>NW_026087411.1:14115579-19693079 GCF_022539395.1 Myiozetetes cayanensis
GCATGTCTGTAAAGTGCAGGCACAGCACGGCTCCACTCCAATGCCAGCCCATTGCCCCCACTGCTACTTTTAAATTGGTTTTACTCCGTTTCCTTAACTGGCACTGCACTGGTTGCATTTAACAAAAGGACTGCTGGGTTGGGGAAAACAAGCTTGAAAACAAATATTTACTGTTTAGTGGATGAGTGTGATGCCAAAATGCCAGAACAAAGCGGAGGTACCAAGAGCTTTTTAAGCCTCATTGAGAGTCCTCCTGTGGTTTAAAAATACATTTAAAAAGAATTAAATCTAACAACACATTTTAAAATAATCAAAGAAAATTGTATTGGAAATAGCCATCCCAAACACACAATAAATTGTCTACCCACATTTTTAAATTAACCACACAGTGTGATATATAAAAATCAGCAATAACATTTTACAATTCTAATAATAACATGCAGTCTGCAGGCGTGTGATTCAGTACACATTCCTTGGGAATGTATTTGGCCTTTGGCCCTGTGTCTCACAGGGCTCCTGAGGAGAGAGCAGCATGCCTATAAATTTATGACTGGATTACCTGTCATGTGTTATTCCTTACCTAATTGTTTCTGTAACCTATCGTTATCCTTATTATTGTTCTTTCCCATTATCCACTTAGGACTGTTTAATGTATGTGTTGTAGGGGAAACAATGGAATTCCGGTCACTACTGCATTTTTCATGAAAAGGCTATTTTTATCCCAAAATACAAACAATGTGGCTATAAATATTCCCTGTCTTCCATATATTAAATTTGGATTCACATTTAAACATTGATTTCAGAAATGTTCTTTTCCTTTTATGGTTAATACAGCAACAAGAGCTGTAAATTAGAGCTTGATCCTGGGGAGAAAAAAATTTACCCTTTGCTTAGGACCTCACAATGCTGGGTGCCTGGAAATGGTTGGATGGGATGGAGGAAGGAGTAGATGCACACAGAGCTGCTGGTAGGCAGAGATGAGGGAGTGTGCAAGGGCTCAGGTAAAAGCAGCAGCAGCCTGAAGTGCAGGCAGAGGGAAAGGCAGGGAAGGAGACAGTCACACAAAGAGAGCAACCACCCCTCAGAGTGACAGGCTCACACTTCTCCCTGGATGTCCCCCAGCATCTGTACCATACTGCAGGAGTGTGTTGGCTCTGGATCTGCTTTTGCCCTTCATCTAGCTCACAGTGTGCCCTTTACCCTCTCAGACAGCTTGGCATGATGGATCTTGATGACATTTAGCCAGAATTTTCTTAAACTTTATGTTTAATTTAAAATCATCCATGACTGCATTCAGATGACTGCTTCCCTGGTCAGAGATATAAATCTGCTATCAATAAGAGTAGAAAAGGCAACTGTAAGTAAATTTCTTTGACTGTTAAGATTTATACCTGGTATTTCCCACTAAATCTGTGGTAGTACAATGAGAAAATCTTTCAAACTGGTAGAAAACATAGCATTAGGACATGCAATATTTTGTACAGCCATAGTACTTTCCAATTAAACACATTGCAAATTTGACAAAGCCCCTCGGTGCACTTTTCAACTTTTAAATATAATGTCCAATTTCCAGCACATGAAGTAGAGAGGCATTATGTCACTGCGCATGTGGTGAAATAAGGATATAACAAGGATAGCCAATGTGGTCAAGGACATAAAAATATACAGGCTGTAGCCACTTGTTCCTAGAGGCTCATCTGAAAGTAAAATGAACACAATTGAAAAATGTTCATTTTTTGTTTAAAAATTGTTTTGTGTTTTTTTGGCATCTATGTTTACTTAAAAAAATTGAGTCAGACTTCCTTGGTAGAAAGTATATAATAGGTTTAATAAAAGGTTTCTTCAACATGGTCTGGAAAACCTGTATCCCGTGCATGACATTGCATGGGATAAACCAACCTTTTTCAACATAGCAATTCCTGTGGAGCATATTTTAGAAATAAATTTTTTTTTTCCTGGTTTAAACCACACGCTATAGCTAAGTACTGGTTTTTTTTTTAAATAGCAAAACATATGAAACAATTTTATGTTTTGCCTTCAAAGGACAGTAATGGAAAATCGTATCACACAGCAGCTTCTGCCCACGCTCACTAGCTAAAACCATAATAGCATATGTTAATGTATACTATCTAATGGACTTTTAATTCCCTTATAATTTAGGGAGTTGTAAAGAGAAGGAAAAAATGTGGAGGAAGAATAAGAGGATATCAGTATTCAGCGAGAATACATTTATAATTTTTGAAGCTTCAATTTGCAGGAAAAAGTAGATTTATGTTACTGTCAGAACAGCATTACCATTACCACTATTCAAGTACACAGTTGAAAACTCTGTGGAAAAGAATTTGCTCTTTCAAAGAATGTTTTGCTAAAAACCTAAAAAAACCCACAAACCAGAGAAAACAGGCCCTGCTGACTCTCCTTCCTGACCAGGTCCTCCAGGCTGACAGGATGGTCAGTTTGGAGAGCAGATTAGGCTCACATGAAAGTGGAAAAATTGGAATTATTCAGTCACTAAAGGACAAGAAATCTCTCCTCTGTCCCCAGTTTTATAGCATTGTTACTCCACTGAGCTGAGTCTCAGAAGAAAATTAAGCAATCAAGCAGTTTACAGTAAGTTCTGTTTTACTGCATGGTTTGGAAAGTAGGCATGTCGAATATTATAGATATTCTGTCCAAAAATATCCATCTTACTAAATTGCTACCAGGTTTGGTTTAAAATTGGTAAAGATATAACTCTTATTTAAAATCTTATATTGAAGTGACAGAGAATAACTCTTGTATTTAAACATACATCATAGCTTTAAGCTGCAGTGACTTTGGACATTCCTGGGCTAGGTGCAACTTCTGTTTGTCCCATTAGTAAGCTAGAAATACAGAGTTATAAATCATAAGTTTTTAGTTCTTAAGCATCACAAATACCAGATCTTAAACCTGTCACTGGTGTTGGAAAGTATATTGGGCATAATGGAGCTCAAGCCAGTGCAATTTTAGAGAGGAAATTCTGCTTTTTACTGGAAGAAGATAATTCATTCTAGCCTCTTGTTTCTTTGAAACATGGCAGCTCAGGGTTTTGGCATGTTAAAGAAAGCATATGTTAAAGTAATGTCAGGCGCCTTTGATTACAAGCACAGTGGAAAGGCTACCTGGGCTGGAAGCACTGACCCCAGCCTATGAAGGCATTTAATCTTCTAGTTATACCTAAACTTGTGCTTTGAGATGGACATCTTGATGCTTGAAGTTAAGGAATTTCTACGTTTCAATGGAAAACTAGTTTTTAGAAATTACCTAAAGTTAATTGGACAAAAGCCACAAATCCAACATAAACATAGTTGCATTTTTAATTCCGTTACCATCTCCAGTAGAGAAAGGACAGAAAATAATGGAGCATTCTCCACTCCTTGAATATTTGTACAAACCACTGGTATTGCCCCAATATGGGCAAGAGATGTACAGCATTTCTGCAGCACCTCTCAAGAAGCTGATGGATACCCCAGAAAAAGAAGCTATCCCACTGATCTAGAGATGTAGCTTTCTACAAAGGTGAGCATATGATTCACCACAAAGAAAACACCTTCTATTTTCCCAGTGTAGACTGTAGTTTTTTCTTGCAGATAAACAGTGAGGATCCTAACCAGACCACTATAATGGATGCATTTCCTTGGAAATATTAATCCCATTTTACAAAAGCATTTGAACACATCTCTGATTTTCTTTAAGTCCTCAAATTCTTTGCTGGGTTAAGGCTCAAACAAGTATTATATGCCACCAGAATTAATTCTGGTTTATGTATATTTGTGTGTGTGTGCATCACTCTGTTTAGGTCAAGTAAAATAAATGCAAAGACAAGCATGTTAGCAGCAAAGTGACCCTTTAGAAGTCCTAAAAAATTACTCTTGCAGTCCATAGTCCAACATTTAATAATGCTGAACTTGATAAGGGATCTCAGAACCTGAAAAAGGAGATGTGAAAGGCACCTTTATAGAAAACAATTGATTTGCTTCATTTCATTGAAATGGCTAATGCTTTGATGGTTCATATTTACAATAGCTTGTCCTGTTCTTCAATGGAGTTGATATGTTGGAGTCTTTAACACCATAAACTTGATCAAAACTTCCTGGGTAATAAACAGAGCGGAATTAAGGTGTGAGCTCCCCCCATCATGCTACTACAGCCCATCTGTGTGCCAATTTGTAACTAAAGACATCAAGAAATGTGTTCTTCATGCTCAGATGCCCTTGGTAGTTGAAAATAGTTCTGAGAGCTCAATATGCAAACTGGGTTCAGAGTCTGAAAGACTTCAGAGTGAAAGATTTGACCTTCTGTAGCAAAGGCTGTATCTGGCTAAATCCACTACTGAAAGTAGAGGTTTTACACACCTCACAATGTAATCTGGATTTTAACTTCTACCTGCCTTCAAAAAAAAAAAAAAAAGGCCAAAATTCCAGAACAAAATGACACTCAGCTTTCTGTTTACCTTTCACTAAAGCATTAATGTCTTCCCATCATCCTAGAATTTATATCCACAGGCAAAGTATCCTTGACCATATATAGCCATATTTGGGTGTGAGGTGTGGGGGGTATATTGAAGGTTTTGGCAGCAGAAAATGGAAACTTTGACTTCTCACTCAGTGGTTTGAACTAGTGTTAAGTCATTAGAGAATAACAATTTCCTCTCACCCCAAAAGCTGGTTTTGTCTGCTGTGAAGGTATTTGACAATGTCACTGCCACTCCCCACTGCAGCTTCTCAACAAATGCACTCCCAAGCAGACCCTTCAAAGTGCTGACTTGAGACGAGGCAGTCTGCTAAAATCACACCTGAGAAGTATCACTCCTCTATGTGTCAAGGCCACTGTGTCCCAGTGATGGGACATTTTGGCAGGACTTCTAGGAAGGTCATCTCATCTCTCTCTCTCCTCGTCCTGTCTGCTCAGTTATTTATTTGTCAAAAAACCCTAAACTATGGGACAAAATAATACATAATGCTTAGTCTTGCTGCACAGCCGTATGGCAACTGGATTTGAGAACTGTATTAGGCAAATACACTAAGAGCAAGGTTACTTTTCACAGACTTTTATGCTGGCATATATCACTGACAATGTTTTTTTTCTCATGCTAAATTACAAGTAACTTTGAATATTTAAGTGTGTATTAGCAACCTTATTTATGTCTGACTGTTGAAGCTACCTCCTTGCTCACCATCTCAAGGGTATTTCTAAGACTTAACAATTATAGACTATTAATACTAGAGAATTGTAGTTGTAGTACTTGCTGCTCTCATGTTTCATTTTGTCACTTGCTTGCAAATCACTGAAGGCACATCTCAAAACATCTTTTTAAGCATAGAAATATGCAGACAGGTATCCAGTGTGATTTTCACACACATTTTGCTGTCTGACTCCCATAAAACCAGTAACTTCATAAAGCTGGCTCAGAATCAGAGCCTCCATCACAGACATTTCAACAACTATATTTCTTTGAATGACTACAGACTTAATAAATTATCAGTGCAACACTTGGCCATATAGAAGGTATTGCCATTAATGCCTATAAACAAAGATTTCCCTTATCTACTCCTGTTGCTTTAAAAAAAACCCCAAATAAACATAAAAAAGGGGGAGAGAACAAAAAAAAAAAAAAAAAAGGTAAGTAATTGAAAAACTAATAATAGCCAAAATCAGAGAGATTTTCTTGCAGTAAGTTTTGCCTGATGTGCTGCTGTGAAGCAGCTATGTGGAGTAGTGTTCCTAAATATGAATAATCTCTTCCTTATTTGTGCAAGGCTGGCTGTCCTTTCGACTTCCCTAATTGCATGCATTGTTTTGGCAACATGATTGATTGGATCAAAGAATAACTTTATTATATTCTTTTTCTTAAAGAAAGTTATCTGCATTGCTGGATGTGAAAACAGATCTATTTTACAGAAAAAGTAAGTTTTTGTGTTTGGATTTCCCAAAGACCATGCTCTCTATCTGTTATGTTGCTTATTACAAATAAAAACATTGATTTTTAGCAGAGGTTTTCATATAATAATAAAATCTAAGTACTAAGAAAAGCATAGATAAATACTAGAAAGAATTATAACAGTGAAATGCCCTCCAAATTACAGAAAATGTCTAATCTAGGTGAGTAGAAAAAAGGGTTAAAAAATTGCAGGAATTCAAGAAGCTTAGATGACTTTGGAAACACAGATCAAAAACAAAGAGACTGGAAGTATAATTAACTCCATTACTGCTCAGTCAAATGAAAACAGCTGTGACACCCCATCTTATTTATGACAGCAGCAAATAGCTCTATTCCCTTGCTGGTTATTGCTGTAGGACAGCAGTGGTTCTACAGTAGGTGAAATAGAAACAAGCTGCTAATATTTATGTCACTAGATCAGGTTATGGATACAAGATTTATGTAAAAGTTCTATAAAAATATCTAAGTAGCTTTTATATCTTCCTGCAGCAATCCTTTTCCAATAGCAAACTAAATATCTCTTTATTAAATATGATCCTATCCTCTGAATAGTACTGTGGCACAAAGGCAGCTCCCCCACTGCTGAACATGAGAGTGTGTTTTCACTGCAAACCCAGTTTTGTTCACTCTAAAACATAAATAGAAAGCTCTTTATGTCTCAAACCCCCTCAGTTATTTGTAAATTCAAGCTAGACATCGTCAGTGTGGGTTGGGATATGTAGTAGTTTGGTAACAGAACAGTTTTCTGTACTTCAAACAGCCTCTGCTTTAAAAAGTATGGAAGGCAAGAAAAACATTTTTCAGACTAAAACCCTCACTTTATTAGAAAATATCACTAAATCAGATGCTACCTCCTTTGATATAAAAAAGTATTAGTGGGCAGAAGATTTTCTAAAGCAGTTTTTTAGCCTGCTGCTTTAATCACTGTGCTTACTACACCTAATCGGTCTTGTTACTCAGACTAACTGCCCACTACATAATGACCGAGAAATAAGATCGTCAATAACAGGACAGAAAATAAAGCAAGTAGGATATTGCATACTTCACTGCTAACCTTTTTAGCCTCTCCTCTGCTCATCAACCCCCCTCCTCCCATTCCCCTCCAGTTGTGATGCTGCCTGTACACCCCAGTTCCATGGTGCATTGACGCTTGCTCACCATCACAGCACCTACCTGCACCCCCACAGATCCAAACCCCTTTACTTCTCCACCTCTCTTCCATTATTCACCAGGAGTTTGTTATCTAAGCACTTCACTTTGGTCGTGTGTGGTCAGATCCTCTCTCAACAGCCACTGCCTTCAAGGAGCTTTGGGCAAACCTGACATTCTCCCAGAAGAGGTCATCTTCTCCACTTACACCATGGGTACCACACCAGGGACACACATAGCATATGGATGTCCCAGTCCCCTCCTAATGCAACCAAATATGTGCAAATGTTCCTTTCCACCCCTCCCAACATCATGCCTTTCCCTCACTTTATGCTTTTTTCCCACCTATGATAAAGAATATCATCAGGAACAGGCTCAGATCTGGTTTGTTTATGCTGGAATACCTTAATGGTTTTGTGCCATATCTCCAAGTAACAAAGAAATAATAGCACAGTTGAGGCTGGGGACCAGACAGACAGATGCCATGTGTCTCGGTCCCTCACTTGGTTCTTGTTTCTTTTTTCTTTTTTTTAATATTTCTCCGAAATCAGTGTTGATAATAATCCCAGAGACTTGTTGAACCCATCAAGTGCATATCCAACCAAAATTCCATTACGATCACCATGAGGGTTTCAGATGCAGGTAGAAACACATATGCTCTTTTCCTACCATACAAATTTGTGGTTCTAAAAGGTTTAAGATTTCCTCCTGTTTTGTTTTCACTGAAAATTATGTGCAGAAATACGGTGAGGAACTACATATGTATTTAGGGATTTAGTTCTGTATGAGCACAGCACAGACCATGGTGAGCTTTCTGTGCAGTCTCATCACTACACCTTTACTGGTTTTTTTTGCTTCTGCCCACAATAAACCACAGGTAACATCTCTGTTTGTGGTAGCCTTTAGCATCTTGCAACTGACCAGTCTTGAAGACATTTTTTTGGACCTGACTCTTAAAATTATTCACGACAGAGAATACAGGAGTGAAGCCCTGGATCTGACAAAGACATGAGCAAAACTCCAGCTGGCCTCAGCAACGCTAAGGAGCTGCTGGCAGTCCTGTGGGCAAGTGCACAACAGTCACATTAAGACAACTTGGCATTGTCATGTTAACACTGAGCTGCTGCTTTCAGCTCTTCCACAACGCAGATGTTTTTGCCTTAATCTGGCAAAAAAAATTATCCAAGTTTTGAGTAACAGTGGTAATAGCTGCACTTTTTAACTCATAAAGAGGTGAATTCCCCCTGTGTTTACTTCCTGCATGATGGAGAAGGAGCTCTAGATGCCCATAGGAAACTAGGATATAGAAAACGTATTTTCTAGACGTTTTCTTGGGGAATAAAATTCCTTATTCCTGCCTAGTACAAAGACTCAGACTCCAAAGATAATTTGTGCAAGCAATGTAAATTAAGAACATGGTAAACACATGCCTGGATCTGGACCACAGATCAAACTCTCCCAGGCCTCATTGAGATCCCAGATGATTTTCCTGCTTCCAGAGAGACCCTGCATTTCTTGGCTTTCAGCCTCCTTGCAGCTGCAGCACAGCATCACCATCACAGCTGTGAAGGCAACACACAGTGGCCAGCTGTGCTGGCAGGGCTAGGCTTCCCACGGAGCCATCCTTGTGAACCCTGCTCAGAGAGCTCTTGGACAAATGAGCTGAACATCCTTGGCAGCCAGAGCCACCTGGGGCCTCTTTCTGCTCTGGTGTTACTGGGAAGACTCAAAAGTGGGGTTTTTCATTTCAGCTTTGTGAAGAGAGTCAGATTCTTAAAATTATTAGAAAATTCCATTTTTGCTGCTTCTGTGTGAGTTACGTCTTTTGTTGATAGAAAATTGCAGCCAGCTCTAGGTAGCTGCTCGCTCTCTAAGCTCCACAGGGCTGGCAAGGCTGAACACCTTCAAATCTTTGGTCATGAGATGCATTGGAAGGTACTTGAGGCACCTGCACGGAGAGGGCTGATATCATTCCGAATCTAGGGAGCCTTGCACCCTGTTGGACAAACAGCTGTAGAAACACAGGACAGCCAAGATACCCCAAAGGATACCATAAACCCAGGGTTTTTTTTGCTGAATGAAGCTTTGATTGCTGACAGCAAGCCCTGGAACCATCAACACAGGAAAATATCCAAATATCCTTCTCTTGTCTTCTGCATAAGGTAGTGGTCAAAAAAAATATGGCTGGCATGGTAAAACATGTGCTGACACAGGAAACTTCATCACTACATCATTCTTGGTATTTTTTAGCTTGCCAATAGCATGACTATAAGCTTTCCTATATTATTATAGCAAATTTAGATGATCCTGACAATTATTCATGAAGAAGCATTTGAGGCTACACACAATCAGCACAGGAATAAACAAAAAATTATTTTGTAGCCTTAGTGGCACATTCACTTCTTTTGGCATATCTTCCCAAATTTGGCCTACAACAGGCCAAAGACAGGCAATGTTTAAAAATTCACAACAAGAAGTGCAAGCTATCCTGCACAATTCTGCTGAACTTTCAGCAACATAATCAAGAGAAGAATGTAGTCTATGAGGTACTCATATTTTTAGAAATTAAATAGTTCTTGTCTTAAAATAAATATGATGTCATTTAATACAATTTATCCAGAAAGTAGAAATATAATACTACTCCAAATCAAAACACAGGAGGTAAAAATAAAATTAAAACAACACATTTAAGACATACTGTACTTAGTTAAAATAAAAATTAAATGTCAGTTTATATTTCTGTATAGGAATATCTTTAACCTGCAAAACACCACAAAAATATTTTGTCTTTAATAAGGGGAACTATATTAACTCTATTTTGTGAAAGGGGGAAAAAAAAAGACTTTTAATTTACTTCTGTAAATTGCTTATTAACCTCAAAATAAATTAATTTCTTTATCTGTCCCTAGTCCACATCACTGAGATGGCAATAGTAATTAAAAAACAGATAAACTGTTAAAAAAAGTCTGTAACTTAATACACATAGGCAACCTGAGTTCTTAAGTGTGCAGCGATAGAGATATTAAAAACCACCACACTGATAAGATTCTGCTTTAAAGATGAGACCTCATATGCCAACTTTCAACAGAGAATGATTTCTTAAAGTCAAGCCATAAACCCTAAAACTGGGATTTCATGGCGACACTATAATTTATAATACTTCTGCAGTTTTCAATTATTCAGATGCTCATGGCCCAACAAATTGAATAATGAATGGAGTAATGAATTGAACCCTGACAAGATGATAACAGAAAATATTATGAGTAGTCAATACACAGTGGAACCCACTTACAGAAAGATCCCTCAAAGAAATAACTTGTTTGAAGGACACATTTTCTCTTGAAATCCAAAAGACTTGTGGGAAAAAATGTGCAGGAGTTGCCATTAACAAATAACTGCTAAAGGCATAAACCTGCAGAACAGTAGTATATTTCTAGTGACCGAACTGTGAATCATAATCATAAATAGACCAGTTATATTTTCTGTGAATGTAGGTTATGCATTTCATTATTGTTTTTTTTTTTTTTTTTTCCTCCCTCTAATGCCACAGAGAGAGAAAAAGAATGGCCATATAAATTCTTAAACACTTTAGCTGCAGGCTTAGCCTTGGAGGTGTGATGATATTCCACAGATGCTAAAGCACACAGGTCTTAACAGCATTTAATACATTTGCATCCACACTGCAAGCCAGAAACATAAATAATAAAAATGATAAATATACTGTTCAGAAATGGCAAAGGTAATGCACGTTTGTATCTCCCAGCTAGTATTTAAAGGAGCAGTGCAGGCAGCCAGCAAAATCCATGTTTTAAAAAAATTACACAGGTTTTAAAAAATGTAATAAAATAATAAAAAAAAAAATTACCCTGCCCCAGAATCACAACAAAAAAACCCCACCCAAAAAACAGATTACAAAAAAGCACTACTCTGCATTAGCAAACAGATACGTATCTTATTCCACATTTTCAAATTTTATGAGACACTGACAACTGCTTCGAATTAAGGTAAACAACATTGCCTTCCAGTAACTGACCCCAAACTTTGTGCCAAAAATCAAAATAAGCCTTTCATGGAATTCTGGAAAATATTAGACTCACTATAAGAGAAAAAAAATCCTGACCTCTTTTAGAGTAGATCCAAACACAAAGCCAGTTATTTGTGGCATGTTTTGCTTGAATCCAGGGTTGGTCTTCAGTGCTGGGTCAACACTTTTACTGAGTTCACCCCAAAGACCCAAATAGCTGTAAACACTGTAAAAGCTGGAAATAAACTTAACAGGTCCAGACTGTTTCTGATGAATTTGATTCAGCAAAGAAAACTATATGGCATTGGAAGACCCTGAGCTTAGTTGCCTTTGGTTTTCCACAAGCCAGGGCTCAAAAAAAATAAAAGGGAATATAGAATTCAGGATGTTTTATATTCATTACTCAAATATTACAGTGGGTTTCTCACCCCACATTCAGTGTGCCAAATAACTCTGCCTCATGGAACTTTTGGGAAAGAAGTGTGTTTATTTCTTTCACGTAGTGAAAGAAACTGCCCAATTCCAGCATTCTGAAGAAAAACCCCAGTAACACAGGAACCACAGGCCACAGGTAGCATACCCCACCTTTCAGTAGTATCTCCAGGTGCTCTGTTCCTGTATGGACACCTCTAATGTGCAAAGACAGTTCATCAAAAATCGCATCAATTGGAAAAAATAGATCTACATTTCTGTCTCCAATATAGGCTCAGCTCCTGCCACAGGGAGTGCCAGCTTACCACCCTTTCAGAAGCTCCCACGCTCTCATATTTGTATGAACTCACCTTGGACCACCGTGGTAATGGGTTATAGCTGGGTTACAGTGTACAGTGAGCCTAGACCACATATGCAAACCCATCCCTCCTTATAAACTTACAGGGACTTCAGTCATCTCTCAACACCCAGAAGATCCTGTTCTTATGTCATGGAGAAATTCAGATCTCTGCTGTAATACTATAAATCCATAATTAACTACATGGATGGAAGAAATAAAGACATATAAATATCTAAACTGTTTGTGTATGATTTTTCTTTATTGTTTTCCTCTCAGAATAGCGGAAAAAACAGGCATGTCTGGAAGTTTGGAGATTTAAAAGCACTGACATTTAAAAGGCAAGTCTGTCTTAAGAGTGAACTGGCTTTGAAAATGAGATGCTGCAACAGAATCACTGTAATTACACTTAAAAATCCCTTACATTTTTATTTCAGCATTTTCAGCACCCTGTTGGTACTAAGCGACCTCCAGTCATATTCTAAACATTAAATTGCACCCTTTGCCTTTCCATTTTTCTTCAAAATATTTTTTTTAACAGGTTTGCCAGTGTGTTTTTTCCATTTTTTTCTAGTATTTAACTAATCAGCTGTGGCAACTTCCAGTGCTTATCAAATCCAATATCCCATTATTGAAATCATGATCTAGCCATAAAGACACATTGATTTGTGTTTATTGTTAATATTTTACAGCTTAAAGCACATTTTCCTCACCAAAAGAATTATTTGGTGCTCAGTTCTGTCATCTTAGCTCATATTGAGCTGCTCCAGTGAAGCCAATGGAATGTCAAGACTCAGTGTAGCATGGGGATGTGATTCTTAACTAAGGAGAGAAACTTTTGAAGAACTTTATTTAAACTATTGCTATCATTCTTAAGCTCAACTGCTATGGAGGGCAGTGGGTACTGCTCCAGAGAAAGCCCAGTAACAAGTTTTATACAGGCTTAAACCATGCTTACCTTCCTTCATTTTCCTTCCCTACAGAACCGCTGTGAACTGGAGTGCTAAAGGGAAAGACAAGATCTTGCAAGGGATATGGGAAAGCTCTTTGCAAAAAGTCTGACCTGTGAATGGTCTATGCATCACTTGAAGACAAGTCACCTGATCAGAGGTTCAGCTGTTCTCAAAGTGATGCTTCACCAAAGAGATTTCAGCCTGGTACCACCAGTGTAATCTTGGTATGGTGGAGCCCTTCCCCCACAAGGTGGGGACTTCAAGAGAAGATTCAAAGTAATTTTAAGGAACATAACATTTGGAAAATGTCAGCCAGCTCCTATTGGAGAGAAAAAAAAAATCACCTAAAATGTCTATTTCTGAAGCATTTGCACTGCTAAAACATTTTTTCCAGTGTTATTTTCTTCACCTGGGGCCTGTGTTTGATACTCTTCAGAATCTTTTTTTAGTAGACTGCTTTTCTTCCATATGTCTCATATCAGGAAAAGCACCTCTGTGTCTTCATTGCTATTTTGTATTTCTCATCCTTTGTCTGGTGTCTTTAAGAAATGCATTTCCTTCATGAAAAAAAAAAAAAAAATCAGTCATATGTGGATGGTGAAGAGCCCTGGGCAAGGCTGTTGTCTTTACTTATTTTGAGGCACTAGAGAACCTCCCCTATGAAGACAAGCTGAGAAAGCTGGGGCTGTTCAGCCTGGAGAAGAGGTTGCATGAAGACCTCACAGCAGCCCTCCAGTATCTGAAGGGGGTCTTATGAAGAAGCCAGAGAAGGACTCTTGATCAGGAACCGTAGTGATAGGACAAGTGGGAATGGGTACAAACTGAAAGATGGGAAATTTAGGTTAGATATATGGAAGAAATTCTTTGCTGTGAGGGTGGTGAGATACTGGTTGTCCAGAGAAATTGTGGATGCCCCATCCCTGGCAGAATTCAAGGCCAAGTGGGAGGGGGCATTGAACAACCTGGTCTAGTGGGAGATGTCGCCACCCATGGCAGGAGTGTTGAAACTAGATGTGTAAGGTCCCTTCCAACACAAACCATTCTATGAATCTATCTGTACAGCTTGTACTGTCTGAGCCTCCATTAAACAGTTTAGGTTAGAAATTACTCAAAATTTTAATATAAAGGTCATTTGTTTCTATGCCATAGTTTACACATTAGCAATGTTAGACAAGACACTAAAACAGGGTTAATATTTAAATGCTATTGAGACTAGTGCTTCAAAATTCCCAAGACATGTTGGGCTCTCAACAAAAGACATCTTGTAATTATAAAATTGCTATTTTATTATAGTTTCAGTTAGCTATGTACAATAAATCTGCATCATCTGAACTTAGCTCCTCTTGGGGGTAGCAAAACTTGCTATTGGTGTTTCAGAATACACCTCCTGCAGCAGCATCACAGTGCTTCAGTGGTTCTTACCTCCCTATACACCACAGAGCAACATGCTGATGCTCGTGCTCATGTTGATGTGAATATATGGGTTATCAGCATAAATCCACTGCTCAGCATGGGAATAACTTCTAATTCACCTATCAGGATTCTACCAGCTCCAAACTCAAACTGTTCTTGAAAATGCCACCCTGTCCAGCAGCTCTGTCTTCTCTAAGACTTAAAACATTATATGAACCCCACAAATCAGACTGGGGCAGCACTTCTGCCAAATCCTAGCTATGTGATTTACATGCTGCCCACTTAAAAGCACTGCCTGAGTGCCTATCCCAGCTGGTTCAGGCAGACACAGCACCTCTCTTCCCACTTGGCCCCAGTATGCTGCACTGTTTAATCATCCCTACAAAAAAAAAAAAAAAAAAATCAAGAGTTTATTAAGATAATCCAAAGGGTCATGTTGCCTTCAGTAAACACACGTGCATTGATACTCACATTTATAGAAAAGAAACAACAAAATCGGTAACAAAACTTTGGTGCAAAACAAATGTAAACAAGGGATGACAATTTGAGATGAAGTAAAGATTCTCTTTTTCTTCTATAGATCAGTTCTTGACCCAAGTCTGTTCCTTATCCTATGCCTCTCTCTTCCAATAATCATCCCCATTTACTGAATGGCAATTGCAGTAGCTGTCAAAACCATCGTGCTTGTATTGCAAGCCAAATTCACTTATGAAAAAATACTGGGATTTTGGGGGTTGTTTTTGGTTTGGTTTTGGGGGGCAGAGAGAAAAAGACACTTTCTGTAAGTACTGAGGGTGTCTCTAAGTAAATTATTTTTAACTGCATACAGTCCTAGTATGATTCAGCGGACCAGTGAGAGTCCACTTCTTGACCAGACAAGACTTTGTGGTCCTTGCCCTCCAATGGTGAGGAGGTATGCCACTGTCCCCAAAACAGTCTACACCACTGCAAGTCCCTAAACTTCATTCAAGCTTAAATGTCAAATAAATCTTGTACTGGTATTTTGCACAGCTATTAATATCATCAGCATCTAACAACCTGATGCATGTAATTTATCACAGATTTAAAATGTTTCTGTAGGAACTTCTGTTTTATATTATGGACACATCACTAGTAAAACCAGTTGCTTACACAGCAGAGTCAAAAAATGAAAACTTCACAAACAAAAATGGAAGAATCATTTAGAACTGAAAAAATGGTTATAAATATTGTGTTACTGTCTTTCTAATTGTTACAGAAAAATGAAATGCTAAGCCATGTTTTATTAAACTATAGCTTCTATGATATCTTCTCTTCCATGAGATTGTCTCAATGTTTCATTTTACTAACTCTGAAAACGCTGTTGGAGTTAAATATAAAATAGTTTGAAGGTTTTTGTAAACCCTGCTGCATGGTTAAATTTACTATTCAAGTTAAAACTGCATCACTTCAAAGCCTAATGTATAAAACATTTTTATCTAATGTGCTAAGAAAGACCAGGTTGGACTTACAGAGCATACTGACTTGATCTACTAAACAGACAGCTCCACTCAATGAGAGCCTGGTTTCTAAAAGATTCCTTTATTTTTGAAATCTATAACGTCACTCAGAAAAGACTCTAAAAATGTGTACATACAAAGTCAAACATGTATATACAGTCCCACTGGTATCAGTGGGATTCAATGTATTTAAACATCTGCACCTATGGAGCATTTTGCTGGATGAGAGCCGTACAAAACATTAACACCTGGATTAAAGCATAAGCATCTGTAAAATTCATATCTAAATCAAAACTGTAGCACAGTTCTAACTGCATTAAGCACTTAGATAACACTATGTACATAGAAAATCCCATATGGTGAACACATACCTGTATATAGCAGTAAATCATCCAGGATTAGGTGTCTTATGTATCTACAGATCTGGTACTGAAATGAAGTTCTATTTGGAAGGTCAAAATTCAGACAAGTACACTAATACCAACATTAAGAAAGGAAGCTTTGTAAAATTTTGGGGCTTTCTGCAGAGGCAGCAGACGTTACGTACACTGTTGTTCATGGGATCCATCTGAGACTGAGGCATTGCTGTGCTAAACACTGTATTGTAAAAAACCAGCCTCAGCCATGAAGAATGCATTGCTTAAATGGGCAAGACAGAGATGGTAGGAGTGGAAACAGAGAGACATAGACAGATAAGCAGGCCGTTCCAAGACCTCAGAGCAGATCAGTGCCATGGATGTGGTTGGAATCTGCCCTGGAGAAGGTCATGGAAATCTGATGGATACAAACAATCTTAGTTTCAGGGGCAATGATCAAAAGGAAATGTGAGCGCCTCCAGCTTCACTGAAAACCATCCCTATAATCTGCCTCACAGTGTGAAGGTGTCTCCCAGATCTCTCAAACAAATTCCTTAAGCACAGTATTGTAAACTATATTTCTTATAGGAAGGGTAAGAAAGTCCTTTAGGATTTCATGAAAGAATGGAACTGTACAAATAAATGAATAACTGTATAGACTGGTCACCTTATTCAAAATGAACACAATAGGGGGTTTTGTTCTTCCTCTCTCCCAAGCAGACTATTGAGACAAAGGAAATATCCTATCTGGAGTATTGAAAGTCACTCTCCTACAGTTGAAAACTGTCTATCTGGCACAGCAAGCCCAAGCACTGTGCCCTTCACCTGTCATTTCACGCACCTGTGCCGGACAAGGTCTCCTCTTGTCATGGAGAGAAAGTCCAATGCTGAAGGACTCTAGCTTAAACAGGGAAGACCACTGCGATTTTTGTGGGGTTTGGTCTGCACATTTAACATCCTCCCTTGGTGCTCTTCCAGGAGATCAGACTTCAAGAGAAGTCAACACAGCACAACACGCAGATGCGCTTGCACATTTGAGAGGTATTCTTTTAATAGTAAAATAAACAAGAAAGGTGGGGGAAAGCAGAGGAAAAGCTTCCTCTCTGATCATTAGTGTAAACCTAGTTCTTGGAACATTATGGAAAATTAGTAGCTTTTAAGAAAGGGCTTTTAATTGCTTAATCTAAGTAATGTGGACAATGGCATACGTGTTTTATTTTAGGGTCTATCTAGCCCACTCAGAAAATGTAATGGACCTAATTTTCATTTAGTATAGGTCTGTGCAGTTCCTAAAACATCTAAATGGCTATTAATTTAATCAGGTAATTTAACTATAGCTCTAGAAAAGGCCACCAGCTAGTTGTCACGCAATGATTATGAGGATGACATTTCTATCCCATGATGCCAGAGGCAGACTTTGATACATCATTTTCTTTTTGAAGGTTAAACTCAGATAACCTGCCTTTGGCATTTAATTAGCTACATATTAAACACTCTTTTAATAATAAAATGATTAAAAATTTTATTGCTTCTCAAATGAGGCCCTTTTAGATAGATTTAATGACTTGGTTAGAGCACTGTAGTTTGTGAACCAAACCTTAGTTAGACCAGTATATAGTATAATGATATGCTTTACAGCTTGCAAAATCTGTATTTTATTCAAATGACTGCCATAATCATTTTGGGTAAAACTTATAATGCATTCTTCTGTATTTTTAAGTATAACTGTTAAATGTCATTGAAAAGTAACCGAGAACCAACTGATTTCAGGATTTAAAGAAATTCGGGGAGTTATATTAAGCTGCAGTAGGATTAATGTACTGTATTTTATATAGAAATTGTTTATACTTTTAAAAATCATTTTTCACAGTTCAGTATCTGCACAAAAAAAAAAAAACAACCTCATGTTCACCTAGCAATGATAAAAAAGCGTGAAGTGGCTGACAGTCTCCACTCTTTATTTGGTATAAAAATGTTAGTAATTTAATGAAAACTGACACAAAAAAAGATAATATTTTCCCATTCCTACATGGTAATAACAGTGTCATGACTGCAAAATAGCTGTAAAGATAATAATTCCATGGGCTGTGCCCACAGAGCAAATAGCACTACAAGGCAAAGCGAGTGCGTGGCATTTAAGGATATATATTTTATGTTTGTGTGCATATAGATTTGTCTCTATACTTAAACCAAAGAAGCACCTTATCAACAGATTAAGGTAATTATTAAAAGCTCAGATTTTTGTTGCCAGGAGTTTGGCCCACCAAAATTCCATCACCTTCACAGCCAGAACTAGGTCATCTCCTCACAGGCAGTTAGCTGCTGGCAGAGACGCATAATGTAGGAATCAACCTACCATCCAGTCCCCTTAAAAGTGGTCCCTTAGGGAAGAAGTACATTGTCAGGACAGCTGGATAAAGAGAGAAGTTCATCTCCAAGTCTGTCAACCTAGCACTTTTCATGGGTATAAAAATGAAGGAGAAAAAACAAGAGCAAACCCAATGAAGAACTGAAAATATCTTTTAAACTCTACGCCTTGTTTCTAAGTCTTTGAAATACTTTTCATTGTTTGGACTCTGCTGGAAAAAACAGTTTTTCCTCAACATTTACTCAACCCAGTCATGGCAAAGTAAAAACCAGAGCCTTTTTAAACCTGCCCTTTAGAGGCAGGAAGGACAGATTATTTCCATTGCCAAGATCTACTTGATAAAGGAAAAGTCGGAGGCCATTAGGATTGTAGTTATGCCCTCTTAATTTTCAAACTGCCTAAGTCCCTGTCCAGATGTAAAATAAGACAATTTACAAGTTACTCTGCTTACAGTCTGATCTGAGCATGCCATGGGGAGTAGAAGTCTACTTCTCTCTGTTCTTCCCATGTCTCCTGTGTCAGGGCAGGCATGCACCACTGTCCTCACCATTGACACCCACACAATTTAACACCTCAGCTTGATGTAAGACACCACATATCTACAGAGTCAGGGCAGATGGTTGTGTCAGGCCCCCAAGCATGCCAACAGGCTCCAATTGCCCTGACCAGCCTCTCACACAGAGTGTACCTGCCTTTGTGCCTTGGCGATGCCTTGGCTTGGCATTGTCCACTGGCCTTCCTGGGTTGCTGGTCAACCCTGGCTGCTGTTGTTGAATTCAGTCTGATCCTCCTTTTCAGGTACTGTAGAGCTGAGAAATCCTTGCCTGAGCTTCCCTTGCTGTTACTCTTGCCTCTGGTCTCATCTGCCCTTGGGAAGTAGACTGCTCCTGTTGACTGGCAAGGAGCTAGTCACTACAAAACATTGGGGTTTGGTTTTCTGGTTTGCTAGAGGGGTTTCGGTGGGTTTTGTGGGGTTGTTTTCGTGGTGGGTTTGTTTTGTTTTCTTTTTTTTTAACTGGGCATTTCTGTACAACATAACATGTAGAAATAACCAAGACAGAATGGAAACCATGAGTTAGGCTATGCAGCCAGTGTAGTACTAGACAACACTGTATTAAAGTGATACTTTTCAGGGGCTAACACATCTCTCTCAGAAGCCTGTCCAGTCTGTTAACTGTCAGTGGTTTCATACAGCTTAATGCTGGTGTATGGACATTCTTAACATGCTCCCTTTCAGCTTTTTTTAGGCCACACCTCATTTCAATATTTAAGATGTCTGCATGCCTAATTATATGATATTTGTAAAGGGTAAGAGGTGCTTTGCATCGCACTTGATGTTTGGAGCACCTAACCCAGGAGATGAGATAAAAATGTAGAAGTGCAGCCCTCATAGCCCAAAGGTGGTATCATACAGTGCATTTACATTTTTTAATCTAGACAAAAGATTGCCACAGAGGACCGCCACAGAAATGTTTCTAGTAGAAATTGTAGTAGATACATGAAAATAAAAAGATGAGGTTATCTGCTCTTGGGCAGCTCTTACAAAGACAAATGGAGAGTATATAAAATAACACCACTTCAGTACATCTCCACTTTAGTAAAATGCTCAAAAACCACTGGGAACCAGAGTCATGTACCAAGAACTAAAGATTTTGGAGCTATTTCTTCTCATAATTAGCAGACATCTTGCTTGAAGTGACAGTTTATCACTGGGGTGATGACACTGACATTGTTGCCTTTGCACTGCCCTTTTGTGAAGGGTGGGGGAAAAAAGGTCTCTCAAAGTTTGTCTTCAAGCAGGTACAGCTTTCAACACGAACTCAAGAAGAATGATGGTAGGAAAAAAAACAGGCCAAGGATTTTCTTAAGTACTAGATCTACAAGCAGGACAAAAAAGAAATTATTTTTTTTCAATTACTTTTTTCAGTATCATTCTTTTTAAGTACTTCCAACACTGTTACCCTTTCCAGGATGACTTTGGTTTTCTGGGTTTTTGTCATGGGAGTTGAATCTTCCCTTTCAAACCACCTAACCCTGCAAGCTATCATTACTTGAAAGCAGAGGAATAAAACAAGCAGCAAATCTGTCTTAAAATGCAAATGCCCTCTTCCAGTCATGCATGTGCCTGCTCTGGGAACATGCCCACTCTCTGCAAAAATTCCTAGGCATATCAGCTTCCAAATTCTCATTTTTCTTTGTGAGTAATGACTACCACTTTTCTTATGTTACACTTCTGTGCCCAGCTATTCAGTTTCTGCTTTTTCGCAGGGGAAAAAGCTGTGATCTTAACATCATGGGATGATACTGTAGTGTATTATTTTACTATGCATCTATGCTGCAGGTGAAATAGTGAATGAAAAAGGTTCAGGCAACACTCTCTTTTTACTCCTGTTCCAAAACTATGCAGAATTTTTACTCTTTAAATATTAGAAAAGTACTTCCTAGTGTAGTGGTTTACATGGCCAAGAACTAAATCCATACTCAAATACAAATTGTTAGCCCCTTCGTGCCTCTTGCAGTGCCCATCAGGACCAGTCAATGTGAATGCGAAATGTGAGAAACTGTCCTCCAGCGATGCCACCAAGCAGATCCTTGGGTAAAAGTCTGACTTCAGGAAAGACAATGGGAAAACTTTGCCTGCTTGCAGTGATGCTCATGTTTCACACAATTTATTCAAATACATCATCATCTTTAGCTAAGCCTAAGGTATTGTAGTTAAGGGTACCGTAATAATGGTTGAGCCAAGATAGTCTTGGCAATGAAATAAAACTTGGCCCTTTCTCCTAGGTATGTGATCCCACACTCCCCAATACCCTACAGAGTCAGTTCTTAACACCAATAAACATTTAACTTGGCAAGGAGAAAATTTTTTGGTTGAACAGGCAACTGAGCTGAGAGTTTTCTGGTTGCACATCCCCACTAAGGGATCTGGCTTAAGCCCAGAACTGACTTAAGAGAACAAAACTGTGACAGTTTTTTCCTGAACCCAGAGAAAGAATCACGACCTGAGACAAGGTATATACCTTGACCTGTGCCAGAAAGCACGTGATCGTTTTTGTTTTATTCCTGGCTCAGCATTCAAAATAGTAAAGAAGTGATCACTTGCAAGGAAGTGTTTAGAATCATTAGGCATACTTTGATCAGACATTTGCCTCATACAGAGTAATGAAAGATCAAAGTTGACTGCCTTTGTGTGAATAATGACTTAGGAGCGGCAAGGAAGTGATTAGTTTTCTGCTGATAACCCTATTGACCAGTTACTTCCAATACAGTAACTCTGAACAGGAAACCTTTGCATACAGGTGACACATTCTCAGTAGCAGTCTATGGAACTCAGTTGTTGTGCTCAGCCACATATACAAGATGCATTTTCATTACTGAAAATTCTTTGCCTGTAGCAGTCCCTGTTGCAGAAGAAAAGTTTGATGTGCCCAGTGAAAATGAGCACTTGCTCCACTGAGGAATAAATTACTGATGTAGAAGTCCAAAAGAGAAATTGTTGCAATTTCTCTTTTTTTTTTTTTAAATGCAAACTTCCCACAGACATGTACAACTTTTTCTGTGCAGGATAGCAGCAAGAATTCTTTGTTTTGTAAAATCCAGCTTTGCCTAACAACTGCTACCTGCAAAGCACAGGAACTTTCCTTATGTGAAGTACTCGAAATGTTATTCCCTGCCCACACAAACCCAAAACCCAAAGCTGTTGTTTCTCTGCACATTTGCTGCTTTGCTGTCTCCCCTCAAGGACAGAATCTTGGGGGTTCATGTAATTTCTATGAAAATGTAATGCTTTCTGACTCTTTCATTTATGTTATGCAAAGTCAGTATTCTCCTCTGCAGAATTTAAAGCATACCCAGTGAAACTTGACAGGTAAGGGAGGGAAGGTGGAGGAAGGTCTTAGAGGTCTGAGAAAGCGAATATAATTTACAATGCCTAAAACCATAAAATCTCATTAAATATGTAAAGGCAGCAGACCTACCAGGAGGAGGAAACTAGGTAGGGCTGGCCCCAAGCACAGAGGACGTGCTCCATAGAGACTCCCTGGTGACCTTCATGGGGGAGAGGACTGTGTGTTGGTGAGCTTTCCTTCACTGTGGCAGAACTCCTGTGGGATGTTCTCCAAGTAAGGCGAGTTGCCGGGACGCCACTCCATTTCCCCTCCTTCTTCGCCAACAGTGGCTGAAGTGTGGGATCTGTGTGTCTATTTGTCCATCACATCACTGCTTTGCTTGGAGGGATTGCTGGGGTGAGTGAGAAACAATTGCCCTGTTCCATCAGATTTAAACACTATTCCTGTGAAGTATCCATGATTTTTTTTTTTTTGAAGTTTCTGCTATAAATCTGATCATCTAGTGTTTGGTGCATATAGGTAGGGTGTAGGAAGTGTAGCTGTCCCCTGAACTATGATCCACCACAGCCCATCATTGGGCAGATCTTACCCTTGTCTCTCATTAAATTTTTCCCCAAGTCCTCCCAAACCAATTCTGACAAAAGCATCATTAAAATGTTACATCTAGGAAATGCTCAATCGCAACAAATTTTTCAGACAAATGCTGTCTTTGAGCTTTCCCAAGCATGTCACACTCAGTCTGCCTATGGGATCCATTTCTATGATCTCAGTAGGAACAGAGTGTGCTTAAAGACCCTCAGGCACCACACAGTTATGTATAGAACCAGAACCTACATTTCATGAATTAAATCATACGTGCATTGCTCAAACAACACAGAACTGACTGCAAAAATTTCAAAATACCTAGTGTTCTCTAAAAGGAGGACTAAATACATATGATTTACTATGACACCAACTGAAATCCATTCTTGTCCTTTCAGTTCCTTACCTTTTTTTCCCCTTTTTCTCCCCTTTCCGTTTCAGTGGGAAAAAAAAAAGTTCCATCTTAAGCATGGCACTCAGCCACTCAACTTGGCTATGAATATGAAAAACAAATGCTCAAAAGAAATGTATCTGCTCAACGCAGGTCTCTAAAATACAAGATGCAGTGAAAGAGCTGTCACAAGTCTTACTGCAAGTATAAAAAAACTCAGGGGTTTTTCCTTTGCATGCTTCACATCTAATCAATTTACAATGTGACAGTATTCCTAGAAAACCATCTTTCTCACTGTATAAAGGCCCGATATTCAAGCATTTTTGAGTGATAATTCAATAGGATTAAATTACACTCATGTGACAGCTCAACCTCACTAACGAGGTACATTTCAGTAAACTGTTGACAGAACTGTCTGGCAGGCTTCTTTAATTTACCAACATGTAACAACATGGGAAAAGCATTAGTCAACTAGATGAAGATGAATAAGCATTGGGGTCTGGGGGCATTTTGCATTAACACATGACAACCTAAAAGTGTTTTTGTCATTTGCTCTATTTAGCCCAAGGCAGTCGCTGAATAACTGGTACCTGTTCGTGTGATTGACTTACCAAAGCAACAGAAGGGATTATATTTACAAATGTCTATAGGAAAAACAAGACAGAGAAATGTCTTTCTTTTTTCTTAAAAGATAACAGTTGTTTTGTGGGAAGATGTCTTACAGCTAAAGCCTGGTTGAAAGAATTTTTAAATCTCCTCAGCCTGCCAGAGTGCTACATTGATTATTTCATTTCAGAGGTTCTTTAAGACTAGAATTTTTTTAAGCTTGTTTATAACATATAATTCCATAAAGCTGTTGACTATCAACAGTATATACAACTTTTTACTAAGCAGAAAATGTAAAAGGAAGAGAAAAAAATGCAGAGACAAACTCTATGGCTTCAAGTAACTCAAACCAACTCTTCATGTGTACCAGTTTCTGCATACATACTGCCATTAGCATGCTTTAATAGAAGCTGAGGGATACTTAAAGAACTGATGGCATTACCAAACAGGGAGACTAAAACGCATATGAAAGTGAAGACAAACCAGTGCCAGTAATTTTAAACATGCAGCTTCCTGTAGGTGTAAATCAGTGCAGGCAATTTTAAAGATGTAATGAGAAGTCTCTTGCCTGATGCACTCAGCTAATGTACCTCTTGAATTTTTAAAACTAGGGGAGTTAAATACTTGCAAATAGTTTAAGATTAAGCAAAATGGGTTGTGCCATGACTGATGGGAAGTGGTCCACTGAAGGAAAAGTCTATCTTTCTATTTAATCAGGTTGCATATTCAGTGTGTGTGTATATGTATTTTATTCTGTTCTTCCTTGGTATCACCTAGTGCAATGCTCACAGTTCTGTGTGTTTTCCTATCCAACTGTCTGCTTCAGAAGAATTAAAATATTCCTTGACGGAGGGGGATAAAAAGACAACTGAAACAGAACACAGACAAGCATCCTAAAATAAGACTGTGGTAGAGGACTGAGAGGAAGCAGAAGATTTTTCTAGGATTACCAAAAGAGGAAAATTGAGAGACTGAATTCACTTGGATGGGAATCAGACCCCAAAACCACATAGCTGCCTGATTATATTGAATTCAAACAATGTGAAAAGAAGAGAAACAAAAGAAGTGTAAATGAATCTTGCCACGAGGAAAGCTGATGAGGTTAAGTGATAGATAACCACCAAGTCTTTTAAACGATTCATCAAGTTTGGATTTGTGCTGGTCTGCTGCTGTGGGCTACCTTAAGTTTTTCCATCTGCACTGGCTGCACCTGAACTCACCACTTCTTCCATTTGTTCCTCATTAAAACAAGACTTCATCTTGCCAATGTAACCCTATTTTCTGTGACCACAAAATTAAAAATCCAAAGTCTTAATACCAGTTAACAGACCTCCTGCAGTCTCTTCAGCATTTCAGATGAGGAAATACAACTGATGAAAGAAAAAGGGCTACTTGGGTAATACCTGGGGAGTAGCATAACTGCCACAGTCTCACGCTGAGTGTCCCCTGTCACTTTCCTGTCACTTACACACCAACACCCCTGGCTTTGCACCAACAGCAGATCCACAAAACGGCAGAGGCACAACATTAGGGACAACCTGAGTGTAGAGTAACCCACATTCTGGTCCCATCACACCTGTTACAAGTAATTTCCTACAAGAATAAAAATACTGAGGGTTTGGTGCTGGCAGGTGCTTCCTTCAAACCTCTCTGTCCTTCTCTCTCCTCCGCATGTGACCTTTGTACAGCTGCAGCATTGGTGTTTTGTATGAGCTGTGCTCTCCTTCACAGCATGTAGTGGGAAGCCAAGAACTTTGACTGCATTTGTAAAACTGTTTTGAAAACGTATAGAGAAATGTCTCAAATGACAAATATCCAGAAGAAGGAAGAGGGGAGGGGAAAGATGATTGTCATATATAGAGGAGCTCATTTAAAATTGTTTCTGAAGACCCTTGCACCTTGTAATCCCGGTGATGGCTGATTGAAAGCACTGATGCCACAAAAAATAGAGTAGAGAAACAGATGCGTGCTGTGCCGATAATGTATCTTTTTTAACAGTTTGAGTCTCTGGGGCTGAGAAGGGCTGGTGCGTGACTTTGTCTCTCCTCTTTTTTTTCCTCAACCCAGATGCAAGTGTATTTATTATGCAGCAGGCTGAAACCTCTTTGTCACAAAAGTTAACTTCTTTCCATTGAGTTTTGCTATTTACTGGAAAGGGGAATGACTTACACAGATTTTACTGCTGTAGCACAAGAGTAGCTCACAGTCCCAATGCATTCATCGCCACAGAATTATTAGAAAGAGGATAACACTGTTACTTACAGTCTGTATATGGCAGAACTTGAGCTCAGAAGCTGATGCATTCAAACTCAGTGACTTGCCCAATATTACATGAACTTCTCTGCCACAACAAGGCCCTGAACTTGGGTCACCCAAGGTTGCCCACATGGAAAAATGAGCAGTTCAAAGAGCTTTCTCTTCAGATGAACTATTTTCTGAAAAGACACATATTTTCCTTCTTAACTGGTTCTTAGGTGTACCAAATGTCTACAGCTGACAGATGACACCCTAAATGATCCTCAGGATGATACGATCAGATGTGTTAGTAAGTCTATTGATGGTTTAAAGTGTTTTTCCTGTTCTGCTGTTTTATTATTAATAGTTTCTAACTATGGTGTAATAAGTGAGACTCAAAAGGCTGGCATGTGCTGGCTAGCCAGAGAAAGCCTAAGAGCCTTAGCACCCAAAATACCAACACAAGTAATTGTCTAGCCTGTTGAAAACAAGGGGATTTGGATTTTTTTTTTTTAAAGCACAAAAATGTCCTAACCAGTCACCAGGGTCCTGAAAGAGTAATTTTAACCAGTTTCCATGGGAAACAGGCAGGAATCTTGTAAATTTGTTCCTGCCCATGAATACTCAACCACTTACAGACATCAGAACTACCTTTATCAGGAGAGGTCTCTTTCAGAGACCAGAGTTCATAGGTTTCCTCCCTTTTCCCTTCTAGCAAAAGTACTTGGAACAAGTAGTACTTAAGAAACCAGTCTGAACCTCTGTAATGAAAAGCAGCTTTTTTCCAAGACTATCTCATGCGTTGCCAGAAATATATAAAAAGGAGGGAAATTAAAACACACACTGCATTCTCATTTCCTGCATGAGCCTGAATCACTTCTCTTCCTTAATGAGGCAGTATCGAGGAACATCCATGGATTATGAACTATATCTTGTATTTCTCACACACCATGACTTTCTCAGGCACAACAAACGATGCTAGGGAAGTGAGTGTAGCTGAGTGAGCACAAAGATCTAACCCATCTAGACTCTGCGAGTACATCATAGACGTCCAGCAGTGAATTCACCAGAGGGTCAAATTTACATTCCTCTGGCACATCAACAGACTAAGTTCATACTCAGTACTGTTATCCTTTCTCTACAGCTGAAGAAACTGGTCAATGCAGAACTCAAAGTATGACATTGGAATGCCAGAAGATCTCAGGTTTTGAGTGCTTCTTCCCCAACACCACCAATATGCACATAACCTGAGCTTGCTAGCAATTCTCGGCCTCTCTGGCACCCTCAGCAAAGTCCCCAGGGCACACAGAGCGGAGCTCAGCAGCCTCCGTTGCTCCATCCCATTAGGGAAGGACAGCTATGCCATCACATCTTCCTGACAGCTTTATTATGCAATTCCAGAGCTGGATCTTGGGGCTATTTTCTCTTTGGGTTTAAACATCCATGAGTTATTTATTTACTATATGCCCATCACTGTCCTTTTTTATAAGACTGTAACACAGGTACTTTACTGGTGGCAATGCCTTCGGGCAGTGATATCTGTAAAAACTGCACTTTTCCAGTCTAAAGGCAGTACAGGCAAGTGTCAGAAATGGGAGCCAACTCCATCTTGTCCTCCTTGGCTCCAGTTCCCTGAGCACAAGTCCCATTCCTATATCCCCTGACCAAGGGTAATCAACTCAGGTGGAGGTGATGAGCTGGGCTGGAGATGCAGCACCCGCACACAAGTCCGCTGCCTGTGGGCCTGAACAGCAATGACTGCAGGTAGCACCCACCTGAAGGCATCTCCCAGCTAACAAGCACCTGAACAAGAGCAACCAGATGCTTCCTTGGCATCCTCCTTGGGAAACAGCTCAGGCCATACCTTGACCTTCAAAACATGTCCTTATTCATGTTTGCACAGCACCACCTAACACTGAGAGGTGCCATCCCCCCAAAAATTGTAATTGTCCTAACAAGTACAGCACCTATGCCGAAAAATGCACAGTTTGTTTGCAACATATGGCCTTGAGTTGCCATCGGAGAATAGCTAGGTGGCCAGAATGTGGATATCATGCTCCATCTTTCAGCTCAGGGAGAAAAGCATACCCTAAGCCGCTATTGCTGCTATCCTGCTGCACCTCCAGCTCAGAGCACTGACAATTCCAGGTCTCCTGCCCTTATCTGCTACAAGATCTGCTAGCCAAAAGATGACACACATGCCTTGTTATGACAAATTGCTTAATTACAAGTTTGGCAATACGCAATATGCAATATTTGCTATTATCGTCAAAGATGAAGAAAATGAAAAAAACATCCATTACCCTGAGAGAAAGTCTACTCTTACCATAAATTTCTGATAAAGAAATGAAGTAGGTTCAAGTTTAATCACACCAGCAGTAAATCAAATATCAAATTTAAAACAACGAATTACAAAGAGCCTCCTCACAGTCACTTAGCATTGATAAATTAGTAATGTAATATTAAATTATTCATATCTTTTTTTTTCCTTAGGACTATAATGATATACTGTACACAGCACTGATAATTTACTTAGGCTGAGTCCATTCATTTAATTATGCTGCTAAACTTGGTAGGCCAATTGGTCATCATGAGAGTTTCCAGGCAAGCTAATCACAAATATATAGAACATGTCCCTTATTGTCCCCAGCGGCTAAGTGCTAAAATGCTATTTAGTGCTCAGAAGGTTAATGTCCTGCTTATGTAAATTGTCCAATTTAACATTCAGCAGCAGTATCATAAATTCTGGCTCCAGGATTTCATTAAACGTATGTTCAAACTAGTTGACCTTAAAGGTTAACAAGCACAAGTTAAACAGGACAATTATTTAACTCGCTTCTTATCAAGAGACTGAAGCGCTCTAGCCATTTAATAGTTATGCATACTTCACAATTAGAATTCTTAAAAGGTCTCTGATAAAGCGGCAGGTCATGAATTTTCATAAGGATGTCAGATAATAACTATTTATCTGCACTTGTTTTTCTTTCTTATAAACTTAAACTTTGATCTTAACATTCAATTAGAAATGATTCCACAGAGAAAGACTAGGTGACTCAAGGAGCTTGTCTTCACATTAATTTGAATCTAAATTAAGCTTTAAAAACATTGCATCCATATTGTCTCCTACAGAAATTAATTCAGAAGTTAGTGACCTATTCTTCATGCAAAAACCACTTCAGCCTTTCAGCGTCAGGCGATCGAAAACCACTGAATGCCAAATTATTACATCAGGCTAACTACTGCATTTTTATGCAAATCAGAGGAAAAAACTCTCCCTATACATCATAAAATAATTTGTATTATACACAATCAACTTGCTTCTTACTATGTTAACCAAAGATGAAGACAGATTAGCTGAGATCATTTCTTTCTTGCGCTGCCCTATTTCTCACACAGCCTCTTTTCCTGAGGCTTTGGTGAAATATGAACACCAGCAGCTCCTGAAAGCGGCTGCCACAGCCACAGCTACCTATGGCAGCAGTGATGCATTGAGAGCAGCTCCTCTGCTGACATTTCAAATCCCAAACACAACTTCTAAATGCAAAAGGATCAAGTCATAGCTTCAGGGATACATTAAAACAGTAAACATACATAAGAAATTTCTGGAGCTGACTGTAACAATATTCCAAGGAACTTGTAAGAAGCCTTTTTTTTTTTTTTCCCAATCTCAGTGATACAAGGTGATTTTACTCTCATGTAAAATAGCATCTACAGTTTTATATTGATAAATAATGCAAATGCCACAGTATTTTAGAAAGAAAAAAAATGCAAGAGAAATCAAACTGTTATTTGAAAGAGAAAAAATATTTTGCTTTTTCAATAGGATTATGCTTTCATCCAGCTCACGAGGATTTTTCAGTATAAAATTTTGTTCCTGAGGCTGTCTTTTGTAAATAGGACCGAAAGGACACTTTAGAGTTAGGGCCTAATCTTTTTTGGTAACACATAAAAAAAAAAAAGGTCAGTTGGAGTAAGTCCATGAAGGTGGGAAGATGGCTGCACATTTCCCAATATTTTATTTTAAAATTTTTCTATCCTAGAAGAGATCAGAAATCTACACACTTTGGCAGTCAGAACAAATACTCAGGAATAAAGTTATGTCATGTAAGCCTTGAGGGGAAGGGACCAAGACTCTGTAAGAGCTGCTACCTGCAGTACATTTAAACAGTCCAAGGAGGTACAATATATTCTAATTTTGTGAAATTAGCAGATTACTTTGGCTTGGCTCACCAGAGTTTTGTTTCCTAAAAGCACTGTAATTTAATGACAGCAAAGCGGTAGATGGTGAATATTCATTTGTCTTTCTAAAGGTTATTGAAAACCTTGAAGAAATAGAAGAAATTTCTAGCATCCTGAATGTGACAGCTTTTTATGACCTCATGTGTGGCTCTTTTTCCGAACTCCATCTTTTGAATTCTGGCTTCAAATTCTTCCTGAAAGAGGACATAAATAAAGCTGAATGGCTAATGGACTAAAAACACTTATGATCAAGTTTTCATAACGAACATTATTAATGGCTTCCTTTGCACATGCATTGACATGTAGTGCAATACTCATTTCTAAAGTAAGATTTAGAGCCCTATTTGCAATAAAAAGCTAACAGATGCAAATAAAAAATGAGAGATTCCATTACATAGCTACACACAATGGATTTCTATTAAAGATAAACAGAAACATTTTCTTCTAAAGGCAGAAAGAGCTTCATTAGAAACTCACACATGTATGTAGGATTCACATTTGTCTTCTCAGACAGAGGTGGAGATCTTTCTTTTATTTCTAGCAACAGTAGCAAGACCTTGGGTCTGGTTTTAAGTAGCAATGTCCACACACCTTATTTTGGCTCTTCCTAGAGATGAATCTTCACATTTGAAAAATCAGATTGACAGAATCAAGATTACCTCCAAACAATGACAAAAACCTCATCAAACACAACAAACCCCAAACAAACAAGCAAACAAACAAAAACCAAACCAACAAACAGAAACACCACCACAAAAACAAAGCAAAAAACCCACCCAAATACATATACATCCCTCTGCCACACTTTTAGTCTTTCTCCAACATCAATTCCTCTACCCTCCTCACCTTCCCTTTTTCTTCTTAAAGGCCAGTATGAGACATTTAAATACAGAAATGCAGACAGGCATCTTGAAAAATTACTCTCATACAAAACACTGCAGTCTCTCCATTTACTGGTTAAGATCAACACAAATCCTCTACTTTGGCTCTTCACAAATCCCAGATTTAGCTAAATGTTTTTGTCCCTGTATGGCAAGCCAAGTTGTTCCTCCTGCTGCTGCTATGGGACTTTCAGGCAGCCACGTTCCTGTGGAACAAACAAAGATCCTGTAAGCATGGGAAGACTCATCCAGGCAGAGGCTGAAGAGCCCCATGAGCCTGATTTACTCAATGGGACTTACTGTCACAACAAAACCAAGAACATTTAGAGAACTTACTGCTTTTGAAATTAAAAATACAGCTTATTTCTCTGACTTCATGTTCTTTGAATAATTTCCTTAGATCCATTCCAAACATCTAAATTCATTGCATCAAAAGAAATTCAGGGAGTTCATTTGCAATAATAATTTCTGTTGGAGCTGCAGGGAAAAAAAAAAAAAAAGGTGATCTGAATTTGGTTAATGATAGCATTCAGATGAAAGCTGAAAGAATACATTCACCATAACATGTTTGTCCATTAGCAACTCCATCATCAAGGTAAATCACTGCAAGTTTACAGGTAAGAAAATGAACTTAACAATGACTAGTAATTACACTTTTTGTATAGGGACAAAATATTGTATGTAAATCTATTTTCCCTGAACATAATGAGAAATCTGCTACTGACTTCAGGGGAACCAAGAATTTATCCACTTGCCTTTCATTAAAAATGAAAGCCTCCTAAAACACTTTGAAAAATAAACCCAGCGTTAGCTGGAAGGGTGCCTGGTGCAAGAACACAGAGAGAGGAAATCTTGATAAAGATAGATTGGATGACGAATCTCTCTAACACGTTTCTTAACAGAACAGGCTTTTGACTTGATAGATATCTCTCTTCCTTTACCCTTACTTCAACATCTCTAAACATACATAACTTACTTTTCACTGAAGAGTTTGGGTTCCTCTAAATACCTCTCAGGCATGGTAAGACTCGTGATAGATCTCACCTTGTTTAAATGAGCCTTAACTATGGTTGTTTGCCAAGTTCTCATTCAGCTGAAGGATTATTAGCTGGATTCACTGATTTGTAGATGATTTCCACTGTGAGGAGGAGGGAGTGCAGGAAGAGGAATTAATTTTTAGGAATAAATTAGTTTGCAGCAATACACTTGAATGCAAAGTTCAGTTACCTATGTTTAAAGTGTTCTTGTGACCTTACTACTGGAAAAGTTCAGGTTTTTAAAAAAAATACCATTGCTTGAAAACCTGAGAGTGTGAAAGGAGACATTGTAAACCAGTTCCCATCGTGTTTCATGTGTCAGAAGAAAAAAACTAAACCTTAGTCATTTTACAGAATATTTGCTGATGTGAGAATTATGGCTTTTCATCAGCACTCAGGTGCAAGTAGCACATCCTAGTAGCAACTCATGTGCCTGCAACCTCATGTATTCAGGCTTCATCAAGGTAATTACACAGAGGCTTAGTTTCAAGATTACAAGAACTCACTGAGAGATTTCATGCACTGAGAGTTCACAGGTATATGAATCTTGACGAGGAGGGATTTAGAAGCTTTTTGAAGTGAGGTTTTAGGTATTTATTTTTACCAACTGGAGTAGGTTAACTTAGGCAATTAGGTGCTATTGGAGATAAGTGTATCAAAATCTGGTATTAAATAAAGAGCAAATATACATGCCCTTGCTGATCTTGTGCAAACAAGTTTGAAAGTAAAGGTCAAATTCAGCTAAAAACCAGAATTTCCTTGTCTTGCAGTTCAAAAAAATATATTATGAAAATTTTAAATTAGTTTAAAATGATGTTTCTTTAGCTCTTACACCATCATACAAGAGTATTATCTCATCCTCCTCAATTATCCCAATACAGATTTTGCTTTGTAGTTGCAATAATGTTTTTGGCTAACCCTTCTGCCTCTCTATTTTATGGCCAATGTGAAATCACTGCAGTGAGGTTTCACATGGTTTTGTGAAGACTGCTATAATAATGAACAAAGTAGATCTGGAAAATTTTACTATTTGAAATAATAATTAGGCATAATTTAAAAATATTCAGGTAACAATTACATAAACCTTTTGACTAAGAATGTATATAAATTTCCCTGAGACTATTGTGCAGTAATAAATTACTCATAATTAATCACCTTACAGAATTATCTTGCTATATATTTTGTTACTGTATAACTTGTAGAAAATTCCCATTGTCAGAATTTACAGGAAGTGTACCTGGACAACCCTCAGTACATACAAGCTAAGTCACTGTTCTGGCACTTTTTTCACACTTTGTGGTTTAATTATGACTTGAGTATTAGGCATTTGGATTATCTTCTTCTACACACAGGTTCAAGCCACAGTCTCTTCTGTGATTCCCAGAGAACAGGAGACCACTTTCTAACCTTAGCTAAGCTTTTCTGACTTTTCATATATGCAAGTTTATTCTTCCTCTCTTTTCCAGCCATTACTGAGAATTCTTTAAAATTATCAGATATGATGAATACAGATGACAATAATTTAAATATACACCCCCCACAAGTTTAAAGCCTTAAAGTTTTGCTTACAATATTCAATATGACCCTTTTGTTCTCCCACCTACCCTCCTTGACAAGTCCTTAAACATTTAAAACCTGCTCTGGACATAAACCCACGGGTTTGGGCACAAGCTCTTTTCCTTGTTTGCTCATTGTAACTCCAGCTAAGTCCTGTGATGCAGATATTGACGAAATGGAGAAAATCTGACATGAATTCCTAAAATTCCAGTCACCGGTTCATGTTTTGAACTTGATTATGTCAGGCAATACATCACTACCATAATGAATTCCTATGAAATATAGGAATAAGAATGATTATTGAGCCTGAATAAATTAATGAATTGAGTGAGGGAAGAAGAAACAGAGAAGAATTTAAGATTTAGCTACCAGGTACATTAAACCCTTTTGTCTCTCATTTTTCTCATATTGATGTGGGATAAATTAATAATTGCTCCTCAACATGACATATAAACTTACATATGTCTTAAACCAGGAAGGTGTATTTCAAATGCACCATGGTACTGGTTGAAAGCTGATATATAGTAATCAACAACTACATGCAGAATAAATCGTGTCGAATAATAGAGATAGTTGCAAACTCAAGCACTTAAAGTTAGGAAAACACAGATTTAAAATTTATTGCAAAAATATTCAGTTAAGTCTAAAAACATGTATTTATGTTCAAAAATGCAGTCATGAAGGTTTGCAAATGTTGTATTTATCCCTCTGTGTCTCCACCCTTCAAGAATTAACTGAACTGGTGCTTGTGAAGCTTAGAGACCAAATGAATTCACAGGGAAAGAAATACAAAGTTTCCAACTGACCTTGCTGGGAGCTGGACTAGAACTTTCATGAGGAAAAACATTTGCAGAGTACCAAGGTAGTACTTTATTATGATTTATTAAATGTCAGTTTATATGAGTTTTATTGAATTTGAGATTAGAGCAGTAGTTATTATATGACAGCACAGTATTCTGTGATTTACTCATGAACTGCCCTTCTTTCTTCATCTGCAAATACCCTGCAGAGTCAGGTAGAAAACATGGCATCAGCTAAACCAAAGAAATGGAAATGAGAATAAACATGTTTAAATCTTGGGGCACTGGAGAGCTTTATCATGTTCATCTCCTATCTGGTGTTATTGATCTCTCTTAGTGCAGCAATCAGGCTGTGAATATGACCTACAAAAGTGGCAAAGATTTTAAACTTTATTATACCAGCTTGGAATTCAGCCTCCATTGGAATGGAAAGGGCAACTGTTCAGGAGATGTGTGTGCATCAAGGCAATTTATTCATAAAGGGGAGAGGAAGAGTGTGGTAGTAGCAGCCATAAAGGAAAGATGGAAAAGAAAACACAGTGGGACAGATCAGAAACACAAAGCTGTTCAGCCAGGATACTAAGGCCTTGGGAAGCTGAGGATAATGCCACAGGAACATGTGAGGGATGCGACAATACTCAGTTCTCACAGATGCCAATAAGAATTTCTAGAACAGAACAAGGGGCTACATTAGTAACTATTGTAATTATATTATTTTTTTCATTTCTATTCTATTGAAATTTAAGCATGAAGAACTTGATCCAAAGGCCACAGGCGGCAGCAGATCTCTAATTTACTTCCACACATATACAATTAAGTCAAAACTGAACTCCTGTCATTAAGGCTTTTGGTGGCCTTCATTCAGGGTATCTGAGAGGCTACACTCTGGGATGAAGATCACAGCTGATAACTACAGAATGATTGAACTTTTTTAGGAAGAGTAATCCTGTCTGCCTAGGCAGGAGTTCCTTTGCACAGAATGAGACAAGTCAGTGGAATACTCTCCTAGAAGAACTAAGGATAGTGCAAAACTTTTACTACCTTGCTTAAGCACAAGGTATGTTTCTCTGACCTTGATTTCTTTTACATAAACCCACTGTACATTTGTCTTTGTGTTTATGCATTTGTGTTGAAGTGCAAATTTCTCTCCTAGAGACAAACTGACAACAGGCATACAGTAGATGTCGGCAACTTTGCTTAGCACGTTGCCGGGTTCTATGTGTTCTTTGCAACTCTAGAACAGAGCAGGACAAAAAGGAGCTCTACCACTCCAAAGAGAAACCAAACGGAGGTTTTGTCTTTACTGGTCATCTCTTATGAAGATAGACCAAGAGAGGGGGGTTATTCAGCCTGGAAAAAAGAAGGCTCTGGGGAGACATTATTGCACCTCTCAGTACCTAAAAAGGGCTAGAAGAAAGCTGGAGAGGGACTTTTCAGAAGGGCGTGTAGTGATAGGGGTAGTGGCTTCAAACTGACTGAGGGCAGGTTTAGGTAAGATATTAGGAAGAAATTTTTCACTGTGAGGGTGTTGAGGCACTGGCACAGGTTGCCCAGTGAACTGTGGATCTCCCATCCCTGGAAGTGCTCAAGGTCAGGGTAAATGGATGTTTGAGCAACCTACTCTAGTGAAAGGTGTCCCTGCATATGGCAGGGGGGGTGAAATTAGATGATCCTTAAGGTTCCTTCCAACCCGAACCATTCTATCGTTCTATGATTTTGCTGCTGCTGTCTTTGTAACGAGGAATACGCAGTAACTGCTTCAACTGGGCTGTTTCCAACTATTGTTGATATTTGAACTTTCAGCTAAAAAAAAATCCCAAACCCCACATTTAAAATCTCAGAAAAGAAGAGTTAGGATTTCAAACTCCTGTGCCATCTCCCTTTTTTTTTTTTTTTTTTTTCCTAGACATTGGCTCTGCTGCATCCATGGATCAAAGTTTTGTGCACTATTTCATCAGCCATGGTTTTACTACAGACCTGTACATGCAGAATGTCAGCTTGTGCCTCTGCTCCTCTTCTGCTGCTGCTGATAATGATAAACTGGGAGGTAACTGCTGCTTTGTCTGGTTTGGAAAGATTTTGTGGGCTGGTTGTATCTCCAGCATTCTTCAGACCAGAATTTCAATATAGAAAAACATTCAGGCCAGAGTGATGGGAGACAATGACAGTCATTTGAAATGAGGTTTGGCAACAAATTTGCTGACAAATGCTTCAGGATAATGCTTGTGGAGAGAAGTATGCTCTCAGAGATGTGACTTGTTAATTCAGTCTGAGGGAAGAAGGTTCAGACCCGTCATTTACTGGAGCCCATTATGGGACTTAATCTGAAGATTTTGACATATTTCCAAGACAAATATGCTACTAAGAGCAAGACATGTTCAATAAGGTGTGTGTTCTAGGAAATGAGGACTGTAATTGCCATACTGAAAGAGCTTGTTGTCTCTGCAATTTAATAACCTTCTCCTAGCAGTGTCCCTTCTGACGCAACTTGATTCAGAGATGAATCATGCCAAGCAAGTGGCAAGTGTCTTTATCATCACACAGCAGACTTGACCAAATGGTTACTGCTTATTATTGGCAGACGCTGTAGGATTTGAGCCCTACAGTGTAAAACAAGAGGAATTACATCTCCTGTAGTGCTTGTGCCTCTTCATTAAACATCATGGGGATGTTTATAGTTTCCTTCTTACTCTGCAAATCACAGCACTGGCCCAAATTTTTCATCACGAGTTTTCTCTTTGCTTGTAACAATGAGTTAGACTGAAATTCTTTCCAAGTAGCTCTGCTCTGCAAGACAGCTTATGATAGAAACAGAAGTTCAATACCATTTGTCCTTAGCCAGCACTTAACCAAGACACACTTACTTAGCCTTTATAATCTTTCTTTGTGAAAAAGTTTCCCCTGCCAGGTAAGAATTCCTGTCACTGGTTTCTGACCTCTGTCCAACTTCTAATTTTTCCACCTGATCCTGAGCGAGCAAAACGAAATTTGCTATCTTGGCTGCAACCCACATCATTACGGAAAAAACCGTGGAGTGACAGAAGTACAAAGACATAGGTCACTTATTTTGTGCAGTGTTGCAACAACAAAAGAAATATTTACAAAGATACAGGGTGTGAAAATTAGAAACACTTTTAAGATTGTAAAACCTACAAAAACCTTGCACCTCATTTACAATATGAGCCACTATTCCTTATTTTAATATTTGTTTATGTATCCAGGCTCTCTAAGGTGTCAGCAAAGTTGCAGAGGAGTGCAATGTTTCATCCATAGGATCTTGCTTAATGATTATGATGTAAGACAGCAAGTGTTTGGGCCAAATCTTCTCAGACACATTTCTAGCTTCGCTTATATCTATAGATGTACTTTGCAATGTTGTTGTACTGCATTACTTTAGGGCTCCAAGGAATACTGGAGCTTCTGCCTACCAGCACATTTAATTGCCACAAGAACATCAGTTCTCAATAACTAATTTTTGTTTGTTTAGCTTAGAGCACCTTTACGTAAGAGGTTGCCTAAGAAGATTTGCTTCTTATGCAGTTCTGGTGTTCTAGGTGGTACTTTTTGCAAGATGTACTTCTTGCAGATGCCTGCAATTGAGTAATTGGATGACAGCATTACAGTCTGGTCTTACAAAGCTTTGTGTCCGTTCACTGTTTGTGAAGTGGCAGAAAATAAGTGTTACTAAGATAAGAAATTTTCTAACCTAAGGTATGAGAAATGTATGTCCCTACATGTGGGGCACAGTGTGCTCTTCTGAACACCCAGTCGCTAACAACAAATACTACCATTTAGAGAAAGGGATTTCAGTACATCAGCTGGAGTTTGCAAAAACTTCTAGCATCCCAAACTGTTAATCTGACAAATTTGTAACAGAATGTATAGCATAGTCAGTGATCTGTGACTTAAACTACTCATGTTAAATGTTAGATCAGCATGGTTTGGGTGGATACAGCAATTGTCAAGTGAAGGTTAACAACCCAGCCCATCAGAGAGACCTGTGGTTTGTTTATAAAAGGTCCGTGACCTATCCACCTATCTAGGGCCCATGTGCCTCTTGGTATCCAAAGAAAATTGAGCTCATCCCTTCCACAGATTCCAGCTAGGGCAGAGCAGCTTTAAAGACTGAGAGTGTGCCCCTTGAGTATCCTCAGAGGACATCTCTAGTGTAGAAAAAATGACTTCAAAACAGTACGTGGTATCAGTGTGAAAATGGTAAATATTTAGGGATATAATAAATGGTCGGTTATCTTTTCCTCTCTTTTTTTTTTTTTCCTTCTTGAAAAGGCAACGAAAGATAATTTCAGTTTTTCATTCCTTCCCCATGTCAAAACTCCTTTTGGGCCTTAAAGCAACGTTTGAAAGCACGGCTAAGTTTCCCTGGGGACATCGGCACTGTGGAGGCTCCAAATTCCTCTTCCCACCAGGCAACCTACACAAACAGAACGCTGATTTATTTATTTATTTATTGATTGATTGATTGATTGATTTATTTATATCGTGGCCCCGCGCCCTCTCGGGCACACCGTGCGGCTCTTGCGGATGGTCCCGGGCAGGGCCAGGGGCTGGACTCGATGACCCTTGTGGGCCGCTGAGTCTCCGCGAACCAGGCTGGGCTCTGCCGGGTCTGAGGCTTTCCCAAGGCGCTCTCCACCTTTCCCCGCGCTCGGCGCCCCCGAGGGCTCGGACAGCCCGGGCAGGAGCGGTGCGCGGTTGTCTCTGGGCTCTGCCCCGCGCTGGAGGAGCGGCAGGCAGCGCTCCAGAGGGAGCAGGAGCCCAGACAGCCCTCACTGCTTTATTTATTTCTGTCCCATTTCACGCCACCGCCCCCCACCCACCCCGGAAGCCGCCGCTCGGTCTGCCCGGAACCTTTGGGGCCGGAACGCATTTTGGCGCCGCGGGGGGCGGGCCGGAGCGCGGTGCCGGGTGAGCCCCGGGGAAGATGGCGGCGGCCGTGTCGGGCCCACGTGGGCGCGGGGCGGTGGCGGGCGCGGGCACGGACAGCGGTAACGGGGCCGGGAGGGGCGGGGCGGGGGCCCTTCTCTTCTTCTAAAGCCTCTCTGTCCCCCGCTGTGGGCCGTCTCTGGCCCTGGCGGTCTCTTCTCTCTGCCCCGTCCGAGCCCGCCGGTGGGTCCGAGGCCCTTCATCCCCCCCCGCTCCGGACCCTGGGCCGGGGCTTGGAGCCGTCTTCGCGGGGAATGGGAGCTCAGCCCCCGGCACAGCCACCTGCTGAAGCTTCTTCTCAGCCGGGAGTCCCGTGGGTGGCATTCCCGCCGTGTCCGGTGTTGTGCCTGGTCCTACCCTCTGCTCCTGCCCCTCTCTACTCAGCCCACGGGGTACCGACAGGAGCTCGTTAATTCCCTGGGCCCACCAAAATGACTTTCGCTGCCTCCTTGGGAGAGGGGGGAGCGACTGTGCAGAGCTGCATGAGTTCTGTGTCTGTGCGAGGCTGGAATCTGCTTCTATTCCGAAGAAAACCCGTGGGATACGCCAGTTAGTGATTCACTAGGATAGCACAAACACTCGTACTCCATCCTTCACGCACAGTTCTCCGCTCGTTCTTACCTCCTTGTGTTATGAGGGTGTACCTAGCTACTTGTGATCGCTTCTTGATTATATCTTGTTATCGGATTACTTTTTTTTTTTTGTTTTAATTCAGGGAAGAATCAAGGTTGTGGCCATTTGGAGCTGTAGCTCACGTTGGTTCTGTTTGTTTGAGGGTCAAAACTGAATCCAGGGGAAAGCCTTGTGTGGGAACTTCTTTCAGAGCTCATTTTGGAATGTTTTCTGTATTTTACTCTATGTCTGCACTTTGATCACTGAGCAAGTTTAAAAAAGTAAAGTATGGAAATGTGTATGTGTATTTCCCACACTCGCAATTGGGACTTTTTGCATTAAACCTGTGGCAGGCTTCTATCTTTGCAATTCCGAATAGAGCCTCAGGTCCTAATTCTGACAGAGTTAATCTAATCTAAATTACTTTGAAATACCTCTGCTTTATCTCATGCTGTTGTCTGATACTCTGATGTATAAAAAAGTAAGTTACGGCTGGTCCTTGAAGCCTCGTTAACCTTTCTGTAGCTGTTGAAAGCAAAATGTTGTTGGTATTATCCATCACTATCCTCCTATTTTACTGGCAGAAAATATTATGTAAAGGAAATTAATACATAATTCTGCAGTTTTCTAAGTCTGATCTGTTTTTTATGGCTAACTGTCAGGCAACTGGGAAATTCAGATTCGCACTTTTGTTAGTTGTTAGATTTTTTATGTATAAAAAAGTCATAAGTAGGGGTTGATTCATTGTTTAAAAACTAGATAATGTTATCCTAGCATGGACAATGCCTAGGGGTAAAAAGTGGACATTGATTACCTGTAGAAACCAGGCTGTGGTGATGCACCAACTTCTCCACATGCAGTGGTTTGAATTTATTTTTTTAATTTGGAACTCAGGATATGGAAACACACTGATATCTAAAAGGATATAAAAAGATAAAAAGGATGCCTTGAGTAGTTAGTAAATGTGTTGAACATATTTGCAGCTTCTAAATTTCCATTTTATGGTAAGGACTGTTGAAAAAAATCCCAAAACCATTATTTCTCTCATGTGGTATGTGACACAACACTGTGTTCGCCTTGATGCTAGTAAAAGTCAGACTGATCTAGATAGTGACTAAGGACTCAGTAATTATTTCTCTTCCACATTTGTTTTATAAACATATAATTTTACTCCTTTCCTGACGGTAACTAAATGCTCTCCAAGCCTCTAAACATGCCTGGGCATTAGAGGTTTTGTTTTAAATTGATTAATGCCACTGTTTTGCTGCTATGTTGGGCTGTTTTGTTCTGGTTTAAAAAGGCACATGGAGAAGGCAGAATAATGACTAAGTCTGGCAACAGTGCATGTTTATGTTTGCTAAGTAATTAAAAAGACAGTTGATTAATGGGAAATATCATTAATAGCTGTCTGCACGGCTTTATGGAAAACAGATCTTGTGAAGCAGTCCTGACTTTGTTCTCTTAATGATTTGACTGATAAAGGTAGTTCATGGCATATAATAGTGCTTACAACGTAAAGCACTTGGATCAGCAGTAATGTGAGTACTCAGTAGTAGTCTCTTTAAGTAGTTTGAGAGTGGTAGATGGAAAGTGAGTCAACTGGAGGGGAATTGGCCTCTTGTTGGTGGGACTGGGCAGGGGTCAGAAAACAGACTCCTTCTGTCCAGCACTTGATTTGTGGCCTTAAAACTTGTATATAAGAAAATTAATTTAGAATTACATATGGCACAAATATTAGTGGAATAGTAGTTAATAGTAGCAGGAAATATGTATGCTGTGCTCTTCATTACGTGATAAAGTGGGTCCACTGAAATAACCAGACAAATTTTAACCCACCCTAAACTTGCAGCCCATTTCATTCTAGTTAATCATCTGCACCGTTAAAGACTCCTTATTTTTGCAGTTTGACATGCTGAACAGACAAATGAGGGAAGTGGCAGTAAATTATTCATGTGTTTGATGTGCCATCTAGTTGGCTGTTCTGTCCTGTCTTGATGTTGCTTGATTCCTAACTTTGATATTGTCACTTCAGCTCCTTGTGTTTTGTTTTGAAGGGCTCATAGGATAAGGAATCTTGAGTTTGGGGGTGTTTTATTTCTGTATTAAGAACTTGAACAGTTACTTATGCCAGAAGAGCTCAGTGCCTCTGGTTTCTTTTGAGTACCTGATGACTCTTTTGAGTCTGTATTTCACAAGACAATCTTTCCTGTGTTCATTATACCTTGGTAGTTGTATTTTTGATGGCATTGTTGTCCCTGGTCATATTTTTCTTTCACATAAGCAGTGCCTTCCCAGCTTCAGTTTAATCCCTGTGGCTGTTTGCACTCAAACACCAGATGTCACTGTTGCAGTTTGTATGTGAGTGTGTACATACACATGTGTATACATACAGATATGTGTTATAATTTCTGAACTGGGAAACATAGTGTTTTTTTTCCCCACAATTCGCAGCCCTAAATGTAAAAATATTCATATTCTAACAAAAAATATCCAAGGCTGTCTCTTCCCTTTTACCTATCCGCTTCAATCACTTTAAATCATTACTGAGATGAGCAAGCAATTGCACTGCACAGTTTCTTGTAAATTTATTACGATGGTGTTTGCCTGCTTGAGGAACTCATTGTAAGAGTACTTGTACAGCAGTATGTGGTCCTGAACTCAGATAACATTTACATATGGAGCAAATTGTACCAGTGATGGATCCTTACCAGAAACAGAACTCCTGATATTTTTTTTTTTTTCTGATCCCTAGATTCTGAGTTAAGCTCAGATCTTCCAGAAGACAGCTACTCTTCAGGAGATGAAGCCCTGGACGGTGATGATGAAGATGAAACGGCAGCCCCTGGCAATGTGGTTGAAGAGGCAACAACCTCCAAAGATGGCCCAAGTTCAGGCTGGGCAGATGCCATGGCAAAAGTGCTCAACAAAAAGATTCCACAGAATAAGTCCACCATCTTGTCCAAGAATAAAAGCCTGGAGAAGGAGAAAGAAAAGGAAAAACAAGAAAGGCTGGAAAAGAAGATGAAGGTGAGAAAAACATGCAATATTTCCTATGCAGTCACAGTCAGGTGGGCTACTACATGCAAGATAGTCTCAGTAGAGATTTGGGAGAGTGATCTGAGACCTTCTTAATTTTGGAGTCTCTCCTCCACAGTGATGTCAAGTAACTTCAATTTTTTTACTTTCCATCATGCTGTGTAGGGCTTTTTCCCTTACTGCATTTTCTGGGTCATCAGGCAGGCTGATCTTTGGCAGCAGGACTGTTCCAGTCTGTCAGCTTAAGGTGTTTTTGTTGTTGAGACAGTGAAATCAGCTGCTTTAAGCTTGGTTTTCTAATTGCTGTTGTTAATTTGGAGTGAAATTAACTTGCTCAGCATTACAAGTCAAAATAGTTCTGTATTACAGAGAGGGAGAAAAAGAAGAAAACTTCCTTCATTTAAATTGTGCCACAACTCCAAAATCAAGGCTGAGACTACAGTAACCACTGATGCGGTTGTGAATACTTGTTGCTCCCCTCAATGATTTTCTTGATTGGAGTTTTCTGCTCTGGTATCTGTTCCCTAAATAGCTTCTGGTTCTGAAACTGTTATGAAGAAAGCAAAATTATGTTGGCAAGTAAGTCATTTGTTTGTGTCTTTAGTGGAACTTTTAATTGCAGGCTGTGATTGATTTACCTTCAGGCTAGAAATACATTAATGGTTCTAATGTCTCATCTTACCAGTTTTGTTTCAGTGGGATAGCCAGGTTGTTCACCTGACAGTTTGGGACATGCTGTGGTTGGGCCACAGCTTGCCTTTTAAGTACAGAGAGGCTTCAGTACAGCATCTGCGCAGTTATGGTTGTCCTAAATACCTATTCTCATCCAGTAAACATGTGGGAATACTGCAGAACAGAGGTGGGCTACAGGTCCCCAGACTGACTTGTTTACCTTAGGAAAACTTGAAAGCACTCTCCCTTCCACTGATTTCTTGCTGATGGAAGGTGGGATAGGGAAGTTCTTTTGATCAAAGGCCAAAGCATAGTCATAAACTCAGAAATTCATAGTGGGTCTGGAATTATAAAGATAAGGACTCTGAAATTCCACTAAAAACTTCTTGCATAAAACAGATTTAATGGAACATCACCAAGCATAGAACACTGTTAAATTGTTCAAAGGGGAAGAAAAAATTTCACTACCTTACTCCTGAAGCAGAGGTTGTGAAATACAGCAGTCTTCTATTTTAGCAGAAACAAAACTGATGGTATTGTGGCCCCTGGTAATGAAAAATGTATCAGTTTGGTTTTGAAACAGAGAGACTCAAAAGAAAAAGACAAAAATCAGTATTATACATGAGTTGTTGTCTGGTGGACACTTGGTGTTCTTCCTGGTGTTTGAGTTATGCCTGTTGCAGTCTTTGTTGTGCCTCACTGTTGGTCACGTAGCTGTACTGGGATTAATTCTGTGGGGAAAGTCAAATTCCCAAGGCTCAAAATGTGATGTGCCTGTCTTGGTAGACACAGGATTTTATTATGTATAATTTTCTCTGAGATCAGCTTGTGAGTCTTAGAGTTGAAAGCTGTCTTTGAATCATTAATTTCCTTGTTCGTGGCAGCTAGTGTGAAAGCATTTTTATTCTAGACTTTTGTCACTGAATGCAGGTGATTCTTTGAGATTTGACTGTGGACCCTGGTGTGTCAACACAGGAGACTTGCCTCAAACCTGTTGTCCAGCCCCATATTGAAGCCCCCCCTTACCCTCAAACCTAACTGAACTTTGCAGATTTTTTTTTTCCCCTCCTGCTACATACTCTATCAGAGTATGCTGCATTCTCATAACAATATTTATAATGCAGCTCGATAAAAAGCGGGAATGGGAAATGATGTGCCGAGTGAAGCCAGATGTTGTCAAAGACCGAGAGAAAGAAAGAAATCTTCAGAGAATTGCCACAAGGTAAGAGTTTTTCTGAATGCTTTCCTAAATTTATGTATATCAAAAAGAGGAGGAAAAGGGGAAGAAAAGGCCTGTGCAGGTAATCTGTTTCCAATCAGTTTTAACTCTTAAGAAGTGACTACCAGGAGCCAAGAGATTTATATACAGGTCTGCATTGTACAGAGTCAAGTTCAGCAAAAGATTTCAGAAGCTTTAAGAAAGAGTAAAAATTTAGATGGGAATCTAATTTTTGCTTAACAGAAGTGCTTTGCTGGATCCCCTCATTTTGTTAATTTAATGCTTTAAAAATGCAGAACAGTTGTTTCTACTGTTCTGGTTTTTTGCTTCTCCGCAGAGGATTCACCAGGTTGATGGCTGTTAAGTTCAGTCTGTTCAGTGTTGCATTAGTTTGGTGTCACAGAACTAGTTGAACACCTTGATGTGCTGCCTGTGTCTGCCTCCTTAGTCATTCCTCTGCCTTGTCCCCTTACTTCAGCTGCCCTTGAGATCTTGCCTGAGGAATTTAATTGCTGGTTGTGGGACAAGTAACGTGCTTCTGAGGATGGAACATACTCATGCACTGATTTCAGTGCCAAATTACTATGCTTACTTCAGGGTCTGAATAGTTATTTGTGGATTTGTTTGTTACTGGTTCCTAGCAATAAAGTGTAAAGGAGGAGTGAAAATTGAACATTATAGCAAATGTTACTTCTTAACCAAATGGAGGTTCCCACTAACCATTTTGGGGAGCTAGAAGCTGTCCAGGGGGGTTCATTTCTGTAAAAGAAATTTGAGTTAAAAAAATTGTTCTGTTGTTTTTTCCCCTATCCCAGAGGTGTTGTACAATTATTTAATGCTGTCAGGGCACACCAGAAGAACGTTGATGAGAAGATGAAGAAAGCTGGGAGCTCTGACAGGCGGCGTGCTAAACTGCTGTCTTCCGTTTCAAAGAAAGATTTCATCAATGTTCTAAGAAACGTGGAGGGTGCTAAAGGAGGCAAGAATGGTGGAAAGGCCACAAAATGTAAAGAGGTAGGCTTCATCTGTGAGAAGAAAATGCATACAAGATAATCTTCTCAGTGTAATTACTGTCTGTTAATGTGTCTGCTCTTCATAACAGCTGTGATCCAAATGACTGGGCTGTTTTTAGACTTCTTAGCAAGGGAGTAAGTAGCTCTTAGCCTGCTTTCTCTGTATTTTGAGTATCGAAGTGCTGGAAGCTCTCTTGATTAGACACTGAACCTTGTATGCAAATAACTTGGTTTAGCTGTATGTTTAAAAAAAATATTGGATTTTATCTTGGGTTTTGCACCGAACATGGAATAATCTACTAGATTTTAGTGGGTCATGACATTTGAAATTTGGCCAATAATAGCTCCTTAAAAATTGTTAAAGACATGGAGGCTCTTTGTCTTTCATGGTGTATTAGACTGTACTACTTGTGTGTACCCACAGTTTGGTCACATCAAACTCACTTCCTTTGGATGGTTATGGAATCCAGAACTGATGGGATTTGCCGTACAAAGTGAATACCACAACAGAAAGGAACAGAGACATATTAAACATTAAATGTAGGTTTTTCTTTCCCTGATTCTGTGTGTGTATTTAGGCTGATGTGGCTTCATTTCTGTTATGATGTTTTGGAAAGAAATGCATTCCACTTTTTCCAAACGTGTTTTAAGAGAGATGCAGTATAGTTGGACTTGTCCAACTCTTCATTGGTTCTTTCAGCTCACCAAGTAGCTCAGGGTTGAAAACAAGTTCCTCAGACATACTCTCTCTCGTATTTCAGAAGCTGCACGTTTTTGAAGCGTATTTGTGTTCAGGTTTGAACTCTGTGCTCGGTAGTGGGTGGAATACTGCTGTTGGCCCAGACTCACAGCAGTTAACTAAGTGCTTTTCTGTGCCAGGAAGAAATACTTTAATCAGTTGGGAGACAACAGTTTGTCATATGTTTTTTGTTTGTGTGCACTTAGGGAACATGCTGAAACACTGCCTGGCATGAAGCGCTCATACAGTTTTCATGCAAGTGTAATATTAAAGTATTTTTTAAATTCTTTGGATAATGAGAACAATTTAGCTTGGTGCTGACACTTTATTTCTCCTTAAATAATTCCAGCTCGCTTGTTTGGTTGGGGGGGCGTGCATGTGTGTGGTTCTCTGGGTTTTTTTGTTTTGTTTTGTTTTGTTTTTTTTCCCTTCCCTGGAATAGCAGAATATCAGAACAATAGCAGGGCCAACTACTGTTGTAGTCGGCATTGAATCAATAGCTGGGCAAGAACTAGGACCTTTGTTCTCATTTGTGTCAGATTGTAGCAGGACAATTCTCTCATTAATAGGTCAGAAAACATAGATTGTAAATGTTTCTATACTATTAAAAAAAAAAAGTCTTATTTTGGCAGCATCAGTAAGAGCATATTTCCATTCAAGTGCTCTGGAGATGCTTTAGGGACTGGCTGGTTAGTGTTGGGTTTGACTGTTAGTATAGATGCTGCTTTCACATAGCTTGTGAATAAAAACTGGGACAAGAATCGGGGTTTTTGATTTTTTTCTACTTAGATAGACCACCAGTCTTCCTCTCTCCTTTGTGCCTTTGCTTTAGTGACTCTCCATTCAATACTGAACCAACCTCTTCAACAACTCCTTTTCAAGCTGTTCTTAATCTTCCTTATTTTCTCTTGAGAACATATCTTACTCATTTAGCAGGCTCCCATCCTGGTAGTTAATGCTTGAGCTTGAGGCCAAAATCTGATCTGCAGTCTTCTCTACAGAATTACACAGACATTTAGCCCCTGAACAGTACTATTGGCCTCTGCTGTCATAGCTCTGCTGCTTGGTCTTTGGGGGTTTTTCAGAGGGTAGTAAGCAGGGATGAGGCTTTTTGGTAGTGAATTCCTTGCAGCAGGAGTTTGGTGGATTGTTTATGCCATCTGAAAGCTTTAGTTTGTTTGTTTGTTTTGTGGATTTGTTCATTCTGGCAGCCTGCTTTGTTTTTACCATTTGAGAATATAGCGTGTATTTAATTTTTAGAAAAGAGGGGTGAAATATATTTATTTGTCTCAACAAAAACAACGAAAGAGATGCCAATCCCAAACTCCAGGCATTCTGCCATCAATTAAAATGCAGTCCAGAACAATAAAAACACTACCCCACCCACATGAAACAAGCAGTCAGCAGGAAAAATAGCAGAATAGTTTTACCAGTGAAAGCAAATGCTTCTTGACTCAAGCCCTGTGCTGTGACAGGAGACTTGACTGTATTTGTGGGAATGGGCTAATGCTTCTTCTTGCTCTGCAGTACTTTTTGAATGCAGAATTTGCTGCTTATTTTTGAAAGTTTGGTGGTTTCTTCCACACATCAGGGGTTGTTGAAGAAACCCCTTATAAAGTTCTGTTGTGACTGACTTCTTAGTTAGCTGTATTTATGTGTGAGAAAAAGAATTTGAGTGCTCTGTAAAGGCCCATCTGCAGCGCTGGGATTTCATGGTAGCACAACCACTTTTTATAATTTGGTTCTTTATTTCCATCAGCTTCAGACATTGATAGGAAGGACAGGTAACCTGTGCCCATGAGAACGTTGTTCATAGTCTTGTATACTTTTAGCCATTGGCCTAATTATTACTTAGCGTACACCTACCAATGTAACTGTGGAAAAAAACCACTTCAAGGCTGTGAAAGTTTTCCTGTGCCCTTCTTGTGAAACTGTAGCCCTTCTTGGGGTTTCATGTGCCCAGATGGGAGTAATTACTTTTCTGAGCTAGAGCCAAAAGCTTTGCCTTTCATATCGTTAGCTGTTTATCAAGGAATTTCTTAATCCTTGCTGAGCCAGCTGACTTGTGTAATATTTTTTCCTATTTTTTTTCCAAGGGACGGTGCATGATGCTTGCCTCTGGGTAAGATCATCTAATTTTCCTCCCCTCACCACCTTGTCTGAAGCCTTGCAATGGGGGAGAAACATATAATAATTTCTTTTTTTTTTTTTCAAAAATCCTACTTGTTTGTTGTTTGGGTGTTTGTTTTATTTTTTTTTTTTTTAAGTTTTGGGGTGGGTTTTTTCAGGAAACATTTATTAGTAGATATGAAAGCTTTCAATCTTGTTCAACACAATCCTTACAGACCAGGTTTTCATTTCAGTATGTGTTAGTCATGTCTTGCAGCTTCCCACCTGTAAGACACTGTAAGAAATATTAAACTACAGGTTTAGAAAAGGTATGTATCAGAGATGCTGTTTTTCCAGCCCTAAAGGCTGAGATCATCTTTATGTCTATGGAAGAAATACAAAAGTAGGTAGTGGCAGTAAAGGATTCCTTGCAGGAATCTTTTGGACTTTTTAGGTCTTTAAGAAATTCCTGGGTGCTCTGAGGAAGTACCTTTGCTTCCAGGGTTGAATGAAGTTTCTGATCTCTTACAGTTGCGCAGATGCGTTGGCTGATGTAGTGAGTTATGGGAGGTCTTGAAATCTTAATTGTAAGGAAACAAAGAGTTTTGGACTTAGCATTCTCAGAGCAGCCTCAACTTTTCTCCCTTACTGCGTGTCAGGACAACAGGGTTGTTCAGTACCAGATTTCATCTTGACTTTTTGCTTGGCGTTTGTGCTGCTCCCTGTAAAACATTACTGTGTGATAAAACATGTAAACAGCTGGCATGAACGTTACAGATACTCTTTATGACAAGCATAACCTGAACTCATGAACCTCTCATTTTCAATTAGGCCTTTGTAGCATGATTTAACTTCAGTTTGTAAGTTTTCTTACACCAGATCTGTGACAGAGCATTTCAGTGGTGGAAGTAAGAGCAGGATTTCCTGGCCTACTTCAGTAACCATGATCCAAACTCTGTAAGGTAATTTTTCTGTAAGTGTGCTGGCTACATGACCTGAAGGTACAATTTGCTTCCTGTGATAACATCTGGAAAAAATTGGTTATTGGTCTCAAAATAGTACCTATTCTAAAATAATTTATTGATAGGAAGGAAGATGAGTGGAGAAGAATACAAGTGCTATTTCATATCAGCTATTGCTCATATGGGACTTGAAATAAAGTGCTTTTCCAGAAAAGTTCCTTCTGCCTGAAGCATATTTTATAAATGCTCCTAGTGGTTGGTAAGTAATTTTTAAGCACAGTGATTAGAGTCAGGTTTACTATAGATTTTTCTTTTGTTCATAAGACTAATTTTAAGCGGTATTTAAAGATTGTTCAAGGGCAGGAGGAGTACTACACTTCTGACTTTGACTACTGTTCTTACTGGGATACAAGAAGTGGCACCAGAGCTTTCATTTTTTAAGTTAAATGGGGATATAAAATGTGCTTTTCAGCTTAAATGTTAGGTCTGTTTATAAACTGTGAGAGTGATTGCCTTCTTTTTCTTGCAGCTGCATGAGTACTGGCCATCAGCATGTTCTGCTTTTTTCCCAGTGTTTCCACAGTGTAGAAATGGGGAGGAGGGGCAGAAAATATTATTTTCATCCATGTATCTGTTTGAAGTTACAATAGTCTGAGAAATTGCTTCAACTAGCTGTAGAAAATAGTTTGTTTCTGAAGTATGGATGAAGGCAGAGATGATTTCTAGAAATCTAATAATGTGTATCAACACCTTTTTTAATCTTAAAAGGAAACTTTGTTTCCTTAGGTGATAATGGCATTGCAGAGTAGCAGGAGTTTATTACTGCAACTGTTGTGTGCTGGTTTTACAGAACAAATTGGAGGAGTAAACCAGGCATGCATGTATTCCAGCAGATTTGAGGGGGCAGCCAAATATTAATTTAGTTCAGCTGCAGCCAGAATAGATGTGTTCTCCCAGTTTTAATAAATGTCTTCCTATCATGTGCACAGAAACTTTTACTTTGGATTCCTCTGGACACTGCATTTTTATGTTTTTCTGAAATGTATGTACATACTTGGGAAAGTCACTTCATATATGTTTGGAATTGATGCTTTTAGCTTAGTTTCTTGGTTTTGTACCAGAAGGCTCTGACTACCTAATTGCTGTATTGCTGCTTTTATCCTTAGAGATAAATGCAGCTTAGCCTGCCACCAGTTTGCTATATCCTATATTCCTTATACTCTTTAAGGTAAAGGGTTGTTTTGAAGTGTCAGAAGTTGTTTGATGATGATGTTTTTACATTTTTTCCTGCTTAGAAGATATATTGACTTAGATGGTTTGGGTATCAACAGGATTAGATTTATAAGATGTGCAAGCTCAGTTCCCTATTTGTTGCCATAGCTGGTAACACCCATCTGTGTTAACATGGGAATGTAGGTCAATATTTGTCAATATTTAAATGTGTGTTTGATTTATAGATGCCAAGAAATTGACACTGTGAGTTCAGCTCCAGATAAGAGGATTAAGGGTCATGTGATAGGCTGTATTTCAATGGGTTCTCCCTTTTTCCAGAGTTTTATACTCAAAGTTCCGTTTCTGTCCTCTTTTTTTCAAATACTTGATCAGAAGTCAGAAAGGACAAAAAGACGTATTTTGCACTTCGCTCCCATCTATCTCTCTTTATCCTCTTCCTGTTTTATGTTCCTGACAGATTCTCCCCCCCACCCCCTGCCCCCCACCTGAGGGCCAAGCGCACAACCCAGCATCCTGGTGCCTGATGTGAGGGCAGCCTTGACAGTTCTCACGGAAATGACACCCTCTTTGTCATCATGAGTCATACACAGTCCAGCTTAATGCTGTCTTCTAAAATGCAGATAGTCTGTGATCAGTGAGGACAGATATCTTAAGAGAATTTGGATGCTAAATGCCTATTGTATCTACCGAGGTGATGACCTGAGATTTGGGGAGGGCAGTCTTCCAGATGTTTATAAGTTGTCCCAATCCAGGCAAATGTTTATGGAGATAGCAAAAGATATGTTCCCAGCTGCAAAATACATCCTTAACTGATTTTTTAAGTTCAAAAAGAATGAATCATGCAAGGTTTTAATGGATTCCTGTAGGAAATGTCTCTTTCCTCCTTAGAGCTGGAGACAAAATATTTTAAGTTTGTCTTTCTGTGAAAACGAATGAAGTGATTTTAGTTGAAACATTGCAAAAGCCTTCAGCACCAAGTAGTTGAAGTTTGGCTAATTTTTAAGTGAATATAAACAGGGACTTGTGATTGAAATGTCAGGCAATACTGGGACAGCTCCATCTGTCATGTTTGAAAGTAACTTGCCTTGCTATTTGTTTATTAGTGCACAGGGTACTGTGATGGTGGGTTTTTTCCCAGAAGATGTTGCAAGGGTTTTTTTCAGTAAAACTATGTCTAAAACAACCACATTTGAAAAACTTGTGGCATACATCTTCTTTTGATCTTCCCGTAAGTATACAAAGCACTAAGAGTCAAATCCTATTAGACTTTTATCTGGTAAATCGAGTAGGAAGCCTTATAAAAGCAGCTCTCCACTTTTGGCTTTGTTCATAACTCTTATAGGCAGGGCAATATACTTAGAGAAAAATACATCTGAACATTTCATAAAGTTTTATAAAAAAATGTTCCCTAAAAGTAAGAATTTGGGTGGAGCTTATCTATCTGAACAAGTTTATTTCCCCATCTAAGCATTTTCTATTGGAAATTATCTTGAAAAGTGATTCTTTTACTTTGAAGTTTTATTAAGGTATAAAATGTTCTGATTTCTAGAGTGTTGAACTAGCAGATGTGTATTATACATGACCTCTGTGGGCACCTACTCATCTGTTTATCTTGGTAGACTTCAGGAGTGGTGAGTCAAACTGCTTCCAGCTTTCAATGGTTAGAGATTTGCTGAGTTCAGAATTTTTTTTTAAGTGGGAAAATCTGGCCAGTTTTTAATGAGTGTTTCTGAAATTAACTGAAAGCTTAGAAAATATACTTTTTTTCATTTTTTTTTTTTTTTTTTTACCTAGTTTTATTACAAATTATACTAAAGCTGCCTCTTGGAAAGATTTGACCTCTTTTTGGTTCATTGCTGAACCCTGGACAGTGTTCTGCAGGTGGTCTGTATCATTTCTGCTCCACCTGCAGCTGTTGGGAAAACCCATACAGAAACACAGAAGGAGATGGAAAGGTCAGAAATGCAGAGAAAGGGTAGCCAGATGGCTAAGATAAGGGATTGGGATCATGGGCAGTTTACATGTTCCTTCATCAGGTTTAAGTTGCTTTTAGAAAGCAGCCTGGGAGTGTGGAGGGGTATAGTCTGTTCCTTAATGAGTTTGCTACTCATATATGACAGTGTGGTAGAAATTACTGGAATATAAAATCAGAGGGACTTGGATTTGAGGACCTTTAGGATATGTTGCAAAAGCTGTTTAAGTAAAAGCAGGGGCAAGGGGGTAGGGAGATTTGGTCAGACAAACTTTTTAGTAGCCATAAAAACTTTGGTATTTCTTATTTAGTAATAAAATTACACAAAAGGTAGTTCCTTGTGGGTTCTGGGGTTTGTTTTTTATCTCACCCTCCTACCTCATAGTTTTTTGGATCCTTATACTTCTGTTGGGACTGAAATGTAAGTGGAAATCCTGAGTCAGGAAGAGGAGGCTTTTTATTAGCCCTACTTCTTCCTCGTCAGCTGGAAGTGATGGACATGGTCATTATTGTAACTTTCATTGTTTGAGGCAGGCTTTTGGGAATCACTCTGTTACGCTTCTTACATAATGAAAAACTGGAGGATTTCAGCGCCATTTGTAGGAAGTAATTTGAGTCATATTCAGATCATTCAAAAATTTTCAAGCTGCTAATTTATTCTAAAAAAAAAAAAAAGAATCAAAAAGTACTCCAAACAGCTGCAGGTCTGCACGTTTCTTTACTGTGCCAACAGACAAGCTTTTATAAAAACCTGCAGAAAATTTTAGGTACCCAGTTGAGATAGTGCACAAGTGTCTTGCATAAATGGGTGGCATCTGAGAAAAATCTGTTGTGACTTGAAAATCTTTGTCTAAAGTAGACTGTTGAAAGACATGAGTACATGACGTCTGAGGGATAGCACACTGAAGGCCTTAGTCTTGACTGGGTGCTTTTTACTAGGCACTCTTGCTGTATCTGCATGTTTTTCAGGTACAGCGTGATGGTTCAGGAACTGTGCAACTTGCAAAAAGGATGTTGTGGATCTGTGTAATGTTTAGGTTGATCTTTAAACTCTGTCATGTCCTCATTACTGCAGGAAATACACATGAAGAAATGTAGGACCAGCTGATGGGGAGAAGTTTTTTTTTTTATGTGTGAGAAGAGGCGTGGCGCTTATTTTCAGATTGAAGTGCTACATATCTAGAAAATGTCTTTATTCCTTTATTTTAAATGCCATCCAAACAGAAAAACTCCTGGTACGTTATCTTCCTTTTAGTAATAGTGATAGAAGATGGTAAGGAGTTGTACATTTAAGATTCCTCTTGGTAATTAACCAGTATGCTCTCTAGTACAAAATGAACAATATTTTGCATACAGGTTACCTCAGGTTAATGACTAGCTAGCAAGAGAAGCTGTTCTTTATGGTGGATGGCATTGGTCTTTTCCAAGTCAGAACTACAATTCAGCTAGTTTGAATACCATAACTTACTATAAAAAATTTTGTGATAAACACTTGATAAACAGTGAAAGTGTAATGTATGGCTTTAAATACAAAAGTCTTGATCATTATAGTTTTCAACCAGTACTCGTTGGGTCTTTATGTCAAGTATTAAGAATTCTGTCTATCAAATACATGAACCATGAAAGCTGTGGGGAGACTTAGTGGTGAATAAAGCATTCAAGTAACAGGTGAATCAGTAATGGCCAGGATGGCAGACAGGAATTTCACTGTCAGTAATATAACTGCTGATAAACAGGCATTGCAGATGCGAAGGCAAAAGCATATAGATGAGGAAGATGAAGCAGGTTTGTTTTTACAGGAGAAAGAAACAAGCAGGACTGAAAATGAGTTGGGGTGGCATGCTGAACAAGTGTATGGGCTATAAACTTCCTGCCTTATATGTTGCACAATAACCTCATACAGGGAATGCGCTATTTCTGTCTTTCCGCCTATCTTCTCTGGAATAATTTGCAGTCTGCTTTGAGCTTAACTTTACTTGGTACCTTCTTAAAAATTCTTACTTGTGGACAGGTGTTTGTTTGGGATTTTTTTTTTTTTTTTAATGTTAATGGAGTGTTTTGGCCTGACAGGTGAAAAGATAGTGTAATTACTTGATGTTTGCAACATTGTCACTTCACCTTGTATTTAAGAGAACCTAAGTTACAACTTACAGAATTACTCCACAAAGGCAACTGTTAGTATGGGTAAAGGTAACTTCATACATGTGTTGTAACTTATCTTTAGGATTGTTTAGGTGAGTCTTTATTTTCAGGTGAGGTTTTTTTTTATTTTCTGTGGGCAGCTTCAGATGTAGCATGCCCATCCTATTCATCATGCTCATTAAAACAGGTGAAGGGTCTTGCAGCAACATGTGGTGAAATTCCTTGTGCAGCAGAAGGGTTTCTGAGATGGCTGCTGGAGAACAGCACAGGCTGAGGAGTTCCAGAGCATCCCGTATGCAGAAGGGCCCTGTGTTAAGCTTGAATTCTTAAAATATTTTTGCTTTTTCCTGACAGAAATAACAATTTATGAGGTTTCTGGTGAACCAAGGCTGAGGAAATCTGTTTTCTCATCAGCTTTTTCTAAGATTTTTCTTTGCAATTGAGCATTTAATAATGATGTTAATGAATTTTCTTCTTTACTTAGGCCCAGATTAATGCTTGTTTTTAGAAAATCTGTAACTCAGTTCTGACCCCTCTAAAGTTGGGACATGTTTAAGCCTCTGCGTGCCAATCCAAAGCATTCCTTCTCATTCACACATCTCCAGTTGTAGTAAACCCTAGAGGGGGATGTAAGGATGGGGAGATTCCTCATGCAGGTCATTAAGCTCTGGGTGGTCTTCTGGCTGTGCTCAAAAGGAAAATCAGTATTTGTTGTGCTTGTAGTAATAATTCCAGTGTGTTACTTGCAGAGAAGGTTGAACAGAAACAGCAGGTTTCAAAACACACTGTAAAAAAATTTCATTCTTAGATTTATTTACTAGAATTACCAAAGCAGATTCTGGTGTGTATGAGAGACCTTGTGAACTGAGTACATTTCCCGTGCCGCTGTTGTTACCCACAGAATGGTGTCACTTCAAGTATACAAAGCTCATTCAGAGAGAGGATGCAAGTGGGTATTGAATAACTCACACTCTTAAGAATAAATCATTGTGCAGAATTATGCTGCAACAGAATAGATTTCTGTTGTGCAGCTCACATGTTTTGCGAGCTTGAAAATGCTTCCCAAAGTGAGTTGCTGTGACAAACCAGCTCAGAAGTTCAAGATGACAGCAGTACAGGTTACAATCTCCATTTGCAAATCTGTGGCTTTTTGGCTGCTTGGGATCAGGCTTACATAGGAACTTTTCTTAGAGTCATGATCTTGCTGTAATTTATATTAAAGTTATGAGTAGCAGTTATGGTCAAACCCAAGTATTGTTCTTCTGTTAAAAATAATTACATTTTGTTTTCTGCTTGCATTTCTGCTTTACGTACTTCGGCTGCAGTTTTATTTACTTCTTCTCAGCCTGGAGGAAACTTATTTTCTTACCCTGTGAACTTGGATATTGCTGAAAATTAATTTAGGAGGAATGATTATGCTGGTGTTCACTGTTTTCCATTTCCTCCCCCTCTTCTGCCAAGTGTGTTTTTTTTAATGATTATTATTATTTTCAGTTGAGAAGGCACACACCTTAGTGTATGCCTGTGCTGTTTTTTATTTTTTTGAGCTCAGTTTCAACTGACTTGCTTGGGAATAAGAAACAGAATAGCAGCAGTCATTTGGAGCAAGATGCAGGCTGGCAGGGAAGGTAGTTGTCAGATGTATGTGAGAATGCTTTTTGGCAGTTACACTTTTTAACTTCGTCATGACAAAAGCTTCCCTGTATTTCAAGGTCTTAAATGTTTATATTGAACAAAACAAAGGGATGGGGGGGGGTGCAGTTCAGATTAATTAGACACGTTAGAATTGTTTTCTCAGGGCTTAGAGTTGTTGCTTGAGAGATATTTATGTTAGAAATTCCTTCCCTGACAGGTACAAATAAACATTTATTGTAGGTGATGGTAAAGAGAGATGTCCCTGCAAGCTCTGGCATTTCATCTTTTACACGGAGCAAAGGCGTGGGAGTCCAGTGTGCTGATTGTAATTCCTAGATCTGAAAAATGTTCCTTTGTTAATACCCTGCAGTCACCGTTTTCGGGACACAGGCTGTAGGGGAATCTCTACAGTGCTGTAGGTATGTTTGCTGTTTTGCAGCTGCAGAAGCTGGAGTGTGCTCAAGTGACACAAGCTGGTGGGAGGTGGAATGAAATGCTGTCTTTTGCCTGTGTGCCCTGATTTCAAGGCACATCTTTTAATGCCATTACTTACCAATAAGTGTTATGGACTTTGGTCTGCTAAAATGTAAGGTTCTGAAAAGCTCTGGCAGACTTCCCTGCTCTGTTTTTAGGATGTTGCTCTACCACTGAAGCAGGAGATGAAAATTACAATGTCCTGTAGCTTAGACAGACTGAGCTTAATTCCCTTAAGCCGTCAAAGGCAACAGGTTTTGAGCTAAGGCACTCGCTCGCCGACTGAAGCAGCTCTGTATGGTTACAAGTATCCTGCTGCTGCTTCTGACAGCTTCAAAAGGAGTAGAGAGGATTGACCTCACACCTCGGTGTCAGCGCTGTCTGCCACAACTCCAGTGTGAGTTTGGCAGGTCTCAGTTGAAGATAGTTTGCTGTCACATCGTTTACCAAGAGCAAATTATGTAGCTCCAGTTTTTTGTGGTGGTAAAGAAATGAATCAAAACAGGGAGGTTTCTAACTTGATCGTATAACTGCTGCTGCTACCATGAGGCTTTTGTAAAGCAATTCCTTCTAAAGTATCCAGGAGGCAGTTCCAGCCTGAATCCTGCAAGGGACAGCTGTTTTTTCCTAGGTGACAGAACTAAGCTTTATTGGAGGGTGGGTGGTTTTATTAGGACTTGGGTAAGAATTTCAGTTCATCTTGTCCTGGTGCAGACCGTAGAGGATATGTCTTCAAACCAGAATTAGTTTGGGAAGCACGTCCCCACTACAGAGCCCTACTTTTGTGAAACTTGAGCTAATGGTGTGAGAGCTTAGGTGGCACACCAAGCAGGCAAGGTAGTGTTAATTTTATTTATATGATCGCTTTTCAGCTGGGCTGTCAGTCCATCACAGCAAGTATCTGAAGTAGAGTAACCACACTGCATGTTTTGGTCTGTCTTATTTCAACTCATGATAACAAATGCATTACAATGTACCACTGACTCCTGAGAGGCAGCAATTAGTAAAATACCTCAAACCTTTTGAAATAGGTTGCCACAACTTTTGCAAAGAACAAATCCATTTCAATGTATGTATAAAAGAAGAGAGGAAAAAAGCAACACCACAATTTTTCACTCCTTGCCTTAGCGAAGGGTCCACATTATGGGGCATTACACTGATATTTATATAGCCTGCCTTGTTTTCATTTGGGGGTGTTCAAAAGGGACTTCAGTGTTGTAGTGAGATGTGCATGAACAGCTGACTGGAAGTTCAAAAGCATTTGTGTGGAGTGAAAGATGGTTTATTTTCCACGTGCCAAGAATCATTTTTGTTTTATTTAGATGAAACCAGATTATGGCATTGAAAACCTAACTGTATTAACATTCTTACATAAAGCAAGTTGGGAAGTGATGTTACAGTTGAACTAATTGTTAATTATACAAATAGTCTTGCTGCATATTTTCTTAAGACTTCAGGAATGTTTTGTGATACAGTAGATTTGGAGAGTTTTTATTCTGAGGGGAAGATAGAGTAGCACATGAGTTAGGAATGAAGATACTAAACAAGGCATTTTCTGCACTTGGAAGCATGCTTAAAATTGATTAAATATTTGCTTTCAAGCATTTAATCTTCATCTTTGAGGCAGAAACATGCTACCTCTGTCTTTCTCCTTAGGGCTTGTTGTAGAACTCTATTCAAACCTTTGTGGTGCCTTACATACTGGGTAATGGAGGATCAGCATCCCCCTTTTGTTAACATCCTGCTTTTGTCCTGTTGTTCACTTGACATAGCTAGAAAGAAGGGCTAATGGTTGCTGAATAGTAGCTTGTGATGAATTTGAGGATTGGGCTTTTCAAACCCTGAGCCTTCCCCTGTCATTGCCAACAATAATCTACAGCTTCTGTTTTGTTTAAAACCTAAAATAAAATAAGCAATCAAAAAAAAAAGTCCCTATTCTGCACATCTGGGATAAAAATGGAATTTGGTTTTAATATTTAAAAAAGAAGGCAAATAGTTTTGGAAGGAATATGGAATGTTTACACTTAGGTATTTCAGATTTAACTCTCTTAAATGTCACTGTTCAAACAGTGATTTACAAAAGATCTGAGATGAAAAAAGAAAAAGCTTGGTGATTTTTAAATTTTTTTTTAATGTTTTTCTACTCTGCAAATGTAAACGTATAAACCAACTGCAATACAGTTTAAAAAAGAGGGAAAAAAAGTTACCCTCTCCTTGCATCCCTGAACAGAGTACCTGTGTTTGCACTAATGCACATTATTCCCATGAGAACATTTTAAGGTCTGCCTAGGGACCCACCTTATCAGTAGCTCTTTGATTCCAGGTAATTGATTGCCCTGCCTGAGATGATTTTTAAGCTTTAGTGGGTATAGCACTTGAAGTGAATTTCTGCAAGAGTGGAAAGTGGTTAGGAGGCATTGCCCTGGGGAAAAGGGAGATTGGATGGGAGTAGGCATTAATGAGAGCAACTGTGAAGATGCAAAAGCAAATCCCAAACCAAAACACAGTGCAAACATCTTGAGGAACAGCTGTGGAGTTTCTTTTTTTTTTTTTTTTTTGAACTGGGCCCTGGGAGATTCCTTTTGGGAAGGAAAGTGTTAAGACTTGTTACCCTATTTTTGTGAGTGTAGTGTTTCAGAAAGTACTGTAGATGAAATCACATTTGGCATTTTTGCTTTGATTACCTATTAAAAATACATACCTTGTTTGTCAGACTTTTTGCACTCAAATAACTTCTGTTGATGTGATTTGATGTGTTAGATTTACATTTTCTTTATTCCTCCTTTCTCCTGCTATTAAATTCCATATGCTGTTCTTTCCCAAAGATTGCACAAACATTGGATTAAATACGCGGTGGTTCTGAATACCGCATTCCTAGATCCATGACAGAAAAGAGGCATGAACAAATGTCTACGGTGATCATACATTTACTGCGGGTTTTGCATCTGGTAGGCAAGTCTTTGTCTGCAGAGGATGCTGCAGTAGGTGACCCCATCCACTGTAGGGTATCAGGAGGTGGTAGTCACTTAAACTAGGGTGTCAGCTGATGTCTGTCTCTTGAGCACAGGAGTGGGGAAAGCATACCTGAGATGCCAGTGTTAACTGTGTTTCAAAGACCCTGCAAAACTAAATTAGTGTTTTCAGTATCCCTAATTCCTCTTTGGTAGGACAATTTTTTGTTTGCCTGCTGGACACTTAGCCATGTTGTTCCTTGGAAGTATTTTACTGCTAAGGTGAAAACCACTGAAATAAATCCTTCTTCAGTAACACCTAACAGCTTTTAGTATTTTCCTTCAAGTAAAGATGTAGGAATAGCTTCAAGCTGTTCTTTAAAACTGTTGCCACAGGATGGGGCTGTTGCACTGCCCAAATATGATCTGTCACTTCAAAGAACTGCAACCAAGCACTGTTTTCAGTGCTAACCTGAAACTACACTCCTGTCACTTTTCTTTATTATTCACCAGTCCATGTAGTGGGCCTCAGTTTATTCACTTTCAAGAGGTAGGAAACTTGGAGTAAAATGTTGTTGGCTTGCTAAATGTAGATCAACTTCGTTTCTTTTAGAGGCAGCTTTGTACCATATGACAAGCCCAGGTAGTGAGGTAATAATCCACATAAAGGGGATTTGGTTCACATATCACAGAATATGTTAAATATTAAATTGGGGGGGGGGGGCTAAGCCTTTATTAAATCCATATTTGTGTCTTAGAAATGTGCCAAGAAGTGTTCTAATGAAGCAGCACCTGGGGGTTAATAAATGATATCATAAATCCATTCTGATTGCCAAGAAAGATTTTAACAAAGGAAGCCATGCCCAGGGTTGACTGTTTCATCCATGAGGAATAATTGTTTTGTTTCCATATTTCTTTTATTGGTTGGTTAAAACAAGTTTGCTTTTTAGCATCAAGTCATTTATGGTTGTCCTGCACGTTTCTTTGTACTATTTGCATAAAGAGCTAGCCCTCGGTAGGTCTGCTAGTGCAATCTGTAGGAGGTATTATTTTGATTGCATGAAGAGCTTCCATCTTTTACTGCCTTTCACCTTCATCTCACGTTCCTCTGTTCCCTCTTCTCGCCTCAAACATTCAGGGTGAAGTGAAGTCTGAAGAGGGGCCAGAGTGGAATATACTGCGTGATGACTTCATGATGGGAGCATCTATGAAGGACTGGGACAAGGAAAGCGATGGAGAGGGTGATACTGAACAAGGAGGTGGTCTGAAACAGGAAGATGACAGTGACTGAATGAAACTGAAAACGATTCAAGATAATGTCTTATCTTCTTAACTTTGTCTGGATAAAAAGTCAGCATTCTGTGAATGTACAACACTTGGAGGATACCTCTTCTTTTTAAAAAAAAAAAAGACTTACACAACCTTGGAGTGTTTTCTCCTCCATGTCAAACTTTTATTTAATATAGCTCCATTTGCTATACTGAAATCCTGAAATATTTTCCAAAACAAGTATAATTTTCAACATATTTCCAAAACATTTTGTACAGTCAAAATAGTGGCACTTGCCCAATGAAGGAAAGATTTTGCCAAGGTCATTAAAAGTTTATACATTAGTCATGGCAATTGATGTATTAGCATGCCTGCATTTCCAAATCAGTGTTGCACTTTGAAAAGTTGTTGCAATTTGCAATAGAAATGGCTTACAATAAACACAGAAATGCCGTCACCTTGTAAAGTTATCAGACTCCTTTAGAGTCTTTATTACTTTGGCCAGAAAAGGTTCTGTAGATAATAAAGAAAAGTAACCATTAATGTGATAGTTCTGGTCTTGGAGCATTGGTTTGATTGGACACAACTCTGGAGACATAATTGTAAAAAGAGAGATTTGACCCTACTAATTGGGGTTTATATATATATGTTTTTTCCATTGTAAGTCTGAGGTTGTATAAGCCAAGAGTCTGGTAGAAGAGGAAAGGACAGTCATTGCTATTGGTTTCATTGGGGAGGGAGGGCTTTTCTAACAATACTCTATGAAATTGTGTTCACAGTTGCTTCATTTGCAGTTCTGGTACGCTGGCCTTTTTCAGTAAGGAGATCGACCTCTAGGATACATCCTAGAGGGTTTAGTCAGCCCCAGAGCTAATTCCTCAGATCTGTAAAGGGTCAAACAAGCCCTGCCACTCAGGTGTATACCATAAAAGTAAGAAATTTGGAAGATAATCTGCCAGGGTAACGCAATTGGCTTTAAGCTACAGCAATTTCTCCTCAGTCGTTGTTTGGTTGCGGAGGTGTAGAAGGTAACCTATGTAATAAGGATGTATTCTGTATAAGCATATGCATACAGAAGGAATTGTGTTGTGATTAAGGTGTTATAAATAAGAGACTGGGGATGAATTCTGCTGCCTTCACTGTTCCAGACTAGCTGTCTGATGCTGTTTCGTTTGTTTAACTTTGCTATCACATTTCCCCATTTGTATGTGAAGCAAATGCCTTGGGGCCTATTAATTGATACTTAAAATACACAATACTGTTCTGTCCATTTCTGCAGATGCCTTAGGTACAAACCTTTCTTTGTACCTGCTTATATGCAAGATACCATTAGGAGCAACTTTGAAATTTTCAGCCTTCAGCATGGAAATGTGCTGTAGGACAGTGGATTTAGATTTTCCCCAGTGAAGACCTTGAGAAGGGGGAGGGTGTTTGAACTTTGTGTGTACTGCAGGATGAAAAACAGAGATACAAAATGGCAGAGAAACCCATCCCAACAACTGGAGATCGTTGTGTTGTCCCTAGCCTATTCATCTGGTATATATTGTAGCATAATTCTTTGAGGAGAACTCAAAGCTAACAGCAGAAATGTTTAGATTTTCAAGCTGTTTTGAGTGTTAAACATATTAGATATCTGAGGAGACATTAGTTTGTGGCCTGATATTTATTATCACAAATGAAGGCATACACCCAAAATATCAAGTGGCTAAACCACAGAAGTTTGACAGATGGTTATCCCGGCTTCTGAAGGCTCGACATCTGTATAGCTGTTCAGTGAGAGTTACCATCTCATTAGTGCAATGCAAAAATATGCCACAATGGATTTTGAGTCTCTGAAACAGCATAGTATTCTAATCTGACATTGCTTGCTTTCTACAGAGTTCAGTTACTTTGTGAGAAAAAATTACATCAGCACCCTTAAATCTACAGTTGTTCTCTAGTTGCATATCCCCCCTCTCTCTCGAAGATGAAACTTTTGGAAAAAAATTTTAAGTTTTCCTTAGGAACTATGACATTCTGAGATGATTATGAAAAATCTCAGAATACTTTCCAAATACTTTTAGAATACTTGGGTGTTTATTTGAGCATTTTTGGAGTAATGTTTTGATTAAAGCAATGAAGTGACTCGTGTGTTTAAGAAAAATGTGGAGTATATCAATATTTCTAAAAATATTTTGACCTTCTATTTCACATATGTAGAGAGCATTTCTCGCCTTTTAAGAAGCATAATACTTAAATAACTACTCAATATACATAAAAATATAAGTTTTATACTGTACCTTGCCTTTGCCTTGTCCTTTGGTTGTGCAATATGCAGAGAAGCTCCTAGAATAACTAAAATTGCTAACTACGTACTTTGACTTTAGGCATTTGTTGGCTATTTTATTTTACAAATTTTGTTTTTATTGACAAGCATTTCAAAAGAACTAAACTTTGTTTGACCCAGAGACCTTCCAGTCTCCTCTCTCAGCTGTGGGATCAGCTGCCCTATCCCCTTTTTCAGTAATGTTCTTCCTCTTCCACAGCTACTAAGAACAACCTTCAGCAGCTTTTCCCAGCAGTCAGAGTTCTTGGTCTGTTTTTCCTGCTCCCATGAATATCTCTGCTTAAGCAAAGCTGTGCCGCTGCCCTTCATTCCAGAGAGCATGAATCATCTCAACTTTGTATATTTCTGTACCTATCTATATAAAGCCAATAAGGATGGGGTGGTTCCAGTTTTATTAGGCTTCAAGCCAATTCCAGAGTATGTAGAGTTTAATATTCTATGGATCGCACGCAAAGCAAGAGTTTTGTTTAACAAGAGAAGGTAGAGGGTCAACTCTTCCCCATGTCTCTTGTCCTCTGGTCCCCCCAGCACAACTCACATCAATTGTGCTAACTTTTTTCAGCAAGGAAGGCATGAGTTGGCCTATGGAAAAAAAAAACAAACTATATTCTCCATGCTTTTCTTCAGCCTCCTGTTAGGGAAACACTTGGGATTGGTGATGGAATATCCTTGTTTTGCTTGATGCTGCTTTACCACAGCATCTTCTCTGTTAAAACACGGAGGGAAGAGCTCCTGCTTCTGCAGCTGTGAGTAAGGTTCTCCTGGGTTCACAAGTTGAGCAGAACAAAAGAGCTGGAAGCTGCTTCCTGGTGAAGATAATGTTGTGTGTGTGTGTGTGATTTGTTTTAAAGAGAGAAATTGATTGTTTGGAGGCCATAAAAGTGTTTTGATTATCTGATGCTTCCAGAAGAAGGTGGTCTGTAGAGCTGCATCTGTTCAGAGCTGGCTCAGTGGCTGTCTCCAGGGAAGAAGGCAGAAGTCATCTGGCACACAACACTCTGCACAACTTAAAATGACAAACTTCTCATTCTTATGAAATGAGTCCTGGCATAGTTAATATACACACAGAGCAGTTGTCAGTGTTGTTCACTTCCAACCCCTGAGAATTGCTCAATGATTTCTTCAAGACTTGCTGAGGTAAGGAGTGAGAGGGCCAGGAGAAAGCTTGAGGTAGTGAAGAATCAGGATCTTGTTACACAGATAGGGTCCTTATGCTAAATAAGATGTTAAACTTGGGAGTCTAAAACTTCAGTGACAGACACTGGAGACTGGACAAGTTTTTAGTTAACAGATGGTGGAAAACTGCAGCTTTCATTTACTGCTGTTCTAAAGCAGTGGCTTCTAACCTCTTGCAGTGTGTAACTGTAAAATGTTTCACCTCCGTAAGTGATCTAGCAGATAAAGGCTTTTCCTTAATCATTCCTTTTCAGATTGATAGTGATGGCTGATACTTCATAGACAAAACATTTTGTTTTCAAATGCATCTTTTCAATTGCTTTTCTGTCTTAAGGGACATGTTCAAAATTAAACTCCAGTCAAACTGAATAGCTTCAACACCAAAGATGCTTGTGTTTGTGCAATGCTTCATCCCTTGGAATGATTTTTCTTTTTTTTTTTAAATCCATGTGTTTAACCTGTTGGATACCAAATTGTTAAATGAATTAGGGCATTTTCAGCAAGCTTTCAAATGTGAATTCATGAGTATGAGTGTCTTCCCAGAGGCACTTTGGAAGGTAATTTTAGGAATACTCATAAAAAGCATTATTTCTTCACAGTGCCTCAGTTGATTAAATGGTCCATTCTCTCATGCCAGTGCATGAACTTCTGGAACATTATTTTACAACATTTTCATAGTGTTTCTTAACTCTGCTTTCAGTAAATGTGGTGGTAATTGTAAACTGCTAACCTCAATCACACTTGCACTGAGGTTTTGATATCACTAAGATTTCTTATAGTGTTCTCAGAAGTAGCTGAAATAGAAGTAGCATTAATAGAAATAGTTCACTTAAAAGATAATCTGGTTACACTTATCAGAAACTTCATGTGTAATCTAGAAATGGTTATTGCCATCGTTTTAAAGCCTATTTGAATATTGAAATACTTAAAGATTCCACTAGCCATTTATGAGCCCTTTATAAAGTGCATTATGAATATAATCTTTGAGATTGTGACTGAATGCCCATAGTTATTCAATCACTGTTGCTCTGAACTTTGTTTTTTCTATCCTGATAAAGGAGGACATTCTAATTTTTGTTCAGAACAGGAAGACATAGAAGTGTTGCTTGATACAAGAAAAATGATAGTGAAAAGATTTCTTGATTATGTGGATTTTGCATGAACTTTGTGGTTCTGTACAGTTTATCTCAAGAAGATTTTATCTGGGTTTTAAGTGATCCATAAATTGCAAATTTTGTGGGCAATGAAGCAGCCTTTTACTTAAGGTACCCTATGTCCAGGGACAAGAACTTGTCCATGTCCATTTTGGGAAGGGTGCCTGAAGTCAGGTAGCTGAATGAAAACCGTTACTAGAGGGCTGAGTACCTGAGCTTTTTGGTAATTGAGACTGTGACATACCTGCCCATAACAACTGTATAGTCACCACCTTGCAGGGCTCCTTAGAGGCAAAAGGCAATCAAACACACACTGCTAGCCTTTCCACCGCTGTGTGCCTCTGCATCTTCAGTTACAATCCCGATGAGTTTCAAAAGAGCTTTGTTCATATGGCACAGCTGCAACAATGTAGTAGTACAACAGGTAACAGTAGTGTATACAGTTGCTTTTTAGAGGAGTGAAATACTTGACAGTACCTGCTGAAATGTGGTACGCGCTTATGAAAGAAATACTTGTTATTATGAAAAGACTTCATGAAATTTTCGAGTGTCTCTTCATGATAGCAGAAAAAGACTATGGATGGTTTTCAGGACCTTCAGACACGGTCCTCAATTTAAGGATGCGTTACTCAGCCAAAACAGTGTATTATATGCAAGTATAAATACACTTCCAGTATGAATATTGGTGAAACAAATCCAGCCTCGGAGGACGATATATTGATATTTATTCATGTGGATTGTGTTAGCAAAGGGAGTAGTCAGGCCTTGCAAGACGTTGAACAGCTTTCTGATGCTGTACCAGTGCAACCAGCAGCTCAGATCAGGATTGCCAGTGCCACTGCTGTTCTCTCCATCTGCCATGTTTTGCCTTTTAATAAAAAAACACTGGAGTGTTCTTTTATTTTAAGTTTTGGTGTCATTGCCTAGAATTAAAGAAGTGAAACACATTTTATGTGAAAAAGATAGTTCAAGTAAGAAGGGATAAGAAAGGGTAAGAAAGATACCTGTGTATCTTTCTATAATGTCAATATTATGCTTCCCAGAGATAAACCATTGTCATTGATTCTCATTCACTTCAGTTACTGTTGAAGCACATTGCTGAACTATCTGCCTTGTGATGAATTCATTAATTTTTATTTCATAGGACTGGAGTGATGGATATATGGACTGGGATCCTCTATGTGAGACAACACTGGGTTTGACTTCTGCATTTTCAGCCAATGTGTAGGCATTTTTACACTCTGATCTTACTGTTAATAAGGTGGATATTCAAAACACCTACATTTTTGAGAGGAGGCATTTCAGCTGCCAGTCTGTAGCCATGATGGGGAAGTTTAGAAGTTAACGTCCAAAGTACAAATTGGACTTTGGTATGTTTAATGAAGATAGTTCTTCCATTTTTGGTATCTGTTGTTCTTCAATCTTGTTCGCACAACATATTCTTCTAGAAAATACAGGACTCTTAAATTTGTTTCATCTTCCTTATGCTTTTAAGGATCTTTGACCTTAACCCACAGCCTGCCTTGAATAGTAGGGTAGATGGTCTCAGGTGGTCTTCCTCTTGGAGAACACTTCACTGAGCACAGCCCCAGTGCAAACCACCCTCTATGCGGGGGGGATCACACGTGCTGTTAGTTTCAAAGAGGGATAGAACGCATAGAAAATGCGTTTAAAAATGTGTAAGGCTGAGAGGCAACGCAGAAACCTCTGCGCTAATTTGGTCAGTGCAGCACAAAAGCTTGGTATTGCATGAGGTTTGGTTTGGTTGTGAATTTGGTTTTTTTCATGAGGTAATGTGAAACAATGCATTGCTTTCTGTAAACTTTCTTGGATCACTTTGAACTTGTGTTGCTTAAAAAACATTAGGAAAAAACATTTCTGAAGCTGTGTTAGCTCAGAGCTTTTCATCTGTGCAGACTGCACAGGCAGCTTGTGAAGAAGTCAGGATGCCAGACTCAGAGCTATTTGGTTTTTGTAGCTACAGAATATGACTTAAAATATGGCATTACTGGCTTACCTGTTTTTTAAGTTACTGCCAATTAATCTTGCTATATACATAATTTTCTTAAAACTTCACTAGTCCTGTCTGGGTGCACATTCTAACTTGAGTTACATGATTTTAATTTGTTGAATAAACTGCAGTAGATGCTCTCTTAGGAAGACAATATTTACAGGTATCATTTGCGTGTTAGTTAATGAGGTATAACCTAAATCATCACTGAGCTGTTCAGAAATAGAAGGCAACAGCTGTAATACTGAGAAAGAGATGCAGGTCATGAGTTCAAACCTTGGGATTAAAGGGATGACTTTTACCCTACTGTCTTTACTTTGTTGTGCTTGCTATGAGTAGATGTCAAGACCCTCTGGTGTACAAACCACTGTGCTTATATTTCTCTGGTTTTTTAAATTATTTTTATTTTTAGTTAGTGAGTTTTCCTCTGTTGATATTTAAGTCCTACTGACTTCAGTGGAAACAGGATTTCCTGTGGTGATTAAAACCACAGGTGCTAGGATTAAGGAAGGCCTTTTTTTTTGGTGGCACATAGACTAAAACTGGATGATGTAAAGATTAGTGTGGCATCCTCAGGGCTGACAAGAAGATTTGGGAAAGCACATGAGGGGATCAAACTCTGGAAGGTGTAACCATGGGAGAGCTTCTCTGGCATACACAGAGTTTTTATGAAGACTTGAGTCTTAACTGATTCAAAGGTGGAAATTGGCTGTTGGAAGCAGAAACCTCTTTGGATGCAGCAGTGATATGTGCAGCCTTTAAGGAACGTGTATATTTTTAGGATGGGGGTCTACACCATTGATCATTACATTGCTTCCCTCATCTCCCTAGTGTCAGGCTCTGCTCCTTAGAGAGAGGGTGCAACTGTACTACTTGGAAACTATTTTATGAGTTGTAAAATCCAAGCCATGTGAAATGTGAACAATAATGTAGCACTGAAATACAGATTAATGGTGATGCTCCTTTCTATTCTCTTTTTACTGTTACCCAGAAGACTTTTTTGGGGGGAGAGGGGGAAGTTATTTTAGAGGGACAGATATAATAGCACCTCCTGAACATTCCCCTTTCCTTCAGATTTTAGTCATTCTGGCTTGAGGTGTCCTGGCTAAAGTTCCAGCATTGTTTTGGCATTTTGGTTTGTTTGTTGTTTTTGGTTTTTTTTTTTTTTTTGGGGGGGGGGGAGTGGAGGGTTGTGGGATTTTGGGAGTAATTGCATTCTAGATGTCATTTATTAAGGTACAGTTTTAACCACACAGACTGTACACTGCTGTGTGGACATTACAACTTGCATTCTCACTGGATGGTGGAGAGGATACCATTCCATAAGATCACAGAGGTGATAGCTTAGATATATGTGTATAAATACATATATTTATAAATATACACAAATATATGTATATATAAATATACAAAAATAAAAACTCTTATTCCTGTTATGTATTTTGTGTTCATATATACATATAAAATAAGATCTGGTTCATACAAGTAAGTTCCTTTTCTCTCTCTCTCTATATATATATATCAGAAACCTTTGATTTGCAAGTTGACAAGTAGTTACACATGTATATGTATATGTATATATGGATGGCAGTCTTGCGTGTCAAACAGCATGTTCTATAAAGTAGCCTTTATCTTCTGGAACATGAGTGTTGCAGGAATGAGCTGTGGTTGTGTGAAATGCAATCCTGGGGCAGTGGGGCTGCTTGTATTAGTAAGGTCAGCAGGGTTTGCTCTAAAATTCATCCAGGCGTTACTGCACACACTAATGAAATGTGCAGCACAGAGGTATGGACTTCTACTTCACTAAGGATAATAAACAGTAAAATCTAAGGATTTATTATAGTATATATTACAACTTTCCATTATTTGTCAGCTCCTCTTTGCCTCACCTTTATTAGGTGCCACCTTGGCTCTACGAGTGAACCTTTATACATGTATTTTTATAAAAAGGAGAATTCAAAAGTTTTTTCCCTAGCACCCTGCATCAGAATAACTGAGATTCTACACGACCACAATTACGGCTGCAGATTTCTGAGCGTGCCACAAAGAATTAATTGTGCAATCATCCTACGCTCGTCATCAGTGTGAGAATTTACAAAAGTCACCTCTTAACTTTTAAAAGTTATTCCTCTTCCAACAATGTTCTTTAGTTTATGAAATCTGGCCAGCCACCTTACTTAATGACCTGGTCGTCAGCAGTTTTAGAAAGATTATTGCCTTTGTATTTTGCACAGCACATTTGCGTATAACCAAAACAATCTAAAAAGAAACCACAAATTGTAAAATCCCAACCACGTAATTTTTAAGTTAATAGGAAACATGAAACCTTTACGTTTAGTGAAGTAACTTTCCAGGTGTCTCTGTTTTTCTAATAAACAGTTACTGTTTATTAAAAAAAAAATATATGTATATGTAAAAAGACAGTATTGTATTGAATTAAAGCTCCAAAACAGATAAGTTCTGTTCTTTCCCTATATGCACGCTAAGGGCCCATTCCTACTTTTTGACTTACAAAGCTTCCACTGACAGCAGCCCCAGAGAGCAAGGCCATTTCATAGAAGCACAAAGAAGCTGAGTTAGTGTCTAATAATCTCAGCAGCTTTTGAAAGGAACAGGTAGTCATCCAATAAAAACTATTTCAGAATGAATCAAAACCAAAAAGCTTTTCAGGCTAAAATACAAAGCCATAATTGGGATCATTTTGACAGATGTACCAGTCCCAAAAATTACCAGCAGAGTTTTGAAGCTGGATTACCTGGGCAGAAGATCATGCTATGATTGAATTCTGATAATGCTATGCTTTATTCAGATTTGTAGAGTGCCCACAGTTTGGCTCTGTCATTTCTGATAAGTTTTGATTGCCTCTTCTATTGTTGTTCACTTTAGCAAGGTAGAAATGGCACCTGTTTGAGTATAGTTAAAGGACTGCTGTGGTGAAAAACCTTAAATGTGCAGGGGAGAGATTTTAGAAATAAGATCAGGTATATCATGATGTATACATTCCAGATATTTTCCATTTAGATTACATAATGGAAAGTCGATGTTTATGAATGTGGGCGTGTATTTGAATGATTTGGCTGGCAGATAGGTGTCCCTTCCTGGAGCAAACTGGAGCAGCTCAGGCATGTGTGGTGGGCTTCTGCAGCTGCTGGGGATTTAGCTCAAGTGGCTGGGACTTTTGGAATGGAGAAGCTGCTATGCCTGGGAAGTTGTGCCTGGCAAAAACATCACCATGGTGACATCAGAAAGTTTTAGGGAATCAAGCTTTGTTGCAGTGGTGAGGCAAAATGGAGACATGCACCTGGGTAAGCCTGACACCCTGTGTCACACTGAAAAGGTCAGAGGAGAAGAAAAGGGTTTGTCTCAAATGAGAACAAACCCAAGATTTACCTTAATTTTCTTTTTTTCCTAGCTGGTCTAAAAGACACTGAGGAATCACTGACAACTCTGAAGGAATCTCAGCAACTCTCAAAATCTAGTCGAGCTGGTTTGCTGTCACCCTGGCTGGATCTCTGGTGGCTTTCAGGGAGGGCTCCTCTGGAGCTTAGAACTCCTTTGGCTGCATGAGTAGCCTGGCTAGACAGGCACCGAGCTTGTGAGGGTTGATGGCCTTCCGTATGCCATCCCTAAGGCTCCAGGATTTGTGAAAGACACTGTGAAGTTCGGGTTGGTGGGTTTTTTTCTTGGGTTGGTGGGAGTTTTTAAATTTTTTTTTTCACCACTAATAAAGAATCAAAACACTTTGCTAGCTGGATAGGTCTGTATCTGCAGAGGTATCCTGAGAGATGGTGGGAGATTCCCTGCAGAAGGAGAGTGATGAGCACTGTCCCAGTTGCTGCTCTGAAGCCCTTGAGGTGAGTGGCAGGCAGCACATTTACAGCAGCAAAGTGTTACAGGGCCATAGTTGCTGTATAAGGAATTTCTCCATGGTTTCAGCTGTAGCTTTTGGAGGAAATAATGTAATAACCCTTTTCTTTGGAAGTATTTGCGGTTGAGGTACCTCGTGTAACAGAGCTGATTCCTCAGCTGGTTAGCAGCAGAGCTGTGAGATGTAACAGCTCGAGGAACTGTCCCCTTGGTTTCGTACAGGTGTGTTGCAGAAGTAAAACCAGCTGAGTCTACATGTTGAGCTTGCTTGTTTATTTGAGTAATTTTGGAAACATTGCCATTCCTGACACTGCAGCTGTGTTTTTGAGGTCAGCAGGAGCAGGACATTGACATGTACAGCAGTAAAAGTGTGATGTTGTGGCAGAGATGTTTAATCTGGCCTTGCAGGAATTCACGGATTTAAGTGGAAAGCACCATTAACTCTTGCATCGGGAGAATGCAGTCTTGGCTCTGTATGTACATACCCACACGCTGTTAAAGAATGAAGAGTAAGTTTACTTTCAGAGTCTGTGTGTGTATACATACCTTTTCAAAAATATATTTTCTCAGCTCCTCCATCTCTCAGAGAATCTCGTCGTTGCTGGTATCCACAGCAATACGAGGTTAGCTGGCCGTGTTGGTGCAAGGTTTCCCTGCTGCAGAGCCCTGCCAAGGCAAACAGTATGTGGCAGCTCCATGTTGCTGTGCCTCCATCACCCCAGCACACAACCACAGCTGCTCAGAGGAAGCACTTTTCCTCACTGGCAAGGAAAAATTTGCATTTAATTTGGGGACTGCTATTCTCCAGCTTCGGCAAGAATATGAACGTTTTGCAGAAAAGTTGGTTCCTGAGATGTGGTCAGCTGGAGGAAGTCTTTGGTGATGTGTGGCTTGTTTAGGTCTTACATGATTCTCATTGTGCTTTCAGATAGATCCCAGTCATCCTATCTAACCTCTCTTATGTGTATTTACCCATAAAACGGCTGGCAATGGCCAACCTGTTCTTTGGAACATCTGTGGCCCTTCAAGTACCTCTTCTTCATGCTTCTTCATCTCTGGAAATAAAGTAGATTTTCTTCAGAAATAGCCTTGACCCACCTAGGAGAGTGTAATTGGAAATTCGGGCAAGTTAAACCAGTGACAACTTAATTCAGAGGGGAATATAAGGCTAAAATGGGTGAGAGTAAAGAAAAAGGCTACTTGATTACTTTATAAAGTTAATGTACAGGGGTAATAAATGGACTGTAAAGGAAAAGCTTTATGGCATTAAGTTGAGGGATGCTTAGTAGGCTGTAGAGTGATTTCCCTAGGGCAGAGAAGGATATGGATGGAGCCTGTGATGTTTGTTGTGGCCAAAAGAGGCAGCGGAAAAAAAGAATTACAGGCATGGCCAAAGCATTTGGGGCTTGAGAGTTTCTGTCAAGTGCAGATGAGGATGTATTTTCACGCTTTTGACAGGAGAAGAGACCTCGGAGAAGGAGCAAATCCTCCTCATCTCTCGGCTCTCCCTAGTTAGGCAGTAGTACCGATCACCAAGCTGCCCGAGGAGCAATGAGAGTTACCCAAATCACGTTTGGAAGTGAAACCGAGGGGTAGTGCGAAGAACGTTCTGTGACGGTGCAGCGGGCAGAGCCTCAACAGCAGCAACCTTGAATAATAGGAACGCATCTGAGCGGTGTCCAAGAGGCGTGTTATTCTTCCTCTAAAACCAGAGTGGTATTTGGCCCACTTACTTAATAATAGGTGCAAGAAGGACTGAAGCCTTTATTTAAAAAATAAATTAAATTATGTAAAAGCCTGGTAGGACTTGCTTTTTCTTCTCGGCTGCGGGCTGCCTCGCCTCTCCTCGCCCCGGGGCGAGGCACCTCGGCAGCGGCAGGCACGGCGGCCGGGCTGCGGAGGGGAATAAATAGCCGGGCGGCGGCGCGGAGCCCTCCGCTCCCGCAGCCCCTCCACGTCACTTCGCAGCGAGGCGAGCACGTGGGGCGGGGAGATCGTATAAATCTCCCTCTCCCTGCGCGGCCGTGATGTTATCTGCTGGCACCCGTCCGCTCCGCGCAGGGAGAGCCGAGGGGCCGGGGGCGGCAGGCGGGGGGCGCCGGGCGGAGCGCTAGAGCCGCCGGGGACGGGGCCAGCCCCAGCGCCGCGGGGGAGGCCGGCGGGGGGGAGAGAGCGGCGCAGCGCTGCGGCCAGCGCCGGGCGGCCGGCTCCGCGCCTGCGACCCGCGGGAGGGCTGCCGGGGCGGCGGCGCTGCCTCGCCGATCCGCGGCGCGGGCTTGGCGTTTCGGCAGGAGGAGGAAGGAGGAGGGAGCTGGAAAAGAGCTCTTGCGGCGCGCAGCGGCCCGGGCGGGGGTGGGTCGGTGCATGCGGCGCGGGGCGCACGCAGCAGCCTGCGGGACGCGGCCGGACGGGGGATCGCCGCTCGCCGCCGCCGCCGCCGCGGGGGCCAGGCGGGGCCGCGGGACCGGGGCCGCCGCCTGCCGCTGCCGCTGCTGCCGCTGCTGCCGCCGCCGCTGCGGCGCGCCCGGGCCGGGCGCGGGGGCCGGGGCTCGGCGCCGCCGGGCGCGCACGTGCGCGGCTCTCGCCGCCGCCGCGGGGGCTGAGCGGGGCCGGGCGCGGGGCGGTGCCGGGGCCGCCGCTGCCCGCCGGGAGCCGTCGGGCGCCGCGGGCGCACGGCAGGGCTCAGCGCCGCGCCGGCACCCTCTCTCTGCCGGCTGCGGCAGCGCCCTGTGATACCCATCGCTGCGCCTTCTCCCCCCCAGTCCTTCTCTTTATTATTTTTTTTTTTCCACTCACCGCCCGCCTCCCCCCACCTCCCGCTCTCGTTTTTTATTCCCCCCCCCTCCTCAGATTTTTGTTTTCCAGCGCGCTGAGAGCAACCTCTCTTCCATTTACTTGATTCGCAGGTTTGTTATATCTCTTTGGGGGCTTTTTTCCTCCCCTTTTTTTGCTGTCCGGCTCTCTCCACCCCCGAATTTTATCTAGTTGTAGCAACTTGCTGCCTCTTTTTTTTTTTTTTCCTTATTATTACTGGTATTTTTTCACTGGCGCCTCCTGTACATTTTCCGATTGCGAGCCGCCCTCGGAGCCCGGTTTTTAACAGCATTTTGTCTGCAGCTCTCCCCTTTGTTTGCACAGATCCCCCTTTTTATTTTTTGATTTTTTTTCCTTGTTGTCGTTCGTTGTTAAAGTCGCCTTTTTTTTTTTTTTTTTTTTTTTTTTTTGGGTGGGGGGGCGCTGTATTTAAACACTTAAAATGCACTGCTATCTGCTGAGCGTGCTCCTCACAGTGGATCTGGCCACCGTGGCTCTCAGCCTGTCTACCTGCAGCACCCTCGACATGGATCAGTTTATGCGCAAGAGGATCGAGGCTATCCGGGGGCAAATCTTGAGCAAACTGAAGCTCACCAGCCCCCCCGACGAGTACCCCGAGCCCGAGGAGGTGCCCCCGGAGGTCATCTCCATCTACAACAGCACCAGGGACCTGCTGCAGGAGAAAGCCAACCACAGAGCTGCCACTTGCGAGAGGGAGAGGAGCGATGAGGAATACTATGCCAAAGAAGTTTACAAAATAGACATGCAGCCTGGTTACCCCGAAAGTAAGTCCTCTCTGTTTGTGCATGTGTGCGTAATTTTGCCCCCGAGGCTTAGCGGTGCCCAGCACCTTTAAATAGCAGCCCCGAGCATCGTAACCTGCCTTCTTCGCTCGGCTTCCTCTCATCCTTAGCATTTCTTAGGTGGAGGCTTCTAGGGTTTAATTCAGGTGGTGGGATATGCATATGCCTGAGTGGATGTGTTGGGGGTGGTCACCTGTTCCCCCAGACTCGTGAGGTTTCCAGTCCCCTTTGAAATCAGCCAGGAATCCCTCAAAGTGCCTTTGCTCCCCACCACCACGTACCTGAACAGAGCTCCCCCCGCCCAGGGTCCCACTCTGTCCCCAGCACCGGGTTTAGCTCCCCGGCAGCCCCGTATACAGCCTCCAGGAAGAGCCAATATCTTTCCACTGCTCTTGTTTCCCTTGGAGTGTCTGGAACGGGCAGGTTTCCATCTCTCCATAACCGAAAAGAAAAGGAGGTCTTAAAAAAAAAAAAAAAAAAAAGTCTCCGACTCGTTTTGTCTGTGTCCCTCCAGAACAGTGTCCTGCAGACTGCTGTTCAGATTGGTGCTCAGAGAGGGCAGAGACATAGGCGTCCTCCCTCCTCTTCCCACTTTAGCCTCCCCTTTCGGTTCATGGGCACTTTTCATTTCAGGTACAGAAAAACTTTTCCCTTCTGGGTAGCCTCGGTTCTTGGAACCTGCCTCAGCCCGTCTGCCTTTTGCTGTTTTTAACGACCTTCTGGTGATCCATGCCACGTTTTGCACACAAAAAAAGAGAGGATACAAATTCTCTGTGCTGACCAAATCCACTTAGAATGATTAATAATCATAATGACGTGCCTTTTTGTTTTGGTAGTGAAGCTTAAGTGCATAGAAAAAAAAAAAAAAAAGAAAGCAAAAGCGCTGCACTGCCTTAAAGGAATCTAGATCATCATCATACCAAGGAAAGTGGAATACCAGAAGCAGAAAATAACTTCACCGTTCACATATCTGAACCCTAGTCCCTTGTCTTTTCATTCAGCTCGCCTTTCTACTTCTTCCCTCCCCCACCACTTGATGCCCTATATACTTGCTGTCTCTTTCTGAAAAGCACATAGGTCTTGCTTAAATAGATAATGCAGCCATCTTGGTAACTTTATCCTAGAGTTTCTAATTGCATTTTCCCCTTATTTATTTTTAGTTTAGCTTTGGGGCTTGCTCTGTCTTGCATGTGATAGTCCTAGGATGCCAGCCAAGGTATCTGAACCCCACGCTTTGTGCAGCTGCCTCCCTTTCTTCCTTTAGTCTTAAATGACAACATTAGGTACAGGACATCCTGGCACTCAGAGCCATTTTATTATTGTAATTATGGCACCATCCTTAATAGCCATGATAAATACACTCCGCCCTTGTTACCCCTGGGGAAGAAATACTTTCTTTTCTTTGAAAAAATGCGTATTTGAAGCCAAGTGGGTATGAGCAGAGAGGTTCAGTATAATTCATAGCTGTAGCAAAAACACAGAAGTCGTGTCTGTTTTCCACGTTGGTGTACTGTACTATTTTGCCGGTGGTTTTGGTGGAAGTCAGCACTTCATTTTGAGACCTGTCAGATCATACCCAGGGCAGAGGAGCACCTATGGGCAAAGGTTAGGAAGACCAGTACCAGTGCCTTGGCTTGTGGAGCTGACCCAGTAACAGGGAGTCTCTTAGAATTGTAAAATGCATCCGTCCTGAGCACATCTGTCCTTTTTTCTTGCTTGAACAAACTACAAAGAACCTAAGAGCTGCATACTTTCCAGAAAATTAAAATATCTGTGGTGTGTGACTTGGATGGTCTTGACAAAAGAGGATCTATTTTTAAAACGTTGTCAGAGGCCAGATTTCTTCTGAAGTATCAATAGAGGCTTTGGAAGAGCAAAGGAGATTGCAGGTATCTACCAACAGAGTGCATCAGACGTTTGGGATCGGAGGGCCGGTTAAGCAGTAGATCCGGCACTACTGTGCAAGGGCTGTCGCTAACATCAGAGTAAGTAGGTTAACTGTTTTTCCACTGCTCTCTAGTTATGCTGGATAGAGTGAACCTTTCCAAAAAAGACAAGTAAGGAAGAAATTGCTCCACCATATTTTAAAGGAAGAAATTGAAAGCGCAGCTCTGGCGGCCACAGGCACTTTCTCCTAGGCGTCTTGGAGTGAATTTTTTAACTCTATGGTTTCTGCTGTGTTGGAGGGAGGCAGGAGAGAGAAGGGGATCAGTGTGAATGCACTGAAGGTCAAAAGCTGCTGGAACACAGGCATGGGAAAGATCAGTGGTTCAGTTTTTACCACAAGTTGTTAGCGTTCAGTAACTGACTACAACCCAAGTATTACAAATATGCTCTAATTATACTCATAGTCAGCAATATATCACTACAGATCGCTGATAGGTCTTTGTGGGGCATTTTGTAAAGTTCAGACTAAATATTTTTAGCAATGAGGAGATTTAAAAGGAAAGCTATAAGAGATATTGTATATACCCCAAGGCATATTTTGTCTTAAATATTATCCTTGGCCAACTGTACTGTATAAATACAGTAAATATGAATAGAACTGGCAAGATGCCAATCTCCTGGGATGAATTTTAGTCAAGAAGGTATTTATGGGATATAAATAATACTGTGTCAACATTTAAAGAAGGGATCTGATTAGTTTTGAAATTATTCATATTAATCTTTTCACATGCTGTTAGTTTAAGGCTCAAACTAAACTTATGCTAAGGTTTACTGATAGTTTGCACTGAGGAAGTAAGGGGACATCTGGTTTGACAGTCCACATGAGGTTAAGGACACATCGGAATATACCTGGAAATTCAGCGAGTCAGAGACTGCCAGACTCGTAAGCAACAGATGGGAAAGAAGTGGCACAAAAAAATACTACAAAGACATTTGGAAAAAAACAGAAAGCTTTTGTCTGAAAAGCATTCCTGCCTGCCTTGTGCTCACAACAGTATGCATTGGATACTGAAACACTGGATCTCTTTTAAGTCCAGTTAGCAGTCAGAATTTGAGTTTTTTTACAGAGCAGTTTACAAAGGAAGGTGGGATATGGAAGCTGAGCACAACAGGAAAGAGTTCTTGGGAATTTTGTGCCCAGGAGAAGTTACCTGATAAATGCTTAAAACTGATTTCTGTGAAAGCTAGATAACATTAGAAGTTTATTACTTATCAGTTTGTAATTGAATTTCTAGGCCCTGATACTTAAGCTAGGTGGTGATTGTCATTGCACTGATAATAAACAGAAATTTAATACCAACACAATTAAGGATTGTGAATTGTAATGCTAATGCATAACTGGGATACTTGAGACAAACAGGCAACACACACATGTATGTGGAGGCAGGGGCCCATTCTATCATCTTCACTCAAAGCAATTTTTACCACAGTCAGTGAGCTGGTTGGTACTGATGGCTTAAGGCCAATGCAGGTAAATTTTTAAATTTCTGCTTTCTTGAAGAGAGGTTTGTAAGTAGTCAGTAACCTTAGAAATCACAGTTCTTCTGTTTTTGGGACTGGTTTTGCATGTGTTTTAGGCTACTCATGCCACATTTTAGTGTGAAGGAGCCTCATGGGTTCCAGCCTGCACTTGGTGTTAGGATTAGTCTTCTCAGGAGCCCTGTATATTGCTTTACACAGGCCATCGTTCTGTGGAAGATTTGCCTCACGAAAGACAACATTATAAGCTGGCAGAGCGCAATGACATGCTTCTACTTTATCAACAGGGACTCACTTTACTGGTAATTACATACATGTGGGTTCCTTGTCTTCAGGGTACCAGAACTGCTTGTGCAGATGTAGCTGCCGGCGCTGACCGCATCATTACCACGATGTTAACAGCTATGACTGCACAGCTCACCTGTGTTTGCATTTAACATAACACAGAGATTAATCTTGCTAGCTATGCTGGACCTATGGTTGTGCTCTGGAGTACCTCTTGTAGGAGGCATTTGCCAGGCATGCTCTTCTACCTGCAGCAGTGTAAAGGCTTTCCTGAGGAGAGACATGGGAGGAGCAGTTCCTTATTCCTTTTTCATGAATGGCACTTACTGCAGTCTTCCTAGGTGGTGATGAAAAAAACTCAGGAAATTGCAAATGGCTTTAAAAAGAGGCAGGGTAATTTTCTAGATGGTAGTCCTCTACATACTAGGAGGGATAATAAAATAACATGCTCCGGTGCACTAATGAAGGGGAGCTCCACGTGTGTTTCCTGCCAGGCTTCTGAATCACCATCCACTTGCTGTAAGCAAGGTGCCAAGCTGGGAAGCAGGGGGTGGTCCAAGAGCCGGTCTGGCACGGTACATGGTCCATGAGTTTCTTCCAGAGGATGATGCCTACAGAAAAGCTAAATACCCATGACCGCTGTCTTTAACACTGCAAGGTCAGATGAACTGCAAGACAGAAATATAGGACTATATTCCCAAATCCTTTCTCAAACCTTCCTTAAGTTTATTTGTGGTGTCTGTTTTAAAGAGGTGTTTTTCTCTGTAATTTGGTGAGTGTGAAGGTTAGATAGAATCATGGACTCATTTAAGTTGGAAGAGATCTTTAACATTGTCTGAGTACAACCCTTAACCTAGCACTGTGAAATCCACCACTAAACCATGTCCCTAAATGCCACATCTATACTATTAAATACCTCCAGAAGTGATGACTCAACCACTTCCCCGAGCAGCCTGTTCCAATGCATGAAAACCATTTCTGTGAATATGCAACACTGCCCCGATGGTCTTCACCCTCTAGCCCACTGACAGTGTGAATGTTTTATTGTCCCAGAGACCTTTCTGAAAATGTGCCCTTTTCTTCTCCTTATGGCTGGAGATGTGCAGGAAGTGCCCAGAGTGCTGCTCTTGCTGGCTCCACTTGCAGGACTGGGTGTGAGTAGGTGAGTGAAGCAAGCAGAGTGTCGTCTTCATTAGCTACTGATTTTAGCCTGGCTCATCCTCCGTGCTCTGCGTGAGAAGAGTAGTGGCCATCAGAATGGCTGTGTTACTTTGCAGTTACTACTTCCACCGTTTTGCTATTGGTTTGAGATTCCTGTCTGCACTGGAGCTGAGCAAAAAGATGAATGAGAACTGGCTGTCATTCTCAGTGAGCTTCTTCAGCACAGTTCTGAAACATGCACGGAGCTTCACACACATGAATGGACTCATTAGCATTAAGGCTCTGTGTATGCCTAATTAGCTTCCTGAACTGGGGCCTGGTTTATGGCACATTTGTGGGGATGAACAAAGTCAGACAGTTCAAATCCCTCTCACTGTGTTGAAATCTGTCATTTGGGCATCAGAGCCCAGTGAGAAGGAAATGCTTTACAGGATTTTTTACAGAGGAAAGAAGAAACTCTTCAGTGCTCCTGTGATCCTGAAGAAGGCTGTCCCTGTTGGGCAGCTGGCTTCTTTTTCTTTTGCACTGATGTGCTAGACTGCTTCTGTATTACAGACAAAGAGAGGAACCCCAGGGTATGGTGACAAAACAAGTCATGAGTGAAGACACACAAATGTTTCTGTTCCTGTTGTGAAACCACATGCAGCACATTTTCAAGCAGGCAGTTTTTAGCTTGAGGATGATACGCTCCCCAGGTATTATTTAATGTAATACTATGTTACAGATGTTTCTGCTGATCTGTTTAGATTAAAAGGATTGGTTTGGTCATTTGTTTAGGGAAAGCTTGCACCCTGTCTTCCACCACAGGCTGTTGCTTGTTTCCCTTCAGTTGTGATGTGTAGTTACCCAGCTCCAGCATCACTGTTGGTTGGCTTCCTGTAGTAGTCAATCTGTAGCAGCTATGTTTCTTCTTAAAACATCTCCCCTATGCTTGTTCTTGCTGTCTTTTCTGTGTTAAGTGATTGCAGCTGGGCACCCGACTGTACAAGACATACAGCTGCAAGGTGTAGAGGAGAAAGTCAAAGATTTGTCTGTAACACGAGGATAAAATGTTGGGAAAAAAACCCCTTAGCGTCAAGGGTTGTGTTTTATCTCCTTCCAGTGTGACCGGTTGTTTTTGAATTTATGAATGACTCATGAACCTTGTTTAGTGCTGTGATTCTCTTAGCTCGAATGGCATAGGATTGGCTCTGCAGAAATGAAGTGCTAGACCTGGCTTCATTAGACCTGTCTGGTGAGCAGGTTTTTATGTGTACTTGATGCTCTGCAAGTTAGTCTGCAGTACAGAAGTTGCCTCTTTGGGTAGAATAGCATTCTTTAAACCAGTCAGGTTTTCCAAAGGGAACTGTGTGGCTGGCTCCTTGTGGTGGAGGTCATGTGGGATGAGTTTAGGCAGCAGTGCAAAGAGACTGCTCGTTCACTGTGATGAGACAGGCTCCACTGAAATACATCTTGTGGTGCTGTTTGTGTTCTCTGGCATCTGCGTTTGGTTTCCAGGAGATGCTAGACCTCACAGGCATCCCTGCAGCAAATTTATGGCAGAAAATGTGGAGAGGATCTTTAGAACATTTCTCCCTTGTTCAGGTTTTAGTTTGGACAGTGAGAGAGGATTCTTTCTAATTTCATGTGCGATGCTCATTGATTATTCAGGATCTTCATTGAGCTGAGCTTTTCCCCACTGAATGACCCCTAGGGAGAGAGCCTCTTTGTGTTGTTAAACGTACTAGTGTGGGATGCTGACTTGATTTATTAAAAATAATTGTATAAATTATAAAAGATTAGTTGACCTCAAAGCTGACTCTGCTTTGAGCTGCAGGTTGGACTAGATGTCCCTTCCAACATGAATTAACCTGTAATCTCTGTAATGCTACATTTTAAAACAAGGAAAACAATGCATTATGTTTCAACTTCCACAGGGTGGTCTTGATTCAAGTATCACCGCATTACTAAAGATGTGCTGTTTTCTGTCATTCTTGGATTAGTCACTCTGCTGAAGCTTTCTTGCACAAAAATGTTCCCGTTCTTCTCTCCCTCTGCACACATTTTTCTTTTGCCTTTCTTGCATGAATGTTGCTTTTCAAATAAGCATGGTAACTTGCATGAAAATAGACTACTGTATTGGACTTCAGCAAAAGCTGTGGCATAGTTTTAGGCAAACTGAGGAGGGGTGGGGAAGGGAAATGTTGTGATACTGACCTTTCACTTTGCTTGTTTGGCTCTTTCCCATCATATCTAACCCACACTGCTCTGACAAATACCGCATCTGTCTTGACAGGCAAGTTCACAAATAACCATTCATTCATAACTTGGAGCTGCTGTAAGACTCCTTATGGGTTGCTTAATCTGACAGTTGTGCGTTTGAGCAGAGACTTTGAAGCAAAGACTTTGCAGAACGACCGTAAGTTCAGTCTGACTTTGTGAAAGCTAAGAGGGAGGTCTTGCGTGAAAGAGGATACTGTACTTGTGTGTGTGTGTGTGTGCATGCGTGCACACACGCGCGTGCGTATATTCAAGCGTATTAAAACATCTGCTATTGCCAAAGCCCAAGTTGGAATGTTCTGGGAAAGATAATTTAATTTTTAGCTTCTGGATTCATTTCAGTGATGGTAATTTCAACACTTCCTGGGGAGAGTCTATCAGTGGTTATGTGCATCAAATGCAGCAGTAAATCTGTCATTCTTTCCATTTCAGTTTTTCAGGCTTACAGCTTCGTTATTTTTCCCCGTTTGGCTGGTGTTAGTATGCAATGTTTTCCCTGGCTTCATCTCTTTTAAACCCCTGCTTTGAATTTTAAACACGAGCTAAACCTGTTGAAGTTCCTTCTGTTACTTGTTTTTGTTTATGTATAGCATTTGCAATTCATCAGCTAGCTCAGCTGAAATAGTGATGGCAGCATATCTTTGCCATAGTGATGATTGAAAGATAGGAATCAGAACATGTTGGTTTTCATTCCTTGAGGTGGGTAAAAAAAAAAATCCACAGAAACCCCCAACCCTGTGGGTGGACCTTGTACTCAGGAGGCTGAAAAATTAATAGATGTTAGCAGCACTGACTCTTATGAAGTGGTCAGAGAGTACCTCACAATCACATACTTGATAAAGGCTTCTGCACAATAGTGCTTACTAATCCTGAGCTCACAGTTGTGTTTACAGCTGATCTTTAGTACCCGAAATTGAACAGAGTAGTCCTTGCTTCTTTGAGTGGGAATTGTCCAGTATGTATAAAATTACAGTCATAAAGATCTTCTCCAGGACTGCGAAGTTGTACACTTGAAAGAAGAACACCTGCAAAACCTTCCATCTTCCAAAGGTCATGTAAAAATGATGCTGCAAATTTAGCCTCTTCAGATGCAGCAGTGGGTTGAAACAATGGCAGAAGTGGCGATCAGGCACGGCCTGGTCAGGCTCTATTGTTCACCAGAGCCTGTGACAGAATGCTGTTCCTTGTCCCACCTCTGCTTGGCCCAGACTAGCAAAGTTGCACCCAGGTGGGCATTGGTCCCTTCTCACAGGCAAGCAGCAGTAGGTCAAGAGGGCACGGTCTTAGGCTGTGGCAGGGGAGGTTTATGTTGAATATTTGGAAAAAATTTTTACAGAGAGAGTAATCAGAGAATGGGTTGTCCAGGGAGGTGATGGAGTTACCAGATAAGACTGGACGTGGCACTTAGTGCCATGGTCTAGTAACCACAGCAGTGTTGGATCAAGGGTTCCACTTGATGATCTTTGATTTCTTTTCCAACCCATTTGATCCTACGATTCTATGAAAGCTGAGAGATGTCTCTGCTCTCCCATGAATGTGACTGAGGAGGGGCAGCTCTGCCCTTTGCATCATAGTTCCGGCTCTTTGTGCTTTGAGGTTTTGGTGCAGGAATTGATCCAGTTGAGTGGATAATACTGAAACAGAGTACTTAGTGAATGCCTAGTAAGCAAAATTTATGGATGCCAGGGTTCAGGTCCATTGGCACATGTAGTACTTGCAGTTAATTTCTTCGTTCAAGCTCATGCCTTCAGGGAAGGATAAATGATAAATTGTATTCTCCAACCTGATTGGACATTGTGAACAATCTGGAGATGTGTTGGATCCATGCAGATCCTTGGTGTTCTTATTCTCACCCAATCTCTGAGAGATCCAGCCCAGTTTTCTTGGCTGTTGCAGTTGGCTCTGGGCCTCCCTGGCAGAGCAAGGGCTGTACATGTCTTGTGCCAATCACTGCTTTATGCTCAAATTTTTCTTGATGCACGCTTTGGAAGTGAAGTAGCCACATTTCGACATTGAGGTATGCTGAAAGATGTCTGTGCATTTCATTTATTGCACTCATTGCGTGTTTATCCAGCCTACAATGGCAGGCTATTGCAGCAGACATACATCTGCAGGACTGTGAGTGGGGAACAAGTTCCAGCTTTCTTGAAAATAAATCTGCTGTTCTGATCTGTTGATGTGATAGGAACTGAGAGGCTCCCTGTTAGGATATACAGTTTGGAAAGTAAGGGAGCTAAGCAAGCAGCTTTGCCCCAGTCTGGATGGACTCAGAACAGATTGTTGGGGGCCTGAGCTTTCTCTCCCTCTTTGAATCTGGTTTCCCTCATCCCAGCTTGCATTTCTCCCTGATGCAAGGAGCCATGGATTTGGAAGTTTCACATTCTCCTTGCTAATCAGGGAAGAAAAGAGTCCCAAAATAGTCTAGAAAGCGAGATCTTTATAAAGGTGGCCAGAGACTTAGTTATAATAATATCATGTGTCTGAAGGAGCTTACCTTCTTCCAAGTTGCAGTCCTATTATCTACCCACTTTACTGGGAGACTTAATTTTCTCTGGCTGAAAGTGTGTTTGTTGAGGTAGAGCCTGGAAGGGAATCTGCCTCATGCACGCTTGCTACCAGGCCAGCTATACATGTGATACAGTCAAACCTTTCCATTTTTCTGCCTTTTGAGAATATGTTCCCCAGATTAAGGGACCTGGTCCAAAGCCTACTGAAAACACTGAAAGTCCTTCTGTTGACTGCAGAAGTCTTTGGTCAGGTATTAAGTGTCATTCTGTTGTTTTGGGGAATGGCCACATCTTCAAGATATATTGGGATGTATTACTGTAGTGCTGTACTTTCCCTTTTATTGAGTTGTCACTGGAGATGTTCTTCTGCATAAGGCCTTGCAAAAAAACTGCCCACAAACCTCACTTTTGAAAATGCACACCATAGTTTGCTTTATTGATAGAATCATTTGATGGCAGATGTCATCTGGGAACAGCATATGGTGGCAATATGGCAAGAACTGCAGAATGCAGGGAAGAAAGAATGAGTTCAAGTCCTGTACTTCTTAGGTATTCCACATCTCCCTCTGTCTAAAATAAATGACCATCCAACTGCAAAGGTCTTGGCAAATAAACATGTCATAATACATCTTTATCATCCTCTCTACAGTGAGTTTTTGTCTAGAATCTTATCACTCCACATCCAGATGCTTCTTAGAAACATGTGCAAAATCAGACCTTAGTGCCTGGAGCAGGGACTAATCTAAAGGCTGTGGATAAGAATGTGGCAAATCTCTGTGCAGTGGACTGTAAAGAAAGGTCATGGCTAAGCCAACAAGGTGTTTTTATGTTATCAATAAAATCTTAAAAGTCAGTTATACATAGAGCTGGAGCCCACGAGAACCTAGAGTTGTATTTTCTGAAAGTCAGTTTGGTGCATGATATATACTGAGTTTACAAGCTGGAAAGCCAAGTAGTTTGGGAACAGGAACCGTGCTTATAGCGTGAAGGTGCATGTGGTTTTACATAAAGGTTCTCTGACTTGATATGTCTCTAAGTGGCTTACAAAATAATGAGTTAAGTTTTGAGATACATTTTTTTCATGGATGAAGAGCTGGAGCAATTTAATTTGAGTCAGTAAAGTCACTCCAGATTTTTTCTGCTTGAAACTGGATTCTGTGTAGTGATTGTTTAGGGAAGAAAAGCAGTCATTGTGGCCAGGGTTTTAAGCAGCATCTGAAGGAGTGCTTCCTTTGTAGCCTTTGAGAATCTCAGCCTTTTGTTCAGATGAAACCTGTGCAGGTAAATCTGCTTTGCTGTTTAGAAATGTCCTGAATGCTGTTTTGTATCATGTTTGTACTACTACCGTGTACTTTTCAAAGCCTGGAAGGACTCAACATCCACTACAGGTTGTTGGGATTTTGTGTTTGTTTTTTAAAAACAAGTAAAGAAGAAAGCTTGGTTTGTATTCTATCTATGTTTGTATTCTATCTATCTATCTGGTGGGATGAGATTTCATCCCAAGACATTTGATTCAGGATTTGAAACCAAATGGTTTGGTTCTTGTTTAATCTGTGGCAATATTATAATGTCACAGAGGATAAAGTGCCCTAATGTAATGAGAGCCAGACATGCAGGCAGCTTTATGATTGAACATGTAGGTTGCCTTACAACTGAAGGAGATGCTTATCTCAACAAGGATGAGATGTTCTTCTCAGGGTATAACATTCTATGTCTGTTCACACTCATAGCTAGTGAGTAGTTGATATCATACTGTACTTTAGAAAGGATGAGACAGACATTTCTCTAGGAGGCTTTGAGTTATGGTAGAATGAAAAAGTTAAAAAGGCTAGAAGCCCTTATTATGGACTTCTGGTCTCACTACCTGAATATTCCAGGCCATTGAGTTTTGCTTAATTAATTATTTTTTGAAAAGCAGTTCACACTTGGTAGATTATTCTAGTGAATAATTATACACACTGGAAATTAGTATCTTTGTGGTTTCAGTTGTTTAGCTTCAAGTTTTAGCATTTGAATCTGGTTTAAACCTTTACCATGCTATTTTGAAGGCCCGTTGGCAAATCTGTGGGCATTGTGTAGGTACCCCCAGGAAATGGAGTTTTGGAGAGGGGAACTGATCTGACTGAGAGTAAGCTGGCATAGCTGCTGAAAGACCCTGCAGTTACCAGCCAGGAGCTCAGCATGGGCTGCTTTATCTGACTTCGGGTGTCTTTCAGTTACGTAGACTGATTGAGCCACAGCTCTTTAAGTTCATTATGCTGTGTTCCCTGAGATACTTTCTAGCCTTTTCAATTATTCACATGGTTTTCCTCTGAAACTCCTCTGCTTTATTGCTATTCTGCTAAGATTGTGGACAACAGTATTGGATACTATTTCAAGAGTAGCTCTGCCATTATGAAGTTACATGCATGTTGCAGACTCTGCTCTAATTCAATAATACAGAGTGTATGCATCTAACTCTGGCAGTAACTTTGTCAGGAGCTCTACAAGGAGAAGTTAAAATTCGTGCTTGGGTATTTATCCACCAGGGTCTTTCCTTGTTCTTCCCCAGGTTCTTTTCAGAGGTGCTGACTCTCAGGATGGAGTCTCCTACTTTGTAAACGTGGTCCAGTTTCTCTGTCCTAGAGTTGTATTTTCATACTGATTTTACTGATATTTATATCTTGATAAGTCAAGTCACTGTTTTCAAGTGCCTGTTTTACTGATGCATCTTCTTCATTATCTGACACATACATATCATTATTTCCTCTGCAGTTTGTTAATAATGGTTTAGGTTTCTTCTAGATGATGGATAAAAAGATTAAATAGTAGAGTGCAGTACAATGAGACTTATGGGACCTTGGTAGATGCTTACCTTTCAGTGATGGTGTTCTATTGTTCCTGTTTCCCAGTGAAGTAATTATGTAGCACCAGCTTAGATGTCTTGCAGCTGCCCAAGTACATTATATTAAAAGAGCTGTCTTACTAACAGGCACCAAGGTACTGGACCAGTGTTTTCCTTGAGCTGGTGTGGATTATATCCCTTAGTTCCTCTGAGCTGATTCTCATTCCTGTGCTTTACATGATTTTTCTGGGATCAGTGTGAAGCTGACTGTGAATGTGCGATATCACAGATTTCCTGTTTAGGATTGTGTATTAGCAATTATGTTCTGCCTCTTAGGATATTTTTCAGTGTTTAGGTTTTATTGAAAGCTAGTTTTAATAGTTTAGCTAGTTCCTTGGACAGCTCTTTAAAAAGTCTTTATGCAAGTTATCTGGTCTTGCTTGTTTTACAGTGTTGTTTTAAGACCTTCTGAGTTGCTGCTGGAATAAAAACAATATTTCCATCATGTGCTTGCCTGGCTTTTTTATCTACAGAAATATATTTCATGTTTTTGTATTACTACTTCAACAGTTTTTATCGTATAATGGATGAATATTACTGTTAAGCTTCCTTAGTACTTAAGTAAATCTCATCTTTAAGTTTCTTGGCTATGAAGCTGGTGTGCCTGTTTGTTTTTTCTCATCTGTTATCTGTAGTTCTTATTTTCTGATGTTATAGTAGTTCTCAGCAGCTATTAGTTTTAGTTTTACTTTTTTTTTTGTAATATATAGTTTCATTTTTTAATTTTGTCTTCTTTGCATTCTTATGGTTTAATTGTTCACAGACAGTCTTCTAACTCGAGTGGTCTTATTTGTTGATTGGGGAACAGTGTCATTTCTACTTGTTCAGCAAACTAAGTGTTGATCCATTATGTTTTCAAGTTTTCTCTGTAAACACTTCTGCCCAGTTGATTCAGCTCATGGTTGTTTCATCTTTGTATGATTATCTCCTTCATAATACTAAACTCATATGTATTCAGTTCCTTGGGTCTTCTTGTTTTTTGCAGAACATGAGGTGATTACTTCTACCTAAGCTATGAATCTTACCTGTCAAGCACCTTGCTTCTGTGTTCAAAATAAACCAGTACCTACATCTGGCTCTCTGTTGAAATGCTGGCGACCTAAAATAAGGGTTCTGTAGAAACTGGCTCATCAGAGAGTTACCAGATGTCAGCAGGAACCTGATGTAAAGACGTGTCCTGGCAGAGTTTGGTGGCCCTTGTGATGGTGAAAGCAGTGCTACCCGTGGCTCCAAACTACAGAGTAGGTGGTGGCGGGTTATCTAGGGCTCGTTCTATTGGCAACTCTTCCCTCAGAGAAGCAAGGGGCCAGACACTCCAGCTGTGAGGTTACTTCTTTTGCCAGAAACCATAATTTTGGAAGGCAAATAATATTTTTGGGTTTCTTTTCCACGTTCAATAGCACAGGACATGGGAGACCTCCAAGTCACTGACTCAGTTGGTGACTCCATGTGCGAAGTAGTTAGTGGATATGTTCTTCCTACCCCACCCAGAGGTCTGAGCCCTTAACCTACAAAGAAATTTCACTTGTGTTAAAAACAGTGTAATGATCCTTGATGGATCATAAGTCATCCTAGTAATTGAGACTTAGTAAAAGGATCTTGGTATTAGGGTTATCTGTACTTAATAAGAGTTGATACTGCCATTGAGTCCATCCCCTTAACACTAAATTGGAGCTAACTCTAGCAAATATCTTCAGGGAGCAGTCTGTTTTTGACAAGTTCCTATATAAAAGAGAATGACAATTTACCCTACATTAATCTTCTCTGTGATAGCCAAAGTTCCATGATAGCACGATTTGTGACTAGCAGTAGGTAAAGGTCTGCAGATGAGCTTCTCCAAGCTTTGTTGTACTGTCTGATCTGTTCTGCAACTCCTAATCCTTCCATATCCGTCTCTGTAGTAGCTGCTGGGCTTAATGAGCAGCCAACATTTCCCATGCAGTACATAAAACATTTTAGGGATCTTCAGAAGCGGCCTGGGAGCTTCTGAGGCCAGCTGTGGTGAAAAGCAGAGGAAGGAGTTGAAAGCTGAGCACCTTTGCGTGGGCAGGCAGGTGTGTGTTTGCTGCATGCAGGCAGCTAGTGGCATTAACTTCTCCTGCCTACAGTTTTTCCTAAGGTTTAAAATCTTAGTGCTTTTCTGTTCCTGCTTTGACACTGCACCAGGGTGTAAATCATTTCAATTGTAATTACTGTTACAAAGCAGGAAAGATTGCACGATTTTAATGTGGTTTAAAACTTTCACTTCTCTCTGTCTCTGGCGTTTGTCTGTTTTCTGCTGCCTTTATCTTAATGTGTTGCCTGTGCTTTCAGTCTGTGAATCTTGACTTCTCTGAAATGCAAAAAAAATGTATTTCTTTTGCTTTTCCTTCTCCATTACACTTTTAGTTCTTGTAGAATTCGTTTTTCTTCTTCTTTTTTCCTCCCCAGAGTGAAAGGGTTTGACAATCCAATCTGCTTTTCTTGAAAATAACTTGCTTTCATTTCTTTCTTTTAGCCAGGGAATAGTTTGGAAAGGCTGTTCTCTGGACCCTTGGCCGAGCAGGAGGAGGCAGCCAGCTGTACTGCTTGCCAGGGAAACAGGAGCGCTTCCTGGCAGAGGTGGGGCGAGAGGAACAGAGCCTGTGCCGTGGGACTTGCTTTCATCTCCTCCCCTCTCTGCAAGGCAGTCCTGAAATCTCCTGACCACTTTTAGGTTTTCTGGTTAGAATATCTGAGTAGTGAGGCCCACTCATTTTTAGAAATTTATATATGTAAAGGAAGAGAGTGCAGCTTGCTCTTCTAAACAGCAGTAGATGAAAAATGCTAATTTGTGCTGGGCAATCCAGCGCAGGTTTCTGCGTGTGATTTTGAATACCCAGAAAGGGAAGCTGAGTGTTCTCACATGCCTGGCCACCATCGTTATCACCTGGTGTGAGGCCCCTTTTTGTATAATCGTCCACATACTTTTTTTTTTAAAGAATGGGATCTAAGTCTATGGTTTGTCCTATTCCATTATAATTAGCATATTTAGGGTTAGATGTGCTGTAATGTTCTCATTCCCATATCTTTTTTTTTTAAAGTCCTGGATATGTTTGGATTTGTAGGTTTGGTTTTGGAGCCCTGGATGTTACAGAGTACCTGAGCCCTGTTGCTGAGGGGAAGTGTTGGCCAGGAGGAGTGCTTCAGCACTGCATTCTGGCTTTGGACACCTGCAGACAAGTTGCTGTCGGCAACACTCAAAATTCTTTGCTTCTTGGAGTAGTCTTTGAAATGCAATTTTACAGGTTTCCTGGTAAAACATAATTAAACTTAATTCCTTGGTATCCATTGTGGAGGCCTTTATCAGAAATACACAAGTGAGAAGTCTTCTAAGTCTCTGGGAAAATGTTTGGAAGTCTCTATCCCCTTTCTGATTTCATCACAGACATGTTTCAGAAGAGGTCCCAGTGTGAAAGTGACTCCTGTGGAGAAGGCTTTCTTTTATTTGCCTCCAAGTCTGACATGCCTAAGTCTGTAACTGTTTGCTTGCCTTCTTTCTAAGGCACTTCAGTGATACCTGGAGGTGCTATGGATTCTCATACTGCCTTCTGAGGGGATATGTCCTCCATATATGCACTGGTTCAGCTTTTACCATGAACCTTAAGTGAAGTCAGCAAATGGTGAGGGGTTTCTGGCTTGACCTTAAGTCGCAACTTACACTGCTGACAAAAGGCTAACTCACCCAAGGAGCTGATTTCTGCACTTGCATCAACAGTGATGAAAATCTCAAAGCAGTACAAAGCCTCAGTGTCATGAGGAAACTTCTCTCATCCTCACAGGTAGTTTTCCAAGGGGGAAGAAACAATTTGTTTGACATATAGAAGAGGCTTTTTTTTATCTGCTTTTGTGAAAATCTAGGTATGGTGAGGTGAGATTTACAAACTTCTAGTTTGGATTGTTGCAATTCATGATCCTCGGGTTGAACACAAAAATTGCCAGTGGCTGACTTGGCTAAAAGCAACCAATACCATCAAGAACAAATACATCATGTGTGCTATGCAAATGGCATTTGCCCCACCAAAGCCTTTGTGGTAAGAATTCATGTCTCTGACTGGAATTTGGGAAGCGTGTGAGAGCCTGGGATCCTTCTGCCTTAGATGCTCTGTTAAGTCAAGTAAATACTAAGATACTCATCTTACTTTTAGGGTTATGAAGCAGCGGTACTGTTTTTGGGTACTGACAACTAGGCAGGGAAGCGTGAGCTCCCTTAGTTCAAGGGCATTGGCAGCTCTTCTGTGTTGTTTATAATTTTTTCATCACTTTTGTCAAGGAACTTCATTGCTGTCATCAAAGCAAAAAATCTACGTAAAAGCAGTCTTGTTCTTCTGTGCCAGAAAAATTGAAAATAGAGAAAGAAGTTCACTATGGATATTCCTTTTTTTTTTTTTTCACCTTTCATGTTATTGAGAGGTGCTAAGTAAAACATCTATGGGTAGGAACAGTTCAGCTGGGGAGGCTGTAACTGCCCGTGTTTAGTGAGTCAGGGCTCTCCACAGCTCCTGTAACAGAGATCCTTTTCTTTGCTACCATTCTGGTCCTTCTAGTGCATCAGCCAACTTTCACCCCATATTGCAGCTGCTGACAGAGAGGTTTTCTGATGTGTGGAGCCAAGGGCCAACCACAATTTGTCCATGTATTTACAGGGATCATTTCACTCCACTAGAAGTGCAGCCAAATATTTCTTGATAGAAACATGCTGCATCCATCTAACAACACTATCCAATTGAGGCAAAGTGAAGAATGCTGTAATCCTTGTATTACAGTAGTTGCTGAAGTCCCAGTGAGAGATCAGGACCCTGTTGTGTGAGGCACTGTTGATCTCTCAGTACTTTTCCAGCCCTGCAGACCTTCCTGTCTAAACTGACAAGTCAGATAATGATGCTCTGTGGTATTATCAGTTACACTGCAAAAGACACGTGTGCTCGAAACTAGAGACTTTCATTTGATCTTAAATATTTGTTCATGTTCATCATCTTGTCCAGCATGCTTATCTACAAAGTGATCGTACATGAGAAATGGAGAAACTTCATGTGTTCATTCAGTGCTACTGGTGGGTTTTTTTGTTTTGGTTTGGGGTTGTCTTTTTTTCCAGGGCCAGACGTTAATCTTGGCCTTACAGCCCCAATAACTATTATTTCTCATCAGCAGCATGGTGAGTCTGAAAAGAGAAATTGGAGTCAAGAGGATATTTTCCCAGAAGATTACAACAGTTATAATGGAGGTCAAACTTTTGGCTTCAGCTATTGGACTGTTTCGCTTTAAACTTGAAATGCACATCAATGAAAGCAGCAAGTTCAAAGTTTAGCATGAAATAATGCCAAAGACTAAGGGAAAAAAAAAAGGCATATCATAGTAATTTTAGTAAAATTTCGCCATCACTCTTCACACTGAATATAACTTTTCAAGTAATATAACAAGCAATCCCAAGATAATGATTCACTAATGGAGGAAAGTGTCATACAACATAGCATCCTATTTGGGGAATTAAAGACCAGGGAATAGAGTATTAATTCTAATTATTTACTGTGTTGTTTTAAGGATGAACTTGATTTTAATACCACAGAGAATTTACTCATACTTGCATTATTATACATTTCACGTATCCTGGTATAAATTCCTTTAACACAAGGCTTATCTCTTTAACTTAAGGAGCTTTTATGATTTATTAGTCAGTTGCAGGATAGGTGCTGCAGACTTCCAAGTGCATTACCCAGGAAACCGAATGCTTCAAAGAAACATTGTTAAGTTTTTAAGTTAGCTGTTCCTATGTCTGTAATTAGTAGCATGTAAAAACCATTCTCACGGGAAGAGTTTTAGAAGCCTGCCACTCACTCTGCCTGCAGTGGGAGCTTTCTGTGTGTGGCAGCTTCAGCTCTGTGCTCCCAGTTGTTCTTACCTTGCAGCATCCCGAGCGCAGCTGGGGCTGCCTGGAGAGCAGGTCTGTTGGTGTTGGTAGAGTTCATGGATTGATCTGCACCCCCTGGGACCTGACCTAATGACATGCATTCTGGAATTACTTCATATAAATATATCTGGCACGTATAGATATCAGTAGATGTATTCATAAAGCTCCTTCGGGAATGTGAGGTGTTTGCCAACAGTTATTGCAGCCAGCCGTTATCAGAGAAGAAACACAGAGCTGGAGGGACTTAAAGAAGGCTGCTCCATTGATCCTGTATTAGAAGAGGGTGTGGACTGTAGCCATGATATTCCAGAGAAGTATCTGTGTAACCTTCTCTTAAAGGCTTCCAGTCACCACCACAGTCTCCCTCTGCAATTTCATGCATCTTGTTGTCTAAAGGTTATCATGATATTTAGCACAAACTTTCCTTGCTGTCACTCAGAACTACTCATAATTTGTCTGTTGTGGACAAGGAAGATGGATCATTCCTCTGCTTTTTGTGGCAGCTGCTTACATACCTGAAGGCTGTTTTTACATAACAAATTTTGGCTCTTTTGGCTGAGTAATCCAATTTATTAGTTTGATAACTCTATAGTAATCTCATTCCCCTGCAGCACCTGGTTGAATAAATGCTTCTGTTTTAACTAGGAACCACTGATAACTGCTTTGTCGGGGCAGTTTTCCAGTCTTGCAGCCTACTTACTGTGTATTTTTGTCTAGACCCTATCTCCCTCATTTGCTAACGGGCTTGTCAGTGTTCAAACTTACTGAAGTCAAGATAAATGTCATCTCTGGTTTGTCCTCTATTGGTAAAGTTTGTTATCCAGTCCTGAAGGCACTTCAGGTGGTTTGTACAGTAATTGCTTCTGACAGGTCCATGTGAGCAGTTACCCAACTCCTCATTTTCTTCCAGGTGCTAACAAATTGTTTGTTTGAATGTTTTTCCACTCTCCTGCTGTCTTTAATTCCTCACAACTTCTTATTCTCCTCATGTCTCCTATTATTTTATTTTTTAATTAGTATAGATAGCTCTATTCCAGTCTGGTACTTTACGCTGTACTTAAAATTATCTTTTCTTTTATGTAAGTGTAATTGCTACTGGAAGCAATAAGGAACAGCAAAGTAGATAAGGAGTAATGTATTAATTTGTGGCAGATATTTGCAAAAGTTTAGGTAAGAGGTAGAAAAATGTACAGAGTCCTTTGCACTAAAGGCTATGTACTAGGTCTGCATTGCTTGTGTAAGAAAGGTATAAGAATGGAGAGAAGGATTGAATGTCCGTGTCAGAGACACTGCCTGGGTCTCTGCCTCTAATCATGGTCTATGTCTGGGGTTTTTTACTTTGCACTGTGGCCCTTGTTCACCAACTGCTCTTTTAATTGGTTTGTAGCTTGCTACGTACTTGGAGAAGCAAGACAGAGCTTGGGAATCCTGTGCAAATGTATTGCAAGGAGCCAGCTGAGTTGCTGGTTGTGTGTTAAAAGTCACTTTTCAAATCTGAGCAGAGTCATGATCATAACTTTTTTTTGTTGTTTTCAGAATCAGTCTGAGGAATGATGAATAGGGTCTGTAGTATCTACAGTAGTATTCTGCAGTATCTTTTACTCAAGGGTCTCCACAGGTGCCTACAGGCACCTCAGCTGAAAGGAATAGAGCTCAACTGTGACCTCCATCTCACATTATTATTATTGTTCATTTTTCAGAAGGAAATAGGATTTGATGCCCTTTGAAAAATGGAAACTATGAAAAGAATGGAGAGATAACTTCTAAGCATTTTCTCTCCGGCCTCTCTTTTGAAACAGCTGAATGAATTAAGTAACTTTTCCATACTCTTTTCAAGAAATCAAAATAAAACTGTATCATCTTCCTGACTGAGTGTACAATATTAGCTAGGTTTGCTGTTCCAGAGCACACAATTCATATTTATGAGAAACATAATATTCTACATTCTTTGGGCTTTTGTTCTTTGGATGGGGATTACTTGAGTTTCATGCCAGCACATTACCCTGCCCAGGTCTCTAGGACAGTGGTACTTGATCTCCTCTGATTAACAGAGCTTTTTGAGCATTATTTTTTTCCAGTGGCCTATGTTTGATGCCATGGATTATGTTACTTTGCACATGATCTTATCCTTTTTTTACATTTCCTCTCTCTTCCTTTTTGCCTCAAGTCTCAGTGGCTCTCTTACTCTATCCAGGTGTCCTTCCCTCCACCCTTGGGGTAGCTGGCAAGGAAGAAGGAGGCGTTATGTGTTTGCAGTGCTTCAGGCAAGTGGTGCCATAGATTACCTGAAGATAGGGTTTATCATAAGTAGGTGCTATTCATCTAATTGTTAGATTAGCACTTCCGTAATTTAGTTCCAAAATGAACTATAGGTATTCATTCAGTCTTTGTTTTCTTTCATTATACTCTGGAGCCACTGGATCTCCTTGCTTAGCTCTGATTTCTCTCCATTTTGACACTATCCTGTTGGAAAGAGATGTGCAGCACTGAAAGGAAGAATTTTAAGAATTTTTTTGTGTGTGTCATCCTGGTTAATTTCTGTAGTAAAAGGCTTCACCTTTCTTTGCAGTCTGACAGCACATTATTTTTGCTGCAGTGGTGCAGTGAGAACTCATTTATCCACTATAGACTATCCACCCTTGTCTTGCCATGTCCTTGCAGTTGAACCATTTCTCAAAATTATTTTTCTCAGTAATTTTAATATTTATGATTTACTTCTTATTATGATTTTGTGCCTTCTATTTTCCAGGAATGCTTTAGTGTATGCAAAATAACCTATTGTTGTATAACTTTGAAAGTGGCAAAAAATTGTTCTGTGTTAGTTGGTATGACTCTGAGGTGGTTAGCTGGTGTCCCATACTTCTCATGTGAATCTCTGATCCTGTAGTGTTAATAGTACCTGTGTATCAAATATGCAAAGCCAGAACAAAGACATCAGTTCGTAATTGATGTAATTCACATGTGCATTTTCATAGAATCACAGAATTCTAAAGACAACTTCCTTCTGAAGTTTCAGAAGGTCATAGTCAACCATGGGTTGAGGAGTAATCGAATAGTCCTGAAGCATGGTATGTTTTGTATAAATAGGTATGATATTTCACATGTTCTTTCCTATCAGTGTTTAGAAGCATTCTGCCTCCAGGGTATGCAACCAGTACTTCAAGCAAAACACCCAGCTCAACAACAAACTCTTTGGACAGTTCCCTGTTTCACAACCACTTTCTAGCCTGATGTTCCCTCTGAATACAGCCCTGAAGCTTAAGTATCCTGTGCAATTTGTGTCAGTGTCATATGACTAGAGCAGTAAAGACTTATTTCTGGAGCTCTGCCTCTGCAGGCACATGTCAGCTGAATACCTGCGGAGCTCCATCAGTAGGAAGTATGACTAATAATGCATGTAGAGCAGAAAATTTAAAACTTGCTGTGAAGAGCCACCATGGTTTTCATGCTCCTTTGAACTAATGTGTTTTCAAATCATTCTTTAGCTTATTCCAAGAAGCCGCTGATGCATTCCTAGTCTGTTTAGATCTTTAAGAAATGCAGACGCTGACCCTGTAATTGCTATCCATATTCATTATCGCAGTCATGGTGTTGTATGATGCAATTTGTGAAGCTCTTTCGCTGAATGTGATCTCTGTCTGGAGTCTGCGTTAGTTTTGGATCCTTCTGAATCATAAATGGTCAGAACATCTTTTTCTAATATTTAGTTGGATGTCATTTTGTTAGTCTGAAACATATTCTTTTATATTTTTCATTTCTTCGTGTGTGTATATGTGTGTCTGTTTGTATGCACGCCTCTTTCTCTAGAGAGTTTTGTCTCAAACATTTATGCATGCCCAAAAAAGCAGAAAGTAAGTTGCTTGCAAATATGAAGCCAATTTTGGGGGATATTATTGTAAAAATTTCAAACAAAATAGGTGAAACTTCCAAGTTGAGGCAAAGGGTTGAAATTAATTGAACAAAACCTACCATTAAAATAGAAGGCAATGAGCCATCTGTTGTTAAGCTTGGGTGTAGTTCCCTTGTCTTGGCAATATTGTGGGCCTGCTCATGGTGTGTGTCCATACATCTATCACTCGAATACCTCTGGTGCAGAACTGTCCTGCACCATGGTTTGGTTATCATGATGTCCCCTTTGGTGACAGAACTCACCAATAAAAGCAGAAATCAGAAACTCAGTCTTGCTGATGTTTGTCTAAAAGCCAGTTCTCTGCAGATGAGTCTGAAGTAGGTGGTGGCACTCGAAGTGATTGATATTTGTAGTATCTCAGGGAAAGACATTTATCTCGTCCTTTGGAAAATCCAGCTGGATCCATCCAGCTGTTTTATTTGGACACAGGAAAACTAGTCTAGCCTTGTAAACCTTAACACTCAGCTATGAATAGCACACACAGGAACTGAGTGCCCACTATGAACTTCTGCCATTTCCTTGTGTGTTAACCTGACACAAGGAGGGGCCACACTGTAAAGTAACAGTTGTGTGTCTGTAATGTCCCATGTTACTTTTGGGTAATGAAAAAGAGTCTGTACCTGCAGCAGCAGCAACCATTGCAGTGAACTTGTGCCATTCTCTGTTTCTTCTCTTTGTTCCCAGCTCTCCAAATTCTCTTCCATCTCAGACACTGGAAGGTTAAAATATAAAATGTGCATACATTGTAACAAAAATCTTAATCCTTTTTCAACCTCTGTATGATTTTACTCCAGACAAGGCAACCCTCCAGATTTGCATTAACCAACATTTGAAATGGGATGGTTTTAAAACTCAAAAAAACTGTCTAGGACATCTTGCTGTGTTAGCTTGAAATGATTCAGAAAAGCAGTCTTCTTTTTTCTTCTTTTTTTTTTTTTAACTTTTTTTTTTCTTTTTACTTTTTTCTTCTTTTTTCATCTTGCCTTTTTCTTTTTTTCAAGAATATTGCAAATAACAAATTTTTATAATAGCAATAGGAAAAATTAGAACTTGAAAAGCTCAAACATTTGACTAGTTTGTTGGGGTTTTTTTTTAGGAATAGCCATTATGTACTCACTCTTTATCTGCTTGGACTGGTAAAGGCTGGAGATCATAATTTAGATCAGACTGGAAAAGGGTGGTTTTGAGTAAAAAGTAGGCTCTTGGAATAAAACACTTTTAGTCATCAGGATCTAGAACATTTCTAGCATTGGGTTAAAAAAGAGTTCAAATGAAAGAACAGGGTCTGAGAAGCAATGGTCTTCCAACATCTTCCTACGAGTCAGAGTTTCTTGCATAAACATCTGTGATGAGTATCGGTGCCTTTTCAGATTCAAAGGAATTTTGCTTGTTTCTACTTTGAATTTTGAGGGGTAAAACCTGCATTTGGTCAGAGTTTTTTAGTATTCTGTTTAGCCTTACTGCAACTGTGCTATGGGCATGTCATTATTGAGGGGTCCTTATTCCCTGGCTTCAGTAGAGCACTGCACTCCTCACACATGAGGACCACAGTGGGCTTTCATGTCTCTTAGGATTAGGTTAGCAAGTCATAACTTTCTGCCTCAGGGTCAAACACCATGTAGCCTTTATGTAAATTAGTCAAGTTATATTTGAGATAAACTTTCCATCACCAAGTAAGATGACTTTCATCATTTATGCCACCTCTCAGAGGAAATACTGGACACTTCTACTTCCCATCTATTATGTAGAAGTCGTAGTTGGCTTCTCTTTGCTTTTTTCACAGACACTATTAATTCAATGGCTTGTTACAGCTTCATTCAGGTAAACATTTTAGGTGGACATTTTAGTTCTGTAACTTGCAACAACAGGAAAGCCATTTACATTTAGTTATAGTGGCACCAAGAAAGTTCTGAGGCACCAGCTGCTCTGGAAGGAAAAAGATGGCTTTATTTCTTCCACGTGTTTTGAACTCCACACTCTATGTTACCATTTTTCCCCATCCTGATCCATAAATTCTTCTTGAACAAGTCAGTGCATGTCACCTAAAAAAGCTTTAGAATGTAGCCAACTGTACCATTCAGAGAGAAGTACCTGTTGGCATGGCCAGCTGTTCCCAAAGCTGAGAATGCTATCTCTTCCTAACTTGTTGTGCTGGACACAAAGCATTTAATCCACACAGTTGAGTTAGTAGAAGCAAATGTTAAATTTGGAAGAGCTCTTCCACCCTTTGGAGGTGTTGCAGTTCTGAACGGAGCACTTGGAAGTTAGCATTTGTCAAGATTGAGCCTGTATGGCTTCTAACCCTATGTTGGAAGGTGAGAAATGCTTGGAGTTTTCCTTCCCAAACCCTGCTGTGTGGTGCCAATCAATAATGCTTGATTATAAAGGCAATTTGAACTTAGTTGTTGCTTTATGACTCTGTTCTTGTTCTTCAGTATCAGCAGTATCTTTTGCATGTAAGGAAAAGCCAGGTGGGTGCATCATCTTCTGCCTTTGAAGCTGTGGAAGACAGCTGTGAGCAGGTGCCTTCAGTTTGGCTTCCCTAGTTCAGTCATTGATAGGGCAAGTTAGGTATAAACAGGGCAGTGGTCAAATATGTGCCAGAACCCTCCATCCATGAAAGGCCTTTGGATGGCTCTCAGGGCTTTTCTGTAAACCCAGTTAAAAATGCCAGAGGTTTGCACAAGTTGGCCCTTGCTGATGTTGTGCAGATGATAATGTCACAGGGAAGGCTCCTGTAGGAGGACTAAGTGTGACAAATCAGTCCTTATCTCCTTTCTCGTCTTTAATTTATTAAGGACAGTAACAAAAATGTAAACGTATATTCCAGATTGAAAGGTTTACTTGAGACACTGTGCTCTTCAGGCATTCTGAAAAGGCACATAGCACTTGTCTCTTCTCTTAGGAAGGCATTTCTCTTAACTATGGGTTTGATTGGTAAAGATGTTCATGCAGTCCTGGGATTTAGTATCTTTATTTGAATTGAATAAAGCCAGTCAACTACTGTGTGGCACTAGGCAACAAGGTACATGCGTTGAAATGCCAAGAAGAGACTCTGTTGAGGTCTAGAGGCTTCACATTCCAGACCTGTTATCTTGTAAGTGTAATATTTACAGGATTTCATTTCAGCTAGAGGTGAAGAGCAGGCCTGTGAAGAAGAGAGTTAGGGAGATTTTAAGCCTTCAGGAAGAAAAGTTTGAATAAACTGGTACAGCATGCGAAGTTCTTCCAGGGTAATTGACTTTCATGAAGACATGTAAAGAACAGTCACTCATGGACAGTTTGCTCAGGCTAAAATCAGCGTCTGTTGCAGTAAGAGAAAAACAAGAAAAAGAAAGGAGGGAAAAAGGGAAAGGTTTACTCTAGCTGTGGATGAAAAGCCCCAAGCTTTTGTGTTTGCAAACATAACATGAATGGATTCTTACAAGGACACAAGACTGGTTACAACATATTTGCTCATGTGCAGGCTTTTCTTTGGTTCCCAGATGGCTTTGTTTACTCAGAAGACTTCTCCTTTAGAGGAGATCGTGGTCCATGGTTCAATCGACACTTGAAATCTTGTTTACAAACAGAGTTGGTAAATGAGAAAAGTTGAAAAACTGGAACTCATAAACATTTTTAGTGGGTGCAAATCATAAAATCCAAAGCCTGAGTATAAAAATGAGCAAGCTTTGCAAAATCACCCCAATATTGCATGTTGCAGTCCCATGTGAGTGCTGCTGAAGAATGATTTCAGATTCCTGTGTACCAAACTGAAATATCAGGGAGAAGCTGCATCTAGTTCAGTTGCACTTTATTGGATTATGCCTTCATGCTATTATAACTGAAAAAAATTGCTATGATTCCAAATATGATGTGTAACAATTGTGCAGATTCCTTAATCCTGTTTTCCATTCATTTATGTAGTAATTAAAACCATAGACCTGGAAACTATTTTCAAGGGCAACTTTCATTTGCAGAGACCTATTTAATTTCCTATGGTTTATGACTGTATATTCAATTTTACTCTCCCCCTTCGAGAAGAGGGGGAAGCTTGGTGGTGTTACCTTCATTATCAATCTGTGTATTGGCTCTGTTTCTTACAAGTTGTACATTATTCCACTGTTCAGAACATGACAGTGTAATTGTGGGGAAAAGAGGTTTATTTCGTTTTATTCTCCTTAGAGGGCACCACAAAATGCACTAATGAAAGAGTAATCATAAGCTTAAAGAGGAAGGAAAGTTTTAAGGGACTGATTGAAGAGGGAAAATGCCTGAGTGGTTTAAAGGAATGAAATTATGGGAGAGCTCCAAGAGAGATGAGGCAGCAAAAGAGCTGCCACCAACTGTGATGAATGCTAGATGTGCACTTAAAAACTGTGGTCATGGGGCTGCATAAGTACGCAGACAGAGGGAGGACAAGGATAGTTCACAGTTTGTTCAGGAGACAGCAGTTCAAAGGTACATTGCCTTATGTGTGGTAACCTGCAGCCAGAGGTGACAAGCAAGACTCTGTGCTCCAGACCTTTGGCAGTAGGACACTAGCCTTTCTAGGTCCATGTGAATGGGGAAAGCAGTTTAGGACAACTTGGTTTATAGTATACTCCTACTCAGTAGTCGTCCATGACAGAACAAAGACTGCTGTCCTACTGGGTACTGTGGGATGCACTATTTAATTTAATATCTGTGCAAGGACTTCCACTAACCGCTTCTGTCAGTTAAAACTGTGTTCTCTTCCCATATTAAAAACAAAACCAAAAAAATCTGGTGGGACTGGATGGCTCTGTCTAGGCTGGATTGTAATCCAGGATGGGGAGACCTGCAGCATTTTACTAGCAGGTGGTTGTCCACTGGCCAGCTTGAGATGAATGGGATGAGCAATGTCTGTATGCTTGCAGATCACCTCTCTCACCAGGAGCAACTGGAAGGCAAGAAAGCTATCACCCACTATTGCTCATGCACAGAGGAACACTTTCCAAAACACAGGCTGGACAGTTTGGGAAAGCAGAAGCAAAAATTACATTGCAAGATTAGGTGAACGAAAAATTTGGTCCTGTGGCCTGTCCTCAGTCTGAGGAGCTCTGTGAGGTGTGGATTCAACCTGTTCTCCCTCATTGCTAGGGGCTCTGCAGCAGGAAATCTTTTAAGCACGTGGCTGCATAGAAAAGCTCATAGGATGACTTTGACAGGACTGTGTTTGAAGTGAAGCCAATGCCTATGCTCTTTCTCTGAAGCAGAGGGATAGGCTTCTTGCACTGTTATTCTGCTAAATATTCAGACTGGCTTTACCACTTATCTCACATACATTCAATTCTAGGTGGGTGAACCACCCTGCAGATGTGTAAGAGAAGAAATAAAACATTGGACTTGAAAACAAGAGGAGTGATATTTGGATTAGTCTGTGCTAAGGTAGAGAGACACGAAAACACAGCAGTATGAACAGCTTAAACTGAATTGTGAAATAGCCTGAGAATGTCTTTTTGCTGCCATTTCCTTGATTTCAACACCGCTGAGTTTGTCATGTATGACGGCTTTGTGGTTGTTGTGACACTGTTGGAGAAAATTGGATTTAGGGAAAGTTTTCTTAGTTCTTTAAATAATCCAAAATGTTTTCCAGTTGTGCTTTCTTCTCTCCAGTGCAGCTTTGTTCTGCGGTGGTACGTTTTTTTTAAAATAGATTTTTGTATAGTTGCATTGCCATGGCAGTATATAATCCTTAGGACATATCCAAGAGATTTCCAGCCATCCTCTTGGATTTCATAACAATACTTCAATTAGAAGCCCTTCTGCACAGAAAATTAAAATGGAGATGCATATTCATGGGCTTAAAACTCAGCTCAAGTCATCCGTCACTAAAGGCACAAGTCGGAGCCTTGGTGAGCATGTTTGCTGTCAGAGTGCAAGCCGTACTGAAATGACCTTTAGTGAATGGCCTGATTCTACAGACATAGATATACTATGGGTAACCACAGCTTACCTTAGAAGTATTAAGTCCATCTCCTTGGAGAGGTTATAGTCTTATAAACATACTAGCCTCATTTCTAGCATTGAAAGTATAAGCCTGTGCTTCTGTCCATGTGTTAGGCTTAATCATGATCCTCCTCGCTGGAGCTGCCTTCAGGAGTCCCCAAAAGACCACCCTGGTCCCCAGGTCTGGGGGGATCTGACCTGGGCTGTTTCTTCAGGACCAGTGTCCTGTGGCTCTTGCAAGTGGCCTGACCCTGTGGGCTGGTTGACTGCTCTGCCTCTGACATTGCTGAAAGAGTGCTGCTTTCTCCTCCTGACCTGCACAGCACCACGGGCACAGGGACATCCTGCCTATGGGTGTCAGGTCCCCCCACAGCTGCAGGATGCCTCCATCCCACTTACCACCTTGGCTTTGGTGCCTGTGGAAACCATGGAGCTGGTAGGAGAGAGAGATGCAGCATGTGCAGAGCTGTGTGCCAAGCTCCTCATTTAGGCTGACTGGAAGAACAGATTTAAAACAGGAGTCATTTTTTATGTGGGTCCTATGTATTCAATAAAAGTATGTGTCCACAGTATATATTTTTTTTAGTATAGCTCATAAGTAAAATGGCACCGAGATAACACTGCAAAGCCAGTTTTAATCCTGCTGGCTGGGCTGTCAGGGCAAATGGCATTCATCAGAAACGTGCCAGGAAGAGGAAGGATTTTAAAAAAACAATAATCATACATAGACTTTTGCAAACACACACACGTAAGTCTAACCTTACACCCAATCTGCTGCTGAGGAGGTAAAATATTTTCTTGGATAAAAATTATTCAAGGTGACTTGGGTTTGTTGGGGGTTGAATGACTGCTTAGGATGCTTTAGGCACTGCAGTCAGCATCCTGATGTCTCTGTGTGGGCTTGGGATCGTGTCTGCCTCTTCGGCTTGCCCATGGAGAGGTCTTCAGATTGCTTCTCAAGGCATCACTTCAGAATCATGCAACAGCAGGGAGACTGGGAAAGGGAAGAGAAGAAAACATATTTGTTGCAAGGAAAACTCTTGGTCAGTCTTGTGAATGGCAGAAGGTTGGTTTGCTCTGTTTTCAGTCGCTGAGGTCATTGCAGCCATAAAAACCTCAGCTGAACTGTGCCAACAAGTTGAGTCTTACTTTGCCAGTGAGAAAGGTTTGTGTTCCCTGGTGAGTTGGGGTTTTTTCGCTCCTCCCTCTTTTTAATTTTATTTTTTTCTTTTTCTTCTTTCTCCTTTTTTTTTTTTTTTTTGAAAGATGAGATAGGCGATTGTACTCGCAATTCTTGTTTATGATTCCTAGCTGAAAGAGGAGCAGCTTTTCATGGAGAGAGATGAAAGACACTAGGAGTATTTTTCTTACATTCCAGTGTAAGTAGAATAGCGAAGTACATACCTGAGAAGTTTCCAAATACAACACACATCTATTTACATATTTGATTTCACTGGTGATACATGACAACCTGGGATTTCATTCAAAGGATCCTGATGGGGATTTGAAAGGAGTTCTTCTTCCCTGAATGTTCACAAAATAACTGCTGAAAGCTGAAGGGCCTTTTGCTGGCAAGCTAAATTCACAGAGAACAGGAGGCAGAGAGGTTGGAGACGGTTTTCTTGTGCTGAAAACCTCTGTACTTGCAAGTGTGGAGGTAAATTCCTGGCCCTTTTGAAAGTGGTGGGAATGTTTAGTCCATGACTTCAGTGGGACTAAAACTTGCCTCGGGTTTCTGAGAGGCCTTGGTAACTCTGTAACTACTTCTAATGCCTGTTGACAGACACAGCAGCTTTTCTGTTGGCTTGGTTGCACGTCTTACCAGCAGAAAAGGATCAGTCAGCTTCTTTTGGGAATGCACAGTCATGGGCTTGCTATGGTGGCATCCAGGAGCAAGGGGCGCATCTGAAGATCTGTTTTTCTCTCTCACTGTTAAAACTGCAGTATTACATAAGCAGCGGTGAGATTAGAGGGGGTTATGTGTGAAAGAGCGAGGTGTTGTGCTCTTTCTTTACCCCATACGTTTTAACCTGCCACAAGATTAAGACTTCTTTGTTGAAAAACAAAGATAGCACTACAGTTTGTGTTTACATTCCCTCTTTGACTCCTTGCATGACAGGTGATGTGTAAATAGGACTTTAAGAAGAGGAGAATTGAGGTCAGACCTTTCAGACTTTGTAAAATGCCTGGAGATTTGTATATGCTGAAAGATGGTCCAGAATGGAAAATTCAGCATTTGCTGCTCTCCAGAATACTCACAAGTAATTAAGTTACCCAAATTAAACTTTGCTTAAATGGCTCAAGATTTACACCTGAAAGAAGCTGTCATGTGATGCAGCAACGTTGTTCACATTACCCAAGCCCTGCACTTCAGCATGGATGAGGGAAAAGAAGCCAACAGCCTGGAAAGCTTTAAAGGCAAGCAGAGAGGAGGATCCAGTGAGTTCACATGAGGGAAATTTTCTTCAGGAAATTCGTATTCAAGCAATCATAAAGGCAGGTGCAGAAAGTGTGTGCTGAGCACCATCCACCTCAGGGGGACCCACAGGTGTTGTCATGTGAGGTGCTAGTTTACCCTTGTTTCCAGCTACTCCAGCTGTTGCAAATAGGCAAATAGCCTTTCCTGCTGGGAGAGAAATACCAGGTGTTGGGCTCACTACCTGTACTACTTTGTGTCAAGCGAGGTCATCCCCCGGGAGGGATTCCATGATCGTTTTTAGGAGTATTTGGCAGAGGTTACACCAAGTCTACCTGGGCTGGAATTCTGCTTTTGTCTTCCTGAAAGGGACCGGACTTTCATTTTAGCCAGAGGTTTCAGTGATTTCAACAGGCTTTTGATCCAGCTTCAGAAGTTTGGATCTGGGCGGTTGATTTGAGTCTCAGTGTTCAGTCAGACTCTTCTACAAGTTAAGAGTCAGAGTTTTGTTTTATAGGAAGTCTTCTGAGCAGTCCTTGCTTTCTTCAGAGTTGCAGAAGAAAACTGCCTTTTCTTAGGGGAATTCAGTCTTACTTAACAGAACACACTCTCAGGACAGGAGACTTTGTAAAGGACTAGAATTGTGTCTTGTAGTTGCCTTGGGACTGCCGTGTGGCTGTAAAGTGGTTATAACAGAAGTTTTTGCAATCTCTGTTGCGATGTACCTTAGCATACATCTGAAGATGTAAACTCAAGCCTGCAGTCTTGTAGTCCTTACTTCCAGGTGTCTTCCTGTATGTTCCACAAGTGTTTCCTTTTTGCTCAAGAGATCCTGCACAGGCAACTGATTATCTCCAAAATAAATTTTGTAACTTGTCTGGAAGGACTGTGTATGTTTTTCCTAAGTATTTTTCTTCCCACTGCTGAAACACATCCAGATTTTCTAATCTTCTTTGAAAATGAGCAGTGGTGGGGGACAGGTTTTTTTCCTGTGGGAGTTTGCACCCACCTTAACTCTCCCTCCCCTTGCAGCAGGAATGTGTGAGGCAGCAATGCCACCCTGTCATTTGCAGGAGGATGATTGTGGGGACTTTGTTTTGACACTTTTGGTCATCTTCTCAGATAAAGCAGAACACTCCTTTTCTCTTTGGTATTAAATTTTGACTCTCCTTCACCTTTTGGGTATGGAATAGCTGGGGACCTTTTTCAAGAAGAGTTCATTTTTGGGGCATCTGCTGTAGCCCAGACTTCTTGGCTCTTGGTGTTGCACATCATAGGAGGTGAAAAAACTTGGCCCAGTGGTTTTTCTTCATATGGTAACCATAAGAGAGGGAGGAGAGAAGAAGACATCACTGATTGTTCAAGAGAGATATTTTCTCTTCCTTCTTGCCAGCTGGTGTGAGTAGTATGGATTTTTTTTCATGCTAGATGATGTTTCGGACTGAGTGTACTATGACTTCATGAGAATAACTGTGAAAGGGTGGCAGGGAAAGTCCAGTGAAAAAAAGGATTTAAATGAGGGCTTTCTGGCTGATAAGATTCACTTAAATCAGGCAGCTCAATGATACAGGAAAATTATAGCCCTTCTAAACCAAATTAAGGAACATCCAAAGTCAGCTTCAGCTGCAGCATGTAAATACAGGTGAGGTAAAACTTGCAATGGTAGAGTTTCTAGGAAGGGTTTGATGCCCACTGTAAGACTCATACCCAGCTCTAGTGTGCTAGCAGAGGTGGTGGATAATTTTCGTGCACATGGAGTTTGACAGAGACAGCACAGGCAGAAAAAACAACACATACATTTGTGCTATATGAGCACTGCTGAGTGTCTTTGCTCTGAGTGTCTTTGCTCTAGAGTATGCTAGTAATATCTATTGAGTCTTTCTAGCAAGTTTATAGTCATATATATGGATTCTCTGCGGTGTTATCAGGAGCTCAGTGTGTCATCATTACAAAGAAAGAAAAATTTCACTAATATAAGAAGTTACTGAACTAAGAAAATATCAGGGTTGGTTTCTGTTAGTGTAACTGATGAGAGGAAGTCATGTTTAAAGAGCTGCATAAGTAGTCCCTCTAGGAGTGCGGTTCTGTTTCTCTGTTTTGTTCTCCAAGGGGAATCACCTCATGACTTCAAAATTCACTGTCTTAGTGAAACTGTACTGAGGCTTCCCGGTGTGACTACAGGGACAGGTCCAGGGGTCAGTATTGGTGGTAAAGAAGGGAAGTGATTTCAATCGTCAGCTGCTCTGATGCTCAGAAGGGTCATCCGGGAGCTGGACCCACAGCGTGATCTCGTTCTGTCTGTCTGATGAAGAAAGCTCTGTCTTCCTTTATGTATGCCTGCCTGTTTCTCTTGTTAAGTGTCAGCATGGCCATGTGCCGTAAATATCAAGACTGAAGTTACTAGGGAATGTGGAATTGTGAGCCATCTATGGCCATTTGACATGAATAAATTATGTATCTGGGGATCATTCAGTGGAAGATTCTTCGCGGCCAGTTTCTGCCATGGGTGCTTCACCAAAAAGAGGTACAGTAGCAAACACTGTGCCTTATACTGCAGTGTAGGTGCACATGTACACTGTTCTGAGCTGCTCCAGAGCCACTGGGCCTCAGCTGAAAGCCTTACCCACTGTGTTCCCTGCAGGTTTTTTTCTGACTTTCGGTGCAGTGCCCCTCCTCAGTAGCAAATGGTTGGTGACAGGTAGAGGGAATGGCTCAGAGGCCACTTTGTAGGTAAAAGTTGGAATACTGGTGTAAGTCTTTTGTACCATCTGACTTTGAAGCCTTGCTGCAAGAGCCTGGCAGCAATGCCTGAGTGGAGAATGGTGCAGGTGTTCCTGTCCAAGAGCAGTGATTAGATCATGGATGTGCTCATAAGTTAATGTCAGAGCAGGGCAGAGGTTCAGAGCTCACGGAAAGATGGTGTACAACAGACTTACCTTTGAGGTCCAGTCCCAATTCCTGAGTGCAACCTGTAGCTTCCATTCTTTGATTCCCTTTCATTGCAGAGAGGCAGTTTCCAGCAGGATTTTGCAGTCATATCAGGGTCAGGAGGGGTGAGCAGGGTAATTATCTATGGGCTTTGGGAGCCCAGATGCATTAAACAAGTTTCTGATTTCTTTGAGAGACTTTCTCTGGAAAAGAGGAGAGGATTTATGACACAAGTGTACCTGACAGGAAGATTGAGATCCTGCTGGAAAGATGCGCCATCACAGCTGACAAACTGTTCATCCTTTCAGCAGTCTTACACGTGCAGCTTCACCTGCTGTATCTGGATGTCCTTAAAGGCAGCCTGACACAGCTTATGGCAGGGACCCTTTTATTGAGCAGAGAATAAAATTCACACAGAGGGAAAAACCATGTCACATTATGCTGCCTGTTAGGAAAAAAAAGACTGTAGAATTTGCTATCAGTGAGCTGAAATCTAAACAGCCTAAATGGTCCTAATAGTTAGAGAGGTTAGGGAAGCTTGCCAGAGCGTGGAAAGCATAACAACTGCATGTAATAACAATCAAGCTACTCTTATAAATATTTGCATGTGCTGCTTCAAAGCCTACTACACAGTCATTCATGTACTGCAGTTAGAAAGATGAGGAGGGGGAAAAAAAAAGAGAGAGCAAGAAGAAAAGGGCACTCTGTGTTTTGTAGCTGCCATAATAAAGAATGGGCAAAGCACCAGAAAGAAAAGAAAAAGGAAAAGAAACCCTCCAAAGTTTAATAAACACAAAAGGGAATAAAAATAAATCTTTTGAGCATTTATTACAAACCCTTGATGGAAGGATTAGGTTGAAGCTCTCAGCCTTTCCAGTGTGGGTGTATGTGTGAAGTCGGCCTGTTTGGCCTCTTCCAACGAGAAAAGAAAAGTTGTTTACATTTCCTAACTTGGGCTGTGCATGTAATTGATTTCTTTTTGTTTCAAAAGCAGAAATGAAAATTCAGAGGGGGGGAAAAAGCCTCATTTGGATACAATTGAATTTAGGTCTTTTTTCTTGCCAGAACGAAAGCCCAACTCTCAGAAGAGCTGTGTCAAACAGAGTGTTTTGTTTCTCCTGAAATGTCAGTACATGCAGTACTTGTGAGGAAAGCTGTGGAAATGCAGGGCTTAGTTCATCAAACACAACTGTGCAAGGCGAAAGTGTCATCCTTTTATGCAGGTTATTCCTGATTTGGGGAATATCTCCAGTATGAAACAAACTTTCTATTCCCACTTTTAGTTCAAGAGTGCTTGACTACATCTTGCTGTCCTCCCAGGTGCTCCTGGAGGCCTGTATGCCGATTTGGATGGTCAGTCAGAGAATGTGTTCAGTCTCTCCTGTTGACACTGTTCCAATCTGGAGCAATACTGCAGACTGTTGAGTATTTTGGAATAGGTCTCTTGCACCCCTCCCCTGGTGCTTTTCTGCTCTGTCAGAGCAGGGCTGCTTTCTGTCCTATTTGTTGGCACAGAAGCTTAGAAGATGCTGGACATTGAATAAAGACAGTAAGAAGCACAGAAACCACAGTATCCTTATGCACTTAATCACTCACATACCAGAGTACATTTTAACCTGGCAGTTCGGACTGCCCTGTGTAAAGCAGCTGATGAAGTTGCAGATGGTTCAAGGAGAAAAAAAAAAAAAAAAAAAAAAAAAAAAAAAAAGGCTAGACCTGTGATTCTCAGTGTTGAGCAGCCTTAAGGGAGGGATGCTGCCTTCACCTTCTCCAACTGTGTTTTCGAACTCTTGTCTCAACTGCACTGTGATGATTGTTGATTAAGAATATTACAGCTGGAAGTCTTCAGGGTTTTGTGAGCGTTGAATTAGTGAGTAATTTAAAAATGATAAAAATGTAATCTTTCATTGCATTTAGTATTCTTTCTCTCTCTGAAACAAAAGAAATCTGTGTTTTCCCAGCTACAGGAAACATATTGATTTAATTTCACTCACTAATGATAATGGTTCAAAGAATACTTAAACAGTCTAGTCTGCAACAGGGTGACTGTGCTTGCAAACTAACTTGGTCAGAGTCATCCTGGCGTCTACTGGAGTCACTAGGCCAAAACCAGAGGGGAGTCCAGAGGTGTCCAACTGAGTCAGAATTGATACAACTGTCAGGTTAAGGTGGAGTCACAGAGATAAATTGCAGCATCTGAGATCACTTAAAGGCTAATCCAAAACCTTGTAGACTCCATAGGGTTCTTTCTAACCATTCCTTTAAAGAAAGTTGTGAGTCTCATTTCTCAGTCTTAATGTTGATTAATTTTCACATAAACCCCAATTCTTAGGTCAGCCATTCTTTTTCAGGTGAAGGGTTCCAGCTATGTGAAAACCTTTTTTAAAATTATCCACAAATAATGCCTTTTCCTCAACTGATGTCCTATGGATACTGTAATGAATGATAGAAAAAAGAAATCAAATTTCTTATGTGGGTTTTTGCATATAAAGATGTAAAACTATCTTATAAGAGAGATGAAACTTCTCTAAGACAAGGATTCATTCTTACTCATAGAAGGTGTCCTGTGCCTGCCTTCCAGTAGAAGGTTAGTACTTGTTTGTAGTGTATATAAATGCACATATGCAAACACAAAAATATACACACTGAGAGAGTATTTGTTCTCTATCTTCTTTATATATGGAAGAGAAAAAATGTAAATGCAGGAATGATTCAGGAAAATTCTTTCATATACATATTCACAGATTTTTAATATGCAGTATCTAAACCATAGAAACTGGAAAGAAGGACTAAAAATACAGCACAAGAAAGTTCTAGGAATACTGACAGTTAAATAGGACTTTCCAATCTGAAATAAAGTCAAGATGGACAGGATTGGTTTGTGCCAGGGCAAGTGAATGGCAGCTAGTTTGGCTTGTCCACAGCAGACAAAATGGTAGGTTGATGCTTCAAATAAATGACAGGGAAGGCCAACTTACAACTCATCCTGGAAGCATCAATCTTATATGTACATAATTACTATGCCAAATTATATTCCTAGTAGGATTAGGTTTGGCTGAAGAACAAGAAAAAGTCTTAGAGTTTTCTATAGCAGGAAAAATAAACTGAAGATATTATTTCTCTCTTAAATGAGGATATAATCTCTGAACCAAGTAGTTTTTGTAAGAATTTGCAAATTATATCAAGATTAGGATCATCCTTGCATAAAGTTAAACTTTCCTCAGAAGACTTTAATTTGGTATTTTGAGAGAGACTAGCACTGATGTGTTGCTGATGGGCTAGAGGAGCAGTTTTGGTGTAGGGGTAATTTGCATCCGTTTTCCTTTGAGTTCTCACTATAGGATTGTAGCAGTTTCCTGTCAATAAGCATGGTAGCCAAGGATAGTGATTATGATGCCTTGGGGTTTATTTTTGAGCACTGCAGATGTGAAAATCTGAGAACCTTTTTGTTTCTTTAATTAAATGGAATCGTAAGGAAGTCTGGAGCTTCCTGTTTATATTTATACCTCTTACCTGTTTGATCATATGAAGGGTCTGCTTTGAAAAATACTCTTTCAGAGGATTTTTTGAAGTATTTTGAGAACTCGTCATGTTTCACTTGAATGTGAAGCAATTGAGGCCAAAATTATTTCTTTATTGTCAAAGATTTTCTCCAAGGTACATTTATTATGTGGTCAGTTTGACCTTACTCAAAGAGCTACAACAAACTGATTATTTAATTTGTAGCTCTGAATGCTGTTGCTCATAAATTCTTGTAATAGCAGCCTGTCTAGAAACACTGAATATTTGGAAGGTCTTTAAGTTATTAGTGTGTCTTATTGATATGAATAAATCATTACTATGGATTTATTGCAACTACCTTTAATCATTAGCAATTAGAAATAAAGGGAATTGTACTGGAGTTGATTTCTCCCATCTGTACATGGAAATGATAACTTGTGTGTATTACATCTATTAAGAATCACAGAACCATAGAATGGTTTGAATTTGAAAGGACCTTAAAGAGCATCTAGTTCCAATCCCCCTGCCATGGGCAGGGCTATCTTACACTAGACCAGGTTGACAAAAACTCCTTCCAACTTGGCTTGAACACTTGCAGTGATGGGGCATCCACAACTTCTCTGGGCGATTTCTTACAGTGCCTCACCACCCTCACAGTGGTGAGTAGACCCCAGAGAGGTTGGATTCCTGTGCTTCCTCAGCCGAAAGTGCCCACTCACCTCAGCTCAGCTCCCAAACACAATTTTCCCTTTTTTTGTTTGTTTGTTTGTTTTTGGTTTTTTTTTGGTTTTGTTTGTGTTTTTTGTTTTGTTTTGTTTTTTTAAATTTATCCACTTCAGTTGTCACACTATAAAAAAGAGGAAACCACTCCCTCAGTTTGAATAGAGATTTTTATCAAGTCTTAGAGTCATTTCATCTCCTCCCTGAGGAGTTTGAGCTTGTCTCCTTCTCTCCTTCCGCTCTATTCCACTGTCTCTTCTCTGAGGAGCTGGGATGTCAGGCAGGGGTGCTGAGGGTGAGTTTCTCCTTGTGCTGCTGGTCTGGACAGAGAGGAAGGGCCTCAGATGATGACTGAACCCTTTGGGGTTACCTGGGCTGTGCAGAAGTGCCTTGATCCTTAGCCTTAGTCAGGGTTTACAGCTGGGAAGAAGGAAGAGACTGATTTGAAACCTAAACTGATATGTCTAATATTGCTATTGAAGACTTGAGTCTATTTTTCTGGTGTTTTTTCTGCTTTTCCCCAATATATAGTAAGGGGTGGTTACATTTATGCCTTTTACTGCTTCCAAGTGGTCAGAATTCATGTAATCCTGTTTATGATGTCTACCATCTGCTTACCTTTTCCCTTCCTTTTTTCTTTCCCTTGTCTTCCAGCTCTTTCACTATAATCAGAATTATTATTTTGTTCCAATTTCATAACTAATTATGGAACAAAATCTGAAGCTGGCTAATTGATGCTCCATATTCTGGGGGGTAAAGGGCTTCAGAGTACATATAGATCAGATGAACTGCTGTAACTTGTTGTCTTAGCAGATCCCTGTGAACTTTCTGCAAGCCTGAAGGCATTTACCAGATACCAGCTGCTGTGGTTTTTTCCTCTATTTATAAGCATTCAGGATTTTCCACTAGTAGGTTGAAAGAGGGAAGGTTTAAGTGTATGACCCGAAATAGAGTTGGAAGTAGTTGTTAATATCTGTTGATATGGTGTTTTATATAAAGAAGCGCATGTGGGGTTGATTTTTTAATTTTTGTTAATAACATTAAATTGACCCTTGTAAACGGAATCGTGCTTCAGATATGTCCCTTACTGAGGCTCTCTTGTATTATTACAGTGTTTGAACGAACAATGTGTCTTATAATTAAAAAAAGTAATAAAATCCCACTTCTTCCTTGCAGATGCCATCCCGCCAAACTATTTCAGCCTTTACTTCCGAATCGTCAGATTTGATGTCTCAGCGATGGAGAAGAATGCTTCCAATTTGGTGAAGGCTGAGTTTAGGGTCTTCCGCCTGCAGAACTCAAAGGCGCGGGTCTCGGAGCAGCGGATAGAGCTGTACCAGGTATGGTGGCACCTCGGGTACATCAACTCCCCATCTCTCATCAGCAAACTCGCTTTGCACCCAGCTCGCAGGCAGAGCAAACCATGCAGAGAAGCAGTCTCTCTATCCAAAGTAGCCTCTTACTGCCATGCCTTCCCTAGAAAGGATTTCACTCAAAATTATATGAAGCTGAGATGTGCAAATTTTTCTAGCAGTTGTGCCTTGTGACTGCAAAGTTTTGAGCCAGCAGTATGTCCAGATGGCCAAGAGGGCCAATATCATCCTGGCCTGTATCAAAAATAGGTTGACCAGCAGAACTAATGAAGTGATTTTCCCTCTGTACTCAGCCCTGGTGAGTCCATGTCTCAAATATGTGTCCAGTTCTGGGCCCCTCACTATAAGGAAGATATTGAGTCCAGAGCGAGTCCAGAGAAGGGCAGCTAAGCTGGTGAAGGGTCTGAGAGTAAGTCCTATGAGGAGCCACTGAGGGAGTTGGGCTAGTTTAAGCTGGAGAAAAGGAGCCTCAGGGGGTGACTTTATCAATCTCTGCAACTACCTGAAAGGAGGCTGCAGACAGGTAGGGGTTGGCCTCTTTTCCCAGGCAGCTAGTGACAGGACAAGAGGAAATGGCCTCGAGCTGCACCACAGGAGGTTCAGGTTGACATCAGAAAGAATTTCTTCACTAGAAGGGCTGACAAGTATTGGAACAGGCTGCCCAGGGAAGTGGTGGAGTCTCCATCCCTGGAAGAATTCAAGAGATGACTGGACATCATGGCACTTAGTGCCACCACTTAGTGCCATGTGGTGGAGGTTGGACTCCGTGGTCTTGGAGGTCTTTTTCAGCCTTAATGATTCTATGATTCTGTGATTCTCTTTTTCAGCATATATTAATAAGTGACAGAAAAATATGTCATAAAAGTCATCCCCAGGATCTCTGTCTCCCAACACCTGGCCTGTACTGTAGTTTAAATAGAAGTCAAATTCCTCTCTCTGGCCTGTGTTCAGGGAGAAGCCTTTTAACCATTCCTTGTAGAAATGGAATTAATAACTGAATTCCAGATCTTAGCAGTTGCAAACTGGCGTCTGTATGGTAGTCCAGGAGTTGAGGCAAGGGAGTGGACAATTCAGGGATTGAGGAGTGAAGAAGAAAATGTCCCTTGACTCTCTCACTCCTGAGTGTTGATAAGATTGATACCATTCAATATTTAAGGACTTTAAAGCCATTTAACCTCACTTAACAGAGAGTCTGTGCATTTGTGCAAATATTGTCTAGAGCATATTTCATCCAAAGCATACTTCACTCTGCTGAGAAACACAGCATCTAAAAGGGGCCCAGCTCCCAGCAGTTTTATACTGAGTAAAACTCATGATTGTTCTGGCAATCTGTGACTTGTTCTGCTGAAAACCTTGCCAGATCCATTGGGTGCAAATTTGAGTTAGTCATCTCCCTCACTTTCGATGTTCACCTTTTCCTGCCTGGTCTGGTTGAATGGAAGGCAAAAACTGAGCAGAGAAGGGGCAATTTTGATTCACATTCTTGTTTGAAGAGACAGTATAAGCTAACAATGAAGGCTGACAGCAGGAAAAGGCACACTGGTATGTTTAGACATTGTTTAAATGTAGGAAAAGCATGATTCCCAGTTGAATGTGGTTCTGGTCCACAGGTGGGCACTGGGTGCTTGGCTTCACAGTTGTGATCTGACTGCCTTCCTTTCCCATGAAGGAAGAAGGCAGAAAAGTTGAGCAAATAATCTGTCATTTGCTTAAAAAGAAAGCTAGAAATGTTTATTGAGAGTCACTGGTGTTGCTTGTATTTAACAGTCCTCAGAGAGAAATACATTCTGGGTCTCTGTGATGCTGCCACACCAGCCATTGAAACAATTGTATGTTCTGGCTTGACCTCACTGTTCAGGTATCCTAAAAGAAGCTGATGGCATCTCTGGGCTTTCTGTTGTTCTACTTTTGAGAGCTGTTAGTCAGCCACCTGAAAGGAGTACAGCTGTGGTTGTCTGAGCCCCATTCATTGCTTTTCCGTGTTTGAGGAACATGGGACACAAAGGGTTTGGCAGTGGTAAGGAAGAAAAGGCCTTTGCTTGGCTGGGATTTTGCCTTGTGATGAGAAACAGCTGGGGCTTATTTGGGAGAGCCTGACTCAAGCAAGCCTGTGCCTGTGGAAATGACTGACACCTGCATCCAAGACAGGTACTTGGGTCCTTTGGATAAATATATGGCTGGTGAGTAAGGCAGTTTCTTTTTTAGGCTGGGTGGGGCATACTAAGTGAAGTGTTAGGTGAGTAATGAGTGCAGGTTGTTGTAGGATTAGGTCTTTTCTCCACCGACTAACAGGCAAGCCAAAGGCAGCAAGCTCTGAGCATGTGTTTTGTCAGGCATATTTTAGGCACATTACTTTGCTCCTTTGGTTGTAGAGAGGCAAGTTGTCTCTAGAGCGTTTCCCTTTGGTCATATTTGTTCTTTGTGATTTTGTATGCAGCTCTTCCTAAAAACTTGTATGCAGGTATTATAGCTCTGTGATGGCCAATCTGGGTTCCTTGGCAGCAGCTCTACTGTAGGAGCATGAGAGTCCCTAAATATTACTGCAAATAATCTCCATCACAACATATGAGGTTAATATGCAGTGTTTAACAGGAAAAGCAAAAGTGGGAAGAAATTGAAGAGGAGGGACCCAAGATCCTTTTGGGTATCTTCCAACCTGAGATGTTCTACGATTCTATGATGTATTGTAGAACAGTGCTGTAGAAAGCATCCTAAAACTTAGTATATGAATTTTAAAGATTAGGAAGAAGAAAATCTGTGAAGGTGAAGGTGAAGAAGGATGGGTAGGAGACATTGGTGCCACAGTGATGCTAGAGGAGTTCAGGGCTGATAGTGATATATAATGATAGTGCAGATAGGGTTGTCTAGCAGTAAAGGAAGGTACAAATATGAGAGGTAAAAGGGGAGAGTGAGGAAGATGCTTTTTCAGTGGAAGTGGGAGAGGCACATATGTTCTGTAAGGGCTGGAGACTGTGGCAGGTATCTGATTCCAGCGTGAAAATCCATGCATGGAGAGTGAGCCTTGCAGAGGAGATGATTGCTAGAGGAGTTGGCATGTGCAGCTGCTGCTCCTCCTCTGTGTATAAGCATTGCTTCCTGTCTTGTGAGATAGGTGCTGGGCTTGCCAGGGCTGTTGTGCCCAGAAGGAACAGTGTGGTTTTTCATCTTGCATAAGCAACATTTAATTATTAGGGGTTTTTTTCTCCTCTGACCAAGTTTCAGGTTGCCTAGTATTTTGCTTTGTTGTGGAGATCTTCTTGATGAGGGTTTTTGAAATTCCTCTCATACCTGCAGTTTCAGGGAATGGTTGTTCCTTTGTCCCTGAGTCTTTCTCAGTCAAGCGGGAAGAGAGAGGCAGAAGTCCTCTAGAGAGAGCTGCTAGCTCTCTTGTGGTTCACTGAGATAGTCTCCTAACTGCTCTCCAAGAGCTTTCTGATTGAGTCCAGTGGAAATTTAGTAGTAGCATATATACCACTGGTGCAGAAGGGACAACATTATTCTGAAGGACTATTTTAGGAACAGCTAGAGGCAGATGTGCAGGGTAAATTGAAAAAATAAGCAAGCAGAATATAAATATTTTGTTTTTCCTCCTGATTCTTTCTTTGTGTGGTCCTATGATCTTACAGATCTCCCCTTAAAACGAAAAAAGAAATGCAAGACTGCACCTTTTCGGCTAAGCTTTCCTCAGGCTATACTTGGCTCCCTTTTCCAAACCACATCAGAAAGGAACCTTATGTTTTCCTACAGCCCTTGTTTGCACTGACTCCGGGAAGGCATTCTGGGGCTGCGTGGCATGGCAAGCCAGGACTGTGGCCCCTCATTCCTGGCCCCTGGCACAGCAGCAGCAGGACCCTGTTCCCACCTCAGAGTCCAGGCTGGAGCAGAGAGTGCCCCCTCACATATATGCTGGGAGGTTTGCTGCCCTCCAGATTTCTCTGGGCAGTGAGTCCTAGAGATTAATTCTCATGAAGGTGCCCTGGATGCATCTGCGAAGCCAATGGGCAAGTGGTGATTCCTGTGAGCAGAAAATGTCTGTTTTCACCCAGAATACTTCTCTTGGTGTTTAAGGATTAGTCAGCCACATCTGTGTGTTCCTGCACAGATAGGAAATGCAGTGCAGATACTAAGTAGTCTTAGGATGGAAAATAATAAAAATCATAGAAGTAGGAATTAAGGCTGATACAAAAGTTCTGTCTCTTCTTGGCTATGGATAAGCGAAGCCACAGAGAATTAAATTCTTTAAAGGCACTGTCTTTTCTGTTGTTTCTTCTGCCCAAAAGGGAGGGTTAATCTGATGGTTATACTGCTGATCATCAGCATGTTGGAGAGTGGGAAGCCGGAGGGAAGGAAGGAAGCAGTGTGACCTCAGACATGGCGAGTGCTCTACTCTGCTTCTCCTTCCATCCTTCCACCGCGCCACGATCGCTTCTCAATGTGCACTGAGACTTCAGAAAATATTGAGAGGATAAAGTGCTTTTGGGGGAGGGAAGAGGAATAATATTAAATAAACAAGTTTTAGCATCCTCCAGTGGCTCTTGCTATGTTTTTAAAGATTTATGCCAAATGCAGGCTTTATTGGAATTTGATCAGATAAAGCTCAGTTGTTATGGGAATGTCTTTGTTCATTGGTTTTCTGGCCTGCTTTGAAGACTTCATCACATCTTTCTTTTATTAAGGTGCTTCTGTATTTATGAATAAAGTCTCCGCACTCTTCAAAAAAAACCTTGTCTTTTATGAATAAGCATTCCAAAAAATAAATAGGCACCACTGCAAAGCTGAACTAGTGGAAACCCTCACAGGGTGAAAAGCCATCCTTCAGAGAGCATTGTGGTATTGTTTTTAAGATATTTTTATTATGTACAGGCAGTCAAACAATAACAAGTAATAATTGCTTCCTATGGAAGTGGTGCCATATTTTGTTAACACATCATAAAGCATCACAGAAAATGCAGCTGAGGCACTGTGTTTTATTGTCATTAGTTACCTGAGGCTGCAGTGGGTGAGATACCTGAGAGGCTGTGGATGGGGAGGATGTACCATGGGACGTATCAGAACACAGGTTTGGAGCAAATGAATGGTACCAGGTTAAATCCCAGAGGGGGACATCAGATTGCAATGAAGAATCTGAAGCAACCAGGAGCTTTGGTCTTTCCATGTCTGAGAGGGCCCAGTCCATGCTGAGAGCTCTTGTGTAGCTTTCTCAGGAGTAGGAAGAACCATCTACCCACTAGGCAGTGGTAACCCCCACTTCTTTCAGGGCCTCTCTCCCTGCTTGGAGGTATGAGGAGGAAGATGCTGTGGAACATATTACCCCATTATGAGTCAGATTTAAATTTAAACCACAGTTGGTTGTTCAAGTACTTTCAATTCAGACAGTGTTTTGTCTTGTTTTTCAGTTGGGAAATACGTTTAGAGTGCGCTACTGTAGATTTGGGCCACATCTCCGTGGTGCAAATCTGAGACAATTTACACTGACTGCAGCAGAGATTCTTCAGACTGATCTCTGTATAATCAGGAGCAGAGGGGCCTTGCTCTCTTTTCTTGCCAAAAAGTACCGTCTCTAATGCTGTGAAAGAAAATACCATGAAGCAGGATTTGTGGCTGTGAGCTGGTGCAGGATGTCTGTGTTACAGATGTCACCTGGGGCATTTGGTTATAATCGACTGCCATCATTGTGACCCACATCTAAAGTCGTATATTTGGATGTCACAATTTATGTATTGCTGTCCTGAAACCAGATTCATGCAATCTGAAAGGCTGCAAGGTTATGTTAAATGGCAAATGTACAGTGTTCTTTGAGGTGCCAAATTCAGTATAAAGCCTGGACCTAATAGCTTTCTTTTCTACCATCCTTGTTCTTCTTCCCTGGCCCCCTCAGCAACAGCTCAGGAACAGAGGAAGTTAATTTGCAGTATATTTCATTCAGTTGAATTGCTGTTTTCTCCTTATTCCAGAATCCCTTTTTCTGGTTCCAAATAGTGTATCCCCTACAAAAAGATGTCAGTACATTGGAGACCATGTATAGAGTACCTTTGGCAAATAGTCTGTGAGCATGAGAAGTATTTATCGCTGCATCATCTTCACTGCAATCTGACAGCGTAACTCGTATGTGGCCACCTCATGCCTCGAACGGTGCAGTTATTGAAGAGAACTTGAAGAAATAGATAATACCGATATTAGCTCCTGGTGAAATCCAGTGTGTACTCCCAGCTCAACACTGCCATGCATAGAAACGTGGGGCACTGAGCCGATAGATTTATTGCTATATGTGGAGCAGGTACTTTATAGGAGGAGCTGGAATGCAGGCCATGGGTCAGAAAACAACTGCTGGGTTTGGGTTCCTGCCCTCTGGGCTGGGATTTGGTGGGTTAGCCAAACCTGCGTCATACTGAGACGTGAGCAAGTTTGAACCAAGCACCTCAGCATGGAAGTTACTGGGCTGAGGAACATCAGGTTGGCTTCCTGGCCTTGTGCTAGGGAGCTCGTTGGAGGGGGCAAGGTGGTGTTTCTGCTCTGGGGAGGTACAGGAAACAGTGTGAAGCTTTCTTGGAGAGAAGCCTATATGAAGAAGAATAGATGATGGGAGAAAATGGAGGAGGGTGGGAGTGGTTTGGGTGGATGCCTGTAGGTGCTGGGAAGAGAAAACCACAAGGAGAGTTGTGAGTTACAGCGAAGGCGGCAGGCAAGAGGAAGGGAAGGAAGAAAGAGGAGTGACTTGTGGAAGAAGACGACATCTTAGAAGAAGCACTAAGTCCAAATATTCTGATAGCCAAGAAAGTTGCATGCCAAAATATTGTAGTAAAATTCACATGAAGATGAGATATGGCTGTCAGGGACAGGGCTAAGAGACAGAAAGGGCTTAGGAGAGCTATGTGTAAAGAGGAGATGAACACAGGAGTACCCTGCAGGATCTGGGGGATTTGGCTAGAAGACAGGAGAACCCACTCTGGTTTTGTTGACTTTGGCTCCTACTTGTTGATATTTTAATAAAACATAATGTGCCTCTGGCAAGTTAAAGCTAAATACTAGATAAGTTTATGGGATTTTTTTGTTATGCTTCATTTTATATAAAATCTTTCTTTGGAGCTATCTTAAAAATCTCCTAAATGACAGGAAATTGCCCTCAATATTTCAGAATCTTCCAGGAGAAGGACCCCAGACCCACTGTTTTTGTTTATTGCTTATACAATGCAGAGTCTTCCTGCCTGCTTAAGCATAAATCAGCCTGAACTGCCTCAGGGCTGTGTCCCCAACTTACATTTCACATCTATCTTAAGTAGCAGGAGGAAGGCCCTGCTTGGGGAACAAATGGAGAGGAAATCCCGTCTCAGGATCCATTCCCTTCTTAGAGCTCATCCCCTCACTGCAGGTTGATGCAATAAATCTGTCACAGTCATTCCGTGACATACTTGACTTCTCCTTGCCTTGTGACCTGCTTAAGTGTTCATCTCTTTACCCCCCTCACGCTTCACCTTCTTTTACCTTTAAGTGAGTATGGGCCAACACTGTAAGAGAATCCTACTGCAGCTGTAGCCCATCCAGATATAAAGGAGGTTGGGTTATGTGTGCAATATGTTCTTTTTATTTGCAAGTTTGCATGAAGAACGTGTCTGGCAAGTTCTGAGCAGATGGATCAGAGAGCTATGGGTTTTTTTACAAACTTTGGCAAGTACTCCATACCTTTGTATTTTGGCAGGAACTCTGCATCTCATATACTGGTCTCCAAAGATTCTGCCCTCAGTTTGAGCCTGATTCGGAGACCGTTGCAAGTAATGGAAAGACTTCCATTGATAAGCAGGGGGGCTGTAAAGCCCTTTAAACTCCACAGCACTGGAGGCAGTGTCTGAATTATTCCTTTGCAGAAGTGGCTACAGAAAGAGCTTGAAAATTCACACTGACTATTTTAAAAAAAATACACAGTCTCTTGCACTTAGAAGCAGCTAAGATTTTGATAGCCTGTAGATTCCCAATTATCTGGCAAAAGGTACTGTATGGAGGCTTTGCACTTTACAACATATGTTTTCACATATAATGAGTAAGAAACTGGAGAGGTTTGCAACAGAATTAAGGATTGGCTTTTCCTTGTGTCCAAGATAGGATCAAAGGCCTCAAGTTCAACCAGGGAGTGAGAAAGGACTGAGAATTAGCATGGTCATTTTTTAACTTTAAGTTTCAGAAGGAGCTGGCTGAAGTCTCTGAGAACTGTCTGAGGAGACCTTTGAAATCTGGAACCAGGTAGCGAGTGAATCTTTCAGTACAGTGAATAGTGTGTAAGAATTTGGAAATGACAAGCAGCTGCTTATGCAGACCTTGGGAATCAGGTTATTCCAGTGCAGAGGGTTAGGCTGGAGTCCCCTTCAGGTTTCTTCTAGTTCAGAAAAAGTTATCCTGCATGACAATTTTCAGCCATGGTGTGGGGAGCTGAACTTATCTCTGTTCCGTGTTAACCGGCATTAGCACAGCATTTACCACTGGATCTCATTGTTTGGGCTTATTTACTTTGAGCTTACAAGTACATGTCAGGTTATTTCCATTACTTTAAAAGGGCCTTGAAGTTCCAATGGAAACCATGGATAATGGCTGATAAGTAAGAGGAAGAGTAATGAGCCTGCCAAGGTGTTGTAATACACAAGAACATCACAGGAGTCTGAAATGACAGAGAAAAAAAGGGAAGGAAGGAAGTTATCAGGAGGCCAACAGCATCTGGAGGGAGGAGATCAGACAGTCCAGAATGAATGGAGAGGAAAAACAGATTTATAGCAGGTTTTTACAAGATAATGCCATATTTACTACTACTCAGTGATTGCAGAACCCGCACTGGCTGACAGCAGTAACCATTTCAAGTTCCAGGCCAGTGCAGGAGATAGGATAGATATTTTTAAGTGACCATATGATCTTATTACTACATTTTGAAAGTTCATCAACTTGTTTTAAGAAACTGTAAGTCATCAAAAATATTTCCAAATAGTTGGTGACTGTAATTCTCAAACCCAGCTATGAAGTGCCCTTGTTATTGCTAAAGCTTGGCCTTTGAAGGATGCCCAGGGTTTTCTTGGCTGTGGCAAATGTATGTCATGGATGCATCAGCCTGTGTATCATCACTGCTGAACCACATTCAGTGTTTTATTTGCTTGTTTGCTTGCTGAGGGGGTGGTGAATTTATTAGCCAAAACTATTCCATTGTAAATTATACTTAATTGTAGTTTTCCCGTTCTTCTGCATCTATTGTGGTGACTGTAGAAGACTAGAAGTAGTTATTGGCCAGACTATCGAATCTGAAATAAACTAAGCCTGTTGCTGTTCTAGTTCTTTGAAAGAACCAGTGTATCTTTATGTCAAATTTTTTCCTTTTAGCTCTGTTATGAGTCATGAAGACAGGCTGTTCTGGTGTCTGCTGTCAGTGGTTATTGTCTAGAATACATACACTAATGTGTTGATTCAGTTATCCCCTGCTTTAGCTGCCTAAATATATGAGCGGGGGAGTAGGCAAAGGAAAATTTGAGCAAAATAATTATGTTTCTTTTTAACAGAGTCTTGAGGTTTGGAGGTTTTTTTGGTTTTGTTTTTGAACCAGTATAATTACACTGACGCTGAATGCTGCTGTTCTGCTTATATCAGCTTCTGATACACCCCATTCTTTAAAGTCATGTTTCTTCTCATTTTGCAAACGTTCTGCTTTGTTTGTTATCATGAATTATATAGTGTTCTCAGTGTGCTTACAGTTTATAAAATACAGACTAAGATAATCCTTGTCCTTATTTCTATACTCATAACTGTGTGATAGTTATTTGAGAGTATAAATGTGTGCCTATAAATAAGCAGTTTCATCCTCCAGTATTTTAATGAAGATTTCAGCTATTTGATACTTAAATTTTTAAGAAATCTCCAGTTGATCTGAAAAGCAAGCATAGCAGGGTGGCAGAAGTAATTTAGAAATCAGTATTTTCTAGAAACTCACCTGTCATTCTTCTGAAACCAGTTTGTGACAAAACTAAAACTTTTAACTTCTGAATGCCCTGGTCATGGTGATTTGGGATATACTTTTCGTGGGTCAGCCTCCTCAGGTGGGTAAGGGAGAGCACAGCCAAATTGCTGCCAGCCAAGCAGAGGGTCTCCCCTAGAAGACTGAGCAGAACACCTTTAGAGGACTAATGAAGAGTAGATTTCAATCTACTACATTCAATCAAATGTAAAATACCAGAAATCTGGCAGGCCTGAGAAAGTGGCATTTGAGAGCTGTCATCACCAAGATCCCCAGCTGGGCTTCCTAAGCATATGTAGCTGTGCAAACAAGGGCAATTATTTGTTTGCATCTGGCATCTTCATGAGCCATTTCCTGCAATTAACTGCATTGTTTATATATTCATGTGTTTGTTTCACCTTGATGTGCTGGCAGTAGCTGCATGGATGTGATACCTTTCACGGGTATTTGTTAACTAATTTTTTTCCCAAGGTCTTTTTAAGAAGGCTCAGAACAGAAAAAAAAATGAGGGAAAGGTTAGCAGTGGCCACAGAAAAAGATAGCTAGAAGGCAGGGCTTAAGTGTTCAAGACACTTGGTCAAGAGGAGATTAATAAGCATTTTGTCTATTTGTTTTCCTCTGGCAGGGAGGAATCACATAAAAAGAGGGTAGAAAAACCACACATTGTTCTTAAAATTTAGAGCACTACTGCTGAATGTAAATTACTCTGTATACTGGGCTAGAAGTCTCCTGATAACCTTTTGGTAACACTTGTACTTATTCAGCTCATCCCCACAGAATGTGCTCATGTGATTATGTTCCCTGCCTATTCCTTTATTACAAAAGGCAGTGTTATGTTATCGCTCTGTTGAGAGCAATGCCAAATAAACAGATACACCTGGAAGAACATCCCCATGTTCAGAACCTGGGTTTTGAGTTTGTTGATTTTGATCTTTCACTCGAGCGTGTGTGAAGGTGTGTGTGCTCTCACCTGTGTGTACACAGTTCTTGTGCATCATCAGCTGTTTGTGCGTGCGGGTGTTTGGATGTGTCACTCCTGAGGGAGGGAGGTGGGGCTGCTTGTGTGTAAACTGTCTTCTGCTCATGCAAATGATGGATTCTGTGTCTCTGCATGCAGCTGGTGATGCACAGTTCTGCCCCCACCTGAAAACCCTAGCCTTCCACATCATGCCCTATAAATCAGACCAAACTCCTTCTACCTCTTTAAGAGGCAGTGTTTGGTTAAGGTGCCAGAAGGAAATGAGAAGGGATTAAAGGGGAAGTTTAACTCAGTTGACTTTCTCTTTTGTGGTTTTTTTTTCCCTGTCTTCTGTTAATATTTTTAGTGCATTGAAAACTTTTGCACAAAGGCTTTCATTTAGCTCCTGCAGATAAAGCTGTGCAGCAACATTTCTGATAACAGTGTTTGATGTGGTTGTGATGGGCTAAGCATAAAGGTAAGGTGGTGTTTATGGGTAAGGCAAGGCAATGTTTATAGCTAAAGGTAATATCCCTGCTAAGACCAATCAGTATAGTTGGAAGAAGAAGACAAGCTTTCAAGCGCAACAGCTGCGAGGTACGGAAAAGGCTTTTATTCTTTTCTGAAACTAAACTAGTTGATCTAGTAGGATGTAAGGACTGAAAATACTGAAGGAGACATTTTTCAATGAGGATGTAGGCTTGAGGGTGTATTGGAAGAAAAGGGTATGTTACTGATGGGGAGGGTAAGATAAGAAATGTAGAGCAAAGTAAAAAGAAGAAAACCAAAGGAGGGAAATGGCAGAGAGAATTTAAAATGCATGTTTCATGTAATAATTTCTGGAATACTCATTTGAAGAACATACTATATCCATGAAAATTTCTGAGATTCCTACAAAATGGTCCCTTTGTTTACCACCATGTAGAGTGCTGTGGTTTCAGTGTGGATGGAAACATAGAATGCAGTGTAGGAAAAGAAGTTAAGAATTCTTGATCAGATTATTTTGTGGGAGGAAATAGACTCTGAGGATCCAGCCTAGGATTTTATCATCCATTAGTTTTCCACACTTGCAACAATGTAAGAGAAAAAGAAGGGAAAAGGGAAATGGTGAAGCTAGAAGGTCGTTCTTGCTTACAAGTATTCAGGTTGTTAAGATCATACATCACACTAAGACTATAAAGTAGTAGGAGATTGTAGCTAATTTCACTTAGTATGGCACTCATCACACTTAATAGCCTTTTCTTAAGAATGACCAGTGCCTGTTTAGCCCATGGTGTCAGTTGTGGAAACTATCCCATACTTAGCTCATTCTTCATAATTTTCTTCCTGATCATGCATCATAAACAACATGGAGAGAAACTTTACTTTAGGATATCATAGATACCATATTATGAATAATATTAATCTCTTTTAATCCACAGTATCATCCTCTCCCATGGTGTTATAGAGTTCTGAAACCTGCAAACACTTTTCCTGTCATTCAGCTCACTAGTGAGGATGGATTTTCCTTGTAGCATTAGACATGTGCAGTGATGATTTCTTGTACTTTTACAAATCTTTCATTGCAGGTAGACACTGCCAGGCCTTGACTTTGTCTTTTGGTAACAGTTGGGATAAAGACTGGGATAAATACATTTTATTTTTGATACCAAGGCTCAGCCGAGTCTTCAAAATATGTCTAAGACCAATTATAGTTATCATTAGGAGATTGCTTTTGGCACATTACTTACTTTTTAGTCCTTACATCACTGCCAAAACTGAGGTATGCAGTTTCTGGAGTCTTTGGAAAGATATGACTGTGCAGAAAGGAAGAGAAATGAGCCAAGTTCTTGTGTCCCATTTGCCTCACACCCCCGCCTCTCAGCCCCAAAACATCTTTGCAGAATGACAGCTGCATTACATCCTCAGAAACACTTGACCTGATAAAGACCAAAGGGAAGGCAAAGTTATATTTGTACTTCTCTGGGACTTTCCCAGCATTGATTACTGATTCTCTCATCCCTCTGGCACTTCTGAGCAATGGTAGTCCCCTTACTGCTGCCAGACTCTTTGTAAACAATTGTTCAGACACTTTGTTTGAAGGTTGCCTCGTAAAAAGGAATCCCAGTGTTCGCTGTTTGTGTGCCCTTAGTTTTTACTGGAGAACTCAGCATTGCCTACTAGGGGCACTTAGTAACCTTCTGGACTTGAACCAACATCTTCTCATGACTTTTTGCTAAATGTGTTGATCAGAAGGAAGGCAAAGAGCTTGTCATGTTGCTGTTCTTTTCATAAGGCAAATATTATTGTAACAGCGGCACTGTTGGCCTTTGAGAGGTCCAGCAATGACTTGAAATAAATAGGGAGACTCTACATGCTGATTCTACATGCTGGACAGAATCTGATCTTTTCAAGCCTGCTTTTCTGTTTAGTTACAAAAAGCTGAATTTTATCACGATGACATAGTTTCACACCTCTTTTGAAATATTTTTCTTTACATGTATTATGCGGTTTCACCATGGCTTTATTACAGGAGTGTTTACTAGATTTCAGGTTGTTCTAGGCTGAGAAAACAGGAGGAAACAATGAGACATTGTACATTACTCATTTGGAGGTGGACATGGATAGTTAAAGAGAGGAAAAACCCGAAACAGTATATGAAGTCGCACAGCTGGCATGCCAAAAGTTACAAAGTGATGTTATCATGTGATATCTTGATTGGAATTGACTTAATGTTGCATGGCATTCCAGCTCCCTGCATCACAAAACTATCAACATAGTAATAACCAGGAAACCAGCAACCTGTTAGCAGCCAAAAGTCCAATTGTTTTCATCCTAGAGTTAGGATAAATAATAGCAGGCTATGGATGTATGTGGGAAGGCAATCGCTGAATTGTTTGACGAGGGGGAAGAGTGTGGGCACTTGAAATTCTAACCATGCAGGGCCTGGGTTTCTTTTGTACAGGTATTTTTTATTGCATGGACAGTAGCAAGCTTTGCTGAAACATTTGACACAAATACACATAATGGTGGCATCAAAGTTTGGATGGAAGCAGCATCACCTGTTGCACAGCTATATGTGTGGCCATCTGTTTACTGTATGATTAGTACCTGAAATCAAAGGGAAGGCTGAAAGCATAAATAAGGCAATACTATACAGATTAGCTACTGGTGGCAATAAAATACCTTCAGTGTACAGACTACATTGTGCAGGTGGTACTTTAGCATCTGATGTTATGCTCTAGCCAATCTAAGTATTACTGAAGAAGGTAAAATAGCTTCTTTTGATGTTTACTTTGAACTCTTGACCGCTTGTGTTACAGGATGAGTTTTCAGGGCAGTTCTTTTCTGTGTGATTTATCTCATGAAGGAATAGGTGATTCTATGTTTTGCTTGGGACCATAAGCTGATTTCATTGGAGTGTTTTTAAATCATGTTCTCCTTACACACCCCAAGAAAATTCTTTCTGAAAAAATGCATGAATGTAATCTGCTGCATAGAGGTTTGAGCTGTAATAGTTTCTTCTGCTGTTTTATAATGTTAGTGGTTCATTTTACTAGCAACCAGGTAAATGTTAACCTGTAGGCAATCTTATTTGTTGTTTCTTGCAGGTGTTAAAATCTAAAGAATTATCATCACCAGGACAGCGTTACATTGACAGCAAAGTAGTTAAAACAAGAGCTGAAGGAGAATGGTTGTCGTTTGATGTCACTGAGGCTGTACATGAGTGGCTGCATCACAGAGGTGACAACAAGTGTTCTTTGCCTTCACTCCTGCCCCAACTGCTCCTCCATTAACTCAGCAGTATTTCAGGTTGATTCCATGTGTAAAAACCAACTCCACTCATTATTATATTTTGCAGACAGGAATCTTGGATTTAAGATAAGCTTACATTGTCCATGCTGTACCTTCGTGCCTTCCAATAATTATATCATCCCAAATAAAAGTGAGGAGCTTGAAGCAAGATTTGCAGGTAATGAAAGAAAAAACACCAACTTTTCAAAATGTTGTGGTACTTATTAATTGAGGAGGGAAATAAAAAGCTGTTACTGCCTCCTAGATGGCATTCAGCTAATTGAAAACTTGGTCATTTGAGAATCATGATTTTCAGCTGGTAGGAAATGGTATTAAAGGCACAAGGGTAAAACTATATCATGTGAACAAATTCTAAAATCAGATGGCATGAATAAGCTGTCTCATTCCTTGCATGCAGCTTTGATATCCTTAAGAGTCTGTGTTACAGTTTGTAGCATGCACACAGGACATAAATAGAGTTTTGTGTTTACTAAAGTCTGTTGCACAGTAAGCCATCTACTGTTGGATAGTAATGAGAAAACATGCTGAATATTTTCAAAATAAACCCTTTGACTGCTGTCCATCCTAGTACTCTAACGAGTCAGACTTAGTAGAAAAGATTGGGCATTAAAAAATAAAACCCGGTATGTAGTGTGGATTATGGATATATGTGCTTTTTATGGACAGCAGGCAAGGTGACATGGAGTAAAATATATCAAGGTCATACAAGCTCCCTTGTGTTTTTAAGCCATTAAACTTTCACTTTCAAAAAGGGAAATAGTATTTAATTGACAGTACTAGAGTTATCATTCACCAGTACATATAAAATCATAACTATATTAGAATCAGTTTTAATGCAAATTCTGTTTATACAGTTCTCATTTATTAAAGTGTATCATGCTTTGGTTCATTCACGTTCCAAGGATTTGGGTATATTCCTTACCAAGTATTATTAAGTTTTCTAACCATTTTTTCACTGCATTGGAAATTTTTCTGTTAGTAAATACATGTACTGTACATATGATTAAAGCCATTGGCGTGTATTTAAAAAAATCTTAGTATGATGTTTGATCACTGTAATTTCAAATGTTACAGAAAGAAAAGTGTATCTTTTTCTGTTTAGATAGTATTATCTGGTTGGGGAGGTTAATTTTCGAAAGGGTCTTAGCAAAAGGCATAACAGGACTCCTATGGAAGGCCAATACCTTGAGTCTCCCTCCTGTGCTATTGCCATGATAAGAAGCTAGTAAAGCAGTTTGTGTTCAAAGAGAAAATGCAAAATGTGAGGTCATGGTTTGCCACTTAAAGAAGAAATACTTTGATCAATGTCTTTGCCATGCCCATACAAAAGAAGGGACTAGAATGACTTCTGGGGAAAATGAGCAGATTTAGATAAACTGGCAGTGGGAGATGGAGAATTTAAAAGTATTAGAAAGGAGTAAATGTGATAGAGAAAACTAATGGGATAGGAGTAAGCAGTGGGAAATGAAGGTGAAGTATCCAGAGCAGGTTTAATGATGTTAAAAGGTTTTAAAAGGTACATAGCTAGTTTAAAGTTAGAAATGCTGCTTTAAGTGAAGTGACAAAAGAATTACTGCTTGGGGCATTTGAAACTAAGTAATGCAGATGCAATGACGTAAATTATCTTTTCTGTGACTCATTTCAATAGTTCTGGTAAGCGTGCTGAAATGCTATTAAACAGCGATGAATGTGGGAGCGCCAGTACAATAGATAACATGAGAACTGTGAATATCTTAGGGATCTTGGTTTGAAATTTCCCCCCCTTCCCCAGTAAACGTGCTCAGCTGACACCATCATGGCCCAGTTTCTGAGATAATTTTTTTAAGAGATGGTTTATTTAATTTGTGAAGAAAAAGCAACACAATGTTTATCACCAAAATGTATTTTTTGAAGGTATTGATGACTACACATATTCCAGTGGTGATGTGAAAGCTTTAAAGTCCAATAGGAAAAAATACAGTGGGAAGACCCCACATCTTCTGCTAATGTTATTACCCTCCTACAGACTTGAGTCGCAACAGCCCAGTCGGCGGAAGAAGCGTGCTCTAGATGCTGCCTATTGTTTTAGGTAACTATGCATCTGTATTCAATATACTTACATAATCATACCAACCTGTGAGGTGTCTTGCAGTTGTTTATCATTGTTTCTTTACAGTTGGTGTTTTTACAGAACGCACCCCCTCATTTGCAGACCCATGGGGTCTGTGCAGCAGGTGTCTGCCCAGTGGTCTCCAGTCCCACAGAGACAGTGGTAGATGAGGGAGGTTGTGACCTTAGACAACAGAGGCTGAGTTCCATCTGGGATGATTCCCAGATGCTTTAGTCCCATAATAATTACAGCCGAATTATCACCTCCACTTTACTCACCTACTCAGAGAGTCCCCTCTGTAGGGCCTGACGAAAAAAACCTGACTAAGTGCTCTCTAAAGCAAGTCCTGCCATGTCTAGGCATCCAGTTTTAGTTACAGTATAAGCTACTGTTGATTCAATTTGGTTGAGAATTTTTGGGACTCAGGCTTGCCTGCCTGTAAAGCATCATTCAGGGGGTGAGCAACTGGATTATTTTCATTCCCTGTGTTGTTTTTATTATGACCGATGGGTTTGTCTGTACTTTATTTCCAAGGAATGTGCAGGATAATTGCTGTCTGCGTCCACTTTATATTGACTTCAAGAGGGATCTTGGCTGGAAATGGATTCATGAACCTAAAGGATACCATGCTAATTTCTGTGCAGGAGCCTGCCCATATTTATGGAGCTCAGATACTCAGCACAGCAGAGTAAGTAATGGTTTTGTTAATTTTCAGCTTCTGTTTTATAACTGCAGGGTGAACTATGTTTCTGGGACTGACATCAACACCAATACTCAGTGTTTGTCTAAATAACTAAGGATGATGAAATGTGGCCTTATAGAGGAACTCACACATGGCCTCAAGCAGTAGGAATGTATGGACCCAGAGATTTTTTTTTTTAATGTGTTCATCAATATGACACAGTTGGATTGAATGTTTTTTGTGAGTATGTAGCCTTGGGAGGTGGCCTGGGAAGGGCCTTCCGTTATAGAGCAGGAGTGGAAGATGGCACAATGAGCTCAGTCAGCCAATACACGGGGGGAGGCACTGTCAGAGTAGCAAAGGGCTGAGTTTTAACACCTGGTTATCACTTATGACCTGCCATTTCAAGATTAGCACTTGCCATGCTGAATTTCATGAAAATGTACTGCTAGATGTCCTTCTTTTACTTCAAAAGGTGTATTCTTTCTTGTACTTTGAAAATTTGTATGCGTCTGGGATGCTGAAGAACCAAATGATAGTCATCTGAGATGGGACTTCTAGGGATTAGATGTGGTATTTTAGCCAACTGCCTTAGGATGAGTAGTATTCTGCTGTGAAGTGCTTATTTCTCTCAACTGTCAATAGGGATGTCTAGACAATGCATGCAAGAGGCAGACGTTTGCATCGCAGTTGTCATAAAGTAAGAATTTCACCCTCAAGTCCACACTAAGAATGATGTCTCCCCATTTTCAAGCCTTCCTTAAAATACCAGATCCATGTTGGCCAGCAGAGAGAACTCTCTATGTCAAAGGGACAGCTTATGTTCCCTTTGGTTAGTAAAACCATGATAGGATATGAACTTACACCATTGTAGCTGTCACTGGCTGTGACATTGCTACTAGTACAATGTCGGTAGGCAGAGGTATAAATAAGGTGAGTATGTTTCCATGCTGATGTGGGGTAGTAGTGTACACATTTTGGAGCAGCACTTGTTTTTAAAGGAAAGAGGAAGAATAACTGTCATGGTCACAAATATGTGGTTTGGATAGTTGCCCAAGGAGTCAGAAGTTGCTTAATAAAGTAGTTAGTGTTGCTGTCCTGAACAGGTCTTCTGTCTCTCTAAGCTGCAAATGTTGTGTTGAAGTTCTAGGAAAAGGTCACTTGGTGTTTGGCTAAGGCATTAATGGCATCCTCAGGAATATCTATGCATCATCAGTGGCTAACCCTACATACTTCCCTTGCAGAGAACCATGCATAGGAATCCAACGTGACATAGATGATAACTTCACCACAGCTGGTTCTCAACAGGAGTAGCTGCATCTTGAGTCCTGCTGCTTGCAGGGTGGCATTAATGAACTGAATTAACATAGCAAGAGGTTAAAAGCAGAGGAGTACCTATGTTGTTGTGAAGGGCTTACTTCTCTCTTTGGTGCACTTGTAAAGTCAAAAGGCTGCAAGCAGCAAATGGCAATCTGAACAAACAGATAAAAACCTTTCAGTTTCTTCTTTCCATATGAATAAAGTGTGTGTGTTGATTCAAAGGGCTACACTCTAAAGGCAGGCTCCAGGCATGTACTTGTTTTGAGGTTTGAGACTACGTGTACAAAACCCTAGCAAACTCAGGCATATTGTAGTGGAGAAGCATAAAAAGTATTAAAATCCAGGAATCTTCCTCCTGCTTTCTGTGGGCATTCTCTTAGGTGCTGTAGGAAGAAGTGATGCAGAAAGTAATTTGATCATTAGAGGTGGACATCTTAATCTGACTTTTTTTTTTGTTTCTCCTTCTAGGTACTCAGCTTGTATAACACCATAAATCCAGAAGCTTCTGCCTCTCCATGCTGTGTGTCCCAGGATTTGGAACCCCTCACCATCCTCTACTACATTGGCAAAACACCCAAAATTGAACAACTGTCCAACATGATTGTAAAGTCTTGCAAGTGCAGCTAAAGGAGATCCCCGAAACAGCATGACATGTGTTTATTAAAAAAAAAAAAAAAAAAAAAAAAAAAAGGAGGAAAAAAAGAGAGAGCAAGAAGGAAAGAAAGAAAAATAAAAACCCGGGTTCATCAGTGTTAACAAAGAAAAAAAAGGAAGAAAAAAAGCGGTACTAGTCCGAACTGTTTGAAAGTTTGTTTTGGTTTTTGTTTTTTTATTTTAAACTGGCATCTGAAGCAAAACATTGAAGGCTTTTTTCCTACATTTCACCTACACATAGAGTGAGATAGACAAGAAGCAAAGTTAAAGAAAAAAGAAACCTTTTAAAAAATAAACACTGGAAGAAATTTGTTAGTGTTACTATGTGAAAGGAAAAAAACAGGAAAATCCCATGAAGTGGAGTTGCTGTATCTGTCCCGTGCCTTACTTGATCTCTCTGTATTGTTATGCAATAGGCATCCTACCCATTCCTTTTAGTTGTAGAGTTAACAGTGCATTATTTATTTGTGTGTACAAACTATCAAATGAACGTTTCCGTATCGCCATTGGAAAAAAGAAAACCAGCCAATGTGGACAAAGTGGAGACCAAATAAGCTGCCAGAAATACATATAAAGCCTAAAGGAACACAAACTCAAAAGAATCAGAAGAGTAATGGTTAGTTTAGTTCGATAAAAATAGAAATCAGTTATTACATTATTGACAAACTCTGCCTTTTGAAATACCTTATTTTTTGTGCCAGCTGCCTAGAGAGACTTCTTGTAAGGTCTCAAACCCTTGTTTTAAATACTGAATAATTTACTAATAAAGGACACTCTGTTTCAGTCTCAAAGACAAGTCTATAAGATTTTTTTTTTACTGTAAATGATTTAAAATGTCAGTTTAGTAAACCAGTGAAATATTTAACATGTACTGGTCTAATCTTCAGACCTTAATATGTTGCTGTATAGCTATGCTATGGGATTTTTTTTTGTTCTTTTGGTATATGTAACCATACCTAGAGTATTACAATAGGTGGGTAGTAAAAGCCAGCTTAATTGGAAACATATCTGTAGATCTCTATTTGTAAACTATTAAAAAACTACGTACTTTATGTGTAATGTGTAAATTTTCACCATATTTTTGTACTCTGTAATACTGTCAGCTCTCATGACTTTGAATTTGAATTTGGGGCTCTTTTTGATCACTCAGAATCATGTGTTTCCCTCTAGCTGGCCAGTATGAGTAGAGTCCCTATATTTTGACTTGCACTACAAATACATGTTTTATAATAATTGCTATACATGTGCTTTGTATATTGTTCATCATTATGACATAAGCTACCTGACTCCCATTTGTTTTTCTGTTTTACAAAAAGGATGGATTAAAGCAATCTCTCCCCCCTTCTCCCCTCCTTCTTCAGTTGTCCCTGTTCGTAACACTTGAATCGCGATGCGGTTCGGATTTCTAGGCCTTTCAGTCTTCATTCGGCATTCAAACAGATGGGCAGGGAGCGAGGTGTCAAGAGATGTCCCAGCCTGGCTGAGGCGAGGCAAACCCTTGCAGAGAATGACATTCACCACTGTGCAGAAGGCTGGTAGGAAGGGTCTGCCGTGGCGATGTTCGGGATCAAAGCGCAGTCAGGGGCCGTGCATCGGGGGACTTGGTCTGTGGGACTGGTCCTGCTCTTACTGTGGGTAACAGAGGGTTGCCTTTAACTTCTGCAGTGGCACAGCAGGCCCCTTTAGGCTGTTGGTATGTGTGTAAGGATTTGCAGGATCAGACCCTTGATTTTTGCAAGCTTGCTGATCTTTTTTTTCAGTTGAGTTCATGTTAAAACTTCTTTAAAAAAAAAAAAAAACCAAAACAAAAGGAAAAAGCAACATGGGCGTCCTAAGATTTTTGTTGTTATTACATGTTTTAATATTGTTAGAGGGAGTTAAAAAAAAAAACATGTCACATTTAAAAAAAGCCCCAACCTAAATTAGCAAAAAAAAAAAAGAATCATGAAGAAGGCACAATCATTTCATTTCACATGATGAATGCTTTTGCACAGCAAAGCTGGAAAACTGCAATACAAGCATACTACTTGGATGAGAAGGACGTTTTCTGTTGTTGTCCTGAGCAGTGTTGGGAGGACACTCCTGAGCTTGATGTTGTCCGCTCCAGTTTTAAGAAGTGCAATTTCTTTGGCTTCAGCAGAACACTGATACGAAACTGAAGTACCATGGTGGCTTGCACATGCCGCTCCTCAGGACTTCTGTAGAGCCCGTGCTTATTGCCTAGGTGGAAACATAGCCCCAGAGATGATTTAATGCCACCCATTCACTCAGTGCAGAGGAGGAGGTACGTTAGACTTCTGATTTATTTAGTGAGTTGAGGTGAACAAGTGAAAAAAATCTGTCCTGCTAACCCTTGCTTGAGCCAGACTAACTCCAGTAAGAAGATGCACTGAACTCAGTGAAACTCCTCAGGGTAATACATACTCTGGATTTTGCTGTATATGGCAGCAAAATTAGTTTTATCAGGTTCAGTATGAGAACTGTATTTTTGTTGGACAGGAAAGAAGACAAGGATGAACATTTTACAAAACTTAAAAAATGATTTTGCAGTTCTCTGCTGTGGGAATGCAGCTCAAAAGCAGTTTTGAAAATGTGGAATAGGAGATAGCATAGTTGTCCAACTATACTCACTATGAGCTGGATGCAGCTGAAAAATTTTATTTGGAGTTTTTCTCTAAATTTAGGTATAAAACACTATTTCTGTATGTCATTGCCCCAAGGTTGAGTATTTTTTCTTTTTTTGTTCCTCAAAATGCACTGATTGTATTTGAAATTCTCTATTATAAAGCTCTTTTTTTTTTTTTCTTTTTTTTTTGTTCATTAGGCATGTATTTTCCTTTTAATTACCAAGGGTGTTGGGCCTGATCCTACAGTGTGCAGAACTCATGGATGAAATTCCCCTCTACAGAGTGGGGTAATGTGAGTCCTAAGCACCACTCAGGTCTGATGTAAATACCCCTGCGATGATCTTTAGATGGATCTGCAACAGCCCAAGTACTTTGCTATGGGCCTTATCATGGCAAGGTAATTGCCACTGTCTGAGCAGAGTCCCTGAGAACTGATGGGAAATGGTCAGCATCTTGAAAGATCAGCCCCAAGGGGCTTACTGGGGCTGAGAGGGAATCATAGCACTTAGCTGGGTGGGGTAGGACAGCATTTCTTCTGTGTTATAATTGTATGGTTGGCATGGTTTAAAGGAGAAAAAAACAAACTTAAAGGACAGCTGTGTTGTACTTTGGTGATCGATTACTCTGTATTTTAACACATTGTATGTCTGGTTTTGTGGTGCTCTAGTGGTAAATAAATTATTTCAATTATATGCTTGTGTTGCTTTCGTATGGCAGTGTTCTTCTGGCACAGGCGATTCATCAGCTCTGGCTCAGCTTAATGCCTGCAACACCTGATTTGGGGGGGAGTTTTGTGTGTGTGTCCTTGACGTGGTCCAGCATAGGCTGAGGTGAAGAACAGCCATCTTGAGCATGAATCACATCTGCTGTGAGGATTGCTTTCCCCTCAGGCTCCGTGGTCTATGTCTTGGTCTACAGACAAGAAGTGGCTGCTGGTCAACTGCTCTGAGCAGCAGTGCTGTCCCGTGTGTGTGCAGGACAGGTACTGCCCTGGGTGGGAGCTGTGTTATTGCACAGCCCTGCTATGCCTGGTCCTTCACTAGAACCATACCCTGGGAGGCCTGTTACGGCTGGCACCAGTTTTAGAGGCTTTCCTCTCTGTTGTAGGATCTCAGAAGTAGTTTCTTCCTCATTCCTGTAGTGCTGTGGGAGCTGGGAAGGTGATCTGTTTTGTGAAGCCTGTACACCAAGTGATCCCACAACATTGCGTCCCACAGGAAAGCACAGTGAGACAAACTGTTGGGTTTGTAGGTTGTGCAAAATAGTCCACAGTGGGATGAAATGGGGTATTAGAGGAGAGGCAACAGACACAAGTTGGAACATGGCAAATTCTGGCTTCGTGAAAGGAAAATATTTTTTCAGTGGAGGTGGCCAAGGTGTGGGATGGGTTGCCCAGAGAGGGCATGACTTCTCCATCCTTGGAGATGCTCAAAACTGTCTGGGCAAGGTTCCAGGCTGCCTGTTCCAACTGTGCCTGATCTGAGCAGGAGGTTGGGCTGGAGACCTCACAGACCCCTCCCTGCCCACCCCCATGAATCTACAAACAGTAGGGTTCCAACCCAACCACTATTTCTGTCATAGGCTAAAAGAGCACAAAAAAAGCTGGTTATCAACGGCCTCAGTTTTTTCAATTAGCCATCAGCAACCATGTAGACACATGGAAATGGTTTTTTTGACAGAAAATAGGATTCCCTAGTTTGTTGTAAGTCTCTCTCCATGCACTGTGCAATATGCAATTGTATTATCTAAGCAAATGGGAATTAAGAAGCCTGATATTGCAGCTTTTCTTTATCAGGCTCTGGTCACTTAAATAAATAAAACTGATTGAAGAAAGGACTGTAGGATTGAATCATTACTTTTAAAGTTGATAAAATATGAAAATACTTCCAGACCAGAGGCTGATGAGGAGACCAGGAACTGCTCTTCCTGGTACCTTTTCTGGCATCTGAGGAGTGCACAGCATTTCTTTGCATGAATGAAAGAATATATCATATTGTTTAGGGTTATTGTGATTAATTATAACAAATAGACTCTGTGGTCTGTCAACATGTTTAAGAATGCAACTTGGGATGAGCATTAAAAACAATTTTAGGGATAATTTCACCACAGCCTTACATTGATCTGCCTTAATTGATTTCAGTGAGTTTATACAGGCATAAAACTATAGTCCTGCAAAAATTTCTAGATACCAATGTTTATTCTATCGACTTTTAGTTACATGGCTATGTGCTTTGACATGAATGTAAACTGCCAGCCTTATCGTTATCTGGGGAAGTCCTTCCAGTGCCTTGAGGTGAGAGTATTTTGCAGCCCTGTCTGCTGTATTTGTGAAATCAGTGAAGAACAGGAGGGTTTGAGGAGGAATGCTGATTGGAAATTTTAGATGGGAAAGTGGTCATGGTGCTTGTAACTAAAGAGGAAAAAAGTGGAGGGAACAGTGTGCTGAGAGATTTTATAGTGTGGGGCTGAAAAGATGGAAGCTCTCCCACGATAATGAGACTTATGCAGAGTATTTTGATGCTCGGCTTGTCTTTTCCTTTAGTTAACACAGCCTCTCCATCCTGCATCACTGAAACCCTTACTCTGCTTGAATCAAATTGTGGTTAATAGATGTGGAATATAGGAAAAAACCCAAACCATGTAAATGTCTTGAAACCCTTTTTTTAGGCCAAAATCTGCTTCTTAGATCAGACGGAACAGATTCTATGAGGAGCCATGAGTTCTGGAAGAAAATAAACCAAGAGGTTATGTAATTATATGTGGTTATAAAGTAGATGTGAAGTAATGTAGTTGGCTTGTCAGTGGGTATGGGTGTAGCAGTAATTTCTTCATCTGTATAAAAATAAAATTAAATGGAACAGAAAGCTGATGAGAACTTCTAATCAAATTTGATATGCTCATTTAATGAAGTAACCTGCTGGAATCTAATACAGAACCTCTGGGGTATAAACCTTTCTTAAAACATATGGTGGTCCAAGAAACAAATATTTCCTCTGAATGGGGGGTTTTAGTGCCAAACCAAGATGATGGCAGGAGGAAGGGTCAGTAATCAATGATCTTTGGGTCTCAGCACTGTTTGCACATACTACAGACAGGTCCTGATTTAATGATCCATACAACTCATTCCAAAAATATTTACCACAAGAAAGGAAACAAGGAAGATACAAGGGGCAAATGGGACCAGAGTCTCTTTTTGTTCAGTGAAGTACACCATGAGTCTGAGAAAGGAACTTTTACATACTAATTGATCCAACTAATTAGAGATGGATGAAACAAAAATGTTAACACGAGAATACACATTTTGTTAAAGTCAAAATCAAGTCACTGGGGCTCTGATGTAGTGTTCAAACCTGAGACACTTTTAGAAAATTCAAAAAGGTCCAATCCCTGCAACTGGTTTGTAATCAAACTGTAATCACCAAATTTGTTGCTGGGGTGTGTAGGGCTTTTAGATTAAGATGTCAAAAGTTCTTGCACTTGAATAGCTCTGAGCATGCCAGATGCAAGTCTCGTAGAATAGCCTAGGGTATTTTTTTTCCCCAAGCACAGACACATAGATCTGGTTGCCATTCACAGAGATGACAGTTGGAAACAGTCAAAATGTCCCTGCACATCAAGGTGCTTCCCAGAGAACCGGTAGTGTTATGGGTCGCCTCATTCTTCAGTGATTAAAAGACCAGCGTTGTGGGACTATGTGATGGGGTTTTGCCTCTGATGGAACCCACGTGAAACGAATTGATGGCTTCATTCCAGTTCCTAGTGTAAACTTGTTGGCAGTCTCCAAGGATATGCAGACTAATTTCATCCATCAAAAGCAGAAAATATCTTTGTCCGGAAAAAACTGCTTTTTTTTTTTTTTTTTCCCCTTTGGAAAAATGTAAATACACAAGACAAAATATGCAGCAGTTCATGGGCAAGTTATGCATTCCTCTGCAGTGTGTAACCTGTTCTCAAAGAGGTGGTCTGGATCAGTTTGTGAACAGTTGGGAGGGAAAGGTGGATTCTGAGATACTTCAGAGATACTCTGAAATATATTGTTTCCTCGCCTTTTTTGTGAAACACTTCATTAAAAAAAAAAGCTATAAGGCTGTCAATAAGCATATGAACTTTTTTCATGTTAATAAGCAGCTATGATGGATAAGATCAGAGGTGAATCACAGCAGATTTTGTCAAATACAGCCAGCTGATGTACAAAGTTGGGTCACAGAAAGCAGAGAAGGAAAGATGAACACAACAGAAGGTTTCTGTCAGCGTAAGGATAGGCTCTACATAGGAAACTGTACTAGTTTTTGTTGTACTTTTTGCTTTGGACTGCTTCCATAGTGCAGAGGGCCATTCCCATTTCTCATGCTTTGAGAAAAGGGGCGTCTTTAGGGAGGTAGGAATTTACGTAGGAATAACTGAAAGTCACTGATACATTTTGAGATCGTTATCAGTCAGAAGACATAATTTAAATGAGCTGCTAACAAGACCTTAATTAACTTTTCCTGTAGCTAAGCACCCCTAACTGCTCTCCTGGCCTCTATCTCTTATTTTAGTGTTAAAAGCTCCTCCACTGCTTTGTGGTAACAGATGGTGTCTATCAAGTATATGAAATCTCAGCGAGTATCCCAAGGACTGAGGGAGAGGTCTCAAGCATTAAACCCCCGGGTTTCTCTAGTTCCTGGTCCCTTAAATCAGTGCTGTAACACACCAGATGCTCTGCAGGCGGTGCACAAAGCAGGACCTCAAACGCACTCTCAACAATGGGCTATACATGTAAATGCAAAAATATTCTGTCTTGATCTCCACAAGATCCTCGTGGACTCGTTCAAACAACTATCCCACTGATCAGACCTCCTCCCCCGCTGTAAGCAGTGCAGGAGGAATAGGTGACTCTTGCCCATGCTGGGGGAAATTTATCCTCAGAAGTTGATGAATATGTTTATGCAAAAATATGTGTCATGAGTTGCAGATAGGAAAATCCCATCTACACACTTGCAAGCAAGAATGTACATAGTGAAAAAGGAAAGAATCAAGTCATGCTTGATTCATTTCCGTGGATACGTAGGTTAAAGTGGTGTACATAAATTTAAAGGCCTCTTTAAAATTTGCATCGGGCTGCAATGCTTATATAGTTTTTTTGCTGTATTTGTACGCCTCTCCCTCTATTTGCTAAGTATCTTTGCACTTTCTGGATAGTTTCACTGCTTATATTCTTAGCAGTCTTACTGTATGGCCCCTGGGAGGAAAAAAGGAAATTTCAGAGACTGTTTCACTTCTGGGTTACTCCAGTGATAGCAGTTTGGGTTTGTAACCTGTGTTGCTGGATGCAGGAAATTACTTTGGGAGGCAACTGAGTTGAACTGACTGGTCTTATTCCCAGCTCTTTTACTTCAGTTTTACTTTAGGACAACTATTTCAACAGGGGACAGCCCAGACTCTAAAGTCATTTGTCTAGGAACAGTCAGGCTCAGTTTACCATTTTACTAGAGCCTTCACACAAAGCATGTGTGTTTGTAAAGTATTTGAACACTGATTACCACAGTAGCCTGTAAGAAGGCATTTCTATTGCATATTGCAGTTTACATTTGAAATCTAGGAAGATGATGAATATGACAATTTTCTGGAGAAGGAAATTGATCTTATTATCATTTAAATAGGTAGATTTTACAAGGTGTTGCTGCCATTTTTATCTCATCCCACAGTATTGAAAATAATATTCTTTAAGGCTGGATTCAATTCTCATGCTGTATTTATTGCATGGGTGTAATATATAACTACAGCTTGGTAAAACTATCCTTTCCATAGTTGGTTATAGTGTTCTCAAGTAGTTCTCAGTCTGAACTTTTGATATTGGAATTCAGCCCAGAGATAAATTTGTCTACAAAGTTTTATCAGACTTTGTTGAGATATCTTTGACTTCTGAAAGAACAGGTAAGTATATTTGCCTTATACTTTCCAGTCAGAAGGGCTGTGCACCCATAACTCAGCTTGAGAGCCGAATTCAGTCGTTCATATATATGGGGTCAGAGTCAGATTAGTGTATCAGTTTTCATTTCAAACATGAAAGACAGTTCCCAATGTTCCCGACAGTAAAGAAATAATGAAACCATGAGCCATGTTGAATTAATGTGGCAACATCTACTTGAGTCTGCAGAATTACCAAAGCAGAGACTGAGAGAAGTTGTGCTCTTTGTAGCTTTTTAATGGAGAATATGCTCTTTTCAGAGGAATGGCCTTTCCCCCATGCCTCTGACGTACAGCAACAAAGTCTTACAAGTGAAACAGTCATCCTCTTCCTTCTTTGGTACTTAAGAATGAAAATGTCAGGATTTCAGGTTCTTGTTGAGAAAAAAAAAAAAACTGAGGAAAAAGATGTAGCTAGTCATCTAAATTGTTTCCAACCTTGACAATATTCTTTCCAGAAATAAAAAAAATATACTCTCCACCAGGTAATGGGAAGGGATGTCAGATGCCTCTGAAAGGAGTTTTTAGCTGCAGTTCTTGCTTGCAATTGGGCCTTTATTCACTGCTGAGTAGTGGCAATTTGATAAGAGAATAAAGTTGTGATGGTCCTTTGAGATAAGGTAGATCGCAGAAGAAGACAAACTGTGTTCAGACACGTCTTGATGTTCAACCACTGTCTGACCTAAGAGAAAATGTAAGCGTGAAGGAATCTCATTCAGCAACAAATGACCACAAAGAACAAGAATTGTAAGCTGCATCTCCAGAGATAAAAAGGCAGAAGGGGATGGTTTTATACCAAACAAAGACCTGCTTAGGAAAGTGCAAGAGCAGTGACTATTTCTTTCAAGACCCTACAAAAACTGATGACACATCCCTAGGCTGGGCAGGCACTGCGTGGGAGTAGCTTCATCGCAGTCTAGTTTCAGCTTCCTCGTGCACTTGGATTACTTGGTGGTATGTGCCTGTCTCTGAATCTTGATTTATTCCTTTGAAATCTTTTCAAGAGTAATCTGCCACAGAATGTGTTTGTATAAAGGGATGAAAAGTAGCAAATGTCCAAATGAAAAATAAAGGTCAAATAGACACTTTCTGTGTGAATCATCATTGCACCCATATTTCCTGCTGGAATAATTACAAGATTTGTTTAGTAGACTGTGGTTCTTCTGATTTATTCCAAATCTGTTGTAAATTACTGACCAGAGATTACACACTCACCATCTTTGTACTAAAATTATTCCTAATCCATACCAAAAATTTTCGATTTGTTTTAAGGGAACTGTTTCCAGAGGCTAAAGGACAAATCTGATTCTCATACCTTGTCATTCTGTAGCCTGTCTTCCAAGGTTTGGCTGTATTAATGCCATGAGCACATGGCGTTGATTTTCTTCTATCTGATGTTGACACCCCTTGAAACAGTGTACAACACTGAAGTTTGTCCATCAGTTTCCTATATAGACCACTGATAGCTAGAAGATGTATATGTGACTTTGAGTAATGTGGGCTGGCTTGCAGCTGGGTTCCTCAGAGCAAAAGAAGCCTCCCAATAACCTAAACTTGGAACCCGTTCTCCAAAGAATTTTTCGAGTTCCCAGTCACAGCCACCCCTCCACAAGTCTGCCTACCAGAAACCAAACAGGCCACTGAAGGTACCTTTCATGATGGAAATAGAGCAGCAAGTCCAGAAAGCTCTTAGATCTGTTTATAGACTTGAAAGCCTGAATATATTCACAGCTAAGGAATACTTACATGAATACAAGTAGCCATATGCAGTGATCAAGCAGGGCAAAGTTACTCTTGTCTCAAAAAAAACACAGGAGACATCTCTGCAGAACCCATAGTGAAAGAGGCTTGTTAAAAGGGGGACATCTCTGAAGGAGCTCAAGGACAGGTTGAATGGGGCCCAAGGCAACCTGATCTAGCGGGTGGCATCCCTGGCCTCACTGGGGGAGTTGGAACTAGACAGTCTTTAAGGCCCCTGCCAACCCAGACTATTCTGTGGTTCTATGATTAGCTCCAAGTAAATCACAAAGTTGACACTGCTGAAAAGCCATAGAATTTCCGGCATTCAATTAATATCTTATTTGTTTGATTAGTGTATTTTTGGTTCTTTTAAGATAAAATTTGGTGTATTCACTCAGCCTTCAAATCCAGCACTGGTTCCCTGCTTAAATGAGAAATATTGTGTTTTTATGTTACTAGTTTAATGCAGCAAGCAAGCAGAGATCAAAGAGTCTTGAGAACTACATTTAATTATAATCGCCGCCACAAATGCCAGAGCAAGATGTGGCTCTGTCATAAAAGAAAACACAGTAAAACAATATTATGCAGTTTACAAATTCCATCAAACCACTGTACAAATAAACAATGCTACTGAATCACACAACAAATCATCTTACAATTAGGCCACACAAGACCATCTGGTTTGCAAACCAGCCTACGAGCCAAAGAGGAAAACTTTGAAGATAAATATTGCCATATGTGGAAGCCCAGGAAAAATATTACTTACTAGCACGGAGCATCATTTTGAAATGTAATTCTCCGTGGGAATTGAAGATTTCTTACTGAGGCTAATGTGTTTTGCAAGAAACCTCACAAAATGGAAGCATAAGGTATTACAGATAGGCCCAGAGACTGTGAAGGAATGAAAGCCCTTTAAAAGCAGCTGGATTTAGCCTGTCTGTTGGTTGAACACCTAAGTTAAATCAGAAGTTTTAACATTTTGTCTCCAGGACATTTGTCTAGCTGTATAAGGGAAACATCTTCTTTCTCAGTCAAAGTGTAGTGATAATGGTAAAAGGTAGAATTTGGTCTACATGAGTTTTGAATGGCTAAAGTAGGATTATTTTATCACTCCTTATTATACTGATGATCAGAAGTTCTTAGTATTCTGGTGGACAGCTTTGCAAAACTCCAGGTCTCAAGAGTAAGATTTACCAAAGCAAAGAGATGTTCGGAACGTCTGTCTTCAAGTCGCATAATGGTTGTGCAGTTCAGGAGACTGGAATTCAGCATTCACTAAAAACCAAGGCACTGTAAGACATCTAAAAATATACATCAACAATCAATCAAGATGTCTAAAATCATCTCTCAAAGATGTTGAGCAATGAACATGTTTTTTCTGAAGTCAGTGGTAAGTTTCTCCTTAACTTTGGTAATTCAGGGTTGGGTCCTGGACAATAATGGTTAGAAAAGAATAATATAAAAAAGAAGTAAATCATAAAAAGCACAAAATCAACATCAGCCCCTTATCCATCTGAACAAATTTTGATTAAAATAAAAAATGCAGAAGTGTTTCATTTGTTTGAAATTTACAATCTCTGTGCAGTTCTCCTGGTTTGTTCCCAATTTGTTTTGCCTTATGTCATGAAAGACCATGAACATGTGAAAAAGGTTTATCTTTCATGCTTTGAAACAAATAAATGAAAAAAAAAAAGTTGAAATATTAAAAGGGATAGTTTAGACATTTATAGAATTATAAAATATGCTTTAAACTATATTGGTTTATATGCATTATATAGGGTATAAAATTGCTTGAAAGCTCATAATTGACATCTCTGGCTCATTAAATGTTTTCTTTCTGTCACAGGTATTTCTCATAAAGTTGATCAAAGGTTTGGATTCTCCAGAAAATGGCTCATATGTTAAGAATAACTCAGAAGTGCTGAAGTCACATTTTTATTCTTGGAGGGTTACTAATGAAAGCTGTGCTCTTGGTAAGGAGGTTTTAGAGATGGGTTTAGGCAATGTTTTTACAAACTAAGAAAATACCTTTAAAAATGCAGCCCCCACCCCCCACTTTTCAGCCTCAAGGCAAACGTAACATCCCTTCAGTTGTCCTGCTTTTTTCCCATCTGTTGTGTCCAGACCATCATCCTTTAAAAAAATTATATAAAACTAATTGGGGTTTTTGAGCTTTTGTTTCTCTAAGATGAGAAGTTACACATGTCTGTGTCACATCTCAAGCTGTCCTGATGCACACTGAGCTTTCACGATGGGTCTCAGTTTGTTGCATTAGTTCAGTCCAGTGATTTCAAGGGAGGTCTGATTTACATCAGCACAAGTCTGAGCCAGACCTTGATAAAACAGAAAGAGAAACAAAAGTGGTGTTGGCCTGACTTTGGGTGGCAGTAGCTTTGGGGCACCAGAATATTTCATCATCCTATATTCAATAGATGCTGCATATCGCAGGGAACACTACTGTGCTTTGTGTATGTTACCAGATCATGAGTGCATTTCGCTCTCTGAAGGTTCTCTAAAGGTTCCTTAGATCACACGGTGGAAAAACATGGCCATCTCTAATCCAGTAATAAAACTCAGTCTCTTCTCATGTTTGCTGGCTCATCCTTTACATGATATGAGGTGTAGTCCCTGCATTTGCAGGCTTTGGACCAAATGGCCAAGGCAAAATGGCACCATTGGACAGCAGTTTTCATGGAGATTCAAAAGGTGATACACAAAGCTCTGCCAGGTTACATCATATATAGGTCTCAATTTTGTTAGAGTTATGTTGATGGCATGGATTAAAATGGTGAGCAAGCAGACTGTGCAGGTCTCAACTCCTGGTCTTTGCATTACTTACTGATTTTTTATTTCAGAAAGCAGCAGTTACTTTGCTGGCATTGAGAGTAGTCCTAGACCTACACAGAGCAAGAGGAAGACCTGATCTTTTCCCTTTCACCGAAGAATAGATAGCTAAAGCTGTGGAGAAAACCAAGACAAGTTTTCTCACTTCAAAGGATTTTCTCCCCAGATGACTATGTTCTCAGGCTTCTTTCACAGAGCTGCACCAGTTTATCCTGGCTGGAGATGTGCTCATGGCTAGGCATCAGCACTGACCCAGAGATGGCTTAAAACATGTATGAGTCACAGAAAGGAGAGTTTTGGATGAGAAATTTGGAAGGGATGTGATGAGGTAGGGCAGGGCAGGGCAGGAGGGAAGGGTGCCCATGGCTGGGAAAGAAGGGCACTTTTATGGGCACTTTTATCTCTGTGTTTCTTGCTCTGTTGTCTCTTTGTCTCCCGGTATTTCCACCACAACACAGGCTTCAGCCCTTAGCATGCAAACAATCAGAAAGAAAGATACTCCTCCCAAATGCTGGATTTTGTCTGAAATGCAAGCATGAGATGAAATCTCTCTCATCCTTGCTGAGGCCTGTCTCTGCAGCTGATGTTGAACGGCACTGAGTCACAGCAAAAGACATCATGAACTCCCTGAAGCCAAAGAAACCCTTGCCAGCATCCCAAAGGGGATTCCCAGCCACCTCACTTGCGCAGCGCCTCTGGCATCTGGTGGTTTGCCCAGTTTTATTTATTTATTTATTTTATTCACCTCTATTTTGTCTGGAAAAGGCTTATCTATTTCTCCTCCTGCGGCTCAGGTCTTTCTTTCAGCCTCTGCCAAATCCTAGAGCCACGTGCTTTGCGAGCCTCTTTGGAGGAAGAGCCCTCCTGCGTCCCTGGTCGGGCTGGTCAGCAGCCAGCTCCTGGGAGGTGACCGGGACCTGCAAGGAGAGGGATGCAGTTCCATAACTGAAGAGAGAGATGCTGGATAGGAGCTATGATGTTTGGCAACATGTAAAGGTTGTGGGGCTGAAGTATCATTCTGGGACATGGCTTTAGCCCTGGGCTGGGCTTCCAGCATGCACACAACCTCCTGTCACACAGAGATGATGGGAAAGGCAAATAGGATGGAGAGGGGTGAAAAAGCAATGCTCAGTGGCATCAGAAAACTTCACCAGGCTATGAATATGACCTCTAGCATTTGGCATGTGTATACTAAGCACTGTCACCGAAAGCCACTGTCACCCTTGTTTTCTTGGGTGGACACAGTACCACCGGGTACCATTCTGGCTGGGACAAGATTCTTAGCTGCTGCCACAGCTGGGCCTCTATCATTCATGGAAACATATCAGTTTGATTCATCTCTGTGTTTTCCTCTGTGCCTTGCTTAGGAAACTCCCCAGCTAGCATCCCCAGCAAGAGCGGATACCAGCACACCCCTGGCAGTCAGACTGCAGCAAGGGGGGAATGAGTGGGTCCTTCCTCCATTTTTGTGGTGGCTCAGCTTGCCATGGGCCCATCTGTGCTCTTACCACAGGCTCAGACCCTCAGGGTGCAGAGGAGAGTGTTGTCAGCACCACTGAGATCCAACACCCTTCACTGCAGCAGCACGCGCCTCACTGTCCTGACATTAAATAAATATTAGAAAAAGAGAGACAGGGAGAGAGAGTGAGAGAGGGAGGGAGTGAGTGAAATGTACACCCTCCATTTCACACAGTGTCCAGAAAGCCTGGCTGTCAGCATCCCGCTGGACTCCCTCCAGACAGGTATTCATTACATAGATTTGACTTTTTAAATACGATAGAAATGAGAACTGCAAACTTAATATGTTTTTCTTCTTGGGAGATGAGGGGGCAGGAGGGAGGGGAATAGCATTTACCTCATAATTTCCCTTTCTCTTCCCCCCTCTGTGTAAGCCACATTATTCTTTCTGCAAAGGTACTTGGGGAAACTTGGTAAAATTTTCCCTCATGCTTGAAATTTACTTACCCTGGGTAACAGGAAATGTGGTGTCTTGTGATGTAGATTGTTATACCAGATGGTAATCTTAGCACATGCTATTTGTGTAGATCTGCGGTGCAAGTGAGTCATCATTTGTAGCTGACCTTCACTGCTGTGAAAATACTTCTTTCAGTAATAACAATAACAATAACAATAACAAACAACCTTTTCGCAGGTTTTGGCTCTGCCTGGCGTGAAGACAAGGGCGTGCTGTGCAGCCAGTGAAGGTGGGTCCTGGGCTCCCGGCAGAGCAGAGTTACAATCCCTCTGGAGCGGGATCCAGGACTCCTTACGAGTCTTTCCATTGGCTCTGCTGAGCTCTGGATCAGGCCCAGGTCGTGTTGCATCACATTTCTTTACAGCCTCCTTACGTTCCCCTCTCTGCACTCCTCTGTTGACAGAAAGCACTTGCCCGTTTTCTACCATATAGGAAGATGTGCAGCCTCATAATCAGATCCAAATAACGGGATCTGCTTGTTGCTCTTTCCAAAGTCCCCACAGCATGTTGAATTTAGGAGGAAGAGTGTGAGGTGCATTACTCTTGAATTGCAATTATGCTTGCAATTTCTGCATCTGAAAAAAGAATGTTTTCACCTGAGACAAGTATCAAAAATCCTTGATATTTTGATGGAGGGCATCAACTTTTGCTGGAGCCTCCCACGGTGCCTGTGGCAGCTCAGCCTTTCTTATCCCATTTTGTTGTCTGTACAGATAATTCTGAATACAGGTTCCTGCTTCAGCAAATCTGCAGATCTAAGCCCAGATCCTGCAAAAACTCTATTAGTGCAAGATTGAGCTCATAAATTGAAATTACAGTTATTAGTAGTGCCACTGCAGTCCTGTAGAAAGCCAGACATAGTATTTGACTCCAGTGTTTCCTGCAGCAATGAATTCCACTCTGGGAAGAAGCATTTCCTTTCATTTTCCTGAAATTGTCCTTCTACTGTGGGATTTAAGACAAAGATTCATTTTTCTTTCCATTAAAATTAAAATATTGAATGCTAGTGGAAAGTCGTTTCTGGCCCTTTGTAAATATTGAAACCTCAGACCTTACTAGCTGTGATAGCTTTCCAGAGCTATTCTTCCAGGTATTTTGGCATCTACTTCACTGTGTCCTAGGAAAGAGGGTGAGTGTTTCAGACCAGGGTACCTGTTCTACTTAGAAAGCTGTTTGGTAAAATAAATAAAGCATTTAAGTAGGGAGAACCCAGAAGCCTATCATATGTCAAACTTTTCAAAACCAATTACAACTCACATCTGATAGAGTGAAAATCACACTGGCAATTAGATCAAGAATGGCTGATTAAATTCCTCAGGCTACCCAAATCACAACGCCAGTATTTGTTTCAAAGACCTTATAATTACTGTATTTAAAAGGCTGTTATTCAATACTCTCCTCTAACTCTGAATTGCTCCTGATGTCAACTCGAGGTACATGAAATTCTGCATATGGTACATGCTATAACCGATCAGTGCACATGACCTTCATTGCAGCATTATATCTTTTGCTTTGTACTAATCTTCTCTTTCTAAAATTAGAGTAGATGGATACTGTAGAAGAGGCAGTAGGTCTGATTAAAGGTCTATTAAATCAGTGGAAAAACTTTCATCTTCTGTGGATGTTAATGGACTTTAGTTCAGGTCCACTGTGACTGATTTTGCTGGATCACCACTGCAATAAAAGTGCCTATTTTCTAGTGCTGAAGTGTACTTATCTCCCAATCATAGGAGTACAAGTGACGCATACATTCAGCTTAACCTACTCCACATTTTTCAGCTGCTTTGGTACCTTTAGATGAGAGGGCCTGATGAAGCAGGAACTAGTTGCAAAACAAACAAAGACGACTCTACAGTGCTGTGAAACTGCGTATTTCTTCAACAGCCTGTTTTGTTCAAGAGAATGTCATACTTGTTACACTGTCTTGCTGGTAGCAGATAAAGTATTTTAAAACTGAAGTCCATTTTCTTGCTCTCACATCCAGTATATGCAGCCCTTGTAAAAGACAGAAAAATTCCTGATGTTTGAAAAAGTTGCTTTTGGTGCCAAAACAGACAGAAAACGTCTATACTTCTGTAGAAATGCAAGGGGAATAAAGCTGTTTCTAAGGGGATAAATGTCTCTCCTATTTCCTATTCCCTGTTACTTTGGTTACTGTTACTTTTAAACATTCCTAGCATTTTGCACATAATAAAAAAATCGCAAAACCCCTGTTCATTTCTAGACACTATTTTCAAACCAAAGCTGCTTGTGGCGAAGAAAGGTGTAAACACCAAAGTCCATCCCACCCCAGTATAGAAACCCATCCTAAGTTCACCTGGTTGAAGGAAAGACATAAAGGAAAAAAAAAAAAAAGGCAAACAAAAAAGCAAATCACTAAACAAGTGTGAGGAATTGAAAAACATAATCATAAGACCCAGTGATCTGCCCATTATGATCGCCATCATCTTCACTTCTTCCTTCTGTGGTTTAGTCCATGATGCAAGTCCTATATGGCCAGGCTATGATATTACATACAGTGTTCAGAGGTGCACAGTGCAAAATGGACTGTCACAGGAGTTATTCCTTGCATCCAGCTATTATAATGTACTGCACTCTTTCCTCCAAAACTATTCTTCAGAGGAAGAGAAGAGCAGGCAGTTCCCATGCCCATTCCATGACCAGAGCCACAAACCAGTGTGTCCACATCAGGACAAAGAGCTTACCACTAGGAACATTTTCTGCTGACAGCCTTCATTGCTGTCCTGCAGCTTGTGTTTCTCTTATTTATTTAGGAATCTATTTCAGCTTGTTATTTAGTTGTGCTAATGAGGAGAGCACTAATCTCTGTTTGCCATAATCTGTGTTTGGTTCCACCCTGCAGGTTACAGATAAGGAAGGAAAACAGGGTTTCAATTTCCCACTTGCTTGAAACCTTTCTTATGTTTTCCTGCAGGATTAGATGAAAGATAGCTGCTGGCATCTCATAATTTCTAGGCTGAAATGCCAGGTGGACTGTGAAATGCAAACTGAGTGGAGTTATCTGCACATAGCCTGACCTGCCTATTAGAGGGCTCTGCATACACCACCACAGCATGAGCTGGACTAGGCTGGGGTCAGGGCCTTGGGACAGTTACCATTGTATCCTGTCTGGCTCCTCACAGGCTTTTTCCACTGGTTCCTTTTGTCTGTGTGAGAGCGCTCTGGAATCTACCTAGGACAGAACAAAGGTTTACTGGGCATCTGAAATATTTTTTTTCCATAAGCATTGCCCATGAGTGGCCCTAGGTTTGTGTCTTGAAAGATGAACTGCACGGAATTCCATTTGCACTTTTATAACCTATTAAAGTGACTGAGAGTTACCATTATAGGTTTGCTGATTTTGAAAGTGTTATAACTTTCAATAAAAAGTAGCATTTACATTTGCACTGTGGCTTTTTTTTTTTCTTTAAAGTGTAAAAACTGATTATTTAATTTCCTCAAAGCATTACATAAAGAAGCATCCCTGGCTGAAGTATCTTACAAATATGGCAGTCTCTGACGTTCCTCATTTGTCTGTCATTAGTAATACCCTTTAGTAACCTCTGGCAAAGGCATTTTTCAGATATGCAGTTCTTCTGGTAACTTATTTACTCAGGACAGTTTAATTCAGAGGCAACATCTGGATTTCCATGGAAGCCAGTCTTACAGCTTAGCTGACTGAGGTACCACAGAGGTCAAGTGAACTGCCTGTGGTGATACTTTAGCTGCCATTGAACTTAGGACCTTCCTGCCTCCAAAACACTGTGTTGTAACTGTCAGACTCTCCTCTCTCATCAAAAATCATATTCCTGGGGATGATCTTCTTTCCTTAGGCCCTGGTTATATCCTTCCTTTTTCATGCTCATTTTTAGGCCAATTTTATCTGTTCACTGTATCAGCCCTGCAGAACTACCTTAAGAAAATACTGCTTGACCTCCTAACTTCAGCTCTGCTTTTGCTTCCAAATCATACTTCAGTGTTTTGTTCAGATCACAGACAAGGTTTGAAGGTGTCATTCTAGTCCATGAAAAATTATTTTCTATTCCTTGCAAATTTCTGAGATGCACAGATATTTCATCATCTGTGACTGTCTTGTGAAAACATGTCTTATTAAGTCTTTTGAAGCCATAAAAATCCATACAAAACAAAACTGTATTGTCTTCAGCTATTGTTTTTTGCTAATTAAACATCTCTTTGAACAAATGGTGTAAACTCTCTAATAAATTTGTAATGAAAGAAATATTCCAAGCCTCAGTGATTAATGAGCAGATGTTAACAGGCAGTGCAAACTTATGGGAAACCATTTCTAATAGTGATGTCAACAGAGAACAATTCACAGACATAATTACTAAAAAATTATCAGAGACTTCCTTGTCAAGTATTTTGTATGTTTATAAAGCTGTTGGTGACTCATTTTAAGCAGTCTGGGAGACTTATTTGATTTGGAATCAGAGTTTTATTATTGCTTAGTTGTTATGTAATAGTTTACTCAGGCAAAATGGTCAGCTATTCTTCCATCTCGGCATAGTCCTTATGTGTGCACTGAGATTCCTTGTAATTCTTTCAGCAAATCGTATCTAAATACTTTTCCATCCTTTGGAAATACGGTTCTCATTAAAACTGAGTAGTAGAACAGCCCTTTGCTTAATTACCCATTAGATTGTCTGCCATCCACTATAAACTTCAAGTGCTGCAGTACTAGCCACCCTGTGCTATTCAATTCCCTGTACCATGTGGAGCAGCTCTCTATGACATGCAAGCAGCCTCAGTAAATTTTGCCTGTGTTTGTTTTAGAGGCCTTTTCATAGCAGGCAGAGTGCTGCCATTTATGCAAGGCAGGTGCATTCACTAATTTCTTAGGTTACAGCACAAACTGCAATTAATGTTGCCTGTCTCTACAGTGTCATTAATGTTCAAGTGAAGTAATCTGGATGTAATTTTCACACTGGCGCTAAAATGACATTTCAGTGATTCCACGAGTTTCTTTTTCCAAGACATTCCAGTTCAATCAGCTATAGAATTACCCATCTTTTTCTTTGATTGCTTACTGTGACTCCTTTAGATGAACTCCAAAACCCAAATTTGGAATTTTAAAAGAGGTAAGCGCAGCTGTCCACCACTTCTGGCCCTTCTCTGGGAGACTGAGCATTTTATATAGCTGAGAGGTAGCTGGTATTTCTAGAATCACTGAGATTTTTGGATGTTAGTACAGAGTTGTTGTTTTGATTTGTCATGTTTTGATGTGTCATATATCATGGAATGACAAGCTGTGGTAGATGAATAATACCCACCAATATCATATTTAGTCTTGCACTACCAAACCGTGCTTGGCATTGCCAACAAACCATGATAATTTTGGGCCACCGCTCTGAGAACTCTCTGTAGAGGACTGTTGGTACCCCTTTGCATACCTTTATTTTTTCTCATATGCAAATATTATTTAGATTAAATTAAAATTATCAGCTATAATCAAACCTCACACAATTTCCTGGAGAATTATTTTGCTGTGTAAACACAAAATCTTACCAGTGCAAACAGGTTTTACAAAGCAACCCTAACTCAGACCATAATTATTTTGGGGCAGAAATAACCTATATTTTTAATATGTATAGCCAGCCAGCTGCTTCTTGTGCTGATGAGGTCCTAGTGCACATTTTCAGCCTACAAAGAACTTCACAAAGAATTGTTAGAAAATACACTTTCCTAGTGATAGCACTAGTAGTTCAGTACTCTAGATATCAGATTATTCACCAGCACTCAACAAAGGCACTATTACAACAGAGAACACTCCTGCTTGGTATAGTAACCCTACTGAATTATCCCATGGTGCCTCAGAGAAGAAATACCTCAAGGAGTTTGGCTTCCAAGGATCCCTAGAAGACAGTAGGAGCTGGGTGCCTAAAATCTGCTTTACAAATTGTCTTGGTTTAAAAAAAAAAGTTGGGGAGGGAATTCACATAGAATGAACCCCCTTCCCCTTATTCCCCCTGCAATATGGAGAAACAAAAATTGCAGGGAAGTATAAGTGGAAAACTAACAATTTACTGAGAAGGCAGGAATCAAAGGACATGACACTACTGTATGTCAAGAATAGAGAAAAATGAGAAAACTGTAAACAAACCAACCAATCTGCTACTGTCAAATAACAGTTTCAGAAGTCAGAAATGACAAACTGTTAAAAACCTGGGCTATTAGACTGAATAAGCTTCAGAAAAAAATATTCTTACAGCATATGTCCAAAGAAGTAGGATAACTCGAATTTCCCTTTAAAAAAACAACAAATCAACAGAAACCAAAGGTCAGGACCAGCAAAGACCAGCACAAACTGCATCTCACTCAGCCTATTCATAACACAGTCAACTAAAGACAGAATTAGATAAGGAAGAAATACCATATTTAAACAGGAAGAAATATTCATCAGACTTAAGATTTCACATATTTTATCTAGCAGTAAGATACAGGGAAATGGTTTATCCACAAAAGAGGGATCCACCAGCCATGTGCTCCCTCCCCCCCTTCCACGCTTGCCCTGGAACAAAGGGGAAAAAAAGATGGCTGAGGGTCTTCCTTCCCAACCACCCCTCTCGGCACTGCTGCTTGGCTTGGCTGGGCTTGGGCTCTGCTTGGCTCCCCTGGGTTTTTTTCTGCTGTCCTTGCATCAGGAGGGACTGCTTTCAGCAACTCCTGAGACCCCAGAACAGCTCTGGCCTGCAGCAAACCCCTCTTCCCCCTTCTCCTCCAACTCCTCATGTCTGAAGGGAAGGGTGACCCCCTTAGGATGAGGTATGAATATTCATCTCTATAACTTCCTTCCCTGATTTTGTAACTGTAACACAAATGGTCTGTCAACAAGAATGAGCAAAAGGGTTCTGTGGCTGGAACTTTTAAGGGAACTGCAGCTTTCCAGGAACTGATGGAAGTATTTTTAATCAGGAAGCCAGTGGGTGAAATGCTGTTCTCAGATGTATGAGTAGATGTAAAATTACTCCTCTGGTGTTGGGACACCTGATCTTGCACTTTTCTCTTGCCATTTTCCACCTCTACTACAGCCTATATGATTCTGGGAAGATCCTTTTTCCTGGAGGAATTTTTTGAAAGCAGATGCAAAAATAGAGGGTTTCTAATCAATCTCCTTGATGACCTTCCAGTGCTGCACCAGTTACTCAGATCAAGGTTTATGAGGGGTGGTTTGAAAACTGGAGACTGAAAAGAGCCATTTACATCCCTCTCTTCTTAGCTCTGGCTGCAATACCAAAGTATTTCTTTGGCCAGAACTGACAAGGGCCCATGTGTAGCTACTCTGAGTCCACTATAGTCACATCAGCATCTGTAAATGACATATTGCCACACCGCAGTGAAAAGTCACCTTTCCCTGCTAGGAAGCACCTATGAAGATATGAACCTTTGTACCAGCAATGCAGCCAAGAAGCTGTACAAAAATACCCTTCCTCTAGTGTCCACTGAGACTTTAAATGCATCTAGTTATATGAACTCTTATATAAGTGAGGGGAAATTGGATTGATTTGCTATAACTATAGTCTTGTTGCATTTCACCACAGAAACACAGCCTCTGTACAAGTTTTGATTTACATATTAGTGACAAATGATTTTCCCCATTGCCATGTCTCTGTGCACAGAGCTCATCACACTGTGAAGGGTAAGAAAGGCAGAGGAAAATGTGACCATGGGCTGTCTTAGCCCCAACTTGTCCCTGGCTCTGGACCGCACGCAGCTCCTGTGTGCCAAGGAGAGGGTTTCTTCCAAAAACATGCCATGCAGTTGCTGGGTCCCTTTTGTCTGCAGATAATTAATTTCAAATTTGTAGCAGCACTTTAGGTTTGTGTCTAACACCACACTTTTACACATATGTCGGTGTCATAATGCGATAGAATAGCAGAGACGTGGTGCAGCTTTTTCTCTTTGCCACTGCTTTTGTAACATTACTGGAGAGCTGTTCATCTGAACACTTGTTCTGGAAAACAGGATAGCCTTAGTGTTAACCATCAACCTGGAACAACTAGCACAGTACAGAGAAAGTGTGACTTCATCATCATCATGGGAGACTTGTGAGGCCTTCTGAGGGCATCCAGAAGTGTGTGTGTTACCTAACGAGGTACCTTCAAAATTTGAATAAATGATGCAAACAATAAGACTTACAAGACTGGGAGACCTTTTCCTACTGTGAAGCTCCCTTCCCTGGGTTTCAGGCCATTTGAGATGGCAAGATGGCATTTGCAACAGCCGTGGTAAAGCAGAAGCACTCGGTGGGAGAAACTCATCCTTTTCAGAGGTCCCTCCTTACCACCCCTTAAACCTCCCAGAACGCAGATGAGTGTAAATTTAGCAGTGGGAAAATCTCACTCACCAAAAACAAGTCCGGGCCAGGTGCTGTGTTGGGAAGAAGCACGGTGGCCAGCTTGAGGTGAGTTACTGCAGGAGCTGAAGTGACCCAGATGGGCAGCCCCAGGGGACTAAACATTCTCAGCTGTGTCCTTCAATGGTAATACTGCCTGAGATGGAAAATTTGAAAATGGACAAGAACTTTTAAAGGTTAAAATGTTATTTTAAGCACACAGTGTTTTCTAAACTATTTATGTATCTAAGCTATATTCATTTATGGTATGAACAGGCAAGGTACTAAAGCCTATATTTAAGCATGCAAGCAGTCTAATCAACTTCCTATTACATGGTCAGAATTGAGTCTCATCAAGAAATGCTTTCCTCAAGTCATGCTTTTAACTGGCTTTGAAAAGCCTGTCTCCACACTGCTGAATAGCATGTGAGTCATTTAATTCAGCCTGAGCCTTAAGTCAGCAAACTTAAGTCTGTAATATTCATTTGAATGGTAATTATTGTCTTCAATAGATCTTCAATTATAAAAATATTCTGCTTTTTAATGGAAAGGTGTAAACAGCATACACTTTGGTAAATGGTAATGGCAGAAATATTTAAGGATAGGAAAGAGTTGGAGAAAATGACTCATGTATGTATAGCTCTGAACATAGTACTTTTTGAAGTGACTTCTGGATAAGAAAGTCAAAATTGTTACCAAACCCATAAAAATCAGGACTAGTTTTATTTTGAAAACCTTTGAAGTAACTCCCTTTTATATATTTTAATGTTTTTAAATCCTTAGCAAGAACTTTTGTAAAGTTAACATGGACATTTTTAAAGTTATTTTCAATTGTTATTTGTCAGAAAAATTGCGGTGAGCTATAAGCATGTGTGTGTAAAATGAGTAGTAATAAAATAGCATTGTAAAATACAAAACAACCTGAACAGCAGGTACTTTCCAGAAGTGCTTTTGTTACTTTCTGTAAGATATTCTTGGGAGGAGAAATGAATGTTGCAGTGTCCAAATGTCTAAAAAAGCAGATCCAGTAAATAAACTGTGTTTTGGACTTTGTATCTAGCTGGAGACTACAGAGCGGAGGAGGGAGGTGCTCTGCACAGGGACTGCTTGAACTTCGTAAAAGGGAAAAGAAGCTTTGGGGGTATCCTGTGCCATAGAAAGAAATGCGTGTCAGAGCTGTATGTGTCTGTATATTTATGTGGTGTGTGTGGGTGAGAGAGAGGGTCCTGGAAGCAGAAACTAAATGAGGGATGTGGTCCTGGAAAGAGAAAACTAGAGAAAGGCCAAAGAGCATTGCTGAGCTGGATCCAGCCCCGAGACATCACTCCAGCCAAGGAAGCTGTGAGTTGGATTTTTTTTTTTTTTTTTAACATGTACATTTTTTATTGCATTCTGAGCAATTTCCCACAACATTCCACATTTTTAAGCCTTTTCAGAAGGGGAAAGGGAGGGAGGCTTGAGAACTTTTTTTTTTCTTTTGAGAAATTCCAGATCTCTTGAGAGCATAAAGCATTTTTAAGGTTCCTTACCCGTATTTAAAAAGCTAATGATGACATAACCAAATAGACTATAAAGGAGCAGCAGCTGCTCAGTGAGAAGAAAACCATAGGGGGCAGATCCTCCGCTGGCAATCGCTGGTGAAATTAGAGGCAGCTTGACAGATGTCAGCAGTTGAACGTTCACAGCGATCAATAAAGGCTATGAACACTCCTTATTCTGCTGGGCACTTTGTATACACCGCTGTAAAGTGAGCTGAGAGCGGGTAAAGGCAGTACACCTCCCTTTACGAAGCGAGGAACCTGGGGCCAGCTGAGTCACCGAGATCTCACAGCGAGTATGTGGTGGAGGCAGGGATAAAACACATCCTCCCTCCTGCTAAAAGCACAGAGCCAGCCTCCCTGCCGCCGCTCAGTCCTGCTGGCACACAGGCTTGGTGAATCCTTGCAAACTGTTCTTGGTGGCTTCCCTGTGCCCAAGTAGGTGAGGTCAAGTTGTTCAACAAGCACTCAGAAGCAATACCCGTTTCTGGGTTCTGTTCATGTCCTTTTTGCTGCCGATTATAATTGTTGATATTATTTGTCATTCTTATGGTCTGTTTTTTAAGTTTATTCTTACTGTTTTCACTTCTCAGAAGAGCTGGGAAATGGTTACAACCTGGGGGTGATGATGGTAAAACTCACTACATAATTTCTGAGTACTGTGGGAGATACATCCTCCCAGCATAACATTTTTATGGCAAGTTTAATGTTCGGCTCATCTGGAATAAGCTGTGAGAGCCACACTACAGGAAGCTGTCAGGGTTACTGACGATTTTTTATTCTCTTTGGAAAAGAAGAAAACACAGGCTTCTGTCCTCAGTGGATTCTGTGATTTGTGAAGCACTGAAAGAGATCAGATTTCTGCAGAAAAGAAATATCCAGTGGGTAACTATTTGTGCCAATTCCAGTTCAAACATAAGCCTTTCTTATACAAATAGTTCATGGCAGAGCAAGAGGTATTAAGAGGGATGTGAGCTGTAACCAGAGTGGAGGGAATGCTAATATTTTGTCCGGACTGGGGTTTGGGAGGTGGGTTTATTACTGTTTAGAATAAGAATCAAGAAATTCTGGAACAGTGCTGTGCTTTATTTTTGTTCTGTTGTGAAATTCCATCCTTACAGCTCTGGCCATGCAGGAAAACCATTTTCTTTCCCAAATGGGCTAGACTCTGTGTTTTATGTGCTGCCCCACATCGTGGGCACTGCAAAATGGTACCAATCTGGGAAACAACAGCACAAGACTGCACTGCCCAACCCTTCACAGGCGAACTGAACTAGTGATGGGGGAAAAAAGGTGGAGAGGAATTTACTAGTTCTTTTTAAGTGTTGCAACCACTCTCCTCTGCCACATGGAGCACAGAGGGGGGCAGAGACATACTTCTGACCCCCCTTCTGCCCCCACCTTCCCCGCCTCCTCTCTGAAGAGTTGCTCCTGTGTTCCCTGGAGCAAAGAGGCTGTGATTCTTGGCAGGCTTCATGTCAGTTACTCAGGTCAGGGGGAAGTCATTACTTCCTCCTCCCACACTGCTCAGTCGTGTTAGGTTAGGACAAGACTTCGCAAGACATTGCCCAATATTTGCAGAGTGTCTTTCCCATAAAGGAAGAAACTGAAATGTGTCATAAACCTTAAAATTACAGAAAATGACGCTGCTTTGTTGATAGGTGAAAATGCACCAAAATATAATAAACAATAAACCAAAATATAATAAAAATTTGAATATAGATGTGGTTATGGTTCTGATTTGGGGATGGGGAGAACTTGAATGCTCTGCTTGACCACACCTCAAAATATATTTTGATTTTTGTTTAGGCTGCTGAAATGCTGTCTTTTTTGCTTTATTGCCTTTATGTTTCAATAATCACATGTCACTTAGCTCCCTTTTTTTGGTAGGTTCAAAAACCCTATGACAAAAAGAAGGACCTTTATTTTTCCAACTGAAAAGAAATTATCTTGGAAGGAGAAGTGAAAAGTTTGCTGTGTACTGTGTGCCTTTGTTGTAAAGCAGTCTGAGACAGTGAATAAACCCTCACTATTATTGTAAGGCTTTCTTTATCAAAGACAGTTAGCATGAAGACTACAATAACAGCAGTAAAACTACAGTGAGGATCTTTTGTCACAGAAATAACACTGGGATCTAGGCTACCATGTTTAAGGGAAAAGAGAAAAGTAGGTGCTGAGCCTTCTATCTGAAGCCTATTTCTCTTAGATAGTTGCATTCCCTGTTATCCCTGTAGAATTTAGTAATATAAGAGCCTTTAATTTCTTACTACTATAAATAATGAGAGCTCCACAAGGAAGGACAACAACAAGAAGAACACACAGAAGTCAGCTAGGGAAACACAGGCTGCCTGCTATGGAGAGGGAACTCTGCACTAGTATCATGATCACTGTGGACTCTTTCATCTTAAAAAGACAGCCCCCATCTGATACATTAACAAAATTTTTTAAACTTGGGAATTTCACCACACACATGCTCTATCCTTTGAAAGTGATGAAACCAAACAGGCTTTACAATATGGTGGCTTAAATTCTCTCTTTCTGAGAGAGAGAAGCGTTCTCCCCCTTCCATCCCCACCATCTTATAGGAAAAATCTGGGTCCTGATACAGTAGCAGACAGCAGACAGCTAAGCAAACACCTAGCTGCAGAGCACCACTAGTGGTAGGGACTGCTCTGAAGGAGTTAACATCAAAATCTTGGGCTCTCAGTTTTCCCATGAGCAAGGCACTCCAAAGCCGACTCATGTCTAGAGTTCATTCCTGTTGATAAAACTGCTATGCCTTTCCAAAGCTTTCAAAGGAGTAGCAATTGCATGGGGACATTTCTGCATGTTGCTCACACCTTTCCATTTGGGGTACTCTGTCTTTTCCAGGTTATAAAGATTGTGTGTGTTGACATTGTTCTTAAATGCCTGGAGGAGCTGGATGCCATATCTGATGGTATGCTATTGCAGTGGCACTGCAGCAGACTGAATAAGCTTCCAATAATAAGCATTGACACTAACATAAATATTTGTGGTTATGCTTCCCATTTTTTCCTTATAGGAAACAAGTTAAAATTTTGAAATACTTCAGTGATGTGATCAGTGGACAGTAGTGGGAAAAAATTTCTCCAAAACTTGAACTGCAATCAAAATAAGGGAGGAAGATCTGAAAGACCAGAAAATATTTCTGTTAATCAGGATATGGCACTTTCCAACATCTGGATGTCAAAGCAAGTGTTTTGAATTCAATACTATTAACATGTGTCACTTAAATGAATTTTTTCCTCAAGAGATGATTGGGCGGTTACAATTTTTGGCAATGGTTTTGCAGTCTGTTGCTTACACTACCTGACCCATGGTCTGTTTGTCTTATGATGTCTGTGGGAAAACAAAACAAAACAAAACAAAAACCAGTCCTCCCCTTCCCAGTCCCCAGTCCTGAAAATAGCTCAGGACCCAGAAAAAAGCTCTAGGACTGAGTCTCATCCTTTCAGTGAACCCTTTTGACCGGGGCAGGGGGGTAACCTCATGGGATTTATGCTGCTTTTGTCTATGACATCACATAACACCAAACGAAGAAGTATCTGAATAGCAAAGAGACATGATTAAACAGAATATAACAGCCTGGGAATGCAGAAAAAAAGTTTGAATAGGAGGTCAGAGAAAGATCAGGCATCAGCTCTTGCTCACTGCAAAATGATAAAACTAACAGGGAATAGTGACTCAGCTTCCCCTGATCAAAAACCTCCTTTCTTTGCAGTGTAAACAACTGTAGTCGTGTTCTTGAAATCCCAGACTGAAACATCAACCAGTACTGGAAAATAAGATTCTCCAGAATGCTTTCCCTATCCTAGGCATAACCTGTGGCTGATGTTTCAGGGGATTTTATTCCCTATGACTGCAATTCACTGTCTAAAAGAGGCTGTTGCATGAGTAGAAGGGGAAAAAGTTTTGTGTGTGTACTGTGACCTCAAGAGTGTGAAACAAATATTTTGTTTCGAATCATCCCTTAACCCATTTCAACAGTAAATGGAGTGACCAGTACTATAAACCAAGAAAAAAGTAGGAAAGTGTGGCTTTGAAGGAATGAATAAAAAATGAAGCTAACAAAAAATAAGCCTTCCAAGCTAAAGCTTGGTGTCTAATTTTTTGCTGAATAACTTATTTTGAAGAATAAGAGACTCATGCTCTTGCCAGGCCCCTGCAGCTAGATTTTACAGCTACAATGAACAAGTATGCATCTGTGTAAATGGTCTTTAATTTTCTTTTTACATCATATTTACACTGCTCAGACAGTAAAACTGCCGAATGTTTTAATTAGCACTCCCATGGCTATGAAGTCGTTTGAAATTTTCAGGCCATGTGAAAGGGCTGGCACACAAATAAAGGCTGCAGTCGCTAGATGCTCACAAAGGGGGCGAGATGTTTAAAGTGCACCAATTGTATTTGTTTTGGGCTCAGGACCGGTCGTAGCGTGGCCCGCGTGTGCCGAGCGCCAGATTCCTCAGCCCTTACACACAGTGCGCGTGGGCCCGACCCTCAGCGTGGGCAGTGTACCTTGGAATGGTGCTGGCTCCCACGGAACGACTCTGAGGAGCAAGCACCGCTCAGCATGAGCTCAGGGTTGCAAAGTCAGGCACGGTGAGAGCTGTAGGACCGTTCCTGCTCGAGGATTATTTGGCCATTATTCGTCACCTGCCGAAGCAGAGGTGGGGAAAGTTTCGCTCTCAACGTTTTCAGAAATTCCCCCGTGAGGCTATTAAGAGGAAATCAAGTAGTTTGAATGAAATGAAAACTTTCCATGGAATCCCTGTTTTTATTAATGTAATTTTAATGTAATTTTCATAGACTTGTAGAATAAATGAGGCTGGAAAACACCTCGGGAGGTCATGTAGCCCAACCTCATTAAGAGCAGTATTTTGCATGTAAATGTGGAGCTGGCAAAACCTGCTGGCTGCAGAGTATGTCCTGCCTTTGTTTATTTGTAGAACACATACAACTGTGCAAACTGTCTAACACTGGCCTGTCAATTCATTTCAGCCACAATCCAACCCCTGGGGAGCAGAGCGGCTCCTCTGTGGTGTTTGGCCTCTGTGTTGAATCTATCAACACAGCCACTAATTACCAGAGAACTGTACCACTGGAAGAAGACTGCAAGAGATGATCTAATGCAACTGCTGTACTGAGGCGAGAATCAGGAATCTTAATGCAATGTGGGCTTGCTGTATCTGCAGCGTAGACATTTGTACCCAAAGGTCTAAACTAAAACCGTGACTGGATTTGTGACTTTTTATAGTGTTTCTGGAGCTTCTGTAGCTTAGATAATAATCTGACAACAACTGATTGCTCTTAGCTTGGACTCAGTATCTCCTAAAAACCAAAAGAGCAGTCTTTCACTTGGTGTTGGAGAGAAAAAGGGAAATGTTGGGACACAGCAAGTAAAGATGCTCAGAGAACTGAGAAAGCTGTTTAAAAAGATGAGCATTTAATAAATTTATAGTTCAGGTGAGGGCTAGAAATAGTCATGAAAGTAAGATGATAAATAGTGACAGAGAAAACAAGGTTTTCCTTGTGTTTCTCCAAACAAACTAAGATCATTAGGAGGACACAGAGGGGATTGTATTGCAGTGGGTATTTGTCACTTCTGTGTGTGAGGTGGCGTTAGGGTGAGATTTGATGTGAAGAACAACAGGTCAAAGAGCAAAGAAAAAACTTAGAAATCTTCTGAAGCAACCCCCAGTTTCATTAAAATTACATTTTTGATAGTTTGGAATCTCAAGTTTTAATGCAATTACATTGTTCTATCTGAATTCTGGTTTGAGGTCAGCTTCTGATTCTTGCCATCTTGTGGTGTGGTGCTGCACTGCGACCATCCTTCAGCTCCTCTGCAGATACAGTAGTTGTAAAACAATGAGCTTTCATAAAGGTATCACCGAAGAAAAAAAGAAGACAGTTTCTTTGGTGATTTCTTTCTATAATTTGCAGTATTTTTGCTGGGTTTAGGGCTTCATTTAAACTATGTTTCTCTTTTTGTTTCCCCAATTCTTAACAGGAGTCCATGCCATTCCCAGTCTGGAACCTGAGCCTGACAGAAAGCCTGACAGACTCTCCAAGTCTGTTTCCAGCCTGATGTCTTGGGCCATTTCCTGCTTGTGTGGGTACAGAATCTTCACACTCTTCTTCTTGAAGCTGTACTTAGATTTGAAAAAACTCCAGTTCATCACAGTCTTCACTGTACCTCAGACACTCCTTTGACAATGTTAGGGCCATTTTTTAAATAGTCCTTTAATGGTAGCTGTACAGCTCAAGTTCCTGTCCTCCTTCCTCTTTTATCCTACCCTTTCTGTCCTTCCAAGGACCACACACTTTTGAGCAGGAGATACTCAGAGAGAGATAGCAGACCTTTGGAACCCACAGGCTTTAAAGGGAACCACTATACTCCTGCAGTGCTCTTTACTGCAGCAGTCCACATACAGGAGCCAAGTCCCACAGAGTTACCACAGGTGTTTCCTATTTTTAGTATTCTAAATACCAGGCATGTGTGCTGTTAGTGACATGCTATTGTGCTTCAAGGTGCTGGAAAATGATTAATGTATAAGGGTGTCTACTGCCAGCTTCTGATCCAAGTTCACTGAGTTTCAGTTAACCAGTTAGAAGTCATATCTCATGCGTGTCTCGTCTCAGACGCTTCCAGTCATATTAAGAGTTGAGCATTTTTGACACTAGGGTCCTTTCTCTCCCAGTTTGCCAGAATGATGACTTCATTCTGATCTTGAAGAACTTGAAGGTCAGTCAAAAAGATGTCAAACTGGTTTACCTAAGGCTGGCCTGTTCTGGCTGTCCTCACTACCTGATAAGCCTGGGATCCACTGAGAAAGAACTTGAGTGTAACAAGTCTGCAGAGAGGGTGTAGTCCTGTTTAACAGGATTCCAATAATGATTTTAGACTTTCTTTTCCCTGTTATCTTGGGGGAAAAAAATTGTCTTCTGTTGTCTTTAATTTGCAGACCTGGTGGGAAAAATCACAAGAGAGGGAAAAAGAAACTGATGAGTTAAACTTAAAAAAAAAAAAAAAAAAAAAGAATAATTTGAACTCACAGTTCATGTCAAGGTTTTTTTTTTTTGCTTGCTTGCTTTTTTTTTTTTTTAAAAAACAAAAACAAAACCAACAAAACTCAGTGACAATAACAACAAAACAAACCAGAACTGAAAGGCAAATGAAACTATGAATAAAGAAGTTTCTCTGCTGTAGGATTTTGATCAAATTTGTAAGTTATATTTAGATACCTGAATTTTGTGCCTTTGTGTATCTTTAGGAGGATTTAAGAAAGCTTCTAATGGTTCTAGTTGAAGATGGAACATAGAGTCATAGAATGGATCATAGAATGGTTTGTGTTAGAAGACACTTCAGAAATCATCTGGTTCCAGCTCCACTGCCATGGGCAGGGACATCTTCCACTAGACCAGATTTCTCAATGCCCCATCCAACCTGGCCTTGAACACTGCCAGGGATGGGACATCCACAACTGGTCTGGGCAACTTGTTCCAGTGCCTCAGAATATACTGCACTTCACACTGTGTGATGTGTTAAAACCCACTTGAGTGCTAGTAGGTCACCTGAGGAGAATTTAACCTGGTTTCACCAAAATTTTTGTGTTCAGGAAATGTTTTTTTTTCTTGTAGCTGGTATGAATTTTAGCTTTGGTGAGTTTGTCATCCTTTTCATGAAAAATGTTGGTGGTGAACAACAACACCATTTCTAAGCTAAAATGTGCAGTGCAAAAATGAGGCACTGAAACAGCAGCTCTTTCCTGCCAGTGGCAAACACACACACCATGAGCTCTGTGCTAACTAGTCAGAGCCACACAGAGAGCAGGAGCAGCACAGTCTAAAGCAGAATGAAGAGCTAAGACTTTGTGCCTGCCAAAGAGAAAGCCTGAAAAAAAAAAAGGACCTTGGGTTGTCTTCCCATTACATCAAGAGCTGCACTCGACAGCCACAAGAACTAAGAGTGCCCTGCACTCTCAGCCTGCCTACATACACATATAGGATGTTCAGTACTGCCTGTCTCCTTCCCAGTTCCATCTATTTTGGGGTTTTCCACAGTCTCTGTAAATGCTTGCTGTAGAGAAGACTACTCAAGCTAGGGGAAAACAGGGGTAGAGTATGGGAAATGGTGAAATAAAACCTCTCCTCACTCAAATTTGCCAAAGACTCCCTACAAGACACAGCTGCTTGATAACACATGCTAGAAGTCTGAATCATAACACAGACACACACAGACACAGACACACACACTAAGAGAGAGAAAAGAGTGGCTACATACCAAAGTGTGAAGGAGTCAGATATGGAAAAAAGGCTAACAGAAAGGAAAATAGAAACCACGTTAAAAACTGGTTTCCTTTCAGAGTTTTGACTAATATCTGGAGGCCAACAGTGAGTATACCACATCAGAGACCCTTTCCACCTTGCCCAAAGTAATGAGCTCATGTTTGCAGGTTGCCTAACACTTTGTTTTCAAGCCAAAAGTATCAGATTTACACTCGAGTAACAAATTGTTACAATGTGGGAAGAGGTTATGGACAAAGTACAAATCTGTGGGATGCTTTAACCATCTACGATTGTGTTAGACCATGTAATAGAAAAGAACTGATTCTAAGAGCCTATCAGGGTCCTATCAGGGGAAAGATGGAATGGTGCAGTGCCATTCCTTCCCTGATACATCAAGATATTTCATGAAAGCAAAGTAACTACATATGTATTTAAAAATGCCTTCAGTTATCTCGTTTGCTTCACAGAGTTCCTCACTTTAACCATAAGTAAGCATAGCTTTGAATGTTGTGGGGAAAAATACACCGTGTACCTTCTTTCAAAATGAATATTTGCCTTTTCTGCTCCTTGGTTAGATGAAGCACTGAAAACAAGCTCCAGTAGCTCAACTGCTGCTGCCTTTGAAGGCAGGAGTCTATCAATGCACTCATGAGTGTAGGTGTGTGTTCCCTATTCATCCCACTCATCTACTCATCTATCTGCTTCGTTCTCCAGTTCTCTGCTAAACCTGTCAGAGTTAAATTAAAGGAGAACTTGGACTTAAATGAAGACTGTCAAGTTGTTTTAAGAAAGACCAGCTTTTAGTAGATCACATTTAGTGATCAATTCAGCATTCAGTGCCTTTGAATATCTTCAGTAACTACCTAAGAGGAAGAGTCACTATTGGGTCTCCAAAGAACATGAAAATTTTAAGAATTTTAGGTATGAACTGTGACATGATAATTTTAATTTCTCTCCTTGTCTTCTGCCTTGGTAAGCATGATAAATATTTTGGAGGAAATTGAATTAATTGACTTAGCATCTGTTTCTACAAGCACTTTTTACTATACAGTTGGATATTTTTAGGGGTATTGCTTCACTATGTACTGAAGCTCCTTTCTTTCCCTGTTTTAATTACTGATTGGAGATGATTGCTGTAAATACATGAAAACCTGAGTCACTTTCTTCTTTTTATAGTTTGAAAAATCCTTCTCTAACCATGGCTCAGAAAACCCTAAAAGATAATAATTTTTTTTTAGTGTTTAGGCACTAGAAAATATTTAAATCAGTGCTCCTTTCACTCTCTTTCTCCCTTTCCACTCCCCTTGCTCACTTTCTCTCTTGATATCTTATTGAACAGGAAAAGGGAGGGGGGAAAAATGCAGGGCTTGGAGGAATGGCTCATAGTCATGAGGTAAAAATCCTCTTTCCATATTCTTTCCCTGTTTCCCCAGGGTCCTTGAAGGCAAAGATAAAAATATGTCAGATGGCCAACAAAGTGTCTCTGCTTGATTTTACTGAAAAGGAGAACATGAGACAAAACAGACTCCAGTGTGGTTGCCATTTAAATTAGCTATAGAAAATTGTGATGACAGTCTCAGTTAATTAATAAATCATTATTACAATTTCATATATTAATATTCTTACTACAATGAAAAGTCTACATATCTTTGAGAATACTGCACAAGCCAAATACTGCTTTGGTATAAGTCATTCAACAGATGATTTCCTTCTGTTAACAATATTCTTCAGAAGACAATTTAATGCTTCAAAGGAAAAAATGTATATTTCTACAGTCCTGCCATAAAGAATAGAATTTGGGAAGATTTCCTAAATTTAGCTTCTTTGTTGCAGGTTCAGAAAGCCTTTTTCATTTCACAACAGAATTGGCTCAGTGACTCTTCTGAGCAGTTTAAGAGAGCACTGTCTACTGTTATTTATTTTTTATCTTCAGTACTATGTACTTGCCTCATGGAATTAGTGAGAGGAGTATGATGCTCCTCATATTTGTTTAAAACTTGGTGATAATAATGCCAAGGTCACTTGTTGAATCCCATGTATGGGCCATTCACTTAAGAATTTGACTTGATGATACCTGTGGGTCCCTTCCAACTGTGATATTCACCTGGTGAAATACTCTCATTGTGCTGCTTTTACTGATCTTCCTCTTACAGAACCTCTACACTCTGCTCTCCAGTAAAATCCCTCTGGATCTTTGGCTTCAAAGAGCTGCTCGAGGTGAGAAAGGCTTTGGGTTGAGCTGGGCATCTCCATGATAGCAATTCATTATGACTGATGGTGGATTTTGATGATGTGTGGATCCCCCACAAAAATAAGAAAAATAAATGTGTTTGGGGTCCATTGGAAATACTTTATGCAGATTGAAATGAAGTGTGCCAATAAATTATCAGATTCTTAAAATGTAAATAAATAAATAAATAAAATTAGTTTAAAAAATCCAGAATTAAATATTTTGGATTCTTCAAAATTCCACTCCCCATTAATTTTGTTAAAATTGTTTATCAGTAGGGACATAAGTTTGAAAGGGATTTTAAATCCCCTGAAACTCCATGTTTTACTGCCTTTATGTTTTGAACACTGCTGTCTTTAGAAAAGCTGCTAAAAGCTGGAACTTCGAGGTTCTAAGTGAGCAAAACATTTAGTAGTACAATCTTAAACTGCTCCATTTAACTGGAATTGCAAAATGTTCCACAGTGCTACATACAAAATACTAAAAAAACCCCCCCAAAACCCCCAACAACAACAACAACAAAAACAAAACCAAAAGAACCACCTTTCTTCTTGCAAACATAACTTAGCCTGTACCATACTGCATACTGTTCTGGCTACATTACCTCTGTACCTGAGGTAATTCAATTAAAGCAGTCTGGAGTATCTCCATAGTACATCAAGCAGAAATATTTGAGGAGCAAGCTGAGACCTAATTCTCTTCTCTTACTCCTGGTACAATTGGAAATCCTTCCACTGAAATTAGGACATTAAAAATAGTGTGAAGTACCTTCTCTGAGGAAAAAAAACCTGGCCCAAGGTTTCTGAAATCTTTGGGTAAAGTTTCAAAGTGAAGGGCACCATATGTACCTAATATTATTTGGTGAAATGCAAATATATCACTGCAGTGGCACTCAGCACTTCAATAACAGCTCCCTATTATAATATGCCAGGAAGCACTGGAAGTAGGCAGCCCTTTCAAGAACACATTTCATCCCTAATCCTGAGTCTTCCTGCCTTCGCTCTTCATTGCTTCAGCTGTTTGAGTTGTAGCTTTCACAAAGAACATGTTTGGATAGTTGCTAGCTGGGTACTCTCAAATAGTTTTACAACATCAGGCTAATAAAGTTACCACCACTAAGAGACTTTTCCAAAGAAACATTTCTTAGGATGACATAAAAGTCTTGAGGATGAGTGATGAAATAGCTATTATTTTCTAAGGCATCAGAAAGAAAGATAAATTCATCCAGAAATATGTTGTTAGTGGAAAAAAAATATTCAAATTTCAGATAAACTCTTACCATACGCAGAACAAATTGAACTACAAAGTTGTTTCATGGAAAAATAAGGCCTGTATTATAAAGCTGCGAGACCTAACAAAGAGAAATGATTCTCATTTTGATCTGTCAGTAGTAAAATAGCATCACGTGAGTTACTATCAACATGTAACTTTATCCACATGATACCTCTGGTTTTGTTCTTGCATGGCCTCTGACTGTACATACTTCACTACTCCACTGGAAAAAACCAGAAAAAACACAAACTTTGTACTTTCTCATCTGTTAGAAAATAAAAGTCTAAACTTTTCTTTATCTTTTTGGGGATTTTCTTTGGCTCAGTGAGACCACGACTGGCTTCTGTTCTTAGGCCTGCAGAAGAGCTCTGGGGGTACCCACACTCTCCTCTTTTGCATGGAAAAAAAGGCTCTATTTTCAACCGTGAGAAGTTCACATGTATGATGATGATTTCATATGAGAATAACTTAAACTGTAGCACCTTCCTCATTCTCAGGTGTTATGTGAGCACAAGTGGGTTGTATGCCAATGATTTCTTTATTGAGAAGTAAACTTTAGATCATCTGTCTCCAAGAGAGAATACTGCAGATTGACAATATTAAATTTCTTTAAGAGGTGAAACAAAATACATGGGCTTACAGGAGGATTAGAAAATTATATCCCAGCTGGAAAATTTTATGGGTACAGAAAAAATTGTGTGAGCGAAATACCAGTATCATAAAATAAATAACAGGAAATATGGTAATTTATGTGATAGAGAAAATTGTCACTTTCAGAACTGCCAGAAAATCAACAGCATTTCACCCATTTGACTTGAGAAGTGAACTTAGACCTCAGAGGCTTAAAAATATATGAAGAGGAGTGAAATGAAATAAGAGCTCATGAATCCAATAAGGGATTTAGAAAGAAGAAAGCAATCTGTGCTAAAAGAGTTTTATAGAAGTTGGGAATGCATGTAATCAGAATTTAACTTATTCCTGGAAAGTGATTTAAAATATGCCAAATAAATTAAATTCCATTCTGCAAGATGAGCAATTAATGAGGCTCCTAGTTTAGAAAACACCACAATTCAGAAATGGTCTTTGAGCCTGTTTAACCTTAAGCATATGTGGAAAACCCACTGAATTCAGCTGGAAATTAAACACAGAAAACACGAGAAGGTTGAGTAAGTCTACTCGGTAGTTTGCATTACTAATACTTTGTATTTCTGGAGATCCTTGAAACTCCTGAGAAGAAGGTGCTTCACAAATACTGCTGACTAACCAGTACAATTTCTTTCTGACAGAGTTAGGGAAGGAGAAGCAGGGGTGCAAATCTCTGAGACAGCTCAAATGCAGCTACCTCTTCCCTGTTAGAGTGGACGTGGAACAAAGGAGCCATCTCGCATCGAATGACCTTGCAGTGCCCAGTAATTGTTACCCACCCTTAGACCATAAGGACCGTCCTACCCCTGCTAATTTCTATTTTAAGTGCAGTGGAATGCTGCGGTCACACTGATACCGCTCTGCGGACACTGCTGGCAAGTGGGAGCATAACATTTAATGACAATTACTGCATGTATAGAAATGATACTGGCCACTGGGAAGCAGTTGTTGTAGGAATGTTGCTCCTGCTCTCGCAGTTGCTCTAAAGCCTATTAGAAGCTGCGTTTTCCCATTTTTATCCTGACATTTGTGTAATTTTAGCTTCTACATTTTGGCAAATACCGCCATATATTTTTGGCTCACCCCTAAGTTATCTGAAGCAGAGCAGTGTGATTCCAGGCAGAAGAAGGCAGAATTGTCTCAGAATAACAAGCAGATTTTTTTTAATGCAGTGCAAATGGTTCATACATTATTTTTGCATGAATCAGACATTTATTTTCTAAAGGGAGACAGGGTGGGGGGAGGAGGGCAAAATCTTTTACTTAAGTCCTCTCATAGTTCATTGCTGAATATCAACTTCTAGTGACAAGCCAATGTATGCTAGGCTTCTTGGTTATTGTGCTTTTGGAGATTAGCTGTTTTGAGTCATGAGGGTGTGTTACCTCACCGCAATTACAGAACTCCAGCAGAAATAGTAAAAACAGGCAGCATGAAGGAAGAAAGGGGAGCTTTTCTAGTGTTCACAGGACATTCACATGAGCTGCATGGGCAGGATGAAATCATGCAATTGCCAAGAAACAAAAGCAAGTAGAAAATGAACAACTGTGAAATAAAAGGAGTCTCACAAATGCTAGAAGATGGAGGCTGACTTGCTTTTATTCTGTGACCTTTCTTTGTGTTGTACTTTCAACCGTAGAACTCTACAGACAAGATGGCACCAACTAAACCTAGAAAATGAATAACTGCCAAGATAATCCAAAGAATAATGAGGTTGCAACAACTGCAAAGATGCAAAGAAAACTGATGTCAGTTATCTCTTCACAGAGCTCAGCAAGAAGGAATCAAATGCTTAGTCTTTAAAATGAATGGGTTTAAACCCTGAGATCACAACTTGGCTTATCAGGACATGCTGATGTACAGGATTATGCAGAAATCATATGGTTGAGTCTTTGCTTGTGTTTAATTTTGTGAAATTTGTTCTGTAGCACATTGTATCACTTTTACACTGAAGGGAGAAGACTTGACATTTGCAGAGGACTATTTGAATTAAACTTTTAAAGTAAAAGGAATGTCAGTCATAAGTCCAGCTTTCTAATAAGATAGCTCTTAGGACTTGGTTGTGACTTGGATTGAAAGACTGCAGGAATAAGAAAAATTAGGAAATCTCCTTATTACACTGTGTGTTTTAAAACAGACCTTGGACCTTCATTGCTGGGAGAGGACTTCTTGCAGCAGATGTGCAAGAAGGTCAGGGAATGGATGTAGGCTTGGCCCTCACCCAACCTCTGACCATCATGGCTTGACCCTAGGAAGGTCAAGAACTACCAGTATATGTTTATTTTAAGAGGACCACCCTTACAGAAAAGGAAAAGAACATCACATGCCAGTGGTACCTCAGAGAAATATCCCCTTTGCACATGTATCCCTAGGGACTGCAGCACACTATTGCTGCAGTCCTAGCTGTCACAGTGTAGTCCTAATGGTTTTGTTATACCCCTGACTGAATATTGATGAAGATCAATCCCTACCTGTATTGCTTTGTTTCCTACTCTCAGTTTTATTTTGGAGCCTTATGATACTGACTCTCATTCCAGATGCTGGAATCATGGTATTGCATGAGAACATTTACTTTCATTTCAAGCATAGTACTGTATTCATTTGCATAACCCATAGGCTGCACCAGGTGCTGTGCCATTAAACAAGGGTGTGGATCCCAAACGTGAAGTTTCTTAAGGGTAGACTGTTAGAATGATCTCTTGCAACATAAGCACATCTACCATAACCCTGCTTCTCTTATCTTCTTTGGGAGCTCTTCTAAACACGTGCCCAGCTGCTGGAGCAGATAGGAATCTGTCTTTTTATCTGTGCTTTGAAATCCCACTTCCCAGCCTCCTAGCAAACTCAGTAGCTGCCACAGAGAATTGTGTGGAACGGGTGTCTGGTCACCAGCAATGGTACTGCAGGAACCACGGGTGGAAAGCAGAGGCTGTTGTGATGAAGTGCACGCTTGAGCAGCCTGCTTGGGTTAAGATTTACTGTAACAATAACCTTTGTCCCTCACTAGCATACTTGTTCTCATGCATGTTATAACACAGAAAAATACATTGAGCTGAGCATTTGTGGGAGGCATGGGGAGAGGAGTTGTCTAAAAAAGTAATTTTTAAATGTCAAAAATAAGGCATAAAACACAATGAACTCAAATGTATTATTAACATACTAACAAAAGCCCTTACAATTTCCACACTGATCTCACTGATTTTTTTGCCTCAACTCATAATTTTCAGTGTTTTTAAAGCTGACAGTATATATTCTTTCATTATGTACCCTGACATTTTCTCCCCTGGGTGCTTGTACAAGAACAATTCCAATACACTGAATATAGTACCTAGTTTTTAAATATGAAGTAGAAAAGAAAGAAAGAGGAGCTAGTGAAAGTATGAACTCCTCATCAACAACTTGACTATCGCTCTTCACCACCCTTGCATTAGAGCATTTCTTCTTCAGGTTCATGACTGGATCAGGGATAGGGAAATGACACTATCTCATCAAGAAAGTCCTGGACATATCTCTATGTTAGACCAACACTACTTTGATTCCTAGCTGATAGTTAGAAGTGACAATAACAACAACCACAAAAAAATGGATTGTTCTATCCATAGTGCCAGTCAGCAGTTTGTGAACACCATACTTTTCCTCAACCTTTTTACCCCTTATTGTACTACAGCTTCACTCTGGTGGCTTCATATGTCCAGTATTTTAAAATATAGTCACAAAAAAATAACACTGTTTAACGAGTTACAGCTTGAACCATGTAATCCATGGACAGCCATATGTCTGGGGAGATGACAGTTTAAGTGATGAGTTTTGTTGCATGTGTACACCATTCCTCAGGAACCTATCGCTTTGATTTAAAAGGTACAGTGCACTTGGCTTGTTCCTCCCAACATGTGCTAATGTTCTGTGTTTCTTGCTGTAATAGATTACTTAGCAATTCATGCTAATGTTTTGGGGGCAAATTGCTTTCCCATGTTTTATATTATGAACACTTGTTTGGGTCTGGTTCTGTGAGGAATTGAGTGCTTTCAACTGCCAATTAAAACCATGCTAATGGAAGGCACGTTACACTTCACAGATGTGCAGTGCTATTGCAGGATTGGTCCCCTGGTGTAGACAGTGTGGATACTCTCTGAATGTGGAGCTAACACCAATGACTCATTAGAGGCACTGCACCAGATTATCAGAGTACATAGGAGTAGCAATTTATTTTGTCAGGAACTGCAATGAAAAGGTAGTTGTTTGTTTATTTATTTATTTGTCTGCCTATTTCCCATCTAATTCCCATCTCTTAGTAACAACAAGGAAAATGTTTAGGTCTCAGCTTTTCTAGTGCTCACAAAGTATGTATTTAAAACTCTGGAGTGTACTCATGAGACATCATTTTCCTCATTCACTCCTAATATTTAACATCCCCATATTGATGGGCTAGTGTATTTTACTATTCATTAATGTGTTTTCTTTTGGTAATGTATAAGCAAAGCTTTGAACTCCTTACCATCGCTGCGTGTTTGTGTATGAGCATCTTAGTGTTTGAAATGGCCGTGAACAGGACACCATTTCCTTTCCAACACTGGCAAACATCTCCTTCCTGACTCATCCCAGGTAATGGATATGCAAGGCTACATATTTGCAGCTAAGCGTGTATCTGAAGACTAAGGCCTTTTTTGTCCACTGAAAGCCTTTATGTTACTCACTGTTCACCTAAGTAAAACATATTGCTACTAGTTATTTCCCATCCGTTGAACATTTAAAGGAGAGAGTTAAATTCCTACCCAAGAGAAGTAGCTACAATTCCATGTTACTCCATGTATTGGTGGCTTTTGTCCTAGGCTGCTCTGGATCCAGTAATTAAGAAATAAGTACTCAAGAAGAAAAGCACTGTACAGTGACTAAATTAAGTAATTTGGAAATAGCTCCATGCTGACTTGTCCTTGTTCTGTGGTAGCCTTTGGAAAGTCTACACACCAAAATAAATTAGTTTTTTTTTTAGATTCATGGAACTTAAATAATCATGGAGTCTACTGATAGGGAAGGGACCCACACGGATCATCGATTCCAACTCCTGGCCCTGCGCAGGACCCCTGAAGAGTCACACCATGTGCCTGAGAGCATTGTCTAAATGCTTCTTGAACTGAGACAGGCTTTAAGCTGTGACCACTTCCCTGGGGAGCCTGTTCCAGTGCCCAACTACTCTCTGTGTGAAAAACGTTCTCCTAATACCCAACCTAAACCTCCCCTGACTCAGCTTCATGCCCTTTCCTTGAGTCCTGTCACTAGTCACGAGAGTGAATATGTCGGTACTTGTCCCTCCACTTCACCTTGTGAGGATGCTGAAGACATTACTTTTTACGTGAAAGCAGGTTTAACTTTGATGTAAGTAAACAGATAAACACAGATATGATATTGGCTATGCCGTGCCACAATGTAGCCCCTCAGCGTAGATTTTTAATGATATCATGGAAGGCCATATAGGTCATTCTTACCCTGTATTAATATGTCCCACCCTTATCCTCCAAGAAGTTTAAAGCACGACTGAATATTTTTCCCTGAAACCACGTGTCATTCTATTCTGAAGCATCTAACTCTAATCCCTGTTTCTAGCTAGGTAGGGTTAACAGTCCTATTAAACAGAGTTACTGAAATTTTTTAAGAAAACTAACATGGAAATATTTTTGCCATTTTAAAAAACTTTCGCCTTAATTTTGTTAAGTCCAAGATGTTGTTGGACTTTTATCTATGTTAAGAATTATTGAAGGTTTTACTTCTAAAAGAAAAGATTCAAATTACTGGAAAAATTTTTCCCCTAGTTTTGGGAAATGTTGCCAAGTGAATTTTGAGTTTTGAGTTTTAGGTGAATCATCTCATACAGTTCTCCTGCCAGTTCCAGAAGGAGTTTCAGAAGGAGTCTTGGTTCTGGTAGTAATGCTCTAATATATATATATATATATATATGTTAAATCTACACAAACTCCCTGCTGCCATCACATATCATGTGGTTTATCCAAATCTGAAACTGACAAGCAGTAGTACGCACCTTCATATTACATTCCATTTAATGGGCGCCAGTGAACTGGACACTGTTGTGTCTGTGTCTGCTGTGGCTTTAGCTCCCACAGATAGAAGTAAACAATACCCAAGGCAAAGTCTGCAGAGACTGAGCTTCCATCCAGTCTTCTTTAATCTTCAGCCAGTTGGACAGCTTGGGAGTACTTCAAGAATCTATACTGTATGTGAAAGGGAATCCCATATCCTCGGGTTTTTTCTTTTTCTTTTTTTTTTTTTTTTTTTTTCCCCCAGTCATCACACTCTAGTCTTTGGGACACCATCCCCTTTTACTTTTTGTGTCTGTATGTCTCCATGTTTCATCAATCATTGGCACTTAGATCATATGTTTCCACACTGGGAGAGTATATGGTGAGAATTCAACCTTCAGTACAAATGGATTTCAATTAATTTGAGAATACTACAGAAGGCTAAGTTTTAGCCTCCTCTGATTATTACAGGCTGCATAAGAAGCTGTCGTCCCGTCTTTATTTCCAGCTCAGTTGCATCCCAGTGGTTGAATGCACGATCTGCTCATACATACAAGGCTTGCCAGAGGCGAAACATCTCCCAGCACAGGGACTCTTTTGTCCTGTATGTTAAAGATCTTGCAATGTCCCATCTCTGAGCAATGACCAGAACTCAGCATCAATACCCATTGTGGTCAAAGTCTTTTAGGTTTTTTTTTTTAAGGTTTCATCCAAAAACATGTCTTCTCTAACTGATATTAGATACCTAAAAAATATGGATAGCACACATGTAAGTAGAATGGCTTCTCAGACCATAATATAGCTTCATATTTAGTTTTGAAAATGTGCGTGAGTGTATCTTTGATCTGTGGGTGGCATTCTGTATCCAATGTGCAGTACAAATACTATTTATCCTTTCAGTCAAATCATTTATGACTATCTGACTTTAAAGAAAAGCCAACAAGATTCCAGTTTAGAAACATAATATTAATAACTTCCCCCACTCCCCCCCCTCAAATTGCATTTCATCTTGCCAGACTCTCATTCAAATAGATTGTTTTGCAAATTCTAAACACCTAACAGTTAATTTGTAATACATTCAGAGTACAAAACAATATATACAAGGAACCGTCTGATCTCTGCCAGGCAACTGAAGAATTGGAATTCTTGATAAAGAGAAAAGAATTTGCAAATAACATTTAACAAATTATTGGCTGGGTCTACCAACCCTTTATATGTTGGTTGTTTAAACTCATTAAGCTAATGGCTCACATAGTTTCCTCTACAAGGCAATGTATTTTTTGTCATAAAGTTTGGTGTCCTCCTTATTTTGCACATTATCAGACTGTTTAAGGTATTAAAGAGGATCTTTAAAGTCATGAAGTGACTGATAGCCATCTACCTCTGCAAACCAAACCTGCATTTTGTAGGGAAGGGGGTGACTGACAGCCAGAGCAGCTGGAGAGGGGAGGTGGAGGGGCTGGGTCAGGGCATGGGTGGGAGGCTCCAAGGAAGGTTTTGGAGGCAGCCCTGTCTGCTAGTGACTGCCTTTCAGCATTCACCTCCCAGAGACACTGATGAATGGAGTACCAGAGTGGTATTAGGACACACAGTACAGGACTAGAGGCAACATGCTCATGACAGGGATAACTGGACCCTGACTAGTAGCCTTTCACATGTACCTCTTGCTGTTTTTCAGAAACATAAGTGTCCTGATTGTTCTACATTTCATGTATTTACATTTGTCTATCTAAAATTAGCCTGTCCAAAACCACTTCTTTGGTCTGTGAAACAGCTTTCAAGGTTCAGGGGTAGAGGTGCCTAAGGAGTCAGTGGAATTACACATTTTTGCTTGATTTCTACATCTAGATTGTTCCTAAAGACCTAATGGGCAGAGCTCAGCATGGCAGTTGTGCAGACACACTTGGTTTTCCAAACAGTGTAGTGGTAATGTACTCATAGGTGAATGTAGATTAGATATAGGTTATATAGATAGATATACAGATACAGAGAGATATAAAGTTGATAGAGAGAGAGGTAGAGTTAGGGATAGAGGTAGAATTAGATGCATGCACTGATACACTAGCATAGCCAAAATTCAGAGCTGGGTTACTGGAGTCATTGCCCCTGTCTCTGTAGCAGGTATGCAGACATGCCTTGTGTCTGCTTAATACTGGAGATGTTATAGCAATGAGGATCAGACCTTAAGGTTCATTAAAAACATTTACAAAACTGTACAAGCAAAATCTGAAAGTCTGCAGCCAATTAATAAAGCTGTGGCTCTGCAGGAACAGTTATTACTGCACTGTACACAAGAGACATTTCACAGTAACGTAAGTAACAAAATTTGAATACTTCTGCTCCAAAAATGAAGGCCCTTGACTAACTAGAAACTTTCAGGAACCACTGACAATATGGGCTAACAGCGTGCTGTGGAGCTTTCCTGGCTATGTCTTGCAGAGTGGAGCTGGTGCACAACATACCCCTTCCTGCAACACCATAATTTGCTCTTTGGAAATTTATTTTTACAGAGTAATAAAAGTTTTAAAAATTAATTCTTTTAACACAAATTTCTCAACATAAACACATCATGCATGTTTCTTCATTTAAAAATGCCTGAAAGGGTTGTGTTGATGTGACCTCTCTTTGGTAGAATTAGACTTTGGTGCAGCATCGGTTACCTTCAGGGAAATCCATTCTCCTCAACCCAGAAGGATTTTGTGTGGAAATGGGTGTACTTTTAAAAGTTTTCCAAGTGAGGAATTTCCAACAGTAAACAGAATTGTGGCTCTTGGTTTTTACTTCTTTTGTTTGTTTGTTTGTTTGTTTTTTATTTTTTTCTTTTTTTTTTCAAAGAGAAAGAAACTGAAGAGGGGTTAAAACATTCTTGGGGCAATGAACATGACAAAGCCTGTAGCTTACCATACACAAGTTTGTATGTTCATCTCCTTGGTCAACAATCAGTAAACCTCAGGAAACACATATATATTGGTTAAGAAAATAACACTTTATCGCTGCAAATTAAAGTTGACACTGTATCCGAATAATGAAATCGTCTGATTGATGCCAAATACACTTGTTAACAGGTATCTAATTTTAACTGATCTGTGTATGTATGATTTACTGCCTCACACTATTATCTTCTGTTACTTAAGGCATCCTGCTTTATCTGATTATCTGGCAGCAGTAATCATTTATTTCCTGAGGTATTGGAACATGACACAGGCTGTTCCTGCACTGTATTAATACTTAAAATACATCCCCCTAATCAATCCTGCCTTGCAAATGCAGTCATGAGTGTCAAAGCAGAGCCTGTGATGGGAACTCATCACACTCAAATGTTCTCCCCATTCCATGATTGCCCTTCCACTGCAATCAGGATCCACTTCAAGAGACTTTGTCCTCTTCGTATGAGGGATAAATCCCTGTTACTGCAGTCACAGTGACTAATTCCTACCTATATCTGCTAAACTTGGAAGGACTCCAGCTGATGGACCACAGTTCTGACTGGTGACAATGTGGGGGCCACGACATCTACATGCTATGCCTGTGTTTTATTCAGGCTCTATAATGCCTTTTTCTTCTGGTGCTATCCCAACCTGAAACGAGATGGCTGTGCTAGCATGCAGTCCCTGACTCAGAAGCACAGCAATCTGAATAGACTTGGCAGAAGAAAACTAGGACAGGAAACAGAAGTGTGAAGGGACTTGCCCAGCAGACAAGCTACAGCTCATATCCAGACTCCTTGACGTGAGGTAAAGGGACGTGATCTTTAGATTGATGTTCTTTGGATGCAGGATGGTGCAACACTTCCAAAAGGCTCCCAGACAGCAAGAAACTCACCAGGCAATGTTGTTGTATTCCATGGAAGGAGGTGCCTGCCAAGAGTGGCACCGTGATGTAGCCTGCCTAAGAAGTCAGGGTTACACTGAACGAGTGTCAGTGTGTCTGTTTCCCTCAAACTGCTGCTTCTGTTTGTGAGGAGGGACATGGACAGGCACATGGAGGATAGCAGAGGCTGCTGCTACAGGACAGGGAGGGTGACTTGGCACTTCTACCCCCAGTGGTTGAATTACTATGGCTCTGCTGCCTTCCTTTTCCCCTTACCTTTTTCTCTGAACCCACACTGCTTCCATCTCTCCTCCATCCAAGTGGTGTTTAGGCATCATGGCTGTCTAACACCTTTCCTCCTCCCTTTCCTCTTTCCCTTCCTTCTTTGCCCTATGGGCTGCATAGCAAACCCAGGCAGAAGGTAACCCACAGGAAGGGACAGTATGGCAGAAATGGTGGTAGGCCACAAGATAAGGAACAGGCCATGCACAGAGGAAGGCTGATACTTAAGGACTGTGCTCCAGATTCAAAGAGGAAAAAAAAAAAGAGAAATCTGAGAAAAAGAGAGCTTTCCCACAACCCACATCCCCACATGCCTGTGTGAACCACAGCTCTCTCCTCAGTGTCCTCACTCCCAGCCATCTCCTCCCTGGGCCACCAACAGAAATCTGAGCATCTTCATGCGGCTGAGAAGCCTCCAGTCATCCCTATTGATTTCAAAATTTTTATTTGATAGACATTCACATATAAAAATATTGTGAATAGGATTTTATCATTTCCATCCTGCTCCTTCACCTCTAAGCCAGTTTTATTTGCTATGACATGCAGCCATGAGGTTTATATTTTCCCCATAGTCCCTCTTTCCCAGAAGTCTTGTACTAACTGTACAAGCATATAGGAACTGGGTATTATCCTTTAAGTGGTCTGTAAGTCCTTTAGTTACCCTTGTCCTTGTCTATAATCAAGAAGTTTCCAGAACAATTCCAGGGAACTAGTTTAGTGAAGTATTGTGTATTGCCTCTGCTGAGGATAGAGCTGTTTTTATTGTGTCATTGTGTAGAGAATAAGTAACACAATATGCTTACAGAAATTATGAGCTATGCCTTCCTGTACTTGTAAAAAACATAGACTTGCAAAGACATTTGATTTCAGTGTTATTTCAGAAAATTCACTATAATTTTGCATGTAACATTTCTGAAACACATGCAAGCTCAATTTTCTTCACCCAGAGTCAGCAAGAAATGCAATCCCCTGTCCCACCTGGAAGCGATCTCTCTTTCTGGTCCAACAATTGTAGTATGTCCAGCTAAGTTGGTAATTATGATTGTTAGTTTTGTCATAATTTCTTAAGATCTTATTTTAATAGAAGGCAATCACAAAACAATATTAAATATGCCAGTGTTAATTATGCCTGTTCCTTAGACAATTGTGCTGTCACTGAACTGATGTGTTAGAAAAAATCTGAGGATCTTTGACAAGCAAAGTGTGTCATACGCAAACATATGTGGGCACTCAGTACTAAAAGAAATAATGCCAGATGTGTGTTTGCACAATACTGTGATTCATGATTACTGAAATCTGTGTGATGGGATAAATTTAGTGCTTTTTAAACCATTTTGATATTATTTTCCATCAAAACACTGCCCTTCTTTCATGACTTTTACAAAGAAGACCTTTTTATTTTTACCCTTTCTTAGTTCTTTCTTTTCTTTCAGGTAGAAACATCATGTCATGGATGCCACTACTTCAGCTGGAAGATATTCTTCAGGCATAATGGGACTCAGGGATTCCCCTTAGATGTCAATTTCCAGCCTGCATACTTTGAAAGTCAATTAATTTGATTGGCTTTAGTCAGTAAAAGTATTAGGTATTTAGTCAGCTCACATTTTTAAATTCAAATTTCACAAGTTATTCACTCACATTACTAGGAATCTGTGCTTGTAACCCTTTGTGTACCCTCACACAAACTTGGCTGTCAGAATAGTTACTTCCATAAAATTATTTATAACATTATATCATATTTCTGCAGTAATGTGAAATCTTGTACTTTTAGATGATTTCTAATCTAGTAAAATATGAGAAGAATTTTCTCCTAAGAAAATGTCCTTCACAGGGAATTACTTCTAAGAAGGCTTTACATTCAGATTAATCCCCAATACACTCAAACACATTGATTACTCCTGTTTGAAGGACCTGTTTAGGGTACAGTGGGATTTCTGTGATTGCTGCTTGCAAAGGGCATTGCACAGATGCACAGTTTCACAACTGGGCTCCTACATAGCCAAATTCTCATGCAGGGAGTAATGGACAGTGTCCCAGCCTTGTGCTGCAGCACAGACTTTGTAGACCTTGTCAACACCACCCTATCTTCTGCACACCCTCCACTGTCTATGCCTTGCTTCGTATTTATGAGAGGTAATGAGAAACACTGATGAGAACATTCCTGCCTTCACTGTGATCTTGGGCATTTCCAGGCTTTGTGTCAGAGGCTTTCGTTCAAACGCCATGCTTCATTCCATGAGGATATCAAGAACACCTAAGAGATGAGGGATATTTCTCTGGCAGATTTTCCATACAGAAATAGACACTGTTCTCAGGCACTTGCCTGCCCTTGTCCTTACGGATGACAATAGGATATTTATTTTTTTGTGCACAGTAGTTATGTCTCTTTTGTTAGTTTACTGTATTTCCTGCCAGGTGTCTTGCTTTCCACCAGTTTAGGCTTGTTTTATTTTATGGCTTAGCCTATTTAAATGAATATCTCCATGGAGATATTAAAAACCTGAGCAGACATGTGCCTGAACCACCTGTTCCAGCTGACCCTGCTGGAGTTGGGGATGGGTTAGATGATCTAGGAGGTTTCTTCCAGCCCCAGCAATTCTGTAGTTCTGTGAAACAGAAGCCAATACAAATTTTCCTGCCATATGTAAATGAGATTTATATTTCCCCCACTTCAGAGAATTCTTACAACTGACTTAGAGGAAAATAGAAAACAGCATTTAGCACTTGCCTGAAGATTTGCAATCTCTCACAAGCACTTAATGACACAGACAATGATGACATATTTCAGATCATATATGTTGAAGAATATTTAAGTTTTTTTTGACATGCAGCTCTGCTCCTTCATTTTCCCCCTCACTTCAGCTCTATGACTTTGTAAAACAGAAACTGTCTTACTAACATGCTTAATGCCACAGAACAGTGTGAGCAACATTTCCTATAGTTGTTAGACAGTCTCCTCTTTTCACCTTCCTATAAAAATAAGTGACCTGATTAAGAATCAGCACAGTTCTCAGATAAAACAACCTTTCCTCAGCCGAGAAGATACAATACCCACTCAATATCGACACTGTACAGCCAGCCTATGCTATCATGGAACAAAGTACCTTTGGGAGAGGTTTGGGGCACACACCTAGTAAAAGAGACATCATGCACCCCAGGCACTGTCTGCTTTGGGATTGAGGAGGAATTTCACCTCTTTTACAGGGAGATCTCAACTAAATGTTTTGCAAGCTATTTGGTAAGGGCAAAGTATAGACTGTGCCCACTTTGATGCTGTTCAAAATCTTCTGTTCCAAGCTACCACACAAACAGAAATAAATTCTGTGTGAGCCACTATATAACAAACAACAGCAAGAAAGCTGAGCAGATTTTAGCACAGTTAGTTTTTTCCAGGGGGTATACTTTTTCCTGCTCAGAATGGGGTTTATTGTGCTAAGTAGCCTATCGAGTCACCTGCCATTTCTCACCTCTGCACTGTTGGCATGGACACCTGAATATCAATACTTACTTTAGCTTTTAGGAAAGGGGAGCCTGGGGTTGTATATCATTCTGCCTGGCATTCAAATTGTATGTAATGCATCCTTTGGAATGTTTTGCTTAAATGCACACAAGTATCTGGAGACTCGAAGCCTAAGGCCCTATTGTCCAAGCATATGTAATATGGAGTTAAATACCTCTTTGTTTAGCTATTAGTTTCTTTTCAGCTGCTGAAGAACATCTGTTACAGGCTGCAAACCACTCCAGCATACAGAAACAGCCTCCCTGTCTTCCCAACTCTCCTTTTTACTTACTTCTGGAATAAATGAAGTATTAATTCTTTACATTGCAGGCATAAAAAAAGAAATGCTGTAGGTGCTTCCAAAACACAGGAAAAGGCAGTGCTGCAGACAATATGTAGTCCAAATAAGAAACAGAACTGTGAGAGGAAAGAGTGTAACATGGCAACAGTGTGGTAACAGTAAGCATACACCTAATTAGCTAGAATATTATCTGTGGTTAATTAAAGAGATGTCACTGAGCTCCTTTCCTCGTATGGGACAAACCTTCAAGTTCTGGTTGGCTCTGTTATGAAAAAGAGATTGAAAAGGTGGTCTTGCAATAATTTACTTAGCACTACTGTCCCCAGAAGATCAGAAGTCAGAGAGCAGAAATCAGAGAGTCAAACAAGAACTAGACAATTTCATTTAAAGCATTGACTAGTTAGATTTTTATTCAGGAAAAAAACCCCAACATTGCTAAAGTATGTTTAATGCAGAATTTTGAGTAACATTGCCCAATTATGTTAGGCAACTGGATGTTAGAAACTTTAATGTCATGGTGGAAGACAGTTTCTGCTACAAAATTGAACAATTAAATTACTAAACAAACAAAAGAAATAGTTACATCACAGGTGTATGTCTTGCCAAGGAAAAAATAACAGATCTTACCAGACCTGGGAACTGACACACCTCTCATTTGTGGACTTGCCTACCAAGTCTAGGGTGATAGAAAATCCAAATAACTCCATCAATACATGATTAAAATCAGAATGAACTCTCTTGCCTTTTGACTCATTGCCCTTCCTGCATTTATTTTAACTACTCTTGAGTACTAATTTTCTTTCTAAATGCACAGATACAGCAAATACACCTCAACTTTCAGACAAGTTTTTACCAACTGTACGCAAAGCTATTGTTGTAAGTATGTACTTGAGAACTCTCTCAGACAATAAAATTTCTCATATACATCCAATGTACAGAATTAATCTTTGGTCATTCATTGTTAGCACTGTATTATATTTAACTTCTAAAAAGTCCTAATCCCTACTCACAATGTGCTTGGTTAGTATGCTTTTTAATGTTTCCTTGTTTTTAGACATATTCAGATACAGAAAGTTTCAAAAACATTTAATATGCATACATATCTCCAAATATTCTCTACAACTGTACATGATGCCTTCCATAAACTTCACTTCAGAGTAAAATTTTCTTTGAATAGAAGTGATTTTCCCCATTCTGTTTTTTCATTAGGCAGCACAAAATTCCCTGGAAAGTTAATAGATGGTGATATCTGTGAAATCTGTGTTTAACTTTTATCATGACAATATTTATTCCTGTCAACTTGAAGAGTTAATGCAATTTCTTGAAGATCATTTAAGAAAAATGTGATAAAACATGGGAATGTCTGACAGTAGAAATGTGAGATTTGCTCCAATACAAATCAAAATGTATCAGAAAACAGCCACTGAAACATTTTTCCAATTGTCTGTAAAAGGAGAACTCTAAAGACCTACAGCAGGAATATAGATGCATGCTCTGGGGACGTTTCTGGCTTTCAGATTCCTGCTTTTTTTGCTGCCAAAGGCCAAAGCCAAACATATTGCTGAGGCTTTAAGACACATTTTCATCACTAAAATATCTTATAAAATAGATCCCAAAAACATTGAATGACTGCCAAAATGTCAATTTATTTTTTTATGTCCTCATTGAACAATGAAATATTTATGTTAATAAAGGCATACTATAATAAATTAGTATTATGGAAACACCATTCACAGTTTTTAATTAGCAATAGGCACTGCAATTAAAAATGAGGACACTCTCTGTTCTTCCTTCTTTAAGTTCTCTTGTCAGATCACAATGCTCTGCACAACAAAAACTTTACAGAGATATATTGCAGCAGGAATGTATGACACTCATTCTGATTTTGTTTTCTTCCAAAATTATTTATGAGTAATCTATGTAGTCCTGTTGCGTGATCAGAGTCCAGCCTAGTGCTGTTAACACTAATATTTGCAACCAATCTCAGTTTAGGAAAGATTCCTGTCCTACGTAAAGTTTTTACTTCCAGACTTTAAAAGTATACGTTGCTGCACGAACTTAAGCAGTTCCTTCACACCCAAAGGCATCATTGGTTCGTAGAAACAGTGTAAAGACTAAATGCTAGTGTTGTTAAGCTTCCTTGCATGCAAAAGCTGCAAGTTATCACTCTAACATTAACAAGTGCTCTTTTCCAGCATCAGTAAGTTGAACAGTGTAAGTTTAACACATGGAGAAGCTTTTATTCTGTAGCCGAGAGACCTGAATGGTATTGTGTTACCACTCCTGAGCTGGCAACAGGAGTTGAGGCAAGGGCTGGCACTGAAGCTAGTTTTGAGAGCAAGCAGTGCTCCAGATTACTATTTCCTATTTTGGACTTAAATTTGATCCATTTGCAGCTGATGTTGGATGTGACAGATAATATCCTGGATATCTAATTTATATTTGATTATTTAAGGTGAGATTTTCCAAATGGTCTCAGTGCTGGAATAAACTCTCTACCATTGAAGTCACTGCCAAAACTAGAAGAGGTTGAAGAAAAGATCCCATCCTTACTAACCATTGAAATATCTGGTGAAGAAACAGGAAGATAGATATAATTTTTATGCTGGTTCTCCGGAAAGTGTATCGACTTTTAAAATTTTCTTTATGAGCTTGGTCTCCTCACCTGGCTCCCTGTTGAAATTAGCACAAATAGGGAGTGAAAAATACACATTTTCAACTAAAGACTCCTAGGATAGTTGTTCTTACCCTCTTCCTCCTCTAGATACAGAGCACCTGGAATGGTGTCAGGCATCCCATAAATAGGTAAGGCTGCTACTACAAAAAGAAATAGAGTCTGATGTAAGTTGACAGGCAAGTAAGATGGGATTGTGACAGAAGAAGGAAGCAGGGAAAAAGTGAAGAGGAGGATCTTGCACTAATTTGCCTAAGCACACTTCTGAACCCATACATATTTTTCCTGAAAAGGAAGGTTATTTTAATTTAGTCTAACCTCCCTTTCATACATTTTTCTCTCATGTAATGTCAGAAGCAATATTTTTTTGATCTATAAATGCTGTGATTTCAGTAAAGCTATTAAAAAAATAAGTGCCTCCTCGATAAGGGACGAAGAGAAATGTGTTCTATAAAGACAAGGAGAGCCAGATGTCACTTGTTAAACATATGGGCTGAGAAAAGTGAAAAGCAGATCTGAATGCTCAGAGAAGAGTCAGAGTATTCACTCCTCCAGCATGACACACTCTGTCTTGTAAATAATTGCTAAGTGTCCTTACACTCACACAGCTCATGGATTCCACAAGGGTGAGAGCATAAGACAGCCTTGCAGACACACTTTTGAGGTAACTCTAATTTGAACTAGGAAGCTATCCAGTTTTGATGTCAGGAATTTTTAGTAATACCCACAGCATTTGGATAAGTGTTTCCCATGGTGAGTTGGCCTCACCAAGAAAAATAAATGCCCTATATTAAGTCAAGTAAGGCCAACATAGAGCATCAGTATCAGAATATATTTTTCCTACTTTGCCAAACTTAAAACCTTAATACAGTCAGGTCTGTGGGGCACTGGATCACTTGCCAATCGTGAATGGTATCTGAAATCACCATTGGGCATTGGATCCTTCTCCTTAGGAACATATGTTAAAGGGGTTATTTTTTACAATATCGGAGCACATGTGACAACAGGACTTCATGGACTAGGTTCTCTGCCACTTCCTTGTCCCCCTGCTCCACAGTAAAGAGCTCTGCCACTGCATGAGTGTTACCAGACAGGAGCTCTGCTTGTTGATGCCAGCCCTGGCGCTGGCCCTGGCCCTTCCCTGACTCCGCACAGGGCTAGTGAAACAGCAGTGATGCATCTGCCAGTTTTCTGGAAACATAGAGGTTTCCTGGCAGGGGACATGCCCTACAAGCTGTTTCCAGGCAGATCAGATTTGCATTGTGCTGTGTGAGTGATGCAAGATAAACCTGGCCAGCTAGAGGATCTGTTCCAATGTGCTTTAAGAGCAGCACATTAAAAGTCACACTATTACAGTAAAAATACACTGGTTTAGTCCTTAGTGGGTACAGCTACAGTGATTTACACCAAGCTGAGAGTATGGTCCATTGGGTCAATGTATTTAATTGGTTAGCTGTGGGGACAGTATTCTTATATGTGGACTTGTATGCTGACGTATGCTCATCTATTTGCAAGGTTCAGACCTGCTTGTGAACCAAGTGCTGCTCCCTGCAACACCGTATACATCGGATACTCAAACGTGATAATGATGGGAACAGATGTGGAAATATACAGCTAGAACTGGAACCCGGTCAGAGGATTGCCTCTCATAGTGCCATGCTGGAAACAAGAAAAAAATAAAACAAACGAGACAGAAAATATCCTCCCTTAAAAGAAACCACAACTTGTTCTAAATTTATTGTTCATATTCTTGTTCTCTATGCAGGCTCTAAAAATGAACAAATGCTTTAGGAACACAAAGCTCTCACTGTCTGCTGAAATGGCAAAGTCAGTTGCAGCCAAAGTAAAATTTCAAGATTTCCACTTTGAAGTGGAACTTGGAGTTAATGGGCTGGGCATGCCCTGATACATAGCACACAGTAACATACCTTGGTTGAATCATAGAAGCTAGAGATGGAAAAGACCTATTAGGTCATCTTTTCCACCTCCCTGCCAATGTAGGATTATTCTCTGCCAATTCAGGATTATTCTCGAATGTTTTCTAGTCTAGCTTTAAATGACTCAGGCTGTGGGGCTTCCACCACTTCCCCTGGGAGGCTGTTCCACAGGCTAATAGACTTTGCTGTTAGGAAAATTTTCCTGATATGCAGCCTGAATTTTACTTTGTTCCATTGCATTCTAGTTCTCCTTGTTATAAGTGTATTACACTACCCTAGGTAATTTGTCTTTCTGCGTTGGTGTTTATGACCTTCAAATACTTTGAGATGGCTTCAAAATCCACCTTAGTACGGGTCTTAAGTAGCTTTATACACCACTGCTGTCATACGTAATATATGTGTACCATCAATTAGATGATGATACTTAAAACATATTCATATTTTCGCTGTCATGCTGTGAGAACCTCCAGTGAGGAACACATATTGCACCACTTAGCAAACCTGAACTTGCCTCCTGCTGTTTGACAGCAATTGTACCCGAAATAATTGAAAAACACCTACAGCTTGAAAAGTGCCTGAAGCTACCTGACCATGCAATGCTGATTTCCACCTGTGGAATTACAATACATGACAGGTTAAATTAACACAAACACTTTCAGTATTGCCTTTTTCATACATTTTCCACACGGATGTTTTGGAATGAGAAGCTGATGTGGAGATATGAGAGCTCTGTCAGGATGGGAAAAGAGAGGGCAAGGGCAAATCACTCTGCACCTGTGGGTCCTGAAAGAGTGAAAACACTCTGATTCAGATGACCTTGGACTAAAAAAAGCAACAGGTGTGATTAAAGCTGTTAGGGCACTGTATGAGCCAGTGGCATCCTGGGGCCAAGGCACAAGGACTTCTGGCTTCCCATAGGTCAGGGTCCTGCAACCAAGGCTGTCCCACCACTTCTAGCTGGGGAGCAGGCCAGGACAGGGCAGAATGGTAAGCATAATTTACCAGTACCTACTGGGAAATGTGTTAAGACATTACTCTTTCATTATACAGCTGATCATATTTTAAAAACCTCCCTGACTGTGCAGATGCCCACAGAGGGGTATGAGTGCCCTGTTGGTCCCTAAAAAACAGAGCTCTCTAGCACCCACTGCAGTGGATACTTTAGTCAGAGACTCTCTCTGCACTGCTCCGTGCTGGCCAAAGGATTGCTATGCTATCTATAGATGACCTCTTCCACTGATTTTTTCTACTTTGATGTGACCATGAAGGGAACTGTGAGAAAATCTTAGTCTTCACTGAAGGATACACAGAGATTTCTTACCCTCAGCAAAATTTTCAGAGCTCTTTTTTGAGAAAATCTTGTCTTTTAATCTTTGTTGCTAAGGGATCACTAACATTCACAAGGCTGGGATGCTAAGACCCCAGACACCATCCATTTATAATTTAAACAGCCTCCCATTTTAAATTTGCTGCTTGAATCAGAGTTAGATGTTTTGAGCAGAATTTATTTAGTCAGGAATTGATGGTATGTTTTTAATTCATGTTACAAACAGAATTAGTAGACTTCTTTTACAGGGAACCTTCATGAGATTCACTTTCTACCACAGTCTGTCAGCTTTGCTACACAGATTCATGGTCATGAATGTAAAGGCTTTGGAAAATTAAAAACTTTTCAGATCAAAATTTTTATCAACAACAAGACGTGGAAAGCCAAAGCAAAGATATTTCTTTAGATGTTAAGCAGAAAAATGTCCATAAGACATGGCTGCAGGATCAGTGAAAAAAACCTACAAAACAAAGGAGTGTCATAGTTCAGCCTACGAACTTGTACGCATGGAACATCTGCTTTTGCTCTGTGATTACTCCTAGCTGCTCCACCGAGGTCAGTAATTCTCTGGCACTATCCCTTTACATTTAGTTGTATGTGTGATCAGGGTCCATAAAACACATGTACAGATCTTTTACATGCTTCCAGCACTTTTGGACCATCTATCTCAAGACCCTCTGTTTCATCAAGAAAAATTGATGTACGGCATAGTCACTTTGGGAAACATATTGCCTTTCCCATAGGTTTATATTGCATCTTGTTAAGGACCAGGCGAGCAACAAAAAATAGTTTCCTTTAAAGCAACAATGTTCTTGAGTAAAATAATTTTTTGCTGCTTTTTGTGTCCTGTTCCAGTTGTTTCCCTTTCTCTCACCCACAAGTCATAGTAGAGGGCATTTGTTGCATTGAATTGAAGGGTAGGTAAGAATAAGAGCCAGATCCATGTCACATCCCCCACCCCTCTCTTCTTCACAGGCCTAACTTTATTCCCAGTTCTCGACCTCCTTTCCCCCAGCAGCACAGGGAGGCAGGGACTGCGTGTTATGGTCAGTTCATCACATCTTGTTTGTGCTGCTACTTCCTCCTCAGGGAGAGGAGTCCTTCCCCTACACCAGTGTGGGGTCTCTCCCACGCGAGACAGATCTCCACAAACTTCTTCAGCGTGAGTCCTTGTTGTGGGCTGTGGTTCTTCATGAACTGCTCCGTCATGAGTCCCTCATGGGGTTACAAGTCCAAACAGTAAACCTGCTCCAGCGTGGGCTCCTCTCTCCATGGGTTTGCAGGTCCTGTCAGGAGTTTACTCCAGCACGGGCTTCCCAAGGGGTCACGGCCTTCTTTCAGGCATCCACCTGCTCCAGCATGGGGTCCTCCAGGGACTGCAGGTGAGTATCTCCTCTATCATGGACATCCATGGACTGCAGGGGCACATCCTGCCTCGCCCTGGTCTTCACCACAGACTGTCAGGGAATTTCAGCTCTGGTGCCTGCAACACTCCCTGTCCCTACTTCTTCCTGACACTGACGTTGGTGTCTTCAGAGTTCTTTCTCCCGCATGCTCCTCTCTCCCTCTGCAGCTGCCATTGCACATTCCCTCCTCCCACCCCTTCTTCAATGCTTATCCCAGAGGTGCTACCACCGTTGCCCATTGGCTAGGCCTTGGCCAGCAGCAAGTACATTCTGGAGCTGGCTGGCATTGGCTCTGTCAGACATGGGAAAAGCTTCTGGCATCTTCTCAGAGAAGATGCTACTCTTGTAGCTCCCCTGCAACCAGAACCTTGCCACACAAACCCAAAATAATGGTATGAACTGAGCTGGGAATGTTTTTGGGAAACATTATCAAATTAGCACTGAAGGATGGACTTAGTCAGCAGTTACCTTCATTTTGCAAACACTTTTAGACATATACTTAAAAGAGTATACTAAGGAATTAATTAATTGGTAATAATTCATGGGAATAAGTCTGTTTTGTGAGAGCCAAATTAAAAATGAGAAACATTCTTTTCTGGCCTTTTATTAGCATAAAAATACATTTAATTATTTTATTCCTTAAGACAAACAATATGTACAACAGTGTTTTGAAATACAGAACAAAGGAAATAGCACAAATTATTTCAAGATAGTACATGGGTGTGATGTGGATAACAGCTAAGTTAAAGTTGTTTTGAGGACATAAACCCTCCTGGTTCTTTCCATGTCTCTGACAAAACTTTAAAGCCTGTTGACATTTCATAAAGAGACTATACAGCTATGAAGACTTTGGAGGACCCCATTTTTTATTGAGACTAAATGCTCTGAGTATGCCAGCATATATTCTTAATGATTAATGTATATATGGCAATGCAGCCAGACCACACAAAGCTGTGGAGTTATAAGGGGAACCATCTGTCCCTTCCTTTCCCTTCCATCTTCTCTGTGCAGGGGTGACACAGCTCCCAGAGAGCTACATCCCCCCTGGGCAAAAATGACAGGAAAGGTGGAACAACAGGTTATGCTGTGGCAGCAGCAGTCCCCTGGCACAAGCATATGCCAAGACAGGGCTATTCTTGGCCCAGCAAACCTGGAACACCAGGTGGACCACGACTGTCTCCACAATGCTTCCATCTTTAAGGATGCTCTAGAGGCAGTAGAGAAGCTCACTTTCCCCAGCAATGCAAGAGCCATGACTGAGTCAAATGCTGCAGGTATAGAAAGAGAGCAGCACAAGTCATAGATGAAAAAGTGGCCCAAACAGCACAGAGCCAGATACTAATACCCTTACTCATAGTCGGTAGCATTCTGCTTCATAAACTGTCCCTTGTGGCACTTCTAATTTGGTTCTCAGAGGAAGGTTTTATTAAGTCAGAGTATCAGAAGATGATCTTAGTGTTGAAGACTTAAATTAGGCAATCACTCGAAAATCTAAGGACTGTTAAGGGGGAGAGGGCCAGATCTTGTGTTTCTGTTTTCTTCCATGAAATGTGGTTTAAGGTCTTAAGGGACAGTTCGTGCACTTTTACTGGTTGGTGTGTGAAGCCAGCTGAACTGAGGCTCTCCCGCCCATGCAGCAGAGCTGAAAAAGCTGAAGAAGCAGAGATGGGAAGACTTTGCATTTGTCTGTTTATTGAAAAGAACAGATATTAATAGGCACAATTAAAAGGCAAATATCTAATGTCAAACCAATTAAGCTAATAGGCATCCTTAATGACTGCGATAAAGGCATTACTATTCAGTGCAAAACCAAATGGTACTAGATTAAGTGCTGGGCACTCACATTTCAAATGATGGTAGTAATCTGAATTTCCCATTAGAGAATTTATGCCAGCATAAGACTCTTGCCAAGGATGATTTAACTATTTACACTGTCAAACTGACCTTGTAGCTCATAGAAAGAGATCATTGATTGCAATTTCATTGTATTTCATGACAAATTAAGAAATGGGCAGTGTTTCAAACTATAAACTCAAATTATAATGAAAACTTCTCTATTGGCAGCTCTATTTAGAAGTGGTATATCCCAGCTAATATAAACTAAACAAGCAGTTTCTTCTTTCATTAAAACCAAAGGTATTTCTCTAATGATAAGATAGGACTTGCTTAGAAAAAGGATGCCATTATCTTCTGGGTGCTTTCTGCAGTTTGGCTTTCCCAGAATCCAGTTACAATGTAAACATTTGCTTTACTTATCAGTTCTGTGCTGGAGCAAACAAGGTCTTAAGTCTCTCAAGGTGACAGAAGGGTATAAGGAGAAAAGAACAATGATGGCATAGTTGAAAGAGGAAGATATAACTCTAATTTTCTGTAATTTCATTATACTGTACACAAGAATAAAACAAAACAGTATTTTATTAACATTTATTTACCTGAGCGCAACAGACATGGGTAAATATGTGCCTTAGACCCATAGATGTCTAGAAATTTTAAAACTTCTAAAAAATCCTTTTTTATCACAGTATTCGTGTATGTCAAATATACATCTTTTAAAATTGGCCTAAAAACATAGATAAAAAATGTTCCGGAGATGGTAATAGAGAAACCTGATGTAATTTCACTGACTGTGAAATAAACACAGTGAATGTTACTTCTTTTTTGCAGTTTCTCTCCTGTAGGCTGGTAGGCTGTGTGCTGTGATTCTTCTGAAAATCTTTGCACAATGCTATGGAAACAATTTGGTATTTATAGCTTATGATTAATGTTTTATTTGCTGGTAAAGTTTGTTTGGTACCAAGTCTCCATCACTGGATTTAGCTCACTTTGCTTACTTAGAGTTTAAATAACAAGGTGCACCAACAACTATTTTTAAGATTAACATCAAGTTGAATATGAACATACAGTCCTGCAATTAATGAAGTATATTTCATGCTCCTATTGAAGGACATGTCAAAATAATATGGCATTTTGTTATGCAAATGCAGTTTCTACTCATGTACGCATACAATCCTACACAAACTAGTCATTTCAACAGTAGATAATACTGTTAGAAAATCTGAGGGATAAAACTCGTGAAAAGCAAGAGAGACTTTTGGTGACTTTTTATACAGGTAATTCAAGTGCAAACAGCAAAAAGATTTCAGAATGGTAGGGAAATCATAGAGGTTGTTAAATGAAAATTTTCTCATGTCACCACTACATCTGTTCAGGATTCTCCTTTACAGGAATAATAGCATTTTAGTAAGAACAGTGATAACAACTTCATTATCTCTAGAATGTTAAGAATATGAAAGTGCTTTGCAAGTAAATCATGACTGAGCCATGACTAAGTGCAGTGTGTGTCCTTGACGTGGTCTGTCATGATTCTATGCCATTCAAGATGACGCAAGTTTTTTCTACAGGGTTGTCCAATGTCCCCACAGCAAAGTGCAAGAGGAGAAAGAGTTGTGTGGGAACAGTGCAGTGTTTGAAGCCCAGCTACTCTTCGGTGTCTAGAGACATTGACACCTTTGCTTTCTGTCAGAGGCTCCTATACCCAAAACAGAGGCCTGAGAGAACAACAGAAACTACTACAAGTTTGTGCTATGGGCATGTTACTACTGGATACACCTCTTGCCCTTTGCCAACCCCTGCTCCAGGCATCAGTCTCTGCAATCTGCGTGGTGGCACTAGTCCTGCCTGTAAGGAAAGGAGCCACACTGCAAGCAATGCATGGATTTGTGGTGAAGTTATTACACCATGTACCGTTTTAGATAAATTTTTGCTTTCTCCTCTACTCTGAATGTTATTTAGTATGTCATGAAGGTCAAAGTTTCAATGGCCAAATGCAGTCAGTGACTGTGTTCTTGGAAAAAGTGTGAATAAAGAGAGGACAAATTGTAACACGTGGGGTGTGAAACAGAGAGTGAGAGGTGAAGGACTAGCAGATCCCCCAGAGTGGAGAAGTATCATATACTGGATGGTTGATACTGCCTTATTCTGAATTCAGTTCAGGCTTAAATAACCTCAGAATATGTCAAGGTGTAGATATTATTGTTGTTGGTAGATTTGTCTTATTCTCACAGCATAGCACCTTACTTTTTTATTGTTTCCATCAGAATGTCTGTAGGCATGAGGATGTTGAGAATAGCATCTTCATCCCTTGTAGGTGCCAGCTTGTGCAGCTAAAGAATTTCTACTATTTCCTTCTAAACACACCAGTAGGGTGAGGCAATAGCTGATGCAGGAGGATCAGGACCTGCATTTAGTGAATTGTATTCCACTGAAAGCTTAAGGAACTGTAAAGCAATACGCAGATGGCTCAGCAAGAGACACGACTTAGAAAAACTCAGTACTGATTGCAAAGACCCGCCTTCAGAAGCTTTGTTCCCATTCTTTGCTGCTCCTCAGAGGCACTTTCTGCAGTAGGATGGTCATTCCTTTTCTATTGTTTGCTCAGACTCACCCATATGAGCACCTCTGTGAAAGGGTTTCAGCCTGCCTGGTCCCTGCTGTGTCACTGGATTCACCTCCTTGTTTGCTGACTTGTACCTCTGACACCATTACTTCTTTGGCAACATATTCCCGAAACCAGAAAATATCAAGGATCAGGCACTGAATTATAGTAGTATATGTACCAATGTTGAACAAGGCAAATACTGGGATAGTAGTAATGTTAATTCTCACTTTGTGAGTTAATCTGAGATTAGAGACTGTTTTTGAATCACTCATTCAAGAAGGTCTCCACATGGCACTGCTATCTATTAGATTTAATTTTTTTCTTGCCTGATTTGTTTTAATGGCAAAGTAAAAGGAAGCTAATTTATTTTAAGCAAATAAATTGGTATGGGAAGAGGGGTGGACATTTGACACAAGAATCTTCCAGAGCCAATACTCTTCAATCAAACCTACCAAATGCTGCAAGTTGCTCAATTGGTTTCATTTGGAGTGTCTACTGTTCAGTGACAGTGTGAAATATGTTCTCTGTTGCCATCCCTGTAAGAAAGACAGAGATGTACAGTAGTAAGGCAAGGGGAGGTCATCAAAATGACAAGGGGTCTGGAACACGATATTTGAGAAGAGGCTGGGAACTGCATTCATTCTGTCTTATCAGGAAAAGTCTGACTGAAAATTATTTTGTACTCTTCAGCTATGAAATCGGAGAGTATAGACAAGATAGACATCAGCTTTCCTCAGAGGAGCACACTGATAGCTGTGCAATTAATGGATAAATAGATGCGACTAGATATTAAGATTATTTCATATTCTGATCATTAGACATTGTTGAAAGCTAGTTTGGCCACAAAGAACTTAAAGTTACATTTGCACGCTTATATTCATATTTGTTTTCTTGACACCATTGTAGATGTGGTCTATGAATCCAGTGGAGAATAAGAAAAATAACAACTGGTTTTTATTAAGAGCAAGAGATTAAATCAATTCATTGGACCTGAAACTGCATGAGTAGGTGAGGCAACATTCCAGTTCATCTTAGTTCCAAAATACGCCTTCTCACACTGAAGCTCCACAGCAGGATATGAAATCACAAACATCACATCATCAGAACAAATGCTCATTGCAAGATCGTGAAGGCAGGACACCATAAATCAACAGCTTCTGAGAGCTGCTGCGTTTGGACTTTTCTAAAGACAAATGAAATTTTTTATAGCCTGTCATTTTAAAATGAACTCAAAATAAAGAAAATAAAAATGTGACCATGTAGAAACTATAATTTAATAAGTAGACTTGGCTAAAAAGCAAAATGTCCCCCCCTAAAATGCTCTTGCAAGTGGGCCGTGATTCAATAAAATATTGAATCATAAGCTTAGCTTTAAGTCTAATTCCACCCTGGTTCTACAAAGAATTTAAACACTTGGTTAAACTTCAATAAGAATATATCTGTTTTGCTGTGCTGAACATATTAATTTGTGTTTTTAAGTAATCCACTTCAGACTCAGTCACATCTATCAGTGTTTGCTTGCAAAGCACATGTACAAAAATGAATCTCTAGGAGTGTGAATTGACCACAAAAGGCTTTCATATGTATGCAGGTGGATATTGGCAGCAGCTGGTTTTTTAATGTGTTAATAACTCTGAGTATATGTTTATACAGCACACTGTGTTAATTGAAAAATGCAATGTCTCCCAGTAGCCTAATAGCAGCAGAGCTCTAATTTTAAGTGAAGTTGATTAATATAGTTAATGTAACAAATATACATTCAGACAGAAAAAGTGCTTGAGCAAGCTATGATTAGCTGTTTGTTATCCCGCTGGCACACTCACAAAACAGCCCAGTACAAGCAGAAGGTGTTCTGTTTGAAAAGATGAAATGATTCACTCAGATCTTACCGTCAATTATTTTGGCCAAGATAACCAGTTACTTGACCTTTTTGTACATTGTATAGATTCTCAGTGGAAAGTGCCAAACTCATTTTAGTCTTATTAGTGTTATTACTGTTCTTTTTTTTTTGTGCAGAGGTTTGTTTTTGGTTTCAAAACACTTGATGCTGGGTGTGGTAAGCAGAAGCCCTCACCCTGGGAAAGAGAGTTCTCCGTGTCCCTGCAGTTTCCAGAAGTGGTTGTTATTTTTTTTTTCCCTGGTTTCACGAGGACCTTTCTGCTGCCTGAGTGCTCAAGATTGCTATGCACCACATCAGGACAGTATTCTGGACAATCCAATTCCTGCCTGGCTTCGCTTCTTTGGTTGTTGTTGTTTGTGTTGCTTAGGGTACCAAGTCATTTCAGCTGCAGCTTCTCCATTCCTGTGCTTCTCTAAATTCTGCTACTACCCCCTGCTGTAATCTTGTACTTATAAACTAAATGAATTGCTTATAGACAAGCCAAATGAGCCTTCTGGCAAGCAGACAGGGCACTATCTATCTCCGTAGAAACACCCTCTGTAAACTGAAACCATCTAACCAGCACCAACAAAATCATTGCACCCATTCTGACATGTAGACTCATTTTTTTTAGCAGAGACGTAAGCAAAGAAAAAGTTTTCTTGGAATAATGGGTTTTGGATTAAATAGACCAGTCTTCAGGGTGTCAATTTTTCTCATCTGGTAATGAATCCTCAAATCCCAAAGAGTTTATTTGAAAATGTACAGATGGAAAGGCAAACAGAGGAGAACATATGCAAGTTTGCGTAGTTGTTGATTTCTAATTTGCACAAACATTTTCATATGGGTAGGTGCTCCTGAAAGTTAACACTGAATTTAAAATGTCTCACTTAAACTTAAACATTCTGCATCAAAAAAATAAATCATAGGTAAGAAATTGGCATTGATTTCAATAGAATCTGTCAGTTTACACCAGGTGAAGGTCAGGTTTTAAATTTCTTAGCCTCCACTGTTTCCTATAACCGCAGCTCTGAGTAGGTGGTAGAGTAGCGCAGATCCCCAGGAACTTAGAGATGATGGATGGTGTTTCTGTGGAATATACTCTCTCTGAGCTATAAAGCATAGAAAAGGAGTGTTTCACCAGTTTTTTAGGAATTTGGAGGGCTTCTCTTCTTCCTGGTGTTGTGCATATGGAGAAGGCATCAAATCAAATGTCTGTCATTCCTAATGGAAAATTCCCACTTAGTATTCAGTAGGTCATCTTTAAGACATCTGTGTAGTTTCATAAGACCACTCCAAAAAAATCAAGGAAAAATTGGCCCTCTTTCGTTTCCATTTGAAAAGTGACAATAAAGCAACTTTTTTCAATAAGTTCACATTAAGCTAGACTTAAATGAATAAACTGCAGCATTACAAAGCAGTCTGTACAAATTATAATCTAACTGACTCTTTGGGTTATTTTAGCTCAAAGGATACCTACAGAAACACTCTAGGGAAAGTCCTAAGAAAGACGTTTTTCTTGACCATAATCAGAGAGAAAGGCTATCATCTGAAGTGAGTAAATTTCAAGTACTCTCCTCTTCTCCTTGTAAATCATTTCATTATTTATTATTTTAGCTTTTTCAAGTGTGTGATCTCCATAGCTGAGAAGAAAGGACCACTGGAAAATCATTAGCTTCACGTACTTGAAGATAACATGCCTCACTCCAGTTTTATATGACTGAAAACAGATTATGATTTCTGAATGCTCCTCTGTTCTCTGCAAGCTCAAAAACCTCATGGTTTTGTTTGTACATTCCTTCTTCTGGGACCATTTTCTCTCCATCAGGATACTATATTTTCCTGTAAAGCTCTGCTTTAGGACTTCTTAGGTTGATGTTTCAGATAAAGATTAGGTGATCCTACCAGAAAATGGATACAAAACCAGTACATAGCTTCATCTTTTTCACACAATTCCTTTTTATGCATAAGCCTGTATAAAATATGGGCACAACTTCTATGTGAATCTATGAAAGGAATATGAATGCACAGGAGCTACCTGGTTTAGAAGAAAAATATTTTTTAAAAATGAAATATGAGTACAACACACCAAAAGCAAAATATATTCTTTTCTTCCACGAGTTTCAACATTCTTTTGGCTTTAAGATAAATGAATGCTTATAAAAAAATTGTGAGCAGAGTCAAAATATAATAATTTAATTTCCAAGAGGAGTTTTCAGATGCTATCCAGGATTTCTGTTCTGAGTAGACAAGACTAGTGCGTTTTGGTTTTGCCTGATGTGACATCTTTGAGACTAGATGCCAAATAGCACACATGAAAGTAAACCTACTGTTCCTTAAAGCCAATACAATTTACTGAGCAGAAGGGGTAGGAAAATATGTTTGATGAAAATAATGCAGAGCAGATAGAAGAAGAAGAAAAAGAGAGACACTTAAAGGAGTTTGACCATTTGACAACAATGCACTGAAGCCCAATATGGCATAACTGTACAGTGCTTATTAGCTACATGTTGTTATATATCCATTATAAGTCATGTCATCCTGTTCATAGTCACTGGACTAGATGAGCTTCAAAAGGAACACTGCACACTTTGGACTGGTAAGTCCTTGCAAAACACCCCAAACTACTTCCTCCCATTGTGCATAAGTGTAGTCCTCTCTCAGGCAGTATTATTTTGGCAAAATTAATTTCTTCCTGTGTCACTCAAATTCAAAGAGATATATATGAAATTGGGTTTAAAAAAGGATTTTCTTAAAGAAGAGAAGAAATGGTTCTGAAGAAAAGGCTGAAGGGACATTAGAATATCATTTAGTTCTGCCATCTGTAAGCAGTGGGGTCATTGATCAGGTCCAGTTGGGTCATTTGTGGCTTTATTCAACAGGATCTTCAAAACCTATAGAGATGGAGACTGCACAACCTTTCTGGGCACCTTGTTTCACTGCTTAACTGTCGTCATAATGAAAAATGTTCTTTACAAGTAGGCTGAACACTCCTGTTTTAATACACACGTGTTGACTCACCTTCCCATCGTGGAAGGTGGATCACTACCAAAAGCCCCACTCTCCTTGACACCCTTCCCAAAAGTAATGGGAATTGTTATCAAGTCCCTCAAAACTGACTCTCCTTCAAACTAAACAGCCCCAGCCCTCCAGGGATAAACTACACTGGAAGGGTAATCTGTAGATAGGCAAGAGATGCCCTTGGTTCCTTACATATCTCATTAGATGTGGCCTCAGATTTAGACAACTGTGGAAAAAATAGATTGAGTGTCTGGTAAAACCATGTGCTGGTAACTGCGTTTGAGAACCCTATGTCTTCTTAGTACTTCAAGAGAGAAAGTATGGATCATTCCTTCCGCTTTACAAACTGGGATGTTGGTCTACAGTGAGCCAAGAATAAAATCCAGTTCTCCTGGAGAACTTGGGTTGTCTTGTCTACCTGAGTAAATGGAAAGATAAACTGTCCTCTAGATTTTGTTCCAGTTTAGGATCTGTTTTATTTTTAAAGACCCATATTTGTGAAGTTTTTGAGAGGCTGTTAGGAGGCTAACACACTTTTCATGGAAAATCTTAAAAATATTTATAACTCATGAAAAATTAACAGATATGACAGATAATTATCAGGGAACACATTCAGTAGTCAGAGCAAATGATATAATTTGAGGGGCATATGCTATACACTGCATTTTTATGCTCCTTGAGAAGATTTAGTTCCTGCTGTGACTGCAAGTCTCAGTTCAACCTTAACTGTGAAGTTTATTCATTGCCATAATAAAGATCAGCCTTGAACTGCTCTCACTCCTTGAAGACTTGAGAACTGGTGCAATTACTTTGTCTTTTAATTTATGAAGTGATAGCACTGAAATGTTTAAACAAAGACTAGCATTACCACAAAACCACCACCACTCCTGCTGTTATTATGCTGATTTCTATAGACTCTTTTCTCCTTACTGTTGCTAAACAACAGAAGATTTAAAGAGTATAGATTTTTTCTTGCATGTATTGACATTATCCCACTTAATTTCATCAAACTACCATCAAAATTAAACTCAGCTCCACGGAAACATCTGTATGTATAGGCTTTCATATATCACTTCCCTCATCCAATTTGGATTTTACTGTTTTCAGATACACATTAGTCTTACTGTGCAATACAAAACACAGAAATATACAGTGGCATTTACTTTTGCTCATCATCTGTCCCTTTAAATGTCATTATGAAAACACAGTTGTTTAACAGAAAGCATAATGCTTAAATGTAAATGCAGAAAAGTGCATAACTTTTTCACAGAATCACAGATTTAACTGGATTGGAACAGAAAGATGAATCATCACTGGAAATCAAGTGGAAAAGTGAATGTGAAGGACAGTAGGAGATGTCAGGGGTATATGGCAAAGTAAGAATGAAATTAAAAGCTTATGAGTCACAACAAACAATTAATTAAAGGTATGCACTGGCTTATCATGCTACAAATTGTTACAGATGCAGTGCAATAGTATACATAATATGGTCTATATTACTGTGATTTGCCCATTTATATAAATACATATCTCAGTTCTTTTTTTTTTTTTTCAAAAAGAAGCATGACCACAAGGAAATGTAACTTCAGCAAGTGGCTCTGGCCTGTAATGATAAAAAAATCTAGGATTTGCCTCTCCCCACCCCTTCACTGCTGACAGCCCTCACTTCCTTCCTCTGAAGCCGGATTGACACTGCTTAGACAACCCATGCTACCTTCAGGATCTACAGAGGTGAGTGAGCTCTGGAGGATGCCATGCAGAGACATCCTTCAGGTTACTCCAAAGGGACTGAAGTGTCACAGGACATCAGCAGCTACTTCACTGTTAGCCATGAGGATAGCTCCAGGACCATTAGCTCAGGACTGAAATCAGTGTGCCTTGCCTTCTGAGGACCCCTCAGGAACTGGGTTTGAGTAAGAAGTCTTCAAAATGACTTGATGTTTTCCCACTCTGTGACTGGAAAAAAGAGACAGGTGCAAATACTTATTTTCCACATAGATTTACCATAGATGGAGGTACAGATGTAGGCATACATACAGATAAACAGATAGATCTATAGACAGAAAGATAAGTAGATAAATAGGTGTAGATTAGATGTAGGTAGATAGATTAGATAGATACAGAAAGAGGAGAAGAAAAGTTAAGGTAAAGATTTGCATCAGCTACAGCTTTTTCAGCCCTCAGACAGAACTATCTCTGAATCAGATAATGCTTGGGAGGGATAAGAACATGATTCAGCCCCAAAATGTTATTAGAGTGTTATTATTGCTGCAAAGGTTAATATATAATCTAAAGAGATTTCTTCAATCAGCTAGACCTAGAGAAAATGTATTTGTTCAGAAACTTTCTAGATAACTGAAATTCAGCTTTATACCTTGGTGAACTAACTATATTCCTAATCTTATTACAGGATACATCTGGTTTGCTCCTTACTGTGAAAAGAGGAACTGTGTTATTGTACCAGACACTGACCTGAGGCTATCTGTAATCATCATATCCATTTTTCTCTTGCTTTAATGAATGCTTCTCCACTACTTCCTCCACTACAACAAGAGCAGTAGCTTTCCTCACCACTGAATTATATCAGTTGTGATTGCATAAGGAAAGTGACTCAGAACTTTCAGTAAAGCTTGGTGAAAATGTTTCTGTAGCAAAGATTTCTGGTGGAAAATACAAGTTTTTCTCTTTTTGGTTTGTTTGTTTGTTTGTTTGTTTGTTTTGTAAGGAAACGTACAATATGAGCAATGTGTGTTGATGAGAAATCCGTGAATGCATAATTTTGAACATCATGGAATCATAGAATGGCCTGAGTTGGAAAGGACCTTAAAGATCATCTAGTTCCACCCCATCTGCTGTAGACAGGGACACCTTTCACTAGACCAGGTTGCTCAGACATCCATCCATCCTGGCCTTGAACATTTCCGGAGAACATCATATGGAAAGGTTTCATTTAGATAAGAAACAATACTTTGATTTTGTCTTGACTTTAAAATTGTATCAGGGTTATAATTTTAGTATTAAAGCTACACAGTGTGTTTAGTGAATATATATTGTTACTTACAATACTGAAGTTATTAAAATGTAATATACTATAGTGTTTCAACATAGTTAATTTAAAAAGTATTAACAAGGGAATTAATGTCACATGAAGCTGATGCTATCAAAATGAAACACTTCAGTGATTTTGAAGCAAACTTTTGTTCACGGGGAAACACAAATGTTTTAGTTTTTATTTCTGAATCGAATGAGGACCAGTTTTGAAATACTGCAATTTCCACTGGAGCCAGGAATTCTGTTTCTCTGACCAGTTCTTGTTGTCAAATAAATTTGCCCTTTGAGAAGCCTTGTAACAGACGTTCACGCCTATATACACCTATAGATACAGAAAAGAGATACTATGATTTAATATGTAATAGGTACAGAAATTCTGAATACCACAGCTGTAATTCTGCTTTTCTTCTGATTTACCACACAGCTCTCTATAAACTTATTAATTGCTCTGTTTCATTTCCCCCCAAAAAAGGTGAGACAATATTTTTATTCACTGGCTGTTGTGAATTTTAAAAAGCTAGTTTTTTTGCAGTGCCCTTTCAAGGAGCAAAATATTACAAGTTGGAAAAGATTGCTATAATAATTTAATATGATCTTGTGTAAAGCACTGAGCTAAGTTGAGCTAAAATATATGGAGGTTTAAAAATCTATGTTGAACACATAGGAATTCCCATCTCTGAATAAGTTGTTCTGATAAGTATTATCCTGACTGTAAACAAGCACTAATGTCTTACCTCACATCTGCTAGAGGAAACCACCCCTCTGTTGGCACAAGCAGTTTCCATATCTTGCTTCTGTAATGCAACACATTTAGAGGAATGATATGGAAAGCAATAGAAAATCATACAATTATTTATTTTAGTCCAGTATCCTCTCTTGTCTAATACCAGATATGTCACATTAATATGCAATAGAAGAGCTATAATTAAGAGGCATTTTATAGCACAATTTTTCCCCTAATTCCCTTCACTTAGAATCTGGCTTATACAATGAGGCATATGAGTTTATATCTCTTGCAAATATTTTAATACAACCGTATCCAAAGTGACAGTGAATATTTTTATTATCCATATAAATGACCCATCAGTTCTTAAATCCCATTAAGCTTTTGGCCTCAATAATATCCTGTGGCCATGTGCTACAGAAGTTAAGTATAAGCTAAGTGAAAAAATGTTTACTTTTATTTGTTTCAATTATACTATCTTTCCACTCCATCAAACATCTCTGGGGTTTCTAAAATACAAAAAGGGAGATAGCTTGATTCACTCCTTTGTTTCAGTAGTACTTTCAGTTCCTCTTCTACGCTCTCTATCCTATAGAACAGGTTTGGGGGAAAATCTGAAAGCTTCTGAAGCATAAATTTTTCTAGAATGAAACTCAAGTAGCAAATTTCCAAACTTTGGAGATGTCTCCTATATTTCCACCCCCCCTCCACTTCTGGTTTCTATTTAGAAGAAGAATTGTTGAAATACCACGAGGATGGCTGTTTTCACTGCCATGACAGGAAGCAGGAGTGTTGGAAATGTCACAAGAAAGCCTGTTCTTACAAGATTTCCAGCCCAACAGAGCAGTCTCAAGAAGTTACTTTGCACAGTTTAGATGTGGTTCGGATAAACATCTAAACTTTTGAGTATTTACACAAGCTGAATCTCAACTCTGAAATTTCACAGGTTTATCCGTTATAGACACTGACAAGGTATAAAATCTAAACAAAACAAACCAATACACCGACTGGGATGGAAGCATTTCTCCTCCTGCCCTCTGCTCCTGCATTTATTTTCCCTTTATAACATCCTTTATGAGAAATAAGTCCAAAGAGACCACAGGTGTTATTCTGATATACAAAAGGTGTCTAGTGAGACTTAGGCTCTCAGGCTTGCACTATCAGTGCCCTGAGTGGTCTCATATGGGAAACCAGTTTTCCTCAGGAAGCACCTCCATTTCCATATCTCTGCCTGCCCTCTCCTGAGCCCACCAAATTGCTGTTCACAGAGGAACATGTAAGAACCATGTGCCTGAATTCCTCTGGTCCTGAAAAACATGAGAAGGGGCGGAGAGGAAAGAAATGAGGAATGAGAGGGCCCTCGCTGACCACAATAACCAGCAACAGGGGAGAAATGCAGTAACTTGGTCTGTCTCAGCAGGAAGACACAGCAGTAGAAGGTGCTAAAAGTTTTCATTCTTTGGTCTGGTCTTGCAGCTGTGCAGCCATACACTGACCCCTATCTGGGACCCAACAGGTGGTGATGTGTCAGTTATACATGATTTCCATGCAGACACCCACCACTTTTCCTAGTACTTCAGTATCAATGGTGGGCTATCAGCACCAGAAGAAAATGCCCACTCAGAACACACCCAACAGAAAGTGATGCATTAGCTCTTAATGAACACTTTTGCTTTCATGTATACTGAGTGGACATTTTCTCCTGGTGGTGATAGACCACCACTGATGTGGAAGCTGCAGTTGAAAGAATACTGAGGGAGTGCAGGAAGGAAATTCTTGTATTAATAGCAAGGAAAGAGCTAAACTATGAGAATACCTTCAGCTGGGGATGTTGTCAGGCCGAAATAGAGTGTTAAAACTCCAGAACAGCTGCTGTGCAGGTAAGAGAAGACATATGGAGTGTTCACCCTATCCATGCAAGAGGAAGCACTAAGAGTGGTCCTTTCCGTTTGCTCCACTCTCAGTGCTGTTTTAAGCCAAATTAAGGACACTGGGGCAAAGCCTCATTGTCAGGGGCCTGGCCCTCAATGCACTGCCAAATTTCCAGTGTCTAGACTGAGCCCCCAGTAGAAATGGTGCATGAAAGAATCCATGTTTGAAGGGCTCTGTGGTTTCTCTGGATATGTCCTGACATTTGTATTTCCCATAGATCTATGACCAGACATCCAAGTATAAGCACATATCTTTTTGGGATTCAGACTCTCATAATGATGGACAAGCAAGTTTATATAAAAAGAAGTATCATCACAGGCCCCAGCACAAAAACTTGAATGGAATTATGTTTGGGATAAAAAAAAGTTCCCAACTTATTTTCTCTTTTAAGTTATTTACATGTATGTGTCCTCTGCTATTCTTCATTGCAGCTTAGAAAAAATATGGATATACTGATTTACCATAAGAAAGCCTGTTCATAATGTAATTTTTAGCACAGATGGAATTAGGAACTACTAGAAATCTCACAGGGGAAGAACTTCTCAAGAGCTCCTAAATTACTTATGATTTACTTAAGTGTTCAGTTTTTCCTGAACTCTGCTAAAACCAGAGGAACTGTTGAAGAAGAGGAATGATTTTTTAAACCTTTTTCAGTTGGTCAGACCTTCACAGAGCTAAAGACTGAATGCATGTGTGTTTGTGTGTATTCAGGTAAAGATGCTGCAGAGCTCAGCAAGACAATCCCACAGATCCATGTTATCACCTACAGACAGCCATGGAGAGTTAAAATTTAACTGGACACTGGAAGGGTAAGGATATCTTTACTGATTTCCTTTTGTCTTTCTTTGGCCATCTGGGAGTAGGGAAAGAAAGTCATACATAAGCTAATATTTCAAACCAGGGTACTTGTTTTTATACAAAGATGTCACACTTTTGCAGAGGCCGTGCATTTCAAGTCTTAAGAAAAGCTAGCATTTAAAATGGTTTTGTTTTTTCAAACTTAAAAATAGTCTGAACTGTAATAATGCATCCCACTTGACTACTAAGCCCAATTTCATTTTTTGTTTTGTTTCATTGCATTAGAAGAATCAAGATGATGCAGTCCACGTGGAATGTAAACCATGCCACTGAATCGCAAATTATATGAAAATATGCCTTTCATCTTAATTATAGGCTGGACAGGGGAATGTACTATATTCTCTCATACATGCGAGCCGAAGGAAACTTTCCCAGGGTGTTTTTCTTTTACATTTCTGTCTCTTATTTGGTTGAAAACTTATCAACCCATGTGATTCTGAGCTGTCTGACTTTCCATGATAAGGCTGAAAGTATGTAGGAAATGTTTTCACAGCCCTGCCAGAAAAGGTCTAACGGACTGGGATATTAAACTCATAGATTGCTGTTTCTTCATAACCCTTTAAAAACATTGTCCCTTGAAATGAAATGGTAACTTTATTTTCAGATAGTCAGGTGATTCTAGGAAAAGCTTTCCCCATTCTAACTGAATGTTTTCTAACTCCAGTCTTGGTGCTTCTTCCCTGAGACTTTTTGCCAATCTTAAACTGAGTTTTTCCGTTTTGAAGTGAAAAGAAAGGAGGGACTTTTAGCTTTTGAAGAAGGGCCAGATCCCACTCATAAGGGGTTTATGTGTAGTCCTGAAATCAGCTGCCCAAGAGAATAGGGATCACCACTCTTTTATCTGAGAGGACTTCTGCTTTGACCCACTGTCATTCTCTTTACAAAGGCATCCTGATAAGATCTGATTTCACTGTAAACTGTTACAAGAAGGGGTAGGAACTGTCAAAAACATTTCTCTGGCATGTGAAAACATTTAAGTAATGCTGTAGTTTTCAGGGGACTTAAAGGGACTGATATAATTTCAAAATACATTTACACATTAAAAGTGAAGTGTGCATCGATTACCTTTATGTACCAACACTCCCAGAATCGTTTGTTCCTAATGACTCGGACAAAGTGGATTCCCAGCGAGACCACTAAGCAGTATGCTCTCAGCAGTTATTCACAGTTGCTCTCACCCATCTTACACGAGTTTAAGCCCTTTTGAAAATTTTGCCTCTCCATTTTTAATTTTTCAAAAGGGAGATCCTGTGTATGGCCTGCATCATACTCACACTTCTACTTTGTCATAGTTATGAACCATTCAGAACTAATGTACAGAGACCTTCAGTTTGTCCCTGGGGTCAAAAGCTGTTGGAAATGAGGAAATGTTAAGGGAACTAACATGTGTAAACAATTTGGCAGAGATGTCCTAAAAATAAACCTTTGGAGTGGAATACAATACTGGCATTAGGGGTGGACAGAATACAGGGAGCAGTGGAACTGAAGTCAAGAGTATTTGGATCATTTGAGATGATCTGAGCCAGCAGGTGGTAAATGTAGTTCAATATTAGCACACATCGAGTAATTTGTCTGCGAGCAAGAAACTGATGCAAGAACTATTGCATATGCTGAATTAAATAGTCATCTAGCACCATTCTCTGGAAAAAGACCTGGGAGTTATTGTGGAAAAATAGAAAAATAATTGAAGCCAGCAGCCAGCTGCACAGCTGTGCTAAAAAGAAGACGAAAAAAAGGGAAAGAAAGGTGAAAAATGCAAGCAAAATGCCAGTTTGTAGTAGCCAAAGGACAGAAGGGCAAAGACAGGCAATGTGTTTTCTGTGTTAGCCATTTGAAAGAGCCTGTACAGAGTGTCAGTGATTGTACTGTGGGAAAGATACTACAGCCAAGGAACAGGGGGGAATATCAAAAGCAGCTTAGGAGTATGCAAGAGTTAGGTCTTAGAGAAAGGAGCTACCAAGTGGTTTAATGAAAGGGATGTGTGTAAGAAAGGAAGTGACTGTTAAGTCAGAGACATAAAATACCTTCCTGTAAAGAGCTCCCAAACTACATATATAAACTTAAAATTACAATGCAGGAGTTAAATTACTAAATCAGGCATAACAGAAAAGAAACATCCTGTTTCAAAGATCAAGTCTTCAGCTCAGCTGAAATCAATGAGACAGAATTACACCAGCTGAAGATAGGGTTTATCCAATCAGTTGCAGAGGAAGAGTATAAATCAATGATGAAAGGAGCTTATGTTTCATATTAATCACTCACAAAAGCTCTGAGGAAGAAAACAACTGACTCACCTCCATTAGTGTGGTGGGTGGAAAGCTGCTGGCTGTCTGCCTGCCTGTCTGTTTGCCCTCAGATATTACCTCTGGTGGCCGTTTCTGCTTTGCTTAGGAAGGGGAATCCTTCTGAGATTTTTGAGTTGCTTGCAAACCAGCATTACTCCCATGGAAATTAATTTCCCTGAGATATTTTTTTTTCTGTGTGTCTTACCATCATCCTGTTTCACTTCTCCCTCTAAAATGTGCTTTCCCTGAGGAGACTGCGCTGCAGAGTGCCAGTACTAATTTGGGATGCTTCTGAGGGAAGCATCTCCTGTCTGTCGCATGAAACCATCAGCTGAGTCAATATTTGACACTGTTCCCTCTAAAGCGCAAACTCACTGCTGTGCTTTTAACTGCAATTGAAAATTACACGGAGGACAGTTGCCCTGTAAGGTTATCCTGGAAACCCATGTAACCACACTGCTTGAACAAGTGACACTTTCAAGCTTTTCTATATCATCTCATTTTCATATTGTTTCGAGTCATCACCTGAGCAGAATACGCAGGTCCCTCATGCTCACAGTTCAAGGAAATGGAGTAGACCTATTACAGAAAATAAATGAGTCTGAAACCAAGCAGTAATAATAATAATCCATGTTATTAAAAGCAAAGCCATAGGAAATGGGAAGGAAGTAATTAGAAAGTGTTTTAATATTTTACCCTAACTATTAGGATTATATTAACAGGGTTGGGGTTTTCTGATTGAAACCAAGCTCTGCTAGGAGAGTAAAAGCTCTCAGCTGCACGACTGAGAATCATCTGAGAAGACGTTCCTCAGCTCAGTAATAAATAGTGGTTAGTGATGCAATCAGTGAGTGTGGCTGGAATTTCTAGGTGTAATAACGCATGGTGAACCCGCAGGGTCAACCCATCTGTGGAAAGGAAGGAAAACATATTGTTGATTCAGGGATGTGGTTAGCACTTAAGGTAAAGACTGAGTGACATTGATTTATAGCTTCAAATTCCTTTTCACACTTGTGTGAGAACCTGAACCAAACAAAATACAGACTTTTAATATTCTACAGGATATAGAATTTTTCAGGGAGTGCTTGTATACTAGGTATCAGAGTTACATCCTAAGTGTATGACACTACGACGTAAATATATTACATAAAATAACAGCCTCTGTAGGGCAGGTAGGTTAGCAGTGTGGGAGCAAAACATGACTGCAAGTTATAAGCTTCATTCCTAGATCCACAAACTTTCTTCATGCAATTGAGAAGTCACTTGCACAATGACTTGGGAAGATACTTGCACACAGATGTGATCTTGATTTCATATAATTAAAGCCATGTAGTTAGATGTCCTATTAGAACAAATTGCCAAATAATTTCATCAAAATTGAATGAGATACATGATCCTTGAGCTGACATCTTCAAGTGACAATAGGTAAACAGATAAATCAGATACATCAGGTCTGGTTAAGTTTTCTATCATTTAGAAATCTGCAGAACCTCTTGTAAACAGAGATTTTGAAAACTTTATTCACAGTTGTCAAAAAGGTGCAAAGCAGCAACACAGGCAAAACAGAAAAATCCAAACCAAACCAAACCAAGTAATTTAAAGATCACACATTCGAGCATGACTTTTCTAGAAACAGTTTTTTAAATCTACAATTAATTTTGAAGATTTTTTTTTAACAATGGCATAAACTCAACCAGGAGCAAAAGAGAAAGTGATGGAATTAAGACTGAAAATTATTTTTAATGAATACTAATGAAGACTTTAATTATTTCAGAATCAACAGCTCACTTCACTTGTTTGATTTTAGATGTTTTTCGATCATGTAACTTCCAAATATATAATTTTATTGCTGATGTTTATATGCCTAGGTTCCAGGTATCTAAAAGTTCTCTTAAACACATGGGCTATTGCAAATTATTTCTTCTGCTGCCCTCTCCAGATAAAATTAATCTGTGCGTGTGCTCTGTACTAGATACAAAATCTGGGTGGTTTGCCCTTTTCTTCCCTGAAACTAACACAGGGAAACCGGTAAATTAAAATGATGAAAAGAAATACTTTTATCTATCTGCCTCCTCCTTACAGATCTTAAACTCAGCTTCTGTCAAAACTGCATTCCTCTGAATATCTTTTCCCTCAAAGAGACAATTAAAGTAAAACACAGTGACAGGACAAATATTCGTCTCATTATAGATGTGCTGCTGAAAGCCACATAGATACTTCAGTGGCAACTAACGAAGTAAAATGAATGCAGACAGAACAGAACATTCTCCATTTAAACTCAGTCTTGGTTCCATCCTGTGCCATTACACTGGATGACCAGCTTGGATTTCTTTCACTTCTGTTATTAGGTGTTTGAGACTTTGCTGGAGTACCTGGAGAGAACAAACAAGAATTTGGTTCTGCTTTCAGTTTCAGAGAATTTGTCCAACTAAGAGCAACCTTGAGCAGTGCCTAGCATTTATTTGCCCAGAATAGACATAAAAGAGGATTCCCTTTTCAAGTATAATCCACTCTAGTAAATCCCTCAAGAGCCATTTGACTCAACCAACATTATCCTCTGGCCTTCCATGGCTCAGAGCGCTGGCAGAGGCTCTGCAGCCAGGCTGGGGCTGAGCTTCCAGGAGTGATCAGTGTTGTCATTTATAAATCGTGTGGCGGCTGTGCCTTTGAGACCAGGTATGGAGGAAAACCCCTCTGTACAGCAATAAAAAAATACAAAAAATCTGCTTGCCACAAAGACCTTACAAAATAGCAGCTGCCTCCTCAGTGAAGCATCCTTGCTGGAGACAGCTTGGATTAGTCCATATATTCCCACACCTCTGTGTCTGGGTCAGTAGCACCATTCACTCTCCATGGAAAGTTTTGCTTTGCTCTGAGCCAAGAGTTAGTCCTGCCAAAAGAGGTATGATAAACGTCTGTTGCCTCCAAGCAAAATATGGAAAACAGCTTCTTTTCTCCAACTGCTTGTTTGTTTGTTTGTTTTCTCATGGTGAAAGTCTCTCACTATTCTGCTGGGGGCTAGTCTGGCACCACAGCCTAAGCTATTTCTAAGATACTCTCCCTCTCCAGCTTAAAGCACTACCTTTGATAACCAGAGGAATGTAGACATGTTAACCTTTCAGAATAAAGCCTCTCTGCAAATCACCAGAGCCTCTCCATCAATTTTCTTCTGTCTCTAGCTGAAGTGGCCGTTCACATCACCAGGAAGAAGAAGCAGCAGCAAAATGGGGTGGGGGAGCCCTGTTGGCAGTAGTCCTGTCCCCACTCCCCTGCTGCTCCAGCTTCCAGGACAGAGCACCACTGAGTAGCTGCCACCAGCTCCTTGCACCCCTCCTGGGAACACGAGGCACTGACATGATGCTCTTGTCTGTATCCTTTCTCTGCTTCTGTACTCCTCCATTTCTGATCCTATAACTCTCCACAGCCCTTGTCTTTTGTTGTGCTCGGCTCTGCTGTTTATCTCCACATGTTTGTTTTTCCTCTGTCTCTTTTTCTTCCTGGGAGGGCCAAAAGGTCTTGCTAGGGTTGAACTAGTGCCTGCTCCTAAATGAATTGTGAAAGGAATAACTGATTTTTTCAGTTTCTGACTTGTCTGTCGGAGCTGGTCATTGTCAGTTAAAAAATGATATCTGAAAAGGGGGAAATTATTTCCTCCTCATTCCTTCCCTCACTTGTGTGGAAGCAGAAAGGATTTATGCTTTAACACGGATGATGGATGAGTGACTGGTGGAATGAGAGGAGACATTTCCACAGCTTTCCCTAGATTCCTCTTTTCATGATGCTAAAGATTTCAGAAATCTTTTCAACCAATAAGCTCATAGCCTGAAATTCTTTTGAGGAAGAGCCCTAAATTACTAATGCCACCCTTTCTTATTTCCTCTTGGGAAAGGTCATGCCTTCACACCCCAGAAAACTGAGCTGAATGAATAGCTGGTACAACAGGAAGAGGAATATAAAATATGATTTAATGAGAACTTTGACCATTTCAAAACGTATATGGCCTGGACTAAGAGGCATTGCATTAGAGGTGGAAATTTAGAAGTCACCAGCTAGGAAAGAGTAAAATACAGATGGGACTTTTGCAGTCTAGTTACAAATGGACATTTGCTATTTTTCAAACAAATGCATATTTTTGCCAAAGAACTGCCATTGAAAGATGCACCAATGCTACTCACATCTGTTGTTTCGGTAATTGTCCCATTCTAGAGAAATGAGATTTCCTCTGCTTAGTCTGAATCAGTTCTACTGTTCTTTTATAAAATGAGTACTAATGTGGGCTTATCTGAACCTTCAGTGAGGGAATGTCCCCAGTAGTGCAAAGGGAGAATAAAGTAGGACCATAGGCTTATATATGGAGAATTATGATGCTGCTGGCCACAATATTGTGACAGTACTTGCCACAACAGATGTTCATCATAAATTTAACACTAAAAAATTGATTTCTTCACTCAAAAACTTATCATTCTAAAGTTTTGTGAAATGTTTGCAAGAAATTTCTTTCTTTTCAAATCCTCCATTTCTCCTGCTTATTCTCAAGTCATTATTCCTCCTACGTGTTTTCCCATACTTTATGTAGTGATTCCATTGTATTGTCATCATGCTATTATATACCTGCCTTTGCTCACCCCACATTTTTAAAAAAGCAGAGTCCATTTAAACCTGAAGAATCTGGCCAAGTTTAAAATAAAAATAACAGGACAAGAGGGCACGGGCTTAAACTCTGTCAGGGGAGGTTTAGGTTGGATATTAGAAAGAAGTTCTTTACAGAGAGAGTGATCAGGCATTGGAATGGCCTGCCCAGAGAGGTGGTGGATTCACCATCCCTGCTGGATGTGGCACTGAGTGCCATGACCTGTGGGGTTGGATCAAGGGTTGAACTTGATGATCTCGGAGGTCTCTTCCAGCCCAGTTAATTCTATGATTCTATGATTCTGTGATTCTATGAACCATGTTCTCAGCAGAAGTTTCGCAGCAGATGGTGTTAAAAATTCTTTTGTTTCCAAGATGTAATGTTCTGTAGAGGATGAATCTTTTTATTTGTATTTTTATTTTTGTTGTCTATTTGCAGAATCATTAATGATCATTATAAAGAGATCTCAGCCAGGATTAGAGCACCACTGTACCACAAATGTATAATAACTGTTAAAAATTAAGACTGACTTCTAATCACTGCTATACAGAAACCTGGAAACAGCATTGCCCCCCTATGGAAAAAATGTAACAATGAGAGAGCTAGAACATCTAAGAGAAAGCTGACATATTCTAGGCATTGAGAAGAGAGATTTACCCATCATCATGAAGGCAATCTGAGGCAAAGACAGAACTGAATCCAGTTTGCCTGAGTTCCAAGGCTTTTAAGAAACTTGCAAAGGATCTTCTATGCACCAGTACTAGTTAATGAGATTTTGTCATACAACTACCCAGGGAGAAATTGAATTGGAATTGTTAGTATCTAAGGTTAATTACTGAGAAATTAAATGCATATGTAATAAGAAAATTAAACCGTTCTCTACCATCAGGAAATAAAATTAAGGATTGTTTAGGCTTAAAATTACTGGACTAGAAGTGAGAGGATAATGGTGTGCAGACTTTGAAAATGAAGTGGCTCAACAAACTGCAGTCAGAGTTGTCCAGAACAAAGTTGTATTTATTGCTGCTGTAGAAAATTGACTTTAGTTTTATTACAGGTAGATGAAAAAGGTGATGACAGTCAGCAAAGAGCAAATATTTAAGCAACAAAAAAAATGTTAATGATAATTTCTATATGTATGAAGATATTAGTATCACAAAGCAGATCATCCATTTGACAAACTTACAGGATCTGTCAAAATCAACTTTGGAAGAACCTAATTTATCATTCAAGGATCATAAAAGTCATTCTTCCTTCAAATAGGATGTCACTGTACTTTTTGCTAATTGCATTGATGGGCATCTGAAAAACTCTGCAGGACTCTTGTCTGAGGGGCACCCTGGGAAAATACACTTCTTCTCTTATACTTCCATTGATGCCAGAGATAACAAAGGAATTGTACTCTACTTCCTTAAACATGTCTAATGTGCTTTTTTTAGACTGATCACCAGAATCTCCTTAAATGCAGTTGAGCTCATTCAAGGGAGGCCTTGAGTTCCTAGGCTTTGATGTCAGTGTTCAAGCACTGAGGACTCTGTGCTGGCCCATGAGTCATTTTCATGCTGTACTCTCTCACAGCATACTCAGGCCTGCCACTGAGCTGGAGGAATGGTCTCTGCTGTTATCAGACTTTCCCAAGAATGTGGATGCAGTAATTGCTCCACTCTTGAAGCCTCTTGTGGTTTCTGCGAATGGCATTCTTTCAAACTGCAGCCAGAACAAATTAACCCAGAGACACAGAACTCACAATTAAAATAAATTAAAAATAAAAAAAAAAAAAAAAAAAGAAAGAAAAGAAAAATGGTTATTTTCTCCAGTAGCATAAGATGCTGAAAACATTCAGGTGTTGGCAGACAAATTTACCTTTCAGTAAGAAAATCATAAAGTATGTCAAAATACTGTGTATGCTCAGATGGGAAGGTGAAGACACAATTAGGGCTGGTCCTGGATAGCACGCTAACCAAGAAAGAGGAACAAGGCAGGGTAGTGGAACTGCCTTCACCCCTATGCTCTGCAAGCAGGGCACAGCTGCAGTCCCCATGTACCCTTATAAGTCATGCATAAGGACTGGGCACAGCCTGATCCCCTTCAGAGTAAGCAAATGCTGAGCTGAGTGCTTCCACAGGCAGCTGAAGCAAAAGCTATAGCTTTCTGGCTGTGAAAGGCTGAGTGTGAGTCTTTTGCCCACAGATGTGTTTTCTCTGGCCCTCCTGTGCCACACTCTGTAGCACAGGTCTGCAAAGTTCTTTTTCTTCAGTAAATTCCTGCATCTCTTACATGTTTACATTGGGGAATGCAGGAAAAGTGAGCGTATGTTTTAAATGAAATGTAACTACTGTCAGAAGCTACTGGGAAAAATGGAGCTACCACCCAGATAGATCTGTGGGTAGGACTCTTTATAATTCAATAGAAAAATGAGACAGCAAGTCACACATGCTATATCCATCACACTTCAAAGAAGAGTGCATATAAAAACATATTTGTGGTGTTGTTCAGCATTCTGAACAAGCTTCTTGCAACAACCTGTATCTTCCATCTGTCTGTAATTTCCAGTGGCTCCACTAACAACTTGCTGCATGAAAGGGAATCAACATTAATATGAGTTTATATCAGCAGCACTCACCAGAAAATATTCCCCTACCTTCCTGTGCCATGCACTGTCTCATAGAAACACACAAGGCATTTTATTGCAAATGCTTTGGCTTTGCAGCCAGAACCTGGAATTCACCATGGAAAGTAGACAATCCATGAAAAAAAGAAAGAAAAAAAGAAAAAAAAAAAGTTTAGCTGAAAAGCTAATTTGTGTCTGGAACACTGCTCACAGAAGTCTGCAGAGATACACACAAGGGCACCAGAGAAGCTGATGGACTTTGAGGTTCTGCGAGCTGCAACCCCATGGGACAACATCACTTCCAAAGAGGATAATATCACCACCTTTAAAGCACAAAGAAGAAGGTGTGGCTCCTAGTACAGTAGATGAGGGAGAGATCATGGCATGTCCCAAGCATAACTCAGCCACTGAAAATCTCCCAGCTAGAGAAGACTTTGATATGAATTGGGCTGCTTGTGCAGAGCTCCATGTTTCTGTAGCCAGTCTGCTGGTGCCCAAGTAAGGCCACTACACAGGTCTCTCTGTACAACACCACCATCATTTCACACACCTAAAGGTCTCAGTATCTTTCCACGGGTACCTTTTCAGTATGCTGCAAACACAGTTAATCCTTTGAATTTCAATCTACGTTTTCTCAGAAACTCCCACTTTGCAGAATCAGGAATGAGAAAGCTGTAAATACAGTGATCTCATCTACTTTACAGGACCATTTGAAACAAACTTGGAGTTTTATTTTTAATATTTTTCTTAGTTGTTGAGTGAAGCCATGAGGAACAATAGGTCTGTGCTTCACTTCGTGACTGGCCACCATGGCCTGACCTAACCTTAAGAGCCTGAATTAAGACTACTGAAATTGAAAAGCATTGAACTTTTGTGTAAAGTCCTTGCTCTGGTGAGTTAATGATAACAATGTTAGCTGGCATAATTAGAACCAGAAGTTCACTGGTTTATACCCTGTAGCTGTGTACAAGAGGTGACTTGCCTCTTAGGACACATTTCTGTACTAAGAGCTTGATCCAGAGCACACTCAAGTGGGTCTGAATCTTTCCACGAACTCCGGAAGGCCTCAGGCCCACAGCGCCAACACAAATTTCCTGCAGGATTTTGGAACAACTCCCACCCAAATGCTTGCAGTTCCTTCCTTGTTTTCATCCCACATGCATCCACAACACAACAATTAAACTGCCAAAGCTGTGGGGCGTTTTTGTCGGGTTGTTTCTTTTTTCCACTTTCTCCTTCTCCAAATGAAAGGCACAAGAGAATTCCTGCACTGGTCTCCCTAGGGTTTGGTCTCTGCGTGACGGGAATATTTTATTTCCAGTAATGACATCTGTAGTCACATGTGCGCTCAAGGAGGAGATGAGACCCCTGTTGTGCCCAGCGGAAGAGATGAAAGAAGGGTCTTGTAAATATATCTCGCACCTCGTGCATGTCTAAGAAAGTTCCACATAAATAGCACCATAACTTTTGCACTTGACGGAACTTGAGCACATTATAAGCAGCAACAGGTGGGAGACATGTTTGAACAATTGAGAGGGCTGTAATAACCGTGGTTAGGAGGTCTATTATGTTCCTAATGCAAATTCCACATGCATATTTGGTTATTTCAAACAGTTTGGGCTTTCTGACTGGATTAGGGAGCTGTTAGGCAGGCTAGACAATGCAACTGTATGTCTTGAGAAAGAATGGGTAAGATGGATTTTGTTTAAGCAATTTCAGGGAGAAGGAAGGTGGAAGAAGTGCCAACCACAGAGCCATTTTGTTCAGCTGAGTGATGATGGGCAGCTAAAATATTCGCACTTTGCATTTCACACAGGGTTAATGCTACCCTGAATAGCTATTTCTCCCCAGGATATAGTACTGCAGAATGTAAAAGGGAAACTAAGTTTAGAATTAGGATATACAAGGGAAAAAATGCAGATAGGTTTTTGGCACTGGACTGTGGATGAAATCCAAGCCAAGAGCGCTTTGCATTTTCTAAAGATATTTGGACGTGAATTGAAATTACAGAAATGCCTACCTCTGGGAACCAGAGAACAGGGCATAGGAATCTAGAGAACTGGAAAAAAAATAAAAGAGCACAGCCAAAAACTTCATATGGCTCAGCACTTGATGGTATAATGTTGCTCAGCAGGACAAGAATCACAGTCCCTGTACCACAGATGTCAGTCAGGGAGAAAGGTTATTGTCTGCAGTGCCTTTTCATGAAGATTCAGGAAGACAATGAAGGGAAGTGCTATTTCTTTATGAGATTAACAGTAATTTATTAATTACAGTATTTTATTTCTGAATTAGAAACATATTTTAATGAAAGACCTCATGAACTAAAGTCTGTAACTTTCTCAGTCTTTCAATCTCAATAAACACCACATCTTGCATAAAATGAAATTTCATATTCTAGAAGATCTGCATGGAGGAAAATAAATGACTAATAAATTGCTAAATTACTGATCCCAATTATCCCTAAAAGCTCATCTCTGCTGGGCTATGCAGACCCAAATTTTAAAGGGTCACAGGGAAACACATTGTCCCTTATGCTCTTTACCTTTGAATAAAATCAATATTAGTTTGTGCTTTATTTTTGCTCTAAAATTCTAGATATGCTCCAACTGGAATTCGTGGTTAGTTTCCAGGCAGATTGAACAGGTCAAAAAAACAACACTGAAAACATAGGAAAATGTTAATGATGTTTTCATTTTTCAAGATTTAAAGCAGATTTATCTTATTGATGAAATGCAACTTCAGGTGATATTTTAGTATCTTTCCTCCAAAACAGTGAGATTACTATGTTTATTTTTCTGTTATCCAAAGAAAGGTTTTTGTATCTCAGACATTTTTATAAAATAAGTTTTTATTTTACTCAGACAATTTCTAATATTAAATTTACTGGTTTATTTAAAACCTAAAATAAAATAGGCTATTCCATTTCAATAGCTATGTCCATTTAGGAAAGATATTTGAAAAACAGAATACCCTCACAAATGACAGAGAATCAATCATTTTTGTGATGGACTGCAATAGAAGCAATTCCCTAAAATGTAAATGTTTATATTTGAATACTTTCTGCCTGGTTTTTCTCCTGGGTAAGTAGTAGTTGATTTTGTAGGCACTGAATATGCAGGCTTCAAAGCTACACAGTAGAAGCAAGTGGGAGTCTTGGTACTGACTTAGTGGGAGAAGGATTAAGCTCTCAGACATTATATTGATGACTGTGTTGGAAATAAACTGTCAGTATAAACTCACCAGATGCAAGGCAGTGGTTTGATCTCATATGCATAAGTATGTGAACCACTTCTCTGCGGTCATCCTCAATTCTGTGCCTGTAGAGTACCTTTCATCAAGACCCTATTCAAGGGACATCTTTCTTAAGAGGACTAAAAAAAAAATCTAGTGAGCTCTTTTCTTCTTTTCAGTCTTGTTCAGGTAGGATAATCTATAGGGTGTTTGGTTTTTGTTTTGTTTGTTTTGTTTTTTTTAATATGAAAAATGATATTTTTTTAGTATGAAAATTTTTTATGGAAATTGTTCTGTAGCCAATAAAATTTCCTTGTATGAATTTATTTTAAGCAACATAGTTATTAGATTTGAGTGACACAGTTTCTACAAGTGAAGTTCTCTTAAAATGCACAGCATCTATAAAAGCCACATAAATTTCTGCAACCTCCCCACCCCCATCCCTTTCTTTCTGTCTTGCCTCCTGCTAAGGATGAGAGGTAAATTCTAGTATCTTTTTCACCCAAATCTTGGCTTTCAAGGAGTCTTAAGTCAGGCAACTCTGAAAATGGCTTTTACTTGTCTAAATCACTTAGGCCTTGCAAGACAACAGAATATGCCTAAATACTTTCAAGAATCTGGAAAGTTGTCAAGAAATATGTGACCACCAACTATGATGGTGGGCTTTGATGTGAAGACCATTTCGCTGAGAACTAGACTGAGATCTAAGCAATGTCAGAAACACACATGATACAAAAGGGATTGGTCTCATGCCACCAATTGTTATATTCAAACCACTTATATGACAGTGCCTTTTAATAAGTATCAGATCCACCTAAATCTAAAGTGGAAGGGTTTACATAGATTTATTGTTCATCTGTACCCTGCAATTCTATCTGCACTACCATTTACAGTAAAACTACTTAGAACTCTTCAAATAAATTCAATGGGATTAGTGAAGCTACAGTCTAGTCTCGATTTCACTAAGGATGTGAGACAATGGACTCAAGTTAACACACAAGAAATTTTGGCTAAATATCAGGAAAAGGTGAAATCATAGTCAAGCACTGGAACAGGCTCCCCAGAGCAGTGGTAGCACCTCCATCCTTGCAGTCATGCAAAACTGGCTCTGCAAGACTCTGTACAACCTGCTCCCACTGCATCTGGTCCAAGCAGGACGTTGGGCTGGAAACTGAAGACCCCTGTCCACCCCCAGAGATTGTACTGCTCAAAGCTCTTCTCCGTAACAGTACTGTAAGGTAGGAAATGGGGTGTGTATGCATGTATAACACTCCAAAACCCCCAGTGCTTCCCCATCAAAGAGCGCTTCACTGACAATTAACCTTGGTAGTTCCGCAATTCTCCTTCAGTTTCTGGCTGGCTAAGGGTTAAGGCTGAGTGCTTCTCAGGAGCCCAGTGCTGGGTTTGAAAGGGGTTCTGTCTGGTTTTTGTCTCTGAGAGCTGCCTTTCAGCCAGCCTGTGCTCTTCTTGCTTTTCCTTGGCATGACTGTTTGCCTCCTCTGCATCTGAGTATATTAGATATGGAGTGTGGGGGATTTACAGTGCTGCTGGCTGTACCAGACAGAGAATAGCTTTGTAACTGTATCCCTGTCTTCCAACAGAGAAAAATCTTTGATGGAGATCTTTACACACTCATGTACATGTAAGAACACAACCCCTCAATGCCCGCCTTTCATTAACATTAGTGATAGTTATGCATGTGCTGTGAGAAGAATGGTAAAGACCAAGCATGACGTGTGTGGTGTCTCTGTACGCCAAGCCAGACTCTTCCTTGCTATAAATCTGTGTTGCTTAAATATTGCTTCATCATGCTATGGTCTTTCGTATCAGCCAAGAAGAATCTGACTAATGGCATTCTCAAACGTATATACTTCTGAAGTAATAATATCCATAGGTCATCAAAATTCATCTGTAGCTCACTGGCTCCTTCTATCTCAAAATTAAACCCAGTGGTCACAAGAAAACATTTAAGGACACGTGTCCTTAGAGAATTATTTCTGAATGACAAAGTTGAGACATAAAGTTGTGAAATTTATCTCCCTTGCATCTCAGTAACCAGAAATGTGCTGAGCTCTTTGTGTATTTGGCTACACACTCCAGCCAGATGGTTCCCTGGTGGGCAGAGCAGCGAGAAACATTTTGAAAGATTTGCACAACATCATGTTACATGACATCATGTTACTTTGTCCAGGAGAGCCATAAAGAGGGTCTGAACCTCGCAGAAGCTATCTGTTCCAGGCGCTCAGAGATTGCCTAGGAAATGAGCACATAGCCTGTGTCTGTGGCATTGCAGCAGAAACAGGCTGGATGTGAGCGGATGGCAAACAGGAGGGAATCTCAATATGTTTTTCTGATGGCATGTCTCCATAAATACTCTCCATTATTTTTTGAATGACTTCTAAAAATCATCCACTAAGCAAAAATGGCAAAAGATCAGTTCCTAGTGCACAACCCAGCAGCGAAAAGATAAAATATCAGGCTTCTCAGGGGAGGAATTTTTTATTTATTTATAGCATACTTATGAATAAACATAATGCTTTCTCTTGAAACCTGTTCCTAAACATTCCTGCAGGATCCCAGCTTACGGTACTTGTCTCAGAATTATATTCAGCAGTTGACTACTAAAGAAATGTTCTATTATTAACTAACATGTAATTAGTTCATTAAAAAATACCTCAGCTGAATGCTGTGTAACATAATACAGCCTACTGCTAAAGTAAAGGAGATTTCAGGCTCGGCACAAATGGAAGTGAAATTATAGTACAAAAAAGTGGAAAGGAGACAGTGCCAGCTGGCAGGGTACTAAGTGTTTCAAATTACTGTATGTTTATGACCTCTGTGTTCTTAAACAAAATTAATTAGATTATGCTATTTGAGAATCTTGGAATGCAGTGGCAACATGCCAGTCTTATCTCAACCACACATCTTAAGTTTAATTAAGATGTTTTAAATTTCTCCAGGTATTCCTTTCATACACATACATACACACGTGTAAGTTTAAAATGGTGCCTGTGGGAAGTGATAAACAACAGATTGCGATTCCTGAGGTGTGTTTAAGGTGGCTTCTTGCTTAATAGGACTTGGAGGCTAAATTCATGAAAGGATCTGGATACGACTTGAATGCTCACCTGCTACTTTAAGTCCCCCATTAAAAATTCTGACCTTCAGGACCCTTATTCAGCTACCACCTCAGTGTGGGGTGTTTACACTTGTTCAGGCAATTAAGTTTTCAATGTTAAAGTTTTCTATGTGCTTGAAGTTCTGCTGCTTTATTGCAACAAGCTGCTTTGCCTTGTTAGTTCTGATAATTTAGCACCCGTCCTGTTCTGAGTTGGGTTAGCCTTCACCAGTATCGCCGCAGATTATGGGGTGCTGTTGGGGTACTCACCAATAGGTTGAACCCCAATGGAAAAAGAATTAAGATGGAACTCCTCCCTGATTCTGTTCTTGAGGTCAGATCATCATCCACCTGTATTATTGACAGGGTCCACTTCCTTCTCTAACCAAGATTTTAAGTCTCACCTACCATATTGCAGAGACCATCTTCACCATTAGAGAGTGATACCTGGTGAGTGTGGAAGAGGGACTTTGGAGAGAGTGAGTCTGGTCAAGTGGGTCACAGGTGTAAAAGAAAGATGAGGAAATGCTTATTGCTTCATTAATTGAGATGTATTAATTGGATCAAGGAGCAAAGGCTCTGTCTCTTAATCATCCTAATGATTGTCATTCCCACTACTTTTCTTTGACATAGTGAAGACTGTCCAGTTCTCAGGAAAGCAGAAAAAGCTTCAAATAAAGGTAGGAAAGTCCTTTGCCTGAAGAACCCCAGAGATCATGTGGTAATGCATATTCCAGCAGAAAGTGAAATGGGTACTTGAATTTCATCAGGCTTACAAGATCCTTGATGATTATGCTAAACACTGAGTATAAGTGTTGCTCATATCACCATATGCTCCTCTGGGTATGCTTTGAAAGAAGGAACAATCTTTCTTTCTTCCATCAATTTTGAAAGAATTCAGATGCATATCTTTTACAAGACTTTTCAGGACTTTGAATTCTCAGGAGAAATGCTCAAGGAACAAAAATGTGTGAAAAAACCCCTTTGAACTGAAGTGAAATTTAATCTATTCTTCATTGTTGAAGTTTACTGGTGGGCAGTACTGTGGTTTCCCAATAAACATGATGGTCCTTTTGAAGCCCTTGCTCTTAGGTATATAAAACTCACCACATGCTCTAATGTCTATGTCAAATCTGCTGATTCTCCATGAGGGAGGGAGTTTGCCTGTACCCTCCAGTATGGCTGGATAAGTCTGCCAACCTAATGCCGAAGTAGCGCTATGTGAGTGTTCATAGCTCACAGTTGTTTTGCTCATAACAATACTACCCAGCAGTGGTATATCATTTTATGTGCATGGTGCACCAAGCATATATGTAAACTCAGAGTTCTACTTGTATGAATAGCCCCTTTAAGGATTTGCTTGCTTGTCCTTTCTTGATAGGCACTTTAATACAACTCTGTCTCCTGCTATTCCTAATTAACAAATGGCAAAGTTAAAATATTAATCACTGTCGTACAAGAAATGAGTGGCAAAGCCTGTGGTAGAAGTCAAGACTTCCCCTGGCCTCCAATTTCCTTATTCCTCTGTGTACCATAGAATTGGCAAAGAAAGTGTAAAAAGAAATCTTTTTGACTGTTAAGTAGCTGTCATTTTGGCTAAGAAAAATAGATCTGGTTGCTCAACACTACCTGTTCAGACTGAAGGGACCTCTCTTCAATAAACACGAGTCAAAGCAGTCGTCTGTAGGAAGTACACATTAGTTATCAAATATGATGGGAAAGTTTTTAAGGGCTACCACTGTGAAAAATTATTCATCTTAAAACTTGATCATATACTCTCTGGAACAGCTGGATTCTTTTTCTCAGGATTTGGTTTCAATAACTTTTTGCTAAAAATGCCTTTTTAATACATGCTATTGAATTAGATTAAAACAGTTTAATGCTCTGACCTCCAGCAGATTTAGTAATTTTTTTTTGTTTTTCTTATATGTATTCTCATATTCATTTATTTCCCCTTGGCATGCATCCTTCTCTCAAAATGTTACCATCCTCTGGTCATGAGCTGCTATAAAAAAATTGTATTAAAAAAGGCTCAAACAACATCAGATTTACAAAAACAACCTCCAAAGCAAGACTTCTTCTGTCTCCTGTAGCATTTATTATATTTTTTTAAAATCAAAGAATGACATCTTTGTGTAGCCCACTTAAATGAAATTGTAGATAAGATGGGTACTTCAGAGCAATCTAAAAACTGTGAGAAAGTCATGGAGATCTTCATAGGGATTCTGTGCATTCAACCTTTTTATTTTGTCCTAACTTCTGCTGGGTGCCACTGTGCCTTTTCATGTGAGCCTATAGACAGTGTCCTTATTTGCAAAGACAAACTTTAGAAACTTTTCAGCAGTTATATTTCTTGAGGTTTTTTTGTTTTGTTTGGGTTTGGGGTTTGTTTGTTGTTTGAGAGTTTTCAGCTTCTTCCCCATAGCAGAATAAAAAGTTTGCTAAGGTAAAGCCATACTTCAGCACATAAATTTGAAATTGGTTTTTCTAGCTCCCATGATCTTCCTAGACCTCCTGGACCAGAGCTGGCTGTTTCACAGTCTTTACATCTGAGTCAGAATAATGGCTAGAATGTATTGTGTTGCACTAGTATAAACCTTTTACCTCTGTACAAGTGTGTTGCTTCACTAAAATGTTGTTGTTTCCTCCTCTTTGACAGGGACTTTTCAATAAAATGCCTCTGGAACAGAAAGGGAATAAAAATTGCTCTGGCAGAATGCTGTGCTGTTGACAGGTGATTTTTCTAAGAAAAGTACTTGCCTAGGGGTAATGGGCATAATTGGATACTGTTTTACTCCAGCTTAATGCCAGGCTTTGCAGATCCAAACAAGGCCCTTTGAATTCAGCAAGCCATTATTTAAAATAGAAAACAATTATCTAGTGTTCTGGCTAATGTCTGGTAAAAAGTAATTTGATTAACCAAATATGAGAATGATAGGAAGTGTTGGTGTTGGCTCGTCCCAGCATTTTCCAAACAGTAGAGTACAGTAGTTATGCAACATATTTCCATGCAATGAAAGACTTTTTTTACTGTGTTGTAAAATAGATGATACTTATATCATTGTGGTAAATATATATGAGGGGGGTACTGGATTTCATTGCTTTCATTTTTTATGCTGACATCTGGACAGTTTCAGTGTGGCCAAAATTAGTCCCACAAGCATCAACTTTTGTTCTTTCTCTCATGGCTCTCTTACTTCTGGAGAAGTCAAGTCCTTGTGGTCATGGATAGCAATAGTCTGATTTGGTAATTTTATATGAAAGACGTTCAAAGTGAGTACTTCAACAAAAGCTGTAGAAGTGAAATGTGCTCAGGATCCAAAAGGTACAAAAACAAAGGTGGGTCACAGACTGATTAAATAGATTTCAAGGCCAGGCACCCTTCCACTCACACAGGAAAAGGAAAATAACACCTGAATCACCCCAACACTTATCTAAAGTAAAAAACCTCCAAGCCCCAAATACTAAGGACTGAAACCCAGCACACTAATGGTAAATATGTCAAATTTCTCTTATATCTTCTTATGTTTCAGATTCAAATAAAAATTTGTATGGTTCTTTGCGTGCTCAAATATTTTTTCCCCTTTTGACCCTAACTTTTTTATTTCCCTACCCTGAAACTTCCATTTATTTATTGATGTTTATTCACAGAGAGTCTGTTTTTTTCTTTTCCTTCCTCAGGCTGCTATTAAAAAGAAATTAAAAAATTTGTGATTCTCCCTAATTGTCTTCTGGAAAGAGACAAGCAGGCATAATGCACTCTTCTAGGCCTGAGTCAAAGAGATGCATAACTTCTTTACAAGTCTGTCTCAACAGCAGTCCCTGCCAGCTCTCTGCCCATCACAGCCAAGGCAGTAAGTCCAGGACAGAGTGCTCTTGGAAAGGGGCTTCTTTACAGTTGGGAACTCTGGCAAGTTTTGTGCAGATGTTTTAGCTACAACTGTTTAGGATTATTTAGTGGCTCTTAAACACTGTTCATGCCCATTCCAAACAAGCCCACAGAACATCTGCACAGTGTCTGCTAGCTGTGCTCACGGAGTGTGTACCAACAATCCTATATTGTTCTAAGCAAACTTGTATCAGTCCAGATTTTCTTCCACGTCTTAGTATCCTCTTCAAGCATTCAGGAGACTGTGACCTTTCATTGATTCAGAGATAGAAACTATAATCACAGTATTAAGTAGTTATATTTTCTTTGGAAGAGTAATCCTATTGTTCTCCTCTTTTAAAGCTTAAACTAACAATCAGCATGAATGTCATCTTTATAAAACGATAGGAGACCTACATTGTCTGGTATTAATAAATACCTCTGTGCTCAGTGTCTGAACAGGGTTAGGACTGAAAGGAGAGAATGAAGTCCGTATGACAAAACTCAGGGTAGTCTCTCTTGTGACTGTTTTTATGAGATGCAACTGCTACACAAGTGCATCTTTTGCATCCCAAGGCAATCAGTTTGCTCATCTAGGGAGCACAGTGATAATTTATTCCTGACAGGAGAAGAGAACCCATAATGGTGGTCTGAGCTGCTACTGCTGTTCCCTGATTCCCTTCCAGTGTACTCCAAACTGCTGATGGTATAATCACAGGAAGAATTGTCCTGCTGGGAATAGATGGGGAGAGATAGCAGCCTCACCAAAATCACCGACCTCTGCTCTGCATCATAGTCAGTCCCAAACACTTCTGAATTTTACTTTTAATAGAATCATCCAATAGCCCTAAAGTGCAAGCAACAAGGACTTGATAAAGGTGACAGCAGAGAATTATGCACTGACTACAACTGTAACTGTAGACTGCAATCACTTAGAAAATTTATCTAATTCACTACTGTATTTTTCATAGCCTACTTGCTGTTTTAATGAGTGGCAACTGGATGATCAGTGGTAGATGATTTTTCTTAAGGTTATTATACAGGGCAGGGCCTCAAGTGAACTGGATTTGGTTCATGGTTCCTCTGTAGTCTGTAGTCTTTCTGCTTGGATTCAAGAGCGTCACTTAATCTTTCTCAGCTTCTTTTCCCTGTCTGCAAAAGAATAATGTTTTTGTCTGTTGAAGTTGTAAGCTCTTTAGTACTAAAGCGTAACTGGATTATATATTTATACTACTGGGGCTTTGATCTCAACAGTGGCCAATACGCAGTCACTAATAAAAATAATATTAATTAGAAGTAAAGACCTCATTACATTTTAATAGGGCTGTTTTAGATAACAATGGCTGTACATACTGAATTCATGTAATTTTCACAGTTGTGCTCAGAGTAGGGAATTATTTTGGCTGGAAACAACTCAAACAAACAGTGCCAGCAGCTGTGAGGTCAGGAATAACTGTTGGGTTTTATTTTTCACTCTTGGTGTTCTTACAGTTTGTTCAGTAGAAGAAGGAGGTAAGAAACATACAGAAAGTTCTGATAGTGTCCAGCACATCTTTTCTGAAGTTGCTCTTTGTTGGGAAGCAGCCATACCCCAGACTCACTGCTGTTATATGGTCCTAGGAACAAATGGATCGAAGCAGATTGCATTGTGATAAAGTCACTTGCTGAACAGTCAAAAGATGCAAAGATATTTTACTGTAAATCATAAAAGTTTTCTTTTGCAATTACTCCCAGAACTAATTTTCACAACCTACCCATAATTTACATAAGCCCCAGAGTTTCTACAAGTGGAGAGATGTAGTGTGCATCTTGTTTCTGTGTGAAAACAGGATTTTCTGGATAATGTTGCATACAAGCACAGTTGACAGCAGACCAAAAATGTGTGTACATCAGTTTATGCCAGTTCTGGAGATAGTCTGAGTTCACCTTTCAGCTTTAAAGGCAAGCTTTAAAGAAAGGTTCTACTACTGCAGTGGCAAGGAGGGAGTGACAAGGAGCACCACTGCCTTGCTAGCAGGTTCTTCAAAAGACCTTTATATAAGAGGCAGACTTGTAAAAGATGTGTGATTGGCACATGAAGGGGCACGATTACCTTGTTATTGGCATGAGATCAATGTGATTGCCGTGTGATGCAACCACTGCTGATGCAGAGAGGAATTCACACCTGACGATCAATCAACTGTGATGGTAAGAGATACAGAAGTATCAATATTTGTATTGGTCTCATAAGGGCCCATACTGAGATTGGTGACACTGCACATGGGCAGAGATACCTTCTACTTCAAAGGCTGGAAATAGAAACAGAGTATATAGCTTTTTCACAGCCACAGAATAAATAGCCACTCTTTGCTGTGGTGTTTAAGCCAACAGCCTGCGTGGAAGACTTGTAAATCAGTCATCTTCTTCTTTCTGATATTTGACTATTCCCAGGTAAGTAGAAAGCAAATGCCTTACATAGATTATTTGTGCTTTTAGAGCTGGCATTATACAAATGGTCTAAACCTGGAACAAAAATTTGAGACCACTGGCTTAAAACAAACAAACAAACAAACAAATAAACAGGTTGTGGGTTTTTATTATTATTACTTTAAAAATGCATGTGTGAATTTTTCGGTTTTCCTTCTGACTTCTGAGTCTTCTGGGTTGTTTTTGCAAACTCCTGCCTACACATAGATATGTAAAGCAAAAATATTTTTAAATCCTCACTTCTAACTGTATCAGAGCTTGTTAATGTCTTAAATTCACAAACTAACCAGCTGGACCATGCAGATTATGTTTCTGATGTAGTCAATATTATGGATACAAATATTCATGAATTTAAAGAAATTCTCATTTCTATAACTTTCTGCCCCCATCAAATAAAATTTCTGCTTGTGACAAATAGATATGACTGATGATTCATCTACTCTGTAAGTAATAGATTACATACATATAAAACCAAACAAACAGTTTTCAACAACTTTTATCTTCAGTTTGGTGCACTTGGTTTCCAGTTCATAGCTTATACTGTGTCCTCTATCTCTTCCTCTTGATACTGTTATCTCTCTTTTAAGGTGATGTCAGCAACAGATTTAATCATTATATCACTAGTCATGGGCAGCTGAAAATGACAAAAACCAGTGCATTACCATTTTTTAGGAAGAGTAAAAAATAGAAAGCAGCAAGTACAAATAACAAGGAAGGTCATGGGCAGAAAAAGAAGTTCCACCTACACAACTAATAAACAGCACTGCAAAGGAGGCTGGTGCAGTGACAAGAATCCTCACTGTGTCTGCTAGGGAAAAAAGAAGCACATGGCCAGAGACTGATATATAGTAAATTCTGGCTTTGGATAAGGAAGAAGGAAACTCTCTCCTACATGGCTGCTGCTCCTAATTTCAACTGCGCAACCAACCTTCTCTTCCGTTTTCTTAAAGATGTAATTAGCAAAGGCGTCACTGAACTTTTTGATTGGTTTTTTGTCCGGAAATCACCTGGACAAAACCATCCTCAGCCCCAGGGATGGGCTGATGGGCAAAACCACGACACATGGCCATATTCTGTTTCTTGTGGCTTCATTTTAGACTTGTCTGCAGAGGGGGCAAAGTCACCACCTCCTTGAAAGAAAAAGGAAGAAGGTAGAGCCAAGCTTTTAGTGAAAATTAACAATGCTGTACAGTCACTATTTAATACCCTGGTATTCTGTATTGATGAGTCTGAGAAAAGCTGCCAAAATGTGGAGTGTGAAATAGGATTTTTCTTCTATTCCATGTGAGATATGTCTAAATAAGCAGAAAGAAGGGCAGAGTACACATGGATATGACATCTGCATGGTCAAAGAGAAGCTGTCTGTAAGCTGGACCTCCTTCAGGAGCTGCTGCCTGAGGACAAGGCTAAGTCTTAGCACCCTTTAGTTGTTTCAAGTAGTAAGGCACACCATAATAGTATTTTGGACTTGCCTACCCCAGTGAGTATTGCCAAATTCATGTGACCACTATCACACCCAAAGTAAATTATATTTAAGCATAAGGCAAATGAACTCCTTCAATTATTATTACACCTGTTTACACAGAAATCATGTCAGTCCAGCTAAATGTGTGAATATTTGGCCACTGCCTCTGCTTCCTTTTGATGCAGAAATCTCTGGCCTTGTTCCCAAAACTCCAGTATAGCCATGAAAACAGCGGTAGGGGACAATTTGGCAGAGTGAGACCATGTAGGGGCAAGTCTGGAGACCTGGGTTCTAGTCTGGGCTTTATCACAGACTTCCTGTGGACATGAGGTGAATTCACTTAATATCACATTCCCTTAGTTTCCTCTTTTGAAGAAGAAGGATGATAACAATCACCCAATTAGCAAGGGAGTTGTGAGGCTAAGGTAATTAATGCTTCTAAAGCCTGTCGATGTCCATAAGTGTAACTACTAAATAAGCAAAATGTATTACAAGTATTATTTATTTTACTACATGAATATTGCCAAAGCCTGTAAATTTCCCTCAGAGTCTGTTGATGAATTAGCTGTTCTCCTGAATACTCAAGTGAGAAAGAAACGATGGCCAAAGAAACTATCACATTATGCTTGAAGGAAGTAACTAATGAATGAACAGCTCACTCTGGAAAGGGTACATTTTGGACTTGAAATCCAGGCATGTAGTGTTCACTGTGAACAAGCTGGTTGGACCAGATGACCTGCTGTGGTCCTTTCCAACCTTACCCATTTGTGATTCTGTGATTACGTGGTGTAGGAACCAAACATTATTTTGAAAGAGTCCAAGATCTACTCATGTGCAGTTTACTGAGTTGAAAAATAAATGCTAGCACTTTACTAACTAATCCTAGGTGTTGATGGATTTCCCAATTTCTGATAGCAACTTTCGGCTGAAGTACTTAACTCAAAATATAAATATTTTTCCTCTATGTTATTATAGTTTCCATGAAGCCATCCTTTTAAAATAAAGTACAATCATGATCTGGTACATATTTAAAAAAGCCTCAGCATATATTTTGCCTTCATAAAAATAAATACTTTTCCAGTTCTCATTACTTCATTATCATGATTTTTCCAGGATTTTTATTGATAAAGTCTGCTGATAACATATTTAATTTAATATATTTCTCGAGGGTTTTTTCATAGAACCATTTCCCATAACAGAAATTCAAATATCCGCTGCCACAAATATTTTGTGAGATGTTATTTGTGAGATGTTATCTGATATGACACGTGTGTCTATATTGATCACATGTGTAAAACACTCAGAACTTCTTAGATCAGCTAGTGTATCTGATCATAAACCAGAAAGCATTAATATCTGCTAAACACTCAAATGAATATTAAAAGTTCCCAGTATTTCATAGGCATTAAAGTTTCCTACTTTACATTACTCAGGTACATCAATTTACTTATTAAAAGACCATACAGCAAGGTATTTGGAAAGTAAACATTCTAAAATACATACAGAGAACCTGTTCAAAATTCAAGAGCATGTTGCAGACCCACTCTCAGTGAGAAGATAAAGAAGAGCAATTGTGCAGCCTAGCTCACAGGTCTTTCACACTTTTCTAAGCAACCCCTACTTAACATCTCTTTCAGAGCTTTGTATATTCTGCTTTTCCTTCTTAAAATTTTTCTGAAACATATCTGTGTGTGGGATTGCCCATAAACAACACAAGAACCACAAAGCAAAACTGACCCTCTACCCTATGCACCTCTTCTTTTCACCCTGGATCAAAACTCGGTTTCAACCTTTTTTTTAAATATAAAAACAAAGAGTTGTTCATCATAAATTATAGTAGACCAGATTTAATCATGAGTATCAAACAGGCTATGACACATTGATAACCTCTGAACACAAATATAGAGGACTTATAATCAAGAAGGAATTTTGCAAGAAAGAAATAGAAAGGCTTTAAAACAGCACAGAAAACCAAGGCAATAAGAGAACAGATGAATATGGAAATTCTTACTTAAGTTAGATTGTAATAACCTCACAGAGACAATATTCAGAAGTACATGATTCCAATATTCACATATTCTTTACAGTATTGACTGTCATGAGTTCAACTTGATCTTGAAATAAATGAAATAAATGGGTTCTTTTCCTTCTCTTCCCATTCCAAATTCCCACTATTTCATGTTAGTGTGGATCTCTGTGTTTGAAATGAGAGAGAAGTGGAAAATGTCTCTTTGTCTTGGGAGGTAGATATCCAGCAAGGTGAAAACTTCCAGTATATGATATTAAGTATCCCTTACCCTAAATAAAAGAATTAATAAATGCAGTGCTATCAGTGCAAGGTCAAGCAGAAGGTCAAAAGGGATGCTCTTTACTTCCTTAACACACAAGTGACAGATACTCTTATATGTACAGTCAATGAAACAAACTGTATTCTATAAGAAAGTTTTCAGTTAGCATCAGGTCAAGAAAAACTAGTGAGGAATTACACTGTAAATTATGTTAAGGTAATTTAAAATAAGATTCTTCCTTCATCCAAACTTCTGTACATTGCATTGCATATGTTGCCATTGCTATCTCAGCAGGACTTCAGAGAGCAACACAGCTTCTGCAGAAATAAATTGCAATCTTTGGTCTGATAGTTTATCATCCAGTAGATTTACATATACTTCATTCAATAAATCAGACAACCAGTCTCCATTACCCTTACACGATCAGATTCTGATCTAACAGGTGCTAAATATAATAGAAAGTCTGTACTTGATAATTTGATTGCCTTTCTGCTAGGCATGGCATAATAAATTTAATGAATGGATACTGCTGTATTCCTTTTGCAAACATTTTCCCACCTTCCACTGATAACGTAGGCATCATTTCACCATCACTTCGTGGAAACAAGAAGAATAAATTCTTTTTCAAGGACCCAGAACCAAAGAGATTTTTCAGTGGGAACTTCTCTGAATTCTTTTTGCAGAGTCTCTGCCTTAAGTGAGAGCAATGAAAGATCTGTACTCGCTGCACTTTGAGTATTTGGGAGTGGAATTATCCTGTACAAAGAAAGAGTGCCTGCAGCTGTCGGAGCAGAGCTCAGAGAAATATGCCAACATTTTCACAGTACAAGAGCAGATGTGGTTGAAATTGTTGACATGAAGCAAGGGCACAAGGTCAAATGCAGATTTTCCATATCAGTTTTTTCAAATGTCTTTGACATTTTGACATGATTAAGGCAAGGATGGTGCTTGGCCAGGGAATTCAACACAAATCTTATGAAAGGCAGAAGGTTGGGAAACAGAAGCTAGCGTAACGTATTCCAGCTCGTAATAATACTCTTCAAGAATAATGCTTTGGTTTATTTATATTTTGGGGTTTTTTCAATGTTATGAATATGTAGTACAATGCCTACCGTCAGTCGTATGAGTGCATGCAAACACTCATTAATGTTAACAGGAAATGTATAGGATTTTCAAGGGATATGTAGACCTTCTTCATCCACACCCTATTTTGCTAGGCAGAGTTCGAGAGGAAAACCCTACAGGCATCCTGCCTCAACCACTGGTTTTGATCAGCACCATTTTACTTCACACGCTTTTTTACAGAAGAAGTTTAATCTCATCTTTCCTACTGAAATATGAGATGCAACTGTTGGTCAACAGTTATGCACTGGGCTGAGCAGGAAGCCAGCACACTAGCAGTCCTGAACACTGTCAACCACAAAGAGAAGGGGGCAGACCCCTAGAGAAGAGGTGACTAGGTTAAAAAGTCATGTTAAAAAAAAAAATTACCTATCATCACCTTCCACGTTTTTCAGTATCAAAGATACATGAGTCCCAAATCTTTTAGTGCAATGTGAGGGTTTTCTAGAAACATAACTTTTTAAGTGAAAACTGAGATTGTCTATTAATCCTAAAGTTGGGAGAGATGAAACTATAAGGAAAGCCTCAGATATTGTGAAGTTCATCATAACATCTCATGATTTGGCAAGGCTGCATCCCAGTTTGTAGTTAAGAGAACTCATATTCCAAGCAAGTGTTATTTGCTGCTGAGTACCACTCTCCTGGGTCCTGGTGCTCCAGGACACTGCTTGAAGTCAACTTGAGTCAACTTGTGTGACACTGGATCAATGCAGCGGTGAACCAGACCCCAACTTTTATTGACTTTTCAGGCATTCTGCCACTTGGTAGGAGAACTTAGATTTAAAACATAAAAGCCATTTTTAAAGCATGAGGGATTCACCAGTAACAGCAACTGAAAAGCTGAAATTGAAACCAAAAAGGCACAGTACCACATTACCAATTCCCTGAACCATCTTGTCCCTTTTACTGCTTTCTTAATCTCTACACACCGATCATTAATCATTTTTTACTTGGACTAAAAAAAGGAAATTAAATATATATTTTTTTTTAATCATTATTTTCTAGTAGCAATAGTTCATGCAATCTTATTTTCCCACAGAACAGATTGGAATTGCTTTTTACGTTTTCAGTACTTGAACCTATTTTGAATACTTTCAATATTTTAAACTTCTGAACAAGTGACAAATATTAGAAGTATGAGCTGGATTGAGTAGCTTTTACCAGACAGATTAAATCTCCTGAGATTTTTTTTTGCTCTGTTTATGGACAAGCAACCAACCTTTATTTACTGGAGTCTATATGTTCACAGTTAGGTTTTAGGTTTTGACAAATACTCATGTTTGTGACTTGGACATTTTCCTTCTACAGAGATTTTTGTCAGTAAAATTCTGTTGCTCCAGAAAGCAAAATGGAAACTGCAAAAACATTGTGGAAGCAAACAAAATTAGTATTTTTATTTCAAATTATGTCTACTGTACTAGAAAAATAAAACCTTTCCCAACACAAAACATTTCTTTATTCTTTTTTGACCACCTTCAACAGCAGGTATGTTACATACCCAAGCACATACCACAATCTACAGTAGATTTTTAAATATTTATTTTATTTTTCACTTCAAATGTTTCATGCTAAAAGTGGGTCTTCCTTTATGTGCAGTTTGTTTCAATGAATCCCAGGTTTTCGGCAACTAACGTTTGTTTAGTTATGGTGGCTCACTTTAGTAGCCCTATGAGATGAGTCTCGTGCTTTCACTAAACCTTACTGAAGATAAGCAGAACAAAACAATATGTTGTATTAGTGAGCACGGTTACTTGCTTGAATAATAGAGAGACCAAGTTTTAAATAGTGATGAAGATTTAGTCAAAGGTGCTTAAGAAAGGCCAGCAAAATTACATGGGGATTCTGAGTTGCTTGGGGTTTATCTTTTCAGAGGTAAAAAGAGAAGTCATAATAATACTGTCACTAATACTATCAAATGGATACTTGTGGTGTTTCACTCTTTTTGCCAACCATCTGTGATAAGAACCCAAGTGATATGAAGCCAAGTGAGTGATTTTCTCTTGGCCCTGTATTCTCTGATTCATCATGTAAAAAGTGACCTGGTAGTCTAAGAAATAACAACCAGGCACTATGGTCTATTCCAGAACATTGTCCTGTATTGAAAACCTCTGTGGCTGGTGGGTGGATTTCTCATGGTGAGAGCAATTACAGAGACAAATGTGGTAATCTGTCTTAAGACTTGCAATACGTTGAATGCCTGTAAGGAGAACATCCCATCCTAAACTCTCACTGGGACATCACTCTGAAGTAAACCAGGGAGACCAAAATACATACATTTCAGATGGCTCAGATGTCTTAACTGAGGCAGAGATAACTGAAATAAGCCTCTAAGACTCTATAAAAGTAGAAAAAAGAAATTACTTGTTTATTAGGACCTGATTCCTCTCAGCCAGGCATCATGTCTAAACTTGTATTTATGTATCTGCAGATGCACGGGGTCACAGCTTGCTGAAGGCTCAGTCAAAATACTGCATTAATAGTGCTGAATAGAAAAAGCAGAAGAGGTGCCCAAGACTGAAAATCAGTAAGTAAAAATAACTTAAGAAAATAAATTTTAAGTTCAAGGAACTCCAGTCTGGAATAGGGAAAAGAGCCTGAAATCTGTTTGCTGATCTGATTGTAAATTTTTAGGGAAACTGGGAGATGAAAGCAAATAATGTCTGTTTGGCATATGTGACCCTCTGCATGCCAGTCTCATTTTATTCAGTGGAATATTTATTCCTTCTAGCATTTTTCTTACCTATGTAAGCAAACTTTTCAAAGTCATGACTATTTCTTGTGAAGTTTGTGTTTCTGCATTTGCAAACATGCTGAGAGCCCTAAGAGCTAATATGTAATGCAACATAACAAAATAATAGAAGGTCTCATGAAGTACAAAGACCTTAAAGAGTATGGAGATACTTTTGATGTTTTGAGTTTTTTTAACTTATAGTCCATAACCTTCCATGTCTCACTGACGATATAGTAGACAAACACAGAAGCCAGACATAGTGGATAACAGCTGAAAGAGCAGAAATCTATCAAAGTGACCTTTCAGGCAACTCAGGAAAAGTATTCTTTTCACCCTTTACTCTGGGCACACTCTACACATTTTTTATATAATCATTTTATTATTTGCATCATACACTGTGGAATAAAAAGGAAAAGGAAAGGCCATTTATGAGGCAGTAGTCTCCAAAATTAAGGAACTTATCTGTTTTCAAGTGGGATACCAGTTTGGCTGAGAACTTCAGAGGCATGGTAGGTGCCAGTTCTGTAAGTGCTCATTGACTTTCCTAATGTTCTATCTCATTAATAGATCAAGACAATAGCTCTAAATTTAACTGATTGGGAAACAGGAAGAAAGTGTTCTGAATGCATTGTACGGAAGGGCTATAATCTGGAAAGGCTACAAAAGGGCATTTTCTAGCTGAACATTTGCAGTGCTGTTTTTAAGAACTCTGGCTCTTTAGAATGCACAAAGAAGCAGATAACAAAGCCTGAAGGCTAAAAAATTCCCTTTTCCATTACTATATCACTGGCCAACACACGATGAAATTCAATTTGTTCCCTAGACAGAGGAAAACAAATCCATTAAGATGGTGATAAAACAACTGCCAAAGTACAACAGTTAGTGATATCGGCACTTGTTGTTACACCAAATCCAGAACATCACAGCCTTTCAGTTCCCATTTCTGCCCATTAATTTAAATGATAAAGTCAATGGTAATTGAATGCACTATTTGTAAGTGAAACAATTACCAAAGAAAGCCCAAGAAACAACTTATTTTTTATGGGATTAAACTGTTGACTGAAATATAGAAAGGAAAAAGTAAAAGCAGTGGTAAACCTGGCTGAAAGACTTGTTTACATCTCTGTAATTTCCTGTGTTTCATCTGGTTGTGATCTCCAGAGACCAAACTATTCCTTTGGGCTTCAATACGTTTCTAAATTTTCTCTCTGTTCCCAAATATCCTCATTTAATGGCTAGTATAAGTTTTCTTAGTGCTTTTAGATGTAGAAGCACAAGTTTCACCATTTTTCTGTTAATGTTAGCATCTTAATGAAGAAATTAAGACACCAAAGGTTCACAATTCCTTCCTGAATGCCTGAGTGCTGATTCATGTGGTTATGTGACATTCAATGCTGCTGCAAATTTAATCCCCAGCCAAACAGTAGACTTTTTCTTCGTGTGTAATTTATATTATATAATTTGTATGTTCCTCAACTCTTTCAGAATCTAGTCTCTGTCTGCTGGTTTGGGTACTGGGTCTTGATTAATGAAGGTTTTATGGCTTCATAGTGAAGATACATACAATCTGACATTAATGAAAAACATTCAGCACACAGGGAGTCTGGCAAGGAGCTCTCTTACTTTTCTGCATGCTATACTGGTTTCACACTTATTGAATACAGCTAATTACATTTGCCTACTTCTGCTACAAAGCAGTCACAGAAGTAGAATACACTCCATGAGAACTGACAAGACTCACCCTTGATTTTGAGCATCTTTAAGCAGTCTGTTGTTCTGGCATAACTAATTTTTGGGGTTGTTTTTCTTAAACAGTCTCTTTTACTATGCCAGGTGTGAGAGCACATATTGTAACCATATTCACATGTGCAAGAATGCATCTTAGTTGACCAAAGATTACTTCCAAATCTTTCTCCCAACTGAGTTTTCCCTGAGGCCCTTCTGCTCAAATTTAAAAATTAAATTAATTTTTTTTTTTTTTAAATTTTCACAGCTGCTGAACTGTCGGAGATTCCATTGACTTTGTGGGTGCTGAGTAGTTCAGGCCACTTATTTTTAAAAATGTAAAATGACTTTTTTATCCTAAATATTAAGGATCGAGCTTCAAAACTTGTCTTTATATGTGGGAAATCACAAACTGCTTGTTGCTCTTAATAAAACATGAGACAACACTTGCATAAGGCCAAATACTTAGTTAATCCCTGGGCAGGCAGTATGAAGTATAGTGTGTGCTGACAACATTGCCTGGAATGCCATCCCATTACCAAGCTCAACCTGGAATTAAGGTCAGCTTGTGAACTGGGTATTAAACAAAGAATGCAGATGCTCTAAATGGAAAGTTTACAGTTTTAGCAGACTGCACTCAAGATCCTGGAGATTTTTACTTCACCTATTGACTTAAGCATTACAAATCTCCACAGTCCCCACATTCCCTTTCAAAGAAGCATCTGTTTCTCATGGTTCATTGAGGTATTAACCATTTCAGGCACCAGGTGGTTTTTATGATCAGATTTAAGGCCTGACCCTACAGCCCTTACTTGAAGACTATTATGCTGTGCAAAGTAGCTTTAATAACAATGGGAGGGAGAAGAGGGAAATGGCTTGTTTATGGCCCATCCATGTCTTTGAGATCACATGCAGTTGATTAGACAAAACCTGTACCTTATTTGCTTCCACACCAATCAGCTTTCATACGTTGAGCTTGAGCTGTAAAGGTCTAGTTGAGCTTTTCCCTGACATGAAAACCTGCAGAAGCTAAAAGACTGAGGTGCACTTGCAGAGCCCAGTGAAGGATTTTGGGTTACCCCTATGCAACCATCAGCAGACACTAGTCCTGGCTGTGATACTCAGTGTGACTGCCTCAAGTTATGGTACCAACTACAAAAACTGCTGCTGTGCAGGAGGTGAACAGGGGCATGAGGCGCTGTGTGTTCCTCTGACCTGTGGCAACTGGCTCTAAGTGTTCTCTTAACTTATGGTTTCTATGATCTATCTTAAAACTCTTCTTGTTTGCTGTGGGTGAGAGCTTGCCCTGCATTACCCAGCTCAACACTAACCTGCCCCACATTGCTCAGTGTTTCAGCCTTCCCAAGGAGGTGTGACTTCATAAAACACCTAAAACACATGCACCCTTTCTCTGTAGATGAGGAGCAGAGAATGAATCTTGCATCCTAGATCACAGAGACATAGGACTTGATGCACCCCCATAAGACATTCAGATGTGCAGTGTCAAGGTAATATATAACGCCCAAAGGAGTCTGAAGAGTATGAACTGTGGCTTATGCATTTTCAGTCATTCCCTTTGTCTTCTAACTGTTCATTAGATTTGAAAGGAAATTATGGAGTCATATTTTCCATGGGTATCCTCTGAGCTTTGTGGCTTTTTCTTTAGGACTCATATATCCACTCCTAATTCAATTCTGTAGGCGCAGCAAGGACTGCAGTTTTTTATCAACATAGATTATCTTCGTAAAAAGAGGCAAGGCCTTGGTGAGACAAGCAGGGGAAGCCTGTCTCTATAATGATTGTGCTCTGGATAATAAAGAGGAATTATATCCCAAGTGATAGCTATCAGCCTGACAATATTCAAGGCCACTGGAAATGAATGCACAAATTAGAACAAAACTGTTATTTTCCTTTTCAGTTATTTATCTAAAGGCTTTTCATGGTCCATGATACAAGAGTTCAGTGTAAATCCAATTTTCTACTCATGACATTTGCTGTATCTCTATAAAACTGAAGAGATGAATAGTATTTTTCTCCTGACCAGTATACTGTTTTCTCCTGCTTGGGCAGGACCCAAGTATTGGCAGTAGATGGATGAACCCTTAATTTTTCTGTGCTCTGTGCTCAAAGCAGATGAAACACAATGAAATAATGAGGTAAGAAACTTGTGGAAGCCAAGAGATTAAATCAATAAGATGTGAGAAGACAACACAAGGTAACTGGGAAGAGGCCTGGACTAGCTAAGAAGGGAAATCCTGCTTTTCAGTCTACACCTTCAGACTTACTCAACTTATCTTCATGTTCTCTGCCTTATTTCTTTTTTAACTTGCAGTGTCTCTTTAAGTTGAAAAACAGAAAATAGAAGGTGATTTACAAAAGTTATTGCTGTTGCTTAGAAAGAATGTCAAGAGCTTTGTTGCTCTTAGTACATGAAAACTACTTGAAGTGGCCAACTGCTTTGTCCTGTGAAAGTGTGTTCCGCTCAGAGGGGAAAAAGTTGTATTTTCTAGGAAAGAGATTGTATCCTAATGATGTTTAGAGAAAGAAGGGAAACTGGCAAAAAGCAAAATATAGCCTAAGAGTAAATGGCAGGCCTTGTGGTTTTGTTACAGTAGTTCCTTGTTAAACTAAGTTCTTCCAGAAAATTATGTTTTGTTGGGGATTGTGAAATGTCTAACTTAATGAGAAACAAGCACACTGCCAGTGGCCCTACATGGATACTAACCAATGAACAATGTTTGCTACCAACACCATCAACAGGAACTCAAATGCAGACAGTTTGAGGAGGTCAAGGGAGAGCCTGTTGAAAACCAGAAAATATGATGGAGTAGTGGGGGAAAACTACAGGCAATATAATTGTTTGGGTTTACTTTGGTTTGGTGGTTTTGTTTGTTTGTTTGTTTTATTGTTGTTGTTGTTTTTGTTTTACTTCTGCCTTCTTATACTTGGTTCAGGGGATTGAAACATCTGTTAGGTTGGAGAAAAACAGTATAATTTGTTAAATAGGTATGGAATTTTCAGAAATTCTGGAGTCACTGTCTGACAACGAAGCTAACCCATTTTAGAGTATATATAATTATTTGCTTCTATGAAACTCACTGCAGGGATAGATACAATTTCAGAAGAATTTGTAATGGAAAGTTAGGAACTTGGTTTTCTCTAGGAAAGCTTTCTGCCTAAGTGGTAACTCTTTCTCAAAGGCAGTTTCAATGCTTGCCTCACCCCACACAGTAAGAGAAGTTCTCAGCCTCTCTCTCTGATAAGTGAGAGGAGATAGTCCTAACAGACATGCACAGAGGCCTTGGGAAGGCCCGGGAGAAAAAGAGAGGATAAAAGAACCCTGAGTGGGCTGGAACTTGCCTTTTTAACCCTGGAGGCCCCATGCACCACCTCGTAAAAGAATGGTCCTTGCATCTGAAATAAACCTTTTGTTTTAATCCTTCCACTGCCTTGGCATTCTTGGGGAGAATACCTGCTTATGTTTACCTTACACTCACAAAGTACATCATAATTGCAGAGGTAGGAAAATAACAAATAAGAGGGAACGCAGAATGGGGTAGGAAGGGACTACTGTAGATCATCTACTCCAACTTCTCTGGCTAAAGTAGGTTCACCTAGAGTGAGTTACACTGAATCACACCCAGGCAGGTTTTGAGTATCTCCAGAGAAAGAGACTCCACTCTCTTCTTTTCCATATCAGACACAGAAGTCTAAGTTTCTCAGAAATCTAAAGCAGAATAAGCAACTAACAGTCATCCCCAGTGTTACCTTTATTGCAGGACTATCTGTCTTTCATCTTTAAGAGAAATCACGTGTGTCGCACCTTAAAGGAGAACATGAAGGTGTATGATCTGAAATTGTAATTAGAAATTCTGGTTAAATATTCAGCAGTACCCAAGCTCTACAAAGACTTTCTCAAGACTTTTTCCCCAATCCTGTATCCACTGCGTGTCAGAAGTCTGCACAGTAAAGAATCTTGCAAGCAACGAGAGAAAATGGTAAGGCAGACATAGGAGATAAAAGTGGGTAGCTGAAAGACCTTGAATATCAGAGCTAAAAAAAAAACCCCTGAACTAAACATTGGAAAAAAACAAAAAGAATGAAGGGGAAGGCGACATGGCACTAGCATGTAAGAAGTAGGCAGCATAAAAAAATATAGCTTGGATTCCAAAAATGTTCATGCCAAAAAGTATCTGATAATCTATCGTGCATCTGGAATATACTTACAGACATAGAATATAGGTATGCATATAACACAGCTGAGCTGTGACTAAAGATTCCAGGGAATTTTTCTTGCTACCAGCTGTATCAAACCTCTTCATGTGGGGATATATTGTCTTTTTCAGCACAAGTGTGCTGAAACATCTGCATGCACATCTAGAAACTTTATTGGCATGAATTTGCCTCTGTCATGAGAATGGGAACTTCAGTGAATTCTTCATCCATAAAAATTCAGTAGAGAGGAAAATCATGAGTGTGCTACCAAGGGTGTTTTGTATATAACAGTAATGTAATAAACATCAGGGTATAAATCCACAATATAAATAGAAAACATAGTCTATATTGACATATAATAAATCTACACATTAGTACATAGGAAATGTAATATTTACTAAAAATAATTATATTTTTATCATAATAGAAGTTTGGGACACAGAATTGCATGCAAACCCTGGGATTTTGTGTATTACAAGATGTTAATTAGTTTATGTGCCAATAGTGGCAGCAATTATAAACCAAACTCTCACTTTTCAAGGTGTGACAGACCTTGATTTGGGCTGCTATAGGCACATGTTTCCTGTAGATTAGGAAAATGCCACCGTATGTTAGCAGTCTCAGTCACTAGCTACCTGATCCCAGGCATGAATTGTAAATTACAGTTTACTTAGGCATTCAGGCTAAACCTGCAAAGAGGTCACTACCCAGCTGCACAACCCCAGCTAGAATCTGTGGGAGTGCAGGAGAAATGCTCAGTCTCTAACCCTCTACCATGACACAATACAGGGGGCTCACGGTGCATAGCAGGTTTTTATAGCTCAATGAAAAGACTATGTGGGAAAAGTGTGGTTCCCAATGACCTTTCTAATGTTATTGACCACTGGGATTTACCAGATGGTCCTTCCTCACAGATTTGAGGGCTATAATTATGAGTGGCTGTAAAAGATGCACCAGGAGAGCAGCACAAGTTCAAATGGGGGTCTCAGGAGACCTGTCTCAGGGGAAGAGCACTGTTCAGGGCAATACAGTACAGTATTTTTAACTTGTGTATTCTAGCATTAGTAGAAATGCAATGAAAAGGATGACAAACCATATCAATTTTATAGGTTTAGGAGGTGTGGAGACTTCAGCAAAGCATCCAGATATTCCTTGGGCTTATCAAACTTTTTCTACCACTTTGATATTTATTATACATATGTGCTTATAATTCGTAGCATCAAACAGACACATCTGTTCGCTGACCCTTAGTAAAAAAGATTTTGAGTGTTCCTTCGTAACACCTATTGTATATTTGTTAGGGGGGAAAAAAAAGAACATGTTTTGATTTTATTGCTATTTGTTCTTGCTGTGCCTTTCTGGGACTATAGAATTGCAATGTGGAGGCATTACTAGAAAAGGACAAAGGACCCTTGTGCAGAATAGGCCTTTATTTTGCTCACTTTGACTTTCCCAACCAATACTCTGCTTTCCTCAGCATCAAAATTCATTGATTTACAGAAACTACAATCCCTATCAATGCTTTCTTAAATTTGCAATCATAACTAGAAATTCATGAGGCAATCAGTTGTGGGTGTTTGTTTCAGACAATCTTTCTGACTACCATTATAGGTCCAGGTTATTTTACCTCCCTAAATAGCTCGTGCTCAACCTCTATAAAATGCAGAAAACTTTTCAACTCTTGTTGAATAAGATGTGTGTTTGTTAAGTGCTTGATGATTTTTTATATTTTTTGGGAACCCTGACCATTTTAATGAGGTACAAAGTGGTGAAGATTTGTGTGTTGCCCAAAGCCAAACTGTTTAATTTAAGATTTTCTTATAGCGTATGCTCAGATTTGAAATATGTTCTGGGTTATTTGTTGTTGTTGAGTTTGGATTTTTTTTCCACTTCTGGCTCCACTCCTTTTAAAGCTTAGTGCTAAAGTTTCCCCAGGCAGCATTTTCCAAAACAGCTCAATTTGTTGGTGTCATAGGCTTGCTCAGCACACACAAGACACATTATTCCTTATTTATTTTGAGTTCCAGTATAAACACATTTGCAGCATTAAGACCAGCTCCCTTCTGCATGCCTGTGATTTCTGCTTGGTAGGTGCCAAGCTGCTTCTGTAAACCTAAGGGTGTAGCCAGAATCCACTTTGGGTGGCTTTAGAAACCTAGTCTGTTATTCACCTTATGTCTAGCAATATTAGGTAATACAATTCATGGTTGTAGTAGAGGATTCTGTGTATTCTTATGTACTGTGATTCCATTTGAAACAGGGAAAAGAAAAACGGCCCTGGACTCATTTACAAAGAGATGCTTATGATGCAAATGGCATGGAAGGTCTGTATAATAATTCTACATTGACACTGGGACACTTCACATGAGCATGTATGTGTGTGTCAGCAGGCATTTTCTTTTAACCCACGTGCTACACTCTCCCTGTCAGCCTGTTATAGGTCCAGAAGCAAATATTATCCCACAACTATGTGAGCAACATCGTGTGTGTGCCACTGTTAGGAGCAGTCATGAATCTAGGCAGAGTACAAGTGAAAAGAAGGTACTGCAGATACCACAAGCACAGACATTCTGCCTGCTGCCTTCTTGTGCGTGTCCACCTCTTCTCCACGTCTGGCAGTACCACCAGCAGAGCAGGCAAGTTCACTGCTGCTCTAACCATACGCAGCTCATTGACACTGCATATCAGTTTACAAGGAAAGCTGTTCATTTTTTGGGGAGGGCTTGTGTAGGGGAGGGTAAAGAGGTAGAGAAGATTGTTAATGTGATGCAGTGTCCACTGATTTAGAGATTAGATGTTTGCTCATTCAAAATGTTTGCCATCAGTGCTGCATAATATAGCCCACAGTTTGCACTATGACTCTCGAGCCATTCAGTACAGAAAAAAAAAAAAAAAGAGGTTTTCTAAGGTGAGAAAATTGTTCAGTTTTGTATTTGTCTTTGCAGGACACTACTGGCTGCTTACTGGTTTCCTTCGTTTTATCTTTTCTGAGATAGAGGTCCAAGGAGGCATACAGGCTTTGGAATATTTCAGCAGGTGTTTTCTACACTTAAGTAGTACAGTAATAGTGGACTAGAAAGACACTTAATATGTGTTAGAGAGAGAGTTTCAGCTGGCACCAAGAGATGTATTTCCACTGAAGTTAAGAATCTGGCCTTATACTATCTAAGCACTCAAAATCTTCAACACTTGGCTGCAGACCTTGAGAACAAGCTTTGTTGCAAGACTTTCAGCATTGAATGCTTGCACTTGGAACACAAAAATATCCTTTCATACAGTATTTTGGCACTTCACCTTCTGGTTTGGGCCAGAATCGAGATGTAAATGAACATGGAAAATAAATTTTAAAGCAATGGAAATGTTCAAATGGAAATTTCAGATGGGTCTGTGCTAATGTTTAGTTTGAGGGAAAACTTCTGATCATAGTTGTTTTTATGTGTACCATTTCATTCATCTGTCTTTCAGTAGTGGTAATTTTGAAATGCACTGAGCTTGAATCTCCCAGGAGGGAGAAGATAATCTTGCGGTTAATGCACAGAACTAGGAGTCAGGAGTTCTGGCTTCTCAGACATCTAGAGTGATTTTAGGCAGTTCACTTAAGCCCTGATTCAGCAAAGTATGTAAGCATGTGAGTAACTTGAAGTACTTGACTGGCCTTATTAAATCCAGTAGTGCATTTAACAGCACCATACAGCTCCAGAGCACTGTAAACAGTTTTTGTTATGATGTGCTGGAGCTTTGATAAACAACAACAGAATGCACAGGGTGATCGAGCAGCTCCCAGCACAAAGAGCACGCATACTCTGTGATAAGTATGCAACACCAGGCAAACTTTGAAAATATCCATAACGTTCCCCTTGTTCTTACCTGGACAAAACTCCCCCATGTAAGGTCTTCAGGCATCTTTCTGTGTTTCCAGGGGTATTTTCTTGATTTTCTGATGGAGTGACTAAATATCTGCCTAAAAGCACAAAACCTAAATAAAGTGTATTCAGACGGAAAATGCCTAAAAAAGAGTTGTGGGGAATGGCTCTGAAGTGGTGAAAGAGCTAAGGAAACAGTTCCTTCTGTGAGGAAGAACATTTGTGTCAGGGGACTCCTGGATAGGGTCTGGAGTTTCATAAACACCACCGCTGATTGTCAGAACTTCCTTCTCAAAATACTGAAAATAGTTTTATGTAGAAGTGCATAATAAAGCACAGGGAGAGAGGGGGTGCATTATCCATCACTCTACTTTATTACTCTGCTCAGGAACTGCAATGGCTAGTGTGAAATATGTTGTTTCTCCCAGCAGAATCTCTATAAATGGGAAAATCAAAACTTATTCTACCGCCAAATAAACACACTAAAGGTTAAATAATGTTGTGCTAGCTAGTGCTATTTGCTCACAGCCCACACTAAGAACTGCTGAATGGAGCATGACCCCTGAGACTCTCTAGTTATGCTTGGGTGGGGGTTAATTTGAAATCTGTCTTTAAAATGGTGTTGCATCCTTACCTCCTACTGTGGAAAAGACTGCAAGCTGTGGCTGGAACAACTTCGCATCTCTCAGAGCCCCTCACTACTCCTTTTCCACAAGGAGAAAGGATCTTTGGCTCCTGTGTCTAGTAGCATCACTGAGATAGTGGACACCAAACACAGTTAGGAAGAGGTTCTTTCTCCGCACATTAATAGCTCCAAAAGAGTAAAAATACTTCAGATTTTGCAAGTCCTTAGAGATCCTGGCTGCAGTCCTATGCAGGAAAAAGGCTATAGAGACAAACCTTACTTTTCATACCAGGCTACTTGTATTGCAAAGAAATCTGTTCTCATTGGGACATCTATTCCTCCTGTACTTTCTGCCTTGGTTTCACTGCCTCATGTCCTAGCTGATCTTGTCTAGTTAGGTATTTAATGGCGAGTTTGTTTCCTGCAGTTGGGAACTTGGTAATAATCCTGGATATCTCCATGTCATTGCTGGTTCCATTGCAACTTTCTCTACAGGAAACCTAACCAGAGGGCAATGCTTCCTATTGGGTTCAGACTAGTGTGCAGTTCTCCATTTCACCACAGATTTCGACACAGGTTTCTTATATAAGCTGGCACATTTCATTAAAATCGCTGAAAAGTAGGGGAAGATGCTCAAGAGCACCATCACCAAGATACATATGTTTATGTGAGCTATGTTCCCTGACCACCTAAAGTGGGCATCTCATGCTAAAGTGGGCATCTCAGGACCTCTCTCTCTCTCCTAAGCATTGTTGGGATTCACCAGGAGTCTTTTGATATTGATTCACTTGTGGAAATTTTCCATCAGCCAGAAGAATGACTTCCACGATGTCTTATGCCAAGCTTGGCCAAAAGGAATGTAAAGTCCAGAATCAGATCCCAACACTGCATGTGTATTTAAACTCATAAAAATGGACCAGAGCCTAGGATCCTTCCAAAATTTAGATTTCTCACTCTTGATTAATAACTTTCTTTTAGCAGGTTACCTTTCTAATACTAGAGGGATTTTGCAAAGGAAAATCATTGAAATAGAGCTGGACATTGAGATATATTAACTGAGGCTTCATAAGTATCTGAATAGCCTATTCTGAACTTGCAAGAAAGTTATTGGTGAATCTCCTCTAATCTACTTTCCCTGTTAATGAATGTCAAGAAAGGATTAAGTGTTGTGTATTGGCTAGTATGAATCTAAAATAAAGTTATAAAAATTCATAGGAATTTTTAAAAAGCAAAATAATCCTAGAAACTGAATTAATTTGATCTATACTTGCATTCAGTTGCTGAAATATATTTCTTTGTCCATGGCTGAAGCACAAAATCAGCACACCAAAATGTTTCCATGGGGGACTCAGTAGCTTTGTTGGTCCCCAGGATCATCATTCTCAGCATGACCAGTCTGAGGAGGTTCAAGGCTCTAATTTTGATGTTATTTTTGGAAATGGCTTGGGTTTCTACAGTTTTGGCTTTAAATGAGATCGGAGTCATGCTTCTCAGCCTCAGCTGCCAAGCTAAACTTTTCCCTTGGTGTGAAAGCACGTGTTTACCCATGTGCAATCTAAGCTACAATGTCTTGCTGTAATTGCGTTTGTAAAACGTCTTCCTAAAAATACTACCTCTAAAGAGCATGCTCCTTTTTTATTTGCCTCACCCAAAAGGGGAAAAGAGTTAAAAAGTGCAAGTGTCATGTATTGTACATGAACTAGTTTATTTTAGAGTGAAAATAACCTGCGGCATGAGATGCTATTATTACTGTTAATTCATTGCCTCACAGCATCTGCCTCTGTATGACTTGATGAATTTCCACTACCCATTCATTATTGCAAGTGCATTTCCAAACACTTCATATAAAGCAGGCTTTAGATAGCTCACCACATTCTTATGAAAAGCAACATTGTGAAGCAATGATGGGGAACAGTCATATAAAACAAATCCTCAGCACTCTCTCCCCAGCAACACAAAGAGAATAATCCACTGACAAGAGTAAGCTGTTTTATACACATAAACTTGGATTCCAGGGAAACCATGTTTGCTCTGCTGGTATATTAAATTCTGTTGATTAGTTTGTAAAGGCTGCTCTAATTCTGCATACCCAAATTCAGCACCTAGTTGCTGCATATCTTCTGATAGACCGTAAAATCAAATTGAACTGGGCAGCCTTATGCAAGGGCTACTAGCATTCTGGTTTGACCTATTTGAAATCTAAAGCTTCATTAAACTGCTTCTGCCAAATAAAAACTAACCTGAGCCCTCCCAAAAGTCAAACCACATTTCCATTGTGGTCCAAGAGCAATATACTGTAATGCCCGTTTATGCTCCTAGTCCTGTCTGCCCTTGAGGACTGACTCCAAGGCAGCTTTAGCTTCTATTTGCAGCTACATAGAAATTCTTTTAATGAAGAGTAAAGGAAAGACTTGCTGAAACACTGTCTCATCCAGTCACTCCTGGATACTCTCTGGCCACCACTCCACACACTGCTTTGGCCATGTTGGCTGCCAAGAGATTTTCCAGTAAATGTTGAAGTTATTGCCCTCTGCAGCACAACCTTTACCTCTTAGATTGCCCTTCAGACAGGGACCTCCAGCTCTGTTACTGACAGTAGAATACCAGGAAACCAGAAATTAATAAAAACTGCTGTCATTTTTTTTTCTTTAGCCATTTCACACTTTTGTTAAGGTAGCAGATGACAGTGCTCAAATAACATTAAAAACATGTTAATCTTCTATTTTTGGCATAACCGGGAAGAGGCTGTCTGGTAAGTCTCACTAGAAAGGTTGTTCACTGAAAGTTTCTACCTCCATGTTGTAGAGGCAAGAGGTCTAAATAAGCAATGAAGTTTCAAAATATTCATCTGGCCAAAACTCTCTACCAGCTTTGATTTCCCTCTGCTTCCAAGGAATGTTGTTAAATTTCTGTGACTTCATTAACATCTAGTGCAAGTCCATCCACCATCATTGCACACTGATTTCTCTTGTGGAACAACTTTTACAAGTTGTGTCTTTACTAGAATTTCTAACAATTCTTGGTCAGACAAATTCATGCATCAGGGAGATAAATGTGTGTATTTTCCTTTTCTCAGAATGCTGGCAGGCATGCACAGAAGCAAAGGCACTGTATGACATTTGTACAAATCAGACCCAAAAATACCTCCTTACATTTCTTATGCTGTTCAAGGCTCAAAAGCTGTATTTGCAGACAAGTTTTTCATAAGTACATTAGAAGTTTCTCAGCATATTTCTCTGTATTTCTCTTACCACGTATCACTGCGTTGTTGAATTTGATCACCTAAATCCTAAATCCATATAAAAATACATGAACAGCCATCCTGGAGCAAGTCAAAGATTTCTCTTGTTCACTAGCATGTCTTTGACAATGCTGGTAGCAGGCATAAACAATTACCTTTTCTGTTATGTAGCTTCTCACCTTTTAGCAGAGTGTGGCTTAGGGAACCCCAGGAGCTGAAGACTGTATTCCTTTTAATAGCACTAGACCTACCTTTAACAACTTCCCTATCACTCAAAGAATACATTTAAACTTTTGACCTTCACAGTATTAGGTGGTAATGAGTTCTAAAATTCAATTATGTGCTATGCAAAATCATTTCTTCCTTTGTCTATGAACTGAATGTCTCTGTTTGATGACGACACTTCTCTAAGTATTTTGCTGGTACTCTTTTTCACATGTTAATTCTGATTGGTATCAGGAGATCAGGAAGACCTGTTGCATATTTGGAAAAACAGTAATAAAAATAATGCAACTTTCTCCCCTCATTTTAAGAGCATATTCATATTTGCTTTTCTAATTCGGTTTAATAGTGCTTGTGCTTTTCACACATCAGGAAATGTTCATAAAAGAAAGAACTGTGGAATTCAGTTATTCATGAGAAATAATGACACAGGAAAGGTTAAAAAAACCTGCGAAAAGTTCTTTAGTGGAAACAATCAAAAAGGTTGGTTTGCTGCAGAAAGAGAAGGAAAAACACAAGTGCTACTGGGTTTGATATTGAGTAATTTGTTTATTCCCAGTGTATGAGGAAGGCAAGTGCAATTTGCAAAGTTTCAGTTTGGTTTATGGTTTTGAAACACTGCATAGCAGAAGGATTCAATTTTGAGGTGAAGAGAAGGTGCCTTACTCTAATCAGTGTATGCATAGCATTTACAATAAAATGACAATAATGGAAAATTCACCTGTTCTCATTTTTCATTACAAAATAAAATCCTACACTGTGTGTTTCAAGTGCTTGGCTTAGGTTCATAAATCTGTTGAATGAAAAAGGGAAGATTTATCATTTCTTACTGTTTGATATGAAGTAAGCTAGCTAAGTGTGCGGTCTTTGCTCAGTTTTATTTCAAGACTTGGATCTGCTTTACAGCATAATTTGTCGGTTGCAAATTACAATGAATTGAGGCTGGTGATAGCCAAAACTAAACCTGTCCTACAACTGGGACCTCAAAACTGATGCTATATTTTGTTCTGTTTGAATTTCCTACAGCACACCCTAGCAACCCTATTGCAGAGCTCCTTAATCCAAACTGGAATAGCTTTAAAAAGAAAGACTTTTGGATTCATTATTGAGATGAGAAAAGATGATAATAAATTGATAGTTAGACCTAGGGGAACAAAAGCAGAAAGGAGATACTAGTGCACTCTAAGCATTTGAGAAGGAGTAGAGCAGTTGATTCTATATGGCACTGCTGACAAAGAAACTAATAACCTTAAAGTGGGAATGAATAAACACAAGCTGAAAGGGAGAAGAGGTTATCAGCTCTCTACACTGTGAGGTGCTGACCCAGCCTTCCAGCAGGACTAGTAGAAACAGAAAACACTTGATTAGTTTCCTAGGCAGATTGTACACTGCAGTTGCTACCTACAGTGAAGGGTTGTATTCACTGACCTGTGGTTCTTATAAGGTCTCATGTTCCTGTCTTCAGATACAATACTTAAGTCCACTGAGCTGTTAACCCTGATACAGATTTTTGGCTAGTGTGGTCTTCACTGAAACCAAAGAAAATATTTGTAAGAAAGAGCTGCAGCAAAGTCAAATGCTTTAGTTTCTCAGGCACAAACAGAACTCACCAGATAGGGTCATAAGACAAAAAGAGCTAGTATAAGGCATATCTTCACCCCACTACAATTTTTTTTTACAAATGTTCTTCTAATTGATAGTGCATTCTATTTCTTTCAGTTGAGATTCCTGGTGTATGAAAGAGCACTGATACTACACCTGGGCTCACACAGAAAACAGTTTCAGATTCTTTTCAATACCTGAACTTCAGCAGATAAAACTTTTGTGATTGGCCTCCAATTATATCTGGAATGAGCTGCAAAGAGCACTGAATGTCAGCGTTCCAAACTTCAGGGTGACTTGGCTGTGGGTCCAGCTTTTTCAGCTTGGCCTAATTTTTAGTATACATTCATATATCTTCTATTTATATTTTCTTATTCATCTTACTCATCAGTAAATCTCATTTTCAGAGAATTCTCTCAATTTTTAACTAAGTCAACATTATGTTTGCCAGGCACAGTATCATTACTGAAGCAGGAATTTCACCTTGTGCCAGCAGAAGTCATGGGACTTGTGCTTGAAGGCAGCCTGCAAATCATCCTCATTAAAGGAATAACAGCAACTAATTCTGAGGCTGATATTGTTAAGTGAATAGTGAAGCCACATAAGCATTATTTTGCCTTCTGGAAAGGGGAGGAGTGCTTCTGCTCAGTGGAGAACTGGTAATCCTGCTTCAGGCAGAAGGTAGGACTTTTTGGAAGTCCCTTCCATGCACCATTTCTGTGATTTACTATGATCAAAATTACCCAACCTATAGTATTTTTATATTAAATACCTGGTGAAGTATTTTTAGGTTTGGCTTCAATAATCTTTCTGACAGGTTGTATCTTTCTGTAAAGGTGAAAAGATTTTCTAGGCAGCTTGAAATAAAGACTTTGCTGTGGGTTTAAAATGCTTGTTCAGTGCAAAGTGGGTGCTTTGCATGGTATTGTCCTCTTCAGGCATTTCCCTTTTTCTAAAACAAAACTCACTTTTATTTCAGTATATGGCCAGGGTCTCAATGACAGTGGGTTGTCACATTTCAGTGATAGCATATTTAACCTTTGTGATTATTAAAAGCATTTTGAAACAAGTATTTCTAACCATAAGTTATTTACAGTCTTTTAAATATAAGTGAATCAGAAAGTACAAAATATATTTACATTTTCTAGGGAAAAGTTCTTTATTTATATTCATAGTTTACAGAAAATATGTCACCAAAAAATAGGAGTTTCCAAAATTGAAACTGGAGGTAACTAAAGACTGGGAATAAGTTGGTAACCTAGAAATACGAGCTTGTCAAATGAAAGTGGTTAAAGGATACAGACAAGCTGAACTGAAATGAGTGACAGCCCTTCGTTAATAAATCGGTTTCTACTAAAAAAGCTAAATGTGTTATTTATTTACACAAATGTGTTATTCATCTTTTGCTATGACTCAAAATGCACATGTACAATGTGTAGAGGGAGCTTTCTGAGACAGGAGTGAAAATGAAGAGAGCAACACCACAAACCCAGAGTCACGATGACTTTACAATATATACAGTTAAATAGTTTATTACATTTTTCAATAAAAGGCTCAGAAAGAGCCCACTAGCTTACAATTTTCTTTGGCAAAAAAATTCTGATTTAAACAAAACAAAAAGACTTGCATGGGTTCAAGAAGGTTGACCAAAGCACTGTTTTTTGCTATCATTGGAACACTATCAAATTATGTGTCCAAAACAAATGAATCTGAATGGAAGTAGTTAAATACTGAAGTAAAACAGTCCAATTTTTTTAAAGATATTATTGCTAGCAGTATCCTCCTCCATTCGAAATCTGCGTTGGGAGATAGGGACCCACTTCAAGTAAATGAGTCACTTTTGCTTCCCAGCCAGAACAATTAAACTTCTTGTATAAAACATGACCTGAAGCCTGCCCTTCACCACATCATCCCTCCTCAAAATCCCAGAGGTCAGCTCTGACATTTAACAGCTCACAAATTCAGTTTCTTAGCTCCTGAGGTCAACTTCATGCCTTTAAAACCAAAACTTTGTTACTGAGATTGATATATGTGCATTTGTGTGCTTGGATATGTGAGTATAAATAGGTGTATGCACATATACAGAAAGCACATAGTTTTGCTTCCAGACTATTCAGCTATTCAGTATTATTTTTTTTTGATCATTCTGCAGAGATAACATCTTTTGCCTCTCTGTTTTTGGTTTTTTTTTTTTTTGCTTGTAGAGGTTTTAAAGGTACACATTGTCACACCAAACACTATTTCAGTGCTAATGCCAGGATATGAGCTTGTCATGTGAAACTGCACAAAACAGGTGATACAAACGAGTCAAAAAACAGTTAATGCATTTTGCAACTTGGTAATTCTTTATTGCTAGCAACTGAGCAGTTTTTGGTGGTGTGTTTGGTATTTTTTTGTTTGTTGGTTGGGCTTTTTTTTTTGTTTGCTTTGATTTTTTCTTCTTTTTTTTTTTTTTTAATTGTTAGTGATTTCTTACCATATTGTACATATAATTCCCTAAAAACATTAGCTCATTTCTATGTCAGTTTTAAAGATTAGCTCATCCGGGTTATGTACTTCGGTGTATAAGTGTTGAGTGCTAAATACTACCCAATTTTTCATTTTTAAAAGGCATTCTTAACAATAACAGCTACTTAATTAGTTTGATCTTCTGGGCAATTTATCACACTCTCTGTACTGGGATACAAATAAGACCATCAGCTGGCAGGTGCAGTTTGAAGGGTCAGGAGGATAGAAATTTAAGTTATTTATATATATTTCTGCAATGATTTCCTCACTTTTCCAGAATGTTTCTTTTTTGACGGTGGTAGGAGTGCAATAATGTCTTTATAGTAACAGTCATAACTCAAGAGTTCAGTAATTTACAATGAATGAAGACAAATAGAACGTGACTTCCTTACCTGCTCTAGTTCTTTCAGACAAGTTCCCCTGGGCACAGAGGAACAATGAATCATTTCAAGTATTTGATGAGGACCAAATAAAATTGAAACCACAGATGAAGAGGTTTTTTCTGAGTTTATTCTTCAAAATAGCTTCCTGGTGATATGCAAACTACGCAGCAAAGCTTCCCTAATGCAAATAATTTGTGAAATCCATTTTTCAATACTGAGAGAAAATAGTAATCGTATATTTTAAAAATACTACCAAATACCAGGTCCAGTCTTTTTCTAGGTTTTTAAAGACTTTTGGTGTTCACACTTTCAGATTCTGCCATGAAAGTGTCAGAAGGGGTGGATGATTGGAAAAGACCCACTGAAGATATGTATTCACTTTTAAAGTGTTAACAAAGACTACATTTATTTTTGTGATTTCTGTACTGATAATGCTCCTTCCTAAACAAACAAATAACTTAGCTAACCTAGCCATAATAATGCAATAAGCTCCATTATGTTCTTGCTAGCCAGATTTCACAAGATGGCCACTGAGGTCCTGTAAAATTAAACCAACAGCTCATCACAGAACTTCACAGCATGAGAGAACATAAGAGATGGAGAAGCCCAATTAGATCATTCACTCCAGCCCACCCTTCACTTCTGCCAACAACACAAACTTCCATGGTGTTCTCATTTTATGCTAGCCCAAGGAAAATGAGTTTCATCTCATATAAAAGAAAGAATGTAGGGTCAAGCATTTAGAGAGAGTACAGGCTGTACTTATAATAACCAATGCAATTCTCCCAAACTTACTCACTTTCTTCAATTAAAAAAAAAAAAAAAAAAGGGAAAAAAAGGAAAGGGAAAAAAAAAAAAGAAAACCCAAATCATCATGGCAGCTGAACATTATTAAAAATTATTTTAGTTTATTTGTGATAATTGCTGACATCAGCAGATGGAGGTAATCTTGGTTTATAATGACTTGGTCTGTGTCCTGACGTACCCTTCTCACAGCTGTAATCATATTATGGCACTGAAATCCATGCTGTTATTATGATGTTTGATGGAAGAAAAAAAAAATCTTTTTTTCAATCAGCAGAATATTAATTTTATTTTTTTTTAGGACAACCAGATTTTCCTATACCTCTGATAAACCAGTTTCTCACAGATAACATCCTATCTCTTTTCATTTTGACCAATCTAAATCTGACTGCTTGCCTTTCAAGTTATCACTTCAGAAAGCACCCTGATTTTATCTTGTAGCATTCATTTGAACAACATTACTAAATAGTAAAAGAATTAACCTAGGTTATTTTTAAGAGTGTTAGCTGGATATTTTGATTGGCTGATTTGTTTTTCGTTTTTTTTCCTTAAATCTTTTGAAATCCAAAGAACCAACTTTCAGAACTGTTGGAATCCCACTGCTGATTTAATTGTCAGAGATGAAATTGCTCAGCACCTCAGCAAATAGAACAATTACATCTAAATCTGCACAACTTAGAGCCCTTTTTTTTTGCCTTTCTGGACAAAATTACTGGACACTGCTTTGCAGAAGTCTGCGGGAGATATTCAGTACTCTGAAAAAAACAGGTCTTCTTTATGAGTGGTTCTTTATGGTCTTCTTCACAGTAGAAAACTAGCATGGGGTGATGCTTCAGGGACAAAGAGGGACTGGAGCCTGCACAGTGTTGTGGCTGTAGGAGGCAAGCAGCAGGGCAAAAAAAAAAATCCCAGGCTGGCACCTCCTCTGGTATGTTTAATACCACATCCAAAGATAGACTATAGGGTAGGTCAATAGAAATACTAGGTGGCTGAGACGAGGCAGGCCAAAGTAATGCAAACTTCTATCTTTGGCATGAAGAAAAGTTTCTAAGACTTGCATAGCTCTTGCCATTTGCAACAGTGATGCCTATTAAAATGCTTACAACAACAACCACCCTCCTTTTTTTTTGTATTTTTCTTTAGAAGTAATGTATAATCATTGGAATACGAGCTGAGTTTTTCAAGAGCTCAAGTTGTGTTAAACGAATATACACACACACTGTATTTCAAGATACACAGTAAAAATAATGCTTTAATGATAATGTGTTTCATATGTGTGTGTATATGTTACAAATTAGCTCTTATTTTAAATGTTTCACTATAAAAAGCCTCCACACAACATCAGAGGGGAGTCCGGCCCTAAATGATACTATACTCTAGGGGTATATTTAAATAATTGCTCAAGTTCCAGTTTTTATTCTGATGTAATTAAAGTATGTTTTACCTGCTAATCAAAATTAAATAAAAATTATTGTGTTAACTTACATTAATTCTTTTTCAGTAAAATAATATGGCATTTCTGTGGTTCACTGCATAATACACAAAATGATCCAAAAAAGAACATTCTACTGTAGAAGTCATACTATATAGGAGCTACACAGGAGAATGTTCACTGTATAAGTCATACAAAAATATACTCCAAAACCGTAAAACTGCTTTCATACCATAAAAAAACCCTGCTCCTTTGTCAGCTGAACGTGGCTTAAGGTCTCACTTATGTAAATTTTTACTTCAGAAAAACATCTTCTTCCTTGTCTGAGCCAGCATACTTAAACACGGCATGGGTGTGGGGTGAACGGATTCAAGTTATTCACTAGGGAACTACAGAGGTTTTCAAGAACAGTGCTTTGTTCTTCCCAGAAGAAAATAGACAACAGAGTACAATCCAGGAGAGCTATTATAGAGCAGAACATTAATTTGGCAGGTAAATTTCCTCAGAAATTGTTCAGAAAACTCTGAGTTTATTTTAAGAAATAGTCAAAGTTGAAATATTGTGGAAAAAAACTGTCACCCTCATCTCTCCTAAGCATCTTGACAGGTTCAGGTTCCCTTTCTCCACTTCTTATGGCTCAGCAAGCTTACGGAGTTTGGGTCTATGAAATGAGGCAGCCCATGGGACAGACATGGTGACTTGTCTGAAGTCCATCTCTGGCAGACATCTCTAGTCTGTTAAAGTCCGTTCAGAGGAGAAACACTGGAAAAAGTCAAACCAGAAAGACAAGAGCTTTCTGAATCCAAAATACTTCAAGGTGGTGTTTTTTGTATTATCTCTGAGTTCTGAATGAAAGTCTATATATTTCGCATTTCTCCTGAACGCTTGGCTTTTGCCGTACAATCATATTTGATTGGTTCTCTTTCCTAGTTTGGTTTGTCCAGTTCTACTTCCAGTGAATTTTATGGGAGTCTTTGCAACACAAAACGAACCTTGCAAAACTCTGCAAGAATCTCTGGCTCTTCAGTATCCAGACTAACCTGGCAGTTGCTGTGTTGTGTCATCATACAATGTCTTTTTCTTCTGGTCCAGGATAGAAGTGATTAGTAGACTGAGGTGGTAATTGAGTAGTACCAGTTACTACCAAATTAATAAATTATAAATGGAGAGTAAATTACTCCCAAAGCTCTAAATGGCAACAATTTTCACCCTCTTCCATTGGTCTGGATTTATACTGTTCTTTGAGAAACCTGCAGCAATAAAATTAATTATACCAACCTACTTTAAGAACTGAATTACGAACAAAATATATTATGGCTGAATTATATCACCTTATGCCAAATACAACTTCAAAAAAGACAGATTGCCAGCTAGCATAACTGACACCCAACAACTGTCTGCAATTTTTGCACATTTCTTGAATTTGCAAGTCATCTTTGAAATATTGCCATTATGTATTATGTGTGCTGACAGTATGTTTTATGATCCCTATTCTTCTAAGGCCTGAATGTTCAGGATGAAAGTTAAGAGGTCTGTAAAGTCACACTGTGAAAACCCTTCCACAGATGAGTAGCCAGTGGCTCCCTACAAGTGTTAAGCTACTTTTAAGTGTGAAGGCGAATGGACTGAACTCATTCCCAAAGGGACAATTTTTCATGTAAAATATGGGGAAAGACCATCTATGCCAGTGGACTGGAAACACTAGACAACATTCTGAAGGGTCTGTTCAGACAACTGGCTTTTTTATAAACCTTATTTTGTTTTCAGAACCTGCTTAGGACACCATGGACATTTTCTTGTTTAAAACCTATAGATCCTTTAACAATATGATCAATCAATAATAATACTCAATAGTATCTAAAGGTACCAATTTCCTTACAGAGCCACAAAGAATAAAGTGTGGGATACATGTTGTTTGTGAAGGACATCTTTGGCTGAGACTTCCCCTGTGACATATTACATGCAGCTTAGAAAACCAAAGGGGGAAAAGGGAGAGGAAGGAAAATATACCCATTTTATCCCCCCCATTCTCCTAAGATTAGCCATTACCATATGGGATCCTGTTTTGCAGGGCTTTGGATCAGAATCAAGGATTTTGTTTCTTCAGTTTTAAGAACTTTTCATCACTTTTTCCTTCTAGGCTGAAAATGCAACCTTAAATACTTTACCAGGGAAAGCTTCAGCGTTTGAAAAATAATTTTACTCCATGCCAGCATCTGCATTTGAAATCAGCGCCAATCCAGATTCAATTCTGACTCCCAAAAAGGAATATTAATTTTCACTAAGAATTGTCTTTGCTCTTTATGTACACCTATTACACAGAACCGAAGAAAGAGTAGGGAATTCTCCATTATTTGAGAGCATCTCTTCTGTTGCTTGTTCTTACTTCTCTGATTCCCTCCATAAAAGAAAAATGCACTCTACCAGAAGATTCCTTTGGCCCTCGGTTAGGGTGGAAATCAGTTTTGGATTACTGCATGATGAATACAGAATGTGAAATAATTAATAGGGATGGGGAGAGGTATCTCTGGTAAACAGCTATTAATATGATTATTGTGTAACAGACAAGCATGTTCAGGACCACAGTGTGTGGGAGGCTGGAACATGGGATTTGTTCTCTTAGGTCAGGACAGCTTTGCACTGAGCTGAGTATTCTCCTGCCAGCCATCTTCAACGTGTGTTGCATCTGGATAATGCAAAAAACCACAACAATGAACCCACCCTGTTGTACTGCTCTGAACAAGGCAGTGAGCTGAAGGTAAAACTCCCTCCTGATCTCGGAGTGAAGAATGCACTTGAACCTCACTTCTGTATCGCCAAGTATGGTTATAAAAGCACTCCACCCAAGATCCTCTTTACACCCTACTGTTCCTGCTTCTTCCATGGTCATTCAGTATAAAGGTGCCAGATTCAGTATAAATCTGGCCTGAATTCCACATTTTAAAACTGCTTACATCTCATAAAACTGGTATGCAGGCTTAGGTTTCTGATTCATGATGAGCTGTGCGGGATTTGGATATGACCACTGAAGATACTGCAGACCACAGCTGTCCTCTGTACCCACGAGCTGGGAATTATGAAACCCAACTTCTGGGATAGCAGAACAAGTAGTGTCTGCCTTTCATTAGTCACAGTACCTGGTCGTTATACTGACAAAATCATGCCATTTGTATTGATTCATTGACTGGCAGCAGGGGAATGGACACATTGCCCATCCTGCTGTTCCTGCTGGAGTTCCGGTATTCTGCAACAGAGTGTAGATGAGTATGGTCCTAACTGCAGAGCCACAACCATCTTGGCTTCTGAGACAGCTGTATCACAATTTGATATACTACTAGGTACAAACATCTTGCCTGCATCAGCTGCTTTTGGATGAAATTTGGTGTTCTGAGGGTAGAAGTTTATTTTAGCTCTTGCCATCTTGTTAACATAATACTTGACTTTCTGTATGGTTTGCATAGCTGTATATACATGTGTATATGTTAATGCTTTAGTGAAAAAAAAAATAGTACTGAAACTCAAATTTTAACCTCTAGGGCTTTTAAAATTTATGTAATTGATTATTTGGTGTCCAAAAATATTTCTTTCCTTTAGAAGGTGATTTATAACCTTAGCTTTAACACAAATCTTGGATGTAGTTCATGCTTCCAGTTGAGTGGCTGATACTCTTTAAACAAAAGACTGCAATGATGACAGCTACTGTATAATGGACTTCTGTGATGAATTTCCAGATGATTGATCATTCGTCCAAAAACTCTTGAACCTCTGGTATTTTCAAACATTTCATGACTAAACCATGAGTTAGCCTGAATATCTGTGAACAAAAGATGACATGAGCTTAAGAACAACATACACTGAAATAATTTTGCAGAAGTACTTGCACATTATTTTAATCAATGGATCAATTATAATTTTCTGTCAGAGGTGAAAAATTAGTTGTCACTGAACTGACTGCTTCATGGGCCTGAACTCAGCCTACAAACTCAACAGGATCTTTTTCCCTTCCCTTCAAGGGGGTTTGAATAAGACCTTAAAAGGAAAATCCTTCTGATTTCTGTAGAACTTCCCCCTGAGGACATAATTCCTCACAAGGGCAAATCCTAACAAATCCTCAAATGCTCCAAAGCACTGCCAGCAATCATGGACCAAGAGATCCAACATTTCTATTTATTATTTGTTTTCAGCTACAGCCATACTGAAAATTCCAGTCTGTGTGAAATACATGTTTATTTCCAGTTTTAAAAACTAAACCCTGCATTCTTCAGCAAATGGCGGCAGGAGCCAGTCCTTGTTACAAAGCCATTTTGGTCCCATGTCTTTCCACAGCTGCTGTAACTCTTTTTAACCCTCTGTCACAAAAAAAACGTTCAGTACAGACATTTTTATAAGAACAAATTGATAACTGAGTAATGACAATGAAGAAAGTCAAGGAGCTTTAAGGCCCTCAGAAGAATGGCAGGGTTACCAGGAGTTAAGTGCATATTGACGGGAGAAGCAAGGAGCATCAAGCAGAGGAAGGAGTTGAGGGCAGGATACTGTTGTTCATGATCTGGACCTAACAGTAACTATCACTCAATAGCACTTTGTCATGTTGGAAAAATGCAGAAATAATGTGTTCAGTGACACTATAGGAAACACTCTTACCTCACTTAATAATCTTACATTTAATTAAAAGCTCACCTGGATAATTGCATTGTATTCTTCCCCCAACCAATGCTTCTTCCCAAGATGTAGTGGTATTTTGGTTCTTGCTATATTACATGCAAAGCTGCAAGTTCCCTTTTTATTAAGAGTCTTTTGCAGAAGTTGAACAGGGATGTGAAAAGGATGTGAACAAGGATGTGAAAAATGCACTTGATATGCAAACATATTCTTAAAAAAAAAAAAAAAGAAAAGAAAAGAAAAGGTAAGGTTTACCAAGTGCTGGAATCTAATCAAGTAAAACTAAAGTAAATGGAAATAACCAAAGTACAGATACTATGGAACCTAGCCAGTAGTTCATACCCTTGTGAGTGGTGCCTCTGAGGTCCATGGTCTAATTTATTCTTGGTATAATTCCATGGATAAATCTACACTCCTGGGACTTCTCTGTGGGATGCAGGTTCCAAGTCTCTATCAATATTGAAAGCTGAATTGCAAATCAAGAATACACACAGTGAGAAGTGGAAGAATTCACTGAAATATATATACACACACACACATACATATTAAGGAATGAAGACTTTTAAAGGATATCATGTGCCACAATACATAGAATATGTTCTTATTAAATGAGTAGCTGTTACACGGCCCTTTTAACTGTTGAGACTGTTATTGAAAGTATATTAATAACTTTTCCATTGCAAAATCAGTAAATCTCCACTGCATTTATTTTCCTCATCTACTCTGTCATAGCTTCTATATGTAAATAAACCTAGGTTTCGAACATTGTTTCAGAGCTAGTGCTATGTTTTCATCATAAAAAGGTGACGTTCTATTGTGTGGTGAAGTTTCTACCCGCAGACTTAAAACAATGCTCTTTTTTTTCACTTTTTTTTTTCCCCTTTTACTAGTGACTTCAATGGATGCCACAACATTTTCAAAGAAATAATAACAGATTTCCTTCAGTTGCTTTAGTGCGTGACTGCAGAGAACAAGTCACACTTTGTCATCATTTAATGTTTACTGCACAATTAGTGGCATTCTGATTTCCAGCTAGCAGTTAAAATGTTCCCAGTTCAACAAGTGATTATTTATTTCTCTTTTTGGAAAGAATGTAGTGGCAAACACAACACAATAATTTTTTATTTTTCATTTTTATTATTTATATCCAAAATAAAACAGATCTTAATTGAGAAATAAAGGGAGAAAGACAAAATTCCTGCCTCAGTGAACTTGCATCTAATATATCATCATGTTTTTGAACAGAGATGAATAATGTGGACCAAAAAAGAATAATCTGTGCAGCTTTATGGTCAGCTAGGCATTCCCGGGAATCATTTTCTGTGTTTTTCAGCAAGTACAGCACTTACCATATATGTTCATAATATTTACATACCATAATGTTCTTAGTTGTAAAAGCTCAGGGTCATATTGTCACACGCCTTGGAGGATTAGTGGGAAAGTTACTCACTTGTAGCTTGGTGCCTGCTTGTCTGCACATACATTGCAAAACAAAAGGAAATCCCCTTCAATTCAACTGATGCCAACAACTCTCCTTCCTAGCAGCAACAGAGAAGGTCGACTTTGGTGTAAGTCTACTGAGTCAGGATTTATTAACATTTTGGTAAGTTTTCCAAAAAGAATAAATTCATATTAAAAAGAAATACTTCTAGAAGTACCTTGAAGATTTAGGAGCACAACTCCCACAAGTAAAGGATATATGAACCCAGAATGAATAAGTTATATTTTCTTGAAAAGCATCCCGGGAAGCTTTCTTGATTGGTAGCTTCTCCCACTTTCTTTACATCAAGAAGAGGCTCAGATACAGCCAGAACATTCCCTGTCACACACCTGTAAGCGCTCAGCCTTGCAGCCCAGCTGGTGAGGCTGGAAGTTCTCCTTTAGATATGTGGATGGACAGCTGGTGACTGCTCCAGGAGGCTTTCCTTCACAGCTGGAAAGGCTTCAACAGGTCTTTTTTTTTCCTGAGGTGTCCCAGCAAAATTCTTATAAATTCTGTGTTGTACTTAAAAATAGCTTGAAAAACTCACCTTCAGCTCTGCCCTCCAATATACTGATTGTTAAAGGCGAAAAAAAGCGTTGAAGAATATAAGGGAAAGGTCATATTATCATTGTTATAATCACACACTTATGTATTATGTGTGTTGTTTATGGCTTAGTTCACTACTGCCAGACACCTTGCTTGTCGTTAATATTTCCATAAACTTTAAAATCCCCGACCAGTCATATGCACATCACGTTAATGGTGCATCAATACCTCTGCATCCATACAAGTGTTGGAAATTTTGTAGATTTACATAGTTGTTCCTCTCGGCAGCTTTCCAGTTGCTCTTGCTTTTGTTTGAGTTTCAAAAAAAAATCAAGTATTTTCTGCCTTTCTTTCCCTTCCCTTCCTCTCCCTTCCCTTTCCTTCTGATGGTGGTATTGCTTATCTACATTTCTTTCTTGGATAGTTCCCTGGCAATCCCTTTTGCAGCACAAGATGAAAGGCCTGGAGAAATCATCTCAGAAGAATTACTGGAACTTTTCTCACCCCTGAAAAAGAGAATTAAAACAACTGTAACATCAATGAAATTGACTGTGATGCTGCCAAAGAGAAATTATTATTACAAGGCCTTTAGCTGTTAGCATAATGAAATAGATCTTGGAGTTCTGTTACCCAAAACAGCCTTTAATGGAAAAAAAAGCCACACCCTGCTAATGTCTCTGAACTTAAGGGATGCAAAAAAACAATGATAAGGGAGACCACACAATTCTGTACAGAGCCCTGTGTTCCAGAAGTTTAACAAATAAGGGCATTGCAAAGCAAATCCTGCTGGTAGTTCTCATAAGCAAAAGATGACTTCATTTATTATTTTACAGAATGACATTCTCTTATTCGAGTAATTAGTACATAAGTTGGAGAAGTCAGCTCATGATACAGTCCTAAAAGCTTACATTTTTTGAACACTAATTCCAGATTACGTGATGATTGAAGGGGAGCTAAGATGAACTGATTTTCAAACATCTCAAGTGATCACACTCCCCTTGAAAACTGTATTTTTTAGGCACTTTCAGGCTCCCAAAAGACATGTCCTTACAGTGACTTTACAGCTATGCAATGGATGCTTACAATCACATCACAAAGAGGTCATTACATTCCAGATTAATTTGCTATCTACTAGTAAGTATTAATCTACTGCCATTGAAATGGGAACAGAAAGACCACATCTCTGTCAGTCAGGCCTTTAGAGACCATGTTAATGTCTGCAGTGAAACTGTATGACAGGTAAAGGTCAGAGACACATAACCTCATCCATATATATTACTTTGAGTTACTGTGCTGATGCTGTGCTAGCAGTTAGTGTGAACATTATCTCATATTGTACCTGCAGTGCTCAAACTTTTTTCTGGTTGTCTTTAACTCTGCAATTTCTTACAAGTTTGGTAAATGGAAATTCCCTCCAAGCTTCTTGGTATCTTCCTATTTTTACCCTTTTTCTATCAATTTTCATACATTCCTTCTTTGCATGGTTTGAGCTGAGAAGCCCTTTTTAATTAGACTATAGCGATCTGATCACCACAGGTGCAAGGAAGGAATTTTTTCCTGGAGGGTAGTGTTGTAGACTTACCTAAGAGGGATAATACTTCGCTTGTTTTACCTTCCTTTCTCAAATCAGGTGTTGTATTCTCTAAACAAGACTTCGTGGGCCAATGGTCTGATCTGATAAGGCAAGTTGTATGCTCTTACTTACATTACATAGCTGCCATTTGACTTAAATCATGAAAATGTACCCTAAACTGAGGAGCACATGAGGAACCTTGAATACATAGTGTTAACTTTTTTTCTTTTGGTGACTAAAGACCTTTATTAGTGCACAGAGGGAATGCCAGAATAGTATGAATCAGATGGGCTGGACACATGCGATGGGATAAAAGAGAAGCCCCTCTTCAGAACTGAAGTAGCTGAGGAAATAAAAGCCAATTTTCAGGCATCTGTGAAGTTGACAGAAGAGCCTTTGTAACACTGTAACCACCACCTCCTGCATGGGACAACCTCAGAACATTCTGAATCATCTTTGGGGTATATAGAAGCCAAATGCTGATAAAGAGATGAGTCGATTTCCTCAGAGGCTTGTAGGGGATTTCTCTGTCCTCTCTGTTCTCTGTTCTCTTTTGTTTGACTGTGGTTTTAACTCTCAGGGGGAGTCCCGGTGGAAGTAGAGACCTTGCAGTTGCTGTTGCAATAGGTTTAAAAAAACCCCATCCAAACAACAATAAAAAACCCTAGCATCTTTTTATTTAAAGCCAAAAGTTTATAAGCTGCTTTACAGAAACATTCCAAAGGAAGAAAACAAAGAGTGAAAAGAGCTTGCTGATGAATAGAAGCTTGTAGCCTCTAAGTAAAGCCAGGCCAACAGCAATTTATTTGGAATATTCCAAATCCTCCCGTGTGTATGAATTTTGTCAGGCCTAGTCTAAAGTTTGTGCAGTTTCTGTCCTTTAAACAAATGTAGGCATGCAGTTGCATAGATTGAAAATTTCACACCACCCAGGAGACTCAGCCATGCAGAACTGTCTGATTTCATCCAGTCTGATTTCCAGTGAGGGCCGTCTGAATGAATCCTCTGGTCAGCTTTGGGAACTGGGTACTGCGTGCCTAAATCCCCCGAGTACTTCTGGAAAGCTCTGCCATTCTGCGTTCCTGTGGGGAGCTGTGCAACTGTGTGTGACTGCAATTCTGAGTCCACAGAGCTGGAGGCCATTTCTCATTCTTACAGACATGCATATCTTGCCTAGGAGCTAGCCCTGTTATTTGCATGACACTGAATGTGTTTTACTTTTCCATTGCTTTACAAGGCTTACAATTGTTCAGGTGGTTTGCTGTCAATTGTCTCTTTACAAGAACTTTGCAGAAGATCAGAGGGATGTGACTTTTATTGCAGATAGCGCTTCTGAAGACCAACTCCACACTTCCTGGCCATGAAAAATGGCCTTCACCTCTTCTTCACATTAAAACCATCAATCAAAACATCATTCTTTAACTAGTGAATAGGTAAGAGAAGGCTGGATTGAGGATACTCTCACCTAGAGGCTTACTGCAGCATCATTTCAAGCACAGGCAAAACATTAAGAAAGGGGAAAACGGTTTATAAGTGGATTAAGGCTGGAGGAGGTGACTGTAAATATAACATCTGTAGACCTTATAAAAATGTGGTTGATTCTCATAGACTATTTAGTATTCATGATGGCAACTATCATAGGCTTTGTAGGATAGTCTGCAAAGCTTTGCAATGTCTATCCATGAACATTCAATGTTTACTCACAGTACTTTTGAAGGAAATGCCATGGATCTTACTGATGATGGAAGGGAGTTGATTATTTCCATATAGTATAGAGTGGAGGAACTGAAGAATCACTAAGAAGCTTGGTTTTCTTTTAATATAGGACAGGTTCCACCCACATGAATGCACTTTTTATCTGAAAGGGAGAGGATGCATAAATTGGACGGTTACCATCTCACATGACTAGAAATGCTTACACCACCAGCCCTATGGAAGTGCTCAGGCAGTGGGGGCCATGAAGTCATTTGCTGAAGTTGAACAAATGCTATGTTCTCCATTCTAGTTCTTAATGAAAAACAACCAGGAAAAACTAAAAAGGCAAAGTGAAGTGCAAGTCAGAAACACAGTAAAACGCAGTCTTAGAGAAGATAGATAATGTGTCAGAAAAGATAGCATGCTTCACAATGTCCTTTCTTTTAACCATACCTGTGAGAATAACCTCCAGCTTCTTTCTCCTCTCTCCTTCCTTTCCAGATTTTCTCTGGCCAGATTCCACATAGCAGAAACATTACACAAGAAGGAGCTCTTTGCAGAAACTTAGAATGAAGGGTTGGTTGAGGGCATCAAAACAGGGTTTATAATGGAAACTCTTACACTCAGAGCATGGGACAGCTACTTGGGGTTCCACAGTACATCAGATTTTATCTGCATCTTATCAAACACTACGTCTATCAAATTGCTGTTTGTTGTAACAAACTGTTTACCATTTGTTTTTGCCTTTTAGGACTGAGTGCAGAAATGCTCTCTGAGTCTCGGTTGGATTACTTAGAATGACTGCTGCATATTGATGCCTTTTAATAATTTTCAAAGGCTGGTAGCCAACAGTGAGAAGTACAACCTTCCCATTTAGCAGGACCATAAAACCCCTTCTCAGTTAGATTTCAGGGATAGGCTACAGTTGAGGATATTCACTGGCTGCTGACTTTCTGATATGATACTAGACATTTAGCAGCATTTGCCAAAAAATTCTGAATTCCAAGAAGTCACATGGAGGCAAAAAGGTTATTTGTTATGGGGGGATGCTCAGAGGGAGGAGAAATAAACTCACATTATGAGCTGTTGTGACTTTGCTAGAGAAAATGTCTTCAGGAGCCCTCCTCCCACTCCAGTGAAAACTTTACTTGTTCATGTCCATATTGGCCTTCCCAGTGCAGGCAGTCCTTCTGTGTGTTCATCTAAATTATATTCCTGATATTTTAAAAACTAAGACATTTATTAAGGTATTTACAGTTGAGCAAACATAATTTTTAGAAGTCCTCTCCATTCATTTTGTGTAGGAGACAGGAGGAAGAATTGGAAGGAAGGGAGGTTCTATATGCCACATCTGTAACTGGTAGATATAATTCTCAATTAACTGAGCTCTGGTTGCAGAAACTCATCACTTTTTACGTTTTTCACTGGCTGCTGTGAAGAAGAGCATTAAAAAAAGAGAAAGTGTAGGTTCAATGCTCTGAATACTATTTAGAAATTCTCCAGAGAGGAACAGAGGGAACCAGCATGAATAACTCCTAGCAACTTTCTCGTTAATTAAAATCTGACAAGCAGCTGGCAGCTGAAAGGGGGAGCTGTAGGTGGGGGAATCCTGTGGTTCACCACCACATTCCTCACATTCATAAAAGCTAGGGAATATTTCACTGTAGGCCCTCCAGAAATGTTGATGGAAATGTGAATTAAAAGAAAGAGCTGTCTGAAGGTGACAGAGATATTGGATGTAGCCCAGGTAATACACAGACAAAAACATGTGAAAGTTTGGTGACATGTACAAAGCAACCTCTGTAAAAACCTTTTATTTTGATGAAAAGTAACACGATTCAAGAGATGTCATAGTGTGCAAGATGAACCCGTCCGGACAAGATATTAATTTTGGGGAAGAGGTAGAAAAAATTCCTTCTGTGCCATCCCTTTGAGCCCAAACACTGGGGTAATGGTTTTGGCCACAGCAGATGAGCTATTCAGCATCTCTCTGGGAGCTTTGACTGGGCTGCAACATGCTGTGGTGTACCTTTCGCTGTCCTCTCAGGGAAAGGCTGTGACAATTTTCATGACAGCTCTCACACTCTGAAATCACCAGCCTTGTGATAGCAGCTTTCAGGTTTCTGATAATTCCTTGGAAAAGGACCCACTCATTTCCTGAGGGAGGGTATCTTTTTTCTTCCACAGTACCTTCTGATTTTTTTCATAGCCTTGGCACTGGACTGCATGCATATGGCTAAACTAAATGCAATGATTTCCTCTTGCAGCTTGGTCCCTTTGCTGGTGCCTCTTGGTCTTTACAAATTATCCCCCTCATGGGCAGGCATAGGCTTGTAAAAGAATGTAATTATTTCTTCATAACCATGAGATTTGGGGCCATATAGGATGTAACAGAATCTTATTTCATACTCAGTATCTTTTCTCTATCAAGATGTTAGTCTGAAAGGCTTTACAAAATATGTGAGGTATCAACAGTGCCATGACTGGGAGGTCCACAAAGAAGCCATTTTGTGTGCAGTAATTAAATGACATTTCCTTGCACTGAGAACAGTGGAAAATTGGCCAGTCATTATCGTGTGGAAAATAATTTTAAATCCCCCTGGACAGTCACCACAAACAGCTGGAAGAGTTTACCCTGAAACAAAAAAATCATATTGAAAAATGATGTCTCTGGTATTGTTATTCTGAGTGTGAACCAAAGCCTTGAAAATAAAAGAAAAAAAAAAAAGGAAAAAGAAAGAAAGGCTTTTAGTTTATTTGTCATCAGTTACCTTAATTTCTTCCCCATTTCAACTTTCTAATGGTTCATTTCTCTTTGGTGTCTGGCACTTAGGCAGAATGTTGTCCAAACACACATTCCAGGAGGTGACAGAGGATGTTTTTTTAGGAGGGTGCTCATAGGAACCCTATGAGGTCTTTATGAATATTTACCTCTATCTCATGAATATTGCTCCCTAGGTTAACTTTCTCATTTGTGTAATTGGATACTGCTGGAGATTTAATTAAAAGTGACTCTAATCATCCTTTCATCCATGGAGGATAAATATAGGGAACTGCTTAATATTTCCCTTTTCTTTAATGAGGTGTTTTCTCTCAGTTAACTAAAGTAGTAGGCTTCAATTTATCTCTACTAAGATGTCTGACTGCAGATCTGTTTTCCAGCTGAATATTTTATCTCTTCTTGTCTGCTGTGGTACAAGAGCAAGGGAGAGTGCTAATTGCCTGTGCTGTATTCCAAGACCATCTGCTGAAATTTGGATTTACTATGGTGGTTCCTTTCTTCAACAGCTTATAATTCAATGCCCTCACTGTAGTTTGAGGCCCTGGGTTTCTTTGCCCATTTTCTGTAAATCATTACTTTCTCCACCCCCATCTCAGAATTTCTCATTGGAATAGATAATTAGTGGATCCAAAATTAGTACATGGACAGTTCTTACACAGATTTTCCAGTTTTGTGGTTTTGTCCATTCCTTCTAATTTTGCATACCCATTTACTCTTTTAACTTTTCTTAGGACATGTAGTGTGGAAGTAAAAACTGAGAGTGATGTCTGAGGCTAAGAGGTACAGGAGTCCTTCACTAGGAACACCCTGAACATACAGTCATGAGAACTGTGCTTGGGGTTACCCAACAAGCCTAAGTAAGACCTCTAGTCTGTTGTTTAAATCCCTGAGTATCACTTCTACTTGCTCAAATGCAGAACTTGTGAGAGTTGCAAATCTGTGGCCTGAGAATGTTCATCAGCTATAATAATCAAGCCCTAAACTAATTAATTCAATAATCGAAATCAATGTAATGTGTGTTGCTTCATTTGTTATACCACAGTTACCACTGTCTTCACTTCCAGACAGCTGGAAGTGAAGTTGCAGTCCTGGCACCTACAAGACTGTGCTGGTGAAATAAATGGACTCTGCATGTTCTCAGAGGTGTCTTAGACTTTCCTTTGTTATTCCAACAGTGGGAGATTCAGCTTCCCTTTTTCTCTTTTTCCCCTTTTCACTTGTCTTTGCGCTGATACAATGTCATGTCAAAAGAAAACAAGGCTGGGCAGTGGCAGAGCTCTAAGCCCAGGGGAGTACACTCTCTATGCACTTAGATGGTGGGAAATTGTCAGCATTTATCATCACCAAATGGTTTGGATCGGAAGGGACCTTAAAGATCATCTAATGCCAACCTCCCTGCCATGGGCAAGGACACCTACCACTAGATCAGGTTGCTCAAAGCCCCATCCAGCCTGGCTTTGAACACTTCCAGGGATGAGGCATCAACAACTTCTCTGGGCAACCTGTGCCAGTGCCTCACCACCCTCACAGTAAAACAATTTCTTCTCAATCGGAATGTACCCTCACTCAGTTTAAAGTCATTACCCCTTTTCCTATCACTACATATGCTTGTAAACAGTCCCTTTCTTATAGGCCCCCTTTAGGAACTTGAATGATGATGTAGGATTGTGATCCCTCTTGCGACATAATCTTGTCTTACATTATGACTTCCACTTTTTGTTTTCTTTCTTTCCTTCTTTCTTTCTTTTTAAACTTACACACTGTATTTGTTTTTTATATATGTACAAAATTACAGTACAGATATTTATATATGATAACACTACAGCACCAACATGGTTCCAACATACAGTTTGTAAGATCATACTCACCTCTTTTCTAAAACAAAATCTGGGAGAATTCTGCTAGTATTCTCTCACATACCTGTATTATTGGAGCTCATATTTTCCTTTAAATATTTGTTACTGCTCTATGTGTGGCATAAAAACATAAAAACAGTTAAGAAGAATTTATTACACAATGAAATATTTTGTTGCTGACTTGAGGAGCAGTCAGAAACAGAATAACTCGAATTATTATTCATCCTGATTTTGTTGGATGTATTCATTTAAAGGGTGTCAGCCTTTTCTGTATCCTGTAAAAAAAAAAAAAAAGAAAAAAGGGAAAAAAAAGACAACAAAATAAGTATTTATGTTGAAATAATGATACTTTGTTGGACAGGCTTAACATAATGGCCTGCATTACTTTCTTCATTCTACAGAAAAATATTTAGGGATTTCTTGCCAGTGAATCCAGTGGACTCCTTTGTTATGAAGAGACTACAATCAGCATTTGCAACAAGGTGCTAGAGCCAGAAAAATAGGTGCCTCCACACAACGCCCTCTCTCTCTCTCTTGCTACTTCTATTTCTGTACCAAGTATTAAGGTTTTTCTGTCTGCCCAGAAAGCACGAAGTTGTCATTCCTTGTGTTTTCATTTATAATATGACTTCCATCTTTTGGGGTGTTTAAACATTGTCTTATTGCTTCATCCTCCTTCCATCCACTTAAAACTCTGCTGCTAGAATCAGATTCATGACTAGGCAGTCTGATTGCACTCTTCTCTTTGCATTTTTGTATTAATTATTTACCCATTACTGTATCAAAAATAAACTTATCTTTTTAAAATCCCACAGTGTTTATCTCCATCCTATTTGATCCATACACAGTGTTTTGTTTCCATCTTCTTCCATGCCCATAATGCTTGATTTGACCTCCTTTTCTTAGTCTACTCCATGCACAAGCACCTTCCTATCACTCCATCTACATCCTGAGAGCCACAACCCTATTATCTTTGGAGAAAGGGTGTCATGTTTTCAGGCAGCTTTCCTGCACATTATTCAACATACTGTGATTTTGGTTTGCACTATTTTCTTCTTTGATTTTTCTGCTCTGCTCAGTTCCTACCTCAGTTTCAAAACCTCTACATTTCCTGAATCACATCCTAACAGATGTTTTAACACTCCATAAGAGTGTTTTAGGCAGCATCACTTATATTTTTAAGTCTTTATGCTGTACTTACCACAGCAGTTGCTGGGAATAGGAGTTGTAACTAAGTGACCTTTAAGGCCCTTTCTAACACAAGCCATTCTATGATTCTATGATTCTATGATTTTATGAACATAGATATGGAAAGGACATAGACTTCCCCTGGGTCAGATTTGTTTGGGGAGTCAAGCTTGAATATTGGGCCTGTGCTTTGTTCAAGATAGACTATGCTCTCTTCTTATCATCACATAAGATGCACAGGAGTAGGAAGGAACAAAACAGATGCACAACCATGACTTTGCTTACAGTGGAGATACCAGCAGTTAGTGTACCTCTAGTGGCATTCCCTGATAGGAAACTGAGGATTAACCCTGGAACCCGCAGAATAAAGATCAGAAAAAGATTGTGCATCTTTCACCATAAAATGCAGCACATGAAAACATCAAAAGAAGAGAGGAAACAATTTATACCATGAATGTAGAGGGGATGAGGAAAGAACAACTTCAAAACCAGTTCTATTTTAGAAGGAACAAACAAACTATTGTTTACATATTTTTTTTTCTAAAAAAACCCCTCTTCCTCCCTTGTTCCATTATTAAAAATAATACAAGTGTTGAAAGGACAGCTGAAGCCTTTTGACTCTTTTCTATAACATCCTTTTCCAACTCTATCTTTTTCCCATGGAGATAATAAAAAGTCCTGAAGTAAACACAGCTCAGGCTTTGACTGCTAACAAACTTATCAATTGGACTATCTGTAATTATTTGATCACCTTCTGGGTTCATATTTTGTGTATGCTATTTTTGTCTTTCCTTTGATCTCCTGGGAATTGTCTGACAAAATTCTCTGGATTTTATGTTTACTCTGTGAGATCAATATTTACTGCTGTATAAGGAGGTGCAATATCTGTTGATTTAATTCTGCATCCTTGAATGTCTCCTGCCTCCCAAGCAATCCCTGTTTCTTCTTTATTTACAAGAAATCAAGAGATTAATTTCCTTGCCAGAATTTCTCTGAATTTTGCGTGATAAAACCATAGTGGATGTGGAGGAATAAGGCATTTCTGGAATGCTGGCTATTTTTAACTCTGTATATTTCAGTGGTCAAAGTTACGCAAGCATTTTCCAAAATACTGCCACATGTCCTCATAGTGGAACATGCATACCTTCTGGTTTTATCATCAAATGCGGAAACAGCCCTAAACATCACAGTGAGACAGCTCAATGGGTGGTCTGAAACTCCTCTCTTTCCTTCTGAAAGGAAACTCAAGTATCTAGTCCATGCTGAAGAGACTGATGTGTGGCTAGATCAGATAATCATAGGACAGTTTACACCAATAAGGTCATTAAACCTTGCTTGTCTTAGGTTCACATGCTTAACAATTTTTAATCAGTAATAGGGGTTCTGAAGAAGTGGGTGGGCAATTAATCTCTTATTCATGTTTTCACAGTCAGTTTAATGACATGTTATGGATGCTGTAAAGCATTAGGATCTTTAAAATCATACTATAGGATGCAAAGGCAATTTCTACATCTGCAAGGGGTAGATTTTCCTTCATTTAGAACTATTGTAAATTATACACTACAAAAGCTATGCCTGCAAAAGAACAGCAGAAGTTTGGGGTTTTTTTCTTGGAATCTGTGAAAGCTGTTGCTTGGTAATTGCTTAATATTTTCTAATGTAGTGGTGTAACAGTACAGTATTTGTCAACACTTTATACATCTCTCCACATAAAGCTTACAAGTCCATTCATTCTTCACCTCGGATTTTTCAAATGTAAATCTTCTCTAGAATGGATTCAGTCTAAAATACAGATGAACTTCTTCAAAGTGTCTAAATTCTTATTTCAGAATTGTACTTTTTTGGAGTTGCTAAGACCTTATTCCCTCACACTTCTCCATTTGCATCTTTAAACCTAATGTAATTTTTTGGCAGGAGCTAATGAAAGTACAAGTCCACCAAAAGGGAGCATAATGTAACTAAAAACTTCCCTAAAATCTGATGGTCCAGGTCTGCTTTCAGATCATATTAACATCCATACATTCACTATTCAGGACACTTGCTTTAGATTTAGAGTAGCAAACAAAGTGAAATACAGTCTGGAGTGTATCCTGAAGTCAGATGGACAGTGGTCATATTATGGGAATATTAAATGTTCTTCAGTGTAGTTCACAGATTTCTCTCTCTCTTTTAATCAAATCACTTATATGCAAATAGGAAAAGATGGTGCAAATTCACCACATTTTGAAAACGTGGGGGAGAAGTTTTGGTTAAACTCCGAGCTCCATAATTTTTTATTTTGTTTTGCTTTGAGTGAATTACATTCAATTTTAAAAGATTAAAGCATTAAACAAATCATACTCACTTTTGTACAGCAATGCTGTTGAATTTTTTTGACAATCAAGAAAATGAAAAAACATATTCAGTTTTGCTACTCCTTCCCATCTCCCTCCCTTGCTGGTCTGACTAACAGAATGCCCCAGGTGATGGGCTGCAAATGCTTCAGGGAAACATAACAAAAATATTTCTAAATAGTCCTAACGTACATTTGCCTTTTTAAAATCTCAAAACCACTCCTATTAATGAAGCCTTTTGTAGACTTTCTATCCTTTCCTACCAAAGCTTACATTTTTGGTCTGAGTTACTCGACAGTGACCCTTTTCAAATGCTCAAATGAAACATGTAACTTTATTTGCAGTTCCTGAGGCAACCACTGTAAATGGCAGCAACACAGAGAATTGCTGTAAGTTTACTGTTATGTCACTATGGTGTCCATATATAAAAGCAAACTACTGTTTTCTCTAGAGCTGCAATAAATACATTTTAAGGCACCCAGTTGCTAAGGGCGCTGATTGCTTTCAAGAAAGAACTTGAAAACATGTTTTCCTGGTCACTGGGAAGAGGCCCCAGCAGCACCGAGCCTCCCAGCTGGCATCTTACAGCACACCCTGAAACCACTGCTCCTGCACCAGTGAGAAGAAAGAGGGAAAGAGCTGGCTCCACTTATCAGACCAGCACCTCTAATCCAGAAGTAGAAATCAGGATTTGTGGTGGGAGACAGAAAAAGCCAAGAATGGTCCCCCTTGTGCGGTGTCACAACTCCCAGTGGATTATCAACTCTGACAGCTTCTACTCTCCCTATTCAGTATGTAGATGAGCAATGGGACCACAGACTTTTTGGGGTGATCATAGCAAAACTCCTAGCTCACCATGTGTATCCTTGAATATGTGCACTCTCAGACAAGATGTTGGGATCAGGAAGAAAATCTGAGTGTGTTACTTTGCTAGCTCTTCTCTAGGTGTTCTTGAACTAGATGTTCTCACAAAGATATTTTAAAAGGAAAAATTAACAAAGTATTGGCTTTAATTTCAACACTCAGGTCACTTGTAGGTGTGTAAATGGAGTAGCAAGAAGCTCTACTCAGAAAAGTAAAGGATCCCTATGTGGCACCAGGTATGTCAGCATCTGACTCCACACAGCACATCCCACTCTCCTTTCTAGCATTTGGTCTTCAGAGACGACCTAAAATGCAAAACCAGGACTGTCTTCTCTTCTTTGACAATACTTAAGGATCCTGCAGATTTGCATTAGTCTGAAGAACCTAACGGTTGCTTTTGCATTTGTAATATTTCATTTACAGCAATCTTCCAGTGGAGCAGTTTGTATAACAGAACTCCTCATTCATCAAGGAAAGTGAAAAATTTCTCTTTGCCTCTGAATGATGCAGAAGAGCACAATGCACACCATGCTGGTCAGACAAAACCTTTTAGCAACCTTAGCAGCCTTTCCAACAACATTGCACCAGCTGTGTATGGTCTATTTGGAAAGCACAAGACTGTATTTACACTTTCACATCACCTTAATTTGCTTTCAAAACTTAGGAGAAGGAAGAACATACAGACACCTCACGGCTGTCACCATGGTTATGCTTCTGACTCACCTGTCAGAAAGGACATAACTCTGCCGTGTTTTCTCATCCTGCTCCCCAACCTCAGAGTAGAATTTGCTAAGCGCTCCACGGACTCTGCCAGCTGTGTGAAAGCCATGAGAAATTAGTACAGTTGTTTCCATCTGGGTCGATCCAAAGTGCTGTGCAAAGTTTTAGTGAGGCTAAAGCTTCCTCACCAACCACTGAAGCATTCAGTGCACAAAAAAAGAAGTGAGTATTTGTGGCCAACAAATGCAGAGATGAGGTTAAATTGTATTTAAGCAAGAAAGCAGAAGAAATTCAGGTCCTCACTATGAAAATTTCATACGCCTGTTCTCACAGTTGAGCACATGTGTTACTTCCAGTGGCTGTGATGAATGTAATTAAGGGATGTAAAGCAGGGGCATAATCCACGTTCAGCACAATCCTTAATCCCCACAATGGTACTGTGGTGAGTATCAAGGCTGTGGCTTTTGCACTTACTGCCTGCTTTTAACAGTGTAAGCAATCTGAGGATGCAAGGTGGAATTTCAAGAGCAATCAGTGATCTAAAATATTGTGACTTCTCAGAAACTTTTGGAACCGTTTTGAGAGTGGGAGGGGGCACTGGGGTGAATGAGGTTGCTAAAAGTCCAAACGAAAGATTCCTATGACTTCTCCATGTTTCCTTTCAAGATTTGAAGACAGTGAAAAACAAACTCTTATCTAACAACAGGAACATTTACCTCAGCTTATTTCTCTCCAGCTTCACATTTTCTTAGTATAAAAAGAAGAAATTTTGGAAAGGTAACTGGTTTTCCTTTTTCTATTAAAACCAGAAAATATTTAGAAAAGACATTCTCCAAGTGAGTAAAATTTCAAGAAGTATTTTTCTATTATACCCTTTTTGACTGCAAAAATTCCCCTCATGACTTATTCTAGTGGGTAGCTAAGTGCAAGTTTGTGAAAATATAAGTATGAAGGAAGGATGGCAGTTAAATGCTTAAGGGATCAATATGGCAATCAATTAGTTTTGTACATGCCACTACATTCAGGATAAGGTAATCTAAAAGAGATAGAAACCTGTTTCCTGTGGCATGTACAATTTATATCAGGAATAGTCCTAGAAAAATCAAGAGGACTTCTAAAGTTAATTTATAAGTGAGTAAATAAGTTTGGTGAATTCACAGTAAGATTATTTATTTGGAGTTAAAATGATTTTAGTACAGCAAAATACAAAGCAGGAACCTAGTGGTTGATTATCCGGAAATCAGGCATTTTATTCTGTGAATCCAGTTAATGTTTCTTACTATACCTGGATTCAGCAAGTGTGGGAAAATAAGAGCTTATTTTAGACAGGCAGAGTGTTAAAATACAGCATGTTAAATAACCATACATAGAAAAAACGCAGGTACCTTTATGTTTTAATTGCAATTCTTTTTATTGGATTTTTTTCTTCTGCCAGGAATTTAGATGTAAAGGAAATTTACTCAGTGCTTTGTGAACCATTTGATAGGACCTTTCTCATGTCCAAAAGAGTTTGCTAAGAGACACAAGTTTTCAGTTGAGCTGCCACAAACTTGATGGTATTACCAGTGAGGAACCCAAGAGAAAGGGGCAGTATAAAGAAAAAGCAAACTCAAGATGCAGAAAATGATGTATAAAAATGAGATTATTGTACCTGGAAGAGTGCAGCGCAGAATATGCAAGTGGGAAAAAAAAAGATATAGGCAGGTGTGAGATGATGAACACAACCTCCTGAAGATAAAGTCAGAGTCTCTGAATGTTGTGAGGTAATGTTAAGCCAATGAAAGAAGCTCACCTGAGAAAGGCAATTCTATTAAAAGAGCAAGATGAAATACAAAGCTGAAATATTTAAAGTGCAGTAGTGGTGATTCAGAAGCTTATCCGTTCATATTTTCCAAGATATAACCAGATTCTGTGTTGGGGAAATAAGTAAGAAAAGTTCTGCTACAACGAGGAAGGAAATGGTGTCTTATTTAACACAGATTTACACAAGGTCCATTATGGGTGTTTATCACAGATGAGTGTCGTTAAAAGAGGCAAAGAGTCCCCCAGTAACCAGAAAATAATCATTTTAATATGGCCTTTTTCAGGGTATAACTGTAACATCACCAGGCACCTTATTGAATTTCTGTGAATTGGAAACGGATTTCCAGTTATTTTTAAAAACTCTACCTATGACACATACTTTTCAATGACTTTACATGGGCTTAAAATCTTGAGCGATAAATTTTTCTCACCCAGTGCAGTCATAATCTCCCAACAAACTAAAACATTAACATTTAGCAATAGCAAGTTAATCACTGCATAACAGAGGGATGTGATGTAAGCAAATTTCTTCGAACAATTTTGGTAATTGTGGATACCCAAACGTGATGCCCCTTAACCTTAAGACCAAATTTCTTCTAGATAAGCCCAAATCAGGCACAGCCCAAACGTTTCAATCTTCTTTTAAGGACAGTGTTGAGATGCTCATCTACTCAAATGCCGATATCAGTAAAACACCAGCTAGGATCCATTGTTTCTGGCCAGTCCTCAGAGTCTGTCAGGCTTATTCACGTTTAATAATCCTCACCTGTTGCAGGAACTGAGGAGACTTACCAGAGAAACAAAAATTTGTATGAAGATTGTAAGCGAATTTTTTAACATGTTCTTGTGAGTTGCTAAGTGTTCTTTTTAAGTGGAAAAACCACCATCAAAAATTACAGGCAATAATCAGTTCCTCTGAGAGTTGTTTGTTTAACTTCAGTTTGCTTTTAACAGGTGTTCCCACAAGCAGGAGAGACTTTATTCCCTTTTTTGATTTATTATTCCCAGACTTAATACTCTGCATTTCTTCATATTAAATTGTGTTGTGCACCAACTAACCTAGTGCACAGAAAGGTTTTGCTTCCTCTAGATCTGGTGCATTGGTTCCTCATTATTTGATCCCAATTTTTGATCTATAACGTGCTATCAATCATTTATTTTTTATTATTACAGCGTTGAAATAATGTATTGGACTGCTACCCTTGAATAGTTCTGAGTAAAATATGAGTAACACCAATATTCACCAAATTCAACACAGTGGATGAAGAAGAAAAGCTCACCATGCTCAAATCACCTCTGGCAGAAAAGTCTCAGTTTCCAAAAGAAAATTACCACAGCTCAGGTAAACGTTGTGGCTTCGTTTAAACACCAGCACAAAACTGCACCTGCAAAAGGAAGGAATGAGGCTACAAACCAGGTGATGTTACTTCATCTGGCATTCAGCTGCTGACACAGCATTTTTTATTCCTGGAGGGGTCTCACTATAAACCTGGTTTTACTAGTTTTACTAAACAGCATTTTACTTAGACTGACACACTTATACCTGAACTCTTGAAATGACTTGCTGTCCACATCCTAAGGTAGCAATGAGGAATGAAGGGAAGGAGGCTTTTCTCTAAAGAGGGCCTCAAATGAATATCACAGCAGATAAAATGTTCTCTTTCAAAAGTCTTGGCCTCCAGAAAACACAGTGATGAATAACTGACAGCTCCAGCACCACTACCACGTAACAGATAGAGTCAGAAGGCAGCTTATTAGTGATCCTGGTACACTCTGCTTAAGCTGCTGGCTTTCTCAAGTGTGGGTGTTCCTGATTCTCTTGTTTATACACATAATATTTAGGAAAGCTGTGTCTTCCCAAGGGTCCCATTTCAGTAACAGGGGTCAGTGGTGATTGAAGTCAATGGGATTTCAAAATATGCCTAAAGATAAACACATGCTTTGGTACGTTGCTCAATCAGAGCCAGAATGAATGGTGCTGTTCAGCATTTCTAATCAATATGCTCTCATGTTTTTGAGACATATAATATCTGATTGTGCTCTGTATCTGCTATCTACCTTAAGGGTTTGTAGAACTCCTTGTATTTGTCCTTTTGTTTTTAGGAACAGGTTTTTAGTTGAAAGCCTAATCTGCTGATCTGAGAAAATATTCTGAGATATATTTAATGGCCAAAATTGAATATCCACTCTATTTTATTTACAACTCACACTTGGCCTTTCAAAGTCCTCATTTCCAGAACCTCTCACATTTTCTGCTCCATGAATTCTTAATGAGTTCCAGTTGAAAGTGCTACAGATCCACATTTGGATCATAAAATCCCCCTGAAAGGTACCTTATGGCTTCCCTGAAGCCCCTGCTCCACCCTGCTGCTCTAGCCTCCCCCTCTTTTGCTAAATGCTGGCAATTTCACCAGCAGTCAGGCCGACCCACTATGTTTTAAAATCCTTTTAATCCTCTTTATAGTAACAGAAACATTTGAGATTGATCTTTGAAGGCTTTGTACAGTGCAGAACACCTGCGGGTTAGAGCGCCGTGCTATCAAACACCCCCCGTGAGTCTGATGTGGTCTGGCATGCAAAAGCCCTGCTGCACAATAGCCCAGCCACAATGAGGCCATACCTTCAACTCCACACCCTCACCTTCACCTTTCTAAAGGCCTGACAGCCCAATAACTGAATGCATCTCATAGATGCCACTAAAAATTGTTCACCACACCAACTGGAAGCCAAACGCATGGATACACTACATGGTCTGATGCTCAGCCCAGCTATCCTTCTTTCTGCTCTGTGCCTGGAGACATGAGAATTTGGCTAACCTGAAGTACAGGGTTAGATCCAGACTTCCATCTGCACTTGTAAAAATATCCTCTCTAACAACCTGAAGCACCTGTGACTTTAGGCATTAATCTAAAAATAAATGTTTGCCAACATGCAGATGGAACGAATTTGGTCAGAAGTAAAGGTTCCAGAAACTTGAAAAGCCTTTTAAGAAATGTCACTACAAGAGATGTCATCTATTTCCTTATGTTTCTCTGTTGTCTTTGAGATGCTTGCCTTCAACATGTTATCTCTACATGCATCTTTTCCTTTAGAAGTACTCTGGTGTACCAACTGTGAATTTATTAAAGCATTAGCTCAGAAACTGCTCTGAGAAGGAGATAAGGAGAGAAAGCCAAGACATGAAGAAATGCAACCTGTGCTGAAAGATGTAAACCCACAATTACATGAGAAAATCCACTCTGGTATCCTACAGCCAATAAAGAAGGTAATTTAGTGCAGAGGACAGGCAAGGAAGCCACATCTGCATTTGTGAATACTAACAGCTCACACAGGAGGGCTCACAGCAGGCTCCTCTGACACATGCTTAGCTTCTCCACATAAGGAGAAAGGCTTTTTTTTTTTCTGTAATTTATTTTACTCCCTGGGAATACTATAAAGTCCAGTGAATCATAAGCATACGTAAAATGCTTTGAGATTCTCTGAGGACAAGGAGCACAGAAGTTAAAACACGGCCATGACAAAGGCTACAGGCATCCTGATGGATCCTGACAGAGTAGAAACTGGTGGGGCTCCAGTCACATAGAGAAAGGGAAAAAAGGGTTGGTTTGTTTTATGTACTGTTGACAAGTATGACACTGGTTATCCTGGGGGGAGAGCAAATGTACACCATATAGGAGGGCAATAAAGAATTTCGGCTGGTTGTCAGTGTTCCCTCCACATTCCCTCCTCAGCTTGTGGGAGTCAAACATTCACAAACTGATAACAGTTCAACCTGAAAATTAATTTTCATTACACACTGAGTCTGCTTAAAGAGTGATCTTTTTAGTGAGAAACAGCTATAAAATGCCAACTGTATCTGACCTCTTGAATTCCCAGTTCACCAACACATGATTAATTATAAATAATAATTTAATTCATAAAGTACTCTTAAACCACTACAAAAATGTTTTAATTAATCTTTACTGGCATGAAACCACCTTTGAACAGAAAATGTCAAGCAGCTTGAAACAAAATGGAAAAGGAATAAAGTATCAGGCTACATTTTGCTTGTATTTGCCTTGGTAAAAATATAGATCTGTCCTTCTAATTCACTTTTATGTAAACTTACAATCCTCTTTTTCCCCCGGATTTTTTTCTTGGAAAAAAAGTTGCAGCTTTGCCAGTTTAGCCAAGTAAACTCCCACTAAAACCAAGTTAGGGATGACAAAAAATAGGGTTAGGTCTACATTTTTCCAGGCACTCTAGAAAGAGTTTTATGTCTCCTGTGACTTGCAGCAGTAAATGGGTTTCCAGGAAATCGGGTGGTCTGCTCAGCGCCGAGCCTCCTGCGTTCCCCTGCCAAAGGGTGTGACAAGCTTTGGAGTGACCATGGCCTCCACTGGAAACAGTTCTTTAAGATTATGCCTTTGGGATTTTCAAAGACTACCCAGAAAATTGTGCATCCAAACTTTCCCCTCTCCAAACTTCAAGGTGGCCCTGAGGTTGTCTTTAAGAAAAGGAGATCAACTGCTGGTATCGTGCAAGTTCTCTCCAGGTTCCTTAGCTGCTAGAAGTGCTCCAGATCACACAGGTTTTGATTCAGAGCTCTTTCCCTTTTGTTTTCGATTGGAGATCTACGGTCATGCCCTTTACACACTCAGGGTTGGAATGCCTTTTTGTATAAATAGACACACCGTATAAAACCCAGAAACTCCTATGAAATTTCCAAAACAGAACACAGAGCTTTTGTTTGTAAAATGCCTAAGATAAATGTTTCTCTTTTGAGGGGTTGCACCTCTAGATTTCCTTCTGACAAATGTAATTGCTGACGAAACCCTATTTTCTGATGCAAAGCAATAATAATAATAAAAAAAATAAATAAAATAGAACACTTTCAGCCAGCTATAACTGAAAACATAAGCAGCAAACTGAGCCAGGCAGAGAGGAACACCGGTTCCAGCTGAGCCAGGGGGAGGCGATTTTAGCTACACCATTTAGATGAGGCCCATAACACTCAGTCCTTCTGCCAGCGTGAGCTATGGCCAGCACTGTAAATGCATCTCCACGGTGAGTAATGACTGACATGCTGTTCAGTGAGATCTCAAAATCTCCTGGTTTTGAGCTATCTCGAGGAATGTGCACGCATGCTTATATAAATAAAGGGGTGCTTTTGAAAGTATATTTTTGTGCCAGGCTTCTACTAATTTTTTTTTCTGCAGTTGCTATGGAGCCTCTGAATTGTACATCGTAGTGTTCGGGTCACTGGAGCTGCTGCCCCACACGGGTCTGTCATCTCAAAGAGCTATTGTATTCAGTTGACATCTGTGAATGGCAGAGAGAAATGAGACGAAGATAGATTTATTTCACCCTGATTTTATTTCTCATATTTTCTCGCTGAAGTAGTACCTAAACTGCACAGCTCTGACTGGAAGGAAATGTGATATCAAAGAACAGAAGTGTAGAAATTGAAAAGCAATCCTATGCTTCTTTATGTTGCTTCTGGTTCAGTTTAGGAAAAAATCTGGAATATAACAATGCAAATCATTAGCAGTACATCTCTCCTAATAATCTTAATTATGAAGCAAAATCTAAAGCCTACCCAAATCCAGAGAAAATTCAGGTAAGTCCAAATTTCAGGACATAGGCCCCTCCAGTGATGCAGTAATATTCAATAGAACACATTTTGTGGGATGAATAAAAATGTCTCAAACACCTGCCTGATATGCAAGATCATGCATTAAGAATCTGGGTAAACTCTATCTTGCCAATATTAAAACCAGAAAATATTACTTACCTCTGCGTATCCCCCATCACATCATTGCATCTCAAGAAATAGAGGAGACAAGGAAAGAGAACTGAAAGGGATGCTTCTGCACCCTTCCTCCTTGTTTCAGAGGTTCTGAAAAGCTAATAATTCAACCAAATTTGTCTCTAACTGAAATTAATAGCCTCCCTTCCATATTTAAAGAGTTTATACTTGTTTCTGTAATATAGTTCCTCTGAGGATCTGCCAACTTCCTGAGTTGCTTGCCCTTAGACATCCTTTTCTCCATTCTATAACTCTGGATGTGTTTATTTTACAAGTGAAACAAAATTCTTAATTGATCTGAGGAAAGATGATCTTTTAGATTAAAGTGCTCAGCTGTGAATATAGGAATTGTGGTAGATATGAATAAAAACATGAGCACCAACCATCAAACACAGGCTGAAGATATCAGTGTAGCTGATGCTATAGTGAATCCATACTATGCTCCTAACTAAGACCATGAGAAACAATAAAACCACACAGTACAAACACAGAAACTTAAATCATGCTCCTTGAAAAGTTTGCCAAGGTTCACGAATCTTTTGAACCAACCTGAGCCTATTTTGAAACGAACACAAAACATGATTTTGTATTGAAACCAGGTGGGACTCAGAGGTTTCTCTTATTTGGGGTTCATTTGGACATGAAACTTGAAGCTGAATACAAAGGGTGGAACACAAAAGTCATCCAGATGAAGAAAATCTTTCTGATATGACCAATGAGAAGTCACAGATATTTTTTTTTTTTTTCCAAGAGAAACAATCAAGGCATGTATGCCATTAGACTGTGGATCATATGGTATAGTTGCACACATTTTTGGAGTGTACTCTGAAGGAAGGCACAGTAGGGAAACAAAAGTAGCTGGCACATGTCTTATCCATGAAGAGACTCCATCTGTATCACTGAAGGACATACGCCTTCCTGTTATCTGGTGGATATAATCAAGGCAGACAAGAGCCTGAAAGCCCAAAATTCTGTATTGCCACCATCAGAGAGAACTATAAGCTGTCACTTGTGGTAGAGAAACAGAAGAAATAAAGTTATTTTGCGATGCTGAGCGTTCAGACTGTCCAAAAAGTAGGAGTCACCAGTGACTGTAAATCTGTAATAGTATGATTGTAGGTTTGTACCAAATTATAGAAGGTATGTAAACAAGGAGATGACCTTGTGCAGTTGGAGGCATCTAAACTTCAGTCTAGAAGTCTTGACTCTGCTAGAAATGAACTCCCTTTGCTCTCACTTTCTCAGTCTACAAAATAGCTTTCATGATGCAAAGCAGATACTGTAAGGCATTTTAAGATCCATATCAAAAAGCACAGTATAAGAGATAACATATAAAATAGTAAGAACCCTAAAATATGCAGTTCACAGTTGTTGAGGTAAATACTCACTTTCCTGTTATTCTCTTTTTGATAAGAGAAGGAAGAGGAACTTAAAGTGAAGTCCTTCCTGAGGAACTTAAAGGAGGCCTTCCTTTTTGTCCTTCTTGAGAGCCATATGAGAACAGTGGTTTAATTTTTTTAAAAAAGTAAATGAACAATGAACAATCCATAACTCAAACAGCATTTTCTGAAGTAGTTTCATTTCTGAAGGCAAACTAGTAGATGAATAAGGAGCTGACTGAACAAGATTTGGAATGTAAAACTGTTTCCACCAGTGATTATATTTTTTCACCAGCTCCTACATTAAACAAGGAGAACTTTAAGTACATCTTTGAACAGTAACTGTTGCACATTTTACCACACAAGAGAAGGCAAGGCCAGATTAAAGCCCACTAATTTTCAGTACCATGAAACCCCTAAAGTGAAGGCTCTGGGGAACAGTTGAGTTCATTGCCATGAAAGCAAACACATGAGAGAAAACTCTTTGGATCCTTTTCCTACCACACACAGCTGAAGACACATGAATGTGGGAAAGAACTTGATTGACTTTTTTAAACTCTTAATGACATGATTCTAGTGTTTGTAAAAGGTACTGGATCGAGTACCTTTGATTATTTTTTATATTTTATTATATAATATTTTATTTTATTATCTCTGGAGATGGCAAGGAGCCTGCCAGGCCAATTTTCTCATGTTGTGTCCTGGGTAGTTTGCAGATCCACCTAGCTAGTAGAAGTAAACCAAACCCATTACATTCATTTCATAAAAACATTCAAAGAGGAATGAGGTGAATCTCTTCACCTTCACATCTCTGTCTCTGCAGAGCTAGAAACAAGCTCAAATCAAAGGGTGTCCTTGCCTCTCAGTGTATGTATTTTTTCTTACATATTAGTTTAATGATCCAAAGTTCTCAAAAAATCTATATGCCCAGATCAGCAGCACTGGTTCATGTCCACCTCTTTTCAAAGTGATCTTTCTTGCTTAGAAGGATAAAAACAAAGAGCTTGCCAATAGAAAATGATCAAAGCTGGTGGAAAACATTTGTTTCTAATATAATTTGTGGAGGGATTTCATCAGTCTCTCTCCATAACTAATAGAGATAAGAAGTTAGATAGACTTTGTGTATTTAGATGGAAGTAACCAAATAGAAGCAATTAATAGAGATAACAAGGTTAATTCTTTTTGCATGGAATCTGGCTTTATGCTGAGCAGATACGATAAAGTCAGAGGAATGACTTTGCATTTGCAGTTTTGCATGTCTTAACATATGATGTGATCAAAGCGCTTTTCAAGCCAAAAAGTGACTATTAGGGCAGCAGGAATGTGTTTTCCCTAAGGATGGTGACCTACAGGCAGTTTGGGGTTCCTTTATCACACTGTGACCTTCTGCCTAACCTGATATTGCTTGACGAGGAGACAATAGGGAGAGGATCCCACACACCAGTGATGATGTGCCTCAGTCCTCCCAGTTAACCCAGTACATTATCATCAAGCCTCATGTGTATAAACATCTGAGGTGAGTGCTCATAGGATTTGATATCTGATTAGCATTAGCAGATGTGTAAGGAAATGAGGAAGTAAAAACATCAATTTTCTCTTCCATTACTCAGCTGATCTATCTCCTGAGCCGCTTTCTTATTGTTTCCAATAGTTTCCTTCCTCTTCTTTCCACATACTTTTCCTCCCTCCTTTGTTGTATGGGGGATGGCTATGAACCTGAGCTCTGCCCAACGGGGCAGGATGGAGAAGGTAAGATAGAACAGTGGAGGATACAAACTTTAAAGGAAAATTAAAAGATAGTCCCATAGATTGATTAATACTTACTGAGACCTTCTCACAATCCAGAAGACAAATAAAATGTGCCAGTTTAGGAACATCGTTATTTTAAGCCAGTCTTGTGAAGGCTTGATTAATTTTTTTGCATTTGGTGTTATCAGTACTGTCAGAGGAACAGTAACAGCTCCCAGCTGTTGCTGCCACCAAGCTTCCCAAAATGGAGGTTGAGTTTGAGGCTGGAGTATGTTGTCTCTTTTTTATTGTTTTTGCTGGGTTTTTTTTTAATAATGATTTCCCATGTTCACAAACAAAACTAACACAACAGGCATGAGTCTTCACTCACACATACTATGCAGTAATGAGAAAAGTTCAGGACAGTGACTGTTTTGCTGGACAACAAAAGTACTAACAAACTAGACAAAGAGCACAGAAGGATTGAAAAAAGCCTCTGATTCAAAGCAAATATTTTTATTTGAATTTTCAAATGAATGTACTTTTACTGCATTCCTTCCCTTCTGGGCTCACTTTCCATAAACATGCTAGTGAATGAACTTTATAAACAGGAATACTTGCTAAAAGCTAATTTTAGAGAATGGGTTTTCAACTGCTCTCCAAAAGCAAATTCCAAACCAAACTTTAATATGAATTTTACACTTTAGTGATACAATTTGGGCACGCTTGGCCCACCTAAATCCGCTACTGTTGATCCAGCTACAGCAAGTGCCTTCCTCAGCCTCCTCCCCACCCCTGCTCCCTGTCACTGTGGCCACTAAAGGAAACTCCTGAGCTCCAAGTCCTCCCAGTTCAGCTCTGCCTCCCTTTGCTCCCTAGCTCATCTCTGTTATATGGTTATGGTGCAAAGAATAACATGAAACTTATTACAGTTTGATTAAAAAAAAAAATGCATAGGATCAGGTCAGAGACTAAAGAAATTCATAATTATTTAACCTAAAAGATCTGACAGGACAGTAACTTCTGGCAAAGGGGAAGGGACAAGCAGTCAGGAATGGCCTGGAAGTGGTAATATGTAGTACAGGTCAGCAGTACTTCCTCTGTGATACTTTGTCTGATGGCATGCTTAGAAACATGAGCTTCCTGGTGAGTTTTATAAGCCATTTAATTGGGGAGCAGAGCTAAAACCATATAAGAAATTCTCTGCAACTCTGGGTAAAAAAGAGTTTTTCCCTAATGGGTTGTTCTTCAAGTGCATCTAAAAGACTGGTTTAGCAAAGAAACGCATCAAGAACATAAATGATGATAGGTACACATGTGAACATAAATGCATCAATGCCAGTGAATAAATTGCAATTGAGTAGTTGTCTAGCTCTAAAGAAATCACCTCTCCTGGATTGTTACTTCAACTGCTTTCTGTTTCCACAAGAAGTAGAGAAATGGCCAACTGGTGGAAATCTACACACACCTTCGTGTCCCCAGAGAGTCAAGACACAACATATCTTCTATCCCACCTCAGGCCCACCTCTAAAATGAATCTACCAAAAGGTATAGAGACATTGAGAAGTATAAAAAATATGGAAGTAGTGCAATAGGTTTGCAATGGAACCACAACTGTGAGAAAATCAGTTAAAGGAAGTAAAATCCCAGCTCTGCTCTTAACTCACTGTGTGGTCTTGGGCAAGCCACAAAGGGCCATATTTTGAACACCTTACTCACACTAGTAACCAGCTCCTTGAAAAGCATTTCTACTTAACATCACAGTCCCCAAAACCTGCACTCAAACTATGGAAACAGCATGAACATGGATCTACTTACATGGGGATAAGTTTTGCAGTCTGCTCCTGAGTTCTCTTTGCCTCTATCTATTCACAAAAAGCTGAGAAAAGCTCCTACCACTGTGAAAATGGTGTTGCTGGGATTCAGTCTAATTAGTAAATGTTTGTACAGCTCTTGAAAAATGTGGAGTGCAAAGTAAGTGCTATGCAGCTGGAGCACATGTAGTTTGACCTAATCTCCCAGCTTTGAATTTGCAGACTTTTTTAAGTAGCTGCAACATGTGTGTGAAAGGAGAATAAAGGACTGTCAGGATCTCCTCTCTAGTGAGACCAAAGACTCTATAAAAGAACGCAGCACATGCTATTTTTACTTGTGTTTCTGTTTCCCTGCCGTGTTATCAAGAGAGTGGCCTGCCACAAGCCACAGACGTTGCTCCACAAATCTTTTAGAGTGCTGGGAAGTCCCAGGGATAGCTTCACACCACATCGCTGTTATTACATAGTGTGGGTCCAACAGCAGTACATTTTACATATTCCAAATCTTTTCCATACATTTGGCACTGCCATACCTTAGTCCCCTAGATTTTGCTCCACCTTTCTTGTTTTCCTAATGCGGTTAATGCTACCCAGCTGTTTGCAGTCAGCTTTAAAAACTATAACTAAATTAGCATTCCTGCTGAAGCTTATTCCCTGAGTATATATTCCCTACATTACTGATGTTCTCCATGCATTTCTTGACATTCAAGTACGGCTTCACTTTTATTTGCACAGTGTTATGTTTCAAAAAATAACAGTAATTTGAAAAAAATGAATAGATGGGTCTGGAAAAAAACCTCTGGATCCAAACAGTCCCTGGATGCTGGAGAAATTTACATCCAGGCTGGATTAGAAATGAGTAAGTAAACCTCATAATTTGTCAGATTCCCTGTCCTTCTGTCAAACTGTGAGTTCTTACAGCATGTATTCCCTAGTAATGGCAAAGCGAGACCTTCCCCAATAATAAATTAAGGGAATAAGTTCAATGACAGCTATTTAATACAACAATTGCATATTTAAACTCCAAGGCTGAAATTCTATTCTGCACAGTTTGAACCCAGCAATACATTTAGGCAAGTTTAAATGAAACCTGCTTATCACCCATACTGTGAAAACCAGAGGGAGGAGCCCTCGGTTATTCCTGGGGCTCTGTGTAAGCTGCAGAGGTCCTGCACCAGGGCCATGCCCTGGAGGTGCAGGGTTTAGCCCTACAGCTCTCCCATGCAGTCCCTGTGCTGCTGCTTCTCCTCAGGAGACAGACCCTCTGGGGTCTTTGGGATCTCTTTCACCCAGGTTTGTCATTAGGTCCCTATAAGATGGAATGTTAGCTGGATTCTAAAGCAAAGATATATATTGGTAATACCATGGCATCAGAATCAATTATTTTCTTGGAAAGTTTCAATTTAAACAATCTCACAATATTTAATATGGTCCTACCTGGATTTCTAAATCTACAAAAAAAGTATTTTTTTTTTTTTTATTATTCAACCTCCATGCTGTCCTTTTCCCCTTGTAAATATCTGCCTTGTGGGGCTTACAGATGATTATTCAGCAGGATTGCTCACCCCTCCTGTGCCTGACCTATGCAAATTTCTTCCCCTTCCTTATTCACTGTTATTTTAGAGAACAAATTTTCCCTCCTATTCGGTGTTCAGAACCTGAGCTGGTGGTGAGCATTTTTCCCACCTCCCGCTGCGAGCCTGGGGGCAGCGAGGCAAGATGGCCCCTGCGCTCCTGGGAAGGTCTGAACCCCTCTCCAAGAAACATCTTAATGAAGGGGCAGGCAGAAGGGAATTAAAAATACATCAACACAAAACAAACCAGTCCCCAGCAAGGTCCTGCTGGCAGCTTCACACTGGCCTCTGATTCAGCGGGATATCTGAGCAGAGGCTAACTAATGATTTCACTGATGGAGAGAGGAGTCCGTGTGTGCCGAGAGTTCACTGCATGCTGAAAGCATTTGTTCAGTCAAGTTTCAAAGGCCTCCCCTGTCATCTGAGGCATCGAGGGTTGGATTATTAATTTAATAGAGTGGTTGTGCTATGCAAGGAAGTGGAAAAAATCCGCTTCCACCTTGGCCAGAGCAGTAAAGCCTGCAGCAGCCTTACACATTTTTTCATCACTGTCAGCCCCTGAGAGAAGCAGAATTGTGTCTCCACTGCTTCTCACCCTGAGACTTAGTGTCACTTCTGGCATGATCCTTCCTCCTCTTTTTACCAGTAGGAAATCACTGATTGCAGCAGACCTCTTGTTTATCCATTGTTGATCCCAGCACAGCCTACTTTCACAAGCCATCTGCGGATCCAACACAAGCATCAAGAGTGCATAGCACCAAATGTGCACATTTGGGTCTCAGATATTTAATTCCAGGTTTTGTTCGAAGGTCTTTAGGCAGGGGAAGGGGTGGATAATTATATAGTGGGAGAGGAGGTCAGGCAGGCAGTTAATACTAATTTCATAGGAGAGAGATACTTGGAAAGCAATGGTACTGAAAGAGACCTAATGGACGTTAAATTAGATATGAAATTTCCATCTGCTAAAATGGCAAAAAGCCTTATGCAAGTATGGGATGCATTTACAGACAATTCATGTCACAGGCCAAAAATAAGGAAACTTTCTTACTTTCAATGGCAAATTACCAACAATGGCATAATACCTAGAATGCTACAGTCAGTGCTTGACATTAATGCGTTCAAAGACTTCAGAGAAAATTAACAGAAATGAAGAAAGGCTGGAAGAATTAGTCTAGAAAAAATTTTAGTGACTGTTTGTGCAGGAGAAGGTTGCAGACAATCCACATGTCGGCCCCAGAGCACAGCCCTGAGAGTGTCCAATATTACCCAGACTGCTTTTAACTTGCATGGACCAGGCCCACCTAAGCAGATCCATCTCCAATCCCAAAGTGAAATGAATCCAAAGGTGGGGAGTTCCCCTCCACAGAGCTGAGCAGAAGCAGATATAGATGAAAAATGATGGCTTTTCAGTAGAAGATATTGAGAAAATAGAGTTGTTTTCTAAAGTGTTTCCAAGAAACAGTATTCCAGTCTCTTTGTATAGAGGAGGAATCCAGAGATTTGCTCTGAAGATAGAGTGCTGAATTCATTGACCACAAACATTTGATGTGTGCAACTTTAATTACAACTTTCCAAAATAAAAAGAAGTGCCTGAAAATTCCAGGAAAATACTCTATTCTTTTCTCTTTTATCGCTTTCAAACATAACCCATACCTCAGGTTTTTTCTGTATTTGCCCCTACCACAATATCGTGTCGCTGCACATTTTTCCTGTTCGTTTTGTAGTCATTTCTCCCTCCCAACGAAATGGGAGTAGAGAGTTATTCTCTGCAGGGAGTCCAAAATATCCAACTCTTCTTTTTCATGAATCCTGTCCTCACTTGACCTTAAAAATTAATTGGTGGAGATAATTAAGTATATTCAAATATTATCACAATATGGGTAGTAATTAGTCTTGTGTTTGAAGGACATATTTTATGTCCCAGCCTCTTTCCTTGTGGCTATCTGGTAAAGCACAGTGGCACAGGGCTATTTTTATTACTGTATATCCCAGATCAGGAGAACTCTAACAGAAACACAAGATAAATGCATTTTTGCTACTTTTCTTATACTTTATGAAGGTTATTAAGTCACAGGCAAACACAGTGCCAAAGGTGCTTTGGAGGCAAGGACATCTATTTTTGTACTTGGCATTTTAAGCCCAAACTGAAGGCTATGACGTGCATTCTGATGAAATTTACACTTGGCCTACTAATTATGAAAGTTATCACAGGATATGCTACTCGCTAATAGGAAATAATAAATATCCATAACAACACACAACTGTTTCCTGTACTGCTAATTAAACCAGAAAACCTCTTTTCAGTTAAAGGAAATGATCTGTTCAAAGAACAGTAACACATCTGGTCTAATTGATAAAACAATTAACTGAGTGGGGTCAGGAAATGAAGTCTCTGTCCCTTGGAGGGGCAGGGAAATGCACTGTAGAGGTGCTTCTGAGGTGAAGTTCTCACACTATGGGTGACGAAACCTAATGAGCAGGATTTCCTCAGTGACCTGGCAGACACTGGGAGGAACATGCAGAAATGCTGAATGGGTTTTGACATTACAATATGGATAGAAACGAACAATGTATTAAAAGAAGTTCATGAATGGGAATCATCATGGAATCAGCATGCAACATCTTTAAAATCCCTGACAAGAATAAAATCATTTTGAGGAGATAATTTACTCTCTGGATCAAAATGAGATATAGATGAAAACAGTTGTTGGTGTAGCAAAGAACAGAAATTGGTGCATTTTTTCCTATTCCAACAGAACTTCCAGAGGCTTGGAGTAGCTGAGCTGTTGAATTCCCCAGGGTTGTAGAGTGTGGAAGGAAATGGCCAAGAAGATCTGCCAAGGAATGAATCCATCACTATTGCCCGTTCCCCATACTCCCTGTTCTCACATCACAAGTCATCGGAGAATGGCTTGCTGTACATTTTATTTCAGCCAGTTCCCACGTGAGTGGATAAAATGATCTGGTTTTCCAGTCATGCTTCCAGGTTTTTGAGGAGTTGTACTGAAATCAGGATATTGTCCTGCAGAGTTTGGGAAGGAGGCTGGAAGGAAGAGAATAAAGTGTAAGCTCACGCCAACCAAAAACATGGGCCCCCAATTCATTATTTCCTATGTTCCTTCCTTCATTGTTCATCCAGTCTATCATCCCACTGTGTCATTCCATGACATGTGTTTCACATCCTATGCCTTCCAGGTCTAAACTATTTTTCACCCTACTATTTCTTTCTACCCTGTATTTCTTCCAGAAAATAGCCACCCTACATGGACTGAGCAAATGTACTCACATGGAGTGTCCTCAGAAAGGCTTCCACAGTTGGTTTCCAAACTCTGATCATCCTTCCAGCTCAGAACTGACTTGCATAAATACACACCCTGTGTCTGTTTCCCTGTTCTGTTCTTTTCTTCATCCTGGTGTGCATTAAGGAAAGTTCTACTCAACATCAGCTATGTTACACTGGTAGAAAAATGACATGGGTGAGTAGAGAATCAGGTCCGTCCATTTTCTTCTTTCTAAAAGAAATGGTGTAATTTGTTTCCCTTCTTAAAATGAAATAGTCTGTTAAAGACTTTTTCCCGCTGGGTATCACATGGGTCTTCCGTTAATACTAACAATAGCTACAAGAACAGACTAATTCAAGCACTCAGTCACCCTGATTTTTATTATTATTATTATTATTATTGCTCGCGACATTCACTCTTGAGAGAATTGTGAATAACAGGAAAATAACTCAGAATATTGCCTCACAAAGATTGATTCAAGTTGCTGCTCAGAAGATACTGCACCATATGGAAAATGTAACTGAGTAGCTGTCAAATTTGTTTAGTTTAAACAAGGGTAGGTAAGATCTGATAATGCATGGGATCATTTTGGCACATAGTACAGCTCTCCCAGACCCATTGCATTATGCCTATCATCAAGTTAGTTCATCTAACAGTACGAAGTGGAACTCCCTGACTCTTCTTATCCCTCGTTAATCACTTTTAAGTAAATAATACCTCTGGAGAATCGTGATTCATATGCTGCAACCTAACATACGGTCAAGCTGTGAACTGGTCTTCCTGTAATGATAGGTAAAGTCAGGGAGCAAAGATAAGTGAAGATTTTGTCAGACTATTATCACTACTTCACTTTTTAATTGCCTATAAAAGTTTTTTTAAAGCAGCAGGACAGCATCGAAGAACACAATCCTTTCTGTTTTCTTTCAAGACAGCCCCTAAACAGCTGTTCTGTTTCTCTCCCATCGTCACCTATTTAATTTTAAGATAAGGGATACTTAGGAATCATTTCCTCTGTGAAGCAGCTAGGAAAGGTTATATATCTCTAAACTGTACTGTGCTATTTCCTTTTAAAAAAGTCAGACCAGTTCTTGGTTTCCTGAGGCATTCTTATAGCCCTGATCATGCAGGGCAAAACCTGAGCAAGATATTGAGGAGTCTTGCATTTCAGACATGTACTTTTCCAATTTTCTTTCTGCTTTCCCTTCCCAGGACACAACCCTGCTCAATACTGATACACTTCTGCATAACAACAGCTTGCCATAGATAGGACCAGGATTCTACTGAGCTGCTTCTGTCAGGATTTTGGAGAACTGGGAAGCCAGCTGTCAGTCCCTCTCTTGTGATTTGAAACCTCTTCCCTGGGATATGGAGCTGAGGTGCATCTCTAATACACTCGTTAAAATGAAAGGTATGGAGAGAAGTCTGATGCACCCAGAATGGTTGTCCACACCCCAGAGCACAACATTATGCAGAATGGACAAGCTGCCTTGGATTGAGCTGTTGTGCACTGTGTGGTCAAGTAGAAATACTCAGGTCCTCAGGTCGGCACAGCAGTGCTCGCATGTGGCAGTTCAAGGGCTGGCAACACTTACGGCTATATGACTAAAATTTTGCCCCTACATTGTTTTATGGTAGTGCACATTCCTTTTGTGGAGAAAAAGCCAAGATTTCATTTCTCAAAATGTTTAAGTCAGTGTTCCAAACTTCTCAGAAAGCAGAGTCAGTTTGTTCACATAAAGATGGATGATGTGTTCAAGACAGGTACTTTGGAATGGACAGGTCAGGAAGCTCCGTTTTATATGTTAGACAGATGCATTAAAAGTCTAATTTCTCAACTCATTTGAGGGAAACACATCATGCTCCAAGGAAAAGTGACTGTATGCTTTTGGTCTTTTATTCGTGAGATACCATAAGTAAAGACTGTACTGGAGCAGACCTGGCTGTGGATTTGATTTTGGTTTGATTTGCTCTCTCGTATTTTGCTGAGGCTGGGGGAAAGACTGGCACATTATTTGACTTGTGTTCACAAAGAGTGGGTTCAGTATACTGAGAGGTTTAACATTTGGATGCTTTTATTCCATCATTTCCCTGAGTACTTTGACCATGACGCCCACAGTTAGTTTTTCTCAAAGATTATGTCTAACAAGTCCACTCAGCAGACAGCAAGAGGCCAAATGCCCATCTGTCGTAAATCAGCAGTACCCCACTGATGTCCATGAAGTCAGTGGAGCTGTGCCAGTTTACACCAGCTATCTGGACTCTGGGTTTGTCCTGGACAATGTAAAGTCTTTTGAGATATTTGCAGTTGACTTGTACACATTCGTCTTCAACACCTCAGTTAGAGAGCACTGATAATCTCTAGAAGCAGATCTAGGATGCTTTATTTCCTGAGAAATTGACACAGGGTGAGAGTGTGCCTTCAATAAGGTCTGGGAAACATATTTAACTGCTTTGGCAGAGAATCAGTTCTTTGTAAGTAACTAACGCTGACTGAAAATCTCCATAGGACACTTTCTTCTTCTATGGAAGTGTTCTGCAGATGCCCATATTCCTTTTTTTATCTCTTTATTTTTGATGATATATATAGAGCAGTCCTATAAGTTTCTCTACTGTTTTTTTTTTTTTTTTCAAATCTCAACTAGTAAAAAAAGTTCATCCTCCTGCATATTTTATGTATTTTAAACATTAGTCAGGTCTATATGGAGCTTGAAATAGTTATGGTTCTATTTACCCTAGAATAGGGGGGGAATTGGAGGGGAAGAAGAACCAAAATCTTGTTTTATTTAGTGGGTGAAAATTTTTCTTATACACTGAAGATTTTTATAGTCCTTAGGAAGAGATATTTAGCATGACATTATTTTCCAAGGCAGAGCAAAGATGAAAGGTCTAGAAAGACTGCACGACGTGCTTCATCTAGACATTATTTGAAGATCCACAATAAAATGAAGGAGTTCCACCTATAGTACAACAAAACACCACGTGACAATTAATTTTTTCACAGCGTATCATGAAACTGAATCTACTCAATGTTAAGTACCATGAACCAGGCACAAGAAGGATTATAGTCCTATAAATTCATATACACAGGCAAGCACATGCAAAAGTGAGTTTGCTGAGCTTACAGAATACTTTGTGTTTCTTTAATTCCCTTTTATGTAAATAAAATAGAAAGTGAACACCCAGTGCTTGACACTACAGCCATGCTCAAATAAATTTTTTTAGGATCTTTGGAACAACTTTTCTTTGCGTGTTTGTGCCTCCTCACATTCAGTCTTCTTCTATCTTTTGGAATTGAAAGAAAAAAAATTCAATATTTTTATAGAGACATGCAACATTTCCCTTCCAAAAAGATGTCGTAAATAGTTTTGTGTCAGATTATGAGCTTAAAAAATAACAAAGGAACATGGTTTTGAAGTTTTTAATCTTATCATGACCTTTGAAACTTGCTGGGTGGTGAATTCATTAAAAAGACGCCAAAATATAAGCTCCAGGTCTCAAATTTATTTAGTGTTATAGAAGCCTTCCATTCCAGGAGGAAAAGCATCACTAACTGGATGTGCATACCAAACACCAAAACAAACTGTGCTGTGCTAATGCTAATTCCTTAATATTGAATTGTTAACATTAAAATTCTGATTCAATGAAAACAATTTTCTTTTTAGATATTCTACATTTGTCCAGACTTTGTTTATGGCAATCAGGTTATGCAATATATAATTCAGATCAGAATTTCCACTGTACACAAACAGCAACATGTGATGCAAATTAAAGGGGGACAAACCCATTCAGATACAGACAAGATGAACAAACTCAACCCTCACAACAAGAATTTACTCTAAGGTGCTCAAAATGTGCTTTCAGTTTTGGAATGTTTACTCTTTCATTTTCAATCAGTTTTATATTTCTTCATTCTTAATAGTCCAGAAAGTACACGTGAATAAACATTGCAACACATGCTTTCTTAGACTATTTCTACTTGTCTCTTTTCATGACCAGTACCACTAATTCTGCCAACAATGCCAGTTTCAGTCCAGCATCCATTTCTTCTCTCATTTAGCACTTTCTTTTTCATTATCCCTGATTCCCTTAGGATATGGACATTTAGTCCCCAGATTTCACTAATTTACATCCTTTTGAGACTTACTGATATAGAAATTACTTGCTTCCTTGCAAAATTCTGAGCACTTCTTGCAACTCTAAAACCAAATCCCAAATAGTTACATTCATGAGTGTTGATTCAAATGAGCAAACAAGGACTGTCCCAAACTCAGAAATGTTTAAGAGGACCAATACAGTGCTCATTAGGTAAAAGAACAACAGGAGAAAAAGGAAACCAAGGACAGGTGGAAAGAATGTAAGGTATAAATAAATCAAGCCCTCTCATCCCTTCCCTCCTCCACAAAAACTGTGATGTGAGTGGAGGGATGGTATATATTTCCTGGACTATATCTGGTTGTACATTTTGCACACAAGCTCTTTCCTCCTTTTTTCCTAATGCTAAAATTTTAGACAAATTCAACCGTACTGGATATATGAATTGAACATTCAATTCTTAAGCATTTTTTTCCCATACCTCTTGGCTGAACCAGCTGACTCCATAACAAGAATTGTTGCAGAAAGCAAAACTTTATGAAACCCTTTAAATACCTAGAATCGAAACCTCCCCTCTTCTTCGAAGAAGCTGCTGAGGAACCTGAATAGGAAATATTGGTTCAAAATATTTCATCCTTTCTGCCTGGGAAGAACCATGTGGAAAGAAACTACTTCTTGGTAGCAAGCCCAGACAAACTGTAGTCATGTATCTTAGGGAATGCCATGGGAATATTCAGCATTCATAGAAAGAAAGTGCATGGAGAATGACACGGTTCAGGCTGTTGGTATCCCTTGCAGCTCTAATGGGTGACAGGTAACTCCACAAATATCATCTCATTTCTCCTTAAATGTGCAGAACTGCACGTGAAGTAGTTTTTTTCTCCTTCCAGAAAGAAATCTTTTCATACGATTCCAGCTCTGTTGCTTGGTGGGCCCCAAAAAGACAGTGCAGAAATTATACCACATGTGGACAGATGAAATGGGTTAGCCTGCTTCCAAGTAGAGCACATATAGTTAGTCAAGTTTAGTGAGGGAGCACATGGGGAAGAGTTATACTTAGGATGGAGCTTGAATGAATCACTCAGAATCAAGAGCTCTGTCAAAAAGCTCCACAAACCTGGTCCAAAAAAGAGCCCAATTTACCATTTTTGCAATGCAGCAAGATATTTTTCACCCTTACTTCAATATTTTTTTGAAAAAGAAAGGCTATTTTCATTTGATGTCTAAGAGGGAAGGTCTTTTCTGAACAGAAGGGCTAAGATTAAGCCCAGGAGCAATATAACAGGGTAATTGAGTAGGCAGGAACTGGCTTGTCATTGGAGAGGAAATTCTGCTACTTTGAAAAGAACAAGACTTCAAAACTCCCATGAAATACAAATTTAAAAAATGTTTGAAGTCAGTTACAACATCTTATCTAGATAAAAGAAGTACGTATTTTGGTTAGAAACTGATCACTTTTGGTTTTTAATACAAAAAAGGCCAAGTTTTTAAATGTTTTGAACATTACTGAAAGGCTTTGTTTTGCTTCTTTTTTCAAAACAGACATTTGTTAAAATTAATGTATTAAAATATTTAGTTTTAAATGAAAATCACATTCCTCTTTGAAAATTGTTTTGTTAAAACTCTTAATAATGTTCATTTCCAAGAGATGTACCTGTTTTAGCTGGACAAAAAGTTAATGTACTCAGCCCTGTACTGACTATTGTTGAACTATAATAAAATACTTTGGCTTATTTTATGTACTCCTTAGTATATTAATGTTATTTTAATTTAGATGGAGCAATACTTCATTCCTGGTTATCCCTCACAATTGAAAAGTATATTTTATAACCATGACTAGTTACAGTATATAGTCAATAATTTTGCTCATTTTCTCACTATGGTGAGAATTTATAAGCCTGTTATTAAGAGTGAATACAGTACATTATGTTTACAATTTGCATTATTTTAAGTGTAAGTGCATCTCCATATTCATTATAACAGACTATGATCTAGAATCCTGTATTTTAATTCTAAGGTCAAGAAACATCAATACATTTCTAAATGACTTAGTCTGCTTCTTAAATCTGGTATTTTCACCATTTTATCCTTGTGGAGAACCTCTTAACTTGCATTTAACTAGCCTGTTTTTCAGACTGGCATGGAAAACCCAACACTTCTCTATAGGTCATTTGAAAAGTTATCACCTTCACTGTTAAATTTGTGCATTCAGGGATAATGATGATAGCCATGCTTATTCAGAAAACTAATTTCTCTTTTTTTTACATATGGTGTGTTTTCTTGTTGCCAGAAAACGCCACACGAAGCATATTCAGTTCCATGTTTGATCCCTTAGTCTAAAAGGTCCATTAATCTTGGGATGACAGTGATCTGTGTAGGACTGATTTTTTTATACTTGATTTTCAAGTAAATTGGTAAATTGGTTTTTGTGCATTCTGACAAAATTAGGGTTTAGAGTGTAAAACATAAAAGAAATTAAGGAATGTATGAAAACATGATAAACACTGCATCTTTGAAAAGGGGGGAGACTGAGTGATATTTCAATACTATTTTTTGAGAACAGTTGGTTTAAATTTCCAAATAACTTTCATTTCAAAGGGACAGTATCAAAACACATGCAAAAAATAAAATTCTAAATAAGGCACAATAAATTATTTCACTGCTTAGGTATTGGATTTCAAAGGGAGAAGAGAGTATGCACAAGGATATTAGAATGGACTATATTGTATCTTTGGGAATTGCTGTCAAATATTGATGAAAACAGAGAGACTGTCAGAGATCAGATAAAAGAAAGAAATGATTACATTTGGAAGAACAATGTGAAATCTGTGGCCAACAGAGACTTCGAATGTAAGCTAATAGCAATCCGCCAAAGAACAAAGCTGGAGGAAGTCCCACGTATTCAATTGCATTTACAGTCAGTTAGAATATGTAAAAATTTTATGGTGCATTTTTCCTTGTTTTGAAACTCACAAAATTCACTATTCAGTAGATCTGGCTGTGACACATCGTTACAAGGCATTGACAAGCATCAACAAGAGAGCTGAAAAAATTATGAACACTAGTTTTAGCCATTCAGTGATAACTTGTGCTTATCACAACATAAACACAACTTTTTGCTTTTCTAGAATTTAATTGAGTTATGAAACTGAGGACACTTACTGCTTTTACATACTACACGTACGTGCACCAGGATTTTTGTCTTTCAGGGGCTATTTTCGTGAGTCCCATGGCACCCACATCGAATGTCTTGCTTTGAAATTTTTGGTCACGATATGAAAGTAAAAGCTATGGTAAAAAGGTTTCTTAACATATTGCTTTTCCTGGAGTAACCCTTCCTTTCCAGGAGAAAAATATTTCAAACAGTCTCTCTAAACCACAAATTTCTACTCACATAACTGCTGCGATCAGCAAAGATTTAAAGAACTCACATATCGACATTTACTAGGCCTACATATTTGCAGAATTTTTAAGTTAGCATAAAGAGCTACAAAATCATTTATTGCTAAATATGGAAGCAAGGAAGTCAAGAGCCCCTTCACTCAGAGAGACACGGACAGTAACAGTTCCCTAACAAGCAAGGTAGTGTTACTGTAACATCATAGCACTGAAGATTTTATGCAGTTTTAATGCATTTTATGCACAGGCTTTTAGATTAAAAAGGGCAATGAATCTCGTACCTTGTGTTACGATGCTTGTTATATCAGTTGTAAATCTAGAGCAACTCTGTGGACTTCAGTTGTAACTGAAATCACAGTGTGCTCTTATATTCATGCTGGAGAGAGATTACAACCTATCCGTTGATTTAAGCAACATTTGGATCTAAATTTACCTTTTGAACTACTATACATGAACTCTGCAAAGCCAACTACACCCTTAGGTCGAAGAGGAGATGGGCTTCTTGATTCTGGTGCTTTGGGCTTGAATCTGGAATTTCACTCTCTATCTTTATTCCAGTAAAGATTTAAAATGAGGATAAAGGTATCTCACTATGGAAATTGTCTCCACCTTTTTGCCTTACCCTTTTGTGACCATGGGTATGTTTCATTCACATGTGCTTGTAGAGCCCTGCTGAAGCTGTGTAAACCCCTAAGGAAACACAAATGAAGATGTGGCACCTAAAGGGAAAATCTTTAACTAGTAGGGACTGCTGCATTTCGTTTTGAAAAGGCAGGATAACACCACCCAAAAGATTCAGCACGGATGATGTTTGCCATGAGATCTTCAGCACACTCTCAATATAAATACACACACGTAGGCCTTAGTTCTCTAGCTGTGTTCCTTACTCTTGCTAGAAGTGAAATATGGACTGTTAGTGCATCACGTAACAGCTCAGATCCACACACATATCCCAACTTTTTACCTGCAGAATTTTTACTGGCATATTTGCTCAGTTTTTCCAAAACTTTTCATCTCCTAAACGACATCATGCAGTTGTCATTTTCTAACTGGAACGTGGTTAGGGATAGCTGCACCAAAGTTAAATATCATTGGGAAAATTGTCGATTACTAAGGTACTGCAACCACATGAGTATTGTGCCTTTGGATGAAAAGAAATGAGACATAAATTCAGCCCACAGGAACTGCAGGTTGGAGCTGTACTGGAAGAGCATATGATGGCTGTAGTTTGCATTCTCCTGTTATTAAGAGCACCATGTTATGGAGAGTTGTTAGCTACATCTGAGGACATAACAAGAATTTCGATTTTAGAGAGAAAAACGTCAGTTCTGTCAGCTCTACATGTTGCCCCCTGAGCTGAACAGGAGAGCTTTGAATTAAACAGACCTGTGTTAAGAGATAGTGACATGATTCAAATGGAAAATTATAACATCCGGACTTGTAACCTTCTGCACAGGCTACGGTAAGTAGATGATACATTACACAGGATGAACTTGGAGAAAACAGTAGACCCTGTGAAATTACTGCACTGGGAAGTTCAGCTAGACTCATTCTGCAAATGACTGCTCTAAGAAAGCTTATTCTGTTTACAAAGCTTGGTTTCCTCTAAGGTTTCAGCCTTACATGTATCTCAAATTCAACATTTAAATGAAATTGAAGCTATGACAGAAATGCACACACCAATGCCAACAGGTTTTACTGGAAGGCATCCAATTACCTGTTTTAAGACTGATGTCTTCTTTTTTTGCAATGTGTTCACAAAGTTATTTTGCAATCTTTTAAAATTTAATTTCCTATTTTATTTATGTGACAATAGGCAGAAAAAAATCTGTTATCGAAGCTTATAAAAGACCTAGATTTCAATGGAGAGGCCAGTGATTTGATCATTTACTGATTTCACTCGGGCTGCATGCATGTAACTAAAAGCAGAATTTGACAATCTGTCCCTCTCAGTGAGAATGTGCAGACACACTAAATGTCATAAATGTTCCCAGCTGGAACTGAGACCTATACTTTTCTCATAGGGACAACACACAGATTGGGAAGTTTGTCCTTAGTTCAGAGCTGGGTGGCCTAATTCCTTCTGTTTTCGGTTTTAGACCAAAATTAATGTGTACATCTGGGTCGTAAGTGCCGAGAAATTTTGGCTTATAGTGGAAAAGATTACAACAAGCCCAGTGTTAGTGGTATAGGAGGAGCTGACAGCTTCGTGTACTCCCACTGAGTGATTGCTTGGCCTTTCCTAAGAAAAGACTTTCAGCAGGCAGCCTTGGCAGCAGAGAAGATGAGTAGATGACTGCAAGCCTGAGACATACTGGAAATGGGCAAAGTTGATGGCCATCTGGGATGTTAAACTTCGCTGCATTTGTGTAATGTTGCAAATCTGATTTTGCTTACAATTATACTGCCTTATTCAACTCTTCAGAATTCAAGTAGATGAAGGATGAAGAGATTCAAATAAATGTTTCTGATACAGACTACCTCTGCACGAGGGAATTCTGTTTCCACGTCCTCTTACCAGTATTGTCAGTTCATGGTCTTAATGACTGTGTCAAGTGTTTCCAGAGAAAATGCAAAATGTCTTTTCCTTAACAGTACATTCAAGTTACTAATTAGGGGAAAATGCAAAGCTCCTGTGTTGCCAGAGCTGTTACTTTCTCCCCTGCCAGGGAACTCCCTTTGCCCATTCAGTACAGTGGGTGACCTTCCAGACTCCCCTTGAAGGAAGCAGCTTCAGTTTCATCTAAGGGGTGGAAGGGCTGGAAGGTGATAAGAGTGGCAAGAAAAGAGATTACATGTGTTGGTGGTTCATGTTTGGTGAATAATGGCTTGGCATTAAGCTTAGGTTTCTGCATACTAAGAAAATCTGTGAGATGTCTCCACTCCAAGCACTGTGGGTGGTTCAGGAGCATGAACTGGCTTGTTTTGTCAAAACAAGGAATTCTGAGTCTCTTTTGAAAGGCAGAGACTGTTGAAAAAAGAAGTCAATGAATCTCCTGCTACAGAGGGAGGCATTGGGTCTGCTCCTGACACCCAGCAGGAAATGTCACCTTGGGTATTGTATTACCCTTTCTTTCTCAGCCAACTTTAACTAGGAAGGATTTCATCTACCTTCAGTTTCACAGATGACAGATAGCAAACCACTTCATACAGAATTTGAAAATTTGAGCATTTCGGGGTCTAGAAAGTCATCTTGTCCCTAAAGATCATCATGTCTGAGAATAAGCCACTCCAGGGCAGCAATGAATTAGCAACCAAAGACTGTACCACTCAATTGTCCAGGTACTGTAGTTTCTGGCACCTCTTGGTTTAAGCTCAGACTTCATCTGAAGGGGACAGAGCTGTTTGCATAGCAAAGGCAGAGGCTGCACTATCTTTGCCCCTTCACTGAGGTGATTAGGTAAGAATCATGGTCTCTCACAAGTCTTCAGGATGATTCCACATTATCCCCTATTGAGTCAGATTGCACAGTTTGGCCCAGTCTCTGAATTGCAGAGATTACCAATGAAAACACAAGTTGTTGGGGAGGTCTCTTGATAAGATTTTGTTTACACACTAGGAACAGTTTCTCGGAATCTTTAAATTAAATTAAATAACACATTAGCTTTTGCGCCAATATCTAAGCTCTGGTGCAAGTCAGTCATCAACTCTGACAGCAGTAATCCTGCATAAGTAGAAAATACCATTAACTTTGAGTAATTTACATAATAATTACATTACCCAGATGAGTATTTCTTCCAAAAGGAGGTCGCAGATGCATTTCTGACTCTTTATTTTTCGCAGTAAATTGGGAAGCTCAGTCTGCACGCAATAATATTGGAAGAGAATTGCAAAGCATTATTAAAAAGATACTAGTGTCAAAAGACTGTTCCATAAAAACACATGTACTAAAACCTTCAGCATTAATTGAATCATGCTTGTGTTTTGGCAATGCTGGAAACCTGGCTCAGTCATTGCTCTGGTGATTCATTAGTGCTAATTAATGCGTTTTCCAGGCTAGTAACAAACTAAAGAGAGACTGTTTGTCTCTACTGATCATTCCACAGTTACAGTAATGGTTTGATTTATGTATCTGACACTTAATGCCGCGTTTCATTCATTTCTAAACAAGTTTCAAAGGAACTGAGGGAGCTTATGTGAAAGTTTAAGACAAGCAAACAAATAAAAGTGTTTCCTATGAGTACTGCTAAGCAACAATGCTGGGTTTCCTGAGGCTTCCCATCCAACCTGCTCTGCCTCTTCTTCCCCAAGACACAAACAGTGCCAGCATTCTCCCAGCAGGACCTTCAGCATCCTCCCAGCGGAACTTTCACACTCCCTGCCCTGTCCACAAGAGGCTCAGTGGGCTGGCAGTCATTTGTGCCATGGCAGGCGCAGAGCTCCTGGCCACGGGCTGGGCTGGCCAGCTGGCTGCGGGCCCCCTGCAGGGACCTGCCTGTCCCCTTGGCGGGGCCACCAGCCTCACTTGCTCATCCCACTTCCACTGCCAGTTCTCCCAGAAACCCCTGACAACCTCACACAGGCAGTTCAACTCAAGGGCAGAACTGTATCTTCAGACCTACACTGAAAACCTGAATTTCAATATTATTCTGCTCTCAGATCTACAGGGAAGGTTTTGACTCCAATATTTTGTTCTCTCTGCAGGCACAAAATTGTGTGTGCCAGCAGTAGCATAAAAAGTGTAAATGCTGCAAAAATATGTTGCCATTTCCTCTCACTCTGCTGCCCAGTTTAGAAGTTTGGCTGGAGGCATTCACTGCAGTTTGGAATTTTCTTTTAATATCGTTTTTCTGTAACTGTTTTCTTTTACATTTTTTAAACATTTTTAGTGCTCAGGAAATGTTTTAGAAGGGGAGTCTTGAAACAGAAGCACTTTACTTACCCATAGATCAAGATCAGGGTGAGCAGTGCCCTTTGATGCCAATAAACTTCGGTCCTTGGATGAAGCGATCCTCTCGGTGGCTGAGAAAATATTTTAAGCTTCATGCACATTCAGTTCTTGGCCACTTTTTGGCCGAGCAGGGACAATTCAAGTGTTGTGGATCTCTTTCCATTAAGTACAAGGCTGACATCACCAATGCATTTTCCATATGACAGCAAAGAGTTTCCAGATGGAAACAACTTTCCAAATGCTGTTGACTGGCCATGAACTATAGTAGTGACGCAGAGGTCTCTGCACATCTGAGTCGGAGAAAATTGCTATTGTAAAAACAAAACAAAACAAAACAAAACAAAACATGTACATATAAAATAATAATAACAAACAACCACCACCACAACCACCACCACATTAAAATACCTGGATCAGCATGTACATGAGGGGAAAGGAGGAGAGTCACATTAGCTTTCTGAAGTCAGCTCATGGTACAATAGGTATAAGATCAAACAGATTCCCTTTGACAGAAACAGCACACCACCATGGTTTTCTAAGAAAGACAGTATATATTTATATTTAGAAAACCGCTTGTGCTCTTTATATGCTAATGATGAAAATACCTAATACATTATATCCATATGTGGACTAAGAGCAAAATATTACTTTTTCAAAAACCAAATTAGTACCATTTGCAATTATAGGGCATTTGAATAAGATATAGCTTAAAGTCTAACTATGGAAAACAAATGGAGGAATTAGAGACCTGTATGTAGTTACACTGTTGCAACCTCACTGGGCTCACAGAGATGTGGTGGGATAGCTGCAATGGATAGATACACCCTTGAGTGCTGAGGGAGCTGATCAATGTCAGTGGGAAGTTACTCTCAGTAATCCTTGAAAGACTGTGGTAATCATACTTAAGGAGTAACCTGGAAGAAAGCAAACATCCCTCCTGTCTTCTCAAAAGGCAAAAAGGAAGATCTCAGGAACTACTGGTCAGCTTCACCCCAATCCCCAAGAAGGTGTTGGAGCTAATCCTCCTGGAAACCATTTCCAAATATACAAAGGGCAAGATGATTTTGAGTAACCAACATGGATGCATGAAGGGGAAATCACACAAGATCATCAGTGGTTGAGGGGATAGCAGTAGACGTTGTCTGTCTTCAGCCTTTGGCAAGGCTTTCGACACCATGTTCATCACAGACGATTCGATAAGATACAGACTAGGTAAGTTGGCAGAGAGGTGGGCTGAAAACTCGATGAAGTGTTGGACCCAGCTAGGAAATCAGCTGGAGGTTGGTTATTGGTTGTGCACCAGGGTTTGGTGTCAGGTCCAAATCTGACTTCCTTGGTAGTGACCTGGCCAACAGGACAGAGCGTAACCTCGGCAAGTTTGCAGACAAAGCAAAACTGAGAGGAGTGGTGGATACAACAGATGGTTGTGTTGCCATTCAGAGGGACCTCAATAGGGTGGAGAAATCAGCAACAGAAATACTATGAACATCAACAAAGGGAAAGGGAAAGGAAAAGTCCTGCACCTGGGGAGAAATAACCCCAGAGGTGCCTTCCAACCTCAGTCAGTCTTTGGTTTTGTGATTCTATGTTATTTGATTCTGGTTAGAATATAAAACACCTGTTCACTACATCATTAGGGGGCAAAAAATTTCCAGGGATTACTACTTTAGGAGACCTTGTGTTTTAATAATTTTAGAGCAATAACATACAGATTTTTTTTTTTTTTTACAACTTGACACATTTTAAAATAGGACAATAAACTAATTTATTTTTCATTGTGAATGCACTGTTCTCTTGCCATTTTACCAGCTGTCATTATGTTTTCACTTTAGAGAAATTATTCAAACTGGATTTAGAACTATCCTATTAGTCTATCTATCTGAGCTTGTTCTTGGACTAATGATGAATTAGAGGGAGCTCTGTATGGAGAAGTGTCACGTTTTGGAAATAACACAAATCTACATACCAAAGACAGAGATCATGAAAAGGTCCCTGACACATTCTCAACAATATTGCTATTAAACTTGCTGAGCATGAAAATGCAGTTTCCAATAATTATGTATTTTCTTCTATAGAAGTCCTTCTTTGATTTCAGCTGGCTGTAAGTTTTCTGATTCTTCAGTCACAGTTTATAAGCTGTAATTCCACATAAATCAATGCCTTTGCAGTGTTGCAAAATTGGTTTGAGAGCAGAGCTTGGTGCAGAACTCTCCTAAATTGTACTTTCCTGTGCAACATTAAGCAGCTGCCACACCTCGCTGTAAAAGTTTTCTGTTGGGTATATGTGACATTGGTACATTGAACTAAACCAAGTTCTGAAGACAAATATGCATACATATATGTGGTTACTGAAGTTATTCCAGATTTATACTACTGAAACCTCGATCAAAACCATTAACTTCTACACAGTAACTTTTACATGTTTGCTCACGGCTTTCAGGGACCTTTGAAAAATGTCCAGTTGGAATACAGCTACTGGGAACGACATCTGTGTGGTATTGCTCTTTCAAGCTTTAGTTAAATGCATCAAAAACAGAGGATGAGGAGGATGCAATCCAGAGCACTTGCATTGTAAATGTGTTTACAGTAAATACGTGTTGCAGTTTTAGTTAAATTTTCTATATGGGAGGGAGGGAAAATAAAAGGGAAATAAAAGGGAGGGTTCATCTCATTACAGGTCTCACCTTCCAAACATATTGCCATTAAAGAGCAATATGTCATAAGAACCACGATGCTGTTCAAGTACATGTACAAGAACTGTAACTTGCATATAAGGACATTGCAGGGTTAAGAAGAGGGAACATACTCACTGTACAAACATTAGGAAACTGATAGCTCAGCAAGTCCCTTTTCATGCCAACTTCAAGGTTGGTCTAAAAGCTCAAAGTTTGTAACTGTTTTTATTTGCAAACTAGCATGCAGAACTGGAAAACTGAGCTTAAGCTAGATTATTGTTCATAGTCATAAATCTAAAGCTGATTTTCACAACAACAAAAAAATTATTGGCATATATTTAGAGCATGTATGACCTTGCTGAATCAACTTGGCATTCTCAAGAACAACAAAATAAAACCAGATGACAGATTCTTGTTTTCAGACTCTACAGACGCATCTCACAGCATGTGAAGAAGAATAATTGCAGTGGGTATGAGGGAACTCATCTCATTCCCCATGGACATTAGGTGATATTTGCCTAATGTTTAAAACATTACTGAAATCTTTCAGGTAGGTCCTGAATGGGACCTTCTGCACAGATAATGAGTTTCATTAAGAAACTGTGGCAGAACAGACTGTCCAATGTGTAAATAAAATGTCCTCACACAAGCAAATCTCCTGAGGAAGTACATGTAGTAAAGCTAATTTTCTGAGCTTTTCTGGAATTGCTACAGCACGAACCCCTCAGAGAAACTTTTGCAATAGAGGTTTTCATGTGGTCTTCCCATCATGTAGACTGGGGAGATCCATGGGAAAACCTAGTCCCAGCTCTGCGTGCTTCTCATTCTTCTGCACTTTTGTTTGGATATAAACAGGCAACAAAGCCGTGACAGAAGCATCTGAGGTTGGATATGGGAAAATGAATAGGAAGCAAAGTTTCTGTTTTTTTCTTGCACTCTCCACTAGTATTGTGTACAGACATGGAACATAAAGTGGCGGTTCTCAATCCCAAAGCCTGCTCTGACCATTTCTCTATCCACCAGAGAGATCTTGAGTTACATGATGGAGTGGCTGTAGACTTTTGGGAAGATGAGTGAAGAGTGCACCACGGGTTTTGCCAGGAGGATCATGTCGTTCTAGCTTGCTTCAGGAAACAGAGCCACCCGAAGCACAGGCTCCGCAGCCTGGGAGGGCATCTGCAACAGACTCCCTCCTTCCTTCATCCACAAAGGTTCATTACACTAATGAGAAGGGTGAAAAACAGCATGTGGAAGCAACATAGCCACCTTCCTGAATTTGGCTCCTCTTAACTGGATTGGAAATTGGCAACAGAAGCCTTGTGTCTGTGAGAGTCTTGAGAGACTGTAACAATATAGATGGAATGCTGGAGGAAGCTGAAAAAGGGAAAGAGGAACATTACCTGTTGAAAGAATAATCAACTGTTTTCACACAGAGAAAACGTTATTTCACAATCTTGAATGTAAACATAACACTTTGTTCTGTAATAGATAATAATAATACAAACATATTTGCAAAAGAACACTTGTTCCTCTTTAATTGAATTCTCTGTTCACTACCCACACTGCCTGTAAGTTAAATGGCACATTTTCTTTTTTGATTTTCATCCAGAGTGATGTTTTTATTAATCAAAGTTCACACTTCACTAATGCTCCCCTGCCATCACTACCACAAAAGTGACATTTAGCCCAACCATGAACACGATGTTGGCTGCAGTTCTCCTATCATTAGCATGTATTTCCTTAATATCCCATGTTAATATGGTGTATATGACTAGACAAACTAAGACAGAAGCAGAATTTTCATATTTCACTTCAACACATTGTATTCTGGGAGTTGACATTTTGGCACAACACAACAGAGGCTGTAGCTTAGCAAAAGTATCATTTGCTTTGTGAGAATCTTGTGTACAAGTTGTTAATTGAAAATCCCTGTTCTGTGGTTGGTTGGACTGGGTGAAACGTGAATGTATGTTCCTGACACTGCCTGAGAGAAAGGAAGTAAAGAAGCAGATTCTTAAGGTTTTGCAAGACTGAGATCTGACGCTTGAACCAAGATAATACTTCAGTCATTTGGTAGGCAAGGGGACAGGTTCAGAAAAAATAAGAATCCTGTGTATCCCAGGCAAGACACTGGAAGAGGTTTCCCAGGGAGCTTGTGGATGTCCCAACCCTGGCAGTGTTCTAGGCCAGGTTGAATAAAGCCTTGAACAACCTGGTCTAGTGAGAGGTGTCCCTGCCCATGGTGGGAGAGTTGGGACTAAATGATCTTTCAGGTCCTTTCAAACCCCTTAACATTCTATGATCCTATGTGTTAAAATAATAGTTTTCTTTTTGCTGAAACAGGACTTGATGAGTTTCCAAAGTACTTGGTTTTATTTTCTTTTGTTTCTTCTTTTGTTTCTTTTTCTTCTGTTTAGCACAGGAGCACAGGTCAAGGCTGAGGAAGATGATTTTGTTTTCTTTCCAACATGATCAGACTGGATGTGCAAGAATGCTTGGAACTCCCAGGATTCAGTTTTGTAGAGGGTTGATCCTTACCCAGTAACTCTACTGGGTTTTTCCCCAGAATCTGTGCTGCTTTTACACAACCATCATTGCTTTTCCTTCAAAATAATGATCTCTGATTCAATACCTCAGACTATGTGAGAGGAACTGGCCTCTCATTTCCAGTGCGGTTGCACCAGGTTATATTTGACTTATGATGTCAGATAACCTAGGTCAGTATCAGCTGCACATGTGAGCTCTTGGGTGGTTTTCCCCATTAAAACCACGCTACTTGTTCCCAGCATTTTTTCCTTCACAAATTGATAGCTGAAAAATGCATGCAACTCCAGCTGACAGAAGTGACTGAGGAATGAGGAATGAGGAATATTTGAAACATCATGAAAGGGGAGGGAAAAAAAAAAGTGAACTCTACATTTAAAGCTCTGCTTTCTGCTTTATTTCTGGTTGATTCTTATTAATATAATTCCCTAGATAAACTACAAGGTGGCTCACCTTGTATTCTAAAGTATGGCCACCTACATGTGGCTCACACTATTGGGTTTTGCGCAATCAAGCAGTACTGACAGCACTATGTCAGTATGTATTTATTTACTCCCATTATGAGGTATGCCTCTCACTTTAAATTTGAATTTACTCTTACCCTTATAAACCAGATGGTATCTTATTAATAGGAGAAGCTGTGGGGTCACAGAATTTTTGGCAATAGAAACTTAGGCTGTGAGCCCAGCCTACTTTGGAGATCAAAGGATGAGCATAGTCTGAACATCTCCAGAGATGGTGAACAGACCTCCTATTCTTTGCAAAAATGAACCTCAAATGAGGTCAGATTCACACTGCAGCAACTGACAAGTCCATTTGCATTACAGAACTAAAAGAAAAACAGCAAGGAGAAAGCTGCATCTCTGTATCATTCTTACACAACTGCTGGTAGACCTTGTTTTGATTATAATTGGGGACTTATTATCAGCTTTCTACAGAAAAGTTTGAATTGGAGTCCTATATATGTAAAATTAGGACTTTCAGTTATCCCCTAACTCAGAGGCTTAAAGAGGCATTAAAAAGCTGAAATTACCCCAGAAAGCCTTGTCTTGGGAAATCCTTCACTAAAGGAGAATTTTCAAGGAGTGATTCCACATCCAGATCCTCCCACCACTGCCACTGCATTGACAACAGTGGTGGGATAGCAAAATGAGCAGTGATCCATTAATCCTCCAGCTAGTACAGTCACAGTGACTGTACATCATCTCATCCAACTTGGCTACCTAAATTTTAGGCATACAGTCTAAATTAGTCATTCCCCCTCTGGTCTGCATGGCCCAGCTAATTCCATACAAAGACAATTTTGTAAGGGTGCCTTACCTCTCTCCATTGACTCCAGACAGATTTTAAATGATCATTGCTGAAGTTAGACGAGACAGGCCCCTGTCTCCTAAGGACCATGATTCACAGACATGATTCAGAGCAGCCCCTCAGAGATTTCAGGGGGAAGAGCTGTTACAACCTTACACATGTGAATTTCTCACACAGATGCATTCGACTGAATCAGTGCAGTGACACTGGATGAATCTGGCCCCTCTTATCCTACAGCATGCCTGCCCACTCACCCACCAACAAAGAGTGAGGTGTCACACCCACACAACATCAGTGATTTCACTTGCTGAAGATCCTCTCAAGCCTCTATTGCCTCATCTCAGAGAAGGCATGATAAATAAAATCAAATAAACTCCAATCTGTGATGAATTGCAACACTAATTGAAGCTCTGCTCAAGCACCAGTCTTCTTGTCATTTTTAGGTATTTTAAAGTCAGCACAAAGGCTTATAAATGAAATTTCTGTAATGCTTTAAATCCTTCAATTCAGTCTCTAAAACTCTGTAGCTTTTCCTATATATTTCATGAATATTTAGTGGCAGCACATGATAAATCCTTCTAAGGGATCTTTAATTAGTTACAAGATCAAATGCTCCATTCTTTTTTCATTTTAACATAAAATTTATTCATTCAAACTGTATTTATTTCCTCTTTTTCCCCCTTCTTGTTTTCTTCTTATTGTACTTTTTTTTTTTTGAGCTAAATGAACACACCATTTTTGTTAAGGCAGAATGAAAAAAGGCTTTCCTTCCTCCCCTATCCTTCCCTGTCAGTCCCAATGACTTTTAAATTATATCTTTGGGAAATGAAGGATGTTGCTAAGCAGTTTAGAATTGATTCTTTGAAGGATTTCAACTAGCAAAAACACTTTTAGAACCAAAGGACCCTCCCATGGGCTTTAGAATTCAGATGGGATGTCCAACAAAGCACTACTTTTTCTTTTTTCGGGGGGAATTTTTTTGCTACATTTCAGTCAGTTCTTTCCTCTTTATGTCATCTGTGCTCTAAAAAATTTCAGCAGGCCTCTGTATTACGATGTACAGGGAAAGTCTGCATGTTTTGCAAAAGTACCCTGTTTAAGACACAGGGAAATTTAATTTGATCCCTACCAGGAACTTCAATGATTTAGGGATCTTCTATTTTCTTACGTTGCAAATCAGTAATAATGATCAGATTCAGTTTTGATTTCTACTAGCTTTGACTGATCAGCCTAGTTCATAGGAGAGATGAGTCTTGTGGGCTCCGGCTTCATGATGGCAGCTCAACCTACAAAAGTGGGTCGGTAAATCAGATGCCCAGAACTCTTTTTATCACAGGTGTTTCTTGGGTTAGTTCCACAAACCTCTGAAAAGTATAGCATAGCATTTAGGTAACTAGATTTTAAAAAACAAACAAACAAACAAAAATCCTGAAAATTATACTCTATTTAAGGACTATCAGAGCAGGACTCTGAGAAACAGATAGTTATGGCATAATTCCCAGAGGGTGATTTATAACAGGACTGTACCATTGTCCGCAATGGTTCATTTCCCACTCCCTTGTTATTTGTATATTCTAATATCCTAGGGGAAAATCTTTGTCTGCAATGTTTCTGAGGCCCCTTTTCAGTTGAGAAAAGGGAAATTTTTATTGAAGAGGCAGAAACTGACTTTTTGCCTATCATTTTAATCTCTTACTGCCTTGACTCTGTAGGACAATTGACAAGCCTAATTTTGATTTTTTTGTTTGTTTGTTTTTGTGTGCATGCATCATTGCCTTCTACTGCCCAGGAGCAGAGCCCCGTGATGGGCCTTTCCCAGGGAAGACCAGCTCACCTTCTGGAAGGCACTAGGGTGATGTAAGAACCACAAGCTGCATGTTACAGCTTCCTGGCCTACTCTTGCCCTCAGGAAGAGTCACGGATTTGCTGTAATACTAACTCAATTACAGCTGCCTCTCCAGAATTCTCTATGTCCCATTTGGACAACTACTTCAAGGTCCGTCATCCAAAGTATGTGATCAACCTGGGTCCTCTAAGCAGGTTGGGAAAACAAACACATTTCTGCTTCCTCTCCTCTTGCTGACCTGAAGCAGAGCACCCCTGGGGAAAGCCGGGGAGGACAGACTTGAAAACAAAGAACTACATTACTAAAAACTGTATTTTTCTGACCACGATGTCAATGACAGATACTGAGCTCAGGAAATAGCATCCAGATAACTTGTGGGAGTCGCATTACCTGGGCCTGAAAATGAGATCCCACACATGATGGCCACCAAGGACAGCAGTCAGGCTTTGAAGATGTGCAAAATACAGAAGATCAAGAGAGGGGAAGATTCTCTGTAGGGAGAATGATTTCCATGAATAGAGGTCTAGCAGGGGACAAGTCAGAAAAGCTTGACTTAGTGATTTTACAGTCTAGTAACGCATTATAAGCATTCCTTTGCCAAATGAGGATTGATTTGCCACTGTATGAGAGATTACCAAGCACAGAGTTAAAAATTGATGCTATGTCATGTAACTATAGCTCAAGTCCCCTTTTAAAAATCACTTGGTACATCATTTAAAACCAGTGTAAGTGGTCACTGGAAAAGATTCCATTGAAAATGAAAGTACCTGTTTATAGTTATGTACTCATGCAAACAGGCAGTATAGCATAAATAAATGGCACTATTCTGTACTTAGCATCACAATGGAAGTGAAATAAGGCAAAACCTAATGCATAAAATCTTTATTGGATCTCAGGAGAAAGAGAACAGCAACATTTTCACTGAAATGTCCATTGCTCTGTGCTGTCAACACTAGTCCTCCAATGCAGAACAGTCTTCCTAATTGTCCACAGGAGAGAAATATAGTATTATAGGAAACATTTGGTAATTTGATGTAACCTAGTTTCTTCTGCATAAGTTTTAACTGTTTACTGATAGTTGTCATGCTGTTCTTGAATTACTGTTTACTTTTAATTTCTCATTAGGGAGGCTAAAATGAACTCCACTTTTTGTGCTTCAGTATGAAGTTTCTGTCATCCTTGTCTGAGATGACTTGTTTCATTGCATGAATATTGGGGCACAGCCTAAGGTCCATAGAGATTTATACTTTTTCCTTCTGACTTAAACCCCGGTAAAAGAGCATTTGCTGTCCCCAGCACAGAGATTTCCCTAAGGCACAGCACAAAAGCCAAGCAAGGAGGGAGGATGGCCTTCTGTGGTCCCCTCCCTCTTGCATAACTCTGCACGAGGGCTGGTGTAACAAAGTTCTCAGAAAACCTTTACAAAACAGAGAGAGGACTGTACAAATATTGTAAGCTTTTAAACTGGTTTATGGGCAGGAAACAGAAGGAATGAGTAAGGGTGAAGAGTTCAATATAGGGAGAGGTAGCAAGTTGTATGCTCAAAAAGTCAGTATACCATACATATGAACGATCCTGTGGAGTGTGAGAGTTTTACTTCAAAACTGCTTTTACTGATAACACGGTGACCAAGGGTGGGAAGAAAAGAAATAACAGGAACCCAGCCAGATAGACTGGGAGGGCACAGAGGGAGCAGAGACACAGAGCAGGGGGAATCAGCCTCTCACTTTGTAAGTGGCAAAGGCATTTTATTGCGGTCAGTAAAGGTGAAAAGAAAATGTAGAAAGTATTTTCCTTTGCTCTCCTCAAAAAATGATGGGTCAAATAATGATCACAGCTCCAAAATAAAGCCACAAGGGCTGAACAGGTGTTGTTTAAAACAAATTAATTGTAGATAGAAATTAAACTCCCACCAACTTTAGTGAAAATACAAAGTGCTGAGCAAATGACATTCTGACTTGGGTTTTCCTCCCCAGTAGAAAGGTAGAAGCTTACCAGTCTTTATGGTACTCTGTCTGTTTTTTATATAAAGTTCACGAACACAGGGTGTAGAGAATCCAGCAGTAAAAAGTGTTTCCAGAGTTAACAGGAAGAGATTTGAGAATGTCATACCAGAATGTTATGACTTTATCAAAACAATATTTTCAAATCTAATATTTGTATTTCATGATATAGGAAAAACTGAAAACATTGGGCCCTGGTATAACAGTTAAAAGAATAATTATATAGTCCTTCACCCAATAGAGCAGATTTTACATCCAGAATTAAAGAAAAAAGGAGTTTTGAATTATAAAAAATAAAGTTTTATATTGCCATCTTACTACACATTTTTATTGCTTGTTAAAAACAGTAAAATACCTCATACCTCAATGGAGGATCTTTTATACAGTGCTCTTCTGGCTGATCATCAGTGATGCATTAAAACATTAAAATTACAATTAATTTCTGAAAACTGGCTTTTCCCATTTGTTTTAGGAGGACAAAATTCACCTGAGAAGCTTGCCTGTTTTGATATTCTCAGTGCCTCAGAAAGTACCATCTTTCTGATAGAGTAATGGAGATATAAGTCTTTTGTGCTTGATATTAATTTTTACTCCTGAAACACAAGGTTCCTGTTTATAACTTTTACATCACAGTGAGAAATAATCACTTACATTTGTCTATCAATATTTCACTCTAGACCCTGAGTGAAAGAGAATGAATAGAAGTCTCCTTTCTTACTTGGTCTGTTTGAGATCTTTCATTTATTCCTCTTAAAACCATTCAGAGCTGTGTGCCATGTGTATTGTGCATGGGGAAGGTGTTTCCAGATAGTTTAAATTTATCATCTGCCTTTTTTTCCCCACAGCTGTAGTATCCCAATGTTTGAAGGAAAAAGTTTTCCTCATACCAGAAACTAATTTCTTTCATGTTTTTCTTGCCATCTTGGATACTTTCCTAGATGAGTTAATTTTCACCTACAGAACCTTGGAGCCATCTAAATCAGAGGAGGTGAGCCTTTTTCTTGCAGAGGGCCAAGTACACCTTTCACACACTTTTCACAAGCCACACATTAACACACAGATTAGTGTTATTTTGTAATCTGTGAGGAAAAAAAAATATAGCTTCGAGTCCTATAAAATAAAGGCACAGGGTAATTCTGGCAATAGGTTCTCACATCTTCTACAGCCTTGTATGGTGGACTCCAATATTTATATATCTCCTTGAAAAAGAACTGGATTCTTTATTAAACAAAATATCCCACAGCATTCCAGCTCTGGAAAAATTCACAGACAGAATTGTCTCTGAAAATAAATTAAAAGTGTAGCTCATCTCTGACTAAATGCTTATTTAGGTTTAAAAAATACCTACTGAAGCAAGAGGATTACATGCGTTATCCTGTGCCAGCTTCTCTGTGCTGATGTATTCATTAACAAGAGGCTGGACAGCAACACCCGTGGACTTCTGTTACTGGATGCCAGTTCTAACACCCCACAATGGTGTATGTGTAAGCCACATGAGCTGAGGGTGTGATGAACAGGCAGCGTATCCCACAGCCTGGTCACCCCACGGTCCCACCAGCCGTGCACACCACTCACTGCTGAAGCACATCTTAGGTAAAACTCATACTTGCATCTCAAAGGAATCTCTGGAGGAATTACTAACATCTGTATCTTCTCCCAGTTCACACGAGGAAGAGTTTTCAGGATTGAGTGCAATTCCTCAAAGCTGTGCTCTGGGCAGCCAACCCTTCCTGTCCCCGCCCCCCCCATCTCCTGTGTGAACTGATGCTCTTCTCACTCACATACCAAAAGTTTTCTTTATATCAGAGAAATTCTCCCCTACCACATGAAAAGCCTTTGTTCTCTCTGCAGTGTTTGTTGAGAAGGATGGATTGCATCCACAGAAAGATTGTACTAGGCATGTGAAAACATACCTTAAACTTAACTTAAGCCATTCATTTATAGTAGAGCTCAAGGTTTTTCTATTGTGGATTTCAGGACTTGGTACTTGCTTGCATGCTGTCAGTTAGTGCAACTATCACATGAATTTGTGAAAGGCCACACTTAACAGGTTTTCTCACTAGCTGAGAGTACTAGGTAAATGTTTGGGGTTTCCCAGAATACATCCTTTTTCTGCTTGGAAATGTTCTCTGGGTAGTAAAAGATAATTTTTCCCATTTGTCTGGATAAGTGAGCCCAGAGAAAAGGTAGCTCTCTGGCCGCCAGATGTACAGCAGTCCCAGGCAACTGTATGTGCAGATCACCAGGTGGATGTATTGCTTCACGTAGTAAGTCAGATGGACTCCAAATGCATCGATTCTGTTCTGTACCACTCCTCTGTTGGGAAATCTGGAACAGAAATATTTTAGCCCTATTTAGCCTCATTAGGTAAAAGTACTTAGGTTTACATTGTATTGTAGTGTAGAAGTGACATCCTGCACTTTTTTGTCTTAATATATTTGTGCCTGATTTTCTACATTGTCAGCATCTCCCTTCCACTTGAAATTCTCAGGCTCATCACTCTGTCTAGCAGTAAGCATTTGAGGCTGGTCAGATGGTAAGTACCAGATTCAGGAGACCTCAACATGGAAAATCTCAGCCCATGTGTTTGGGCATTAAGTGTGGGGGGGCCTGGTAGTGCTGCTGGGATGGCTCCTACAGTGTCATCTAATCAACTCCATCCATTTTTTGTCTGTCTGGACAGTCTGAAGTTGCTAGGAACCAGGCCAGTGGCTGACCCACTGAAGGCTGAGGGTGGAACAGCAAAAATTACTTCTCTGCTGAATGAAAAGCAATTCAGATGTTGATCCACAGTTTGCGTATCTATGGAGGTGTAACTGGTCGGTGGAATTTGTGAATCTAGCTGTCTATAAGAGTTGTCTTGTGCATTTTAGATATTGGCATAAACCCATTTAACTTGTACTCCTGGTTTTGATCACAAACTCACCAGTAAGTAATTGGCTAACCATATGGAAGCAGTGGCTAAGGAGGTATATAAAAAGGAGACAAATGCAAAATGGGCACTAGTGCTGCAGAAAAGGAGGCCTAAGATGTGGTGTCAGAAGCAGTTTTCATGCTTTACTGTGACCACAATTTCAGCCAGCCGGGTGAAGGAAAGTGCCCACTGTCATGCAACTGCTGTAATGCACTGGTGAAACCTCCTCATCATGCCCTACACAGTTCAGCTGTCATCTCACTCTTCTTTTTCCAGTGAAAAAGAGTAAGTGCTTCTTTTCTTTAAAGCAATACAGTCACAGAATCTACCTGACTTTGTTATCAGATGATTTCCTTGAAGCTGTAAATCAGGTTTTCAAATTTTCTGTCCGCACCAGGAGCTAAATGAGCTAACCTTCTGTCAAGCAGTGAATTCTGGGACATTTTTTCCACTTTTGCAAATGTTAGTCAGTTTAAGTGAATCAAGTACTTAACATGGCATGATCAGGAGGAACCCTGGGGAAAAGCTAGTGAGCTCATAGTCCAAAACTGATGCAGTCATAGTACTCAAAGAAAAAGAAAGAAAAAAAGCACTCAAATTTTCCACTATGATAAAACCAGAAGCAAGTGCTAGAATAAGTATGTTTTGATATCCATTGTTCAGTGTCACTAGAGTGTTATTTTTTTCTGTATAGCAGAACAGTGGTTAATTCATAGCTCTTGGGATTTTTTTTTTTAAGTATAAATCACTATAGGTTGTTTTTTTTTTCTACTGTATCAATAAGTGGTTTGTAAAAATCTGCAGGGAGAAATAAACCATACAAGCTGGCAAGTAGTTCTAGTGGCATTTAAAACAACTGTGGTAGTTATAAACAGTAAACAAAACATAGTAACCAATTTAAACACTAGAGATTGTTGTATCATAGGAGCATAAATCATTAACTTAATAATTTCAGCAGCAGTGACTCAAATACAAAATTAAGCCAACAGTACCCCCTGTGGCGATAATGAAGAACTGTATTTCTTACAGAAAACAACTGACACAATTTGTGGTTGCAGTTTGGAAATCCTCTGAATTTGATCCTTGGAAGAGAGATCTCCAAGTAGCTTTTGCACAAAGTACTTTTAGAAGGAATTATATTCCAGACATAGTTTCGTAAACACAACCCAGAGCCTATGAGCAATGGAGATGAGGTGAGAGCTGTATCGAGAAGAGATGCACACATATAAATGTGATGGAGACCGTTGCTGGGATTCGGGCAGTTCTGTGTTTTTAGACAACATTACAGACTATTTTTCTGAAGAACCTAGTGACACACCAGTGTTATGAAGCAGGAGATGAAAGCATAGCAGGGCCTGAAGATGCAGTGTTCACTCTGGCTAAACTCCTATTTCGGTAGCACTGACGGGTTCAGTTCCAAATATCCCAGCTGGCCATTTACGAAACACTGAAGCATATCTGAGAGGAAACTGCACACTCCTCCCTTCAGCCAAATACATGCTACATCTCTTCTGAGTGCTTGGAAATGAAGCTTAGAGTGACTAGGCTTCTCTCTAGGCATTAGTCATGGGTCAAAAGTTATGTGGTTGAATCTTAGCTTTAAATCTCCTTAATTTTCCAAGAAAATTGCAGAACTTCTAGGATACATGAATGCTGCTCAGCCAAAACTTCTTTTAATTATCATCTTCAGATTTTGATACCTTTTCAAAGAGATGAGAAAATTCAAAAATTGCTGTCAGACTTGGTAGGGAATGCAATTCACTTTAACCTTCTTTCTTTTTAATTTCTTTGCTATTAGTCTTTCCAGTACAGTATTTTGGTGATGGGAACAAATCATATATTTCTGATGTTAGATGATACTACAGGTGGTGGGAAAAATCACGTGATAATACCTCACTTCAGAACTGCCTTTTATTTAAGGATCTCAGAATTCCTGTTCCAAACTTCTACATACAGATTAACACATTTGAAAATGTACAGAAAATTAGTCTTGGCTTTGGTCAAAGCTCAGGTAGAAAAAAGTACGAAATATCACTGTTGAAGCACAGAAAATTTTCAGATGGAAGAAACATAAGACAATATTGGTCCCTGTTCACCTTTCAAATAGCTGATGCAGTGCTACAGTATTTTCTGCTATTTCTGGCTCAAAAAGAAAGCACACATTAGAATAGGACTTATTTGTAATATATTTGAAATACAAAAAGTAAAAAATAAAAACACAAGAAAAAGAAAAAATACAACCATTCAAAAAGGAAAAGACAATTAAATGCTATTACAATGGGAATCAGACAGAAGCTCTGAACTCCTTGTCCATGTTATTAACACATGTCCCAGTCTAAGTGCTGTCTTACTCCCTTTGCTTCAGTGCTATTTATATAGCAGGAACCTTGCACAGCATGAAGTAAGGTAACAGCCAATGTCCCAGTGAAGTTATAACTAGCTATAAAACAAGAAATGAAAAGCTGAATGAAAATTTTCACTTACATATGTACATTATCTTGAGTAAAAACTGTTTTCCTCATAGAAATCACTTGAGTCAAACCTCTCTTCCTCAGATGTCCTTTGTGAAATTTCAGGGTGGTGCTCTGTAATTTCAGCCCAGTCCCTTGTTTAACACAACAAGATTTTTGTTCTGTTATGTATGTGCCCTGACATACATTTATGCTCACAAGAAATACAAAGTCTTTCCCTAAACCCTAGGGAAGACACAAACTGAAAAATAAGGGACTCATTGCAACATTCCTGAATGAGAATCCAGGCTATTAACTCAGGCCTATAAATCACATGTAACCTATACATTAGCAAATAAAGGAGACAAGGAATTTGCAGAATCAACATGCTACAGTGCTGTTTTATTCAGGAATTTCCCCAATTTCTAAGACTTAACATTGAAAAAGAAAAAAAAATAGTAATAATGAGCAATAGTTTTAACAAAATTATCTTATCCTCTTGTGTGCAAGGTGTAGAACAATATGAGGTCTTTTCTCTCAGGGTATCAGAGAAAAGAAGATGCAGCAAAGCACCTCTACTGCTGCTAAGTAATCTGGATAATTTCTTTGAATAACCAGTGGGGACTGAGTCAAGCCTCAGCTTCCTGAAAGCCTTCCTCCCAGGACAGCCTTCCAAGAATTAAAGTGCAGAACAAGGAAAAGAGGCAATTTGGGATGGGCCCTGTGGAACTTGGAAAAGAAATTTCTATCAGGATAAGCAGGCAATGGAAAAGCTGATCACCCAAAACCGTGACAAAGCCATCACATCTGCAGGTGACACAACTGCAGTGAGTCCACACACCAGAAGAGCCCCTGGGTTAACTGCAATGGGCAAGTGCCAATGGCAGATGGGACCCAGGACTCATGCCAACATGCCCAGGTGGTTGTTAAAGACTGAGGAGTCATGAGGGGAAGGGGTACTTTGGCATTTTTGGTGCCTTTAAAATGGTGTCATTTACATGTTAACGGGTAACAGAACAGAATCCTTCATCCTCCATGATCCAGAGTCAGATCACATTCCAAGGTGATTGCTGAGATTTATATCCATTTAATACTACTTACAGAGTAACCAGTTCCTGTATACATTACCAATTATCACTAAATCTAAACTGTATGTGAACTGTGGAAGTGAGATGTGCTAGATTTTGAAAAGGATGAATCCAGTTCACCCAGTACGAATACACAAATATCTATTCATCATGTTTACCAATATCATGTACAGAAAATATCAGAAAATACCTTGCCTGGGCTGAGATTTTTTCTTTTCAGATGTGCCTCAATGTTTGTTTTATTTCTGAAGCTGCACTAGCCGAGAAAATCCTGACAATGGCCAACTATCATTGCTGTGTAGCTGAACTGAGGATTAAAAACACATTTAGCCAAAAGCAGGTTTAAGGATGTTTCCCAGCTGAAATATTTTTCAGGTATAAAACTCCACTATAGAACTTTGCACACTGAAGGACTATGCATCACTCACTAGGAAAAATCTCATCACCAAGAAGATTCCTTGTAGATGACTGAAAAGTGAATAGACAGCCTGACCAATTACTCAGCTCTAGCTACAAGTAAAAATCTGGTTTTTAGAGGAAGAGGTGGTTTGTAGACCTTTGCACTGGACAATACACCCTGGGCTGCAGTTCTTGAGTGCGAGACTATTGGAATCCCTGGTTATCCGAAAAATCATAGATACTGACCACAACTCCAACTGTGATCCCTCAGGTAGACTGGGAGAAATAAATGCTGCAGAAGTGGGTGCTCCATCTCAGGGTACACCTTAGCCTCCTGGAATAAGTGGGATTTTTTCACCAGTGAAGGCTATACATTTTTCACAAGAGGAGCCAGCTCAGCCTCGAAAGCCATGGCTAGCTAGCATTGAGTAGGGCACTATTTACCCACAGCCATGCATTAAAAAATTGCTAAAACCTTTTTTGAGTTCACAGGTTTGTAAAGCATTGCAAATGACAGACTTTGCTTCAAAATGTAGGCTAAAGTTGATCACAGAAAAATAAGGAGGCCTTGTTTCGATGTACATAGGCAGCAAACATTTTCCGACTCTGGAGCCTAGTTTAATACACATCCTTGCAAGAAAATAATTAGGTTGTTAAGTGTGAGTCAAATGTCACTTATATTATGAATAGTGCATGTCTGCGTGATGAAGAAATGCTGACTACATATGAGTTCAACCTCTAAACTAAATTTTCAGCCAAGACTTGTAGAAGTTACTTAATATGTGTCAACAACATAAACTGTAAACAAAATTAAAGAGGGAAATTTGGTCCCTGAAATACACCCTTTTAGGTCCCAGAGATTATTAAATCAGAAAGTTAGATCTATTATTAATCTTTCTTGAATTAAAGTAGTTTATTTGTGGCCAAGTATATGTGACAATGCTGAATAATGTAATAAACAAATTTGCAGGGTTCCAGGCAACACTGCAAAGGTATGATAAAGGGCAAACTGCTGTTCTTCAGCTCCTCTCAAGAAACAACGAATCTCCTAAAAAGATTTATTTCAAAAGCACTATGTGAGATATTTAACAAAATGGAAAGCTAAATGAGATAAATCTCATTTAGCACAAGGTTGGTATGAGACAAAATGAAAAATGCCTTAATTTATCCAGTTCCTTTTAAATTTCCATAGATCTTGTTAACTTACCTTTAGAAATTTGCAAATGCCCTTGATGCGCCACAGTACTTTGTCTCTATGGCAGAGTACAGACTGAGAAACGACGATTTTCTGTCAGCACCCTTCTGAAAGAACACCCATGCCTCTCTTCCAAATTCTCATCCAGGACAACGTCTCATCGAAAAGAGCTGCCATGATTCTCCTGCTCTCCTTCATTTTTCAAAAGAGAATGTAAAGAAAATTTCACATGACAAGTCTGCTTTATGATAACTCTGCTAGAGAACTGCTAGTAAGGACTCTTGCAAGCACATAATCTTGGTTCCCAAACATACTATTCTGAGCATCTGGCTCAGCATCAGAAAGGGTTAAACCAAACCTGATTGCAATTCATATGTTGTCATTATTTTGGTAACATGAACATTTTGTTGCAATACGATCCTCTTTTATGCACCTTTTTATCAACTTGTTTGGGTTGCTTTTAGTCTAAGCATTTCACTAAAATTCATACAACCCATATTACATCTTCAGAATAATCTGCTGTTTTAATGGCATATACAAAAACCTCAAAATCTCATATATGCCTGAAGTGATAAAAGAAAATGTGACAATTAATGTCACTGGGTTAATTGAAAGTGAAAGAACTTTAGGTTACCAACATTACCTTATCAGGAACCTTATACTTCTTTATACTTATAATATAAGCTTGCTGTCTTTCCTTCCTATTCTTACAGCTTATAGCCAAATTCTGATATGGCAGCATCATGAGCTATACTGTAATGCATATTTGAGGACAGAAATCCATTATAAATGTGTTTGGATTTTGTAAGTAACCAAAAATGTAAAACACAGAACACTTTCAGACAAAGAATAGCTATTTGTTATTCATATTTACCACTCCAAAGAGAAACAGTAACCTATTCTCCATATGAAAATACAGTGACAAATCTTACGTACAACGATCACATCGGCACAACCTTTGAAGATCCTGCATGAGACAAAGATTAGTCATTAATAAGCATGTATTCAATATTTAATGCTACCTTTTGATGCTGTTTTGAAATGAAATTTTAATTGATTTTTTTTTTGTATCAGATATGCCCAATACAAACAGAATGGAAAAGCAAACCTAGTGGTGTTAAAGGCAATCATTTTCTTGAGTGCTACAATCCATATGCTTCAGTAATCAGCATTTCTAACTTTCATCCTTGGTTGGAACACTGAAGGACTTCACAAATATATAATGTGTTCATATATTAGCAACACTCAGGTATGTTCACACTACCATTTGCATTGACATGTCACCTGTCAGTGCCCATCAAAGCCAGACCTCATACAAGGCACTATTCAAAGGAGAGAGAAAAATCTAGCATGAAGAGAATGGGGCAACAAAGATGAGAGAAGCAGTATGAGAATCTGCTTTCAAGAAATCACTGTATTTCTGCAGTTAAAGAAGGCCAATCTATACCATCCTCTGCTACTACAACTACATACTGGAGCCTGATATCTAGTAAGGGAAATAGACAGTTATTTTTTTAAAGGAAGTTACTTTTTTAGGGGTGTCGTGGTTTTGCCCATCAGCCCATCCCTGGGGCTGAGGATGGTTTTGTCCAGGTGATTTCCGGACAAAAAACCAATCAAAAAGTTCAGTGACGCCTTTGCTAATTACATCTTTAAGAAAACGGAAGAGAAGGTTGGTTGCGCAGTTGAAATTAAGAACAGCAGCCATGTAGAAGGGTAGCAGGCCCGAGGAGGGCTGAGGCCTCTCCTCCTCCGGCTTGGGCCGGGGGCAGGTGCAACACTGAAGCCTCTCTTCTCTCTTGTGAGAGAGTGAAGAAAAAAAAAGTTTAAAAGATGAATTGCTCAGACGAGAAACCGCTGCAGAAGAATTCCAGCCATGAGATAACAAGACTTTCAAGGTCAAAGCTACAGTCGCAGGAGAGAGAAGAAAAGTTCGAAAGGGGGAGAACTGCTGTTTTTCTCTCTTCCACTCTCCTTCCCTTCAACAGGGTAAAGACTGAAAAATAAAACCCTGCCACCTGTAGAAGTTTGTTGGGGTGAAGAGACCCCCCATGCGGCTCACAGAGGAGCTTGTGGATGCACCAGAGATTTGTGACTTTAACAGAGAAAAAGCCTTATGCTGGAGTAAAAGCGGCTCAGATGAAGCAAAGTCCTGTTAAAGACTTTGTGACCCCTCGAAGGGATCGATGCTTATGCTGGAGCGAGACGGCTCAGATAAGCTTGGGATCTCAGTGAGAGATCCATGCTGCTGCTGTTGAAGATTTATGACCCTGACGGGTATTAGAACCTACGCTGGAACACAAAACGGTTCAAGTAGGGATGTTGGGATCCATGTGTGGGATCCGTGCTGCTGGTGCTAGAGAGAACCTACGCTGGAGCAGAAAATGGCTCAGGTGGGATATTGGGATCCGAGTAAGGGATCCAGACTAGACCCATGCCGAGAAGTCAATCAAGGACTGTTCTCCCATGGGGAGGGACCTCCATAGGGAAACAGGGGTGAACTCTTAAACCATTATCCCCTGTAACCCTGTGGAAGAAGATCCATAGTAAGCAAGTGTCCCCTTGCAAGCCTATGGAAGGAGACCCTTCAGGACCTGGGTAACCCTCAGTCTTCGGTTTTAACCCAGGAGGGGGGTAGGCCCAACCCTGAAGGCTGACACAGAGAGAGATAAAGAAGTTCCAACTGCGACAAAAGTGCTGCAGAGTTACTGGAGAAAGAGAGAGCTGGAATTCCGAGAACAGAAAAGGACTGCTTCTCCTCCTTGGACTGATATAAAGGGAGGTGGAGGGAGAAGTATCTTTTGTAAATAAATAATACCTTTTACTCAAGTAAAATTGTTGTAAATATAATTCTTTAGTTTTAGTTTGTTAATAATAAATACTCATACTTTTTTTCAATTCAGTCTCTTTTTGTCTGCATAAACCTTCTCTCAACTGATAGTAATTGTATGTGGGAATATAAAAGTAAATTGAGCCAGGGCAAAACCACGACAAGGGGAAAAGCAGTGACTTCTGTATTCCACTATATTAATTTTTTGTCTCTGACAAAATAAGGTATATTGATGATGCAAAAATTCTGTGGGCATTTATATTGTGAATCGAAATGGTAGAGTACACTTTGAGACAATTTACAGAGCCTTATAGTACTTTAAGAAACTAATCTTGTGCTTAAAGCCCTCATTATCTCTTGCATAACTTACCTGTTCCATAGAACTGGAATTATTCCGTAGACTTATGCCCTGCAATTGCCATGAGGAGTCATATGTAAATTTTGTTCATGTACTTACAAGAGGGCCAAATGTTCTTTAGCTTCTGTTGTACTCTCCAGCCTTCTTTAATGTTAAAGCATCATGATCTATTACTTTTCTAAGACAAGGCAACCATCTTTGCACTATCTGAATATAACTAATGGCTGCTCCACCCCTGAAATGGTTATGTCATTGAGCAGAACTGATCCGGATCATATTATTCAGAGCTCATGCAGACTTACTCCTTGAGGTCACTCCTGATTCATATCTGGTCCAGGAAGATCCTGACTGATATTTGAAAGCATAATGCAAACTGAGCATCTGACACAGGATCTTCAAAGAACTCATAAAGGCAATACAATTTAACAAAGGCTACAGTGGTTAATGTTGGTTACTTCAATGTTGGTTAACAATGGTTACTTCAGGATACTTGCTTCCATATATCATGCATAACCTGCTCAAAACACGGGACACGGGGATTATCAGTCAATTTGCATTTCTGCTATGTTGCTGTGAATCATGTGGGCATGTCTAGAGTGGTTTGAGAATGTCATACAAATATCCCATCTCAGAAAACATGGAATAATTTTGCAAGTATCATAATGCAAAATGAATGTCGTTTTGCTAGTCCTCCCCCTCTATTTGTCTTTCTTTAGGGTGCATTTGGAGTACTCTGTCTAATTTTGTCCCTTACTCCATTCAAGAAAGACATTGACAAACTGGAACCAGTGCAATGGAGAGACACCAAAATGTTTAGCCTGGAGCACAAAAGTAAAAGGAGAAACTGAGAGGGTCAGGAGAAAAAGAGGCTAAGGGTGGAATTTAACTCCTGTCTGCTACTCCTTGTGAAAGGATGATCACAGAAGAGTCAGAGACAGACTCCTCTCAAGGAAAAAGGCAAAAGGAAAAGAGGCAACAATTGCTGGTCATAGGAAATAAAATTGTCCCTGAATATAATGGAAATAAAAATCACAGAGAAGGTAGTGCAGCACTGGAAGAGTAATAATGGCCAGTCTTCGCGAGCGAAGATCTGGGGAAGGTCTTTCCACCTTCCAGCCTGCGCATTGGATTTTTTAGGTGAGACACAGTGTGCGCGGAACTGAGCCCACCCTTTAATCCTAAGGTTCATCTGCCGGGGCCAAGCGAGCTTGGACGGTGGCAGCGAGGTCCTCAGGACGTAGGTGGGTTGCCTTTAAGGGCTAACGAGCCCCACCTGCCCGGGAGTGGCCCTGACCGGGAATCGAACCCGGGTCTCCGCGGTGATAGCGCGGCGCCTTTACCACTAGACCACCAGGGGCTCCCACTGGAAGAGTACACAGGTGTAAAATTAGACACCTTCACTGTTACGAAAGGAACCCAGTTATAGTTCACCAGAAGAGATCCTGGTTTGCAGGGCCTGGTTTTCTCAGAGGGAGTAAATATCAGCTGTTTCTACTGAAGTCTGTAATACATGTCAACCTTTATTACTTTGAGGAAATTAAAGGTAGGTCACTGAAGATTCAAGGACCAGATTTTTAAAACTCCTTTATGGAAGGTACTGGACATTGAAGACAACTGCAGACACATCTATTTGTTTAGAAACCCTAAAATTGTTACTAAAACACCATGGAAAATCAGGCCTCCATTGTAATATGTGTCCTTTGTTAGTTCGGTCAGATTTCTTTTGCTGTCCCACAGTGCTGTGTATGGTGCTGTGTTTGTTTTCCAGGTCAAGTAGTTTCATGCACTGGAAACTTAACTTTGAAGAAATAATATGAGAAAAAAAAAAGATAATCTTAAATCTACCAAGTTTAAAGGGAAGAGAAAAAAAGTTCAGTTCACATGATTAACTGTCATAAGCACAGTACATACCATCAGAGGTGCCAAAGCCTGACTTGAAAGGTTTTAAATGTTTCAAGCTGTGCAAGCATGCGTTTCTTCAAACAGGCAGAACTGATTATGATGATCACAGGCAAAACCTTAGTTAAACAGAGGATGTGCAATTTTTGTAAATCGTTACGCAGTGATTACTAACTATTGAAATAAATGGCTTGGGTGTTTATTAGTATTAGTCTTTTTTCTCCCCTCTGCATCCCTGTGAAGAATAAGGAATGTTGCAGGTGATAAAGACAATTTTCGTCATCAGCACAGGACAGGCAATGAGTCTGGAGAAAATCAAACTTGACCAAGTGGTTTTCTTCAGATTTCAAAAAGTTTAGTAAACTTTGGGATAGTTTTAAATTCTGAATAACTTTTTTCCAACAGGTAAGGTCAAAATGTCACCCAAATGCTATTTTTTTCATTTTTGTTCACCTCTTTATTACCTAAAACACATACATTCTGGTTGTACTAAGAAGATGAATGAACATTTGTTCTTTAACGTGTCAGGAGCTGTACACACTCCTGTACACTCAATATTCTAGATAAATCAATGGAAAGAAGCACAGAAATGTTGAAAATAGGGATAAGGTCATGCAATCCATATTATCTTTTACTGTTTGTGGTTCTTAACTCTAAACAAAACCTTACTCATCTGAGGTACATATATGTTTTAACAACTTATTTAAACTGGCACAGACCATTGTTTGGACACTCCTAAATCTTATTTAGCTTGCACTTGATACTGAATTGAGAAAAAGGTATGAAGCAAGATAAGTGTTTAAACAGAGCTTTGTAAGGGGTCAATTCTGTCTATTCAAAACTTAAGCTGAACTGGCATTGCTTTAAGACTGTAAATTATTATTCGAGCCACTTTGTACCTTCAGAACAGTTCAATGCTCATAGCATACATCCAGAACACTGTCTTCACCAACCACCAGCAGATCAGAGAGACGGAAGCACCTGGAAGCAGAAAAGGAAAACATCTGAAGATGGAAAACCTCTTTACCTAGAAGATGATGAGAGTTTAGATCTTCAGTTTAGGTGAAGGCTAGTTCTCTTCCTCATTGGCAGAGGAGGAAGGCCAATGAGGAAGAGGCCATCCCATTATATGCCTAAACAAATCAGTAGTTCCCAGGAACAGAAGGTCTGCATGGGCAGATCACATTGCAAACTGAGTCTTAAAACATGTGCTTGGTGTGTTATGTATGTCAGAGCCAGAAAATTTAGGAACAACATTGTGAACTTGAATGTATGAAAACAACAAAGAATCACTATAACTCAGGCTGTGATTCACAGAACTGTCCTGTGTTAGGCTGGTCTATGGTTGAGTCCACTGAAATAAGGAGGTGTTCAAACTCTATACTCATTAAGATATGTTTAGTGCTTTCCTGAGGCAATTCCTGACCTGCTAGTGTTAGAACACCTTGAATAAGCTTGAATTATTGCTCCATTTTTTTTTTTGGAATATGGGAAAATTTGATTTGTTCAGGGTGACAAAACAGCCTGATTCCAGTGCCTGGCTCTTAGTCATAGTTTCTCCTTTCTTCCATTTGATGATTTATTACACGAAATAGGTTCTGTAACCAGAATAAAAGACAATTGTTGGGGTTTTTTGTTTTCTTTTCTGTAGGCTTAGCATCTCATAATAAACTGATCCCCTGCTCCCCAGTTTGCCAGCATCTGACCTCCTCTCCAAATACAGAGGCATTATACTTCCATCTATCTATTCTTACCTCTTTCTCATACATGTATTCTTTAACATATGTATCAATTTCTGCATGTTTTAGTCAGAGGAACAATATACAACCTATAGTATATTGAAGTTGTCATTATACAGTATTCTTAGATTTGTAATGGAAAAAGCCAGATCCAAAGGGTAATCTAGGAGGCTGATTAATACCAGAAAAGGAATAAATAAGATTGGAAACAGAGTGGATGCTTGAAAATCTTACTTGCTTTTACCTAGGGTCACTAACTTAATTTTCTCCTACCGTCCATGTGGTTTTTGTTTTTTAATTTCCAGGAATTCCTGACTGTTTATTCTATAGTGAACCAATGGGATTTTGAGGCCATGGTATGTTGTGGGAAATGTCTCAGTAGTATGTGTTCTTTGTTAAAAGTTGCTGAGAAGCTGCGTTGGTGTAATTGAACAAACACTATCTCACTTTTAAAAAGGGAGCATAATCTGCACATCAATTGAAGCCAAATGTCTGCTTAATGATTAAGACACTGCTGTGTGTCATCCTCCCAGTATTCAGCAGTGTTCCATCAGTGCCCTGAAATCCAATTGCCAGTGTTAAGAAAAAAATCTTCAAATAGATTTGTGAAGGCAGATGGTTTGTTTATACACAATTTTAATAAGAACAATGTTTTTCTAATAAAATCTTGTGTGATTTATCCAACTTGTACAGCACAACAAAGAAAAACAAGGAGAGGACTATGTGCACACATATACCAGGTTCTGATTACACAAAGTGCTCCATTGCCTGCCTGAAGCCTGGCCAGCCGTGCACTCCCTCCCTCCCATCCCAACAACAAGGCTGCCTGGATGAGGGTGGGGAGCTGGGACTTCAGCTTTGCACCTGGCAAGACGACGGCCACCCTACTCAGTTTTCCCCTTGCCACATCCCTCTCTGCTTCTAATAAATGTTAAATATGGATAAAATGGTGAAAGAAATAACAGAGCTGCTGCCCGTTGGTAGATGATCTAGCTCCAACCTCACTTGTCCTTCCTTGCCTCCTCCCATTGCTAATATTTCTCCCAGTGCTTCACAGATGTTTTCTTATCATGCTACTGAGTGGTAATTTTTCAAGTGACTTCTCAGAGCAGATGTTCTACAGACACGTGCTGTTTAGCCTTCTGTTGATGTTATTTCTCTCATAAAAGAAGCATTACTGCCACATTGCTTAAAAAACAAGACAAACCCAAGAAACCCCCCCCCAAAAAAAAACTAAAAAAACCAAACCAAACCAACCAAACAAAAAACCACAACAACAACAAGAACAAAAAAAAACACACAGAAACACACACACACACACACACAAAGGCAAAATAAACACCAGAACTTCAAATAAACAAAAAAATCATCAGGGTTTTTAGAGACCTGATAATAATCTGATAATACTGCAAGAGAACCCTGATCAGCCTGCAGTTATTATTCTATGTTTCACAAAGTAGCTCCTTCAAAATGTCTTTTGCTCAGAAAGCTCTAATTCCTATCCAGTTACAGGACAACTCATTTAACAGTAAAGTTACCTTAGTAGTAAAGGTTACATGAGAAACAAAATTTGGTACACATATGTTTGGACATACACTATTTCACAACTATACTTTGATTATTTGCTTTAACCAAACAAAATAAAAAGTCACAAAATAAAATATGCATCATTTGATTTTATGCAAGCTGGTGAATGCATCCACACTCAGCGAATTCTGCCTCTGGTCCTTCCACAAAGTTCATATACTGGGGTATGTTTATGTTCTTCTATTTACTTGGTCTTAGCATCTTTCTATTCCTCTCTTCATACTGTGTTTCCTTCCAGTTATTATTGCAGATATATTTACTCGGTGCAGTTTTGCTCAGGTTTTCACAGGATGTTTGGAAGTGCTGCACTTACACCCAGATAGTTCTCTGGTCAACACTTCAAAATTAGCAAGGAAGAACTCATTGCAGTGAAGTATCATTGGATGCTGACTTTCAAACAGGCAAAGCAATCATGTGGAAATAAAACTAGGTTGGAGGCACTATCTGGGTGGAGAAAATAAACAAATTTCATATGAGTTCGGGAACTACAACCAGTGGCCAGATTTCCTCCAGTGAGTATAATAATGACATTTCTCCACGAATTAAAACTTGGTTTCACAGGAGCTGTGCCAACTAAAAGCAGCTGAAGAGCTAGCCCAGAGTCCACAGCTTTTGGTTTCGACCAAACTGCACGTCCCACCCACTACATGCCCTTGATGTGGAAGCACAGCCTCGAAGAATGAGCACAAGAGCAGAAAATGTTGACTCAAGCCACCTCAGGCCTCTGCTCCAGTTGGCCTTTCTATAAAACCAGTTCATTAAAGAATACTTCAAGTAACTGATTCATCCTCTTTTATGCCAGTGAAATTGTTGGATCCAAACCAGCATAAAACTGGAGCCATGCAGAGCTCAATTAAGCCCAAGGATTTTGAAAGGGTTGATTAGCTAATGCTTTTACAGTTCCTGTTAACATAAAGAACCAAATGTGTTCCTCTTGTAGAGACTTTTTTGACTTGCAGAGACTTTTCTGACTTTCAGAAACTTGGGATGTGGGGCTGGGGGCAAGCAGCAGTGTGGTAAGGGCAAGTAATCAGGGAATGGGTTTTGAGATAGTCTATACACCAGGTAACCTTCTGTAAATCTCTCAGACTTCTGCTCTTCAAAGGCAGTTTCAGTTCTCCAGTCATCAGTTCAGGAAAAACAAATCCAAGGTTTTCTGTTTACAGTCTTTCCCTCCTTAGCTCAACATCACTGCTTTCTCACTGTCCTACATACCACCAAAACATCTGGGGTGGTGGCCCGTGCCAGAACTCACACCAAGCTGTCCAATTACTCAGATATCCCCAGGGACTGGACAAATGCCTTGTATCAGATGGTTCTTCATCCCTCTAATAGTCTTGCTACACTAAAAAAAAAAAAAAAAACAAACCCAAAACCAAAAACAACAAAAAACAAATCCACCCCAAAACACAATATTGGGATATAAGCAGTTTGGAAGCTGAGGTAAGGCAAGAAAGAAAAAAAAGGCTAAATATGTGTGCATGAATGTGCATATTTACTCACTCACACACACACTATAACATTCTCCCAAAACACATATGATGACCAAGAAATTTCAAGAGTGAGCACAGAATATTACCAGAAATCATAAGAGAAATAAAGTAGCTGACTTTGAAAAGAGTGGAAAGTACTTTTGATTGGACTTATACTAACTGTGGGAAAGCTACTAGGGGAAAAGTGGGAAATGTTTAAGCAACTGTTGGAAAGAGTGCAGTTGAAATTCTTCCCACTTCAATCTAAACAGGGAAAAGTGCAACATAGACCATTGTGGTTAGGTAAGGAATGAAATGCAAAGAGTTTTACAAGCAGAAAGCTGAAAGCTTTTAAAAAAGATAAACAAATCTGGTGCAGAGGATTTGGAGGCACTGTATGTAAAAATAAGCAGAAGTAAGTTAAAGGATCAAATTAAAGGAGCAAATGGAATTACTGAATGCTAAACTACATAAATATTTCAACTGACAACAATGGACTCTTTAGACATACTCACATTAAAGAAAAAGGAAAATATAATAGTGGTCTCCTAAAAATGTACAAAAAATGAGAAACAGGGACAAAGGAAATGGTCTAATAATAGCAGAGAAGAGGAAGGGAAAAAACAAGAATTATATTACGGTTCCTGATTCAGAGCCCAATCCTACAGGAATTGAAATACACTTCTTTACTTTTTTGGGGCATAGATATTTGTCAGGTAGAGGACAAGACAGAAAAAGCAGGATAAAGTGTGCCAATTTTTCCACCTTTTCTCCCAGTTGTGGCTGTGGGGCTGGTTCAGGCTCCCATCCTTGTAAGAGAAGGTAAGAGAAATTCCTGCAAATTTCACCTGGCACCAGTGAAACTAAAGGTATTTGTGAATCCCTGGGACTCCGCTCTTTTCTTATCACTTAGTAAATTCAGTCCAACTTGATGTCAGATAGCAGGGCACTACACAGGAACTACAACACGACTTAACACCCTGCACTACAGAGAAATCCCAAGGCAGCTCAGCAACAATTAGGTATCTCTCTACTTATTTTGCTTACACCTTGTGTCCGTGAAATGAAAAAATGAACCTAAGGATTAATAATATAATGGCCAGTCTTCGCGAGCGAAGATCCGGGGAAGGTCTTTCCACCTTCCAGCCTGCGCATTGGATTTTTTAGGTGAGACACAGTGTGCGCGGAACTGAGCCCACCCTAGGAATTATAACATAAAAGGCTGTGAATGACAGTCAGATAGTCAGTGACCTACAATTTTCGGACCCAGAAGACTTTCTTGCTTTACATGACTCTCTTCTGTCATATGGACACTCAAAGCAAAGCACTTACACAGAGGATTTATAGATTTATAGAGGATTTATATAGTGGGCTAAGAAGGCCATGTCCCCCCTTTCCATCAATATATTCTCATGTATGTTTATATATGTTATATATCTCTATATTTTATATATACTAAATATATGTCTGATGGAGAGACACTGCATTGCAGGGGATAAATTAGTATTCTTTTTTCAAGCTTTCTCTCTCCATCTGGCTCCACACCTGTTATGTGTTAAGCATATTTTCAGTAACAGTGAAAAACATTTAGGATGACCTAATAGATGTGTATAAAATAACGAAGGAAGTGATAATGATGCACATGGTAAAACATCCTTCCATCCAAGAGGCCCAGCAGCCATGAAATGTGGCAGAAGCATTTTAAACATAAACATGAATAAAATCTAGTAAGAACTTTGTTCCCCAAGATAAACAAACACCTGGATTAAGTAGTGGCACTGGACAATAAAAACAAATTGCAACAGTGTTTTAAGTATTTTTGTATTATAAATAAAAATATAAACCCCTGGAAAGCAGGAATGAGATAAATGTACCAAGAAAATAAAAAGAAGACACTTGGACACATCCATGAGCAATCTGCATACATAATAAAAGCAACCATGAAAAAGCAACTGTTCATTATTATTAGAATTATCACTACTATATTCATTCTGACATCAAAAGTATATGAAGCCAAAGCCGGATCCTTAGAGTGGAATTAAGTACATTCATGTTTACAAGGTTTGCGAGAACAAGTCCTGATTTCTTATTATGAGCTATCACTGTCGAAGATGTTGGTACTAACATATTATGCATGACCACTCTTGAAGGATGTTAACCTTCCAGAAGTAAGACCATTGTCAAGAATATTTCCTGCTTTGAAAAATCGGTCTGACCTCTCAAAACTAATTTACTCTATTTAAAGTTAGCCCTGAACCTCAGATCTTAAAGGAATGGTTCTGTCCCTAATTTTGATACTTAGCCCCTTCTCTGCTCCTAGTTCTCAATTGTTTTATTGGAGCCACACTTGCTGAGTGTGTTTCTCTAAAGACAACTTGAAAAAGTACACATACCATGGTCCCAAAATACATACATTTTGACACAGCCTTTGAAAGCAGTGTTAAATCCTTAACATCACTAAAATATGGAAGCACATCTGATTTTCTTTTTTTTTTTTTTTTAAACAGCTCTACTCTCTCTCAGTTCTGCTAATTTATGCCCTGAGGCACAATGTTCACATGTTCAGATACTGCCCAAACATGCTGGACGACAGCCCTCTGTCCATTCTCAGTCCAAGTTTTTGTTCTCAGTCTTCAGAAGATGTTTTCATGTTGTTTTCAACAGGCTGTGTCTCAGGGCAAGAAGCAACATGGTTTCATGATTGCTCTGCTTGGAAGGCTGCTGATTGCCACCCACTATGGATGTGGGGCTTTGGGCCGTGCTCTGGTCCAAGTGGGCAGCAGCTCTCGCCCTGTGTCCAACAGCCAAACCAGCAGAAGATGGTGATGGCTGTCACTCCCCATTGCCCTCTGCCAGCTTGGAAACCATCCACTGAGAAGCTGCATCTGATTACTGCCGCTGGACAGTGCTGAGCCGCGTTCGCATTCGGTGATTAATTCAATGAATTTGGCATGCAGAATAGAAATGTCTCAAAATTGCATTATTCCGGTGAAAGCACCTGGATACCCTTAGGAAACAAATATAATAACACTAGTATTGAGAAAACATAATCACTAGGAATTTTAAAAGGGGGAAATAATTTGCAGTCACAGCTTTTATGGATCAGAACCAGCTTGGTAAAACAGATCCCTTTGTAGTGTTATCAAATGCTCTGGTACGTGGTGACATGCAAACTGGAGCTTTCCTGTTCTAAAATATTACGACAGGTCTTCATTAACTAAAGGCTTTATTTTAATATTAAAAATGTTGATAGGTGTTTTCTATGCTACTATGAGCAAAACCGTTATCAAAAACAATTATACTTGCGTGCCCCATAAATTAGACCAAAATCTACAATTTTGACTCATAGTCCATTATGTCTCTTTCCTCCTTTCCACTTCAGCTCTTTAACAAGAGAAGGAATCAGAGAATTTTTGCACCACTCAGTTTCTTGTTTCTCCCTAAATAAAATATAATAAACTTGAAAGCTTTAGTAAGTCTACACATCCCATCCTCATGTATCAAAAGGCTGAAAGGTACTGGTAAAACTTGGAAACCAGGGTGTTTAAAACAGTAACTCTCCCATATAGTTATCACAAACATTCTAATATTAAACACTTCAAATGATTCAAAAGTGTAATAGTGGCCCAGATTTTTGGAGCCTTTCTAAAACTGAAGTTTGGAATTATAAAAGGTCTTACAACGCAAGGATCAGTGATAAAGCTTTGCCTAATGGTCCCATTTACTATTTCAAATAGTTAGCATATGGAATGGGACCAGAACAGAGAGGAGCAGAAGAAAATTTCATCCCAAAATCTATCCAACAGAATTTTATTTGTTGTTTCAATTAAAAGGAAAAATACATAACAGTTGCATGCACTCTGAGATCCCTACTATGTATCTCTCAGTTACCAATTTGAGGACAATGCAATTTAATTTCAGCATTCTGAGCTAATTAAATTAGTGTGAGAGAGGCAAAAAGTTTCCACTTTTCTGTGGAAACCTCTTGTAGACCATTCTATTAAAAAAAAAAAAAAAAAAGAGTGAGATTACATTTAAATATTTAATTTCTGTATTCAGTCAGTAGAGTTAAGTTCACATATGACCTCATTGAATAAAAGTAAGCAAAAGAGATGATTTCAGAAAGGTATTTATTTTCCATGCTCATATAGCTCAACTGCTATGAAATCCTATCTTCTCAAGTTCCCTGCCTATAACAGCACTTTAAATGAGATATAAAAGGATAATTCATTCTCATTCTCCAGCTTTCACCCAACTTGTAAAATCCTTTCAGTACATACAATTCCACATTTACTTTTCTGAAGTATTTTTTTTCAATTCACTGCTTTGATGAGAAAAGCATCTTCTTCATGTCAAAGGTCTCTAGACCATTTCTCTACTCATGAATTAATTAGGACCAGCGACCTTTGATAAAAATACAAGGATTCAAAACCCACAGTGTTTCTCTAATAGAAGTGCAACAACAATTTACACTCACAGTCACTGTGTTAAGTGTACATATAAAATACACCAGGATCTGAGTTGCACCAGTCTTGTCTACACAATTGCACCTCTGTGTATAGATGGCAAATGCTTTACCATCTTATGCACCTCAGGACTTTTTTCATTTTCTCTATTTGAATAGCAAAACATGCGAGATAAAAGCCATATCATGATCAGTAACCAAAGCTATGCTCATATCCATAGATATTCAAACCAATATTTGAGCACTTATAAATTAGTATTTGCTTGTTCAAGATCTTACTGCAACATTTTGGATTAGACTCTTCACCATAAAATACTGATTTTTTTCATTATAAAACAAGACCATGACATCTTTTACCTGATCCTGTACTGAACTTTTTGCTTAACTAAACTTTGACAGCAGCCACTTTTGCTTTTACAGTATCTCTAATAAACAGATACACTCCTTTAAATAACTTCACCCCAAGTTCATCTCGGTCCTCCTCTTTAAAAAAAAAAAAAAAAAAGGGCACGTTTTTTTCTTCCTGACCTCTTTCCTAGAAAAGACAGATAGATTGTGTGCAGAGTTTATTATGAGATCGATCAAGGTAATTGAGGTATAATTTTCTCAGCTATTTCTGTCATCATTTTTAAAGGCAGAGATGATTATATTTCGCTCTCACCCATCTGGGAAAGCACACTGTGTTCTCATGTAATTTGAACGTTTCAGCAAGGATGTGAGACCATCTTTTTGGATGCAGCTAATAACTCTGTCATTAGGCCATCCTCTCTTGAGACTTCATTTTTCACATTAATAATTGTCAACACTATCTCTTTTTCAGAAAAAAAACAACCACACCTAAATCTTCTCTTCCTCTCTGGCACACCACCAGCCAATATTAAGTTAAAAATGTGGCTACAGTTCTGAGGCTCCTTAAAGATTCACTTGCTCCTTATGAAAATCTTCATACACTTTTCTATAGCACACTTTTTTCTTTTTAAGAATGATTGCTGAACATTTAGGTGATAACAAGCATATTTTTTAAGGTCACCTCGAAATTAAACTCCAAGTCTCATATTTTTGCTGGAGTGCCCATACCTAAAATCCTCTTCTCATTTATGCCAATCTTCCAGTGCCATAATTTAAGTGAATTACTTTTAATTGCATCTAACCTTTCAGAAAACAAGATCCTGTCTGTCCACTATGCTAGCTTTCATTCCACACTTTTTTTTTCCCGTGTCCTATTCTGTGTAACTGTGATATCAGTTACCACAAGAAACATTCCTGTTCTGAAATACATTTTTTGTATCCAATATTATATAATTCTTCGGATCTGTAATGAGAACACACTGTTTCACTTTGATCCCTTATATTTCAGTCTGCTTTAACCACCAGTTTTCTACCCTGTATTTCTACACAAATTTTGCATCAGTCACCTCCAGTCACTAATGCTTGAAAAGTTCAGACTTCAAGTCAAAGTTTTTGCCTTTGCTTACCATTAAGGTAAAACCAAGACATCAAATAGGTTAACACATGCACAAGTGTATATTATTGTGTATATAGTTTCTGTTAGTGGTTTGAACCCTGACTTTATTATTTTTCTAGAACTGGCAGAGATAAAATATTCTTACTGGATTTAAACCCAGTGATTTCCAAGTATGTTCATAACATAAGCATATCTAAGCTTCAGTGTCCACATTAAACTTTATTGTTTATATATATATACAGAATCTTTGATGTACCTTGCACACCAAATCCAGTCATTTTATAAACCATAAGCAAATATAGCTGCTTGCTCTGTGTTTGACTTAGAGTAATAATGTTAATAAATCTAGTGTTCCAGCTTACTCTTTCACAAGTTTTTTTTCCTCTAACACCAAAAATAAGGCATTTGAGCTGAATTGTTTTGTCAAAATAATTACAAGACTGAAGAATCAAATCAAATTAAGTAGTAAGCTTTGAAAATTTGGATCCTAATGGTGGCTTTTAGTCAAGCAGGGCTTTTTTCAGGACTGTCAAAATCTCTTTGATTATGAACCACAAATTCTTCAGTATCTATCTGGAAAGTTCAAAGAACTTCAATATTTTACCCAAGATTTTGCCTGTTCTGACTGGCAGCAAAGTAAATATGATGGGTGGTCTGTTTAAGGCACCTGTCCAAGCCCAATCACATTACATTTTCATAGCATCAACATTTGAAAACAGTATAGCTGTTGCATCAACAAAAGTGCATGGGAATATCTCCAAAGCAGATGGCAACTAGCACATCACAAAAACATGCAGATTCGTGAGCCAATTTATATAGCAAAACAGCATCTACCACAGACAACGGGAAGTATAATTAGCATATTCAAACATTCAGAACTTCCCAACTTCACATGGTTGAGGCTGAGCACAATGAAAAGTAATTGTTCTCACATAACACTGGCTTTAATTTGGACAGGACCTACTTACAGCAGGATTTATTCAACTGAGTAATTCCTTTTGAATCTGAAAGGACACACAATTAATTTGCAAATATTTGCTATATTTTGCACAATTGAAAACACAGAAAGCCAGACAAGGAACTTCTTAACAAGAACACTTATGTATTTCTTTTAAACCAATATGGTTCTAATGTCATGTCTATATCAAATTTTATTGTAATTCATAGATATCTAACACAGTCCACATTTCAAGACAACAGCGAGCAATCTGCACCCATATAACTCTTTGTCCAGATTTGTTCCCAGTCTGCATGCCTAGCTCTCTTTGCAATTGTTTCTGAAAACACTGATTATGTTATGCAAACTTAACCTACAATGTTTACCATCGTCTGAAAAATCTAATTATTTAATTGTCTACATAGTTCTCTCTATGTTAATTGTCTCAGAATGGAGTCATTCAGTTATCCACAGGTGGCCAATTTTACAGCTTTCACATATGTGAGAATTCATTTAGAGAAGTAAAGGAAAACCTGCTCTACAGCTCGACTTAGAGCAAATATAACACCCAGTGGATAACCTTTCCACAGTGACCTGTTCATATTTTTCATACTCTAATTCCATAGTTCCTCTACTGCAGGAAACAAAACAAATCCTTGTTATTGATAGCTTGATGATGCTGATTTTAAAAATGTAGGTATAACTCAGATATGACAGAACGGGGTCTTTACTATTTTGTTGTCACTGAGTCTCCAACTATGCAAGTTTACAGACTCAAACTGGGACCCAATTAGACTTATGAGTGACACAATTTTTCCGTGGCCTGCTTTGGCCCTGACCTGGAATCCAACAATATAAAACCAAAGTAGAAACTTAGAATGCGCTTAATCTCACCTAACTTAAGATGTCCAGACAAATATACCTGAGCTCATGGCCACTGCCATCCTTTGCAGACCGCAGAGAAGACTCACTGCCTCTACTGACTTCAGAAAGGGGCCAGTGTTACAGACTTGGAAAAAGATACCTGTATTCTTGAAGTCCAACTAAACAAAACAGTTAGGTCTGACCCCAGATTTTACCCTTAGCACACTAAAAAATAGTACATCCGGAACTTGTTATTAGAGGTTACAGAACTACTCTTTTGGGACATATTTCATTTTACAAAAATAGGTAAAACATAACAAGTGTATATATGATAGTCACTTTGCACCCTGCTCTTATATTCAAGCATAACATCATATGTAGGAAAAATGTATTGATGAATACTGCATGTCCTTCTACCACCTTTGACCTATGATGAAAAGGAAACACCACAGTGTTTTATTCTAAGGCACCATAAACGTTATCTTAAAAACTTGGAGTACTGTATTGCACTATTCATCTTACCAAAATATTAATATTATACACATGTTTATGTATAGACAAACTTCACTCTGTTTTGGAAGAATTTGGTGTAGTGACACTAAAGTAATTTAAAATATAGTGCATTCAATTTAAAGAAATGGGGTTTCCATTAATGCACTGTCTGAAAATGGAACTATATTTCCCTAGGACACCCTCCTGATTTCCAGTCTTCCGAAGATCTTGGTGGTTGATCCTGTCAAAGAGTCACAACATTTTACTGGAAATGTGAACAAAATATTAATTTTCCCAAATGAAATGCTTTAAATTCAGGCCAATATAAACCTTTCAGAGTTATCCCTCTATAAGTTTCACCCCAGGGTGTGGTGTTGCACAGCTGAGGAGCTGAGCTAATAAGTGTTGAAAAAAGGAAAACACTGCTTTATGGCATCATGTAAATTGGCACCAAAAAAAGCTTGCTTCCTCCTACACCCCAGTCTTGACAAATAAATGCCAAAATGTGGAAGCCACAGAAGCAAAGTCCAACTGGTATGAAAGAAGGTAGAAAGCAACAAATAGTTCTGTGAGGGAGTTCTGTATTACACATTTCTAGTGTCAATATAAATTTGTACATTTGACCTGCTCAGGCTCAGAAGCAGTTAATTAACCAAAACCCATGTGATCACAGATACTTTTCACTTGCAGATTAAAAAAGCTGGCTTCTGCCACTTCCATGTTCCTGCAGTGGCACTACACGATTGTGAGTCCAAAAGACTCTTTTGTTGCATTCAACTTGTCTTTGGGTCAACCAGAGAATTACTCTAGACTGACAGTAATGTAACCAAAACCAGATTTTAGCATTAAGAAAGCAAATTTACATTTTGCTGTGACTGTATTAAGTCTTGCCAATATATTTATGTGAGCAAAGCCCTTCTTTCAGACTTTCAATTTATATTGGCAAAAGTACTCCACATTGGCACAAGATCCTTTGGTTGAATAGATTGCATTTCTATGGAGAAAACAAGAGAGCTTGTTAGCACAGCTATGTTACTTGAGTGTGATGCATTTAATTCACGTATACATGAAATCAGAATGGGGCAGTACAGCTCTGGTCACCCTCATTTATGAATTCCGGTGCAGTAATCTCACTGGAGCGCTCCTATTAATTTCAAGAATTTCTATTTCATAAATCAGAACTTAAAAAAACGAGTCAAAATTGTAAGAGTTTTAAAATAGGAATCTTGAGAGGTTTTTCATGCATGTCTGGATTTTAAGGTTCATGTTTTCACAGCTTTTTTCTCCATTTATAGTGCTTATGTCCTTTTAAAGCAACAAGAACCTGAGATTCATATTCAGTAACATATATGCACGAACACTGGTCCTCGACAGAAATACCAAAACACAACAAAATCACGAAGTGTAACAAACTTGCCAGGTAAACATATTAAATCGATGAGGGATCTTTCATTCCCAGTCCAAAAATTTTACTGAACAATCTAATAATATTGTGGTCCCAGTACCAACATATTCCCACAGACAAAGCTCCAATGGAGCCAAACCCTTCCACAGCATTTTAATCTTCTGCAAAAGTCCTGAACTCAATCTCCCATGCCCAGGTGAGTTCACTACCCAGGAAAAGAATCTTTGAAATACTGTCTGATACATAAAGCAGCTCTGCTAGCAACTGTCAAACCCATGTAAAACCAGTCACACCAGTTAGCAGCTGCAGCTCTAGTCATCAACGTATTAAATAAAAGGCACACAGCACTAGTTCACATAATAATAGAAAGCAGCTTTGCTGTTTGCTGAGAATATTGTTAATATGATTTTGGTAAGCCCCAAGTATGTCTGTGAGATTCTTTGGGGAATTCTGGTTGAGGAACATCCCTCCAGGCTTCAGCAGGCCATAAGCTGAACAAGACAGGCCAAGGAGCTTGTCTGGGGACGCCTGCAGATGCAGAGGCTGAGTGGACATCCAAGTGACTCAGAAATAGCAAACCTGCTACAAAGAACAAGCAGAAGAAACACACATGCACAAGTAATGTAGCCAAGCCTGGATTTGTTTTGGCAGGGTGTTGGCTAGGTGCAGGCTGAGATTTCTGAAGAACGGAACTGCCTCCTGTTGTCCCTGGGACCGAGCCTTCTTTAAACTAATTGGATGGCATGCAGTAAATACCTGGCTCCTCCTAGCAAAATTATCTCACAAGACCCTAAATACACTTGGGCCAAAAAGAATATGATCTGCTTATTTATTACTTTTTTACCTTGTTCTGATAACTAGAAACATTGGTTAAAGATCCCATAGTTACAGACAGTATTCAGATGCAGAATGCAACTTGCTTTTCTCTGGTGGACTGATTTTTCTTAGCCAGCTCCAGAGTAAATCATAGCTAGGATGCACAATATTCTGCATGCAGCCTACCCAGAGGGCTTTTTTTTCTCATAGGGGACAGAACACGGTACCAAAACATACTTTTGACTGGACAGGAAAACAACTTTTCAAAGACACATATTTTGAACATTGATCATTTGCTAAAGACTCCTTTTTTTTTTTGTTAAATTAAAAAGTATGAATGGAAACACATTTTCTGTTTGGCTCAGTAAGAATAGGAGTAGTTTACCATGATAAATGGACTACTGGGTTCTGTGCCTGAATGTGGCACTTCCTACCTCTCCTGTGGCAGTCCTGCAGAGCTCTTTACAAGAATGTTTTAGAACAAACTGTGCCAAGATGTATACTGAAAGGGGAGACCTAAAGTAACTCCATGCCAAGTAAATTCTGTGTCAAAGCGCTGCCACTGAGTTCCAGTGAATGAAACCACCTGAAAATTGGAGGATAGTTTCTTATTTTTATCAGACCACAGTAATTGGCATGATGGTCTTAAAAGTAAGGGACAGACCCTTGAGCCTGTAAAACACTGGGAGAAGGGTAGGAGAGGGAAGAAATGTACAAAAGAGTCAAAGAAATTCAGTATTTAATTTTAAAGCCGTAAAAATTAAGAGAACGAGTATGGAATAGCTTCACTCAATTATGTGACCTTCTGACATGGTGATGATAATGTCACGATGCTGAGAAAGAAATAAGGGGGGGGATGTGGAAAGTTTCAAATACTCAGTATTTTTATTCCCACATCCATACCAAAATTCCTACTTCTATCAAAATCACCTAAATGTATAATAATATAACCAATTAGAAATCAGATATACTTCTTTGAAATCATCAGTGAAGCACCTGTGGATTAACTCATTTACTAAAAAAAAAGAACAGTAACTGTACAATACCTACAAACTATTTTTCAGTATCGGGTATAAGAGCCTTAGTTCTGCATATACAGTTGTAGTAGCATTTTGGGGTGTTATATATGTATATGTGCTAAAATAAAAATCACTCTGCAACATACTGCTTTCAGCTACAGTCAATTTTTTAAGTGCAAGGCCATTTTAAATGAGAAAAAGTATCAAAATGGTTGCAAGTAAATTAAAGTCTTCTCAGGTTTTTTTCTGAACAGAGGCAGTGTGAGAGAACAGAACCCAGTCAGTGAGCACTTTGAGCAAGGGCCTATCCTAAGGAACTTATTTGCATTTCAATATTTATTTCACATTCTAAGTCGATTTTAGTAATTTATTTCATTAAGCCCAGAAAAAAAAATAAAAAGAGAAGCAATTGCTGCAGAATATGTTTTTAAGGGTGTGGAATCACATTTTATTAACATTGTGAAATCTAATAAATTCCTTTTGAAGATGTTACATGTCAGCAGTAAAAGACTTGTAAAACACCATAAGCATGAGAACTTAAGCATATGTTAGTTTAACAAAATTTGCAAGGTATTTCCATACTGCCTATAATTTTTAACAGTTATTAACAGACTGGCAATTCATTCAGAATAGTCCTCTCAGTTAATAAAGCTAGGTTTTAGCAGCAGCCATGATTTTCATGGATTACAACTTCATAGGCTTCCCAGATTTGGCCCAGGAAAACAGTTATAACGTTTTTCTAGTTCTTACTCCAAGCATGTTTCCTCCTTCCTCCACTTCTTTAGGTAGAAGGCAAAATTGGCAAGGAAGGAGCCTTTTATCCCTCTAACAACAGAAAACTCCTAGAAACAATAGAATCATCTACTGGCCATTTCTGACCACTTGATTCAGACCTATTATAGTATGAAGGGGTTTTTGCTGTGTGATTGTTTTTTTCTTTGTTTTGTTGATTTTTGGTGTTTTCTTTTTTTAAATGTAATTAAAATTCATTAATCACTAAATGTCATTTAATATCATTAATATACTTCAAAAATATCCCAAGAAAATATTTTTCTTGGGTATAAATAACAAGTAAATTTGTTGTCATCTGAATTGTAACGCAGCTCTTTTCCGTTTATGTTTGTTCAGAGCTCTTATTCTCTCACAAGTTTCTATGTAGTTGCCTATTTTGTCTTTAGTTTTTTTTTTAAATTTTAGCGTTTCCCCTGAAGCCATCTCCAGAGTCCTCTCCACTCAGGGAAAGACAAAGTTGGCTCTTTGTTTGTTTTCTGACAGAAAAAAAAAAGAAAAAAAAAATCTTATGCCTTGACTGTTTCTCTTTTCAAAAACCCAACCCACAAAATCCTCCAAACCTCCAGTGCTATTTTTGCATGGTGTGATATTTTATCCTTTGTTTTGTTCCTGGCATCAAGCTTTATGTGTTGGCACAAAGAAATCTTGTACCTCCAGTCTTGTAACTCAGAGGCAGGGAATGATAATCCATAAGCTTTAAAAAGGCTCGATCATGGTTTGTTGCCATAACTGTGCAGAAGAGTTTGTCCAAAGCCACATATCACTGATGTTCCTTTGTTCAGTAACTCTTCACATATAAAAGTCCTCAAAAAATTACAATGCCATGAAAGATGGTAAGATAAATTAAAATATTATAAATAAGCATAATTAGATGGAGTGAATATGTTCAACAGTAATAACTAAACTTTACTTCTAAGCTAATTAAAAATAAAAATAGAGCCTTAATGTCTCAAATACCACGATTATTTCTGTACACTGCAAGTCAAAGTAAGGTGTGCCTCAGCTACTAAGCACTGGCAATAGTAACTTGTTCACGGTGGCAATACTTCCCTGGAATTTTGTGTTCTTTAACTGGGAAACTGACACTGTAGAAAATTTTAGATATATCTTTCATCCCTTTCCACCATGCAACTTGTACATTTCCCCAACTGTCCGACTATTTTTTCTTCTCTTTACTTCTTGGCCCCTGCAGGATGCTTTTAGATATATTAAAAACACAGCTGCATACATTCTGAAGGGGCATCATAACATGCCATTTGTCAGTCTATGTTTAACCAGCGCCCTAGGACTTCATGGCCTAAACATACAGGAAAATAGTAGTCAGGACAGCAACTTGAAAAGAAATACAAGCACAGTATGCTGTTCATACTGAACACACACTGATGTTTCATCTACTTAACCCATGGGCCATTCTGAAGGTAATAACACACTACCTCAAGAGGCTAAGGTTTCATTACATTTTTAAGAACTAACAGGTGCGGCTCTATGGTTTGCCAAAATACTTTGTGATGAACTGCAAAACTAATCTGTAAACTTGCCGCTCACCCCTGGGTCGCACTGCACCTGGCTAGTGAAATGGCAATAGTGGAGTTTATGACTGGTCATCCTTGTTCCACTGCTGCAGACCTCAAAGTACTAAGGCAGGTGCTTAATCTGCACAGCACTAGGGAAAAAAAAATAAAAATACGATTTTGAGCCTGTATAAGTTACCTAAAAGTAGAAAAGTAAGCTTCTGCTCCTTATCCCCTTACACCAGCTCAGTAGGAACTAGCAAGAGAAACAGAATAATTGTGCTTAGACATGGATTAGACAAGGTCACACAAGCTTTCAAATGTCTACTGGACCTTTATCACGGTGGTCCTTGCAAGACCTTCACTTTCTGAAGTGCCTCGAAGGAGCCTTCAGAGCTTCGTGCCACCCGCCTCCCCTCTGCTTTTTCTTCCAGCCAGGCCTTTGCCCTTGAAGGCGTAACCCTGGTGTGGCTGCAGGACCCGCTCCCGACACCTCCCGAACTCGTATGACAACGGGGAAGGAGCGGCCCCCTCTTTACTGCTGGAGCCCCATCTTGCCTGCCACAAGGCACTACTGCTAAATACGCGCTCTGGACAGATTGGGTGTTTACTACAAATAACGGACCGCGGCGTGAAAAGTGAGAGCTTTCCCCGTTCGGTGTCAGGAGCGCTGCGGCTGCAGCAGGAGAGGAGCGAGGGGCGGAGACAGGGCGGTGGGAGGCCCGGAACCCGCGGGGCCGGCGCGGAGGAGGAGCACAGGGAGGAGAGCTCTGGGATGGCGGCTCCCGCGGCGCTGCAAAGGAGCGTGGTGTCCCCTGCGGGCAGGCACACCGCCTCCCTCATCTTCCTGCACGGCTCAGGTGGCTGCTTTCCCCCCGTCCCTGCCCCGCGGCTGGGGCAGGGCGCAGGCTGCAGGGTGCTGCTCGGCGGGGCGCTCCCGGCAGCGGGGCTGGGGTTCCCCGCCCGGGGCTGCGGGAAGGGGGCGGCGGGACGGGGTGACCGCCAGGCTCGGGGAGGGGGTGTGAGGTGTCGCTGTCCCTGCGGCACTGGCCGGGAAGGAGGAGGCGGCTGTGGGCACAGGGCACCGGCCCACACAGCCCTGCCCTCCTGTGCCGTGAGAACACACGCGTTGTAGAAGATCATATAACCATAGAACGTGCCGGGTTTGGGGGAGGGAGGGGCTCATCAGCATCATCGAGGCCAAGTCCTGCACAAGACACCCCGAGAATCACACCATGTGCGTGAGAGCGTTGTCCAAACGCTTCCTGAACTCAGGCTTGGTGCTGTGCCCACTTCCCTGGGGAGCCTGTTCCAGTGCCAAACCACCCTCTCCTGATATCCGACCTAAACCTACCCCGATTCAGCCTCATGCTGTTTCCTCGAGTCCTGTTGCTCTCTTAATTGCCCCACTCAGAGGGTAGCCACAGGCAAAAGATAATTTTCACAGTTAAAGTGGCTCTTGGTGTCTTTGGATCAGGCTGAGAGTATTGTTGTCACCTGTTAAAAGCCAGGCTTGATAGACTGACTTCTCTCTGTTAGAAGGGTCTTGGCCGTGGACAGACTGGCTGCATGGCCACAATGTAGAGAGGGGAGTTACCTGCATCAAGGACCAGTCTGAAGGCAGGAGGGGAGTGTGTGTGTTGTTGGGTTTTTTCCTTAGAAGTTATTTCTAACCTGCTAAATAACAGCACATGAGTTTAAAAAAAACCCCAAACACAGTAATCATAGATCTTTATTAGACCAAGGCCTCGGGAATCCATTCTGTTGAGCTGCCCATGTGCATACGGCAATGTGCTGAAATCTTTGAGTGTCGTTCTCTTAGTTTTGCTTTTTGCCGATGCTTCTGTTTAGTTTAACAAAGCTGTATGTGCTTATTAAATTAGTTTTGTTTTTATAACCTAGTTTAATTTTGCTTTTTTAAAATTCTGTGAGTAAAAGAGTGAAAGTGAAAGTTTATAAGATGTGTTCAACCCCCTTGTTAACGCTAATGCTTTAATGCTTGAGGAAATAATTTTCTCTAATGTTGGAGGAGTAAGGGAAGATTATGGTTAGAGGTTGATTCCACATGTGGTTAAAGTACTCTACAATTTTTCATTTTTTTATATGATTTTGTTCATAATGTTTGCAATGGGGAAGTACAAGGGTGCTTTTATTTGGTTTTTAGCAGTTCCACAGAATAGAATTTAAAACAGGAGTAGCCACAGTGCTGTTCCTGTGGGCTGGCCTGTAAACCTGAATTGTAAACCTTCTGAACAGCACTTGTGATGGAAACTGGCAGTCAAGTGGCGTGAATCCATTTTGTTCATAATGCTTACTCTATACAAATTATAATAAATTATATAGATAAGTATTAGAAAAGTCCTGGTACTGTACATCAAATTTAGGTAGAGGATCCATTTGATAGCTTTTCAGGGAAGGCAAATGGATATAGCAAATACGTAATATTTTTTTAGGCTTAGGATTACAAATTTGTATGTTGTAACATGCACAAAATCATAGGCTGGGAAAGATCTTTAAGATGACTGATTCCAACCATTGACCAAATGCTGCCAAATCCACCACTAAACCATGTCCTTAATTGCCCCATCTACACATCGTTTAAATAGCTTCAGGGATGGTGATTCAATTACCTCACTGGGCAGCCTGTTTCAGTGCTTGAAAGCCCTTTTGGTGATGAAATTTTTCCTAATATCCAGCCTACATATTACATGTTGTTAAATTTAAACTTTGCGCGGAAAGAAAATTTGGAAATTCAAGCTATATTTGAAAGGAAAATATTTCATATTTTGTTTGAGGACGGGGGAAAAGATAATATTGTTGCCATCAGTCGAAGTAGAATCATTAATTCTGCTTCTTGTAGTGTTCAGAAGAACATATGATGCTAAAATGTAAGAACAGCCTGAAAGAAAAACCTTTCCAAAGGTTGTTGGCTTTTGTTTGATGTCACGGTCTTCTCTCTTTCTCCCTCCTCTCCAAATTCTATTCTTAGCAAATCAAAATGCATTATCAGTGCATGCAAGTGCTCACTGCATTTGGGCCATGACGACTCCTGACACACAGAAGGTCATAGTTAAATTTTCTCTTACTGAGTTTTTGTGAACTTTTAATGGACAAACTAGCTTCCTTAACTAGGAACTTAATGTTTCTGGAGATCTTTGCAAAGTTTAAGTAGTGTGAATAAATAGTAAAATTCCGTATTTTTCCTGATTAAGGCATTTGTAAAGACTAATGAAGTCCTGATTCTGTAAGCATTCAGATAATTGCTTAGGTTGGCTAACCTGAGGATTGGTCCTATGCAAGTATTTGCAAAGCCTAGATCTTGGCTTTCTAGCTAAAAAGAGGAGTGTATAGAAAAAAAAAAAAAAAGTTTATTCAAGCCTCCCAAAGATATGTTGCTTATAAATGAGGTGGCAACAACCATGAGGAAACCCTTGTACATCAAGTGTGTCCATGAAGAAACAGAAGTGTGTTTGGACTTAGACCATACTAGTTGCATAAGCAAAGTGCTTGTGGGAGTGTGTTCTGAAGCATGAAAGATGCAACTTTGATTTCCTTTTTTGACTTACCACAGAATAAGTTTTGTAATGGAATTAGCTTTGCAACCCTGTTGCTTATTTGTCACATGGACCATTTAGGTCAAACAGAGAACAGTTCTAGTTATGCCAGTTGTGCTTAAACAGAAAAAAACCCAAAAAACAAAAAACACAACCAACCAACCAAACAAAAAACCCTGGCTTTGAATCCTCCTTGCCTTCTGTTTTAATTCCCAAGATGCATTAATTGTGAGTATAAATAAGCATCACTGAATTTTGCTTGAGTGATAAAGAGCAAATTTTCTCCATTGAGGACTTTGTAACATTATAACAATGAATTGATGTATTCATGCAACATTGTTCAGATGAACCCATGTAAGGTGGCAGTAAACCTGGCTTAGGGCAGTGATTTTTTTTTCCCCTCATGGTTTGAGGAAAAGAATTTTTTGGAAAAGAACAGGGTGAGTCCTAAAGTCAAACCAGACAACTTGAGATAAAGTAGTAGAGAGTAGTGTTAACTCAGATTAGCAGTTTGAGTGGATAATATGTGGAAACCTGAGCCTCAGACAAGGCTGTGGCATGAGTGGCAGTACTGAAGTTCCAGTTTGCTGAACCCCACCACATTTTTTAGGTTGAACTTACTGCCTGCTATAAACTATATTTCTTGATGGCCTGGTTTCCTCAAGCTTGAAGTATTGTTTAACACTGGAGAATTGTGTGTGCGTGCTCTTCAGGGGGGTGGCAGTGAAGTTATGGCTGAAGATAACAGCGATGCAAAGACAAGCTCAAGAAACTGTCTGGTCTGTATATGTATACTTGTTTGAAAGGAGCATGTGCTGTCTGCATAAGAGTTCATCCTACTTATCTGTTCATAGCACTTCAGTCTGTAGAAGTTTTGGCCATAGGTTGAGCAGATGAGACTAAGGAAAAAACTATGCTGAGAGTGAGATCTCAATGAATTTTCAAACAGAACCATGGGATTATAGTTTCTTTAAGAGCCTGCTAGATATTTTAACCTGAACTTATCTCTTGAGTGCTTTCACAAAGCACATTTTTCCCTTAAAGTCTGTGTGCAACATTAGCATAATTAAGTGTGGAGAGCCTTTTTACTGCTTTTGTGTAGGTTTTAAAGTGGGTTAATATTAAATTCTCCAGTGTAAGTAATTATCTTTTCTACAGGGAGCAGCAGGTATTTTATCTCGCTTTTTGAAATGTTCATCAAGATTTTTTGTTTATCACTTATCAGCAAATAAGGCAAGTAACAAGTAGGATCTTGCGTCTACTTGAGAGATACTTAAGCCATAGGATTTAGTGAAGTATTTATTGAACTTGTGCTGTGGTACCTCTCAAATAGTCTTTTTTAGGAAGTTTTGAGTCCATCTTCATTGGAAAGGGGACTAAGGTTCTAGAAGATTCTTTTTTAGCATTTTGGTGTATTGACTTTGTGACTTGAAATAAGGTCAACCTGGAATAAATATATTTGACATTGTGTAATTTTCTTGCTAAATGCACAGAATAATTCTTCTTGTTTTCTTCTGTGTGATACAGGTGATACTGGCCAAGGAGCAAGAGGATGGATAAAACAAATTTTGAATCAAGACATGGCTTTCCAACATATAAAAGTAATTTACCCAACGGCTCCTGCCAGGTATCGTTTAATATATTATTACTGTAGGATTAAATTACGCTGTTCCACTACTGTAAAATATGCTTCTGAATATTGGTACAGACTGTTGTAACACTTCCTTCTTCTCTCTCATATGCTTTTCGGCAAAACTGGAGCTCAACAGTGCATTGTTGTCCAGCAAATGCAGTTTTAAGTGGTCAAGTCTCTAACTGGGTAAGACTTGACAGCAGTCACAGCCTCTAGTTCAAACTCAGATATTGTCCTCATAGTATCTTTCCATCTCTTTGATATAAATAGACAATGATACTCCAGTGCGTGTTGTAGTGCCATTATAGAGCCATGTGCTGAATCCCAGTCCCACCTATATTAACTCCCATGTATTAACCATTAAAATATTCTGTTGTATTTAATGCCAGGTTGACCGGTCTATTTGGCTACTAGGATTTGACAGATCTTCAGCTGCTGGAGAATGGACTGGGAATTTAAAAACACACATTACTTCTCATTTGAATCCTCACCCAACAGTTTCAAAGAGAACTGAGTTCAATATTTGCTTTAGGCAAAAATCTCATTGTTAAATGACGCTGTGTTCAGTGGTAGACTGGAAATACAGCTAAAAAAATTTGCCTACAGGAATTTGAAAGTTTATGAGGTCAAACCTAAAGGCTAAAATTTGGGCAACTACTTCCATTTTTAGCCATCCAAAGATAATATTAAATATATAATACATCATTATAATATTATATATGTAATGTATATTAAATGTATAATATTAAATTTCAGAGTTGCTTAATTTTTCTTAGTATAAAGTCACTTTTAAGGTATCCATGACTCTAAGTTAGGAAAATGTTTCCTTGAAGGGTAATAGGGATTGAGTTTCTTTCTGAATTTGGGCATACGTGTGGTTGAATGCAGAACGGAAAAGGAAATTGTGACAATCTACACAGACTTTCGAGGTGCAGAGGTTTGAAAGTCAGAAAAAAAATTCTTGGAGGGTATAAACAAGTATAATAGCAGATTTTGTCTGGCACTCACTAATACGAGAAAAAAAACCCTTTCCTTGACCATGTATTTTTTATGGTCTGCTTAGGCAGGAAAAGCAATTGAGAGATTGCAGTGTGAATGTACTCACTGTGTTACAGAAAAATCAAGACCGTGAGTGGAAGTCTTTGAAGCAGTGTGTTTTAGGTTAGTAGGAAGTGAACACAATTTTCTGTAAATAATGTGCTCATTACTTCATTGATGGCAGGCTGAAGTTATACCAGAGTTATCAGTGGCACATCACACATGCTGCTGTGCTCCGTAGCTTCCCTATCAACACAGCAGGTACTGGAGAAATGCAGGAGATTTTGCATTTCTGTGAAATGATTTTTCTTTGCATGTTACATGCAGCCAGAGCACCTCAGATCACACCTATTAGGCCACTGCTTCGCTTTTCCATCCCCCAGTACTTCTGAGGTCAATCCTTTTCTCATTTTTTCTGGTTTCTTTGGGTAACTACAGATTTAATCTATGTATAAATGATTAACTAGCAAGATCTCCTGACTCAAATAAGGGAATTTGTTTTTATCTGAAGACTTTGGATTTTAGTACTTTGGTAAACTGATGGGAAGAAAGGTACTGTTGTAATTAAAAGATGTGAATAAACAGTTTATTTCACGCTCTTTTTCTTTTTTGAGTCTGCTCTTATTCACCTCTACAGCAGACAGAGGTCACATGAGAGTTTGAGATTCAGAAATGGCTTTTAGCAAAACTTAAGTTGTATATCCAAGGAATATAAAATACACTGTCTGTGACTGGCAGTATGAAGTATATTGGTGCACAGCCCTCTGTTGCTGATAGGCAGCATTATAAATAGCACAGTGAAAATAAAGCACAGTGAAATAAAGAAGGTGTTCTTAAGTACAGTAATGTTTGTCACTGTTGGCAGCAATGCTGAAGTGAAGTTTGTGAGGATACATGTTACTGTTATAAACAGAAATAACAAGAGCCTTTACAGGCTCACGTCATGTTGTTTTGGTATTCAAAACAAATCACACTATGCTTTTTGCAATGGTTTTGTAATAGTTGCTCTTCTTTCTCCCAGAGAAAATAAAAACAAGGCCTAGAATATCCAAACTTGAATGGCAGACATTAAAATAATTATATCTGTATTAGGAACTTGAATATATGTGGTGATTTTATGTGTGTGTATATATATATATATATGTATATGTATGTTTTGATAAGAATTCAAAATGTTTCTGCCACCACAGGGGCAATCCAGAATCCTTGATAATGAGAACTATAGCCAGACAGCTGAGAGTGTGCAGATATGCTGAAGAAGATTCTGATCCAGGTTCTTTGATCATGTAGAGAAAGAGGGATGTGCTGGCCAAAAAGTTAAGCTGATGTAAGAGAGCCTGTGTGGGTTTCTATAACCTGCCACTGCACTGTCAGCTTACAGGGGCAGAGTGCAAAACTTGGCTGCAGGGTCTTCAAAGAAAAGCTTGAAGTTTGGCAAGACCGGATTAGGATTGCTTGGCTGATGTGCTCTTCTGGCAAAATCCTTTTAATGTGGATGTACTTCATGCTCTATAAACTCCTGTCTTTCCCAGCATAACTGTGCACATACACAGTGAACGTTCTCTGTCAGTTTTGCCAGTAAAAGCAGGTTTGATGGTATAACCACAAAGCTTGGGGCTTTGGCAGGATAAACTGCTGGTCAGGAATACCTTTTCACATTTCTGATGGATATTATTCTGCTGCTAGATCTATAGATAGGATGTTACATTCTTCACCTCTATTAAACAGAGTTCTCAAAAACAGTGGAATTCACATTTTTCAACAGAACATTGAATTTTTTTTTTCTTTGCGGAGGATTGATGGGGTTTATCTTTATGTTTTATTTAGATTTTATCCCCAGCGCTGAAACATGCATATTTTTGATTTGTACAGCATCAAAGATTCAGACATATTTTGATTCAAGACTCAGTATGTTTGAAAGTTATTTTGGAAAACCAGTCCAACATATAATCGAGAAGAATTCTGGAATATGTTCTTTGGCTTCACTAGCATTGATTTCAGCAAACACTAGAGAAGGATTATAGGTAAAAGCAATAGAACGTTACGGGACTACGTTTTATAAAACTGTTTTTAACTGTTGTCTGTAGATCTCAGTAAAAAGTCACATATTTTTTAAGAAGAGATTTACTTTAATCATTTTTATAATGTGCAGGGTCTATACAGAGAATGATCACTGGATGTGCCCTGGACAGGTAAAGTGTTTGCAGCATTTTGTCTCACTCATCCTCTGTCACTTTGGAAAGTGCAACGAGTCTTATATTTGTTTGTTTCCTGAGCAAAAATAGAAGAATGTAGATACCAAAATTTACTATTAAAGAAGAAAATCTTCCAAAAATACTAAGTAAAACCCTTATGGTAAAAAATAATGCTTAGATAAAAATGGGAAAAATATGTGGATTCAAAGTCTCTGTGTGATGTAGTGAGAGTAGTGACACCTGAATTTTGAATATGTTTGTATATTAAATGCATGTATCTGAGGCATGCAAATTTTGCTTTGCAAATTAAAAGTTTTATGCGTTGCTTTGACATTTTGGGGTTTTTTCTCAGTAATGTAATCTACTGGAATACTTAAAAATTAGTAGAGAACTTTTTTTAACTGTTTGATTTAGCTTTCTTTCAAGATCAGTGCTTCTGTACATGGATTAAGCTTGTTAAACACAACAGAATTCCATTTTCTTTCCATTGTGATGCTAATATACATCTTTAAAAAAACCTTACTCCAATTGTAGCCCTAGCAGCTGATGCAATCCCTAAAGCCACGTCTACACTAATAGTTTTAAAGGAAAGTGTTTCCTTTTTCCTCTTTTATTTGGGTCAGGATGGCTACAACTTAAATACTGTTTCAGCTGCTACAACTGTGACTTAAACGTTCGGTTTCTATTGAGTTTCTAAATCAGAACTGAATACCACCCAATTTAACCTTTTTTTCAATAGAAAGTGATAGTTTAAATTGGCATTGCAGGAGCTAACGTGGTAAATTTAAAACCATTTAGGCTCCGCTTGTTTTAATACATATACCTTACCTTCTTTAATTCCCTGAAAAAATCTAGGCCAAAGATTCTTTGTGTTGTCTTGCATTCCGTTCTGACAGTCCTCTTTTGCAAGTCAGAAAATAAACTATAAATACTACTTCGCCTGTTTTCTGGATCTTTTTGACATTCACTTTCTGTGGCACGTATTTGTCTGGTTGGGTTTTTTTCCCCCACTTTGTTCTAACTTCTCATATCTTTATGTGGCTGATAAGGACTACTCAGCATTATATGGCATGGTACTCCATCCTTTCACCTAAGTTCACATCTTTGTTCAGCTCATGATGGAAATGAGTTCCATCTCATCACAGTCCCCATTTGGCTGTATCGCAAAACCACCAGACAGTTTGGCACCATTCAGCTCCATTGGCAGTCTCTGCCTGTGAGAGGCCTAGGATTGGAAAAGCAGCAGGGGTGTACTGCAGGTCGGACATGAGATGGATTGGCGGAGCTGGGGAGGGGAGTGTGCACAGTGCCTATCATACTGTTTTTGGCTCAAGCAAATGTTATTAATCCTTGACTTTTGTAAGCCCTAACCTCATTCATAAATTTAACACAAAGAAGTCTTTTTAAAGGTGGAAACTTAAGGGAGAAATGGAAAAGGTTTGGGTTGGTATCATGGGGTGGTTCTTTCATCTCCTTTAAGTAGAAATTTAACATATTCTGCATAATAATGCTGGAAACATGCCTGGATAAACTTTGTATTTTCCTTTTATTTCTGCTCTTGAATTAGGTGAGTAAAACTTTACAGATATGCATACATCTAATGCTTACATCAGATGCTAAATACTATGTGGAATGCAGTAAACACTTGTCAGAGATACTGTAGTCATGCTTGGGGAACACAAATCAGAACATGATGGAAATAATCTTGGATTTCTAATCCCTTTAACTACATTGTGCTCTTATGCATTCTTCCTCATTTTGATTCTCTCAACCCTTTTTTGCAATACAGAGGTTTTTATATCACCCTTCCAGCAAGCAGTTGTGGGTTTGTAAATGATGCGTCATTCTTGCTCTTGCTTTACAGTCTTTTCAAGGGTTTCTCTGCTTAACTAGTGTCATTCAACCATCCTTGGTGGTGGTTGCCACAAGCTTGTCAAGGATATCACTTTGAATCCCAGACTCTCTTTCAGACCCCACAATGGAGAAGTGATGAAGATTGGGCCCTGGTTTGCCTCTTGCCGCTTTCTTTCTGTGAATTTATAAAGCAGGCACTATTTGTTGGTTGCTGAGGAACTGGCAGCGTGTAAGAAAGGTCTTTTATGACCTTTTCAGCCATAACATTATTGCTGTTTTCTGATTATTACAAATCCCCGTAATTTACACCACCTACTCAAAAAGAAAAAAAACCCAAACAAGCAACAAAACCAATCCAGCAAACCAACAGAAACAAAGAAATGGAAACAAACTCCCAATTTCTCCCACTGAGTTTTATGCCAGCTTCTATTGTGGCTTCCATTGTCTTGAATGATTAAGATTTGTCTCAAGTAACAAAAGCTGTCAGCATAGTATTTCTTCAGGTAACCATTCTGTACTGGTTCAGTCAGTTCTCATTTTAGGCAATACACATCCAGACAACTCTATCAAAAACATTTGCATGTGGTTAAGTGAACAGGCACAGCCTTTACTGAAGAACAGCCAAAATTACTCCTCATGGAGATGACTCTTGCCATACTTTTTGAATTTTTTTTTTTTTTTTAAAGTATAGCTCTAAGTTGAAGCTGTTTGAATTTTGGTCATGTCTTATACTCTGCTTCCATACCACAAGGCTTCATTGTTAAGATATGTTGAACCTCAGTTTTAACATAAAATATACCTTGGACTAGAGATCTGGTTTATACTTCTCATTTGACTAACTGGATTCTCTACTTTCTTCCCAATTTCTTTTCAAATTTGCTTTCTGCTTCAAGAAGACATTGGGAATTAAAAAACAGAATGATGTACTAAATTGTCTATTGTGATGTGGTACTGAAATTCAGCAGTGAGATTATGCTATGAGAGAATTTGGGACTAGGAAGTAACCTTGCTTTCATTTGAAAAACCTACTATCAGCTGTAAGAGAGTCAAGACTTGCTTCTAGAATCACTCAATATTTTGGGTTGGAAGGGACCTTTAAAGATCACCTAGTCAAATATCCCTGCAATGAACAGGGACATCTTCAACTAGATCAGGTTGCTTGGAATCCCGTCCAACCTGACCTTGAATATTTCTAGGGGTGGGGCATCGGCCACCTCTCTGGGCAACCTGTGCTGGTGTTTCAGCACCCTCATTGTAGATAAAGGCTTCCTTATATCTAATCTAAATCTACCCCCTCTTAGTTTAAAATCATTCCCCATTGTCCTATCACAACACTAAAAAGATTTTTCCCATTTTTCTTTATAGGCCCCTTTAAGTACTGGAAGGCTTCAGTAACTTCACTCTGGAGCCTCTCTTTTCCAGACTGAACAAATCCAACTCTCTCAGCCTTTCTGCATGGGAGAGATGCTCTATTCCTCTGATCATTTTTGTGGCCCTCCTCTGGACTTGCTCCAACAGATCTATATCTTTCCTGATCTGAGGGTTCCAGAACTGGATGCAGTACTCCAGGTAGAGTCTCACCAGAGCAGAGTTAAGTAGAACCTAAACAGTGTGATACTGTGCTCTGTAGATTTTCTTGAAGTCTTCCAAAAGACAACATTACAATGTCTCTGTGCCTCCCGACTGAGAGAAGATGGGTTTGGGAAGGAAGAAAAATGGAGGATTTCATTAATTTTGATCTTTCTCTGTCTTTATTTGAATCTTGAAGCCTAACTTCACTATAAATTTCAAGATCTGTCTGACATTTCAGGAAGTTCTGTCTGGAACCCTGAAAGCCAGCACCAGCAGTCTGGGTTTTATGTGACTGCTAATGCAGGGTGATCATAGCATGAAGGCAATGATACAACTGTGCATCAGGAGAAAGAGTTGGGAGAAGAATATTTACTATTTATCAACATGCTGTCTGCTACTCTTATGTTTCTTATTTAAAGCAACTAGCACTGCTAGGTTGTCTTTTAACTTAATATGTTGGACAGGTGCAGTGATTTATTGGATAATGAACAAAAACACCTGTAGCTTTATGTGCATCACTATGCTAATAGCCTCACTTTGGAGATAGAATTTGCCATCGGTTGAGATCTGAATTTGAATCCCATGTAACATCATTTGATTGCTCTCCACTTCTTTTAACTTAGGATAATTTCAGACTAGTTAGCACAATTCTAAATGTGATTTAACAGGTCTAGATTTCGTGCTTCAGGAAGGTGGAAAAACGTGGTGTTACTACTGCCTACTTTATATTTTCCTCATTACTTCAGAACTCACGTTAGCAGAAGCTAACTGAAATTATATATATTGCTTTGAAACTTTGAAGTCTAATCAACAGTGAAAATTACTTCCATTTGAATACATATTTGAAAAAGATTGAAAGGATGGTAAGTACTTACAGAGATAGTACAAGATATATTTTCCTTGTAAGATATTGAAATAATGTGTAGGATCTTCTTGAAGCTGCAGTGTCATACAAGCGGTGTATGTGTGAGAAAACAATTCTATGTCAATGGACACCCTTAAAATAAGACCTATAAAGTAGTCAGAAAACATGATCTAGAGTGATTTGAGGATGTTGGGAAGCATTAAAAGACTCTAATCTTCATAGTGCCTGCAGTGTCTTAAATGATGTTTGATATTAGCCACATGTGCTTTACGTCGTCTTTCCTTCTTTCTTTTAAATAAGAGAGAAGTTCATATGAAATTTTCCTTCAACTGTCTCTTAAAAATGGATACAAGTTTGGAAACTGGATATACCCAGAGAGGGTTCTTTATTCTTGTTTTCTTTTATGGATTTGAACCTTTTGTGTGCTCCAGAACTAAATAAATTTTAAAGAAAAGGCCCACAGAACTTAGGGGACTATATATTTTCATTACCAGTTTCAACAGCACACAGTTTTAGAGACACAGAGCTTTATTTTTAGTATAATTTTTAAAAGAGAATAAGGAAAGTGAGGCACAGAGGGACTAATGTTATGAGTTGCAATTAAATTTAAGAAAGCAAAAAAATCCAATCTTAAAGCACACTATTTGGTCTGTCACTGTCCTTAACTGACCATGTTGATCTTATCAGATGCAGTTTTCACTCCACTCTGTATTTCTTTGCTTTTGCATATTTCAATCCAGCTTCTCGTGTCACTAACATAGGGATTTTTTTTTTTTTTTTTTGTGTGTGTGGTTTAATTGTATGAAAAAATGTGGTGCTGTATTCTTGGAGCTGTACAGATGGTTCTATGCCAAACATATTTGTTTACCGTGGTAATGTCTGAGTTGTAGTGTGCCAGCTAATAAAGGGATTATTTAAGGAACAAGGTGAATGACTAAAACAGATGTGCCAGTTGGGTGAACCATTAAAAGAATCTTACTTTTCAACTTTATGTAAAGGTTATTTTTAATGCAGTTCTGAGAAATCAAGAGTGGTTGCAAGGATGTTTTTGAGGCTGCTGAAAGCCACTTGTCTGTTTGCTTGGGGGTCTTTTACTGTGGGCTTAAAACACATTAGTCTTTATCTTATTGAAGAATTTGGAAAGACAGCAGGTAGAAGTCCTGAGTTTTGGCTTCTGATAAATTATAACAATCTCATAATGCAATTTATCCTGTTTATTAATGGCATAATTTTGTCTTTTAGTTGTGGGGAAACTTGCTTTAATATTTCTGTAATGTAAAAGTAAATATTTGTAATGCAATACATGTACATATTTTTATTCCATGGAAATCTTGGGTCAGTCTGCTGTAATAACACTAAAACCTTTCACATCTTTTCTCACAAAAGTATGAGGTACTCTGAGTTTAGTAGAAAATTAAGCCCTTTGGCTGCTAAGCATTTTAACTAGGATTGATGCACAAATGTGTTAGAGACAACCATGTATTAAATGCTGTTTGCCCAGGCATTTAGTCTGTTGTACATCGTATTGTCCAAGTGACTTCCAGAAAACCCAGTGATTCGGTTCTTGTTAGGTTTGACAGAAATATTTCCTTTTAGAAACTGACTTTTGTGGATTAGAGATTTGTAATCTTGTTTCTTAGATGTCGAAAAATTCATTTGGGAAGAATCCTGGAGACAGGAGTCCAAAGAGAAGACTGAAAAAAAAGGCAAAAGCATTTGAATAATATGTTTTAAACTTAGCCTTAGCTTGCTGGGTGTACAAAATATTTCCACTGAATTTCCTTTAATTTATATGCTTAAGTGTATGATTTGTTTTAAATTAAGCAAATGAGGGGTTACCTAAGGCACACACTGTACTAAACTTGACAACATATTGTATGCCATTTTGAATAACAGTACATTTTAGGTACTTGGTTCTGAAGCTCTGCTCAGAAGGATGAAACTATAGTGTGTCTGTTTGTTGCCTCTTTCAATATATTTGTCTTACCAACTTTTAAGTCATGGACATTTTTTTTTCATGTTTGTTGCAACAGGCAGAAGAAAATTTATGTTCTCTCATGTTTTACTTTTAAGACTGAATAATGAAAATAATATTATCTTGAACTCTCATCTTTGTGATGGTACTGCTTTTTAAATAGCGGGTTACGTATGTGCAGCCTCTCTGGTATTAATAAAGGCAGAATTTGTTCCTTCATTTAGAATAATTGAAATAATGCCATTCTCTTTTTTAGGTTAGTTGTGTTTTGGTTTAATGCTAGTAGTGAAGAACTTCCAGAGAGAGTACAGAAGTCAACTTGAGCACTTTCAGTGTGTTCCCATACAGACATTTATCAAAGGCTGTCTATTTGTGGATGATGATTGTAATCTGATCTACGCTTAAGTAAAAATGAAAAATTTGCCTCCTGATTAAGCACAGTGTATAAGGATTTCAGGTGGCTTTGTTCGAGATGAAGGATTCATCTCCTAGCAGCAGGTTTTGTAATATATTGTAGAGCCATTGCAAGGCAATTAGATCACCTTCCTTGGGATTTCAGGGCTCTAATAATAATTTTTATTTTTGAAAAAAAGGAAGGCTGTTTTGAATTGTAGGTTTCTTGATTATCTTAGTTTTGGGCAGCATGTTGAAGCACTTAAAAATACTAATCTGACAACGCAGTATTATGGTGGGGAATACCATGTCTCCTGTTTGTGGTTGTGCACCAGTCCAGTGAACACATGGCATTTCTTTTAGTAATTTTTAAAAGGTACCTGCCCTATTAAAATGAGGATGGCTGTATTTATTTAACGAAAATAAAAAACCTGGCAGAATACCTAGAGGTTCATAATACCCATCCCTTCTCAATTTTGTCAAGAGTTAGACAGTTTAATTCCATAAACTTAGTTCCTGAAAAGCTGCCTTTTTTAGCTGTTACTTCAGTTTGTCGTATTCCAATGTGAATTTCAACCCTAGCTTTGTGTAGGATTAAGAAGCTCTCGGCAGGCCTGAGATTTAAAATTTTTGGCTGACCTGACCAACCTCAAATTGCTTTTTACGTAGCTTGCAAATGTTGGCTTCATTCTTAAGTGGCCATGATTTGAATGCAAGGAAAGGCAACGTGACTGGGCGTAAATTGCATTAGGTTTATTCTCTTCTTTGCTGGAAAGATGTTTAATAGTTTTTATTTATCATGTATGCTGAAGGGTTTTGATCTTATGCTTGGTTAATCATTTGTTTTCTTCCCTTCCACCACTCCAGGCCATATACACCCATGAAGGGAGCCTTTTCCACTGTGTGGTTTGACAGGTATAAGATTTCTAATGACTGTCCTGAACACATTGAAAGTATTGATTCCATGTGCCAACGGCTTACAGACTTGATCAATGATGAGATTAAGAATGGCATTGCAAAGAATAGGATACTAATAGGTAAGAGAGATTTATTTATAATCTGTTACTTTAATGTTTTGGGGTTTTTTAATTGTTAAGGTGTAATCTACTTTGATTCACTTTAAGAAGTACATTTTTTTTTAATTTTCTTTTAGCCCTTTTCAAGGATGGAAAAGTATACTTTCCCAAAATGAATTGCATTTTGGCGAGTGGAGATGGAGCACGTAAATAATCATGAACTTTCCCTTGCTGCTCTAATCGTTTTGGGTTAAATTAATTAATGGAGGAAAAATGTGCACGCTACGTGTCACTAAAAGTTAACACTTGACAACAAGTGAAGTATTAGCTGTCATAGTTCATATGCATCCATCCTTGTTTGTCTTAATTTCCACAATTTTCCAGTAACTTTCACAGCACTGGGAAATAGATAGTGGGATATTAAGTCATAGGAGCTGAGGGTGATGAAGTAGCCTATGTCAGAGAGGGAATGAGAATTCACAAGTCCTTGACTCCCTGTCCCATCTCTAGACCACAAACTATTTCAGGTTGGGGAAAAAATCTTGATGTGGGAACTTATAAATTTATGGCCAACTGTGTCATGCCATCAAAATCATGCATGGTGGAACCACTACCATTCAGCCTACATGTTTTCTTGATGCAGCCCCATGTTGCTCTTTGAAGGCCTGTGCTTACTTTCCCTTTCTGGCTCATTGCCCTGGCTGCAGAATGCATTGTGTTGGATGGTTGTCAGCACAGTCTCTTTGATCTGTCTTTCCCGTGTTATACCTGATGACTTGGAAGCGGTAGAAGAAGTGCAGGTGCTTTGCTGTACAGTGAGCTGACAGATTTTCTGTGTACAGATCCAGTGTGCTACTGGGCTTTTCTCTTTTCTCTGTAGCCTTCAAAATTAGAAATAGACTGTATGACTTGTTTTCCAAGTCATAAGCAAAGTAAGGCAGTTGGTATGCACTTATTGTTTCAGTCCGTAGATTCTTTGGAAGTCCCCATCTCTGTGTGTTTGCATTCCTCGTATATAAATCAGAAATAATTACACTTGTTTTGTCAAACTCTTGGAAGCTTTGTGTCCTCACCTGACAGAGACTTCATGCAGATATCCTCAGAGCTGAGTCCAATATTTCTGCAAGAAGCAAAATAAGGCAGTCCTGAATTAGCTTTGTCCAAAGTACAGAAGGGGACCCATGTGGATGTGTAAGAAACTTGCTAGTGGAAAACTAGTTGTGTCACTTGTGGCTGTACAAGATTAAGTGTTCTTCCACAAGAACTTTGTGCCTTTTCTACACTGGTATTGATAATTAACTAATGTGTGATGCAGTGGACAATGAACCTTAGGGGTCCTGTAAGGTCTCTATGCATAAAGGTGACATTAATCATCTTAATTTGTGCAAATAATTGCCCATCTTCTGGAATTGTTTCTTACAGGAAATTAGGAGTTATGTAAAGGCATTGTGCAGCTTTATAATATTCAGCCTGGAGAAGGGAAGGCTCCAGAGAGACCTTATTGCACCTTCCAGGACCTAAAGGGACCTAAAAGAAGGCTGGGGAGTGACTTTTACAAGGGCATGTAATGATAGGACAAGGGGAATAGCTTTAAACTGAGAGAGGGTACGTTCAGATTAGAAATTAGAAAGAAATTCTTTACTATGGGGGGAGGTGAGACACTGGAATAGGTTACCCAGAAAAGTTGTGGATGCTCCAGCCCTGGAAGCGTTAAACACCAGGTTGGATGGGGCCCTGAGCAACCTGCTCTAGTGGAAGGTGACCCTACCCATGGCAGGGGATTTGGAAACAGATGATATTTAAGGTCCCTTCCCAGGCCATTCTGTGATTCTATCACCTTTTGATCAAAAGAGAATATGAGTCCCAAGTCAGTAGGTCTGCACCAAACAGTAATGGACACTAGAAAAACAGAATTGGGTGGCCTGAAATTTTTCTGAGTTTGGGAGATTGGGCTACATGAGATAATAGAAGATATGGTCACTTGCTGAGAATGTCAGATAACTAAGTCCTGTTAGATGGATTTCTCTTTTAAAATGTCAGGAATATCCATCTGGCACAAGAAGATGAGGCTTAAGGAAACAGGTGGGGAGTAGACAGTGGATTTGTGACTGCTGGTACCGTGGAGTTGAAGGAGGCAGCCTTTGTGAGGTGAAGGGAAAGTAAGATGTTTACAGTAGAGGAAACCATGATGAAATTTTGGTATGAATTCACAGTGCATTTGGTGATGTTGAATCATGTTGGAGATATGGAAAATAGAGACAAAATAGCTGAGAGAAGAGACTGGAGAACTTTGGAAGCTGTGAAGAGCAGCAGGGGCCTTTTCTGGTAGGTCACAGAAACCAAAGAGCAGAGCAGTTGTATTAAGGCAGTTACAGGAAACGAAAGGGTTAAGGAGAATTGAGTTGAGTGACCTGTTTTGTAATAAGTGGGAGTTTTAATGAGTGGAAAGAAAACAAAATGAGTATGAGGAGGGTAACAGGACTGAAGGTTATGGTTTTATATGGAATAGCAGACTAGAAATTACAGGCTGAGGATGAGTGTCAGATATTGTTAGATGAGGGTGAGCGAGGTGTTAGGCAAGCAGGAAGGTGGGTAGCTGCTGACAGCTCAGAGGTGTGGGATAAGAAGGCAAGATCTGAGGGAGCACTGTGCAAAGGTGAGCGAGTGGGAAGAGAGGGGAAGCAGGAGTGGGCTCTCAAACAGTGGAAAATGAGAAGCCCAGCACCTGCTGTTCTGGGGGATGATTCTTCCTCTTGAGCCATTCAGACTTTCCACAAGACTCAAGATTGTGGGACAGGAAGATCATTGGCTCTGAAAGAAATTATAGCCTGCGTTGTTTGTTTTGATAGCACAGTTCACTCTGAAATCCTCATGTGGCTGCTTGTAGAGCAGAATTCTAAAGCTGAGGATGAAGTCCAGGTTATGCAGTGCCACTCCTGTCTGTCTTTATCAAGAAAAATGTTGGTGCAGCCTTGTTTTTAACAGCTGCTGGATGAATCTACTCATAAAGAATTAAATTACTTAATTTACTGGATGTAAATGAAGTCTTACTATTAAAACATCCATATCAATTTTCTGTGACAACCAGCACACAGTAGTACAAGGCTCATATACCCATTCCTGTCTCCTGATTATTTCATGAGTTGCTTTCCTATTAATACAAGTCTTTTAAAGGAAGCAGACATCTGATTAAGGTTTGTTTCCCCTGACCTTGGAGGAGGAAGGAAGGGAGACTAACAGCAATATGTAATTATTCAAAAAATAATTATATCATCCCCAGAATTTGATAATGGTAGTCACCTTTTAGCCAAACATTCTTGTTGAGTTACTCTTACTGGTCTTCCTGGCTAAAACACTTCTTGCAAATAGTCCTGTAAGTAGGCTTATATTGACTTTGGAGATAAAAGAGCATTATAAATTTAGTCAAATACTGACACTTGGAGCTTTGATAGTATCCCTTTTTAAAAACTGGATGTATTTCTTTTTTATAAATGCCTGAATTCATTGCTAAATTAGACAAGCAAATAACCACCACAGTTTGAATCGTGAAACAATAATTCCTTTTTCTATTTAAGACTGAGGTTTTTTTTCTGGTGGTGGTGGTTTTACTTTGTTTTGTTTTCTTGTGTTTGGTTGTTTTGTTGTTGGGTTTTTTTAACTGCTTCCATATGATAGTGTAAAGTAACTCCACTTAGTTGGAAAATGTCAAAGATTTCAACAATCTTATTCAAGAGTATGTTAGAAGCTCTTGAAAGAAATGGCCACCTCATTTTTGGAGCATTTAGGTAGGGCTCACTTTAGTCAACTACTCTTCAGTGAAAAGCAGTCTTTTTGTTATTTTTTTCTTATTTAACACTACTGCTTATTTCTAATTTAGCACTACTACTTATTTCTAATTTAGCACTACTTTCCTACTTTTACAGGTTACTTTTTGTCTAGCTCAGAAGTGCTGATCCAAGTGTGTTGGTCTCTGCCACCTGTAGTCACTCGTGTTAGCAGCCAGTTCAAATAAACTCTCCATAACAGTCCTGTAGGTTTGACTGTATGCCAAAAAACACATGCATGATTCCTGACCCCTTGTACTGTAACAATAACACAAGACACACAACCACTTTTTGTTTATTGCTAAGACTTCTTACATAGCTACTGAACCATGGTGGAAGTAACATGAAAGCTCTGTGCTTCTTGTAAATATTAGCATTTCCATCTCTCTCAGTGTGTGTAAGAATGGGATAAGGAAGAAATATCTTGGCTTTGACATCGCAGAGAAAGAGGATTCTGTAGATATGTTAGGATCATAAAACCAAGAATAAATCGTTAAAGTGTTGGGCAAACTACTTCACCTACAATCTCGACATTTTAATGTCTTTGGCTTTTAAGCCTTCTGCTGTCAGTCACCCTACCTTGTATCTTCTATGAGGTACTTTCTGCCTCGTTGTCACCGAGTAAATTCATAAGTTTGTATTGCCTTTGTCACTTCAATTCAAATGAGATTTCTCTTTCCAGACCTCCCATTGCATGACTTTGTGGTTTATGTAAATTATGCCTGAGATGCTGGGCTCAAAGCAGTATTGTTAGTCCATCTGCCCCATATTACCTGCAACATTTCATTAATTTTCAGTGAAACAGTGTAAATTTGCATTGCATTTATACTTCAGGTAAAACGTTTGCTCCTCTTGGGTTCTTTTGTACCTCAACTGGCCATTTATTTTTCTTTTGGAGCTCTTCTACTCTAGTTTGCTCATCAGGAAGTAAAAAGAGACATTAACAAATGGATGTTTCTGTTTCCTTCATAAGTCTTTCAGTAGGAGGTACAAAGGCTAATTTTAACCAGAGAGTTAGATCCACCACTGATCACTTTGTTTCCCAGCATTTGACGGTGTCCATATTAATGTATCTAAAACGAGGGACTCTGAAAGGATGCACATACTCAGTTTTGTTCTGTGTTGTGAATGACAGGCTTAGCAAATATTAGTGAAGATTAGGAGTAAATAACGCTTACAGCAGTAAACCTATAAATAATTCAATCATGATATTGTCATCACATATCAGATAATGACTTTGGTGAGAAAATAATTTTAAAGTGAATCAAATTCTGATATGTTCAGCCTTAATAGAAACTCTGTTAAAAACATGTACTTCCTCATATTTAATCAATGCCTGAATTCTGTGCAAAATTAAATGGATGAATGGGTTTTTATAATGCTTGGGAGTCATGTGTAGACATGCCACAGGGTACAGATTAACCTGTATTTTCTTCACAGTCATGCCTACAGAATCATAGAAGAGTGAGGCTTAACAACATTCACTAATCCATGATTATGTGTCAGTGTAGGTTCAGCTCTAGGCAAATCCTTACCAGTGCCTTTCTGACTTCTTCTGAAAGATCTCCGCTAACGGAAGGTTCGCAGCTCTCCAAGACAATCTGTTTCTGTGCTTCAATATTCTTTGCTTTAGAGAGCTATTTTCTAATTTCCTTTCTGTGATTCAACTGGAAATCATAGATACTGGGAGCATAAAGAATTGGTTATTCTCTTCCTTCTTCCCATGTTGCATGGTTATGCTGAATGTAAAAATGACAGGTAACTGTTTCAGCAGGGCTGTGCTGTCATCCTCTCTAGAAACAGCCAAGGAAACACAGTAGGTAAATGAAACAAGACATAGATTAGGTAGTGCAAGATCTTAATAAAAATTTATTTGAGACTTTTCATGGATTTTATTTTCCTTCCAGTGCTAAAAATTATGATTCTTTAAGGTACATGTGTTGGGTTTCCCTCTATTACCTGTAACAGTTGGAAATAAAATTGCAACTGGTTCTGGTTTTTCTGCAAGTTGATACGTTAGAAACTATTGTACACTTGTTTTTACAAGAAAACGGTAAAACTTACACCACTTAAAAATGCATTTCAAAATGTGTTTTGGCTGGTGAAAAAGTTGGGGAGCAAATTGTTACATGTTCCTAATAAGAGCAAGTGGATGAGCCGGTCAAGGGAAGTTGCCTTTGTTCTTGTGAAGAATTTCAGTTACTGAGTAACAAACAGAATAAAAAGGCTATCAGAGGTGGAAACCATCCATTGCAGTTCTGCTAGTGTGAAAGCTTAGTGTTTGGTGAAGTTTCATGAATAGATTAAAAGGAGAAAAGCACTGCTGTGAGTAAATTCACTTAAGGCAAAGTACATGCTTGAGCACTTAATACAGGAGCAGTGTTCAGGGAGTTCTGTGGAGAAGAGAATTTGCTGTTCCACTGCCATTTTTACTCTTTGCTGATATTCATTTATGAACACTGTTAAATGTATATAATACTTCCATTCACTGATGAAAAGGGAGGGTCAAAACAGAAAGTCAGGTTCTTTGCAAATGATGTGTAGAACAAGGTTTTGCTGTTACCATTAATAGGAGGTAAATCACAGAAAGTCCCTAGGGAGAGCAGAAAGTAAACTGAAATGTAGCTTTAGGGAGAAATTCCTGATAACAAACTGATTAAAGTAACTCTAAGTTGAAATACTAAAAAAGGAGAAATTGAGAATGAAAAATGCTGTGAGAATGGAAAGAAAAGGAGGCAAGAGTATGTAATGTATTGTGAGGGTAACAGAACAGGCCAAGACAATTTCTAACTGTGCTGGTGTAACCTTGTTCAACAGAAGAGTGTTTGTCTTGTGCTGTGCTGGCACAGACACACTGTATGCCATTTTGTTACCAAAGCTGTACTGACAATTTTGAAGAAATACAGGGAAGATGAAGAACAACTACTAGAGAGAAACTAGTGAAGAAATACTATGTAAAATAAACAAGCCATACCACACCCCTGCACCCAAGTCCTAATTCTTATCTCATGGAGGTCTGGGGTTTAGCTTCTCCTCCTCCTTTTTTGTTTCTGTGCTGTAATGAAGCAGTTTCTAACTTTGCTACTCAAGTTCACGTGAGAAGAGCTCATGGTCTGTCTCTGCAAAAAGCAAAAGATCTATATTAAACACGGATGGCAAAATTTGTGCACTAGAGGTGATTAATAACTAACTTTTTTCCCACGGCTGTGGTTTCTAGTGTGGAAAAAAACTTTGAGCATATTTAAAAATTTTAACTGGAAAGAGCAAAAAAGTGATGTTGTTTATTGTTTCCCAGTTCCATAATCATTAAAACGAATTGACTAAGGCATTTTACAGTCAGATCTATGTGATTCATGAAGCAATCAGCAATGTCAAACCTGTGCATGTTAGAGAGGTGTTTTTTCTTTAAGGAGGAATGAAAACCTAAAGAACTTTCTGAACTTGGGAATAGATCATTGCAGGCATCAAAGTGGAACATGAGGGAGAAGGCAGAGTTTTGAGCATTCTGTTATGTATACAGTACAGGAGAGACAAAATAAAGAAACCTTTGTGCTAGATACTTGTTAGTCATTTTCTGAGATACAAAACCAAACATTGTAAGGCCAAATACAAAGAAATTAATAAAGCTCAAGTTTGACAGTAGGTAAATATTTGGTTTCCTGAACCCCATACAATGTTCAAGTATCATCGTGGACCAGATTATCATTTTAGACAAATACAAATGAGGAGCAAATTAATACAAATAAGGATCTTTAGCAGAAGTGAGCTGAAGGTTTGTTTAAAAGGCTCCTAAGGCCATTTACAATCTTTGGAAAGAATGTTTTATCACTGAAAAAATGGCAACTGTGATGAGTGTTTCTGTTCTATTCAAACAGAATCAATTACATATGAGAAATTCAGTCTTCATTCACTCTGTGTTCCATCACAGTATGGCTGTAACATAGTTGCAGATAGTATTCCAACAAAGAAATTTTGCAAAGAAGTTTTGGTTCAGTAAGGTATTGCAGCGAAGTTTCCTTCTGATTGAAATTCTCTAATTTTGGAAGCTTTTGTGACTTGGAAGATTGTGTGATTTCAGCAGCTCTTTCTCAACTAGAAAAGCAAGTTGGAAGAAGCTTTCTTCTTATTGCAAAGTGATGTTACCTAAAAATCAGCACTACACTGAAGCACATTTGAGGTCATAAATATGTACTTATGTAAATTTTCTCTGCAACAGAGTTTTATTTCATTGTCTCTGTTTTGTATATCTCACCTTTTAGCCTGCACATAAATCTTTGTAAGTCAGGAAAGTTGACACAAATGCTTTCCTGAACTGGTATGCTGAGCATTGTAGAGCTAAAACTGTTCAACTGTTTTGAAGCATTAATCACAGTTCTCATTAAAATAGGTATAATGGGAAAATTGAAAGGGAACATACTTTTTTAATTTAAAACCTATTGGCAAACTATGAACTTCTGTGCACAGCCTCTGTATATCTTGGAATTAGATTGGTCTCAAGTGAAGAGCTTGTGATGTTCAGCCAATCTAAGGACGAAATGTTGCCATGTTGTTTTGATTTTGTCTAACACTCATGACACACTAAGTAAGGTTTATGTATTCTTTATGTTGAGATAATTTGTTTACATGTACTTTTCTTTTTGCTTTCTGTTTTGCTTACATTCTGACTGTCACTTCACACATTTGTTTTGTGTAATATCTGTACCTGCCTCTTATTTTTCTTTAGTCCAAAATTTGAGTTCTTGTATAAGTTCTTGACAGACCATGTGTTTTATGTGTTATGTCAAACGTACACTTATACTGAAATGCTTCTTGTAATTGAAAAAAATTGTCTGCAGCTACAAATGCTTATTCAAATTGTTGGTTTTGAAGCATGTAACATATGGCATTTACCTGGAGATTGTTGTGATATCAGGTGATAAACTTCAGGTTTTCCCATGCAAACCAAATTCGAAGAACTAGTCCTTTGTATTGCATTTTGTCATAGTAGTACGATCTACATAAAAGGACCATTACCTAATATACTTCTAAACAGAAGGTGACTGCATTGTCAAAGACTGCTGGTGAGTAATTGCAGACAGTGTGCCAGACTGTGACTAACTGGGTACAAAATTTTAAGATTAAATCATTTACAAACTAGTAATGAGTTTTCAATGCAGCTTTTCTTCCTGTAATCTAAAATACTTAAAATGGACTTAATTTTAAATGTTAACAAAGTATTGTCTGTATTTATTTGTTAGCAAATGCAAAATGGTCTCTTAGAATATAAGTACTCCTTTCTGGGTTTGGGGATGACAGCATTGTTCAGAGTGATCAAAAGGAAATTAAGTAAATGGTCAGATTCCACATAAGAAAATAAAGGGAACGTCACTCTAGCCATTATCTGGATACAGTCAATATAACAGCCTGTGTACTGTGTCCTTTTGAGGTAATGTGGTAGTCTAGATTCTTTTTGCTAGTGAATAAGCATTTGTCATGTAAAAATCATCCCTGAGGAAGTATCTCACGTAAGGAATTAGTGCAGTTGAAGACGCATATGGATCACAGAAGGCCATTAATTCAGAGATCCTATTAGAGCTCAGGTGGAGTACTTTACATTTTTTCCCTATTTATTATATATCCCAAGGTGTGACAACAAAAATATCCTCAATGCTAGTCTATTGTGAATGTTCAGTGGTTATGTACAATAGTGATAGAGAGCTTTCATGTGTGAATGCTGCTAGCCTAGGGGGAAAATAAGTTGAATAAAGTAAACAGTGAGAATTACCTGTTCATAGAGTTTTACTTTGTTAATGTTAGAGTATATATGGCCATGGTGTTCAACTACCTGGTAGGGACCATGCACAAATGGCTTCTAAAATAATGGCGTTTTGGCTGGGTTTGGGGTTTTTTTCCGTCTTTCAGCAGTACTTTAGATATCCAATTGCGTTGACTTAAGCCTCAGGCTATGCCAGGGGAGGTTCAGGTTGGACATCAGGAGGAATTTCTTCATAGGAAGGGTTGTTAAACATTGGAATGGACTGCCCAGGGAGGTGGTGGAGTCACAATCTCTGGAGGTGTTCATGAAACAACTGGATGTGGCCCTTGGTGCCGTGGTCTATTTGACAACACAATGATCAGTTGAAGGTTGGACTAGAAGATCTTAGAGGTTTTTTTCCAACCTTAATGATTCTGTGATTTGAAGATCACTGTAACCTTTATGTTACTCAAGATGTTTTTTGCTTGCATTATGTATAAAAGAACCAAGTCTGAAGACAAAAAATAAACTGAATGCTGTGTTACAAAGACTTGTGGAAAAATCCAATCTTTCTTTCTTTTGTTGCATCCTAGGAGGCTTTTCGATGGGAGGTGGAATGGCAATGCATGTAGCATATAGGTTTCACCAGGATCTGGCAGGAGTCTTTGCACTGTCTAGTTTTCTCAATAAAGACTCTGCTGTTTACCAGGTGAGTGTGTGGTAGACATTATAGAAAAACTGCTTAGCTAAATGGAAAACATGGTAATTAAAATTGAATATAACATGTTTATTCATCTGAGGCAATTGATTCATATTCTAAACTTATGCCGTTTCCTGGAAATAAATAGATAGGCCAACTATTAGGGAAGTGAGGCTTTAAAGCTGTCCTTACATGATGTTATGTTGTTTTTTTTGCATAGACAGTACAATTATTAGAAGTGTAGAAGGAGATTAACAAATGAATTTCTTTGCTAGTTTTCCTCAGTTGTTAAAGAGTCTGTGTAAGCATAACTATTCTTTGAAAATTTGTGATGAATTATAATACTCATGGGCTCCATCTGCTGTCATGAATTTTTTCTATTTTTCTTATTTGGAGAGGGGTATAGACCTTAAAGTAAACCCTATAATGTCTAAAGAGTTAGCATACTGGAATTTAAAGGCATTTTTTTCCATTATTTTCTTGTTTGCTTTTGTAGAGATAGTACAATATGACTGCTAAAATGCAGATTAATAAATGCAATGCTATGTAAGTTGTCACAATGTAATTGTAACTGTTCTTTTAATTTTTTTAGCAATATGCCTGACAGTTTCTTCTCTCCATCTAGGCTTTGAAAAGAAATGAAAGTGTTCTTCCAGAGTTATTTCAGTGTCATGGAACTGCCGATGAACTAGTTCTCTACTCATGGGGTGAAGAGACCAACAAGATGTTAAAGTCACTGGGAGTATCAGCATCACTTCATACTTTTCCAGATCTCAATCATGAGTTAAACAGAACTGAAATAGAAAAACTAAAATCCTGGATTGAAAAGAAATTGCCTGTTGAAGCAGCAAAGGCAAACTAATAAAAGAAGATCCAGCCTCATGTACTTCTTGATTTTTGTGCCTGTAAGACCATGTATGGCGGGTATATGGGTGTCCCATATCCATTATATAAGCACAGCTTCAGGTAGACACTCTTATTGTCCATAAAGTTCACCTAAGTGGTAAAATGATGGTGCTGACTATTAAATCTCATTTTATTATATGGGTTTCTTTTCCTGTTCCCTTGTCTAGTTTTTAAATACACATCCACATCAGTCTACAGAAAATAATGACCAATGATATTAAAATGATTTCAAAATAATAAAAACAGTATTCAGGAAGCATTGCTCTGAATCTCCCAGATACATTTTTTGTTTTGGGGGAAGGGAAGGGTTGAAGGGGCTCCAGGGGTCGTTCTAAGATGGAAAAATACACAGTGGTATGGTTGTTTATAATGGCATTACAACAGAAAAGGGCCAGTTATTAAAATAATGCATATGTTCAAGTTAGTTCAGGGAGAGGAACTGTATTGGCTTCAGCTGGATTCTCAGCATATGGTAATGAACCTGCCTCAAAGCAGACTTGTATGACACCTCAAAAAAAATGAGGTTTATGTTATATTTTAAAAAAGTTCTAAGTAGCTGTGTCTAGCTATACCACATATCCTTGTTATTACCCTTTGTCATTGTTTTTTTACTTAGAGATCTGGCTTTGTTTGAGTTTCTTGAGCCTTGCGTGGTTTATAGTATAGGTTTAAAAAAAAGAAGTGCCATCATGATTGTTAAGGTCTATCCTCTTTTTGAAGAAATCATTCTTTGGGCACTATTCCTGTAGAAACTTATTTTTGCCAAGAGTTTTCTTTTGGCCTGCAAGATTGCATTTTAAATTAAAAGATGAGGATACTTGACTCCTTTGTGAATATTTAAAAGTTGTAAATAATGATTGTGATATAAAGAAAACTTGTATCCCATTATTTTAATGGTGTATGATTCATCTCTGTGTCAGTTTGATAAATTAACTCAGAGTATAAATATCTTTTCTTATGTAATTGTAATGCTTTTTTTATTTCTCCCCCTTCTGCCCCATTTTCTACTCCCCAAATTCAGTAATTTTTTTAGCATGACAAGGTATTCAGCCTTTTGCCAAGGCCGATAGATCCAAGTCTCTTGCTTAATCTTTTCCTTTTCCCTTTTCTGAGGAGTGGATCTGGGACACTGTTGTTTGCTCTGTCACAGCAGATTGCTGCCAGTACTGACTACGACTCCAGAAGTATCAGCCAGCTCCGGGGGACTGAGAGTTTTATTCGAATCCTCATGCACCAAGACCTAAGCCAGCTTTTACCTATCTTGAAGAATAAGCAAAGTGAAAAAAAATGTCACTGTTCAAGTACAAGGCATGTAATTGGCAGTAGCAAGTAACAACTTCCTGCTGCTAAAAATATTTTGCTTTATTTCATTTTCCTAGCATTAGCAAGTCAGCAGTCTGTTCTGAAAAACAGCATTTTAAATGGCACATGAAAACTCAGCTATTTGAAACAGTAAGTGAACAGCAGTTTTTCCTGGTGCCCTAGGCTTCCTAATTACTACAAATTAAATTGAAACAGGTGTGTCCAGAGGCAGCTGAGCTAACATTGCCTTGGCCCAACTCTAATTACAATCCTTGACAAGTGAAGTAGTAGCATTTTAGCAATAATACATCATTTTGAGTTTTGTCCCATTTTCTGCTCTTCCTGCAGTTCCTATCAAGAGGCTATTTGAACCACTAATGCAAGGTGGTAATTCATTTTGGTGACAACTGCATTCAGATGGGAAAGTGGCAGGCTTCTGGCAAGGTGGCTTTTAAAAAGGTCAGAGAACAGTGTAAAATGGTTGAAAGAAGATTGTGGAGGGAATAGAAATTATTACTGAGCCAAACCCAGTTCCTCTGATTGTTTTTGCAGTGTCAATAATTGCAAATACAGTGGATGCAGAGTTTGGCTTAGTTCCCTTGATATAGGCTGAGAAACAATTACAAATGTTTCATGATATCCTTAGAAAATAATAAGTCCCCAGTTTGCTTTCTTCCATCTTCCTTGGCTTGTGAGTGAAGTGCCAGCTGATCAGGAGATGCGTTGTGCCATAAGACTATAAATATATATAAATATATATTGTAATGGAGTCCTAGATCTTAGAGTTCTTGAGGTCACTTTCAGGATGTTGGAAAACTCAATGGTTTTCCTTCAGGAAGCTACAGTGAGGACACCGTGACTTGCCGATCCCATTTGCTGAGGATGGTGTGGCTCTGTGTCCCAGATGGTGCCTAGCTCATATTGGACAAACAGATTGAAGTTTAGCCCAGAAAAATTTGGACTGCTGGTTGGTATTGAGAAGCAGCCAGAGGCAATATTAGTCCTTGAAGACAGTGGGCCTGCTGTTAGATCTCTGGTCAAATGAAAACTTTAATAGCCAAAATTAGCCCAGCTGCTTGACAGCATATTTCAGAAATAATTCAGATAGAAGTTTTTTTGACCTTGCCCTTTTTTTAACACACTTAAAAAAAAAAATCATTTTTAATTTGATACTGAAAGGAGGGCAAGGGTTTATTTGCTGATAGGACATCCCAGCAATGCTTGTGGCACTACAGCTCCAGAATCTGCCAGCTGATTTCTGGGTGGAGTTTGAAGTGCTTCATAGAATCTTTAAGGATCAAAAAGAGTTCCCTTTTGACTAACTGGTTGCATATTGTTGGGACAGAGTTCCTGTAGCAGGTGCCAGAGCATACAGAGCCCTGAACTGGTATGTCTTATCAGCTGAATCTAGATTCAGATGAAGGGAATGAAAAAGAGCACAACTGTCTTCATTCATTCCTAATGCTTCACTCCTGATCATACAAAAATTTTACAGAGAAAGATACCATCTACTCTTAGGAGGAGCAAACTTGAGGAGCTCTCCTTTTTTTGTTTTTCCCCCTTCTGCATGAGCTTTCTCCTGTTTCTCTTCATATTTAAATATACAGTCCTGAACAGCATTTTGAGGAATAAATTGCAAAATTTAAGTGCCAAGAGTAGATTTGTATCACTTGAGTTACTGAAGATATGAGAACATAACTTAGAAAGAAGGTGGCTCTGTGCTGCTCCAGAAGAGATAGGAGCAATTAGTTGGAACACTGGTTTATGTTCCTACTGTAACTCTTTTGAGGTCTTTTTTCTTTCCTTTCAAACTTAGCTAAGAGTTTGGCTTTTAAGTACAACCTTTTAATACTGTTTAAAAATATAACTGGAATAACTGACTGAGTAAATCCATACAGGTTGATATTGTCTTGGGGCTTGATACTGTTTTGGTGAAACACACAATTCAGTAAGCAAAAGAAAAATAGTTTAATATAAATTTTAACTCTCCTGGGCTCAGTTACAGTGTTCCATACTGCTTCAGAAACAAAGCACTGGTGTTTGGACTTTTTTTTTCTTTCTACTTTTCTGACACTACACATTTGTATTTCAGATGTCTGAAATTTGGGACTAGATCATTACTGTGAACTTGGGTGCCTTCTGAGTAATTAATGTGTTCTTACAGATGTATAGAGCCAGAGAACAAAAGCAGAAATTGACTGATCAATGTGGGAAGCCAGAAGTCATTGGTAATGTAATTTTGACGTTAAAGTAAGAAGTTCTCTACTTAAATTAATCTCTTCTCATGTTAGGTCTTTCACTGCCTTTTTAGTAAATCATCTTTAAAGCCATTTAACAAGTCTCTACAGATGAAGTGAGCCAAGTGGGTGAATGTAACTTGTATTTATAAAGATGAGATCCAGATGGCAAAACACGGAAATGGGAACCTAGTGGACGATGTTAGAATGAAACTTGTTAAGATGGAGGAAATCAGATATGAATTTACTTTTCAGTTGACACATGTTCTAGGACAGCTGAGAAGATTGTTTGGGAGATCTTAGAAGAAAAACCTCTTCTGTGAGTTTTCCAGCTTGAGTCACCCTTCATTTCTGATGCAGCTGGTTAAAGGTGCTCTAGAGGAAGGAAATAACACAATTACTGATTTACGCGGTTTCCTACTTTTGTTTATTTTCTAAATCCTCTTCCATTGTGGGAACGTGATATCAGTACTCAGAAGAAAGAGAAGCTGGCAGTTCCATTTTCAGTACCAAGCTGTCTGTTCAAGTGTTTCTCTATGCACTGCAATGGCACTTAACAGCATCCTGTTCATGTTCATATCGACTGAGCAGTAGCACCCAGCATATGGGAGACAAGTGTTTTTCCTGTACAGAGCTGTGAGTGAAAATATTTGTCTTTACAAATGAGACCCAGAAGTAAAAACCAGTGGTTTCCCCCCTCCCATTCTGTACCTCAGTGTCGAGTATTAGCTAAAGATGTGAAGCCTCAGAGGAATTGATTCCTCTGCCCATGTGAGCATGTTCACATGTGTGCCAGGACTTAAAATGCTATATGGTCAATTTATCTAATATCTTTTTTAGTATAGAACTTTGTAATTATTCGTTAAAACGGAGGATTCCAGATTTTGCTTTTCTTAGGTCAGTGCCTGCAAAATAATTACACTTGTTAGCCCCCTCTCTTAAGGAGGGCTTAAATGTTGCAGTTGAAGTAGAGAATACAGTATCCTGCATCAGCCTGCTAATCACTGGTTTCCATAATTTCCTGGGAGTGTGGAATACTGACCTGCACCCTCTCAGGCAGAGGTGGGAAATGAGCTTGTTCCCTGTGCCTTGGGTGAGCATCGTCTGAATGATACAGATAGATGGAAAAAAAAATTTAGAAAAGCCAATGGTGTGGAATTAGTAAGATGCCTTATTCCACAGGGCACAGTGTTGAGCCTGACTACCTTAGCTAGCCTGCTGTCATCGAGGTAGGTCTTGTGAGTTTGAAGAAATTCCATCCTTCTGTTGAGTATGTGAGGGCTGTAGTCACTGCTTTAGTAAGGAGGCATCTAAAATCTTTTGTGGGTTCATCGTGTGAATCTATAGGAGCCCTTAAAAATGCAAGCAAAAGTTGGTTTCTCCTTATTAATTGCTTTAGAACAGTTGTGTAATGAGTGCTAGACATTATTCTTGGATCATTAATTCCTAGAGACAAGGAAGTTAGATTCCTGAGAACAAAGCCAATGAGACTTTGTAACCTGGGCCTTAATACATAGGGGAGATTGTCTAAATAGACTACAAATTCACCACTTCAAAGGACCAATATTTTGTGGTTGGAGGATATTTTACCCAGGGCTCTTGAAAGTAGTTATTGTTTTAAATTAAATTACACGAAGGAGTAATAACCTAATAGTCTGCAACTCCAAATAAAAGCATAGAAGAATTAATTGTTTGCTTGTGCTGTCTTGGTGAAATTAAAGGTGTTTGTCAAAATGTATACTGGTAGACATCAAGTACAACAAATCATAGTTTGAATTGAAGCCATCGAGATGTTACTGTCACGTATACAGTAGAAAAATTATAAAAATATGAATTCTGCTGCTTCTTGGCCTTTAAAATATGCAGAACTAAATGAGATTGCAAGGATTACCTGCTGTCATAGTTGATCTTAGTGTAAAGAATCCCTTTTGGAGCACGTTTGAGCCTAATGATGATATTCAAGCATGTGAACAACCTCTGGTACCTTAGAGCCTATGGTTCCCACTGATGGATCTATGTAGAAAGTCTGGCTTCAAAGATGGAGTTTGTTTTGTTTGAGTTTGGAGGATTTGGGGTAAAGTTCTTAATGTAGCCAAGGTCTTATGAGGGGCAGCCAAAATAATTATGAACCTTAGTCACAGTAGTATGCCAAAAATGCAAAGGCGGTGATTTAATACTTCCAGAGTAATAAGAACGGTTGAATGCTCAACCATCCTTCCCTTCCATAGCTGTGTTTTTTAATTGCTAATGTCAAGCCCACTTAAGGTATGGTTATATATCGGAGGAAGGTCTCTCTTTTGTGTTTACTTTTTTATGAGGTGTAAGTTGGAATAATTTGCAGGTTAACGTGATACAGGATTCAGGCAACAAACTTAATCTTTACTTTAAACAGAGTTCTTCCTTCTCCTTGCATTGCAGAAGTAATAATGGCTGACTGATGATCTTCTGGGCAAGAAATATTGCATTTCCATCACTAGGATTTTTTCAAATATGAAATAATTTAAGTCGGGTTTATCCATAGGCCCATTTTGACTTAAGCCATGATCCTACACTTTTCAGAGGAAAAAAAAATGTGTTTTCAGTGTTTCCACTGAACATATTACATTCTAAACCTGCTAAATAAATGACCAGTGAAGAGCTCAGGTCTCAGAAATGGGATGAACCCTTTCTTTAGTTTGCAACGGAGTATTTTCCAGTTAGGACTTACACCTTTCCCACTGGTTTAGGAAGGGAGAGGAAATTTGTCTAGAAGTAGGTTCCTTTTGGACAGTCAATCTGTGGAGAAATGTTTGATGCCGTGACACATTGTAGCAGATCTACACTTACAACCATACAGATACTGGAAGAGATTTTGGTACTATGGCCACCTGCAGCATTTAAAAAGGTGATGTGGGGTGCCATGTTATAATTTAAAATAATTTCCTAAGAAATCAACTGGATTACAAATGAAGGATAGTGCTACCAGTATTTACAATAATATATTGACATGTTTTTTTGGAAACAGTGTGGCCTGTGCTTCTGTTTGTGTTTAGAATTTAGCATTACTCATAACCAGAAGTCAGAACTGTCCTGGTGAAAAGAATGAATATTAATATTAAAAGTGCCAAGGCAGATTTTGTATATCGAAATCTGACAAAAAAGACAATTTGCAGAGGTTTCAGTAAGTGCATCATTAAATCATCCTTGGCTCCTTCTCAATTGTTTTTTTTTTAAATGATGCTTCTCTAAGCAAAAATATAAACATGTGAAACACTGAAGGTGACTTTCTTGGAAGAACTGGATTTTTCCCTCACTAAGGAAATATATTTTTTTTGAAGATGTCCAATTGATTAATGCCAGACCGCATGGAATTACTGAGTGAAATCCTCAAGATGTTCTAGTGTTTTTACAGCACAGCTCATCAGTTTTTTTCTGTATATGAAAATATTTGGCAGCTTTGTTGACCAGATAGGCAATGGTATGTGACTTTCACATTTTATATAAAGGCCCTTGGTTTCATATCTAAAAGTTAGGGGTTTAATTTTCAGCTGAGACAGCAGTTAAGTGATTGCCTTCATAATTTCTGTAATGTCATGAGAAGGGAGAGTCTGGTGTTGTGCTCCACTCCACCAGCACTGTATATTTGGTTTTCCTAAAAGTAGTATTGGATACAGCAAGCTGTCAAGCCTGGAATTGTCTGTAGTCCTGCTGGCCTCAGTGGCTCTCCCTGTGGCCAGTGAGAGGACTTAGGTCGGCTCTCTCGCTGTTACAAGAAAGATCTGTCTTTGTAGTGGAACCCCCTTACTCCGTTTGGCATGAGCAGCACTGAGAAACATACGTATTGTATAAATTCCCTTCTTGAAGTACTACCAGTACTTTGGTTAAGCCACTGTAAAACTACTGGTATGCATTTGTTCATAGTTTGGAAAATACTGTTTTCATTACAGTAAACCAATATAAACATCAGCAATATTCCTATCAAACAAATTAGTTCTCATATGAAATGTATGGTAAGTAAATTTGTTGTGTAGCTGAATACAGCGTTATTTAATGGAACTTGATTTGGTGCCAACAAAGCATATGGATCTTTAAATGCATTTCCCTTGGGGCTGTGTTGAAATCATCCACCAATAATATGGGCCGAATTCCCTTCCAGACTTGCAGGCTGGCTGCCCTTACTGTACGAGGTTTTGAAATGCAATTAATGTTGCAACAATTTCTAGTTTGTTAGGTTTGGGGTTTTTTTTAAATTTGCTTCACTAAAGCCTTTTTTGTCGATAGCCCCCTCCACCCCACCCCCCACCCCCCTTTCTTTTATCCTGGAAAAGTGTTTTAATTTATCTTCAAAAGCCATAAAAGTTCTTGGTTCCTTTGAGGATTTTGGTCTCCATTTCTCTTCTAGTTCTTTCCTTTTTATCAGGGGAAATTGACAAAAGGGCAAAAGGGGACATAAGTGAAAGACAGGGTAAATATTCTTTTCTTTGTATTTTTACAATATTAAAATTATTACTATAGAAACATGTATTTCTGAAAAAATATTTTTCCAGAAAACACTGCATTTTTAATTTTTTTTATTTGTGACAGCATGTCTTCTCTGACAGGAAGCAGTATTGACAAAGCTACTTCAACCATCATATTTTTAACAACAGAACTCTAATGGGCTGCCACAGTAGGTTACATTACACTTGCAGCAGAACAGCATAGATCCTTGCCTACCAAATGCTTCTGTGTGTACTTGCATTGATTGCTCTATGTCGTAGTATTTGAAATCAGTGTCATTCCCTTTCTTGTGAAACATGCACAAGTGTCAAAGCTTAATAGTGTTCTTCCATAGCAGTCAGTGTATTAAGGTAGGCTTTAAAAATTATTGTACTGTATTTAGCTCAAGTCCTTTAAATTTACTTCACTGCAGTTTCTTTAAAATCTTCCCGTTGAACTTCATCAAATGCTGAAGTGGTGGGATGGGCCTAATTTTCCTTTGTCAGATTTCCTCCAGCGCTACAACCATAAATGAGTTGTGTTATAACAATTTACTCACACAACATCTGCATGTGCTAATGTCTCTTGTAGTCAAAACTGTGTTTTCACTTACTGAGACAATTAAATGGCACAAATGGTGTTCTTAGATTTGTGCCCAACATAGTATTCAGAGCTTTGAACACGTTTAGCTTCTGGCTGGCTGGCCAAACCTGGTAAGGTTACCTGGCGATGGCACACAGAACTTTAAGGCATTCAACAACAGCTTAACATCCAGCTCCAGGCTCTGGGTTGAGACCACCATGGAGGCACTTGGCTTTAGGAGAGCGGCAGGAAAATAAAATGTTCTTTCAATAAATAATTAGGAGGACCTGTTAATGCTATACAGAGTAGAGCAGAGTTGTCTGTGCCAGTTCCTTCTGTAAGTTGGTGTAGCTCATTTAGGACCAGTTGAACTGTGCCAAAATACATCAGACGAGGTCCTGACTGGGGGCTTGACCCTGTTCCAGTTGAGGATCTGCTCCTCCTGGATAGTACATCAAGTAGGAGAGGATGTCAAAGAGGCAATTAAGTAATATGATTTTTATTATTTTCTTTTAATTCTCAAGAAAATATAGGTGAAATGGCTGACAGCTGGAGAGGGTGCACTTTTGTTGGAATTAATACAGCCACCACTGGAAAGCTGAAAGATGTTCTTACTCCCTCAAAAACAATGTTAAGGACTAATTTTAGATCCACTGATGTAATGGGAACATTTTGACCCACCATTAGTGTCCTAATCATAGTTGTAAGTCTGGTAAATTAAAAGGTCTGTGTTTCTTGCTTTCTACACACAAATTCCATTTCATAATAACATTTTGCATTATTTCAGGGAACTTGCAGGGCTCTGAAGATGATTAAAGTTACTCAGTCATCAGCAGCATGACTTGTAATCCACCCAAAGGCTTCTTATAGTTGTATTGCTTAATTTTCTTATTTCTCTTGAAGATTCCTTAGCTGAAAGTGAGATGCAGTCTAGGGAACCTTAAATGTTAGAGTAGAAAATTAGAGCTTTGTGCAGCTACTATGATCTGCTCTTTTGTTAAAATTGTGGTAGGAAAGGGATAATGAGGAGTGACAGCAGCCTGGGGGGATTGAGTCGTGTGTTGTCCCCCTGTGGTGCAGCATGAAGCAGTGTCTGTACTGTAGCAGTGTGCTCTGCGGGGCACTGCCCAGAAAAGGACCCACAACAGCAGAATCTGTGCAGTGCTGTGACTGCACTGTGTAAATCCAAGCTCAGTCATCATATGCTTTCTGATACATAGACTTCGTGTACAGTTTTTAGCAGGTAAGTGCACCGAGTCTGTCTGCCACCTTATACTTAGGCCTGTGTTTTTGCAAGAAAACTTTGACTTGTGTCTCGGACCATCTCTAGTGGAAATTGACTCCTTATCTGTTTCAGGGCAAACCTGAACTTTAACATAGTCTGCACTGTCAAAGATCACTTAAGCTGATTTGTTCAGCTGCTCACCTTGGGCTCTGTTTGGTGTTCCCTGGGGAGAGATACCTAGTCTCTTCCCATGGTGTTTTCAGGTTGGACCCCAGCTCTCTCCATGTCCACTTGGTGCGAGCAGTGGTTCGCACTCAGAGTAGAACTGTAGAAGAACAGGAGCCAAATATTCAAGTAGTTTCTTCTGCCCACAGGAGTGTGTTTGGCACATGGATGACAAGGGTATCATGTCTCGTCAGCATCAGAGTAATGTGAGCCTGTCAACATGCTGTGAGTTGGTTGGCTGCAGGTGGGTTATGATCTTGCCTGTTAGGTCAGCGATAAGCTGGGCTTCACCTGCACAAACCAGATGCAGAGACAAAACATGTAGGTCTTGAGCGTGTTTGGATCTGGTGTTGCAACTTGAGAACTGAAGTGTACTGAGAGATGTGCTGCCATAGAAGTACTCAGGGATGAGAAACAGGGTCCTAGAGGATTTGACCTTCTAGGAAGAAAAATGATGTGCACTACTGTTTTATTTTGTGGTTTGTTTGAATTTTTTATTTTATTTTATTTTCCTTTTAGGATCAAAAGCAATGAATAATATGGGGAACCAGAGCAGTGTTTAAAGTTGGCAGTCAATACTTGGGAAGCAGATATCCGAGATAGCAGGCATGATGCAATCCAGTGAGGCATGGTTGGGGAGGGTGAGGGAGGACAGCAGAGATGGTGAATAACCATCGGAGGAAAGACCCTTGGGGCCATAACCACATTTCAGAGAAGACGTAATACTTACAGGGGCCAAAGGGGGAGTAGAAAATGTCAGAAGCCTTTGAGCGGGCTAGAAGGTTAGGATCTGTTCCCCAGCCACCACTTGGAGATAAGCTTCTCTTTAGGAAAGAATCAGCAATATTAAAAATTTATGTGATGCGCATGAAGTAAAATGCTTTGTGAGCTGATCCCTCAGCCAAATTTTAACCATGGTCAGAAGGTTTTCAAAGCTTCATAATCTTTTAAATTATAAATCAGTATTTTTACACTGTATTAAAATTATTATGAACTCTCAGCCTTCGTGATAAGCTACCAGAAAAAGGACTAGAAGTCAGCAAATATTTCTTTCTAATAATCTCAGAAGAAGCTCCTAATTCTTTTCCAAAAGACTGAAAAACTTGATTCCCAAATTCTCTTCAAACTGGTGTAGATAACTGTTGCTATGGTTATATAGGGTGTCATTCTTTGGGTAAAGGTTAGAAGATTGCTGGTATTGAAAGACAATTGAAAGTATGTTAGGTTAGTAAAGTGAAACAAAGGATATACTGTAATAAAGAGATACTGCTCAGTCTAGTTTTTCTGTCCCAAATAAAGTGTGGAAAGTAAACCAACTGCATAATGGAATAAATGCAGAGCTAAAAACTCTTGTTGTTTTGTTGCAAATTTCATGATTTTAAGATGTATTTTATAAAGCTGTAGCTCATTTGAAGTCATGAGCCTGTGAGAATTTTTACTCATAGCATTTCAAGTTTTTACTCTGAATTGCGGGAAAATTGAAAATGTGCTTTAAAAACTCTAGAAATCCAAGGCAAAGGAAAAAAACAAATATCATTATTAAAAAAGGTAATGTGGGGATTTTTTAAGCTGGTCCTGAAACTTTGGGATATATATATGAGTGCTATATTTGAGTAACCTGTATTTGAGTGCTACATTTCACCACCAACTTCAAAGTGATTATCCAGCCTCAAGAGGAATATTTGCTAAGTAATATGACCAGGTCAATATGAGGGTGATTCCACTGCATGACTTCACTGCCATGTGAATTTAAAGACATGTAATTTAAAACTTCATTCTTGCAGATAAATCTGGTTTTTCTTACTCTTTTTGAAGTGAACCTGGAAAACATCTGATCACCATACTCCTTACATTTTTTTTTCTTTTTCTCATACTTGGGAAACTTATCCCTTTATATTCAGTTCTTAGATGACATTTAAGTTCTTCAGCCTTTCCTTATGTCATGTTTTGTAGGTCTGTATAATTTTTATTGTTCAATATTGAAATTGGTTAGAGTCCTCTGGATGAGGCCTTGCTATTGCAAAGTTGCACAGAATAACTACTGCCCATCTCTTAGGAATGTTGTTCACATTTTTAATGCAAACCAAAAAGAACTTTGCCCTCTTGCAGTGTAATGTTACTGAATTGCATGTGGAATTATTTGCTATAATTTCAGATCTCCCAATTTAATCTATATTTTGCAATAGGATAAAAAGTGACCAAAAAAATTACCTTTTTTTAACTGAACCAGCTCAAAAATAAGCAAATTCAATTTAACTCTCTCCTTTGGGAAAAAGGTGGGGGGCAGGGAGGAGTATAATTTTTTTGGGTGGAGAGCTTTTATTTCTAGTTTCATCCCAAAGCAGATTTTTATGGCTGAGTTATAAACCCCTGAAAATTGCGGTTCATAATGGAAACATTGGCAGACCCTGAACGGCGCTGCTGTAAAGTAGTATGAAGCTTTAAGTTTTTCCAGTTTTAGACCTGGAATAAAACTAAATTACAACACTTTCCGTACAGGCATTTGATTTTCCCCCCAGTAATTTCTACTGGATCTGTCCAGTGTTTCCTGACTTCCTGTGTTGCCATTGGACTTTTTCCTATTGACTATGAAATTGGTTTCATTCAATCGGTAGATTTACCAGTGGAGATGCTCAAACAAAGTGTTGTTTACTGGGATAGAGAGTGTTAGGAAATTTAATGCTGTCTTGAGGAAAGTTACACTGAAGATTTATGGAAGAAATTTACAGCAAATGGGGTTGGAATAAGTGTTATGGGACTCACAAAACACGTGAAATGATAAAGGTTCTTACAATATTGTTCTTCAGAATAGAAATGTTCTTTCAGACTCCATCCAAACCCGTTGACCAAGTGGATGTAAAAGCACTCTAAGATGGGAATATCAGGATTGTTTTTCTTTCCCAAGGCAGGAGAAATAGAGCAGCAATGTGATTTCTCATAGCATTGCAATATGCTAGAGTATTCCAACAGGAGCAATTTTATCTGAAAGTGGATATGAAAGCAAAAGGCGGAATGGAAGTCAGCAAGTGGACAGGGCTCTTTTCTGGAATTATTCCTGGAGTCATTTCTCATACTGGCGCAGGCTGCAGGAAGCTGAAGATCAGCATGTGGGTTATTTATAGCCTTTTGCAAATGATCTGTTTAGCTACTTCAGTCCTTAGGGCAAGAGTTGCAACGCCACTTTGGCCCCACAGTACTCCTCTTACAAATAATGGAACCAGGGTGTAAGCAAATAATATAACCTTGCTTTTCTGGTTTAGGTCCCTCCTCAAAGACGAAATTTTTTGTTTATTATTATTGCTGTTACTGCATCCCAACGGATCTGTGGTGGTTTCTGGCATGAACAACTCAGGGCTATGATATACTCCTAGCTGGTTTGTGTTTAGCTGTCTTATGCAGGCAGTTTTACCTTCAGTCTTGTGACAATTCCACAGTCTGTTGAGGCAGCTGGGACTTTTGCAGATGGATGTTCTCACTGTTTCTGGAGTTCTCCACGGGCAACAGGTAAATTACTTTGGATTGTAATGGGAATGATTCTAACACAAGATATGAGACAGGTGTCTGAAAATTATCCTTAAGGTCATGGATAAAGACAGTTCTGAAAGGACATAAAAGCTCTTGCCCAGAGGTGGCTGAAGATTGTGCTTGTCCTTTGCCAGAAGTTACAATACCTATAGCTCTTCTGGATGGAAGCGTATGAGAGCTCCATTATCTGATGCAGAAAAGGTTAGTTCTTTAGCCTGCACTGAGAAGCTGAACTATTTCAGTCAACTTTGTAGGTGAATCCCAGGAGCTGTATCTGAAAACCTGTGTAGTGTTGAGCCCCCAGTAAAGACGGGGATAAACTGGAGTAATTCCAGAGGAGAGCAGTGGTTAGAAAGCCAGAGCATGAGAGATACCAGGAGCTGCTGATGGAACGGGGTTTGCATAGTTAAGGGTGGTTGAGGGGATTCAGTTGCTGTCTTCCATTATCCAAGGGATTTTTTGGAAATAATGTCAGACTCTGAAGGACACCATGGCAAACAGACAAGTGATGATCACAAACTGTAACAAAGGAAACTGTGTTTGGATGTGAGGAATGTATTCTTCATCATGAGAGTGGCTAAGCACCATTAAAAATCCCTCCTTGGGGGTTTTCAAATCTCAACTGGACTGGACCTCACTTTGAAGCTGGTGCTGCTCCAAGGAAGTTGGAGCAAGTCACCTCCGTAGGTCCCTTCCAGTCTGTTTTCTTCTGTTAATCTGAATTCATTTTACCAGAGGTAGCATCAATCTGGAAGAAAAAGAAAATAACAGAATTGAGGATCTGAGAAACAAACATATGACCAAACAAGAAAAATAGGTTTACAACTATTTACTTTTAGTGGTTTAGTTTTCCTTTGGAAAATAAAATCAGGGATAGTTCAAAGTCTGAAAGTGAGAAATTACTGTTAAATTAGAAGAGCTTAATACTTTTAGCTCCTGTTTTTCAGAAGTAAAATGTATTTAAAAAGAGTATATTTCCATTGCAAAACAGAGAATGATCGTAATGTCTCTTAATATGCATTGAAAACTACCAAGGCCACATTGTCCAAGTTTTTGTGCATTTGTATGTCTATTAAATATATATAAACATTGATTTATACATTTTCAGTCACTCAAAGTACATAATTTTGCATTTTACAAATTGTGAGCATGGAGTTGTCCAATGGGATGTTTTGGAAAATGACACTCTCAAAAAATTATGTAGCATTATGAAAAGCTAAGGTGGTTTACTACTGACTTTTTTTACTTGCTTCAGCTGAAGGACAATTGTGGAGGGCAAGAAATGTGGGCTAATTCACCACGGTTTCTTTAAAATCTTCCCGTTGAACTTAATCAAATGCTGAAGTGGTGCTAAAAAGGATGGGCCTCACTTTCCTTTGTCAGATTTCCTCCAGTGCTACAACCATGAGTGAGTTGTGTTATAATTCCTCTCTATAGCAATCAGAGTCTTGTCATTTTGCATTACATTAACTCTAAAGCTTACCAAATAGAACAACTGCCCTGTAAAACAGTCTAACTTGACCAGATGAATAAATAGCCAGAGACAAAGTAATTGTTGTTCCATGGTGCTCATTGTGGAGCCTCTGTTGTATGGGAAGCCAGGAGGCGTATTTGGGATCAGAAACCAGGTTTTCTGTACTCTGGGCTAGTCCATCTCAATTTCCTCTGGCCTGCTCAGTGTATTTGTTGTTAATATAAGAATCAAAATCAATCAAAAGCAGATAACCTTGTGTTACAGGATCCTGATGGTGTTTAAACACTGATAAGGGCACTTTGCAAAATCAGTTTTTGATTTGTAGCTGTTTACATTTGGAAGAGACTGAGAGATGCTAATGTCCCTTCTGGCATTTGTAGCTATTTTGTTTTCTGAAGATTTGTGGGTTTCACATGGCATAAGATCAAGCAATAACAGAGCTGGGACAGGCAGGATTGCTGTTGAGGTACAGAATGAGTCTTTTGGCTCCAAACATGTTGCTTACTTTGCAAATCTGTGTCTGCTCTCTCCAGTGACTCCTTTTGCATAAAGGTTATCACTTCAGATGTAAGACTATGTAAAAAAATGCTCAGTAGGGCTGCATGAAAGAAGTGGATGAAAGAAGGCTTCGAGCTGGGATTTCTTTTCCTCTCAGGTAGGCTTCTTCCTGCACCGTAGATGTCCTCACAAGACAAGCAAACTTAGTCTCTGTTATTAAGCCAAAAGGAGCAGATAAATCTGACAAATTTTGCTTTTCTGCTGTTTTTCTCTTCTTGGTTTATTAAAGGTCACAGTGTGAACCACTTCAGTGCCTTCCACTGTTTTCTTTCACATTTTACAGTGCTTGCATGATCTCAGTGAGGGAGCATATTTATTGTGCATGCCATTCAGTTTAGATTCAACTGCAGCACATGATTACAGCGACTTAGAGGAAAAAAACTGGAAAATAAGTCCCTGATGTAAAACTGGTAACTGAGCCAAAACAGTAGTGCCAGTTATTTCAGTGCCTCACATAGTGATTTACGAATTCACTGCAAACACATATAACGATTTATTGGGACAACTGCGCATATTAACCAGCTTTCTCAAAATCTTGGATGCAAACTTCTTTTGATGATAATTTTTCCTTTTAATATTTTACAGAGAGGCATTAGAAGGTGACAGCAGTGAAAGCTTATGTTTGCATCATACTTTTCAGTGCCACCCATGAGTTTATTCCTTCAGTCTCCACTGTATTATTTTATTTGGGAAAATATATGCAATGTCTCATGGAAGAATGAATGCCTACAGGACTGATCTGAATCCTATAAATATTTAGTAAGCTGATTCAGGACCCATTTTTTTCACTTACACATATTGCACATGCATGTACCTACTGCCTATGTGGCACTTCTAGGCTGCTGAAGAGTGTGAGAAGTAATTTGTAGCTGGCATCGCTGATGGTCTTTCAGCCTTTGCCTACTCTTCCCTAATTTGCACAAATTAAATCTTCAGGATTCACAAGAAAGAACATAGCTGAATGGAGGATGCAGGGTTTTAGGACAATTTTTAGGACATGTCTGCCTACTTCCTCACTTTATGGCAGCTCACACATAAATAAGTACATTTTATTTTAGGCAGGCATTTACTTAGCTTTATGATAGTTTGTATCACAAGCCTCTTGTCCAAGAATGGTACTTTCAAATAGTGCTTGTCTTCATGGTAACTACAGAAGCTCTGTCAAACCTTTCAAACCATGTATGAGACACCAAGTACCTCTTCACAGAAGAATATTACAGCTGCTATCTTCCTACTAAACCTGCAGCAAGGAATGACTAAATACCACCTATGGAAAGTTTTAGAGGTAAATGGAAATAATGAAACCCCTGGGTTATTTCTTTATGTTCAGTTTAGAAGCTGAGAGATGCAATAGCTGAGATGTTCTTTGGTCCAATAAAGTGCCATTCCACAACCTTATCTATATCCTGGCAAGATAAAGCAGAACAAAGTGCCAACACAAAGTAGACAGTAAGAGCCATCTAAGGGCTGTAGGAGGAGGCTGGAATTAAAGACTTGGTTTACTTGGTTTTCACACAGTGTGAAAGCTTGATCTTGTTCACCCCTTCTGGCTGGTTATCTGCAAATAAGCTTGGTACCATTATACACATTTTGGGAGATAGTCTCATTCTCTTGTGAATGCTCAGCGTGGTTTGGTTGGTAATGACCTTTACTCTCACCGCATACACATTGCATATGTCTGGGGCTCAAGTATCTCAATCCTGTTGCATATCTATTTTTAAAAGCTATATTTTTTTACAGCTTACATACGGAGTCTCCAATGCACATTTATGTGCTACAATGAGGTCATTTTTCTGGATAATTGGGAAAGTCAAGTAATTGCTTGCAAAAGTAAACATTTCTTTTAACGTCCATGAAGCAAGTCTTAGAGCTGTTTGATACCTACGCTTCTGAAATTAAACAGTGCTTTACGTCAATATGAAATCCATCTTGAGCTATCCTATGATGTCATCTGGCAATACCAGAGCACGTGCAGGCTACTTCAATACCCTTCATTCATGATGGGGATCCTCATTGTGATTTCACTTTTCCTTTAGACAGAAAAAGGCAACATATAAAATGTGGTATTCATATGGTTTGTGTATATATATAGCATACCTGTTGTCAGCTTAAGACACCAGTGGGACAGATGGGCAGAGTTTTCTCTCTGCCTTCTACCACCTTTATGCTCTCTAATGCATGGCTTTGTGGCTTTCTAGTAATTTACCTGGTGGCATACTTATGTGGCAGCAAGATACTTTGAAATAAGCCCATTTGTTGCATTTATTCAGGATCAAACAGAACAAACTTGCTCTGTGTCTAAACTTCCTTATGTTATGTGGTTTAGTGTCATAATTTCCCATTTCAGCTCTGGTGGAAATTGAAGCTTCTCAGCTGATACGCCCAGCTTGCTCTGGGATACTTTAGTATTTTCTTCTGTAGAATTTACCATAAAATTTCCTTCATTCATCAATCTCAGGATAGGCCTTAACTATAAGAGCAAGTTCTTCCATGTGAGAAATGTTGATTCTGGGATTGCTACTTCAAATGTAGCATCACAATCTAATTGCTTCTTTGCTTCCACTTACTCCGTAGTTTTTATTATCTTATATCTTTTGCTAAACTCTTAGACTTATTAGGCTAGACTTGTTATCTATTATCTGTTATCTGTTATCTCACAGTTTGGTGAGACAAACTCTGACTGGAATGTCAGTTAATTATTTCTACTGTGATTATTCCCAATAACTAGTGGGAATCAAGTCATAGGAGTGAATTTAGGTGGCATAAAGCTAAATGCCAGTTTGATAAGAGAAGGACAAAGCTTATGATCTCGAGATGAAAAGAAATGAATGTATTTTAAATTTTGTTGAAGTAAAGATAGGAACTTTTGTTGCACTACATAGGAAAAAGATAAATAATATTGTCCTAGAGGCTGAGATTCTGAATAATAGTAGACAGTGGAGTCCTCAGCTATAAGACGAAGGCTGAAAACAAATAAGATTGGGGGCCTTTGACAGATTGGAAAAATAAGAGATCCAGGATGATTTACTGCAAATGCTGATGAAGAGAAACCATGGCAGCTGAGCTTGAGTAGTCATTCTTGACAATAAGGAGGAAAAAAAGCAAGAAAAGAAACCGAAAACAAGTGCTGGAAGTGGATCCTCAGCAGAAGTCACCTGATATCCTCAGCCCTCTGATAGGTAGTTATATATCCTGTAATGTTTCAAAGGATACTCACATGTCCATCAGCTTCTTGATCTCTTTGACTAGTTCTGAGTACTTCTTAGGTTAATATTAATTAATATTAATATTCATAAGATTTTACTTAATTTGTATTCTTCTTGAAAAACCTGGATGTGATAGACAGTTGTTGATTTGTATGCTTGATGCAGCTTCTATTACTTTCTCCAAGGGAATCAGAATTTCGGGAATCAGAACTTCCCAGAATTTTCAGTCTGTGTGGATCTCTCTACTGGTAATAGAAATCAGTCACTTTCATTTTTTTTTTATCTAGTCATGACTAAAACTTGTGTTGCCCTTGGAACCAGCTGATTGCACATACTGCTTTCCAATTCCTGAATTGGTTGAATCTTTGAAATGGACTTGTTTCCTCCAAATCATTACTTAAATTTGCCACTGTACCTTACCATACTTCTGTAACTATTTGGTATGATGGAGAAAGAAGTTTCTAGCTCATTGCTTCACCAAATGAGTACCTAGTACCCTCAGAGCAGTGAAACTGTGGTCAGCTTCTTCTGTGGCACCACTGGCATTAACATGATTAGAAAAGGGTAGTATAGAAAATAAAAATATGATTGCTATGGGCTGTTTTTGAAACAGGTTTACACACAAGTTTACATTTGCAAGTTACCAAATAGCATCTTAAGGATAAGTAGAGCAAAAACTAGTTCAAATAACAGAGTCAGAAAACATCACCATAAACACATTGCAAATTTTTGACAGTTGTAGAAAAGCAGAGAGTATAATTGCCCCAATTTTCCAAACAGGAGCTACATGGTCTTGGAGACCTCTGGGGTGAATCAAGAAAGAACAACAATTAAGATTGATTCTGCATTTATTTCGAGCTTTGCAACATTTATGAATACTGCACCCTTCCAGATGACTTCTAGATTTCTCAGTTTGCAAAAGTGAAAGGAAAAAAAATATATATTTAGTAAACTAGAGTCAGATAAAGAATGAAGCCTTCAAAGTGCTACCAGCCCCTGAACACTGGCTGTTAGTTGTGTGAAAGTGCTGCCTTTGGTGTGTACCAGTAAATGGGGCAATGAGGTTATGCAGAGCAATGGGCTCATCACTTTGGGACTTTTATTTATGTACTAAGACAGGAAAAAGTTAGATATGATATTTAAGGGGTTGTTGCACTGACAGCCTTAGAGAGTCCTCTGGTTTATTCAATAAAGAATCACTATAAATGCACTATAGATTTTGTGTGCTCTTTCTAGCTGCATCACTTCCTTACTGCTGGAATCTCACTTTTTAAATTGCTTTGGGTCAGCATCAAGCAATTCATTGTTCTCTTTGTCATCAGTCCCACAAATGTGGGCAATCTGAGATTGGCTCAGTTGGTTAGATCATGATGGTAGAAACACCAGGTTTGTGAGTTTGTTCACTGTGTGGACTATTCACTAGAGAGTTGGATTTGATGATCCTTGTGGGTCCTTTCCTACTCGGAATAATCCGTGATTCTCTAATTTCCATCCTATAAGCCAAAGGCATGGTGTAAGTGTAGGATTTATCTAGTAAAGAAAGAAGTTAGAATTAAATCTTATTAATTGCAACAACCATGTTGCCAACAGATCTAGAGGAGTGATATTTTTTTACCAGCAGTAAGCACTAGTGGGGTCACTCATGATGACTTGGATGTTTTCTTCCACCGCTGGAAGCATTCAAGGTCGGGTAAGACGGGACTTTAAACAATTTGGTCTTACAGTAGCAGGTAGGTTGAAACTTTATGATCCTTAAGATCCATCCAAACCAAACCATTCTGTGATTCATTACTTGACCAAACCCAATTCTGCCCTACTGAATACTGGGGAACAGTATTTTAAAACCAAAGCACTGTTGTCCACTTACAGTAAACCTTCAAAGCAGTAAGGTCTGAAGAACAGGATCTTTTTTCTTCTGGGTTAACTAGTTATATTCCATTCTATCATTAAGTTATGGAGTAACATATATATTTAGAAGAAAGTATTGACAACCACAGAAGCATCACCATAGGCCCTATGATAGTGGTAATGGTCATCATACTGAATGTGCATTTCATTATTCTCCCCTCATTCCAGGGCTGATCAGGACCTGCATTTTAGAAATAGCCAGGGAAGGTTTAACCTGAGTTTGGTATGTGTCCTTTTACCTACTTTCACCAAGGGGCGAGTTCAGACACAGGCTTAGCCATGTGTGATTTTGACTTTTATTTTTCTTGCCATTTTAATCTGTGATAGTCTGCTTTGTGTTACAGTTTATGATTGAAAGTCTATGTTTGGTGCTTTCCTTGAGGACCACAAAGGAATATTTAGCAAATATTTCAAAATCTTGGTTGAAGATGGGAAGTTTTGAAGTTTTGAAACTTATGAAAAGTTTTCTGTGTTGAAATGCCTCTCTTTAGGAAAACAATGGAGGTATAAACAGAGAGTAGAAGTCCATGGCTCCTGAGGCTTTGATGCAGTAAATTAGGAAAGTGGGGAACAAAGGGCAAGAGGCTTTTAAGAGAAAAAAAGTAAATTAAAAACAGTCAAGAAATATAATTCTATTTATTTTCAAGCCTCCTCTGAGATGGATGGCTCCATAAGAATAAAGATGATTAAAAAATTCTTTTACATAGTAATAACTGCTATTACAAGTCATTTAATTTATTCATGCAATTATAAGTCCTGTGTTTTCTATTTCTACATGTGTAAAAGTGTGTTCATAATCCATTAGCTCATTCACACACGTAATCAAACGTGACTTACATACTGACCAAGCAGTTTTCATAAAACCTTTACTCATGAACAACAGAGAGCAAAATAGAAAACTCAGGGAAACTTGGGTCCTGGTTTTTTTGTTGGTTTTGTTGTTGTTGTTGTTGTTTGGTTTTTGGGGGGCTGGGGTGGGTTTTTTTGTTTGTTTTTTTGTGTGTGGGTTTTTTTTTTTTTGGTGGTCTGTTTTGTTGTTGTTATTGTTTTGTTTTGGTTGGTTGGGGTTTTTTTTGTAATAGGCTGTTTTGGGTTTTTTTTATCCTGCAGCTATTAAAAGAGTCTTAACAAAGGATTACAGCACTTGAGGGTACATGTTTAACTCAGGGACCATATGCAACTTTTTTCAAAAGGAATTCACAGAACAAATTATCTTCCAGATGAGGTTCTACCTAATTTCTAATCAGACCCCTCCAAATATTTTTACAGTTCATCTAAAGGCCCAGAATTAACCAAATCTTGAGAGAAACTATGCTAGCTCTCAGCACAGAATGGAGTTTGCTCATTAACAATTAGAGGCTTTGAAGAACAGCCATATCCTGGCTCAGAGCAATCAGTTCACTGATCAAAACGTGAATGTTTTTCCCATGTTCTCTGTGTAACCCCCAAGCTGTGCAGGCTGCCTGCAGAAGCAACTGCCTTGGGTGCTTTGTAGCCACATTTAAAAACTTCTCCAGCTAGAGAGATTTTCATTCAGGAGGAAAATGAGTGCCTGAAGTCAGGTGGAGTATTCCATTCCCTTGAAATTGGGTTGCATACCTCCTTTATAGGTGAGTAACTGTATTGTTTACACCCGCTTTTGATCCCAAAGAGGACAGGTCTTATATTGAAAACACCTAAGTACTTCACAATGAGAAATATTCAAATGCAAGATTTCCTTCCAGAAATGCCTGTTTTTCTTTCACTTTTTGAAGTGCAGTTTATTTTTACATTCCATTTTAAGTTACTAGCCGCTTTTCATGACTAACTTATTATCAAGATTCAGTAAAAAATTTACCTCAGCTTTTAGAGGAAAATAATGTCTCGAAAACTGAGCCAAAGAATGAAGCAGCACACCTTGTTTTTTATGTGAACAAAATTTTTTCAGTTGAACTCGGATATTCATGAATCTTATTTTATATTTAATATCTTTCTTTAATTTCTTTAAGGTGTTCTTGGATTCTATTTGCCTTTTAACTCCTATTTTTCTCAAGTTCAGATGCTGGCCTAAGAAGATAGCTGGATGCAGAGTGGATTTTTGACGGTTGCTGTGCAACTTCCTTAAATCAGACGAATCCCTGAATTTGTTCCAAACAATGCTGCTGTTGGAGCAGTGCAGAATCAGTAAGCAAAACTTGCCTTCCAACTCCTGGCCCCAGCTAGATGACAGGTAAAAGTATATAGTTTAGGAATACTTAGTAAAATAAGTATTAAATTGCTTAAGATGGAAGTAGTTAATTAGTTAAATAAATGTTTGATTAGGACTATGTTCATTTCATCTTATACAAATTATTTTCAGTAAGGTAGGGATTCACATTTCTAAAATTCCCTAGAATTTTAGGAACTGGTTGATACTGATATCCTCGTTGATAAACTTTTTGGGGAAGCTTTCAACCTTATTTGCATTACTGGATTTCGAAAAGAGAAGGAACGCCACCATTGTGAATGGTGCTGGTGAGCGGGCATCAAAACTGCGCTACACAGCTCTGGTAATCTGTGATCTGGAAAGATTAACTAAATTAAAGCATGCATGTCCTGGGAAGAGAGAGTAAACTCCTGTTTGTCCAGCACAGAAAAATGAAAATGATGACTGATCTGTGTGAGCCAGTCATGGGAATTAAGAGGAAAGGAAAGAACTACTTAAAGGATATTCTTGGCCCATGAACAAATGAGTTTGAACAATTCATGAATAGATGAAGCTTTCGGAAGAAGCTTAAGCGCAGGGTCTGGAACAGTCTTTTAGTCAGGAGAAATGGGTGAAACACTGACCTACTTTCAGTGGGAGCATGGTTAGTTACGAAAGGAGCTCATATAAAGCAGCTATTGAGTGGCCCAAGGAGCCCAGGATATCCCTCCACATCTTGTAGTCCTGTACTGCAGAGAGTAGAATAACAATAGCAGCATCATAACAGGGATGTTGATGACTACTGCATTCTTCAGTGTTCTTATTGCTCTTCATATGTGTCTTTATTCTTTGATTAAACAAAAAATCAAATTAATAAAATCCTTGCACTTCAAATATATTGCTGTCAAAATCCTGGAATAATGGAGCAATAAACAAAACTATTTGTTGAAAGAAGGAAAAAAAGAGAGTAGAGCTGCCTTTTTTTCCCCTCTTAAGTTTTTCTGCTCCATGTGCATATTTGTTGTCTTGCCAAGAGCCTGTGTAGCTGGCCAAGTGTTCTCAATTTTTTCTAAGGTGAAATTAAAAAAAAAAGTCAAATATATTTGCATGATCTATCTTTTTTATAGAATGCGAAATGAAAACTTTCTACTCTGAGTATGATTACTAAAATGAAATTTGCATTGTGCATGATGATCATTTCCATCTAGTATCGCAGGTGCACTCTAATGATCCTAATCCACTTTTTTACGGGATAAATAGCAGGATCACAAATTCAGTTATCTGCAAAATGCTAATTTACACCCTTCAAAGCAATTTTGGCTGAAAACAAGCATTATTTGGGCATAGGCAAGGATTAATATGCACAGAGTTTTGTCTATGGCAATAAGGTCATTCAGGGGGGATCAGAAGTACAGTAGATTAGCGCCTCCATTGTGTGCTTGCCTCTCTCTGGGAAAACCTCTGGTCAGGGCAATAAAGCAGCTTCAGTCCCCGTCACCGTTCAGCTGAAGGCCATGTCAGGGCGCATATATCAGCTTTCCAAAGCAGCAACAACACATTAGCTCATTAGTAGCTTCATACAAAACAGATCTGGAGTCCCTCAGTGAATAGTACATAGCTGCCTTTGTGTAGCCAGGATTTTGACAAAACACTACAAAGTGGTTTTTAAGCTCTGAGGAGGAGCGAGACAATGACAAAGAGGAGACAATAAAACATGTCCTTTATCCAGTTACATTATTGCCATAAAACTTCTTTCTTGATGAAATCTCTCAAACATCCATAATGTCTTAGGACAGGCACCCATATTTTTAATTCAATGATTTGAAGTTAAAACAATTTAAAAGCACCACATCTCACTTCTCAAATTCCCTTGGGTCCTAGAGACTGAAATCACAAAGGCTGAGGCTGAGGTTTTTAAGTGTCACTGGTGTCACTGTCTTTTTTTATTATTATTTTTAATGGTATTTTATTACAGTCAATTTAAAACAAAATAAAGGTGAAAATCTTGTTCAGCTCAAAATTTCTGTCCCTGCTGTCCACATAGAGTATTTTGCGTATTACAAAATATTTTCAGATCTTTTATATGGAGATTTTATGGATTAAATTTTATATGTAATCACCAGCAGAGACAGAAACAGTGGAATCCTAATGAAAACTTTCTTTCAGACAAATATTTCCTACATGGCTAAGCACTTTCAAAAAACCTTCTCTGACATGTCTGTATCCTTAAAAAAGCATCTGAAGACCTTTGAAATTTAATTCTAATATGTTCAAAATCTTGTTCCCACCAAACACTATATATTTCCTTGAAATAACTATATATCTCCATGAAAATGTAGCATTGATTTTCTGTTTGACCAGAAAATTGCCACCTTCCTCAGGGGACATGTTATATTCCAAAGGGAGTATATTTGCTGTAAACATGTATTTAATCCTGCAGACAAATGTTGTAGCTGTTAAAAAGTCTGATAAAAAACCAAAGCAACATCACTTTCATGCAGATTTGGCAGCCTTGACAGGACTTTAATACTAGAATGCTGCTGGTAAAGAAATATCCATTTAAGTGATACAAATTGTAAAACATCCACCTCATGGAGTACTCTCAAAAGGTAAAGCCTGAAACTGTTCAGGGTAATAAAAACATATGAATTCTCTTACAATGCAAAAAGTTTAAACTTTAGTTTGCTCTATCTTCTCAGCTGCACTTTTTAAAGATAGTGACAGAAAGGAATAATTTACTGTAAACAGAAACAATATGGACAAAGGATGGATTAATGAAAAACAAAAAACCTGCATTTTTTCTACAGAAACTGTAATTTCACGTTCTTTCTGAAGACATTACAGAAACATTTGAAGTTATTAAAATATAATTTGAAGTTATTCAGCCCCCAGCTATGTGAATGAAGTCCTACCATCGTGGCACTGGTTTAAGTGTTAGAGTTTATTGTAAAGACTCTGAACCTAATTTTTTATTTATTTATTGCGTGCCACGGGGTATTTTGAAAGTAAGTGGTGAGTGCAATGGAAAACAACTTGAAGCAACCACAACCAGTCATCCAAAACCCAGAAGGTTTGCCTACTGACTTCTCTCCCTGTTGCCAGTTTCTGTTAGCACGAATGTCCGACTTTAGTCATTTCCTGAGCATTTGTCTAGTCTGCGAGGCAAGCTGTGTCTTGGTTTAGCTACTCACTGTGGACCTTTCAATTTCTTTAAAGAAGATACCTAAGCTGTTTTTAATAAGACTTTGTCAGTTTGAACTCTTCATGTTGTCATCGATTGTGAGAGGGGACTGACTATACATATAACTTTAATACCGATCATGAAGTAGTAATGGTAAAGTGTGATTAATATCTTCTACCTCATATGGAGTAGCTTTCATATGACCTTTGCTCAAAATTGGTTTTACTTCTTTTTTTGTATGCCATAATTAATCTGTTGAGTTTCATAACATTTGTGTGAGGTAGATGATAGTATTGATAATTTGCAGAAAAGGAAAATATGACACAGATGCTGCATCTCCTCTTGGGAAACACCAATAACTCAGCTACCAGTCCTACTATTATCAAGGGAAGTTTTACAAAATTTCGTGAGAGAACAAAAACACTAAGTGACTTATCCATGAGTCAGTGGAAGAAACAGACATTTAAACCAGGATCCTTGTTACAGCTCCATGTACTAACTTAGGCAGTGCTACCATCACATTTTAATTGCTCAAATCAAATCATGATTCTTTTCCAAAATAAATATATCTTATTTTTAAGTGCCTAATCAAGAACCTGTGTTTACTATTCAGTTTTTTTCTTTTTCATTTGTAATCCAGATATTGACCTCCTATGTCACAATAGCTAAGCTGAAACTCTGAAATATAGTGTTACAGTGAGTTGGGAAATAGCAAAGTCTTTGGTTCTGCTGTTTTGGTAAAATTTGTTTGCTTTCAATAGAACATCACAAATTCTGTATTTCAGAGAAAAACCTGTTGAATTTTAAGTGAATTTTTACATCTATAAAGAAAATTTTAATTCATTAAGATATTGCAGATCTCAGAACTAATGATGAGTAATTCTCAGAATTTTTTTTTCAATGTGAATGTAGAAGATTTTTTAATCTCAAAAACTCTTCTCATATTTTATCTCTTACCTCTAACCTGAAAAACCGTTGTAGTCACTATGTCTGTCATCCCTTTAAAACTCCTTTTAAGTCATGTGACTTTTGGTATGGGTCTCTTAGACTGGACGTATTGTATAATCATCTAAATCAATATGTATAACTGAGCTAGAAAGAGACCATCACCATTTTTTTGTAGCTTCTCTTCCCTAAAATGCCTTGAAATTAATTTTTAAATGATGTAACAACATTTTTGGTTCTGAACCTAGACAGAAACCAATGGTGAAAACAATCTGAGGTTGTGGAAATTGTTAAAACAGGATCTGCCTCACCTTATGTATCACCAGTATTCAGAATGAAACTGGAACATAATCATCACATTATTATCATTTCAATGCCATAATTTACTAGATGAGTTCAAGTGTTTTTATAAAAGTTTTCACCAGTTGATTCATTGTGATGTTGGACAATATGAGACAATATAACCACAACTCTTTATTAAGATGTAATTACAAAAGAAAAGCCTGATTCACCTTCTGCTGCAGCCAGTAACAGTTCAGGAACAGCAGAAGTGAGGAATGAAAATAACAGACTGGGAAAAAAACCAGAATTGAACTATAGTGACTTCTCTTCATCCTACCTGCCCTCTTTCAAAAAATCTTAATGTAAGAGGAAAAACATCCTCTCTTTCTCTCCCATTCCCCCAGAAGTAAATGTTACCACTTTCAGGAAAGTACAAATTAATCCCTAAAAGCTCCTGCCTGAACACAGGAGTTGGAATATGTGGTGGGAGCTGTAATTTGCTCATCACAGCCTGGTTCTCTTCCATAAATCAGCATCTGCAACTGGATTATATCACCCATAAAATCATTTGCCAGAGGTTCTAGGGTGAACATCTCTCCCCTCATCCTGAGTGGAGACCTTGCTGAGAGCACTTTGGTAGTAAATAAATATAGAATATAGGTTGTTCAGCTGACTGTCCAGCTTTCTGCTGACAGACATTTAAGAATGTCAAACTTCCTCTGGGGAGTGGGAGGCCAGCACAAGAAGGCAGACATAAGAGTTCAGTGTATTTTCACAATAGTCAGGGAAGAGACTGAAGAAAGAAAGATAGATGTAGAAAGAAAAAAACCAAACCAAACCAAATGCTCTCTTCTCTGAAATCACAGAAACAGGCCTAAAGTGGGCTTTTGAATGTTCACTAAGATCCTGTCTTGAATGCTTGTTAGCCATACCAAGCTTCTTAAATCCCCTATATGATCATTTAAAACCCATGGCAGCGATAACCTGTTTCAAATAAGTCCTAAAACTGCATTTGTATTTGCCTGTCTGAGGAGCTGCTTTGCCTCTGTCTGCTACCACTGGGGTACAGATCAGATCTGCAGAGCAGCATGAACAATGAGGGCTTGGGTTGAAGCCCAGGTCTCAAGCCCAGAGTCTCAGGGTCTACAAAGAACATACAAAGACCATTAGACGTGGATGGACTCTTCTTTTAACCCCTTAGAATGGCAACTGGTACAAACTCCAACCAATTACCATACACTGGGAAACTCAAAGCATCTTTCCTCAGTCTTATCATGACAGATTTTTGCTCCCATGATCAGAATAATTCAAAAAAGACTGACTGCAGTTAAAACTGAGGGATTAAAAAAATAAATAATCATGACCAACAGTAATGTGGAGAACCTTGGTGGCAAAGGGACCTCCGAAAATTGAAAACAAAGGACAAGGTGGCAAGTCATTCAGGAAAGAGCAGACTGCCATAAAACCAGTGACACATGTCCTCTTCCCAGCACTGACTGCAAAGACAAGCCATTCTCTTTCCAGCAGTTCCGGGTGTCTCTACCAGGAGAGTCACAAGCCAACAAATTACTTACAAAGTAAGTAATTCCTTTCCAGAAAAAGTGTCTGGATGGCTTCTACAGCAGATGCCCTGTAATCTCTCTGAGGTTATGACTCTGTCTGAGCTCTGATATGGGTTGGCAGATAGATACCTTCTACTTAAAGAAATGTTCACATAATCACAGAATGGGTAAAGTTGGAAGGAACCACAGTGTGTCATCTGGTCAAACCTCCCTGTTCAAGTAGGGTCACCCTGGAGCACATGGCACAGAATTGCATCCAAGCAGTTACTGAATATCCCCAGTGAGGGAGATTCCACAACCTCTCTGGGCAATCTGCTCCAGTGCTCTTGTCCTGTTGCTTGGCTCCACCAAGAAAAGCCTGGATCCATCCTCTTGACACCCTTCCTTTAGATACTTATAGACACTGATGAGGTCCCCTCTCAGTCGTCACTTCTCAAGGTTGAACAGGCCCAGTCTCTCAGCCTTTCCTCATAAGAGATATTCCAGTCCCTTAAAACATCTTTGTTGCCCTATTCTGGACCTGCTCCAGGAGCTCCATGTCTCTCTTGTACTGAGGAGCCCAGAAAAGGGCACAGCACTCCAGATGTGACCTCACTAGGCTTGAGTAGAAGTTTTCTTCCCAGCAGCTTTGGCTTACCTATCAAATTCAATGCTTATGCGTCTTTCTGGTTTACATCTTCTCCATAGCTGTATTATTTTATTAAGATAATCTTCATCATGGCACTTATTCTCATAAAGAGAATTAGAGATTATTCTTAAAAAGTCCTAGATAGTGAAGGTAGGTGTAGATAGAAAGCTGGGAATTAAGAAATCACTATGTGAGAAAGTATTTATTTTTTAAAGATAGTTGTGGGTTACTTAATTTGATTAGCAGGAGTTAAATAATCTGTTTATTTGACAGCGTATTTTAAAAGACCTTTGAGAGCAAATCACCAAATGAGTTGGATGGAAGCCACCCCTTGTCTCTGAGGCAGATGGATGGATGAGAGGAAATACATTTAAGACAAGTTTCCTGTGCCTCCATTTGGGAGGGAGGAAGGAGGCCCCCAGTGGACCCAGCTTTAAACTCCATAAGCATACTTTCTCCTAAGCAGGACAAAACTGAGCATGAGTCTGGGGGTAATTTGAGATTAAGGTCTCTGAAAAAAATGTATGAATAAAGTTTCTTATTCACTGACCTCTTCTTTTTCCATGGTTTCAAATTCACATTTTTTTATTTTATTAAAAGTGGGTGATATTTAAAATGAAAATCAACTTTGTTTATCAAGTACTTAAACATTTTAATTCAAAATTCAGAAAAGAAATACATCAACTTCAGAAAAAGAACCCCAGTAAAACCAATTTTGTAAAACCATGACAAATTAGTGGAACACTATCATACTGAAACTCTACTTTTATTCTGAAAAAAGCTCTCCCATAACTTGGTATCTAACTTTAAAGAAAAATTAGACTGCCTATTTCCCAACAGCAGCAGAGTGCCCTAACTTTTAAACACCTGAATATTCAACTGAAAACCTTTTCACTCAGTTAATAGGTCTGTTGATTCTTTCCTTTCTCCCTCCCTTCAGAGAAAGGGCTGTAACTCCACTGCAATTACTGTCTATGTGCTTTTCTAGAGGTGAATTCTGATTCCTACCTAACCTCCCTTATCAAGGATGGGTTTGGCTGGTCACTGCAGATGAGTCCATCTATTTTCTGTGTTGGAGTCCTCCACTGAGGATATTTGAGCTCATCCAACAATTTGTTCTCCTTCTTTATTAACCAAGTACTTCATTCTGTTTAGAGGGGTTTTCTCCTGCTGCTTCCAATTGTCAGCTGCCTGCCTTAATATCAGAGGCAATCTATATCTTACCAGGCACTGACCTAGAATTCCAAAAGACACAGATCCCTTTGAATGAAAGCCAGCTCTCTGGAAAATAGGCTATATTTTTATGTCTGGGATTTCCTTTGCCACAGAAGTCACTCAGCCTGGTAAGGAGCCCTACCAGGAAGTTTTCATATGATATTTGTCACATGTGTGACCTTCACAAGCAACTGCTTTTATTTAAGGTCAACCAATTTGAAATTTCAATTGATCACTTTTATGCAGCCTACCTGCAACTGTATTTTATTTAATACAGTTTATTTAATATTTTATTAACTGGAAAAGGATTCCATGTGCCTACAAATGCAAGTCTGCATAGTTATCAGCTATGCAATGGTTGCTGCTAAACTCTAGGTTAGGACAGAACTTAAACTGCCTGACACTCACTCAGGTTTGTCTCGCTCTCACTAAGTTATGGTCTTTATTTGCATTGTTCATAACTGGTTTTGTGTTCACCCCCCTGTTCCCCACTCCTCCTAGTAGCTTCAACTGTGAGCCTGTGAGGGATCTGTTTACATATTTCTTTTAAATCCCTCTCTTCAAAATGTATCACAGAGCCAGTACATTGTCACAGTGTTCTCTGGAAATGCACACTAATGACCTGGGAAACTAAAATAGCCCTCAAAACAGTCAAAGAGAATTTGCAGGAATTCCTTCATGCAAAGCTGGGCACCCTAAAAGAAAAATGCTTTCGAGTTCAAACCATTGTTTATTTTGGAGCATGTTTCTCTCTCTGCTTTCAATGGTGACCTAGAAATGAGCTCACCATTGGAAGCAAATCTGTCTTCTGTTTCCACTCCTAAAGGATTACCTACTCTCTGAAGCTCATGGGGTTATTGATGGCCTTACACCAAAATTATGATTTGGAATTCTGTGGAAAAAATAAATATACACACATACAGTGTGTGACACATACAGTTTTAAGAAAAAAACTTGTTGAAACATTACAACAAAAAGAGATTAAATTTGTAATAAATAGAAGGCTTCCTATATTCTCAAGTGTTCTGCTTTGTGCTTGAACATGAAAACATCTGATCTAGCATGACTGTGCAGGAGAACAGCAGAAACATATTGTTTTGTAATGTGCATATGGGCTGTGTAGCATTTGGCAGCATCTCAGACTAAGACAGAGTTAACAAACAACCTCCATCTGCCTTTGTGTGGGGTTCTTTAAGATGTTTTTCTACAAGCAGATCTCGTGAACTGCTTCTACTGTCAGTCGATTAGCAAACAAACCAAGCAGATGCTGCTGCAGAAGATGATTAACATCAAGAACCAGAACTTATCTAATGCCACTTTTGACAACAGTTTGGGACTTTAAAGGCAAGCAATGTCTGCCAGCAGGTCCAGGATGTGAAAAAGGCTCAGGTGAAGGCACATGGCAGACACCTAGCATGTCATTGCCTAAGATGCCCTCATCATGATCCCCTTCTGACCTTTCACACTCCTTTGAATCTCTTTTGCACAGGGGGTTAGACAGGTACAGGATCCTCTCTCTAATTGCATAAATGCAACAGGACCTTTGCCGTTTCAGCCTCTACCCAGTGGTGTGGGGAGGAGTTAAAGAGCCAGTGAGTGTCAACTGGCCCACCAGCATGAAAAGCTGGAACCTGTTTTTAAGCTGAGTTAAAGAGAGATGGTTTTATTCTTCCTCTAGGAGCAATTAACCTATCAAACTGAATATTGAAAGAAAGGCAGGTACGGTAGTGACAGACGTGATATGACCACCACAAACAGAACAAAATGAAAGAATAGGCTCTTGCACCTCTTTTTGGTGAAGTGTCAATCTGCTTTGAAGTCACTTATTTTGAAATTCCTGGAAAATTACCTGACAGCTGTTTCCTTATGCTTGCTTTGGTGTCTTCTCACACATACCTCTCCTTCTCCCTTTCCTGCCCTTTTGTCTGCCTTTCACACATTTCAAAAGGAGGGATTATTAAAAAAACACCATAAAACCCAAATCTACAGATGAAGGAGAGACATCTCTTAAGTCATTCCTTCTCTTTTTTCACTGATGTATTCTCTCAAGAGTGATAATCATCTTTTTTGAAATGCAGGTCTAAGACGGAAGGAATTTTTATCTGGAAGAGTAATATAAATTAGCTTTGACTGCCAGTTTCCACTGATTATTACTTTCCAGGCGGAATTCCTACAAATTCTTGAGGCATGACCTCTGATGAAAAAATAAACCCCTTTAAAACTTGTTTGAGAAATTCCAGATAACTTTCACAAGAGATTTAATTTTAGAGCATTAACACAGTATTGGTTGGAAAGATAAAACTACAATGCAGTTATTTGGTAGGAGTCATTACTGAACAGTGAAGTCATTTGAGCTTATTTTACTGTGCTTATCTTTTTGCTCTCTTTTTTCCCCTCTCAAACTAATTTTATTATGCATTACTCAGTGCACTCTGGATTCACCCTCATAAAAGGATAAAGTATCTCAGCAGATATCCAAGCTTAGGCAGTCAGTTTGAGAGTAAATTCACAAGCCTTAGTTATCTGCACCAAACAGCCAGTGCACAGGGTATCGTCTACATATTGTCAGTTAGTGTTCATTAGCTTGTAAATCTTGGGTTTGTGAGGCTTAAGCAAAGGTAAAAGCTGCCACAGATAGAAAAGAGCTGTTTTAAATACCAGTGCCAAGCACTTACTAATGGCAAATGCATCTTTGAATCAGATTTCACCTCTCCTAAGCAAATAAATTAAAGAAATTTTGCACCATCAAATAAAGAAAGCCACTCTCCTGCACCTCTATTTGATCTGCAGATTCATGAAAAAGTGAAAAACACATGTTTGAAAGATATTGTCTTATACTGCAGTCATTGTCATACTTATTTTGGAATTTTTAGGGCCAGAGCCCCTGGTTCTTTATTTGCAAAGTGTGCACACACTGCAGTGAGGTGCCCTGACTCTTGGAATTAGCTGGTCCCTTCCAACCCAAACCATTCTGGGATTCTGTGACTCTGGAGGCATGCACACTGCTGTTCGAGGAGCTGTGCCAGTGTTGGTGTGTCCTGCAAAAGCACCTGCCCAACCAGACCCAGAGTAGAACTGTGCAGAGTGGGTGCTCATTTTGTATTTGAAGTGAACCACGGAGGAGTGGAGCTGTGACACCGCCCAGCAAAGTGCTCCACAGTCACAGCTACTGCCAGGTCAGCATACCTGGCTCAGGGCTGAGGGGTGAGAACTGCAGTGCTGTAAAGGCAACAAGACCCAAATATGTTGGGGCTTTGAGGGAAATAATTTCTGTGACATCAACCCTGTCAATTGCATTGGATCTGGCTGAGACCTTCCACAACATAACAGAGGGATCAGGCACTGAGTTCCCCTCCACTCTGAGCAGTAATTAGCAGCTAGCTCCAGTCCCAGAGAGAGAGAGAGAAGTCCAGCTGTACACTTACCTGTACCTGAGTCAATGTATATTTATTTTTTGAGCTCAATTTCTGTCTCCTAAAGTGCTTCTCTTCCCACACAAGCATTAACAACTCATACTCCCCAAGGCCTGCTGAGAGATCCCACTTGCTGCCTGCACACAGGCGCCTGCCCAGCATCAGTGTGCTGGTCTGTCTTATGTCTCTGTGGGAGTGGGCGCTAACTGAGGATAGGAAGCTGCACAGGTCATTAAAAGCTTCTTTTATGTGTGGGGACCAACTTACAATAAAAGTAAGTTCTTTTCTTCATGACGGCTGCCTTAGAACACTCCACTTCAGAAATTCACTGCCTTGCATTAAAAGGAGCATGATCACTTTTGGCTAGAAAAAATAACCTTTTGAGTAACATGTTTTCATTTGGAAAAAGTCTTTATTCTCCTGCAGAAACATAGAATTTAGTCGTCCTTCATCTCATGTGTTTTTTTTTTACTTTCCAATCCCTTCTTTTCCATTAGCCTACACTGCTCATCTCACTGACAAAATAGAAGAACAGAACAGGGAAGGCAGGAGGAAGGCAGCCCAGAATTTATTAGCACAAAAAAAATCCTTTCTTTATTTCTATTGAAATTTTTTAGTCATCCATCTTACAGGTTTACTTCTCTGTTTCTGGCTGTGCCAGGTCAGAAGCATATTACACCTTGATCTTCTCCTCTTGCTGGTGCTTCCCTGTCAGCAACTGTTGCATTATTTCTTTCCATCCATATAAAGCTTCTTTCGTCTTTTCAGCACATCCCCAGCAGAAGCCTTTCAGAGAGCTGACCTGGTAGCAATGTAATTCTGGCTGAACTAGAAGTAGTTAGATTTACACTCAATGATAACATGGAACAATATCTGCATCCAGCAATATCTTGACATGTACATGAGTGTGTCAGGTGTTTATATACACACACTTTTTTCCTCTTCAAGGAGGTCCCAGCTGCCTTATCCAAATTAGCTGGTTTCTCCACAACTTAGCTTTATAGACCAGTTTATTTACCTTATGTAGATTACAAGTGCATGATTGATAGTACAACTAAACAGGACTCATTCATTTACCTGAAGTAAATGCACTTAAAGAGCATAAATTTTACAGGAGGAAAGGTATTTGAAAGCCAAAACTTTCTCAGCTGTTTTATGAGTATCTTCATATAGTACCCATTGGAACAGGTCCATACCTTGCTTGACCAAACTCATTAACCAGAGTTGGAATAAAACTTACTCCTCTGAGAAATGTAGGCTTTTGTTTTTAATAAAACATGTGGGCCAAATTAGTATGTAAATAAATGAATGACTTTCAAGAATCCCAGATAACACTTGCTGAGCAATGGGTCAGGCCAGATTTAATCTAAAAATCTTTCTGCTGTGTGTAAATGGTTATGTCATAGCATTTGTCTTTAATTACTAAACTGTTTCCAAAGGCTTGACTCATGACATGTTTCTCGGTTAACCACAAAAACTTGTACTACAAGATTTGCCATATAGATTCTTTTTTTTTTCCTACACCATTGTTAAGCCTTGGCTCCTGAAAAAGGAGTGTAACAATCTCCCTGAGATAGACACTTGATCTTTACAGTAGTGGGAGCTTTTTTTCTAAAATGAATTTTCCATATAAAGGAAACAAGACACTTTTGACTCATAAGGAATACTGCAACATCCTTAATATTAACAGAAAAAAAACAAAACAAACCAACCAACCAACCAAACAAACCATACACAAAAAAATCAACAAAAAACCCCAAACCAACCAACCAGCCAAAAAGAAACAAACAAACCAAACAAAAACAGAAATAAAAGTTTTTAAAATACAACTATTTCTATATCTCTGTATAAATCCAAATATGAAGGATTACTTTTATAAACATAGGTACAATAATTTCTGTAACTAACTGTGTACCTTTTTATATATGCCATGATGACCAACCCTTGCCAATAGAAGTTATTTTGAGGAAGGCTCAAAATTATTCCTTACCTATGCAATATCTCTTGGTCTCCATGACCCTCTTCCTATGTATGACTTAAGGATGAAGTGGGGACAATGAAGTGTACCAGCTACTCTGTGAATTAAAAGACCAATCTGGGAACATAAAAAGTGTTTAATAAGGGTGGGGGGGAAGTAAGATTTTGTTGTTGTTGTTGTTATAAACAAAGTGTTGAACTGACCACCCAGATCCAAGAAGGACACTGTAAGACTTAGCTGGTGGCTTTGTAGTTCACAGAGAAAGTTAGAGGAGAAAGATGTAAGCAAGCAGAACCAGTTTACATAGGTAAATGGAAATTTAAAAGATCTTTTAACTTCATTTCTGTAACTTGAGTCTGATACAGGGGAAAAATGGGTACCAAGTATTACAAGCTGATGATATGGAGAGAAGACTAGAAACAGGCTCATTCCATCTTTCAAATGGAAATATAGCAGTTTGGAGCCTGTCAGTGAAAAAGCACATTCCAGTAGTGAATATGTATAGTCCTACAAAGTGCCTTCACAGGAACTGTTCAACTCCCGCCTTTTAGATTTTGGAAATTCTGCTGGTAGAACTGTACCACCTGCCTAGTACCCTAAAGGGCATCTCCATTTCTTCAGCTCCTTTGACTACTGGCCTTACCCTTCTCAGTCACGGAGCAGGAATTCCCACCCAATGCACATAGCCCATTGCAACAGCTAACTTGCCAAAACACACGAGAGGAGACTTGACACTGAGATTCTTCAGCTCAAATCACTGAGCAGAAACATTGAGAGAAACTCAGGTTGAACAGACACGACACCAAAAGAACTAACACCTTGGAGGTCAAGGGAGGTGGTTGTCCCACTCTACTCTGCTCTGGTGGAGCCTCACCTTAAATCCTTTGTGCTGTTTTGGGCACCACAATATAAGAAAGTTACAGTCAGTTCCCTCTTTTAGGTTAAAGCTTTCCCTCAGAGCACTCCCTAACTTTAGTTGCAGTATCTTGCTTTGCAACTGCATGTTTTAATTAACTCTTTAAAATGATTCATGTAACAAAGCAAAGCAGGATAATGAATATCTTCCGCACAGGGGCAGATAAACTGACTAATTTGTTTGTTTGTTGTTTAAAATTTTTAGAGAAGCATGTGCAGAAGCATACCCTTTCCCTACCTTGAACAGACTAAATAATGAAAAGGAAAATGCTCTGAGGAGAGTTTAAATATTGTGCTCATTTTAATGCTCGTCTAAAATTTATATTCCATCAGCTGCTTTAGTGAAACCAACAAGCACACAATTTCATGTTTATATGGCACTTTCTGGAGTCTTGAATGAATGTAACCGACAGAGTAAGGATGACACTGCATAAACAGTATTTATATATTCACTGCAGTAGAGCAGTTTCTACCTCTGGGTAGCGATGCAACCAAGATAGTCATGCACTATTAGGGAAGAGATGCTGTCTGCACTGGAGATGCCTCCCCAGAAAAGGGGGTTCCTTGGGCTGCCCTTCTCTAGCAGTAGAATATTGCTGTTGTTCAGAATTTGAGGAGCTGATTACCAGAGAGGTTTGGCTGTTTTAACTAAATGCTTTGACTAAGTTCTGTTGCCTTAGTCTTCATTCACTGTCAAGGGATTGCAGAAGAGAAGGGAAATATTCTTACCTTAATCTGAGATTTATATTAAACATGTTTAATTTGCTGAGCATCTGCTGTAAGTTGTGAACTGCATTTTTTTTATCCATTGTGTGTGCAAGTTGAACAAACCTGGCTTGAGTTCAAGTGAAATTTGGCATGGGTCAGTGGCCTACTGTCCTCTAGGACTTTCACAAGCATGTGGTTCCACATTTTATGTGGCTATGTACTGGTGAACGGAATGTGTAAATAAATAACAAATCGAGTCACTTAGCCCTGAATCAACAAATGCAGTATCCCAAAAGGGATTCCCCACAATTTACAGCAATATCTTGCTGAAGATTCATACTCAACTGATTTCAAGATGTTCAGAGTTGAAGAGTGGTAAGATGTGGTAAGAAAGCAAGTTTAGGGAAGAAGCATATATCACAATAAATTTCTGCTGTAATGTAGAGTTTTAAAACATTGTTCAATCTTTGCTCTTCATATCGTAACAGATCAATTAATACATCTTCAACAAGGATTCTTATAGTTTCTTCATCTGCCTACCTATTTTTTAAACAAAAGGACAAGCTGTTTTTGACTGAGGTATATGAATCTTGTCCCACTGGACTTGGAAAGGTCATCTGCTTTTCCTCAAGTCTGAAAAAAAATAATTCTAAAAGGTACTTTCCTTTCTGTGATTTAAGTTCATGAGCATTTATCATCATGTCAAGTCAGTTTGTCTTTTAAAAGAAGTGTTCCAGAAAAAAAAAAAAAGATGACTTACGGATTAGGACACAAAGAACTTTTCCTGTTGCCTAAGCTAGCCACCAGGCAGTTCAAATGCCATCCCCTCTGTGCTGTGGCTCTGCCCAGCTGTCACTCAGTATGTGGATATGATTGGAACTCACCAGAAAAATACTTTTTCTGGAAAAATTGAGAATTTTGATAAGAACAAACAAATTCAAATATTTAAATTCCATGGACTGGAGCTGAAACACTTCACTCTATCATTAGTTTGAACCTCAGTTCCCATGAAACACCATTTCTCTCTCCCAATGAAAAAACAAGATGGAAACAGGATGTGGAGTGCTGAGCTTTATAATGAAAACTGGGAGTTCACATTGCAAAGCAAATATTTCTATGGATTTGGAAAAAAAAGTTGCTTAAATCTTCATCAGATGTTAACATATCTGGATCTTTTCAGGTAGCAGTAGCTGCTTTATGGCTGGAAGGGCAATTAAATGGCTTTGGCCTATAGCACTGTAATCTAAAGCTTCAATTACAGTGCAACATCTGCTGAGCATCCAAGGTAGATCTACCTGAACTACAATGTAAGAGAAAGAGAATATTCACACTTTGGTCACTTCAGAAGACCTTTTTGCTCCTGGCTATTGCAAACCTTTCACAGCTCCCCAGGAACATTCATGCTATGCTTTTGACAAGTCTTACCCCCACCATGATACTATCTGCATGTTTAAGACATATCCATCCCATGGGTGCTACCTTTTCACGAGGTACCTTACCCTATCACTGTCACTGTTCTTTCCCTTTCTCTGTCAAAACCCCTTTAGTCATTCTTGTTTGTTATACTCTCCATACAGCCTTCGATCCTGCCCTTCATTTTTTCTTTCTTGTTTTTGTGAAACAATCCCCTGCAGTTTACACTGAACTTGTTACCCCTTTCTGGTTGAAAGGATTTATTAAGAATTACTCTAGATTATGTCAACCAACTTTAGCAAAAATGGCTCTTGATTTCATATCTGTTTAGATGCTGACTGGTGCTCGTGGGTTTTTTGCCTTTATTGGATTTGACATAAATATCCACATGGTGATCCTTGCCAGCATTTGTTTTCCCTTTTGTACAAAATGAAGAATACGGTAATTTTGCCAGTAGATTTTGTGATCAGCAAAGTATTTGCTCAGCCTAGTTTATTTTTCTAAACAGAAAAGGTGGGGCTTGAATGATTCAGGGAACCCATTACACCCTCCTAGCTCTCCCTCAGGCTCAAATACAGTCAGCTTCAATCTTACCTGAAGGACCCATTGCAGAGGAGGGAAGGTTGCATAGGTACACAGCGTGTTTTTCTTGAACATTTTTGTCAGCATAGGACTTGGGTGTTCTCATAGTGCTCAATAAAAAATCACCAGGCTGTCGAGTCCTCTCCTAGTACATAGACATGAAATATGTTCTTTACCAGGGACAATACTTTCTTTTCCCACGGAAGAGGGGGGAAAAGATTCTTTTATTGCACTGCTGGGGCACACGCCGCTCTCCAGGGAAGCACTCTGGAGCAAGGGAGGTGTGATGCAATGTTAATAAAGGACCACCACGTTAATAAATGACAATCAGAAAATGCTGCGATGGAGTGAAATATCACAAGTAGGCCAGAGTGCAGGGGAAGGGTCATGTTGTGCCTCTGGGCCCTGTCAGAGCTGGGGTAAGCAGCTGTGGTGGCTGAGCAGGGGTAGTGTGAGCTTTGAATCTCCAGCATAAACCCGAGCACTGTGAAGACAGGCAGCTGCTGGAGATAACATGATCCCTGGTGCTCAATATACCTTCTTTAAATACTCACTTGAGTCCACCCCTGCTGCTGGTAGGTGTGAGAAGCCATGGGGCTTGGTGGGATGCTGGCCCCCTTTGCCCTTCCCCTGTTCCATGTGAGCTGTGTGGATGGTGGGAACTGACCTAGCAGTTCTCTGGTTTGTGTTCCCAGGACTTTGAGTGGGCCAAGGCAGCAGTGGAGGGAAAGGAAACTGTGCCTTCCTGTCTCTTATCTTTCCAGAAAAGCTCTTGCATGAAAACCAGGGAACCTGCAGCTTGCAGGGTAGCCAAAAGGAGAAACTCCTCCAGTAAGGTCAGGCAAAGGCTTCGGGTTCACCTCCCAAAGCATCATGCAGCTGGCCAGGTTTGGGGCAAATTATTAACCTTCCTGAGGAGGAAGGAAATATCAAGAAATAAAATGGCAACTAGCCTTAAGATGGCCCCCTTTGCTGCCCTTTTTCTAGGACACATAGCACAGTCTTACCTAGAATGAAGGCCAAAGGTAGCCTTTTATTATGAGGACACTTTTTCAAGCTTTTGCAGTGGAAAGTTCTACAAATCAGTGTTGTAAGAAGATGGAGATCTGTCATCCACAGCAGATTTCATGTAGTTGTTGTTATCAGTCAGTTGTCCTCATCTGATTGTTAAATAACTGCAGCTTCTAAAACAATAACATTTTGCAGCTGGAAGAGTTGCATTTGAAAATGTGTATTCATAATAATTACAGTAATCCACTGCAGTGGTTGCCAGACTCCTGCATTTGGTACTAGAAAGATTTTCTTTACCAGTTTTGAAACCAAGATCATGGTACATGGTAACATAGCAGGAACCACAGTGACTCATCACCAGTCTGTTGAAACTGAAAGGGACCCTTTTCCACTCCATCCATGAAAACAGAATGAATTTTCTTTTTTTTTTTCTTTTTTGTGAAGAACATAATTTTTTCCAAGGATCAAAATCTCTGAAACAAAGATAGCCATGTTCCTGTCTTGCACATCTCTTTAGTACCTAGCATCATCATTCTCCAACTCTAGCACAATACAACTAATGATCTGATATGAAGAACTGTCTTCCTGATACATGCTCAAAAGAAAATGCAATGAAAATAAACTCTGCCTTCTCTTAATTTTGACCTCTGAAGTCTGGAGGAAAAGGCTCTTTACAAGTAATTTTACAGAGGTTCTTTTCCCAGCCTCTGTAAAAAATGCAGTACAGTGGTGTACTGTTCATCACATTTGATAGCCTTTTTTATACCATCTCAAACTTTTCGTTTTTACTTGAGTATTGCTGCAGGCCAAGTCTCTGGACTCTTCAGCCACCTTCTGGTGTTGCTTCTTTGGAAAACCAGCTCTTTCTACAGCTAACACAACTAGCCATCCACTCTGGTGAGCCAAGGAATCTAGTGGCACTTCCCTATTTTTAAAAGAATCACTACAACCCTTTTTGTACTTGACATCTTCATCTGTCATCTTGCAAACTAAAGTCAGATGTGGAGCACGGTATGACTGCAGTGGGCCATTGTCAGCTGCTGCAGAGCAGAGCATGGAAAGTAAGCAGTTACACATGTTTTCCTTCAGGACTTCTCAACAAATTTCAAACAGAGGCACTTAATAGTACATCCATTTGGATGAGTCAAGAGACCTCCATGAGCAATGCTGACAGTGTGCACTGACAGCAGGGATGGGACTGGACACTGCCCACAGGCAGCTCAGGCAGAAGTGTGTCAGAGAGGAGTCACTCCTGAGCACAACAGCCACTGAAGTCACATGCTGAGAATTTTGTTTATAAAGTGAATTCTGTAGGTATAAGTCATCAGAAGTAGAAAAAGCCCCATGGACAATATTATATAATCCAGATAAATATACTAATAGGGGATTTTCCAGTGGAAGAAACCTTACATCATGCTTGAGGGAGTAAAAATAAACCTGGCACTTGCATTTTGTTCTAAACACAAGAAGAGTGACCTACTAGTTACATTTTTTTGGTTAATTATTAGTCATGCTGAGCATTGTGATGCTGGTTGTAAATTTATTCCATAACTGCATCCTAACCTCAATATTAAAGTACCATGGACTTTCAAAATCAGCTTCTTTGTAAGGCTCACTATTTCCAAAGAACAGTACACTTTCCTGGTTATTGCTGATGTTTTAGCCATTATTGAACCTTTTATGACCTTCTTCAGTGAAGAAAATAGCACTGGGATTTGAAAATGAACAAGTTAGTTGTGAAGTAAAATAAATCAAAAGCAAGGTTTATATAGTAACCTCCCCGTATGCCAGATACCTTTGAAAAGCTTTCTTATTGTTGGAAAAACAATTACTTTCACTGTATTTTACATTTACATCTGAAGATCTCTAGTGAAAGAAGATGTGGTTTGGTGTCAACAGCCTCTTCTATTTAAATAGTGCAGAAAAAGGAAAAATTATGCACCATGTTTATGGCAAATTAAAAAAAATACATATGGAAATGTGGAGAAGGATATTAAGTGTGGCTGAAAAGAAATAACACAGCCTCAAGAAAGAAACAGAAACACAAAATGTAAAGCTAGGTCTGTTGTCTGGAAACAAACCCCTTATTTTTGGAGAAAAAAAAATAAAAGACTTGTATTATATTTGATAAAAATGGAATATTCAAGCAGACCAGGGGATTCCAGTGATTCACAGCATGTCACTTTTTATCCATGAGATGTATGATGAGGTGTTCATGACTTTCCATTGCTGAACAGTAGAATTGTCCAGGGAGGAAAGTGAGTTTGGTTTTGGCAAAGCATCACTGGCCACTTTTTTTACAGAACCTTACAGTTTGGTTCATATGAGCAGACTCAAGTGGCAGAGAGGTGTTGTTTGGATGAAAATCAAAGTCTTCTGAACCTCTGCTCCACGGAGAGCCAAAACCAAGTTGGTTTCATTTTGGGTGCCAGTTACAGCTTGTATGTGCTGATCTTACACCCAAGATAAGTTACAACAGCTTTAGACCAACTGGCTATGAGTCCCAAAGGGTAAGATAAGAATGAGGGAAGTGCAGATGTTCCTTCTCCTTCACACATCTTTTGCTGGGGGTGGACAGTGGATCATATAGAAATTGGCCAGTACACATTGCAGCTGTCTAACTTTGGCCCTTCCCTTTCCCTCCACCCCCACCTCTTTCTCTTTCCAAGTAGCAAATGGAGCATCTCAGGGAAACAGCTGACCTAGAAAGTCCACATCAGGTACAGGGGCTTTCTAATGGAGCTGGTCCTTCCTCTGCCTCCTTCACATTTGCCAAAGGAAATAATTCCTGTCACCTGTGAACTCCTCTTCCTATGCTGAGTCTTGGCACTGCTAGCCTCTTAACCTCTTCTTTCATCTATGAGAGAATGAGCCCAGCTTCTGAAATTCTCAGGCTTGCTCCAGGTTTCTTAAAAAAAGGGGCTGCTGTTGCAACTACTGTTTCCAAGCAAATAGAAGTAGCAAAGCCTATCCCTTGAGTTCACCCTAGGTACCAGGGTAGCTTAGAAATGAAAACAGCAAATTCAGTCACATTCATGCTCTTGTCTAGTCCCAGCTGGCAGCAAGAAGAACTGAATGCAGCTGTAGGGCTCTTCACAGAATCAACTAGGTTGGAAAAGACTTTTGAGATCGAGTCCAACCTTTAGCCTTGTCAACTAACACTCCATCTCAGCAGCCCTAACCAGAAACCTGGAAAAGCCACACAAGGTGTCAGGCTTCCTCAGAGAAAGACACCTTCCACACACTGAGAATGAGCCAACCACACAGCTTGAACAACACAGGCCTTCCCTGGAAGGAGATAGATGTAGGGGCAACTACCAGAAGGCCACCAATGCCCGCTGGCAGTTTCCCAGGGCATGTTAATACTGGTGTTCCTTTCTCAGCTACACTTTGCTAGTGACTCCATTTCCAGGTGAGCTGGTCCACTGTAAGTAAAAGGTTGGAGGTTTCCATACAACTTACTTAGGTTAGGCTTCTGGACAGAAGGGTCTCATCACAACTGGACTTCCTCTCACTGTAATTTCTGAGCATGATTTTTCTTTCTTTTTCTAGCAATGGTGGTTGTATTGGTACAGGTGGAGGCAATGTGGATGCACTGACATAAAGAGTGAACAGTGTGGTCTGGAGCATCTGTCAGTTGACATAAAACATAAGGAGAGAAGAAGTTTTCAATTTTTTTAAACCTAGCCTGTACTCATTAAGCTACTTCTTCGAAAAAACACATTAACATGTAAGCTCTTCAAATATCAAATGGAAACACTGACATGGTAAACACTGTGCCACTCACTACAGTTTTTTTCCAGAGTAGAACTGGCTCTTAATATCCCCTTGCTTTGGCAGATTTTCAAAGCAAGCAGAAGAGAGAGTTAAGGGCCTCCCTGGAGACTTCTCCAACACCAAGTTGTAGACAGCTCCATTCCAAGCTGAAGGGGATTCCACCATGGGTCATAATGCAAGACTCAAATTAAAAAAGCAGCCACTTAATAGGAAGTGGCTCAATGGGGACATTTGATTTTGGAATAGTGAACTGTACAATTTAAAAAATAACCTTGCACTTTGGAGCTTAGCACTGACAATCAGTGTATAATATCCTACCAGTAGAATATGAAAGGAAAAATTCTGCCTTGGATGGAATGTGTGGGAAGTTTATGCTTCTGACTTTGCCTCTGAATCTTGAATATTCATTCCTCCTGACCTTTCTACATCATGCATGTTCCAGAATCTGGAATCTGATTCCACATCAATCTAACTTTGAACAAAAAAGTAGTTTTTATAGTTTTGTAAAGTAAGAATATTAACTTACAGTTTGGATTTTCTTCCTTAAAATATTCACAAGTTCTTTTTTCGTGCTGACCTTTGGCTCTGGGCAATGATGACAATCACCTTTCTGCCAACTTACTGATGTAAAAGGGGAAAAAGTGTGTGGGGGGGTGGGAAGTGTAATACTACTGTCCTAGCAATTGGATCCAGCTGGCCTCTGCAAATACATTCAGACAAGGGGAGGGGGGAGAAAGGGGGGAGAAGGACAAAGCATAAAAGACATGATTTCCAAAGCTTTTGTGCACCTACATCTTTTATGCATTTGAAGTGAGCATTCTGCATGTTTGGAAACCAGTCCCAGGAGTGGAATTATTCTGTGCCAATAGTATTACAGAACAGCTATTCCTGATTCACTGGTTCATCCCCTCACATTTTTCATTTAATGTTAAGGTTCTTTTCAGTTGGAATACAGGAATTGAGAGGAGTTGAGTCCTGGAACCTTTCTTTCATATGCATTTCTTCCTACCTATTAGCTGGGTCAGAGGAGGTTTAAGTTAGATATTAGGTAAATGTTCTTAACCCAGAGTGTGGCAGGGCACTGGAATAGATTCCCCAGGGAAGTGGTCACAGCACCAAGCCTGCCAGAATTGAAGTAGCATTTGGACAACTCTATAAGGCACATGGTTGTTATTCTTGGGTCATCCTTTGCAGGTCAGGAGTTGGACTCCATGATCCTTGTGGCTCCCTTCCAACTCAGGATATTCTATGATTCTATAAAAGCCCCTTACTGTCTTTCCTTCTTGCTTTCCCCCTATGTGTTTCAGTCACTGGTCTGATAGCTGTGGGGAAACTAAAGTCTTGAAGTCATGGAGTCCTGGATTTCACAATACATAAATGAAACAGCTCTGTGGCTTCGGTTCATTTTCTTGATGCCTACTGTGATGGTTTTTTTTTTGTGACAAAGACCTGCATGCAATCCCTAATATCAATACAGGCTGGAGAATGAACACAATGAGAGCAACCCTGCTGAGAAGGACTTAGAGGTGCTGGTATATGGGAGAATGAACATGAGCCTGCAGTGTGCACTTGCGGCCCAGGAAACAAATCATGTCCTGGGCTTCACTCATAGCAGTGTGGCCAGCAGGTCAGGAGAGGTGATTCTGCCCCTCTCCTCCACTCCAGTGAGACTCCATCCAGAGTACTGCATTCATCCATGGGGTCTCCAGCATAAGGAGAACGTTGACCCATAGTAACAAGACCAGAGAAGAGCCAGCAAGATGATTTGGGGGATGGAGCACCTCTTCTATGAGGAAAGGCTGAGAGAATTCAGATTGTTCAGCCTGGAGAAGAGGAGGCTTCGGGATGACCTAATTACAGCCTTCCAGTACCTGGAGGGAGCCCACAAGAGACCTGGAGAGAGCCTATTTACAGGGACATGTAGTGACAGGACAAAAGGAAATGGCTTCAAAGTGAAAGAGAGTAGGTTTAAATTAGATATTAGGGAAAAATCTTCTTTGTGAGGTTGGTAAGGCACTGGAATAGGTTGCCCAGAGAAGTTGTGGATGTGGCCAAGATGGACGAACAACCTGGTCTAGTGGAAAGTGTCCCTGTACAGGGCAATGGGGTTGGAACCAGGTGATATTTAAGGTTCTTTCCACCCCAAACCATTCTATGATTCTGTGATTAGCTTAATTGAGTGCACGAAGTTCATTTCATATGTCTTACACAGTAGGAGACACATTGCTGGGAAATGATTATTAAATATCTTTTTCTTTTTTTTTTTTTTTTTGAACTGTTCATCTAGATGTGAAAACTTTCTTAATCTTCAGTCACTTACCAGAACTGCTCTTTGAAGTATCCAGCAGCATCATTTGTACCTTGGCATGAGGTGGCAGGCACTAAGACCCTAATCGGCGCAGAGAAAATAAGACACCAGATGAGGCATGTTTCTGCTGACTCAGATCATAGCAGCAGACAGGCTGGGAGTTTCCAGCTCTACTTGCATGCCCTGCAGTTCTGCTAGAGGTGGTTTTGTTTGTAAGAAGGAGCTGAGGACGTGCCCAAAGTTGGATGCTCTCAGAGGGACTCTGGGTTTGCAGAAGGGAGAAGCACACAGGAACACCGTGTGATTCTCTGTACAACTGCAAGGCTGCCACCCTAAGGCCAGAGGGACGCATTAAAGCATCATTTTCCTTCCTCTGAAGGCTCACAGAATTATCAAGCATGCCTTGATCTTAGAGGAATCGTGGATCTGACCAGCATTCACTCCCACAGCAGCCGGCCTTGGTTTTGCATTCTATCAGGATGGCACTTTATTTCCTAAAACACATTAAAAGGCTGTGCATGCACCTGTACAAAACTGTGACACAGAGCCTGTGCTCACAAGCAGCATGAACACAGAGCAGTTGGAAGGGGCTCCAGGGTGGTCAGGCTGCACCTCCCGCCCATGCACTGCTCAGCCATGCAGTCCCACACCATGTGGATTCACCTGCACCCCAGGGAGGGCTGTGGCAGGGGAAACACACCCGCAGGTGGGCAGCCATGGCAGAGAAGGCAGTATTTGGAGAGGATCCAAGTGGTGCAGAAGGAGAACACTCTCCCCCTGGAAACAAGCTAACAGGCTTTACTGACTACCCAAAATGCAAGGTCAGCAATATGGCCCACCCCAAGCTTCAAAAAATACTTGGGTAAATATTGGGAAGGCAAAGAGATTGAATTAAAGTCATCAAACACAAAGATAATAAGTGATTTTTTTCTTCTCTCTTTTTTTTTTGTCTTTTGATATTGCCTTGGCACAGCTCATTTCACAGGCTTTACTTCACAGCTGTGTTTTCTCATCAGTTTTTTAGGACCTTTAAGAAAAAAAGACATAAAAATACTGAGCAGTGGGAAAAAAGTCCAGAGTCACAGACTCAAAGGACATGAGTCATGTTGACCTTGATGACTTTAAAAAAGACAAGGGCCAGAATGCTCAGCTCTCCCCTCTTCCACGTGCTCAGCTCTTGGCTGAAAATAAAGGATTTGTGATGTAAAAAGCCACTGAGATCTGTGGGTAAGGAGTGGATCCTGAGCCTCATACTCATCTCATCATGTTCATCTGCCACTGTCCACTGCCTGAGGATGAGGGATAAATGTGGTGCGTGGTAGGACATGCAGATTGGGCAAGGCAGGGACCTGCTGCTCCCGAAAGAGCCAGGGTCAGACGAGCCCTGGTAGATGTTGAAAAGCACGGACATGTTGCCTCTTACCTAAAGCTGGGCAAGCATTGAGTCTATTTCGCTGGATTGTTGGGGATGCTTTTTGTTAAATTTCTGTTAAAGGAGAAAATTTTTTTCACAAGCTCTGATTTTAGGTCTCATTTGACATTTGCTGAAGATGAAGGATGTTCTCCCATGTACTTTGACTCTAAACTTTACTTGCTTCATAGCACACTTATCCACTATCTTTTATCAGTTTGTTCCAAGTAGGCATGAAAGGGCCTGTCTCTTTGCCAGATCCCATCTTACTCATTTCTGCATGTACCATTTTGTCCTCCACAGGTTTTACCAGAACCAAAATCTGAATTTTTAATGTCACATAAAGTTTTTTAACTGAACTTCAGGGCTCTACTTCCTAAAACAGTCCAGAAAGATGAAGGTGAAATTATTATTTCAGGAGTGAGATGAGAGAAGGGATCTTCTCTTTCAAGTTTGGTTTCCTGGTGTTTTATGAGAGCGTACCCTCACATTTTCAAGTTTTATCTACCATATATTATTTTCATGTCAGGGGTCTCATCAAACCATTATTCTGGATGAGTGAAGTTTTTATTTTACTTCTTAGACCAGAGATAAAATTTTCTTTCTTATTTTGCTTTCTCTCATGTCAACCCTTTAACCGAAACACTGAGCAGTTGGAATCTAACTGCAATTTAACATAACACTTATCTGTGCTGCTGTTCACACTGCACGAGGTAATTTTGAAAGGTCAGAGCAGCTGGATTACATTACAGAAATGCAGGGAACTCAAAATAGCCTTTGTAAATATATTTTTTGAGGAATTCAGGCAGTCGCCTTTGACACCCCTGGGCCTTATTGTTTCAGAGAACTTTAGTATCAGCTGAGGTCAGAAATTACTAAACTGCTCCCCCTTCTCCCCAGGAAAGAAATTTCCTTTGGATGAACATTAAGAAATAGTCAAAAGCAGAGATATTTCTACCTTTGCATTTTTAATCATAAGTTTTATTGCAATAAGTACTAAATCAAGAAAACTTTCTTCCATATGTGTTCAAGAACCATTTCCACTCCTTTTTTTCTACACATGTGACATTTGTTTTACAATGCTGCAGTTTACAAATCAAATAGTTTCTCACAGAGATAGTATGTTTTTATTCCATTTGTCCTTTTTCAAATAGTCCAAACGTCTGTGGTTTTGTCATTAAAAGTCCAATTGGCAGATATATACGGAAACTTTATGTTTTCCAGCTGGGCAACTACCAGTTACACATACTCATTATTATTCGTATTATCATTATAGTAACCATGAAGAATAATTTCATGTGGCTTACTCAGTCAATATTCAGACAGCAGATACTGTCTTGAAACCATTGGAACTGAACCCTCTTTTAGCTGTGAAGACATTTAGACATACATCTGAGCCTCCTGACTTGACCTTTCCTTTACAATAAAATTAATGACAGTCCTAACCCTGATTTCTGGAAGTTGCTAGTGGTTTTAGACACTTTTCTTTATGAGGAATATCCTCAGTCTGGAATATATTCTTGTTGGGAAGGAATAGCTGGGGTTTGTTTCTCGCATAGTAGTTTTACCTACCCGTAATTTTACTGACTGCATTGAAATAATTTTTGACCTACTTTGTTGGCAGAGGAGGGGTAGGATCTCAACCCTAGTGTGAATGTTTTAAATCATGATGTTTTTTCAGTGGGGTTTTCAGTTGCTGTGAAAAATTCTAAATCCCCAAAGCTTTATTTTCCCCTTTCTCTGTAACTGTGAATGACCACACAAAGAGTGCTCACTCAGGGACAGAAATGTTGTATGCCATACTATAAATCACTGAATGAACAAGTATGTCACAGAGGATGAGCAGACTCTAGACCATAACCATCCTAGTGGGTGGCACCATTATACTGGGCTAATTTATTGTAAAGCTTCCACTGACATGAGTACACTTCTGTGGTCTGACATAGAATAGTTTATGAAGGATGCCAGAACTCTTCCATTTAGTGACTTCTGTAGTATTCATATCATGACCCTCTGCTATATGAAAAAACATGATTGTGCAATTTGTGAGGCATAAAAACCTTAAGACTCTGAGATTTGTGGCTTTTTTTTTTTATTATTTATTTACTATTGTAGAAAGAAAGGAGATTGATGAATGGACACTTAGAGAGGTTTTTATTATTGGGGTAATAAAAGGAACAAGAAGTGCCATGAGACAACACAAAAGCAAACTCTTCCCTCTCTTGTATATATAGGCCCCATTTCCATGGCCTTTTGGGGAGTTAAATACTTGGCTGGAATGAATTCCTATGTAGGAGCAAATTGGGTGGATGAAGATGGATTTTTCCCTTGATTTGCAATCTGGGAAGCAAGCAGATACATCCAGCTGTTCTCATTTTCCCCAGGAGCTATGGTTATACAAGCTGAGAATATTGCCTTTCGAGATATCTCAGGGCAAAAATAAATCCCACAGAAACAGTGAGGAGTGAACAGAGCCCATCCTCAGCCAGCTCCCACGGCCAGCAGCAGGGGGTTCAAGGAGTTTTCCTTGGTGATATTTGCAGCCCATTTGCAGCCCACCTTGACTTCTAAGGACAAAATTTTTAAGAATTCGTGGGGTTAACAGCGAGACTTGCATCACTTTAAACATTTTGCTTCCAGTTCAATGTGTTACCCTCCATTAGGTCAATCTACTGTGGATGGTGTTCTCAACTAAGAAAAATGTAAAAGGCACGTTTTTGATGGAGTTCTTGGCAAATCCTTTGATTACATTCCCTGACACTCAACAGATGTCTGCAACCCACATGGCAAACATCCATAGAGGCAGTAGCTCACTATAGCCCTTGATATGAAGAAATGATACATAGCATTTAATAGAAATATACTATTATATATGCAACACTCCCATTTTTTCAGGATAGCCAATAATTGAACAACTTAATTTACATTTCATTTTAAATCTTATCTAAATGTTTGAAACTTCATTATCAGGGACCTTTGGACTTTGAAGAACCATAAAACGAATAAGACATGACTTGTGTTTAGAGATAAAACTGAAAATTAAACCGTTGTTCATTGCAGTTGTACATTCCAGGCCATGAATGTAACTGGGGAAAGGAAAAATAAAGTAGAAAGGAAAAATAATCAGAAGCGTTTAAGTGTTTTTTGAAATTTGAATTTGAAACTGCATTTGCAAGCAGTTTTGTTTCTTTTTAATGAGCATTGCCTAAAGTCCAATATGGTACCCATGAAAAATTCCAGCTGTGAACGAGATTATCAGAGCTCCCCTAGACATGTGTTCTCATTGCTGTTGTACCTCACCCTCAACCATAAGATAATTGGCTGCTGGCAACTGCTACTTTCTTATTGGTGCCCTGGTAAAGTTCAAACTATAACTCTGTCACACAACTGAGTACTAAAATTTGGCTCACTCTTCCAATGGAAAGCAGTATCTTTGGTTCTTGTGTGAGATGTATTTACTAAGATAGGATTAAGAACAATATATTTTTTAACCTAATTTCTACAGTCTTTATATGCATCTATATATGTTTCTGTTGACATTTGATATTGAAGAACAGCCTCAGGTATAGAAATTTCAGCATCTATTATCAGAAATAAACCCAAGTATTTTACATCAAAGGCTTTGAGTGTTTCTCTAGAAACACACTCTTAGGACAGAGCCAACCTGCTTCACTGTGAATTATGATAATTCTTTCTTCAACATTGCACCCACCCAGTAGCATGGCACTTTCTTACTATTGTTATTATTACTACAATTCAGCAGATGTAGTAATATTTTCCTTTCTGTGTGAGAATGCATACCCTGAGCTCCTAATTTTCATTAGGATTCACAAAAGAACTGCTCAAACATTGTGGAAAGAATTCCCAAATACTCCATTTACTGTGGATAACATCCAAACCTTCGGGGTGCTTAATTTTTTACGTATTAAGTTTAGAGGCAAAATGTAAATTGTCTGAGCATACCTTCTTGCATATTCCAGTTGAAATGTATTTATGCAAAAGAATCTATGTATTTACATTCAGTACATCCAACATTTTGTGTCCATACGTTATCTGAAGTCCCCAGTATGTTGGTTCACCACGCTAAATAAAATCTTTAGATAATGGGTGTAGTATTTAAAAGTTTAACAAGGGGGGAGAAGAATGTTATCAGATCCCATTTATGATGATTATATTTGTACATGAAGAACTGAGAGTCAGTAACAGAAAAATAATTCTTCCCTCTCAGATCTCATAGATAGCATTACTAATGCATTTGCTCTGCTAGTGAGACATGCAGTGACAGCCCTTCTGGATGTGCAAAGGAAGACATCCAGCTTCTCAGAAGAGTTGTTTGTTTTGTGGGTAACATCTTGCTGTTGATTATTAAAAACAGGTACTTTAGAAATAAATTCATCACTCTCCCTGTCACAGCCTCACTGAAGAAAAATCTGCTTTACACACATCTTGCTTCTCGATGCTTTTTTTTCTTGGGGTTTCAAAATACTGGGAAAGGACTAGACCAGATGTGTGAAGAGTTTGGTCACTACCAGCTGTTGTTCTTGATGAGCATTTGAAAAGCACGTAGGCATACTAATCAAATATCTTTCTTTGCTGGAAATCCACAAGGAATTCTTTGTTACTAACACTGTTTTCTTCAAAATGTAACAGGTCCTCATGGAATAATATTTCGGGGTTTTGTTGTGTAATGTTTGTAATATTTGCTTTCATTCCTGGTCTTAGAAAAAGTCCATCTTGACCTTTTATTCTAGAGTTACTTGTTATACAATATTGTACATGAGTTTGAAGTACAGTGGTATAAATGAGGTTCAAGGGGGCAATAGTTCATACGTGTTATTTGGACATGTAGCACATGTTTACACCCAATTCATTACTTAGAGAAGACTGTAATTATGTGCTTGACAGCACTGGCAAAGCTTCATACAAGCATGTAAGTAGTATGTGAGCGAGATCACCATGTCCTTTTCATGTTCCTCATTAAACAGTGATGATGAAAACTTCCCAGGAGGTACTGCTTCATCTCCTAACAGCGGAGCCTGTGCTGGGAGCAGATGATTCTGATTCTGCAATACTGAAGTCAATGGCCATCTTGATTTCAGAGGGGGAAGCAACAGATCCCATGTTTTCCCAGGTTCCTTTGGTTTTAGGAAAGACTGAGTGAGCCCTAGGGAGAAATCCCCAGATCTCTGTGCAGGATTAATCCCTGTCTCTGACTCTTCAGAGGCAAGTCTGTACCAGAGCTAGAGTGCAAGTCTAAGGTGGTAGGTCTTCCTCTACACAGAGCAAAATAGTCCTAATTTTGAACAGGGAGGCAGTTAGGCTCTCTAGGCTAAGTTCTTCCTGCTCTTACAGGAAAGAAAATGTATCATGCCATTTACTAGCAAACACTTCCATTTCTACACACGTCACACCATAGACTTTTTGCAATAGGAGCTGTGCTTCTGGTTGTGTTATTTGTGTTAATTTTCTTTCAAAAGGAGCTGATAGGTGATATTAATTCTGATGCAGCTAATTGATAAAGCTGGTAAAGATCATTGGGACTGCACAAGACAGACCTTATAGATCTGTGATCTGGTCAGCACCATTTTGGTTTTTTTTTTGGTTGACCCCTCTTTATAACTTCCTTACCTTTCAGTACTAAACAAAACTAAGTAGATTCTTGTTTTCTAAACATGAAAAACTGTGGATTTTCTCCTGGCACCTGCTGACACATAATACTCTAGTAAATGCCTCAGACTAGTCACTCTCCTCTTTGATTTCTGTCATTTGGGAATTTTTCTAAGGCTGGAAGTTTTCTATTGATAATATGTAAGCATGTGTCACTGTGAGAGTCCTTACAATTAAGTCATTTGTCCATTTTGGAGAGGTATTCAATTACTCCATTTTCTTCCAGAGCAATGAAAGCTTGTAATTATTCTGATAAAGACTGAGAAACAAGGATGTAGATTTCAGCCTGAATGACACTGCTGATGTTTTGTTGTATCCCTGCACATTACACTGCATTTTTAAGCGGGTATGAACATAGGTATGAAAATTTGGTCATTTGGGCGTTTAGGCTGATTTTTGGGTGGTTAAATTCAGAATCCAATTCAAAGGTCCTGGCAAAGACCCAGCAGCCTCAGCAACTCTCTCTTTGCTCAGGTCAAATATAACAGCTGTGGTCTGCAAGGGGCTGTTCAGTGAGTGTATCCAGGGTTGCACTAACAAGGGATTCTGGGGATTCCTGACTGTGTAGTTTATACATGCTGGGAACAGAGCTGACACTTCCTTAAGGTTCCAGTATGAGAAACAGTGCTGTGAGACTTCCTACTGGAGATGAGCCTTCCAAGCAATGCTCTCTTTGAGGCAGACCAGCTGGGCCACCATCTGTTATCTCTCTCCTTGCTATGGTCTTCTCTAGGGGGAAACGGTGAGGCCTGATGATGAATGAGGTGGATTGGGAATCAGGTCTCCTGAGGACTCTTCCAACAGCAGGATGCATGTGGCATGTGAGCTGTTAACAGGTGCTCTCTGAACTAGAGATACAGATGGCTCCATCTGTGTTTATGAGGTCTCTTAGCTTCCCTTGTCTCTGTCACATGTATTTAATTTCCTATACAGCACTCACTTTAAGCCATAAAGGTTGTATCTGCCTTGTTTTGCCAAAACATACTTGACAGCACCTGGCAGACCACATTCCCTCACTGACTGTGTTCTCGTGTCATGGGAGCTCCCATGCAACTCTCAGCATGCAAGCTTGCTCCCATGAGCTGCTGCTTCTCCAAAAGCAGAGCTTGTGCATGGAAGTTAAGGCAGGCAAGCAGCAGAAATGTGACTAATAGCCAGTCATGTGTGAATCTTGAGTGATGCTGGTCAGTCTTTGTGCATTTTCCCACACCGTGATTTTTGCCTGTTATTCTTTATTCGGATATGATATACTGACTTTCAGCTTCAGCTCAAGAAGAGGGGCTAAGAATAGGGATATTATACAAGAGCTGTCGCTTTTTATGTATGGCATCTTGTACCCCCTCAGCTTACCACCGTCTTTGTGTTTCTGAACCAAAACAAAAAGTGAGATGAAGGCAGTTCTACAGAAGGAAGAAAATCTTTTTCTGGACCACTCACAAGCTAGTGTACTTCAGAAATGTATTTTACAACCACATGGATCTTCTGGAGTTCACATGACGACTGCTCAGAAGAGCTGAATTCGTGCCAGCCGCTCTGATACAGCAACTGCCATTAGCATGTAGTGCCAAACATGCAGACACTCTGCCATCCTCATCACTGCTCAGTCCCTAGGTACCACTTCTGTCTGGCCCCGAATCTGCCTTTAATATCTGCTCTTTCTGGGACTAGACATACTCCTGAAGCTCTGAATACTTCAACCCTGCAGAGGCTTTTTACCCCTGCTTTCTTTATTCACACCTCTACGGCAAGTAGAGGCTTACCAGGGGCCAAAAGGAGCACCATGGTGTCCAGTCAAAGAAAAAGGCCAGTGACCTGAGCTGAAGAGTCAGATGACTTCAGTAACCAACAGACATTCTGCTCCTCAGTATCTATGAGTTTATCTATCATTTTTCAAGCCTTTCCTTACTTCAGCCTCATGGGTACTGAAGTCAGAAATCATGATCAAGAGGTTTCTGCAAGTCTCTGATAGTCCTAAGTGGTCTTCTGGTATAGGTGAAACCAAAATCTTTCTTTCCAGAGAAGAATGAAAGCTCAAGGCAGGATTGGAGCTGCCCACCAACCCCTATATCCCTAAATTCAGTGGCTGTTCCTCTACCAGTTGCATGTGTGTCTCCAGCAGATGCAGCAGTTAAGACCTGTTTGTTCCTTGTCCTGAAATAAAGTACATTTGATCCTGAACACAGTGATATGAAAAAGTACTTACTGAATGTTTTTCAATAATCATTTATTAGTCTCAACGTCACAATTCAGAATTGCACATTTATCAAATAAATTGAGTTCAGTGACATTATTCAGGATGCAGAGACTGTCGTGTCTTCCACCCAAGAATTTTCTGAACTACTTCAACCTTTATCTTCATTGCTTGTGGAAAGACTGGAAAGTAGGTTAATTGCTTTGAAATGGAAATGAAAAAAGAAAAACCTGGATTTGTTTTGTATATTTGAGCTTAACCTTTTTCTGTTTTTTCCAACACTGTTAGGAAAATCTGAAATGCGAATCTTTTAAATAACTATATCACTGCCATAAAAATCATTCAAACAGTCTTGAACTTATTTGGTTGGTTCAGTTGCGCTTCAATTCAGGTATTGAAATCAGAAGCCTAGAAAAAACACCACCAGATAACGAACCACAGGCCTTTAAAAAGGTAATTGGCTAAAAAGACAAATTTTCTATGTACCTCTCTTTATGATGTACTAACTCAACCGTGCTGAGATCTCCAAATCCAAAATATTTTCCAAACTTTCATACGGAGTTACTGATGCTGCTAGGTGTATATTTGTATACTGAAAAAATTATATTTAAAGAAATCAGAAAGAACATGACCAAGACAACAATAGAGGTAATGGGAAAGGAAAACACGTCTTTCCCTATTGTTAAACATTTTTAACCAAAAAAAAAAAAAAGAAAAAAAAAGACTGTTCATTCAATAATTTGGGATTGTTTTAGCCAGAGAAAGATCAAGTTCCAGAATCAGAGGGTCCCCAACAAAATTATGCCGCTGGAGACTCTTGGTTTTTGGTTCTAGCCAGCATGCTTTAGTGACTCCAGCAGTGGTAATACAATAGATGGAAAATAAGAGAACTCTTAATAAATACCTGGTCTATGCCCCTTAGGAAGCTAGCTCCTCTCTAGCTGAATGAAGGCAACTATGGCAACAAATTAACTAATAAAAATACATTTTTCATTCTGGAATTTCAAAGAAACAAGACTAAATGGTGTCAGATGGGTTCATATATGTTCAGGGTAGAAGGAGCAATTAAGTCATCCTTGCATATCACACATACTATAATTTCTTTTTCTTAACTGAGCCAGGAATTTGCATCTGATTGTGACATATCTTTCAGAGAGCATTCAGTGTTGCTACAGAGACATCAAAAGGGGGAGAAAGCAGCCTGTCACTTCTTTGTTCTGTTATTTAATCAGCTTTGCTATTAAAAAATGTGTATCTGATTTCTAATTTGAATTTACTTAGGTTTAAATTTCCATCATAGGTTCTTGCTAAACCTTTCTCTAATAGGTTAACAGAACTTTTAGTGCTTTCTTTCCCTTTCTCTCTCTGTGAGAGTACGTACAGGCTGTAATAAAATAATTTCTCACCAGTAGGCCTTTTTTTTTTGTAGCAAAAGCATATTTCTGTGATTCCTTTTGCCATCAAACTTCGTCCTATTGCATGTCAAAGGATTTTAATATTCTTTCTACTAGATCAGCCAGTTACTAAAATACACTCAGCTACAGGTCATCAAAGAGCTGTCCAATTAAAGAATATGAATTACGTACCAGTTACGATACGATATGCTCAAAATAAATCTGCTGGGGGATCTGAAACTTCGCCTTTGGTTTTTTGAAGCCAATTGCTCTGTCATTTGAGCTAATGGAATATTTTGCTGGGTCAGCCTAGAAGAGAGGCTTTATATCTTTACCTCCATCTCCTTAAACAGTGTTGCCTTTCACTCCTGTAAAAGGGGAATTCTCAGCAGGGCCTTCCTCGAAACACTAACAATCTCCAAAACCTTCTTGGGAACATGATATGACCATAACTTGACACCAGTCTAGAAGTTGACCAATAAATGTTTGCAAGCCTGTAATAAACTCTGCTTCTAATAGCGTGCTTCAAGCTGTGCTAGCAAAGTGCAGAGGAAATGACAGGGGGAAGGCTGCCTGCAGTCCTGGAGAATGACCCCAGCAGCACTCCACGTACCTGCAGCACCTTTGTGCAGATGCAGGGGACCCTCCTCTCACTTTTCTCTGCTTCCCAGCACTGAGGTGCTCGCAAGAGCTGAGGGAAATGCCAAAACACTCTTCAGGTGAAATGTGGAGGTGCTGTAATTTTTTTCTTTTTCTTGAGGAACTTAAAGCAAATAGAACTTGTTTCAAAGGTAAGAGCAAACATTAAGGATCCTAAGAGCTCTTGAGAATCTTTGGGCATTGCTTCCAAGGGCTCTTTTGGGTATATATCATGTCTGTGATGAAATCATCCTAAACACGGTGCTGGCCTGGGTGGTTTCACCTTCTACCAGGATGCTGATGCTGGTCAAACTCAGCTGATGTCAGCAGGTCAGTATAGCAGTCTTTCTCTGAAGAGGGTCGTTTGACCCTGCTAAGGTTCTTCATGGGCGTTAAGGTTTAGCTACGTATTTCCCTTTGTAGAATCAGCCTTCCTGTGATAACTGAGGCTCTTGTAACCATGAGTAAAGATTTACTGTTTAGTTACTGGTTTCAGAGCAAAAAGCACCTATGCAAAAGGAATACCTTTAAATATAAAAAACCCCAAACTAAACCAACAAACAAAAACCCCCAAACAAATCCAAAACCAAAAAATCCCCCCCAAACGTAAAACCAGTAGAATACTAGAAGTCAGGATTCCTCACATCACTTGCTCTCTTACCAGACTGTTGTAGCCACCACAGCTTAACTTTCTTTCCATACAAAAATCCCATCTCAGCTGACTTGGCTGAATTTTGGCTTCAACAGAGTGATATATAAAGTAGCTTTTAGGCACAGCTATGAATAAGGGTGATTCATTTACAGTACTTAAAATCTTGAGCATTTCAAAGAAGCAGACATTTAAGGGATCCTCCTGGGGTTCATTAAAGTATGGAAATATTATGACTATTTTTTAAATGGGGAACTAAGGCACTATGAGTTTAAATGCTGACACAAGATGGTCACAGAGAAGTGAATATCTTAGTGTAGATTTTGTTAATCCTAGTCTAGCACCCCAAGCGAGAGAGCATCATTCTTGACTTGCTGCCTTGTGCTGGGATCCAAGTTAGTCTCTTTTAAAAACATGTCCACATCTTTAAAAAAAAGACATATCAATAAAAAGTAGTTACAAAATATATAACCCTTATGCTGAGGCCAGCACATTTGAACTGATTTTAATTTGTTAAAAAATTAAAAATACAGTCTACCTTCTATTCAGAAAAAAATGAAGCTTTGAAACTGAGACAGAAATTTGATCTTTTGAGCCTGGCTATAATGCTTAGAAAAACATACCATACATGACTCAATACAGTTTATCTCTGTATTCAGAGGTATGCACCAGTCAAAGTCAAATGACTCTGCTTTCACATTCATGCATGATAAGTTTCTGCTTCAGTAACCATGTTAAATAAGTTTAAGAAATGAGACTGCTGAGCCTGGTTTTTAGTTTGCAAAAATACCCAAGAAGTCATTAAGTGTGCTTTTCAAGAAATTTTTAAAACTGCCTAAAAATAGAGTTTACCCAGAAATGGCACTAGCATTTATCACCTAGAATTATTAGAAAATTATTAGAAAATAATTTTTATATTAAATAAATCTGATAATTATTAAAACAATTGCTGCTATTTGTCTAAGTAAAATTACATCTTTTCCAATTTAAATAAATGAAAAACAAGGACTACTCTGCCTGGTCTTTCATGAAAATTCTCCTTGGCACCTAGTTAGACCTTTAAGTACCTAAATCTTTCAGAAGCTACACGTCACTATTTATAAGTGAAAAACTTTCCAGAATTACAGACCAAAGATCCGTATATATTCTCTTTAGAGCTAGTAACATTCATGGAAACACGTTTTCCAAGCAAATGTATTTTTTTCTGAGTCTTTGGCAAATTTCTTTTTCTAACAATTATTGTGCCTACTAACAGCTGTGATCCTTTTATAAGTATTCTGAGAACTAAATTCACTAAGTGGATGTAGGCACTTGAGCTTCCAGCATGTCACTCAAAATGTATATCTGCCTGTTTCAGTGGGTGTATTTTTCTCAGTAAATATCCCAAGTGTCTAATATGCTCCAAGTATCCATAGTTTCATGTAAAATACCCCTAGAAGGAGAAGGTGGCAGCCACACTGGTCTTCTGCCTTTCTCCAGTGGCTTGCTTTTTAAGTCCAGCCTCATCTCTACGTTAGGCAAAGGATGAAGCTGATTGCCAATCCCAGGTAGGAACACAGTGCAAGCAGAAGACAACAATAAGCACCATCACCTTCCTTTCCTCCAGTAGCCATGTGCAGTGACAGTCTCATAAACGTTTCCCTCAAGCTTTAGGCTTCCTTTTCCTAAATCCTAAGGAAAGAGAGACAGCTAAATCCCATTGAAAGACAGAGTTTCCTGCTTTTTTCGTGAACTTTTATACATTGTTAAAAAGGAAGTCTGCCTGTTCCACCCTCCTTGCTGACTGCAGATGCATCTTCCTTGCCATTTTTGCCCTTTCAAGCAATTGTCTTGGGATAATTATCTGTATTAATATTAACACAGCAAGAAGAGGTAAATTTTCAGCTGGAAGAAGTCTTGGAAGTTCATTAAGGTGTATCTTAATTGGTTGTGTCAACAGATGGTAGTGATGTAGGGAAGGCACTTCAGGGTTCTGATTGTGTCTTTAGCAGCAAAGTTGACTTCAGGCAGTCAATGCATGCAGGGAAAGGTGGCCTCAGTGACACTTCCCTTCTGAGCATTTGCCATTGAACAGTTTTCCTGTCTTTGTACATTGACTTTTGCAGAGCTTGTGCTTAGCTATCTTCAGGTGTATCTGCATAAGTAAGTACAGAGAACCGTATGTTCACTCTCCCTAAGCTCCACACAAACTACCTGCAGCTTGGAAGCCACAGAGTCATTTAATGTGATCTTAAGACTGACCCTGCATCTCAAAAGTGATTTTTTGAGGGGACAGTGCCCATTTTCATTTGACTGTGAGGGATGAGGTATGAGGTGCTCAGAGAATGCAACAGTTGATTTAAAATATACTAGTGTTACAGAAACTTTCTTTCTCTTAGAGAATATCTCTCATTTACTGTGACCACATAGTTAACATGCAGGGGGCTTGTCACTCTACCTTGTTGTAGGTTTTGTGTGTATTCATATCCGGAGCCTCAGGGATGGAAATGCATCTACAATGCTTGTAATCCCTTTGCATCTTCCTCATAATGTTCTTGGTTGAAAGTCTCTACTGTGCAGGAAGCCAGCACAGGTCTGCACACAACTTAAATCCCACTTAAATTTCTTTGGCTTAAAGTCCCACTAAAATAGCTCCTGGGCCTCCCCCACTCTATATGGGGATGAATTCCATGCTTATGGAATTCCTCAGCATTTTCTACTTTTAATACTCCTTTTTTCTTGCTGGCAGGGTAAATTAGCCTCTTCTGACTACAATAAGATGACATTTAGCCAGCACTGGTATCTGAGCTTGTTTCACATTTTAGCACTAAAAGCAATTGTTATTAAAATTGGTATGATTGAGTGCAATAGAAACCCACCATGCTTTAGAGAGAATGAATCCAAATGTCATCAGCACTGTGATTCACTTCACTTACTGTAACACAAAACACAAGTGATCATGGCTATGAAGAAGAACTTACCAGAAACTGAAGTACTGTCTGTTACACTTTGGAAATAATTATCGCTAGAGGTGATTTGAGCTTGACTGGACTCAGTGGAGAAGCTAAAGCATATTACTGTCAGAGTTCAAAGAGTTTCAGTCTTGGCCCACTGCTACCCTTACTCTGCATCATGTAAGTGTATAGGAAAAATGTACAACAAAAGCCTGAATACAGATGAATATTAATGTGAATGAGTTAACTAAATATCACTTGCTCAACATTTCTATGATACCCAGGTGATGAATGCTCATCTTCTACTGTCCTTTCCTCATGAGATGTTCTCTGAATTCAGTTGTCCCATCAAATTAAAAAAACAACTGTGAGCAAATTGCTTTCTTTTTCCATGGGTAAATGGCCCAGTGCTGTTCTAGTTTACCTTTAAGATCTGAGACTTTCTTAAATGTATATCTTTTTCTGTTTACATAGTAATTCGCAAAGGCAGTTTGGTTTTCTCGTGCAGAGACACTTAAGCATCTGCATGCACAGATATTTTCATAAACTTTAGAACATACTCATTTGAACAATCTTCAGAAAATCCTCTTTTTTATAAAGGTATTTTTAGCTCTGTCATATCCTGATGCCCTGTGGCTCAGCTGACCATTTTTTACTACATTTAATAAAAGAAAAGCAGTTGGAAAGAATTACCTAAACAGGTTCAGAAGTGTCTGATAAAACTGTGGAAATGGTGCTGGGAAGCTTTACATGATGTAGGAAATGCAGGAAGGAAGAGAAATTTTGGCATGGAGAACACATGAAAATCCCTCAGCATTGTTAGTCCTCTCTGAGCTTCAGCAGCTTGTCCCTGCACGGCACTCCATCACTGGGGCAGGTCCAGCTCAAAAACACCAGTGAGCACAGCATAAAGGTGATAAAAGAGAGGAATCCCAGCTCTCACTATGAAGTGATCCGAGCACACCAGGCCTTTGACTCATTTGACCTTCCCCAGCGTTATTTTTTAATGTTTCGTTGGGGTTTTTTTCCCTTGGCCATTGAATATGTAGTAACTCTTACACAACACTAACCAAGTTTGTTATGTAAAATTCTAGAGATAAAACCTCAATCCAGGGCCCCCCTCTAAAGATTTTTGAACTTCCTGAGGGCTCTGGGAGCACATCCAAGGATTTTTATTGTTCCCAGAAGATATATAGAGACTATTTGTCATTTGGAGAATGTGTGTGTGAGAGTGTACTGGGGGGCTCTGCTGAGCACACTATTGTGTTGTTATTCTGGGGAGAAGGTGGGATTCAAGGGTGACCTAAAACAGATGTCGACAAAAGAGGGAAAGTAAAAAAAATAGAAAGAAGGAACGAAAGGAAGAAAACCCCCTAGATCAGCTCAGGATTTCCAACTGCATTATGCTTTTTATGAGGGTGCCTTCAATACTACTCATCTGCAATAAACTCCCATAGACCTTGTAGGCTTTCTTTTATTTTCATGTATTAACAATACAGCAGCAAGGAGCTGACACTTGTTTTCCACATCAAGCAAAGTTTTATAAGTCATTTTTTTCTGGCTATCACCTCAGCTTACATTTTACACTGAACAGTAATTTCATTTTTATGGACACTGTCAGATACTTAATTTTTATAGAGTTCCTCCTTTAGGAAAAAAATAAAAGAGAGAGAGAGAGATTTAAGGGTCTCTTAGTGATCAGTCTCATCTCGGATACTGAACCTATAGACTCACACATGCAGATAACTACTGGAGCACTTAATGACCCTGAAGAGTGAAACTTTAGCCATGCTGAAATCAGTGGGAGTTTTGGTAGTGTGACCAGCATTTCACCCTGTGCATTTTACATTTACCTCATCCTCAGCTGGACACACAGATATTCTGTGTGGATCCAAAAGGTCCACTGGCTTTCATAATCACCACTGTCTGGCATACCCAAAAGAGCTGGTAACTAAATAACATTTTCCTTTCTGGTGATTCTGCCTTTTTTTTCATCTGGCAGACATTAATTTTTATCTTATTGGTTGGCCTGGATTGTGAGCAACTGATCTGGATCCAAGGGGTATAATTCTGAAATATCAGCATGTTATCACAACATCCCAGAGAATTCAGGCTTGCCAATCACCTCTTAGTGTAATGGAGTGACTATTTTGGGGACAGCACATTGAAATAATGCTGGAGTCAGTATAATAAAAGACATTCCGAGGCTTTAATAACCACATTGGTGGTACAGGGGTAATTCGTATTTGCTGTGATATATTTAGAATCTGGAAGAGTATTATGAAATAGATTTCCATTTCAAGATTTTTGGACAGAGTAGCCTGTTAACATCCTTTTAAATCTTAAGTGTACAGTGCCACTGTTTCCTGAACTAACTGTGATTTGTTGCTATATTTTTAAACAAAAGGCATTCAGTTTTACTGAAAGTGGAATCAGATCCTGGTTGCTGGACTGAAGTCAACCATCCCACTGTGACTTTTGAGATGTTAGATAAGCAGATCTTTGGAAGGCAAGAAGAAACAAAGAGAAAATACTGGAGGTCAAAAAGCTATAAATGCTCATTTGAGGATATTTACATTACAATGTCCCCTTTGTGTGTCTGCAGGAGGGTTGTTGTGTCACATCAGGACAAATATGACAAACCTTCTATCAGATCAGGTCATAGCAGCATTTGGGGAGTTTGGAAGGATCTATTTGACCTGAGGAGTGGTCTGAATCATTGTCGACTGGGCACATACACAGTGATACTGCTCTTAGGACACGAACTCATCCATAATTTCTATTTTGGATTGCTTGTGACCCTAATATAAAATGTAATGTAGGACTGCAGTGGGGTTCACTGCAGCATCCTTCCCTCCAAATGTTGAGTAAAGGAGATGGCCAATACAACACTTCTCACATAAAACTCTTGTTTTGGAGACAGCATTCCAAGTCTCACTTTGAATTCTCAAAGGAGTAACACTGCAACATCACTCTTTAAAATGGTAATCATAGGACATTGGCAAAAGGCAATCATAGCAATTATGGCTATCATCTGAAGTTCCACCTCTGTCTCTTACCAATTTCTATACAGATAATGACAATATTCCACTTTTTACCTGAGATTTTTTATTTAATTCACTCTGTTGAAATGTGAAATATTTCCCATGTGACAGCATATGAAATATTTCAGAGACTCCTACTAGAATATTAATTTTTCCTATATTTAGCTACACTTTCTCATCAGAGGACTGCCTTTTGATCTTTGTTCATCAGCTTTTAACACATTAACCCTTTTCTCATGTCTTTGGTGCACAAGTTTCTATTCCATGTCCTTCAACTGAAGTTACATGTGCTACAAACCTATCACAAGGAGACTTTTTATACAATATGCTGGGGTAGCAAAACCACTTGCTTCTGGAGCTGATGTTTCACATGCCAGTTCTTGCAGTGCTCAGGGGAGGAGATTAGTCATTTCTCCTGATCTGAATGCATTATGCTTTTGGAGTTGTTTTTCCTCTACCTCAGCATGATTCTTCTCTATCCCCTTGTTTCTTTAGCCATCTGGCAGTGCTCTACCCACCTCTTCTCTGCGAGTTTCCATTCTCCTGAGGTCACAAGCTCCAGAAAGTGTTGAGTTCCAGTGCTGAGCCTCCTCTGTGCTGATATTTGGGAATTCTGAAGTCCAGTTGATTTCACGTACTGGGTATATTAAGGTCCTGGTGTTTCTGGAACAAAGAAATCTTGGTTATGAGTCTGTTTCACTTTGTGTGTAATTTAAACTGACTCAACTTGTGACCAGTTTGTTTCAGGGTTATTTTCTATGACCAGTACTTTCAAAGTGTCATCACTGCTTACAAAAACAAAGTGGCTTCTGTGACTATCTTTTGACGTATGTTGTATTTCCATTAATGCCCTTGGCTCAAGCATCAGGGATGAAATCCATGAGTGTGTCCTTTGTTGTGGTCCTTTGTAATCTATAGCTGGGTTTCATGCAATGCACACTGCACTCTAGAATAGGGGAGGTTTAGCTCGCACAGCGGGCATCTGTCTGCTGCTTGGCAGGCACAGCCGCAGAAAGAATACTACTTCAGTTCTTCTCTGAAAGAGATAGCTTTTAAGTGGCAGCTAGATGCTTGTCTTGGCTACCTGATATCTAGGCTTTCACCCAACAGCTGACATCAGCTAGAGCATGGAAACTACAGATTCAAATATCAATGCGTTCTTCCGAAAAGCTTCTTAGATCTGTCACTCGCTTTTTCTCACTGGCCTGACAGAGCCTATTTGTTGACTCTGTAAGTCGTAAAGAAAGGTCCACTTATTTTCTCTAACCATTATACACTGAATGCTTAATGTTGTTCAGTCTTAGTCATGCAATTAAAAAAAAAAAATCACATTTGAATGGTCCTTCATCATGCCCAATAGAGCACATTATCACAGTAGGAGTCACCAACCGGTGCAGTAACATAAATGTCTTGCAAATTACTATTTTTTGGAAAGCAGGAAAGTTTTTCAATTTTGAAGAAAATCTGCACCTAATTTTTCTGTCCTGTGAATAAATCATCACATGCAGAATTTATGTTTTGCTATTATTTGAGAAATAATAACTTCCTTTCTCTTATTTGACCTCTGTTGTTGCATCTGTGACAAGAAATTTAAGCAACACGGGGCAAGGTTTCTGGATGCTGCATTTGGTCAAATGAGTTTTCTGTATACTAAGTTGTTAGACTACTCCATAGTGCAGTAGAGTCCTCTCTGACATGCTTTTGGCCAAAGTCAATGAGCCATTTCCCCAGCTGAGATTCCCAAAGGAGAGGTGATTTTTCTCCCTTCTATTTGCCCATCAGGACTAAAATATATTTTGGAATTTGGAGTATACCAGCTTTGCCCATTTTTGGTGACCAGTATTTCTTTCAGCACCTGCTGACAAGGACATACAGTTAGGATGCTGGGACCAGTGCTGGGACAGGATCTGGAGTGTGATCCTGAAAGCCAAGGCAGAGGTATTCAATAAATCCTGCAAATACTATTGCAAATGTATAGTTTGTAATAATTAAAGTGCTTAATATTATGCATAGGAGCAATTCCATTGCCTGAACCATTCACATTGTGAACCTAAAGATGGATCTGAAGAAAGAGTAGACCTAGACATGTTTTGCATATGAAATATATATTTTTAATTTTTTACTGAGTTTTCAATATATAAGCAATCTATTTGATTTTCAGAGCCCAGTAAACTACTTTATAACTTTGGGCTGTTGTAAAATGATTTGTGAACACAGGGTAACAACGGTGACTTCTGATTGGCTGGCAGTGATGTCATACATGTGTCAATATTTCTCATTAAAAGCACAGGTATGACCTTTTTACCTTGGAGTTTCCATACCATAATAGCTATAAGGCACTCATGGTTAATAGATTTCTGAGGGATTATTGCACTCTTTGAGTAGCTGAAGTCACTTGGCTTTTGGCTGGTGCCTTATGCTGCACCTGAGGTGTGTGATAATCCCTCAGAAATGCACTGCTTGTGGAATCTCATGGCTTAATTATAAACATTAACTGAAGTCAGCTACACATTAACTAGCTTACCCAGATGTTTCTGTACCTGATGGATGGATGTTATGACTGATGAAAAGAAATCATGCAAAAAGGTTTGCTTCTGCTGACTTAGTTTGCCATGGAAAAAGGGAAGGAGGGTAAAGCAGTTGCACTACCCACTAACAAGAGAACTGAGACCTCTGGACTGCAGGAGGATGCACTAGAAATTTAATTTCTCTGTCTGGTGAAGAAGTGGCTCAGTTTAAAATCTTGAGGGTCACAACTGCTCCCTCCTGCACATTGCACTCAACCTGGAGCTCCCCTTAGTGTAGCTGCCTTCTGTGCATTCTTAGATCTAGGATGCTTTGAAGGCAACTTCTTCTCCAATGACCTTAAGTGATCCTGGAGAGACAATTTTGCCACCATCAGGAAAAACTTATCTCTTCTTTTCTGAACTTATAGCTCTTTTTTCTGACTTGTTTTTCTTTCCTCAATACTGTAAAGTACTAATACTTTACCGCTTCGAGGTTTGATATATATTTTTAATATGTTGGCATTTGTGGTCTAACATTGGTTTCTTCAATAAAAACAGTAATGAGAAACTATGTGAATAACCCTCCTTTCAGGTGTTTTTTTACCATATTTTACTTTGCAATATTTACTCAGACAGTCTAATTTTAATTTCTGTAAACAAGCAAACTCCTGGAAAATCTGTTTGCAACTGGGAATATCTTGGACAGGGAAAAAAATTGTGGCAACCCTTCAGATCCAGGTCAAATACTCAGCTGAAATTATTTGTTAAACCACTTTAAAACTCACACTAACTAATTGATAGCTACCCTAATATGATGATATCTGCAGCAGTGTGATAAGATTCATGCCCAAAAAGTACATGCAAGTGTTAACCTAACATCTGCATCTCTTACCAATAACTTGCAGAAATTAGGACTAAGGATTGTGCAGATTGCTAGGGATCCCTTGACATTAAGGAGAGCCTCAATAACCCCGCTAGGGCAGTTTTCCAGATGTTTTGCCTGGGAAGCACAACACATCTGTAAGAGGAACTGATGTGTATTTATTTAGTTTCAATCAGTATTTGTTTTCATGCCTAATTGAGCACTGGTTGTAGAGTTGCTATCAAGTCATAGTTAAATGGGCTGCTTTTAAACATCTGTAATGGCTAAGTCTTTTTGCATCCACGTATAAGCCAAATTAATTTTCTAAACTTGAGAACAAATACTCCTCTATAAGCATTTCAGTATATAATTGCCCTTAGACATTTTGCAAACCCTCGTGGGAATCTTAGAAGAAGATTTTTAATTCAATGAAATATTAGTCGAATTTTATTACATTTTATTTCCTTGGGCAGACCTTAAAGGAGACTAACACATAATGGTTTCGGTGTGACTTGCTGTGTGTTCAGTCATTCCAGCAAAAGCAGCATGTAAGGTCAACAGAAATCTGTATGCTTCAGGGGAGCCAACCTGCAGATTCACTATGTTCCTTTGCTTCTCAGTAAAAGGAGACTTGCTGTGCAATATCAAGAGACATCACAGTGTGTAGAGAAGAAGCTGCAGAACCACTTTCATTTCACACATGGAAAAAGGTGAGGGTAGTCACGCTAGTTCCCTTCACTTTTGGCATTAGCTGCAGGGGGAGAAATCAATGGGTGTTAACACAAATTAATTAAAGAATAGGTATCCTCATGTTTCTCTCTCATTCTGCAGGCAAACATGGGATTTCTAAAATCACCAAATGGAGAGAGATTACGTGAACTATGTAATCATCATAACTGCAAGACAGCACTTTTGTATTGCATATTTTTAGGTCCTTTTACACTAGACGTGGGTATTGACCCCATGGGCATGCAAATGAGAGTCTACACATAAACATCTTTCTGGTGTTTGTCTTTGAACTTGAGTAGTGACACATACTTGGAGAAATTGCTGTGCAGCAAGCTGTAGTCCCTGAGGCTGTTCATCTTCCATCAAAATATATTCAGTGGGATAACCACATTTCCTTTCCTTCTAGACTTCTAGTTTTTAGGGGGGTTATTTTCTGTCTACTGTTCCACTGTGGTCTTCCACTGGGGATTTGGCAAAACAGGAACAGAAGAATCAGGTCTGTGACACGGAATGTCTCTCTGATCCCAACCTCTACAGGTTCCAGGTAGGACCTGTAGAGAGATGGACTCTATCCAAGAGATAGAGTCCATTCCTAGGGATGTTCTGGGTCTCTGCTTTGTTACTGAAGTTCTGTCTCTCCTTTTTCAAGAAGCTGTGCCCCATGTCTACTGCATTAGCAAGCATCCTACAACCTATCCTTTTGGCAGAAAATCACACTGAAGTAACCGAGTTCTTTCTAATTGTTGAAGAATGCAATGATCATGACTCTAAACAAAAAGTCACGCCCTGTTTTGTTGTCTACTCTCTTTCCTCCTGCCTGTATCTCAGGGTCTGGGTGAAGAGCACTTACCTGTAGCTGAAACCTGACGGGAATTGTGTACTGCTGGTGAGGAAAAGAGGATGCTCTAAGATATTTCCTAAGCATCAGTTTCGTCTTCCCTAAGAGAGTTCAACCTTCTCCATGTTCTTCTAAACCTATCGGTCTTCTGGTAAACCAGGGTACCAAAAGCAGTGAAAACACCTTCTTTCTTCTGTATGCAGTAGGACACCTCCCTTTCCACTCCCAGCCAAGAACACTGACTAAAGCAAACTCCCTTTCCACTTCTTTTTTTTTAAAAATCTGTCAAGAACATAAGGAATGATGTGTCAGGACAGCCCACAGGTCCAGCCAGCTCACTGTACTGTCTCCAAGAGTGATGGATAATGGGATGTTCAAGAAAAAGTGAGAACAGGCAGGCATACCAGGATATACATTATTCATAGTTCTCAAGATACTCTCTCAGAAATTTGTGGCTCAGGAACTTGCTGAGCCATTTCCAACTTTACTGTATCTTTTTCATAATGAGAAGACAATAACCACATAGTACTTACGAGGGAGATGAAGCACTGATTTATACAGTGGCATAATACTGATTAATGTTTTCTTATTTTTTTTTCTAATTGTTCCTGGCCTTCTATTTGGTTTTTGGGTTTTTTTCTGGTTTCTTTTCTAACATTGTATGTTGAGGTAGAGTTTTGCAGAAGAGTTTTATGGAATTATTTGTTGCAAGAAATACTTTTCCTATATGCTTTATTTTATATTTTTCTAACCTGAGTTTCAGCTGCTACTTTAGCTGCTGGACACTTTCATTAAAGCACTTTCTATACATTTCTACAAATATTATTCATTTAGTCCTTGTAATACTCATGTCAGTTAAATGTGTAAAAAGAAATCTGTGAAGAACTAGACTCTGTTTTACCAAAATTCTTCTTGAAGTCATGTTTTACGTGGACAAGGTAGCAGGAAGACTTTTGGCAGGCATCACTGGAATATTTTTAGAATTCAAATAGTTATCTTTCTTTTATAATTGGGAATCAGAGACAGAGCATTAGGTAGAATTTGTGCAACTGAATATTATACTAGGAATTCAATCTATTACTTTGATATTCAGAAAATCTCTTTTATGAACCCATTAGCAAAGTGTGATATTCTTACAGCAAGACATAGAAGAAATTACTGCAAAGTTATTAGCAAACACTTCAACACACTATCTCTTTATAGTGTCCAACATCTTCTCATTATTTTGAAAGAACAAGTAAATAAATGAGAAAATAAATCAACCAACACACACACAAAATCCTAGAAATAGAATTTTTTTCAAACAAAGTCCTCTATTTTATAATTCAGGTTTCAGCCTTCATTCATTTCCCAGCCAGCTGGAACATTTCATCTTCTGAAGAGCACAACTGTCATCTAAGAGCTGAGTACCATTGTGCTAATGACTCCATAAACAACCCCACCAAATCCTGTATGATAAATTCTCCCTGATTAGTTAAACAGAAATTTTATCATGCCAGTGGAAGGAGTTTTTGTTGACACAGCATCTCTGGAGGCAGTGGTATATTTTCTTTCACTATGTGAATACTCAGCAACTGCAGTAGTGAGAATGACAGAAAATCATTCAATATTATTCAGCCCTGATGATCTTTCGTACCTTTAATTTTTGTTCTTTTATATATATATTATTTTTAAAGAGAACTTTTATTATGCTGCCAGATTCTGCTTGTAAAAATGAAATTGAGTTGAGTCTTTGAAGGGCAGAATGTGAAAATATTGTTAGCTCCAATCACAATATACTTTTTTTAGTCTATGATCCATTAGAGCTACTTCTGTGTTGCTAAAAGGAAAGAAAAAAATTGTACTCATTTTATATATTGAGGTTATTTTATTTTTAGTCCTTGAGTTTTACAGTAAATGCATTGGTGGGTCACTTTTGTGCATTATTTTTATGTCTTTGTAGTACTGTTTCCATGAGCATGTTGGTTTTATAGTGGAGTTTCCACTTAGGGCTGTTAGTAAATCTTTCCACAGAAGCCAGGGCTTTATAAATTACTATTGTTAAAGAAATGTTACTGGCTACGACGGGTATGACAATAAACGTAGGAAAGACCTGGCTTGTGGTTATTACTCTTGTATCAACTTTCCCGTCATGACTGGAGGAAAGGGCTAATTGTGTCCCTTCCCCGCATCCTCCACACTTTCCTTTGGGCAGCGGTTACACACGCGGTTTTCGGAGAGAAATAAATGACGCGCGGAGGAGGGTAATCAACGTGGCCTCCTCAGACAGAAAATATGGACCCTTGGACAGACTTTGAGAATAGTATGACGTGTTCCAGATAAACAGCAATTTACTGTAATGGGAATGCGAGTTCAGTGTGCAGCGTCTTGGGTTCCTAAATAGTAATGGTTTTTCCATGACATGTTTGGAACATTTCTGGTGTTAGCTAACCGCTGTAAGGAAAGCCCATGTACGTGAGCATCTGATCGACTGGATTTTACAGGTCTGTGTCATAGCGGGCTCTAATTACCACGCTTTGAATATTAGAGAACTCAACGTGCTTTTAATCAATCCCATGGGCTCTGCTATTTCCATTACTTAGTCTCAATCCCTGTTTAAAAACTGGTACTGAGAATTTGTTTCACATACTTAGTGAATCCCTAAGTGCACTGCTCCTGAAAGCAGACACTCACACTAAATCTGAATAGTTTATATTCATTTTAAATGAAAACAGCAGAACAGTGGGATGACTGTGAGAAATTATGACATAAAGCTGACTCAAGACCTACTCAGACTCTCTCACTTCAGCTGAGGGCCAAAGGGCTTTTATTTATGTTAAAGTGTGTTATTTATGAAGGAGCAGACAGAGTCCATACATAACCCTCCACAAGGAGGAGTCAAGACTGTTTGAACATCTTCCAGTCCAACTCCCTTTCTGATCAATGACCCTGTATTATCATATCAAGCCATACTGTCCAAATATGTGCATGCAGAACTTAAATAAAAGGAAGCATTGTCCGCTAAGCAAAAGAAAACATTTGGTAACTGACACTTAATGAAGTAATTGGAGATTAAAACATGGGCAGAAGAAGAACTGGTAGAACAGTGGAGAGGAAAGAGGAGGAAAGAAAAGGGAGGGATGCAAGTATACTTGATATCAATGTGAACCATCCAGACTTCTTTCTCTGAAGTGTATAAAATGAAATATGTTGAGTTTTTTGTTCCCCTGTGATGATGATCCCCAGCTGCAACTGGGGATTCAGCTATTCCGGGGAAAATGCATTATGACATCAGTCAGCACATTGGGGGGTGGGTTCAACAAGGATCAGCTGAGATAAGTAACCTTGTGGTATAGTCTTCCTTAATACAAAATATGTTTTGAATCTTGTAATAACCATCTTTTGGAGATGTGCTGCTTGTGTAACATTTTGAGGTGGCTTTTTCCTGACTCCTGCGGGAACAGGAAAGCTGGGTTTTTTCATATTTTTATTTTGTGTCGATGCTTTAAGTAGTTATTTCCTAGCAACTGGGAGTAATTAATTATTTTTGACTGGATACTGCCATGTGCAGAAAGTTCTAAAGCATTAACCAGCTATCAGAACCACTTCCAACATGTATGTTCACTGCCTATATGCCTAAAGCCACATCTTGGCTACTTAGAAAAGGGCTGTAGGATACTTACCTTTGAGTGGAGAGATCTTAAGGAATCATCACTAAATGAGGAAAGAAAGGGACATTGCATTCAAATCCACTGCCTCTACGTTAAGGACAACAGTTTTCACTAATATCTTTTAGTATATGGAAACCTATCTGTTGATGCCCAGGCAATTCCCTCCCAACCTGTTCACAGTGACCATTAAAAAGCAATCAGATGGACATCGAGTCAACCTTTCTCAAGGCAACTGAAAAAATGAATGGTGATGATTGTATGGGAAGATTTTGGCAGCCACTTCTGCCTTCCAAATCCTCAATTTCAATGGGAAATTAGTTGATTTTTCTAGAATGCCAGGTTTGGTGCTCTCCATCTTGTAGGACTAGATTCAAGAAACAGGAAACCAGAAAGACCAGAAACTTTCCTTTTGGTGATATTATTCAGGTATTCTGATGGTCAGGTTGGTTGGGGCTGTGAGCAAATTGTCCTGGTTGAAGATGTCCCTGCTCATTGCAGGGAGGTTGGACAGGATGACCTTTAACAGTCCCTTTCAACCCAAAATATTCTATGGTTCTATGGTTCTGTGACTCTGTTATTCTATGCTTCTGTGTTTTCTCCACAGAAATTATTTATACCCATTTGCAATTTGAGGGTGCAGTGAGCACAGGTAGACCTGTCAATCCAAAGCAGTGACTTAAATTTGCCTCACTGAATAAAAAATTAAATTTCCATTTGACTTATTTGAAGTCTGAAGCTCAAATGAAGGTATGGGTGTCTAATTTGGTGAAAAGTTAGAAATTGTTGACCTGTTTGCAAGAGATAAAGGGTTCTGGAGTATATTATAAGGAGGGAAGTAAACATGACTCCTACCATCAGAAATCCCACATTTTTTTCTTATTCAGAGGCTTATAGGTAGGAGATCCAATTGATGGATAGTTTTTTTAACGTTGGAGTATTTTCTTTAGAATACTTTCACATATGACTTGTAGAAATGGCAAAGTATATTGAAATGCTCTCTTCCATCATAGGCCTTGCTATCTCATTTCCCACTTTCTGAGTAAAAGCTTGGGCTAAAATCTCTAATTGACTGAGAATAATTAACCTTGTGGAAGATCTTATCTCATATGAGTGTTTTGTTGTTGGTAGTCATAAAATAGATTATTTTTGAGAAGTATATTATTTTTGACATCTGGGCCTATTTCCTTCTGAAGACTGAATTCACTACTGATGTATCTTTATGTCTGTCATTCTGAAGTATCTGTCACCTCTGAAATGCTGAAATGCTGACAAATTCATTTTCATTAAGATGAATATTCTTCACTGTAGTCCATTTAACTAGCTAATATTTGTGAATCCATAGACCCTGGTGGATCTTTTTGCCAAAATTAAGTATAATAAAAAGTAACAAGAGTAAATATTTCAGTAATTTGAAGAATTTCTAATTCAGAAATTTCTCATTAAAAAAGTTTTTGATCACCTCTGGATTTAATTTAAGTTCTGATTCATAGCTTTTTAAAAGCAACAGAAAGGATTTTACTGAATTTTGTGCTTGGTATTTATTGATCCTTAAGTGGGAAACAGAGATCCCCAGGAAGCAAGTAGTGACTCCAGAGAAAACACCTCTGTTTATTTGTATTCGTCAGCTGATCATTTTCACTTTCCCATTGCAATGCAGCTGATATTCTTCCTGTAAATATCAAGAAGTTTGCTCTTGAAAAAGCAAACGTTGGAATATATTCTATAAACATCATGCAAGTTCTCATATAAAGTTACATTTTATAGGAAATTTTACTGGTCTTATATCCATTAGCCAAAAATCTCAGGTGCTCAAGTCTGTGGAAAAATAAGCTACTGTCTGTTGAAGTTTCAATAAAACAGTCAAAAAAGTTGATGTTAAAGAAAAACTTACATGTAAAACTAATATTATTTTAAAGACTCAAAGGATTTTTTTTTTCTTTTTTGGTTTATATTAGGCACATTAGAATTCTTCAAGAGTTTATTTCTTTCAAGATCCTAGATATTTTACATATTAGTTCTCACTTTGAAGCTGAAGTAGAACAACAACTTGGTTTCAGAAATTTGTCCTTTTCATATCTGTTTTAAAGATAAGATCTTTTTCTTTGTTTGTTTCCCTTTTTTTCCCTAATATTTTCTCTGTAAATATTTTTCATGTAGAGGGTGGCAAACACACACACAAAAAGTCTATTTTTATATATATATAAAATAGATAAGACCAAGACAAAACCATGTACTTTCAAAAACTAAATAGGGAATATATTACAGATCACTACTTTGGTGTTTTTAGAATAGATAATAGCTGAATGTTGACATCTGATCACTGAGAACATCTAAAGTAACATCTTTAAATGTGCTTGTTTTATTTAATTACAGTTCAAGTTACTTATGAATAGTAAGCAAAATTGATATTAATACCAGCAGTTTGGGTATCATCCACGGGTTGTGGAGTCCATTTTTAAGACACTATAAATAACCATTTCTTGTAAAAGTCTATCAAAACAACTGTAAAATGGCAAGTACATAAGGCTTCTGTATTATCATTCAGATGTCTTACACTGAAACTGGTAGAAAAAGAAAAATAAGAATTTTGGCAAACTCCTCTCTCTTGTAACAGGAAAGCCTTGGTTTCTGCCAGTGCCCTTGGCAGAAAACAGAAATCAAACAATAATACAGGTTCCCTTCCCAAGAAGCACATTCCTGCTGTGGCAGCTCTGAGGGAGAGGGAGGGACAAAACACAGTAAAAAAAATCTGCTTTTATGTCATGCCTTTTCCATGACTTCACACAGGGTTGTCAGCACTCAGAGTGCAATAGGCCCTATTGCCATTTTATAGTCAAGATCTCTATCCTGGCCATGTATTAAGGGCACATATTGGCCTTTACATAATTTAATACTAGGTGTCTTGAGCTATTAGACCATTACAGATCAAACATTTTCCTGTGTTCCCCCCAAATATTATCCCTTGGGCTGGGCATTTTTCCTCTTACTTGATAGCATGCATCTTTTACACAGGGGTTTGGGACACATTTTGTGAGGCTGGGATTCTGGAAGGTTTTGGTTCATTCAGGTAAAAACGCTTCACATACCTTTAATCTGCTTTCCCCAGTGGACCTTGCTGAACCACTTTTTTACTAAACCATATTTATGACATGTACTAAAATGTGATGATCACATTTGTGCTATTAAAAGAGTGTTAAACTTAACATATGTCTTTATATTTTGTTATTGCAAATAATGCAAGGTTTTTAAAAGCTGATAGAACAATATTTATTTATACCAGCAAAGATTTTTTTCTCCTTGTTCCTGTATCACTACAATTTCTCTATCTTTATGTAACTTATAATAAAATATTTTCATAAGGACTCATAAAATATAAAATCATTTAATTACACATGTAAAATAAAGGAAACATAATTTAATGAGTTCCATCTATGGGACTCATAAATGTGTTTCTTCATGTAAGGCTTGATCAAAAGACCACTCAAATTAATAGAAAGAGTCCCAGAGATTTCTACAGATTTCAGATCAGTCCCTTGTTAAGATTTAATTCCACACAGTTTAACTCAAATAAGTTACATGTGGAATGGTTGGGAGTGGGTTTTATTTTTTGTGAAAAATTTCAAGGAAAAAAACACAATAAAGAAATATATTTCCTTTTGCAGTGAAAGCACCTACTATCCCCAAACTTAATGTTTTGTCTGTGTCTTTGGCAACAAGGAAAATAGTTCTGGTATTTCTAGATATCTAGCATATAATGTTAGATTACAAAGACATCTTAGAAAATCCTAAACCGTTCATGATAAACTTGTTAACATATCTAGATGAAAATAGTAAAATATACAATTTGTTCTTAAAATTATTATCTCAATTTGAGTGCTCCTAGACATTAAATTAAACTCTGATTAGATTTTTCTAATGCTTTGCCTTCTTGCTTGTGTGATTTCCATAGTGACTAGTTCTATATTAATTTTCCAGTTTAGTAGGTATGGTCCATTATACTTTCATGTGGCCCACAGTGATGAGAATTTCTCCCAGATCTCACTTGTGTACCTCATGTTTTGTTACAAAATCACAATAAATACACAAATCTCTACCTTCAAAGTGTCTTGTCTTTCTGCAGATGTCAAAGATTTTTTTACTTCATTCACAAGACCAAACACTGCATGTAAGTACAGCGAACTTTTGAAGGTAGGCAATACCTCAAGCTAAGTGGTTCTTCAGAGCTTTCTGTTTCTAGAAATAAATACTCAAAATACCTATCAGCTACAGGACAGAGTTCAAGAGCAGTTCACCATTATAAAGTATTTATGTAAAAGGTTACTTCTCCACATGGTATGCCTCATTTACAAACACATAGGTGTTTCTTGTTATTTGCTGACTGTTTCAACTCAGCCAGGTCTGGATATTAAGCTGGGTTCTTTCCTTGTTACCTTTCAAAACATGGAAAACCGTGGACCAAAGAAGTCCTTCAGTTGTGCCCTCAATGCCAGATATTCAGTGGCTATGATGCAGATATAACTCATATATACAATGGTATAGTAGATAAGGTAAAACTATCTGGAATGTAAAAAGCAGTAATATTGCAGGTACAAAAGATAATATAATTCATATCCCTGCTTCTGCTCTGAAAATAAGGAACATATAGAAAATATTTCCTTGTTGCTGCTTAGTCCCAGGGACTGATAAGATTATTACTAATTATAGTGGAAGAAAGGAAGATATTTTCTAGTAATTAATGGTCAAGTGCTGAGAGCTGTTAATAGACAAGATATATCTGAGCTCCTGGTCTTTCATTGTTATCTAAGACCAAAAAAATGAAAAACATAAAATTAAATCCTGACTTTTAATGCAGCCACCAGTGGTGCTTGCCAGTATTTTTTTAGAGGAAATGCCTATGCAGTAACTAAGTGTGATACTTAGTGTTTTGGTACTTTCCATATTATATGCCCATTACTGCACTCAAATAAACAGGACTTATGGTGACTGCAGGAATAGACTCCACAATCCTAATAACAAGATTTCAAATGCTCAGATACATTTATGATTAAGTTTATGTTTAGTTTCTAGTCTACTTTCATATTACCACAAAACCAGCTTCTCTGTGGTCACTGGCGAGGGAAGGTTCAGAGAGCACGATGTGTCTGAGCAGCCTGGAGGGTTGAGAGGCTTGTCCAATTAGTTGAGCCATTTGCAGACTGACCAAATTGTACCAAAAGGAGGCTGCTGAAAATTTTTGCTTGCGTTTGCAAAGGGTTGTGTATGTTTCCACTGACTCATGAAGAAGTCTGACTTTGGAAAGCTATTTTAAATTAAGAACAAGTATACTAAACTACCACGAATATTTAAAATCAAACTCGACTACCTTCTGTAATAGCCATATTTTCCACCTCTAGAGAAGACTTGCTTCAGTTTCAAAGAAAGAGAAATAATGACATCCAGTGGCATTTTACCTCCCCAAACAGTGCCCATGTTTTTTGTTATGTTCTTCAGCTTGCCTGCCCCTACACCAAGGTAGAAAACACTCAGGGAACAGACCATACACCATTGCTCAGTATGGTTTGAACTGCAGATGTGTTCCAATTATAAATGGTAGAATTTGCATGTAAACCTCCCCATTTGTATACTCTGCTCACTAGGCATGCTAACAGAATGCTAGAGATCCAAATTTCCTATTAAGAAGCTCGGAGTAATTATTTGAGAGTTTGGTAGAAATATAGATTAGAACACTTAATCAGAATAACAATGAGAAACGGCCCTTATTTTCCAAACAGTGTAAGTAAATACTACATTTATTTATCCAGTATAGTTGTGTATTTCTTTTAAAAAAAAGGATTAGAAATGCTTCAACTCCTATGTCTATAAAGGCATAATTATGTGGTATAAATAGGTATTTATAGCTGTATTGTGACTTAATAGTCAAATACACTTGGCTTATTTAACTTATTTAAAAACTCTTTTGTTCTTGACAGAATAGACAATCACAAAGGGTTCTGATGTATATATAATGTGTGTATATATATATATAATGTATAACAATAGTTGAGTCTTTTAGATCAGCCCTCAAAATCTACATCTCTTTAGCTTAGATTCTTTTTACTTTCTTTAACTCCTTATTTGAAAATAAAATTTTGCTTCATTCATTCTCTGTCAAGTATATTCTGACCTAGAAATGTCAGTATTTCCATTCTGCTGTTAATACTCTTAGGGATATTGCTATTGTAGCAACACATGGGAACCTGACTCGGGGACTGACTCCCATTGTGCCAGGTGCCGTCCACACACAGAACAAAAGCTGGTTCCCACTCCAGGTCTTTAAGCTTGTTAAGTGCTTTGGGCTAAAAAGCTTTAAGTGGATATAAAATATTACAGCTCATTTACAAAAATTGTTTAAAAAGATAATCGGGTTCTAAAGGGAGCTGATTCAACAAATGTGTGTAGTAATATCTCAGATTTCACTGTGGTCCCCTGTGATTTCATAACGATATGTGCAACACTTAATCCTCACTTACACTAAAGCCAGTTTGCATTGCTTTTACAATGAAAAGCTTAAATGAAATGCAAAAATGGGCCCAAGGGATACATTCTTTTCCTGCTGCTATGGCCAACGATAGGGTTGAAAAGAGATGGATGGAACAATTAGTTCTCCTTGGGCATGGGAAAGGGCCCAAAGAGACCAAAGAATCCATCTCCCTGTAAATGTTCCTACCCTCTCTCTTCTCCTCACCATCTTTTCTTGTCTGTTGTGATGTTCTCTAACTATCCTTCTGTGTCTGCTTTAGAGTTTCCACATGGAAATCAGACATATTCATCTGTCTAAAATTGAACTATATAGAATTATCCAATTTATGAACATCTGGAGACTCCAGGAGATTTTCTGGAATTCTTTTCTAACAAAGCTTTAATAGTTGTGCATGAAGTCATAGCCATCCAAGGATTTTCAGATTGGATTGTGCTCAGCTCAGTTAATATCTAGAAGATAATAATTTAATAATGGATCAACCACGTGTTTCATCCACTCTGCTCGTTTCCTGTAGGAGCTTGATGTTACATGGAGAAGATGACACGATGCTTCTCCAGTACATCCTGCTGGCTTCCATCAGCCTGGGGTTTATGAATTTTTGAGCCTGAGACTGTATGCTGGTGTTTTTTGTTGTCTTCAATGACTCTTTCTCTCAATGATTTCTCTAATGCTTTTTGACCTTATGTAAAATTTTAGTAGCTACAGCATTCCATTGCAAAGAGTTTCACTACTTAATAACTACACGCAGAGTTAACAAATAACTGTAACTTTTATCTAATTTTAGAACCTGCCATCTGATCAGGATGCCTTCAGTTCTTGTTCTTGTACTTGTACAAGTTCTTCAGTTCTTGCATTGTGAGAGATGGTGAACTACTGGCCCCTCCTCACTCCCACTGAAGATCTCCCCTATAGACCCACTCCTCATCGAGCACCTGTTGCTGCAGTTTAGCTCTCTAGCTGACAGTGAAGTCACTGAGATCAAACCATCTCATGGAGACATGAAAATTTGTGCTAGGACTGCTTCACTTTGGTAGAAACAAGATGCATGAAACAAGACAACTTTTGGTAATAAAGTTATAAATTTTCATGTGTTTTAGATGGAAAGAATGTTTTGGGTACTAAAGCTATTTCATTAACTTAAGCATGTAACTGGAAATTTTTAAAAAACAACCCCAACTACATCAAACAAAAAACCTCTATCTACATTAGTTTATCAATGGTTTAAAGAGCAAGTATAGCATCAGCTAGGTTTTAGAAGATTGCTGCTTAAGTTGAACCTCTGCTGCTGTTTCAAAACAGTGAAGCAGCTATGGTTAATGCCATGGCTCTCACAAGTAGGATCACAAGGCACAGAAGGAACCTGGCTACTTAATCACCAAAAAATATTATCTGTTTGGGACTCCCCACCTCTTTTGTGTGTAGAATAGCTTGAGCATTAGGTATTTTTAATTTGTTACAACTTGCTAGCAACTGGCTACATTGGCAACTGCAAAGTGCCTGGGACTGTATCGCAGCCTAATAAAAGTCCCAATAAAAGTTTTAAACTAGTTCACACATCTGCAGTCTGATGGGGGGCATTACCTAATGTGTGCCATTTCTGTTGTGCTCCCCACTACCCCTCTGGTTGTGACGGGAGGGAGGTGGGGAGGAAGTGTTACTGTTATGTCCCCCAGGCAATTTATGGCTTTCTCTGAACCATCACCACCATCTTCAGATAAACCTCAAGAGAATTTATTGGAAGGATATAGATAATTCTCTAAAGAACCTGTAATTCTCACTTCTCAAGATTCTTTGAAAGCATTATAACCTACCTCCAGTCCACACATTCCCTTCAAAGGGAAATAAAATTACATGTCTGATATTTTTATACCTTGGATAAAAGTAATCAAGGTGGTCCTTTGGGTCCATCCAGTGTTTTAAAATGGTTTTTTCCTCCAAATGCTATGACTTCACCACACAGTCCACAAAAATAAAGTCCATAATTAATGTCCAAGATTTAGAAATGGAGACATTTAATCCTGTCGGCATCCAGGAGGACGGAGAGCTCTTAGGAGCTCTGATTATCGTTAGATGATGAAGTAGATAGAGCTAACAGTGTTGGCAATCCCTTTTTCTTCTATGTATAGGTGTTCTGTGTCCAGTGGGATTTATAGTGGGGCTGCACAGCATTTTATTAAATGATAAAGCATGTCTTCAGATTTTGCCCAACAGAGACAGATTTCCAGTGGTCAAAAACTATAATAGGGAATACAAAGGTACATTTCTTTGCTTTAAATGTATAGATACAGCTCCTTTACTCAGCCCTTAGGCTCACACCTCAGTATATTTCATGTGCTTCCCAGTCACGTGCTTCCAGCATGGCAAAAGAGCCTGCACTATAAAACCATCCAAATGCCCTTTGTTTACATAGCTTGCAATATTTCAAGACACATTTTAAAGATGTACAAGCCGCCTTTCTTTCTCTTTTCTTTCCACTGAAAGGAAGTCATTACAGTAAAATGCTGAGGGGCCGGAGGGAAGCAACGTCTGGCAGGAGCTGGTAGAGATTTCCTTTGAACTCTGATGAAGAACATTTCCACCCTGTTTATTACTAAATCCAATGGCCACAGATGATCCAAGGCTCATAAACTCAGGTATGATGGAACTCCCTAGGGAACTATCAGAGAGAGAAAAAGAGAGAGAGAGAGAATGAGAGAGAGGTTCTGCACGTGGTGCACGTGTGTGTGTGTGTGTGTGTGTGTGTGTGAATTATTTCTTTTTCATCCTGGCTGTGAGAAAAATAGTGATCGGATGACGATAATTGTTCTATGCTCTCACAAAAGTAATGGTACACAGCAGATATTCTCTGAATGAAGAGAAAAATGCTCATTAAAATATCAACATCACCTCTTTTTTTTCCTCTAGTTTTTTTCTGAGCTCTCTGGAAGTACCTCCTTTATACTTTAGGACCATCTTATGGATTACAACAGACTTTTCAGCAAATTTATTTCAGACAAAAAAATCTGTCTCGCATCATGAAGTAAGCCCAACCTGCCAAATTCAGGATGAGGGAGAAGCCCTAATGCTTTTCTTTTCTTTTCTTTCTCTCTTCAGCTACTTTAATTCATTACCTCACATACAAACTCTGTTTGTTATCTTCTCTTGACATTCCTGGGCCACATTAGTTTCAATCCTATGTGACAATGATTATCTTCAGTTCATCTTTATGTTAATGGGAGCTGAAAGATCCAATTGAACAGGACTGAAAGAGAAGTGGCTAAAGCTGCCATTAGATGGTAATCCAAAATTCTGATCCTGAAAACCCCTGCTCAGTTGCCACTTCTCTGCAGATATCTTTAAGCTTCATTTGAAATTCCTCGGACATCAGTCCAAAGAGGCAAATGTTAAGCTACCAGTAATGTCACTCCCTGTGGTAGGAGAGAAACCGCAATTCCCAAGGGGGTTTTGATGATATTTTATCCACTGGCTGCTAAATGCAGAACAAGCTACGAAGCAGGAATTGGCACCTAAGTGTCTCTTCCTTGTTGAGTATTACAGTGAGGCAGTTACAGGAGGATCTTCCCAGTCTCACAGGAGCAGGAGCCCAGTGGCCCCAAGGTGCTGATAGATGCTGACTGCAGTAACTTCAGACAAAAGTGGGAGCTGAGTCCAGGTTTCCTGCATTCTTGGGCATACTCTGGCCCCTGGATGTTATTTTAAGAGCAAGGCTGGGCTTTGCTTTGCTTCAGAAAGTGCAAACAAAACCATTCCTTGCAGACAATGAGACAGTGAATCTGCCTTTGGCACCAAAGCTTCAGGGAAAAGGTGAGTTAAGTCTAAGTCCCGTCATCAGTGTCTTATTTGTACAAATAGGCAAGGAAATTTCCTGGTCAACATGCAGGTTGTTTTGGAGTGCTGCTCTGGAGCAGAATGGAATGGTCACTGAAGGGCAAGGCACAGTCACAACCTCCTAGAAGCTACTCACTGATGTGAATTTGAAGCTGATAGCTCCAGGAAAGGTTACTTAGGTCTGCTTGGTACAAACACTTATGTAAATCAGTTAATTTAAAGGGACTTAAATACATGCCCTTGCTTAAACTATAGCTAAGTGCTGCTGAACCAAAACCCAAACTCTCTTGTCATCTGAAGCCCATACTCAGTGTGACCAAAAAATAAAAATGTCTATCAAACTGCTTTTTTTGTAAGCCTCAACCACCACACAGGGAAAAAACAGTAAACATTAGCCAAAGTTTCACAAGCTGTTTTGTGAGCTTTGATTTCAATTTATAAAAGCAGGGCTAATACCTGAAAAAATAAAAGATAAACTTTTATCTGCTTTGTCAAGTCCTTATAGTCCCCTGTTTGTGCTTACGTGGTCTCTTGAAACTTGGAGAACCATTCAGAAAAGTGATTTATGAAAACAGCTCTTTCCAAGCGTAAAGAAATAATAAATGAACACAAATCAAATAAGTTTAACATTTGTATTTACTCTCATCAACAGAACAGGTTACAATAAAATGGGGAGACTTTATTCACACTAGTGTTTTTGCTTAGACATGTATTTCCCTATTGTGTGTATGTTAGATCCTTTTCTTTGTTGTTTGAGGAATAAAATAGTGTATAGCATGGTTGAACACAGTATTTTATTATTACTGTAATTATGTCATCTATTACCATCATCTTAGCATCCAGTTAGGACTGGGACGTGCTTGGCATGGTTCAAACATAAATTAATGAACAAATCTCTCATTTAAACCACATATGCTGTCCACATATTGGTAAGATACAGGAGACGGGACTGGAACTCGGCTGAGATGACAGAGAGGGAAAGAGTGACAGCTGAAGGAATAGCCAAATATAATAAATACCTATTAAAATCAATAACAGCTTTTCCATCGGCTTAAGTAACTTTTGGACCAAATCCTAAATGTACCATTTGGAGGATTTATAGGTTTCTTTTAATAGACACGAACAAAAGTCTTTTTTATTAAATTATGCATTTGCTGCTGTGGCTTATGGAAACGACATGCATATCTACTACCAGTGTGACGGACCTCAGTTCTGACAACACTTATGCATTTGTTCAGCTTTACGTGGTGAATGGGCTTAGTGTATAAAATTAAGCATGTGTACTGGGCTGAGGCTTTTCTTAATTGTGCGATAATTTTATCTGGAGATGTACCAAGTTGAGACCTAGGTTTCCCTGACATTTGTTTTTGTTTTTAATCCTGAGTCTCTGGTTGATTGAACCTGCCTTTCTGTGCAGAGAGCACCACAGGGAGCTGTACCCATGCAAAGCAGTGTAATGGAGTCTCACAGAGGCAGCACAGAGTGGGGGCCTCTTGCTCTCAAGCCTCACCACTGTATGGATGAGGAGGGACCACCAAAACGAGAAAGCTGAGCCTGCTGAATGCTTTGGAAGAATGTCTATGCTCAGGAGATAGTTTTCTCAACCTTGAATCTCAAGTAAGCAGACACATCCCTTGAGAGGCATAAACTTGGGATAAAGATCATATTTCAAAACCAATATGTTTGAGTTCTCCTGTTGGACAGGTTTAGATCACCGTACACTTATCCCAGAGCTTTTCCAACTTCCCTTTTCAGTCATCAAACATACTGAGTGGATTGAACGGACAACCTGTGGGCAGGGTCATGCATGTAAAATGTATGTGAAAAAGTACTGCTTCATACAGTCAAGTTCATCTGTCACTGTGTCTCCCCAGCGCCACCTCCTGCTCCAGCTCATGATCTCCTGCTACTTTGCTGGGACAAGTAGGGACAAGCTCCTGAACTGATCCAACTCACTAAGAATTGTCAAAGTAACTAACAAACAAACAAACAAAAACCCTGGAAACAACACCAGAAGGCAAAAAGACATCAAACAAACGAACAACAAAAATTTCAAACAAACTAACTAACAACAAAAATTTCAAACAAAAGTGAGTGAACCGTGAGCTAAACTGACTCAGGGAAGAGTCCAGGCAGCTCACAAACCTTGACACTGGCTGGTGCAGTGGAGGACGAGTGAGAGAGAACAAGGCATCAAGGTAGATATCAAAGTGCTATCTTAACCTACAGTTGGAGAGATAACTTCACTGAGAGCTCCACTGCTGCAAAGGAGAAGGCAACCTGACGATACATGAAGACTTTTGGAAAATACTAGATGTACCTTCTGTAGACAAAATTTCTTCCTTTGGAGATTTTGTCTTTCATGTTATTTTCTTCAAAGAATTTGCTTTACAGGACAATCTACTTATTCTATAAAAAATACTTGTAGCCAAAAAAGCGTTAATATTATATTTTTTTTCCCTCAGACTCTGAGAACTTTGCTCTGAAGAACAGCAACAAGTGATTTAGCTGAAAAGGTTCCTGAAACTCCTGAGAGAAAGATGCAATTATTGTCTACAATGCTGGAATCCCCAGAGCCTACTGTGACTTTATTGCAGGTTGCACCTTAGTGCCAGGAATATCTGCAAGCTTCATACAGTAATGCTTCTTCCATGCTAATCTAAAATATATACCCAGGAGATATTTCAGAAATTTCACTGAAAATAAGAATATTCAGAAATTTTAATTCATCCATGTTGAGCTGTCCTTTGCTGTCACATGGCTTCTTCCTTTAAATTATTCACATCTTCAAGTGCTGCCTGTGAGAAAAAGGGATTGTTCTAGATGAATTTAAAATAATAGAAAAAAATAGGATAACAGAATAGAGACGTATAATGTGCCATGTAGGGGGAAAGAAACAAACAAATCAAATAGAAAACCAAGGAAACTGGTATGGAGTAAACCTCTTCCAGAAAACTGAAGGCACTAAAATTTAGAAGAAGGATAGAAAATAATCCACTAGTGAAATTCTTTCAGGGTTCAGAAGTTTGTAGTTATGTCCCTATTTTTTCAAATTCCAATATTGTACATTTCTAAAGTCTAACCAGAAATAAATGTAGGAGTGCCAAAATACTGTGAGGAAGATTCATTTCAACTGTTGCTGGACCTAACGGAAGCTGGACGTGGAAAGGAAGTCATGAGAAATCCACATTGCTTGAGATTTATTGACAATTTTGTAGATCCCAGATGTTTTAATGATTTATGTAAGCTGCAAATATTTGAGGGCTTATCTAGAATCAATTCCAAGATTTTAAAAATTTGTCTATCACTTGTCTTAATGGACCACTGAACATAAAATGATGAAGTAAATCTGTTTTCCCTTAAAATGTAGAACACTTGATGAGGCTAATGGGAGAGACAAATAGGGATAAGGTGCTTGTTTGGATCTGCTCTTCAACCAGAGATCCAAGGTGAACCATTACTTACCTATAGGGACAACCCATACAAATCTGGGCATAGGAAGCATCCCCAGCTTCCCTACATTTTATTCTCAAGATGGGAAACTGCTTTGAAGCTGAGAAAAAAGATGGCAGCTGGGTCTATAACCTTCCTTCTCTCTTATTTTTTGTATATAATCAACAGTCATGGCATTGATTTTACAACCACACTAGTGGTTCTCTGGGCAATTTTCTCAAAGTGGTAGCACAGCAGGGGTAAAAATCAAACGTGCTGTAAAAGTTATTTTCAAAGTTCCTTTACCTCTTTAAAATGTGAAAATTCCTATTCTTCTGGCATTATGATGGAGCAATTTAAAGTGCAACATATATTCAATATTTTGCATGGAGTGACTTCCATCAGAGTTTGAGGGAAGTTAATAAATCAACAGAAACCACTTCACTGCAGCATTTTCATGGGTCCAGTGGAATTCTAAGCAAATAACAAGTTTGTAAGAATGAAAAGTCACTTGTATTATACACACAATCTAACGTTCAAAGGAGTGTAAAAGATGCTTAACTGTTAATATTTTATGCAGCCTTCGCTCTCAGTAGTAATTGCAAGCCATTAAAAAGAATGTTAAGCCATTGCTGTTAGCACTGGCACAGCCCCAAGTAAACACTGAACCCTCACGGAAAGGGGTTAATTGGTACAAGAAGAGGTAATTTATTAAGGAACACTGAAACCCTGTGTACACCCAAAGATCAGACCAAACTGAAAAAATCTTGTGTGAATATCACATCTGATAATCAGATTTTTTTTTTCTACACTGCACTTTAGAGACTCAACCTATGCAGAAAACTGAAAAACCAACGTGGGTTTTTCTATGTGGCTCCAATAAACCTTTACCTGGTGCCCTTCAGTCTGCCCCTTCCCCACCCCAACCTCCCTTGGAAAGTCTGTAGCTTACTGGGAAGAAAAGACAACATGAGAATCAGAGCAAGTGTGTGGGACTCATGTTGCTTTCTTTCACAGTTTGGCACACTGTATTAGAGCTTTACCTGACTTGCAGAAGTCCATTTCATTTTTTCTGGGTTGATAAACTTGTATTTTTATGAATCTTCTTAAAAGACCACCTTCTACAAGGTTCTTCTCACCCCATTGTCTCGTGAACAATTTTTTTTTTTTTAATGATGTCCCAGAAAAACAGAGTTTAGTTGTATAGACATCAGGGGTGGAGTTCTGCCTTCACATCTCTGCATACCACTGCAAATCTGGGATACGCCCTCCTTCCAACAAGCCTTAGGAGCGCTATGCACGTAAGCAGTGCACTGTTAAGGAAAGACACCTGGAAAATCTGCAGACCCAAGAGCCAGATCCAGTCTCCAAGCTGAAAGAAAGGGTATCAGCTTCTTATGTTTCTCTCTCCCTGGCACAACCTTTTTCTTGTTCTGCCATGCAGATGTCTCCTGCATATCTGCTGTTTAAGTTTTACAAGAAAGGTGCACAGAGTCCATGTCAGATGTGCACTTCAGAGAGGCCAAACTTTGTTATTTGGTTTTTAGAAGTTCTGTAGGTAAAGTTAAATTCAAAGCCCATTCTCCCACTATGCTCAGCAGGATTTGGATCAGGACCATGAACTAGAATATCTTGAAATCAGTGTTTGAAAGCCTGGACAAAATGAAAACAGATTTGTGAAACCCTATCACCCTCCCATTCTGTGTTTTGCCTCCCACAGAAAGGTAGCAAATGCAGAAAATGAGGAATGTGATAGCTGCAAGGTTTTATAGCTCTGATCCCCAAATTTTCCTCTTGATCTCTAGATAAAGCAAGTGTGGCTACATCTGTTCAGCTTATTTTATTAATCTAAAATAAAAGAGAAGACACTTCTCTAATACACTTAAGCAATTTGCATTTTTATCTGTTTTGATATAGTTCCTTTTGCATTACTAAATGCCATTATTTGGGGTGGGATCCTTTTTTCTCATACAGAAAATTATTTACCTCTAAAATTGCACTGATAGTTACACCTCATGTTTTCATATATTTGACTTAAAGAAGTATTTAATTTCTCTCAGTGTAGATCTCATTCCTGTAGGTTTTTGTCATATCCTTTTGATAACAAATGACTCTCATGCAAAATTGGTATCAATGAAAGAAACAGAAAAACATACTTTAGTGATTATAAGAACTTCAATTTTTTTATTTTGTATTCTCATATAGCAAGCCCACATCAAGCCTTATCTCAAGAAAATGAACCAGAAAAAGCTTTGTGAATTTTTACATAGTACTTCTTTCACTTCTAATTGCTGGTTCATAGGACTTAAAAAGGATTTTGTGTGTACAACTGATACAGCTTAAAATTATACTCAGCGTAAAACACAATTTTAAAAGACAGTCCTCATAATTTTAGATTTCTTTTGCTAGGTCAGCTATTCTCTTAATTTGTTTTCTAAACTTCCCTGTTTATTCATAATTTTTAGTGTTCAACTACAAGCCCTTGAGGCTTTCAAAGTGCTGATCAAGTATTTGTCACTCCACTGTGTTAAATATATTATTCCAACCCTTTATTTTCCATTAAAATGTCATCTAAGACTATTTTAGATAATTCCAGTCTTTATTTTTTGCTCTACTCATATGAGCAGTGCAGCTTAATTTTGAATTGAAATTAAGAGCAAGTAGTTTATTCAAAAAAAGCTGTTAGATACTATCTGGAGTATCCCTACACACACTGATTCCCTAAGTCAGAAAAGTGCTAAGAATAGTAGTAGTAACACCACATGTTAAAAATATCCTTCTTCAAAAGAAAAACTTATCACACCTTAATTCGAGGGCATTAACAGAAATTGTAGAACTTGCAATATTTCTCTGATTTCATCATGATAGAGTCCATATTTGTACAAAATCATTCTGGAACTCTAAACTACCCCAAGTGTTTAGAAGTTCTCGTTTAAGTTGCCTGTCACTTTTTTCTGCACAGGTAACTCACTGTAATTTGTGTTCTTATTAGTGTATCTCAAAGCACACTTAAACCAGTGGTGAAATGCTGAACAAGTACTCTAGAAATGTCAGGGTACCATTCTAAAAATGCTGCTTTTCAGCAGCCCTGTAGCCCATGCAACTGCGTATATGGTCCCCCATTGCCAGCAACAAGGTTGGTGAAGGGACTCGAGAACAAGTCCTGTCAGGAGAGGCTGAGGGAGCTGGGATTGTTTAGTCTGGAGAAGAGGAGGCTCAGGGGTGACCTCATCACTCTCCACCTGAGAGGAGGTTGTAGCCAGGTGGGGGTTGGTCTCTTCTCCCAGGCAATCAGCAATAGGACAAGAGGGCACGGGCTTAAGCTCTGACAGAGGAGGTTTAGGTTGGATATTAGAAAGAAGTTCTTTACAGAGAGAGTGATCAAGCATTGGAATGGCCTGCCCAGGGAAATGGTGGATTCACCGTCCCTGGAGGTTTTTAAGACGAGGCTGGATGTGGCACTGAGTGCCATGATCTGGTAATCACAGTGGGGTTGGATCAAGGGTTGGACTTGATGATCTCAGAGGTCCTTTCCAACCCAGTTAATTCTATGATTCTATGATTCTATGATTCTGTGACGTGAAGTCTACCTCAAAATCTACTGCTACAGTTCTTTATAGAGAGTTCCCACATCTTTTAATAGCTTTTGGGAACCAAATACACCAAGGTGATTTAGAGCAAGTATGTGCAATAAAGGTTAGTATAAGCTTATTGTATGGGACTGCAGGATATCAGATACCCTGCAGATGAGTAAAAAGACAACATACAAGATCTAAGGAGCAGGAAACAAGAAGCAACTTCACTGGTACAAAGGGGTTTTAACATGAACTTGAATTTCTGTTGAAAGAGTTGTTCAGGCTGCATTTTGATTTACGTCCAGCTCTGATACATTTATAAAATACAATGAACATCACGTGACAGCTCATTTTTGCCTCATACACCTGTTGCTAATAAACATACATACAGCTAGTGACATCCTTAGGCCCAGAAACTAAATCCCACATGCATTACCAGCAAATAACAAGATACATTTTATTAAGACAAATACTTTGAGGATAACACTTTTTCGGTATACTACTGCAGAAAGATTCCTAATGATATGAAGTTATTACTTTAATAGCCAACAAAAATATGTTTTCATCAGAACTATTCTTCACTGTATTACCTAGTTCTATTTATATTTTAGCCCTTTTTTAGGCTGAAGTGAAGCAATATTTTAGCTAAGGACAGTATATCATGATATACAACGTTATCAAGAGAAGTATATGCCTTTCAAAGCAAATATAATGCTCCATTTGCATTCACCATATGAGTTCACTTTTGAAAATAAATCTTCAGCTAACCCACAAAGAGGGAGGCAAAGCCAGCGAGAAACCAGAGGCAGTGGAGTTAGTAGATAAAAAGCAGGCTCTGGGGAAACTCCTTCTAATGTTACTTACACATGCATATATATCATGCACTTCTGCTTAAATATAAGGATTTATCTCTTTTATATGCACATATGGCACAAACCATATGAATGAAAGTATGGTATAATTTCATACAGAAGAAAGAAATAAAAAGATTCTTAAATTTCAGATTCAGATGTTCAAAAGGTAAGAGACCCTCCTAACAATCTCATTTGTTCTGCTTTTGTTCTCTTCTACTCCTCTCCCTTTTGGAACTCCCTACATACATCTGGGTCTTTATTTACATGATCACATGTTATCCTACAGAAGACCTTTGTTTAAGTCCATGTACATTCAAGGGAGCAACGATGGCAAAATGCTGGTGAACAATCGTCTCTGTTGTCTGTTTTAGATAAACCTAAGGCTTTTCAAAATATTAATCAAAATCAAAATCTGTTCAAAACTGATCCAAAAAAAAGAGTCTGCATTGACTTAAGTATTTTACTTCAACATGTGCATCCAGCTATGCAACATGAATGCATGATGAGAGACAGAAAAGACCTAGAAGTTTTATTGGCACTCATTTGGGTTGATGTATATAATTCTCTCATGTTTTCACCACTTATAATACAGTCATCCCAAATGATGCCACTAAACCCTGCATTTCAGATCATATCATCATGTGCTTAGACTGTGTATGATGCATTCAGTAATTAAAAAAAATACAACATAAGAACTTCATTATACAAGATATGTTCAGCTTTTACAAATTTTAGACCTTTTCCTTATATATGGTCTATGCTTTAGAGACCAGGTGCTTTAGCTACTGGCTCCAGCTGACTGGGACCCAGAAAAGACATTAAAACTTCATATAGTGATCTCAAATCACCTTCCTACACATAAAAATGCCATGATTTTAAGACTTTTTCTTTCCTGACTCTTCTGAACTATGAGTAGGCCAGGTGGGAAGCCTGGGAAAGATTGCTTTCCAAATCTTCCATTTTCAGTCTGACAAGCAGTAAGATAAGAATCTGAAACACATCATTTATCTAAAATAAAATATTGTCCACTTTAGCCATAATACTGTGATGAGAACTTCCAGATTCAAAGAAGATGGGAAGAGATGATATATATAGGATGCTTCAGATTCCTTAATGGCATATGTTCAAAACAGGGTAATAGTACAGGACATTAGGTATAATTTCAGTAGATAATAATTAGTAGGCATCTTCTAATTGAGAAAAGTGAATGTGACTTTATCCCATAACCAATTCTCATTGATGAAGTGGGACACTTGCACTTTTATGGCTCTGGGCAGGAATTCAAGATCTCAGTTTTTGCCTTCATCACCATTTCAAGTTTTTTCTTGTTACCTTGCTGAAGGAAGTGTCTTAGAATTAAGTCTTGTTGGATCAGTGAGAATTCTCCAACTGGAGCAGAATTTCCCCTTTAGTCATTTTATACCATCTCTTAAATGAACACTTGAGAAAAATGCACTTGTGATGGATTTTTTTTTTTTAAAAGTAACAAAAGTTCTGATGGGCTCACACTTGCAGGTTGAGGTGGAAAAAAAAGAATTTTTAACCACTAATAAAATATGGTTGTCCCACCTCCTTATGATCCCACTTGTTGAGTTAGTTTGCACAACCAGAATACCTCAAATTATATTTCTAAAATTATAGACTATATCAAGTACATGAAGAATTAAAAGTACAACTTTTGCAAATTATCATAATTTTCACACAGGACAAAATTTTGAACAGTATTTTCAGATTAGCAGTAATGTGTTTTGCTTCTCCTTTTTTTGTCTGAATCTATTTAGATGTAGATATACATCTCTACCTCCTGCTCTCTATATTCATTATACTCCTTGATAGTCATAGCAAGAGTAAGGAAACATACTCTAACAGAAAGGAAAGACAACACTGCTTCCTAAAATGCTTAAAAATGGATGGTGTTGTGAGGAGTGGAAGGCCATACTCTGTGACTACCTGGATTAGAATATAGCTGATGTTCTAATAAAAAAAGTGCACTGGGTTTGTGTAAACCCACTTTTCTTTAACATGCTGAAGTCTGACCTTCTTGTTTGGACAGTCTTTGACACCCATCATAAAGTCTTCTGGGAAGAGCTCAAGTCTATTTGGTTTTAAATAGCAGTTAAATTACAGAGTCCACACTAGACAGTCAAACCTATTTGCTTGAGTATCTTTAGGGTGTGTTTCAGCCCGGTGGAAAGACTGGTCCGGAAATATTGTGCAAGAGTAGGGGTCTTGAAGGTGTAGTAGTATTATCTTAGTCAGACCTAATCCAGCCTGTTAGCTGAAAATGGGTGAACACTGTCAGGCTCATACACCTTTGGTGAGAAGACATATGCCTACCCCTCTCCTCTTGGACACTGAATCTTTGGATGTGAGACACACTGTGCTCATTGCAGAAGCATTTTCTTAATGTTTCTTCTATTTTTCCAGCTTCCATATGAAATTATTGGTCAGTCAGAATCAGGATAGGTTTGATACCATGGAAAATTTCCTTTCTGAAGAATAGAGGTGCTATGCTCTTTATTTTTGGTGACATTTTCTCAACTGAACCAGGAAAAATAAAACATTTGATTCTTCACCAGATGTGCAAGAAAGACCCAGAATTTCTGGATATGAAGGTATCATATGAACTCCGGATAAGTGAAGCATGCCTGTGTATGAACTCAGAATTCCCAGCAGGCTTCAGGAAGAGTTATTTTTCTTTCAGGGATACCATTTGTTTTCCATTATGGCCACCTTCTGTTAACATTTTTCTGAGATGAGACCTTGTATCTAATTGTATTCATCCACAGCTCAGCCCATGACTGACTTTCCTGGCACCACATGTCTGTGTCTGTCTTGACTCCAAGATCCTCCAGGAACTGTGTGACTATCTATGATCATTTCTTCCTCCCCTATCCAAAAAAAAGACCTATCTGGGAAGAGATAATTGAATTCCCTCCTACCTGAAAACCAGTAATAACTTTATCATGGTCTCACAGAATTATCATGGGCACTTGTAGAGTGAAATGTCTTCAAAATTAAGTGGGAGATCTCTCAGTTGCCTGTGCAATCCTCCTTCTTAAAATGAATTGTTTCATGTCTCTAAATTTACCCTTACTGAGGGAGACTTGAGACGGTAAAGGATGGTCTGATTTAGTCCTTTTGGCTTTATTCATTGCTGCTTCTTTTTATTTTTTTTTTTTCCATTTTGGGCATTGGTGTAGTTTGCAAGTGTCTTTTTAGAACAACCATTTGAAGCAATTGCTATCTCTTCTGCAGTTTCGGTTTCCCTTTGTTGTTCTTTTCCTGCTCACTTCCCGTTCTCAGAATACAAAACTCAAACATTTAATAAACACTTTCACTCAAATCACATTTCTCTTCTAATCTCTCAGTCTGTTCTTCTCTACTGGTCAATACTGTATGTAAAGTAGCTACTGCTCTAGTAGCTCCCTTCTGCTTTTGAGACAAATTATCTTCAGTACATTTGTCAAAAAGGTTTCAGCTACCATCTCACCAAGTAGCTTTAGCAGAGTTCTGCATTTTCTCTTGTTCTCATTAGATCTATTCCCACTTACAGCAAATTGATTTCTTACATTTTCCCCAAAACACAGTTTGATTTGTCCAATCCACAGGCACAGTCACAGGCAACCACACAAAAGATGCACCTCTTTCAACAGTTCACAAAACATACAGTATGATTCACAGTGCACCACAGGTAATGAGAGTGCATATATATATATGTATGTGTACATATATGTGCTGGAACAAATACCTCAGAAAGGCTTACCTGTGTTTCTTAGTAAGTGAGCAAGAGACTTAAGAGGCATCATGAGTTACCTCTGCAACGGCAGCTTCTGGATAACCACAGCAAATATACACATCCTTGAATTAAGAAAAAAAAACTTCCAAAACAAGCTAATTCCTCCTCTTGATACTGTTTTCCTATGATTTGTCTCTGAGCTTTAATTAAGTGATAAAACTCTTTCTCCTTTTTGTTTCCTTGCTCTCCTACTCATCTCTAAGCTGATGTCCAGATGTGTTCTTTTCCTTGTAAGAACACACAACAGTTATGTAATCTGTTACATTCTGAAATATTGACAAGGGACTGATTTGAAGATAAATATTCACTATGGAGGTATAGAAAGAGTTCCAGCAGGAGCAACACTACTTACTGACAAACTCAGTGACTAGAAATCACTGAAGTAGCATCTGAAATTGATGGCAGTTTCTTTGCTGTGCTATCTTTCTTTCTGGGAGTTGAGTTAAGGAAACCATCCTGGAGAAGTTTCCATTCTGAACAAGAAGCCCAAACCTTATCTGATGAAAACAGTATGTAGGCCATTTTCCTGGAATCAGAAAGGGGCAGATGCAACCTGGAGGTCCAACTCCAGATAGCTCCATCTGCAAGACTTGCAGAGAGTGCTTAGAGGATAAAACCAAAGCTGATACAATCCCTAATCATTTTGATAGAGAGAGTTTTTATCCTTCAAAAACTGCTCCAGTTTACCTTATGATGTATATACTTTTCTACTCCCAGTCACGAGCTAGGAAATGTTTTCATCTCTTTTAGATGACTGTATAGCTTCAGCTTTCCATAGTTTTCCATTGTATCATAAAGAAAGCAGGGAAATAGCTTGCCTGAGAGGCAAATCTGAAGGTTCGATGACCATCCAGCTGCCTGAACAAATCAGCCCAATTTTCCCTCTCATAGGACAGGGCCCTCAAACTCTACAGTGTTTAGGCTGAGCAGAACCACACCTAAGATGCCGACCTTCAATATCTATACTTCTGTGCCAGATGTGTTTGCCTACTTCTGTGGTGAAAAGCACTTCCAGAAGTTTGGAATTTCCCATCCATCTGAGAGTGAAGGATCCTGTGTCCATAAAATACAAATAGCCTGACATTCATTTTCACTTATCTGTGCACCTTGATAGCTTAAAAAAGGAAATATTTTTCCTCCCAAAGAGTTTCCAGGATAATTCATCAATGTTTGCCTGGTGTTCAGATTTTGCTGTAATATGCACTACATAAATATGTAGACAGCTTAGTTTCATTACATAGATATCACTACTGGTATGTTATTAAAAAATAGATTGAAGGAGAGGCCATATTCTTTGAAATACACTGTAGCTTCATATGCCAGTTACTGAAAAAAAGGTAAATTTACCTTCTATTGATCATTTCATACTGGCTTAGTAAAAATATTGGAAAAGAGGATGAGGAATATTAGAAGCATTTACCAAATTTGACCCTGGTTTGCAAAACCAATGGAAACTTGCCATACTCTAAAAGGTAAGCAAAAAAAAGGAAGAAAAAGAAAAGAAAAAAATAAAGATGCTAAAAATAAATTGGTAAAAGAGAAAAGTTCCTGTAATTTTAGGTTTAAAATATGAGCCTGAGTAATCAAGGAAAGTATTTTTACTGCCCTGTCAATATTTTTCCTGGAAGCTCTGGTAAATAGACTTTCTTTAGATCTGTAGTGTGCGTGCCTAATGGTCTTAGGTGTCTCTTACCGCAGAAAACTTTATCCTTAAGAAATACAGTAAACAGGAACTCTGTGGTTACGTAGTTCCTGAAAGAAAAAAAAAAAAAGAAACATGTTCACTGCCATGACACACAGACAATTTATACTGATTTAAGAAGAAGCTGTTCTCTTCTATTTTGAATCTTTCATGTCAGCCTTTGTTTCCATTGCATTAAAAACTTCTGTTTTTAAAACCTATCAGTGAACTGGATCATGTTTTCTCAGTCATTTGAATTAACATCCCCATAACCCCAAGAACCCTGCAGAAGTGCTGGAAAGCAGAAGGGAGCTTTTTTACCCTGTATTTCTAAAGCTCTATTTATTTACTTTGCTGGAGAAAAAGATCAGCCATCTTCTGTTCTGAATCAGCAGCTTGTAGAAGCTGTGACCCATCCAACACTGAACTAAGCTATAAAAATTATCTCACGATCACTTAGACACATAATTCTCCCAGGTTTTGTGTCACCTCAGTCACTTGTCTTTTTTTTACCACACTGTTCTCTTCAAAAGCTGCCACTTGCACAAATGAAATACCACAATATCTTGTTGGCTCTGCACATCTCCCTGCTCAACCCTACAACCTGGTCCCTTGAGTAACGCTGATCCCACGTTCACAATGAAGCTCATCTTTCCAGTCTCCTAGATGACTACACAGTTCAGCTGGCTAATATAGGGGAAGGTTGATATTGCAAAAGGTGTGTTAGCAGGGGAAGGAACCTCAGCACTCAGTGTTACTGCTCTGACATGTAGAGCAGGTGCTCTGTCATCAGGCCTCATTGGAACAAGCTTGGACCACTCTTCGACAGACCACTGATCAGAATAATCAGGAAGAGTAGATCCTTCTCTTAGCTCCCATGGAAAGGAACTGTGATGTTAGGTAGAACCATAAAAAATGTGACCTTACAGCATTGCAAAGGGATGAAGATGCATTATGGTAATACTACATGAAAACTAAACACTATAATAATCAAAAGAGGAATATTATGTTTAGATTCTAACTGGTCTATTTTCTTTAATGACAAATACCCTTTGTGTTAAAGTCACTGATTATAAAACAAAACAAAACAAAACAAAACAAAAAAAGGATTCAGTTTATTTGATGATCAGCTCTTTTGATATTCCCTTATTGGTGCAAGGTCATTCCTAGAGTGTAGGAAGCATGTGTATGCAGTGTAGGCATGGCCCCAACCCATCCAGGTCGCAATCCAGTGAAGAAGGTGAAATATGGACAAATATACCATTTTCTGTTCTCCAGTTGTGATGACAGCTGTATTCATGGGATGGATAAGATGAATTGGTGGGAGCTATGAGTTGTTAAAGCAGCAGTGTAAGGTATCAGCATGCTCTGCTGCTCACCTCATCCCTCTGCAAGAGCTGCTTTTCCAGGAAGAGATTGAATCATTGAATCATAGAATCATAGAATCATGGAATGAGCCAGGCTGGAAAAGACCTCTGAGATCATCAAGTCCAACCCTTGATCCACTACCACCACAGTTACTAGACTATGGCACTGAATGCCACATCCAGTCTCATCTTAAAAACCTCCAGGGATGGAGAACCCACCACCTCCCTGGGTAGCCCATTCCAATGCCTGATTACCCTCTCTGTAAAGAATTTCCTCCTAATATCTAACCTAAACCTCCCTAGCAGAGCTTAAGACCATGCCCTCTTGTCTTACTGATAGTTGCCCAGGAGAAGAGATCAACCCCCACCTGGCTACAACCTCCTCTCAGGTAGTTGTAGAGGGTGATGAGGTCTCCCCTGAGCCTCCTCTTCTCCAGGCTAAACAACCCCAGCTCCCTCAGCCTCTCCTCATAGGACTTGTTCTCAAGTCCCTTCACCAGCCTTCCCAAACTGAGGGGCCCAGAACTGGACATAGCACTCCAGGTTTGGCCTCACCAACGCTTAGTACAGGGGAAGGATCACTTCCCTGCTCCTGCTGGCCACACTGTTCTTGATGAAGGCCAGGATGCCATTGGCCTTCTTGGCCACCTGGGCACACTGCTGGCTCATGTTCAGCTTCCTGTCAATCCAAACTCCCAGGTCCCTTTCTGCCTGGCTGCTCTCCAGCCACTCTGTCCCCAGCCTGTAGCGCTGCAGGGGTTGTTGTGGCCAAAGTGCAGGACCTGGCACTTGGCCTTGTTGAACCTCATCCCATTGGAATCAGCCCAATTCTCCAGCCTATTCAGGTCCCTCTGCAGAGCCCTCCGGCCTTCCAGTTGATCGACACTCCCTTAAATGCTTCATGTGTAAAGCACTGAAAAGCCTGGACTTGCACTGCTAGGCCTTATGGCATCCATACCACCAGTAATGCAAAGCAAGAAATGGCTGAGAAGATCCAGATAAATCAAGCCACCCCTTTGTCATCACAGTGAAAGTAGGGTTTCCTGCATTTTTGCTGTGTGTTGGTTTGCTGTTTTATGCCAATGATCTTTGTACTCTTATCTTGCCTGAGAGCTCTCTATTTTTTTAGTTAGTTTTCCACTTTTGCTCTAGCACTTGATTGTTGTGACTGTGATTTCTCTCTGTATCTCTCATTCAGGTGATTTAGGTGTTGTGCACAGCAGCAGTTGAAGATGTTGAAGGACATCTATTGTCTATTGGACTGATGTCTATTGCTTTGTAACCTCTTCTTAGTTGACTTCATTTTTTCCCAACAAGCACAGCTCTCACTTTTCTCAATCTATTTTCTTGGACACTGCAAAAAATAACCTTTCCAGTCTGTATTGTCAACAATATTTTCAGTGAAAAATACTGATTTTTCTGCATCACATCTAAAGTTACAGGAATTTTTTTCACAATAAAAAATTGCCAGGTTTCCCCAAATCGGAGTTGAAAGAGTCAGGTTTGATGAATTATGTAATATGAAAAAAAGTTGAGGTGAAAAACCTTTTCAGAAACTTTTCAAAATGCCCTATGACTTTCAAAATAAAAATTTTTGTTGTACTTTGAAACAATCCAATTCAAGTACCAGACCAAACACTGGGAAAATAGAAAGAAAAAAAAATGTTTAAAGAGGAAAAAGAAACAAAACACACAAGAATTGACAAACATTTTTCAGAAGAATTTTCAAAATTTCAAATGTCTAGCCAGATTTTTCATAAGTGGTAGATACACAGTCTAAAACAACTCTTCTGAACCAAAATAAAAGCACCTTCTACCCCTTCCAGTCCAGTGTTCTAGTTAGATTACTGAAGTAAACCCTCTGACTCCTTTCAGTAACCTAAAATAAATGATAAAAAAATCCCTAATCCTGACTCATTTGCTTGATGGTCCAATGAAATAAGGGCAGAATTTTGTGGAATCTGTTCTTCTACCAGTGTTTTATAATGCACATTGTATTTTCTGAGCTTCCTAGGGTCCTGTAGACAATTAGTTCAGATCTTTCAAAGAAGAAAATAAAAAGGAATCCAAAAATCCAGCATCTTCAAAGCATAGTGTTTCAGTAATTAATAGACCTCCTATTTTCAGTGTAATTCTCTCTAAATAATTAGTATCTTCCTTTCAGTTCAAATGTAATTAAGTCTCATTCAGAGCCCTGAGTCAGTGAATGCAGTTAATTTTATTATAAATGAAGACATTTCAGAGCAATTATGAATGAAAAATCAAGTTGATTTCTTAGAAGTTATCTCCAGCACTGTTAAAATCATCACAGAATAACTGAATGGTTAAGATTGGAAGGGCCACTGGAGTTCATCTTGTTCAACATCCCTGCTCAAGCAGAGTCCTCTAAAGCGTATTGCTCAGGATTGTGTCCAGACAGTTTATGCATTACATCCTCATAGTACCCTTTATGTGAATAACTGGGAGATATTGAATTTCACACAGAACTGAAGCACAATGCTTAAAGTCTAGAATAACAACTTTGAGGTCAATAATGACTCTTGTTTAACTGAAGTTAGGATTAATGACAAGATCAACATCAGCATCTGAAGAGCACAGTTTTGGGGATGCCTTTTTGGGTGTGGTAGGACGTCAGTTGAAATCTCTCCACGAAATGTAACTTGTGCTGAAAATTTCCAGGGAATCTTCTACACCCAAAGTAAGATGTCACAAGGGATATTACAACATCTCTTTCCATCTTTCCTTTAAAAATTGGTGATGTTTATGAAACTGAAGCTGAGGTGGAAGGGTTAGTGTATGGAAACACTCCTCTAGAGTTCAAAATATGACATGAACACCCAGATGCTGGAGCCATTCTGGTCTTCATCTTTCACCATATGCCATCCAGGATAGGAACCCTACAGCCACCCTGCTGCCTCTGGTGCCCCTTGTCTGCCTTTCTCTGGTTTGCAGTTTGGCTGAGTCCAGGAGAGCCTTCCCTGGGTTTGCTGTGTCGTGCACAGCAGTCACATGGGTGCCAAAATGCTCACGACTGCTGTGCCTCCCCAGATCTCACTCTTGCCTCTCCATGAATCTATCCCCGAGAACTGGCACGGCCCCCTCAGCGACAACCGTGCCTTTCCATCACGTAGCAGCAACGCTCTGATCCACCCACCAGCACGAGATCCGTTCGCATGAGCAGGGTTGTGCAATGAGCAAAATGTTAACCGTATCCGAAAAGCTTCTCTCTGCTCAGCTTTCAGCTCTGTGCTGTTTATTTTTGTTCAACAACAAAAACAGATGTTTTGTGGTGGTTTTGCTTCTCCAGATGTACTATTTAAAATGCTGTCAAGATGTTCAAAGTCACTGCTGATTTTTGGAGAGCAGAAAGAGCTGTGGGAAGTTAGCTATCTGGCAGTTGAAATTGAATTTTCTGGGTGCACAGTCTGGTTTTTTTCCAGTGGACACACCATGATTAAGGATTCACTTTGGAGTTCTTCGAAGAGTCCCAGTGTGGCCCAGGCCCACAGTGCAAACTGCACACATCTCAGCAAATTGGACCTTGGCGTGAGCAAGACGTGTATTAACATAGGGATCACAGCTGCCAAGACACACAAATTCTCTGTGTGATCGCTTGGATTTCTGGTCTCTTTCTCATTGGGGAGGAAATGTCATGATCACATGGAGACTTAGCATGAGAGGCCACTGTAAAAAACAAATAAAATGGAACCATATTTTCTGACTGGAAGCAGAAACACAGTTTACCATCAGATTTTTACTGCAATAGTGTTATTTCAAAGTAATGTTACATTTTTTATACAAATAAATAAGTAAAGGTCGTTTTTTGGAGTTTTCTCTGGTTTGTTTTTGTTCAATAAATGCAAAGGCCAAAAGGTCTGACTAAATTCTGCATTTGGATTGGGAGAAAAGTTTTCTCAAGTGTGTATATTTTGTTATGTTTCCATATTTAGCTCAATGCTCAAATCCCAGTACCATGTTGAACTGTGTATGTGCAATAAGGTGAAGTATATTTATATATTTGTATATGGTGCAAATCCACCACATCTCAAAAGTACATGTTTGTCTTTTAAATTTACTATGAAGCAGAGACTTCTGTCAGTCAGAAGATGATAATTATGATAACTTGAAAAAATGAAGACTGTATTTACTTCCATATTCTTGCCTAAGGATCTGAAATCAATACTGTGTTCTCTTAATTCAATTTACATTTATGTGTATTTAGACTCTTCCCCTGAAACTTACCAGTTTCACATGTCTTGTAAAGCACTGCTGTAGGGGGGAACCTGATGAAGGCTTAATCCTAAAATTCAGATCAATTATTTAATTCATAGCAACGTTGAACTACAGATTGAAGATTTTCCTGATGCTAAAGCAAATAAGATCATTTCTGTAAAACCCTTGTAAATCAGTATAACCTCACGGTTTCAGATGAATGTTTTCTTGGCTTCTATATTAGCTGTATCAATCACATCACTAATTTCATTACTGGAACTAGTTTGCTCCTTTTGGCCATACTGCTACAGCTTGCAGGTTTAGTCCCCTGACAGACACCCTAGCAGGCTTTGTAGGTCAGGAATTAGGAGTACACAGCAGGAATAGCCCCATACCTGGCTTCAAAGCAGTTCACCAGACAGATTGACTGGACTGCCATTTATTCTACAGAAATGTGAAAATGGTTTTGTCTTCCTCTGAACAAGAACAAAACAATCCAGCTGAAATGTCCAAGAAATATAAAATGAAAAAATACAGTATTCATGAATTTAGAGGCTGACCTAGGACATCTTTTTAATTCTTTCTCTTTTAACACTATAAGGGAGCCATGGTTGACTTGATCCAGTGATGAAATTAATTTAAAAGAGACAAATGTAAAACTAAATAAGGAGACATTTCCTTTATATTATGATCATTTCCTCCTAGAAAATTCAACACCACAAATCACCATGAAGTCCAGAAGTTCCTAGGACTATGAAAGGCCATTTGTTTGGATAAAACAATCCTTCAGAGTTACAAGGAGAGGTTAAGAAATTGATGGAAGAGAAACTAGCTTCCAGAAACTAGCCAGTTTCAGAGTGATGGAAGACACATTCCTCCTGAGCAGATCACCCTAGATCTACCTTGCACGCTTAACTGCAGGCTCCTAATTGACAGCTGGCCACTTACAGTCTTATCAAACTATCAGCTCTTGGTTTAAGTTTTATAATTGTGATCTGAGAATTAATACTCAGAACACAGTTAGACTGTTCTTGATCTATATTTCATTACAGTGAGCAAAGACCATTCTTATAGAAGGATGTGTGTGCCACCAGAAAAGGTGGAGTCAGGTATGTTCATAATGTCTGACAAATCTTTGTCTAGACAATTTTCAAAAATCTTCAATAATCTGCAAGTATCAACAAGCAGTCTATTACATATCTGCTCTGTCCTCACACTGAAGAACCTTTTCATAACACTTAAGCAAGCATCTCTGTTGCTACACTATAAGTACATTATTTAGAACTTTCAATATGTAAAAGCTTCCGTTCTTATTCTCTTTATGGTAAGCTATTCCATATTCGAGAATTTTTAATTGTGTTGTTCCTGCCTTCAACCTACCCTTACAAAATACGTATTCCATTCAGTCTCTTCTCCTAGGCTAAGCAAAGCAGACTGCTTCTCAGTAATCAGTTTGTATGGATTATTTGTAGTGCTTGTCTCTTTATGAAGCCTTCGCAATCAATCTGAGATTTTTCAAGTTCAAACCCACAATGTGTCCATTTCGTCTCACGAAACTTCAGCATGACAAATGACTAACCTGTGAATAAGATTTGGTGCAAACCTGACTGAAATCAGAGGATTCCTTTACCATCTCCTGCTTGTGAATCATGGACACACCAAGGAAATAATTCAGTTTTCTAGCAGAAACAGCATAAATTTTTTTAAGGAAAAACACTCCACCAGCTGTTTTCTTTGCCCTCTTCCCCCCATCTCCGTTCCAAACATGTTCTCAAGCTGATCACATTGTTACTACAGAGATTGCAGTATGTTTATTTTTGTCATTTTAAGTGGTATTTTATCTAAAGATTTTAATTTACTGGAGAAGCTAGGTTTTTTCAAACTCTTTTTCAATAAATGGTCATCTTATCAACATTGGCCCATTATAACGACATTTACTACATTTCATTACAATAAAACTTTCAAAGAGTGGAAAAAGAATGGGTTGATGGATGCTAAGCTAAGTAAAGATTGTAACATTCCTGTATTTTATCAGAATACAGAACCATGAAGCAGTATTTTCTGGTGGGAGAGCTATTGGAAAAGTGAAGATTCTCTCCATATGCACTGAATATATTTAAATCACCAGAAACTCAGCATAATTAAAACTTAATTTTCCCAGTGTAATTTTTTCTCTTAAGATAATTTTCACGGCAGTAGAAATATTTACATTATGCCCATTTCATAGCAAGGGAGAGGTGCCATCTGAATTAGAGAATAATCATAGAATCAGAAAATCATAGAAGTCCTAGTTTGGAACAGACCTTAAAGATCATCTAGTTCTGACTCCCCTACTATGGGCAGGGATGCCACCCACGAGATCAGGTTGCTCAGAGTCCCATCCAACCTAGCTTTGAACTTCCAGGGTTGGGGCATCCATAACTTCTCTGAGCAACCTGTTCCAGTATGTCACCACCCTCACAGTAAAGAATTTCTTCCTGATGTCTAACCTAAATGTCTCCTCTTTTAGTTTAAAACTGTCCTTCTTGTCCTATCACTATCTGCCTGGGTAAAAAGTTGCTTTCCCTCTTTTTTGTAAGCCTCCTTCAAGTCCTGGAAGATCTCAATGTGCGAGAATGGAGCAAGGCTTCTCTTTACAAGACAAGCGTTGCCAAATGTAATAGTAGTAGTAGTAGTAGTAGTAGTAGTAGTAGTAGTAGTAGTAATAGACACCAAAATAATCACATACCAGACAGGGATCCAATTTTTTGATTCTAAACAATATTACTTTCTATACAGACAGCAAATAAAGAACATTAAGTGAGCATATGCCATACCATGGTGTCTTGTGTGATCTATCCACTGGTCACATATACAGAGGTGAACAACAGCAACAGCAGGAGGAAGCACATTAGCCCTTTGACCACTCTTGTCTGGTGAACTGGTCCCCTCTGGATTCTTGTTATTTCTTCTTCCTGCTCAAAAGTCTTCATCAAACTAAAGAAAAAATCTTCCAAACAGTAAACATACAATGAGCTACAACGGTTACTGAATTAATAGTTATTTGGAAAAATCTGTTTCCCTAATAACCTTGAAAGCAGACATAAAGCATCTACTATTAAACCATTCTTTGGTATTTTAGGTGGGTTTTTTTCCCACTCCAAGTTTGCCATAATATCTGAGAAATGGTCATTTATTCAACTGACAGGCAAATTGTAAGAGACTCTGACAGTAAATTTGCTTCAGCTAAATACCTAAAGATTTAGATAGTTACTGAAAGCTCGTCCAAACAATTTGAACCTATTCAGTCAGCACCTCTAGCTGGAGATGCCACAAGAATATGGAGGCTGTCTTGTGAGATGTTCAGTACTTCCTGTTTCTGGTTAATAGTTTGGCCTTTGCCTGTTCCAGTCTCAGTACTTTGGCTTTTATCTGTTCCTGTCTAGGTATTTTGGCTTCCCTCGGTTTCTGTACTAGCTGGAAACCAAAAGTGCAGATGCATGTGGAAATGAGAAATAATGAATAATATAGCTAAACTGAATATTTCATATTCTTAAAGTTTGACTCCTTCAGATTTTAAAATGAGAAATAATTTGGTTATCTCTTGGGTCTTTTTTTCAAAACTCATATGTTTCTTCATGTCGTAAGGGCTCTCAGAACAGTATTTATTGCTTGTGGCAATTATGTTACATGACTTAGCACTGTACTTTTTGTGATGATTAAACCTCCCAAAAGATGACACTGAAATCAGCTAAAATTTTCTAAGAAAGTAACTGATCTTCAAGGGGAAAAAAAGGAACAGGAAAAAAACGGGTCAAGAAAGTTCCTACATGAATTTTTTAGGATAATTAGTGGGCTAAAGTTTCCTTGCAATAAGCAGGTATTTTCCAGCTGGCCATGGGCAGCAGTGATTTCAGATCCAGCATGTCTGATGAGTTTCTAATGAAATCCAAATAATGTCTGCCCTAGCTCTTTGCAAATAGAGAATTCTGTGCTTAAACCCTGGAAGGCTCTAAGGCATGAACTCTCCTGTGTCAGCTGGAGACTTGCAAAGGTTTGCAAGAAAAGAACTTTTCAATGGGTCCAGTGGAATGGCTTGTCAAAAGTGCTTGTTCTTTTCACCACACTTGGACACATATTCTCCAGAAGCACCCAGTGAAGCTTAAAATGAAGCCTGGTTTATAGGATCCAAAGGTAGCTGCAGTTGATGAACCCTAGTGATTCTGGAAAGGTTCTTCAGAGCATCAATGCATAGGCCCTCTCAGATCCTGGGGAGTTCCCCTCAGTGAGGGCTGACCAAATAAACAAGCAAAGAGATGAGGGATTTAGAAATAAATCATATTACAGTGAAAATGCTGCAAGGCACTGTAGACTCAGTTAATTCTAATATTTATAATAGTATTTCCAAAAATTTGGAGACCAGCTGCAAAGCTTTGAGAATGGACAAGTAAACCAATAAAATGAGCCTAAGTACTAATGTGAGGCCACCCAGGTTCATTTTCTCAGTAGTTACCCAAGTAAATGTGGGATGCAAGAGTAGATGTGTCTTCCCAGAACTATGTCCTGTCTCAAACAAGGATTTCAGGCACCCTTCAATGCTACCTGCTGCCAGCTGTATGGGTTGGAAGGTCTGGGAAGAGAATGAAGTGAGAAGGAAGAAACAGCTGTACTTCTGAAGGTGACAGCAGCTGCTGCCTCACAAGAGCAGGAAAGCAAGGCAAGATGCAAGAAAGCATGACCAGCCCCTAAAGGCACCTTGCTTCTGTGATAGCAGTAGAACCCAACACTTTCAAAAGTGCCATAAGCCGTGTAAACCCCTCCTTTCATGGATGCACCCTCACCTGGCACAGCAGCAGCTCCCAGATTCCCAGAGCTCCCCTGTTGCACCCTGCACAATGTTGTGTGGGAGTGAATAAGCAGGACCTCACTGCAAGTCAGTTTTCAAGGGCCAGTACCTTCAGACTCTGTGGAAATTTGTTGCATTCTGGAGGTAACAGCACCCCAGCCCAAAGCATGGCCATGTTCCTAGAGCAAAATGACCAGAAATTCAAAAATTTGCAGTTTTCCAAACTATGTTTCCTAGCAAGGATAAAAATCAGTGTGCTGGTCAAAGTGCAAGAGCTTTGCTCTGGAAACACAATAAGCAGCTACTTACTTGTGAGTCATTTAATATCATAAACAATAATATTATTATACTGAAAGGTAGTTAAATACTAAAAAATGAGAATTTTACCTCCAGTGAACAGTGCCAGCAAGGCAGGACAACGCTGCAAGTCCTGGTGGTGTAAAATGTGGTGCAGGGGGAATGCATTTGATATTTAGTTATTACAATCCCTTCATTGGAGGACTGAGGGCTTGGCAATGGAAAACAATTTTCTGTAAGGAATGAAATTTCTTTTGGGAATAAATCTGCCCTGTGTAATTATGTGTGCATTCACATGCTACTGGTGTCAGTGAAGAAGAGAAATGAACTCTTCAATGAAACTTGAAGAGAAATGAACTGTTCAATGAAACTTGTCTGGATTCCCCTTTGTTATGATTCTCTATCTTCTAAGGTGACAGGTATTTGATGTCTCTTTCCATCCTTCTCCTTTAAAGGTTTTCATGTATATGAAAAAGAAGGGGGGGAAAAATAATCATTCAAGTGAAAATCTGAGCAAGCAAATGCATTTGGCTCTTATGTAGATGGAAAGTTTATTCTGGAGCCAGAGGTGGTTACTGTGACCATAATTTTACACAGACAGTTACAAGCAGTTATCTTGGTGGGTTCATACTATTTTAATGTGAAGTACTTTAGTTTTTTAGTTTTTAACATTTTCAATAAATAAAGCAGAATGAACTCCAATGGTACGTGCTGCCAACTACTTTCCCAAACCACTGCTCTTTACAGAGGATAATTTATAATGATCAAAGATAAACTAAAGTATTAGGCTTGAAGAAATATGACTTCAGGTTTAAAAGTTCATTTTATGAGGTAGATAATATTCAATATTTTTTTCAGGCCTCGTAAATTTGATTGCTTTTTTCCCTAGTTCTTTAATTGTTAGAAAGGCAGAAAGTTCAGAAATAGAGTTTTGTTTTTATTCCCAATAGTTTCTAGTCATTGCTCCATCTAGTTGCAAGAGCACAGGCCAGTCTTCACAGGGGCTGAGGATGTATGACTGACCACTGCATTTGTATCACGAAAGACCTGTTTAACACTTCTCTGTCAAGAGATAATATGAACATGTGGTAACTTTTCCTCCCATTCCATGAAGAGCACAGTGTCTGATCCATTTGATGCTAGTTGCTAAAAACTAGTACAGTATGAAAGATAAGATCAGTTACCATTTTTTCAAAGGCAAGGCATATGTTAAAGTGGTGTCAGACGTAAAGCAAAGGAAATTCTCAAGTGAGAGCAGGAAGATAAAAGACAAAAGCCAGAGCTCATGTTCTCACACGCAATTCCCCATCAGCTTTCCACAATGGGTGTTTGGGGGTGAGGTGAGCCCATGCACACATCCTTGCATTTGGTCCCAGTTCCCTGCTTCAGAGATATTCTGTCAGTATATAGAAAGGCAAAACATCTCTCTCTCTCTGTAACTGGTGAAAGTTTCATCTCATGGAGTGCCGAATCACTTAGGCACCTTCTTGTGTGCGACATATTTCTTTAAAATGCATAAATTCAAAATACAGAATTATGAATTGTTCTTTTACATGTTTTAATTCATTATTCACAAAATATAGTTGTATTAAAAGACATGTTCCTAACCTCTTCCTGAGTGAACTCATGAGTTATTAATGTCCTCCTAAATGATGCATTAGTACACGGGGGGCATGAAGAGTTCAACATTTTTTTCTGGTTCAGAAGATGCAGCAAAAAAATTATAAGCCCAGATATTTCATGGTTTTGGCCCTCTTTGCATCATATTTAATCCTAAAATGTAATGCGAGACATATAAGCCTTATATTTCAACAGAATTGAATTTCATGGCTCAAGATGCACAATAGGAGGAAAATGGCTGTTAAATGGAGAACCTCCATGCCTTCTAGGGATTCCAGGATTAAAACTGAAAAAATAAAGTTTTAACTGTACTGCTTTTCTGTGCATACCATGATCATTTTGAGGTGTTATAATAAGTTACCTCATAGTTAGGAACTCAAAACTGAGAGGGAATCAATAAAAGTAGGGCACAACAAACCACCATTTCATTCTTTACACATTAAAAAGAAAAGTGAAATCTTGAAAAATATCAATGGAAGGTAAATTCATCCCCATTTCAGTCTCTTCAGGCCATGAGTTGGAAATTTGTGTTCACAGTAGGTATGTAACTCATAATTTTTAGCAGACCAGATTTGCTGATTTTTGTACAACTCTCTGCTGTGCATGAGATGACACAAAGAGTCTATATAACCCCTCCCTTCAGTACTGCAGATGGAGGGACAGGGATGATGGTGAGATTACTTCTGGGGAAGACCTTGACTTCTAAACACTCCAAGGTGATGCATTTTTTCTGTTGCTTATTTCAACGCAACACATCTAATCTCACATTTTTATTGCACCCTATCTTTGAAATCTGCCTCTCAATTGAGAGCTCCAACTTCAGTGTAACATTAACAGTGAGCTCATTAGTACCCAAATAGCTGTGAAACAGTGTCTACACCCTGCAAGCTTAGAAAACATAACAGCATCCTCTGAGTCTGTCCACTTCTAAAATTTTTTCCTAAAATTGAAGCCAAGACTTACACCTGTGGGATATGAGGGATGTGTTATTGTACTGTGAGAAGTAATATGATCCAGAAGAAGACTTTCTCTCTCTCTCCACATAAGAGGGCAATAATTTAAAACTTGTAGTATTTGTAACCAACTACAAAATGGAAAAATAAATTGGACATTTCTCTGATGACCGTAGTGTGCTTCTACATTATCCCAGACTGATACCATTTAATGTTCACAACTTTTTATTGATAACTGCATTAAGTCAATGGAGCTTCCCACTGTCATTATCACCACCTTCATTTTAGGCAGCTGTTGAAGATGTTGGGTTGTTCAAATAGCATGCAAAGTAAAAGTAATATATATTCTGTTTTCTCAGCGTTTAATCTTTGTGTGTGTGTGTGTGAGCACACACATGTGTTTGTGTGCACATGAGAGCCAGGGAGGACAGGAGGGTGGAGGTGAAAGAAAGGGAGTGAGGTTATGAGGTTAGTTAGATCAACAATTACTGACAACCATTCTTGTGGCACCCGTGACAACCGAGATTGATCAGGTATTTCAGAGCTCAGAAATGCAAGGCATTTGGCAACCTCTGATCTCTTAATTCAATTGATTCTTTTCCAAGGGTTTTCTCAAAGTGATGACCTTTCCAAACCTAATTAGATGGTAGGAATCATAAAGAAGACACTGGAGAATTTTAATAAAAAGAATCGAAATGTTTCTTCATCTTCACAACCTGGGATTTATGGGGGAATTGCACTGGCTTTGTAGCAATGTAAAATAAATAGACATTAGATGATGACAGGGAAAATAGAATTGCTGCCAAAGCTAAAAAGAGCTTGGCAAAAGAAGAAAGAACTACTACATAGTCAGTCATTCTTTACTGTACAAACCTTTTCATAAGGCACAGAAAAGAGATATACAGAAATAATAGACCCTTGCTAAAAGATAAAAAGGACATTCTGTAGCTTACATTTTTCACCAGCAAGGGCTAAGATGCGTCTCAGTTGCTACAAAATCTTATTGTTCTCTTTCGCCATTCAGAAAACTGATTGTGACTCACAAGGAACATTTGCCGCCTGAACTTTTAACATCAGAAATAAATAACTGAAACAAGAGGTCAGGAAGAGAACAAAGTTGTTATGAGCATAAATACATTAAAGACGTATCAGTCAAACTCCGTTCTCATATATTTTCTTTTTAACTCTGCCTTGCTGAACTAGGCAGAGTGATTTTTCATGCAGTGAACTTCTAGTAAAATTGTATTTCCATTCTTGACAGCATTAAAATTATATTCGTACAAGAAAACTTTAAATACTTCATTATTGAAAGAAATTGGAGTTGGAAGAAGCCCTCTTTTTCATGGTCTAAGATATTTCCAATGCAATTTTATCTTATCATCATCCATATATAATCTAGGAATTATCCTGTATAATTAGTAGCAAGGAAATAGAATCACTGGAAGTTCCTTCATCCATCCTTATACTTCCTTCTTCTGACCTAAATCATGAGACAAGGTGTCCAAATGGTAGCAAACATCACAAGAAAGAAAACTCAAATGCAGCTTATCATTCTTACTTTTACAGCAGCCTGAGAGGTATCAGAAAGCAGGTGGTGTATTTATCACTTTGAATCTGTTTCACGCACCAGTCAATTCCAAACAAAACCTGAAGCGTTGTAGAAGGCTCAAAGACAACCAAATACCCAGAGTTTTTATGAAAACTGTCAGTTTAGTAGAGGAAGGACCAAGTCTGTATTGTCCCTCACGGGTGAAAAGATGATCAGGCAACAGTCAAGTGTTGGAATTTCTTCCCAGGCAAAGCCAGGGGAGTAATCACTGCATATAGACTTCAGGACTAACTGTAGTCTACTTGTCTTGTGGCCAGAGAGGTATCACAGACATTCAGAGCAGTGCTTGAGTTATTGAAATGTGACACTACTTAAAGAAAAAAAAATACTGCAAAAAACTTGGTTCTATTTTTCTTTCCCCACTGTCTCTTGTGGAAATAATTTGAGGCAGTAATATTTCAGTCATTGCCAACACTCACTGTTGCATTTTAACAACATATGTAAAAGACATAAAGGAAGGTTTAATGCAGAGAAAAGTGGAGTCATCTTTTCTGAGATGGGAAATGGCAAGTACAACAAGAGAATATGGCTCTATAAGGTATGGTAACACAGATCACTATATAAACTGTGTGGGTAAAAGATAGGTCTACTGAAGTCACATAGATTTTGCCATGAATGGCAGTAGATTCAGGATTTTTTCTGATATAAAGATGGCAATGTTGAAAACAAATCTCAGTGCATAGTTTTGAGTACTAAGTACAGATTATCTTAATTTCTTGGAAACAACCTATTTAACCATTTTAGGATTCCTACTCTGATCGTTTTTCCTTGAGAATTACCTGCTTCATTCCATTCTTTATGTTTTAAAAGAAAAAAGATCCTTCTGAAAAGGATAAAAGCTTTTTCACATAACACCAGAGGATTATATATGGCATGGTTTAGGAAACAAGGACAAACAGCCAGAGTAGAGCCCAACAGCTGTTAATATAGAGGAGCTATTAAAGAGGATCTCCTGGTATTACATTGCAAGTTGTCATTTTCAGTAGTAGTAGAGGTATCTATTGATGTAATGGTCTCAGGAGACAGGAGGGCTTAAGTAGTTTTTTGAGACATGAGGGTATTGACCTGACCTACTCACAGCAGTTGAATTGTTGGGAACGTTGATTCATGATTTTACAAAGACCTCACTATTCTTATTCTCCAGAGTGATTATACACCTGACAAATGGTAAAAGCAACATTACTGGACCTCAGAGAGTTATTTTACTTTTAATGCATGCCATTATTAAGCCTGATAGCCTCTCTTATTGCTGTTTTGATAGCTGCCTGCTGTTTAAATGAAAGCACCATGTTTCCTGACAGCTCATGCACAGGTGGCCCTAGTCTCATTCTAAACAAGCTGAGGAGAAATCAGTCTTGGGCAGGATGGGGGTAGGAGAGTGGTGTCAGTCCATGTCATCACAAGTTTGAATAGAGAATTTCACCTTGTCACAGGGTGAATGAGAGAAAAAGGCCCAGGAGAAGGTTCTGACAGGCACTACCATCTCAGTGGTGTACTTGGTATGGGACCATCTCTGCTGAGTCTTATGATTTCAAGAGAACACCTTGTAGCCCTTCTGTGTAAGGCTGTTATACCCTATATGTGCAGAGATTTAAGGTGAAAAGCACTGACATTGTTATTTACACTGTCTTTATGCAAACCACAGTTGGAAAAATGGATTTGACTGTTGCCATGGCCAAGTTACTCTTCCCAACAATGACAGGAAAGCCCATTTTGTGCGTCCATGACACTGCAAAAATAAGTAGTAAGTAGAAGTGACCAATGCTAGGGCACAGGCCCTGTTCATATGTATGTTTCATTACAAATATAATGAAGGTTTGGCAATGAAAAAGAAGAATTGTCCCTTGATTTATAAATATGTACATACGAGGTTTTAAATATTTGGTTTTAATGTCAGGGTATCTTTGGGCTCCACTAAAGAACCACAAAACAAGCTTTGACTTTTTGAGGATTCTTTTGGGTTAGGTAGTCTTTTCTAAGAGAGTTATGAGACTTTGGTTGGAAGACTCATCAGGAACTGTTTCCTGCTGAAGATACTCTGCCCCTTGAGACTCCCATCCCCACCACTGTGCCCTCCAGCAGCTACATTTCTGAAGAACAAGCACTCCTATAACAGGTTTTTATCCCCTGCCAAATTCACAACAGTTGGAAAAATGCAGCCCACAGACAGCAATCTGAGCTCCAGGGAGAAAAAGACACCCTTCTGTTGTAGTTTCTTCTTCTGGGAAACATTTACTATTTGCTGTCTGAATCACACTTCAGTGTTACCAAGGGTTCCTTACTCTTCAGGAACCTGGGGCACCTACCTTTTCTACTTTGAATTACTCTGCTGCTCCAGCTGATTTTTTTTTTTAGCATTGTGGCTTTTAAGCTAAGAATGTTCAAGTGGGCGGATTTCCCCCTGTGAGCCTCAGACAAAGATTGAGTGTGGATTCAAATCCTCTCTAGACACTTGTAGACTTATGGCCTCTGAAAACCTGAATCTGAGATACTGATCCCCATGAGGAGGGCCATGGTGCCATCCCCTATAAAAACAATTGCTCTCTGGCATTTCTTGCCTTGTTGATCCCTGCTTCCTCAAAACTGTGGGAATGAACTGAGCTGTACAGCCACCAGGAACAAAGGAAGGTTCTTCTTCAGGTGTTTATTTAGCATCTCCCCAGCACTGTCGCACCACAGGCACAGCTCTGACCTTTACTTGCCTACCTTTATTTTGCGAAACAAAATCTTTCTAAGCCTCTTACTTACAGCAGCCTCTACACGTGAGTAAAGGTGTGGCTTTGGCCTCAACTCTAATTATGGCTTAGGGTTATATTAGTTGATTATTTCCTACAGCTTTCTCCTTTTCTGGTTTGAATGAAAGCAAAAAAGACAAAAGCCACAGGAAAGAGAGTTCATCCTGAGAGAATTTTTGGCCCAGAGAGAAACATTAAGTACTAGAAAGCTTGTGAGTAAACCTGGAGAGGTTTGCTAAAAGCCTTTTGTAAAAATTCTATAGATAATTTTTAAATCTTTTTAGAATGATTAAAATTTGAGAAATTTCCTTGAATTCACACACTAAATTTTAGTTTTAGGTTTTGTGAAAACAAGAAGTGGGTTTTTTTGTTATTTATTTGGTAGATGATAGGATCAGCTGCAAACCTGTTTGACCATTCAAACTCCACTCAAATGGAGGCAGCGGTACAGTGAAGAGTTACCTCTATGTACAAAAATTAACAAAAATACCTCCTAAAACCCTGTTAATAAAAGGTGAGAGTTCACTCTCAAATAGGAAAAGTAAGGTAGTATCTATAGAACCTTTTTGCAATGATCTAGTTCTGTTCTCAGTGAAGCTGAACTTAACATTGTTAATGTCTTCAAAGTCTTCAAAATTAGAATATCTCTTAATGTCTTTGATAATCCTACTCCAAATATACTCCTCCTGGACAACAGTTGTACGCTTGTGAGCTTCACTTCAAAAACTTTGTCAAAATACAGACGAAAGAAGCTTTTTATTCTCTCCATTCTGAATAGTTGTATGTTTCACTCACTGTGGGATCTCAGTGGCCATAGTCATTTATGGAGATTTGACACCCATTCTGGAGATGAAGATCAGAGACAAAGGGTCTGATTTTTCAGAGCTGCTGTGCATATGAAAATCACCTCTGATTTCAAAATAATGTATTTCAGTGTATTTTTTCAAGCCCTAAATTATTGCAGAATGCCATGCAGAACAAAGAGAAGAACTCAGAGAGTGGCCCTCAGTCTCAGCCCTAGGAATCTCAAGCATATGACCACATATGTCATAGGCTTATGGTCCCAGTGAATACAGATAAGGTCTGGAATTGTTGACGAGGTTTCTATGGCTACCAGTGCTGTGGTCTGCATTACCTTAGCACTTGCACCTCTCAGATGAAGCCAGGACCCCACTGCAACCGATGGAAGGAAGAACCACAGTTCCCACTCTAACAGCTTGCATTTTTAACAGCCAAGTCCAGCAAATAGCAAGAAGATGGTTCACTCATGGCCATTTGGCAGGTCAGTGCTGATGCTGAATCAAAATCCAATGACCCTCATGTGTCTAGTCCAGACACCAGTGTCCAACCCATGGAAGTTATCTCAGGGAAGTTAACTGCTGGCTACTGTGGGAAGATACCTTTCTACTTTTTCTTGAAGTGCCTCAGGTTTTTCATTAAATGTAAATGAACTGAAGCTGAACAAAAATAACTGCAACCGCATTTATATTTGAAGTTAGCCTTGCTGCAAAAACCTTTTCCATCATTTTTATTCCAAAAAGATGGTAAAATAGGGTTTGCCACCATCTTTGAAGGCTGAATACTTCAGAAACTGAAGAGAAACCTTTTTGCCGTATCTTTCCAAAACAAATGAATTCCCCTTTTTTTGATTTTACTATTTAGCTCAAAGGGTTCCTTTTGCCAAGACACCTTGTTCTCTTTTAAGGTACACAGGCAATTTGACAAGTACTCCCTGTAATCCTTGCTCAAAGTGATTATGTTGCCTCTATCAACACCTGAGGACTTTCAGGCTCCATGAGGAGCTCACTCTTCTTGTGAGTTTCCCTTTCAGTTCTTGACCTTCTGCAGGAGCTGGTGGTCTTTTGCCTTTTGTTTATTTTGAAACCAGGCTTAGGAACTGATTCTGATCTATCTGAAACCAAGTTAAATCAAGAAAGCCACAAGGAAGAGAGGCAGTTCCTTCATGCAGAAGGATCAGAAATGTGCTCAAAATTGGATTCGCCTCAGTTATGGTATATTGAGAAGTCACAGATCTTGTTGTGAGGTCCAAAAAAACATCCTGACTGAAAATGGATTTTTAAGCACTTTCAGCTTTCCAGAGGAAGCTTAGTGAAGAGTACACAGAACCAGCTACATGAGTGTGCATGTTGCAATAGCCTAGGACAGCAACTTTGCCAGAGAAAAAGGGACTGCTATCCTGGTGCTGCCTGGTCAGTGGGTAGGGACTTCCAGCTCACATATGACCTCTCTGGCTACACCCGTGCTAATAAACCAAACAGTGCCAACACAGACATGGGTACTGTTGCATACCTATCTCTGCTGATTCATTGCTAGTGTGCTGCACTACACAGGAAACCATACAGTAAACACACTCCCATATATCTGTATTGTTAGGATGTCCTGTGCTAGCTGGGATTCCTGGGCACGGTTCAAGTGGGAACATAAAGGCAGGGACTGTTCCCAGAAGTCAGGATAGATGAGTCCATTATGTTGAGAGGTAAAGGGAGTTTAGCCATATGGATACAAGCCAGTCCCTTTACTCTCTTTGCGCTGCCTGTGCTATGTGGTAACTGGTTTAAACATGTGTAAGAAAATTTCACAGGTATAACAGCCTGGATGCTGTGAGATAGCAGGTCATACCAATTCTATCATTAGGTCATTACCAGTTCTTAATAAACATTGCCTTTTATATTTTAAATAGGGTCACTTTTGTTTGACAGAAAATGGTCTCCTTGGCTGCATGTAAATCTCATTACTAATAGCCAAGCTTCCTATTTTTTTGAAAGTATGCAGCTGTTTCAATTGTTGTTAGGCCTGCATTTGGGGATTATCACTTTTATTTCTGATTAAAATATCTACACGGTAATGTAATTGAAGCAATTGTTCCAAAATAAATGGATTGGTTGTGGTTTTCATTATCAGGATAATCTTCCTCTCTCCCTCACACCCAAGCAGTGAAATCCTTCCCTCTCTAGCAATATAAAACCGCATCAATGTGCACAGCAGATTTTAAACAGTTTACTGCTCACTACCCATTAAACTATTTTACAAACAACAATGAAACAGGAAATAACAAAGCATGCCCTCTGAATTAATACTTGGGCTAAAATACTCAGAGTTTCTCTGCAGTCCATAAACTGCTCCAGCTGTGTGTTCACAGTTTATGACATTTTGAGAACCGTGCTCCTCAGCAAAATTAAAACCTTCTCCAGTTGGGGACTTGTTGCAGCTCCATGTGCTGTACTGTACGGTTGGAGGTGGCAGAGTTGCACTGCATTGCTTAGGTGTGCCAAAACCCGAGGTAGCTCCCAGGCTGCTGAAGGGAGGACCTTCCTGCACAGGAGAAATATAGAACTTTTTTTTTCTCCCTGTTGTAAATATAAATAAATTAGAGGAGAAACTGATGATACTGATGCCACGAAGATGAACCTTGCGGTGGGATGAGGCACCTTCTGGGCTAGGAATGGTGGAGGATTACTGCCACCTCTTGGTGTCTGGGGGAAGACTGCTCTGTTATCCAGACCACAAACATCACTGAGTGTTCTCTCCTAACCTAGTAGGGAAAAAAAAAAAAAAGTCTGTTTTGTTCCATATTTATACTGCTAAATAGCACTTGCACATGCTAACATTTATTAGTGCTTGACAGTTTGGTTTCCCATCTACTATGTCTGAAACACTGTCCTAACAAGGGTGCCAGAAAAATGCTTTAAGGAGCACTATCTCACAGCAAGACCAAGCAGCAAATTCAGTTGATGTAAAGCAATCCTTCCAGCCTTTCAGTGCTGGGCTTATCCCAAGGCAATGACATTTGTGAGGAGATTTATGTTACTTTGTTATATGATGATGGAGTTCTTCCAAAGGAATAAATTACATATCAGTGCTGCACTGATGCTAGGCAGGTAATGATAGTCTCAGAGGGGACCCAACAACATCTTGCAAACATCTGTGGTCATTTGTGTGAATTCCAATTAACCTGTGGTGGTCTGGTAGATGAGGAGGATTCTATCTTCTGTTTTGGAAGCTAAGACAATTTTAAGAGGGGATGTTTTCACACACTGGCAGAGGAATTCTACAGTTTCTTCATGGAAAACAAAAACTTCACGGTGCTCTGTAGTGTTCTGCAAGCCATCAGCTGTCCAGCTCTAATTGTTTTCAGTAAGTGCAGGGAACACAGTAGGGTAAGAGCATAGTGATGGGGGAGGGGAGTGTCATTCTTTTCTGCTGTTGACTTCAGACAACATCTTTGAGTCTGGTTTTGTGTATCTGCTTCATCCTTCTCTGGTAATAAAAATCCGACCACCTCCCTAAGGACCCTTGAGAGATACAGTCAAAAGACTTGTAGCTGTTGTCAAGCGTCTCTATGTCCAGACAGCTCCATGCCTTGTGTCCCCAACATGCACAGGCCCTCCTGCTTAAAATATGTGGTTTGGTTTGTGCCTGGTAGGAGAATGCCATCCATGGTTACTTGAGGACAAAGACAGAGTGAATGTGGTCTAAACTACACACCTGGAGCTGCTTAGGGCTATACACTGCATATATGTATATCACAGTAAAATGTGGTGGTAATGAGATCGACAAAACCTGACCATATCATTCTGTGTGAGATCCTGAACAGAGGTGTAGTTTGTTCCAGGGCAGATTAATTTTGACTCCTGTTTAGCTCCATATACAGTGTGTGTGTGAATATGCATCCACATAGAGAAACATGCTGAATAGCGTGACTCTGAAGTGATACCTAGGTTGGTTCAGCAGATCTCATAGCCAGGCCATAGAATCTTAGTCAAACTTTAAAATGCAATTTTTTCACCTATACTCTTAGCAACCACTTGAATGTTATTTCTAAGTTTATTGGGAGATCCCAGCTGAATTCAGGATCGAGGGCAATCACAGTGCTCTTTCTCTCATATTTCTACATAAAACCTTACCAACTTATGAGTCTACCACTTAGTCACTCAGTTTGCTGGTCTGTGTTTATCAATCAGTCAAAACACCTTCCTGAAGAGAGCTGGCACATGGAATTAGAATTGTTCAGGGGTTTTTTATATGAGAACCCATATTCCTGGTTAAATACAGGCTATAGAGCAGAGGCTTAAGCACTGTCCTTTTATTATTTTGGTTTTAGTTTTTCTGATAATTGGCAAAACCTTCAGGAGGGGCTTAAGTTTCGAAAGAGGACTCCAAGAATTGTTTGGCTTTTTCCCTCTCTATGGGTAACAGTCTTTTAAAAAGTTGATCCCTGTGACTGTAAACAGGAAAAAAAAATGAGTGTGTTGGGAAATGCAATAGTAGTTTGTCAGAAAAAGCAAGCAAACTGTATCCGCAAAGCCCATATGTATTTGCCTTCCAAAATGGCCATGAAAATTAAACTTTTCAAGACAAGAATTACTTACCAGACTAGAAATCAAAGTGCTGAATGTCCACAGCTTTACACTCTATAATGAAGTAGGAAAATCTTTGCAATCTCTTGTTTCTCAGAAATTATCCTCCTTATTTCTGAAATACTTTATAGTAGTATAATTTAATAGTAGAGTTCTCTGTTTGTTTTGTATGTTTGTATAAATAAAATTTGACTTTATAAAATATTTCTGTATTCCAGTCCAACGTACTGAACAATTATAACATTAAAAACTAAACTTTTGCAAGAACAACTCTGGTACGTTGTAGAATCTCTTGGCTTTGTTTGTGTTGCTGTGAAACATCCTCAGTCTGCGTAGAAACAGAACATGTTTAACGAATTTTTCCAATATAAATACTCTGCAATAAAGAACATGGCCAGACTTTCATGTTTATGTGTCAGACATGGATCCACATTGTATCCTGCCAGACTTTCGTAACATTTAAATGTATGTACAATCTATCTATATAGAGAGATATATATGCTGTAATAGTACTAATTACCTGATGAAAAATTCTTCCATTTCCTATTCTCTCCACTCAGGAGGCAGCTGTTTATAGTATGTACTGCAGTGAGGGAGGGTATGTAGTTCAGACTTAGGAACAAGGTGTAATCAAGGCAGCTATAAAAATAATTTCACTTTGTAAATGTTTCTCAGGTTTAATTGAGCTCTTAACAGGCACAGTAAAATGTTATGATGATGTGATTGACAAAATTTGACCATACCTTTCTACATGAGATTCTGAACAAAAGTGTATTTTGTTTCAGGGTAGATTAATTCTGACTCCTGTTTCACTCCATCTTTGAAATTATCAACAGAACTGGGAAAAGAGTTCTGAAAAACTGCAGTGCTTTTACTTTATCTTTCAGTCTGAACAAAAGTATGGTCTTCTCTTTTGAGATATATGGTTACTTCCACTTTTTGTTTTAATTATAGAGGCTTCATCTGTGATGAAAGTAATGTGGTGGCCTCACCTACAAATATCATAAGGATTTTGTGATAATTTCATTTCTATAACTTAATGTATTAATTAAAAAAACCACCAAACTTGAGCTTCTCAAACATAACATTTTGAAAGCTTTTAACTGTTTGATCAGGGGATCACAGCTCTAAAGCAGATATTCACTCACAGCTGCCAATATATGCTGTCAGTCTTCTAGCCTAACCACCTGAGTAACTTTCACTTCTTTCACCAGCCAAAGGGAGCTCCTCTAAACAAATATGCTTACGTACACCCTCCCCTCTCTGCCTGACTCTGGTTATTAAAACCAGAATTATTTTAATTTATAGATGTGCTTTTCTGCCACTTAGGGCTTTTACATCACACTGAGCCTGAGCAGGAAATCTACAGTCAGGAGTCTCTGTGGCCAGGGGCTCCACCTGGCCCTGGTGCACTGCCAGGGAGGAAACCTGGCATGGAGCAAGGGGTGCATGGATCTCCCAGCAGCACCTTCCTCCCTCATTGAGATCTGCAGTCAAAAATCTGCAGTCTGTATGTGAAGAAGGAGAAAAACACACTGAAGAGGTCATTGAATTTTTCCTTGCAGAGTTACTGTCTGCACTGTTAAGGTTCAGGCATCACTTGCTGTGGGTCTCCTTCTTGAGTACTTATTCACATTAAGCAGCAGAGTTGAAGACAGCGCTGTACAAATAGCATTTACATAATGCTTGGTAAAAACCTACAAAGCCCTGTGAGATCAATATTCTTATTATTGCTTCTGAGTTATAGGTGAGGGAATTAGCACAGTAAGGCTAATAGAGGAGACTTGCTATTCAGAGCCAAGTCATCTGTTGTTTCAATCCACCTTTAACTCTCTGTTGTCCAGTGACTTTAGTTAATTGTCTTTCTAGACTCCCTGGAGAAACAATATTCATCCTCTGACCCTGCCATCAGTGTGTGCTGGTGCTTCTCTGACAGAGTAGGTTGGCCACTTTCTGCTCCCTCCACTAAGAGAAGAAATCCAAATTTTCTCCACCTTCTCTGCTGACTTAGTCTCTTCCTCTGCCCTTGTCCCCGAAACACCTAATGTAGCGGGCTAATTCAACAGTATCCTAGAAAAGGTACATCATGTCCTAGGTTACACTGTTCAAGCTTAGATCAACATCCAAGCTAGAAATAATAAAGGCCAAAGAAATCTTGTGGGAGAATGTTGATTGCAAAAAAATTTGGGGGGGGGGGGGAGGGGCTTTGAGTGCATAGAGAAGCAATATTGGTTTTCTGTAACTAGTACTCCATCTGTGGGGAGCAGGAAGTTACTGCTGGCTTTGATACTGCCATTTCTTTACCTGTTGCAAGGATACCTGAAACTCAGATAAGTACCTCTTCTGGGCCAGTGCTATAAATCTGTTAAATGTAAGACACAGGACTAGACCTCCTGAATCATCAGCTCCAGGGCCTTGCTGACACAGGAACCACACCATGCATTAATCTATAAATAAATATACTGGAAAGATGTTTTTCTGCAGAACTCTTTGTAGATGTCATGCATACAGCAATAGAGAAATAAGACAGCTGGTGAAAACAGTGCTCAGAAGGAGCTTCTGGCTCTGACACACTAGGCTTCAGGCATTCTGTGGGCCATAGTCACTGAAATAAAATAAGACTATTTACTTTCAATTAAAAATATAAAAGATGGGATACTGTCGCTATTGCTAGTCCTGTGATATTTTTTTTGTATCAGTAAGGAAGGTTATAGTCTTTCAAAATTCTGGGGAAAAATAACCAAAAGGCAAAATGGAAGTAGGAAAAATATTCCCTTGACATCTCACAGAATTCCTCCACTGGTAAAATCTCAATTTTCCTCTTCTTGAAGGATTCATATAAGAGGAAAAAAGAGTTATAAAGAGCTGTCCCACAACTGTAAGTATCAGACTGGTACAGTAGTGTGTAGCACTTCTATTGTGTTTATTTACTTTATTTATGATAAGGACAAAGTTTTATATAACTCAATTTGGATCACTGCATTATACAGCAGTTAACATTTGTTGTCATTAAAAGCACTGTTTCAATCACCTGGAAAAGTCCATTTCATTTCTGGATATAGTCGGCTCTGTCAGGGACATGAATTTTCTATGATCTTTGTGTTATTTATGCCTCAGCTTGTGTTTTCAGCTTCTTAATTAAAGTGGAAATTGAATTCACTTGTTTTAAAAGGGAACAAAGTGGAAATGATTGATGAAAAGTAGCTGCTAGAATTGCCACTCTCTGAAACCACTTGATTTGGCTGTCACAGAGGACTTTCCAAAGGCTAAATCAGAAGGGCAAAACAAAGGAACATTGTATGTTGAGACTGCAGATGGTAGTGTGAACCGTGGGGTCCAGGCAGATTAATTTCAGTGTGAATTTATAATGCTTTAAGGATATACTGTTGCTGTATTGATAACAGTGTAAGTAAAGAATCACTGTAGATTGATTTAAAAACATAGTAAAAATGAAACCTTGCAGGAGAGACTTCAGAGTCTCTCTTCAGAGATAAAAAAAGTCTTTCTTTCAAGGGACAGTTTGAGGGCTCTTTTCCCTTTGTTTTTGTTTTTTTTTAATATCTCAGTTGTCTTGCTGCTCTCAGGAGCTTTGATACTTGGCCAATACTTGAGCACAGAGTAATGAAAACAAGAAGAACTCTAAAATACTGAGTCGTATCTTTTTGCACATGCCTTTGAAATGTCTGAGGGCAGCATTTCTTCTTACAGATCATCTATTTTAGATGTTTGTGTAGAGCTGAGTATAATTTGACTAAGTAATACTGTCTGATGGTTTAGGGTTTAGGGTCAGGGTGGTATATTAGTGTGCATTTCATGATGTTCCTCTCACTGTACCCCATTTGAGTATTACTGGAGCAAAGGGGGAGGGTTCAGAAATAGTATGTTGGACATTGGCTTTCTCTGCTAAGTTGAATGAAGCAGAGAGTAAATGTGGGGGTTTGTGTTTATGTATATTTACATGCATTTGAAAGGCTTCAAGCTGACTACTGTACTTAATGTAATAACATTCTGAGATGAAGGGCAGCCAAAATTCAATCTTGTCTCAACAACAGATTTAAATTCTACCTCAAATACAAAATCCATGGGGACTATGTACATATTGGACTATTACTATCTTTTTATATAGACCTGGAGCCTGATTCCATGACACTGCACCATGAACACAAACAGCAGCTCTGCTCTTAGTCACAGGTGCATCTTGTAGTAACAGAGATCTTATCTAGTACTGACAATGTACAAAGACAACATGAACTCTCACTGTGTCCCCAGGATGGGTTGGCAGGAAATTTGAAGAAGGCTACTATGGTTCAGATTTGACCATAAAGGACACAGGAAGTATTTATTTAGAGTTAGAATTAGCACCTGCTCCTTTGGTGGTGTGGTAAGAACTGCTGAAAGGTGCCATTCAGGAAATGAGTGGGTGGAGGTTTGGGAGGTGACCAGGAGGTCTGAAGAGTTGGCAAGAAACTCTTTGCTAAGGTCCTGTTTGTGTTTGTGGGGGCACGAGCAAGTACAGGGTAAGTGCCCAAGGATGTTGAGTCTATACAGTCCTTCACAGGATTTAAACAAAATATTATTGAACTGAAAAGCAAGTTTACAGTCCTTGTGAAGATCTAGCACAACCATTTTCAGGTGATCCCTTTTCACACTCAGAGAAGTGGCTACCAAGGTAATTTATGATTCCACTAGACTAGGACTAAATATGCAGTGATTCCTGGTGGTGAGGGCACGATGGACTGTTCCACCAGTCCATACTTGTCCATCAGGAGCTTTTGGTACACTGACAAGAGGTAGCTTCCACTGCAAAGTGTTACATCAGAGAAACTCTTACCTAGGGTAAGGTTCCTTTGCAGTAGTCCAGTAAAGGATGGAAAAAAATAAAAAATCTGGTGCTCAGTATCTTAAGAGTGAGTGCAGTGTTACAAGATCTCCTCATACTTATTTCCTTCAATTAAATTCACCTTTCCTAGTTTTAGACGGCTGCACTCTAAGTGTGTAGATCTGAACCAGCCACGTAATCACACCTTATGGTTCTTTGAGACCCAATTAGTTTATCAGTGGAAATTTAGGACATCTTTCACCTGATCCCAGACTCTGCTGACTACACTGAAGAGATGTCTATTGACTGTGAAAGAAGTCTCAGTGACAAGCTTAGATATTTTTCATATCCCTAAAATTAGAGCAGATGAATGCCAGCCTCTGACCATGTACTCAAATTCTGAAAATGGATAGCCCCAGAGGACCTATCAGATCATTAGAAAAGAGGAGAAAGGAATAAGGACCTATATTGAGGGATGCATTACAAATGTTATCTCCCCAGGTTATACTGAGGACAGTTTACTACCAGATTTGACCTAGATTTGTAAACGTAACTTCACTGGGCCCATAATTTTTTTTCATAGTGACAACTGTGCATGGACAAGACATGTTCAGTACCTTGGCTTTGCAGGACATCTGAAAAGGAGTGATCCCATTTAGGAAAAAGGCTCATGCAATTTATTCTTCCCACAACCAAATGAGAAGAAAAGACTGAATTATGTTTCTCAAAAGCTGTGTTCAGCCTGTGCCCTGGGTAGGACATCTGTGTGTTGGCCACCCTTTGAAGGAGGACACAAGGTACTCACTTTAACCATTATGGGTTTGTTTTAAGGGAGCTTGGGTTCTGTAAACAAGACAGAGCAATGTGTTTTTTTTCTGGCAACCCACATATTTCGCAACAGCTTCCACAGGCTCTACCAGGAGACAAACAAGTAGCCAACTAACAAGGGAAGAAAGTAAACTCTTTCCTAACCACAAGCAGTGATGAGTGCTGCTGCCTCATGCACGTGGCAGTGACGTGATGGAGGGTTAGATGAGCTTGCTGAGGGAGAAATCCCTGTGGAATTTTTTACCAAGCAGCTCTGTTGAACAACCATACAATAAAACATTTGTTTTGAAAATAGTCACTATCTCAGTTATTCCTGTGAACCATTATTCTAAGAGCGTGAACACAAACACTATGGAATTAGACCCAACGTGGCCCAGCCAGCTGCTTTGACAGTGCCTCTTTATAAGGTATTGTTTTAATTACCATTGCTTCTCGGTATCCATTTGGAAATGAAGAGACCAGAACTGTGCCCTCCCTGCTGTTGGTGTTAGTAGACAAAGCTGCCAGAATGTGGTAGAGAATGCTACTGGCAAGAGCAACCAGAGAAGAAGGTTGTGATGCAAACTGACATGTAGGTGGATAACAAGTCCCATTTGAACATTTGTGCGTGGTTCTGTTGCAGCTGTCTTCTTTAAGCAGCAAGTGAGCTACTCCTGCAACCAAAACCTTGTGGTTTAGCCTGTGGACTTCTAGCTCTCACCATGCCAGTGGAAGAGGTTACTGCTTCTTCCTGCTGAGATTTCTGCTCTCTCAGGTGACAGTTAAACTGCCCATATGAGCCCACCCTACCCTCTTAAAGTCAAAATGTCATGGATGGGCAAAGTCTGATTATTTAAATCTGGATCTGAGCTCCTGTTCTGTCACAACAGTACCCAAGCTGACATATGGCTCTATGTTCAGGATAGCATTTGCTTAAAAATGGTTTGCTGTATAGCAAGGAAACAACAGCATAGGCAAAGAGCAAGAGATGTGGGTTTTATATGTTACAGTAGTCAACTTTTGCCTTCAAAAATAGGACTAAGAAGTCTAATTCTGCTGCATAGAATGAGCCTCCATGAACAAGACAAGAGCCTATGCATCCACCAAGACTTATTCAAGTCCTTAAGTATATGACTCAATTTAGACTTGAGAGCTCACAATTCAGGACTTAAGAGTTGGATGCCTGGTTCTTACAATAAAAAAAATTAATGGTATGTAGTGGTTTCTTTCTTTTCGTGTTTATTTTCTTTTATTGTACCGGATAAATCCATTCTTAAATAGAGTTGGTCAAAAAACCTACAAGAAATTCTCCTCTTCCAAAACCTCCAGCAAACTACCCTAACCCAGTTCCACCACAACCTTGCCCCAAAACCAGATGCCAGTTATGTCTTGGGAAATGATATTCTCTCCTGCTACTTGCAACAGGTTCCCACGAACAGTAGTGCACCTCAGCTTTGACATAGGATTTCATCAGACAGTGATCGGTGTTTTCAGTCAAAAAAGCACTTCCTTATAAAACTATGTATATCAGGACCATCTGGAGACCCCCACTATACTGGTGCAATAAAATATACTTTAAATTTATATTGTGACACTGTGCTTATTATAAGTTCAGTTCTTTCAACAGACGTATAAACCAATAACTTTCCCTGTGTTAAATATTCCCCAAAGAAAAGGAAATTGACCTCTTCAGGGATTTTCCAAGGATTAGAAAAATGTCCTTTCAGTATCTGTTTTCCATTATTGTAATTACAGAGGGTGATGATAATCCTTTCAGCATTATTGTTTCGACATGTGCATGATTTATAGTCGGACATCTAAGTTCATTTGATGCCGATGTTGAGAGCAGCGCACTGTATCAGAGATAAAAGGAATGAAGCAGACATGTAATCTGATAACTAACTTAACTTGTGACTGGAATAGAAATGTGGTCTTATTTAACATGATTATAAATAACTGCTTAAATTTCAAGTCATCAGTGGAGTGTAAATGCTCTGAGATGAACATTGTAAATAAACAATTTCACAAGAGGGTATTAATATCGGCTGATAATATTCCAGCAAGGGGACAAAGAGCTTCTGCTGTGTACCCTGGCACTGGGTCCTGCTGAAACTCCTTAGACAGGCAAAATCCTCAACAAAATCAACAGGAAGTTCACATAAATAAATAGCAGTAAAGAATCTTTAAAAACATATCTCCTGAAATAAAAGCCTTTCCTTTTTTTCTTTTTTTTCTTTTTTTTTTGGAGGCGGAGCAGGGGGAAGGGGACTCTCATAAATTGTTCCTACACAGCTGCTGGTGGCATAAGCTGCATCAGTGGGGAGCAGCTTGCTCACAGAAGACATTTCCTGTTCCTGGGTCAGGGGAAGGGTTACCCACAGCAACCTCTGCCCAAAATTGTTTCAAACTAGCACGTGATGGGCTTGGCTTGGTATGAGGACAGTGAATTCCCACTAACAGCTTACCTAGAGTCCCCTGGAGGAGAAAAGCAAGTCAGATATCCAAGTTCTTCAGGGAGTTGTAATTCTGTGTAGGAGCTTTATGTGGCCACATGAACACATTGACAGCTAAGCTGGTCACCTTCAACTCCTCTTGTTGACTGTGGTGAGATGCTGGCACTTTCAGGGTCTCATAAATAAGGATGAGATGAACTGTGTCCTGAAAGGCATTACTTATCTCCAGTGCCTGTGAGATTTGTATAAGGTGACTGACTACATGCAGGTGTCTGTGCTGGAGATGTCAAAACCCAAGATGAGACCCACTTCCAGTGCTTGACAGAAATCAGCTTCTACTCTTACTGTGCTGAAGATGCTCTGTTTTTCCTACTTGTTCACTGTACTGAGTAATGTAGTCAGTGACATGGAGATCCTTTTCAGTCTTTTAAGTGAAATACTGGGATACACAGACAATCAGAAACATCAATCCAAATTTATTTTAAAAAGGATTTATTAAAATGTGTTGAATCCTGGTAGAAGAAGAAGCTTCTAGCTTCTTTCTTTATCTAGTTTCATTCAATTCACCTTAGAAATTAAAGTGCTAAATTGAAATGGAGTTGCTCACGTTATACCAAACATTAAAAATATATGGACTGAATATAGTTCTGGCAACACATTCAAAATTTGTTAGATGACAAAGCTAATGCTAGAAACTCTAAGTCCTGCATCTCAGTATTACACTATCTGAGCTATTTTGTCTAAGACTTATTTTATATTATTTTATTTTATGTGTGTAACTGGACCACATCCTTATATGACAGTCATCATTATTGCTCCATGAGCTGGCCTGAGCCTTTGTGATAAGTCCAGGTAAGTCACTAATTGGAGCTATGCTGGCTTACATCAGCTGGAAAGTACAGGGAGAGAAAGTACCGTTATCCTGGATTTGACTGAAAAAGTACTGATGGAATTATTTCCATTACAAATATTAATCTATTTAAACCAGAATTTTTACAGAAAGTTTTAACTGGATTATGAAAAAAATGGAAAATTTCTCCCTGAGAAAAATCCTATGAAAAAAATCTTACATAATTCACAATACTTCATTTTAATAAAACCAAATTAACTTGATTCACTTAGTTTTTTGTGTATGTGACATGAAATATCCCAGTAATTTAAAACATTTGATTTAAACACTGTGTCAAAGCTAAAAAGGAAATATTGCATTCTGAAAATGTTAGCTGATTGGACCATTAGGACCTTTTTTCTCTTTTCAAAGCTTGGGAACAAAATACATGTCAGTAAAAAACAACCCAGTTTGTCAAAGTAATTCCAGTGAAGAGACTTACAGTCTGATAGCAGCTCTTTGTCCAGGTCTCACTACAAGCTTCTCTCCTGTGTTTGAAACTCCATGTGAAAAACCTTTGAAAACAAGAACTAGGGAGGAACAGGATTGAACTTGTATTATTCTGTCTTTGTATTATTTCTGTCTTCCCATTGCAAAACTGATGCACTTTATTAAAAAAATGCACTTATCCATGTGTCATGAGATCAAAAAGGTATTTAAATCATCAGCTGCAATCTTTATTTCATTATACCAAGAGAGTGATTTAATAGTTATGGCTAATCTATATATATAGATTTCTTCTTTTTTTTTTTTTTTTTTTTTCAGACTGTGAAATGGGTTCTTGAAATTAGGTTGAAAGCAGCTGTATATTTGACCCACAGCAGCAACAACAAACAGTACACAGCAGCTCTGACATGCAATCAGAGTAATGGATCATTTTAAGGAGCCTGGAAATGATTAAACAAGGGTGCTGCTGCATGCAGTCCTTAATTGATTGATTTGAGTTTGCGGTCAGAAAATGACTGTCAGCTACAGCTTATCTATAATTATCAGTAATCAAAACCAGACTTTCCTCCCTTCCTAATGCTGTAATGCTCTTTCAGTGCTCTTGACATATGCACGACTCAGGCATGCATCTGCAGTTGCCTAATAGTGTTAGACTGAACAGCAACATGCTCTGATACATGCTCAGCAGAGAAAGAAATACCTTTGTACCTCTGAAATAATTGGTGTGAGTAAGGAGAACAGAAATTGGCAGGGTAAGGTCTGAGATTTAGAATATTCTTTTCACATTGTTCTGGTGACAAAGCTACAGCAGGGAAAAATCACATTCTTTCTTTCCTACCCTCGTTTGTGTACTTGGATGAAAAATAACAAGAGTGTTCCTGGCGCAGGAGCAGGTTTTATTCCATACCAGTTAACAAACACAAGCAAAATCATCTCGTTCTCTTGGGCATCACTCCTGGAGTGACTAGAAAGGCATTTGCTATCCCATCTCCTGCAATGGAATAGACTGTCCAGGGAGGTGGTGGAGTCACCATTATTGGAGGTGTTGAAGAAATGACTGGATGCAGCACTTAGTGCTGTGGTCTAGTTGACAAGGTGGTGCTTGGTAAAAAGTTGAACTCAATGATCTCAGAGGTCTTTTTCAACCTTAATGATTTTGTGATTCTAAATCCCTGAGAACTGCTCTGGAACCTCCTTTTACTGCACAGCCTGAACAGGAAGATGCTCACTCTGCTAAAGCTGCTGTCAGCTATCCTCAGTACCCCTGGTGCTTCAGAAACCGAAGTGGCTCTCCTGACATTTTTTGTAGAAGTCTTGACAGGATTGATGCAAAACAAGCTGAAGGGTTGAACCCATTTCTGTCAACTCCCACTGGATGCTTTTTGGGTGTAAAAAGGAGTGAAATTCAGGTTAAACTCCTTTCGAAAAAAAAAAAAAGAAAAAAACACTGCTGAAATCACATTCAATTTATAGAATTCAAATCATTTGGTCATCTAATTCCAGAGAAGAATCAGGGTTATAAATACTAGGTGATGTAAGATGCTACCTGCATCCAGAGGTAAGAGAATAGGTCAGAAGCTGGTTAGGGTGCAAGTCCCACCCCATTGCAGCTTGTCTTACTGGGAATGGTTTGAGACAGCTTCCAGCTCAGTTTTTTGGTCATTGTGAACCCTGCTGTGAAGCCATCTCAAGCAGTAGCTGACCACGCACCTGAGGAACAGGTACCACACCACTTACCACTGCAGTGCCCAAATCCCGTTTGGATTTAGCTATTTGTATCTAAACTGAATTCACTTTTCAGGACACATGCACTGAGCTCTGCATAAAGTGCCCTGAAAACTATGGACCAATCAATAAAGCACCAAAATTTGAATGCTCCATTTTGACCTCTCACTGCTGATCACAATGGGATTAATTTATACAATGTGAGAAGCACATGAGACTTGAGATGTGTAACAGTCAAGTTGGAAAACACAAATCCAATTTTTCTGGTATATTTGTGACTGAGTGGCCAAAAAAAAGGAATCTCAAAGGTGGGGAGGGTTTCTGCTACCCCAGTAGAAAGAGAGGAGGAAAAAAAGTCGTGGAAGATGGTAGTGCTGAAAAGAGGAAAACAGGTTATGTCTGCTAATGAATCTGATACATCCTATCTGCTTGTTATAACTAGTTCAAGTGATTCAGTGGAAGATGAAAGCTGAAGATACAGAAGGATTCTCTAAAAAACTTATTTTCAAAAGCAACCTATCCCTCTAACGTCTATTTCAATTTAAAATTCAGTTAGGTTTTTCTGGCTGTCTAGAAAGTGTAGTCTCATTAAATCTATTTGAGGAAAAAGATAACCCTCTTCATCAGATCAGTCATGAGAGCATGTGGATACATTCTATATGTACAAAGTAAAAAACCTTTTATACTTGTTAAGGGAGAGCTGAATAGTATTTTAAGAATTTTTTAGAATTTTAAGAAATTTTAAGAATTTCATCAGTCACTTTGGTGATGATACCTAGAGAAGAGCTATTTTTTTCCATGGGTGTCTCTACAGTCTTTTGAGCAAGCATCCCATAGGTAACATCATCTTCTGTTAGGTCATGCTGGCAATGTATGCTGCATGTCACTCCTCTCCAAAACACAGAGATTCTGCCTGCACTTCCTATTTTTTTTATTTAATTGTTGAAACTGCAGAGCACTTGCACGATGCTTGTCTGTCAGCATGTGAGTTGTCTCACAGGAACCTACCAAAGTGTTTGTGGTAAAAGATAATACGCACCATGCTGGACAAAGGCCAGTAGACAAACAACCAGACTCAAAATGCTGGGACTGACCAGCTTTCATGGATTAAAAAGATTCACAATCTAGACCAGCATGCTGTAGCTCTGGGACAGCTCTGGGATTTCCACCAGATCTCCTGCTCCTACATGAAGTCAAAATCCAACAGTGTCAGCCTCATATGCTTCCTCTCTTCTCAGAGTAAAGGCCAGAAAAAAGGTTATAGCCCTAAAGCAAGCAATGTGTGTGTGTCCCTCCTTTTGTCTTGGCCATTGTAAAATGAATGGTCAATATCACCATGACTTTTTGACTTTTGGGGTTTTTTTTTAGAAAATCTTTGCAGCAGAAAATACTGGAAAAGAAAAAAAAAAAAAGGGGAAAAAAAGGAGAAGGAAAAAAAAAAAAGAGGGGAAAGGCATATTTGTGCTTTGATACCTGCAGAGGGAAGATCCCTGCTGTTCCACCACTTCCCTCATTTCCCAGGGAGGTGTTGCATTGCACTGGGTGTAAATGCTACCCCAGAAAATGTTAAAATGATGAAGAGAAGTTGCCAATGGAAAAAATATTTTGCTCCCCTTTGAATTTTTATCTGAAAAGTACTTCAAGAAACCAGAGTTGGCAGGATGATAAATTTCTATTGCAGTTTTGAGATTGAAAGTGCAAGTTGGCACACAGTGATCCCCTTTCTTAATCAGTTCAAGATGGGCTTGGAGGGGGCACATTGTCTAGGTCTTGCACATCTCTCACAGAGGGAATGTGTAGAACCAAGTTTAAATTTCACCTCTGGTTTTCCCAGGTAACCATGTGTGTCACTGAAAACCTGAGTACAATGCTGGCACATTCGCTCATCTGAAATGCAAACTATATTCTAGTGGGATGTTTTGCACATTGCTATGGATGAAGTGAGAGCTGGGTCATAGGTCTGTTATACCCAGTAGCAAAACTGGAGGAAAATGAACCCTTGGAATGGCAGAAGAATAGAATTAGTGACACCTAGAATTGCTGCAGCTTTTCAGGAGGCAGCACCTGCCATCAGGTGTTAGTGTGGGAGGTGAAATTGGGATAGGTTAGCTTGTGCTGTATCAGATCCAGCTGGTACACACATCATGTCCCTAGAAGCAGGTTTTTCCATGGAAGCTGCACATACATATGCTGAGGGGTTTTGCTTCTGGTTAACCCACAAACCAATGTGCAGCAGAGGCAATGGAAATACTCCCGTTGACTTCAACACTGCTGGAGCAGCTCCTGGGAGTTTTCATCGGAGAAGAAACTATTCACCTCCTCTGATCACTGGAAAGATGTCAGGAAAGAAATAGATGCATGACTTCATAATTTAAAAATCCTGATAATTGTGTTCATCTAATCTGCCATCCTGTACAATGTAAACCATTGGATTTCTTTAAAATCTCTAGTTTCGATTTCAGCCTCACTCCTCAATGTACAGTTCACTTTAACTAAGCTCACTGTAAAGTTCTATTTAAAGTCCTGTTTCTAGTCTGATTTTCATGCCTCATCTTCAAATTGATTGCTACTCTGAAGCCTAAGATTTCCTCAAGAACACTTCATAGGTTCTTTTTCCAGAATGTTATTGACGAACTTTGCCCAGAACTCCCAAGACCTCAGAAACTTCTATATTACATTTTGGTTTATTTTTGTATTTTATTGCAGGCTGTTTTCTTATATTTCTGTGTATGAAGATACAAGCTCCCACACAAAGAAACCCACAGACCACAGTAACCTCTTAGATGGGGGAAAAAAATTCTCCAGCTGTTATGTCCATTTTTGGAAAGTGAGTACGAACTACTCGTAATCCGAGTTCATCCAAAACTATTTTTGAAGTCTAGCTGTCAGCATTTTTGTCTCAGCAATATTTGTGTTCTTCACTGAAAGTCACTAAACTAGGACACTGTGACATTAAGCTTTCAAAAAGAGGACTCAAAAACATTTATGTTGAGTTGAATGCACTTTTAAAATGGGAATAAAGTTAGAGACATCTTTTCTCCCTCCCCAAGAAAAGAAGCCATGGATTCCTTATAGCCTTGATTTTCCTATCTCTCATTGTAAAATAAGTTAGATGACAGGTGTGGGTTTCAGTCTTTTCTATATATGAATCTGCACATTTAATTCTTCTCTTAGTCTGTCCATAAAATATAGGATGACAGCACATTGGCTATTGAAGGCTAATGGTTGCTATTTTTACTTCTGAACAGAGTTGATCAGACTTAGCCAAGTCATCCCAAAGAAGAACGTGTATGTTTGCTACCAATTTTAGACCTCCAAAACAATGTCTCTACCTTCAAGTTTTCTACCATTTACTAATCCTCACCCGTTCTGGATCTTGACAGGCCTCTTGGATAAGTTTCTTTTATTCCCTGTAGGTCCCATTGACCCAGGACCTCTGCTGCTGATACAGAAAGGCCAGTTCTCTTTAGTTGTCTAGATAGTGAGTGTTCAGCAACATTGTGTGGTCGTAACTTGTGTTTTCAAATCTCCTTTTTTCCTGAAAGAGCCCTATATGTTTTCAGGTAAGTTGTTTGTCCTAGTTTTGGCCCAGATCAGTGGGAGGGGGAATGGCCAAGACAACTGTGTTATTTCATACCCCCTTACCTCACTGCCAGGGGTGGGGGAAAGGGACTCTCTCTCTCTTCCAAGAAGAGGGGCCCTTTCTGGTCAGGGGAGCAAGCATGGTGGGCATAGGATCCAGGCACCATTATTTTTCATTGTCCCAGGCTTGGTGAGCATTTTGCATGCAAATCACCCTCTCTTTGTACACTTCTATTATTGGTATTGTTGTTGTTTCTGTTTGTTTCCTCATCTTGTTGCTGTTCCCAGTAAATCATTCTTATCCCAACACACAATTTTTACCTTTGTGCCTCCAGTTCTCAACTCCAACCCCTGAGCAGGAAGGGGGAGGGGAAGGGAGGCAGTGGGAAGTGAGCAAGTGACATCTGGTTTGGGAGAATCTCAGTGGGCCACTAAATTGGGAAGTACTATTCCTAAACCACAACACTATTCATAACAGTAGCTTTACTATTCCATTTTCAGAGGTCAGAGATACTAATAATAGAGGTTTTAAATTTTTCAGTCAAAAAGTATAGGAAAATATAGTGTGTTTCACAAATTACTGAAATTTGTCATAACAAATCTTTCATAACTACTTCTTTTAAGCCCTCTACATATATTAGTCAACCAATGCCAATCGTTAGCAATTATTAGCATTATTTCTTAATAGAAAATATTCTGTTAAGAATCTTTTTCTCATGTAGCCTGTATTATGTTTCCAATTCTTGTTCATTTTCTCACCGAAACTCTAAATAATGACAGTCATATTCTTCAGCAGAAAGTTACTAAATGTCAGTTTTCAGGTCTCCTGTAGTAAAAAGAGAAGTTCATAAATACTGTGGAAAACTCATTTTTCTTGAATAATAGTGTTGACTCATATTAAGTGATATGAACTATATCACTCACATCAAGTGAGATAAAAAGCTTACTATTTGCAGTTGATAATATGGGTATATAAATTGTGATGATCAGTAAAACCTCAAAAAACTTCAGAGGCTTTTAAAAGGACTGATTCCAGTTGATCATGCTCTTACATTAGTCTCCTGGTATGTTCTACTCTGACAAAGGCAAAAAAAAAAAGAAAATTTCCAGGAATTAATATCTCTTCTGAAAATAAATCTCTACTTCTAAACATCAAAGATTATTTTCCCATGAAATGAGACTCATGTGCTACAAACATTGTTTCACAAAGACCTTGGAAAAGATGAAAGTAGAGGTTACACGTACATTCCTGTGCATATTCTGTAACCACATCAGTTCTTTGCTAAACAGTGATCCTGAGACAAAAAATATATAATCTCTTTATAGATGGAGGCAAACAATAAAAATTACTTAAATTTAAGCTTACAGGCAACACTTTACTACTCATACCAACATGCAATTATGGCAAAATCTCAGATTCCAGTAGCAATTATAATAATATTATAATTATGATAAAAATGAGGAAACATTATATTCTACTAGCATTCTGGTACTAGAAGATTTGTCCACCTAGCAAAAGAAGCTATGTAAGATCACTGGAAGAGATTCAGGTAGTTATACAACTTGACATTCTGCTACTGTGATGATTTTAACCCACTCTCTTTGAAAGACAAACCTTCAGAGAAAACGAACAAGTCTTGACAAACTATTTGATAAACCTACTGAGAACAGGAGGCTGTTTGCTACCTCTTAGTAGTAAGAGTAGTCTCTGTATATGTCTATATGGTCAGTATATGCACAGAGCTGCATTAAAATCCTTTACTCACCTTCCTCCTATTTAATTGAAATGCATCCATAACACAGGATCAGTGGAACACTGGATCGTTTTCCATACAAATAAGGGATAGGCTAAAACAATTAGGTGTTTGGAAAGAGACTGGGGACTTTCTTTGGGCTACCAGTAGTCAGATATAACTTCTTTTTCTTTCTTTTTTTTCCCTTTCTCCAAACTTCAGTGCTTTATAAAATGTACCAAAAAAAAAAAAAAAAAAAAAGATTTGTTAACAGCAGGAAGCAGCATGGTCTATGCTATGGTAGGAAAGGTAGTGCACTGGCTGTTTCAGAAAATTAATGTGAATTGCTTTCAGAAAGCTTATCCATTAAATGTATGTTATTCCTTCTGCAGGGATTTAGTGGAATTTATTATCCTCCAAAACACTGAGACTTTCTTTTCAGAAATGAGGATGAGAGAAACTGGTTAACTGCTTGGTAATTCTAGCTGGACCCTTCAAGAACATTTTATAGTTGCAAATGTTTGGCTGTGACATTGTAACCCGTAATTATAAATACTGATCTTTGGTAACAAATTAGATACTACAAAACAGGGAAGTTCAATAGTGTTAGTAATTATATGCAGTTCATCCACACAGCAAAGTGTACTTTGCAGGAGGGGACATCCAGGAACTTCACATCACAAATAAGGAAATGGGAGCATGAAAAGCTGAAGAACTTCCAAAGAAAGAAGATAGGACACTTTTAATCTCTTACCTTTGTTTTCCCTCCATTTTGTCTCCTAGTTTTATTCTTTATATATTCGTAGAAAGTATCCATCAAAACAGACTTGTCTGTATTGCTTGAATGTTCTCATTCCTCTGAACTGCACAGGTAATAAAAAGAAAGAGAGAAGATAGATAATTTTATGAGATATATTTTTGTTGGCAGTTTAGACTCAAGCCTATGAAACTGGGAAGAGTTCTTAAGACATTTCCTCTTTGCAAATTTTAATAAACATATTTTTAGCTCCATTCTTCAGGGATTTTATTCCCAAGCTATGATATTTCACAGCCTAGTAGAGTTGTCATTAACTAATACCTTAGTCCTGTAACAGAACTATCCATGGAACATAATCCAGCCTAAGACAGCAACATAAAATGCCTACATTTTCACAAAGTGACCTTTTATTTTCCATTTATCAAAGGCTAAATCCAACAAGATGTTTACCAAAGAAAGTCCAATTCAATTGCTTACAGAAGACATACAGTCTCTAGTGACTAGCATCTGAATCCTCTTACAGTCATCAAAATGCACTTAAAACATTAAAATAGAAAGTTCATTTTACCTAGGATTTGAGGTAAGATAGGCACATAAACCATTTAAGTTCTGTAAGGATAGATATATAATCTGCAGAAATAAAAAGCCACCACTAAAATGTCTGATCTTTTTCTTTAAAGACAGAGGAAAAATGTACCAAACTTTTTTCAAACTCATCTCTTTGTAAGCTGATGGTGAACTCTAATTCACTTCATTTAAGGACCCAATTAATCAGGGATACCATATGTTCTACTGCTGAAATATTTGTTACTAATTCAAGAAAATCATGAAACATTAAACAAAGGTAAGCAATCTCAGCTCCTGAAAGCCAGTAACATACAGCTCTTATTTTACCAGTGATTTCTGCTCAGCCTGTGAGCATAAGAGAATTAAATGACTTCTGTATAATACCACTAGCTGTTCTTTTTTTTTTTTTTTTTTTCAGATCCTTAAGGGCAACCCCACTACATAAATATGTCTCCTCTACTTGTAGTAATGGAAGCCAGGCCAGGGTAAGCCCAGTACTACCCAACACTTGGTTTTCTGGGCTATTTATAGAGATGATCTTTAAAGCAGTATTAATATGACCCATTTTAGAGTGACTGTGAATTTGGCCCAACTTCCTTGCCCCTCCCAGAGCTATAGTTGTTAAGGTTTCGAGTAATGGAACCCAGTAGCATGAAATAGTAAATTTATTTTCCTTAGGCGCACACACACACTCACACACATGGTCATCATAATTTCCTATGACATGTAAGAGAAGAAAACTCTCATACATAATATTCTAAAGGTTGAATATTTGGCTACCAACTTTTTCCAAAATAACTATTAAAGTTGTAATCGAAAGTGTTCCAGGCCACAGGGTTGGGTGGTTAAATTACACACTGAGGGGGAGATGGGCTGTGAACACTCAATGTGAGCTTTATTCACTCCAAAAATTCTTTCATTAGGAAAACCTAAGACAGGCAACTCAAATTTATAATAAGAAAGTGGCTTTTTTTTCTATTGAACTGACCATTTTGGAAACTCAAAGGGTTCCAAGCATACTATTAATTTTTTACAATGTCAGCATGCTTTTTATAAACTGTTTGGGTTGGTTTTTTTTTTTTTTCTGAATTTTAACAGTCATCCATTTTGGAAATATTTTATACCCCAGAGGAAAGATTTTGCTTTCCCTGAAGTGGGGAACAGTATCATATTTAAGCCGTACGATCTATTTTTAAAAATACCATAAATATGGAACAAGCTCTTTCCAAATTGTTCGCATTATAAACAGCGCCTAGCAAGGGCTGTGTTTGGTTTTGCTCTTAAAGTAGATTTCTTCCACGGATTTCCTCTGCAAGTGTCAGTGTGAAGGCTCAGAACTGTTTCAGCTTTGTCAGGGCTGGGAGCACCCTGGCACAGAAGGCCACGTGAGTGGATGTATCTCCATCATCCTTGTGCAATACCTCCCGTGTAAGTGATGCAGAGGCCACTGAAGCCATTCAGTAGCCTTTTCAGCAAGGACAGAAAGCTCTCAGCAAACCATCTGAACAGGCATACAACCGGGGTAGATGCTCCAGCATGCAGTGAGTTAGGAGGAATTGGGTCCCTTTGTTCACTTGGTCCCATTGTCACAGTTGCCTGTCACCCTGTGTCACAAATAGGGTCAAAAAGTGTCTATCTATTGTTTGCTCCCTCTCCTCTGTGAAGTGTCTCAACTTGAAGAAAGGTAGGGAGGATATTGCTCTGAACCTGTAACTTTGAACGGTCGTGGCTTTCAAACGTTCTCTAACAGCAGAAATTAAGCATGAGAACTGTTATCTTTCAAAAATCACTGCATTTTTCAAGAAGTGCTTTTCCCATATAATTCTATACTTTTAGCCTTGAAGGTTTAAAAGGCAACATTTTAATGTTATGTTACAAACAAACTACATCTATTTCCCGTTTTTTTCAGGTTTTCTTTGGTGCTTCTTAACTTGATCTGATGGCAACCAGAGTTCTTAGAAGCAGACTAGCCTGTCCCTTCCTTACCACTCCCACCACCTCCAAAGCAGAATAAACCACATTTCCAGAGTGAGTAATTGCAGCAAAAAGAGCACAAGCTGCAGGGAAGGACCTGGTCAGCCATGGTGGGGTTGTGGTGGTGGAGAGCAGTGCAGCTTTGCCAGGTTGCCTCCAAAAGCTGCTGGGTTTTGGACCACCCAGCTCACATGTTCACTCTGCCCTTGTCCTGATCTCACAAGGAGACAAGGCCTCATCTTTGAAACAAAACTTCTTTCTAGGACTTTTTTTATTTTATTTAGAGGCAGCATATAAAAGGCACAACCCAGCAAAAGGATAGAGCTGAAAAATTCAGTAGCTCTCAGGAGAAATCAGTTACAGGCCTGGGACTTTTCTGTAGTAACCCAAAGGAATTAATCTCCTCCTTTCACATAAACAAGCCTTACACAGAGCCTAGGTAATAACATAATTACAACCACACTTCACATACACATTACCATCTGCCCTTTTCTGTTACAATAGCAGTTCTTCCTCAGGCGTTATGTGAAAAGGAAAAAAATGATTAGCGGAGAACAAAAACATATCAGTAAAGAATAATGTGTGTTTCCTTATTAGAGAGCCTATGTCCTCTCCTTCCTCTTTGTTCCAGTACATACAGAACTATAAAACATGGAAATGTTCACAGGATATTAAGTATTAAAATGCTGATGTCAGCAAGCCAACAAAAACGCAAAGGACAATATACAGAAGTGTTACTGGACTACCACTGTAAAGTATTCATTTTATGACAAATTTTAAAGTTAACCCCAAAAAATGCAAACACATAAATTGTTAGATTAATGAAATCACATTATTCCCATACATTCTGTTCCATCAGAAACAATTTCTTAGTGCCATCAGAAGGAAATACAGCTGAGTCCTGACATATTTACAATAAGCACCAACAACCTTCATGTTTTGGTATTCTTCTTCATCACCTTGCTAACAACTTACATGTTTCCTAATGTTCACCAGGCCTGAAGACAAGAAAGTAGTTATATATATATTTTTATATTATATATATAACATATGTAATATATATTTTATATATATATATATATAAAAAATATGTAAACAGTATTCAATCAGTAACCTCCATACTCTGAAATTTCTTTTAGGTTAATTTACCAGCTACACTTCTCCCTTGTTCCTAGGGAAATAGAAAAACCTCTGTTTGCCTTTGGTGTCTACTACTTGTTTACCATTAATCTAAACTTTGCATGATGTCACTGATAGTGCATTGACCTTAGCAGGCATGTCACCAGGCATTCTCACTAAGGAGTTTGTGTATGTGTCTGTATGTGAATGTGTGTGATAAATATGTGTGAGACAGAGGCAGAAAATGTGCATGCAGTCTTTTCAGAGCAAACAAACTGGGAATCCTGGTGTTTTTAATCCCTGAAGTGTGTGCAGTGCACAGGGAGTGACCTGTGGGTGAATTGATGTAGAAACAACGCATTCCTCAGTCTTTCCTAGAAAAATCCTGCCAAAAAACCTCAGTAAATGGTGCAGAACATTTTTTTATGTTTCAACTGGCCCCCAAGGAGTCACAAGTAAGAAACAGAGAGACAAAGGAAGGTAGAAAGAAAGCATCTATGCGCTGCATGTTCAAAAGTGCATTTATGAAAAATAAAAAAGGAAGGAGGGTGGGGGAAGAGAGGTTTACAGTTTGGTCATTTTATCCCTTGAGTGCCGTTAAATGTTCCAGGCTGTGTGTATCTGGGACCATGCCAGGTGTTTCATGTCCTTTCCACGGTGTTGCTGAACGTTTCTGCTAATGGCCAGATCCTCTCAGACCTAAACCTGCTGACTCTTCCAAGTAAGAAATAACATTCAAGAAGGTGTTAGTGATGTGGGCTGAGCAGAAGTACTGCTACACAGGGTCTGTGCAGAATGGGCTCTCCCCTCTGCTCATCGTTGAAGAAGTAAAGGATCTTGGTTGCTATGGAAGTTCAGTAGCCTGTTCCTCAAATGCAACAGTCTGTTTCCAATCTTGCTAGGAGCTCATTGCTCCTGCACCCAAAAGAAGACCACCTGGAGAACAAGTGGGATCAGTCTGGATGGGGGAGATTGCAAGATCAGATACTGCTATTCAGCACACGCACCCTCAGCATCCTTTTTGTCTCTTACAGCGCATCATATCAACAGTGAAGAACATTAACAATGTTTCTGCAGAGTGGTTTATGTCTTAGACTCAGCATAGTCTTTGAAGATCTAAAGGAAAAATATACTCTGTAAAGCAACAAAACTGGGCGTTGTCCTGCTGACTGACCGTCTGACTGGAGCCAGAGTTCCTCTTAAATACCCTTTTGTGTTTGAACTCCTTGGGTCTGTGTTGTTCACTTTCCATAATCTCTCTTGACTTTTACTTAACATGGAGAAAGCAGATTGCAGTCAGTCTGCTACGTAAAGGGAAATGCAGTTCTCTCCTAAGGAAGAGCTGAGCAGGACAATTCCTGAACCCAGAGCAAACACACTACTGCTGTATACATTTCAAAACATGTTGTGATGGTCTTGTTGCTTCCCCCAAACTGCTGGACATAGTTCACTAATGACATCTTCCCACACAAAGTGCTTAATGTTTCCTGATAAGTCAACTTTTCTTTTTTGCTTTAACTTCGACTATAGTGGGTTAGGTTTTAAATTTACCCTTAATGTTGCTGCTGTAACAAATGGGACACGAGACTGACATCTGGATATCATGACACATAAAACTCCCACTTTTCACTTGTCATTGTTGGGCATGTTTTCCCAAGAAATAAGGAAAGTACTTACTCTGCATTTCTGTCTCTAAACAAGGTTTGTCCATGGAGGGAAAGAATTGGAGTCTTCTTTTTTAAGTGTAAATACATACCATGCTTTCAAATTACTTTCCTTAGTTGGCAATAAGTTTCATTGTCATGGTTGTTTTCTTGCTCCCTCTTTTCTCGGCAGGAGACAAATACTGTCCTCTTAGCTCCTAAGAAACTAAGGATCTTTTCTGTTTCTGTGTTTATCTTGAACACTTAGGACTTTGCAGAAGTTGTTCTTTTTCTATATAATTATACTGTATTTCAAGGGTAATCTCTTGGAAAAGACACTGAGTGAATGACAAACACCCAAGAAGGAGGAAAAGACCATGATGCATATAACTGCCCAAACTTTTCCTTACCTTCTCCAACCTTCTCAATAGCAAATACTCCACTAAACCCCAAAGCTCAACATAAAGCCTATGTGAAAGCAATAACTTGCTCTGGAGAATCAATGCCTTTATGCTACCCTTTAAAATATTTCAGATAAATCAGTCAAACAAATAATGTAAGTCTAAATTTAAACAGTTGGATGAAGCCTAGAAAAGCCCAGTGTTCCTGGAAGTGCCGGAATAACTTTTCCTATCACCCAGCAAAAGATTAAAAAAAAAAAAAGGCATCCAATCTAACTGGGGCAGTGGGACAACCTTATTTACAGAGCCTAGCTAGTTTTCTTAAATTTTCTCCAAACTAATTTTTATTTTTAATGCACTCCTCCTCTTTCAATTAAGACAGACATTTAGCTGAAGGCATTGCCATACCAACATTCAGGAGCCAAAAAGAGAAGTAGCATTTAAGTAGCTAATTAGAGCAGTTTACACAGTCTCACAGCAGCATAGGTAGGTCTATACCCCTGCTGAAACAAACACAGGCTTCTGTCCCACCTCCACTGATCACAGTGATACCTGTAATTACAATTATCCTGTAGTGTTTGGTGATGTCATATACATTAGCTTCTCAGTTCCCTCTAAAGACCTTGAGCTAAGTTATGTAGTGTCCTTGGAAGCAATTACTTGTCTCCAGTCATTTTCTGTTGATGTATAAAGTAAGAAGTTTTAAAAAAATTTACCCCAAGTACCGTGTGTGTGGTGACCCCACACAGATGCTGGCAAGTGCAAGTAAACTAAACATTCTTTTTAAGAAATGATAACACTCCATGGTGCCACATGGAGGTTGTATGATATATCAAGCAAAGGCTCCAGCAGGAGAGTTTGAAATTGGAGGAAAAATAAAAGGAAGAAGTTAAAAGATAAGAAAAAAAGTGTTTATATTCATACTGAGGTTACAGTAGGATTTGAAAATACAGACTTTATTAACACATCTTAGAGTAAATCATAGAAGGGTTTGGGTTCATAGGGACCTCAAAGACCATCTAGTTCCAACCACCCTGTCAAGAGCAGAGACCCCTTTCACTAGACCAGGTTGCTTAGAAAGCCATCCAACCTAGTCCTGAATGTTTCTAGGGATTGGGCATCCACAACTTCTCTGGGTAATCTGTTCCTGTGCCTCGCCATTCTCATAGTAAGAATTTAATCCTAATATCTGCTGGCAGAACTGTTCCCATCATTCCCCAAGACATTTTAAAAACCAAGGGTGGTCTTGTTGCTAAATCACAGGACTGGAAATCAAGTTCTTGTTTCCAAAAATACCTGAACTTCCCTCTGATCCTCAGCAAATACTTTAACCTTTCAGATCCTTTAACCTTCCAGCTTTCACACAGGCAAAATATCTTACACATTTTAGCCCAGCCTGTCCTCAGTCTCTTCCAAAAGGGTTTTCTGAATGTCCCTGAGCCACACTGGTAGTGTGCTTTGAGGGCTAGCACAGAAATGTTCTAGTGGGAAGTGTAAATAATTAGTAAAACTGAAGGGGTTTTGTCAGCTGAACATTACTTCTTTTCGTGAGGCTTTCTGTAGCTTTGAGTTGCCTGATGGTCCCATTCTGCAACACTTCAGTGAGAATTTCACCTACATTAAACCCGCGTGATCAGGTCAAATGCAACTCCTATTTGCTAAATGCTGAGCACCACTGGTGTAAATCCATACAAAATACAATAAGGTGAATACATTAAAGCTCAAGAAATATACCAAAAAGAAAAGGGGTTTTTATGTTAGAGAATGGGTATTAGCTAAACTTTACATTTGAAGTGCTGGTCTCCTGTGAACTCAGTATATATTTTCCGTATGTCCATGTGTTGGAAGTTTCATAAAATGCTGAGCACGTATATTTAAAATAGCTCTGACAGTGTATTAAAAAGCTCTAAAATATTATGACATGGCCAACTTCCATGTTTTTTAAAATCCATGACATGACACAATATATTTTATGTGTGGAAATATACATCATAAATATTGGCCAATGTCATAATATTTTTAATGTTTTATATGTTGTCAAATCTGCTTTAAACACAGTATGTGTGCTATACATTTACTGAAACATAACTCAGAGAGATGCAGGAAATCAACCATATTCTTTTTCCATGTGGGTTTATTATATATTTTATGATTTTGTTGCTCCTTACTGTACAAAGCTATTTTTTTTCTTTCTTTCCTTCTTTTTCTAGCCTTCTTGCTTGCTTGCTTGCTTGTTTGCTTCTTTGCTCACTTTCTTTTTCTTACTTCCCTGCTTTTGCTTACTTTCTTTTGGTTTTTTGCTTACTTTCTTGTTTGCTTTTTTCTCTAGTTCTCTTGAACAAGGCAAATGTTGCTTGATGAACAGGAATAGATTTTTAGTTTTCAGTTGTTCACTTTTCTGTTAACTATGCCTCTGAACCAAGTAATTCCAAGTCATGCACAGGTATGATTATGGTAACCTTGTCTAACCACTTTTAAACCAAGGAAATCGCTGCCTTTCCTAAAGCTGCTGCAGTGTTGAAGTTTCAGCTGTCCCAGACCAACCATGGGGCTGCAGCTCTGCTACAGCACATTTAATCAAGCCCTGGGACAAGGCAAGTACAAGCAGAGCAACTGAAATCATGCAAGACCAAAAAATCCTTTTCTTTCTGAGTCAATACTGTTGCAACGCAATGAAGCCCTGAAAGGCAGGGTAGAAGTTCAGCACCTCGCAAGTATTCTGACCCCAGGCTGGTGGTTGTCACCTCCCTGGCTTCCAAGAGGCCTGGCCAGTTTTGGTGTGGACTGGCCAGGAGCTGTCACAGCCACTTCCAGTTGACTACCCCTGACACTGGTGGGCACTATGAAGTGTTTAAACATAGTGCCCATGTTTCCAGTGGACCAGACCCTTCATTCATTTCAGTGGACACGACTTGTCCACCTCTCAGTAGCACAATCTTCCACGTCCAAAGGCAAAATAAGAGTGCAGAATGGAAGAGCTTCATCATCGTGTAATGCTGCGAGATAAATTTCTTAAGAAAGATACTGCAAAAAAGCTACTTTCTTACAGATGTAGACTAAAATCCTGGCCCCAGAGGTAGACAGGAAAATCCTCAGAGTTCAAAAGGCAAAAGGTTTTACCTCTAGACTTCTTCCTTATCAGACATGATCATGAGTTTCTACTTCAAACACCTCCAGAAAAAAATGCCTAGCTAGGACAATAGGGAGTAACAATTAGCAACAGAGATGACTTTTGGAAAATGTTTTAGGAGAAAAAGAATATTTATGTAATTAATGACATTCGTAAGGTTAAAGGGAGTGGTAGAGTAGTTGACCAAAAAAAAAAAAAAGCCCACAAAAAGAATAAGAAAAGAACTCAGAATATTTGAAAATGTTGTTTCATGGGTTTTATTTTATTTTTTCAGGTTTTTCCCTTTCCTTTTTTCGTTCTTCCTCCACTTTCCCTTTAGAAATGGAAGGGAAGCTTAATTAAAACAAGTTGTTCTGCAAGCAGCAGAACTAATGAAACCTTGTTTCCTGTGGGTTTTCCTCCGATATCCCCTGCTGTGATAACCTCAGCTCCATTCTCATATCGCCTATGGCTACCCTTGCAGGTCCCTGAAACAACCACTCTAATTCCCACACTCCCTACAGATCCCCACCATGTTCTTAAAATCCACAATCTACACACGTGCTATCATGTCCCCAGTTCCTTCCTAAACCTCTGGCTTTGTCAGAAGTTGTAACAACTTAATTATCCTTGTGGCTGGCACCAAGCCAGATTGTTCACATGTCTTATACACCAGTATTTAATCTTCACTCCAGTATCTTGCATTAATCTTAGTGCAGCCTTATAATGCTAGACATGCAAAAGAAACATGAGAAACTACTAATGTGAATGAAAATATAGGAAATGCATTCCAGAGTAACACTCCATAAGGGTTCACATCTAGCTCGGACCTGTTAAATGTTTTACTGTGAAAAAGTGTTGCAACTGCATTGGCACAGGCAGCCCAGCTTATGATCCAGCCCATGGGCCTGCTGTATAAATTACTACTGGATTCCCTGACAGGGTGAGGAAACATGGAAACCAAAGCCTGAGAATTCAGTAGGTGGGCATCAGGCAATAAATCAGTAAATAAATATTTCCCAAAAAAATGTGCTTTAGTCTGCAGAAGCAATAGCCCAGAGCTGAAAAGCCCCTGTGCTCTGTGCCTGGAGGGTACAGTGAGACTCCTGGCAGCACCAAGATAGGGACCAGGTTGTGAGTTTGTGTGTCCTGGTCAGGGATGTTTAAGAGATGCTGCTGGGATGCCTGAGTTGAATCCAATACACTGCCTCTTCCCTTCATTTTGTTTCTGAAGTACGTGCAGCCATCCAGCATCAACCCAACCCCACCAGGATGGCTTTTCCTCAGGAATGGAAATGATTTTATGCATTCCGGCTTCAAACAGATGGGATAGGCTGTGAGCCTGAATGCAGATGTTCAGTCCTTTCCAAAAAGCAGGGACACCATCAGGCATCAGTCACTCATGAAACACTCTGGATGGGAAGGAGGGTGCCTGAACAGGATCAGCCTTAAAATCTGAAGTGTGGCCATAAAATAGTCAAGGCAGGCAAGTTCTGCAAACGCTCTGAGCTGATGTGAGCTCTTCCACTCTGCCTCCATTTGAAGGCAACCCAGACCCTATAAATCCCATTGGTATAGAGCCCACAGGCCCCGCAGACAGGCAGAGTACATGAAGGTTTGCACTGATCAGCTTTCCTAGTGCTCAGAAGAATAGTCAGGACAAGCTCACATCATTCTCTGAAAGCCCTCTTAGCTATCCCATATCAAATAATCTTCTCCAAGCATAACAGAGCTGTTTCCACCACTAAGCAAAAGGCAATCAGCGACCCCGAGGAATGTTGTTGCCAAAATATATCTACTGAGTGGTTTTCCACCTTAACTGATCTTATACAAATACAAGCTGTTGGTCATTCATCAGATGCTGGCTCAGGAGTAGAGCTCAGCTCGCTCTTCACAGCTGTGAACAGCATTAAAAGCGTTGTCTCGGTGTAATGAACATGATTTCCAGCATTTCTGCTTTAGCTAGTGAATCCCAGAACCTGCAGTGCTTCATTGTTAACTCCTGGCTAGCCACCTATCAGTCACTCTTCCTCGAAGGGAGGTAAGAAATATCTATTTTTTAGATGAAAACATAAAGAGAAAAGGAAGTTATCTGATTTTGACTCATGCAACTGAGGCAATTGAATTAGAATATAGGTCCTCTCTGCTCACTTTCTTTCCAGTAAACTACTTGACTCAACTTTATGTTTTTAAGATATCTTTTTATGAGCCGGAAGTTACTCCAGTCAAGCTACAAAAACACAGTATGCATAGCAAATATGTGACAGAACACATTTGTTAATGCATTTCCCCTTTTCTTTCAGCACAGCATTCTTACAATGTAGGCCAGTAATTCTGAAAAAGGATGGAAGAAAGAAAAGAGGGGAACAGTTTTATTCTGGGAAGTGACTGAGGAAAAAGGGAAGAATAAACAAAAGGAAAGAATCTACATATTTAAGAAATACTAACCTAAATATAATTGCTCTATGCTCAGAGGAGATGCAAGCTAAGACAGTACATGAATGAAGCAAAATAAATGCCACCAACTAACAGCATGAATGAATTCTGGAAGTTTTTTTGGGATCTCCTACAAATGCTTATCAGTCAACATTAAACCATCTAAGACAAGTGTCCAGAAGTACTGTGGAGAGAGGAAGAAAAATGTTGTTTGAATTTATTTTTTTTCTCAGGAGGAACTGTCATGGGACTCAGGAGGAACTCAGGAGGAACTGTCATGGGACTTGCTATTTCTTTTATTTAGGGAAAGACAGAATTTTCATATTTCTAAGAGATGATCCTCAGTTCAGACATTTTGTATTGCATAGATTAGCTGAAGACACATAATTCATTTTTCCATAAGTAGAATTCTAGCTAAAGATGGCCCCTTTTTTTAGAAAAGCATCCACGGAGAACGTTTGTTCTCTAACAGTGAAATCCATGGACAGATAAGAGTGAACAATATATAGTACAATACTCTTTTTAAAGGGTGAGTTCTCCCTGTATAGCAGCTTGGTATACAATAGAGAGAGAAAACATAAAGACAGACAACAACTTATGCATGTAGGAGTGGAAGGAGAGAAACCATCTCCCATCTGAGTGTCAGAGGGGCACTTTGCTCTGCACAGGATAAATACACCACTCCTGAGCAATCCAGAGAGCAAAACAAGGGGAAACCACAGAACCTGGATAACTGCACTTGAAAAGAGAGAAATTACAAACCACCTGGGTGCACAGTTCAGAGTTCTGATTCCTGCAGGAACAACTACAGCTGCAGTGAGAGCAAGAGTGCAGGGAAAGGGACAAGAGAAGGAATGCCAGAAATAACCATCTGTAAGCTGCAGAAGTAGTGATTGAGAAAACAGTCAAGTCTCTAACATACAGTCAAGTGTATGAATCTCAAACGGAACAGTGAATGCTGACTTCAAAATACAGAGGTTTTTGTGAAGGGAGAGAAACCCTACTACCTCATAGTTCTGGTGTAACTGTACTTCCACTCGCCACATCTTATATCCTGCTGTAATTGCGTCCCAGTGAGCCATGCCCATACTGCATATGTACTTCCCAGCTGACCCATATGCTTCTTAAGTGGTGAGCTCATCTAAATCATCCCTCTCATTTACCTCCTACAGAAACTATTCATGGCCAGTCTATTTCTATTCTGACCAGATCGCTGATGCTCCACAGGACTTTGTGGAGCCAACCCTACCGAGATAATTGTCAGATTTAGAACTGGTTAAGAAAAGTTCTTCCCAAAAATATTTATTTGGTTAAAAGAATCTGAGAGATTCTCAAATTCTTGTGAACAGCAGGTGATTGTTTTTGCCAACATGTACCCTTAATTCTTATGCTATCTTTTTATATAGCTGTAGGCACCAGGCACATTAACCTCTCTAAGGCCGTGCTAACCCATGTCAGTCCATATTAGGCTGACAAAAGCTGACAGACAGACACAAAGGTGAACTCAAGATGTCTTAAAAGTCATGTACAAGTTCATTCATGTCCAGAACTACTCAGCAGACACAGTGGGGGAACAAATACTCAAAGCTGATCATGGCCAAATTTCCGAGAGCTCTGTTTCCACTGCATAAGCCAAATTTTCAAAACATTTTCTAGGTCTCTAAATAATGGGCTGTATTTCTATACAATATCAGCCCAAGTGGCTGAAGTCATTTGACAGTGTGGCCATTCATTTAAATATCCAAAGAAGCACAAGACCCTTCTGAAAAATCACAGTTAAAATGTACTGGAGAACTGGGTATGAAAAGGTGAGAGGCTCAGCTCCTTCAAGCACAACATGGTCAGAGGTGATTACTAAGATAACTCAAAGTCTCTCTGACTCAAAGCAGTATGTACATCTGCATTCAGCATTTTCCCAGAAGTTCACTTTTGGTGGAGGATAGCAGCATTTCACCTGGTTGTATGAAAGGTGTAAGTAGAATTAATTGACACTGTCAAAATTTTAAAGGCAGTATGAATTTTAATGAAGGAGGGTTATAGAATAGAAATTCCTGTTCTCATATGGAGTTCTTGTCCTCATATGGCACCTATCATCATATGAGCTGGAACAGAACTCCAGCTTTCTGTTCCTTCTGTTGCTTTCCTTGTAGAGAAAGAGGAAAAAGAAACAATCAGATATGTCACCATACAGTGTTGTGGGTGGGGAAGACAGCAACAGATAGTATCTGACAGTATCTAATAAAGTTTTTAAATATGGAGTGATAGGTGGTTTTGAAGGCTGTTCTAAAAGATTGAAATATTGTTTGAAGTGGCCCAATGGGACATAGCTGTGAATTATGGAACAACAGCACAGGAAGGAAAATTCAAGATAACTGTCAGGAAAAACTTCCTAATAGTGTGATACACAGCCTAATACTGTGGAATAATCTTCTAAGAGAAGAGGTGGAAGCTCAGTTGAATGAGTAATTTTAAAATTAGACTGTAGGAAACAATTCAGTGTTGGCAAGGGGTATGGACAAGATGACCTCATCAGCCTTTTCCATCTCAGATTTCTATGGTTCTGAGGACAGAGAACAATAAAAAGCCATTGCACAGAGTCAGTCCCAGAGAGCTGCAATGGGATAAATGGGATTGGCTATCAAAACATGTAGATTGCAAGAGAGACTGTGAATGAGGAAAGGTGGATGTGAGGAGAGGTGAAGGCATCACTGTGTTTAGAACGAAAGTCCTGGGTAAGGAATATAAAACTGGAACAGACCTGTTTTGAAGAGATAAAAGGCAGCAGAAATGTGAGGTGGGGAGTCTGGACAATTTTATGTGGAATGTATTTTCACAGCAGGTGCCAGGTGTGCACAGCTCTCATTCAGCAAGAGCCATCAAGTGTCAGGACAAAACCATTTTTAATACTAAGAGATTATGTGGGAATTGAAGGATTATGCCTTATGCAATATGGGTGTTCTTTTGCTTCACAACCATGCACAACCTGCTGGGCTCACCAGCATTTGTAACAACAAAGGAAGTCCCCACTCATTAGTCTGGAGGGCTCAGAGTATGTGGATTTGTCTTCTGAGCGAACACAGTCATGGACTATTTTCTCAGCCAGTACTGGTGATTAAACACATACAGTTTTACTTTTGCTCATACCAACTACAAACCTGGTTCTTTATTTAGAGAATGAAGCACTACAAGAAAGTATAACATTAAGAATTCATCTTGATACAGCACAGGTCACTAACTGTACAATTATTTTCCATTGGAAAGCTGAAAATAGACATCAGTTTCATAACTAGTACAAATGTTCAAGTTGTCATTGTGAAACTGAAGATATAATGTATTTTGGCCATTTTGGGAAGGGTTGGGAATGATCTGTCCCTGGTTTTTTGCAAGTGGATTTATGGTTTACAATTACTCAAACCCATTTTCAGGCAGCTCCCAAACTCTATTTGTGATGTGTCCTGTATACTGTGTCCTGAGGTATTATTTCTGCTTGTTGACTGGATGCCTTTTTAAGCAGTGGTATAGCAGATGGTATGTCACAAACTCCACTGTTCAAAGTTCATGAAAATTCCAGAATGCAAAGATGTTTTCATGAATACGCAGTGAGCTTTGGAGCATTTGCAGAAAACAAGTACTTTGCTCCTCCCCATTACTAACAGACACGAAGAAGCTGGGAATAATTTAAACATTGACCAATTTCTTCAACCAGTTTCAAGACATAAAAACAAAAGTGTATAGTGGCCTAAAAATGTTATGCCATTCAATTAAGAACTTAGAAGTGAGTTATAAAATGATGAATTTCTACACTAGTGATGACATCATAGTTGCTAAAGTACCTGTTTAAATTATGAGAAGTAAAAGTCACTGTTCTCTGTAGAGGAAAGAGTCCCATATTGTTTCAGCCAATGTGCTATGTAATATGAGAAAGTTCATATTATCTAAAATAGGGAATCAGAAGTCAATTCTCAGGAAAAGTATGGAAAGAAACTTAATTCAGGGAGAGGTGTGTTTATTGTATTCGTTTTGTGTTCCTTTTTAGAAGTACGATGATATTAGTATCAGTTGTAAATATTCATTCCCAAAGGAAAACAAGAAAGAACATCTTATTTAAACATACATTTTGAAATACTGTCATACATATAAGAATATAATAAATTATGTGCTATAATATATTAGAGAATATGTATTTTTTAAATTTAATTTTTTCTGTGATATAATTCAGTATAATAGACTATATTATACTATTTTATATATATATATAATAGACTATAGACTAGAAAATTCACTTACTATTTAATAGCTGCTAAGATGGGATTTATTCTTCCCTAAGCTCTTGATCCTCATATATTATCAGATTGTTATTTATTGTTAGTTTTACTGATTTTCATTATGAACATACTTTATTTGGTAACATAAATGCAGATAAAAGCTGCACAGCATTTTATAATAAAGTCAGATAAAGACTTTTAAGGCACTTTTCAACATTACCACTGAAACATTCTTTTAGAATATTTCCCTCAAATAAGTAAAGTAATTTTGAGGGCACCTGGATGAGGTAAGGTGGCTGCCACCTGCAAAATTTATATTTGTTTCATGAAATGCATTCTAAAAGTTATGTAATAAACCAGGATATCAGCAGGCCAAAATTTGAAAAGAGAGGGACCTGAAAAATATATGTTATTGTAGAACATTGAATGACTGAGGAAAAAACAAAAAGGTACAGTATAGAAAAGGAAAACAGAGTATTAGGTGCAAGAAATGAACACTTGTTAAATAGTGACTGAAGTTCAATTGTTTTTACTTGGTTTTATATATAATTTCATAGAAGTGTGTATGTTTTTAATGTATGGCATTTCAAAAAAAAAAACCAATATAATCATAATGAGCCATCTTGAAATACTTCCTAGATTAGAATAGAAGGGAATTAATTTCACTGTTGGGGTATGCTAGCAAAAAGAAGCTTAATTCATTCTCAAAAGTTCTTTGAGCTTTGATTTTCTAGAGTGTTGGCTTTCCCTTATATACATTGCCTGTAGTATAATGAGCCTCTGGAACAAAAATGCTTTTTATAATAAGTCTGTTTTACTTGAACCGAGATTTTTCTAGCACGGCACAGGGTAAGATCATGATGCCACTGTTTAATTATTCAGCCCTTGAGCTGCCTGTTAGAGCTCAGCATAGTTATTGCCAGAAAGAATAACTTCAGTGGTCTAAACCTGGTGTCTGAAAAGACATCCTGGAACCATAGGGTTTGAATATTGGCAGAGCAGAGCAACTTCTCTATCCTTCTGTGGTAGCTCTCTTTTACTACTAGGCAGTTTATTGAACAGGGGACTTTAAGCTGTGCCCTTAGAACCCAGAACTCATGTGAAAATTAAAACTCCAGCACTGTTTTCCATGAGCCCACAAGGCTGTTCCAATGTCATGGGCCAAAGTTTCACATTCATCCTCGTGTGGGTTTTATGTTGTTCATTTTCTGTCATCTGCTGTAGGGATGGATGTGTGTCAGCAATGCTGTACCGTGAAAAGTAAAGCAATGTGGAGCCTAGTGATGAAAACTGTTACTCTGCAGTTTATCCTAATTGTCATTAACACATATGTGAGCCACTTTAAATGTGTCTAGACCACAGTTAGATCCACTAAAGACTAATCAATTGACTTACAATTTATAATCCTGTTCTCAGCTCACTCTGCAATGCTTGGGGACTGATTAGTACCTCATGTATTTAATGCTCAAGCACTGTGGTGATATTGCTTATTATCATGATTTAACACTAATACCCTACTATTCCCGGCAATACCAGTTATTTGTCGAAAGAGAGAAAGGATTAAAAACATAGCTGGGGCGTTCACTGCTAGTTTTTGTGTTATTATGTAATAAATTCTGGTGGCAAATATTCTTACGTACTTTATATACTTAAAAAACCTTTCTGGCTAAAAGCATGTTTTGACCCAGTGAGGATATCTTCCATACACCCATACATGAACAAGCTGTACAGATGAGCCAACAGAGATATATATAGAAGAATATCTGCATATAGGTGTGTTTATGAGTGCATAAACAATGCCATAATGCATTTAATAGCAATGCCATCAGGAGTACACTCCAAGTAATTCACGGGTCATATGTTCCTGGGACAGCACATGCGGTGCAGAAACGCTCTCTTGGGTGGAAAGCAGCAGACATTCTGCACCAGCAGCACTACACAGCTGTGTTTGCTGAAGGGGAAGTGAAGTCTTCCAAATCAAACTGTTGTAAAATTTAGATAGGCAAAATTCAACTACCAAAGTGGGACTTGGCTGGCATTCTGAGACCTTAATCCTTAGTGTTGCAAAAGGTCCCATGTGACCTCTACAGCCACAAATGGTGTGTATCTGGTTTTACATCTCATTCAGGAGACATTAATATCTGCATCCCAGCAGAAGTATTCACCTTGTACAGCACTGCTCTGCCACAAGAGCTTTAGTAATACACCTTCCTATTCTGTTACTTCTAACTCCAAGGCTGTGTTTTTGCCTTGCTTATCTCCAGTCTATCCATCAGTCACCTCACTTGTCACTCCTCATGTCTTCAGAAAGTCCAAAGAAGCACAAGGCTACAAGTGGGCTATTATAGGATGATTTTGTAGGGAATGGGGTAGGAGTGATCTGACATCAGCTTTTGTATGGTGGCACTAGTTCTCATCACACAGGGCTGAGTCAGAAAAATAAGCTTTGCAGAACTGTGGAGTAGAAATGAAAGTGAATTCATTAGTACTCTGCTCTACGTCTGGAAGTAATTAATATCTAAGAAAGGAAGATAAGACAATATTATTTTCTCAGAATGGCAAATTCTTGAACACTACAAACTAGTTTAGCTTTGAGGGAATATACATGAAACTGCCTATAATGATTATCAGCAAAGCTACTCCTGAAACTGATGCACACAAGCTATACTATTTCCAAAAAAAAAAATAAAAATAAAAAATAAAAAGGCAGAAGAAAGTATGGAAGACTTTCCAGATGAGACAAAGTATATGAACCAATCTGGGGATACTGGAATGACCTTGAGACAGTTCAAAAGAGGAGAACTTGTAGCTTGGAGCAAAACACTTATTAGGGCACCCAAAACACCTCAGATGAACCCATGCCAGCACACATGGACTGTGATGACCAAAGTTACCCTTGAAGTCAGGAAATCCAGACTGACACTTGCATTGACTCTAAAACAGAGACATAAACTTGAGTCCTAATCACTGCAGATAAAAAGCCATGAGTCAGAATCACACGTGCCCAAAATGAGGATATTGGACTTGCACAGTTACAAAGCGTTCAAAGCCCTGATGCTGCCGAGTGTGACACACTCACCTTCTCACCAGCACAGGGAGTTTCTCACCTTCCTGATGGCCTTAGGAATAAAATAAAATGCAATATCTAAGTTTAGTTTTCCTTTTGCCACTACCCAAGAAAAACCCAATAAGAATGAAACTCTTTGTTTAATGGAACAAGCCTAGCTCCTGATATTGGAGATCTGCATTCATTTCTCAGCTCTGGCACTAATATTCAGTGTGTTGGGCAACCCAATACCATGTTCATTCTGAAGTCAAGGAATAAAATTTCTGTCTTTATCCCTGCATTTTACACAAGTCCACCAGCTGGACTGTGATCTCCAGGGACAGAATAAGTGTCTTCTGAGCTTGTGTAGTTCAGGGCATCATGGAGCCTGTTCAACACTATTGTGACAGAAACAATAACATAAGTGAAATGCCTATGATGATTTTCAACTTAAAGCAATATCTTCATTAGCAATGCCTCCAGCAATATTTATCCACTGCCAACAATTCCTCTTACCTGGCAGAATCTGTTCTACTGAATTTGGAAAGCTTTTCTTTAGAACTCTATTGTCTGTGGAAATGTCTTTTTACTATTCACCTGTTTGCTACAGCATCAAAACTCTTGTTCTTTTGAACTGGATACATGAGAACAAACAAAAAGAACAAACAAAATTCTAAATGTTGCAGATGAACAAAAATCTTTTCCTTGTTTATTTTTTTTTTGCCATCATACATCCAAGAAGACTATCACGATGTATTTTTCACTGTATGATTACAAGGCATCACATTTCAACTGACTTTGTTCAGGAAGGTTGTCCTATGTACATAAAATGACTATGCAAGAACAGGACAAACACCACCTCATTCACAAGCCAAGACAATCACAACACTCTGTCTAAAGTATTTGTAATTGTCCCTTTCTTTAAGAAGAGAAAAATATTTATATATTGAATGGCAAAGTACCTCCATTTTTTTAGAGGCATCTTAATTCTTCATTTATTGTATTAACTGTTTCCTACATTCACTCATCAGTCTGACCATTGTTTCAGGCTATTATTCCTGTGCAAAGCTGAGCTGATAGTTTTTTGAAGCTGCCATTCTCCACAATGGTTAGGAGGAGGGAGGAGTAAAGAAGGGGGAGCCAAGAATTGAGGAGAAGGATGTAGTGGAATGAAAGATGATCAGGGAAGGGAAAGGGAGAGTCTGTTTTGTTAATGCTGTTCTGGCCACCTCTCATGTCTTCCTCTTGAATTTTTTAAGTTCTTCAGCTGCATGTATTTAGCTTTCTGGCTGCTTTTGTTTTTTGGCTATCCAGCCTTTCTCTTTGCATCTACTCACTTTCTTTTTTACTTTTTTTTTTCAAGAAACTTTCTTAAGCTTTTCCGGCCACGTCTCTCTCACATTGTGTGGCCGCTTGTCTCAGCTTCCTTGCCAGGCTCTCAACCAGGGCTGCTTGGCTTAGACCTCCCCCTACTGCTAAATGTTATTAGGCAGATGCAGAAATCTGCAGTGTGGTGTGGGCATAGAGCATCAAACACCTTCATACAGGCAATGGGGTGCTTCATCTCTGCTAACAAGGCAGGGTGATGAGGACTAATCTGCCTGGCTCCCTTCTCACCTCACAGATCACACAGCAAAAATGTGCCTGGAGAAATCTGTTCCCTCCTAGCTCTGCCTCTCCTGGAGTATTAATATGCAGTAATGGATAAAGCAGCCAAGGGCAGGCAAAGACAGCTCCTAAAACACTCTCTATGCCAGTGTAAAGGTCTCCAACACACAACATAAAGTTTGAGGTAGCAATCTCCAGATGCTCTGCTATTGAATTCTTGGGATTCAAGTCAGTTCATGTACACTCATATGCATTTGTCTATCTAGTAGCCAGTCTACCTCTGAATGTTTTGTTGTGGTAAATAGCAAGCTGTAATACAAAACATCTCTATGAAACTTCTGTAGACGCTTTGTACATTCATCTGTATACATAGTCTTAAAGTAGGAAAATATGAGAATTACAAAATCAGATTTATAAAACTGCTTCCCGTAGCACTGCCTCATAACTCAAAAGCAATTCACCAATGTAATTAAATAGAAGCTTAATCTTAAACATACACTTTGGCATGAGAATGGCACTGTTTATATCACTTCTAATATTTGTTCTGAAGTGCAAACACTGTTCCTACACAAAAATCATTTACCCATTAGTGAAGGAGAACAAGAGAACAGCAATGTCAGTGCTGCAAAGTTACATACACACACACATTCAAGAATATAGTGGCAAATCCATCTCAGAAACCAGGAAAGGAAGAAACTCCCAACTCCAGTATGTAAGAAGATGAGAAATGGATCCGCTCATTGAGTTTCTTTTTCATCAGTATATATTCACAGAAACATTAGTTGCATATACTATTCATGTATTGCATTGCACTGAAGTAATGAAGGGTTAGATCGTCCTATTTGCTCCCAGTTCACTTAGCCAGAGACTGCTCACTGATCCTCAGCAGCTCTTGGAGCTGAGTGTGTTCTACAGAAGTCTTCCACACTCATTGTTGCAAAGTCATGGTGACCAGGGGAAGTAGGGAACCCTTGGGAAACTCCAAATTCCCCTTAAACTGCCTTTGTTTGTTTCTTTGTTTGTTTTTTTTTTTTTGGGTTTTTTTGTTTTGTTTTTTTGTTTGTTGTTTTTTTTTTTTTTATTGTGTGGCTAGTTATGATAGTTACTGAATGAAAAAGCAAATGAAAACCCAAACCTGCTCCCATTTCTTGCAAGCTCCCTGCTGTATTCTTCTGGTATCTCCATTGCTTTTTTATGCAGTCCAAAGTGTTATCTGGCTCTTCATCTGTAGCTAAAACACACAGGAAATATAAGGAAAAATAATGACTTATTTTTTAGCATTTCAGAAAAGTGTGAGTTGGGACCTCATTGTAATGTTCTTACTGTTTCAGACTGGAACATGGTTGAAACCCAGTCTTCCTCTCATCAGAGGTAAATAATCATTTGCACCTGTGACTGAACATTTAATTAAAATTATCAGTATTTCTAGAGGCCTGTTCTTCTCACAGGATTTTGAAGAAATAGCTAGCTGCATGTTGTAAACAAAGGAATCCTATAAACCACTGAAAGTTTGCTACTTCTTGGATAGTCCTTGAAAGAGGGACCGTCATACTGAAAAAGGAAATTAAAATGCTGAAACCAGAAAACTGGAGGGAATCTGTATAATTATTTAAACTCTAATTCCTCCAGAACACTGGGATGATTATAAATCTGGATATTATTGTATGTCTTGTAAATGACTGAAACTCAGATATGACAGATGATTCATCAGTACAGTGGGATCATTTTGAAAGCTGCAATACAAATTCCAGTGCTTACAGATTGGAAAGACTTGCACATATCACCTTCTTCTGCATTTATATTTTTTTTTTAGTACTGCAGGTGTACTGTATGTCTTGTAGGTAGGAAATCAAGCCCTCAGTTCCCAAAAGGTCTTGCAACCTCAATGGACAAGATAGGAAATGAAGGCACCAAGCAAAATTTTCATGTTCAGGGTAGTTTACTGGTTTTGTTGTCCATAATTTGGTTTAACTATCTTTTGATATGGACAAAGGGAGCCCACACCTGGTTATAGCTTCTGATGCCTTTCAGAAATCAGTGTCTCCGAGTGTTTTAAAACTCTCATTTGCTGCTTTAAAGACAAGTTGTACATATTGAAAGTGTGGGTAAAAAATAGCCAACAAGAAATACCAAATCACCATAAATGTTAAGTTTTACATGAGAAAGTAACATTCAAAAATTTTTGTCTCAGTTTTATGAGTGTTCTGTACCTTTTTTTAAGTGTGAGTGAATTAGATTTAAAAAGGCTTGCTAAGAAGATATTTTAGCTATTTCAAATAATCTCAGCTCTCAGAGATTGCCCAGTCACCTTAGCATGCAGACCATCTCTATAGCATTGAATAAATGGCAGTGATACAGGAAACTGGGCAGAAGAGAGAATAGTGGTCTTGCATGGAGTACAGAGCATCTGCCTTGGTTGGGGTGGTGAAACATTGAAAAATCCAAGTTTTTAATGAACCCAAAAGAATTCAGTAAAGAAAAAAATAGGTTGAAATTTGCCAAGTCTGACAGTGGCCCGTCATAACAAGTTACGGGAAATAAATTTTGGGAGTGAAAAACCCCCAGAAGTCCCAAAATCCTCTTGCAGTTCATAGGTATAGACATGAAAAATCATTTTCCATTCCTATTAAGGAGACTTCCAAGTGTCTTTGTATAGTAAAGACCAATAAATACTATTAAAGCTTCTAGCTTTTCTTCATTAAAGATCTCCCACTAAATAGCTGTTTTTGATGCAGCTGATCCAATGCTATAGTTTTTAAAGGTCCCTTCCAAACCAAACTGTGCTATGATCTTATAATTATTCTGCCATAAAAGTGTCATTAAGGGATTTTTTTAACTCACTGAAATGCATCTTTCCCATTGTCGTTGCAAGACCAGTCCTGTTTCCATTGAAGTCCATGGGAACTCCATTTGATTTCCATGGAGATTGGCTTGTTTCATGCTAGCTTTGTATTTCTCTGTGACACAAATCGGGGAGTCTACAGATTTTAATAATCACTGAAAAATAACAAGAGATTAATTAATACTAATTAATATTTTCTTAGTATTTGACCAACCTGACAGCAATTTGTGCTCCACCTTTTTATTAAATTTTAAACAGTTAAACATGTAATGTATTTTATACCATAGTAGTATTCATATCACAGAAAAACTGTTTACCCTTCTGTTATGAAGCTGAAACTCTTAATGATAGAGTTTTATATGAAATAAACTTTGCCAAGTGAATGCTAAATTCTGCTTGTTTTTCAGATGTTCTTCACTGCTATTCTGACAGGATTTTCTAATTATCTTATTAGCAAGTATTATTTATTTCTTGGTACTTTGCAGCTTGCATTTCCTTTAAAATTAAAACAGCATGTCAGATTAAAGCCATTCTTTTTACTTTCCACATCAACAAATTACTGTCATTGTGTATAAGGGATTGTGATTCACAGTCATGAGAAAACATAAGATGCAGAATAGAATAGGAAGAGGGACAGTACTGATTTGCAGCTGTAGGCTTGCTTTCTTTCAGCTGAAGCAGTCTCTTCTCACAGTGGTTCTCCATAGGTACAGATACAGAGCATCAAAAACTGAGCAGAAGAAATGGGGGTGAGTGTGGGACTGATTTTCACAGTGCAAAGAGGAAAATTAGACCCATGTGTCCTTGACCTCTGCCTCTGGACAATGCTTTAAAAGTCAAAGGCATTTAAGGTTTATTCTCTACACGAGTTTGAAAGTGGGAGACCCTTAGGAGACACCCAGTTTAAGCAGCAGCCACGCAAACAGATTGCACTTGAACGAAACCAAAGTCAGTTCTTCCTTCCATAACTGTTTCTTGTCATGTTGCAAGATTAGCTTTGAAAGATGTTGAAATGGTCCTGATAATGGTTATCACTTAATGCTCTGTGATGACTGAGCCATGAGTTTAGTGGTCTTGTTTCCTGTACAGTGAATAACTACATAAATTAAATGCGTGGGATATCAAGAGTGGTACTAATGCACTGCTTTGCTGACAGTCTCAGGAGGGTTGCAAATGGCGATTAAACAGACATACACACTGCACCCTTCACCTCCTCCTGTGGTTTTTCTTTCAGGTTTGGACCAACACAGTCTCTGCAGGGCAACGCAGGGGAACATTAAATTGTGACTGAAGCAGCCATTAAAAGAGGGATTTAGAACACTTCTCTGAGCTTAGGCCACTTGACTGCACAGTTTCTCTTGTAGCTGAACCTCTTTCAGCACCTCTCTATTGTTTGTGGGTTCATTTGTCTGAGGAAGCTCACATCACAGTAACTGTTTCTGCAATAGAGCTACAGAAGTAGTTACGTCTGTTTAGAGGTTTAAATATACCTGTGGATGTGGACCTAAATTCCCAGAGTTATTACAATTTAGCAAGAAATTCTAGTCATTCAGGTACAAAACCACTCATTTTTTCAACCTGTAAAAATTACCATGCTTACAGCCTTTCCAAAGGCAAATAATTTCAAGAATAAGGAGAAGGAGAAGATTCCTTTGAGCAGCAAGAAACCGAAATCTCTCAGGAGCCTTTGAGTCTGTTTATGTGTGTGACATTGTGGAACATGCTGTGAATTATAACTGGCAGCACAGACTGTAAAATTATGGTCCCTTTCTGACTGCTGTCTCTGTGCACTTGAGCCATGCGGTATCATTTCTCAGGAACATGTATTTCTCATCCTTTAATCTGGAACAACTTTCATGCCCTACACAGGCTCCATTACACACCAGTAGAGACTATGTCTTACATGAAGATGCTGTCCAGATGTCTGCAACTTACTGTCTGGGCTCCTCATGGGACAGAAGATATCTGACACAGAAATTTATTGTCAGTGCAGAAGTATGACACCAATAAAAGTTACTTCAACTTGCTTGAGTATTTCTGAGTGCTGTTAATAATATAACGTGGTGATAACCAACCTCATAATCCTCTTGCAAAACTACATGTTACTAACTGACCACGAAACAGTTTTTTCCCATTGTACTATTGTGGAAACTTCATGCCCTGCAGGCAAATAGCTTTGGTTAAGGGGGGAAGATCTCGAGAACTTTCATGGGTTTGTGACAAGAACAGCTTGTCTGAGTCTAATTTTACCCAACAGTTGCATAAATGAATTTTTAAAACATGATCCATATTCTTAATGTCTAATCCAGGACTATGCGGTTTCACGCAGGGCTAATCCCATGGAGTAATATATGACTTAAAGCCTTGGATCAGAAAACTCCTGAATATCAGTTATACCAAAATTGTGGTGCCTGATGATAGCTAAAAGAAAAAGAAGAGAAAGGCACGTAAGGGAAGAAAAAGAAGAGACAGATAAACAGCTTAAAAAATTGTTGTCCAAAACACTAAAATTCCCTAAGATATCATTTAAATATTTGGAACAAGGACTAAGTTAGTCAGAGACAGATGTCAATTAAAAACTTCACATTGGGCAAGCCCAACAGAAAGAGTAGTTACAGTTGAATGCTTAAGTCAGAAGATTAAGAGAATTATAGCAGAGACACAGAAATGCTGGGGCACACAGAAACACGCTTCAGCTAGCAGGCAGCTGCCTCTCGGAAACCTGGACCTCCACTTCATTCAATTGGTGGAAATTTCCACAGAAAGAGCCCTCCATAGTGAGAGGTGCTCTACATACACATGCTTCTGGGAGGTGGATGACTGTGCCTCTCTGGATTCTCCCACTTTCTTTTTCTTTGCCTGACACAAGGATTTGCCAACCTGGTGCAGCCCCCTGCTACAACTCTGTTCACATGGGCAAGAGCAAGGGCTGTAGTAGGAGATGTTCTCCTTCTGGGTTACTGTGGGACTTGCCTCTGCTCCTTCTCCAGCAGAGCAGTGGGAATTCCTCACCTGTCATCCTTGGAGGATCCTGCCCATGCCACCATTTTCAGACATGTAGGTCTTTCCCTTTTTGCCTTAGGTCACACAAACACACACAAACAGGTGACACTTGTAATGGATTAAGAGATGAGTTTCTTACACAGCTCCAGCCTGCTTGTATCATTTTGTTTGTATCACAAGTTATCAAATAGACTCTAAATAGGTTTATCTCCATTACATATGTACTCACTTCAACAGTGACATAAAATTGCCTCCTAAGTACACTCCACAGAGCTAAGGGGTCACTTTTATGCTGTCCCTTCATGGTAGAGGTGATGCACTGGCTGTTGCATGTGCAGTGTCTTGGAGGACAGACCTCTGAGGCACCACTAACCTGGGCACCATCAGCCCTTGCATGCTCTCTGCCCCAGGGCTTGCAGTCACAGGATTTGTGTCAGCAGACCCTTTCTCTCTGCCCTGTCCTTCCTGTGCTGCACTGAGGGCAGCAGGTATAAAGCCAGGAGGTGGAAGGGACAAGCAAGAAGAGAGGCAGACTCCCACTGTGAGCACCTGCTGTGCCAAGGAGCTCAGGAAATGCTGCTACAGTGGAGGAGAATCAGCAGCCACCAAATGTGAGGGATGATCTCCAGATGCTGGGGGAATGTCAGCCTCCAACAACTGAGAAAGGTGCTTACCACCATAATGGTGGAGTTACTCTGTAATCCCTTCTTTTCTGTCTTATTTAGTCCTGCCAAAGCAATCAGCAAGTTCAAAGCTGTCACTGAACTCAGACAAGAAGGGGATGATTACAGAGTGCAGTAATTTTCTGTGTGTAAACCAAAGCACTTCCCATTATGTAATGCAATGGCACATATGTTACAAGCCTTCCACAGTGTGCTACCCACAGCTTGTGGGAGCCTCCTCAGCCAGGGTGCCTTGGCCCTTCATCACATCTAACCTCATATTTCGCCTCTGGAAGCCTTTAGTCGTGTCCCCGAGCATCAGTGCCAGCTAAGAAGGCAGTCATTATGCTTCCTTGGGTTTCTGCTACATTGATGGTCCAAGTCTCCTAAATGACACTTGTAAGACAGCAAAAGAGCCTGTTCTTAGTTTTAGCTGATGAATTACACAGCCAAATCTATCACTGCTTTTCCCTTGGATCTTGTGAAATATTATCTGAGGAGATAATCCACTGTGATAAATAAAACAAAACAAATGAAGTCCTCAACAGATGGTTTCACTATTAAAGTCTGAAATCAGAGTTGAGAAAAACTTTATCTGCTATGACACAACATCTCACCAAATGCTGACAGATTTTTCCTGTTGTTCATATTTATATGATGAAAGCAATCAACATGATATTTTTCTTAAAAGGCAACCAAGAATCTCAGCCCAGTCTCAGACAAAGCTTTTATTTCCAGATGTTCTCTTCGTAACATGAAACATAAGAACTTTTGTAACCGGGTCAAGCTCAAGATGCATCTAGCCTAATATCCCAACTTTGAAAGAGAACAGTCCAGGGTGTTTCAGAAAGTGTATAAGAACATGGCAAGTACATCAGGGTTCTTTGCCTGGCTCCTGGATTCTGGTGCATTTTCTGCTTATGATTATTTTCCTTTTGGTGTAGCCTTGCAACTAGGCATGATTGAGTATATTTATAAAAACGTGCATCTTGAATGGGTGGATTAAGCGAAAAATATTTTTCATAAACATTTGAAACACATGTAAACCTAAATTCCATGTATATGAACATTTTACCAAAAATTATAATTTTTTAAAATTAAAACTGGGGAAGGCAGACAAGATCATGTCAAAAAGAAAAAAATTAGATAACTTGAAACATTAAACACTTTCACTGTAAATGTTGCTCTTTCACTACAGATGTTGTGTACATGTCTGCAAAATTATTTACCCTTTGTCTTTTCAGTTCTATGACTGTTTTCCTATTTAATTTACCTTAGAAGAGCTCCCTTCTTACCACTTCTCTAAAAACAGAAGTCAAAATCGCTGTTAACCAGAAAGGGAAAACAACCACTCTGAAAACATGCGTGGTCAGGATGTATAGACACATTAATCCAAACACTATGCTCTGCTTCATCTATATTTTTATGGAATTGGCTACATATTTGAAATAATCAGACTACATAACTTTAGATTCGTGGCACAATAATCAAGATCAGGTACCTTTGCCTGTCTGACTCCAATACAGATACAAGTCTTGAGGTCAGGTCTCTGTTTTTATCAGGGATCTCTATTTCCAGTAGGAGATCCCTTGCAGTAGACCCCATGTACAAGAGAGCAGTAACAGGCTGTGAAAACAAAACTGGTTAGGTCTCTTAAAAACACATTGTGAAGCTGGACATTTTAGGTTAAAAATACAAACTAATTTTTGAATGATAAATTGGTCTCTGCTTATGAATTTTATACTGCTGGAAACAAAAGAAACCACTATGTGCACCTTATGGTAAGGTTTAAACAAATATTAGTTAAAAAAGCAAAAGTGCGGTCTCCTTTATTGCCAATTACAGGTTTACAAAGTTAAACAGGGAAAACTAATACTATAGCCAAAACAGACTTCCAGAGAGCCCTCCAGAGTCTCACTTTCTGTTCACTGGACTAACATTAGTTATATTTTTATACCACAAGAATGGGCAGGGAGTATTATTAGGGTTTGGTAGCTTTATGATCAGCTTCATATTCAAGATATTTTCTTCCAGAAATCTCCAAGTTTATGTGCAATCCTTAAGGAATATACCAATGAATTGGAAGAAGCAGTAGTAGTATTTGCAAGGAAAAGAAAAAAGCCAGGCTCGGGGTCAGTCTAGAAGTAGATATAGCTGTAAAATTTAGTTCAACACATTCAAAGCAACTTGCTGGCTTTCTGCTCCCCGTGTTCCAGGAAGAGAGCATTCTTTGGCAGGCACTGCATACAGAGGTTTCAATTTATGGGAAAGAGGCTTGCCTCAAAGAGGTTATTTTTCTTATTTGACCAAAGTTTGGTGTTTTCCATCATTAGAACTCTTTGCCTAAATAAATAAATAAATAAATAAATAAAAGATCATTTTCAAGAGTTATGTTTTCCGCCAGATAACCAGGTGCTCCTAGGGTTTTGTACTAAGGCACTCCTAGACCAAAATGAAACCTACAAAGTAAAGGTCTTAAAAATTCAGAGAATAAAAATACCAACCCTTAACCATATGTGTGTGATCTTTCTGCACAGACATACTAACCCTACAGCTGTAGCAGCACACCAGGTGAACCCAGGTAATCCAGGGAAGTAAGATGGATAGATTTTACACACAGACGCAGAGGCAGCTCTGCATTGCCCACAGCCTGTGCCATACTTGCAGCAGAATTCACAGTTGAACTCCCATTTCCTGAGTAGTAATCCAGTGCACAATAGGAAAGTTTCGCCATTCTTACATTGTCCAAAGATCTCATCCAATACACAGTCACTGTGAGATTTCCATAAAATATAGGAGTTCTTGGCCTATCTGGTTTCCTCTCTCAGATTTCAGATATTTTTTCTAGAGATTTCCTCTAAAAGAGATATTGTGCATTTTCCAGAGTTAGTGTGCATGTAGCAATTGAACATAATCTGCCATAAGGATTTACATGAGGTAATGCCATCTGCATCACATCTCTTTTGCTATGGAGAAAACACTAAAATGTAATTTGAGGTCAAGATTGTAGGGATTAAGATTACTGCTTCTTTTAAAGTACACTATAAAGAGGGAAACTTTAAGTGGGCTTATAAAATGAAAGGATCCTTATGTCAGGCCATATTTTCAGCACATTGCCTGTTATTGCCTAGAAGAGTATTTAAAATTGAAGTAAATGCCCACTGTATTGGACCTTGATGTTTGTACCACATGTTCTTTTTCTATTTGATTGTGTTCATATAGGAATCCCTATGCCTGATCTTAAAAACTTTTCAGAAAACAACATCACGTCTTGAATCCCAAGACAGGATGAATCTCCCTTAACTTAAGATGTCTACTATGTGCATATTTTAGTTTTGTCATGTGGCCCTCTGAATTTTGCATTCATTTTGTCTCATCCTTTGAACTAAATTCGATACAGCATGTAGAAGACCTCTAGGCTGGATTTCTCCTTCTCAGAAAGGAGCCAAGACAAACCTACAACAATTCAGCTGGACATCTCACAGCATAAAAGTTAAGCAATCTCAACCACAAAGAGTGCTCAGCAATACCTACAGACCTTCTCTCTGTGCCTGAGTACTGTATTTGTGGCAGTACTATCACTTTCCTGCAGCCTTATTTGCTTCAGGGCAATAGTAGCATCTCTTTTATTCTCTGTCTTTGTCCCTGTTGACACTATTTATCTGCATAAGGTCATGATTTGTTGTGCATTGGATATATTTGTTTTTCTCTATTTCATTGAAACCTTGTGCTAAAATCCAGTCCTCTTTGAATAATAATGTGCAAAGATTGCTGAAGGATACAGTATGTTGAAATGGAGGATTGGAGGTGAAAAGAGTGGCTTTTCTGCCTCTCTGCCTCTCTCAACCTCCATAGTTGTTCTTATCATATTGTTTGAGGGTATCATTAATGGGTTCTACATCCAGTTCCTCTGTTAGGTGCAACAGCACTCATTTTTTTGTCAGCAGAGAGAACTAAAAGACTGAAATTCAATTCACTTGAGCCAGGCTACAGGTAAACCTGTCTTGAGTCTGGGGAACTGAACTGAAGTCCCCAGTGAAAGCAAAAGGCTCCACTGGGTCCCCTTAGCTAGACTACTCAGGATCAGGAGCCTGGACTGCACAGGCAGCACTACATCATCTAGACACCATGTGGTAATAGAACTGCTCTATATTAGTGGGGGTGCACCTAAGCATACACAAAAAGACATTTGTAATTCCTTCATTTGTATGGTTATCCTTTTTTTTTTTTTTTTTAACATGGATTTTAAAAACATTTTTCAGACCGATAGGACAAAAAGAGAGCATACAACATTTCATAAAACTGCATTCTGATGAACTGCTTTTACATGATCAGAGAAGCTCCCCAGGTGGTGAACTAAGTGGCAAGTTTCTAGACTTTCACATCACTAGTCCAAAAACTCCCCATTTGGCAAAGGAGCAGAGACATCTGCTGAAATTGAGAAATTCTTATTAGCTGAGTTCAGGATAGAGAAGCCTGCAGCTAATCAATGACACCACTGCCACCATCATCACCCAGAGCTGCAAGTGCAGCCCAGATGAATTCAGAGGCAGGGTTTCAAAGACCTCATGATAAAAGAGCTAAACACTGAGAACGAAAAAGATTAGAGACTTTAGGGATCATGGGTCGAAGATTAAGTAGAGGTCAATCTAGTCATAAATAAAGAAGTGGATAAATTCTCTCTGATGTGAAGCTGAGTAATGAGAAACAGAAAAACTCCATATCATTCAAATTAAAAGTATGCAAAGCTTGTTACCTCTTTTTACCCTCAGCTATGCCAATTAATGGGACCAAAACAAAATTCCTGCTTCTGGGAATGCTGTATCTGGACCATGTAGTCACACTTGTTGAAAGGGACAACAACACATAGCTGTATCAGAAATCTCCAACAACTTGAACAGGTGAAAACTTCTAGCACATTTAGTCATTTATGCTCCAGCACAAGTGCCTATTCAAGGTACAGCATAGTGGTGGAGCTATTCTTATGTGCACAGACACTTATCAGCACGAGGCAGGTGAGACCCACCAGGGGTTTCAAATCTGCTGTCATTATCATTTTGGCCAGAAGTTGTACATGAAGAGGTTATTTAAATAGTTGATATAGAATCAAGCACTGAAGAGTTCAGAACTGTTTTCCAATGTATTTAAGAATTTGATTATTGTTTTTGAATCTGACCTGATTAACTCTGAAAAGAGCTCTTCCTATGAAAATAATTCTGTTGTTGCAGGAAAACAACACAACACAGAACTCTCCTGGTGCCCGAAATTTAGAAAATGAAAATTGATTTTGAAAAAACTCGGTGGTGAATCTGCAGAAAAATAGAAATGGTATTTAAACTGCCTTGCACTTCCACAACTGACTGTGTGAGTAATAAGGTCAAGGTCATCCCATAACACCATAATACATTGGGGTGTTTTACTTCAGGCTGTCATGACAATCTAGAGTAAACTGACAGTGAGATCAGAATCAGGCCCAAATTTTTTATACAGTCTCTGAATTGATCCTCCTGTGTTTTAATCATTACTTAATTACATTGCCTCATAAAACTCATCACTGCCACTAAGTATGGCTCATATCCCCTAAGGATACAAATATTTATTGTTCCTAGTCAATAGAGATACATTCTGACAAGACTTAAAGTGCTTTCTTTGTGCCCTTGAAATGAGGTTGAAACTGTGCTTTTAAATACTTTTTTTTTTAGGATGAGGAGGAGCAAACTCATAAGAACCATTGAGCTGGCAGAGTCCACAGCTGAAGCACTGTGCCTTCCTTCATCGGTACCTTAGAGCTCCCCCAGGATAGTCGGTAATTCCCTGCTGCAGAGAGGGCATGGTGCTGGGAAGCTCAACCCAAGTCTGGTGGGGTAAGGCTTTTACCAGGGCTAACCAGCACGAGTGCTGCACTGGCTTGATGTGGCTCTCTGCCTTCTAGAGCTTCATATATTTCTGACCAGGACTGGCCTGTGCCACGGGGAACTCACCTACTGGCCAGCACAGAGCTCTGTGGGTCCCTCACGTGGCCATGTTGCTCTTTGCTCCTTGCCCAGGCCCTGCCTCGTATTTGGAGCACCTCGTTTAAAAATAAATAAAGACTGACTAAGTTGGTTTTGCTAGCTTGTAATGACACATGCATGATTACGTGCCTGGCAAATTTTCACTGGATGCACACAGAGGGAGTGAAATGTGTAAGTGCTTTTTCCTACTGTGCGTATGATGAGGTATTACAACACTAGGATGCTCAGTTGAAAGCAAGGCTCTGGTTCAAAGGAAATGCAGGTGGTTTTGATTGTTTCTATAGACCAGAATGCCTGCTTAATAAGAACAAGCAAGTACACGCAGAATGCAGAGGATCAACAAACTGTTCTTATTAAAGGCTTTCTACCACAATGTGCCTACAGACACATGCACACAAAATTAAATAAATGTCACAACATAAAAATGTGGGCTATCAACTATTGTATTTCAGTTCACTCAGGGATAATTGACCAAGCAGTGCACCCTTTAGTGTTGTAATATAAGAAAACTACATCCTAATTGGCAATGGCAAGTAAGTAATATGATAAGAAAGTATAATTTATAGTGTAGATGCAATTCAGAATGTATGTGTGCTGTTTACCAGGCCACCACGGAGGTTGATTACTTTGGTCAGCCGTTTTTCCATAGATTTTAATATAGCTGGTTAAGTAGTAAAAGATTCTTATTTTTCCACAGCTGCCACCTGCCTGGAGTACAATAGACACTTCTTAACTGGCACCTTTTCTTATTGGAAATAAATGTACTGACTACAAGGTGGTCCTAATTATAGGAGACTAGAAGAAACACATTGTTTGGAAGCTGTATTCTGTTTAACATCTTTGCCAATGACATGGAACAAGTGATGAAGTGCACCCTCATCCTGGAGACGACACTAAATTTTGGGGAACAGTTGATAGGCTTGAGGGTAAGGCTGCCATTTAGAAGAACAGAAATGAGCTGGAGAAATGAGCCAATGGGAACTTTGTTAAATTCAAGGAGAGTATATGCAGAGTCCCACACCACAGAAGACAAAGCCCATTGAAACAGTACAGGTTGGAGACAGTCTGGGAAGCATATGTGCTAAAAGGAGGCTATCCAACACAATTTCTCCAAAGTTTCATCTTAATTCATAGTTCTAGACCTCTAATATTCTCCTCACCTTTCTTTCCACTTCATCTGGTTAGTCTGTCTTGAAGTGTGGCATTGTGCTACTGGTACTGAGTAGTGAGAAAAGATTATTTCACTCGTCTGGTAGTCTATACATCTGTTCATATTTTCCAGTATGACACTTGATTTTTCTAGTGGAGTGTTTCTCTCTGACCATGGCTAAATAGCAACACACAGCAGACACAGATGGAAGAAACCCACAGAAGTCCAAAATTATCTTTTTGCTATATTTGGACTGCATCTAATATCTTATAGCCAGGGTGAGGTTAGATAACATAGGATAGGCCCAACTCTACCTTCTCTCCTTCCCTTTTTTTTCCCCACTCTAACTCCTAGCTGTGGAGTCCCACTTGTAGCCTTTGCTATCTTACTTGAAGTGCCCAGTAAGACACTTCGACTCAGAAATCCAGCAGATGCTATTTGTTTTATTTATTATGTTAGCTTTCTTCTGCCTTAGCAAGTGCACTTGTTTTCCTGCGAAGCCTGAACCAGAGTAAAAGATGAGCAGGAACATGAAGGGAAGAGAGACATAAAAGAAATAGGATAGTTTTGTCTTAATCTCTGTGACAAAGAACTCATGTCCCCTTTCAATATTTTTCGACTGAAGAGCTTCCAGTGAATGCCCATTAAACCTCACAACACCCCTGTAGATCAGATCTCATCATCTTTAATGGGTGAGTAAAGCAAAGTCCAGAAAGAAGTGGCCTTCCTCAAGGAAATTAAGCAAGGCAGGAGGAAAGCCAGAAGCAGGACGAAGCTAAATGCCTCTTGCTCAAGCTTCTTATTTTCCCCTTTATGTCCATGGCCCAATGCTCATGCCAGTACTGCTTTGTAAGTTTACAACAGAGTTTGCATGTTTAATGCATAATACATGCATAATACTAACTCATAATACGAATAACACCCCTACATAAAGATATGTCAATAATACAGATTTTGTCAACGCTGGGCAGAAGGGATCAAGGGACATATTTCATAAAAGAGGTAAGTAATTAAAACATAGAAGATGCAAAGGTTTATGGCCTCCATAACAGAATTCCCAAGTGATGGGCCTTGCATAGCAGCTTTCAACACAGATCAACCTAAACAAAATGGGATCAGAAACTGAAGTACTTTAGGTAGTGATCTGTTTAATGTCAACACACTGATTTAACAGCTACCTAAAACTAGTCATCATTCCCCCTGGATGATTTCTACCTTTTATCTAATACTTGTTTGATGTAAAATACACAGAGTCCCCAGAACCCAGATAAAAATCCATGGCTCCAGCCCCTTTTCTGATCACCTCAAATCACAGAACCATGATGTTACACTGGTCTAGCGAAATTTTGTCATATTGGCACAGCTTCAGGACAAAATGAAGGAAATGTGTCCAGCTTGGCTTGTTCAGTAAGATGCCCTTATATGCAGTGTGATAGGGGGAGACTCAAAGAACTAAAACTAAACTTCTTGCATGAATGTTAAACCTGTTACCTCAGTGCAATACAGAACCAGGATACTACCTGACCACATATCCAACCCTGAAGCATCAAAGCCCTCTCAAGTCCATCAGTTTTCCAGATTAATGGACTTAGTCTTAATTTGAACATCCTTTGTGATGCACATCTCCTTTGTGATTTCATTTTTTGATTGAAACCTTCATCTTCTTGCAAGTAATCATTATTTTGATATCAGGAATACCTGTATTTCAGCAGTGTTTATTCCTGATAAAAAGTATAGGAGGAACTTTGCAAGTACATTTATTGTAAAGAATAGTGTATGTGCAAAATTGGATATCCACTTAACGGCTGATCCTGCAAGAACTTCACGTATGAAAATCACATTTCATTCAGGCTGTTTTGCATGTTCACTGTCAATGCACCCAGAACTCCCTCTTGGCAAAGCAGAAGTATTTTTAATTGTTGTGGCAGGTGATCCTTACAGATATAGAAGTTGATAATGTAAAACTGTATGTAGGTAAAATTGTATGCAGTCACATTCCACTGAGAATCACACAAATGTAGAGGAATTACAGAGATTTGTAAGAAACGTTAACACAATACATCTGGTTTTGTATGAAGGGTTAATTTTGACAAAAACAACAAAGGGGTAGCAAGGATTTGGGTGCACACCCTTACTGCACATGTGCTTACAGAGGCTGCTAAAATGGCTGTATTGGAAATTTTGGGGGCCTGATCCTATGAGGGAGACTTCAGGTCCTGTTAGTTTTAGTGAGCAGCAAGGGTTGTCAGAAATTTTCAGACTCACAAGGTTGGCCTCTATGCCTTATATCAGCAGAAGAGTGTAGGAGGTCTGCCAACTGGTTTTAAAGCCTCTGTTTCAAATCTTGTTGGAAGACACTTACCCCTATAAACTATTTGTCCATCTGCAAATAAAGTGCTGCATAAATAGAATCATAGAATATGCTGAGTTGGGAAGGGACCCATCAGGATGATTCAGTCCAACTCCTGGCCCTGCAAAGAATGCCCCAAGAATCACATGTGCCTCAGGGCATTGTCCAAAATCTTCTTGAACTCTGGCAGGTTGGTGCTGTGACCACTTCCTTGGGGAGCCTGTTCCAGTGTTCAACCACCCTCTTGGTCAAAAACATTTTTCTGATATCCAACCTAAACCTTCCCTGACACAACTTCAAGCTGCTCCCTCAGGTCCTGTCCATCCTGGGCTGAGGATGGAGGTCTGTGGAACTCTACTAGTGGCCGGATGCCAGTCTGATGTCACCCCATTCATTGTAATTTCTCTGTGCCCAACCCTTGAGCAGGCGCTCACCCACCATGTAACACAGTTATTCAGCTGTGTGCTGGACACTTTGTCCAGAAGGATACTCTGAGAGACAGTATCAAAAGCTTTGCTGAGGTCCAAAATGATTACATCTACTGGCTTTCCTAGATGAACCAGGTGGGTTACCCTGTCACAGAAGGAAATCAGGTTTGACAAGCAGTACTTCCCCCTCATGAAGCCATGCTGGCTGTGACTGTCAACTGCGTTATCCTCCATGTGTTACTTCCCAAAATATTCTTTTCCATAATTTTACCAGGCACTGAAGTGAGATTCACAGGCCTGTAGTTTCTAGGATCCTTCTTCTTGCCCTTCTTGAAAACTGGGACAATGTTCACCAGCTTCCAGTCAGCTGGGACCCCTCTGGATTCCCATCAAGAGAGGTTTTGCCATGACATCAGCTAGCTCCTTGAGGATTCTCAGATGAATTCCATCAGGCCCCATAAACTTGTAAAGGTGCACCAGGATATTATTACATGAGTTTGATTTGGTTTTCCCTTGGGTTCAAAATTAAAACAGGACCCAGATAAACCTCTTTTTCCTACCCAGACACTGAAGAGGTGGCTGAACCTCAGGTTAGCCTGGGCAGGTGTGAGAAAAGGTGTAGGGAGCTTTTCTGAGCTGTGCCATATTTTGGTGAGGCCTCATTCCTACACCAGGAATTTTGAGGAGAGGGATTTCACACTGAACTGTTACCACCCTGTGTGAAAACCCCCATTGGGGCCAAACCCACTGGCTGTAGCCAAGGCTCAGCTGCCAGAGTCTTGGCCTAAGACCCTTTCTGTGCAGTCAAACCCATCGCTCCTGAGGTACTAATCTCACATTTATAAGACATAAATCTACACTTTAAAAAAAAAAAAACCAACAGTACTTTTTTTCCAGTCTTAAAATTCTGCTTCTAGTAACCAAGCTAAATATGACATAAATATCCTGGACAAATGTGTGGTTCTGGAAATACTGAAACCCTGGCCCCATGGCACGGCTGCTGGGATTCCTGCCATTTGCTAAAAAGTTAAGCTGGGAAACACTTTGTCCAATTACTAAAAACAATGAAGATATAAAGGAATTATAACCTAAAAACAGAGGTGTTGAAAGAAAGAACACAGACCCACGTAATAAGCAATATTGATTTAATTAAGGCAGCAGAGTAAAATGTTCACAAGCTTGGATGCTCCTGATGTGTGTGTGTGCATGCAAGAGGCAGGTGGGTGCATATGTGTAAGCAAGTGTGCACCTCTTGGGAGTGGTTTCTGCCCAAAATCTAACAGAGATGTCAGAGACATGAGTGACGTAAACATCAGCTCCTCTGGTCTAAAGCTGCTGCAGAGCACAGTGCTGGCATGGACACTTACAAGCAGTCGTGGCCTAGACCCCACCCGTGAAAACCATTGCTTGTTTTACATGGGAAGATGGACACTGAGATGGGCTTTAGTGCTCTGAACTTCTGAACCCTGCAGGAGATCCGAACCACCGAACCACACTTGGGTTGTTTGTGAAGAGAGTAATTTATTGAGCTCCGTCCTGGAAGAAACCACAGGACGTTCTGAAGGGCTAAATTCAACAGCTAAAAATATTCCTCCAGAAGTGGATGAAATGAGAAAGACTTCAAGATTTAGACAGGCGGGTGTTTCCAAGGGCAGTATTTTGTTCAGCTCTCAGAAAATAGTATTTTAGTGCTTTTGGTAACTGGAACAAAGACCCATTCAGCCCCCATTGCATAACGTCCAAATGACCACAGACCAATTTCTGGTTGCCCTTGTCAGGTGATAAGCAAGAGCAATAACATGTTTGGGAGTTCTCATTCCTCTAACGGGAACCTGCAAGCCATTTGTGAGTGATGTGTGCTGGAAAGGTGAATAAACAAACAGATACATCAGCTGAAAGTGAAGTGATCTGCAGAAAGTGAGCAAAAGTAAAGGGAGAGAGAAAGAGAGGAATTTTAGGTGTTTATCATGGAAATTATGTGACCACAGGCAAAATCCTGTGATTCTTTTCCTTTGTCCCTTAGTTTCTAAGACCTCCAGGTATTCCTGCACAGTATTCTGAAGATTTTCTTTTGCACACATGGAATTTAGAAACTAACTTTAAAACAAGCTGCATGAACTTTATCATATACACTAATACTGCAGTGGGGAATCTAAACAAATCAGCAAGTATCTTGGGATTCAAAATAAGGTGAGTTGGTAAGAGTCCCTGTGAAAAGCAGGGTAGCATAAGAGTAGAAGAAAACTATAATGAGAACCATCTTACTTGAGTATTGCCAGAAAAGCCAAACAACTATTCTTAACAGTAGACATTTTAGGGACCTTTCCACCATACTCTAGATTTTTTGGCTGGTCACTTTCTAGATGAATCAGTTTCTGTTTCTCTGGAAGTATGTTGAAAACCACAGAAATAGCTGTTAATCTTCGAGAATGCTGAAGTCCTAAGCATCTCAAAGCTCCCAAATGCATTTCAAGAAGTCTGAGCCTTTTCCCATAGGAGTTCAGGGACTTTTGTTTCTAGGAAAGAGCAGTTATAAACACACTCAAAAACAGACTAGAAAAACAGACATAAAATTACAATGCAGTTCATCACTGAGCTGAAGTACTTTGGGAGAGGGGTTTTGTCACTCCTGAATCTGTAGCTGAGGTCCAGCTAATCGCTAACAATTAGCTGTGAGGAAGAGCATCCATGGACAGAAAGCAGCCAGCTGCAATTTATGTTCAGAGCCCTGAAAAAAGCTGTGACTGTTTACACCATTTCAGTAACCGCTCCAGAACAATTTAGGCAAACTACAGAGACAAAATTGAAAAAGAGGATCAAGAGGCCCAAGTTTTCCACAAACAAAAGGTCCACATGCCACATTTCCACTTGCCAGAAATATATGTTTAAAATCATTGCCAATCATTTTGTCCTGTCTAACAGAAACACTCTCTCAATAAAACCAAGGAAATTGAGAGCTTACTGTACCTTTTCCTACTGTAGAAGAAATAGAACCCTAACAATGTTGGTTTGTTGAGGAATTTGTGGGGGGGTTTGTACTGTCCAAATTTGACCACTTATTAAATATTTTTTTTCAAGGGACTATATTTTCAGATAAGCCAATACTCAGGAACTGTAAGGAGACAGGTTCTCAGAAACAGGCTTTCTTGTTTAAATAACTAAATGAAATTTCCAGATAGGTGCCCACTTTCATATCTGTCTACTTTACTTATGTGACGCTTTGCTAAACTTTGAAATTTTTTTTTTTTCCTGACAGAGACATTTTTGTCCCTTTCACTTTGGAAAAACTGCACTGAGTTTCTTACTCAGGGAAAGTTGATTACTTTGCTTACTGTTTTAAGAAAACAGTATTATTTTTGTCATTTTCTACAGTACATTTGACTACATTTGACTAGAGTATATCCCAAACAGGAAGACATATTCAAATTTAGTGAGATAAAGTAGAAGTATAAAACCAGAGGTAAGAGGAGTTACACAGGTGAATATTCTGCATAGGACGTAATCATATCTGCATATGCTGCATCCTGCAATGGTGGTGTTTGATGCCAAGAAGCTTACAGGTGTTACCAAAACACAAACACGATGATAATAATCCACTAATTTACTAATTGCTTGTAGGTTTGCTTGCTTGCTTGCTTCCACAGAACCATTTGTGTTGAAAGGGTTGTTTAGTCCATTCACTTCTTCAGTGAATGCTTTTCATGCCATGTTATTATAGCTTTTACTTTACACATATCTATGTATTTTAATCACTCTTTTTGTGGCTGACATTTTCTTTCCTTCTGAAGCCTCAAGAATATGGCCTGTCACTCTTTTCATCCATATATTTACTGCATTGATAGTCACATGCCATTTCACTGATTTTTTGCCTTTTTCTGTGTCCAGCTACTCTTTCATCTACATTCTCATCTCTGAGGCTCCGCTAAAGGTCTTATTTCCTTTGCACACCTTCATTGTTCTTTTGCCTTTCTCTAATTCCCTCAAATGTCATCTTGTATGACTTGCTTAGCTCTGTGGGAATATATTCCTGTTGCTCTTAAATCGCACTCCACTTCCAGACTTTTCTTTATCTAGGAGAGATTGTACTCTGCATCTGATTTTACTGTAGCAGAGGAAAATCTGGCTGGTAGGCACACATGCCCTCCTTTTAACGAAACAAATTCCACAGATTCAACACAAACACCTGGCCCAAAGCAAGCGTTGTTAAAAAGTAAAAAGAATTTTAAAGAGAGCAGGGAAATGAAGGCAGCCAGGGAAAATATAGCTTCTTAATTTTGCTGCAAATTATTCTCCAGCACTCCCTTCTCCCAAACCACCTTGATCAAACAGTCAGTACGCAGCTTGCACTAGGCTGGGTCAATAGTACCAAACATCCAGCTGTGCCTGGCACGCAGGTGTTTGGGTTATGTGCTGCCAGCTACAGGTGGACTGATTGATGTTGCGGTTACTTTTTTCTTGGGAAAGGGGCCATGCAGGAAGGAAGGTGAGGGAACAGGACTGGGCTGGGCATGTTCTGAACTGCAAAGCTCATGGTCCACTGGCATTGCAAACCTCTCTAACAGACCTGGTGCTGTACTCAGAGCACTTTTCACATTTCCATATACAACCATCAGTACTGGACAATCTGACACTTTTCCATAGCTTGGAGGTTACCTCTTAAGTGCAGTTCCCTTTGGGTGGGATTAGGTGGGCAGGAGAACTTGCGCTTGCTACCACAAATCGTTTTGAAATACAATCTCATCTCTGCAGCCTTTCTCAAACACTTAAGAGCTCAGGAAGATCAGGTCAGGTCACCACAGCAGGGGCTCCATGCAGCACACAGCTCAGGAAACAACTATTGTCCCAAATTGCATTCTGCTGTCTGGATTTTTCCTGTGTTTTTAGTTTAAATAACAACAGATAATGCCTCCTGAGTTCCCTTCTCCCTTATCCTATCTCACAAATGCATTAGAAATTTGACTGTATCAGAGGGTTTCCAGCTGTTAGCAATGGTGACAGGGCTAAATCTCTTTACTGACCCTAGCAGTCTCAACCTGAAATGTTTGTGTGACTAAAGAAAGCTAATGAAACCTTTCTGGTGCAGCTGTTAGTCTGACTTAAGAAAACATCTCTGCACTGCTCCATTAGCATCTGCTCTGAACTTTACTGCAATAACAAGCCCCCACCCCAAGGATTCCCATTCTGTTCCTTCAGAAATGAAGGTGTCACAGTAGATGAATTGTCAACTAGCAATTAGCAGAAGGGCTTAATTCAGGTTTCTCTGAAATGTGATCTGTGCATTTACATGAAGAGGAACAATATATCTATGATATTTGGCACTGGAAATGTACAAATGTCTCTCCAAAGGTGATTCTCTTTCCAAAAACAAGATGACAACTTTCAGCTGTTGTTCCTCAGATGACAGAATAGGGTAATAGAATTATACACACTGACACCAGCATTATCAGTGCCTGACTCAATGTGTTTATATTTCTTGGAGCAGAACAAATTTTGTAGAAGCTTCCAGTTCTTTCTAGGTACAGGGTGGCACTCTCCAAACAAATGCCATTATCTCCCACTGTGTGTTGGGGCAACTTCCACAAGCCTTCATCTTCTCTTTTCCCTTTCATCTCCGTTTTCATTCACTGCCCCTTCTCCTTTATTCCCACTGTTGCCTATGGAGGGAAGGAGGATGTTGGCAGCCCACCTTCACAACCTGTCTCGTTGCAGCTCTCCAGCAGAAGGGGCAACCTCATGTAGAGAACTGTGTTTAGCTATTTAGTGAACAAAATCCAAAGTAGTAAAGCTGTGGTATGAGCAGTTCTCAAGATCTAATCTGCTGTTTGCGTGTGCATTGCCAGCACTTCTACATCAATTAATGCTTTTCTGCAGTCAGGTGTTTTTCATTAGCAAGAAAAAAGAGATTCCAGGTGATGATTTTATAAATGTGTTGACAAATGCCAACATTTTTTAATTCAAGTTATGATTAGAATGATTGCAACCTCCTAGGGAATATGCTAGGAATGCTCTTGATGTGGTTAAGAGGGGGAAATACTGGCTGAGGGTGCCAGAATGAACTCTTTGATTCTGTAGAAAAACTGGACAACAAGCCAGAGGGTAGTTTGTTCATACACACGTTGTGGATATGTGGCTTAGGACAGTTTACTGCATACACAGGTTGATAACTGAACCATGGAGGTGCTGTTCTGATCCAGGTTACATTTTAAACTAAATGCTTAAGTTCAACCATTGTTCACAGTCTGAAGCCTAAATCCCAGCTTTCTGCCATGGATACTGTTCCTATTATCTACAGGTTTTTCTTCTCACCATTAACAGTGTACCAAGCAGCACAACTGACAATTGTCATATGCTTCTTCTGTCACCTTCCCTTTAGGATACACAAATACACATATGCCTGTCTTGCTGGTTGTGTTACACCAGGCCACAAAGATCGGTTCCTCTCATTTGAGCAGACAGTCTTATGGTTTTTGACAGCTCTGAGGTCTTGTTTGTACTTACAGGTCTATTCAAAATCCATGTCTTGTGTTATACTCTCTGCAGCCCTTGCATACACTTCTGAGAGTGGGTGTGTAGTTTAGCTCAGCTAATAACCAAGGCTGTTCCCTGAACTGGCTTACAGGAGAAGCTCTGTCTGTGTGAAATTATGTTCTGCCCCAACACAGGCACAGTAATGGTAACATGAATCCCAACTCGACCCTTTCACATAGTGAAGAAGTGTCACTGCTGTCTAAGAAAGTGTAGTACCTTGTCTGGCAGTTGTTTGACAACTCCAGTAAGTTAAAGAAACAGCAGACAAGAATTTGTATGTGGGTTGCCACCAAAACACAAAAGGATTCCTTCCCTAATCCAAAAGACCTCCCTCACTTTGTCTTCTTGATTTTTATGCTTTTACTAAATTTTTTTAGTGTGACCCTTGGATGTTAGAAAGTCAGTATTTGGCTGACTAACCCTTCTTACACTGCAACAGCATCATTAGTAATGCCTGTGCTTTGAGGGCTGGGTTTTTAGGTCAAGGAGTTTCCCAAAGAGCAAGAGGTACTGTTGCATCCAGGGTTCAGAGGTGTAGGGTCCTGCACCAAGAGAATCAAGTAGCAAACAGCAGAGAGCTCTGAACTGAGGTCCCACATCTGCCATGCTGTTGGCCAGTGCTAGCATCTGTCACTCTGCATGTCCCTAAAAACCCTTTTGTGAGAATCCAACGCTGTGGCAAAGCACCCTTCCCTTAGCAATTGAGAGATATAATCTATTCTAAAAGTACTACAGCCAAGCAATACTATCAGCCCAGCAACCTGCTTATGGGCATGTTCACAATCTTTCTATTAATAAACTAAGCTATGAAGCAGCAGATTACTTTCCATAGGTGAACACCTAACCTGATAAAAAGAAAATGACTATACTCTAAAAATAGAGTGAAAATAAGGTTTAAAGAAAAAAACCAAAACTCATTAACTGCAAGTTCTTTTGGAACAATAGGGAGAAATTAGTACATTATTTGTCAGTAGAAGTGCAAAAGAATAAAATCACTATGGAAAGAATTTTTACTTTCAAAAGCAGACAGATGCTCTGTTGTGGTTTTAGAGGAGAAGGGAGGAAATGTTGGTTTGGCCCATTTTGATCTCTAAAGGCTTGTAAATCAGTGATAATAAGCTTTCCTAGTCTAGCCTGGGAGAGGCTGTCCTGGAGTGATTCACATTTCAAAGAGCTCAGGATAAACAGTCCACTACTCTCCAGTTTGTTCCTGTGGAGTAAGCAGGACAGTACAAATTGGGGAAGACTGCTATTTTAGGGTGGACCAAATCTTCCAACAACCTCAAAGCCAGAACAATTAGTAAAGTGGAGCTCAGCTGCTTTCATATTCCAGCCAAAATCACTCCCTTGTTAAACTCTGGTAACTAAATAAAGGATAAATAAACTAAAGAGAGGCAAAGGATGACTGTTCCCTTGGTCTTGTTACTGGGTTGTGTCACAGGATCTGTTTCTTCCAGGACCCTCCAGCATTTTGTCCTTTAAAAAAGTCTGTTTATTCAGTTGGACTCTGCAGAAGGATATTGGTCCTGAGAAACAGAAAAGATTTATAGCAAAAAAATTCATCTAAAAAAGCTAAATGCCCCAAACCTTTGTGTACAGTGAAAGGCCATGAATAAAACTGTCTCAAAGTCAGTCCCACAGTACTAGCAAGACAGAAGGCAGTAAAGCTCTGGGGCTCACAATGATAGCAGAGGAGAACAGACCATGGGCCAGCAATATCAACTGCTTTGGCTGCTCCAACCAACACTACACCTCGCAGGGTAGACCAGAAAAACTTAATTTTAACATATGGAGGGTGGTTTTCCAGTGTAACCTAATGACTGCATTTATACTCATAAATAACTGTATGTAATATCCATACTTTTCTCACAAAACTTCATTTCTAATACAGCAGGAGGCCCAAGTGTGTCTCCAGTTGAGAGGGGTTAAAAAAAAGGAAAAAAAGCCATCCAAATTTCATTTGTATCAGCACAACTGACAAACAAAAAAACCCAAAACACAAAAACCTAAACAAGCAAAAAAACCCCAGAGATTCTTTTTTTTCACTGGATTAGCTAAGAACAAAGAACAAAATCTCAAAGAGATTGCAATACTAGATAGACACTGCAGAGTCTGAAAGGCAGCCAACTGGCATAAAGCAGGTGTGGGCAAAACAAAGTAAATGGTATGAGTTCTCCATCATGAAAGTACAGGGATTTTAGCATCCCTGGAATAGAAACTTTCTAGGAACAGTAAAGGTGCATGCACACCACAGCCTGCAAAGACTGCAGAGCTAGTGCTGACTTTAAAGCTGTAGAGTTTATCATTTTACTGTTGCTGTGTGGCTCTGGACTTTGCTGTATAGATCTCAACACCATATTGCATGGCACAGTCTCAACATGCCCTAAACTGCACATCTACTCACACCATACCTTTGCCTTAAATACCTGACCAGCTCACTCCAATCTTTTCATTAGGATCTGGAAAACTAACATAATTAAAAAATCAATTCATAGAAAAAGAATGTCCTGGTAATAGCTAGGGGAAGACATCAGGGAAAAGGTGGGTCATTAGTAATCAAAGGCTATGATTTTGCACTCTGTGTTTGGTCTTCATACAGCAAAAAAAGCACCTTGGAAAGAATGAAACTCTTCCTCCCTCCCTCCCTCATATTTATGTTAAGGTGTGCCTAGAGACTGCAGTCAGCATTGAAGCTGTGTTGTGCTAGACGTTCCACAAACATAGTGAGAGATAATCCCCCATCTGAAAATAATTTGAAATCTAACCAAAAATACAAAACAGAGAGAGGAGAAACAAAGACACAGAGATGGAAGGACTTGGCAGCAGTCAGACGAGTCAGTGGTAGAGCTGGAGACAGAGTCATGCCTCCTGCCTTTCAAGTGCCCTCACTGCTAACTCATGCTCTAGCACAAAGCCAGGCACTTTGTACACCACAAGCCTATTGCTTATAACATTGCATGTACTATTGCTCTCTGAAAGGCTCTGGAAAATCACACTTCTTTCATGAAGGTATAAAAGAAAGATCAAAAGGCAAAAATAGATTGTGTGGAAGGCTGTTGATTCACATTTTGGAACAAAATTCATATTCAGAGCATGAAAAGCTTTAAGGTAGTAAACAAAACTGAATTATAAACATCTTGTTATCCATGAGATTATATCCATGTTAAAAAAGACCTGGCTTTTGGCTTTAAATAAGGTCTATAGAATAAAAGAAATCAAAAACTAGACCACTGTCTTCATCTCTATTTTTTTCACTAGAAGAACAAGGAGATTATTACTGAATTACAAGGCAATAAATTCTGACACAACTGCTTTATGGGCATATGCTGAAAAAATCTTGTGGAATTTGCTTGTAAGGAAGGTCACGAAGTCAAAGAAAAGTTGGTCTTTTAGGAAGGGCTGAATAACTTCATGAGTCATTACCACTAACTCTAGGTGTTATGCAAGAAAATGTATAAAAATCTTGTTTAGAGCACAAGATGATTCTTCGCATATCTCATTTTTAACAGAACGAAGGACTGTGACTAAGGTATTAGGAAGAAGAGTTACTGTCTGATATTTATGCATTTCTCCTAGTTTGGTTTGCTATTTCATGCTCATGGTCTCCTTTTTTCCATGGATTTACCCTTTTGGGGAGAGGTTTTATCCTAATTCTGACACCTCAACACAGCAAATTTAAGTACATACTGTTTCAAACACACACTCTGTCTTTCCACTATGAAAAAATCCAAGACTTCTGTGCTCTACAATTGCCTCAAATCTGTAATTTCACAGGATATGGATATTTAATATTTTCTATCTCTGAAGACTTGGCAGCTCTATATTTTACACCAGATTATTGCTGACTATAACAGCAGTATGTCCCTTAAAATTATGCCAAAATTAAATATCAGGTGTGAAGTTTGCCATCCTTAAAATGTCATGTGTGGGGTTTGTTGTTCTTACAGTGTTCACCCAAAATATCAAGATAAAGTAAAAACAGAGATTGCCATCACTTATTACACTTCCAATGAGGATGTTGTATGCTGCCACCAAACCCACTGTAGACATCAAAATGCTGTTATTTTAGGAGGCTAAAACACAATTGGCTTCAAGTAAACTCTGGAGATGATGAAGAACACTATTTCTAGACAGATAACCTAGGTGCTCTGTTGTGCCTCTGGAGGAATGTGTTTCTTCCAGCTGACAATCTATGGAAAACTATACCCCTAAACTTAAATGGTCCTGAACCTCATATTCTTTGGCTGTCTAAAGTGATTTAAAGTAAATTATGCAGATATCCATGGGTGTGTCTGCTGCTGCTCATTTTACTCACACAAGCAATATGACTAATTTCATTTTAAGGCAAATCAGTCCCATTAGGTCATTCAGTCTGCATCCTGTATAAAACAAGACAGGGAATTTTGCTCAGTTCTGTAGTGATTTCAATGAATGTTACTTGAAAAAAGTCTTGCTTTTAAACTGCTCAGTCTGACTGTCTCAGAAACAGTCACTCCAACAACCATTGTGTCAACACAGATTTTTATCTAGACATTGGCACTTCTTCACAAATCATTTTAAAAAGTTTGGAAGTGACAGGGCTTCTGCACTCTCTGCCGAACTGTAGTAGAAACAGACCCACTCATTAATGATGACTCAGAAAATATAAAGGTATGCAGAAATTATGTCTCCATTTTACACAGAACACCAGAGTTTAGTCATCACCACCTTTTTAAAAGCTGGAACTTTATTTCTAAGACACGAATTCTTAAAGGGCTCACCACATGGATAACAAAAGTTGTGTAGCTGTACTTTGCTTTACTCAAGTGAGTTCACATTGTGTAAGATCAATACCACTCATTTCAACAACTCATTTCCCTGGGGATCTCAGGAGAGAGGTAGACTTCAATACTTGGTGACTGTCTTGGAGTCTGGGTCATGATAGATTTAATCAAGATTAGGCATCTTCCCTATCACAACCTCCTTCCCTCAGGGAAGCCCCAAGTTTTCAGAAACTAGGCTGGAGTGAACTCCAGATGGGGTTGTGCTCTAGTGTGGATATCATGCCACAAAACTTACTCCAATTTCAGGGACGTGAACCCAATGAGTAATTTCAGACAAACTACAGCAGCCTAAAAAAGAACAAAGGGCTGATGTACATAAATAATCACTTCATCCTCTGAGACTGAAGACACTAAGAGATGTTAAAGAAAACATACGGTTTCTAAGGTTTTCCACCTTAAATAGAAAGACTAAAACATCACAGGCTGGAATAGCAGAGTCATCCTGCAACAGGACAGAAGCAAAACACCATCTTTCAGCTGACCAGAACTCAGAGTTCTCTCCTGTCCTTGCAGCAATTTGAATGTGAAGCCACAGCCAAACCCTTGCTCATGGCTGGCATTTGGGTTAGCCATTGCCAGGTGATACTGAGCTCTGACTACTAACCTTAGCTTGCCCCAGCCTTAAGTCTGCCGGCTTTGTCAGTGCCCTGCATAGTCCCAGCTCTCTGCCTCCCTGGGCAGAGCAGACACCGTTACTGTTTTTACCTGTAGCAGTAGATAAAAGCAAAATTTAGGCAGTCTGTCTGGGGTAAAGCAGAAATCATACTATCTGAGCATTTCCATTTCAAAGGGTTGAGTGGTTGCTTTTCTTCCAGCTACTCAGTTTTTTCATCTTTTTAGGATTCAGTTTTCTCCACTTGGCTTTTGCTTAAGACAACCGTTTATGCTAAGTTTGACCACAAACAGTTAAGCCATTTCTGAGAATGTTGACAGAAAAGCACAAGTATAAATTTGCGCACTTTTTTTATGTTGGCAAGATTTTTAGTTTTGAACAGCTCAGCATCTCAGCAGGAAGTGGAAGAGAGTTAAAATTTGACCCTAGGTCAAAAATGTTTTTTGATGATGCAGTGAAAATCTGCTTTTTCTATCACCAAGTCTGTAAGACACAGAGCTTGAGTAGCAGTTGACCATCCACCCAGTGGATCATTCTTGTTTTCATTGTTTTAGTAAGACCTAAGGCCATGAAATTGTTCTTCACTAGCTCTGCTCTGAATTTTAAAATGTGGCAAAAATAGTTATTTAGGAACTACCGGGTACTACAGTGCACCTTTAAATTGCTGCCTAGGTAGGACAACTCGGGTGCTTGCAAACTGAGTAATTCAAGTTACGTTGAATTCTTGAATGGATGATTTAATTAAGGGTTGAAGTTTCTTTAGGCCAAGATTTAATAAATTACAGCAAAGTATGATTACTTCTTCTCTAAAGGAAGCTAACTATATAAATTTTGCCAACACATCCTCCTTCAGTTCTTTTATTTAACCTTATCCACTTCTAATCTTAGCTCATGTCCATTGGTGTTATATAGGAAACTAGAATTATACTTGTTCAGGGACGCAAATGTTAAATGGGAAGAAAGGGGTATTTTATGTGCTGTCTTGCTTTGCGAGAAGCACTTATTACTTCATAGCTTTATTGCTCACCAGGTGCCCACAAGGGTGAGGTGAGACACTCAGACCATCAGCTTTGCCATCTTAAGATCTGCTGGCAGAACACAGATATAAATTATAACTTGCACCCAGTGGGAAGCGACATGTAAACACAAGATAAAGCAACGCGTACAAAAGCACTGGCAGAAGCGTGGGTGTTGAGAAAGTTAGCAGTTTTCCTGTCTGAAGGAACCAGGCCAGCAGATAATTCTTTGGAGTGATTTCTTCCTCCTAGAAAGTACTTAAGTGACCTTAAGCTGCTGAGCTGGCAGCAAGTACAGCTCAAGTTCAGCAGATGCACATGTCTGCACTGCGTGATTCCACCACAGGGACCCAAGACCTTGGGAAGCAGCTTTAATTGAATAAAGCCATCCAGGGCATGGACAGCACTTGCGTTGAGTTGTTGGAACAGCATGAACTGAAAGAAGCGCTGAGGCCTAAAAGCCATAAAACTGTACTGACCACATCTTCCAATGATTTTTTGGCGCTGAATTACACAAAGTTGTCTTTTCTTGTTTTGTTGCACAGATATATGACACAGATTATTCCTTCATTTTTCAAAAGATCATACATAAAAATTATCTTCAGAATGTCCCTAGATGTACTGCTGGAAAGAGCAGCATAAAATCCCTTACAGGAAGGGTTTTCCTTTTTTATCAATTGCAAAAAAAGATACATATTTCTATGTCTTCAGTTTGAAATTAATATTTATTTATCCAGGGTATGTGTACATACATACATACTTTATGTCTTTATATACCTTTATATTATACTTATCTTTCTATGAGTTCTGAAAACTATGAGAAAAACAACTGTGAGGAAATCTGCTTCATATTTTTTTCTTTTGTTTCACCATCCTCAGTGTAAAAGCCTCGGGTTCCTGTAGCATTTAGATTGACTACAGGATGTATTTGAATGATCATTGATAATAGCTCACATTGACAGTACTGACTGCAGAATAGTCAGTAAAAATAATCTACCTTTGCCCAAAGGCTATCAGACCCCTTTCTTTTTATTTTAGATGCCCTTATAACTTTCATTTTCATTAAACACATTTTTAATACTACACAGAAGCTCGAAGCAAGAATGTCCAAACCCTTAATTCTTTATGGTTAACAGAAAAAAAAAAAGATACTAATTAAAATTACATCTTCCACCATCTACACCAACTTTACAGGAAAGGTTTAGAAGACACTTGCCCATGGACTTACGCAAGACAAAGATTCCCATGCCTTTTTCTGACTGCTCATAGAGTGCTATTTCATGGGGGAAATGGCATAGCATATTGTAAAATTCAAATTAGCAGATAATATGCAAATAGCAAGAAAGTTTTTTTATCAGACAGCTGGCATTATAAATAATTATAAATCCTAAATGTTTTCACTATAACTTTGTTTCACATTAACTCTCAAGTTCTTCCCCCAGTGAAATGAAGGCTAACAAAAGGAAATAGGGCAAGACCTGTAGTGTAAAGCAGCTAATAGTTCCTCTGTCACTAAATAAAATCATGTAAGAAAAATGAAAATGCTACCTAAGCTTATTTAAACAGTATTGTGGGTCATACACTATTCATGTTTAACTTCACTGTCAAAATAGTTGCTGAAAATTTTACCTCTACACTAATCCTGTTGGCTCAAAACAGGCTCTGTGATACCATTCCAGTAACACTCAGGCAAAAAAACTTGCACTGTTTGGGTGTGTAAAAGCAGCAGCAGATGGAACTTTCTAGTGTGAGATTCTTGTAAGGCCTTAAAACACAGAACAGCTTGATGAAACATGCTGCATTATGAAGAACAAGCAAAAATTAATAAAGAGTTGAAATGTTGACTATTAAAGTCCTGAATATGTTGCAACTCTTATGCAATAAGACACAAGAGTCATCGATTCCTTGATCCTCAGGTACAGTAGCAGATGCAGTTAAGAAGAGACTGGATGCTCCTGAGTGTTGGTGAAAGGCTGCTACCTCTGCCCCCCACTGTGGAAGAAGGCCTGTTGCATCTTTATCAAATGCCATTATGGAATCTTGCAAGGCTGTAAGTGTCCCTGAGCATCACCCCGGAGGTGCAGGCTGTGCCTGCCCCAGAGGATTGCATCCCTGCACATTGAGGGAAGCACAGTGCAGCTGTGAGCGAGATTACAAACCTTGACTGTGTAGCTTTTGAAGATGCTCACTGTCAGATTCAATAAATAATAGTTAAGCTTCTTTTCCTGGGCCTTCAAGAAGTATCTCAATGTTTTCGGAAGGTGGAAGGTTATTTAATTCAAACATTCTTTTTCAGCACAAATTACTCTTCTCTGTGAAACTGCTCTTCATCTTTATCCCAGCTTTCTCCAATGCACAGGTTAGGGAAGTTGTCACTGGATAATTTCCTGCTTCATTACAATGCTTTAAAGCTTAATTTATATTTGTAACCATGCTGTATATAAAAACTCATGGTAATGAAAGTTAACCTGTAACATTTCAGCGAAGTCAGCAAATATTGCTTCAAGACCCTCACGTATAAGTACTTTATAAAAACACTTCCATAAGTAAAACTTACCATACTTGAAAGGCTACTCAGTCAGGTTTTTAAATCAAGATTGTCACTGAGGTGCCTTAGAAGCTGTGGGTTTTAGAAGCATATTTTCATTTCTTTCTCATATTTTTCTTTCCTTTCCCCTAAAAAGTTTTTCTGCTCAATGAAACACAAATAGTTGATCTTTATCAGAAAGAGACAGGAAGATATTCTGGAGTGCACCTAATGCACTTCCAAACCACAATTACTTTAATGAAATTTCTTTCTTGGCTCCAGTTTTCCATCTTATTTATCATATAAATACAGCAAAAAAAAAATCAGATGCAAAAGCATAAAAGTATTTTTGGCTTTGTTATTGTATAATGCTGCATGAGGTATTTGACTTGAACAACTATATTGAACAACTGTAAGTGACATTGAGTGAAACACAAAACATAATCCTCCTTGTGGGAAATAAACTAGCCACTGTTTGTAAGTGTGAAAATTATACACTCTCATTCCTCCATATTCCATTCTATTGCACTGCTTCTTTGACGAGAAATTCATACTGCTTCTGGAAGTTTTAAAATACAACTATACAATTTTTCAAACAAATATGGTAGGTACATTCCTAATGGCACACCGTTTCTCAAGAAATCATGTAGTGCCATTAGAAAACACTCTGTGCAGCAAATGGCTGTTTAACTGTGGATGTTGCAATAGGAAATCTGAAGGAAACAAGTGCATTTAGTTTGCAATTCCAAGTAGGAAAAACCTTCCAACAATGAAGACTAGACCTTTAAATTACAATTCTATTCCTCTATAAAAGCATCAATTCATCAGTTTGGTCTTGTTCAGCTTAATCTAGGATTTGTCTCCTTCCTGGCCTAACACTGATTATCTGAACCAAGTTTTCAGATACTGGGATGTCAGACAGGTCATGTAAGATTTCAGAAACCCATCCTCAGTTAGGGATCCTTACTAAGAGTAAACTCCAAGACTGACCCTTATAGAACACAGTTATATGCAGTGGTAATCTGGGGGGAGTTCCTCCTTAGCTTTATGGCACTCTTCCTCAGGAAAATGCAATCTATTTTCAGACACATTAGTCAGACTGATAGGAGGCTGAGGGAAAGCTGTGTTTAAGAGGAATTGTTACCTGGCCTTATCAGAAAGCTTTACCCATTCTCCTTTGCACTTTCTGGCAAATGTTGGAGACTCTGGCTTAATATATGGAACTTCTATGGTGATATGTAGGATAGACAGAACACCTTCTGTCAGGGCCTTGCCCTTGAAGTAATCTGCTCTTCATGAAGTGAAGACACACACAACACCAGCTGTCTTCAATGGGACATTTAAGGACCTTGTGTTTCTATTACCATGACATATGAGCATCTTTATGGGGGTTGAATTGTTTATTATAGTTTCTGTGAAATTGCATTAATTACCCCTTTTGACAGAGATAGAAACTGAGATGTAAAGAGACTACAATTTCAAATGCTGAGAGCTTACATACTTCACAAACATTTCAAGTAGGTTTGTTTCCTTTTTGGTTTTAGTGAATTGATGTTCCTTGCCATTCACACAGAGGAATCACTCTTCTTCTGGTAATAATTTTCCTATATTTGTTGTATAGAAAAATGAATTCTAAGAGTGTCACTGCTATGAGTTCTTTATGAGCTCATATTTGACTTTATTTTAGTGAAAGATTTTACATCAAACTGAAGACCTAGACAATGGAAAAGGAGGAAGATCCCACTGAGATTCCATATTAACTTTAATGGACATCTTAATCCTTTCTGTGTTGCAATCCAATCTGTTTGTCCCTATCTATCTGCTTAGTCTCTCATACACTGCAATAACATAAATAGCTTTTTAAAAAATTTATTAATCTCGTGGCTATTACAAGAGTTCAGGGTGTGGACATCATGAGCTTCAGACTAGAGTGCAAAGGGAGTTACACAAGAGAGAGATCTATGCAACCAGAATAGACTGTCTCAACTGCTTCCAAATGCATTGATGATAGATTGTGTGCTCTTTTTATTCATGTACACAGTGATCTCAGCTTTATTCAGCTCTGTCTTTTGAGTTCAGGCATTTTAACCTAAGAGATTTTAAATAACTGAGAGGAGTAGGTAGCTCACTAGTCTGATATATTGTCTCATTTTTGATAAACATCTTCTGAGGCCAGTCTTTGAAAGGGCTTCAGTGCACCAGAGACAAGGACCAGAGAGTCAGGAGAATAAATTACTTGCTCTCTAACTTCTCTGTGCTTCAGGGTTGCAGCTTTCCTTTCAAATACATCTGGTGAGAGTCTCATTTGCAACCTCTGCCTGCTGGTGAGTGCTGAAGACCTCTAGCAAAGAAGCTGTACTCTCTGAAAAGGGCTGTGTGCAAAACAAATGCCACTGCTGTTGCCATTGTTGAAGAGCTCCTTCTATAAAAGACCCGTGTAGCAAGTGGGATTGTTTGACACCATCAATGGGTGTGTTTACCAGCTCGTGATTCATTCATGCCATATATGTTTGCAGATGTTCTACAGCCTGAATTATTTATGAAAATCTTAATTTAAGGGGCATCTGTTGCAGATAGTAGAACAGGGCCCCCTTGACATAGCTGCTGCTACTTCAGCACTTGAAACTTAAACAGGCTGTGCCTGCAGTATTCTCCTTGGTATATGTTTCTTCTTTCTAATTTTAAACTTCAAGCTGTCTGCTGAAGAATGACTCAGAGAAAGGATGGGTGACTTACTATGGAGGAAATTAGAAGTCCAGTCATAGTCAACCCAGACTTTTGACCTTGAGCCTGAGTCACACTAATTGTATGTGCTGTTACCCCCCCACACACACACAAACATGCACATAATCAAACAATTACTTTTTTTAAAGTGTCTGGACATTCATGAAGGTCTGACTCTGGCTTGGTCTGGAACTGAAAAAGGAGACAAAAGAAGAAAAGGTTCTTCGTGCAGTTTTTCCAGTCCTGTTTAAAGAAAAAAAACTGCACAGAAATCTTGGCCTTACCATAACAGCAACATTGTGTTTGGCTTCATTGGGCTACTCAGGAGTCCAAAGCCTATTAAGTGTGTTTGGGATTCTCAGCTGATATGGCAGGCACCAGCCTTCTCACTTCAAAAGGCATTGTCACAGTTCGTCTCACTCACTGGCATTCTCAAAAAAGAAGGCAAAAGCTACAAGGATTTGAGGGACAAGGTAGCTTTCTGCCTTATGATTATTTTTTTTTCTAAATCAAAAAAAGCCTTTGAGCAAAATCCTTACCCCATATAGAGTTTCAAAGTGCTTTTAAAATCAGCTTCCCCTCTTTAGGAAGGGAAAACTGGAGGAAGCTATGGAAAGGATATGCTTGCAAAAGGTCTCAAACAGAGCAATGCTAAAAAGAAGAGCTTCTGCCTCTCATAGGCGACCCAGTAATGCTCTGTCCGCTGTGAAACACTGGCCTCCCATCATCCAGGGAATATCCAAAACGAATTATACCTTTAAGATGAATCTTGCTGATTTAATGATAAAATGACCTGTTAGAATTCTTTGTGTTAGTGTTCCTTTATATAATAGTTTCTATCTTCTAATTTGGCCCCACCTGTTGCCTCTGACAGACAACCTCTGATCATCCTAAGGGTAAAACTTAGATGATGTATCTCTTTAATTTACTTCTCTCTGCTTAAAACTGAACATAAAGATAATTTTCTGTTGGTGATGCAAACCATGAAACATACAGGAGATTAAAGCCTACACAGTCATAGTTGCTGGAACAACTCCAATGTTCAGAATTTTCTTGGGTTTAATCTTTTTTCTCACAATTTTAACTTCACAACGTCTGAGGCAAACTGGCTTTGTGTAAATTTCCCTAAATGCCATGATAATGAAAAAGAGAAAGAAAATTGTCTGCAATATCCCAGAGAGGTTGTGAAAATCAGCTTGGAAATTGTGTCTTTCAGGGTGTGCAGGGATCTTCCCAGCTAAAGAGTCCGTTGGTGGAAGGTTGCATCAGGCTGAGAGAATTACTTAACTCTTTTCTTAGAAATGTTTCTCCCCTTCTCTCCCCTCCCTGAATTGTATACACAGTCACCCTCTCCTCTTCACATAATCTGTTTCAAAAGATTAGAGAGGAAGTCAGGGTCCTTCAGAGGCTCTCGGGACCCATCCTTGATGAGAGGCAGGCTCACTATCCAGACCTTTCTCAGCAGTGCTGCGCTTTGTAACTCTAAGTAAGTGGCATTAAAGACAGGTCTGAGGAAGGAAGGTCAGACCCCAGGATGGGAGAGGCAAGGGGAGATGCCCCTGTTCCTCAAAGAGATAACATATCCATCGCTTCTCAGAGGTGTTTTTTTAATATCTCCCTGCAGTCACACAATTTTACCCAGGGTCTCCTTTGCAGTAACAACAATGAGGAAAGATGTGCTTTGTTACTGTTAAGAACTGAATGTCATTAATCAGTTAGCACACAGCTGGGCCTGCTCTAATCAGTAACTGCCCTCAGCCCACATCCAGCAATTCCTGGGTCAGCCCAAAGCAATAGTCCTGCGGTATGGTCCCAACGTGATTTCTTTTGTTTTTACTTCAGTTGCAGCAGTTGCAGAGAGCACTTCACTGGCTGGATGACATAGCAGCACTACCCTCAATTCTCCTCCCTGGCAAGGAAGATTGCAAGTCCCTTAGTACTCTAATAAAGAAGCATTTTAAAAAAGAAAAGTGAGCTTTTGAAACTTTAAATGGGGCCAAGCAGGGTTGCCTTTAGGAAGGAGCAAACCTTCAGCAAAACCCCAAGGAGAGATGTCTCTGCCACTCCTGACATGTGAATTCTTCTAGAATCAAAAGTATTTTTTTATTTTCATATCAAACCTAGATAGAAAAATAGAAAAAATATTTAAAGTTTATTGTCTGCTACACTTTTGTTTGGGTAAAATGAAAAAGGAAAGACAGAAAAATCCTGAGGTTACCCTCTTCATATACTTTAAATCTAACAAACTCTCTGCCTTTCATTGGGACATTGGGTCTCCTTCTCCTCTAAAACTGTTTCCATCAGTGTAGCCCTGAACTTTCTTTTATGCTTCTGCAAATCAGGATAGAACTGTTATGATAAATTTGAGATCTGGCCTAAGATGGATCTATTCTGTAGACACAGTCATTTATTCAATTACATGAGCTCTACTTCTTTGGATGAGTTTCTGGGAATAGGAGAGCATGGATTTGGAAGAAGTTCTATTTCTAAGAAGCTCAAATCCCTAGGGATCAGATATTCATAAGACTGCAACCGCTATACATTTAAATAAAAATAACGTCTTCTGCCCCACAGTGAAATGAGTTGATGGCTCACCAAATGAGGTATCTGAACATTGGTTCAAAGTGAACCACTTCTATAGCACTAAGAAAACATTATAGGAGTTTTCTACATCTATAAATAAGTGACCTGTAGTGCGTTAGGCTGTTTTCTGGAAGTGAAAGTCTGGTGAATGCTTTTGTGGCTGTTTGCTTAGAAAAGCTTTCGCCTGTGAGAGTTAAAGCAGTCATCCCAAAAATGCTGAATTCTTTCCTCCCTTTTATTAGCATTCCAGTCAGCAAAACTGTAGACTAGTCATACCCTACTAGTCAGACTACCTGAACATAGAGCAAATAGTTCATGAAAAACTTCCAAATCTGAAATGAAATGACTCACAATAAGTGAACAAACTGAATAGCTGGCTATTCATAAATGACTTACAAAGAGAACAAAGATTAACCTTTGGAAAGTCATTTAGTACTCATAGTTGGCCATGATCTCTTTTTTTGCCTTTTAAAATAACAAGAGTGATCAAAAAAGCAAAACAAGCCTTGAAAGACAAGCAACCTAATCTCGGAGAGATGAATCTTTAGATCATACATGAAACACCATTGCTGGCTCGGCACAGCAATTACTTTGTGCAGTTCTATGAGAGGTGGGAGCTGCGAGCCAAAAGTAAGAAACAAGGCCAGAACCAGCACTAACTTGCCACCAGCAGTAAAAAATGTAAAGAGGCAGCTTTAACTATATATGTACAAATCCGCAGCATTCTCCCTCTGCCAAGGTACTCCAGCTTTTCTACTCTTATGCTACCTGACTCCATATAGATCTTTATGGTATATTTAGCTGAGCCTCTGAGTATTTATTAGTGCACCAAACAAAGTGTCTAACATCTCTCATTTGTAATCTTTTACTTTATGTATCCTTTCTTCCAGAAAGATAGTATGTGGGAATTGAATATTTGAGGCACTCTTGAGCATGATTCATGATTCCAGTTGAGTAATACATAACTATCTTTCTCCTCATCTCTTGCATACCTTTTCTAATGTTTTGCTACCAATGTAGGCTTTCATATCTCATCTGAACCTAGCCTGGGATTCTGAAGAATTATTGGTGAATAATGGTGTTACAATTTTCATCTTTTTGTAGAGAGTAATTTCTCTGTTTAGAACTATACAATGAAGGCAAAACATTTGTGATACATACAATATTACACCTAAACTGCACATATGTGTGCAAGCCCCTGCCCAAGGATGGTCTGTACCTAGCTGGTGTTGTGAGGGAAGACACCATTAAAGATCTAGATCATTTTTGGGGTGGAATTTCACCAAGGGTTTTGTAAGGGTCATCTATCTTATTATTACAGCTACATTTATGATCAGTGAAGCAAATGAATCTGTCTGTCAGTTATTAGTACTCCCAGAGCTAGCAAAATAAACATATTCAAAACACTGTCATCTTTTGGTTTCCTTTCACATGCGTTTTAAAAGCCTGTGTCTTTGGAGTTAGTTTAAATCAACGTATTGAATAGATATTAATTATATATTTTCTTCTTCTTCTGCCACAGAATATAGCATCAAGAAGACCTTAATGGGCACTTTATATATATATGTATGTATATACATATATGTATGTATATATTTATATGTATATATTTAGCAAGGTCTGGCTTCCCTTTTCTCTGCTTTCATAACAAGTGGAATCATGGAAATTCAGCTCCCGTCCCATTCAATTTGATTTGTCTCTGGGGATGGCATTGCATTTATCTAGCCATCACTTCAAAGGTTTTGGTATAGAGGAGCTGGAATATATCTACAGATTCACTTGAGCAAGGCGAGGCTGCACACCACCATTTAGGTGGTTAGCAATAGCTATAGATGCTTCCATGAATCCTTTTCTGATATAGTGACTTTTGCTGTGTCAGTGCATGGATTCAGCATATTCTTGGCCTGGGCTGAAGTGTGAGGGTGATCGCAAATAAATCTAAAGTCTGGTAATTTAAACCATCTTCACTACAAACATCAGATCAAACTCCATTGGAAGGCAACAGCCAAACTGAGGTGATTCAGTTTTATGATCTCAGACAGTTTGTCGACAGCAATATCTAACCTCTAAAAGGTCCCTTAGATGTGGCCTGCTAGCAAAGCCATTTCTGAAGTAACAAGATGGAATCCTGAGAGATCAAGAAATCTCAGTGTTTTACCATGAGCAACACCTGGATTTTTGAAAGACACTTTATATAAAATAAAACAATAAATCTTTGACTCTGCCCCTCAGATATAGAGAACTAAGCCATGATGAGCAGCATGGGTACTGTTTAGATAAGAGGAAACTTCATATGTTGCTGACTTTAGAGGACACAACAGAAGTAAGATTCCATTCTCCCAAATTACCTGATCAAACCTTGCATTAATTAGCACCCAGATAGCAAGGTAAGGGTTTACTCAATGCTCTAAGAGATCTTAGCTTAGGATACTCAAGTGGAGGAAGGGAATTAGAAGCTTCCCTTAATTGTTATGCATGTATATAATGAACACTACAGCTTTGTAGAATTTTGGCAACACATACTGCTGGGGTATTATTTTAAACTTTGCTTCCCCAATCAAATAGCCTACTGTTTCAAAGCAATTTTGTTCCCTATCCTAAGTATTAGCTCAAGCATTAACAAAGTGGACCACGGAGGGCTGTGACAGAGACGGCGTGTGGGCAGCACTTTGCTAATTTGACCTCTCTTCACAGAAATGAGAGGAAACTGTGATCTGAAGCTGACATTTCCTTAGAACATCGCCCAGTTTTCCTAACACTGGGACCACAACTCACTGATAACAGGGCTTTGAAGTAGCTGGAGCAGAGCCAGGAAACATTGGAAGTATTCTTCAGAGAATATCTGTTTCAGATTACCCCAATTTATAGTAAGCCACACATGCTAACTTTAGCATTTCTTCTGCCTTTAAAGCTTTTCGTCTTCTGGATGATTGATCTTGAGCCTTTTCCTTTGGTTCAGTACAGCAGCATTTCTTGTCCAAACACTGCATTCCTACTTGGCATGCAGTTTCTTCCCCACCGTGTGTCAGTAGGTTCACTTATCTTTCTCATCCTCTGACCCACATTAACTTTTGCAAATATATGATTTTGCTGGAGTTGAAGCAGAACCTGTGGCAAACATTGCACTGAATGTAGCTAAGAAATTGCTTGTTGTGGTTGCTTTATTTTGTTTGTTCACACCTGCAGCACTGAGTCTTCTAGTTCTGCACTTCCCCTCCTCATCATCAGAGGCAGCAGAAGGATAGTTCATAAGCAGGAGTTAGATTTTTCTAGTCCCATTTGAATTCAGTTGGGGTTGTACAACCTGCTTTCACAGTAGCTAATGCAAATCAACAGGAGCAGCTTTGTAGGGCAAAACACTTGTTGCTGAGGATCTGACATCCACAGCTTCCTCATGCTAAGTGTAGCCTGATCCCAGGTACTGAGTGCTCATTTGCAGCCACCTGGTTTTATGTGCATGCTTTCCAGTTTGGTTTCATGCAAAAAGAAACCAGATCACAAGCATCACAACCGTGTGCTGCTGCAAGTTAATGTCAGTAAGAGGTGACAGCTGGTAGCGTTCTTCTGATCCAGACTGTAAGGCCAGTACAGAAGCACCATTTTATTCTTCCTAATTCTTGGCTAAAAAAGGATGCCAGAGCAATCATCCTGCACAGTGAAATGCAGAGTAGTTACAGCAAGCTGGGCTCTGCAAGCATCCTTCACTTGTCTAGTCACCAAAGAATGTCTGTGGTTCTGACTGAGCACCTCCAAAACAAAGCATGATGTATACCTTGCCTGCTCTTCAGCCACACCATGGGGCTGCTGGCAAACCTGACTCTCATTGCCCAGCCTAGATATGATTTCTAGGGCATGAATGTTGATAGCTAGACAGAGACCGTAAAGTCCATTTGATAAGTCTGTCAAACAATCAATGCCAGCATGATTTAGCACCTAATTCATGGTGTGAGAGAATCTATAACTTGCAATGAAGCTCTGAGACACACTTTTGCCTCTTCCCTGGCTGGAACTTAACATCAATCAATGTTACACAGAGCAAGAAAAGTGAATAACGGGTTATTCTACTATCAGGCACTTGTCTTGGAAAGAAAAGTCAGCATTTGTACAAATTCTTACTTTCAACACATCATATAAAAATGACAGAATCATCCATATGAAAAACTCCCTTCTTTGTCAAGTACAGCTAAAAAAGTCTGCTCTCCAATAGGAAGAAAATATTTCTTTTTATCACTATTGCAAATAGCTTGGGATGCTCTGAAATCTAAACAAAGTAGAAATTACAATTTGGGCTTCCAGACTGGTACATTTTGGGTTGCCGTTTTTAGACCTGTCATCTACTGACTTTGATAATTTACTCTGTCAGTAGTAGCATAAAAAGATTATCTGAAATGGTGGGAAGACCACTTTAATGGCGAGGAAGGTGCTATACACATGTAGTTGCTTGTTCTTCTTCCTCACGAGCCATGAAAACAGCACTCATCAGTTTGTGCATCTCACTAACACCAAGGCTTGCATGCACTGCACTCAGGAGCTGCAGTTGGTTGTCCACTGCTGTCTGGAAACCTGGCAGCAGCCTGGAAATTTAAAAGAGTCTTTTCAAAAGGGGAAAGTCTGCATACTGTTTGGGGGAAAGGAAAAACAAAACAAAACAAAAAATACCAAACAAAAATTTCCAGAGAGCTCCAATTAAATATGAGCTCTGCCACTGAGTAAAAGACAGTCTCACATACTTCCCTGAACTGCGACTAATGTCCCATATTTCCTACTCTTCAGCAGTCTCATTCTTATATAAAATACTATTTCTACTGGTTTGGTGGGATTTTCTTTGTAAAAAAGGTTACTGCTGAAGATGAGTACAGATATTCACCCTAGTGCATAATGCCAGGAAGATATGGGAGAGCACAACTTCCATGCTGTTATAATGTGTTCCTCTCGTTCTCTTCTTCTTGGGAAATTAGACTATGATTTCATAAGAGGCTGCCTCCTGACATTTCTGAGTTTCCCTTACTATCACGAAAACAGCCAAAACTGTAATAATTTTAGAAAAGACAAAAAATCGAGTGAATCCATTTTCCATACCTAAGCAACATTTTGAAACCAAATTTACATACATTTACTTTCACTGAAAGAATGTCTCTCCTGATGCATTTTGTTTTGAATTGAACAAATATCTAATTACAAAAATGTGATGGATGAGAACTGATCTCACCATAAAAACTGCAAGTCTTTCATTTCAGGTTGACCTGACACGATGTTGGGTTTTTTTCCTTCCATTTTTCAGTTCAAATACAATTGTTGAGACAGTCATTTGGCAGAAGGCTTTACCATTTTTACAGAAAAAATTGACTTGGCTATCACGAGTTGTGGAAGCAAGCACTCCTGTTGGAACAGACACCAACTAAGATAACAGGTACCTTATAGTCATGAAATGCACTCTCTAGCATCACCTAAAAAGTTCAGGAAAAGGTACAGACTGTCCTTCTTCCTGATTTTGCTTGCCATGAGCTACAGTTTCACCATTTTATCAACTGTAGCGCCTGAAAATTTAAAATTGGTGACAATCTGAGACCATTATTAGGTTACTGTCAAAATGACAATTTGGCATTGAGACACACTTTCAAGACTTCCTGTTCAAATTCCCCAAATGAGGGCAAACTAATATTAGAGAAGAAATGGAAGGTTCCAGGCAACTGGCACATGTCTGCTTGATCCTGGTGGTCTTGCTTCACCATGTGTGTGGAACTTGATACATTTCAGTACACTAAAGTCAGTGAAATTTTACTCAAACTTACAACCCAGAATTAAACTACCTTCTAAATTGCAAAAGCACATTACTAATGATGACAAGCTTCCCTCACTGCACTTAAACCACTCTTTTCAGAAGCTACCATCAAGCATATGAGTATGTCATAAACTCCCTAAGTACCATGATGTCAAGTCAGAGAGGAGTGGTTTCACTGAGGTCACACAAAGGTTGCACGTGGAAGGTGAAAACGGAGTTTAGTTCTCCAGTGTTCCAGTAAAGAGCTTTGACAGCAGACCATCGTCTTTCACTGATGTCAGCCTCTGTAATAAATGATGTCTCCTTGGTGGGGAACTGCCCAATCTGACATCATTAGCAGATCTGGAATTGCTAAAAGGTTTAGGGCTTCATCATGTTTTGCTTTTAATTGAGCATGAAGCTGTCTTGGCAACAATACCATAAAAAGTCTTACACCCAAATAAGATCTGTTTGGATTGGCTGGTCTTCATTAAGTGATTCAGAACAACAAAGCAGCAACTTCTTTCTTCGTGTTGGCACAGATGTCAGGACTAAATATTGTGGGCTGCACGCCTTTGAATGAGATTAATTGCACAATGTTTGTGAAAGTGCAAAGCATTTGAAATGCATCTTGTGTGGGAAGAAAACAAATGGATCGGCCCTCCTCCCCTTTTTGGATCATTTGATCCCCCATTTGGATCATTATAAAAACAGATAAGCTGCTGAGTAGGAGACAAAGAAGTAGGGTCATTCTTGCAGGGAAGTGTGCTTATGTCATGTTCACCCTGGATAAAACTAATATATCCTCATACGGCTTTGGAAAGATTTCTTCTTGGTTCCTAAAACGAACAGTTGACAGTCCATGAGAGAAATCTTTAAAAATAAAATCATATTTTTAAGTTTAGGAAATTAACACATTAAACCCTGAATTTAAAATTATCTTTAATGGTACCATTATTCCAATGATCATTGTTCTTGCTAGAGCATGCCACTCTTAGCAACCCATGCTTTTGAAGATCAGAGTTTTACAAATACTAAAAGGTGTTTCCTCCATTCCCACCTGACTCCTGGTTCCCCAGCTCATGAAGGCATTCCACATGATCCATACGCCACATGCTTCAATTTACAGAATATATATTACCTATAGTTGATTTAATCCCTCAGCATTGGGAACTGTAATGGTAGAATAAAAAAAAAAAAAAACAGGTTGTGTCTGTTTCTTGTTCTCCTCAGCCCCACGATATATGCATTTTACACAGATGACAAAGACATTTCTACTGTAGCATCATCAGATTAATTCAGTTAAGAGCCCTGTCCTAAAGACAGATATTTACTGCTCATTTCAACAAGAGTAAGGTCACAATCTGTAACTGTGTGTCTAGCAGAGTTTTCACAGATTTCTTAAGCCCATCTGTGAGGTGCCTTCAAAAGGAGTGCCTTGCCTTTATCCCATGAGAATCCTTGTTGACTTCTCTGTACAAATTCCAGCAACAGTGTGGCCCTGCAATCAGCCAGATCAATCAGCTGAGCTAGAAGTAAGGGAGCTCTGCTAAAAAATAAAAAAAAAAAAAAAAAAAAAAAAAAAAAAAAAGGTTTTTTAACCAGATCATCTCACTGCATGATGGCTATTGCCAAAGCATGGGATGGGTGTGAGTGTGAGCACACAGTTAGATGCACTGGCAACAGTGGAAGAGTCACTTCTCTTACAGCTTGAAGTCAACTTGGCCTTGAAGGGTTATCATTAAGAAACGTATATTTCAGATGTACTGGGCTGCATCATTTGCTGACAAGTCAATAAACTTAGGTCATTGCTAGAGGAGTCTGGACTAAAAATTTGTCCTGCTATAGCCAGTCCTTCCCTGGAGCTGAATATATTAGGTAGTTCTCCAATATGGGCGAAAATATCCTCACCACTTCTGTTTTCATAGAGGGAAAAGCAAGAAGATATATTCTTAATCACACACCTGACACAGCAAAACACATTGTGCTTATCTGTTCGTCAGCCCACAGCCGTGATTCAGCTGCAGTTATGACTCTTTCCCTGAAATAACAATTTCATCTATCATTATTATCATTATTATTACTGCACTATTTTTTTAAATGGCAAATACCATCTACCTTTGTGGAATGTAGGAAGGCTGTTTTACTTTTGATATTGAAAAGTTCTCTTTCAAAGTAAACATTGGCTGAACCTCAGAGTTGGTACACTGTTTAGGAATGCAGGCTTGCACAAAGCCAGAGGCTTTTCAGGGTGTTACAAGAAACCTCAGGCATTGTAGTCATCCCCAGGAATCAGATGAAAATGCTGTGTACAAGTGTCAAAATGCCAACTTCAACTATGTGAATATGTCAACATGACTTGAGCTGGTAGGAAGGCAGGAGCTTTATGAAACAATAAAAAGCATTGTTCAAAAGTCTGTTTTCTAAAATGGATTAACTGCATTAAAAAAATAACTTGAGAAGATAAGACACAAAAAGCAAGACAAAAGAAAAGCTGAAATAAAACTCAAGAATGAGACCCTACTGCTGCCCTTTCAAATGAGGTTAATAATTACAAGCACTCAAAGAAAAAAGTCTGGAGTGTCCTACGCTTTGTTCATTTGCAATTAAGGCTCCAGTGTTATCTTCATTTTCACTCCATCCCATATCCTCTGTGGAGGAGAAGCAACCATTGCTTTTAGGACACAAACTTTACACTATAAAATCTCCAGATCTAATCACTGGTTTTTCTTTCCACACCATAGCTACTCTCTCCAGCATTACGGGAGACTATTCTCCCTTCCATTAACATACTATGGAATAGTGGGAAAACCTAGCTCTGTCCTGTCAGGTCCCTGTACTGTCATGTCAATCTGGTGCTTGGAGACCCTGTGTCCCTTTGCAGGGGTGAACTCGATCCTGCTATTCAGGAGCTGGAGAGGTAACAGAGCAGCTGGAGAGGAAAAGGAGCTAACTGCACTTCCACAGTCTCAGGTCTCTTTGCACAACTTGACAACTCACCTAGAAAACCCAGAAGATATGAAGAGATGGAAATTTGAGCTCCTTACTCTGACAGGGCAGTCTCTTAGATCTCCAGAGTCATAACATCAGCAGTAGAGCCAGGCAGAGAATGGGGAAGAAAGACATAGAAGACAACTTTTCAATAAAACCATTAGGAACAAAAGATATTTTGTTTCTGAGTTCCTGCCCCAGCCCCTTAGGAGCCAGATATCACAGCTATCCATCTTCCTCCAGGATATAGTCTAAGCCAGGCTTTATTTTGCCATGATTGTGATGGTTCAGCCCTGGCTCCCTGCCAAATGCCCGAACCCACAGCAGCAATTTCCCCTCCTTCCCCCTCCCTTCTTATTTATACGCCGATTTACGTAAAAATAGTATGGAATACTGGGAACACTGCCCCTTCCTTGGTTACAAACTGGTCACCAAGGAAGGCCTAGATTAAAATGACCACAATGATGCACTTTGGTGTCCACCTCTCAGAGGTGAGGTTGGCAATCAGAAGACATTCTCATTTGTACTTGCCTCGATGAGATATCCACAGTCAGAGGAGCCTGGCTCAGAGGTAACACAAGGTAATATGTTTTCTGTTTTGATCTCTGCTTTCCATTTCCAGACAATAAACCACAATTTTTTTGCACATACAAACAAAAACACATTTCTGCCTCATATTTCTAATAAGACTAAGTAGTAATGATGACTCAAAGCTGAAATTCATGATCTAACTGGAGACTAAGCCTCTCTGACTGACATGTAAATGAATAAAAGGATGGACAATGTTTATGAGTCTCTCATTTGCACAGTGGTATAATGGAATGATGGAAGGCTAGAATTCATCTATGTAAGTGAAAGGTAAGATGCAAGATAGTGCCACATTTAACCTTCAGAGATAAAGCAGAAGAAAGTCTATCTGCACATAGGCAGTAATGAAATGGCTCAGTAGTCAAAAAAAAAAAAAAAAATTAAAAAGCAGACATTTGTAGTTAGGAAATCAGATGGGAAAATTAGATAGATATGAACGATCCTGTCTTGAACAGTGAACTGGCATAGCAGGTAAAATCAATTAGGTAAGATGCTTAACACAAAGAATCAAAACTGGAAAAAAACCCACTCATCACAGATTGACCAAGAACTACATATTCTTGAAAATCAGCATGATTATAGTGATTTGGAAAGTGAGAAATCATTTGGAATGGGATTGGATAGAGACCTCACATCTCCTGGGGTAAATACGCTAATTGCACGGGAGCTTACTCACTACAAACTATCATTATAGATTCCTTAAAATAAGAAATGTGATTCCTAACAGATGCTATGAAGGTGTCAAATGGACCCTGCTGTGAACAGAACTGCATGACAAGTCACATGAAAACTATCTGTTTCAGCAGCATAAACAGCAGAACATGCAATCATGAGTTTCACATTTCACGTTTCTCACTGAAATTAGGTAACACTGGAAGAATAAAAGTAGCAATGCCAGAAAAATAGGTTGCCTAATGCGCCTCGTGGCAAGAGTTGTTCAAAGCATTTTATCAAATCCATTCTACTAAAGGATTTTTAGATTAGAATTGTTGTGCTGAGCACCAGTGGAGGACTTCTGGCTTCCTGATTTTTGATTCTACCCACAACAAAAAGTCCTTGGAAATTCCCCAGGGCACTGAGACCTCTCATTCCTGTGAGACAACCCGATAGTATAGGATGGAATGGAACAGCAGAGAATTACAGAAAGTTGAGGTAAGAATTTTTTGTGACAGTTTTTCTTCTCATTTTTTTGACTCTGATATAATATTTAGTCTCTGCAAATATTAAAGTAGGTAAATCAAATGTTGGACTTGTGCCTCCTCTACAAAAAGTCATGAACATTCCCCTACTTTAATACACACTCTTATTAAAAATCTTCTCAGTAAAACGAATAAGAGGAATCTGAAATAATTTATAAAATGTGTAAGTAACATATATAGATGGCATAGATATTGTTACAATCACATCTCCGTTCAGAAGGGCAGGGAGAATTGTATCAAGCATTAAAAAAGACAAAATCCATAATGCTTCTGTGAGGCAAAACATCCAGCAACAAGAAGTAATAAATTCAGGTCCACTAAAATATTTTGGAAGCCAAAATATTTAATTTGATTTCCTTTTTGAATACATTTTTATTTGTATATATATATAGAGAGAATATATATATTTGCTTTCAGAGGCAGAGAATCATTATTTTTTAAATGCAAGAAGTAAAATACATAAATAAATTTGATTTCAAAAACAACCCCCTCCACCCCCCTACCCTTCCCCCCAGTTCAGATAATGGAATGTTTTCTTTCAACCTTATGGAAGCACAGGATTTTTTTTATTTTTTTTTTTTAATTGAAACTTCACTGAAACAAATTTTAAAATTCTACTGGACATTTTTCATTATCCTCTGCCTGGTCAGATATACACAATTCCATCTTTGCCAAGTAATCTTAGCTTTATTTCAGAGCACTTTCAGATGTCAAAGGAGCAGGGAGTAGTTCTCAGAGCAGCCTCCTGTCTGTCAGAGTGTCTTTAGCACTGGCTGGCAGGAAGGCAGATTGTGGCCCTTTTTCATCTAACAGCTATTCACTGCAGCACATTTGTTATTCTTTGCTGCCAAGGAGACAATCTGCTTTTCATTTCCTCTGAAGAAGAGCATGATACTATGAGTAAAACATCAGATATAATTAGGCAAAATGGTTGAGTGCCTGACTGAGCAGAGAAATGGAACTGTCCTGGATATGAAAAATAGCCATACACCTGAGAAAGAAACAAGAGAAAGAAGAAAAGCACTGCCCTCTCAACTGGAGCTTGCACAGGCTATCACGTTACCCTTTTCTTGTGCAAGTAGGATATTTCCTAGGGATTGTACAAACTAATTAGGTGTCCTCAAAAAACATCTGGCAAAATAATAAACAAAATAATAAATATAATAATATTTTAATTATTATTTATAAACAAAATATTTATTATTTTTAGCTTAAAATAATAAAATAAAATAAAAACACACAAACACACAGATCCTGCTATTTTCCTACATAATGAAACAATATGTACCTTAAGATGGAAGACTTGATTCCTACACGTTTATAATTTATATACAACCTGGACACAATTTTCCAGTGCTTTAGGCCAATTACATGTGTGTCTGCATCTGAAAAATGTCCCTTAACTTACAGAATGAGGAGTTTGTAAAAAGTCTTTTGCTGCTGACAGTAAATATCAATCGATTCATTACTGTTCACAAGAAGCGAATGTTATGAAGTAAGAAAGCTTAAATCCTCATATTCCTCTGAGCCACCACATTGAGAGGCACCACCTCATGCTTCATAGCCCATGAGGTGATGGAGGGCTGGAGTACCCTCATGGAGATGCAGGGAGCCTTCAGAAGAAAGCAGAGGAGTCAGCTGTCAGGTAACTGAAGCTCCTGCTTCATCAAAGCTGAGCAAAGACATGCAAGGTGCAATTAGAAGTACTAGAAGTACTACCAGTCCATTGAAATTCAGTAAATAGATTATTGCTATGGCTAGTAATGGACCACAGGCTTCATACTTGGCAAGCCTTGTCTGGACTTTTCTCAGCCTGCCTAGAGCATTTTTTAGCTTTATTCCCTTGTAAAAGTAATTTTTTAATGGCCAGGTAGCAATCGTTTTATCTGTTTTATTTCACTATCTGTGGTTAATTGTGTTGTACAGTCATCATTTCTATAGAGTCAGATGTAATAAACAGCTTTTCTGTACTGATGAATGAAGTAGACTTAAATACTGTCAAGAACAAGATAATTTAGGTGTAAAGGCAAGGTATGGCAGCAGAAAGCTTGAGGGTGAGGACATAGGTCACAGTGTAGATGAGTACAGGCGTGGGATAACCAGAGAGAGGCCACAAGACAGCACTGGAGGCTCTGGGGATGCAACTATCTCATTAATCAAAGAACTGCTGGCTCAAAGAATGTGTAAAACTGCTATTTAGGTGAATAAAGTGAACAAAACCAAGTCTCTAATAGATGTACTCCAAACAGCAAATCTGGCTGTATTGTGGAGATGCAGACTAAGGAAAAAAAACTCTAGTCTTAATACATGCTAGGAAAAAAATTATCTAAAAATAGTCTCAAATGTACCCTAGAGTAAAAGGAAAAGTCCTTCAGCACTGCCTACATAACCCCACATGTGTAGAATTTAGGACACTGATGAAACACTAACTCCTCTTCTAGACAGAAGTCAGTGAGCCAAAGGGCAGGTGGAGGAGTGCAAAGGAGTCTGCATACAGCAATTTTAACTGCATTGTTATTGAGCTATTTTCCAGAATTGTACTCTATTTTCCTTTCCTCTAATATTTAGATCTGGGCTAATAATTATTCATTGATTATAATGATAGCAATTCATTCACACAAATAACAGTTGACATTACAGACAGGGTATTTTCTTTCTGCAGAACAAAAGTTTGAGTGTAATGCTGCCTTTCACTCATGGATGATCTTCATACTTGCCCTGGACACACATGGATGTAAGAAAGAGCAGCATGTCAGTCTGCAATAACGTATGACAGGGCGATAAATTCAGCACTGACAGTGGGAGAAAGATTACCAGCTTTTCTTACAAGGGTGTACCGGCATCTCGTTTTCTGGGCTGAAATAAAGTGACTCTGCTTGTGCTCTCCAAGCCTGACAGCTTCAAACATGAAATCATAGCATCATGGTTAGCCCAGCAGCGAACACAAGCCCTGCTGAGAGCCGGGTTCAGACTACCCCAGGTTCAGCACGGCCCTAACACAGCCACAGCACTCCCAGCTTACAGCTGGCTCACATCTGGCTGCTTCAGAGAATAGGCTTCTCTCTGCCTGCAAATCAACTCAGAGACATGCTTGAAGATACAGCCCAGAAATCCAAAACAATCATGAAAACTTCTTGTATTCCCCATTTCCTTTCTGTTCTTTCTATTCTTTCTCTTTTTCTCTTTCGCTTTTTCATCAGATTTTTGGGTATGGCTCCTCTCCAGGAGGGCCCATGAAGGGTTTACTAGCAAGAACACTGCCTACAATTTCACTAGTGGCTGAGGCAGTGACATTATTAGTAAAAAACACTGTGTAGAGTTTTCTGTGACAGGATGGCCACTGTTGTTCCTCCCAAAGCAGCACTGGAGATGAGCAAGAAGCACACTTCAGTCCACTACAGTTCAGCACAACGTGGTCCTCAAGTGGATTTCCTTCTTCATCAAATGTTCCTGTGCAGGACAATGCCTTTCAGCTGCAAGAGGCAGTCAGGTCTTTTGCTCATTTCAAGAGTACATTAAATACGTTACCTGGATGAGCAGTGACTGGTGGACACTTTCAGCTGCAGCCAAAGGAGATGATGTGGGTCAGCAATGCAAACTGATTCAGTCTAATAATTGTCATTGCTGAGGGTGTCAGGAGGAGATTTACAATGGTTCTGCAGTCTGGCTTTAGCCTTTAAAAGTTAGGGTGGGGACTGTAAAGAATTGGCAGCTGATAACAGAAATGGAAAGAAATCAAAATATCTATTCTTTGTTTATTCATCATCTTGAAATATTTATAATGGTCCAAGTATCCCTCCACCCACCTCACACTAGAGCTCTTAAATGTGTGTCCAGATTCAAGACTGGCAGCATCTTGAGTCCATCCCTGGATTAACCCAAACCCTTCTACTTTGACCATTAACATACTTTAACAAAATGAGACCAGAATCTAAGCTAGCATCGGCTTTGTATTTGCTGTCTAAACCCAAATTAATATTAGGTGTTACAAGATTAAAATAATCCCTAATGAACCCAGGAAATGGCATCCTGAATGAAGTCATGCAAGGTCTGACTTCAGCCAACAGGCCTCTGTTCTACAAGTGTGTGTGTGTGTGTATATATATATATATATATATATATATACACATATATATATGTATATGTATGTTTAAAAATACAAACATAAAACAAATTTATTTGCCTATACCAGAGCAATGTATATTTCAGGCCCTATCTAACTGGATTTCAAGACCCCCTCTGACTTAGGTTTCTCTATTCTCTAATTCTTTTCTTTAAAAAGAACTGTACACATAGAGTCCATATTAAAATCTCGAATGTCCGTAATGCTCCTAGAGCTCACATCTGCAGTTTTCTTTGTTCTCTTTAAGGAGATGGCTGCCAGTAGGAAGATTACACGTTGCCTTGAATTTTCCCAGAATACGTCTCCTTGGATTCAGCATTATGGTTCAGCCTTTTGTACACATGGAGAGGGCAGCTGGAACATTTCAGATACAGATGTGAACCTCCCCAGAGTTAATTATTCACATTATTGTGTGTATCTTTGATTTCAGTTACCCAGCTTGTATTGAAGTCCTACATAGTATGCACTAGCCTTGGTGTGCCAACACCTTGTGGGAATTTCTGGCTGTAACTACTGCTTCATATGTGTGTTCCCCAACACTTTTTGATTTGTGCAACTGGTAGTGAGATTGCAAACACATACATGGAAAAAAAGTCTACTGGAAAAGCACTTATTTAAACAATTAGCAGCATAGAGGAGATTAAGGATAGCTCTTCTAAAACCCTTTTGCTGCATTCTTTATTCTCCACCGTCCCCATGCATTCTCTCCCTTTGCTGATCTGAAATTCCTAGCCCCGCAGGCAGTTGTCTTTGTGTACTGTTTTTGCTGAAATTGCAAGGCAGTTTGTCAAAAGGTTTTTGAACGATGACACTTTCTCCCAGACCTGAAGGAACAGCTAGCTCATTCCCTCCCACATCCTTCATGCACTTGCTACAGAAGATCTGTGTGGTGTTTATGATGATCTATTTCAGAATTCTTTAACATTGGACACTCTGGCCTCATGGTCTGACAACTGATTGATAAGTCTTCTTTTATGGGCTGAGAATGACTGACCTTTTCCTCTGGGATTCCCATTATAGGGTAGCCCTGTGTCCTCTTTCTTGGCCAAGTGCCATGGGAAAGACAGTTTGCAAAGACAGCTCAAAGAATGATGTATGAATTAAAAAAAAAAAGAGAGGAAGAAGAAAGCTTTGAAAATCATTCAGCATGACTGTGCAGAGATAGTTTAATATACATGAGTCTTTTTATCATGTAAGAATTCTTTCTCACATCTCTGTGTTGACTCTGAATGTTAAGATGAGCCTTGCTTTAAATAGGTTTCCCTGGGCATGTCTGAACTCTAGGAACTCTTTTAAAAGAATTATCCACTGTAATCAGTCTCCAAACAAAATCCATCACACTCGAGGCATGGATTTCCAGCTTCACAAGCCATTAATTAAGCTGGAAGAAGAAACTGCAGAAACTTGGGGTTTCCCTAAGCTCTTAAGTTATACAATCTTGTCAGTGCATCAGAGGCCAGTGAGACCATTACTCGGGAATGGCTAACGGAAGGATGATAGGAAAGGAAGAGCCAGCTGCTTAAGATGTGGGGAAGTCAATCATGCTCCCTGAGAAACTCTTTGGATTCCTCTCATTTAATGAGGTGCTTTTCCTTCAGCAGTTACTGCAAAGGTATGGTTTCATGAAACAGCTGGTAGCTTATAGAGCCACATTACCTGATTCATATCGATATCACACTCTCACACTCACCCATAACTCTGCAAAAGTCAAACTCTGAAATTCTGGTCTTCCAGAAAGGTCAGGTAAAAAGAAAAAAAAAAAAGAAAAAAAGAAAAAAAAAAAACTCAAACAAAACAAACCCAAAACCAATGAACCAACCAACCAAAAAACTACTGCAATAGCGTGGGGCAGGGGGAATAATGAAAATAATATGGCAAAACTTGATGATGCAAAATATTCAGTCTAACTTCTATAGAAATGAGGTGATAAAGTTATCCAGACCTAAAATTTTCATGCTAGACAAGGGCTCCTAAAGTCTTTGTTATATATTTAGTTATTAAATACTTTCCATGGAAAGCAAATTCTCAGAATCCTTTGGTGTTGAGGACCCCAAAAACATTGCACAAATGGTAATTAAGAATTTAAACATGTAGCTTTTTTCAGTCTCTGTTTGCATGTTTCTGTCACTGGATTTTTTGCATGGATTTCTATTGGGTTTATCCTGGACTTGTTATATTTATATTAGGTAGAAGTATTTCATTAGTTCTATGGCTTAGGACCTGTCACAACAAGGGAGAACAGAGGGAGGTCTGGGAAAGCATTGGGATACCCATTGCCTCGGAGGATTGCTCAGAAATCTGTCAGTGTATATTTTGTCAAATGTTCAAAGGAGATGGGCACAGATGGAGGGAGATTTTTTTCTCTCTTACGTGTTAACCAAATACTTCCCCAGACACAGGAAGATGATCATCATACTATTGCTGATGAAACCCATGTAAACACAGTGACCATATTGCTTACAAGTTCAAGTATCTAGGGTAGTCTGCAGAATGCAGACCTGAATCTAGAAACATTAATGTATGCTTGTTACTATAAAGTCCAAACATAACACCATTCAGAGACCCAGTCATCTATTGGGAGGTATGTTTACTATCTGCTGGCCACGATCAAGAGACCAGAAAACTTGTCTTTGCCATAAAGAGACCTTTGTGATACTAAGAAGAGGAATCATAAAAAATGAAACACCCCGCAGTATCATTGCCACAACCCCTACTGGGTTCAGTTGTAGGGTGGTCAGATTTTTATTCGAAATTAGTACATTCTGGGTCCTGTCAAAATAACTCGTTCAGCCAAAGCTCTGCTGAATGTGCTTCTGCTTTCAAGCAATCCCAGACGATTTGACGAGAAAGAATTTTATAGGTTGGATAAAATAATACTAAATCCTATGATGTGGGCCTAAAAAAAAAAGAAAATTCAGCCATATTTGAATTTGGATTTTACACATAGGTGGATCACCTGATGCTAAACATGATCATCTGTAGAAACATTTAACTCTTCTTTTACCTCATATGATTTCAGGTAGACATGAGTATATTTACATTTAGATTTAAAATTTTACCAAGTTTAAGGGTTAGACATGTTTTCTAGAATGGTCATGACAAGGTACAGATCTGAACTACCTGGAAGCCTTTACTCAGCTGTAGATTTTTTAAAAAAATATCAAATACAGCTAATTCAGTTGTCAGAACACCAAGCTCAGAATCACAGGCATTTGTTTGAAATCCAGTCAGTATTAACAACCAAAGTGAACAACAGAGTTATAATCTAATACATTTTCTTCTATAATGTATTTTGAAATTGAGGTAACTTCATGAGTTAGAGGTTTTTGAGTTGAGTTTTGGATTTTGAGAAGGAGAGAATAAGTAATTTCACTGAACAATCCATAACCACTGCAACAAAAGCAAAATGACAACAGTGGAGAGGAAAGAGTGGGGAGAGGGGTGCTTTAAGTCTTGAATTCTCTTATGTTGGCTTTTTCCATGCAGAGACATTGACATCTCATATTTTGTATAGTGTTTGACAACATCGCTTTAAACCAAGAGACTGCTTCATCTGACTGGCCTAGGAAGTGAGACTATTGCTGTTTCCAATAGGACTGAAAACAGTATCAGACTTTCAAGAGGGGTAGCAGACTGTGCCAAGGACTTGATCAGACTGGTAAGAGGGTATTGTCCACAGAGGAAGAAAGAAAGCAGTATCCTTTGGTAAAGGACCCAAGTATACCTGACGAGCACGGGCACCTTTCTCCAGCATTAAAGGCAATGGTGCAGCATGAAAATTCAAACATCTGAGAAGTCTAATGGCTGAAAATTAAAGTAAGCTGTCAGTCTGCTAAAAAAGATTTTTAATTCAAAATAAATCAGACTAACAATTTACAGATGTTTGGAAAGCAAATGTTTAAGTTACTCACTTTCAGAGCCTGAGCCCTCCCTACCTTCAGTATTCCACTTGTATTTTAATGGTTGTGGTGGCTTTCTGCCACTGCCTGCTCTCTCCTTATGCACAGCACAAACCTCATGAGTCGGCAGGTCTTGTACTCACCCTTGACCTTGAAATCACATCATTTCTATTATCTTCAGAGTTATTCAGTGGAGATAGGGAGAGAAATTCAAGAGTCGATTATCCCTTAACAGAAAGAATTTATGAAGCCAGAATATATATATGCAAATATATGTCAAACAAACAAACAAACAAACAAACCAAAGTCATATTTGGAAAATACTACTTTGGACAAAATGTAGACATTTTCAGCAGCAAAACAGAGCCATAGAGAAAGGAGTAGAGGACACATCTCTTCTGGGATTTATGCTAGTACTTTCTAAAAGCACACGTACAAAGCCCACCTGTGCTGACAAGACAGAAAAGGAACCTCAAATAAAGTCTTTTAAGCTCCCATCTCAGTTCAATCCTTCCAACTCAGAGAAAAACGTATGGTGGGTGGATAGGAGGAAGACAGGTCAGCCTCCATCACTGTGCTACTGGCTTTGCCTCTGCTTCCTCTGTCCAGACAAACTTTTGGAGAGGAAGGACATGGCTGCCATCTGTTTCATCTACCAGTATTTCTTAAAATATGCTGTTCAGTTTACATTGTTTCTGCTACCCAGCTAGGGTCTTTCTTCACTTTTTTCTTACATGATCAGAATTTGTGGGAATTTTTTCATTACTGAACATTTTAAAGCTTTTTTAAAAACTTATAATAAAAAATTCAGCACCCTAATGCATCCAACTTCCTCACTGAAACTGGAAAATTAAATTTCTCTTTCTTTTCTTATGGTCGTTTTCCATTTTCAAGTTTTCACTTGGCAAAAGTACTCAAGCAAAGAAGGTCACAAAATGTATCTTCCTGTAAATTCTTTGCTTTTTTTGCCTATAAATTCCACTCCTGAATGTGGCGGGGGTGGAAGATAAAGTCCCAATAACTTAATATCAGTATTATATTTTTATTTTATTATATTTTTAAAAGAGGATGAAAACATAAAAGGTGAGAAAATTTAAAGTTTTTCACCAAGCATTTTGCCTCTCTGATTAAAAAAATGTGTATTAGTATCTTTACGCTAGTGTTGGTCTGGTAAAAACTTTTCTTCCCCTGTTTCCATGACCTTGGGAAAAGACCAAGAAGGGAAGGAGGGTCTTTCATACAACCAGTTCATCCTGGAGGATATGAACGCAGCTGGTTTTATAAAGGCACTGGAAGAAACATTGCTCAAATGACTGAGGCTTGTCCCCAGTGAACATATCACTGTGGGTCTTTCTTCAAAAATGAACTTAGGAGCCTAAGTCACTCTTGAAACTTTTTCAAAATTACCCTGGACACATTTTACATCAACAGTAAAATTGCAGAGAAAACTTTTCCAAATCAATCTCTTATGCATTTGTGCCACCTAGTGAACAAAAGCAAGTTGAAATGCTTTTGTGAGAGGGAAGACAGATTTGACATCCCCAGAAATGCTTGCAAACTGGCTCTCAAGAGTGCTTTGGGGGTTCACTGTGTTACTGTCTTTGTCCATCACTGATGGACTGCCAATTTCAAACCCTAGAAGGACTGCAAATGACTGTGAACTGGCAAACCGGAGGCACCAAAAGATTTTTTTTGTGTCATACGAAAAAAATCAAATAGCTGGATCTTACTCTCATCCTCTCACAGTCCCATAAGTGACATCAGCAGTAAATGTGTGCAACAGAATAATGAGCACCTCAGAATTATTCTGTGTTCAGGTATACAGGGTGTAACACCTAAATTTAAACAACTAGTGTCTGCTATTCTGCAAGGGGAACCTTAATATTACTGAAATTAATATCCACTTGGACTGTAAAAGCCATTCTGGGACACAGTTTCCTATATAGTCATTGCTATTTTGGGACCATAATACATTATGAAGACATAGCATTATTCATAGTAATAGCAGCCTTGAGGCCCCAGCCAAAAATAGGGAAACTTGAGCATAGCGATGATTTACAGCTTAATCCAATAAGAGGGGAAAAAAGGAGAAATCCTCATTTTACAAATGAGAGTGATGAAGTTACAAAGTCAGGCACAGCATGTTTATGCTGTGTCTTTTAGGCCAAATCCAGGGTCTGGTGACAATAGTGAGTGTCTGAGTGTATAGAGTATATATATGCATGCCTATAATGTCCCCTTGTCTCTGGTGTCATGCTCCTGCATGGTTTCCAGGACTGCTTGGACCAGGGGCTTGTAAGGATTCAAAGTCCACATAAACCTCCTAAAATGTGAGTTGATTTTGCTTTAGTTGGTGTAATTTAAAGCTATGGGCCTTGTGTCCATATTCCAGGCAAAAATCCCTAACCAAGTGTTGTTTCAGTATTTGCTTTGAGCCAGTGTGAATATTAAACAACAGCAAACAGATCCTGTGAAAGATGTCGTTTTTGTTTATCAGTATTTCCAATGTAGCAAGTATCCCAGCACTAATTTTCCTCCCATAGTAATAAACTCAGTTGCACAACAAGCAACAGGTCCACAAGCTATGAAGCAGTGCCATCTAGTGCATAATGAAGAATAGATTAAACAACCTTTTTTCCCCAAGAGAAAACATCCTGAAGGTAACTGCTGAACACACATTTAGCACAAAATTTCAGATTTCAGTTGTCTGTAAAATTTAGATCTGGAGTATGCAAATTAGTTTCTATCTGTTCAACTTTTGAGTTCTTTCATTTAAGTCTTATGCAGAGAAAACATTTTCCTTACAACCAATTCATATCCACCCCAAAATTAGGCATATATTTATCCCAGCAGTATCAGTTTCATAGCCTGTGTACTGAATTCTACTAACAAAGAGCAAAGCAATCAAGGAAGAATCACTAGTGAGTCTCAAGTAATGAGACTGGTTATGATTGCTCATTAAAACCTTGTGATAAAGCATTTAAAAGAGCTAAACATACAAATTTACAAACCACTATTTTGCTTTTGAGAGCAGCCCTGTAATTAATTCAGAAAGCCTAAAGATGCTGGTTATAGCACAGAAGACTCTAAAAATAAAAACTTTCAGAGCAACACCAGATGATCTTCAGCACACCTGCAATCAAGCTCATACTGGAAAAAGCCAGTGGAGCGTTTCCCCAAATTCTCCACATCTCTGCCATGATAGTACACAGTGCTATGCAAGGAAAACAAGATGGTCTACTCTATGAGTTTAATCTGCAGGATTAGGCTGCATTGCAAAATAAAATCACTCTTTAGGCTGGACAATAGCCAAGTTCCTGCTCATTGTACCATACATTGCAGGGTGTGACAGTCACCGAAGAGGTATGTACATCCACATCCCCATAGCCCCATCACAGAATGGTCGTTCTTCCTTAGTACCTATAGGAAGCTTTCTGTATCTCCCTGCTCCTGGATCTCCCCAGACTCTTCAGGACATTGTTTACCACTGTGACTTAAAACGTGTGCATGCCCCATAAGGAATTACAACTTGTTCAAAAGGGATAAAATACCAAGTTTGTCATTGCAATTCTCTGTTAAAAGCTGTATTATTTTTTGTTCCAGATATACATTAATATCTTCAGCCACAGTTGTCTGAACAGTGATTTCAGCAATTTTCACATGGTGTACTGTTCTTGTCAGAACTATTGCTATGCAAGAAATATACAGGCTGTAACACTGATAATTCAATAGGCAGATGTCTTCCTCTGAACCTGCAGCTGATCCAGCTTATCCACGTCAGCAGGAAGCACTCTGGTACCACTGGAAGTCTCTGCCACTGCACAAGGTGCAGAGTCTTGACTGTTTGCCCTGATTTAAGGGTTCTGGGGCTGTTTCAGCTATAGTAGAAATGTCAGCTCAGGTGTCTTGGGTTAAGTCCAGGTATATAATTGCATTCTTCCTGTCTACATTTCCCTTTTGCTTTTTGTGGGATAAACTATTCCTCATGCTGCAGCCTAAATTGTGTTTTGCTTCTCTGTATGCTAAAAAGCTGCCATATTCCACCCCAAACTTGGCTGTATTTAAAGGGTGGATTAACTGTTCTTTATGTATGCAGTTTGGAACTGAAGTGCATGGCCTATTGTGTGTTTTAGGATCATTATTATTTAAAATAGCGGTTTACCACTAGTATCTTTCCCTTAAACTCAAGTCTTGAAAAGTATATGAAAAATAGACCACTGCAGAGAGTGGGTTAATATCCACAATTAGCCAAAAATCAGTGTTTGGTTAGAGTCTGATTGTTGCGACATTTTTCTGGAGGGGGCTGGGAGGGAAATGGCCTCTTCAGAATTAAGGAAAAAATAATCCACTTACATCATAGAAAGTTGGAATCACATCAAAGGCTGTGAAAGCTCAGAAATTGGCAGCTTGAAATCCGCTAAGAACTGAAATGAATTTATACTTTTTTTTAATAAAGCTGGAACAATGATTCAAACAACTTAATCCCTTAGCAATTTCACAACCTTTTGTTACTCTTCAGAAGTCCCTCTCTTGTCGTGGTGTGTCAAATCACCCATTTAAATCTTTTGCATATTTGGGACCAAATTCTGCTCTCCTGAGTGTTTGATGCTGTTGAATTCAATAGCACTGCAGATGTGCTTGGGAGAGCTGCAGAGCTTGGCCTCTGGCCTTGACACAGAGGGGATGCCAAAGCGGGGCAGCACAGCCTGAGGACAGCTCTGTTCTCTGCCTAGTTTGTTCCACCGAAGCCCTCGGGTGAAAGTCAATTAGGTTTCATTTTTAAAACAGGAGTAACACCAACCTGCTTCCCAGGAGAGCTGAAAAGCTTGAGCACATCCGTGTTACAAAGCCTATTTGATATCAGTGTGCAACAACAGGCTCACTGGCCTCTTTGAATCAAGTGCCTATATATACACAGAGGATCTCTTCATACTGAAATTGTCAGTAGAGCATCATGTAGATGCAGGATAACTGAGGTAGCATCTAAGCCCCTATCTGAAGTGTAGGGCATGGTCTTCTTGGTGCCAGAATAGACCCTCTGCTGGAACTGTGGTGCAAAAAATGCTCATGCCAAGCCCCATGTAGTGAAAGGGCACTAAGGCACATGCTTAGCGCCCCATCAATCCAAGAGGGGTGTGAGTCTGTGTCATACTCTCTCCTCAGATGCACCTCAGCACAGATCAATGAATAAACCAGATGTGATCCTAGTCTATTCCCTCTCTTGAAGGTACCTCAGTGGATGGCCAAGAAGGTAAAATGCATGAGGAAAAGAAGGAAAAGGAGCCCAATACTGTAGTTAAGCATTTGAGGTTCTCAGCTGCAAAGAGAGTGACCTGGGCTGTTTCCTCCTTTTAGGGGTCTATTGGGTGTTGCATTGGCCACTAGAGATAAAGAAAGGAAATAACCCAGGCAGCAGTGGGATCAGCAGCCCTAAATTACCCCCTTCAGATCAGTAGCTTGACCACTGCTTTAGGTGCTGGTTTCAAGCTGTTAACTGCAACCCTGACACAGCCAGACCATCTCCTGCTGGGACCAGTGTGATTTCTGGAGCAAACACCACTCTTTCCCTGAAATCATGGGATGAAGCCTTACACCCACAAGCACACACATGCCTGTGTTAGTTTTCTGCAATGTTAATCCTGTTTGATCCCTGTACATTCTAGATATAAAGTTACTTTTGCACATTTCCTCTGTTGACAGCAACCTTTACTAACGAGCAGTCCTCTGTTATCTCCCTGCAGGAGCCCAGGACTGGTGTACTGCAAAAATAACCCCTTTGATCAAGAACTGGCTCCTCTGCAGAGCTGCCAGTACTGGGAAAGAAATGTACCTGAAGAAGCTCCCAAGTATACCTCAAAGATTCAGGTAGCAGGAGCAGAGCTTTGATAGTGCTTCTTGACTGCTTTAATCTCTTTCCTTAAGAGTTTGTGATCTTTTACCTGCCCTTTCTGTGAAAAAAAAAAAAAATAGCATTTGTTCTTCATGTGTTCACTCTGCCTGGGAGGAAGAATACAGTTCTGGTAAGCTCCATGTATACTCAGGCCGACTGCATCACTTTGGGAGCCAGGAAGAGGGACAGAGAACATCCCAAGCAGCTCTTCCAGAGGCAGGTGATCTGGACTGTTCCCAAAAGCCAAGATGACCAATTCCATGCACTGAGCATCCTGACAGTACATGGAGGGAAGTAAACATCTGTGGAAGGCCATGGCTCCTAGAAATCTCATCTGCTACTGACGGACATCTTGAAAGATGATGAAATAGATTAAAAACTTGCCAAGATCTTGCAAGAGCCCTTGCTAATGTATTTCCTTCTGGTTTAAATATTCAGTGGAGCAAGGGCTAGAACCTGGTTCTCCCAGCTGCTCTCCATTGGGAAGCATTAGTCTCCAGGCAGTTTGGTCATTCTCACCCAGCACACACTTCAGGAAAATTTTAATGGGTAAAATTTTGGTTTATTTTTACAAACACTTAAAGGCAATAGACCATGTTAGTGAATGAGGGCTTAGCCTCCCTCCAGATTTAAACTCGGGGTCCTAGTCTGGTTAGCAGTCATATTCAAATGACAGTAACTGCCCAGTAGCAATGTCAAGTGACGGTGCTTTACAAGCACGATAATTACAGCTGTTAATTATTTGCACAGTGTCATAGGTGTGCATAGCAATACATCGTTTAGACAAGTCCCTACCCCAAGGACCTTACAGTCTAATCTGGACGGACACAGTACAGATAATTAATGAATGACCCACGGAAGTAAGAGCAGAAACGAGTCTGCCTTCATAATAGGGTTTGTCTGCTCTTGTGACTGTGGGACATGCTGACCCCTCTGACTAGCTCATGTCGTTGCGGGATCTGTTCTCCAAACACGTGTCGGGCGCAGCATCCCTGGCGGCCCAGCAGGACGGGCAGCGGCTCCGCTCCGTTCCTGAGGCTCTGCCGCCCTCCCGCGGCCGCTCCCGCCCGGCACGCTGGCCTCGGCGGGCTCCGCAGCCCACCGCGCTCTCTGCCACTGTCACCCCGTGTCTGTGTGCATGTGGCGTCCTGCAACCCCCAGCATCACTACTCTGCCAGCTGAGGTACCCCTCAGCCTCTCGTGTGTCTCAGGAAATGAAAAATTTTCCCTCCAGAGAGCATAATTGACTGCCTTTTCCTGCAGAGCACAGGTGATTACAGAATCATCGAATCACAGAATACCCTGAGTTGGAAGGGATCATTGAAGTCCAGCTCCTGGCCCTGCACAGAGCAGCCCCAACAATCACACCACGTGCCAAATGCTTCTTGAACTCTTTCAGGCTCGGTGCTGTGACCACTTTCCTGTGGAGCCTGTTCTAGTGTTCAACCACCCTCTGGGTGAGAAACCTTTTCCTAATACCTTAACTAAACCTCCCCTGACATAGCTTCATTCTGTTTTTTCAGGTCCTACCACTGGTACCCAGATCACGAAAAAATCTGATACAGAAGTTCAGGCCATGGTACTGTGTGGTCAATAATACATATCGACACAGGGACAAACTACTGCCCGCAGCAGACCCATGGAGAATTTTTGGAGCTCTTAGCTACATTACAATGCAGGCTTACATTAACCATTTAAGATAAAATAAACAGCATTCACAATAAAATAAACAGCATTCCCCAGCCAGAGAAGGAGGGTTAGCTGTTAAGAAACTCAAAAGAATAATAATCCATCGTTGTTGTTGTCATTGTTACTATATTTTATTGGGGGTTTTTTATTTATTTATTTACATTCCAGTCCTGCCTAATGTCTCCAGTTTCCACTGGGGACTACAAATAGAAGTACCATCCTGCAGAGGAGGAAGTTGAGTCCTGCACCAGCAGGATCCAATCTGGACGCTAAGGTAGAAGAGAAACATTTACAGCCTCGGTGCACTCACACCTGAAAGGCTCTTCTGAATCCACATATCTGTTCTTGTGCGAGCTGAACAAGAATATTATTTGACATGGGTACCCTCTTTTGATTATGTACTATGATTATGTGCCATGATTAGTTACAAATGCCAGCAACATCTTCTGGATTTCAAAGAGCTAACTCTGAGAAGCAGAAAAGCTGCATGAGTGAAGAACTGAATCAGCTCACAGCAAATAAGGAAAAAGACTTTGAAGGACTTGGGAAGATTTCTTTACGAAATTTGAAATAACAGCAAGAAAAGCCACAAAATTAGTACTTTGCCAGGGAAATCTTCCCTGTTTCTTATAAGCAGCCCTGACAAAAGTTTTATGGGACCACAAAGAATTCTTGCTTGCTCTTCCATGAAATAAAAAACCAAACATATTTACAAGACCCAACAGGTCCTTTGTCCATGCATATGCCCAGAAAATGACAATTCAAATATCTGGGTTATCCCAGTCACACAGCTCAAAAGAAGAGATTAGGGATGTCCTAGCCAGCTGAACAGCAAATGTTTATTACATAAGAAAATTGTGGTGATGTAAATATTGTTAGGTTGCCAAGGAAATTGTAAAAAACTTCACACCCTCCATAAATGTGTACACATCTTTGGACAAAGACATCTCTACGGTTTTGGGACAGAATGTTAGAGATATGCTGAGCCTTAAAACTTGCTTGAAACTTTACAGTGTGATATTGGAAAATCCAGACAATCCATTAACCTTTTACATATGTATGCATACACGTATTCATATGTGGACAAAACCAACAAGATGAATAAAATACTCAACACCTACACTTTAAATGGACTTTATATGCACACCTATGCTTTAAAAATATTTTTTCCATTATTACTGAAGTATATTTTAAATATGCATTTTATGAAACAAATAACAAAAAGTCCCATCATAAATATTGATTATGTAAAAATGAAAGTATGAGGAAGATACAAATTGTTCCAAACTCAACACAAAAATGTGAAATACATTTCACTTGCTCGGAACAAACCAGCATAGGAAACATGTAACAACTCTATCCATTTCTGTTTCACTTTGATTTTCTTCTACTTCCTCACCTCAAGACTGTGAAGAAATACTCTTCATATATACACACACACTCTTACTGTACCCTTGATTTCTCCAAACCCCAACAGAAGAATCACCTACAAGCAACTTTTTCCAGTTTCCAGAGAAGCTTCCCACAGTAATCTCTTCTCTCCAGAGAAGATTCCCACAGTAATCCCACAGCCTCCCATGAACAATTCATTACTTTTTCTCCCTCTCTTTTTAATTTGTACCATAGAATGCCATCTCTAACATTCAAAATTTATTCCTTATTTGCTCAAGTCAAATCTGTACTTTTCTTTACCTGTGACAGGGACAATAAGAACGGTGACAATTGTTCTTCAGTACAAGAGCAGACTATCTTATGCATCTCTCACCTTACACTGGCACATTATGAATAAAGACGCTGTACAGCACCTCACTAATGCAAACCCAAAGCCTGCTTCTACTAGGACTGCATTACAGGCTCTTTATGTAGCATATGAGCAATATTAGACAGCACAGAATAACATTGCTCAGGTGCAGTGAGGATGAACCTGAGGAACTGAAGTTGTAGGAGCCAGGAAGTCATGCACAGCTTCCCACACTAATGTCAAGCAGACTGAATCTTTGACTTTATGCTTGTCACAACTGCACCGAATTGTTCTATAAAAATACACTAAGGACAGCAGTTTCCTGAACTGCACCCGATACAGTCATATTTCTAGGGAAAGCTATGTTTGTAATTCAATTGGCAATTAAGTTTTTTCCTCGTTAAAATATCACCATGTGCCTCATCATGTAGAGTAACATCATGCTACACACACTAGAATTAGCAGTGACGTGGATATCTGTGTTATTTTGCCATGTAACAAAAAACAAGTGTGATCATACCTAGCAAGTCAGTGTGATCACTTGTGCAGTAAATCATTCCTTTTCTTGATGTACTTTAGCATTTGAAGGATGTAGTTTAACAGAAAACAGCAGGAACTGATATTATGAATACATATGACATGTAACCTAACTTTTCCCAGCCTTTTTATGCTTACAGAGAGTTGGAACTCATTGGAAAATACTTTACATGGAAGACAATCCAGTTGCAATATGGAGTAAAAATTCAACCACTTCAGATTTTTCTAAAAAACAGAAATTTCAAGCATCTCTTTTTCTGTGTGTGTAAAGAAAAAAAAATATATTTTGCCCATGGGAAGCAAAGCAATTAGCCTTTTCTTCTGCTCTCTCACTCCACTTCCTCAGAAAGCTCCAGAGGAAAGCTAATTGAGGTGTGTCCCAAACATAAAGCACTGCCAAAAGTCAAGGTCAGTATGTTCTTAGTAGAAATTCTGTTTGCTCCTTTGGAGGACGAAACCACAAATACCAAGTGAGGGTTCCCAGATAAGCTTCTGGAAGCCTGGAAGACCCAGCATTGTTCTCAAAGTTTTCTGACAAACCCATGCTGAGGAGAACTCTGATGTACTTTAAGAGCAGTGAAGATCCTGACGTATCAACCCAGCAATGTAGTCAGCTGCTCTGTTTAGGTCAGTACCATCCCTATCACAACTCACCAAACTCAGCATTTCTCAAAATAAAAAACAGTGTGAAATCTTAAAATGTTTTACCGTACCTACACCTCATGGCTCCATCTGTAGAAGAAAATCACTGGGAAAAAAGACAGTCACCTATAGAAATATTTAGAAACGTAACTTCCAAACAATTCTCCTCATTCAAAATTATTTACATCTTCTTGGATGCTTCCAGCTAAGAAATTAAGATAACTTGTCAACATCAAACTAAATAAATAGGAGATTGTTCATTAAAATCTATTAGGACAGATTTTTATTTTTTCTTAAATTTCCATGGTGGATCTTTGAAACAGTTTGATTCACTGCTGCCCTTCAAACATTCACATACAAAATGTGGAAGTATCAGGAAATCAGCTAAGATTTGGTGTTATCTTCCAAACACAGCTAAAGAATATACCATCTTATGTAACTTAGGTAGCACAAAATTTTTCAGAATTTGAAAGATAACACAGACATAAAACTGTTTCCAAAATCATATTTGCAATAACCTTAAACAAATGTTACATGAAAGAAAGCAGACTCTGCAACAAAAACCACAGCGAATTTTGTAGTAAAAGTCTACCCATATCAATCATATCTGAGCACGTACATAAAGAGAGCTCACATGGTCCAGGGTTACAAATAATATACAGTATTGCTAACACTCACTAAATAGTATTTATACTATCCAAAAAAAAAAAGTGAAAAAAAAAAGTGAAAAAAAATCCCACATGTGATCACTTTAACACCATAAATATTAAAATGCCCATCAACCTACAGAGTTACGGTGTCTGCAGCTGAAATGCTTCTTAAATGACCTGGGAATGCTCTCCACTTGTCTCTTCTGTCAAAGTATGAGTGCAGAATAACAGTCTCCATGGGCAATAGGTGAAGAGTTACAATATTGAGTTTTTACAACTTTCCTGAGCTTTCAAGAACATAATTTAGGAAGTTTTAGAATTTGGACAAAAGACTGGAGCCACATGAATTTGGCACTTTCTTGGGCACAGTTCTAAAATTCAGGAGAGGAAGCACTCTTATGTAGCTGTCTCCCTTATGAAGATCTGCCCAATCTTGATTGAAAACAGATATCCAAATACACTCCAGATTTTCACTTGGGTGGCAAAGTATTCTCTGCTGAAAATAAAGAGACCATTACTGCAATTTGGGCTGCTTTTGGCTGCAGGATCCTCTTTCATCTTTGGTGTGTCAGAAGCTTCTCTCAAAAACTATATGTCCAAAACATAAATGTGGAGAGGAATGGGTTGAAAATGGAAGATTGGTGAGCAGAAAAGAGGTTGGGTTGGTTTTAGAGTTGTTTTTGCTCAAGAGACTTTTGCAGCTGGCAATGCTAGGCCTGGGAAAGATCAGTGTGGGAAAACCCCATTTATTACACCTACTGATGCTTATCCTCTGCCTGTTTTGAGATGTAGGATTCCTGTTTAGAAATAACACTTTCTCAGAGACACAGTTGAGGTCCCTGTTGGGAGAGAGGGAGATGGTAAAAGCACAGGGGAGAACACAGCCTTTAAGTTACGCATATGCAAAAGGTGTTGTTATAAAAGCACCAGAACAGGCCTGCTGCTGCACTCTTTCACCCACTGCATGATTTAGCAGTGTGTTTAGGGTGTCTGGAATAAACTTTTCCTTAATACCTTAGCCACGGTTTGGCCATCTGGGTTTACCTGTGTGCGTATCAATTCTTACAGTAAACATTCACCATGGGCAGCTCTTCCAATGGTATCCTGAGAATGGCTCCTGAATCTACTCTCAGGAGCTACTAGCCTTGGCTTTGAAAGCCGGAAAAGCTTTTTATCATTGGCTCCTCCCAGTCAGATACATAACCACAAAAGCAAATTTAGAAACCATTCTTGGTTTTGCCTGATAGATCAAGTGTTCTTGCTGATGCATCAGGACATAAAGAATTCTGTATAACCAAAGCAGCACACCAGGCAAGTGAAAACCATAACTGAACTGCTCCAGTCTCATAGCTTGAAGTTCTCTCTGTTGAAGCATATTTCTTTCATTTTTTCCTTAACAGCAGGATACCTTTTAATTCTTATAAAGGGATGAACTTGTGACTCTGGGATATTGAGATATTGACCAGAACTACTCTGCTTGAGATATAGAGGAGACTGCTCAGATACTCAGCAGACCCTTGATTGTCAAGATATCCACTCTTATTCTGTGAGTCAGGAAAGTACAAAAACTTAGTGGGCTAAGACTAGAGATAGTCCAATGATTACACTCACTCTAGCTATAGTTCATTCTATAAATCTACTAGTGAATTAATAAAAGGAACATTCTGAAGATCTATGCCAATTGCCTCCAAAAGGCAGACTACAGCACTTCACATGCAGAATCTGCATGAAATTACTCTGTAATATTTGCTTATTAGCCCCGAAAAAAAAAAAATAGACTGGTGAAATCTTTACACACAGATTCCACCAGGGAAACTATTTTAAAATGCTGAATTTCAATAAATGAAGGAGTGTTTCTCTTCAGCTCTCTCCTTAGAGGGTACCCATGTATTTTTATAAATGGTCAAGATGTGCAAGCTTCCTGTTTTCTGCATTATGAGGTGCAAATGGCAATTTCTCCTTCTTTTAAGAACCATTCTTGTCCATATTAAAAGGTCTTCTAACAGCTGTCTTCTGCCTTCTCTTTCTAATGTTAAACACCAAATCCATTCACAATGTGATTAATCTTATGAGACCAGGTTTCCTGCAACCCTGATCCTACTCAGCCTTGTTCTACACAGGCCTCTCATTAGCACGTATCTTATACTAAGGATGAGCCTCAGAAACTGACACTGTGTCAGTGAAGAAATAACAGGAGACTCCAGCCCAGGCATGACTCTGGTAGTGGTTTTCCCTCAGCCACCAGTAATGCCACAGAGAATCACCTCTGTGAACCAGCTGGTGGTCACATCAGGGGAGAGGGTGTGGGGGCTCTCTGGAGTCCACAGCCAGTTGCCTGCTCTTCTGTCAGAAAAAGAAACAGATGTGTTACTCCTTTTACACAGTCCCCTCTGCAGTCATTTTTGTCTGTGATTACCTTGACACACATGACCTCTTGGAAAATTAATTTCTTGGAGTGAGAATTGAAATTAATTACTTTAGTTAAAATAATATGACAATTTTAAAATCTGATTATAATTTCATATTTCCTGCTAAATGTTCACTATCCTAGTGTGACAAACTAGAGTTGTGTCTGGAAAACAAAGGAATAAGACATTTCCATACATGCAGCTATGGAGTTTTACCAAGATTATTCTGTGTTTACTCCTTGATGTTTAGGCTCAGGGGAACCAACATATCTGTTGTTGAGATACTGACAGGGAAGATTGCTACAGGGCTTGGCCCAATCCCCTCTCTCTCTTCAGCGGCATGAAGGTGCCACTGTATTCTATGCGGCTGCCAGTCCAGGATGAGGATGATGGAGCTGGTCAGAGGGTATTGCTCTGGTTGATATAGCCAGAGTGGACTGTACTGCATCTTTGTTTCGCTGCACTTTGCATAGGAAGGGTGATGCTCCTTGGGCACACTTGGCTTTTTGGGCTTGCACTTCACTGCTCAGCCACCATGTCTGTAACATGATTGGCTCCTCCATATCCAAACACACACATGCTTCCTGCATTAGCCGTGTTCCCTGGTCTTTGGGTTTTGTGAAGGAGTTGGTGGTAAAAGCCTGCAGAGTTCAGCATGGTTGTGAACTTCCCAAAGACCCTGTGATGCCACATCTGGTGTTTTCCTGGGAGCTGTCAGCCCGCAGTGCTGGGAGCCAGGCACTGCTGCCTGCCCTGGGGCCTGCACACCGTCATCCAGCAAGAAGAGGGGCCTAAAGAATGCTGGAGAGAGAATTCTTACAAGGGTAAGTAGTGATAGGACAAGAGGGAATGGCTTTCAAGTGGAAGAGCGTAGGCTTAGATTAAACATTAGGAAGAAATTCTTGACTGTGAGGGTGGTGAGGCACTGATATAGGTTGCCCAGAACAGCTGTGGATGCCCCATCCCAGTAAGGCTTCAAGGACAGCTTTTGTACCAGGCTTGGAGCAAGCTGCTCTAGGTGTCCCTGCCTAAGGCAGCAGGGTTTGGAACTAGATGATCCTTAAGGCCCCTTTCAGCCCATACTATTCTATGGTTCTATGATTCTATGTTGCTCCTCCCCCCACCCCCGTGCCAGAGGCCCCAGTGCCCAGAACACAGAACCCACCACCCTGTGACATCAGCCCCGGGGACGAGGCCTTCGCAGGCAACGCGGCTGCTGCAGGCACTGCGTCTGCGGCTGCGCTGGTGCAAGGAGCCCTCACCTCTTGCAGCTGACACGTGCCTCTGGCAGCCATGAATTGGCTCTGCCTCCTCGTCCTGCTGGCCACGTGTGGGCTTGCACACGGCACATGGGACAACTGCGGGTAAGTGGCCCCGGGCTCTGGGAAGGAGCTTGGGCAATGCTTAGGAGGGGCCACAGGAGTGGGCCCACTTGTCCCCCATGGCAGTGCCACAGCTTCCCAAACGCAATTGGAAAACCTCAGTTCCTTGCCAGCAGCTGAGTGCTGACACAGACAGACACACCTGCCATGGGCTCCCCAGGCCTGCTGTCCATGCAGCAGCTGGTGGGGAGGGCAGACGACTGAGCTTCAGCCTGGGCAGCAGCACAGAGCAGCACAGTAATGACTTTCTGCTTACAGAGGGCTGTGCGGGTACCGATCCGTGAGTTATGACTATGGCGCCGCTGCTTATCAATACGGCCACTACGGCATGACACGCGTCGTGGGTGGCACAGGGGCCCGGGAAGCGTCCTGGCCCTGGCTCGTCAGCCTCCATCATGCCTGGATACCGGGCACAGGGCACATGTGTGGAGGGTCCCTCATCCACTCCCAGTGGGTCCTCACGGCAGCCCACTGCTTTGATGATGTCAGGTAAGGAGGAGCAGGGAACGGGAATATCCTCACAACACCAGCAGGTGCCCTGTCACCAGCACCACGTCTTACTCCCACCCCCTTTGCTTGCAGTGAGCCCAGGGGCTCAGGGGAAGGCTGGCCTCATTCCATGGCTTCCTAGCAGCCCCCAGCTCACCATTCCCACAGCCTAAGGCAGACTAGGGCGGTCAGTGTGCCATAGCACTGAAGGCTGCCAAGTGCTGGGCTGCTGCAGTGCATGGCTCTGCTGCCTCTTACCCCTCTCCCTGCATCTGCCTTCCAGCAACATCAGCCTGGTGTACGTGATGATCGGGGCCACCCAGTTGTCTCATCCAGGCCCTGGGGCACAAATCCGCTACGTTAAGCAGCTGCGGACTCACCAATACTATAATAAGAAGAACATGAAGAACGACATCGCCTTGCTGGAACTGGACTATCCTGTCCTGTGCAGCCCCTACATCCAACTGGCCTGTGTGCCCGACTTCACACTGAGAGTGTCGGAGCTGGTATACTGCTTTGTCGCCGGCTGGGGTGCCACCAGTGCCAGGGGTGAGTTCCCAAGAAGGACTCGTGCTCTGAGGGCAAGCTCAGCACTCTGGGGAGACAGGTTGGGCTTCCTGACAGCGGAGGCCAAAGTCAGAGTCCCATTGCAGGACAAATGCCTCTGGAGAGATGGGTGTGGCTTGCACCCAATGTCACACAGCCAGGGAGGGACACAGCACTCCAGCACCTCTCCAGAGGCAAAGCCAAGGCCTAGCAATGGGGCTCAGCCCCAGGCAGGGCAGGAGAATGGCAAGGAGCTGGTGAGTTCTCATTCCTTTCTGTGCCCACAGCTTCAACATCAAGCGATCTCCTGCAGGAGGCCCCGGTCCACCTCATCGATCTCAAGCTCTGCAACAGCAGTGAGTGGTACTCAGGGGAAATCCACAGCAGCAACGTGTGTGCTGGTTATCCACAGGGCTTCATCGACACCTGCCAGGTAGGAAGGAGTGTGTGATGAGCCACTCAACCCCCAGCAGCACAGGCAGCCCGGTCAGCACTGCCCAAACACAGCCCCGGGCGGGCCTTGCCCAGCCAGTCAGTCGCCCTCCCAGCCCCACGTCCACACTGCTGTTGGGGCTGCCCTCCCATTCTCCATCCATGTGTCCTTGCTCAGTGCCCCCATTGTCACAGAGGTCTGCCACTCTGCCCAGAGAGTCCATCCAGTCCCCTTGGCAGCCCTGGGGTCCAGATGCTGACCCCGGAACATCCATCCTTCACACATCCAGAATCATTCTGCAGAGATAAGAGAGAGCCCTACCTTGCAGGACCTCACCCCACTCACAGCCAAGGTTCTGGATGCTCCAGCACCTTGATGTGCTGTGAATACATGCCTGGCACCTTGCTCTGCTGGGAATACAGCTGTGGTGTGAGAGAGAAGGAGACAGCCCCAGTGCTGACCGGGGCCACCCAACATGACCTTAATGCTGTCTGCTGCACTGCAGGGGGACAGCGGTGGTCCTCTCATGTGCAAAGACAACATCGCTGACTACTACTGGGTTGTTGGAGTGACCAGCTGGGGAGAAGGCTGTGCAAGAGCAAAGCATCCTGGAGTCTACACCTCCACTCAGCACTTCTATGACTGGATCCTGGCTGAGATGGCTGCAAGCCCATATAGAAAGGCTTCTCTAGCAGCACAGACTTGGGGTCATTTTCCAGCCGTCCCACAACCCACTCAGTATCCATGGATGGGACCACCCGTCACACAGCCACCATGGATGGGACCACCCGTCACACAGCCACCATGGACAAGACCACCCGTCACACAGCCACCATGGACAAGACCACCTGCTACACAACCACCATGGACAAGACCACCCACCACTCAGCCACCATGGACAAGACCACCCGCCACACAGCCACCATGGACAAAACCAACTGCCGCACACCCACCATGGACAAAACCACCAGCCTCAGAGAAGCCAAAGCCAGTACCAACATCATCGGACCAAGTTAGCTCCTGCCCATTTCCAAATGATGAGCTGGTGAAATTCTTTACTCAGGTGAAGGATCTCCTCCAAGAGGTCTTTGGGGAAAACACAACTTGAGCAGCAGGACAGACAGGATCCTGTGTGAGCTGCAGTGCACCACAACCATTTCCTGATGGTGCAATGCCTGCTGATCCAAAGGCCGCCTCAGTGTCAAAAGCCTGCTTTGTCCTGCCTACACTCCTCTTCCACGTGCAGGCAAACACTGAAGTTGACTTAGTTGTTGAAATAAAGTTGCCTATGTTCATAGCTAATCATGTTTTCAGTCTAATTCTGTCTCCTGGGCAAAGCAAGGACTGCCATGCTCAGCACCTCAGCCTGAAGTCAGACCAGGCAAGCACAAAGGGACAGTCGTTCCAAAGGGCTGCAACTGGGCCTGGCCAGAGAGAAGGGTGCTCAAAGCCACCATGGGATGGAGGAGACTGGCACATCAAAGCTAGGAAGAAGGTAGGAAAAAAATTTTAGTAAGGCTCCTGTGTTTGTTGAAAACTCCTAGCAGATATTGCTGCCTCATTGCACTCAAGATAAATTCCTCCTATATCAATCATTTGTGAGAAGAGTGTTGCTGTTTTACACCACTGACATTGCTCCTGTGTGCAATTTCCCCCTTTCCCCAGCAGCAAAAGAGAGAATGAGCTTTGCAGTGCTGCTGTCAGTGCTATTGTATTTTTCCGTTCTTCTGGTCCAGTTTTGACACACTGGAACCTGAGATGCACTTTGTTTTCTAAAACTGTGTCAGAATGAATTGACAAAAAATAATTAAAGAGGAAAATGTAGGGGAGGGAGGTGGAAATACTGAAACCTTGAGTTGTGACATCTGTCAAACACAAGCAAACCCCAACTACTAAAACTCGGGGTCCTTCAGGGCTGAGGGAAGCCAAAGGCTCTCACAACCAAGCTGGTTGCACCTAGCCCCAGCACCACTCGTGGCTCTTTACCTCCAGCCCAGCCCCCCAGCCAGCCCTTCCCCACTCTCTCCCAGTGGGGCCCCACCAGCTTGCCCCAGGGCAGACCCCAGCTCTGGTGTCCTTTCCTCCCCAGGGAAAGGGCCTCAGCTGTGCTGTGATGGCCTTCTGTGCCCCAGACACCTCCTGTCCACCAGCTCCGCTCCATGGGCAGCTCTGGGCCGAGCCCTTGCCCTCCTTGGGGTATCAGAGATGCCAGGCCCATACCTTTTGGAAACACCTTGCCTGCCTGGCTCAGTGCTTCTCTCCACTCTGCCTGGCCAGGGATGGGACATCCACAGCTTCTTTGGGCAACCTGTTCCAGTGCCTCACCACCCTCACAGTGAAAAATCTCTCCCTTATATCTACTCTGAATCTATCCTGTTTCCATTTAAAACCATTGCTCCTTGTCCTGTCCCTACAGACTATACTGAGAAGTGTAAACCAAGTCAACCAATACATTCATACCCTTAATCAATAATCTGCTAAAATAGAGTTGGACTCAGTGAAAGTCATCCTCTGCATTATGCCTAGCACAAAAACACAACGCCATTGGAGAGAAAAAAAAAAAACTTAATAATGCCATGTATCACCATGGCATGAATTCCACATGTTCTCCATGTCAAGAAACAACACGTTCCAAAACATCCTTCTGCCCCCATGCATTTATAGCCCATGCCCACTCTCCATGTTGCCACATACACTTCCAGCCTTCCTATCCAAGTCACTCACAGCTCGCACTGTGAAATTCAATCTAAGCTAACTTTCCAATTAATTCTCTATCCTGTTCTCCAACATTCTCACCCCAGCTGACATGAAAAGCAGACACATAGTTTTACATTGAAATGGCAGAACAGATGAATACTTAGTGACCTAAGTAATTCAATTCACTGATGATTATTAAATCCTAGAAAGATTTCCAAAGTGAATAGCAGGCAGGTTCACACCACACAGGTTAAATGTTAAATAAAAAGACACCATGAGCTTTAGTTTAGAATTAGTGAAAAACTTGCTAATGTTTGATTTCCTTCAAGGGAAATAGATGGTTTCAACAGTCTCTAAAAATGCTTTTTTAAAAAATCCTGTTAGTCATGCCTTACTCAGCTAAAACTTAGGCCAAATTGAGTCTGTTTCCTGGAGTTCTTTCAGCTCCCCACAGACATGCTCTGCCAAACTGCCCTGTCTTGAATCTGCTATTTTTGAATCTGTTTCTTGCAATACCCCGGTCATCCGAGTGCAATAAAACCTTCAAAGACTGAATTGTTACCTATACTCAGAAATGTGTTACAGGTTTTCATCCTCAACCTTGCAAAGGAACTATCTTGTTCAATGAGAATATTTACCAGGAATTCTTACAGATGAGATAGATAGATAGATAGATAGATAGATAGATAGATAGATAGATAGATAGATAGATAGATAGATAGATAGATAGACAGATATGGAACTAAGCTGATTTTGGTACTTAGAATCAAAACTTTACCAGTGTTTCAAAAATCCCCCATCAGCTCCACTTTATGACAATCTTGGGAGCATTTGATGAGCACATTGTTGACATGATTTTAGAAAGCAGGGCAGAGTTTTGTAATTGCCAATTCCAAGGTTAGATTGCCCCCTAGTTCACTGCCAGAGTATAACCGATAATTAAAAAAGTAAAAACAGTGACCCAACAAAAACTCTCAGCATCAGGAAACCCTGTGGGTGATGTATTTTGGGGTGGTCTCCAGGTTTTTTGGGTTGTTGGAGTCAACTGCCTGCCTAAGAGTACATTTGAGGCATATAAACAGCACTCCCCTGAAACCCATGGTCTGTCAGGTCTGATCTCGTAGACCATCTAAATAATTGCATAAATTGCTTTCACTTCCTGTTCAACTCAAAACAACCAAAAAAGAGAGTTTAGGCATCATTAGCCCATATAACCTATTCCATAGCACAAACATGTCATTACATTAATTAACATACTAATGCTGATTACTTAGGACTGCATAGCACATTAGGGTAATTAATATTGCAGTGGTTTGAGTTGAAAGGAACTTTAAAGGACATCTAGTTCCAACCCCCTGTCACAAGTCAGGGACACCCTCCACTAGACCACGTTGCTCAGAGCCCCATCCAACCTGTCCTTGAACACTTCCAGGGATGGGGCATCCACAACCTCTTCTTGAAAACCTGTTCCAATGCCTCACCACCCTCACAGTAAAGAATTTTTTCCTCACACCTAATCTAAAACTAATCTCTCTCAGTTTAAAAGCATTTCCTCTTGTCTAGTCACTACATGCTCCTGTAAAAAGTTTCTCTCCATCATCTTTCTTGTAGGCTCCCTTCAGGTACTAGAAGGCCACTGAAGTTTGCAAAAATAAATTGTATAGAAGTCAAATTTTAGAAATCTTCAGATAAGCAGGCAATGCATTGCAAACTTTACTGGTATTTTCTTTACCTGTCCAAGATGGGGCATTAGGCTTTAATTTACCTGAGTTTGATTCCCAAATACAAAACCAACTCCTCCAAATGAATTCTGTAAGAATCTGATTCAGTTCTTTCTAGTAAAAAGTTGCTGATAAACTTGCACATTTATTAATGGAACAACCACATACAACAATAAGGTGTCCACACAGAGCAAAGGACAAAACCAACAACATGCTCTACCCGCAAACCATGTTCTACTTGGATGAATCACTGCAAGATGCCCCTGATCAGAGATAGAGAGGTCAGCTGTGATCCTGCCCAGATGTAAGACTCACTGCTGCCTGAACTCACATTGTTTTTCTCTCTGTGACATGGAGTATTCTTTATAGGATTTCTATGAGCAGATGAATTCAGCACAATCTCTGGAAAAATCATTCCCATGAAGTACAGTTAAAAGAGGCATGAGAAGCCCTTTGTTTCCACTGCACTTTGGGAAAATCTACAGATTAGGAGAGGAAAAAATCCAATCTCTTTTAAAAAAACATCCTCTCTACAAAGATAAGGGAGGAACTCCACAAGCATCACTCACTCTAACGGCACTCATGAGTCTTACCAGTGTGTTGAAGTATAAGCTTGATGGAATACTTCAGCAATTCTTTTAAAACCAGGTATTTTTCCACAGAGACTTGTGTCTTTATGCAGCAGTAGTTTTAATAACTGATCCAAACATTCTGTGATTAATACTCACAAAGAGTTGGTTCCATAAGTTTGGTGACTTCATAGTATTGTCAAGCAAACCACGAACATGACAAACTCCTTTAGCTCAGGCACAATTTAAAGCCAAACTAAAAATGCCACAAGATATTAACTTCCTATGTGACATCAAGGAAAGTTACAACAGTTGTCAGAGCTGGAACATCTCTATTCTGAAGCATTTAATAAGCAATGCATAACAGTGTAATTCTCCATTCTACTCACAAGGGTAGAACCAGTTCCACTGTTACATAAACCATGTTATTCCTCTCCCTCTTTGAAACTGCTTTATAATTCCAGGGAACACAAGACTCTGTAGTGGCACCAAGTCACCAATCAGCCTCAGACTGATGTCAAGGTACTGTCTTTCTTTCCTGCCCTCATGTCTTTTATTTTTTCTATCTTCCTACCTCTAATACACACTAATTTTCATCTAAAACTTATATTTTGGGAATATAAAAGTAAAAGCATTGCTATTTTAACCCTCAAATAATACAGATTTAGTCTCACAGGGTAAAGAAGGACACCCTCCAACGAGGGAGCACAAGAATGTATCTGGAGAATAAAAATATCTGTAGATTATACGTGCAAGCTGCAATACAGTTCCAAGGATGGATCTCTTCTGCCAAAGCTTCACAGAGCAGCAGCATGGACAAGCAAGATTCATGAGTGGCACGACTTATCAGCACAGACCTTCTGTGTAGCCACACACAGGGGAATGAAATTGGCACTGTCTGCCTGACCAGAGCACAAACACCTCCTTTTGGGCCCCTGACTTCTCACATCTAAAGAAAAGTATGAAAACAGACACGTTTGAAAATAAAAACATTTTAAACTTTCACCTTGAAAAGAGCTGTTGGTGATGTGGCTGCATGGCTCAGAGAAGTACAGTTCAAGAGGTCTGCCCTTGGCCAGGCACCCTGACGGGCTGAGGCAGGAACTTGCATCAACTCAGGAAGGGGGTGGGTTTTGTGTCTCACCTGGCTCCACTGTTTGCTCAGGACACCACAGTGAGTGGAAGGCACAGAGCAGCCATGTGATGGAGAGCCTGGGAAGGGAAGCACTGGAGTTAGACATAGGGGAGGTTGAAAGGAGATAGAGCACAAACACCAAAGGAACCAGATTTCAGTAGTGTCACTCCTGTCTACAGCTGTCCCATCTTCCAGTGAGACATGAAAGGGTTGGGCACCAAGAGCTGTGATCCAGTGGCAGCATAGGGTCACCTGAAGGTTTACCCAAAAGTTGTCAGATTTGTACTTGCACAAGGGAGCACTTAGTGCAACACAGGGTTCCACCATTGATCCTACAGGAAAGCGTAGAGTGATAGAGCACCAGGTCATACAGAGAGGAGCTTGCTGCAGGGCTGCCACAGCCTACTCTGCAAAGGTTTGTCACAGTAACAGCAACAAGAAAGTGTTCATTACAAATCATTTCTTCAAGGCAGCTAAAGGCAACAGACACATCAGACCTCCATCAGACACGGCTTAGGTATTTCACACATTTCCATGCCCAGGCAGAACGCACAGAGACTTCAGTGCATACCTCTGCATTAGAAGGTTCAGCAAGCTTGATGATTTATACCCTGCTTGTAACTAGAGGTGCCATGAGTAATGACAGTAACAAGAGGCACACGATGGCTCTGGCCAAGAAGCAGGTAGTGCCTGCAATGCTTGTTAGAGCACAGAGCTTGGCTTTGTATCTTGGTTGTAAATTGTTAGAATCTCTTGGAAGTTTTTTTGAAATCTCTTGAAAAAGATTGAGAAAATAAAAAGTTGTTTCAATTAAAAAAATTATACCTTCTCCATGAGACAGAAATCACAACAGTGTTGGTTTTTTTCCATGATCATTCAGAAGGTAATTCATAAATAAGTGATTCTTTTTTTCTTACAAGGGTATTAAATGCATAAGTATGTCCCAAGGAGATGACAACATGTAAAAAACAATCTCATTATTCTGATGAAAAAAAATCTAAATAATAGTGTTTTAAAGAGTTTTGCAAAGTCACTGAATGAGCATTTTGTTGATATTTATCACTTCTCGTAACAACTACTTCAAAACCGTATTTCAAATGTAAAGTTTAAGAAAATATGACTGTCTCTCTCATTGTTTTCTCTTTCCCTCTTCCCTTCCCCCCCCAGTATTGGGCAACTTTTTCATTCATTCCCTCGTTAGGCTTCCCGCACTGCCAAGCAACAACACCGCTTAATTTTCCAAGTGTCCACTAGAGGGTTCATTTCCACAGAGCTCGGCTGCACAGCAGGCAAACTTCTTCAGCAGCATCCACATCCCTGTCAGTCAAATCACGCCACTGCAAGCACCTATATGCCTTTGTGCTGTTGAGGGGTAGTAATGTTTCAGCACCAGCTCAGTTATCCGAGGCATATCTACTGCCTGTTTTATGAGAATGGATTATTCGGCTCAGTTCTTCAAGCTATTTTATGTCTACAATTAAAATTTACCTCAGAATAAAAGGTTGGTACAATCCAGCATTGGAGCACAGTTACACGAGAAAATAAAAACAAAAGGTGGGATACAAATGTATATGTCTACAGCCCACTGAAGTAAATGGAAGGCTTTTCTGACAAAATGGGATGTAGTTAAGACTGAGGGAGGAATGAAAACTCACTAAACAAGCAGTAGTTCGTCTTGTAAAGTTCCCAGTCTCCTCCAAGAAGTGTAAAGCACAAAAATTAATCTCATTGACAAAGTGTCCACCCCACAAGGGCATAAAGCTTCTGCTTTCTGGAGATTAAACTACCCTTAGGTATCTTATCCACTTCCAGGTGCAGGCAGCACTGCACCCTTGGAGCACACACCCACCACCCTCCCCACACACCCTACTGAGGGGGCTGGGCTGGCCTGTGAGCTTGTACAAACCTCAGTGCCACCAGCAGACAGTGAATCATGACAAGTCTCATGTTGTTGAACAGGTTTATTAACCTGATGAGCTCATGGGTGACTTCAGCTTTCATTTTGGAGAAAGGAGGTTTCTAGTGCTCCTGGTGGGGGACAAAACCAATTGAAAAAGCTGAATAAGCATATCATAGAATCATGGAATCACTTAGGTTGGACAAGATCTTTAAGATTATCAAGTTCAACTGCAAACCTAACACTGCCAAGTCTACCACTAAACCTTGTCCCTAAGTGCCACATCTGCATACCCTGGAGGCTAAGGGATCCTCTCCCCCTTTTCTGTAACTATGCTCCCGTTCAGCCCAAGGGGTCCTTCTGTACAAATGGTGTACATACATCCTTTGCATCCCTTCCCTGTCCACAGCCCCTGAGACATCCCAGACAGGGAAGGGAGCTGAGAGGCCCTGCTGCCAGCAGTGTAGTGCATGAAGCTGTGGTCTTTAGAAAAGCTCGAGCTCACTCAGCACCAGTTTCCTCACTCATCCATGGGGCAGAGGACCTGCCTTTCTCCTGCATCCGTTCTCTTTCTAATGTAAGGCAGCCTTTATCCCCTAAGAACCACACTTTCAACACACTCAAGCACGCAACACCCCAAAACTGCTAGCAAAGCATGTATTATCTCAAAACAACAACAAAAATAAACTATAAAAAATTACATCAATAAAAGAGATATAAGAAAAAAAGTAAAAAGAAATTGAAGGCAGAAAAAAGTTCTCCCAAGGATCGGTTTTCTCTGAGTGCTATGAAACACCAGACACTTCAAAAAATCTGCTAGTGACTTTGCTACTGTTTCTGATTTTTCAGGACCTGTAAAATGAGATGAACAGACTAGTTGTGAGGACTGAGACTGACCCCTGGCAAATGATTTCTTGTTTGTCTGTAAAGGGAGAGGTTGGTCTCATTCAGGAAATTTGGGAATGACACAAATGGGAGGCAGGAGTGGGTCGAACGGATGTTGCCAGTGCCTCAGAGGTGATCTCTGGCCTAGGAAGACAAAAAGAGCCCATGGACACAGATAGCCCAGAGGCTGGTGTCTTTGCTCAGGGCCTTGTTTGCAAAAGAAATGTGTGTGTCAAGGACGTAAAAGCATTTATAGCATCCAGAGATTAAGAGAGTTCAGGGTATACAATCTATTTTTACATACAAAGAGCAAATTCTTAAAGGGTTGTTAATCACCTCAGATGTGAACTCAAACCATAAGGTGAACCCAACAGCTACTAGGAAAGGCTGATAGCAAAGCAGCAAACTCATTGACGTCCAATAATTTGCACAAATGGACTCCAGTATCTGTGTCATGGATCTGACTGAAACTGCTGTGCAGGAAGAGGTTTTGTCATGACATCTTGCTATTAGGTAGAAAGTGTCTCGTTCTTCCTCTGTTTTATTGGTCTTCTTCAGCAAACAGTAACTTTTTCTTGGTTTTTTTTTAAGAAAGACTCGACAACGTTGACTGCCAGCTGCAAATTCCTACACCACATCTCCTGGCTATAGTAAGCTAATTTTCCATCCTTTCTCCACATTTATCCACTGAAGTAAGGAAGGCTTTCTGCAAGGGAAATCACTTCCACTTGAAACTGGCCCTGACAGTGCACTAGAGAAATTTAACGTAGGGAACTGTCCTGCAGTAGGAGAAAGAAGAGCTAAATGAGGAAACTCTCAGCCGCCAGGGAAAACTCAGTGGCATTGGCTTGTCCTGAAATCAGAAGGTACATGTAACTTGTGTCCAGGACATTCCACTCCTTGCAGGGAAAAGAGTTCATATTTTATGACTTGTAAGTAATACTTCAATCATCTGCAAAGAAAAACAGATATATCCATTAAAGAAGAGAAAGTGCAATAGAACATTCTTGCCTGTTACAGCTATGAGGGTTATTGGGTTCAAACTGTTAATCATCCTAGGTGAACTTCTGTATAGTTTCTATGTCATTCGCTGTTATTTAAAATGATACCTTAAATGGCAAAAATGCCTGTGGATGCTTCCATCACAGGCACTGTTATCATTGTGCCTACTGTTGGTAGCACGCAATGATGATAAACAATTAATCTACTGTTTTCTAGAACAGAAAAGAAACCAGGACTGTCATGCACATAGGAGAAGAAATGGCTAAAAATTAACTTCAACAGAGTGCAAGATGATATTTTGAAGTACCTGTAATTAAAGGAACTGGGTTTGGGGTGGTGGGGTTTTCTGGTTTATTTTTTAACTTATAGTTGTGTTTGGCCTTTTGAAATGGCCAAGTTTTCTCCCACCTCAGAAGTAGGCAGTCCAAAACCAAGTAATGTTCAGAAAAAAAACATTCAAAAAGCTTTTGAAAGAAAGGTTTCAGATGAAAGGAAATGAGATAGATTTTAAATAACATCAGTTATATCTCATCCTTAAATAGTTCCCAGACCCTGAATTTTTTTTCCTCTACTCTGTCCTGCTTTCTAGACTTATACCTAAGCTATGTCAGAGAAGGTTTAGGTTAGACATTAGGAAAAGGTTCCTCAGCCAGAAGGTGGTTTGGCACTGGAACAGGCTCTCCAGGGAAGTGGTCGTGGCACCAACCCTACCAGAGTTCAAGAGGTGTTTGGACAATGCTTGCAGGGGTAGGCTTGTTCAGTGCCAGGAGTTGGAGGATCCTTGTGGGTCTCTTCCAACTCAAGATGTTCTGTGATTCTGTGATTTTTGGCTTGGAATATGTTACCACTTTTACTGTGGAATAGCTCTAACTTCCACCAGAAGCTCTTTTTTTGCCCAGTCTTCCCTGAAGATTGGTGTCACCTCCATCACCACAAACTGTGTCCCACCAGGCATGTTTAATCTTTTGCTAAACAACTCACCTTGGGCAGACTGTTAGTGTCCCAAGGTAGAGACTGAATAAAAACCTCCTGCCTTGTCTGAAATTAAAATATGGAAAATAATGACTGTAAAGAAAAAATTCGACCTCTACCAACAAGGATCATTAGTCTGCTGCAATGAAATATAAAATAGCCTTCCTAGGACTGTTTATATCTCCCAGACTTTAAAGATGTCACACAGAAAGGTATCTTGAAAATTTTTATCTTCACACTCGCAGAGTTTAGTGGTAAATGGGCAGATAACTGAAAAAATCCTGTCCCCTACGGCTAAGAGAAAATGTGTTCCTTTAGGTTATCCCCTTTGTAACAGAAATCTAATTTAACAAGGATCACCTCAGCTGATCAGTTTTTTGGGATTTTTAGACATGAAATTTGCTGTGTTCATCTGAGATAATTCCTTTCAATAAGTAATGTTATAAAACCACCTGTTTTCAGCATTGCCCACTAGTAACCACAATGGTTTATTAAATATGTTAAGCAATCTTGTAGGCTTCTGCTTGCTAGATGACTATGTGGTATTGTATGTAATACTGCAAATAAATTCCCTAAAAGATATTTTTTCTGCAGGAGAAATTTCACTAAATAGGTTTATGAATCATATTTCAGGGGAAAGGGAAGTTAACATCAGTACTGTGAAAAGATCTTCCTTTACATACTTCTTTAGGCTTTGATTCATACTTCACTTGAAGGCTGGCCCTAAGGTCACCAATTTATTTGTTATAATTTCCTTGTATGAGGAATACTACAAGACAAAGTGCCAGTCAGCCTACATTCAACCAGTACCAGTCTCCTTCCCTATGCTGTTTCATCTGTTTTTATTTAACAACATCTTGAAACATTTGGGTTTATTACTTTAGGATTGTTTGTATTGACCTTGTTTGTATAAGTGCTGCTGTTTTGGGAGGGGTCTTAGCACACATTAACCTGCCCGTGCTTTGAACAAATATCCTCTCCAATACTGCCTTGAAAGAAAGGATGAGTCAGGAGTCCAGCAAAACATCCCTCCCACGTGAAAAACCCATAAAGCTGCCTCCTGATCCCTGAGACAGTGATGCGTGACTCCCTGTATACAGGTCCTTTATACAGGACCTCAATGAACTCAGATCTTCAACAGAGTGAATTCAACCAGTGTTAGGAAAGACCTGATTCTGCATTTGCATGGGGTACTTACCTGAAGCTAAAGTACTGCAGATGGCAATGTGACATTGGTGACAATTTGGCCTGCAACACCTCGAATAAAGAGATGAAAATGAAGGAGGAAATACTATGAGGCCATGCCCCTCCTGGCAGAGGGGCAGCAGCTAGCACGGTTCCAGGTACCTCACAACTTGCTACATGCTGCATCTCCTCCTGTGCAGCACTGGAGGAACATGTATTGTACTCAACAGTGTAGCATTACCAGCCTCAGTCTGTGTGCAATGAATGTATAAGGGTAAAGAACCACAACTATATTTAGGACTGGTAGTGAGAAGAGAAAATGCTGGTTTTAAACAAGTGCAGGACACTTTTGTTTGAAAACACTGGTAGTTAAAAAATGTGGATTATCCTGAAGCCATTCTTTACAGAAATTGTTATTTTTTCCAGCTTAGGAAGGCATGGATCAGTAGCAAAATGGACCTTCACTGGAAGCATGACTCATCTCACCTTTGACCACCACTTTGTGTCTCTTCTATGAATCAGTATTACTAATTATTATTGACTCAAGAACAAACCCTTTGTCGATACCAAAAGTCCACAAGTCATCATAAACTTTAACTTTGACCATGGTCCAGTGCCTAGTAAGATCACTAGGATTTTAAATCTATTGCTCTTCAGATTAGACTTCTTACTGAGATTTCAAGGTACCGTAGAACAAACTGTCCTCTGATCTATTCCATCACGAACCAGGATTAAGTCCATTTGCAACACCAGTATGAAACCACTGAAAGTGTAAGATTTAACTCAGTGCAAGTATCAGGCTTGCATTTCTAGCTTATATCAAGGCAAGGAGAGTAACACAGAGCCAGTCTCTTACATCATGGCTCTGGAGATCATGCTGATCTTCAAGTCTAAAGGTGAAGAAGTCTGACTCAACCCTCACTGTTCCCACCATTTAGTATGAATTTCTATATAATTTCTCTGTTTTACTGACATTTCACCTTCCCTTGGGGGATTTTGTGTATAGAGGGGGGATGGGGACAAGAGGTAACATTCACCTTCCATTCCTCAGAAATAAACCCAAAGTCTAAGAAGGCTGCTTTTAAAGTCTCTAAAGCAAGCACTGAGTTGGACCCTGATTAATCACATAAGGCCCAGACAGATGCATATGCAACCAAAGACTTCACTAAGATAACAGTGATATCATAACTCATTCTGATTTTTTCTGTTGAATAAAAACTAAATGAAATTCAGTTTACATTAAGTTACCTTATTTCATTCTGAGATGCAAGTGTCTGACTGACACTGTATAGGGTAGCTCATCAGGGTCATGCTTTTGAAGTTCCATGCAAGACTGATAGGGAATTACCATGTAAATGTATGATTCTCTTATCACTGAACACTTTTGATCAGGTAAGCAAGTCCAACAGGAGCTGTCAAATGCCAGTAGTCTGTAATTTCTTGATGTCTCCCAAAATCTGTCTTGGTGTGAAGAAGTTCAGCTTTCCAGAGAGCAACATGTCCTTGTGTTGGTCAAGTCAACCCACACCAGAAGAATCCATCTGACTCCTTGGAGGCACCACGTAGCAAGACTCTCTGTACCAGTCCTTCCTGTGCTAGAAGAGAGGAGTAGCAAAGATTTTCATCGTTTAGAAACACTGCAGTCTTCACTAAATACTCTCCCAGCACTACTCTGACACAAGGACTAAGCTGCCACTTGTCTCAACAGGCTCATCTTCAACAAATGACATTAAAGCAGAGAAACAAGTACTCAGATATTTGCCATGATTTCTATTTTAAGGTTTTTCTTTCATCTTATGTTTGAAGGAGCTCTCCAGCTTTGGTACAGCTGCATGCCTGGTACAGTTTCTGCAGTCCTACTGAAACCCATTCTACAACTAGAGAGCCCAAGGCCTGTTAAATACTTCCAACAGCAGCACTGCTATTCCAAGCCCTGACTGCACTCCAAAACCCAGAGGCTGACCCTGAAGGTCCCTGGACAGCATAAAAGAAAAGGTTCATCCTTTCAAAAAGCAGGCTAAATAGTTCATTAGTTTCTCATTAAGGAACCTAGAGAGATTAATACAGATGCTTAAGTTATTCTGTGTATAGCATACACAAAGCAGATTTCTGGCTACACAGGGTGGTAAGCAGATAAGAAACAAGGGAAATGCTCCAGGCAGATAATAAAATTCATGATAGTATAGAGCTGTGTTCCCAGGCAACTGCAATTCAGCATGATTTCCATAGAAGCAGTGTGGGTTTTTTCACATAGAACTTCATGAAACATTTCTTGAAAAACATTAATTGAATTATATTGACAACCCAAGATCTGCAGAAGGGTACTGACCCTTGACTGCCACAGGCCTATGACCAGGGACCAAATAATTTCCTTTTTGAATCCACAGGTGAAGCACAAAGATTGGCACCAGTACCAGGACTGGGAGCCAGTCTGAGCACTCCTTTCAGAGCTGAAAAATAGACTCATTAACTTCTTAACCTCCTTACTAAGCCTAAGCTATTTATAGAACCACTGAAATCAATGAGTTCACTGATTAAAATAGATCTACATGCATAAACCCTGATGTACTAACTCGTAACTAGATTCAGCATCACTAAATCTGACAAAGCACGACAAAGCAACCAGGAAACACCAGTAACACATGCTCCTAACACACCTTTCACCATAGCTAGCTTGGCTACTCACACCAAAACCCATCTAAAAGCAAAATCACATCAAAAAAATCCCCAAATCAACCAGAAGTTTGAGAATTTGGTCTACATTTTAAACTCTTCAGGCTCAGAAGTGGCACTTACTTTATGTTTCTAATATATCTGGCAAAACAGGTCTCTGACCTTTGTTCTCAGATGCTCTCCTAACAAAGGAAAAATTAGTGATTTATAGAGCAATAAACTTTAGGATATTTCTATAGATATTAATATTTTTAAACATATACCCCTTAGTATGGGGTCAAACAAGACTTCAGAGAGTTTCTCTACAATGCCCAGCTGGGCAAACAAAATTCGACCTTATTAACATAGTCTTATCACTGAAAACCCAAAGGAGGGGGGAGGAGGATTAAAAAGAAAAAAATTGAGAAGACAGAGGCATTGGTTTAGCTAGGAAAAACAAACAGCAGTGGTGGGTGTCACAGTGGAGGTTCACGAGTTTCAGTGCCCCAGGTTATGCAATGCCCATGGTCTCAGCAAAGGTGAAATCATCAGTCTTTCAAATCAGCTGAACTTCATTTTTAATTAATCAAAATAAAAGGTAAAGTGCTCAAGATCTGTTAGACTTCTTTCCTTTAAATGTATAACAGCAGTCAAGTTAGTCAGAATTGTGTAATCATTCATACAAGAAAAGTTGCTTATCTCAAGAGAAGTGCCCCTGTAATCACTTTTGTAAATACAGTTGCATTAATCAAGTATAGGATAACAGGTTCAAAGCTGTAAACCCTGGAAATCTTTTACCATATGAAAGGTTATTATAGGCATTAACTCATAATGTCTGCTTGTTATCATGATAGCACCAGCTCCCCAGGGGTCAGGAGGTTTATGCTAAAGCACACAGTGCTGAGTAAAGAGCACGTATAAATCTCTATTGTAACTGAACCCAAAACACCTTCTTTAATTCCCCACCTCAAACAATAAATCCAGAACAAGAAAAACATGCAGGTGTACCCCTCTCGACTTCCTGCTCATCCCAGGTGCTCTAAAGTGCTCTGTCTTGAGAAAAATCAAGCATCAGAAGATGCTCTGGGTTTTTCCAAGCACTGCTTTTGGGAGACAGCATACCAAAGTGGCAAAGGCAGAAAGAAATAGGCTGAGCACAGATGAGCCTCATGGCAGCCCCATCTGACTGCAGCCTAGCCAGCCTGGTCTCAAACAAGACAAAAAACTGGTTTAAAAAAGGTGCGGTTTCCCAGTGTTGTGGATGGGCAGAACCTCAGGATCCTGAGGTTAACTGTGGTCTTTGCCAAAAGGAGAGCATTTAGCAGCTGGAGGGAGCTTTGTCTTGGAGTCACTGTGTGATCCTGAAGGAGGCTGTGGAAAATGGTCCAGCCAGACGCTTCCCATACCCGTTATTTTACATGGTTTCACACAAAAGCTCTGAGGGTTCACAAGTATTTCCTTAAGAAGTAATATTTCAGGGTATCTTTGTATTGATCCTCTTCTCTAAATTGCTTGGAACTAGTCACCATAGCCTTTCCTTTTCATGTTGCTGGTAGCAGTAGTGGTAATAGTAGTAGTAGGGGTAGTGGGAGTAGTAGGAGTAGTAGTAGTAGTAATAGTAGTAGTAGTGGTAGTAGTAGTGTGAAGAAACACTTCACCTTAACCACAGCACCTAAGCTGTTTTCACATCTTCAAACTTTCTAACCTCTAACACACCACTTGACCAATTTTCAATAAAAAAGAGAAAATTGCCCAGCAGTGTATATTCAACCTCCAGGTCTAGATATAAAATTGAACAGCAGTTCTGTAAAGAGCAAGTAGTAGTTTTCTACTGGTTGTACTTTTCAAGCCGGCTGCTCTTTCAAGACCTGGACCTGTGTCTCACTGTGCAATTTTTTCCACAACGGAGCTAAGGAGGACTCCAAGCAGAAGGACAGCAAGTTGGCCAGCAGCATGCTGGTGAAGGAGAGATTGGCAACCCTGAACAAAGAGGCCAGGAAGAAAGGAGATTAGGGGTGTGCTGAGTGACAAGGGAGAAAGCATCTTAGAAGAACAAGGAGAAGAAAAATAATCAAAGGGATTGGAGAGGCCAGATAGAGTCAGGGTGGAGCAGGACCCAGCATGCTTGAGGAGGGGTGATAAGAGCTGTTGGATTGTGGCTGTCGTTGCCAGCTAAAAAACATACTGCAGTAGCAACTACCCACTGAATAAAGAAGCAGGAGGACTTTTCCAAGGGTTTGGGCTGTATTTGGCTGTCTATGTCCTTTTCTCCCTGTGCATGTCTAGCTAATGTTTAAAGACCACCATTGTTCTGCTCTCTACCAAAATCAAACACAGCAGGGAAAATCAGCATGAACCATAGGTCAATGAAAGTCCACTCATCATACCTCTGCCCCTTACACAGATTCAGTACCTAGAAGGAAACTGCCTCGCACAGCTGGGATCCACACAGCAGTCTTCAGTAATGGTACAGAAAACACCCAATACACACAAAACCTCGACACTAGATGCTGGCAGTTTTTTTCCTGGCAGACACAAGAGCTATTTAAAGGGTAACTCTGCAATCCTAGTATACTGACTTGGTCCCATTTCAAAGTGATAAGCAGGAAGGATATACCAGATAGAAGATATCAGGGATACCCAGCGAGCAGTGTAGCACTGTGCCTAAAGCAAAAACTTGCATTTGCTGAGTCATACGTATATGCTCATATATGGTCAGCTTAGTATGTGTGTGTGCACACACATGTGTGCATGTAGAAATAAACACATGCATATACAGGTATGTGCATTAAGTATAAGACATTTCTCCACTTCATCAGACCTGCTGCTGCTGGCACTCGCTATGGAAACATCCTCCATCCTACAAGAGACTCCATCCCTCTCTTCCTTATGCATCCTTGTCCTGAGGCCACAGTTGCCCAGAATGTTTTTGCTCTGTGTGTGTGTGTGTCCCATACAAAGAAGGTTACCCTTGCCCACGCAGCGCAGGCGTGGGGCTGTACAGAGATGCTGGATTCAAAGGCGGCACAGGCACGCTGCCGAACTCTTTGGCCAAGTGAACAACTACTTTGAAAGAGCTCTGTGAGCCAGGCTCCTCTTTGTTCCCCTCAGTCTCCCATTGCTGCTGCCTCACATGATTATTCTTTGGCCAGGACACAAAGTGCTTAGAAGAGACAGTATTTGTCTTTCAGAAGGAAACTTAACATCAGTGTTAGTTAGGGGATTGCAAATATAAATTAATTTGTAGAAGCCTTTGACTTCTGCCAGAAATAATATATATCCATGTACAGGAACAAGCACCACTGCCAGCAGGAAGAGGTCATTGCCTTACTGCTCCATGGCCTCTGGAACCAGAAAAATAAATTTTCATCCCCTTAAGGTGACCACTGAGTTGCTGTGTAACCCCATCTTGCTGTGCTGGTAGCCCAGTTTCCTGCCATGTGGAGAAGAATGGAGCACAGGGACAAATTTGCAGCTGGTGAAAATAACCAGAACTTCCTTCTAGCCAACACACTTCCAGTTCCTTCCACCAGCAGATATTTTGCTCCCATGTTCCTTCATCAGAAGCCAAATACCTTCCTTCTTGGACTGACAAAAAAGCACAAGGAACAGTGATGCTCAGTTTGCTGAAGGTAGGCTTTTTGGATAGCCTTCATGTCAGCCCAACCACTAACCCAAAAATATCAGTTTGCTTCATGGAGGAGCAGCATCCTGCCTTACAACCAGGAGGAAGCATAATGCATTTCATCATTTGTAGAACTTCATAGCCCTTAGGAGAAACTTGGGATCTCTGCTTTTGCCTTCTCCTTTCTTTTCAGCGCAGATGTACAGGGCCAGCACATTAGCATAAAAGCTGGGCCAGTGTTACTTTCAGGGGAAGCTGGACTTGCTGTCACCGTGAGTGTAAGGAGCTGATTGGTTAAGATCAGATTTCGTATTTCAGATACTAAAGGGCAGAGGCAAATCGGAGTTACTGCGGACAGATAAAAAGGCTCGTCTGGAGACGATGGGAATCAAGGGAAATTGTAAAAAAGCCTCAACACATACCCAAGTAAATCCCTTCCCTTCAAGTAAAAAGCATCAGCAGTAGGAGGCAGAAAATAGATGCATACGCCACTGCCCACTCCTAGATGGACTCAGTAACTATGCTTGAAAGTACAGCTGGCACTCAGAGAACAGAGTTTGTGGGGGCCACAGAGGGAGCTGCACAGGTTCCCACTCTTCACTCTCTGAAAGTCCAGCAAATCCTTCCCCGTCAACAACTGAAGTTTTTTGTCCTGGGGGATGCACAGTGTCCCTTTGCCACAGCACAGGCACAAGTCATGTGGAGCAGATGCTCCACCACAGGTCTTCTACCCCAGAGCTGGTGTGGCTCTGGGGGAGAAGCAGGACCCTCTTCCTCCTCAGTGAGAGCTGGGGAGCAGCTCCTCTGAGCACCATGTAAAGGCCATGGGGGCTGTGATTACCTCCCTCTGGTTTGAGTTATCAAGCTACACCCAGACAATTTAGAGCTCACCAAACACCCACTTACACTCTTAGAAATTACCCACCAGAGATGTTCATATGTAGAAAGGCGCTCCCCTGATGGCAACATTCCCAAAATCATTTGGGTGTAATTGTTTGAAGTGTGCACCAGCCGTCACAAGGGCTGCAGGTATTGTGCTGCTGGTGGGTGTTTTGTCACAAGGTAGACCCTGCATGTTGCTGGGCACTTAAAGCCCAGCCAGAAGAAAACACTTTCTGTGAGCAATTTGGTCAAAGGAAACTGGGGTGTGCAGAAAGGCACCATCCCTGCTTCATATGTCAACTCTAAAAAGAAATAACTAATTAAAGCAAGTGCTGCTCAGCAAGATGTCATGGCATTCACTGCTCTGAATTCCCACTGGAATTCCCACACAGGGAGGGTTGCCTTCTCTGGTTTAAATCTTGGGATATCAGCTCAACCACATCCAGCGTTTTTTACAAGACTGATTTTTAAGGTGCGTATTGAAAAAAGGGTTGCTTTCTACCTCTTGAATTACGCAATCCTTTACTTACAAAACTATCTGTACACTAGTCTGTGGACCGACTGTGTCAAGTCAATAACTTGTATAACATCATCACCTGGTTATTTTCCCATACTTACCCTGGAGCTTCCTTACTGTAGTTTTGTTTCCGTCTCCTCACCACAGGGTGGTCAATGATATGTGGTTAAAAACAGATGCAGATCTTTATTAAACATGGGTTAATGCTGAAAAAAAAAAAAATGTACTGGGACTGGAAGGAGGTAAAGAGAAGTGGAGTGCCATATCGAACGTGTCACCTGCCTTGCACTGTTAGTTTCCAGAACCATGCAAGCAGCTGCAGTGATAGCGTTATCTGCCGACTGCACTGCTTGTCCGGGTAGCCTTTCCCCTCCCAGCTCACCCTGTGCACTGATGCAGCACGGTGTAGCTAAGGGAAAAGGAGGAAACTTTTCAACCCTGGATCCCAAGAAACCACCACCAGCTTCATTTCCTTTTCTATCTGTAGGTACTGCTACCTTGCAAAACAGAGTGGAAGCTCAGGGACCAAGGGCCTCATCAATATTGGTAAATTAAACCATGGCTGGGGATGAACTATGATCATCTGTGTTAGTAAGGTGTTCAGGCATTCCATAGCCCATGGCAATTACTGCCATGGGGCACAGTCCAGAGTTAAGGACCTAATCTCAGCTGGCCATCAGCACGTAGCCACCGTCTTCTGAAGTGGACAGTATTTCACTAGCAGAGATGAAAGCTTTACCTGCCGGCTGGTCTATGTGCCTGGGAATGTTCCCAGGTATAATTAATTCACTAATATATGAGTAGTCAATAACAATTCATGGTTATTCAAGTGCCTGATATCTCTATTGACCAAGATATTCTTTCATCAGACAGCCAATGTCACTTTAAGCAGAGACAAGTTCAACCCACAAACCTACTGGGCTGCTCTAGTGACTTCTCTAGAAAACTGGTGGTAAGCATTGCAATTACGCCTTTCCAGCTACAATTTTATAACAAAATAACCCTCTACCTGTAAATATCACTAGGACTGAACAATAAATTCCACAAAAAGCTTATGCTCCTGAAGAAACAGAGGCTTACTCATCCCTGCTGAGCACCTCATTAACTTCCCTTGTTATTTCGTTGCACATCCACTTCTCTCAATTTTACTGAACCTCCACCTTGCCCTAACTGGAACATTCACTAACTTCATCCTAACTATATTCTAAATTTGCCAGGGAATTTAATTGACCCTTCATCCTCCATCTATGATCATTGTTAATGCCCCACCTCTTGCTACAGCTTTGGATCAGGCACAGGATCTACACCAAATCAGAAAGCACTTGCCATCAGCAGATAGACAGGCACCCCTTCATGGGGAATCCATAGCAGCCACATAGAATATTCTTACAGAAGGGTGTGGGTTTAAAGCTACACATTTGGAAACCCAGAAATCTGTAATTGCAAATAATTATAACTTGAATACATTAGCATTTTACATAAATATAAGAAGTCATACAGATTGTAGATTATTTTTTTTAAGAAACTGTTTTTAAAAGCCATACCTACAACATTCCAGCTCAAATGCTATTTCTGTGGCTTCTTGGAAGTTAGGTAAGGACCAAAACAGTAGCAACCCTCTAATGTGAAAAATACCTTCTGCTCCAGAAGAACCCAGATACAAAATAAAGGCTTCTGTGTAGAGAAGTCCTTGAATTCCAAGTGTCTTACACCAGTCTGTATTGCAGGGAAACTGTTCAGTAGATGTCAGGATCAAAACTGCACACTCCAAATCTATCAGCCCTTGTCTTTCTTGTCCTAAAATGCTGGTTTTTTCAACATTTATCAATCAGAGTGATATTACATCTGTGAAAAGCAATCTCAGGATCAGTTGGGCAGTGTTGCTGCAATCATTTTCACGTACAACCAGTAATGTTAGGTTAAACCTTCAATATTCATTTTCTGTTCACCATTTTTTTTACCTCTTCAGCTTATCTTCCCTCTCTGGAAAGAAACGGGAGACCTGGATACCATGGACAAAGAGAAGACTGAGATTCTCAGTGACATCTATGCCCCTGTATTCAATGGTAAGTGCTCTGGCCATGCTGCCCAAGTTGAGAAAGGCAAATGAAGGGACTGGAAGAATGAAGACCCTAAGACAACTCTAGGAGAGAATCAGTTTCAAGACCATCTAAGGAACGTGAACATGCACAAGTCATGAGACCTGACGAGATTCATCCACGGGTCCTGAGGGAGCTGGCAGACAAAGTTCCTAAGCCACTATCCATCATGTTTGAAAATTCATGGCAGTCAGGTGAAGTCCCTGATGACTGCAAAAAGGGAAGTATTTTTTAAAAGGGGAAAGTGGAAAACCTGGGGGACTACAGACCAGTCTCACCTCTGTGTCAGGCAAGATTATGGAGCAGATTCTCCTAGAAACCGTGCTAAGGTACTTAGAAAACAAAGAGGTGATTGGTAACAGACAACATGTCTTTACGAAAGGGAAATCATGCCTGAGAAATCTGGTGACCTTCTATGACAGGACTACAAAGTTGGTGGATAGGGGCAGAGCAACTGACATTGTCTACCTAGACTTATGCAAAGCATTTGACACTGTCCCACACAAAATCCTTGTCTCCAAGTTGGAGAAACAAGGATTTGATGTATGGACCACCTGGTGGAGAAAGAGCTGGCTGGCTGGCTGCACATGAAGAGTTGTGGTCAATGGCTCATTGTCCATGTGGAGACCAGTGATGAGTGGTGTTCCTCAGGGATTGGTACTGGGGTTGATACTCTTCAACAGCTTTGCTGGCAAAAAGGACACATCTCAGTGGGCACACTCAGCACATTTGCTGATGACACCGTGCTGTGGTTGCAGTCGACACAGTGGAGGGAAGGGATGGCATCCAGAGGGACCTTGACAGGCTTGATAGGTGGACTGATGCAAACCTCATGAAGTTCAACAAAGCAAAGTGCAAGGTCCTACACCTGTGTCGTGGCAATCCCAGACACACATATAGGCTGGGCGGAGAAATGATTGAGAGCAGCCCTGCAGAGAAAGACTTGAAGATAATGATTGATGAAAAACTCAACATGAGCTGGCAATGTGCACTTGCAGCCCAGAAAGCTAATGGAACCCTGGGCTGCATCAAAAGGAGAGTGGCCAGAAGGTCAAAGGAAGTGATTCTCTACCTCTACTCTGCTCTTGTGAGACCCGACCTGCACTGTACAGTTCTGATGCTCTCAATATAGGAAGGACATGAAACTGTTGGAGCAAGTTCTGAGAGGGGCTATGAAGTTGATAAGAGGACTGCAGCATCTCCCTTTGAAGACAGGCTGAGAAAGGTGGGGCAGTTCATCCTGGAGAATGGGAGGTTGTGTGGAGACCTCGTACCAACCTTACAGTATCTGAAGAGGGAATGTAGTAATAGGACCAGGAATTGGTCAGGAACTGTACTAATAGGACAAGGAGTAATGAGTACAAACTGAAAAAGGGGCAATTTAGGTTAGATATTAGGAAGAAATTCTTTACTGTGGGGATGGTTAGACGGTGGAACAGGTTGTCCAGCAAGGTTGTGCATGCTCTAACCCTGTCAGTATTCAAGACCAGGTTGGATAAGGTCTTGAGCAACCTGTTCTAGTGAAAGGTGTCCCTGCACATGGCAGGGGGGTTGGGACTTGATGATCTTGAAGATCCATTCCAACCCTTTAACATTCTACAATTAACAAAATAACTAGGGACAACTGAAGAATCAGACATGACTTAGAACCACAGGTGGCAGATACTTGATATTGATGCTAAGAACACCAAAGGAGCAGGCACAACCCACCAGTGCCAGCCAGGAATACAGCCCCTGCAGAAAGTTCATCCAGATGCAGCCAAGATCCTCAGAGCTATGGACTCTAAATTCACTCCCACAATAGGAAATGCAAGACTGCTCACAGAAGAAAAGCTTTTGAGTGTTGGTTCCCATTTCTTCTAAATACACACAAAAATTTTCAGCATTAACAAGTTGACACGTTGAGAACAGACTTCACTCATACAAAGGTCTTAAAATTATCCAAACTGACACAAGCTCCCATTGCTAGTATATATCAAGCTTAGAACAACAGGTTTATTTAAAAATGCACTTTATTTACAAGACATTCAAACTTCATTTTGAAAAAATATAGCTATACATAAAACTTTAAATTTTTCACTAATGGGTAATAAAACCATAGTGAGATTTACAATTCATTGATTCAGCAATCATGGAAATTACATCTTGGCCCATTAAATCACATAATGAACAGAAAAACTGGAGAAAACTTTTAAGCAACAAAACTCCATAAATGTAACAACCTTATACAGCAACATCCTCACATCAAGGTGTCACTGTCCAAATAAAGTATTTAACATAGAAAGTGCTTTCACTGTACAGAAGAGTAAGTAGAACTTATAGGAATGTTCATAGCTTTTGAATGATCTTCTACCTGCTTTCTAATTAGTGACCCAAGCTTTCCTCCAAGATGTTGGTGAATGACCAGTGAACCCCTGTGATTTCATTATACCTTCCCAGGTTTAGAAGCCAACCTTTTTAGAAAGTTGATTCAGGTACAGTGTTTATTAAGAATTTGAGCATATATAAATACATATGTTCACATCTCAGGATGACTAGTACTTAGACAACACTTCTACACAGGTCATAGGATACAATATAGTCCTTGGAGTAGCTCACATCAAACCATCCATAGACCTTGGGTGGTAAACTTCACTTCGGGGAAAACTCAGGTGCTGGCATATTCCCTTCAAAGTTCAGAATAAAAGGACAGAAGTGGTTCAGAATATTCAGGACAGTAGTGTTATTAATTGGGAACAGGAGAGGGAAAGAATGGGAAAAACTAAAGAAGGTCAAAAAGTGGTTTGCATCGGTAAGGTGTGTCATGTAGGAAAACCAGAAAGAGAGTGAATTTGAATAGAATGGAGTGCAGAAATTTAACCAGTGCATAAAAAAGGTAATCTTAAACTGTATTATAGTTACATCACCATGACCAGAAGCCTAGCAAAACCACCCTGCTTTTATTGAGGAAACAAAAAGTAAGAAAAACTTTAGGAGGAAAAAAACCACGGAACTATGAGTCAGAGTAGGTATTGTAAAGATCACACGGAAAATGAAGTCAACTAAAAACTTGGTAAGACAAAAGAAATACTCCTAAAAATAGCAGCAGTTATTTTTCTTTACATTGAAGAACAAAGGCAAGACTTGCACTGAGAGAGTTACAAAAGAAGGAAAAATTAACAATCAAATTGGCACTTCTGGCACATATGAAAAGGTGACAAAGAATTGACTCACTTCAGGAAAAGGCACACAGCTGATAAAGGCCCATAAATTGCTTTTGCATTCAATGTCATGTTAACTTATTCCAGATTTCACTTTTAGTCCAGAACGATGTGGCAAGGTTAGCAAATGTTTTGTTGTCATACAAGTAGGTCACACATATGGCTGGTTATGGGTCAGAGGGCCACGTTAGCTGGATAACCAGTTGAAAGATAGACATAATTTAAGCAGATTTCCTTTGCTACAGGCAGTGATGGACAGAAACAGACAACCAGTGCAAGAGAACCCACATGCCATAAAGAGACAGTCGTAAGGCAGTACTTGAAGAGGACAGAGTAGCACAATCAATCAGGGAGGGAAACAAAGCAAGTAACCTAAAGAGGCCAGAACAGAGATTTTATGACAGTGCAATGGACTACGAAACCGAATTTAAAACAACTGCCCATAGATACAGGCAAATACTGAAATATACTGTATTTCAAAATGAGGGAAGACTACCCCAAGAGAATTAGGAGTGATATGCCAAGAACTGAAGGGAAATAAGCCAGTACAATATAAACACTGATTGGAATGAAGTCTTCTATGGTATTAGAGAGGGGCTGCCCAGTACAGCCTAATTGTGACACACTTAAAACAGAAGATAAAAATATTTTGTTGTGGGACACAAACAAAGACAAAGGTGTTGGTCAGAAACCTTAGCTGAATACCCTACACACACAAAAAAAGCAAGGTTCATCTCATAAATAACATAGCTCTGTTGGTTTTGCTTGCTCAAGTAATAAAGCTAATTTAAAATCTGCTTGCTTTCTAGACCTGAAGATTTGTATAATCCCTGGTATTTTCTCATTTATACACAGGCAACAATTACAGTACATTCAACGAGACAAAGGAAAAAAAAAAAAAGCTTAAGAATGTTACTTCATTGTATTTTCAGGTTTCAACACTTCCAAAAGTTTAGAAAATACATAACCATGGTTTGAACAAGCACTAGAAGAATAAAGATGGTCCATTTTGTCAAATGCTCCAACATCACATATACAAGTTTTTTTTTAATCCCAGAGTAAATACTGCCATTCCAGCTTTCAAACATTTAATAATATATATATTTTATATATTTTTTTTTATATATATATATATAGAATTACCTGATTTAAGACAAAAATGCATAATTTTGAAAGGGTGCTTGTTTTAGAGGATGTCTGGAAGCAACTTCTCCTTAGACTTTGTTGTTATTTTGGGAGCTTTCCATTCTGGTTCTCAAAAACCCTATAAATATATTTTTTATTTACATCTAAACCTCACCATTTAAACATCATCAGAGATGAAAATAAGGAAAAAAAAAAAAGAACAGAAGAACAGGCTGTCTTACTTTATGCCACACACTTCTAAAGGCAGAGCAATTCTTACAGTGTTTCCTGATTTACATTAACTCGTGCAATAACTGCCAAGCAGGATCCCGCTGCTGCCAACGGAAGCAAACAGGCCAGAGGATCAAGCTTTTAATTATATTAACAAATATGTTAATTTATATGATAAAAATCTATAATAAAAGGCTATAAAATATATTAATTCACCCAAGAATCTGTTGAAAAGGGAGGGGTAGCTACAGATCTAGAAATGTGCTTATTAGACCGCAATCACTGCTTCAGTAAATACTATTTTCCAAGCAGCAAAATATCCTGCTGTGTGTTTTAATATTCATTGAATTAATGCAATCATCTTTATTAGTGTGGAGTTGGCTGCTTTTAAGCCAGCCTAGCAAGGAGGTCCCGGTATTTTCCCAGCCCAGGCATGAAATCAATTTGCTCTCTCTGTTAAGGTGTCACTGAGGTAAAGACAGCACTATTTTATAAAGGTGTCCCCATGAATAAATGGATAAAATAGCCTGTCCAGGCCACCCAGATCACTGAAAGGCTGCTTTTGAAGCAAAGTGTATTTGAAAGCTTCTGGATCTGATCTGAATGGCCAGGGAGGCTAAGCACTACACTCAGTGTGGATTAGGTAGTGGATCTCCTCTTCCAGAAACACAGAGAGCACACCTGACCTAAACCCAAGGCTGGTGACAGAGCATGTCACCTTGTTTTCCTTAGAGCACCCCTATATGCCTTCAGAAAAGAACAAGCAGCAAAAAGATAACGAACTGCTTCACTAAACACACTTTGAGATACACCTTTGGGCGGAGGAAGGAGGGGCAGGGCAGAGGGGAGGGCTCAGACCTTTAAAGGCAGACAACAAGAAATAATTAGGACTAAACCAGGAAAAATCCCCGGTTTAATTTTTTTTAAAGCTCTCTCTAAGTGATAATACTGCACACAAGACTTAAAGGTACTTCCTTAATTAATACAATTATGTCTTAATTAATAAATTATGTCTTAATAGAATTGCAAAATTTTAACTGTTCATAATAAACACATTAGCTTATTTATTCAGCATGGATAATGATAGACACTTGGTATTAAAGATAATGCAATCATCCCACACAATGATAAAATAAGACCATGGCTCTTAGAACTTCTGTTGTCAAAAGGAAAAAAATATTTAAAAAGACTGAGTTGTACAATCACAACAGTGAACAAGATAAAAGTTAATCGGATGACTGCCTACATTTCCATTTGCTAGAATAAGTACAGACAACATTAGTAGGTATTTATTTGCTTTCATGACAAGCAGTCTATTCCTAAGCACACTCATCTGCAATTAAGCTGGGACTCCAGCGTTACTATTAGAGAAGCAAGAACAGCTTCTGCTCTGTCCCTAAATACAGGAGTCAATCAAGAAAACAATGCAAGTCAAAATTCCTGAGTGCTTCCCCTTAGACACTCTTAATTTCATTCACAAACCCCACTGGCCAGAAGCACAAGTGTTACTGTAAAACAGGAAAAAATGGGATTTAAGGATCAGTAAAGCATCTTTACTGAAGTCCTTTATAAATATACAGTACTTCAGCTCAGTACAATCATAACTGGCCACAGGGCTTTCAAGAAACAGCTCACTTCAGCACGAAAGGCCAGAGTTTCATTCCCAGTGCCACTGGCCGTGAACTGCAAACATCAGTGCAGACAGCAAACAATACACCCCATCCACCCTAAGAACAGGAATTCACCCTAATTTTGGTGATGAACTGGTAAGGCTGTATCAGAAAAATCTTAGATGAATGCAACAGCCTTGGTGGAAATCTTAACCCTTATTTCAGATACAAGGGGCTTTGGGGTGTATTTTGGTTTACAGCTAAAGCACAGAAATCTTTTTGCCACACCCACTTCAGCTACAACCATCGACACCGCCCTTCACAGCCAGGATACATTTATTCTGTGAAAACATGACACAGACCAGAGGGAGCTGCCTAAAACCGTGTACTGCTCGCCTGTGATTTGTCATCAGAAATGTCACAATTTCTCAGGCTGTCCTCTGCTGCCGGGTCTTCGATTGGGATTTCAATGTCACTTTTACTTGAACCATTGTCTCTGTGCCCTGTGGAAATGCAACTGTTGTTTTTCTCCGTGTAGCCGTTAGTTTTAGCCTGGGAGTGCTCCCTCTGACTGCAGCACAACTGAGAGTCACAAGCTTTTGAGATGCAGGGCGAGCTGCACAGTAGCTGGGAGGTCTTGTGGTCAACATACTCTGGCTGGATGGTCACAGAATGGACCCCTGCTTCATGGAAGATCTCACGTATTTTGTGAGCAGCGTCTTGGTAATCAGCAGGGGTTTGGCACTTGACATGAAGAGTGGCAATATTCTTCCCACTTGCAAGCTCCCAAACATGTACCTCATGAAGGCTGCTAACCCCTGGTATACGAGCTAGTCTGTCAGCTGGAAGACATAAGAGAAAGGTATTAGAGGCTTTGGTGCAGTGGTTAATTATCCACTGTCCCATTTGGCACCCCATCCAAAAGCAGCAGTATCCTAACCATCGTTTTAGAAGAGGTATACTTGATAAAACATGTTTACTCCCAGCTGCCTTCAGTTCAGCCTCCAAATGACTGCATGAACAGGCCACCTTTCCTTTTGAGTTCACCCTTTCCTCAGGCAATTTACCATTTACCAAGTGTTCATATAAGAAATGTTAAGAGCACCACTTCCTCCATCAAGACCCCACATCTTCTGGTTTCTTTAAGCCCTGCGCATGATGGAATTCCAGAAATACTCAGTGCTACCCCCACAATTGACCAGTGTGAACAACACCTAAGAGTTACAAAACAAACCAACCTTAATGGATATTTCTAAGTTGTTTTGGAAGCCTTTTGGAAGAAGCCACTGCAGGGTTGGGAAATTTTGTAACTCAACGTTGTTTCTCTCACAAACAACCCACACAAAGCATTAACAGCTCAAGACCTGGTATTCTTGATGTATTGGGTGAGTACCACATTCTCAAAATGCATGCTTTAACTAATCCAGAGAGATTTGAGTCATGTTGCTAGGACACAGGCATGTGACTATTTCTCACAGTTCTCGAGCATTTGGAGCTATTATGAGTAAATAATCCAAACATGTCATTCCACAAATAACATATGCATTGAAATACATCATTAAAATTAACAACATTTCAACAACAAATTTGACTTACTCAGTATTTGTATATTAACACCTTTGGGGACCATCTGCAACAAAATAGTTGAGGTCTCCTTGATAAGTGGGAATGCAGAAGACAAGATGATGATCACCATAATTACTGTCAAGCTTGGATCAATGTAGCACTGCCAGTTACACGCAGCATCCCCCAGAGGACGTACATAGAAGATAGTAGCAGTAATTACCACGACCACAGATCCAAGTGCATCTCCCATAACATGCAAAAGAACACCTGAAACAAATGGCACAATTTCCATTAGTGGGGTGGTTTTGGTTTCTTTGCTTTGTTTTGGGTTTTTTAAGGGGTAGGGGGGAAGTACTCCTGCATTTTTCAAGTATGTTCTGCTTGACATGAAGAATGCAATATTCCAGGCATTAATATCATAACCAAAGTTTTCAGTAGCCACTTTCAAGAAAAAACAGCAAGAGAAACACTAACTCTGAAGCATAGCTATTTAAGTAGGATGCATTATTAAACATGTAGGGTATGTCAGCAACTTCTGTTCAAGTGCAATGCCATGGCAACATAAAATGTGTTTTCTTAAATGCCTGCAAATTATTAAGAGATCCTGGCACATTAAATCTCAATTAAAAATTGATGACTAAATCTATTAGTTCTACCCTGGAAGCTGAGGGAGTCACAGATCACCCCCAGTAACAGTTATTCTCTCCCACCACTTTCTATGACACTGCTGAAACCTGCAAAATGACCTAAGTGAAATCTATGTCCATCCTTATGGCTCCAAATACCCTCAAACTCCAATTTTCAGAACAAGCTTGATCACCAGGTGTATTAAACCTTGTCCCACCAACACTACTAGTCCTCAGACCCACCAAAAATCAGAATCTGGTTTGAGAGTCAGTCACATGGTTTAGTATCTGGTTTGAGAGCCAGTCACATGGTTTAGTATGTGCCTGGACTACTCTAAATTAAGAGGAATGCTGGGTGCCTCTTTTTACATCTCTAAATACTTTTGTTTTGCACAAAAGGTAAAGACACAAAACAGGCTCTTATAGTAACACGTTTAGCTGCTCTTTAAACTACAGTGACCAAAGTAGTCTTCTTGCTATAAAGTTACAATAATCCAAGAAGTCTCTTTTTCTTGTCTTTTTACTACTTTACATAAACTTCCCTCTTCCCATCACTGCTCAAACCACTCCACTTCTGCCAGTCTTTACTACTCAGACTCAGATTTCATTCCAACCCATGCCTAGTTCAGGGCATCTCTCTCCATATGAAGTTAATTTCTTTGTCAATACTTTTTATTTGAGGCCTGTGAGTGAATAAAATAAACCATCACCTTTTAACATCCTGATGACATGCACTTTGAAGTGCTTCACTGCCTTTAATCCCTTCTTCTGGGCTAGAGAAGCTGTAAAAAGCTCCTCCCAAAACTCATTAACAACACAGCAAAGAATGTGGACTCTTTGGTGATGCTGGATACTGGATTAGTCCTAGAACTGTGCCTGTGCTGCTGTTTCTTGACAGTTCTGTACACGCACCTTGATTTGTGTGAGGCAACAACCTCTGGAGTTCCTTCAAATCACTTGGGTCAGATAAGAAAGTACAAGCTTCCAGTGAGTCCAGCTCTTTCTGCTGGAGTCAGGCGTGTTCTGCCCCATTTGGCAGACTCCCACAGGGTTTTACTCCTCCTAACAGTGTTGCAGTGTTTCCTTTTCATTTACAAATAATCCCGATTCAGCATGAGCTATCAACTATTGCACTAACAAGAGGGACAGGCAGGATGCAATTGCCAAGGCAACTAACTAGAGAGCACAGCTTATAAAGAAAAGGAAAATGTTTCAAGAAGTCTTCTTTTGAATGAAGAAAAAAAGTATGTCCAAATTTTGATTATTAGTTGAGAATACAGAATTTTGAAAATGCTTATTTCACACTAATAATATCAATAATACGTACATCCTGGTAATACATCAGATAATGAGGGCCTAGGCAGAAATGAACCCATTTCCCTGTCAATCCCCAAAAGCTATGATTATAAGCTAGAGACGAAAATTAATTTTTACTAAATAAAAGTATTAGTAATGCTATGTTAAATATGGTAAGACCACAGTTTCCAACAGCTTGTGCTGGGATGTCTGAATTACCCTGCATATGCTCAAGAAGTAAGAGGAATAGTTTCATACTGCAATAATTAATCCTGTCAGGCAGAATTTTTTTTATGGATTTCTTTTCCTACCACTTTTAAAATCAAGGAAGCCATTCCTCTAACAATCCACTTTGTCCAGCCATCTTTTTCAGGGAGGCTCCAATTCTACAACATAAGAATTTTTTGCCAAGTGATTATAAAGTAAGTATAACTCTGTAACTAACTTCAAAGGAAACACATAAATTTTGAATCAGAATTTTAAAGACACGTCTGTAGCATTGGCTTCAGAAGCAATGAATACTTGAAAGGACAATAAAAACTAATTTTGCAAAAATTACATACTAAAGTACCACTTACAAAAATTTCTCTTTTTAAAAATGAAAGATGACAGGTACTTTAAAATAATTGACACAAAGCTCCTTATCCTTCAAACATTTTTTAAAGTTTCCAGCATCATTATACCCAGGCACTGTGGTTCAGGCAAGCAAGGCCTTCTCTAAAGCAATATCTTATCCTTCTCTCCTCCATCCACAAGTGTGACAGTTTCTTATTCTGCTGCAATAATCTTACCACTATAATGCCATAATATCCAGTGGCAACAATTTCTAGACATCCAGGCAAGTGTTGTGGCTCTAGCACATGGCTTGATTTTCCACAGCATCTTGCCTTACAGATGCATTTCTGCAGCTCTGAAAACACTTTTGAAAGACAATGCAAACTTACACAACCTTGGAGGAAGATCAGATGTTGATAGGTGACCATAAGAAGACTGAACTACTATCCTGTCTCAGGTTTCTGACAGCCCTTTCCTTGGGGACAAACTCAGTGTTTCATATATTCAAAGACATCTGCATTTGGCTCTGCTCAGTGTACCTATATAGACATGTATACATAGAAACACCTACACAGACAGGGAGTAACACGTGGGTAATTTATTCCTAGAAGTAGCTATAGTATTTCACTCCACAGATTCCCAGAGACCTGCCAAATTACAACGTAAGAGGGATGATCCTGTCCCAGACTCTTGCAGGAATGGGTTCAAAGTTCAAGGACCTGGAAAAACACGGTGCTGCAGCACCAGTTTCAGAACTTTTTTCCTCGTGCTGACAACAAAACTTTATCAACCTTGGGATTTAAAAGAAATTCTGCTTTCTGCCAAAGCGCATTTTAAAGTTGAAAACTGCTCAACTACTACAGTGACACTCAAAGATGCACCTCATAGCTACCTGTGTTACCTTCCTGTAAAGCCTCTACTGACTTGAGCTTAGTGCAAGAGGGTTTGTATCTTTTCCAAAATGTTTGGCTGCATACTTCTAAAAAATAAAAATCAAAATGTGAGCACACTCAGAGACAAATGGGCATGACACTATTTTGTTATTACCTCTACTATCTCATACAACCAAATCCTTTCTGCCGAAGATAACCAGGTCCAATTACACAGAAGAGTCCTGGGCTTTTGCTCCCTTTCTTACTGATAATTTGGGAGGGGGTGGGAAGGCATCTGGAATGCAAACCATAAAGTGTTTTAAGTTAATATAACATTAGCAGTATACTCCCATGCCATACCTCTGATGTTCAAGGCTTCAGACTTTTTCTCTTTTTTCTTCTCAGACCCCTCTTCAGGGCTTTTTTGGTCATTTGGTGAATCACCTGCATTCAAAGAAGAAACGCTGTGTTGTGTATAAGTTCTACAAACAGAAAAAACATCAACCTTCTCAAAACCAACTTCTTTCAAAGATGACAAGCAGAAAACAACCAAGCCAAAACATTTCCTACGCAGCCCTCTGAGCAACGCCTCCTTCCCCCATCCCGCGGGGACGCCCAGCAGGCCGGTGTAAAGTACAAGGTGAAAGAGGCGGCGGGTGTCTGAATGAGCTTAGTGAAACCCCACAGGGGAGGCTCTGGGGCTCTAAAAGGGCCCAGAGGATGGGGCAACAGCTCGGCGAGTCTCGAGGGCAAACGAGATGGAGGGAGGGGATGGGGAGGGATGCAGAAGCGGGGGGAGTGGGGGGGAGGGATGGGGAGAGGTGCGGGACACGAGGGGAAGGCGAGGATGCAGCCGAAAGGCACCTGCTTCAGCCGCCTCCCCTGCGGCGTGCCCCCGGGCACAACCCGGAGCGCGGCGGCGGCGGCGGGCAGCGGGGCGGGCGGGCGGCGGCGGCGGCAGCAGGCGCCCCAGTCCTGGAAGACGAGGAGCCCCACGACGTTGACGGCGAGGCCGAGCGTGCCGACGATAAGCACCAGCTGGGCGTCGTCGATGGGCTCGGGCCGGGCGAGGCGCAGGACGGAGTCCACGAGGATGGTGAAGCAGAGGGCGGTGAGGAAGACGGCGTTGCTGAGGGCTCCCACCGCCTCGGCGCGGCTGTAGCCGTAGGTGGCGCGGGGCCCGCGGCGGCTGCGGCGGGCGATGCGCCCCGTGGACAGCCCCACGCAGAGGGAGATGAGGTCCGAGAGCATGTTGAAGGAGTCGGACACCAGCGCGATGGAGTTGCCCAGGTAGCCGGACACCAGCTCGGCCACGAAGAAGCCGACAGTGAGCACCAGCATGAAGATGAGGCGGCACGTCTTCCCCGAGTACCGCCCCATGGCGCTGGAGCGCTGCCCGCGGGTCCCGCTCCGCGCTATAGCCGGGACATCGCCGCCGCCGGCCCGCAATAAGTGCGGGCGTCCCGGGCCGCGCCGCCGCCACACGGGCCCGCCCGCGGCCCGGCCCCGCCACACGGCCCCGCCCCGGCCCCGCCGGGCCTCGGGAGCCGCCGCGGGGGGCACAAAATCAGCCAAACACGGGATAAATAGGAAAAATAGATGGGCCGCGGGCAGGCGCGGAGCTGGCGAGGCGACTGGCGAAGGGCCCTCTCGGGTGGGCAGAATCACACAGCGCTGCCCTCCCTGCGCTCCCACCGTCCAGACACCGTGAGATCCCAGTGACGGATCCAATAATTACGCTCCTTGGGTGCTTTATTGGTGGCTTCAGTGCCAAACCAAAGGACAGAGTGCCATCTACTGAGCCAGCCAATTTCCGGCCACCAGCCTTTAAAAAGGTGTGTCAAAAACCCAGTCGTGTCCTGGGCTGCATCAAAAGAAGCGTGGCCAGAAGGCTGAAGGAGGTGATTCTCCCCCTCTGCTCTTGTGAGACCCCACCTGCAGTACCGTATACAGTTCTGGTGCCCCCAAGATAAGGACATGGAACTGTTGAAGTAAGTCCTCAGGAGAGCCATGAAGTTGATTAGGAGACTGGAACATCTCCTCTACAAAGACAAGCTGAGAAAATTGAGGCTGTCCATCCTGGAGAATGCGAGGTTGTGTAGAGACCTCACAGCAACCTTCCAGTACCCGAAGGGGCCTACAGGGAAGCCAAAGAGGGACCTTTTGTCAGGAACTGTAGTAATAGGACAAGGAGTAATGAGTACAAATTGAAAGATGGGAAATTTAGGTTAAGTATTAGGAAGAAATTCTTTACTGAGAAGGTGGTGAGATGCTGGAACAGGTTGCTCAGAGAGACTGTGGATGCCCCAATCCTGACGGTGTTCAAGGCCTGGTTGGATAAGGTCTTGAGCAACCTGTTCTAGTGGAAGTTGTCCCTGCTCATGGCAAGGGGTTGGGACTAGATGATATTTAAGGTCCCTTCAAACCCTCCCGATTAATCGTTCTATGATTCTATGAAAATAGCTCCTTGTGCACAGATTTATCATCACCCTATGAGAAAAATAATTTTGTGCATTTTTTAACCTACAGGATAATCTACAAGAAGCATAATAAGCAAGTAAACCTCTATCTTGTATTTGTATTAGATTTAGATTTTTTTCTTGTTGTTAAGGCAGTTCTTGAGAAAGTGACAGCCCTGCTTGCAAATAGAAGAGGACAGAGCTGGACTACTAATACAGCATTTCAAGGTAATGGGAAATAAAGTCATCCTTAACTATGGAGTTCTCAATAGGAGAACTGGACCCAAAAGTAAAAATACATAGAATACATAAGACCTAAAGAAAATAATGTCCTTACAACGGTATTCTGGGAGAGTCTGGAGTATTTCAGCTGTGCCTGAGGCATAACAGTACATAAGTATAACTTCAGCAGCTGCAGTTCATACTTATGCATCACATCACTGTTTTACTACACTTGACGAAGCACCCATCACTATCAGATTATAAACCAGCAAGGCCAGGGAACGCTATCTTGTCCCACCTACCAAAGGTTCTACAACCAGAAATTCACAGAATCACACAGAATATGCTGAGTTGGAAGGGACCCACAAGAATCATCGTGTCCAGCTCTTAGCACTGTCCTCAAGAGTCACACCATGTGCCTGAGAATATAGTCCAAATGCTTCTTGGTGCTGTGACCACTTCCCTGGGGAGCCTGTTCCAGTGCCCAACCACCCTCTGGGGGAAGAACCTTTTTCTAATATCCAACCTAAACCTCCCCTGACACAACATCAGACCATTCCCTTGTGTCCTATCACTGGTCACCACAGGGAAGAGATCAGTTTCTGTCCCTTATGTTCCCTTAATGAAGAAGTTGTAGACTGCAATGAGGTTTCCCCTCAGTCTCCTCCAGGCTGAACAGACCAAGTGACCTCAGTCACTCCTTGTACGGCTTCCCCTCAAGGTCCTTCACCATCTTCATTGCCCTCCTTTAGATGCTCTCTAAGAGCTTAATATCTTTCTCACGTTGTGATGCTTGAATACACCTTTTGAATGAGGCCTCTCCATTTCACCTAATTCTGTGCACACAACCAAAGCCTGTCTTGCACAGAACCCAAAGATGTATCTTAACCTCTGGAGTGGGTTTGAGCAGCCATTCAGAGGATAATCACCCCTCCAAGGAATTAATACACAACTCCCAATTAACAAGAGATTCTTGCACATGCCCTTCATACATTCAACACCCTGCAATATTCAAACTAACAAATGTATAAAAATAAAATGTATTGAAATGAAGCTTACCATAAAGACAAACACAATCATGGGAACAGATAAAGTAACTTACATCAACACACATTTCAGATCTATAATTACAGCCAACAGGATAAGAGATTTTCAATGGTTGTGCCAAATGAAAAGCAGTATGACAAAGATGGAACAAAAAGAAGAAAAATATGGGTTATAGGAAGTTAAATAGTCACATATAAATTTTAAAACTACAGTCTATATCTTCTTTGCTATAATTAATGATAGAAAATTCTGCCTCTGACACGTCACTTACAATGAAAAAAAGACAGTTCTCTGAAGCTGAGATCATTGCACCTGCAAAGAACTGAAAAGAATTTCCAGTAGTTCTTATTTTAGGAAGACTTATAATACAGTAGCTGAAACCTCATTAAACCTCCTGCACAAAATATGCATCAATTCTCTTTGGAAAAAAAAAAACCAACAAACCTAAAAACTCATAGTCCTGACCTGACTCCAAAACAAAAATATCACAGTTATTTTGAACAAATACTGTTAAAAATATTATTTTCAGCAAATAAGGCTAAGTCCTCTGACATTGAACACAATTACATGTCTGAAGATGTCAGAAACAGTACAAACTCAGAGCCTCAGGTCTGAAGCTTTATTGGCTGATTCACTGATTTATTCCTTCTGTCAAGCTCACACATCTCAATCTGCTTCTTGCAATACAGCATCGGTCTGAAAGCCACACACTGACAGACAAACAGAGCAATATTTGTGCTGGGTTAGGCAATAGGTCCATCTCTGAACTGTTTCCAGTTCCCATCCACACCTTTTGGAGATGAGAGAACCAAATCTGCACTGTCTTCAAAACCCAGGGCAGCCACAAATTCATGCAGAGGCACAGCAAAAGTCCTGACTGCCTCCTTTACCCCTTTCCCAGTACTGTCTCACACTTGAATCACTTTTGTCTTCTGAACATCTAGCATACATTTTTATGGAACTGATCATTCTCTCCTGCTTTCTGTTTCTCATCTTCTGTCACAGTATAAGCCCAGTTGGCAACTAAGTGCCACACAGCACCTTGCTCACTCTCCCCTGCCCCCAGTGGGATGGGGAGGAAAATTAGAAAGAAAACCTTATGGGTTGAGATAGGAACAAATTAATAATTGAAACAAAGTAATATATAATACTAATGCTATTAATAACAGTAATAATAATTTTTTTAAAGAGAGATTAATAAACCCCAAAAGAAAAAAGTGATGTACAACACAGTTGCTCACTGCCCTCTGACCGATGCCCAGCTTGTCCCCCACCAGTGACTGACGGCTCCTGACCAAATCCCCGAGGAATATATACTGAGCATGACTCCCTGTGGTATGGAATAGCTCTGGTCAGTTTGGATCAGCTGTCCTGGCTATGCTCCCTCATGGCTTCTTGTGCATCTCCTTGCAGGCAGAGCATGGGAAACTGGAAAGTCCTTGCCTTAGAGTAAGCACCACTTAGCAACAACTAAAACAGCAGTGTGTTATCAACACTGTTCTCATATGAATCCAGAATGCAGCTGCTATAAAGAAAATTAACTATCCCAGTCAAAAGCAGGACATCTTCAGTTCTTTATCCGTTCAGGGGCCTTTCCCTTTTTGGACATTTAATTTTTTTCCCCATTCTTCATACAAGCCTCCCTGTCCCTCCTCATCCAGGTATCACAGCCACTTCAAGACAAAAGACTCCTAAAACTGCCAAGTGACCAGAGATAATCATTCTCATTCAAGAAACTGTTGCTTTCAATAACAAGAATAATTAATTTAGGTCAATCTTCAGAATAAAGTGTATGTTATCCCTGTAGCACTGCTGTACTCCTTGTACCAATCCACTTGTAGTATCAGAGCATTTGGTCTCAAATCCTTTTAGAAAGGAACTGTGTTTATGTTTGTTTTGCAGTGTGCTCGGCATCCTTGTGTGTTTTACACTGACTGCAGACATTCAACAATATAATGTTACAGTTACACTTACTCATCTAGAACTGAGATTGCCTGGACAAGCTACGTACTATTAAAGAAACAATCAACATAAATATCCCAGGCTCTCTGTTTCACACTATGCTGAGTTGGAAGAAGTTCCTCTTAAGAGGTTCAGAAAACGTTGTCCAACACCTTAGTTTTCTGAACTATTTGCCAACTTTTGTTTCAGCTATAATACTGCTAGAAAAGCTGCAGTTTCCTCATCCTAATCAGGAACAGGAATTGGTAAAATTCTTAAGAACTCATAAAATTATTACAAACAAGACAACTTTCCTTCTGAATCCCAAAGATGCAAAGCTGTCCTGCAACCTTCAGGATCTCTGTGTGTCAAACTTTCAAAGTACTCCACATCCCAATTTTTAACACCTAGCCATTGGCAGTCAGACCCCTTAGCCAAGAGGCTGTCTCCACCTGTGACCATAAGGGGATGTTTAGGTAACAGGAAAAGCGGGGCGAGTATATATAATACTTTCTCTTAATACTCTTTTATCCTTCAAATATTTTCAGCTCAAATGAGTTTCTGAGCTAGATATTTATTACCCCTCAATGGATTTTTCATTCATCTGCTAGTCCAGCCTTTCACTCACTGATGTAGGCTTCAACATTAGTTGGCAACAAGTTCCTCACATCACTCTCATGGTGTGAAGAATCATAGGATGGTTTAGTTTGGAATGCCCCTACCATAAGCAGGGACACCTTCCACTAAATCAGGTTGCTCCTGGCTCCTGCTCCCATCCAACCTGCCTGGAAACTCTTCCAAGGATGGGGCATGCACAACTTCTCTGGGCAACTTCTCTGTTCCAGTATCTCACCATCCTCACAGTCAAGAATTTCTCTAATCTAAACATATCCTCTTTCAGCTTGTACCCATTATTCCTTGTCCTATCACTATACGGCATTATAAAAAGTTCCTCTCCAACTCCCTTTTAGGTATTGAAAAGGTGCTGTAAAGTCTCCCTGGAGCCTTCTCTTCTCCATGCTGAACAACCCTAATTATCTCAGCCTGTCACCTCTTTCTCCTTGTTTCGAACCTGAATCCTGCTAGTTTCACTTAATATTTTCTTGTTCTTTTTTCAGAGAATGGGACAAACTTTCAATGACTACTTAACCTCCCTATGCCACTCTTGGTTTTGCAGACTTGTGTCATGCCCTCCTTAAGATATTAATTTTCAAGGTGACTGGTAAAAATCTATTTAGTTCCTTCCAGAGGAGCCACTATCAGCCCTTGAAAGTAGGATATCCCTATAATTATGAGATATGATGGTAGTAACAGTAGTAATGATGGTAAGTTTCTTCTACTGCTGAATGAAAATAAGTCACTCATAGCCTCGTGCTGCTGTAGAATTTGAATAGCAAAAAGAATCATGAAATTAAGGAACTAAGTATAAACAGTACAATTTAGAGAGATCACTCTTCATCCTTCTTAACAAAGTCCTGACAGAGATTACTTTTTAACCCATCATAAAAATTGATTACAAAAGACATTCCAGGAATGACCTGGAAGAAACTAGAGAATGAAAGAAACCAACGCCCACATGTTGCCATATGCGATAAAGGAGTTATGCCTCTTTAAGACTGTAGGAAGGATAATACTACATTTGCACCAAAAAGCTGAGGCTGACCCTGGGTACATGACATTCAAAGGCAGCAAACCATGCAATGGTTGGCTGTGAAAGGACCTTTAAGCTTCATTCCGAGAAGACCTGGTGACAGCGCTGAAGGCTACCGTGAAGTTTCTTTCTCTAAATTAGGAATGCTGGGCCAAATTCATAGCAAATCTAAATGGAAACCACGTGGCTTCTGCCACAGATAAATTTGACCAGAAAATGAATCACAAAATAAACACTGGCCAACAGACCTTGTTGTGGAAGGTGGTTAGGATGAGAGTATTCTGTTTGCAGGTGGTTTGTTCCTCATTGCTTTCTCATTTTATTTGTATCTTCCTGCAAAAAGAAGATGGAGTTTCTTACACTGAAAGGTGAAACAGCTGGGAAATCATCAGATCTGCTTCAATCCAGGGAGCAGAAGCCTAAAAGGTAGCTCTCCAGCAAGACCTCAGCAGTCTGGAGGAGAGCTTTATCAGTGTCCTTGGCAGAGTACAGAGGTGAATGTCCCTGGATTTTTAATCACAGCTATGACTTTTCACAACAGTCCTGAAACTATCCTGGGGAGAAGCATTGAACCAGTTGGACACTGAATATATTTTTCATGCCCTTCTAAAGTTGGGTTGAATACACCGATAGGTCAGTGTGAAATTATGACCCTGTGGGATTATTTAGTTCCTACCCTGGAATGTCTTCTTTTTTGTTATATTTGTTTTATTTTTTCCCTATTTTGAGATGGTTGTCCATTTTTTCAGTTCCAAACCACCATGCCCTGCTCTTCACATCCAGCATACTGGATATTTTTGCATACTTTAAGACATATCACGTCATTATCTGCTCTAGCATCTGGATAATACTTCCTTAAATATTTCAAATACTTGACAATTCACTTTTTTTAAATGTGTAGTTCTATTATGTTTCTCATATAAATTTTTGTGTGTAAATAAGTAATCTCCATATAATCTTTTTCTACTGGGAGGTAGCACAGCACATTGCAAAGAACACAAAGAGGAGAAAGCCACCCACTGATTTCATCATTGCATTGAGTCCTGCTGCAAAAATTTCCTTTTCTTTTCCAGCAGCATTTCAAGACTGAATCTGATACCAAACTTGTGCCTGTATCAAACTATCTGCAGAACAACCATCCAAATAAACCAGTTGCAGTTAACATGTAAAACATGTCAACCTTAAAATCCCAGTTGTATTGAAACTGTTCATGACTTTGAACTCAGTTATCTTACAGTCCTTTTATTTCATTACAGCTCACCACAGCTACTGTGATGTAACAGACAGTCTGTCTAATCCTCTACTATGAAATTGGTTCAAGGTTGAGAGCAAAGGCAGATACCCAAAGTTCAGCAGCACCAGTACTGTTGGAATCTAGGTTCAGAAGGTTTAACCTTACCCTTATGCTCTTGCAAAAAACATCCAGGTATGCTTTGCTTGCTTTACTCATAAACATTTTCATTCTGCATTTTCCATTTTGCCCAGAAAGCAGCCCTAAAACTTTGGGTTTACTTGCTTTGATGCAAAACTTTCTCACTGAAAACTAATCCTTAGATTATCCCTGAAGGTTTCTCTTAAGAGCTTTCAAAACAGATCTGAAGAAAATGTAGAGAAGCATATTACTAAATAAACTTCCACAGTCTCTTACCTTGTCTTTTTAAAGGTTTTGGGTTAGAGCTTCACTGAATATAAATTAACACACATCCAGTTACCTTTGCAGGAGCTGCTCAGAAAAGCTTTGGAAAAATTTGGTGAGGATTATTTGCCACACTATTAAGCTAAAGAAGACCTTCAGAAAATACGTGTTCAGTCTTAGGTATTTGATAAACACTTAAAATTACTTTAAGAGTGCCTCTTGGCCTTTTTATTCAATTTGAGAAGACTACATCCAGCAGTGCTGTAGAACTCAAAGCCATATAATCTAAATATTTAGTTATAGTAGGCTTTGTTAGCTACTTGACAACACATTAACACCTCTGGGATTCATGGAAATAAACACATAAAGCATACATCTCATCATTTCTGCATACTATGTTTCAAGCATTTAGGAGTTGGATGCCACAGTGCACTACCCAGGCAGCATAAATCCTGAGGATGAGGATGCACTGTGTGAGTGAAGCAACTGTCTCTTGGTAAACTCAGGTGCTGCACATTCAACAATCATCTCTATGAATGCAGCCAGAGGATGAATTGGCACGGAGAGTTTACTGAGGAGTCGGTGCTTTCAGGGAAAAGTAGTATCAACCTGGTGAAGATAGACTTAAAAGAGAGGCAGCACCAAACAATGCTGATCTTGAGGATACACTTTTAGGTTTTTCAGGTATGAAAAACTCAGTAAGCCAGAGGTTTGTTGTTAGCGTTCTTTCTCATTCCTTGAAAAGGCCTCTGGGTCATCAGACTGGCCAAGTCTGTCACTCTTCCAGCAGTGCATTTGAGAGAGAAACCTCTTCCAAACAGGGAACTTATTTTTTTCTTCTTAAATGTGGGTGAACTTAGTGATCACACTGACAACCTCAGAAACTGAAACCTTCTCTTCTGGAACTCTAATTCCCAGACCATTTTTGCCATCTGCAGTATAGGTTGTTGGGTCTGTTCAACTAGAGAGCACCACTACAAATAAAATTGCTTTTTGATGCTTGGACACTTTAACTCACTAGGTCTCCTCTAGGAAGGTCTATGGCATTAAGATGCAGGTTAAGCAGCCATTTATCCACTTAATTTGGGTTATAAATGTCCTCACTTCCCCTGGGATCAGTAAGTTTGCAACAACACCTGTGAAAATCTAGCTCAGAATATTACCACAATACAGCCTTCCCAAGTCACCCAGGCAGTTAAGGCTAGTCCTTCTCTTCATTCATACATGTCTACCCCAAAATCTCTCCTAATTAAAAAAAAAAAAAAGGTATGCCTCCCAGTAAGCCTCAGAATAAACAAACTCACTCTGCATAGGTCCAGAAGGAGAAAGAAGGTATGTTCTGCATCTGAGTGGCTGCTAGCTTACACGCCACCTCTTATTTGAGAGGCAGACTGCTGGTGCACACAGAGATAGGAGAATCAAGATCCAGCAGTGTAACCACACAAAAAGCTCACACACATACCCACTAAATTGTACAAACAGGAACTTAACAGCAAACCACTTGGCTGCTAACACAGAACTTGTTTTATTTAGTGAATTGTGAGCTGTGTAAAGACCATGAGGTCCCTTATAAGAAGATGAGAGCTGTTTCTCCCAGGTCCCAGTGGGTATGGGTAGCTTAGTGTCAGATGGGTTGGGCTGGGTGACATCTTTATTTCCTACTTCCCCCCACCTCCATGTACAGATCACAAAACGACAGACCATTTTGTCCATGTTAAATCTTTATTAATTTTCTCAAGACAAACAACAGAGAATTACTATAATCAGACTGTGGTCCCTCTAACAGTTTAAAACTGTGTATAAATGAGTAGAAGGGAAAATTACACTGACCTACATTAACAAGAGTAATTGGATCACTGTGTGCAGTAAAACAGGCTTCTGCATTTTTATTACTGACTATAAAGGGCATGACCAGTATTAAAATTGTCTGGTATTTATTATAAGAGCGTATTTTTTTTCAGCTGCTTATTACTTTGCCATATTCTTCACCTTTGTGCCAAAACTTTCTGTATGACATACAAGATCTCGAAATCGTCAGAAAACTCTGTCTTAAGTTGCTCTGTCATTTCCAACAGCAAGAATTTTGTGAATTTCAACTTCTAGGAAAAATTTCTTGGGGAAGCTTTAATAAAAATTCCCTGTTTTGACAAGAATTTCCTGGATTTCAAGTCAAAGCAATAACTAGTCTATGATGGCCTCTGCCATGGATGGCCCAGCTGGCTCAAGTACCACTACACAGCAGTTCCTTTAGAGAGTGTCGAAATATTGTTATACCTATAGTAACTTGCTTTGGATCAGCATCGAAAGAAAGAACAGAGGCACATCTCCCCTGTACTCTTGCTGACCTCTCCTCCTAGTCCTAACATAGTGTGGGGAACTACACTTGTCTGAATCAAGTGCAAAGATGGCCCTTAAGGACAGAGAGACCTTAATTCCATCTGGTGGGAAGACACAGGTGCTTACAGCTGGCAGAGGGGACAGACAGGAATTTGCACAACAAAGAGAGAGACAAAAGGGAATGGCAGTAGATGAAGACTTAGGAAGTAGGACACAGAGGAAAAGGGTAGCAAGAACCAGAAAAAAGAGAAGGGTGAGGAACAGAAGAGTAAGTGATGAGAGGCAAAACAAGCCTAGTCAACGGGTGGAGGAGGAAATTGGCTCTGTCTGGGTAAGAGATGGCAACTTGGAAAAACTTGCTTAACAAGAATATTTGTACTAAGATGAGCCCCTGAGGTGTGGATGTTGCAATGAGTTAAATGAGGAGTACAGATGTAGAAGAAGGGAAAAGGAGGGAGAGCCGGGTTGGCAGCTGTAAACACCTCACTCAGTGTCCAGACCTGACTAGCAAGGCTTGTCGTAGGCACATCTCACTCTGCCACCGCTGTCAGCAGCATCCAGGAAAACCCATCAGCTAATTTTCCATCCCTGATGGCAGACCATTCAACAGAGAAATGAGATGAACTCTTGGTTGTGGTGATTAATTGTGGTATTAATATAGGAGGAAGAATTTGTTTCAGTGGATTTAGGTGCTCCTGCTGCCCTCAGCACCCACGATACATCACTGGACAACTGAACCACTCTCTTTCTTTTTTGTTTTGTGTTTTTTCAGACAATCACATACCAGAGAAGAGAGGGCTGTTTAAATCTATTCCCTACCTGGGGAACAGAGATATGGAGGCAATTGTTCCCTTTCCCTAGAAAACCTAGGAGGTAGAGGGCTACTCTAAAAATCTTTACCTTTCAGCAAACCATGTGAGGAGACTGCTCAGGTGTCACTAAAGGACAGCTGTAGAGTCCTGCCTGTGGACAGCTGGACTGCACCAGCAGGATTCAGAGACCATGCCCATCTGCTCAAATTTCTGCTGCTGACGCACTAGAAAACTTGCCTTGACTTCCGTCTCCAGGAAAGAGCATATTTTCCTTATACGTTGGATGACAAGAGAGATATGGAATCCCTTTTTTCCATGTTTTTTAAGATATACTTAATAAATACATAGAGCATGTGAGTATACTTTTCAGAGTACAGCTGTCTGGGGAATAACATTTCTTTTGAAAGAAAAGTAATAAAAATCCCACTCAGGCTGAATATACAGAGAATTAGAGGAAATAAATGTGAAATTTTACCTAGGTGGGAATTACAAAGTTAAGTTCAGAAGAAAGGAGCATTCCCTCTACAGTATAACATGGCGTTATCTTGCCTGTAGGCACCACTGCAAGCAGAGAAGTTTCACCATACCAGAAGCAGAGAGGTAAAACCACCAATTAATCTACACACTATATTTATGGGATGATACGAAATTCATCCCTGGTTCATGCATCTTAAATTCAGTTGAAAGCAAAGTGGAATTACCAGGTATTTGGACAGAAGTCTATTGGACGGAGAGGGATGGCTGTGTTGTCCCATAGAGTTATTAGGAGTAGGATCCTGGAAATTCAGTGAGAACATCATTTAGCTGCACAGTTGCCATTAATTTCAGTTAATTTCCTTATAAGTGCTGATGTGTTTCTCCTCCCTGATTTCACCCAGAAGCACAATTTCAGAAGTTGTCAACCAAGAAGTCATCATAAACAGAGACTTTGTCAGGAATTGCTGACAGTTCCCAACACAAAAGCCTATTAAATCCCTCAGCTAATTACATATCACCACAAATTTAGTCTAAGAGCAGCTCAAATGTTAAACAGTTGGGCATCTAAACACATAGGCATCGAAATCAGTTTTGCTTCTGGGTTTAATGTTTTACACCAGTAAAGTTAAAGCTTCAATATAATCTTCAGATACTCTTACTAATGAACAGAAATATTTTCTAATTCAGGACCTACAAAAAAACGTTAAACACTAAAATATAAACTATCAGTTTTTTAATTTCTAATTCCAAAGCCTTAAAGTCAAACACAGGACTTACCTCACTTCACCTAGAGCAGTATATAACAGCATATAACAGAAGCTGCTTTTTCAAGTGGGGTCTCTCAGCTTTCCCCACAACACATCCAGGTAACATTTTGCAAAGATCTGGCTCCTGTCTCAACTGAAATATTACTATTTTTAAGAAATATGTTTGTATGGGTATATGAAAATATGTATAGAGAGAGAAAATGAACTCGCATGTACCCATGCATCAAAGAAAGTGAAATAATTGCTGCAGGAATGAGAAAAACAGTCCCCATTCCTCCTCCCAAATGTGGAAATTTTAAATTCCTGTTCCAGGAAAAATAAACTAAAAGGCTAAACCTCTGTGCATAAAACAGAACCTTCTGCAAAAGATTTCTGTAGTAGAGTACCTGTTTTTCCTCTGCATGCTTTCCCAAGCACAGGTCAACAAACATCAGCAAAGAATACTTCAGCTCAGTAGCCACAGTTTTTTCAGTCAGCATCCAGATATTCTCACAACATATCCCCAAATCAAGGAAGGTTGAGACTCTCCTCTTGCCCTTACCTATTCTTTTGTCTCATGCAAACTGTGAACACTGCTCAAAGGTAACCACATCTTTGACAAAATTTATAGCAGAATTACTAAAATATTGAGAGTGGAGATTGTGGATGACTGATATTTCAGGATTAGGTATTTCATAAAAAGTATCGCCTCAGGGTGCTAGTACATTTTGTCCCGGGCTTGGCCAGCCAGTGGATTAGGGAGAAAATTTCTCCTGCAGGTCACTGCACACTTTCGAAAGACAACACATACACTGCTTGCCTGTTACTAACTGATAAACACACATGGTGATAATTGGAAACATGGATGGGTTCAGGCATTGAATTCATTATCCTTGCTAACAAAAGAATGAAGAAAACTATGTTTTACATGCCCGTCTCAGAGAAGCAGTAAACAGTCTTTATGAGAGTCATTAAGCAGAAGTGTAGAGGGCTGGGAACGCTGAGCAACCGCATGAGGTTATTTACCTGTTTCAGTGTCTCCACGGGGAGCACGACAATAACAGCAGTCCATGAAGATAACGTAGTTTAACACATTGAAGAACAGACCTGAAATCCCAATAATGAGGACGAGCAGTACTTTCTCCGTCTTCTGAGGATTGATAAACCTCTTGATAGCCTCAATGAAGATGCTGAACATCAGAGCGGTGGCAAAAACAGAGTTGCCAAAAGCTACCAGCACGTCTACTCGGCTGAAGCCGTAAGTGCTGGCCTTGTGCCACCTGATGCGACTGAACCTGACGCCGAACAAACCGACGATCATGGAGATCAAGTGAGAGAGAACAGCAAAGGCATCTGAGGCTAAGGAAAGAGAATTGCCCACATAGGCTATGGAGACCTCAACAGCAAAAATGACAAGGCTCAGCACAGACATGGCGATGAGCCTCATGCTCCGGCCCGAGTAGCGGCCCATTTCTGCTGCTCTCTTCCCCTCACTCTGAGGTTCAGCAAGACAGAGCTGCGTGAGGAGCAGCTCACTGCCTGTGATTCTGCCCTTTATCTGTCAGCGCTGCTCACATGTGGGAGCCACTTTTATAGGAAGCAGTAAAGCAATAAATCAGTTTAAAGGGCAGTTTAACAAGATTTGTCATGTGAAGGCAGCCTGAGGGCTCCAGTCTTGCAGGTGTTCCACCCTCAGGAGGACTTTTTTCCTACAAAACCAAAAATGAGCCAAGAGGGATTACTGGGAGCACCAGCAGTTCCTACTCTACTCAGTGGCAGTGTCCTAAAAACTGAATAAGGCCGAGAGCATAAGAAGGTGGCCCAGAATTTTAAGTGGTTAGACAAGGCCTCTCTTTTGCATAAAACTCTCCTCTCGTGTTTGTTTTTGCCATTTTTGTTGCCAGTAATTTTAATACTGAAAAAATCTTACTACATACGTGTGGAAGAAGACATTTTAAATCCATGTTGGGTGGACGTTATTTGTAAGAACATGCTAAACATGCGAGAGTCATTGAAGATGTCGTACATAGAGAGAGCTTCAAAGGCAACTGAATTCATCTTTCATTTCAGCAACCTAGTAGAACAACTACTTAACTTCTTGAGCTTTTGTCATGTTTTAACATTGCCCATGGAAATGGAGAAAATTTGGAGGCCATTTTCTAAACAAACAGCCAGTATACATGGAAGCTGAGGCTTAACAATAAACCACATTGTTTATTTCCCATTTAGAAAACCCTGCCTATCTCAAAATCCCAAAGTAAGCCTCATAGGCTTGCATGGAAAAGTCAGAGCTGGGGAAAGCATAACCAGAAATTAAGGGGGAAATAAGAGCTGCTTAAGTCCTTGCTTGTACTTTGTGCCATTTCTGGAACAGAGTAATATCCTGAAGCAGTAATATTTTTTGTCACTCATTGTAGTGCCTCTTGAGCTCCCGATAGTTAACACACACTCAGAAACTGCGGTGAAGAAAATCTGTAGCACACTAGGCAATATGGGCCATAACACCAGGTGCCTTTCTGAAAAGTTTATGCTCCAGGTTTTTGTTTAAAATGCCCATCTGTGTACATATGTCCACAGTTAGAAAGGAAGAAAATTACAGGCAGTACAGCCCCAGAGAGATAAGATAATAATACTGATAACCTGAGCTAACCAACTGTCCCTGCTGACCTCAGACTTCCCAAAGTGAACTAACTTTACGTTAAAAACTCAAACACCCACCCCCAATTTTCATCTGGATTTTTGCTCACAGAGTTTCAACTGCCAAAATATTTATGTTTAAAGTCCAGTTTGTTAGAAGCCTTGACTGTCAATATATGTAATTTTTTAACATTTGGTCATTTGTCTACCTACACATGGCAGCTGCAAGTTGAGGGTTTCCCTCCCCTTCATTTTAAGTACACCATTATTAACCCTGGAAGGGTGAATTAGTAGAACTAATTACAAAATTGAAAACTGGTATCTACTCCTCTTCCTCTTCATCATCTCCCACCTGTGTTACTACTTCTATTCCAACTATTTCTATGGTAGTTTTTTCCTTCTTGTATTAAAGTGACTTTTAACTACTTATTTTGTTATCTGAACTACAGAGCATGAAAAGCCAGAATTTTTTTTTCAAGTTATTCTCCTTCCAATGGGAACAGTCGAAGGTCAAAGTTCAGAGGTCTCAAAATTCCTGCCTCAAACAAGGTTGAGATTACCAAAACAAGAGCTAAATTAAGCACTTCCTTTGCTCACCTGTACTCTATTTTTCAATAAGGAGCTGCTAGCACCATGTTAAGGCAGTTCCCTTACCTTCCCCCTTACTATTTAACACAAATTTATTAGTATATAAGAACTAAGGAACATCATGAAATTTTGCAATTCTATTATAAACATAAAGCAGTATTATTTATTCAACAGTGGTGTATTATTCCAATTCATACACCTATTTTTCTAACAGACAATCTATTAAGAGTCTGAAAGTTTTTTTCTATAATGCTTCACGGATAGCTCAGATTGTGCTTTTGTTAAAAGGATACTTGACATGAACATTATCTCTCCCAGGCAAACATTAGCCTCCTCGTGGAAGATAATCACAGGGAGATCTGCACTTGAGTCATCCACATTCCAGACACTTACTATGAGCAGGAAGAAACATGTTTGGGAAAAGTAAGGGAAAAACAAAAGAAAAAACAAAGGCTGGCCTTCCGTGAAAATCTCTGGCTTCAAACCAACCATCTGTAGGTTCAGAGCACCTAATTTCTAAGAACAGTGTGTCAACATGTTTACTGGTGAATTTGATCAACTGGTTGAAGGTTGGCTGTTCAAACAGATAAGGCTGCAGCACTGTTAAGAGGCTGCATTTCACTTTGTCTTTCCTTTGTTCTGAGCTTCTAACAGCTTCTACTCATTTTAAAAATATGGGTCTTGTAGAGCATTTCAATGGGAGCTGAAAGTACTCATCTACTCTTAAAAATCTGGTTTGCTCTGTCAAAAAATCTTGGCACACTCCTGTCTCTTACGCCCGCAGACACTGAAGCTGCTGGTTGCTGCCTTTCCCCTTCCCCAGCACCAGAGCTGCCATGGCAATCCCTCTAAAGGCTACTCTTACCCATCATTTCAGGCTGTAAAAACATGACTCTGGTGTCACTATTCACCCTCTTTCTCAAAATAAAATCTCAACCAGCATTAGAGGCAGCATCCCAGGAAAGACCCCTACCAGAATAGAGTAGCCCTTCAGGGCCACTCCTCTGGTTTGTCAACTGGAACCGGAGATGAATGCACTGATTTTAAGATGCAACTGAAGCAAAGTCTTCAGGACTAACCATTACACAAGGAATATTACAGACAATTTCTCAGTGTTCAAGCACTCTGACCAAGCTGACATGAAATATTTAACCATTTTTGTACTTTTCTGTGGGAAAACTGGGGTATTATCACAAGGTGCATGATCCTAAATGGACAGGGTCACTGGTTCAAATTTAATATTCAAAATTTCAACTAGGAAGGCTGACCACAGGAATCCAGGCAAAAGCAAATATTTTGCATGCTTCTGGAAAGCAGAGCGGGGGTGAAGATCTGGGACTAGCATTCTCTAAGTCTCCTGTATGCTTCAGTCTATGGTTACTACATAAAAATAGGGGTTTGGAACAGGCAGTCACAGAGTATTGTCCCAGGAAGTGTTTGGGGAGAATCTTAATAGTCCAACTTTTTAATTGTCAGGTTTTTACTCAACAATTTTCAGGGAAAGGGGTTTATATAGACAGCCTTAAAACCACACAGGAGAAAAAAAGTAATATATTATGCATGCGTCTTCCTTTTGTGCCAGGGCTATCTTTTTCCTCTTTTTTTAAAGCCAATCTTGTGCCTAAAGGGGAAGCAATGCTATTTTAAAAATAATTTCATAACTCTGTGACATCCAGCCTCCTCTGCTAAAGTAACACTTAGCAAGTACAGGAAAAGCAAAAGAGATTTTATGAAATATGCTGTAGATACAACCACAGCCTAAAATATTTAGCACTGAAAATATCTCTTTGCATTACCTCTGTCTTTGCATTACTCATTGCAGTGTCACTCTCAGACAGCTATAAAGGCCAATTTATAAAATAAGAGAAACGAGGCTTTGCCATATTTCCAAATATTCTGGAAGAAATGGCATCCAAGTTCGTCTTGCTAACAATGTGGCATTTAATCTAAGAAAGCCTTTCAAACTTGTTTTACGATGGGGTGAAAATTTGGGAGGTGATTCTCCCCTCTACCTCTGCTCTTGTGAGATCCCACCTGAAGTACCGCATCCAGCTCTGGGGTCCCCAACACAAGACAGACATGGACCTGCTGGAGAGAGTCCAGAGGAGGCCACAAAAATGCTCCAAGGGCTGAAACACCGCTCCTGTGAGGACAGGCTGAGAGAACTGGGGTTGTTCAGCTTGGAGAAGTCTTCAGATAGGCCTCAAAGTATCTTTCAGTACCTTAAGGGAGCTGGAGAGGGACATTTAACATGAGCAGGTAATGATAGGACAAGAGGGAATGGCTTTAAACTAAAAGAGGGTAGGTTCAGATTAGATATTAGGAAGAAATTCTTTACTATGAAGGTGGTGAGGCACTGGAACAGGTTGCCCAGAGAAGTTCTGGACTCCCCATTCCCAGAGGTGTTCAAGACCAGGCTGGATTGGGCTCTGAGTAGCCTGGTCTAATGGAAGGTGTCCCCACCAGGGCAGGTGGGTTAGAACTCGATGATCTTTAAGGTCCCTTCCAACCCAAACCATTTGTTGTGGGTTTGCTCTGGGCTAATATTTTCTCACCCTCCACACAATTGCTATAAGTTAAGAGAAGGTTTATACAGACAAAAGAGATCTGATTGGGGAGAATAATATTAGGATTTATTACTAGTAAGATAAAAACTAAAGAACTATATATATAACAATTCTAACTAGGCAAAAGTACTATGTATTTACAAAAATACTCCTCCCCCCTTGTATCAGTTCAGGAGGAGAAGCAGTCTCTTTCCCATTTCCGGAGCTACAGGTCTTTGAAATAATTTTGCAGCACTTGAAAGTTCTTCTTCTATTATCTCTAGGACAACAACTCCAATTCGTCGCAGCTGGAACTGTTTCTCTTTCTCTCTCTCTTCTATGTCTGACCTCAGGGCTGGGCCTACCCTGCTCCTGGGCTAAGACCAGAGGCTGGGGGTTACCCAGGCCCTGTGGAGTCTTCCATGGACCGCAAGGGGACACTTGCCTACCGTGGATCTTCACCACAGGATCACAAGGGATAATGGCTTTTGAGTCCACCCCTGTTTCCTCTGGGGTCTGCTTCTCATGAGAGACAGTCCCTGATGGACCTCTCTAGTGTGAGTTTACCTTTAGGTAACAGTTCTTCCATTCTCTGCTGTCCCTCAGGGTCACAAATTCAGCTGCAGCAGCATGGATCCCTCACTGGGATCATAAGGTCCTACTCGGGCCATCTCGCTCTAGCGTAGCTCTCTCTCTCCATGGCCCACAGGCCTGTTTCATTTTAGGCCTTCTATGGAGTCACATCCACTTCATTCACTCTGCTTCGGTGTGGGCTCCTTCATGAGCCACAGAAGGTCTCCGCTCTCCAACAATCTTCCCCACAGGCAGCAGGGATTTTTAGTTTCCAGTCTCTTCTCTGCTGAAGGGAGAGAGAGAGAGAGAGGGGGGAGAGAAGGAGTTCCCCCCTTCGCGGCTTCTCTTTTCTCCGGCTGCCAGCTTTGACCTTGGAGGCTCCATTATTTCTCTCTGCCTGGAATTTCTTCTGCAGGATTTCTCATCCAGGCAGTCTTTCTCTAAAGTTTTTCTTTTCTCTCTGTTACAGGCGAGAAGGGGGCCTGGCCCCCCTCACCCAGGGCCAGACTTGGCCTGGGGTGAGGGGATGCACGCCCAGGCCCAAGAGGGCCGGCTGCTACACTGGCTCTTCCATTTTCCTTCTGGCCACAACATTCTCTTCCGTTTTCTTAAATACATAATTGGCAGAGGTGTTGCTAAAACTTTTGATTGGCTTTTTCTCCAGAAATCCACCTGAAAAAACTATTTTCAGCCTCGAGGGGGCCAGTCAGCAAACCTATATTTTATGTTTCTATGAAAATATTCCTCGAAACACCTGACTCCAGAGGGAGTCTGCAGAAAGGGTAGAATTTACCATGTCTAAATGTTAGCAGCAAGTCTCTACTGAAAACTGAAAAAATTGAAGGCAAAATTAAAAGCAGACGTTGTATCTATAAAGTAGATGTCAGCACGCTAAACTGTACTGGAGTGTTTATATGACATTCTCTCCGATCTTTCAGGCATTTTCTCAATGCACCAAGAAAACAGATGCACCAAAACAGGAAAAAGACATGAGCAAAGGGTACCTATTCCTCCCCCCCGAGCAATACAGCAAAAACCACCACAGCATATTACAGCTCACGATACATGTTTATTATTAGAGATGTTTACAGAAAAGTCTGTGAATTACTGCTAGCCTAAGATTGACAATTGGGGTGGGGGGTTATGGTTTATGGCTTTGTCTTTGAATTATGTAAAAAGTCACAAAACCGATTAAAGTTTAAGGGGCTATTTCAGTCTTATTAAAAAAAGTTCAATTCACAGATAAAGAGGAAGGTTCTTTCTCTAATAATTTAATAACTACGACCAAATAGGGTGTAAAACTTGGCAGGATTTTTGCCGCACACGCATCTTTCTCCACGCTGGAGTTCACGGAGAGGCTGGAAAGGTATGCAGAGGCTTTTTGCTCCCATGGAAGGGGCACCAGGCTCAAGATCTTGATCCCTGAAATAGAAGTATATTCATAAATAAATACTTTTGTTAAAAAATAGAGGTGCAATAAAGTGTATTATACATAGAATCTTAAAATCACAGTACTTAATCTGAAAGTTCCAGAACCAGGGGAAGTAAATATATTGAATTACACAGGACTGTGAGAGTCAAAGCCGAGAACTGTATGTAAGTGTTACACCCAGAGGCATCTTCCATTTCTGTTTTATATCCAAAACATCCTGATTTTGATCTTGGTAGATACTCTCTAGTTCAGTTACACTTAGTTATATTTTACCTGGCAGTGGTCTTCTTGATCCAATCCTCGCACTCAATTTCCCCACAAAAAGGGATTTGTACAATCTGAAGGGAGGAGAGGAGGGGAGAAAAAAACCCAACAGTTATACATCTAAAAAAATCATCTTTGTCTCTGGAAGGTTCGTAAACCTCCAGATCTCATATACATTCAAATTGGGAAAAGTTCCAATTGTTACAGCTAAATTTTAATAGCTCTTTTTCATCAGAGAAATAGATAAGCACAGTAATCCCTCCTAGTGCATCATGGAAAAACCTACCCAAACCTAAAGTAGGATGTAAATTTAAACAAATTTTTTTTTAACCCAATACATCTTTCTTCTGAGGAAAGTATAAACACTGTTTTCTCCTGAAATGTTCTGGGTTTTTTCATTCAGGAAAAGTTTCATGTTTTCAAACTGCAGAACAAATGTTTGCTTACACACTGCAAGACAGTGCCCTCCTAACAAAGTTTCCATTTTGTAATTCCATTACTATGAATTTTCATTTTTTCTGAGCAAGACAAGGACATACATATTTTAAGAAAACAGAATTCCCAACACCACATTTTTCTTGGGAGTGTGGGGGTGGTTTCCTGCTGTTTCTTTCAGTTAGCTTAAATCAGGAAAGTAAAGTTGAAATGATAATGTTATACAGTCCTCTCAGTACTACTCTTAGATATTGTAGCAAATCTTTTTTCCCAACTGTTATATTCAGTTTTACTGCTTTTTGTTTTCATTTTTATTGGACTTCCACAGAGAAAATTCAGTTTGCTAGTAAGAAGCATTACTCTTAAAAAGACACCCCCACCCCATGTTTGAACACTCATGTAATGCTGATAGCTGAGGGCAATACCAGCTACTAAATTCAGTCTTCAGTCTCATTTTAATTCTATCCAAACTGTGACTAAGGTTTATTCACTGAGTATTTCTTTCACCAAACTTACATTCTTACTGCAAAATTCTGAATTTGCTGTTAACTGGTGTATACACCTTTATTAGACTTCACTTTATAGCTTCCCTTGAAACTGAAAAAAGGAACTATTAACACTCTGCTACATTAATCTTTTCTTAGTGAAAATCTTTTCTTAGTGAAATGAAACTGCTTAAATATCTGTGTAATTACTCTTTGAGTTTCAATTAACTTTGCATGCAACTTAAAAGAAAATAGAAACCGTCCTCATTTTTAAAGAGCTAAGAGTCTGTAATTCCACTAAGGGAAAAACAGCAATAGGAATTAAACAGGGGCATGTCAGCTTACAAATTTTCCTATTAAATAGTAGTTAGTGCTAACAGAATGCTATAAAATCTTGTTCATACAACATATATAGGTCGAGAGTGAAACAAACACAAAATTATTGTTATTATTTTTTCAATTTTTTTCAATCAGATATGGTGATTATGGTCAAAGCATCTAACTTGGAAAGTAAAAATATCTGAAGACAGTCAATCATCATTTCAGAGTCCTTGTTTAATTCAGAGATGAAAGATATGTGATAGCACATCTTGAAATTACCACACATGAGAGCAGTAGTACTAGTTAAGTCGTAGTCTGCTCTGCAGAGCACAATTATTTGTTAAGTAAAAACTAAAGACTTGTGTTTAGTTTTGTGGAGGAAAATAAGGCAGTATTACTATTATAGCACCCATGCACAGAATGACATTTAAGACATCTGTAGCCTTGGCTTCATAAGCATGCTAAATCAGTCCCTCCTCTGAAGTTCATAATTCTTCCAGTAAATCTTATTCTAAATTGAATTTAAGTGCAATAGAAATGTAAGAAAATACTGTGGTGGAAGGTCAAGTCTAACGAGGAATAACATAAAACCATTTTTGAAGTTAACAAGAGTACTTGTGAATTCTTGGCACTCGTGCATTTTTCATCACAAATTTTCAGAGTAGATCTAACTGGCACACAAAAACCCCTGATCTCGCTTTATAATACACAACCTTAATGACTTATGCTGGGGATCCTACCACTTGAACACTTTAATCTAAACACATCAACAATTTAACAAGTTGGTCTGTGACAGAATTTCAGGGTTAAAAAATTCTGTCAGTGCATGCCTGAAAAAGAAACAGTAGCTCAGTTCTGTACTGAAGGCTTCATCTCCCATCTAAACTTCGATACTTTCCCACAGATGTCTAGATCAGTAGAGCTCAACCATCCACACATCATCCCAAGGAGGTTTCTGACTTGCAGTAATTCTTAATGAACCCAATGGCTTCTACTCAGGGGTCATAAAGGTAAAACTCCTTTGACGTAAATAGACTGTACTTTAAACTCTTACTTGGACTTTATTATGAGACTTTATAAGTGTTTTGTCACTACTGGCATTAGAATACTGACGGTAAGGTTATTGTAACCCAGATAAAATGTCTACATCAATATCTCTGAAAAGCATATTCTGATAAAAACATCACATTTTATATGCAAATTATCAAACTGCAGCATTGTAAGTCACTTCAAGACCCCCTGTCACCTCTGGTATAGGACTACATTTTGCACAGTGGTAACATGAACATTATATTCAGTAAATACCATATTTTAGCAAGAGAAGAAAGCAGCATGTAACACAAATTTTGGGAAAGGTAATTTATTTTTGTGCATCTTTACAGGAGAGGCTTCACCCGCTTGTAAAGGGGGAGTCCCATAAAAATGACAGTAGCATTTATATGTAATCTCTCAAATTTCTAGCCCCCGATTATTTGTAAGGGATAGAAAGTGTGTGGAGGCACAAGATTAGAAGTAGTAAATTTCCTTACCTTTCCTGAATCAAGCTCTTTTTGAAAGTCTTCCATATTACTTGCCACGACCATATGACTTTTTAGGTCCTCAGATGCTCTAAGGAAAAAAAAATTCAGTCAGGGAGATTCATGCACATAACGTCACTGGCCAAATTAAGTTTTCAGAATCAGTCAAAACAAAAAGTTACAAGAAGAGTTATGGATTCATCAGTCTTCCTAATCAGTTTAGGTCTTTCTACCACTTCTCAAAGTGATAAAATTTTGATTAATTGCTGATGGAGTATTCTCCAAGTTGCTGCACTTTTCACCATGTTAATTCACACTGTTGTGCATGTCAGTTCAACGCTGAGCAGGTGTAGACAGAAATAAATATTACAGATGTGCATTTTTCTTTTTAGATTATGTTCTAAATCACAACATGCTTTTTAACTAGGTACAAATATTCTGCTTGTAAACAACTTTGATAAGGACAAAAGAAAGTAGAAAAACTTATCTGCCACAATGCTGTATCAGCACCCTGTTCTTTCCAGGGCAATTATGAACAACAATTTGCAGTGACAGACACGTGAGGGATTCTGGCACATGCAGGAAGGGCAAATAACAGTTCCCATTTGATTGCTTACAAGGAAACAATCCCATGGAAGTCAATAGGGTCTTAAAATACACTTCTGAACATAGAACTTCAACTACTGAAGTTTCTTGGACACTACCATGAACAGTGATTCCGTTACTTTGTTGGGCATCCTGTTCCAGTGCTTGACCACCCCCTCAGTGAAGAAACTTTCCCAACATGCAGTCTAAACCTCCTCCACTTCAACTTGAGACCATTTCCTCTTATCTTATCACTCATTACCTGGTAGAAGAGACTGACCCACACCCAGCTACAACCTCCTTTCAGGTAGCTGTAGAGAGTGATAAGGTCTCCCTTCAACTTCCTTTTCTCCGGGCTGAACACCCCCAGCTCCCTCAGCCACTCCTCACAAGACCTGTACTCCAGACCCTTCACCAGGTTCACTGGCCTTCTCTGAGCAGCATTAGGTCATTGGGACATTACTGTTCCATGAACTATTTATGGTGTATTTGTTTATTAATATTTCACATGAATTCACAGAAATATTTTTTAAAATAAGAAATAAATATTTTTTGTTGTTCTTTTAAAAGAACAACAGGAAAGTTTTACCACTGTATGTGAAGAAGTTTAAGAGGCAGAAAAATGACGTCACAAACAGGAAGATGTGCCTAATCCATCTTTCTCCACAGATAAACCAACAACGTGAGAAATTTTTCTGACAGGTAAAGTGCATCTGTGATTAGCACAGTCATTCATTGTGCCTCTCAGTTTACCTGCTGTAAAGGTTAGCATGGATCTCCTCCAAAATCTGCTTTAGTTTATCTTCTGCTTCATGTTCAGGTAAGGTCAGCTTCTGTCCTGTGTCTCTTCTAACAGCTACAAACTGTTGGCTCTTCATGTCTCGTGGTCCCACTTCAACCCTGACTGGAACACCCTTCATGAAAAAAAAATTAGGAGTTACAACGAAGAACTAATTTTCAGAAGAGTTCATTTTCTCTCTCTCTGTGTGGGTAATTTTTTGTTTTTAAGCCCAGCCTTAACAGGGAATCACTTTACACATTCAAGTTTCTTTGGAAAAAAAACCTCCACCATATATTCCACAGCTTTTATGTATTTCTGTCTTTCCCATCCACACTCTCTTCACTTGTGCATTACCTTGCTTTGCTAGCTTCGAGACTGCATTGGTGGCAAGATTAAAGTGATATTGAAACACAACTGATACTGCTCTAAGACAGTTATCCCAGATATTGCAAATCAGATTTTTGAAGTCCGAACGATTAAGACTTCTACAGTAATTAAGTTCTTGCTCATCCAGTAATGCATTTTAGTTCTGTTTTCACAGACCACTTTCAACGGTATTAACAGTAAATAGCAATAGCCCTAATATCAACAGTAATTGCATAGAACATTTCACTACAAACAGATAATTATCTCAGCAAAGCTTTTACGCTTCATAAACTTTGGTGATATAGAACCATGTAATTTCTCATCTCCCTATATACCGTCAGATAAAAAGAGTCTCCATTTAACTGATCAGTAAAGAGTCCAATGACTATAACTTACATGTTAGGATGCAGAGAAAGTATCACAATATGTACACATTTCTTCACAGGAAATGAACAAAGTAAATGCAAATGCATTTTGGGGGAATCTTCCAACCCCCCCCAGGGGAAATTGAATCAGTAAACTTATAAGCTAAAACCATTCAAGAGGTGAACAGGAGAATCAAAACATATACCCAAGCTTTTTATGTGTGCTCTGGAATCTCTTCAAGTTCACAGCTTCCAAATGATTCCCTACACTTCCCTTGCCCCCTCCATCTTATTTATGTAAAAAGGTGAATGAGGTAGTAAAATCTATTTGAGGGGTGAAATAGCTACTCGTACTACAAAGCTACATAAAAAGCTATTCAGAACTGTTATTAAAAAGGAATTTAAACAGAACATTCTAGTTTATGACACACAAAAAGCTGTCTCCATAACTAAAACTTACAGGAAAGTATTTGGTACTTTCAATTGTAACACTGCCTTCCAGTGAAACAAAAATGCCTAGTGGTCTCTCAGGAAAATTTCCAGAGAAAGCAACAGATCTAATATCAAACATAATAAAAGGAGTACCAATAACTTGGTCCTTTTAGGAAGTAACATTAGAAATCTGCTCAGCTGAAAAGCACATAAGGCAAAATATTTTCCAGTTAATTACTGTACTTTTTATTCCAGCACCTGTGTACTTTTTACCTTATGAAATTCTTTATACACTCAATAAAATCAGTGTACTTTGCCTGCAGTGAGCCTGAAGATGCAGTTTATGTATCACGTTGGACACATTAGAAGATTTTATAAAAAACATCAAGTTTGCCTTATGCCATGCCTCTTTGATAAACCTAATTTAATTTATAATGTCTTCCAAAATAGATTCATGGTATTGGAAATCCATTTAAAAAAAAAAAAAGTTACACAAAGGGAAGAGAACTTGAACAAAACGGGAACTTTGAACAATTTGGTTAGCTTCTGTTCTCTTACACTAATGATTAATATATTGAAACTAACTACAAATTCAGAACAAAAATACGATATCCCATAACCTCACTCAACATATGTCACTGTTTCATTCTGCTCACTAATTTTGTTTTATAAAAGCCTCTTATATTTGAAGAAGCAGAACTGTTCCTCTCAAATGCTCTGTGAGGGCAACATGGCAATTTTGAAAAACACAATTGCTCCTTCCTTTGCTGACGCTGTGCAGCTCTGTCTTCTCTGTTCCACTGCGTGCATAGACAGCGCTGGTTTGAGCCTGGAGACACTTAAGTACTAGTACAAATTTTCAAACATGCAACTAATTTATAATATTAATTTAATGACATGTAAATCCTCGCAAACAGAATAAGTCTCAGAAAATATCTTTTCTTCGTTTATTAATGAAAGCGATCACTGATTATCAGGCAGCAATTCTTCATTTAGAGGAAATATTTACCTACAGAATACAAGGCACACGTAACATATCTCCTACATACCCCCCCCCACACAGGCTGCAAAACACCTCCTGGAAAGAAATGTACCTTAAGTTCCCAGTGGTTGAACTTCCAGCCAGGTGAGTAGTTGTCTCGTAAATCAGCCCGGACACGGATTTTCACACTAAGCAGCCTACTACAATACTCGTTACATTTCTTCAACAGAGCCCCTCTGTCCTCTTCAGAAAGGGAATTTGTGATGCCACAGGGAATAATTACAACCTGCAATAAAACATGACATGTACTTCACTTCATAAAAAAATTAACTCCTAGTTATTATAAAAACCTTAAACCCAATATTGTGGCGCTATATTCCAGTAATTTCTTTCAAGTTCTCAGAAAAAAAACGGTGCATTTCCCTTTTCATACTAATGATACAGAGAACATTATTTTAAATGGATGGACTATCAAAGGGGACTTGTCCACTACAAGTTCCCTGATGACTTGTATTAAGCTTTATACAGCACACTCTGTAATTAGCTCCTATCCCAGGATAGGGCAGTCTTCCAGTTGCCCAAAATGAAACGTTCCTGAATTACAAGACAAGAAAGGAAACAAAATGGTAGTTTAAAGCATTTTTACACACCTGAATACAGGCTACACGAGGTGGGAGTACCAATCCCATGTTATCTCCATGAATCATTGTCATTACACCGATAGTTCGAGTTGTGAGGCCCCAGGAATTCTGATAGGCAAATTGCTTTTCTCCTGGTTTCTTGGGATCTTCAAATACAATTTCAAACATCTTTGAGAAATTCTGCCCCAGATGATGTGATGTTGCTCCCTGAAATGGATGCACACAGAAAATTCTACTCAATGGAAAGTTAAGTCTATCAAGCATCGGTTTAAATCTTTCAGCTTACTGTATTCACTGAAAAAAAAAATATTTTAACAGATAAATACCTGGATAGCTCTTCCACTGGCAGATATAAATGCCTCTAAAGTGGTTGTATAATCACCCCCAGCAAATTTCTCCTTCTCTGTCTTCCTTCCTTTCACGACAGGTATTGCTAGGAGATCTTCATACACTTGAGCATACAGATCAAGTATCTGCAATACCTATGATGAATGGACTCTCTTAAGAATTACTCAGTATTTTGCATTTATCACATCATGAAACAGTTTTACATGACAGAGTCTGAAATCTTAAAAACTTAACATTTTCTCAAGACTGTATTTAAAAACTAATATTTCTTCAATTACTTTAATGTTTGCATGTTATTTTCTATGAATCAAATAGCAAAAACTATAAATCATGATAGAAAACAAGAAGAGTCACATCAGAAATGCCAATCCGATGGTTATATTGACTTCTAGTTTTCACCTCAGAGTCTGAACATCTGCTAAATAAAGATGACACTCAATGAAACAGCTGTCTGGCAAAGAAAATGTTACAACTTCCAGCATAACATGTGAACACATTACTTAGATTTTTAAGGAAAATAATTTTTAAGGAAAGCACTCTATATATCACTTTTCAAACTCCCCATATTGTTTGTAGAGACTAAAGCTTCAGACATGGGTTACATTTGAGAAAATAATGGGTTCTTTGCATTTTTCACAAGGGTTGCAAAGAAGAGAGATTTCTGTAAGACCACACTAAAAGATCTCTTTGTGTTGCTGTGGGGTGAGGTAACTTCCTGAAAGCAAAAGCACCAGTGCATTTGTTTTTTACCTCCTCTGCTGCTTCTTCATATGTTGCAAATGCTGTATGACCCTCTTGCCACAGGAACTCACGAGTGCGCAGGAAGGGTTGGGGATGTTTGAACTCCCAGCGCTGGAGGGGCAGAAATAGAAAAAAAAAAATTGAGCACTGTGATTAACACTGAAGTGTCAAATTATTGTTAAAAGTAATGATTATAAGCAAGTGCTAGAAAGTTCTCAATAAAGATAAAAAGTCAACTATTTACAGATTTCTGTTTAATATAATCAACAATATATATTGAGGAAGAATGTTTCATTAGAAACAGTAAGAAAAATGAATCATATAAAGGACATTAATACTTTATCACCACGCCAAATCCACATAAAATAATTCTCCTGCAGTGTACTTATGATAACATAATCATAATAATGCTACCCAGAAATCGTGTACACACATACCACAACACTGCACCACTGATTCAGCTTGATAGGAAGATCTCTGTGTGACTGCACCCACTTGGCATAGGAAGGATACATGACTGTAAAAAGAAAGCAACTTTGAGTCTCTGCACAACACAGACATTTATGTCAGACCTTTCCTTTTAATACATACAAACTTAAAATTCTCTGCTCTGCTGTTGTGAAGTATGTTTTTATGTTTAATTTCCTTTAAAATACATTTTTTGTCCTAATACATAATATTTTTAAAGGAGTACTTTTCGGTTCCTCCTGAGTCTCTGCAAAATTGCTTGCTTGCTGCTGGTTAAAGTACAACCCAAAGCTTATTATTTAATTACACCAATTTTGAGTCACTTCCTTACAATATGCAAATACATCTGAGTTCACAAATAGGAATTCACTGATCTCACGATTTCAGGATGCCTTTCTAGACCTGAATCAAGCAGGAACTCATTCAGCCTCAGGTTTTAAAATGCTTGCTTAAATTACTCAGAGGACATTTTAGTAAAGGCTCATTTCACAATTATAGTCAAAATACATGCAAAACTGGAGTGAATTATCAGTTTTTCTTACAAACACTCTAAACCAAAAAATCAGGATGTTTTTCAGACAAAGCAAACCAATCTTCAGAATATTAATGAAAAAAATTCCTAAACTGTGCATTTCCTTAAAAAGTCTATTTATAAGGAATTACAGAAAAAATGCTAAAAAACGGGGTTTTCCACTTTTGAAAAGGGACTCTCGTCTATCAGCTACACTATACCTGTAAACTGCTTTCTTTACAGCCAAACTACATGAAAAGGGGCTTACCTGTTTCACTAGTGGGACGTATAGCAATTGGTTCAGCCAGTTCTGTTTTCCCAGATCTTGTGACCCAAGCAACCTAAAAGGATGAAAGGAAAGGAAACAAAATAAAACCAAAACAAATTTGGAAAAACAAACAAACAAACAAACCACAACCCAAACCCAACTTTCATACTCAGCTGCAGACTAAGTGGCTGAGTTTTCTTATAGTCAGATTAAAACAAATTTCTGAAGCGTACCTCAGGAGCAAAGTCAGCAATATGAGACTTTTCTGTCTCTAAGGCAGCCTGGGACACAAACATGGGGAAGTAACAGTTTTCCACTCCAAGTTTCTTGATCTCTGCATCGAAGAAGTCTTTGATAGCTTCCCAAATAGAGTGAGCCCAAGGACGGAGAACATAACAGCCACTCACATCATAGTATTCAATCATCTCTGCTTTTGTGATCACCTTTCAAAAGATTATTTAGATACTGAAGTTTCAGTTTATACACAAAGAACATTCAGTAATTCAAGTGTGTGGCACGCAGTTTAAGAGAAGTCTCCTATTTAAAGTATTTGTGCTCAGAAAGTGAGCAACTAAGATATACTTTAAGATGCTTGTGGTATCTAGAGACAGTTAATCAGGAACATTAAGTTTAATAATAGATCTGAATAATGTTAACACTTAACTAAAACTGAATTCCATGAACCCAAGTAAGAGACTATAGCTAATTTCCAAGAACCAAAAAACTGCACTTTTGTAAGAAATGTCTCTAGCTCATGTCTGAAAAGATTTTTATTCCTTATGCAAAAATTATACTACTGAGAGACAATGTACACCACTGATACCTAGTTACAGTCTCTCATAAGACTAACCTAAACTAATAATTTCTCCTTGTTTTGAAACTCATTCAGTATCAACAGATTCTAACCTTTATTATGCATCACCTTGAGCTGAAATAAAATTCCCAAGTCTGTGAAATTCCTATCATTTCACTGAAGTTTTGCACTCTTAATGGAAAGAGGAATTCAGGTATGAATTAAGAAAATCATACACATTTATTTTATATATAGAGTGGGGTGGTTGAGACTCTTCCTTTTTACAGCTTCCTAAATTTATTCAGCTCTTTAATCCAGGCACTTCTATTTAGACCATGATAGCAATGTAAGACATACAAAAGGGAAAGTACTTTTCTGTGTATTAAAAACAAAAAGAAACCCCATAAATGTAAGATATAAATCCAAAACAGAAACTGATTTATAACAGAATGAAATAATTAATTTAAACTGATGTGCACTTACCTGAGAGAACCACTCTGAAAGATTTTCTTCTTTTTTAACTTCTAGACCCAACCTATGGTATTAGAAAAGAACGAGATTTGTGCTGTACACCATTTATCAGTGAAATTTATCCTAATCCTTTTTTTTAGGGGGAGTTGAGGAGAGACAGAAAAAGACATGGACCAGAATATTTTAATTTTACTTTATAAAGCTAACTTTGGGCTGGTAGGAATTGCTAGTATTTCCTTACCCTGGCTAACAAGAATATTTAATAAAACCAGTTGCGTTTCTTTACTACTGTTCGAATTCTCACCATGGTTGTATCAAAGAACCTCACAGTGATGCATTAAAAAACCCAATCTCCTCTAGTAAGAACTTAAGACTAACCAGACCTGTGTGTAAGCTGTTTTACTCTTTATTTTAAAACTTCTTACCTAGTCAGTGACTACAATTTCAGGAAGATATGCAACTTGAGTTTACCATTCATGTGCATGTCAGTCACACTGTTCAAGATAGAAAACTGACCCTACCATCAAAATACAGATAACCAATAAAACTACAAGATTCTAAAGAAGGTTGAACTCACCAAACTCAAATGACAGTGGGTAAAGTTTTAATATTTTTACAAACACAGAAGGTTTAAGGGTGAAAAATACATTTTTCTGGCATAATTTCTATACAAAATAACCATGTCTCTACCTCTAATATATGATTTATGTATATGGAACAGGAAATACATAGTGATGCATAATACATCCTGTAGAAAGACCTCTAAATTTTCAGGATGGAAGTAGGAGAGGGAATGCAAGGCAATCATCACTGAAAAGTTCCACCACCACCACCAGCAGTGCCTTGGCTCTGGGTTGGACTATACTTTCCAAGGCCCTGACAAAAAATATTCTGGAAACTCTGGTACAGTTTTTATTTCTCTGGTACAGAAATAAGTATAAGGGTTTGTGTTTTTTTGCCATGGTCTATACTGAGCAAGACACAGCAGCACATTTGTAGAAGCAGATACTGAAGCAAAGCAAGTTCTCAGTGACAGTAATAGTACAGGATGCTGAGGCACAACTGACACTAAATAAACGTTGGTTGCTTGCTTTTGGCTTAATCCTAACTATGAACACAGTTATTTTGCAAATATCCACATTTTTCAGTGAAGTGAGACACTTGTGAAACTCTAAATCTGAATAGAGGTAAACTGTTGAAGTTTCTATCAAATAAGATTAAAGACTGCATCTTTACCTTGTTTGTTTCTTGGGACCTTGACCCTCTCCTGATCCATCTGAGGAACGCTCATTACCACTCTGTCCTTGCAAAGGTTCTTTTTTAGGACCATCATTTTGCTTCTGTTGCTTACTCTGCTTTTCAGACTTGTTCTCTTTCTCTTTCTTCTTCTTGTCTTTGTCATCTACGCCACTAGCAGAAACTGGTTTATAGTCAACTCCTGCAACAGACTTATACTGGGCCTTCAACTGAAGAAGTTCCTTAACAGCTACATCTATCTTTTCCTTGTAGAGGGGAAAAGAAAAAAAAAGACATTTATAGAGAAATCACAGGAATAACATGGCTCTAGTCCCCCCAAAGAACCAACTTATATATGCCATCATGGACATTCACAGAGTGTTGAGGTAAAAATCTGCAAAAGCCAGTACTTAACTTTCATGTGTTAACATTTTAAGGACTGTATCTGACAGGACTGATTTTAAAAGCATGTTTCAGATCTCACAATTCAAATGCTACCTATTTTAAATGTACATTTCTAATTCCCATAATCACTAAATTTCGAACAGATTTTTAGATTTAAACACATATATCACATTTTAATATTACAGTATGTATGTTCTTACCTTATCTGCCTTTTCTGCTTTTAATTTCCTAACTTCATCTCCTTGAAGAGCTACTTTGCTAAATAGGGCTTTAGCTTCAGGAGTGTCTGGACCACTGGGTACTGTGTTTGATGCCTGAGGCAAAGCCCCTTGAGCTGCTGGTGGATGTCCTGGTTTGTATTCCTGCCCAGTCTTTTCCTTGTAGTCAGCTTTTAGAGAGAGAAGGAGTTTTACTGCTTCATCTATTTGATCCTACGTGGGGGAAAAAAGAGCAAGATCTATTGGTGAGAATTTAAGAGAACTAACAAAAAGCATTGATTTTCAGGCTATGAAAATAAAATTTCCAACTAGCAATAAACAGTGCTTTATAATAAGTGGAAGACTCAAGTAACAGCTCTTCCCCAAGCAATAGGAGTGTGTTTGAGAGCTGTCAAATTATACAAGAATATTCCCACAGCCCACATGGCCAGCATTTACCTGTTAAAAACTGCAGCAGAACTTACACTAAAATACGCAATAATCTCTTTCAGAAAAGATCTTTATAAAAACACAACAAAACCAAACCAAGAAAACCAGTCACCACTGATGATGTTTTGTCAAGTTTAGAACAGTCTTGCTATTGTTGCAGCACACTAGATACTTCTATAGTCACTTGTCTAAAATATAGCAAGAAAAAGTAAAATATATTAAAAACTTCTGCAAGGTTGGCATCTGCCATGCTTGTGCAGATGTGAGAGGTTAAGTTTGAATTTCTACACCTCAGAGTCAAGAAAGTAACCAGCATCAGAATAGTCCTGTCTGGCCTTATCAGGCCATGCATGACCTGGACATTGGGGAGTTTGAACACTACTTCGTAAAAGACTTCCCCCCAGTGGCAAAGTGCGGTAAGAATTACAATTGCTTACTCTCACATGACTATTATACCTTGGAAGCTTTCTCTGCTTTGAGCCTGCGTACCACTTCCCCTTGTTGAGCTACAGTATCGTAAAGTGCTTTGCCATCCACTAAGCTACAGGTTGTCAAGTTAGTGCAGCATACAGAAGATGGAAGTGCAGTAGAAGATATACAAGGAGGAGCTGAAGGTGGATTTCCAGGCTTGTACTCTTGACCTGTCTTTTGTTTATATTCTGCTTTTAGGCTTAAAAGAATTTTCACAGCCTCATCTATTTTTTCCTGAAGCAAGAAAGAGAAAACAGCAGTTGCAGATAAAGGTAGAAATAACAGAGATGTAACACAATAGCTGAGATAACACAACCTTTACTAGAATGGCACTAATACAGTTGTTGTAATAAAACTTCTAGAGCTACCTTGTTAGTATAAGTTGCCATTATTGAGTTTTGTGGTAAAACTTTTTAGCCAGAATTCTTACTAGTTATACATCAAAAGACTGAATCAGGCAGTATAAGTAAGGGCTGATTTCTGTGCCATGAAAGCCACCCTTAGGTAGCTTAGACCCCTCCAGTTACAGCAGTACATGAGTTGTACACTGGAGAACGGCAGCAAATACTCGCACTCTGAATAAAGAATGGTTCTTTGGTTACAGTCAAATAAGTCCCTAATTTGTTATCACCATTTTGGCTTCACGTTACAGCCTTTTCCAAGTTACTGCCTCTCTTCTGCTTCACTTATCATGTATCACTAAAAAAAGGAGTTAGTTATTTTCCAGGCACTATCACAGAACTCGTGCTATCAGCCAGAGCATCAGCTCAGGAGAACTCGGAAAAGAGCTTCACTGAACTTGCTTATATTTTGCTCCTTGCAATTAGGTTTTAGTCTAAACTGAAGATACTGTTGCACTCAGAAGTATCCATTATCTAGTACACCTTTGAGGCTTTCTCCGATTTAAGCCTGCGGACCACTTCGCCTTGCTCAGCTACTTTGTTGTACAGAGCCTTGCTGTCTACTGGACATGGGGACGGAAGAGTAGAAACAGGAGAAGACTGAGGAGGGACAAAGACCACAGGTGGGCTTCCAGGTTTGTACTCTTGGCCTGTCTGCTGTTTATATTCTGCCTTGAGGGATAAAAGGACTTCCACAGCAGCACCTATCTCATCCTGAAAGAGAAAGGAAGGGGCAGAAAGAGGGAGGAATAAAGATACAGAGATATAAGACTCTCAAGTTCACCATAAATATTTTCATGAAAAGACATGCAGTTTATGCACACCTATTCAATTTTCCTAACTATTTAGTAGAGTTGTTCAGAGAAGCTTTCCCTACTACTTTCCTGTTTTAACAAAGTAATTCCCACTATGTGATGTACAACTCTCACTGTCCTAAGTAAAATTGTAACAATAAATTAGTTTAGATTTTCCTATTTATTTGGATTTTATGGTGCCACCAAGACAGTAATGTTAACATTATTCAACCACCAGGCACTGTGTGCTATTTTCTACCTTTTCTTGTTCTGCATTAGAAAGAATGGAAATACAGCTTATAGTAGTTATGTTTTCTATGCTCCATTCCAGAGAGGAGGAGGTCTCAAAAATATCTGTAGTATTTGGACCTTTCCTTTGCTTTCTGATTTTGGGGCTTTGTTTTTTTAAGGTCTAAATAGCAACAAGTCAATCCTATGAAGTCACGTAATTTGACCATATTGAGTTACATATATAAATAAATGTTGCAGGGCATTTTAACCCCAAGGCCACAACTCATGCTGTGGGATGAATCCTGTCCACATTTCAGATCAGCAGTCTAACAAATAGGGGCACTCACTTGTATCTTTATGCATATTAACACAAGCTCTGCCATACACATCTAACTGAAGAAGTAAGTATTGGAAAACACGAGTCCTGACAGAACAGAGCCCAGTCCAAACAATGATCACTGGGAAAACCTGGATCCACAAGCACCCGTTCACCTCCACAGACAGAGAACAATGGGATATGGAAACCCAGACCAAAAAAAAAAATCAGCCACCTTAGATGCTTTCTCAGCTTTCAGTTTTCGGACCACTTCTCCTTGTGCTGCTACTTTATCATACAGAGCTTTACTGTCCAGGGTACCAGAGGTCTCAAGCTTTGATGACTGTGCAGTTATAGATACTGGAGGATTCCCAGGCTTATACTCCTGGCCCGTCTTTTCTTTGTATTCTGCTTTCAAGGCCAGCAATTGTTTCACAGCTTTATCAATATCTTCCTTTGCTGCCTTCTTAGCTTTCAAGTCACGAACTATATCACCCTGTGCAGACACCCTGTTGTAAATGGTCAGGTGACCTTCAGATACATTACAGGTTGGAGTAGAGGTGTGACCAACAAGTGGAGCAGATTTTTCTTTCACAGCTGAACTGGCCTTGAAAAAAAAAAAAAAAGAAAAAGAAAGCCAAGTATTCAGCACGATAGTCTTGTACAGAAACAGATGTACGGTAATACATTTTATAGCACTTTTCTAAACCACAAGTTTACCTCTTTCTTTGCAGTTTCAGCTTTGGCCTTCTCTTTTGACCCAGATGTTGGCATTTCCTTAGTGTGTCCATCAGGGATGTAAATCAAAATGCACGGAGCATCCTTACAACTGTAAGGACTGCAAAAGAATTTATAGAAAACACAACAATAAAGGTACACATTAACCTTTACTGAAACAAATGTTCTACTCTTTCTAGAAGATGCTTACACACAACTGTAAGTTTATCTTCTCACACAACTGTAGTTACCCAAACTTAAAAAATTGGGGATCTGCACTGATTCCTGTAATGTACAATTTTATTTTATAATATTCATATATATGTTTATGTTATTACCTGCAGTGTACATGTTTGACACCTTGCTAAAGAAGTGTACAATACTATGTGCACGCTGTAATTGGGAAAATGCCTGTTTTGTTCTGTAGCACTGTTCCCTAACTCCTGTACTTCAAATCACAAAGAAATCATGATCTCTTTATTAAGCCCAAGTTAGGTGGGGTGCACTAAAAATACCATGTGCTTGGCTTAAGACAGTTTGAAAAGGCAGGAACATACAAGCCAAAAGCCTGTCCACAGAAATACTCCACAGAAAGGTCATGGTGAAAGGGAAAATATTTGCAGAGAACATTACTCTTGCCAACGTGCGTGTGAAAACACTAAAACACAGTAAGCTAAAGCAAATTCTGTGATGTCTGTTTTAGGCCACTGTTAGGTAGCTTACCTCACTGGCTCATAGGGCTGATCACAAATAAAGAATCCTCTCCTCTGAAGTTGGATGATGTCTCCTTTTTTCAAGTCCCTAAGGCAAGGATCACCCAACATCAGTTCTTCTTGCTGTAAGTGTTAAAAGAAATCAGTCCACGTCTAACAGAGCACAAGAAACAGTGGAGCTGTAGAAGGATAGTGCTGATTTTCTCATTTTGGAAGTGCTAAATGTTAGTTAACTCCAGGGGCAGGTGAACAAGTAGATGCCACATCATAAGAATGTATCTAGACAAAACCTCAAACTATTGGTCCCAGAGGTGTGGAAGTCAGGTAACACTTGAGAAAATGTGAGTCAAATTTTAATTTTGAAACTATGAGACGTTAAATGGAAACTAGATACACCAGCACGTGATTTACTTGCTTGACAAATTAATCCAACTAGAAACACTGAACGTTTAAAATAAAACCCAAAAAACCATCAAACACTAAGTTTTGTGGAATTAAAGGGAACAGAAAGATAACTCACCTTGCTATTTCGGTTGATATATTGCTTGAAGTCTTCATCCTTGCCTAAAACTGGCTTGGTGATCAGATGCTCATAGTTAACACAGACAGTTGGGATGAGGGGTGCACGTGGAGTTTCTGCTAACCAAGTGATCTTAGTTGTTTTTTTGAAGTCCTTATTATCTAAATTCAACTTGGCATTGATGGACTCAATTTTTCCACTTGAATTTCTACAGGAAAACAGAAATAAGAGGAAAGTCTAAACGATCAGTTCTGATTTAATGCTACAGATTTCAGTGAAGAGATTCACTGAAAAAGAAGTGTTCAGAGCTCATTTTTGAAGTGAGATATCGAAAATGAAAGTGTATTCATATCTGAAGTTTTCCTCTAATTTTGTTTTCTTAAATATCAATAGAGTGAAAAGCATGGGAAAAAATTCTTTACACATTTGTGTTCAATACCCCAACTCACCCCACTCTGCCTCTGTCTCAACATAACCATTTCAAGGATGCTATGATGACATTAACGTCCCCTTCACCACCACAACAGTTCTGCAAATAACACTTTGAGTTTCTTAGTATGCAAAAGCAGAATTTGTTACAGGGTGAAAGTTGTTAAAATTCCAGATTTTTTTTTCTGTCTGAAAAAACTGTTTCACGGTGGAAATATTACCACAGAAACGAGAGGGACATGCAGTATCAGGGCTGACTGATGATTTCAGACCTGAATCTGCAGTAAAATACACTTGTATGCTAAAATGCAGTTTTGTGGCATATTTCAAAGTAGAGATCTACATACAGAATCATGGGATGGACGTATATGAGCAACCATTAATATTTTATTGTTACAAGTTTTGTATTAAAAGAAAAAAACTCAACAAAAAGCTGTAAATGAAAATTTAATTTCATCTCCCACTAATCAGGTTACCTGTTTAATTTGGTGATGATAATATTGCCCCAATTTATGAATGTAACCACCTCTCCCTCTGTCAGGGTCTCTGCGTCTGCGCCCTCGATCAGGACTCTGGAGCTGTACCACACAGGTTTCAACCCAACATCGGCATTCTGTGAATGAGGATTTTAATTTCAAAGGATAGATTGTTATTATATAAGCTGACTAAAGCTAACGCAATGCTAGAACACTGTTTTATTTATGATAGAAGACAGATGAAGATAGAAGATGGACAATAAAAGTAATGCAGAGCTACAGCATTCTTCCACAACTCTCTAGTTTCTTGTTCACAGGTGTTGCATGCATTCCTCTGACAGTACACTAAAAAAAAAAATCCTATCTTGTATCAAGTACTAGCCCCAGCACCACTGATAGCATATCCCTTTTCCATAAGGTCCATAAATCTTTAAGATCTCACAGGTAAAAACAAAGGTTTTCTTATGCTTCCATTTTGCTAATGCAAATTCCCTTCAAAACTAATTTCGTAACTTTTTTATACAATGGAGCTTCTTCCAGCTGCACATATTTTTAAAGACAGAAACCAGAACTATACCACTTATAACACTAAAAAATATTCAGCTTTAAAGCATCTCAACAATCCAGATAAACTTTTTTTTTTTTTAAAGGCAGACAGTCGTGAGTTCAGACTTTTTCAGCTGGTCAAGAGTTTGCAATTTGGTCAGTATTTATTTCATCATATACTGGAGGTAGCATTTATTATTAATATCAATGTTTTAATGGGTTGGCTTGCATCTGACCAAAATTCAAACTTTTTGACCCTTGAAGAGTCACAGCTCTCACTTGCACCTGCTCAAAACCTGTTTCCTCGTTATCAGCCATGGGGAAGAGGGAAAACTGGATGTCTGACTGTCTGTTACAAGAAATGGCTATAGGAACACTCACAGCAACAAAATGAAAACAAAGAAATGAAGGAAAGCCTCCGCAATATTCACTTGTTTCTCAGTGTAAGCGTATATATCTAAGAGGTGCTTTCAGTGAAGCCTAAGTACAACTTGAGATGCTACACTCAAAGGAAAGCATCTTTGTTAATTGTAGTGCCGAAAAAGAACTGTATCAGTAACATTCTCCCCTTTTTAAGGAATGTTACTCTGTTCACTGGATACTAAGAGTATCAAATTTGCAAGTTCTTAGCCTTTGATAATAACTATTTGCTATACAAATTTAAAAAAGTCTTCTTAAAACAAAAACAGAGATCGGTAGAATTAACAGGTCAATGTCTCACTTCTCCACATAAATCTAATTTTATGAATTTTTTAAAAAACATCTCTTGCATTCTTCATTGTTATGGATAAGCAGTGTCTACTGTAGTATATCCATAAAGCTTGAATAATATTTTATATTTAAACTTCTCTGTGCAAGACAGTATCAAACAAAAACAGTCTGAGCAGCACTTCAGACTTGTAATGCCTCAACTCTTCTGTAAACTCCCAGAGAGGTCTTTAATGCACCTTCTGTGTGCACTCCCCATATTTACAAAAGCAGTTTCCTACATGCTCTTAAAAGAACAAACACATTCATTTGTTGCCCAGTTTTTGACAATTCTGAGGAAAAAAAAGTACACCTTGGATTTATCTCATGCTGTCGGAGCAACTTAAAAGCAGGACTCTCCTTGCTGATTGCTCCAAGCCAAGGTACTTTCCAAACTTACTGATCTGCAATACCAGAATATTAAGAGAGTAAAGCAAGAACCTTTGGATGTTTAGCCACTTCTTTCATCTCCTCTTGAGCTTCAGGAATATTTACTGGGACCACTGCATCTTTCAGTAAAGCAGTGTACCGAGGTGCTACTGGGTCTATAACCTACAGAAAACAAATGAGGTGGATCATGAATATATGACACTGACAGAGAAATAAGATGCTGTACAAAACAATAACCACAAAAAAAAGGAATATTAACTGGTATTCTTTGTGTTACTGCATTTTTTAAAAGTTTGCTTTAATATCACTTTCATCCAAAGTTATGGAACAGTGAGAAAACAGTGGTAATACTTCAAGATTTTCAATCTTTACTAAAGTACTCTGAGTAAAAACTATGGATTGGGTACCACTGACACCTGAAGTAACCAAAGTATGACCCACTGCCTCACGGGGAAGACATCAAAATATGTTTTGATACAGTTTATTATGCACATAGACTATTACATCTGGAACACTTTCTCTGTAGGTAGGTGAATTTGAAGCAATAATTTATCAGTGGAGTTTGTTCTTTTTCCAGCAACATCAGACCTGATCTCATATTTATTTTCCAGGTCAGTACTCCAGCAGAATCTGGGACAGACTTGGCTATAGAGGAAGCACCAATTAAGTCTGCAATTTTATTACAGACACATTAGATACTATAATAAGGCAACACCGTAACATTGACTTCATTAGGATTTCTACAACCTGAGATTGGCAAAAAAAGGTGCCACGAAGATGTGCTCCTGGATTTTTACTCTCTTTCATCAAACTCAGCTGCAGTAGTTTTTCACAGCACTTTTCATACCTGAAATACTGGTTTGCCAGTATTGGCTCAGAAGCACTTACATGCATAATTCAAGTAAACCAGTCATCTAAGGCCAAAAGCAGTATCAGAGATCTACCAGTTTAACTGGAAACTAATACAAAGGAAAACACCTGCTTTTATTAATGTGAAGTGACTTTTGTTCTCCTTAGTTTATTCCTGCTCAAGTGAAAAACTACAGTTATATATTTCTCTATGTTTTTGGAAAAATATTTAGCATCTAATTACTTGACATTAGCAAGTAAGGTGATATGATGATACACTTTTAAGAAGTCACATATTTTTAAGCTAGTATTCACTGAAGTCAGACTCCTAAATGTTTGAGGCACAGTTTAAAAAAAGACGTGTGTATCTCAAAATGTAGGTGCATTATGTGATTTTAATATCATAATTTTGATAATTAAATGAATGAATTTTATGGTGTTATTACTAGGCTCTTTATTTTACTTATTAAAACTCACAATCCTTCCTCAGATGACTGATGCTAAAAAGGCAGCAGGATCACATAAAAATATGAGCTCTCACACTGATAAAGTCTTTGAGCTCAGAACTACCTGTAAGTAACCAATTGTTTTTGTTCATATTGCAGATTGCACAGATACACGTAAATAAAATTGGTTAATAAGTATGGTGCTGTCCAAGGGACTGAGTCAGAGGTCTAAGAAACTCAGTTTAAAAGCCAATTAAAAAAACAAAAGAGCCTTTAAAGTCCATTGTGGGTTTCCCCCCTCAAACCAGTCGTTAGTCATAAATGTATTTATGCAGCAACAGAAAGAACCAATTCATAAACCTATGTGTATGTAGCAGATAAAACGCAAAATATATGAAGAAATACAAGACACATGCCAGACAAGCAAAAACTATTAAATGAAAAGATCTGGTTACTATCTAAGCAAAACCAAGCAGGAATCCCAATGCAAAATAACAGGTGTTTCCACAATCACACAAAATATGCAATCCGCATTGAAACAATTCGCCTTATTATAGTGTCCAAGCATCCGCTGCCAAAAAGCGACTAATCATGTCAAGATGCAATATTCCTGATTTGACATCCAGTCAGAAACTTCAGCAGTGCTGGCTTTATCTCCACAGGCAGGATACGCAGCGCGTTAGTCCTTTTCCCACAGAAAGGAAACGCAGCCAACGTGGATCAAATGGAGTAAAATTTGTGTTTATGTTAACAAGTAAGTCAAACCAGAAACGGGCAATTCCAATTAATAGAACTTAGGAATAATGCATTTTCAGTGGGTTTGTAGAGCTCCTGTTATACAAGCAAACGTGACTGTGCTATGAAGCTGCAAAATGATAGCTTATGCTATGTATGCTTACAGCACTGTAAGCTATATGCTAAGGTAAAAAGCATTAAGTAATACCTTCTTACAGATAGCTCGCAGCTTGAAAGCAGAAAAATGAAATGCAGTTTTCATATCAGATTTACAGCAAATATCATTGTCTTTTCCTGTACTAAGGCAAGTAATTATTGGCATACGAGAATCAATAGGATTAGTGCTTCTTCAGGTTAGAAAGGGGGGGACATTCCATTTTCCTGAAAGTGTGCCATATGATGCAACAGACTGCAACTGCTACTCGTTGTGATAAGCACTCCAATGAACGCTGGATTCTCTACATATCCCAGAAAGAGGATATCGGGAGTAGCATCAAATTCAAGTAAGCACATACCTTTTTATTAAAGGACCAAATTTTATCCCACTCCATATTCACGACAGATCGAGAGGAGCCCTGGGGAAAAAAAGCAAACCAGCATATTAATACAAATATTCTAGCTCTTAGATTCATTTCAAACAAAGTCCTTTAAACTATAAACCCTCTACGATTTGCTTTAATCAAAGCAGTTTAGAAAGGTATCTTAAGCTTGTCAAATAATCACTTTTTGAAGTAAGAAACCTGGGAGTCCATTCTGCCAATAGTGTTAACATTGTTGAAGCAGTGTACATGAAAGGAGCAGACCTTCATAAAAAGAAAAATCCCAGTGACAAATACTTTAACTGAAGCTTCACAAAAGCTTGTCCTTATCAAGGGAGATTCAAAGTATCAGAAGAGAACACCCACCTGAGCAGCAATAAACTGTTTTAGCCCTTCAACTGTCATGCCTCTTCTTAAGACACCACGTACAGTGGGAAATCTTGGGTCATCCCTAGTAGAAAAATGCTGCATTAGTGTCACATGCTAAATTCCACCTATTACTTACACTGATAAAAAAACTTAAATGATACTGCCACACACAAAAGGTGCAGTTTCAGTGTATTTTCCTTATTGAACTAAGAGGTAGATGAGAAGATCTAACTGAAAAGATTGAGTTCTTATCCATACAAAATGTACAGTGCAGGTTTTCTTCTACGTCACACTTCAGGAAGGGAAGCCATCTATCAATGAAGTGGTTCCTTTCCTATATCTGTGAAACTTTAAGTCTCTCAAAAATGGGCAAGGCAAAAGTTATGTCCCTATCCCATTACTTCTTTTCCAACGGTAACTGAATAATGGAACCTGAAACAACAGGGCTTGATTCTTTCTTGCTCAAGAGAAACCAGAAACAGGTGAGTGACCATTGACAATGCTATCCCTCGATAACATCACAGAATTCTATGATTTTTTTTCTCCAATGCAAGAAATAAATTAAAAATACCTAATCTGATATGTAACATATGAGTTGGTGGGAAAACAAATCAAACCTTGCTGAGGACCTAAAACAGGGAAGCTCAGTGAAGGAAAAGTCATCATAAGACCAGCTATACCTCCAGGAAAAAAAAATGCAGGGGGAGGAAAGGATAAATTTGGCTCCAGTAGAGTGGCTCCATACATAAAGTAGGAACTTATGCTTCCAACACAGTTGACAAATAGAACCAAGCAAAAAGAGAGCACACTTGGCACACGTGAGCAGCCTAGGAGATTGAGTAAAATGATGCTCTCATAGGTTGAGCACAGAATCACCTAACACCAGCCCAGGAAAAGCACTACAAGCAGCTGGCCAACTTTGAAGAAATCCATGGATAATGCTGACTCCTACACTATGAGGAGATGACTTCAGATGGCATGCTCCCATAGCTAGCCCATTGTGGGAATGGACAAAGGAACCCCTCTGGACTCTGAACTACTTGCAGAAGTGTAAACCCACAGCTCACAATTTCTAGGTAAACACTGAGGCTACCAGGCCACCAAGCACTATCTGCAGAAACCAAAATAACATGAAAAAATTAACAGAAAGATGGAGGGGGAGGGCAAGTGGGAGGGAAGTAGGATAGATTTGATGAGATGGATAGGACCAGAAGTTCTTCAATCCAGACCTTCTTCTGACATTACTTAAGAATGCATCCAATGACTCAGAGTGGAAAATGTCTAAGTGGTACCCGCAGCAAAAGTCAGAGTCCAAAAATAAGCTACCTCATGTTTATTACAGGACATGAATATGTATGTACACAGTTTCTGCAGAGCAGAAAACAGAGACACTGTACATGCAGAAGCCACTGTAATTAATCTGTGTTCTTAAATACTGTTTAAATATTCACTCATACTGTTCAAAACTGAAAATGCAGGTGTCAGTCACGAGTACCTTAGGGAGCAATGTTGAACTAGAGACATGTAACATACCATCCATCCACAAGCCCTTCGTTGACAAACCACGTAAGCTTTCTCTTAGACAGCACAGTGTTGTTGAGGTTTAGCCTGCTATACTCCCATATATATGGTTTCCTTATGCCCAGTGCCTCGATGATCCAGTAGAATTGTTCATCTCTGTCATGGTATTCAGTTGTTCTCAATGCGTGTGTGACACCTTCAATACTATCAACAATAGGGCAGGCAAAGTCATATGTGGGATAAACTCTGAGAAAAAAAAAATACCTTTAATTAGCAGGGCAGAAGAACAAAACACTCTTCTCCCATATAAACATTTAAACTAAGTATAATTTATATTCATGTATTACAAATATTTATAACGTATGGTCCTGAAAACTTTCAGATCAAGACTAAAATAAAACATATACAATAAATTTTCCACAAAAAAATTCAAAGGGCAATACATTTTTAAAACAAAGAAAGCCTTCAAGAAATCAACTGATCACAGCCTTAATATCCAAGCCTAAAAAAAACCAACCCTACACTGCTGTGCATTTCAAACACAAAAATTGCTGACTTATAGGGTTTTTTCCTTTAATATCAAAAGGATCATTAATAGACCAAATAATGACCAAAGCTCTGTGCTTAACAACAAAGCCCTACCCACAGAAAGTTTTACTATTATAAGCACACTAAATCAGTGTTTCCAAAAATGGAGTTGTATAGCTGGAAACAGAGGTATCAAACAGGTGCTGAACCATATCCTTGACCAATTCAGTAAGATGATTTCAATGCACAATGTAGTAATTCTTCATTCTGCACAGAGACAGCAATTGCTGTGAAAGTGGAAGCAGCCACCCAGTTAAGTAGATCAAGGATGTTTTGCAGCAATATAAAATCTTAGCAATGTAAAATTGCCTTAACTCTGTTGAAGCTCTGAGAGCTAGAGCAAACAGCTTTGTTATCTAAGATACAGCCAACATACTTTGACTCAAAGTTCTCCACTGCATACAATTTATGGTATTTACAGACCAAAACTGAAATAATATTCACTGATGACCATGACAGCCAACTCACAGGTTTTAAAAGTCATTCGCAGAAGTTTCAGAAAGTCAGGAGACTCGTTACATATTCTGATCAAAAAATGCTAGCAAGTTCCAAGTATTAAAAGAAGCTTACTAAGGAAAGGTAAGTGCCCTGAAAAGAGCAAAAGTTACAGGCCACACAAGGAGGAAGTGGACATACTTGTAGGTACTTCCAGTACGAGGGTGAGGCTGGTTTTTACAACGGTAAAGAGTTGGATCCCTCATACATCCGTTATTACTACTCATATCTATTTTTGCTCGTAGACAACAAGTTTGTCCGTATTCTGTTCCCTTTTTCATTTCTTCCCACATTTGTAGATTCTTATTGACACCTGAGAACAACAAAAATAAACCATTTTCTAAGGTTTTAGGAAGTTGATACGGAAATACGTTTTATTACTGCAGTAACAAAAAAATGAATGTCACCCCCTCTTTAGATACTGGAATTCATCTTCATGCACTTCACATGTTGAATTTTTTAAGTGGTAATAAATGGTGATGAATTCATACATACACAAGTTTGCTGAACTTGTCTAAATAAACACTTAATCCAGCCTTGCAGAACAAACAACTAAACGCTTACAAATTCCTATAAGGACCTGAAGCCTATGCAATTAGTCATCACATTCATATTTGTTAATAAAAATCAAGTTCTGATGCCAAATCAAAAAGACAACAAGGCAAGACTGACGCTTAAAATATCTTACAGTTATTTCTGTGTTTAGATTCAATTCTCTGCTCACGCTCTGCTTTCATTTGTTCTGCAGGAGTATCATCCACATATGCCTTCCCTTCTTGAATAAGCTTCTCAGCATATTTCATTATTGTTTCAAAGTGATCTGAGGTATATGTAAATTGATCTGGTTTGATGTGCAGCATTGCAACGTCTTCAAGAATAACCTGCAAAGTGTGAAATTATACATTGTAACATTCAGGAAAGCGAGTTTTCTTAAATCTTTATCCTCTTCATGCCAGATGCTTTTAATGCTCCATTGTCCAGGAAGGATAAGCCATAAGGATAAGCATAAAAGAAAAGAGAGTCACACACTTATCATTCATTCACAGCCTATAATTACATGAGATCAGACTTAACTTAAAGAAGGCAGAACAAGAAAAGGAGATGAAAGCTGAAGCAAATTGCTTATTACACAAAAAGTGGTGTTTATGCAATGAAAACAACAGCATACTGCAAGAGTTGCATATCTACATACTGTGAAATAAACATTTGAGAAAGGGAAGAAATATCTTAGCTACCAGTAAAGGAGCTTTAAGCTTTTTAAGGAGAAGCTGACAGCAATGTCTTCCAAGCATAAGATTTAAGTGTAATACTGATATGGTAAACTCCTAGTGCAACAGAAGTGTGCAACAGTAGATCTGCATGCCATTTACCCCTGAATTAGCTACACAGTGACTGGATTTCTCTGCTGTCTTATCATACCTTCTCAAAGTCTTCTTTCTCTTTTTCTGGATTTGTGTCATCAAATCTCATAATAAGTTTTCCTTTAAAATTAACCTGGTAGTGCTGATTTAGCAGGGCAGCTTTGGCATGACCAATGTGCAGATATCTAAAAAGGAAATAAAAAATAAATGTATACACTAGCACTACTTCAGTTAATTTTTTTTTTTTTTTGGTGAGAGAATGAGAAAGAATGGAAAGCAATACCTAAGTGTAACAAAAAAAGCCAATCTAGGACATTTGTTGAAATACTAAACATTTATGAAAGTAGATTATGTTTCTTCTACCACAAATGTAGTAGTTAACTGTTAAAACTATCTAAATCTGTAAATTACAGTCTCACTATGGATATAAAGACTAAACTGCAATTATCTCCAATTTTACAGACTAACTTAAACCAACTGCTGATGATACCCAGTCGCAGCTACCAGATAATCTGAACCTACTCACATTCAGAAGAATGGAATTTTCTGAAATGGTGGTTGCTGTGTATTTTTAACACGAGCTATAAAGATACTGACATCTTCAACTAAATATAAATCCCCAAATCCACAAAATGAAAATCATGTTCCAGTAATGTGTCCCTAAAGAACAGTGTTTTAAACAAAACATCAGAATTAAGTCACTGAAAACTACTAGGGTAAGTCGAGAACAGCATGTTATACATATAGATGCACATAACACATAATTTATAATATTTGAGTAACACTTTATACTGGACTAATAGAATAAGAAACACAACTATAGAAGTCACATGATGCTGAACAGCCACGTTAATGAAGAAATGTAATCATGGAAATTTTACAGGTCATCAGGCAGTTCTAAAAAGAAACAGGAAATGAAATGTTGGCTGAAAAATGAATTTATTACATTGGCTCATCACATGTCCTCTATGTGATCTTTAAGGGGTTTGTGCTTTGGTATTCCATACAGTCTGGACCCCTGGGCCTCTACCTGGTGTCAAGCTTCCCCAAGGAAGGCCATCCTACACATCTTTCCCTTCTCAAATCTAAGCTTCCTTGAAAAGCACCGAGTCCTTTGACCCAACTCACAAAGACTGTATGTACACATCACAGCAGCTGGCAGTGCACACACCACCATTACCCATGGAAGTGCCCTCCTCCTGCTTCTCCTCATCCCACTGCTGAGCAGAACCACGTTACCTCCTGGCAACTAACCTCCCTATGCCAAGTTCAGGCAACAGTGCAATGAAGTATAAAGGAGAAGAGAACATACAGCTCTAATGTAGACAGAGCTTTAAACACCCATTTGGCTTAACAGTCTTGTCTGATAAGATGATTAACATCCTCACCAAAGCTATTCATGTTTCTTACCCACTTGCTTCAGGAGGGAACCTTACAATGACCTTTCCCATCTCTGCACCAGGAAGTTCAACAAACTTCCCAACATCCACTTTCTTTTCTTTTTCTGTTGCCTTAAAAAGAGATACAATTACAGATTGCATTAGCTGTGAAATCAGATAAAAAACTCTAGATAATAGCTTCTGTATCAAGGTCTCCTTTCAAACCAGACAAGAAAAAGCTGCCACACTGGACCCCAAAATCATGTCTTCACAACTTTGACATTACTCATAGCACACCAAAACAGGATCAGTTCTGGAGTTTTAAGTTATTCTGTCTTCATGTCTGATCCCAGACTGAAAAGACTCACCAAGTTGTCTAATTTATTCCATAAAAGAATATACTTGCAATTCAAGTTTTTATATCTCAAGTGTTCTTAACCTGAACGTGATCAACAAGTTCAATCAACCAAAGAGTGGAACCTCTGCAGGTCTATCAGGACTCAAACTCTCTTTGGAAAAAGGAAACAATATATCCAAAGAGTAGTGCAGATTAAAAGAAGCGGTGCCAAATTTTCACTATTCCACTTAAGCACTGGATTACACCACTCATGCCTTTCTAAATTTGAAAGTGACAGCTTCAGTTGTAAACAAGAGTTTACAGAAGTTCAGTTTACTGCACAACTGGTTCCTTTTAATTTTTAATTCTCTGGCTTAAAATAATAAAATAAAATTTTCTTTCAGTGTATTCACAAAAATAAAGCTACTCTTTCCAGAGGATCTCAGTTAAACCTTACCATTTTAACCTTTGGTGTACCAGCAGCCCACTTGGCTCCTACTGACTGAAAAGCATGCTGCACCTCAAGGAAGTTGTACCATCGCTTTGCATGCACAGGAGCTTTGTTTTGCTGTAATTGCTCTTGCCATACGTTATTACCTGTTAGGAAAAGAAATAATTTTTCAAACTACTAAATTAAAAAAATTAAATGATTACCAATAGCAGTTTTTTAAGACTAGAAAAAGATTATGATTTTAAATAATCTACTTACTCTCTCTTCTGAAGAGATATTCAGTCCAAGGAAGCCATTCTAAAGCAAATTAAATAAACTCCCTCCAAACCCCAAACATCCTGCATTCTTTCTTGGATTCATCAAGGCAAAAAAAAAAAGGACACTTCCCTTAGATTTCTCTCAAGAGCAGTAACTTTGAAAAAATATCAAAAGCCACTAGCTTTTAATCTTGATTAACAGGAATTTGGTTATACTGCATGGTAGATTGTCACCTATCACCTTTAGACATAGAGTTAAGAGAATATAAAAACTAAACCCATAAAAACAGATCATCAAAGCTTCTTTTAACCTTCAAAGGCTATTTCACAGAGTAACATATAGCTCTTCTAATAATTCAAAGTAGACCAAAGAAATTTCCTCTACTAATATAATATCATGGAAAGGTCTATGTATATAATTTTACATGGCATATTTGCAAATATAGGCAACAGGTAATAAAAGACACTCCTACAGTTAACACAAAAGAAGTTAAAAAAAAAAACAAAATAGGGATTACATCTCATAAATTTCAAAATATAACAATGATAAAAAAAAAATCTAGGGTTTCCTAAGAAATGCTATTGCCATCACTAGTGAGGCACAGGTCAAAGCAGTGTACATAATAGCATGTAGTCTGTCATACAGCTAAGGGGTACTACTAGCATACACAAAAAAAGGCAATTTGGAGATTCCTGTTATACACTGATTGCAAGCCAGTGAAACAGAGGACATGTACTGATACCTTTTAGTACAGCCCAGACACACAAGTCTGCAAGGCTCAGAGAGTTCCCGACCAAGTAGGTTCTTAGGGACAGACAGTGGTTGAGCTCTTGGACTGCTGAAAGAAACTGGCTGGCAGCAGATAACTTAGTGGCACTGAACTCCAGCCAATGGTCAATCTAGTTTGAAGGGACAAAAGACAGCTAGAGTTACTAAAGGAATGAGAATTAAGCTCATTAGGTAACTGAAATAACATGCAATTCATTTAATAACTGAACAGAAAATATTAGCAGGATCATTCGCATTAAATGTATCAGATTATAAGTCATAATACATGTTGAAAGAATGCTTAAAATAAATTACACTGAAAAATTCATCCAGAATTATACTAAATGATTAAACTTAGTTCCTTCCTTCAGCATGAATTAAAACTGCTGAAAATACCAACTTTATTAAGTTACTCCCATTGGTAAAATAATCAACAGTTCTTAGGTACTTATTTATCACACAGAGCATATAATAATCATCCTTATCCTTTAACTAATGATATAACATATTTGTGACCTATTTAATCTTCCTGGTATTGTTACTGGTTAAGTATACCACTTTTCCCTCAGTCCCTATCTTCTCTTCCTCATTTCCTTTTAGACTTGAAGTAATCGAATCCCTCCTCCACCACATCCCACCCCTTTCTCCATGCAGAGCAGTCTTCTCCTATATCTTCAAACATAAACAAACAAAAAAAATATTAATTAAGTTGGTTAATAATGTAGCCCTGACTATAAATTGCATCTCTCAACCCTGTAAGAGACTAAGTGCCTCTTCTAGTCCTCTGGCCCTATTTCATGTGGAAGTGTTCCGTAAACTGCAACGGGAAGCTTTCCAAAATTTGAGGCAACGTGGCAGGCACAGATGTAATTACAACCACCATAGAATTCAGTTCAATCATTTGCAGTTATGCTCCAAAATATGTGCACCACAAATGCAGCTGTCACGGTACTTCTTAAAGTGCAGTTTTTATTTTTGAAAGACACGAAGCAAAAAGAACCATTTTAACAGCAACACCAATCTTTAAAGTGTGATTGCAGAGGACTGGGTTTAAGTTAAAAATAAGGGGTTTGTACAGAAAGTTTAAATAGCCACAGCATAATCTACAACTTTTTAAATGCCTTACAAGCAAAATACTAAGACAACACTTCCCTTGAGACCAGCTATATTTCAGACAAAATAAATTTCAATTTGTTAGTTTCATTTACCAACCCAAAGTGGTTGATTATTCTGAGCTAGACTCAGGCAGAAATTGGGGTCAGGGGTTTGTTCATCAAGTACAGCAAAAAGTACTTCAGGATTTCAATTTCACAAGGTGTTCCTTGCTGTTACACTGAAGTGTTACAAGGTAGCAACTAATGGCAACAGTACTGACAAAAGTGAGGAGGGAAAATCGCATCTATCCTCTTCCAACTTGAATTACCTTACATGAGTCAGCTTACGAGTTGTTATTGCAGGGGTGGGAAAGGGCAGCCCTTTCAAAGCTCAGGTTTTTTACTCTTCTTTGTAAGAAGGAGAAAGCTGAGCAAAACAAAACCCTCAGCAACCCACAGAGCTGGAACCTCAGTCTGACAATAAAATGCAGAACAACAGACACAAGCTCGAAAACAACCAACCCCCCCAAAAAATTTCCCCCCAGCTTTGAACATAGGCCAAGAGAGAAAAAGGTAAAAAAAAAAAAACAAACAAATAAGAGGAGTGTGATTCAAGGCCAGGTTGGATGGGGCTTTGAAAAATGTTGTCTAGTGTAAGGTGTCCCAGCTCATGGTAGAGGGGTGGAATCAGATGATCCTTAAGGTCCCTTCCAACTCAAAATATTCTATGATTCCTTCTCACCTCAGTGTGTTCCAACAGATTCGAGCCATACAACCCAGCAGATGCAGCAACTCTAGCCAGATACCGAGCTATTGAATTCACATCAGTAAATGAAACGTGCCTGAAAAAAAAGGAAGAGGCAAGATACAGGTCTATTAAATTACTACCTCCACTTCAACTTTAATTGTACACACATAGCTTAAACATGAGCACAGAATAACTTCTGCGTGAACCAACAGGTACCAGGTCACCAGCGTAAAAAAGAAAAAAAACACAAACAAACAAACAACAAAAAACTGCATAAACCTAGCAAAAGAATAAATAAGTCCTTGTTTCTCTATCACCAAATGGAACAATAAGCTTCTAAACACAGACAGAAATTAAGAAGATAAAACCCTCTATTATTCTGTCAAATAACAAAACTCCACGTTCTGACAGCATAACCTGAGCTATGTATTTTCCAGAATATAAAGAGCTAATCAATACTTGTTTTCTTTTCATAAAAGAAGGATGACTTTGAAAAGGATTCCTAGACAATTTACAGAAGAATTGAGAAGTCTTCACCATGGTTTTAAGAGTTAGATTCAGGGAAAGAAAAATCCTCTTGATTTGTTACTCACTCATTTGTTACTCATACTTCGTTGAGACCATCCCTTGATGAACAAGCCTGCCTGCCTGTATTTCTTTTTTTTATCCTCTCTTCCTCCATATAAAAGATTAATTTGAATTTGTTTTTCCCACTCTGCTTATGAAAATTCTGAACAGATCTGGAGAACAAGGGCTTTCCAAAGAGTATAACTCTATGTTTTCATCTTCCTTTTCTACCTTACTTACAGTATTAAAAAAAGCTGCATACTGTCAGAAATCTAGCTTCCAATTCATCTAAGGTATATTTGTATTTACTGAAGAGTTTAGGAAGAAAGAGGCATTACAACCATCAGTTCTCCAGATAACACTCATCTCTACACTCTTGTGTAGGTGTAGATTGAAAAACAGAGCTCCAATTGCTTCTAAACAGTGCACTGACATCAACAAAAGGAGTTCCTGCAAGTTCTTCTGAATATTTACTCAATTTAATGGATGGAATGCTACACTCCAACTTCTCCAACCAAGGTTACAATTCTGTTCTGTCATTGTTCTGCACTTCCTTTTATACCTACTGCATACCCTGCATCCTTTATAAAATCACAAGAATTTTTGTAAGCCTTCAAACCTCACTAAAATCAATGAAGGTTCTGAAAATTACACAGAAGACTTCTTGATATATTAACAGTTTGAATGAGTTCCCTTTTTAGTACAAATTGATCAGTCAGTCTCATTAGGTTAACTGCACTAAAACCTAAGGAATATAATTCATTGTGGAGAGGGTTTTTTTCGTTCTTCTAGCTTTTCAAGCATCCAGGATCCAGTACACAGAAGACCCATAAAACATAACTAAAAACAAAAGCCACAGTAGGGTGCTCAACTTACACAATGTCCTATTATAATTTGACACTGCTATCAGATTTTAATGAAGCTTCTTCAAACTGAGGAAAACAAAACAGTCTTTGAAATATATTTTTATTGTTTTCAGTAGTTCATAATAAAACAAAAACCTGCGATTTCTCAAGTAAAACTGAATAAATGCATGAAACGGGACAATGTTACTTCGAGTAAAATTTTACTTGTTCTTGAAGTTACTTTCTTCAGAAAAAATAACCAAAACTTCCATCCAAACAGGGCTAATTGGCCTCTTTGGAAACGTTATAAAAGACTCTTTGTAGCTAGTGCCTGCTAACTCCAGGGTGTAAGGAAGAATGAACATGGACAGTGTAACGTTACAGGCAAAGAGTGTCTCTTCAAAGTGACACAAAATGCCACATAATTAAATACCAGGGCTGATATTCAAGTAGTAAAAGAAAATATGGGAGGAGGAAAAAAAAAAAAAAAAGCAAACATAAGACAGAGCACAAATGATTTCCAATTGTAATAAATCTTCATTGAATTAATTTGTAAAAAGCACTGCAGAATGGTTGGATTCATCTGCCTACAAGTAACTGCTCACAACACAAAACAGAAGAGCAGTACAGCAGTTTGTAATCTGACAAGAGGCAAGTATACTAAAACATTCCACAAAGCCACCAGCTAGAGCAGAGTGTTAAGTAGCTGAGTGGTTTGCTTAGGAGCTATTACCACATGAAGTTTTGAAGCTAAGGCTTCAAAAATGACCTATAAAACAAATTTTATCATCTCAAACTAGTAAGAAACTTTTCAGCTAACTATGTGACAGCTAAATTTCAGCTAGTTAGCTGAAAAGTTTGTTACCAGATTTTAACTGAGCTTCAAAAATCGGACCTAGAAGAATCACAAATAAAATCTTTTTTATTTCAAGTTAAGTCATTAAAACTAATGGATTCCTGGAAAAAAAAAACACATTAAAATTTGAAACATCCCAAGTGATTTTCAAGTCATGCCAAAACAAGATAGCTTCAGCAGAACTGATGCCATGAAATCCATTTACCAAAAGCATTAGTTGAGATATGAGTTCAGCTGATGCTTCCCACGTTACAGATACACTTTTAAGAGACTTTAAAATAGAGAATCAATTTTTAAAATGATTGTACAACCAAGCAAGAGAAAATTAATGCAATATTGAGGTTTGGAATAACTTCTTGAACATAATCCAACACCAGGGATGAGATGACACTAACAGACAAAAATTTCCATCTGATGGAACCATGACTCTAGATATCATCCTTGTGGGGCCAAAGTGCAGAAGAGCATTTGCTTTACATTTCTGACAAGTTCCATTACAGCCAAAAGGAGCATTTTTGCAATGCAGTGGGAAGAAGGCATGGTAATACAAAATTATTTAATAAAATAAAATATTATTTCAATGTCAAGTGCATAAATTTATAATATTCCAAGATAATTCCCATGTGTCAAAGGAGTGTACACTATATATGCATATTATTTTGTATATACATCCATGTACTGCCTAAACTAAGTAAAATGAAACCAAAACCTGACTAAAGCTACTTATGGGGAAAATTTTCTCATGTAACTGAAAAATATCAAATTAACTCTCTGTTATGTAAGCTGTATCCCACACAGGCATGACACACACCGAAAATTATTAAAGCTGCAGCATTAAGTTCCAATACAACCTGTCACGTTTCTCTTGCTTTAATTCAAAAATCACAAATTCAATGCCATCACTAGGCACAACAAAAGACAACATGTAATATCAGATTGCAGTAAGAACTCACATCTGAGTTCAGGTCTAGCATTTTAAACAGAAACCAATATTTGCAATCAGTAAAACAACCATGACTGAAGACCATGAGTCTTCCTCTGCTTCAATTTTTTGCACAGATGCACACAGTGACAAGCTCTTTCCCCCTAAAGACAGTGGAACTGCTCAGCTGGTGTTAAGGTACGAGGATAAAGTCAGGAACTCTGCAACACATGAAATACGTTGCTTTCATAGCCATTCTACAGACATGCAGGTTTATAGTCTATGATGCACTGATGGCTTTAACAGGATCTTCTACTGAAATAGCTCACAAAATGAGAGTTTGTCAGCAAGTCTTTGAACAACAGATTCCCCCCCCAATCTTTAAAAAACTAATCAATATTCAAAAACTACACCTATAATTACTAGTTCCAAATTCATCATAGTGTTAGTGCACTTTAAGTTACAACCGTAATGTTTACAGGTACAAATGTGCTCCTTACTGTAGATACTGGAGGTCAGAGATTTCCACTGATATGTCAGTGGTACTTCAAATAGCAGGATGTTTCTTCTTGATATATCCAGATGTCCTACCTGATGTGGAATCTAATGTGACAATGCAGCTTCCCAAAATTAACAGTGTTAGTCCTGTATTTCTGATATACATTTGATCTTACTCAGACTGTGAGGACCATCTTCATGCCCCAAATCTGAAATTAATCATTCCAATGGCAGAACATTTTCAGAAGGACAGACAATAGATTACTACAAAAAATTTCCAATATCCTTTCTACAGGATGCAGATGAGATACACTGGATAGCACAGCACAGTTAATTAGCACTTTCCTGAGATAACATTATGCTTTCACTTATATATGCTGCAGTGAGCCTAAAATAATGTCATAAAACATTTTAAATCCAGTCCACCACACACACAGAAGTCCAAGGAATCTTGTATACCAGTCCTACCTAACATAAAAATGGCCTTGTTTTTGATAATCCATGGCACCACAAAAAGTCCTAAACAATAAAGTGAATTATAACAATAATTATATGTAAGTGCATGAAAATAAGAATACAAGAGCTTTAGCTATAAAGCCCTAGTTTAGAATACACTGTTAATGTTTTGCCTATGCTACAAAGAGACATCAGTAATGCAGTGATAAATAAAACTGTATTTTTTCTCTTCCACCTACTTCAAAAGGTTACTGTCAATGTTACAACCATGTGACTTTTAAAACTGCTGACCCAAAGCTAGAAGGAGAGATGCAAAGTCACTTACTCGGACACACGGAGGATGGTTTCTTTGCCTTCTTCCACTGAAATTTCAACATCATTCTTCACATGCTCCACTGTCAGCAGAGCTCCTTTAAAAAGAACAAGAGAAAAAGATACTGAACTTCCTTCCAGGAAAGGTACCTTTCTCAGCAACACCCAAGCAGCTACATTTCTTCTCCAATAGGACCTGATGACTGAACTGACTCCTTCAAGCAAGATTGCTCAGGGGAAAAAAAAAAATAATCAGTGCTCAGTCTTATATGCAAGAGGTTTCTTCTTCTTGGCAATCCTTACAGCTTCAAATTGACAATGTCCAGCACACAGTGATCTGCAGTGAGCTCAGCAAGTGTCAGCAGCAATACATTTTGCTTCCTAAGGGTATTGTAAAAATTAGTCCTGTCCCCCAATATATGTAGAGATGCTAAACAAAATGCTTTTAATTATTGAACAGTATTACTAATGCACTCCATCCCAGTCCTGACACATGCAACAATGGAGATGAATAACTGAACCAGTACTTTCTGAAAGAGGATGAGACTATTTTTAACCTGAATTAAAGTTTCTGAAAAGATTAGCCATTCAAAACCAATAAACTCTATCTATGTGAAAGTGCAGGAAGATGACACAGGATTCTCAGAGTAAGCAGTTCTGCACTGACAGTTAAGAATGGTCTCTGGAAAGAAAATAATTATTGAAGTTTTTAGGCTACATCACTGATTGGAGGACAGCTCTGCCCACATTCAAAGTGGCTTGATGCAAACCTGCTCTGATCTCAAGCACAACACAGCACAACATAGCAGCTTAAACAAAGCACTGAGCTAACTTGGCTGCATTTCTGGATTGGCTCTGGTCCAGATTCAGCCTGCTGAGCATAAGTAGCAGAGCTTGTGTTCTTCAACTTTGCTCAGAAGCACGTACAAAGACAGCAAGCTTCTGCATAGGCAAATATTACTTAAATGAAACTAGATAAAGGACTACACTCTGGGTCTTAAAAGGCATCTAACCTGTTACAGCCTTCATGGTGCGCTGTTCACTTTATCTTCCATAGAAGAACGCACTAACTACCCACGGCAGATGACATTGGAAGCTATTAATACACTGGCCTAAATACAAACCACTGGAGCCAGGAATTCCCAAGCTTCACCTGTGCTCAGCTGAAAACCCTTCTTCTGGCATTAAGAGTAAGTCAAGGTTCTTCTTCCCATCCCTCAGTTATCCATCTGTGAAATTCAGGATGACATCCCTTATGCAGTACGTTTGTAAGACACGTAAGTATTTTAATGACATGCACGGAAATGCTTTGAAAATGACAAGCATTATGTGCACCAAGCTACGTAATTAATACTAATGACATTAAAAGCTAGTACACTTTTCCCAGAGCATAGCAGACATAATGAATTGTATGAAGTAAGGATGAGTAGGATGAGCGAGGTTGTCTTCTTGATACAAATGTTTACCATAATGCTTCATCTGTAACATGTAATATTTCTGACACAATCGCGCAATCTCCTGAATTAAATCTCTAGTGCTACTCACCAGCTATCAAAAGAAAAGAGGTCTCCAAAGCCCCTAAACCTGATGTTAATCATAACCCATATTGCATCATTTTCTGGCAAACCAGTATAAAAAAAGTATCAGAAGAAATTTTATTTAAATAAAACTTGTATGTTATTGTACCTTAAATCAATAGTCATGCAAGTTGTATTAAACTCTGGAAATAACATTCCCAAATAGCATTTGCGAACAACAGCGTGAAAAAGAAATCAATAAACTGTGACAAGGAATGGGAAGAAAATTTATTTTGAATAGCTGTAACAAAATGGAGAAATGGTATGTAACACATTCGAAATGTTGTTTCCAGATGGCTGAAAGTGCAGTGAAGGAGGCTCTCACATTTCTAAAGGCAAAATAACCTCGGAGGACAGCGAGTGAGAAACTGAAAGACTAGAGATTTCACAGCGCAACTTTGAACCAGCTCCCCAGACGAGCCGAATTTTAGCAACAGATTGAGAACTGAAAATAAAAGGCAGCAGCAACCAAGCAGAGCTCACAAGCACGCAGCCCGCACTAGGGCTGCCTTAAAATTCAGCCCCAACGCGCCAAGTCACTCGAGGACTCTGCCCGCGACCGAGTTCCCCCAGCCCGAGTTCTGGCAGCGCCGGCCGCTGTCACCGCTGCCCGAGCGGGCACACCGAGAGGCACCGGGGCCCCGTGCCAAGGCCGCAGCGGGCACACGGCCCCGGGAAGGACGGGAGCGATGGGAAGGACGGGAGCGAACGGGAAGGACGGGAGCGATGGGAAGGACGGGAGCGATGGGAAGGAAGGGCGGGCGCGGGCCCCGCACGCGGGGACAAGCGGCGCCGCATGATGCAACACGGCGGGCACGGGAGGGAGGGGACGGAGCCCGGCGGATCTCCCGGGAGAGCGAGGGCTGCGGGTGGGGGGCGGAGAGGGGGCGGAAAGCGAGGTCGGGGCCGCACTTACCGAGCGGGGGGCTCCCCGCGTCCACGGTGAGACTGAGCGCCGCCATTCCCGCCGTCGCCGCCGGAACCAGGGCAGGGAGCGGGGCGGGGCGCGCAGCGCTGCCAGCCCGGCGAGGGCCGGCCCGGCCACGGCGGCCCGGCAGGACCCGCCCCGGGGCGGGCCACGGACCGTCACTTCCGTCGGGAGCGGCCACAGAGGCGGCGGAACGGGACGGGAAGGAGCGTGATTTGTCCCTGAGTCCGCCGGGAAGAGGCGTTGAAGTCGGAGCCGGGTGGGAGGTGATGAGCGGGCGGGGCAGGGCGCTCTCCCGGCCCCGGGAAGCCGTCCGGGATGGGCGCCGGGAGGACGCTGCCCGGCTCCGAAGCGGTGCCAGGAACCGGCGCTTCTCTTCTCACAGCTTTCCCCAAGGCTTTGCGGGAGATGCGTGCAAAAGCTCCCTGTTGGATGTGTGGCAGCAGCCGTGGAGATGCCTTCAGCGCCTTTCCTATGTGGGATGGTACAAACGAACACCACAACGCGTACAGACACGTTTGAGCGCAGTGGTTTCATTCGTCTGTTTTTGTAGAATGTTACTTGTTTCAGCTCCTGATAAACGTGCAGATTTTGCAGCCAGATGAGTCATAGAATATCCCTACTTGGAAGGGACCCATAAGGATCACCAGGTCCAACTCCTGGCCCTGCACAGCACAGCCCCAAGAATCAGACCATGTGCCTGACAGCAGTGTCCAAATGCTTGAACTCTGGCAGGCTTGGTGCTATGACCACTTCCCTGAGGAGCCTGTTCCAGTGCCCAAACACCCTCTGGAATCTTGGAACGAATTACAAAAATGCTGTGTCACCGGTTTTTCACGGGAGACCTACTCAAGTTCACTTTGTTGCAAGGACAATGCAGTGTCACGGTGATTTCCACACCCCCTCCCCGGTCAATTTTATAGCTATTCCTGTAGCACCTAATGTGCTAGCAGAGAAATTATCAAATGCTTGATTGGTGGACCGGTGCTTTTTGTGCAGTGGATGCAGTGGTATAGCCAGAACATGACTCTATGTTAGGTGCTGGTTTTTATGATTGATTCCTGCTGCTGGCCTTGGTCTCAGCTTTACTTAATATTCTCCTGTGTTAGCAGTTTTACAGTTTCTGTAAGCATGGAACGTGTTTCCAAACACAAGTGTCTTTACACATCATGCAGAAGCTGGTGTATGCTATGTGTGTTCTACTCCTTTTCAGGTAACAAAGAAAGCAGACTGAAATTACAGCAGAATTAGAAACAGGCTTATGCTGAAGAGATTTTCAATCCTATTACAAGTTTGAGATGAAAATAAGGATATAGATACATAGATGAAGTTTACTAACAGTGGGTTCTGTACTTAGTATTTTAATGATTACATGGAAAGAATTATTAAGGCAGGCTTTGCATTGTCTAAATTGTTATACATTTTATCTTAATGTGTTCTGCAAATTCACATGCAGATTTTGATGGGAAAGCTAAAGCATGCGTAACAAAGAATCCTGTACAAGGTAAAGGTGAAAATTATATACAACTGAAGCAGTGAGATGAGATTAAGCTCGTACTTGCTATATGGCTCAAACTTCAGTCACAATCAATATGTGGAATGACTAAACTTGTAATGGGCCAAAACATGAAGAAGGTTCTAATTAAAGCAGGCTGAATCTGTCTTGCCTGCTCTTACTAGTCATGCACTTGAGGAAAGAGAAGGAAGGTAGGCTTTAGATCAAAGGATTAGAAGCACACATCAGTCCTATGTGTGTGGCTTTAATCCAGTGTCACAATAGAATGAGGTAAGTACTAATCTTGCTAATTTATCTAAATGTTACACTAAGATGACCTCACTAAGGAAAGACCTTCCTTAGATCCTGTTCCATGCGAGCACAGGGAGAAACTGGGAACACCTTAGCAAGAGTTGCCTCGTTCATATCTTTTGGTGTCAAGGTGTTCCAGCTTGCTGAAAACAGAGCCAGCTTTCAGGCACTGAAGTCATATTGATGTTATCCTGTGGTGAGGAAAGGATATAATCTAAGGACTGTTAAGTAAATTAGAGTTGTTAAACACCTTGTGTGATGAAAAGGAAAAAGAAGTAACATGAACATAATGTTGAAAACTGAAATTTGAAATTTTCTTCTGTATGGAAAACATAACTTTTGTACCTTGAAGTGCTAGTTTAAAGATGGTTTGTGTGGATGGAGAGGGGCAGAAAGGAAGAAACAGTGCAGTGGAGCCTGCAGCCTACTTTAACATTTATGGTGTCAGCACAGGTAACAGCAAAAAAAACCACGTGGGAGAGGAGCTTAGGGATTCAGTCTTTACATAAGCGAGCAGCTGTGTTCAGGCACCTCCTCCCTGACACCACATGCTTGAGAAGCTGACATATGCCACTCTTTTCTCCACACAGAGAACAGAAAGAAAAGCAAAACTATGTGTTGTCTGTTGAAACTGGCATCTCTTCATGGAATGCCTCAGTGTCACACTGTTGGGGAAAGGGATGCCCTAAGACTCCTTAATTTGAGAATAAGGGACTTGGGGCACAAAAAGTGGAGAAAACAAAGGGCATGGAGGCCTCAGTGGTTCAAGATCCTAACTCCAGAATTCCAAATTCAGCTTGAAGAGATTTCACCCGTTTTGGCTAAGGTTGCCAATTTTAGCTAGCTGTATGTAATTTAATACTTGTTCTCTTTTGTGTTCAAGTGGACTGAGCAGTTGAATCCTGCTTTCCTAAGACCCACACCTATGGGAAAGCTGACTGAAACAGGCTCTCCAATTCTTAAGTTAATTTGTGGTGATCTTGTCCCACTTCTTTCCCCTCCCTAACATGCCTACATTTCATATGGAGGGCGAGTGGGACTGTCAGGTTCTTCAGCTTGGTGGGGCTGTTGGAAAGGGACCTGTTTATCTCAAAATTTGGACGTGAAAAATTTTAAGTTCTGCACCTTCTGTTACCCCCACATATGTTGAAATGACCTAGGATGCCCAAAGCACTCCAAGACTGCAGTGGCATAAATCCTGCCAGGGGCATTTCAAGTCAGAGAGGAGCTTGGAACTCCTCCCCCTGTCACCTTTTATTTGAGGGTGTCCTGAACCCTGCTGTATTAATGCTTCACTGATCCTCAATGGATCCAATGACCCAGGAATCTCTATATGGGATGTTGAACGACCAGATGGACTGTGTCCTGCCTCCTGCAAAACTCAGACAACCCAATTCACCACAAATAACAATTTCAGCCATCCCAAAACTGAGTGCAGATTGAAAAATTCAAAGATTCACTTCTAAGAATCAAAACTGGCAACTTTATAACAAATGGGCTAATCCATCCAGGCAAATCCTTAGTCCATTTGTATTTAACACAATAACCTGTACTGGCTACATACAACAAAAAAAACATCGAGCAAAAGTAGGTAAATGACTTAATGTGATTTTGTGCCCATAATTTTCAGGTGATTTTTGGTCTGCAGTGTTATGATTTACAGTATATCATGCACAGTCATGAAGAATAAAAATTCCCAGAGAATACAGAATACAGCTGTTGAAGAAATGTGACCACTTTGAAGTTGCCTGCTAAAAACAGCAAAACAATCTGATCCAACATTTACTTACGGATTCTGTGTAACTTTGAAATTATTGAACACCTTAATAAAAGAATTCAGTTCAGATTCTGTAAAACAAGATTTCAAGCTCAGTTGTCTTCTTTCTCTCTTTTTTCCCCAAGTTCACTTTCTCAGCCTTCCAGGCCAAGTGAAGATGCTTCCCTTGCTTTAAGGCACTAGAGACTCTTTCACAGTGTTAGGAATACGACTGGCATAATAGTCATAATTCCTCAAAGTGGCGAGGACCCCAGCTGAATTCATGTGTTTTACTTCCTTGTTATACTGAAATGAATTTCCACGGATATCAGTTATCTTGCCTGAAAAAAAAAAAAAAGAAAGAAAGAAAAAAATATTCCAGCAAAAAAGGGTTGGGACGAGAGAATTTATTAGTTCAAGTTATATAACTGAAAAAGCGCTCCTTGGTGTATGCACCCCTGTCTTCAGATGTGAAGTATCTTTGCTTCCAGTTTAAGTACAACAGGTTTTTTACTGACTGAAATCAAATAACTAGTGGTTTTATCTTTTTTTTTTCAACAGTACTTAATTTCCTTGTGTCTCAGAAAAAGGAAAACAATATTTTTCTCTCATGGATTATTTAAAATGCTTCCTGAGTAGCTTTTACATTGGCCGTTGACAAGAAGGAAAGAAAAATCCTCAGTTCAAGTAAAAGCCAGGGTAAGTCTGCACAACTGTAACATAATATAGAAGCACACCAGTTGGTTTTGAAAGAGTTTCTAGAAACCACTTAGCAGGGACAATGGAGATCACCATGCAAGATTTTTAACCAGGAGATACCTCCTTAACAAGGAGGCTAAATACAGCACTGTTCTGCTGCTTTGGACTTGAGCTAACTGTGTAAGGCTATCCCAGTTATCAACTCCAGAGACTGCAGAGTTAAATAGTTGTAGTTAAATAGAGTTAAATAGTGACATTATGAAGCCTGTTATCATTGCTCGGCAGAATTGAGGAGACAAAACCCCAAAATTTTAGCACATAGTGGTAAAAGGTCTATCATTGTGAACAACAGAAAAAAAATTAAGAATCATCATAATAATATACTTCAAATCTTTGTCAGTGAGACTTTTCATAGCTTCTCAACCCCTTACCACTAGATAGGTGGCTTATATTGTCTGGAGGCCACTAATTTTACTCAAATTTGGAGTTTGAACATCTGAGGAACAACATGATTTGACCTATTTCTGTTGTTTTGAAGAGTTCAATGTCCACATATTACATAATATGTTACTAATAAGAAACTACTATATCCAGTTAGTAGGGCAGCAGGATTTTACTGTGAGATAGTAGCCAACAGAAAAAAAAAAAAGCCATTTGTTTTGAGAATATTAAAATGAATACACGCAAAATTTTGGAATTGGCTTTGTTGATTATTTGATAGTTATTGATTCTATTAGTCCAGAGCAAAATAGATCATGTCATGCTTTTCAGAGGATAATGTGCTTGACTCATTGGCATTACTGTTGATTTCAGAGGGCTCAAAGGTCCTAGTGAGTCATACCTATTAAAAAATACATACATATTGTCATTTTTCTTTCAAAAAAAATGTTTGGAAATTCTTGTTTTTCCTATGAAAAGTATAAATAACTTAAAATTGATGCAATTTCACTTATCTTGGAATTTTGAATGCTATTAACTTACCTCCCACAGCATGTAGAATAGCTTCAGGTGCACATGTATCCCATTTCTTGCACCCAGGGCTGGCAAATATATAAGCAGATGCCTTGCCTTCTATAAGTTGAATGACCTATTATGAATAGAGAGTGGCAATCATTGCAAAGGATCTAGGCATTTAGAAATGGGTAGAAATAACACCAGGAAATAGGCATTAAATCCACTTTTTCTATGTACTTACAGTCAGAAAAGGAACACCAGCCATTTCCTTTGATATTACAAGAAATTGTATTAAGATTTGGAAAGCTATACTGTGTTACCATCCTCAATTCAATATCTTTGGTTATTGTAAATACACTCTATAGGATGAAAATCTGCTGTTAGTTTCAGAAACAGTAATTCCCTTCTTGTGCCAGTACTAAAAATAATAGAGTGGAAACTGTGTACTTGTTGTGTTGGTGCCATTTTGGGCCTTGCACATATTGGAGAAGAGAGATTAGAAGGTCTGGTTTTGACAGCTGTGACAAAATGAAGCTTTAAAACTGTTAGTAAGAGTATTCCCTGTATGCAGAGAAGTTTTGCAAAAAATACCACTGCGTGCTTGTATTTTTATCCTTTCATATGTGCTGCTAGATAGCTGGAACAAAAACTGTATTAACATGTACTGGAGGACACATCTAATAATTGTGATTAAATTGAACTCCCATTTAGTCATCCTGGTCTTACAACTTCTTCTTTTCACCCCTAGAAACAGAATACTGGGGAAGACAGACCTCAGCCATGACCAGCACAGCCACTGTTACAAATTCTGTCTCCCTCACAGCAGACTGAATGCCAGAAAGAGTTGTGCTGGGGAAGGAGGAGGAAGTCTCCTGCACATTTGTGCACGTAAGCAAATGATTTCTTTAAAAAGTCTCTTTCTTTTTCTCCAAAGGTGCCAGTTCCCAGTAAAAGCAAGAGATTTTGAATTTTCATACCTTGTTTCCTGCTCCTCCAACTCTGATGACACTGTCTGGGTTCAAGGCACTGATGCACTCATTTACCAGGGCACTGCTGTGGGAACGGGTGGTAACGATGATGTGTTTCCCAGCAGGTGCTTCTGTGAGCTGAAATCCAAAGGCACCTATGCCCAGGACTCCCCAGATCGTCCTGCCCAACACAGCACCAGCTCCTGCCTGCAAAAAAGATACACAGGTCCAGGGGATGGTTAATCACAGTGATCAGCATTTAGACCACAAAGGGAAGGAATACCTAGAGCCATTGTTGCATTTCAGAGAGTATAATATTAATACTGGGTTATATACTTAAACAATGACACCTAAAAAACCCCTACTTCAGAGCCTAGAGTAAGAAACTGTCTCCTTCTAAGGCAATGACATCATTTACCCTTCTCTTATCTGTGAGATTGTGCTGGTGCATTACATCCTAACTCCAGTGACTGACAGATTAATGTTTGTATATTTCTGTACTTCAGGCACAATCTGCAACTGAAAATATCTTGTAATCTTAAATATTTTGTGATACGTACCACATAGAACATGATAGGCATTACATCAGCTCAAGAGTTTTTTCTTTAAACTCCAGTAAGTTTAATTAATCAGGCTGCATCATGAGCTTCCCCTCTCCCCCTGGATAATACTGAAATAATCTCCAAATGTGTAAATGCCCGTATATACTGTATTAGTGGATTGCACAAGCCTTAGGATTCAATATGGCTGTTAGTTCCAGTTCCTGGAAACCAACATTTAAAATTGTATATATTTAATAAAAAACTCAACACTTTATATTACAGCTTTAACTCAGCTTCACGCCACTTTTCAGTTGAAAGTGTGCTAACTGAAATGGCTTGGAAGGAACAGTTAGAAACCACCTAATGCTTTTAAGTAAACCAACAATTTATTACCTCATAGTTGTAATATGGCTGGTTAATAACTCCTGCTATTGCTTTCCCTCCATATGCAATTCCAATAAGAACCGTTACGTGGTCAAGGAGACCTGTACAGACATAATATGAACGTAAGTTCTGCTTGAAAAGAGGAAGTATATACATAAAAAAATAAACCTTCAGTAAAAGTCCACAAACTGATACACAGGGTGGTACCTTAAAAATTCCAATACGAATCACGATTTTCAGGTGTAATAAGTTGGTTGATTTTTTTAGTAATTTAGTCTTGAGGTCTGCTAAAAATTGCCCCTAGAACTACATTATAATTATCACATAATGAGAAAAAAGTTTAAAGATACAACTAAATAGCAGTCTATGATGATATTCTTCTATAACTGTGGTGGGAATTCTTTAGTGATTTTCAAAATCAGAAATACATTGGCACTTGTGTATCTTTTTCCCTGAAAAGGGGAAAAAGCTCTGCCTAAAGAATTTCACGTTAATCAACTAAAGGATGCAGTAGGAGACTAAAGTGAGGTTTCATCATAATGGTTTTTAGGGATTGGGTTTTTTTTTTCCCTTTAATTTTAAGGTCTATTATGGAGACAAATTAGGCTTTGCTGAAAACAGTTTCTTCCCATAAGTGAAGAACTGTGATTTGTGGGAAGATGTTTGTTTCATTTTGAAAAGGCTACAAATACAGCTGTGGTATTTGGATTGTTTGAAGAGGAGGATGCAATAAAATTCAGCATATTCCTGTGTGAAGGGGAGATTTAGTCCTTCAGTTCGAAGCATTTGCAAAATCGTAAATTTAACTAAAAACTTAAGACAACCTGCCAGGATTCAAAAGCAGCTCTTTGCACCTTGAAATGATAACCACCCAGCATCCCATCAGAAATATTCGGTCCTGGTTAGAACTGAATGGAATGATTAAAAAATTCTATAGCGCTCAGAAAGCACAGAAATATCAGCCTTATGAAACAATACTGTAACTTCTATGGTAAAATTATCTACATGTATGTGCTACTTTATTGCACTGCTATTTTTTATAATCAACAGAAAAAAAAAGAGAATCCAACCTTCAGTGTACTCCTTGGTTCCATCCAGGGGATCAACCCATATTACAAGCTTTAAGAATTAAAAAAGGAAAATTAACAAATACAAATCATGTCAATTATCATGCAAAGTATGTATTTTACTTTAGTGCTTTTATTTCTTTATGGCAGTAAGGAAATAAAGAGATCCAAAGTTTTAACATTATTATATGACTGAAGCCTATAATGGTATTTTACACCAAAAAGAAAAGCTTAAAAATTGACAGGAATGTCTCAGCAAATCTCTTAATTGAAGTATAAAGGATTAAACTGAACATGGAAATGAGATTACTTCATTATGTCCAAACTAGATTCCTTCCAAATTAATTTGAATCACAAATTGTAAGAAGCAAATTTCTATTTCCCATTACTGTACAGAGGGACATGCAGCATTTCCAGCTCTGGAGGTCTGATTCTTATGACTACATTTCAGTTTTCAAATGAAAAAGAAACATTGACAACACTGAAACAACCATTTTTATTAACACACTCATAGCTAAAATCAGTAAGTCATATAGATATTTATAATATGAAGACATATGAGTAACATTATCACATTACCTCCTCCTCTTTAATTCCTGTGTACTGAGCAGGACAAGGTTTCTTCAGTATTTCTTCACAGTGACCATCTTCAATTAATTCCTCAGTTACATCATCAGTGGGCAAATCCTAACAAAAGAATTCTTAGAATTATTAAAGAAAGGTGTTGGGCTCACTTCAATTTGCGTTAGAACTGTGCATTTGCTTGCAGCTCGACAAAGCTAATGAATTGAAAGGGTGAAACGGGATGGAAATTCGTTTGGGGACTTTTTTTTATTAAAACAGAGTGTTTCCTAAACCCTGCCAAAGTAAAGTGCAGTACAACTGAGAGAAAGATAAACTGTTAGTATGAAGTACTAACACTTAGTGAAATATATACTGTTAGCATGAAATAAACTAGGTACTTACCTCTTCTCCTATGATTGTGACCTTGGGAAACTTCCGTGCCAGGGAAGCACAAATGCTCATTTGTACAAGTCGGTCAGCTTTGGTCTGCAAGTCATTGGGCCCAGCCTGTCCAAGGACATGTGTATGAAAAAAACCCCACCATACCAGCACAGTAGCCCATACAGCTACTATGAATATCTACCTTGTAATGAAAAAGAGGTCTAATTTGATTAATCATCAACCTAGTAAATGATCTTGCGAGAGGCAGGCTAAAAACTGCAAGAAGCAGAGTTTCCCTGTGTACCCCAGAGCGAAGACAGACTGCTATGACATTAGAACCACATTTACTGTTGTGTTCTTCTCATGCAATTGTACTCACTCTGTATTTGCACAAATACTACACTGTGTACAGAATGAATCAACACAAGTACAAACCCAGATATAATACATGAAGACGGAAAGGCAAAACTTAGGATGTTAACAGGAAAAAGTCATTATTCTAAGGCTCACTGGATGAACGTGGCAAATTAGGAAAGAGAAATAGAGGGTAGGTGTTAGTCAAAGGTCATTTAAAGGTCCAATTAATCTAGTTTGTTTAAAAAAAAAGTAACAGAAACAATGATGATGTATAAACTTCTAATTAGTGAATGGTTCCTTAGTCTAGCACAAAAAGACCACGGAAGGCCAGAAATTAGCCAGGGAAATTTAGCTGGTCAGTAACATCCATACGTTTTTTCCATCAAAAAATACTTGAGAGGAAACAGTGGATTTGATGTCTCAAGGTGATATAAAACAATGAGTGCTAGCCTTCCCAAAAGAGATGTAGCCAAACATGTTGCCACATGGGTTACACTAATTTCTTAAATGTTTATAATCTGCTACGTAGTGAAAGTGGGCATCAAGAAAGACAAAGTTCATCCAAGGTTCGCATCTTAATTGAATCAAACAAAAAATTTATTCTATCTGCTTGTATCTTATTTGCTGGCAACATGAAAAGTGTTTTATCCAGCTATGGAAGTTAGCCATAGGAATGGAATATTCCATTTAGAATCATGTTATGGGTTAATTTTTGTATGCTCAAATCCAATTGCTAATTTTTTTTGAAACTTGATATTTTTCTTTGAAATTTCCTTCCTATCCCCTAATAAATTTGATTGAAGATCAGATTTACTGCAGAGAATGTCCTCGTTCCAGGACATCAGCCTAACAAAACAGAATCAAGTAGCCATCAATACTGTAAGAGTGGCTGGACAAAGTGTCTACCTACCAACTGAGGGAAAAAAAAAGTGCAAGTGCTAAAAAGAGAAGCAATATAAATGTAGAGCTTAAAGTTGACTGAGGGGAAGAAAATTCTGGATATTAAGGAAAGGAAAGAGAGGAGCTAGCTAAAAATTCAACTGTCCTTGAACTGTTTTCTTCACTAGATAAATGGATGGGAGGTCGCTATGTTGAGGGAAAAAGTGGAATGCTGCTTTCCTAGATGTTCTAAAGCTTCCAATAAGGCCAGTTGGAATTGGTTTTGATGTTTGCTGGCTGCAGAAAGAGGATGAATGATGAGAAGCAGAACTCTCTGCTGTGCATCTCTTCCCTCCAGACTGTAAAGCAAAGGCACATACAGGTTCTCTCTCTTGCATTCTTCCTCTTTCTTCAGCAGCCACCTTTGGCAAGGAGTTTCAAGATCTCTAGTCCCTCAAACAGGAACCTCTTCTGTTGGTCATTGGTTTTGATCTAATTTTCTGTGTGTAGTATTCATTTTAAAAAATTAAAAGTATATATAACATCTCATTTAGAACCAATATCACCTGTTACTTCTGATCATTTTTGAATAACGTAAATATCAGCAGTTACTTCAATGTAAAGACCAAAATTAATAAAGATATTTAATGAAGTCCATAATACGGTGACATACCTGTAAAGCTAGAATTAGCTTCAAAAGTTAATTCCATCTATTCTAGAACTGTAGTCAAAACAAAGATCTTGGCTCATCAGTGCAACTTACTAATTTACAGCAAATTAAGAACTTCATGTAGATGATTTTAATTTAATTTCTGTTTTCCAGTTAGAATTAAATTTGAAGCTCTGAATTAATTTTGAAAACTACAACAAAATCTAAGGTTCTTTTTTGTTTTAGGAAATAAACACTGATTTATTCTAATCCAAAATTCATCAAGGGCACAGTCTTTTAAGCTGTACTAAGGTGTTAGAACATAGATATAGACACTAACAGGAAATATGTCTTGTTACGAATTTTGTGCTATCCAGAGCTTGTGTTTTGTTAGGGAAATCAGGACAAAATTATGGTGTTTCTTTTAAGTGTCTGAACATTCTTTAGAAATACTAGTCAAAAGACAATTCTCTAGCACTCTTTTAATCCTTTAACAAGGAATATTTCTTGTATCAGAGGGGTGAGGACTGTATTCCCTTCCTGATTTGCTGATTTTCCAAAATAGCACTTTGACCTGTATCTAACTCAGCATTAACAAGGGAAATTAAATTGGAACAAAGTAAAAGCAATACCTTCTCCACTATCCCCAGATCTCCTGCAGACATTACATTTCTGACAATTGTTGCAGCTTTTTCCGCCACAGAATACGCAGAGGCGACCACACGCATGAGCAGAGCCGGGGAGGCCATCCTGAAGGCTGAAAAGAAACAAACAGCAAACTTGTACATTTCTGTCTTCAAGAGAAGACAAAAGGTAAAATATTTTACATATTTACATTCCAAAAAGATACAGCTTAAACTGAGAAGAAAGGGGAAAGCAGGTTACTGCCAACGTGAGTAGTAACGAAGTGAGCTTTGGCTTCTTTAAAAATGCCATTAACAAACACAGGGATGTAAAGCTATTTTAGACAAGAGTTTGCAAATAACCATGTTCTGTCTGACAGTGAACCTAATTCTAAAATAAAATCTGACATTAAAAAGAACAGCAGCAGAAACTCTATCATAGATATTAAGAAAAAGCACAATCTACACAGAGTACTCGTTTTTTGTACATTTTGAACAAATTTTCTCAGAACTGAACCTACAGAAATGGTTTGTGCTCAGACTCAAGCACAAGGCTGCCAGAGAGGATGACATGAGCAACTTCACTTAGTATTTCTCTTTGTTTAAATATAAAAAAGGCTTTTGTAGATGGCCTAATTGTGGACAAAAAATAGGTTAATGATATGCAGATCCTGCAAACTTGCATGTGAAAGTCTGTTCATCAAATTTTACCATTCTTTCTGTATTTCTTTAACTTCTCCTGATTTCTCTAAGAAAATCTATTTACATCTTCCTTCCTCCCTTCAATACTGCATGCCTTGTCATTCTCCCTATTATGTTGTCTTCTACATCTGTTCCCCAGCATGCACCAGTGCAATTCACTGTGCCTTCAGTTCCCAAACAGAAGAGTAACTATCACTCTTGGAAAGGCTAGCATTCCTCCCAGCTTTTTTTTTTTTGCCTCAGGAAAAAAAAGTATTGATAACTACGCTGTATTCTTCACAATGCAAAGCTAATTGCCTTTTATGTTTTCTTATCAGATTTTTCCATCTGTGTAGATAATCTGTTTTTTGGGTTGGGCTCCCATGTGTAACACACTTCCAAGAAAACACTTGAGCACAGAGCCAGAACAAAATATAGAGGAACTCACTCATCCCCACACAGAAGAAGACATATGATCTGGGAAGTGTAATATAACTATCATTTCACCAATATCACAATCAACATTTGCAGGAATTGCAGCAAGTACTGCGTAAGTGGCAACAGGTCGTTACACAACACCTTCCCTTTCTTCCTTGAGAAACCAAGTTCATGGCTGTTCACAGCAATGTCAGAGGTATCAAAATCCCAAATTTAGCTGATGTAAGAACTTATTGAGCACTTTAGAAACATTGTACCTGTATCTCTAAAGTCACAAGCTCTCTGAAGCTGAAGGACTAGAGCGATTGTGTAAGTACACTCAAAAAGCACAGTTGCTAATGTTAATTATTATTTCTGCTCTGGAATGGGGGCAAAGTGCTCTGGAGTTCCGTAGAATAGCCAAGGTCCATACCCAAAGTGCACAGCTGGGCCATCCATCTTGGCCTGGTAGCAATGGTTACAGAGGAAATTTTGGAAATGCCACCTGTGGCAAAAAGCCACTCCCAAATAGTTGGAAGTTGTAGAGCAAATACATGTCATAGCACATGAGCTGAGAGATATTATTTAAGTCTACGCCATCACGTGAAAGAAGTTAACAGGAAGAAAAATGGAATGTAGTTCAACCCACACTGAAAATATGAGGAATATGAGTATTTCTGAGGGAGGGCAAAAAAAAATTGCATATAGACGGGATGTTTGGGTTAAAGAATTGAGCTCCGAAGAAGATAATTAACATTTTAGGCTCAGTTTCTCATTAGTTATTTCACTTTTTACTATACATTTGATCCTGCTTCATAAAATGAGATTAAAACTTAACTGTTTTAAAGGCTGTATTTATTTAATGTTTATATAAAGTTTCAAAAGACTCAGAAAGCAATACAGAAATACTATCTTACACTCTTGAAGCTTGACCCAAGATGTTTCTTGGGCACATTTTTCTTGGCCATTCTTAAGGCAAACAAATGTACTTTCTGTGGTGAGCCCGAAATCTCTAGGCAAACCTTAAAAGTTAAAATATTTGTATGAAAAAACAAGATCTATTAAAAGAAATTGAAGTGGGAGGTTCAACACTCCCTCCTCACCAATACAAAGTAACTAATTAGCGAATTGCAAAGTATGTTATTACTGCAAAAGGTGTCTTAAATTTTTACAGGTCTGCACCTCCCATGTGGTACATCTTCTGGTATATCGGACCTTTTTGGTTAGATGAGTGTGCGTGCTAGTAGGCTGTAAGTTTTTCGCCTCTGTAAACTTTTTTATCTCAAATTACCTAGCTTATTTATAAGTTTATGGCACATAAACTGACGAGGGCAATGTCTAATGTATATTTCCACAAGACATTCAAGAATATATTGGTTGCTTTGGACAAGAATAGTTTGACTCTTAGAAAACTATACAACGTACGAAGACTGCACAGCAACTGTCCCTCAAGTTAAATTTGCATATAATTGCCAAAACACACCTTGTCCTCCAAAGACCATCCCTCCTTTCTCCTGGCCTAGCAACCAAATTATTGAATGGTCTCGACATATCAACCTGATTTGCTAGTTATCAAAATAAATGAGTTCTCCACTTTCTCTTGCACCTTTCAGTTTTGACGTCTGTAAGTATTACAGGCTGGCTACAACTAATTTATCAAAGCACACACAATAGATTTGTTGATGTTGCTATCTCAGTCCCTTTTATGCCAATTTCCATTTTCCAAATTTATGATTTTGCCTGATGAAAGGAGAAAGTGGACATCACACAGAGCATTGTCTTTAAATGCAAGTGCTAAGCCACAACTTCTTTCTCAGAACTCTTCAACACCCAAGTGACCAGAGGTCCCTATTTCTTTTCAATAAACTTCCGCACACATTTAGTAGAAGATAAACTCTCCATTATGTCAGGAAACAGTGTTTACCAGGCAGAAGGAGGCTGGGACTTAGGAGTGGGAATCCCTGGGTCTCACTGCGGTTCACCTACAGACTTCCAAGTGGGAAAGGGCTGTGTTACGTCATTTCAGTGAGGTAACGCTGAGGTTTTGGGCTCAGAGGCCTTTTGAGTTTGTATTAAAAAAAAAAAAAGAAAGAAAAAAAAGCGCCTGTTCTGAGTCTCTTGCCATCGGTATTCCCCGTGGTGCACTGCCTGCAGCACAGCCGGAATTCCTAAGCACTGAGAAGGGCTCTCCAGCGCATCCATCGGAGCAGGGCAGGACGTGGTCGGGGGTGGCAAGAGCAGCTCTGCTGGTGCAGCAGCCAACTCACCGTCTCCAGTCTCGCTGTTCCCCGGATCTCCTCCGTCACCGCTCTCCAGCAGCGCGCGGGGCGCTCCAAGCTCTTCCCGCCCCTCGCCTCGCCAAGGACGGACCCAAGGACTGACCACACTCCCGGCCCCGCACCGCGGCCTCCGCGCCGGCTCCTTCGGGAAGAACCCGCCGTCCTCCCAGACGCACCTGGGAACGCCCCAAATCTCCCGGCCGCGGGCGGGGCCGGCCCCTCGGGAGCGCCGAGCGGCCGCCCCCCTGCGCGGTGTGTCCCTGCCCGCGGCCCGTCGCGCAGGCGGAAGCGGCGCCGAGGATGTTTCGGGCCTGGCGGGCGCCGCCGCTGTGCCGGGCCCGGGCCGGGGCCGCCCGGCGATGGGGCCGTGCCGCCGCCTCGGAGGCCGCGGCTGAAACCCGGGAGGACTCCCGGTACCGGGACACGGTGCTGCTGCCGCGCAGCCGCTTCCCCGCGCAGCTCCCGGGGCGGCTGCAGCCCGAGACCGAGCTGGAGACGCAGCAGGTGCGGCCGGGGCGGGGCAGGGTGCCCGGGGTGCGGGTCCCGGGGGGCCGTGGGGCTGTGCCGGGAGGGCCGTGGGGCTGTGCCGGGGGTCGCGAACGAGCAGGAGTGCGGGGGTGGCGGCGAGGGTTCGTGTGCGGGCTCGCCGTGCTGCGGTGGGTCCGGGCTCTCTCCTGGCCCCGCCGTCTGAGGGTGGGGAAGTTCGGGGTGTTGAGGTATTTGTGGTTTGGAGAGGCACAGCTTTGTTACGGTTTTCTTTAGAGGAGGAGTAGCGACCCTCCTGACAGCGCAGTGCCGAGGTATTGAACTCAGACCTCATATTTCACCTCCCTCAGGTTTTTAAATACTCTTAAGCCACTGATGGCTTTCTTCTCTTGCGGAGTTAGAAAAGTGTGCTTGTTCGCCCGCCTGCTTTCGTTGCCTGTTTTGCTGTCTAGCCAAAATCCAGACTTGGATTTTTGGAAGTTTTGGAAGTGCAAAGTCCTGTGGTGATTTTGGTGGTTTTTCTTGCTGTCTCCACAGAAATGTGGTTTCTCAGAGCTGTACTCGTGGCAAAGGCAAAGGAAAGCGAAGCAGGAGTTTTGTCTGCACGATGGACCACCGTATGCCAACGGAGACCCTCACGTTGGCCATGCGTTAAACAAAGTAAATATTTACTCGTTTGTACCCTTCTGTTCTGAAGTGGTAAACACTTATTGTCGTGTGCTGTGTGTTCTCCGTTCGAGTTTAAATCAGTAACACTGTAAAATGTTTGGGGTTTTTGGTAGATAGGGCTTTTAAAAAGCAAACTGTTGTTATGTAGATTCCATGTGGTGCCCTGGTGACACAGATACCATACCGTGCTGTGAATACCACATGCTCAGTGCTCATTTATGAGACTGAATATTTCAGTCAGAACAGCTTCACGGAGAAAGCCCAGCCGGTTGTTCATTGCTGAGCAATATTAAATGCATAACTTAAACTTGTGTATCGAGCTTACCAGGCATACACACGTGAGTGAAGGTACATTTCTGTATGTGTACTTGTAATGATGTCGTTGTCATGCGTGATTGCGCTGTGCCTTGCTGTTCTTTTTTCAAGTGTTTTGCAAATTTGTTCTATCACGTTTATTTTATTTTATCTGAGTATTTAGATCTATGGAACCATAATGACCAAATGTCGATGGCTTTGAAAATACAAATTTCAGCTTTGAAATATTACTCCTAAATACTTTTGGATACTTTTAGATTCAGTCCTGAGAAGGGCAATATTATATTGGCCACAAAGTGGGAAAGACTAAAATGTCACCCATGGCTTCTTACAGTACCAAAACCTGGGCTGCAGCAAAATGCACTAGGCCAGTACTGTAGATCCTGCTCAGTGTTTTAAAAATGAGAGCAAGTAGGATTTGTTCACTTCAAGTCTTGCAAGTGTATAAACTACATCTCTGGGTTACTCTGGTTGTGAATTCCTTTGATCAGAGGTCTTCTGAGGTTCTGCCAATATACAAAATGATGGGCAAGAAAAATCACAAGTGCATGGCCTTGGAATCACAGAATGGTTTGGGTTGGAAGGGACCTTAAAGATCACCTAGTTCCAAACCCTCTGCCATGGGAAGGGACACGTTCCACTAGACCAGGCTGCTCAAAGGCTTGTTCAGCCTGGCCTTGAACACTGTCAGGAACAGGGAATGCATAACTCTTCTGGTCTGAAATGTAAGTTTATCATGGAACCTTTGATACTTGTACTTTTTAAACAGGAGGATCTTAATCACAAATGTAGGTTTTCCACATGGGGGAGCCAAAGTGATAACAGACCCTTGTGGCTTTTCAGATTTTGAAAGACATCACTAATCGCTTCCATGTGATGAGAGGTTATAAAGTACATTATGTGCCAGGGTGGGACTGTCATGGATTGCCAATTGAGTTGAAGGCATTGTCAGAAGTCAAAGGAGCTGAAAATCTTTCACCGATGGAAATTCGGCAGAGAGGTAAATGAACTACTGTCTGCAGTATCTTTGTGGAAAAACCTGTGTTTTGTATTTTATGCTTTATATGTAACATTTATACTTTAATGTGGGCTTTTCTATCAGCTATTGGGGACATTTTCTGGGATCACTGTATGTGTTTGCCAAGCAGATAGAGTACTCTGGAATCCTGTGAAGTGGGATAATTGAACACGGGCTTCATTTGCTGCTGTAATGGACATGCAGAGCACTGACCCTGGGTTTAAAAAGAACAAAAGGAGGGGAGAGAATTTGGATGTCTGTGTTGATTAACTGTGCAGTGGCAAGAAGCTCGTATTTATCAGATCAACATTCTTTTGGATTTTGAAGGCTGAATTTGTTTAGGAGCTAAAAAGATGCATGTAAAAGATTCTGTCAGGACAGCTTGGCTCAGTATCATAAGTAAGAAAATATTTATTGACTGTGTTTTTAACAATGCTGCAAAACTAGGGAGGGGATCCCTCTGGAGAAAGTCTGTATGGAGCATTATATGGAAACTGTTTTGAAGAAATAATTTCAAATACTATTTGTGTTGAAACACGTCATTGTTCATCTGCAAAGCAATTTGTAATGAGCAATTTAAACTGCTTTAGTTTGAAGTTGTGGTACTGAAATGGGCTAACTTATTCTCAGATGCATGTTACTATGAAAATTTTGGATCAGCATCAACAGAGGCAGTTAACTTTCACTCTTATTTATCTTACTTATTTAGAATGTGTTTTGAGAATTTTTTTTCATAACAAAATATACTTATTTTTTCCCTTTTTCTTAAAAGCTAAGTTTATACTCTAAAGACGTGTGCTTAATGTCCCTGTTGTATTCAAAGTGCCACTCCTGAATCTCTTTACGCTTTGCAGCCATTTTATGTAACAACTAGTCTGAAATGTTTATGTTTTGAACTGTAATAGTTACTGCATAGTTTTACTATGTTCAGCTCTGGCTTTGCTGAAGAATATCAATAGGGTATTTTAAATGGTATTTCATTGATCTTAGTGGGCTAAACTACATGTTTAACGGAACTATTCCCTTCAGCCAGAGAATTTGCAGAAAGAGCAATTGAGAAACAGAAATCCGCCTTCATTCGTTGGGGTGTAATGGCAGATTGGGCCAACTGCTACCTTACATTTGACCCAAAGTACGAAGCAAACCAGCTGAGAGTCTTCTATAAAATGTATGATAAGGTATGTTGAACTTTTGTTGAAGTGTGTTTTGATTTGTCATGAGTTTTGATTCTCCTAACTTTCTTCCCCTCCCTTTCCTCTTCAGGGTTTCATTTATCAGGACTATAAACCTGTATTCTGGTCTCCTTCAGCAAAGTAAGGATCAATTTTCTATTTTGTCTTCAATATTTTAGCAAGGATATCAATAGCTTTTCGTGTTCCAGTGTGTTAACTTTGTTTGATGTCTACCCAGAACAGCCTTGGCTGAGGCAGAGCTCGAATACAATGACCAGCACGTCAGTCGGTCTGTGTACGTGAAGTTCCCGCTGTTAAAGTCACCGCCTAAGCTGAGTTCTGTGCTAGGTACTGACCTCTCTATTGATTTAAAGACTGACAGCTTTTATTTTTGTTCTAATTGTGAGTAAAGTACTTCTAATTTACATCTGTAGATGGATCATCCCCTGCTAGTGTGCTAGTCTGGACCACGCAACCTTGGACTGTGCCATCCAATCAAGCAGTTTGTTACATGCCAGATTCAGCGTAGGTGTCTTTAACTTGGTTCAGTGATCTGTGTCAGTCCTTATCGATATTTAACAGCAAAGTTAAAATGTTCTGGACTACCATTGCAGTTTATCTAAGCCATCGTTTTTGTGTTTTGTTTGGTTTGGTTTGCTTTGTGTTTTTCTGTTTGTTTTTTTTTAAGTGACACAATTGTGAGCTTTGTTCTATATCTATTAGCATATTGATTTCTGCTTAATTTCTTTTTTTACTTCATGATGCAAAGTTACCTTGAAACTCTTTGGAGATTTACAAACGAATTGGACATGTAAAACATACTTGTGTGTCTTTTCATGAGATGAAGCATATAAAAAACCTGCAGCTTTGTGGTGTTTCTTTATTTGGTATCACACATGCATGTTTGTATTGCAGATACTCAATTGTGAAATGTAAAACTACCGGAGAACAATTAATTCTTGCTGCAGATAGAGTTGAATCTACAGCTGCTGTTCTGGACACACAGTTTGAGGTTATATCAACATGTAAAGGTAGGTTTTAACATCGATAATCTTAAATTCCTTGGAAATCTCCTGCTAGGTTTCTGAAAACTGCCTTAGTTTTGATGTATTAATAAGTTTGTTTATAATTTAAGGACACTCTTTACTAAAATAATACAAAGAGGAGGAGTAGTCTGTCAGATTTACTATTAGTGTATTGTAGCTAAAGTTTTCATCTACAGATTTCAAATTAATTTAAAATCTGTATTCGTGCTTGGAAAAATGAAACATGGAATGAAAGTCTATTCAGTATGAAAATCTTATTTACACTGAATGCAGTTTGTCTTCCAATCCATTGCGGGTGAGAACAAGGGATGAATTACAAGTATGGCTGTTGCAGTATCATAAGTGGCTGTTGTCTGGACAAACTAAAACAATTGAGTTTGCATCCTAACAAACTGAACAGTGATATTTCTTAATAGCAGACTTGGGATTCAGTGTCATGAGTTGGGATTTAGTATCTCATTTGTGAGCTTTATTCATTTGCCTTTATCAGTAATTCAGTGCTAGAAATAGCACATCTGAAGGAGGTGAGAAATCTGTTTCTATGACTTTTCAGGTAGTTTTGGTGTCTTTCCATGGCTTCTTTTTCAGAGGAACTCTTGTTTTTACCTAATGATAAAATTACCTGGAGGTGTTTTTTTCTTTCAACTTCTACCTTCTTGAATGGTATTATTTGCAGAAAACATACAACAGTGGAGTTGGACCTTCTTAAAAAGAAATTTCATATTGGAACCTCTTCTTTTTATCTTCCCATATATTCAGTAATTAATTGTATTTGTTACCTTTCTCTTTTTGTATACCTAAGTGTCTGACAGCAGTTCCTAAAGATGTTTCCTTCTAGGAGGAAAGCATTTGGTGAAGGCCATTTTGTCATAGGAAGCATTCCTTGAGCTCTGTGATTCTTGACTTTCAGCAAGACTTTAATACTAAGATTTCTTCAGTGTTTTTTAAGCTTAAATTGTCCCTTTTTTCATTTGTGCTGTACTTTCTTTATTAGAATGTAATTTAAATTAATTGCTAATGGTGATGCTAATACTTAGTGGCAAAACTAGGAGTAAAATCCCAAATTCAGGACTTTTAGCCTATTAAATAAATATGGAGATTTGTTTCCAGAACACTCAGATAGTGATCCCCAAGGAATGGGAGTGTGTGGAGTATTTCAAGGTGTAATGGCACTACTCAAGGAATACCACTGTCTAAGGTAGAAAAAACCTTGTTCTTCAAAAAACAACTTTGCACAGAATGAGCAACGCAGAGAATTTGGAAGCGTTTGGACAGAGACCCACAGACCAGAGAAAGAAGTAGCACATCTGAAGAGTATCCTGTGCATACACTTGATCAGTTTTCTTTTTCTGTTCTCTGATAAAAGAAGCTGGTTGTGTGAATTGTGTTGCCCTATTTTATCTTCTGGGGTTTTTTTTTATTTTTCAGGTACAGATTTGGTAGATGGTTCTTGTGCTCATCCCACGATTCCTGGCAAAGTGTCTCCTTTGTTACCTGCAAATCATGTGACAATGGCAAAAGGAACAGGATTAGTTCATACAGCCCCAGCTCATGGTATGGAAGACTACAGTGTAGCTTCCCACCACCAGCTACCCACGGTACTCTATTTTTTCAGCTGTTGCTCTTGATTTCCTGCAACTGTTTGATTGTGTGCCTCTAAAATGATTGTTGTAATTTGTGCATAAAACTTGAAAATGTTTTGAAGCATTCACAGAAGTGTATCACTGATGTTCTGCAGGAACACAAGACTAACTTTAAAAGAAGTGTGTATCAGGATAAAAGGGTGAACTTTAACTAGTTCTGCTAGTTAAAGCTTACAGAGGAGTGGTAGAACAGAATCAGATTTTTCTGCTTTCTATGTGGTTTTGTTTTTAAAAGGATAACGCAGAGAATAATTCTCAGATATTGATTCTCACTACTCAGAATTGTCTTCTATGTGCAGACCAGTAAATTATAAGTTATGTAGGTCATTATTGCTTTTCTCTTTTAGCAAAGCTTGTTTTAAACATGTGCATAAATACAGCTCAGTTATGCATGGTCAGTTTGTGATTGGTTGGAATGAAGATGCAGGATATGAGGAGGTTTAGGTTTGTTTTTGTTTTTCACTGTTAATTTGAAAAGTCATTGACATACCAGTGACTTGATGTAAGACAGTGGTGGTATATCTGCAAGTGCAGTGGTGCTCGTTTCTTCTGACACATAAAATTCACTTGCCTGATAAATTACTAAACTGCAGTTCATTAAATCTGAAGTGTACCTAAATATTTTGTTATTTGTCATAAAAGGAGTTACTCAGTAGAGTATTTAATTGGCATTTGAATACCAAAAAGATAATTAATCACCGCATGGTATTTTATTGATGTGATTAATATATTGGTTTATAGGATTGCCTTGTGGATGAAAGTGGATTTTTTACTGAAGCTGCAGGTCCTGAACTTAAAAACAAGAACGTCCTTGAAGAGGGGAATGAAGCTGGTGAGTATTTGATGTTTGACCACTTGTTACTTTATCAGGCACAGTCCTGCAGGTCTATTTTGAGGGTTCATATAAACTGAATGCGTAACAGTAGCGATGTGTTCAAATTGGATTTTAATCTTGCCTCGTTTTTTTTCCATCAGTCATTCGGATGCTTCAAGCAGCTGGGAGTTTGTTGAAAGAGGAGAAGTATGTGCACAGTTACCCCTATGACTGGAGGACTAAAAAACCAATGATTATTCGGGCCAGCAAGCAGTGGTTTGTAAACACAGCAAATGTGAAGGCTGCAGCACAGGTACATAATTTTACTTTCTTATGGGACATTTCAAGGCAACTGATTCTGTTTGGCATTAGCAAAACGATCTTACTGTAGTTCACTCCAGGATATGTTCTCTAGGTTTTATGAACACAAGTTGAAAAGTGTCGATTATTTGTTAAAGTTATGAATGTTATCAGGTTTTTTGTCAATATTGATATAATCCATGGTAAATACATTGACTGGCATATTTACTCATTGTTTTTACAGATATAGAAGTTTCTTAGAGCTACTGATTTTTTTCCGCAAAATATCTTTGAAAATACAGTGTTTCAAGGAATTAAATCAGAAGAGACAAATTTATTGCTATCAAAATTATCTTTTTTGTTTTGATAGCCTCGTGCGGCCAGATATCTTTGTTTGTTCCCTTACTAATTTTGTCACAGTCCTATTTTAAGTAACTTAAAACCGTATTTTTTTTTTTTTAATATGCAGTGCTCTTTGAAATTATGTACATCCACACAGAAAATTCAGACCAGCACCTTAGGCTGCCTTGGGTAACAGTGATTTCATTCTAATTAGGGCACGAGGTGTATATTCCATATTCATCTTTATCTAGAATGAATGAAAACATGATGGTTACTCAGCAGGGCTGGGAGTGAGGGGTAGCCCACACTCAGTACTACAGGCTGTATGTATCGAGGTCGGATTTCAAAGCAGATAACGGCACAAGACACAACGAGCTTTTAAACTTCAGGTGAAGTTACTGATGCCACATTCTTAACTCACTTCAGGGTGTGTCTGCTAGAGAATCAGAGTTGGCAGAAAAGCTTTGGGTTTTGGTTGGGGAAGTGTACAGTATATACAGTGTTCAAATTGAAGAGCAACAAGCAGTGAAGTAAACAAACATGACAGTTGCCCAAGAGAACATGTTATTTAATACTGGGAGTGGGAGCATAGGCCTGTACTGTTTTTTACTGGCAGCGTAAACAGTGTTTGTGTGAATGCTGAAGTGGGTTCAACAGTTCACTGTCTACTTTGTAGGACGTGCTGAAAAAAGTGAAAGTTATTCCTACGTCTGCAGTGAACAGGATGCTTGAAATGCTGGACAGAAGGACGTTTTGGTGCATATCACGGCAAAGATGTTGGGGTGTCCCGATTCCTGTTTTTTATCAGAAGAACACAGGAGAATGCTTGATAAACAGGTATCTGTCTAGCTTTATACACTGAGAAATGAAAGAAGAAGCACTGTGTTGTGCTGCAGTTTCTTGATGTTACAAACTTCTTACTATTTTAAGTATAAATTCATGCTTTTACTTGTAGCTTGTACACAGGACTAATTTAGCTATTAATTAGAACAGTCAGAAACTTGTTGTTGGATGTGACTTGTATGTAATAGGAATCAATTTACTTTAACACTAAAGTTACTTGAAAAGTCCCCTTGAGATTAATTGCTGCTTTCATCCCTTATCTTCACGTTAAGTTAGCTGGCAGTCATGACTGGCTTTTACACTTAAGAGAGCAGTGAAATCAAGTTGTGGTTAGAATATATTGCAACTGTAATTGTAGCACTGTAAATCGAACAGTACAGGTACTGTGTCAGAATAGGCTTTTACAGTTAAGTAAGTGACGATGAGATAACTGAAGTGGAATAACCATAACCACATTGGTTGCAGAACAAATAGCTGCACTTTGTTTCAAAATAAAATTAGAGTGGTTTTGAAGAGCCAGCCTCAACTGTAAGTAAATGACCTTTAGCTGTATGATTTGGTACGTCTAAAGCTTCACATGCTAGCCTGGTTCTACCATCTTATGGTTAATAGTATCAAGATATTGCAAACACTCATTTTCAGGGATTCCAGACAATGTAATGCAGAGGAAATCGAGGCTATGCTTTAAAACAAGAAAACTCAACCAAATATGATCCTTTTCTGTCCTTTAAGGAGTAATAGAGTTTTGCTTCTACTCCTTTGCAGAACAGAGGTTTTCAGTTGTGAATGCCCTCAAAGAGGTGATTTCATAAAAATAGTACTGGAGAGTTGCACATTCACTAATTATTTCCGTAATAGTTTCCTGCCTTGAGATATGCTGGTGTAACTCAGTTGTGTGCAGATTCGTTCTGGGTAATAAGATTTCATGGTTGGAGATGAACTTAAATACTGTTGCAGAACTTTTTTTATTCTGATATTGAATAAATGGACTTCAAGAGTCCAGCGTGTTTTTCAGAGACTGTACTGAGCACACAAGTGTAGTAGTAGGTGAGGCTTAGGGTGTGGAGAGCAGGGAATGGACTTTAAACAGTTAGTCCTTAGTTTCACCTAATGTGACTGGGTGTGTAGGTGCACAGAGATGTACTTTGGCTCTTTCACCGTAGGCAGTAACTGTGAGAAAAAACCACAGTGGCCACAGTTGTTTATAGTACCTGAATAATGCTGGCACACATCAGGAAATAAAGGGATGGAGACTTTGTGGGGTGTAAACTCGCTTTGCCTGCAAAAATTGTTACCATGATAAAAAGTGTGTGTCTGTATAAAAAAAAATTACCATTTCTGAGGAATACTTATTGTATTCTATCTGAAGAGTAGGCTTGAGTGTGTGTGTGTGTTGCTTAAGATGGTCAAAATGTAGCTCAATAAGAAAATAAGAGTGTAATGAAAACCAGTTTAGCAATTGTCAGTTAAATGTGAAGGGCACCACAAAGCAATAGGTTCTTCACAACATTTAGGTGCTGACCCAACTGGGTACAGAAGGCATTTATTTGGAAGGAGGAATGCATTGGGAATTCCTTTAGGCTGTAGTAAAATTACCTTGAAAGCCAGTGACCTCTATTAAAAACCATGCCCTTTGTAAGTGCTTGAGCTGGGTGAGATTATTGCTGGAGTTGTGTGAAATGTGGCAGTCTGGGCATTTTGTTGTGATAAACTCCGCAGTAGTTTAACACCTCCACCTTTCTGTGTAGGTAGTGACCCAGCAGTCACACATGTACCTGAAGGAACAAAGGGACGTGTTTGGGTAGAATTGATCTGGGAAATAAAAGACACACATTCAGGAAAAAAAATGAGATATATCCATTATGCTTGAAAAGAGATTTATTTTGTTTGACTGACAGCTTCAGATGCTCATTTATAGCCGATACTCTTTACTTCTAACTTCACTTACTCTAGGTAAAAATTTTAAAAACAAGTGTAAAACAGTCATTTAGTATTTAAAGTTTACCATAGCAGACTTTCGTAATCAGAGTAGGAAAAGTGCACAGAATATTGGCCTATAGAAGTGACAGGCAAATTAAGAAGACAGTCTGTCAATTCATAGGTCATTTTCCTGGACACCAGTTCTTATTGAAATAAACAGCTACACCTCGATTTTTTGTTGCATTTGCATTATCTTTTGAAAATCATACCACATATTGCCGAAATATTTCTCAGCACCTAAGAAGTTTCATATTCAGATGGTGTGAATAATTAAAACAAGAGTAAATAACTTACATCTCAAAACAAAAACTGTTTTTAACCTGAATGCTGGATAAACATGTTTCCAGTAGCAGCTGCTCTGTAGTTTTTGAGTGGCTATCAAAAGTAACAGCATCTCCACTGGAAGTCAGTGTAGTCCACATGGAGTTGCTGTTACATATGAGAGCACCAATGGTCGGTCTGGAGTGATTTTATTTATTTATCACCTGTAAAAAGGACTTCTAAAAAGAAAAAAACAAAGCCCCTAAAATAAACCACTGTTTGCCTCTGTGAGAGTTGCCCCTGAATTTGTCACATGAAAAGCTGCAGAAAGTTCATCTTTCAAGATTGAAATGTTTTCTCTAACAGAGTATTTTTCCCCCACCAACAATCCAGTCTTTCTAACTTAAAAGCCAAGAGGTAGGTTGTAATCTTGCATTCAACAAGCTGGATGCAGGATCTGCATAAGTCTTCTTTTTTCCTGCTGTGGCCCCTTATAGCTCTTAAAGACATTTGATTCAATGACACTGTTGTTTGTGATTATAAATCTAAAATGCCAGTGATGATTAAATTCTTTCTGTAGCGTATACTGCATCATATTGTGATCAGGAATTTAAAAATTACTATTAAAAAAAAACTTAAATGAAAGAGAGAGAAAAGAGAGAACGTTTTTTCATTATTGCCATCTGCAGTAAGAATACAGAGGTGAGATTCTGTGTGGTTTTTCCGCAGAGGTGGAGAAAAAAGACTTTAAATAGATTACGTGCACAAATAGATGCTTATACTGTTTGTCAGCTTTCAACATCTAATAGATTTCAAGAGAAAGCATTCTGATTCTAGGAGATTCTGTAACTCATGGAAGAGAAGAACTCTAAAACTAAAATGAGACAATTGTATTTCTAGTAGTAGCTCAGAGGAGGTAGTAAATGTGAGATACGTACTTTAATCTGACCTCATGCAGTAACTTCTTTACAAATTCACTTTACAAATTCACTGTTCAGATATTGGTAATAAATAGTACTATTGCTATAGACTATTCTGATGCCTGAGAACTTCTGTCAGCGTCCCTGTGACTTTCATTAACAGGTAACTTGAATTTCTGACAAAGGAAACCCCAACATGCTTTTGAAGTAGATCCACCCTGTGCTCTAATTTTCTTTTTAAAATATTAAGACATTTCAGTGAATTATAAGCAATAGCAACTTACCTAAATACTTACTGGTGCAGTGTTGATGTTCAGGTAAAACAGCTTAAAGATAACTTTTCCCCTTTGCTGCTGTTCGAGAAGAGATCGAGAGAACATCAGGTGCTGTATTCTTCTCCTCCTGACTATATCTTAATGCTGCCTAATTTCTGTTAAGAGATTAAATAAGTGTTCAGCATAATCAATATCAGACTCCAGAGTGATTGGCTGGTGTCGTGGTAGCGTGAATTGCCGTAGGGGTTTCAGTGTGAAAACGTAGCAGTGACACGTAATGCAAGTTCTTGTAGATAGCGCGTGAATACAGGGCAAAGTTTTACAATGCTGTTTATTGCTAACTCGGGGAATTATCATGCTCACGTTGAAGCCTGCAGATTATAAAGTGATGAGTAGTTATTTGAGAAAGGTGGTTTTCACTTGCGACTTACAGAAAAGGGCTTTGCAAAAATCCTTCTCCTCGCAGCGCAGATACCTTAAAAATAGTAATTTCTCTCTGTTGTGGTAAAAGTTAATCATAAGGATCTTGGGACAAGAGTAGAGGCGGAGGGGCAGGGGCTGTGTTTGCATGTCTTGGGTTTTTCAAACTGTAGGAAGAAAAAAGGTTTGTTGAAAAGGTACTGTCTCCTCTTTTAATCGCCTGTTACTGTTCACTTATATTCTCTAGGGAAGCACTATATAATGAAAAAACTTGTACTGCTAAAATTTTAATTTCTTTTAACTCTTGATTTGAAACTGTGGTAGAATTTTGACAATATTCATCAATAACAAATTATATACTGTAATAACAGTCATTGACTCCTTATTTCTTTTAAGTGATTGATAACACAAATCTGACCTTCTTTTAGTTATCTGAAAGCTTTTATCTGTAGCATAATCAATCTCTTGGTTCATGTGTCACCAAAATGCATCTTGAAAAAAATTCTGCTCTTCATAAATTAATAATGTAAGTCTTTGCATCGCATAACAATACAGTTGATAAAAGGTTAGTCCCTAGTATGTTTTGTGGTGTGACATTGGCAATCCTTACTGTAAATGAAGGCAGTCGTTTTATGATGGTTTCTCAAGGGAGAGCAATAGCAAGGTTTTATTTCCTTCTTCTCCCTTCCCCCCGACTTCCAGTGGAAAGGAGAACAGTTTACCCTCACTACAGGTAATGCAGTTTGCACTGACACAGTCTTTCATGTTGCCCCCCCCCTCCTTAATTTCTCAAAATATTTATGTGGTAGGCATGACCTTAATAATTTCTCTTCCACTGAGGAGAGGTGTCATTGCAGTTAACAGTTGCAGTGTCAGAAAACTGGTGGCACTTCAGGCTGCATCTCCTTTACTGAAAGTTTAGAACATCTGACAAACTGAAATTCCTGCTGTGATCAAACTGAATCCAGACAGTTGGTGGGAAAAGATTTGTTTGTTAAGAGTATGTTTCTACATGTTGTCCAAGGTAGCTGCTAGTTTTGGTTTTTAGCTGGATTTAGCACCTTTTAAAAATCCCTGCAAACACTAATATCATGAAATACCTGTTGAATGCTTTAAAAATGCATAAGTTGAAAATTAATTCATCCTACAGTTTATGTCCCTCCACTGAAGTGTATTTACAATACAAAAAAAATGTGTGGAAGACAAGCTTAGTTCTTGTTTGAATTTTCTGCTTGATTTACGGAGCATGCTGGTAGTTTTTCCATAATAGTTGTGGGTATGACTCCTAATTTGAAAATTTTTCAGGCTCTAAGTGAGGCCAGAGTAATTTGCAAAGCACTGGATTATGTCTTCCATGAATGATTCGACATACACTAACATTTTATGTGGTAATAAACATGTCTTAGGATTAATAATCCTCTTTTTAATTTAGCTACTCTTGTCTTCTGCTGGTGAGTTCCATGGGTAAGGCTTGGCCATTAACAGGAAGGCACTGAGACCGTGGAGAGAGCTTTTAAAATACTCATTTGAAGACAACTGATTTTCTATAATTGTATTTAAAAATACACTTATAGATCCATGGAATGGTTTGGGTTGGAAGGAACTTAAAGATCATCTAGTTCCAACTCTGTGCCATGGGCAGGGACATTTCCACTAGACCAGGTTGTTCAGAGCTCCATCCAGCCTGTCCTTGAACACTGCCAGAGATGGGGCATCCACAGCTTCTCTGGATACTCTATTCAAGTATCTCACTACCCTCAGTAAAGTGGTGTAAAAAAAAAAATAAACATTTTTTTCCTAATATCTAATCTAAACCTACTCTCTTTCAGTTTGAATCCATCTCCCTTTGTCCCGTCACTACATGCTCTTGTAAAATGTCCCTCTCCATCTTTCTTTCACTGGTAGCGTATTTGAAAAGAATCAAAGGTGTTGGCAAGGAGTGAAAAATACTGTTGTGTATTGCTCTTTCTGAAATGTTCCCAGGGGCTACAGTTTGTGTCATCACTGATTGGGTGTAACGTGAGGTACTGACCCTGCAAGAGAGAGAGAAATTCAGCGACTGACCCTGCAAGAGAGAGAGAAATTCAGCGGGATAGTTCAGTCCGGGCTGAGACAAACTTCCCCTTGACTTATTTGGTTTGGGTTTTTTTTTCCTGAGAGCTTTTCAAATTTGAAGGTTTAGTGTGAAGGAAGCAAGACCTAAGGATTACGTATCAGCTATCTGCCAGGAATCTACCAGGACTTGTGGTGATGTTTGCTTTTGACTTTGGAGAAGTAACACTCTCACAACAGAAAGTACAGGCAAGTAGGCCTCTGTGCAAATATTTCTGAAAAGAAGCAATACCATTCAGAACTGGAGCTCCTCAGTGTTATTTTACCAAGATAAATGTTAGCAGATATATTACCAAGCCAAAAGTTGTCCTGTCGTCATTAGACTGGAAGCTGAATGATATCCATTCTGGTCTGAAAGGTAAAAATGGTGGTAGTGTGCTAGCTGGCTGTTGATCTGTGAGTGTTACTGGGTAGTGGGTTTATTCTCCAGAAAACCCGCTGGAATGTTCTACAGGAATTTGAGAAGTAAATTGATTAACTGGTGATTGATTAATATAAAATCATTGTTCTATCATTGCCTTTCGAGCAGTTGAGAGCAAAACTGCATTTCCTTTTTGCTGTTGCACCTCTTGTCATGAAATGAAGTACTTTGTTCTACAACTTCTTGGAGAACATGGCTTTTCTTTCTTAAACTCTTTGTGTAAGAGTCCACTAAATGTTTTAGTGATGTAGCTCAGCTTTTTAACAGAGCAGAAAAATATTGTGCTGAGGTCTAAATACAAAACCAAGTGATGACTAAAGATGATCATCTGCCTTTTTGTTTTCAAGATGATTATGCCAGACCATTATTTTACTTTTTCCCCTTTCACAATACTGTGTCAAGATGTTAGTTAAGTGATGAAATCTTCATTTCTCAAGTTATAAACAAAACTCTGGTGGTTTGAGTAACACAGCAGGTTTAGTTTGAAGTTGACAGTTGCTGCACTCCTTCAACACAGCAGATATCTTAAAAATCATCTCTTCAGTAAGTGCTCTTCAGTAAGAGCCAGCAAGACAAAGTGTGGGGGGTTTCTTTTGTTTTTTTAAGATACCTTAATTTATGTCTAGACTTGGCATTAAGCAATATTAAAAATCAATTCCCCATAGCCTTACCTGCTGGGGACAAGGACTGAATGTGTCATAATTAGCGTGCAGAACTGCACGCCTTGTGATGCCTTATCTGTTCACATCAGAAAAAAACGCTTAGGTAGGGTTTTTATTTTTCTTATTTCCGTGGTATTTGTTTATTTCAGGACCTTTGTCCTGGCTGGTGCTGTATGATCCCAACTCCTAGATTGCCTTGAGAGTGTTCAGTGAGTGAATGGTTGTTTGTTATCACCCCTCTACTGGGTACAGACGTTTCAGTTTCTTACATTATTGGGATTAATACATTTATATATATTTTTTATATATATGTATATAATAATTTTAAATATGTATTACTAAAAAGAGTGAAGCCAGGCAACTGGAAGTCTAATACATATGTACATTTTGTAACTTCATTCCCACATGAGTTTTCGAGGTGTCTTTATGCAGTAAAAAAATAAGCCTGTTGTCAAAAAGAGCAGATATTTTGAGGGGAAATAGTTGTGCAGTTTCTTTAAAATCAAGGTGAATAGAAAGTGAAATGGATTTTAAAAGTTTTCAAGCTGCTGGCATCTTTTCTGAGTGCCTGGTTATTGAGTATTTGCAGAAAAAGATATTTGGAATCCATGTGTCTGTATGTTTTACACAACCCTACCCATCATGGAAGACGAAACCAGGAAGTCTTTTTAACGCAGGCAGAAGGTTCTGAGGAGTCTTGTCTGGATTAGAAGCTGGAAAATCACAGGTTCCAATAGCTTGGTCTCTGTATCGGCCTATCTCACTACTTTGGGTCTAGGATACTTGTAGAAAGATACAATTCACTAATCAATCCATAATCCCCTCTTTTCTTCCTTCTAACCCAGTGAAACTATCACAGACGTCATCAAAGTAGTGGAGCAGCAAGGAACAGATGCGTGGTGGACCCTTCCTATTGAACAACTGCTGTCAAAAGAGGCTGTAGCAAAGGTAATCTTCCAGCTTCAAATACAGAAGATGCCTGAGACAGCTGAGTGAAAGGGAAAAAATGGAAAACTTTCATATATTCCCATGACCTTTTTCAATCTTGTACCCTCATGGGAAGGTATTAATGAAAAGAATATTCAGAAAGTAAGGTCTGAGTGTGGCAAAATACATGCAGTCAGATCTGTGCTGTTAATTCAGGGCAGAGATCTCCATCCCCCTGCCTTTAGTTCAGGTTCTCCTTCCTAGGTGACCAACTATCACCTTCCTAGGTGACATCCTAAGTAACAGAATTATGAGCCCAAATATATATTAAATCTTTGTCATCAAAATAAATTAGAATTTTTATTAAGTTCTTCCTTTTTATTGTACTTTAACAATTGTGTACTTAAGTGTGCACACAAACTATGGTGTTACTCTGCTGTCTGAGGTTTTTATTTGTCATTTTTCTTTGCTCTATTTTGGCTTTTCGTCAGTAGTTATTTGAAAACTATTAGGAAAAATTATCTGAATTATTTTGTGTACACTCAAAGTTGGGAGCAGAGCCTGTACAAACTGGTCCAGAAACCAAATTTGCTTTATTTCTAGCTTTGAAAAGCATTGATGATACAGAGTATTCTATTTGCATTATTTAATAATTGGTCTCTCAATAGGCTGGTGGTCACGATATTTCGGATTATGTCAAGGGACAGGATGTCCTAGACATCTGGTTTGACAGTGGAACTTCCTGGGCTCATGTTTTGGAAGGTACAGAATTAATTTGTTGATCTTTCTCTTAAAATACTCGGAGAGCAAAATACAACTGTGTTGTGTGACAGTGTTGGTGTGAGCAAAACTGAGGCAGATCATGCTGGCAGCAGACTGGTTGTGACTTCTTGTAAAACTGCTTTTGCTTGTAAAGATAAGGATTTAATGTTGGCAAACTCATTTTCAGAGTAATTGAAGTTGAGATTTTTGTAATATTCTACTCTGAACGATTCTGCCGTGTGGCATACAGTGTATCTTCTGATCAGAATGCACTTTTTTGGAGTGTAGACGTTTTGTGACGCAAAAGCCAAGGTATTTTGCTGCTAGTTGGTAACTCTTAAATCATTTTCAGTTAACAAATTTCAGTTTGTGCTTGTGTGTGCTATTTGAAGCAGGACAAGATTGAGATCAGCTGCTGAGTCTAAGTTTTATAATTTAAAAGTGTAGGTGTGCTTTTTCACTTTTGATTACTTTCAGTAACTAAAGTAGTATATTGTGGCTTAAAATATTTATACTTGCTATAAGCTGTTTATAGCTCCTACCGCCAGTAGTTGCTACTCAACAGGTAGCAGATATATATTTGTCTAAAAATACATAAAATATACACTGTTTACCTGGAGGATAGTCCAGAGTCAGGAGTCCTTTCCAGAGGAGGAGTCTGGTCCCATACATCAAGTCTGTTGGACTTTAAACCCTCTGTACACAATTGTGTGATAACAATCTTGTTGAATTATAAAACACGTTAGTACCAGAGGCTTTATTTCTTAGCAACGTGGTCAGGCAACAGTACCATCAGCAAACATTAATTTTCTAGAAGACCTTTACATATATTGAAGTTTAAAATGTTTCAGATTTGATTTTGAAAGGTAAAACAAAATAGTGGTATTTTATGCACAGTTACACACTTGTGTCCTGCAAGGGCTTAACACCTCAGCCTGCAAAAGTTACCTCTAATCCTGTGTAAAGGAAAGACATCCTTTAATAAGGAATAGCAGAATCAAGACTTCTTGATTCACTGTTAATTTGTGTAAGGCTCCCCTGTTGATTCTATAGTGTCTAATAAATGCTGGGTCTTTCACAGTACAGACTTCTTCTTTCATGGAAATCATTACAAGTTCCTCTTCTCTACCTAGTCCTCTCTTTCCATGAAATTTGCTGGAATGTGGTATATGTAAGGCATCTTTTGCTGTCTGACATGACTGGAGTGGCCCCACTGGTTCCAAAGCCAGGGACCTGACTGACAAGCAGTGTGACCCTGTAACCGTTTTTAACTTCAGAAATGACACAAAAGTTGCATTACGTTTTTTCTGTGTAATTGAGGCTCCCAGCCCCTGCCAGAAGTAGAAGTACAGTCTCAGTGAGTCATATCAAATTATTGGTTTAATTTACCCTTTATGAAAAATGCACTTTGCAAGAGAAGCTGTTGAATTAATAGTTTTGACTTCTCTTTCCCAATATGCTCCAGCTTTTAAATGTTTCTGCAGAACTTCTTCCAGTGGTAATAAAAGTAATCTTCAAGGCTTGCAAACAGGCTAACTGATGGTATTCTTCTCCAAATTACTTTTGGAGAAAAATGGGTGAAATTCATGGAGAAATCCAAAATGAGAGAATGTCTTAACGGGAAGAAGAACTTTCCATGGCTAAAACTCAGGGAAGCACAGAGTCATGTGGAAGCTGTCATGCTCCCTGTGCTTGCTGCCTGTTAATTTTGTAGTAGGAGGTCAGTGATAACAGCGATTGGTGCTGCCTCTGATGCCGGTGTTGTGGGGCAGTGGTTCTTTTGCAGCACGTTGAGTCACTTTCAGAGCAACTGGAGGACGTAAGAGATGGCTAAAACTGAGACTATTATTTGTTTTGCTCTGCCCTGAACCCAAGTTATTGAAAATTACAAATCAATTATCTATTAGTCACCAGCAGGAATTAAAGGTGTTACAGATTTCCCTGTCAGTTCCAATATTGCAAAAATAAGTCATTCTCTCCAGTGTCTCTGTGACTTGGGGAACTTGGGCCTGAGTTTTCACTGCGCTTGAACCGGCTGTGTCTGAGCTTACTAAATGAAATGCAGCTGTCACAAAATCCATCCCTTTAGCTGATGGCCACATAGATTGCTGTCAGAAAATATGGCAGGTTGGGAAGGGTGGGGGGGAAGAGGAAGAAGAAGAGAGAGATTCTGCTACATGAGGTTAAAGGAATTGCTGCTCAGTGACAGCAAGCTCAATGGCCTGAATGGTAGGTAGCGTGCACAGTCGTATTTCTAATGCTTGCCCTGCTGCATTTCCTACAAGAGCCTGGGCATAGTTCTGACAGAAATGACTTAAAGTTGCTCTTGTTTTGGTAAATTATGGTTGGCTTCCTTTTTCCAGCCTAGGTGTGTCTAAGGTACCACTTCTAGCTAAATGACAAATTAACCAAACCGCTCCACATCAGCAGTGTGGCAGGTAGGAAGGTGTGACTTACTCACTAAGATCAAAGATTTGGCTCCCACAGTCACAAACACAAAATTGTGATTATGACTAGATTGTGTGTGAAATAAATGCTGCTTGCTGGCACCACTGAGAGCAGATCCACAAGTGCAACATACTCTGAAAAACCCACTGCTCCTGAAGTTTTCAGGGGATGCTGTTTGCTTTCTTAATGCTCTGTTTGCATAACACTGTTTTCACTCAGTTTATTAGTTGTACCTGCTCATTCTATTTGCTTCTTGCTACACGTGCCCCAACTATTTTCTTGGAAGAACTGTTTTATGCAGTGTTAAAATTTTAGTCCAAATGCCTCATACATGAATAAATTCATTTCCACTCCCTCCAAAAACAAAGTGTGGTAAAAGAAACATTTTGTTCAAAAGCATGTGCTACTTTTGAATACTCAATGCCATGATGCCAAGGACTTTTTTTGTTGCTCTTTTGCTTTGAAATTCAGCCTTTTGATAGTGCATATTTCAGTGGCTATCTTTAGAGCATCCATGTTAGAGAAGAACTCTTTTCTGTCTTAAAAATTCTCTTACAGGTCTTGACGTTTTCCTCATGGACTGAGTGCCATCTGCACTACAACCATGAGATGATTATTTTTTAAAATATTTCATATAAAATGCACACTGGATTCCATTGTGATGTGATTTGCCATTGACAAAAGTCACACAGCTTCTTACCCATAGTTTTATGTCACAATTATGGTAGTTTTCAACATCAGAACTTTTTTTCCCTATCTTATTGGCTAATATTTAACTGAATGAATGCAATTATTTTACAACTTGCCTATCTAAGTGTTTAAACTTTTATGCTGACTGAGAGGATTGAATTTATCTTAGCTGGTTCATTCCTGGCATTAAAATACAATACGTTTAATCTAAAAGTCAAAGTCTGTAAGATCAAAGATATGGAATCTTGAAATCCAAACCAGAAGGATCATAAATTGTAATTCTCCTTAATGACCTATGTACTACACCTCAGTGTAAAATAAACAACTGAAAAGTCTCTTCAGGGTTCTTGGACATACTCCTCCATTTACAAAAAAAAAAAAAAAGTGAGCACTGTTTGAATTAATTTCTATATAAAATCTCAACTTTAATGAAACTGAGGTGGGGGAGCTATCTAAAAGGCAGGCTTTCTAAATGCAAACCCCATGTTTGTGTGTTACAGAGATAATATGTTCAGGCCTCTGTTAACTTTGCAAGCTGGAGTAGCCAGCTTGTCAGATATACTGGTTCCTGTCAGAAGAGACCAATACAGGGTGCTGTTTGTAATCAGTTTGTTTGAACTCTTCTCTCCTCTAAGTTGTAACTTCCATGAAAAGTTCTCTTTTGTAAAACCAGTGGCTAGCAAACTAGATGTAAATAACGAACACATTTTTACAGATTTTCCAGTGTTACTGTTTTCCTTACCACAAATATTCTCTTTTATCTTGTTCTCACAAGTATTTTTGTAGTCTCTTAATATAAAAGCTGATCCTTATTTACTCTACTTTTAAAACCCAAACTCTTTGTAGATTTTGTGGAACGAATAAGCAAATGTGCTAAAAACCATTCCATCCACCCACACATTTTTCCTGCACTAACTGGCTCTGTATGGCCTTGACCTTTGTAATGTTGAACTTCCTTTTATTGCAGGATGGATCTAAATATCGAAACTTCCATTAAGTTAAACAAATAAATCAAGGGTGTCAGCAGCAGAAAGAAGCGTTGCCTCAGGGGTCCTAGGAAGAGGATAAAAGGAGCTAGTACATAAAAACTGAGTAGAGAAACTTTTGTCTGAATCTTTGGAATCAAACTAAATCCTGACAAATGTGTATGAGTTTGCACATTTGAAGGCCTGGACTGGCATGTTCTGCTGTGTTTTAAGTTACTCTGTTCTCACTCCTGTGACCTGTCTGGGATTGCTCAGGACAAGGAGGGACTTCTTGAGTCAACACGTCTTGTACCTTTTTGTACAGTGAACTGAATTCCACCAGTAAAGCCATTTGAACTTTGCTGTCCTCTCTCAACCCTGGGGGATAGCTGGGTTTGCTCTTTTGCTTTCAGTGTGGAGTCAGCTGTTACCCAGCCTGTGTGCCTTGTAGCCCATTTTTTTCTCTGATGCCAACAGTACTCATTAGATCCAGGTGTTCTTCCCTAGCATTGCTTTTTTTTGTGTGTGTATTTACAGTGAATAATATTTCCACTCATACTTCACCTGGATAAGCTAAACAAACCAGGCTCCTCCAAATGCCTCTCTCCCCCAGCAGGCTTTCTTGTTTCCCATGTTGTCCTAATCCTTTCCTGAAATTTTTAATTTTCCTGAACACCAGTGACCAGAAACATAAGTTTTGTCGCAGGTGAGCTGTGGTCACTGCCAAAGCTCTCAGGTCTCGTCTAAATAGCTCTGCCTTACCCAGGTGGTCAAGCACTTCACACTCTGTGGTTTGTGTCCTGAGTAATTCCAAACTGTGAAGTTTTGGACTGTGGCATAGATTTTTCTTAATTCCACAATCTTTTCTTGGGCCTTTCACTTTGTTTAGGAGTACTTGGAAAGTATTTTTCGAACTTCTTATGAAGCACTCTGAGTGTGATAGCTTGTTTTTGTAATTTATTATTTTATTTGGGGGAGAGCAAGCTTATTTGGGAAATTGTGGAGTTCAATGAGTCTTGGATTTTTTTAAGAATGTGACACTAATGAATTCCTTGTATCATGGTTCAATAACCACACACCATTTATGAAAGTAACTTCTCCACTGAGTTTAAACAGCAGAATAAATTATACTAATCACAATTTGTGTATGAATTGTTTGAAGATGCAGGCTAATATTTCAAATAAAATTTTCTCTTTTTAAAGGTGCAGAGCAAAGAGCAGATACGTACCTTGAAGGAAAAGACCAACTGGGAGGTTGGTTTCAATCCTCTCTATTAACCAGTGTGGCAGTAAGGAAAAAGGCACCATACAAGTAAGTGTGTGGATTGCAAACACATTCCTACTCCATTTATTGAGTGTTAGGCTTTGGGTAGTGTGCACACCAGTATACAAACAAGAGGAATAAAATCATTACTTAGCATCTGATTTATGTTCTTATATTTTCAGTATAAATTTTTTCTCGGATTAGATTGGAAGGAATTTACTGTTTCATTTTTTTCCATCATAATTTTAATAGATATTTTATTTCTTAGTCCTTTAGGTATTACATTATCAAATATTATGGTTTTTTGCCATCTCTTTCACTCCCAAAGTTAAAGGGATTCTACAGGAGGTGCAGTGGGAAAGTCTCCTAAAATCATTGACTTGTGAATTGAATGTTACGCTGTAGGGAATTTGGAATGACTGTGTGTTAATCTCCTGCTGGAGTTGTGGAATACTGTTTGTCCCCTGGAAGACAAAGAGCATAGGAAAGGGTAATGTGGGTCAGTGGCAAGGAGGCTGCACAATTTTGTGAAAAGTATTGGCTTACAAAGTAAATAAATACTTTAGTCTTTAATAAATCTGAAGTCCAAGTGCCCTGGATATCTAAACAATCTGTTACTTGCACGGCAAATGAAGTTGTTTGCAGTACCTGGAGGGTAGCACAACGTATTCATCATTGGTTGAATCCAGCGGATGGAACCCCAGGCTTACTGAAATAGAGGGTTTCTGTATATTTTGACTTAGGAAAATCCTCATTAGAAATCTATTCCGAACACAGAATTTCACTGGGATTTGATTTTCACTTAAACCTTTTCTTCAGGACTCTGGTAGTTCATGGGTTTACTCTTGGTGAGAAAGGGGAGAAGATGTCTAAATCTGTCGGCAATGTGGTTGACCCCGATGTCGTTATCAATGGAGGCGAAGTAAGTGAAACTCGTTGAGTTCTTAGAATCATTAGTTACAGTTTTTCACTACCAGATTCTGCAGCTGTCCTGTGGCAGGGTTGTCTCTAAACAGCTGCCTTGTAGCAGAACTCTGAAAGGCTCTTCTAAAGACTTGGGCTACACTGCAATTCTGTTTGGCTGGAATGAAAACCTTGAGCTGTTTTTCTTCAGCTGAAGTGCCAAACCCCCACATCTTTGTTCTCTGCTGGGAGAAAATGCTAAAAGGAAAGAAAATTATGCAGAGGGTGTAGAATGGTTCCTTTTACCTGGCCACAGAAACCCAGTACACCTGGGAACACTGTTGATGGAGTAGTGGAGGTGGGGAACATTAAAAGAAAGTAAATTAAAACAGTTGACCTTTGCTTTCAAACTGAAACCTTTAAGACAGTCCTGGCAGTAGAGCTGTCAGATGTAGAAGCTGCATCCCAGCAGTCTGTCTGCTCTCAGCCTAGACTGTTACTGACTCTGGAAACTTCCTTCCATGGTCAGGAATGTTGCACTGCAGGTGATGCTCTGATTATTTTTTTTTCCCCTTCTCCAGTTCTGCTGTTGCTCTTTGTGAGGCTGCAAAGCAGATTTTGCACCTCTCTCAACAAAAGAATCAATCCTTACAGACTTGGTTATCTGATTCATTAAAACAGACAATTGTTCCTATTCTTTTGAAAAGGGCAGAAGCCATTTTCAGAGTTGAAAACAGTCTGAAGGGGAAGAAAAAAGTCTGTAGTTTTAGGTATTAATCTTGCTATTTTAATGACAAGCATTTGAAGAATTTAGGGCTGCAGGTGAGTTTCTCTCAACTTACCCAGATTCAGCATTGCCTGAACACAGACTGCTGCAAGTATCTGTTGTAGCCCTGCTGAACAGTAAATCCTGCTAAAAGGGGGTGAAGGCCTCCAAACACAGCGGCCTTCTGGGCACACGAACAGGGTTTTAGGTAGGCCTGTGAGGGGCAGGGAGTTGGACTCGGTGATCCCTCTGGGTCCCTTTAAGCTGGAAGTATTCCATGGCTCTGCAGCTCACAGCACTGCTCACCAGGCTGCAGGACCCCTGGCAGTTTCACTTGTGTGCCTTTCTGTCCGTCCTTAGGATCACACCAAGGATCCTCCATATGGTGCCGATGTTCTCCGCTGGTGGGTGGCAGAATCCAATGTTTTTACAGAGGTGCTGATTGGGCCTGTGGTACTTAATTCTGCCAGAGATGACATCAACAAGGTAGGAGCCACCTATGCTAATGCTGTTCATTCTGATGGCAGGCCCTCTTTGTAGTGGCTGCAAAGCTTTTCAGGCTTTAGACTAAAGGGAAGCTTTTCCAAACTCATTTAGGTAGGTACTACTGCTTCTCACATCTGTGGATCAAAGAGTGTTCTAAGAAAAGGACTGATTTTTGCAGCATGCTTTGGTAACAGCCAGTCTTGTATTCTTCTGTAGGTCCTTTTGGCATATGTTCTCCATCCTGCTTTTGTAACTATTCAAACAGTCATTCTGAAAAGTAGCCAATTTTAGTTAATTCATCATAGAATATTAGCATTTTGCTTTTCATCTGAAGTGCAGACCATTAATGTTTAATTTTTCTGGGTTGTTCCTAGCTCCGGAATACACTGCGCTTCATGCTGGGAAACGTGGATGGCTTCAATCCAGAGACCGATTCCATCCCCCCTTCAGAGATGTACATAGTAGATCAGTACATGCTGCATTTATTGCACGAGTATGGCAACAAGGTAGGGGTAAATTGTGTTCAGAGAAATGTGTGTGTACTGTTTTTCATTGGTTAGAACCTCTAGGGAAAACTCTTTAAGTCTGTAGGTAGATTATGTGTCAAGTAGGCACGTTACAACCACAAAGGATTCTTAGGTGCAGTGTGTGCTCTCTTCAAGCCCATTTCAGCTTTTGAGGAAGGCTGTAACGTTCTTAACTTGGCTTTGACATCAGCCAGTTTTTTCCACTCCCCACTCCTGCCCAAGATGTCAATTTAGAAGTCTCTAGAAATAGCTAAGAAAGGATATAAAAAACCAAACCTAAAGAATTCTAGAGCTTTGGAAATCTGCTGTAATCCAGCACTTTGTCATGTCTGTCACTCAGAACCATTCTGCTGATACTATGGGCGTAATTCCTGGGCTTCCCCCTGTTGGCTCCCCTCAAATTCGAATTGAAATTATCTCTTCGGCCTAATTGTTAACTGCATTAATAGTTTTTCCTCTCCAACAACCTTTCAAAGAAAACATTCTCCCAGACTTTGTGTCACTGATTACAGTTTCTCTAATTTTGGGTTTATCAGGGGCTGTCATTATGTGCCATCTGATGGAAACTGATACGGCTGTTCTTACCTGCCTCCCTCTCCCAGGTTACAGACGCATACAAAGAATATGATTTTAGCAAAGTTGTCCGATTACTTGCAAGCATTCTGTTCCAGAAACTTGTCTAACTTCTATTTCAGCGTAATCAAAGACAGGTAAGTTCCTTCCTGCTGCCTTCAAAAAGGAAAAGACACTTGAATGGGTTTGAGATGGAGGCAGTAACATTGCAGGTGAATGCTGAGTGGCTACAGGTATCTCAGGGAACCTCTGAGATTGTGCTCTAGTGCATTCCAGCTCCCCATGAAAGCTCAGCTGCTCTCAGCTCTTTGTCATCGTTGTGTTTCAGCGTTCTGTCCACTGGGGGTACTGATGGCTCTCAAAGGTAATCACACATGCACATTTAAAACCAAATAAATATTTGAAGATAGTCTTGGATCTGTATTTCTCCATAGAAGGGTGTACATCTGAACCTGGGAAGGTAGGGGGAAGGGATTTTAGCACTTACCTGGACAATGATGTATTTATCTGCTTTTTCAATTAGTACAAAATCCCAAGGGTGTGACAGATACCTCTGTAAATTTGAAAGGGCTGTTTCATGTTGGTAGGAGATGGGGGGTTATACTGGTCTTTAGTTGCCAGAATGTGAATAGAGGGTTTAAGGGGGAGATGATAAAAAAGCCGTAAGGCTAAGCTTTATAGATGAACCAGAACAAAGGGCTGACAGAGCTGCCTCCTGATGACAGATTCTGTACAAATTAACATGTACAAAACCTCCTATCCTGTGACAAATGTGGCTGCATATGCAGATGGTCCTGTCTGTAGCCCACTGCTCTTGCCTAAGAAGGGCTCTTAAGAGAAGCTTTTCTTAGGAAGGCAGGCTGGGTCAGACTTCTGTTCTCTCACGGCTGTCCTGGAAGCGTGGTTCTTGAGCAGGAGCAGTGACATGAACACAGGAATCCTTTCCCAGTTTCATGGCTGTCTTGCAGGCTCTATTGTGAAGAAGCAAAAGATCCAAAGCGTCGCTCGTGTCAAACCGTGCTCGCACAGGCTTTGGACGTGGTGGTCCGGTCCTTTGCACCAATCCTTCCTCACTTGGCAGAGGAGGTTTTCCAGCACATCCCTTATAAGAAAGGTAAAGCACATACAATATCTAAAGAGTTCTGTTAGTGCACTGTTTAATTGCACAGTTAAAGGGAATGCAAATGCAGAGATGTGCCATTCTTTTTTATTCATGTAATAAACACTCAAACAGAATAAACTAAGAATTCCTTTGGTTTGCTTTCAAGACTCAGAGGGTGTGTTTCGCACTGGCTGGATTAATGCAAGCTCAGCATGGAAGAAGCCTGGCATTGAGGAAGCAATAGAAGGTGCTTGTGCAATAAGAGACTCTTTCCTGGGGTCCATCTCTGGCAAGAATGCTTTGGAATATGAAGTCATCATTGTAATTGAGCCTGGACTGCTGTTTGAATTAATGGAGGTAAAAAATGCATCTAAGAAGAGTGCTGTCTGTGTGAAAAATACTAATTTCTGTAAACTTTCCTCTGCTTTGTACTTGCCATAAAAATCACAGGAGAGTTGAGGTTGGAAGGGACTGCTGGAGCCTGTACAGCCTGAGCCCCTTGCTCAGAGAGGCTTAGTTAGAACAAGCTGCCCAGGACTGTGTCCACTTGGGTTTTGAATACTTCTGAGAACAGAGACCCCACCACCACTCTGGGCTACCTGTGCCAGTGTTTGACCACCCACACAGTAAAAAATGGGTTTGTGTTTTCTTGGAGAAAGATCAACCTGCTGGCAGTGCTCTTTCTAATGCAGCATCCTACTGTGGAATGCTGCTGGCCTTTGCTGGGAGAGCAGAATGCTGGCTCATGGTCAGCTGCGTGGCCACCAGCTTTCCAGCCAGCTGGGGCAGAGCTCCATGAGACTGCCAGCCAGTTTCTCCATCCCACTGAAGTTCCTCTGACTGAAAGCACAGCCAGTTGGTGTATCAGACCCTCTTTGGAGCACTGTCAGCAGCAAACTTGCTGAGGGTGTGCTGTGCCCCAGCACCCAGCTTATTAGTTAATGGATTAGGAAGTACTGGACCCCAGACTGTCCCCTGAGCTACACTACTAGTGACTGGCCTCCTTAAAACACCTGTGCTAGTGCCAGTGTTCCTCCAAAGTCATCTGCTTTCTTGATGTGAGGGTCAAAGTAAACTGCAGAGGGAACTTTTACACTGCAGTTCAAGTCTGTACTCCTGCTCCTGGCAGGAGTAAAGAAATTAGACTCTTGGTTCAAATCATCCATGGTTTCGCATTTGTTTTATAGAATGGAGCATCTTGGATGCCAGTCTGGATGCTAAACAGCACTATAGATATATGTCTATTTGGACACGTGCAAACAAACTTGTGCTCTCTCCCTGACAAGGCTCTGCTGCAATCACATACATAATAATTTTATTTTTGCTTTAACGTCTTTTAGGAGGCGGATGCCGAGGCACAAAAACGGGCTGCAAGTCTAAAAGTTCCCTCTCTCCCCTAGGCACTGCAGGCTGAAGAAACTTCTGCTGTTTCACAGCTGAATGAGATAATGATGGCTTCCCAGACAACCCTGCTGAGCGAGCTACCCAAAGAAACACCCGCAGATGCAAACATCACCAAAGGGACCTTTCTCATTAACTTGGAAGGTAAGAGAACTATTCCAGACAGGCTACAGCACTAAACAGCTTGTCCTTCCCTGCACTACAACATACTTTGTTGTTCACATTGTATGTATAGTTGAGTTTTACCTACAGCCTCTCTCTCAGCAATAACACTTCCTTTATCAGGTGGTGGCATCTGTGAACAATCTTCATATAAAGTTATAGCCCGACCCATTGCCAAAGCCAAATGTCCTCGCTGCAGGAAATACACTTCCGAGTCCTCAAGCACTCCCTGCCCACGGTGCCTCAACGTCCTTGCTGGAAAAGGGAGCACGTGAAGACAAAATGCCCGTGCAGAAGCTGCTCCCAAGTCCTGAGTATGGAAGTCTAACATAGCCATGGCTAACCAGCAGGTCTGCATACTGAAACCTGTAGAACCAGATGCTTGAGCCCCAGTCTGAGCAGAAGTATCATGTATTTTGGGGAACCTTATGTGTATATATATATATGTGTATATATATACACACACACCTACTTGTGTATATCACTTTCCAGCTTAATAAAAAGGGTGGTTAAAAATTACTGACTGATTTACTTGTTCTTAGTACTTCCATTTAAGTCAAACTCCCCCATAAACCAAGTCTTGTCAGCTGGTAGTTCTGCAGAACCCCAGAGAACTCTGCTACACTGGACTGTCTACTCCTCTTGTAAAAACAGAAGAAAAGGTAATGGCCACCATTCCCTAAAAAGAAGGAAAAAACACAATGAAACCTCAAATTTTATTTAATCAATTTACACAAATCCACAGCAAATTAGACACAAAATAGCACTATATACAGAGTATTACTTACAATACATTACAGATTTGATTGGTGTAGTGTGTCAGCTCTGATGTGATGCTCAGTTACAGTAAAATCCTTTACACAGCTGTACCAGGATCAAGGAATGTAATGCAGCTAAGAAACACTTCTGATTTTCCTCAGGTTCTATGATGACCAAATCTCGAGCCTCCTCCTTTCTGCCTAAGTGTGAAGTGCTGCCAGGCAAGGTGGTCGAGTCACCTGCACAATACTGCCATCTCCCATTTCTCCCTGACAGCTGTTTCACCCTCACTTGTGGAAGTCAGTAGAGAATTACACAGAACATAGACCAGGGCTGGCACTTACTGGAATCCCTGCTCTTGTTTGCTCCATCTGCAGGAAGTCAAACATTTGGTATCAAATCAAGAAGCCTTCATCAGGAGTGCAGAGAAAGGAAGTGGGGATGTGGAACAGATGAAGGAGGCTGTATGGAACAAGCCACCTGCATAACCTTTTTTTGTGGGGGGAAGTCTAACCCTTAGATGACAGCAGCACATACTTAAGAAGGATGAAGACCAAATTCTAAATTCTGTCTCCAGTAAGGCAGAATATTATGAATGTTTCTTACACATAATGCAAGAGGAGCAGGTTACAAGATAGAGCTGGTAGTTTCAGCTGACTTCAAGACAAAAACAGTTTACACCAATTTCATTTTTCTCTCCCGGCTTCCTTCAGGCAGATGGTGAACAGTAACTGATGCAAAACACTCATGTTCAATTCTACTCCAATAGTGAAGATACTCACTATGTGATTCCCTGAAGGTACCGTCAATAAGTGTTTATTTAAGGCTGAAGTACTCAGTACTACAGATCTTCAGAGAAGTTGGATCAACTTTTCAAGCATTTCTGACTACAAGTTAACATGTGCAGAGATTGATAGCAATACTACGTCTTCTACAGTGATAGGATGGAGGAACAATCTTACAGTAAGACATTCCTTGACCTACTTAAACTCAGCAGAGCTTAATAATAACGGAGAGGGATGTAAATCCAGTTTTAGCTGAAGCCCAGCAGCCTAAAGACAATACTGGGAGGTCTGGACTAAATGATGAGTCCATGTTCACGTCTGGAGAATTGGATTCCCCTTCCCAGGCTGTTCTCCCTTTGTATGAGGCCCCAGCACGTTTGATCCTACATCTAGTGCAGTTGTCATTCTCACATGTAATGCAGTTACAAGGCATGAGCCCAACACCAGCTCTAGCTTCAGAAAAAGCAGTATTGGCTTTACATGGTAACTTCAGAGACTGAAGTTCTTCTTGGGTCTAATTCTAAAGCTTCTTTTGAGAAACAAATCGTACATGGAACATTGAAACTGCAGCAGTTACTGCCAGCATGAAATACAGAATTTCACAAGATGTGCTTTTGTTAAGAGACTAAAACTGCTGTCAAATATACCCAATTCAAACAACTGCATTAAGCACTCAAGTCAGAAATAAATAACAAAGCAGTTCAGATACTGACAAGTGTACTAGGAACTAAACATATTCGTACTAGTGCAGAATTTAAAATATACTCCAATTTAAAATTACCTTCTGAAATTCTGGGATGGGGAGCATTTGTTCTTTTCATTGCTTAACAAGAGCCACATGGAAGCTTCTCCCGTAAAGTTCAGCCTCTTTGTGTAAATCCATGCACTATCCCTGTGCAGCAGATCACGAGGGGATGGCCTCCACAGCCTCGATGAGGTTCAGGGCCAGGCTGTACTGCCCGTGGTTCTCCGGAAGGTGCTCGATGACCTTGTTAACCAGCTTTGCTGTCGCTGCAATTGGCACTTCTACATTTTGAAGTTCCTTGGGGTCCTGTATAACAGAGCAAACACAGCATTAGAGTAATTTTGCAGATTAGCCCTCCAGAACTTGCATGAAACAGATTACTAAGGTTTATAAGCACAGTTAAGCTGATGCTTTGACCCATGAAACTGCTTCACCCTCTCTGAAACAGAGTTTGCATGAGGAAAAACGGGAGCAAATTCTTGTTTCTATGATTAAGAAACGGTCATTCAGATGTAATCTCTGTCTTGATGAACAGAAGCTTCTGGGGGACGGGGGGGAAATCAACCTATTTTCCAAAATTGAGCTTAACTTACCATGGCTTTGAGCCACGTACAGAGAGTTGGAGGAAGCCTGGTGAGGAGCTCCATGCCCTCCTTTGTCTCCCCATGGAGTAAAAAGAAGGCCAACCTCTGCCCAGCCAGGATGAGCAGCTGTGATGCAAGCACTTCTTTGTCAGCCACCTGAAGAAAGGCCTGAAAACAGAGAAATGTAAGGCACTAGAAACCATTTCAGCATGACACAGCTCACTCATCTGGAGGCCTGGAAAGTTGTGTCAAAAGGAGGTGCTCGATACTAACGGGACAAATAGTTTTTGAGACTCTTTCTTGTGTTGGGTGTTACTGTAACAAAGCACACTCAGAGCTTCCCAGCAGCAGAAGAGTAAACAAAGGCAGAGAATTACTCTCTACTTCACACAGGGATTAGCATGAGCACAAGATCTGTTTTATAATTCAGCAACATTCCTAACTTCCATACAATCTCTTGTTTGGTTTTACCCTCAAGTAAGGGGAGTTTTTTAGTATTAAGCTTTTCTTCTATTTTTCTAAAAGAGATTAAAGCCAAAAAAAAGCAAGTTCTTGAAACTATCAAATATAATTAATAAAATATAAAAGGCCATGCTGGTTTAGACCAGCAGTATAACTCTCTGTGAGGTTTCCATGTGTACACAGATTCTCACTGGGGAAAAAGAAGAAATTAGGGTAATTATTGGTCTTTAAAAAGTACTTTTGCAGTCTCTGACTTTTCAGCCTGGGGATTTGTTGAGCTTGATAAATCCTGCCTAACCCTTCCAGGCATCTTAAGTAAGTGAAAAACTAATTTTAACAGAATATATGACATAATGTTGTACTGATTTAAAAACTCTAAAAGTTGCTATTACCTCTTCACCGAGATGATCCATCCCATAACTATACAGTTCACAGACGTAATGCCTTCTGACCAGATCCTCAGAGATCTGAAGATACTGAGCCAGGTCTGCAGCCAAAGTTGGCCAATTCTTCCCCTTTTCAAAAGGAAACAATTCCTCTTCTGAGACTTCTTTGTCCTTTTGTGATGAACACAGTGTTTGAACCGCTGCACTCACAACTTTGAGCAAGAACTTGGAAGCAAAAAGTGCAGGTTACTTCAGCATTATTTGAAATTTTAGAAGTTTAAGAATTTAGGGTGCAAAACTTATGCCTACCTGTTGTCGTATGGATAACACATTTGGATCCATATCCCCACTTGGTAGCAGCTGAATTGATGTGAGGTCTTTAAAAAATGCGTTTTTTCCCTAAAATTGAGAACCAGAGACAGGCCTCAGGGATACAGGGGAATTCAAATAATCCCTTTTGATCTAATACTAAGCAGCCCACTTACTAATTTGCACTGCATCTTCTGTTTTGCTTTGAGGACAAAAACTAATACTGCAAGTTTAAGCCACAGAAAAATCCAAACTTCTGTACATGCAATCGTACCATGTCACGAATTTCCTTTCAAACTTAAACCCACCTACCTACTAAATTAGGTAGCTGATACCATCTGGAGTTGAAATTTGGATATATATCCTGGTCCCTGACTTGACACCGACATATCAAGTACAATATGTAGGAAGAAATGCAAAATAGCTGATAGGAATATACATTTTATCTATTACCTATTGGTATAGTTGACACTGCTTAATTTTAAGGTCATTTGAACTACAGATCAATCAAATTTCAGGTCAAGTCCTGAATGATGGAACACGGTAGCCCTTGTTCCAGCCCACCATGCTCCAGCAGTGACATGCTCAGTGCCAAACATCTCTGCAAGTCCCGCTCTGCACCACTGCAGGGAGTAGGGAAACTGGTACCAACGCCCATGTTAAAAACCAGTAATGAATATGTAGGTTCACTCAGTGACTTGCCTTGTCACAAATTAGGCAATAAATGGTCTTTGAAACTTTTGACCACTTTCTCAGCCATCAGCCAAAATTCTCTAAAGACCTGTTAGAGATTCTCTCAGAAAGCTCACAGAGCAAACGGAAATCTCAAGTAAGTGAAGAAAAAAAGGCAGTGGCTGAGAATAAAAGCTGTGTGTTAGAAAGGCAGGACAGGAACAGGATCCAATTTTGCATTTTTAAATGACAAAAAGTAGTAAAATGCTTTCTGCTGAGAGATAAGCAAAAAAAAAAAAAAAAGTATTAAACCAATGGAATCTGACTAATGGTAATCAGACCCAAATATTCATCAGAGTTTACAGACTAACAAAAACCTATGGCAAAAAGAAAAGCAATATTCCGCATTTATTAAACTTCAGGAAGTCATTAAGAAATCCATGCACTCTTACAAGATTTAAATCATTTTCTCCCCAGTAGGAATTAAATCACATTCTACACAAGTACTTTGTGTTTAGATTTTCTTGAAATTCTAACGTGGTAGAGCTAGGAGGAGGAAAGCTCAATTTCTGGTACCTGTTTTGTATCAGGGTCAAGCTCTAACTGTAGATATACTGCATTTTAAGTGCAGTGACCTTTTGTAAGTGGTTTATATGGGTTAAATTACAAATTGTTTATTCATTTTGAGATACTCAGGATTCTGGAATAATCATGAGCAATAATAGATACAACAGTGACACTAACATAACATCTCTGACCTTTAAATATTTGTGTTTTCACTGATCTGGCACTTCTCAAAGCAACTAGAAAAATCTGTCACCCAGTGTTCTTGACATGCAGTATTTTCAGGCCACCTAGTTATTAAAGGCTGACTTCGTGCATCTAAGGTCACTACAAATCTTTTATTCATAAGGAAATGCACCAAGTTTGGGTCTCATTCTGAATTCTGGTGACAACTTCATTAAGCACTACATGGGACTAAGCAGCTTTCATAAAATTATGAACTGTTTAAAGAGTGAAAGGATATACTGCAGAGACCAAGAAGAAGGATAGCAATATTAAAATATATTCTTTTAAAAGTCATACCTTGCTATCGAACAGTGACAGAGGCTTCACACTCTTCAGGGAAAACCTCATGATGGCATATAAGACAGTACACAACACAAACTGGTGTTCCACTAGTGGGTAGTGAATGCGTTTCTGCTCCAGGGCGAGTTCTACTATGGATACTGGTCCTTCCACTGACACCCAGGCATCTTCAGTGTCCAAGACAGGGGCCTGCATTTCATCACTAGTAACATCTGCCTGCCAGAGCAACACAGAAAAGCAGTCACGCACAAAGTGTCATCTATACTGGCCTTCCCTCTAAAGGACACAGCTCTAACCACAAGTTCTCTGCACTGAAATTAAAAAGAAAATTTCCCATTGTCTAAAAGTTCATTAGTATTTGTCTGAACTGAACGGTACTGAAATTGGTAAAACCAGTGTCTTTAAAATAAAGTTTGAATGTATTAGTTCCTGACTTTCAATGGGAAAATTAAAAACTTACCTCCAGCAAAGTTTGCAGAAGTTCTGAACAGCACCCAAGGAAAGCTGTCATCGCTGTGTCACTCATACCTACGTCCTGTTAACAAACAGTGTGATTCAAATTGTTTCAGTTGGAATTGAAACAGGCTTTTATTAGCTCTATGTTTGAGAAGACAGTTGTTAACAGAAAATACGAAGTTTGGCTCAGTTTATTAACCTGGTATATTTAAATGTAAACAAATACTCACTAAAGTACAATAAAGAATTAGAAATATCATGAAAAATTGGAATAAAGTTAAATGTAGCCATTTACAGTACTGTATCTCCAAGGAAGACTGAATTAAGTGATCCCATCTAGTAAATTTCATTTCCTGATCATATTAGTTGTCAGTATTAAATTTAAAGGACTTCTATTTATTTCTTCCCACTTAGGCAAAAGTAGCATTACTTGCCCGTCTGCATAATCTGTCCTTTGGCGCTTTTCCAACCTGTTTAAAAAAAAAAACAACATCACAACTAAGTAATTTTCATTGCAATATCTGTTACCCACATTTTAACCTTTTATTACTATTTTCCTAATACCAAATGAGAAAATAGTTCACTACAGCATGTTACATATCTTGCTTTCAACAAAAGATTTGATGCAGATTGTACAGAAATTAACATCACTGATGCCCATATTTAGTTCATCCTTCTTAAACCCCAGGATTAGAAATAAGGCCCCAAGGTCCTCATTCAAATCTTAAAGACAGCTAAGAAATTCCCAGTGATTTCTAGAATACAGAACTAAAGCTGTAACACCAAGTGTGATATTAGAAGGAAACACTAGGGAAAAAGGGACAAGGAAAGGAAGAGTGAACACTCCACCATAATAACTGACATGGATAAGGTCCAACAAGCAAGTTATTACATGGTTTCCATGCTTTTCCCATCTGAACTCTTCAGGAGTGACACCTCAATCATATCCTGTTTAGGAATGTTACTACGAGGTCCAATTTCTACAATGCTGCGCATGATGAAGCTCATACAGGTAAGTGGAAGTTCTCTCTTCCATAGCACAAAACCATAAAAGTAACGATGACAAACTCATGGCAGAGTCTGAACAACAGCTGAAGTGAGATTCTAGGGTCCCAAAGTATGGGACTATTTAAACTCAAAATCAAGTGATCCACTGTGCTGTTTCAAAGTCTGAATTCAAGACAACTTTCAGCTGTCGATTTTGGGTCAGATTAAATGCCAACAAATATGGAAACTCCATTTTTCTGGAAGCCGTGCTGCTGCTTTGATAACATAAACCTTAAGAATTAATCACTGTCAACACTTCTCCTTGCATCTCGACTCTTGTGCTGAGAAACACTCAGCTGCTGCTGTACATCTGGCAGATGTACACAGGTAGATTCTCCTCGCACAATTTAAACAGATCTATCCTTTACTAGCACTACTCTTCCTAAACTGTCTTCCCGTAAACAGATCCACTGCATAGTTATAAGCATGAAAAAACTGAAATTTAGCAGGGATTGCTAAAATTCAAAGTAAACAAGCTACATACTAGAACAAAAGTTGAATTACAATAGTAGTAATAGTTAAAAGTGCTCAACAACATCCACAAAGCGTTGTGTGTTTTGCAGGAGAAGAGTTTATAATTAGGAAAACCTGCTACTTGTGGTAGTTTCATGGTAATAACAGGAAATAGGCACAGAGAAAACACTTTAAGCTGTTTATTTTTTCCTAACAGAAATTAAAACTGTTTCACAAATACTTCTCATTTAGCAACTACAAGCCAACAGTGCACTTCAGTGTTCAGTACACATCAGCCAGTGTTGATCAGCTGCCTACAGTTAATCATTCAACAGATTTGGTGTTTTAAAACATGCATTCCTTCATCAGTTTCAGGAGTTACCTACATAAACCAAATAAACAGTGGGGGTTTCCATGGCTGAATGAATGATATTCCAAATACTTTATAAATGCTAGTTTCATTTTTCATCTAAAAACAAAAGCACAGCCTCAAAAACACGGTCCCAATACTGCACTCACCTTGTCCATGAGATATGTAGCAGAAGAAAGCCTTTTTACTATGAATGTATTCCACATCATCAGAGCGATGCCTAGAAAAATCACACACTTGTAAACTCCACATGAATAGAAAAGGGGTCTTACAAGATGGTGAATGAAACAAGAAGGATTTGTGACTTATCCTCACTGCTTTATACTTAGAATTTGGATTTCTCAGGAGGAGACTGCGTTGGTGATAAAATACAGTTAATGGTTAAACATTGGAGGCACACAGAAAGAATACACCTTATTTGCATACACAAATAGTCTACAAAAAAAGAAAATGGTCATCATATTCATTAAAACGGTGTAAAAACTGCATGAAAAATAACTGCAATTTAACTGATGTTCCACTATTTAAATACAAATAAAAAATTATTTCAAAGCAATTTTATTTTAAAATTCTTTTAGTTAAACACACTGGCTTTACCTAACCAACTTATTTTCACAGTTCTGATGGAAACTCAGTTTCACCATGAAAAACAAAAGCTTGAATGTCAGTAGAAAGTTCTGGGTTGTTTTGGTTTTTTTTAAAGACAAAATGGCCAACATTACTATGTACTGCATACATTTACTGTAGTCAACATCCATCCTTTCATTTTACAATTTCAACAAAGATAATTTTTAATAATAATTTTGTACTTGCCATGCTGAACGTGAGCATTAATGATGCATCTTAGATGATCTATAGACCTTGTGAGAAAACACGCTTCCTTATGTAAAAAAAAAAAAAATTAAAAGAACAAGTTATTCCATTATTCAAAACTTATTTGAAATGCAAATTATTAACTCTTAAAAGGTCCAAGTAGATTATCATAAAGCTACTATTTTGAGAGTTATAAAACTTGTAACTTTTACCGATATTGCAACTTTCTCTACCCGTATCTGACAAACTCATGTGCACATGGCAAAGTCTGTTTCAGTATAGTGATTTTAGGTTGGGGTTTTTTTGTGGTTTTTTGTGGGGGTTTTTTTTGTTGTTGTTTGGTTTTTTGTTTGTTTTTGTTTTTTGTTTGTTTTTTTTTTTTTTAGTATAGGTACTGCTAACATACTCTTTGCTGAAAGGCACCTCCACTGACTGTAGTCACTTTTCAAATAAAAAATTCCCTTTTGAGAGATTAAATTTACTCAATTTTGTTATGATGGACTAAGTTCTATTCTACAAAAAGTTACATTGCACAGATCTAAGGAGTGCTAATTTCGGTTTTAATATCATCTGAATTTAGTATGTTTTCCATTAGAGAAACTATAGGACAGCAGCAGAAAAGAAGAAAATTTTTATCTTTTATGACAATTCCCAGCAGTGGTCGGGGAATCCAAGAGCATTCAAGAAATCCCTCTCCTCCTTAAATAGAATGGATTCTAGTCTAAAAAATTTGGTATTCTGTGATCTGTTTCAGCATATCTAGAATGGAGAAAAGGTTCACCACTATTTTGCAGTACTTAAACTGTCCCTCAGTTGCACAAAATACAGTCAAAATCCTTTTTGAAGCTGCTTACTTGAACTCGGTTTCCCCTCTTTTGAGAGTCTGATAGTCCTGGCATTGTGAGATGCCATTCAGCCTCAGGACCTACATTCATCCTCTCAATTCAGTTTCTGCTTACCACTTACAACAGAAAAATCATAACTAGTAACAGCTTTCAAAGTCAGTCCGTGCAATTAATGTTTTTCTGAACTTGTTACTCCCTGCAAATGAAATTCTCTTACCTCTGGGTCCTTATTCCACTGCACTACATATTCCCAAGAGCAATGTGCGTGGAGTACATCCACTTCCAGACTACATGGAAATTGCTGATATGCAAGTTGCAGCAGCTCTAGGAGAAGAAAATCTGAAGTTAGAAGAGAGACTTCTTCCCACTGTAATTTCTGCTACAAAGTAGCAACTGAAACATCTCTGCAGACATTTATAATTTGAAAAATTCATGCTCTTTTTCTTACCTAGGATTGTTTCCAAGCCTGCATCTGATTCTGGTTCCTCAAGAAAGAGGTTATTATGCATTTCTACAGATTCTTCAGTACTATCTGTATTGGTTTTGTATTGGGCCAAATTCAATACAAGAGGACTGAAGCCTTGCTTAAAAACCCACTTTGCTACAGTGTCAGCAATACCTCCTAGGATATTAAAAAAAGAAAAAAGAGTATAAGGTACAGCCAATGTATTGCAGATTATTTATGGTTCAGAATCTAAGGACAAGAGAAAAACACAGGAATTTTCAATAGTACCTTTAATTACATAGGAATAACTCTACCATTTAAAAAACTTTACGGTCATACGTTTTTACAACCTTAAAGCACTATTCTACATGATTTGCATTGTTTTCTTAATTAAGAATGGTATCCAGTAGAACAATTTCCAGTCCAGTGTACTGGCTCAGAAGTCTATTAGAAAGACAATCAACAATGTCTCAAAGAGAAAAAAATGTACCTTTTCCAGCTTCAAGCAATTTCTTTACAGAGAGCCTGCCCAAAGGCTCAGTCTGGAGTGATGAAACTCTTTTTGTCCTTTTTGTCACTTTGCTGTGCAGTAGTGTTTGAAGTATCAGACAGTCTTCTAATTGTTTCAGTAGAAGTTTCCAATACTCAGTATCAAGGGAAAGTGCTTCCCAGGATTCCGTGTCTGAACCTACAACTATTTGGGAAAACTAACAGAACATATGAACTGATTTAGGTCTGTTCACTGAAAGCAGCACAGTTTTGTTTACAAAAAAACTATAACCAAAAGCTATAGCCCAAGGATTACTGCATTCTAAAGAATAATTTAGTTCAAAGTATGCATTAACTGCTATGCAAAGATAAATTAATATCTTACACTTCTCAGAAGACGCATAGATCCTTAAATAAAAGCCTAAGGAAATAAAAGAATCTAAAAGATCATCTTATAGTTCCTTTTATAATTTCATATTTAGCTGAAAAGTGACTTAAAATCCCTTCAAAAATATTTTGTTTTAAATCCTCCACTCTATACACCTTTGCTACATGTGTGAATAATCCACCTATATTTCCATGTCCTACCATATTAAAAATTCTTCACTGTGAGGGTGGTGAGGCACTGGAACAGGTTGCCCAGAGAGGCTGTGGATGTCCCATCCCTGGAAGTGTTCAAAGCCAGGTTGGATGGGGCTCTGAGCAACCTGAGCTAATGGAAGGTGTCCCTGCCCACGGTATCATTTGGGGTTGTAACCAAATGATCTTTAAGGTCTCTTCCAAACCAAGGTTCTATTTAGAGGACTAAATACCACCTAAGCCCCATATAATCTGTTAAGACAAGTAGTAAAACACACATATGCATAATACTGTTTAGAAATGGACTGGCATTTTCCATTCATCTTGAATTGCAATGCTGTGCAGTTTCACAGTCTTAATCACAACTTTGTGAAGATATTTATTGCCAAGAAAACCAAACACCCATCACCTTAATAAGAGATAGTAACATAAGTCCCATAAAAATCCAACAGTACACTTAAAAAAAATAAAATCACATAAACAAGTAAATCACATAAACATGTTATAACAGGTTTACCACCCAAAGTTCAGTGCACTTTAATTTATGTGGGAACTGTGTAGGCTTTAAGATTGTCAGCATCATTTGCTATCATGAGAAATACTGAATGTACAGTTTCCATCACATATTTAAATATGTTGAGCCAATGATTTCAATATAGCATCGATTCACCTCAGCATAACATACTTTAAATGCAAATTTTCAGGTCTTGCAGGATGGCATGCTTATGCCCATGTTAGAATGGCAACAAATGAATGCTGAGGATGTTCTTCTATTACAAAGACAATAATTTGAATGGAACTGATATATTAAATAAAATAGAAGGGGCAGGTCCCAGACGACTCACCTTTTTCTCTGTCACACTGTCGATTATCTGTGCAGTTACAGAGTGTCCAACGTGAGCAGACAGCAAGGCAGCCGCGTTATTTTCGGACTGAACACAGGCCGTGCGCATTTGCTGCCACCAGGGGGAAACCGACTGAGTGTCCCATGACTCGTCTATAGCCACTGAAGGGAAAGGGAAGGCAGGAAACAACTTGGATCATCACCAGGTGTCAAAAACAGCACAGTAGCAACCAACCCTGAAACCAGCACTAATTAATACAGCTTGTATTAGGAGCAATTTCCAATTATTCTACATTATCATTTTTTTATATATGTTCCCAATTACTCTACATTATCATTTTTTATATACATAGCACCCAATTTCTACATTGTAACTCAAATTTAAAATAGAATGCGAATCACCCATTCTCCAAAATTCATCTGTAGGAAACAGACAGTAGACAGTAGATCTAGATTACTAGGCAGCAAACCTGCTGTATGCTTACTAGATCTAGGGAATACTACAAAACGACACTTCACAATGCAGACAGCTTCTTTGGTGATTTCAAGATGCCATATTCCATGCATTCAAACTGCCTCTCTTCAGACTGCCTCATGTTCAGCAGCACTAATTTATTCAGACAGCAGCAGCAGCTTATTCATGCTTCCAGTGTCAAGCTGATAATGGTGAAGTATATATAAGGGAACCTGGCACAGACTTACCCACAGCAGCTCTGTGTGAGGTAGGAGAATCAGTATTCATACATGTATACAACCTACCCTCAGTAATGGCAAACTGACTTCATAGAGTACTCCTCGAGTTACGGAAATGTTTAATATACAAATGCTGCTAGAATAACAGTGCCTCAAGATCATCTGAGAGTCAGTCAGCACCGAGCAGAAACAGGACTATACATCCAAAAAATGTGAGGAAAGTGAGCTGGACAGCTGCCTTCTGGTGCCAAATGGGAGTTGTGTCAACTTTGTGTTGAGTGAAAACACAAGGCATGAAACAGGCCTTTAACTGTGACACTCTTCAGATTTTTACTGTATTTTTAGTTAGTCCACAAACATGCAGCACTTAGTTCTGTTACACAATCTGTGAGGGGGAAAAACCCTAAGTGATAACACAGGCTAGTCAGAGTAGCAGATTTCTAATAACAGTAACATTGCATTTAAGCATTCCAAATGCACATTTCACCTTTCATCTTGCTCAGAAGTGACAGCATAGTGTGAAGGCAACTGACAGAATCTGGTTTGTCTAGAATATCTTTTTCCTTGGAAAGCCATAAATTGAGAAGGAGTGACTGTAAGAAAAGAGAATATGGAATTAAAGCAATCGAATGAGAGTCTAATACCATAATATACCTAATGCAAACACTTTCTCAAACAAGTTTTCTGTCACAGAGCCTAAATGTTACATCCATGAACCATTATATTAACACAAGAAGTTAAAAATATACTGCATAAGGCATACTGTGACAGATTTTGAAATTAAACAATACCATCTCTAGCTTTAATTTAGAAAGATATCCTAGAAAACACCCTCTCTTAAAGGCTCAACTTGGCAGACATTAGCAGTTATTAATGTTACAGCTGAAAACCTTCACATGGGCAAATAATACTGAAATAAACATTTCCACTGTTAAGAAGTGGATGGAAATAAAGTAGCACAAAACTACAATTACATGTAGATGAAAGATAAAGATGATTGTCTGAACACTACTAATGATTCTGAAAAATTTACTTTTCTTCTAAATTTCCTTGTTTGTTTGCAAAAAGGAATTCTAACAAATTAATTAGTCCCTGAAATTAACTAATCTCATAATGTTTGCTATTTTTTACTTCTTTGCAGAAGAAATGTTCAGCAAAATTTTATAACACTTGCAGATCTAAATGCAAATTCTAGGCATTCCCACATTTCCTACTGGAGAATTTTTTTTTTTTTTTTGTATCTCTTAACTGGAAAATGCAAATATAAACAACTAAAGAACTGAATGTGGGAGTATTTGAACACAGCCTGAACACAACATTAATCCAAGGATCAACATGCAGAATTTTTCCTGTCAATGGTTTATTTTCAAAATACTAATTCAAAGTTTTAAATTATGCAATAAGTATCTTACCAACAAGGTTTGTGGAGTAAAACCTGCTGATTCCAATGCATCACACATTTCCTCTATGGAACTCTCCCCACACAAACACTTCCAGAAGAAAAAGCTACCTGAAGCAAAAATCAGTTGACATTAGGAATGGCATCTAAACACACAGCCTCTCCCCTTACTCTTATGTGAAAGATAATCAGGTCACACTGAGCGCAATACAAAGGACTAAGTTACATCCAGGATACCCCGATGGTTTACCCTTAGTGGATAAGAAGGTTCACTATAAAGGATGCAAGTGTTCTACTTTGCATGACTCCTACAGTGGTAGGATTAATAACAAAAGGTTATTGTACTGTTTGGATGCCCTGGTTTCAGCTCAGATGGAGTTGATTTACTTCCTAGTAGCTGGTATAGTGCTGTGATTTGGATTTAGGATGAGAACAGTGTTGCTAACACACTGATGGTTTAGCTGTTGTTAGGTATTATTTACACTAATTTAAGGACTTTTCAGCTTCTGGCACCACTGCTCAACACTCCAGTGAGCAGGCTGGGGAGCAAAACAACTGGGAGGAGACACAGCCAGGACAGCTGGCCAAACTAGCCACAGGGATATTCCATACCATATGACATAACTTTAAGTACATAAACTAGGGGAAAAAGTGGCTGGGAACTCCTAGGTATTGGCCAGCAGGTGGTGAACATTGTGAATCACTTGCTTTGTATACTGTAATTCTCTTACGATCATCATTATTATTACTTTCACTTCCTTTTCTGTCCTAATTAAATTGTCTTTATCTTACCCCCCAAATTTTGCTTCTTGGGATTTTCCCCTGATTCTGTCCCTCACCCTACTGTGGAGGGAAGGGGGAGAGAGAGCAAGTGGCTGTGTGGTGTTCACCTGCCCACCAGGTTAAACCACAACAGTCTTTTCTGATGCCCAACACGGGACACAAAGGGTTGAGATGATGACAGATGTGACCATAGCATGTTAAAATAAATTTGTTACAAGCACTCATTACATCAGTTTAATAGTCAAGCGGTCACAATGCTGATGTATCTGCTCTCAGAGCTGTGTTTTATGCAACGCATTAATTGTTATTCATGTTCCTTGCTGTGCTGTTTGATGCTTCTGGGAGCCGGGTTCGGGTTATGGTGCTGTGCTCATGGCACGGGAAGATCTCTGGTCATGACACTGAGCTGGTATTTGTCCTCAGCATCTCCGTCCCTCGGGAGCCATCCAGCGGAACCTATTCCAAATTACACCTTTTCTCCTCCAAGGGCCCATACAGAGGGAAATGCCTTCCCCTTCACCCTCCCCTTCTCCTCCAGGGGAATTACAATCATTCCCTGTTCAACATTATCAGTACCATCAAGGGGAAGGAAAGGTCTCTGGATTTCATGGCAAAGTGACAGGCATTGTTATATACCACTTCAAGGTGAGACAGGTTGTTAAGACCTCCAAATTAAGGCTACCACATTTATAGCATTTTAGATTATAATCAGTCTGAGTAATTCGACAAACAGTTCAACACCTCTTACCTAAAGCCACATATTCTCCATCTTCCATATTTTTCACATTAATCACATCCTTTTCATATTCCAAATGTTCCAAGAACATTTTCACAGACAATACGTCATCCTTCTGATCAGAAAACTGGACAGTGGTTTGAGTATTTTCTTTCTTGTAGTTCTCCAGTAAAGTTTCAAGCCTATGAAAATCTTTTTCTTCAAGTCGAAGCAGTTTAGCCAAGTCCTTAAAACCAAAAGCCAAAAAAAATCCCACGTCACAAGACTTATACAAATGGATGGTTTTCAAAACAAAGTAAAAACTAAAAAAGTCAGAACAGTCAAAATATTTCATATTGAACATTAAAAAAATGTCTTTTAAAAGGTCAAAAACAATTGAATAATCTCCAAAGCAGTTATTCACATAGCTCAAATGAAGACCTTGCCTAGCTTCATTTTAAGGACTAGAGCAGGTGAAATTCCCATTTTTAGATCATGCTCATAGTAAAACAATTGCCCATCAAGCAAACAAGCCTATATAATACCAGTATGGCTTTTATAAATGTATAAGCAGCTTTACAAATTATATCAAAAGCAAGCCAAATTATGCTGCTACAAAAAACAAATATCCAAATTTTTAACTTCTACTGGACCCAGAATATCACTCCAAAACCAAGAATACGCTATGTACTTTGGATAAAGGACTGAAAACAGGAGATCTGGTTTTACTTTAATTTCTACTTCAACTTCATGTGACTCCTAAAGAACACTAGGTAGACGAAGTACTAGACATTTTTACAAGGATGGAGGGAAGGTATTATAAACAATTATTTCATTAAAAGTTCCAAACCACAAAAATGGGTAACTTGCTTACCTACTTATTTTACCTGAGGCCTTGAAAACATAATTTTATGCTTACATCATCACTTGATTTTATAAGACAACTGAATTTTCAATTTACTTACGTTATCTGAAGGTGAAGTGTCTTTCTGTATGCTTTGGGAATTTAGTTTGCTAACTAGTTCATAAAGATGTAACAGCTTTAACTTGTTTGCACAGAACTGCAGCAATCCTTCATCCACACACTCCAGCTCTGGGGAGAAACAAAACTGCATCTGAATTTGAATATATAGCCTGGAATAGTGAAATATATTGAGAAACAGAGGATTTCTCTCTCTGTGTAATTTTCTGATGCACTGCTGCTTGCAATGATTACATTCTGTTCACAGCAGTATAAAACAAGAATTATTTTTACAAGAGGCATTGGAGAAAGATATCAGGCTCATTTTTAAACTGAAGGAGACTGACAATGTGGAACTGAACAAAGGCAAATCTACTGTCTTTTCCTGGTTTAAGGCCAAACTAGAGATTGTCAAAAATTGAAATACAGTTCCTATTTCCTTTTATCAAGAATAACAACCTCTAATCTTTTATTCATTCTGCCAACGTTGTAAGCATATTTCTTGCATCAGAAGAAATGTAGGTACCTACTGATATGAATTAAATTTCATCTCAGCAAGACACTGCCTTTTGTATTTTGACAATCTTTGACTCAGAAACTTCATTATCTATTGACATTCGAATTCCAATAACAATTAAAGCAATCAGAATATAGGAAACTAACACCAACACGATGTCAAAAAAATACCTCAATTACAACTTATTTTTTTAAAAGAGAGCATTTTGGATAGATCCTAAAAGAACCTTCCTATACAAAAGATACGTCTGAATATATCATTTTCACCTGACGCTGCTTCTAGACATGATTTTCACCCTAGGAACCCTTAAACCCTCTTGATACACTGCTAATAAAAATGCTACAAACAAGAGAGGAACACACAGAGCTTGTCACACAGTGACTTAAACTTGTCTTCACAACCACAGCATTCACAGAGCCCAGCATCTGCTTTGCTTTATCTTTTACCTACTAGACAGAAGTGGAGATATGTGCTTCTGAAATTAGAAGGCTGGAACATCAGCCAAGTTTGCTGTTTATTGTGACTGTGGGGAAATAATGTTATGTATGACAACAGGAGTTTAATGATGAAAAATACACAAATGAACAGACCTCAGGAAGTACACAGTTCTTTTGTGTACACAATCTCTCTTCAGTGTTAAAGGGCATGTTTCCCTTTTAGTTTGGGGTTTTTAGGAGTTCTAACAGATGTGGATAATGCCAGCAATTTAGAATGCCAAACCAAAATTAGATGGAGAACTGCATGTGTGAAGTTCTCAATTCCCTCCACCTTCTTCAAGAAAACTGTAAAAAACCCCACCACAGATACAAATGAAGGAAAGATTTCTTATTTAAGTCTTTGAAACCACAAAAACACATTGTGAGTCTCACTGAGGCAGGAGAAGGGACAAATGGTTTACTCAGTACTTGCACACAACAGTGGTAGGGACTTCTTGACTCGTGTTGCTAAAGACTCATCCTCTAACAAGTCAATATGAATCCAGTGAGAACAACAACAACAACAAAAAAAGCAGCAGGTTTCTATTGCTGAGAAAGTCCAGCACATGCAAAGGAAGTGGCAGGCCCATGGTTCTCCACTTTAATTCCCAACACCCAGTTGGGTCTCCAAAATGGGGTCAAGCACACCTCAAGCACAAAGAAGATTCATCCCATTTAAAAAGATCCAACTGCAGAATTTCAAAGGAAACAAAATTCTGCAAGAGCAGAATTTTAACAACAAGATTTTGAATTGGTAATGCCATTTCCTGACATGGGTTCTGAAATCTCTAGCAAAACATGAAGTATTTTGTTAACTTCAGCAAAGATTACCAAAAAAAAAGATACTAGGCATCTGGTCACAGCTCAGACTCTTAGTGATAAGGATTTTGTGCTTCCACTACATTAAAATTCACAAATCGAAGCTACCAAATCCTGGAGAAAAAATAAATTAAAACATCTACAGGCAAAAGCCTGGGAAAGCTTTTTTCTGGAGGAAGATTTTACTGGACACAAGTACCCAGCCCAGTTGCTGGTGTTGGTTTGTTTTTAAATATAATCACAAGTTACTAGGCACACAGCAAGCATAGCAAAGCATACTTACTAGCAAGCTATTTGCATTAAAAAAAAAAAAAGAAGACATGTGAAAGCAACATCCTGTGATATCCAGCAGCAAAACTAAGCAGACCAAGTCTGGTCTCCCTGTGGAACAGAATAGTTCTACAATAGTCTTACAGCACTGCAGACAAAGTGCAAATGCCTCTCCATATTTGCAAAATAAATATCCACCTACCCTGTTTTTTTAAATTATCCATTAATGTCTGAGTGATGTTTGTGAGAGATGAAAGTGGCACACGTTCACTTGTCAATATACTTTCCAAAGCCTGTTAAGCAGACATTCAACAGAATTAAAAATTCACTTAATTTTACCATAAAAAATATAAATTAAGCTAGCAATAGCTTGGACCATCGTTTTTCATCTGTATTTTGCCTTCACACATAATACAGAAAGATCTGCCCTTTTTTTATTATTTTGACTTTTATCATGAAAGATGCCTTGGGAAACTCGTAAGTCAAAATTAATTCCAGCCAATATGTTGTAAAAAACAACCCAGAAAAAAAAAAAAACACCACAACAACAAAACCCCAAACACTTCAATTATTTGCCTCAAGTAGCCTTAGGGAAAAAATAAAATATTTTCAACCATTTAAAAAGATTTAGCACTCTAATCTGATAATACAGTACTTTTTCTAATATTAAAGAAAACTAGCTTCTAAATGTTCACCTGTTTTTTTGTAGCAGGGTATTTGATATCTAGTATTAATTCCTTTGCTTCAGCTTCAATTAAATCTGCAAACAAAGACACAATCACAACTTCAATTCATCATTCTCAAATGTCTTCTGAAGAGCAAGTCAAACTGCACCACAGTTAAGATGCACGTGGTTTCATGCTATCAAGATGAAGATACTATTACAGAAGTTGCCAAGCTTGGGGAAAATGAAACAAAATAACAGCTCAGTGACACCTCTTACTCCCAAGTCTCTTTTGCAAGAAAGACATATTACTTAGAAGAAGAATATCTAGACTCAAATGCTGAACTAGATTATGAAGTACAGTGGATTGGAAACAGACCATGTTTTATGGAAGCACCCAAAGTGTTGTTTATTCATGGCACAAGATTTACATGGCACAAGGTTTATACTTTAATTATTAAACAAATTTAACAAATTTAATCTGGTGGCTTATTAAAAATAAAAGAAACAAAAAAAACCAAACCAAGGTACCTGAAGATTATAACCCATAGCACATAACAGCTGTCAGAATGCACCACAATCAGCCTTGTGTGGACTGATAATCCAAGAAGCAGTTGATAACATACAATCTTCAGAAACTACACAAAAGAACCTACCTGGATCTGAGGTTTTAGCTTTGAGTAGAGCATTTAGTTTCTTCACCAGATGCATATCCTTTGCTCGCTCACTCTTTTTATCACTGAAGGACAAGAATTTTAATTTTATGAGTGAAGAGAACTAAAGGGAATGATTCAAGATTCATATCCTTTAATTATTTATGCTACTTTAAGGTAACATCACACTAAGGAAAATCAAATAACGCATACAAACTAATGAGACTATTACAGAGTACTATTCAACTTGAAAACAAAAAAACAGAATTGCAAACAATAATGAAATTAATTTAGTTAGATAGGGCTTAGAAAGTCCTTACCTCAGTGCTAAATGGAAAGGTACATGGACAGTTTTTACACTTCCAGAGACTGGATCAACAAGGCATATCTGGTAAGTCTGGGGCTGCCATCCCTGACTGGTCACATTGTTTAGACCCATTATTTTATAACCAGGATACAGCAACCTGAAACGAACAAAAAACAGCCTTTAAAGCAAAGAACAAAATTATCAACCTTCCCCTTCCATACACTAGATAAAAAGGCAACAAGTTTTATAAAGCTAAGGTTTAACAGTGGCTAAACACATTCTTAGGGAAAGACTGTAGAGTGATACAATATGACAAAGTCCCCTTCTATAAAACAACAACAAGCTGCATTCAGTAAAAACACTGTGGGCAGCACAAAAGGTGCCTGCCAGCACCGCTGGCACTTCTACCACTGGCATATCCACATATCACTTTACTGCAGCAGCACAGCCTGCTACCTGTTTCTTACCTGCAGTATTTCCCCACATTGAAGGCTCCAACCCGAGGCCCTTGCTGCGTGCTCCACACTTCCAGAATGCCTCTCCTTGGAGCATAGATCACAAGGAACTGAGCTACCCTGCTTGGACCCTGTGCGTTTCCAAAAGGAGAAGAATCCATCTTCTCACTTTCCCTCTCCTGAAGGTCCTCTACAGTCTGTATCCAACCAACTTCTGCATCACGGTATCCTTGGTAAGAGAAGACAGAAGTTCATTAGTGTACACCGATTAATACCCTATGTAATAGATTATGCAGTGTAAGTTTTTATTCATATGTTTTCATGGTTAAAATGCACTTTTAAGGAGACAAAAATACTCATCTTCTCTCTCTGCTGCATAAAATCTTCCTAAACAAAAAAGGTAGAGATGTTATAATGACATCACTGAACTATGTCATGGTTTAGCAAGTAGAATTGAAGACTCCAAACCACAAGTGAAATACTAACGTATAAACCAAGTGTATAACAAGGTATGTTATACTGAGAAGTTTGACAAGTATTCACAACTCAATTCATGAGAAAAGGTATGATCCAAAATATTTAATTCAGCAGACAGTTTTGCTTAGAAAAAGAAAAGAGGAAGTTACTTCACATCCCAACAACCTCACTGGGGAGAGGCTGGCAAATTGTAAATATGCATCCAACTATCAAATAAACCTCTAACAGTACTACCTAGATAACATGAAGCTCTCAGTAACAAAGAAAAAATGTCACAAAATATCAGAAAGCATAGATTATAACTCATAAGCTTCAAAATATAAGAGCAAAATGCACAGGGGAAACAAGATTACTCCAGCTATTACACTGTCAATATGTCACCCAAGTAGTTACTGTATTCATGACCACTAATCCTCTGAATTGGTTATGTGGAAGAGAGAGAAAAGAGCCAGAGATTTTCCACCTGTTCTTAAAACTTATTTTCCACCTCATAAAAAGCTTCAAAATTGTGATTCTACAGAGGAAATAGAAACTGTAGTGGCATTAGATATAATGAAAACCTGAGAGCTTAACATCTGCCCTCAATTTAGAAGAGACTGAGGACTCCCTTCTTGCTCAATCTAACAAGCTGTGTATCTTTTTACCCATTTTTCAGAATGTTTATTTTCTGAGCAGAATTAAAAAAGGTACTAGAGCTTATCAAAAGAAAGAACCTTGGAGAACAGAGCTAAAGCTCTTCCAAAAAAAATTGTTATGTTAAAAGCTTTCTCTTGGGAAACAGTCTGTAAAGATAAAATAAGAAAAATCTATATAATACATTTGACATTTTAAGTCTGAACATAAGAAGCCACTGTATTTTGAAGAATATTATTTGCTATATTAATATCCACTATCATACCTTTCCACATGCGAACTGCAAGTCCTCTTGTAACATCCAGTAAAATAACCCTTCCAAATTCATCTGTTACTGCTGCTAAAGTGTTACACGGGGAAAGACATATTCTTTCACCATGGCGACGGGAATCTGGAAGTCCAAACCTAAAAAAAATAATAAAAGCAAGCAAAACCAAGAGATACCTCTTTTTCTTCAGAAATAGTTAACAGGTTTTCTTATAAGGACTAAGATTTCTTTTTTTAAGGTAACGTAAGGTACGGGTGAAATTAAGAGAAAATGATGAAAAAAGTTTTTGTGTTGTCTACCAGGATGTATCATAGGTCTGTTTAAGTCCTACTGAAAAATCAAAGTTCAGAAACTAGGATAAGTGATGGTCTTGTCATGCACTGTCAGGCAAGGATCACAGAGCACTGGGTTATTTTATATGCCCTCTCTTATTGCTGAAGAGTCTTGAGAATACTCTAAAAAAACAAGGGAGAACCATCAGGAATTAATTTAGTCCTTTCTCAGCTTTCTCGACAACATTAGGTTACAGCCTGTTGTTCCCATTCTCCTCTCTCCACAATCAGCAGGGAAACAGGATACCTCCTAGTTTTTGCGAGGGGCCTTAAACTATCACAATCAGCAAGCATTTCATGTGGCTTCTTTGAAGCACTTTGGTGCTGAGCTTCAGGAGTGATATTTGTGTGCTTATACGGTCATTAAACTGTGCACACTGTTCTTGTACAGTAGCAATGAACCCACACACTGGAAGTGAAAGATATGAGAAATTACTTGTCCAGAATGATAAACTGAAATGGAACTAAGCTTAAAACAAATGACCTTCAAACTATCATCACTTCTTCAAGTCAAGAAAAATAAACATATTCATCAATTACTCACTTTTCAAAATAATTCAAATACATAAAAACACAAGAGATCTAAAGCAACTGAGAGTGAAAAAAGTCAACTTACCTCACTGCCAATGGGGTTGCAGGTTCCACTTTTGGTTTCTGTTTTTGGGCAGGTTCTTCTTCATGTTTACTCTTCCAACCAAGCCAGCCACTTGCAATAGAAAAACCACATAAGCAGAATTACACTAATGGTCCTAAAAATCCTCAAACTATTATGCAGTTATTACTAAAACAAACAAAAAAAGGTAATTTATTTTATTACCTGGCAGCATTAAACAATGCTGAAGTCAGTTTGCTTGCAACAGCTAAGGCAACATGAGACAGCAGTGGTTGTGAACTACCCTGAAAGAAAGGAATAAAGTGCTTAGAAAGTCAAGAAATAGTCAGCTGTGAGCCACCCTGAAATGAAGGAACAAAGCCTTTAGAAAGCCAAGAAATAGTTCTTACACTGAACTCAACTGCAGAATAGTTTTTCAGGCCTCCTATGGACTTTCAGCTCAGAAAGCATAGCTTTAAGACTCTGCAAAATTTTAATTCATTGCCCCCAGAAAAGCCATTCTGACATCTCTTTACCATTTCAAAATCCTCCTGCAAGTCACTTGTAGCTCAGTATGTTTGTCTGCAACAGAAGTTAAAAAAACCCTGTGTATGATTTATCACGGAGAGTTAGCTGGTGTACGGCTTTGGCATCCTTGCAAATATCAATATAAGCAGTTGTTTCACAAACATATTGAAAAAGCAAGTACAAAAATCTGAATTCCAATTCTAGCACAACTTTTGATCCTGGTAAGGACAGCACACACGTAGGCTCTGACTGTACAAGACACAGCTACACTGACATCCTATTCCTTCAGCACAACAGATGATGTGAATGTGACACAGTTTAAGCATAAATTTCAGTTTTCTTCTACAAGAAATCACTACAGTATACTCAGGCCATGTGTGTACATGACCAAAGGCTAAAGACCTCCAAAAATCCTTAAGATGCATGTTTACACAATATCAATTTTTCCAAAAAAATTCAAGTCACTTAATTGGCAATAAAGTAAAATTTTTTTAAAAACTAAGTTACTTGACTACCACATTCATTTTAAGATAGAAAATATTAATTCTCATTAGCAGGAATCTGTGTTAGATATTACTATCACATTCACTCCAAATCATTCCAGTTTTAGAAGATAAAGGGGAAATGTCAGCATAAAATGAGCATAAGAATACTTCAGAAATACTCATACAGAAAAAAAGTAGGATTAATTACTCAAAGTTTCAGCAAGTCAGCTTTGTAGTACATACCTCCAGGGCAAAAAAGAAACCAGTGAAAGGATTGGCTCCAACAGTAACATACTGAGACATAGCAGGTGGGCTGTTTTTTATGGTTGCATTATATCCTCCTATATTGGAGGCAGTCTTCATTTGATCAAAAGGACACAGTGTCATGATGCCTAACAAAAACATTAAAGTGAATGTCTTATACTTCCAGAACAAAGGCACGCAATTGCTACAGAAGTCTAAATACATTCCTGCCTTCTGGACTGACCACACAACATTCAGGGGGAAGGGTGGAGGAACAGCTTTAACCACAGAAATTCCAAAGAACACAGCAGAAATAACCTAATGTACTTAGGTTAATTATGAAGCACAGTTCATTTGTTCAAGGGAAAAAAAAAATCAGGAGAGTTCAGTAGCAAATACATGTACCAAATTCATTTCAGCTGTCTTGATAGCAGCCTTCTGACCTCTTACCTGCTTTTGTAGAAAGCGTGGAAGAGAAATAAAGCTTACTGTCCCTCAGATCTGCCTCTCTGACAAGAACCTCGGCTGAGGGGTAAAAGTCTTTGAGAGCCTAAAAGTCAATTTGAATTTTTTGGAAAGGAGCAATCTCAAATTTTATTTTCTTCGCATGCTAGACTCAGGAAAGACCCCTACCAGTCTTAACCTGCCTGATAGAAATGGGAATAAATGTGTCTGATTTAGTCTCTCTCAGCTGCTTCTTACCAAACAACAAAAGGACAAGACAGTTACAGCTCAAACATCCTTTCTCCCCTCAAGTGTAGAGGGAAGGTTCAGTCAGACTAGAAAAGAAGGTAAAATGTATTTTTGATAATGGTTAATGAGATCATTCACTGTGACAGCCTTCTCCCAGTATTTATTTCCATCAAACCAGTACCATTAAGTGCTCTCAACCCAAATTTAACAGTATGAAAGCATTCATTTCATTTATTTAAATACTTGAAATTAAACAGAAATGCTTACCAATACTAGCATGGTCAACAATCGTATCCACATCTTGCAAACCCCACTTCTTATAAGCTAATGGTGGAGGCTGAACATTCTCATTGCCAGATGCTGCAGCTGACAAAAGTTGATAAAACACAAAAAAATTTCTACTGAGTCGAAGACAAAGGAATAGCATAACAGAGGGGAAAAACTGACACAATCTGAAGTCACAAAGTAACCTAGTTTTAAATTAACATACAAACACCTGTTGAGATAAAATGGTCTTTTGAAATATTTGCCTCCATGAAATTAAAACATTTAAAAAAATTGATTGAATAGAACTGAACATGACATTCCATCACCACTGTATCTCATACTTGCAGAGAGATTTGTTTCATGGGTTATTTATGGTATAATATTCTGTACAATTTTAAAAAGCAACTACAATTTTTTTCTGTGGTCTGGGTGTGTTTAAGTGCAAACTCCTCTGCCCAAGTACTTGCAAGGTCAGTACATTCATTACATGTGTAAAAGTGAGAGGTAAGAACAGTGGTAAAACTAAATGAATGACTGAAACTTTCAAAATACCTATTGCCACAAACATAGATGATCAAGAATGAAGGAAGATACAGAACTCCAGCTGCAGATATTAAAACAAGCTATAAGTGCTTCTCTGCAAATGGTGATCTCTCACTGAAAGAGCAGAGTGTGCCTTGCTTGTTAAAGTATTACATAAAGGTGGGTATTTCTCATTACAGTCTTTTCTTTTGTATTTGTTGCATTTCTGATTTTCAAGCGTTTTGTCTACTCTCACATTTTCATGGAAGCACTACTTTTTCCTTAAGGACACACATTATTAGATAGGCCTAGGAAACCATTTAACAGGGCAGATTAGGATCTGAGAAGGGCTAAAACCAGATGTCTAGGGAAGAATATTAGAATAAGGACACATATTTGATGCTTCCTCTAAAACAACTTCTGAAGACGAAAAGAAGTAAGCTCTAAGCACTCAGTAACCTCCACAGCTTTCTTTACTAATCAGTCCATTTCCCTCTGAGCTCAAGTGCACCTTTAGCAACCACATCAACCTCAGGCAAGGAATTCCACAATTTAACCTCACACTGCATAAACATGCCTACTTTTTATTTTGAATTTACTATCACCTAGCTTCATTTCATGCCACTTTGCCCTGAACTGAAAGAAAAAGTGAGCGATCCATTCCTACCGGCCATCCCCATATGATTCAGAGAAGAGCTGCTTCACCACAGCCACGTTTCTCAGTTCTTTACTACTCATCCCTTCTAGGTAAGACTCAAGCCTTAGTTTAGGGGTGCTGCTGTCCAAACAGTTCCTAATGCTGTCATGTTGGCAGATCCATTGTGTTTCCCACCCACGCCCAGCCCTGATTGTCTGCTGATGTGAGTTGCTGGAGGGAAACAAGAATCTCACAAATATGAAGTTCAATGAGAACAACCATCAGGAAATTCGGGAGAACAATTCAGCAACAGCACTTGTTTAATGATTTATCTTGCAGAACTGTAACAGCACCATACCTGAGCCACCTACCACACTGTACTATCACTTAGTTCTCCTCTCATGCTTAAAAACTGATCCTGTTTCCAAATTAAGAGTATGAAAAGTGACTGTACTAAAGGAACGGGATCAAAGTCTGCACAATCAAACCAAGTATCCAAAGCTCTCAGACATGAACACAAAGAGCAGTGACCTTTACTGAAATCATCACAGCATTATCACTTCTAATGAAGTCCTTACTGGGAGGAAGAGCATTCCACTGACAGTGAAATCAGCACCATGACATGCTAAGAAGCACCTTAGCAGTATGTTGTGGGTTAATGCCAGTGGGCAGCTAAGCACCACACAGCTCACTTCCTCTTATGGGGATGAGGAAGAGAGTGAGAAGAGCAAAAGGGAAAACACTTTGGGTTGATATAAAGACAGCATGCAAACAAAGCAAAATAGTTAATTTTCTTCACTACTTCCAATCAGCAAGCAGGTATTTAGCCATTTCCAGGAAAGCAGGGCTTCATCACACTTAACAGTTACTTGGGCAGTCAAATGCCATAGCTCTGAAGGTTCCCTCTTTCTCCTTCTCTTCTCCCAGTTTTTATTACCTGGCTTATCATCATTTAGTGCAGGATATCTCTGTGGTCAGTTGGGGTCAGTTGTCCCAGCTGTGTCCCCTCCCACTTTCTGGTGAACCCACTGTCAGGCCAGTGTGAGAAACAAAAAAAAGCCTTGACACTGTGTGAGTGCTCTTCTGCAATAGCTAAAACATTGGCATGCTATCAGTGCTGTTTTCATCACAAATCCAAACCTCAGCCCCATACAAGCAAAAAAAAAAAAGGAACATTAACCCTCTCCCAGCCAGAAACACTGTACAGTGTTATGGTGAGCATGAACAAGGCAGTCAACACCACTTGGACAACTTGGGCTCTTTCAGTAAAGGACAAAGTTTTCCTGTATGCAGTAGATGTCAACAGTAGATGGACAAGTAAGAAAGACCCAAATTCCACCTCGAATTGATATTTAACCTAAGTAAATTTCATCTACCGTAAGGTACTATTAACAGTCAAAAATAAACACGTCCTCTTAAACGTACCTCTTGCTACCTGATTGCGACACGCACGAAGGGACTGAAAGAGGCTAAACCCATCAATTGTCACAATTGCTGCTGGGTACAAGATACTGAGCTCTTCATTCTGTGGAAAAAAATAAGAGAAGAGAGACAAAAAACAGATCACTGTTACTGCAGGAACAGCTGATTTTCTGGCATTTCACACTATTAACTACACAAAGATGAGGATTACATCCAGAGAGTTAATATCTAACAAGCCACAGGCAACAGACTAAGGCAAAACTACAGTAATTCAGTATTAAATTGTCCAAAAAATTATTTAGGCACATAATTTTATATTTTTATCTTCTTTCAACAACTTGTTTGCTTAATATATTTTACGGTTTAGAAAGTAAACACATAAGTTACAGCAGCTTGTGAAGGCCACAGAAAAACAGGTTCCTCTAGAATGCAAGAGCCAAATTCTGAAACTGGACTAGCCACTGAATTACCACTTGGGCACACTTGCTAATCTGCTGACAAACTGAAGACTCAAATTCCTTAATGCTTCTGTATTTTAAAACTGATCCCAAAAATGTCACGCTAAGTCACGTGAGTATTTGTAAAAAGCAAACTTGGAAATTTCCATAACTTCATTAATTTTCTGCATAAAAAAGCCAATTCAGCCAAGGGCAAAGAAAGCTATGTTCTTTACTAAATACCCTGAGCTCTGAAGAACCTTCTCTGCAGGAAATACTCAGAATGACATGCAGGTTCCTAGCCCTATAAATATTTTTTAATTTTCAGCCATCTTCTCTGTGAAATAACTACGTTCTTATGAATGAGTACACATAGCTCTTGGCTCCTGTCAGGTAATGTTCTCTCCCTCTATCAGTGCATTATTGTACTTTGTGCTCCCAGATGAATAAACAGAAAATGAATGAAGGATTCCTTTGTAAGGCTATTATAGAGAAAAATACTCCAAAAAATAAAGACATTCTGAATCCTCAAACTATACAGGCATGTACCATAGAACGAGAAATCAAGAGTCTCTTGTTTTAAGGAACTGTCCATCCCATCAAAAACTGGTAAAGGACACAGAGGATTCACAGAGAAGACTCCCTTCCATACCCCATAACACTGCCACTTCGCTTTTGAAATAATCTGACAAAACCTGTTCTGTGACACCGGGATGTCTGGGAATTTCATAGGTTCTGCACTTTAGCTGTAGGACAGGATCTTCATTCAAAAGCTGTGCAAGAAGCAGTACTCCATTCTAAAAGAGAAAGAACAATAAGCATGAACATTTCTGCCCCTTTTCTTAGGAAAGAGAAAAAGCACTATCTGCAGAAACAAAAGTTTAAAGCGCACAGATGTTTAAGATACCATCCCGCTCGAGGCCTGCCATGCTGAGGAACATACCTCAGTGTAAAAACGAACGTAGCCAGAGGTGAAGCCAACCACAATGCAGGTCCAGTCAGGGCGGCCTGTGGAACTCCTGTGTCACAAAGATAGACTGGAAGTTAAAAACCAATCCTGTTCTAAGCTATTCACGTATCAAAGTGTAATGTAGAGAGACTAGTGATGCATATATACATATATCAGTCCTTACCTCTTCTGACTTGCCAATGGAATACACAGTACACTACTCACACATTCACTAGAAACAGAAAGATAAAATTAATGGGTTTTCCTCCAGTTTTGCAATTTTGTTCTACACAAGATATCTTGTCAAGTCAGCATTTGTAATTGTTCAATAATATATGAATGCAGCGCATCATATATATTCATAGTAAGAAGCAAAAAAAAGTCCATTTTAAAGACATTTTCAATTACAAGTTCAAGAATGCCCAAGTAGATTGCATAAGTGCTAATTACACCTTGCTAATGCTGTCTTTCATAAATCAGACTGATTATTCTGTCAGTATGGTTCAGCAGATTCCAGTTGGATTTCATGTACCTAAGGGTAAATAACTTTTTCTGATCTATAATGATATAGCAAGAACTACCACTTTAAAAAAAAAAAATTCAACAGAACTATACTTATAAAATTTTTAATACATTATACAATTAGGTAGATTTTATATCCACTGCATTTCACTGCCTTATAATTTGAGAGCATTTGAAGGGCTAACATGGTCTTCCCAGATAATGCAATAACCAAGCATGCTCAATGCACAACAGGCAAAGCATGCAGAAGGCAAGCAGGTTTACTTGTTACCATGGTATAAAGTTTTACACTGTCTGGGGAAACAGAAGCAGTACAAGGGTTTTATAAAACAACATATACATTCAGGATGACACCCCAAACAGCACTTAAAGCATAAATGCCCACATTACTGTTTCTTATTTGCATTTCAGGTCACCTCCAATCCCCAAGGATAAGCAGGCTAGACAATTAGAGAAAGCTTTCTAAATGCGAGTTTGAGATGAGTTGCAATTCCATTACATCCTCAAAGCAACATTATTTATCTTGGTGAAACCTCATCTACCAATAGCAAAGCTTAGTCACCACAGAACATTGTAGGCAACTTTGGGGGAAGAAAAAGAAAAAAACAAAGTCAACCAAACCAAAATAAAATCTTCTGACAATCTGACAGCCATGGACATATTTACACTTCCACAGAATAATAAATAAAAACAAATTAAAGTGTAATGGATATAACTACACTTATCTATAGAAAGCTAACTGTTCTGAATGGAAGTGTCCCTCAGGGCTGTAACAGCAACGAGAAACAAACTCTCAAACAGAATTTCTTTTCTTTTCCTTTTTTTTTAAAAAAAAAAAAAAACAAAAGATGTCAGGATAATTTCAGTGGTAGCATGGGAGGAAAAAAATCACAAATTCAAAGATGCACATACATAACAGTTTCAATGTGTAGCAGCAGCAGTTTTATAAGAGGGTTATGATTTTTACACATAGGAGAGAAGCTGGTTAAGTCAACACCTCCTGTAGCACAACAGAAGGTTGAAGCCAATAGGGAGCACATTCAAAGGCAAACAGCAACTCAAGGCTGCAAACTTAATAACAAAGTGCAAAATCTTCTTCCATATGGGAGATTGAAGAAAGGGTCTTTCTGGTTGTTTGAAGAGAGATTGAGCAAAAATATTGTATAAATACCAAACATATGATCAAAGCAAATTTTCCAATGACTTAGAGCCCAAAACCATTTCCTGATCAGAGAGGTGACTTGAAAATTCCTTGACGTTTTGAAAATGAAGAGAAATATTTCTAGAACAACGTCATACATTTCCATTTGCAACATCCCCAACAAAATTTCTTCTCTACTATAAAAGTAGATTTTTCAAAAAGGGTACTTTTCTTTCCTCCTACTAGAACAGGAACATAGAAAAAACATGATAACCTAGATTTCTTAAAATGCCTAAAGTATACATAAATACATTAATCTGCACAGAGAACATTTCTTTCAATTTGTATGAACTTGTCCTGAGATATCACACAACGCATGAGTGACCTTTGCAGGCAGTGTTTCTGATCACCCAGGTTACTTTATGTCTGTTTCCAAAAATAAAACACATAAGACCACAACTGCACTCAGACAAAAGAAAAGAGAGGACAAGTACAAAGCATTTTACTAATTAACTAACCACGAAAATAACATTTTAATCACAGCTGCATTTCAACACCTACCCTTCTTCAACATTCAGAGAGCCACTCCAGCCAACAGCATATTGCATTTCCTCTTTCCCCTTGTCACTCTGCTTCCATTTAGCTGCCATGAAGAATAAAGACACCATCTATAAAACTGTAATGTTTTGCATCTCACAATCCTTCTCTTCCGTACAATACATCCTACCACACTTAGATGAAGCATTAATTACAAACCCTGAAAATCATAAAAGTAACAAGACATTCTTAGTAACTTTTCTAAAGAACTCAAATTTTCTTAGAAATTTCCATGGAACAGCCCATCACTAGAAGTTTGAAATGCCTAGTTCTATTTAAAAGTATTTATACAGTAATACCTCCATCAAATTTTATACAGTTCAATTAATGAAACAGGGATCCTTACGAAAGAAGTACTAAGTAAGGACAAACTCCTGGGAACATTCCTGAAAATGAGCTTAAACAAATACAAAATTTTAATTTAATTGTCAAGAAGGACATAAGAATCCCACATTAAGTCTGACAATATTTAATCATTGCATCATAATTCAAAGTTAGAAAACACTGTTATTCACAGGGTGCTACTACAGCTGCCATCTGATTGTTGAATCATCTTCCAGGTGCCAATGGATAACCAAAATTACATTAGTGTTGTGTGCCATTTGTCTGACACTTCAAACCTGACACATGGGGACACTTCTGCCACTGTGTGGTGCAGCTGCCACTGTGCAGTTCAGCAGAGGCAGTTCTCCAGCAAAGGGAGCTAAATCACTTCTTTGTGCTTGATGCAATAAGAACTTTATAAGCAGTACTGCTGTCTTTTCATTTTGGGTGACAAATTAGCAACTAGCCTACATGAGGTTTGGACCACACAACTTTGCAGGGAATGACAACGCAGCATCACAACTCCATGCAATCTGCCCAATTGTGCAACTCTGAGCTTCAACAGCTAGTCTTTTGGTTTAATATTCCCCTTATCTGGAGGTTTCTCTTCATCATGCTCACGTGCCACCAAATGCAGCTGTTAATAGCCCCAGCACCCCAGGCAATAGCACATATGTAAACAGCAGCTGGGGGTACCTTTAAAAGTTCCCAGAGCCCTAGTTTGGAGTAAAATATAAAGCCACCCATTGTTCAAGATGGAGAAGAATTTTCTATCAAAGGTGGAAATCTCAAAAGCAATTCACAGTAATATTCCATCCTCCAAGTGACACTGGCTTAAGTGGGTCATTTTTTCCAAGGGAAAATTAAAATAAGGTATTTCTTAATGGCTAAAGTATTGGCTTCAAGTATTTCTTAATGGCCACAACTAATACAAATATTTCATTTTTATTAATGAGTAAAATTATTGTCAATATCTTGAAGCATCTCAAGCAACTGGGTACTTATAGTACATAGGAATTACACATAATAAAAAAAATCCTCTGACAAAATATAGCTGAAAAGACAAAACAACTTACTTGCCAGTCTCTACCTAGAAAATGCACAATGTCCACTATAAAACACTCCAAAATTCTTGAAGTTACGAGTTGGTGGATAAGCAGATGGGGGTGTGGGGAAACAAATCTTGCCCTGGTTACTATAAAGTGCACTAACACACACACTCAGCAGCAGGTGTACTTACGCACTAGAAAGACTGCTTTCTGTTCGTTAGCTATTACCATCAGGTCATTTGTTGGTGACAAGGACAACACACAGTCCTGAAGCCAGTAATTTCTCTGGTTCTTGGAATTAGATTCCTCTTCTTCCTACAGGTAAAGCTTTAGTCAATGTGTATGCAATAATTTTTAAACACAGCAGAACTTGCAAGATTCATGACAACAGTTTGGCTTGCCCTCCATACCAGCACTAAAGGGACTATTATTTATCACGCCACACAACTCCACCTTGCATGAAAAGTCATGAGAAATGCACCAACCCTGCACTAATTCTGTGTGTTTACAAAACGGAAAACAAAGAAGTATTCATCACTAGCTCTACTCCTCTAAATCTTCTCCTTTCAAAGAGACATTAGGAGAATGAGATTTAAAAGTTTTACAGATATTGATTAAAGACTGGAGAGAACCTCTTGAGTTATTCTCATTACAATCCATACTCGAACAATTTATGCAAGCTCACACACTGATCTGCATTAAGTAAATAACATGCACATAGGAAGAAAGTAATTAAGCTGGTTTTCACACTAAGGCCTCATGGTAACACACAACAGGTATCAGGTGCCTTTCCACAAAGTAACTTCACAGTGAAACAAATCCAACCTAAGTGGTGCCAAATTTTAAGGTTATAACGATGGCTAAGTAAAACCTTAGATACCATCCTCACGTACAAAAGCAAAAAAATTGCATCTTTTTTCCTGGGAGCAACAAGCCAAATATTTGCTCGTGGAACAAAGGAGCTCCTGCTAGCCATAGTTCAAAGACAGGCAGTAACAGGTTTTGAGTGAAGTGCTACAGGGTCTTGGAGTTGATGCTTAAACCCATCCTCTTACCCCAATCACAGAAACACACTTTCCCTGGTCCACAAACTCCATTCCCATAGCCACATACTCAATCCTATGTCCTTCCATCTCTCCAAAATATTGCTCCACCCTCTAGTATCTCAAAGCTGCTATGCACAAATAAAAAGCCCAACAATTTCAGTGTGATCATTTTCTGATCCATCCTATTTATTCTATTAAAGTTGCACCTGCTTGAAAGTATACAAATTTACTCCCAGCAGAAAAATAACCACCAAACTGTAAGGAGAATTTGCATATCATGTTCTTAATCAGTTATTCATTGTATTTAGTTCCTTTCATAAGGCTGTACCACAAAAATGGTCACTGTGCACAGAGGAACACCCCGCACATGTACCATAAAGTCTACATTATCACACTTCAAACATTCTGCTAACTACCTTTGTTCACACTCTCAGTTTGTGCAAATGGAGAACCTATTTTCACGTCATTTTTGTCTGCTAAAGGGTATCAAGTTCTATAGCAACAATTATTCCCTATTTATTGGCATTTTTCAAGACTTTACAAAAAGGCAGTGAAGTTGTCTGAGATACTCATGACAACTTTAACTCCTCCTGACAGAGATAAACGCATTATGGGCAAAAACACACAAGCAAAACCCAAAGAAAAGCCTTGTACTAATTTTTAATGGCACGATTCTCAAACTGAGGAAAAAGAAATGAAAGTTTTGTTGAAAGTTTAAATGGAACTAAAATTGTACTTCAGACAGAAAATTTAAAGTTATCTGTAAACATAAACAAAGAACTTGAAATCTAAAGACATAAAACATGGCCATCTTATATTAGTGACAAAAATAAGCTGAGGGTTAAAACAAGAAAAGCACTATACTGAAGGTGAAAAACAGAATGATTAAAATCAGCATTTAAGAAAAGACATCAACATCATCATTCCTACAACACAGCTAATCAGTTCCACAAAAGGACACCTTGTGACAAAAACCCAAAACTTCTATCCATTTTCAATAACTTCTCAAAAGTTTGCTATGTTCCATGAAATAGATACTTGTCCAGGGGACAAGTAATTCCAAGAAACAATTATTTTTTTGCCAACTATAATACATATTAAGAGTTAAAGGCCCTTAACAAGGCGATTCATTGTTACATTATACTAATAATTCTCATCTCTGTGCTAGACTCACGCACTCATTTTGCTGTGTGTTCAGACATACAGACTCAAGTATTTATATGCTCCTACCCAGAACAACCTGTTTGTTGTGTATGACAGCAAACCCCTCCTGAAGAGTTTGACCTGGAATCACTAGTGACTTTAGACCAAAACACATAAGTACAGGATGCAGTGTTGAGTAAGAAGGGTGTGAACTACCTGGCAGAAGAGTGTGACAATTTGAAAGCAAAAATTTAAACTATTTCAATTCAGCAACACCTGCTGCTTCCATCAAATTACAACATAAAGTAGAAAACCAAGCATTTGTTTTCCTCATTCAGGAAGTTATACACATTACAGCACATTTAACAAAGATGTGGCCTGAGAAACACGCTCATTTCATGGCAATTATAGAGTTGAGTGCCAATCCTATTTAAAACTTTTTATATTTTTGCCATTCCCAACATCAGTGTCAGTGATTCATCCCTGGGAGACACCATGCTCGTTTCAACTTGTCACCTCAGCTGAAGTATCTGTTTCCCTGCTGAAATAAGTAGGCACAAGGATACTGCCGAACTCCTTAGGCATAATTCCTGGCCACTGACATGATGACAGCAGATAAGAGCATTTTGTTAGCACAGTGAGGTCTGGATTCCTCAGTCTACCCCATGAGCTCTTAGAGGGATTTAATCAAGCAATTCTGTTGAGATGACTCATTCAGCTGCAAATGATTTCTACACAGTTTCCCTAATATCTCAAGTCAGCTGGTAGGCAGAAGCCTCAGCCTTACCAACAATTAACAGACTAGCCATGCTGCTCTTAGCTAGCTGGGCAGGGGAATGCTTTCCTCTTTTAAAGAGCAACTATGCTGTTCCATCCCACATATGCAGCTTAATCCCTCCTGTAACACATATGTTATCCACATATGACAACATAAAAAGATCTACATGATCTAAACATAAAAAGAACTACATGATCTTTAGGAAGATGTCTGTGCCAGTGGTTCCTGATTGAGTAGTTTTAGATCTTTATTAATTCATGAGAGTTATTATAAATTTACTGCCATGCCCCACTGTCTCTGGCTAACTATAGGACAAAAGAGATGCCCCCAGCTGCAGCAGCACAGGAAGATGTGTGTATGCTCTAGTGAGAAAAAAGCCTACAGAATACAAGAATATCACAATAGGTAACATCCAAGCTATATTTAGAAACAATTACAGGAGCAAGCAGTCACACTTAAAACACAGGTCAAAATGCTTCTTACCGAGGTAATAGCTGTATAGAAGAAAAAAAAAAACAAAACACACACACAAAGCTGTGGAAGAGTTTCTAGAATAGGCAAGTTAGCAATGAAAACTCATTTATATGAACTTACAGGTTCTTGTAACTCTGCTTCATCCCAGGCTCCCCAGCCACCATCTTCCCAGCTTGTTGATTTGCCTGTTTTAAGTGAAAAAAGACTTGTAACACGAATACAGCATAGGCAACAACAACAACAAAAATCACAATTAAGATGATTGCTGGTGGTCATTTTTCTTTCCCCACCAATGCATTGTAACTTTGTTTATAGCAGATACTAAATGAGTCCTACAGAAAGAACCCTGAAGTGGCACAAAGGGCTGTCTTATTTCTCCGTAATTTATTTACTTCCATTTCTGACACAGCAAACAGTTCTTGGTACAACACATCACTGATCCTTCAACAGGGCCTTTCTGCACTTAACTAGAAAAAAACTATTCAATTAAATTTGTGTTTTCTCAGTTTTCAGACATTTCAAGAGGGGCAAGATCTATTTGTAGTTTTATATTGTAAGCTGAAGTGAAAAGTGAGAACAAAAGTGTCCACTTGACAAAAACTCCCTCCAGCAGGTACAGAGACCTAAAGTCTCACTGAAAAATCTAAGCTTCAGCTTGATTTATCTAATTCCTACTATTCCAAAGACAAGAAGAGTCCCATCTTGTACATACTAGGCAGCTAGAAAGATAAAAGGGACAACAGGCTCCCTCCAATCCCTCAGAAATTTATGTCTGTGCTCCCAGACGCTTTGCTAAGAGAATCTGTAACACACCACAAGAACCACATATGCACCATTTTATGAGAGACAGTTTTTCTATGCTAAAGTATAATATCTTCCTTTTCATAATGTGGATTTTCATTTGGTTTAAGTCAATTACAGGACCAGCCAATAGCAATATAAGTTCATTTTCAAGGGAATGATAGTACACGGAAAATCATCTGTGACCACAAAACATCTGAGCCCAGAATAATGCAGATCCCACCACCACAGTAAAGCAAATACTCAAAGTATGGCCTCTGAGGAGAAAACAGGCACAAGGTCCTTGGTTATTCAAGTCTTAGCAAGACAAGACAGAGGAAAATTAATGAGACATTGATCAGTTTCAATTATGTCATTTAGAAACCTCAGAGAAATGACAACCTCACAAAATACCTCCAACACCTGAGGAAAGAGATTCACAGAGACAGGTCTACTTCTCAGATGTCTTACAAGAGTGAATGTAGAAGCCTTATTAAAAAATCTGAAAATTTTCCACCTAAAAATACAGAACTTGATGTGAATTTAACAGCTACTGGAATTTTGTAGCAGCAGATATACAAGCGTCAAACACCACCATTATTGGGACCCTCAATAAATCATCAAGTACCACTGTAGTCCAGTAGAAAGGCCACGGACTGCCTTCCATCCAGCATGTACTACTGTGAAATCTGAAGCAGTAACCAATAAGACTTCAAGAGTTTTCCAAGGATTTCTTTCAGGTTTTTCCATCAGCTGTTGTCATGGCTAATTTGACCTTAAGAAGTTTAAATATGTCTCAAATTAGTTTAAACTTAGTTTTAAGCAAGCAATATTTTACCATTTTGGATAGTCAAACAGTACAGACAAAAAGGTTTGTATCAAGGCCACTCCAATTTTATTTGGTTTTAAAACTCTAGTTCCTGTACCACCCAGCAAGGAAAAGCAGAACAATGTACAGTACAATAAAACAGAAATCTCGTTTTTGTCTTATTAGGCAGATTTAAAAAGTCTTGTACGACTAATGAAGACAAAAATCTTTGAAAAAAATATTTTAGCTTCAGAAACAAACTTTCTACAATGCTGTTGGGAACAGCAAGACAGTATTTCACCAGACTGTAGAAGACAAAATGCCCACTGCATTAATAACCTTTGTAAAATTGAAAGGTCTGCACCATTTACAAACTGGGTGAGTCAGACAGTTTTACTGCATCATCATCAATACAGACATAACCGCATGGTCGTTTCAGGCGTAACTATACAAGCAACAAGCTTCCAAGGGTCACGGTCTCATCCTGTATTTGAGGTTGAAAATTTTCCAGTGTAAAAATATAAACATACAAAGGAGAATTATGGCAAATACCGTTGAATATAAACCACAAGAAGAAAACAGCAGCTAACTTCAATGTTTAGTTTAAGAAACTTAATAGAACTCTACTTTTGTTTGCATTTCATTATCTCAAAAGGCAACAAAATCTCCTTCCTATAAAACTCATGGAGGAAAGGAATCTATCAGCGTGTTACAGTCCAGAGGGAAACATAACCATATCCAAGCAACAGTCGGGGCGCCAATCCCAGCCCTATGGCACAGAACAGACCAACGTTCCCAAGAAATGTTAGCCACTTCGGTTCTGGCACTGAACACCCATAACATCCAACTTCATCTCCTAGAATTCTTGCTGCCTCTTAGAGAACAGCTGCGCTTTCATGGTGGTTGTCACCTTCCTTGGGTGATACTAAGTCAGCCGAAAAAGATGGAAAAATTACGTCACGATGAGTCACCATTCTAGTGACAAAACTGCAGAGCTCTTCTGGAGCTGTGACTGGCTCTGCAAAGCCAGCACCTCCTCCAGCTTACCAGGGTTCACAGGCTTGCTCCCTCATGCCTACCCTCCATATCCTACAGAACTGCCCCTGCATGCACTATCGTATGTATTTCTCAAGCCTCTGCATCCATTCTTTCCTTTCTTTCATACATTGTTTCTTTTTTTTTTAAGAAGAAATGAAATTACAATTGATTTCTTACTCATAGTACTTAGATACTTCACCTATGCAATGGCTACTGAAGCAAGGTATTAAACAACAGACAACTATCTCTGGAACAATGGACAGAGAAGGCACAGGGGACACACACTGTCATACAAGAACTCAAAGCACACAGTTATTCACCTGTGCCAATGAATTACAAAATATTCCACGGACACTGTCAGCTTGCAGAGACTTTCCCATTCACCAGCACTTGATAAGGTCACTCACGTGAGAGATGGCACAGCGTCCAAGTTCTGATACAGTGAAGATTAAGAAATACCCCACATTTCCTTTAGTAACATTACAGATCTGAACCAGCAATTGTGGAATGTAAGACATTATCTAGAAATCAATACCTAAACAAGCCCTTAACAATTCTTCACTTGCAACATGTCCATTTTTCCAGTCCCCCTTTTGGGGGAGAGGAAGGAAGGAATCAAACTTTCCTGCACAAATCTATATTTCCATTTCATCTCTCTACCTCTGACTAGTAGTAAATGTCTTATAAACAGTTCTCCTTACTGGGATAAAGCAGCAGCAATATTCCAGATTTTGCTTTACTCCAGAGATTGCAAAAATAAAAGTCCATTCCACTGGGTCTACAAGAAGCACTTAATCCTTTAATTTGAAGCATACAGCATTAAAACTCCATCAGCACATTTGAAACTTTATAGCTGGTTTAAACACTGCACACGTGCACCACTCGTGTTAATCCAGAATAAAATTCATTTCAAGCATGTTTATCATAAGCTTAATACCCACAAGAACAATTTCTACTGATAGGTATGTTTGGTTTAAAAGATGAGAGAGAAGAGAGAAACAATAGCAACTGATCTAAACCAACGAGGTCTAACTGGCATTTTACAGGTCAAACTTACGATGAACGGTGATTTTACTCATTCTAATATTTTCTCCCCAGATTACAGAATACATATCTGAGCACAGAAAATTGCCACTGTCCTCCCTTCCAGAGCAGGAAGGGATCTGGGTCAGGCAGCAGAAGCCTTTTCCTCCTGCCCTCACATCTATGTTCCAGCTCTACAGAGCAGGTTACTAGAGGACATGCTTGGACATGCAATTAAAAGTGTGTAGTTTGTTGGCTTTATGATCTGCCAGTTTGTTTCCCATCCATGCATAGAAGAATATAAAAAAAATCAATGGGTAATAGTGCAAGAAAAGATTGCTTAAGTGCAAGAGTTGTATATTTTTTTGTTCTGTGCACATTTACTGCAATTCTGACACTGCTGGATTGCATAATTACTGAAGAAAGAGAAGTAGTTTCATTTTTCGTCAGGCCAAGAAATTTTAGAAATAGTTTAGAATCTTCTTGCTCTTCAGTAATCACAGGCTGTTTATTCCCAAACCTCCCCCAGCATGGGGACTGACAAATATTTAGGCTATTTTGCGTCTGTTGAGACTAGTATTATATTTGTTTTCTCTTATCACTTCAGATATCCATAAGTGGGGGAAAAAAAAAAAAAAACCAAACCACTCACGTTAAGTTAGCTGTCTAATCTCAAAAAACACCACATTTTTTTCCTCTTTAAGGTGGTCACAATCGCTTTCAACAGAATAAAAGATGACAAAGTTAAAAATAATCCAGGTATTACACAGATTTCTTAAATAAATGCTGTGAAGTTCCATGGTTTACAGTTGTAACTCAACTTCAACAACAAAGTTTAACATACCATAGAGGGGGAAAATGGCACACAGGAGACAAATGGAACAGATTACATACATAGTATTTCAGCTTTTTATCAGATGCAAGTGACACCACCTTAAGTTAAGCAAGAAAGAAGGAAGTCTATCCAGTAAAAGAGATAGGAGAGTAAAGAAGTAAAACACTTAGGTGAGAAGGTAATTTGGATGAAGCACTCTGACACCATCTATACTGAGAGCATGTCATTTAGTCTTCCCTGTATCTGAGAATGTATTAACAATTACAGATGCAACACAATTCAGGCAGAGTGCATATTTTTATGATATTTTACACAAAAACTGAAAGATAGGAATCTTAAATGTATATAATACCATCTGGAGAGGAAGGATCTGATTAATGAGGCAATAGCAAAGATCTTGTCACAACAGTCTAATAGGGGAATATATCAAATTCAATAAGGTTGATACAGAAACAGTTAAGAACAAATCTATTGCTAAATGCAATCTGGAATTTGATTTTGTAATGTATTTTTTTCTTTGTAACCTTGTTGGCAGCTCAGAAATAAAAAGCCGGGCCTTCTGTATTTCTGAATCAAATCAGCTGATCCAGATAAGGCCAAGTGTACAATCACAACTCCAAACACATTGTTTAGAGGAACTGGGCTGAAGAGCACTTTTCAGGTTGGTGTCAACAAAACATGGCAGGATTTTGGAGAAGAGTTTCTCTGACAGGTTTAAGTCATCATTTCTACCATAAAAAGCAGCAGCAAAGTGACAACTCATAGCTCTGAGCAACCCCCCAAATCAGGGGGTCAACTTTTTTCTTCCCCTGAATAAGCACAAACTCGCTGCTGTAGATGCAGGTATCATTCCTCAGGAATCCCCAAGGTCCAGTTTTGTTGGCTTTTTTCATTTAGGTAATGGGACATAAAAACACCTGGAAACTAAAAACATCTGCACACCAAGAAAGTGCTGATTTTTTTTTGTTTCTCCTTAACACCTCCAAATCATAGCTAGCAGCAGTCCTACCTGGCTATGTCACTGAGTTGCTGTCAGTGAGCCCATCAAATATCACAGTTCAAGCTGAGAGTCTACTGGAGGAACAGATACACACATCACTCCAAATAAATTGCAGTTAAATTCCTCAATTTATAAAGATTATAGAAAAGGTTATCTGTCTTTATTGCTCTGTTTTCTGCTCTTTTCAGTTAAACATCCATTAATTTCTAAATGCTAAAATTATCATGCCTGCAAAGCTCTATTACATCTTGCAAATAAGACGGGGTTTTTTGTTCACATGTATGCCTTTTTACAGGCAGCTGCATAATGGAGCTAACTGTTACAGCTGTTTTCTGACCTAGCCAACAGGCATCCCAAAACATCTTCAACACAGCAAGCTGTCAAATTGAATGTGATGCAAATACTTCCTACTCCCAGTATTTGCACATTTGAAGCAGCAGTTTTCAAAGCCACTTAGGTACCACCAGGCTCAGGATCCACAGAGGATTTGTACCTCATTAGCAGCATTTACTTTTTCCAAGGATCTTAAATTCTCGTGCTTTTTTAGTCCTGTTCACTAAAATATGAAAAAGCATTCAGATCACCGTTTTTTTTTTTTTTTCTAGAGAATAAAGACATGGTAAATCCATATGAAGCACTTTTAACCAACCTACTCTGTATTACTGGGTTTATTTATTTAAGCCACAGGAGGTAAGATCCACCCCAGTACCTGTTATTCTAACATGTGCTGTGAAGCAGAATACAGCTGGGTTTTATTGTACATGAATGGTCAGCTCAAACAGCCTAAAAACATTTCTTGGGTGATTTCAGCATTGCATGACGAGCAATTCTAACACATGATTGAATCAGAAGCACATGAACCCTTCCTTCCAGTGTTTACTGATTGAGCAAGGAACAGCCACTGCAGAACCAACTTTACCCAAGGTTCAAAGGAAGAGGGCACCTTTTGTTTCCCTCCGCAGTTTACCAGACAAGTATATCCTTTACACAAATCAGACAAACTGTAGGGCTACAGGAAAAGATTCAGAGAAGTTGTAGTTGATAGGATGCTTTCCATTACCTTTTTCTACTGTTGAATGTGTTTTAATGTTTACCTGTTCAAAGGAAGGGAAAAAACCTCAAGTTCCCTTAGAATAAAAATACAGATTTTTTTTTTTTTTAGTTACGTACATTTGGATTTTTAATATATGCAGCACTTTCAAAAGACTTTTCAAATTAAATATGAAATAGACAACCTCGATTAACTTTTAAATAAATGAATTATGCTGCTATGTTAAATACAACTAGGTGAGAAGACAGAGCTTTTTTGTTCATATTTTGTTCATATTCATACAGCTATTTTGTTCATCTAACTTCAAAATTTGATTAAATTTAATTTGGTTTAGAAATGGATACTGCTTCCATTTTCAGAAGCAAGCAAGTTCTCTTCATTTAAAATGTTACTGCAAAAATGCTCTCACACTAATCAGGCTCATTTTTTTTGGTAGCAAATACATTCACAGGAAATATTGTGGTTCGTTCTGTTAGAATGAAAAAATGGCCAAAGTTAAAACAGCATAAGAAACTTTTATGATCTACAACTAAGAAACCAAAAGAGACAAGGCCTACAGTTCCCAGTAAAAACCCTAAATACGCTGAAGATCCAGAGGTAGCTTTCCAAAAGGATTTGATATTCAAAGCCTGGCAGGTGCTTTTGAAAGTTCTACTAAAGACCTAAAACATTTAGTTATGACTCAAAAAAAAAAAAAAAGCGTTAACTGAAATGCATTTTGTTAAATGAAAATATTTAATATACATTTATTCCCCTAAGGTAGCCAGCATATTTCATTTAACTACAACTTTTAAATACCAGCAAGAGTTTCCATACAAATGCAGTGTAACTTCAAAAAAAAAAAAGTAAATAAAAGGTTTTGGTCCTTTGCATGTGTTTACTGATATTTATATAATTGGTTATGTGCAAAGAAACACAGTTTAGGACAAAAGTTGCATTTCACAGCAAATTAACATATTTTCTTTGTTGAACTTATCAGTAAAAACAAACTACTCTTTAGGTATTCCTCCTGGAGAGTAAATATATAAAAGGAGATGAAAATTCAAGTTTTTAAACGTGCAGCTTTATTAAATTACTGTTTTAAAACAGTACGTTCTGTCAACGAAAGAGTTTTTACTAAAGCATTCCCTAATCAAAATCATTTTATATCTTGCTTAGTTCAAAATATTTGCCTTAGCTCTTTCTGCCATAGAAGTGCAATACGCACTAAAAAAACACAAACAAAATCAAGAAGAATTTTCTTGGACAAGATTTTTTTCTTTCCTTGGTGTACAACACAGGAAGCATAGATTTGTTGCATGTTCTCACACTACCTCCCTTAAACTTTATTTACAGCAAAGAGCCCTTCCTTGCGAACAAAAGAGCAGTTAAGATACACAACAATCATCCAAGAGAAAAGGGAGCAATTTTGGACTGCCATGCAACTAGACACTTGCCTACTAAGAAAAATGAACAGCTTAGTGGCAGGCGGAGAGGAGGGGAAGGTAAAGAAAGAGGGAATGAAAAACTGAATTAAGGATTTCCACCCACAACAAGAACCCAGAGTGCAAGACCATGAGACAGGCAGCAACTGCAGGATCCAGATCCTCCCATCTCAGCCAGAGTTACAAAGCAACCCTTTAGCTCAGCTGCTCGGGACACAAAGCATCATCAAAGCAAAACCGAAGGAACGAGTCTAATGGGAAAACAATCTCCAGTTCCACACAGCCAAACCCAGTTTTTTCTAACTTAGGATACCTCCACAATTTATTTACTTCTAAGTTAAGATACCTCTGCAAGTTGTAGCAGCAAAATTACTAAGTTATAACCTTGTGTCTAAACCACTCTGGGAACTCTCACTTGCTGGCATTTATGCTCATTTATCCTGAACCATGAAAACAGCTGTGGTATCAAAAAAATCACAGGCGCAAATCCAAACGACATCAATGAATCTAAACGAGCAGTATTTTGAAGAACACTCACTTCTGACACTCTGCCTCAGTGACTGAACGAGCAAATATAAAAATAGTCCAGAATACAGCCCATTCATTAAAATATCAGAATAGCACATTTTGGAACATTCATCTTCTTTGCTTCTATCATTTTGGCAGTTTTACAACACACTAAATATTTTCCCCCTTTACAGCTGCCATTTGACAAATCCAATCCAACAGAAGTATCCAAAAGATATTTTATAAAAACGTCTTTCAAATATCACCAAATACAAGAGATATATTTTAATTTCTTTCAGCTCATACTTTTAGAAACACAAATCCATAACAATCCCCTGCTTTTATCTTCAGAATTTGAGACACTAACAAGAACCTTCCAATTCCAGAACCCTCCTTTAGATATAGACACTGAAAGAAAAGCCATATGGAACCTGCATGGATTTTTCAGAGCAGTATCAGGGTCAATGAACAAGCACAAGCAGCAGCAGAAAACTGTTTTCTACCAAAACTTTTGCACACAGAAGTTTTAGTAGTAATATTAAGTAGATGAACATATCCTTTTAAACTTTTTTTACAATTGTTGTATCACCTTTTTGACAGGAGAGGGGTCAACAGTATTCCACTGGAAGAGAGTGGATTTATATTGCGTATTAGGAAGAAATTTTGTAACAAAGAAGATGAGGCACTGGAACAGGTTGCCCAGAGAAGTTGGGGATGTCCCATCCATGGAAGTGTTCAAGGCCAGGTTGGATGGGACTTTGAGCAACCTGGTCTAGTGGAAGGTGTCCCTGCCCATGGCAGGGGGATTGGACTAGATTAAAGGTCACTTCCAACACAAACCATCCTACGATCTCCCCCTCTTTTAATTTCCCCACGGACATTTTAAGCTTTTTATATAAGCACCTTGCTGCTTTCTCTCAAAGCTGTTTACAGCTGTGACGACTTTTACAAGAATCCTCATTAACCGCTTCCAACACTTTCTTTCCAAACTGTTTCCAGAAACAGTTTGCACATATACATATATACACACACACACACACATAAATGTATACAGGTAACACAGCATGGTAGTAACAACATACACGAAACACATTCTCTGTGCTGTCTATCCTGGGCATGGATCTGTTGAGAACACACAGCTCCCGTGCTGGGCAGCTCAGCCCTTCGCTGTGCCCTGCCTCACACAACAGAAACCCGTTCCACAGTTCCAGACTGTAGCTGCTGAAAGATTTGCTCCCTTCAAACTTAAGCTGCCAAACTAAACCTTCAGCATACTTTGCTGTCTTTTAATTTAAGCTGCCAAACTAAACCTTTAGCATACTTTAAGCGTGTTATGCATGATTAGACAACCTTGCGTGCACAACGTGTGGCTCTGTGGTTCTTCATAAGAGCATCTTCAGATAACTGCAACTTTCACCTCGAAGTTTGTGGCACCCGGGGTCAGCGGCCAGAGAACTTCACCTCCACACCACAGGCTAAGGATTGACACACGAAACTTCCGGACACCAGGAAAACCCGACCTTGCAGGTTAAGATGTGGCAGCTGTGGCGGGACACCCACCCTCTAAGGCCCTTTACCACGGCAACGACCCCGAGCACTCGGGGCTAGCGCGGTCACCCGGGGGCGGGCTGGGGGTTCGGACAGCGGGGACGGGGGGGTGCCGCCGGCACCGGCCTCGACGTCGGACACCCCCGGCCGCGGTCAGCGCGGGGCCCGTCCCGCCGAAGGGCCGAGCCTGCCCCGCCGCCCCGAGCCCCGCGGGGGCGGCCCCGCCACTCGCGCCCCGCCGGGCCAGGCCGGGCCCCCGCGGCCCCGCACCCCGGGGCGCACTCACCGCTGTCCCTGCCGGCCGCGGCGCTGCCCGGGCGCCGGTGCGAGCACAGGAAGTCGCGGGCCGCCTCCAGGTCCTGGAAGTGGCCGAAGGGGACGAGGGCGCAGGACATGATCCCTGATCCTGGTCCCGATCCCGGTGCCACCGCCCAAGCCGGAAACCCTCCGACACTTCCCGCGGGCTCCGCGCGGACCCGCGCAGGGCGCATGCGCCACGGGAGCTGTCACGTGGCGCCCACAGCTGCGGGCGGGGGGGCGGTCACTGAGGGCGGTGCCGGGAATTGCTGGGAGGGGCTGTGGGATGGGAAGGGGAGCGCTGTGGGATGGGAAGGGGAGCGCTGATAGGGATTCACGGGGTCAGTTAGGTTGGAAAAGACCTCTGACATCATCGAGTCTAATCTCCGACCCAACCCTGGCGTGTCAGCTAGACCACGGCACCGAGCGTCACGTCCAGACTTTCCTTAGACACCTCCAGGGACGCGCCTCCCTGGGCAGTTCAATCCAATGTCTAATCACCCTTTCCTGTGAAGGAATTCCTCCTAATGTCCAACCTAAACCTCCCCTGGCACAGCTTCAGGCTATATCCTCTCATCCTGTCACTGCTTCCCCGGGAGAAGAGACCGAGCCCCGCTTGAAGACAACCTCCCCTCAGGCACTTGTAGAGAGCAATAAGGTCAACCCTGAGCCTCCTCTTCAGGGTAAACAAGGCCAGCTTCCTCAGCCGGATTTCACTATCCAGGTCTAAAGTGAACCAGCAGGGCCCCAAACACCCATGCTGCTGTGAAGAATAGGTAACACCTCCAGTAGGTAGTGAGAACAGGCTTTCTTTCAGTCTTCATTGCTCTTGCAAATACGAAGAGTTTTTTTTTGTTTTATTGCCAACCAGTTCCTATTCCTCCTCTCGATGCTGAGGCATCTAAGTGGCAGCAGCGATTATGATGAGTGAGATTTGCTGTGGAGTGACATCAGTACAGTGCTGACAGCTGATCCATAGCTTCAAAAACCTTCCCTTAAGGCAAGGAGAAAAAAAAACGTGTGGGAAGAACACCAAGGAATGTTTTCTGGGCCCCAAAGAAACACAAATTGCCCTGTAAAAACAAGACTTAACAAATTTTTGAATGGATCCTAATCAACCATGAAATTTCATATATATTTATATACATAAGGGGTTTCTTTGTTATATATATTTTTACTATATATCTATAAATATAAAAACTCAGTTTCTTGTTTTCACTCAGATGTCTTTTATTTCGTAGATAACAATGTGTGTGTCTTGAGCAGTTAAAAGCAGAAATGACTGAGCAAGTAGTTCAAGTCCTTCTGCAAGTTTCATTTGTGGTCTAGGTCTTCTGGATGGTCTTTAAACACCTCCTGAGACTGAACAGATTTTTAATAAGAGAAGTTTCATGCCAAAGTGGGTTCTCAGGCAATACACGGGTTAGACTGGTATTTAAGCAGATGAATAATCCTGTAGCTATTCAATACAGAGTTGATGAATTCGGTTTTTCTGAATAGGCATAAAATTACAAGCTATGGAGCAATGGGAATGATGCTATTCGAAAACAAGGTCATGGCACAGGAAAGGTTGAGACACTGTTATAAGGAATGGATAATGACATTGAAGATTTGAACATGCATAGCCTGTGAGGAAAAACATGTTTCATGCCATTTTGGATCTGTAACATGCACAGCCATTAGTAATCTCAAGTGAATAAATAAAGAATATGCAAGAAATTAAATTAACAACCATTTTTATCATTCTTTAGTGAAGCTTTCATCACATTATGAAAATTTTCTTATTTTAGAGACTAGTGCACAGTGTAAGACAGTCATATCCCTGCCTGCTTTGCCGTACACAAAGAAGTCGAGTTACAAAAGTGCCAAGAAACCCACTAAAGCATAACATAAGGCAATGAATAACTTAGCGAATAAGTTGATATTTCAAGACAGTCTTGAGCCCTGATAAACTCACATTATAAGTTTGGTTACTGAATTGTGTCTTGTGTGTTTGTTATTCTTTAATATTTACAACTTTTTAAACATTCGTTCTATATATATGGAAGACTACTGGAAAAAAACCCACCTTGAAAAACCTCTCACTTTGAAAACCATCTGACAAAAATATTAAAATATTAATATATTAAAAATAAATATCAAAAAAGTACTTGACATTCAGATAAATGCTTAATACACAAAATTAACAATACATTTGCAGTGGCAAAAATAACCTCCATTGATATAAGTCTTGTCACTGGGAGGCCTTAATGTGTTTACAAAAATACATGATTAGTGTAGATAGAAACTTTTACTTCGGGAAATGAAGGTAGTTATTTACTCAGGGTCAAGTCAAGAAAAGACAAGATATAATGGCTTCAAATTGGCAGAGGATAGGTTTAGATTAGATATTAGGAACAAATTCTTGACTGTGAGGATGGTGAGGTACTGACACAAGTTGCCCAGAGCAGCTGTGGATGCCCCCTTCCTGGAAAGCTTCAAGGACAGGTTTGGAGCCAGGCTTGGAGGAAGCTGCTCTGCTGTCCAAGGTATCACTGCCCATGAAAGTGGGGGGTAAGAAGCAGATGATCCTTAAGGTCTCTTCCAGCCCAAACCATCCTGTGTTGCTCCTCCTTCCACCCCCGTGCCAGATGCCCCAGTGCCCAGAACACAGAACTCACCACCCTGTGACATCAGCCCTGGGGACGAGGCCTTCGCGGGCAACACGGCTGCTGCAGGCACTGCGTCTCTGGTAGCCATGAATTGGCTCTGCCTCCTCATCCTGCTGGCCACGTGTGGGCTTGCTCGCGGCTTATGGGAAAACTGTGGGTAAGTGGCTCCAGGTTCTGGGAAGGAGCTTGGGCAATGCTTAGGGGGTCCCCAGAGGGGTCTGTGCCTGCTTGTCCCCCATGGCAGTGCCACAGCTTCCCAAACCCCATGGGAAAGCCTTATTTCCTTGCCAGCAGCCAGGTGCTGACACAGACAGACACACCTGCCATGGGCTCCCCAGGCCTGCTGTCCATGCAACAGCTGGTGGGGAGGGCAGACGGCTGAGCTTCAGCCTGGGCAGCAGCACAGAGCAGCACAGTAATGACTTTCTGCTTACAGAGGGATCTGTGGGCTCCGACCAGCGGTGTATGACTATGAGTACTTGGTTGATGATCTTGAACAAACACGTGTTGTGGGTGGCACAGGCGCCCAGGAAGGGGCCTGGCCCTGGATCGTCAGCATCAAGCATCCATGGATACCAGGCACGAGGCATCTGTGCGGAGGGTCCCTCATCAGCGCGGAGTGGGTCCTCACGGCAGCCCACTGCTTTGACCATGTCAGGTAAGGAGGAGCAGGGAATGGGTGTATCTCCACAACATGAGCAGGTGCCCTGTCACCAGCACCATGTGTTACTCCCATCCCCTTTGCTTGCAATATGCCCATGGCCTGGGCTCTACAGAGCCCAGCTAAGATGTTGCTCAGGAGAAGGCTGATCTTGTGCCACTGCTTCCTAGCAGCCCCCAGCTCACCATTCCCACAGCCTAAGGCAGACTAGAGCAGTCCCCCCCTCCATAGCACTGAAGGCTGGCAAGGCTGGGCTGCCACAGCACCTGGATCTACTCCCTCTCACCTCTCTCTCCATCTATTTTCCAGGAATATAAGCATGTTGTACTTGGTGATTGGGGCCACCCAGCTGACTAAGCCAGGCCGATGGGCAGTACTGCGCCGGATTAAGCAAGTGCGGATCCACGAATCTTATAATAAAGATGATGAGAGCAATGACATTGCCTTGCTGGAACTGAACAAGCCTGTCCAGTGCAACCGCTACATTCAGATGGGCTGTTTGCCTGACCCCACGCAGAGAGTGTCAGAGATGAAAAACTGCTATGTCGCTGGCTGGGGTTCCACAGTTGCCAGAGGTGAGTTCCCAAGAAAGACTCATATCCTGAAGGCAAGTGAAGCATTCTGGGGGGACAGGTTGGGCTTCCTGACAGCAGAGGACAGAGTCAGCCTGCAGGATGTATGCCTCTGAAGAGATGGGCTTGGCCTACAAGTCAGATAGCAGGGACACAACACTTGTGAGGCAAAACTAAGCCCTAGGGAAAGGGAGCAACCGAGCCAGGGTATGAGAGCTGCTAAGGAGCTGGTGAGTGCTCATTCCTTTCTGTGCCCACAGCTTCAAAATCAAGCGATCTCCTGCAGGAGGCCAAGGTCCACCTCATTGATCTCAAGCTCTGCAACAGCAGCCGGTGGTACGCAGGGGAAATCCACATCCATAACTTGTGTGCTGGTTATCCAGAGGGCAAGATTGATACCTGCCAGGTAGGAAGGAGTGTGTGATGAGCCACTCAACCCCCAGCAGCACAGGCAGCCCGGTCAGCACTGCCTGAACACAGCCTCGGGCAGGCCTTGCCCCGCCAGTCAGTCACCCTCCCAGCCCCACGTCCACACTGCTGTTGGGGCTGCCCTCCCATTCTCCATCCACATGTCCTCGCCCAGTGCCACTGTTTTCAAAGAAAGTCCATCGAGTCCTCTTGGCAGCCCAGAGTCCAGATGGAACCTCTGTCCTCCACACATCCAGAATCACTCTGCAGACATGAGAGAGACTTACCTTGCAGGACCCCACCCCACTCACAGACAAGGTTCTGGATGCTCCAGCACCTTGCTTTGCTGGGACTTTAGCTCTGACAGGGACTATGAGAGAGAAGGAGACAGCACCAGTACCGATGAGGGCCACCCAACATGACCTTAATTCTCTCTGATCCACTGCAGGGGGACAGTGGTGGTCCTCTCATGTGCCAAGATACCACTGCTGACTATTTCTGGATTGTTGGAGTGACAAGCTGGGGAAGAGGCTGCGCAAGAGTAAGGCGGCCTGGAGTCTACACCTCCACTCAGTACTTCTATGACTGGATCCTGTACCAGTTGGGCCTGAACCCATATGGAAGTGCTTCTTGAGCAGTAGGACAGACAGGATCCAGTGCAGGCTGCACCACAACAGGACTGTTTCCTGCTGGGGAAATGCCTGCTGATCCCAAGGCAGTCTCAGTGTCAAAAGCCTGCTCTGTCCTGCCCACACCCCTCTTCTGCGTGCAGGCAAACAGTCAAGTTGACTTAGTTGTTGAAATAAAGTTACCTGTGTTCACAGTTAGCCATGTTTTTGCTCCAATTCCACCTCCTGGGCAAGGGAAAGACTTCCCCTCTCGGCACCTGCAAAACCTCCCATTCAGGCACAAAGGGACCAAGTTTCTCCAAAGGGCTTCAGCTGGGCCTGGCCAGAGAAGAGAGTGCTCTGAGCCACCCTGGGGTGGGGGAAAGTGACACATCAAGCAAGGATAGGAAGAGGGTAGGGAAAAAATCAATGCCTCGTGCAGACACCTTTGGGGGTGATGAAGCCTTACACAAGCTGGGGATTTGGGTGTGGTGTAGGCCTTGGCTCATGGGACAGACCTGAGAAACTCCTGGATGTGACAACCAAGATTCCTGACTCCTGACTGGAGTCACAGTGCCATAAAGAAGAGCCAGATGTCATGTGTAGCTAAAGGGCAGTGATGTGCAAGGTGGTCACACTTTGCAAATATTCCAAGAAAGAGCTGGGATACTTTGGGCAGAGGAACATGGGAGGAACAGCAGGAGCCATGGAAACCACATCAGTAATGCCACAGAAGGCCCAAGGTGAGCCAGTTAGCAACACCTGCAATACCAAGTCTGTTGATAAGTGGGTCAACCCTGGCAGCCAGGGAGAAAAATTCACTGGGGTTGGCTCCTTATTTGGGAGGAGATAAGGGCAGAGAAAGGGAGGAGTCAAGGAGGATGAGAGGGGTGTATAAGTGTGGCAAACAGAGGGCAGGGAGAATTGAGGAACCAGTTGTACAGGCACAAACTACTGGTTGGTGCTCTGGTTTGATGGAGTGCTGTACCTAACCCCCACAGGATGGGAAAGAAACCTCTTATCACAACTTGATTATCAACAAATCATCTAATTACTGTACAAATTCACCCTGTAATTTTAGACCATTTAAATCAACCCCTGATATTTTATTTTAAAAAAAAAAAGTGGAATTGGTAGTGGATCCAGTAAAGCCTTAGGGAAGATATATCCAAGGCAGTTACTGTCTTTTTTAGGTGAAAGCAAGGGAAGGTTGACTTTCTTCACCTATGGAATGCTTCCAAATCCCTTGGGCCAGGTATTGATCTCTCAGCTTCTGGGTACTCTTCTTGGCTCCCAGGGTAAGTGGGTCCTATTTCATGGTGGGTGGCACTCTTCTCTCAGTTTTGATTAATATGAGCTGTGCTGAGACCAATCATGCCACACCTCTCCTGGTCCCTCCCACCCTGGCGTATGCTTCGTAAAGTCTTTCCTGATGTTGGGGGCTGCCTGCTCTCCAAAGACACTGACTGCAAGTGTGTCATGAAAGTTTGGTGTAGGCCATTATCCTACTGAGTCAGTAGACCAGGTTCTAGCTGGCCAATCCCCCTGGCACAATGTCATTGCACGGTCTTTCCAAAATTATGCTGTACATAACAATTTCTCCCAGTTTTGCACAGCTGTTGCCAAGGACATCCCCTTCTCTACAGCGGAGATATTTCCTATCATGTCAACCCAGCATTCAGCACAGGGTCAGAACTACATGATTCCTAAGGACCCTTGCAACCCAAACCATTCTATGGTTCTAGGATTCTATGTTGCTCCTCCCCCCACCCCCGTGCCAGAGGCCCCAGTGCCCAGAACACAGAACCCACCACCCTGTGACATCAGCCCCGGGGACGAGGCCTTCGCAGGCAACGCGGCTGCTGCAGGCACTGCGTCTGCAGCTGCGCTGGTGCAAGGAGCCCTCACCTCTTGCAGCTGACACGTGCCTCTGGCAGCCATGAATTGGCTCTGCCTCCTCGTCCTGCTGGCCACGTGTGGGCTTGCGCACGGCACATGGGACAACTGCGGGTAAGTGGCCCCGGGCTCTGGGAAGGAGCTTGGGCAATGCTTAGGAGGGTCCCCAGAGGGGGCTGTGCCTGCTTGTCCCCCATGGCAGTGCCACCGCTTCCCAAAGCCCATGGGGGAGCCTCAGTTACAGCCGAGTGCTGACACAGACAGACGCACCCGCCATGGGCTCCCCAGGCCTGCTGTCCATGCAGCAGCTGGTGGGGAGGGCAGACGACTGAGCTTCAGCCTGGGCAGCAGCACAGAGCAGCACAGTAATGACTTTCTGCTTACAGAGGGCTGTGCGGGTACCGATCCGTGAGTTATGACTATGGCGCCGCTGCTTATCAATACGGCCACTACGGCATGACACGCGTCGTGGGTGGCACAGGGGCCCGGGAAGCGTCCTGGCCCTGGCTCGTCAGCCTCCATCATGCCTGGATACCGGGCACAGGGCACATGTGTGGAGGGTCCCTCATCCACTCCCAGTGGGTCCTCACGGCAGCCCACTGCTTTGATGATGTCAGGTAAGGAGGAGCAGGGAACGGGAATATCCTCACAACACCAGCAGGTGCCCTGTCACCAGCACCACCTCTTACTCCCACCCCCTTTGCTTGCAGTGAGCCCAGCTGAGACTCTGGGCTCAGGGGAAGCCTGGCCTCATTCCATGGCTTCCTAGCAGCCCCCAGCTCACCATTCCCACAGCCTGAGGCAGACTAGGGCGGTCAGTGTGCCATAGCACTGAAGGCTGCCAAGTGCTGGGCTGCTGCAGTGCATGGCTCTGCTGCCTCTTACCCCTCTCCCTGCATCTGCCTTCCAGCAACATCAGCCTGGTGTACGTGATGATCGGGGCCACCCAGTTGTCTCATCCAGGCCCTGGGGCACAAATCCGCTACGTTAAGCAGCTGCGGACTCACCAATACTATAATAAGAAGAACATGAAGAACGACATCGCCTTGCTGGAACTGGACTATCCTGTACTGTGCAGCCCCTACATCCAGCTGGCCTGTGTGCCCGACTTCACACTGAGAGTGTCGGAGCTGGTATACTGCTTTGTCGCCGGCTGGGGTGCCACCAGTGCCAGGGGTGAGTTCCCAAGAAGGATTCGTGCTCTGAGGGCAAGCTCAGCACTCTGGGGAGACAGGTTGGGCTTCCTGACAGCAGAGGCCAAAGTCAGAGTCCCACTGCAGGACAAATGCCTCTGGAGAGATGGGTGTGGCTTGAACCCAATGTCACACAGCCAGGGAGGGACACAGCACTCCAGCACCTCTCCAGAGGCAAAGCCAAGGCCTAGCAATGGGGCTCAGCCCCAGGCAGGGCAGGAGAATGGCAAGGAGCTGGTGAGTTCTCATTCCTTTCTGTGCCCACAGCTTCAACATCAAGCGATCTCCTGCAGGAGGCCCCAGTCCACCTCATTGATCTCAAGCTCTGCAACAGCAGCGAGTGGTACTCAGGGGAAATCCACAGCAGCAACGTGTGTGCTGGTTATCCACAGGGCTTCATCGACACCTGCCAGGTAGGAAGGAGTGTGTGATGAGCCCCCAGCAGCACATGCAGCCCAGTCAGCACTGCCCAAACACAGCCCTGGGCAGACCTTGCCCAGCCAGTCAGTCGCCCTCCCAGCCCCACGTCCACACTGCTGTTGGGGCTGCCCTCCCATTCTCCATCCATGTGTCCTTGCTCAGTGCCCCCATTGTCACAGAGGTCTGCCACTCTGCCCAGAGAGTCCATCCAGTCCCCTTGGCAGCCCTGGGGTCCAGATGCCAACCCCAGAACATCCATCCTTCACACATCCAGAATCACTCTGCAGAGATAAGAGAGAGCCCTACCTTGCAGGACCTCACCCCACTCAAAGCCAAGGTTCTGGATGCTGCAGCACCTTGATGTGCTGTGAATACATGCCTGGCACCTTGCTCTGCTGGGAATACAGCTGTGGTGTGAGAGAGAAGGAGACAGCCCCAGTGCTGACCGGGGCCACCCAACATGACCTTAATCCTGTCTGCTGCACTGCAGGGGGACAGCGGTGGTCCTCTCATGTGCAAAGACAACATCGCTGCCTACTACTGGGTTGTTGGAGTGACCAGCTGGGGAGAAGGCTGTGCAAGAGCAAAGCATCCTGGAGTCTACACCTCCACTCAGCACTTCTATGACTGGATCCTGGCTGAGATGGCTGCAAGCCCATATGGAAGTGCTTCTTGAGCAGCAGGACAGACAGGATCCAATGCAGGCTGCAGCGCAACAAGACTGTTTCCTGCTGGGGAAATGCCTGCTGATCCCAAGGTAGCCTCAGTGTCAAAAGCCTGCTCTGTCCTGCCCGCACCCTTCTTCTGCATGCAGCAAACAGTCAAGTTGACTTAGTTGTTGAAATAAAGTTACCTGTGTTCACAGTTAACCATGTTTTTGCTCCAATTCCACCTCCTGGGCAAGGGAAAGACTTCCCCTCTCGGCACCTGCAAAACCACCCATTCAGGCACAAAGGGACCGAGTTTCTCCAAAGGGCTTTAGCTGGCCGTGGCCAGAGAGGAGAGTGCTCTGAGCCACCATGGGATGGAGAAAGCAAGGATAGGAAGTGGGTAGGGATAAAAAGAAAGCCACACGCAGACACCTTTGGCGATGATGAAGCATTACACAAGCTGGGGATTTGGGTGTGGTGTAGGCCTTGGCTCATGGCACAGACCTGAGAAACTCCTGGATGTGACAACCAAAATTCCTGACTCCTGACTGGAGTCACAGTGCCATAAAGAAGAGCCAGATGTCATGTGTAGCTAAAGGGCAGTGATGTGCAAGGTGGTCACACTTTGCAAATATTCCAAGAAAGAGCTGGGATACTTTGGGCAGAGGAACATGGGAGGAACAGCAGGAGTCATGGAAACCACATCAGTAATGCCACAGAAGGCCCAAGGTGAGCCAGTTAGCAACACCTGCAATACCAAGTCTGTTGATAAGTGGGCCAACCCTGGGAGCCAGGGAGAAAAATTCACTGGGGTTGGCTCCTTATTTGGGAGGAGATAAGGGCAGAGAAAGGGAGGAGTCAAGGAGGATGAGAGGGGTGTATAAGTGTGGCAAACAGAGGGCAGGGAGAATTGAGGAGCCAGTTGTACAGGCACAAACTACTGGTTGGTGCTCTGGTTTGATGGAGTGCTGTACCTAACCCCCACAGGATGGGAAAGAAACCTCTTATCACAACTTGATTATCAACAAATCATCTAATTACTGTACAAATTCACCCTGTAATTTTAGACCATTTAAATCAACACCTGATATTTTATTAAAAAACAAACAAACAAAAAACCAAAAACCCGAAAAACCACAAAAAACAAGCAAACCAAATTAAACAAACAACAACAACAAAAAAACCAAACCAAAGCAAACCAAACCAAACAAAAAATTGGAATGGGTAGTTCATCCTGTAAAGCCTTAGGGAAGATATATCCAAGGCAGTTACTGTTTTTTCCAGGTGAAAGCAAGGGAAGGTTGACTTTCTTCACCTAATGGAATGCTTCCAAATCCCTTGGGCCAGGTATTGATCTCTCTGTTTCTGGATACTCTTCTTGGCTCCCAGGGTAAGAGCGTCCTATTTCATGGTGGGTGGCACTCTTCTCTAAGTTTTGATTAATATGAGCTGTGCTGAGACCAATCATGCCACACCTCTCCTGGTCCCTCCCACCCTGGCATATGCTTCTTAAAGTCTTTCCTGATGTTGGGGGCTGCCTGCTCCACAAAGACACTGACTGCAAGTGTGTCATGAAAGTTGGGTGAAGGCCATTATCCTACTGAGTTAGCAGACCAGGTTCTAGCTGGCCAATCCCCCTGGCACATCGTCATTGCACGGTCTTTCCAAAATTATGCTGTACATACCAACTTCTCGTAGTTTTGCACAGCTGTGGCCAGGGACATCCCCTTATCTACGGTGGGGGTTTTCCCATCATGTCAAACACGGTGAGGGACTTGAACCCCCTTTTAACATGCTAAAAAGGCACTTCAGCTCCCCTTCTGTGTGTGTGCCGAGGGCCCCTTCCACCCCTGGCACAGTACAAGAGACTCCACACGCCCTGCTCAGGATGAGGGACTCAAGCCTCTCCCCATGCAGGTCTCCACAGCCTTTCTGTGTCATAGCAGAGACTCGAGCCCTGTCACCACACACCTTACGGGGCCCTCCACAGCTCCTCAGTGCGTGCCTTACTCTGACCAGGCCGCTCACCCGTTCTTAACCCACTATCAGTAATTTCACCAAATCTGCATAAAATGCCACACCAATGGAGAGACTCAAATCCACTCTTATTATGTATACAGAATTTGCTCAGGGAATTTTGACACTCCCCCTTTGGCTCCTCCATGCTCCAAAAATCCCAACTGAACTCACCCACTGCCAGCAGCTGCATGTTTGGAGAAGGGAGGCTCCTATGGTATTGACCAAGGCGCCCATCTGGGGTGCCAAACTGGTGAGGAAACTTCCCTGTCTGGCCATTGAGGAAGCATGATCAGCTGCAGTGAGTCAGTAGGTGCCCCGTTTGATTCCCTACACACCCCACTCTCACACAGTTAGACCAGGCTTTTGTGCAGGTTGGGCCCAGGGTTTCCCTTAGCAGAGTTAGAGATGTCCCATTCCATAAAGCCATTTATTCAATGATGCAGTATCGTAGAAGCAGCTCAAGTTGGAGGCAGAATTTTTACAAGGGCAAGTAGTGATAGGACAAGGGGGAATGGCTTCGAAATGTCGGAGGGTAGGTTTAGTATAAATATTAGGAAGAAATTCTTGACTGTGAGGATGGTGAGGTACTGGCACAGAATGCCCAGAGCAGCTGCAGGTGCTCTGTCCCTGGAAGGCTTCAAGGACAGGTTTGGAGGCAGGTCCTGAACAACCTGGTCTGGTGCGAGGAATCCCTCCCTGCCTGCAGCACGGGAGTCAGAACTACACGATCCCCAAGGACCCTTGCAACTCAAACCATTCTATGGTTCTAGGATTCTATGTTGCTCCTCCCCCCACCCCCGTGCCAGAGGCCCCAGTGCCCAGAACACAGAACCCACCACCCTGTGACATCAGCCCCGGGGACGAGGCCTTCGCAGGCAACGCGGCTGCTGCAGGCACTGCGTCTGCAGCTGCGCTGGTGCAAGGAGCCCTCACCTCTTGCAGCTGACACGTGCCTCTGGCAGCCATGAATTGGCTCTGCCTCCTCGTCCTGCTGGCCACGTGTGGGCTTGCACACGGCACATGGGACAACTGCGGGTAAGTGGCCCCGGGCTCTGGGAAGGAGCTTGGGCAATGCTTTTGAGGGACCACAGGAGTGGGCCCACTTGTCCCCCATGGCAGTGCCACAGCTTCCCAAACGCAATTGGAAAACCTCAGTTCCTTGCCAGCAGCCGAGTGCTGACACAGACAGACACACCCGCCATGGGCTCCCCAGTCCTGCTGTCCATGCAGCAGCTGGTGGGGAGGGCAGACGACTGAGCTTCAGCCTGGGCAGCAGCACAGAGCAGCACAGTAATGACTTTCTGCTTACAGAGGGCTGTGCGGGTACCGATCCGTGAGTTATGACTATGGCGCCGCTGCTTATCAATACGGCCACTACGGCATGACACGCGTCGTGGGTGGCACAGGGGCCCGGGAAGCGTCCTGGCCCTGGCTCGTCAGCCTCCATCATGCCTGGATACCGGGCACAGGGCACATGTGTGGAGGGTCCCTCATCCACTCCCAGTGGGTCCTCACGGCAGCCCACTGCTTTGATGATGTCAGGTAAGGAGGAGCAGGGAACGGGAATATCCTCACAACACCAGCAGGTTCCCCGTCACCAGCACCATGTCTTACTCCCACCTCCTTTGCTTGCAGTGAGCCCAGCTGAGACTCTGGGCTCAGGGGAAGGCTGGCCTCATTCCATGGCTTCCTAGCAGCCCCCAGCTCACCATTCCCACAGCCTGAGGCAGACTAGGGTGGTCAGTGTGCCATAGCACTGAAGGCTGCCAAGTGCTGGGCTGCTGCAGTGCATGGCTCTGCTGCCTCTTACCCCTCTCCCTGCATCTGCCTTCCAGCAACATCAGCCTGGTGTACGTGATGATCGGGGCCACCCAGTTGTCTCATCCGGGCCCTGGGGCACAAATCCGCTACGTTAAGCAGCTGCGGACTCACCAATACTATAATAATAAGAACATGAAGAACGACATCGCCTTGCTGGAACTGGACTATCCTGTCCTGTGCAGCCCCTACATCCAACTGGCCTGTGTGCCCGACTTCACACTGAGAGTGTCGGAGCTGGTATACTGCTTTGTCGCCGGCTGGGGTGCCACCAGTGCCAGGGGTGAGTTCCCAAGAAGGATTCGTGCTCTGAGGGCAAGCTCAGCACTCTGGGGAGACAGGTTGGGCTTCCTGACAGCAGAGGCCAAAGTCAGAGTCCCACTGCAGGACAGATGCCTCTGGAGAGATGGGTGTGGCTTGAACCCAATGTCACACAGCCAGGGAGGGACACAGCACTCCAGAGCCTCACCAGAGCCAAAGCCAAGGCCTAGCAATGGGGCTCAGCCCCAGGCAGGGCAGGAGAATGGCAAGGAGCTGGTGAGTTCTCATTCCTTTCTGTGCCCACAGCTTCAACATCAAGCGATCTCCTGCAGGAGGCCCCGGTCCACCTCATTGATCTCAAGCTCTGCAACAGCAGCGAGTGGTACTCAGGGGAAATCCACAGCAGCAACGTGTGTGCTGGTTATCCACAGGGCTTCATCGACACCTGCCAGGTAGGAAGGAGTGTGTGATGAGCCCCCAGCAGCACAGGCAGCCCGGTCAGCACTGCCCAAACACAGCCCCGGGCGGGCCTTGCCCAGCCAGTCAGTCGCCCTCCCAGCCCCACGTCCACACTGCTATTGGGGCTGCCCTCCCATTCTCCATCCATGTGTCCTTGCTCAGTGCCCCCATTGTCACAGAGGTCTGCCACTCTGCCCAGAGAGTCCATCCAGTCCCCTTGGCAGCCCTGGGGTCCAGATGCCAACCCCAGAACATCCATCCTTCACACATCCAGAATCACTCTGCAGAGATAAGAGAGAGCCCTACCTTGCAGGACCTCACCCCACTCAAAGCCAAGGTTCTGGATGCTGCAGCACCTTGATGTGCTGTGAATACATGCCTGGCACCTTGCTCTGCTGGGAATACAGCTGTGGTGTGAGAGAGAAGGAGACAGCCCCAGTGCTGACCGGGGCCACCCAACATGACCTTAATGCTGTCTGCTGCACTGCAGGGGGACAGCGGTGGTCCTCTCATGTGCAAAGACAACATCGCTGCCTACTACTGGGTTGTTGGAGTGACCAGCTGGGGAGAAGGCTGTGCAAGAGCAAAGCATCCTGGAGTCTACACCTCCACTCAGCACTTCTATGACTGGATCCTGGCTGAGATGGCTGCAAGCCCATATGGAAGTGCTTCTTGAGCAGCAGGACAGACAGTAGATCAATGCAGGCTGCAGCGCAACAAGACTGTTTCCTGCTGGGGAAATGCCTGCTGATCCCAAGGCAGCTTCAGTGCCCGCACCCTTCTTCTGCATGCAGCAAACAGTCAAGTTGACTTAGTTGTTGAAATAAAGTTACCTGTGTTCACAGTTAACCATGTTTTTGCTCCAATTCCACCTCCTGGGTAAGGGAAAGACTAAAGACTTCCACTCTCGGCACCTGGGACAGACTTGAGAAACTCTTGGTTGTGACAACCAAAGTTCCTGACTCCTGACAGGAGTCACAATACAGTAAAGAAGAGTCAGATGTCATGTGTAGCTAAAGAGCAGTGATGTGCAAAGTGGTCACACTTCACAAATACTCGATGGAAGAGCTGAGGTCGTTTTGGGCAGAGGAACCTGGGAGGAATAGCAGGAGCCAGGAAACTGTATCAGTAATGCCTCAGAAGGCCCAAGGTGAGCCGGTTAGTGGCACCTGCAACACTTAGTCTGTTTACAGGCGGGCCAACCCTGGGAGCCAGGGGAAAAAATTTACTGGGATTGGCTCTTTATTTGGGAGGAGACAAGGGTAAAGAAAGAGAGGGTCAAGGAAGATGAGAGGGGTGTATAAGTGTGGCAAGTGGAAAGAAGAGGGGATTGAGGATCCAGTTGCACAGGCACAAACTGCTGGTTGGTGCTTTGATTTGATGGAGTGCTGTACTTAAAAGAAACTTTTCCCCCCCTGGTTTCCTACCACAGAATGGCATGGAGAATGGTTGGTATGGTTGAGAGTAGGAGCATCTTGCTCTGTCTACAGCATCCATTTGCAATACATCCCTGGTCAGGTACACTGGCCACCAGAGCTGTACTTGTCAGTGTCAGCCTAGGACACCAGTAGATCTCACAGACAGAAAGGGCATGGAGCCTGTCAAAGGGTGTTGCAATGGCTGACATAGCCAGCACAGCCAGCTGACATAATGCTTCCTGCATTAGCCATGTTCCCTGGTCTTTGGGTTTTGTGAAGGAGTTGGTGGCAAAAGCCAGCAGAGTTCAGCATGGTTGTGAACTTCCCAAAGACCCTGTGATGCCACATCTGGTGTTTTCCTGGGAGCTGTCAGCCCGCAGTGCTGGGAGCCAGGCACTGCTGCCTGACCTGGGGCCTGCACACCCTCATGCAGCAAGAAGAGGGGCCTAAAGAGTGCTGGAGAGAGAATTCTTACAAGGGCAAGTAGTGATAGGACAAGGGGGAATGGCTTTCAAGCAAAAGTGGGTAGGTTTAGATAAGATATTAGGAAGAAATCCTTGACTGTGACAGTGGTGAGGCATAGGTTTCCCAGAGCAGTGTGGATGCCCCAGGTTTTGAGTGTGTCTCTGAACAACCTGGTCTGGTGCAAGGTGTCCCTGCCCATGGAAGGGGGATTTGAAACTAAATCATTCTTCAGGTACCTTCCAGCCCCAAACTATCTTATGATTCTATGATCTATGTAAAACTCTGCCTTCTTCATCATCAGTGATGTTCTTCAGCTGTCAATCATAGAATCATAGAATCAGCCAGGTTGGAAGGGACCTCTGAGGTCATCAAGTCCAACCCTTGATCCACTACCACCGTTGTTACTAGACTGTGGCACTAAGTGCTACATCCAGTCTCATCTTAAAAACCTCTAGGGACGGAGAATCCACCACTTCCCTGGGCAGCCCATTCCAATGCCTGATTACCCTCTCTGTAAAGAATTTCTTCTTAATATCCAACCTAAACACCCCTGGCAGAGCTTAAGCCCATGCCCTCTTGTCCTACTGATAATTGCCTGGGAGAAGAGACCAACCCTCACCTGGCTACAACCTCATTTCAGGTAGTTGTAGAGAGGGTTCAACCAGGAGACTCTCCAGACAGATCTTCCTCCTGACTGACCTCTACCTGATTCTCTGGGTCCTGGGCCTCATGCCCGTTCCTTAAGGGTACCCAGGGAGGTGATGGGGGTCAGGATCATTAATCCTAGTTAGCAGAAATGAATGTGATTATTCTGTCATAGGCAGAGTCCCACATTTGGTCTTTGATAATAAGTGAAAATGAAATCAGCAATTTAGTAATAGTTAAAACAGGCACACCTATACCATAATGTCAACCTGATACAAAAAAATCACCTTATCAGATACACAGTATCTGATACACCAGTAGCTTCTGGATAATAAGGTTAGTACTCACAGGGAGGGAGCAAGAATTAATCACCATTTAATAAAATGCAGAGAACAGAGAGCATACAGAGAATCTCAGTCAAACATCCATGCCTATACCAAGCCTTTCACTGCTGTCTAATCACAGCTAAGCATAGAACTACATTGTTATATGCCTAAGTCCTGTCTGTCTCACATGTGCCAAATAGGCCTGATTCACAAAGCTTCAGTATATGATCAGCTTCAATTACATATTCATACCTTAGTATAAATTTCTAAAGGTATATTTTTGCAAATATGTAGACAATTTAAATATGTATAGAAATAAAAAAATTAAAATAACTGTCACAAAAATATTCTGTCTTGAGATATCTGTAACAGACCTGTCAGTGGACAAGTCTTTGTTCTGAGCTCCTACATGTGCACGTGGCAGAATGGGGGCAGGACTAGGATCATGAGGATTCATTATCGCTGTCACAGACATTTTATGAAATTTGGTAAAGGTTGTATCTGAGGAACAGAGGATGGAAAGATGCACTTGATAGTTCTCTTTTCATATGTATTACACTTCTTGCATATAGAAAAAACCCTTAAATTTTGGAGACAAACGAAACCTTAACTTCGGAGACAAAACAACATACTGGAGAAATTCCACCCATTTTGTCCCAAAACTGGAAGTTCTGACTCACCCTGAAGGCAGGATAGGGGTGAAGATGTGGTGGGACAGACAGCATGTCTCGTCTGATCATTCTGAGTTGGATTAAGGCTGGATTTCAGCAACATTTTTCCTCTCTACATACTGAGGTAGGCCACTGCAGGTAGGCAGCTCCAGCTGAAATTTATTTACAACAGCCTGTAAGGCTTAAAAAAATTCTGGCTGTGCCTTGCTCCAAATCCATTCTTTGCAACTTGAGGTAATGTGGAAGGCATGAAGATTAGAGTCTTGACATCACTATTCTTGAGATTTTATTCACAAAGCTCTCTGGAAAGATATGTTTACTACCCTGGCCTTCAACTACAAGAATACTTTCGCTCAGTCTCTAAATAACCTGAATGCTAAACTCATATTACAGGTTTATGTTAAGTATTAAGATTTTTGAGATAACTTGGATCTTTTTAAATCATTGGATATTTGTGATTAATGCTGCCCTCTGAGAGCCTTATCTTTTGCATTTCTGGATTTTCACCTAATGGTGTGACTTAAACACAGTTTAAAGAGGGAAACAAGGTATATTCCTGCATAGTTAGAGAGAATGGTGAAAGCCCTCAAACTTTTCTTCCACAGTTTCATCTGCATTTTTGGACGTCAGTCTTGGAAGAGAAAAGATCTGTACCACAGGTTGTTTGTATCCGTCTTGAAAATGCCAGACATGGTTTGATATTGCAACACTTAGCCCCCTAAATTGTGTGTAATGAAGTTACCCACATTCCTTCTTGATACACTTCAGGCTTATGTGAAGTTGTTATTGTTGGTATTTGATTAATTATAATCTGTGCCTAATGCTTAATAATAGAATGTTTAAGATCATGTATACCTGCAATCAGAACATACTCTGTGTGTGTACTTCATTCCTATCCTGTGCTGAGATAGGATTTTTTTTTTTCGAAAAACCAGTTCTGGAAATGAAAGCAAACCTTGCCCTCTGACATATTTGGCAGTGCATAGCAGTATGAGGTGCAGCATCAAAGCCCAGAGGGAGACAATCTGCCTTGCTCCTGTTTTTTCTCACCTTTCTGGACCAGACTTGCAGGCTGGCATCCCTGCCTGCCCTTACCTCTGCGTGTGGAGGGGAGCTGTTGCTAAGCAACTGTGGACCAGGCATCATAGCCTGGTTTGAAAATGAAGAATTAACTAAATTAATTTTGATAAAGACAAGATACAGTTGAAGAACACACAGGAGAAAGGAAACAAAAATAAAAGGCAGCTGTGGTTTGCATTAGAGAACAGAGAGTGTCCAAAGAGAAAAGGGCGTTTTGGAAGCAAAAAGGAAGTGATGTGTGGCCAAAGTGGAAGAAGTAAAAAGAGAATTAAGTGTTCTTCAGGACAAGCACTGTCTCTATGGTTGTGCAACACCTAGCAAAGCTCAAATCTAGGGGTCTTCAAGGAGGCTACTGTAATAGAAACAAGTGAACCAAAAGTGTTGCCACAGAACCTTCCACCTCTACCTTTCATTGGTCCTGATTTAAACACAACCTCACAGCTATAGGAGATACACTAGGACATAAAGAGTATGGAAGGGAAAGTGCAGAAATTTAGTAGCTCAGATTTTTTGTCCAGGGAAATTGTTACATCCATTGACTCCTTGAGCCACCCTGACTTGCATGACATCAAGCTTCCAGCAGCCTCAGGTCATTGCGTAGTGACTGGGGACTCACCATATGTTTTTTTGTGACCCCAACAATGTCACTAAGCATTCATGCATAGCCCATAAAGAATTCTTCTTCCACTAGGACGTTCTGTCCACCAAATGTGGCCAAACCTCATTCTTTTGTATTGCCTGAGTTCCCAGACCTCAGAATCTGGATCATATCATTCCATGAAAAACCACGTTGGCTATTTGACTTGATATCTCACATTATTATTCCAGACATACAAAGGCCAAGCAAAAACTACGCAAGTTTTTCTGAGCTTATTAATGTTTTGTCCTTAATTGACTGCAATAGTACTTATTCCCATCTGTCTTCACTTTTCATGAATATTTCAGCAAACTTTCACAGGTCAAAGTATTCTTAGAAAAAAGTAGGCAAATATTGAAGAACACTGTAAAAAAATCCCTCTGTGATTCTACCAGTTAAACCCTCCCCATTCATATAACATATGTGTACCTCACTGAACTTCCGATCTAGTTATGACAAATCAATATGAACGAGAATTTCAATATTGAATATCTAGACTGGAAAATTTACAGGCCAATAACTCTTTGTTACAATTAATTTGCAAATGAATCCAAACAAACTCAATGCTCTCTTGGTGTTCAGAACACTGAAAACAAAAACTGAGAGAAATAAGTAAAGGTGACTGTTTTGCACCAATGTAGCTTTGCATTGGTATCATTCAATCATCTGTTCTGTTTATCTCCTGCTTTTAGATGTCTGCAATTATTTGTTAGAAATCTTAGTTCACATATATATCTTCAGACAACTTTCAGATACTACCTAGAGTTTTAAATAAAACAAAATATTTAAATCTCATAGGCTTATTCAGTGACAGAGTCCAACTGGACGGATTTCTTATGTAGTTCATATCTCTGAAGTACTTTTTTAAAAAAATAATTGGTTGTTTCAGTAAAATATTATATATTTGGTATTTCAGCATGTAAGCTAGACCTCTCCAGAGAGGTTCTTAAAAGTTAGGGATTTCTCCTTTGGTTTTGGTGTTGTTAGGAGTGCAGCTGATATACCCATAGGTGCTGTATCATTCCTGCTTTGCTACCATGCTATCAATCAAGAAAAAACCCACTCATTTTCTGTATTTGAAGTTCATCTTGTCAGTGTCTTTATTCATTTTGGTGAGACTTTGATGTCATAGATCTGAGAGAAATATCAGGGAGAGCTGTAGAGAAGAAAGGATGCCTAATCTTCATGATCCCTAATGAGAGAAAACCTGAATGTCAGCGGAGCAAATCTGCCACCTCAGAGGATGAGTTCAGACTGCCATCTGGGGGATTTAGGGCTGATAGATCTGGCTGAAGGGCTGAGAAATTCAGCATGTGTTGTGGATCTAACGGGATACCTTTCAGTAGTCAAATCATTCTCTGTAAAAATCTTATCCAGTGAACTTTTTACTGAGTTCTTCAGTTTGCAAGCTATTTCTAACCTGACCTGATCTCTGAGTACTTGAGGAATTGTTTAGATGAATAAATTTTGATTTAGAGCTTGTTCTCTAACATCCCTTCAATAAGTTACTTAATTGACATGGGAATTTTGTTCCTTTTTTGTTTGTTTTTTTCCCCCTTGGTTTTCCTTTAACGAAGGAAGTAATATATACTGAATAGTAAAGCATAGTTAATTAATAAAAAAGAAATCATGCTATCATATGTCATATGGCCATATAGGTCATATCACCTGTCTGTGGTCATCATCAGAAGAAAAAAGGGCCACTAGTCTTTATCCAGGCATTCACAGGAATCTGGAGAAACGCTTCCCTAAACTTTGTTCGTACAATATTGGGTTTGTGCGAAAGTTTTATGAACAACGTAACACAAATGCCACGTAACATATGAGCTGGCTAGAGAGCCAACTGCCACCCACAAATGCTTGTAAGAAAATCATCACTGGAGTGCAAGCAGAAAGGGGGCTGGAGCTGTCAAAGCACAGGGGTGTGCAACTCAGCTTGATGTGAACCAGCAGAGACTGTTGTTACAGAATAGGTCAAGCTACATTCATCCACACCATGCTGTTTCCAGGTACTGTCATAAGTTCTTGGAGCAAGAGAAAATTTCTTATTCCAAGTAGTGAATTCTTTTAATCTTCTTTGAGTATTTAAGGTTATTGCCACGTATTTCCCTGGTGAAGCCCTTTAGGGCAGGGAAAAGCAATCCTATATCAGTTTCCTAGGGATGTTGGAATACTGCATATGCACTGTCTGAACATGTTTTTGATGTCCCTCATTTCACAGGCTGTTTGTCTTATCTTTAGTCTTAGTATCTGTGTCCAGACAACACTTTTGAGCGAATGGCAGGCTTTGTTTCTAATGTAAATTGATTAATCACAGCTCATGCAAGACACCTAATTTCTTTGCATCTGCTTTCATCTATCATGAAGGGCAATATCAGGAAGAAGAAATTATCCTAAGTCTCTGTATGCAGCTAACTACCCTTTTATAAAACTTGAGGCTGTTTTCTATGGTCATGATAAAAGTGGAATTCCCTATGAATTATCAGCCTAAATGGTGACTCTGGTTAAAGACCTGTAAGAGCTGAATCTAGTTATTTTCTGCAGTAATTTAAAGAATTACATGAACTGTACAGTGAATGAAAATATGTGTGATTGCAGATCCACTCTACATAGGTGTAAGTAGGCTGGGACTGAGTAAAAAGCAGGTCCCAAACAAAAACATTTATATAGTGTGGGGTTTTAAGTTTTTTTCTGAAATAAATATATCTGGTCAGCAGTCATCAGACATGTTTTCCTATAGACAGAGAGAAATCTCAACCTGGTCTGTGCCAGAGTAAGCTGTACAGGCATTACATCTGGTTTTCATCCACAGCTTCAAAATAGAACAGCATCTCAGCGGTGCAGTTCAGTGATCTTTTGAGAAGCATAAAATTTGTTGTTTGTAAGCCATGCAGCCCTTTCCAGATGAGATCAGGGTAGTGATAGTATCTGAAAAGTTTCTGCAAAACTGGAGCCTGCAAACTACTATTGTTTCTTTAGCACAATCATTTTATTATTTCACACATTCAGAACCAGGAAGAAAAGTAAGAGAGGAGATCATAAGTAAACTAAACCAAAAAAAGTGTATCCTAGAGATGCACACAGATATACTATGCTGTCTGTAATTTCTCTTTTGTGTTTCTGTACTGATCTCTAAATTTTTTCCTTTTCTTCATGGAGAAACGACCCATCAGCAGGAAACAACTGAATTTCTCTTATCACACTCAGAATAAGCTTTATTCCTATGAATTATTCATGTAGCGAGGGGCTTATCCACACATGCACAGAAAGTTAGAAATCTATAGTGAGCTTCTGAAGAGACTCTCATGGATATTTTAGAAAGGAAAATGTTTTGCTAGTCCTCTTGACTCTTTAATCCATGGCAATGGTTATTCGTGGCCAGAGCAGAAACACGATTGGCACCACCTATTATTTTGAATACTGTGGATGTGGTCAGTGTGACTGGACTTGCAAATTGGATTAAGACTGTAGACATAACATTTCTGTTGAAGTGCTTTCTCTATCACCTTCCCACCAAACCAAGAGAATGAAAAACTTCAAACTCAGAGTGCCATTTATTAAGGTGTACTTGGAGGTCTGTGGATATGCTTTCTCAAATGCTAAGCAAATAGTAATTTTTCTTTTAAATCCTCAGTTAGGAGCATCAGTAGATAACCAATCTGTTTATATGATCACAGAGAATTAATCTCTGTTAAGATATGACCAATTTACATCCTGTCATCATCTGTTTACTTCAGCGGGATGTTACTAACTTTCCTTATTTCTACATGTAAGTCCAGTGAAGCAGAGAGACCAAAGTAATTCTTTCATTGTTAGAAGACACAAGGAAAGGGGACATCCATAAATGCCTCTGAGATGATGTGCTGCATGCATAAAGCAAGCAGCTGTGTATTACTGAGCTGGATGACATGGTCAGGAGTCCAGACCTCAGCTATAACTATGAAAATTGCATGATTTATGCCTCCCAAGAGGAATAAATAACCTCTAGATAAAGAAGGTAGACAGAGCAGCTGCTAGCTTTAAGCTTTATGTAATTTATTTAACTTCATAGTGCCACGGGCTCCTTAGATTGGCCAGTGTCACAAGCACCAAGTGTGCCAGTGGGCTAACAGTTAATCCCATTAGCATTAGCTGCTTAGTTTCTAAAACTGGAACTGAAATACTGGATGACAGTCTTGTTCAGCTTCATTATTTTAGCTAGACTTCTCCTTCAGATTTGGAGACCTACACAGCATGAAAAATAAATTCTCAAAAGAAATTAGGTTCACAGGGAAAGAGTTTCTCTTCACCCTTTCAAACTTCCTGCACAGAACAGTGTGTGTTTCTCATGCAGAACAACAGTGCTATTACAGTACTTACATAAATGGCTCTTTAAATTGGCATTTTAAACAAACATTTAAGATGATCTTGTTTGAATATACCTATTATACTAATTTCAAATAATAAAAAAACACTAACTCTCTTCGTATGCTACTGCACTTTCAGAGGGTTCAGGAAGAAAATTTTATGTCCTGTGTTTCTATTTATGCTGTTGCCCTTTCAAGAGTCAATCAGAGTATTACATTTATGAAGTGGAAGCAAACTGAGTAGCTAATACAGCCCCCTCTTCACAATCTCATCTCAAGAATGGCATTAATTCTTTCTGTACATCATCCATGTTGTTCTAGGGAGAAGATACCCCAAGTGCTGTAGCAGACATTCATATCTTAACCTCTACGTTGTTTTTCACAGGTTCAGGAAGATTACATGCCTCTGAAATTTAGTTTGGAATTAATTTTTTAATAAATAAAACTGCATTTCACTATGCAGCAATCAGACTTTGTGTGCAGGAGGCAGAGCTACTGAGGGGGGGAATACAAAAAAATCAACCTAAAAGATCCTTTTCTCCCTAGAAGGGTTGGTTTTGGTTTGGTTTCAAAATGTGATGGTGTTGGGGAGAAGACTCCGAGCTGTGCCTCTCCTGAAAGTCCTTTTATACTTCTGATGGCTAATTAAAATCAAGGGAGTGATATCTGATAGGCAAAAGCTGCACAGAGGTTGTCTGATAAAGCTACAGCGAAACAGAAGCAGCGCACGCTTCTGCAGTTACAGGAGACAGGAGGGTTGGCAGCTCAGAGAGGGATCTGATCCTGTGTTTTCCAGTTTACTGGTAAAAAACAATATGTGATTCCTATATATTACTGTTAGAGGGCAGTAGATATCCTGAGTAAGGTCTCCGGACACCATGACCTAGTTCTGCCAGAGTTTTGTGGCATCTGCACTGGCCCAGAGATGTCATCCAGCACTAGTTTCAACCTCTGGGTCTAGTCAGCTAGAAATTTTCCAAGTTTTCATTTTTCAGGTTAATATTGTCCTTGTTCAGTCTTTCTTGGCTCAGGTTTTTGGGAGAATTTGAATAGTTTTATAACCATCCTCAGGATGGCAATTAATCTAAAATCTATCATTCTGTTAATGCCAACAATATTCCTGTCAAGCATCTTTTTAAACCACCAAATGCTTCTAACATTCAGTGAGATTTTCAGAAAAATGTAGTGCTGGACCACAGATATTTTTTAAGTTTTAGAAGCTTATTGAATTCACAGAATCACAAAATCACAGGACAGTTAGGGTTGGAAAGGACCTCTGGAGATCATCTAGTCCAACCTCCCTGCTAAGGAAGGGTCATCTGGAGCAGGTGACACAGAAATGTGCCCAGGTAGGTTTTAAATGTTTCCAGAGAGGGAGACTCCACAACCTCCCTGGGCAGCCTGTTCCAGTGCTCTGCCATCCTCAGCGTAAAGAAGCTCTTCCTCATGTTGAGGTGGAACTTCTTGTGTTTTACTTTATAGACATTGCTCTTTGCCATGTTGCTGTGCACAGCTGAATTCTCTGATAAAATTCTGATACAACCACTTAAACCTATTGAATATCTGCTTCTTAAGCTTGAAGGTATTTCATCTCTTTATCAGGATATCTCCATGACCTTCTCCTCCTTTTATCACACATCTGTCACCTTGGGAATGGGGGAAAAGCAAGAAAACAATGAAAAACCTGGCTGAGGTTTCTGGAAACTTTTAAAGCTTCAACTCTTTCAATTATGGTAATTTAACAGTTAATTAAAGTGTTAACCAAACCTGCATATCCTGACCTAGGATCCTGTCACAGCTAAGTCCTGCTGATTCAGTTCCGCAGCATAGGAAATATATCTTCAATTTCATTTTTGTCCATTTGACCTCACTGATTTCCAAAGGAAATTGTCTGTAGGCTTACCTCCGCATAAAGATCACTCTAAAAAGGCATTTAATTGGCTCCTCTCAATTTTTTGTTTAAACAGCAGTAACTTCAGACATGAGTCTTCAAAATATATACTGTCTGAGAAGTGTAAGTTCTCCCTCTAAAGGTGGTATGAAGAAAAAAAAGGTAGCAGCTTATTAGTTTACTGACTGCTTGAACTCGACAGCCTAAGAAATCTAATAAATGAATCCAGGAGTCACTGTTGTCATTCCACACCAGTGTCATAGAGTTAAATGTGTGAGAGCTCAGCTTTCTTTCAAAAAGTACGGAGGCAAACAGCATCAAGATCGAGCTGAGTTGGTTTGTTATTACTCTACACAAATAACCAAACACCAGATACCTGGAAATGCCACAATTAAGATCATAGCCAAGACTTGCAAGCACATATGACTCATCCTCTGCCAACCAACCTTCATGTGTGAGGTAAGCAAGATTCTACAGACACCAACTCATCCCAAACACATTCCTGCCATATTCTCCGTCTGTCCTGTACGTCTGAGAGAACAAGTATGCCCTGGAGAAAGTAGAATATCATTGTGTAGGCCTGTGTGCAATGCACACATGAAAAGGAGAATAGAAGCTGCACACAGAGCCTTAATTCTGGCATTTCTGACTCCAGGTGCTTTACTTTTAAAGTGCTTGAGCTACATCTTCTCTTAAAAAGCACATCACTTTACCTTGCTGATCCCACATTGACCCAAGAGCTCACAGGTCCTGATTCCTTTTCAATAAATGTCAAAAATTCTCACTGATATGAAGAGAAATGGGACCAAGCCTGTACTAAGATAACAGAGTGCCTTGGCCAGTTTGAAAGCTGCTTCTCAAAGCTGGCGAGGAAAGTCACGGCCCATGTGGATTCTCCTCTGGCCCCAGCAGCACTTGTGACTCACAAAATGGAAAGTGTTATTAATATCATAGTCAAAATCATGCCTATAAAAACCACAGGTGATTTATGCCTTTCTGGCTTGTTGTCCCCTAGAAAGTACCCCTAAACAGCTTACAGTTAGAATTGTAACAGCTCTGAGTTGTAATATACTCAAGGGATTTGTTATTGCATAATAACTTCCCGGGACTAAACACTCAACGTAAAATAGCAGAAAAGTCAAACTGTAACTTGTTATTTTACTGAATTAGAATAGTTCTTCTTCTGGACAATGAAGACAAAAGCCATTTTAACAGTGCAGAGGTTTATAAGTTTAGGTCTCAAAGTTTCTAAAGGTATGTGCATAAATAAATCTAACTAAGTTGACTGCTGAAATAAAATGGTTTGCTTCAGTGTAGTTTCCTCAGAAAGTCCAGTTTCAGCTAAAGGAGAACATATTGCCTATTGGAAGTCCTTTTACCTAGCCCCATTACTCATTGCTAGATTTATTTAAATAAATAAATTAATACCTTTTGTGGGATATGGGGCATCTTGTTGATGAAGAAGTTATATAAAAGGAATACTGTTGGACTACTTTTCCTTGTTTATGTTGAGAAGAAAGAAAATTCAGCAGTGAACTGATAGAAAACTTTGCTGTATGCAGGCCACGTTTTACCTTGTGCCCAGTAGAATCAGTTAAGCAAAATATTTAAGAATAGCAAAGGAGTGATCCATTTTATTAAACAGTGAGTGTTTGATAACCTTATGTGGGAACTTGTAACTCATGTCCATGCCCATGGGGGCCCAGTAACAGCTCCTCAGCCCATCTCGCTGTGCACCGCTCTTCTTCCTAGTCAGGGTCTTTCACAGAGTTCCTGCTGATCTGCGCAACCAGGCCAGTATAAAAGAGCTAAAATGAGGTAATGAATGTCTGCATTATTCCACATTTAGCCCCTTAAGTTCAGAATCTTACCTCACCAGATTTCTGGGGGTATTTTTCTTGTTTTGGTAATGCAAATTTAGGATGCAAACTCTGTCTAGAAGTTCAACTTCATAGTTAAATATTTTGTAGAAACGTGTGTTCAGGAGTCATTTCTTCTTTCTCCTCTTTGCTGATGAGGACCAGCAATATCTATATTTTGGATATAGATATTGTTTCTTCTTGTGATTTTGCATTTCATGCTTTGGAAGAAGGTTTCTGCTATACAAATAATTAGTGACCTGCCCAAAAAAGAGACCTTCAAGAGTCACCTAGCTTCAGACTACGTCTCTTGAAAATTCTGCCTAAACATATCAGCTTGATTAAACATACTGAATATAAATGTTTCCTCATAAATAAAGAAAATTAAGCTAGTCAAGGATTTGCATGTATGGTGTTCACTCACAACTCCAATATTTAATAAAATCCTGTCACAAGGAATGCTACTAAAGTGCAGTCTGCAGAGAGGACTATGCCATGAGAAATTTTTAATCTGGACAGTAAATGGCAGTATTTTTTACAGACTCAACCTAAATAAAAGTTAGGCTTAGGGTTGAGAGAAAGGGAGCGCATGAAGCTGCAGCAGGACTAGAAAGGGGCACGAAAAAAAAAGGAAGTGTGGGCTGTGAAAAGAACTGGGTTGTAAAAACTCTTTTCCTGGGTAATGGCTAGTTGCCATTACCATTGCCATGTGTGGAAGGATAATCCTCAGATTATGGTTATTTTTAGTGTTGGGATTCAGGTTTGGGTTGAGTGTGAACCTAGATCTGCAGCTGGAGTGGGTCTGCAAAGGGGCTGCCAAAGGAAAGCACGAGATATAAAGGGAACAGGTTGGAAGAAGTTTTTCTAATAGGAAAGATGACACAGGGCGGGAGCATCAGCCAAGACAGTGAAAATTATCTGCTCTCCTGTTGAATGAAGATAATGCTCAGGCTCAGAGAAACTTAATCTAGTGTTGTCCTCCTTCCCTTTCTGATGTTTCTGCAGATGGATTATAAGAACAACCTATTTAGACAGAATATCATACGGTTAAATATGCCAACATCCAGAACACCCAGGCTCCTGTACTAGTTTTATTCTAACCAGTTAAAGGAATTATTTATTACTTCATTAAATATCTTACTTTTCACTCAAGCATTTCTGCCTGACCTAGTAATTTAGGAACTCATTCCTTTTTTCCAATTTCTTATTTTTAAGGTGTTTTCTAATCCACTTTCTTTTTTTTCTGGTGCACAGGTATTACACCAAGGTCAGTGACAGCAACAACTGAGTTATTAAAGAAATTAGTTCACAACTGCAGAAATGGCTCTTTACTAATTGCAGGAGTAAATGGATTTATCTGAAAGCAGAAGAGAAAATGTCAGTGTGCTAATTGGTTTGGTTTTGTTTAAACTGAGAGAATATGTTACCTCTAGAAAATAAAAGGGTTCTTTGTACCATTTTCTCACTGTAGAATCTGAGGCTATCCAGGAAAAAATATCTGGTTCACTGAGATCAGCCTGCAGGTGGGGAATTAACAGTGATGCATTCTCAAATCAAAGCTTCAACCTGCAACCCAGATAGAAATACCCTTGGATTTTCATAGTGTAGAGAACTGCACCCAGATGTGAATTTCACTGATGGTACTTACCTCCTGTGCAAATAATGTAAAGCCTTAAATCTGAATAGATTAGTTAGCAACAACGTTCTTTAATGTTTTTTAGCCAGTGGAGACCCCAGGAGAAAACTATGGATATGTGCACAGGTGCCTGTGGGCATCTGTAGAATGCAACAGACATTAAGGAAGCAATATCGTACAAAAACAACATTGTGGGCTTTTCATTTTCAGAATGATAGGAGTAAAATAAGAATACTAAACAAAGAAAAATAAATATTAAATAAACAAAAAAAGGAAGAGACGTCCATTGCCTTGTGAGGGATCCGGGAGCTTTCTCTGGAGGAGCCTTTCTCCATGCAATCTAAGCTGCCACATGCCTGCTGCTGCAAGCTTTGGGGGGCTGCAGCAGATGCACAGATGATTCTTCCCTTGGCAAAGTTTTCTGTGAGGTTGTCTATGCATCAGCTATAGTACAGAATGAAAGCCTGGAACATCCAGCTACTCTTGGCTTATGTGGGAGCACACTGCTTCGGGAAAAGGAGTGGGTCCTGGCCTGAGGCTGCTCTCTGGCCTGGCTGCTCTTTCCTGAGGTGTCCATCTACACCTCTCACCACAAAATTTGCTCAAGTAATTTCTGGAAGATGTCTGTAGTGAAAATGAAAGAGTAGTCCATCATGACTTTTAGAAGATATTTTTATTGTTTGGATACTCTGACCTAGCTGAATGTAGAAATATAATTTGAGCAGACAGACAAAATACCCACTAATTAATTTTAACTTCCTCCAGTGTCGCCCTAGGAGTGGGTTGTAGCTGGAAATAATTAGTTATAGGAGACCTCTAAAACTTTACTGCTTCATTTTTTAACTACTTTGTCCTAGTTGACTACAGCCCAGAGCCAGAGAATGAACTTGTTTGCACTTTGTTGCTAACCCTGGCCTGTCAGAAGAACACTCTACGGCCGTGTTTCTGTGGACAGGAGGAACGTGACTTAAATGTCAAGTCATTATACCAGATTAAAATGAGAGATGCTGAGTTTTGCAGACCACCAGCAGAATAAAAGCCCACAGCATACAAATGTAAACCTTCAGATGAAGCACATTCCCCCAACCCAAGGGATATAGGCTGAATTCTCCAAGCAAAGGCTAGAAAACACTTTTCATCCAGAGTTAGAAAAGGAACAGAGACAGCAATGCTCTTTCACCTCTGTACAAGGCTGTTCCAGGTATTACCCCATAATCCCTTCAGAAATCAAGGTCAGTTTTGCTTATGATCTTTATAGGTGGCAAGCTGGGCTTTTATTTTTACTAGGGCAAGATTAAAAGGCTCAGTACAGGTGTACTAAGATCACACAGTTGCACTTATTCCCCTTCCCACAGAGACAGGAGCTCCCCCACCACCACCCACTGTCAGCTCATACAGAGATTTCCTTTCTGTATGTCTTTTGATGGCTGAAAAAAAGGAGAAAAAGAAACCCAGTGTAAATAAACTAATTTAGGGAAAACAGACATATCGTGGCCAAACAGGAAAGCAAACTCGTGCCAGGTACTGAGTACAGTGTCTTCATTTGGAGTTCAGAATATCTGTCTTCTGACCTGACCACATTCTTATGATTTGGGGCTTTTAATTGGTCTAAGTTGTGTGGCAGCATCCTGCTTGTTCTCCACATGCTCACATAGCCAATGTCCCAGCTACCTGCAAGACTGCAACACTCTGTGTTTTCTGGAACCCTCAATGCCTCCCATACCTTTTAGCAGTGGGTCTGTTGCTGAACAGCACTCCAGCCACAAGAGAGCCTGGAATACAACTGTGCAACTCCCTTAGCTTTGGAGATCTGTTTTACTGTTTCTCTTTCTGCCACATGGAAGAAAATCCCTGCTCAAACAACTCCTAAATGCACTATTAAGACTTCCTTTTTTTTTTTTTTTTTTTTTTTTTTAACTTTACTAGCCTGTATATAAATCTCTCATCATAAGGCAAATTCCTCAGCCCAGTTATACTCTTTTACACTGTCCTGGTTCCAGATCAGGTCACAGTGCAAAGGAAGCCTGGGCAAATGGCTCAGCAGGCCCTGGACTGAGAAACATATCTCTATTGTAAACATTAAACTTCAGTCCACCTGCAGTTGTTCTGAAACACAAATCCCATCTCTCCTGAAGAGGATATAACCCTTATCCTCCTTCTTTCTACCTCTGCACTGTCCTCTTCTCCTACATAGGAGGCAAGCCTTGAGTGTTGCTCTTTTATTACCCAAATCACACCCCCATCACTCCATCACAGCCCACCTCTTCAAAAGAAGACTCCCTTCTTGAACGTAACATTCTCCACCCCAGTATTAAGCCCCCACCTTTCTCTCAGGTGGGTGTAATTTAGGTTTAACACCAGCTTTATTTGATTTCTTTTAGGTTATGGTGAGATTTTCTTTGAACTTTAAGTCTGTATTATACACAGTAAATTAGTAGGCAAGGCATTACAATAAAAAAACCTCCTACATCATGAAAAACAGGTTTTATTTAATTTTCACTACAAAGCTGACAGTTGTGTTGCCTTTCCTCTTTTTTAATTAAGTTCAGAGTCTTTCTGAACTTTATTTAATTCTATTATAATAGCACTATAAGCAGGGATCTTATTTGATAATTTATAGTGGCCTCTATTGAAATGAACTTCAATATCTCTTGCAATTCTCACTTGAAATAAAGTTAAACAGTGGCAGTTCTATCCAAATCCACCCCATGCAGAGGAAAATTCATTACCTGTTTAATAGATGTTATGCGTTAGGAACAGATTTTTCTGCAAATCTTTCTTTTTCTCTCAGATTTCTGAAAATTTAAACTTACAGAGAGTGGTGCAGTCTAATTTCTGGGGAAGAACTTCAGCTCCACGTGGCCTTCCTGGGGTGAAAGGGGCTGAAGCAGTCAGCTATGTATCAATTCTTCCACTTTTGGAAAAGCACCTGCGCTAGCTTTCCACTCCCAGTTCCAATGCCCTGCACAGGCAACCTCAGGTCTGCCCTCTGTGCTGCTCCTACTAGTCCCTTACAAGAATCTTGTTTCCACAAACTCACACCAAACCACTGTTGTCCTCTGCAACACTGGACCTCAAAATAAATCCAGAAGTTCTTCTACAGTAATGCTCCGCCATCAACAAATCCCTGCATGAAAACTCCCACAGAAGCACTCCACCATCAACAAACTCCTACAAGAAAAATGCCACAATAGCATTACCCCACCAACAAATTCCCACTTAAAAGTTCCCACAAGAATACTCCACCATCAGCAAGGTCCTACTTGAGAACATCTATAGTAGCGTTAAGACTTCCATGAGGTACTATCAAGAAATTGGGACACACCTTGCCCCAGTGGTGGGGGGCTGGGTCATACTGGGAACCACTGGGCTGCTCCTTGGCACTGGCCTGGAGGGGTCATGCCTGGTTGAACTGGGGGCACCAAGCCTGTGGGGGCAGAGGGCTGCAGAGCACCAGTGACATCCACCCTGACTGCAGGGCTGTCACTCTTGCCTGGCTGTCAGCCTGAGCCCTCCCTCAGGAGCCAGAGGGGATCTACTAGTGCAGACAGAGACCTGCCAAGCCCACGTGGCCACCTGGATCTCCAGTAAGCACAAGGGGACCGTGTACGTGGGACTCGTGGAGGTTTGGAACACTTAATGAGCCAAGGGGCTTTGGGGGTTGCCAGGAGGTTGCTACTGTAGCACCCCAAGCACCAGGGTACCACACTGCTCAGACTGCCAAGAGGGGCGAGGGGTCCTCTCCTGCTCCCAGGGGACAGGGGGTAAGAGGGCTCAAGTCCCCTCACCGGTGAGAAGAAAGTAATTCTCACCCTCGTTACATCCCCTCAAGCAGCCACCTGGTAAATCAGGGATGTGGAAATCAAAAGAAAAGCATTTTAAAACAGATTTATTTTTTTTCCCCCAGGCTAAGGAGATGAAACTGGCAGCAGGCTGCCATGGCCAGCCCTTCCAGCCACACTGGTGCTGCACCCAGTGAAGGCAGGACCTAACTCATCCCTCAGCAGGATGTCCTGCAGAAGTGTGGGAGTGCCACACACCGTGGCTACTGATGTTGCAAATTATTTAAGGCACAGAGAGCAGTGACAGAATAATTTCTCAAGTGAGCTGCCAGTGCTCATACTGATCTTATGCTCGCCCAGTGGATTAATGGGAGGGGGTTGGATTCAATCTCAGCTGTTAATCCTTTCAATGTCACAGGAAGCCAACATATCAATTTTCTATTAAGTTTGGTTGTAAGGTCATGTGGGCCTACTCTTTGTCAAATTAAACATAATTCCCTCCTTCTAAAGTATCCTGGGAAAAGCGTTGATCCAAGGAAGAGCCGAGAGACGTTGCTGCCAAGCAGAAATGGTGTATTTCTAATCTCAAAGAAAATATCCTGTTCCCTGAGAGCACAGTTGTGGGTTTGGGCAGAGAATGGATATGAAGCAGCATTACAGAAATTTGTTGTCAAAGGCAATTCCATGTCTTTATTTTAATTTTAAAAAGCAGATGTAGCTGCTGAATAACACCATTCAAAAAAATTGTTTTCGGTAATCCTGAGTTAAAAACTCATGTGTTCATTTGTCAGATTTTCAGTTTGGCAACAGTGAGAGAGTGTGTCTGTTTAAAAACATATCCTAAGCATTCAGAGGCATTTCTGCCGATGACTGACTACTGAACATTTTACCTTTTTCTAACATTTTTGCAAATAAAACACTTAACCTTTTTTTTTTATTATTTAGGTTTTCTATCACTATTATATATTAATTTATAGCTTTAGTATTTTTTCTGAGTATGAATTCATTTAGTTATCCTACATAAGTTAATAAAGCCACAGTCCGCTCTTTTAGCCTAAATCAGAGGGGTTTTTTTCCATGATGAATTTTGATGATTCTTCCATATTTTTTCATGCATATCAATGTACTCCATTACTGTAGTTCATGCTATTTTATTCCTGACAGGTTCGCATTCCATTTAGAAAATAACAAAACTAAACAACCCACCCATCAACTTACACATTAAGTCAATTTATTGATGTGCATCAAGTTTGACATATTATCGATGATTTGCTCAGCTGCAGTTAGAAGGACAAATCTGCTATTTATTCTGTAACCCCTTCAGCTAGAGATCAGACATCTATTTGCAAAGCAATTTTTTCTAGAAGCATGGAGAAGTCTTCCTGGCACCCATCTGCTTAATATATATTCCCAACTAAATTTCCATTTTTCTGGTAAAGTAATTTATCCACTTGCTTTGTGACTTAAAATACCTTGCAGTGGTCACTGACTACAAATCATGTGTCACATGTGTCTTATTTCAACATTCTGCTTTGTCTGATTTATTATGAAAGGCAAAGAAGGAGTTACCTTAGCTACAGACTTGAAGTTTGACAATAAAGTGCAGCCTTAGTCTCACTTAAATAGCAAGTAAACTGAGAGCTAAACTAAATATGGAGTACATCTGAGATTCAATATCTATTACCTTGTTTTGTTAAAAAAAAAAAAACAAAAACCAACAAAAAACTCAGTGTACATTTGCCTTTGGTCAACAACTGGGTTTATCCCAATTTTTAGTTTGTTTTTTTTCTTAAAGAAGTAGATACAACAGACCACAAGTGCCAGCACTGCTGAGGTGAACCTCTAGAACCCATGTGCGCTCCCTGCATTTATCCAGTATCTGGATAAATGATCCAGTGGCTGGAACAAGAGCAAGTCACAATGAGTTCATAAGAGGTTTCCTGACCTCTCTGTCTCCAGGCTCTGGGACAGCATCCTCTGTGGCTCTGAATGCAGTCTCAGAGAGGAGAAGGATACTATGAGAATTAACTGACTATAAGGCCCTATTTTAATTCCCTTTGAAATTGCATTCCTGATTTCTGAGGAAGGGCACACCAAGGAGTGCAACAACTGATTGCAGGGCTAAATCCAGCTGCAAGGACAGTCCCTGAGTCAGGGGTTAACATGAGCCCTTTGTTGTTATAAGAAGGACTGGATCACCATCATTTTAATTCAAGGCATGATCATGACTTTCTGCTTAACTTTTTCTTGTGTGGCTTTTTTTTGTTTTGGGGGGCTGCCACTTAAGGTTTCATAACAGTGATTTGGATGAGCTTCAGAATTTAAAGCAAAAGCTTTCAAAAGTACATGGATACTTATAAACAAGTTCATTATGCATTAGCAATATTTGTGGCATATTTTGACTACTAATAAAAAATTCTAACCAGATCCTTAATAGATATCAGGTCTGAGCTACACCAGTGTACATTACTTTTGGGTGGAGACCAAAGAATCCAGTGACCTCTGCAATTAATCTGGTAATGATAATTCAACCAAATTGAAAAGGAGCTGTTTAATGTTGGAATGTTTCATCAGTCTCAGCAGAGGCCAAAGACTGGATGAACTAAAACCTTTTTCCTAGCTGCAAGCTTGTAAATTCCGGGTTAAGAAGCAGTAGGATAGAAGAGACAGAGAAATTTCAGCTTGCAAGAAACAATAAGGTGAGTTTCCACAATTTCCTCTCAGTTGGATAAAATCCTCACATCTGTGAACCAAGCACCTCACAGTGGATTTTAATTCACACACAGATGTGGAGAAAACAAGGCAGTTCAGCTGGGTGGTTTTGTTGTTCAAGCAAAGTAAGACAAAGAAGCGTTAGTCCAGAAAATTGAAAACTTCCTGGAAATTACTCCTTCCATTCTTTGGCCCAATTTAACTCTGGGCTGAAACTGTGAAGCGGTATGGTAGCATTTTATAAACTTATCTCAGAGCATGATGTGGTTCTATACACACATTTATGCAGAACATCTTGCATAGCTCTCTGCAAACAATGACTTATATACTGGTCATGCATTAGCTATGTAAGCAAACGTGGCAGCAGCTCTATTTCAGTAACAGCAGGCACGAAGTCGATCCCATCTTACCGAAAAAGAAAAGTTGGCCAGGCCAGCAGAAGGAGTGTTATTCCCCAGACTATTTCTAAAGGAATGCTGGATTCCCAGTCCCCTCTGGATGCTGGTAGCACAGGGGAAAGCAGGACCCAGATCATAGCGTTGTCAGGAAGCCTGCAATGCAGCTGCTGCAAAATGTCACAGTGGGTATGGGCACTCCCACCTTTTGCCCCATCACGCTTTAGGTGTATGCAATGTCACCTCGCCTTGTGCCTGCCTAACTACATTTTATAAACACCCCTTAATTTTTAGCTTTTAAGTAGTTTTCAAGCAATAATGACAAGAGTTGAAATGTACATGTTCCCATCTGAACTTGAGAAGCTCACCTTATCTTTAGCAATACTGTTAGTCATAGATTTATAGAATAGTTTAGGTTGGGAGGGACCTTTAAAAGTCATCCTGCAATGAACAGGGACATATTCAATTAGATCAGGTTGCTCTGAGCCCTCTCCAACCTGGCCTTGAGTGTGTCCAGGGATGGGTCATCTACCACCTCTCTAGGCAGCTTGTTTTACCACTCTCATTATAAAAAAAAATTCTTTCCTAAAGCCAATCTAAATCAACACTCCTTCAATTTAAAACCATTACGCCTTGTCCTATCTCAACAGGCCCTGCTAAAAAGTTTGTCTCCATCTTTCTTGTAGGCCCTCTGTAGGTACTGGAAGGTGCTCTAAGGTCTCCCTGGAGCTTTCTCTTCTCCAGGCTGAACAACCCCAACTCACTTGGCCTGTCTTCACAGGTGAAGTGCTCTAGCCCTCTGTGCACCTTTGTGGCCTTCCTCTGGACCCACTTCAGCACGTCCATATCCTAAGCTCTTCAGCAGATTCGTAGCTGTACTCTTGCTTTATAATGATCAGCATTCTTCAGGGGAGAAAAAACCGAGAGTTAAGTAGTTTTCACAGTAGAAAGACCAATTTGCTGAATTAATGGTAATGCCACAAGATGGTGCTGGACATTTCATTGATACAGTTTTCCTTGAAACTGTTCAATTTTTGTTTAAGAATTGTTGGTTTTCTATTTCTGACTAAACCTTCCCCCAGTTGAGGTTTACTCTGAAAATGCACTGACGGACTGACTGCATGGTGACACCCAAACAACCTGGCATTTCACCCAGGCTGGAAAACAGGGTTAATGTTTTATACTTTTCTTAAAGCATCTCTGGTGATGCTCCGCAGTTGTGCGCCCCAAGATGATTTCATGGCAGGTCAGGAAAGCTTTGATCCTACTATGGAAAAGCCCTCCAGATTAATAGTGTTTTCCAAGACTCCCTGTTGGCCACAGCAACCCAGGATGGTGACCTGACAGAGCAATATAATTTTCATGGTCATTACGGTGCTTTTTTGTTTTGAAAGAGAAAAAAAATCATACAAGCAGGACCTATATAGTTTCATTCAATTCAATAAAAACTCTAGAAAAAAGACATCTTGGAAAAGAGATTACCTTCCTATTATGGTTTATAATGCACTCCTGAACAGAATGATATGGTCATTATTTTTTTTTCCATTAATATATTTCTAAAATGAAATTTTTAGCGTTGTGAGGTTTCATGTGGACCCCTTCTGACATTTCCAGTTCATGACTGATAATGCTGTTAACATTTCCTAAACAAATGTTTAGGAAAAAATAGAACATTAAAACTTTTAGGTCAGATTCTCGGGGAGATCAATGGATCTACAAAAATTTGTGGCCACTGCAGATTATACCTTGAAGTATAAAAAACATTTCATTCATGCTCTTATGAACTTGATGGAGTTTGGATTTGGGTATCCACAGATAATATCTCCTACAGTCTCTTTTTCTATCTGCCTTGCTAATTTTATAACCTGTCAACTGAGGACAACACAGGAGACCCAGCCTTTGAATATCCAACATCAGCTGCACTTCTCCACTTTTTAATTTTCCTTATTGGTGGAGAGGAATAGTTTCAGTGGCAAAAAGAGTAAGGTGTCCAGTTGCCCTTTTGCCTCCAGTTTGGAATATGGTAGTCATCTCTTGTCCTACTTCGGTAATAGGGCTTTTTTCCCAACTCCATGCCACCCACTAAGGTACATGATGAAAGCAGAAAGGGTGTGACTTTTGTTTGTAGTCATCATTGCTCCAAGGCCAGTGTTAGCAGTGTTGTTAGAGACAAAAAGTTAAAATCCACTTGTCAGTGTTCACTGAAAATATTGACTGTTGCCAATGTTTACATTTTTCATATGTAAAATTGGAATGGTTTGTGTTTATGAATAAAATTGTATATGGTGATCTCATAATGCTTTATTAAGACAAGAATGCACTATTTCCTCTGACTGAAACACAGAGAAATAAAGACACAGAACATTCAAGAGAATTACAGAAGAATGAAGTGGGTCCAATGTCACATCAAATTCCTGGATTTCTAGTTTTCTGTCCATTCCTTTCACATTTTGCACACACTGTATATCATCAAATGAGAATTACTTAGTGTTTAATATTCCATTTTAAAAAAGCCAATCAAGTGAAAAATCAGCAGCTCGCAAACTACCAATTCCAGATCTATTTTTAAATACAACCATCTAAATATTTTGCCATAACTTCTTATTACTGATTTATTACTTCTTGATACTTTTCCAGTGATAAATGTGACATTTTTGTTTTTAAAAATCTGTTATGTAAATGTAGCATCAGTTAGACTTATTACAACAACGTTTACTGGTCAGAATACAATTGTTCTTAAAATGACAATATGGTAAAGAGTAGCTTTTCCTAAGAATTCTGCTGTGAGTGTGTGACAGGGTGTGACATTGGCTTTCCTCCGTTCCTCTTCAGTGGGGCTGGCAGAACACAATATTTCCTATTGTTATTCTAAATGATGACAGAAACACAGTAGATTGACACATAAGTAAAACTAAATTTTTTAATCTTAAGAATTATGTTTTCCTAGGCACATTCAGGTTTGGAACACTTACATGGATTACAACACATCCTTAATGGGAGCAAGAAGCTTGGTGTTTGCATAATGCCTTCTCTACCAACTGTCTGGCTTCTGGAAAATGTGGTGGAATATTCATAGTCCACACCCAATGTGAATGATATAGTTATTGCAGCCTTCTGACTACTGTTAATTACAGAACAAAATCTGCGTTCAAAGTCATTCTGTGGAGCTCTCACCCTGTCTTTCAATGCTGGAATACCTGCTTGGTTTAGGATTCCCTGGCTCTACAGGAGTCTAAGGTGGCCTGAATGAAAACTAAACTCTTGGCCTAATGCTTTGATCATCTCATTAGATTGTCCACTATGTCACCCTTGCAATTACCCAGCCAAAGTCAACAGGAAGGGGAAAATCTAGGATTTTGCATGCTACTGAATTTATCATGACCCTTGTTATAGTGTTATTGTTATGATACTTCCTAAATAGACCTGGCTATGTGTAATGAAATAATGAAGAACTGACATTTTGACACTTCCTGCCTCATCCTTGGGATGTTTAGAAATATGGAGAAGCCAGGATGTCTTGTGATTTCCATGGGAACAACCAAGCCAGCCATTATCCTTCCATTATCTGGGCACGTGGCATCAGGCAAGGGAGGGCCAAGAGATGTAAAAGAGACTCCATCTTTGGGGCTTGATTTTCTGTTGTACTTAAACTTGTAAATTGATTATACTTTAACAAAAAAGGTAAAAACCCTGTACATACAAGTGGGCTGTAGAGTCACTTTATATGACTGTACCTGTTGCCTTGCTTGATCCTTACTTGGCTGGCCATCTCAGTGCAATTGTTTGTGTCCCTCCGTCTGTGTGTTTGCTCATGCACCATTATGTACCGCAATGTACCGTTCTGAGGGAACACACCTCGTGGAAAAGCACATTGAGAACAAGGTTTGGGTCTGTAAGGGAACACTCACAGAACTTTGGGGAGGTTTTGTCAGAATCTGTTCCTAATTATGTGGAACCATCACTGAGGTTGTATAAATTCTGATGTGCGTGTGCTTTGAAGGAATAAGTAATACTTTATACTGCTGGGGGTATTATGTTGCTATTACAGATAATGTTCACTGTCACAATACTGACTTAAAACTTGTCTTAGCAGAGTGTAATATATGAGTTGGAGCAGTCATTGAAAACTCTCTGTGAATACTGTGGCAAAGGCTAATGTAAATAAAGGAAGATCAAAGTAAACTTTGAAGTAGGAATGGAGCCTGACGTAGCCTAGTAAGATGTACTGTACTTAGGCATAACCCAACAAACTGGAAATATTTCATTTTCAATTTCCTGTCCAAGATATCAGGCTTAAGACTTATTTTTTTTATTATTATTTTTATTGTCCATCTTGATTCTCACTGCCATTAAGTACAAGCTGTGCTGGCGGCATCTTTTACAAGCTTTCCATAAAGATATGAACTATATCTTCTTTTTGTAAACACTGTCCATATTTTCTTATCATACAGGAGAACAGTGCAGTTTGCCAGCACCACTAGCACACGACAAACACTGTCAGTCCCTCCACCAAACCACGCTGCAGCAAACAGCTGAGTAAAGGCCCAATATAAGGTGTTGTAAGTGCATTTGCACACTCATCTTCTCTTATCCATCTCTATTTTCATCTTTGTGTAGCACCTCTCATACAAGCTACAGCACTGGAAGCAGCTGTGCCAAGTCCCATTTTCAAAACTTGTCAAATATGCTTAGAAGGGGCTTATCATCTCATGGTTTCAGCCATATATGTCAATGCAGGCTCTTGATGGAAACAACACCTTTGACTCTTCTCCACAGAGGTCTCCATAATTCTCGGTCTCCAATGCTGGAGGCTCTGCAGGGCAATCCTTCTGCCACTATGGCTCTCCAATGTCTGTGCATGGGGCCTTTTTCCTGCCTTTCATTCCACAGAAGAAGGTTGAATGAGCATCTGTTTCAAGTGCATACCACCTGCACCCAGAGTCTCACACCTGAAGGCACACTCCAGCCAATTGATTCTCACCAGCATGTGCAGTGCAGCCTGTCGACCACTGGGCTATAGCAATGAGCCAGAGCGAAGGCAGAGTCACTCCAGGTGAGTTGTGTCTCCTGGAGGCAAGCCTGAACAAGCAACCTCAAATCCTTACCTGGATTTCCCCAGGACCCTCGTGTAATCATATCCGACAGGGTAATAAGCACCTTTTATTGCCGTATGACAGACAAAATTTAAGTGACCTCGTTTATTACTTGTCAAGCCATTAATAATGACTTCTGATAATTTTGTCCTGTGCACAGAGATTACTGGCTCCACTCTCCTCCTCGTTTGGTAGCGTGAGAGTGGCAGAGATGTCGTGCTCTGTTCATTCCTGGAATCCTTGAAGGACAGCGTTCTGGGGGAGTGGCATGACTGCTCTGGACTGAGCAAGATGACAAACAGCAGTCTGGCAGCCAATTGCCACCAGCACTCCTGGCTGCCCTCCCACCTGAAAGCAGAAGCCACAAGGTAACCAAAAAACTTCTTTACATTCCCACCACCACCTAACTCAGCTGCAGCCAGCAAAACACCTGGAAATCAGGACCCCATTTTGAATAGCTCTTTAGCGTAACATCAGCACAATAACCATGAGAAAAGCCCTGGGTATAAGTGATCCCCAGTAGATCAGCTATAGCATACACACTGACATTTCCAAACAGACCTAGCCCCTTGCGGAGATTAAAGTAAATCCCAGAGTATTTCATTCTAGCTATAATCCTAAACAACAACAAATCTGGATCTGCTGTATAATATTAAATAACTCTCCCCTTACTTTTTGTCTTCCCTATGTCAAAGAACATCATAAGCTGTGACAGTCAAGAGCTCAGAAATAAGGAAACACTCGAACACCAGCTGTTTCTTTCATAGGGAGGAGTTGCCATCCCCTAACACACTGTGTTCCACTGGCTGGATTAATTGCATTACGTGCTCTCTTCTAGAGAGGGAAACTGTACCCAACTGAGCAATCTCGGGGCCTGCGCTCAAAATGCTGATTGCTGGGTCAGTACTTTCATTATTACGGGTTCGTGGTGGAAACACAAACCACAGGAGCAGAGAGCTCTCATGGTTTGTACAGCTCAGCAGAACACACAGACTGCTCAGTTGGAATGTATTTTATTAACACTGAGCGCTCACTTCACGCACAGATAGCTCTGACATTGTTGGCACTTAAGCAACAATTAAAGCCCCCGTTACCCAGTGCATTTTTTTTTTTTTTAAGTGTTTTTCAAAAGCATCTCCCTTTGCAGTGTGGGGTGTTTGTGTCATCTCTCTGCCTTAAGGGATGTGGTGTGATTGGTGTATCACTGCCTGTAGAAAGCCAGTCTCTGGGGATGCAGCTGTGTTGCCAGAAAGTCTGCACAGTATAGTTACATCTTTTGTGCATTGCCAGTAAGATGTGGCTGTGACTATATCCCTAAGGGTTCCCGAAAGGTTTTGAACTGTAGGTGTATCTCTGTGCTGCCAGAAAGAATGAGGGTGGGGGTGTCTTTGTCTAGAGGGATGAAAAGTTGTGGATTGCTGATGTATCAGGATGTGCTACAATAAAGCCTGTGTGCAGTAGGTGTATCCCTCTCTTCTGTTAGAGGTCTTTGGACAATTCCAGAGTTATTTGTCTCCACAGCATTTGGGACACTTGCTGCTCTGTTTGCCCTGGCATATCTACATGGTAATAGAGTTGTAGGTGTGATAATACATTTTTGCCAAATTACACTCTCTGTTAGCGTATGCACCATCCCTCTGAGGGTCTCAAGATCATTTAAAATTGCTAATTAAGCTTCCTACACTGGAAGCCCATTTTACAGATTCATATTGCCATGTTCCCTGGAAGGCTGGGCATGCTGGATGCCAGTGGTGCATATCAAACCCCCTGTGCCCATTCTGGGCCCCCAGCTAGCCCTTCACCAAGAGCACTGATCTTCACAGCAGCTGAAACTAGTGCTCTGCACAGGTAATAAATCTTGAAACTGCAGTGCAAAGGGAGCTTAGCTGGCATGTATATGATACACACAGAAAATACCACATGCATTCATTTTCTTGCCTTCAGGAGCTGCAACTTTTGATTCAAGGACAAGCACCAAGACACTGCCCGGGCTCTCGCTGCAGAGCTTGTGTAGTAAATATCAACTTCAGTGTGACTTTGTAGTGCCATATAGCTGTCTGTACCACACTCATCCCCAAAGGATAGAATTATCCAGCAGGACACAGTGGACAAATATGTAGCAATGTTCCCATCTGAATCTTTGTATCTGTGCCTGCTGTGTATTTCCTCCTGAACACTTAATCATCTGTGAGGATGAGTCTAGACAATATTTTCTCTTTCTTTCTCAAGCTAAAAATAAGGAACTGTGAAAAGATGCCGAAACCAGACAGATATACAGCCCACTAAAATTTCCAGAGAATTATAGGTATTTCACTTTTTGTTCACTTACTACAGTTGCACTTCATTTTTTCTTCAGCGTGAGAAGAAATACTGATTGTCACATTCATTAGTGACACAAAGCTGATAATATTTTTCTCCAAATACTCAAAAAATAGAGATACAGAAATATATTTAGCCTGGAAATGTATCTGATCATGTATCCAGATGAAAAAACAGGCTCCAAATGTCCACCTGGATTCAGAAATAAACTCAACACGTTGGGCTCATCACTAATGGAAAGAATGACACACACAAGCATGACTTCATGGTCATAAGGCCTTGAAAATGTACATCCAAAATGTTTGTAGCAATATAAACTTTATCGGTTTTGCAAGCTGCTAAAAATATAGAGCCAAATGATGAAACAGTGTAGAGTATCTGCAGTGAAAAGGTGCTTTATGCCAGTAAGTCAAGGATATTACCTTTGGCTCATCAAAATGCATTATTTTTTGGCCATACACTCAAACTTGAATCATGCAGATCCTACAAAAAAATAAGAGAAGAAAAAATGTCACCTGCTTCCTTAGGTTCAAACCTCACATTTTAAAAACTATGTTGAACGTTGCTCACAACATAGGTTTTTCTACCTGTTTTTATCCCCCTGGTAATAAATATAAAAAACCAGCCCTAAAATCAGGTGAATATTGCAAGAAGATTTTGCATAAATATGTCCCAGTTTGAATGTTTAACTGAATGTGCTCCAGGCATAGCTGTTAAGTGTGCACCTGCATTAAACTTGACAAGCTGGAGAAGCCCAGAAGGTGAGTTGTGAAGAAAAAGTGAGCAATGGCTTTTGTACTACTTGTGGCTGAGCATGGGCTGTCCTTCATTTCCACCATCAAAGATCCAGATGAACTCTGTTATGCCACTGGCTTGCTTTGCTTTGGATACATTTCTGCCCATTTTTGTATTTCTACTTTGTAAGAACTCCAGTAAATAAATGTACTGGTGATAGTATGTGGTAACAACAGTGTAGTGAGGAAATATCACAAAAGGATTTGTCAAAGGTTTGGTTTTTGAACCTGCCACCCTGAGGATTTACATCGTAAAGGTATTTCCAAGATCTGTCTTCCTCCTGTCTGAGAGCAGAGCAGTACCTTGTGAGCTGTGTGACAAGGCAGCTCAAGATGGGGGATGTAAACATCCCAGTGAGCTGTGGATAGTCCTTATCTTGCACAGACACTTGTTCAGCCCAGTGGAGGGGACCCTCAGCTCCACCTTCAGTTACTTCAACAAACATGGCTATGTCCACCTCCCTGACCCTGCTGGGGAAAGCTGGCACCAGTTCCAAACCTGTTCTAGCTCTTTCCCCAGGCTGCTAGGGATGACCTGCCAGCTGGGCTGACAGCCAGGGTAAGTAGTAAGTGCCAGATTGCAACGCTCTTCCCTCAGGCAACAACCAGTCAACCCAGAGTGAAACATGTGGGAAGCTTTGGGCTGATCTGGAGGTGGTTTGGTTTGGGTTTTTTTTTGTGACCCATGGAATCGTCTAGATTCTCTAAAAATGGATAAGGATATAGTATCAGGCAGGAAAGTCTGCAGCAGAGTCTTACCCATGGGATGTGATAAGGAATAATGTGAGGAGAGCAGGGGGGATGAAATAGCTTAGAGAATCCTGTGTGTCTTTCAGGCAAGGAACACCACCAGGTGACGGCTGGAGAAGTTTGTGCTCCCTCTTCCTTCCCAGACCTGCTGTTACATCTGCTCTGGCAATTTCCAAGCACTGCCAGTGCCATATTTGTTCTCACAGCTGCGCTGGTGGTACATGAATGCCTCTCTTAAGAATATTTGTAATCAGCTACAATTTTGATGTGCTGCCAATATTTTTTCTTTCAACAATTCCTCCAGGTGTGAAGAAATAGTAAATTTTCAATCATTCACATTGTGGCAATACCTGAAGAGAAATCCATAGAAGAAAAATGAAGTACTTTCTGTCCTGATTGCTTTCTTCCTACCAGATTTCAAAGCATGAAACAATTAATAAAGCTTCTCAAAAGAGGTGGCAGGACCCTTTCACTGCATGAAATGCTAGCTCAGTGGCAGGGATCATGATGCATTGCCTAGCTTAGATGACAGGCAGCTGAATTTGGCCCATATGGATTAAACAGACTCATAGAAGATGTTAAAGGAAATCCAACCGTAGGTAAACAAAATAAAGACACAAAGCTCTCAGAATCAAGCTCCCTTTTGTGAGAAAAATCACCCGTAACAATGGTAATCTTAGTCTTCCTCTCCTCCTCCTGCCCCAGGGAGGTGTCTGTGGTGAAACCTGGGGAGCTGCTCTGTTTCTGTGACACCCTCTTGCCTGCAGATAAAGGTCATGAGAGCTGACAGTGCGTCAGGATTTTATTCACAATTTTCCATTGCATCATAGCAGACAACTACAAACACAATACCCAATGTTAGCCGAACTGGTGTGACATGGATTTTATTTTAACTCAAAAGTATGTCTAAACCCATTCCATCAACACTTTTTGTCATGTATGAGACATGTAATGATTAATGGGGAGAGACTTCATCATGAAGGACCATTTCACACCCTCACCCATGTATTACCAGTTCCCACCTATAGAAAACATGTCTGGGCAAGACTCAACTATATATTTGCTTGGTGAGATGTTTTCTCAAGAAAATAATGAGATTATTCATCCAGAGATTAGGGAGCTTGATTTAACCTCTCCTTTGAAGGAATAGACTCTTTAATGACACAGCACTCTCCTGGCAATATCACACAACCTTATTTCCCATGTTGGACTCAGACCTGAACCAGCCAGCTCACGTGTATGGATTGTGCTAAGTGCTTTCCACTAAGAAAGAACTGCTTTCCACTAAAAAAGAAGTGCTGGAGGACGCATAATAATGTGGGTTTTTTTCTTTTTTTTTTTTTTTTTTTTTTTTTTTTACTTAAACTGAATACTTAGGCATAATCACTGCTGCAGATGCATAAAAATGTTTCTTACCAGGCAATAAGCTGAATGCTGCAGAAATGCTTCAGTATTACAGTTGATTTTTATTAGTTTGTTTGTTCCACTCTTTCAGTTATACTGAAGTAGTTTAAGCATTTCCTTAAGGAGAAAGGATTTAGGATTTGATGGCTAGTTCACTGAAACTTCTATTGCATGTTTATAAATTCTGGTGTAGACATTTGTAAACATTTGTTTCCTGGATGCCATTAGTTAGCTCAGACTCTAGCATGGAGATATTTTTACAGGGAGAAAGCAGCTATTTTCACCATATATGCTGTTTATTCTGACAATTGTCCGTGTGCCCTTCCCCAGCTCCTCACTCGGGGGCACCTTCACAAGTGTTTCTGTTGAAGTCTCAACACAAAAAGCAGGGCAGTGTGCTTTCAGTTCAAACCCCATCTCAAGACAGCTGGAACTTTAGAGAAACAAGCACATATTTGTTAATATTTTTTTCCCTTTAATTGTCTATAATTTGTCATTTTGTTTGGCATTTTTCTTGAGGATTGTTACTAGAGAACGACAAACAAATAAAATGCACTGTGGTTTGAAGCAGACTGATTGCCAACTAGATTTAAAAAAAGGGCTGTAATAAATTAGTGAGTCATCTAATATTCACAGGAAAAATGTGGGAAGTACAGAAGGAAGGGAAAGTATAGAATGGAAAGGGTTGCTGCGGCTTGCCCTGTTCTCCTACCATGCCTGTGTTACTGATGACTGGAGACTGGATCTTAACCACCACAGCCACTCCATGTAAGAGAGAATCTGCTTCCCAAGTAGGAATGGGAAGAGTAGAGTTCTTACCTTACGTCAAGGGTATCACCAGAAATAAAAGGTCAAGAAAGAAAAATTAATACAAATTACCTCTGGATATTTTTAAGCATGGGATAGGTTGGTAGAGACCAGAAAACCTTTCAGAAAGCCAAGTGAAAGTCATTAGTGACTGTGACTATGGGGACACTGTAGGGCAGGAAGAAAAATGTATTCTGTATTAATTACACTGTAGATTTTTTTTTCCCTTGGGTTTTCTTGCAGTTGAAGTATGAATGCTTTGCAGTTAATTAGCTCTTCCTGCTTTGAGAGCAATTTTGTGATATTAATTAATATAGCACTGTTAACCAATTAATCCTGCCAATTGGCTTGAGGTATTGCACAAATGGTTAAAAACAAACAGCAACTGAAACAGAACCATTATTCATCAAAGTACTTTTTTAAACTTGAAAAAGGTTACCCAGCCGTACAACACAGAGACTCCAGGATCACTGTCTGTAGGAGATTTTATGCAGGCACACTAAAGGCCATATAGAAATGCAAGTCCCAATCTGGAGATACTGTTCCAGATGTCAACTGTCTAACAGAAATTAAAAAATTTCCAAAGACATAAGTGATGCACTGAAACCCCAGTGGAGCTGATCCCCATTGTCAAGGTTCACTTCAGGGAGGGTTTCACGTGAGTGTGGAGCTGCAGCATCAAGGCCACTTAGATTGGCAGATGCTAAGATACTTTGAAATTTTTGAAGCCAACCTGCAGATATCATTATAAATGGCTTCAGGGAAGATGTGAGAGACAGTAAAGAAGGAGGAAAGATTGGTTTTGAGATGAGCAGTAATTTAATGCCCTGCAAAGGGTTGTCAGTAAAATATGGAGAGTACTGTGGTTGAGTTTAGACAGCACTTGTACTGAGCTATACTTGTAGTATGACACGCTGGCACCTCTCATGAGCTGGTATTTTATTCTCCAGAATCTAAGACTTCTCTAAAGAAACAGAGAAAGGTAGGAAAAAAGTTAATATAAGTAAAAATGCATAGAGGCTGAGTGGAGAGCAGAGAGGAGCCTGCACACAGCTTGGAACTCAGCCATGAAGAGGTCAGAGGAGTTAAATCAGCGTGAATATCAACATTTTAACTGCTGTATTTGCTTGTATAGTGGCTGAATGCATGGACCGGGCACACCCTGCAATCACACCCCCGGCTGATGGTGAACAAAAGATCTCTGGTAGCTTTTGACCGCGCACACACAGTGGCAAAGCTCTCCTTTTTAAAACAAAATCCAGGAGAGAGGGATAGCTATGGCCGTTGCATCAGCACATTTTCATTACACAAAAGAGAAGGCACAGGGTCACATATCCACCCTCTCTCTGACTGCAATTTGCCATCTCACAGAAATGTGGTTTGGTTTTCTTTTCTTCCTGTAAAGATGGGACCAATCCTTCAAAATCTACAAAGTTCCCAGATGTGTTTAATATATGAGGCAAACTCATAATTCTCCCCTTTTAAGCCTTCCTTCCTCCCAGGTGAGGATAAACCAGGGAAAATCGTGGGAGTTACTTGGATAGGTCAGTTCCAGGTGGAATTTTATTTGGAAGAAAAACATGATTCTCACAGTATACAGGCAGTATTATTTCTTGTATTATTAGATAATAAACTATAATACATTGCATCCTAGCTTTAACAGAGAAGCTTCACAGTCATATTATAAACAGGAACATTAGCAGTTTTATCATCTTGTTCCAGGTAATCATCTTGTTCCATATAATTATTTAGCTTTCGCTTCTTGGATGAAGTAATCTTTGAAAATCTGTTCCTATTTAATTAGCCACATTCCCTACTGACTGCCACAGGCATCTCCTGTGCAGGTGTAGTCTTGAAACTGTAAATTCATTTTCAGAAGCGATTCCAAGAAGGAGCTGCTCAGGCTGGAATCTGCAGCAGAAACCCTCTTCTGCATCAGTCTCACAAGTAAGACAAGAAGACAACCCACTCTGAGGCTTGGTAACACGCTCACTTCTGAGCAAGGAACCAACCAAGCAGTGACACCTGGTCAGGGGTAGATTTCCTTATTATTCTTTTGTGCTCAGTGCTTGGAAAGCTTAGTCTTAGCTTCCACCGAAGTTACCCGGAGTTTACATATACTCAGAGTCATCCAAAAGTAGGTCCTAATTAACTGATCAAAAGGCAGGACTTTGAATGACTAATGGCCTGGGGATGGGCTATGTATTCCCACTGACTGAAGGATAAGTCCCATGATTGCACATGCATGTTCATACCCTACCCTCAGTCTGTGATGATCAGCTCCACGTGATCCCAATTAATGCCAATGAAAAGGATGTGCATTAAATCTGACAGCAATGTACGGCCACTCCCAGATTTCAGTCTGTTTCATGACTGGCTGGGGATTTCTTTTTAGGCGAAGAATAATGGCAGCCGTGGTTGTTGTGGAAAGAAGAGACTGGAAACCTAAATAAAAGATAAGGGGGGAGTAAAATAGGACTTTATTGTGCAGTAAACCAGAAATCACTCTCTGAGCACCTCTGCCAAACTTTATAGGGCACAATCTAAACAGGGTGACTGTGCCATAGCCTTGTGACTAACAACAGCAAAGAATGAAAGTTTCTAGCCTTCTTTCATTTGCAAACCACAACTATGTCAATCTGCCTGGGGCACAAAGATTACACAAGCTTACAACATCTCCATTAGAAAGCAAAAAAAAAAAGGCATATAAAGAGTGGTACCAGCCATGGTGATCCAGCAGTCTCCAGTGTCCAATGAAATGAGGGACTGGGGAGAAAAAGAGGAATAGAAAGGCTCTAATGAGGCTGGAGCCCTTCAAGAGGTCCTACTGGCAATGCCAGTCTCCCAGTATTAAACACCATCTCCAGGAATTTCACATTTGTTGCCTCAGTATAACTGCACCTACTTTGGAGCATCCATACCTTGATTTTTAGGCAGAGGAAAATTTGGTATTTAACTCCACTGCCTGAGCTTTAGATGATGTCTGACTTAGAGAAAGTAATAACCATCTACTAAGTAATGTAAGTAATTTTAAAAAAGGAAGTATGGGACTTTCAAAAGATCTGATGGGATGCTTGTCTTAGACCTCAGACTTCAGAGAAGCAAAAAAAAAAAAAAATCCCCTTTTTAATTGCTCAGATTATCTGTTAAGTTTTTAAAACAAGATCTCTCTAGCCTTGTCTAAGAATTTCACATGGGGCTTTGCAAATCAGTTCCTGGATTCACTCTCCTAGCGTTGCTTTTATAGGAGCACATATTTTCCCTGACATTGGCCCAGCCTTTTCCCTCCACAGTGTTACACAATGTGCTTTGGGTAGTGGCAAATTCAGCTCTTATCTTTTCATCTTCAGAAGCAGCTGATTTTCTTTAGGTGCTGTAAGAAGAGACTTTGGGGATCCTCTGGAGGGGACAGACTGGTAAGTCAAATTCTGCACTGTGTTCGCAATTAGAACAAATAGCCTAAGGTAAAGGGAATCCTCCTCTGCTTCAGAAGGTTTATTCCCCTGGCCCCAGGCCATAGCAATAAAGAAGTCCTTTGAAATTATTCCCCAGTCCACGATAACCTTTGCAAATCCCACATCAGGAAGGGATTTGGCAGAGTTATAGCTGCTGGTGTTGCCATTATTCTTTCTTTGACCGTCGTCCAAAGCATGTTTGTGCTGCAGAAGACAGAGTGAGTTTTCCCCGAGTGCCTGTGCACTGGGGAAAAGTTGTAAAGGATCTCTATTCTATACCCTCTTTTCTTCACACTGCTTCACTGGACTCTGGTAAGGGTAAAAGCGAAACTTCATGTGATAGTATCATAATTATTATTAGTCTTGGGCGATATCCCAAAATGACATCAAGCTCACTAGAACATATAATAAGTCATTAAGAGGATTAAATCGAACTTAAGCTCTTCCTTGCTGTCAGTGTATATTGCCTACCTCGTGGCATCTTAAACTGAGGAGGGGAGTCCCTGTCAGTCAGAGCCTGGTTTTCATTTCTGCCAAAGGAATTTCACAGAGGCAAATCCATCAGTCTCAGGAGAGATGCTCCTGGTTTGAAGGAGTACAAAAAAGATGAGAATCAGGCTCCTAATATTAATATATTAGCCTTTTGCTTGGCTACCCACCATAATTCCTTATTCATGCCATAAAGACATGGATGCTGGTTTGATTTCTGGGTATAGTTAAACAGGAACCTCCTCAAGGGATTTTGCTGTGAGGAAATCGGTAATGTACTGCTCTGTGCCTGCAGCTGGTGTACCTGAAGGCTCATCAGTGCCCTACTCTGCTTTTCCTATATATTGTCTTTGATGTGCCCCAATGGTCTTGGAGTATTTCAAAAGCATGTGAGGGTTCAGGCTCACAGTGGCTTTGTGTGGTGGGACAGTATCCCATTTTACATGGGATTACATATTCACTCTGCCAACCCTTAAGCTCCTGGCTTGGCACATGGGAGCCTTAGGCTCCTTACAGAGTCAGTTAAGTCCCCTGCCACCTAAATTAGGTATTCTGAATTGTCACAAGAGATTAAAAACCTGACTTTCAAGCATGGCTTCGAATTTAGGGATATGCCATTCCTGTTTTTTTCTGGGAGCACCCTGACCCTGATATACATATAGCTAAAACCGAAGTCCCATCAACTACACATGGAGTTGGAGGCGTTAAAGGCCAGGCCTCCAGCTGGGCAAGCAAAACCAAACACCACAAAAATTGGAAGCCAGTTCTGAAAACAAATCCTACGGCTCTCTGCCAAAGGAGGCCTTGGGTAATCTGTAGGGGATTGCACCCCTACATTTTGAACCCAAATGCCATACCTTAACCACAGTACTATCCTTTCCTCTTAATGAGAGAAGTTACAGAAAAGTCTGGAAGCTACAGACCAAGCCGAAGTGTTTCGTATGGGTTTTTTTAAACAGTAATGCAAACCTCAAGAAAAGAATGTTATGGGAAGGCATTGGATATTTAAAGAGGGGGGAAACAATTTATTGGGAGGAAGGGAATATGTTTGACTTCTTCCTACATAGGTATATCACTTGCTTGTAATGACAAAGTTATGAATAAGCATGTTATTTCTTGATCTGTAATTATTGAATTTTTTCTCTAAATGTTCTTGTGGTTGCCTTGCCTGTCTTTGAGAAGTGCAGGGCTTTATTGATCATTGTGGTGTTATTAACTATATAGCATTGATTTGGTCTTTTACCTTTCCTTTTCTCTCCTCTTTTTTTTTTTTTTTTTCTTTTTTAACATTTTCACTTTCTTTCCCACCAGGTCTGCCTGCCTGCTTAACATTGTGTTCTGTCTTTCCTATAGTGAAATATATTTCTCAAATACTATAAGCTATGAAACATGCTGGACCATGCACATAACGTCCCTCACATATCTTCACTATATGTTTGATGCAGTGAGCAACAAGCACCGCTGGAAACTTTCAGCTTCTGAAAAGAGCTTCTTGTGATGAAAGAACAGGCAGAAAGTTAAATTTTAAGGTCATAATCTGCCTTGTTTACTGAGAAGGCAAGGAAAACAGGGTTCAGAGAATAAAATAGCTACATAACCGCAGTATTGAGTACTGCTAGATCCATAGGTAGAAATTAGCCCTAACCAGCAATGCAGGTGAAGTACCATAAAAAGTAAAAGCTGTGCAATATACTCAGATAAAATAAAGTCAAGAACACTGGTTTGTTTTTTGGGTTTTTTTTGTTCTACTTTCAGTTGCTTTATTCTCAGATATTGCTACATAAAACAAAACCAAAATCAGTGGGGAATTCTGAACTTTCCAGCCTGAACTACTTGACAGCGTAGAAACAAAAGGCCTTTGAAAAGACTTCTACAAATCCTCAGTAAGTCTCTGTATCTTAGACAATCCAGAGTTGACTAACTGAATGATAAAAACATAAACTTCCATATTTGTGCTCAAAGATAAAAAAAGTCTCCAAATGAGCCTCAAGTTTTCTTATGAATCAGATCCAATTTCCTTAATCTCTGCTTCCTGACCGAGCAGAAAACTACAAGGGTTACATACTAATCTATGAACAGAAGATTTCACAAGCCCCAAATGGGTAGATTTTTTCTCTGTATTATTAAGATTATCTGCCTTGAAAGGAATACTTTTAAACTGAGTTGTCGTTTCCCTATGCCTTGCCCTCTTTATGATGTCGAAAGGCATCATGAGAAGATTTAACCTCTAAATAACATTGCCTTGCTTTCCTTTCACCTCATATCATCTGGGTTGTCAATTCTGGGTCTTCACTACTTTTGCACGAACATCTGCTGGCATCCTGTAAGGATGTCTGTCAATACTTCTCAGGCACTTTAAAATCACCAGGAGGAGGTGATGTGCAGGGAAAGACACACTCAGTGCTGGATAGCTTTGGAACAGAGCTTTCCTTCCTCCAACACATTAATTAATTTAAAATCCAAGCAGATAAGTGCTTTCTAGGAGAACATGTGGATGAAAACACAGAGCCATCATTCCCTGACTCCTTGTAAGCTAGTATTACTGAGTGAATGCTGATGTCATGCCATCAAATGATGCCAGAGTAAATCCAGCCACCTTGTTTATTCTGAGGTTACATTGCCCCACATTAGGGCAAAATTTGACATTTTGGGCACACATAAATCACAAAGAATTAAAAAAAAAAAAATCTGTCTTTTAATGGTTGGGTTTTATTTCCACATAGCAGGTCATTTTCAGCTGGTACTCTGTGAGCCGTACAGTAACCTGTCCTGTGTGCTCACCTTCAGATGTGTTTGGACATTCTGAAGAAGGCTGCGTTGCTTGTGTCTGTCATCACTTGTTGGCGCAACTTTTTAATTAAAAACTGACATGACAAAGAAGACTCACACTATACAGTTATCAGTGATTGATTTACAAGAAGTTTCTTGAAAGATTTCTTTATGAATGGAGGTTCTTTGTTATTTAACCAAAAGAAGAGCATGCAAATCCCAGACATTCTCATAACCTGAGAAGGCATTTGTCATGACTGAGTGAGAGTATTCATTTGAAGTGCTCAGGAAATTTGGCACAATAGGTCCCATTTTAAAATCAATCCATTTTCTCAGCCTTGGGGGCACAAAGTGAGACACAGAGGAGAAATCTGACATCATCCACTTGTCTGACAAATCAAATGACTAATAGTTGTTGTTCGAATAAAACGTTGGGATGGGCAAATGATTCACAGCACTATCCAGGGAATGATCTATGGGGAGTCTCTGGGTGTGAAGTTGGTCAGAGGTATATTTAAAAGACTGATATGCTACTCACCTCTATCAGTAACTGCTTACTTTTTTGTGAATTTCTTTGGTTAAAATTGTCTTCATAATGCTGTTGGGAGAGTTCAACAACAATTGAAAATTCCATTTCTGTGATAAATATTTTTGTGGTCATTTGTTCAACTTCCTAATTAACCCTCTTCCACTGTATTAATCATCTGGCAAAAGACAGTTGCTGCAAATTTTTGTTCCCACAACTCTTTATGTCCATCAAATTACTTCATCAGTAATCAGAGTTTGTTTTTACAGGAGAGATCAGTAAGTCCCTTTTACAGATGCTCAAATGAAATCAAGTGCTCCTACGTACTAGTGTACTATCGCTTCTGGCTTGAGAATGCAAAACAGGCCACTGCAGCAGACAAGGTTGGCTTGATGTGGTGTTAGAAACTTCAGCACTAGCCCACACCAATTTCCCTGTAACTTATATGGTGGAGTTTCACGAGGGATCTTAAGGGGAAGTGTAGTATATACAGGTAATTTGAGAATTTAATATAATAGCAAAGTTCTACCTTTCAGATTTGGAATAGAAGGTGCATGCATTAATCACATATCTTTAAGCCTCCAGAAAATGCTCAGCATGTGAATAGCTGTATAGCAGATTTCAGAACCTGTATTTTCGCAGAAAGGCAGGGAGCAGGTTGCTATAACCATGCAAATATTCAGCCTGAAGAAATCAGAACTAGCTCCTGTTTTAACAGAAGCGCAGACTATAAAATTGCAGCGTGTGGCTAGTGACCCTCACAAGCAGCGATACAAAATGACAGATTGTAGTCCTTCAATGGTGCCAAGGAGCAAAGCTGTCGTGACGTCTTAGAGTTTGAAATCAATTTTCAGAGATAAAATGGAAACTAGCAGAGCCGCAAGCAGATGTGGCATGAGAGGTTTCTAAGAAAGTTACTGTCAGGAACAACTTGGCTAAAGAAAGCAAATCTTACGGGTCTTGCAGAATTTCTATACTTAGAAGCACATCCTCCACACCTCTGCTTCCTGCAACTGTTGCTGCCGCTCGTGGGCTCAAATATAGGCCATGATCACTGCCACCTCACACCACGCAGCTCTGTGGTATGCAAGTGTTGGCAAGCTGTGCTTAGCGCCGGGACCTGCCAAGTTTCCCAGGCTAGGCTTACATTAGGAGCTAGAAGATTTGGGGTCAGCACTTCATATGAGGCTAGTTTTGAGGTATATGAAGACCCCAGGTTGGAATAGTAAGTGTGAATTTGCTACTATTTGATATTTTAAAGAAGAGTAACTACTAGCATAGTGTGCCTCTTCTGAGAGAGAAGGTTTCACTGGCACTCATAGAGACCCCTGCAGTCTGTCCGAGAAGAACCAGCAGAATGCAGACAGAGAACATTTAGAGAACACTTCTAAGAGAAATAGGGAATAACAAATACATCACACTGGCCACTCTACGAAGGCAAAGCTAGTGAGCTCCAGGTGAATGAATTACCCAAGAACAAGCTGGATCACCTTACTGCAAGTATTACAGGCAGAGGCTCTGAATGTTACGGGGTGGTTATGTATTTGCAAAGCACCCAAGGCTGCAGCACTAGCACTGAAGACAGTCAAATAAACAGCATAAAATCCATTGCAAGCTCCTTTGATCTTGTGTATGCATTGGGATTCAGTCAGGAGATTTATGAGAGCCGCCAATGCTGCACAAACCAGCAGGGCTGAAAATTGCACAAAAACCCAGCACAGAGAGGAATACTGAATAAGCCACTGGGTCATTGTTGTAACAAAGTCCTTCCCCTTGCACAGGACTCTTGCAAGACTCTTTCTGATTCTTGAGTCTGTAATATTCTTCTGTACAAACAGAACTGGGGGTTCAATGGAATTGCCAACCTTCAAACTGATGTCGTCTATTTATACGGGCCACCACAGCTCCTGCCCTCTCCAGCTAATTCCCCTCCATCTTGCCATACTCCAAAGCATCCCACCACTCCTACATGAGGACCTACAGCAAGTGAAAGCAATTTGGATTACACTTTACTGCCTGGTCTGGACTCCAGAGCATGAACTGAAGATGGCGCAGTGTTAAGGGAGCAGTTTTGCTTCATTTAGCATGAGGACTGATTTTAAGGAAGTATAACTTTAAACCCCTTCCTCTTTTTAAAAATCTGCTTTAGGCTTTCTGTTGCCAAAGCTCCCCTGAAGCAGTAAATAGTGCACACAGACAGAATGACCAACATGTAGTTCAAAAAGAAAAAGGAGTAAGAGAGGAATCTGTTTCAGCAACTACTGGACCTAATCCAACAGAAGGCCCTAAAGCATTTCCTGGAGAATCCTCAGAGGACTGAAATGGAGCTCACTGCCCTGGAAAGAGCCCTGACACAGACATTGCAGGTAGGAGTGTCATGGATTAACTTCCTTTGTGATTGGCTCTAATGACTGCACCCCAGAGTGCTGCGCTCTGGAGAAGATACACCATTCAGGGGGTATTGGAGGGCCATCCCACAGCAGGCAACTGCAATCCCACCACCAGAACATGGATGACAACAAAGGCATTACCTACACTGGTCATTCTTAACCTGTGGTCTGTGTTTTGCAGACTTCCAGCACTTTTCAAGCAGAGCTCCTGATTTGTATTCAAATAACTTGCACCGTCTTCTTGCTTTATTACTCACCTGCCTCATTACCAAAAGGTCAGTCCACCAGGGGTTCAATATTCAAGAAACAATGTGCTACCAATATTTTTGCATTTATTTTCTGTTATTGTTTATCACAGAATAAACTTCTCCTGATACCACTCAGTTGTACAATTTCATTGCAGTACCACCTAAAAATAGCATAATATTCTTCCATGCTGTTAACTTCAACTATGAGTAAATGCAAGCACATGTTCTTGGTTACATGACATTCCTTCCCTATTTTCTGGTCCCTAAATGGGAAAATAATGCCTCCCTGATCCTGTTTTCTTGACCATATGAGGCAACTTGCCAACTCTTTGGCTTACATGTGTCCAGAGGATCTCTTGACCTCCTGATCCCCAGTCCTTCAGCATCTTTCTTTACACTCACAAATGTGCAAAAGCCACCAGGCACTTAGAATGACAGACTCAAGATGCTAAGAAACATAAGCTTTTACACAGGCATTGCTACTGACTCAGTAGATACTGACTTATTCTGGAGTATATTCATAGCTCTCTGCAAACTCACAGTTCAGAATTAGACCACTGTTTTCTTCTGTCCAACCAACAGATGAAAGGTTTTAGAAAGCAGGGAAGCATAAGACAAGGTGTTTTTTCTATAATGGTATGAAGCACTGAACTGACATATGTCAAAATCCACTAAGAATAACCACTCTCACTGGTTGATGTCTTTGCATGAAGGGTGTGAAAGGAATTTAGGTTTGCACAAATTACCTCTTCACCAAAGCAGGAACCTGTGTTTTGGGGTATGTGATTTGGTTTTGTTTGGTCACCTTATTTTTTGTGTTATTATTAGTAATCAAAGTATTAATGTATCAGCTGCTAAAGGTACCTGACAAAGCCCATTTGTTGGAAACTGTTTGGAATGCAGTGCAACTAATAAATTTCTTTGCATTGTTATGTCTTATTAAGTGATACAGCAGCATCACAGAAATCACAAATGCCTGTGTAACAACAACCTCCACTGTTGATCAGTCATCGTAAAACTGGATTTCTACAGCCATTAGCGATCTAGAGTGGTATCTGTAGAGAATCTTTGTGTGGGTGCCTGTTGCTGATGCAGACAGGAATGGAACTTTTAGCAGTAGTCAGTGGTGACCCCCAGGATGGCATCTGTACCCTGCTGCACCCACCACTGCACCCAAAGTGGTGCTGCACTGAGCAGGGCTGTGGCAGGAAAATGTTCTGCCTTGGTGTAATGCCAGAGAAACCACCAGGTGCAGACCAAAGGGGCATATCATCAGAACAGGGGCTGTCTTCCCAGAACACCACACCATTCCATCAAGTAAAGTCAACACAGCAATCAGCCAGGAGGATACTATAAACCAACATGGCTTAGGTACACTTGATGCCACACAATTGAAAGATGTTTTGACAAACAAAACAACAAAATATCTATGTGTAATGCACAGTTGTCTTAGAAAATAATACCATGTTAGTTCCACAGAGGGGATCTCTATGCCTAAAGCACTTCCAGAGCGGACTATAAGCCAGCCCAGCAGCTATCCTGCAAATCATCCTCCCGTTAGAAAGACCTGTGTGAACGCACAGGCAACATACATTACAACATAGCCCGTGGAAATGTTTCAGGAGCCTTCTGGCTGAGATCCAGCCTTAAGTCAGCTGAGCCTCTGCAGGAATGCTGGGCTCCTCACTGCAAGCATTGTCTTCGGGCTGGCAGCACCACAGCTGTGAGAAAGCACACCCAGGAACCTTGGCAGAACTCTGCTCCTGGTGCAGAATATTGGTGTAACACATGATGTTTGGAGGAACTATTGGAGTTATCACTAAAACTCTGTAAATGTGATGATATTCCTCCACTGCCTGAGGCTCACAGAACCATCAGATTATCAGATATAAATGCAAGAATCTGGATCACACTCCAGAATTTTTTCTTTGTCATCCCAATATAGGCTGCCTTAAAAAAAAACCCCAAACACACAAAAGATAATTTAAAAAGGAAATTCCTGAATAAAGGCAAAAAGTTCATACCATATATGGCTAGGAATATTTGAGGAAAACATGTTGATTATTTTTAAAAAAATTATATCTACACAGATTATTGCCAATTTTTTTTTTTTTGCACTTTTGGCATGTCTCATCTGATGGTGTCTAGTGCTTCTCAAGCACTAAAAAGAACTGATGTAGAGACAATTAAAATAAATGGAATCTGTCTTGTGACCCCATTGGGAATTGGAATTTAAGTGCCAGAATGCTATCAGCATTTTATCACAAGCTTACGCACTTCCTACTGATCTTTCTGTCTCTTGGATTTGAAGATCACACCCCTTGAATAGAACACAGGAACTCCAGAAAGGGAGTCAGGGAAACCTTTATAAATATATAGCAAGGGAAATGGATAGATCCAGTAGATTAAAAGCATGACAAGCATGGTCATGAATAAAAATCATATAACTGACTGTATGGTCAGAATCATAGTTGCTTGTGGGGTGTTTTTTTGTAGTTGGTCTCTAAACTGCAAGGGATGACATTCTTACCCTACTGAAATGAGTGGGATTTGTGCCATTGACTTTAAAGACAGCTAGGATTTTACCCCATGTAATGAGCTATGAAACTAAGCCAAAAAAATCCAAAATGTTCCTTGAACTCTGATGAACTGGAAATCCAGTTTCAAACTGCAGAGCTCATGTTCAGCTCAGCATGAAACAGATGCAAAGCAGAGGCTGTCATCTGCAGAAATGCATCTGTAGGGGAGCTAGTCCAACAGACAATTTTGGGGAAAAAAAATAAACAACTCCCAATAAATTTGTTTTTCATGTTGGTCTTGCTACTGCAGTTGTGTTCAAGTCAGTATGCCTCTCCAGTTCCCGCCAGCCCAAGAGTCTTTTCCCCCTTTCTCTTGAAGGAAAGCATTTGAAGCATCAAAAGCTTTTGCTAAAATTTTGCCTGCTCGTGTCCCAAACTAAACAAGTGAATTATTACTAACAAAGAGGAGAATATCATTTATTACTCTATTTAGAAGATAACCAGGTTCATGATCATTTTAATGGCATGTTATGGGAGTTCCCTGTAGAGAATTTTCCCAAATACAAGTCCACATTTAATAGAAGATATTCTTCTGTTGATGATTCTGTAACACAGAAGAATTTAGGGTTTGAACATTACATTTATTATATGCTATGTGTGACTTTATCTGCCAGTGCAATAGCTAATTGTACAAAAAGAAATGGCTGTGTTGCCTCATTGGTAGTATGCAATAAATTATTTAGAGAAAAAGTATGTGCCCAGTTCCTGCAAATTCCTTTCTAGAAGGAATCTGGAAGGACCTTATTTTCTGGAGGAAATATTCAAGTGCAATAGTTAATAGGCCACTTTTACTATCCTCTCCCTGCTCTGTCATTAACGTGTCCTCTCATGCCCACATTCGTTTTATATTGATCTCAGCGGACTTCAAACTCAGAGATCTGAGAGTGGCAGAATGATACTCTGCTATGGGGAAATGAGAGAAATATGTTGCAATCAGAAATCAATAAGGGATTTGGGGGCTTGCCTTCCTCTATTTCCTTCCCCTGCATCTTGTAAAATGGAGGTTTTACATCTCCCTTGAGCAGACATTAGCAGCATGGGGAATATCTGCCTTGGAGAAACCGATGTGTGGAAAAATAAGCCAGAGCTGGCCCTGAGGGCTGGATGTGACGTGAGGTGGCTACCCACTGCACAGACTTGTCCATCTTTCTAAGTGATTAACTGCAGAACTGACAGCACAAGGAACAATCTGAAAGCTGGGAGGCATCCTGGACTCATTCCTGACTGAGAATATTGAGAAATACAGGCAGCCAGGGACAAGAAGACTTGCAGAAGGTTCCTCGCCTGATTTGCTGACTTGAAGTTAGGAAACCTTGTTATAGTCAGGCCTCGACAGCAACATCCTGAAAACATTTAGCAATAATATGTTTCCATTATATTTACAATATATTCTGAAACAGCTATCCACATACTGTAGGCCATCAGTAGCATGAGATTATCAACATTCTCTCCCATGTGTAAAAGCACAGAGACAGAAACTTTCACCTAAATTCCAGCCCTGTAGCTTTTTAGCAGTTGGATGTTTCTGTTTAGTCTTTCTCCCGATTTATTAAAATTGCAGGGGTACAAGAACTCCCTGAAATTTTTATTCTGTACTATAAAGCTTGATAAAGTACTTTGCAAGCAGGGAAACACAAGTGAGATGTTAATGGAAGCACAAAGCTGTATCCTGGATACATTATAGTCCATTTACCTGTATCAAGGAGAAATGTCACACTGCAATGTGTGTGTGTGTGTTACCATGAGATAACACATGCCTTATGGGAATTAGGAAACACTTTGCCTTGCTTGTGCCTTCAGCAGACAGAAAAGAGTTATCTCATGGTAATAAGTAACCCAAAATGTCTAATTCTTGCAAGAAAGTGGCAAGGAGAAAACAAACAATTACTTCATTGTTATGAAGGATCGTGTTCCTTCCCACTGACAAAAATGTTAGTGGTTGAAGACACCTTGGGAATTTATTTGAACTATCTTTATGCCCCTACCCAGTATGTCTATGGGTGTGCAATTTATTATGCATACAGGTATAAATGTATAGAGATAAGTACCATTTTCAGATGTGCATAGACATTTGAAAAAAACCTGTATGCCTATACCTAATAAATTATGCACATATATTTAACTTTATAACTTTTCAACACGATGTTACTCTTTAATTGGAATTTGGGATTGCTTTGAACATACGGCACTATTGCACCTTTTTAAATGTCCTAAATGTTAATGCTACAAGATGAAAATGGAGCTTTTACTACAGGGATTTGTGTACAGGTTCATGACTCAGTTTCAGAAGCATGTAACAAGAAGTATTTAATTTTGAAAATAACCAAATAGGCATATTTTAAATTATTTTATCAATTGTTTCTATAAATGGCAATTAGTTTTTAATAGACTTTTAGAAAGATGCAGCTCTAGTTCAGAGAATAATACCTTTTGTCTCCAAAATGTATAGTTTTATAGGTATTGAACCTTCTCTTGATTAGAGCAAACTGCAGGATTGTGACACATCATAAAGCACTTACCTGCATACTTAACTTTTGAGCTTACATGCCTGAAATCTGGCACAGAGGAGCAGTGACATGGCTGTCTCATTATTTTCATCATCTCTGAGCAAAATCCTACCATTATCAGCCTTAGGTTCTTTAGGAATTTGCCAGAAAAAAAAAAAAAAAAAAAAAGAAGAAGAAAAGAAAAAAGTACGGGAGGATGTTAATATTTGACTTAAGGAATAAAACGGTTTTATGTTAATTATTGATTTGTCGCTTTTAGTGTATATGACATGTCCCTTGAGACTGGTGAGATAGCTATAGAATATTAACAACCTTTCCCCAGACTAACGTTAAGCAAAATATTAACAACAAAAATTGCATTGCTTTAGTCTTATTATTGGTAAAAGATCAAAGAACAAATCTGTAGCTCCATAAACATGGGCCTTGAGACACATTCCTCATACCAAGGTGAGGGAATCAGCCCCCTTCATTCATTTACAGAATCTAGCCTTCAGTGCTCATTATTATTTGATACACGACTAACACAAACATATTGCAGCCAATGGCTTGCTCATGAACTATGCATTAGGACAACTGCTTTGAGTACCAGCTGCTTATAGTTTGGCCTGATTTGTTGGATGGCAGCATTGCTAATCCCTGTCTGTGCAACTCCCCAACCCATAGGAAGATTTCAGGACGGTTAATTCATGCAGTTTATGAACTAGATGAACAGTTATACAGATGTTTGCAAAACTTTCTTGCTATCTAGATATGCTTGCAAGGGAAATTCTGTTGATCAACATTGTCAGAGGAAGAAAAACTGCATTTTTATTGAACTCAAGACCCAAAAATATGAGAAAAAGAAGAGAGAAGCTTGGATTAACATGTAGAAAGTGTGATTCCACAAAAAGAAACTCTTGGTAGCCTCAGTAACATTCTGCATGTGAGAAGATTAAGTTTAGGGGTTCTCTCTCTCTACTGTAAACTTTCTGGATAGACTCATTTATTCTTTTCATACTTTTGTTGCCATTAGTATGAGGGGCATGAGATTTCCCAAGAATCCCAAGACAGACAGCTAAAAGTGAATTTTGTAGTTGCACTGAGCAAGTTTGAAGAGAGGACTGGTAAGATCAGCGAAAAGCAGATGGGGATAAGAAGAGTTTGCTTTCTTTCCCCCTCCCAAAAGCAACAGCATTCTCCTTTCCTCTGAGAAGAAGCAGCCCCAACCTTCTCTTCTGTGTCTCATAGGCTGCTGGGAATAGAGAGTAAGAAGACTGAGATCATAGCATAGTCGTGCTGCAGGGAAATCAAGAGCAAGGGTAAAGAGAAGGACAGGATGGGATAGGGAGATCTTGGAGCACTGCTGCTAGGAGGTGGTGCCAGCAGCTGTGCTATCAGGGGATGGGGATCAGGTACTCAGGCTGTGCTAACCCTGAAAACCTGCCTTTCTCCCAGGGCTGCCTGCTGCTGTGGACCTGCTTTAAAGCTTCCCAATTGCATGGGATACGAGAATTATAGTGAGAAAGGTGCTCAGGAGCCATGGTGAAAAAGGTTGTACAAGTACAGAGATACGATTATCATAGAATCATATAACGGTTTGGCTTGGAAGGGACCTTAAAGATCACCATGGACAGGAACACCTTCCACCAGACCAGGTTGCTCACAGCCCCATCAAACCTGACCTTGAACATTGCCAGGGATGGGGCATCCACAGTTTCTCTGAGCAATCTGTTCCAGTGCCTCAGCACCCTCACAGTCAAGAATTTCTTCCTAATATCCAAGCTAAACTTACCTTCCGTCAGTTTGAAGCCATTCCCCCTTGTCCTATCATTCACTACACGCCCTTGTAAGAAGTCCCTCTCCAGCTTTCTTGCAGGCCCTGGAAGTGGCTCTAATATCCCACCAGTCTTCTCTTCTCCAACTCTCAGCCTGTCTTTTCATCTTGTCAAGGAATTCCCATATTCATTGATGGCATTGTTTTAGATGTATATTAGGGGGCCCAATCAGTACTTTTCTGTAGCCATTCACTAGTGGTTTTCAAATTGCTGTCACAATAAATGACTCTACGGTGAATATATGATTATTAAATACTAGTTAATTTTGTTGGACTATCTTCCCCAAACTGAACAATATTTTATTGGCTTTGTCGCTTGGTATTCCACTCCGACCCTGCTAGTTACTATGCCCATCTATTGCTTAATTTGAATTTCAGACTGCTCTGCCATTTGTCCTCCACATCTCGGCATGCTATGTACTGGTAATAATAATAACCAAGATCCATATTCTGAGCTTGTTAACAGAAGAATAAATTTGAAGCTTCTGTATAGGCTTCACCAGAGGTCTAGAGAGCTTACAAGAACCATGATCCTGACACTGAAATGGCAAATATATGCATCGCTTTTAGTGTAGATCATGTTCTAACATCAAGGCTCTTTTGTATGAAGCCTTAAATTCACTAGCCTCCTGATCTCTCCCAGAGTACTAAAACAAATGAGTCTTATAAAGATTAAGCAGCACTTGTAATTAGTAACACAATTACAATGAGAGTGGAATCTGTCACCATGCACTATTTTGATATTATTACTATGTATTAACAGTTTGCTTTGGCCCACAAGGTGAGTCACTGTCTGCATTAATGACGATGGGGACCAGATTGCCTGCTGGTATATACTGGGATTGCCCCAGCAGGGTCACCAGAAAGGAGCTGTCTTACAGCCCCAGGGATTATGGCCCTGGCAGCTCTACCAGGAGCCTCACTGGGAGCCAGTGTTTTCTCTAGAAAGTAAATAAAATGAATAGCTAACTAGGAATGAAAATTAGGAAAGGAAAAAAATACCTGCACAAATGTGTGGTTCACTTTTGGTGATTCAAGTTTACTGTACATGCTACATCAAAACAAATCTTCGCAATTACATTTTTCTTGGGGGAAGGGAGGTGGTTTTTCTTCTGAACTCCTACACCCTGGTTAAAAGCTTAAAGCAGGCTGAGTTGTGCAAGGCTGTGTTGGGACTGATTAGACAGGAAAGCATGCTGTGACACTCCCATCCGTGTGAAAGAAGAATGAACCAGCTCCTGAAGTCCGTCCTTGCTGAAGCTTGATCTTCCTCCTACATGTTCATGTCAGCAGTCCTGATGTAGGGAGCAGCAGATGCATCCAGTTCTTACTCAGCAACAACTGCTGTGGAAATCAGAAGGAAGGGTGCGGGCTCAGCTGGTTTTTATCCATCAGGATTTGAACTATTGCAAGTTCTCTTTCTAGTGAAAGCTCAGAAAAAACTGACCCAGAGATTTTCCATGTACTTCTGCAGGGCAAAGATGAGCAATAGATGAGTAGTGCTAAAAGTTAGGCTTATGACACAAATCTAACCTGAAAAAATTGTATATGTATTTCAGTTTTGCAATAGAAATAAACTTTGGCATTGTCAAAGATGGATTTGCAAACCATAATGGAAAATATTTTGATACCCCAGTTAGATCTTCTATCCCACACTTCATTGCAATCACATCAGGTCTGTGTAAAAAATGAAATTATTCTCTCAAGTAAACCATTACTAAACTTACTCTCAGATATTGTTTTTAGCTTTTTAGTGCTCCTAAAAGGTGCTGGACTTTACAGTACTTCAGCTACATGTCCTTAGTTCATTTTACATCACTGTCACCAACACTGCGTAGCTGAGTTTTGAATATCCCAGAATAAAGACTGACATTTTCTTCCATCCCTGTAAGCGCCGGCACCATCACAGAACATTTTCACTGACTTTAAACTAAGCTCATGATTTACAGAGGGGAACAACTTTTCCTGTAGCAGCAGAGGCGTACCAGGTGCCAGATAGGAACAACTGGCCATGGTTAACCCCTGACAGATTTGAACAGTGACCTAGATATCAGAGGCAGCACAGCACCTAACAACATGAAATAGGAACAAAATCCATAACCTTTATTAAATATAGTGTTGCATTTCATCCTACTGCAGATACGTCATTATCGTGCTGTGGGCAAAGATGAAAATAGCATGCCTGATACTATGTATTTATATAATGCATAATAATGCTTAGCATACAGAGAGCACTGTTCATTCTCAAAACACTTAAAATCATTTAAACCTCAAAGAAACTGTGAGGTAGAGCAGTATGTTGCTTCTATTTTCATCATTATTTTTCCACTAAAACCTCTAAGTGTATCACATCAAGGAACAATTTGACCTATGGTCAAATTCTGATCAAATTACTTTGGTGAAATTGCTAATTATCTTTAAAGCCAATGGAAAACTTCCAGCACTATGACCAAAATCAGAACTTGGATCCTATTCATACATGCCGTAAAGCTGAATTGTTATTGGACAGCTTGGTACATCTAAAAATAAACCATTTGGTTTATTTTTATCCCATGCTGGAAATCGGGTTGACATTGTTTCTTACTTCTCTGGATAACTTAAAAAGTAGAATCTGACAACATGCTCCTTTTCTTGTTTTCTGTGTTCTCCTCTCCGTTTCCAGGCACCCTCATTTCACAGGCTGGGAAAGCAAGATGACATGGTTTTGCACTGCAGCGGTGCTGGTGGCAGACTAAGGCCCGGTACAGTCACTTATCACATCTCAAGAGTGACGAGGTAACTCAGAGTAAGGTTCCCTTTGCTCTCCCTGCACCTGACTTCAGGGTGTTGTTTTTGTGCAGACATTTAATCAGTTCAGAGCGAACTCTGGTGCCCTGCAATTCTTACCTGGTTGCTTGACACCCCCTTAGGACTCCTCAAAGGAGACCTCTAGAATGTGTTCTCTTTTAAATCCATCACTGAAGCTATTGCAGCCGAGGTTACTGCCAGCTCCAGCTCAGTGCCTCTTACAGGAGGTCCAGATGGTCTTTCTCTGCTCCTGATTACCTTGGAGAAGGCAGGACGGATTTCAGATTAGTCCTCAGTCCACTGACAGACGTGGTCAGTACGACTCATGGCAGTAAGCAGTTGTTGGCCACTTTGTTCCACATACAAATTCTGGGAGGAATAAAATTTACTTTCTCTTGTGGAAGTACTGCATTCACTTGAACAGGCCATTGTGGTTGAACTGTTAAAAAGTCCAGGAATGCCTGTGTCAGTTCTTCCCTTCCAACATTTTATTCTATCCTGTCATTTTGTCAATTAAGGCTATTCTGCCAATTCAGTGCAGTCAGCAGAAAACAAAACAAGGAGTTTGCTTTTTCGGGGGGAGGGAGGGGGGCTAGGGGAGAGATGGAAAAAAAGTACCACACAACCTCAGTCATATTACGTCTCTGAAGTGGTAGAATGACTCAGTAAAAAATGAAATCTAGTATACTCACCAAGGTATTTTAACCAAATAGAATATTACAAAAATAAGTCCTAAATAAGTAAAAAAATACCCACACATAAACACACACACACACACACACGCTTAAATGCTGCAGTAACAAGTTTAGCTCAAATCTTTCTTTCCTTGGTCTCCTTAAAATGGGCAGAGGAAAGACTCCTTGAACTGACCCCATGCTCCCTGAGGATTACACAGGGTCTTTGCAGCAGTTAGGGACTTTCCTGTCACAGAATCATTTATTGGATCAACTCATAGCAAAACCAGGAAATTGTTGCTGGATCAAAAGCTCTTCTTCCTTGGATCAGAATATTCAATACTGCTGCAGGATAGCTTCACACCTTTCTGCATCAAGGAGCTCTTGTTGGGCTACTGTAGAATATCTTTGGAAAAATTAGATTTTTGCCAGGAGTAGCATCTCTGTTTAGCACAGAGTTTCTGTTTCCACAGAAACCACACCACTGAAGTCCACAGAGGGCAGATGCAGAGTGAGAACATCTGTGACCATTTAGGTTAATTGCCTTTCCCAACTCTTCCCCCACTTCTGGTCTCTGGTGTCCCTCTAAAGATCAATGGCAGATCACCAGGCATCTCATTGCAGGCTTTCTGCCATCCTTCCCTGTCTCCTGGGGTTATCTAAAGCTGGGTTTAAAATGGTACCCAGAGGGTCCCTAAGGACCACTCTAGTGAGTCTGCTGTCTCCTTTGTCCCTGGCTTCCTCTCTGTTCCTGGACAGGCCATTTAGTCCCTCTGCTCCTCAGATCTACAGCTGAGCAACAGCTAGAAAAGCTTCCCAGCTCTAATGGAGAGGTGCATTATGTCTTGTGTGATAGCTCAGATACAGCTATGATAGGAATTGTGTAAGCACCTGATTTAAATAGTTATTTTACTCTTTAACATGTTTTCATAACAAATAAATATTTTCAGATAAAAGGAATATCAAGATATTGCATATACAGATACATTACAGATACTTCCAACATGCTACACTCTGTTTTCATTGTTATTACTCTTTTCTAATAACATACATATTCTTTTCCAAGAATGTTTCCCAAAAAATGAATAGCAAAAAGATACTGTCAGTGCTTATGCATGAAAATGATTCAAGCCTTACCTCCTTTGCCAAGATACTTAATCTAAACTCAATCTACCAAAAAAAAAAAAAAAAAAAAAGGAAAGAAAATGAGACTTTTTAAAAAAGCAAGTTTGAAACCACTACTGAAAGCCACAACAGTCAAAAAATGCTGCAGTAAATGAAACCAAGGGGCAAAATTCATGCAGTTGCCCTTGCCCCAGGTTTCATTGTGGTTTTACCTCAGTGCTACAGTGGCTTGCTAGTTTCCTTTTTGAAACTCTTTAGATGTGGGAAGAGGTTGGCTGTGTGGCTGAAGAGACTGGGGGAGTCAAAAGAAAGATGAGATATCAAAGCTGAAGGAAACAATCAAAACTACCTATTTTTAGCAATGAAAGCCAGTGCAGAGATCTTCAAAAAAGTGGGACCAGTTTACAAGACGCTTTTATTTTTTTTAAGCCATCAGAGCATGCCCAGGGACAGAGCAACTGCCCTTACAAGTTTCTTCAGACCATTGGCAACCTACATGTTTAAGAGATAGTTCTTTCTACTCTGGAGTAAATTTTGCTGATACCATTTTAGAGGCCTTTGGGATGTGCAAGAAAGCTCTGTAACTATAAAGCTGTGCTATGATTTTATAATACTCTTCCCAGAGATCCAGGCTGATCAGTGACAAATGCTGCTTTTATTTATTGTTACCATGTGAAATTCCTATATAGGCATTCTTATGGCAGTTCCTCATAATGGCATCAAAACAATAAAAATCTTCAGTTACTCAGAAAACGTGAAGATACAAACTTAATTACATTTAGAGAAAAATATCAGTACAACTGACCTTGAGACAAATCCTGGTCTGTTAAGTGTATCTAAAACTTTTTTTTTTTTTGCTTATACATGATGAGAGTATTCACAAGGGGTGGGATTTGCTATTCAAATTAAAAGAAAAAGCTAATTTCTTTGCAGGTTTAAAGTATTTGGGCAAATTAAGAGTTCCTTAACTTTTCACCAAGACTGTACTTCCTAATGATTCTCACGGCAAAATCAGAATCTTGACTGTAACTAATAATATATTTACAAAGGCTACAGATATTCAGAGCACATATAATTTCGTCCTGTGTCCCTCATGAAAGTAAACAACCCATGGAGCCTTCTATCTGTAGTTTGTAATGACCCCAGGACTCCCTAATGCTACTGCAGCCTTATTACATGCAGCTGGAGGTATTTTACTCTTTCATATTTGCCAGGTCTTTCATTTAGTTTTCCACACTACAGTAGATATCCTGTTGTAATGAAAGGCAATAAAGACCATGATTTTGCTCTATTTTATTCACATCTCAGTGGTCACCTGTTCCTGTGAACCTCTCACCCTTTTGCTGTTGAGAACTGAATTTGAACATTGTGGGAAAAGGTTACATTCAAGTCAGTGTTTGAAATCACTGCTAAGTAGTGGATGGGATTCGGTTACTGTTAAGGTGGTGAAATATCCACACTTTAAGTACTGAAGTTCAAGCCAGTCACTAAATTAATGACAGACCACCCAAGGTGGGTCCAGAGGGACTGCTGCAGTCAGGAAGCCAGCCTTGTGCCTGGCTGGAGGGACCAAGGCTCCTGTGCTTGTCTGGCTGCACTCCTCCCATCCAGCACATCCCTGCAAAGAAAAAGAGCAGGCCTAAGCATCAGCCACCTGGCTTCAGGGAGGGGGAGGCATGTGGGCTTGGCTTTACTAGGCACAAAGAAACGAAACTATTCTGCCTGTGTGCCGAGAAGCTGCAGCTGACTCGCTCCCTTGGGAGGGACAAGTGCCTACAAAGCTCATTGAGACCTCAGTTTCCTCACTAAACAAAGTTGTCTAGTGATCAATAAACATGCCCTTTCCAGCAAAACGAAGAGAATGAGGGTTTTTCAGAATAATAATGCTGTAAAAGCTTAGTTCTTGAGATCTGCATCTTCTCTCTTTGCCTGAACCAGCCAGGAACAAAGCAACTGGGCACTTGCTTGGGGTTGAGCAGGGGTCTGTGCAGGTTTCTTGGAGCTCAGGGTAAAAGAGCACAACTTCTAATCAGAGCTTTCTGTTGACACGAGTCTGTCTTTTTCAATTCTGATGTGAGGAACCACATCAGGCTTCCTCCAGCTTCTCAAAACATGGATCCCAAGCAAAATACTCCTACCTTTCCAAAATGACAGCCTTCCCCTCACTGCCTGGTGCTTCCACCCCTCTACAGCTGCAGAGGCTGTGCTGCTGCCATCACTGGAGCCTGCATGTGCTCTGTGACTCACACTGGGCACCAGGCAGGAATTAATGCTGCTTGAAGCAGCAATAACTTCCTGCATATTTTAGTGCAGGTCTCAGACAGTTTGGAGCATCCTCCTTCTGGGCCATTTTTGTGCTCAGCCCATTGCCTATCCACTGTTTTGTCTCTTTGGAGAGTGGCCGGGGGATGATGGGACCATCTCTGTCATCACCTTTTCTTCCATGCAGCTCTTCAGTCATTGCCCCTGCATTTTTCCCACCTGGGGGAAACAAGAAGCCTGTAGTAATAACACAACAAAATTAAACCGAGCTATTAAATGACTGATGACCTTATTAACACAAAAGATGATAACAGTAACAACCACAGCCAAAGCAACTGCAAAGCAGATCTTCAGATAGCAAGAATTATTACATTACACTTTTAATTTCTGATGACCCAACATTTTCCTATGAATTACTGACCAAAGCATATTCAAATTGTAAGGTAGGAAGTCTTTCTAAGCTTTCCCTTAGTTGGTGGTGCCATTAAACACACTTAGAAAGACACTGAAGTTTGCACTTCTTGCTTCTCTGACCACAAATCCATACCATGATGGGTTTACATCAGTGGGAGTTTGACCAAGTAATGGTTGCAGAGTCAGACCCCATGCAGAGCCCCAGACACAGCCTTGTCCTTATTTGGGATAAAAGCAAACGCACTTTGATGAGCTAAGCAACTAAACTGGGTTAATATCCAGTTTGTCAACAAACTTGTTTTGGCATGCTGGCTAGACCATGGCTGTTTACCTCGAGTAAACCCAATCCTGGATTATTTTGTTCCCAGTAAAAACAAAAGACCCTAAAACTTCCCTTACAATCAGTAGTGCCAGCTATGTGCGGAGAGAGCCATGAGCTCGCAGAGGCCCTTGCCAGGATTTGGGAGGCTTTGGTCAGAGGACTAGCTGGGAACCTCTGTCATTCCCGACTGACAAATCATGAATGCTCAGAGCAACACGATGCTGAATGTGCAAACAGCGAGTCCAGTTACGCTGCTCATACAACATGGGGATGTTCTCCGCCTGTGTCTGCATCAGATGCAGAACAAGAGCTGTTTTCCCAAGCATGTGTAACAGTCCATACTCTTTCACAAGCACAGAAGGGCTTCCTGGAGACAGACACAGAACTCCTGAAGTGACTTCCAAAATGATTTCATAAGGAAGATCTTTCAGAAGAAGGATTGTGTTTACACAATTTATGAAGACGTTTACAGCCCCAGCTACACAGATGTGTTGAAATATTCCAATGGAAATCCAGACCCACTCTTTTTCTTTTGTTTTTGGTGCAGGGGAGGTTATTCATATTTTTTGCAGATTATTTGTAGAATTTGGTGAAGGGTTCAGCTGATTTTATAGCAAGAGCTGCTGCCATTTAAACACTAGTAACTTCTCAAAGATGAGAATGTGTGTATGGTTCTAATTTTAAGCACATGAGGTCACTGGTTAAGTGTTCGAGGACTGCGTACCCATCGGACATGAGTGGAAGGATGTGCTGCAAATTCTTGTTGATCCCATTTCAGCTTCAAGTGGGTAAGGGAGGCTGCCTGGCCTGCTAAGGTGCAGAAATAAATGGTTTGATTTACACAGACGCTCTGTGGGGTTTACAAACCTCTAGAAAGTCGGTGCTTTGTGGACTTGGAGCCGTGCGAGACAGGCGGGACCGCTCCTGCTAAGAAGAGACAACAGAGAGACAAGAGACAATCCCTGGCAATCCACTAGCCACCATCAGCAGACTCCAGCACCCCCGCGGGCTCCGTCCCGCATGCCTCACACAGGGGACTTAGGAATTCCCACCTCCCTGAGCCCCGCTGGATTCCTCATCCCTCCTGGGCTTCCTCATCCCGCCAGGCTGAGGGACACGCCCGGTCCCCCCGCTGGCCCTGGCCCCGGGGCGCTGCGACACGCCCTTCCCTCGGCCTAACTCACACCTATCCCACAGAACCACAGGGCGTCTCGGGAGCCCCACAGGGATCACCCACTCCAACTCCTGGCCCGGCACAAGACACCCCAAGAGTCACACCATGTGCCCGAAAGAATTGTCCAAACGCTACTTGAACTCTGTCAGGCTTGGTGCTGTGACCACTTCCCTGGGGAGCCTGTTCCAGTGCCCAACCACCCTCCGGGTGAAGAGCCTTTTCCCAGCATTCATCCTTGACCTCCCCTGACACGGCTTCAGGCCATTCCCCCGGGTTCTGCCACTGGTCACCAGAGAGAATAAGAGATCGGGGCCTGTCCCTCCGCTCCCCCTCGGGAGGAAGCTGTGGACAGCTATGAGGTCCCGCCCCACCTCTCCCCGGCCCCCACCCGGGCCGGGCCCGTGACGGCTCCGCGGCCGCAGCGGCGGTGGCGGCGCCGGCCCCGCCCGCCCTGTTTGCCGCGCCCGCCCGCCCCGCGCGGCTCTTCCTGCGGCGGGCCGGCGGGGCGGGGGCCGGCAGGGGGAGGAGGCGGAGGAGGAGGGGACAGACGGGGAGGGGAGCAGGGAGGAGGGGCCGGTGCCGCTGCCGGATGCGGTGAGGAGGCGCCGCGGCCCCCCTGCGCTGCCGGCCGCTCACCTGAGCGGGCAGGAGGGCGGAGAAGGAGGAGGAGGAGGAGCCGGCGGCTGAGCGGAGCGGAGCCCGGCGGCGAGGCGGGCGGAGGGTCGGCGGGGCGGGCGAGGCGATGGCGCCGGGCGCGTAGCGGGCAGGAGGCCCCGCGTCCCGCCGTGTGCGCCCGGCTGCCGGCGGGGGCGGCCGGCGGGCTCCGCCGCGGCCTAGGAGCGGTCTCTCCCCTCGGAGCGCCGGGCGCGGCGCCGCGGCGGCCCACACCATGTCCACCCGCACGCCGCTGCCCACCGTCAACGAGCGGGACACCGAGAACGTGAGTGCCGCGCCGGGACCCCCTCCCTCCTTCTCTTCCTCCCTCCCGCCCTCCGCCTCTCCGCGGCACCCGCGGCGGCCCGGCCCGTCGTGCCGCCCCGGCCGGGTGCCCCAGGGGCGGGCGGGCCGCGGCCGAGCCGGCACCGCCGCCTGCCCGCGCCCCGGGCTCCTCCGTGCGGCGCTGCCGGGGCGGGTCCGGCCCGCCGCGCTCCACGTCGCCCCAGCGGGCCTGGGCCTCCCGCAGGGAGCGCTCCCGCAGCCCCTTCCAGCGCGGCCGGGCCGGGCTGGGCCGGGCTGCCCTTATATGTCCTCGGCTGTCGGCGCACACGGGCCCCCGCCGGGCAGAGGCCTGCAGCCCCCGCGGGCGGCAGCCCCGCCTTAGGGCGTCCCCCGCACCGGGCACCTCCGCGCTTGGGCCGGGATATCCACTTGTGGGCTGTCAGACCGCCTGGCGCTTGGCCCTGTCTCGCTTTCTGGGGTTCAGCGTTACTTGCTCTTTGTTCAGTTTCCACCTCCGAGACGGTCCCTGGTGTTGCTGTATTCCTTCCTCTGTTTTGCTTTGTGTTGCCTCTCGGAGAGGCTGTGGTCGTGTCCTGGTTCCTCCCGAGTTCGTTGTATCTTCCTTTGTGCTCCGTTTAAACATCTTTGCGCTCTCCTCTGCTCCGCCCGGGCTCGCTGGAGCGGCAGCACGGTGGTGTTCTCTGCTGTGGTGGTCTTCCGTAGAAAACAACCAGTCTTGGCTACGGTAGATGGTATACCTGAGGAATGCTGGACCCTGTCTGGTCCTGTCCATCAGTGGTGATTATTTAAATAGGTGTGGAGGAGGTGTGACGTTTTCCTCTTGGGTGAGGGGACCACTGTTAAAAGTGCTATGTTTGTAATGTGTTAGGTATCGTTAGTTGACTTTGGGAAGGTGGCAGAAGGAGGGGAAAAAGGAGTCATACCCACCTTCTGCTTAGGTGGAAAGAGACTGGTAAGAAATGAAGAAGGATGGCCTAGTGGGATGAAATGGGTTGAAGAAGATGCTTGTTTGTATCGAGTCAATTTACAGAGAGATTCCGGTCAACAGTAGGAGCTTATAAGGTTTGTGACTGTACAAGCCCAAGCAATGGTGTCTTCTGATTAGGTTCTTGACTGATATGAAATGAAAAGTGAATGTGAGAAGAGGATTTGGAAGACAGAGGAAACAGAAATGAGGTAATATAGCTAAAGAAGTGAAACCCTAGCTTGGTGAATTATTATAATGAGCTTTTAGTATCAGTCGCTCAGTGGAAGTTTAGTTGACACAGCAATATCACCATTATTGCTAGTTAAGGCAAATAGATGTATTTGGTCTGTCCTTACTCTTCATGGACTGATGAGTTCTGTTTTATTGTCACAATGAAAGTAAGTCCTTGAGACGAAAAGTTCGATTTAATTAAATGATAAAGCCCAGGTTTGTGTGATACGTATTACTCATGAGTCTCCATTTCAAATGTATATGGGAATGTTGATGAGAGATAGATGACAGGAAGGGATATATATAGGCATACATCCAGTAATATAGTGCATAAGACTTGCAAAATTTGCACAAGGCAGATAGGAATATTCTCAAATGTCATCATCTTTTATAGAATGAAAACTTCAATTAAAATGTTAGTAGTTCGTTTAAAAGATATGCTACTTTTAAGTGCTCAATGTTGACACTTAGGGAATAGTAAGTGTTATTTTTTATTGTTGTAATTTCAGGGAGTGCATTGGGTATCTAAAAAACCCCACGCTTGTACAGGATGTCAGAATACTGAAAATTGCACATTTGCTTCTGAAAACCTTGGTGTAAGTCTGCAACCTAATACTAATGAATATAATCCTCCAGCCAGATAAACAGCAAAGAGCTGTGCAGTAGTAAGTTCCTAAATCTGCACAAAGTAATTCTAGTGCTGTCATTAGTGTGGCGTCTGATGGGTTTTGGAGCAGAGACCTCGAGGTCTGCCCGTCAGGCAGCCTCAGGAAGCTGTCTCTGCTGCCCGTGGTGTCCCTGACTTTTGCTAAAGTGGCAAATGTAGGATGGAGGAGGTGGTCCGTTGCTGACTTCCTGATCAGCAGCATTCCTTGATTTAAAATGGCTTCTCTGAGGGTGAGGTGAGACTCTTAATTTACTTTTAATGTGCTTTCTTCTGCTAATAAACACTAATGGACTGGGGAACTGTTTATGCTGATGGGTCTTGACGTACAAAGTCGAGCTAGTAAGCTCTGGGTGACTGAGGCGGTGAGAAGTTGCGAGAAAAGGGAGAAGTAATTGGAAAGAGTGAGGCGTTAAGGAGCAGGTTTTGACCTGGTAAAAAAAAAATCTATCTTTGTGGTGCATATTTCTAATCCTCGAGTATGTATATTAGCAAAGCTCTCCCTAGTTCTGCAGCTAGTGGCACTCTTCAGGAGAGGCTCTTTACTTCCCTCTCATGCGTGTGGCCGTCTCAGCAGTGTGGCTCCATTGTGTGACTCCCAAGGGACAGACCGTAGCTCTGTATCCCTGAGAGAGCTGATTGATGGTTCTGAGTACAAACCTACGTACCCATCCAGCTGTGCTTTGCACATGGTGTGAGGTTGTTGCGTAAAATCACAGGGAACTACCCTGCCACCACCACCCCCTGTCTCTTGGCAGCTGCTTTCAGTACTTTAAAATAGAAAATAAATACAACTTTAATGTGTCTTTTTCTCAGTGAGTGTGCAGGCATCTGTTATGTCCTTTGAAAAATAATGTAATAATGGGATATAGCACCTATCATAATATACATTCCTTAAGGAATTACAGGAGTTCCTGATGGGGTGGGTGAAAAACTTCTATATTTCCACAATTCTTTGTGCCTTTTATCCCACAGTGCCCTTTGAAAATAGTCTAGAAGGGATATGATCATGCAGCATATTCCTTGATAAAGTCTTATCAGAAAGCTGGAGTAAAAAGTACAGGAACCGTCAACAACGGGCACACAACAGGTGGAGGGGACCAGTGGTGGTGGAGCAGTGTGTGTGTAACTGATAGGTCTGCCTAGTGCAGATTCACACCCTTTGTCTTTTCTTTGCCTTTTTGCTATTCCTGACATCTCCCAGTGCTATGTTTAGCTTCTCTAGCATATGTCCATAAATACTTTTCACTGGAAATGTTACTTCTCTTTCATGAAAGCTGTGTTTAAGGAAAATAAATAGATTATGATTGTCAAACACTTATTCTCACTGAACAGTTTATTGGGAAACTTGGGGAAATTAATGGGTGGAGGCTCTACTGTATTTTCATGCCTATTACCGGATTTGTTTTTTCAAATGAGGGATAGGAGTGGTATTCAAAATAATAATTTCCCCGTGTTTTGATTTTGTACGTGTAACTATTTACAGCTTCCTCTTGATGCATTTTACGTAGGCTGTGACGGGTAATGTGTCAGTGCATTGAAATACTTGCAGTTGGGGTTAGTTTGGGTGAACTGAGCTTCCCTGCTCTGCTGTCGCTGGAAGAGGAGAAGGGCAGGAATCAAAAGCTTTGAGCTAGAGTATTTCTTTTGTCTTCTTTGAGTTGGTATGAATTGAGGAGAGAGGAGCTTCTATATTTTTTCCCTTCGTGCTGTGTTGTATTGTGTTGTTAAATTGGGGAATGTTTTTCCTGAAGTAAGGCAAAAGAAAAGAAATGCATCAGTAATATATTCTCCTAAATGGTTTTGGGGAGCTCTGTATAAGAAAATACTCATGGAGAGCCAACAGTTGGCTCTGTGCTACTTGCTGTATAGTACTTTTAATAAAATGAATAAAAATGAGAATGCTGTAGCTTGCTTTTTTCTGACTTAAAGACCTCTTTAGTCTGGCATAAGAATACATCTTTTTTTTCTCTGTGGTAAGTGTAATTTAATCTTTTGAAGGTGTTACCTTTACCTGTGAGGGTATTACTGTTTATTTGTGTTGTGGTCTTACCCATCTAGCTAAGTTTTAAAGTATTTCTTTGTTTTATACTTTTCAGAGGCATCAAAGTTGTTTAATTCTACTGGAGCAATCTGGCATGTTTACTATGGAAGAAGGAACAAACAAGGCAGGAATGCTGGATGATAACTGGCCAGGGTCAAGGAGGAATGTGGGAATTGTGGTTTGTCTTACCTAGCCAGTACTATCTGAGAATGATTAAGAGATGTCACAGCAGAGGGAGTTTTAAGGAAGGATAAAACAGTGACCTATGGTCATGTGATTTGCTTCATTATCATACAAGTAATTCTAATTTTGACACATGCACATCCGTTTGTGGGCTAGGGAGGGGAGGTTGATGTCTCAGATGCCACCTAAAGTGGGTGTGGTTAAGGATACCTTTCTGATAGGGGAGGCTACTAGACAGCTGCATTTTAAAGAGGAAAAAATTGAACAGGGCAAGAGATAAGAGGATAGACTGAAGTGGTCAAGTTGGGATGATAATGATTATACCATGTTTAATTTCTTTTTTTTTTTTTTTCCCCTTCTGGATTTGCTTTTGCACAATAAGAACACATGGTTTTTATTTGGACAGAGGGGGCGTGGGAGAAAGTATCTGACAAGAATTCTTTCCCTCAGTGCCTTAAGCAGAAGAATGGCCTAGTTTCCAAGCCTTATGGGTTCAAGAGTACAGCTGGATCTCTCTTATCCACAGGAGATGGGCTTGAGCAAAGTGAGGAATGCCTGTATTTTTTCCTTGCAATATTGTTTTCCTTGATCATAAATACACCATTAGGTTGAATGTTTGTTTGAACAGGGTATGTTCTTCTGATCTTATTTTGAGGGTTTTTGTTTCCTTTATGCAGACTTTATTTTTGTTGTTTTGCTTCACATCTGGAACAGGCTCCTACATTGTGGGGGGAAACTCTCGTTTAGCTAGAGCATTGTGCACAGAGAAAGCAAGGCTCATTTTGTTATAAAGTATGTTGTCCATTTTGAAGTGGACCTTCTGTGTGGATCAGAGAGAGCAATTGGACAGGTGAGATAGATGTTTAGTTTCATTTTCCTTATGTAAAGAGAAATATTTTGGTACAAAGGAGTGAAAATGTAGCTTCATGCTTCAGTGTTCTTTCTAGGCATCATGAAAGTATGCAGGGTTAAAGTTCAGAAGGAGTTAATCCAGTTTGCTTGTAGTACTTGTTTCATTTCATACTTCGTGGGGCTTTTGAGGTTCATAGGTAAACATAAAGTTAGATTGTTTGTGGTTGGCATTCTGAAAACTGTACTTCCATGGTCAGTGCAGATAAACACTGAACTAGAACAAGGAAATTATGTTCTAGGGAGTCTTGTTGTTAACAGGGTCTTTACTGGCATATTTTTCTTGATCATATGGACTTACTGTTTATATTAATACAAGTTTTTTAAAAAAAATTGACTCTTCACTTAAAGTATTTTAATCATCAGCAAAGGCATGATTTTTTCCCCATAGCACCCAATTATATTTACAAATTAATGTTTCCACGGTAAATGTGTTTTTACCATCACAATTGCTGTTGCCTAGCAGAGGAAGCTCCTGCTAACTTCTAATTGACCTCAATAGTTTAAACACAGAAGAAAGATTAATTTCATTTTTCTTTTAAGGGCACATACGGTGATTTCTGTGAAATTGTGTTCTCAATCAGTGACCTGTATTCTCACTTCCAGACCTTTTTTCTTGTTCTCAGAATTTAGTATAGACGTGGCCTTTATATCTTACTGATGCTTGTGAGAACTTTAAACAGTTTTCCAGTAGAGCAGATTCACTGAGAAACTATCCTGTAAAGAGGAGAGATGATTTTACTATTAATGTGGAGCTATAAATCTATGGTGCAACTTAAGTCCCAAGACAGGTTTCTACAGGTTGGCCTACTCACAACTTTTAGAGTTTGAGCAAACTTTTTATATGTTGAAATGTTGGAGAGAAAGCATTTTACCACCTCTGTTTAGTTCTGACTTTTTAGTAGCTTCAGTATTTATTTTAAAATACACATTTGCACCCTGTGCTGCCCTCCAGGTTAAACGTACTACTTGTAAGCTGCTGCCGACAGTGACAAATTTCAAACTTAGCTTATTTATGTTGTGGTCATGACACCATCTATTTTGTTGTTGTTGTTGTCATAAACAGAATGCTTGATTTTTGTGGTTTGGTTTGTTGTTGTGTTTTTTTAGTCTTTCTGGAGTTTCAGAATAGCCAAAAAAAATTCTTTTTAGGACTTGACAGTTTTTGCTGGGTCTTGATTATTGAATGTTTACTCTGCTCTAGATAGTGGTAAATTAAGAAGAAATGTTCTCCACAGTTGACTGTTTGTGAAAACAACCATGAAAACAGGGAAGTTTCACCAAAACGTTCGCATTGTTCAGTGTAATGAATATAATGCAACTCAATCTGAGTTTTAATAAGAAGCTCTTTCTCCACATCAGCTACCAAGCCTGTTCAATTGTTAGCGTTTCTCTACTTCTTTCACGTTCTAAATTAGCTCTTTTTTTGTGTGTGTATTCTCTGTGCTCAGTGCTAAACTGAGCTTTAAATTGGGCCAGTTGTGTTTCATGTAAGCATGAATCATCTTTGTTTTTCTGTGAATAACTTAGTAAAATAGCAAAATCAAAGAATTGATGAGATGTCTCAAGGTCACTTTAAAACTTCATAGCTGTATATGACAATGTAGCTTAGATAGTTTTCTTGAGCATCCTAGTGAATCTAAGGTTAAAAATTCCAAGAGGATAAGATGGCCCTTGTTTTTAAGATACGTTTTCTTCTGACTGTTTCAACTTTAGTTTCTGAAGTAGTCACCAACCATGCTATAGCTGTCATGGTAAAACAGTTGAAGGCAAAAGCATTAGAAAGTAACTCTCTGTGCTTATCATAATCCTGCTTTTTTTGACCTGAGATAGCAATTGAAAAAAAAAGTTGGGTTGATGGGAGTTTTTTTTTTTGGTTGGTTCGTTATTTTCGTGGTGGTTTGTTGTTTGGGAATTCTTTGTTTTTGTTTTTTGTTTGTTTTTTTAAGGTAAGCATTTTTATCAGGGTTTGCTTTATGTATGCTTTCAAAGAAAACAGCAACTTGTGCTGAAAGACATACGGTCAGAGTTGTGGTAAGGTACCTGCACAGTTAAATGCAGCTGGGCTACAGCTAACCTTTAAAGCAGTGAACCAGACACGCTCGTGGAGCGGTTCCACAGCTTAGTCTGTAACGATTGATCAATAGAGTGTATTTGTGTGAAACACAAAAGCACAGGTTTATTGGGCATCTCTGTAGGATGAAAGATCATTATGTTATTCTAAAATTCTCCAACTTATCAGGACAGCTGATGGACAGACACTGGACTTTGCTTAAATCACTGTGGAAAGTGGGTTCTTTTTTGCTAGAATGAATGTGTTGTCCATGAGTTTTCCAAGTTTTCCTGCTCTGCTGTTTGTTGTATATGGATTCAGGAAGAAGCAATTTTCCTTTATTTCATCTTGCTGTTCCTGTACTCGTGGGACACCTTAGGTATAGATTGTGGGTGTCAAAATGAGAAGTGGTCTGCACTCCACTCCTTGGGTTAGCATGAGTGTGCTTTACAATCAAGATGACTTCTGTGAAGGCTCCTGCAGAGCTGTTGAAGATCTAAGTGCTCAGTGCCAACAACTCCTGTGTCTTTCTGTGCAAACTATTTCAAGTTAGCAATGTTTTATAAAAATGTAAGATTATTATAGAAACATTCATTCAAAGTGCAGCAATACAACATGCATTGGACAAGATATGTTGTTTTTCTTCACACTTGTGTTCTTCAAAAGCCCGACAATATAGCAGAAAGAGGATTCTTGGTTATAGTTAGCTCTAGCCAGTCATTGTTTTAATTTCCAAGATGTATACTGAATCTAAAAAAGCACTGAATGCCCACACATTGATATGTGTGTTCACAGGTGTAATGATTTCCAAGGTGAGGATTGTTACACTTATTGGAGTTATACTGAGGTCAGAATAAAACACGTTCTTGACTTCAGATCAGCCTCTGCCTTGTTCCCTGTGACCTTGGTGATGTGTTGGTAATAAGCAGACTAATAATCCTGGTTTACGTTTAAACACCTGTCGAATTCACAAAAGTAGCAGAATGTTACTCAGATCAGAGAATGATGTCCAAACTTAATATATATTTAAATTGATTCATGATAAGGAGCTTTGTCCAGCTGTGCTGCAGAACTGTATTTTAAACATACGCAGCTGTGGTATGGTTAGCTTGAATAACAAGACAGAACTTCACCTCTGATGAAAGCACTTGTGTAGTACATTGATGTTCAAGTAGCTAAACCATAGAGAGTTACTGGATAGCCCATGGCAGTCTTTTGCAAGGGCAGATAATGATAATAATGCTACTGGTGACAAAGTCTAATTGTTTCTATATTATAAAGTAATAGTAGTGCATGATAACTTTTAAAATCTCAAGCAGAGACAGAATTAGACAAGGTTGTTAGAGAGAAGTGATACCTTTCATTAGACAGATGCGGTTGAAGGAAATAGATTAGATTTGGATAGATTAGGCTCTAGCAGGGCTTGCTGTAAAGGCACTGCCCAAGGCGAGCCTTGTGGTAAAACCTGTAGAGCCTCTACTGTGCTCCTGTAGGAGGGCCCACGCCTTACTCGTGGTGCTGTGAAACACACACCTTGTAAGCAGAGGCTCAGCCTTAGTCACTGTGGTACAGTGCTATTTTCAGCTCTCCTGGAAGCTTTCCTCCTGGCTTCCTCCTTTCCCCACTGTTGATTCTTATCTTTCTCATCTCAACCCAATACTCAAGCAGCAAGCTATAGAAAAATAAAGTAAAATATCTTTTACGTGCCTACAAAGGGAAAAAGGCCATTTATTTGTAATCTTAAGGTTAAGGGTTATCACATAGATAATTTATCTTTAGTCTCTCAAATATTTGTCCAATTTTATTTTAAACCTGGTGCTGGGCTATAACCTGCCGTCACAGCAGCTTTATCCATACACATTTGCCCAATATCCATTTTTCTGAGTTTCTAAATGCCTATGTGGATTCATTTCTGAGGGAGCTGGGGCTGTTTAGGCTCTGCGGGGGGAGGTTTAGGTTAGACATTAGATATAAATTCTTTACAGAGAGAGTAATCAGACATTGGAATGGGCTGCCCAGGGAGGTGGAGTCACCATCCCTGGGAGGTATTTTAGAAGAGACTGGATGTGGCACTTAGTGCCGTGGTCTAGTTGACAGGGTGGTGTTGGGTCATGGGTTGGACTGGATGATATCAGAGGTCTTTTCCAACCTGCTTGATTCTGCGATTTGTTGTCCATTTAAAACCTACAATTTTCTACGTATCACATTCTTGCTCCCCTTGCCTTGTTTTGTCCCCCATTTTGCTTACTAACGTGCTTTTGTGCTTGAGCCTGGCATACTCATTACCAGCTTCCTTATGCTTCTCACTCCTTCTGGGACCTTTTCCAGTTTTGCTTGTTTAATGACATAAGCAAACCCAATACAAAGCTTTACAAAAGCTGCATAGTTGCAGCTCCTGTTTATCCTTCCAGTAATACCCTTCTGTATGAATCCCAAGGAGCATTTTAATATGGGAATAATCTGAATTGTAAAGCTAAAGGGAGTGAAGAAATGCTTTGCTGTGGGTTGGTTGGGAGGACTTTTCTGTTTTGGGGGCTCCTTTTGAAGTATTAGCTAAAAGGGTTGTTACAACTTGAAATGCTCATCAGTTAAACCATATTTTCCTCTCTCCACATTTCCTTCCCTCAACCCTGCTATAGTTACTGTGCTTTATTCTCTCAGATAACATCAGAGAGTAATCAAAGCTTTATAATGATTACTTAGGAATTTTATAATGTTCTTTTTAGAGATTTTCTTGATACTCTCAGATACTCGAGGATTTTAATGGGTGAGAATTGCACAGTTGAAGAAGTGGAGTGTAGGATGTACTGCAGAACATGTAGCAGTAGTGTAAATTACTTGTGCTAAACAGTAAATATCTGGAATTCCTTTTGAGAGTGCATGCTTGGCTTCAGTAGTATGCAAGTATCTTACTATTTCTGAGATGTTTCTGTCATTACTTAAAATAAGCAGAGAAGTAGCTCAGAAATTCAGAGAATCTTGTGTTAAGAAGAGTCTTACTTTTGCCTTAAAAATTACCTTAGCTTGTGAAATGCTACACTGAGCTCTTACAAAGGATATGGTTGTTTTTCACAAATGGATTACACGTGTAATGTATTTACTCATATCTCTATTCCAGATAATACTATTGATTCAAGGTAATGTAATTCTTTAAAGCATTTGCGTTTTTATTTAGTAATTTTTTTTCCCAACAGTAATCAGATTTTCTTCCCCCTGCCATTATTACAGTAAGGACAGTCTACTAGTAGTTAAACAAAAAACCAAAAACCAGGAATATATATCTTTACTTACTGCAGGATTAAAGTAGTATTTTCTCCTTAAGATCAGACTCCAGAAGAAATAGCAATTTTAATCATTCAATACAATGAAATGTGTACAGAAAATATTGATAATACTGTTCTGAGCAGTCTTTATTAGGCATAGCTATGTATAATATCTTTTCAAATTTGTTTTTTTAATTTGATACTAAATGAACAAGACTGGTTGCTTTTAGAGTTCTTTCTTTTAGTGATGGACATAAGATGCACATGAACAAAGAAAATTTATGAAAGCACTTCACAATGAAACTCTTGCTCCATCTGCTGCATAGTCCAGAGAAATCTTATCCTCAGAAAGCTGGTATGAGCAATGAGGGTTGAGCTAAAATAGGTGCTGAAATTAGTCAATGGAAGACATAATTACTATTAGAGAATGTATGACTGCAGCAGTGTTCTTAGTCAGGCTAGGGGAAATATAATCCCGTGCAAAGTAGACTGATAAAATTAAAACTGCATTTAAAGGTCTTTTCAAGAAAGCTACTTTTGCTTATCCAGTGATTGTAGAAGTATATTGCTCATATAAAAATGAGGTTTGATGTTTTCTAAATACAACAAGGTAACATATTGATTATTATTACTGTTGCTGTTGTCACCATTACTAGTTTTGCTTTGCCTTTTGTAAAACTTGGTATTTTGTTTTTGTGTACCAACTTTTTTGCTGTTACTTGTTAAATCCATTTCCTAGTGGTGTGTAGTATTAAGTTTCAGTTGAATTATTTTCAAAGTGAGTGATGTCGAACCTTCTGGAGCATAGAAGAGACAAACTGGACTCCTATATCCATCTGTTTGTTTTCTTTACTGTCATATAATAATTACTAACCTGAAGAAGCTGAATTAAATATAACACGACTATTAACTAGAGATGTTATGATAAAGGGAAATGTTAATGGTGCATGAGCCATTTTCCTAATATTATCTTTCATAGAAGATATTTCTAAGACTAGCTCAGCTAGTGACAGAGGAAAATAAAAAAGCAAGCTGGGAGACTGTCAGGTATATTGGCAGGTAGCATTTATGTATATTTGAGTAAAATATACCTCCAGATAATTATTGAGAAAGGATAGGCAGCTATGCCTGATTCCAGGTCAGCTGTTGGGTCATAGGAAGGCAGTAGGAAATGAACAGCTGTTTTTTTAACTGCTTGGTGAAATGAGAAAGATATTTAACACAGTAGCTCTCATCCACTGAGACTGGGAGCATTCTAGTTAGTTTGGTAAATTAAGGAAGAGATTCTCAGTCAGTCTGTTATAATTTAGGGGTTGCATGTTGCAATGTTGCAACCTACAGTTGCAGTGGCTTTTCTCATCTTTTAAGAGGCAAGGAGCATTTTAGGACCCTTGGCAGGTTGATGGTGAAAGAGACAACAAAACATTACTGACAGCTCATCCTAAGACTTGGAATAATTCAGCGATGTCCATTTGAAATCTGCAGAAGGATGACTTTCCTTTGAGGTTTTGATGATGGATTCCCAGTTTCTGGTAGGGATATTGGTAGTTCCTGTCACTTGCTGACATTGCCCTCAGGTTCCCATGACTTCTTTGCTTTTATAAATTTCTCTTCCTTGAGACTGGATCAAATTAATTCTTGTTTTAGTATGAGACAGCATCTTATTAAGTAAGCTATTTGAGCTGGAGATTTCCAGGCATGTTGTTTTAATGTTACCCAAACTGTTCTGATGTCGAGCTCATGACAGAGCCAAGAGTTGTCCCTGCTAGTGGCGAAGCTGGAGGCCACCATTGCTGCTACTGGTTATTTACTGTATTTCACCAGCTAGACAAAGAAGTCTGAAAGTGTACAATTTTGACAGACTGCAGGCTGGGATACTGGGTAAAGCCCAAAGCTGAGGATCTGGGATTCTTCACCTTCAGATTATCGAGGACTCAAGAGAAAGTTACGTGTCTTTTCTCTTACTGTTGGATTGGCTGCTAATTTTAATGACTGTATTCATTTTGAATATATACTAGATTTGTTCAAATCTCTAATCATAGATTATTTGGCTTGTCTTAAGTTTTAACCATATATATATTTATCCAAGTACATTAATTCTTCCACATTTTCTTAACTTTTTATTATAATGGGCTGGGTAAATCCAGCATCTGTTGGTTTTAATTTTTTTATGCATTCTGTGATTTATATTTTTTCACTTTCTGTGACTTACGTAACATGGACTATTTAATTTATTATATTTATCCTTTTTCTTGTGCTTTCTATGTCTCAGTTACACTCACCCATGATTTCTGTTTATGATTTGAATTCAGGACATTGACATGTATCTGATACCTATATATGATATTATCAGTATTTTTTATCTACTTTAATACTGTATCAACCAGTTTAAAACATCTGAAGAAATGTATTCTTTTTTTTCTATCTATATTACATACTTTGCAAAATCTTTTTTAGGAATATTCCTGCTCTTTTTTGAATTTAGCTTCCTAGTTGCACACATCTCTAAAGTGCTAAATTACAGTAGTTTGTGATAATAAATAATGGAAGCCCAAAGGTTAAAATAGGTGGTTGCACAAGTTTAGAAACAAGGGGTTCCGTGTGGAGATTGTAGTGTCAGCTCTGTGTAAAGCGCACTCTTTGATCATGAGATAGGAGCTGGTCCAAGGGCCAGACAGTGTTTGGACAGCCTAAAGTTAAGCATAAATCTGTTGGGAATATATTTGCTAAGCTGAAATGTGGGGTACAATTATCCACAGAAAGGTAAATAGTTACTACAACTCAACTGAGGACATTTTATTTGATCTGTTAATTAACACTTACATGAAAAACAAGGTAGAGAGCACTCAACAGAAGACTGTCTTCATTTTGCTCTGTTTGTTTTGTTTGAGTTCACCGTGTTCCACTATACCAGTTGGCTTGGATACATCACCATAATCTTGCTCTGTATGTAAAGCATAGTTGGTTTTTGACTAAGTTCAGTGGTGTCCTTATAACTATCTACAGCTCCTACCGTCAGGTCAGGCTCTACTGGACTGCTCTAAGGCGGCAAAACCATTGTAACTGATTGCTGCTTGAGTGCAGGCTCGTTGGTAGGAGCGTCCTATACCATCTAAGATGCTTCCTCCTCTTAGGAAGGCATCTGCTTTTCCTGTGACAAAATGTGTTACTCTTCAAAATCAACCTTTGTATCAATGCTTATTGAAAAAAAAATGCCTGCAGAATGCTGGGTCTGATAATATCCTGGCTTGAATATGAAAACCACATCTCTGTGGCAGATGAGGCCCAGTAGGCACTCTGCAGTTCACTCTGCTGAGGCAAAACTTGTTAATGGTATATGTCCTTGTTGCAGAGAGCTGGACCAGCACATACTACTAAACCTTGAAGCTGGAGAAACTGAGCTGGTATGCTCTAGTGCAAGAGGCCATGAAAGTTCTCTCCAGCTCAGGAAGATTGCCTGCCCCCTCCCTTGAAGGCTGCAGCTCCTGTGGAAGGGCGTGAGATAGACCTTGTTAATCTGCTTTAGGTTCATGCTTTCCCCCTCCCCATCTGATTGGGCAACAAGTTAATTTTCAGGATTACTTTGTTACATTTATTTTATGTATTGCATTGTATGAAGGGAAATATTAAGATAAGTCTCTGTAACTTTTAGATTCCCAAAAAGAATATGTCACGGAAATACTGGAACACCCTTCTGAATATTGGGTAACTGCATTTGAAACACAGCTTGGCATCATCCTCAAACATTGCAGAGTCCTGCACTACTCTAGACAGTTTCTTTTCTAGGACATGTGTGCATCAATTAGTGTGTATTGCTATCAGGTTGGATATTTTAATTGGTCATCTCATCACTTTTTAGAAACCGGCTTTACTTCAGGAATTTAATAAGACCTTGAGGTAAAATAGTTTTCAAAATGAGATGGTGATCTGTCTTGATGAATTCGTCATTGGATCCATTGGATGAATGCAGTAATGGGGATGTAAAGCCTTTAGAAATGCTGTCCAGTTTGCTAAAGGAGTAACTAAACTTTCTCTTTCATGTACCAGAAACGTTAGGGATGCTTTGCCCATGCATGTCACCCCTAAAGGGGAGCTTCTTAGGCTCACATGGTGCACTCCTATGTCTCGCACTCCTGTGTCTCACACACCTGGTGCAGGTAAACAACAGAAATAAGCAAGTCTGTTTACTTGTTTGTGGGATTGGTTTTGATGGGTTTGGGGTTTTATGTTTTGGGTTGTTGTGTTGTGGGTTTTTTCCCAGTCCTTCTCTGTTTTTACCTTGTTGTGGAATGGGAATAAGTATCTCCTAGCTAAAGTTTCACTACTGGTGTCAATTTGCCTCTGGATTATCAAGAAAAGTGGTGTGATCAATTTTCTTTTCCATGTTGTTCCTGCCCTGATAGTGTGGTTCTGTGACAACTTAACACACAGCTGATGTGGTGCTGAATTCCTGGTGCTGGGTGTTTCCCTTTGTCCAGGGCCCTGTGCTGATGCTTGTGGAACTCTCTGGAGGTCAGTGTACTCAGGGAGCTGGAAGTTACCCTGGCAGAAGAGTTGCCAGGGTTTGTCTGGAATGGATGCCTGTGCTGACTGCCTGTCCTGCTGCCCCACTGGTAGTGGGGTTGTGAGCAGGTGCAGACGTGGGCAGTGTTGGGTTGGCTTGGCTTCAGAAGCCATTATGTCACATGGGGTCTTACCCAGAGTTGTTTTAGGTATGCAATGGATAAGGAAAAAAATCCCATTTCATAAACTTTGGGAGAAGGAATGAGTTAAGATTCAGAGCCTGGTCCCAGTTAGCTGCATGTATGCTTTCATTCTGTTGAAAAACCTCATCTGGTCCAGGAGAGTGGTTGGTTGCTCTTGTGTCAGACACACTTAACACTCTAATCTAGTCGCTCTTTTGTGAGTAAACCTTGCCTCCTGCTGCTGTTTTCCTTGTCTGGAGGAAAGCCTCAGGTTTCCAGATTGTAGTCTCTAGACAGCCCTTTCCCCTCAGTTTTGAAGTTTGATATTAAAGCATTTTCCACTTCTTGTGCCCCTGAAAGTGTCTGAGAAGCTCCATGTGCTTGACATGATCCTGAACCTAAGTTGTTTCATGTGTCTTCTGTCTTTTATGAGGCCGTTTGAAAAATGACCTGCATCATTTATAAGTGCAATAAAAACTCCTGCCAGTTTCCTTTGCCAGAAGTTTCGCTTTCTGGGCGTGTTCCTGTTCTTGTTTAGTTGGTTCAATTAATGATCAACATTAGCATGTCGTTTTCTTTCTGTTTCACTGAGGGGATTTTGGAGCAAACTGTGGGTTCTGTGGCATTCAGAATCAGAAGTGCCCTGTAGCTGCCTGCATCTCCAGGTGCTGGCAGGATGTCCTGAGTGAGCTGGGAATGCTCACTAGCAGCTCTGTGCTGGCAGGTTTGAAGATCCCATATTATAAGCCAAAAAAGACTGGTGAGGTTAAAGTGATCACGTCCTGAGAAAAGAGCAATGGCTGGCAAGAAATGTGGAGAGAACTCTGTCTCTGAAGGACTATGTTTAAATATGTCTAGGAGTCTTTCCTTCCCTCTCCCATAAGTGCTTTTCTTCAAAAAAATAGGTTCATGTTAGGTTTCATGGGTGAGGGACCTTAATCATTTTATTTTGCCAAGATAGGAAATGTTTTACTCCTTTGCTTGGTAGGGCTGACTGTAGCTTCTAGTATTGTACCAAGTGACAAATAAAAATGAGTAAACAAGGGGATCTTAGGAAAAACTTTGTTTTTTCTCCCTCCCCTTGGCTCCACCTGTGGTTTACTGCATCAGCTTTTAGCTGACTTGTCACAGTTTTCACTGGGACTACAGGGAGGGTTCAGTTTTGTCATAGCAATTAATGGAGATGATATGGGCTGACTGTCCTGAATTAGCCCTGGAAAATCTTGTTTGTGTGTTTGGGATGAGTCAGGAAGGAAAGTGCCAGGTTGAAATAACTGTGCCAATTCTGAGTGAAATGGAACAAAGGCAGGAAGGTCCTGTTCTGCTGCACCTGCACGCCTGACTGGGCTGAGGGCTTCAGGCCCAGGGAGAGGAGGAAGCGTGTTAGCTGAGTTCAGGTTACAAGACCTGATTTAATGCTATGAAGGTATTTGTTTTTCTGAAATGTTTTGACTGACATCTCAGGGACGGGACTAGCACATTTATTTATTTATTTATTTATTTATTTTATCCTTTAAATAAAAAGGATCTGTGATTCCATGTGATAATAAACTCCACCCTTCCATAGGACATTAGTGCTGTGTTTAAAAAAAAAAAAAAGGAGCAAGAGTAATATAATATGCACAGGATTAATACAGGTTGGTGTACTGTATGAAAATTAGAAGTATTCTGAAGATCCTTGTGTATGAAGTTCTGAAATTCTCACTGGCAGTGTCTGGTGCTGCATTGGTGGATAATGGGCTGTTTTCTATCCTAGATTGCTTCGAGTATGGAGCTGTAAACATTGCATCCTGTGTAGCTTGTGAGTAGAAAACAATTCTGTCTTGAAGTGTGCAAGCTTATTTCTGATATGTCTCACATATGTTGATCTATGTTGAGCACTTAAAAGACAAACAAGCAACAAAAAACCTCAAACAAAACAAAAAATTCACCAAAACTTCTAAGGGGTTTAGATTCCATAGTAACAAGCACAGAAAAGGATTTTACTCAGTGCTCAGCATGAGTTTACTTCTCACCCCTGTATATATCTGCTTTTAGAAAGGGAACTTTATTGTCTATTGGCATTAAGGGATTGTATTTCACCTTGCAATAGAAATGTTTTGCTATTAGCTTTGAAATTGTTTTCATGCGATACAGAATATTACAACTGTGAAGAAAAGGAAAAAGATGCAAGAAAAGAGTAAGAGGAAAGTTATTTTGTTCAGTATCTCTCCTAATACTGTGTATTGGACTTTTAATACTATATATTGCCTATAGATTGGATTTTTAAATCAAGTTTTATAAAATTATTTTCAGAGTTGCAGCATCAGTTAATGAAATGTTTGCCTATGCTTGACTGAGGCCAACTTTATTCAAAATCCTTGTATCTTATTGCTGATAGCTTCAAACTCTTTCAAAAGTTGGTGCCTGGAATTTCTACATATTATGTAGATCTGATTCTACCCAGAAGGATGCACATGCATGTATTTGATTATTTTCTTCATGCACTTCTGGAAAGCATGCATGAGCAAGTGTGGGGTATGCATACATGTTAAATTTTGTCACAATTTTGTCTGATTCTTTTCTGTCTCAGTCGTGTATTGACCTTGGTATCTGATATAAAATCTCTATATACTTTTTTCCTCACTCTGTGTATTTGTTGTTTGAGTTTTTCTAAACTTAGTCCTGCATGTTATCTCCTGTTTCAGTGGAAAAGGTTGGTTGCTTTTTGTTTTGGGAGTTTTTTTAATAGCAAAGTTTCTATCATGCATATTCCTAATCTAATGTTTAATTATTGATAAGAAATTATGAAAAAAATCGTGTGTGCATACATTCAACCTTTTTAATTGCCCCTTCCAAAGCACTCCTTCATGTGTCTGAGAGATGGGAAAAAGCAGTGCTTTAATAATTGTGGTATGAGGTGATGTGTACACGTGGCAAGGGTAGGCTGTAGTTTTGTGCAGATGTGAGGTGTACCTGGAAGAGGAGGCAATCTCCTTTTTCTGATGCAAGCTGAGGGATCAGGTGCTATAATCTTGTGCAGTTGTACTGTGCATCATACCTCTGTGCCTGGATGGACCTCTGGATGCTCCTTGTGTGTATGCAGAACAATCCTATCTGAATAGCTCTGCTGGTTTCTACACTGAGGTTTACCCAGAGCTTTCAAAATATTTGACTCTTCCAGCTTAGTTTGATTGTTACTTCAGCAAAAGAAGAGGACTTGCTTTAGGTGGCTTGCTAGAAGCTGCTGAGTCCTAAAGGAATAGTTACAGGCAGCAAGCAGTTAAAACATGAAAACAGCCGGACATCCAGGACATTAATTCACACCTCTCTCCCCTTCCCCTGTATTGTTTATCCAAGCTGTTGCAGATCGGAGCAATTTAGAAGATGGTCTTCTCAGCCCCACAGACTCCCTCTGTCTGGGCTAGCTTTTTTGAAAAATATTTGCATATTTGCAAAATATGACATCTGTTACAAATGCTCATATGTGTGGCACATGCTTGAAACTGTTAGGAGTTATGAATGTAAAAATTGGCTGCAAGATACTTAAGTCCAGAACAGGATATAATATTGAGAGAGGAAGTGTGACGATGTGCCTTTTCTAGCACTGCACGTGCATACTTTGCGTCCGTGGGGTGATTCCACTGAGGAATTTGCCTTGTGATAGTTTGAGATGGGGAAAATTCAGGACTAAGAGGTTTGTTTAATCAAGTGAGGTGTGTTTGTGGGCAGATGGATGTGTGGAAATTACCCTCTTACTCTGAAGGACTACGTAGACCTTCTTGTTGTTTGAGCAAGAAAGGCTGTGTGGATTGGTGGGCTGGAATGGTTTTGGGGAATTCTTAAGACTAAGCTGTAAGAGCAGTTAATACAGGTTATGGTATAAATTTAATTACAGCATATAATCCATGAGAATACTACTCCAGTGGCTAGTAAGTGGATATGTCAAGTAGTGGAGGCCACACTTTGTACCTACTTGGTAGGGTTAGTTCTTCTGCACTTTCCCAAAGATAATGTGTCTGGCCATCAGGTCATCTTGCTTTGGCAAAGTTACCTTGGGTAAACAAAGAAAATGATAGCTTTGAGTCTTGGGGAAGCACTGGGTCAGGTTAACTCTTGTGAACTTAATGCCATTGACTTGCTGTAATAACTCTGATGGAACGTGTCAGAAACAAACCTAACTGGGAGTAACAAGTGTTAATTGTGCTCTTTTCATTGACAATTTAAAATTGAATGCTACAAGCACTTTTTTGAGATTTCTGAAAACATGGTGGATTTTGTTTTGTAAGAGTTTTTATGTTCTTATTTTTAAGTACTTGATTAGTGTGCAAAATGCCTAAATGGCTGCTGTAATAGTTTCAACTCTAAACTTTTATTACTGCTGCACCTTGTTTTTGTTTAAGAAACATCTAATTTCGTGTATATTTATAGACACATTATTTTACACTGACATAAACTGGGTATATTGAGTCATGTTCATGATGTACTAGTAAGGTAGTGTTTCCCACTACATTATACATATATTGAGATATATTATCAGGGTATGTAGAGAAATAACAGAATTCTGAGTTAAAATCTTGTGGGGGAAACGCAGATTGTTAGCTTGAATTGTTTTTAGATGGCAGTGAACTTCAAGAAGAGAGTTGGGTTTTACTATTCCCTTGTTTCCAGCACCCTGAAAAATTTCTCAGAGTTGAGAGATTGTTCTACTGAAATGGCATTTTAAATAGCCACATAGTAGCTGATGCATAATGAATGACTGTATTGTAATGGACCAGAAGGATCTTAAAACTATGTAGCCTGTCTTTCTAGACAGTGTGGATGTTGCATGCTTCTGTGAAATTCAACCTTAGTATTGTTTGGAAATAGTCTCTGAGATACTGTTAGTTGACCTTGATTTTTTTCCCTCCCAACTTCTTAAGCTTTTGTTGTAATTTTATTAAGTGCTAATTTCTACAAGTTGATGAGATTCTACTTTTAAATTCCTCTGTACTTTCCAACAGCAGCATGCTGTTTGTGTGCAAAAGAAAGGCCTATTACAAGACTTTAAGAATAATTTGAATTTCATTCAGTGTTATTCCAATTCAGGAATTGTATATATTTATTTATATGTGGCTTACAAACTAGGAAACTTGACCTTCTTTATGCATGATTTCTGTCATCTTTGGGCATAGCTGGGGAGAATGGTTGACTCTGAAGATAATCTGTTTAAGAGGGAATAATTAGAAACCATCCAGGTTGGCTTAGTTTTTCTGTCACAAAAAGACCAAAATCCAGAATCATCATGACCATGAACCTTGTTACTTTTTCTTTCCCCTCTTTGGATTTGGTACCGTTTTATATTGTCATTATGACTAAATAATGCTTTCCCGGTTAAATCTGTGTTAAAATGGTCTGTCCTGTGAGGCCATCTATTCTTTGTCCATGGCATTGGTTTAGCTTGCCTATGCAACTGTTTATCTGAGAGATCTCTCCAGCTACCTATTGGGAGGAGGCTATTCCTGTGGAGCATACGAAACTGGCCATTGATAGATATTAGGGTTGCTAATGCTTCTGGTAGGCATTGTATTTCCGGTAGTGAAGATGTAATTCTGCGTGTAAACAGGCTCTAGGTACAGCTCAAACATTCATTATTAGCACCACACAGATACTGATCTCACAGGGTGTATTTTTAGGGGAGACTTTTATTTGGGCTGTGGCTTATCACATGTGAGACCAGTGTCCAATTTTGAAGGAATGTTTCCAAGCCTTCTTGCCTGAGGCTGTCTTTCTGATCTTCTCTTTCCAAGTCAACAGAAAATATTTTAATTATGTGCTTCTAAAGGGTAAATACTGTTACTAGCATGCTACTTCATGGCTGAATAAATTTGTCTGATACACAGAATCTAAACATGCCTGGCTTGCTTGGTTCCCCAGTAATTTGGAGAATATTTTAGCAGTGGGAGTACAGTAGTGTTTTGCAGAGAGACTCAGGTAATGAAAAGACAAACAAAATTATATTTAGGACCATTCTCCTGGCCATAGTGAATAATTAATAATGCTGGTGATGATGTAAGCAGAGTTGTGCTACATTTGGGAAGAACATTCTGCTTGTGGTAAACTCCTTGTTTTTTCCGGTTGTGTTGCAGCTGTTTGCTAGTTTTCCCAATTCCACCAGTGCTTATGTCCTGAAATAATCTCGTTTGGTTCAGTGGGACTCTCTGTAAATCTGAGTGTTTACAGGAGGGGTTTGACTTCAGTCTATAATAAATGCAGACTAAAGCTGGAAATACTGATTTAAATTCTGTTTTGTATACTAAAATAATTAATTCCATAAGGAATGGGGGTGAGATCAGCAGAGAACAATGTTAGGTTGAGTATTGGGAGAAACAGTGAAATCTCTGGCTTCCCTCAGTCTACTTAAGGTCAAGGATCTGGAAACAGGCTCAGCTGGTGCTCTGTACAAAGATATCCACTTTTTGATTGAGGCAGTCAGTAATGGGAAAATATTAAGGTGTCTCTTGAGCTTTGTTGGTGCTTTATGCTTAGCTGGGAGTAAGCATGCCTTTCTGTTATAAAATCTAATAACTGACCTGGGAAGACGCTGTTTCCACCTCCAGTATTTTCCAGTTTTTAAAATCTGTAACTTGAGAGATTAGAAGCTAAATTATACCTGTTAAACATTTGTACCCGTCTGCCACAAATACCTTCAAATAGAAAGTATTTGAAATACTGAAACACTTACCACCCCTTTGATATTTTTTATTACTTTGATTTCTCCTTGGAACATTTCCAAGCCCCATCTGTGTCTTGCCCCTTGTGTACTTGGAAGTTAGAGTACAGAAGCACTGCAGATTTCAGTGACTAACATCTAATGTGGGATGATGTGTTGGCATGCATTAAAAATAACTTCCTTTTAGTTCCTCAGACTTTTTGAGACTTAAAATATTTTATGAGATATCACAGAGTTTTAAAGAATAGTTATTTTTAAATAAAAATGTAGATTGTTACTCGAATGAGAACTTCTGTGACTGTAAAAAGATGCCAACAGGTTTGAGGAGCAAAGCTTACTTGAAAATTTTTTGATAATGTTATTTGAGTGAAGAAAGTTAAGAAAAAATGGAGTAAAACCTTGTTTCCAAATATATCAAAGTACAAGTATATTTTGTACTGTGTATTTTTAAAAGACTAAATTTGATTATGATTAGACAAGCAACATAGTGCTATACTGTGTATTTGAGCTTATTTTAAAAAGGTCTGTAATGGTTTGTTGATTACTGCCTAGGTGTCTCTAGTTTTAGTTTTGATGCTGGTAAAATCTTTCCACAGGCTTTTTTTGTTTTTTCACGAGACACAGATCAAACTCTGCCCAAAGACAGCATGTTCCCCTTAGGCTGCTGTCCAGAATTATCAGTTATATTGTAAAAGTAAAGAAATTACTCCCCTCTGTACCTTTTAATGCTTTTAGTCTATTCTGTTGCAACTGCCTAAAATCCAAGTAGCTAAATTCCCAACTATGTTGTCTGCCTTCCAGCATACCTCTGTGGATGGATACACTGAACCACATGTCCAGCCTATCAAGTCAAGTAGCAGACAAAACATCCCCCGATGTAGAAACTCCATTACGTCTACAAATGAAGAGCATCCTCACATTGGAAATTATCGCTTACTGAAAACAATAGGAAAAGGAAATTTTGCCAAAGTGAAACTGGCAAGGCATGTGCTTACTGGAAGAGAGGTAAGCTTTAAAAAAAAAAAAAAAAAAAAAGAAAAAGTCTGACAGTCTGTATTATGTTCCCTTTGACTACCTTTATAATTAGTATTTCTTCTAGAGGCTGTTTCAGGACATAGAATAAGTTAACTGAGAATGCTTTTTCCTAACCACCCACCTTCTTTTTTAAAATGTAGCTTCTTGGTGAAAAGATCAAACAGTTTGTTGTGCATCAGGGGGTATTTTGGGTCTGGGAGGGGGTCTACTCATCCCCAAGCGTTTTCAAAACTGGAGAGAAATGTATTGATAGGCAGGTTCCATTGATATTGATAATCTGTTGATAGAGCCTGTGTTTGGAGGGCCTGGTTTTGCAGTGGACAAGATAACATTGTTCTGTCCAAACACTGACAGAAGTATAAAACAAATTCCTGACTGGCAAAATTCTAATATCCTAACTTAGACAAGTTTTGCTTGATGAAATGTATAGAAGTAGATGCATATGCATGTCTTACAGGTGAATCTGCTTCTGCTCACAGAGGCACAATATATTTTTCTTCAAACCTTTTTCTGAGTGTAGTAATTCATGTTTGTTTTTTTTCTTTTAAAACCAAGGTTGCTGTGAAAATAATAGATAAAACCCAGCTAAATCCTACTAGTCTGCAAAAGGTAAGAATAGACCATAACATCTGAAATTCTGTAAACAGACGAACTGTGATCCTTTATTTACTTGACAAAAATATTTAATCCCTTTATCTTGTTAAATAACATCTTTCTGTACAGATGACCTTGGGAAAGGGTGATATCCTATTGTCTTTGCACATACAATTTGTCTGGGGGCAGTTACTTGATGTGGTTCCTATCTAAGCACTGCTGTTTTGGTCTTCCTTCCTCCTCTAGCTTTGCCAACAGTAAAATTTGTTTCTAATTAGGTGCACGAATAGTTTGTCCACATGCTAAATCAAGATGTAATGCTGTAAAGAATGGTATTTTTCTTGTATTTTTCTATAATGGAGTAATTGTTTCTCTGTGGACTTAGAGTACTGATTTTTATTGCTTTAATGGGTTTCTCTACCTTTGTCTCTATATTCTTTCAATTTTAATAAAATGTTTGCAAAACTCAGGGGACATGTGGCAATTACTTTTTGTGTATAGAATTGACAAAATGACTGAATGTACTCAGAACAGTCTTGAGTGTTTATGCCTGTAGAAAGAAATTCAGAAGTCCTTCATAATCATTGTGATGTTTTGTCAAAACCCTGGGGGGGGTTGTTTGCTTTGGGTTTTTTTACTATTTAACTCTGCATATGTTTTGTGGCTGAAGGACAGAAATGGTGTAATGTCCTACTGGAGGATGCTCATTAAAAAAATTGGGGATTTTTTTTGTTTACAAATACTAGACTGCTGCTGTTGGTAGCTGTAGAATGAGAGAAAGAGGCCAGAGCTTATTTCTGTTCTTTTATCTCTGGCTATCGTTACCTTTTTTCTTTTTAATTGTGTAACTTTGGTTATGGAGAGTTATAAACAGCTTTGCTTTAATTTCTTTTTTCTTTTATTTCTTTTATACTTGATTTATTTGCTTTAATTTCTCTTTTTTAGTACTTTTGAGTGTGGGTTCTTCTGGATTTGTGGGTTTTTTTAATTCAACCTGCTTGTGCAGTCCATGCAAAAGCTTTGCTGTTGTTAAGTCTTATATCCTGTATTAAGCAAATCTCTGTGCTAATATTTGAACTAGTGAAGAGGGACCCACAGAGGCAATATATCACAGAGGATATTGTGGAAATCCTGTGCTGCTCATGTAGCTTGTTTCCTACCTAGCTTACTGTTCACTCTTGGAGAGTTGGGTGAGTTTGTGTCATTGTTGAGCAACAAGAGGGTAAAAAAAAATGCTAAAACTTTCTGGAAAACTAAGCAAGAAAAACTTAGTTCTGGGACAGTTATTTTAATGATAAATAAGTTACATTTCACACAAAAATATTCAATAGTAATTCAATAAATTGTTCCAAGTATAAATAAAACTTTCAAAGCCCACAAAAAATGCTGTCACAGTGCACAAATAGTGCACAAAATACTCATACAGTAGGGCATCACTGCTGTTATTGTTTGTCTATTCAAGTGCAAAGCTGGTAACAACATAAACAGTATTGGGTACAGTTAGAAGCAGCTGATAGCAGACTAAGGAGACAAGTTTAAATTTAGAGATTTAACCCCAATTTCATTCTTCAATAGCTTCTAAAAATATTTATCCCATGCATCTTCTGCTATACTGGAAAGTGGGATCATTTGTTGCTATGTAGTTTTCCTTTGTAGAATATTCATTATAACTTTCAGAAAAAAATGTTTGTTTTGAAGCCCTGTATGTCTTCAACTGTGACTGTGAGCGAGTGACCGAATACTGATTCCCTGAAAGCTTTTAAATAAGCTTAAGAACAGTTTTTGCACAGTCACTGAAGCAACTGTAAATAAAAAGCAAATAAGGGTGAGAGGGTGGTTCATTAGCATGCTCAGAAGAACTTCTGCTACTGTTGTGATGGGTCATTTGTGAACTGTGAATAAAACAACAGAAATTCTTGTTCTGTTCTGTGAAATCACTCATCCTTATTTTTCTTTGTGCACTGAACTATTACATAATGTTTGCGATTCTTTATGTACTATTTAGTATCACTGTAATGTGAATTTTTATAATTTTGTCATCAGGATTATACTGTACATAGGGCTGTTAGTAGTCAATTTTTTTTTTGTCAAGAGGTAATGTTGGGAATGGGAAGTGGTGGTGATAGTAGTATTGTGTTTAATAGGAACAGACACTTCTCTAATGAAAGTTTATAGAGGAACACTGGAGTATGTTACTGCCACAAAGTACCATCCCTGAGTTTGAACCTATCTAAATTTGCTTGGTTGAGAGGAAAGTCTCTAGAACTTCCAAGCTTACATTATATGCAGTTCAGCAAAACTTCTGGGCCTTCAGTCACTACTGGTTGTTATTAATGAAATAAGACAAATTTGTAGTGATCTTAAGGCACAGGGAGGGTCATTGACAAAACCATCCCCTTTCCATTCACTGGATACTAAGTGCAAGTAGGTTTTGCCACAGTACTTGCTACTGACCTAATTAAGTGAAATGAGTCATCACGGCTTGGCATGCACCATTCTGTTTTGTAAACAGAAATATTTGAGCACATACTTCAGTTGCTGAAAGTGTCATGCAAGCTGGGTCTGTAGTTAGTCACGGGTATAAAAGCAAATAGCATTTAGTTTTTTTGTAGATGTTCTCTCCAATGGCATTCATGCCGTGTAGTATGGAGAGGGTGCTTCAGACATAGTTGTTTTAACTGGGGTTATCTCCTGGCATTTGGAGGTTTGAGTAAACTGACCTTGGGAATTTAAAATTTTACTTTCTTGTGCATGCAATGTGATAGTCTTAAGTTATATATCTCACTTCAGGACCTCTACCTCTTTAATTAGAAAATCGATGTTGGATTAAGGGCCCTGCCTTTTTGTTTTGTTTCCAGTTTTTGGTATATAGTTCCTGCCTTACTTAGTGACCACCTGTTTAGAAGACAGAGCTGGCTTTTTTGTTGACTTGCTGTCTTAATAGTAACATATTGTACTGACTTAGCTTTTCCACTGTCATTATTGTAATTTGTTCCCAAATGTAAGTATTTAGGTTTCGTCATAACTTGAATTTATATCAAAATAGCTGTTCTATTTTCTGCATGTCTGTTGCATTGGAAGTGTTGTCTTGTACTGGCTTCATCAGGGATGTTTCTGAAATAGCATTCTGCTGCTCTTCTACAAACTGCTAGTGGAACAGAAGGTGCTTCTTCCCCCCAACTTAATAGGTTTAATTAGGAAATTATATTTCAGATTTTTCCCTTTTTAGGGATCAGCGAGCTTTTTATTCTTGAAACGTATTTGAAGCCATGAACTTCCGTTCTTTCTGTTATTAAGAAAAACAGAAGTAAAGTAGTAGTAGGAGACTTGAAACAATTTCAGTATGTTACCTTTTGAAAGCAATGGGGTTTTTCAACATCCCTTCTCAAATGGTTTACAAACAGGAGAAGAGTTCAATTATATCTTTCAAAGCAAGAAACCCCTTGGTTAACCCAAGATTTTCAGTTGGATTGTAGTGACTTAAAATAGTCAATCTTAAACATAGCTGTCAATGTGGCAGCAAGTAGAAGTGTTATCAGTGGCATGACAGAAGATCTTTGTACTTTCTGCAGTCTGTGCCCTGAAAAATTAAGCTGGGAATGCAGGAATTGAATTTTTAAGTCTTGTGCCTTTTCCAGAAGTACAAGTTTTAGGAATTCAGTATGGTGCTGACTGTTCTTTTCTGTAAGTGAAGCTGTTAAGGCTACAGTCTCTCTACAACAAGGAGATGCTTGTTCAAGAGGGGTTTTTTGGATGGTAGCACTTCTTTAAGAATGAAGAGCAGTCCTATGAATGTGTGGTAGAGTTGGGGGAGAGAAGTCAGGGAGCACTTATACCTTCTGAGAGAGCAGTACACTGCTGCTCAAGAAAAACAGATGTGCATGAATTCTGAAAATGCTGGTTTTTATCAGTAAAATAGATTGTAATCCTGCAGGTCACCTGTCATGAAAGGAGAAGCAATATCGCTGTTACATCCAGATTTTTATGAATTTAACAGACTTGACTTTGTAGGAAATAACTGTGGTCTTTTTGCTTAAATACGTCTACATGCAAAGAAAGAGATGCATCCTGGGTGTTATTGAGGGATGTAGTAGATATTTTTTAAAGGTATCTATATTTGTAAATATATAATTAGTGATGTAACAAGTGTTAATGACCAGGGGAGATTTATCCCAAAGTAGTGCTCCATGGAATGCAGAGCTGCAATGTAAAATAATGTACTCTAATACTTGAATATTGTTAACTCTTTTATTGAAGTGTTATCCATCATTCAGAGATTTTCTGGACTGTTTCCTCTCTTGTGAGAGAAACTGTGCACTTACACTGGACCAAATGACATCCTGAATATGCACCAGGACTTCAGAGGACAGTTCATTTGTCCAATTTCCATCCTGTTCCCTTTCTGCTGTTTTGAACTATATTGAAGTAAGGTTCCCTTTCTTTTTCCGTACTCTGCATTTGAGAGACACTTAGACATCCAGTTGGACCCTATGGACCAGGAACTACACAAGGTGTAATGTGGCTGTGTTTGTGGTCTTCACACAGTGCTGCTTCATTATTTCAGTTCTTCCAACCTTTCAGACATTTCTTTCTTCCTGGGTTGGAAGGTGTGTGTCACGTCAAGCAGCTTTGGTGAAGCTGTTTAACTTCACTATGTAGCAGTATTACAGAATATCTAAGTTACACCTGCCTAATTTGCACGATGTCCTTTACCTGAGTTACTTCAGAAAAAGTAACTTCTTGAAAATGTCGATTTACAAGTAGACACTGCTGGAAACTTGTCAGAAGTTGGTAATGACTGCAGAGCACAAACTGAGAGGAATGTGGATCTCCCTGTGAAGAAGCCAACCTTGTGTACTGTAGTTTAAGTAGGGGGAGGGCTTTTGAGAAAGGAGTTTTATAGGAGTATACAAGCACTTAAGGTTTTTTTAATCTTTTCTCAGAGCAAGCCATTTAGTCAGCAGGTACCTGCAGGTAGACTCCAAGTTTTAAGCTATTCTTTCGATTCTTACTCTGCTGATTTTTCCTGCTCTCATGAGTTTATAGGGAGACACACAGGATATAGAATACAAGATGTTGTAAAAAAGTTACTTATGTTTGTAAATAAACCTAAGCCCCTACTTTCAGTCTTGGTGATGTGCTCTATTCAGAACTGGACCAAAATATTTATTTCATATAACAAAGTATGTGTATCAGACTGGAGGTCAGTAATGTTGTGTCTTGAGGAAAACAGACTTTGGTGTCTGTTTTCTAATAGGCTTTTCCTTTATGGAAATAAAAAATACATGTGGAACAAAATTTCATGTCACTGTAAAATCAATTTAAATCTTGAACTATGTGCTTTACTTGAAATATAAAATTGTGAGATTTGAAATTACTTTTTATAGAAGTCTCGTATTTTAATCCTGCTGATGAAGGTATGTGCTCATTGCTGTAACTTTTATACCAGCATTAATAGAGTTAAGTTGTGAAATATCCTTCTAATCTTTTGGCAGGAATTGCAGTTTTTCACATACCTGCTTAGAAGCTCTTCTGAAGGTGTACCATTTATTGGTTTAGATTTGTTAACTTCTGACCAGCTGATACTGATTTAACTGAGAAACTTATTCTTGTGCAACAAATTCAAATACTTGGAAAAACAAAAAATGCACAGAGAATGTCCTGGTGTGATGGTTTTTTTCTTGGTAATAACTGACTTTTTGAGGAAACAAGAATATTTGCTAAAGTTAATTCTGGTGCATAATATTACATACCCATGTGTTACGTATTGTACACAAGCAAACTGCATCATACTGTTCATGTTTTCTCAAAGAAATACTTTTAGTCTTTGCTTCTGTCTGAAATTGTTTTAATGGCAATTATAGGGCAAGTGCACAGTAATTAGTGTGAAATACTTAAATAATTCAAGTACAGAACTATATTATTATTTCTTAAGCTGTAGCAAAAGTACTTTATCAAAAACTGAATTTCAAGAAGATCTATAGTCTTAATTTGTAGAATAAATGCAGAATTTTAGAAACATTATTACTAAGTTGCACAAATGGAGTGGAAAAACTTTAATGTTGTCTAAGCAAAAGAATTTTAATCTCTGTTAACTTGTAGCCATCATAAAATAGACACTACAGTGCTACTCTTGAGGAGGCGTTTGGTCTTTGGCTTGCATCATTTTACCCTTTTGTGGGAGTTGCATCTGAACAAATGGGACTCCTTTTGAATATGGAGGGAGAGGTGTCTCCGAGACATCAGACAGGCAAAACAGCAACAGCGCGCTTCTGCGTTGAGCCAAGTTTCTCTGTAAGGAGGACTGTGGTGCTCAGATGTTTCCAAAATGTCTAAGCATTGTGCTGAAGCCAGTGAGCGTTTCTTCCTTCATTTCAGCATCCTACTTTAGCCCAATAAGGGACCAAGGAGTGTTCAGCACTGTGAGCTGACTTGATGATGGGGAGGTGCTGTTCACTTGAAGTAAACCAGTGCAAGCTTATCAGTATTGTCAACCTCAAGTGTACAGCACCAAACCACGTGGTCATTTTGGATTTCTTTCATTTGCCTCCTTTCCTTTGAGCACCTAGGTTAGTCTTGCTGCAGCTCTAATTAATAATGCATAAATTTAAGAATAGAAACTTAAGAGCAATGATCTCTTGTTTCTGTTTTAAAAAAAAAATCTAAAAATCCACCATTGTCTTAAGTATATATGCTTAGGGCTGTAAGTTTGTCCACTTGTCTCTAGTTATGTGACTCAGCATCATAAAGCAGACTTGCAGCAATCATAAACTTTCAGGCCTTGCTGGGGGAGGGGGACATCACTGCTTGTGACCCAGTGTAAAATTTGGTAATTGTGAGAAGTTAACTTGTCTAGTTCAGCTCTGTGGAGTGGCAGGACTGGAGGACATCAGGATTCCTGGTATCTAATTCCATTTGAACACCTGTTGGACTTTTCTGTAGCCTTGCACCTTGTATTTGCACCTGCAGTTTTGTCTGCATTTGGAGTAGTTGGCTGAGCTTGCCAGTCACCAAAGAAATCAGAGCAAAGAGACAATGAAAATTAATGTGAATAATCTGTTCGTTTTGGTCAATGTGAAACTCCAGAAAGGGTTATAAAACTTAGTGTGTCTGTATAAAGCTTAAAAATTAATCTGGTTTTCATATGTAATGGTTATTTTTATATAATGCATAAGATGTATATTGTTTTCTGGAGTTCACTGCATTATATTTATCTATGTATTTTATGCTAAAGCTTCTTTCTTTTGCCTTTTCTGTCTCCTTTTTGACACTAAATTTGCCTATCTTGTGTAACTTTTTGCAAATAAACATGCTCTAAGAAATTGTCTTGCTTCCTTGACAGTTGTTTCGAGAAGTACGAATAATGAAGATACTGAATCATCCCAATATTGGTAGGAACCCTGCATTTCTGCAAACTTTTTTTTCCCTGTTATACTGTTTACATTTTACTCTATTTGGCTTTATTTGAATGTACTGCTATTAACTTTTTTTTAAAGATACTAGGACAGTAAGCACCCTGTAAATGCTTCATTGTCTCACCTTCTTTATTGACTCTCCTTACAATAAGAACTTTGCTCTGAGGAGGTAAACTGCTCAGTGTAGGAAAGCCTTACATAGAGTAGGAGATGTGGAGCACTCTGGTCTGTCAAGAACCCTAACTCCCCTCTTCCATTGAAATTACTCTTGAGACCCAAAAGCATGAGTTTCTTAGGTGAGAGCAGCAAAACTCCATTAGTTCAGTCTAGGAAAGACTCCTGCTGACTGATATTTCCAGAAAATTAGAATTACCAAGTATGTAATTTTCCCTTTCTGCTTTAGTTCTTTCACCTACCCCACAGCTTCAGGGCCCTACTTTGTGATGACAATTCTTCTGGCTGAGGAGGGCTGGACAGTCTTGTTCCAGAGACAGTTAATGGTCCTGAATCGGCCAGAGGGCTTGTTGCATACAAGGTATGGATGAGGTGTACAAGTTATTACATGCTAGGCACTCCCTTCTCATCCCTTGAATTGTTTGTTGCTTTTTCAGCATTCATAGCTTCTGCTGTTTTTTGTTTTCTTGGGGGTGGTGATGGGGCTGTGTTTGTTTTAAATGAGTGGTTACTATTACAATCTGAGGAAAGTCAGACTTAACATTTCTGGTATCCATTTGGTTCTTAGTTGGTCAGAATCTCAGATTTCTGACTGTGAGCAGTTTACTAGCAAAACAGGGGAGGTTTGTATGATCTTAAAGACATCTGTGTCAAATTAAACACTAATTTCAGCATGAACTCGTTTGTACAGTGTGCATAAACTTCTCAGAAAATTGTGAATTAATATGCTTTATTATCAACTGTGGTTTAGAAATTAATTTTGCTTTTTCCCCCTCAAAAGAATGCTAACCTAAAGGACATAAAGTTTCTGTATGATATAGTGTTATCACTGGCCTTAAATTATACTCATTCCATGAGTATAATTGTTTGTTTGTGCTGTGCTTTTACTCCCAGCTGCAATCTCTCTCTCATTTGTTTTTCTTGCAGTAAAATTATTTGAAGTTATTGAGACTGAAAAGACGTTGTATTTGGTAATGGAATATGCCAGTGGGGGTAAGTGGATTCTTAAATCTGCGTTAAAGATAAACTGAAATGCCAGTTACATGCCTAGAAACGATTTAAGGATTTAACGGTTAATGGGTTATTGCAATCTGGCCTTCACAACAGTCCTAGCAGACCTCCCAGGGCAGACTTTCTTCCTTGCATCATATTCCATAAGGTAACCTCTTAGGTTTGTGCTTGAGGGTAGTTCCCATTCTGAGGTTTCTGCTGCAGTATCATGAGATAATCTGGTGCTGATTCTGGCAAAAACTCAGCTCGGTATTTATCTGCTATATTTAGGCAAGCACTGGTGCCTTATTTTGTCTCAAAATTGTGTGCCAAAGCAATTGGAGAGGAAGATCTGGGAAGGGAATAAAGAACATGGGAAAGGGGACCCACAGGGTCATAGTGAGAGGGATAGTGAGTGCCTGCTTGAGAAGCTGCTTAGCACCTGAATTGGGAAATGTTTGAATGTGGGAAGAGAATCCAGCACAGGGCTGGATTCACACAGCTAGGAAAGGCTGCTGTCAGACACTGCAGAGGTGGGGATCTGAAAGGCATTTGAGCAGTTTTATTAGAAAGAGAACAAGAAGAAAAAAAACCAAAAGTAGTACAGATAATGTTAAGGGAAACCACTACATATATGTGAAACAAATCTGGTACATAAGAAGTTGCCCAATTCCCACTGTGTCTTATAAACAACATAAATATTTTCCATTATTTTGTTTGTTTCACAGTGGTTATTAGGTCAATTTGTTTTAAAAATTGAAGAAGCCTTAGTATATAGGGTTCCATTTTTACACTTCTTGATTATTACGTCTGAAAAATTTAACCCAGTGCAAACAGTAAAAAGGAATTTTTATTGACTGTTTCTATTTCCTTTCCATTCAAGAGGGGAGGGAGCATGGGGTGTGTGTTGTCTTCAAGCATGATTTGATTGTGCATGACAGTCAAAAAATAGTACTGATGTGTTGTCCTTGTCATGATCAGGAGAAGTGTTTGACTACCTAGTTGCACATGGAAGAATGAAAGAGAAAGAGGCTCGTTCAAAATTCAGGCAGGTATGAAATTAACATTCACTCTTCCTTCTGTTTCTATTTATGGTGTTTTCAGGTAGACAGGAGTGTGAGCGTACTTCTTTTACTTTAGAAACATATTCATTGTTTTGATAACGTTTATTAAAGCTGCAGTAGAAAAAAATCCCCGAAGAGAAAAATATCTACTTCCTACATGCTGTCTAAAAATAGTAAGATTGTTTTGCATTCCTGTAGTCAATGTTCCTAAGAGTCACTTTTTTTTTTTATTGTGATTCACTTGAGGTTTAATTCCTTTTCTGAATATTTTTGAATTTAACAGATGTTCTATCTACAGATGTTATGATGACATGTATTGCTGTGTCATGTCACTGTTTTGTATAAAGGCTATTCTGTAATAGGATTTTATATTCTTCTTACAAACTTTCTCATTTTAATCCTTTTATTACCCTGGTTTTAGTGATTATTTTGGAAAAGCTCTAATTAGATAAATATACCAAGTTTGGTATTCTTCAGAATTAAGCTCTGTAATTAACATGTAAAGGAACTGCTCTGAACTTGCTGTTTCAGGCTTGGTTTTTGTTATGTATGTGAAAGACAGATATGACAATGTTGAATGAATTGTTCTGTTGGGGGTGAATTGCAGAGATATGCAATTGATGTTTTAGAAGATAAAATCTTCTAAAGGTGATACATAGGGCTATTGGGTTGAAGGGTGGATTAATTTCCTTTTAATAGTTATTGCTCTTGGGTGATTTGCATTTAAAATGTATTTCTCCTATTATCTTGAAGAGTATGTATTAAACTTACTTTTAGTAGAAAAATGAGCTACTTTTAGGAACCTCTTAGTATTTTAGCTTTAATGAAAGAAACCTAAATGAATATTTTCTAAACTAAAAGCCTGATTTATTCATTTCTTACATTCTAATGAATCATATTAGGAACCAAAATTACTAAATTATATGCAAAAACTTATACTGAGGTTGAAATAAAATATTTCACTGTTCATCTTGGTGTTTCAGATTGTATCTGCAGTACAGTACTGTCATCAAAAATGCATAGTTCATCGTGATCTTAAGGTAGGTTTTTACTTATTTTACTTTTACTGCCTGACAGTATAATCCTAATTTTATTCTGTATATTTGTCCTTGCCACTGTCTGTGAATGCCTCAAACATGTGAATGAAAGAACTATCACTTTTTTATTCTTAGTTTTCTGAAGCACAAAAATAACGTGGCTTGCCTGTTGGAACAGGGGAGAGACAGGAATAGAACATATGTTACTTTCATTCCAATTTTGGCTTTAAGGAAAGGACATGCTCTCCAGAGAATTATACCTGCTGTCATGCTGATACCTACACTGTGAAGCTGCAGAAGTTCAATTGATACCAGTCAGCACTACTTATTAAAATATTTTCAGTTAAAATATATTGGAAGGATATGTAAAAGGGTTTTTTCTTAGTGATTTTTAAGAAATATGTTAGATTTTTAATCCATTTGAACTTCTGGTTTATACTGTGATGTCTAATTTGGGCAGAAAAATAAATCGAGGATAAAGAGAAATTAGTTGAATTTGCTTTTCTTTATGCTTTCTGGTAATCTATGTGAATCACCAGACCATATTAAGAGTTCAGCAATTGCTGAATAACAATAGGTACAACCTAGACCTTCAGCCTGAAGTTGTCTTAGTGCCAAGTTTAAATATCATGAGACTTGGACACAAGTCCCACTTAAAAGCTGTCTTGTGCTCTTGCTTTGATGTCTTTGTACATTTACAAAGAAAACGTTTGTGTAGGTTCTTTTCTACTAATGTATCTAAATACTTGTGAAAAGCTGAGGCTGAATAATTTTTAAGGGTTTTTTTCCACCAGTATCCCCTGTCTTAATTTTCTTATAATATGCTGCACTGTTGTTTGAACTTCAAATCTTAAAAATCTGTTCCCTAGTATCTGTCAATCTGCCAGCTCCTGCATGTGCACGTGGTTCAGGATAATAAATCCTTTTCTGCTGAGTCGTCCCTGCCCCGGGACTGTTGTCATCTGATGGTGGAGATGCCTGGCCAGCACTCTGAAGTCAGAATGCAAGGAAGGAAAGGGCTGGGATCTCACTGAAATCTTGGTTTAAAAAAATTCCTCCGCATCTTGCATGGTGGTTTGAAGTCTGTGAATGTTTTGTTAAACTCCCTGGAGCTTATTGCAGCCACTGTTGTTGAGCTTTCCAGAAGGCTGCACCCAGGGACCTATTGGCTTGCCAGGACAAGCCACTTTCCCTGGTTTTCTCACTCCTACACTCTGGCTGGAAATAGGGAGCCAGCCATCTCCTCATGCTTATCTCGCACTGGCTTGTTCAGCCCAGCTATACTACCGAGTCTTGCTGCATTAACCCTTGCAGTTACTCAGCATATTCTCTGTCTTGCTCTTTCTCCCAGAGCCTGTTACAGTTCCTACCACTCCTTCATTTCTTAGTTCCACAGCACACACACAACTCACTGCATTCCTTGCAGGCCTGTCCAAAACTAATTTGCAGCATTCACGCAGGAGTTACCTGCCACAAGTAGTCTGCTGCTGATCTTCCTATTTGCAAGGCAGGCAAGCTCCAAAATAGCTCTTTTATTTGATTTTCTCCCTTCGTCGTCTCTTGGCTGGAGTTATGCTAGACTCATTTGTAAAGTTCAGTTAGGTATAACTGAGAGCCAGCCAACCTAGCCAACAAAAAATACATTTCCCAGAGGAAAAAGGCTAAATGTATGTATGGCTTTGAGGAGGTGTTCTTGCTTCATCTCTTCTTTCCAAGTGTTATGTCATCTGCCTCCTTTAAAACTCTTCTTATGGAGCTGCAGAGAAGGAAAAAGCAATTTTAAAATTGTGTCTGCGTTCTCATCTGCTTTTGTTGACTCTCCGTGGTATCAGCACATTGAGCAATTGACATTTGCAGCACCACAAGGCACAGGTCTACCACCACTTTGGATATTTTTGATAAGACTTTTTGACTTTAATAACAGGTTAAACTCTACCAAATTTAAGTTACTTCAGACTAAACTGGGAAGTTGCTTAAGAAAACGTGCAAGTTTGTCCAGGCTATTCTGGCAGAAGAGGAGGAAGTGCAAGACCCATGGGAACTTAAACTGTCTCCTTTTAACTTTTTGTGGTTATAAACAGCTTGTGTAGAAAGGGCTATAACCAATTCTGGCGTTACTCATCCCGCAATGCACAAAACTTATCTTACCTTTTTCTTTTCATCCTTTTTTGCCCTAAACACGTAACCAACAAGAGCATAGTCTTTCTCTTTGGCTTATTGAAAAGGTTTTTGGTGCTTTTGTTGGAAGTAAGGAACCCAAAAGCATGGGGTACTCGGGTAGCAGAGTACTGTTGAACCAGGAGGACTATTGTAATCGCAGAGCAGCTGCACTGACAGTACTGTTTTCACCACAAGGAAAATGAAGTCTTTGTGCACTAGTGTAGAAGGCTGTCAGATCTGGAAAATAGCTCTGTGAGTCTGTCTGCAGGCACATCAGCTGGAACCAGCTGGGATCACAGGTCTCATGAATTTCCCATGAATTGGGAAAATAAAATATTTTCCAGGCTAGAGTTTTTACAAATGGGCTGTATTTTAGTCCTGATAAAGGCTAAGTTCTGTTGCACAGCTATTGGCTTGATATACTCGTGGTTAATTGCCTCCTGTTTTGTTCATTGAGTGTAAGTGAAATTATTAGAAATAAACCCAAACAAATGAGCAAACCCAAACAAAATCATATTTACCCTTTTAATCAAAGCAACTAACAATTAATTAGCTGCTTCTCTGATTGTAAGCTAAGGCATTTTTAATTTTTCTGAGCTCCATTCTAGAGTAGCATCTGAGAGATGTCTGTTTGCTATAAAACTGATGTTTGGCAGTGAGGTGAACCCTTTGCACTGGCTCTTGTCTGTCCCCCTGTTGAAAGAGGATTCCTGCACTGCTCAGTGCTGCTCCTGTGTTGCTGATATGCAGATCAGGAGCCGAGACCCAGTTAGGTGAATAAACATTGCCTGGTTCTGCTGCACTCCTAGAAGAGCATCCTTGCATTTTGAGAAATGCACTTTTTTTCCACAATGACTTATTAGTATTTCTCTAACTTCACCCTTTTAATTTTCTGACCTACCTGTGATAGTAAATATAACATGCTGTTTACTGACTTTCCAGATACTTGCATTCTTGCATCTATGTTTATGTGATGCGTTGCTGCATGGGCATTAATATTCTTAGATGTGTGGAATACATACATGGTTCATGAAAAAAAAAAAAAATTACTTGAGTGTTAACACTTGGTGTTATTGTTGAAGCAAACACTAATAATAAAAGGGAGAGAATTTTTTGGTACAGAATGCTGAGATACAGTATGTAGCTTGAAATGTTTCATCTTGTAAGCAGAAGGTGTCTTCTTCTAAAGTCTTAAATCCCTTCTTACATTTACTCCACAAAATGGTAGATGATGTCAGGGATTAGATTTACTCTCCTTGGCATCAGAAGTTGGCGTGAATCTGTCAAAAGCTGCAGCTGCTATTCTGAGATGTCTAGATACTTCAGTCTAAAGCTGAACTAAGATATTTCTTCCAGAAAATAAAATCTTCATAGTTGATTCACTAGCTGACTTTTAAGTCTGTTTAGCTGCATTTAACAGTTCTATTTTCTTGAGTAAACACAGTGAACTTTCAGTCCCTTTAATGTGTTTGGGCGGATATTAGTTTCTTTTGTTCTGCAAGAAAGATGCAGATGGTGAATCATTTTAGAAAAAGAAACATTTTTGTATTTATTGATGATACATTGTACTATGTATATATGTACACTTATTTTCATACAGAAATTGTCCTTTTTCCTTTTTTATTTTTCTCTTAGGCAGAAAACCTTCTACTTGATGCAGATATGAACATTAAAATTGCAGACTTTGGTTTTAGTAATGAATTTACGGTTGGTAATAAACTGGACACGTTTTGTGGAAGCCCGCCTTACGCCGCTCCTGAACTTTTCCAAGGGAAGAAATACGATGGTCCTGAAGTGGATGTGTGGAGCCTTGGGGTGATTTTGTATACACTAGTAAGCGGATCTTTGCCATTTGATGGACAGAATCTAAAGGTACAGTTACAGTCTGAAAACTTGGGTTTTACTGTCTTTAAGTCTCCTGTGTCATTGGGAGCTCACCTTTTAAAACTCTTATTTTAAAGGAACTGAGGGAGCGAGTACTGAGGGGGAAGTACCGCATTCCATTCTATATGTCCACAGACTGTGAAAATCTGCTTAAGAAGCTACTAGTACTGAATCCAATAAAACGAGGCAGCTTGGAAGTAAGTAATTTCATCTTGGGAAAAAAGGGTTTTTAGATTAAGAAAGCATAACATACAGTAATTTCTGAAGGCTTGTGTTTTTTTTCACAATAGATACTTTCTTTCTGTTGAAAGGGCCCAACATTTTTTGTTTAAAAAAATAAATAAATGAGCAAATGTCCCAAAACAATACAGCTTGAAAATAGTAAGTGTTAATGAATGAAAGTTTAACCTTTTAATTGCAGCTGACTATCATTTAAGAGCATTTCAAAGTGCAAGCTACTCCCCATTGTTTCGAGTCAGATAATGGAGATAGTTCAAAATTTGTGGAAAGAAGGACAAGATTGTAAATATCTTCTTCTTGGAGTTTTTCAGAAAAAAAACCAAAAAAAAAAAAAAAAAAAACACCCCCCCCCCCCCAAAAAAAAAAAAACAAAACAAACCAAAACAAAAACAAAAAACCCCCACAAAATACAAAAACAGCATCAGGCAGGGCCATAATTTTTTTTAACTTACTGTTTTCAGCATGACGTTTTTTGAAATATATGTACAAGAAGAATAACTCTGATTTTTGCTTGTTTTAGTGCTATAATACATGTAAACACTAAAAACTCTTTGAATGATAAGCTAATAATTGCTAGTTATGTCTGTTCAATCCTTTCTTTTCCCCCTCCTGGTAGTTTTGTTTCTGAATAGCTGAAAAATGAACATATATAATAATACCTACTGTCTGCCTCAGCTAAAATCTATTTTGAGGATTTCTCCTGAGCTATAATTTTTTTTTGGTTAGTAAACTGGGTTTTCTTTTCATGGGATGCAGAGTATATTTGTGCATAACTTGTGAAGTGTCTAAAAGGTTCAGTGTTTTTTAAGGGGCTGTTTTGTTCAAGATTGCTATATTGGCATGTAATTACTGGATAACTCCAGAGCTGGTATTTAACAAATATTTGGTGTAGAGTTCACTCTAAAGGCTACTCTGTTCTATTTTGTGATTTCTTTAACAACAAGAGATTTTTTAAAAATAGCATCTACTTACCATAGAGATGAAAGTAGAGCAGAAGATAAATAGAATGCTTTTAAAATAGTATTTGCATGAGTTAATCACCAGTGACTTTTGTTTCATCTTTCTACACATACTTGTGGAGCAATGGTTGGTGTCCCAGAGAATAATCCCATTTAAGCAGCTTTTTATTTGTAGTGGCATGAGTTACACTCCCTGGCATGGATGCTACCTGTGCACGGAAGCTTGCATTCACTGAGCTCTGTCTGCATGCACTTCATTTCAAACTGATGCTGGTTTATGACTTGTTATAAATAGTTTTAACTTGAATAAAATCTGTTCTGAATAGTGAATGATGGCTTCTACTTTACTGATATTCATTGATTATGTTCTATTATTACTGTCTAGTGGACATAAGAGTGTAGTCACTTGAAGATGCAGGAAGATCGCTGTTTTCCTGTCTCATGTTTAAGTTTTAGGAAAACAAATTTTTCCTTTACTGAGTTTTCTTCTGGATTTTCAGCAGTTTCTCTTCAGATCTAATTTCACTTTCATTCTAGATATTGTAGTGTTATCTAGTTCTTCTAAAATTCCTTCCAGTCCCTGGGGAGAGGTGTTGGATAGCAGCCTCACTGAAACGGCAAGGTTGTCAGATTGTGTGGGAGAGAGCAAGTGAATGTTGTGTGACAGAGGGTCTTGAGCCAGTACCAAAACACTGATGATAACAGGCAATGATCAGTATGCTAATCTGAGGAGAGAGAAAGAGATGTCACAACCTTTCTTAGAAGAAATATTCCTGAAATCCCATTTCTTGAATTAAAAAACTGTGGTATGTGTTTTGGAGTGATTACTGTTTCTTCTCTCTGAACACTTCTAAAATTCATGTTTAGAATGAAAGTGTATATTTATTACAAGTTTCTAAAAGTGGGAAGACAGTGTCATCTTAGTTGAGGAAGATTTATTTGTGCACTGTCTTTTGATTATTTACTCAGTCCCAGCCATAGACCCTCTCAGTTCCCATGCATGTTTTCTGCAGCCCATCCCATGAGGATGTTCAGCAGTGACATTGGCATCAAAAGCTGAGATTCACACAGGGTCAGCACTCTATGGGTTAGGCTTAGCACTTGTCCTCTGGTAAGGACCAGGCAAATATTTATTAAAATGGTTCATCTAGGCTTTTTCCTGATTGCAGCAGAGAAAGAACATTTTAGGAGCAAGAGAATGTTCTTTATAAACCAGTAAATCTTACTAGGAAAAGATAGGAAAAATGCATTGTCATGAAATATGTGGATCTCTTAACTGTCAGGATTTCAACAAATTCCTCTTTCCCTCTCCTTCAGTCTTCAATTCTTTTGCACAGTATTGCTTTGAAATTCCCACAGAGCAGATTTATGCTTACAAAGTGTAATAAAGCAAATAATTTTGACACAGACAGATCTTGAGCCAGATCAGATTTTTATTAGATAATTTTCTGAAAATTGAACGAAAACTTCTTAGTAATACCTAGTTGGTTGAAATTTAATTAGGGTCAGATTTTTAAATACTCTGACCAAGGCTGATGCTCTTTAGTCAGCTGACTGGAAGCCCAGCTGAACTTGCACAAATGTAATATTGATCCTGGAATTGGATTGTTTGTGTCGCTTCAAAATGCTTGATTGTAAGAGCCTGTTTAAGAGTTGTACAATAACTCAGTGTGCCTCTGAGACTGCATTTGAAAGACAGAAGCCACTTTAGATATTTAACAGATGGAAACCAAGAGCAGATTACATTGAACTGCAGATCCACCTACTGAAGAGACATGAAAAACTTTAAGTGGACATTGTTGAGTTTGCCTGTTAATTCAAGAAAAATCAAGAGAGGGAGCAGGGTTTGAGCAGTTATTCCTGTCATCCACTTCACTGTGCTTAAACTTCATATTTACTTAACTTCAGATTTATTTAATGGTATCTTTAAAAAATTGGGATTGCAGATACTGCATAGTACTGTTTGGGGAGTTACTGCAAGGAGTTACTTGCAAGGCTGCAAATATGTAACCAAAGTCTGCTGTCAAGTAGACCCATGCTCTGTGTGTCAGAAACACAATACAGCAATATGTGTTCACAATCCCTTCCCCTTTATCCCCCTCAAAAGCCAAAAAATCAATTCCATGGTAGAAGAGATCTATAAGTCTTATTGTCAGCAAAATGTTAACTGGCCCAAGTACAAAGTTCTGTATTGTTCTTGTAAAGGTACAGCTATTGGAGTCTGTCATTTGGCAGCAACACTACATACAAAGAATTTGGTTATATCAATGGAAAATTGAGTCTTTGGCTCTTTTTAAGAAATAACTTAATTCGGTGTTTGCAAGGCATATTTGGAGCCTGTGGGAAACTTGATTTGCTGGCACTTGTTTCATTCTTCTGTTTGTGTAGTGAGCAGTATTAGCATCTGTCCCTAAAGAGACGTGTGTCTGTTGCTGTTGGAGGGAAAATGGTGTTAGGTGTTTTAAAGCTGAATATGCCCTTATAGAGAAATTGTGATGGTTAGGGATTCCAGATAATCAATCTTGAAGGCATATAAAAGATCTGGAATGGAGCAGAAGGAAGTTTTCCAAAGAATGCAGAAAAAATTTTTGGAGTAAATAACTACCTGGCATAGAGAGAGTTAAGAGGCATTTTTCCCTCCAGCCAAACTGTGAACATATTTAGGTCAAGTGCAGTGAGAAGGTCCATAAGAAAAAATGACCAGTTGGCGTCATGATCTTGAAACTAATGATTGTAGGAAGCATCAAGCACGCTCCTGAAGTATTCCTTAATTTCTAAACACTTCCTTTGCTATTATTTGAAGGAGTTAGTTATTGTGGTAGAGTTGGTATTGTAGTAGCATCAAGGGATCTTAACCAAGATTAGGGCATGAGTGTCAGACACTCTGCAAGAGGAGATTAAGAGACAGTGGAAGCAAAGGGGACAAAATGAAAGATTTTTGTGTTGAAACTGCAGGGTTTTTTCTCAATTTTTTTCTGGTATTTTGGGCAGGGGAGTTGTATAATAAAAGGTAAATTTTAGGGGAAATGAACTAATGGAAACAAAAGGATGCGAAAGATAAAAGTAAAGAAGTGAGGGGAAAAAAGTGTAAGTGAAAGAGCAGCATTCAGATTATTATGAATTTAAAATTGTTTTTCATCAGAGCACTTAGCACATGGGGTCTGGTAAATGGAATGTTGACCTAAAACTTATTTCTCTGATTAGCAAATTATGAAGGATCGGTGGATGAATGTTGGCCATGAAGAAGAAGAACTAAAGCCATATACTGAACCTGAACCGGATTTTAATGACACCAAGAGAATAGGTAAGAGTTTCACAAGGGTGTTGCATCTGATGCACACAGACAATTTTGTCTTGTAAGCCAAACTAAACTCTTACTGAATTTGACCTGCAGTCTCATCATACAAGTCAAATGCGGTTTTTTTATTTAAATGAGGAATTCTATTACAATGCCCTCCTTATAACTACTGTTGTGACTTCACTGAGCTGACATGAATATACAAGCACAGTAGACAATTAAGACTACAGAATTCAACAGGCTGAAGGAAACAGATTTTGTTATGAGGGCAATAATTTTTGCCTGCTATGGTTAGTCTAAGTTATTTTGTTGGCCCTGTATCTATTCATAGTTTCTATTTGCCAGTGCTTTATTTGTTTGTTGAATAACACTGAGTGTTGTATAAATTAGTGAAGAGTTGTATAATATAGTTGAGAGTTTTCAAGATGAAAATAACAATGAGAGAGAGAGGAGTTGCAGCATTTTTTATTTTTGCACAACATAAGAACCTCAGTGGGTTGCACTGAATCTTAGTTACTGTAAATTATAAGATTTTTTCTGTTTTCACTGTTCTTAAGTCGTCAGTAAACCCAAGCACTTATTCTGCTGATGCATCTGTTTCGTTTTACTTTTAGACATTATGGTCACAATGGGCTTTTCAAGAGAAGAAATACATGAATCTTTAGTAAACCAAAAGTATGATGAAGTCATGGCTACTTACCTGCTTCTAGGTAGAAAACCACCTGAAGTAAGTGCTATCTAATTTATAGTTTCTGTTTTAACATTTATATACGGCTGGGTTCAATATTCTGCTTGTTGATTTTTGTACTGATTATTTTGTAATGTTTTTAAAAATTGTAATTAATCACTCATTAGTGCCTTTTGCTTTTCATATCTCCTTGGATATCTTACTAGATAGTCCATACAAAGAAATAAGTTAAATTTAGTATCTTCATGTTTGCTTGTAAATACACTGAATTACTTTTTTAAAAAGCTGACTGTTAATCTGGCATAACTTCTAAGTGCCGAGCCTTCTTCCTGTCATGTGTGTTTTCAGTTAAAATCTGAAAGAGTAAATTTGACTACAGCAATTATTTTTCTAACTACTCAGATATGACATCGTTTATTTCTCAGAAATGCTCATCCTTTCTCACTCATATTGTTTATAGCATATTTTATTATTTAATAAATAATTGCACTGTAGTCATTAATAAATTGGTGGTGGAAGATCTTTCTACTGTTTTGGAACTAGAAAGATCTGTAAATCTTTTGGAAATAGACAGATCTGTAAATCTTCTGGGATCACATGGATTTTTCAAGAAATCAGACTGAGAACAAGACTTTCTTTTTGAAGGAATTTTTCCTGCTGCGTCATTGGCCTCCCTTCAGTTCTAAGACAGTGTAGATCTGATACATGCATCCTTGAGTGAATTTTCTCACATCTCTGAACCTGAATTCCCTTGTGATGGCAGAGCATGGAGGGAATCTGTCTAAAATCATTTTGACTCAAATTGCTTGGAAGAGGATATTTGTCTTTTCCTCTGCTCTTACTTAGAACTTATACTTCTTAGATATCAACAAACCAGTGGCTGAGTTACATACCAGTTATATAAAGATGTGTTGAAGGCCATAAAGAATCCTTTAATCAGTACTTGCTTTTTTAGCCCTTCTGATTCAGTCTGCATTTTGAAATTGTTCTGAAGCTATGAATGCTTCTAGGCTTTAAAATAAAATGAAAAAAAAAAAACCAAACCAACAAAAAGCAGGGGGAACCATTCCATGGCTTAGGTTTTAAAATAGCACACTTTTTGTTTCTGTCAAGATTCTTCTAATTTTATTTTGAGCATTCATTAACTTCGCTTTAGCTGTGTGTTTTTAAAGCACATTAAACATAGATGAAGTGATAAAATTCATCTTGAATAATATTCTACTCTGGATACAATTTGAAACTTAAAAAAAAAAACAAAACAAAATCCTTTAATTGCAACTTTTTGCCTTATTAATACCGGTACTGCTGAATTTTGCTTATGCTTTGAAAAACTGTTTTTCTTGTAGTTTGAAGTGGGCGATTCCTTGTCCGGCAGCAACTTGGGTCAAAGATCTCGTCCCAGCAGCGACCTCAACAACAGCTCGGTGCAGTCTCCCGCTCACCTGAAGGTCCAGCGGAGTATATCGACCAACCAGAAACAGCGGCGGTTCAGTGATCACGGTGGGGATGACATTCCAACAAGTAAAGTAACGTGCGCAAGCTGAGCCTGGATGTGCAGCGTTTTGTGCACCGGGCAGGTCCACTGCTCTGTGCATTTGTTGTGTATCTCATCGTGCTCTGCTGTGATGCTTCTGTCTGTACGAACGCTTCTGTGGTAGATCTGGATGGATATAATGCACAGATTTAGTTTTTTGGACTTGATACTTGGTTGGCTCGCTAAATAAGACATTGTGGGTGTGTTCTGTTCAGGAACTAATGGCAAATATTGGTCTGGATAACCTCAAGGGTAGCAAAGCATTATTTTTACCAGTACATTTGGAGTTGGGGGGGCAAATTGTTTGATTCCAAGAGACAACAACTTTATCAAGTGTTCAGGAAACATTTTCAGGTGACAGTGCTTATGTCACAAAGGAGTACATATTTAAAACACTAAATGAAAGATGATTTTTTTTTTTCCTCAGAGAGCTATTAAATTGCTATAAATGTTTGGCCCTCTTCTCTGCCTAGTTCACAATATTGTTCTCCCCCTTTCTTATTTTTTTTTTACAAAAAAGCAACTGATATTATAAAAATTATTAGCAAATGTGATTTTAAGGGAATGTAGAAGTCAACTGACAGAGGAGTTTTCCCAAAGCATTTTAAAGAATGATGAGGTGGGGGAAATTGTAAAAAGTGCCTTTAAATCAAGCAGTCCTATGGTTTTCAGGGGAAAATAGTCTCTCATAGTATTTAGAGGGAATGGTATGTGGCAAAAAGCACTAAAGAAATATTTTGAAAAACATCCTCTAATTCCTTTTTTTCATGATACCGTACAAATTGCATGGGTTTAAAATGAGAATTAAAATACTCTTCTTGGGTTTACATACTGATATGAGATGGGAACTAATTCTGAACTGCAAATTGTTTGGGAAGAGAGAGTGGGTAAAAAGAAAACGAGCTGTCAAAGCTCAGTTTAGTAGGTTGGTATATGTGCTGAGTTTGCCGTCATAGATGCTCAAATGCTTTTTTTGGACTCAGGGGACTATATTTAGACTATTTTGGCCAAGAAAAATGCAGTGACTAATTTTAGGTATTTATTAATACTGTTTTTATTTGGCAGTTGGTCCCTCAATTCCTCCTGCTGTGTCATACACAAAAAGGTCTCAGGCAAATAGTGTGGAAAGTGAACAGAAAGAAGAGTGGGACAAGGATGTCTCGCGCAAACTTGGCAGCACCACAGTGGGATCCAAAGGAGAGATGGCTGCAAGTCCACTTGTGGGTCCAGACAGAAAGAAATCAAGTGCAGTTACCAGTGTGAGTGTGTGTGCTTTTGGCTTGTTATATTTATTTTTCCCTATTTAAACAAAATCTGCAGCACAGGGTTACTATAGACGTAATAGTTACTGACTAAGCCACTAAGTCTATTTCTGGTAACTTTTACTGGCAGACAGAAATAGGCTACAGTGGATCTTTTAAAATAAACCTTTCCCTTCCTCCCACCAACTTTACTTTTTGTGACACTAACATAACAGTAAGCATGAGAATGTCTGTACTTGGGCAAACTGAAGTTCTGTCAAGACAAATAGTGGATATTTAGGGAAAGAACATAAGAACAGAGCCAATATAGAGTGCTCTTTTTCTGGTTTCTAATGCTTGTGTATCTACAAGAAAGTCAAGGGACTTCCTGAATCAGAGATTTCATCTGTCAATCCTACATAATATCCCTCATGAATTTTCTCCATAAATTTGGCTGTTTCGTTTTCTGAAAGCACTTCATTTTGGACTTCGGGAATGGGGTGAGGTGAGGGTGAGAAACCCACTTGTTCCTTGGTGCGTGTGCCTGTTGGTGTTATGATTTACAATCTGGTTCTTGTATTCAGAAATTGAACTAACAAATTAATAATTTCTTAATACTTCTGTTATGATATCATTCATAGTTCTGTAAACTGCTATCATATTACTGTCTCAGACATGTTTTTTCCTCATAGGAGAGTCTGTTTCTTCTAATGTGAAAGCATCTACTTTATCTTGTGGAAATTCATGTGAAGTAGGATCGGTGTTTAGGACACACAATGAAAAAATATTGCAGCTTCTTAGGAGCAAGAGTTCATATGGGGAGAAAAAATATGCATGAATCATGATTTAATCTTCAAGTGTCCTTCTTGCTATTTAAGAGATATGCTCTATTAAGTAAGAAAATTCCAACCATCTTTTAGTACAGTAGACTGGCAGCAGGAATCCTCATTGTTCTTTGGGATTCTAGTTGCTTGCTGTCATATTGGGTATTCTGAAAAGATTGTATGCATTTCTGCTGGAGTTGTTTTAAACAAAATAAATGCTGAAGTTCATTTAACTCTTAATGCTCTATAGGCTGTGTCTGCAATACATCTGCAGAACCTAAATATTTTTTTTAGATTTTAAATATGATCATTGTCCCCCTACCCCTCCTTGAGAGTCTTTGAAATTATGGCTGTGTGTATTGCATGCAGGAACTTTGAGTCTTCTGAGATTAGATTTCATATCAGAGCTTTCCCAAAACTAAATTGCCCCAAAGCTGATTATAGTCATGTATGGTTCAAGCTGATATGTCAAAAGCATTTCTCTGCTTTGTGAGAACTAATTAAATGGAGTATCTTTGCTATGAAGAATGAGAAATTGATTTACTTGCTAATGGCAACTTCAGTATTTGTACATTTTTAGCTCTGTTACTATTTTGGGACTCTGAAAGGCTTTGTGATGGGCACGATTAAGTAATATTGGTGTCTGATATTGCAACAGTAGTTCAAGGTTGAGCAGCTTACACAGAAAGTGAAACTGTTTTTTTAAAAAGTCAAACATTCAAAGTGAACAAAGCTAATTTGATGTGGGTAATTTTAAAATACTTTTGTGTAACCTTTGGGGTAACATGATGTTAGGGAAGGCAGAATTTCTTGAAAACATTTATCACCTTCAGTCATATTGTTCTAACTTATGAGAATTAACTTCAGAAACAGTTGCTGCAGTCGTTAATCTTCCTTATAAATTGGCCTTGAAACAGCTTATTCAGTAGTCTCTGTGGGGTCATATTAATGCTGAAAAACTGTAGGTGAGGGAGACCCAAGCACAGTAAATCTTGCAGAGTTCATGATGTCCTGCAGTGCCCAAGTCTAGTGCGTTTGAAATCTTTTGCCAGCGTCTGTCAGTATGTAATGTTAGCACACTGCAACCTCTCCCACCCTAAATTCAATGTCTACTGTGAAACTGAGAAACTGAGAATTGTACGTCATGTATTAAAAGTAAGCTTTCAGCTGGTAACCTGTGTGTGATGGGATGGAGGAGAACATTTATAGATATTTTGTGAAGTGTATGCAAACTGAAATTAGTAACAGAAAGCAATTCCTGTCAGTATTTGCTGATACAAGACCTATTTACCATGTTATCTGCATCATAATTTCTGGGTTGATTGACACAGGTCGATAGTATTTTCATTTTCCTCTTGAAAGCTCTTTTGACAAGGGCAACAAACTGTAAGGCTGGAGCCCTTGTTGGCAAATTAATCTGTGCAGGGAAGCCCTTCAGCCAACCATAGGTGTGCTCTCTTGGATTCCAGTTTAGCTGATCCCAAAGACAAATAATTCTGTAACACAGGAAGTGGAAATGGCATAATAATACTGAGTTAAGCAAGTGTCAGCAAAATTAAATTTGTCTGTGTTTTCTCTTAGCATATTTGTAATGGTAATGAGATGTTGGATAAAATAGCTGATGATACAAATGATTTATGTCAACAGATTAATCTGGTATGTTTGAAGACTTCAGGAATATACATAAACAGTTGAAATGCCATTCTGATTTGCTTCTGATGTTTATGTTTTTGTACAACGTAATTACAGCAGAAGAAAGTATTTAGTTTAATTTTAGTCTTATTTTTCGTCTAGAATAATGTGTTTTCTGGCAGTGGAATGACAAGGAGGAACACTTACGTTTGTGAACGTTCTTCAGATCGCTATTCTGCAATACAGAATGGGAAGGACAACAGGTATTGTTCAACTTTTCTTGCTTATTAATTTGGGTACAAGAATTGAGGCACAGAAGCAGCAGGTTATGCAATTAATCAATACTTTTATGAAGCATGGTGTGCGATACATAAAGTTCAAGTGTATGTTTTCATCTTGTCTTCCACTGCTGTTTCTGTGTTTGTGCTGAACTTTTTAACTAAATGTGTCAATTGGCCTTTGCCTCTTAGAATGGAATCACATTTGTTACCAAGGGTTGTCTTCCAACACAGAATAAAATAACTCTGCCAACAACTAATTGCTAAGTGGGCAGATATGCTGTGGAGAACTTCAGGTGGATCACTCTGACAGTGTAGCTTGATCCTTTTTCATTTCCCCTGTAATAGCTCAAAAAGCTGACACTGTTAAAACCTGTCAGTCATTTTCAGTACAACCTTTTGGTCTGAATAGTATTTTCGTAGTGATGGTAACCAACTTGTGTCTTTACATGAGACAAAAATTATGCTCGGTTTAGTATGTTTTGTTAAATAGTATTGTATTTAACAATGCCACAGTTACTGCTTGGGGTTTTTTTTATGCCCTTTGTTCACCCTTGGTGTTAGTTAAACCCTGTACCTGACTGAGAGATGAAATACTGGCTTTAATGGGGAGTAATAAAATCTGGATTTTTTTTTTTAGATTCAAGTAACAGCTCTTATTCTGATGTTTTTTAAGCTATTTAAATAAAACAGTTAATTTAAAATGAACAAAAAAATCCATAGCATGAGAGGACATAATCTAGTAAACTAGTTTGGTTTTATTTTCTGTCATAGAGCTTTAATTTTTTAATGATGCATGTAATATTTGAAATAAGAGAAGTATAGGGTTACTCACCTGTCATAAAATGATGAGCTATGGAACCTGTAAAGTACAGCTATTTTAAAAAGTTTTTAAGGTGCTTTAAGGAGGTAAAATTAAAAAGCAGAAAACTAATTTTCAGTATTTTAGTTTCAAATTATTGGATGGGTGCTTTCAAAAGTGTCTTCCCAAATTTTTGTGTAATGTTCAAAATATTTGAAACTAAGGTAGTAAGAATCTTTTTTTGAAAAGAAAGAAAATAACATGTTTTTTAGATATAGGGTTAAAATATATGCTACAATATTTTTTTCTGATCTCACAAAGATAGGTAGTTTTTTTTCAAGAGGTTTAGTACAAAAAACACTTTAAAAAGTAGGGATTTTATTTCAAAGTTTTTCATATTACAGTTTAACTTTTTTCTATATATAGAAAAATGTATATTTCTGTATAAAGATTCTTAATCCCTGTTCCTTTCATTAGTGCAATGAATATCATGCTCAGTTCTTTGGGCATATTCTAAGAAATGAAAATTTTTTTTTTTTGAGTTTTATACACCTTTTCTACAAGACATTGTGTTGCAGTTGTATTTGGATTTGGTGCAGATGAATGTCTTGTGTCATCGAACTATTAATCTGAAATCTTTACCTCTTTACTACTGGTATTATTTAGCTCTGGGACTGTAGTTGCTAATACATTATTAATGCAATTTCACTTAGGCCTGTAGAGGCAAAGCTGTAGTTTGCCTTAAGTCATGTGACTTTTCTTTTAAAAATTAATAACACAATAGTTTTACCACTACTTTCATCTTTCTTACCACATTAGGAAGGAGAAATAAAAGTACCGATAGAAGAAACAGTACTTTGAAAGGGTTGACTCAGCCCAGGAGCGGCTGGGATAGTCTAGAGGAGAAGCACAAATTGGTCCTTTAAAAACACAGTCACTTCCACGTGATAGTGCAACAGCACTTCCAAATGTTTCAAGTTTTAGATGCTTGTTTTAATTGCAAATAGAGGTATCCACAAAAGGAGAGTCTATTTCATCAATCTCTTTATACCTTTTGCAAATTTCTTTTTCGGTATTTTTTCCTATATCTTCTTTGTAGTTTTTCTTCATTACTTTTTGTGTGTAAACTTTAACCTCGGGAGGAATGAAAAGGCCTAACTTAACGTGTGTGGTGATTTGATTTATGGATGAACATAATTTTCCCAGAATTCTGTACTCTTTACTTTAGCTGACTAAGGCAGCCTGGTCGCTCAGTCCTTCTAGTTACTTAAACAGCACTTGCTGTTTTCTGAAAGAAGAAATCATTTAAAGGGTTTTACACTAACCTTTTCCTTCCCTTTCCCTTTGTCCATCTCTCCTGCCTCGCTGCCATGGCAAAAGCCTGACGGAAATGTCTGCGAGTAGCACATCTTCTGGAGGCTCTGCAGTAGCCTCCGTATCCACACGCCCTCGGCATCAAAAGTCTATGTCTGCCTCTGGTCATCCTATAAAAGTTACACTGCCAACCATCAAAGATGGTACTGAAGCTTATCGACCAAGGTAGGAAATGGGTGGTTATTTCTTTAGTGCTGTGCACTTCAAAAATGCTGTTGTTCAATTCACGATGGACCTCAGTATGTTTGTAGTCTACTCGAAACTGTCACATTGCATTCTGTTTTGAAGCAGTAGCTTCCTTAAGTATTGTGGGTATTATAGATGATTTAAGCCTGGTTTTGTTCATGACAAACATGTTTGCATATAGTTAAACAAGTTCCGTGACTGCCTCCCTCTGGAAACTTTTGGAAAAGTCAAGTTAAAAATTTGACTGCTTTAGACAGGACTGTACAACACAGGCCACCATAGATTCAGATGAAGTACTGAAAACGTTAACCTCTCTGATTTGTAGATTGCTAAACACATTTGTGTCTAAAAGCACCATAGTGTAGTTGTTCTTACCATTAACTGCCTGAATAGCTTTACACATTTATTTCTGACAGACAATTGCTTAAGAAATATCCATTAAGGTTTTTGGAAGTGCTTGTGTTAAAGGTTTTGATGAATACATTTTTTTCAGAAAAGGGCTGGGAACACTTCCAGATTTTGCCACAGACTTTTCTACCTTTTTCCTTTGTCCTATTTTCTGTGTGTACTTTTTTTAACTGCTCTTAATACTTGAGATAATATGATTTTACAATGAAAATATAATTTGATTTTACAATGACAATATCTCTTTATCATTTCTAAATATGAATCATAAAAGAAAATCAGTGGCAGATTCAGTTTTTAAAATAAAAAGACTCAAGAGTGGGGTTCCTTTCCTGCCTTCGAAGACCAGTTGTCACGTAGGAGGGTTTTTAGCATAGTCTTTCTCTTTATTCATGCTTCTGTTTTCCCAGCAGTGCAACTCAAAGAGTGCCTGCTGCTTCCCCGTCTGCTCATAGTATTAGCACTACCACTCCAGACCGAACCCGCTTTCCTCGGGGGAGTTCAAGTCGAAGCACTTTCCATGGGGAGCAGCTGAGGGAGCGGCGTAATGCCACTTACAATGGACCGCCCGCCTCACCATCCCATGAAACCGGTGCTTTTGCACATGCTAGAAGAGGGACTTCAACTGGTATAATAAGCAAGATAACTTCCAAGTTTGTCCGCAGGTTAGTACCTCGATTTTTTAAGAGACGAAAATTTTTTAAAAGCCCAGCCTGTAACCAAGGGCTGTAGTTGCGAAGTCTTTGAGAATTTACAGTTTGTCTGAAGTAATTATAAATTTACTTAGAATGCTGCTTGTCTGGTGTGGTCCTTCCAGAATCTGCCTTGTTTTACTTCTCTGTATATATTGTAGCCATTATGTTTGACCAGCTCTCTGGCTTCTTTATCTTAAAGGAGCAAGAGAACCCTGCTCAAAAGGAGTTTTTGCTCGTAGCTTTACAGCTAAAACACAAAGATGATACAGTTAAAATCAAATTAATTTAAATACTGAAAACAGGGCCTTCAAAATGAGTCATTAGTTAATTTTTACTATTGTACTTTTTTAATGGGGTGCAGTTTGTTGCAAGGGCTGTATTTACAATGATTTTATTACTGTGCTTAGAAGGAATAGGTATTACCAAATTATTTTGGGGAATTCTGAAATCTGTGAAGAAATGAGAAGCTTAGAAGCAGGCAGAAGTCTGGATGTCTGGAAGTAATATTTCAGTATCATACACCCTCTTCTATTATGTCAGCAGCTTCTTGCAATTTAAGTTCAGGATTCTGAAAGAAGAAAACCCACACATCCTGGATCTGCATTCATTCCTGCAGAATCATGCTGTTAAGTACTGAATTCTGTCATTCATGTGTAGGGGGAAAAAAAACATAAATTCAAGGCTACATTAAGCTCATCGTTGCAAATTTGTAAGGAAAATATCATGAATTGCATAAGGTGGTAGAGAGAAGAGAGAAAGCTAGAAATGCAGTGATGTTCCTCATAAAATTGATTTCACCTGATGAGCTGATAGTGCATCAGTATGTGTCTAAGTAATAGTGCCTATGATGATCTAAAAAAAAAAAAAGATATGAATTATTTTCTTTTTTCAGAAACCTGAAGATACAGGACTATGATCCTTCATTTATTGGTATCTCCAGCACTTACATAGGTGCAAGGAGAGAATTGTCCTCTGGTTTTAAAGAGGGGAAAAAAAAGTTAAAGCAAATTAATCAACTGTAGTGAGTGTGTAGGTCTCTAAATGAGACGAAGGTATCTCCTGTTGAGTAACTAACCAATTTAAAGAGTACAAGCTGGGTTTTTTTGTGTTATAGCTGATTGTTATTTGCAAGGAATGGTATCTTGCTGCCTTTTTTTTAAGAGATCAAAGAATTAGTATTTTCATTATGTTAAACCACAGTATAAAAAGAGCATTGTAAAACGTGTTTAGAATTAACATATCTTAAATTGATGTATCTGTAGTATAGAAGACTTTTATAAATTTCCTATTATGTTTTATAGTGTTAAAAGTATATTTTCTTGTAGTGAAGGCCTTGTAGGGGATGTGTTTGTTTTGTTGCTGGTGATAGTGGGGTGTTTTGGTGTTGTTTTGTTGTGGTTTTTATTTTGTTAAAATGTGTGTTGTTTGAGACTTAGTGGCTGGGATTACATGGGTGGAGGTTCAGGGTTTTATTTTTTGCTATTCTTTGAGTTGGGTCACATAACTGCATGCCTTTAACTTCTGTACTGTTCAGGAAATAATAGTTTAAAGCATACTTTGACTAGAAGGTGTCAGGAAAGAGTTTTTTTACTAACTTTTGGCAAAGGTAAATGCCTTTTCTGGTAAGTATATAAAATCATGCATAATGAGAATGCTTAGTGAATAGGGTATTGAAGTACTTTGAATCAATGGTTTATGTCAAGCAATACTTCCCTGATGTTAGTTAATAAAGTATTGGTGTTTTGAAGGTTTTAAATTAATTAGATAATTGAAATTGGGTACTAAAATGTTTGTACAGCAGCACTTGGAACACACCTAGGTGGCTTATACAATGTGTGGATATATTTCAAGCCGCTTCATACTAAAAAGACATAACATAAAATAGTTCCTTGTAAAGCACAGCTCTAATTCAATAAGACAGAGATATGTTTAACCTCAAGCTTGCCAGCATTCTTACTGAACTCAATGTAACAGCTGATTTGCTTAACCAGATGTTGAAGTAACCTTTGTGAACTGGGCTCCAAACATTTGGTCTCACAAACTCTTAGGCACATCTTACTGTTAATTATTCGAGTGTGCTTAAGCATAGGCATGTCCCAAAGTGCTTTCAGGACTGAGGTATAAAGGCCTGACCCGCAAGGGTGCAGAGTGGAGCCCCCCTGGACCACCTTGACTGACTGCTCCTCTGTGCTTGCTGGAATTACATGTGGCCGTTGCTCTGTCTGCAGCAGGTTGAGAACAACATGTTAATTTTGCCATCACTTTGAAAAAAACAAAACCAACCAAAACCAAATAATTACATGTCAGAGTTGGAAGAAGTTAAGGTATCATAAAGGGAAACTAAAATTACAGCTGTGAAAAAGTGCTATTAAACAGTATCAGGCTTGACATTATTATACTGATTTTTTTTTTTCTTCAGTAGCTATTTAACATTGTTCTAGGTGTAGGTTTTCTTAACTTTTATTTTTCACCTTTATCATTGAATCTCAACCTTAACTTTGTTTTGAGGGATCCAAGTGAAGGCGAAGCCAGTGGCAGAACTGACACCTCAAGGTGAGGAGTCACTATTAATACTTCGCTCCTAGGTCTTTCGCATCAAGGTTTAAGTGATTTCTTAAAGACTTTTAATCAGGATGTAAAACAGAATAGTGCTTAAGTAATCTGTTTTTCAAAAATGTTTTTTATTTGGGGGGAGGGGGTTTTGGTGAGGTCCTTTATATCCCTCTTTATATCCCTTTATATCTGCTTTCTTGCGAAGTATTTAATATAAAATCTTATGTAAGAGTATTTCTTTAAATAATAAAGCCCCTTGTAGGAGTTAACCAATCATTTAAGCACTTCAAATCATGTTTTGGCTTAATAAATATTTAATGGTGTTTACTTTTGGTTTCAGTGGAAAATGTAATATATTTTCTGTGTGTCTGTGTGTAGATATGTATCTATTAAATTTTTACTATCATTACATACTATGCTCATTACTAAAACTGCTGTTTGCCAGAAGTAAACACCTTATAGTCCCTGAGGAATGAATGTCCCTTGCACTGAGAAATAAAACAAGTGACATTCAGACGAAAAGGGGTGATGACTGCCAAATATTGACTTTGTATGGCAACCACTGTACACAAATCTGTAGGTGCTTTGTTAGTAATGAAACATTCCTTCATGTGCTCATTTTCCAGTGTATCTGCTCTTTGCCATGTTTCAGCATTTGGTTTTGCATTTTTGGTGTGCTTAAGCACAGTGCATAACTCTTTATTTTTCTGCTCTCTAATGAACAGGCATTGTAGTTTGCATTCTAAACTGGTCACTTACACAAAGTATCAACTTAGTTTTAAAAAAGCCTCTATTTAAAAAACAAAACAAAACTAGCACCTTTTTAACAGGATACACTGTATAATACACAATGCATTTATCTAAGTTAGCCCTTTTCGATTCAAAGTCTATTAGCTGACATTCTTGGGTGTGGAAAGGGAAAAGAGATTAATCAAGTGTTCAAATGAAATGAAGTGTGAAGTTGCTTTCAGCTCTTGCTTTCATTCTCTAGCTTTCTCTGCTTTTTGTCATCCTACAGTGTCTGTTTTGGGCTAAAAAAGTCATTTGAGATCTTACCTCTGCCATGCTCTATCTCTTAATATCAATGTGGTTCTCTGGGGATCACACTGAAAGTTAAATTAAAAATACTTATTTTGACTCCTCTCTGAATAATGATGGTTTATAGACTTGTCAAAATGAGAACAGCACCTTTCCCCAGTGACAGATGGGGAGGCTTCAGCACCATGAGTACCTGGGACAAGAACAGATGTAGCTGATTGTGGAGTGACTTTAAAATAATGAGTGCTATTTCTCAAAATGCTTTCTACAGTGGAATAAGTAATCTACTTGGTAAGGAAGCATCAGATTAAGAACGTTAATTGGAAATGACTCCATTGCAATTTTGTCTGAGTCACTGTATCAAATAAAATCCTTTGTGTTTAGATGTTGCTGTTTCTTCTGTGGAAAAGCTGCTGGCCCTGTACTCAAATAGTGATATCAAGTTGTTTACAACCAAATTACAGCACAAAATTCTGCTTCATCAGTTAAAATAAAACATGTTATTATAAGGTCTTTTGACACAGAGAGAGGTCAAAAATACGTAATAAATGCAAAAGGGGAAAAGGCGGAAAAGAGGGGGAGGAAATTACTGAAGACTTGTGAATCACAGGGTGGGTTTTCTTCCTCTGCTGCTTTTACAGTATAATTTATGCTTCAGGATTGTGTCCCTCAACTTCAGTTTTGTTGGTGTATGGCATGCTCCAGATCATGAAATCAGCAGAATTTCAGTCATGCTTTTACATAGATTCCACTTTCTTTGGAGCAGTATGGAGTAACGTGTGTCTGCTGCAGTTACCATTGCACATGTCACCATCAGAAGGTTGTAGAGCAGGGGTTTCCAAACTTGCTTTGCTTGTGTGCCACTACTGTGGCACAGTACTGTGCTGAGGCACATGTGTGCAGGAGATGGGGCACGACTTTCCAGCAGTATCCATCTAACTCTTGGAATTATCTTGCGTGTGACTAATGGCGGGTCAGTTGCAGTTTAGAAACCCCTGGTCAACAACTGTATTTCTCTCTTCTTTCTCTTGGTTGTATTGCTTTTGGTTTTGACTTTCTGTATGTGACTCGTTCCAGGAGTGTTTCTGGGGAGCCAAAAGACAGAGAGAAGGAGGATAGTAAAGATTCGAAGCCTCGCTCCTTGCGGTTCACATGGAGTATGAAGACCACTAGTTCTATGGACCCGAACGATATGATGAGAGAGATTCGGAAAGTGTTAGATGCGAATAACTGTGATTACGAACAAAAAGAGAGGTTTTTGCTCTTCTGTGTTCACGGTGATGCACGACAAGACAGCCTTGTTCAGTGGGAGATGGAAGTCTGCAAGCTGCCACGATTGTCGCTCAATGGAGTTCGCTTCAAGAGAATATCTGGGACTTCTATCGCGTTTAAGAACATTGCATCCAAGATAGCGAACGAGCTTAAGCTGTAAAGAGAACCTAAATTCTTTGGGATCAGGGAAGATTCATACATGATCTACACTTTGAATGTACTGGTTACGCCTAATGTGATTGGCCTGTGAAACTCCCCATGTAGAAATTGCCCTTATTGCAATAAGGTTATACATAGTTATTCAGAATTGTAAAGTTAAATCCAGTATGACCTATATTAAATAACTGTAGCTAAAGAAGTTATGTTCACATGTACAGGTAAGTATATAGAGCATTCTGTTCATTTTATGTTCATAGAGTTGTATAATAAAAAGATGACTGCTTAAATTCAGATCTTGTATAGTTGTCTAGATTTCTGCACAGAAATGTATGTTTGATGCTTTGAGTTGGAGAAGTTCTTCCCTATCATTTACAATTTTGGTGTTTTTATAAGTCTTACCTCTACCATGCGTTTTTTAAAAAACTTGTGTCCTGAGTCAAATGCACAATTTCACAACTGTAGCATGACCATTTTTAATTATTTAAAGGTTGTTCATTAATTGAACCAGAAGTCGAGGAATTGGCTTTTGTTCTACACGAGACTGTTCCTGCTTATTTTTGGCTCTCATCCTCGTTATTGGACAGTGTTTAGTTGAAAAAAGAGACAAACTTGTTTACAGTATTGGCACTTACAGTTTAGAAACTTTGTTCTGCCTTGGGCCAGCTCAGAGCTGTGGGGGAACAGAAACCAGGCATAAGTGGTGTTCTGTCTGCAAATTCCAGTCCTTACTCCCGTGGCCCATTAACAAATGTAGCACCAAATGGAGAACCGGAATTATTTCATTTGAATATCATGGTGTAAAATATCACTTGTTTGCTGCCTTCAGAATACTACAAATTCCATTTTATGGAAATATATTAACATTGGGACTGTTTAATAGCACAAGATAATCTGAAGTGTTGACCAATTGTATAAGTTAATAATACCACCTCAGGAATTAGCTTGGCTTTTGGAACATGTGCCCCCCAAAGAGTACATGCAATTCCACGTAATATTTTACAGCTAAACATACATTGTTTATAATGATAAATTGTTGATTTATGCTTTTGTGGTTGTACAGTTTGTTCCCATGTAACCTGTTTGTGTTTAATATTTTACCAGATTTCTTGTATTTATTCCACATCATTATGCCTGTAATGTGCAGCTTTGTAATTAGGCACTTGCCTACAGAAAAGAAAAAAAAAAAACAGCCCCACATTTTTTTCCTTCATAATTAATGATTATAAACTGTGTAAAACCACTAGTACTGGTACATTTTAATACTTGTTCTTTTGTACTGAATTAACCATAGAGGTTGGTTGTGCAATGTTATTTAATGTCGTAATTACTGTAATATCAACATATGGGCCCCATCTGCACACTCTTGTGAAGAATAGAAAGTTCATTAAGAAATTGTCACTTTAAAAAATAAAAATTAAAAAAAAAGCTGTGGTAAACTCTGTAACCCTAAGTTAGAAGGCTGTAAGTGTAGTAAATGTGCCATTCTCTAATGGCTTCTTGACCGAGATGGACTTTACATACTGTACTGTGATGTAGCTTTCCTATGTAACAGTTATGTTCGGAAATGGACGTGTATTGTTGCCTTAGAAAAAGGGTGGTGTTTGGAAAGAAAGAACTGTAGCCCCTTTTCTTTTTTTTTCCTTTTTTTTTATCTGATGTTCATTGAAACAAAATCTGATGCAAGTCATCTTGATTCACTGGTGCACTCTATTAAAACTTACTTGAACAGTTCTCATACTAAAATACTTGTTGTTTGCCCTTTATAAAAGTGCAATAATTACCATGGGTAGCAAAATATTTTAAAGGTGTGCAGGCTTCATCTTCCACATCCTGTGAATTCAGGATTAGCATTGCAGCGGTTCAGTGATCCTGTGCTGTCAAGAAACTGCCAGTGGTTTAGGATTTCTTAGAAATAAATGTCCAAGAGCTTTTCAGAAATTCACCAAAAATCAGCCTTGCGATTGGGTTGTGTGTCTGCTCAATTTATCCATAAATGTTCAGTTATCCTTGAAAATACACAACTGGAACATAACCATGATGCTAATGCAAGGTTGTGTATGAACTTAGTCATGAAACAAAACCCTTCACCTTTTCAGAAGGTTCAGTGGAAAAAATATAGGTCATGCTGTGAGACAGTAGATTAAGTACTTAGGATAGCTTCCTGCTTTACAGGCACTGTTTTTCCCTGGCTAACTTTGCCCTAGATTGTCACTGCTTTTCACTGCTCAGTATAACCAGAGATGTACTAATGTTACAGAAAACACAGATAGTGTTTCCAGAGGAGAGAGCTTAAAAATTTTAGTTTAACTCTCCCATGATACAAAGTGCCAATTTAATGTTTATATATAGGGGCAGTTTGCAAATGGCATTATTTCCAGTGACTGCCAGCAGTATAAAACCCCCTGATTCCCAAACCCTGCTGCACTCCTCCCTTTCCCTTGCTGGAATATGAGCTGTGAACCACCGAATGCTCTCCGTAGCAAATACACCAGGTGCTTTAGCAAGGGCATAATCTGAGTGTGAAAGGTGTAGCTGCACCCACATGCAGCATTTGGCTTTCCAAATCTCCTGCCCCTGGCAGAAGTAAGATGGGAAGATCCAAGCAAGAGAGGTTTTTCAGAACTGCTAGTTTTATTGGCAAGTAGAGTGTACTTAGTGTGAAAATCAGGGAGATGGTGCATACTGAATCCTCAATGCCTGTTTTTTGGGTCTCTGAACAGCTGGCTTGTAAGGGACCTATTGCATATAAGTTACGCCTTGGATAAGAGTGGGATAAACTGCATTTTGGATCCACGTGTTCTTGGCTTCCATGTGGGAGGCGGTCGATGTTTTATCAGCACAGCTTTAACTTGAGAAATTTGGAAGACTTTTAAATACTGTGTCATGCTTCACAGGTCCAGGCAGGGATAGGGATGCCTCAAATCTTCAGAGGGCTTACATATTCGACTGTAATTTCATGACAGGATTTCTGGGAGGTATTTGGGGTGGGTTTAGGGTGAGCAGTTGGGCTACTGCGTGTTTTGGGTTGGGGTGTTTTTTTAATTATTTCTTTCTTTAAGGTATACAGACACTTCCAAACTTAGTGCATCCCTTTTCACACAGTCCAATTTAAAACATTAAAATGTATATAGGTCAATGAAAGGACTATAAATGTTCACTCCTGCTCCACTGAGTGAACAACACAGCTGGAGAAGCAAGTGGTGTCATGGTGTCATTAATGCCATATAGTTCAGATGGTGCTAAAATTCCATGAGTTAAGATGTGAGATTTTGATGCCTAGTGTCATGCTCCTAAGGGTACCTTGGACCTATTCATCTCAGAATATGCTGTGAGTCCCCTGCTGCCATGGAAATGGAGACAGTAAATCTCAGCTGAGAAATGTATTCTCTGAGGTTTTGGTAGTTGAATTTGGAATATGACGCAAACTTGTGAATTACAAACCCACTCTAGGGAAAGGCCTGTCCCTCTTGAGAAGACAGATAAGCTTTCGCTCTCTCCGCTTCTCATTTAGGGGCAAGTATACATTCACTAATGGATCTATAAATAGAAAACCTATACATAAACACTTTCCAAAGACCCAGAAAATTATTTAATGCATTTTTTTTTCTTTAAGATTTTTGAAGGGAGCTTCCGTTTAACAAGATGAAAGATCCCATTTTGTAGCTGCTAAACAGATTATTGATATTTTACTTCTTGATGCTGCCACTTAATCAACATCAAGCAATTACTTCAACCCTCAAACCAAGAAAGTAGCACATGAAAATCTACAGCAGTGCAAAATTTGCCTCCTATACCTTGCTGCTTCAGGCTCTGCACCACACGGTTACTGTGGACCTGTGGTGCTTACTCTGTTTCACTGTCTCTTCAGCGTTCAGGACACACCTGCAACTCCAGGATGAAAGCTCAGCATCTGGCCCCAGGAGGTGGGGGAAGAACTGGGTAGCTCAGAAATGGGCCCTGCAGGTGCTGCTGCCACTGGAGCCCAGAGGAAGGAGGAACTCCAAGTGCCACGCAGCGGTCTGTGGCAAGTGTTTGTTTGCAATGTACTCAGAGCATGAAATGTTGTCCTGGGTTTAAGTCTCCACCTCAACCTTCTGGAGGCTTAAAAACGTGATGATGGTAACGGGAGCGGTGACACCATTAATATGAAACAGGGAAAGGGACAGAGCACTTCTCCTTTAGCGACAGACCTGAGACCTAGCTCACGTCTCCCACCCTTCAGCAGGACTGGCCCACTTGTCTGTCACAGATTTCCGGCTGGAGCTGTGACAGTGGTGAACCACCATCCTTGGGGCAGATGACAAAGCTAAGTGCAGGACCTACTTGCTGAGTGTTACGGGAGCATCTTGGGGAGGCACAGGTTCAAGGCTTTGTTCCTTGGTAAGAAAAGTCCACGGTAAAGGATTAGTTTGTCCCTGTGTTGCATTGTCCAAAAGTGTTTGTATGTGTATCAAACGTTGATAAACATACCAACTGGTTGAATAAATTATATCACTCCTCCCTATACAATTTTGCTTTTCTTGATCTACCCGAGCTTAGGAACACCACTCAGGAAGAGCAAGTTGTTGAACTGCAGCACGCCCAGCCGCAGAGGCAGGCTGCTATCCGCCTCCCGCAGCATCTGGGAAGAAGCCACTGCGAAACTCTGCCTTTCAGCGAAGGCTTAGGCACTTTCCCCTTGGCTATGGGGGAGCCGAACGCAGCCCTGGACGCAGGAGAGGCTGTTCACCCGAGGCTTTATTAGGAACACCGATAGCAGAGGGATGATCAGGGAGCTTGGTTTTTCTCTCTGACGGGAAAAGAGCGTGACCTCCAAGAGCGGTGCTGCCGTCGGCCAGTGCGGTGCGTGCGGTGCCAGAGAAGGAGCTTCCAGGGATTTCTCCAGCCGTCGCAGCGCGGACTTCGAAGCAAACCGGGGACAGTGTGGGGCCTACAACCCCCGCCACGACCCTCCCGTCCCCTCTGAGCTGACGGGGTCGATCGAATCCCGGGCTCCCCGCGGCAGGTCCCGGCTTCTCCAGCAAGCTGAAACACAAGTTGCCCGCACCAGAGCGGCGGCGGGGCCGGGGTCCGGAGCCGGGGGCACCGCCAGCCTTCGCCCCCCGCCCTGTGCCGGTGTCCGCACGGCCGAGGGGGGCCGGGGCGCCTCTTCCCGGAGCCGTCCCGCCCCGGGGAGGGGGCAGCGGCCGCCTCCGGCCACACCTGTGGCGCAGCGGCGGAGGAAGCGCCCGGAGGTTGGCGCAGACGGGACGGCGCCCGGCGGCACCATGACGGTGGGTGCGCGGCTGGGCGTCAAGGTGAGGGGCAGGTTCTCCCGCCGCGGGCCCGGCGACGATCAGGTCTCCATCCTGCCCGGCGAGGAGGAGGAGGAGGCGGCGGCGGCGGCTCCTGGGGGCAGCGCGGGGGTCCCGCAGGCGGCGCCGCTGGAAGAGGAGGAGGGCACCGGCTCCAGGAAGGTGCGCTTCGCCGTCCTGCCCGGCTCCTACGAGCCGCTGCGCCCGCCGAGGGCCCCCGGCAAGCGGCCCTACGGGAAGAGGCTGAAGAAGTACGGGAAGGTGAGGGCACAGCGCGCCCGGGGCGGCCGGAGCGGGGAGTGTCGGCAAAGGGGCCTCTGGCACAGGGATCCCCGGCACAGGGACCCTCGGCACAGGGATCCCCGGCACAGGGACCCTCGGCACAGGGACCCTCGGCACAGGGATCCCCGGCACAGGGATCCTCGGAACAGGGATCCCCGGCACAGGGATCCTCGGCGCGAGGACCCGCGGAGGGGGCGGGCGGCGGGGTCTCGGCCCCGACTGTTCCGAGGGGCTCTGGGAAGTGCCCCTGGTCCCTGGGGCATTTCAGTGCCAGCACCCAGATCCGAGACGGGGTCAGCCCGGGGGCTTGCTCTAGACCTTCCCGGGAAGGAGCCGGTGCTGCTGGGGAGGGCCAGACACCGACCCCTGCCTGGATCAAAGAGTACAAAATCTGCCTCTTCGGAGTGAAAATGACACTAAGCTGATCCATGTGACGGGTACTTTGCCTTGCTTGGTTCTGCGTTTCCCTCGGCGTCATTATTTTAACACTATTCTTTAACACTTCCAGTTAATTGGCCTGCATTTTTTCCCCCTTCTACTGAAATGGTAAACATCCCTCCAGTACATTCCTTGGCCAAGTTTGTCTTCTAGGTGTCCCCTGAAAATCACTGCTGTGAGTTACAAAAAAAAAGTGCAACATGTTCTTCATCTGTAATGGCTATTTTGGATCAAAACTGTTCTTTTGCTTCTATGTGGGAAGTCACCAGTCCCACAGTCTGGTAGTTTGATTTTCTTCCCACCAGAACACGACTGTCTTGGTTACAAAAGTGCTATGTGGCAGAAATTGATTATTTTTCTCTTGTTTATGTTACTTAAGTACATCTCAGGTATGTCTTGGATATTTGTAGCAAAAAATAGTTCCTATGTTAGCAGGAAAAACCTCTCTGTAGTCAGGAATCTTTTCCTACTGCAGAGATTACAGATGTCAGTGTGAGCCACGACTTTCTACTGCATTCTTTTAAAAGTGATGATTTTGGTAAAGCTATGCTTGCTATGTCTGACATGCAGAAAATGCCAGCCAGCTCAACAAAGTTACTTGCTTTTGAAACTGAGTTTTGAAATTAATGTCAGCATAGTCAGGAGCTCCCTCTCAAATCCTACTGTTTCATAAAGAGTTGAATAGAACATTTCATTCTTTCATGATGCATTTGGTACTCTGAGTTTCCAGCTCCGTGATTTCCAGGTCACAAGCAGTAGGAAGCTGTCTCATGCCAGCAGGCTCAATCTATACACTGCAGTTTAGTGAGTGTGGTTACATGGCAGCGGGTCATAACTTTGCTTCTGGTGCTATTGCTGTATGTGCTGTTGGTATAGGGGCACTTATAACAACCTTCAGAGCACAGGCCAGTTCTTGGACATGGAGTATTCCCTTTTGTGCTGGTCAGATGACATTCCCACAGGGAAGGTTTGCCAGTTTGGCCCTGGCATAAAGAACAACTCATGATGGGGCAGATGTGGGAAGGGAAGGCTCTGTGTCTCTGCCTCTGGCCTCAGGCTCTGCCCCCAGGATCGATCTGCATTTTTATTTTGGCGTCTTAACTCCCTTCAAGTAAGTTTCCATAGGAATAAAACCAGCAAAACTCAGCTCTGTAGTGGTATCATGACAGCTGAAGGTTTTCATGTGACAGTATCACTGTAATCCAGATTAAAGAAAACCAAGAAATATAATATTGACTGGATTTCACTGATTTTAAAGTATTTACTCTGGTTTAGTGTTTTCCATGTTACAAGACATGCTTTTGATCTAGTTCCACATAACCATGAAGAGTTACTAACAATTAATTATGATATTCCTCCCCAAGTGACCACACTGTATTTTTTCCTTAGCCATATGAGCAAAACCCATCAGAAGTGAAATTAAAATTAGATTAAGGTTTCCAGTTAAATAGTCTGTAACAAGTTATCTCCTATGCAGTATGCAGAGGAGTTCTTAAACATGTACAGAGGTGAAAGTGGATTGAAACATTCTTATTTTGGCCAAAAAAGTCTTATTTCGACAAAAAGCAATTAAATTTCCACAAATGTATTCTCAGCAATTACTGGCTTTTTGTTCAGCTCCAGTTTTAACACCTTACGTGCTCTTAGAGTTACTAACGTAGTTAGAACATGCGTGTGTGGGAAACATGCACCTCTACAAACTAGGGTGAATTTGAACTAATTTTGTTCTTGAATAGCAGCCCACGTGAAAGCCTGGCTTCCTGTGGAGGCTGCATCCGTTCAGTTTAACTATACCCTGTGGGTGTGTATTTCTATACAAAAATAGATGGTAACATGTTTTTCCACGCTCAAGCCCTCAATTAGCTGTGGGAGAAGTTCATTTTCTGGGACAGCGACACTGGTTGTCAGAACGATTTCATGTGAAGGTGTTTTCTGTGGTCTCTCATTTTTTTTATCCCCTTTCCCCATCTCTCTTTGCAGAACGTCGGCAAAGCTCTGCAGAAGGGATGTCGCTACTTGGTGGTTGGCCTGCAAGGATTAGCGGCGGCCTATTCTGCTCCCTTCGGAGTGGCAACACAGGTGGCAAACTTCGTCCGCTAGCGCAGCTCCGTGCGCCGCACGGAGAGGGACATGAGGCCACTGCGGCTTTCTCAGGATTAAATTTGAGACCTGCATCCGAGAAACCTCTTGGACCAACAGTCCCAGCCCCACACCCCTGTGCCAGCCCCTTTTCCAAGACTGAGTGCTCTTCTCTGCAAAAACTTCCAGTGCTTTATAAAATCAGATGGGGTCAAAGAAATGCAAGGATGAGGGAAAAATCTTTGATTAATTGAGCAGGGGTTTGTTCTCGGGCACGAGTTTGTTTTTTAGAGCTTCGTGCTGTGTGTGGAAGGGAGCCAAAGAAGGATGGAAAAGCAAGTAGATGAGGGAGAGAGAAAGAAAGAAAATAGAGGATGAGAGCAGCTGGGAAGGTGTAGATGAGTTTGGGTAGGGACAGGAATTGTCAAAGCAGTGGAGGAAACAGATAACGAAGGATCAGGAAAAGATAGTATTTGGGTTTCAGAGGTATTTTTGTAGTTTGGTGGAGTTTTTTCCCCTGAGAGGGTTAAGATTACGAATATACTTAAAAATATGCTTGTATGTAAATGGACTGTGGCCTGAGACACAGAGACCTTCATTGCATCATGGTTGTTCATTTCAAATGCTGGACGTAATGAGCCTTTAAATCTTAAGAATTATGTAAAAACCCAGAAAGAGAATGAGTTTTGTATGTCTTCTGATTTGGGGGCATCAAAGGTTCACTGTGATCAACATTTTAAACTTTTCCTCTGCTACTACGAAATCTGCAGATGTTTTTTTTACTGAGAACAGACTTTGTATCTGACATACCTGATTCTGGAAGCTGGGGCATAAAAACACCTAGTTCTCTTGTGTTCACCAGGGAAAAAGATGGATTGCCAGCTCCATCCAAAAAAAAAAAAGTACATGCAGCGTTTGGTGTAAGAATGTACAACTCTTGTTTATAAGAATGGGGCCAAATAACCTGCCAGCTTCATCTTCATTTCCATATCTGGAAGTTGTAGCCAGAGGATGTCAACGTCAGATGGCTCAGCTCAGTAATGCAGGTGGGGCAGCTTCCATGTTGCACCTCCAGAGATGTAAATCTTGTATTGATGACACGGGAACAAGGTGGTTTATGGGCCTTAAAAATTCTGTGAGTTTTGTTAGTTTGTTTCTGTCAGTCTTCTGTGGTAGCAGTAAAAGACATCCCTGGTAGCACTTTCTGTGTGTTATAGATCTTTCTAGTTTTGATAGTGTTTGTAATCAAGGAGTTGACTTAACTGGAAATTGCTTGCTTTGCCTTCTCTGAATGAAGGGGTTTGTATGTCTTAGCAAACCACACTGTATTTCTTGTAAACATAACGAATGAATCAAAGGGGGTGGGGAGGTGGGTTTATCCTCTTTTCTGACTGGTCTGTAAATAAAAGTAATGAGATCCATGTCGTGTTTTTACCTACACACACAAGTAAGCGCCCAGAGGAGGAGTCTCTCAGCGGTGGCCCAGCCAGCGAGGGGAAGCTGCAGTGTAAACTTCCCCACGTTGTTTTGCCCGTGGCCTCAGTGCCCTTCCAGAAGGACTCAGTTGTAGCCCAGACTGCATGGACGTGCTCAGGAAAGGCAAGGTGTGGAGGTGGGGCCTGCAGGGGATCTAAAGTTGCACAAGTTGGGGTAGGAATAGCCATAGTGTGATTTCACTACCGATTTTATGCCTTTAGTTGTTTGTCTTGAGCTTCTTTGAGGGGACAGACCCATTCCTCTGATCTGCCCCACCAGCAGGTCAGAGGGTCGTTGATACAGGCTGTCTCTTCTGCAGTAAGAACAGGGCTGTCCTACCACCCACGTGCCACACCAGCCTGCAGAGTGTGGGATTAACTTCAGATTTTGTTACACCACTCTATCTTTTACAGTGCTTTTACAGCACTTTTACAGCATGAATCATTAGACCTTTTTGTTTAAATTACTAAAGCCATGCAGAAGGGATTCGTGGCTCCATTTTTCTGTGTGAATTTAGTGTCCATCTATTTCTCTGACTAGAAATGCTGCTCACTCATTGCAACATGCAGGGTCCAGCCCGTTCAGTGCAGGGACTTTCCACTAAGGTAAACATGAACTTTATCTCCTGAACTATGGTCTCTGCTCACCTGGTGCAACTTTAAGAGAATAACCTGCTTGCTATCCATACAGGACCCGAATGACACGTACGTGGTGTTTCTGTGTGAGCCTGAGAAAAGCAAAGCTTGATGCACATTGATGGGTCAGCATCAGCTGAGTGGTGTTTCTAAAACAGACCAAAAACAAAGAGGAGAGAGAAAGAAAAAGTAAGCAAGTAAACTGTGTTGTTGCCATAAAATAGCTGGTGATTCATTCTCCTTCCTCAAAATGAACTGATGGTTCTCATTGAGGCTACTAATCAGTGCTGCTTATCAGTTCTCTTTGAGCCGTGATTCACTCCTCAGCTGGTGAAGATCGTTTGTGAGGCCAAGCCTCGGCCTGAGGTTTTGCCACTCTCCTCAATAGCCCAGTTCACACAGCAGCATCCAGAGAATCTGAAGGGTGAGGTTCATTTTTCAGCGAGGTAGATGGCAGAGTTCCTGTCAGTCATGGCACCATCCCTGCTGGGCCAGATCAGGCTTAGCGCTGATGCAAACAGGTGGGACAGCACAGATCCTGCAGCGCTGTTGCTAAATGTTGTCTCAGTGATATAGGAGATGAGGAAATATTCCCTGACTAACTCAGCACTGAGTGGCAGGTCAGCCCACTCAATCAACAAGAAATAGCAACCTCCATCTGAAACAGAGCTGTTGAGCTGGAATTCTGTGAGTGACTTGGAGGAGGTTGGGCTCCCCAGGCAGCCCTGACAGTGTGCCAAGCTGGGAGGGCAGTCCAGGACTGACTTTGCTTCTGCACAGGCAGTTTGTGGTCTTAGCAAGGCTATCCTTGGAGGAGCCACCCCAGCAGACAGAGCTTTTAACCCAGAGGTGCACATAGGCCCTTTTATTAAAATAGGCTTGTTTGAAGCTTATCTCCTGGTGCCTTTGAGGAATAAAACAGACACTTGACTCTCTCACAAAGGTGAGATGTGCTGGATATTACGGTACAGTGAGTACAGGGGGAAGATTTGATTTGACATTTGAGCTAGATGAAATATGTTCCTCCCTCAGGCACTTGTATGGAGTTGCTTCACCTGACAGGTTTTTGTCTCCAGTGGTGTGCTACTGTGCTATCTGGTTCCCTTCAGATTTCTACATACCTTTCACTATGCTTTAGAACAAATGGCAGGATAAATAGTTTTGGGAAGCCGAATACATGCAAGAGTGGCAAGAAGTAGGTAGTCAGCCTAGGAATGAACTCCATAACCTGACAGCCTGGCAAGTCACTTTTAATCTAAATCCCTGACTGTTCCTAATGACTGCTCAGTGAGTCACAGAGTAGAATAAAGCGTATTTCGGCTGTTTTTGCCAGAGTATTTGATTACTACTCTGGCTTAGTGTAGGCTCTGAGGAAATGGCAAAGGACTCATAGCTATTGTCCTTTGTCCTGCAACATTAGCAGCAAGGAAACACTGTAGCACAGCTTGCTTTTGAAGTGCAGTGACTGAGGAGAGCTGTACCACACCATGGCACACCAGGTTCACTTCAGGGATGAATGACCTTTGTGACCTCTACCTGTCTGTAAGACTGGGACAGGGGCAGGTTTTGTGTTGGGGTACTGTAAAACCAGTTGTCTCTTTTTCTGTATCCTGTGTTCCTCATTACTTGGACACTGGCCTCTTCTGAGACAAAACTGGTCCTAAAATGTGTATGAAGTTGCTGCACTTACCTGTACAGTCTGCTTTGGAAATCCTTATTTCTTCAAGGAGCAGTAGAGAATCTGAAGAGCTTGTAGACTAATGGAGATAATTAAATTAAAAAGAAGTAAAGGAATAAAATCCTTGCCTTCCTTCTCCTTGCAGGAAGCAGCACGAGGCTGACAGGCTTGTTCAGGTTTGGGGTGAAGTCTAGCCTGAGGTCAGAGAGGGTGGTGCACCTTCCTGAATCCTGCATCGCATATGAGGACAGGGACAGGACTTTTGACTTGTTCAGCTGGAGGAGGAAAGACTTATGAGAGACTTGACAGCAGCTTTCAAGACCTAAGAAAAGATTGCCAAAAAGATGGAGCCAGGCTCTTTACTGTGGACTGCAGCCAGACAGCAAGAGGCCATGGTCAAAAATTCGAACTGGGGACACTAATATGATCAATAAGCATTGAAAGAAGAGGTTTCTTCAGGAGGCTGGGAAGTGTCTGTCCGTGGAGGATCTCAAGGCATGACTGTTCAAAATGTAGGACAACTCAGTGTGAATGCAGTGTTGACCCTGCTGTGAGGAGGAGGCTGGAGGAGAAACCTCCTGGGATCCTTCCAGTTTGGATGAGGCTGTGAATGGAATTCTGCCATGGTACGCAGAAAGCTTATAAATGTACCTACTGTATGGAAATTTAAAAGACTGATATCCTCACCCTCGCTAGGAGCACTGACGCTAAGAATAAAGCTTTGCTTCTGGTAACAAGGAGCGACTGGCGGAGGTGGCAGCGCAGGCTGCCTGAGGGGCTGTTTGGCTCCCCACAGTTTCCCCTTCACTGCGCTACGCCGGCTGTAAGGCAATTGTCCTTTACTGCCATCTCCTGGGAGAGAAACAGATTTCCAGCCTTGTCTGCCTGCCCCGTTGTTCTGCCTCATCTCCTGCAGGGATTTCCTGCCTTCCACTGGGCTGGCCTCCCGGTTTGTCCAGATCCATCCTCAGGATGTTGGGTCCCAGAAGGGGACCGTGCATCTCCCGTATACCAGCGTTTCCTATCCAGTGGAATCCTGAACCTCCTGTGTGCAAGTGTTTCAAATTTGTAGCCAAAGGAACATTGTTCTTGTGGCGGGTTTTTGGTTGCTTGGTTGGGTTTTTTTCCTGTAACACCTAAAAATGCATTACACTTTGCCCTGAAGTTCTTCTTGTGCCTTGGATGCTTCACTAGAGGTGAGGGGATGAGCCACGGCCACTTCTTCTTTCTGAATCTCATCTTCTGCTGGAAAAATGACAGCTGCCTATCTCAGGATGTGTGATTTTAATGGAGGGCAGCAGACTGGAATGGCACACTCTCCCCAGGAGTTGTCTTGGATTCCAGCTCCAGCATGCTGTGTATACTTTCCTCCTCATGCTTTCTGTTTCTGCTCATTCTCCTGTTTCTGCTCCCATAAAGGAATCCTTGCTCCTTCCTTTCCCTGGACACTAAACTAGCATCAGATTGTTTTTTCAGCTGTGCCTGAATTAGGGAGGGGACTTTCCTGTCCTTGGTGAATCCCATCCTTCCCTGTGATGGCTGCTAAACCACAGCTGCAGAAGTATGTTAGTCCTTGTGCTGCAGAGCAACTGCCCTGCTCCCTAGTAAAGCCTCTCCTTTGGCCCTTGCCTGCTTTCCCAGATGACAGGCAGCTCTATCCTGACTATTTGGACTCCTAAAGCTGCCTGATGGGTATTGTACCCACCTGGAGAACAGCATTTACAGAACATGGGGAGAACTTGAAATGTCATTAGCCTGTGCTAGTTAATACTGGGACAAACATTGGCCTGGAACAACCATTTCTGTATTGTCCTGGTGCATTTAGACAGACTGAAGTTTAGCATTTGACTGGAAGAAAAAGAAAAATTTTAGTTCATCTTCCTATTGGCTGGACAGTGACCAAAGTAGCCTATCAACCTGTCTGGTTTTTAGGTATATATGATTCTCTGTATAGGAAAAACCTCACCATAAAAAAAGATCCTTTTATCTCACTGCTCTGACTCCATTAAATGGCATTTATCATTAATGACTCTATTTATAACTCTATCATTGCCAATTACTCGCCTGAGACTTTTTCCATACATGAATTTTACTGAGCTCATTTCTAGTGCATGACTCACTGAACTCTGATTTCCTTCAAGATTTTAAGAGGAAACAGCAATGCTTTTATCCTCCTCTCCTCTTTGTGAAGGAATCTTTTGAATTTATTGGGTTTTATAACTTCTGAAAAAGGATATAATTTGTCTGTGTGTGTGTGTAATGTGACTTTTATCATATCTTGTTGAAATCATCCTATGATCGCATACTTGGCATGTCATCCCCTCAAACCCTTTTGCTGAATTATCAGAGTCACTGAAAAAGTAACTGCCTTATCCTAATCATGGGCATTTAATTCCTTCACTGAGACAAGCCCAGCCTACATTTAGCTCCATCCTAACACTCTATTACCTAATTGAGGTCAGCATTTTGCTGTCTTTGTCACAGGGGATTTTTCCATATTGCCCATCCAAACCTACCCTTAAGCGCAGTATATTATGCCTTTCCAAAGTACAGCACTGTGCACATATTGAAAACCTATAAGATCCCCAGGCACTTGTCTTTTTTTTAGTGAAAACAAGTAAAATTCTTCAGCTCTTCCCTCCTCATTCATCTTAGATGTCTGATTGAGCCGCTGCTACAAAAGAGTCTAGGTTTGCCCACTGCATCTGAAGGCAGATATGTCACTACTTTTTCTATAAAATTTGTTCCACTGAAAATTTGTCCTGTGCTTCTCAGTTAACACAGTGCTTTTTCAAGATAGGTCATCACTGCTGACTTTCATGACTGAGAGAGCGTGGCCCCAGTTTGCTGCAAGATTGGCACTGTGAATCCTTTATCTGATCAGACATCTTTCAAGGAACCTGAGGCAAGAACCTGCTGCAGGAACTTCAGCACAACTGTCCCGAAGTTTGATGAAGTTAGAAGGAACTGAAAACACAGTAATTTCCTTCTAAGTGAAGGAATACTCTGGCTATGAAAAATACAATTCCATCACACAAGATGCTGTGCTTGGATTGTAACAAAACCAGTACCTACACTTTGTCAGAGTGGCTCAATTCACATTGCTTAATAGCAGAAGGAGCTGCTGGCTCCTAGGTAAGCACAGACATGCCTGGAATGGAGGATTAAACAAACCTGCTGGTCAAGCTCTTTACTGGAGGCTGCTGGAGAAGTGCCCAGTGCATGAGCGAAGAGGGCTTTTCTGAAAGCCTGCAGTCTAAGACCTGAAATGTTTAGCCACAACCATGCTCTCTGCAGCTATTTCTGATTTCACATTCCTTGTATCACAGCAAGAAGCAAGAGATTATACAGATGCTGCTGCCTTTCTTTAAGCTCCTCACCATATTCTCCAAGCAGAATTAGGGCTGAATGTAACAGCAGCTATTTGGGGCTGGTCTGAACAAAATCTCCTTAGACTCCAGGTCACTAGATTGAGGAAATGAAAGTTTAGGGTCCTTCTTGGATTTAGAAATATTTTTTTTCTTTTAATTAAGATTCAATTGTTAGCAAAGGTGAGTTATTTCTGAATTTAGTTAACAAGTCCTTCAAACTAAAAACATTTGGTTTTGTAAGCCACTGTGCTGCCTCATTGCAGTCTTCAACATCCTCATGAGGCGAAGTGGAGGGGTAGGTACAGAGCTCTTCTTCACTCTCATGACCAGTGACAGGACTTGAGGAAACAGTATGAAGCTGTGTCAGGGGAGCTTTAGGTTATGCACCAGGAAAAGGTTTTTCACCCAAAGGGTGGTTGGGCACTAGAACAGGCTCCCCAGGGAAGTGGTCACAGCACCGAGCCTGACAGCACTCTCAGGCATCAAGTGTGATTCTTGGGGTGTCCTGTGCGGGGCCAGGAGTTGGACTTGATGATCCCCATGGGTTAGTTCCAACTCAGCATATTCTGTGATTCTATGGTAATGTGTAACTATGGAGGAGCTGTAGCTTCTCCCAACTATATAAGTCCCTACTTCTCCCTATTTATGCTGGCAAGGTATATATACACACCAGACCTATTTTCTCTGGCACCCAGATAAAGAAATCAGGCAGTGAATCACCCAGTTTTTTTCCTCTTATCCTAAATTCTGTTATTTTGAGGCCTCATAGACAGAAGAGCAGAATCTTTCTGCATTTTGTAATTTACACAGTGGAGAATACTGCCAGTGCTCAAGTAATCACAGGAGTTAGTGACTCACTTTTGCCTTAAGCTTATGAAAATAAGTAATAATGTTTGTTAGGAGTGGCCAATAATTTTGTTTTCATTTATTGCATTTAATCCATCACTTTTTTTGTTAGATTCTAAAACCAGTTTGTGGTTTTGTTTTGATCTCTTTATTACTTACCTTAATGTGTTTTGATACATGCTTGCAAGCACTGCTCATCAGACAGTCACTGCAGTTTTGTTGAACATTTGCTAATACATTAGATGCCTGGTTCCCCTTACAGCATTTTTCTGCTCCTGTAGGTGCAGTTGCAGATTAAAGATCTCTGTATGAATTCAATTAAGTTCAACAAGATATAGACTCCATGTTAAATGAGAAGGTTAGTGGTTACAAAGAGTGTTCAAGGGCTCTCAGTCTGCTCAGCACGGTTGGTTCTCCTCTCATGTCTGTGATGGAGTCATACAAGTCATCACAAGTAATTATTTTTGACTCAATGGGTCAATGATTTGAAGGTAATGGGGCAGGTGTGGTCAAACCAGACCAAGCAGCGTAGCACCTATGATTTACCTGAGCAATATGGGGGTCTCAGGGGTATGAAGGACAGGGTATCTCACCATGGTGAGTAGTCACAGCCTGTCTGTACTGCAGTGGGACAGCATGTGATGGATTCAGACTTGCTGATGGGCAGCTGCCACGGCGTCGAGGAGCAAGGAAGCAAGGAAGGCCCACGTGTGTGGAGATCCACCCTGCTGGACACACCCTTGACTCTTCCTGCATCAGTCCCATCTCAAGTGCACCAGTTCTGTCTCATTTCAGACTGTCCTTTTGGGGACACAAGAGGGAGCAGGAGGGTAGGGCTGTACTGGTGAATGGAGGAGGAAATCTGCAGTGTTTGGCAGAACCCCACGTCCTCCTGGGGGGCCCTGGGTTGCTTACAGGGACCTCTGATCTTGAGGCCAGGCAGTGTGACTGAGCAGAATAGAAAGGAAGCAACCCTCAGAAGATCCTCATGCCACAGATGCAAGATAGGTAACTTATCTCATAAAAAAAAAAAAAAGAAATTCTCTCAATAAAGCATCGTAAGAAAGGGTTTCAAGTGATGTGGAAGGTAAGCAGGTGGCAAACTGTCTTTGCACATGCCTCCCCTGCCCAGTCCCTCAGCAGCACAAGGCTCTGCTGATTAATAGTTAATCTCCACAATAAACTGGGCTTGCCCCAGGAGTAAATTCAAAATAAACACAAGTCTTTCTTATCCTTAATGTCATGGTTTACTTGACAAGGGGAAAGGTCTCAAAGCGCATGACTGGTATTAGCGTGTGATTTAAATTTCAAAGTGGTGAACAAGAGGGCAAAGGCATTGCCCTCCCTCCTACCTTTTCCCAAAGCTAATGCTACCAGAGACCTCCACCCTAAAATCAGTCAGTAAAATGCAAATAACAGGGAGCAACCACCCAAGATGACTGGGAAATTGCTCAAGTAACACTGAGCATCCTGATGAGGAGTGCACATGTTACTCTCTTCTATACCACAGATGGTCAGGTGGACTGTTAGTGTCCCAGCACTGCTGCCTGCCCAGCACCTCTCATCTGAAAGAAGCAGGCAAAGACATCTACAACAAAAGCAGATTGATTTCCCTTCTCTGTCCTGAGGCTGATTCTCATGTTTCTCATGATTCTCAAAGAATCATCTCTGATTCCTTGGCAATATTTGTGTCATGGTTTCATGTTCACAGTCATTTCCTGGTCCTTTTAATTGAGGACTCCCTTCTTGCCCATGAGGAAGATCAGGGTTTTGGGAGTCTTACCAATAGAGATGGATCTGCTGTCTACTGCCTTTGCTTCTGACATCCATCACTTTGTCTTAATCCACCAGCAGGTTGTCACAAATCACTTTTTGCCAGCTACAGTGATTCCAGTTTGGAGGAATATTTTCTCATCCTGGCCTGTGATCAAACCCACTTCTCGAGACAAGACAGCTGCGAGGAGCACTCCTGGCTTAGCTGCTCACACACCTGTGTTGTCAGAGAGGCCCATGACAGCCACATCTCCAAGATTTCTGTCTGCCAAGGTGGTGCTGATGTAGTACATAAAGTAATGCATCATGGCTGAGCTGTCTGCATCTTTCAGAAATGCCCAACACCAAGCTTCCCACTTTCCACCTGCTGGGGTTTTGGTCTCAGCACACTGATTTCAATTTGGGAGTTTGGTGTTCAGATCCTGGCAAGCATGAACGGGGGAGCTGGGGGAAAACGGCAGCCAAGGCTCTGGCTTTCCCTGTGAGGAGAGGCCTGGGGTGACAGCAGTGATCTCCACTCCAGCCCTGTATTTGATGCCATATTTGCCTTGTGGGTGGGTATCCCACAGAGTCACTTCCCTGTGACCCTGCCAACAGGAGAGAAGCTCTCAGAGAGGGTCTCACGAGTTTAGTACCAAGCAGCTGGGGCAGTGATGAATATATCCCAAATATATCCCAAATATATCCCAAAGCAGCCGAACGCCACGGGACACCCCTTCCACGTTAGGTGCCCACTACATTAGGCTGCTAGTCGCACCAGTTCTTTGCCTCCATCCGTCCACCCGTTCCCCGCTTCTCCGAGTCAAACCAAACGCGTCAATTTGACGCGCTCCGCGCATTTCCACGCAGTCCGCACTTTTCCTGTGGCACCGCTTCTAATGAAAGCCCGGATATCAGAAGAAACGCATCCACTGCCGGCGCTGTGCCGAGCCGGACGCTCAGCCCTTTACTTTCCGCGCTGTGACCGCCCTCTCTCCCCCAGCGAAGGTCGCGGCCCCGCTGCCCCCTCAGCCCGGGGCGGGTGCCGGCGGGGCGGTGCCGGCGGGGCCGGAGGGGGCGGTGCGGGCCCGCTCCGCCCATCGCTCTCTCGGTGCCGGCGGAGCCGCGGCGAGGCCCAGTCGCCATGAGCGGCCTGCGGGGCTCCCTGGGGCCGGCCCGGCCGGGCTGGGTGTGGGGGGCGGCGGCGCTGCTGGCGCTGGGCGCCCTGCTCGGAGCCTGGCGCTGGGCCGGGCGGCGCCGCCGCCGCCGCCGCCTGCAGCGGGTCGGGACGGTGCTGAGGCTCTTCGTGTACCCGGTGAAGTCGTGCAAGGGGGTGTCGGTGCGGCGGGCGCAGGTGACGCCCATGGGGCTGCGCAGCGGGGATATGCGGGACAGGTACGGCGGGGCGGGGCGCGGGGCTCCCCGTTTGCCGGGTGCTTTCCTGAGGGCCTGGGCGGGTGGCACCTGCTGCTCCGAAGGTGCCGCCGTGCCCACCACTGACGGCGCCGGGCGCGCCTCTGTCCCCCCGGCCCGCCGCAGGTTCTGGCTCGTGATCACGGAGGATGGGCACATGGTCACGGCCCGACAGGAGCCGCGGCTCGTCCTCGTTTCTGTCGGCTGTGACAACGGGCACTTGACCTTCGATGCCCCAGACATGGAGAAGCTCTGCTTGCCTGTGAACGTCCCCGGGAAAAACCCCGTCCATAACTGCAGGTACCGAAAAAGGGTTTTTTTGGCCCCTTCCCCTGTCTCTAAATACTGTCTTACTCACATCCTTTGCTTTTCAAGATTGTGTGAGGCTTTGCATTTTTTTAATGCAGAAACTGGCAGGAGAAAGTTGGGTGCTTTTGCATCTCTTCTGTGGGGGTGTGTCTCCCCATTTGGATAACGGAGAGAGACTTCAAACCAGGGCCTGTACTGATAAGATAAGGGGCAGTGGTGTTGAAATAAAAGAGGGTAGGTTTAGATTAGATAAAATGAAAACATTTTTAACAGTAAGGCTGGTAAGGCACTGGAACATGTTTCCCAGAGAAAATGTGGCTGCCCCATCCCTGGCAGTGTTCAAGGCCAGGCTGGATGTGGCTCTGAGCAACCTGGTCTGGTGGGAGGTGTCCTTGCCCCTGTCAGGGAGATTGTCCTAGGTGATCCTTAAAGGTTCCTTCTAATCCAAACTGTTCTGTGATTCTGTGAAATTCTCTCCTGTGTGTTACACAGGCGGCCAGGATTGATTGTCATAACAAAAGGTCTGGTTTTAATCTGCTAAACATTGGTGAAAACAAATCTCAGGAAATGATGACACAGTATCAAAGACCATGCATTATACATTAGCCAAATGAACTGTGGTCTTGCATCTTCATAGAAAGTTATGTTTGCTCATTAGTTTTTACTTCTAGTCTTCTCACTTTTGGTTAGGTGAGCAGTTGCATCTCAGAGCCTCAGTCTTGCCCTTTGGTGTTTCGTGATCACAGCTAAAATCTGCATCAGCATTTTTGGATGCACACTGACTGTTCAGAGCTGGTGAGCTGTCAGAGTTTAGATTCCCTCACCCCTGCCTGTAGGCATTTAACTGAGGTGCCTCGATTAAAAACTTGGTTGCCCAAGGCTCACACTGTGGTCACAGGGGAAAGACGGGCATCCCTGGAGACCAAGGTATTCCCTGTAGTTGCTACCTGAGAGGAGTTTCAGGTGGATGGGTTACAAAGAGTGATTTAGCTGTGTGCTTAGTGTTTTGTTGTATGACTTCAGGCGTAGTTGTTTTATCCATGTATTGAATTGCGTGATGGAAAACTGCCAGGGGGAGCTGGAAAATCTTTTCCCTGCTACAGTGTCAATTAATATGTAAGAGTATTTAATAACTGTAAATGGTGTTAGTCCCTACAAAGATACCGGTCAGTGTTTGGATAGCAGAGGTGGTTAATGCACCAGCTGCTATAATTAAAACTAAAAGTGCTGGCAAGGAGCTGCATTTGCTTGTTTTTAGCATAAATCTGTTGCTGTGGAAACCCTTGATCAGCATAGCTCAGTATCTCTGTTTATACAAGGCAGGCGCAAGTTACAAATGGTAGCGTTTCTCATGGAGGAATGGAACAGTCTTTTGAAAACATGTGTACAATGCCTATATGTTAGCCAATGACACATGCATACAAAAACATGCAGTTTTCAAGGTGTTATTTTTCTAAACTTTGTTGTGCCATTAGAAAAATATTTAAATAGCCTAATACATTTCAGTAATGAAAAATTATCTTGGATTTTCTGATTTTAGAGCTTAGTGATTTGTTCTTCTGATTTTTTTCTTTCTTTCTTTGCCTTAATAAACCTGCACTCTCTGCCTTTAAAACTGCTAGAATTTAAGAATGCAAATGATCAAATTTAAATGCATGTAAACAGACTGTAAGAATTACCAAGTTGTCTGGCATTGTGGGTGGTGTCATAGGATGTGAAATTGGCAACACCCATAGCTGGAACATTGCCTTGTACTTCTCAGGAAGGATCCTAAGGGTTTGTATGACTCTTGCTGTGCTTAAAAATTTGCCATTTGTAAGCTCAAGGCTGACTCTTTCCGATCCATCCGTAAGAACAAGGTTTGGGAGTGTTCAGAGAAATGAAGATTTGGGTTTTGCTCCCAGATTCTTCCCTTCCAGCATGTGAGTGCAAGTAGCTGTCTTGCTGCACAGTGTGCTCTGCTGGCCCTGCACAGACTTGTGTGTATTCCAGCCCTGGGCCAGCACGATGCCTTGACACGGGTACTGGCTTGTGCCCCATGATTTGGAGCCGAGGCAGTGCAATAGTGCCTCTAGCTGCATAGGGCTGTGCAGATGACAGTCTTGAAATTTGCTCACTCCAGTTGCAAATTTTACATGGATAATTAAAATCCTGTCTTTGGGAAAGTCAAATGCAGGACTGAAGCTAACGCATAGCACATCTTCTGTTTGTGCAAATTTAGAGAGTTTCTATAGCGCTCTGGTTAAGAAACCTTGTGCTTTTCATTTGTGCCCAATGTGAGTATGTCGAACACTTGAATTGCATGATCCATTCCTATGGGATCCCTGTACCACCGAGTGCTCAGGATAGATCTGCTTCGTGAGTGGAAAACAGTAGTGTTTGAAGCTGTAAGACCCTCACGTCTGTTGACCTGCCAGTCAGAAGGCACACAGGACTGTGGAATGGAGGCAAGAGAAAGATTACTGTCTGCAGCAATGGCATTTAATCCCAGCCTTTGTTGAGGAGCAGATATAGGAATCCCAGCAAATGGAGCAGGGATATTGCTGCTAGCACCCTAAGGGTTCATCTCTCCCCCCAGTGAGTAGAGGAGGGCTCTGAGGGCTGACTCTGGATGAACTGTGTGGGCTTCTCTGTGCTTAAAGCTGTCCAGGATATGATTGCAGAGGTATAGGAAACTGCAGTGTGCTTGGGTCAAAATGGCTACTTTGAAGAATGTAACAAAACTATTCATGACTGTTGTTGAAGTTTATTGAAAGGTTGAGTTGAGGTCTGCCTTTTCGTGCCAGGAAAGTGTTCCTTGCGTAAACTTGTTTGTATTCTGGTGCCATTGGCTTTTTGTGCACAGTGGACTTTGTTTCCATTATAAATTTTTAACCTCTCATAAGATACTGATCTATTTTATATGTGAAGTTTGAGCTTAAGTTTCACTCACCTCTAGCTAAATTTTTACAGCACTAAAATCTGAAGGAAAGGTTCCTTCACAATTAGGGACACTTACAATTAATAACACTTGTACATGTCAGTTATGGTAGCTAATCATGTCCTTTCAAACTGTCATTTATTTTCTGAAGTTAATTAGCTTTCAGTTGATTTCTTGGTAGAAATCTTTTGGTGATGCAGTCACGTGCAAATGCAAGAGCAGACCTGGTAAACAGGTGGGTTTGTTACTGGCCATAGATTTGAGAGTTGGCTCTGGGCACCTTAAGGCTATTTCAAGGCTTATTTCACCAGCTTGGTATTGTCCAACCATGTCCATGTTACTTAGCTTTCCGAAACACGGTGGCCACAAGGAGATTGCCCACTGGGATTGATCCTTGTGCCAGATTCAGAAGCCAATTTCCAGCTCATTATCCTTCAGGGGATTTGTTTTCTGTATATTGCTAGTACTATTAAAACATGTTGTTTGCCTTCAAATAGTAAGCATACTTGAGCCTTCATCTTTCCAGCTAACTTGCTGATGTGTTGTTACTCTTCAGGGTGTTTGGACACGATATCCAAGGCAGGGACTGTGGTGATGAAGTGGCTCAGTGGATCACCACTTTCCTGAAATCACAGCCCTATCGACTGGTGCACTTTGAGCCCTCCATGGTGCCAAGAAAGTCAAAGAAGATAATAGACCTTTTCCGAAGCACAGATGAGGTAAATGAATGTTCTTTTTCTCAGAAGTACTTCCTTTTAACCATTTCCCACCCACCCACCAAAACTTGCCTGTTCCACCATTGGTGATTGAGCCTAGTTTAGCAAGGTGTGTAATCATGTACTTGAAACATGTGAGTATTCTCCTTTTCTGTGGTGAGATGACTTGCTTAACTTACTTCTAAACTGTTAACCATTTGCAGCTAAAGAGTCTGAAACTGATATTTGAAAAGGAACCTTTTGTGCCTCAGCGAATAGAAAAAAGTTACATTTTTAAAGATGTTTTGATGGTGTCATCTGTGTTGCATAGAAAGCCTCCATTCCCTATCCCTTGTTAGGTCTGAGAGTTTACTGATACAAGTTGTTACTTCATATTTTGTTTAAAGGAATGATACTTAAACCAGGGCCTTTTGGCTGTGGGCCTAGGAGTTGAAAAGAATGTTACAGAAGTTTCATCTCTTTCTGTGGGAAGAGGCTCGAAGGTGTGATATTAGAGAACTTGAATGCAGATATGGAAAGGAGGTGTTGCGCTCAGATATCCTCCTGTCGTTTGAGCCATTGACACCCTTCTTGTTTGAACAACTCTCTTGGGTGAAGGTGGTTTGAACTGTCCCTGGTGGAGTGTAAGGTTTTTAAACAAATTAAAGTTATGAGTACCTTGTCTTACTGATGTTATTATTTGTATGGCATCAGTGTCTTGCTTGTTGCACAAAGAGAAGAAGGTATATTCAATTACAGATTTACAGATATGCTTTTATTATGTAAGGGCACTGAGATCAATACAGAAGACTTGGTTTCAGCAAAAGGATGTGAGATTAGGAGGGGCGACATTCAGGATCCTAGCATGAAGAAAGGGCAGAATTTTTTGTATAATTATTTCAGTAGTCATCATCACGTGATGGTTGAAAGGCATGTGCAAGGATAGGAGGAAGAATAATGTAAAAGAAAAACAGAAGTGTTATACACTAAAATTCTTGCCAAAAATTTTTTTTTTCCTGTGGAAGTCCACTTCTAGGATGTTTGTGGAGTTTTTTTGAATATTGTTCTTTGGCCTTGTTTGCTAATATGGCAGCCCTTCCACTGCCAAGCAAACTTAGACTGACAAATAGACAGTTGTAATTGAGTATTGCTGTTCTGGATGTGGAACTCCCTTTTGGAGTTGTGATAAGACTGATTCATTCGTTAGAAAAATCCAGTTAGTTCATTATAGTCAACTGGATCAGCTCAGCAGGTCTGTAAATGTCTTGAGTATCTTTCATAATTTACCATAACATGTTTTACTGAAATGCTTGATTCTGTCCGTAGTACCTGGAATAAGCATCTGGGACATGCATATGGTATTACTTTGTAAGGAGCTGTGGTAGCTTATATAATTTTGGTTTAATTCTGTAGGGAGAAGTTTAATTTTACAATTTGAGCAAATGAAACTCGCCATGGTTACTGAAATAGGAAAGAGCATGTTGTTTCCCTTGTTAATATACTTCTAGGAAAATGAAAACCTGAATGGAGCAGCCTAACAGGCTAATATGTGGCCAGTGGTTCCAACACACCTGTCCTTTTGCCATTCCATAACTTTCCTCCTGTGTTCTTACAGCAACCTTAGGGTTTGTTTGTGTTTGTTTGTGTAGGTTGCCTATCCTGACTGCAGCCCACTCTTGCTCCTCTCTGAAGCTTCAATGGATGATTTAAATACAAGGCTGGAAAAGAAAGCTAAGATACAGAACTTCAGGCCAAATATTCTTGTGACAGATTGCAGTGCTTTTGACGAGGTAAAATAACTGTCTTAAAAGTCTTTTGAAGACTTGGATATGTTTCACTGTAGCTCAATTTCCTTGTGTGACGGTGCTATGAAGGTGAGGAAAGCTGCTATTCCGTGATTTTTACAACTGAATCCCAGAGAGATAAAACTTCTACCCACATCAGTGCACGTGAAACATTCAGGGAGGAGGCAGGTCTCTGAATTATTATTTAGCTTAGCAAAGGATAAAATAAATGTGTTTAAATGACAGGCTTGCCACTGAAAGTTCATATTCAGGTGTAAAGTAGGCAAAGCTGTGCATACTGTAATTGACCAGTTAATGATACAAATAAACAATTTGTAAATTGTCAGTGTCATATTTTTTAAATAGCCTTTGGCACAGGAGTAAAACTAACCCTTGCAATACTTCAGTCCATCACTGCATCTCTGACAATGTTCTGGTAGTTCAAAAAACCCACTATTTAGGACGGTATCAGGTGATGAAATGAACTGATAATAGTGGTGTTCACGTGGGTTTATGTCATGTTGCCATTTTAAAAAAAAAATTTCCTCTGGATAGATCTGATAATTTCTCAAATCTAAAAAGTTCCTGAAGTGGGAATAGATCTCTGTCTCCCAAGAGGGATTGCAATAGGAAGCTTGTGTAGATGAGAAGCGAAAGGTTACTTCCACTAAAAATTTCCTTTCTGCAAAAATGGTGACCTGCCAGAGGCCACAGATCAGATTATCACCCACACAGTAAGAATAAATGTGGCTTAGATTCAGTGCTTCAGACAAGGGCACATTGCAGAATGGGGTTCATTATTTGTGTATCGTTCTTTTCAGATATAATTCTTAGTTGGTGCTGAATTGGGATAAATACCCTGAAATGGGATAAATGCAGTGACCATAAGGTTTTCATTAAAATAGTACTGTAATGTAAGTGTGCATATTTTGAAGGTATGAGTAAAGTGATCATCTCGAATGGTGCAGCGTTATGAATGACTGTGCTGCTCCTGGAAAAGTGATTGCGTGTGGGCGTGTCTAATCCGTGCCCAATGTTTCCCTTCCCTCAGGACACCTGGGAGGATATCCTTATTGGTGATGTGGAGCTGAAAGGGACCGTGTGTTGTGGCAGGTAAACATTTGAAACCTTTATTTTATATAGATGCAAAGAGGTTTATGATAAGAAACCGTTACTGATTTGGCACTGTGTGTCATTGCAGGTGTATTTTAACAACTGTTAACCCAGACACTGGAGTCCTGGACAGGAAGGAGCCCTTGGAAACACTGAAAAGGTTATAAAAACAGCAGCGTTTCTTAGGCTGTGGGAGAGGATTTAGGCTAGATCCCAACATGTTAGACTAGTATTTTAGAAGTGATTTGAAGTGTGTGGGTCATAATCATGCAGTGTAAGAGTCTGTGTATTTTGGCTTCCAGTGTACTTTTTGCTGTTCTGTATGGTAAGAAAATTCAAGTTCTCTCTTCTTTCTTGCGAACTTTACATTCTGTATCTCTTCCATCTCTGCTAGTGTGAATGCTTGGGGTAACAAGTGTTTAAGATACTTAAAGCTCTAACTTTGCTACTTTGACTTTTCTTTTTACAAAAATTTTTGTGTAAGTATTAGACTGCATAGTAAGTATGTGTAAGTATAGATGCATGAATACAGTCAAGCTTTTTTCCTTCCACATGAACTGTTTGATTCTCATAACTACAATATTTATTTAGTTTTTAGTCTAGTATGGTGGTGAAAACAGGGCATCATTATTCGTGTCCTCTCTTTCATCACTGATATTTTGATGTTTAGGTTTTGCTAACACTGGTTCTAAAGAAGGGCTTTCTCTCTGCAGTTACCGCCTTTGTGATCCATCTGAGAGACACATCTACAAAACCAGCCCTCTCTTTGGGAAATACTTTGCTGTTGACAAAACTGGAATGATTCAAGTTGGAGACCCTGTGTACAAGATGATCTGGGAATGAAAAAGACTTTGATCAGAGGATGCTTTTTCACCTTCATACACCAATTGTTTTCCCATGAACACAGTCACCAACATAACCTTTTCTTATTCCTTGCAATATTTTTTGTGCCATGTCCCTTTGTAAGGTGCAGGGGACTCTTTGAGGCTATGAAGTGCCAGCCCTTTCAGATCATGTAATCTACTAACGTGCCTGTAGCAACCAGGTCTTTAATTTTTCTGGAGGCTGTGAGAAAAGAAACTGATCCAATAGAGACTTCACAGCACTACTGTGAGCATCACATCTCCTAAAATTTCATGTCAACCTCAATATTGGAATCTGAAATTATGTACAGGGGTTTGCATTGTGTATTAGATACATTTAGTGCCTATAAAGAACCACAAAAACAGTCATGCCAAGCACAAAGTATGTTGGTCACAGAGCTGCCTTTACAAGTGAACATGGAGTGAGAATGGCAGGACTCTGTCTTGGATTCCACCCTTCTTTGGTCCTAATCATCTTACCCAGCTATGTGCATGTCCAGAGGCACTTTTCTGCAGTGTTTCTAAACCTGCAGTTGTTTCCTGAAGATTGCTGCTATCTTTTGAGATTGGAGCAATAGCAGGAGAAGGCTTGTGAGCTGACTAAATGCTACTGCAGTCTAGAGGTGGGAACACTGGCTAATGATGTCTGTGGGTTTGTTTGGTTTGTGACCTCTGCTCAATAGTTTGAACCGTCAGGTTTTTTCTCCTGTGAAAGGAGTTCTACCCCAGCACTGTAACACTGAGGCTGTAGTGATACATTTGCTAACATATCAGTAGAATTTCCAGTTTGACTAAAAGGATTGGATGTTCACTCTGACAGAGATTTCATGCGCAGTGGAGGGGAAGAAAAGCCATCAGGAGTGATCTGATGCTGAGCCTGCCATGTTCAAACAGATGTCCAGGCAATGTTGTAGGGCTCTGTGTTCATGCGTAGCTTCTTTGTGACTCAGTGAATCTCTTAGTATGGAAAGTTAGGCTGCTAAGGAGATGTTTGGGAAGCTGCAGCTTGAGACTGAGCATGTTAACATCCTTACTGGTCCTGCATCTAGATCTCTGGTTACCAGGCCTGTTTCAATTCAAACAAAATGTCAGGCATTTGTAGGAATCTGATAATTATATTTTCTACTGCATAAAACAAATAGCAGAGGAAACTAGTTGTTTTACGGCAGTATTATCTTTAATTGTTATGTGATTTTTTTTCTTTTTGAAAGTGAACTCCTAGATAAAAGCCAGCTATCTTTCAAATGCTTGTTGCTTGTTTCAAAAGCTTGGTGCTTTGTTATGGGTTACTAGATCTAGAAAGAGTGTTCCCCTAGCCAAAGAGAGGAATCTAATTAAGTGTGGAGAAGGGCAAATATGTCTGAATTTGGTGTTTAGATTCTTTCTATTTTAAGTATAAACTTGAAATTTTAATGCATTTAGTTCACAAATTAGACCTGAAGAATGGAGAACCATTGGGCTTTGAACAAGTTCAGGTGGATGTGTGTGACAAGCCTGAAGCAGAAATACAGGGAAGGTATATTTATGAACTCAAAGTTGCTCTGATTGTCATTTTGTTAGCAGAGTGCTCTGTAAGGATTAGGTTTTCCTGGGACAGACAAGTGCCCAGTTTGGACTCCACGTTGCATATTTGTGTATTGTTATGCCTCATGCAACAAACAGTGGGAGGATATGAGAGAAAAAGCATCTTTTGAAAACAAAGGATTCTGAGGGTCAGTTTTAAAAAGCAAGTGTTGAAGGTTCTTAATGTTAGAAGCTGAAAGCTTGTGGAATTCCTAATGATATTATTAAGCACAGGCAGCCTGCTGGCCTGCCAAAGCAATTAGTTAAGTGTGTGTCTCTTCATTAAGTCAAAGAAGCGGAAGGAAAGAGAGCTGATTTTTTGCCTCCAGCGAAACATATTTTTTTTCACTGTTGTTTTAGCAGCACATCAGCATTTATGTAACAAATTGTGTGCTATAGATCCTGTAGCCTCTCATTAGGCTGTTGTCAATTGGGATAATTTGGAAATGGGGCTGTCCCTGCAATGGGAAACAGCCATCTGCATTCTTACTGAGAAGAGGGCATAGATCTAAACCCCTGATTTACTCCTGTAAAGCTTCTTAGAAGAATATTCCTAGAATCCCAGAACAGGTATGCACCTGTGTACAATACATTTCACAAATGACACTTAAAACAATCATGTTGTCAAAGAGGGCTGTTTTGGGAAGTCAAGAGCATAACTTAGAACATTACACTGTAAATATCTTCATGTAACTTGAATTGCTGTAACTGTATGAATTTTATTTGATTTTGTTAAAACAATTTAGGAAATTGACTGAAAATATGTCAATCATAAACCACTGTTTCTAAATTGTATACTTAAAGTTAGTACTTTTTTTTTTTAATTGTAGAAGAAGAAAAAAAACTATAAACTTTAGTTAAAGTCTCATAAGCTGTAGCATTTGTGAATCTTTCTTACCTTTTCCTTTTTTCCCTGTTTTCTGTTTCCAGGATCTCAGGAGTAGTTAATACTGACGATTTTTTTTTTTTTTAATCCTACCTCTAAGTACAAGAATATATGCAGTTAACCAGAGGGTATGTGTAAGACAGCAGAACCATCAGATAATAAGTGGTCACCAGACTCAGTTTTGCAACCCAACAAATGTATGAAAATAGGGGAAAATAGGTTTGAAAGATGAAAAGTTTAGTACAGTCAAGTCAATGCATGGTCATCCTTCCTATTTCATGTCTTATAGGATAAAACCAAAACTTTTTTTTACAGGACTTGTTACACCGATAATTCTTGCAGAAGACCATGTAAGAGAAGGACAGTTACTGCAGGCAGAAATTTCCAGGTTACTTAAAATTCGAGGTGGGTATGTTTTCAGCCAAGTCTGCCTACCCTCCAAAAAGCCTGAGAAAGATCATGCTTCAGCTTCTTAAAGAGAAGCACAGCCTTCCAAAGGCATCACTCTGCTGCTCTATAAGAAGTGAAGAGACTCCTGGTCCTTGCCTCTACAAATGGCAAAAGTTTCAAAAAGGGCTGACACAGGGTGTTAATTTCTGGTCTATCCCAGCCCCTTAAATTGCCTTTTCCTCATTCAGGATCCATAAGAAATTCTCTCTACTGGGTAGCTGACAGGCTGAAGTCTACACATGCAAAATCTTTGTTTCTTTTGGACAGAAGATTCTTAATGCAGGCATAAAACCCATGTGTGTATCGGTCTTCAGCTGAAAGAGAGGCAGCATTCATACCTCATAAAGGTTCATACTTTTACATAATCTGCATTGTGTTAATGCTAACAATCTCAACTTAGAGAGTCCCTGTTACTAGATACTATTTTTGCATTTTACCTATGTGGCTGCATGTTCTCAAGGCATTTCTGTGCAGACAGATTGAGAATGAGCCTTTAGTTACTGAGTAACCTCTATTTCCAGTATTCAACAATAGCCTGGCTTGAGGAATGCCACTCTCCTCAGTGGACCACAGCTCATCACACTGGCTTCAGCAAATCACAGAATCAGAGTGGGTAAAGTTGGAAGGGAACACAGCGGGTCATCTGGTCCAACCTCCCTGCTCAAGCAGGGCCATCCCAGAGCACATGGCACAGGATTGTGTCCAGACGTTTCTTGAGTATCTCCAGTGAGACAGACTCCACAGCCTCTCTGGGCAACCTGTTCCAGTGCATGGTCACTTGCACAATAAAGAAGTTGTTGCTCATATTCAGGTGGAACTTCCTGTGCATCAGTTTCTGCCCACTGCCTCTTGTCCTATTGGTAGACACCACCAAGAAGAGCCTGGATCCATCCTCTTGATACTCACTTTCAGATACTTACTGATAAAATCAAAACACAAGTAACTAGGCTGAGCTAAACAGCAGGTAGAGATAGAGATTATGTTCCACCTGTACAGACTAAAGACGTGGAGTAGCTTGTGGTACGTCACTGTGAAGAGTTTGGGTGGGAACCTCTCATTTTTCTGGCACTATGTAAAGAAAAAGCATCTCCCCTTTGCCCCTGGACTGTTATGCACAAAGCATCTAGCTGGCTGAAACTTCATTTTCCTCCAGGAGCAATATTGTAGAGAATTGTATCTTCTCTAGTGTACAAAATTGCTCTGACAGCTTATCACTGCTTGTTTAACAGCTGACTGTTCTCACTTCCTTTAGGCACTAGAGAATAAGCACAGTGAAACAATTACCGGACTCCATTGATGCACTAACCCTCAAAGCCTCTTTGCTGTGGAGTTCCAAAGACCAGCTTCATTCACTCTTAATTGAGGTTTGTCTTCCAGAGCTTCTGAAGGATGATGATTCTTCAGCCACAGCAGCCACAATTATATTCACTGAGTCATGGACAGCTATTTTCAACAGACCTTCCTATAACACTTTGGCATAAGTTAAAGGTGATGGCTAAATCTCTTCATTTTGTCAAAATTTTGCACATTGTAAGTGTAGGACTGGAAAAAACAAAACAGCTGGATCAGAGTGCAGTCTTCTATAGCTGCGAAAACAAAGCAATAGACATTAACTTCAGGCTTGGACAATACCTCCTTCATCCCTCTCCACATACCATGGGCCACAGGGCAAACTTCCTGTCAAGCTTTGAAAACTTTAAAATTTTGATAAAAGATCAAAAGCCACAGTGGTAGTTGGACTGCAAGAAGATCATACGAGAGATCAAGAGTACTACCAGTGTCTTAGATGCTTTCAAAGGTAAAGACTGAACTCCTCAAAAAATAATCTTCCACTGTGTTTCCAGTTGTGGGATTTGGTGGTCCATATTAATTCTCCATTCCTTGGGTTTGTTTAAGATAAAGCAGAAGGTCAACCTCTTTTCAATTACCTCAAGAAACAGATAACATGAAATTTCATTTCCTTCAGCTCTCCTTTATTTCTGTTTAATAGACCTAAAGCTGTCCAACAATGGTTTGCCATATCCTGGGCTGCATGGCTTTTAGTAGAACTCTCTTCCAGCTTATGTTCATGAGCTCAAAAACGTAAGTCACAGACATCCTAACTGAGGATGCAGATTGCTCTGTAATTAATCCTGGAAGGGGCACCAGGAAGCCAAATAGAATCCATCAATCTAAACTTACTTGTTAAAAGTCTGGGAAAATACCTCATACTTTCAGAATTCCGTGAGAAGTATCTGCTCAGCCCTGGAAGCAGTTTTAGGAAAAGGCAGAGTTTATTTGAGATGCAACTCAAACACACTTGAGTCCTTCAACAGCCACTTCAGCTCTTGGCACTGTGTCTGATGGAGCAGAATGTCTGTGTTGAACCTCGCTTGAAGGCAGCCCTGCATGCTACTGCTCTCTACTTGTGGGAACTGTACTGTGCTGTGCCACCAAAACACCTGCCTAAGTGGTCATCTGGATCTTCCTCATTGCAAGACTCTTCTCTGCTACATAGGGTGGCAGTGTTGGCTGTGCTTTCTGGGAGGGCCTATTTTGGGAACAGCCATGCTTCAGGAAGCCGCTGGGACTTATCAGCCCCTGGGAGGATGCTGAGAGCAGATAAAATTGAAATAGCTAGCAAGAACCTCTGTGGCATTGCTGAGAACCTGGCTCAGATTATCACCTGGAGTCAGCCTGGCCTTGTGGAATCTATCTTTGGAAGCAGTGGCGGCAGTGCTGGAGTCAGTGTTGTGCAGCTACAAAGGGTAAACAACACGTGTGTTTATTTTAAGATTGCCAACAAGAGCAAAGTCCACGTGACTTCTTTAGTTTGAACATGCAGCTGGACCCAAGGGAAGTCAGACACTGCAGCAGAAAATGGAAAGCTGCTAGAGGAGAAAAGAAACCAAAACATTATGATGCTATTCCACTTTTTTATTCTATTAGAATTATAGAATGGCTTGGATTGGAAGGGACCTTAAAGGTTACAATTCCAAGCCCCCTGCCATGGGCAGGGACACCTTCACTAGACCAGTTTGCTCAGAGCTCCATCCAGCCTGGCCTTGAGCACTGCCAGGGCTGCAGCCCCCATAACTTCTCTGGGCAACCTGTGCCTCACTACCCTCATTGTAAGTATTGCGCTTACCAACTGCAGAGAAACTGCAAACATGGATGGCATGGCTAGATAGTTTTCTTGCCTGGGGAGCAGAAGAGATTAGCTCCTGCACCTGGGGAGTTTAGAGGTAGCAGTATATCTGAAACCTTAGTTACTTGGCTTGACTACATAATTCACTGCTGTTAAAACCTTTTATTTTGGTTGGTTTGTTTGCTTTTCAGCAGAAAATTATAATTTTATTTACACAGGTGTGTTAAAATATTATTTTGCTAATTTAAAACAAACAAGCCCAAAAATACTCCCTCCTGACACCTCCCCCCCACCAAAAAAAAACACACCCCTCCAAAACCCTAAACCTAAAAATCTCTGGGTTTTTTCAGTTGTTTGTTATGAAAAAGATTGCCAACAGCACAGCTCCAAGCAGCAGAAAAGCCATATTGCCAAACAACAAGCAATGCATTTAATCATTATGGAGCCATCTACCAGCATCTCTTTCCTAAAAACCCTGTCAAATTTAGCATTCTTACAAGAGCCTTGGAACACCAATGCTTGTCTTGTGTTCTGCTGACCTTTCTTCAATCCAAAAATAGCTGTTCTTACCCCATTGAACTTTCTACAAACAGAAAGACATTTGATGCCAGCTAAATTTGAAGAAAATAAACTATATTTAAAGCTATTAGTCAGTATTACAGATAGTTCCTGCTTTCCCCCATGCCCCGGGATTGTTTGCCTTTTTAAAATGGAATAGGTTTGGATGGAGTATGTTTCTCTGGCATGGCTGTTCTGAAGGGGCCTCCCACAGATGCTATTTAACATATCCTCTGTTAATTCAAGGGGAGGTGAGTGTATTTTATCTGTTCATCTAGATGGAGCTCTCAAAGTGGATTTGGAGCCGGATTTGAAGATCATTTTAAATTTGTATATTTAAAAGTGGAGAAGTATGCCTGCAGGTGAGTCTGAAAGCAACCACTCTTATACCAAGCTCATTTATCCTTTTTGAAAAATAAAATTTGATTGTGCACTATTAATAATAGATTTCAGATAATGCTTTTGGGTTTCTTTAGGGTTTATTCGCAGAGTGTCAGTGTTTACTCTGCATGTTCTCACCAAAATTACAAGATCCTGAAATTCTCCACAAAAAAAATCATACAACACAAATGTGGTTTTGAAAAGCAATTCAATTCCTTCTGTCCTCTCTCACTTTTTTTTATTGGGTAATGCAATTGTTTCCTTCCATCTTAAACCCTTAAAACAGTCACCTGTTTATAGTGTCTCTGTGTGTCTATGTGTATATATGCATATTTACATATTTATTATTGACTGTATAAGAAATCAACCTTGGGTTCAAAATGGTGTGGTTTGCATTTATACTCAAATACTTTGTTTTGTCAGGTTCCCCAAGGTTGCCCCAAACAAACGTCTGAGGGTATCTTAAAGCTGGCAAGATAATCAGCTCTGACCAGTTTATTTCCATTCCTGATTGCTTATTTTTCCCATGAGAAAATCCTTTTGGATAACATGTTTAACTTGTGGAAGGGAATGGAAGCTCCATTCCTGCAAAATGTGAAGGTTCCCTGACCTGCTATTCTTGTTTCATGCTCACTACAACCTATTATAGATGCATGTATTGGGGTTTTTTGTTTTCTTTCCTGGCAGGTTTCCAATTAAAAAAAAAAAAATGGAGGCATCACTTTTGGGACATCCTCTGGACTAAAAGACTCTTGGCATCAGTGAAATAAAGCTGGATGGTACACAGTGTCCCAGCACCGGATGAAGCTCTGATAATTAACTTTTAAAGCTTTAAAACTTCTTTGGCTTGTGGGGTTTGTTCCTTTTTTCTTTATTTTTTTTGTTTGTTTGTTTGTTTGTTTTGTTTTGTTTAGTTTTCTTTCTCCTTTCTTTGTCCATCTTTAGTGACTGGGAAATCACGTGGCATAAGGGCACCTTAAAGGAAGCTTTTTCTAAATTTCCAGCTTCAGTGCTTTCTGCTGCACTTTAAGTCCTTCCGTGTCACACAAATGGTGCATCCCTCAGTGTATCTGAATGCTCAGTCCCCTTTTCCGCAGGTTGAACATCTTTCCTGTAGTGGCTCTTAGTCCAGTTGCTCATGGAGCCATTCAGGGTGTAGTGGAGCCAGGTCGGATGGCATTGGGACTCCCTGCTCACCTTAGTGTGTAGTGAGGTCAGGGAAAGGAAAGGGAGAAGAACAACTATCATAATGCATTAAAATGGTAAATAGTTTGGGGTTTCTGTTTGCCAAAGCCCAGTGAAAGATGTGTTTCTGCTGGATAAGGACAACCTCTGTTGAGATCATAGGACCCTTACTGTTGCTCCCAGGGTTCTGTGTTTTACCCCAGCATGTCTGGCAGGTTCCTAGAGATTGTATGGCCATAAATGCAGCCCCATTCTAAAAATGCCAACACCTAGTGCGTGTTGGTGTGCACCTGGCTGTGTGTATATGCACTTTTGAGAGTTTCCACCAGCCATCCCAGTGACATCTCTGGGGACACTGAGCACAAAGGTGGGGAACTGTCCCTGCAGCCTCCCCTTGTGCCGCAGAGCTGAGTGGCAGCTCCAATGTGTGCACATCTATATAGCCTTGTAAAAGAAGCCTCTGTGTGCTGGATGGTGTCAGGTGGCATCTCCAGAGGTATCCAGTGGAACTGGAAAGCAGCCTTGTGTGTATTAATGACCAGTTGCAGTGTGTAGTCTGCTGTAGCTTTGGCTGTGACCATAGATACTCTGCTGAGGGCTGCCTTCTCTGGAGAATGATGTTGCTTATCTTGGTTTTGCCACTTCAGTAAATCTTTTGCTGTCTTTTGCACTGTGCTGAGACACGTGGGGTTTTCCAGTGTGATACGCTTTCCTACATGTTGGTTGTGCCTGTGCTGTCGCAGAAGTTTTTGATTAATGTATCACGTGTATGCCAAATATCTACTTCTTGAAGATGATATACTGAGAAGGAAAGATGCAAAATCAATTTGGGATATAGGACGTCCCAGGCTTATTTGGTTAGAGTGAATTTATTTGTGTCTAATCCCATTGGTGTCAGAAGTTCTGCTTTCAGTCTTCACCCCATATTGAAATTAAAAGCCTTGGCACTCATCAGTGCCAAGAAATAAATAACTGACCAAGGTTCTCTCTTCAAACTTGTCCCAAGTGAAGTTTTTTGCATGATTATTTTTGTTTTATTTGCATCTGTGACTGGAACCAGTTCCTGACGGTGTCATGGCTGAATAGCAGCCTGTGCTTTAGGGAGTCTTCCATAAATTGCATGGGACAAGTTCAAGCCAGGAGTCACAAGGGTAACAATAAACACATGAAGGTTTCACACAGATCAGCTTCTTGAAAATGCTGTACTCACTATCACTCCCTGAGAAGGAATGACTGTTAAGTAAAACTTTCTTCTCTGCTTTAAGATGCCCTGGCAAATTCTGCTACAGGGACTAAACAAGTGGGGAAAACAACCATCTGGAAAGGAAATCTCTGGGGACTGCTTTTGAGGCAGGCATAAGTGACATCACAAAAGTTATGCTTCTTTCAACAAAGCAGTTTTTTCAGGGAGTCTTTTCTAAAGTCAGGGAGGGATTTATCTGTTATAAGCCACAATTGCTGAACTGACGTGTGAATAGTTGAAATAACCAAGAAGCTTTCTGTGAATAACACATGGGCATGTAATGTGTGGGTGGCACACCCTGAGTGAAAGTGCTTTAATAATGGTGTTCCTGGGCTGTGCAGTAATGGAGAGAAGGGGAGAAATGGCTCCTCATTCTCTGAGCACGAGATAATGGTTTTCCTTCTCATAAAGCCTTCCTTTTGGCTAGAAGGTGGGTATTTTTAACATCACTCTTTTAATGTCCTTTTGATGGGACAGAGCAAAGGGAAGAAAACAGTCTTCACATGCTACAAAAAAAAACAGATGCATTTCCACTGCATTTTGGAAGAGCATGGGGGCAGTTCCTCCTCAAAGCACTAGTGTGCTATGGTTCAGCCCTGGCACCAGTTTGCTTCACATTGCTGTTCAGCAGTGTCCCATCAGCTGTGTGCAACTCTCTTTCAATGGATGTTGCTTCTGCAGCCAACAGGAGGAGCAGGAAACCACTTCTGAATTAGAGCCAGGAGTCACTTGTAAAATACTCCTTTGGCCATCTCATGAAGGGCTTGCAGCACCTTGGGGGTGTTAATTCAGCACCTGGCAAGCTTTGGGCTTCTTACAAACCCCAAGGGGAATGGATAATCATCCTCTCTTTCTCTGAGAAGAGCAGAGTGAAACACAAGAGGTGAAATGCTCTGATAATGACAGTCAGGCTCTGCCAGCACTTTGCAGTCAGAAAGCAGTGGCTCCTGGAGGACTTCCAGGCATTTCTCAGTGACAGGCAGGAGCCTGTGTGTGCCGTGCAGGGCATGCACAGTGAGCTGGCAGCATCCAGGAGCCTTTGGCATGCCAGCAGGCACACTGCACATAAGCTGGGCCTGGAAGCCCCATGGTGGTGGCACAGGCCAAGGAACTTCAAAGCAGCAGTGAGTGAAGGCTGCCAGCCAGGGCTTTACTAGGTTGCAACCAGAATGCAGATGACACAGGAATCCTGCTTGAGGACTGTCTCTGCTTGGTGCTCAACTGTGCTGTGAGGAGCTTGGGTTGATGTGCCACAGGGTATTTGTCTTGTCCTTGGATTTGCAGGGTAGAGACACCTTTAGCTCCTCCTCCCTTGAAGTATAGGTTGTAGTTGTCTCCCTTTCTGAAGCAAAGGCTGGTGATAATCATGTGTTAGTATCATGAGTAGTCAGTGTTGATCCACAGCTGCAGCAGAGGCAAAACTGCATTTTATTCTTTTGAGAGGAAGAGAAAAAGAGCTCATTCAGGATTTGATGTTGCCTGCTGGAACAGGAATAGGAATGGCTTCCCTTCACTTCCAGGGATGGCAACTCCATCACTGCCCCAGGCAGTCCATTCCAATGTTTAACAACCCTTTCCATGAAGAAATTCCTCCTGATGTCCAACCTGAACATCCCCTTGAGCAGCATGCCCTCTTGTCCTGTCACTAGTTGCCTGGGACAAGAGAATGACCTCCATCTGGCTACGACCTCCTTTCAGGCAGTTGCAGAGAATGAAAAGGTCACCTCTGAGGCTCGTTTTCAAGAAAAAGAGAATCCATACAGGGCTGTATAGGTATTGAGAGGGGCTTTGCTGTTGAAGATTTTTAAGGACAAGTTGGACAAACCTTGCCCAGAAAGTTGGGGGATATTTTTTTGTTGTTGTTGTTTGGGTTTTGGGTATTTTGCATTGCTGTTTAGTCTGTAAGTTCTCCCTGTAAGTGCAGAAAGGTCATTAAAACATTGTAGCCCATGGTTCAGCTTCTTGCATAATAGATCTGGCATTTTAAGTCATTAGCAATAAATGTTAATTTCTGGCTATTGCTGCAATGGATAACTTTGGATAGAAAGCTCTGTACAAACAATAGACAAGCTAAAAGAGATTTAAATTGCTATTGAACTCTCCTTGCACCTTCTGGGATGAACAAAGCAAACGAACAACCACAAAAAAACCCAAACCACACAAAACAAAACAAAAAAAACAATCCAGGACATCTGTAATCTGTGGACACTGAAAAGCTGAATTGGCCTCACATATCCATAGAACACAACAAACTTGTGTTGCTTCACTTCAGTTATCGTTTATACTTGTCAAAACTCACAGTGCAATATGGTACATTTTCACCCTCAATTTCTACTGGAAATTGCTTTTAGAGTGACTTATTCCTTATTCTTTTTTCTGATTCCTGACATGTTCCACATTTCAGTAGCTCTTAATTTTAATACCCATAACCTTAATCATTGGCCTTTCGAGTCATCATGTTTGAACTGTTAAAGTTAAGGGTCTGGAAGCCCTAAGCTATACATCCAGCATCTCCAAGAGTGAGACCTGAAACTGAAGAATTACTTCACCTGAATAAGGTGATTAGGATTTGACTTGAGATCTCAGTGTGCTATGGATGATCTTTGTCTTTCCCTTTCTTCAAGATGTTTTTGTGAAGCAATGCTTCAGGGATTTGTGCTGTATCCTTCAGAGCTCTGCTTTTCTTGTCTGATCTGGTTAGCCTGATAAACTCACCACACAGGAGCATCACTGTTTGTGTCACCATGTTAATTATACACAAAAATGCAGCACTGCAAACATAGCACTTCTGCTGTGAGACCTGGTCCAGCTGAAGTCTACATCCAAGAAGTCCTGATGTGGTTTGCTGCCATGTACCTGCTCACTAGGATGTCTGTGTTGGTAAATGAGAATTGTGTCTATAAAGGACTTAGACTTCCATCTTACGAAACTCATAAACAGATAAAAGAATTCAGCATGAGCTCTCTAGCCTGCCTTAAGACTGTGCATGAACTTTAAGCTCCCATAAATATAACAAAGTGTAGGTTTCTAGGAAAGGGAATCATTTAACTTGAGGGACTGATGTGCTTCACATCTTGAAGGACAAATCCAGCTGAGGATCCTTCACTCGTGCCTGAAGGAGCTTTGCATTTGGCAATGCTGAGTCCTAAATCTGCGCTAGCTCTACAGTTGTCAGCAAACTATTCTCTTACCTCTATCATTTTCCAGATGTTCAAGAAGTAAAGATGTATTTTACTCCTACTGTCAGCTGTTTGACAGTGCTGCTGCTTTTTAAATAAATACAAAAGTTAAGAACTAAATCATAGCTAAAGCATAAATACACTTTAAAACCACATTTGAATAGAGTTGCTATTGCTCACCTCTTAGGGCTCTGTTGCTATTACTGGAGCTCAGATTACCCTTGGTTGAATGTTTCAGGGAGTTTTGCTCCCCTTGCTATTTAGGTGGTTTGGTACTACTGAAAATGCAACTCTTTTGGCTGGGATCTTGGGAGAGAGCTCTCTCTCCCATGTGCTGCTTGGAGCATGTGCACAAGTGCACCAATGATTGTTCTACCATTGAATTGCCTGCTCTGTGTATCAGTGGAAGTTTTACCATTGTTTTCAATAGAAAGAAAATCAGACCTTTACCACTTTAAGATTTTACATGCTTTTCTCATTTTAGGGCATTTCAATTGACTCAGTGAACCCTAGGGAAAAATGTATAATAAAACTGGTGAAAGAGGCCACTCACACCTGTGCCACAACCTGTGGCACTTAAAGTATATCCCCCAGATAACACCTCTGTGCTCCTTGCAAAGCCAGGAAGCACCGAGTTCTTTTGGTACCAACTGAGAAGTTTCTAATGATGTGCTGGGAATAGCCATAAACAGGGATTGCAAACACATTATACTGTGATATGTTTTACCCTCTTTTGTTGCTGGGGGAAGAAAAGTGCCAGTTAAAAACTGTGTGTTAGAAACAGTGTTTCTACTTTTCTGATGGTGCATTTAATTTTTAGTGGTATTTGAAACACAGCTTAAATGATCCTTATCAGACTCATCTTAACAAACTGTTTTCACTCCTAGTGAGGGTCTTTCTTGAAGTGCCAGCTGCTTTGAGATGCTTTTCAGCATGAACATACCTTCCAGAAAACTTCCAATGTAGCTGCAGGGTCCAGCAGAGAAGTCTGTATTCAGCAGACTACAGGGCCAAGCCACCCTGAAGAGATGGCTCTGGCATTCCCCTTATATAAAGAAAACAAAGATAAACTCATACACAGAGTTGGGTGGGTGGAATTTAGGCTCCCACGTAGAAACTGAGCAAGAGAATATATTTTCTCCTGCAGCTATCTGCAGATGTTTTTTTCTGAGCCTGTATTTCTGCAATAACTACCATATTCCTTTCTGGGTTGTGTTTTGCATCACATTGACCTCTGAAAAAATACTACCCATATGCAAATCCTATGACTCGTCAAACTTTATTTATTATTTCCTCTCATGTCACAGATGATATATTTGGTCTTCAGGTTTTCTTTACAACATAAGCTTTCTCCTTCAAAGAGTACAATAGTCCTGAAATGAATATGAATTATATTTTAGGCCATATGTTTTATCATTTTGACAGAGTAATGACATAGAAGGAATATGACAGGGAAAGAAGTTCTTGTTTACTGTACTTTTTCTAGCTGACCAAAGTAACTAGAACACAGTTAGGTTAGAGGAGAGGGATGGGATGGTTTTGCTTTCTCTTCTGTGCAATTACAGCTTAGACAATGACCTGAAAATTAATCTCAAGAAGAAAACTGTTATAAAACAGCTATGGCAAGTCACTTAGTCGTGAGCATCGATATCTGTATTGCAAAAGTCTTTATTCATTTGTTTTCTTTACCACCTGTCTGCTCTCCCTTTGCTGATCTGTCTTTGTGGTTTTACTTTGTCTTTGCTCAGTGGTGCTCATGTGGTTGCTCCTGGCTCTCTTTCCTAATAACACACATGAACCACATACCTGGTGATGGAAAATCCCTCTTCAGGCTCCCACTGACTTGAACAAAACCTTGTTTTCACCTGCTTTTCTTAAAGGCACAGATGGTGCAGCAAGAGCCAAGGTGATGGAGAGCAAGTGCCACGGCACTGGGCTCTGCTGCCTTCTCAGCAGTGCTGAGCAGATCCTCAGACCCAGCGAACAGTGAGCTGGAGCTTGCTGCATCTCTGTGCAAGTGCCGAGAGGAGATGTGCCCTCCTGCAGCCTCCTCATCACTGCCTGTTTATAAAACCCTAAAGCAGCAAAGGTGGCTCTGTCTGTGAGCACAACTGCGTGCAGGAGAAAGGAGGGAAGAGGCAGTGTGGTTTAGCAATAGGATTTTTAAATAAGGAATACTGTGTTAACATTTGAAATCTAGTGATTCTGCTGCTGTGATTGTAGTTTGAACTTTTTTCAGAAAGGGCCTGGAAACTGTTCTGAGAAGGAAATCCAAAATTAGGCTTTGCACTGAGACCACAGATTTAGGATCTCCCAGAGTCAGGAACCAGCACGCAGCATGGCAGTGGGGGCAGTGACGCATCAGAACTGGCTTCCAAAAGAAGAATATGTCAAGGCAGCAGCTGTTTACTGTTTTATTGCTGATGTACCATGCATAGTCAACCCTTTCTTGAACTGTGCTGCTGGAAAAGGCAGTCAGAGTACCACAGAAGGCTTAATCATCTGTGGCAAACGGGTATGGGAAGGCGAAAGAAATCAAAAGATGGGGATTTCATTTACTTTAAGTTAGCACTTGGAGAAAAGAAAGTGAAGGCAGAACTCTACCTTCACACCAGTGTAACTGCATTAGTGTAGCATTGTTTGTTTCCATTAACTGATTAGAATTGTATAGAAATTATATTGTCCTGTCATTATTACCATTGAAAGTTAATTAATATTTGGGATCAATTTTCCAACTAACTGCATAAAAGGATATACTATTTGTTGGAAATAGGACTGTAACTCAGATATTTAAATTCTCATTTTTCATATTCTCATGTTTTATACTTTTTAATGACTGCTTCATTCTTTGATCTGAATAAGCAGCTCAGACCTTGTGCAAATGAATAGTGTTTCCACTAACTGTATTATTTCCAATGTATTTCATGTACAGGAGCTCAAAGCAACTGAAATGCTAAGAAGTTTTTTTAAATCAGATTTTTTTTTTAGTGGTATCTAGATAGGCATGACTTAATGTTGTAGGTTTTAATTTTGATCAGCTCCTGGCCTTTATGTTGTATGTGTTCGGTACAACTCCATCCCTCCATTCATCTGTACAGCCACAGAGAAAGAACCCCAGACAAACCAAACCCCAGTTCTCAGCTGACAGTCACACACTTTTAAAAAAAGAATTTTTTTTAAAGGTGTGTCTATCAAAAACAACATTGAGTAAATTCCTCCTATACAGACTTTTATATCAAATAGTTAAGTATCTTGAGAAGAAGCCCATGGTGATAGAGATAAATGTATTAGAAGGGTGGTGATGTCAGTTTTATCCATCTATTTTCTTGCAGTAGCTGCATGATGAGAATCAGGGTTTCCCTGTTCTCCTGAATTTCGTCTTCATAGGGGCTAATGCAGAAAAGCCAGTACTCATTTGCTGTTTGTTTTGTTATTGGTTATCTCTTCATTTGTCTGTTAGTGAAAGTAGACAGATGGTATTTTGCCCACAGACAGCCTATAGCTCACAGGACTGGCATAATAATTTAGAGGAGAGCAGTGGAGTGAAATGGGTGAGACTTTTGTTTAGACAGGGATTCTGTTCCTAGCTCTGCCCGAAGTGACCCTACACAGCCTTTCTGAGCCTCCTGTATTTTATCTCTGACATGGGTGGACTGATACTTGCTTTCCTCATAAAGTAGGAAGATGAAGATGTGCTTAGCGATAAACTATCTGAAGTGTCAGTATCATTAGGCATAATCAGGGGAAGAAGTAAAAGCAGGACTCCTGGGTCTCCTCCAAGCTTTCCCTGGCTAGAGAGGCACTCCAGCCATCCCAGCTGTTTTTCCCACAAGTGCTGGGGTTTGCCAGTTTTATTCAGTTGTTTTTATAAACAATGGAGGAGGGACAGTTCTGTTCAAGTAACATGCATAGAATGGGTAAGTAAATTCTCTCTGGAAATTATAAAAAAACATTTGAAAAGTGAGACCCTTCCTTCTTCAGCGAGTGGATCTCACAACGGGGCCACACCATCTCTCAAATCCTTCTCGCCAAAATCTGGATTCTTTCTACAAACCCTAGAAATATAACAGGCTTTTTAAAGAATCATAGAATCATTTAGGCTGGAAAAGATCTTTAAGATCAAGTCCAGCCATAAGTTATGCTGTTAAACAGTGTAGTTTTTCCTGCTCTTATTTCTAGAAGTAGATGCAGGGCAATGTAAAGGGTGACATGTTTCCTAAAGTATGCACACATTTTTTGTATTTAATCTGAAAAAGAACACAGAACTAAACTGAGGCTGACCGATCAGGGTAAGTACCAGAAGGTTAAGGTAGGGGGTTTGTTTTGCTAGCAATTTCAAACCACCGAAGTCTCCAACTCTGTAGTCACCTCTTTTTTGATATCACAGATGGTATCTTGAGAATTCAGCCTGAACACAATGGGAATGTCAGCATTAAAGATTTGACTATTTCAGGTTTTTCTCAGTTTTGTTTCATCTAAAATATTTGTGGAGTTCAGATAAAATCCTGTGGAGTCCCATGTATAAACACGTTTCTGCTGTCTACGTTTATCCTAAGCTTTAGTGTTCCTTATCAGCTTTAGCGTATAGAGGCAACTGTAAACAAAAAAAAAAAAAAGAATTTTTAGTTCCACTCAGATCAGCTCTTTTTATGAGCTTGGTTTGCATTTCTTTACACTGTGACTATGTCCAGATTTTATGTCCAGATTTTCTCAGTTCCTTTGGTAGGGCGGTTTTCCCTAGTTTGGATGTGTCTTTCATACCAAAAAAGGCAAAAAGAACATGGATTAAAGAGAGTTGAAGGTGCAGTATTTAATCCTCTGTAAATCATATTCATCTGTGGTTGAAAACATTTCAGCCTAACAACTTTTTTAGGGTCTGGGAGTAAACAATCACGAAGAAATGAGAAAAATGTAGTTTAATTGGAGCAGATTAATTTTGTGTATTAATACCAAAATAATGTCTGTATGTATCTTCATTACTCCATGCACAGGAAAACTTAGTCTGGATTTCATGTACTGCATTTGGAGCAAGAGCTAGATTTTGGTTGCTTGAATATCCCCTTCCCTGCCCTGTTCTTCCATCTTATCCTCAACCCAAGACTGGATCTTCGTTATTTTGACACCTGCAGGGTCTCAGGTTGGACCCAGCTAATGAGTCCACATGTTGTTGTTTATTTCAATAAAAATACCAGATTACTTACAAAGAAATTAAGCAATCTTTTCAGCCTGTGAGCGCAGCCTCATGGGACAGCCAAGGACAGCTGTAAAGTTCTTCTTTTTAAGAAGTTCTGGTTAATGTCGGCTGAGAAAGCTCTCAGTAAACAAATGAATAATTGATTGCTCAGCTTTCACATAGCTACTGCGTTTCTGGGCCCACATGACTCATTTGTGAACCATTCCTGTCGTCCTAATGCCATAACATTGGAGAAATGATGATTGTTTCTTGGAGGATTCTTCTGTGGACATAGTTGCCAAGACCAAAGCTGTAATGGTTTGTTATTATGACCTTTGTTATTCCATTAGGCTCAATAGCTTTAAAAAAATGATGTGTGCATACTTTAGGAAAGTTTTTACCCTTTACATTGACCTGACATCATAGTTTATGCTACAAAATGTATTAATGACAAAGTAGTGTTTTCATGTCAGGAGGACAAATTTTAACAACTATAATCTGCCCTTAGTCATCATAAATACAAATGTATTGGTAAAACAGACCTTGTTAATGCAGCCAAGACAAATGCTAGGCCATATTTCAGATGAATTGAAGCACTAGTCTATACACTCCATGATTTTTTTTTTTGTAGCTTCAAATACATTATTGTCAAAGCACTGTTAACATGAGTTTTCCAGGGGGTATTGTAGAACAGTAATGGCCCATCAGATTCAAACAACCTAGGCCATTTTTCTTGATTACTTGAAGATGTGTAAATGTCTTTGAGGCTATGGAAGGGCATAGGGAGCATTCAATTAATATTATTTTGATGGTTTTTTAATACTTGAAAAATCAGCAGTAAAAAACCTTGTGGGCATGGCAGTACTTGGAAATTGCCTTGTACAGTAAACAGTTTAATTTGCAATAAATTCTGTGCATTATAGTTCACTGAAGTACACCCTACCCAGTACCCACTGCTCACTGTCGTGATGATATAAAGTAGGCCTGCTATTTTTAATTGCTCTGGCACTTCAAGGCCAATATGCTGTCCACAAATGCTCCTTCCTGGTTCCGCTTCCATAAACTAATTAACTGTATGTAAAAGGTTTACTTTCTTCCTTGCCTTACACCCTCTCTTGGACACATGGGTCTCTCAGGGCAGAATGGCACTCTAGAAGAAGCTATGAAGCAGAAAGGCTCCCTGCATTCTTCCAGCTCCTTTTCATGTTTCCTGGCTGGCATCTGAAGAGCTCTTGTTATGTGAATAGACCTGCCCTAATTGGTCCTGAGGAAAAGGGTAAAAAACTCTTGGTCTTTGTTTTTCCAGTGCCTTTCTGGAGGGGAACCTCCCCTTCTCTGACACCAGCGTGCTACCAACCTGATGGAATCTTTCCTTGTGGAGACTCTGCTGTGAGGCTTTCATGCAAGGATAGGAAATAATGAACTTTTAAAACTCTTTCATAGATTTACAAGGAAGCAGAATTGAGTCAAGTCTGAGTACTTGTGTGGCAGTTCAGGCAAAGGGAAGTTTTTTCACACTGCTTGTGTTTACAGGAGAAATGCACCAGAAGGTCTCCCTTACTGTTAACTCCTATTAACACTGGTACTGAAGAAATGTTTCTTTCACTTAAAACTACACTGCAGTAAGACAAGTTTGCAAATACTTGTCCTATCCAGAATGTAAGCTGAGGAGCAGGTATTTACTGCCTCAGAAAGTGATGAAGAATTCTTAATGTCAGGGGACAAGAAGAAACTAAGCTCAGCATCTCTCTGCAAGGAGGAAATATCCATTGCATATTATCCCATGCACATGGATAGGTACATATTTAAAGATTCATCTTTCTGGTTTTAGACCTAAATCCTTGTGGAAAACAGTATGTGACTTAGGAATCCTGGATACAAAATTATCATGCTTCTGCTCAGTGCTGTTTAACTGCTGAATTAATCAAGTTCAATTGCTTAAGCCCTGGAGGAAAGGATGTAATAAATCTTGGGAGTATTTGTTCTGGTTTATGGCTGGGAGAAACTGCGTAACACTAAATCAGATGTTATAAACATTTGCAATGGCACATTTTCCTTACTCGGGGCATTGTGGCATGAGTCTTGAGAAACTAAAGAGGGTATGTCCTGGGGGCTGGATGCGTTTATTCTTAATTTTTTTTTTTGTAGTTGACAGCGTTGTTTTGCGAGGGATGGGAAGGGGCCGGCTGCTGAGGGAGCCGCACGTTGTGTGTCCCACACTTTCGGGTAGAGGGCAGTCGGGTACCGCGGAAGGTGCAGGGAGCCCAGCTCCAGGCCAAGCCTGATGCCCTAGCCTGGGGGAAACAGCAGTCTCCCCCTCCCAGCCGCCAAAAAAACCCCCAACAAACAAACAAAAACTTCCACTGATCTGTAGAACCAGAGAGACAGATTCATTGTACCCGGACTCTGATATTCCTCTGGAGTTGGACACTTCACTGATGGTACGTGGAGCTGGGAGCAGGAGTTGCAGAGACACTCGACAACCAGTTGAAAAAATTATCCTGCCTGAAATGTGAATCTTGCTGAAGTTAAAAAGGAGCTGCCTTGAGCTGTTTTCCTCCCTGCAGTGAGGGACAGTCCCAGCATGCTGTGCCGAGCAGAAAGTGTGCTGTTCTCATGCACCGCACGTCCTGCCCTCTGGGATTTCCATCACTGGAAGCAAAGCCAGGAGGCAGATTCTCTTTCCCCAGAAACGACACGTGCCTGCCAATCCAGCAAAGGAGCTTTGTCTCCACTTTAGGGGACAATGTCCTGAGACAACTGTGGGCTTTTTTTTCTCCTAATTTACAGGTACCTGAACAGGCCAGTTGCACTGTGCTTGTTCACTGCATGCTTTGCTCTGAACCCTTCAAAGCTGCTTAGGACCTTTGGAAAGTCTAAATGATGTCAGCCTGGATGAGAAGCCAAAGCTGTACACCTCTTGTTTCAGGGTGGGAAGGGTGAGCTGAAGTTTCTGGGCTGAGCCCTGAAGAAGAGGCAGCCATGCTCTTTGTTCCAGCCAGGGATGGGTAAGAAGCTGCTGCTGTTGCTGCTGTTGCTGCTGCTGCTGCTGCTGCTGCTGCTGCTCCATGGTGCCCTCAGCAAGAGCTGCCTGCTGACATGCTGAGTGAAGCAGGCAGAAGGGCTGTGATTATTTCATGGTCCCAGTAGCCTGTGGCCCTAGACTGGGGACAAGAGCTGTGGTAGTTGGTGCTCCAACGTCAACACTAGAACTGTGAAGGCCTGGGCTGTTTCTCAAGGAATAACAAGCCCCTGTAATAGCAAGTTTTCTTCTTGCTCAGGCATTTGAGAGCCTCTGAATAATGGGAGGATGCATTAGAAAAGGGCTCCAAAAGTTGCAAGGCAGAATTTGAGCTTTTGTCATTCCACTGGTTTAAAGGAAGGCAGAAGACATAGGGCAAGCAAGCTCTTGTGGTGAGGAAGAATGTCATGATCCTGGTATAAATCAATGTGTTGTCATAAGTCCAAGTCTGCAGCCGGATTGAAACAAGAAGTGAGCAGCCCTGTTTCTCTCAGGGCTATTCAAAAAATGTCAGTGCTCTCCATTGGCTTATTGCTGAAAGGTGTAGCTGTTACTTCAAGTGTTTTGGTATTTCATGGCCACATTGTTGGTCAGGAGCTGGATGGTGGACTGAGTGGCCAGGGACAAATGTCTACTCCAAGGCTGAACAGGTATCATTCACTCATCCCTTTGGACTGTAAAAGCCCAGTAGGGACCATTTGGATCACCTTGCTTGCACCAATACTGAGTCTGGTCCCAGTGCTCCTATGCGTGTTGGCCCATGTCATTCGGCTTCTGTGGACTTCTCAGACCTTCCCAGTAGGAGCTGCACAGTCACTGGGCGGTGTATCAATGGAGAAACCAGCCCTGCTTTAAAAATGCAACTGAAAGCAAACATGATGCAGGATGGAACTGTGTCTAGGGAGGGGGCTGGGGATCTTCTGTTTCACACTGTGCAGTAGCTGCAGAGTAAAGCACATCCCCAGAGCTGCACAGGGCAGGAGCCACCTGTCACAGCAGCCTTGCAGACACCCTGGACAGCCGGCTGCTTCCCAGCTGTTGTTGGAAGTCTGCTGAGGAGCTATTACCCATCAGAGCGATTTTTTTTTTGTTTCCTATTGGGCTGATGAAAGTTCAACTGGCAAGCAACAGAACGTGCTTGGGCAGAGAGGGACCTTCTTCTCTTTGATAGTGGTGGCTGGGTGGGAGGTGCAACGATGAAATGTCTCAGGATTTGCCTGTCTTGGCCTCACTCAAATCTAAACAAATTTCCAGCTCAGATTCTGGCACTGTTGGAGATGCTGCTGGTTCTGGTGCCTGTGGGCACAGCCTCAGCCAGCGCCTCCATTTCTCTGCTCCCCAGCACCTGCCCTCTGGGCTGCCTGGACCACATGTGTGCATCTCACATATGATGCCACTGTCCCAGCAGCTCAACATTGCACCGGTTTTGTTTGCAACATCTGTAGAGAGCAGCAAGGCCACACTGTGAAGTATAATAATTTTTTATTTGAACAATTTCCTGGGAAGCTTTTTTTAATTTTTTGGGGGAGGGGTGGAGAGGGTGGAAGGGGTGCATTTTGTTTCATTTTTCTCTTCCTCCTTCCACAATGTACCTTTAGGTTTTAAGAGGGGAAGGAAAATAAAAAATAGAGAAAACAGATTGGTGGGCCTGAGTCTTATGACAAAGGGGCATTCAATGAAATTAGAAGGTGGTAAATTCAAAACAGATAAGAGGAAATATTTTTATATGTGATGGGTCCAGACTAAGGAGCTTGTTAACGCAGGAGATAGTGAAGGACAGCAATGTGGTGGGTTTTGAAAGGGACTGACATTTGGATGGGCAGTGGCAATGCTGAGAATTATCAGTCAGAAGAGGGCACATAGTATTAACTGGGTAGAAATACTAAGCTTTTCAGGCTGAACATGACCTCTGTTTATTGGAAGCTAGGATCTGAAGTGGGAATGGTTACTTCAGCGCTTGGTAGTACTCCAGGAGCAGATTTGAACATCCCTGGGACAAACCAGTGATGCACAGAAGATCGTTCAGGGAGCCTACAGCAGTGCCAAAACATGAGCACGCGTCCTATGAGTGGCAGCCATGGGGTCATCCTTCCTCTCACAGCCAGGCTCGGGCTTTCAGAGCTGTTCTTCACATGAACAAGGTGAGCAGGGCTTGGTCACAAACACTCTGGACTTGCCTCTAGTGAGAAATCATAATTGCAAGTATCAAGAAACTTGGGGTTTATTCCTCTGTGTCAATGTTGTTATAAACATAAATCTCTTTAGAGATATTCATAAAAGCTTGTGGAAGTCTTGAACAGAGCTTTTTTCCCTCCTACCAACATAATAAAATGTATAGCTTTTTCTCCCAAGTGTTTTCGTGTTAGCAGGCAGTGGCTGCTGCCAGAGGAGAACTGTTCTAATGCTATAAAATTACTCTAAATGGGGACCCTCTCACTGTTCACTGACTTCAGGCTCAAGCAAAGCTGAAACGTAATGCTCGTCCTGATGGTCATCATCCTTGGCCTGGAAACACAGGAATGTGTTTGGCTCAGGGAACAGCAGTGATCTCCCCTTACGATGTTTGATTTATCAGATGTCTGTTAAAACAGTAGTTTTGGAATAATTTTGCGATTTTCTTTAAGAAAAGGAAGAAAATGGAGATGAATTAGATGGGACTGGTGCTCTGGGCTTGACGGGCATAGCACAGAAATCAGTCCCCACAGATTTGATGTTAACAGTCATACTGAATGTCTGGATCCAGTGCTCGTGGTAGATCATTTTCCCATCTGCTTGGGAAAGTCACGACTGCTCTCTCCTAGAAGCTGATGGATATGCAGCCAAAGCCTCTTCATGGTAGGCTGAGCTGGCAAGGGCTATGGATGCCCACCACAACTGGGGCCAAATGCCGTCAAAAAAATTAAAAATATAAAACTTGTGTGGCACCCACCATGCAGGGGAGGAAAAGAAACCTTTTTGCAGTGTGCAGAGGTACATCACTGCTGTGGTGGCAGTAGGGTGAGCGGCATAGCATGCCCAGGGTGAACTTGGCCCTGCTCAGGACATCTCCACAGAGCATCTACTGTCCAAACGTGCTGTTGTAGCCAGCAACAGGAGGGCATCCAGGCTGGAAAGATGACACCCACTGTCAGAATACGCAGCAGCAGTAGTGAAATAAGAATTCTATGTGCCTTAGTGCTGAAATTCTTCAGAATTTACCTATCAAGGTCTCAAATCCAAGCAAAGAAATCCTGGCTCTGGTGAACAGATGCTCCCTCTTGTTCCTTCTGTTCTGGAGAAGACAAAGGAAGTTACCCATTAGCTCATCCAAGCTAAGGCATACATTACAAAGAGTCTTTGCTTTATTCCCGATTTTTACTCTTACAGAGAACCCACCCTTTCTCACCTACCAAGCAATTTGTGCATATTGCCTGTTTTCTTTGGAAACGACTTGCACTAAGCTAATGTCCTTTTCTCTGTAGTCTGCCAGGTTTTCTGCTCTTTTCTAAGTGACCCACATTTAAGCAGCTTGTCCTGGCTGCCGTGCTATTGTTCTGCACACATGTGCTATCACCACTATTGCTGCTGGACTGTTTGTCTTTTGATTGCATGTGGCTTGAAGATTAAGCCTCAATGAGCCGGCACCATTAGGTTCTCATGAGTTTTCCTCTCCTCCAGCAGCTCAGCCTGGCAGGTGACTTTGGCATTGTTTTGCTGTGTGGGGCTACGTACGCACGTAGGAAGTTCACAGGGGAGATTTTTCAAGTTTTCCTTTCCTGGAGGGTGATCTGTAAACACGCTGTCAAAGCCAAGCATTTGATTTTTCTGTTGTCCTCACGGCAACACGCTGAGGATCAGCTGTGCAACATGGCCTTCCCCCCTTCAGAAAACTTGGAGATTTCAAGGAGGGAATTGTAATCCATTGTTGGATACCAGTTCTGTCAGGTTTCCTTCTCTGCTGAAAACAGCCAACAGGAAAGTAATTGCAGAAGCAGATGTGACTTGTGACGTAAATGTTACTTCTGGCCATTTTTTGCCCTTTTTTTTTTTTTTTTTTTAACTAATCCAACAGGGTGATTCCAAAGCAAAAGTCAACTGGTATGTGAGACACACGGGCCTATGGTGGTAATTTCAAGCTTTTCCTTGGCTCAGTCAGGTCCAGGGACAATTTGCAATACCTTACCAATCATTTTTTCAAATTAAATAAGCCAGTAAGAGAAATTTTTGGAGCATCTTCAATATGTGCATCCCATGTAACTGCCTGTAATGAATCCCACCACTGACTTACTGATGTCTCTGTCCTGAGCAAGTTATTGAAGTGTTGCTTGTAACTCCTTTGGACTAATAAATGAATAAGTATTTTCCATCTCATGTTTCTTTTCAAGACAAGTTAATTCCATAGTCTAAAGACTTAAAATAAAGCTGAATTTAACTATTTAGGTCTTTTAAATCACCTCATTTTCAGGATATCCTATGATTTCTGCTGCATCAGATGGAGCTGTAGCAATGTGTTTGTAACCTCTCTAGATGCTCACTTGTCTTCGTGTTTTGTAAGGATAAACCCAGTGAGTTTGACCTCCCTCTGTGTCCTGTGTTGAGGCCAGCAGCCTGAATGACCGCTGGTCCCTTGGCACAGCCCCTTCCCCGAGCAGTCTTGTATCAAGGAGTCACCCTGGTCTGTGAACTGTCCTCCTGGACAGCTGCAGCCCGAGACCTTGTGTCTTCCTGCCCCAACAACTGGATGTGTCCCTGAGCTTCCCTGATGCCAATGGAGCAGTGCCTTGGTGCTGTCCTTGAGCTATGCACCAGCCTTGGAGTCTCAGAGAGAGCAGTAAACACAACTGTTGGAGCCCCAGTAGTCAGACCCTGAGAATGCTCGTCTCTTCATGCACAAGACTTTAATTCTTCCCAAACTCACCTGGCAATGTCTGCCCAAAGCTCATGTGTCAGCTGGAAACTGCATGCACAGGCTGTTACTGACTGACCGACCACCAGCTGCTGGCAGAGCCAGGTACGTATCTGGTACGATAGGTACACATGTCATGTGTGAGCTCTCAGCAGTGCATGTCCCAGCGGGCAGAGAGCATGGCTGCTCCTTGCCTTGCTGCCGCCCAGCGCTGCAGGGTCCCGGTCCCTGTCCCTGCCCACGGCCCCGAGCGCCGCAGCCGCTCAGAGACAGCAGAGGGAGTAGTGGCCTTTATGCCTGCACGTGAATGAGGGCACTGCAAAGCTTAGTTTATTTCCTACCCTTCACTGGCAAAGGTTTTGCTTTCATGTCCTGGAGAGGTGGCTGAGGAAAGGTAGTTGGCAGCCACAGCTGGCAGGAGTGGCCACCAGCATGCTGCAGCTCTGAGTGGCACCTGTTAATATGAGGGCTGACTTCGTCTCAAGTTATTCAAACGCTCCTATTTCTGACCAGAAAAAACTTTCTTCCCAAATGTGCCCTGCCTCATTAACAGTCCCCACCCAGGGATCTCCTTTTAACTTCTCCAAGCTTCCCAGCACCTCACCACAGGGACCCGTCAGGGACACAATAGCTCCAGCCTGTTTATTTCATTTCACTTTTCCTCTCCCCTTGGCCAGCAGCCAGCAGAGATGTTCTTTGCAAAGATAATAGTTTCAACTTAATCATTCACCTCTTGTGTGTCTAAAAGGAGTTAAGGAGACTGGAAGTTTCCAAGAAAAATAAATGAACAGAACTCTTTCGAGGGGGCCTCTTTAAGGCTGTTTTATTGATTAAAAAAAAAAAAAAAAAAAAAAAAAGCAGCAAGCTGTTCCCGCACATCACCCCTGTCCTATTTATTTTTTAAATGCATGTTTAAATTTGGAGGGACAGTCATGAATAGAGGGATTATGAAGTGTTTCTCTTTGTGAAGGGATTTGCAGCATGTTTAAAGAGATGGTTCCAGTGTGATATTCTAGTTGTGTTCATTCTGGGAGTTGTAAAGCTGGATCTGGACCTCAGGGGACTCCTTCCTAGGCCTGAGTGTGGATGGACAGGCAAAAGCTCACCCATTTATTTGGGTTGGTTTGTTTGTTTTTAAGGGGATTGTGACTCTGGTTCCTTTTGGGGTTGTTAATTTTGTAAAGCCCTGAAAGTCCAACATTTCAGAAAGTTGGAGGACCCAGTCCCTTGATGATGGATCCCACTGGGTTGCCTCTAGGTAAGCAGCCACTATCACCAGATCCTTTTGGAAATAAGACCTTTATTTAAGCCACAAAAAACCATCTTCCTTCCACCTGGCCTGGCTGAGGGACAGTGATTAAAACCCATATCTTTCTCACTCATGTATCCTGTCCATGGAGCTATTGAGAAAATGTATGTCCTTGGGAGCTGTTGATTAAAAAAAAGTTTTGTCTTTCAATAGCATTTAACAAGGGCATTTTTATTTTACTGAAAACCTGAAAAATTTGATGTTTTTGGTAAAGAAGTAAGAGAAATCTTTGCTCACTTGTAGATGGGTATGGATTAAGCTACCATCAGCAAGCCTGAACCTGAAGAGTGAGCTCCTTCTCATCATAAAACTATGGGTGAATCCATATTTTCATTTAACCATCAAACCAATAGCAACAGTATGGTGGATGCTAAACCACAGTCAGAAAAAAATGCCATCTGGAAAGGCTGGAAGGACCTGGCAGACTGCTGTGGGCTCAGATCTCTGAAATGAGGTGGTTGGTGGCTTCTCCAGAGCATACCAAGAGCAGAGATTGCTCCTGTCATTACTGTCATATCAGCCAGAGAGGGGAGGGACAGAGCCTTCTGCTGGCAGAGCAATGGCAAGAGAACAGCACACAGTCCACAGCAGGGAGTACCAGAATCCAGTTGAACCAGCAACACAGACAGATCCCTCCTCCCCTGCTGTGTGTCACTGTGTTTTTCTCTACCTTTAAAGAACTCTTCTTTGTGGAAAAAAGTGGAATATCTGAATCCACAGCAAAGTGACTGTGTGGTGCTCTGAGCTCTCTGTTGTGGTGCTGCCCTTTGCTCATGCTTGAGTATGTGTATATGAACGTACATGTACTTAGCACCTTCTCCCTGTGGGTGAGGAGGGTCTCTGTCTGATCCTGCCTTTAGAAAGCAGGATTTCTTATGGGTACACATTGTAGGACTCATATAAATATCCATGAAATAGTGGAAAAGGGAATAAAATGACAGCTGTCATCTGCTATTCAGAAAAAATTCCTACAGTGCAGACACCCATTTTCCAGACTTTGATGGTTCGGGGAAAAATTATCTTGCTAGGTGGAGTGGGATTTCTAGTTCTTCTCTTCAGCAAACTAAGGGCTGAATTTAACAAATTTGGAGTGAGATGGAAGCAAAATATCCCTTCTTCTCCTCCCATTTTTTTTCCCTCTCTCCTTGGGCACGCAGAACCCCCTTCTTAGAAAACACAACTTCACAGACATGTTAATTTTCATAAGGCTGTGATGAGGCTCTGGCTTTGGCATGTGTTTCCCTTCCCCCTCCCTGAGCACTCCAGTAACCACACATTACCCAAGCCCAGCACTTTCTGCATGACTCAGATTTTTTTTTAAGAACTAGGATCCACTGGACATTTTCTTCTTTGATACCACTGGGACTAGAGGTCTTTTTTTTCCCACCAACCTTAAAAACATGCTGATATACTGCAAATTTTTTTCCTTTCCAATATTTTGTTGTTATTAAAACAGCACCAAGTCCCACAGCACCAAAGGATGGGATCTCTCTTGCTCTTTTCTCCCTTCCTCAACAGCTAATAAAAAAATGAAAAAGGGTAATTATCCATAAAAGAAAACATTGAAGGACACTTGTACTATCCCTAATGGCTGGGCTGAACTGGGGGCACTGGCAGTGCAGGATGGAAACATGGCACAGATTGCCTGCAGCTGGACCACCCCCCACCCTGGAACACAAATGAGAGAAGGGGGAACAGCTGTCATCCTGACAATGGGTCATACTGGAAAAAACCTGCACCCTTCTTAGACCTGAGGATGCATCCAGCTGAGGCTGGGCACTTGTCAGCCAGTGCCAGGGGAAGAGTAGAAAATGTCTTTGTGAAGACAAAGACATCTCTCATCCTCTATCGTCCAGGACCTTGGTCCCAAATACAAACAGTGCTGCAGGAAAGATTGGGTTGACGAGAAAGGCGGTGAGCTCGCACTCAGAGCTGTCTGAAGACAAGGAAGTTTTGGAAGGGCTGTCACCAGCTTTGGTTGCAATGTAACGTGGCACATACAATCTGCATGATCTCCTGTGATGGAAACGTAGCTCTACAGTGGGTGTCTGGCAGACTGCGTGCTCGTGCTGGCTTGACAGCAGGGATGGTCCAGCCCTGATCTTCCCCTGAAACCATGAGCAACATGTGGAGTCAATGTGTGTTTTCTCATGTGAATCCTGATGAGTTCAAATGAACAGGTTTGGGGCCACGGTTCCCATCTGACGTTGCCTGCTTGACGTGATTATTCAACCCCAAATTCCTGCAGTTGACAGCCGTGCTATTTCCAGTCTCTTAGTCAGCATATACCACTCCGCTTCCCAGTCTGATGAGACCTGGATTTTCCCACACTCCTCCTTAAATGGAAACACATTGTTCATCTTCATTTTATTTATTTATTTGGTATTAAAAAAACAAGATAATGCTATAACTTTGAAGTGCTGGCTCTACAATGGTTGGTTCCTTTTTGGAGCAATGGGTTTTCCTAAAAGCCACTCTCAGCAAGATCCTTATCAAACTTTCCTTAGTGGGAGACAATGAACATTTCACAGCATGAAGAGGAAAAAAATAAAAAGGTTAGTGAGAAGACAAATGCTCTATGTGAAGAGATAGCCAGGGTGTACATGAGACCCCCCAGCCTTGTACACACAGATTATTTTCTAACTTAACAGTTCCTGAATGTTTCACTTGTTGAGTCAGTTCCAGAGTTTATTGAGGGGTGAAAACAGGGACCTGGGCATTGTCTGGACACTTCTGTTTGGGACCTATAAACTTCACTCTGATATGTCCAAATACCTCATTGCCAGTAGCTGCCAGGGGTGGCAATTAGGATGAGATCCGGGAGGGGGGACATAGGTGCCTCTGCAAGCTGTCAGGGGTGACTTTCCACAACAGGTCACACTGGGACCAGTCTGTTTCCTATTGGGCTGTGAAACCCGTGGTTGACCTGCGTGGTGGCACTTAGGGCTGTAGGGAGAGAAGCTTCCTGTGGGAGCCCAGCTGCCAAGCCTTGTGGTGAAGGGGCAACATCATCTCCCACAGCCTGCCCAAAGCTTCTCACATGTTAGACGGATGTCATAGGATGCTCTGAGCTGGGACAACCTGGGGTCTGTTTCAGACCTGACCTCTCCTAAAAATGCCAGAGCCACAGGACAGCAGATCTGGGAGATAAACAGATACAGTAAGGGATCATCCTAGCCCACGTCCTGCCAAATTTAAACTGTACGGGCCAGCTGAGCTCCATGAGAACCTCCAGGGGAGCAGGCTACTGGGGGTGGCCAATGCCCCAGATCGAGGTAGGGGCCCAGGCATTGGTTTTGCTGGAGGCAATCACTGCTTTGCTCTGGCTGGGTCCAAACAGCTCCACGCAGGCAGGTGGCAGCTTTGTGTGGAGGAAGCATGTCGGCTGGCGTCTGCCGTGGGGTTTTTTTCCTTTCAGTCTAATTGTATTTTTAAATATTTGGCGGATGGTTTAGAGCCAAGACTGTGCAATCAGTCAATGTTTGTTGGTTAAAATAGAAGTAAACATTAGGTTGTATAAACAAAGGAGTGCTCTGGTTTGTTGCCCAGGGATAACGCCGGCATTGTTGCGTGGATCCTCATCTGAAGGCTTTGAAGATTACTTGTTCTATTTATTTTTCTAAAAGTGGATAACTTTGTTCTATTTGCTCAGCTTCTTTAGGGCTTGAATAGACAAGAGGTAAAGTGCAGTAAAGGTGGGTCTGGCTCTGAAGAGGCCTGGAGGGAAAACGTGGTTTTGGTTTCTGATCTCATCCAAAAAACGTCCTGCATTTCAATACCCTTAGATAGCTTACACATTGGAAATGCCAAGGAACCGGAAACTTTCACTCCAAAGTCAACTCTGCTTTCATTAATAATTATTTTAAGACAGCATTCAGAGAACAAAACAGTACTATATGAAGCAGAAAGAAACCCACAGGGAACTGGGGGCTGAGCAAGAGTTCAGGCCACCATCCCCATTCTCACGCTGGATGTCAAGCATTAGCATCCTGAGATGCACGCGAGGTGTTCACGTGAGGTGACGGTGGAGGGACACGAGGCAGGGGAGAAAGCAAAGCTGCCCTCCAAACAATAGCAGCAATGGTAGAGCCCAGCCACTGCTGGGGAAAGGCGGGTGGTGGGATGGGCAGGGCTGGGGGCTGTGGAGAGGCTGAGTCTGCCTCAGACGACCTCCAGCACCCACAAAAGCAACATCCAGGGAGCATGTGTCCTCTTAATTTCTTCATGTGATAGAGATACTTACTTGACCCCATTTTACAGATGGGAAAACTGAGCCACAGAACATGAAGACACACATTTTCTTGCCAAACATGGGACTTGACTTCTTGCTTTGGACCTGATCTGGTATCATCCCAATGCTGTTTTCTTGTCATAAAGTTGCTGCCTGTGCCTGTGATCTGCTTCTACAAGTACTGGAGATCATTTCAAATAGTATTAAATTTATCATTTCAAACAGTATTTAATTTATCATTTCTGTACATAACGTGCCAATCCTGGCAGCACGTTGTGAAAGCACAACAGCAACAAGAAGCATATGTTCTGAGAGTCAAGTTAGTGGGATTTTTTTTCACTGCCAAGGACAATAATTTTTTTCCTCCTTTTTTTTTTTTTTTTTTTTTCAAAATAAACATCATGCTGGAATGTGCTGCAGCAAATGGCTTGGGCTCTATTATATTTCATGCAGCTTTCTAAACAATTTTCAACCCTGCTGGCCTGGTGTCAAACAGAAGGCAACCAACAATAGCAAAATCCCATTAAAGCTGAGAAGGTTCCTTCCTGAGGTGAACACGGCCAGAAATAGTAATCTTGGCTCTCTTTTCAATTTGGCATTGGGGACTAATAATGCCTGTTCTCCTAATGGAAATTATCTAATTTCATCCAAGTGCAGCTCCAGAGAGAGCTGGGCTGACGCACAAACAGTCAATATAAGAACATTCTTCTTGAAGAGCTGAACAATGGAGCTTTGGTGGGACCATGATTAACAACGTCAAACTAAGAACAAACAGAAGGTGTAAAAATAGGCATCTGAGGAGTTGACACAACAGACTATTTTTCATCTGTAAGGCCAGAGGAGAATAGCTTGTAAAATTATATGCTTGGAGCACTTCATCAGATGTTGTGTGGAAGGACAGAAAAAAAAAAAGTCCATTTCCCATCAGAATCTAAATGTACTAAGGAACTGCACATGCCTTATTAATATAAATCACACTAGGAGTATAACTCCCATTAGCATTAAAGAACCATTTTTCAATGAAATACTCTTGCACCAGGAACACTTAGTGGGAAATAATGGTGTTTGCTTCATTTGAAGAGAATAGTAAAATACAGTGTGGAGACAGAGAAGGTAGAGAACCATTTCTTCCCTCCAACGCTACAGGTTTTTGTGTCTGCCATAAGATATTCCCTTCCCAGATTAGCAGAGCTGTATCCAGGTGCAGTGCAGAGGCCCCCAGAGCTGGTAGGGAAGGAGGATGGGGTGGAAGAGCTGCTCCAGAAACTGGAGCATCTCTTGAGCCAGGGGTTAAAGCGCTGCTGTGCTGTTTCCTGCAGAATCCATCCAGGTTGGGTAAGAGAAGGGGTCCAGCCTCCCTCCACCCACCTCTGCTTCCTCCCCAGAGCATCCTCACATTTGGAGAGTGCTGGGATGGCTTCAGGCCACCTCCTCCGCCTTACACACGTGGTTCAACCTCACCCTGGAACTCCTTGTCATCAATCTAAAAACAACACTCCCCAAAACCAAATCACCCTCCCGGACATTATTTTTCATGTCTAGAGTAAAAAGATCATTTCCCACATTTCCCTTTAATGCTGAAGCCACAGCTGGACTCACAGTGTGCCCAGTACATTAAAAAGCAAAAGCATTAGAAGAAGGTGAAACTGCCACACAACTCGTAGCTCTGGTGTTTTCCCTGCTTTCCCCAGGGCTCTGGCTCAGGTATTTGCCCTGTAAGGAGCTGCATGTGCCTGGGGTGAAAGCCAACCCCTTTGTTTTTGCGGGCACTCATACCGGCTCCCAGACCTTAGCCTCACCTTGGTTTGACACTGAAGGATTTACTCTCCCTCCCCAGCTTAAGTGTTGCAGCTTCCTTCTAGCTCTTAATGAAAGGAAGGTGTAGCCTTGAAATGTTGGACAAAATTTCCACCTCTGGTTAAGCAGGTTTGGGGTTTTTTTTTTAATTTTTGCGAAATCTCAAGTAGCCATTTACTCAGTGTTATTTTTAGAGTGTGAGAGGGGAGGTCTGTGTTTTCATAAAATCCCCAGATGTGCGCTCAGGCTACGGGATTTTGTGCGGGACACGACACAGTTAACTTGCCTCCGTGTTGTGGCCGATGGCATCTAGGAATGACCCCGCTCCCCCTCGCTCACCCCGCAGGTCACCCCCTGCTCAGGGTCTGCCAAAATTGTGTCATTTTCTTGTTCTCCTTCCTCCTAACAACAATAAAACTGATGAAACGTATGGAAATTGCTGGTAATGAAAGAAAAGTGTACCAGAAGTAATACAACACCACGTTGCCCTCAGCCTCAGCTTTCACACCCGGTTAGTCCCCAGTTCTCCCAGAAACCAGTGACTTTCTCCATGTGAAAAGTCCCAGTGCCCCCTCCACACCCAGCCCTGCTTCCCACAGTCCAGCCTCAGGCTCAGCCTCCTCCCTGCATCAGTTGCCTCTATTTCACCTTCCCTCTTGCCCCTGGTCCTTTCCAACCACGTAGAATACCCCTCATGTCTCAAAACACCCAAGATGTGAGTCACACTCCTAGCAAGGAATATCTCTTACCTCCACTTTGGTGGGCAGCAGCATCCCATAGAAATTGAAGCAGCATGGCATGATTGCCACCCGTGCCACCTTCCTGCAGGCGGTGCTGCCGCCTGGGTCTGCCAGAGTCCTGGGCAACATTCAGCATCCAACGGGTACCCAAAGCATCTGGGGGGGCCTAGGGAGAAAATCTCAGAAATTTTCAGAGACCAGAAGGGTCAAGTTTTGTGGCTGAGCCCATTCCCAGTGGTCCCAGTGGTGATGCACCAAGACTGAATTTGACCCTTGAAGGTGGTTGTGGTTGAGGATTTTATTGTCAGCTTGCACTAGAGGGTGCTGCTTCTTTAGGGTTTGGGAGAGATAGCAGTAATGAGACTGTCTCCAATGTCTTTATTCCTTGCAAAGTTAGGCTGAGACTTTAAATGTGTTGAGATTCATATTACCGTTCAGTGTGGCCTCAAAATGAAATGGATTGCTTAGCTGGGAAAAAGAGAATGTCTTGGTTTGGAAACGAGTTTATACATCTGGGGGACCAGGGTAAACACTTGGGTTAGACATGGTGACAAATGAAAGGAAAAACTGGTCAGCCTTGCCCTGTTTCCCTCCATTTCACAATTCCAGGATGAATGGATGCCTCAAGGAGCTGAGAAATTATGAAAGAAAAATTAAGGACAGGACAGTGAAGGCAGACACAGGGGATAATGATACTTTGGAATTCACTGATAACCAAAATCTCATGATAAAGTCTTCTAGAAGAAGTAAAGTTAAAATACATTTTATGACCACTACAGTCTTTTGGCTAAGATAAAGGTAACCAGATCCCAGGCATCAAGATACAAAATGATGTGTTAGAGGTATCAGCAGAAAATGACTTCCCCTCTGTGCTGCATTGCTCTGTTGACTGCGCCTCCTCTGTTTTTGTTTCCATTTGCTGAAGGCATGGAGGAATTGCTATTGCTGTAGGCAGCATCCCAGAGCCACAGCTGGGAAGGGGATACCTTACACCACTCTGCTTGGCTCTGAGAGCATCTTCCCACCCTCCTGGGTGTCTCACAGGGAGGGAACACGGGTCTTTCAAGAGCTGCTAGAGCCTGGCACAGGGAATCTGTGAGCTGTCCAAGTCATGGCAGGACTTTATTTAGGGCAGAGTCAGTTCCAGTTAGGGATGCAGGCCTGTAGGATACTATGTAAATGCTATATAGTCTGGCAGGCTTGTTTATGGGCCCATAAAACTCCCCTGGCTGGCACTCCCATTTGGCATCCACCAGAAAGTATCTCTCTTGAGAAAAAAAAGGTTAAAATAGGACTTTTTTGAAGGGCCTTTATGACATTATTCTTCTGGGGTTTTATATGTGCTTGTAGCAAGGAAAGAGCTGGTTTTAAAGTTGGGCTGATGTGTACCTACTGCATTTAAATCCATTTTGAACATGAAAGGAGTGGTGGAAGAAAAACAATAACTATTTTCAAATCCAGATGACTTTTACAAAGTAATTTTCTTCTAGAAACTTGACTTCCTTATGGGGTTGATTTTGCCTTTTATGTGTCTGCATTCTGATATCTTTATTTCCAGCTTCCCCACAGTTTTGACCACTGTTGGCAAGAAGGAGGAAACTGTTTCTTACTAAAACTTTTATTAGGCAGTTATTAGTATTTCCTTCTTCAATATTGAACAGCTCTTCTGTGCAGTGGCTTTAATGCACTGCTGCTGGAGGGGCAAAGGGCCTAAGGCATCAGCTAAGTTTTGTGGAAATTGATGGGATTGCTCTGACAAAATCATAGGGGTGATTATCTACTATGGGAATAAAAGACCCTCCATTCAGTTTCCATCTGTACTTGCACCTAAATATGCAGAGATATATAGAGCCTGTCCTCAACAGCAGTAATTTGCCTCACTTAAGGGGCTGCCCCTTTGGGTCTCAGCTGAAAACAGGTGTAATTATACCCTCCTGTCAGATTTAGGAAATACCTGTGGATGGCCTTTCTACACTGAGAGTCAAATCACCTTCATTTTACCCAATGATTCATGTTTTCAGTCACTGTGCACTGTGCAAACTAAATCCAGGAAGGGCATGTTAATGCTTCTCTCATCGGTGGTTGCACATTAGAGCAGGGGGTCAGCACTTCTGCACGTCATGTCACCTTTAATCAGCTACCAGAGGGTTAATTGCAGACCAGCTCTCTGCAGACCTCTCTGTTGGGGTGGCCTGGAAAATCGCAACTAGCCCGTGATAAGTCCCTCTGCAAGCAGGTTATGGTCCAACCGCAGTGTAAGGGTGGAGTAACCTATGAAACCAGGATGATTGGATGGAAGATATGATATAATACGGTATGATATGTGATATGATGGAAATGAAAACAAACTCTGGGCCTTTCTGTGTGAGAAGGACCCATTTTAGACTGCAGAAAGTAGTTCCAAGAAGCAGCACTTAAATTAATGTGTGATCTGATGAGAGTTTAGAGCAGACCAGAAGAGGGTCGCAGAGATCCTGCCAGCCTGTCCCTCAAATGCATGTTTCCCCCACCACCATCACCCTGGCTGGCCATATGATAGAGAAGCTAGTTTTGGGAACTATGATAGTAAAAAACTTTTATTAGTGCAGAGTTAATTTGACGTCCCCATGGACAGCAACAGGCAGGCCAGGATGCAGAGAGAATTGGAGACTGGCACTTCCAGCTTCAAGCAGCTTAAGCCTTTATGGCATTGCAGGCTTACAGTGCCCGGTTCCAGGCACAAGATCAGATGCCTAAAAATGAGACTCACATCAGCAGTGCCCACCAACACAGTGGGCAGGACTTGCCTGCTCTAACTTGTAGAAAACTCCAAGGAAGGGACTGTCCTGGTCTTGCTGCTCCTTAGAATGCAGCCTCTTTTCCCAGGGGCTGTGGAGAGTCACTTCCCTCCAACTGCTATTTATTACTCTGACTCTTCTTTATGATTTATGAATCTGCAGCTTTACAAAAAAAAAAAAAAAAAGTTGGGGGGAAGGAAGGAAAGGTCACCCCTTTCTCTGTATGCCTGGCTGTGGAAAGACGCAGTGCCCTCCCAGATCCATGAGCCAGGCACTCAGGGGTAGAGGTGAATCAGTGTTTTCAGGTCCCCTCTCTCTCTGTCTGAAGGGACATGAAGGACTACACAGCACTTGGGAGAATGCAAAAAGTCTCCACTTAAAATGCCTTGGCTTCACGTGCTCTAATGTGTTTCATCAGACCAGCAGCTGAAAGAAAGACACAGTGTGCAAACGTGCCAGTGTGCGAACAAGTCTCCAACTCGGTGGCCAGTGTGCTGTCCCTGGAGCTGGGAGTTTCCGGCTTTGATCTGCTCTCACATATGTACCCATTCAGTTGGACCTATTATGCTGGAACATATGGACAATTCTCACATGCAGAAAACCCCATGGAGCTTTCAGACAACTACAGTATAGACATTTCAGAGGAATTTTGCTTCAGAGTAATTTTAGCATGCCCTGTGGACTCAATTCCCATCAAGGATTCCCTTGTGTGCACCCCAAGACCTCTCCATGATGCAAACCCGCAAGTGATGAGGATCAAACGCTTCCCTCCAAAAGCACACTCTGACTCAAACTCATACACTAGTGAAAATGCACCCGCAGGAGGCTTGAAATCCTGCCCTACGGCACAGAAACCCGGATTCCGCCTGCTTCCAGGCGCCTTCCACGTATGCTCGGCAGATGACATAGCGTTAGTCGTGACTTACTGACACAGGTATTCAACTAAATTCAGCGTGAAACAATGGAAAGGAAACGTCAAGGGGTTGACCAGATTAATCCACGGGTTCGCATGCGGATCTGGGCAGTTCCTGCCCCGCAGCGCCTGCGTTGCTGTTGAGTTTGCAGATAAGGGGCTGTGCCCAGCTGGGGGAAGCCCCACTGACACCGCGGTCGGTGGGGGGCCTCTGCCCGCTGTCATGGAGGGCAGCCCCGGTGCAGCGCTCCCCGCATCCCACGGAGGTGCCGGGGGAGCACCGGCAGCACCGCCGGGCCCCCCTGACCGTCTGCAGTGCACCCCTGCCTATCCTGCAGCCCCCGGCCTGCGGCGGGTGCGGCGGGAGAGGCTCCCCAAAACTTGCTCGCGCGGACCCGGGAGTGAGGGGTTTTGGGGAGTGAGAGGGTTTGGGAGGGTGAGGGGAGCCCCGTCGCGGGGGCTCGGCAGGTGGCGACAGAGCACGGGTTTAGGGGAGTGCTCGGAGCTGCTCAGCGCCGGCCACCCCCCTAAACATGTGCTCGTGCGCGGGGGGCGATTCCGAGGGACCTACGGGGCAGGGAGTGCAGCGGTCCCTCCAACGCCACCCGAGAGAACCGTCTTCCTGGAGGGCTCGTCATGAGTCTTAAACAATTATTTTTACAAGCAGTCCTACAGAGAGATGTAATAGGATTTAAAAATATTTTTCTTTATTTTTAAATATATCGCACATATACGTTTCTATATAAAAACAGAGGAATAAACAGAGCATATATAGAAGCCTAAAAGCCATTAGGCAAGGCGCAGGCCGCGGGAGGAGGAGGAGGAGGGCTGGAGGCCGCTCCGGCAGCATCCTGGGCCAGTTCGGAGGGGAAAACTCGGCTCACCATATTCCTCATCCCCCCGCCCCGCCTTCGGAGAGCGTGGCTGGGCCGCCGAGAGCTGCCTGGACTGACGGGAACCCTGAGCCCCCAGTGGGATGAACAGTCACCTCAGGGGGGCTCAGGCACCGTCAGGGGCTCGGTGCCCGCCGGACGGGGGCTCGGGCTGCCAAAATCCTCCCGGGGTCTGTGGGGTAGACCTGCAGCCTGCAGGTCTACTCGCCTGGATGAGCTGGATGGGGCAGAGAAGGCAGAAAGAGCGGCCCGTCCTCCCCGTGGGGCGCTGGCAGGCAGCGCCCGGCCCTTTCCGGGATGCTCCCGACCCCGTGCCCGAGAGTAGGGACGGGGAGCTGCAGAGTCTCGGGGTTAGCCCTTCTATTTCCCCTCGTAAGAACTCCAGTAACTTTTTTTTCCACCTCCTTTGTCGTCCTCGGGGAAGAAAAAAAAAAAGTCCCCCGAGACTCCATTCCTAAAAAAAAAAAAAAAAAAAAGCAGCAGCATCGCTCCTGCCGCACAGTTCATTCGCCTCCTTCTCGAGTCCCTCGGAAAGCAAGATTAAAGGGGAAAGTCGCAGCTGTATATTTATGTTTTCATTGCTAGAAGGGAATTGATTTCCTTGCATTTATTTTTGTAGTTGCAATACACAAGGGCGGATTTGCGTCACCAAAGCAACTTGCTGGTCGAGATAAAGTTGCACAAATATTGAAAAGGGAAGTGCTCGCACTCATTATGAAGTTTTTCTCCGGAAGAAATAAGGATTTCTGCTGTATCCTAAAATACTAAAGCCGCTTCTATTTTGGGACAAATCTCGCAGGCACATCCGCTCATTTAGTCCGAGTTGGAATCTCTCAAAAAACAGGAGATGACCTGGACTGCAGCGAGCCCCGGGTTTCCTGCTGCCTTCTCCCTCCTTGCGCGGGGAGGAGGGGCCGCCGCCTCCCCGGGCCAGCGCGGCCGCGCAGCCCTGCTCGTCCCCGGCCGCCGGGCCGGAGGGTGGGCGGGCAGGAAGGCCTTCCGAGGGCTTTGGGGAGAGAGGGCATCCTTGTCCCCGGGGAGAGGGAGCGGCCTGGGGGTGAGGCAGGTGCTTCTCCTTTCACCCGCGGAGGTTGCGCGGGGGTGCAGCGCGACCGAGCCCCAGGAAAGCACCTGCCCCCGCGGCCCGGACACCCCAGCTCCCTCTCCCTCCCGAGTCCCATCCCGGGGTTGAAGTGCTTCAGTGCAAGGAGTTTAGAGTTTCCTTTGGGGTTACTTCAGTCCGTGCGGGATGACAGCGCTTCTCCGCCCGCGGGGCACCGGCAGCACCGCGGCGGCGGAGTCGGGGCCGTGCCTGGGCCGAGCCTGCCCGGAACTCCCGCAAACGGATACGGGCGCTTCCCTCCGGTGCTGCTCATGGCCGGGAGTGGAGTTTTAAAATCAGCTCTTAAAAAGCCCCAAAACCCCAAACCCCCACAAACATAGGAAGAAAGAAAGAAAGAAAAATACCTTGTTGTGTTTTGTTTGGTTTTTTTCCCCCTGACTGACTGGTGAGCAGCCATGGGCTGATACAACGATATGGGGTATCAGTAGCAATTGCAGCAGTAATTTAACGAAGCGGTTTGCGGCCGGGATGCAGCGCTCAGGGCACACTTCGTTGCCCGTCCCTCGGGCGGGCTGGCAGGGCTGCTTTGCCCGGCAGTGGGAACGCCAGTGGAACCGGAGTCGTTCGATCCGGTTTGAGAGCAAGAGACTGGCGCTGGGGTCAGCTGGCTGGGGAATAAAGGCAGGGTGAGGGTGGGGGACGCGTGAGGGAGATGCAAGGAAAAGGAGCTTTCTGCTGTCGAGACAGGAAAAGTTCAAACCTAATCAACCTTTTCTTTCGCCGACTTCGGTTTTCGGACACATCTTGGCAAGCCATCCCGTCTTCATTTTTCGGTTTTGCCTCGTTAATAAGAACCAAAGCAAAGCAAAGCGGTGCTTGGCTTTTCCCAGAGACACAGCCTCACCTCTACCCGTGCACACGGTTACGGCTAAGGAACGCGTTGGCTCTTGCTCGCAGGTGGTTTCAATATTCACACAGAAGCTACATCTTCATACCTGGAGAAAGAAAAATACTTTGCCTTTCTGGCGGTTCCCAGAAAACCGTCAGAATTTGGGAAACCCTTTGGAAAAAATAATATGATATTTTTGAAACAAAATCAAAGCACACTTGCAATCGTCTGACCCGGCAGCCTACTCAAAAAGGCAGCGACTCCTTTATTTGTACGAAAACTAAAAATAAAGAAACAGTTGATTTTCAGAGTCAGGTCAGGACAAATGTGATGTTAGATGAGAGGGGGGGAAAGCAACGAAGACGCTTTGATAAATCTATCCCTAAATCATTGCAGCGAATATAGGATATGGTTGTGTTTCAGGGGGAAAAAAAAAAAAAGTGTAATTCTGTTGTTAAGGGTTCGAGAAATTACATAGCTATTTTTAAGGTGTAATTGTTGTGGAAGTAGATGCAGTCACCGGGATGGAGAACATGATAAAAATCTATAAAATTGCACTATCGTCAAAATACGATTAGTTAATTAGTCGCTGTTAATGCAGGATGCAAAATTCCTGGGCCCAGAATATCTGGGAGCTCTCATAAATACTTATGTTGCGTACATCAGCACAGACTCTTTCTCTTTCAGACTATCCCAGGCTCATTTATCCGGGAAGGAAACACATTTCCTTGAGAATTGTTTCCAAGAGGAGAGACCTGTCTCCAGTCTCCAAGAATTTTCCTGCACGTTTCTTTTAGACCTTTGGAAATCGCAGCAGCAGCAAGAGCAGCGACACTGCGCTGTATTTTTTTTTCTTTTCTTTTTTCTTTTTTCTTTTTTCCCTTTTTTTTTGGGGGGGGGGGAGAGGTGAGAGTGTTTAAAGTCGAGGGCAGAATATAAAGGGAGGGGGATAGGTGTGTGTTGAGATGTGCTTTGTGGGGCAAACCGCTCCAGGTCGCGGGTAGGGGCCACGCAATTCGCGCTGTCGGTGTGGTGGCCCGTACCCGCGGCGCGGCCCTGCGTGGGCGTGTCTGCGGGCGGTGCTGCCCGGCCCCGCGGATCGCGGATTGGGCGTGGGGAGGGAGCGAGGGCTGCTGGCTGCCAGAGAAAGTTTTGGGGAGGGGTGGTTATTTTTTTCTTCCCCCAGAGCGAGGAAAGGGGGTTTGGTTTGGGTTTGTTTTGTTTGCGCCGCTCCGCTCCTCGCCCGCTCTCTTTCTTCGTCTGGCCGTGGCTTTTGGGGACTTTTTAATTTTCGGGTTTATTTTTTTCTTTTTTTCATCTTTTGGTGGTTGGCTCTCCCCCCTCGCCCCTCCGGGAAGTGCTCCGCCAGCCGCCTCTCGCCCAGCCATCCCTCCCCATGCGCCGCGGGCAGCGGGCAGCTCCGCGGTGCGCACCCGGGAGCTGAACTGCGGAGCGGCGCGTCCCCTCCACGGGCAGGATGTACACGGCCGGGCTGGCTCCTTTCTACGCCTCCAACTTCAGCTTGTGGTCAGCGGCTTATTGCTCTGCATCGGGGCCGGCAGCCGGCGGCTGCTTCCCGCTGGACGCCGCGGCGGCGAAGAAGCCGTCCTTCTGCATCGCCGACATCCTCCACGCCGGCGGCGAGGCGGCGGGAGGACCCGCCGACAGCCTGCCCGGGGGTCCCGGCACCGGGATGCCGGCGGCGCTGGGAGCCGTCCACCACGGAGGTCCCTTCCACGCCACCGCCTCGCCGCTGCGGCCCACGCCCGTCGTGGCCCCCGATGCCCCCGCCACCGCCTTCCCACCGCGCCTCTCGCCTCTCTCCGCCGCCTACCACTCCCACCACCACCGCCCCCCGCAGCACCGGTCCCCCGCGGCGGCAGCGGCGGCGGCGGGCGGCGGAGGCGCCCCGGCCCCCGCCCGGCTGCCCGGCGGCCACACGCACGGCTCTGCACCGGCGCCCGCCAGCAAGGACCTGAAATTCGGCATCGACCGCATCTTATCGGCGGAGTTTGACCCCAAAGTCAAGGAAGGCAATACGCTGAGAGGTAGAGAAATTGGCTTGTCTGCTTTCCCTGCTAGCCCTCTCGGTGCTCTGTTACTTGTTCCGTGATCGCTTTAGCGAGTTACCCCCGCGATTTGAAAACTTTTCGACATAGCCGAAAAAAGAGTTACTAAAAAAAAAAAAAAACCAAAAAAACAAGCTCGTTATAAATTCGGGTTTCTAATAGCGCTCACTTAACCAGCCCTCACCCCGGCCCCCGCACGGCAGAGCCGTGGCACCAGGCTTGCGTCCCTGGGAAAATAGCGATAGTGTGAAAATAGCGAGCGGAGCGCTCCGCGCCACCCCGAGCGACCAGGGATTTCTGTCTCCGAGGGCACAGCCCGTTTAAAAGCTTTCTCTGCAATCCATCTCCCCTCGCGGCCTGTAAACATCCTGACCAAAGGGAGTAAATAAATCGGAGGATGTCTGACCGCTGAGCCACTGCCGCCCCTCCCGAGGAGAGCCCCTGGGATCGGGAGACGGCTGCCCGGTGCCCCCCAAGCCCCTCCGGCAGGGGACCCGCTCCGCCTGGCCCTGGGCCCCGCTCCGCTGTCCGGACCGTGCCGGGGTGTCGGTCTCGACCGCGGTATAACAGAGCTCTCCTTGTTCCTGTGCTCGCAGATCTGACCTCCTTATTAACTACCAGCCGCCAAACTGGGGTTCATCTCCCCAACTTACAGCCTTCCGCCGGCCAGTTCTTCGCGTCTCTAGACCCCATTAACGAGGCCTCTGCTATCCTGGGTCCTTTAAACACAAACCCAAGGAGCTCAGTGCAGCACCAGTTTCAAGACACTTTTCCAGGTACATCTCGTCCCTCGTCGACCCTCCCGTGGCGCAGGGCCCTCCGTCCTGGAGCAGCCCCCTTCCTCCCGGAGGGACTCACCAGGCACTTTTGAAAGGCCAGGCCGTGTGTTTTCTAGGGAGATTCAGATTTCGGGCAAAAGCCGGGTTGTGTTGGGGGGGAGGAAGAGCCGGCTAGGGCCTGATCTAGAGGACCATTCAATCGAGTACAGAAATAATAACTGGGCAGAGAGAGAAGAAGCGGGGAGGGGGGAGAGGAAGAAATTCGGGTTCCAGAAAGCTTCACCAGCGCCCGAGGAAGCATAGGTTGATAGGACACGTACCCAGCCGGCAGGCAGGGCCATGCTGGCTCAGGCCCTCCCCGCACACCACAGTCCAACTCTTATTCTGATCGATTTAAGGCTCCCCTTCAGGCTGTGATATTAATAACGCCGTCTCCTTCTCTCTCCCTCCGCTTTTCTCTCTCCCTTCTCAGGTCCATACGCAGTTTTAACCAAGGATACACTGCCTCAGACGTACAAGAGGAAACGCTCCTGGTCTAGGGCTGTTTTTTCCAACCTGCAGAGGAAAGGTTTAGAAAAACGGTTTGAAATCCAGAAGTATGTCACCAAACCGGACAGGAAGCAACTGGCAGCGATGCTGGGGCTGACAGATGCTCAAGTAAGAATGGCTTCGGTTTTATTTCTAATCTTACTTCCATTTTAGATGGATAGCAGAGGGTGGGGAGATTTCAAAGTGATTTCCTTTCCTTCATCTTTAGCGGGGCTGGCTGAGGAGCTGGACCTCACCCTGAGCATCTCTTGCATGCAGATTCCGCAGAGTTTTTGCCTTTGTTTTGGCCACCGAGGAGAAGGCCGGGCAGAGAGGAAAGTGGGGCCAGGGCAGACCATCAGAGTGTGCTTTACTGGAGTGCAGTTCTCTGTAGGAGGCAGTTTAGGTCAAAGGAAGTAGAAGCAAACCCACTATTTTTAATGTCCCCTTTTTCTCTCTCTCTCTTTTTTTTTTTTTTTCAATAATTCAAAATCTTTCCCCGCGTTGTGAAACTCATCATTCTGAGGAAGTGAAAACACTTCTTCAAACGGAATCATTAAACGCCATTCTGTAATGATTCCGCTATTGAGGGCCCACAGCGCGCAGAATTGTATAACGCTGTGGTTTCTTGAGCAAGATTTGGTTTCCTGGAAGAACAAGCAGGAGGAGAGAGGAAACAAACAAACAACACAGAGGGGAGGGTGTGTGGTATTTAAACACACAAACTAGAAGCAGAAAAAAAAATAAAGCCCTTTAGTCTCCTCAAGGTGTGGGCAGTAGGAGGTGAGGACGGTTCCTTCTTCTCTCCCCTCGTTGCCAGTCCCCAGTGGAAGGTGTCGGGGTCGGGCGCTGCGCGGGGTGCGGTGCGGGGCGCGGTGCGGGGCGCGCTGGGGCCGTGCCGCTCGTCTAAGGGCGGCGCGACCGCAGGTGAAGGTGTGGTTCCAGAACCGGCGGATGAAGTGGCGGCACTCCAAGGAGGCGCAGGCCCAGAAGGACAAGGAACCTCCGCCGGAGCCGGAGCCGGCGGCCCAGAGAACCGGCGCAGCGCCCGCCACCGCCGGGGAGCCCGAGCGCAGCCCCAGCCGCTCCGACGGCGACAGCGACAGCAGCGACGCTGAGTCCCTCGACATGGCCCCCAGCGACACGGAACGGACTGAGGGCGTCGAGCGGAGCCTGCCCACCACCGGGCTCGGCAAATCCTCCGGCAGCACCGGCCTCCCGTCCCCGCCGCCGCCCGCCGCCGCCAGCCCCGAGCCGAGGAACGGGCTATAGACGAGGCGGCCCCGCCGCGCCCAGGACATGTGCGCTAATTTATCTCCCTTCCCCGCCCGCGAGTGCGGCAAGGCCGGCCCGGTACGGCCCGCTACCGCCTGTGGTCAGCGCCCGGCCTGGCCCGGGGCGAGGGGCCGAGGATGAGGGCGGAGCGGAGGCCCCGGGGCCGGGGCAGTTGTGCGTGAGGTGGCCGCCTCTCCCTCCGCGCTGCTCGCAAGAGAGCGGGATTTCTCTATTTCCCCTATTTCCACCCACCTTTTTTTTTTTTTTTAATTTTATTTTATTTTAATTCTCCCTTTCCCGCCCCTTGTCCTCTCCAAGGAAAATCAGAGCGAGGGACTCCGAGAACGGTCTCCGAAAATCCTCACCTTTCCCTGCCCTTGCCCACAAACAATTTAGAATGTGAAGTATTTTGCCAACGTCCTCATTGGTTGCAACGTGTTGCTTAGAATAATCCGGCCAAGAAATACTGCACTGACAAAATATATAAATATATATATATATATATATCTCCTGTAAATAAAATGTTTGGTATGGTTTGTAACCACGTCAGTCTGTTGACCAGGGGAGAGGACTGGCGAGGCTGCCCCAGCTTCCTTTGCCTCACTCGAAGGCAGCCACTGTCTCTCCTTGCCTTAGAGCCCCTCCAGGCAGCTTTCTCCTTTTATTCCTTTCCTAATGAAGACGGTGACATGGACCGGATTTGATGTCGCAAAATTGTGGCCCCGATGAGAAAGTTACCGATTACATTTGTAGCCCGGCGTGTGCCTACACATGTGTATTTGCCGTGTAAGGTGGCTTTTGACTGTCAATGCCAGACAGGACTGCACTGTCTGATTCCCGCGACTCTCGGGGCCGCTGCCAAGCGCCTGCGAGGCAGTTTCGGCGTTCGCGGTGGGGGACGCGACGTATGTGCTTTGTTTTGCTTCGCTTTGCTCTGTTGTCGGTTCGGTTTGCCCCGCACCTCTCCACAAGGCCCCGCGGCGGGATGGGGAGGTAGTGCTCTCTGACGTCACTGCTCCGGGGGGCGCTGTGACGTCATGCAGGCGCTGTGCTCGGCGCGGGAGCGGTGCGGAGGCCGGTCGCGGGATGGGGTTAGGGTTAGGGTTAGCACTTGGGGGACACACGGCGGATTGCCCCCCTACCTCGGTGGGTAGGATGCCCTCCCTGGTGCGTGCGGCCGCCGGGTGCCCCTGGGACCCGACGGCTGCTCTCGCGTTCATCGTTGGCTTCGCTCTTGGAAAAACGTAAAGCGCCACCGTGATCGGTGCTCCGCTCTTCACGGGGCACGTGGGAGGACGGGGGCCGCTCCTCAGCCATCCTACTTCCCCCTCCTCCCTTGCCAAACAGCATCGATTAGAGCGAAAGACGCGGCGTCGAGAAGTCCCCGTCCTTCCCCGTTGGGAAGCGCTTTTACTGCCTCGGGGCACAAATACGCGGGGACCAGGAAGGCCTGATCCTGCTCACGGAGGGCAGGGCAAGGGCAGGAGAAGCGAAGACGCCTTCCTCCTCGCTCCCAAACTGGGTCGATGGGCGCTGAGCCTGTGACACCGTTAAAAATAAGGGGGAGATGGAGATATAAGGCGAAGAATCGAAAAATTCCTGGTGTTCTCCAGCGATGTGGAGGCGGGTGAACGCCTGGCCCTCGCCTGCTGCTTCTCTCAGGGCTCAGGCGAGAAATCCTCCGGGACTGGTTTGCCGGGGAGGACACGCTGCTCGGTGCCACCCTTGCTTGAAGGGGGAATCCGGCAGAAGCAAACCCCCGAGGAAAGAGAAGGATCCCCTCACCACAAGCACTGGGGAAAAGGAGCTGGTACACACGGCAGGCAAAGAGATCGTCTTGCCGGACGAAAAATGCATGGGTGAATTCGTAAAAAATGTCTAAGCGAACGGACACGGGTTTCTCCAGAGCCACAAAGGGCAGGGTGGTCTCCAAGAGGGACGCACATACAGTTCTGATGCGCTCCTGGATGCGCGCAGCACTCGCACAGGGCTGCGCTCTCAAGGCGCCGTCCCTGTCCGAGCCCTCTTGGGACAGGGAAGCGGGTGGGGAAGGAATGGTATGAAAGGGGCTTGTAAATTAGTTCTGCCTTTAAAAGACTGCCAGGGAGGAAACGAGCGGGTGTCTCGGCTTTTCGGGGCACAGTATGGGCCCCGCAGTTCCCTTCCAGCCCCAGAAAGTGGCTGCACTTATCAGCGTGGAATTTGCGTGGTGTTTTAAGTCCCCTAAGTACAAGAGAAGCCGCGGGAGAGACGTCCAGCGAAACACGATTGTTTCTCCTCCGCGGTGCGGCTCACGAAACCACAGGAATCTGTTTGACTCTTGAGTTTGCTTGTTAAAGACTAACCCATGCAGGAGAAAGGGTTTTGAGTGGCTTTTATCAGATGAGAAAGGAAAAGCAGTTTCTCTTCCCTTGGGTTAAAGGAATCTGCTTCTCCTCCAAGTGCCGGGCTAGCTGCGCGGGGCCAGGCTCTCCCCACCCCGGCACCCTCAAATAACGGGAGCAATGCCTGCCTGGACCCAGAGCTGGGGAGAGAGCAGGGGCAATGCCTTTATGGCACCACGCTAAGATAACGCGACAAAAGAGGGTGGGACTCGAGCTACGGAGAAAGATGCTCAGATGTGAGTGGAAGAGCTGGGATAAAATTTCTTCGACCCGCGGCAGCTTTTTGCGCTCCGCGCACCTCGGGTGCTGTTCGGGTCGAGGGGGCCAAGTGGTAGAGCCAGGAGGGTGGGTCTCTTCCTCTCCCCCAGCGACAGGGAAAATAAATAATATCTCTCCCCAGTTTGCTCCCACTGTGCGCGGGAAGGTAGAACAAACCCAAGAAAACGATTGTGCGGAAAGATGCGTGGATGAAGGAATTTGTGCCCGTCTCGACAGGGAAGGGAGTTTTACCGGTCCCGCGAGGCTGCAGTTACTGCTCAATTTCTGCAGAAAAAAGTCCGGACAATGTCGTGACCGCAGGCAGCTCGAGCGCCGTTCGTCGGCGAAGTCGACACGTCCGCAGTGCAATGCAACACTCCCTCGCCCCCTCCCACCCTCCCTCCAGAAGTGGTCAAGAAAAACTTGGGGTTGCCGCTATTTTGTTTGTTTTAATAGGGCCTGGTAACGCGAAAGACTTTTGATGCTGGTTGTGTCTGAATGCGAAACGCACGAGCCCACTGTTTCTCCGCCAACCCGAAAGACCTCGACGGTCTTTCAGTTGGGGGTCACAGCTTTCCGGGCGGTCTCTTCACCTCCCCTATATCTGTTCTGACTCTGTTCAGACGAACGAAAACCCCTCGGGCTGCACCCACCCGCCGCAACGCGGCTGTGTGTCAGGGGATGTCGCAGAGCGGGCCGGGGTCCCCTCGGAGGGCCGGGACGAGCTTTCCCGGCTCTGTCCTCGGTCTCCGCGGTCCTGGCCAGGCACCAGACTCTCCGCACGCACCAGCTGCTCTTCCCCATCCGGGTGCCAGGCAGAGATTTTTCAGGCTGATTTCAGATGAAAAGTTGTACGGGAGACCAAGAAGCCGGAGCGGCACACACTGCCGCACGGAGAAAAGAGGTTTTCCTGCCTCCTCCTGCGAGGCATGTATGGGAAATCGGTTTAATAGTGAAGCGGGAGGCCTCGCCGTGCCGCTCTGATATCCCAGCCACGTCTGCGAGAATCCACACCCGCAGAGATGCGCAGCCGGGCTAGATCAGAGTCAGGTCTTGCTGGCCTTCGTCCCGAGGAGAAGTTTACCAAGAACCCCCAGTTTTCCTGGGCGCTGTGTTAGGTAGTCCAACTAGATACTTTTCGCCCGATTTCTTACGAGAAATCTCCCATCTCCAGAGACTCGATTCAACCTCAGAAATAACAGCTACATTAGAAGAGAAAAATAACAATAATACAACAAAACAAGGGACAATATTTTAATCAAGCGAAATATGATGCAAAAGGGTCGGGTGAGGAGCTGGCATCGGGGTCCGCCGCTGCTCCGCCCGACGGGGAGGGGGTGTTCTCCGTGGCCCCCCCGGCTGGGCACTGCTCCCCCCAGAGCCCCGCGGGCGCGGAGCCGGCTGCAGCGAAACCTGAGTTCGCCTCCCTCGTTAGCTGAGCGAGACCGGCCCCGCTCCTAAGGAAAATATTTTTATTTTATTTTAATGTCGGGCTTAAGCTGATGTCTTAAAAAATAATTGTTTTCAGACCCCGGTTCGCTCGGCATCGCCGTTTCACACTCGCAGGCACACACAGCTTTCCCTGCAGTTCATGCCTCGGGACTGCCTGGCGTCGGCAAGACAAACTGCAATCTCCGAAATGTCAACTTTTGCCACAATCTCGACTAAAAAAACCACCCCCTTCTTATTGCTGTTGAGCGCTCATCAGAAATAATGGCTGTTTACACAAAACCTTTATTCACTTTCTTAAATAAACACCAGTGAATTCAAATAAAGCAAAGCCTCAGCTATAATTCAGGCACAACGTTTTCTGTGTGTATTCTCGGCTGCAGACCTGGAGAGACTCCTCGGAGAGAAATATGAAGTCTCTTTTCATAGTCCACCTCCATTAACTAAATATTCTAGCTCACCTCGGCCAGGTTTATACTACCTCGGCTTTCTTTTTTCCTCTTTTTTATGTTTTCCCCCAGCTGAAGCGGAAATATTTCCTCCCTTCTCCCCAGTCCCTTTTTACAGAGGTGTGGTCCGGACGCTTTCCTTTTTAAATCAATTTGCAGAAGCCCCTTCCTTTCCCCTTTCACAGCCTTGGCTCGGGGGCGTGCGCCGGGGCGAAGCCCTTTCGGGCTCCAAGGAAAGGCACTGCGGCCACACCGCAGCCCTCCGCAGCCTGCACGGCCATGGATGCTCGTGGCTCGGCGGGCAGAGCTGGATAAGGGGAAGGGGCTCGGACGAGGGTTGGTGAGCCCGCTAGGGCGATAACAAGGTCTCGTTTATTAGAAAGAACCGGCTGGAACGAAATTCGCGCAAACCCACGAGCTCAGCCAGGCAGCGGAGACGCAGGGTACCCGCGTGGGGTACCCGGGTGGTGGCCTCACCACCCACCGCCCCACGGGGGAACAGGGCCCGTCCAGGCGCGGGGCGCACAACTCCCCTGCACCCCTCATCTCGACTGCTCCCAGCCGGGGACCCGCGGCCCCATCCCTAATGAGATCCATTAAGCGTATTATTGATGTGGAGGTTTGCTGTGAGGTCCCGGCTGGAGGGAAGCGGGGCTCTGCTGCAGATACAAGCGCTCTGATCTGCACCACCTGGCTGAAACCAGAGAGCCGCCACTTCATTAATGGGTTTAGCCTTTGCTAATTGGTGTCTTTAGGAGCCTTGCCAAATTCTGCTCCGAGATCATTGGAGGCAGATTTTGTTTTTCCTCCCGCCGGTGACATTCGTTGACGGCGATTAGAGCCAATACCACTTCTGCGTCGGGGGCCGCCAGGCAGCCCGAGAACCTCCGATGGGGAGGGCTGCGCGGCCGCTCCGGGCACCTCCTTCTCTCTGCTGCCTCTGCTACAACCACCGTCATCGTCATCTTCACCAAAAGTGGAAACGCCGTAGGTAAACCTCGCAGTGAGGAGAGCCAACCCACGCTCCTCTCTCCCTCGGTGACGGCTGCGGCAGGTGACACGAGTGGAGGTGGGGCGAAAGACACCCTGTGCCCCACGCCACCCCTGCAGACAGCGAGCGGAGGGGCTGGGGCTGCCCTTGTCCGCCGGGGCAGCGGGGAAAGCGGTCGATCCCAGGGAAAAGGGGAGAGGCAAGGCCAGTGACTGGCCGTGCCAGCCCCGTGCCCGCAGCAGCCGCGGCTCTCCCCGGCCCGGAGAATCGGCGCCGCGGCCGAGCCCCTTTCGCCACCCGCCCTCGGGGTCAGCTTCATCCCCGTCCCCGAGGGCCTGACCAGCTTCTCCGAGACTCAAACGGCCGTAGCTAATGAAATCCGCTCACCGCAAATCACAGAGCTCTGCCGTACGCTATAATCAAATTTCTGCTTGCCTTAAAAAACCCGGGCCACCCTCCTCCACCCCCGTTCTCTGGGCAAACCCCAAATCAAAGGTTTCTAGCCATCACACTCCTCCAGCTATGCCTGGTCCCAGGCCATCTCTCCCGGCCTTCGTGCCACCGCCTGTTCTTCCCCCACGCCTGGCGATGACCAGTGCCTTTCCTCGGCCACCAAAAGAGAAGGCTGCCCGGGATCACCCACGTCCACCTGACCGGACTTAGTGGGGTAACCCCGGCTGCCTACATGCACGAATGGAGGTGATGGAGGGGATGGGGATGCTGGAGGGGTTGAGGGTGATGGAGGGGGTGAGAATGCTGGAAGGAACGGAGAGGCTGGATGGTTTCCTTGCCCGGCAGCAGAAAAGAGGGGGCAGTGGGCAAGAGGCACGCTCTCACAGACACACACACACAAATCACACCAGCCTCATTTACGGGGTAATGTTGTCACCAGTCTTGTAAGTCAAATATTCAGGAATCAGAGACTGCTGATAAATCACGCCGAGGGGGGATTTTATCCTTCTCACAGCACCGTTGTCCGGCTCTCCTGGCCCACGCCACTGGCTGTGTTCCGGTACCGGCCTCGGCGAGGTGTCAGCGCATATGCCAGATGAACAGGCACTCCGCCACCCACGCTGTCCCCATGCGTCTGCAGACTCGAGGGCAGCCCAAAGCCGTGTTCCCTGGACAAACACCGCCTGCCCTGGTCCTGCCGCCCCGCGGGGAGCGGGCGCTGAGCAGTGCCTCGGGCATGGAAGCGGTGGTGGAGTTTATTGGGAAGGTAGGAGGAGAGGGCTGGGGCCGGGACTTTCCATTTCTCGTTTTCTTCCTTGGCTCAGATACTCTGTCCCTAATCCTTCTTTGGGAGGGCTGACTGTAGGCGGGGGAGCCCTCCTATCCCTGCCCAATTTAAGCCGGGCTACAAAGGGAGCTGACCCGTGAGGAACAAGGACAGACCCCCCCCTAGCTCCACCGGGATCCCCGAACCTCCAACCTGTGCCTGAACCCAGCCCCGGAAAGCAGAAAGAGAGATGGTATGCAGCACGGAGCCGACTCGTCTTCCTGAAAACATCCCGGCACAATTCTAAAATGCATAAGCTCCTAAGCTGGCCCGTGTGGCTGGAGTGCTCCACGCTTCCATGGACGAGCCCAAGACCTAGCCCAGAGCCTTGTCATTTTCCTTTAACACTACATAAACAAAATATGTAGTTACACATGAAAAATAACTCAACAGGATTACAGCCTGTGTTTTACAACCAATTCTTTCGAACTTTCTATTATCGTTATTTTTAATGACAAAAAAAGTAAGTCTGAAATCTCTTTCAGCGTGTTCATACAGATATCCATCCATATCTATGATTTGAGTACTTACATATACGTGCATATACACATATTTATATGTAAAAGCAGTCCACTGAAAATACAAGCCATTCTGTAAATGAGTGGGCCGTGCAAGAGTATAAACGCCTTTTAAAGGGCTTTTCAGCAAAAATGTCTAAATTATAGGCTTTTTTGAGATCTGGCTGGATGTCAACAGAGGCGCCTTTATAACAGTGACTATAAGATGACTTCATGAAGCAGCACAAGCCTAATCTACAAACAAGGGCTGCTGATGAAAAGAAACGGGGTAGCTGATACAACAGCCCCTTCTCACTGCTACAGCCCCCGAGCCCTTAAACTTAGCTTGGGAGTGAGTGTTTTTACCAGTGGTGTAAACAGGGAGGATATAAAGCTCGTCTTTGGCTGGGGCTTGGCTCTGTGCAGCTTCCCCTTTTACTGTAGTTCTTCAATTCTCTTGAACTTAATACATCCAGTACAATTCGCTTCACAACTCTGTGTTTCCAAGAACGAATCCTAATGTGCACCGTTTGGCCCACGTGGCCCTTCCCCAGCCCTGGAGAGTGCTTTCCCACCCATTAGTGTCTGTGACCGCAGCCGTGGCGGGTGAGGAGGGGTTCTCTATTTTAACCTCAAGCAAGCCTTTGGGGACGTCGTTCAAGGGAGGGTGGGAGCGGCCCTAATGGCCTCTCCTGAGCTGGGGATTGCTTCAGCCTCAGCCGTTCCTCTCCCCTGCAACCCACGCAGGGCGGAGAGGATCGGGGCGGCCCCGAGGCCCCGTCCGGATCGGGCCCCTCTCTCAGGCTACAGTAGACGTGTTTATTTGTGCGCTCACCCCTCCCCATAAATCCCACCATCTATAATCATTATCTACATGGAAACTTTTGCCCCCTGCAGCCCCCAGGTCCCCCCCTCTCCACCCCAACCCTAGTTAACGGTGATGATTTTAAAAGCATGCGATGATCTAAGCCCTAATACTAATATTATGCATCATTTGGACAGGATAACCATGCCACCTTGTCAAACGCTGCCTCTTTACACAACCCATTTGCTGCATCACAGAGTCATAACGGCGGTGATGGATGGGCCGGGGACCCCTCCTGCGCCCCCCCCGGCGCGGGGAGGAATGCGGGCGGGCGGAGCCCCCTCGCCCGCGGCCGGCCCGCACCCCGCCGGCGACAATTTATGGTCTGTATATATTTGCTGGCTCCAGATATCGGCAACGTAATGGATGGTTATATTTTATGAATCCGAGGCTCGGATCTAGGGACTCGGGAGTCCCTTCCATGTATGGTGCACTCCTGTCTCGCCCTTAATCCGCCCGGCAGGCAATAAACTTCTCCGCTAAATGCGCCGGGAGATAACAGACAACTTTTATTGATTACAAGAAAATGCTCGAAACTAAATAAAGGGTTTTTATGAGGATCCCTGCGAAGACCCTTTTCTCCGCAACCATTAAGCGCAATATCGACATTTTACTGTGTGTAAACTGTGAACTTGTTTAGCCATAAAAGTTCGGGCGGGAGGGTGGAGGGGGGTGAGGGGTAAGCAGACTGAAAAGCGGCGATGCTCGCCGAGAGGAGCCGTGAAGGGTGCCCGCTGGCCCTCCAGATTCCCTCTCCGAGCCTCTCTCTTCTCTCTTGGTGAAGGCATGGGTGCAGGAACAGCTCCCAGACCTGAAAACACGGAGTGCTGGGATGCAGCACCGGAGATGCTGAGCAAGGGAAGGGCGAAAGGCACCTCTCATGGATATTTGGAGAGGGAGTCGGGAGAGTTATCACCCGGGCGTACCCTGAGGGGAGGATGTGGAGGAGTCCATTCGCGTTTTAAAGTGGATGATCGTGGAAGGTTTCTCCACCTTCCCCCTGTTTCCACAGGTCCGAATGGGGGAGGAGTGAGAAAAGAGATGAATTCATGTATTTTATTGTATTCCGACCATCTTCTTTATAGCCTCAGAGTTGTAACGAGTGTTAAAGTCTCCGCCTGGAAGGGGGCTGATACTGGGGGAGGGAGGGAAGGGGGAGGTCCGGCATCAAGCAGCCGGGCTCTGCTCAGGTGCAAGTCAGACACTTACCCGTGGTGGCTTCGCTCCCTCCTCGGGTCTGCATCTCCCCGCCCCGCCCCAGCTAAGGGCACGCACCACTTCAGGGAAACCGGTTTAGTTTATCCGTATCACACGTCAGCAGCACACGGTAGGCTGGGGGATGCCAAAGGTATCAGAAAAACCAAACCCCACCCGTAGCCCTGACTTTGAAACAACAGCAATCTCCCTTTTTTTTTTTTTTTGTTCTTTCTTTCTTTCTTTTTAACCCAGTCCTGTAGTAAATTGCTCAAGATGTCCCACGGCTTCACTACCGCTGGTATTCCTGTCCGCAGACAACCGGACTCAGAAGTCACAAACACATTATTTTCTTCTGAAACCTCATTACCAGCCTTTGAGAACAAGGGGCAAACGGTGGGGGTTTTTTGTTTGTTGATTTTGGTTTTTTTTTCTTCTTCTTGTTATTCTGTTTGCCACACTTTGAAAAGGTAACTGTAAAATCACTCGGTGTCTGGAAGTTGTTTTGCATTTTACTGGAAAGACATAAACCTATCTTATTCCCTGATGTTTGCGATAAAATTCTGAGCATAAAGGAAATGCCTGAATAGCATTCCCTCTGCAGTTTTCTTTTGGTGAGGGGAAGCCAAGGGAAGATGCTAATATTGTCATCTTATTTTACAATTTATCCCATCTTCCCAAAAAACGTGTGTACACAAACAAAGGTACCGTGGGGTTCAGTTTCTGAGATGCAGCCCACGCATTTCAGAGATGATACTCACCTTGATAGCCGGCCCAGTGAATTATTTAGCCTGCTCTTAATTGCTGTTAAAACGTTGGATTCCATTAAAATAAACAAAGTGCTCCGGAGCCATTTATCAGTTCTGCAGAGGTCCAGTTAACAGGATGTCCCACCAGTGATGGTGTGCACTTACACCCTCCCAGCAGACCCTCTGCACTGCCACTGTTCACACCCTACAGGATTCCCTCCTCACTAATAACCTGCACAAGGGCCCTTGGCTTCCTCACGCAAACACCGTCCCCTCCAGCTCACCATGTGCTTACACTTAACTTTAATACATGTGGATCTCTAGGCACACACATATAATATTATGTTAGAAACTCATGGCTGGCCTTTTTTTTTTAAATTAAGTATTTATAATTTTTTTTTTTTTTTTGAAATTGCAGCTTCAGTGAGGAATATTTAGCCCATTAGCTAAATTAGCCGGCAAGAACCAAACCTAAACAGAAAGGACATGGGCATTGCTATTCACAGAACTGGAAAACATTTGGAGGGTTGTTATATACAGTTCAAGTCATAAATTAATAGTTGGTTTATTCTTCAATCAGGAAAAAGCCATTACGGTTTGCTCAGCTCCGGTCTGTGGGAAAATAATTTCTTTGATTGAGTTCCCCCTAAAGACCCCCAGAAGTTTTCTCTCCTCTGTCATGAACAGCCTGCTCTTTCCTGTCTTCCGGATGGAGAAAAGAGTAGGACCTCCGGAGAAAAACAGCTTTTCAGCATCTTGAATTTCACTTTGCATCTGTCTTCCTACCTGCTGATTTAATTTCTCTTTGCATTCGGGACCTTTCTAAATCCATCAAGAGGAAACTACAGAATAATGAGAGTTGTGTATCATCTTTTATCAGCTTTTTCTTCCTTGCTGGTGGCCAATATTGCATCTCTGAAGGAGAGAAATATTTGAGGGGGCAGGCGGGTGGAGGGGAGAGAGGTGAGGGGTGGGAAAGCACAGCATGGAAAGAAATTCAAGTTGAGGAATGAGAGGAATGGATAAAAAAAGGCAGGGCTGATGACTTTTTCATTGCATAGATTTCCTACAGGAGCAGTGGTTACCAGTCCTGGGTCTGCTTATTTATTTAGTGTGTTTCTGAAATGCACGAGCTCCTAAGCTGGCCCATGTTGCTGGAGCACTCCATGCTTCCATGGACAAGCCCCAGGCCTGACCCACAGCCTCCTCATTAGAAAGAAGCATCTCTCCAGCCCATCCACCCACTGGCAGCAATGCTGGGTCATCGTTTTGTGACTTGTCCCACCCCCTTTGTAGTCACATTGAACCCCAAAGAGAATCAGGCTGCTGCTGTGAGGTTGGGAATTTGATAGCAAAGGGCCCCTTGCCTTGCAGGTAATCAGACTTTCTCTTTCCTTCTTCCCACTCAAACTTACAAGATGCTATATTCGGGTTCCCCTTGGGTAATGCTGATGCAGGTGCAGGCCAGAAGACCCTGGCAGTGCATGGATGGAAGCCCAGAGTGGTGGCTATCCATCCCCATGGACAGTGGGGTAAATGTGAGCTGGGTGGTCCCCACGCCAGGACCAGATGGGCTGCTGCTCCCTTGAGCCCTGTCTAGCTCTCCTTAAGTCAGTGCCCCATGAATTGGTCCAAATTCAACCCTCTTCTGGACCAGATTTCAGTATAGCCCCTCTTCCTAGTCTGTCATTTTAGTCTGGTACTGGTGATGGTTGACAACAGGATGTGGTTGAGCAGGAATTGACCTGGGCAGCAGAGCAACCTCATGAAGTTCCCATTGTTAAAACTGGGCACATCAAGGCCTGTCCTGAGAAACATAGAGCACTCCTTCCTTCCACCCTTACCCTTTGTAAAGGTTGAGACAAACCTACTGTGTAGATCCGTGCTTCATATGGACCTCTGCCCTTGTGGTGAGACTCACCAGAGTCAGCAACCCAGGAACCTGCAGTGATGAAAGCCCGTGTCAAGATCTGTCCTGTGAAAGGAGGTAACTGAAATCAGGGGTTTTCTGCTGGGGAAGTTTCAATGCTGGGCCTAAGTTTCACTGAGGTAATACACCATGAACAAAGCTTACTTAGGCCTAACTTTGTCCCACATTTTTTGCCAGTGCTACTATGTCTATAACCATGAGGAAGAAGAAGAAATAGGGCAAAAAGGAAAAGCAAAACCACTAAGCCTGTTGGGGGAAAAAGGTTGTGTTTGTTTAATCAATTTTTGACCTCTTAAAAAACTTTTTTTAGCCTAATAAACTATTTTAAAGGCAGTTTGCACAAAGCAAAGCATGTAAGATTCCTTGAATGACAATGTTTAAAAGGATGGTGTGGAACAGTAATCAGAAACATGAGTCAAATGAGAGACTAGGCTCCTCCCTGTAGGAAAGAAATGCTAAGTGGATATTTTTCATCCATAGTTGTCTTTTTTTTGAAGGAAGATGACTAAAATATTCCTAAAATGTTCCTGTGTACCAATAGTGGGCCTTGCAGGCATTTTCTTGAGCAATTATTTAATCTACTGTTGCACTGGAATGTTGAATTTTTTTCAGCTTTGGCTTTTCTAAGCCTATCTGTAGTACAGTGAAAGCCTCTGACTTGATATTATCTAGTTGTGTGCAAGAACTGATTCACAGGGGTTTGGTGTCCAAAGCTGCCAAATGCGAATTGGAGACCACGTTTGACAGAAGGCTGAACTGTTCCGCTCAAAACAGCCTTGCTGAAAGGCTTCTGTAAACAAGTATTTCTGGGAACATTTTTTTTCTCTCTTTCAGGTTTGTTTTGTGCCTTGAAATGTGAGATTGATCTGAAATGCCTAAGAAGATATTGGAGAAGGTTTGTTTGGGGTAACGACCTTATCTTTGTGATCCTTAATAAGACGGTGTTAGCTGAGAGAGGTAGGGATGATGAAGTGATACTACTTACTTTTTGTTACTGATTTTGTGATTGATTTAATTTTCTCTTAATACCTGGAACAAGGGTATGAAAATGTATAGGTATCCCAGGCTCGACCAAGATAAAGCATTCCAATCCATGGCAGAATGCAGAGTTCCTCAGAGACAATTCCTTGCAGCTCCCCCTTGCTGACTGACAGATTCAGTTTATTCTCATTCAGGCTTGTGAAATGAATCCCACTTTCAGCTGCTATTTTTGTTTTTTGTTTCCAGTGTGGATCCATTTGCTTGGTACAATTTTTTCAAAACACTGACTTTTGGATTGCACTGTCAACATTAATTTATGAGAGTTGAGCTTACTTTTGCTCATAGAGATGCCCAACTGCAAGAGCACAACAGAGACCTATACAACACATGGAGCACATTACAGTGAGAAGCCACCTGTTGAAATAGTAGAGATCATGCCATTTTTTACATAGGCACAGTAAAAAAATGAAGGATGGGCTGCTTGAGATATTTCCAAAGCTACGCGTTGTTGAAATCTTGATGGAAGAACACACTCCTTCACTTACATGCTTCTGAAATACAAAATATCCATTAAAAGTGACAGACTTGAAGCCAAGGCAAACAATTTCATAAGCTAAACTTGAACACTCTTACTTGCAAATACTGATCTTGTGATGACAGATTCATTTTTCCAGCTCTAGCAAATTCGTTTCTACTGTAGCCTTGCTGGAAATTACTGTGCAAGTGTTTATAATCCTGTCCTACTGTGAAGGACTCCTTGTAGGATGCATTATTTGGGTGAAGAGAGGACCTCATTGCTATCAGCAAGGTGGGTCTATGTAAGTATCATAGAATGGTTTGAGTTGGAAAGGACCTTAAAGATCATGTAGTTCCAACCTCCCTGCCGTGGACAGGTACACCTTCCACTAGATTGGATTGCTCAAAGCCTCATCCAACCTGACCTTGAACACTGCTAGAGGGAGGGCATCCACGATTTCTCAACAAGTAGTCTTGGAGTTTGCCTTTTGCAATTGAAAGCCCTGGTAGTCTTAAATTGTGCTACACAAATAACTGTATTTTAACTCACTTTTAAACTAAAATAAAAATATCCAGACAGTGCTTTGCACAGCTGTTTAACAACTGTTAAATACTTAAATAGACATTACGTACTAAAATACTGTGTTGATATGAGCCTTATAAACAGAAGAGAGCAGAAATACAGTAGTCTTTTTAACCTGGTCTAATTTTGTGTCTAGACAAGCTTTACTCACCATCAGAGTGTGCCTCAGTTCTGCTTCTCAACATTATTAATTTTCCTAGTGGGCTGATGTCTCTAAGAAAAATGTCAAAAACATTTCCAAGACTGCCACTTGTCAGAGGATGCCACAGTCACAGGATGTTCTTCCTGTGGATCCATGGGTCCTCAGCAACAGTGAGTTTTGTTGGACCAAGCAAGAAGCTTGCAGCCCTTTTACCACTATTAATATCATGGTTCTGCCCATAGTTGATTGAATACTTTGAAGGAAAAAGGACAGAATGAAAGGTAAGAAAGAGATGATGGATGAGTATAAGGCTTTCCCTTTTATCTGCATTTTTCTGTTCAGAAAAAGGATGACTGCCAAGGCCTTTATTTATTCGTTGCTATGAAAATTATTTTGTGTCCTAGTTTCAGCAATGTTAATGTATTTTTCTTCAGTAAGTGATTATCTTTTATGACCAGTTTAGACTTATATGGAAGTACAGTAATATACCATAAAACTCTACACCATAAGCTGTATACAGGACATATCAACTAGTCTAAAGTGATTACATTAATGAAAGAAAAGCCAATCCTTCTTGCAATTTCATGTTATAGCAGATGAGCTCACTGCTCCTGAGGAAGACATTAAATCACGTTTGTGTAGAAGGTAGAGAGACCCACTATGCGACTACTGTTTCAAGAAAATATGATGCAGATACAGACCTAGACCCAAGTATGAAAATTAGCTGGTGGGCCCCTCAGGCTTTCTGGCAACCCACATGCTATGGAGGAAGAAGAAACAGCTGCTCCAGCTATCACTGGAAAAGATGACAGTGAAGGGAATCAAGCCCTGCAAAGGGGTCCAGGTCTCTGTGAAGGAGCCATGGAAGCCTCAGGCTGGTGCTGTCATGGAAAGCTGTGGCATCACTGAATGGGGCAGCAAGCCAAGCTCCTGATCCTGAACTCATTGAAGCAGAGATGAGGATAAGTGGGGGCTTTGAGAGGGTGTGCACAGTGTGTCTCACACACACGCATGCACATACATCCAGACACAAACACATAGCTGTGCTCTCCCTGTGCCTGGCATTCCGTGGGCAGGGCATGAGATACCAGCATTTATGTTCAGGCTGGTTGTGACAAATCTGCATTGATACAATAAATAAATGTGACTGAGGTTTACAGTTCAAACAAGCTATGAGGAGCCACCACAAATCAGCTTGTCACGTTGCCACCAGCTTTACAATCAATCTCCCATAAAGGGCTTAGGCTCTGACTCCTTTCTCCAGTTTGCTTATTTTTGTGGGAAACTGACTGCAAGGGAGTCACTAAAAGATGACTGGACTGAAACCTTTCTGTTTTTAAAGGAGCAATGCACTCTTACACTTAAGCAGTAGAGCCCACTTGGAAAAAAAAAAAAAAAAACCAGGATCAGGAGAAAAGCAAACAAAAGCCATCCACCTCTGCACTAATGGTTTGGACCTAGCCTCAGCAGTCAGAAAAACTTGATAGAAAATGCTGGTGAAGCAGGGGAAGCTTTGGGCAGCTAGAGATGGAGCAGTTGTGTCATATTAGTAACCTTTGAATGCTGTGCAGTTAGACCCCATCACACAGTTAAAAGCAACTTTTGGATTCCCTCACTGTTACCTCTTTTCCTTCCAGCCTCAAGCCTGTGTCCTACTTTCCCCTGAGGATACTCTCACAGGGATGCTTCACCCAACCCTCTTGACAGGCTTGGCTCAGAAATGAACCATCTGATCCTGGCAAAGACCATGAGGCTCTTGGATGGTGTGAGCTCAGGTCCTAGTGATGGTGAGCTCAACCTTCTGGCTGGGGTGGTGTGAGACAACATCCTGCCATCTCACACCATAGGCAGAAGCAGCCAGGAGGTGCTGAGCTGTGACCTGCCCCTGGTCCTGCTGTCTGCTTTGGCTGCTTTGCCTTTCCCATACAGCAGGAGACAGAAAGGCTCAGCTCCTCCAGCTTCAACTGGCCAAGAAGGCTCTGTGTACTCAGTGGAAACAATCAGGGATGCATCCTTTAGTACCTCCTCTAGCATTTTCAAGATTTCTGTCCTAAATGCCTTGGAGCAGGGACTCTTAGGTACAGGGACACCTTGCCCAGTTGAATGGGACCCTTGCTTTTGTGGTCAATGTGAACATATGTACAACACAAGAACTCAGAGATAGGGCATCCAACCAGAGCATTGTGCAGGAACAGCACAGCCTCTTTTGCTTTTACCTTTGCTGCTATTCTGAACAGGGCTAATGGTTTCCATGTTTTTTCCACAATGACTCCCAAATGTTTTTTCCTGATCAGCATGCTGAATGGCTGTTTCATTTAGCACATAATCATTAGCTTTACTTCTTGCTACCAGACACATTATTATGCCTTTGCCTTCCCTGAAAGGCATTTACCATCTGCTGATTTATTTGTAACAATATTGGTGTTGTAATATTGCTTTTAAGAATAATAACAACACTAATTATACACTCGGCTCCCTCCTTGTGCTTTTCATCAGATCTCATAATGCTCAAAAGTCCACATTGCCCTGAATTCTGTTACAAAACTTATTGTCACCAACTTTATCCACAAATGCTGAAGTATCCAGTTTCAGGCTGTTTACCAGAGGCTCCTGGCACATTTTGTACAAAGTACTTCTATTCCAAATCAATATTTTTGATTTTGTAAAACAGTTTTCTACCTATCTAGTTCCAGTCTACTCCTTTCCTGTTAAAGCTTAGGAACTCTCCACTTCAAAGGCAACTCTTCTATCTTCCATTTTGTCAGTTTTCCTGGATGACCAAAAGCCCTGCTGCAACACCTCCCCCAGCTATATGCCCAAGCTCTGAAGTCACAGAATATCCCCATTACTTGTTTGTATTTAGATTCATATTTACTATGAATGACTCAAAGGGAATCTAACCACATCTCAGTAGGTACCTTTTGTCCTGATAAAGTCAGAAGCAAGGGTAAACAATATTGATGCTCCCTTTCAAATTTGGCTAAGGTGGATTTCTACTCTTTCTTTCTCATGTAATAATGTCCTTTAAGATTTCAGCAAGTATCAAACTCCACTGGGATGGGCTCTGGCTGTCTTACAATTGAAACTCTCCACTCAAGTATTAACTATTTTTCACACCTTTCCTTCTGAAAAACCTTGCTCTAAAGAAAAAAAAAAAGGTGAAGGTGTTAACGTAATTGCTCTTGAGGGTTTTGTTGGTTGTCAGTTCTTCTACACCATTTTAGTCATTGCAGTTCATGTATTGCTTACCTTAGCCTGGGAAGCCCAAATCAGGAGAGGTAATACTGTGTGTATGCAGAACAAAGCAAAAAGTGAAGAGAATAAGAGAAGTGATACGAAGGGATTTTCCAGCTCTGTCAATAAATTTACCACAATAATAACTTCCTTCGACATGTTTGTTGCTAATGGACCTGCACACAGAACTACTTACAACATAATACTTTCGGAGATTGGAGTTCCCTTTTCTGCTTGCAGGATATCTGTGCATGAGGCCATATGTCTGCAATTTTCTCCTTTAAAAGTGATTCTTCACCTAGCTTTGAGCTCACAGATTGTGGGGCACACATACAGTGTTCACATGGTGCAGCTGCCATCATCTCCCTTACCATTAATACCTCTTAGATGGCCGGATCATCTGAGTCTGACTAAAGCTACACTTCAGTGCTACCACTTCAGTATAGAAATGTGAAATGACTCAGAGAGACACACATTCCTGTGCACGACCAAGGGACCATCAAATGAAATGAGTGAGAGCCAAGATGAAGGGCAAAGAAAGGAGAAGATGAGCTGGATTATTCCTTTTCAAGGTTATGGTGGATGCTATAAGATAACAAACTCAAGGGGAGGCAGCTAATTTCTGTCAGAAAATCACACAGGGTCACCAAGGACACAAACACAACAGGCATGGGAAGTCTTAGAAGTGGGTAGAGGCAGGAGAACATGAGGGAGGGGTTATTTACTACACTTACCCTGCTTTTACACTTCTCTCCCTGGCAGCCTGCACTAATCCTTCTTGAGCTATTGACTCGATGTCAGGGTATTGGTCCTCTTAGGAAAGCTCTGAGAAAATTTTCGAGTGTGGTGTTATGGGGTGAATGTTACTTCAGATACTCATTCACAGGCATACTAATGAAAAGTGCCCCTTTCACTCATGTTGCTGTCAGCAAGGTGGTGCTTCCAACAAGAATGGAATGGAGAAGAAGCCGATGGAAGAAAATGTCATTGAACATAAAGAATTTCACTGAGGCAAATGACTGTAGGACGTTTTTCTAACTGTTTACCCTACGCTCACAGCTTCCTTTAACTATTGCAGAAATAAAGAGAACAGATACTTCCCACAGGAACTGGAAAAGCCTCTGTTATTTGCCATGTTATGATCTCATTAAAACTTAAGGGCCTTGAAACCCCTTCACCCATCCCATTGGAAAATGAAAGTGGAGATGAGGCAACAGCTCTCTGTGATTATCAAGGAAAATGGGACCAAAGAATTTCCCCAAGCTGGAGGCAGGCTCATCCCGCTTGTCCTTTTCTTTTTATTTTATTTTGGTGTTTTACTGGATGATACTCCTGGGGAGGCATTATAACTGTAGATCAGGGATCTGTTGCTTGTTACTGCAGATGGTACTGAGTTTAAGATGAATGCCAGACACATTAGGCTTAACAGGATGGATTTTAGCAACTTGAACATGTTGATGAAAACAGAAAAGCTAATAAATCAGCCAACAAGGTCCAGCCTGTGAAAGGTAGACTTCAGGATTTTATTTTTTTTTTTTTTAATGTATGAAGCTTCTGGGGCATAAATAAATATTGTTGACACTTATTTGTTGTTTAAACCCCGTCACATTTGCAATCTGTTTGGACATTTAACTGACTTTAAACACTTCTTGGTGTTTAAAAACCAGGCCAAGAATCAAAGCCAACAGAACATACCAGGCTGGTGCTGAGAAAGAGGCACTTCTCCCCTGTTTAGCCTGGTTTGTGAATGAAAAGGACACCTTTCTGGCCACCATTTTTTAAAGCCTGAAATTATGGCAAGTTATTAAACAGTGCCTTTACTGTACTCATGCAATGGGATTTATCATTACATTTTGTGGTGTACTATGAATAAGCTCAGGGTTCAAACTGGGCTGCAACCTTCAGCAGATTACAGTGAGGACCAATAAACTCCAGGAAACAGATCTGAGTGTAGAGACCCTTTCTCAGCCCCCATTAGAACAAATTAACCCAGCCAGCAGCATTTCTGTGTCTTAAGATATATGCATACAGCTTTGCCAAATACACTTTTTCGTAGGACTTTTTTTTTAACCTAAAAACAAGAGAAGAGAGGAGAGGTTGAACTAAGTCCTGTTTAAATCTATGTGGACCTGGCTGGAATTGTGTGTGAGTTACTCATGAAAAGATGGTTTTTCTTCCTAAGAAAATATGAGGGGAAACTTGAACCAAAGACTCTTCCCGTCTTTGCTGCTTCTGCTTCCAAGTTGCTTCTTGCTCCATTACAGTGGTTCTCCATTAAGGTGAATGATGTTTTCCTGAATTGTGATTTAAGGAGGCATTTTTGGAGGAATGCAATAGATATTTTAATTTCTGGAGCTATATTTAATAGCTGTTTAATTTACTAAAACATGGCTTTGCAGAATGCTGACTCAGAAATACTTACATAGAAGATTAAAAAAGTAAAATGACCAGACTAGGGAAAATAGAGGCAAAAAACAAAGCTTTTTCATTCTATTACGTGGAAAGATCTTCTCCTCCTCCGCCATCATCTTGTCTGTCCTACGTGATTCCATTTTTTCCAGTAGTTTCAGGTTTTTGAAAGGATTTGTATATCTGATCACTCCTATAAAATCATGGGGACTAATAATGTCATAGAATTGTGAGTAGAAAATAACAGGCACTTCTAGGATTAAGTCAAACCATTTCCTTTTTGTAGATGAGGAAGAACTGCAGGGTGTAAACAGTACAGGTAAAGCTTGTTTTTTGCCCTGATTTCATCTAAGAATGAGGTGTTCTTCTGATTACAGAAGTCACATCTTTCCTCCATGGAAATGGGAGGGCTCGGCATGAGCCACACATGTATGAAACTCCTCTTGTGAACTCATAACCTTGACAATAGGCACACAGCAGCCACTACTGCCTCAAGGTATTTTGTATGAAGTGTTCATTTAGCATAGCTTGCTACCTGTGTCTTTATTTACCAGGGGACCCTCCTCCCCTTCCCTCCCCTTAGTACATCACTTATTTGTGGATCCAGGTCTTTAGTCTTTAAAAGTACACTTAACTGAATTGATCATTTCACTGGAAATGATCTATTTAAGCACCTGAAGGCTGGTAAATCCTCTGTGTACTTTGAATGAGATTTGATGTCACAGATAAATGGATTTGAGGTCACCTGTAAGTCTCTGTGCCTCATTTGTCACAGCTGAAATTGATACTGTGAAATAAGAGGTTCTATTAACTTTCCAAGTCTGTTGGTATGCAGTTCAGGCTTGGACCAGGATGGGGGGAAATAAATTAACTTTTCCTATTGATTTTTCCCATTGGTTCATTTTTTGAACCTGTGAGCTCCTGCGCATGGTTGCAGTGAAGACTAAGAACATTGATTTTAAATGTGGAAATTCTCAGCAGAAGAATGAGATTTTTATGTGTGTGATTTGTACTGTACTGGCCAATTGCATCCTTCACTGATGAGAAGCAATGCAATGGGCTTATTAGTCGGCATCAACGCAGCTTGCACAAGGCCATGGCTTCCAAATGTTTGGCAGGTCAAGGGGCACTCAAAATTTCTAAATTAACATAAACAGCTAAACAGATTTCTGCCTCGTGTGCACAAACCATTCACAAATGCAAAGCAACAAATAGTGACCTATATGGACAAATCACTGAGAGAAACTGTTTGCTCTGCTCCAAGAGCCCGTTCTCTCTAAGGAAATTCTTACCACTTTAATGATGCTGAAATAGTTATCATTTCCTTTGGGGTGCAAAGCCCCACATGGATTTTTTTGTGGTGTCTTAGAGCAGTGTTTACTCTCTAGCAACTTACTACAGTGTGTTATCTCACTTGAGTCACTCTTCCATCGGGGAGCCCTGGGGCCTAATACATGCAAAAGTCTACAGGAATATACATGTGTAGATTGCATGGATGGGCAAACATCATATACTGGCTTTCAGTGGAATTAAGTGAACACTGTACTCAAATTATGATGTTTAAAGGCAGCTCAGACTTGGAGTTTAAACTACTTCAGAGTATTCCTTTAATCTGGACTCCATGGAATATTATCCTGTTTTTCAGAGGTCAAATAAATCAGCTTTAAGCTCATGAAAAGGTAAACAGACTGATGCCTGCATAACTTTTCTTAGTTTATGAGATATTCTGGCAATGGGAATATGAAGAACCACCATAAATCCTACTGTGCACAAGCACCTAATTCCTGGGGTGCAGTGTGTACGTGGAGGGGTTCTGCTACCATGCAGTGCAATTTCTCTTATGGGGAAATACTAAATCAAATTGAAAGTATAAACTCCAGTAGGAACATGCTTTCGTGGAAGAGATTTTTCCACTAATCGGTTCTGAAGAAGGCATCACATTTCAGGAGGGAGTAGAAGACAGATCAGGAGACATCTTCAGGAGACCGTGCTGGACGGTGCCATTTTGACACTACATAAACAAAATGTGCAGTTACAGATGAAAAATAACTCAAGAGGATTACAGCCTGTGTTTTGCAACCAGTCCTTTCGAGCTTTCTATTATCATTATTTTAATGACAGTAGAAGTATATTGGAAATCTCTTTCAGTGCATTCACACAGGTATCCATACATATCTGTCATTTGAGTATGTACATATGCATACATGTATGCATATTTATATGTAAAAGCAGTCTGTTGTAAATACAAGTAATTCTATAAATGGCTAAACTGTGCAAGGGTATAAATGTCTTTATAAGAGCTTTTCAGCAAAAATGTTTGAATTATAGGCATTTTTGAGTCCTGACTGTAGTAAGATCTATCTGGATGTCAACATAAATACCTTGTGGCTATAAGATAACTTCATGAAGCAGCACAAGCTTAGTCTACAGACAAGAGCTGCTGCTGAAGAGAAATGAGGTGTTGTAGATGATAGAACAGCCCCTTCTCACTGCTACAGTCCTTGAGCGTGGCTTGGGAGTGAGTATTTTTACCAGTGGGGTACTGGAAAGATAGAGGACTTGGTTCTGGGTGGGGCTTGGCTTTTATGGCTCCAGAGTGGCACTGCTTCTTTTACTTCTTTTCTTCCATTCTCTTGTTGGCAAAAGTGAGAGGGGGATTGGTATCTTGTATGTGATGGGTAGGTGTTTTGGGAAGGACTGTGTTTGTTCAATGGAAAGGATTTCATCTAGACATATGCTTCTTGGGGGAAGTTGGTCCACTGACTTCAGAGAGGATGTATGAATATAAATACATACAGAATATAAGCAGATCCCTGAAGGTGTATCAGGCCCTCTGAAATGCTACTAGGGGTTGACATAAGGCTGACAGCAGACAGCATCTGTCCCCAGGGATGTTAGCCTGAAGGTAGATGCACCCACCACCAAGTTTTGCACTGTGGTGGCACTGCCTCAGTTGCAGTGCCCATGCAGGTTCAGCAAGCTCCCAGGAGCATGGGAAGAAGAGGGGAGACACTGCTTCCTCGGGAGTCTTGGGATGACATGTTGGTGGGGTATGGAAGTGTCATGGGCATCCCTCAATCCCCACTTGGGGTGGGAGCAGCAGGGTGTACACAACTCCATTGGGGTGCAGGCAGCTTCATGTTGGTGCCTCTCCAAAACCTCTGACTCTTACTGTAATTTCCAGTGACATTGGAAAGAAAAGCACTAATTGCAGCTGGCACCTAGCCCCACAGTCTACACAAAGTCCTAAAAAAGAGGGAAAACTGCAAGTAGCCAGTATATGTGTGCGTGTGTGTGTGTGCATGTGTATCTATGTGTGCGCATGTAGATGGGCATCTTTATTTTATTTGATTAGATTTTCCCATTTGCATGTCCTCTGAAGATAAATACATGGAGATTTCAATTCAGTTAACAGTAGTATTTTGGTAAAATGCCCCCAGAAATCAGAAGAGGCTGAAGTTATTTTAAATGGTCTCTGTCTCCATTTATACTAAGCAAGCTGAGCCTGGCGTTTGTCTAAAACAGAGCAGAGAGACCACCGAGTAGTCTCATCAGCAGAACACTAATTGTGGCCATTTATTATAGTCACTTATCTGATAGTAGCTTCTTTATCTGTGATAGTTTTACAGGAATAAAATCCACCAGGCATTCGCACCAGTATGTAAACATGTTACCTTGTGGCAGAGTGTCTGTTACTTACTGTCAACACTTGCCAGCACAAAAATGCCTATCTCAGGCTTATATGAAGTAATGATGAGTTTAATATGCTCCAGTGAAAGCCACAGAATAAACAAGGCATCACAAGTGTTTGCCTTGTCTGGCCTCTTAAACAAATAAAGGTGACTGAGAAGTACAAACAACACCAGGTCGAGGCTTATCGGTGGCAGCGCCGCTAATGCAAACTGCCCTGGCCAGTGAGGACTGCCTGTGGATTCCTTACTACAATAAATATTGGGAAAGCCCTTTACAGGAAAAGCTTTTTCCCTGAGCCTGGCCAAAATATTGTAAATGAAGCTGTAATTCCATGGCCATTTCAAAGCCAGGTATACCAGGGTGTAGGGGGGAGAAGAGGTGGAGGGGGACCCAGCACACAGCCCGAGCTCTGCTGGTCTGGCCTGGTCCTGACAACTCAAGCCAAGCAGAGTATGTGATTGCCACACTCAGCCCACCTTCCTCCTGCAAGCCCAGCAGACAGGTGAGGAAGAGCCATGCTGGTGTGGTGTAAATGCCATGCAGTGGCAGGATGGCATTATCACCTGATGATGTTTGGTCCTGTCAGATCAAGGGAGGCAAATCACACTGACAATGCTCACAAGCAAGAGAAGACTAAAAATTGATATTGTTCTTCTACTGGATCAGCCAGAACAGACTCATCTTGCATGTGACCACAATCAGTGTGATTGTTAAAATTTGATAGACTGATGGACCAAGACTGAAGACCGACAGTTCATCTGTGAGGAGAGACATTTTTAAGGAATCATCCCTTTGATTAAAGAGGCACTTAAGACCATCCATCCCCTGGCTGACAATAAATAAGCTAACACTTGCTTGGCTGCAGTGTTGATCTTATGATAAGTGATGGAAATACATCCCATTTGTCATAATGAAATATCAGGGGAAAGTGGAGTTAGCTACCTAAGACAGCTGTGTTTAATGTCAAACTCTGCATGAAAACACCAGAAAGGGAAAATTCAGTTACAGATTAAATATTTTGTGGAGGATCTTAATTTAGTAATTGATCACAGCCAATGAGATGGGATTCACATGGACATACACCTTACACAGAAATTGCAGAGACTCTCATAGTTACAAAGGTGTTTGGCAAGCACTGATACCATTTCTCATCCTCACGGGAGGGGTACTGATGTTCAGGTTTTCAGAGTCAGCTCACCACGTTCTCCATGCAAAATACCGTGCATAGAATATATTTGCTTGTGACAAATGTGAATTTTTCATGCAGAACTGCCCTTCCTGTAACTAAGGCCATCAGAATGGGAGCTTCCTGCTTTGGTTTAGCTGGAAAATGTGAGGCAACTGCAGCTTCATCGTCTCTTGTAGTCAACAATGGACTAACTTGAAAGCTTTCTTGTCCGCTTTCAGCACGCTTATTTCCAGTGCTGCAAACAAACAGCTGGATTGTTGGGTGGCAGCATGGCTTTCATTTGCAACTGGAAGATTATGCAGTCTGGAAACTGTTTGAAGGGATAATTTAATTTTGAATTGCTTTGGCACTGTAAACAAAATGACCCAGGACCAGATGAAATGCACTGGCAGTGCAGTCCACCTGTTGGCTAAATCCTTCTGAAAATAGCTGAATGCATGGCAGATGTGGGAACGCTCTTGTAGCTGGGAAGGTGATGGCAAGGCTGTGTCAGCAGGAGGGATGGCATGGCTTGAGGGAGGTTGCCCATCCCCACTCAGCACTGATTACATGGCCACAGTGTTGTAAGCTCATTATAAACTAGACTGATGGTTGTTCTGTATAGTTGCTGGTGGCTGGAGACCTATTTTACCCCACAGTTTGCCACCTAGATGATCTACCAGCCAGCTGTCTTGGTGGTACATGATCATGTATTTTATTTTGCAGCTGGGGTGAGCCAGGAGTAGGTGCCCCACTGGGTATTTGAGATCCCAAGCACAGCATTTTCTCACGTGGCCAGGTTGGCCACATTGCTGGTCCCAGGGTATTATTATGCATCCTCCTGTGCAGGAACATGTACCAGGTCCAAATCCATTGTTGTCACCGAGCAGACATCCCTGCTTGAAGATGAAGGGTCAAATTTCCAGCTGCAGTGGAGGGAGCTGTGTATCAGTGGAAAAAGTGGCCCAGTTTTTCTAGCCAGTAGCTCAGTAGATCGAGCCTCGGATATGAAAACCAACTTAATCTCTTTACACAGGCATTCAAAATTCAGTGGTTAAAACTAATTACCAGTAGAGTTGATGGTGCGTGAACCAGAGGAGGGCTGGTTACTTTTCCCAGGGCTGTATAGTTTCTACACTCCTAGCAGAGTAGAAAATACAAAAACAGGGTATTATTTTTGTCAGTAAATGAAACATATCTTACTCAAATTTCCTGCAGGAGACAGCAGGTCCATTGATTAAAAATGTGTCGTTTTTATAGTCACTTCTCCGAGCACAACCACATTTAAGAAAGCCACAAACCTGAATGGCAATATGATTTCTCATTTAAATAAGAGATTTAGCATGTTACAGTGTATTTTCCCTGGACTGCAGGGGAACTGTTTCTTGCTTAGCTGTGAGTTCATAAATTATCAGGTTGGGTTCATGCACTATCATGTTTCAGGACAGAGCTGTTTTACAAATAATGCTATGTGGTGGTTCTCTTTCATTGGGGAAGCCTTTAAATATGAGAGATTGACACTACAGGGAAACAATGCAGAAGGGTGAGCAGCTGAGTCTGATAGAGTTAAAAATCTGTTACCACTTCAGCGGCTGTTGCTTAATCTCCTGTTTTCAGAGCTGATAACACGATCATAAAGTTCACTCCTGGCTGAACGCTGGCACAGGAGTTTCTCAATCCAGAAGTGAATTCCAGATATGAACATCAGTACTGCTATTAATAAACCCCCCTCCTTTCCAATGACAAAACTGCAAATAAATGAAAAATTTGATTTATGATAAAAGTTGCTGGGGTCTAGCCAATACCTGGCTTTATAAAAACAACTTTGCAAAGAGAGAAATATAAAACATTAATGATGAGGCTACAGAAATATGCCTCCTGCACTCAAACCTTTATAACTCTTTAATAAGAGGTTTTGTCACAAACACAGGAATTGCCTTTGGCTTTTTATTGCTCTATGATCAGCATTACCACTGCAAGGTGACAGCAAAGAGTGGTGAAAATCTGACCTGCAGTCCATTGTCATCAATGGAACTTGCACATAGTGCAGTCCCAGCATCTGCCTTGCAAAGGGCTGGCCTGTATTGATGCCTGTCATACCTGTGGCAGATAGCTGGGCTGAGATGCTTTGAAGGGAAAATGGCCTTTTCCTTCAGAAGGGGTCATTCTCAGGACCAGAAGAACCAAAATTCCTTCTTCTGTGCAACTCTGGAAGAACAGGGTAGAAGCTTCATTTTTTTAGGTCCAGGAAGCTGTTGTCTCTTCTGATTAGGTAGGAGGTTGCATTTTGAAGTTCCGATTTCTAATCCTAGCTCTCTAACAATATGGTTTTAGTAAATCTTTCAGTACTCTGCATTTCAGCTCCTGATGTAAAAAAAAAAAAAAAAAAAAAAAAGGTGTTGTGACTTCTGTTAAGCAATTTGTGAATCTCAGAGGGGAAAAATAATCTGCCCAAGTACAATGTAAACAGCTCAATCTGAAAAGCTTTGAGACCTGGGTTAGTGATTACAAACAGTGTCTGTCCTAGTACTCCCTCACTCTTAAAATCTGACAGTACAGCTGGGACAGTGCTACAGGGATTTCACAGTTATATCTGACACTGTTTGCAATGAACTGTTTGAAAATGCTTAATGAAGACTAAGTAAAGCTGTCACAAGGTCTTGGGGAAAGGGGAGATTGCTGTTAAGATTAACACTGTGGTTTAATTACTTTTATTTTTTTCCTTCCAGAAATTCTACTAAAGTATAACAAAGTTTCTTAACTTTTTAAAAATTGTGTAATTTCATTTTATCACAACAACATTTCCTAAGTTACTCCTTGAATTATTGATGCAAACCCTCTCTTTGGGCAGGTAGCTGTCAGTATTCATTCTTGTCCAATATTCTTGCTCCCTTTCTTTCCCCTGGCCACCAGCCGGAACTTACAAAACCAGCTTCCTTTGGGGTGTTTTAATGTTTTCACTAGTTGTCAAAACCAGGAAGTACAAAATGCAGAGAAATCCTTTCCAATTTTATTTTTTTTTTATTTTTTTTTTTTACAGCAAGATACCTCAGAGAGGTTTAAATAGGCTCCTACATTATCTCCTCCTCTATAGTATAACAGATTTGTACACAGTCATGATAACATTATGCCTGTGAATTGTCTGACTGAATTAGAGCATTACTGTATGTTACGAGATGCAAGTGATCATGTACAAACCTTTGGGAACACAAGCAGTTGAAGCACGTCACAGGGGGAAACTGATTCTCGTCTGTGCTGTTCTCACAACACACCAGCATGTCACTGGGAAGGACCCAAATTCAGGTAAAATAAATAATGCTGAGAAGACTCAGGACCCTTGCTTGAAGATTGCCGTAATGTTTAGGCCTAGAAGGATGGATTACAGATTTTTTTCAGCCTGAATTCCATCCCAAAAATCTGCTTAATCCCCTTTTTAATACTTGTGTGAGTGCCAGAAACATCTTTTATTTGCCTCAGCAACAGCAGCCGGTTAGTCAGATGCTATCAGCTACTTCTTCATTCAGTTGTCTTTTGCATGCTGATAAACACCACATAAGACAGGGGAGAGAAACCTTAAGCCACAAGCTTATCCTGTATATAATAGGATGCACCTTGAAACAATTTTGATGTCTCCATTGAAATCAGCTTAGGTTAAGCCTACATAAATAGTGTCAAAGGGGAACACACCCAGAACGCTCTGGGAGATCATGATAAACACTCCTGATGTTTTGCAGCTGTGCTCATCATCTGTGCATTTCACAATAAAATTTTACAAAGCATCCAGACACCCAGCTGGTTGTATTCACTGCAGGATGCCTTTCCCTACCATGGCATTTTGTTCCAAATGTTTCACCCTGCACTATTCCTTCCCCCACCCTTGGTCTCCACCACTTATTTTTTACTTCTTTTTTTTTTTTTTTTTCCTTGCGTCTTTTTTTTAGATATATTAGACTTCAGGACTGAATTTTACTTGTCTGAAGGTGAGGGAAAAAAATAATTTTCATCAATAGAAAGGAGGTCCTATCTACAGTATCAGCTCTACAAAGAGTGTGTGATTTCTGAGCACTTTTGAGCTATCATTTGCCTATGACTGTGACTGTAATTTCCCTCTGAAGTAAATAAGCTTTGATTCTGAAACTTTTATATACAGGACAAAGTCTAAACATGCAGTGATCATGTTTCTTCTCCCACCTCTCTGCCATAAGATCTCCTTCAGGGTCAGGGTCTCCTTTTGTAAAAATGAATGGAGGAAGCTCAACTAAAAGGACTTACACCTGAGTCTCCTCTCACTAACAGTATATCACTGGCATAATTCCCCTGATGAAAGTGGAATTCCTCCTGATTTACACGAAGAGCATTAACGAGAGAGGGTTCAGGTCTTAAGTGCCGGGGTTTAGCCGTATTTCTTCTGTCTTCATTCCTTCCCTGACGATTCCCAGGAAATCTCACTTTGGGGAGATAAGTGCCTACAAGAATCTTGAAATTAATTTCAGAGCAGCCTGAAATGGCTGCACAGACAACCAACCAGAGGAAATGCCCCAGCGGAGGGATTTATTGCACTATCGCTCCTCTTCGCCAAGCTGCAACATCTTAATCTTCCATGATGACATTATTATGAACCAGCCAAGGCAGAGACAGCTCTGAGAGATCAGTGGTCCAGTACTTCACAGCTTTCCTGGAGACTTGCTAATCCATGGCGTTGCTTAAGTGGGGCTAAATGAAATGTCCTGCAGGTCACACCAGTACAGCAAGACATGGTGTGAATTTCAGGGGGGCAGCATGGTCCTCTTGACGTACAAACCAGCACCATCACCAGGGGATAGCGTGGTCTTTGTTTTGGGGGTCACCAACACACACCAGTGGCTTTCTCAGGTTTTGAATGAGAAGGATGGTAGGTCTTGGAGCACAGAGAGTAGGTCCGCAGCACCCAGACCATGAAATAGCCATGCAAAATCGAAAGGCTTTTAGTTTGTAAATCTATCAGTTTGAGAAGACCATAGAAAGAGGAGAAATGAGTCTTTCGTTCCCCTGTTGGACACAGTCCCATCTTCTACAATATCTTTGGTTTCTATGTATTTCAAGGGAAAACAATAATCCTTGCTAACAATATTAAAAGCCCTAAGTGGCTTGTTTCTTGACAGACTGTGCATTGCACTTTTGAGAAGCAGAATTAAACACGTAATGATCCTCTCTCCCAATATACTGGATTACAATAGTTTTCTCCAGTTTCACCCCAATTATTTGGCTTGTAGGCTGGATTTGAGTTGGTCTGGAGAGTCCCATCTTCTCCTGAGGTTAGATGTCAGCATTGAGTCTGAGACACATTTCAGACAGTTTGCGTCATTGTGTAAACAGTGATAACAATATTTAATGATGATAAATCTGAATTTCACCACAAAACTATAAAACAACTGAGAGAATGAATTATGCAATTTACAGCTAGGAAAAAGGCAGCCAAAGGGAAAGCAAAGGATATGTAGAGCAAAGAGACAAATTTAGTGGTCTGGGACTATAGTGTCATTTGTTTTTGTGTTTAGTAGCACTTAGCAGCCATGGTGCATAAATAATCTTTATTGCACTGAAACCCAAAAACGCTGCTGGTGACAACTTGTGGCTATGCTGGACTGCTACTTCACACGGCACAGCAAGGTGTATTTTGGGTCTGCAGATTTTCTCTCAGGCTCCTTGGTCCCCCAGTGCCGAGGGGCTGGTGCTGGGGGACACTGTGCTTCCACCCCTTCCTGGGGTAGAAGTGAAAACACTGAGAAAACACTGGTGCACACTGAAAACAGTGTGAAAACTCTGACGCTCATTCAAACTGCTTTCTGATTCAGTCTAATGAAATTCTGCTGTTCTCACTAACTTAATTACCCAAATGAATTTTAAGTATACAGTCGTAGGGATTGAACAATGGAGAGAAAGAAAAGGAACAATAAGGGAAAATCACATAGAAGGGAGCTACAAAAACTCAAACACTTCAATTTTATTTCTGGTCCGCTTGCTTATTTTTAATATAGGAAGACCAAAAAGAGGAAAAAAAATAAGGAACAGCATCTGTAAACTATATTTCTTCCCTTTTTCTTCCTTCAATGCCATCTCATTATTTTCTTTTTACTTCTTTTGTTATAACAGTATCAAAATCCCTTCAGAAATATATATTTTTTTTATTCCTTACTTCATGTTTTCAGGGAAACCCTTGAGGCCCACAAAAGTCTGCAACATTTCCCCAAAATCTCCATCTTGAGAATGGCAAGAGAAAGTTTTGGACACAGTTTGGTTTTCTACCTTGAAGAAAAATCAAGAAAGTTCAAACACAGTGGTGGTTTCACGGAATAAAAAATTTCTATCAGCATCAGTACCCATTTTATTATTGTGATCTCATGTTGATATAATGTGGATGATATTACATACAATTAAAAAAATTGTGTGTGTAAGAACTAAAATTCAGCACCTTGGCCTTCTATAATCATGGATAAAGTGAGGGACAGAAGCCAGCTTTGTACCCTTTTTCCCATTATTGATGGGACTTGGACACCCTGTAAGGACATCTGGGGCCAGCCTGGTTGTTCCCTTGCCGAGATTAGCGGGACCATAGTGGCTGTGACCATGATGGCAGGATGAGGAGGGATTGCTCATTCTCCAGGGTGGACAGTCTTTTTGGAAGGTTTTTTTATTTTAGGGCAGGTTCCTCTTTCCTGGGACAGAGGCACTTCTGTACAAAACTTGGCACAGCTCCAGCCCCATCTCTGCAAGGGCTGCTTTCCTTCTGCCTGTGAAATGGGGATAGTTTTCAGATAATACTTACCTACCTCTGGAAATGCTGTGAAAGTCGGTAGCCTCTGTCCTTAAGTCCACTGTGAACCACTCTAAGTAGAAAGCGTCAGCTTCCTCCAGCCCACAGTGAAAAAAAAAATCAATATACAAGAGTGAGGAAATGCCAAATTGCTCAAGCTCTCAATTCTTCTGGCTTCTAAGAGGATACTGTAAATTACAGGGTAAACAGTTTCTGAAACAACGTTGAAAAAGTGATGTGTCACTTGCCAGTGTCCCTTTAACTATGAAAAAATAACAGCAACATAGGAAAAAAATGTAAATTTACTGTCAGGCAGATCTTCCCCCACAGCCTAATGCAGAGTTTGATGAATAGAATGAATGAAACGACAGAGGATCCAAGCATTACACAACGGCTATAATTGTGCTAACCAGCTGTAGTCATCTGCTGCTTCCAAAAAAAGTTCAGAGCACTTTGACAGTGTCGCCTGTGCAGATTGGAAGGTTGCAGCAAAAATGTATTTCCATTTGTTATTTGAAAAAAAGAAATCTATCCCTCAGTGTCAGATTTTTCTTGGAAGGTGCCAAGACAGCACAGGGTGAAGAACAGGATTACTAACAAAGCCAGGGAAAGAGAAAAAAAAAAAAAAAAAAAAAGGCAGTATCTTTTCCAGGAAAAGAAGATTTTAGATGAGAATATGCTGCTAGATCCTGTTGCACCAGTGACCAGCTTAATCCCGTGCCTTTTCCTAAGAGTGATGGAAGAACCATGCTCAATCAGGTCCCAGGAATACTGGAACTGTAGGCTTTTGTCCCAGAGAAAGGTGGTTTTTTGGCACAAAGGCTGACACTGGACTGCTATTTTGAAAGCATTATGGTGTGGGCTGACTTGGCTGCTTGAGGCAAGACTTGGGAATTAGGCATAGCAAAGCCCAGCTTTTAGGCATCTGTAGACAACATGTGGTGAATGCTGGGGCCAGGCAGCAGCTGGGCCACCTAACTCAGCTATCGTGGAAGGCCGAGGAGAGGGATGGCCCTGCTCTCTCTGGACCAATGCCACTGGAATGAGGGACCCCCGAGGCAACAGCAGGAGCTTCTCTTCCACAGAAACCAGCCCTGAGGAGGCAGACACACAGCCACCACTTCTGGGGTCACCTCTTTCCTTGTAGCATTTCCCAGAACTACGTGGTGAGGAAGTGTTTTTCTGTGCTGGAGTCCAGTTGTGCAGGAGAAGGAGAGACAATGCAGCGTATCAGGAGGATATTGCAACTCCATAGGCATGACATGACCTGGGAATGCAGATGAATCCTCTTCAGAAAAACTCACTGTTAAAATGATTTTAAATGGACTGTTTGTTAATAAATGCCTTTTTTTTTTTTTTTTTTGGTATGTTCATGAGCCATGGAGCTCTAGGAATGCTTTGGTGTGTATGGTGTGTAGGTCAGATTCATTTAATTTGGAGGTGAGGTAGGTAGTTTTATCCAGCTTTTAGTACTTGGTTTTGTTTTTGGTCACAGATCATTTACTGAACCTGTTTTAAGTGGAAAGGAGGGTGGTTTTTTTTGAAGCCAAAAGGGTTGGTTCTGGCTTGTTACAAAACAGCGGCTTTCAACAGGATCCAAATCTATCTTCAGCTTTTCTGGGTAACTCTAAATGAGTACTTTAACTTGGGGATTTCTGTGCTGAGGAAGCAGGGAAGTTAACAACTCAGCACAGCGCAGAAGTAGAACTGGCATGTGAGTGTTTCTGATGCCTCGGTGTCTCCCTTTCTGTACTTGCACAATGAAAAGTGACGCTGGTGTAGGTTTCCCTGAACCTTATGAATTGTAATCCACTTGTTCTTCCTCTGATTCCAGCTCAGGAGCTGCATCACTGTATTGCCAGAGCCGGTGAGGATGGCACCTCAGTTCAGCAGATGTCATGCTCAAAGGAGCAAAAGTCTTTTATTTAGAGCAGAAAAGCCTTAAAGAGTTTAGGTATCGTCCACTTTACACAAATATTTTTATGGAAAATATTCAGCCTAATCATGTGAGTTAAGATGAGTTAAGGGGTAGGTATTATATGCAACTAAACTCAAAGGTTTTGGAAAGCTGTTGTACACAAAAATTGGAGGGACGGTAGGGAAAGAGAGAAGAAAGGATGGAATAAACACACACATCATTCCATGAAATACAGCCTCAGTATTCCATGAAATACAGCTATCACTGCTGGTGATAGCCCTGTTTCAGATGGGAAGTCGGGCTAGATGACCTCTAGAGGTCCCTTCTAACCAAAATTTCTATGATTTTGTGAGTCATATACATTTCCTCATAACTTCTTCTTGCCATTTTATTTGTTAGTTTTCCTAGGGAAAGGCTAGGATTTAAAACTTTAGTATCCTTTACACCAAGTGTATTTTACCAGTGACTTCTGTCACCTGAGTTAGGTTGTAGGTAAGCATTCAGTTTCTGCTGCTAAATAGTGTCAGAAAGGAACAGACTAAATCAAGAGAGTTTTCTTTTTTCAGTATCAGGTAAAACACTAGGGCTCAGGAGTCTCTGTAATTCACTTGGTATTCATCATAGTATTGCCATACAAAAGTAAGGTGCGGAGGGCATTCCAGTTAAGCTCACAAGATGGCCCCTAATTTCTCTGTTCACAGGCTGGGAGTTGAGGTCGGAGAGGGACGTGTGCAGGCATGCAGCTGAATAACAATGCATTGTCTCAGCTCTTGGACTGGATGTCGAGGTCACTTGACAAGGAGACAGTCCCCCTGACCCAGTTAGAAAAGGTCTGGGCAAAGTAGACCAGCTGGAGTCACCTCCAGCTGAAGTTCCCACCAGCATTCCCAATATTTCTCCTCCTCATCCATTCATTGAGACGAAGGGTCAAATATTACCACCTGTGAGAAGGTGTGTGGGCCATATGAAAAGTTTGCCCTAACAGTTCCTTCATCTTACTGCCCAAGTCAGAAGTCAATTATTCAATTTACTGGCTAACCTGGGATTTAAAAAGGTCAGCAAACGTCAGCCTTGACCTCAACAGACTGTGGTGAGATGTTGGGTGCCTCTTCTCTGCTAGCTCCATCTGCCTTTACAGTGATTTGGAAGCACTCACCACCTATCAGATCAGCACTGTGGCTTTCTACTGCACCATGCTCTTCCACTTGCAAAAGTGCTTCTTCTGTGCAGGTTCAAGAGAGGAGCCAGCACAAAGCAAGACTGGCCTCACCAGGAGCACACAGTGAGCTGGGAGCAGGGCTCTGGTGCCTGTCAGCGACCTGGGTTGCTCTGGATGAAGCCAGGCCTGCATTTATATTAGTTGCTTCAGTTACTCATAGAGATTCAGATCAACCCCTCGGCCCCAGCACTCGCTCTGTGGAATTTGAATGGTTTATCTCACACCCCAGCAGGGTCTGAAGCAGTGTGCTGCACTGAACCCACTGCTTATCACAGCTCTGACATGGCTTCTCTAAGCAAATGTTTAGCCCTACTTGACTTGGGATGAGTGCTGTATTGATTATTAACTTTAAACAAACATCTGGTTTTCATTATGAATGGTAGCAGACCAGAGAGGGGTGCTGTACTGGGCGGTGCGGTCACTTAACAACCATCAGGACTGGCTATAAAGAAAATTTAACATATCCTGTAATTACAGTCTGCACAGCACAGGGGGATTTGGGATCTGCAGATCTGATTTCAGAACAGAAGAAAATGTTTATTGTATCTGCTAGGTACATTTATTTACTCAGTAGTAGCAAGGCTTTTGAAATATTGCCTGTGCAAGAGCTTATTCCTTGCTTGTGAGAAGGACTTTCTTGTTTAAGCCAGGAAACCTGAGCGAGGCTCACGGTCAGGATGGCCTGCTTAATGCTTTTACAGGCTTGGGGATTTCAGGGTTTGTTGAGTACGCAGATCTGTTCTGAAATATAAATAACATCTTCCCCTCTGCCCTGCCCACACCAGCCGGATCCATCTCCTCTGGCCACAAGGAAATGCTGCAGCCAGGAACGGGACAGTGGGGATATTGCCCCAAGAGACGGTGGCCCCAATATTTCCCAGGCTCTGACGAGGGAGGGGGTTTTGAAGGCTGTCCAAGGATGGCCCTTGGCCTGTCCCCACAATGATGAACCCAAAAGGGTGCAATTCCACCCAGCGGCTGCATCCATAACCCTGAGCCCAGCATCGATGCCCAGCTCCCAGGGAATTATCAGCCAAAGGGACGTTTTTGGGGTGATGTAATGTTGTAACTTGAGCTCCAACTGAAAAGAGATGGTAGGTGGAGTTTCTATGGAGCCAGACAGAGCTGGGATCCTCTCCCTTTTTCTCTTTTTCTGGCTCATTCGGGCTGTCTCAATTAAAGCTCGGTCGAATTAATCTTGCCCTCTTAATGTCAGTTGCTATTTTTCTAATTCACCTCCACACTCTTAAAGACTATTTCTCCAAACAAAACGAGTCTGTTCTTCAATTTCAGGCTGTCAATTTCATGGGCTGCTGATACATTTATTAGGTGTGTAATTTGCTATTTTTAGGAGACTGCGGGGGAGCAGCACCATTTTTTTTTCCTTCTCTTTTGCATTTATAAACCTCTTACGGTTCCCTGTCCACTGAAAATATTTTTACTATTTAAAAGGTTGTATCAAAGCTGGGTATCTTGGTCCAAATTCCTCCCTGGTGTAACTCCACTGACCTCTATTTCACAAAGAGTAAATGTATTCTTTAATTTTTTTTTTTTATTATTTTTTTTTTTTTGGTGGACGGGGACACTTCTTGGCCACTGCTGGATGCAGGAAAATATCCAACTGTATGGACCAATGACATCATAAGAAACAGGCCTCAGCTACAAACTCTGCTGTAGGAAATACTTAAACCTTTTTACAGCAAAACCTACTCCTTAGTCCCACTATCTCCAAAATCACCAGTACCCACACATCACAAAGGGCAGTGTCAGTCAAAGTTTGCTGTCAGACTTTCCTCATTTTTAAGTAGTTGTGAAGGATTTGGCAACAATTTGAGGGCAAATCCTCTGTGGTGCCAGGGGACTTACCTGCACCCTGGCGAAAGGAAAGTAATTTTTGCCTGTCTGGGGCTCTGAAACTGTGAGATTGGAGAGATGATCGTCATAGCCTTGGAAGGATAACCCCTCTCCTGCAACAGCCGTGGTCAGTCTGGGAGGTTCACCACCCACCAAGGCCACACCAGGTGGCAGAGGCACAAGGTTGTTCCACAACACCTATACAGATAGAGCAGTGGCAATGGGCTTGTGCAAGTCAGGGTACCACCACATCACCAGCCAGGTTACCCAGTGATGGTTAACCAGTGGAGGAGAGCTTGCATTGCACAGGTTGTAACTGGGAAAGGACAGTGGTATTAAAGGGACACAGGAGATGCTTGCACTTTTCTTGGTACATCTTTTTTTGGGGTGGTGGAGGGACTTAGAGTATAGCTCAGATGTGGTTCTTCAGTGAAAGCAACCAGGGGTAGGAGGTGCCTTCTGACATCTCCTCATGTCTGTTGGCCTTTCCCAGATGCTTGGAGAGATTCTCTGTCTCCTCCATCTCTCCAGGATATGGGAGCTCTGGAGTGACTGTCCCAGCTGTGCACAGTCATTGCTGTGTATCTCCTGCCATCAACACTGCCTAAGATGCGTTGCAAAGCAGGGATGTGAGCATGACATCTCAAACTTCTCTGGCAGCTCCTGTCCTTGGCTGCAGCTCATACTAAAGCCCAACATTTTCTACTCCAGTGACATCTGGCCTTTTGCTGAGCTGTTGTCTCTAGTCTTGTTGTCCCTGCTTTTCCCTACCATGCCCACATTTGTCCATGCATGCAAAATGTAAAAGCAGCAGTGCCAGGGGGCTCAGTGAACAAGAAGTGAGCATGGTCATGCAGACAGCTTCGAGCTGAAGTTGTGTTGAGAGACTGGGATCAGAGTCTCATAACATTAACTCACACTATCTAGATGGCCAAGGGGCAGAGAGGATGATGTCTACTGCCTTCGTGGATAGCAATAAATGATGCAGAAATAAACAGTGCAGGAAAGCAGAACTCTAGGGCCAGACCTCCAAGCATAATTACACACTTAATTTCCTTGTGGGAGGTTAAATGTCGAAGCACCTAAATGCCTTTGGAGATCTGGCCCATCACTTTCTCATTATAAAACGCAAGAGATAAGCTCGCCTGTGCTGTCCACATGCCAGATAAGGTGGGACTTATTTGCTCTCTCCTGTGTGTCTGTGCACTGGAATTCCTCTGGGGTCTAATTCTCAGCATATCCCCACAGAGTGCTGATCTGGTCTGGGGATGTTTGAGATGGTTTGTGGTTTACTGCTGCTACCGAGAGCTGCTTCAGAAATTATCCCAGGATTGCTGTGCCATCCAGGCTGCTGTGCTGCAGGGTCAGGCTGGACATCTCCGCTGAGTGTATGGCAAAGTACAGGAGGGAAAACTAATCAGAGATCAACTGCATGCCAAAAGGGAGAGGAGCAGGGTTTAAATGAAATGCAGAAATGGTGACAGAAATGTGTCTGAAAAATTGTTTTGTGAGGATGCGGTGGGAAACTGAACACACAGGATGACAGGGGCTAAAACCCTTTCTTTGCCTGACTCTCCTTCCAAATAAACACTCAGAGTTAATTAGCAGCTCCTATCTCCATAGATTTGCTAGGTATGTTCTGCCATGCTCCTGCTGCCTCCTCTGTGGTCTTCAAGCCCGACTGGTCCAACAAATTAGGTAGCGCAACTCCTCCATGCGGGCTCATCCAGAGCTTGTTACAGCTAATCGAGTGGTACATGATGGACACTCCAGATAGTCTGCTGATCTGCACAGCTCCATTTATCTTAATCAGGAGAAGTGTCTGTTCCCAGCTCATCCTTCCCAGGGCTGCAGGCAGATGCCCACCACCACCGCTTGCTGCTTGGTGGGAGGCCTGGCCAGGAGGCTGGAAGCAGCCCAGGCTGGTGAGGGAGGACACAGAGGGTCACCACCCAGGCCAAGGAGGTAATGAGTGTGCCAGACCTCGGATTGAACAGCAGAGATGCAGCACTGGTCAGTCCTGCTGTGTTACTCTTGTTTGGTGCTGGGTTCGTTCAGGAACACTCATCCCTGTGGTCGAGCTCTTTGAGGGCTGGCACATGAAGTTGCTGAAGGTTGTTCCTGGTGTTTTGGCTGGCTCCTGGCACTGCTGGCTGTCTCCTGAAGCCCAGAGGAGGTACACTCTCACTGGGGACAAAGATGGTACCATGAGCCTGCACATAGTGACAAGGGACATCTCAGCACCACAGAAAAAAAGCAAATTGGAAACATAACATTTAATTAATGACTCTTTCACAATCTAGGAAGGTATTTGTTTTATGCAAACAAACTGTTGTTAGAATTATGAAGTCAAACACTCAAAGCACTTAAAAAGTGGCAAAACTCATTATCCCTGGTGCTCCTCCTTATTTGTTTTTGAGAAGGAAAACAAATGGTTACTGGAAAATTCAGGCAAAGAAACCTCTTGACCAACAATTACTCTTTTTTAACTGGCTCTGCTGACTGCCCTAGTTTTGTATTGTCAAGGAGTCTCCTTATCTTACTCATAGAGTTGCAGGCCAAAGGAAATCTTAAACATCTTTTATCCTGTTTTAGGAGGAGGTTTCCATTCACTCTCACCAAATGTTGAACTTAGGGATGTTATGGTTTTTTCTGTCTCTTGTCCATCCTTACAAGCAGCATCCAATCACATAAATTATTTGCTGGATGACATTTATTTTTGGTAAGATTTTTTTCCATGAGAAAATTTGTACTGGTAAATAATACAGGGTAACAATTTTCAGCCACATTTCTTTCCCACTGGTGAACATATATTTAGGATAAATACAAAATTGCTGTAAAAGGAAGTGAATTGTTGTAGTTAAAACAAATCTGAAAATATTTTCACATTTAATGTTGACATTTTAAAGACAGCCTTTCAATAGCATTATTCAGTGCCAGTGTTTGTTTCAGATTTACTTCAGTTTTATTGAAACTGCTTGAGAATGACATTAAAAGCTCATGAAGGAACTAAAATACATCCTTCAACTCAAACACTTTTCTTCCAGACTTTCAGTTTTGTGAAAAAAAAGCCCAACCCCAAACCAACAAATATTTCAGATTCACTTCAAGCAGCCCTTCCCCTTTGGGCTCCTCTCTTGTTTTTTGGTTTGTCAGCAAGCTGAAAGATCAGTTTTTGCTTCTCTCTCTGGGCAAACAGGCCTTTCTGTTTTTCTCCACCTACACTCATCAGCCACAAATATCTCAGCCCCACTAGTTTTTGTTTAGGCCTTCTGGGATGAAGGCAGAGGGAAGGTGACTCGTTTGCAGCTCAGTACCTGCATTGGGTCCCCTTTCTGCTCCTGATGCTTTGTCTGCTGCCCTTGCAGCTGCCCTACCCTGACGTGATGGGGAGACATGAGTGCTGCAGGTACCTCTTCACACACCACGAAGTTTTAGAGAGCGTGACTCTCTACTTTCTAAGAACAGTGTGGACATAATTTCATGGAAGAGTGAGCAAGTGTTTTTGCAACTTCTCTGTCTGCATTTAGCATGTACAGCTGAGGGGAAGTGGCCAGTGGTGAGCTGTATATAGGATCTTTAGAGAAGCAGTAGATACCAGTGGTGTAATGCCACACACGTTAATCATGCAGAAGTTCTCTATCCTAGTTAATGGGGCTAATCAAACCATAAATGAGAATCCTTGCAGGACAAGATGTTAGCAAGGCAGCTTGATTACTCTGCTCCAGTGTTCTAATCCCAGAGCCCCTGCTGAGGGCACAGTTGGTATTGCTTCAGAGGAATGCACCTGTTGGAGGGTAATTCAATGGAAAAGGTCCTGTTCCAGATCAACTCTACACCAGATGTGCTTTTTTTGCATGGTTGGACAGCTGTTTTCCTTGCTTGATATAAAGGGCCTGTTCTTCTCAACCTGATCTAGAAGCAGGGACCCTGGGAGCTGAGCAGTCTCTGAGGGCTTAGCGTGCTGCTGGAAGATGATTGGAGAGGTCTTATCCCCATTAATGGATACAGGTGCTTTGGAGACTGTGTGTGGTGTTCACAGTAACCCTACAGAGATCCTTGCAGGTAACCCATGGGGATCAGCAGAGAAATCCTGCATGTTTGGGCCCTTGACTGAGCCCACAACACCCCCAGGCACAGCCGTGGTGGCTTAGTCTGGGGATGCAGTGTGAGCTGCACAGACAGACCACTGCTGCAGCAGTGTGATCCACCTGCAGCCAGGCCCTGGGTGTCAGCCTGACCACAGGGTTGTGCATTGGGATGGGTGCTTAGGTAGGTGGTGTGGGCTCCCTGGCATCGCCTGCTGCCGGAGGGCAACTCCCCACAGGCTGCCATGCACACAGCAAAACCAGAGGTATGCACTGAATCACCCGTGATTAGTGGTTTATAAACTGCACAGAGCATGGTAGCCTGATTTCTCTTTATTGTGTGTAGCTCCTTGGGAACTGAGTGTCCTGCTTTTTTATACAATTTACTTCAGACAAAGGTCCCTTGCCTTTTTCTAATCTTGCCTTACTTTTCCTTCCCAAGGCTGGCATATCAGTAATTCATCTCCCTTGTATCCAGGAGGTTTCTAAACAACAGGAAACTTCAGGGATGGAACAGAAACATAAAACATTCCTACAGCCGTTTGCCTTCTGCATGCTAAGAGAGACAGCATTGCACTGACCGGCTTGGGGTTTTGCTGAGCATCCTGGTTGAGCCTAGCTGTGTTAAAACCAACCTGTGACAACACATATTTTTTTGCTTATTGGGTAATAGGGCCGAGCCTGGGCTTCAAATGCTATGTCTCACATTCATGGGAGCTGGCAGTTGCTACCAATGCTGAATCGGGACAAAGTTAGCAAGAAATCTGCTGAGGGTAGTTGCAGAGCCCTGCAGTCACAGGCATCCTAGCCTTTGCTCCAGGTCTGTCTTTAAGCAAGGAGAAAAACTTTCTTTTCTGTCTTGTTCTGTGTTAGTGGCTTCTTATTTGCTAGCTGGTGATATTCAGTGTATCCCTTCATAAGAGTACTTTCTGCCCTTGTGGGCATTTATGTTCTTTCTTTCTGCTTCAGCACAAAAAATTTCTGCCACTGCTATTGTCTCCATCTGCCCACAGGATGGATATGGCAGACCTTCAAAGTACAACCAGAAGCTAGGAGGGCAGCACAGCACTTTGGTCAGCAAGATTATGGGAGCTAAAGTGCACCAGGAGAATTCAGAGTTACCATCTTGCCTGCCCTTGTGGGCCATGTGCTGAACGAGAGCCTGAGATGGGGGCATAGCCCAAGCTCTGCTGTTAACTGATTTTGCAGCATTTCTTACATTTCTCTGCCTCTCCTACCCCTATTTCCCTGCTCTGCTTTGTCTCTGGATGTGGGGCATGGGCTGAATCCCCTGAGAGCTGCATGGGGCCCTACTGCATTAGATGGTGTTTGAAGATTTCCTCTTAAGGAGTCCAATCTTTCCCGGCCTGGCTGCATCTCCTTGCTGACAGCTCTGTCACTATCTTACAAGAAATACAGCAATTTATTAATATACAGACTTGACTTTACACCTCAGCAATTACAAATCCTCTTTTTATTTTAAAAAGATCAAAAAAATTCCTTCTCTCATAACTTTGGTGGATACAGGCTTTCATGGCTGCACTTTTTCTCATTCTAAGAAATAGTATCATATTGTTCACATCCCCTGCCACCTTCTTATCTGTTGTTGAATTCAATTCCAAACCACTTTCCGGCCTTGTGAAGCCCCTTAGGATTCTGTTTCACCTTCCCTTATTTCCTACCAATGGACTATTCTCCTCCTGGACCATATTTTTGTGCCTTCCTAGGGATAGTCCATGGTGTTTCACTTGTGCCTGCTCCTTCTCTCTTGCTTGGAGCCAAACATCTTGCCCCTCTAAACCAAATCCTCCCCCAAAGCCTTAATTTTCTCCTTCGCTTACATTTGGTGGTATATTTTAAACCAGTGTATTTAAGAGCTTTTATTCACCCTCCACCCCTGCTCCCCCCCAAAAATTTTATTAGCTTCCTGCATTTGCACAATATCAGAAACACCAGTTTGTCTTGGTAGGGTACAGGCCAGTGATACCAGATAAAGCTCTGCGGAGCTATTCCCTTAGTAAACCAATGGGACAGAGATCTATCACGGAGAAAATGCATGATTAGCTCAACAGTAGATGCATGTAACTTTAAACTGGATATACATAAATGATAGAAATAACTGACAGAGTTACAACACAGACAAAGTTAAGATGATAGCTAATTCATCAAAATACAAAACCCCAGATGTGAGTAGGGATGCACTCTGCAAAGATCTGAAAGGATAGGCTGAGGTCCCTGCAGCCCTGTCTGCATACACAGCATCCCTGAAGTGCAATACCAGAAAGATTGGTAAAAACAAGTTCTGATTATTTTTTCTTTTTGTTGAAAAAATGGTCATTTCAGCCCAACATTAAAAACTTTGATGCCAAAAATATCAAATAATCTGCTACTTAAAGTAGAAGGGTGTGGGGGGTTACTTTTTTTTTTCATTTTTAATGTTCTTTAGTGAACAGCTTACATATATCCTTGCACACCCACCCACCCACACATATATAAATATAGATGTATGAAAATAATATGAAATGTAGTTCAATCTCATAGCACATAATAATTAAGGGCCCAATTCAAATAAGCATTTCAGCATATGCTTACAATCTACCTGGCTTCAGTGGGACTTGAGCACACACTTCATTTCCAGCACATGCTTTTATGCCCTTTTTGAACTGGGATTTTACCTGAATGAAATCTAAAACATCAAACTTCCCCCCCTCCCCCTTTCTTACAGAATAAATGTCCTTTTATAACTGAGATAGAAGACTTCCAAGCAGAATGGACCCATACAAGATTCACTGCTTCATGGTAAAAGAAGTGATACTACACATTTTTCTGCTAGCAAGTTATTGTGGTGAACATTTTTATTTGATTTTATTCCATTCATAGTGTGAAGCAGTAGTTACTCTGCCGCAGACAGAGTAAGAGTGATTTGGATCAGAGCCATGGTTTTGACTACAATAACTTTATTGGCTAGAGTCTAGTTTGTGTAATCACTAAAATTAACACAACAGTGTGAGTGCTGAGTTCAAAGCAGGAAACAATCTCAGATACAGCCACAAAAATCGCTCCAGTCCAATTACTGTAAAACAGATGAAGATAAAGCTAGTGTTCCAGTGAGTCATCCAGCCAAGATTCACATTTCAAAAAAAAAAAAAAAAACAACACACAAACCCATTCCAGGGGTAGAGATGAGGACAAAGCTGTTTCAGAGTAGCCATGAAAAATATGTGCAGAACATGGTCCAATTATACAAATTTGCACACTGTTCCCAGAAAAATGAAGCAAAACAAAGATCCTTAGCAATAAAGAAGAATTTCTCCTTGGTGAAGAAAATAGAGTGAACTTGGCTTAGTGTGTGTTTCATTAGCTGTTTCCATTAAAGGAACACATTGTGCAATGAAGTTTGGCATAATATTTAACTTTTGATTAAATTAAATAACCTTTTACAATATTTAAGACCAGTAGAAAACATTTCTATGATTTGTTACAAATCCCTGGGGAAATATTTAAAAACAAAACCAACAAGCAAACATGTTCTTACTGTACTTTCAACTTAGATTTTCTAACATTCTGCTGAGCATGAGAATCTGAAAGTAAAATTCAGTAGGAATTGAGTGGAAGCTGAACTGAAAGTAGGTAGCTACAGTTCAATCTTTATGCTGTCAGAACTTCATACAGAGAAGGGAAAAGAGAGAAAAAGGGAGAAGAAGGGAAAAAGGGAATAAGAAAAAAAAAGGTGGTGCAGGGAGAGCAAGGAATAAAAAATACACTCATTAATATTTTAATAACCTCAACTGTTATCTGAAACACTATAATTTTCTTGAAAAATACATATTCAGCTGGTTTCAAGCATCAAATCACCATGACCAAACAGAATCCTTCCTGTTGTCTGATTTTCATTTATGCCAAGATCAATTGCTATTCTCCAGTCAAAGCCAGGCAAACTGGTCATACGTATAATTCACCTTTATTTTCAGTTCCTTTTTGTTGCTAGCGAGATAGTCTGAACATACATGGCAATGAATCTCCAGATGATTTCTATTCGTATTTTTAAACTGATAGTTGAATAGAATAAAATCAGTGGAATAAAGAAATATTATTTGTGCACTGCAAATTGTTCCTGTCATTTACCTTGCTGGTAACAAAATGATTTGTAGCTGCAGGTCTGCCTTCCCAAGCTTACCTCCTCATGAACCTGCAGGCTGGGCTGGCAATGCCTTTCTCTCACTCTTGTAATAGCAAGAACATGACCCTCTCTGGTGATAGCACTTAGGTGATGGGAGAGCACATAGTTCCTCACAACCAAGTTGCCTCTTGTGGTACTTTTGCAGTTGATGGGCTGCAAAGGCTTCCCAAATGAAATATTTACTTTGTATTAGATTCTAGTGTGCTGTATAGAGCTAAGGTCACTGGCTAACATCCTGATGAAGAACTGAGTTCTTCTTTAGTCTTAATAAAAATTGGCTTGTTCTGACTCGGTCAAAAAAGTCCAGATGTGCAGCACTGCACAAACTTGGGTCACTGTGTATTTCAGTCCCTGTTTTACCTCCCCTTTTGCCCTAGACCCTACCCCCAACACGGGCAGTGGGTTTGGTAGTGCTTCATACAGACTGTTTTGCATAATGATAATATGAAATTAAATTGAGAGAAATCTGAAGCCCAGGAAAAAAAAAAAATCCTAGCCAACACAATATACTTTTTAACAAGCCAAACTAGAAAATGCAGAAAAAATGGATACTGTTGCATCCTGGAAGATAGATGGAAATGAGTGCTTTGTGCTGTGTTCCCAACTGGGGTTTACTTGGATCTGTGCCTGTAGTGATATGCTGTCTATACCATGTGCATTTGTAACGTGCTTTGAGATCTCCCTAAGTGCAATCTTAGAGCCAAGTAACATGATTATTATTACAACCTCAGCTCCAGAGTGAAAACTGCAGACCACTTAATACTGTGTTCTCTCAATCAAAGGAGATAAGGAGCTAAGCATTATGAAAGAGAACTCACGTTTGCAATAGGTGAAATAATTTTTTTTTGGTGACTGTTCTATGGAAGGATTCAAGAGAGGGTAAATGGCCATCATGTGCCATGGTATCAGTGCAGTTAGTATTGCTTATTGTTGTCTGGGACAGCAGAGGTGGGGAAATTGCAGCTTGTTAGTCCCAAATACATTATGGCCTCCTAATGAACTCCATTTTATAGCCAAACTCCTTTAAATTGTCTCTTCCCGTGATTAATTCACCTCTTTCTCCCCTTTCGGCAGGCTGTTGTTGATAGGGAGTGTCCAGTGTTGAATGAGTAAAAAGTACTAATGCATGTTCTTTCCAGGGAGAGATAACCCTTCTCTAAACATGATGAATGCATCTTTTACCAAGGAAGATACCCTGTGTAGAAAGGGCTTATGTATAAGCACTGGAAAGCATGTATTGCAGGGGGGTGGGGGGAGAGGGTTAGTGGGATGACTTCGTGCAGCTCCTGGCTATTTCCAGGGGCTCTGGGGGCTTTGGGGACTGCTATTGGAGCCAAACCAGGCTCGCCATGGAGGTCAGCCAGGCAGGAGGGGACGGTCCTGCTCACCCCAGCTGGGTATGGAGCTCCCTGCCACCGAGTCAGGGACACCCTACCAGTGCTTTTCTGTTCAGGGACCTTTTTTGGAGAAGAAATTTAGGGCCAGACTGAAGAAGCCATAACTGGAACCTGAGCTCAGTTCAAAGGGGCTCCTGCTCAGCCCAAGTTGTGTTTCTGCACTGAGTCCTGCAGGATGGAATAGCCATTTTTAAACAGTTCTTGCTGAAGCAAAGGTTTCCTCTTTGTCAGAAGGAGCTGGGCTGGAGAAGGGACCATCCAGGAGCAGGAGTATGGCAAGAGGGCTGTCACCACAGGACAAGCTCTGCTTTCTTACCCTCCTATTTACCAACATGCATTCAGCTGAGGGTAAGTAAGAGTTAAGCAGGCTCAGAGGAGGAAGGTGACAGTACTTGGCATTCTGCAGCATGGAGTTAAAAGGCCAAAATATGTGTGAATACAGCAGGTTGACTGAAAATATAAAATACACACATATACTGCCAATATGCATTTCTTTTTTTTTTAATGTGCATACCCCACAAACAAACAAATAGTCTCACAACATTCAAAATTATTCATAAGAGTCTTTTTTCCAACTCATCTCTGGCAAGAGAAGACAGCAGTAAAGGCAAGATGGGGAAAAAAAATCTTCCCCAAGCTGATTATCAAATAAAATACTGTTTTATTTTCTGTCTAATAAGTACAAGAAGTTCCATAACTCCCCTGATTAGGCATATTATCCTTCTTCAGAAAGTCAGCTTGATTTATGCATAAAGTGATTTGGACATACTTTCCTCTGGCTATAGAGATTTCATAATTCCTGGTGTATGTCTGGAAAATCTCCCCTCGTCCCGAGTCCAAACCAAATTAATGTCTTCCAGAATGACCTGAGGAATTAATGAGGTTTTCGCTGTCAGTTCTGCCCATGCAGGGTCAAGTAAATCATTTGCTGGCCCTTACTCCAGTGTTTTTCACTGTCTTTCTGACTCCATGTACAATGATAACAAAGTTGCAGATGCCTTTGAAATACGGCATCACTGACACTCTCTGTCCATCTGTTGGGACATATTTTAGGCTCTGTTTCTCTGTCTGCTGTAAACTCTGCCTTTAATGGAGTCAGTAATTGCTGATAAATGGGGTATCAATGAAGTCAGTGTACTGTAGGTTTCCCCATTCTTTTCTGCTGATGTGTGCTATTTAAATCTCTCTGCCATTACTTAAAGTTATTGTGTGTTCCCGTCTTTAGTTCCAGCCCCAGCATTCTTGGCCCCAGCCACGATTTTTAATACATAGGAAAACTAGGTACTACGGAGAGCTGTTTGGCAGTAAACAAGTTATCCTCAATTCCCCACTCTGCTGTCCCCAAATAAAGAAAATGTGAAACACATTGAGAGTACATACAGTAAGTTCTGAGTAATTCACAGATTTTCTTTCTCTCATGTCATAAATATTTTAAACCAACCCAATTCTGACATTTCGGTCAAGCAATAAAAATCCATCCCCTCTCTCCGTCTCCTTTGGTCCCCATGCAATAGAATGCCTCAAGTAAAATGAGCCCACACTTGATCATACATTTTATATTACCTTTCTTTATAATTTATCACAGCTTTTAAAGGTATTAAAATCTTACTTTAGATGACTATTGCTTGTGTCTATGACACTGTATAATTCATAATCTATTATGGTCTCTGCCAGCTATTTCTGCAGTTGTATCTCATTTTCGTTCATGGCATCTGAGCATGGAATAATGACTCCAATTGCAAAAATAACGATGACACTTGCAGTAGCATCTGCACTCAGCGGGCTCTTTCAAAACACCCAGGTGGACACAGTCCCTTTCCAAGCCTGAAGCTGAAGAAGAGGCAAAGAGCATAAGAAATTAATGGGCAAATCAGATCATCTTGTTTTATGTGTCATATTAGTGGCTGCTGCTTACACCAGAGGATCTAGGAAAAAGGTGCAAAGAAATTCATATCAGGTAATTATGGAAATTCCATTAAATAGAAGTACTGTTCCCAATGACTTTCAGTCAATAGACAGTTTATGCCCAGAAACAGAGGAAGCTGTTGGTAGTTGCCTTCAAGGTTAGGACTGGGTTTGCATCCTGGCTCAGCCATACATTCCTCAGTCTTCAAGGAGTTTTGGCTATACTTCGAAGACTATTGGTTTGCTATTTGAAGTCTGTTTGGTGGTTCCCACAGCCCTCTGGGAATGCTTAGACCACCAATTCTTCTCTCTTAAGCTGATGGCATTTGACTTTGAAGGAGGAGTCCTCTGCAACTGGCCCATGGCACGAGTAAGATGACTGAGGCAGTGATCAGTCTGAGGTCTGTATTGCACTAAGCACATAGCAAGACCTAAAGCACAGAAAATACATAATTGAGTCTAAAGCTTTGTGAGTGGATCATTGGAGCTGGTTTGCCCTGTAGAAGAGAGGCCAAGACAAGGAAGGCACAAACACATGGAAGTGCACAAGAAGATCTCCAACTTTGATTGACACCCATAGGATTACAGATTTGCATGATCAGGAGACTTCACACATGCAGGCCTTGGAGGAGAATTAGTATTGACTGATTTTTCCACAGAACCCCTTAGAATCTGTCAGCCATGGACTGGCAATGGACTTTGCAGTGAAAGAATATTTTCCTAATTTCGATTTTATTATGTCTTGTGTCGGTAGCAAACCTTTAGATTCTTGGATTTCAAATGAGAACTCTCCTGTTAGCCATGTTCTTTCTACCAAAAAGACTGAATCTTTTAAATTTCTTTTCCCTAATTCATAATTATTTCTGTTACAGTTTTTAAACCTCTTGGTCTCTACTTACTTCAGGAGGCCATAATAAAACAGAAAATTCTGATGGTTATTCTTGGTTGATATGTTAAAATGGATTTTGGGTCTTGCAGACCAAGTGCTCTTCAATTTCCTCAAGGAAAAGGCCTTTTTTTGAGGCACTTGGGCTTTTTCCCAAACATCTGATTTAATGACACTTATTTGGGGTTATTAATGTTTCATAAAATGCTTCAAAATCTTCTTGTGAAAGAATAATTGTTACAACAACTTTTGCAAATGGACAATGACATAAGATTTGTTCCTCTGCAATCTTATAGATTTTAAGACAGAAGAAATGTCTGTATTTTGGTTATCTAATTAAAATTCCCATCAAACAAAGACCATGAATTTCAACTTAATAAACCATGTATAAAAATTTGTGCCCTTAGATTAAATTAAAACATACCTTTCAAAACTGCCTTGATTCAGGGGCCTCATGTCATGGGAGAATCTGCCACAGATCTTGGGATGTTGCTGAAAGCAATCCCTGTTATAACCGGTGTGCCTAAATTCTGCTGGTTTCATCTTGAAACCCAGACCTTGTTACATCCTTGTCTGACAGGGGAAACCTGCCTCCTTGTGTAGATGGCTGAAGGGCAGTCAACTCCCAGCGATCTCTTGGGGAACCCTAGCAGATGTAACCTCTTAAGTCCCTTCCTGTTAGACTCAGACAGCAACCCCATGAAAGAAATTCTCCCTCTTTGCTCAGGGGGAAGCCTGACCCTCCCTTACGCGGTCCTTATTTCACTGAAAACTTCCTTCCTGGTTCTTTTCCCAGAAAGAAAGCAGCTTCTGGATTTTCATTCTACTGGGACAGATACGACATGATGACTCTCATTTCCTCCCTTCCCTTTTCAATTTCTTCCCCATATCTTCTTTTCTTTTCTTTTTTTTTTTTTTTTTTAATGTAAATGCTGATTTCAGTGTTTTTTGCTACGTCCAATCTAATGTAAGCAAAGAAGTCAGGTCCTGCCTCTTGAGATGATGTTACAAAATTTTCTGGAATATTACAGTGTGTTATAAATCTTATATTATTAAAAATTATTTGTTGTGTATACAATACAGCAAATGAACACTCTCTGATTTATTTTCAGTGCTTGTCCAAATAGTTTCTACCTGCTCTCGTTCCTCTCACATTCACTCAGCCCATAGCTTGCAAGATTGCTTAAATTCTGGTTACCTCTAACATTGTATGACTGGGGAAGAAGTTGTGTAACAAATTCAGTCACCTCTCATTTCTACCAGGTATGTCAAGGAATTCTGGGGTATGTTTTGTCCCCAGCACAGTCAGCCAGCACTACTTGCTGATAGCTGGCAGCATACCTGCTTATCCTAGTGATGGAGTCATTCAGCCTCTGGTTGGGACTGTAGAGATGTCCTCTTCCTCTTCTTTTCATGAACCATACTCTTAAAGCCCCGTATGGTTGATCCTTGTTCAGACTGGGCCTTCTGTTGTCCTTGTTATACTCTGCTGTCTTCTTTTATCATAGTTCATTCTTCTGGTCTTTCTAGAGAAATGATTCATGAACAAAAGAGTCACAACTTCCTTCTCATATTTGAATGAGCTGGTTTTGAAAACCACATTTCCAGGTCTCTGTACAGGGTTTAATTCTTTATTTTCTGAATGCTACTCTTAATTCTCTGTATTATAAATCAATGGTATTGCAATTAGGCGAATGAAATTTCAGCATTTTCCTGTGCTGAATCACTGTTTCAAGGAAGGCATCTATTCAGTTTGTTTGTTGCTGTGAAAAATGAGAAGGAGGCCTAGCTTTATCTACTGCTCTGTTTACTTTGTTCCAGAGCATCTCTCTTATAGTGCTTAAATATACACAGCAGCTAGATCAGAGGTTTCTAACTCTTGTGGACAAAGTGAACATCAAAGTCCTGGGAATTGCTATGATCAGCCACATATCAAGTCATCAAGTCCAACCCTTGTTCCAACCCCACTGTGATTACCAGATCATGGCACTCAGTACCACATCCAGCCTCATCTTAAAAACCTCCAGGGACGGTGAATCCACCACCTCTCTGGGCAGGCCATTCCAATGCCTGATCACTCTCTCTGTAAAGAACTTCTTTCTAATATCCAACCTAAACCTCCCCTGGCAGAGATTAACCCGGGCCCTCTTGTCCTGCTGCTGATTGCCTGGGAGAAGAGACCGACCCCCACCTGCCTACAGCCTCCTTTCAGGTAGTTGTAGAGAGTGATGAGGTCACCCCTGAGCCTCCTCTTCTCCAGACTAAACAATCCCAGCTCCCTCAGCCTCTCCTCACAGGACTTGTGCTTGAGTCCCTTCACCAGCCTCATTGCTCTTCTCTGGACCTGCTCCAGTACCTCAATGTCTTTCCTGAACTGAGGGGCCCAGAACTGGACACAGTACTCAAGGTGTGGCCTCACCAGTGCTGAGTACAGGGGAAGGATCACTTCCCTGCTCCTACTGGCCACACTGTTCTTGATGTCATCACGTTAGGGACATCTATATGTTGAGGAGGCTCAAAATGTACAAAAATGGCTATTACTTGGGATTCCTTTTTATTTTTATTCCATCAGCCTCCATTCTCCTTTAATTTCCTTCTTAGTTTTATGTGAGTTGTATAAAACCTAAATTCAGGGAAAGCCTTCCCATTGCCCCTCACTTACTTATACTTCCATGAAGTATGTTAGCAGAAACATCTTAAACCTATAGATTAAACAACTCTTGCTCATCCCATTCATGTATGCTAACTTCCACAGTTGTGACAGTTTTTTTCTGCTTTCCTGTTTATCATTCTTTTAAGCTTTCCAATAAAGTTCCTTAAAAAATCTGTTACGGGAAATTTTCAAAAAATTAGTTACTTTTTCTAAGTATTTTTGATGAAAGACTTCAGTTTTTGGTAAAAAATGGAAACCGAAAGCTTTAAAAATACAATTAAAGTTTTTGTGAAAATATTTAGATTTCCATTTAAATGTTTGTGGGATTTTTGAAAATCAAACTATTTTACAGGGGAAAAAAATAATTTCCAGTTTTTGTCCAGAAAATTTTAACCCTAATGAAAATTTCCATGCAAATGTTTGCATTGGTCTAAAAGTAGGTTTTTTGCCCCTCTTCTCTCAAAAATATTTCAAAAGAAAACATTTCTATATGCTTCTTGATTTCCCTCTCACACCTGTGTAAACCAAATGCAATTCCATTGAAGTGAATGAAGTTATGCTGTTAGAAGAAAGAAAAAGCTTAAGCTTGTTGCATTTGAACAGATGACTTTGTCTTTTAATAAACCTAATTTGTTCAAAACAGAACACCCTAAATCCAGAGATTTAAACACCAGCAATGTCAGAGTCAGCCCTTGGTCCATGCAAATGGATGATTCTCTTCAGTTGACTCTATAATGTTTTTCTGTTCAAGAGTAAAAACAACTGACTCACGGAAAGGGGAATGGACAGGGAGCATCAGGAGGCTGTGGCTGGTCTTGAATAGAGAAGCAGAGAACTGCAGTCCTCGTGATCTACTCCTCTTGGAGCCCTGCACTCACCTTCCTACAAATATACAGACCTAAATCTCCCACAATAGACAAATGAAAATGATGGATGCCACCATCAGCATTGATGATGTGGGACTTTTCACTGCACTTGGTCATAGGTAACCATGAGAAATGACTTCATAGAAATGAAGCTGAGGATGTTCTGAACTATGACAAGAGACGCTAAAGAACACAGGCAATAGGATAATAATCTGATTTCAACTGGCAACATCGAACATGTGCCATAAATCATATAGAATGTTATTTTTCTTGATGGGAAAAAAAGTAGAAAAATTGATGAACTTTGTATTCCTAGCAAGAGAAAAGTATAGAAGTTCTGTTTCCAACTGGTGCTTTTCATTTTGCCTCAGGAAGAAAGGTCTGGGAAAACCATCACAGCTTCCAAAATATGTACCCAATCATTCTGAATAAAGACATTTCCGGAAGAGCTGCCATGATTTTTGGTGGCACGCATACCTGCACATAGTGTTGTAAGTGCAAGATCTGGAAGCAGGGCAGTGGTTAGTGGGGAATCTGCCTTTTAAGTTCAGGGTCTGAAGACTTGAAAGTTGAGATTTACCCAAATTATAGCCCTGAAGACAAGTTTAACGCCCACTGGTCTTCACCGCAACCATAAAACTACACAGAAACATCTTTGCAGCAGTCCTTTCTACAGAGCAATTTGTACTGATTTTTCCAGGAGTCCCACCACTAGTGTTACTGAGCAGCTGAGATGACAGACAAGACTTCCATCTCCAGATCCTCTTTCAGAGAGCCCCTTCAATGAAGTGCCCTACGAGTTTTCCCTCCTGTTCAGTGTATCTTTTTTTTCCTTTTCTCCCCCTCCTTTTTTTTCTTTTTTTTTTTTTGAATTTCATGACGTTAAAATGACGAAGGAAAATTAATTTTCATTGCAATGCAATGAACTGTGAAAGAGACTCTTAGTTGTGGTCTGGAATGCAGACACTGCTGGCTACCTTCTCAGCCCATGGCTAATCACTCCTCTGACAGACCAGAGATCACCGGCTGAACTGTTCGCCTCAGTGCAGCCTCTGCTGCGGCGAGCCCAGAACACAACACATTGCTGAACTCCTTGGAGTGCTGCACAAGAGATGATTGCTGACAGTAGTTCAGGGAAAACTTACTTGGAGCTATTTCATCCTGCCAGTCGCTGTGGTGGTGTTCTTCTGCCGTCTTGGAGATGCTTTGTTTAGTCCCTTCCTATTAATGTGTAGCTATAAGTCTTTGGCTTACTACTGAAGGATGATCTCTGGTATTTCCACAGTAACAGACCCTGGAACATCATTCATATTAACTCTAGAAGCAGTGGGAAAAGCGTGTGCCTGTGTTGCCCATACCCCTGTTCATTCCCAGCGATTACAGCTGAGAGCAGAGTGAGGAAAGAAAATTGTGGAACACGTCCTTGGAACAATTCTATGAAATGCTCTGGGCTCAGCATGTTTCTACCGCTTTCTCCTTTTTGACAGCCTCCTGCAAACACTCAAATGGGGGGCTGCTCAGCCTACTGCCAAGTTCTCATTGTTCTTCTTTCAAATGCCTATGCTTGCATGTGGGCAAGGTACTCGTGTGTGAATGTAAATGCTGGGGATTAACGATGGAAATACCCTCTCTCATCTATCCGGTTTTACTCTTTTCATCACAGATGAGGAACAGCCGGACCAGAAGTGGTGAACAGTTTCACACAAAATAACGAGGGATTGGTCGGAAAAAAACAGTTTTAGAAAATAAAAAGCACACTAGAAAACTGAGCTGTGTGAACACAGAGTGTTCTGTAAATAATTGTAAAGAGTGGAAAACTCTGAACTGAACTGAACTCAAAGTCTACAGCTAGATAATCTGTGAGTCTTAAGAATTGCATCTTATAACTGTCTTTATTAAGATGTTTGCTTGTTCTACTCCAGGGATGTTGGCATTTTTTATTTAAAGTGGATGGGAAACTGATGTGGAAAACACAACAAATAATATCAACAGCAACATAAGCAACTAAACTAACCATGATTGTATTGTAATCATTCTTGATTTCAGGTCTGAAGTACTTTCTCCTCCCCACATCCATACTTAGGAGCAGGAGAGGGGTAAATCACACACTTGCAATTTACTCACCTACGTGTATGGATCTATGATAGAGCTTCACACACTGTCTGGTCATCAGCTGCTGGCTTATTACTTGCTTAAAGACCAGCCACAAAGACTACTAAAATTCACCAAGTGCTTCCCCCATGAGATCTCTCTGTGTGTCTGCACATTTTGCAGTCATGGCTGGAAATGCAGGTAGCTAACATCTGACCCTTGTGCATAGGCAATACAGCCTCACAGGGGAATGCCTCTTCCTTCCAGAAAGCTGCATTTGGGATATTCTATCACACAAGTACCTGGAATGGCTCCAGGGACAGACTGTGAACCTGAGTTATTACCAAATCAAGATACCAACAACTCCAAGAGACATGGATAATGCAGACTGTCATCCTCCTGCTTTCCTTGTGAATTCCAGTGACTCTCTACAGTCTTTTGGGGAAGACTTGGTGGACTGAGTAATAGCTGTACACATACCTTTACACTCTGGGGCACCCTAATATCTACTGTGGCAATACGCAGCTCCTAGGACCAAAGCCTCTCTTCAACAGGAGTCTTGGCCTCGCTACCAGATGAACTCAGGAGGCTGTGGCATTATTTATTCTTCCACCCCTTTCAATTCCTCCCTGAGAAAGCAAAATGAATCATGCCAGGTCTGAGATTCCCCAGAGAAATTGCTGTGTTTGGTACACATGACTTTAAACTCGTCCCTTCCACCCTTTTGTGATTAATGGCCTGTGATCCTCTGTGATTCATGGTATCCAGGAGACATAATTTTCTGGGACATAAGAGCTGGACAGCATGTTTTCCTCATCAGTTACTGACTGTGATTGTAAGTGCCTCATCTTCCTTATCTGGGATGTTGGTAAAGGTTGTCAAGGAACGAAACGGGGAGTTGGGCGAGAGGATGAAGGAGAAAGCCTGATCTGTCACTGACTTGCTCTTCACTCAGGCCAGACACTCAGAGCTTCTCTCAGCCTCTGTAGATTGAGTTTTTCCTCTTGGTGTAGCCTGAGCCTTTCCTTGTCCTCAGGCTCTCTGAGACTCTTAGAGAGGATGGTGTGGAAAATGAAAATGATGCAGTGACTGTTTTTAGCTTGACATTGATACTACACACACCTGTCCACAGAGCTGGCGTGCCAGATAGCTCCAGCAGCCAGGTTCATGCCATGCCATGCAGTGCACATTTAGGTTGAATTACTATACTTAAACAAATTTTCATTTCCATGCACTTGATATACACTTTTTTTCTTCCTTTCCTCTCTCCCCATTGGCAACTTAAGGAACCATTTTTCTTCCTGACGCCACCTTGGCACTGTCTCTACCAGCATGTGAAAACAGCCTAAGCTGTACATATGGAGACCTCATCCTCAGTTGCCTAATGGATTCAGAAGACATCCTGAATATTCATCATTTCTCTTTTTATGAGCACCTTGGCAATTGCCTCCGAAGTTAAAGACTGTTGTAAATTAAGGAATGGCACTTGGTGAATACCAATTTATCCGCATTTCAAGACTTCCCTCACCCCCACCTCCCCTCCACACAATATTGAAGTTCCTGTAGTCTTTGTGAATACAGGGCATTGTTTCTGTGCTGCTGAGGCAGAATTGTTTGTGCATCCCTGAAGACTGTGAAATGTCTGCGCTGGGGCTGCTCATTTAAACTCTGTGCACTTACTGTACCCTCTCCGGAACTCCCTTCCTGGAGAAGCCAGCAGTGACCTTCTCAGAAGTAATGTTAAACACATGCTGAGGAAGCTTGGGTCCTAGACAGGCCCTTTTAATTATTAGTTGTAAATTAGCAAATCATTTTCCTTTCAGTTTCATATCACTTTCTGCTGTGCTGTATGTGGGATCCTCCAGGTACACAGTCTGCATGTTGTCCCTGAAATATGTATTGGTGACAGACTCATCCAGTAATGTCAATATTTGGTGCTTTTTAAATTAATGTAATCTTCCCACACACAAAAACCTTACCTCTCCAGAGCAATGACAGTGCAGAAATTAATGCAGAGGGTTAATTATGGTTAATAGTTGCTTGAGAGTTTTTTGAATGCGTGTCAAGTTCGGGGGAAAATCCCTGCTGCAGAAAGAACTTGGCTCACGGGAGAGCAGAAGGATAGAAGGAGTAACTTTGTCCAGGGTTTAGATATAGGACACTAAAGTACTGAGGGCTCCACCCTGCAAGATGCTGAACACTCTCTTCCTGGCCTTCCCAAATTCAGTGGACTCAATGTCTTCAGTGAAACTAAGTGCGACACTTCCCTGAGGTGATACAGAAATCCTGTGGCAAATTAAAGGGTCAAGTCTCGATGTCTTAGGTCCCATTGTAGTCTTAGCTCCATCTTGTACATGGATATCAATGGATAACAGTGAATAGGGCCCTGAGCAAGCTAGTTTAGTGGAAGATGCCCCTGCTCAGGTCTGGGGGTTTGGAACTAGATGATCTTTAAAGATCCTTCCAATCGAAATCATTCTATGAATCTATTATATGTTTCTATGATCTTTATTTGTTCCTGGGTCTTGCTAAGGTTTTCATAAATGCAAAGAGTATTGCTGACATTCATCATTTTACTGGGGATGCTTGCCATTTCTTTCCCAGTGCTCCAGCTCCTGGAACCACATTTATATGACAACCTCAGCTGTACAGGAATATAAATGGTTTCTAATCCTTGTTCTTGAAACAGAAAGCTTGGAAAGACAACCAGGAATGCTGAAAACCCAGAGAGAAAATGAAAACACCTCTAATGTATTTCCATTTATGACAATCTCACAGCCTCTAAGTCAAGATTATGTACTTTTTAATTCTGGTGTGGAAAAAGCTTGTTCTTGCTTTTGCAATGCTCACTTCATGAGAGTCTGGAGAGCGTGGAGGCTCAGAAGAAGGTGATCTGAGGTGGGTAATGGGCATTGCAGCTGGGTGCTCTGGGAGGGTAGCAGGTTTTCTGACCTGCCATGGGGCTGCTACTGTGGGAATGCCAGGCCGTGGTGGAGGCAGGCAGAGGCCCAGGGTCACGTCAGGAAGACGTGGTATGGTAGGGGTGAAGGTGGCAGCTGCCAGTGGGCAGGGCAGCTTTCATGCCTTGAACCAGGGTGATTCTCCCAAACTGTTCTGCAGAGCCCTGTGAAGGTGCCACACAGGGCATATCTGCATTTCTCCTTCTTTTGCTTTATTTGGAAGGAGCCTGGGTTTTAATGCAGAGGGGGTGACAGTGATAGAGGGAAGTGCAGGTAGCTGGACTTGTGCTGTAGCATTGACACCAGCTGACTGTGATAGGATGACAGCTCCACAACAGACAGTTCAGGGAATCTTCACACTTGCCCAGAGAGAAGGAGAGGGGAAGAGCAAAAGCAGAAAGTCAGGAAGAATTTCAAGGATGTCAGCACAGCTGCTGATGCCAAGAAGAGTGAGGAGAGTGGTATCTTGCAGGGATAGAAAGAACTTTGTTTAATTCAGTCAGCATATCCAGAGATACGTCCAGGTGCATGTTAAAAGTGCAGGTGTGAAATTGTTCCACAGCTGTCTCTACCAGTAGGGCAGGAAGGAGGCTAATCTGGATCCTTGTACTGTTGGTTTTTATGGCCTCCAAGGGCAAGTACAGCCATGATGTACTCAGATATCTGCTGAAAATCATTGCTGGCCTGACCAGACTCTCAGGGGACATTGTGGAGATGGGAGACCACAAGTTAGCCACTCTGAGAAGGAGTGAGCTTGATGCACAATGTTGAAAGACTGTTATTTTCCATTTGCATTTGCACATGAATAGAAACATTTTCAACAGTCGTAGTTTGTAATTCTTTTCTGATCTGGATAACAATCCCAGTAATCAGATTTGTCTTCTGTTTGTTTTTTTTCTTTTATTTTGTTTTTTAAAAAAATGCATAAGGAAAGGTACACTGAAAAAAAGGTGTCAGCTCTGAGGCTTTCAGGACTCCAATCAGCTAGGAAGAGTGCTTTTCCTCCAAGTTTAATACTTCTGCTTTTATTGCAAAGGGAGTTCTGAAATGCCTCCTCAGATATAGAAGAAGTGCAATTATTGTGGTAGTATTGTACTCACTTGTGCAGAATATGGCCTGTGAATCAAGCTGTAGGAGAGTAGGTGAAGTCAGGGATGTTGAAAAGAAGAATTAATTATGGATATGGCTAAAACTCTGTGTGAGTCTTTGTCATGCTTGCAGCCAATAATCTCCACAGTGACGAGAGACTGCAAATATGATTCTTCAGTGAGAGATGGGCTTTGATTGGATAAACCAGGGAAATACAGTGCTGCATCAAGTTTTAACTGCTGTCTTCCTGGGTGCTCCCAGAGTGGAAGGAAGAAATATTTTTCACAAACGAGTGAAGAAAAAGATAATTAGATCAATCTTAACTGCCAAGGCAGCATTAGAGAGGCCCTTTGCATGGGCACAAGCGAACAACAAATATGGCTTGAGGTTGATGCATGATGATGACTTGGGAAAGGGAGAGCACTTAATACAACCTGAACTGGAACAGTTGGATGAGTTCAGGTTTCATGCAAGTGTGTTTACTCTCACTCTCTCAGCATGCTTCTTTATAGATGAATTTCAAGTTGAATAATTATATTCCAGTGCTGTAACCATCTGATAAACCTTTGCATTGCTGTATGTTTTTCATCTCTGGATCACAAAGCTGTCCAAGCACTAACTGAGCTCTGCATGGAATATGAAGATGGCCAGTTTTACAATCCTTTCTAGGCAAAACAAATTGCAAAAATTCCAGAGCTAATGTTAAAGAAGTGGTTAGTTAAAGATTGCAGGCAAGAGTTGGCCAACTCCCAAATGCCATCCCAAAATTTTCCAGTTGGGTGAAAGCTGCAAGACATTTTTTAACTGCTTAGGAGTACTCAAGGCAGGAAGGGGAAGGTGAAAAGGAGGTGGAAAGCAACTTCCAAGGCAATCCATGGCTACCTTGGGCCTTGGGAAGTACAACTGTGGCTTGTAAAGTGTTGACCCCTTTGAATCAGCCATTGGAAAAAGCAGTGACATATTTACATATAAGCTAAAGTGCTTTGGTTGAGCAAGGTTTTAGGAAAGGCTTTGCAGATTTTCAGAGAATCTACAGCTTCAAGAGGGATTTCTAGAAGCTGAATCTTTTAATGTCAAATCTTGATCCTTTCTGATGGTGCACACAGACGAAAAAATGAGATCAGTAATGTCATCTGGTACTTTGTGAAATCTAGTCCACAGTGACAAGCTCAATTTCTTAATGACTCAATTACAGACTACAAGGTAAAAGTCAGAGCTGCTTCTTAATCTTCTCTGTGAATGGTTTACCAGATTATACCTTCTATCTTTGTTCATTAGTGCTTATTATACAAGATTGCAGTTGGAAACCATTTTGTTTGTGGTTTACATTTTTGCCTTTGACAAAGTTGAGAGGAAAAGATTTCTTTCTTTCCCATTACAGAAATCTGTGTCCCTTCTATTGGGAAAACGTGTGTCTGACTCTAAATCAACTTTGTCAATCTTTGAAGAAATATATGTGAACATATGTATGTGACTGCTCCCAAAACAGAGATCACTATTGTCGCGAAAAAACCTGTATAAAATTATTACTTCCTGATGGGAAATATTCTCTTAAGTTTGTATTCATTGTGTTAAATGGTCATTGCAAGATATACATTAAGTTGTTAATACCATAGAAATTTAGGGGAATATCTACAATTGGAAATAATTGTTTAAAAGGTTATGACTGATGAATGCAGAGAAATATAGCAGAGCTCTTAGAAGAACTTTAATTTGCTATCAAAAAACATCCACAATTTATTCAATGTCTCCTTCCAGAAGAATATATTGTTAGTTCAGCTGCAACTTCTTAACTTCATCATATTTTATATACTTTGGCCATCACACATTGCCACAAAGTATAGTATACCGTGTGATTTACAGTGTGCTCTGATTAAGTACACAGAAATGATCCTATTCACCATGCAAGGAATGAGGGAATCATCAAAAGTACCCATTGTTAAGGTGTAGATATTTTTAATGATCATCTCTTAGCTAAGCCTTTTAATCTTATGCTTTGATTATGTTATACCTTTATTTATATTCTAGGGTATTGTTTCAATTGCAGACATGAAGAGCAGACAATATCTTTCATCTCTTCCACTCCCTTCACACAACAATTGGAAAAGCAAATATAGGGAATGTGTCTTCATGTGTTTCATTAAAATGAGGAAAAAAAAAAAAAGAAAAAGGCCAAAAAAATCAAGAAAGATGAATCAGCTGAAAGATGGAGTGAAAGACAGAGAGCACAATAGAGGGAGTATGCTGTTATTTTTATTATCCAGTAATGTAGTAAAGTTAGAGAGAATGGCAGTATAGACATTTGGAGGCTTCTCTAGAGAGAGGGGTTGTAAGGCCTTACTCTCTTCAGCTGAGAAGAGAAATGGCAGAGTTAGAATCTGACAGACTCCTGTGAAATGCTGAAGCTGGCAGAGAACATGAAGGAATGATTAGCTGCCATGTACTCATACAAGCACTAGCAACAGTGTGAGGCAACTGTTGCAAAAGCAATGGAGGGATTCCTGCCTGCTGGACCTCACAGAGACCAAAAGTACTAATGAATTCTGCAAGGGATAACACAAATTCATCAAGGATAGGTCAACCAGCGACTCTTCAAAGTGATTGTCCATGTGTAACCGCTACCTCAGGAAATCCAAAACTATTGCTTCTCGGAAACTGGACGAGTGTAATGGGGATGAGTCACTCTACGATATGTGCCCTAGTTCTGTGCTTTCCCTAAACATCTGTTCCTGCTCCCTGTAAGCAGTAGGACACTTCTTAGTCACATACACAGAAGACAGGACTCACCGTGATGAACTAAAACCTCTGAGCCACATCTGCTTTATTGACCAGTTTCTATCAGTGATATTACCACAGAAAGTCCTGCCCCTTCACAAGGAGCCTGCACCATTGAACCTTGAAGACAGACTTGTATGATGAACATCTCCTTCAGTGAAATTGCAGATGGGAAAAATATTAAGAAAAATCAAACAAGCAGGGATTTGGTCCTACTGAAACAGGCAGAAGTGTGCTCACGTTCAAAATGTAATTATTAATATTTTTGCAAATGTGCAAAAGGATATCTCATGCCCTTATCAACTTTTTGAAATACAAAGAATCTAACTCCTTCTTCCCTGGAAATCTCCAAGATCTAAACCAGTAATCAAGACTTTCACTTAGAAGGGAAGTAAAATGATTCTTGGGAAAATCATCAAAATAATTTTTTCAAATGAACTCTAAACCTTATCTTAGATGTCAACCATGTTAATGCAGATGTTTTCAATTTGAAGTGAGTTTTGTGTGAAGGCTATGCCTATGAAGAGCCAGCTCTTCCCAAGGGAATTGGCTTCTGTTTTGCAGATAGAATTCAGAGTTCAGGAGAGCTAAGAGTAAGAAGAGATCAATGCTAGGGTTCTGATAATGAGGAAGGAATTTGATGCAGCTGGGATACTTGGGAAAGACATTACAATGAGGAAAAAAGAAGAATTCAAAAATATGATCCTCATTTTTAGAACCCTGCTAGATATGAAGAGTGAGTTACATTGTAGTACACATTGTGAGGCTGCAAAAATCCTGAAGTCATGAACAAGGACTACAGTTATTTATCTCAGAATAAGGATCCTGGGCTTTGACACCTAGGAACAATATAGGTTCCCTCACAGCTCAAGCTGACCACAGAGATTTCTCTGTTGATTCCAGCAATCTTGGTCTCGTGTAAGAATATGGGAAAGGGAAATACTCCTCAGGTTATTGTGTATAAGCCACCCCTAAAGCTCTCTGCTATCACTGGTATGGGGCATGGTTGAAGGGGACAAACCAAGATCGCTGCATTTTAGCATTGGTCTCCAGAGATGTTGGGGATCCATACGTGCTAGAGCTTCCTCTGTGGACTTAAACATAGCAAGCCCAGGACAGGACAGTGCATTGCTAAGCAAGAACTGCCCCTCCAGCTATCCAAAGTTTGTGCTGTGATCCACGTGGGACCACTGACACTGCCCTGTGTCTGCTGTCATCAAGAATGTGGTTGCTTACTCAAAGAGAAGATAGTGAACTTCATCTTAACATGTAAAATAGGTAGTCTAGGTAAGAAAAGGAGCTTTTACTCTTCAGTTGAATATTCCACTCATTTCTTTTCTACTCCAGACCTTCCAGCTTTCTAACCTGATGAATTATGGACAGTCATTCTTTCCAGCATTAGCTGAATTCTTTTCTAATTATACATGTTCTGAATAGCAAAAGGGGCAGACCTGCTGGTAGAACATTTGGCGCAGAGAGCATAATAAATTCCACAGAGAGCTTGACATGCCTCACCATAGATGCAATATTCATTTTCATCACCAGAGAAGAGATGAGATGCTGAGCCAGAGTTTAAAAACCTATTGTGCTCCTTTACTAGAATGTGTGGGTGGGATTAACATTGGCTGTTCAGCTAAAAGACTGAGCTGTAAGACAATTTCAGTATAATTAACATCTAGACATTTGTAAGTCATATTTTACCATGCCCAAAGGCATGGAAGATGGAAATAAAATCAGATCTATAAGATATAGAATTGTCACAATATTAGCCCTCTTTATTTTGAGATAAAACTGAAAATAACACTTAGAAACATAAACTGTGTTAAGAAATTTTGTCACATGATCTTTGACTCAAACATCTCTCTGGAAATTAGGTTGTAAAATGGTTCCAGCAAAAAAGCAGCTCTGAAAAGAGCGTGGGTTTATTGTCAGGCAATGATTTACAGAACAAATATATTCTGATTTCAAGTAAAAACATCTCATTTTTTCAAACTCCAGGCCTGAAAATCCATCTTGGGACCTCCAAGCAGATTATTTTCTTGCTTCTCATGGATAGTAATAAAGTTTCTAAAGACCATCTGTGGAAAAGGCCCTACAACGTATACAGACTTTTCAAACTGACTATTTGGATTTTGGAAAAAGGTGGAGAGCATATGAACAAACATGGAAATTTCCCCTCTTTTTATAAATTATCATATCACAACTAATAAGATACTAAGAGAATACTTAGAGAACAAATTGCAAAACAGCAGCAGAAGAATGGAAAGGGAGGTGTTTTCTGGTCTTGTGCTCAGTGCAGTAGACATATTACCTAGTAAATGTACAACAGGATGTTTGTTTTAAGGGAGACTATGTATGTAGGAGAGGAAAGAATTTCATCTCTTCCTTTCTGTCAATTGCTGTGGTTTCCATGTATCAAGACATATTGTTGGGGGCTTGGAGACTAGAAGACATGTTCCCCGTGCCCAACTCCTACCTGCTGCAAATGGAGGGATGCTGAGAAAAGAAACTGTTTCAAGACAGCCTTTCTTGTCCTCTCATGGAATGAGAAAAGTTTTCTGTGAGGTGCTTGGACAGACAAGTCCTTGCTACTTTGGCACAGCTGGCAGGAGTCCTGCACTGCAAGTGCAGAATCAAAGGCTGATCAGTGCTCAGCAGCCCACCTCAGGCTCTGACACATCTTGGAAAAATGAGACATGGACTCCTGCTACTTTAAGTGTGAATCAAGGTAACCACAAACTGCTGAAATTTAGCTGCAGACTCTCCGAGAGAGCACATCAAATGTCCTGTACCACTGTGCCATTTGTTTCTGTGGATATGAACACCTTTCTTGTCGCCAGATTTGTCCAGATGGACCTACTTCTCCTCTCTGCAGTGCAGTGTTGTTCCCTGCTGCTTCTTCCCAGACATCGAGGACAACGCTCCTGGCCCACCTGCTCCCACCTGCCCATCACTCCCTTTCCAGGCAATGTGGGGCTGACAGAGCTGCAAGCCTGAAGGAGAAATTAGGACCACATCCCTTGTATTGGCTGGATCTTTTTATCTCTGCCCAAGTGGGGGGCAGAGATTAATATATTAATATTAATCATTGTATCACATTGTAAAACTCACGTGTGAGATGGTAATTTACTCTTGTGAACTATGACCCTTAAGACTGTATGATTCAGATGACTCTGCTTTGCATTTGATGCATCTCTGCAATTTTGGCACGGTGCTGTGGCCAGGGATGCTGAGGCCCGGCAAGCAGTTTCCTTCCGAGATTGCTGCCATCAAGGAGACAGCAGCCACATTTCACCCTCTCACAGAGATGTTGCTTTTGTTCCCTCTTGCTTTGTTGTTTCCCTTTTTTATATAATACGAGTCATTCAGAGTCAGTGTAAATGTTTGTTCAGAATAGGGGGTGGAAAAATGTAAGAATAATTCTGGTAATGGAAGTAGAATATAAACAAAGAGCTTAGAGAAAGTGGAGAAGCAGTGGAGAGGTTTCCTGTTTAAAAAAGGAAAATGGAAAAGTTAAAATGGCTACTTATGGAAATGTAGAATAAACCTTCCACAGTTTAATGAAAAAGGAAGAATTTGGATCTGCTCGGAGGTCCACAAGGTATTTTAACACAGACAGTGGCAAAAAAGATAATTTTTCATCTATTGGGAAAATGACTTTTGTAGTACTTTAAGACACATGACTTTCATACACATAAAGTAGAATGCAAGTACTTGACAGCACAGTGTAGACACGGGGGTGTGTGCAGATTGCACCATTCCTGACAGCACTGGAATGGGGAAGGAATATCAGCATATTTCCTTTAGTCCTTGCCATTACTGCAGGAAAGGAACTTCTCAGATAAGGGCATGACAGGTATCACTGACAGAATTTCGAACCATGGATCTTCCCTTCTTCTTCCCTGAGATCTTTAGGTCATAAAAGCATTGAATGGTTTGGGTTGGAAGGCACCTTAAGGATCATTTAGTTCCAACTCCCTGCCATGGGCAGGGGCACCTTCCACTAGACCAGTTTGCCCTATCCACCTTGGCCTCTAACACTTGCAGAGATGGGGCATCAAAGATCCTAAGATGCTCCTGAGACCCAAGTCTTGATTCTCAGCAGGCTCATGGGACCCTTGTTTTGAAGGACGGAATGTATTTTAGAGCTTCACAATCACCCAGATACTGCTGTGTTGACTGTTTCTAATGTGCTAAAGGAAAGAACATTTCCTAGGATTATTTTTTTGCTTAAGTGCATGTGTTCCACTTGTTATTTCAGATTTATTGGTGTTTACTTATTGCTGAATAATGAGCCTGAGGGTAATGGAAATCTTAATAGGCTAAAAAATTGGAGCCAGTGTCATCAAAAGCTTCCTGTTCTCTACTGGTGTAGTGTTGCCACTTTATTTGCTTACTCTGCAGGACGAATGTGTTTGTTGCAAGATTTTGGCTGAAATCCTGATTCACACTTTGACCAGGGCTGGGATTTCATCCTGTGAGCTCTGCCTGTGGGAAAATGTGAGGGAGGAGGCTGTCTCTCAGCCCTGCAACATGGAAGGGCTGTGCATATGTGTCACCACAAAGCTCTGAGGGTGTGCTAAGTGATCAGTGACACGCAGCAGCACTGACTCCATGTTATCTTGACCAAAGCTGGTCGTTTCGGTGGTGCCAGCCAGGCCCAGGGAAACATGGTTTGAGCTGTGGGGAACCCCTGTGATGCAGAGGGTCAGGTCATGGCTGAGATGCTCTTCTGGATGATGCCACCACAACCAAAATGCCTCACATGGCCTGCATGTTCTCATGTGGCCAAGTCAAGGTGAAACTCAACAATTTGGAGGGCTGGATGGTGATTGTACCACCTGCTACAGGCAGCTGATCAATGTTTCTAAAATCCCATGGGGTATTTCAGCTTCAGTGCTGCCACAGATAGCTGAAGGCCCTTGGTTATTTTACCTATGGGTGTTTTGTGGAGGCCCACCACAGCCTGTAGAGCTACAGAGATCACCAGATCCCCATGAAACAGCAATGACTTCTTGCAGCCAGCTGTGACAGAAAGGGAACATGACCTACACACTGTTCTCTGTTTTCTGGGCTGGGTGACACCCCTGAGATGTGGGTCTCTCTAAAGATGTTTCACTGCAAACCTGCACATGTGGGTGCTTTGCTGGGGAGCCAGAGCCAAGCAGTGCTCCCACTTGGCCCCATGCACTGCAGTAGCAGATCAGCCTCCCAGGGGCCACATCACAAACCCTTCTACCCATTCCTCTGACTGATCCAGTCATTTCCCTTTAGTGAAAGAGACAGAGGGAAGAAAGAGTGTATGCACAGTCCTCAGATGAAAATTACTTTAGCCCAACAATTTTTTAATGCATCACCCAAACTGTATTTTCCAACCTCTGTACATTCTCTGCTAACAAGAAGGTCTTCTGATGAGCAGCGGGAGTGCTTTGTAAAGGAATTTGCAGACCAGAGGTGCTCACCATAAATTTTCTTCTGTCTACGATTACTATCATTGCATATTTGAGGCACTTTTAAAATAAACTATGCAATGATGTAATGCACACAAAAGGGCTGGGGTGGGAGTGCAGAGAAAGGAAAAGAAGCAGCATCTGGATTTTGCCTGGTATCTCCTATAGAGCATCTTGATGTCTGTAATTAGTGTCATGTTATGAGAGCTTAAAAAAATAAAGGCGCCAGAGTTCCAAATAAAACATAAAATGGCTTTGATAGAATAAATGTTACTATCATTGTTTAAAAATGTTGTGACCTGTCTGCTATAGTTTCTGAGAAAGATATTTTCCAGTGCTGCTGCTCTTGCTCTGACTCTTTTTTAAATTCTATTATTACAGATAAGGACAGAGGAAAATCCTCAAGACAGACTTGTTTTAAATCTCTGTAACACAATGCCAGCATTGTCTCCCTTCAAGCTGAACTTCTAAATTAAAATAGGCATGATCTTTAACAGAGCTCTGAAACACTCTGTTCTACAAACACTTTATCCCCTTTATTAGAGAACATTAATAATTCAAATGTTATGGCTTAGGTTAGGCAGACCCATTTGTCTGGTGTTGGAATAATTTAGCTGTACTCCACTGTTCAGAGCTGTTTTGATAGCCAGTGGGCCAAATTCTGCAGCCTCTTTGAATGTTGTGGGAATTTTACCTGTATCTTGGCAATGTACTGGGGAGGGAGATACAAATAAGAAGTTGGCAACCTTTTCCTTGACCTTTAGCGTGCACAGAGAGTGTACAAACACGGACTCCCAGTCCAACTTCGCAGACTACATAAGGCAACATTTTCAGTTCAGCTACTTGGATTTTTGCCTGAGCAAGGCCTCTAGATTTGGGATCTAAAAACTCTACATAAACACACTTGCAAAAACACTATGCAACCCACCTAAGCAGTAAGATTCCCCTCTAGCTTTTATTTTACCATGTGTGAAGCAGGATTTCTTCACTGCAGTGTGCATGTATTCCTCTAAATGCATCACATTTTCAAATCACAGGGATTTACTGTGACTTTTTTCTGGGATTTAGGAGCTGAGCCACTTTCTACCTACAGGTTAAATGCAGAACTCATCAGCAACAGTGATTTCCAGGCCTACACATCTATGAAGTCTTGGATTTTACCTCAAATGTACTTGTATGTACTGGCGAAGAGATTAGTATATAGACATAGCTTTTCAAGGTGGTATATTTCTTTGACATGAGACCAGCTCTGCATCCAAATGCTGCTGGACTTGAAATACTTAGGACATAGAGCTGACCTCTGTGGTCTGACCCTAATGCTAATAAAACACAAGCAATGCCCTGAAGAGGTCTAGATTTATCTCTTTCAGAAGAAGAAACATGGATAGTGGAGTGGGAAGAAATGGGTTCTGATCCTACTCCTATTAAAGGGCTCATTAAAACTCTACTAGCCATAGCTGGCCACTGCATGACATGGTGCAAACACCACTTTCATATAACCTTGAACCCTACTTTGTATTGATAATACATTGATAATACACACAGGTGACACTGACTGAGACATTACCCTTGCTTTATGCTGCCATTCTATGAGGAGTAAAATCATTATCAATAAGGAATATTAGCCATTAGCTATCTGGATATAGAAAGATTGGAAACATATTATATATTAAATAATTTTATGTTATAATTTATAATTACGTAGTACATGGATTTATTTAAAAAAAAAACCAAAACGGATGTTTATCTTCACCAGTGTTCCACCAGAGCAGATAATCTATCTATTAAGCACAAGAAAAAAAATCAGACTTTCTCATATCTGTTGAGTTTCTACATTACAAAACTATATAAGAAATATACAATTAAATTTCAAAATGAGGAGGAGCGAAAAAGTAGCCACATGGTTGTTCCTACACTCACTGATGCCAGTCTGCCAAATGCAACTTACAGAACAATTTTCTCTGTAATTATATGGTAGAAAATCCATTTGGTTTTTAGTGCCTTCTGTTGAGATATAAGAAAATAGTATTCAGCTTCTTATTCATACACACTGTGTTGAAGTGGCACCGAGGATGCTTAAGCATAATTTAAGCCATATTTCAAAGTACATTTGGGAACTTCAAGTTATAGTTGATTTCTAATAGCCCAGTTCAACACCTACTAAAGCTCTTGAAAATCCCCCCTGATACCTCTAGGTAGTCAAACACATTCAAAAATTGGCCCCACATTTCCCTGACCTTTGAAACTGAAGACAGGACTTTTACCTATTTTAAAGGTATTTTGCCAAGGAAAGTATGTCAAAGTTAACTAACTGTTTCAACCATGGTAATAGGAGACTTAGACAGAGAAAATATCCTTAAAACCCTCACATCCAGTGCACCAGCCCAAATAAAAACTTTGCAGTAATGGAAATGGTTCCAAGACACCCCCTTCCTGCACAGTTTGGCCAGAGGTAGGGGCTAAACTCATTATTAAAATTTCAAATAGTTGTCCCTGGCAGACCTGGCATAGGAGGGAAGGCTCCTTGTAGAATTAATGAAACAGAGGCTTTTGGGGAGAACTGTGTTTGACTGGGTGAAGTTGTCCTAGATAGAGCAGTAGTTTAAGTAGACAGAGACTGACAGTTATGCTTGAGTGGACTCATTGATTCTTTTGTGACTTCTTAAGATAGCATTTCCATCTGTTTCTCTGAAGAACATCAGCTCTCCTGAGTGTGTTAATACTCTTTTCTGCTCCAGGAGTTCAGCTGGGTTCTTTTTCTAAGTTGCAATGAGGACAGTAATGTCAAACCACCCCTGGCGGCAGGGGCCACCAGCCCCAGGGCCAACTGCTGAGCTTTCCAGTGGCCCAGGTAAGACCCCAACCTGCTCCTCACCATCCTGTGGTACAGCTGAGGGACTCCTGGAGATGAGCTGACACTTGTGGTTACAACATAGAAACATATGATGAGCCTCTGGCTAAGGAAGAGCAGCTACTGAAGTAGAGAATGAGGGGGAAAGGGAGCAACTGAGGCAGACATTGAGACATGGCAACCCTGAGGCCTGATCTCAGCCTGCCTGGTCCCCAGCTTTCCTGGGCGTGCTTAGTATGTTCACTAAACTTCTCTATCCCTCAGTTCTCAAGGGCTTTTCTGACAAAAAAACCCATTAGTGTATGTGAAGTGCTGAAAGCGCATGGTTATCACATGTAAGCCTAAAAATAGAGACAGTAGGAAAAGGAGCCTGATAGTTACATATGTGATGTATAAGTCTCACAAAAGAGTAGGCATATACAGTTCTACTAAATCATTGTGGCCTTCAAATCTATTTAAATGAAACCTCTCATAGTCTGTTCAGCTGTTCCTCATAAATCATAATTTAAGTTAAAAAATGAACTTCATATTTCTTCTGGGGCTTTGGTCTCCCATAGCCATATTCCTGGAACTGTTGCAGCCTAGAGGTCTAGGAGAGTCTTCCCTGAGAAAAAAGTACTATCCTTGCATCTGGGGACTGGAGTCAGACTCTGGAAAGCACTCCGAACTGGGGGAGGAGAGTGCTGGGGAAAGGGAGAGAAAGGTGAAGCACACAGTGTTAGAGCTCTTACACAAACAAACACTTGTAATATGCAGTGCTGTCTCACAAGATGCCTGGAGATATTTGGTTAAATGGAATGATTTGATAGGAAGCAAAATATTTAAAAAAAAAAAAAAGGCAGCAAACCTTTCTCCCACTTGGAAGTACAAGGTACATTTGCCCACTTCCCCCTCCCCCTCCCTCAAGTTTAATGTTTGTTTCACCTGAAATGCTGTGATTGTTTTGTGACAGCTGTGTTTGCACTTGTTTTTCTCTTTCAATACTTTATCCTCAAACTATTCCCTGACCTGGTAGAGACACAAAAGCCCTTCCTGAATGTCATCTTTCTTCTCAGAGACCCACTAAACTGCCTGAACACCCTCTGGAAGATTTATTTCTCAGCCAAGGAGAACTATTTCATTTCCAGAGTCTTCCGATTTCTTTGTGCACACTTACCAGTTTGTCAACACCACTGCATCACTCCTTCTGCTGTGGTGACTGTGACCTTTCAAAGGATGAGATGAGACCAAGGCCACAAATCACTTTCTCTTTGGTCAACTTGAGGTCTCCAGTTTTTGTCTCTTAACCCAGGCTGGATGTAAAGAGATGAATTGGTCATTGTCTCCTGGGGAGTCAGTGCATCCTGTTATGGCAGATGACAGGACTTCTAACGAAAATTTTCCAATAAAGTGGCAATGGCTATGAAACTGTATCAGTAACATACAACTCCTGTGTTTTTTCAAAATAACAAAAAAAATCTTGTGCAACACGGTCTTCGTATGAAATCCTGTCCTAGTTTCACAACCATGATGTCCCTTTTCCCACAGGATTCAGCAGGTCTGTAAGTCAGAACTAAATGTGTGTGCAGGAGCTGAGTTGCAGACCTCCTTTGGGAGATGATGGCCAACATCTCCTTGTCTGGAGAAGTCCACACTCATTCATTAGTGGCGTGACAGGAGTTCCAAGAAACCCTAATGCAGTCCCATTTTTTCAGATGCTGTATCCGTGGCCAAAAGCAATTTCTGGTCCAAAGAATTTACAGCTATGATGCTGCAGCTGTTCCTGTCTTTCATGTTCAAAGTGGTAATTTCAAATGATGTTACGTTTATTGTCAACCTAAATCTCCTTCACACTTAATAATGCTTTCCAATACTTGTTTCCAAAATTATAGATCCTCAACTCCTGCTTGTCCTGGTGTGAGTACACCAAGGAATGATAGCTTTTTGGGTGCCCTATCCAGGGAAAAAGATGGAGCTACTGTTTTACAGCAGGAAAGGAAAATCTAGCCACTTAGTCCTTCGAGAATTTTAAAATATTACCCTTTAGTTTTATTACATGACTCTCTGAGGAGACAGAAGAGAAGTAGCATTAATCAACCATAAAAATAATTGAAAATTAGTCAGCTCAGTTACATACAAAGGTACTACTAGCATAGCAAATATTGCAATAAAGTATTCTTCTGCAATTTCCATAGCTCATAATCTGCTCTCATGAACAACTTTTTTACCTGCTCCCTTGTCCTTCCTTTCAGGAATGTCTCAGTTGCCATATCTCAGTGTTGTTTCTTTCCAGACATGCTGTGAGATTTATTTTTTGCTCTGCTTCTGTTGTTCCCCATGTCCTTTGGCCATCAAGCTTAACTCCATAACGTGAAGGACTCAGTCCACAATCCCTCCACTCTTTGTGGCTCTCAGTGAGAAGACACCAGCTGATCACTCTAGTGGTCTCCCAACCCTTAGTCCTGTGCAGCTCTTTCCATAGACCTCCCACTACGCAAGTTTCCTCTTTCTCTATTTATTCACCCCCAAAAGCCACCACAAAGTCTTAATTAGGTCCATCTGGAAAGCATATGTTCAATTGCAGAGACTTTGGACCCACATTAAAGGGGCAAGTTCTTCATGACAGAAAGAGTTAGAGACCAGGTCCTTAATCTTTGCAGGAAGATATGCTGGAAAGAGGAGTTGCCCTTTTTGCTGACAGTCAGGCATTCTCTGGATGAATATATCCCACTGATACAAAATAGGATCAATATAGATGAGTTAAAGGAGTTGGTAGCACTCTCTCTCTGGTGTGCACAGTACCTTCAAGATCACCCACTCAACAACAATTCTCCCCTCTGGTGAACAAACAATGACAAAACAAGGTCAATCACACTGGGGTGTTCACCAGCCTTGGAGGTTTTCTGTAAAGGCCCACCAGACTCTTCCAGTCTGGCTCAAATAATAGGTATTACTAAGCACAAATCTACCCATGAGTCCTGAGATGATAGGCTCTTTAGGTTTGTTATGTTGCTGGAAGGGATTCAGCAGGAGTGAACAAAGATGACAACTCTGTATTGGCCAGAACAGGTCGTAATGGGAGATTGACCAGCAATGTAAGGCCATGCAGCAGCATCAATGGTATTTCTTTAACTACCAACCTAAACCACTGAACTGTGCATTTTTCTTCTGAGATACTCGAGGACAAATTGCTGTAGGGTTTAGAACTTGGTACACATGGATGTAAAGCAGGAGCAAGATGTACCGAGCCACATGTCTCTACTACTCTCACTCCTATACTTGTTTCTACTTGGAAGGTAACAGTGTAATAGCTAGAAGAGAAGCCACCATTTTCTAGACCATTAAACCTCCTAGGCAGATGGATGGGAACCAAGACTGACAGGTTGGGTAGGGATGGTTGGAGTATTGGCTCTGCTCTTCTTCAAACATGCTGACTAGTGGAACCAAGCAGGAACAAAAGATTAAGGTAGGCTGTAAAAAAACTCAGAGAGCTTCCTGAAAAGCAAACAGCTATAGAAGCAAAGCTGGGACTTCATAAACCATCCCATACTTGCAGGGATTCAACAGTCATCAGTCCTCAGACTCACTTTGCTTCATCTGCAGTTGACTCTGGAAAAGCAACTGTGTGTCTTAAAGACGCTAGGCCAGAAACATCATTTAGAAAAGCTCTAGGATTCATCATGTCTTGGTAACTCCTAGAAAATAAATACTTTTTAAACTTTTACACAACCACAGCATGGATGAAGTCGGAAGGGAACACAGCAGGTCATCTGGTCCAGCCTCCCTGCTCAAGTAGAGTCATCCTAGAGCACATGGCACAGGATTGCATCCAGACGTTTCTTGAATATCTCCAGTGAGGGAGGCTCCACAACCTCTCTGGGCAATCTGTTCTGGTGCTCAATCATCTGCACAATAAAGAAGTTCTTCCTTATATTGAGGTGGAACCTCCTGTGCATCAGTTTCTACCCATTGCGTCTTGTCCTATGGGTTGGTACCACTGAGGAAAGCCTGGATCCATCCTCAGTAGTCTCTCATCAGACACTTAGAGATATTGACAAGGTCCCCTCTCACTTGTCTCTTCTCAAGGTTGAACAGGCGCAGCTACCTCAGCCTTTCCTCATGAAAAAAGATGCTCCAGTCCCTTAATCATCTTTGTCACCCTGTGCTTAACCTGTTCCAGGAGCCCCATGTCTCTCTTGTATTGAACCTTTGCAATATTATAATTACTTTAAAGTAGCGGCCTTGGGTATTTTTAGGAAAGTCTCTTCCAGTGAAATTCACTTACCTTAACATGTCTAGTATTGCCTTAACATGTACTACTGAGTAGTTTCCTGCATCTATCTTACCACTTCATGGAGGGATAGAGGCTGTATGAGGGCATGTTTCATTTAGCCAACTTCATACTCTGTCTCAGAAAGATTTAAGTCATGTTCTGGAAGGGTCTTTTTCCTTTTTAGGTTAATATTACTGGGTCAAGAAGACTGGTTCAGGGCAAATGTACCTTACTCTGACTTTCTAAACCAGCCTTCAAGACTAGCAAGGCTGTGTGGATTTTCTACACATCTGCTCAGCCAAGGCATTACCAGAAATGAGTGTCTGGCTTTTCTGACCTTCAACACATTACAAAACCTCTCTCCTTTTCTTGGTTTCCCTTGAAAACAAGGTGGAGTGAAAAAAACGTGAGTTTTTGTGGGACAGAGGGAATTCTTTATTTCAAAGTAAGCATTGCATCCATGTAGGTGTTTTCAATAAAAAGTGTGCTTTTCAAGACCTACAGGTCTCACTTGGATACTTCAGTGAATGATCTATATATTACAGCTCTAAAATGTATATCTTGATTTTGCAGCTCTTGAAGACATGAGTTGTCCTACCAGCAGGAAGAGGTAAAACCCTGGCACTCTACTCATTTTTATCAGGACTGGCCATATGTATGGTTAGGAGCCAATCAGTGTGAGTTAGGGCTGTGAAATCACCTCCCAGAGAAGTCTGGGAGAAGCCTTTTTCCAATCTAAAGAACTTTCCTCAGACCAGGTAGGAAAGCAGACAGGGTAGAAACTCCTGGGCCCACCCGCAATCACATTTCCTTGTCCAAGAACATCAGATTTTTGGGATATAGGCTGAAAAATAAAAACATCCTATAAGGAGACTGCTTAATAAGTTGGGGTAGCCAAATATGTGAAAACTCCTGTGATCTTCTCAAGCCTTGTTGGGGTTGGCAGAGAGGTTTCCGAAGCACATGGAGGTGGTCAAAAACTTGAAAAGGACTAAAGTGTCAAGTGCTAGGTGGAAAAAAATAATCTGTTAAATGTTATCACAGTATCTCTTCTTAGTGAGGTAAGTTTCCAGGCACTTGTGACTTACTGTATGGTAACTTCACAGGCTGATTCAGGCCATAAACAGTCTGTCTTTATTCAATGTATGTCTGCTTCAGGATTTTATGCAATTCTATGTAAACTCATTCCGCTCACCATGCCCCATCAATGTACGTGTTCTGCATTATTTAGATCAGTGCATTGTGGCAGCTTATTCCCAAAAATAATTGTGTAGCAGATAAGATCTTTCCTATGCCTATACTGCCATGATTTCTCTGCCTGTCTAGAGGCTTGCAGAAATGAAGGTGTAGAAGGAAGCTTCTTTATAGCTTTTGTGGCTTCTTAGAAACAACCACAGGCTCCCTGAAACTGATGTTGCCTTAGATGAGCTGAGCTAAGCAGTGGTACGTGGTAATACAGGATTAACTTCATCAATGAGGTAAGAGATTCCTCTTCACCTAAAAGTCTCCATGCCCTGCAGATCAAAGGCTCCTGTAACCCTGGGTCAATATGGGCACCGCCAGGTAGTTGTTCTCTAAAGGCCCAAATCCCAGTGCAGGTCCTACAGAAAAATATTTGTGACTTGGTCTTACAGTGCTTTTTATTTCTAAATGATCTACCTAAATCTACAAGATTTCACTCAGGGAAGTCCTGTGGTTAGTGTACACGAGAAAAATAGTCTCCAATAGCTGCAGTTTGTAATTAATGGCTCTATGAATGTTTGCAAGGTTTTCTAGTAAGTTGGAGTGGTTTTGGTATCAATGTTGGTGTAAACACATAAGCTGTTTCCTCATTTTACTGCAGCATTGGTATGCAGCTCTACTGACAAGAACATTGTTCAGAATGCAACTTTAAAATTACAATTAAAGTGCTGAGAATCAGCAATGGTGTTTATAAAGACAATCAACCAAGGAACTCCTGAATTTGTGAAAGTTACTGACCTTAATGTATTTGTTAACTACATGTAGTATTCTCTAATTTCATAATCTTGATATTAGTGCTAACATTTCTTATGCCACCCTTTTGCAAAGATGAGGCCATTTTACTGAAAAGAACTGTGAGGAATATAGTTTTGAGCACATACAGAAACTGTACAAATTCAATATTAACTTAATAGCATTCAAGTTACTTCATGCACCATATTGCATTATGTTTTAAGGTCTGGTTTCTCTGGTTCAGAGAACAATTTAAGAGTACAACATACCTCTCTCAAGATACTTGCACTGTCAGGATGATGCATAAACTGATCCTTCTCATAGAAGATAAAACTAGCTCTGTGGATCACAGTGAAATTCACAGGCTCGAATGCCATTCTGGTATTCAGAGACATCTCTGCTGGAGATCCAACCTTCCTGTGGAAGCTGGTGCTTGCTATTTTCAAAGGAGAAAGCTCCTGCTGTCTAAGGCATCTGGCTTGTTGTTGTAAACCCTAAAATTCCAGAGAGTAAAAGCCATTTTCAGGTACTCAATCACAAATCAGATTTGGGGTTATCAGTGTATACATGTAAGGTTTAGGATACCTTTTAATCTATGTAAACAGTGCGCTCAAGAGCCGCATGTATTTATGTAGAGATCAAAGAGGTGGCCATGTCTATGGAGAATAAGCAGCAAGAAAAATCATAGGAATGGTAAATGATCAGTTGTGAGAAGGAAAACTTGAAAAACTTGATTCTAGATACGGCAAATAGGTTGCACTCAGATGTGGCTCTGACATGTGCACATGGGGTTGGCACGTCCCCCACTCCTTGTTGCCTCTCATTATCAAGGCATGCTGCACTGGGTCCTGGGAACGCAGCTCGGTCTCCAGCTTTCTTCTACCAGCAGCTTCCTGTATTTTCACCAGCTGCTGCCTCCAGCTGGAGTGGCATCATGCAGAGACATTACACACTGCCATGTCAGGGCCGGGCTTCTTTTCACCGTTAGCTTTAGCCTTCCATCCTGGGAGCATGACCAGATGTATGGTCTCTTCCCAGAGCTCCCACTTTTTCTGCTGTCCTGCCTTGCTGTCTCACGTTTTGAACCTGACCAAATGTATGCTGAAGGCCCTTTCCCTGATGGCTTTGGGCTAGTTCTGCTCTGACCTGACCATGTCCAGTAAAACATCCAGCATCCTTCACGTCCACAGAGGTCCACAAACTCACCAGCTGCCTGCCTACTGGCACAATACTGGGAATCAAGGCAGCAGTGGCTGGCTTAGCCCAATAGAGTGTACAGGGTAAGGACCAGGCCCAGGGACACCAACTCTGTTCACCTCTACTCAGACTGCCCACTTGCTGGCTCCACAAGAAGTGTCAAGGTTAGGGAATAAATAGCCTGATTGAGGAACAAGAAGCCTTGGTTAAAGACTGCCACACCCCTTAAACTGATCCTCTGCTTGCACCCACTAGAGTCAATGGAGAAAGGCTCCACTTGCTTTTCCATGACCATTTGTGTCCTTCTGCATGTTGTACTGGCTGCTAGAAGATTACCTCCTTCATAGCAACTCCTTTCACAGAAAGCTGAAGGTGGCAGGGCAGTGTGATGAAACGCTGCTGAAATGTACTTTTAAATGAGAAAATGAAGTGGTTTCCATTGCAGTATGATTACAGTTGTTTTTTTGTGTGTGTGTGTGTGTGTGTGTTTTTTTTGTTCAAATTCAGCAAAAAAAGAGGAAACAAAAAGAGGAACGTGCTCATTTGTTGCAACTGGAGTTTGTGAAACTAGGTCTTCTTGAGAAAGCTACTAAACATTCATTTCAAAGAATACGGACATTTTGGCATCCAAATATTGTAGCGTGTCCAGAATATAATTAGCTCCTGAAGTGGTTTGAACTTGTAAATATGTCTTTAGTTCATAAACTGGTTCAGTAGCTATGTGAGCTTTAAAGTTGACTCTTGGAAAAACAAGACTTGGAAGGAGAACTCAAGCCACAATAGACATAGACTGGGACCCAGGAGAATTTTTTTCATGCATATGGTTCATCTATTTACATATTTTACTGTAACCTTTTCAAAACCCTTGTGCCTCCGGCAGCGGATGAGGTTACTATTAGAACAATATAGGTAACAGGGATGGCTTGAACTGTTTAGCTGCCAGTATATATTTCATTCACAATTTAATCTTTAATTTCCACTAGGCAACTGAGGAAGAATAAGAACATCTGCATGTGCATAGTAACTGTGAGGGGACCTTAGTTAATCAAACAGAAGTGTTTTCTAGCCTCATTTGCAGGCCTTTGTGACATTTAATTCCAGTGATGCACCTAAGGTAAAAAGATGTGGAATGATTTCCTACAAATAGACTCAGCAGCAAAAATCGAAAGAAGAACCCAGAAGACACAAATTATATTCTCGCTTCTCTCTTCTGACTTCTCAAATATACTCTCCAGGCATGGAAGAACTGATTCAGATCAAACAAGCTGGTCCAGACCATTGCCTAAAACCTAAATAGTTAAAGTCTGTATAGTGTTTTCAAACAAAAAAGTACACTGTAAGTGCTAAGTATTATTATTACTTTGAATCAAACACAACCCAAACCTGTTTGAGAGGTTCAAAAATATTTGCTTAACTTTAATGTATTTATTTTACATTCTGGCTTGAATCTATGCTTCCTGTTGTCTCCTGGGACTGGAAGTGCAGATACTCCAATGCCACAAGGTGGCTGTGCTAGCAGTATTTCTGATTTGGCTGGAGATGAGGTGCTCTGGAAATCTCACAAAAAATCCTTCTGTGAGACTCTAGACACAGCTTAATCCACCTGAAAAGTGGCGGGTGAGGTGTTTGCTGCAGGAAAAGTTCCTGCTGAAGGCAGAGCAAGCTGCTGGGGGGCAGCCAGGATGGTATTATACTTTCCCAGCAGGAGCTGAAATTTTGAAGGTAGTTCTTTCCAGAACAGAGAGCTGATGCTAGGGTTTTCAACAGGGCCTAGATGACTCAGGGACACAGTTACCTTTGATTGCTTCACTGAATTAAGGTTTTAAGACTCTCACGGAAGCTGTGATCGATGACTCCACTTCCAGTCAGTCTTGGAGAAAGGGTGGGAAGAGTACCATCTGCACGAGACAACCTCTTCTGCAATTAGTCAAATCATCACAAAGTCTATCTGTTTTCCTCATTTGATAGCCGTCTGCTCGGTTCAGCTCTGAGGTTTGCGTTGTAGTCGTTTGAAGTCGGATTGAGTCTATTAACCTCTTAACTGCTTCTGGCCCTACCTGGCAGAACTGCACGCTACACTGATTTCGGTGGAATGCCAGTAAAATGTTGGCAAAGGAACAGATGCTGTTGGGACCCAACAGAGAAGTGGTTAGCCGCATGTATGTTGTTCAGTGTAACAGCCTGAAAACTCATATTGTGAGAAGCACTTTTCACCATGTGTAAAGTCTGACACGTATTTCAAAGAAAGCTTTTAATTACAGTTGGCAGGTCTGCCCCCACGGCTGAAAAGTGACTTAATTTTTGACCCCAGCAGCAGAGGAGTCTGTAGATCAGACTGCCATTGCAGTACTAATTCAAATAGAGAGCTGCAGCTTTATTGCCTGCATAGGACTGTTACGTGGGCTGTGTGTGACCTACCAAAATGACTGTTGAGCTACAGACTATAAGTGGCCTGCAATAAGTAATCTTATGCCTCAGTTACCTCATTTGCAGAATAGGAGGAACAGTATGTCCAGTCTTACAAAGTGGTGCTGGACCTAGGAGGGAAAACCCCTCTCCCAGTACCGTCAATTACAGTGTATTCTGATGATGGGGACCACAGACATGCCCTAACTATAAAGCTACATCCAAATTTGTAGTTAGACTGCCTTTGAGTTCGGAAGTTTTAACTCCAGGATTTAGTTCAGACCAGTAATATTGCAGCCAGGATTAAAACTGAGTCTGGGTTACCCAAAGGGTGGGAAGTTTGGAGGAGAAGAATTCGATTCAGGATTTCATTGCTGTGGAACAAGGGACAACCACTTTGCAAATCTTCAGCCAAAGTTCAGTCTGAATCACACCTAGCCCTAATTGGCATGTTGCTCAGGAAAGTGTATGTTCACTCAGTTTGGCACCTCTCTGCACTTTGTACTTAGGTTCCAGCAAACTCAGTAAGAATCAGAGATCTTATGAACAGCACCATGCTAATGAGAACCCAGGCTCTTTTTTCAGACATAACGGGAAAACCAACTTGTGGATTATTTCAATGAAAGAATCTGAAATTGAGCTATTCCTTTATCTTTTTTTGGCTTTGTTTTCTATCTATATTGTGCCAAGCACCAGCTCTTTCTCTAATAAAATTAGAAGAATGAACGCTGAAAAACTGAAGTGATGAAGCAAGAAAATATTCAGTAAGGGAAAAAACCTAAGAAGGAATAACTTCTGAGAAAACTTCAGTTGCCAGCAACTTTGGAAGCAAGCACATTTGTAAGGTGTCCAGCTCAGCAAGACAGAAAGTTCAGGGATTTTAGACAAGCCATCCACAAACTGACAGACAGCTTGCTAAAACTAGGTTATGGTGTGCCAGGGGTCTAGGTGCCCAGCCTGCACCAAACAGGACCTTGTCCATACCAAAGGAGCTTTATTCCTTGAGTCTATGACTGTGTTTGGCATTTTGTGGAAAAACAGAGCTGAAGACTGACACTCTCTGCCTGCTATCACAGTTGTGATCCTTTAGGCAGCCCAGCTAGTCTAGTGTTTTTCTGAGTTGCAGCCTGCTGTGGGGAAGCCTCCGCTAAGTGTAGGCCAAGGGATGTGCCAAACTTGGAGTCCCCAAGGGGGTGCTACCTGCAGAGCTGTGAGTGGTACTGCAGGGCCATGAGTGCTGATTTCCAAGTGCAGAGTACCAGAATACTGGATTATGAAGGCCTGGGGGTAGTTTTAGTTCCTCCAGCTTTTCTTCCTTCTCTTTTCCAAACTTGTCTGCTGGTCTCTCTCCAGAGAGGAGGACATCAAGGAGTGCTGTCCATCCATGCTCTGTCTTGACTTCTAATTCATATGTAATGGGGACAATCAGGCACTGACCTCTTCTCTCAGTCTCCCACAGACCATTTATTTTACACCAGAGAAGGGATGTAACATGGTAAATATAGTCGGACAGACCTGGCAAAAATAATAACCAACTGACAGAAGGGGAAGAAAAATTCCTCCTGGTGGTGATCACAGAGAGCCAATATGGTTTCGTTATTATCTCAGGAAGGAAGTAGCAATGCACAGAGCAAGACAAACTGTCCAGCTGTAACACCTGGACACCACAGTCATTTTCAGCAGTGATTAGATGAGAAAGTGAGCTTTCAAGCTACTGCCAAGTATCTTTCAAAACCCTGTTCCTTTTGCAAGAAACGTGTTGGATGATTTTGCACTCTGTGGTGTATGTGTCCTTCTGTGTGCTGCGCTATGTATATACACATATTCCTCAGGAACAGGTTTTCATAAATAACCCCCTGTCAGCATTCCACTTAAAATGATGAGTTTGCACAACAAGCACCTCAGGTCTCCACTGAGCAGAGCAGGGTGGGTAGCATGCACACGCTTGCACTCAGAGCAAGATGGATTACAGCAGGTATTCACTTTGAGGCTGGTGTGTTCTTTCTCTTTTGGCCTTTCCCAGGACAACCACACCAGTAGGCACCATCTGGTCCTGATGGATTTTAAAAGGTGCAAGGAAGGAGCTGGGTACACAGTGTGATTTGGCTGTTAAAGGTTAAGAAGTGCCTAAACCAACAGATAGTTTTGAAATTCATAGCCTCTGAAGACCATTGGGTCCATAACATTAATTTTTTTCCCATGCATGTGCAAAAAAAGTTTACTTCAGAGTTGAGGCACCAGAAGATGATGCTGAAAGTGGTGTAACATCATGGTCTCTGTAGGAGTGGTAGGTTTGTGTGCCAAACGGTGATACAAACTTCTTTGCCCAGGGCATTGGAGCTCTGAGCTTCCAACAGCCCTTTGTGGCAGAAACTTTGCCTTTTGTCCTTCTGTGTGGAGTGCTTTTCAATTACTAGGTCCAGCTAAATGGTCTCTCAGCAGAAACTAGAGGGCATTCCTACCAACTGTTTGTGTTGCTACTGTAGACAGGAGTTGGATAACACCATCATTTGTGATAGATGCTACACAGTGACAGTACATGAGAAGAGTGTGAACTTAATTTTCCTAATAAAAATGTGTGAGTCCACATGAGAAAGAAAAGATCTTTTGAGCTAGGAAAGTCCAGTTCTGCTGGTGCAGTTTTAATACCATAATCACACTTCCACTGAGCTAATTCCATGGTTTACAAATGTGCTAACACCCAAATAAATGATCTAAACCAAATCAAACCACCACTTATACTTTGCTGAAACTTTTTTGCAAAAGCTGACAACCAAAAAAATCTCTGTTGAAGGGTTGCAGTAAAAATCCCAGCAGAACAAGAGAGTTAAGTCAGTGTGGACAGCAGTCTATTAAATCACTTCACCAAGTATTGCTGTTTTGATGAACACCCTAGATAAGGTGTGGGTACTAAAAATAAGCCAGAGTTCCTCGAATAGCTGTAGAGCATGTACATGATTTAGGAGAGAAGTTACATTTATTAGCTTGTTTATTGTAACAAATCTGGTATGACTTCATGCTAAAACATTGGTGGGGTGTAATTCTTCTCTAGTTGAATACACTGAAGTTTATATGAGAAGTTGAGTTTTTGGGCCCTGAGCTTTCATTATTCTCCAAGCATTGTAGCTATGCACTGACACCACTAGGACAATAGCAATAATTTAACATGATAGAAATAGCAATATAGTCTAAGCTCTGTCAGAATTTCCATTTTAAATTCTGTTTGTTTAGAAATAATATTTCAATCAGTTAAAACAGTGTCAAGCACAAACTTGGCATTTGCAGTCAGCCTGGATGCCTGGATGTAATTACTTTCCTTTATTTAAAAAAAAAAGTATCCTGATTTTTTCATTATTTTCAAAATTTTTTTCCCTTTATTGTTGTTATTGCTGTCATTGTCCAGATGAAAGAAGTTTAATCTTAAACAACATGATTTTGCAACCACACTGTCCATAAAGAAAACAAATTGTTTTCAGCATTAAAAACAGATGAGCAATTTAGGCCTGAATGAGGCTGATCCTGTGGCCCAGAGATGAATGGGAGCTTTGTTACTATTGCCACTAGATGCTAGAGCAGCCCTGTGCAGTGGGAGATGCAAGATCTGAGCTGCCAATACACATCCCGATTCGACGCGGTCTATACGTCACTCCCAGGGGATGGGGCTGGGAGCACCAATCACAGAACTGACAGACGGAAAGGAGGAGGAATTCCCCTGCTCTGATAAAAGGTTTTGCCTGCACATCAGTAGTACAGCCCTAAATTCAACGTGCAGCAGATTCAGGTGTGGAAAGCCTTCCTGTTGCTCTTTCTGGACGTATCAAAGAAAATATAATTCCGAATGAAGGATGCAAGCTTGAAGATGGCTTGACTGTGGGGTCCAATTTGTGACATTCTTTGTAAGGGGATAAATTCCAATTCTGAATTGGAATTTGCTGAATTTTTGGAAAAGATCAGAAGTGGCCCAACCTTGCAAAAATACACCTACGATACCTTCCTAGACAGTAAAAAGAACAAATCCTTACACCAAATGAAGCCAAGATTAAGAACACGTATCCTTATTCGAAGGATAAAAAGCCCAACGTGGTCATACCCTAACTGAAGCATTGTAAACCCCAGTCAAGGCTGCACTCACAACAAATCCAAATGCATGAAGGGAAAAAGAGAAGGGTAAAGCCATCCAGGCAACATTAATCCTCTCCTGAAATCAAGTCAGGCTGCTGTTTCAGAGTTTATGACCTTAAATGAGAATAAATTGATTTTTAAAAGCCTTGGTTTTTTTTTAAATACCCCCTCACCTTCTTCAGGGAAGAATTAAGGCTCTTCAGGTGCCTTGAAAGTATTTACTACCTCTGAAGCATAACTTTAATTTTGATTTACCAGAGTTTAAAAAGTCATTTTGGAGATGATTGCAACAAGTGTGTAAGGAAATGTATAAACTTGGAGCTCAGATGACTCATTTTTATGCTTGATTTGTGATTTACCAGCAGCATATAAAAGTGTTGATGCTTCTAAATACAACTGAAATATTTTCTTTTCATAAGGTTGTTGTATATATAACAAAATACCACAGAAACAAGTGGGAAGCTTGCCTCATTGATTTTAATGGGAATTTGTTTCCCAAGAAGAATTTGCTTGTTCAGTATTTTCCTAGTTGTGCAAAAAAAATTGCATGGAAAATGATTTGTCTTGCTTGGGCTTTTGATGCTGCAGAAAGAGTGAAGAAAAGTATTTTGGAATTCTTGCTGGGCTTCAAAAAGCCAGCAGTCCTTTGCTGGGATGGCTGCAGCATTTGCAGAGTTGACAGCATTTGTGAAAGCAGTCATGCTCCTCAGATCCCATCGCAGGACATACAGCAGGAATCACATTTTCAGGGGGAACTAACCCTGGTTCTTTCTTGTACAGCTGGTTAGCCCAGAGCTACAGACACATGTATGGAAGGAGTAGAGCTTGGGCGTGGGTAGGGAGGGACAAAACAGGTTTACATCCACCTCATCCCTTGCTTGACCGTAACACATTGAACATACAGACAGGTGAGTCCTGAGGAAATCAGAGGAACCATTTCCCTCTCTTATTTCAGATGAGCCTGGCACACACCTATTCTGACAGTGCTCTAAGACTTGGGATTTGGTTTGAAATACTGAGATAAACTGCTGAAAAATTTCAGGGCTTCCAGGTGAAACATTTTTAGGAAGAGAACAAAATTGATCATCAGTATGACATTGCAGACAGAGATAAGAAGCTGAATAGCCCCCGGTAATCCAGGAGGGAACACTTAGTGACCTGCTGGGCCACTTGGATCCTCACAAGTCTATAGAACCAGACAGGATCAACCCTGGGGTGATGAGGGAACTGGCAGAAGAACTCTCCAAGCTGCTCTTCACCATTTACCAACAGTCCTGGCTCACTGGGGAGGTCCCAGATGACTGGAAGTTGGCAAATGTCACACCAAACCACAAAAAGGGCTGGAAGGAGGACCTGGGAAACCACAGGCCTGTCAGCCTGACTTCAGTGCCTGGCAAGGTTATGGAGTAAATCATCCTAAGTGCAATCACATGGCACCTACAGGATGGACAAGGGATCAGACCTAGCCAGCACAGATTTAGGAAGGGCAGGTCCTGTCTGACCAACCTCATCTCCTCTTCTGATCAGGTGACTCATCTGGTAGATGAGGGGAAGGCTGTGGATGTGTCTATCTGGACTTCAGCAAAGCCTTTGACACCTTCTCCCACATCATTCTCCCTGAAAAGCTGCAGCTCATGGCTTGGACAGGGGCACTCTGTGCTGGGTTAAGAACTGGCTGGAGGGCCAGGCCCAGAGAGTGCTGGTGAACGGAGCTGCATCCAGCTGGCGGCCGGTCACCAGTGGTGTCCCCCAGGGATCAGTGCTGGGCCCAGTGCTGTTTAACATCTTTATCAATGATCTGGATGAGGGGATAATTTCATCACTAGCAAATTTGCAGATGACACCAAGTTGTGGGGGGAGTGTCGATCAGCTGGAAGGCAGGAGGGCTCTGCAGAGGGACCTGGATAGGCTGGAGAGTTGGGCTGATTCCAATGGGATGGAGTTCAACAAGACCAAGTGCCAGGTCATGCACTTTGGCCACAACAACCCCCTGCAGCGCTACAGGCTGGGCACAGAGTGGCTGGAGAGCAGCCAGGTGGAAAGGGACCTTGCAGTTTGGATTGACAGGAAGCTGAACATGAGCCAGCAGTGTGCCCAGGTGGCCAAGAAGGCCAATGGATCCTGGCCTGTATCAGGAACAGTGTGGCCAGCAGGAGCAGGGAAGTGATCCTTCCCCTGTACTCAGTGCTGATGAGGCCACACCTGGAGTGCTGTGTCCAGTTCTGGGCCTCTCAGTTCAGGAAGGATATTGAGGTGCTGGAGCAGGTCCAGAGAAGAGCAACGAGGCTGGGGAAGGGACTTGAATGCAAATCCTATGAGGAGAGGCTGAGGGATCTGGGGTTGTTTAGTCTGGAGAAGAGGAGGCTCAGGGGAGACCTCATCAGTGTCTACAACTCCCTGAAAGGAGGTTGTAGCCAGGTGGTGGTCGGTCTCTTCTCCCTGGCAACTATCAGTAAGACAAGAGGGCATGGTCTTAAGCTCTGCCAGGGGAGGTTTAGGTTATATATTAGGAAGAAATTCATTATAGAGAGGGTAATCGGGCATTGGAATGGGCTGCCCAGGGAGGTGGTGGATTCACTGTCCCTGGAGGTGTTCAAGATGAGATTGGATGTGGCACTCAGTGCCATGATCTAGTAACAATGGTGGTAGTGGATCAAGGGTTGGACCTGATGATCTCAGAGGTCTTTTCCAGCCCGGTTGATTCTATGATTCTGTGATTGCATAATACTTTGTAACACTCTTTGGAAATAAACCTCCTCTTGGCCTTGAATTATGTGGTTCCTGATGTGCGAGGTGAGAATTGCATCTTTCAGTGGAAGCTCTGGCAACAACCACACTGCCACCTCTTCTGGCCAGCATGTCAGGCCCCATCCTGCTGATTTCTGAGGACTTACAGCTTCTGTCATCTCTGTTTGCCCTCATGACTCCCAAGATGGAAACACAACCTTGACTGTGTCCCACACCTATAATACATCTACAGTTTTTCTGGTGCCAACTGGCAGCTCACTGGGTCTCTTGAACATCATGCTGACATCAGCCATTACCACATGATAGAGCTGAGTGGGAACCCTGGGGTTGCTCCTGCCCTTCGCAGCCCCAGTTGTGTCCGTGCACACTCAGGTCATTGGCATGGTACCCTTCATCCGCCTTGAGGACAAACCCACTAAGTGGGGTAAAAGCTCTGCTTCTGCCAGCAGAGCTCTGCTTCCCACCCACCAACATGGTTGACAGCATCATTCCCAGTTTCCAAGGGGTTGTGCTTTTTAGCAGCTCTTCCTTTCATTGTAACATCTTTTAGTTCATTTAAGACATGGAAATGCCACTGGTGTGGTAGATGGGGGAGTAGAAGCAGAAAAGATGGGTAGAACTTCACAACTTTTGGACTTCTTTCACATTTGCAAATTGATTAAAAACCTGGGAGAGCTTTTCCAATATTGTTTTCATACTCTGTGTAGCTGGAAAAGTGAAATTCTTCTGAATGAACAGGACAATCTGACAATGCTGGGAAAATTCTGGGATTATTTTTATCCTCATGCATAATTTCTGGCCACAAAAAAAAATGCTTCAAGTGTTTTGAATATATGAATTTTCTTATCTTCTATTAGAAAACATAAGCACTGGCAGGAGAAAGCAGACTTTCTTCATTAGTGCCAGAATATTTAACACAGGTTCCTCAATATTGGAAAAAGTAGTCAGAAGAAAAACAAGAGAAGTCATTATCTGTTTTTTCCCCTTTTAATAACCTTTTCAGTAGCACAATGCATTCAAAGCTAGGCACATTCCCCTCAGTGCAATATGGTCTCAAGACATGATTTAGATGGAAAATTTAAGTAAGATTAATGCAATTTATTATCCGCCAGGATATCCCTACAAACCACACTGCTTGGCTGAATTTTTGATTCTCAATCTAATATTTCAGATGAGATTTCCAGATGGGTGTCTTATTCCTCTATTAGTTTAGTGAGGGTGATATAGAGTTTGTAAAACAAGAGAGGTTAAGCTAGTTTTAACACTTGATTAATCATTTAAATTACTTTGTTACTGTTTGAATCCATTGACTTTTGTTTACCAAGCAACTCCCTGAAACCCAAAACCAACAAAAACCACAGGCAGCTCTCCAAGTTGTTAATTTATTCAATGAGTTCTTCAAAGGAGTTCTAAAAGGGGAAAAAAGGAGCAAATTTATAGTTGCATTGAAAGCGTAGAGCAATTCTTGTTCATTGCTTGCTAAAAATGTCTAGGTTTTTATGACTCAGAAAGAAAAGCCAATATTCAAATATGCTGGCCAGCTCCTGGATACATATATTTTTTTAAGCAAATCAGACAAGTACTGAGTAGAGCCTGACTGCATATTCATGCAAATACTGATTGAAATAAAGGCAACTCCTGTGACAAGCCACACTTTTTTTCTGCTCTTTATGTGCAACACTGACTTCATGTGAAGTAAGATTCTGTTCCCCTGCAAGAAAATTCAGCAGGAGCAGAATCAGGCCTGTAGGAAGTCAAGAGCAGAGGGACAAAGCTTTTTCAAAAGCAACTATGAATGGGTGACTAAAAAGCCCCCTTCAGTTACACAATATACATGTGTACAGTTTGCAATTGTTCACTGGGGAAAGGAAAAAAAAATCCCAAGCCCTAAATCATGAAAAAAGGCCAGTTTCTATTCTGCATATTACAAAGTCCGAGTTTGGTAAATTGATTACAATTTCTTTACAGAGACCTATCAGGAATAAACCACTAAGTCTTAGACATAAATTTGAATTCCAGAGTCTCCAGCTAACCCAGCTCATAAATGAATTCCTAAATGCTGACTGTGCCAGAAGACCCAGTGCTGCAAAACCACTTGGCAGAAGCCATTAGTTTCAATGAGATGAACTGCTCTATTTAGCTCTCATTCAAAACTTTACAGAAATGCCAGATTTCCATAAACACAGGTTTCCTTGAATTTCCAGGGCTTTGATTAACTGGTAGATGAGGGTGTCTTACAAATATAGATTTGTATGCAGAGTTCAACTCAGAAAGCATGAGAGACTGGAAACGGACTATAGGCTTTTCTTTCTTTACTTACTTTTTCTCTTCCTGAACTAACAGAAAGCAAGAAAACTCCTTTAGAATATTTTGGAGCTGAGGCTTTAATAATTAATAATTATTCTGTGGTTTAACAACACTGTTGTAGTATCCTTTCATTTATATCATTGGGTGTTAAGCTTTTTATGACAGATTAATATCCTTCAGCTTTTGCAGTATAATTTTAAAGTCTTAAAGCAGGGAAAGACTGAGAGAAAAAGAAAAAAAGCCACATTTTTTTCCTCTTAAAAAACACATTCTTTTTTCCTTTTAAAAAAAAAATCAATTTGTGCAATCTATTAAGGGGAAAGGCTACCTCTTTTGTCAAGGGATAACATTTTAATTTTGCTTTTTCTTCTTCTGACCTGTGTTTTTTGTGACCAACTTAGCAGTCAGTTGTGTTGAGACAAGCAGTACTTTTTTGACACATTTGAATTTATCTTTATTCATGTTAGGTGAGGAGGACATTTAGTGGTTTGGTTGTTTTTTATTTTCCCTGCATTCTAGGTTTGGAGCCAGGCTATGGACCAATGACTTTTATGGCCTGGATGTAGCAGCACTACAGATTAAATCAACCGTCTTTCTCTTCTCCTGTCTCATTTTTTCCCTCCATGAGTAAATGTTCCTACAAAACACATAATCTCTATACTACTATGGTGATCATCATAAATCTACGAATAAATGGCATTGCTAGCAAGAGTGCAAGAACTGTACAGATAATAATATGCAACTATGGTTTATTAACCTTAAATCCTCTTAAATCAGTCATAGAACCATAGCAGCCAAAAAAACTATCGTGGTCAAATGCTGTGAACTCTAGCTTGCTTTTAACACTAGGAATATCTCCCCTCTTCTCCAGCTTTTCTACAATATCTCTCTTCCCAACCAGAGATTCTATAATAAAACTTATAGTTTATGTGCATATTTTTCAGTTAGGCTCCGAGAGTCTGATTCAGCATGTTTTTTTCTTCACTTTTTTTAGGAAAACGCTGGCTGTGTGGGTGCTGAGCCACGGAGCCTGTGTGTGGCCCCGCGGCTTGGCACCCACACAGCCGAGTCCTGCTACAGCTGGCAAAAACTGCTGGGATTTCATCCCTGCAAAGCGCTACGTTAGGCCTTTGGCATTACCCCACCCTTCCTGAGCGCTGCCTTTGAATAAGCCCGTATCCTTTGACCATCTATGGATAGTGGGCTTTCCAGTGTGTTCTGTTTGGCCAGTGAATGAGAAAGTTTCCTGAAGCCTGTACGTGCAGAAATGAAAGTGGTTGATCTTTTCATTGAGAATTGCAGTTGGCTTCTCCTATGGGACCTGCGACCAAGAAGCTGAGTTTGGGTGTAGGTAATTGACAGGAATTGTTGTGTTGATGGAGGTGAATTCAATCGGAGAGGAGAATACTGCCACCAGAACATATAAACAAGGAAACACTTCGAAATTCACACAAAACCAAAGGCAAAACTAAAGAGTAATAAATTAATGAACTATGCAAAAGATGATAAGATGATGAAGACCTGAAAGAAACTGAGTTAACAATGAATGATACTGCTGAAAACAAGAGCTGTAACGTGAGGATTTCAAGACCTCCAGAAAAGAGCTGAGAAGTTTGATCTCAAATAGGAGGGAAAAGCAATGTTTATAGAGCACTTAGAGTCATGATATGTACTGTGGTACAAAATCCATGCCTCAAATATTCAGACTTCAGGTTGGGATAAACATAATATTGAGTATAAACTTCAATTTGACTATTTAAACTATATGGTCCTATTTACCAAAGAATGACTAGTGAAATAGGAAAAAAAAATCTAAACCCCAAACCCCAAAGATAATTTACTACTGTTGTATTATTTCTCCTTACAGAAAAATCTAACAGGAAGAAACCACTGAAACATAGTTTAGGTCTGAAGAACCATGTTTCTTGAGTATCTGTAAATCTATGAACATCCGGCTGCTTTGACTGGTTTCTGCAAGCTCTAAAGCCCCAGCTTTGATGAAAGGCCACACACAGATCACAGACCGTGCAGGAGAAACCTTGCCACTTGGCATGGCACAGAGGCTGTCTGTCCATTTGAGACTCAGTGTCTGAGACTCAGCCACAAACCTTGTCTTTGTAAGAGAAATGTACCATTTTTTCTTCTAAAACAGTCAAAGCAAGTGTCCTGTTCCTATAGCCAGTGGTCTGGTGCGTGGAACACTGAAACAAAGTAGGGGACCTCTAACTGAGGGCCTTCCTCACCAGGGTAAGACACAAGCCTGTGCCTCCTACATACCCTGAGAGCAACTTCAACAAACGTGCTGAGATTTGTTGTAACTGTGAGTGTGGGAGTACAAAAGTCAGGCTGATCTAGGGGACAAATAGCATGTAAGGGCATGTCTAATGCCACATTGAGATCTGGCTGCATATTTCCTTCACTTATGTTACATTGCTACAGGCAGGCTTATGGGCATCATCAATCTGTTATTAGCTGGCCAAATCACTCTCTGCAATGTGGAAGCAATGAGTATTGAGAGGCTCTTCGAAGGAGTTTGAGACAAGGAGTAAATTGTGCTCTCCACTGAGCAGAAATGTGGGATACCATCATCACACTATATAGTACATCATCTACACCATCCACAGGTGGCGTAAGCATCGCAGAATTTTCTTGACAGTGATTTCTTGTCTCCCCAGGATTAGGAGGCTTGAGGGAGGCAAATTAGGTAGATAGATTAGAGCCAGAGCACAGGGAATGGAGAATCAGAGAGAGGCAGAATTTGCCACCTATAACGCCGAATGAGCCATCCGTGTGTCAGATCTTGGGCTCTGCCAGCTGCATTCTCTCCCAAAATTAGGAGCACCTTACATCTTACTCTTACATTTGCAGAGAGATGCTGGCAACAATGTATTATTTTTATTGTGCAAGTGCACCAAACCTGGTTGAGTCCCGCATGTTATGGGCAGGTGTGCAAGCACAGAGGCACACACAGAGATGCAAACCCGTCAGTGGGGCTCTTGTTTGAGGTGGAACCATGGGATCCAGCTGTCTGTTTAAGAGAGGGACAGGGATGATTTCACATGTAAAGCACACTGAACAAAAAAATCCTTCAGTAAAGTTCACACACAAATTTATATGGTTAAAAAAGGTTCCTAATTAAAAAAAAAAAACAAACCACACTAAAAATAAAACCATAATTTTCAGTTTTATTTGCCCATTAGAGTAAGTGAGGAGTTCTGCCAAGAATTTTTACTTCAGATAACAGATTCCAAGACCCCATTATCAGTGTGGAGGAATTGAACCCTCTGTTCATGTTTTTGCCAAGACCAAATGTGGAAAATGCTTAAACCACACCTGTTTCGGTTCCACAACACATACACTTCTGCTTGCCAGCTCCCTAGCTGATAAAATTAGTTAGGGGATTTCTGATCCTTTTTTTCTTTCTTATTTTGTTTTCTTTTTCAAGGCAGTTACAGGACAGCAGTAGCAAGGGTATGTGGTTAGCTCATAGGGATGTGAGAGGGAAAGCAGAAACACTTTAAAACTCCAGCAGCAGTTACACAGAGGAAGATTTGGCTCTAATATTGAGTGCTAACTAGTGTGAGGGTGCTATGTGTGTGCTGCAGGTATCAGGTAGGGAATGTGAGGTTACACTGCTGAACCAAGTAGGTTTGCTCAATTCTCTTTTGAGCTATTGCCTGGTAGGGCTCAGCACAGCACCTGAGAATGTCCGTGTAGTAAAGCAGGACAGACAAGGAGAGGGTTCTTTTTGAAAGGGAAGGTCTTAATCAGTTTAATGCTCACTATAAGAGACAGTAATGTTGATGACCATTCAGATGCTTTAGGGAAGCTCATGCTTTTGGATATGTAACGGTAGTGTTCATTTCAGTGCCCTCCTTTCTCCTTAGGAATGCAAACTTGAATTTAAAAATTACTGTGTTATTATACCCCAGGCCCTTGTATCAGTCAAGTGGATAATCAACCCATTAGGACCTTGAGCTGCTGCTCGGTACTGGGTCAACCAGCCATCCACTTCTAGTGACCAAGTAAAACCTCCCTGGTCACCAGATTTGAACAAACTCTGTGTCACATTATATAAGAAACAGGACTTGTTTGGTCCTCCCCCTAAAAATTTCCATAAAATTTGCACTCTGTCTAAAATTTAGGCTACAAAGCAAGATTTTTATACACCTGCTTTGTCAGTTATCTGTAATTATTTTCACCTTCTTTCCACAGATTTCCTGGTTATAACTTGAAATAAAATGTTGTTAAAGATGCACTGAAATGCACAACATCAAGGAACAATATTAACCTATGAATTACATGTCATCTATACTATATAAACATAAAAGATTACAAAATCAGTGTTTCTGTTACAGAAATGATGAATAAAAATAGTTTCAGAAAAAATAAACAACTTTCTCAGGAAAAACTGTTTTTATTTTTTGAAATTACTGTCTTTGTTTTGCTACACTATGTCTGCTGGAAATACTCAGCTCTCTTTCACTTTATTTTATACTCTTATTATTCTCAGAATTTTCATACTTTCTACTAAATTTTCATTTTATTTACATTGTAAGCAACAATAAAAATGATGAAAGAAGTTCATGATTCACAGGTTATGCAAAACTGTTAAACTTTCATGTCTCATGAAAGAAGTATATTAAACTGAGAAATCTGCTTACTGTGAAACATTAAAGGAAAAACAGGGAGCATCAGTACAACAGTATTATGAGGGCAAGGAAGACATATTCTTGTGGAATGGTTTTAAATGGTATTGGCCTTTGAATTCAGGAAGTTCAGATTTAAGGAAGAACAGCCTCAAGAGCCAAATGCAAACTGATTTGCATTCTTTAATGTTTTTATTCCTCAAACTAACAGGTCTTTTCCTTTTTTTTTTAATCTGAGAAACTGAATCGCAATGTCTCTTCAATGTCTCCCCAAAATGGTTAATTTAGAAATATGCGAGGGACAGTTTAATTGCCATTATAGGCAAACAAGTCTGAGGCTGGGTGATTGATATGGTTTGCAGATGTTAAATAGGCTATATACACACTTGGTTAGTTTTTTTCTTTCCTGAAACACTAAGATTTCTTCACTCAAACATTTCTTCTTACTATTTAAAAGCAGAGAGTACACCTAGCCTCCCCTGCTCATGCCCTCATGATAATGACTATTTTTAGGGTCCTGATGTTTAGCTGTCTCCTTACACCATTCACTACATCACATGCTCCATTATATTGTGTAATTTCTGAAATCTGAATATCATGTAGTAGTAGTCAAAAGCCTTAAAATGTCTGTTATATTTATGCGGTCGTTTTTATCAAGCAAGTTTATAATCTCACCAGAGGATGGAATCAGATGTGTCCAAGGAGACTGATGTTCATAAAACAACGCTGGCTATCATTATTTCTTTTCCAGCCCTTTACTTCCTCTTTGATTATATCTTGCTCAGTTTTATTTCTGGTTCTACAATTGGAAACCCACAATAACAGTGCTATAATGTTTCACAAATCTGCTCATGGTCAGCTCTCCTGTTGATTCAAACTGTGAGCATTTAGCTGTTCTATATTCTCCCTTTTTTTTTTTTTCCCCAAATACCCAGTGAACATTTAAGTCATCTGAGTAAGTTAGGAATCTTCTCAAAAAAAAAAAAAAAAAAGCATGTAAAACCAAAGCAGGACCCTATGTGCTGGCATACAGAGCTGAATTATAGCAGCTAAACAATTTACAACCCACTCCTTGACAGGCTGTCTGTGCATTGTGACTGTGAGTGGGCTATCCTGAGGTTAGAGTTACACCACACAAGTAGGATGAGATCTCAGCTTAAGCTATAGTGTCTTGGCTGAGGAATGAACAACTTCTTATGGTGTTGCCATGACATTGTGTCGAATTTCCAGCAAGGACTGACTTATAAAAATGGAGCACAGGTTCCTTAGGTTCATTAAAATTGCATTCACCATCTCTTTCAGTGATCCAAACACACAGACACACAGACACACACACACACACACATGCATGAAGACACATGCAAATGGTCTTATTTCTATTGACAGTCAGTCAGGTTGAATAGCATAAAGTTCTGGTAGCTCCTGCACTCAGCAGGTATGTTCATGGGCAAGCAAAGCATAAACCACACTGACTGTACAAGCAGATGGTTTCCAAAGCTCTTCTGCATATGCACTATGTTTATCAGAGCTGTGAAAATCACAGTGGTACCTTTTTTTATCGTTACCCTTATTTCCTGGCTATTTATGCAAACATCATTTTGAAAAACCCACAGAAAACAATTCTTTCCTGGCAAAAGTAGGATTTTTAACTTTTTTTTTCTTTCCATTGGTTCAGGAATGCTTTTGCACTTAACACCTCCATGAACTTTTTTGTGACACAATATCTCATCTGGTAGGTCCATTCAGAGATGGCTGCTTGGCGTGCCAAAAGCAGGCTCCAAACCCTATCTTCCCCAGGTGCTAAATTACCTTTCCTGATAGTCTGAGCTGAATCTGGGAAGGTGTTTGGTTTAGGCTTGAACGGTACACTCAGATCTCAGCTATTCCCTCTTCCGGACACCCAATAACCCTGCGAATATTCCAAACTGATAATGTCAGTCTTGAAGGAGCAGTGGTCTGAGAAAGTACTTTTCACTGCATTTTTCCTGAGCAGAGATCAAATGTGCATGTTCTAAGGGAAAAACAAAGAGCAGAGGTCCATGCGGAAAGTCAGGGTTGGGGATGTGCTCACCCCATAGCTGCCAGCAGTGCTCTCACCTGCTAGCATAGAATAACATTCACTTCAGCGCAGTCTTTGCTCTGGCACCTCATGTACAACTTGTGACTTCCAAAGGGCACCTCACAGACCCGAAATGTACCACAGAGGCATCCAGCAATGCCCCAGCAGATGATGCTCCCGAGTAAGGTCTGGTGGTGCAATGCTGGTTGAACTCAGCTGGGACACTTTTAGCTTTCCGAGCTCTGGCAGTGTACTGGTGAGGGGGCCCAGCTTTCTGCCCTTGTGCCACCCCTGCTCTCTGCCCCAGCTCATGGAAATCAGTGATCCTCCTTTTTCATTGCCATTGCTGAGCACAGCATGGCACAACAACCACCTCAGGCCAAATCTTGTTCCAGTTACCTTGCCCTTGGGCAGGGGCTCATCTAGGTATCATCAGAACCCAGTAGCATTATGAGTCTATTCCCATCTTTCTTTTGGTGGGAAGAAATTAGATCATTTGTCCCTGAAACAATATCTCATCACCAGCTACCTGGGAATTTGCTCTGATTCTCTTTGGGGAAAAAAAAAAAAAAAAAAAAAAAAAAAAGACCGTTTTGCTTTTTCTTTGTGTTTTGTGCTGTTTTTCTTTCACTAGTGTTCCATGCTTTGATATAGACGTATTTCTCCAGAAAGGCTCCTGTGCATCAGGATTTCTGTTTTCATTTATGACCTTAAGGGAAAACATCTGCTGGTGTTGCTCTCTTAACATTTGTCTTCAGCTTTCCTTGTAGCTGTTGTTTTACTTGTGGTATCATCATTCTTTTCATATCCTCACTATCTTTCTACACTGTATCTCCCTGTCTCTGTGATAGGTCACATGCTGGTGCCAGTGTTTTCCAGGAGAAAGTCAAATTCTTTATTTTTAGGAGGTGTTTAAGATAATCTCTTGTCTGTTACTGCTCTTTAGGGTTTTAATGATCTATACTCTTGTTCCAGATTAATTTTCCCCATCTGAAATAGACCCAGAGAGATAATGTGCCTCAAAATTTGAATTTTCTTATTTTTGTCTACAGTGGACAATTGCTGGACTTTCTCTGGCTTGGTTTTTAGCTTTTTTAGCTGCATTACTGGTGCCTTGGTGCTGTTTTTTAATGGCTGTTGCAGGAAGATATTGAATACAAAACAGAGGCCCAGATTCATCTAATTTATACCACCTCTCAAAGTGCCTTGTCATTCTTTTATAAAGGCAGTGGAGAGAGAAGGAGGACAAATGAGATCTTAAGTGAGTGAATTTGTCCTCACTTCTCTCTTGACTAAACCACCACCAAATTACATAGTGAGACTGTAGTGCAACCGTGCTCCTAACTGAGGCAATTCAGGAAAGGGTTAGAGTTAGATGGGTATCAGTCAAACCACAGAGGAAAGATACAACCCTTAACGAGGGTGTCACTGAGGGGGATGATCAGCAGAATATCCCAACAGAATCTCTCTTCCATGTTATATTCCAGTAAAGGAAAAGCAAGGAAACACATAGACAGAAAGCATAAGATCAGCAGCGTTACCAGCTTGAGTCAGTTCTGTTTTACCTTTACGTGACTCTTTACTTGAAACTAAGTGGTGAATTCAGTGCAATTCCTTGACACCTTAAGTGCTACCACTGAGATGTGAACAAACCACGTACACTGAAATATTGTTTGGGCTTTCAGCGAGTGAGTGATTCAGGCACTGATTTCTTTTCCAAGTATGTTATGAAGGGCTTAATATAATTAAGCTATAATTGGCAGGCACACTTGTTAATGCATGACAAAATCTGATGCCCTTGGAAGAATATTAATATATTCTCCAAAGAGTAATGCGGGTAAGAGAGGTACTTCTCTATTCCAGATAATAAAATATAGGAATTTGTTTTCAGGAAGTGAAATGTAACCTTTTCAGATGCACAGGCCTTAGCTGACCACAAACAAAAAGACATGTTATTTGGAATAGACTATGCTGATAATATAGATCCCTGCAAGATCAAGAATAATGAAAACAAGATCTTTCAAGACAGCTCACCTGCAGGTCTCTGCACATCCCACATTCCCTTCAACTATATACCATTCTTTCAAACCAGAAGGGGCACTTGTCCTCTTCTGATTTCAACACACTATAAAAGGCTCAATTTACAAACCATGTTATACCTATTCTACAAGGGGAATCGTCAAGTGTCACACTGTAGTGGCCTTTCACCTCTGAATGATCTGTAGGCTAAGATTTGGATTTTGTCTTTGAAAATGAGTAGAGCCTTTATATGGGTTTTGAATTCCTTCATGTTTCACTCTCAGGGGCTCTTTTCCTGTGGGATCAAATGCCTTGCAAGGCTGGTCTTTGTGTTATTTCCATCACAAGGTGCTTCCTGCACTCTGCAGGCTCCATCTAGTTTTTAATTCCATGTAGGATTCAAAGGAAAGGAGTAGATTCTAGTAGAAATCTAGAAATGCTCACGTTAGTCCTTTTCTTCCTAAAGTTATGATGAGACAATAATGACAGATGCCATTGCTGAAACACAAGCCAGTCTCTGATCTTAGTATAAAAAATGTTTTTCTAGGGATCTCCCACAGCTTTTATACAAGGTGTTTTAAAATTCCAAGCATAAGTTGTGAATGAAAATACTTTTCTAGATTTCCTGAATGCTTAGGGAACAGAAAAATACCCCTTACTGTAAATCACTAATGGCAAATCCTTTTCTCTCTCATAGTTCAGCAAAATTCCACCTGAGTGGCGCAGCAGAAAAAAAAAATCCCAATTTTATCAAAACAAACCTATGAAACTTTTAAAGGTTTTAAAAATCTTTAAAGGGTAGAGACACCTGCATTCACTCAAAGAGCCCCAGTTGAGTTAAAGACACAGATTGTGTGTTGTGGAAACTCAAGCCAAGTAGTGAATGATGAAAAAACTCTTCTTTTAATTTTTGGCTTCTGCAGTCTTATTAGAGTGTTCTGCCCACCTGAACTGAGCCCTGTGAAAAATGTATATCCCCAAGTTCAAATGTGCAGTGTAAAACAATATCTAAAAGAAGTTAATTCCATCGCTTGTTCCTTAAATAGTTTTCAGTGCGAGAGATGGTTTTATAATCATGTGTCTATGATCAGAGACTTTTGGATAGACACCAAATCAAAACATCAGCAAAGAGAATGGGGTGATATGGAAAACTGATTTATTCATTCAGAGTCAATAAAGTAAGCATGCAGTAGCTGGATTGTAAATAGCACTGTGGAGAAGATTTATGTGTCTTAACATGGGGAGACAGGTTTATCCCAGTTAAAAGCACATTTTAACTGGAAGAACCCTTCACCATGTTTATAAAACGAGGCCTTGTGTGCAAAATGAAACCTTAGGCCTGTGTGAATTTCAAATGGGCAAACAATGTCATTTGCAACATGTTTTTCATCTCTAAAGTAGAAAGCTAAAATTCATCTGAAAATGTAAAAAAGGGAAGATAAAAATCCTAAGCAAAATAATTCTAGGCCTCAGCAGGAGTACATACAGTGCTTAAAACTTCCCTTTGCTCCAGATTGCTGTGTTTATAAATCAAAATTATATGTCCAGTGGGGAAAAGGGAAGTAAAACTGTTTCCAAATGAAAAAAGGACAAGTGATTCATTTCTGCTAAAATCATAATTGAAAATACAGAATGTAGAAATGCTCTCGGTTTACTCTTGTATTTATTTGTAACATTTGCTTTGTTGCAGTTAATATGATCAAGAGACTGAAAAAGAAACCATTTACGACTATAAATCTTCCAACTATTTGAAAAAGAATACACATCGCAGACTTTCTGCACCCAATAAAGCAGAGCTTCATCTTTACCAGGGATAAATGCACTTCCTTCGATTTCCTAATAGAAGAGGCCATTCCAATATTTTATTTATTAAACAAGAAAATCTTTAAAATATCTTTATTGACTGTAGCTTATAAACAATTCTGAAGAAACTCTAGTGAAATCTAATGAGGTATTTCCCTTTGCAGCATGACAAGGTTCAAATATGTGCATATGTGCAGCAAGGAAAATAAAACCTGACCCTGACAATCAGATACCACAGCCAGCTTCTATCTTTGCAGCAAATGTGCTCTAAATTCCAATGTGCTTTGACAATCACCATTTATTTCAATGCATCTTCCCCAGACACTAATTCTTATGAGCCAAATCCCCGTCTCATGGAAGTCAGAGGGAGGTTTGCCATAGATATCCATATTGGAAAGATTTGATCCTAACTATGCTTAAAAGCAATCAGATGGATACAAAATGAAAGGAAATGAATGTATTTACCCCTTGAAGTTCAAGGACGTGGAAAAAGCATATGTCTGTTATTTTTATTTTGAAGCTCTCATGTGCTGATGGAATATCAATTGCCTTTCACAAGTTAGCAAGATGCCTCTTCAGTGGTTCTTCACAGGCCATTTAGGGGTGCAGAAAATTAACTTCTAGTGAAATATGTCAGATTTGTCTCCCTAGGTATGACATGCCATTCTGACAGCAATATATTGTTCTCAGTACTTCATCTGTGCTAGAATCTCTCACAGGGTTTTGGCTAGACACAGAATGGAGACACTCAGATTCAAAGATGTGCTACAAACATAGTCCATTGAACTGAGAGGTCGACAAGACTCCTTTATGGATAGGAAAACTTAAAAGCAAGAGGAAAACAACTGTTGTGGGCATCTCTGGATGCAAGGAGGACAATCCTAAAAGAGTGGTTCTAGGGTGAATGTGAAATGAGTGCTTCAGAAATTCAGTCACTTATATGACTCGTTATCAATAACAAAAAATTATTGGTAATTAATTCTGACAAAGAGATAATGTAACAAAGAGGCAAGGGCAATTATACAATCATAGGTTAATTTTTTAAAGGCCTTTTTTAACGTATGCTGAAAATAAATATGGATTCAGATGTTAAACTCATTTAAGCATTTAAGGCTGATATCACTGGTCTTCTGAGATGGCTGTGTACATCAGTAGGCTTAGGTCACGGGGTGAAGATAAAGACTAAGCAAACAGATTAATGGCACAGAACTAACCATCCTATAACTGCAGAAAGTCATGTCAGTGAAGGAAAAAAATCTCCAACATACCCTCAAGTCCCAGTGACTTTGCTTTGCAGGATCAGCCCCTCACTTCCTCCATGTGACATCCGTGACTCAGCACAGATCAGCACCACAAGTCAAATTCTGGACATTTACAGTCAATTCAGAGAATAAACAAAACACACAGTAATTATGAGCAAACTGTGATCACCCTTCAGCAATTCCATGAATTAAACAAAAAAGTGCTGACTGCACGTTGGTCATATAGTCCTGGATAAAAGCCAGTTTCAAACAAGAGAAACCTGGATAGCAATGAGGAGGTGAGAAACAGAGAAAAATCAGTTCTTGCCTTTTAATACAGTAAAAGGGTTTCAGCAGTCCTCAAAATGCAGTGGTGTGTTGTTAATTCCTACTTCATGGTTTTCATCAAATCTAAAGTGATGGTCCATGTGTCTACTGCTGCTGAGGTGTTAAGACAATGTGTAAAAGGAAAAGTGTGACGACAAAGTAGGAAAGTCTCCCTTTCTCAGAAATCATGCTAATGCCTCCAAGCAGGATCTTCAGTTCAGGCCTCTTATATATTTTTATTTCAATTCCAGCTGTTCCTCAGAAGGATTGGTAGAAAGGTGTGACTCCAAGGAAGGTCTGAATTGCTCGTCCAGCTGTTTGTTTTATTATCTACATTTTAATGCTGGCAAAGAGAAGACCTTGTGCAGCATAATTCCAGCATGTTTTGTAAATAAACTTGTCAGGAGCTGTAAAGCTGGGTGAGGACTTCTGCTGTAATTTCTACAACAATGCATTCTTACCCAGTAAAGTGCTTATCTCTCACTAACTGTGTAAGTACATGCCTGACAACACTTCCCATTTCCTAGAACTGCTTCAATTAAATTTCTTTCTATAAACCCTGGAATAAAACTGGTAAAACTCAGAAAGTTGCTATCACCTATCAGGGGAACATGAGCTCATGGAGTAGGAGTTCAGAACTATGTTGGTTCTTTGTCAGTACACTCAAGTTGCTAAAAACCTTTGTGTGGGTGAGTTCTGGTTACTCAGCTTGACTTTTACTGTGCAATTCACAGAAAGTCATTAACAGGTGTGCTGTGGATCAGGATGCACTTGGCAGGTGTGACGTTAAAGTTGCTTTTTCAGAGACATAAATAAAAACGCTTCATTTTCTTCACATACTCAGAGCACAGATGAGGAACTGGGTGACAGAAAGATTGCGTGACTTAGTCAGGGTCATACAGGAAGGCTGTGTCAGTGTTGGAAACTGAATGCAAAATTTCCAACTCTCAGCTAGCTTGTTAACTATTTTGCCATCTTCTGCCACAATAGGAAGATTACTGAGAGTGCATCATTCCTCAAATAACTGATGGGAAGGTGATTCCAAATGTACATAAATACACCATGAAAGTATAGATTTGACAAAGTCATGTCATAAGCATTGCACCCTAATCTGTATTTCCTCATCTATGTGTTCAGGTGGCTTAGTTGCAGTGGTACTAGCATTGCATATGAAAACCCATACATGGGCGTCCAAAAACTCTACCACATTGCCTTTAGTATGTTCAGATTGTACCCTGTAGACAGTAAGTCCTGTCCTCATAAAATTGTGATTTGTTTTTTATTTATGTGCAACAACACCCCCCTCCCCCTGCAAATATCATCTTATTTCTTATCTTCTAGCTTTGCCAACAAATCACTCAAAAAGTGTGAGCTTTTGGCACTTGTTAGCTGTGAAGGTGAAGCAGTTGATGAAGACTCCTACCTCAGCCAGCCTTCATATTATGTGTTACCTTGCATTTCCTTCTTAATAATGTGGTCTTTATTTGTCTTTGCTTTAACATCATTACCTATGCTTTTTGAAGGTGTATCCATTCCAATTGTACTTGGTGTTGCCGTGCTTAACATTTGCTAGTGGTTTCAATAGAACTGAAGTAGATTCAAGTATCATAAAAACAGAATGGACGAGCAGACTCTCTAGTCTGACTTTCCATGTAACCCAGATTATAGAATTTCACTTACTAGGTCAATGACACCAAAAGTTCATTACTAAATCTTTGGGATTTTTTAGTAAATCAAACAAAACCCCACAGAGGGAGCCTTCTGTTTAACTATTCTACCCTACCAGGTTGTCTCTTGCTTTACCTTTTAGTTTTATAGTTGTCTTTGCAATGAAAGTAATAAACAATGCACAAAGGCAGAATATCAGCCGAAAAAAGGTCACTTTAGTAGGACTGTGATATATGATACTCCTGAAAAAAAGTCAAAGCAATTTGGGGAAAAAATGGTATGATGAATTACAGGAAATAGTAAATTACAGAGAAGTGTATTCTTTGCTACTTTTTCATAAATCCCTTGAAACTATTGTCATGAGATGATGATTAGAAATTTCAGTAACACAGTGGTGGAAACAGTCTGACTCAAGACACTATAATTTTGGTTTGGTCTTCAAAACTTCTACTGCTGTATGTGTGAAAAGTGAAAGTGTGCATATATGAATTAACATTAATCCTTGCAAACAATTAATAATTTAAACATTATCATTTATCTTCAGGCAAATTATTAACTTACTAGCCAATTCCATGGAGCTGCAGTCACATAGAGATCAAATCCAGCCTCCTAGTTTCATTACAAACCACAGCTGTAGGCAGATGAATAAAATTGTGTAAATAATTTACTCTCTTATCATTTCCCTTCAATCTGCAAATATTTCCTTGAACACAGTTTTGTTGTAGAAGGGCTTTTAGGATTTTGGCCGTTTAAGTATAGCTACCAACCAACATTTCTACAGTGCTGTCAGTCCATCTCACAATTTGCTATGTTTTTATCTACTGTTGTACCCTTTTGTAAACTGACAAAGATTTACAGTTCAGCATTTACTTACCTAATCTACTATGCAGAAATGAACTTAAGTGGGTAGTTCTTGAGATACATTGCTGAGGTCTTCTGTGCAAGACTATGGTGCTTTATCTATTCACATGGCATGAAACCCATTTGCTTCCTTCTGAGAGGAGTTCTACTGGAGAGGTGCCTTCTGCATGCCAGTATATTCCTCATTTTCTCTCTGTTTATTTTTACCAATCAAGATTTTATACAGTGCTCACTGAGATGGACAGAAAGACACCTATTGACTAAATGGGTTTTCATGCACCAGGAAAATGAGGAAGGCATATTGATTTTTCAGTTTGCTGTTAAGACACATTTTGAAATTCTGTGGTTTTGGCTGCCGCTATAGCCTTGGCAGGGGCTTAAACCTGCAAAATTAAAACATAAAATGTGCCACTTCCCCAACTCATTGCTGTTCCTTGCTCATACGAGGAGTGCTGTGGTTCTCAGACACAGCAGCCGTCAGCCACTCGAGGCAGATGTTCAGCTGCTGCCGTGGCTCTCCTGGACACAGCCCACTGTGTGTTTGCCTTACAATCTCCAACACCAGTTACATTGCAGTCAAGATGATGGGAGCAAATGTGGGGTCTCTCACAGACAAAAAAAAAAGTAAAATCACACTTTCTCCTTTTGTGAGGGAAGAGGTCGCTGGTATTTTTCACGGCAAGTTTCCAACTAGCTTCTAGCCTCTTCCAAAATATTTCCCTTCAGTGGCTCTTGGATTTAATGACTGAGCATTCAACAATGTCCACAATAACATTTCCAAATCTAAGTGCCAGTGTTGCGATCCTGGAAGAAGCTGTTGTGAATTATGCCCCTAACTTCCCTTTCAGTAAGACATGGGCACATAGCTTGCATTCCTACAGCACTCTCACCTCGGTTCCATGTGTGCTGGCTGTAGGCAACAAAACCTCAAATCCAGCACCTCACTCGAGCTTATGCCTAATTCATAATTACATGAGTGTTCTGATTGCAGTCTCTGCCATAACCTGAGACTTATATCACCTGGTGTTTTAACCGGCTGGTGAGCCCGGTCCTAACAAAAAGCCAGGCAATCAAAGAAATTAGAAGTATGGTTTTCACAAATGCTTCAGCTGGTTCCCTTTAAAAATGAAACCGCTTGCAATGGATGTCTAAATAAGGATTACAGTGGGTTGCTATAGGCACCAAAATTTGGAGATGTTGGCCTAAATGACTTGGATATGGAGAAGTGTTTTTTTACATGAGGTGTTATAAAAAACTCTTGAGTTTCAATAAATAAACACAGCTATTTAGGAAGTGGTGACAATGTGCAATCTGCAAAAATGGGAAGCCTCGGAGGTGCTGTGGTAATAATGCAGTTACTTGAAGCACATTTAAGATACAAATATCTCTGTGGTTTTTTATTTGCTTCCACTCTTTGAGTCATTCTGAGACACTTCACAAAGTTGAGCACATTCCAGTTATGGCTGAAGCATGATGCACTCCTCACTGTATACAAAAAGCTTTACTCCAGGGAGCTACAGCGTGGGCTGAGAAGAAGTCTTTTGCAGGCACTGGAAAATGCAGATTAGAAGCACAATGTAATGGAGAACTTTGTTTCATGTGTATAAAAGAAGAAGAAGAAAAGCAAATATTCTTGGCACGAAGAGACAATTAAAAAAAATAGGGAAGTAGCTACTCTCAAGACTGAAACATTTCTGTCCTAACATGTGCTGCTGAAGTCACCAAAATGTGGTGGTGGTGATGGTGTGGCTTTGTCCTGGCTGGGGAGAGAGGCTGTTTTGACAGTAGTATTTTGAATATTTATTGCCAAATCATAAACACAACCAAATCCCTCAGAGGGTTTACCTTAACCAAAATTAGTCGATGCAACAATGGTTCAAAATAATTTTACATCCCCTGATTTTGAAAATCAAGGGATGGATCCAATTAAATTAGTTTCCAGAAGCCACCCAAGGGCATGGTAGCACTGGAATAGAGTTGATTCTGCCCTGGAAGATTCAAAGAGAAGAGAAAACAGATCCAAATATCTTGAAATAAAGCAAAACACCAAAACAATAAACATATTTTAGCTTATATTGCTTAAAAAAGTGGGTTTTTTTCTCCTCTGGATGCACTGTGAAGCAGCTATCTAGCCATCAGGATTGCTAGATTATAGATCCAGATTTGCACAGTAATCAGCTGTCAAATGCTTCCTAATGCCTCAGTTTACTCAAGACCACAAAAAACATAAATAGCCTTAAATTTGTCTGAGAATCTTGAATGAAATACTCAGCACAAGTAGAGAATTATGATTATTATGATCATTACTTAAAGACAGCATTTTCTTTGTGGTTTATGAGGTCCACAGGACTCTTCAAATTTAGTCAGAGTTTGCACTGGAGGTCTGACCATGCCTGCTCCTGTTCCTGTCAGTTATTCAGGCTTTTCTAGCTTTCCCAAGAGAAGTTGCTAAACACTTCTGACAAAGTCTGAATCTTCCCTCACTTTTCTCTGTGCTATCCATCTTCCAGCAAGCTCCATGCTGATGGATCCCTGAGGTCGTCCATAATCCCAGAAAGAGTCCAAGGCTGCCGTGTAGATAGAGGAATCTGCTTAGGGAAAGCAGTGTGGTGTTGTCACAGGATGAGGGCCTCACAGGTCATTTAAAGGATCAAGTTGAGGGGAGTACCTTTTAGTCTAAAAGGAAATGCATTCTCTTTTGTATGCAGATTAATATCCAAGTTTGCAGAGCAGCTCAATTCCCCCAAACCTTATTGGTAGCAGTGCTAAGTACCACACAGTATTTCAGTGAGAACACATTAAACTTCCTCAGATAACAAGCCCATGACTAATTTTAAATGCTTGCTGGGCAAGGCCCAAAAGCTGAAATAAAGACCTGACCCCTACCATACACATGTGATCCACTCCTCTAAGTGCTTGTGGAGGACAAGGCTGGAGGTACTGAGCATGTCAACACTTACCTAGGCTTGGAGGGCAGGGTGCTTTCCCATAATCAGGGGGAAGTGTTGGAATGTGTTGTTGCTATGTTTTTTGAGTCCTTTTGAAACTGTGGCCCTAAGGAAATGAGGAAATACGGAGGATGAGGTTACATTGTTATTATTATTTCACGTTTTTTTGAACACAGGATTATATGGTTGGATTCATATTATATTAGCTTTCTAAATCTTTCAAAACACAGGGCCTACAGTGCACACTCAATGCTTTATTCATTAAATTAATGTATTTCTATTTTTAATATATCCTGCCTATCTAGCAAGCATTCCTTTTTCCTCTTGCTCTCTCTCTGTTTCTCATACTCCTTGGAATATTCTTGTCTGAAATCATGTGTCTGTAAAGTTTGCTTTTTTAAAATAAAAGACTTGATTTTTTTAACAATAAATCAGTGTTTCCTGCTTTCCTTAATTTTCAACTGGATGCTGACAGCCAGTCTCTGACCAAGTTTCCCAACATCCTCACACAGTGAGCAGCCGTTGCCTTAAAAACAGGTGGGATCAGTCCCTTCAGACACACAAGTGGCTATCCTGTGTTCCCAGGAAGTATTTTCCACACCTGAATGTGTTGCCAGGTGTTTCAAATAAAAGAAAGACAACCTTCATGTTTTCCCTGAGACAGAGAGACTGAGCCTGCACACACATAGAACCATTTACATGATTGTCAGGTCTGGAATTGTCTTCAATGGAATTGTCCCTGATTTTTGTCGGTCTCAGGAAGACCAGAGAAAGGCTCATCAGGTTTACTGTTCCCTAAATCTCAGCACAAGAAAGATATTGCTACCACAAGAAACAATCTGTGCATCGTGAAACTAGCATTATCTCTGACCTTCTGGTATTTTTTTTTTTAAAGCAGATATAAAATATTCCTATATTGATTTCTGAAATGGTATCTTCATATACATATTTATTTTTTTAAAAGTCCTGTGTGTATGTTGTATAACTTGTAGTACATAGTAGAAAAGAGATGAAGAACCATCTCACTAATGTTAATGAGCCATTCTGGAACATCTTCTCTTCAGTGGAAGACTGGACTTGGTTGACTGCCTTAAAATATTTCATCAAATGCTGTTGCTGCATCTTCAGGTAGCTAGAGGGATAAATGGAAATGACAACTAAAATACATCAGGTCTTTCTACTGACAGCTGGCCTAGGATATATGAGTTGATCACTTGTCTGCCTTCAGATGTACTGACTCATATGGTCAGAAGCCTTGCCCCTTGGATATCTCTTTTTCTTCCTTTCTCACTATTGTCTTACCCCCCTGACAGCTGTATTTGCCCTGATTTGACTCCTTTTTACCCCGTCCTCAGTACCACGGTTCTCTTTGCATCACTAGCAAATTTAAGTTTTCTTACATCTCACTGTCCACCCCAACAGAAGCAAATTTCTTCTCTAAAAATCACCATTTCCTTCACCCATTTTCACAGATGAGTAGGAGGGTGCAAACTAGTTAACTTCTAATTGCCATCACAGTATTTCCTCAACAATCCTGAAGCAACTACTTTGTAAAACACTGTAAAAAAGAAAAAGAAGCTGTTAGGATGATTTCTAGGTTCCAAATAGTTGTCCACTACTGCAGGTCCTGTCCAAAATGCCACAGTAAGATATACTCAATATTGCTGAAACATGAACTACACGTACAAATCAATGCTCCTGTACAGCAGAATTTCCTCCATAGTACGTGGGAAATTTCACAACATCCAGAAGAATCACTCCTCCACTCCACTGCTCCTTGAAGAGCTACTAAATAAACTCCTTGGCTTATCAATTTGAGCTGAACAAAGAGGACAGCTGAAGAGCACTGAAGTGCAATGCTCTGTGTCACAATGGCCTCTAGTGGATTAACAGCAATTGACAGACAGCCGTATCATCCACCCCCACCTAAATTTCCTTTGTGGTTCCCTTTGGCATAAAGGGAGGACACCATGCATACCTGTGCACCTGCTCCATTTAAAAGTCAGAGCTGCAGTGGAGGCACAACAGAAAGAAAACTACTGACTGCTCCCAGATGGATGTAACATTAGCCTCTTGCTTTATCAATAGAGGATAACTGGCTTCTTAATGAAAAAAAAAAAAAAAAAAAAAAGAACAAATTCATTTCTAGTAGGCTTATTTGACTTTGACCTCCAGCTGGTTTTAACATCATCTGATGAAGTTTTATTGTAGGGCTTCTTTGTTTTTGTTTAAAACAATGACTGCAAGTTGAAGAGATGAGAAAAAATTCAAAGGAGAATGTGTTTTGAAGACAGCCCACATTACACAATACTGGCTTTTAAAGGCCCACTGTCATGTTTGTGTAATTTATGCTTCCTGCTTCATAAAACACACTGCCTTATCGCTGAAGATTTTGTGCTGCTATTTGTCTGTTAATGGCATGGCAGGGAAAGCGTTACCAGACACAGTCATCTTGAACTTTAACTTGTTAATCTTTCTTTCAGGATTCGGCATGGACTCCGTGTTTAATGGTGGATCATCCATCAGAGGCACATGTGAGCTAAAATGCAAGGACCGCTAGTTCATCCAGGGTGCAATCAGCACCATCCCCACCTCCGGAGAGCTGCTACGAGAGCAGCTGAGACTGGACACAAACAAATGGGGTATTTTCTAATATGAGTCAGGGAAAAAATGACAATTTTCAGAAAGAAAAGTCAAGAGAGCAACATCCTGTTCATCAGGGTCCAACCTTGATCAGCTACTGCAGTGAGGAAGGTTTTTCTTGCCTCAAAATGCAGTATGACATTTCAATGTACCTCATACGCTTAGGTAGAAACAGAGAAGAGAAACCCTGGTTTTGTTAAAAAAGGGATGCTTTATCATTAGCTTCACTGAGTTCTGGATTTTCCTGCTCTTTGAAGGCATGAATCAGTCTTCTTCTTACAAAATAACAATGTGACTGTAAGAGAGAAATAAGCTGCTGCTTATTCAGTGCTGTCTCCTTTCTTTGACTGAGGGACCTCTCAGCTTGTTCCTAAAGGCTTAATGTACAAGTCAAGGTGAAATACTGTCCTCTGAAGACCTGTGTATGGCACTTCGTACAGCTTGCTGAGATCAACATGGATTTCATATGGGCAATTCTACAATGAAACTGGAAGAGGGAATATCCACCTCCTTTATGAACTCCTGGAGCTCGGTGATGTTTATACCTTTTAGTTACACTCAGGTAGAGTTCAGGCTTATGCAAAGCCCTGTGCATTGTGCAGCTTCAGTGAATCACCTACAGAAAAGGCAACCTCTTAAGGAAAAATGGCTTTTATCTTGGCTTCAGGAGCACGGAAGGGCTAACAGTACACCAACTACTCCTGTTCCACAGTGGTGGTGATGGGCATGAGATAGGCAAGTTGATTCCACTGCCTCTCTTCCTTGGTAGTTTCTCTGGCTTATAAAAGGTGATTTTCATTTCTGTGAAACATGTTTAGATGTAGGAACCAATACAAACACTTGTAGGTAAAGCATCTGATGTAAGAAGCATCCTAAAACAGATAGATTGATAGTGAACATTTTCGTAGACCTAGTTTCTGGGGAAGCTTGCTCTAGCACATATGTTCTTCAGTTCCAGAATCTTGGGAATCCTGAGGAGCACGTTAAGGCCCTGACGTGAGTCAGTGCACGGACCAGCATTTGGACTTTACAAAGAAGGCTTCCATACAACGCAACTACTTCAGACACCTCAGATTCCCTGCAAATAAGAGAAGCTTAACTACTTCTAGCAGTTAAGCTCCCCTGATTCACTGATTTGCTATTGCTACAAGTTCTCTGCTCTGCTTTACCAAGGAAATAAAAACCCGAAAGCCTTAATTTTCTATCAGAGGACCTCCACAGTAAAAAGATAGAAGAGGAGAAACAGAAAACACACAATACAAAGGCAGGCTTGTGTCTTCGCTGAATATTTTCATTGTTTTCCCTGAGGGGCCAGTGGGTTTTTACACACAGCACTAGCACATTTCATTTTGACAACGAGTCAGACTTTCCAAGTCACTACACCTTTCACAACACACTGCAAACTGTCAGTGTGGTAACTTCCTTAAGTTTAATGAAGTTACCTTATGAAATCTCTTGACAGAACTGGCCAAAAACAAAAACAACCAATGAAAAAAAAAACCAGCATAAGGCTACTCAAAAAATAAGAGGAGTCCCCAATGAAATGTGATACATGCAATCTGGAAAACCTCTGAAGGGAGAAGGAAGAGTTGTGTGCTGACAAATGGTGCAAACTTCTGGCTAAGATTAGATTTCTGCAGCCGGATTTAGATAACTGGCTCAGTTTTCCAATGGACTGAATGCCTGCTGGCTCCCAGTATCGGCCCTGCAAGCCACAGGTAGATCACTAAGCTTGCAAAATCCAGGCACCACGTTTGAGCCTAAAAAAAGCCCCAGGGCCTATATATTCTAAAAGACTCAAAGGGCTGTTTCCATTTGAAGTCTAAATCTTCAGGAGGTCTTTTTGCACAGCCCCAAAACTGTTTCTAAGCACCCATTTTCAAAATCAGTCTTCTCTTTTTTTATCATGGCCATATGATGAGTGTAAAGAGGTAGCTTATCATTCAGTGTACAGCTGAAGAAATTCCAGAATAACAGCCACCAAAATGAAGGCATGTCTGTCAGTGACTAAAAGCAGAGACATCCACTTAGGCCAGATTAAAAAAACATATATAATTTAAGGATTAACAGGCTAGCAGAGTTGGAAGAATTTCAAGCTCTTTACTGGGCTCAGGAGGCAATCTCTTTTAATATTCTGTTTCATTCAGAAGTAGTCAAAGATTAGTGGTTTCAGCAGAACAGGTCAGTACTGATGCATGAAAATGCTGGGGAAGGTCAGCACTGTTTGTCCTGGGTACTGTGGAAAGGAACAGGTATCTCATCTTTATTTGTACTCCTTCAAGCCAAAAAGAGTATGTAAGAGGAGAGGGTCTTTCTAACAAACTTTGTTTAAACTGAATCTCTGTTTGTTTACAGATGCCATTGCTGAGAAAATCTGCCTGCTATTCAATTTTTTTGTTTGTTTGTTTTCTCCATTATGCACTATCTAATTTTTTTTCCTGTAATTTTTGTGTAGAGTATTCCTACATTAGAGATCATCTGGGGAAATCCATATTTTGTTCATTTCAGGACTGATCCTGAGCCAGATCTCCTGTTGCCTTCAACAACTGCAAGTCCAAGCCCATGGTCATTAAAACCTAATTGAGAATTTTCAGTAAAAAAAGAACTTTTAAACAAACAAACTCAGTCTCAGGAACAGTATTTGAGTTTGCTAGTAAGTATAATATGGTTTTGGTTTTTTGAAGGTTTTTGTTTTGTTTTCAGTAATTGAAACAGCAGGGCTTGGTAGGCTGCATTTTCTGTTCTTCGATTGTAAATTATTTTGCTGAAATAAAAGAAGTATGTATTTTTTCAGAGGAAAAGAAAATTAATTTCCTGAACAGTTCTATAAATGATTGCAGATCCTGATCTGGGCTAGAGAAAAGCCTTTTGGACTAGTCAGGCACAGGCAGAGGACTGAGTCATCTTCCTGATAAAGTCTGCTGAGGTCTTGGCAGATGGTTTGTGTACCAGGAAATCAAGCAGGTCACACTCCCACACTCCAAAGGCTTTATGTACCAGCAAATGAAACCAAGAATACCATGTTTCTCTTAAAAAAATTGTCCTTACTTACAACGTTCCTTATAATAACAGCCACTAGGAGGAGAAAGAAGAGGTTAACAGATTAGCACATATCAAAAATGGCTTTAAAGAAGGCATCACTGAAGCCCTGATACCATTCTGCTGAAGCTACAGGAGCCAAGCTGAGTGGGCTGAAGATTGTGGGGCTGAAGTCATGATCAACAAAGTTGAATTTCACTGTGCTCAGGAGGCAGAGACTTTATTAAATCTGGGGGAAAGGAAAGGGGAAGGACACAGAAGAAATTCTTTAAGCTTCTGAGTAAGGTACAACCCTCCCTTTTCAACTCCATATTGCTTGAATCTATGCATTTATTTCACATACTAGAAAAACTTTGGGTGAAAAATAGGGTGAGCCAGCTTTCACATCTGCAGACATCTGATGGCAGGTCTGGTCTTCAGCAGCTGCTTTTCGAGGAGTTTTAAGTCTATTTTCAATTTTGAGGCACACATCTTCCCTTCAATCCTTTTCTACGGCTTGCTGAAAACAACAGCATAGGCAGTGAAAAGTCCTAGAGGTTGGGATGAGTTGCCTTGGCAAGCAGTGAGTAAGCTGGCTTTAGTGACCATAGCCATTTCTGTGAGCTACTCTGATTTTCTGTGAGTAAAAGGAGTCACAATTTTGCTATTTAAGCAGCAATGAAAAGGCTGCCTGTGTACCAGCTGGTTAATATTTGAACAATTTGACTCTGTATTTATTTCCTTTACTAAACTCTATCATGTTAAATATTACGATAATTAAACCCCGATGAAATATTGCCTCGTTTGATAAGACATGGTTTTAAGCATAGAAACAGTGCTCCTTAACCATAGGGCTATACTCCCATGACAGCAATATTTAAGGAACTTTACATTCCCCTGGTTTTTTTAATCAATATCCTCTATTTGTCGTACTTATTCACATGGGAACGACCCAGTTTTATAACTTCAATTTAACATAGAAGAAGATCACTGCATTTGAAGCCAATGTCGAGGCATGACAGATATGTAACAAGATCAAGCTGTTACTCAGCATGACACATAATCATGAGCAGAACTGCTGCTGTGTTGATAGTACTGAAAACAGGGCAAAGACACTAGAAGATAGCTGCCCAGGGGGCTACTTGTTAGGGTGTGCAGGCTTCCACATCATATGGTACAGAGCCCATAGATAGTGCTATGAATGGAACTGCATCAAGAGTTGTGCTAGGTAGATACTGGGAGAAAATTTGAAACTGAAAATATATTTTCTATTGACTAGCTCCATACACCTTCAGCTTCCCCAAGTTAACTCATATGTTCCATTTTACTTCACTAGTCCTTCTATTTTCCTCTTTTGTTATCTGAATGAATCCTCTGAGGTATGGCCAGATGGATTAATTCAAGAGGACATGAAACTGTGTATAGCTGTGTTTATTTGTGTGCAAAATTCTCTATCCATAAATTAAACCCCTCTCAAGTAAGCACGTGCAGACACACATATACTCACACACACTTACAATTTTTCACACCCTGTATAAGAGAATCTCAAGCACTTTACAAATCTTTAGGAGTGCATTGCACTTCCTTAAGAAGAATAATGACTGAGAACATATTCGTAGGACCTCAGTTTGGCCTGCATCACACAATCACATTTCCGTGTCTGCTCTAGGAATTGCCTAATGGGATTCAAGAAGTTCATTTAGCCCAGTAGCCCATCTAATTGCCAGATGATCAATTAGCCTTTCTGAAGTATAAAGAAGTGTAAAGCACCTATGTTGTTTATTCCTCCTATTTATTTTTTTCTATTATTTCTTCTTTGTATTCCTTGTATTAGCCTTTGTCCTCTCAACTGAACAGTTCCAAACTTTTCATCTCTCCCTGTTTGGAAGGCTTTCGGCGATCACTATCCTCCCTTGAATAACGTATGCATATTCAGCATCAAGTTTATATATGCTATGATGTGAAAGATAATATTTATTACAAATACTAAAAATATATTCATTTGGTATTCAAAGTCGGCATTTATAGGGCATGCTGCAGAATTCTGTAGGAGCCACGCCCCGAGGGCGTGCAACATTAGCAGTTGGATGTCGGACAAACGATGGCTCTTTTGGAATCAATCTGCCAAATACCTAACTGATGGCTTTTGAAAACCCGGACCTAAAAAATTGCACATAGAGCATCACACAAAATCTATAATAGAGTCTGAAATAGATTCCCAGTCTGTTCTATTCCACTGTTACTGCTTCTCCAAAGCAGCTGCAGCTCTGAAAGCCCAGAGACAAACTCTGATTGAATTCTTTCTCAGCACTTGACTGTAGTACCAATCTCTTCAGAACAAAATGAAGACAGGACACAGTTGAATTTAGCTGAACCTAAAATGGCACCTGATTTTTTAAATTAATATGTCTTATCTCCAACAAAAGCATAAATGGAAGACTATCTCTGTCTTTGAATACTTTCAGGATAGCTCCATTTCATCAGAGTTGGTGGAAAAATTCTCAAAAGTAGTATGGAGGTAAAGTGACATATTTATGAGGTGAAAAAATCAGTGGAGACACTGTCACAGGCATTTCTGTTTATTAGGTAAGTGTTCTCACGCTCTCATAACACCTCACATTTAGGGCTCACTTTAGGCAAAACCCCAGTTCAGGATCATGATACACTCCTGCCTAGTACAAGAGGTCTTACATTCAAGATAAGCCCTTTTTATTGTTCTTCTTGGATTCAAAATGCCCAAGGGACTTCAGCAGGTGTTTGTTACATAAATTTGAGGAACTCCTTTATATTAAATTTGGAGGGAAAGATCGTGTTAGAGCCAAAATCAAGACAAAGTCAGGACAAATACAGCCCAAATAGACTTACTGGGGAAATGCCAATGTACTAAGAAAGATTTAAATGATGTAACCCAGAATTAAGTACTAATAACTGCCCATAAACCAAATTAGAATAGTTTTAAGACATTTGGCAGCATGAGGGCTTTGAATGGCACAGATGGACTTGCATGTCATGTTTTGATCTACTAAACCAAATGATGACATTTGTTATTGAAAGTAGTTTTAAAGAGCAGTTTTGTAGCACTATAAAACTTAGATGTGATTTCTACATTCAGCTTTTACCAGAGTATCTTCTCATACCTGCCTATGTGTGGCCACCACTGACTTTCACTGAAAGTACCATCTGTATTTTTGTGAGGTACCATTTAGTGTTTGCACATCATGTTACCAAAGTTAGGGCTGTGTGGTACAAGTTTCTAGGCATCAGGAGAATTGAGGCTATTCAGCATTTTGTAAGAGAGAGTGCTAAAAGTGGAAAGTTACATTTTTGCCAAATGGCAGATAGTAAATCTGTGTTAGAGAAGTTCTGCTCTCCTTGTATTCAGAAAACTCAGAAATCACCTACACAGTCCTTAGATATGCTGCATGCAGTATGCATTCATGTTTGGATGATTCTTTCCACTTTAGTGCAAAGAAAGATGCAACAAATATTTATATGCGCTGCAGCGCAGAAGTGTGAGCAAATTCTAACCACAGAATCTACTTTAATGACCTTTGTGATGTCATTTGACATTTCTTGCCCTATTTCTTCATCTTAAAACACTGCAGATGTTCCTTCTCATGTCCCTTTCACTGGTGTAAAGTTGTCAATTACCACGGAAGGCTGTTGCAGTGAGAGAAGCATCAGTTTCCTCGTGCATTCATAAATCCACTACCTAGTTTGTCTCTTCTTGCAAACTCAAAAGAGGAAAATGACTCTTTGTTGTTACCAACAGGAAGCCTGACAGTACTGTGTTAGTCACTAATAAAGTCCAGGAGCCAAATATAGGTCTTATGAAGAAAGACCTATGGGGTAAACGTAATTTCTTTTTTTTTCCTAGGTAAAAATACATCCCTGGGAAACAAAAAGGATTTCAGAGGAGTTTTGTCACTCATAAAGAAAGCATTCCTTTTTGATGAAAGGTGATCTTTCCAGCAGATGTGCTACAAGGGTTAGTGAAAGGACTTCATATCTGTCTTACTTAACAGCATTTTAATGTATGTGAATAGGTACAAAATACATTTCAGATAATGATGACTACATATTTTTGGATAAAACAGATGAATAAATCTCTTGAGTCTGAGTCTGATCTTCCATCAGATTCACACTGATATCAGCAGAGCTACTGCTGTTTTTTGCCAGAAACACAGTCACACAGCTGTAGCCAGAGGTCTGGAAAAAAACACTGAAAATTTTCAGACAGAAGCTAAATTCATTCTCTGGCCTGTATTTCAGTTATCTTAGCTTTCACAGTTGTATTTGGACTTGTCTTGCTTTCCATTACTCTTAATGCCCTACAGTTTAGAAGTAAGAGAAACCCTCTGTAGTCCACTGGCCTGATGTCAGATCTGCCTTGGCAGTGCCCTCTCACTTGTGAAGCACATGAGCTGAAAGAACATTTGTGGAGATGACAAAAGTGGATCTAGTCTTGAGATCAAGGCCATAAAATGACTGTAAGGCACAAGATTATGGTGAATTTATCAAAACAGAAAAGCAGTAGAAGCAAGGCAGGGCAAACAGAACAGGGACTGGGATTGAGCTGAAGGGGCTCCAGCACCTGGCCACTGCACTGGTGGCTTCCATGGGTGTAGGGCACACACTGGGACCTCTTGGAGGCATGGCACCCTGTAGGGCTACCTACCCTGCCTTTTAGGGTATTCTCAAGTCTGGCTTCCACCTTGTACTTCAAGTGGTTCTCTGATATTGGGCCATCATTGTTCAGATTGTGTAGAAGGAGTGAACCCCTATAATGGGTTCTTTATTCTTATATCACTTCCCTCTTGGTCTGGAATATTCCTGTGAACCAGTGCCATAAAACTTTGTTCATCATTTTTGAAATGGCAAATCTCTGGTAGCTCTATCTGCATGCAAACACATATTCATTTATAATGTACTCATATTTTCCTATAACCTCATCATAAGACTCACATTCACTTCCAGCAAGAACTGAAATTTACATATTGCAGTCTATTTTAGTCTTTACTCTTCTTTTTCTCTATTAACCAGTTGTAAGTTCAGAAGAAATAAGTTCCACAGCACATAGGAAGAATTTTTTTTTGAGTGCAATTTCCTACATTTATGGTGCAACTCAATAAGAAGAAAAGATACTTTAAGAAGAAGAAAAGAAGCTACTGCGTAAAAGATTAATCTGCACAAATGTTTATCATCTGGAATATCATCTGCTTTTCCTATTTTTTTGTACTTTCAGTGCAAACAGATGTCTAAGGAATCCCCTTTTTTGTATTTTTTTGCAACATGTTATAGATATTCTATGTGCAGTGAATGGAAGAAAAGCAAAACTGAATTTTGGCAGCTTTGGTCTATTAAGTTCATAAACTTTAGAGTGTCTGTCTTGTCCAAGATTAGAGACAACCTGCTCCAAGTCAGTTTCGCATTTGCACTTAATTAGGGAGTTCATTTTGGAGGTCAATGAAAAATAGCAAAGTACGTTTTCATAATAACTCTCCTCACAATAAAATTATTTCTCAGGCACTTGTCCAATTTTCTCTGGAACAACAGCAAAAAAAGTGGGGACAAAAAATAGAGTTATTGGATAACTTATCTGGAACTACCCAGCATGTTGTCCATTATCCAAGGAACACATAGTACATTCTGGATCTGAGGAAAGAAGCCAAACATTGCATCTTTTCAGACAATTTTCCTAGCTGTTCAGCTTCATTTTCTTTAACAACTGGGACAGATACTTTGAAAATGTTCTGAGAGGTAGGAGACAGTCTGCACAAGGAGTTCCTCAGTATCAACCTCACAAACATACATTCTAATTGCTGTGGATAACAAGGTGCCCTTGTGAGATATGCTGATGGGATACTCGGATTCATAAGGAAACAGCAGTGAAGAGACAGTGGAATAGCACAGGGCTGTTTCACACTATATCAGAGTGATGGCATCATTTGCAGGAGGATGGACACTTCAAACGACGCCTGTTAGATGCATCATAAAGTTCTTTGGAGGCACTTTCAGCATGATTTTACTGTTGTCAAGCAGATGAGAGAGATGCCAGCTTAGGCTGCATGCCTGAACATCTTCAAAACTCTAAGGGTGCATTGATCCTGGATTTTGAGCTGATGTCAGCTTTATTTTTTAAGTTTTCCTGAAGCAAAACAACTTTGTAGGGTATGAAATTCTTCTCAGAAGAAGACACTCCCAGCAATTCTTGGTCAGATAGATTCCAATACAAATCCAGTGAGTAGAAGAAACAACAGAGAACAGGGACTTGGAATGAAGTACCTTGAATTTGATCTGAGTTTGGGGCAAGGGATTAGAAAAGTTCAGGCTTTGTCATAACTAATGACCAACTGGTTATGGATTCACATACATGGAAGTACAATTTCTTGGACAAAAATCTGTTCCATGTAGGTACAATCTCCATTTATCTACTGTGGTTCTTGCAACCATGAAGAGAAAATGAATAAACTGAGAAAAGCCTATAGCTGTTGGTTAATGAAAAACTCAAGCAAAAGTGGGTTATAATTTTTCACACGTCATGCTTTAACCCATGAGTTAAGTTTTTGTTTGGCATTACAGGAGATATAATTGATCTGTGCAAAATACAGAATGACAGGATGGGTAACCTTGGAAAGGATCGTGGTGGGTCACCTAGTTCAACCTCCCTGCTCAAGCAGGGTCATCCCACATAATGGGATTTGTGTCCAGAGGATTCTTGAATATCTCCAGTAAAGGAAACTCCACAACCTCTCTGGGTAATCTGTTCCTGTGTGCAGTCACCTGCAGAGTGAGGACAATTAAGACCTGCTCAGACAACCTGCACACCATCCAGATTACTTATTTTTTGCTAAATCTGATGCCTGGACTCTCTAAAAGTGCACACATAACAATATGTGGTTTCTTTTGGAAAATTAATCAAATTACTTTCTCTACAAGATTATAGTGTGATAATGTCAATACCAATGGCCAACTTAGAAAAAAATAGTTGGGTACCCATCTCAACAGTCTTTATGAGTCACTGATCTAAAGGTCAGGTCTTTTGATTCTGAACCATTTTCTTCTGTAGTATACAGTGAACATGTTACAAACACATTTGTTTGTCATTTTAAATGATATTCTTTTCTAAAGAGCTTGGTTTTATGCCATAAAGGGCGTGAATCTTAACTCACTTCAGGCCTCATTCTTTGTTTCTTTAGGAGGACCCCAGCTGAAGGTTCCAGTTACCTGAAAGCAAATGAAGTGCAAGAAATGAGCATAATGTGGACCATTGTCTCTGCCTCCTGCCTGGCAATGGTTTGCCCCATAACAGAAACACAATTATATATACAGAAATTCAGCAGCCTGCAAAGGCCTCAAAGATAGATCACTTGGGGACAAAGGCAGCCTAATAAACTGTGGTCAGAAGACCTTACCTGGTGGTTCCTGTTTTTTCATTTTTATGGTTTTGCTATTAAATGGAACACAACACAGTAGTTTTATTTAGGACATTGAATCAAGGCAGGCCATAACTGTTGTAGGTGCTTCACTAAACTGGGCTTCATTTTCTTTTTTGGCTCAACATCATCCACCTGAAGAAAGGAAGATACAGAAAGTGGTTCAAATCATCTTGCAACACTGTATTGCATTTCAGACCATTTACACTCACAGTCATGTCAAGAAGACATTTCAAATTGATCAATGCAGTAATTGAAATGGCAAAAAGAACTGGAGGTTATTTTGTCAGCAATAGCGTTTTTTATGAGACTGAACAGTGATGTCTTAAAATGGGAAAGGGAAAAGCAAGCTTCCTGAAAATGTTGTAGCCATTACTTTAAAATAATATTATTTAGCCTTTATGCTCTATCCCTTGTGGGTTTTCAATTCCCTAGCAAACTTTCCTTCCAACATATCTTTGATCCTGGTCTCAAAAACCTGACATTTTCATTTTGCAAAGAGTGGATATACAATGGACTAGTCAAGAACAAGGGCCAGATGACCCAAATTGGTGCAAATTGGTACTGCTTCATTGCCCTCAACACTGATTTACAGATGACAAGAATCTGGCTGAAAGCCTTCCAAAGCCTCACTGGTTTGCTTTGCTGTTCTGTGTAGACACCTCAATTTTAGCCTTTCTTGCTTCCTAAGGAAATGGAGTTTATATGATTGTGTTCTCCGTGGGTGTTTGTGTATATGTGTGTATGTGCATGCATGTGTCAGTGCACAAGCGGCTATTTGCTTATTCTTCCCATTACGTTACTTTTGAAACCAGCAGTTCAACTCAGTCAGACTGGAGAGGGCAGGAGGTTTAAAAGAGACAAAATTCCTGCAGACACCATGCTAGTGTTCTCACTGAGGAAAAGGATAAGGAGCTAAGTCTTTGTAGCATTCAAAAATTTGCACTGCCAAGGACTCCTCAGACTTCGCTCCATCAGTTCTGGCCCTCTTCAAGCCACTTGTTCAGCTAAATGGCTTTCCCACATAGAAATTTAAGCATTCAAATCTCAGATCAACGCTGTTGAACTGTACCAGTGCTTCTGAAGAGCTTGGTTAGCTTGGTTTTCTCTATTTCCTTCAGAGCATATGTAGGCTAATAGTCTCATCTAGTTGAAATCCTTAATCCTCACCTGGCATTCATAAGCTTAGCACCACCACTGAAGCTGTTCCCTTTCTTCCAGCTGTTAAGCAAAACAAACTCAGGCAGAGCATTTCCCATGTTTTTTTATTCAGTTCCACTCATTTGCTTCTGCTCTTGTCAAGAGCCTCAGACAGTGAGAGCAGAAGGCAAAGGGAAAATTATAGATGCTAATTCACAAACAACCTCATAAAACTATCCTTATTAGTACTATAAAAAAAGCAACAAGATAAAATGATAAGGGCTTCACTGTTGAATCTTTGTGATAAATGAAGTGATCCTTGGAGGGGGGATATATAGAGGTAGCAGGCTTATTGCTTAATGGAGTGATGCATTTAGCAAGAGTGAAAGTGAACTGCAAAGAAAATGATGTGAGAAAAAGTCTTACCATTTGCCAAAACAAACAAATAAATAAATAATATATCTTCATTACTGGCAAAAGAAAAAAACACCCCACACCAAACAAACAAAAAATGAACTGTTAGTTAAGCTTCATTTGATAAATCTGGAACAGGGAAGTTATGACAAAATAAAAAACGAAAATATAAATTATACTTGAATAAAATATGATCTGGAACTGGCTACTAATCTGGTATGCAAATGATGTATTTATGAGATTCAAAAAGCTTCAGGGATAAAAGCAATTTTTTTCTTCCCCATTGAAAACAGAGAAGCAGGTGGAGTTCTTCAGCAACCCTTTTTATTTACTTTATTTACTACGAGATAGCTTATGCAAAAACCGCTGAGATCACCCTGGCCCTCAGGAGTTCAAAAGGCTCTTTCCCTGTGTGCAAGGTAGGTCCTGTCTGTATGAAGCAGCAGGTAATGATAAACTAAGCCAATGATAATTTCACATCCTGAAATGTTTTACTGAATTGGGAATCAGCATCTTATGGAAACAACTAATAGATCACATGGGGTTTTTAACCTATGGACTCCACTAAGGCTGAAGAACAAATTTGTCCACTTCTGATGACTGCCTGATAAGGAAATAGGTGCACAGTGGCCATCTAGCCAGACTGTGATCCCATCTATGGAACTTACTCCTCATTGGATTTAAGCAAAACGTGAATTAATTTTTTTCTTGCATAGCAGGACTTGCTGACTGCTCATGGTGACCTCATCCATGAATGGTTATTTTGGCAGACAGTTAAAATTTTTTAAAGGGCCAACAAGAATAGTTTCATGAGGTTGTTTGTGAATTAGTATCATTCTTCTACCCTTTGCCCTCTGGTCTCCTATTTAACTTGGGCCTCTAGTTAAGTGTTGGACAAAAGGAGCTAAAGTCAGCATAAAACCCTGGGAAGTGCTGTGCCTGCCTTTCCTCCTTTCAACAGTCATAGGTCTGTTACAGCTTTGAAGATACAGCTATGCCTGTTAACACCAGATAAAGATGTAGCCCTTCAAATTATGATGCAAAGTTTGTGAGTGCAGTTTTTCTTGTATCTTTTGACACAAACGTGGGTAAAAAGAAAAAAACATGTAATCTATGCTGAGATGTGTCATGTAAAATTTGACTGAACCACTCTTTCTATCCATAAGTACTGCATACTTCTGGAGAAGACTCATCATTCTCAATGTGAAGAAAGAGAAATTGAGACAGAGAAAGCTGAAATGACTTGTTCAGCTTGATCTGTATGTCATCAGTTTCCATTTCAGAAAGAACAAAAAAGTCTGAAAGTAAAACTGAATGCAAACAAACTGCACAATAAGTATTCTATATCTCTTTTAAAAATAAAGAAATTCAGGAATGAAGTGTAAGGCTTTAGCATCAGAGCTTCTTGGACAGCTGGACATATGTAGGACATTTATGAGGAAGATATACCTGATGCAGGTGTTTGCCTTACCTGAGCTGGGTGTTGAGAAACCTCAGGTCACTTCTTTATTTTCCATCTCATTTTCTGAGTAACTTTCAGAACCTAATTTGGTTCAGCTCTGCAAACATGGTTTGACATTCAAGGCACCAAAATACCCAAGGATGTGAGTTTTCACACCCCTGAACCTCAGCTCCCCTTGGGTGTAATGGACACTGCTGTACCTCACAGTCATGTCATGAGTTCAGATATGTTAAAATATGTTTTTTTAGCTTAGATTTGAAACCTGCAAGGAATTTGACATCGATAAGAAATTTGTAGGAATGAAGTCACAACTTTCCATAGTTAGCCAACCATGGCTGGATATCTAGGGATCTTTCATTAGCAAATATTTATATGCACACTGACGATACAGGGTTGCTTTGATGTGACTAAGCCCCTCAGGAAAAGAAAAAAAAAAGTTTTTTTCTCCAGATAGTCCAAATTACTTGGAACAGGAAAATTGAACTATAAATTGTCAAAGTTTGATGAACAAGCTTTCTTGCAAGATGTCTAATGATCCCAGGAAGAGGAAGAAAACAGACTGTTTCCTGTTGTGGTTGTCCTTGCAGAGCAATGCAAATGCCATAAGAAAATGGAGAGCTTGCACAGCAAAACACGTCGCACAGCAAAATGGACTCAATCCTGCAGCAAATCTCCTAGATACTCTGAAAGGTCTTTTAGATGAGAAAACATAGGGCTTGAGTGAGTTAAAAATATACTGCAGAATGCAACCGGTGCAATGTTATTCATTTTGATATTCAACAAGATTTATTTGACAGTAACACCATATGCTCAGTGGTGCTGTCCACAAGATGACAATTCCATTTTGCAACAACTGTTGAAGTTCAAAAATTGTTTTCATTCGGCTTTGGAATAAAAACAAAAACCCCTTTCAGATCTTTATGGAATGGAATTGGACTGAAATGGTTGATTACAGTTAAAAAAAAATGCAGCCTTTTCTTTAGTGAGGACATTTTGCTTGTAATGGGTTCCTTGGTCACCCAATGGAGGACAAGGGGAAGTGGTCTCAAGTTGTACCAAAGGAAATTTAGATTGGATAATAGGAAAAATTCTTCACTGAAAGGGTTATGAAGCATTGGAACAGGCTGCCCAGGGAAGTGGTTGATTCACCATCCCTGGAGTTATTTAAAGGACATGTAGACATGGTGCTTATGGGCATGGTTTAGTGATGGCCTTGGCAGTGATGGCTTAATGGTCAAATTCAATGATTTTAAAGGCCTTTTCCAATCTAAACAATTCTATAATCCTTAATGGGCAGGGCCTTGGGAGAAGGCCAAAAGATCAGGGAATGGATGTTCTGTAACTTTTCAGAGGCCCTGATACTATTCAATAGCATTGCTTGATGAAGTGTCAACCAGCTGAGAACATTCTCATCAGCACTAATATGTGGTTCTTAATAATACTAAGATTTTTTGTATTGATTGGAAATTACAGTAGTATGCAAGCCTCACTGAGGATGAGACTGGAGCCCTATTCTGATAGGTAGAAGAGAAGCTGAGGTGAACATGGCAAAAGTTGTGTACTATTGTTAAAATGTCCATCCCTGAGTGCCTCACAATGTCAGTGTTTCAAAACACCAGGATAGTTTTAAAATTCAGTAGATTAGAGGGATGAAGTCTTTTACTCTCTCCACCAGAGGTTTTCTTTCACAATGATTTTAGGCTGGGAAATGTAGGCACAAAAATATACAAATATCATTTTTCCATTAAAAAAAAGTGGCAAAATATTTTATTTCTCATAGGTGTTTGAAAACCCGTGTTTTCATCCAAAATACCTCCAAATGTGAAAACGTCAAGGTTGGGGGGAATTGAAAAGAGGAAAGTTTCAATTAGGAAATGCTGCTATGACACCTTGTGGGGATTAGTTGCCTCAGGTATCTGTTTTTGTGAATGGCTGTTTGTTTGAGCACATTCCCAGCTGACTGATATGGTTGTTGTGCATTCCTCCCAACCTGCACGCATTTCCTCTCTGGAAGGAATATGTCATGGTACATCTTGGCAATCCTTCCTGAGGTAGATATTGGAGGTAATGTTTAGCTGGGCATTCTAAATCCTTGAGAAGAATGAGGCAGACAAGTCACTATTCCCATGAGAGGTACCACAGTAACATATCTGAATTGAACTGTAGGTTTTTTTCCACCCGAAACCTTTTGCTTTTGAGGATTTTCAGCTCTTGAAATGAAAGTTAAAATATTTATCAGAAAATACACATTGTAACAAAAAAAAAGAGGTTCTCATACCATCTTCTGCTGAAAAAAATGTTCAACAGGAATGATTTTTCTTAACCAGTTCTAACAAAAGAGCTACAAACACATCCTTAGCGCACTACAAGAAATTGGAAATCATTATTATGGAAGTTTGCTAATTCTTGTAGATGCTACATGTCACCAATAAGACTTCAGCTCTTTGGGCTCTCAGCAGTGTCCTTTATCTTCAGCATCACACTTTTCCCCACCTCTCTGCTGCACTGATCTTGCACAGAGTCAGACACAGAGCACCCTGTTTTCCAGTGTACACACGTGCACGGCCAAGTTTATAGTCAGACCAGTTTGACACTCTTGGCTCTGGCTGTCTCAAAATTGGGCACATATGGTTAGTAGGAGGCAGCACCAGTGGAAGAGTGGTACTTTCTTTGAACTGGCAGGTGACAGGAGCAAAAGTATTTGGCAAGAAAGACCTTTCTGGTGGTCTCATATGTGTATGTGTGTGTGTGTGAACACCGTTTTCAGTTTCTTAACAAAGCACATAGACAGAGGAAGATGTAGAGCCACCATACCATGCTCCTTCCTAACAAGGAGCTGGGATGATGCCTGGCCCAAAGGCACTAGGCAGAGTCCACTGTCACTAGTAACCAAGGCAGTCCAGCCCTTGCAGGTGCAGAGAAGGTGTGAAAACTCAGTTTAGCTGGTGGAGAATGTGTATGTGTGTGTCCTCAAACTGCCTAATAAATATGTTCATCCAATTAAGAGGAAAAATGATTCATTAACAAAACAGCTACTAAAAAATTAGGACAATCACTGCTACTTCCTCAGCTTTTCACTTCACTGCTGCTTATGCTAGTAAAAACAACAAACTAAATGGAGAACTTATGGGCACCAGGGACCAATTAATGCCACGTGACTTCCTCCCAGGCTTCCATGAAAATAACTGTATTATAATGGTCTGTGATATTAATATCGGCTTTGGGAAAGTTAGGCAGCAGCTCCATAGGGAAGGATGTAGCATGAGCAAGCACTCTGGAATGTGCAGCATTTGACAGAAAAGAAGTGGTGTCTCTCTATAAGTTGCATCTCTTCTTGCTATTGAAATAGAAGAGTCAGCTAGAAAAATACGATAGCCTGGGGGAATCTGAGCAGTTGTTTTATTTTCTGTAAGGGGTTACCTGTTGGAATAAACTTCAGAGCCTCCCTGCTTTTAGTACATTCATCAATCTATAGATTAAATCCATAGATTAAATTCTGAGGTGAGAATGGGATCCTAAATTTTACACAGTCTTGAAGTTCACTTTTCAGTTTTTGCTTCCTCACATGGATTAAATAATTTTGAGGATTTGCTTTTAATCTCATGGCTTTGTGGAAACCCACCAGATTTTTGCAGTAGAGTATATGGATCGCAGCTGAGAAGAAGTAGTACCTCAGCAGATAAAACTGCTAAACTCTATGAGAACAGCTTTACAAGAAGAACTTATTTTGTTTCTCTAGGTTGTCCCGGCTTGTTTGAAACAGTTCTGCTATTTCAAACTGCATCTTGCACTGCAACATGCAAGAGATGGAATTTACTGCTCTTCTTACACTGGTGATAGACAGGTAATGCAGAAAATTCCTAGGGAGAACCTAGTGCCAGTGGAGTCACTCTGAGGTAAATGTAGTAATCTTCCATCCCAGTCTGTCCCTTGGACCCCACATTTCTTCTCCTGTTTAGATCCTGACATATTTACTAGGCACCATACCTGTGTTCTATGGGCCACAGCTTTCTCATGCTGGACTTTTCTTGAAGTAGAGAGACACACACAGACCATTCTATGCCCGTATCCAAGGCTGGGCAGTTAAAAGGCAAAGGCACCCACCAGCAAAGCAGGAAAGTACCAAGTAGCAGTGAGATCGAAGGTCTGGCAGGGAAAGCAGCAGTCACAGCAGCCTGGGTGAGTGCAGCCATCCAGCCTTCATCTACCTTGCTGAGACACTACCTGATCACAAAGGAGATGCAAAATAGTTTCGTGTCAAGGCATAAGTGGAAAGAGTACAAAGAAAGCAAGTGGGAGGACAGAGTAGTTTAATGCCTTTCACGATGACTTTGGCCTCAATTTCTGCATCCCCACAATAGGAATATTAACTCCAAAGATGCATTTTAGTAAGCAAGAGCAGAGGAGGTGGAGGCAGTCTAATAACTGAGCATGAAGTGGGTTAACTAAAAAAGTGAATCTAAATAACATCACATTTGGAGGAGTGATTTGGGTTAGAGGTTCAGTTCAGCTGAGCATTGGAAAGTTCAGATACTGGTTAAACTTTGGATAAACTTTTGACCCCTTTTTCTTGTAGAAAGCAGACTGGAATCACACAAACACAGACTCTCTCATGAACTTTTCAATACTGCTTGTTTCTGTCTGAGCCAGTATAATAGAAGAACAGATTTCCTCATGATACTCCTGTATCTGCTTCCAAACTCACCGATTTTTTTTCCTTTTCTAAACCTGAAAAGTTTTTCGTTCTATTCCATATAAGGTTTGGATGTTAGCTGAGGGCAGGTCCAGCTCTGCTCTGACTGATTTTCTCATCTCTGGGGATAACTGTCATCTTTGCTGGCCTTTTTCCCATCCAGTGTTAAATATTTTCATTAATGACTACAGAATTAGTGCAAAGACAGAGATTTGGTTTCCAAACATCAGCTGTTGCTCTCCTCCCTTCCAGAAATGCATGGCTCTGGTGGCCCTTACCCTGGGCAGCTCTGCACCAACTGACATATTCTCTCTCCTAATCTTCCTCATTTGGAGGCTGCTAGCCAGCTTTGCTCACTCTTTATGTCTTCTACTCCTTTCTCTGGGCCCCTGAGTGCTCTTACCTCATGACTCATGAACAGAAGCTCCCACTAGTTATATGTGCTTTCCTCCACAATTGCTAGCTAAAAAGGGGAAGAGGGAAATATCTTCTGAAAATATCAGCACTTTCTTCAAACTCACTCAGATCATCTGTTTGCTGATTCCTATCCTGTAGCCCGTGACCTCAGCAGTGCAGGAGTTTTAGTTCTGTTTTCTTCATCAGACTGATTACATTGTCAGCACTTAAAATAAACAGGAATTAATAACAGTAAAATTAATCAACACTTGGAAGTGTAACCACCCTTAGAATTGATGGAATCAACTGGTAGGTGATAATTAGAACCAACTAGAAGCTTTTTCTCAAAACTTACATGTAAATTTCCTCCATGTTAGAAACCACACATTAAAATACCTCCCACAGCATGCAAGTTTCCTTGTTCTTTTTTATATCCTCACAGTTTGGCAGGTCCTGTATTGGCCACAAAAACAAAATAAGAATATCCAACCCTCACCAAATATTGCTTTCACATATTTCTGGCTCATCCAAACTTAGAAAACCCCAAAAACACAACTGCGCCTGAACTTCGGAAATTCTCAAACCTGTTTTTCAAGCCCAAGAGACAGAGGAAACATATCTGACCTCTTGGATTCTATTTCCACATGGATGTTTCTGTGGTTTCTCTGCCAGCAAGTGCTGCAGTGACGGGGTCTGGGTGCTGACGTGTGTATCCCTTGTGCTTCTCTCTCCATCTGGGTGGGGAATTCAGCATCAGTGCTAAGCTCAGGGAACCAAGCCCAGCACTATGCTGTACACCCACCCCTGCAGCCAGAGGCCAACTTCATCTGCTTTTTAGCAATATTAAAGTTATTTAATGATTTCCATTGTATCCAAGCTGTGCTTGCCTTCAGAGTAACCCAAATTGTTCAACTGCACAAAGGACCAGATTTAACTAAGGGCATTCCCTCAATGGAGGTGTGGGGTTACAACTAGAAACGGCTTTGATTTTGTGGTTCCTGGTAATTTTCCTTCCCTTCTTCCTCTCTTTAGATTACAAAGGGCAAGGCTTTATGATACTGCTGGAGCAAGATGTGAGCACCCCAGCTCAGGAAACAAGTGTAGCAACTTCGCAGTTGTGCAGGGAACAACATCTTCACAATGACTGGGTGTTGTGGCTTTGATGATTTCTTCAGACACTGTAAGTAGACTGACAAATTGACTTTCAAGTGAAAGGTCATCTAAAAGAATTGCGGATAAAAGCATCTGGATTTACAATTGAAAAGCTACAGAAGTTCAGTTTACAACTCTACTGGGTTCTGTGCGTAGGAGTTTCTATCATATAATTTGGCAGCTTCTTCTGCCTCCTGATTGGGGTTGTAGAAAATAAAAATTCCTTGTGGTTTCTTTATTTTTTTTTTCTTTTTTAAACACAGTGGAGAGTTGTGGTGTTTTGGCAAGTCTGATACAAAGAAATATTGTACTGGCATTGTCTCATTGTAGGTGACCTCAGGCCTGAACTATACAAGGGAAAAAAAAATTGGTCTGTGTTGAATAGAGCGCACATGTGCTTGAATCAGATTATAGAGAGAGTGTGAAAAGCAGAGCACACACACACGATACATGTAATACTGATGTTGTAGACTTAAATGTAATACCCAATTCTCATTTCATCCCACTGATGCCTTAAGTCTCACTCTGCTCTGGTGTATGAGGTTCCTTCTGGTATTCCTCTCCCTAAACCAAGTACCTGTAGTAAAAGGGCATTTGAAAGACAATTAAGTGGCTGAGATTATTTAATCCTTCTAAATACTCACAAAACATGACTCCAGTGTGTGGTTGCCTTTCAGAGTGTTTGTGACAAGATGTTTATGGATCACTTTTTTTTTTTTTTTTAACTTCTCCCCATTTCAGGGACCAGGATGGGAACTTAAATCCTGGAAACGCTTTCCAATAAAGGCAAGCACTACATGCAGAAAGGCTCCCTCTCTCTGTGTGTCCCTGGCACTCCCTCCTCCCTTCCCCTTTTTTGAGGGACATAACATTAAACTAAACAGAAATTTGTGCCTATCAATATCAACTTGACTGATTTCCCTTTTCCTGACTTCTCTAATCCTGTGGTAGATTTTCTGTGACATTTGCTTCCGGTAGCAGATTCATATGAATGTTCACTCTAGAAACAGAACATTTCCAAGCATTTTTTAAAAAGCAAAACAGTGTGGTCAAAGGAAATAATGGAGGATGTTTTTCTCCACAATTTAACATCAGCAGCTACTGGTGTTTTTTTCTACTTGAAAAAGTAGTTTTACTCCAGTATGTATGGGTTTCCTTGTACAAGAAAACTTACTCAATAGAACTATTAAGCAAAACAGTGCATCAAACTTCCTTAGACTCCTTAGACTGCCTTCTTTGCAGGAATTAGTCACCCAGTAAGTCCCAGAGGTAAGATGGCATACACAGCAGCCTCAAAGCTCAGGCTGCTGTCATTAGCAGAAACCTAATGACCTTCAGGCTGGTACCTAGTGTGGAGCTGAGACAACTACACTCATTTCTTTCTCTCCATAAAAAAAATTGCTTTGTCCTGAAGGAAGAACACAAGGAACTGCTCTGATTTTGCTTCCAGATGCTTCTCTTGGTCTTTACGTGACAGCAGCTAGCCACTGGGGCAGAACTGCTGTTGCTGGATAAGACCTGTCCTGGTCACTTTGGAAGTCTCAGCCTGTTGCCAAAGATGGAGTGAGTAGAACTGTATTCTCTAAGTGCCTCCACTGATGGCAGAGAAAGTATGGGCAAGGGGCTCTACAACCACTAGAACTAGGGTGGAAGCAGTCTGCCTGCTTACCCTCTACAAAATGGGTGCAATGACCCTCCTCTCTCTTATTGTCTCTCCCCTTGATGCATCTACATTGCACAATGTGTGTTACATCGGTACTAGACCCAGACTAAGTGAGAGTGAAGAACTGATGACAAATTCTGAAATGTCAGCAAAGAACTAAGCACGATTCTTTTCTTAATTTATGTTTGGTTTGGCTTTGTTGTTTGGGGTTTTTTTTGTTGTTGTTGGGTTTTTTTGTGGGTTTTGTTTGGGGGTTTTTCTGGTGTTTTTTTTTTTTTTTCCTTAAACAGTACATCTCCATTTTGTTAGTAAAAGTGTAAATATACCCAGAAGGGGAACACTCCCTACTTCAGGAAGCTCAAGCTCTGTTGTGCAGGACCTACACTGATAAAGGTTGCAGGGAGAGCACTGAAATTGTTCATATGGGCCTGGATCCCACATAAAGGAGGTGTTACAGGGTTGATTGTATTTGGGCTGAAATCCACATGTGGCTGCTTCTGCCTACTTTTACAGTATACACCATGTTGCACTCATGGCCAGTATGAAGGAGGCTTTTAGCTGGTTGCATACTGGCATAGTGCGGAAACACACTCTGCTCCCCTGTGGAAGAGATCCACATGCAGGGACAAAGTCTCCACTATGCACCTAGCGGATGATGGAGAATACAGCCCTCAGAGAGAATTTGGTGGTCACAGATGGACCATGGCTTTTCTCCCCATCCTTCTCTCTGCCACACTGTTGTACACAAACTCCAGGCTGAGCCCAGTGTTCTAAGGACAGCTAAATATTACCTTTCTGCTCTAAACCAGCATTGCTGGGAGAAGATGCTGTTGGTCACAGGGCGTGTAAACCATCCTGCAGTCCTTGCCAATCGTATAGTGTTGTGTACACTGGCAGGGGCAAATGATCTCCAGCACTTAGCGCTGAGATTTGTTCCTCTAGTCATGAAGTTGCAAAGGTCTCAGCTACTTCACAGAGTAGTGGGAGCATTAAAACCGTGTACTGGTCTGTGAGGCTGATGAAGGAAATCTGAGAATGAAATACTGCTATCTTTTCTCCATGTCACTGCTCTGCAGATTTAACCTTAAATCTTTGTTGTTATACAGTGATATACCATAAGGCTGTGTCCATGCTTTCGTTGAGAACCCCAAATATAAATAAAAATTGCAATGATTTCAGAAAAAAGAATTCTGTGGGTTTGGAAATTGCCCCTTGATACGAAAGTAGCCCCTGGCAGTTTGCAACAGGCTTTGGTTCGAGTGGACCTGTGCTGCAAGTGGGATCTGTGCACAGGAGGTATATATGCTAGAACAGAGGCCGAGGGTTTGTCTCCTCTCCCAGCTACTCTCTCTTTCCTGCTGCATTCACACCAAACCTCCTACTCCTTCCTAGGGATGGAGAGTCCTGGGAAACACATATCCCACTCATAGGATGAGGGCCATTGAGTGAGCTGGGAAAGCACAAGATTCTTGATTTTTCGACTGACTTGCAAACTTAACACTTCTACCATGCAAAAATAGAGTATCACCTAAGTGGACAATTGATTAGATTTCTATTTTTGTTCAGTTACTCTCCCTCCCCCTTTTACTAGTTTTCCTTCAACTCCGCTTTCCAGTGTCACTGAGTTATTATTATCCAGATCTGAACTCACAGTTTCACTAAGTAGAATGTGTATTAAAATACCAGATCTACCAGAAAACATCTGCAACTTGCAAGTCTATTGTATTACTATTATATGAGCAATCCATTGTAAATTCTTTTAAGTCTGTAACTTATTTCACGTTAACACACTGTGTGTTTTACAACACCATTTCAAAGTTTATGGCCTTTTTTCTTTAGCCGCTTGTTCCAATTGCATCTTATATTTCATCAAATATGGTAAAAAAACCATGAGAATAAATTGATGCTCCATATGAACCCCCGTATAAATGAATGTTGCCAAATTGCTGTAAAATGGTTTTCCTTTTTAGCCCTCCAGAATTGTTAGTAGGTTTCTGAGGCCAAATTCTACAGGGAAACGTTATGACCATTTAAGGCCTCCAAACTTTATGCTTCAGTACAAAAGGGCCTAAGGGCGAGGATTTAAAATGGATGAAGTGGAGAAATTTGCACTTCCTTAAGAAAACACAGAGCATTTCCTTCCGCGTGTCAGAAACGAAACCAGAAAATACAAACTAATTTGTCAGGAAATTTTCCTTCTATAATTCCCTCTTCAGCCCTTCCTCTCCTACCCTTCCTCGCTCCCACTGCAGCCCTGTAAGCCTTATTTTCTCCTCCTTGCTGTCAGCTTTATGGCTGCGGGTCCCAGCTCCAGGAACGGTGATGGACGACGCTCTGCTCTTCACCTCGTGCACAAGAGCTTTGCTGTAATGTCTCCTCATGTTCACAGCTTGCTCCTGCCACCTTCTTCCCTGCTCACCTCCCCACACGGGGTTTATGCCTGCAGACAATCCTTCAGGAGATAAGTACTGTTCAGGGACACCAGCTCAGCCACAAACGACGGTTCGTCATTTGGCTCTAATTGGACGCTGGTGTAAAATGAAAAAAACACTTGTCATATTTATGAGTTACTGTGAGTTAATAATACGCTGGGATCCATTAGTTAAAGCACATTTGCTCCAAACATGTGGCTTCGGCTTTTTGTTTTTCATTCAAGCAATATTTTTTCAGATGAAATGCAGTTGCCTTTTTTTCTCCCAGGCACTCAGCAAGCCTCAGGGAGCTACAGCATCAATTATTTTTCTCCTCATATGTGGAACAAAAAGAAGGAGAAAAAAAAAAGTAGTGTCCTAGCCAGAGAAGTTGGAATTATTATCCAAAATAATAATAAAAGAATATCAAAACATCCAGAAATCAAAAGCTGCAGCCAGCTGAACAAATGTAGTCAAAATTGAAAACATAAAGTCTGCAGAAGATTCTCTTGCAAATAAAATAGGCTCTGCTCTCTCTGTATTTTTAGCAATCTCCTGTCCTGCCTGAGCCAAAAGTTTTTCTGTTAAAGTCGGTCTACTTGAGTCAATTTTCTTTGAGTCTATTTTGAATGATAAATTCATTAGTGCCTTGCAGGTGGATTTGCCTGAATTTAAGAACTCCAGAAAGGACTAAAATGACAAGCACGAACAGAAACTTGTTTTCATACTCTTGCTTCGGAAATGATGCTGCATTTACTCGTAATAAAAATCAAGATGTTCCTCTTTCCTCCTCTCCCCCTCTGCAATATTTTTTCAGCGCTGAAGATGTCAAGAGCAGAATTTACCCTTCCCTTGATGCCATCTCTTTTTTTCCCCTTCTGTTTCATCACAGCTGCATGGACTCCAGCCAACTCAAACTGTACCTTCGCACTTTACTGCTTAGGACTTCCCCGCACATTCAGTTTAACAAGACTTTCAAATGCAGATAACCAGCCAGGCAGACGCAAACTTCAGACTGGTAACTGCACACACAAGGACCCCAACGCCTCATACCTCACTTCCTTATCCTTACATAGGCTGATTTCTCTAAAATCAGGAAGAGGCAGCACAGGAAACTTTATGAAGCCCCATTTGCTCTCATTACCTGTGGCTTAATTAGCAACACCTGGCTTGGAGGGAGCTCCACCTGCTCTTCGGTTCAGGATGTATTTTGCCCATCATACCTAGGAAACATTTATGGAACATCTTACATATTGCTGCTGCTTTATTAGGAATAGGCTTTCCTTTCATTTATAAGCTCGAATTAAGCAAACATCTCCTCCACTCCTGACTCAGCCTCTAAAGCTGCACTTTATATATGTCAAACAACATATATAAATTTATAAGGTGAACAATGGTTGTATTTAAGTACTGATTTAGTAATCATGAACTTCGCTGGCAGTATGCTTTGGAAACTAAATGCATAAATTTTATTAGTATTAAATGTTTCTAATGGGAGTTGACAAATACTTGAACTGAGTTGCTTTTTCTCCACACTTGGCAAAAGGAAAGGGACAAAAACTCTTATTACACAATGAGAAATACATTAATACTAAAACCCATTCATCTCAATTTTCTACAAATATAATTTAAGACCTTTTACAACCATTGGTGAAATTACAATGTGCTGTGGGGAAGTTGCAAAAATTTTATGAGAGTAATAAAATTGTCATTGTAATACCATTATAGGGTGCAGGGACAATATAGATATTTGAATTACCTATTGTCCTTATGCCAGGCTGAAAAAAGCTACATACAGGAATTATAGCGTGTAATGCAGACAACCGTTGATACAAACCAGAGAAAGGAAATCCAGGTCCACTTTAGCCGGCCTAAGACAAATCCTCATTAGAAACATGGACCCAGAATACCCTTCCCACTTGTGCCAACAACAATGAAATTTAAACAGGTGGACTGGTTTATATTTGTGTCAATGGCAGCACAGAGACCAACTAATTAAGCAGAGATTATGCATAATAAAACAGAATTGAATCCAAAAACCTGATTTTTTTAACTTCTGACACATACTTCCTAGGGTTTGCACTCAAACCTGACTGAAGATAATCATGGTGGTCCCCCTTGTTCATAGCCATAACCTTCTCAGGTAGCTCGTGGCAAACCCATGAGAATCCTACCTGGAATTAAAACAGTGTTAACTTTCTAGAAGTTAAAATTCCTTTCGCTGAAGAGTAGTGTTGCTGGGCTATATCCAAGGCAAGAGCATTGCTTTCTCCCTGCCTGTCCAAAGGATGAACAAAAGGAAAAAAGGGGAAGGGAAAACAAGAGAGGCAATTGCAACCTTGTATGTTAGCAGCTTTTCACTGGCTATATTCAGGAGAGTAATAAAAGAATTGAAATAGTTCAAGCATCTGCCCTTGGCTGAGGGACTTGTAATTATACACTACAGACTCCACTCCCTTGGAACAACTGTCTTTGATTCCTATCTCTTCTTTTATTACAGCTGAAACACAAAACTCCTGATGAAACCATTACATTTCCATGTGAAATTCACAACTATAAGGGGAAACCTCTGCAAAGTTGCCAGACTTTTGAAGGGAGGTAGAAACATATGGGCAAAGGTTGTAAAGTTCCCTTCCAAGTTTCAAAGGTCCAACCACTTGGGGCAGCCTGCTCTGGAGTTTGAGATTTATTCTCCTCCTTTTAGTAAACACTTTGGAATGGGAGTAAGAAAGTTAATTTTACTTCCTGTTTACTAAGAGTTACCATTTTGTGAAGTTCAGCTGATTGCTTTCCTAAAAGTCACTGACTGTTTCATCCTCACCAGGATTATGAGAACTGTGGCAAAATCACCCAGCAGATGTTTCCAAACACCCAGAGACTCAGGGAGACCTACTATGCTTTTAATACTCCTTAAAGTTTTTGACCTAACTTCAGACAACCCACTCCCACAGGTGAGAAAGACTCACAAGCCTTGTTAGGACCCTCAAAGTGACAAATGGAGCTGGTCCTTTTTACCCAAGTCTTCCCCAGAGGAGATGGGCAGGGAGCTCAAAAGAAAGAGGCAGAGATATCAGTGGGGGCTTAGCCCCTCTTGCTGAGCAGGAATCCACATTCAGGGAAGCATGAGTCCTGCAAAGAAAGTTCTGGTCAATGAGTGCCATTTTGGGTCTTCCTGGAGGGAGTACCCTGAGGACTTCTCTAGTGGCTTCTGGAAAAGCAAGCTGAGCTAGTGTCGCTCCTCTCCTGTGCTCCACCTGGAGTTTGCAGTGCCAGGATCAGTGCTAACCAGGGAAAGCTGCCACTTTCACTGGCCACAGACAAAACACCTAAGGAAGTCCCCCCTGCCCACAGATACACTCGATATTTTATTGAAAGTAAATTCAGAGCGCACCTTTTCGTTCTCAGCCAGCCTAAGCCTGCCCCTTCAGCTAGGGAAGTTGTTCAGCAGCCCGAGCTCCCGTCACGCTTATTCTCATGTTTCACACGTTGCCAAGAGGCAAGAAGGTATTTCCCTACACTGCAACCTTTTATTTTCTGTTCTTTTTAGTCTGGCTAATATGTCTTCTTGGTAACCACAGTATAATAAATTTCATAAGAGCATGACCAGCATACTTAGTTCATATTATTCATTTGCAGTCATTTATTTTTTCCAGCTCCTCTTCCCCTCCCAGTCCCCTCTCCCCAGCGCTCACTCTGTGGAATGATAATAATACACACAGAGTGCCGACTGGCTGAGGAGGACTTAAAAACAACAAGTAAGAGGATCTCTCTGTGCTCACACCTGTTTTAAGATTTGTTATCCTTAAAAAGGAAAGCTGTAGGGATTCACTCTCTTTCTTCCTTGTAGACCCCAGTGGAATATACCATTAAACCACAGGGAGGAGAGAAAGCCTTCAGTGCACTTAAATATACTTATGTCAAATCCATCTCATTCTTCCTGCCTTCTTTCCTCAATCTAGCCACCGTTCCCAGGGGCTGGAGAACATTACAACCCATTCACTTTATATGAATGGGCACAGACAGACTTTTTCACCATTTCGATATGTCTACATTTGCAGGCATATCCTGTAGGCCAACTGAAACAGCCTTAATTTCAATTTACTGTCTCCCTGAGGAACATGCCATTCTCCTGAAAGTGGAAAAAACTCTCAATGGCTATTCCCTGCCCCCTTTCCCTCCACCTCAAGTCAGGATCTGAATCGGAGGGAAAATTTCTCCAAGATTAATGGACTGCAGTTCTGATGCTTATAACAGGGCACATGATCTTTATTAAACTAGTAATGAACAACTTTCACCAAAGTACTTTATTTGGAAGGTGCTCAGTGTTACTGTACACAACTCATCTAAATCCTTTTCCAAGTCCCTGTAGGATGGTGTTATTAAGAAAAAGAAAACATTCCAGTGGTCATTTAACTCTGCCTTGTTTTTCAGCAGTGCTATCAGTAATGACAAAAACAACACTAATAAAAAAGTAGCCAAGATCTTGGCTTGCTAACTTCAGATGCATGCTGGGGTCAACTCAGAAAAGCATAAACGGGAGGTGCTCCCTCCTTCCCAAGACAAGTATTAGAGGTTAGCTATTATTGCAACAAATTAGAAACAAAAAATATAATAAATAAATATTCAGTAAATAGCGGGAGTATGGAAATGTAATCACAGCTCTGATTTAGAGAAAGGCATCGTGTAGAAATCTAGGTTCAGAAGAGTGATATGTGTTTCTTTGCAGAAACACTGACATTCAGGCTTTGCTGGTACCTAGTATTACAGGATTTCACTGAGCTTTTGGTAATTGTCTGGAAAAACTGTCATCATAGAAGTCAATGTGTAGTATTGCAATGGTGCACAGCTCTGCGAGGTTATAATTAACCATTTATCATCTAATAACCACAGTACAAACCTAGTTATATCTCCCAGTGCTGTAAATACCACAATATTCCAACAGGCTCCTTAGGAAAGTATCAGACACTGGAGCATATGGTCAAACAGTGATTGATGTTATTACGCTGAAACAGTTTTAGCTTTCCTGATGTATTGCTGAATTCTTAATGTTTTCTGTGTGGTTTCTTTAGGGAGGATGATAGTTCATAGATTGATGGGCCTGGTCCTAGTTATCCAAGTGGCCCAAAGCTGTAAATTTGTTCACGGAAGTACTGCATTTAAGGCAGATCTTTCTGTTGTGCTCTCATTCGAGATGTCCAGTTATGAGCAGGCATAGGTGGGCATAAAGGGGAGGCTCCTCTTGTCAAAAGAAGCCAGGGCGCTTTGGAACGGTCATCTCAGCTTCCCACAGGTGGGCAAATTATGATGACAATGCCCACCTCTGTTTTGGAAGTGGAAGTTGTTCCTTTTCCTATTGTAGGCAAGCATTTTATTTATTTTAGCTACACTGCAATCAAAAATAGCAGCAAACCAAGAAGTGGTTAGAGTGAAGGCACAGAAGAATTGGCCTCAGCACAGAAATGAGTTTTGCTTCCCACAGTTACAAACAGCCTCTGCTTAGTAAATTGGATGTCTTTTCAGATTGCAAATGACTCCACAAAAAATAAAAGTTCCAACTGCAAGAGGAAGGCCAGAGTTAAGTCTGCTGTACGTGACCATGACTAAGTAAGGAAGACAGCAGTCTCAGACAGCATTTTCTCCACTGCAAATGCCCATCTTTTGATCTGCTTTTTGGATTGTCCCATTATCATTTAATGGGAATGGTAAATCTTTCCAGGGAGTATCCAGAGAAATTCTTAGACATAGTCAGATTCAGGATATGGCACTAGGCCATCTCTTAACCAAATTAATAAATACTTTACAGCAAACCATGAAAAGCCTTTGGAGCCATTATTCTAAAGGTTTGTTCTGGTCATTGCTTCTGTGTTAGCATTACTCCATAGTTCCCTTGCAATCACAGATGCTTGCATAAAAGAAACATTATGCTGAGACTAATGTTTTTCATACTTAGGAAATCTTTTTCTTATTAGTAGCAAGCAATGAGGAGACTACCCCTCTCCCATTTTCTCCTGACTGTAAAAGTGTCTTAGATCATGTTTTTTTGAAGAGAAATGCAGTTACAGAAGGGTTAGAATGTGACCTACAGTCTGTCAGAGACTCAATGCTGCATTTGCTCACCTTGGGTTTGCTATGGGCTGGAGGTTTTCTGGGTTGCACCTGAGAACTGCACAAGGAAAGCCACCCGATCTCAGGGCTACGTTTAGTGACCTGAGTTGGAGCTGCCCTTTGCAGCCTTCTGCCAGCTGAGCAAGACAATGTCAGGCTCCTTCAGAGGTGTGTACCACACATGTGACTTTCCAACTGAGTGTAAAACATCTGATGTTATTAATCAGTGAAGGTGTTATAATAATTTACTTGTTTCTTAACTGAGAGAAGACTGTTTTTCAAACTCACAGCACAAACCCTGTTAAACCTTAATTAGGATGCAGCCAAAGAAGGTGAAGATGAGCCAGGCAGTGGCTGACAGGCAAGTTCCTTTATTTTCAGACAGAACAGGTGATTTTGAAACCTGACCTCCCAGCAGCTGCCAGCTGGGCAGCATATTTGCTCCACAGAGGCTGCCCAGGATGGCCTTTCCTCTGCTAACAGCTCTCTGCTGCACATCAACAACTTGGCACATCGTGGGCTAGTGGAGCTGTTTGCTTTCATACCCAGAGGGTTGCAAACAGCAGGACCCAACCACAGAGACATCACTGCAAGTGAAATGGTGGACAAGGGCTGCAATGAATCAACCTCTGTGCTGCTGTATCCACATCCCTCCTCAAAATAAACCTGCAGGATAAGAAAGAATAATAAGGAATTGGGCAACCTGTCCATCTTTGCATCCATGAGTCGAGTGCCTGCCTTGTCCCAAGGGATCCCCCTTTCCCACATGTTGCAAGGAGCTGGCATCCCTGTGCAACATGGTCTGCATGTTCAGGGAAGGGAAGATGGGGTTATGGCATAGCTTTTGAGACAGGTTTTCTCTATAACTGGGAGTGAATTTTGTCCTCTCTATATCTCCTACTTCATGCCAGCATGTGATGATAGACAAAATGTGGGACTTGTAGGGAGATACTACATGATTCATGAAGCAAACTTGAAAAAACAAGCAAGCTCTTCTGTGAAACATCGCAGCTAGAGAGAGGATAGAGGACTGGGGATAACGTTCACTCTAACAACCTAACCTAGTGCTTTCAGATGGCTCTGTTATGAGCTTGGATAGTTTTTTCCCATATTATCCCCATTTCACATTCAGAAAAATGAAGCCCAGGGTAAGGGATGAACTTGCTGAAGTTCACCTGGCAAAGCACAGGATATAGAATACATTTTGTATACTGCCTGGTCTCTACAGCCAAGGCAAACATACTCATGTACATTTAAAGAGAAAGGATCCTGTGAGCAGAGCTGGAGCTACAGACATTTCTTAAACACACACTCAAAGAAGAAATCATTTTCAGAGAGGAAACTGTGCACCTGGAAAACATACTGAGCTTTAATGGATATTAATGTCTTGTAATAACAAAACAAAACCTAGAACTTCATAATTTGCCTAAAAATAAAGGACATTTTGTTTTTAGTGTTAAATGAGAATTAAATTATGCAGCACGTGTTAGATACTCTTGAGCTGAAGTGCTTTGAATCTGATGCACAGACAATAAATTACGTAAGGCAACGTGGTGCAGTGGATGGAGGGGGTGAAGAGACAAGGGGTAAAGGTGAGCATGCAAAGTGTGCTGTGCCAGAACATCACTGACGCTGGCTCCCCAATGAAAGCTGAAACACCCGGGTATCAAAAGGCAGATGGAAAAAACGGGAATGCAGTTCCATCTGCGGATACTGTTTCTTTTCATGGTTCTCACCGCCTGACCTCTTTTTCCCATCAGTTCCTCAGTGACAGGATCAAGGTGAATTGCTCTGGATGGGTGAGTCTCGACAGAGCAAACACAGCTGCTGGCGGGAAGTGCTGCTTTGAGAAACAACATGGAGAAAGCAGGAGGCGAAGGCTTTTATAAGCCAGCCCTGTTAAAGGTACTTCTCCTTTTCACTCTCCAAGGCTTAATTCCTGTCCCGCTGCAGTCAGTGATAATTTCCCTCTTGACTTCAGTAGGAGGATTGAGCTTCTGGAGGGCAATGGCTCCTGACCCAGCTTCTCCTCCTGTTATGTTAGGCACTAAGCCTGAACAGCTTCTCTTCTGCAGACCTAAATGCAGCTGACTTGTATTCCCTTCAGAACAATCTTCCCACCCCTTATTTGTCTTCCTCATCAGAGAGTTCAGACAAAGAAGCTTGCATTATGCTGTGGCACTGTGGAGGTGAAAGGAATCTGCTCTACCCAAAGAATGAGTTTGGGGCAGAGGTTCAGACTCGATCTGTGGTGGAGGTGGAAGACCTTTCTAGGAAAACATTACTTTGTCTTTTATGAGCAATGGATGCACATCTTTACATGTAGACAGCTAGAGTGTATTTTGGTTTTTTCCAAGTCTCCCATGTTTGTTCTAGCAGTTGAGTTATACACATATTTTGCTATGCACATAATACATAGCTTGGCCAGCAAAAGATAGGAAGAGTAAATGATGGTATGTTTACCTTAGCTCATGGGGATGTCTCAGTGGTTTAACCTTCAAATGTGGTGTGCCTAACTTTTCTGTAACCACAGGTCCAAGTCCCAGCTGGGCTGACTCAGCCTTTATCTTCCTCAAGATAAATTCAGTCCCATTCACTTCACAGTGGGTGGGTGTTTCAGATGAAGCTTTAAAAATGAGAGTTTTGTCTGGTCTGGGTGGACCTTAATGATCCCTTAGCGCTTTTCATGAGAAAAACATTGGTTGTGGGCCAGAATTCCCATTCTTCGCTGCAACAGCACACTGGGAGCCTGTGGAACTGGCTCTATGATCCTTAGAATGCAAAGGAACTGATGTTGTATAGTGTCGAAGCAAATACAGTGAGGTTGTAAGCCAAGCTTACTGTACCCCATGGACTTACTGAGTATGCCCTAAAAAAGTGGGATTTGAGGTCTTAAGCTGGCTAGAAGGTCTTGTACAGCCCACTGTGAAGTAGCATTAGATAACAAGTGTTTTTCCCTACCAGGGAGATTTAATCCTACTGTAGAACAGGAAACAAGAGTATTCAAAAGGTTGCATAAGAAGAAGAAAAGGTGTAGTAAATCAGCGAGTAAAGCGCTTGCACAGTGATGTAAGAGACATGTCAGAGCACCCTTTGAGTAAATGGGAAATATAAGGGTGTTTGTTGCTCTGTGTGTGGCTCTGGATAAAAATTCCATCATGTTCCAAAGAAACCTGTCCAATTACCCCTATGCCAAAATCAGTGTATTCCTGCGAAATTTTTCTTTAGGCAATTCCTCATTTAAAAAAAAAAAAAAAGCAGAACCAAACAATTCCAGAAAAGTATTAGCTCTACCTTTCTGACAGCATGACCTCAGAAATGCCATAATTAGCACAGCGTTGGGTTTCTTCTATCAGCTACAAAGGTAGCAGTCCTTACCCATATGCCACAGGCTCAGGGGAGCAGGTCAAACAAAATAAAATAACTCTATGCAATTTTGTCCAAGCTTCAACAATTTCTGAAGTCAGTTAAAAAGAAAACAGGTTTTCAACTGTATTTTCTCGCAGTACATCCTTCAAGGCTTTAATACCTTTGTCCTTCCAGGGCTAGAGGTACCATGATAGCACAAGAGAGACTAATGGCTTTTTATTTCTGGCCAAAGCGGAAGGAATGGAAAGATCATGAAAGATGACCAGTTTGCCTGAGATCTCTATCCATTTTGCAGGCACAGGTGGTTTGATTTAGCATCTGAAACGTTGGATCCTGAAGCAGACCAAAAGCAACTTTCAACCCCTAGGGAGGAGCCCATAATTAGTACAAAGAATGGACAGTGCTGGCAGGTCATACAGGCCTTACAGAGCTGTATTTCCAGAAGAAGGCATTTGTTAATGTAGTCAGCACACTTTTGATAAGGCAAGCACATCTCAAGCGTTGAGGCTTAAATAAACACGCTGATTAATGTGCTGGACGTGGAACATAACTTTCCACTGGACTGAATCTCTTAAAGTGTTTTCAATCTTAGCAGGCAGACCCGTGCAAAATGTTATAAAATAAGATACCATGAAAATGTTGGAGATGGTTTTGAAGTACCCTAATAAAAGTTTAAAATTAATACTGTGATCCAGTTAACGTCAGGGAATTTTCTCCTTGGCTTCTTCACTATGTGGTCTAATATATGTGTGACTCATATAAGATTTCTTTCAGCTTCCCCTGGTATGGTAAGGGGATTGTAGAGTATTACTTAAACCTGAAGTGATTTGAGAATGCTCACAAAAGTGCTACTGAAGCGCTAACTGGTATTATCAGCTGTGAATAGATATGCTTATTATCAGCAGACACTCTTCAACAGTCCTACTCTAGTATGCATTCACAGCCAAAAGTGATCTCATTTTATACTGCAGCAGCCAAAGAAATAGGTTGAGTTGCTTAATATTAAAATGCATTAGGGGTTAGTAAGTAAGCACCTACCTTTTTTTTTTTTTTTTTTTTTTTAATTTAGAAGGAACATGGCTCAGTACATGGTTGAGTAAATTTATAAACATGCAGTATTATTAGGTTCTGCTGTCCAAGCCTATGTTATACTCTAAAGAGCTTAGTAATATAAACATTTTAATTTAGAAAATACTTCTAAGACAGAAAGAGAGAATTGAACCAGTAAACTTTTTCATACTTTAACCTCAGGGTCCAACTCAGACATTCACGTGCTCACCTGCACCATGAGAGCTGGCAGAAGTCTGGTATAACTTTCCAATGACTACAATCATCTCACCCATATCTGACATAACAACTCTAAGAGAAACATATTCCAGACAGAATTGCAAATAGAGGGATATGTATGAACACAGAAAAAAGTATAGGGCTTGGAAGCCTTGACTTAATCAAAGGAACATGGTGAGGAGGAAGGGGAGATACTGGCAGCAGTGTGCATCTCAGCTCACTGCAGAGAATCCCCTTCTGTGCAGACTACACACCAGTAACAGCTGGCAGGGTATCTTTAGATCAGGCAACCTCTACTCCTTAACAGAAAGACCTCCTCATGTTATGATGTTATTGGAAACCCTGTGTACAGAGTAACATCAGTCCCTGGAGGCCTTGATGTTTCAGTAAAAGCCTACAGCAACAGAAAAGAGACCCAAAAATATACTACTAGCTCTGAAGAGAGGAGGAGAGGAATAAAACCCAGGAACTGAATCCACCGCAAGCTTCAGGATATTTGAAATGAAAAGGCAAATGTTGCGGTTTGTACCCTTCTCCTGCCCGGAGCTCTGCAGCAGCATCTTGCTGTGCAAGGATTGTAAAAAGGAATCTCCTGTTGGGTGCTGTCCCTGCAACCTCAGTCAGAGAATAAAAATAAATTTAGGATGAATTTTCAGGAGGTCACAATCATCCAAAAAGGAGCTGAGCAGTGAGCACAACACTTCTTTGGTGGGGTCTCTCTTAAATGAACACGACTTGAGCCATGAAGACTGGTTCTCCTGCAGCAACCACCAGCAGAATGTTTCAAACTTTGAAATAGGAATTGCTGTGTTTTTTAACCTTCTATCTTGTGTCCTAGAAAGGCCAGATTTTAAAATAAAACAGGTACAAGGAAAAAAAAAGCAAACAAAAAAAGGTTGTTTTTAGTGGAAAGGTTGCACTTTCACTTTGAGGAAATTGAACAAAATCAGGTACATTCAGGAGTCTTCAAGACATGAACTGATATCACAAGATATTTTCCTGAAAACATGTCCCTAGCTAGCAATGGTGGCTTCTAACATTTCCCTTGGAGCAATCCTATAACTTCTAATACACCTTTTGCCTTCATCCTACAAGAGACTTGAACCTTGTTCTCCTTTGCTCTGGCAGCATCTTCAGTTCATAGAGAAAAGCCAGCAGAGCTGTGCTTCTTTACAGCAGGGATGGCTGTGGCTTATTACTGACAGTAAAGATAAGGTGAAAATCTAGTCTTAATGGATGTAATGTAATTGATATAATGATCCAAAAGAGCAAATCTTCAGCTTGCCTTTATCACCATACCTCTACTGACTCACCATACCTACTGACTCAGACAAGCTGGCTGTATTAGTAAATTTTAGTCTTTGTAACACTGGGTAATATTAATAAAAATTAAAACACCAGCAAGACTGGCTTCAATGAAGAGTTATTGATTTGGTCCCAGAGCATATTTAAATATCTTATTGCACAGATGGAGACCCTACAACTTTCTTTTTCTTCATTCCATAAAGGCCCTGTTTTACAAGGATACTTTCTGCCCCTTGGGAGGGCTGGATCCTGTTTCCTCTCCATTTATGTGTGTTTTTTTGGAGGGGGGGGAGGGTTGGGCTCAGGTAAGGAGAATCGATTACTCAAGTGCAGGACAGAGCAGCTTTTCCTCCTGCAGGCACCAGGACTGCTGCCTTTGCTGTTCTCCCACCTACCACCTTCAGGGCATGGCTGTCTGCAGGCTGTTTGCCTGGTTGCAGACCTCCCTCCCACCTGCATGATGCCAAGGTAGCAGATTGCAGGGGAAGTTACCATTTTTTTGGTCTTAAGGTTTTCCTAATAGAAATTTTTCAGTCTTTTGTAACCTAGAAGGTCTACTGAAAAGCAGAGTGCAAAAGGTAGGTCCCTCTTTGCCACATCAAAAACAAACACACAAACAAAACAACAAAACCCCCATGGGTTTTTTTTTTTTTTTTTGGTGGTGGTGTGGGGTATTTTGTTTTTGCTTGTTTGGTTGGTGGGTTTTTGGTTTGGGTTTTTTTATTTGGTTTTTTTGGTGTGTTTTTTTGTTGGGTTTTTTTGTGTCTGTTTGTTTGGTTCAGTTTGGGTTTTTGTTGGGATCTTTTTTTGTAGAAAAGAGATTTTTTTTTTTAAATTGTTTCCAAGAAAGAAAAGCTCAGAGCCTGAATGGATGGGTTCCACAGACAGAGCAAGACACATGGGGAGCGATAAGGCCTAGCTGGCTTGCGTAAGATGGTGAGTTTGGAAAGCTCTCCCCCATCTTCTAGATAAGAGGCTTCCTCTCGAAGGCAGTGACAAACACCAAGCAGACTATTTGTAGCTTTTTGCTTAGCAGCACATCACTTATAATGACAAGCGGCAGACGGAAACTCTTCCAGCAGGCATCAATGCTAAACATGCTGCATGTCTCATGACCTGCAGGGAATGCAAAGTCTGAACATAAGTCATTTCAAAAAAAAAGTAAAAAAAGAAAGAAAAAGGTAGAACCATTAAAGGATTATAAAAAAACCACAAACCAAAAAATATCCTTATGATTTACCTGATTTGCAAAAGCAGAATTTCTGTGGCTCTGCAGCCCCCTAACAGAAATTTTTAAAGTACCAACAAGTTACTTGCTAAGAGACCAATCCAGCAGGAACAGAAAGACAACCCATATTTAAGAAACCTCACCAAAAAAAGCCACCTCAGCAGCCACCAGTAAATTCTGCTTGATGAGAATATAAATTATTAGCCTACATTATACATTCCAGAGGGCAAGGATAGCTTATCCTTACTCTTTAATTTTTCCCTTCTTTTTGGAAAATGAAGCAGGATGTGTATTGAAGAAGAGAATATCTTTCTTCTGTGTTACTTGGTTGCATATTTCTTGCATGTTACAGGATTTTGATCTCATGATTACACACTAATTTGATCTATTCTGTCTCCTTACATATAATGGCCCATCTCTAGGGTCTGAGATATATCCTGCTTGGGATGTGACGCATTAAAGGACTGAAGTAGTCTAGGTATGCTTGAGCTTTCTGTGCTCAGAAGAAAGACTAGATCTTTTCCAAGAGTCCCTCACACCACTGTTCTATGTACTAGGATATTTTTCAGAAAGTTCTTACTAACATACAGCACATTTTGTTGTCTCTCCCATTCAGCACAACTAATCCTCTTGAAATAAAGGGAAGAGTGGCCTCCCACTGAAAGCTTCTTCACTTCGTTGCAAAAGTAGATGATGAGAAACAAGTAAACCCATTTTGCCTATGTTTAAACTTGACAGCCTCACTTTTTGATTAAATACCTCCATATGGAGAGTAGGACAGCTATATCCAGGCCAGCTTATTTTCATTTCAGCCCCTAAATTGTGCCTTCGTTTTTACTCTAACATTATTTCTCTGTTTTGATGGTTGAGATCTGGGCATTGGGTCCATATGCCCCCATCAAATCTCTACCTTTGTATGTGGACAAGGTCTCTGGTGAGCAGGACCACTCAGGGTGGCTGTTTACATGCACAGAGAAAAAGTAGAGCTTTTAGTTAGTGACAGAAGAACTATTCTGGATCCAACATGAACCAGTGTGAACCCTCACCCACCCCTGACACTGACAGCATTTAGACACAGCCAGGCAACATTCAGTGTTTCTGAGAGCACTGAAGGTGCAGAAAGGCACCACTGGCCTGGCGCCTTATGAAGGCAGGACCCGGGCAGTGTGTTGGAATGGTGAACGTCACAAAACAAAACAAAACTGCTTCCCACTCAAACACACAAGAAAAACGACAGGATTTTGAAGTGCCTGGACATTCCCAAGAGACTTTACCCAAAAGTATATAGAAGTTTGTTTTGGAGTAACAGCTACATGTCATTGAAAAATTACTTTTTCCCCCAGATAATTTATAGAGTATCCAGGAGTGACCTGTCGTCGTGATCTCTGCCTTGAAAGCAAAACAAAAGCAAACAATAAAGAGTTTTCCATGGATTTATGCTGAGTTCCAGCCCTTAATTAAGCTGTCCAAGGGCTGCCGAGTATCCAGTCTGCTCTCAAGGATGATGGCATAAATCCAGAGCAAGCCTACAGAAGTGAAAAGTGCAAGTCCTAACAGGAGTGGGAGAGATTATTGCCTGAGCTAGGAGAAGAGTCACAACATCAAAATCCATTGGAACCCAGAAAACCTTGCTCATGGTGGGGTGAGAGACATTTTTGGTTCAGCTGAACTGAATCTATCCCATTTGTGTGTTTGCAGTATAATTTGCCTTTGGAAAAGTTGTAAGCCATCTATATACGAATCTGTTTTCTGGTCCCATTTTCTTTGTGGAACACAGAGCAATCCAGGAGAGCAGTGTCACCTTAACAGAGAGCAAAATTATTGCGAGGAAGAGCTGCACACAGTCTCCAATTCACTGGTACAAGGACAAGCGACAGAGACAAAACCTAGAATGGTCTAAGTGCAATGGATGAGTTCCACTCATTGATGGCTCTGGACGCTTCAGATGGCAGCACAGATTTAGACAGAGGTACTGGCTTAATGTAAGATGTTATTATTAACTTGAGAGATCTGCCTTTCAGAGAGCTTGCACTCAATTGTATGGTGCTCTTATCTTGTCCTAAAAAGAGATCTCTATATGCATCCTATCTTACATCCTATCTTAAGTTCAAAGTCTTTTTTGGGGGGGAAAATGCACTAGCCTTACATTTCCAGGAGTTTGGTACAATAGGCTGCATCCCATACGCTGAGTCTTTGTCTAACCTCATCCCATTAGCAAAAGAGTTAATACTTGTTTGTCTGATGCCTGGGCAGTGATTGACAGTGCTCAGACTGTCTCACTGGGGCACCTGCAGATAACCACCTGAGATAGATCAGCACAGGAAACCATTTCCACACAGCGTGAATGCGCAGGTGGTGAGCAATGTAAGGAGCATGATTATTATCCCTTTTCTAGCTAACTGTTCTGGGCCCCCTGCATGACGTCTGCATAGTTGAAATGTCATCACTTAGCCAGATGTTGAAGTCACATCTATCTAAATCCAGTTGGATATATGGAAAGTATTGTCTATTTTGACGGGCATAAATCAAGTGGTATTTGTATGAATAAGGGATTATTACTAAATCGTGCACTTTCTATTAATAGATCCCTATTAATGCTGCAGGTGTTAGTAGTAACTGCTCTTTGAAGCATTACTTAATCAACCCCTTTGCAAATCCCCATAATCTAGCTCTCATAAAAATACATGGATTATTGATTGAGAGGACCTCTGGGATCCCTAAAACGAGGTTCAGCTCAGATGCTTGTGCAGTGCAGGAGACGCACTACAGATCGCTCCCTGGAATGTCTGCCAGGTGTTTGCAGTTTCATGCATAGTGTGTCTTGGAAATAATAAAAGAAGTGGGGGTGGAGGGGAGGTCATTCCCATCCAGGAAGACCAGACTCAAGTAGAGGAAGGAGAAGGAGGACCATTAGTAATAGCTGGAGAGGTTGAAGGTGCAGAGGTTATAGGGTGGCCTACTTCTCCCTCTCTGGGATACTTGTGATAGTGAAAATAGAGGGCAAGCAGATCTAATATATGTTAAGTTATCCTCAAAACTAACACACAGCATCCACTCAGGTCTGCAGCGTGTCTGTAAAGCACACAAGCAATTGGGACAAGCCTTTAGAAATATGTTGTGTACAAGGGGAGCCAGGAGGTTAAATTAGCATTTAAGAAACCTATGAAGAGAGTTAAATAATAGATTATTCCAAACAGCTCAGTGCTAAAATTTTGGGATTACATCTGCAAAGCATAGTGCTGACTAGAACTGAGCATGCAAAGCTAAAGCGCACCCATTCTCCCTGCTTGACAGACCCTTGTGGTTGAGTTCTGCCTGGCTCAGATCTTCAGAAAGGACTTCAGAGCCATTTCAGTGGGGTTTGGGCAGAATGCAGCTGCTTAAAGGTGGGCTACAACCATTCTGTGTGTGCTAGAGAGCCAGAGATACTTCAGGTGTCAAGAATAAAGCAATGTTATATGCAGAATAAAAACAAAGCCAGTAAGCAACAGACCCCACAGAACCCTATGCCCACAAGACTATACCCTGCTTCCTGGGCTTTTCATGCAGAGCCAGCTGGGGTCCCCCTCCACCATAATCACTGAGGAGCTTAAGAAACAGAGAAGCCCTTGAAAGTGTAATACAAGCCATTTCCCAGGAATCTTTGGGAATCCATAGCCCCAGGCACATATATTTATCAGTTCAGCTCAGCTCCCATGTAAGCCAGGTTGAGCAGCGCAGTGTCTTGCACTGTACTGTGGCTGGCTGGAGTCTCTAACAGGGTGTTCTGCAAATTCCCTGACAGGGTCAGGAGGGACTATGGCTCTGCAGCCTGGTAATACAGAGTGGGAGAGAGAGGATCCCCACACATCCCTCCATCCAGGGAGGGCTAAAAATTGGGAAATGCATGAACAGGACATTAATCAATCACATCACACTCTTCAGAAAGTACTGGAAGGTGCAGAAATTTTCTCAATGAGAAGGGATAAGAAGAAAAATCAACCCCTCACAGAACTGCTTGATAAAGTATCATTTTCCAGGGTGCCACCATCTGTTCTGTGTTATGGGGAATAACCTTGATGTTATTATATTACAGGATTATTAATATGCAGTAGTGTGTTAAATCTCAACCAAATGTATCAACTGCGAGATAGACACATAATATCACTGGTGGCTGGAACACAGTTCAGGAAAGTGCTTCTGTGAGGGTGCAGGACTTATTTAAAGTGCTTAAAGGTAAGAGCTTTCAGTGGTTGCACTAGATGGGTTCAACTCAGCTTTGGATCCAAAGTTAAATTCTCCTACCCCAATTCTTCAGCGTTTCACAGGAAAGGGGTATTAGAGCTTGAACTCCTGTGCATCACCAAACTGCAGCTGGTTCAGCAGACTGGCACCCTGCTGACCATGTACAGCAAGCACCTCATGGCTTTTTTCTTTCAAGAGGACCAGTCTGAATCAACAAGTGCTTTCCCTAAGGCAAGGAGCATTGCTGCTCTGCTACACACCAGGTTTGTGCACGTGAAGGGAAACAGAAAAGATGTGAAAGTGCTTTCACACTGCACCCCAATATAATTCTTAGGAGAGTTCAACTCTTCATTTATACTACAGTGCACGAAAAACCAAACCAAACCAAACGAAAGCAAATACAACCAAACCAAACAAAACCAACCAAACAAAAAAGACAAAAACAAATTAAAAAAAAGACCAACAGAACAAATGCGACAGAATGCATAGCTGTCATCCTAATATTTCTTCTTTTCCTTTTCTCTCCTGATGTGGGATTCTTTCCTGTTCGCATTATACTTGTGCCTTGAACCTTGGAAGATGAACAGCTAGGCTTTCTCAGTTAACTTTCTCAAATCATCTTGGAGCACTTGGAGGTTTTTCCCTTCACATCCTAATTAAGGGTATATCAGTGTCCCACTGGGACTGAAGCAGTTAACGAACACCATCCGGCAGGTCACTTATAAACTATTTGCCCTGAGATTGAGGGCAAACTCTGGTGAATTCCCAAAGAAAGAATCAAATGAACCTGTTAATGAGTGGAGCATTAGGAGGAAGAGAAAAACAAGGCAGGATCTGAGGTCTTAAGGAAATGTAGGAAATAAACGTTTGTTTATCTAATGGTTTTACTGGTGTCAATGCACAGGACTCCCCCTCCATTTTAAAGTAGATGCAAACAAAAGATTCAGTTGCAGATAAGCTTTGGGACTTGACTTTTACATGAGACACTTGTAAACATTCCTCAAAGATGGAGGGGAAGGGGGACCCGTAGCAGATTCATTTAAAATAAAACCTGGTAGCAAGGTTTCCTTATATTATCATCACTATCTAAAGCACCAAAATGAACTTCAATCCCATCTTAGCCTGTGTAACACCCCTATGTACTAAATCAGATTCTCTGTCCCTGGAAAGCTTTGTTTAAAATATTTGCTGCAGTTTTCAAAAAACAGCACAGTAACCTGAAGAGAAGCTCTTGGGACATTGCCAGCCTGTAGGAAATTTTGCAAGAGCCTGGTTTGGTAAACTTTTAATAGAAGATTCACAGAAGGTTTCCATTGTCAATTTGCCTGTCAGTGAAATGACTCACGGATCAGAAAAAAAAAATGCAGTCCTAGGAAAGAAAACAACAACAACCAAACAAAATAACCACACCAAACCAAAAAGCAAACCCCAAAACACACCCAAAAATTCATGTGTTGTCTAAGAGCAGCCAGACTGTTTTTTGTGTCTGTGTCTGTGAGAGGGCTTATCTTCCACTCCAAGCAGGCCTAGGATGGGAACAGTATCTTTGACTCAGAATTCCTCGTATTTGCATTATTTGCAGTAAAGCCTGACATATAGCAAAGCTAAAAGCTATACTGTAATAATACAAAATGTGTCCAAAGCTGGGAAATGTTTGACCAGAATACAGCTGCATGATTAATGTTCTTTCACATGAGAATGAAAAAACCAGATGCTTAGAAAAACCTCAAAAAGCTAACAAACCAACAAAAAGTTAATTTTTAAAAAATATAATGTTTTAGTTAAAATATAGAAGAGATCATTTAGAAAATATTTTATCAGAGTTTGTACTACAGGAAAAGGAAAGGATCTTACGTTGTCCTAATGTTGCTTTCTGTTTATCTGCAGAAAACATGTGACAGAACCTCCACTGGCATTCTGCGTCTTTGTTTTGTTAGAAGTAGACCAAAAGCACCACATACTGGGTTTTTTTCAAGCCTTGTGCAGCAATACAGATGCGAGGGCTGACTGAGAGTCAGAAGCTTTGCAGTGAGGCAGAAAGAAAGAACATAAATGAGATTTCCTTCTTAATCTAAGTTCTGACATGGAACAAGAGAAAAATTCTTTGATCCCTCCCAATTTTCACATGATATTGATGCTGGCAAACACATCTTGACTTTTCTAAAAGCTACAACATGACCCATAAGAAACCTTATTTATTGTTTTTACCAAAACCAGAAGGTCCCCAGAGAAAAGGTAACAAAGAAAGGCACAGAGGTCCCTGGAATGGCTCTCCGATTTGAAGAAAGTGAGTATCTAAACTATACAACTGGTGTTTCCACTTATTTTGCACTGATAGTCTCTTAGAGACAGAGCATTTTGAAAGTTTTCAGTTTGGCTGTTATCCCCTCCTGCAAGGTGGATGGCCTTCAGCTTCTTGTGTCTGTTGAAATGCACTGTCCATATTCTGCTTCTCAAAAGAGCTTCCTGCATCCCTTGTGGTGTCTATCGGTAGAGGGCTGAGAGACCTTAAAGGTGTCTCACCACCTTTTAGCCCTGCTGGGATTGAGTTGGTGACAAAGATGGAAATATAAAAAAGAGGAGGGCCACAAAATTGTTGTTCCCTGCTAGATAGTGAGGAAGGGGTGCACTTCATATGGATCAAGTGGAAGGCTGTAAGTAAATCCGACATGCTACACACTGTCATGGAGGGTCTCTAGAAGTGAAGGAGAAAGTTGACTGACTTCTGCTTCTGGGTTTTTGTGCTGTCCCATGGGAAGGGAAATAACAAGGAAGCTGGGAAGGTACTCCTGCATGTGGGGGTACGACCCCCACTCCCAAGATATGACTCTGTGACACTGCTGTTGTACAGTCCCCTCTGCATCCTCCAGCCATGACAACCTCTTTGAACCCCAAGCAGCTTCACTAACTGTCAGGGCCACTTCTTGGGCAACATCTTCACGAGCTGGTATTTGGTCCATTTCTTTCCTCACTCATTGACATCAACAGGATGTTTTCCACTTACTTTTTTGAAGCCAAGGTTGATGTTTTTGGGGTTTTTTTGGTGGGGAACACTTTAACAAGAACACTAATATGTTAATGGACGAGGACAGCTAGTCAACAACCAAGAGGAGGTAAAATTTGATGAAAGGCAGGCAAATAATAATTTAATAAGAAGCACAGTAGTTGGTTCCTAATGTCCACTGGCTCCCCTTCTCAAGGTCTTACCTGAAGTACAGACAGTGAAACACTGAGGTCCCTGTATTGACTTCAGAAGAGATGAGTGATCCTCAGCTGGAGTCTCTTATTCTGTAGCCAGGGTATCTGAAATGTCTAGATATTTTTGTTCCCTTATCTCCTGGGCTAACCCATGCCTCCAGTTTTTAAAGCCAGAATTCCATGTTCAGCTCAAACATAAGTCAACTGTCTTGACAGAGAAGTCAGTAGAAATTTCCAGCCATTAATCCCAACTGAATTGCTCCATATCTTCTTACAACACTCACAGGACTATGCGAGTTGCAACACCAAAACCCAAGAATTAGCCAGCTGGCCCCCGCCAAGGCTCGTCTGGCTTCTTTGTCTCACAGTGACCAGACCCAGCTGCCTCTGTGGAAAACTGGTTTCTGCCATAGTCGTGGTACCTACCATGAATAAGTTGCCCCCACAATTTGATATCTTAAGGAGGGGCTCAAGAGAATTTTCATTCCCTCACATTGTCCTATTCCTATTTCTGTGTTTTACCCACAATTCAAAACATCAAGGGAACTTTCAAAGCAACATTCTCTATTTCACAATGTCGTGGTAAGTCAAGCATATGTAGACCAAAAATCTAATAAAAAAAACTATGAGGAGTTTTAATCAGAAGAGTATATTGAAATGTAGATAGTAAAACTGCTGTAACTAACTGCAGATGCTAAAGAAACTATAAAGCCACAGTCAGCATGATTTGCCACATTACTTTGTTAGAATGAAGACTGACTATAGTTTTATTATTTGACTTAATAAACTGGCATTTTTTTATTATATAATGCATCAAGTTGCTGTAGTTTTACTATAGTAAATACAATTCAACCGTAGTTTAAAGAGAGATGCTGGTTTTATTTGCTTTTTTTAATACACACAGTGAAGTTGGGAGAAGTACATGGGTAATGCTTCTTCTGTACCCTTCCTTTAATTTTCACTTAACTTTGTGTTTGAATGTGTGATTTCTGTTTTCAACCATTTTTCATTTTGTTTGTGCTTTTCTTGAAAGAGAAAGTCACCTTCAGTGATTTTTGCAGCACAAGGGTTTGATATTTGAGACAGAGAAAAGTGACATTTGAATTCCTCTTTCAGACAGATATGAAGGTTTCTGCATTTGAAATACAAGGTATTTCACACAGCTCTCATTCTGAAGTTTCTATATGAGAGGTGTATATTGCTGGGTAGTGGTTATTTGGTCCATCTGGAAATTACCATACTAAGAGCCAGAAGGATAGGCTGTAAGTGTTATGTAAGTGTTGCCTATTTTTTCTTACAGTGTTGCATTTGTACACTCAGCCTAGCTCTTTCCCTCTGTGCTCGCTTTTATACACCCACCCAGAAAGCAGCAGTGTGATATTCTCTGAGAATTATGTACTGGTGCCAGACTGAAAGTCAAAGAAACCACAGAAGCAGAAAAATATGTAGATCTTACTTTCCTTCTCCCAGAGGCTAGGATGACACAGCTCTAGCACGGATGGGGAGAAAGCATGTTAATAAAAAAAAAAAAAATCACATGAATCATCAAACTAATGCCAACTGACAGTGATTTTCTCCATGTGTCATTGTTAATTGTATTCTTACTGCTTTATATGTGAATATACATCTCAGTAGTCAGATCCTGCAGCCAAGGAATATTATGGCAAAACCCAGACCCGTGATACTCATTCAGGCTGATGCATTTACATGAACATCTAAAGCATTCACTTTTACTGTATGCACACACACTTGTGCTAAAATTGTAGGCTTTAGTATCATGTGTTGGTTGTCCCTATTCTCCAACTTCACAGCAGAGGCCTGTGTTGTAGGAGCACCATGGACACAACACATTCCTCGTCTCAGCTACCCCAGGGCATGCCCTCTGTAGATGGTTTGCTTAGGTTTTTTGTTCACACAAAACACAGCTTGGCAAGAAAATCATGGCACAAACAGACAGAAATCCAAACATGCCCTTAATTCAGACCTCATGCACTGCTCTGAAGGAATTTTGAGACAAGCTGAGGGTTGACTTACCTGTTTTCCTCACCACTTCTCCCTAAAGCTGTAGCTGCCAATTTTTGTCGCTGGCTAAAATAATAAAGATTTGAAATATTTCACTTTTTTTTTAACTGCACCTTTTTTTTTTTTTTTTTTTTTAATAACAAAGACCAGTAGAAGTTTATTTTTGAACAAAATTGTACTTGGTAAGTGTGATTTATTGCCAGGGAAAGGCATGGTCAGAGAAAACTGAGTTACCTGTGGTTTTAACAAAGATTATTGACCTGAGCAGTCAGTGCCATTGCAGAAAAGCTCTGGTCCAAACCCAATTTCTGCCACTGAAACCAGGTGTAATCATTAACCAAATGGGAGCAAAGAACACAAACCTTGGAGAAATTTTGGGTACAGGCAAATTCAAATCCAAATATAAAGCTCCTGCAATAAAAGAAGATAAAACACTACAACAACCATTCCCCTTGCTCCTTTCAGCTGAAATGCTTGGGGAAAATTGTTCTTTGGACCAAAATCTATGCATTTAACTTTGCGTCCTGCATGTCAACTGCGACATCCGGTCATCAAATCTTCTCCACCATAAGCAAATGAATCCTGTGGCTTTGGATGTCATAGCATCAAGTCAGGCTCACAATTGAGAAGTGTAATACCACCCACAGCAGAAGTGAAATAGGTATAGCAGAGCCACTAAACATTTCACCATATTCTGTCCATCTTTGTAATTTTTGCTTCCTTCCTCAATCCTCCTCCCCTTACAGCCCGGAAAAAACTGGCAGCTATTTTAGGTATCCCACCGTTATCATGGAGATGCAATCCCTGCTAAACAAACGATTTCCAGTGCATTGCCAAGTAAACCCTGGGCTGGCCTTTGACTTCATCATCTGAAATATGACCATAAAAATAATGAGCCTGTAAACTGCTTTTGGCAATTATGCCCCTGCTGGAATGAAAGGACGTTGTCATTAGCATGCAGCTTATGAACCCCAGCTTGCTGGTCCTGGCAGGCAGCCAGCCTGGGAAACCGAGCCGGCCTTAAAGCTGACACAGGTTCAATGGGATAATTAGGCAGCTTTTTTGTTTGAGTTTGTTGATATAAATGTGGTAGAGATTAGCCTTTTCCCCTTCAGCTCTGGGTAATGGTCAGGGCTAACAGGTGTCAGGCTAATGGTGGTGCGGGAAATTAATACTTGGTTTCCTGGTACCTTCCTTTGTTGTTTTTCCCCACAGAGGAATTCCTCCAAATCTTCAAGCATTTTGCAAGCACCTTCCCTCCCTCCCTCTTTCCCTCTTCTTATTTATCTTTGCCCAAAACATTTTATCACGAAGAGCATGCTGTCAAGTCACATACAAAAGATCTGGGGTTTGCTGACTGGAAAATAAATTACCATCAATCAAATTGGTCAATCAGCCTTCCAGTTATAAGGCTAAGGAATAAAGCTTAAATTTTAAAACAGCAATGAGCCAGACCTGTTTTTGAAGTTTGGGGGAAATCTCTGGGGAAATGAGGCAAAGTAGAATAAAGGACATCCAGAATGTCACACAGCTCTGAAGAAACTACAGTACCACTTATAAAAGTGTTTAGGTCACTTAAACATCTGGTTATCTTAAGCAACTCGGGACAGGGTTGTTGGCACTCAGGAAGAATTGAAAAGGCCAGATCACCTAACAGCTCTCTGTAAGTCCTTAAAGCAGAGTCTAGCTGTACTTAATGTCAAAGTAAGTGAGATAGCAAGAGAAATCGTGAGCGTGTCTCTGCGCACGCTGAAGCTAGACAATAGCACATGCAGAAAGCAAGCTTTCATATTCATTTTACTCATACACATGTATCTTGAGGGTGCCAAAGCACTGTAAAGGGACAGCTAAGACTGTATACCAAAATCGCTTTGCCCATCTGCAAAATGTAGCTACTTGTGGGGAGAGATCTGCTAACTTGGGCATCAAAAGCATGTGGCAGCTTAGCTGGCAGGGGAAAAACCCATATGAAAGGATATTTTCCTGGTAATGTGCCATTGTTTATGCAGGACATGGTGGTAGGTTGCCTTTCAATTAGAAGAAAACACAGCAGGGAGGACAAAACCCCCATTCTGCTAAGACACGGGGCAGAGAGCAGCACCATCTGCTGAACCTCATGGTGGTCTCAGCAATCGTGCAGGCTTTCCCTCCCCTTCTTTACCTCTGCTTTTTCTTCTTCACCATTAGCATTCCCTTTTCCCAAGACCTACAACCCTTCCCAGTCTCCCAGGCTGTCCTCTGGCTCCACACTCTGCACCCACACTCTGAAATACACAGTCCCCTTAATTTTCTCCTTCCCCTCTCATCACACCAATCTGATTCTCTCCTGACCCATGCTGTGTCTCATCACTCCTCTGCTTCAAAGAGCAGCCAGCCCACTAGTCAGCTCCTAGGCAGGAAGGCCATACTTCTTCCCTGCTCCCCATGGAGAAGCTTAGGCCAGGGTATGGATATTCAAGAGACCACCACTGCATTCCTCCCTTGCATTCACACCAACAAAGCATGACAAAGATGCTGCAGGGATGCCATCCCTCTCATCTCCGTCATTCACCTTCTCATCGGTGCTGCTCCCTCTGACTCGCTGCAGGCACAAAGGCACATTTGTGAGCTGGGAAGGATGAAGATTGCTGCACTCCAGCTTGTCCTGCGTGAGTGCAGCAGGGAGAGAAGGTGCTCATACTTTATAAAGCCTCTTGAGAATACAGAGAAACTGGGAAGAGTCACCAGAATGAGGCTGTATGTCCTCTTTCAATAAAGGCACTTCTTGAAAACCTACTGGACCTGACTTGGGCCACTAATGCAGCCATGAAGCCATGGAGCTCAACCCAGGCCACGTATTTCTCAGCTGTTTGCAGGCTCATACACAGCACATCATGGGCTATGCCTTGTCCAGACCAACAGGCTGAAAGTCTGACATGGCCATATCCATCCACAATGTGGTCACAGCAGTTTAAACTCATCTTTAACATGAGAACCACAAAAAGTCACTATATGGGAACAGGAAAGAAGAAGCTCAGAGAAGTTCTTGCTGCTTAACTTGCCCCGAAGACCTCTGTGAAGAAAAGAGAGTTAATACAAAAGCCTCTCCTTCAGCAGCTGAAAGTGGAAGATCCAGTGTTTGGAATTTGAGAGTTGTTAAATGTTTCAGTGGGAGATAAACTGTACGCTTTTAATGATATGAAGAGTCATTTGGAACAGATTGCTATGGACTGTGGCAAATTCTCCACTTGCTGGAGTCTCTAACTAAAGAGCAAATCCATCTCCAGTTTAAAGTTTCCAATTGAAAACAATTTGTTGGGCTAAGTGCCAGAATCACTGCATGAAATCTACGGCTTTTCTAATAAAATAAGTCAGACTAGGTAATCACGACGGTTTATTGCAGCCTGAAAGTATATTAATCTATCTTTTCCAGAAAATAGCAGCAAAAACATTGTGCCTACAAAGCCCTGGTGCATGCAACAGGTATGTATGTCTGAGTTTGTGTATCATAGCAACATTTGAGTTACATCAGCTTTGGGCTCATAATTGGAACAAGAAAGATAAAAAACAAACAAACAAATACACCACCCCCCCCAATAATCAACCTCACATTGGTAGATTGCCAAAGACTGCAAAATAGAGGCTGCATTCATTTCACAGAGATTATGACAGACCCTTTCCTTTGCTTTTCCTACTGTGAATGAATTTAGCATAAAAGTCAAATGGAGAAGGATAATACTTCACCCTAGCAAAGTCTGACACCAAGAGAAGATGATACAGCCTGCTCTACTGACAGTAAAAACACCAAAAAAACCCACCCCAAAACCACACACAGCAAGACAAGTAACATTCATTCCATCAGCAACTTTGATTAAACAAAAATCCCTGCAAAGCACAGGTTAAATTTTTTTCTGTTTGTGGAGCAGTTCAACATTTTCAAGGCTCAAATATAATTTATTGACTAAGACGAATGTTATACCAAGAGTTCTGTATGATAAACTTCTACTTCAGACAACTACCTGTGGTCAAAATGCAGATCCAGAACCTAGAGTGGCTGCTTTAGTCCCTGGTTTTGTTTAGGGAAACAGCAAGTAGAGCTTTGCAGGCTTCCCAGTCCAAGGCAGCAAGAGGGGCGAGGAAAAATGAGCAAGGAAAAAACCTTTGCCAAAGGACATCCAGAAAGTCAAGGGGCAGCAAGGCAATACTTTGAAACAGAAAAGACAAACGGGATATAAGGAGATTTACTACTGATTTCCAGAGAGTAACAGCAGAAGAGCATTGGTAGGGTGACACTTCCAGCATCAAGGCAGATGAGTGAATGAATTCAGGTGGTAGCCTGGCAATGCACAGACATAATTTAATACCAGGCTGTAACACAGAGGATCCTGTCAACCTGCCAGAACTGCAGGTGAAGGCTGAGAGTTTGCAACATGACATTAATCCCCATGTCATCCTGACTCACAAAGTCTTCCCATAAGAGAAATATCTCTTGCCTCCATTCAGTCTATTCTTCATGTGCCACACGTGAATCCTTTGCTTAAGTTAGTGTCCTGAGTCAGAGGAGCCTTAACTTGAATTATTACCTTCCATAAGGTCTTTGAGTACTTTAGTACTTAAAGTATAATTTTAGAAGTCAGAACCAACAGAGAGAGACAGAGAAGTACGTGCAACACAGTAATTTACAGACACAATGGAGGATGTCCAAAAAAATAGAGAGGCGAGAGGAAAGAAAATAGCCAGATGCCCAAAATAAAGATTTAAACTCTCATTTCTACTGATTGAAGATGAAAAAAAGAAAAAAAACCTACCTAGGTCACTGTTAAAAAGTGGATTCCAGTGAGAGAAAATAAAAAAATTCAGATCCAAAATTCAAAACACCACTGAAAGGTGGAATTTGGAGATGGGAGAGGTCAAAGAGGACTCAGGTCTTACCCTGGAAAAGTTTGTTGTTACAGACGGAAAGAAAGGGGAAAAAAAATGAATGTTTGCTGTTTCTTCTAAAACGAAGTCTCTAAGAGATCTTTTAGAAGCAGGGCACTGGGAAGTGTGGGATAGGATTTCACAGCTTTTGGCAGCTGTCTTATGCCTTCTTTCTCCACACACAGTGAGAGCAAATTTCTTTCTAAAAGTATTGGCTAATTCCATGGGGAACAAGGATGCCTCAGGAATAAAACATATCTGTTGAACTCCCATTTACACCCGTTCTGCACTGAGGTACATCCAGCTGACTTCACTGACATCTAACCCCAGCTGTACTGATCTCAAAAACCAAAACCAAAACCACAACAAAAAAGCCTCCAAACAAAAATAAAACAACACATCATAAAACAGCCTTGCAAAACCCTTTGTATCTTCCCTAATCTGATGTAATGACAGATGATTTTTGATTTTCAGTATGCAAGAAGAGGCATTCACTAGATTAAGGATTCAAGGCACCATCCTACTAAGCCCTTATATCCCATTAAAAACCTCCTCTCTTTCAGCTGCTACACAGTCCATGGGGTTTTTCCCTTGCACTACACCGGAAAAAGTGCTTTGCTTTGTTTCACAGAACTCTCCTTATAGCAGTCATGAGTGAGTAGTTCACCACTGAGGAAGGGCTAAAAATATTTCCAGATGAGCTCTCATGTGGATAACAGTTGAGAAAAATCTATTACAGGGTTTTGAATAGAGGATACTCAATATTCGTAAATTAACCATCCCACACAAAATTCAGTGTCACTGAAAGTATATTTCAATATGCATGTCAATTAGGTAAACACAGAGGCTCAAGAAAAGAAGTAGTAGTTGCTGCTGAGATTGAGGTGGGGTTAATGATGACTAATACACTTGTTATGGAACATTCTTCAATTAATTCCCCTGGGGAGGCAGTGAATCTTGTTATCTAATCTTACATACACCTCCCTAACCTCCACTTATTTTCAAAAAGTATGCTAAGCACTTACTATGTATAGAAGAAGCCAAAACATGTATGGTTTTCTGTGAGAAAGACAGTTATTTCTGTCAGAGGACGGCAGACATAATGGAAGGTGAGAAGGAAACTCAGATATAGTTATATTGAACAAACATGTCTAGAAGCAAGAAACAGGGTGAAGTTGGAATAGGTAATCTCACAGTCACATCAAGACAGGGAGAGATGTTTTTCTTCTTGAAGAAAATGTGAGAGAGCAGATTTTCAGCTATATCAGGAATAAAGTCTAAGAGTACTTTCCATAAAAAAATTCTGACAATGGTTTACAGCATGATCACAAAAAAAAAAAAAAGGCTTATCATGATTCTTTGAGAGGAAAGTACTGTTCAGACACAATATTCTCTGAAGAGATCTTGGAAATCGTTACAGTTCATTTGATAATATATTACCTGATAATAGTTTCCTCTTCCCTCATGCTCCCTTCAGTTGCAGTGATTCATGATGAATTCATACTACACGATGAAGTCATCCAACAATTTCTGAATAATGATTAAAGATGTCAGTACTGTTTATTGTTCTGGTTCAAATGCAAGAAGAACCTAATAACATAAACAATAAATACCTCAATATTTCATAAGTACTATTCTCTGCAGCAAAAGATATATATAGTTGAAAAATATTGAAACCAGAGGGGCAAAGGGCTGTAAATAATAAAATATCATAAATAAAATACTTGTATTATAGAGAAATTACCATTTATTGCAGCTGCATGTAGTAACATTTGAAAGGTAATATATATAGCTTTAGGCATGTAGTATTTATCTTATATAAGATTTTAGTCAAACAAGACCAGGAAGCTCACTGAATGCTGTTACCATTTGAGCAGGTAATGACAAGTTTGATCAGATCTGGGCAAATCAAATACAAATGTCACATAATTGATGAAAAATTATTACCATTGTTTACATTATGGATAAAATGCAGCTGTTTAAAATTGAATGGATATTAAAGCCATACCTGCATATTATCCAAGAACCTGAATAGTTATTAGCTCTGATTTTGTTTATTCCTGACATGCGATTTTTTCCTGTGAGCAGGATTTTGGTTAGCTGGAAAATATTTAATCTGCACAGTTGTCCTTGTAGAAGTCCATCCATAAAATGTTTGGGATCCATAATTCTAGTTTAGAGTTCCACCCTAAACAAATATCAAATTACCTTGATGTTGGCAGGTGATGAACACCTGAAAGCCTCAAGTAGTGGCTGGTCACCTATTGCCATTTGGCTGTGAGATTTCACCTCCCCTTGCTCACCACATTTCTTCTCTCCTTCCTTTTTCACTGAACTGCTAAAACAGAGAGTCAGGAAGGATGAAGGCAGCCGTGGAGGCCAGGCATCCACCCATGGTTCATCCTATACAGGCATATGGGATCCAGCTCTTCATAGATCTTTTGCCCCAGATCTATGCTCAAACTGTTCCTTCCATTTGTTTCAGATGGCCACTCTGTTCCTACCGGCTTTTGCTTTATTAATAACAATAACCATACACTCAAGCATAAGCAGAATATCTGTTCGTGTGAGAGAGTGGGATCTAAAGAGTCTTAGACTCCAAGGATAGGAAGGTTTATAAGCTAATGCGTACAGACAAGAAAACCACGAAATCCAAATGCCCTCAGAAATAAAAAAGAACCACAGAGACAAATTCAATTTCCACTTCTTCACAATACAGCATAAAATACAGAGGAACGCCCCCCTTCATTAACATCACTCAGAATCCATGCTTAAAAGACTCTCAGTATTTAATGCAGAAATGAGATACTCATTAAATGTTTGTTCCTTAAAAACTCTCACTCTGTAAAGGGAATTCAATCTGGTTCTCTTTAGATCCCAGTGTTAAAGGGCCTTATGGTGGGTTTCTCATAAGCAAGCTCTTAACTATTTCAGCTTGCTGAAAGTATAATGTGGAAAAAAGCACATTTATTTGAAAAACAAATCTTGAAAGTTTAGCCATTAGTCTCAACACCAATAAAATCTTCTGGTAGAGTCTGGAGTCTCTCAGGGGTAAATGTACAGGTGCTAAGTGCTGAGCAGCTGCAGCAAGTGATGAATTTAGAGAATGGTATGAAGTTTAAAAACCAAGATGACCAAATGAGATACATTTTACAATCAAAGCCCAAGCTTATGTTAAAAATTAGAATGCCTTTATAGATGCTTTTGTTTTTCCCCTGAGCCTTCTAAAATCAGTATAGCAGCTAATGCAGAGCTAACAGTCAAAGTATTGAGTACTTCTGGCAAGTTCTGGCTCAGTGAAAATCCGAAGCAGAAAACATTTGTGAATTTTTTTTTTTTTTTAATGTGTGTGGTAGAATGAAAGGCACAAGATTAATGCTCATACCCTATTCATTTACATAAAAGTCTCTTCATCCTACTCCAACAGTCCTGGGAAACTACACAGTGAGTGTAAACAAAATCTGCACATTTTTTCTGAGACCTTTCACCTAGCCAGAATGGTATAAAGGATATTTAATGTTAGTCACTTTCTTATCCTGTAAATAAGAAATCATTGGATTTAATTAAGTGTATCTATGCTGATACAGTATTAGCCACAAAGTGATGTGGAAATAATCTGGCTTCTTGGCCTGAAAATTTGTGGCTGTAAACATTACATTATCACAATTTAATGTCCTGCTAGTGAGTCAGTCTGTCCATCCATGCAGCAGCCATCCACGTGGAGTTCAATGCATTTCTGTATGGAACTCAGAGCCCCTTTCCCCATCTGCACTGACTTCATGAGGGGCTGCTTCTGCTCAGCTCATGCCACTGGAAATAAGCAGTAGAGTCTCTTCAGTAATCTTCTGAATGACGCAGATTCTTAACTGGAGCCATGATGCAGACACACGGCTTTGTGCAGGACATCCTCCCATGTGTGGGAGGGCAAGGATGTGCTGGGAGAGTGGAAAACAAATCAAGAACAAGCCATGATGTTTTGTTAGAAAATCAAGCTGAGGGTGATTCTTTCTGAGATGTCTCTTGAGCAGGCAGAGCAACTTGCAATTGTCTATTTGTTGAAAAACATCCTCACAGTAGCGCATATGTGAAACCTTATAGCATTTCCCCGTATTTAAACACCTGCCTCTGTTACCTACATGTCAGGCTCACCCTGAAATTTCCTCCAAGCTGTGTGTGGGGCCCCTGGCAACACCATGACCCCGTGCAGTTGACAGAAGTGTTCCTTCCAGAGAAGTAGGAACCAGTCCAGTCTTGAAGTAAAAACCATGTATTAAAAACATCAGTCTTCCTTTAAAAATGATCAGTCTAAATGTACATATTGGGCCAACCACTACTAATATGTTTAGCTTTTATTTTTTTTATAAGAAAAATTAAACAGCTCATTTAATGAATTAGTGATTTTCTCTTCCATCATTAAGTCATTTCTAGAAAGAAAAAAATATTCCAAGGCCAACCTTATATTTATCATGTTCAGCGCAAAATAAATCCCATACCAGGTCCTCTATCCTGGGCTTCCCAAACTCTTGTACACGCTTTATAAACACTATTAATCATGCAGAACCTGTCAGCAGTGTTAGCAGAGCACATAATGTATTTGGAACATTTGCAGCATAACAGCTTTGAATGTAAAGGTCACCATCTCTACATTAACTCCATCAAAATAATTGGGTAATTTTCCCTTAAAAACACACAATACAGTTTCTCCCGGAGATCCCAAGTGGCAGCTGACTCTGACATCTGTGAAAGAAAGCATGGAGCTGCATGTATAGTATCACAAAGCTGCATGGAAGATCAAAAGAAAGTATTTGCTTATGTTAGCTCCCAAACAGAGGAATGTCAAACCCAGGAACCACACCAATGCATCCAAGTCAAGCCCATGCAAGTGAAGCATTTTTTGCAGGAATGATGTAGCTCTTCTCCATCGGCGAGTGGGATCCAGCTGGTCTGCAAGCGCCTGAGGAGTTACTGTGGCTGAAAAAAGCCCCCTTCCTTCCTCCTCTTCCTTCCACTGGGAGCAACTGTGAATCTCCTTCGCTGGGCATGGGAGCCGAGACTGACCTCCTCTGAAGGCGCACCGGCACTACTAATCAACTAGTGTGCCTTCCTCGCCTCTCCTACAGTGCCTTCAGCTCTGCCTGTCCCATGGCCCAGGACTGCACCTCATCCTTCTGCTTCTCTCTACAAAACTTTGCCTCTTACTAAGCTGATGGAAGAAGGTATCATCTTTCTCCTCCACCCTTGCTCATCTCCAGGCTGAGAAACAAAAACATTGTTCTGAAAGTCAGGTCAGCTGTCTGGTCATGGTGAGTATTTTGTTCACCTTCTTATCACACCTTAGGATTCATTTCACATGTTGGAACAAGGTCTTGGTCTCATATTATATACAAGTGAAAAGTCCTCAAGACTTAAAAAAGTAATCCAAACCATTGATGTTCTGGGGATTTCCATAGTTTAGGCAATGGTACTAGTTTCTATCATAATTGCAAGCAAACCTGCATTGGCTGCAAATAGTCTATGCTGACAGGTATAAAAGGCAGCTCTCAAGGATCACTTTCAGGGTTTGAGTTTAATGCTAATCTACCTTTAACATACCATGGCTCCAATTTCAAGGTAAAAGAGAGATAAATTTTAAACAAGTCCTTAGACACAACATATTCTCACCTCTTCATGTCTTCCAGCCTCTGCTGCTCAGGCAGAGGCATCCCAGGAGCAGCCATGGCACTCCACCCAAAGCAGTGAAAGGACCAGACTGAGGGCAGAAACGAGTCAAAAGTCCCTCTGATGAGGGTGGTGTGCTGAGGTGGGATGCTTCATTGCTCTGTCCTGGAACTCTCTGAGCTCCAGCTCCCCGAGTTCAGTGTCACCCCATCAAGGCGGAACCCATTCAGCACACTCCTTGCAGCACTTGTTCTTCAGACAACATTGCAGCACTGGCCTGTGATAGCCTTTAACCCGCAACAACAGAAAGGTGGGCTCTGTCAGACCAGTCAGCAATTGTGGGCACCCTCAGCAGGAGGAAACAAGCAAAGAAAAGTCTGCATATTTAATGTAATTTATGAAGGCTTAGCGAGGACATTGCACACAAATATATCCACATTACATGGCCATTTTTATGGAGAGAGAATTGGTCAGAGCGAGCATAAGATGAAACAGACTCGTGACATTTTAGTGACTAGAATCCATTCCCTTTTTTACAAAAATGCTAGAAAAACAAAACCAAAAACAAACAAACAAACAAAAACCCCCAAAACTTTGCACAGCTTCATTAGGAATGTTTTTATAAAAACAGGCTTCTCCAGAACTTACTACTTGATGATTCTCTACTGTGATACACTGGCACATCCCTAACTCACTTATTTATAGTAAGGAAACTGAAAGTTCTTTGAATGTACAAGATTTACCCCTTCTGGTTCAGGAGTCTTACATGTAAAAAGTGTAGGAAAAAATTATTCCATCATATATCCCCCATTTTTATTCTAAATCATAGCAGAAAACAAGAATAAAACAGTAAGGAGACTGTTTGACCTCATCTCTAACTCCAAGAAGCAGATAAGTTTTCCTTCCCATGAATCATCAAAACATTATTAGCACAATAAAAAGTCCTCAAAAAAACCCCCAAAGCAGCCATAACAAACCAGAAGCTAACTATTGCCTCTCCTCTATGCATAATCACTTTTCATAATAGGATTTTGCATATCACAGAATCATAAGGGTTGGATAGAAACTCTGAGATCACAGAGTCCAACCTTAGACCGAACACTACCTTGTCAACTAGACCACACCACTAAATGCCCCATCCAGTCATTTCCTAAACAACTCCAAGGATGGTGACTTCACCACCTCCCTGGGAAGTCCATTCCAGTGTTTAACAATCCTTTCTGTGAAGAAATTCCTTCTGATGTCCAAACCGAACCTCCCCTGGCACAGCTTGAGGCTATGTCCTCTCATCCTATCCCTAGCTACCTGGGAAAAGAGACCAATTCCCACATCACCACAACCTCCATTCAGGTAGTTGTAGAGAGAGATAAGGTCGTCCTTGAGTCTCCTTTTCTCCAGGATAAACACCTCCAGCTCCCTCAGCATCTCCTCAGAGGACTTATGCTCTAGACCCTTCACCAGCTCTGTTGCCGTTCTCTGGACTCGCTCCACAACCTCAATGTCTTTCTCTCAGTGAGGAGCCCAGAACTGGATGCAGTACACAAGGTGTGGCCTCAACAGTGCTGAGTACAGGGGAACAATCACTGCCCTGGTCCTACTGGCCACACTATTGCTGATACAAGCCAGGATGCCACTGGCCTTCTTGGCCACTTGGACATGCCACCAGCTCACATTCGGCTGCTGCTCACCAACATCCCCACATCCTTTTACGCTTGGACCCCTTTCCAACCACTCTGCCCCAAGCCTGTAGCACTGCCTGGAGTTGTTGTGGCAGATTTGCAGACAGAAAGCCACAAAAGACCACCAGACAGAATGAGCGATGTCATGAGCAAAGAAACACACAAGCAGTTTTACCTAACAGCTAAGGCCATTGCTGCAAACATCAAGATTCCTCCAAATAAGATAAACTGGGAACCAACAGAGGCCTCAAAGTACTGCACGCTTCTTCCTGTCAGAAGATGTTAAGTGCTTTATTAAGTTATCCACATAAGATACATTATTTCATGTAGTCAACCATCAATGCGATGAATTTATTCCAGCCAGCGTGTCACTTTTGAACTTTCCCAGACTTGTTACCCTATAGTCTGGAAGATGACTCTAGCCATTTGAGGCCTCCTATAGTGAATGATTTTCACGTGCTGGTTACTTCAAGCAGTGGTGTGAACCCTGGGTATCTCCTTCACAATCAGACAGCCATCTTCCTTTAGCTTTAAAATAATTCCTTTCATGACGTTTTTTGAGAGGTCACGCCAACATGTGACACGCACCCCTTGGAGCCAAATCAGCATATGTTTTACCATAGGTTAGAGCCATGGAGAAATATATCTTCCACTCTTTGTGCTCTGAACTGAAAGTTTTATGGCACAGGGAACATAAACCTGTCTGGATGAGCTGATGTTACAGAGGAGAGTCAAAACACCCAGTCCATCAGGTCAACCAGCACTACTGATAGAATCTTCATGGAATTATAAGTTATAAAATACCTTAAATCTGTCCAAATGGTGGACTGGAAAATTCATCAAGTCCTTTGTACCCAAGGAAATAGCCAGAAATAGATTCTTTCATTAGCACTGAATTCTTATCCAAAGGCAAAGTGGTGGTTTTGAATTTCCTGGTCTCCTCATCCCTGGATAATGTCACCGTGTCCTCCTTGGCGTTGCAATTTTTTCTCTTCCTAGCAACGGGCTAGGTCAAGTTACTCTCGTGCTGCCCTTACATGGCATGGGGGGAGAAAACCTCCTTTAGGTCATAGCCATTTGATTAATTGCTGTCACTTTTAATGAGTGCTAATAGCTTAGATTTTTCAGAGGAAATAGCAGCCTAGTATAACTGGCCTTTGGCCACTAGTTTGTTTTCAAACTGTGTTGGCTTGCTTTGACCATTAGCCAAATCCAAATCCCAGGAAGAGGGAGAGATGAGGCTCTGCATTTTACTGTTCAAACCTTGTATTGTCCATGGACCAGTTTTTAAGCCATTAAACTATACTTACAAAGAGAACCAGATGAGGAAACAGTGCAACACATTGGGAAGAAGGTAGAGAGAGAAACCTGTTCAGGAGATTTCCTTCAAAATGGCAGATGTCAGTTGCTGTTCACGCTACCAGTGTCACAGTGAAGTGCTGCTATTTGGCCTCCCTGTCAAGCTTTGCTGAGCACAAAAGCAAAGCTGAGACACCGAGCACAAAATCCTGGGCCCACAAAAGGAAATGGTAACCATTCCCTCCCAACATGCAACCATCATAGGCAGGATTTCAGCTTCAGACTCTCCTATTAGCTCAGCACATCACCTCAAATGATGAGGTCCCAGTACCTTTCCCAGCTTTCCCGTCTGCACAGAAGAGGCACATTTCCACGCCTATGTGAGCTGCTTGGAGGTGAAGGGCTCAGAAACCTGACTGAGCCCCCATGACTCCTCTGTGACAAAGCAGAAAAGAGAATGCTGAAGGCAGGACTGCAGGACGGGCTAACACTTCTGATAAATACAACAAAAGCCACCCCAACAATCCGTAAACAGTGGTATAATTAGCAAATGTTTTTCTATTTACTTCCTTTAATATGCAATAGGGGGAAACGAAATAAAATGTCAAGGACTTCATCAAACAGATGGTTCTGCACTTATTATTTTTCTCTGCCGTATTGTTTGCGTCAACTAAAGAAGAAACTCTTTTACGAAGTGTGACTCATGGATTCCTGGGAAGCTGCATTCTCAGCAGGGGGAGGACAGCGGGGAAGGACAGGAAAGGGGAGGGAAGAGAACTCAGCTCATGAGCTTTTATTAGGAGCATTATTATGTCTCATTAATTAATCTGACCGTCGCTTTAGTGACGTCTCGGTCTCATTTCACAGGAAAAAATTACTCTGGATTGCCAAGTTAAATAGACAATTACAGGAAGACCAAATTATGCCTACATTGCATTCCCTCAGGGCACCAGGCCAAGTTCATGTCAAATCCATAATAACTAGACTACCCTCACTAAAAACAGCTCCTGTGGACATACGTCATGAAGCATTTGTAATCTACACAGAGGATGTATTGATCTTCCTTGGGCTTCCTTTCTCATAAACTCATAATAGCAAAGACAGGATTTTCTAAGTATCTAAATCTCTGCAGCACATATGCAGAGCATAAGCTGCGTTAACTCCAATAAAGCCTAATTAAAGAATAACCATTAGCTGTTTAATTTCCTTTTCCTATCCCAAGGGGCAACTACTTAGAAAGCAGGCGTAGAAGCTTAGTATATTTCAGAGGAGGAATACAAATTTAAAAAATCCTTGTATTTTCCCTGAAGACAGACACACAGGCAAAGCCCAGGAAGGGTCTCTATTTACCTGGAGAAGAAACCTCACAAACTTTCCAGATCTGCTTGGACTACAGAAAAGCTGGGAGATCCCTACAAAAAGAAGGGACGTGACCGAATGTGTCTGAGAGAATGCTATGCCCTTAAAAAAACAGTCGACATGAGAACTACTTACACCTTCAAATCTCATTCTCATAATTCCTTGTCCCACCTGCAACCCCAGCTCTTGGTCTATTCTTTCTCTCTTCCCCTCACGTGCAGGTCTGACCGTTTCTCATCTCCTCTGTCTGACAGCTCCCAGATGGAGGTGCTACATTGTCCCTAATCCTTGTACAATACTTGATAAGTGCCTTCAGCTCTGGTGTTTTGGAGCCCCTTCTCAAGCACAGGTTTCCTTACTCAGGGCAACAAATGCCAGTGGTTCAAGAAAAACTGGTGTTGATTGAACCAGAGCACGATGAGCCAAGCACACCCATGAAAGCACAAACCTTCCTTCCTCCCAGTCCCAATTTTTCTCAGAACTTCTCTCAGGCTGTTCGTAATGTGGGGGGTTTTGTTATTCCCCAGTTTAGTCTTCATGTATGAGGAAGTGATCTGGAAGTCACTGCACCCCCCTCACCTGCCCTAGGCACCCACCTGCCCTGTAGCCCTGGCCCACCACAGGAGACCTGGATCACTCTCCCTCCTCTGGCACATTTCTCCTTGTCAGAAGACACAGCCTCTCATTCTCTTTTCCCTAAAAGGTGAAGAGGAGCTGAGCTCCATATGGCTTTGTCACCTCTCAGACCTGTCAGGACACCACCACTACCAGCCTGCCCATCACAGACAACCACAGGTCAAGTAATCTGCAACACAAATCTCAGCAATTTCCAACTCAGAAATAATGCTCTCTTCCTCCCTCAGCTACAGCTACATATCACTAAACACACCAGGGGCTATTCTCTTCTGCTCCTCACTCTGATATACACATATATTTCTTGCTCCTTGCTCCTGTCACCTCCTTCCCCCATTCCCCCACCAAAGAGTTTGTTTTGTATTTCGGTGGGAGGTTTTGTATGTTTGTTTGTTGTTGGTTTTGGTTTTTTCTGGTAAAACAGTGAGACCAACTTAACCACCTGGAGAGTGTTCAGATCAAACCCCCAAGGAACAGTCAAGTATAAGTGTGCCTGTCAGCCTGGTGTAAATTTTAGCATGGTGTTGCACATCCTTTCTGTTGTTCTTGGCAAGCGAGGATGACACCCTCACCACACAGTTCACGTTGGTCACAACCACCAATACAGAAAAGAACAACTAGTCTCTTCAAAATGCCTTCCAAGCTATTGTGGGGATCCTGGAAGGGGCTTTGTTTTCTCTTTCTTGCCTTAATGTTGTACAAATGGACAATGACTCTTGTTTAATCTCTGTTCCTTCCTCAGGCTGTAATGCTCTCTCCCATTCTCTCTCTACTGCTCCAGTTTAGGATTTTTCATGATCCAAGCCAACCTATTCAAGTGACAAAGCAGATTGCTTTGCAGCATGGCCTCCAGCCAAAGCTGTGACTTTTTTATCAGTGAGGTGAAATGGTAACGTTTTGATTATCATGATGCTTTTGTTTGGAAGCAAGGAAAATTGTTTTTCATCAATCCTGCTAATATTTCCTTTTAAAAACTGATGCTGGATCTCCAAAACAACACTGTTGAGCAGTGCAAGAAGACCCTAAGCACTTTATACTATATTTGACATGCATGAAGCATGCTTTCTTATTGCTTTTAAAAACTGAGAATTCATTAGAAGGGAAAATCCTAATGAAAAATGAAAACTTCAAACACAGTCTTTGTGATGGAGGCTGATCTACAAAGGATTGCACACTGAAAAAGGCTTTCCTGTTCTGAAACAGCAATAGGAAGAGGTGGAAGCATCAGTTTCTTGTTTGACTCTCAGCTCTGGCTCCAAGTGAAGATAGCCTGAGCCATGTTGCACTCTCTTTTGCTGGCTTTTTACAATTTAATCTTAATTTTCCTTTTTAATTTTAATTTTTTTTACCCATTTGGCAGTCAGTTCCCCACAAAGTATCTGAGGGATTGTCAGCAAAAGGAGATTTTCCAGCAGCGAGAGAGGAATTTTGAGCCTAGAAGAGAAACTGCACATAGGTCTGCCTTTTAATTGCAAAAGCAAATGTTAATTTATAATAATGCTTTGAAAAAAAATCATTTGACATCAACATCCACAGGAAAACAGAGGGTCATGCTCATAAAGGCTAACTTTTGAGATGCAAAGCTAGAATCTTCTATTTAATATAAAAAATAAAATAAACCTACATTTTGTACTTCAGCAGCAGCTTAGCCTACCAACCAAAGCATACCTGTACCTATTTTTGCATTAACTTCACAGGGAATGAAAAACCTACGGCAATTAGAGCAGCAGAAGTTTCTTAAAGTTTCTGCCTTATCTTGGCTTCTCCTCCAAAGAAATTTGGAAGCAAGGAGGAAAGGTTTGTATGTTTAGGAAGGTGCATGTTACCCTTTTTACCCTTTTCTTAAGGCATTTACACCATTTGCTAACAATGAAGGTGCAGAGAAATGCAATACGCCCTGGCTCTTTAGGAAGGTAAAGCCCACCTTGCATAACGTCACGTGCAGGAGTAGAGCTCTTTTTCTGCAGCTGTCTGTTTCTCTGCATCTGTCTCATCTTCTACTCCGGCCAAACAACCTCCAGTTCCTCCATTATTTACAGTGCACTACCCAGCGAAGAAGGCATTTATAAGACGGGTAGCTGCCAAGATTCACAAGTCAACGGTGTAATCTGATGGTGCATGTTTTCTCCAAAGAACCTCCCCTCTCTTTACAGTCTCCCTGCCCGTCAGTGGTGCTAGGGAAAAGGTGTTTACAGGCAGAGGTGCTGCAGCACTTCACCTCCTCTGGCAGAGTTACGCAGTTGTAAAAGTCATCATGTAACGTCTCACTTCTCCCAAGCAGGAGATGTCATGCAGCATGATGAAGATGCTGTCTGGTGCATACTCCTCCAGCAGGCCAGGAAGAACATCTGTCACCAATATTTCTGCTTCAGCTCCATCTGCACCTGGTTGTTCTTTCTGCAAGTTCCTGTGTTATTTTTCTTCCATATACTCAGACACCCTGCAGCGAGTTTGTTATCTTACTCGTATTGCCACGGTCAAAGTGTTTGTCCAACAGATGCAAGAAAAAGCAAAGAAATTAGCACCAAGTAACAACACTTTTTCCAGAACAGAAATCATATGCTTTTGTGGCTCCCAAGATATTCTACGTATTGTGTGTCTTGATGTTTTCTTTTTTACAAGGGTATAGCAGGAAAGACTCAATTTCTGGCCCGTTAAAATGAGCCATGCTTCAGGTTGGTAGGATAGAATGAATACACATTTGTTCCAAATGCTGTAGACAGGAAGGAATCACACTGCAAATAATTTGAAAACAAGGAATCTGTAAGAGTACATCAGAGTCAGGATGAAATATCACACTGGGCTTGTGATGCCTAGTTCATAGAGGACTTACCCTTTTATTTCATCTCCCTGTATTTTGCTATAAAATAAGATTTGAAAGTGCACTGTTTCCCTTGGAAAGAAGAAATTGCTAAAATGTTAGAGGAAGAAAGTATTGTGTTTTGTTTACTAAGTCCCTGCTTGTTTAACTCACAAGAGAAACCTGCACACAGCAAAGTTAATGTTTTATCATTCACGTCCCTTATCATGCTCTGAGGGCACGTATCGTGCATGAGTCATAATTAGTTTGTTTGTATAATACTAAAAGGAAAACAAACAGCCCCATATCTCCCTGTCACACTAACAATAAGCTGACACATACTTAATCAAAAGAGAGGATGCTGAATTAATTCAAAGAGGTTGATTTTCAAGAGGGACAATTGGAAAATTCTCCTAGAGCAGTTAGTCACTCAGGCGGAGTTCAGCCAAACACACGATGAAATTTGTCACATTCATTCCAAAATTAATCATTTCCCAGAAATTATTAGTATGCTTTAATGCATTTCCAGACTTTACCATTAAGCAAACGGTGAATGAAAGACATGCATCTAAATATTAAGAGGCACAGAAAGAAGAAAAAGTCCATGGGGAAACTTCCTTGCTCACGCTTCTGACACTAAGCCAAGAGCACCTTCCTGTGCCCTGGCAAAGCCTTCACCAGTGGAAAAGTTTAGGGAAAAAAAGACAGGCAGTAAACCAGTTGCTGAGAAACAAAATGACGAATAGCATCATTTATCAAAGAATCTCATTTTCACAGCTGGCCCTTTGTTAAAGCATTACAGGCCGAGGTTGCTGGAGCAGGAAAACGAAGTAATTGCTGGCCCTTTGGCTGCTCTGCACGTGCTCAGGATGGGACTGGCTGTTCTGTTCAGCTTTAGGTATTCCAGAAATCCTACATCATCCACTGAGGCAATACAGAGAGTAGGCTCTTAGCAGTGCTGTGAGGTGTAGAAACAGGATGAACAGATCCACACACCTTGTCAAAGGATGACCCAGCTCAGCAAAAGCCTGCCTTATTTACCTATTTGAGACAAAGAAAAGTAGAGGAAAGATATTTACATGGCAGAAAGAGAAGAAACATGATATGCTGGGTACCCACATCAGCCCATGATGATTACTTTTTTGCGCTTGGACAACTACGTTCCTTCCTCTAAGGCACAAAGACACTTCCATCCAGAGGCTATGCAGGCACTCTACACACAGACATCTAAGTTTAGCATTTAATATGGCAAAACATCCCCTCACTTTATATTCTATATGATGACCTCTTCTCAGGCACATACGTGTTACTTCCATGCCCAGAAAATAGCAATTTGTCACACAGCATCAGGTCAATGTAGGTTCCTAAAAAATGTGTGGAAGAGGGATGAATACTTAGAAGTCTGATGGAAGTACCTTTGATTTATTACATTAATAATACACAAATTTTCTCTTGCAGGTAACAGGAAAAAAAAAAAAAGGGTGGTGGTTTTATAGCTTGGCTGGAGTCACTCACATGTTTCCCGAATTAGGTGAGTAATAAAACTGTTACGAAATACATTTGGAACAAGTCACATTGCACGTGCCTGATAGTCCTTTTCGAAGCTTGATGTTTGTGACTCCCTAATTCTGCTTCCTTTCAGACAGTCTGGTTTTTCCTGCCAATTTGCCAATCAGTTTTCTGCTTGTGTTTATAGCACCACAACCAAAACCATGCGTGGACTGAGTCAGAAATGATCCATAGGATATTCTTAGGCATAGACTAGCCAAGTCTTTGGGAAAAAAAATGTTTGATGTCTGATGATTAGTTGTGTTAGTTTCATACTTCTGAGCAATTAATTACCTATTTTATATCTGCAGACATAGAAAAGAAAAAAAAAGAATGTAAGTCTTGACTTGAATGTGTCTCTCTCAGAGTTGGTAAAGATAAGAATTAGTGGAAGAATCATGTGATGTCATGAGTATTGGATGCTAGTGCTTTCATTTCAGAGGCCAACACATTTTTCAGAGGATTAAATATGATAAATAAGCAGTCTTTTCCAACCCTGCTTGGAAAGCAACACCAGCTACAGTCTTAATTCACACCATTTGACTTCTTCAGCTTACCAGGGAGGCTTCCAGGGAAGCCAGAAGGGGGTTTGTGGCAGCATGCAGGCTGATTGTCAGTCCAGCTTCAAGAGAACTAGTTTATCCCCAACAGGACACGCTGACTTTTGGTCAGTAGTTTGGCAATTTACGTCCAAAGGAGGCTATTCTACAATTTCACATCCTAACAACTCATCTCGTCTTATGGCCATCTGCTGACAAGTCCAGGCAAGTCACCATGTACCTGGACACCACTCAGGAAAATCAGGGTGTTCTCCTGGGGGTTATGGCTCTTCACTGTAGAAGTTCAGGTGTTTCCAGAAGTAACCCTTAACTTACATACATGATCATTCGAAACAGTATTTAAAATTTTAAGCTAACTAAAATGAAAACCTTAACCTAAATGTGTTTGTGAAATAGTTACTAAATAGAGAATACAAGTGAATTTAAGGAAGTTTTAGCATGTAACAGCTCCCCCCATCTGCACCTTCAGTGTTGTGACAGCTTTCCCTGCACACTATGCCCTTGCTGCCTGGCTCCTTGGGTGCTTGCAGTGATGCTTGGGTTTGAGCCTGGGCTGATGGCACCGGGATGTCCTCAGCACTGGCATGATTGGTGCCCACCTGCAGCCTTGCTTGCAACAGGGTCATGAACTTGGTGCTGGGCAGCCGAACAGCTCAGCTCACACACATGCCTGATGGTGCCCCAAGTGTCACCCTTGTACCATCTTTGCCCAGGATAACCATGAATGACCTGCTTTCTACATAAAGCAGAGTACTCTCTCCCTCCAGAAACTCCTCTGTCTTCCTCTCTCCTGACTTTTGGGATCTTCCCATGCTGTGAGCCATCTTCTGATGCAGATCAGAGTATTCATAGGCACAGACAGTACAGAGCTAATCACCTCATCTTCACACTCACCTTTCTGACCATGCCCCTTGCCAGCATGTGCCCAGGACAGCACCAAAGCCAGGCATGGTGCCATGAAATGCCTCAAGACATGCCAGAAGATGTCCAAGCCATATGAAGTTACCAGCAACAAGCAGCACACGGTCCAAGCCTTCCCAGTGAAACCTCTCCTTGGTTTCAGATGCTTGCACAGCCCAGCCTGCTTTGGCATCGTGTGCAACAGCCCAGGTCCTATCTCCCTTGTCTTTTCTACCAAGTCAGAATAAAGCAGAGAAAACAGCATTCATAGCCCCAGCCCAATGCCAAAATCACTTATCTGAGTGCTCTTGCAGCCATGGATGTCATCATTTACACAGCAGCTAGGGAAGTTCATCCCCTCAGTGTAAATATTTATACGAGGAACCTATGGTAAATGTCTCCATTCTTGACACTTCCCTGTATTTACATCCTTAAATAAAACTCCTCAATAACTCCCTAAAATGAGCCATACAAAACACACGGTTGGATTCTCAGTTAATGTCACTTGTAATCCTTCTCCTCTGAAGCAAATCCTCAACATCCATTAAAACCACTTAAACCATCCATTAAGAACAGCCTTCAAAGCCTGCCCTCAAACAGCCTGTCCCCCGTAGCTCATCATTCCTCCTGTGGTCCCCCTCTCTGGACTAGCAGAAATCACTTGAAAGACATGCTTCAAACCCTGGCATACAATTCCAATGGTTTCCTACTAATTCCATTACTCTTATGCACACCCCAGCATCACTACCTGGGCTGCACATCAGGCAGATGCTCTTTCAGTTCTTCCACAGGCTACCCTGATAAGGGTCATTTCAGAAAGTACTCGGGAAGAAAGAAGATGGGAAAAGAATATTGCAGCAGGGTCATGTAACAGGATAAAAAGTGGGATAAGCAAGTTACAAAGCTACCCAAAGCATTGCCTCTTTCAGTCATAGATACACAATAGTCTGTAATCAAATCCAAAACGGCTGGTAACAAGGCTGTAGGTATTTACCATGCCTGGTATTTCCCATTTGCTGTCTCTATGGCAAAAAAGATCCTACCAAACCAGAATATAGAGAAAGAGAACTCAGGGAGATGACATGAGGAAAAAAACCCCTTGGCATCATGGGCAAAAAGACATACAGAGACTGTCAAAACAAAGGTGCTCCCTGGGTGAGGCTCTGCTAACCAGCCTGTGACCACACACATACACACCCCACACAGAAGACACCTCTGGGACTGTAAAAAGCCCACAGCTCTGAAAAGTAAGGAAACAGCAGATAACAGTAAAACTAGATAACTAGATAGGCAACTAGATCATAGTAAAAGCTTTGGAAGAAACTAGAGGACGATAAGGTATCACCAGAACAAATGCAACACCAGACTGGTGGCTCCTGATCCGAGGAAGTAGTTCCCATAGACTTCCCATGAGTCAGATTCATTTCTGCACTTGGCCACCAGGCAGTGAGTTTAAACACTCAAAAAGAGGAAGGAATGGGGTTGTTTTGTTGTGTATTGATATACAGCACAAAAGCAAGCTTGACTGAAAAGGTATGAAATGTATTACCATATCTGCATGACAAGAACTCATTTATGACTTGTCCTTTCCTCCTTCCACTAAACAGCTACTCTTGCTCAAAGTGGTCCACATACATTTGGAGTCTCGTCTTTTTCTATGGGCCACTCAAGAAAAGGTATGGAGTGAAACACTGGAAAAGAGAAAAAAAAAAATTGAACACGTCCAGATTTTTATTTTAAAAGGGAATTTTTTATTTTTTTTAAGAAAAAAAGACAAATTATTGAAACTGTAACATCTTTTTGCATAAGCATATCAGTTTCAAATACAATTTTGGCATCAAAAGCTTTTTATTTCCAGGAGGGAAGGAGTAAGTCAAAGGAAGAGAATTGAAGTTTGGAGCATTAACCAGGCACAGGAATGTCCCCTTTAAAACTGCACCTCAATGAGAGACTTGCTAGTGACCTATAAAAGCAGCATTGTGAGGTATTCTTATGCATGATGAGAGAAAGGCAGGGAAGGGGCAGGTTTGAGACCCTGCAAGTGCAAGCTGCTCTTGTGGTACTGTTGGCAGTCCTTAGAAAGGGTTGGTGGAGAAGACATCATATCTGAAAGAATTTATCTCTTTTCTATCATCTCCCTCTCTCTTATATTTTAGTTCTCAACAAAGTCTGATGAAAAGTTACAGTTTCCTTCTCGGGGTGGGGGTGGGGGGGGGGAAAGAACGTGTTTTGAAATCTCAAAACTTTGCAGGACAAGAAAACTGCTCTCTGTGCAGTTCAAAGGAAAAACCAAGTAACCTACAAGATCTGCACATGCACACTCAGGAAATATGACTCTACCTAGAGGTTATTAATGCTACTATAAATGAATTGTTCAGTCCGTGCAGAATTTATGTACCTTTCTTGGCTTGATGACTTTGGCAGTTTCTTCCATATTCCAAGGAATAAGATTGTCTGGTGCGTTTCTTTTCTTGCATGGTTAGTTTAATACAACTGAAATATTTTCCTGTGATCATTCTTTGTCATAGATACTTGTCAGACTTCAAAGAAATAGTCAGACTACTATATTTGCAATTTTTCCTCCCATATACCCTGTCCTGGTTCAGCAATTGGTATTTTCCAGTCTCAACCTTTTTTCCTATTCTTTATAGAAAGTTTCTATAATGTTATTTTAATTCCTCTTTTACAAAAAAGGAAAACCCACAATAAAACCCTTCACCTTTCCCTTCCCAAGAGAAATAGTCTAAAATAGGAATACATTTTTTTTTATATAGTGTCCTGAATTAAAGGTTTTGGACTCAGAACTTTGGTTGGTAGTATCTGATTCCTGCAGCTGTTTTCTTAGCTGCAAAGGAATGAAGAGAGTTTCTACATGCAGCACTGAGAAGACTGAGACCCTGAGGGTAGAGTCTGAATGAAATCACATGAAATCTCTTTGCTACAAGACACAAACTAAACAGATCCACAATGGTACCCAGGACCTGACCCATCCTGACTGACATTAAATCAAAGCCAGCAACGTACACGTGGATCCTTCCAGGAGACCTCCCCACCAGCATCCTACAACCTGGGGTCTGATCAAAGCACTCAAAGAGCCCTGGGCATGACGTCACACCACCCTCACCCTATGGAGACAGGCAAATTTGGCCAGAGGGAAAAAGCACCTTTTCTGCAGCCTGTGCCCAGTGACAGACTGTCCATACCCTTCATCTGAGCAATGCAGCCACTGCAATCCACAGGGAACAGTCTCCCTTCCCATGCAAAACCCCAGGGACTGGGGCCATTATATGTCCAGTGGGCTGGAGCAGCCCTATAGATGCAAAGCAGCCACTGACTGCTCCCACCTCCACAACTCAAGGGAGGGAAGAGATGGGGGCCTTCTTTATGGCCTCACTGACAAGCAAGTCTGACATGCTATGGGTGGCCAATGGTTGGGGGATGATAGCTCCTTCAGGATTAGCTGCCATCACCCTCTTCTTATGGTCTCAGCTGGGAAGAGGGTGGCTGACCACCTCATGGGTACATGGTGACCTTGGCTCAGCACTCCAAGAAGAATACTTCTGTGATCTTGTCCCACTTGGAGCAATTCTCTGGGGTCTTTCTCTGTCCTTTTCAGCTGATGATGGTTATCACCTGGGTCTCATGGAAGACTAATTTGTCAGGGCATGTAAGTTCAGCTGGTGGTTCAGAAGATGCAAAATGAAAGGGCTTAAGATACAGGGATCTTGGGTTTGCATCTAATTTCTCATCCCCCATCCCAACCTGTAGTGCTGATTAACGCACTGGAGGATAGCGTAGGGTGATTTCTGTGGCACTCAGCAAAAAGAGGTGCTAAGACAGGGTGCATTCAAGAATAGGAAAGCTGCTTTATAGCTCCTAGACACCCACAGATACTAAGACTTTTTCCACACCAGTTTATGAACCTGTAGTTCAAATGCAAGTAATTACAACCAATGCAAAGATACTCAGTGTCTCTGTTTGCCACAGTTCACATGTGCACAGTATATACATAACCCCCATACCAAACGCAAAGCATATCGTCAGCTTCTCTGCTCTACCAGTACAAAATTATTCAAGATCACAACCTAAATAAATGACGTACACCTTGAGCTCTGTAATGCCCCACAAAGAGCCAACCTCCAGCTCTGTAAGTCTGCAGCTGTATGTAAACTACTGTGTTTGGCAGAGGAGGTCTTTTGGTGTGCCACCTGTGCAAAGAACTACCATTATCTCCAGTGCTTTTTTGGTAACTGATAATGCTTAGTATGTTTCATTACTACTTGTTAGGGGAAATTACATTGCTAATTAAAATGGTCAGCAGAGCTATTCTTACCAGAAGTTTTTGGCTCACAAAAGTCTCACTGTGGAGCTGCAAAGAGAAGTGGTGGTAGGGGGGGAACCCACTACAGGTACAGATCCTATGGCTGTCTTTGGCAAAGAAAGAAAAGGCAACCATGACAATCTGTTCCTCAGCAGAGACCAAGTTCAGGCTGCTTTCCATGCTGACTTAACAAATGACATTTCTGTAAAGGTTACAACCTTTGGGTTGAAGTATAGCCAGTCAAGTGGGTAACCAGTACACAGCTAAAAACATAGAGTTACACAGAAATCCCATGGCAGAGAGGTTGGAAGTAGGTGATCTTTAAGGTCCCTTCCAAACCAAACCATAATATTGTTCCACAATTCTATGAAATATCTATGGCATATTTGTTGAAAGATGGAAAAGGAAATGCTTGTCAAAAAACAAAAAAAAAATCCCTCAATATTGAAATGCACTCTTCGGCCAGTATTCAGTGTGGAAGATACCTTGAAAAACAGGCTAAAGAATTAAAGGCAATATGTCCAGAGTACCCAATAACTAGAGCAAAATAAGGACATTCTGAAACAATGCTGCTGCTTATCCATGTATCTGCAATGAAAAGAAAAAAAAAGGCAGATTTGGGTAAGAGTAAAAACAGGGAGAAAGAAAAAGACTTTGCTTGCCTATTTCTCTAGGTAGAAATGAGAGATGAAGAGATGAGCCTTGGCTAACAGTGTCATTAGATAAAAATCATTCTGTGACAGGAAAGGTGATGATGATTAAGAGATAGATTGATTGATGGAGTCATCAGGAGAGACACGGCATATATCCTAGTCAAAACATACCATTGTCTCAACAGCCCAAGTGAGATGATACGATCTGTATCAGGCCAAAATCAGAGCCCAGCATATTTTTCATTGCAGCCTTCTGCTTCTTTGTCAAGACCTCTCAGTATTGAAATCCAGGCTGATGTAACACAGGAGGCTTTCCTTTTCAAAGGAGAGGAAAGAGGGGATTTAATCCCAACATACAGATTCTCTTTGGCTTAGCACAGCTCCTGTAAACTCCCAGGTCCTTTTTATTGTTTTGCAAACAAGCAATAGGGCAGAGATCACTATTATCCTCATGGAGAGCAGCATGGTCCCAGCCTGCAGAATAAGTTTGCTTGATTGCACCCATGAGATCACCCTTGAAGGCAACTCCCTCCAGCTTGGGAAAGCATGGGGATACAGCACAACAACAAGGTGACACCAAGGGACTGGGGGGCCACCATGGGACTGACCAAGTGTCACCACCCAGCTCAGCCTGCTTCCGCAGGCAGTGCAACAAGGTCACAAGTTCTGCAAGTTTTGTAAAAAATAATTTCTAAATAATTAAAAGACCTACCCTCAGACAATTCTTGCATGCTATTTAAAACTCTTATCAAGGAAGAAAAACAGGAGACTCAATGCACAGAAATACCTCCCCCCACCTGGAAATTATGCTATAAAAAGGAAGTAACTTAAAATAGGAGTTGGGCTGCAAAGACATTCAACATCCAGCTTCCCAGGCTCTGTGTGGATCCAGAGGCTGGACTGTTGTAATCAATCCTACTTCAGCAGCATCCTGAGCCTTGAGACAAGACAGGCCAGTGTGTGACGGCTTGTCAGTGATTGCTCGACATTTAATGGCAGAACAGGAGCAGTACATACATTTTGGGATCCTCTGGTCTCATCTTATGCAGGTGATACAGAAGCCAGAGAGCCCATGGCCAGTCAGCTGTCCATTTTGTGTTGTTCAGTGACCACCTTAGCTTCCGGGCTGTTTCCACCACAGATCTCCAGCTGTGCACTGCCTGACCCTTCGCCACCCGCACAAAAAGGGAGAACAGGCAACCAGAATTTAGCAGGCATTTTTGTAGGTGCTCTGTGGGTTATGATGGATCCAGAAGGTGAGTTATGGTCGAGAGTCTTTCAGTTGCATTTGCATGCCCCTCCTCTCCCCATCAGTAAAACACTGACTGCATCACTACAATGATATAAAAGGTCTCCCTGTGCTTTTGAGCAGTTGCTTCTCCTGTTAATACTTTGTGGGAGTTGATGAGCAAGTTATCTCTGTCTGCAGCATTTCAAGAGGTGAAAAGCTGCCTAATACTGAATCTGAAAAAATCAAAAAGGTGGCCTGTGACTGAAGTCACACCAATCTTCCAGGAGAGTTGGATCCTTTGAGTCCATTTCCATAAACAAACAAGAATCTGGAATGAGGCAGATCATCCCCGGAAGCACGTGAAAGAGCAGGGATAAACACACGGTTGGGCTCAGCTCTTGTAAGCCATCATATTACATGCTTGTGGTTAGAGGGAGCAGTTTTATTGGAAAAAATATTTCCGAGCAAATTTTCTACATAAAAATAACTCATTAATGGAGGATAACCCTGGGAAACAGCTGGAAAAGTCTGCAGCTAAACCTCAATGCAAAAGGAACAAATTAAAACCCAGAAGAGACATCATAGCAATATGGATACTTCTTCATTGCATGACCGCACATTCATGTCACTTATCCTACTTCACTATTTACTGAGCTCACGTTTGTAGATCCTGAAACATCAGAAGTACAAAAGCTTGCTATACCATATCACTAACAGTTTTGCTAAAAAGGTAAAAGAAAGGTATTTAGTGCCTGATAAAAAAATTGTGTGGTTTGAGAAACTGAGATGAAGTTCTACTAAAAATGACTGAATACTGAATCAAGGGAGCAAACAAGAACACGGCCTTCATGTTTTTCAAAAAAAGTGGTTAAAAAATAGGTGAGTTTGGTAGGGAATCCTTTAATTTTCCATCTGTATGTTATTTTAACTCTAAGTTGTCTTCCTTACTGTGGTCTCTATTCTCAGAGGTGCAGCAAACAAACCTCAAAAAACCATAATATTTTTCTGTATCTTCTTTTTTCTTCCTTGGCTGCCTCTCTTACCGGAAAAAAATATAGAAAGATCTGTTTGAGGTGGCCTGGTCATGTTGACAAGTTGGTCTTTAACCAGAAGTCACACAAAAATTATAATAAAAACCATATGGGACTATTTCAGGAAAGTATGTGAGCTGCTGGGGTGAAGGAGCTACTGTATATGGAAAAATTGGTGTATCTCTCCTGTATTCCTCCAAAATGGCACATGTGCCACAAATAATCTTCCAGTGTTTGGGACTGAAGCCTGCTGGCCTTGGAAGATTTATTTATATTTACCTCTTCCCTATATAACAAAAAGTTTGACCACCCCTCACCTCAACATTAACGAGAACATAACCCACCTTCTCTTACCCAGCTCTCAGAGGTAGTTTCTCCTGGATAAACACCGTAAGAAATAGCAAGCAGAGATCTCACATAGCCTCTAGGCTACAAATGGATCGTTATTCACACAATGCTTTTCTCCCTAAAACCCACACGTTGTCAAGGTTATTTATAGGACTTCTCTCAGCAGTAGCAGTTAGCAATATAAACAGCCAGTAAATTTCAGGGGTGCACTGAACGCAAAGATAATTCTGGTTTTGCACTTTCACTGGGTATTTCGGGAGGGTTTGTCTATGAACTTGGAGCCTTGTGGGGCCTTCAAAGCCAAAATAATAAAATTCACACTGTTAAACATTATTCATTTTGCTGAGAGTTTGCAGCATCACGTCTGAAATGGTGGGTGGCTTTTTAGCGAACACCCTTTGCTGCCCAAAGGGGGGCAAGCGCCAAATTGAAAATCACCTTGTGCTTTTGTGAAGTTATGGCTTTGTTAAGAGATTTTTCAAAGGTGTTGCTGAAAGGTAACTGTTTAAGTGCCCCTTGGTGCATTTGAAAGCCTCTTCTGCTTTATGAACCAGTTTGCAAAACCAGCCCCTCTGCGCTGCTCAGACAAAGTGCAACAGGCAGATCAGCACCCTGGTGAAGTATTTAGGACTCAAAGCAGTGCCAGGAGCTCCCATGTCTGCATCCACACCTGCTTCTGGGTACATTGTCAGGCTGAGGCAGCTTTGCACCATGTGTAGGCAGCTACCAGAAGACTGCAGCACAGGCACTCTTAGAGGAGATCTTGCAATAAAGTCTAGAACCAGCTTCAAGGTCCCTTTTCTCCACGTTGCCCAGGATTTCCCAGGGGTCGGTTGCAAATGCCTAGGGCTTTGTTTCCTCTCTTCCTCCAGCTCTGTAATGTAACTTAGTCATTTTTATTTGAACACTTGACCTTCCTTGCAGAAGAAACAAAGTCAGCATACTGCACACTGTGCAAGCAGACAGAACGCAGGACTGGGAGTCGGAAGGCTACAGCTTTCATCCCAGCCCTGCTGGGTATTACCTGCAGAAGGTCTCTTTACCTCTTATTTCCATGCCAAATATTTGGACTGCAAGCACTTTGACTTAAGAATAACACCTTCTTACATTTTTGGACAACATCAGCCTTGGCAAAACTCTTATTTTAGGCGAATCCAACAGCAGCAGTAAAAGGCAACCCATAGACAAGGTCTCAGCATAATCAGTATGATCATTTCAGTAGATAAACAACTTTCAGCTGAAGACACTGAGAGCTAAACAAATAATGAAGATAATGAAGGTCTCATGCAACTCAGCAACTTGAGTTTTCTTTACTATTTTCACCAAGTCTCTAACCCATCAATTAAAGTTTGCTAATTATGTAGCTATGCAGCACTGACACTAAGTTAAAGTATTCCATCTGTATAAACAAACACTTGGGCAATTGCTGTTGATTTATACAATAGTTTTATTTGCTACTATAGGGCTATTTGAAGAAGGTACTCTCCCTGTTAATAGCTAAAGTAAGACAAGCTGATGGATATGTCATCACTCCTGATAGGTGGATTCCAGCACCACAGCTCAATCCCATACAGCTCTGTTAGCACCTTGCTATCAGTATCTCCCTGAATTTTTTCCCTTGCCCGAGTCAGGGACAAATAAGCTTTTGCCCTGACTCTGTCACCTTCAGACATCAGTGCACCCAGATACTGCAGTCAAGTCAGTTGGCCTATGAAACTAAAAATGAACGAGAAATTATGATGACTGACATTCTTTCTGAATGTCCCAACAGATGTTGTGTTAACTCACCACCTTGTTCCTCAAAAACCTGTGTTGTTGATTCAAAACGATTCAACAAGCAAGGCTCAAAACAGGAAACAGAGAAAGGGAGCCTGGCAGCGATAATGAGACCAGGTAGTAAACCAACAAGAAACAAGCACGTTTTCAAACCATCACTTAGTCATTCAAGTTTTCACTATTAACTTGGACTCACCTTTCTTCCCAGATCTCACATCTTCACTCTCTTCATGACAGCAAGCATTCAGGGTTGGTATAACAGTTGTTCATAAAACTGTGAGAGTAATGTGGTCAAGGGTAGAAGTACCAAAAAGGTGAATGGAAAGGCTACAACTCTGGTCCAGGCCAGGACCCAGCAAAAACAGAGCTATGTTGGTCCCCAGAAGAGGTAAGTGAGCAGAGCAGCGCAGAAGCTGTGGAAACATAGCAACAGATAACCATTTCTTGGGACAGATTACAATGGCAGCATCTATTGCACAGAATATACACTTATATGCTTGTTTTTCCTCATTAAATTCCTGGCCCTTATTTGCAAGGTGAGCAGAAGGGAAATCAAAGGGGGAAAAAAAAGGCTTTCCTGAAAGAACAGTAAGCAAAAGTAAACTCGCTTGAAAATAATTTTTAATGGTCCCCTACCCTTTGAAATTGAGGAAGTATAGAGTAAGACAAGTGCAAGATTTAAAATTCTTGGTATTTGGGATGCACCTCCTACATAATAGATGGTGATAAGATTGTAGCTAAAATAAGAGTATAGAGACATGGAAACCCATCAAAGCAGTCAATGTCACGTGCCTCCGTGAGATTATAAAAACATCAAAAATTTAGAAGTAATATGTAGTCGAACTGCTCATACACTTTTCACAGATGGATTGAGAACCTTTCAAAAAACATGAGTATGTTTGACGAGAGTGATCTTGAACAAATATTTGACTCAATGGAATTGGCAGGCAGCTGGGAAAAGCACAAGTGGGCCATAAGAAATCCTTCCAGACCTGTCATCAAATAGGCATTACAGGTGGTTCACCTCTTTAAAAAACAGGTCAGTTATGAGGGGAGCAAGTGTTCGAAAATCAAGAGATAGGCTGCTTCTACCTGCATTCAGAAGCACAGGAGGGATGTTCTTCCAAATGAGATACACATCTGTATTTTGCTAGAAATTCAAATCCTTTGAGAAGAGAGTTCCCAAAAGTGTTTTTCAACCTGAACACTGCCTATAAGTCAAAGTAAAACAAACAAACAAAACAACAAAAAAATAGCTGAATGGAAATCTTGCAAGATTTGGCTCAATAAATATGAAAATACGTTATCCAATATGATATTGTACTTGCCAATATTCTGGACTGGATATCAGCCTGGTGGCTGTGCTGGAGTAGGATAGGCTTTGAGACACAGGTGAAACCCAGTGAACCTGGGTTTGAGATTGACATATCTCCTCAGAGACAGGCAGTGGGCTGAACTGCTCATAGTTATTTGGTTAGCCCATCCCTAAACTGATCATGCTGGAATTTGCAGTAGGGTCAATTTTAACTGGATGTCCTCAGTTGTAGCAGCATACTGCATTTTAATTAGGTTACTTAACAGTTTTCACCAAGAGAGAGCAACATATTCCAGGAAGAGAAACAGAGAAATCTAATTTAAGTACCTTCACTATTTTGTCAGGAAAAGGATAGGTCACAGTTGTTTGGGAAAAAAAGGTCAAAGTCCAGTCTTTGCCCAGTCATGCACAATCATCACAGAAGTTCATTCCTCACTGTCAGCAGAACAGGCAATACTGAAATAAGTGCATGATGACATCTACTTGTGTTAAAAATAGGAAACCAAACCAACAAACAAAAAAACCCCAAAATTAAACAGCAACAGCAGTTTATTTGTTTAAACATTACGATATTGGCCCTTTAAGCAGAAGAGATCTGAGCCTCTGGGAGTCTTTGGGATGAATCTCCCAGGCTCTTGCAGCAGAAGGGTCTCTCTGTCACTTGCTGCTCTCTCCTTTTCCCTCCATGTGCAGACTCACACTTGCCCCAGGTGGCTGAGCTCCAAGGCACCACTGCTAGCCAATTGCCTGTGCTATATTCTCCTGGGTGGAATAAAGATCTCTTTAAAAATAATTGTGTTTCAATTAGGAGGGAGGCAGAGGGACATGCTAGACCCGAGCACGAGGCTAGAGAGCTCTAGCTAGGGAGAATAACTGGTCTGGTCTGGTCTGTTTGTTTGTCTCTTTAAAGGGCTTCTTTAGGGTCTGACTCCAAGTTCAGGATTTTCCACACTGAACCTGATTTGAACCTGAATTGAAGCCCAAGTTTCCTTTGGATATAAATCAGCTTAGGGACAAGATTTGTCCAACGACACATGTGAGCAACTCCAATTGAAGTTAAAGGCTGATGTGTGCGTGCACATGTCTGTGTAACTGTAGGGAGGTCATGACTACGTGCCTATTTTATAAACTTTGGGTACTTGTTTGATGTATTTTTTGCCTTTCATTATCTCTGTACTCAATACTGATTCTTGTTACTCAGTGTTTGGAAAGAACAAGGCTTCTCCTGACACTAGCTGTTGCTCACAGAATGCATCATATGTAAGTCTTGCAGGATTTCCATCCCAGTCAAATAATTGTTTAAAACAGAGTTTTGGAAATGAGAAAGTCAGGGTTATGTCCTTCTGCCTGGCATGCACATGCTGTCTTGCTGCAGCTGACTGGAGTGAGCCAAAACATTCAAGATGTCCTGCTAGACTGAAGACTTGGAATCAACTTATCTGCACCTTCTACAGTGCTCTGTGCCACCTCTGGCCTCCATGGGACTGCACACACTCACATGCATACAGCAAGCGGTTAACCTGAAGCAGGTAGAGGTTTTTCATTTAAAAGAAAGCCAGTAAAAGCATTCCCCTTCAGCAGACCTATCTCCCAAAGATTTTATTGCTCTTATTGTTCTGAGATGCCTTTTTTCTCCACCTGGAAAGAAGCCCTCTAGATTTCTTTAAGAGAAGTCTGAAAGGTTGAGTTAACCTGCGGGTATTACAAGGTAAGAGGGAAAAAGTCACTGGGGAAGCTGCACGGCAGAAGCATGGAGCACATGGAAAGTTTCTTAGAGAACGCTTTTTTCCTGTCAAAGGAGACCGTTCAAGAAGTAAAAGCCAGTTTAAAGTGAGAGTGGCAGCCTCACACCTTGAAAAAAGCCATGATCCTAAACAAATACATGCTTAATTACTTCTTTAAGCATCACATGGAAAGCTGTGTGTCACAGGTGTGTCACTAAGTGAGCAGTCTTGTTAAACACATAATAGATGGTTGATCTGTTCTGGTCCCTCTCTACAAAGGGCCATCGCTGTCTCTTCTGGGCCTTGTTTCCATGGCAGCTGTGACTTAGAAGGTGACAGTTTGCTTTCTGGTTATGATAACCTTTAATACTTAACAACTGCCTTTGTATACTGCATTCAAGAGACTTTTAAAATTTGTTTTTCTCCTGGAAACTATAACAAAAGTCAGTTCAACATCAAGTATAGGGTTGCTCTGTGTTTGGAAAAAAGCTAAGAGCTCCAAGAACAGCACATCCAAGAACACACAGTATGAAGTGGATCTCAGTACCTTCCAGCTCTCAGGGAGAAGGGAAAAAAACACTGGATCAAATTTAGCTTTGGCATAAGCGGGTGCAATTCCCAGAGGGATTTGCACCCGCTTATGCCAGGATTGAGTATGGCTCATGGAACTTGCAGGGTGGTCGTGTAATTAAATTATATGGTGGTTCAGTGTATTTCTACAATGCCAAATGATGCAATATTTTTCTGAAGAGGACAGCTGTGCATTATTTAAAACAAACTGTTCTACTACCTTCATTGTAAGTTTACCCTCAATATTCAGTGGATTTTCAAACTGTCATTGAGGCATCTTAAGCCTTTGTCTTTATACAGGAACACTGACAGTCTGAATTATATGCTGCTTCCTTCTTATTAGAAGCTGCTTATTAAAAAAATACTGCCACTGTGGTCTACAGTTCAATGAAGTCCATTGTAAACTCCCCAGTATAACATAAACCTCCCTAAAACACATAAAATTATTGGCTTCCAAGACCAGTCTCACTGAAAGAAAGCTCTGTACTTAGTCTTTGCTTAAAACACAGGTATTTGGTAGGATGGAATTCAAACTCCCAGCTCAGTTTTAAAAGGTTGGGTCCAAGGAAAGTTGACATAGACCATGTAATTTTAATTAAAGAAAGATTTTGCTCCTTTATGGCCAACAGGGGCATTGTAACATTGACATATTGATGCTAAATAATTATGAGTCCATAAATAATTCAGTATATAAAAATGTATAGTTTGAGCCAGGTAGTGAAGGGAAATAGCACTGAAATAGCTGATGTGCCAGGTTACTACTACAATGCCAGGGAATACACAGGTAATGTGATCTAACAGCTATCGAAACAGTAAACGCCACAGGCTGCACTACTCACAGAGAGAACTTGAAAGTGGAAAGCCAAGTGCTGTCCAGTTTTGTCACCTCAGTATTTTAGTGCCACTGTCATAGATGAGGATAAACCTTTAGGAGTTGTACTAGGGAGAAAAACAGTAGGGAAATCACATTCAGAAAGCGAAATATTAAACAGCAAATTGCTGATGAATTTGAGATGACCTTTTTTTTTTTTTTTTTTAAATTTTATTCCAGGAGCTAGTAAAATACCAAAAACTTAATTCCATGGATAACCATACACCTTTAAGACTGAATTCAGTTCATATGTGCTCCTGGCCCTTTGGTATTCACTCTCTATGAACTTTCAGAAGTCAAATATTCATTGGCATGTATAAAAGTGGAAAATAAACTTTAACCTCTCACTGCAGAGTACTCATGCCAACAGGGACCTACTTGAAGAAGGATGGCACTTTAAACATTTATTTATTTTAAGTTTTGATAAGGAGTCTTCCAGCTTTAGACAAAATGAAACATACCACACAAGATTGTGATGAGAACCATACCCATGGGGTTTTCCAAATATGTTTCTGCTCTGTGCCATTAGCTGTGATAACACTTGAAACTGTCCATGGATGCTTTGAGATGAATGCATTTTATATGCAATGGACATGAGGATAACAGGGAATCAGAGGCCTCAGGCAGGTACAATCAAGCAATCTGCCTACAGCTTCACAAAGAGAGTTGCACACAAATGAACATTGCATTGAAACTTTCCTCTCTACAAAACAGCAACCATATGACCAGGTCTCATAGGATTACTCATCATCTACAAAGGCTCCATTACTTAATAAAGGCAAAAAAAACCTTTCCATTTTGTTTTCCCAGATTGCCCTTCCAAGTTCATCTGCTACTGTTGTGCTTCTTTCCCTTTGGAAAAGTTCTGTGGCTTCAAGTACCTCTTTTGATTAGTACAGTTATATTGATTATGAGTTATATTCACCAAAACTGAGACAACTGTCCACCAGTGAGGAGTCAAGCAACACAGCTTGAACAAGAATATCCAATAGAAAACACCTTATGTTGGATAATTTTTTTAATTTTATCCAAAGACAACAGTGGTACTAGGAGACTTTACCAAGTCAGGGCTTTCTGGAAGAACAAGTGCTGAATAGGAATAAAGAGGAAATGCTAAGCTGCTCCTTGCATCTGCCAGAATTAAGACTGCTTCAATCCAAGAAATCCCTTGCAGCCAGCATACTGTATGGTTTTAGTAATTTACCCCAGAAGATTTAGTTTTCCATGCTCAGGTTTGGTTCATTGCCCTTCTCACACCTACCCTTAGATCTCTGTGCATGCTCCAAGTCACCCTTGTGAGTCAAGTCATGTTTGATTTTCATTAGTGAATTAGAACTGAAAAAATAAAGAAACCTTTTCCCTCAAGGAAATAGTCTTCAAATATCTGTGTCTGCACATATGGTGCCAGACAAAGACACAGCCAGTCCTACATACGCTAATGGAGGGCCAAGGGGCTCTACACTGCTGCAAGAGAGCCAGGTCTACCTCTAGATTCTCATAGAATATAGCAAATTCCTGGCTATCCGGATATAGGCAGTTACCACTGCCAGGTCCTGGCAACCACAAGCACAAAGAGCAGTAGGAGTGCAAAATAAAGCCCAGGGACACTTCTGAATGCCAGTCCAAGGTTGCTGAGGGGGTTGTTTTGTCTTGGCCCTATGAAACTCTTGTCACATCTCTGCTGCAGGTGCAGCCTTTCTTCATCCTCAAACATCAAGAAATTTCCTTTCCCATAGTTTGGGAAAAGAATAGGCTTTTTCAATGCCAAACAGAATAGCACCTCACACTGAATTATATCTTCCCTCTCACTCCTTTCCTCCCCCCACAGTGACAGCTGCCTTGTGGATGCTGTTGCAAGAACCCATGTTACAGGCAGACAGGACAGCTTGTTAGTGCAGTTTGCTCTACTCAAAACCTTCATTCCTCCTTTTTTTGAAAGGGGAATATACCCCGATCCCTGACGCATATCCCTAGTCTCACTTCACAGGTGGAACCCACACTTCAGTTTTGGAGAAACAGAAGGCTCCAATGTCCATTGTGTACTGGCTGCACAGAGCTGGGGAGCGGCCTAGACAGAGGGTGTGTACCCCTGAATCTCCATCGTGACTCACGAGAGCTTACAGTGGTCACTTATCACCACATTTATTTAGGAGGGAAGCTTTGCCAAGGCATCAGCACTGGCCAAATTCTATCCCATCCAAACCAATTAGGCTTTGAGGATGTTTTCAAGAGGACCAGAGCAAATGCAGGCCAGAGGGCATGAGTTCTCAGTTCGTTGTAAATAAGACGCAAGACACCCACCACAAACTCACATGCACACTGAGCATTGGGAATTCTAATAAAATTATCACTCTACTTTTTGCTGAGTCGTGCCAGATGACAGAAAACCAAGAGAAAAAATGCAACTTGAAAAAGTATCTCATGAGAAAAGTGCCTAGGGCATCTAATAATAAGAAAGGATAACAGTGTACAGAGAGGACGCAGAACAATTCATCAAACACAGTGCAAAGGCTCGGGAGAAATGGAGACAAAGCTTAAAACAAAGAAACCTAAACAGAACAAAAGCAAGCTGGATAACACAGTCCACAGCTTACTGTTACAAAACGAGAGACTAGGCTGGCAGAGAAGGGCCGATGATTTCTGGGTGTTTTTTCCAAAAGTTCTGGATTGATTTCCCTGATGGAGCAGAGGCGTCCTATGGGGAAGACAATATGTGGTCACTACGGCCTTGGTGGAGCCAGCTTTGACAAATATGTAAGTTTGTGCACATCTGTTAACTGACCAGAATTAAGAGCTAGAGCTTTTGCCTTCTTTTATGCCACCTTTCCTACAAAAGCTCCATGATGCCCCAAAAATAAACCAACAAAAACCCCAACATTATTTCCGTGGCTCGCAGCCTTATACACTTAGTCCAAAAGAAAGAGCAATGTGTGCCTGTGCAGATGGTCTACTTTTTTCTGTTTTCTACTGGCCTTTGTGATTTGTCAAATTAACACCTGGAGAATGAGACAAGGAGGCATTTCATCCCCATGCAGAACGGGCCATCCCCCAGCTTTCCTCCTGACCCCTTTTGCAGAGGCAGTTCCCAGAAGAGGGAGAGAGTGAGCTGAGGTACACTTGCCGTGTGTGGCCCAGCTCCTATTCCCAAGCTCTTAGCTCCTCAATTACCCTCCTTCCAAAGGGTTGGGCTTTGGCTAAAGAGTACCGTGCACTCACTTATGCCTCATCCTAATGAGTGCTAATAAAAAGCATTTAGTTGACTAACGCAACATAAAACTCTGTCCCTATTTCATTGCATCTGTTAAATAAGAACCTCATTTGGTATCAAATTACTGCCTGCTCAGCCAAGGCCTTGTATTTGTGGTAACAGGGCTGTGAGGCGGGAATATCAAGAGCTGCAATATGGAAATTCCTCACTAATATTCTCTGCAGGGCTGTGCAATTACTTAATTCATTTAGCTGAGCCAGTCTGATGGCTCAGCCAACTGTTTCACAACACCAAGCCCAGCGCTAGGCAACTGGCCTCCCCATGGGCTAGTCCTGCCGGATCGCTTTTCCTGGGACCCAGCTAGTAACAGTTGCTTGGAGGATTTCAAAGAGGATCACAGATAGTGTTACCAAATGAATGGGCATGTAGTAGTGAACATGAAATCCTGCTTCTTCCCAGTCAATCAAATGCCAGACAGAGGATGCCCTGTGAGAGAGCAGCCACAAAGAAAACAGCGTGCCTGTGTTTTAACCTCCCTCTGCTGGTGTCAGGGAACACCAGTGCACGGACAAATGTCCGTGCTTAAAAATATTCCCTCTTGCAGTTTTAGAGAAAACTGCTCTGAAATTCCACTCTGCCCCTCCTCCCCGCAGCCGCTCGGACTCAGCTGGCTCCTGTAGAAATTGAAGTTCTCCATACTGCACATCAGATCTTTTGGGGACATTTTAAAAAATGTAAACAGCAATGATTCCCAGTTCCCATGAACAATCGCTTACCAGAACACTTTCACACACATTCTTCACAGCTTTAATCAAACCTCACACAGTGATGTTTTAGGGGAAAGGATTTAGTCAGTATACTTGAGTAAGCAGAAGGAACCATATGAAAAAAAAATGCTAAGTGTTGCTATTCACAGACTATGAGTGTTAAAAACAGTTAAAGAACAACCTCTCATGAGTTTAACTCTGTACACAGTTTTGGTAACTCCAAATACTGAAATATTTTGTCCAGTCCTGCTTTACACTTATAAAAAGTTATTGAAAAAAAAGGAGAGGGTGTAAAAAAACCCAAACACAACCCACAAATGTGATTCAGCAGCTTCAGAAGCTGCCTTATAGTGTAATTTAAAATGTTTTATTTGCTTAGTTCAGTAAGAAGCAACGAGATTCTAGAAAATGTATGTCCTCACGGGAGGAAAGTGGTCTAAAAAATGTGATGAACAGTGGTAGAAAAATTACTCAAGACACTGAAGTCAGGCTGACATGCAGTGTACCATGATGGGCAGAGGTTAACAAGCAAAGCAATACCTCTGCTAGTATCATTTTCAAAGCAGATGTCTGTCTCAGAGATACGGTTTCATCAAATAAATTATCGAGTTCAGGGAAAGATGCAGATGGAAGGCAATGGTCTGCAGCAGGTCAGACTGCAAGTGGTACTGGGTGGGGTATGGTACAAGTGCAGACACTGGTAAAAGAAGAAAAAAGAAACAACCCCGAGGAACCCCACTGGTGAGAGAAATCTGTCCAACTCACGTGAGAAACAAAACTGGGCAAACTCCTGCTGTGCAGAGACTCCCTCCACGGTGTGCATTGCTCTTGAAACAAGACAGCTTGTCCCTACATACCTTCATCTAAACAGTCTTATTTTCACCATGACTTCCCAGTGTTACAGGCACCCTTGCAGACAACGGACACATGCTAACACTGGGACAAAGCAACTGGAAAACAGTGAAAATATTCTAGCATATATTTTCCTACAAGAGGAAAAACCACATAGAGGGCCAGGAAACCTGCATTGTTTCGAGGCTGTCCAGGGCCAGCAGATGTTCCGAGGGCTGTGGAGCGAAGCGTTTGTGGGAAAGGTCAGTGCCTGCGTTACACACCGAGGCTGCTGCCTCCACACCACGTCCACCTCCCTGAGAGGCTCATGGGCACAGGGTAGCAAAGCAGCACAGGCAAACTGTATATGCCTACAACAGCACAGTAATACATCTGAGTGTCTGTATGTAGTAGGAAATAAGGACCCCCATTTCTTCCTGTTCCTAGGACTTCTGTAGATGTTTTTTGTGGTTCCAAACCAGGAGCAATACAATGTTTCTGCCTTCACCACTGTTGTCTGGTGTCCAGGTTGCTACTTGCATGGTTTTTACACTCCTGTTCCTCACAAAATGCTTGGAAAACAAGAATGGGCCCAACTTTGGTAATTATAAAAAGCTGGTTTTGCACAGGAATCCATTGCTTATGATACTCCCTTCCTCCTACTTTCTCTCTCCCAAGAAAGTAAAATCAAAGCTAGATAATTTGAGGAAAATTTTCATCCTCATTTGCCTGTAAAAAAATCATTACCCCTGCACAACCCTTTCCTCCTGCTCCCATATGCTTTCCTGCTCTGCAACCCACAGTTTGTCACCAACAACATGACAAAGCCAAAATTCAGTAGCAACCTTGGGAGCTTATGAGGATTCATCCTTTAGAATCTCTTGTCTGGTTTTGCTTTCAGTGGTAGGTTTCAACAAAATTCTAGAAAAACCCTTAACTAGTTCAGATTTGACTTAAAGTCAGAGATGGACTTCATGGGAAGGACAGAGTTTGTGGGAAGAAATCAATCCTTGTTTATTCATGGATGCATCCAGCCATGGCCAAACTTTGGATTGGAATGGAAATTGTCCTCTTCTAAAATGGTCTCTTTTCTTACTCCATTAAAATGAAACAACTGTACTCTACTCATAGTTTTTCCAGTCTTCAGGTTCAAAGCCAGGATACATCTTCACCTGCAAGAGGCACCACAAGACTTAAAAACATCAACCTTGCATATGAGCATCACCTCCTGAGAGGAGACCACTGTTATGTCCCAAACTGCTGCTGGTGGTTATCATCATGGCAGAGGGACCTCCTCAGATGTGCCCAATTGTGCCCAGCCCAGAACATCGTAGTTTGCCTCTGCTGATGAGTCCTTTGGAGAAGACTGGTGGAACAAACCATCTGGAAGGAACTTGTAAGGAGGAGCAATATGACTCCAGGGCATCTGTGGCATAAACAACTTGGAGCTGTATTGCATATCCCCCAGCAGCACTGCAGCTTTATTATCACAGACTTTGTTATCTGCTTCCAGGTAAACAAACACCGCCTGATCAACCACTACTACTTTTAAAATTTCATTCTACTAATGTATTCTATAACTTCTTTGAATATCACAAGGCATCTTTTTAGCAAATTTCTAAGTTCCCATACCATAATACAAAATACCAGAATGAGCCAAGAGTGGGAAGAAAAAAAATTAAAAAAATAAAAATAATAATAATAATAATAAAAAAAAAAGGCAAGTCTGAGTCAGCAAGGTTTATGAACAGACAATAAAGCAGATGAAAACCTATGCAGACCTCCAGTAAGAGATGACCTCCCTGGGCTTGTGTTCAGCCTGCCAAGCTCCCTGCTTGCCAGCTATCTTGGCTGTGGGGAACCACAGTGCGATCAAAATCATAAACCCAGGAGGAAGGAGGTCCCTGCAGTGGACTGAAGAGGCAAAACCTAGATGACCTCTGGACAGACATGTGCTAAGAGCATGAAAGTGTCCTTCCACACCTACAGAGCGCTTCCAAGTCCCTGCCTCACCCTGGCCAACCCCAGAAGACAGCAAGGCCTCCTGGGTTTGTAGAACTATGGACAGAGCAGGTGAAGTGCTCTGACACACAGCAGCTGCTGGCAGAGACCTTCAAGCCTCACGACCACCCTTCCCAGCCTGGGTATGATGGTCCCATCCCACCATCAGCTTGTACCACCTCTGGCAGGCAGACACTGAGCAGGGCTGATGCCTCCAGAGCACAGCAAAGCAGTGAGCATATGGAAGCACACAGTGTCCTCTAGAGGTGGAAAAATATCTTATAATTTGGTGACAGAGGAGGACAGGAGAGTACTCGGCAGCAGGATTATTCTACCAGGCCAAGAGGGATTGCTCCAGACTGCCAAAGGACAAGGTTGAAGGAGCACTTCTGGGCAGGCAAGGGACAGACAGGCATTGGGTCATACCACCCGGTTTCCACACAGTGCCCCCAGCACAATGAAAATGGTCAAAATTCACTCACTCAGATCCAAAAACCACACACGTAAAACAGCTCCTCAAGGCTCCCAGATGTCAACCCCCAAATCTGGCAGCTTTGCTGTCCATCACACCTCTTCTACTCCTGGAGGGGGTTTATAACCATTGGAGTTGCCAAACATAATCAACCTGATGCTGGGTGGTCACACTGGGAGGGAGCTCCACATGGTGGGGTTGCTGCTTGAACTGGGCTCTTAGGTCAGGTAAGACAATCTTTGTGAGGATAAGGAGGAAAAAAATATATGCAATTTCTCTGTGAAGTACTGGTTTGGGCTAGGAGCTGTTTCTGGTGTTTCTAAAGAGGAGGAGCCCATGAATCTGAGTAGTCCTGTGAGGCTTCATACAGTCATGGAAAATGAGACTCTTAAGTGCTCTAAAACTGGCTTTCAGTTATTATCCTTATAAAACCAGGAAAACCTCCTACATATCTTTCCAAAATAGCTGTGATTTGAGTAAAGTATTGATGGGAAAGAGAGGGGAAAACTTAATATCCCTGAAATAGGCTTGATATCCTTGCCGGAGGCCCTGTTCCTTGAAAGATAATGCTCATACAGAAAATCCGGTCCTTCCAGTCTGTACCATTGTGGCGTAGCTGCTGGTAAACACCAGTCACCACAGGAACGCAGTCGCACAAAATCCCTGCACAAGCAAGAGCACGCCGAGGAAAGGCAGAAATCAAGTACCCAGAGCAGCACAGAGGCAAGGGGCTGCCAGACCTGCAGGAGTCCACACCAGATTCTTGCTGCACTCTCCTGTCCCTGCTGGAGTCAGCAGTCAGCCTAAACTCAAAACGCTCTGGTAGCTTTTCCAATCAGGAGGATAAAACTGGATTTGCAAATGCTGTCTTCTTTGCAAGCAGACACTGCAGCACCCAAGTGAGTACTAAGATGTGATGTTTGACAAACCAAGAATCAAATGAATGAAAGACAAACCGACACACACTCTCACACCATTGCCCTGAAGCTCTTGCCTTGCTTTCCCCTTCTTATCCTCTCTGTAGCTCTCTGCAGCTGGCTGCTGCTGGTATTCCCTCAAAATAGATATCACAGACTGTGTCATGGCATTCACTTGCCCCAGGAGTCCCAGTAAAGCGTTTTTTGGTCAACCAGGTCTTATAGGTCCATCTTTTGAGCACGGAAGTCTATTATTCTGAGTATTACTAAACAAAAGAGCATTCAGTAACTCCCTTTAGTCCTAGAAGGAGGACAGTTGTTCCTCCCACCATCCTTTTGGTTTGGCCTTACACCAGTCCAGAACAAACTGCAACACCAAACTGGGGAAGTCAACCACAACGTAAAGAATTATTTATAAATTGTTAATGGCTGCAGAGACCCAGGTACCAAACAGCCCTGCTTCATGGAGGGAGTGCTCCAAGTGCCAACATCCTGCTTGTTCAGCAACCAGTGACTGTAAAACCTGATGTCCACAAGAGGACTGAAAGCCTCCAAGAGGTTTTGTAAAAGAATATTTAGTCTCTGCATCCCAGTCTTGCAGCCCTATTTGCTAAACACTAAATTCTAGCCTAGGAGAGGGAGGAGAATGAAAATAATTGAACTTTAGTGGGTTTTAATCAACTCTGGCCAGTGGCCACGCTGGCCACGTGTGGCACTGGCTGAACTGATGGTAGGTGTCCCATAGCAGGTTACCCTCCCACTGCACCCCAAGCAGCTCCAGAAGGTCCAATGGGGGTGAGAAAACAACTCTCCCTACTCAGGGAGCATGACCAAGGCAGGCTATAGAATGAGCTGTTGGCTCAGCATCCTAGGGACTACATATGGCATACATTTTTAAGAAGAAAATGTACCCAAAAGTGACACAAAGTAGAATTTTGTGCAAATCCCACACAGACAGGGTTTCTAAGCACGAAAATACAAACCAAAACAAAAAACACAGTCACTCAATACTAAGACTTCAAGCCCGAAGACATAAAGCTCCAGTTTTTCCTGGACTTACCAGCAAACGGATCTAGGTTTGGTAGAACATCAGAAAAGTTTTCAAGCTAGGGGACCCAGCCGCTCTCTCAGGCAGGGAGGAAGATCCTTGCTTGAAAAAATAACTAGTTGGAAGCTGCAGTGCTGAGGCGTGCCCAGAAGGTGACAGTGTTTGTTAAACATTTAGTCACTACAGCCCCTGAAGAGCAGCGATTTGCACCTCAGAATTACCAACGATTCCAGTATTTGAAAACAACATTATTAAAGAAAAAAAAAAGTATTGGCAAATAATAATTATGTCGATTTGGTCAGTTTTCTGTTGTCCTTTTGAAAAATCTGTCTCTGCACCAAGAAGTCAGCACTGCATACTGAAGCATCTTGTTCATTTGTGCTGAAGTCCACAAAATATTAAAAAATTTTCCTTGGATTAAACTAATATTTCTGTCGGTGGCTTTGTACCTGTCCCTAGCATTTCACATTTCCAGAGACAGGTGATAAAAATTCATAGCCTCTTTTTCTGGTCTTTAGATTTCTGATGTTTGTGTTGTAGTTCATTCAAGCTATTTACTACTTGATAACTCAAGCACTTCAGAGTTGGTGAAAAACAACCACCAAAACAACCTTCCCTGAAAAGCTGATGTGTTTGACAAGCAAGCAAGGGTTGTGTGAATACACAGGGGAATGTGTCTTTCTGGTCCCTAAATTATGATTAGAGCAAGCACATTGCTCATGCATTTATATAACTCAGTGCAGTGGCAGCAGCATCCTGGTCCATCAGGCTTTGCCCTGGCACAAGTCACCACCTGAAATACCAAAAAACTAGGAACCAGCCCAAATGTGAGAGCTTACCCCTTTTCAGGTGGTTTATATAGTCTTTGAGCAGCTGAGGATAACCCATAGAGGGAGATCACTTTCTTCTCTCCTGTGTAGGTCCTCCCTGCAATTTTTATAAAAGTGGAGGTCACATACCTCTCTCTCCACTCAGAAAAGCATTAATGCATTGCAGAGAATAACTCAAGGAGCAGACAACGCTCCAGTAAGAAAGGCAAATAGGCACAGATTCATGCTCCAGAAATCCCAGAGTGGCCACATGTGGCACACTCAGTGTTGACGTTATTTTTTAACTGTTCCACCTGTCTTAGCCATAACTAGGGAATTTGATGATTTTGTTTTAAGGACTTCATTAGTGTCAGTCAAGATGCTTTCTTTGGAGGTTTCCTATTCCTTCCTAGAAATCTGGTATGCTTGAAAAAAACCAAGAGAAAACCAATGCTAGTACACCTTTTTATGTTTTCATACTTTCTTATATTTGTCCACATCAGTAAATGGAGAGTACAAGCATGTTAGAGGTGTCTTCTCAACTGTTTTGCTCAGTTTTTCACAAATTCTATGCTCCTTTACTCACTTTCTTGGAGGGCATGAAAATGACACAGTCTTTTCTAATTTTTACCGAGATCATCTAGTCATCAACAACTGTGAGGCCACACTTCAAGACCAGAGAGGTTTATTACTATAAGCTGTCAAGACATCCTCTGATCCCCTACGAAACACAAACTAAAAAGTTTCTACTCTTAACTTCCCTCAAACTCTGACTGAGTTCTGGTCACTGTGAGTCAGCCAGAGAAGGTCAAAAGGATACTGCACTAGCCCATACATGTAGATCCCAAAGTTATCATTAACAGCATGGTTTGGTAGTAGTAACCATTTCCTTCCTGACAGCCCCCAATACCTTTTTAACATAGAGGTCAAGTTAACATTTAGCAAGTCACTCTAAGCAACTTCATTTTTCTTTATAATAGCAGAGGAAAAGAGAAGATGTCCTAATCATAGTCTATAAAATAAGGCAGATTATTATATTATACTCCACCTTAGGGTATAACTCCTCCAGAAAAAGCAAAACCTGATAAATAGGACTCCTTCTCCAAATTCTACATCCAGGAACAGCTTCTCCAATGAAAGAGGAGACCAACTCTTTGAACATCAGGAGTGTGAATAATCTCCTCAACAGCAGTGAAACAGAAACAGCAGCAACCAGCCATCCTCTTATAGCATTGATCTTCTCCCAGCTGTTTTGTTTAGGACCCACCTACTTCTATCTTGTGACCATGTAATAAAATCCAGCTGGCTTCCCCCTCAAACAGCTGTACTTCTCCACCTTGGGCTTTTCCTGATTGTACTTATGCTATGTGTCTTCTCCCCTCCCCATGAGAAGCGTGCTCTCACGGCATCTCTCTCATAGCACTGCATGTGTTGGACAGCTTTCTCAGGAACAAAATGACCTCCTAACACCTCTACCACTAAAGCCCTATGGAAAAACACATCTTCCCCACCCTACTGTGTGTATTTAACAGTTAAGTTGAGACACTTGTGGGAAAGGCACCGGATGGTCTCTATACACGCACTACCTGTCCTTACAGACACACCATGCAGCTAGAGGGACGACCTGCCTGCATTCAGTACTGGCAGCCTTTTGTCCTCTGGGGAAAAGGACTCTATATGTCTCTCTTTTCCTCCCTGAAACAAGAGTAATTTTCCTTATAATGGGAAGGGCAACGAAGCCTGAAAGCAATATCCTAACTGAAAAGCAGGGTGTTGTCACCAGAAGCAAGGAAACAGTTCAAAACAGTTTTCTCGCATAGGAGCACCTCTGCCTTAAATAGACTACTTAATATTTATCAGGTCAGAAGGACACGGCAAGCATAACCATGTACCCATGACATGTGGGGCTGTGGAAGCCCTGGGACAGACCATTTGAGGTGAAGGTCAGTTGAAGGTCTCTGAGATGGCTGCCTCCTTGAACACTGCTATCTCTGTTTTCTCTCTCTAACTTGAGTTCATCAGTTGAAAGGAGAGAGAGAGAGATAAACTAACATCCTTCTCATACTAAAAATTTCCCATTCAAATGAGTCTGTAAGCTCATCTTGGAACTCTCTGACCTAGCCAGACACTCCTCCTCTGATTCTGGAGATCAATCTCTGAGGCATTTCATGCTTTCTCTGACACTTCTCATGCTTCCACAGAAATAATGATTCAGACAGATGGGTTTAGGTGTGCAGGAACAGCTCTGGCCTCCCCAAACATGGAAAGGAACCTTCAGTCTCATGAAGGCATAAGGAATGCCACTTTTCATAGGTGATGTGGCAGGAGAAGGACTCTGACCCAAGGATGAATATCCTCCAAGGGAGCAGATGTGGCACAGGAGCCTTTGGAAAAGACCCAGCAATCCTCCCTGCTAGTGGGGGAGGAGGGAAAATCCTGCTTACGACAAAATGTTCCTCTTTTGCAGAAGGAAGTGATGACAGCTGGGATGAGGGAAGGGGAAAAAAATGCAGGGCAGCACCCTGTGTGGGAAAAGATTGCTCCTCTGCCTGCCTCAGCTAGCTTGCACTCAGAGCCCGCCAAACGGGTCACTGGCTCCAGCCAGCCCACAGTGTGGGAAGGGCTCACAGCCCACACGCCCGTGTCTCTTGGCAACTTCCATCTCCCCCTGTTCTGTGCTGGCTCTAGGGATAAAAAAGCAGCTCTTTTCTTGGAGGGATGGGCAGGGAAGACAACGGGTGCATCTGCCAGCTACCATTGCTTCTGGTCCAGGGCTGAGCATCTTCAAGAGCCACATGAGAGGGATGTTACTGCACCTCTTTTGTTCAACATAGCTACCTCTACAGAGCGAGTATCCCACCTGCTCTGAATGGCTTCCATGCCTTCAGTGTTAATTCCCCCCTCTTCAGGTACTCTCAGACTTTCCTGCCCATTCCATCTACTTTCAGGGAAGAAAAGAGAAACATAATAGAGGGAGATATTAATGAAACATTATGTCACTGCTTTTTATTAAGTTTTACCTCTTTGGCAACAAATCTCTGCTGTGCCTGTTCCTTTAATTAGTTGTCCTTCAGTCAGGAAAATCAGGGCTGCAAAGTGCTGATATGGTGTTAAATAATTATTTGGGAAATAGTGCTTGGGCTGAACCAGGAATTTTGTCATTGCTGTTAGCAGATGCCTGCAAGGTACCAGGAAGCAGCAGGGCTGGGGGACCCAAGAGTGAGAGCCCACACTAAGGGGTGTGGGAGACACTGCACGCAGCTTATGGTGGTTTAGCCCTCCCTTCCCATGCTGGCAGTAAAGCCTGTGACAAGTGGGGAAACTGAGGCAAGAAGGGACACATTTGTCCGACAAACATGAGGGGGATCCAAGAGTAAGTGAATGACTTATCAGGTTGCTTTGTTTTCCTGTTATCCCAGGTCATAAAGAGAAGGAACACTTTGCCCAAGCATGACCCAGCACTCACGTGGGACCCCTTTTTCATCTGTTATCTCTCCCTTTACACATATAAAGAGCAAACCATTTGTATTCCTTCAATCTAAGGAGAGAGGAGAAGAAAGACACATTTATTTCTGAGGGAGACGCCAGGCATCATGACTCTGTCTTATTTTGTGCAGTGAATATGTAACACCAGATGACATTTTCCTTTCAGCTAGGTGGGTGGCTTTTACCTTTATGTGCAACACAAACAGCAAAGGCTTTTGCCACACGTGGGGAAACACTGAACTTGAGGTAAATCCTTGGAGCAAAGTGCATGGTAGCAGGAGCAGCCCAATAAGTTCTTTCTCTGCACTGAGAGGTGTGAGAAAGGAGTAGGCTGTGTATCAAAAGTGTAGGTGTTTCATCATGTGAGAAAATGGCCCACAAGGAAGCCAGGAGTAAATCTGTTGTTGCTGGGTGGGCTTAATGGCTCCTTGCAACTGAATTATGTATTCACAGCTTTTTGGAAAGTGGAACAACTTGAGCTGCTGTGGGTTAACCCATTCATGCACCCATGGCCTCAGCCTTGTGCAAACACCTAGTTTTATTTCCGGAGCGACTACAGGACACTAATGTGAAACACTTCCCAGGAGAGATCCAACCTAGTTTCTCAGCCCCCAAAGCTCAGAGTAATTTAATTGAACGCAGGAGATTTCAAGTGCATACCTGTCCCAGACCTTTACCTCCTGGGACATTAACTGGGAGGTTATCAGCATCGATGGATAACTCCTGTTTTGCACCTTCAGAGGACTTGTCCTCTGAGTGCTTTCAGCCACACACAAAGGGTTCCCCACAGAAGTGCAGTGAGCAGGCAAATACTGTGGAAAATACTGTCCCCCCACCTCAGGGAGGCACCCTGAGACACTCATGGGTGGTACTTGTGGGGGTGGTGACAAGGGCCTTGAGGGGCTGGCTGCAGCCCAAGTCTATGTTTTCGATTTTCCCAGTTCCTCTGGAAGGGAGTTGAGATGCACTGGCAGAGAAGGAGGTGTGAGACGGTCCCAGATGTCCCCTATTGGTGGTCATTGAAGGGCCCAACAGTGAGACATGCTATGGAGCTCACCAGGTGCAGCCAGGCTGTATGTGCTGGGTCCAGCACAGCTGCAAAGACGTCATGGGACACATCTGCCCCACAGAAATGACACAAGCAGAGTAAGCAGCTCTGAGATGTGACTATCTGATAAAGCCATCCCACCAGGAGTCATGACACATCCAGTCTGTGGCTCATTGACTCAGGCAATCTGATGCACAGCTGTCCTGCAGGTACACCTCCATCATCGTACTGTACCTTTCTGCTACCGTGTTATCTAGGCATGAGATTTATTTCTGGGTGTGATTTATGGTCCCTCTAATTTATTACCACTTAGAAACTTGTTCTTGTACGTTTTTACACTGCAAATAAAGTCTTTCAATTGAAGCTTCCTGTTCTTACAGGCTAAAGCTTTGACACACAACTCATCCCTTGGTGTGTACCAGGCAATGAGTTGACATGTTTTGTAATAAGCAATAAAAGACAGCACAAGGAAATCTCAAATCACGAAAGGAGGTGACCTACCCAGCCTGAAATTCACACTACTCCCTATTTTGATTATGCATTCACTGCATAATTTTTCTTTTCAAACTCATGCAGCAAGACCAACAGGATGGGTCAATACAAAGAACCAAGTCCTACTTCTTAAAATAAAATAAGTAGAGGGAGACACTATCTCCCTTTTGGATCAAAACCTTGGCTCATCTTTCTGGTTGCATTGTTCTCCAGAATTCAAGCCAAGAAGAAATCTCACAGCATCCAGAATAAAGATGAAATTTAAAAACCACAAGAACTGGCAGGTTAACCCCAGCAGAGCCTGCAGATGTGTACTTAGCCTTTGTAAATTTTAATTCCACTGCTTGACTGATACCCATGGGATGGTCATTCCTTCCAGCTCACTTATAATTTCACACAGGATGGTTCCCCTCCATTAATATTACAGTTTTCCTTTCAGGAGGTGGAAGATGATTCACTGTACTTACTATCTGGTGAATTTAGCTGGCATCAGGATATACATATTAATGTATAACAAAAGAATTGCAATGAAAATATAAAAGGGCCATCAGAGGCCATGTAAGAGCCAAATTTTTGTGTGTGTGCATATCCCAGACAATACTGAAGGCAGGAATGAACTAAACTCCACGGACAGAGTGTTCCTACCCAAAACCCCCTCCCTGAGGCAAGGGTAAGTGCCAAGGCATTTCTGTGGTCCCCCTTTCAAAGGTGAACAAGCCAACAGCCTGTCAAGTTACACCATGACTGCCCTTGCTGATCAGCCAGCCTCTGCATACTAAGTCTATTTAATGGGAATAAAGATCACCCTGACCCCACTTTGCAATTGTGGGGTGACTCTGGGTTTGACCAACATTCATACATGTAACGAAACCTCTGCATGTCTATCATGGCCATCAGGATCTTGGAGCTGGGCCTTCATGCCACATACCTGACTAATTTCATACCTTTTGAGGTCTGGTGGCTTTTGCAAGTCAGATCCATTGAACAGAGCATCAAGGAGAACAGTGGGAGGCAAGTGTCACCATCTTCCTCAGTCCCAGACGTGACTCTCAGCCACAGAGCTCAGAGTTCCTCCTGGCATGATTAACTGATGGATTGGTTGGGTGCCCCATGGTGCCACAGTCCCAGATCTGGCAGCCAGAGCTCACTGGCTTTTCCCTGTGATGTTTCACCAACAAAGCATTCCTGACCCCTCTTTCTTTATGTCTCACGTCTTTCAGCTATAGCAATATATTCCATGCCTAAAAATCATCAGGAAATGTATTTGTGCACTTTGCAGAAACAGCTGAGCTTGTTTATACAGCTGAGTCCACGTGTGAAGATGAGGAATTGAATTATTCACTGCATGTCTCAGGCCTTGATGACTAAATTGGGATTTGCTTCTTTATCTTCTAGGGAGGAGGGGAAGTGAAGGCTGAGGTGGGGGAAAAGTCTAACAGAAAGAGGCCATGCTGTGTCCCTCTGCTTCACTGCTGGGAGCCTTGTGGATGCTATAATTAACCACCTATAGCAAGCAGAAGGCGGGTGGTACCATGGGAATTACAACCTCACAAACCCTGTTATTAAATAGTCACGCATGGTGCTACCTCACTTACATCTCTCAGGGTTTGTTTACCTTTTTTAATAAAAAGGCACAATAACTCCCAGGCAATTTCCACAAGATTTTAACACATCTGTGTTAAAAATCAGCCTGGAGCCTCTGGATTAAAAAAAAAACCACCCAAGCTTTTTATGCTATTGGTAAGGTGTTGTGAAGGGAAAGGCCTGGCTATGCACAGGCTGTGTGATGTGCTGTGGTGGTCTGTGCTTCCCACAGTGACTTTGGGGTGCAGATAGAGACATCCTTATGGAGCTCATTTGGCAGAATGGAAAAGAAAGGCACCTTTAAAAAACTGACTTCTGTAGGATATTTGAAGCTGAATACATACAGATGGAAGTGTCTGCATCGTCCTGATGCCCTCTGGATGCTTTTGCATTTTGAAAGGATGAATCCTTGAAGAGGTCCCACTTGCTACAGTTGAAGTAAGCAGTTTCCTATTCATACCCTATTTCACCCCCCTACTCAGAGAGAAATGGCCAGGGTGCTGGTGCTGTGAGAGGAAAGGAGAAAACTCTGACACCATGTAGCTCTTTGCTCATTGTATGGAGAACCTGAGAAGATTTTGTACTATTTCTGTAAGCTTGCTGTGCACCCTCCCGTTTCCTCATCTTTATATAAGCAACTGGTCAATGGACAGAATGGGTTAAAGTTTATTCTTTAGCAGAAAGGCAAAGAGCCTGGAGATATGTGCAATTAATTGTCTTACCCAGAGGTGGAGTAGTCCTTCAGGATTTGAATGACGCAATTCCTTGAGAGAATGTTAAAAAAATTCCAAGACAATAGGAAGTCTCAGCCACGAGGTATTAATTTTCAATATATTTCTCTTCCCCCAGCATGTGAATTCCAACTGGAATTCAAAGAAAATTTGTGAGAAAAAGAAAGAAGAGGTCAGAAAGAGAAGAGAGAAGCTGAGAAACACCTCAGGAAACCCAGAAGAGGGCTGGGGCAGTTGATGGCTGAGCACTGAGATGAAGGCTTTACAGAGGTCCTCTTTTCTCAGAGCCTTGATTCTACCACCAGGCAGCTAGTCACTGTAGTATCCCTTGGAAAAGCTGAAGTGACTTGTCATGGTCATCCCCAGTGTCTAGGCTGTCCCCAAGTCTTGCCCTACAACAGTAGGAGGGTGCAGGTCCTCAGTGGTCCAGGAACTGCATGTTCTGTACCACTTGCCCCAAGGCTACCCTACAGTGTAGCCTTATTATCTGAGCCCATTTTCTGAGGGGATCATGGAACACTTCCCTTTGGACAAAAATTCAGGATGCACACTGCATCTATAGAAATACACACGTCCCAGCACGGGAATCAGAGAAACTACATGAAGAAAGGTGGGTAAGAAAGGAGGAGAGAGAAAAGGTGGGTAAGAAAGGAGGAGAGAGGAAAGAGAGTAACCAAATTCTGAATTATTCACATTTTCCTAGCTGAAGTACAATAGCCAGGAAAGCATTTGTTTTCTTGCAGCAGTAACAGAGTAAAAAGTTTCACAAATCCTCATTACACTGGTGCTAATTCTGGAGTGATGGATTGGAGCAAACAGGAAAACAGACATATTAAAGAAGTCTATTTGATTCTGGGTTGTTTCAACCAAGTTCCTGAAACATACCATAAGAATATAATTAGAAAATTTAACTCCTTCACTTCTACAAGATTAAAGATATTTCCTTCTTGCTCTAGTCCAAGCACAAATATTTCCCACAGAAAATCATTTCATTTATTGATAAAACAAATAAAGCTATTTTCTGTTTTCTTCCCCATATACTGAGCATAATGCAGATCGGATTCTCAAAGCTGCAAGTGCAGCAAACCTTCTAGTTTTGCTTCATTACTGTATTAGCACAGACACAATTTCTCTGCCCAGGATTCTTGAAGTGTATAATTTTGTATTTCAATGTATCTTGAAAGTTTAATGAGTGTGAGGAAACGACATACTCTGTGTGTCTTGCTTGGACTTATTTAGAACCCAGTAATGGCCATTTAAAGTTTACACAAGGGCAGACAGGTAGTGAGACTGGTCTCCTGAGGAACATCGGTACATTCTGTGTCAGCACATGTCATGCTAGGATCCTTGGGGCCTGTTTAATTCATGCACAAGGCCAGGAGAGGCAGAAGTTAGGTAGACCTTTCCTCTCATCTTCCCTTTCCTATCTCTCATTAGATGCTCTAGTCCATTTGACAGATGGAAACAGTTGGCATCAGTTGGAAAACAGTTCAGTACTGCCTCCTGAGACAGACATATAAAACATTTTGTGGGTCCCATCTATCTCACAACATCCTGGCAGGACACATTGTGAAGAGAGAAAGCTTTATAAAACTCAGGTCCCACGCCAACAGTGTAGCCAGTCAGCAACTCTGATTTCTCTGGCTTTTTTTTACTCTTTTGCCAGATCCTCTGTGTTTCTGCAAGGAGATTCCCCCAGGGAAGAAGACAAGGCCTTGTACTCCCCCTTCTTCTCTTCCCTATATGAACTTTACAGCTGTTTTTGGGCTTTGTGTGTTGCACTGATACACACACAGCTGCAAACGAGTTGGAGCATCATGAAGAGAAAGCTAAAAGAAAAATGGAGATGAGCTGGAAGGGGATGTCTGGGAAGATCTCATTAATAGGCCTGCACAGCTGAGGGGAGTTTCATGGCTGAACTCCCTCACCAAAACAGTTCCCCTTCAGATCCCACAGCAGTACCCGGTTCTCATTTCAGTCTGGGATGTATTGACTTATCCCAGAGATCATATTAAGGAGTTCCAAAGTGTTCAACACACTAACGCAACCCAGACTGCACAATTAAACTCTATTATTTCATATCAAACCCTTATTCTTTTCCCCCATATAAAACTGCTAAGTCCTGCTGCAAGATGTGGTACATTGTTGTTTGCTAAAAGGTGTTGTCTTTTTTTCCGTAAGGAAAAGAATTAAAAGCATTGTCACGTAAAGGACACAAACTAACAAAGTTGCTCAACTCTGCTCACAGAACACAGAGTTTACAACAAGGACACTTCTAAGAAATTCATTTCTTAAAATACAAGCAGTACCTTACTGAGGGAGAGCCTTCAGCAGGAGTTACCATTACCTTCAATCCCCAAATCATGCCCCAGTTCCCCAGTGTGTGCCGTACCTGCACTCTTACGATACACACTTGCAGTTATACTACTACAATTGCCTGAGAAATGAGCAGTCTTGAACAATGAGGCATTTTTGTATGATTCATTCTTTTGTGCTGTTCATCGACTTTCTCCCCCGTGCATCCATCAGTGGTTACATCACTCTCCTTTCCTCAGGCAGTACATACCTCCCAGGCTAATACCTTTGAATATAAAGCATGTCTTGAGTTAAACATTAGCTGCACACTAACTGGGGCTTTGTTTTCCAACTGAATAATCAAATAGAAAGTAAAAAATTTTCTACAACTCAGATGAGAGAGCTATAAAAGGGCTGCTTAGCAATCCTCTTGAAAGAAAGCATTCAGTATTGGAAACCAAGATTCATTTTATCTACTTAGATTTGTCACTAGTAATTACTTGAAAGCTCTATCAGCTTCAGGCTTTAATGATGTAGTAACTGCTACAAGCATTTCAGAACAGGGGAGCAGAACATAACAAAAACAAAGTTATTTTAGAGTAAGTACATATTTCCATAAAACTGATGCAGACCAGAATTCCAAGAAATATTTTCATGTGTTCCCTGAACAACTTCTGAGATGACACTTGAGGTCACCAGTACCAGAGCTGGGACAGAGCATCTCAGTGCTCCATCAGGAAGGCAGTATTTATTTCAAACATAGTCTTCTGAAGGCAGCCCACCTAGCACAGTCTGACAACAAGGACAGCTAAATGTAAAATCTGGAAGAAAGACAGCAAGCATTTGATTGAATTGCACTAAAATGTGAGGTCTAGCCCCTTTATGTCTGGGACCAAGCTTAAAATCCTGCCCCAACCCAACAGTAGCAAAAGACAGGCTTTCCAAAGCTACTGCTTGCTAGTTTTAGAGTCTAAAAGGCATTCCTCCCTTAGGAGTGAAATAAAAGCCATCAGTTCTAGAGAGGTCTGTTGTTCCACACTTATTCACAATATGGTGAGACTGCCTGGCAAACACTTGTTTGCACAATCTGATTTTCTTCAAGGAGGCAACTCCAAAAACTGATGCTTTGGGAAGTAGTTTTGAGGACAGCTGCATGGTGGGAAATCAAGCAGACCTCTGGAAGCTGGGGATGGTAATCCCTGTTACTGAAAAAGGAAAACACCTGTCACTGGAGTGGGATGTAGGTACCATCACAACCTCAGAGCATTGCTGAAGCTGCCTCAGTCTCACTGACCACCTGAGATCAGAAAACATTACAAAGAAAATCCATTTATCTAGTTGAATCTGTCCCTTCCTGTATCACATGGTTACAAAACTAGGAAAATATCAGTACATAGATTATTTTCCTTTAGTATCATGGCAAGCAGAAGTTGCCTCTCATTCCCCAAGTGCCGTTTGAGACATGGGTCTGTGACACAGCCTCTCACCCTTTTTAGCACAGGGTCCATGTTTTATGGTGCGAGGTCGGAAAGTTCTCAGACTTGGAGAATGGGACTTGCATATGACGTACGTGGGTCTGAAAATGTGTTTTCTGTGCCTAACTCCTGAAGGAGGACTGGCTGATGGCAAGGTGGTCTCCGGTATCACAGCTGCAGACTCTCTGAAGCACTGGCAATGAATACTGATGCTTGGGATTACTGCAGCAAACATTTTTCTGAGCCTCAATAGGACCATGATCCATCAGGAACTTCCTGATGAAATTCCTCATGACCCTATTATGTTAGACACATGGGGGATGTCCCTGGTCATGCCTTTGTAAGCTGGCTGGCTTTGGTCACATTATATCCCAGTAACTTGACATGGAGTAGGAGCTGAGCAGGGCTTCTGTCTGAAACCCACTTCTGTGGGCACGATAATAACAATCACTGTATCAAGAGTGGACAAAATCAAAATAAAATAAAAACAGGGAGAGATTAAAGAACAATACGAGATCAATCTTTCCCCATGATTTTAATTTTTTTTACCCTTCTGTGTCAAAGCCTTTGCCAAGTGCACTACAGAGTTCAGATCTGCTTGTTTTCTGTCTTTGTTTCAGCTGTCCTCTCTCAAGACTGATCTTAGCACTCAAAAAGAGAAAGGTGCATACCTCTGAGGTCCAGGAGGCTGAGCACAGTGAACAAAGGCTCCCTTACTCCTTCACTGTTTCACTTCTGCCACACTCTTCTTGAGATGGTAATAGGCAGGTCTGGCACACGCAGCTGTTCTTGTGCAGCTTGCAGGTGTGTAGGAGCACTGGGTAGTGATGTGCCATCAACACCATCCAAAGCCAGGAAGAGAGAAAAACAAAGCGCTGGAGGGAAAAGGAAAATCTACTTCCCTCCTTGCTATTCATTAGCAATGTCACAGCTGGTGAGGACTTCCTAGGAGAATGGCCATGACTTTTACCAGTATCAGTGGGAAAATGCTGCCATTCCCTTTCACATCATAGCAAACCAACTGAAGCTTTAAAACAAGTTTTACAAACCCCAGGATGAAAAATTTCAGAGGTCAGACACAGAGAAATACACAGGCACTGCTGCTGATGGCTGTATCCCCATATTTTTCAAAGAATTCTCAAAATCCACTCATGCTAAGAGCGATGCTGAAGTGGCAGTTGCATGCTGAGATCAGAGCAACTCCCCTGTAACAACCAGTGAGAATTTGGTGAAAATCCTTTAAAATAATTATATAGGCAGAATGGGGAAAAGCCTTTTGCTCCATAACCTGTGAATGTTCACCTACATTTGAGATGCTATGCTCTTCTTCCAGTCACCTCTTATAAAGCCCTCTGGAGGCAAAAAGGCAAGGAGTGAAAGCAGCATACAGGGAGTGATGAGGATTTTGTGCTATCCCAAGCAAACTGGTTTTCCAAGTGGCTACAAGATTTGCCATTTCACATTCCCCATGGGTCAAACTCTCCTCAAGGTGGATAGTGACACATGTCACAGAGGCTTTCTGCAATCAGTTAGGAGTGAAATTGTCTCACGAGTTTCTTATACAGTTCATCATCAATTCAGTGGGCACAGTTCGTGCCTGGTTACCTTCACTCATCTCAACCAAGGCCTCTCGAATGGGCCAAATCTGGAGGTTATGTAAAAGCTATTCAAAATTTTTCTAATGTGAAAGGCACAGTGGGATTTTTATTACTGTTATTTCCTAAAGGTGGCAGTCACTTTGCCTTCTTTCACAGCAAACCAAATGTCAGAAACTCCTGCACAGATGGTCATTTTTGATGCATTTTTCTGTCCTAGAAACAGGACTTGTCCATCAAATTTTCATCTGCTCTCCCTGTTTCTGTGATTTTTATTTCTGTTCCCTGCAGTTCCCCTTCAATACAGGCATTTGTGTGCCCTTTCAAGACATTTTTTTTTTTACATGTCTGTCTCCTGAAGAGAAAGAGGTGGCATTGTACTGCCCAGTTCTGAGTTCACAAACAACACAGTCCTAAATGATGTTAAGAAATAAACTGCTGGCAATTCTGGGTTTTACCAGAGCTGTGATCCCAGAGCAGAAGAGGGATCACACTTCCTGGCTGCTCCAAGGCAATGAGAGCTGTGAGCAGCAGACATTACAGGTAGAAACAATCAGACTTTGTTCTGCTGTCATCTACTCCCATCTGTCATGCTCCACGACATCCTGACCTTGGGAAGAAGGAATTCTGCTTCCTGGGTGTGTTCATCATTCCCATGTAACTTTATGCTGCTCATCCCCTTGTGTTGCAGCCCCTTGCCCGTTCCCTTTGGTTTATGATGCTTTGCAGCAACTGAGTCACTATTGCTGCTGAATTTGCAGGCAGAGTTTTCCTTGTGACGCCAACCTGTCCTCTGACTACAGAAAGTGAGGGTAGGTTGTCCTTTAGCCACAACTACAGTGTTGTTCCTACCCTCCAGCTACAAACAGGGCTCTTCAAAGCCTTCTTGCACACTGGGGGCTTCATTGCAGTCTTAAATGCTCATTTTCCCGATTTGATCCATCTACAATGCTACTGGGGACCCCACAGGTGTTCCTCTGAGGTGGGTATGTCCATCAGGGTGTTCCTCCCCTCAGGCATTGGCCACAGATGGCAGGACAGGGTGCAGAATGGCCCAGTGAATGCTTTGGTTTAGTTATAAAGTAAGGCCAGACAAACCACTGATATTTTTGTGGGTGTCAGGTCTTGCAACCTGAGGCAAGTCTGGTGCAGCTCTGTTTCCTAGAGTAAGTGCTGAAACAGTCTGCCAATATGCTCTGCACTAAGACTGAAGCTTCAGCCCAGGGAAAGACCAATCCGTCAGATCTGGCAGAATGATCAAGAAAGGCCTGGGAAAAACATATATGTATGGTAGGAATCACTACCTGAAGAGCAGTGTGAATACTACACACACTAACCTAAATACTGACCATGAAATAGGGCAATTTGCCCACTGGGCTTTGTTTAAATTAGGTTTTAGTACATTTCCCACCTGAAGTAACTAAGCAGGTGCTCATCTCCTCTGCTGATGCCTTTTAAGCAGGTTGTTGAAACGATGGCAGCCAGGCAATAAGAGTAAAGGAAGGACTTCACAGTTCCTGCTCATCCATGCCCAGGCAGTCTGTCTGCAGGCCGGCATTGGGTGCCTTCACCAGAGTATAGTGCCCCAACATGTTCCTAGTAAGGGAAAAGCTATGATGCCCTTTGACAGCAAACCCCATTTATTACTTGTGCTTGGGTGCTTTCTCACCTGTGGGTATGAGTAGCAATTTAAAGGAAGCATTAAAAGACGTGGGGAAAAAGAGCAGCATGGAAAAGCCTGTGGCATGCCTATGGAGGCAGGAGAGCATTGAGATAAATTTATTGGATGGGTTCTGCAGCAGGGGTGAGACAGCACCTGGAATTTATGTGATCATTGAACTTTCATGTGCAGTGGCGCCGTGAATCTGGAGCAGTGACACAAGGCCACCGACCCCAGAAGCATCGCCGCAGTTTATCAAACTCTCAGCTTTTCCCCAAAAGTGGGTAATGGGACAGGGAAAGATCACAGCTGAGGCATTGATTCTTGTATGCAGTTCACAGCAATTGCAGGCAATAATTTCATTGTACATCCACTGTTACAGTTCATAAAAAAATGAAAATAAAAGTGATCAGGCATGAAGGTTTTATTCAACCACTTTCAGAGTTCTCAGTAACTTCCAGTACAAATCCACGGATTCCCAGCTACAGCCAGATATGGCATGGCACCAGTTTGAGCCAGGACCTGAAATGGGACAGGATGGAAACCCCATTACGCTTTGAGATTCCACTTGCAAAACAGACTGTTTTCAAAACCAGCCTGACCAGGGAAATGTTTAACTTCGCCAAAGTGCCTTTGACAATAAGGACTTCTTTTTATTCCAAATGGTTTATTAAATGACCTACCACTGTTGTTTTATTTTACCCTAACCACATTAGAGATTAGAGTGTTCAGGAACAGAAGCCAGTTTTAGAAAATTCCTGAAACCAGTGCATAGCTTCTTCTGGAAAGGAGATGGGCAGAAAAATGATACATTTTGGCTCCACCCAGGTGTCCCCTAGTGTGTCTTTGGAAGTGAGGAGCCAAAGGCAGAAATCCTTTCTGGATCCTCAAAATAACTTTCACCACCATCTGTAAAATGGCAAGAACTAGAGAGAAATGAAAGGAAGCTGGTGGAAGGGAACAGTCTGAGCAAAAATTCAGAGGGGGTCTAAAGACAGTTGGTAAGCAATCAGGTAGATCCCAAAAGACCAATAGTTGTCAGGGAAGGACTCTGAGAGGGTAACTGAAAAGCTCTGATATACAGCTGTCATCTGTATTTTTCTGGTATCTAACAAGCATGAAATAAGAATTTAAGAGAGGAGGCTTCACAATAGCTCCATTTTTTGAGATGATTCATTTGTCAGGATCAGCTGATGTGTGCATGGGTGTGACAAACACCTTCGTTAGCAGGTGAGGAGAGGAAACTTCCCATGGTTGCATCCATTGGTAACATCTGTGTCCACCAACATCTAAAATTACATCAATGGAATATATATTTAGGAATTATTTCCAGGTGGTTGCTAGGAAAAGCCTAGGTTATAATTTAGGAACCTGCATTTCTACCTAGTTTTGTTATATACGAATATGTCTGTGCTTGACTGCCTTGCCTGATGGTGTGAAGGCAAAAGGTCAAAATTTGCAGGCTTACCACTTCATGCCCATTTCTACAGCATAGCCTCAGGCTCAGCTATGCCCAAGTGTTGTCAGTGAATTGTGCTCCTGTGGGTGCTTTGGTTGAGTTTTAGTTTCTACAAGCCAGATGTGGTGATGACAGGATGGGAAGGCAGGAGATGCAGTCTGCAACCTGACCATTCCCCATCACAAGAGGGTAACAGGAACACAGTCTGAGGGAAAGGCATCTCACAGATGGCTTCTCTGTCTTGGTATTCAAAGTTGAGGAATGGGATGGTGTCAGTGAATGAAAAGACATGAGTTGATCGATAGCACAGACATCAAAGGTCTGATTCTGATCAGGATTTTAAACCAGGAGGTCCTCAAAAAGCAAAAAGTTCTGCATTATGCATTTGCAGTTTTAATAATTTGGCTATAGTCTGTTAACTTACCATATAACTGCTGATGATTTGTTCATTATATTAGCTTAATTGCTGTAAGCCTACTGTGTCTGAATCAATCAAAGTTAAAACAATAGAATTATGTTTTTACATAATCACTTTTGACTAGAAAGCAGGCTGTGCAGAAGGAGGTTCCACATGATGTTCTCAGATATCTTTTCAAAGGAATGATAATTAATTCTGCACTACTTCTTCTGAAGGGATAGAAGAAGATGGGAAAAGATAATGGGCGGCTGCGGTTGCATAATCTCTGCCCATTCGGTTTGCTGCAGCACGCTGATAATGAACAATTTGAAGTATAAAGCTACTGTGAGCCCTAGCCCAAGAAAAGCTTTAACACAAGTATCAGGACTAAATGCACATCTCCATTTTCTGCACAGTAGCTGGATCATTTTTAACCTGATTCACAGTGACAACTGAGACCCATTTACAATGGTTCTGTGAGGCTGAGTGCCAGCAAGCAGATTGCCTTGGAAAACATGTCTGAGTGCAGGGTGAAGACCATTTGCCATGCACAGCAAACCAGGCCTGAATAATCAGCTCAGCATGTTCGAATCCAGGTTTTCAGTCAAGGCTAGACACCTTAACAAACCGACATTTATTCCCAGTTCTAGTAGTGGGTTAATCTAAACTAAAGGTCCTGGTGAAGAAGTTTCTCTTTTCATTGCTCATCCTTCCTCTCCCTGTGAAGTTTTCCCTGCAATATACGGAGGTCTTATCATTTCTGCTGAGGTGAAAATAGATTGGAGAGTATCTTCCTTTGCATTTACAGGCAATGCATTTACAGGCAATGTTTACATGCTATGTTCATCCTCTCCCTCTGTTTGAGCTCATTCTGAGAAGTGGAAGGATATTTGTAAGGAATTAGTGACATACGTAGAGGAGCATGTCACACGTTAAGTGCCTGTTAAGTGAAAAACCAAAATGTTTTGAAAATCCTCTGTTTTGGAAGATTTCAGAAGTTTTTGGGTTGCTGAGCAAAACAAGGTATGCTCTTATTCAGCCAAAATGTTAATTTGAGAAGTCAAACAAAAATCATTTGATCAGTAAAAATTAGATACCACTCTGAGCTTTGCCCCCATCCCAGGAGTGGTTGTATACAAGATGCCAGAGAAGTTTGGGGGACACTTCTAGTCAAAATAAGCTAAAGCTTGTACTTTCAGATTGATTCCAGGCAGGAAGCAGTGGTTATAACTGATTTGTTTGACTGTACCTCTTAGTTATCAATATGAAACATGAACGAGATAATGTACCTAATCCTTGAAAAAAACTGAGACTGGATGAAAGTCCCAGAGTGAGCTGTCTCCTGCTTTATTACAGTTACTTCACTCCTCTCCAGTTGTGTTGCCATCCTCCCTGTCTTATCACATGATATTTTACCAACATAGCAAGGGACAGCATTAGCCATGCAATGAGCAAGCTCTAGAATGAACTCACACATTACTCACCCAAATACCTGCCATTAATTCTAATACAACCCAATTATATTCTTAACTGGTTCATGAATCATGGAGAGAAATTAGTTGTTTCAAAATATATGGAAAAATCTTGTGAATCTACAGTGCCTATTTATTATTAATTCTCATTTATCATTACTGTAGAGCCTGGAAAATGAAATGCCGGTATTTTATGTTGTAGAAAGTTCCTCCACTTTAAAATAATTTTGAATAAAAAAATTAAACTACTTTAATTTTAAAAAAATGAATTAATTGTAGGGCTGCTGGAATTACCCTTAGCACCTCTGAAGGCTCTTGATGAACAGGACTACCATTCTCTGGCTGTGGCATGTTCAAACAAAAAATTGCTGTGATTTCACAAGACTACAGAAAATTGAAGCTAATGCCTGGGTAAGGCAAACTAACTAGAAAACTTTGATCTGAGAGCCATCTCAAAGTTTTGTACTACTCTATCAGAAGAATAAACACAGAGATGCAGTGAGGGACCTTGTTGCGGTCAGGAGCAACACATGTAGAAACTCAGGCAAACTTAACATTAATGCTGCCAGATCCACATGATACAAAACCTCAACCAATGCATCAATAGCAAGCACTGGCACATCTCCAAGGACTCCACAAAAGGACCCTGAGATTAGCTCAATTTATTAGAGCATGGTGCTAATAACACCAGGGTCACTGGTTTGATCCCTGTATGGGTCATTCGCTTAAAGGTTGGACTTGATGGTCCTTTCAGGTCCCTTCCAACTCAGAATATTCTGTGAAATGGGATCCTGATTCTGTGCCTTTGATTTTGTTTTCTCAACCTCCCTTTTAAGGTCAGGGAACATGAGGAAAGGATTTGCTTCAGCTTAGTTATTACAGTACCAGGAAGAGAGGAATTTGCTCTACATCTCTCCCATGCTGTCTTATAACATCCATAAATTCCTTACCATGCTGAAGGCATGCTGATGACCCAGAGAGGATTAGAATGCTGAGAAAATCACATAAGACCAGACCCAAGATGGTTCCCTCCTCTGAGGGAGGGCAACACTTTGCAGAGGTACCAATCTGTGTCCTTTCAGGAGGGCTTTAACACTTCAGCTGTGCAGTGTGTGAGCAATGTGCCTTGCACTGGGCACCCATGCTGAAAACTGGAGTCTCAAGGTACTCAGCAACACAAATAATACTCATGGCATCGCAGGTGAGAGAAAGAGGAGGTTTTGCATTAGGAAAGGTGCTGCCAGTTCCTTTGATGGAAGAGGCAACTTTTCTTGAATCCAGTAAATCTGACTGAGTTTGGGGAAGAAGAGTTTGCCACATCGTTACAAATGTCCTTGTGGATGTCTGTGAATTTACAATATCATTATTAAAAGAAGAGCAGACACACACCTCCCTCATGCAAATTTGTTAATTCAGTGTGTTCCCCTTGTAGTTTACCTGATATGAATTTATTCATAAGTCCCAGCCCATACATATTTGCTGGATTTTGCCATTCCTGGCACAAAACCAAAATACACATTGCCACCATAGCAATGTTAGAGGGAGTAGTAAACAAGAACTTGTTACAAGTACAGAAAATGCTCTGAAGAAAAACTTAAGTCATTTTGGATTTGAGTATTGGTACAGCTAGTTTATACCATTAAAATAGTAGCAAAAGTCAGAATATCTTTCAACACAAGTAATTATTTCATTTAATATCTGATGTAGTATAGACACAGCTCTGGTTATGTCTGCATAGTTTTCTTCCACTGTTTTTCCTATAGGTTGCTATTAATTTAATAATCAGAATAACAGTCACACCAGAGAAAATGTTGTTTCTGACTAAGGACTTCTACCACTGGCCTCATATGGAAAGCACAAGAAGAAAATAACTGGAGAGGGATGTGGCTATGGAAAATGAGCCATATTACTGTTTTGTTTTCCTTCTCCTCTTTCCCAAACCCTTATGGGGCTCATCTGCTTCTGGACCTTCCCAAGAGCATGGGAACCACAAACATGGAAGTGCATCACATCCTTCAGTGGGTGGGAAGAGAACTAAGACATCTTTGGGAGGAGTAACTGCACCAGGGAATCCACTAGCAAAGCCCCATATTAATCTAAATTTAGTAGCTCCCATCAGCATTGAGGTATTTTAAAATGGATATATGCTCTGCATCTGCAGAATCACAAGGACTGAAAGAGGCTGGCCTGAAGCACCTCTCAAACACACTGCTACAAGTCAGGAGAGAGGAATGGTATGCCAGCCCCAAGTATGGCCTGGATTTGACATGGGTTATGACACGGGAAATTTGCTTTGCTGACCTCTTAAAACAGAAAAAAACCCTTTCAAGTCCTGGGGTATCACAGCACCTTCAAGACAGCAGTAAGATAAGAAAGAGCCTCAACAATTTGGGAATCTTGCTATCAAGTGGAAGGGAAGCAAAGTTAATGTCTCAAGTTGGCAAACTATCCAGAAAGTCTTAGTTTGCTCTGTCCTTTGACATATTTTCAGCTTTTGGAACATAAAACATTAACAGTGATTAACGTGCAGCTGGCACGGGCCAAGGCAACTTGTCAAAATTCAATACATGGCTATTAAGATATTCTCCAGGGACAAGAGGATTGAAGACAGCTGGCTTTGCAAATTTACACCAGAACTTGTCGAAGTACTATGAGGAAAATAAGATATCCATTAAAATATTCTAGAATCCTCAAATCTACATGAAGTTGTGCCAAAAACTCGTACAAAACAAAATCATTATTCAATACTCATTACTATTCTATTTATAAAGTCTCCGTCACTCCCTGGCAAACAGAGGTAATAGCATTTGACTTGGAAGACAAATCACAAACCATGGAAAGTGGAAAGTGAATTGCAAGTCATCAGCCTGAGCGTGTTGCAAGCTCAAAAGTGTTGGTCCGAACTATTCTGAGAACTCTTATGAATAACAAATACGCTTGAGGAAACCCAGATCATTTCATGCACAGCTCAAGCAGAGAAAAACAGGCTAAATTTATGAGCGTCACTCACAGTGGCCAAATTAATCAGCTCTACGATATGCTGCAACTGCAACCAGAGAAAAGTATCTAGCACCAAGCATGAGTAAAATTTCAAGTGGCATTCCCCAGCAACAAACTGCAGCTCCTTTAATGCAGTTTCAGGCTTTATTTCTTTCCCAGGGATGAAGCGGGAGAGATGAGTTGTCCCACATTGCCTGTATGAACACACGATGTTGGATGGGTTCTTTAGAGTGTGCACTTTGCAAAAAAAAAAAAATGACCAACAGTTGGGAATGTTTGCAGGACACGACACAAAGGGCAGACCACTCTCAGAAATGAAAATGGAATTAGGACAAGGTGATTTATGTGGACTTTGGTGCATCCATATCTCTTTTGGGTTATTCTTGACATAAGCACACTGACTCAGAGGAGCTAAGAGCATTGAATTGGAAAAGATATTAGGCTTTGGGCTTGGCAATATTGTGGTGACCTTGGCAACAAGAGTCAAGGGAGAATGGTAAAATGGATGAACTTGGAGAGGGAAATAGCAACCTAATCAGAACTCTATAGGTTTTCCTTGTGGCCTCAGGAGGGAACACTGTGCAAAGCACATCCAAGCCAAAACCTCACAGTAGTATTTGTGGAGAGAAAATACATCCAAATAATTAATAATGAAGCAAATAAGAGTTATCACAGAAAAAAATGCCACCAAGAAAAGGTGGCAGACCGTGCAACTTGGGATTTTCTTTTCACTCCCGTCCCTTATTTCCTTCATACTCATGGTCTCTCAGACCTCCACCTTCTCCTTACACAGTATCTTCCTGACCTGGACCTTTCTGTTCTAAATTTCCTCAGTCTCTCTGGCTTTTGCATTGCTGATTTCTGTCTTCCCCTATCTAGATGATCTTAGCCTCTTCCTGATCTATTTGTGTGACCAGTGTCTATGTAGGGTCCCTACAATGCTCCTATGTTGTTTTTCAGTGTTATGATCACCTAGAAGCTCTGTAGAATACCCAATGCCACATCCTGCTGCCTTTATTTCCTACCACAATCTGCTCTCACTGCTCTGCAGATCAAACTGATGGGTCTGCTTGTGCTCCTCTGCCCCATCTGCTCATTTCCTTCAGTTACATCCCTAATCCTTATGCCTTGGATAAAAGAAGGTGATGGATCCATGGATACATGTAAACACACTTATAAACACAAGCTTTCCCTTCCACTGTCCTTAGTTACCACTTCTACAGAGGCCACAGGGCCCATTCTCCAAGACTGTGAAGCATCTGGAAAGGACTATCCAGGGAATTGGTCATGGCATCAAGCCTGCCAGAGTTCAAAAAGTGCTTGTACATCACTTTCAGGCACATGGTGTGGGTTTTGGGGTTGTCCTCTACAGAGCCAACTTTATGATCCTTGTGGATCCCTTCCAACTCAGGTTATTCTGTCATTCTACCTCTAAGGAACAGACACAGGAATTCAAACACCACGAGGAAAAAATGTCGGAGCCTGCAGTGTCTTCCCTCAGACAAAGCAAATTGTAGCATACAACCCACAGTCAAGGTTAGCCTTGTTAAGGTCAGCTGATTAGTTGTGTAGAAGAAGATGTAGGTTTGGGCTGTTTTGTTTTAAATTGCATCATTCAAAAAAGATCCACCAAGACCCACAAAAATATGCACAGTCAAATAACCCTGGGAAATAGAAAAAGAGACAGATGGAGAATCTGCCTGGCTAATTTTCTCCCCTGTGGCTACTGTGCTGTTTCTGCTAGAAAGGATGTGGAGGGAGGCAAAGTGAATAAATATAAACTGACTTTGTGGGATGCATAGATAACTGTAATATTTCTCTAAATCCACATGAAAAACCCCAGTGAAAAGAAAAAGGATTAGTGAAAGCCAGAAAACAGACTTTATAACTCACACTAACAGCAAAATGAAATTTCTTTTTCTTTTTTTTGATCCTGGTAAAGTTCCTTGTTTGGTATTTTTGCAAACACTTTCTGTCTTTTAATTAATGTCTTTAAAGGGACATTCCTTTTTACTTGAAGAAAGGATCATGAGAGAGCATTTTACCACAAAGAAAGGAATTCAGAGGTGGCTTCACCAAGGACCAATTTGATCCTTTATATTTGCCAAGTGCCTGGCTGTGAGTGAACCCAGGGACTACTCTATCTTGCTTTGCAGAGCTGGGAAGGTGCTGCTGAGGGGGTGAAGCACATTAGGATGCACAATGCACAGCAGCCATCAAAGAATCTCCAAGCCACAGCCTTACCTGCCAGCACTACCTGGTGATGGACGGGAGGCTCCATCAACACCCCGGACCCAGAGCAACGCTAACGAAACATTACTGGCCAGAACTAACATATCACACAGCCGTGGACAAACCTATTTTCCACCGTGTCCTCTGAGTGAGGCAGCAGAGCCCAGGGGATGTGGGCCAGGCAGGTGTCACAGACTGGAGGTGGGCTGGGGAGCAGGCAGGCAGCACGGGGTAGGAGCGGTGCCCAGAGCGGTCGCTGAGCGCAGATGGCATGTGCCTGGCTGCCCGGTGGGTGCAGCGTGCCCTGCTTTCCTTGGACTGACGTTCAGCAGGGGGAAGCAGCAGCTGCTCCCTTGTCTGCCCCAGGGATGTTTCTATCAGTCCTTTTCCCCTGCATCCCCCCTTTCCCCTCCTCAGGCAAGACTGCTGCCCACTGTCACCTCCAGTGATTTCCAAGGGGTGGTTCTGCCACCTGAATCGTTTCCCCTAGTTCCCCCCAGCCAAGTCTGTGTTTCCCAGTTTTCTTTGGTCCTTTTGGGCAGTTGCAGTGACTTGGCCTGGGTCAGACCCACTGCTGTGAGTACAGGAGCCAGTAGTGTTCTGCGACCAGTGGAGAGACATCATGCTCACAACAGCATGCAGGTTTGAGTCTTTTTTTTTGGCTTGTTTGCTGGCTTGTCCCATCAATTGTTCCTCACTCACTGCATTAGGGAAAGGCTATCCATAAAATCCTGAATGCATTTTTCTTAGCATCTCTGGCTGCTTAGTCAAATGTCAAAAACTTCTTCAGAGAACTGGTTTCCTTTTATGTACAAAAAAGAGAAAGGCAGGGAAAGGGAATTCTGTCTATGTTAAATATTTTCTTTGCTTTTGTTCACAAAGGGAAGGGATTAGGCAGTTAAAATAATAACAAAACCTGTAACATTCATTTTGAATGTTGTTATAAGTGGGCACTTATTTTTAACGCTTCTGTTCTTGCTGCTCCCTTTCTTCCTCTCACTGAATAGAAGGGAAATTGCCTAATTTAGTTTGGTTGCTCAGTTGGCCATATTAGTTCATCTTACTCAGAAGAGCATCCCCGAGAAAAATGGCATGTTTTTAATGCCCACTTATGTCAGTCTTTGCTTTTCTGCTTCGTGTTGATTAGTGAAGTAACTCAGAAGATACGATTTACAAGCTATTCTCCTGCTTTCTGGAAGAATGTTAGGTATTTCTCAGCTGGAGAATTACTGTACTTGTAGCTTGACCTCCATATGTAAGCATCTGCTCTGTTCACCCCTTGTAAGGGTAAAATTGGAACATTTTCTTATATGCCCATCTATGCTCTCCAGTTGCATCTGTCCCGAAAAGCTATATGCTGGTCTCTGAGATATTAAGTAACCACCTTATCTATTATGTGAAACTGTGTTGGATAGAGTAAAACCTGTGTACAATGTGTTTTGTCTTCTGCAGGTACAGTAGGACCGGTGAGTGACAGCAGTGGCCATTCCCATGTTCACACCAACCCTCTTAAAAAAGCAGTAAGAAGAATGACTTTGCAGAGTCAAGTTCTGCAGTGTCAAGGAGGCACTATATAGTTAAACAGAGCACTTGGAAACCAGAAATATTCTTATTTAAATTATCTCCATCCAGAAGCGTGACTATTGTCATGGAGCAGTGCCCAGGGTCAATTTTTCTGAGATGGACTATTAGAAGGATAAGGTTTTGTCTTGGCAAGACTGAGGAGAAAAACCAATGGGTGACATAACAGTGCACATGGTTGCTTGCCCAGTTCAAAGCTTTTCTGATTTCATCCTATAGCAAAGGTCCAGCACAGACAAGTCCTTAGACTGTTAATGCCATGGGGCCCCTGAGATGCTCCATGCAGATACTGTGACATAGAGAATATGTGCCAGCAACCAGGACAGATTGACTATTTTCAGCAAACCATGTATTCAGTGTAGAGCCATGCTTTCACATGTTTCCTCTCTCAGCAATTATGACACTTCCCAATTGCAGTTGTTTCTCACCAGCCTCAGATGTGCTTTCTCAAAGAATGAAACACTTGTTGAAAGTGTACCAAACCACGCTGGCGGAAGGCCTTGTCCAACAGCTCTTGCAGAAGAGGAAGTGGGCAGCACATTAAATATCTCTCTTCAAACGAATTATTTTAAACCGATTTCCTCCCTCCATCACCAGAGCTCTCATGCTGATATGGGCACCGTCACTCATGTACTCCACAGGGCAAAGCCAGTGGTGGAGACCGGTCTAGCACATCACTGAACACATAGCCCCGCCCATCACTTACCCTGGGAACAAATTCAGCCCTGGCATACACGGATGTTGTTTCCATTGCAGCTGTTCTGCAGATATGAGGGACGCAGAAGTTAAAGGAAGAGGGCTCCAGAGCTATCTTTCATCCTTCTGTTATCTGTTTTGTTGTACTAGCCTGTAAGACTCATTCCTCATCAGACTAGGTCATGCTAATTGGCCACTCACACCCATTTTATCACAAACATGCACCCAATATGCAATTTACTCCCGCTGTTATAATCACAGATGGAATTAGCACAGAGCCTTCATAGGTATTTCTTCTTCAGTGTTTTTGCAAGTTCCTGCTGGGTTGAGTTCGGCATATCCCGAGGAATATCCTTGCAATGAGATGGAGGCGACCACCATGCTACACTGAAGACACTGCACCACTCTGAATGGACCCAGCTTCTGCTGATGGTTTGGAGGTTCAGTGCCCAACATGTGCTCTGAATTGGAAACTTGGCTTGAGAAAGCATATTAACAGTAAATAACAACAATACAGAAAAAAAACCATGCATGAATACCCCCAGTTCTCCTTTCTTGTGCTCAGCAGGAAAACACCCTTGAAAACAAAATGATTACTCAATCTTTAAGATGACAAGTGATACTCCCTAAACACATCTATGTAGCTCTGAAGTTTAATATTACCAACCTTCCAAACATACAAGAAGTAGCAAGACACCTATTTCCTCACTATAATTTACAATAGATAACCAAAATGTCAGGAACCTACAACCCTAGCAGAGCTGATGATGAAACTGTGAAACTTTTAAATCAGATAGGATAAATTACACATCAATTCCTTTAATTTCAAGTTAACACAGACATAGGGCAAGTTATCACTTACTATATGAAGAACTGTTTTGTAGTGCAGAACTGATGGCTCAGCAAGGAAGGGTAGGATAACCGCAAGCAGAGGAGACCAAAGAGAGAGCAGGAGGAGAGCATGGGGTCTTTAATAGGTTTTAATAATCATCCACACGTAGGTACAGCATAATAGATTGGGAGAGATGGGCTCATCCTGTGCCAATCTGCCTGGGGAAGGCAGGCATTCAGGTGTGGTCCAGCTAAAATCAAGCCAGCAGGTAGATTTAGATATCAATTGCCATGGCTGGTACTTGCATGACCATTTATTCTGTTGCCCATAAAGATTCCTTGCAAGTTGTCAATGCATACAGTGGTTTTGCAGTGTCAGGTTTCTGTATCTGCTGCTGTACTCCAGAAAAACAACCCAGAAGACTCACTCTGTGCTCAGCTCTCAGGGCATCTGGTCAGACTCATTTCTGAGGCTGGGAAAGGTAGAGCTGGGCAGCAGTGGGGATGCTGAGGCACTGTGCTAGGGTAGTGAGACATTGTTAGGGCAGGGGCAGGCAAGATCCACCTGCACATAACACGTAAAAATCTGGCCTGTCTGGAAAACTCTGTCTACTCTTTTGTGCAAAAAAAATAGCAAAGGACGTCCGGCGTGGGGCCATACCTCCGAGATAGAAGCTTTATAAAAAGACAAAGTAAATAAAAAGAAAAAAAGAACTGTGTTTTGTCCCAAAACGACATGCGTGATTAAAATTTTCAAACAGGAATATTTTCCCTAGACTTACCTACTCTGTCTGAAGGTTTCTTCAGGGAATGCTGCATTTTCCCACTCCTACTCCTGCACAACCTCAACGTGACAGTGCACTCCCATTGGCTTATAAATCTCATAATTTCCCCTTGATGGGCACTGACAGCTCTGTGGCGAGTGGTGTGAGACTGATCTCCCCACTGAGATTCAATGTGTGTGTGATAACGACTCTGCACTACCTGCACATCTCCCCATGCTGTCAGACACGATAAGGAACTACCATAGGACGGATGTAATTGTCAGAGCAAGGAGAACTGGGGCTCTCGGAGGGAAGGAAAAGGTCAGATGCCCCCCAGCAGGAGCCATACACCTTGCCTCCAGATGATTTTATTCTGTGGACCTTGGGTTGCTGCTCAGTAGATTTCACTGCCTGGGGATTGCAGGCAGTGAGACATTTCTCCCCTTATCTATGGAAGTAGGAGTTGTCTACAACCACAGCTATTCAGTGTTGGGTGTATGAAAAGCTGATAATCTGAGGCTAACTCCTAATAAAAATGATCCTGGAAAATTTCAATATCCATTCAATTTGTCTTAATCTAATTAGGGTTGGAAAAGACCTCTAAGATCATGAAGTTCTACAGTCAACGTAGCACCACCACCACGGTCACTACTAAAACATGTCCTCAAGTGCCATATCCATATGTTTTTGAACACTTCCATGGACAGTAACTTTACCACTTCCCTGTACAGCCTGTTCCAATGCTTGACAACTCTTTTTGTGAAAAAAAGAGTTCCTAGTATCTAATCTAAACCTTCCCTGGCACAACCTGAGGCCACTTCCTTCACCCCGTTACTTGTTACCTTGGAGAGGAGACTGACCCTCACTTTCAAAAGCAAGTTCTTTAGTAGTTGGAGATGCTGGGATTAAATAGCCCAGTCAAATTTTATTTTGCTCTTTTTTGCACATTCATTATTGTACAGTTTTTAATTACATTCTAGACCTTGAAAAGAACTTACATCTCCTTCTTTGAACACGTTGGATGAAAGAAAGGAGCAACATGGAGTTAAAACCCAGATTCCTGGCAGGGAAGATTTTATCCCAAACTGCTGAAGTCTGGCAGACCATAAGTAAATGAATGCAGGGTTTCCCACCGCAAAGTAGCTGTGGTAACAGCCCTAATGTTAATAGTGCAGTGACTCCCGTGGGAAAAACAATTTGATTTAAATACACTTCACACCCCTTTAAACATCCTGTTTACATGATAGAGATATCATAAATGCATATGAAATGAGACAAGCAAGGTTTATGGGGAGGGGGAGAGATGGTAAGGCAGGGTGGGAAGACTACAGATGCTTTTAAATCAACGGGAAACGAACAAAACCTTTAGGAAGTTGGCCAGTGGGATTATCAGATAATACTTCCTATAGGTCTTATGGAAAAAATGTATTTATGCAAAAGAGATACAAACTGTGAAACAGCAAATCTGGTTTAAATTTTGAAAAAGCCCTATTTGCTTGCAAATCTCTCGTCAGCTGCAGAGAAGATATAAGCAAAGGATAGGAAGGAAAGTCAATTTGCTTGCAAATCCTACAGATAAAGACAGCACTGGGATACAACTGAAGAAATATATACATAATTTTCCTCATTTTGTCGTTTGGAGCTTACAAAATTTTTCTGGAGCATATCAGCAAGTGACTTTTCAGGGGTAAAAAAAAATGGACTGTGTTTATTCCAACAAAGTTTAGATAGCAAGTTGTCTACACTTTGGCAAACTCGCAGTTCTGTGGAAGCAAAAATAAACTGTTTAATTTTGCTTCCAAAGAAAGAAGGAAAGATAATAAACTCAAACTGCTGGAAACAAGAGTAGTCACTGTTGTTGCGGCTTTTGAAGCAGTAAGCTTTGGCCTAAGTTATGTTCAAAACCGAACAACGTAAAACAAAAACCAGATACGTAATATTCGTAATAGCTATCCAATTTTTCCTAAACTTCTTTTTTTTTATCTTTCTTTCTTTATTTGTTAATAAAAGCTCACAGAAGCAGAAAACCATTATATTCACTTCTTGATCATATACCAAGCAGAAAATTGTGTATAAGAATTGTCTCTTCTCTACATGCAAATGAGTTACTTATTATAGAACGAAAAGGATACAAATGCAAATTATGCAGAACCATTTTCATCAAGCATCTTAAAAAAAAAAAAAAAGCTTCCAACAGTAAGATTAGCAGCTGGTGCAGCTCTACATTTCCCTTTTCCTTCTGTCAGAAAAAACTCTGTCCTTGCTCTGGTCACAGTCCATAGGGGCTCCCCACCCCAAAGCCCAGCATCAGCTCCCCGCTCTTTCATACATCTTCCTCTCTTCCTGAAGATGTGAGGAGACACCAACACTCACATCTCCCACTCCCCATCTCCAACCCTTGGGTTTACATTCTCTGCTGCCATAGCTTGGAAAGGGACCTCTCTGGCAAGCAGCCTGCCACCGCAGGGCACTCACACCCTGTCCCTTCACACATTCCCATCTCACATAGGTTTGCCTACAACCCTCCTGGCACACGGAGTTTGCACCAGGACCATGTGTTCACCACGGGGTTACACTCCATGACTGCAGCATGCACATGGGCTGCTGAAAGGAAATAATAAGGTGTCTGAAAGAAAAACTTCACCGAGGTGAGCAGTGGAAAAATGGTCTGTGTCACACATGAAATGAGAGAAATGAGGCTTTAGCAGTACAGTCCCAACAAAGTGTATCAGCTGAACAGGGCTAAGAAATGACACAAGCAAAATACAGCAGCACAAAGCTGAGTAGGTAAAAGAGGAAAACCCTTCAAATCAGGATGGACACCAAGAAACATAAACCATAGATGACAACTGGAGCATACAGAATCCACAATGATGTCAAAAGACCTTTTAGCAGTTCCCATTCACTGAGGCTATTCCTGTTTACCTGGCAAGTCTTCAGGAGGCAGACTGTGGTTTTTAAGGCGGAAGATGAGCAGCTGTCCCATGATCAGGCTGGGATTGCACAGCTGTCTGCGTTCTCAAGAACCATGTGCCATCAGATTATTTCTGTCTCTGTTCAGCTCCTTCCTGTATGACGTGAGAGATTATTTCTAGTTATCAAGGAGCACAAGAGATGAACTCTCCCAGTTATCTTTTACTGCTAGCTCCCAAAGACCTTCCATGCCTAGTCAGCGACATCAGTTCTTATTGTAAGACCAAGAGAGAGCTACAATTTGGCTTAATAAACCATCAGAACATCTCTTGCCTTTGGGATCGGTGTGCCCATGAGTCAGATCTGGCTTCAGCAGACGTGGTTGGGAAAGGGGAAGATGTTTCACATAAGGAGCAGCCTCTCAGAGGGGCATGAAAATGGAATGGATTTGTGGCTTGGGCACTTGGTTAAGATGCAAGAGAATTGAATTTAATACCTGACCATTGGCATTGCCTGTGCCTTGCAGCAATTCCTTTACTCTTGGTGTGCTCCAGCTCTCCATCTGTAGGAAGCTGCCCTGATACCCTCCAAGTCACAGGGGTTCTGCAGAGACAAATTCATTTTGTTTGAGTGCCAGAGAAAAAGAGAAGCATGAATAACTTCTGCAGCTTCCACTTGTGTTTATGCTTACTAGTTTACATCCAAATGGAGTGAGCATTATTTATAGCAGGAGATAGGTAGGCAGTAGATTGAAAAAATATGTCTTCTCATCTCTGAAATACACATCAGAAATTGTTTAAGCAGCTGGATCCTAAGTTAGCTGTAAATTTGCCCAAACGCAGTTTTTGGGATGAAAATTCCCAAAGGTTAGACTGTTTGTCTCTAGGGTTATATATCTGGCAGATGTCACACTTAATCTATTTTGTCAAACACACAGCCTTAATCAGGGAGTGTTATACGAGGGCTAAGCACAACCAGATCACAAAGGAATGTACTGTCTCCAGAATGCTAATGGAAGATTAGCTCTTCAATTCAGCCTCTGAATTTTGAAGAATCTTTTGTTCTGTTTTTAGGTTAAACTAAGGGCAGAATAAGTAGCAAAGCATGCAAATGAGGCATTGTCATGAGAAAATAATAATTTGTTTCACTGCAATACGAAATCTCATTTACATAAAATGAGAAATAATTAAATTGAAGCTGAACTGTGTGCCCTATCAATTTAATTGAATCTGAGCTACATGTCTGTGGTTGATTTACTGGGTATGGTTCCTGGAAAGCATTTGTTATTAGTAATTTTTTCAGTGAAAAGATGAATCAACATTTCTCGACTGAGCAAGAAAAATAACTCCTGAAATAAACTCTTGCTGAACACCACAGATCGATACAAACAGTGATGTCCCTGTAGAACTGTGGAGAGTTTAGTCAACAGGGAATTAAAAATGCTGGTGAAAAATATTGAGAAATATTGGTGGATAGCTACAGCTATCCATTCTGACTCTTATTGCAGCTCAGGCCATATGACTTCACCACACAACTATCTTCCTTCCTAACCACATGAATGAACAACATTAAGCCCATTAAGAGCCATTTGTCTTTCAGGACTGGAGTTTCCCCATCAAGAGTGTCCATCGAGCCAATTTCTCTTCAGAAAGTGTTCCAGACTTGTCTGGCATTAAAAGTTGAATTTCTCTTCTTGTTTGCTTTTAATTTTAATATTCCCTCATTGGGTGGCCTCCTTTTTTTCCTGTTAAATTATAAAAGGTGTTATCTAGAAAAAAAATCCCAAAACATTAACAATTTGACTTTGATGCTTTTCTTAGAGAAGTCTAGTAGAGTGAAAACACTGCTTTCACACTGTAAGGCACATCCCAAGAGTTTTGTGCTATTTTACAGGTCTTTCTGAAACACTTCCAATGAAGTGCAGACACCTCGACTACAGAGCATTTCCAACTGTGAATTGATCTTGCCTCTTTTTATACAGGTCTCTTTCAAAGTGCCTGAGCTTTAGGGAAAGGTTTGCAATATGTCCACCTACATGGCAACAAGGTCCCTGGCCCTCCCCAGCTGCTTGTGAATAGACTTTTTTTCATTTATTGAGCTGAACATCTCCATTTCCAAGCAGTTACACCTGGAAAATCGCCTTTTCCCTGTCTCCACTTGAGTCAAGAATTCTTCATTCATTAGTCACAACATTTCATCAACAAATCCTAATGAAAAATACTCAGACTATGAGTTGTGCATGATTTACCCCTACTAACAACATCTGATGTACATCGGTCAGCTAGGTCACGTGGTGGTGTTTTTCAAAGCTGTGATGAAACTCTGAGTTCAGGACTCACCAGATTGACTGGCTTAGGAGTGACTGCAGAAGGTTTATCAGAAAAAGGATGAAATCAGTGATCTCATGCTGTATTTCAGCAAGCCTCACCAGCTGCAAACACACTGTTCCAATCTTGTGCCGTGCTCCTTCCAACACATCTTTGGAAATATGGGCCTCAACCTCCCACTTGCAGACCTCTGCTTCAGGTGTGGCCTCCTCTTCTGGCAGGTCAGGGCAAGAGCCAAGACTGAAAGAGCAGAAAGAGCAACCTGCACTACTCACTATCTGCCTGAGGAATTAGGGGAATAACAGATTTATTGTTTTGTGTTTGCTCCTGCACTACCAGCTTCTTGGCGCATCTCAAAGTTGTGTTTGGGTCTCAGACAATGTCTAAATGGAAAAATTGGTGGTGTACAATAAATGTTATAGTCCTCAAAAGACAGTGCAAAGAAGTATATCTGATGTGCCTGAAGTACTCAAAGCTTGAGTATCCCATTAAAACAATAGAGGATGCAAGGCCAGAGAAATGGAGTGCATCCCCAATCAGTACCGAAGCCCAAAATATTTTGGCTGTAAGAGTAATATTTCAGAAAGTTCAATGTTATTTAAAATCAGTTAAAATCACAATCTATGAGCACAAATGTCTCACACCCATCAACAGGCATCTGCATTCTGCTGAATAAATCTAGACATATCCTCAGGGAGTTTGTGAATGACTTCATGCAAATGGCCAATATAGCTCCACACAAAGATTAATGTCAGAAATAGACCAGTACTTGTGAACCCTTGGCTTCTAGACTTAGGTTTAATTTAGAATTTTAGAAAACATGTCACTACCAGGGAAATAAACAACAGGTTCTTATGCAACCAGAGGCATTTTTTGTGGCAAGAGCTTGGACAGAATTTTTTGTTCCAGGAATTATGCATGAATTTGATATCAGTTTACTGAATTATTTACTAGAAAATATCTTTACATGTTTCCCTTGAAACACGTGTCTCTTATACTTCCTTAGTGAAACATCAGAATTTTCAATCTAAAATAAATTTTATTCTAATGTTCCATTTCTTTTTAGTTAAAACGAGAAGAAAATATTTTTTAAAAGAACATATAAAGGGTACGACTTTTTCAAAATGAAGATTCTCCAATCTTTGCCCTCAACACTACCAAGAAACACTTTCAATACAAAAATTACAGGAGAAAAGAGTGAACATTTCAGCCTAGGTCCAGTTGCTCCTTCCAGAGTCATCAACCCCATCACTAGCAAACTTTCTGGTAAACTCCTTGGCAAAAGAGAGCTCAAAAAATATGAAAATTATCTTGTGAGAAGTCAGGGGGAACAACAAAATAAAAAGTAGTGGGGCTAGTGCAGAAGCTCAGTTACGTACCATTTGTCTCTTGTCATATAGCTCTCTCTGAGGGAAGATTAAAAAAAAAAAAAAGTATATTCCATGAAATATTCAAAAAAACATATATTCCATTATCCTTAGTAAGCAGAATCACAGAATATGCCAAGTTGAAAGGGACCCACAAACATCATTGAGTTCAACTCTTGGCCCAGCACAGGACCATCCCCAAGAGCCCCACCATGTGCCTGAGAGCATTGTCCAAATGCTTCTTGAACTCCGTCAGGTTTGGTGTTGTGACCACTTCCCTGGGGAGCCTGTTCCAGTGCCCAGCCACCCTCTGGGTACAGACACAAATACAGGCCATGACTTCAAAGAATATGCATTTTAGGTATTGACTGGCCAACTGTCTCCTGCAAACGAAATATTGCAAAGTGTCCAAGAGATATTTTTTCTTCCTCGGATTCCATTTCTCATGAAAGTTAATTTATTCAGGGAAAAACATTTGTGACAGCTATCTTTTTTACTAAATATGTTTGATAATGAGCACTGATCCGTAAGTGAAAGTGAAAAGGCAAGGAGGAGAATTGGTAGGCAGCGCTCTCCCTTAAGCCTCATTTCCTATATCAACCTATTATTTTAAAAGCTTGTGAAAGAGTAAGGACAAGTAAATTTGAGGTTGAAACAAGCAAAAGAGAAAACAGAAAAAAAATAGGGTTGTAAGACATGTGGATTGAAGACTGTGACTTTCCCTCTCCTCTAGTTGAAGAGTTCCCCTCTGGAAAATGTTCATTTATTGGTGATAAATTTATGCAGAGGAAGATGTTTTTTCTGTGTTTTGCAAGGGAAGACGGCTAGAGGATGACTTTTCCAAAAGCTGATGTGTACTACAGATGAAGTACACCTGCAGCTTCTCTACCTGATCCAATTCCAAGCTGACCAAAGCCTTGGGAGAAGGAAAACTTACTTTGGTTATCCCCTGACTTCCTGTTCTCCTCCTGAAACTCACCTTTAAGCAGAGAACCTATTTGTTCTTCACAAACATATTTCCTATGAGAAACATGACATTTCCTGCTTCTTTTGCACATTATTCTAAAGGTTTTCATGTAGGATGACTCTGCCTTATGCACCTCTGCCAGCCTTTTCCCAGGAACCAAATGCAGAGAATCCACAAGGCAACTCTGCCTTTAGCTGGAACTGCCCTCAGGAGCCACATCAAGGCCTGAACCCAAAGAGACCTTCTCCAGGCTAAGATGACTTCACACTCATGCCTCAGAATTCTTAGGATTCTTTAGGCAACAACACCCTTCACCTTTGACATGTCTTTCAGGCAACATCTAAAAGGTATACCTCTTGTTGGCTCTCTCTGCTGCTTTAGCAAGAAAGTACAAGAAAAGGGATTGATAGTTTAGAAGGAAAACATTTTATCACTAAGAAAGTGATACATCTCCATGTCTGAGCACATGCTGGGTCTTTAAAAACATTCAGTGTTAAGATACTCCTCATCTTAATGATATTTTTTTTTTGCTTAGCTTTCTATACACAATTATGAAGACCCATTCTGAAGATCAAAGATAATCTCATCAGGGAAGACCTCCCCTCCATCTGTACTTGTGTGTTATCAGCAGTGCATTGACAGAGAATTGATTCTCAAGTTTAATTGCACCTCCATGCAGACCCCAAGGAAACACTTTAGGAGTATCAATGTAGCTAAGCAGAAGTCTTCTTTCCTACCAGGTTTTTGAAGCTGTCTGAAGAAGGTGGCACCATTTTCTTCTCTACTGACAGAAGCAAAGATACCATTTTAACCTTAAAGGTAAGTCTTGGATGATATATTATCCACTTAAACTCCTGAGAAGAAAATGCCTTGGCCTGTAGGTATTGGCCATCCTCATCCTGATAGGTACTAATTGACTGATGAGAAATCAGCTTCTCAGGGCTCAGCTTTATCTCCTTGCAGCTTCTTCTAGATAACTACCAGCTTCAACCAGATGATGAGATATGCTAGATGGGCCATTTGGGATTCTATGATGTTCCATAGAACATTTCTAAGTAACAAACAGGGACCTTCACTGAGGTATTTGGTCTTGGCCAGGTCTTGTCCAAGCACTATTTTTATCTTCATACCTATGTCAGTTGTGGGAGAGGTGTGTGGAGAGGAGCATAGGCAGGGAGAAGATATTTGAGGGGTTCACAGAGCATTTCTGTTTATAGAACCATCCCATGCCTCCATGCTTCTCATTACAGTGATGCTACAGACCCTACAAGGTTCCTCGTTCAGGTCCCCACCAAGACTGGCTCTTGCTCATGGCACAGTCTATTATCTCACAAAAGCTCTGTTATTGTTATCAAGGTATTTTCATCTTTCTAGGTCAAAGGCACATTGGAGGTTCTCTGACAGCAGATAATGATGGAGCACTGGCCACCAGGCTCCCAGGTGAGAGGTGCAGTGCCAGTAGTTCTGGGAACAGGCACCTCGCCGGGGGCTGAAGCTTGCTCAAAACCCACCCCCTTAGCACAAAACACTTTCATCTTTTCTTGCTCCATTATAATATCTGGGAAAAGGGTTGTAGAGGGTGACCTTTATACATGGAACAGCAACAGGCAGCTGAAACAAAAACAGAGCTTTTTGCTATTTTGACTCAAACAGTGAATACTTTGGGCATTTTTGGCATCATGACTTTTTCAAGCATTAGTTTGAAGTACTTGCTTAGGCAATGTGTTATTCCTGACATGTGCTTCTCAAGGAGAAAATTGTAGTTAAGCCCAGAGAAATGTTTTAAAGGAATTTTATTGCTCTAGGAACCTGACTTATTTAGAATAGAGGCTATTGGAAAATATTTGCTTTAAGTGGGGAAATAACAAATAAATTTGAGCGCATGTCCCTCCAAAGCAAATATTGTTTCTCTAGGAGATGGAAATCACCATCTTCAAAATATTAGCCTCCATTTTCTGAACAGTGCTTTTCTTAGAACAATCATGGCTATAGATAGGCAGGGAAGGTTTCTTCTCTAACTTGGAGGTAATCCTCTGCTTATTCCCACTCCTTAGCTGCATAACTTTCATATGGAGACAGAAAGATCAACCTGTCAACCTACACCCATGAACATGCTGGGGGAAGAGAGCTGTATTCACACCAAGGTCTGCTTTGCAGTGAGGTCACAGTTTTGTAGAAAAGGCAAAACACCCCGCATGTTGACAGAGCTCTACCTGTCATCTCTTCTGGTTCACCTAGTTTGTTCAGCCCAGCTCCAGCCAAAAAACATAAATGAGTAAGTTAATGCAGCAAAGACTGGGCAAGATACATCACCCATCCGTTCAGCCATGTATCATTCACACATTGTTAAAGGTGAGTGAATGGAACACCCTGTTCTCCTTCTACCACTTGATTAAGTAGAATAAACACTATATATTGCCTTGACGGAAAGAAAATGCAACCTGCTTTTGAAATCAGCCCTATGAGATATAAACGACTGTTAAGCTAAAAACACCAATCATGTTGCACTGATCTGAATAAAAACGTGACTCACTTTTCCCCTGCTTACACTGCTACCAACCACTTCCCCAAGCCCTGCCATCCTGCTGGCAGGACCAGGTGTCAGGAATCCTCCCACTAGCACACTGGTGACACCCCTCCATCTGAGTAGGGGAACCTGATTAACCCCAGAGTCTTCACAGTTCTAGGAACTTTTGGAAGACATGGGTCTGACATACCTTCCACTTGCTGAATAAAACTTCTATGAGTTATCCCATTTGAACTCTCCTTCCTGGTGCAATTGCTCCTCTTCAGGGACATGCAGCAGCTTAGTGACTATTGCTGCTACCAGAACAAAACCTATCATCATCTCTGTTCTTGTTTTGCATCCAAATGGTGTGTATGGCAGCCCCTCGACACTCAAGAGCAGATCAGAATTCACCCCATGTGAATTATGCCTGTACTGTCTCTGGGAGTACAGGCATAAATCAAGATTAATTCAAATGGACTCAATGAATTCACAGTGCTGAAGCTAAAGTGAGCAAGGCAAAGGGGCATAAGCTGCCATGCCTGGGCACATGCAGAAGGCTGGAATTACCACCTTGAATGTAGTTCGAGCTTCATCTGGTGCATTCATGCCTGCTAGGGAAACACAGGCCAGAACCTTAAAACAATGGTGGCAGGTCTTCTTTTCCTCACTCATAACATTTCACTTGCCAGGGGTGTAAGACACAATTCTCCTTGCAAACACCTGTGAATTCAAAGCTCTTGCTGTACACCCTGGAGCAGTCTGATCAGGCAGAGAGATCAGAGAGTAGAACAACAACCGAAGTTTTGCACAGAGAAAGAAGGCAGTGGATGGTTATTGTATCTCTGTCTCAGCCATCCTTTCATTCATTCAGAAAGGCTGAGCTACAGTCTGTCTCTACAACTTGTTTCATGTATTCAGCCTTACCAATGTTTTAGGACTATCAACTTCATTCTTACTTTTCTCTCACTGGATTGTGTTGAAAAACCCAAAGGAAAGCAAATTAAAAAGACAATCTCAAAGATGGGAATCTGTGTACAGCAGACAAGTAAAGAATAAAGAGAAATTTTTATTATAAACTGGGTTGTTCATCTAGTTACACACCAGATTATTCTGCTAGAGATATTTTCAAAAATAAATTGGTGTGAAGGTAAGATTAGACTCTGGAAGATCACAGTTGTGCAGAGACTTCCACTGTGGACTTGGCACCAACAATAGAAAGTGAACAGGACTTCAGTACCTGCAGGCTTTTTTGACCTCTCTGGACCTCAAGTCCCCTCATAAAATAGAAATGTCAGAGCTTATTTGTGTTTTCAAAAGGCTGTAGGAAAAGTGCCCTTGCTTGGTCTGACGGTTTATTTAAATCAGTATGCTCTTTTCAACAGCAAAATTATCATCTTTCACAGCTAGAGCTGTGAGAACTAATTAATAGCCTTGCTTTCAAATGTGCAAAGAACTGTGTACACGTCAGTACAAGATTAGGCATGATCATTTTAATATATTGCCAAAAGCACTTGATGCTTATGTCTGAAATGATCAATTGTTTGTAGAACAGCCCAAAGGAGGCTCGAGTCTGTGGAAAAAGCAAGGCAGGTAATCAGGAGCTCCCCCTCCCAGTGCTTGGCAAAGCTCTGGTACTCCCCTATGTGCCTCCACATCCACAACAAATGCCCTGCTAGTGCTTTAGTAAAGATGGGATAGGAAATAGTGAGGATGGTAACAGCAGGGAAGAAGATGGAGCAGCGGTCACTCCTGAGGAACTGACCCTGCAGTCAGACTGGGGACAGGGACAGGCACATGTGGCTGGTGGATGTTGGGCAGCCAGGATCTGAGAGTGTTCCCACCACAGCCTCCAGTCAGAACAGGGCAGTGCTAAAGGTAATATGTTCATATCTGAAATGCAATGTCACTTCAAAATTCCTTCACAAGAAGGTCGAATTAAACTATTGCTCTGGGGAAATCCCTGCTTTTTAATTTAAAAGGATACCTAAAGGAACAGAGGAAACAGACAAATAATAAAGCATTTATACCCAATTAAACACAATATTCTAACATTTCCTTTTTGTTTGTTTGTTCTAAGGGCATGGTTGTAGATAAGATTTGTGGCTCTGAACATCACTTTATTTCCTTTACTCTCAGCCAAAAGCTGACATCTTTCTACTGTAGGCTTTCTACTGCAGCATAGCTAAGAGTTTCTCCAGGATGTATCCAGAGCTATATTGCTTTTCTTCCCAAGGCAAGACTGTTTCCCTAATTCTTTTCCCACCCCAAAATCTTGTCACTTTAGCAAGATACTTCAGTAAAAAGTAGCAACACTCTGTTTGCACACAAACTGTGTATCTTAATTCCACATATATGACCACTGTCTCAGTTGGGGAAAGCAAAAAAAACCCAATCCTAAGCACCCCTCCTCTCTCTACCCCGCCCCCAAAAGGAAGGTGTCGGGATGAAAACCATTTGAATGTAAAGAACCACTGCAAAGGAAGAGTGGGAATCCATTTCCGCTGCCCAGGTCAAGTCAAGAACTGGTGGTCTAAAACTGTAGGGAATAAGAAAAAGACCTTTTAGAGGTCTAAAAGCTAAGCCAATGCAGGGAAGAAGAAAAAGACCTCTAAAGCTAAGCCCAATGCAGTATTACAAGTGTGGCAGCAGGAGGCTGCATCAGAATTCAAGAGTAGGTAAGACCATTGTTTTCCATAGATAGTCTTAAAAAGCCATTTCCAGCTTGTGGCAGGATGTGACATTTTGGAGTTCCTTCCACCTCCTTTCTTGCCATTTCTGTAACAGCTGCACTGAAATCAGTCAGCACGGGCTGAGATTCAGGCCTAGAAAGCTAAAATAACATTGCCCTAACTTCTCTAGATATACTTTTAAAACCTCAGCCTAAGGCTTCACTTCAGGCTTTGTTGTCCTTGTTACATGTTCTCCACCCCATGCCAAAGCCAAATTCTCACTCCAGCCTGAGGGCAGATCCCACTTCTCTTTTATGTAAGCGAGAGAACAAGCCAGCTGCACCAGTGAGCCAGCAAAACCCACTTAACACTTCCCATCACAGTATCCACCTGCTAGCAGTTTCATGCCAGAACTGATAGCCTGCTATGACATTTTCCTAAACTAGAGTTTTCCTGCATAAAAATACTCCAGTGATGGCTCAGCATCACCTCCTTGAAGATCAAAGTATCAGCTTCAACACTACTATATCATTTGATATTTCAAAACTGTTTAAAGCAACCTCCTGAAAGCTGAGTACTAGAGAAATGTAGGGGTGATTGCTCTTTTTGACAGCAAAACCCTGTAGCAGAGGCACTCCCAGGTGTGTTTGCAGCTTGCTCCCTCTATAACACCAACCATGGACCAGTTTTTCAACATAAAAAGGAGATGCAAATGTTGCAGCTCTCCAAGAGCCTGAAGGAAAATTCTTCATCTCAGCTTCCTCTCCTAGTCCTTTCTCCTCTTCCCCCTTAATTCAAAAGAAATAAATAGAGAAAAGTCTGAAATAGTGAGTCAGTGCTAAACTCTGCAGTTTGTTCACTGTTCTTTCTTCTTCCTAAGAGATGATGAGTGCTTATTGATGGTAAGCCTCAGGAAAACTCGGTTGTTAATTTACTGATGTAGAGACCTGGTATGTTCACACCACTGTTGCATAAAGAGGTGCTTCACCTCACTTTATTACATCTGAATTCTGTGGAAAGTTGTCTGTAGTTTAACAAACTGAAAGCTTGTTTGTGCTCACGTGGAAGCAGCCATGTATCCCAGTGTTTCAACAATTGCTGGAGAGGAAATAAGAGGTCCTGGATTTGGCCAGCGCTGTTCAACCTATGGGATGCTGCCTTCCAGCCCATGGGGCCCTTCTCTTCTGCTATCATTTCTCATGCTGGCCACAGAAGAGTCACACAATGTATATCACTTCCTTTTTTTGCTAGCTAAACACACAGCTGAGCAAGCTCAGGAAAACTCAGATTTCTTGTTTTACATCTTTGTTACAAATAAGTATTTGGTACAGTCTTTTATACCTCACCAGTGTAGTCCATGCTGATAGAGACCTTCAGCCTTTACTTGACAGCAGCATTATGAGATGAGTTTAAAGACCCATCCAGGGAAATTTTGGCCATGCTGTATATAAAAACCACCATTGCTCACAGCCAAATCACTAAACAACACTCCCTCATATTTTCAAGATTGACTGTACTAGTTATTAAAAGGACTATGAATGAATTTGATGTCTCACAACTGAAGACAGAAAAAACCCTCCACCAGCAGGATCTTCCCCAGTACCATTGTTCTAAGCAAATTAGTGAAAAATGTCACAAAATTTTGTCCTCAGTTCAACTGTTACTTACACTTCCTTGTATTATTTTTTCCACTAATCCAAACAGTGTATTGCTGCCAAGTAATGCACTGGAACACACTTTAAGCCTTCTGAGGACTGCAAAGGGTGTTTTAGAAAAGACAACTTGTTTTGCAGCAGCTCGGCTGTTCCATGGAGGAACCTCAGCCATCCAGGTGGCTCAACAATAACTTCAGTGGCAAGAGCCCAGGCAGTCATTTGTCCGTCTTTGCACCCTGAAGTAGAAGAACTGGTTGAGACTTGGCATATGCAAAGAAACAGCAAATTTCTGCTAATGAAAGAAAAGGATAATAATGCTGGATACCTTGCCTTCTCTTACTCATGAGTGACTACTCACATAGTAACAAAGACATATATATATATATACACACCACACTGATATTACAATAATGGCCTTATAGCACATTTAGGTCCAAAAAGGTAGCTCAAATTTTCTGCTTTTATGATTTCAAATAATTCAGGATGTCCTATTTTAATAAATACTTTAGGACCCTCTTGCTGAGGAAAATGCTGCAACTCTTGCTCCATGCAACAAACAATAAAAGCAGGTAGGAAATTGTTTGGTTACAGTTTCTCACTGGTTGAAGGTCTCACTGGAGGTGTGAGAGGGAATGGAAGAACCCTTACACTACCTACAGACAATGTCTCAATGCAGGTGTAAAGTAAAATGGGCAACAAAAAACAGGATGAGAATCCAATTTCTTACGGTTGAAATAATAGACAAAAGTAATAATTACACATTGGAATATGTTCACTCATTCCAGTGGTAAGTCTGTGTCTTACATATCAGTTCAGTAAGTACAACACAAAAGTGCAAGGTACAGAACACTGTCAAGTCTATTTTTCAAGTATTCATTATGTAGAGATCACTGGGAAGCACGGAGGGGTTATTGGAGGACATTCTGAAGGGTGACATCATATCTCTCGTATCTTCTACTGTAAGGTAAAGTTACATATCAAATACTAGCAATCAATACTGTTCAGTTCTTAGTCTGCTTCAGTTTTTATTTTCACTCTTTTAACTGGCAGATTTGCGTTAACCAAGACCAGGTCCTTCAAACCCTCGGGCTATGTCAGGCACACTCACACTATCTTTCCTGTGTGCATTTGTCGTATCAAGACCTTTGGCTGCAAGCTCTGCACTGAGGGCAGACCTCTGTGCTGGCACAGACACAGCACTTGCTGACGCAGGATCTCGTCACTTCTGCTCAGCCTGTACTCTGCCAGCACTGCCACCAAACCCAAGAGGATTGCCTTCAATTGACTGAAAGCAGCAGGATTTAGCTGTAAAGAGCAGGCATAGGTTGTTGAGAGAAATCGTTTGTCACACCTTCCACTAGGCAAACACATCTACAGCACTACACAAAGCAGGAGCAGATCAATAGCAAATGAAGAACTCTCTCAAAACAGTAGAGTGAAAAATAAAGCAGTAAGTCTCGGGAAAGCTCTGCCTCCTTTACAGGGCATTAAAGGGGTAGAAACATGACTCATCTTCATAAAATGGACAAGTGGTGTGCATTTCAAATGTAACCCCAACTTGACTTTCCATCCCATATCATGCCTTTGCAGAAAGATCTATCACACACAGGTGCTACTTCACCCCTAGCTGATCCCAAGTGTACAGGTGCTCTGAAATGTTGGACTTGCACAATGAGTGTTGCTGATGTTGCTATTTTACTCTTTTGGTCATCTGTGACCTATTTTTAAGCCTCTCCAATAGCCAGCCCTTCCAGCACCTTCTACATGTATGCTATTTTTAGAAAGAGCACTTTATACTTACACTTACATCTGTCATCAGGAGATCGAAGGCCAACATCTTATTTATGTTACTGTACTTTCACACATTGTCAGACCTGCATTTCAGCTGAAGTTTGATGCTAACATTGGAGGTCATGTCTTTGGTAGCATTTGGACAGGCAGTCTTCTAATGCAAGCTCTGAACGCTGATCCCACCCAGCTCCAAGTTCACTGACGAGGGAAGGAGTCACTGCTGCCCTGCCACCCTCGCAGCACCAGGAGGAGAGGTGAAGGAAATGACCAAGTTCTCTCTTTGAAACAGTGAAATGTGGTGGGAAGGGCTAGAGCAGTATGGTTTGAAAGAACTAGAACTCACCTTGAACAGCTAATGAGCAATGACCAGACATAAAGATTTTTCTTTGTAATTAGAAGTGTATTTTAAAACCCTAGAGCTAAAAAAGCAAGCCTAAGGGAAGGTTACACAAAATTTGTCAGCTTTAAGTAGAACACTGTCCTTTCCACAGAAATTGCAGTTCTTCACATGAGTCTCCCAAGAGGCAAAGAGGGGTACTCATCACAGCTGAGTAAGAGACACAAATCTGACTTTCTTTCAACTAACATTGGTGCAATGTGGCCATCCATTGTTATTTGTATAATTCAGAGAGGATCTGTGCTCCTCCCTTTTGCCTTGAAATTGGTATATAAGGCTATACATAGGCCAACAGGTAATACAGAAAACCAAGAAGGGTCTTTCATTTGCTTCATCCCTGTAAGCAAGCAGCTGAGTGCTGATTTGAGACAGATATCATAGAATCATAGAATTAACTGGGTTGGAAGAGACCTCTGAGATCATTAAGTCCAACCCTTGATCCAACCCCACTGTGATTACTAGATCATGGCACTCAGTGCCACATTCAGCCTCATCTTAAAAACCTCCAGGGACGGTGAATCCACCACCTCTCTGGGCAGGCCATTCCAATGCCTGATCACTCCCTCTGTAAAGAACTTCTTTCTAATATCCAACCTAAACATCCCTTGGTAGAGCTTAAGACTGTGTCCGTCTTGTCCTACTGCTGATTGCCTGTGGCTCTTGGAATGAGTTATGCCCCTGTGAGGGAAAATGAGGGGTGCCAGGAGCAGATGTTTAGCCCAAACCCAGCATATCTGTCACAGTCATCACCTCCTTAGCCAGGAAAGGAAGAAACAGCCCAAAATTCCTCCAACAGGGAGACACATCCCTCATCCTGCAGCCACCACAGTGACACTGCTGCCTTATACCCTTCTGAGGACAGCAAATAAAGGACAGTGCCACCTATGGCTGCTGGCCCATAAGACATAAAGAGGTCAGAGGAGTGTGAGCCTTCTGGGTGAGAAGGAGCTCTTCTGAGTCCTGGTTCAAATTCAGTCACTTGTGTCAGGCTATGCCAGCTGACTCACCTGTTTGGGAAGGGCTGGCCATCAAAAAGCATTTACCTCCACCCCCTGCTTGTTAAGGACATTTTTTCTTACTTGGATATTAGGAAAAGGTTCTTCTCCCAGAGGGTGGTTGAGCACCAGAACAGGATTCTCCCAGGAAGTGGTCACAGCACCAAGCCTGCCAGAGTTCAAGAAGCATTTGGACAATGCTCTCAGGTACGTGGTGTGATTCTTGGGGTTGTCCTGTGCAGGGCCAGGAGTTGTACTTGATGATCCTTGTGGATCCCTGCCAATTCAGGGGATTCTATGATTCTGTGATTCTTTGGTGAACCTCAGTGCATTTCCTAACAGAACTCTGACCTGGTTCACACTGAAGGACAGAGGACAAGCAGGTCCTGGGACAAACTGGGACCTGGGATAAGGACTGTAGGAAGGGGGAACCCAATCCCAGGAGCCTCCTACAAAACATAGAGTGGACAAACCCACATCCTCAGCTTAAGAGCAGACACAGTCATTAGTCCCATTTCCCAGGGGAGGAGATAGAGGCAGAGAATGGTGGTAAGGACAGCTATCCTGGATCAGACCAAACATCCATCTGGCTTTATTTGGTACCCTCTACATTTCTGTTTCTGGGAATTACAGGGCAGCAAGAAACCTACCCATAGGATTTTTAACCATACTGATAATTCCAGTTATCAGGCTTAGAAATAGTCCATAAGGGACACCAGGACCTGCATATGAAAGACCAGTTTTGTTGCATTGCCCAGGATTTCAGAATAAGTTCTGTAAAAATATGCAGACTTAATGTCTGTTCATTGCTGTACAGGTCTTTAATTTAGCTCTGTCCCGTGTAGAGAAACAACTAGACAGGATAAATAACCCACAGTATAAATCACTGTACCATGAGCTCAGTGCTGCTGCTGTCCGGCAGTCAGTGTATCTGGCTGAAGGAAGGCGGCAAGATTCACCTCTAACCACTTATCCCTTTTCCTCGTTGTCACTGCCAAACCCTTATCTCCCCCTCGGATGACAGGTTATGGAAACTATCACATGCAGGACCCTGTAGCCTGGGAGCTACTGTGTGTGGCTGCTCTCCTGGTAGGGGCTTTAACAGCTGCAGGATTACATGATTATCTACACGTAAGTCATCCTGTGTAAAAATAAGGGTGTTTCATCCATTTTTTGGAAACAGTGTAGCACATTTTAGCCATGGCTATTGTTTGGATGCTGGGCAGGTCTCTTGTGTCAGGCTCATGGATGGAAGTGTGGGCAGAGGTGGGATTACAGGGCATTGTTTCCACTGCTCCTGCCTGCCGTATAACCTCACCATGGACATCCCCCTGTGTGTGAAAGCTTGGCTGAGCAGCATCTCATGGGGATCTTGGTTCAATCTCTTTGCAGTGCTGATTAAACACAGCGGACGTGTGCTGGATCAAACCACCCCGCCTTTGTTCTAGATAGCCAGACTTCATCAAAAGCTATTCCCCTAAAATTCACAGGCAGGACCCTGTACACAGCAAACCATGTCCTGCCTCCACACTCCTTCCTCAGTGTTCAGCCCCAGGAACAGCTTTTCACCATTTTCAGAAGGACAAAGTGTTCAGATGCCAGTAGACCAGGAAAGAAAGTGAGGGTGCCAGAGTTGAGCATAAGAACTATGTTAAAGCTCATCAGAACTTTTGCCCCTTCCTCCTTTCCATAGCATCCAACCTGCAAGGGCTAAATCATCCCCAGACACATTTTGCAGACAGGAGGAATTCACGCCATTGTAGCACCAGGCAGAGTCCCATGAATTACTGCCCTTTTATGACATTTTATGACACAATGAAAATGACATCATACCCCTGAGAAGCATTACATTTTCACTGATTCCTTTGTCTAATTTGAAAAGCCAAACCATAAAAATATTCACCTGCAAGAGATGTCATAGGAGAAAGGGGCAAAATCTGTCTGCCTGCTTTAAAGCCTGGGTTTCCCTGCAGATGGAAACCCTTTTTGGATTGGAATTGCCTCATGCTAGAAGATAAACACTAGGGGATCTAGAGGCCAAGACACAGGGTTATCAGCTGCAGATCCTTTTGTGAATCCCATAAATGCTTTACAAGGTGGGTAAAAGTTATTGTCCTCCTCGGTTGTATAGAATTCCGTACCTACCTTACATCCCCAAATAACCACCAAAAAGTACAGAGGCTAAAAAGTCAAGCACTCAAAAAGTCGATTGGAGGGAGAAATTAACGTAATCTTACCCATCATAAGAATCTTTAATTACATGATGTCATGCTACTTTTTTCCCAACCTTCTGTTTTATTCAAGAAGGAGCTATTGAGGCAAACCCTTCCCTTCTCCCACAGACTGGATGTCCCATATCTCATCTACCAAATGGTGTGACTGTTTGCCTGTGGTACCCTGCACCAGGTCTCTTCACTGAGATTCAGCAGGATACAGGCACCCAAAAGAGTTCTCTGCCCTTCAGCTGCAGAGGGGCTCAGTGGGTCATCCCATGGCGTTCAGTGAGCAGAGTATGCTGAGGTCCAGTTTGTCACTCCAGACTCTGCAGCTGCTTTATGGCAGCAGAGGACAAAGGTTCAGCTCCATTTCAGACCCTGTGCAGGCCATGCTTTAGTGCTCAGGTCATTCTGCCCTCTTCTTTCCTGGACTCTTTCTAGGGCAGGTTTCTTTACTCTCTGCCTCTCGCTTGCTGACTCTTTGATTATCTTGGCTTTTTTCCAGTCTCAGTTCTGCCTCAATGCACTCAGATCCCTCACAAGCCCCTCCATTTTCTCTAAATTCACCGTTTCTGTGCCATTGTCCTCCTTCCGCCACCGTGTCCATGTCTCAGTGCTTTCCTCACCAGGTCCTTGCCCCAGGCTACCTCAACCATTCCCCTTAGAGGAAGTCTTTGCCTTCCCTTGAATTTACACTTGGCCTATAGCTTTGCCTTATGGAAAGAGAAAAGGAAAATGTTGGTTTTGGTGAGGTGCTTTCTTTTGTGAGAATCTTTTCTTAGGCAATATAGCAGGCACGGGCAGCTGCAGCTGTCCCTCAGCCAGCACTGCATGAAATAGCCTTCCCTTTATCCTCAAAGGTTCACATGCGGGATACCCTGGCTTCCCTTCAAGTCACCACCAGTAATAGGTGTAACGTATTCCCTTTCCCTGGGCACCGTGCATGGCCGGTCGCGCTGGGCTCTACCTGCAACACGAGAGGTGGATCTGAGTTCAGCCGTCCCCCAGACCAGAGGGGTTCTGGTTTTAGCAGCACCAGCCAGCGCTCCCGCCGACTGCAACAGCTGCAGAATGAGCCTGCGGGAGCTGCGCTGAGCTCTGACAGGCACAATAACCATCACCCAGAGCAACATGCTCTGCATCTCATGTCCCAACCAACTCCAGGTACGTGCTGGGTGAACCCTGAGCATTTGGGGAATCTACCTCCACACAAAACCTGAGCATTTGCTAACCTGTCTGTATGGTGTACGAAATATTGGCTTCCCAGTTAACCACTTAAAACCATCTCAGGTGCCATGAAGTGGCTGTGAAGGCATCTGGCTGGATTGAGCAAGCCCATACATGAGGTGTGTTTTCAGCTTCAAATCCACAGGTACAATGTGAAAGAAGCAGTTGGGGATTAGAGGGAGCAGACAACTGCAGACAACAGAGAGTTTCCCTTAAGCATCCAGATCACAACCCTTTCTCTGTCCCTCCACACAGTTTCCTTGTGCAGGCAGAAACAAAAGGCCTCACTTCTCCAAGCTCCAGTCTCACCTGCTTCCGGCTATGGCAGAACACACAAGCAAGAACTTGCATAAGCAAGGAGTTCTTTTATCAAGACTGATTTCATTTGGAGGTTTGACTCCCAAAGCCCCGAGTGTACTTCCTGCAGGTTAGAGTGTCTTGAGAAAAATTTTTTTTTTTTTTGAGAAACTCCTATAAACATCTACAAAGTTTCTCGATTGCAGCACTCTCTTGCCAAGTTACCCAACAACCTGACAGCTCGTAGGTTGCCCTAGGTCCTCTGTTTGCAGTACTGATTACCATTTGGTTATTCCCTCGTGGTCTCCTGCATGTCTCAAACCATTTTGTCTTGGACAGTGGAGTTTCTTAGTGGTGCGGATTCATCCACACAGCACCTACTGTGCTCTGGGGGGGAAGCAGACAGTGATATTACATCTCCTCTCTGGGTTTTGTATGGAAAAACTGTAAGGGAACATCACAATTTTTCACTATTGCAAAACTGACACCTCTCCATCAATACATTTCATCTTTTGTAGTTATTCCAGCTGAGAGCTCACTGACACAGAGGAGCAGGTAATAAAACACTGTCTAAATGTCATGATGATGTAGCAAAGAGCTGGCTCCCAGGAGAGAGTGTTACGCAAAGCAGCTCCCACCTTACCTGCACTTTATTATCAGAGCAGTCTGCTGACGCTGCACCTGCTGCTTCTAAAATGTGGTAGAGGAAATCTTATAATATACCCAGCTATTACATTACAACCCACGTGGCATGTAGCAGAGAATTGCACAAAGCCCCCAGCGACAGATTGCTAAGTTATAAATAGGTGCAGGACCTACATAACTGGAGTGACTTGTAGCTGCAGAGCAGGGCTCCAAATTAATGACATTTATGAAGTTTCTGGCTACAGCTGGCTTGCTGGCCGCGAATAACTGGCTCTGCAGAGTGGGTAGCAGCAGCTTCCCTCCAAATGATGACAGAGAAAGAGAGACAGTAATGGGTACATCCAGTCGAGGCAGCTTGATGGAACATGTGCAAACCAAATTAAGGCCTACAGGTAGGGGGAAAATATTTTATCCAGAAATATATTTTATACATCTTATGCAAAACACTTCACTTTCAGGGAATGTTACATTCCTAGCACAACCTGCATGCAATGCCAAAGCTTGTATTGTTTCTATACATAATGCCATGCAATGAGATAGTCCCAAAAAAACCAAGGATAGAAAATGAAGGAGTTTGATCTATTTGCTCAATCCAATTCTCATCTCTTCTGCCTGCTCAAATGGTTCTGACTACTCCTCATAAGTAATTTAATTAAAAAGGGGGAAAAAAACCAAACAAAGTGATTTCTTCGTTGCATTTTAGCAATGCTTACACCTGAGATCAGCTCAGTTGGTCAGGGTATGGTGCCAGTAACACCAAGGTTGTGGTTCAATCCCTGTAGGGGCCATTGACTTGGGAGTTGGATTTGATGACCCTTGTGGGTCCCTACCAATGCAGAATATCCTGTGATTCTCTGATAAATATGCAGGACCCATGTTCAGGGTGCATATTCCCTGAATCACTGCTCTGAGCCACAGCCCAGTACCCCTCTTCAAACACCCCTGGGAAAAGCACACTGGGCAACAATTGTATCCACTGGACTCTTTTGTTTGTTTGTTTTTCTACCAGAATAACAAAAACTGGTATTTAAAAAAAATAAAGTTTTTTAAAATACCAGCACTGTCACATTTCAGAGTTTATAATCTGCTAAAATAGGGATTATTTTATGACTGATGAGCTGTTCCCAACAGCCTGTGGGCTCCAACACATCATGCCAACTAATCAGTAGTAACTTTCCTTGGGCACACTCTCACCTCAAACAGTGTATAGTAACTGAACTAGTTTTTAAAAATCCAATCAAAACCACAACCTAAAACCCCACGAAACTAACTTAAACCAGCTTGTATTTGCTGTGAGACAACAGCAAGCCAGCAGATGGCTATGACAGATTAGCCAAGGAGAGGCAATCTGCACTTTTCCAAACCTTATGTAATACGACTTCATATTTTGGCTGAATTTTTAACACCTTCCTAGCTCCAAGAGTTTGCAGCAGCATTTTTCCTTCATGGGATACATCCTTCGAAGCCAACTCTCTGACTGAGGGAAGCAGACACTTATATAGACAAAGTACTGGGAAGTCTCAGATGGGATTCAGTCACATTGTGGTGTGGCCATATATATTTATCTTCCTGGCTGTAGTCCATATCTCTATTCTTATCCTGAAATACTGGTTGCCTAAATAGCATGTCAAGTATACTCTGGTTTCTAAGAAAGTCTTTCTTTGGCATTTAAATTTTACATGTTACGTAGGAACTATAGATAGCTGGATTGCTCGGAGATTTCCCATATGCCATGGATACCAGCACTGGAAAAGGCGGGTAAGAGTACTTGAGTCTCTATAAGATTATGGGCCTAACCGATCCAGCAACAACCCATTGCAGGACCTTTATAGTCCCTAAATATTTGTGTTGTGTTTTGTGTAATCATAGGTATTACATCTGGCACATGAAACCTCTTTTTTTTTTTTACCCCAAATTCTTGACTGCAAGTCCCTCCTTTGGCAAGAAATGCCCTACAATGGACAGTGTCTTAAACACAAATAAAACAAATTCTTATTTTGCCAAGATTCAAATACTAAGGAGGCTGAAACCAAAATTAGTCTCACATCCCCAGGCTAACAGAGGCTTTGTGCTTATTTTCCTTTTCACAGCTTCCCCCACACCTCTTCAGGTTTAGGTTTTTTGAGGGGTTTGTTGGGTGGGAGAGGGTTTGTTTGTTAGGATTTGGGAGGTTTTTCTGCCTTTTAGATCTCTTTTGATGTAAAATCCCTTCCTCTCTACAGCCCTCCTTGCTCATAGTTAATCCTTTTCCTGTCTCTTGATCCTCCCAGCACTAACCTATCCTATTTCTTTCTAATTCAAATTCAGGAACAAATATGTGGTCCTCTCTCTTATTCTATCCTTACTTTCCCTCCTGGCACCCCCTGAACTGTTTCTCTCAATGGACCCACTGCTTTCAGCTTCCCAATCACCTCCCAAAGCCCCTGTCACGCACAGAATCAGAATCACAGAAAGGCCTGGCTTTGAAGGAACCTTTAAAGTTTATCTAGTTCTAACATCCCTGCCATGGGCAGGGACACCTTCCACTAGATCAGGTTGCTCCAAGCCCCATCCAGCCTGGCCTTGAATATTTCCAGAGATGGGGCAGCTACAGCTTCTCTGGGCAACCTGTGCCATTATCTCACCACCCTCACAATAAAGAATTTCTTCCTAATATCTAATCCAAACCTACCCTCTTTCAGTTTAAAGCTGTTACCTCTTGTCCTGTCACTATCTGCCCTTGTAAAAGGTCCCTCTCTAGCTTTCTTGTAGGACCCTTTAGGTACTGGAAGATTCTAGAAGGTCTCCTCAGAGCTTTCTCTTCTCTTGCCTATCCCCAACCTACCAGCCCTTGCTTACTGAAGGCCATGACAGTTTTATTGAGTGTTTTGAGTTCCCTACCAACTTTGGTGGTGTCTAGCAGGCTGTGTCAGAGGAGATGGGCCAGAGTTTGGCACTGCAGGCAATGAGGGTGCCTGGAGGAGCCATGCAGTGCTCATACTTGGCCGATCATCCCAGGAGTTGGGCACACCAAGCCAAGTACATCACTGGGCTTGTGACGCTAACACACAACCAGCTTTCAGAAAAGCTTAAATGCCTGCTGGAGAGCTGACAGGCTAGAGCTTGTAGTCTTAATGGCAGGCCTAAAAATACTCCCCTCTGGGAATCCAGAGCGCATGGTATAATCATTAGGACTCCTCATTTCGAATAGAGTCATAAGGTGTTTTATCTATAAAAAACACCTGATCTCATGAAAGTTTTCAAAGAAATCTTCCGGCAGTTCCAGCTGTTATTGAAGTGCTTCAGATTAGGTTTCATGCAGAATGTAAGAATAGAAATACACAAACAAGCACAAACCCTTACCCACGGAAATAGCACCTGCAGTGTCCTGTGATAAATGCCGTTCTTCAGCAGCCTGAGCTTCTCATTCAGTTACTGCACATACAACAAAAACCAGGACTGAGAGTTGTGGAAATATAACACAAAGCAATTTTGGAAAGGTCAGGACAGGGCAGATAGAGTTTTGCATCCCAGTTCTCCCCGCAGCTGGTAAGATTCAGCCAAGCACATACTCCAGTTGATAGACCTTTCCCTCCATGTAGCTCACTGGAGAGCAGCTCTTGGTAGTTCTCCAAGGAGCTGAAGATACTGAAACCATAGGGCATACATCAGATTAGAAAAAGGCCTTTCAGCCTGCTAAATTAATGTAGGCCATCAAGCAGCATTTTAGACACTGGGATTAGAAAACTCAACCTTGTTTCAAGTTCTGCCACTGATTTGCTGTCTAAAATTGGTGACTTGGTTTCCCCATTGGTGACATTTCTCTTCTCTCTTAAAAGCCCTGAATTACTGATAAGAGCATGCAATGAGACCTAGTAAAGAGAAAGGGAGAGAAAGAAAGAAAAAAGAGAAAAAGAGAGAGAGAAGGAAAGAAAAAAGGAAGAAGGGAGGAAAGAGGGAGGAAAGAGGGAGGAAAGAGGGAGGAAAGAGGAGGGAGGAAAGAGGAGGGAGGAAAGAGGGAGGAAAGAGGGAGGAAAGAGGGAGGAAAGAGGGAGGAAAGAGGGAGGAAAGAGGGAGGAAAGAGGGAGGAAAGAGGGAGGAAAGAGGGAGGAAAGAGGGAGGAAAGAGGAGGAAGGAGAGAGGAGGAAAGAGGGAGGAAAGAGGGAGGAAAGAGGGAGGAAAGAGGGAGGAAAGAGGGAGGAAAGAGGGAGGAAAGAGGGAGGAAAGAGGAAGGAAAGAAGGAAAGAATTTCTTTCATTCTTATTTGCCCTGTTGCTATTAAGGCAACCTCATCTCACACATCATGAAAAAGATGCAAAAAGGCTGAAGGCAAATTGTTGTCTTAATCTTCAGCTAAAATACTTAATGGGAAAAAAGCCCAGCTCTTTTAGAAGTGATTGCTGCTAACATCTCAGTGAAATCTAAAGCAAATGAGCCTCAGTGAACAGTCCACCTCAAAAATACAAATTTATAATCATTTGGGCCTCAGGCAATGCTGGCTAGAAAATTTGTAGCAGGAGCTGACAGAAAATGTCATGTTGCTCTGTGTAGAGAGGACAACTAAAAATAAAGTAATATCAAAGCTGGGACTACTGCGTCATGCTCTTTGGACATTGTTTTGATCTTTCAGCGCACTGGAAGTAAGGCTTATAAATTATAGATGTTATTGGGAACGGCATGTATATATCACAAGACAGAAACAGGTTATTAGAGGGAAAGCAAGGAACAAAAATTTGAGACAGCAGGGGAAACCAACAAAATCTGTCCTCGGCTACAGCTCTGTATACAGAACAGTTTTAATTGGAAGAAGTAGCTTTTTCTGTCAAATACAGTGCTGTGTTGTCATTGACATCCCACCAACAAATACAAATGCATGAGTCAGTGTTCTGAAAAACACACAGGACAGATTAAGGTGTCGTTATCTTCTACAGACCTCCAAATAATGCAAGTAATCAGAGGTGATGAGCTCTTGAAGCATCCCTCCCTAACACAGCTTTCTCATTCAGCATTACAACCATGGTTTCAGCACCAGGATCTTGTTTTGGAGGTGTCAAACTGCCAGGATTAAAATACACCTGTATTTTTTAAATTATCAGCAACAATTTCAACCATTTCCTGCCTCAAAGAGGCTGAATCTTGGCTAGATCTAGCAATTAACAAGGAAACACAAAATCAAAACAAAAACCAAGTGGTAACACTTTGGTATGTGTGAGTGCTTTGACTATTCATTTTGGACATCACAAATGGACATCCCAAAATTCTGATCTAACTCTACCTCCTGCCATTTCACACAACTAAGGATATTTGACAGTGAGATGAAAAAAAAGACATGTAAAATTATGGGCTATCATTATTTAGGAGCATTTCATAAAGTAACCTAGTAATGAAGGTTCCACATTCAAAAAGAAAAAAAAAAATTAAATCATTTTAAAAGCCCTCAGCTTGAAGAGAAGTGAGAAACTGTACACATGAAACAACATCAAAAAAAACAACCAAGTGGATAATGCTCAGCCAAGTGCAGAAGTTGTTAACTAATAATACAAATTTAAATCTAAAATAATAGATGATTGAAAAGAGAAACTAACTTTAGTACTAAGTAGTAAGGATTGGAGTGATTGGAGTTTTCTGAGGGTGCTAAGAAAGGAAAGCAATAAAGAAACAGTGGAGATATCCAAAATAATGAAGAAAATACAGTAGTACTTAATAGATATTTTCCTGCTACAGAAATAGGTAAAAGAGCATCAGCTCATATCATGTGGTGATGAAATATGGTATCATATGGTGATGAAATACCTTGTGTTACAAAAATAACAGGCGAAGGTTAATGAAAGCTAAAGTGGATTCAAGTTTTAAAAATAGGTGTCCAAAGAGCTGTTTAGATCACTGAAGCTGAATCTTTAGACCTTTGAATGTTGGGGAAGCTCCAGGAGAGAACAAGAACGTGTATATTGTACCAGAATGGTACAATTTTGACCAAGACTTGTCTGGTGTGGGACTTCATAACAGAGGTCATATAGTTTTTACCCTTCTGCAGTAGCTTGCCTTCTGGACCAAGGAATGACAACAATACCAATCCCTGTGGCAGTTACCAAGTGGCTCTCAACCTAGATATCCATCAGATCTGCAGCAGAAGCAGTCAATAAGGGATCATTTCCAAATATAGGAGGGTTTCTGTAGGCTTCTGTACCAACCAGTCCTCACCTAGTGTTATTTACTACTTTTTGCCAGTTGCAGCACAAACAAAATCACTCTTGATCCAGGCTGACAAATGACAGAGAGACCTGAAGACCAGCAAGGAAGGAGATCTGAAGACCATCACAGGCAGTGATGCTTGTTGGCCTGAATTGCTGGTAAGCCTAGAACAGGGAAATAGCTTCTGTTCTAGGAGAGGGTCCCGAGTGGCTCTGTATCCCTGAGGGAGTAACCTGGGCCGTGCTCACCAGGGAACCAGCAACTATCAAAAAAGGCTTATGTTGACAGCACTTACCAATCCTCTGTGACTTACTGTGATCAGTATAATTAAAGCATGCAAACAGGGGAATATTAAGAAGCCAAACAACCTCTCATCTGGCTCTGTTGCAACTACTGCTGTGCTCCATTCTGGTATCCACATGCCTAGAAAGCAGCTGAGAAACTGTAACGGGTTCAGTGAATAATGAAAACAGTTAAAGAAGGAAGGGTGTACACAACTCAATCTGTTTCATTTGTGAAAAAGAATATTACAAATGTTTTCTTCACAGTTTAATCACCAATTTCTCACACCAACTGTCATAACTAATGGTTCTTACATTCAGCAACCAAAAATCTTGCAGGAATCAATTTGATGGAAGTTGAAGTAGGCAAATTCATCCTAGGAAAAAAACCACAAAGCAAGAGTAGAATGACTGATCATTTGGATTACATATCCCATACCTTGTGATGAATCTTCCCTTTCCCTGTCCAGGAATCTTAAGCCAAGAAAAAAAGAAAAAAATGTAATCACCTGAAAGCTATGCTCTAGATCAGCTCTGAAGTAGACTTTGTGTTACAGTTAATTCTGGGGAATTGTTATGACCTTTGCAATGGTAGAGCTAATCACTTGCATTCCTATGTATTCTCCAAACAATTCTGCTTGTAACCCTGAACATCAAAAATGGAAATCAATATAGTTCCCCTCAATTATATAATTTTAATTCATTTTGAGGCTTCTGTACTATCCTATTACCTCATAAAGATATATATTTGTACATCTGTTATGCTAATTGCTGAAAGAGTAGTTTCTTGGAAGTAGCAGATACCAGCATTAAAATTCAATATTTGGCTCAACTCCCTCTCAGCAACAATACCTGAAAAGGTATGAAAAGAAAGAAGTGAAAGAAAGAGGTGAATTCAGACACAACAAAAAAATGGCCTTTCTACCCATCTTTTATATATTTTGAGAGAAAGTGGGGCAGATTTTTGAAAGCACAATGGTCTGCTCTATCTGAAGACAAGAGGCAGCTGTGTGTCTAAGATTCTTCAGAAGTGAGACTTCAGTTGGACCATGCCATGAACATCATCAGAGTTAACCCCAGCACACTCTGGGCTGCCCTGTCCTGCTTCCCCACACCACTGTGCCATGAAGCTGGGTGCTTGCAGCAGCACTGCCATCCATTTCCCCAGCTCTCCCAGGCTTGTAACTGCCAAAAAGGCTGCTGGCCACATTTTCATTGCTCCCAGTAAGAGTGTAAGAGAGCACCTAAGGCAGAAGGCCCATTTTGAGCTCTGAAACCCTCTCACTTTTCCTTGTGTTGGTGGATGAAGCATAAAGAGGGAGACATCCCACTTTGATTGTGGATTTTCCAAGGAAAGTAATTTTTAAAGAAAAAGATCTTTTGGTGACTGAGGAGCATGTGAACAACAAAGCATACACCTGTTTGCCATAGCCTGGTAGCACTTAACTTACAATCCAGTAGATTGGGATCTCTCTTTTCCTCCAGAGGAAAATGAATCCAGTATGACAAAGCTCAAACTGGCTTTATTGTGACAGTCTGCCAAACTCAGCTCTGCTCCTTCAGTCTCTTATATTTGATGCTTTAATTTCTTGGGTACCTGAAGGAGACCCTAAAGCTTACCCAAACCCAAAACACATTAAGTGCATTTCTGAGAGCTAAAGGCAAGCCCAAGGTTGCTGGGATTGGTGCTCTGCTACCTCCTCAGCTCTGATGAGCCAAACTCTTGGCTCTCCAGGCAGCTGAACTCATCCTCTTGCCCAATATTCATTTACTCACCCCCAAAGTGAACAGCAGAACTTCTGCTTGTAGGTAGGAACCCTAAATTCAAGCTGGAATAAAAGAGCTGCAGGAAAACTCCAGAAGCCTCTTGTCAGTCAGTTGTATCAGTCATTGGTAGCACTTCACAAATAAGCCATTAACACTTCATGTCTTGCTTTAGTCATCTTCCAAACACAACTGGAAGGTGCTGTGAGGCATAATGAATCAAAATGCTTAATGTTGTTTGATGCACAAGTTACTTAATTACAAAAAAATGGTAGTCTGCCCCTAAATGTTTGCAGAATGCTATGTACAACTCAAGGACTCTCATAGAGAAGTTATTACACAACTCTTTTATCACTGACTGCCTCAGTGACTGTAGTATCAATAAGTCATTCAAAGTCAAGCCTGAAATACTCAAATGGAACTATCTTGAAAACAGCAGCCCTTTAAGACATCACCAGCAAAGCGGATCATGATAAAGACTACAAGAAGATAAATTTTCATAGCAGGTGCTGTCCTATTTAAACAACAGGCTAGCAAAAATCAAAGGTAAGTGGTCTGGCAGAGAGATGGAAAAAAATGCCATGCCTTTTCCTGAAGAACAAGCATGAGATACAGAAAAAAAGCTCTGGGACAGCCCATATGACTACAGTCTGGCTTTTGAAGGGACTTAGGATGGCAAATGCCTTCATTATTGTCTCGATATTCCTCAGTGTGATGATGAAAAGAGCAACTTGATCTTGGAGCTTAAGAAAATGCTGTAGCTGTTTATCAAACCTTATCCACAATTGCTACTGTTCATAGACGTGGTTATTCTAAGGAACAGGTGAATAAATTACCTTTCAGGAGGAAAAGAGCTCATCACCAGTCTATTGCAGGTGAACAAGTTCTGAGCAAGGTACAGTGCAATCACGATAACTTAGCATTTCAGCCAGGCAATGCCTAGATTCAAGTTAGAGTCAAAACCAGAAAACACACCAGAAGAAAATGAGTAGGTGAGCATCTATCCTCCAAAAGTGTCACAAGGGCATTGACAAGGCCGTACTGCTGTTCTGCACTTATGGATGTGTCCATGGCAGGCCCAAGTCCCAGCCATAGTTTTCCCCTCTTTGAGTCTGATTCTCTGCTGAAATAGCTGAGCACTTATGTTTGAGTTACTGCCGAAAATAGGAGACTAAAGCTACTGTATAATTGTAATCAGTAAAAGGAATAAAAACTGTCAGGGTTACTACTTGCCTCTTGAGGGATAATCGGAGATCTTAAAAATCAAGGCTTGGATGGCAGGAATAATAATCTAGAAAACAAGATTCTATTTGCTTTATTTCCACATTTTGAAGGGAAAGCAGTGTCTATAAAGGCTGCCTTTTTAAGAGGAGTGTGTTCACTCAAATATGTATGACTCACTGCTGCTGTGGGTCATGTATAGACAGTGTGAATGTCAAGGGCAGAGGTTTCATGTACACACCTAGCCTACTGCACTAAAGACTCCTTGGACATTGCAAACAAAAGGGAAGGGACAGAGTGTATAGGTAATGTCTAATCTCTTCCTGCCCTATTAATGCAAGAGCATACATTATGTTGATTTTTGCTTAATGAAGTGCATATATCTATTTTATGAGCCCATGTACATTGTTTCTTCTTTCAGCATGTTGAATGCTTGCCATTCAATCACTGGGAGGGATTTGCCATGAGAGACCCGGAAGAATGTCTGTAGTCTGAAGAGGGAGAAGCTCAGGATTCCAATCCCCATTTTATAGTGGCCCTTCTGCTGTTTTCAGAGATGAGAAAGAGCTATATTATTTCCTAATAGACCTTGAGGCCCAATATCACAAAAATCACCATGAGCAGAACCCTCCTCCAAGATTTGTGGAGTCCTTTCTCCCTGTTCTTGCTGCAAAATATCCATTGAATATCCTCTGATAGTTCAAACGAATTAAGTGCTGTTTTGGACAAATGGCAAATACTGCAGTCAGCAAAAAAGATGAAGCATGCATCTTTATATAAAGCTTCATTTAATGTCCTTTGAAACCCATGTAAAGCCTTACACTGACGTCAGTGAGCTTTCAGTCACATTCATATCACTGTAAATGTAAATTCAAGCTTTCCAGTAGTAGAACTCATGTAATAAAACCCATTTTTGATGTATTGAGCAATGCAATCAGGCTCCCTTTTGATCATCCACAGCAATCTCCTTCCATGGGTTTTAAAGCATGTTATGAAGGGAGGAAAGTATCATCAGCCTCAATTTACAAGTGAGAAAGAAGAGGCAGGAGGAGACAAAGTGATTAGCAAGGCTGGCTAGTACGTCACTACCGAAATGAGAATATAGAACATGCTTCCTGACACCAAAGTAGGCTCTTATTAGATAAGTCACACTGATAAGAGGATCTAGTTTGTTACTGAGATATCAAAGCTTCCTCTTTATCTTTCTAGGCAGAGCTTTCAGAAGGAATGAGCTCCAAAAGCATCCAACACAAATTCCAGTCAATACAGAGGTTAAAAAAACATAGCCAAGCAAAAAGGAGTCCACCAAAAGTATTTGAAAAAAAATGAAATGGGGGGAAATCCCTGTAAAAACCTTATATGGCCTCTGAAGAATTAAAAATCCAGTTCAGTCCAGTTCAGTGAAGTTTCATATGTGAGCCTTTCCTTTAATCAGCAACCGTTCATGGTAGTTATAACTTGGGTATTTCCTGGCTCATTTCTCCTCCTGGGTGTGGGCTCCCTCACCTGATGACACCTTCCATGATACACCATTGCCTCTCTTCTTCTTGAATGGGTCATCTCCATGCCTCATAACATGTTCTCCCAAGAGGAGGTGGCCCCCCATTCCAGTCACCTAGGAATGTAGAGTATGTAAAGCCATGGCTCTGGTTTCCACACAGAGGTTAACTAAAAGTCCGAGGGGGCAATAGCTCTGTGCACATCCTTAGCCCTGCCCAGCTGTGGAGTCACCCATCCCTATTGCCGTGGCTGCTCTGTGGACTTGCCTGCACGGTGCTCTACCGTTTCAGCATCATAAACCTGCCACTGGGCTGTTCAGCTATGGCACTGTGCTGCACCCCATCCTGGGAACTGCTCAGGGTCTGCTGGGGCCCTGCAAGCCCTCAAAGTGGAGGAGGGAGGGAAAATATTTAGTTTCACAATTGAAACTTTTCATTGCTGTGGTCAGTTATAACGCAGTGTGCTGACCTTACACGGTGCACCAGGTATGAAAAGGAGTAAAGCCTTTATGCCAATGTATGTTAGGTGAAGCAATCATATAATTATTCCATTGGTTTTTTTTTTTTAATCAGATTCATTCAAATGAAGCACTTATCTAATATTTTACACATGATTTCCCCTGCTCAAAACCTACAGCACTGTCTTGCACCGCTGACAGTGATTTGCAAGTAGTTTGATTTCCCTAAATTTCAACAGACAGCATGAAGATAGTAATATCAGATTGCTTGCCAGAAATTCACATTATTTACACAGAGAAAAGCCTGATTAATTAATTAGTCTTTATTTAAGCACAGAAGAGGAAGGAAAGTGAAGATACACAGGCACTCCAAAAGAGACTCTGTGAGGAAATGCTATTTTTAATATAAAAGATTGGCTCGCAGTGCAGTGTTCAAAGTCAGAAGGACTTAAAAACTGTTTTCTATTTCTGTTAGCAGAGCAGTCGCAGCCAGGAGAGCTGGAGCCCACTGTTGCTTGTGCATCAGCAGCAAGCCTATTTATGTAAGCTGCCAAGCACTAATGTACACAAAATCACGGCGTGCACAGTTTGTAAACAGGCAGACAATGCTGTAGTGCCAGGGACACGCACATGCACATTGCCCGGCTCCTCTCTGAGAGGAGTGGGAAGTGCCATGCGCTGAACTACCTGAACTTTGCGTTCAGAGGCGCCTCCACAAGTCGAATCTGAAACTGCCAGATAAATGTTCCCTCGGATGTGTCTGTGCACATTGGTGTGACATCCTGTGGCAGGTTTAGTTAGGCTCAAGCGCTTGGTATTACCTATGTCTCCCTGCTGCAGCACCACAACTCCTGTTCTTCCTCCCTCTCCCAGCCCTGGGAGGACAGAGGCTGCCTCATCGCAGTGTGCTATGCTCAAGGCAGAATGAGTGAGCGATGGTTTTGCTTTAATCACCTCCTGGCTTAATATCTTTCTGTCTTTTCTTGTTTGGTAGCCAGTGTTGCACCCCTTTTATAATCTCCTCTGCTGGGGGATGCAAGCAGCACCCCAAGCCCTCCCGTTATTTTCTCCTGCTGCCCTGCAAGACCCCAGGTTCTGCCAGGGGACACGTGGCACTGCCATGCTTATCACATCATTTTTTAGTATTTCACACAAAGATCCTGAAACAGCAATGCATTTTTTTTGTGTCACAGGACATAGACCACATTGCCAAGCTACTGCCACAGTCCCCTTGTCCCCAGCATTCTGTGTTTCTCTAGGGTGCTGTTAAGCTTAATCCTAAAATCCAGTCCCTCCTCTAAGGTATTTCCCATTCCTCTAGAGGACCACAAGCAGTAGCTTTCCTCTCTGTCAGAGGAAAACATTGCTTTAGGTTTTTTAGCTCCGCCTTGTCCCAGAGGGTATCTCAGATTGCTCAGAGACCTGACTGGCAGCTTCACTGGCACTAAACACATGAGATCCTTTATGCAGATGGCATTTGAGATAACACTGGCTGGTTGGACCTAAGGAGGTCAACATCTTAAACTATTTTAAAAGAGGCTGTTGATATGCAGCCAGTGAACTGATAAAGTCCAGTGAGCCAGGCTCTGTCCCTTTCTCACTGGGTGGTGGTGATGGAGCCTGTTCACACCTCATGGATGAACAGTTTTTCCATTAAAACAAAAAATATAAAAGGCATCTCTATTTATTTGCAGCAGCACTTGCATAAGAACTGCCTGGAGCAATATTAGCACTGTGTCTCCACGGAATTTACTAATCATGCATAAAATAGGTACATCGTTCCCCTGGGACTTGTTAAGAGGGCTGGGGGCAGACAGGGCTGAGACTGCCCTTCTTCATAGCTAGCTGGGAAAGGGAGCTTTGCCTACTGGAAAGGCTTAGGAATCACTGCTGGAGTGGGCTGTGATTTAATGCTAGGAAAAACTGTATCCCCTCAGTAAATGTACTTGGACTAGATTTTATGTAAGCAAACTCAGAAAAACCTTACTCATTCTTATGTCACTAATCCACGCACCTCATAATTTGCACAGGGTAGGGGGAGGAGAGGAAAATCGTCACAGTGCTGCTTGCCAGCCAAAACATAACACTGATTTCTCACTATTTGGATTTCATTAATTTTCTGAAAGACAACAGTAGAATATTTACTAATATACCAGAAGCCACGTACATACCCCTGTAGGCATTTATTGCCTTTGCTCATCAATAACTGCTATGTCTGACTAGATGTCTCTGCACAGGCAAATGCAGAGGTACAGCTTTTCTTGACATGTTACATTTTAATTGCCGTAATGAAATGAAAGTATGCCATTGGCTTCTGTTAGGGACATCATCCCTCTAATTTCTGTATGGTGGAAGCTCAAACATTTTACAGTATGCAGTGTCTTAACATATTCTAGAGACAAGGCAGTCTCCCTCTGCATCCTTGTGTCTTCTCTGCTCTTAAAAAGACAGCACAGTCATTTTCTCCTCCGCTTTTCCATCCTTCCCTCTACCCACAAACACTTCAGAGTCATTGACTGATTCAGTCACTGCTTTCTCAGAACTGCCTCCTTACCCAATCCACTGTGAGAGCATACTTCTGAACAAGAGCAAATAAAGAAGGAGCGTCTGAGGGAGTAAGGGAGCCTGAAGGCACAAAGTGTAGGGTGCCTTGATCAGTAGGAATACACACACATCAAGCCCCAACACATGTCATATTAACAAAGTCATACTCAGGGACTTGGTAAGCTTCCACTCCATGAAGAAATGGATGCATTTTTCCTACTGACAGCACCGAAAGAGTGTCTCTGCATAAGCAGAAAAAGCAAATTAATTAGTTGCTAAGACCTTTCCCAGGAACCACATTACCCTCACATGTAATGATCTCATCTGCTTGTTGCTGGCTTTGTGGTTCTCCATAAAGCTCCTGATTATCTTGATCCTCTTTCCCTGGGAATGCTGTATTTTTCATACACAGATACATAACTGCCAAGGCCAAATGGTAACATCCACTCTATTCGAAGTTATTGCTCCACAATTACACCACCATGTTCTGAAAATGTCCCAGCACCCACAAATCTGTCTTGTTCCTCCTTAATCAGGCCCTACAAGACTTCAGGACTACAAACAGCAAGAAGGACCTGAACAAACACATCCACCAGGCAAGCCGAAACAGAAATATTTACCAAAAAGTTTCTAAGTGTTATCGCCCCCAGAAATTTTGGTACTAAGTAGGTTGTGGAAACTAAAAGGTAATGTCCTGACCTTACTGTCCCATCACTTGGTGTTTGGCCGGAGAGTCTCCCTGCCTCTTCAGCCAGGAGCTGGCCCCCACCCAAATTTTGCTTTAGTGACCTCCCGCACACAGAGTTCCCCCAACCAGCATCTGCCTCACCCATCCACATGGTGGGAATCACCCATATCATCAGCCCTGACAGGTCCTGCTCACAGCAGCACTTTAACACAATATGGACATTGGCACATGCAGAGCCAGAGGCACCCTCAGCTGGCAACAGCACAGCTCTGCTGTCACAAACAGCAGGATCTCCTCCCTCCAAGGAAAGGGAAAGAGGAGGATGAGGACTCCTCACTCTGTGTCACACTGTGTTGCAGCCCTCCAGGAAAACACAGTGTAAGCTTAGGGAAACTTCACCCTGCATATTTCCTGGTTTATGTCTCCACAAAGCAGGGGAAAATGTGGACACGAGATCGTAAGAGCCTGAAGGAAGATGAAGACAAGTGCTCCCAGCTCACCCTAGCCACAGCCAGAAACCCATGTTTTGGAAGAGAACAAGTCAGTTTGGAGATCCTCCTGAGGAAGCCAGCTCCTTGTTTTCTGGAAGCAGAACACTGATATACAAACAAAACCCCAAACCCAGACACCTGTGAGTAGTGCTCACCTCTCTGTCAGGTGTGTTTCACAACAGCTGCTGCTCTAACCACTTCCAGCAATGAAGGCATGAAAACTGACACCAAGTTTCACGAGCTTTAGCTGTGCTATGGTTCGCTCTTTCATGCAATTATTATAATTTAAAGATTTCTAATTGTTATATTTTGATCCTATTACACCTAATCAGATGAGGCATGGGTTTGTGACAAGACCATTCTTTACACCAGTTGATGGCTATTTAGGTTTATGTGACATCCAGCATTTTAAGAATTTTAATTCCCATTTAATTTCAGCTTTATTCCAAGTTCATGACACATTTATAACAAAAGGCTGGGTTCCTGTTTGCCTTTGGGGCTCTCAGTGTGAAGTAGCACAGTCCCCTGAGAGCAGAAGCAGCACAAGGGCCACATCTCACCATCATTGTGTCACCAAGGGTCAAGTCAGGAGTGACTGCAAACTTGCCACGGGGACAAGAGCCTGAGCACATGGTAACACAGACTTTGGTAACTCACTACTGGCACTTCATACGTGCATAAAATGGTATCTCCCTCTCCTTGACGACCTATCTTCGCAAGGGAAAGCATCGGGAATGAGAGGATCTCTTGGGAAAACTCACCATTACATTAGGATGAACTAGGACATTTATCACAGGATTTGATGCAGACATTTTCAAGCAAAGCACAGATGTCCCAGACTCAAGACTGTTTCCAAGTCAACTTTTAAGCTCTGTGTGACAATTCCACCAAGCCGTCATTTCCTCTGATGGAAATTTTCATTTACAACTGCCCATTTCTGTCCTTTCCAATCACGTAGAAAACATTATTTCTTGAGCAATCTCAGTCATAACCTATGTCCTCTTAACCAAGTACCCCCTTTGGGATCAGCGAGGGACAGATGTGGAGAGAGGATCATGGCTCTGCTTATTATCCAGAAAGCTACTTATTCTTTAAGTATCTTAAATTTGCTTCTTTTGAGATATTTAATTCAACTCTTTCTCACCTCAAATTTTATGCCACTAAGAAACACTATTCAGTCCTGCCAGGCAGCAATTACTATGGCCCCAGTTTGCTTCAGGATTTATGAAAAGGCTTCTATATATTCTGGCAGCAGATTTATTTGTTATTTTTTTGGAATACTCATAGACTGCAAGTGATCACTGTGGGCAAGAGTGTTATTGATAAAGAACTTCCTTCAAGTTTGACAGTAGCTCAGTTTCCCGGCCCATGCACACAGACCAAGAACAGCAATGCCTTTAATTTGAAACTGTGAAGACTGAGCTGTCACTCATTAAATCTCTTACATATTAAAAAAAAAATTAAAAAGAAAAAAAAAGGGAAAAAACATATTTCAATGGAGGACTGCAAGTTCCAGCCTACAGGTGGGTTTTAGTAATGCTGAAATCCATTCACTGCTGATACATTTCTCATATGCCACAGATTTCTCTTAGCTTTTGGAAACTACCTGGCTAGACTGGATCTAATAAGTAACCTGACAATACAGATGTCACCCTTGTCACCCTTCTGCTGAGCCACATGGCTGGTATAAGCTACAGAGTTAACACTCAAACTCAATACCAAATTAGTTTCTCAAGTAGAAACCACGCTGTCCATTAGGGAGAGAGGGGACCACAGGAACATGGTGCTTCAGAAATTGGATTTGTCAGGTCAGAGTAGCTTAGTAGTAAGGCACTTACTTCTTTCCAACTTCGAGGTTAATTTAAGATATTCATCAGAATTTCAAAACCCAGCATTGCCATCAGGATCGTAATGCAGTAAGTATACAAAAACCTCAACACAGTTAAGGTAAAAATGTTGTAAAGAACGTTAATAAAATAATTACATTAAATAATTATCCCCCTCCTTGCATTCCAAAAGAAATCCTTTAAAAGCTCACTGCATAGGCTTGAAATAAAATTAGTCAATCAGCCAGCTAGTATGTGATTAGGAGGACAGAAGGCAGGCTGGTTAATTGTTTGTGGAAGGTTATTTCTGTGGCATTCAACTTCAGGGTCAGGTAAGGGGAAGATTTGGAAGGAACAAAGCTGAGCAAATGTAAAATAAACAGCATGAACTACCAGTAGCAGGAAAAATATGCTGTCAGTGGTTTGAGGTGGATCAAACTGTGACCATGCCCAATGGTCACCACCATCCATGGAGTCAGCGGCTATAAGCAAGTGGTAAAAAGCTGGTGCTAAACATGACAAGGCTTAAAAATCTGGGTTTAGAAGTAAACATTTTCAAATACATACACTGATTTTGGCTTGAACCGCCAACATTAGTGAGTAATTTTAAAAGCATGGGTACAGAGAGGCAGACATGTTTTGTAATAACTCCAATACTGTGATTTTGATAACTAGATTGGAATTTGAACTTTCACTGTTTTATTTTCTGGGTTAGAGTGGGGCTGATAAGGAAGTAAAAAGGACCACCTTTTCTGAGAAATATTGCATTCTGCCTGGAACAGGGTAATCAAGCAGTCAAAACATAATAAAAAGGGAGAATCTAACAAAAAAAAAAAAAAAGGTTATTTTCCTTATGAACTGTCTCCAAGTTTCAATTTAGAGAACATTTCCAGAACCTGGAGAGAGGAGCAAGAGGAACCAGGTCTGTGGAAAGGGCATCAAAGCTTCCAGCTCCCTGAAAGCTTCAGGCAGCATCTGCAAGGCTTTCAAGATGAGCAGTTTGAGAGGGTTTCACTTTGCAGCAGCTGAGAAGCTTTGTGGACTTCGGCCCCAAGGCAGTAAAAGGAAAATAACATGTTTAAAAGCAGATTTACTCATAGGTCACCTGGACTTTGTTAGAAGGCATGGAGCTGTAAATGTAGAAGCACCAGACTGTCTCTTGAGCTACATCACTTCCCAGAGCTGAGTCTCACTGGGGTGAGACAACATCTCTCCTTGAGAGCAGAGGATGCCCCCGTGTCATCTCCAGTGGGCCACCAGCCTGACAGGTGGGACACCTCAGCCCTACCCTCCATTTTCCTGGTTTCTGAACTTGTGTTTGCTCCTCTTGCCATGCTGAATATTCGGACAAGTTCTACCTGGCACCTTCAAGAAAGCACATATATCTTTCCTGAGGCCACTGTTCAACATTCCCATGCAGAAAATGCCATGGCGCAAAGACTTTCTTTAAAATGTATTCACACCACTAATTGCAAGGATGGTTTTGAGGAAATTATGTTGCTAAATGCTGTGTTCACAGGTCTGTAAAAATGTTGCTAGCCCTATTCAAAAAATGCTATAAACCTCCACAAAATAATTCAGAGGAGGCACCCCTATTATCACCCATGCAAAACCAAAACTGTGCAAACAAGACACAAAATTCTGAAATTTACATTTTAATAGAGAAATGTTGCTAGAAATTTTTTTATTATTTAAAATAATACCTTTTACCTCATCAGTAGATTTATCTGCATGAAATGTAACAAATACTCCCAACAGCTGTCCTGCAAACAACATGCAGACACTTTAAAAAAATAAGAGGCAAAATACCAACTAAGGAACACGTATCTGAATTATCAAGATATTAAAATCTCTTTGAGGCATAATTTGCTTCCTTCTAACTCAGCCTTAGATGGCAGGTTCTCCACACGATTATGGTTTCATCATAATTATGAACCATTCTGTTCTTTTCATCACATATTCACATTTCTTACATTGTATTGGGGGTTTTTCTACCAGCTTTTACTGCTTGTTCTTTTTCATCACAGAGAAACCAACTTCAACATGATGCTTTCTTCCTTTCACAATTCTCTTGACTACATTAAAGATCAAGCCTCCTTTAATTCAGCACTAATCATCCCTAGTGAATACCTAAACCCTTTTGCTGCATCTCTGAATGACCCAAGATAATTATATGCAAAGGCATGCGGGTCATCGAGCTGAAAAGACAACAGGAACCTTTTTCTCCCAAGATGAATTAAATGCCCTGAATTATAAAAGCCATGTATTGCCTGGTGTTCAGGCATACCTTGACTTCTTATTAGCATCTTGCAGTGGGAACAATATGCTTTTCCTCCAGCTCGGAACAAGCACGGCACTTCAGGCATGCAGCTGTCAGCCCAGCCGAGCACGAGGAAAGCAGGGTTGAACAAGTCAGCCCTAGACAATGTGAGGCCCTTGGCTTTCAAGTGAGCAAACTTGGATACTCCCTGTGTCTTGAACTGCTCTTTGGCAATTCAAAGCGCTGTATTGACTTCAGTTGCATAATATAGTTTCACAAACTTATTAGTGTTCCTGATCTAATAATAAGCATTCCTACCCCATTACAACATGCAGCATGTCAAGTGCTTTCAGGGTGAATCCAGAGAAGTGCACCATGGTGGGAATGGAAACAGATGATCTCTAAGCTCCCTTCCAACCCAAACCATTCTATGGTTTCATGATTTTCTCCTTAGGCGACAGCTTCTCTTTAAGGGCTTCCAACCTAACTTCTTCAATCCACACTTCCTGTGAGGAGAACTGAGCCCTGAGATATAAGCAATTCCTTTCCCTTATTCTACAGATGAGAAGGCTGAGGATGAGAATTAAGACCACACTTCAGCACGTAAATACCTGCCTGCCCAGAAAGAGGACCAGAAACAAGGAAACCTCCCGTGACACAGCTGCAAGGTGAGATCTCAAGTCAGGGAGATCAGCCCATGCTGTACCCCCTGCGCTGGCTGATGGCCAGCCTCAGGTCAGAGCGTCTTTCAGCGAAGGGCTGAAAGAGCTCACATCCCTCAGAGTGTGAGCACAGCATTGCTACAGCCACACACCCCCACTGGCAGCATGATTTGCTCTTGATATCGGCTTGGAGTTGAGAGTTTCCAGGGCCCCCAGCTGGGCTGGTCCCTTGCATAGAGATCCAAGACCAAATGCCCAGCTCAAACACACATCTCGGGTCAATAGCAAACAAGGAACGGCTCTTCTCAAGACTACAAACTTAAAACTCCCATAAGTCCTTCTCTTACATTTTCAGAACATCAAGTGAAGGCTTTTGCCAGTATGCATAGCTGAATGTTTCTAGTCTGAGTGAGTGCTCCAGAGAGGATCAGACAAACAAACATTAGGAAGGAAGAGAAGAAATACCCACATAGAGTATGTTGTAAGAAACTGTCATCTAGAACGGAAGCTTCACTTCCCTCAAAGTCTAGCAGGCTGAAGAGACTGAAGTAGTAGTTTGGGAAAGCCTGAAACTCTGGGGAGCCTCTGTAAGTCAATATTTATTTTAAGGTCTCTCACGTGCGTAAGAATATGTCAGTATTTTCTATGAAGAGAATTTCACCTTCACATTAAGACAAAAATCGGGGATATGTGTCTATCTGGACCCCCCTCTGCAACCACACAGTCTTGGCAGAACAAACACGTTGCCAACACCTGCCCTCCAGGCAAGGCACAGTCACCATGCAAGCGCTGTCTGCCATCGACATGGACATTTTCCTTTCCCAGCCATAGCCTCACAAAGGCTGGTTTAGCAGCAGCACGATTGCAGAGCCCATGCTGTGGGATGAACTGCATGAAGGCAATATAAATAGGACACAGGAACCTCTTTCTCTTTTTTCTCTCCCACCATAGCCAGGCTGGACCCTTCTCTTACCTGACTCCAACCACAAGTGAAGTCTTGGACTCACCTGGAAGAGCAGCAGCCACAATTCAGGATGTTTGCACGTTGCTCAGACATCATTAACAGATCTGGGTCACACTCCTGGTGCAGGTAGTGGAGGCTGTGCACCAGTGGTCCTGCTGGTGACCCACATCAACCCCAGCCAGGCACCTCCACACCCTCACGGTGCTTCAAAGACCGTGAAGCAAACAAGACAGGCAGACAAAGTTCCTCTCTCACACACATTTGCTATTTGGTATTATTATCCACTACATTCCTTAGTGGAAGAAACACCATCATTTAAAAAACTACCTGCACTGAGCCATTTAAAAAATGGTTCATTTACAGATAACCAAAAAGTTCTGAGGAAAGTCAGAGCACTTCTTTCCAACAGCAACTTTATTTCATTTTTAGATACGCGTTCAGAGGATGAAGTCCTTTTTTGGGGTGAGCAATTGAACAGTTTCATTGCAAAAAAGGTCAAAGCGACACAATCTCACCTTATCAAAATGTTTCTTTCCAATTATTTTCTAAACAAAAACCTCAGTAGAATTATGCATTCCATGAAATGCCTTGGTGTTAAAGAAATTAATCATTTTCCTAATGAAAATTCAATTATTTTCATTTTCCTAATGAATAAAATCAAAATATCTTATTCCAAAAATTCCCATCAGTTCAGGTTAAAAGATAATTAACTAAGAATACAATGGCAATAGAGCAAATCAGCTTCAGATGTGCCCAAAGGGGTGCTCAGCCTTGGCATCTACCCAGCATGGAAAATTTTAGCCCCAAATAGCTCAGGCTCAGTATAAGGAACTGAAACCTGAGCCTTCTTGTGATAAATACAAGGAAACCACAGTGAGACTAACAGAGCCAGCAGGGTGATGACAAAATGCCCTGCCCAAGTCCCCTACATGAGGAGACAGAATTTAACCTTCATGGCAAAAGGGATGCAGGGAAGCCAAAATGGCTCTCATGTGGGCAAAACTGTCCAGATAAGATGGACATCCAGCCTTGCATCCCAGCATTAGGATTGCAGTTGGACCCAACTAGCTTTCAGCCAGCTAGCTCCAGGCCCTTCCTGGGAAGCTGGGGATCCAGGACGTTCTCAAACGTTTGGCACACAATGACTCCGTTGCCTTCTGCAGGTATCCAATCTCAACCCAACTCTCCCCATGGCCCAAAGCAGGGACTAAGTTGGACTTTTGGCCACATAGAAACTCCCTGTCTATTTGGTCACTGTTTTCATCTCCCTGAAGCAGGCCAATATCATAAACAAAGCCATGAAGCAAAACTAGGGGCTTGCTCCAGCCCAGTTCCCAGGACTCGATTCTTTTCCTGGTCAGCAGCTCATCTCAAGAGGCCCAGCTATCAACTGCCAGAGGTGGTGTTCTCAATCCTCTACCACTTGGCAGTGGTAGAGAACCCCTTAAAGATCATCAGAGATTGTCCCTCAAACCTGGGCAAGGATGGACTCTCACTTCTGTGCCCAGTTTTCCCTGTACATGCCATCCTCTGCTTCTTCACATCTCCCTTACTTTTCAACAAAGTAGTTATGTCTTTTCCACCCTCCAGTCATTAAAAGCCTGATTCTCTTTTTCCACCTTAAGCATGAAAATGGAGGCAAAGAGAAACGCCACCTCCAGCTGAAACAGAAAGGCGATTTTTAATAGGCAAAACACCAATGCTCTGTGAGTGAAGACCATGTGCCTGGAGTGCTACCGAAGGCACCTGGCAGACAGAAACATACAATAGGAGAGGTTAAAGAAGCAAAAATACTATCATATACTTCCTTGGGATCTTGGAATGACCCAGAAATCCTTTTGCCCAGTTTCTCCATACATGACCCTTACTCTGAGAGATTGCACCAAGTCATGGTTCCTCTGCTTCCTCCTGTACAATGTGTGGCCATCCTAGCAAAAGCAAGGCAAAGGTAGTAGGAGTTTATTTTCTTAATTCTCCCTTGCTTTATCCAGCCCAGCCACCTCAGGATTTCAGCTGGGAGTGCTATTAGGTTGCCACATTAGGCATATCCTGGATTGGACGGCTTGCAAGAAGCAGCTCTTTGAAAGGTGTTCAGTGGAGAAGGGCTCAGTTCTACAGATGCCTCTCTTGAGATGGGCTGGTACTGACCAACCAGACACAGTTGGCTGCCAGTATTCAGCCCACACATTCCCACCTCATCAGGGTGTGCTGTAAGATGCTGCTAATCCCTGCAGTCTCCAAAGCCAATATGCTATGCACAATTAAAATGAAGAAAATAGTTGAGGAAAAAATTCCTAGCTTTCAACAGACATTATTATCCTGTCCCTAAACTAAATCTCCTGTCTGCACAATACTTTGTGAGCTGCACACCACACAGGTGCAGAAGACTAGATCCTCCTTGAGCAGCCAAAGCAGTGGTACCATCACACCCGTGCTTGCCCTGCACTATGGTCCCTGGCTTTGCACAGTCTTCCTCCCCCATGAAACACCAGGTAGGCAGCATCCTGATGCACTCACTATGCAGTCACTGCCATAACCAGGAATGCTTCCTGAGCTACTGTCAGATCCCTACTCTGCCTTTCTTGTGTGTAGTGCCTGACTTCAAGCTCCTACCATGAAGATTTCAGGATGATTGCAACAGCATTGAGTATTGTTAAAGACTAAGGTGCAGTTTTCAAGAGGATCTCACATGTCTCTCAAGAGAAAATTTCTGCAAACACAGAAGCCACTGAAGTCACTGAGGACAGCAAGGAAACACAAAACGTGGCTTTTTAACAGCATTCACTATAGCCCCTGGAAAAGTTTTGTGTAAGTGTTGGAGAGAAAGGGGAAAAAGAGCAGGGAGAAGCACATAGCAGAGGCCCTTCACCTAGAAGTGCTCACTGATTTACATCCCTGATTATAAAGCAGAGGCTGTAGCAGTGTAAAGCCATGCCAGCTTTATTCAGTGGGGTGAGGGAATGCAACTCCCACCATATGGGTCCTTGTGCTACACAGATGATGGTCACTGGCATAGGCAGCAGCCCCACCACCCTCTCAGTCACAGGAAATTCTGGTGCGATGGTTCACCCCTCACCAGTGGTGGTTAACCATCAGATTTGACCTTAGAGGTCTTTTCCAACCTTAAGAATTCTAGGATTCTATGACTGCCTGCACTGCAGGACCTGCCAAACCAGTGTTCTTGCTCAGACTAAAAATCAGGGTTGCACAGACATCTGGATATACCCTGGTAACCTTCTGAACTGCTGTAAAACCCCTCATGCCCTGGGTCATCTCTGCCACGGATGGGCAGCCTGGTCAAATGTAAGTCCCTACGGGGCTGTGCTGGAAGCTCATCTTTTCCAAATACGTCAAAAACAGAAGGCCAGGGCTGGATGCAGGTTTGCTGAGATCAGGGCTATTCTGGTGCAGACAGGCTATACGCTGCTGATAGGGAGGATTAATGAGCCAGGCTGCTCATCCATTGCAATTAGAAACAACACTACAACTATTTTGGTGCCATTTCTCTGTAGAGTACTCAAACAGCTTACCAGCCCCTCCTGTATCTCCACATAATCATGGCTTTGTTAAATACAGGACGGTAACAGCCACACACATGTGATACTGTACGTCTGGAACTAAGGTGTGGAGGACCATTTGCTAATGCTCACACAGTAGAGAAAGGGGTTTAGTGAATGGCACTAATAAGCCTTCAGTGTCACTTCATGGAAGCCAAAATCGCTCTGGCATTTTGTGTGCATAGAGGACAGCTGGACACAATGAGGACCTAATTTGCTCCGGCTGCACGGAGAAAGGCCTCAGTGTTTGAAGCTGCAGCCTATCACCACATTTATCAGAAACCAGATGAAGTTTTAAGAAATGGCTATGTGATGTTAGCAAAGTAAGAATTCTAGCTCCTGGGTTCTGTTCCTTACCCTGACCCATGACTATGGCCATGGCTCTCATCTGTCCCAGCTGCAAAATGGAAGGGACAACATCCAGCTAAAGGATGAGGTCTTGCCTCCTGCTTCCACATTGTCTGTTATTTACAAGTGCGGGTGATACTTAGAGGCAGAGAGGACTGCCAAAGAAACCCAATCCTCTCTTATATCCAATGTACTATGTTTCATACACACCCTAAGGAGATTTAAACTTTTTATCAGCCTAGATTCCCTGACAAAGGTTATGTATTCATGACCTTGCAACCAAATCCTCAATACACATCAAGATTCAGAGTAGGAACTGACTGTCTTCAAACTTTCTGACATTTTTACTGATTCTTTATGAACTAGATTTCAGCCGAGGCAGCTGAAAGCAATGGCTCACACAGAGCACTAGAGTTTCCCTTCCAGGCACTGTTATAGATCCCAGTCAAGAAGCGCTAGGCCCAGAGGGGTTTCTCCATGAGGTGCACTCCAGTTGGATTTCACACCATGACCTGATGGTCACCGCAGCCCTCATCACTCAAGGAGCGCAGCTGAAAACAAAGAAGGATTTGGAGAAGGGGCATAAAGTGTGCCCCGTGGCACCTCACTTGGGAAACAAATCCCTACAAGCTGCTGTCAGTAACTGCATAAGTTTGGTCTCAAGTGTTGCAGTGTCACAAGAGAGAGCAAAGCATTACAAGGAAGATGCACAACACTGCATCAAAGCCAGATGCCTTGATAAGAACTTTCAAATGGATGCTAATAGGGCAGAGTTTGGTTCAGGATTGTCAGACCTTGTTCAGACCTCTGAAAACATGAATGGCTCCAGGCAAACTCCTCAGTCAGCTGCCAATATTTAATAGTTTTTCAGACCAGCATCCCCTTCCATCACCCCAATGGATTTTATCAAATGACCTGAACATGCCCTCGGGGAAGCCACTGCCTATGCCTCTGACTAGACATTTTGTACCTGCATGTGTCCGGGACCAGAGAGAGATCTTACAATCCAGCAGCTCTCTATTCAGAGTCCCTGCATCACAGATAAACCTCTGCCCATCCTTATAGTAACTTACTGCTCTGCTCTACAATGTCATCTTCTTTAAACACTCCACTGGCGTCTGCCAGAAGTGCAACTTGATATGAAACCCACAAGTGCCAGACAGCTCCTTCAGCTCTCCATGACAAATAAATCTTCATGATAAATCCATGCTCTCCAATGTCACCTCTTATATATAGACAATCAAAAAAGCTAAGGTACAGAAGTGTGAAGACAAGGCACATGAGTCAAACTATATCTAACCTCTGGTTTAGTGATTCTATCTATCAGAAATAGTTTGTTATATTTTTAACTTTACTCCCTGATTCATGTTAGAGATTTTTTTAAGTATTTCTGGATTGTGCTGAACTCTTCTCCTCCAAGATGCAGTCATTCTTATCCTCAGAAATAAACCTTTAGGTTATTTTTCCTCATCACTAAAATGAACTTAGCTCTGAGGCAGGAGCGCAGAGGCTCTCTGCTCATCTGACAGACTCATACCTCAGCCATGGAAGATGCTGAACAGATGGGCATCTCATGGTGAAGGATTTAAGCCAGACTGAATCCAGCCAAATTCAACAGGACCTCAGACAGTTTCCAAAGCCAGGGACTGCATCTCTACATACTCAGGGATACACAAAGATGCAAAAAGTACATCAGCCACTGAGTCAATAGTAGGATTTCTGGCTGCACGTTCAGTAAGTTCTGCTATGGCTCATGGCACACCTGACAGGCCTTCCCACCTGGGCAGCACCAACTAGAGACTGACGTGGTGCTCAGCAAGGGATTGCAATATACAATTTCACCATCTCAACAGTGTCCCTTATTCCTAGTAATGAGAAAGTTGCAAGCTGGAATTGTTGCAGGAGAAGGGCTCTGGGCTCCCAAGGAAAGATGCTGCCTGGCTAATAACCAAATCAAACCAGGAGCCCAGAGTCATTGGAAATATTCATCGTGCTGCAATATGCCTTAAAAATGACTGACTTTAAGTTGCTTTCCTCCAGTCTGAGGAACGACTGGAAAAGGTGCAGAAGACAGCTAAAGCAAGACAAGAAGGGAGCCTGCTCCTCTAGCTAATGCTCCACTGGGACAAGAACCCAACAGAAGGAGTGGAGATGGCAGACGAAAGAAACCTCTCAGCAAATGGAGCACTGGACTGAGCAGAGACATTAATACTGCATCCAGCAGTGGGAGGATGACAGGGGCTGGCAGCACCCAGGACCACTCCTGGGAACATGGCAGGGCTTGAACATTGTTGCCAACAGCTGTACTCTCATGGAGAAAATAAATGGCTCCAATTAACAGTTACTGATCTCAGGCTGCGTTCAAATCATTATCAGCAACCTCCTCTGTGGTACCTAAAGGAACAGCAGGCAAACAGGCCACAGGAAAGCAGATACCTGCTAATGAGACAGCCACCTCATTCTCTCTCTTTGATTACCTCCTTAACTCAGTCAAGAGATAGTATGCTTTATTTTTGTCCTCCCTACTGAATCAGCATCTTCAGTTCCCAGAGACTTTCCTGCTGCTGGTAGTACACATGCCAGGAGCCAGCTTCACCATGGCTAAGCAGGACTGGAGGCCAAAACACTCCCCCATTTGCTTGGCCCTTTCCCACAGCCCTTGTGGCTCCTAACTCAGTCTCTTCAGCTGCTGCCTGTGCTTTTGAACACACCTCCTTACAGTGAGTCCTCGGCAGATCTTGTGACCATAAGGTACCAACGTGCTTCCCACAGGATTGTTTCAGCTCGGAACAATCCTAGCCTGTCAAGTGTGTAGGGGAGGGACCTTTTGTGCATCTTTCCCCAAAAGATGTTGGCACACTTGCGAAACGTAAAGCCATGAGAAGCCTCAGAAAATCGTCTGCCAAGACCAAAAGGGGGATTCAGTTAGCCCTGGTGTGACCAAAAAGAATAAAGCACATGAGCTGCTTAGCACAGAAAGTTAAACAATCTTCTGACTTTGAAAGCCAAATCCTTAAAATCAGGATAGTTTTCAAGCTGGTTAAATCGAACATTTTTTGCCTTAACAGAGCTTCACAACAGGTCTTAGCAGTCTCACACACTGATAGGTCACCATTTGTAAAGAGAAAGTAAATTCACAACCAGAAGCAGCACTTGCTCCCAACACACTGCCTTGCTTTGCAAGTTGGATCTCAGGGACCCACGCACAGAAACTGGAACTCAAGGGCAATGTTCTCAGAAACAAGCACTCAAGAGAGAAACGGAAAAGTAAGTTATGAAGGAACCAATTTTCCAGGACCATGCCTATTTTAGTGCACTTTGCACACAAGCACACAATGCTGACGCTAAGCAGGGAAAAGCAGGTCCTGTCCTCACCAATACCCACGCGTGCAACAAAGGCTACTCAATGGTTTTCCCATTTCTTTTTAGACCTGCCTCATCTTTGAGCAGCTGAGGGGGGGGGGAGGGGGGTGTTGCAGGCAGCAGTGAGAGCAGGGGATGGGTGATCAAGCCTCATTTCCGATCTCAAAGTCAGAAATAACCTTTTTGGATGCTACTGCACCAAAGCAACACCAGCATCTGCTTAAACCCCCTCACAACTGTGGTGCCCACTCCTTCAGCTCCCTCCCAGAAATCAGGGAGCTCCAGCCCCTGCCAAGGGAATGGGTCTGCACAGTGGAGGGTTTTGATCAGCCCATCTCTGCTATCAACAGACCTAGAGCAAACTCCGCTCACTCACGGCCTTGCATTGTCCTGCCCCATCATTTCCAAGATCATCGCACTGGAGAACAAAATCAGGCACTGCTTCTCACTGAGACAAGCACACAGGCTGTCAGGATTCCTGCACCAGAAACTCCAACTCCACATCCACACATACAGCAGCAGCTGCACTGCTCAGCCTTACTGAGGCAGACACTTGAGATCCTCTGCTGTCAGTAACTCACTCAGGACTATGAGGGCTGCTCATTGGCTTAAGCAAAAACTAAACACAGGTACTTACATGGCTGTAAACTTCATCCTAAACCATGGGAGCATGTGGCAGGTGAGGCTGAAGCAGAGGGGATGCTATGAGTCATGTTGGTGCAGCATACCCTTCCTCCCTCTTGAGATGTTCAGAACAGGCCATTTATAACAGGAACAAGGAAGGCAGTAACATGGAAGATCGATTTTGAATCAAGTCCTCCTTCCCTTCATGCTGAGCTCCAGGCAGGCAGCTTGCACACTCCCCTTGCTGAATAATCTGTTTCCCTAGCAGAGAACTGGCACCTTTACACAGCATTTATGGCCACAAACACAGGCTGCAAGGACCAACTTTTGAGCCAGCCCTCAGCCCTACTGCAGCTGCTTTTGCTTCTCTGGTAAGAGACAAAGAGATTTACTAACCTCCTCCCTCCTATCAAACAACTAGCACCTGCAGTTCATGAAGAACAGCTGGAAGAGGCTGGGCCCAAACCACAAGGAAAGGGGGGAAGGAAGGGAACAGAGCACCTTTGCTAAGAAACCTCCTTCCTTCCCAAAGCACAAGGCTCCCAAGCAGCAAATGGTACCTTCTCTGTCCAGCCACTCTCTCCTTAGCCCCAGGAGTGGTCACACTCCACGAGGTTTTGCTCCTGAGGGCGTTTTCAGCCAAAAGACCAATAATGATCATATAAATGAAAAAAAAATTTTTTTAAAAGTCAACTCCAGTAGAAAAATAATTTAATAAAGGGATAAGTTTCAAGAAAATATCCTATAGTAACAACATTTTAAGTAAAATGTCCACAAAAATATACATGTCTACTGTGATTATACATTAAGTTTTCCGACAGGTCCTGTTTCACACTTGGTTCAGTCCATCTAGGAAAAGCCTTACAGCTAGCAGACTTCCTGGGATAGGTCAGTTTGTACAACAGAATCATATCATAAATGTTTTCTAACTCATTTTAGACTCTTACAAATAAACTTTGGAGTTGATAACAGTCCAGAAGAGATCAGGTTATACCGTATCATTAAAAATTAAAAAAGAAAAGTAAATACAAACAAGGAAATCAAAAGTCAGCCACCCAAGGGACACTGTCAGGCAGAAACAGCAGCCTATAATACACACCACACAACACTGACACAGCTGGAAAAGCAGGGGGATGAAGGGAAGATGGGCAAGAAGGAGGGGAAAATTCCAGGAAGAGGATTCCCAGGAATTGTGGAACTGCTAAACGAGCAGGCTATAGAGAGGCAGGGGAAAAGCACGTACATGACCAACATATTTCTAGAAACCGGACAATTTTTTAACACAGAAGATAAGCTAATTACAGGAATATGGAAAGGAATCAGTGGAGAATGTTTATTTCTTATTTTTCCAAATGGCTATTGAGTTGTAGAAATAACAGGTCTGTCCCAAAGAGCCCTCACCAATAGTGCTAATTCAGCCAAACAGAAGAGCAAAATCCGGTTACAGAAATTGAAAGATGCAAGAGTACAGTAGAAAGTAAAGAAAACATGTTCCACCAGCAGAGGACAGGAACGAAACACTGAAGAGGAGATGCCAAACAAGAGATACTAATTTTGTCAAAGGGAGATGTACAATGCCACAAAAAATAAACCAAAACAAACAAAACAAAACCCCCACCCCATAAAAAGAAAATGGAAAATTCCAAAAGAAATAAAAGGACACACATTTTCTAAAAGATTTTTTCTTTTATAATCAAATTTTTTTACATAGACAACTGAACACACCAATATTTTGTGCGAAAAATATTTTTAAATAAACTTCTCAATTTTTGTACATTCTGATATACATATGTAACAAGGTTTATGGCACTGTAACCAGGATCAAAATCATACAAAGGAACGAAATAATTGCTCTCATTTACCCTTTCTGAACCAAGCTGGCTGCTGTTGCACTATTAGACTAAAAATTATTATTAGTGGGCAGCCAACTCTAATTGGTTTGAACACTCAAATCAAAGCCCAAATTATTATTGCACAAGAAGCCAGTGAAGGCATATGGCATAGAATGATCGAAGTCCCTTACTGTTAAAACATTACACCCCAAAATAGAAAAATAGAACTGGAACATGAAACACGCCAAATAAACTTTTTTTTTCTTCTTTAGTTTGAGTCAGGAGTGTGAAAAGTGCCTTGCAGACTTTTTAAGCTGCTCTGATTTCCTTTGCATTGGTGAGCATTTTGCTAGGTTATCTTTAGCAAAGCCTTTGCAGAATGAAGGCCCTTATGTTTCAGGGAGGATTTTTTCTGCTTTGTTTTGGCTGTTTGTGTTTCGTCTTCAACTTAGGTTTCTTCAGTCTATGAACCTGCACAGACTACTTAGCCATAAACTCTACAAGTAGCTGGAGAGGTGAGAAAAATAAAAATTAAAAGAAAAAAAAAGCCCAATATTTCTTCTTCTTCTTCTTGTTTTGATTTTAAAAAGTACTCCTTTTGCTCTGAAGCCTCCCTCCTCTGCCGGTGTCTGAGAAGGAAACCACAACAGCATCCCAAACCCAGCAAAGTTCTTGGATCTTTTAAAAACCTTTCCATACAAAAAAGGTTTTTATTCACAAAAAGTTCTCCACAAAACTCCCCTTGAAAGCTAAAAAGAAAAACCCACGAGCCACCCATCACTGCCCCAAATCAGATGAAGAACAGGTTAACCCCTTCATTGACTGCCTCCTCACAGCTTCACCGTCACACGACAGTCTCTACGCCGATCAGCTTTGGTGTGAGGATTCGTGGTGTGACGCCGTTGTTTAGATCTTCTTCGAACTCCAGTAACTGCCCCATAAAGTTAAGGTTAGGGGAAATGATTGGTCGTTTGCCTTTTACAAACTTATAGGCATCTGTCATGGTCATGCGTGTGTGCTTCATTAAGTAAGCGATAACTATGGTGGCAGATCGGGAGACACCAGCCTGGCAGTGGATGAGGAGACCTTTCCCACACTGATGAGCTTCCTCTGGAAACAAGAAAGACAGAAGAAAGTAAGATTTTTGCCAGTTCATAAATTAGAACAAGCTCAGTGCAATTAAGAGTAACTTAATGTGAAAGGTCCCTTGATTTGATTACAAGCACAGCAGCATCTCCTCCCCTTCCCCTCCAGCCTGTTCTTCCTCCAGTGTTTCAGAGTTACTGCACGTGAAACACCCAGTCCAGTCTGACACTGAAAATCCACACGTCCAAATCCCTATCTCTTTACTAGACGAACCACACAGTGAGAGATGCTGCTGCGCTGCTCACACCGGTGCCAGGGAGCATCTATTTGGGAGGTAGAGGCCCATAATGAAGCATCAGGCTCCATTTCTACCTCTGCTGCTGCGTTGTATTGGCATCTCAACCTTACCGTCTTTCGAAGCAGGGCACCACCCTTTTAACAAACAGGTATTTTCAGATTCAATTCATAACAATATATCTTGTCTCAAAGCCTTGTTTTTTGAAGCTTTCACAAAGCTACTCTTGAAGTGAGCTTCAATGGGCACTCTGCTGCGGTGCCTCCACAAAAGCAGGAGCTGGATAACACACACGGACACACGTTCTCCACCAAGAGACATCACTTAGTTGGAGGCAACCTGGGTAGGATTTAGGAAGGACAGAGTCCTTGTAACCACCTCTTAACAAGACACGAGAAAGAGGAGAGTCACTGCCATACCATCTTCATCTCCCACAGCTTGCTTTTAAAACAGGAGATAAAACTTTCAAGATGTGGCCCTTCTATCTACTTCTTTGTTTTAATCCGCAGGAGGAACGTGAATTCGGTTTGCAAGTTTTGGCATCAATCCAACCCCACCAAGAGTACAGTTCATCCCACCCCACATGTTCAACCTGTACTGTGAAAGCATAAATGAAGCCAACTTCCCTCTAGACATTTTTGGCAGTTAGTATTTCAGAAAGCTGAAACTCTCTAATGCATTTTGACACACTTTCACAGAGAGTTTCTGATGATTTCACTTCCTATGGCTTTAGTGTTAGCTAAACCTGGGGTCGGTTGTGGTTTTTTCAAGACATATTTAAAGAAACATAGGCCAACAATCTGCTGTTTAAACATTTCCAAATCTTCTCAAATGCAATTTAAAGTTACCCAGAGGAAGGGAAAGCTTTGACTAGTTATTTCCCCAGCTGGCTAAATTTGCTATGGAGAAAAACTCTCAGTGGAGAAATATTTGTTTATTAAAAACAAAGACAGACCCCCAAGCTGTAATTATTAAAGAGGAAAGTAAAATGCGTTTTGAAACACTTTCTAAACCTTTTCAGAGCAAAGCTGCTTTCTCTGCCCTTGGTGAGGTCACAAGCCAAACACTATCTTTCAGTGGCTTTGAGAGCTCTAATCCTTCAGCTCATAGGGATGCTGGGTGCAGAAATCTCCATCCTACTCCCAAAGGACCTCAGTAGAGCTTTACAGTCTCTTTACGTAAGCTTAGCCTACTGCATCTCCCCATCTTGTTGAACTCAAAGTTTAAGGTTTTATGGGATTTCTTGGTACATCTTTTTTCCCAAAGGATCAAAGCTAGGTTCCCTCTCCCCTATCCCTCACCCAAAACCGGGTGTTCACCTTCCCATGCACATAGTAATCAGCAGCCTGGGGAGCTGATAGCACTACTGATAGAGCTGGGGCTGGGTTAGGAACACTGGGGAAAATTTGGTTTTAAAGAGAGATTCTTTGGTCCTTCACAATGTAGAGGACAAGGGCTCCCAGCAGAAGCTCCCAGTGGGAAGACTCAGGCTTTAATGCTGCTCTCCATTTGAACTGCAGCACAATCAGTGATTTCTCTGTTCACCTTCACTAAAGTAGCACAGTTACAGACCGCACACATCAGCACACCACGGCCCCCTGCTAACCCGAACACAGCCAGGGGAGGCTCATGAGCTATCAGCTTCAGAGCTGCCAGCACTGCCCAGGCACACAGCAGGGGCAGGGCTCAGAAAAACACAGAATCATAGAATTAACTGGGTTAGAAGAGACCTCCGAGTTTGGATCTCCAGCCCTGGGACCCAGTCCTACAACTGGGCCCCAATCCTTAATGAGCCTGGGAGCACCGCCACAGAGCCAGCATAAATAGGCTTGAGTTTCAGGAGCCATGAACCCACTCCCTGACTCAAAGGCCACAAACACTGCTGGTCTGAGGGCAGGGAGGAACATGGCTCTGCACCTACTTTAGTATGGGGTCAGTCAGGGATCTGAGCTGTGATGCAGCACACACTTCCCTTGTCTAGTCCTCCACTACCAAGCCTGAAGTACTGATGAAGAGATTAGTCCAGCCTCCAGCACAAGAAATTAAAATTATGTACCAGTGATCCCCCCCCAGCATATTTCAGAAAACCTCTCAGGGCATGTACTTCTGCTGAAGCAGCACAGGTGGACATTCACCATGCCACAAAAGTGGCATCCACAAAGAGGGGCAAGGGAAGGTCCTCAAAAGCTTTTGGTATCACATGCTGAAGTCCTCTCTGATCAGCCTTGCTTAAAGTGGCCATCTGGCTTTAGCCTAGCTGACCAACCAGAGCTGAGTGTGGCCCTAAACTTGGCTGAGGGCTGTCCTGGGTTGATCTAACGAGGTTCAGAACAACGTGGGCAACGTTGCTGGGTCATTTCTTCAGCAACTTCTGCAACAAGCTGCATGTCTCTGGTGAACTCTCTCGCACAGCCTACAGGGTTTAGAAGCTTATTAATGCAAGTTTTCATCACTATCCACTCAACCACACGTACACTTTGAAGCTATAAATCTAATGCTGGAACAAGCCAAGTGTGAAAGTTTGTCAGTTTTCTCATTAAGTTAGGAAAGACTGAGCCTTCATTGAGAATAGTTACTATGAAAAATTGGCTGTAAGCCACTGTGGAAACTAGGAATGCAAAGGAGTCAAGAAGAGGAGATGACAAAAGTCTCAATTTTCTTGGGTTTCTTGAATTTAGAAACCTGGAGTTAGGAGTCAGCATCAAAGGATAAAAATTGTAACCCTGGGCTACTTAACTGGATACACCAGAGATGAGAAAGAAAAAAAATATGAGTTGCTCAGCATTTCTGACAACCTAAACAAAAGTACATATGGCCTTACTCAGCCTTCAGAGTAGCTGGTGGAGCATAAAATTCACTCTAAATTCTTACAACAGGTAAAAATATATAAAAAAAGAACAAGACAAACAGGAGTATTTCCAGTCAAGGGTAATTACCAATGAACTCAAAAGCCTCTTCAAAATACTGCCTGAGATTCTGCTTGTTGCTGTCAGTGGCCGGGAGCCGCTTGTAGTTGAACATGCCTTTCTCGTAATGGTACAGGGGCAGGTGGGTGGTCACATTGATTACGTAGCCTATGTTCATCCTCTGCATTTTCTCCAAGTCCTGAGCATCATGCTCATTTCCGAGGAAGAGGAAGGGCAGGATGGGGGTGAGCTCAGCGTTCTCGATGTCTGGCGTGGTGGGGATGGACTGAGGTAGCATGGGGGGCACAGCGGAGGCACCGCCCCCTCCTCCCCCCTCTGGGCACTCTTGCAGCTGGAGGGAGTTATCGCAGAGGTTTTCGTGGTTCTGCTTGAAACCGCTGAGTCCTCCTGGGAAGAGAGACCAAGCAGATATTTTGGTTAGATACCCCAAGGTTGCAACACTTTGGACCCACCTTTCCTCAGTGTTGGGACCACCAGGACTGGATCTGGCTCTACTGTCCCCACTACCACTGTCACAGTGACCAACGCCGGGCTGTCAACAGCAAGCATAGCACGAATCAGCAGCAGGCATTGTCTTCCCCTCTGCGAGGCACACAGTGCCAAGGAACAGGCTCACAGACAAACACGCCTCTGTGCAGCATCAGTGTGCTGGGGCTGCCTCACCTACCAGCCTGTGAGAGAAAGAAGGTATTTTTCTAAGAAGGAGAACATCACCACACTGAAGCAGAGCAGCAAGCCAGCTGGGACAGTCTTAGCTTCACCTGTCCACAGCAGATTTGCCTGTGAGGGCAGCCCTGCAGGGGGCATCCCCCCATCCAACACTTCTGAGGACGGGTGCAGCTCACCCTGGCATCGCTCCAGGGAACAGTACGTACACATTTGTGCACCCGAACAAAAGAAAACCTCTCCTTGTAACCTAACAGAGACCAAGATGCTTTGCTTAACATGTGGCAAACAGCTCTCCTCTTGCTGTCCCGGCTGCAAGAAAATATCTAGCAAGAGTTATTTTTAGGACATTAATATGGATTGGAAAATGAATCTGAGGGGGGGGGGGGAGGGAGAAGTCACTTTTTCAGCTCATGCTTCCCCTGACTCTATTGCATGCCTTGCTGGCTTTTTCAAGCACCATCTCCCTCCCCTTCCTTTTTTTTTTTTTTTTTTGAGGAGGGCAGCTTTGCAGAGCTGGAGCAAGCAAAGGGAACCTTCTTTCTACACCTCATTTGGGAATGACATCAGCCTCAGGCTCCCCACCTGCCCGGTTTCCATAGCGATTACACAAAGCACACAATGACATCAGCTGGCATGACATCAGCTCTTTGAGTGCAAACAATACAAGAACTACTACTTTGTGCGAGGCCTTTGGTAGGAGGCAGCGGCGTTCCTGGGAGCCGCTGATGTAATGCTAACAGGTGGCTCCTCCGAAAGAAAAAGGCAGAAAGAGGAGGAATGCACTGATACATCCCCCCCCACCACCACCTTGCCCGCGAAAGCGCACGTTGCTGTTGTACCAGGACACTTGAAGTCATGCTCTGTACCAAGACGAGCCAAGTGTTCAGACTCAATTGCACTTTGTTAACTGCAAGCCAAAAAAAAAAAAAAAAAAAAAAGCCCAGGTGGGGGGAGAGCTACCCTGAAGTTACTAGAAAGAGCTACACTAGCCAAAATAAATGCTGGATGTCACCATCCCAATAATGTTATTTAAACAGAAAAATAAAATAAAATAAATAAAAGAGAGGCTATTTCTCTTAGTCATGCTCTTTCACAGTGATCTAGTGGAGGTTTAAAAAAACAAAAAAACCATGCTGTCACTCATGCTCTGGATCAGACACAGCAAAGGGCTCCAATGCCTACATTTTGAGTGGTGCATTTCAAATGTCCATGACATACCTGCCCATAGGGTGGTACCCAGTCAGGGCCATTTCAGCACCCTATGCTGTACTCCAGTACACCCAGGCACCCAGACTAGGCTACTACCATCTGAGCCCCTCTAATACATCCAGACTCCTATCCTTCACACTCTGCTAGTAACTTATTTTTCCAGAAATCCTTGGTATGTCTACAAAACGCAGAGTATTTCCTCTTCCCTCGAAAGTGTGCTTGTCTTCAGCTGTTTCTGCTGTTTACACGACAGAATAAACAGTTTTGCCTTAAGGATCTATACTCTCAAAGTTGTTACAACGGGGGATCAAGGGAGAAAGAAGAAGCAAGGACAAAAATCTGAGCTCAAAACTGCCAACTGCACCACATGGCTGCAACAGGGTCTAAAAAGTCTTCTCAATCCACTCAAGAAAACAAACAAGACAATGGTCTTCAAGCTGAACTCTCATCCAAACCAACAGCCCCAGTCTAGAGTCCGGGCTAAAGGCTGAGCCCTAACTCACATTCCCATCCTTCTACATAGGCAATCAATCCATTCAGCTTCACTATTGCTGTTTGAACAATAACCAGAGCACGCTGGGAGTCTCAGGAAAACCCTTGAAAAAGGTGCTTTAGCAGCCCAGAGCTAATGCTCATTTTCCATGCCTCCTGCAGGCTTTAGGGAATAGGTGGCTGGGGGTAGGATCCCATTGTTTCATCACTCAGGTAGAGACACACTGACGTTGTGGCAGACACCATCCTGTTTCACCAGCTGCCTTGTAAGATACAGCACAGCTGGGGAGTCTAGAGCAAGTTCTTTCCTCAACGCCCATGTCCTGCTCTCAGGTCCTCTGCCTGCCTTGCTGGCCAGAAGACACTCTTACTCCTGCCACCAGCTCTTCCTCACTGTGAGCTTTGGTCCAGCAGATAACACGAAGGAGAGGACAAGAGGCCATTACATTGTGCAGGGCACCCCTGTTATCACTACTCAGAAGAGATCAAGAGGTGTAGGGCAATCCCAACCACTCCAGCAGCAGCATCAGGACAAAGGATGGGAAGGAGACTCCAGATACAGCATGTGGAAGATGCCTAAACAAGTGGAGTAGCTAAACATATAATAGCTTCATCCACAATTTTTTTCCAGACATTTGCCAGTGGTCACTATTCCTAATGTCAGGCCACATCCCCCATTCTCCTTGTTCACCTCCTCATGTGGGTGGGGAGTTAAAAAGTTATTCAAGGAATATTTAAAGTACCATAGCCAAGCAACTCTCAGAGCAAATGTCCCTGAAAGAACACATTAATGGGGAGAGGATTACTAACCTGAACTGGCTCAGACATTTGAGCAAGCCAGGATTGCACAAGAACACTGGTGTTTAGAAAGAAGGCAGCAAGATGCAGTCATGGAGAGAACAGCAGGAGCTTAGTGTGGATCTGCACTGTCATATGAGTCCTGCAGGTCCCAAAACAGGACCCAGACACCTCATGAGTGCTGTTGCACTCTCACCACACACAGTCCTTGTACCTAGCTGATTTATGAGGTACTACTGTAATTTAAGTGGAGCTCACACATGCATAATACTTAGTTTTTCTACAGTTTATGAGATTACTTCCCAAAACAGGTCCAAGTAAACTTAATTATGACCAGTCAGAAAGAGTAAAAGAGGGATGGACTTTACACATGAAGGTAAATACAATGTACAGGTTATTCAAATGCATCTGTATTCCTTTGTCAAGAAGCTGCTATTTCAGCACTTACAGTCTTCATGTAGAAGGGGTAGAGGAGATGGGAGAGGAGGCCAACACATAGTTCCTGTAAGCCTTGTCTAAGAGTTGATTAATTCAACTCAGTAAAGTCCAAGACATATCACTGCTACTGACCCCAATTCCAGATAACAAGGAAGCTCAAGGCATGGATGCTGAGACTTCACTCCTGGTTGTAACAAAAGCTGTTTTGTGGCTGACACTGCCCAAGCCTCCCCTACCCTGGGGCATGAAGGAAGCATTATACAGGGCAGTAACAGCACACGTGGCTGAGAGGCACAACCTAGCAGAAGCTTCTCACTAGCACAGAGATAAGCTACATTTTAAAAGCAGCTTTTCAGATGATGCAAAAAGCCTTCATCATACTGGGGAAGCCTAAGTAGGGAGGTAATATAATATATCCACCATGAAAGCCCATCAGCATGCATGGCAGTGCTGTTTGAACCACAGCCATGGAGCCTAGACTCAGATGTGCAGCCATTTTCAGTGATAAACCAAAATGCCAGCAGCTAGATAAGCCACCAATGTTCACTTCAACACGATGTCACGCTCATAGCCTGTCTCTTCTGGCTTTAAACACACCACACAGCAGTAATAACCAAAGTACAGCAAAAAGCCTGAACTGCCCAGACAGTCTGATGCAGTCCACATGTGGGTGCACAGAACATCCCAAATGCTTTTGTGCACTCTCTGCTCCAAAATGGCAGCTGGGCAGGCGTTTAGAGGGGCTGAACCTACCAATATCCAAACAGAGATGGACATATAAGGATGCTCAGCACTATGGGAAACCCAAGGTATTTCTTCCATAAGGAAATGAATCAGTGAAGCAGGACCCTTCTTGGCAGATGGCCTTTAGCAGGACACAACACAGGACTGAGGGCTCTTGCTCACCACTGCAACCAGGTATTTTTGCAGTTATAACTGCATGTCATCTTCCAGCATCCTACCCTGCCAGAATAGTTAGTGAGTGACAACAGACTTTGGATTGTCTCAGACTTCAAAACTTTTAGGAAGTTTCAACTCAGCACTGGACGTGCTCCAGCTACTCACACTTGCTTGTTCGAGTTCTTTGCAGCCATCTGCCCATAAACATCTTGCTTAATGGTCCTCAAACTCCCCCACTGAGCAGTACCTGGGTAGCAGCTGCACACAGATTTCCCATCCCCAAAGCCATCCAGGAGTCCGAGGCTCACAGCAGCGCTACAAGACCAGGTGAGTGGCTGGACAGGAGCCAAAGCAGCTCTGAACAAATAAAAAAAGACAAGCAGCATGGTGCTTGCATAAAAATCATGCTAAACACTGTGTCTGTCATTTGCCATCAGAAGAGGGCAAATACAATGCAAAACAGGCACAGAAGGTAGAGCAGGAACTAGGTAATCAGCTTTATGAGGGACTGTAACCCTGCAATAGAATTATCTATATCAAGAAAGCAAGAAAAACAGACCTTACCTGTACACATTTATAAAAGTGGATTGGTTGGTTGGGGTGTTGTTTATTTGGTGTTTTTTTGTTGTTGTAGGTTTTTAGTTTGGGGTTTTGTTGTTTGTTTTATGAGAAAATTGAGAATTTAAGGACAAGGAGTACAGTAACACCTGCCCTCCTCCTCTGTCTCTCCTTTGGCACCTCCTTCAACCACCACTGCTGCTCTATAGCTGTGTGACTATATGCAAACTAGGATGTGGGTTTACAATATGCTTTGGGAAATTTGCAATATGTTTCCTATCTGGAAATGGGTTCTTACCCCACAGTCAAGGGAGTAAACGACCTTGTTCCCTCTGCAGTGAGAGAGCTTAGAGGGAGGCAGCTACAAAGAAATGTCCTCACAATAAAGCAACACCTTTGCATTACCTCATCGGTGTGGACGTACTTTGTTCTGTGTGGCAGGTACTGGGTGTTCCTGCTACAACTGCAAACAGGAACATACTTTTATACATGACAGACTGCAGATGTGGGAGCCACATTTAGACAGAACACGTGGTCTCGGGAGACAACCAGACCTTTTATACAGCTTTCAAAGCTGTCCAGGCGGATTTCTGGATCCGCTCATCCTCGATTACAATACCACAAAGCCATCTCAACAAAAAAAATAAAAGCAACACACACAGAGGCAACAAGAGCAGAAATCCCAGGACACTGGGAAGTGTCAGCAGAAAAGATGTTCGATCTGTAACTTCCCCTCCTCTTGTGTTGCTGGGCTCTTGCGGGGTTCACAGCAGAGAATTCGGCAATACCACAGTTCTGACCACCCCGGGCATTACTCGCTCAGGAATGAAGCCAAGTTTTAAAACACCCACTCAGCATGTGCCCTGTCAGTACCACCACAGCAAACCGAGCCCCTGCGGCTGTGTTTGAGTGTGTTTAAGGTTCAAGTGTTACAGTGAGCATTTGGGGTGCAGGACAGAAATACTCAGACAATTGGTGCATATCTGTTTAAGACGGCGCTTTGAATTTGTGCAAGTACAGCCTGTTCCTTTAAACCTGTGACCTCATTTATTTACATTACTGCAGAAAAGCACTGCCAGAAGCAACAGCTGATGACAGTCTCATGTATTTTTCCACTAAGACAACAATTAAACTGCTCCTGTGTTATTAATGAACAGATGACTTTGTGTCAAGTTGATTCAAAGCACAGGATGCCTCAAGGTTAAGCAAACGTGACTCCAGCATGTAAAAATAGAGGTTAGGTATTGTCCAGATGCTTCACCCACCCAGCACTCTCCCCCTTCCTCAGGCTGGCAGGAGGGTCCAGGTCCCACAGCCAACCTCTGCCACATTGTCACCAGTGTCTGGAGGTCCTGTAGCAGGGTGACACAATGGTGCTGAGCCATGATAATGCCAGAATTTGGGCTGCTCCTGTACCATGGGCCTTCCACCAAGGAAAAATGCTGCTGTACAGGTTGAAGCAGAATTCTGCTGTTATAGGCCAAATCCACTCCCAGGATATGGACAACCACCTAGACCATCTCTTCATACCACTCCACCTACACAGTTAAGTATGCAAGTGTAGGTCCACTGACTAGCAAAGGCACTAGCAGAGAGGGCACAGAGGCACTGGGGTTGCACCCATAGGGTATGGGAGCTACAACCACCTTGCAGTAGAAGATTCAGACATGACACTTTGCTCACAGCTGTTGCTGTCATGATTTTAGCCAGAGCAAAGATGGTTCAGTGGTGTATCCTGAGGATTATGCTCTGTTCGTCCTGAGGTGCTTAAAGAAGAGATGCTCAGATTTCCTGAATAACACAAGATGGACTTTCCTTATCCAACCAGGGCTCTCCTTGCCCTCATGAAGCGCTAGAAGTGTGGGAAGCTCAGTAGGGCCTAGCCAAGCAGGTCACAGTAGGAGTGTGCCTACTCTCCAAGCAGATGTCCTTCTCCTCACCACACTGTTCGTGAGCAGTGCTCAAAGCTTGTCCTCACTGCTGTAGGGCTCACTCTACATGAAAGCTAAACAATTGAAAATATTGTATGTGGCCCACAGAGTGGGAAAGACAACTCCCCTCTGTCCAAAAGGGTGGGGACTTATTGGACCACACTCACCCAGGCGACACTGGGAATTGCTCCTTTGATTTCAAGGATATTGTGGTGAGGTTTATTTGTTTTTAAGCACTGGAGAGAGCTTTACAGGAGATAAAGCTGACAACAGAGGGGAGCCCATCCTTCTGCAGTACAAGGAGGCCACAGTGACAACAGGACTGCTTTACACCTTACTATTCCTGCTGTTAAAGAAAGGGGGAGAAAAAAAAATCCATCCTTTTACTATACAAATATTCACATTTACCTCAACAACCCACATTGCCCCCCTGTTTCCAAAATCAAAGACATCACTGGAAGTTTTTTGACTTCTGTTGCTGATAGGAAGTACAATAAGTCTGATTTCCTGGTCCTCTGAGTTTACTTCTCACCTGTCTGCAGGACATTCGAAAGACCCATGGCAGAGTTTCTCTCCCTGTCGCCCGCACGGCATTCAGCATCAACCTTGCCGTGAAAGATTAAGCTTTAAACAAACATAAAAAAGTAAAAGTAAACAGTTCACAAAGAACAGCTTCCACCTCGATACACTCAATCTAATCTAGTCTCTCCCTCAAACCGAGCTGCCAACAGCACTTCAAAAAAAAGGCAAAACTCCACATTCCGAAGAACTTGCAAGGTCAGGTTTTTTCCGTGTGGGAACTCTCCTGAGAGGTCAGTTTGTACACAAATTCTGGCCTAGAGAATTTACAAGCACATCCTTGACACAATGGCTTTGAGGTTCCTTTAGAAGTCAAGAGTGTGACACCAAATAAAGAGGAAAGCTTTTCCCTCAACATCTAGGGACGTGTGCACACATTTGCGTGTTGTTTCTAATTTTATCTCACCGTGGCTCACACCCCTTGCCACACACATCCTCCTGCTGGCCTTTGAGGTCCCTGGTCCCATCTACTTCTATTTTTTATTTTGACACTAGGCACAGTGCAGCCAGCTGTCCTAGGGACACATCCCAAGGAGGCAGGAGAGAGGTCACCAAAAGCCCCTTCCCCTGCCAGGCTGTGCCAGAGATGCTGGCTCTGCCCAGCTCCACTCTCAGCTCCTCCCATCCCACCACTATCTGCTCTCAACTACACCATCACCCCCTCCCGTGCCTCCCACACTTCAACACAACTTGTTTCTTTCCACATCAGGTCTCACTCCTTCACTTTTCTTCTTCCAAGGGCCACTAGAACATCCAAAGTCATTCCAATTAGAAACATACTTTTTTTTTACCTGTAACTAGGGAACCATTCTTGGTATTTCAGTTTTATTCTTTTTTCTTAAATATAGGGTTTTTTCCTCTTTTTATCTTTCTTTATGCCTTTTTTTTTTTTGTCTTAAATTTAGGTTTTTTCCTCAGACCTGGACACCCAAGAAAAATCCCACACATCCCCTCCCTACCTTACCTTTACTCATCAGCTTTTTCAAGCGATGCCATTAACTTCTGGACTACTCACTAGCCTGTCCAGAAGCTGCTCTGAAAACTTCAGGACTCTGCATTCAAAACAGTCATTCCAGCTTGTAACTGGAAATCTGCCCTATGCTATAAGAGTGCTGAGTCTGTCCCTTTCGAAGAAAAAACTAAAGTTTTCGTGGGAAAATAAACCAGCATCCTTCAAAGCACTGTGTTATCCTTGGGGAGTGGTCAGGAAGGTGAAAGACGAGAACGCCTGCTCCAAATTTTGGTATAAGGATTAAACTATACAAAAATGTAAATAGGAGCAAGCCAAGAAACCCCACATCCTAAACACACTATGGTGACAACTCTGCAGCCACAGAGGAGGATTGGACTTGCCCTCCCTGGAGGGCAAGCGTTTATAGCAGAAACTCAAAATTAGACACATTACAACTCCTCATAGCAAAAGTATGCGTTCCCGTGGGGATGTAGGCTAACATGAAGTCCAATTAAATAATCACTGGAAATGTCAGCGTAAACCCTGAAGGAATACATACTTCTACTGTGAAATGCTCCCACTGGAAATCATATTAACAAAAAGGTCATCAAGAAATGCTAAAGCTATGTACAAAGGAGGCAAGGGGAAGCAAGAAGGGAGGGAACAGAAACTATTTTAATGCAATAAAATACCACAAATGGTTTTATACTGGCAAGAAGCTACGGGTCTCTTTTCACAGAGAGGGGTAGAGCTGAGCAGATTTGCCCAGAACACCAAGTTTTGTTAGGTTTTTAATCCCTTACCAGTTCTCTCCCTGCCCATCACCATGTGCACCTCTCAAGCAGCTAGCCTGGAGACAGCCAGCAGCCGGTGCAACGGCACACGAGCAGGATGCAGACAGCCACAACTCCCTGTGGCTCTGCATGGCTGAAGAGGGAGAACGGTCCCAGCACTGTGTCAGACATCTGTAATCCTGGATGTGTAGGAGTGGACCTTTCTGTTTAATTTGCATGTTTTCGAGAACACTGACATTTTCATGGTTCAGCCATCCATTTATTCTCTTTACCCTTTTAAGGGCAACCTCTTCAGGACAGCTTCTTTCTAATGACAGAGCAGGCTGCTTTGTTTCTCTTGAGGATAACACAGGCTCTTTTCCAATCCAAACCAATGCTCCTCCACTTCAGAAACACCAGCACCATTCACATTAACATGAAAGGAAAACAAGGTGCTGATATACCACACCAGCGTTTGGGAGTGCCATCCATTCCTGCTGAAGAGCTTCTACCCTTTGGGCTAGAAATAATAATACTACCTGGCTCCAATTTGACACTTTCCAGCAAGGTATTTCAAATCCCATGAAGAAAAAACAGAAAATAAAGGGTGCTGACTTGACATATCCCAGTGCCACATAACCAAAAATAAAAGCAGCAAGTTACTGAAACTAGCATGGAGCATGCCAGCCCCATCTCTGACACAAGCTCCAGGACCAGCCCCGTTGACACTTAAATCCCTATCCTAATAGTCAAGGAACCAAGTCTAAAAACCAAGGCCCCTAAAAACTACATAGGGAAAGAGAAAGTTGACCCAGATTGTATCCATATACTCCAGAGTCAAGGGAAGAAGGGAGAGAAGGGGGGAAGGGGGGGGGGATTGCAGAAAAGAAAAAGTCATATTTACAGAAGCCAGAGCTAAATAGCAATAAAACAAGGAATATCTTCAGCCAGATCAAAATCAACCATTGTCTCCCAGGAAGCATAAGAACTGTTATCCCTCAACAGAGATGTTGCTCTGCTTTGAAGGACTAACACAAACACCTATGAAATTATGATTAACCTCACGTTAAGCAATCATAGTGGTTTTGTACCTAAAATATGCCAAATTCAAAGCAGCAGTAAAAGTCTTATTCTTAGCTTTCGTCAGCTGGACAGACAGACTCTCATTACCTTAACAGAGACGAAGAGGAATTAGAGCCCATTGCCAACACAGCATAGATCAGCTGCTCCAACAACAGCTTTTGCTTTTGAAACATTAATGTTCAACTGCTTACATAAGCCTTAATATCACACTTTGGATAATGAACTGGAGACAACCAATTCTACTGATGTGACAGAAGCTTGCAAGTTAGCTTCTATTTTCCAAGTTTCTTTAAGCGATTATATAAAAAAAAATATATATATATATATATGATACTTAATGTGTGACAAGGAATAACATTTGTTCTTCTTTTTATTACTTTTAATTAGAATCAGTTCTTCTCTGTTGCAGTGAATCCAGCGGGAATTAATCCAGACATTCTGTAGACGTTTCAAAGCTAGGGTATAGTAAAAGAGTTGGAACCAATGTGCTCACATCACTATTATTATTCTCTTAATTTAGTTTTTGCAACTTCCTCCTTCAAAGTCATGATCTTGCAAACAGGGTGTTGCATACATGCAAGGCAGCAACTAACCCTAGCAGGAGCAGTGGCTCCCAAGCCTTCCCACCCACTGTCCACATTTGTGTCCTGCCAGCAGCAGATGATGACAGATTTACAGTCCCCCACGACCCCACTAACCCCTGACCCCTCCAGTGACAACAGTCCAGTGACAACAGTCCAGTGACAACAGTCCAGTGACAACAGTCCAGTGAGGGCCACAGGGGAGCTCCCACTGCAGGGAGCTGTGGCTTAGTTGAGATAGACATTGCTGCAGGGATTAGGTGGTACCTACACCTACAAGGTCCCAGTTGCTCCCTGCAGATTTGCCAGCTTGGGTCTCCTCTGCATACACTCTTCTGGAACATGCTCACTAAAACCAAGCGCCAGGAGATCAGAAGCTTGTGCCCCATTCTGGATCTCAGCTCCTTCACTGTAAGCAGAGTTTTCCTTCAAAAAGGAGGTAACACACTCACCACCCAAGCAGAGAAACACATGAAAATGAACCTTGAGTTTTTAAAAGCACAAAAACCACCTTGAGGCAAATCAGAGCCTACAGTTTATCACTTTAGCAAAAAATACACCATCAAGGGAAGAGAGGAAGGGGATGCTCCTGTCTGTCTCCCGCTTTCTGCAACAGGCAGCTCTGTTGTTCCAGGGAGCCACTGTGACTATGGATGAACCTGGGTTAACGCTTAACACCGATGGCAACAAGAGAGATGAGCTCAGTGTAACAAACAGTGCAAAGGACAGGGAAAAAAAGGCCAGTCAGATGAAAATGAGTTCTCTAAGGCCTCACAGCAAGTCTGTTGTGCATGCTTAGTCACAGAGCAGGAGACTAACCATTGCTCAGCCTTGGCCAGAGCTCACCTGGTCACACGACCACCCTGCTATCTAGGCACAGAGTATCCCTCTAGTCAGATTACCTCCTTTCCGCACCATATGGGAGACAGACTTGTTTCTCCCAGCTCTTCCCCTTTCCTTCAAGCTCCAAAATGCTGCTATACAATTGCAGAACCAGATCAGACCACCTTTGGCAAGACACAGGCTCCTGGGGAATCAACACCTTTCAGAGCAGCAGAGGACACACCAAAACCAACCTTTGGTGTGCTGAGATACCTCCGGATGTGAGGTTGCCTTCATCGCAGATATTAATTGAAGCAAAGAGTTTCCTGTACTAAAAAGTCACAAGGTTTAAAAAAAAGTCCTATGAAACAAAACAAGAAACACAAGCTTAGCATTGATCAGCCACCCTGTGCAGAGACCACGAGCACCCAGGACTTCCCAGCTGCAGAAACAGGCCCACTGAATTCCTCCATGCCTCCTGCTCACAGTAGTCCCCGGTTCTGCCTCCACACACGGTGTGCTGAGAGGCACAGCAAGGACTGCTGGCTGAACCCAAAGGCGCTAGTGCACGTTTCAGCTTTCCCACAACCTTCAACATTCAGTGGATCAAGAGTAGGTGAAAGGCCTGCCAGAGGAAGCTGAAGCAAGTGAAATGCTCAAGACAGCACCTTTATCCAGCCTACTCTCAATGGGACTCTTTGCCAGCTTTGACTTTTAGGTGAGGCAGGGAAAGGTGACATCCATGATAAACACTGTTCTTTAAGCCCCAGCTTACCAAACACCTTTGTGATAACCACAAATTAATTTTTACAGTACAGAGGTGTTTAAAAAACTGCTAAAGACAGATTCAGGCAAGTACCCAGAATCAAAGCTCCAGAAAAACAACTGCTCGCAGTAATTCAGGTCAGCCTTGTGATTTCTGTAGCCAGCACTCTCCCAGGCCCACCAGAGACTTCCCAACAAGGCCACAGCACCACACATAATCTTATCTTACACACAAAGGGACAATGCATTAGGTCATCTTCAGATTACCATAATCTATTTCTTTAAACAGCATGACTCCTATAGCACTCCAAGCTGATGCTGAATATTTGAGAGGTGTTTCCCTCCTGGTTGAATAGTGAAATTGTAAAACAGACAAATATTATGACCCGTGCATGCTGCTTATATTTATGGCATTTCTTTACTTCCAATTCGCTTGCATAAATAGAAAAAACTAACTGTAATGGGGCTTTTCACAGAGTCAAGAAAGAGTTGTAGCCTAAAGACAAGTAGATGATTCCCCACTTTGAATGCAGCATAAAGCCATGGTGATCTCACTAAAACTTTTTGTGCTACTTAAGTGTCATAAAACCTTAGACTGCAGCTTTGGAAGGCAAACCCCCCACATATAGATCTAAAACAAAAACAAAAAAATTTCTATCTGTATCAGTTAAGATGCAGCCACTCTAAGACTCTCCAAAAGGCTGTGCTCACCTCAAGAGTAAAAAGCCAGAAAACAAACCAGCAGCAGTCCTATAAAGCTTTTACTAATACAGTTTCTCACCTCTGGCAGGGTAAGGGTAAGGGTAGCACATGAAGCATTCAGCTAATTACAATCTAACATCTACCTATCAGGAACATCACAGGGAATGTTCCCCCAGTTCACACAGAATTGGAGCAGTTTTACTTTACAAGTAGAGATGTCTGACTAATGCAACAATTTCCTTAACTCTTAGTTTGGTTTCCAAGGGTATGACAAACTGGAGAGACAAAAAAAGGAAAACAAAACAAAAAACCAAATCTCCTTCCTGTTCCTCTCTTTCCAAGGCAGTGTCATTGCTCTTTTTCCCCCAAGGATAGTTTAAATGTGATAGTTACTCTGAAAGTCAGCACTTCAAACTCTCAGATGACATTATCTGGGAGGAAATGCCACACTTTCCATTGCTGTTGAATAGGCAAAGTTTAGAAGTACACTACTTTGCAGAAGTATCCCCTCAAAATACAGTAAACACCATGGTGCCCAAGCCCAATTTATCTATATGCAAAAGGTACAGACACACACGATCAACTTTCAAGTGTTATGGCCAAGAAGAATATTTATTCCAGTAGAAAGATACTTTAAGTTCCAGCAATTGGTCTGAAAATTGAAGGTGAAATCTCAGCCTTAATAGAGCCAGCAGAACTTTCTTCCCTAGCGACTGATGGGGCCAGATCTCCTCTGCAGCACAAAGGGAACATGCTTTATTTTTAAATGTTAAGTAATGCATGTGAGCCATCCAATGTGTTTAAAACTACATATTTCCCTATTACAACCATGACCTAATACTTATTCAGTGGAGATCTCTGGTGGAAATAAGTGCCAGGCACATGTTTTGTTGGTCAGCTGGATTTGTTGACCATTACATCAAGTTTTACTTTCAAATACTCTTGTGCAGTGTAATCCAATTAGAATTTAAAGCAACACTGACACTGTTGAATTATATAACTGATAATAATAATAATAAATTATATATTTGCACAGATTATGACCAAGTCAGGTATTTCTAAGGCAGCTGCTCATAGTATTTTACATGAACATGGGGGAACATAAACCAGGTACTTATTCCTTGTGTAGGCATCTTGGGCCCTCTGTAGTTGTTTCAGCTCCACTGATATGCGACTCTGGTGTGGTAAGAGATCTGAAGCTATTCTTAGACCATGGCAGAAAGCACGAAGTGGTTTGTTGGCAGGTCTTACACTCCCCACTATAATGAGAGCAAGTCACTTCATTTATTTCCCTGTTAGATGAGCAATGAGAAGATTGAAAGCCAGAGCATAAATAAGCTCCTCAAACTGGGAACAAGAACAGGGAATCAATCAGTTGCTGGGGAGGAACCAGCCAGTTCCTCTCCGTTGCAGCAGTCCAGCCATCAGTTTACAGCATGTAAGGGGAAGAAAAAGAATGAGTTATTTGCCAAACTATGTTTTGCACCTCTGCTTTTGAATTCAGTTGTTTCCCTGCAGTCAAACACAGAAGCCTTTACAAACCAAACACAAGACTTGAGCAGGTTCACAAGGCTCCCACTGCTGGGCCTCAAAGGTAGAGGAGGAACAACAGGATGGAGACAATACTGTCAGACAGTGGTCAGGGAGACAAAGGCAACTCCTCTTGTGTTAAAGCTGTCAAGATGTGCTGGCACAGATGTCTTCAATTTTTCGTTTTTGTTTCCTTTGTAGATTTAATTTAACTTGGAAAAAAAAAATGCTGAACTCCAAACCTAAACATTTCGCTCATAATACTTTTCATCTGAATGCAAATGAATTCCCTGCTTTCTATTTTTGGGTCCCAGTAGCAAACTCAAGCACACAAGCCTCCAAGACTCCAGGCCACTTTATGAGCCAAAGTGCTCAGGGAAGGCAGAGATGCCTCACCACTGGGTTTGCAGGAGGGAAAGGAGCACAACCCCACCAAGGAGGGTCACAGCTGCTGACCCCGCCTGGGGTCACAGAGCCATGCTCTCCCCCTCCCCAAATTCAGCAACAGCTTTGACATTGGCCTTACGCAGAAGGGACACTGGGCTCACATCATTGGTTTTGGCCCCCCTCCTTTTCAATGTTAAGAAAAAAATAAAAAAAAGAAAAAAAAGGCATCCACAAAAAGTGAGGCCTTTGGGTTTCAGCAAGCATGCAATACCACAGTCTAGTACAGTGTGACTGGGTGTTGGGGGAAACATGACTTCTTCCTATTTTGCATATAAACAGGATAAGCAGCAGCTTCAGTCCTTGTAGCTCAGGCTGCTACAGCCCGTGAAATTCAGGATTCTTATGGGCTTATTTTTTTCATAAAAATAGGGGGTTTATGCCTGTCTCAAGTGCTGTTATGCCTTGTGAACAAAAAAACAAGAAAATATTTCTTCTAAAGAGCTTAAATCAAAATTATGCATATGTTACGTTTATGACCAAAAATATGCCCTATGTTAAAGGAAGCAGCAAAGAGAGGCATGAACAGAGAAGGAGGAACACAGGTTTTAAAATCCCCCCCATACTACAGCATACATAAACCCTTTCTTGTCACAATGCTAGTTTACGTATTGGTCTGCTACATTAAAAATAAATCAGGCCACCTTTTTTTAACTTAGCCTAACAAGGTGCATCATACATACATTTATCTACAGATCACAGCCTGGCCTTGGAGAACAGCACAGAGTTTCTCTGCTGCTTAAAAAGACTGGGGCACCTAAAAACTAAATGCACACAGGGCCACATTGCTACCCCAGCGCACTGTAAGCCAAAGATGTAACCCAACCCTCGGCTTTGCCGATCGGATTCACCCCACAACGTGACACCGTGCCACGAAAACGGCAATGGGGCCACGGGCTGACAGGCAGCACCAAACATGGAGAAGGTGGCACCGGATCAGGGGTACATAAACTTGGACAGCCTGGCTAGCAACCACTGTTTGCAAACACAACACAGGGGATCAGATGGGCCGGCAATAAATTAGGAGCGGATGGCAGAGAGCAAGAGAAATCACTCAAAATAACAAACGTAGGCAAAGAGGGCTCCCCAGTCACCCCCGGTTTCATTTTAGTGCCTGAACCCAGGTATGTGCATGTGCCAGCTCCCGGGCTGCTGAAGCACGATGGAAAAAACACTATCTGTCAAGTGAAACTAAATAACGAGCACTTCCAGCACCACTCCTCCCGCTCGGAAGCTTAATTGCAGCCTTTCTAAATGCTGCTTTATCCCATTCTCAACTCCACTTGACCCTAGTTTGAGCTCTACTTCAAAGAAGGGCAAGGGAGTTTAGGTGATAGGGGGAGCTCCTCACTATACACTCCCCCAAGGTGAGGTTTGCTCCGACCCAGATGATCACTACATCCAAAAAGCAAAGGATTTGGGCTTCTCCTGTCCTCTGGCATGCTTCCAGATCTGCTGGCAGACCAGTTTGGGGAAGGGATTTCTACTAAGCAGGTCAATGCTTAGGTAGATGCTAATATTTCTCAGTGGTTGAAAACCAAAAATGGCCCACAAGCACTTGGTCAAACCCAATGCAGCACCCAGAGTTGGAAGGTGGGAGAAAGAAAGGGGTGGCCGAAACCCGCCCATAGCACCCAACAGCTCAACGTTGCCCAACTACAGCTCTGCAGTTTCATCTCTACCAGGATCTTACTTCGGGTACTGAAAAAGTACCAGTCTGTGGTCCACAGAACCTTCAGTGTTCTCCTCTGTGCTTCTCTGAAAACACTTTCAGCTTACCATTTTTCTGAGGATAGGAAGGCTTGCAGACTACAACCAAGTTGCAAAAGGCTGTAGAACAGAATGAGTACCACCAGAAATGCAGGACTCCAGCAGCAATCTCCCTCCACTAAGCACCTCATCTTCCTCTTTTACAGATGAAGGGCACCACCATAACCCAAGAGACTCAATAAAAGCATAGAGGGAACCTGTAACAAGTATCAAAGCAAGCCCAGCATGACCATCCACTTGCTGGGAGCAAGGAGACAGTTCAGTAGTTTTAAGCTTCCACAAGATACACCCACATAGAAGTATCTCACAGGACCCTTAGCTCCTACGAAGCTATGAAACTCAACTGGAGAAAGGGGATAAACTATCAGCTGAATCCATTCTCCTGCCACATTGGGCAGGTTGGAAGTAGCAAGGTGCACAGAAAAAATTAAGATAATTAAATACATACAGTATGAGCTAAGCAGCAAATCCCTCTATAGTTTCTCGTGCCACGTCCAGTCTCTGCCAACCATGCCTCCGAATGGCATAAACACCCAGGGGAAAGGAAATTCAATCTAGAGGGCAGCATTGTTATAAATAGGATCTACAGAATAAAGTGAAGAAAGGGAACTGTCCTTGGATGCTGCCTTAATTGGTGGGGCTTGTTTCCACCAAAGCATTAAGGGATAAACCAAACACCACATTAAAACAGGAACCTTTACAGGAAAGCCGTACACATATGTAAACACATACACATGTAAACACAACACTTTCAGATAACTTTTTTTCCAGTATTTCCCTCTGTCCATTATTCTGACCTCATACCACCAAAACAAGGCTTGATTGCTCAAGTTGTGCTGACTGGTCCATGACAAAATGGCTCAGACAAGGTGACTTCCCTTGTCTTTCCTTCTCCTCTCTCACCGCCCATCTCCAGCACCTATGCGTTCGTTCAGTTTTATACAGACTAAAATAAGGCTGCTAAGTAAAGGTCACTCTGACAAGCTAAATGAGAACTAACCTGGACCTCTGCTCCTTGGGCTATAAATACTCAGAACAAGCACTGGGGGAAATTCTTTGTCTGCACAGACACCAGGAAGCACGTTTCCTCCTCCTTTCAGTTCCCACTCCTCCTGCTACTCAAGGACAACATTCAGAGAAAAGCAACCATCTCCCTGCTACCAGCTCCATGATTTGTCCACGAACAGCATTTGCTTTGTCACGAGTGACTGGAGGCACGCAGGCCTTCCTAGAGATAAGCAGATGCTTTCAAGGTGAGGCTGACAGCAGAGTGTACAGGCTGCAAAGAAAACCATGAACCTACGTGCGGGCAAGGAGGAGAATTACCTTTTAGGACAAGGGGCTCCTTGCCTTCTCGCTTGAGTGACTCTAGCACTATGTGGAGTGGCTGGGAAGGCATTACTCTGCTTGGCTCATTGGTATTCTCATCATAAACTATGATTTCTTTGGAAAATATTCTCTTGAAGGAGTCCTTGCCTTCCCGGCAGGAGATCAAGTCCAAGACGGTGATCTTGCCCTGCTGGAGTCTTCTCCGGCTGATCTTGTCAGAACAGTTAATGTGGACAGCCCCTTGAATGTGGCTCTTATTATACTCCATGAAGGGCCTGCAGTCAATGATGACAGGCCCTTGGTTCTGTTGGTGGCTCTTGCTGCATTTGGTCATCTTCTTTGCCAGATCATTGGGGTAAATGATTTTGATGCTAGTGAGTTGCTTGGTGGTGCCCGAGACAGGGCTCCCCACCCCGCCCAGCGGGCTCAGGCTGCCGGCGTTCTCATTGCTGTTGACCATTTGGTTGGCAGGGCAGGCGGTGGAGGCTCCGGCGTGGGTGCTGCTGGTGCTCGCTTGAGTTTGGGCCTGAGTGTCCTTGTCGTACGTTGCCACAGTGCAGCAACTGGCACTGCTGCATCCACAACTCAGGGAGCGTGCAGAGCCGTTGGATGAGGGCATATACGTGAGATTAGCAGTCTTTAGGGACACAACAGCTGCGCCGAGCAGACTGGAGTGGCTCTCACCAGCAGAAGAGGCAGATTCAAGATAGCTAGAGTCTAAACAGAGGTTGAGATCCTGAGGTCTCACTGGCCTCGAAAGTGCCACTACTACCCTGTCGTCTAGAGGAGATGGAGGCATGAGGAGGCTGAGCACTAGCAAGTTAAGAAGAACTCAAGATCACCCTGCAAAAGAAAAAGTGGAGGGGAAAGAAGAAAAAGGTGATGAAAACAGATCATGAAATCAACATAAACCTACAGATACAACAACTTACTTTGCCAAGACCCAGTATCCTCAACCTAACAACCCCTTCTGACAGTAGCTGCTAAAAAGCCTTTTCAATCCTGCAGCAAATACTTCAGCTATCTGCATGTGCACACATGGCACACAGAACACACGCGACTAGACTGGATGTGCAGCTACACCCAGGAAGAGGCATTTGGTTACTACATGCAGATGGTGCTGAGCTATTCTGAAACCCCAGGCTGCAAGGCACACCACTGATAATGACAGAGGCACATTCTCTCATCCAGAGAGGCACATTCTCTCATCCTGCTGCTCACTGCAAGGGAAGAAACTACTGGGCTGACTCTGTGACTGAAAGGAACGCATAAGAGCTGAATAGCTGAATGTGTCAGTGGTGATACACAACTTTTCCAGCAAGACGGAATAAAATTAGCTTGTGAACAAATTTTCTGAGACAGTTACAAACTTGAACACATGTGGCTAAACAAAAAAATACCCAGCAGAAAAGGAGAAAATTAGGTTCCAGAGGTCCTTACAAAAAGTAAGCACACACCTTGCACTTCCATCCCCCTGCTAGTGGGAGAGGTGAATCCGGTCCCAGTTAAGCCCCCTGCTCCAGGCCCGGAAAAGCTGCTGTTCTCCAGCAGTCCACGAGGCAAGTTCCCTGCTCCCCACCACAATTCACAGCTTCTACAAAAAGGGGTCCCCTCCGCCCCAATCAAGGTCAGTGCCTGCCCACCCTTTGCCTTCTCATTTGCTAAGACACAGCGCGCAGGTTTAGAATCCCTCCATTTCCACTCGGGAGGGAAGGAAGACGACAAGAGCAAAACAACTGAAGGCAGCCCTGACAGTGCGTCCCCTTCAGCAGCAACTTCGGGAGCAGCCGCAGCCCTCGCTGAAAAACACATCCCAGCACCAACTTCGCCAACTCCCTCAAAGCCCCGGAGCGGGGCGAGCACTCGCAGCCCCGCTTTGCCGCGCAGCCGGCTCCGCACCGGGCCCGTCGGCAAGGGGACGTCCCATCCGCACCCCGGCGGTCCGGGGGGCACTGCCACCGGCAGCAGTCACCGCTGTATGGAGCGAACCTGCGGGCACCTCTGGAGCGGGGAAAGAAGCCGCGACCCGCCCGCCCCGGGCACGGCGGCGATGCCGGGCGGAGCAGGGCTAGCGGCGCCTCACACGGGAGGCTTCTCCGGCCGTTCTTTCCCCAAACCTCCCCTCGTTTGTTGTTTTTGGTTTTTTGGGGTTTTTTTTTTTTTTTTCTTTAGGATAACAAAGCGGATAAAAGATCCCTGAGCGCCTTCGCCTGACGCAACTGAAAAATTTAAATAAGCGAGGGAGACAACCCGGCTCGCTCAGCGAGGGGCAAGCAACTGAAGAGCACACGAGAAGCGGGAAGATGAAGTTTAGCCCCCGAGCGCAAGGAGCCTGGGCCGCCGCCGCCATGCGGTGCTCCCCGCCGCGGCGGCCCCTGCGCGGGGTCCCGCAGCCCCCGGCCCCCCGCGCCGCGCCGCGCCCCGCACCGCCGCCCCGCACTCACCGGCGCGGCGCGCTCCGGCCCGGTGCGTGGCGGCAGTGGCGCTGGTGGCGGTGCTGGTGACGCCGGTGCTGGTGGCGGCGGCCGCCGCTGGTGCCGGTGCGTGTCGCGCCCGCTGCCCCGCGCGCCGCCCGCACCATCCTCGCTACTTTCTCTTTTGCCACCGCGTAAATGTACGGCCCGGCGGGGGCGGGGCCCGCCGCGACGGGCGGCCGCGGCGGCCAATCGGCGCGCGGGGGCGGGCCCGCGGGGCGGGGCGGTGATGTCATCGGCAGCCAATGGGCAGGGCGCGGCGCCGGCCCCGCGCCCCGGGGCAGCGGGCGCTCGGCGGGGCCGGGCGGGGGCGGCGGCAGCGGCAGCGCCCTCCGCAGGGCGGGCAGCGCCCCGGGAACGCCGCCCTGGAGCGCCCCGGGAACGCCGCCCGGGATCGGTCCCGGCGGTGGGAACGGCCGCGAACGGCGCTCAGGCAGAGCTGTGCGCGCGTCCCACGGGAAGGGGCCAGCGAGACCATCGCGCATCAACCCGCGCTCCCCGGGGCAGGGGACCGTGCCGCCTGTCCCCCCAAACCCCCGGCAGTGCCGCGGCAGTGTACGAGTGCCGCCAAACCGGGGAGGATGCTTTCTAGGTGCTTTTCCGAGCAATCCTCGCCTAACAAAAACAAGCATGCATGAGGTACTTGGAATGGAAAAAGAGTAACTTCCCCGCACGGCAGCGGTAAATCACGGGGAGGGCAGGCGGTGTGCCCTGCTCGCTGCTCAGAGACACCCAGCCCTGGAGGTCCTCGCCCGCCTGACCCCGAGGTTAAAGGTGGATCCACTTGCTCCATGGTATGGAAATCCAGCTTCTGGCACACTGTCCAGCAAAGACCATGAGTGCTCAGGTTAGACTGGACTCTCCCAGTGTAAGAAGGAAAGCAACACAGGCTTGAAGACAAGATTTTTCTCATCCTTTCTGTCAGGTGTTGACATGGGTGAAATAACGAGCTCTCACCCTTGGTACACGTGCACTACAAGGCAAAAGGTGAGAATTGCTTTCAAGTCATGTGGATCAGCTCATCAAACACTCGGAAGGTACCTGGCAGGAGCACGAGATTTTTGCACCCTTTCCTCCCCCCACTGTGCAATCTATTTTCACATTTCCTGGTTCACAACCACGTCTCACCATGTATCAGTCCATCACATATCAATCCACCAAGTCAGAGACAGGGAAAGTGCCATCTCCAGAACAATGCATCCCACCATGTCCTCCCTGACCATGGGAGTGCTGGAGAGTTTCACCTCCAGCCGTGATTGCAAACTTCTTGAGCTAGAGGAGGAAGAGTGAAGTTAGGGCTAATAAGTTGTCAGCATGATAACGCTGAATCTAAATTAGCCCCCAAAGGTTTTGGTTCTGGGATATATGCAGATAATTAGTTTTTCAACTGGGATTTCCAAGCTGTAACTACCAATCCAACTGCATCTATAGCAAAAAAATAGTCTAAAATGCAGTCATATCATCATTCAGCAACTCAGAGCAAAAAGATCTCATGAAAATAGGTAGGGAGATTTCAGAAGCACTGAATACTTGATTTTTTTGATTAATGGTTCTAAGGTAAACAGCAAGTCAAATCCCTTTCCTCACAGCCATTCCTTAAACAATCAGCTGCTTTCCTCTAAATGTTCCTCTTTGGGACAGTGACTCATCCAGTACAAACTCAAGCTTTTGGTTTCCATTGTTGTGATGCCGCACCAGGACCCCAGTTCTCCTGCACGCTGGGAAGGAAAGGGGAGCTGGGAGAAAGCTCTTGCATACAACAGCTTCACCTGCAGCAATCTGCTCCCAATGAGAGCAAATGTGGGCAAGGACTTTGAGAAATTAAGTCACAGGATGGCTTAATCTTCACACAGCAAAGACCATAATCTGGAGGTATTACCTTCAGAAAGCTTATAAAATGTAAGTCACCGTGCTACCCAGCAGAAAGGCAAACCAGGCTTCTAACAGTGGTGTGCAATTGCTGTATTAGCTGTTGTCCTCCTCAGTGAGAGAACAAACAGATCGATGGAGAAATGCACTGGTCTCAGACTCCACAAGCATTGTTCAGTTCCCCAGAGGTGCCACTGTGAGACACCACTGTAGCGTTTCCATGCTCTCTATTCCTCTTTGTTTGTGGCTTGCTGAGGTTGGCACTGGGCTCACTGCAGGGGAGGCTTAGCTCATGCCTCTCTCAAAACGTCCCTTTCAGGCCACACTCGGGCTTGGAGAAGGAGCTCTCCATGGGCTTGTGTTCAATTCACCGCTTGAAATGGTCCTTCCAACCAGGGGAGCTGGAAACCATGTTTCTATGTCAGTACATCTCCCAAAGCTAGACGTCTCCTAAGGCAAATATTTGCCAGAAAACACTTGGAATCATTCATTTAGCAATCTTTTACTTTCTGACCAAACTTCTCAGGACTAACAATGTGCACTGAGGAAATGTTTTGTGACTTGTTTGTGGAGGAGCTCACCTCACAGAAGAGCCGTGCAGAGCTTACTCATAGCAAGCAATGCTCCTTTCCGAAGGATACTCAGCATTTGCCAAGTTTTTTTACAATACAGAGTCCACATGTAATTTTGCCTCATATTTTACTTTACTTTTTATTTTTCTAAGAATGTCGACTCTAGGTTGCTATTCCTCCCCAGTTTCAGAGGATTTCCTACAGAACTTTTACTGACTTCATGCTTAATACATTTTATTAGCCTATGACATAAGATTGGCCTTTTTCCTGCTCTCAGAAACCACAACCCGCTGTGATTTTTTTCTGAGCATATTCAGTGAAGGCTCTCTAAATGCTTTTGCTTTCTGTAATTCAACACACAAAGCAGACAAGACTTATCTATTCCCTAAAAACTAAACTTCTATTTTCTGAAAAGCACACAAGAATTCTTAGTATGAAAGCTGGCAGATCTTAGTTAAATTCCCACTTCCAGCAGTAGCAGGACATGGGATTTTGACATTTATTTTCCTCAAATGCTTTTGCCATCATGATGCACTTGCTCAGATATTTGAAGAAAACCACAAGCAGACAAAGAGAAATCATTTCAGAATTGAAACAAATCCTCACAAACTCTCACAGTATACTAATTGCGTAAAATCCAATCAAACCCGTTCAACCTCACAAAAAGGGTAAAGATTGCTAAAAACACATGCTGAATATTTAACAGATGTGAGAAAGAAGCCATCAAATTTTTTGCCAATAACACAGACATCCCTTAAGTGCTCTCAAACTAAACAGTTCCTTGTTATTAAAAGATTTCTTCCACATCAACCATTCTTCCGCTCTAAAATCAGGGACTTTTTTTCTTGTTTCGGATTAAAAGAAATCCATAACTACTTTTGCCAACATAGCCATGTACAGAATTTGCCTTACACCTAAGCAGAGAACAAGGTCTGCTGTCCTATTCTCAGCCACACATTCAAATATCTGAAAGTTCCCAATTTTACCAGCAGAATGGGAAGCAAGAGGTTGAGTGACTTGTCTAAAGATACACAACAACTTACATTGTAGAGCAGAAAACTGGGAAACTTGGGGAAAATAAAGGTGCTAACCAGCACAATGTTTAAACTGCAAACCAGTATCTTGCACTTTAGAAGGTATCTCATGAACTGGCCAAAAAGCAGATTTCCTGGGGGCCAGACTGAACTTCTATGTGTTCACTAATGAAGTTTGCCCATTTGTTTTTTTAAGCACCTCTTGACAGGTTTTAATGCACCGCATTACACCTTTGTTTGTCCTCATTAGGAATGTCATTTCACTACACAGGATAAGGTGAGAAACCAATGGATTTAGTTTCTGTTAGCCTTTTGCAAGAAAAGGATACCCCTTTTTCTTTTTCCTTTTTTTCCGAAGTCTGTCTTCAAGGCACCTTCCTTAGTAAAAAATAAAATTCCCTCTTAACTGATCCTCTAGCACGAGAGAAAAGATAACCTGTTTTAGACAAACAGTTCGTCTTCTAAGTCAGGGGGTGGGTTTAAAACCATGCACAGAATTAATTTATAAGGAAAATGAGATCCAGTAGTAAACATAAAGATGTATCCTTGTACTCCTGCTTGCTTTTTATGGCTTATCCCCAGTGGAGAAGCTGCTATAAAATGACCTAAGTGAGAAATTAAAACACAACAGCTATTTGGCAAGGTAACTCCACATGGATGCTTTTGCTACTCAGTAACCAGCCTGCACGGGTTTGGTAAGATGGAGGTGATGCTAGGTGTCCCTTTCCTGGGGCACACCACAGGACCATTAGGGCAACGAGGTCATGGCAGTGAACAGCATCCTTTAAACAAAGCAACAATGCAGACAGTTAGACAGGTGAAGTCAACCCATATCTGCTGACTGCCATGCCTGCTCCGGTTTAGCTCTTGGTCACTGCCATGGGGCTGTGCTCAGATACTCACCCCAGAGCCACTGCAGACATCCTTGCTTTCCTGGACCTTGGTGGCAGACTGCAGCTCAAGACCACCCTGCAAGAACCCTGAGCTGCTGCAGGTGAGATGGGTTAGGCTGATGAAGTAGTGGACAGGTTAACCTGCAGGAATTTGCCTCCAGCAGTCCCATTGGCACCCCTGTGACCCTTCTATCAGCAGCGTGTAGGGACAGCTGAACACTGGAAGGAGTGACAAGTGATTCAACACCTTGAAGACATAGCGCTTGAGTGAGATGATCTGTGCTCACAGTCTTGTTTATACAATTTCATTAAACAAATGCAGCTACAGACTGACATTTTAATTCCTCTATATGACATTTACCCAGGGCTTCAAAACAAACATATTTCCACTTACCTGGCAGTGTATGCCACCTTTAAAGCAACAGAGGAATGATTAAATAGGAGTTTGCTTCAGTAAAGTCAGCTAGTTTTTGAAACCTGCCTGGGTCCAGCTTGCTCATTTTTATCTAAGCTTCTCTAATCATCTTTGGCTGCAGCCTGGACAGGAACCTCGGCAGGACAGACACAGATTAATATTTTTTTAGCATTATGATTTTTTATCATTATGATTTCTACACTTAAACTGTGGCTGTTTGGGTGAGCAGGCAGTTACTGGGCTCCCAAGGGTACATGTACCACAGAGAGCAGAAGAGACTGTGGTCACAACATGTCTTCAGCTGTGTTCCTGCAGCCCCAACACCACCAGCATGAAGCAATGCAGGAGCACAGGACAGGACAGGAGGCACATCTGTGCTGCCCAGGAGGAGCTATGAGGGCCAGGGAGGGAAGAAGTAAAATAGTGTGAAAAGAAAAAGGGAACTGCTTTCTGAAGGTCTTTATAAATAAACTGCCTTTAGGCAAGACATGGCCTTACTTCCTTTTCTTAGAGATTGGGTGAGATCCGTTGCACTGTCTCTCCTTAGGAGAGCCAAAGGGAAGACACTGGTGATGAGGAGCAGAGCAAGAGGACTGGAGAAAGTCCAGCTGGAGTCACTCCTACAGCTCTGTTCAGCAGTTTGGGGTCATAAAGGCTAGTCCCTCCTGGCTTCAAAAAGAGATCAGGGAAGGTGAATTATTCAAATTGGCCCTGTCAGAAGATAAGAGCATGAATAGTCGCTGCCCTGACAATAACTGTGAACTGAGAGCGCTGCAGTGCTATTGACAGACAGCTGGGCCAAATACCGCTCTCTGTCGCACCCAAACCACCCAATCGATCCAGTGAGAGCAAATATTGCCTTTCCGTGCACTGGCACAAGGTCTCCTTCCCAGAGGCAAATATCTGATTGTCCTGTCCTGGCAGCCTGTAACTGCAGGCAGACATGCACAGGGTAGAGGAGGGCACGCTGCAGCTGACACTGCGGGACAGGGGACTTCTGGGGTCCTTTCAGGCCCCCAGCTGAGAGAAACTGTAGGTGTGCTCCTGGGCAGACCTGACCACTATTACTCCTCTGCAAAGCCAGGTAGGGCCAAAGCCTTTCCTCCTCATGCCAGGGAGGTAGAAGTGACAGCTCTTACCTTTTGGGCGCTCTCCCTCCTGGTTTTTCTTTCATGGACCAATGTGCCTCCTCCCTCCTGAGCCACAACAGTGAAAATACTCTGTCTTTCATATTTCTGCCTCCACCCCCGTAAACAAAAGGGGAAGCAGGACAGGAATATGACCTTTAAGGCTTATAGGCACTTGGAAGTGTACAGACAGATCATCAGAGACACTGCTTTCAACTACTGCTGCAGCTGCTTTTGCAGTAGCCCTGTAGCCCTCCTTCAGGAAGGACAGACTTACATGAGAAGATTCTCATTCTCCAGAGCAAGCTTCCACATTAGATCTTCCACCTGGACCACACTGTGTGGTTGGAAACACTAGCCAGGCTCTGAAGGTCGAGAGTGGAAAAAATCAAATGCAGATGAAGTCCTGCTAGACAGCAGATTTGTGACGATAGCAGAGCTGAGCTCTTACCAGCCTCACTTCTGCCATGAGTGACCTCACTTTCAGGGGTCAAATTGCAGTCCAGATAACTGGCATTAGATGTCCTAATTCACAGTCAACTTTTTAACCCAGCATTTTTTGCCTATGTCACCTCCAGCTGCTGCTCCTGCCTGCCTCACTACCTGCTCTGTGCTGGACTGCACATGTGTGCAGATGTGGCACAGGGGCTCATCCCACTGAGACAGAACCAACAGAAGAGGCACGGATGCCCCTTCCTCTACCTCTCTTTGCACCAAGTCTGTTCTTGAATTTGCACTATCACTTGTGCCAAAACAGTGGAGGGGCACAGAGCAGAAGAACTCCATGGGCAAAGCATCACCCATGCAGGGAAACCACCAGCTCCACTTCTTTGCCTGTATCAGCCTTTTTCAAGGCATGATTGACAGGGCTCACCCACTTAACCATCCAGGTGGAAGGATGACAGGCTTCCAGCCCTCCCTCCAGCCCAGGGGAGATGAGGGGATGGAGGACGTGCACAGGCAGGCTGCACAGGAAAGTGTATCAATCAGCCGTCAGCAGCGCTGTGCTCTAGCATCTGCAGGTGTTTCAGAGGAAGCTAATTGAACTACCATAAAACCACTCCAAATGTTTGTCCTAAGAGAACATCCTAGCTAATTTGTTTATGGTGGACGCTTTGTACTGTAAGTTGCTGCTCATTTAGATTAGCATTCAGTGCCAGTTTCCACCCCACCCCATTTCCATCTCTATTAGACAGAGCTGTCAGCATCTCGCCTCCAATGAAAAAAGCATCAATATTCCTTGGCAGCAGGCAGGGTAGGCTCTACGCAAAGCCAGAGTTTTAACAGTTCCATGGACGTGCAGACTTGTGAACCTGGAAACTTTTGCTTGGCCAGACTACATGGTTCAACCAAACCACCTCCCTCCTTCAGTGCAGCTGGTGCCAGAAGAGAAGGAGAAGAAGGCATCTTCTGACCTGTATACCTTCTGTGTGGCCACACTGATGGCTGGATGGGAACAACTCCTGAACCACACAGACTCTCCCCAGGGGCTAGAGATGCATTTCTTAAAGTACAACTTTAAGCAACATCTTCTTCTTCCGCCTGGGCCACAAGCAACTTCCCCTCCATGGGATAAATGGCCTCTTCCTCAGCTTGATTACAGCAATCTTAAAATTGGAACTGAGAAGCTAACAGGAAGAAAGAGTTGGGACCTTATTGAGATCAATTCTATTTCTGTCATGTTGACTGAAATAGGCAGTTGACCTTGCTCTACTTATGACTACCACAGCGCAAGCCACAGCTTACTTTATCACCATCATGGGGCAAGCAGGTACAGCAGAGGCTCCTGGGCACCCTCTGCCTAGCTCACAAATCCCATGCCTCCCACTACTGTCAAGGGAGCAGCGGTCAGCACCACGAAGCCAAGGTCAGGCAACAGGGAAAGTGGAATTCATGTTAATGGGCTCCAGATTTTCAACTCATTAGTGAATAAGCAAAGTGCTCTGGGTCACAGGACGAGCTTTTCTCCCTCCTCCTCAGCTTCCCTGAGGCAGTTAGCAATAATTACTCTCACCATCTTCCTTCTGCTGATATGACAAACCAGTTTAACTGCAGAGGGTGCTTCCCTTGCCAGTTTATTGTGCCAAAGGCTAGTGAGCCTCACTTGTGTTTACACAGCTTTCATTGAAGAAATTTTCCCTTTGAAAGGGATGGCAGTTTAATCAAAAGCATCTCTGCCTCCAAAGAGCCTCCCTCTCACCAGAAAACCACTCCTTACTTCCTTCTGCTCCCACAGCTGCCAGTGGAGTGCCACAACACACTTGGGATCCCCCTTAATTTTGGCCCATCAACTGTGATGCCAGGGGCTGCCAAGACTTGCCAGAGTGGGCACAGGAGGCCAAGCCCCTGCTAATCCCTCCTGGTGCAATGCTGGTCACCAGCTTACATGCTGCTGGTGCTAAGTTCTTTCCTTGGTAGGTCACCACCACTTGTATCTTACTGTGATGCTCTGGCCTTGCTGAGCCTTTAAAAAGTGTGTTGTTCCAGGCAGAACAGCACATTCTCTTACCGTGGTTTAGGTGTCCCCCCTTCCTTTAGGAGGTGAATATATACCAAAGCCACCAGGAGATGAGGGAAGGACATTGGGGGTTAAAGAGGGCAGGAGAAAACTACAGATCAATTTGGCTCTTACCAGATGACCCTGTCTCTGTGGTTCATGTTTGCAACCAAACTTCAAGCAGGCAGACTACACTCTTACCACATAAATCAGTGAGAAAGCAGTGGGGCAGTATAATCAGCTAATCAGTATAATCGATGTTTGCAATTGATAAACATTTTATGGCAAATCGTGCTCAGTCGACTCACAGGATTGAGGGACTTCCTAAGGGACTTCTACCAGTCTTGGTAGAAAGAAAACAACATGATGTAATCGAGGGAGAAGAGGAAGCTGTCTCCCTTGTGCCCACTTGTGAGAGCACAGCAAGCAATATTTGGCCATAAATATAGATCTTATACAAAGTGCTTACTCTCACTTAGCAGGTAGATTACCCACGCTCAGGTTAGGCTGGCTGCTCCTAATAGGAAATCACAGTCCCCTTCTCTTATATAGCAAGGTACTAAAAATAAAACCGAGTTTATTTAGGGTTAATATTAATGTCACAGGCATTTCTTATCACTTCTGTTTTCCCACGCTGATGATCTTGCAGCTGATAGATTGTGAAACCACAGTGCAGGGACTCACACAAGAGATGTCAGCAGTGGAGATTACACACTATGGGCTTGCTTCCCCAGCCCACTGAGGATTATCACCACACCTACCATCTACTTAGATACCTCCTTGAGAGATTAATGAGTTGGTTGGAGCAATAATCATTTTTCCCCCTGCTACTCACTGAAAGCAATTTGGCATGCAGCCACCACCTGATCAGTTCTTTTGCTTACTCTAGGCAAATTCTTGTAGTTCTCTTGAACTCTGATGATCTCCTTCGGTCCTTACAAGTATCCCGTTCTCACTAGGCAGCCACATGGCTGCTCCTGGCTCGCCTATACAATCCCTATGAGCAAGCTGTGGCCCGGCCTCCAGATCGCAGGAGCACTTTGCCCTGCAGCAGGTGCAATGTATTGGAAAGACATCTCCTAGTGAGATGTTCATGCCACAGCTTTGGGTTACACTGCTCTGCCTAAGGGAGTCTCTCAGTGAGCACTGCTGCAGCTCCACTTCAGTGTCTGCTGGTAGGGTTGGTCAGCCCAGCCCTTGTTTCTATGTTCAGCAGCAAACTGCAGATATTCAGAGCTGGATGGGCAAGCTTTAATTACAGCCCCCTTCCCCGTCTCAAACTAGCACATGAATCAGTCCTCCACAGCTGAGGCAGTGATGCCCGTGCCACCCACATGACAACAACCACAGCAGCCCCCAGGCTGGCCTCTTTACCTCACTAAACTGAAGGACAGTTTAGTGTGAAGTGATAGCAATGGATCTTGTACATCCTCAGAGCATTGACAGCACATTGACCAGTCCTCTGTGCCACCTGCATGAGACAAGGAAAAGAGGACTTGGCACTTCACAATCCTGCACTTTGTGTAGGCTTCAGAGTCACCATCTGAGATATAAGATCCTGTCCAAAGTGGGGTCATTGGTAGGTTAGAGATCCCAGGTGACTTAAAACCAGACTGTTTAGGACATAAAAAGGTGAGAAGCAGACCCAGAAAGAAGAATCCAGATGTCTGTCAGCCCCAAGATCAAACAGTAAGAGCATGCCAGGACACCCATCAGAATTTCAGTTCTACATGATTCCTGCATCAGCAAGAACACACTAAGATGGGCTGATGGCATAAACAACACCTGGGTGTTTTTTACCATTGCGTTCAAATTCTGCTCTTCTTCCTAAAGCCCTGATTAATTTTGCTTTTTAAAACACACTCAAAAACACTGCTTCTGCTCCTTCTTCTCCAAAACAAGGCCATTAATTACAGAGATATAGTAATAAAGGTACAGAAAACTCGCAGGACTTTGTATGTTATTTATGAGATGGTGACTCAGCCTTAAAATGCTGTGGAAGCCAGTGTAAGCAGCTGTAACCTAGCGGAAGAGAAAGATTCTGATAGCAAAAGCAAGTAAAACAATCACCTGTACACCATGACAGAGCACTGTGCAAATATTTCTGAGTTGTCCTAATTTGTGCTGCATCAGGCAAATCAAGCAGATTTCCTCAAAAATGAAAAGCATTTTTCCTAGCTGATGGAGTACATTTACTATTATTCTGATTAAAGTAGTTTTCAAATATGACTAATCCCATCTGGCCAGCAAGAAAGTAAATAACAGGTTTTTTTCATCTGTCAGATGCAAGGATACTATGGTAAACACTGTCATCCCAGGTATCACGTGGGTCTGCTCCGAATCCTGCCAAAGGACTTTCATTCAGAATTTTAGTCCTCTTCCTTTCCAGGCAGCAATGCCATCCAGATGAGGCACCCAAACCACCCAGATGAGGCACCTGACTGTCGCTGCCTAAATTAGACACCGCCCACGGATCACTTCAGTGCTCTGAGTCACTGTCCACTGCTTGTCCCTGGAGATCTAAGAGGAGAAGCCAAAGTCAACAGTGCGAGTAATTACTCAAGGTTTTAATCTAAGGAGTGTAAAAATAATAAGTGATGATATCACGAAGTGAAAGATTCTTTCTTGATGAGCGTTAATTAAGTCATGGTCACACGGGCTCTGGGGGAGCTGTGATTACGGCCTTCAGGTGGGACAACAGACCCACCCGGGTAGCTGAGCCTTTGGCCAACGTGAGATTATTGTTCAGTGAGGGGCAGTTACTATACCCACCCTCATCCTCTGAGAGAATTATCTTTCTCACCATCTCTCTGATCCATTTTGTATCTTTCCCTTCACAAAGAGGGGATTGCGCCCTTCATCTGGTGTAAAATATCACAGAATCATAGAATGGCTTAGGTCATCTAAGTTCCAGTGGTTTAGATCATCTAAGTTCCAACAACCCTGCCACTAGACCAGGTTGCTCAAAGACCCATCCAGTCTGAACACTGCCAGGGATGGGTATCCACAACTTCTGTGGAGAACCTGTTCCAGCGTCTCATCACCCTCACAGTAAAGAATTTCTTCCTAACATCTAATATAAACCTCCTCTCTTTCAGTTTGAAGCCATTCCCACTTGCTCTATCACTACAGTTCCTGAGTCTCTCTCTGGCTTCGTCATAAAGCTCCTTCAGATATTGGAAGGTTCCTGTGAGATCTCCATGTAACCTTCTCCATGCTGAACAGCCCCAGCTTTCTCAGCTCCTGGTACCTCTCAAAGTCCCATTCCCATTCTGCCTCACTGCTTGGCCAGGGAAAATTCACTCCATATGCAGTGATCAGGCCCACGTGGTGTTTCAGAAACACCACAGAAGATCACTAAGAAAGAAAAGTTTTCCCAAGAGGTATTTCCAGAGGCATTGCAGTAGACACATGTGCTGACAACAGAGGCTTCCAGATCCCCGCATGTCTGTACAGGCACAGCACATGTTCAGGCAGACTTAGCTTCTCTATTTTTTTACTTCCTACAGTGCACAATGACCTCTTCAGAAATAAGCTCTCCAAAGGGACTTTTCCCTTACATACTGAAGATGTACTTCCCTGCCCACACAGGCAGCCTTACACCACAATTCAGCAACTATTAGCATTAGCAGCACTGCTGTTGGAGGACAGAAAGGGATGGGAACTGGAGTTTTATTACCCTTTTAAGGGCACAGATTATCGCCTAACCAGGTTCCAAAAATAAAAATGTAAAGGATTGAAACAGTGTTTGCATTATCTTTAAATAGAAATATTCTTTCCGGCATCATGGCCAAACAGGGGCCAACAAATGTCACAACTCAGCCCAGCTGAGTGTCCAAAAGCATCAGTAGGCACAGCTGAGTGCACCAGTGTGGGCTTGTGTGCTGTTCTCACTGGCATACAAGGAGAAGCTCTGCAGTGTGTTATATGCTCAGCCATATGGCTGCCTGCATGTTTTGAGGTCAGAGAACAAGTCCTGAGTCCGCACCTGGATAATTTCCCTTGGAGCTCTGTGCCCTGTATCTGCAAATGGTATATTAAGTCTGTGTCTTCAGCTAATAGAGAGGGACAAATCTATTTACTATAAATTTTGCCAAGAATGAGAAACCCACACTATAAAAACCATACCTTCTGTATGTTCAGTTTTAGAGATGAGCAACGTCAGTCGGCCAAATATCAGTTTTTAGCTCTGAACTAATTTTAACGGTTGAACCTCGCACACCCAGACAACAGAGTAATGGAAATCGTCACAAGCCCTTATCTGCAGCAGCTCTGCCAGCTGCTGCTGTGATGCTGCTTCTCACTTCTTTTTTTTCTCAAAAGAGTCTTTGCCTGTTGCCCAGTTATCTGCAGGACAAGCAGAACAGGGATTGAGAAATGTGCAGTAAAATTGTTTCAGACCCATGGAGGCTCTGATAATGAATCACCGAAGCTTTCTTCGACAGGGAGCACATTTCTAATCCCAAGCACAGCCTGAGCACTGCTTCTCCTTTACCCTCATACTTCCACCGCTCTCTTTTCAGTGCATCAAGACAAGATGAGGGGTCCTGCAGTTCCCAGAAATCCTGGGTTTTGTCCTGTTTTCTGGCTGGCCCCCTTCCAACTCCTGAATCATACATTCATTCCCAGGAGGGCCCGGGATAGCACAGGGCACCTGTGGCAGGGATAAACAGTGTTCCTAATGAAGGCAAATAGTGATGTTCCCACCTATAGGTTTAACAAAATCAGTACTCCTTTGTGCACTATTCACTGTAGTAGTCTGACTACACTGCTCATGATTAGCACTAATTGTAAATGCTGGGGGAGTGAGCAATGTCCTCTGTGTTAAACACAGAGCAAACACAAACAATTAGCACTCAATACACAAATAAGGAATTGCTTCATCAGGCAAAGGATGTATGTAACTGCCAGGATGGGTGATAAACAACAGGTCTCTTCATCTGTTCCATTTGTCACTGCAAATACAAGTCATCTCTCATCCACAGCATTTCTTAAAAGACTGCATTGTATTATAAAATTATACATCCTTTCAAAATAGATGAAATAAAAGCTTAGCAGGACAGTGATCTTATGGATATTTCATTCATGACTAACATTTTTCTGGCAAACTATGTAAATAAAACTTCAGCTTGGGCTCAGGAGAATGATGGGGGCTTCCAAGCATTCTGTCATCCTGGCTGGCTAAATGTTCTGCAGCCTGGCCTGCTGGGGAACAGCAGGGACCCTGAGCCACTGCTCAGAGGATTAGGACATGCACATTCCACTAAGATATTCCAAACAAACACAGATACTGGGAAGAGCTCGGAAATTTTAGTTTTAGGGCAGATTTAGGGAGAGACTGGGGAGAGGGAGGGAAAAGGAGGTTGTTTTAACCTTGTTGCTTGTTCAGCCCATTATAAAGCAAAGATTTTGCAGAACTCAAACCTAGCTCAGTATGGGATTTGGGAACATGCATGTGTAAGCAGCTGGGAAGCTTTGTTTTGATTTTTTTCCTTGATACTGCTGTCTTCATTGCTACATTTGCTGAGGTCAGGATATAAAATGGAGCCTGCAAGCAAAAAGGTGATAAATGCAACATTTCTCCTTGACAATGTCATGCCTTCAGACTCCTCAGCCATAAAACTTAGTGAGGTTCGAACAACTATGCATATTAAATAGTTCCTATTTACATTGTGTGCATAGGCATATCTACACACACACACAACTTCTGGCTGATTCCCTCCACACTATACAAACAAATTGGCATTGCAGGCAACCTCAGTGATCGACTAGTCGGTCACTGAGTTTCTGAAAGCAGAGAGATTGAGCAAACGATTGAATTAATCCCTCAGTAGACAACCAAGTAACAGCTACAACAATATCCAAGCCTTGGCAAATGCTCCTGAAGGCAAGACTCCTCAGAGCTTTTGATTCCTTCTAACAGAGCTGTTCCAAGCAGTCTCATTAGCCTTCTAAGTGTTTAGTTCACTCTCTTAACCCCTTTCTCCTGCCTCTTGACCTTGAGACTCTCTCTGAAAAGGAATTCCCAAGTGTTAACTACGCCATGTGTAAAACAGAGTGTTATTACTCCACACACGTTCACTGCCTCTTAATTTTTCTGGGATACTCCCACACTGCGAGAAGCACATAGAAATTTGGTGAGCTAACTTCCCGATTCACGTGATAGTTAGCTGAGTAAAAAGGGCTGTGATAATCTTGGGCAGTTTCAGTGCACCATTCCTTAATCTCCGAGTTTGATCTTTCCCATTACAGGAGCCTTCCTGCTCCACTGTGACTTTATTCCCCTGCTAATGAAGAAAATGCTTGGGAGAAGAGTCACACTGAGGCCTAAATGATGAGGTCACTCCTTTTCATCAAGGGACAAGTCTTCATCAAGGGACAATATTGCACAATTTGCAATCATTCACAGCAGTGATGACTGGAGGTGATCAGTCATGGCTAGACTTTAAGGGAAAAATATCCGTTATCAAGCTATGGAAGAGGGAAACAAAAGGTGACTCATGAGCTTTAACCATTTAGAAACCAAAACTGTCACAAAGGTGGTAATTACAGTGGGAAGGTTGTGAACCATATAAAAAGAGAGGTGAATATTTTCAGTAACTATCCTCAAATCCTTCATGCAGCTCACATCTGCCAGGTCACCACCACCCTGCAGAGAGAGGATTTTCTTTTCCAAGAGAATTATACATAACCCTTGCAGGGTACAAGAAGAGGGGTTTTGTTGAAATGCCACCTCCAATATAAGGGATAACATGTACCCAAGGGTTTCACGGTGCCACAGTTGATCAGCAGTCAGGTGGATGTGCTATAAAACATGATCATACCCTATGGACACTGCAGTCCCTCCTGAGACCCAAGAGATTTCAAGAACAAGACTCTCTGGGCTGCAAAACACCTTCCTGCTGGTACAGTACCACAGCTCCAAAACCCCATGAGCCTGCTCAGCTCTGAGTGCACACTGTGCATAAATATAAATTCACAAGCTGGAAGGACATGGGTCTTTTGACTTTTCAGCTCAGATCTCCTTAATGAAATCAGGCAGTTCATTTTTTGTTTTCCTCTGAAGATACCTCTTTGTCGGCAGAAAAACAAAGGCGTTTTCCATGCTGATGGACTTTTTTCCAGGTTTGCAGGCTCTCAGAGTCAAACAGATACCACCAAGGGTGTAAAGCCAGACACTGGTATTCCAGTGTCAGAGGAGCATGATAACCCATCAGCACACCCACCATACAGTAGGAAGACCAGGGTCAGTATTTCTTGGGACAGCTGTGAGCAAGTGTTGCCAAATATCTCAGACTGCTTCCTTCTGCACAGACATCATGAGCTAAATATTACAGTAAATTTAAAAGCCTTTTTGCCTTCCAGTTCCCTTAGTGCATCATTTTACATAGCCCCGTGGAGCATTAAATCCAATTCTCTGTATAGTTGCATGCAAAATAGTAAGCATCATCGACTGCCTGAAAGTTGATATTACAAGGAGAGATTCCCGTATATAGTATACTCACATAGAATACTCGTCCTCCCCAATATATATACTTTTCATAAATCAGTACATTAAAAATAACAAAATCTTATGTTAGTGTAAGATATAATGAACTATGCTAGACTCATCCAACCCTGCTTAGTCACCACACATATCCCATTTGAAAAAAATGGTATGAGTAATTCTGAGTGGAAATCAGAAAAAATGAGTAACGAAGGCCAGCGGTAACAATGAGGCCAATGTCCCCTGTCACAGGCAGAATAGCTGCAATGACACCAAGAGAGTTTTGCCTTTGTATGCCCCTGGAGGCTCATGCCCTTATTTACAAAGGGATAGTCGAAGTTATCAAGAAATCCCTTTAATAATTCCAAAAAAGGGCAGATATTTTGTCATGGCTACCAGACCCATTAGTAACAACCTACTGATTAAAGTCTTCACTTCATGTAAGCACATGCCTTGAGCCATTGTCATGGAACATTTTGTTTCCTCAGAGAAGCAAGTGACCAGCTCTGATATTGCTCCAGTCTCCTGATATGTGCTGGGTGACCCTGACCCCAGGGAAGAGTTATCCCTCCCCAGCTATATCCACTTGTATGGATGGACCAGATCTGCAGCTTGCAGTGACGGGCACAACAGCAGCACAGGTCCATTCAGCCACTGATCCAGGCTTGCCTGTTGAAACTGGTGCCAGAGCCATTGTCTCCAGCTTACATGCACTGTTAATATATGCTCAGGTTACATGTACCCTGAGAAGAAAAACCCTGGGAAATAATTTCAGGTGTTATTCAATCATGCATTAGTGGTGTACAACATTAAAAAAATCTGTATTCCAGGTTTGACAGTGAAATCAACATCCTGGCCCTACTGAAGGCACCACAGATTTGCCACTGGTCTCCAGCTGAATGGAAGAGCTTGAACATCATGCAAAGAAGAAAAAATTATATAGTGTCATGCTGGGAGATTGCTATGTCAAAAGCCTGGCTATAATCTTGACTTTCAAGTGACACTTTTGTTAGCCCTGAGGTGTAGCCTGTATTCCCATCCTCCCACATGCTGGTATGCCAGGAGAAGCAGTGCCTGCTAAATGAATGGAGGATGGGAAATGGTTGAACATCCTTCTAAAATAACTTTTTATATACAAATACACATGCATGGATGCACAGAAACTAACAAGGTGGAAGGCTGAGGTTTTTGTTGGTTTTTTTTGTTTTTTTTTAACTGCAGAGTTTCCTTGAGTGCTCAAAGCTCAAAACAGATGAATTCTCATTTCACATACTCCTCCTAATCTCCCTGCACCTCCCACATGCAGCTGTACCATGTGGACTTTTCTGACTTGCAGAAGTCCCCGTTGTGCAGAGACCCAGTTCAAGGTCCATGTGGCAGCTCTGATCATCTAAGCTTTCAGCTACAGCTAAAGTGAATCAGAAAGTGTGACGAGGGCTCCCAGTCACCTGGAGGAGTGAGATTTACTTGCAACCACCACTACAGTTCATCTTTATCTGAAAGATATGAATAAAACTGTCTATAAAGCTCAAGAATTTTCCCCGTGCTTCCTCATACTTCATGCACCAGATATGCAAGAGATGTGTGGCACTTGCATTACGCAGGCTCTTGCCACATCATCCCCCTTCTATTCAGAGCCCCAGCCGCAGTAAAACCCCTGACACTCCCACAACACCTCCTGAATGCACTCACGATCATGGGACACCCTGTGCCTGAGCCATCCTGGCCTGAACAGTCACCTCTGGGAAAGTTCACCTATGTAGGGGAACAACCTCTGAGTGCACCAGGTGTCCTCCACCCCAGAAAAGAGCAGTCAAGAAATCAATTGGTGGCAGAGACACACAGATGCATCTCTCATCATACTTTCCCTTTCAAGTATGTTAGCTCCCTAGCTCAGCTGGCTTTCTCTAAGATAGGTCTCTAGAGAAGCATAAACAGGATGCCTGCATTTGTAGGCAAAGGCTCTGCATGCATTTACCTTCCCATGAGGATCTGACCACTTTCTATTTACCCATATCAAGGCCTCTGTTTCCACACAGGGCATTTCTTCACCAGCGCTTCAGTCACCCTCTTCATGGCAGCATCTAATAACCACAAGGAAGCACATCAAAAGAAGAGGGCAATGAAAGGAAGCATTCTCTGGCAGGAGAGAAAAAAAGAAAAACCCTCTGAATCCAAAACACTAACTTTTTCCCGCAATGTCTTGTGATACATAGGCCATGAAATGCAACCAAACAGATGCAGTGAGGTCTACTCAAGGCTTCCGCTTTGGATCGTCCGTCTTGGAAAATCCCCAGTAGCTGCAGACAGACCTTGCCTCTGGAAATCCCCTGCTCGCTGCGGTTCAGTCCCTTCGTCTATGGAGAAAACCCCAGCTGTGCACTTTACTCTCCTGTGTGGGTACTGCAAGGCCAATCTTGCATGAACAGCATTCGGAAAGGAGACAGAGGTTATTTTTGGCCACTCCAATAAGGAAAGAAGTGCAGGGTGAGGAAGATAGGGAAGAATCAGGTATGCCTCAGGTGGCATTTATTGTCCTACCCAGGGCAGGGGGAAGTTCAAACTGAAGAGGTAGACAATAGGAGTATCATATATATCAGACCCAGCTCTTCCCCATGCTCCCAGGCTTTCTGCAACCCAACCCAGACAAAGGGGACATATCCTGACCACAGGAACCATGCTAAGTGCTCTGCTATGGAGATGTGGCCTTAATCAGCACAGTGCTAGCAGGATTGTTCCCTCATCCCTCTGGGCTGGCTGGAAGGAGCAGCCCAGCAGATCTCCAAGGCCTGGGGTGACCGAGTCCCTCTTGGGTGACCTGGAAGCTACAGCCACCAAATGAGTGCCATGATCATTCACAGACTGTAGCAGCTTTAAAATCTACCAGCAAACCTCAAAGATAGCTGCAGTTCCTGGCCCCTCTCTCCTGTGCCAAGCAGATCTTGGCACAAAGCAAGAACTTGGCACAATAAACTGAGGGCTTTCCTTCAATGAAATCAATGCTGGCAGCCACGACAAGCATGTTTGAGGGCAGACACGTGGCTGGCATCATGCAGCACTAACGTGTTGGCCTTCAGCAGTGAGGGGAGCTGCCTCCTCCCCGCACAAAGGGTTAAAGCAATGTGATCTCATGCATTGAGGCAGGACCCAGCATGGTGCCAAAAAACAGGTCCCTGCTGCCAGTCTGGAGCTGCCCCACTTGAGGGACCCAACTCCTCCTCAACCAAGTTAGTACAGAAGTGGACCTGCAGGAAGATATCCATCACAGCTCCTAATGGGACATAAGGAGATGTAATTTTCACTTAGGACAGCATTGGTCATGACTCGTTTGCCAGTTGGCAGTTCTCTCAGTCGGTACAAGGAACTAGATCACCAGCTCTTCTCTTGCTACCTCATCATAAATGGAAACCAAAAAAACATGAAATACCACAAGAACTGACCCACTTCATTCACATCCACAGACTCAAGACTTCGCACACTGCTGAAGTCAGGCTGAGTCTCCCTCCAAATCCTGGGGAGGAGGACTGAGCAAGAAGCCAAACTGCCATGACTTTCCCAGTGGCCTTGCTGTGTGATGAAGCAAATACAGTCTCCTACAGACTGCATGATGCTGCCATGGTCTGTACTTTTTCTGCCACTTTCCAAGTTCTTTCTAAGCCTCAACTCCTTAAGCTATTTAATACTTTGATAACAGAGGCCAATACAATCATTTCCACTTTCTAGAGAGGGAGGAGACAAAATGGGAAGTGTAAGTCCATGGCAGAGGAAATGGGTCTCAGTAGGCCTGAGTTAGACCTCAGACCTGCCTTAGCAGGAAGTCTAGCCTTCCTGTTTTACCCAGTGCTTCCTACAGGTCTGAGCTTGGATCTCTGAAGGTAAGTGAAAAGGAAAGGAGGTTGTGATCCTGTAACTCAAACTGAAAGGGGAAGGCAACACTTGACAGACAAAGCTTTTATTAAATAAGCTTCAGGTCAGACTAAATTCTGCATCATGTATAAAATAACGCCGATAGTTTTCCGTGACTGATGGTGAGGAAACACTAAGATTAAGCAGTGATCATTTTTTGGTCACTGAACAACTAATTAGGATGCATGTAAAAGGGATAAACTCTTACCAAGGCAGTTCCAAGGCAGGTGGATGCACCTGCAGCCAGCCCTGCACTAGTGTGTACATCCCTGGGGACCTGACTTCGACACCACTCTCACACTGCTACAATACCACTGATACTGGTGATTCAGGTGGGATCTCTGGGAGTTATCTGGTGCAACCACCTGCTCACAGCAGGGCTTGCCTCAAAGGTGCAGCTGACCTTGAAGCCAGATCCCACCGCTCAGCCTTTTTACAGAGTTTTAGTAATTACAGAGGGGAAGAGAGTGGGAAGCGGGAAGCAATTCCCAATCTGGCTGTCAAGCTGCAGGGACTTCCAGGTAGTGTGTTCTCCACCCTGGAAGGGATGTGATGAAACGTTCGTGCTGTACCAGCCGTTTCCTGCTGAGCTGCTGCATGCGCAGTCAGCGCTGCGTAAAACCCAACACCGCGGCACCGCAAATCTGGGTCAGCATCTTGATGCACCCTGTGGAAACGAATGTTCCTTCCCTGTCTCTGCCCTGTCTCTGGCCAGGGTATGCACTGGTATCATATTTTCTTTGTATCCCCTCATTTGACAAGCATTTCCACCCGCTAGCCTTCACCCATGCGACACACCCACCCACCATTTTTTGGATGCGTGCCCAAATTCATTTCAAGGCCCCAGCAGCCACAGAGCGGACATTTTGAGCGGGTGAAATGCAAAGGAAAATTCACATGGAACAACATGCCTTGCAGCTGGCATCTCAAGTGAACAAAATCAGGGCGTGCTCCAGATTTGCTGCAACTGCCCTGAGAAAGGTTTTTGAAAAGCCACTGTCGCACAAGCACTTCTGCTGCGCTGCATTCATTAAAGTCTCCTCCTAATCTCCAGTGAATATTTGCCCAAGGCCTTCAGCCATGTCTTAAAATTGACATGAGACTGGAAGTCTCTGATAAAAGAAGACGCGAGACAGTGGCAACAAGAGATATCAAAGGTCAGGGTTGAAATAGATTGCAGGTCCAAACAGATTTAGCCTGCTCATTTTTAGCCTCTTCCCATCGGCGTGCCACACTTCCCCCTAAATATTACAGACAGAAAATATGTGCAGGCTGCAGTATCCATAAGGCATGGTCCAGTGCAGAGTGGAGGCTCAGGTGCAGCTGCACCTCCCCTGAAGCACCCTGGGGAAGGATGAGTCAGGGCATCCCGATGGACACCAGGTACCATCCCTAATCCCTTTCCCAGGGTTGAGAGTCTTGCAGTTCCATTGCAACAGAGCATTTTCTCCAAATAACAGCATTTTCCTCACTCAGACAAAGGTCTGATGGATTTGTTTCTATCTAAACCATCTCACAGTCAACAAAGGGCCTGAAATCTTTATTCTAAACTTTCAGTGGGCTCACAGATTAATTTTCAGCTCACAGCCCTTTTTTCTTGTCTCCCCACTCTGCATCAGAAACATGGGCAAACACCTCCCTGCCTTTAAGAGCTTCATCCTGCCCGACTGGGAAAATAAAACAGCCATCCCTTTGATCCTGCTGGGCTAATTAAGGCTCGATAGAAACAGGAAAGAAAAGCAATTCAGGGGAAAATTGTATCTCATTTCCCACTATCCCAGAGCAAATGTTCTCCAAAGTCACCACTTCAGGTAAAAGAAGGAAAAAAAAAAAAAGAGAAAAGGAGAGGCATTGAACAGACCTCCACTTAAATCAAGGTAGTGATAGTGAGTAGAAGTCCAGAGAAGTTTCTTTCTTATCAAGGTATTAGCAAACAGAGACCAAAAGCTGTACACAAAAAGTGATTTTTTTTTATTCCCGTTGGTTCAGGGAGCTGGCCTGCACCACAGTTAGCAGCTCTGTTCCCAGTTTCTCCATCTCAAGAAAGTGAGTCTCAAAGACTCTAACTTGAGGTAATAGCTCCCAAACAAAAACAGTTCTTTGATTAGGCATGGCCTAATGTGGGGTTTGGGGAAATTATTCTTTCCAAATGGAAACATTATTTTAAGGAGTATTTTGTTTTGTAAAAAATGGTATCAGAAAGAAATGAAACCAAAACCTGCACCAGATTTCTGCACAGCCCACAAAACCTTATTTCCTATTTTCTAATAAAAATGCTACCAAGAAAAAGTTTAAAATCTTTAAAACCCTGAAAAAATGTTAACAGTTGCTGACCATGCTTAATTCCAAAGAATAATATCTGATAACTGAGTCACCAAAACTGTACTGAAAATCCTGCAAAAGCAGGCATTTTGCAAGACTATCATTATTCTGCCCCTCAAATAAGCCTTATCAACAGGGGAATCTAGGTGGCACCACGATAGCCAGCTGCATGAAAGTTAATCAGAAGGAGCTAATTTCAGATCCAATTTTCTTGAAACCTTTTGCAGACTTGCTCGAAATTCTCATACAGCCATTTTTAAAAGTCTTTTTTTAAGGAGGTGATTATCAGTTTAACCCATGTTTGATATTATTTTCCAAGTTGAGAACAGCCAGCCACAGAGGGCTAGTGAAGCAGAGGGCTCTCAGTAAAGACAAACCCAGATGAGACTTCTGAATCAATTTAAGAAGCTTGCCTGAACATGATTTCCTTCTTTATTTGGGAACTGCTAAAAGGCAGTCAATAGCTACACAGCCCTTCTTTCTGTTTTAGAAGATTTTGAGTTAAGGAAGAAACATTATTCTTAGCACAAAAATCCATCCAAGCAGAACATGTTTGAAATAATCCTAAGTGCTAAAACTGTTTGCATTAACAAGTTGCAGTAGTTTATTCTTTTCTTGTGCCTGTTAGATGACATTCGCAAGACAGGAGCTCATGGCAGGGCAGCAACCTAAACACCATGGATGATTTAAAAAATTTCTACTGTTAGGAAAGCTGAGAACCAATCTGCTCCAGTGCTTTCACCTTCTCCATGGCAGAGGCAGTTAATGAAGAAGAACTGAGAACACAAACCATACCTGCCTCAACACCAGCTGATGCTCCTCTGCTGCCCGCTGTGGGATTCCAGCTGAGCCCCTAAGCTTGTCCAGCTTTGCCCTGCTGTGGGTTGCAGTCCCATCCAAAAAGTGCCCAGATGAGGCTGTCCTTCTCCCAGGGTCACAGGCAGCCATAGGCTGCTCGGGAATGAGGGGAGAGTGAGAAGCCGAAACGGGCACACAGAATGAGGGGAAAAAACTAAACATTTTTTAAAAGCCCCAAAGTGAGATCAAGATCCTAGCATAGGGTACCAGGTGCAGGTGGGATGTGCTGGTCTTGCTTAGGGATACCTGGCTGCAGGAGGCTTGTGTTGCACCACGTAGAGGCAGTGCTCCCTTCCCTCCTGCAAGCACCAACACTTTCTGTGGGAGCCCCACTCTGTTACTTACAACAAAAATTTTAAAAAGAGTTATAAGTGAATTAGTGAATAAAAGTCTCCTAAGCTTTTTGGTCTGGAAATTTAATTTTTCAGACATTAATACCTGGCACAGGTCAGAGCAAGGAATGGTGTGGTCTCAGGGACACATTCAACACTAACATTTCCACGTCTGTGTCATGATAAACCTGAAAAATCCAATTTTTAAGTTTTTCTGCTAGCTAGAAACTGTTTTAAAATAAATCAATTCAAAAGTGCAGAAATTCCTCCCTTCTACAACATACCACAATATAAAGTGCTGCTTCCTTTGATAGCTTTAATATTAACATTTCCTTCAACTTAAATATACCAAATGAAAAGTAATAGGAGTATTGCTGGTTGAAACAAAATACCTTCCTCTTGTCACATCGGTCCAGTCTGGCACCAATTGGAACAAACTGAGGATGTCAAACCAGCCATGCATCTCCTCCTGCTACCTCCTGAATGCTGGTATGATCCCACAACATGCTTCGATTTTGACAGACTCCATTTTCCGATGCAAATGTGGTTTGGAGAAAAGCTCTGAGCCACTTCTGGGGAAAGCAGCTCCAAAGCCTCTGTCAAGAGGCAGATGCAGGCACAGGCTGAGTGCTCTCCTGTCAAAAAACAGGTACAAATTCAGTGCAAGGAGGGACAGAAGACATTTTTCCAGGGGTGCAACAACCTCTTCCTGGCTTTTTATATCCCCGTGTAACAATTTCATAATCAGATTGCAAGGGCTTTTTTTTTTTCGCCCTTAGCTGCACTCTGGGCTGTGCGGATTCTACCGCAACATACACATAAAATAGTCGTTGGCAGTATTCTATAATCACCCAGGAATGCACTGGGTGTCACAAGGGGCTTTGCTCAATACAGCTGTTCACTGGCCCAGCTGAACAATAAACATTTGAAGTATGGCAAATGTTCTTTGAGGGGGAAGGTTTGTTATTAATGTAAATACAAAAGGGCTCTTGAAATGGCCCAATGACTTCAGCTTCACTTGAGGAGTGCCCAAAGTTATGAAGGTGGAGAATACAGAAGCTGAAAACCAAGATGTTTTTTCCTTGTTATTCCAGCGGTGAGAATTCATTTAAAAATATCTGTATGACCTCAGGGGAGTCACAACCACAGAACCCAGAAGATTAAAGAAAATAAGCTTAAAATACCTTCCTCACAGAGTCATGCATTTCTTTCCCGATTGTAAGAAGTGATGGGGAAACCTCAGAAGGTCCAGAGGTTTGGATACATCTCCAGAGCAGCTGATGCCTTCCTAAAATGCCCCTCAGGGAAGATTTCTGTTCATATTTATTGGGAACAAGAAGCTGGCAAAGTCTGAGCTCATGCCTTTGCACTTTGAACCCAAGTCCTTCACTACCTGCTTGTCCACGCTGGTTCTCACTAACACAAGTAATCAAGGCTTCAGATCCAATACCATTAGCAACAATGTTGGCCAAACTACAGAAGAGGTCAGAAGCTGTGAAGAGCCAACAGTAAGTTGTTGAGATGACATTTTCTGTGGGCAGAGAGTCACAAAATAAAAGAAAATTCAAGCAGTAGGCTTTCTTGGAGGTTGTAGTTTTCCCCATCAGAGATATTCCTCCCATCATGCCAGACTTCCAATGGCTGATTGCATTTGCACAGCAACCAGTCAGCAACTAGGTGGTTTTTTCTTTATTTATATTTGCTTTGAATTATATGTTTTCTGTCAGCTTTAGAGGTAGATAAAACCTAGCTGCAGCAACAGCTTTTAAATCAGCTATCATCTGTGCTTCAGTCAACAGAAACCTTTAATTAAAGCATTGAGTTACACGGGGTTTGGTTACCATATAACTAGCAACATCTTCAAATATTTGGATTGTAAACAATCTTCATAACTTGGAGACAGGCATCATCTTTCCTGCTTCACGTCAAAGGCTTTGCAGGCATTTTGTAGGGTCTGGCAACAGGGAATGACAGAAGGAAGTGCTGATAAGGCGCTGCAGCTCAGCAGGAAGGTAGTGCAGGAAAAATACAGTATATAAGTAATGGTTTGTGATCCCTTATTTTCCATGGCTTGGGAAAAAACTCTAGGATCTCTGCACTTATCCCAGACCTTCATTTGATGGTACACCAAGCCATGAAGCTCACTAATGCTCTGGTTGAAAGTACAAAAAGATGCTGATTTTACAGTACTTACTAGCCAGATGCTTTCAGTGGTGTAGAGCTATTTATTTATATGTGATATTGTAAGCATCCTATTTCATCTTGCTCTTCAGATTCAGGAGAAAGGACCTGCATACTAAAAAAGAGCATTGGACATTACAAGTATTTATGGAGAAAAAGAACAACTAAAGAGATTCCTATTAGCTAAATGAAAAACATTAAATGTGCTAAATCAGTAGGTATTCTGATTAGTATGCAGTAAGTATCTGCTCAAACTAAATAGGCTGAGTCTGCTAAAATACTTCACAGGCCAGATGTAAAATGGTATTCAGACAGCCTAGTAAGTAACTTTAAATTCTTATTAATATCAAGGCAACGGAATTTTATATATCTCTACCTTTTTGTAAGTATACACTATGAACATTTTCTGCCCCATATTCCTCTACCTTCAATCACAAAATATAAGTTTGTTGTCTATAATCCAATACTAAAATACATATCAAACAGGATCTCTCACAGAAGAACAGACAAGAGAAGCAGTAGATGATGCAAAACATATGGCTATTTTTAGAAATCCCATCCTCATCCAAAAGTATGAAATAATTATATTTGTCTATTCCAAAAAGCACCTTTTTTAAGGTCTCTGGATTTAGGTTTCATTTTAGTTAAGCGTTTCAGAAGAGGAGAAGCATCTAAGTGTAAAGCTGTACCCAAAACAGAGTCTTTACCTGCCATCAAGCCCTGAAGGAACATATGTTATAGAGATCCCTGCAGGATTGCAAGTTTATCAGGTTCACCAGAAAGTCTCTGCATGATGACAGCTGCCCTAGAGAAACCTGATAATATCCACCCCAAGCCTCAGTTATAAACTAGATGTCTCCTCCATCTTCCTCCTTCCTTGAAAGATGAGTCCAGCAGGCCCTTTTCTATGGTCATCAATTTTCAAAAATGAAACTTTAGGGATGCCACCTCCTCCCCGGCGTTGTATATCAACCACATTTTTATAGCAGCTGGTCTGGAAGGGCAGACTCAGCTCCTTTCTCAGCCCATCTCACACCTTCTCATAGGGCATTGAATTGCTGAATGCAATCCAGATTAGGAAGAGAGCTGGTGAAGAAGCAAAACAGAGAGAAGAACAGCCCTTCACCTCTCCCCTTGGGGCTCTGTCACCATGCAGTAAAAAATCCACCATTCATGGGACTAGACAGAAAGAAGGAGAGAACAAGCATGGAGGGGACGTCAGTCTGGAGTCTGGTCAGGACAGACTGGTCCCTGCTTCTGAGGTTGTGTTTGGGTTTTAATCAATGAGCACTCAATGTTAAGTGTATAAACAGCCACAGAAGGAGCTCCTATCTGGGCCAATGCCTAAGAGAATGCTATTAAAATGCAACAGACATTGTCTCATTAAGAATCATGCAGCACAAAGTGTCCTATTTTGCAGAGCTAGGCATGAGACACATTGTCTTGTCTTGGAAAGCTTTTAAAGGGTTATAGTATGTTCCAAAGCCATTCACCTCAATGGGGAGGGTTTCACTGACTCACCAAAGTTGGATCAGGTCATTATGGCAATAGATCTTGCTACACACAGAGATGTATCCCCGATTCTGGAGTGTCCAGCATACTGCCACGCACACATTTCTGTATTAGGCCACAGGACAGGCAAGTGTTATGGGTATTGTTATTCTTCCAGTATCCCTCAGCCACACAACGGCTCCACGTCCAACATCACCCTTAGGCACTTAACATTTCCTTGCTTGCGTGCTCCTTACAACAGATATACATCTGTTTGGGTTTTTGGGGTTTTTTCATGGGCTGCACCTTTAAATCCTTAATCACTGCACTGGATAAAGAAGCAAGAATGCATTGTGTGTTCAAAGCAGTGTAGATATAGCTAGGAAGGCCCCCTCCTCTAATTAAAACCACCCATTTGCTCTTTGTGTAAAGAGAAACATAACACAGCAGGAAACAACTGTCATATCAAATACCCCTTTATGGTAATTGTGGTTAAATACCATCTTTTTAATGGTAACATACTTATACAGGTTTGGCAACAGATGTAAAATAAGTAATCACTTTTGCTGGAGGGCTACCAAAATGGCAGGTTGCCCAAGTCAATCAGTTCTCCCAGGGACTGGGAATGTAGAAAGCAATTTCGTGCTGCAAGGAATATGACAATCTATTTATAATGGCACAGTATGCGAGGCTGAGAGGAGAAACTGCAGCTGTTGTATAAGGATTATAAGTGACTGATTGTTTCTAACAAAATGTATTGCTATATCAGAAGGAAGTACAAGTTTAGCTGCCTGGCTGATTTTCTTCCCCTTGTACAGGTGTGGTGCCAGCTTGAATGAAATCAGGCACTAAGACTAAAAATGTTCTTTTGTGATCTCCTTGTTGACATTCCTAGGTAGCCTCTGTCAACTCTCTTGGGGACCTACTCCACCAGAACCCATCCAGCCTTTGTTAAATTGAAGAAAAAAGCCAGCCCAGATTCAGAAGACCCCCAGGGAGCATCACGAAAGGTAGGGAGCATCACGAAAGGTAGAGAGCATTCCTAAGTGTTAAATAATAGTCCGCCCTCTTAGTTTTTGAAAAAACTTTGCTTCCTGTTTCATATTTACTTCTGTTCCAGCTGCTGTATGTGTTTCTATGGGCAGTTAAATAACAGTCTATCCATCCTAAGGGAAGGCTGCTTGCCAGTGCAGAAAAGCAAATGATTCCTGCATTCCATGTACAGCACATTACACATGCCAGATGTTATGACTATTTTGTTTAGGATCAAGGACACAAAAATTAGCAAACAGCAAAATTATCAAAGCACCCAAAGCCACCCACTCTGGAGAACCCATGATCCAGCAGCTGACCGAGTCACAGGAGACATGGGTCCATGCTGTGCTTCCCACCCTAATTTGAAAGGGCCCAAGGACTACAGCAGCAGCAGCAGGATGGGATTTCTCTAGCAACATATTCAAGGCCCTTCATCCTTTGTAAAGACTTAAACAGAAAACAGGCTCAGCAAAACATGCTTTTATCAAGTAGGATGCTAAGCATGATCTTGCTGTTAATATAAGCAAGGGGACTTTTTGCTTGTTGATGTGGTTAACCATAGTGCAGGGTGTAGTCTATCTCCTAAATATGTGCTCACTCTTTCCCTGCAAGAAGATAATCCAGGCCTGATGACATCTTTCCTACACCCTTATCTATTACATAGTCAGCTGAAATCTGGGAGACAGAGACGAGTCTGATGAGAGACCCCTTGCATGTAAATAGCCGTATTTTACCCCCTTTATATCCTTGGAACATGCATTTTCCATGGCTGTTTGATGGAAAGAAGCCTAGTCCTCAGTTTAGGCATCCCACTACCCCAACCTACTCAAAGCCAAATAGCAGCAGACATTTAAGAACTCACAAGCCCCTTGATTATGAAAACACAGGACTGATAGAGGCACATGGACAATTAACCGGTCCCCTGCTGTTTTGTCTTTCCCCATCACCTCAAGATCATTCTCTGGCACACAAAGGCCTGACACACACACTCAAGCTGTGACCCTTCCCGTGGGATGCTTTCAGCCAGCACGGTACATCTTCAACATGAGCCACTTCCACACGTTTTTTCAAACAGCTGATTATTTGGCAGGCAAGCTACAGTGCCGGCTAGTGACACTCAGAGATGCCACCATACAAGGTGGGGGGTCACCCCAGCACTGAGACAAAGCTGAAGCAGACTACAGCATGTTATTAAGGAACAGATCAGGCACCTGGCTGCTGCAATCCAACCACCAGCAGCCCTTCATGTTCACCCGGATCTAGCACAGCAAGTCACGTACACGCACAAACCCTGCACCTGGAGGAGATGGGGAAGTTTTTCTGTGCTGTTTGTAAAGAGGTTTATTGCTCTCTGCATCATACAGAGAGCTGCAGCTCTACTGGCCCTTCCCAACTGCACAGAGGGAAAATAATTTTTTGTTACATTCTAGATGGGCAGCTGGGGTATGGGATAAGACAGATCTCTCTATAAATATACACACACACAGAGTCCTAAACAGACTATTCTTTCTGTGTAAAAAGGTGCATTTATGCAGCACCTTTCACCAGGGATCTTGAAGTACTCTGAAATACCAAACATCACCAGATCCCTGTAAGGGCTGGGGTAGTCAAGGGAAGCTGGGAGAGAGCTCTTACAATGCCATGTTTCAGCACACTGGTGTAAGAGCAAGAAACCACATAGGTAACCTGAGAAACTGTGTGGGGCTTCAGGGAATTTTTGCTGTTAAAAAGTTTCCATTTGCATCTTTCAAAACTTTCTCTTTTAAAACATCAAAAAAAGAGATAATTTTAATGACGTTCAGAGACAAAACCCTAATTCTAGTACATTCTGGAAAGCTTAAGTCAGCCCCACAGCTCTGTTGCATGCACTACTGCTCTCCAGCCATTGTCAAGATGCACCAGCGTGCACATAGATGGTCTGAATATATCAAGTAGTGATAACAAGAAGCCAGTACAATTATTCTTCACTCTCCAACACTGAAGAATTAAGTGGTGCTTTAAAACTGAAATTAATTTATACCGTTAAGAGATACCTTTACCCCTCCAGATTAGTGCAATAAGGCCTTACCACAATTAAAATCAGACCTAATAGGTGTTCAGTAACTGAAAAAAAGACTTCAGTACTACCTACCTTTCGGCCTCATCCAACCCTGAGATTAGCTCAGTTGGTTGGAGCCTGGTGCTAATAACACCAAGGTTGTGAGTCCCTTCCAACTCAGAATATTCTGTGATTCTGACATTATATTTGAAACTGTGGGACCTGGGTGTATGACCCACCTCCATGCTAGAAGTGGCAAGGTGTGTAGGATTTTCTCTCCTTCTCCCCCTCAACAGCCTAGTTGCTATGTGAAAGAAAACCAATCAGGTAGGCCAGAAGGCAGCTGCAGCATGCTCCAGACAGCTTCATGGAGCACCTGCAGAGCAGATCTGCCCCGCTGTTAAGCCTCTAAGTGGTTGTGCCAGAGCAGAAGTTCAACTTCTCCAGTCCATCACAATATGTGACACTGAAGACATCACTCAAGAAGGATCAGAAGTAAGAACACAGAGCAGGCGGGGAGTGCTATAAAGCAGTCAAGGTGAAACATGCTGGTTCTGGGAGCTAAAAGAGAGCCCCCAGCAATCCCTGCTCTATGGTTGCCTCCCCACATTGCATGCACCCCCACCCTTTCCCAAGGGCATAAAGAAGGCCTTTGCCTGGATCTCAGAGTCCATCCTCCCTGGGAAATTTTCTGCAACTGTAAGCTACTGTCTTCAGGTACAGGATCACAGCAAAAACATCTGGCACAGCATCCTCTTTCTCCTTAAATCCAAGATCTTCGACCCCCAAGACATGCCAGTTGCTCCTGAAAAGAGAGGCCGTTACAGTTACAGCAGTTACATCCAACCTTTTTTGGGGTTAACAAGTGCAATGTAATGGACGTTTACAGCAGCTGACAGGTACCCCATGGATTCAGTTCTTCACTGCAGCTGAAGGTACTGACAGCTACCATATGTGGTTGTACCCTGTAACTGCGCCTCATCAGCAGTTAAAGCCAGGTAGAGAGGGGGAATAGAACTTCATCTGAAGAAACCCAGAAGCACTTTGATGAGGAATGACCACGGCTAAGATGAAGGTGACTTCATTTTAGTGGCTGGATCCTGCACATATCTCTTCAACTGCAGTCTTTTTATTAGTCACATTTTCATGGGTGCCAAGAATCTAGCTACAAAGAACATTGTACGACTCAGACATGGAAAAAGTTAGTTCTTTGTGGTATCACATTTTAGATGAAAACCCACTTCCTCTCTTGCACAGCAAAGCAAGAAAGCGTAGGCTTCAGTTTTATCAGTCATTGCATCTGTGCCTTCTTAACAACTTTAAAGTCTGTGAGCCAAAAACGTATCTTTCCCTCTTTTACATTCATGTAAATTTGAAACATGTATAGCTTCATTGGAGTTTACAATGGTAAAAATGATGAATGCTGGAATTTTGTTTTTTTCATTCAAGAAGAACAAATTGTTTCACAGAATAATATGCTTTCACTTGAGCAGGCTCAGAAGTTATTTCTCAAACTAGACCAATAAACTATATTGATTTTCAGTGTGCTGCCACACATGGGTTCACAGGGTGGGTTTCAGACACATTATCTGCTGTGGCGTGAAGGCACAGCTCTGTAGTAACAGGAGTCTCTGAGGAAAAGGAAGCACTCACTGTTGCTCACAAACCTTCTGGCTAGTCCCTTCTGGTCACAGCACAGTCTGTTTTTACCATTTTGACCATTTAAAGACCTTTTCCTCTTCTAGCATTTGTTATTACTTCTACTTCTTGTTATTCCAGCAGTAAAACACAAGTATCTATTTTAAGGTTTACTTTATACCCTGAATTTTCACTAGGAGAGTAGAGCAGGTTGGCAGTGGGCAGATGTATCTTTCTGCCCTCTATCTCATGCCACTGCTCACACGTTCAAGTATCTTCAAGAGGGATGTTACTTCTTCAGTGTCTTTCCTCAGCTGAGCAAAGTGTAATTCTCAGTGTATTTCTGTGGTCACCCCTAACTTTTTTATCTGCCAGTCTGCTTAGCTAGCTGTCTGGTTTGATATTTCTAGTTTGCACTTAACCAGGCCGGATATTTCCCCTTTGTCTTTCCCCATAGTCATATGCATCAATCAGAGCTTTTCTTTAATTCTTTTTGCAGCAGATAGGGAAGAAATATAGATGAAGCCATGCTTACAAACACCTCCACAGAAGAAATCAACACCACACAAGAAGCTCCAGCTATATCAACCTCAAGATGTCATAATAATTGGAAATAGAATATAGGCCTATAAAGTATTAAAAAAAAAAAAGTAATTACATCCTGTACTTACGTAAGAAAAATATCGACCTCTTAGTAGGAACTACAGTATGGCTAATAACAATATATCCCTGTGAACTAAAGGCCTGGTTCTTATTATAATCATTTAACCAATGAATAATTTCAGATGAATCAAAACCCAAATAATTTATACAGAAATTACACACATTTTGGTATCAGAATAGGAAACACTGCCCATGTGACCTTCTTTAAGAACGAGATTTTCACATTTCTAAACTGTTAATAACTGGTGTAATTACTAAGGGTATTTAAGTCGTTGGTTTTAATAAAGTATGACAATAGCTGATGAACATTTCACCAGAATGTCACTGCTATCACTTTCCCTCTGGCATCTCAGCTTTCCACTGTTTAGAAAACAGTTTCCGCATTCCCATTTGATTTTTTCAATAACAAATCTCAGATCTCTAGTCAGCCTAGAATATTACATTACCAGCCTTTTTCAGAAACATCATAATTCACACATTCTGCACCTACTGACTAAGTAGAAAGCAAAGCCATCCGTCACTGGAATTAGTCTCCCACACAGCTGCCACTTGTAAGAAAGGGGGATCAAATGCTTCTTTCCTAATCTTCAGTCATTTCCATCTCTTGATATCTGACATGGAACACATTGTTGGAACACACTCTCCAAGACTCTTTGCCCCAGAGTTTTACCCTTACGAGCCTAATACACCAAAACCCTTGGCCTGTTTCTATGCTTAGAGAACAGTTTCTCTACCATGCTGCTGCTTTTTCCTACTCACAGTTGTATTTTGTAGCAATATTTTGTATGAAGTTATTTTATATAAAAGGTTGAGCTCTGGGGAAAGTTTAAACCATACCCCTCCAGGAATTACTGAGTTTGTTGACTGCGAGGAGAAAAAAACCCTTCTAAATTTTCAAACTTTTTAGAAACATTTTAAACAAGTACAACTAATTAGAGCCTGATCAAAGCCAAGTGAAGCCCTATGGAGAAGCTGCATTCCCTATATTTGTGAAAATCAGGCCATTTAGATAGTTATTTAAATATGGAGTATTGGAACTAAGCCAAAGCCCTTTGAAATCAATGGGACTTTTTAATGACTTTAATGCAATTTGTATCATAACTTTAGAAAATAACTTATTTTCTTTAATTCTTTGTTGCTGCTGACTGACACAATATAGATTGAGACATTTTTCAGTTGCAAAATCTACGTAGGGTGAATATATTCACACGCAATAGTTTAGGTTGAAAGAGACCAAGATCTTGAGATGATCCAGTCCAACCCTCCAGCTCAAGGAGGGCCAGCTAAAGCAGGATGCCTGAGACTGTGTCCAGCTGGATTTTGAGTATCTTGAAGGATGGAGACTCCATAACCCCTCTGGGAAACCCATGCCACTGTAGAACTACTACAGCTTAAAAAAAAAAAACTACTACTACAGTTAAAAAAAAAGCAAACCAAACATTTGTTATTTTTCCCTTATCCACCAAGGTAGTCATATCACTGTAGAAGGCAACATGGTTGCTCAAGGGTACCTTTATAACTCAGCCCATTCTGATGACTCCAAATCACTTGCTTATCCTTCATGTGTTACAAAATGCCTTCCAGGAAGTTTTTCTTCTTCACCTTCCCAAGCATTGAGGTGAAGATGAGCAGCAGTTCCTCAGCTTCAGTTCCTTTCTTCCTTTCTTGAATATAGAAGTGATATAGAAGTTCTATCAGTCTTCAGGAGCCTCTCCCAGTCATAGTGACCATTTGACATAGCCAAAGATAATCAAGAGTGGCTGGCAGTGACATCAGCCAGCTCCCTCAGCTCTCATGGGTGCAACATGTCAGACCTCAGGGGTGCACGTCCAGTATGTTTAAGCGCTCCCTAGTCTGAGCCTCCTTCACTGAAAGTAAGTCCTCCTTGTTCCAGACTTTTCCCCTAGTCTCAGGAGCCTGGGATTCCCAAAGGTTAATTTTACTGGTCAGGTCTGAAGCAAAGATGACATTTGCTGACCTCTGCTCATTTTCCTACTTTTCAGGATGGTCCTTTCTTGAGCTTGAAGGAGGTGATCCTTCAATATCATCCAGCTCTCCTGGACCCCTTGTCTCTCCAGGGCCATGTCAGGTCTTTAGGCTGAAGTCTGTTAACCAGAAATCCAGGGCTAATTTTTGGCCTGCTCCCTCCTCCACCACCTCATAGTTACTGCAGCCAAGGCTGCCTTTGACTTATGTCCTAGACCAGTTCTTCCTTATCTCTATCAGGTCCAGGAAATCACCCTTGCCTGTTGGCTTCTTGATTACTTGTGCTAGAAGAGCTGTCATCAGGGCACTCCAGAAACTTCCTGGATTGCTTGTGTTCTGCTATTATTATCCTTCCACCAGCTATGGTGTGGGTCCTCCATGAGGACAAGGGCTATGAACATGACGCTTCTTTAAGTTGTTTAAAGGCCTTATCTATTACTTCTTCTTAATCAGGAGGTCTATAGTAAATACCCACTGCAACATATCAGACTGCCTGATATGTTCATTTTGATCCATAAACTCTTGACCAACTCCTGGCCCATTCCAAGGCAAAAGTTGTCAAAAATCAATTTACAAGTCCCTATAAGTAAGAAAGGACAACAATGTTGTAGTCACTTTTAACGAAAAGAAAAACCAACCCAACCCCCAAAAAACTAACACCCCAAAAACCAGAAACACAAACAACTAAGTGCACTCTCACCAATAACAAAGGTACACTGTAGAAGTTCATTGTGCCAGGTCAACCTTCAGCTTTGCAATGTCATGCCTGGCAACGCTCAAATGTATGACTAAGAACTCAAGGACAGGACTGCTTAACTCAAAGTTAAGGTTTTCTATCCAGCCTCTGAGGTTAAGAAACGTACCAGTGATGCTGCAGACCTGAACTAAACCCCACTGACACACTTCCCTGTACAAGTGGGAGGAGTTTTGGAGAGGTACAGACCATGAGGGGACAAATGGGGAAAAAACCTCTGGGGGCAGCCTGTCTAAGCTGTGCAAGCACAAATGTTGACAGAGCTGGTGATTTCGCAGCGAGTCCAGCCCGTCCTGACGCATTGTCACTGTTGTACGTGGCACAGGGCTGGAGGATCCTGCACACACAGAGAACCACCCATGCTCTGAGGCCAACAGGGCAACATCCCTGCGACTCCAACAGTCGTAACCGGGCTCTGCAGAGAGTCCTGGCCACCAAGCCAGTCCAAAAGGTCAAGATAGAAAGGTGAGTCCAAGGCTCGGGATCTGGCCCCAAATCAGTAGGGCAGCCAGTCAGGTACAACAGTAGGCTATGGATGTACTCCCAAGAAAAGGGAGTTGAGGCCTCCATAGGCCATAGATAGGGACAAACACACTTCAGAGAGGGAGAAGGTCAGGACCAGCCACACTCAGAAGGAGGCAGGCAATGAAGAGACATATGGATACAGGACAGCCTTCCTATTTGTAAGGCAGCATTTTGCAGAATAAAATCATAGAATCATTTTGGTTGGAAAAGACCTTTAAAAATCACTGAGTTCACCCATAAACATAGCACTGCCAAGTTCACCACTAAGCTATGTCCCCAAAAATATGTTTGCCACAGGAAAATTGCTATTTTCCTTTAATTCTGATACAGTGAGATCCCTCTCAGGTCTTATTTTTATGCTTCTCAGCCTCTCCTTTACTTCACAAGGCTATTTTCTGTTGTTCTAATAATAGATCACGCTGTAATTCTCATGACTAACACATAATTCTTGATGCAATCCAAGTCCTACCTCTGCTTGTCTGGAGTTCAATCTTGACTGTCTAGCAATTGCTGAAAATGAAACTCAGACAATGCTTGACTGAGCATAGAATTTATTATTCGACTCTGTGTTACTATTACATAGGGCTCAATTATCATCTCCTGTCTCTTTCAGAAACCTGGATATGCTCAATGATAGATATTACTGAGACCTCACAAAAAATAAGAGTCATCCTGTGTCTGAATACAGTGCTCTTCCTTTAGTTTCTTGTTTAATTCCTGCATGACAGTCCACCATCTTTTACAAATCTTAATTATTTCAAGTCCCAGTTGGCTTATTTCCCTAAATACTGTTGCTTTGGTTAAAGACCCACCATGGTACCACTCTACAGATAATTTGAATCTAAAGGTTTCTACTGCATATTAGTCTGAGGCCTCAGTTTGCCCATTTGACTAGCATTTTTAAAGACTTAATAGCTGTTTTACTGCATCATTATCAGGATGTTTAAGAGGTAAGAGCTCCACTGCTTTCTCCAGCGAGGAGGAAGTATGATTTGTGCAGTTCAGCATTTACACAGTGACCTTTTACCAGGTGGAAAAGAAAGGGCAAGTAGAAGACTGCCTCACAACTGTATGCTTTTAAAAAGGGTGTACATATTATATAAAATCTGTCTATCCATTTACAGATAATGTATAATATGAAATATCAATAGATACATAAAAATTACATTGATTCCTCCCTCACCAACCCCCTTGTTTATGTAAAGATTTCACAGGGACATTTGTATTTTTGGAAAGTGCTTTAAGGCATTTATTGTAAATATGCTGCAAATATGGAAATTGATTGATTGATTGACCTCGTTGTGAGACTAGTGTTAATAAAACTCACTGGCAGGTTATCAAGAGACATAAAACAATGCCATCTATGTCCTTTTCCCAAGAGGCAGAAGCATTTTTCCTGACTCTGCAATAGCTCATTTGCAAGTCTCAAGGTCACAGTGAGTAAATCTCCATCACCCATTACTGTCTAGCCTTGATTGTCTCACTGGTTGCTGTTTAACCAGCAGTGATGGAAGCTGGTGATCAGACTGTGGGGTCTTACCAGCAAAAGCTTGTCTTGTGTGTACTGAGGCTACACAAAGATAAGGTATGGTCCAAGTGCTTTAGAAGTGGCCCCATCCTTCTGTAACATTACCCTGAGGCTGCTCAGCACCAGGCAACATCAGGCTCTGCACCACAGGGACAGCACTGCAACCCCTGGGTGCCCTCATCCTATTCCCAGCACAGATGAGAGCTTGGGCCCATCCCATCCTCAAACAGCCTTCAAGGGAACTTTGAAGGAGCTTCAGGACTCCAAAGTCAGGGGATTGTTCCGTGATCTTTGCTCTTAGGCAAAGATTTATTATATTTCTCTGTTATTATATTTTCCAGTGTGATGGCTATCTGATACTGTAATGACAAGTAATGTCATGACAAGCTGGAATGGTGCCTCAGACACTTCCCCTACTGTTCATGATCCCATTCCATAATTGTCAGATCATAAGACTACTAAAACCATCTCATCATTTAAACTAGCTTGCAAACTACTGCTGTTACTTCTGATATTTATTATTCTGCTGAATCCACTAATCTGTATGAAAAATTGGTATATATTTGTTTCCCAAAAGATGGCCTGTCTTGATATGAATACATCCAGAGATGAGGATCCACTGCTGCCATTAGCAGTTTTCCCAGTGACTTATCAACACAGACCAGTAAAAACCTTTTCCTAACTTTTGGTTGAGCCTCAGCTAGTGGTTTTTATTACAGTTTTTTTCCACTAAATTCAGTTTCTGTCTAGATTCAATACTTGCTATATTCCATGTTTATTGGGCTTATGCATCATAACAAAGAAACCTCTTGATATTTTTTCTTTTTTTTTTTGGCAGGTGAAGTGTGATGAGTTCTTCAAACTCTCTGGACATCATTTTCTTTAAATGCAAGAATCATTTCAGAGGCATTTCTCTGAATGGTTTTTTCCCATACTTTTTCTTTAAATGGCATCAAGAGAACCAGACAGACTGTTTCAGTGCTGGGCCCACCAGTGTCATCTGCTGAAACTGCCAGGGGTAGGGAACCTCAATGCATCCCACTCCTACCAGTTTGATGTTGGTGCCAGCAGTAGATGCTCAGAGCCTGGAGAGGGATCACAGGTCAGCAGGAGAGCACCTGCTGAAGAGCAGCACAGAGGAATCCCAACCACTCCAGCCAGCATGCTGGCTTCATGGGGGCCTAACTTAAATGCCTCTATGTAGATACACATAGAATAGGGAATAAACTTGAGGAGTTTGAGATGTGCACACACCTGCAGGGCTGCGATTTTATCGGTGTCACCACTGAGACATGGTGGGATGATGGTTCCTATGACTGGAGCATTGGAGTGGAAGGATACAGGCTCTTTAGGAAGGACAGGTAGGAGAGATGAGGAGGGTGTGTTGCCCCCTATGTCAATGATCAGCTGGAGTACATGGAGCTCCACCTGGGGATGGATGAGGAGTCTACCAAAAGCTGTGGGTCAGGATTAAAAGGAGGGCAGGGACAGGTGAGGATCTCCTACAGCCACGCAACCAGGAAGACGACATGGATGAGGCCCTTTATAGACAGGTGCAGTCTCATGTTCACAAGCCCTGATCCTCTTGGGAGACTTGAACCATTCCAACATCTGTTGGAGGGACAACACAGCAGGGTATAAGCAATCAGAAGATTTCTGGAATGTATTGGTAACTATTTCCTTCTGCAAGTGACAGAGGAGCCAACAAGGAGAGGTGCTATGCTGGACCTTGTTCTCACCACCAACAAGGAGGGGCTGGGGGAGAACGTGAAGCTCCAAGACAGTCTTGGCTGCAGTGACCATGAAATGGTGGAGTTTGAGATTCTTAGGGCAGGAAAAAGGGTGCACAGCAAGGTGGACCCTGTACCTCAGGAGAGCAGACCTTGGCCTCATCAGGGATCTTCTTGGTAGAGTACCATGGGATAAATCCCAGGATGGAAGAGGGGATGAAGAAAGTAGGTTGATATTCAAGGATCACCTCCTCCAAGCTCAGGAGTGATGTATCCCAACAAAGAGGAAGGCAGACAAAAGCAGCAGAAGGCTGGAGTGGATGAACAAGTTGCTCCTGGACAAGTTCAAATAAAAAAAGGAAGTCTACAGAGGGTGGAAGCAAGGACAGGTAGCCTGAGAGGAATACAGAGAAATTGTCCAAGCAATTAGGTTAGGAAAGCTAAAGCCCTGATAGAATCAAATATGGATAGGGATGTCAAAGGCAACAAGAAAAACTTCTATAGGTACATCTGTGATAAAAGGAAGACAAGGGAAAATGAAAGCCCTCTCCAGAAGAAAACATAAACATGGTTACCCAGGACCAGGACAAGGTTGAGGTACTCAACAATTTTTTTGCCTCACCTTAACCAGCTAGTGTTCCATCCACACTGACCAAGTTGCAGAAGGCAAAGGCAGGGACTACAAGAACAAAGAGCTGCCCGCTGGAGGAGAAGATCAGATTCAAGAACATCTAAGGGACCTGAATGTACACAAGTCCATGGGACCTGATAAGGTGCATCTGAGGATCCTGCAGGAACTGGTGACTGAAGTGGCTACTATCAGTCATACTTGAGAAGTCATGGCAGTCCACTGCTTGACACTGTTACTGAACTGTCAGTTCCCTCTGACTGAAAAGGGGAAACATAACCCATGTTTTTAAAAAGGGGGAAAAAGAAGGACTCAGCGCTACAAGATGATCAGTCTCACCTCAGTGCCCAACAAGATCCTGAAGCAGATCCTCCTGAAAACTGCTAAGGCAGACGGAAAATAAGGAGGTGATTAGTGACAGCCAACAAGGCTTCACTAAGGGCAAATTGTGCCTAAGAAATTTGGTGGTCTTCTATTACGGGGTTACAGCACTGGCAGATAAGATAAGAGAAACTGATGTCATCTATCTGGACTTGTGAGACATGGATTTGATGGATGGACCATTCAGTGGAAAAAGAATTAGCTGGATGGTCAGACTCAGAGTTGTGACCAACAGCCTGATATCCAAGTGTAGACCAGGGGCCATTATTGGGACTGACACTGTTTAACATCTCTGTCAGTGACATGGACAGTGGGATTGAGTGCACCCTCACAAATTTTGCCAATGACACCAAGCTGTGTGGTGTGGTGGATATGCTGGAGAGAAGGGATGCCACCCAGAGGGATCTTGACAGGCTTGAGAGGTGGTCCTATGGGAACCTTGTGACGTTTAACAAGGCCAAGTGCAAGGTCCTGCACCTGGGTCGGGGTAATCCCAAGCACAGATACAGGCTGGGCAGAGAATGGATTGAGAGCAGCCCTGAGAAGAAGGACCTGGGGATGTTGGTTGATGAGAAGCTCAACGTGACCCATCAATGTGCACTTGCAGCCCAGAAAGCCAATCAAATCCTGGGCTGCATCAAAAGAACTGTGACCACCAGGTCAGGGATGTTGATTCTCTCCCTCTACTCTGCTCTTATGAGACCCTACCTGGAGTGCTGCAGTCAGCTCTGGGGTCATCAGCTTAAGAAAGATGTAGAGCTATTGGAATGAGAGCAGAGGAGGGTGACAGAGAAGGCTGGACCACCTCTCCTATGAAGACACCCTGAGAGCTGGGGTTGCTCAGCCTGGAAAAGAGAAGGCTTTAGGGAGATCTTACAGCGCTTTCTAAAGAGTGCCTACAAGAAAACTGGAGAGGGACTTCAGAGGGCAGGTAGTGATAGGACAAGTTTTAAACTGAAGGAGAGTAGGTTTAGATTAGATGTTAGGAAGAAATTCTTTACTGTGAGGGTGGTGAGGCCCTGGCACAGGTTGCCAAGAGAAGCTGTGGATATCCCATCCCTAGAAGTGTTCAAGGACAGGTTGAATGGGGCTTGGAGAAACCTGGTCTAGTAGAAGGTGTCCCTGCCCATGGCATAGGGGTTGGAACTAGATGATCTTTAAGGTACCTTCCAACTCAACCCATTCTATAATCATAAGTCACTGCTGTCCACTCTTTAACCTCCCTGTCCACCTGCTCAAGAGCTTCATTCAACTTTCTGCCACATTATCAGATTGGAGTTTGTGTTCACTTACCCGTCAATTCTTTTAAGAGTTACTTTCCACAATATTATTAGTCATTCTGTAAGGTTTTTCTGAATTTCCTTGTGTATATTACTTTGCAAATGGCTACAAAAACATATTTTTTTTTAAGTGGGGCACACTAAAAGTAATTCACACTGCTCAGTGTAGCTGAAAAATCCTTAGCATAATTTACCAGTGCTAGTAAGGAAAAAAGGGTTGAACTGGATTTTCCCTTGGAGTTTCTATAAACCAAATATTTTTGGAACACAATTCAATTTCAACAAATTTGTAATAGGAACCAGGCAGAATACCGTGGAAATGGGAGTCACAGGGGTCTTCACCTCTGCCTTCCTGCATGGGAAATGTAAAAAACTATGAATTTCATTCAAAATAAGAACATTCCAACTATAAGAATCTGCAACAAATTTTGAAGTCCAAGTCCTCTGCAAAAGAGGATCACTTTTCTCCAGAGCTCCATCACTTGCTCCTCTACCAATCTTTGTGTCATCTGCAGCTTCTCACTAGCAAACCAGAAAAGCCGTTGTTTATAGGGAGAGAAACATAAGAAATATTTCCAATGTCTTTTTCATCTGTTTTGAATGTAGTTTAGCAGCTGGCGACAAGGAGCTGAGCCAACTCAAGAAGCTCAGCCAACTCTGGGGACCATCAGCAAGTGGTGATGCTTGTTTCCAGAGCGGGAAATCCTGCACTATTTGTTTCTGTTTGCCTTTCTGGTTGTGCCTGCTCATTAAGATTCCTGAAAGTCGTGTCAGTTACCTTGCCATGTATTGTATTTCAGTGTGCTCGGTACAACAATACTTAGGGTTATATTCTCCACCGATATAAATCTATATATTGCTCAGCGATGCTTTGCATCAACTTTACCAGTATCTTGAGCTTCAGGTAAGAAAAACAGAACTGGCAGAAGCTAATACGTTTCAGAATCATTCCAAGTTCTCCTAGTTTGAAGATAAATGCTAATCAGGCATGTGTTTTGACACACATAACCACTATCACCTAGGGGATGGAATAAGGATCAGACCAGGCCATGAATAACTAATCCCCCATCACTGCTTCCAGTGGGAGTGTATTCTGTGGGGCAGAAAAACTGATTTTGCAATTTGCTTTTAGTAGGCATTTTGGAAGTCTTTTTTCTCTCCCTTTCTCTGTTGCCTATTAGCATATTTCCTCTCTTTTACCACTTGATCAAGCTGGAGCAGAAAAACTTTAGGACTATTGATGAAAAGCCCTCGTCTACTGTCTTTAGACAGACTAATGTGACTCACTACACGGTGGTTGTTCAGGATGTGAGAGCCCAAACAGATACCCTATGGAGTTTGTTGTCACAAGCAGTAAGGCTGCCAATTTACAAAACAATCTCTCTTCTCCAAAGGAAGATGAGGCTCAGGATAACTATAGCTAAGCCATAGTTTTGTCAGAGACTTCCTACATACGCTGGTATCCCTGCTCCCTCTCAGCCAGGGAAGGGTAACGGGATTCTCAGGGCTATCTGTTTCAATTATTGGCTTTTGGAGCTTCTGGTGGCCTTTCACTACCCCTTCATGTGTGAGTGAGCAGTGGGGCCTCCAGCACACTCATGGATCTCATGCACCCTCCAGTTCCCTTTGCGCAGAGAGAGCATTGCAAAAGTAATCCAAAACCAGCCAAAGTCAAAAGGACTCGAAGTTGATCTCCTTCCAATCAGGCCTGAATAAGTAAGATTGAATAAACAAATATCTAAGAATCACAAAAAGGACCTGTTACCATTTCTAATCCTGTTGATTTGACAAGAAAAATACATAGGAAGTCTGTATCTGTGTGCACACAGCTTAACCTCTTCTCTGAACTCCTAAGAGCCTTTAACACAGCCCAAGTTGCATATAACTTTCATCTCTGCTTTAAACTTGGGTTACACACCTCAGCTCTGCCCATCTGGGAACACTGAAACAGTGCTCAAGCTCAGGGACCACAAGAAGTCAGCCAGGACTCAAGTCCTGAGCAAATGCTTCTTTGTACATTTTGTTTGTTCATACAAAATTTTGGCCTGGATGCCAAACATATCAACCAACTGCTGCTCTCTGCTCCCCTAAATACCTCAGTCAGCATTTTATGCAGTGTTCCCCCCAGAAGCTGCCCCAAGCTCTGCACACAGTGGATTGCCACAGCCCCCTGGGACGGCTCACAGACCCTCTTTGTTGAGGAGGGAAGAGCCCCAGAAACATGTTCAGAAGGTGGGAATGTTGCAGAAGGGAGACAAATACTCATAAACAGTTTCATTCATCATCCAGCAGATATGAAATAGCAGGAGCAATGAAACAGGAGCTTGTGGCAGTTCCCTCTTCACAAGTGCTTGCAAATAACACTTGTCTCACCCCTTGTCACCTCCCAGACCAGAAAGTAAGAGCACTAGCCCATCACACTCCTTCACATCAGCTGAATCCATGTTCTGCAATAACACTGCCACCTCTCATATATTCCAAGACTGTGGGTTTCTTTTAAATACTTAAACTTTAATCTCTTCTATTTCCCTTGAAAGACCAGCAGGAGGACGTGTCAGCAACTTACCGTGCAAGAAAGAAGTGGATTGTTAACATGGATAACGCTTGCTTCACATGAATAAGATGTGAGCTCTGAATGCAAATACGTGGCTCTGGCTTCTATGTCAGAGAGGGTAAAACCAGCCACTCAAGGTGTGACTGTGCAAAACGATGCCTGTTTTGCTCCAGGTATCCAAGGCTTGTTTCACAGAGCCAAGAGTATTAGGTCCTAAAGGGATCAATACACTCAATAGCTCTAACCCAACAGCTGCAAACCTTGAGAGGGTACAAGGGTTGGGAGCGTGAGCAGCAGCCAAACTTCATTCTCATTAAACAGCCTCTCCTATTGCTGCTGTCAGAAACTAAATGCTAGACTAGATGGTCCCCACAGGGGACAGCTCCTGTGTTTCCTGCCGCCATATCAGCTGAAGAAACAGAGCTAATTCCCACCCACCTACTGCGCCCTCACTCTGGCCTCCTCTGCCACCCTGCTCTAGCGAATGAGTACCTGCACAACAGTACAGCCCACATAACAGTGCAGCCCACATAGCACCATGGGACTATCCACCTTAGGGCACCTAGGGGGTGCATCCTCAGGCTCGGCAGCACTAGATGTCACCCAGCGAACAGCTGGGAGCAAAAGATAAACATACGCTCAATCACATGACAAAGAAATAGTGGGAAGCTGGTCCTGGACCCTAGAAGACCAGACATGATGACGCACCAGCTCCCTGGTGGTGGTTCTACCCAGTACCAAGCACAACTCTGATGTGCTCAGAGCTGTCAGCCAGCCATGCTAGGCAGCAAAAAACCACTGCCCTTGCTGGGTTGGCAGGACCACCGATGCAAAAAGGTTAGGCTGCTTTTCTACTTGCAAGCTGTGAGCAAGGAAAAGGGTTCTTTTAAGGCCAGTGCAAATATTTCTGCAGGATAAAATAAAAAAATACCTTAGTCTTAACTTAGAAATTATCCCCCAAATCTACACCCACACTCTTTTAAAACCTGTGGCCCAGATTTGCAGTGTAAAATGATATTAGCCTAACCGGAGAAGGGAGAGGAAATCTCTAAACTTATTTCTACCATTATTGCTCAGAAATTCATGAAGTAGAAATAAGGATTCTGAAGAGTTATGACACATGCCACATACCTCCTAAGGTCTATTGATTTAAGGCATGAGAACCTCACTTCAGTTTGACCTCTGAGCCATATTTGCATTTATTGTGCAACACCTGGCAAAGTAGTGCCACGTATGAGGTGTCAGCTACTCAACCCCTCAGTGACATCATCGGAGTGAATATGAAAAACAAAAAAGTCGCTCAACCAGTATGGCAGCTGCGTGGTGTGAAAAAACCCTGTGTGTGACTTAAAGAAAGAACAAGATAAGAGTTAAGGGTGGGGAAAGGGGGGGAAGAAAGAAGAGAGACCTATAACACTTCAGTCTGGAGAACAGGAGCGCTTTGCTGCAACTTCTTGCAAATGAGTTGCACTGTAGTCATAACACGAACATTGGGAAACCACCAGTTTAAGAATATTTGGAGATATTTATTCTCCATCAGTGTTTTAAAGACTGGATTTGCAAAAGCATTGAAGTGTCCCTTCCCCTCCACCGCTGAAATCCAGAGAGGCCTTCTGCTGTTGACGTCAGCAGGAACCACATTATGCCAAAACAGATTATTTTCAGAAGTCTCTCTGAAAATATAGTCAACACGGTCAAATAGTGCAATTCCTACAGGCCTACTTATATTTATTAGGGAGTCATACTAAATTTGCTATATGACCCATGAAATCATAAAAAGCAAAAAGCTATATAAAAAGAGAATAAGCCTGAGCTCTTAAGTTCAACACACAATTTTACATAATTTTTTTTAAATATGATGGCATTGCCATAAACAAGTGATCCGCTGTCTTCAAGAGCAGTCACACTTACATAAGGCTAGCACTGGAGCAACAGTTAAGGGAGCATGCTGGCTGCCCTTTTGTATGGTTCCAGCATACCCAAAACCTGCTGGGGATCTATCCTTTACCTTTTTTAACTTGTAACATGAAGGGAAAGGATGGAGGTTTTTTACTTTGTTCATTTGTTTTGAGAGGAGAGTTGCCTGAGAAGACCTGAGGAGAGGATTTACTTCAGAAACACATTTGCCCCCGAGAAGACACCTCCCAGTGAAACCTGTTACCCAGTAAGAAACTGCCCAGGAGGAGAGGGCAGTCTTTGACTCACCGTAGGATGGTGCTTTCACAGATATGCTCCCGCACCCAAAGAAACATGTCAGATTATAGCCTCTGAATTCACAATATTTTCCATTTCCTTTTTTTTATGCAGACTATAAACTGGTTTAAACTATTCTTTAAAAAGGCAATGCTGCTGGGAAGGTGACAGAGTGAGATACAGGAGATGAGCTCTCCAGGAGGAGAAGGGATGTGGGTTTTGCTCACTACCATGCCCTGCTGCCCACGTGCCTGGTTAAGCCTTGCTGGCAACCCTGCTGGCAGCATGGCTATGATGGCCACGGGTGAATGGGGCGACAGGGCAAAGAAAATGCTATGCCAGAAGGCACCTCAAGGTCTTGGCAGCCAGGTCACCACCGTCAGGGTGCCACCACAACAGAGCTGCCCCTACAGAGGTCCCATGCATTTTACAAGGACACCAACTGCTCTCCTGAGCCTATCAGTGCAGAAACAGAGTGGTGGCTCCATGATCCCTCTCTTGCCTGGCTGGGCAGGGTTGGTGTCACCTCCTGGATGAGTGGCTGAAAGCTTTCCTTTGAAGCTGCCTGCGACGGCTACGACCCCATCAACTTGGAAGTTTTTAAGCACCTTCTTCGACCTCTGAATATCTACTTTATTTTCTCTTTGAGATGAAAAAGCGGCCTTGAAGAGTGAGTCTGGAAGAGAAGGAATTTGTGGAACACTTCAGCAGTTTTTAAGCTCAAGACTGACTGCTTGATGCAAAGCCCCAGCACATGAGTGAAAACCCAAATTACACTCGTAGACAGAGTGCATACTCAACCCTGTCAACATCTATGCACTTCTTTTTATGCTCCTTTTATTACAGTATTTACATTTTCAGCTTAAGAACAAGAATATCTTAACAGATGTGCCATTTGTGAGACACATCACAAGTAATTGACTTTCATGCTATAAATACATCATATCTCACTTACCACGCCTGTGATCACAAGCTAAAGAGAGCCTGCAGAGTGGGAAGATGGTCATTTGAATTTGTGAAACTCTTCTAGGATGCCTAACTCTAGTGCTAATTTTGGCTCATAACTTTTCCCTGCAGTAATATACATCCCTGTCAGACTCCTCCTTTAATCCATACACAGGCGCTTTAACACCCCAGGAGGATTTATGGCCACTCCAGGACTGCCACGAAGTGGAGGACAAGCTGGAGCTAGCCTTTAATGCTGAATGACAAGCTGGGACCAACGTAAGAGATCAGAGGTCACCTCATCACTTATCACAACACCACCCTTATGTGCCTTCTCACGGTAGCTTTGGCAGACGTCACGTATTCACTGAGCTGTTCCCAACGGGACAGGCATGAGTCAAGGAGCAGTTCTTGGCCTGGCCACACAAAAGATAATAATAAAAGGAGGGAGTATAAATGTGACAAAAAAAGGAGTTATTTTTTTGGTTTTGATATTTTTCCAGTGTTACTAGAGGTTGTTTCATTTTTAACAGCAACAGATTCCAGGTACAATACCCAGCATAAACATAGAATCATGGAATGGTTTGGCTTGAAAGGGACCTTAAAGACCATCTAGTTCCAAGGGTTCCAAGAAAGCTGTCCAGGTCTAGGGACACTTTCCACTAGACCATGTTGTTCAAAGACCTGTCTACACTGTTCTTGAACACTTCCAGGGATGGGGTATCCACAGCTTCCCTGGGCAAGCTGTTCCAGTGCCTCACCACCCTCACAGTCAGAATTTCTTCCTAATATCCAATCCAAAACTATTCTTTCATTTTAAAGCCATTCCCCCTTGTCCTATCACTACCTGCCCTTGTAAAAAGTCCCTCTCCAGCTTTCCTTAGGTTCGCTTTGTTTTAACAAGGTCTGTTCTTGAGCAGGTTTGACGTGGCAACCAGCTCTAGTAAAGCACCAAGATTATAACAGGCTCAGTGGTTTATGCCCCAGCCCACTCACAGCTTTTTACACAGCTCAGAGTTTCATTTTCACTGGAGTGTATCTATGGGGACTGCAAGTTCTAAGTAGAGAAGTGGGGTTTTTTCACCCCCTTCTCCCTCTACATGAGTATCCTCTCATCTTTTCATCTGGGTTTAGCCACGTTTTGCATAAGCATGGTTTTATTCATACCAGATATGAAAATTCATAAAGTCCCTCTATGACCAGTGAAAAATAGTAGGTAATTGCCCTTCACAGTGCCATAACTCAGTGGTATCACAGCTGAGCTCAGAAACCAGAATGGACATGCAGGGCTTGGATACATTGCAAGGCCTCTTGTTGGGATTATGGGCTTAAAATCCCATCTCTAATTCACTTTATCTGGGAAACTTGGTGTTAAGGGCTGGGGACTCTTCTGGACCCCTGAGGCTGATTGCCTTCACTTCGTCACTGCAAAACAAACACAACCACCGGTTTCCAGAGAGGACACTCATGCTGCCCCAAGAAAGTCCATCTAATGGATGTGCCACATCTGGAGCAGCCAAATCACCAAAGGATCCTTGTGTCCCTTGTGCTAAAGCCTTGGAGGGCTGCCAGCCTGAGTACAAGCTCCACTAGGCAGCAACTAACCTGGGGGGAGCAGAGTACTGTCTCTTCTGCAGGGACAGGCACCTGCCTGGTGCACTGCCATGTGAGGGGTGTCTGCAGCTCAGTCCTCACCCCTGGAAAGTTCACAAGCTGCATGCTGGATGCTCAGAGCACCAAAACTTTTTCTCTGCAAAGAGGGACGTGTCTCAGCCCTGAAACAGTCACAAGGGACTGCTTCCACAGGAAAAGGAGAGGCTGAGGTCAAACACTTCCACAGGCCTCAGTGATCCTTATTACACATCACTGAGCATCAACTATTCTTCAATATCTGCTAACATGTTAGGTGTTTCCTGTAGCAGAAGAGGCATGTGTGCTTCCTGCTTCAAAATCTCTTGCACAGTAGAAAACAAAACAAAGTTGTGAGGTGGAAGAACTGGAGGGAAATGGGTTATGGCAATGACAAAATGTGAGCATTTAGCCATATGCCTGGTACCCTTAACAAAATCTATTACGTAGTTTGCTATGTATGGATAATGACAATAAACTGGAAGTATGTAGGAAAAAAAGCACATGAAAGTCACAGCTGCCAAGAAAGAAATATGCCACCACCAAACATGATTATCCAGCCAACCAGCATCAGGGTTCATGAATTTGTGTCACCCTGAAGCATATATTCCCTCCCACCCACTACTTCTCTCCACAAACTTTTTCTTTCTGCCTGACCGAGGCTTAGAAAGAAAGCTTTGTGAAAGAATATATCCAAACTCCTTCCATGAGAGACAAAACACAAAAAACACAGCATATATAATAAAAAAACTATCTTAGAAGAGAGGGACAGGTTGTATCTTCTTTTGGCTCACTGTTGAGCACTGACTAGAGAAATAGAAGCAAGAGGAGGCTGTAAGACACCTACTCACTGGTAATTCTGTCCATTTGTGGGGTCTTGGGGGGTAGGATTAAGCAGCCTCAAGGGAGCTGTGAATAGAGCTTGTTTGTGACATCCTTCAGCAAGTCATTACATGGGCATAGACCAGCAGTCAGGACAGTGCCAGCCCACCCCTGCGGAGGAGACCAGACAGCCTAAATAAAGAACTTATGATGAAGCTTTATTCTTCTCCCACTACTGACGGTATTAAAAGGACGAGAACAGAACATGATGCAGAGAAGCAAGCAATTTCATCCTAAAATCAGATTATTTAATATCCCAAGAAGAAATACATAAGAGGATCCTCCCTGGCAAAACTGGTTACCCTGCCAGACTTGCTTACAAAATTCTTTAAAAGCTCATTTCTGTGTTGGGTCTCATGGGCCCCTTTGCCTGCCAAAAGCAAAGCCTAACTTTCCCAGTTTGGCCACTGTTTTGCATGTGACGTCATTTTTCAAGGGCTCTGCAGTGTGCTACAGTATTTGGACTATTCAGGCTGGGTTCAGTGTTTACCACCACCACAACCTGCAGAGAACATTGTCTCAAAGCATCAGGTGTCCCACTCGCGAAAAGGCCAAACATCATGTGGCAGGGCTGGAGCTGTGCCAGGAGCCCCATCCTGGCACTACCTGAGGAGCTCCCTAATTGCAGCTGGCAGAACATCAAGTCCCAAAACACAGAAGATGACCTATGACATTCTTCATGCACACCCACCAGAGGATGGGCAGCTCAGCCTTTCCTGGTGGCCCATAAGCAAAGCCCCATGGGTGCTGGTGCTTCTGATTTGGAGGGCCCCGAGCAAGGGCTCTACCTCTGTCCAGGACAGCAACATTGCAGGAACCTGATGCAAGGCTGGGATGACACGCAGTACCACTCCTATGAAAACATGTTGTTTTATATTGAGTAGATTAACTGGGACAAATTTTCACATGCCCACAAGGGAGCCAAGTGCACAGAGACTTTCACCAAGGCTGGTGTGCTACCTTCCTTCACACAGGCTGCCACCTGGCTTTGTAAGGCAAGAAAGTTTTGCCATTGTACTCCGTGTGCACACAAGCTTTCATGATTGTTTTCTCCTACCCTCCCCACTCACTGTCTGTCTTACCCAGTGAGATTTGACAGAAAGCAGGTGCCTTTGAGGGGATTGCAGTCCTATGTGTTTCGTGGAAAGTGCATCAGGGTGGAGGAACAAGACCTGAGAGCTACCCCATCAAAGGGAGAGGCTTCAGCAGGCAGTCAATTAACAAAGGTTCTCTGATATTCCTTGTTTTAGGAGATTTATGCCAGCATAAGATTAAAAGGTCTTCAATCAGGTTAAACGATGAGGAAAATAACTTCAGCATGCTATCCTTTTGCTGAGAGAGACGGAAACCAAGCACTAACCTACTTTGTACTTACCAGTCTAATAAAGAAGGTAGCACACGTGGAGTACCATGGTGGGTATCCAGTGAAGCAGCTCCTAAGTTCTCAGTGACGTGTCACAGAAGTCTCCAACCACGCAATACAAAGCGAAAACAAAGATTAACTGCGCTAAGTGGCTGCAGTATTAGGGCTAAGAGAGGAGGGCAGGATTATAATGACATAGTCAGAGAATTATTTTGGTTCAAAAAGACCTCTAAGATCAACAAGTCTCTTAACTCAGCACTGCCAAGTTCACCACTCAACCATGTCCCTAAGCATCACATCTCCAAGTCTTTTAAATGCCTCCAGGGATGGTGACTCAATCACTTCCCCAGGTAGCCTGTTCCAATGCTTGACAACCCCTTCCATGAAGACATTTTTCCCCAATATCCAATCTAAATCTCCCCTGCACAACTTCAGACTGCTTCTTCTTGTCCTATTGCTCATTACCTGGGAGAAGAGGATGACTCCCACCTGGCTACAACCTCCTCTCAGATAATTGCAGAGACTGAGAAGGTCTCCTCTGAGCCTCCTTTTCTTCAGGCTAAACACCCCCAGCTCTCTCAGCTGCTCCTCATGAGACTTGTGCTCCAGACCCTTCCTCACCTCCCCTGCCTTTCTCTGGACATGCTCCAGCACCTCGATGGCTTCCCTGTAGTGAGGGGCCCAAAACTGCAGACAGTACTCAAGGTGCAGCCTCACCAGAGCCTACCAACTCCTTGAAAAGACAGTATTTAGCCTCCATCAATTTACTACTGTGCCTTAAGTACAACAGTGCACTAATTATAAAAGATTTGCCCAGTTAGATACTTTGAAAAACATTTAGGTCTCTTACTCAGACACCTTTCTGAAATATCGCTAGTTTACTCACGGTATTTGTCTGTCATTTTTAAAGCCAACATTTCCTAATGCCATTTGAAACTCACAGGTAGGCAGCAGATTTGTTACTTTTCCTTCTCATGCAAATTCAGCCTCTGAGCAAAACCCAAGATTTTCACATGCGGGCAAAACTGCAGGCACCAGCTAATGCAGAGGTGAACAGCACTGAAAGGCTCAACACAACTCTTCCCTGAAAATTCTGGGGGCAAGCTTTTCGGTTTATTTTTTTTTTAGTATTGAATTGACACATCCTAGCACAAAGATCAACAAGCTCTTGGCTCCTCAGCTGTAGAGCCAAGGTGTTTTTCTCTCATAGTTGACCGGACATTTTGGAAAGGGACCCACCATTTGGTGCAGCTGGGAGGCCTGACCTGATGCTCTGAGAAGTCAGAAGGAAGGCTTCAAGGCTCTGTGCACAGTGACAAGTCAAAGTTAAGACAAAAGACATCCACATCACTTGGCATGCCAGGTGCCTGCACAGAAAATAACCATGGGTCCATCTGCGATCCAGGAGACATCTGCTACAGATCTGCCATGTGAGATCAGGGCTCTTGGCTCATTCCATCATCTCTGAAACACAGGGATGTAATGTTTGCTCATCTTTGCCTGAAGAGCATCAGGAAGGGGCCTTCTCTGATGACACGTGTCCAGCAGCAAGCCAAATGGCTAACACGGGTTTGATGTGAACCCCTCAGAGCAGCTCTATCCCAAATCAACACTTAGGAATAAAAAGCACTTCAGCACTAACCAAACCCCAGTCATTTTAATGCGGTTATCACTTTGAAAGCCACACAGCGAGCAAATTAAACAAGCTAATCCAGCCAGCGCCAAGCACTGCCAACACACATCAATGAAGATGACGGTAGGCTTTGCCCTTGGCTTGGCTTTTGCAAGACAGGCAACGGGCTTTTTATTTGCTCTTCTGCGATAACAGGTATCAAATATTGTGCAGGTGTCAAGTCTAGAGGAGAAAAAAAAAAAAAGTTATCCCTCCAAGGTCAGGTAATCCACTGCTCTTTGTGCCTGCAGGGAAAAGGCAGCATCAGTGCAGCCTTGCTCTTCCTATGCTTATTCAGCCATATGCTGAAGTAATAGTGACTGTGGTATTATGTGGCTAGAATATGGAGGCATTTTATGTTCACAGCCACGTTGTTGGTATATCAACTGACATGTACCTCAGCTCTCTTTATTATGATTCATGCTCTGTGCTAATTAAACAGTACATGACAAATGCAACGTTATTAACAGCAGCTGGAGAGCTAGTAAACCTTGCAGCAGCTTGAACAGAGAAACTGTGCAGTATAACATCCCCCAGGTGTTGAGAGAGGGCTGATGAAGAATGCTGAATCCAGGCAAGGCATAAACACGTCTTGCCAAGTACCCATAAAGTAGTCGCAGCCCCTCATCAGTGAAAGATGGCTGTGTGCTACACTCATAGGCAGCTGCAGGTAATACCAAACCCTTACATAGATGCTTCCCATGGGCAAGACCTTTTAGACAAGGGTAGCCTGGCTGAGGCAGTTTCCCCTTCACCCAGCCTGCAGTCACGGCAACCCTCTTTGCATGCTGGGTATTTTACTTTGCACCAGGATCCTGCTCCAGATCTACCACCCTAAGCTATCAAAGTGACCTTCATTTCTGGCCTCAGCCTAACACTCTCCCATCCTCATTTTTCCCCTCTGGCTCTAGGGCATCATAGTGCAATGAAGCAGCTTGTGCCAATGTACATCATGAGAAGATAAAAGCAGATATTTAGCATCCTAGAAGGAGGCAAAAGAAAGCCAGAGTGATATCAAATACATTAACTTAGTTTAAACAGCAGCCAAGAGTTAAAACTTATGTGCATACGCTGTAAAGCTATTCTTTCCAGGGGGTAATTGCTGAACAGACTTTTAGAATCCTGTATAGTTACCGTTTTTTCCTTACATATCATCTCTTTGTCTCTCTAAAAAAATATTGTTGTCAGACTACACAGCAATGAGGAAGGAAGGATGATTTGTGATGATTTGGTGGAAGCATTCTTTAAGAATAAGTAGCAGCTGATGCACTTTTACAGCAAAAGCCTGCATTTTTCATCATTGTTGTCATGGGTTTATTTATACAGAGCAATTCATGTAGAAAACCTCCCCCCAGCACTGGGCAATCCAGGGCACAGCCACACTGAAAGTCACAGCCCATAACTGAAAAGTAAGCCTGTACAAAAAAAAAAAAACCAACAAAACAAACAAACAAAACAAACAAACAAAAAATATCAGAAGAAACAAAGAATAATAACAAAAGACCTTCAGGGATTTTACATAGTCAAAGGCTCCTGAGAACAGAAGATGCTCCTGGAGCTCAGGTGCTTGCACAGAATGTGGTGGTGGTGCCACAACATGTAAAGGGTGTCTCTGGCAAAGGAGGTTAAAGCTTGGAAAAGCAGAAAGATTTTGGCATTTCAACTGGGAGAAGATAGAGATTTTAGATTTGTTGCTGACAAACACACACTATACATGCAGCCCCATTAGATTTAGAGAGTGTTTCAAGTGTGAGAAGAACAAGATCTTCATTTCAGTCCACCTTAAACCTGTGCTGGTTCACGTGATCATCTTGGCACTGAGACCATTTGCAGAAGTTTCTTTCTAATGTTATTTCCTCTGTATGAACACCTACATGGGGCACTTTCATGTTTACTATTTGCATGACCTTCAAATGCCAGCCTGGCTTAATAGCACAGATGGAGACAGCAAACCCAACAAGTGCTCCCTGGCACCTGAATCCAAGGAATGTGACCGAGTTGTCACTGCCTGTTCCTGGCTACAGCAATTGAGCTCAGCAATGTCTCTTAGGCCACATCCCAGTCGTAAAGGAAGTCTTCCAAATAAGTCAGATAAACAAGCATAACAGGAAATCACAGAGATGAAGAAGGAGCCATTGGGTTCAGCAGCATATGCTGCTGCTTCACTCTCAGCCCTGCTGCAACACATCCCCAAGAGCTCTCCATGTCCCACCTGCTCCAGGAGTGCTGAGGCAGCCCCAGCATTCATCCAGCTGCCTGCCTTGCCCTGCTGCAGGCTCAGGATACCTGCACCCAAGCTGGTGCACCAGGGCCATGGAAGGTGGGCCAGGGCCTGGCCCTTGTGCGACACACCACATTTGCACCTTTAGCCAGCTCTTGTCCTTAGAGGCATTAGTTTTTACACACACACATACACACACTCTCCCCTTTCACTAGGTCTAATTACTATGCCTGATCTGCACTTCCTGTGGCTGGACAAGGTCTGTGAGCTCCAGCACCACGTACTAAACCCTGCACCTTATCTGAGGCTGTGCTTCTCTCAGTAGGGGTACACGTCACCCTTGTCCTGACCTCCCATCTCCACCCCACTCCCTGACTGATAGCAAACCCCCAGCACTCCTGTCCCAACCTTCCCTGATCCCCTGCCTTCTATACCCCCACACTCTCACATCCTAAGTGTCCCTGTGGATAGCCATGTTTGTGGGGTCACACAGTGGCAATGGGGTTGCTGGCTCTCCTGCACAATCAGACACCCTGGCTGAGTCACTGTGGCTCCTAGAAAGCAGCTGGAGCAATGCTGGAGCTATGTAAGTGCAGGATAGTCCATTGCTGAGTATTCCAGCCCTCTAGCTGTAAAATCAGCTCTCCATCATGAGTCATCTGACTATCTAGTACCAGGGAACGAGCTGGACTAGAGGTGACACCACCCCCAAGGACACAGAGATCTATGTTTTGAGACACTGCATCTGCACCAAGCTGGTGGTTAGCTTCTGAAGCCAGTCACTGTTTTCACAGAAAACAAACCATAATGCTGCTGGTGAATTTGCAGCATCCTTCCACTCCGCATACAGCCAGAAGGATGATTCACCCCGCAACTCAACTCCAGGGCAGCAAAGATGACTCCCAGGGCAGAAGCAGAGGAGGGCAAGAACAGATATGGCAGAGGGGGCCTGGACCTGTCCACAAGGGCTGAGCAAATGCCACATCAGGGAGACCCAGGGAGCAGTGCACTGCTCCAGCTCCTGAGCTGGTTATGCCAGTTATGACCACCTTGGGCACACAGGCAGTAGTGTGATGCTGCTGGACATGCTTTAGAGGTGGGAGGCAATAACAGCTTGCAGAACACAAACCACCTTCGACAGACCTTTGAACAGGAGGTCAGTCATGGTGCTACAGGCAACACAGTATCAATTTGCCCAGCACAAATAACATTTTTGTTATCATTGTCCCGTGACTCAGTACTCTGCATTTTTCATTTATTGCCATTACAAAAGAGCCAAGGTAAAAAGCAGGGGAGACAGATGTGAGTCTTTCAAAAGGGACGTTGGAGAAGTATGCCAAGGAGCTGGTACCACTGGCACTGCACGAGAACCATGTGACAGCTGGAAGAGGAATGAGTACAAGCCAAGGAGTGTAAAGTCATCATGTGTGCGAGGGAAATCTCTCTGCATCTGCCAGCACAAAGTGCGTCAGAGCTTAGACACAGAGATGAATCTTGCATCTGCTGAAGTAAGTGGTAAGCCTCCCAAGGACCAGGGCACGTTCCTTAATCTGTAGGTGAACACCAGGATCCTTACACAACTTGCTTTCTCTCCTACATCATGAGAAACCAAACTTCCTTGCTTGGAAAATAAAATAGGATGAGTTTTAGCAAGCTGTTAAGGCAGCTGGCTGATGAACAACACAGCGCCAAGGTCAAGTAGCATTTTACATCACTGAAACAGCATGTCCCATGTCCCACCAGAGAAAGCACAGGTAGCTGGGTCCCACGCCCAAAGTCAGAGCTGCTGCACAGTGCATGAGTGGCTTCCTGAGTACAGCCACTGGCTGAAGCAGGCAGTGCATTCGTTCACCCCAAGTAGAGGGCAACCCAAACAGAGGAGTGATAGACGTCCCCCACAGGGCACAGAAGGATAGCACGTGTCTTTACCACTAGACCACGTCAGCTCAGGTAATTAGCCACTTCTGGTTTGGGCCAAGGGCAACAAGCTACAGCGGAGTAAGGATCAGCATTACCCCAACAAGCCTCACCTTGGTGCTTCTCACCTCACCTTGGGTGCTTCTGCAGGTCAGGCTTCCTGCCAGCCCAGGCTTCTTTTTAACCTGTCAAAAAGTGACAGCACTCCCAAAACTAAATCAGTAGCTGCCCCAGGTTGCTACAGGCATAATTAAAAGCAACTGATGGATATTTTAATATCCGTTGTTCTTGAATCAGTAATGGGGTTGCTGAAAAGATACCCCGGTCTAAAGCTTCAAAAGGCAAGCCCATCAGAGAGCACATTATGGCTCTGATCAGTACTCAGACCGCAGTCACAAACTAAAATTAATGTATTTCAGTGTTAGACTGCAGCTTAACTGAGCCAGTGAGCAGGAGTCTTCTGTGCTCTAGTAGGGTGTGAAGAAAAGGAAGCTTAGTAACTCCTACTTTCCTTCTATATAGAAAGAATAGGCCGAATTCTGACCCCTTCTATGCTACTTTAAAGCCATCTTCACTGTTGCTGGTGGAAGCCATCCAAGGGAAATCTATAGGTGCACTAAGAAATACAAAAAGGCCCAGAAAAGGGGAAATACCAGCTAATCACTTCTGGGGAGGTACCTTCTGATGGTCCCAGCTGCACCATGTGTCAGCATGGCTGTAATTAGGTTCAACCCAGTTAAGGAAATCCTCGTCTAGTGAGAGATGGGGTACAGGAGCCTGCAGCTCCCAGGTTCCCCAGGTCCCTGGAGCCCCACTGGAGTGGCAGGGAGTAGAGCAGTACCTCCTGGTGTCATGGTCCCCATGCCCCCCAGGGGTTTCCTATAGAACAAACCCTTGCCCTTTCCTCCAGGATAGCACTCAATTTCAGAATAAACCACCAGAGGAAACAACAGGGCCCCTTTAAATCATGAGGACTGTACCTCCACACCTGCCAAAGATCAGCAATATACAGCAGAGTGTATTAATAACTTTATACCAAGGCAAGATAGGCTTCTCAAGACCAGCTACAATGAGGATCTATTAAATCAATCACAATCAAAACCTAGTCTGCCTTCAAGTGACTTCCAGTTAGGATGCAGCAACATTATTAATTTGTCTGTCTGAGCCTTTAAGAGCTACACTGAGGAGGAATTGTTTCCCAGAGGGCTAATTTTCATCATCCTCAGAAATAAAAGCCTCTAGAAGTTCATATTTCTGACTTTCAGAAAACCCCAAAACCACATTATCAAATTAAAGAACTTGCTAACATTATGTCACTGCTGAGTTTTCCCCTTTCGGATAGATTTTTTTTTTTCCTACCCAACTGCCATCAAGCCAAAAGGGTAAAATCATGAAGCAATGCCTTCTTCACATCTGAATACTTATATTTCATCTAAAGCCTTGATTAAAAAAAAGGACATGATGACAGGAAAAAAATTAATTGCAGCTTTTGTTGAATGTTTTGTATTCTTAGCAGAGGAACAAAGAGAGGAAGCCTATTTGATCATTCAAAGAATCAGGAGCCAGCTTGAAACAGAGCAATGAGCTCGGATTAAGGGGGCAGATTAGAAAGTGGAATTTTGCAAATCAGTTTCAAAAATTCAAGAGCAAAGAGGACATGATACATTTATCTGTTTATTGATCTGAGGAGTAACCTCCTCAGTAACTCCTGGAACTCTCTGACACACATTAAAAATGAACTAAAGGCAAAGGTAGTAGTTTCCCATGCCTGAGAGGGGAACTTTTTACGTTTTAAAAATATAGACTTTATTAATGTATTCATGAAATTAACTATAAATTATTAATAATTGTATTTTAATATGACTATATAATTCATGTATTGCTATAATATATATATTTACATGCACTAAAATTAGCTGCTCATCAACATCAATATTTGCCCAGCCTGAAAGCTTAACTAAGAGCCTGGAAAAATCATGTTCTCATATCACATTTGAGACTTCATCAGATATGAGAGGCAGGTGGGGGAAACTCATCTCCAAAAAACTACAGGAAGAAACATCCATCATCTGCCATGCTGGAGGTCAGGCAAAACCCTAGCATGAGTCAGGGATGTCACAGCTTCTCATTTTCCTCTGACAAACACTAGCTTGTACAAGTCACCTCTGAACCAAGATTGTTATAGTTTACACTCATGCAAAACAAGGCATTTTTCAGTTTGGTAGAGGATCCAGGGAAAAAAAAAAATAAATCTTGAAGAAAAGACCCCAACTTACGTGACTTCTAAATGACTTCTTACCAACCTCCACCAACCCCCACCCCTCGCCCTCACTTGTCTTCAAGTTTAGCATTTGCTTTCATTTTTCTCCATCATCACGAGTCCGTTTCCTTTTAACAAAATTTGTAATTGCAACTAGTTCAACTCCTGAACAGAATCCATTGAGAAACAAAGTCATCTAGCTGATTGGAAATTGCTTTCCACTGCCCTCAGTCTGTTTGGATTGGGTTATTTTTACCCCATAGGTTGTGTTGGGGTTTTATCCCCATTTTTATTTTTTTATTTTTATACATACCTGTTCACACAAAGATGCCACCCAACCATATTTTGGTCCCCATCCCTGGGATGACAGCAACAGCCAGCTCAGGGCAAATATGGCCTCTGCTGTCGGGAACCTCATCCCGGTTCACACAGCCACTGCTGCAGCCTGTCAGATACAAGGCAGGTTGGAGCTGATGACTGCTCTTGACTACGCACTTTTCCTTTGAACTTCAGTAGGAGCACAGGTGTGCTTTGGTTCAAAATCACACAAGGCATGAAGACCCCTGCTCTTGTGACCAAATATGTTCATACCTGGCCACAAACTGGAAGGAGGAGGAACATATCTTCCTGCATGATCTATGAACTGCACCTGAAAGGAGGACATGGGTGACTCCACCTAGCATCTGCAACACCTTTCCCATCTACTTTTTACTGTAGCTTTTAAAACATGGGCTCTGTTGAAATGGTAAGACTGCATGGTAATCATCAGGAAATGACAGAAAATATCAAAACAGAAAGAGCAAGAAAACAGAATTCAAGAGGTCTGGGTCTACTTTCCAAATGCAGCCTCTGCTGCTGTGTGACATTGGAGAAAGGCAGCTCTCTCTCCTCGATGCTCCAGCCTCTCCATCTCTCAGACGGGATGGCTATTAATCTCAGCCTCTTAGAGATCTTTCTTCACAATACATGCTCAGGTGACAAAAAAAGAAAAAGGTCTGGACTGAAATATTTTTCCATAGCAAAGAAATTCCATATGAAAGTATTATTTCCAATTGGATTTGGCAATTAAGCAAACCTGTGCCTTGCTCCTATGCACAGACACAAAGAAGGCACAAGCAAGGCTCATTTTTGTTGATTTGGGGATTTTAAATGTTTTGGTGGGTTCTTTTTAAAAACACCTTAGTTATCTTTGAGGCTGTGCAGGAGCCCAGACATGAGGTCACATCTTGGTGTACTGCTTTTTCAGTTCTGTGTAATCCCAAACGTAAATGTTAAACCAGAATGGAAAACAGCCCTCAGGTTCTCACACTGAGCTGCAGGAAACACCTACACTGAAGTCATACAACACTGTTGTCAGCAATATGAGCAACAACTGTAGCAGCTGCTAATTTCATGTCTCCCTTTCTGATTTCACAGGCCAAACATGGCATGGGTGCAGGACAACCATAATTCCCCAACACAGCAGTAGCTGGCTTATTCCATTCCTTCCTGGGCCAATAACCAAGGTGGGTGCTGATTTATCTCAACAGAGCACTTGGCTCCACAGCACAAGACTGAATAAAAACAATATCGTGGACTAAATTAGCACTGGTTTATCTCCACTGACAGCAAAAGACAACAAATGAATTTGGCAACATGAAACAGATGAAGGAGATAAGAATGTCGAGGCAGACAGCACAGGATCATGTACTTTGTCTGAGAGCTCTTATGTTTATGCCTTTAAAATGCATGCCAAGTTCTTTCTCTAGAAGTAAATATCTTTAAACTAAAATATGCCTTACAGCACAAAACCGCACCTGCAGGCACAAGGTCAAAAGCATTTTTTTTGTGTAGAAATATTTTCAAGCGTCATCATTTATGGGATTACCATACTTTCTATGAACAGCAGGTCTGGCAACTACACCTTCTACACCTTGCTCCAGGCACCAGGTGTGGTTTGTGTTGGAGGCGAGATACCGTATGTGCACATCACAGCTCCAGCAGCTGGTAAGCTGTGCTACAAAATGAGGCTGACAGGTTGGCTGCTTCTCCTTCACATGTAGCCTGTAGGTAGCTCCCCAGCAGCTGCCAGCTAAGGCAGCTGGTTCTCCTGTAGCATTTTGCTGATGGTGTTTATCCTGCAGTGCCTGGCACCCTGAGATCCTCAAACTGTGGATCATAGGGTGCAGCTGTGAAGCTGAGGATCACGGCTCTCAGCTGTGATCCTCCAACACAAGCAACAGTGCTCCTGTAAGTTCAGGTGTACATATGCAACCCAAGGTCAAGAACCTCTGCTCTGCTACTTCTACAAAAGTCAAAATTCATTTGTCAACTCAAAGCATCCACCACTCATGTAAAACAAACTGGTGCAAGCCAGTATAGTTTTGAAAATAAGAGGATCCCTATGTGAAAGGTGGATTTTGCTTCTGCTCCCAAGTCCTGACATACTCTCCCACCTCAGCAAGCCTTTTCTTTTAACACCCTTATTACTTCTCCTCCCTGAAGGGCATCATGGCCTCTCTGGCTGGCCTCACACAGCAGCAGTTTGTCACGCCCAGGTGCTCCCAGTGAGTGTTTGCAGGTGCGCTGCAGAGCTGTGAGGCCGGAAGGATGTGAAAGGCCAAAAGAAGAGTTTGCTCAAGAAGCCCTCATTGCAGGGGCTTGGGAAGATCTGGGGAGATGGTGATGGGAGGTAGGAGGAGATAGGCAATATTTCTGCAGCCAGAGGAATAGTTCAGAGCAGAAGGGGCTGATGCATACAATACCCACTGCTGGTATCCTATCTATTTTGCAATAGAGGTGCCCTTCTCCAGTTCACTGCCACTCTCCCAGACAGACCAAAGAGCTGATAGATATTCCCATGGAGCAGCACCAGCTGGCAGGGATTTATCCTCTGTTTGGCACCTGCCTCAGGAAAACACTAAAGACAGCCCACACACATGGCCTTGTCCCACAGAACTATGCAGCTCTGAGCTCTACCCCTGGTGCCCTTCTCAGCACCAAAGCCTCCCTGCCAGCATTTGGAGAGAGGCAGGAGGCTGCAAAGCAGCTAAGGCTGGGGCAGGGCACGGACAACAGCGTTCAGAAGAACATGTCAGCAGAAGAGGCTGTGAACAGACCATGCTAAAATTGCAACAGTGGCCTTGAGAACAAAGCAGCTGTGGTTAGGCAAGATGTGCGTCACAGGCACAGCCGAGACTCGGGCGCATCCCTTTTCATCTCCAGTCGGTCGCACGCGCTGCTCTGCTCAGTGGCACCCAGCACTTGCCACACATCAGTCCACTTGTGTGGGGACTGAAACAAGGTCAAATACAGAGGAGCACCCACCCTTCAAGACTGCAATTTAGACTCATGACTTGAAAAGGACTCACAAATGTCATAGAGACCCAAGGAGCTCACTTTCACCTGGAGAGCAAAGCATACAATGAGAAAGATTGTCTTTCTGTAGGCTTCTGCTCTCTTTAGCTTGTCATTGCTGCACCTCAGTGGCCCACACAAACACAGAGATCCTCTTTCCAAAACACTCCGAAAAGAAACAGAGCAATGACCAGAAAAAAGTTGTATTTACTCCCTCTGACAGAGTATAGGGGGCCAACAAAACAATATAATTAAGACACTCACAGCATACCAGTGGCTCAGCTCCTTCTCCAGGAGTTGGAGCAATGAGATACAGGTCACTCAGGCAGTCTTGGCTCCTGCTGATGTCCTGTGCAGCAGAGAGGGACAGGGAGAGAGATGGCTGAGCCCCAAGCTGCCTCTTCTCTCTTGTCAGGCAGCTCTGTTCAAGAGCTGCCTGCAACCACACGGGCACCACTCCCAAGAGTGTGTTCCCACCTCCAGCTGCACCCGGAGCATCTGCCCAGATGGCTTACCCCAGCAGTGTGCCCACTCACAGCTCCTTCAGCACCCAGGAGTTGCAGAAAGAGAGGAGAACCAGCATCAGGCCCTGCTGCCCCCCAGACTGTGGGGAGATGAGCCTGCCCAGTCCTGCCCTGTGGGGAAGGACACAGACAGGACACAGCTCTGTGTGGGGGTGCAGAAGAGACGTGCTGCCCCAGCCCTGTCTCCCTCTGTCCTGCCAGAGCAGCTGCTTTTGTCCCTTCCTTTCTGGGGACCAAAAGGCAAGGAGGGGATGTAGGACTTGGGAGTGCTCCTACCCCTCAGTGCTGCCCAGGCTCTGCACAGAGGGCAGAGGCCACTCACAGAGTGGTGTGGGCATGGCTGGGAACCTCTTCTGCCTGGCCATGGGACATGGCACCATGACTCACCCAAAAGTGGCAAGGCAGGAGATTAATGAAGTTAATATCTACTACTTCCATGAGTTACCAGAGTAGTGTCCTAAGCAGTAACACAGTCACCCTTCCTTGCCCCAAAATACACCTCTACGACAATATAAACAGACATTTTAAGACAATGGAACGAACCCAGAACTATGTATTTAATTCACCTCTGCCAGAAAGCCATGCAAAACTCCAAAAGCCAAGAGCACTTCTTTTCATTCTCTAGTCAATAGAACTCTCCAAAGAAGTCTCGCCTGCAGCAGGCTGCCTAGGCATCAGTCCCGGCAGCACCTCATTGACTGCACACATTATTGCAGAGGGAATAACTGGGAAAACCAGCCCCACAGAATAGATGCTGTACCTGGGCCACCATTAATGTCCTGCAAAAAAGGCATTAATGGTACAGGGGTGGTGTACCAGCAGAGGCAATGCATCTGGAGATCCATTTCATTCAGTTGCTATTAAAGTCAGGAAGAGGACAGAGAGTCCATTTTTGTTGCAGCCCTGAAATGCTCTGCGGTTTGCCCAGCCCATGAACAGGGATCTGCATGACTAGATTTGATTAGGTTCTCTTGGCACCGTCCTTGACTGCTGGTCTGAGCTCCCCTATCATAAGCAGCAGTAAATGAAACAGGAATTATGCAATGTGAGGGCTGAGTGATGGAATAGTGACTGGAACAGAAAGAACTGCCCCTCAAACCGGTGATTTTCAGACATGCCATATTATTCACTATCATTTCACTGTAACCTTTCTCCATGAGGAGAAACAACATTAAGGAGCAGGGGGCTGTGTCTTTGGCATAGAGCTAAAGGCTCCTGCAAGGAGTTGACTGCTTGGTTTACAAGATACTTTCACAGCCAAACCCCATGAAATAAGAGGCTCCCCTTCCAGTTCAAAGTCACCACTGGATGCTAGTGATTCAATTTCTTCTAAGTCACCATGAAATTTTTCAGCCTGAGAGCAAAAAAATCAAATCCCCTTTTGGCTTTCTGTTCATCAGTAATAAATATCCACTTGAATTCACATAAAGTCTCACAAAGCAGCAGGCAATTGCAGTGCCTGTTGCTAGTGTAGAAGTTACTTGTTTTTCCCCTCTCCACACACCTCCAGGTCCAATTTTCTGCACTCCCCCCACTTTCTCTCCAAATTTCTGGAGGGGTCAGGGAAAGCAAATGCACTTCCCCAAGGAACCTCCCCACACATTGACTCATTCAACAGACTGCCCGGGGAAACACTGAACTGAAGTTTGGTATCTGCATTGCAGGAGATAAACACCTTGGCAAAACAGGTCAAGCAATATCCAAGGACAAATTTCCACCTCAAGGGAGGTGAACTCGGAGCAGGACCAAGGGGAGTGTAAGCAGAGAAAAAAAACAAAACACAAAAACAACAAACAAACAAAAAACAAAACAAAAAAACAAACACCAAACAAACAAAAACCAACCAAACCCCACAAAAACAAATACAAAGGCACTGGAGGCAGAAAGAGATGGTAACTGTAGCATGAAAACTGAGAAATAGGATAATGCAAAAGAAGCTTCAACCACAAATACATCCATACAGTGGAGAGACACCATTATCAGGGATGGCTGCTGCCTCTCCAAAGCTTTCCATAAATATTAAGGAGGGACTTCAACCAACTGGCACACGTGCAGAGGGCAAAACTACAAGTGTTCAACACAAGCCTCTTCCTTTACAACCATGACTTTTTACTCTCCTGAACAGAAGCATCCTACTACACTTTCAACTTTTTGCTAAGCAACTCACCACTTCCTAGCTTGCTCTTTGAGGTATTTTCAAGAGCCTTCTGGTGGGTGTTGTAGGGGGCTTTTGCCCCATAATATCCTGCTTCATTCACCCCACACCACAGAGGGACCCACAGGGGGAAGCCACATGGGGAACTCATTCTGACTCATACCCAAAGCACCATTCAAGAGGTGGTTCGAGACAAAAGTCGTGACGCACATTCTGAAAGAGACACTTCTAACAACCCTCACTGCACAAAGCATTCCAGAGCTGAGCTCTAGCCATGACAATTATGGGTTGGAGCCTCAAAATGCTATAGCCACTCACAGAGTTGCTTCAGCTAGCTTGGACTTTTTGTCACTTCTGAGCCACTTGACATCCAGGGCACCCATTTTACCAAAAAAACCCAAGTATGCATGAATGTAATCACAAATTGATAGCTTTTAGAGTAGGAGACAGAAACTGTGACTTAGGAGACAAACCTTGTCAGGAAGAGAAAACACAGGTACAGCAATGAGATTGAAGATTTTTTCTTCCAGGTTTATGCTGTGACCTTAAGTACAGTTCATAACTATAGCCTTGCTGCAAAAAAACTTCAAACCCTGCTTAAATAAATGGAAGAATAGAAAACACTTACTCAATGTATATCACTGGCACTTAATACAGTTAACTACTAAAAATAAAGTTATTAGTTGCATTATTTTAGCAGATATGCACATTCCTCAGAAACACAGTTGAGTGGGGAGAGGAAGAGAGAGTAATTACTACCTGGTTTGCACAGTCCCCCACGCTCATTTATTGTTTCCACTGCGGTTTAGGTTTGCTCCCTAGCATGCTCTGTGTGAAGCAGCGTGACAGAAATAACTTACCAGCAAGCAAGACTTTCTTACTCTTTTATGAATGATCTCTCTCCTTCCTCCTAACCTCTCCACACAGCGGGGAGCCCAGGTTGCTAAATACACTCCCTGCTGTGGTTTATCACTGGTTGCTGTCACCCTTTTCTTAATGACATGTTTTTCCACCCGGCAGAGCTACCACCCTCTTGTCATTTCTAGTAGTGCATTAGTGTCTCATTACACAACACACTGAGGCACTTATTGAAATGCAAAGGACAGAGAGCCCCAGCATTATCTTGGTAGTGGGAGATGGATCCATCACCCAGCCCTTTCCCCTTACAGCTGGTTGTGAACTGTGATGAAGCTTCTGGTTTTGACTTAAGGTCAGGCTGCACTTACAGCTGTTCTTCACTGTACTGGGAAGGACAACCTGAGGCCAGGGATTTCTGGGCAGTTAATGGCCTATGAAGGAACAATGGACAGCTGACAGGCTCCCAGGTCAACCGCTCAAGTGTACTGATGCCAGGTCCCAACAGAGAGCAGCTCCTCAGGAGGTAGATGGGAGCAAGGTCCAGGGGCAACAACATTGTACAGCATAGGAGACATGATTTTGGGGAAAGACTCTGTAAGCTCAGTTTATTTGGTTCATTATTTTACAATCTAGTTTGATTCCTCTTGACCAAGGGCTTACTCCCTCCCACCAAGTCATGCCAGGGAACAACATGGCTGTTTGTAACCACGGTCTCCGTTAGCACCATCTTTTATTTTGCCACCTGCCACCATCTCAAATTGGAATTGCATGAGGTTTACAGTGGACAGTCTCCTTGCTGATGAAGCCCAGCAAAGGAACTTCAGTAAAGAGAGGAGGATATTTTATCTGCAGCCAGAGTTTGATGCACACAGACCCTTTTCTCCAGGGCTACTGTTCACCTCTGGATCCTACCTTTTCTGTCCTTTGGGAAGGTAAGCCAGCCTTCCAAAAGGCCACTTTTGGTGCTCACTGCTCAAATCCACCCACAGGTTTCATACAGTCCTGATCAGCACTGCCGCTGCCATAACCAAGGGACGTAACCAAATGGCATCACCCAACCTTACTACTCTTTAAGAAGAGCAGCCTACTGAGACTGGGGACCAAAGCAATTTGAATTCAACACCACAAACCCCATATCTACCTAAATAAGCTTTCCTGCCAAACTACCCTTAAAAAGCCAGGGCTACCAGACCTTAATTGCTTTCTTTTTTATGCTTTTTCCAGACTAAGCAGTGTGACAGATTTTTATCTACTCCGAATTGTTCTTTATCATCTCTTTCCTTATTAAATCAGGGGGGAAAAAAAAGAAGTTACAATTGAAGTAAACCCATCTGAGAGCAAAACGTCCCAGTGCTTTGACCGTATTTCATTCCAGTTTTGTGAAAATGTAGCAAAATCCTGCAAAGTAGCTTTTCAGCACTACAGAATCAAAAGCAGTCTATGCCAAGACAAATATCCCTCTTATAAGGCCCTTTTCACAGCAATTGGTGAGGAGGGGGAAGGCAAGGAAAAAAAAAAGGCGTCTTTCAGAAATTTTTTTTAGATTTTGCCGGCAATTAAAATGAAAACTGGAAATAAAGCAGTTCAAAAATCTGATTCCATCATTTTCAACATCCAGATACACTCCCCCCAACTAATAGCTTAAACCTTTTCTCAGATAGAGCTATTAAAACATAAATCCTTATCTCTTGTTGAAATGAAGGACATTTGCAAAACATCAAAAGGAAAGTTTTACTGGAGACAAGTTGATTCTTTTCAATTGCAGTTAGCATGTAATTTCAAAGAAAGAAAAAACAAAACCAGAAACACTTTGCAAATGTTAACATGTTTTCAATTTTCCAATTTCTCTCTTGGGAAGCGAAGCGAGAACTACATGAAGAATTGACCTGAATGCTTGTGCTCTTCTGATCCATGTCTTCCTCCTCCAAACATAAGGGCTTTAAGATGCAAAACACTCTCAGAAATCTGTGTTGTTCTAATTGCAGATTTGATCATAAGGCCACAGGCTTGTAATTAACAACAACAGATTTTTGGCAGAATCTATTAACAAGCTAAAGCTTTATATGATGTTAGTACAAAAGGCATTATCATGCCAAAACAAAGTGCAGTTGGATTTAAAAACATGGCAGTGTTTTCTCCTGTCAAAGACGTACCATTCCATGGCCCACAAACATCCTGCCAGCATGAAACAGATTCTGGAGTAACTGCAGCCACCCCACGCAAACAGCAGAATGGAGGCAACATCTTATTATGGAATAATTTCCTGTCATAATCCAGCTGTTCTATCAGCTCCTGGCATTTACCTCAAGCCTACAACAAATTCTCAGACTTCACCAACAGATTCACTGATTTTGATCTCCAAAGACAGATTAAGCTAAAGTTCATCCTCTGGTTAGGCAGGTACTCATGATTTGAAAACAAGATAAAATGCCCACAATTTCCATGGCAGCTCATCCTAGTGGCCAACTGCTTTCTTATCAATCTGTGCCCGAAGTCTCCTCTGTTTGCTGAATTTGGCTTCCATGTACTGGTCCCTATTCTACCTTTTCCTCACTGTTTTCCCCCAGTTACCATCTATCACTGTCCACAGATCTCGCCCCCATCTCTGATCCTCTTGTCAGGGCTGGGTTCCCAGATTTCACCATTGAGCCAGTTTGGAACCCTTTTCACGTTGCCAATGGTCAGTCCTGAACCCATCAAATATTTATAAACAAGTGAAATGACTTCAGAAATACCAAACCCCATCAGCTTCCATTAAAAGAAAAGCTATATTGGAGAGAGGGAAGGGAGAAAGAAACATTTCGCTTCCCTGAACCAAAGGCAGAGCAAGCTCAACCGTCCTCAGATCCCAGGAAAATACACCAGTGACAGGATATAGTCCCAGTCAATGAAACATTGTATTTGGCATTCATACCCAAACAGACACCAGAGAACAAAGCCACAAGGCCCAAACATCAGATTTAATCCACTGCACTGATAGCTTTCATGAGAATTTTTTTTTAAATGAATATTATTATCACTTAAATAAGGGTTGGATCATGGAGGAACCACAAACTTGTGATCCTCAGTGCAGCCTCTACTGCCATCAGGGCACCTCCGATCAAAACCTCTGGTTAGTATGGACAGCTCTTTGTCATTAGTATTTCTCTCTAATGAACTTTTAAACCAAGCAATTACTAATCCCAGGAAAACCTGGCAGATTTGTCAGCTCCAATCCTACACGTACTGGGCTGCCTACACCCAAGGTGACTTTGGTTTGCTAATAAAACCAGACAGAAGCATTTCAGAGCAAGGAAAGCAAGGAGAAATCTGTTCAGCAGAAGTAAATTACCACAGTTCACACATAACGCACTCAAATGCATTAGTTTGGCACACTGTTGAAAGAAAACAAAGCTCCAGATTTGGCTGCCCATGCCCCAGCAGTTTATACTAAACATCTAAAATAGAGGCTCAGCAGGTGAAGTCTCTGCAGATGTAATTTTGTCCTCAAGCTTTGTAAGACATTACCACATATCCAGTTAAACACAACAGCAACAAACCTTAAGCCTTTAAAAACTCTAATGTAAGGAGAAAATGCCTGTAAGAGGGTCTAGTATCACACTGCCAGTCTCAGGTTAACTCACCAGGCTGAAAGGGACTACAAGAAAGAAACTCCCCTCCCCAATTCCCACAACAAGACTTACTGCCCTCCCACAGCTGGGACAGCAGTCAAGGACCTCTTCAGCTGCAGAGGTAAAACCCAGTCAAAACGAGCAGAGTTTGGTTTGAGATAACCGCTGCAGAGGACAAAAGTATTTCACTGGGGCTTTTCTCCTAGGATAAAATAGCATGGATGCATCAGCAGGTTTGAAAATGTCAGGATCATAACAAGCCCATAAAACATAAAATCTTACTTGGTGCCAGCATTAGGTTTTAGTCAGATCAAAGTGCTCATTATCCTCGGTCACAAGCTGCAACACCGAGATGCTGCAAACAGTCAGGGCTGAGCAACCCGGTGCTTTCCAGCACGGCTAGCCTAAAACACCTTGGCTTGTCACAGCTGTGACAGGGATGGGCAATGAGCCTTTATTTCTCTGCCAGCCCCATGTGACTAGCGATTCGTGGGTTCAGGTGGCTGCCATTAAGCTGCAGATAGTGCCACTGCCTTCCAGCTCTTGCTTGGTTATGTGAACTACCAAGGGAACGATCCGCTGTATGTTGCGGTCTAATAAATTTTGCTACAGTCTGTCTCACTGCATAGAGGAGACACATCCAACACAAACAGTGGGATTCTGCTCTAGAAGAGCTCAGTGTTTGAGGAGAGGAGGGGAAAAAAGCTTAAAACTCAAAATCCAGCACTGCTGGTTAGAGAAGGCTGAACATAAACACATAAAGCAGGACCTGGAGGCTAGCACCATGGTGAAATTAACTGCTCTCCCCACATACAGTCTTACTGGTTTTCATGTAGTTTTCTTCATGTTCCAAACACTTTAGCCTAGAAAGTAAAAAAAAAAAAGGAAGGTCTTTGCCACTGCTATAGGTGTAGAAAGCACAACTCAATGGCATTTTTTTAGTTAGGCTGCAAAAGCATTATTCCTGTCCAACAGCACTGGCCAGCACCTCGACCTGCACTGCCACAGCCAGCAGTGACGCTGTTCTGACACTGGCTGGTGCTCAGCAAGTCCTTCCAGCCTCGTACAATAATTATTCTGTTTTGCTAAGCTGCTTTCATGCTGCTTTACATGGGAAAGCAGGCGGTCAGGCTGAGTCGCTGCGGTGCGAGAGGCAGGGGTGTGGGGGCAGCGCTGCAGGGGCGGCAGGTGTCTCTCAAGATTCCACACAATCCCTCACTGGGGATCCCTAATCCTGTCAGAGTCAATTTGTTGTCAATTTTCCACAGCGCTTAAGCACCAAGAGAGAATTGGTTTATCACGGGAAACACTTCCTCTCCAAAGCTTTAATTATTTCCATATACGTTGGGTAAATGTGCCCAGGAGCGATTTACGGGGGGAAGCTGGAGACAGGGAAGAGCAATGCAGGGGCAGTCCAGCTCATCTCCATCACAACCCATAGCTGCTCCTTACAGATCCTGGTGATGGTCCCTGCCATTTGGGTTCTCCCACTAGAGGTGACTACAGACCATAACTCTGCACTTCAGCGTAATGTAAACATTAATTTCTCTTCCCATTCTTTCTATTACCAAGGGGCATTACCAAGGAGCAGCGTAGGCACAGAGAGGAATCTCGGCCCAATTGCCACACCTCAAACCACAGAGATTCATTTTCTCTCTTTGCACTGAATCATCATCCAATTTGGTCATTTGTGGGTGGCTTAATTTCCAGAATTTACTGTCTCCAAAAGCCAGGTCACTAACATCTGGGAGCAAATTTATTGATCTATATAATATGGCTGCAAGAACATTATGATGTTTCAACTACTGTTGGTAAGACTTTAGCAATCCCTGCAGAAAAGCAACTTTTCATTTCGTTGCCATTAATACAACCTGAGATGCCCCTTCTTCACATCAGTGTTTGGATATTGCTTGTCGCAATAAGTTTTGATTATATTCTTCCAACTTCAGGACAAATTTCTTCTCAAAACCAGAAACAAAGAGTCACACCAGAAGAACAAGAGGAGTTTCCTAACCATTGGAGCTGGTGGATATTCTGGGTGGTCTCTTGCACTCTTTAATGAAAAGTACTTAAAAGCTTGAGCGTTAAAACCAGATGTCATAACTTTGGAAAGTGTGAGAAAAAGAGTACCTCATTTCTCAACATGTTCTGCCCGGTCTGCAAGTCCTCCAGGGGTCCACGAGAGCTTCTGAGGCTCCAACATTTGCAAAAATCAAGTTTCATCCTAAGATGAGCCCCAAACTGGACATGCACTTGAAAATGTGGAGTAGACAGGCTTCCTCTACACAGCACAGGAGACATCTGGGAGAACTTGGTTTCTTGTAATTCAGTATTGCTCTTGCTTTTCTTACACAGCCCATACTACCTTACAAATGGTTTTGTACTCACTTAGGGGGCTTATCAGCCACTGCAGCTGATAAAATTTCCTCTGCTACAGCATCACTTCAAATTCAAACAAATTACTTTAGACCGGATATAATTTCTGTAAAGAGACAGTTGTAAAATTGTCTGAATTAGAATGAACTCCCTACATATTAGTATGGTAAAATTTACCCTCTGGTAAATAACAAAGTGATTGAAAAGGACTAAGAGTCATGGGTGGTCCAGCTGCCCCAAGGCCTCATGTGCTCAACAGATCCAGTCTTTAGTAAGAATGACACCGGCTAGAACATTCTAGAGGAATTCAATTTTGCACAAAGTGTTTTATAAATGCCCAGTGTTAGAAACAAGCACAAGACTTGTCTTCACTCTCCAGCTTCTCCATTAACATCCCCAGTACATTGTTAATCTAACGTTTTATCCTGCCTGGAGGCTGAGGAATATCTGAAATATTCTTGACTCCTCCCTGTTCAAAATAGAAATCAGAGGCTCTCAGTTACCACCCTGAAATTTGCAGAGGAATTTCTTTAATAAGTGAAGCAAGTAATTTTCCCACTGAAAATTTAATGTATGGAAAATCTAGACCACCTTGCCATGAAAAAAAGAAGATAATAAAACAAAACCCAAACATTCAGTGAGAGGTACCCCATTAAAATAAGTAAAATCAAGATTACTGTCAGTAATAGATGATTTAGAAGGTTTCCAAGTAAGAGATTCCAGGGTTGAGCATGGATTCACTTCCATCATTACGAAAATTACTCGGAATAACAGTGCCTCTTTCAACATCATTATCTTGAATTAGTTATTGTGTCCACCTCAGGCCCTTTCAATCACATTTTTCCTTCACTCAGGCTAAAAACACCCAGTTATTTATATCCTACTCCATGTTTCTTCCTCCTCCTCAGTACAACTCACCACTCACTGCTCCTGTAATGAAGCAAGCAGTTGTTCTGCAATGTCGTGTTTCTTTGGTAATGGTGATATAAATAAGGGGAAATAAACCCTGGGGCAAAAGATTCTGTTAGTTGCTCTCATATCTTTACTGGCAGAATAATTGGCTGCACTGTAAGCCTGACTCTACTTGGTTTTGCTATCTGCCACTGCTATGGCAGGTTGCAATTACTTTCTCCTTTTCCTTCTCTCTGTCCTTTTGTCTGATGTTTTCCTTCCACCTGGGCTTTTGCCATCACCCCTCCTACTAAAGTCTTGTATAATGATGACAAAATTGAGTCTTTCCTTCACCTTGTCTCCTCTGCTACAGTACCATATAATAAAATACCAAGTGATAAGGGATTTTAAGAGGGAGAGGCAACAACCAGAATATATGATGGCAAATGAAGTAGCAACGGCAATGTATGGCAAGGGGAGAGGAAGAAAGGACAATGCCAGTGAAGCAGAAGGATAAGCCAGGTGCCATGGGAAAGCTGAACAACCGTGATGTGACTTAACACAGTGAGGGTGCCTCCAGAGGGCAATTAGGCATTGTAAGAAGAAACAGTCTAGCCTACTTCCAAAATTCTCTTCTCCCCCACCTGACTAGCATAGAGGTTGAGTTGTTTTAATTTGGAGGTAGGTGAGAAGGAGGATTTTAGAGATGGAGCTGCGCAGCAGCCAAGTGCAGGGTGCTGTTTGCCTGCTGGACCCTGATAACAGCAAGCTAAGCCTCTGAAGCACAGCCACAGGGATCAGCTTGGCTGACATCACAGTCAAGGTCTGTGTGTGCAGTGGGGACTCATGGCATTGAGCTCCTTGGTTGGTTTTAACATCAAGGCAGGGAAGGTGTCTTCTTTTGTGAGCAAAAAATTAAAAAAAAAATTAAAAAAAAATTAAGATGTGCACAGGGGATTGTTCCCCACAACCAAAAACAGGAATATGTAGGAGGAAACAGAGAAGGAGGTTTCTGTTCTGGTTCTGAAGGGGTTGTCAGGTTTCAGAGCTGCCAAGTGAGCAAACTGAACTCCCACATCCCCACAACCTGAATGCATGCAAAACTAGTTTTGAAATGGAAGGCTGCAGAGGAAGGAGAAAGAGGCCAGATTAGCATCACTCCACTGAGCCCGGTGGAGAAGAACATGAGTGGATACTGCTGTATTCTGTGACCTGTGTTTTCACTGTCCTTTTATTTATTAACAGCCTGCCAAAAATAAATCTGCAGAGCAGCAACATGGGCCCTTTGAAATTTGCCTGCATTTTGGACTCACCAGTAAGCACTCACAACACAAACACACTCCCAGAGACAGGACAAAAGGCAGGCAAGTCAGTAACCCCCACGGTGTGGCCCACACCTGAAATCTCCACAAGATATCTGGGGAAACTTTTCCAGGAGAGGAGAAACCATGGGAGCTGACTTTAACCCACAGAAGAGAGTCATTCTGTGGATTAAGCACAGCCTCTGCAAGAATGATATTCCTTGCCTGTACATTTTTTATTTCTCTCAAGGTAGACTCACTCAATCTGCTCTAAGACACATAAGCCAATACCCCTGTATTTATTTTCTGAAGCACAGAATATAAGTGTATCATGGCTCCTGAAATGTATAACAGCAGTTTGGACTCACTTGGATTTGATCTGAATCCAGAGCGAAAAGAAGTGGATAACCACAGCGATTCATGGAGTCCCAGTGCTTTAGGTTCACCCTCGTGAACAGCTTCTGGCTCCATGGAAAACAGGAGTGCTATCAGTGAAAACTAATACCCTGTGCATGCTGTAAATAGGCACCATTTACTCAGTTCTCCTTGTCTGTGTATCTAAACAGTGGCCTGCTGTCAAGCAGGAATATTCAGTATTTTAATTAAGATCTGCATCTTTCAGAATAACGGGATCAATACCTGGCCAAGCTGTTGGGAAAAGGCAAAAGACCAAGCCCTAACTATGGCAGCAAGCCAGTCACTCAAGACTGCAGGGACTCCAATGAAGCTAGACAAGGCCCAGGAGCAGTGAACCAAAAATGAATGATTATCTAAAGTGACAAAGCGGGGCAGGAAGAAAGAAAGACACCAAGTTTCTCAGTTCCTCTCTAATTACCTTCTGTCTTTCAGGTGGTATGATCACCTCACACCTATGGGAAATGGGAAACAAATATGGCCTTTTCCAGCAGCTCTGTACCTGTCTACATAAGATGGTTCACAGACTCCTCAGGAGGCAACATTCTTGTCAAGATGGGACATGATGTACTCATGTCACTATCCACAGCTCTCATCCCTGTGCTTGAAGATCAGAGTCCCTCCTTGGCATTCAATATGCCCTTGGGTGGGGGATACAGTCTGGGTTCCCTTAGGCTGAAACACAAGGTATAATTTTAGTACATTGCAAAGGATCCATAGACATTTACCACTTTCTGTGGTGCTCAGACCCATTCAGGCAGGGAACAGAGTCACCAGTAGACTCTGTTGTAGCTTTGCGAGGTGGGTGGTAACACAGTTTAAGTCTCTGTTAGTCCCAGGGAGTGAAATGTGCCCAAGGACACCTTCCAGGTCATCACAATAGCCTAATTTCCTTGGAGGTTTCTCATCAGTGAGGTCACAACCCTGTTCTCCTCTGGTGTGGTCTGACTCAGGAACCGAAGAAGGAAATTACAACACAAAACTCAAATTAGGGGATTTTTCTGAAGAACTTGAAGTAGCACATAATAAAAAAACTAATAATATGTTGCAATCCAGTTCTCCTCTCGTCTGATGGTTTTGCACCATGAGGAAGCTGTTGCAGATGCCCTGCAACCTGGTTAGTGTAATATCTGGGCATGAGAGGACATCTCAGAACAAAGTGTTCTGCTTTGACTTCCCTAGAGCACAATTAACACTGACAGCTTTTTCCTTTTGGGCTGAAATGATTTAATAACTCAAACAGTGTTACTACATTTTCATCTCTTTCTGGTCTTCCCTTTACCAGTCCTTACTGATGCAGTGTAGGAATCAGGGTGAAGAACAAACCCAAACCAGTGGACGGACCTGATCCCACTTTTTCATACAGCTCCCTATCCTCAACATGTTGCTCCCTACTGCAGTATCTGTGACGAGAGATTGGCGACTGGTACGAGTGACCTTCAAAAGGATTAGCCAGAGACGTGTGACTGCCAGTGAATAACTCTATTCATTTATTATGCGTGACGAACAGTAAATCATTCTAGTAAGATACTTTTCCATTCATTCGTTGCTTGAGAACGATTAGCAGCAAATAGCTCTTAGAAGCTTTTCCAGTGGAGCTGAGCAAAACACACACAGGGAGAGCCAGAAACTTTGTCCCGTTCACTTGTGGTCAGCTCACATCAATGGAGTCAGCCAAATGTTGGGGAAAATGATGGGTCAGGGTGTATCTGTACAATACACAGATATCCTTTCATTCTAAATTTTATATCTTCTAGTCTCCTGACCATGCCCAAACTACTACTGGGGACATCTGCCAGTTTTTTGTTCAGATGGAGCAATGGTTACTCTTTGAACAACAGAGTTTCTCTGTAAACTAACATAACTAAGGATAAAGTGGAGCATTTCCCTTATCCAGACAGACAGACAATGGCTAACTGTTAGCATGACTTCTACATGTCTATCACTGTGGACACCAATGACTTATCAAAACTAGCAGGCTTAAGCTGCTGATTAAGACATGCGGCTGCCATTTCTGCCCACCCACAGGTGTATACTATACCAGAGTTAAACAAAAGAACCCAGGGGTGCTGAATCAAAGTTTAAATCAACATCCTGTGTTGTACCCCCATGTGTTCCTCTTTCTCCACCACACATAAGAGATTTTCCTGTGTCAGGCTCACCAGTGGGGTACAAATGCACCAAATGGCTGAAGCGTGGCTAAACTGGGTAATACTCAGAGTGCCCCAAGACTGCTGCATGGAATACTGCCCTTACATGTGTGAGACCCCTGCTCCAGTTCTCGCCATCCAATCTGGAGCAGAAGCTTGCCTTCACAGTCTAAGAGAGCCTATGAACTGGCTGCAGAAGAGATTAATCACATCTTAAGGAGGCACAATGGCCTAGCAGCTCTTCTACCAGACATAACTCAGGAGACTTTGCTTATCTTACCTCTCTGCTGTGACCTTGAGCAGCTCTACCTATCCACCGGTTCCCACTCAACTTCACCATTACTTCAATTTTATTTTTTAGGTAGTGACTGCTTACAGGTTCATCGCAAAGGGACACTCTCTCTGTAGGTATGACTGAAATTCAAATAACAGCAAATGAATTTCTCTTTTACACTTCAAAGTCAAAAGAGGTTATTTGTACATGTACACAAATAGAAAACGAGTGGGGTTGCTTGCTTCAGATGATAATGCTGTATTTCATAGCCCCTTTTTTCCAGCAGCAGAATTGTTGGCTTTTCACTCACCGTCATATGACTCTTGAGTAGTGAGGACTCAATGTATCTCCACTTGGATTTAACAAAATAATTAACTGTTATTCGGCACAAAGAGAAAGTCACAAGATTGGGAAGAGCAGTGTTAAGAATGCAACTACATGGAAGAAGAAGAAGAGCATCTCTGATGCTTAAGCTGATGATTAACTACCCGTATAACTTGGGCACTGGCTGCAGCACTGTATCATTTTCTGTCTATTCACAGCTGCTCTTGGCCAGTAAGAACTGGAATGAAGCAAGGGCTCTGGATTAGCTCATGTTCATGCAGAGCTAACAATTACCTTTGGTTTTGACTGCTGCAGGGAACTCCAACAGCTTCCTTCCTGATCTGCACTCATATTTTCCAAGCCTCAGAAATGTCATGCATCCAGACAAATAAATTCAGTGGGGAGGAGGAGGTGGAAGTCTCATATTTTTCTTGGGTCAAAGGGATTGCTTGGAGTAACAGCAATTTTTCTAATTTTCATCTTTTCTCCATGTGACCTTAACATTCCTTCCTCTTTTCTCCTGAAATCTATGCTGCACAGTTGTTTTCCCAACAGCCATAATGTTTATAAATTATTCACAAGAAGTAGCTATAAGGAACAACTAATTTTTCATCTTTAAAAAAGGTCTTACAATGCTATCCCTCCAAATGTACAGTGGATTTGGGGCTCACAGGGCTTCCCCAGTACCATTGCCAGAGCTCCAAATGGCACTACATCCTTTCTGCATGGCAGAACCTCAAGGCCACCAAACCTCCTCCTTAGCAAAGAAAACCAGTGACAACCACAAGTTTATATTCTGTGTGCTCCCACACAGCACTAAGTAGTAATTCCCACTGAAAACAATCAGACTTCTCATGTGAGTAATAACATATTAATTTGAGAGAAAAAGGATAAGTAGTCATTCAAATCAGGAGCAGCCACAGCCTTCTAATTAAGGAGGCAGTTTGTTTTCTTCACACAGTTTCCTGAGCAGACAGATATCTGGGAGACTAACAGTTGGTTTTATCTATGGTTCAGTGCTGCAAAAGCACAAGAAAAATGCGTACCAGTCTGGCCACTAAAACAAATAAATCTGGCTTTATGTGCAGAATAACCAAAAATGGTACATGATTGATTCATAGCATGTCGCCATACAACAAGCCTGCAGCTAATGAAGCACAAGGCTGAATAGATGAATGTGAAATGAGCACCACTAAATAGCCTATAACAAACATTTTGTTCCAAAGAAGTTTTCTTTGGCTTTTAAATGTCAAAATGTCACAGTAATAATTAATGCCTATACTGCTACAACACAACTAATGACTTCTCAAATACTTAATACCACGTGTTGTAAAATGAAAAAAAAAAAAAAGTAATTTGGTCATCCCCTGTGAAAAGCTGTACAAGAACATCCCACCCTGGCTATGTCAGAAACTTCCTCCTGGGGCAGGGAGAGTGGTGCCAGCCACCAGTGAGGTGGAGGTACAAGTTCCAACCTTTTCTTAGATGGTTTGCACCTCGCTGGGGACCACACAAACAGCCACTTCTACGTGGCTGAAGTAAATGGCTCAGCTGGCAAACCATTCCACTTCAAAACCTGGCAGTGAGTTACACACAGCAGTATAGAACACAGCACAGGGGGGAGATGGGAACACCCAACATGTGGTGTCAACTGGACTGTGGACATGGGGCCACCACAGACTCCAGGAGCACCTGCTCTGTGCCAAGCCATGGAGGTTTACTTTAGCTGGAAACCCAAGCACTAACTATCTACTGAACTCACTAAGATACTCACTACTTTTGTCTCTGTGTTACCTACAACAATCATTTTCATAGATTATTGTCCCTCTTTGGACAAAAGAACAATTTCCTCAACACCACTCAAACGTTTTTCAATCCCAAGACATGCAATCACAATTTTTTGAAGGTAGGCAAGAAGTGCTTTATTTAAGCACTGACAGACTCCCAGAATTATGCTAACACTGAAGCAAGAACATTTATGGACATACTACACAAGTGAAAAAGAAAAATCAAAGTATTTTCTTCTTCTGCAGCATCTCCCATCCTGATGTATCACAGCACTCAGTGATCTTTCCGATGCATCTATAGGGTTTGCAAATATTATGCCCCTCTGATATATGGAAAAGCCGAGCAATGCAAAGATGGTGTTTCTGCCTATAGAAATGACTTCCCTCATGAGTGAATATGTTATTTTGAGTCTTGAAATGGAAAGTGTGAAGAAATGTTCACCAGAACTATCATTTTCCACAGATAAGATAAAAATTCTTTGAACACCTGAGCTTTATGATACCTCTGAGAAATTATGGTACTCCCACAAAACACATTTGCAGGATTAGGCATTTCAGGCAGGGGCAACTCTTCCATTTTCCTTTCAGAAATGTTCCCTGTGATTTCTTTTTTGTTGTATATGCTGGAGTTGGACTGACTATTTTTGCAGATGCTCAAACAGCACACATCTCCCTTGACTCTCCCAACTTTTGAAAATCTCAGTCGTATTTATAAAAGATTGAATGAAAGAAGGGAGCTATTTTTCTTTCTCTAGCCAGTGAGACTGTCTAAGAAGGGTATGAGTGACATATGGTCCCTGCAGGAAACAGGCAGTTGGACCTTTAAAGACTCCAGTCTGCCAACCTCCTTTTGTAACTCCAGCTTCTTCCTGCCACATCACCAGAAGCCAAATATCTACCTTCTTCCCTTTGAAATTAGCTAGTGTGGCAGGAAACAAATTAAAACATGAAAACTTGGGCATGTGATTGACACCAATCCATTCACCCCCCTCTAGCAGCTACTCTTAGAAAGCGCAGTGGTGTCAAAGAAATAACTTCTTTCAGAAGTTCTCTGTTCATACCAGATTGCATGGGCCATGCTGATATAAACATCAACATTTCTGATGGCGTGGCACTCTCAGACCTGACAAAACTCATTCTCTATCATAAAATGGTGGAGGCCAGTGAAGTATTTCTGTTTCCCTGGAGCTTCTCTATGTTGCAATTCTCTACGTTGCAGGATCAGTCTGTCAGTGTGTTCTTTCCATTATTACCTTAATAAAAGAACACAAGATCATTATCTTCCAGTAACTCTGCTGACTCTGTAATAGTGGGTTGTGGTGTCTCAATGTGATGGGAAGTCACTCTGAAAATCTTGCAAGACCTTTCACGCTCATGTTATAAAGAACATCACTCCTGTTTACCTCTGTTTATGCTGATCACTTCATATAGCAACATTTCCACTGAACATTTAGATAAAAAGAAGGCATGAAGAAAGAAAGGAAGCAGAAAGTATGTTTGTGTGCACATAATTTCTACGGAATCTTCTATTATCCCAATGAAGACAACTCTAAGAATCAGAAACAGAGTGAAAAAGTAAATTTCTACTAAAATTTACAATACTTATTTGTCATGGCCCACCTGAAATAATTTCATCTATATTTTTAACTGTGGGAGCCAAGTTAAAATACTTTAGCTGGACTGGCTTTATTAGGAGCTTATGAATTAAATTGAGAATGAATGCTTTAGTAGAGGTTTTTCAGGCATCAAAGAACTAGCTGCAATAAGCTTTCTTGGACTAAGCTGAATTATTAATGTTGATTATATAAGAGTACCATTCACCTTTCAAATGCTGAGGGTAATTAGGAATCGCTCAGCAGAATAGCTGGGGAGAAATCACTCGAACAACTTTCTTATGCAGCTCCTTTGAAAGAAAAAAAAAATAAAACCCTGCAAGAAAGGTTGCTCTGATAATATGCATGCTTTCAGCAGATTTCAAAAAAAAAAAAAAAAAAAAAAAGAATTATTTTCTCTCAAATTACATTTGTAGTTAAACATTCGCTTTTGAGATGGGATGTGTTTTCAGCACCACAGCATTAGAAAGGAAATGGAGATGTTGTTCTGAATGCTTAACGATACACTGAGCTGCTTGCTTTTATTAAAATCTCATTTCACTAACATCATTCTGCTGAAAAAGATGTGTTGAATAATGCTGGAGAGCCACCGAACCAACGCCACACTATTACATCATCGCTATTAAATATTCCTCTTTGTGCATTCACGGCATGTTTCCACGCATTTGATGCATAAGAAGTGAAAATGGCAGTGAGCTAAAGCACCTCAGTGTTCCCTTCAGCATTAATCAAGCTTTCAGGATGTTAAATGCCTGCAGGGTTACATCCCTGACCCAGCCAAAACACTGCCACCAAACTTTATCTCATACAGGCAGGAGGTATCACTGAGTACCTGATGTGGGGCGCTCATGCAGCACAGTCATGCACAGGACAATTAAAGGCTGATTTTAGGTATGCTCACTTCCCAGGCAACATTTCTTTTAATCTTTGAAAGAGGAAAAAAGACAGCAACAATATGTACGGACTAAAGAACTGCCTGCCTTTAAAACAGACCCAAATGATCATTGCCACAAATAAAACAGAAGCCAGGGCCTGGCTCCATGCCTGCTGCTGATGCTGAGCCTGCCTCATCCCACCGGTGGAACTGGCAAAGCCAGCTATGCTTGTCCCTGGTATGGATTTTAGGGACCCAAGAAGCTAGCCCCACACCTCCTACTCACAGTCTTCCATTCTCCTGTTTTTTCCCCTCCCTCTGTGCCGTTCCTTCCTCAATACCCAACTCCTCTTTCCCTTCAGATTAATCTCAGCTCATCTGAGCCCCAACAGCCTCACTGTAGTCTCTCCCCCTGACTCCCAGCCTCTCTCTCCCTTCTCACCCCAGTCCCTTTGGGACTGTTTTGAACATTAGGAGAACACATAACCCACCTGCATGCAAACAACACTCAACTCATCCCAGCTATGAAGAGTAACTTAAAGCAGCAAGTCTTTGAAGACTTGAGGACAGTATACAGTGTCCTGATTCCCTGTGCAACAGAGGGAATCTATTGCCAAAAGCTACTTTTAGGGGTTTTATCTGTTTCTTGGCATCAGTGTTTCACAGCTATTTCTGCTTCTTGTTCTTATTTTTCTGTTCTCACTCTTCCTTCTCTCTCCTTCAGACCAAAAACCTAGGAAAGCCTTCTTCCTGCAGAACAACATCTTTGTGTTTGTTTCTGGCACCATTCTGTGCATCTTTTTGCTCAGGGGCCTCTGCATCTACCTCCTGCTACAGAGAGTTTGCAACTACCTTCATGACAGGGCAGAGGCTGCCTCATCATAGAATCATAGAATTGTTTAGGTTGGAAAGGATCTTTAAGATCACTGAGTCACCATTAACCCAGCGCTGCCAAGTCCACCACTAAACCACGTCCCTAAGTGCCACACAGTGGGGTACATTCGACCCAGCTGACCGCAGTGTGTCTGGAGAAAGGCCAACCCCTCAATTTCAGAAGGGAGGAAGACAAATCAAAGGCTTCTAAGACATTTATTTTGTATACATCTTCTTACTGCATTTGAGGGGCACTGTTTCTAACAAAGATGGAGCCTTGTCATGAAGTAGGGATCAGTTTGCAGTCAGTGTGGTGTAGGGAAGCCTGAGCCAGTCAGCTCTGCTTTGTTCATCCAGCTCCTCTGAGGTGGGGGGAAAGGAAGTGGTCTCCCAACTACCTCCAGATCAAGGGGGCACCACTAATAGACAGTCTGTAGGAGGTGTGGGAAGGAGAATAAGGAGGGCCTTGTTACAGTTTTTTAAGTTAACTTTGTTTAATTTTTTTTTTAATTTAGACATTCTTTAGGAAAAAGGAACAAGGTGTGATTTATTTGGACACTCTCCTGTTTCCCCTGCCTTGACAAAATTCTGCTTCTTCTGGCAATTGTTTCTGCCAGGAAAAACAGAGCACTGCAGAGCACAGGGTCTACAAATGGGGTGAAACTTAAATGTGGCTCCTGTTGCTGCCAGTCATGCCTTGGCAGAAGGGTTACACATACAGTAACTGATCCCTCAGGACTTCATCTTTTGGCTCCTTCACCAGCAGAACAGCGAGACACATAATATACACTTGCTATGTGATACTTTAACAAATCTTTCACCGTCTACATCTTCATAGGCTTCCCCTCAGCCACCTGGGCTCATGTGTGTGAGAGTGACAAGTTACAGGCTCCCCTGCATCAAATGTACAACTTCTCTGCAAATCAGTGGGATCTGAGCAATGTAACACTGTTCTTGTCCCTATAATACAAAGCAAGTATTCCTGTTTCCTTCACCCTAGAGTGACAGACCAGATCTTTGGGCAAAATTCTGCACCTAAATTTCAGTCACACTGGAGTAACAGGTCTCATTCCAATCATGATTCAACGATTCTTTCAATCTCCAGTGGGGCAAAAAAAAATCCCCATTCAAACTACTTCTATGTGCCAAGGCAGTTTATTTTCCCTTTGATTTGAAAGGAGGAAGTTCAGGAGTGATTTTGAGGGAACAGATTTGTCAGATTTGAGGGAGGAGAAGGCTATTGTTTGTCCACAGAAAAAGCAAGCAAGTAAACAAACGAACATAGTCTTTACTTCAGATATCACACAGACTATGAGGTTAACAGAAAGAAAGCACGAAAGCAGGACTCCACAGGGGCACCTAGGCTGACAGTCAGTGCTGAAACAGGCCTGGAAAGACTGTCTGTCCTCCCTGCAGCAGCAGGAGCCTTGAGCAGACATGCAGCACCAGAAAGCAGCAGCCTGCTAATGAGGCAGTTAAACCAGTCACACACATGGAGCCAGAATATGCAGCTCAGCCTGAGCTCCTTGTTAACTTGAACTTGGTTGCAGGACCAAGGACACATAAACTATTTGATGATGCTGCTGCTGCTTTCGTAGTAGTGTCCTTGTAATTTGACTAACTTACCCTAGCAGATAATAAATTAGGGGACATGCTAGGTGAGTACATGCGTATAGAGAGTAACTTCATGCTTGGTGACATCAGTGATGGCTCTGCCAGGTTAGCAATGCCTTCACTGCGGAAACTGGTTTTATACTATTTACTACAGGGCAAGAAAAGCATCTTAGGGTAAGTTCTCCCACTTTTACAGCACAAGATTGCCTATAGGGAGCAAGTTTCACTTTCCTTAGTGTGCCATACAAATATATTACCTTCCTTGGGGGAACACTAAGGCTGATGGCATCAAGCAGAAGAAAAGTAAGCAGGAAGGGGCACAGCTCCTGGTGTATGCTCAATCAGAGCATGTGGGGAATGCCCTGATCCTCTTACAAAACCATCCTTCAAGTCCTTCCTGTCTTTTCTCCGTGCACTGGAAATTGCAACTGCACAGGGGAAGGATAATTTGTGCCCTTAATTCATCATCTTCTGGTCACTCGCTGTAGCAGAACTAAGGATGGGAACATACCGTCTCTGGTCCTCTCCATTCTCAGAATACTATTGGAAACCCTTTTTGGCCCCTTTTTGGCTATGACACAGCGAAGATGAGTGCAGGGTGCAGCTCTGGGTACCCATCCAGGCTCTGTGGGCAGAGGGGAGGCTGCAAGCACTGGTGACAGTTCCAGACTGCAGAAGAACGACTGCCTGAGGCTGGGCTCAAAACTCCACATTGCTCTGATTTCTCCATGGGTCAGCTTCTTTCAAAAAAGGATAAACTAATCAGAGAGCCCATACTCACCTTGCCCAAGCACTCAGATAAGCCAGTTTGGAGTATGGGATATCCAATTTCTTGTTTGTCTGCAAGGGACAGACAACATCATGATCAGCATGCATGTGTAACTTGTCTGAGCAGGCAAGAATTTACAGTGCATTTGTACCAACACTGTAGAAAAATATGATTGTACTTTGAAAAATATATGTTGATCTGTTCCCTTTTACCTTGGGCAGGCCAATGGCATGTAGTTTATCTTGATAATGAAATCCTGATCTCATTTGGGACATTGCTTTTCTAGTGTATCACTAATAATGACGGTGACAAACCTACTCCTTAACAAATAATTGGCATTATTGGGTGAGTGTAGCATCTGATGTCTTTAGATCTTTCCATAGATAAATATAAATGCTGTAGATGAATCAGACTGCACTGATCATTCACAGTTCACAGTTCCCCTCTCCAGGGTCAGTACCTTTCCTGTCTTCAGCTCTTCCCTGTGAACAACCACAACATGTTACAAAAATCAAATGCTGCCTGTGAAACTTCCAAGTTGAAACTGTTTTCTCTGCTTTCCTTGCTGAAAAAAAAAAAAAAAGCCCCAGTGTTTCCATGGTTTGTTGCAAACTCTTCCTGAATCCTAGAAACAAATGGTATCCACATTTATGTTTGTTTGTTTGTTTGTTTGAATTTTCCTGTTCCAGGTTCAGACAGAGATTTCCCAAACCCCTCCTTCCTCCTTCCCACAGAAGGTAAATCTGAAGTATGTTACCCAGTGGTTGTTAATAAATTTAACCAGCAATAATTGTCCAGAAAGATGCTTGCAAAGATTAAATTACTTTTGGTTCCAATCTCTCTGCCTGAGAATACTCTTGGAAAACAGTTGGTGGCAGTGCAAATGACAGTGGTTTTATATAATCATTGCCTATGTTAGCTGATCAAGATGTACCTGGTAAGTCAATGCTGCTGGTTAAGTGAAGGGAATGCTCACAGGCTTCTCACAGCTGAGAAATCTAATCAATGCATAACCCCCTCACTACACAAATGTGCATTTAAGTAAGTAATAGTATGAATATCAATGTGCTCCCTTCTCCCAAGCACTCACTCAGAATGGCTTTCAAGCATTATATTTTGCTACCTTTGCAGGCAAGAATGGGTTTAGGTTCATCCTCAAAATAACTAAGAAGGTAAATAAACTTCAAACTTCCCTGGCTTTTTTTGCCTGAGTTTGGGGAACAAACGGTTTAAAGGCCTCCTTATCGTGTATGATATCCCTCCAATCCCACCACCTGAGTGCACCCTTGTGTGCCACAGCTTAGTTTGGGCATTCATCTGAGATCTGCTCATTTCTGCCTGTACCTATTTCCATTCACCATCTTTCTTCTCTCTTGTCTCCCAGGGGGTATTTTCCCCCTTTAAACAGAACAGTATATGCAAGGGAAGGCGAAGTCTCTTCTTCACAGCCCCATCACCCAGGAATCAATGTCAGGTGGATCACGTGTGCTGCACAGCTCCATTTTCCAGAAGCTTTGGGGCTCTATTCTCCTCCCACTACAGAAACAAATTGTATTGACAGGTTCTGAGGGCCAGGCAGCTTTCCTGCTTTCAGTCACAGTCCTTGATGGCAAAAAACCTCAGTGCACGAGGTGGGTAAACAGCCAGGAAAAGAGTGAAGCAGATAAAGGCCTCCAGAGCTCCTGCAATGCCTGCCCCACTTTGCCTTTGGTTCAAGGGATGGGCACCACTGACTCTGGGGCAAAGTCTTTCAGACCTGCAGATTCACTATGGCTTTTGTTCATACCTAGCTTTAGACATATTAAGTGATGAGCCACAAGAAGAAAGGAGTCTGGGAAACTCCTCTGGGCCATGGTCTGTTGCACAACCACACCAGCACACTAGCCAGAAACCAAAACCAACAATTGAGGTTAAACTCAAATAATTAAAGCAAATTATGGATAAATGGGCCTGGATTAACTTGGCATGGTAGAACTTCACCAAGCTCTTATTTGAGGAGAGCTAGAGCCATTACTCTCTTCTCCTTCTTCGTGGCATTTATCTCCTGAAAATCAATGAGAAAGTTGACCCTAGAAATATGAAACAGGTTCACTACAAAATTAAAAAGTTGCACTTGTCAGTGAAGCTTTGTGAGCAAGGAGAAACAAAGGCTTACCATTCCTGAAAACCAAGATGAAACACGTACTATTGGCCTGTGCAAGGTAAAAGGGAACAGAGTAACACATTTTTCAAAGTGCAACCCTGTTTTTCCACAGTGCCTCTGAGTTGAAGGATATATTGTTTGATTACTGATTTCAGTATCTAAGGACCCCTGCAGAACCTGATCAGTCTGGAAGGAGAGCATCACAGTTACTAGACAGACAGATATCAAGTAATCTTTTTTCCACAGATGAATAAAATATTTTCCACTATTGACTCCCACCTAGCTTTCAGATCCTAAAATTAGTAGGGAAATTTCCTGGAGTTTTAAAACTCTTCCCATGACAACTTATGGCAGCTCAAATATTTGAAATTCTTCTTTAAGGTGCTAATCTACCCATTGGTTCAAATTCATGTCTCTCCATTAGTTTACTCATAAGATGACAGTGCATTCCACAGCACCTTTTCCCATCCTAAATCTGCCAGTGCAGCCCCTTCAAATTGTTTTTATCAAAAAATCTCAAGCTGGAGGAGCAGAAACCACTTAAAGCAAAGTCTCACTGACTTCTTTACATCACCTTTCTGATACAGCTGCATCCTCAACACCTCGGCACACAGGTAATGAAACATTTGATGGTGTGGCAAAGGATCCAGTGACTATGGGCTTCTGCTTACCAGCTTACCAAGATGAGCTAGTCCAACAGATCCACACCGGATTGAAAGCCTGGTGTTCAATACCTTTGGGTTATTTCCCTCTATCTGGCTTCAAGATGAGGTTATTATCCCTTTGCTCAGGCGACACACTATTTGAAACCATCTGTGTGAGTACGGTGACCTACCAGGAGCAGTTGGCACAGTGTGAGTCTCCAAACATGGAATATTAAACCCCTATTAGATTATGTGGGTGGTGATACAAAGCTTGCAGAAGTTAAAGGAAATTCCTGTTATCCTTTAAAACCCATCACTGGAGTGGGATCTGGAACCCACAAGACACTCTCTGTGGAAAAGCACCTATCAGTTGTCATTAGCGTTGCTCACAGCTTAACGGGCACAGAAGTGACAGGCACTGAATAAAAGCATTTTTAAATGCATATCTTCTGCTTTAGTCAAGATTTATTGCGGAGATTATACATGATTGCTCCAGTTTTCCTTTAGAGAGCCATCATTATGAATCAGGATCCAAGAGCCCCCTTCATACCAAATCTTTAGTCTGCAAGAGTTAATAATTCAATGAAATCATTTCTATATTTAAGAAGGGAGCAGAATATAGATCTTCAGACAGATAGTGGACAGGGTGACTCACTGTGCTATTTCTCCTCCTTCCCTAACCCCTCTCCCTTCCTTTTCTTGGTTCATATACAGGGTTACTCACAGGCTATAGCTGGTTGAGAGGAAAAAAGCCACAGAAAATAAGAGGATTTTCTCCTGTTTATCTTCCTCCATTGCAATAATTACTGCCTAAGTGAAAAACAAAGCTGAGGACTGAAAGGAGCCTCAATCTGAGTCTGTTTGGAGGGCATGACCCTGAATCTTCAGATCTCTCTGCTGGAAGATGACTGCTGATGTACACAAGAAACAGGAGGAGGATGACCTTGTACCTTCACAGTCTGCTTTCTCCCGTGCCACTACGGGAAAAAGCTATTATAAATATAGTTTCAGGTGTCAGATCTCCTTTCTGTCTAAATTATATCTGCAATTTTACTTGCACCATATTATGCTACAGAAATCTGAAAACATAAGCACTCTTTAACAGAACTAACGCCTTAACATTTTTTTTTGTTGTTCTTTTCTACATAAAAACTTCAGATAACTCTACACAAAACATTTAAGATGGCCCATTAAGGTAAAGAATTCAATTTACCTCAGTGAATTTTCAATAAGGCCTGGCCAATTTAAGACCATATTACTGTTAAATTAAATAAAATACATTTTTCAGTATTATTATAGACTACTGATTCCATAAACATAACTATATGTCACTCCAAAGCTGTACTTTAGGATATATCTTTCATTGGCCTGTTCTCTTGGGATTCCAAGCCTGGTCCCTGCTGAAGACAATTCTATGTTTCAAGGATAAAACTCTTCAAATTGATACTCTCATTCAGGTCTGTTGAAAAGAGTGGAATTAGATTCATATACCACTTGTGCTCCCCAGCCATAACTTATGTTTACACTTTAGTTTGACATATTTTCCTTTACTTCCAGCTCTCATTCTAAAAGAGAGAGAAATTATCTTTTTATAGGGTGCTTATTAATTTAGCTGTGCAGTCTAAAATGGTCTGATAATCTTTATTCTCTCTAAAATCTTCACCACAGTAAAAGTAAAAGCAGTCCTGCTTTTGTACTGTCATTGCATGAACATACATTGGTAGAAAGGCTAAATGGATCATGAAGAACCATGTGTTAATTGCTTCAGAAATCAATATGCTCAACTTGAATGTCCCCAAGCAAAGACTGTCCTTTGCTGTGTCAAACCACAGATATTTTGTGCTTGCTTGCTTTTTCCCCAGCTCTGAATACACCACAGACTTACTCCCCTACTATTCCATTTGTGGTTATGGGCTAAAATGGACCCACTGGCACTGGAAGGGTTTGTGAGTTACTCTCACAAATCAGCTACTTTAGCTCCAGACATGGGAATTAATTATTTTTAAAGCAATGCTTTTAACATGCTGGAAACTGAAAGCCTTACTTCTTCACACAGTTGTCACAGTGCTCGCCAGGCAGCGCTGCAGACAATACCTGCTGGTGGGGGGATATTCCTGTTGTGCCATTCTTCTGCACTGCAAAGACATTTGCCATCTTAAGTTCAAGTGGAACAGAAGCAAATGCTAACATTTTGAGGCTGGGAAACAGTGTGTCCCCTTGCACTTTCACCAGAAGAGTTAATGTGCACCAGAGTCACAGTACATAATGTATGCCTGGATTAATACTCAGACAGACACTGAATCAAACTGATTTAAGTCCCAATGGTATAGTCAGCAATCCTTTGGTTATTCCTTGCTCCTCCATGAAGGCCAAACGCTTTTTCCTTCCAAAGACTGTGTTAACTTATAAAACCATTTACTTTTCCAAGTGTGTCTTCATAGAACAATGTCCTAGACACAAACTCTTTATCAAAATAATCTCAGAAAAGCTGTTAGTCCCTTCAGACACAGATGGCACATACTGCTCCAGATCCAAGCATTAGCTTTGGAGGTCACATTACAGGGCAGCTTCTCAGGTATTGCTCCCGTCTCCTGGACACCAGGCTTTTGGATAACTTTCACTTTGTCGTTCTTCCAGTGGAATAATCAAGGCCATCTCCTGGAAGCGATACACCTGTCCATGGCCACTGTAGGACAGGAACATCATATGGTTTCCTTTGCTTTCCAGCTGGCCAGGAGGAGATTGTCTCACCACTTAAAGAAACCAAAACGTACCATGCTTCCTGCAGGGCACATGGATCCTTGTTCTGCCACGCTGCGTCCATAGCTACACCCAATCATTTCATCACAGTGGGCAGCTGAGCAAATGGCAGCAACTTCAGGGGCTTTGTCAAACAGCTGGTTCACTCATGCACTTGACCAAATTACAAAGACTTCCTGGCCATTACTGGGATGAGCAAAAGTGAGTGCTCGTATCAAATTATTTTAATCTCCATGTACAGGAATAAAAACTATGTGATACGCCGTTAAGCACAGGAGGACATTTATCATGCCATAACCGAAAATGCCATGTTGGTTTTGTATCACTGCGCGTCTCATTATTGGAGCAAATGAGGCTCGGGTGACATCGGCTGCAACATTCCAGCTGCTCTTTGAAGCGCCTCCACCTGTTGTTTTGCCCTTCTTGGACCCCAAGCAGTTACATTTAATGAATCCTTGGCATACCAGAGGAAGATCATTGTTGAACAGCTTCTGTCACACACACAATGTTCTTAGGATTTACATAATTTTCACTCAACAGCTCCCAGGGCTGGCCTGCGAGAAGCCTGCCGCTCCCCAGGGTTCCTATGTGGCAACCAAAAACAAGTAAATAAATAAAAGAGGAAGAGAAGAGAAACAAGGCTTTCTCAGGGTCCAAAATAACATCAAGAATGCATCCTGAATGACTCCACCCTCTGCCCTGAAGTGGAAGAGGAAGAGCCACACTCTCTCCCTCCCTCCCTTACCCGTAACTGTTGAACAGTTGCTCCACACTTCCTAGCTATACCTCTCTGGAAAGTGTTTTCTGTCCTTGGAAGTCAATCAGTGACCACAGGCATTGACCCACAGGGTGTTAGATGCTGGCACCACAAGCCTGCCTGCCCTTCACTCCTGCCAGGTCACCCCTCTGGGCTGCAGAACGGGATGGCACCTCCTTGGAGCTGATCTACAGAGTATGTACAGGGGCATAGCAATGGGGATTTGCCTCTATGTCAGCTGTACATTTTAAGGACTCCTTAGTTGAAAGGATTTGTCTTCAAAGATACAGGTCTTTGAAGGTGAGACATCTTTTTTGGAGAACAGTTATAAGAAAATAAGCTTTGCAACCCTCTCATTGTGTTTCATCCATTTCATCCTACATCTGCCCCAGCTGCAACACATTTCTGTTTCTCCTTCACCTCTGGCTATTGTTTTGTTACCATGTCTGTCACTGTAGCTTTCAACAGATGCTGCTGCAATCTTCTTGCTGTAGAGTCCCATTAACTTCAACAATAACTTCAATAAATAACTTATTTCCCTTAAGATGCTCAAAGGCTGGTCTTTGGTCGCTTTCTTTTCTGCTTAAATCTGTCATTAGAATTTATTGCAAAACATCTGGACATTCCCTCATCCCATTTTTTCCCCTCATGGTTCTGTTTTACTTTTACTTCACACTGTAGCTCTTCTGTACTTTTCATTTATTTATTTGCAACTTTAGTTAAATGTCTGTTTGGTTTTCCAACAAAAGAAACGTCACAGATTCATAGAAATGTCCGTTGGAGAGGAATTTCGGTGGTCTCTAGCCCAGCCCAACAACTGGAGCGACACTATCACCAGCACTAGAGCAGGCCACCCACAACTTTGTCCAGCCATGGCACGAAAACCTCCCCAGAGCCATCCACATCACCTTGGCTGATGGGGTGCAGTGCTGCACATCCCTACTGGCCTCCTCATCCCATCCCAACAGCCACCTCCAGAGCTGCAGCAGCTTTGGCTGAAACCAAGAGCTCAGCTGCTCTGGGGCTCATTCCCAGTAAACAAGGGAAAGCACTGTCAGCTCTGCCCCAGGAAAAGAGCCAAGAAACATCAGGTACCCTGTGCCCACCTCGTGCACGGTGTGCAGGCTTCCAGCATCTGAGGAGATATGCAGGACCGTGCTCCAAGGGGCCACATGGTCCAAGTCACAACAGAAAACCTCTACCAAAAGGGCTTAGAGTTTCCACAGAACCTGACTCTGCTGTCTGTGATCCAAATGAGTGCCACTTCATTCTCTCAGTAGCTTCCTCTGGGGAAAAGATATTCCTCAGCAGGAACGGGGCTGGCACAAACTGTGTCATCACTAGCAATCAGGGAATTTTGTGGCCATTAAGCTGGTTATTTTTACTTCAGCTGATCAGAGGCGCACCAGAAGTCAAGGGAAAGGAAAAGGGAAGATTGGGAAAGATACATACCCAAGTTTCCTCTGGACCCAAGCATGCACCCCCAAAATACTGCGCTTCTTAGAAGGTACAAGGAGAAAAATGGAGACAAAGCACAGGCAGGCAAGCTAAAGTCTGCAGTGGGACAGGACTCAGGAACAGTACTGGACACCAATAGCACTGTCTATTTTTTCTTATAGCCAGAAGATGAAAAACAGTTCTCCACATATATTGATGGAAAGTATGGAGATGTTTATACACATTACTGCACAGATTGGTAATCCACAGAATACATCTACAAGGCCACTAGCCCAGCACCACCACGCAGCCTACAAGACCATTGGTATGAAGGGCCCAAAAAAACCAGTGAAGCTCTTTAGTGAAAGATTTGCTGGGGAAGTTTAACAGCGTTACACTGAAGGCTGGCATGTTTTTGCAGAATGCTTTGCAAGCCATTTGCATTGTTAAAGCCAGCAAGCTCTGATAGCAGGGCAGCAACTGTATAAAATGTGTGGAAGCCAGCAAAATCGTTTCAGTAAAAGTGAAGCAAATAACACGTTGTGTAACAGCGAGCAAGGAAATTATTTTACCTATGCGAAAAACTAAGAAAGGCTCTGTGGGGATTGTATTTATGATCCCAGAAATAACTGGAAACAAACAATGAAGACAAGTTCATTCCTGACACCATTCCAAGGGAGCCAGTTAGGAAAAAATGCACTGGCCCTGTGGAAGTGTTTACATGGACAGTGCAAATGTTTTGATCAATAGCTAAGAGAATCATGTTGAAAAGGGAGGTGCAAATTAACTCCAAAAGCTGGAATATCTCTTTTACTGAAGGAGATGCATATTGCTGACCTTAAGAAATCAAACTTTAAGTGATTTCCAAACAATATGTGAATCCCTAAGAAACGATACGTCTCATCCTCCCTGTTGTAAACCCTTATTGTGTCATTGAAACTATATTAGCTTAATGTGAATCATTCTCCACTTATACTGACGTAAATTAAAGCTGTTCATAGATAAAAGATAAATAATCAAGTCGTACATTGCAGAAGGCTGGAAGAAGTCAGCTTCTGGAAAGTGGAAATAGGTTGATTACCATGCCTTTATGAAAAAAACATTTCTGCCTGCTGGAGCAACCCAGGTCAGATTAACATTACAAAAGCAAACTGTCTGCTGAGATGCAATGCAAATGAACATTGTTTCTCATATATTTCTTTCTGATTCTGAACTAAAATTCAGAGTCTCTCAAGCAGGTTTCATAGAAGTGAGTTGTGCTGGGAGAATAAGAAGGAAAAGGCTGTTTGTACAAAAATGTACAAATTGATTAAGAGTTTTTGCCTGGCAGTAATCCCCACTTTAGTTATTTCAATGGTGCTTTATGGAGTTTATAAAGCTCTTATACAACTGCAAGCAGTCACTACTATGGATAGTCGGATCTGCAAATGAATCTAAAGGAAACAGGTCACTCTAATCCCATGGCATTAATCTGGCCTTGGATGGCAATGCCCTTTACTTCTTGGTATTCCCCAACCATTTCTAACAGATAAAACTAGAAACACTTTCTACAGCTAAACCCGCATGATTGCCAATCATCCCTTTCCTCTGTTCATTCTTAAAACATCACTGGAAGAGCTTTTGGTGTGAGTAACAAAGCACAGTAGATTGCTAAACTCAAAATAATAGGATGTGATCTACCATGAAATGCAGACAACTTCAGTTAACACTCACAAATTGCTTTCAAAGGGTTGGATTTCAGAGACCGGGGAAATTGGTGCCAGGAGGTACAGAGAAGAGTTTCCACGTGTGTCTCCTCCCACAAGACTCCTGTTTGCACAGACCAAAAGTGCTCTGTGAACCGAACCAACACACCAGTGAGCAGGGGATTCGCTTCCCCACTGCTCCGAAGCAACTCACTACTGTCAACTCAGCTGATGAACAGCTCTTGCTTAGGGCTGCGAGGAAACACACCACCCAGAGCTGATCACTGTCAGGAAAGAAGGGTATTGTGGTACTGCTAAAGCAAAGCTGGAGAAGCAGATCCTCCTCTTCCACATTATTCAGTTGACAGCTGGCTTTGTCTGGACTGCTTGTAGGCATTCACTGGGCATTTTTCAGAATATGCTTACCTCCAGAGGCTGCTTCCCCAAAAGTAAGAGGGATGAGGTGACATCAGCTGTCATCTTTTTTCCTTACATTGAACCCCAAAACACCCCCGGCAAGCCTGGAGCCTCCAGGCACTCCCAGCATCCCTCAGGCTAAATCCACTTCATCCACTTCCCATTTTCTCCTGGAAGTACACCACTCAGGGTAGGGGGGAAAGGACACACACTGTTTCAGAATATTTAACCAGAACATGCACACACAGAACAATAATTATGACCCAGGGTCACAGGGGCAGAAAATAAACTTGGAGATGGCACAATCTCCACCCAACATTTTCCAGAATTTTGTGGTAATTCCACTTTGTAGAAGTTTCATGTGTTATTGAAATTTGTTTCCAATTTGTTTAAAAACAGCCACTAAACAGAAAAGCCTGGCATTTTGAAATTTACTTCAAAGGGTAAATCATAGTCCTGGAGTCATCTATGTGACTCTGGAGTCGAGTGCCTGGGGAAGCTGGTGGGCTGGGAGCTCCCAGGGTTCAGCCTCCCACCAGCCTGCAGCCCTGACTGGAGGTGGGAGACACCCATTTGGTTTTCCCAGAACCATTTTCTGTGATGGACCATTTTGTAGAAAGTTTTATTTTAATTAATGCCCCCTTCTAATGTGAATAAAAAGCAAAAGTGGTGTCAGAAGCTTACGGATCAATTCCAGCAGTGAAAGAAATTGCAAGGCTCAAACTATCTGTCTTCAAATAGTTAATATTGCCACCGAAAAACAAACAAGCAAAAAATCCCACCCTACTAAGTTTACCTTGTTACAGTTTGATGGATATCCCCCCATGGTCTGTATGGGGTTTATAATGCAGAACAGTTACAGCCATATGCCTCTGCCACTGTATAGTTAGAAACAGTTGTTACTGGTGCTATTACCACTGGGGAGAAAGATTCAGTCTACTTTTAAAAAATCTGTTTCAGGAGTTCTAATTGTTAGTTTTCTTTTGAATTCCTTTCACCATGTTCCTGCTGATTCTGTCATTTCTTATGAACTACATTATTTTCAAAATGTGGACGTTCCTCAAAACTACACAAAGCATCTTTCCTTTCAGGCATCACAAATTCACTTATTAGTGTAACTTGCTCCCCTCAGACAAGCAGCTAAATGTCCCAGTTCTGCCAAAACCAAGGAGCGGGCCAAGCAAAACATGGCAGAGGTGCCCACGAGGAGAAATTTGCCCAGTGCCCTCAGGAAACATAAAACAGGTGGATGCAGCATGTCCAGGTGAGACCATGCTGAAGGGACAACATGGAGACATGGCAGCAGAACAGGTGGTGCTGGAAGCCAGGCCAGAAGCGCAGGCCCATTTAATTTCAAAGAGGAACAAAGGTGTCTCCTGTTGACAAGGTCCTAAGGACTTTTGTCTTCCTTGCAAGCGATAAAGGAGAACTGTAAGCCTGCAGAAGTTAGACACAGTTTAAAAGAGCCCAAGATGACAGAGGATATATCAGTATAAAGGTCAGGTTAGACAGAAAAATATTATTCTCAATTTAGCTGCAAAGTTTTTCACTCAAAAGGCACAGTATAAAGCCTCCCACCTAACCCTTCTCTATTAAATTTGGGTTGGAGTCTTTTGTCTGCATGCCAAGCAAAACAAACTCACGGAGCTGATTTTTTCATAAATCATGATAGCATCACTCTGCAGAAAAGAAAAGCAGCTTGGGAATTTCAGTTCTTACCAAAACAACTGTGTCAGAGATCAGTCCTGGGGAGAGACACAAAAGCCAAGCCCGTCTCCGCAAGCAGAGGTGGCGAGAGATTCACAGTCATTAATCATTGACAACAAAGCATCATATTTTAAATGAGAGGCAATTGCAGCCACTATCTCAGGTTCACCTCACCTCTCAAACTGTAGATTGCACAGATCAATCTCACAAGGCATCCAGAGGGAGAAGTGTCTGATTTCAGTTTTATACATGCTTTATACAGGGTTGAGCAGATAAGTCAAAGAGACCAATTTCTACAAGGAAATTAATACTTTTTCTGTACAGTATATACAGTTTCTGTGTATTTCTAGTGAGTTTATGGATACAGCCACAGCAGTAACATTTCTTAGATTATGAAAGATGTGACAAAATGGGATTTCAGCTCCAAGTAGGAAAAAATCTAGCTGCATTTTAAAAGAAGTTGAAGAAGTTTAAATGAACAATACTTAAGATCAAACAAATTTTCATTCCGGTCATTTTAAAATATTTTTAATACCTGAGTCACACTGAAGAACATTGCAAAACAAGACATTTCCAACTAAAAATCCAAATATTTTATTTTGAAACTCTGGAGGGATTTTCTTTCCTTGAATACTTACAAAAGTCTTTTTCCTAAACAAAACACCCAACAAACTTAGAAAATGCACATATCTGAGCATTACTGAATCTGCTATTTTTAACCCCTTCTTTCTCCAGAAACTTTCTTTAGACTTTGACTCCTGTGACATCTGAGTGTCTCACTACAAAGAACACTCAGCATCCCTCTTTTACAGGAGGAGGAAATGAAAGAGGAGGCCCAGTCACAGAGAAGTAATTTACCTAAGATCAACTAAGAAAAAGCAAAACAGGTTACAACACCTAGTCTGTCCCATGTTAAAAAGCATTAGTCTTCACTGATCAAGAGGTTTTGCCTTACAATATGCAAAAGCTTCATGAAAGTCTCTGTTTTTTCTTTTTTTATTTGATAAACTTCATGTCATGTGTGCCAGTAGAGATCAGGGAGATAGGCTGGGAGTCTGTATACTGGACATCTTTGTGGTTAAGGATTTCTAGAGGATTTTACAGCCCAAGCAAGTCTAGGAAATAAAGAGAAGTTGAGATCTAGGCACCTGAACTTATTTTCTAGAGCTTTCCCACAAGCATGCAGAGCAGACTCCAAACCCTTTACAAACATCACTGTGACATCACTGTGAAGATGTTCTGGTTGGAGTGTTTTACAGCACCTCAACCATGTTCATGGGCTTCAAGCAGGAGTTTGAAAACATGGCCACAAGGATCTTACTGCAAATACCTGTCCCATTTAAGTAAAAATTGGAACTATGGACATAAAGGATGAAATCAGTGCCAATGATTTTTATGACTGGTTTCCTCTCACCACTATTTTTGTGATTTTTTTTTTCAGTGTAGCTATTTTTAAAAAAAGAAAAGCAGTAAAATGAGTGAACTGAAACTGTAAGTCTGGTGTTTAAGTACTTCTGAAGGTCTGTGGCACAGTTCACATGGGATTGGTTCAGTTCCCGTGTTGTTTGGCTGTAATTTTTAGGAGAAGTTTCATGGGGTGAGTCCAGAGTTACAGCCAGGGCTTGATCACAAGCCTCCCAAGCACAGCAAAGAGTCCCTTGCCCTGCACAACAGCACTGGTTCCGGCAGGAGCAGGGCTGATGTAAAGCTCCGGTCAGTGAGCAGGGCTGGGAGCTGCCAGCTGAATTTGCTGTAACAGTCATGGAACAGAAACAAACCATGATGCAAACAGCTGAACTCATTTGTTTGGTTTTTTGTTGGTTTTTTTTTAATTTGAGCCCATTTTCAGACTTCTTCAAAAAAATATTCCCTGCTCATTTCATTACAAAATGTGAAGTTTACTCCAAAATGACTCACTCTGTCACTGAGGGAGAAGGTACGAGCTGCCACATGTGTCAGAGAAGGCCTATGAGGTAATATCATTCTCTCACCATATGAAAACTATTATTTCTTCACATAACGAAAATGTGAAGATGTAGGTGGCAATCCCCAGATGGACACAAAAATGAAATAAAGCTCTGGTGGATTGCTAATCATGTTTTGAAAAAATAAATGCATTTCAATCATAGTGAATATTTCCATGTATGGAAAGTAGGTGTTTTTTTCATCTGCAGCATCCACATAACATTTGGCAATAACAGCATAAGTCAGAATTCATATGTGAGAGTATCTCATTCCTGATGCTGACATTTCACGATGAGTTGAGCTACCCAGGAAATTCAGGTGCCATAAAGGCTAAGTATTCACATAGAGCATATCTTTCACTTCCTCTGTGGTTTTATTACTCTTTGGTACACTTCCAGATCATATGAAATACAATCTTGCTCACCAAGTTTTCTGGACCCTCAGCATCTGAATTAAGCACTCACAGATGTTCCCTTTGCTCTCTACTTCTTTAAGCATGATGGATCCCTCACTGCAGGCTCTCTGCTGAGATACAGTTGTTTTCTCACTTTCAAAGGAATTTCAGAAAACATTTTGGTTCATCTGCGGAATTTTCCATCTGCATGTTATTTATTTGCATTGTCACCATGTAGCAGAGGCCAGTCATTTGCAAGGGCCCTACTATAAAAAGGTTCTGATGAAACTTATACGCCCCCACACAAGTTTCTCGGAGCACTGTGACAAAGCAGAACCCAGAGTGTTTTATTTTTAATTATGTCAAGCAAAAAAGAGAGAGGGATAAAGGAAGTCCAAAGGGAGAAGAACTAGGACTGAGAATTTGTCTGGTTAATCAGTAGGGTCAGTGCCGTAACTGGGCTACCTGTGAAAGTGCCACTGAGACCAGAGAGCTGAGGATCTGTGCAGCTGAGCTCGCAAAACACTGAATTCTTTGAGCGGCATTTCACAACATATAGTTTGGGAGCATCACTTTCCCCAGAGATACTTTGGGCTCCTGATTTTAGTCTTCAGAAATACACAGTTGCACAAACAAGCAACGTGAATGTTTCACCTGTGCTGAGACTTGCATTGAGTGGAAGGTTGTACAGCCAGTAAGGGTTTGGTGGTCAGGGTAGACCTCACTTTCCTTTGCTACTGAGGTGGGACACCCACACTGCAAACCAACTGCTACTTGAACCCCAGCACTTAAGGGCTCCTTGTCCTTTGGAAGGCTGCTGGGGCTCTGATGGCCCCTGGAAAACTCTCAGGGCACAGCTCAGAGTGAGCCCCTAGTGAAGCAGGAGAAATACTATTTCACCAGCTTGCACCAGATAAGAGTTACAAAGATCAGAAGGCAGGGTGGCCACCGTAAGACCCACATGTTGAGAACCAATGAGTCATTCTGGAATGTGTGTGCTGCTGCACAGAAAATCCAAGGAAAAGCAAACTTGTGGCATGTGTGCATACACCAGTGTGCTCCAGCCTGCATTAGAGGGTAAGCAAGACTAGAGACACAGCTGAGGAGAGAAGAACCATCCTCCTCATTAGGGCTCAGATTCACAGCAATGGGCAATTAGCTGATCTGCTCTCCACAAGCTGGGGCCTCGCGCAGCAGCTCAGTGCCAGGGACACAGAAAAGGCTGTCCTTCGGCCTTCCTCAGCGACAACAGCGGTGATGTCCACACAGCTATGGGAAACAGCAGAGGAGTAGAACTCCTGGGCTGGTTTTGATACATGTTTCCCTTCTCTCTGGCAGATTTGACTTTAACTTCAAAACTACACCTCCAAGTGCTCTGAAGCACACCAAGCACCATCAGGGAGCAGGAACAGCCAGCGCATGGCTGCCTTGGAGCGTGGGCTCAGTGACTGTAGCAGCAGAGTCACAACAAGATGAGCAGCTTATAAAAGTGTGCGTTTGGGGATGCAGGTAGTCAAGACAGATTTAAGAAAGTTTTGCGATGGCAGCAAAAGATTTGTCACCTCTGCAGGGTTTTTTAAAAATCTTTTTAGGCACCTGTTCCAAACGAGAAAGTGCTCCTAGAGGAAATATTTTTCAGAAGAGATTAAAAAGACTTTAACAACTCAACCTGTTTTCCTGCAGTTCTTGGATACTTACTAGTTTACTAACATTTTCCCTATCCTTGAGAATTCACACGGCCAAGGCAGAAAGCCAACGCAAACACTTCACCTGCCTCTTCCAACTGAAAAATGTAATGAAAAGAGGAACTTTTAGGGGCTAAGCTCAGCTCATCTGCAATGGTGGCTTCTATTTAAAATGGACCCAAGCCAAGTTTTCTTGTTCTTTTCGCCCTTCTTTTAGGAATGTGCTGTCAAAGAAGCCTGGGACTCCACGCAGAGACCCAGTGTTTCTGCAGATGGCCTGTTTTAGGAGGTGAAGCACTTCCTAGGTACAGCTTCCCCTTGCCTGAAGCAGCAATCAAACAGAAACCTTCAGGGCCCAATTGCCCTTGTGCTCGTGCCTGTTCTTTGTGGACTGACGTCAAATGTGCTACACATTTGTGTTGGCATAAAGAGCAAGAGAGGAGAATCGATTCCTCTTCAGCCAAACACAGGTCACTTCCATCCCCTGGCCAAAAGTGCTCTCAGGACAGCATACAATTTGGTCCATTGATTTTAATATATTGGCATTTCCTCCCTCCTACTGTGTGAACACATTGTTTACAATTTCAGTAAGCCACTCTGGAAAACACTGTTATAAATCAGGATAAATAAAAGCTTGTCCTGTTGGCCTCCAGTGTCGGACATTGCTAGTGCGGATGCTAGGTCAACTGGGGATACAAAAAAACCCCACCCCAAGCCTTCTTTGCTAGTTCCTTAGAATTTCAGGTGGGTCTGGACTTCAAATCTGTTGAGCATTTCAACAGTCACTCAAGAGGAGTCTAGTTCAGAGGAAGCATTTGAGTCTCTTTACTAATTCACTGACAGTAGCCATCAGTATTCCTTTCAAGTGGGCATCACTCACATGCTAAATCTCTCGGCAGGGAAGCAAGCCTTGTTCATTTGCTCTGTCTGTGTGTTACTTTAAACCAAAGAGCAAAGGGATAATCTAGATCAAATGTGTATTCTGGATTGGCTTGGCTCTGTTGCAAAGGGTAAGCACAGGGCTCCTCTTCAATTAGCAGAAGAGGCAAAGCTGAAATTGCTCTATGAATTGCCTATAGTATTTGAGGAGACAGCAGAGGATACGGCTGCGCTTTCCAAAGCAAAATGAGTCACCTGTTGTCTGCAGGAGCTCATGCCAAGAATGGTCAGATTTGAGCTCAAGGGAGTGCTTTCCAGAGGACTTCAGCCAACAGCTGTTTCCCTTCAGCTGGATTGTGCTGCAAATCTAGCCTCAAGTTAAAGCGTGAAAAGAAAAAGTGGTACTAGATGCCAAAAGAAGTGTGAAGGCCAAATTTCCCAATAAAGTGGAAACATGGATTGTTGGAATTATCTACCCTACATTTCTGCTCACAGACTATTCCCAGCTTAGTCTGATGACCCTGTCACAACGCTGGGGTTGCAGGCAACCAACGTAGAGCACTTGAAAGTTCCTGCTCCTTCCAGAACAGATCAGAGGATAAGTTTCATTAATAGATGTGTTCAACCTGATCCAGTTGTTTAAGCAGATAATTGTTCAAGCAGTGTTATAGTCCAGGGATGCTTTGGCAAGGGAGCAGACTAAAGTGAGGATGAGGCTGAGGATATATTAGATCAGTGTCTGGCTCCATCGCAGACTACCTCCAGGCTTATTGCTTACTGCCGACCTCCTGAAGGTATTATGGATGCCTGACCAGCCTGCTTGGGTGGAATTTTGGTGGAAGCTTGGTACTCTGCATCTTCACAGATCTGGAGCTTGGTCAGTTTAGTCACCTTTTAGGGAAATGGGGTTAATGCTTTTCTTTTCCATATATGAATTACTGTAGAATAGCTGAGGAGCACAGATCTCCTCCCCACTCAAGGCCTCAGCAGTGAACTATCTTCAATGCACAGCCCTGCAGCAATTTTAGCACCTATGATAAAATACCAACCAGAGCCCGCAGTGTGCTCTCTAAATGGCAAGTCACTGCAGAGGAATAACACTTGAAACCATTTCCCTCACCACTTCACAAACATAAGTTAGTTTTATGTAGGATCTTAAAGGAAAAGCATCATCACCAGTGTGGCTTATATCTCATTTGAAGAAGCCTCCTCAACCTGCCTTCCAGGGACTTGTGATTCTCAACATGGACAGAGAGCAGAAAGTGGCTATAAAATGTTCATTCTGTGTTAAGACTGAAAACAATTTGCAAAGCCTCAATTCTTAAAAGAAGTTAATCCTGCTTCAAGAGAAAGACATCTTTTCAATAGGCTTTAAAACCAGGAAGGATCACTGATCAAGTCTGACTCCTAGTAAAACACAGGTCAATGATTTGATCCAGTGAAGCCAGTATCCTGCCCATGCATGCAAAATGAGCCTTCCAATTAGTACTGGTTAGAGCTTTCCAGTGCAGTATCGGGAAATGCTATTTCATTGGAAGTGAAATGTGTCAGTTCCAATTACCATTTCATTTTGAAAAAAGTATCAGACTACAGATTTCCAGGACAGGCCAAATGTAAAATTTTGCTTTCGTGAGGGCTTTTTGTATAATTTCTTGGAGGAATGCATATACAAACACATCCAAAATTAAATGTTTTGATGCATATTCAGCTTTCATATGACAATTAAATAAATGTGTTTACTCTTCTCCTCGGACAAAATGGAAAACCTCATTCTCACAGTGGCATCAACAAACCAAATACAAGATCACACACAGACAGTAAAGGGAAGACAAATAGGATTAGCAGATATATGGCAACATTCAGGCAATGTTGCTCAGTTTTATGCAGTAACACCATGTTTACACCCACATGAGTAAAGGCAGTAAGGACAAAAGCTTGTTATGAGTCCCTCAAAATCTCTTAGAAAGAAACCCCTTTGGCTAAAAATGCATGTGTGATGTTCAGCCAGAAAAATATTTTCTCCCCTGTATTCATAATGGTGAGATGATGGGAAAAAAATGTCATTTTCGAGACATAAAAAAGACTATTTAATCATTGGAAATTCTAATGAATTTACACACCCTGTGTCATAAAGCCTTGCTTACAAACATCAAATGATCTTCTAATTATTGAAACATTTTTTAATTCAAGTTGCTTTGAGGGTTTCCCAGAGTCCTCAGACTCTGCCTGCTGAAGAAATTTCAAATTATAACACGGCTGACTAAATGAACCTGCATGTGCTACCCTTGCTTTTGACTGTCAGGGACAATCATAAGGAAGCTTTGCAGTGGAGTGCATTTTCAGGCACAATACCTACCAAAGATTTTGTCCTTTTTCTATTTTCTCATTTTGTCCCCTCACAGTTGATAGTACTACAATTTTCTTCATAGAAACGTCAGAGAATTGTAATTTAAAGAAGAGAAAATAGGGATGGGGGGGGCGGAAATTGCTATATTTGTATGGTCTTCCCTACCCCTTGAATAAACAATATAAATAACCAAAAACCAAAGCAAACTCAAAAAAGCTTAGATATTAGGACTAGACAGGAAGGGGAGGGAAATGTAATATTCTGACCTGGGGTCCAATTTTGAGATCAGCACTGTTCATTAGGTGTCAACTTTAACACTTTTCTCCTGTGTATCAATGCAAAGTTCTCATTTTCTCACTTTCGGCCATAGTGAGCCTGTCCCTACGAGAACTCCACGATGCTTCCCTTCCTGAACAGTTACTTTCTAGGATGCTGAGCTCAAGCGTGAGGAGAGCCCAGTGCTCTCCAACAGCAACACCACACTGGGGCAATCATTGCTGATGCTGCCAAGGACAAAGCACAAGGCAGACTGAAGGTACTCGTGCATTACTAAGAGCACTCAACTTTGAGACGTGCTCTCTCTCTGTTATGAAACCAAATTTATATCACTGCAGTATCCTTCAACACCTGCACATTTCTTGTGTATCATGTCAGGAGACAGTATAATTTGAGCAACCAGCAATGTATTCCTCAGATGGGGGAAGCAACTTTTAGGACATACAGGGTCCTGCTACAACAGACCATGTGGAGACACCCAACCCTACATAAAACAAAAGAGAGCCTATAGACACCTATCTATGTTACAGGCACTGCCTGGAGGTAGTTGTGTACCACCCTATGGAACTAACAGTGGAATGCATGCCTTTTAGACACCCTGAAAGTCTCAGCATGGAGAAGATTAAGAGTTTATAGACATAAATAAAAGCCCAAAGCTTCTTTGTCTGAAAGTTTAATTATCTGTCTGACTTCAGAATTTATGATGTTGCTCATTACTAGAGTATCTGAGAACATTCCTGTTTAAATCAGCGGGAACAGAAAAATCTCTGGTACTTTTTGAAACTCCCTACTTAATAGCTGAACAAACATGTACCTTGCATCCATAAAGATTTTTTTGTTTCCTCTGAGACCAGGTGACTATCCTTTGTTAACGTTTGCAAGGACATTAAGGTTCAGTTCAAAACCTATGCTTGTATTAAGCAGAGGTAGCAATGAAAGAACATCAATTAATTTGACAGTACAGAGAATGAGCCACAGAGGGCCTACAAACTCACAATGCACTGGTTTTAAATACTCATTTCTGTTGCCACATTTGCAAATGCCAGAAACGCACTAAGTTCACCTTGATGTTGCAAGGAAGTAAGGCAGAAACTCTTTACTTTGCTGTGGGGGTCCTCGGAAACTCGGGGCAGAATAGGACAGCTTTTTCTGCTGCTTGAGCTGCCCTGTGACTTGCTTAGCTGTGGAAACACCTCCTATCCTGGAAAACCTGTTCCAGGCAGTGCAAAATGGGTCAGTTTGTTAACTGAATGTTTTCTGCTTTCCTGGCCACTTGCCAGCACAGCAAATGCAATGAGAGAGAGGAAACTCCTCAGACATGTGGGAATGACACTTCAAAAGTTAATTCAGTGACTTTTCTCAAAAATACAGGGCCTTGTTCTGCTCTTAGTTACATCTGTGTAACCCATTTGACATTTCTTCTGCATTCACCTCTAATGCAGTGAGGCAGCTAATAAGCTCATTAATTTCTGGACTCTGACTTGTAACAAAAAAAAAGGAAGTAAACAAATTGAATATTAGACAGTCCACTACACCAGATGAGATCCTGAGACAAGACCTGTATTGAACACAGATTTTGAAAAGGGAAGGGAAATTTCATCAGGTTCTTTGCATAGTCTGTTCTGCTGGGCTTTGTGGGTTGATTTTCTACCAGGCCACCACATTGTACTCCACAGACAGTGCATGTACTCCAGAGGGCTGAATTCACATAAAGACAAATGGGTGAATTAGATAAAATTGTTTTCAGTTTTTTCACATAAGAAATGTGGGCTGGTCTGCAAGTGTCAGAGAGCAGAAAGAGCACAGCTACTCCCTGAGGGAAGGTTAGCCAGGAGGGATCTCACAGCCATGCGCATCTTCCCACAGTACCAAGCACAGACCTGGAAATGGCAGCCAAGTCCAACCAAGAGTCCTGACCACAAGGCAATATCAGTATCACAGTGATGAGGCAGAGCCCAGGTGAGGCAGGGAAGTCAATCCTCGAGTCAGGGTTAAGGATCAGGTCCAGTGACCATCAGGGAGATCCATAGTAATGCTGAAGATGCAATAAAATGTACAGGTACTCCCTAAATCAGCCCTGCCTGACTGGGGTTGAGATGCTCTGGGTGATCAGGTGAGGAAGCTTATGTCATCTCCACATCTGACTGACAGATTAAACATTTCTGAGAATTCATTCAAGCCTTTTTACGTGGAATCACTGAGAAAATTCTTTGTAACAGATGTACTGCTACATGTACACTGTACCAACATGGGTAGTAAAGCAATAATCTGCCACACCAACTGCTAGAGTCACAGAATGAGTGTGTTGGCTCATCCTTGTTTGAGAATAAATATGTATTCTCTTTTTTGTGAGTACTACTGTCATCAGTGATTAATTGGAATAATGAGGCATGACAGTGAGCTAGCAGAGGTTCCTAAAGATGAAAGGTATATCATACCACAGAGAGAAAATCACTAGCCCTTACAAAAGACATTCACTGTCTCTAGGGAAAATAAAAGTAGTACAATTAGAGGCATACAGTAGACATTATCCTCTCCCGGAATATAATTGTGAAGCATGAAAAAATGGTATTTCAGCCAGTGATTATGAAACATTCAGTTCTGACACTGTGGAGATTATTTTCACCAGCCTTGATCTGGTACTGCATTTAATATGACATAGTGGCTTAAGGGCACTTAAAGACTATCTGTGGGGTACATGAACATAAATTTAGTCATATTCACACAGACAAGAAAGAGTATGTAGAGATGTGATCCCTCTTTTGCAATTGCATAGCTCTGCTTCCTCCTGTTCAAAGAGAAATAACAGGAGCACATGTTCTTTATAGGTGGTTATATTCATACCCAATTGTTATAACCAAAAGAATAAATAAAACATCTAAAATATACACTGAATGATCTTGTTCTCCAGCAGCATGTGATGTTCAAAAGGACTCAGAAGCACAGACAACAGTCCCATGACTTTCCTTTGCAGCTGATTGCATAATTCCTCTAAGGTCCAACCATAAAATTCCCTTCTCTCCCTGAACTCTGCTCAGTTCCTGTGTTTCACAGGGGAATTATGTCTTTTGTGAAAGAAAATATTTCCTTCTGCTACTTCCACATTTGCAGCTTTCAAATCTCTGAGTGTTTGAGGAGGAAAGATAAATAAGAGCATGCGATTTATTTTCCTTAGCTAGACAGAACCCCTGGTCTGAATAAATAAGCCCCTTAAATAAGGAACTGTTTCCACAAAGTCCTTTAGCTGAGGGTCAAACCTTGAAAACTTAACCCCAAATGTGAGCATCTTCTCAAAACTTCCCTTTATCCTTTCGAGTGGGTTTGACACTCTCCAACCCCAACACCTGCCCTCTTTGCTGACTTCTGCTGCTGGGTGTAATTTAACTTTTCAGCAACACCTGGTGCCAGCCAGTGAGAAAACACCGACTGTTGGCACTCATCAGGAAAGGCTTTTGGAGAGGAGTGTCCCAGTGAATGTCAATAGCAGCTATACATCAACCCACACCTTTGTGTTTATGTCAGTACTATCTCCATCCATCAATTAAAATTGCTGAGTTTTGTGTCAGCAGTCCAAGCCTTGGAGGAAGACTGTGTGAGCTACCAAAGATAAAGAAATCTTGAAAGCTTAGTGCTACCTACCTTCTCTTTATCTAATTGTATCAAGGAAGATTTCATAGGGAGAACCTGACTCACTTCTCACACTTGCTAATTAAACTTTGTATCAGCAGTAATTCAGTGTGAATACTCCTCCCTTAAAATGCTGTCCAAAGAACCAGTAAAAGACTCTGTAAGAAAACTTACTAAGAACACCATCCAGGACTGGACTGAGTAACATTCTCACAAACGAAATGGAATGGCCAAACACAAGGATGGCCTCTTCTGAGATCAGTCCAAAGCCTAGAAATTTAATATGTACCTGGTCCTAAGAAACCCAGGTTACATGCTCAATTTGGGCTCCTGAGGTCAAGGACTTTGCCTTCTCTCCTCCTCCAGCAACTGCCTGCACCACTACCTTACAGCCAGCCTCATGTTTGCTGTATGGGGAACAGAACACAAAAGGTCTCAGGTTAACCCTGGAGTGAAAAGAGAATTATAATCCAAAATATAGGTACAAGATGGAGAACCATTTCCTCTAAGATCCTAGGTAAGACACAGAACTATTTTGAGGAGGCAGAAAGGACACAATCACTGTGCCATTTACAGGTTGCCCATCTGCTGCCCCTGCAGGCCAGGTGGCTTCAATGGCCTAGGCACACTCAAAAAATGCCATGTCTCTTCATCCCACCTTTTCAGAAGCCCAGTCCTGCTCAAGCCCCCACAAAAGGCAGGACACCCACAGAAGAATGGGATTTGTCCCTACAGCTGCTCAGGTCTCGAGACAGCCCAACCTGAGACAGCTCACAAGATCAGGGTTCTGCCTCTTGCAGAGACGCCTGCCTTTTGCTTTGCTGTGTGAAAAACACAGCATTTTCACACGATCCCAGCGAGTGGTGGATCCCGGGAGGTGTTTTACGTCAGCGCGGTCTGCCCATGAACGAGGCCGAGGACGGCACTGGAATAACAGATGTGATGTCAGGTGCGCTGCTGCCATAATTATTCAGCTGCAATTATTGTTCAGATACATTCACATCTCATTTGGCCAGCAGCACCAAGAGTGTGAAAGGACTCCCTTAGCACACAGTCAGCATTATTTTATTGTTATGGATGAAATAAAGCATAATAAAGCAAGGGGATATTTGCAAGGAAGTGCCTGACTTGGAGAGGATTAGGGTTTTGCTCCCAGCTTTACCACAGACCTCATCTGTGATTTGGAGTGAATCACTTCATTTTTATCCCGTACAATGGGGATTCTCCCTTCTCTTTGTTACTCTTATCAGTTTAGGGAAGAGTCTCTGACAGTGTGCAGGCATCTAACAGCCAGCACACAGGCAATTTAAACCAGTTAAGGGCTATGAGATGTTTCTGTAACTGTAAGAAAAAAATCTGCTTTGAGAGATGAATGATAGTTCTATTTCAAAAACACATTTGCTTGCATAACATTAAGCAAGATGTTTTTTTCTTAGGTATTTTATACAGAAAAATATCATGTTAGCATAGTGGGAACTAGAAAGATCTATTGGGTGGGTATCCACATTTGTGAACCAAGTAGATATAGACTGAGAACATCCTTCTGAAGGACCTCAGTGCCTCTCTTTTAGTTACTCATCTCATATACTGAGCCATGGGGATTGGATGTTGGGACAGTGTGGTAAAATCTGAGGCAACCGAGCCTCCCTTCAGGGAACAGCAGATATCACTTAAGCCTTTTTACATGGAATCACTGAGAAAATTCTTTGTAACAGATGTATTTTACCAGATATTTTACCAGTGTTAAACAATAGGGCCAAGAAGGCCCTACTGTCTCAGCTGAATGACAGGGTTGGTCCCATACAAAGGCCGTCTTTACCAGCATGCTTCACAACAGAGCGAGAGCTAAAATACAACCTTCTGAGCTCTTGATGATTTTTCCAGCAGCAAAATCTCATAGCCTGTCCTTAATTATCACAAGCAGCTCACCTTCACTGGGTTTTGCAGAAGCAAACTGACTTGCATTTACTGTGTGCTATTACAGCTCACCACCACTCCAGCACTGCTGAATGTGTGGGTTCTGACTCAGAACACTTTCACTTGAGCCATGAACAGGGGTTCTCTATGAAATAAAACCCTGTAACTCCAAATAACTCTTTGTTAACTTCAAAGCCCTGGCAAGAGCTTTGGAGCTCACAAGACACACTGAGATCTGGCAGCTGGGACTATCAGGCTGACAAAGAAGCCTCCTGGACATACTTATCCATATAAACAAGAAAGGTCAGATCATTCTCCTATGGAATATGACACTGATACCGCTTACCCATGGGGTAACTATTCAGTTACATGGACTGGCACGACCCACCCTCTGCGTAGGAGAGTGAAGAGAGCTGTACACACCAGACTCGTCTTTTGTAGACCCTGCAAAGCAAAGCCTGATTGATGGTGTGGCTTTCTAATGACAGTGCACAGAAAATACGCTTGGCCATGCCCTTCACTGAAAAGGTGAACACAGCCCTCTGCCCTCCTGAGAAAGCAATGAACACCTCAGGGCCCTGGCTCAGCTAAACCAGCAGCTGGCAAAAGCCCCAGGAGAAGAGGAAAGCAACTGTGATCTGCCCCTCCAAGGTTGATATCTCAGGGACATTTCACAACAGAATGAGGACAACCAAAAACACTCTGCCTCATCCTTTGCCACTGCCTGCCTTGTCCACCGCTGTTCCATGGGCTGGCAGTACGCCGCTCTCCCCACCCTGCACTCCCCTTCTCTGCAAGCAACTGGTGCAGCTTACTGGGGGAGCTCAGATAAGAATGGGATCCATAGGGAAGCTGAGTCACACAGAAGTGAGGTGAGGTGAGCCAGCAGACCTGTAACACAACCATGTCTCCAGATTATCAGAGGGGAAAAAATGTGAAGGACATATTGCAAAATGTGCCTCTCACAGACAGACATGGAGTCATTGATAAGACAATCCTCAAACATTGTTGTTCAAATAACGTTTGAATCATTCTCTGACTCAGTGATCAATGAGCGATGGGTGACAGAAAGAACAACAGTTAGCTAAGATTAAAGAAAGCAGTGAGCAAAGTGTGGCATTCACAGCTTAGCCTTTGGTGAGCTGGGTCAGACAATTACTGAAAAAGTCACTGTTCTGGATAAATCCTCTCTAAAGCTGTAATAGTGGAGCTTATATTCGAAAATGTTCATCAGCTGTTTTGCAGTCAACGGCAGTTCTTAGAGTGGGATAGCATTTATAGCTCTGTCCAGTTTCTCCTAATCTTCAAGTGTTTCTCTGGCACTTTTCCATTTTCTTGCTCTTGATTAAAGAGCACTGAGAATCCCTCTCAAAATAGCTGTCAGAATCAAATTACATTTTCTCCAAAAGCAGGAAAAATAAGAAAACAAGAAGAAAACTTAGTTAAATGTTGCTTAGGTGTATCATTCAGGACTTTGCCTGAGGAACTCTTTCTTCAATGAGTTAAAAATTAAATTAAAAAAAAGTTGCTGTCCCATGGAGAAATTCACACAACAGTTGGCTCAGAGCAGTGGCTTCCCATTTGCCAAATAGAAAAAATGCAAGTTTTTCAGTAAATGACCAAACAGATATGAATGTCTATGACAGGAATTACCCATTTCTGTAGTTGCCCAAAATGATCAAGGGATGACCATATAGTTTTTTTCATTTTACAGAAATAGTCTTGTCAAACTGTTTCACCACAGGCAAGCAAGTCTGCACGATTTTTAATTATAAAAAGCCCGACAAAAGCAATCACACCCCCCCCCAACCAAACCCAGCACAAGTTTAAACAACCCTCCTCATGGACTTTGGTGTGTATCTCTTGAGCAAAACAAAAGCTTCTGATCTTTGGAAACACAGAATAGAACCACTCCCATTTACACCGTAAGTCATTACGAGAATTAAAAATTACTTGCATGATTAAAAGCACTGCTAGACCATGTTTTGTCCGTTTGGCCAAAGTAGCACCAGAAGTCAGTGGTAAAGCAGGAATTTAACCTCTGAGCACCTATCCAGCACTCTAATCTCCTGTATAACCTTACCTGCCTGCCTGATGAAACCAGGGCAAAGTCCAGAAGATACACAAAAGAATAGTGACCATAGAGGTCAGCCCAGATGCACCACCAGCCACTGCTGACACGAGCTCTGTGGTGATGTGAAGGACGACACCATGCTCACACCTTGGGTCCTTCCCAAACAGGGAAGGACTGCCTCCAAGGCACCTGCAGAGAGCATCAGGCTCCCAGCAAGGCCTTCACCTAGGCATCCTAGAGAAATAACAAACTCCAATTTACAGTGAAAGATTTCTATTTGTCCTGGTGCTATTGTGAACTGATGGAAAAGCTTATCTTTCCTCACAACACCAACCTGATGAAAAGCAATAGAGTGTCTGTGACAAGGTGCCACCCTTTCACAAAAGGCACTGTGCTAGCTTTACTTCTGACAGGGACAGTGAAGATGAAATCATGAGCATTTGAGGCTTTAAAAAACACACAGTTTGCAAACACTTAGCAAGGAAAGTGGTCCTGGGGTGAAGCCCCATAGTAAGGCTCAGCAGACGCAGTGCTTTCCCAGCTGTAGCACAGCCTCACAGCTGGGCATTCACTCAGTCTCTCTGTGCTAAGACTGGGCTGAGGTGAGAGCAGTGGGAGCTGAGCTCATTTCCCCTTCTCTCCGTTTCCACCCCATGCACCCATAAGAGGTGAGGTGAGGATAAGCTGATGAATGCACACAGGGTGTTTACATCCTGTAGTGATAAGCACCAGAAAGGTCCCACAGACACAAGAGAAGCAGCTGCCAGACCTGAGCATGCATCCAGACCCCTGCAAGAGCTCACCATGGCTTTTAAAGGACCTGTTCTCCTGGGGCTGATTTGTTTATTCCCAATCCAATATGTTATCTTTACATCGCAAAGTTTATTTCTGAACATGTCAACACACTTCTGAAAAGGTCAGACATATGAGGGCATGCACCCAGGGTGGTGCACAGGGAGGCACAGACACAGCTGCATTCCTGGAAATTACAATTTGGAGGGTTTTCACAGGCAAGTCTGACACAGCAGCTGGGTTGGCAGACACACGTAGGCGAGCCATCATCTCCCCCCTTTTGTTATCACTCGCATTTCATTTCTGCGCTTCGCATGAAAACCTGAAGGTTGATTATAAGTATAGGTTTTGATGGCTTTGTTTGAAATCTTGCCATAGCTCTCAGACATGATAACACCAGCAGGGTGCTAGCTGAACTATATTTATCAGTGTACTTCACAAAGGAAAAACTTAAGTTGTTTTGAAAAGTTGAGGTCTTTCCTTTTCTCTTCTTCCTTTCTTTACCTTGGAGCAGAAAACTTAGTTGTCTCCCTGACAAGTAAGATATTATTAAAAGAGGAGACCCAGGATCTGTTTACAGACAACAGTGCTTTGGATAAGCAGCTTGTGTTTAAATGAGACTTGAGAAACATAACAATTCAGGTTTTCGCTCCATTTTTTTAATATCTAAATAAACAAATAAGAAAGTCCATTGGTTCTTCTCATCTCTCAGCCTGCAGCTTGACTGTGACACCCCAGCAAAGCCAACTGATGGCTGGGGATTGTTGTCTGCTCCCACCAGGAGCAGTGACAGTGCCCAATCAACACCTTTAAAGGAAGAGCAAGTAGAGCTGTTTAAAGCACCAAGCCAGTGAAAACAGCCTTTAAAACAATAAAACAGGTGGTATGCTTTTCCAGATGGCAAACATACCCCAGCTAGGCCACTGGTCCTGTGAGGCACCTGGAGATGGCCCACAGCCGTGTGCCTGCTCCCTGCGTGGTGGGGGACGTCTCTGTCCAGGGCTGTGTAATCGCTTGGTCCCACATTCCCAGCCTGACGGAGAAAGGCAGTGTGGAGGGCAACAGAGGAATGACCAATGCCACCATTTCCTCCATGAATGCACAGTTCTGCCCCACTCTAGGAGTCCAGGGGAGCAGCAGCAGGGAAGGCTGGAGGAAGCAGCATTGGCGTTGCTCTGCTTTGGGTCTTCAAGCACAGAAGCAGGACACCCCACTCCCCCACCCCAGAAAATCAGGGCAAAATTAACATCACAGGTCTTCCTGACCACACTCTGCCTGCCTGGCAGCCATGTCTCACCAGGAGGGCAGGACTGGAATAGGAAAAAGTCTCCCCGGGAGAGGTGACAGATAAGAGAGTGCCGAAATGCAGGCATTCAGCTTGTCTGGTACGTCAGCGTGTCAAGGCCACGGCACTGATGAAATGTCTGCAAATGGGCTGGTGAGAGGAGCTGCCTTTGGCACTGTGCACTGTGGTGTTGGTGCCTTATCTAGAGCTTCCAAATGCTTCCTGGCAGGGGATAAGCGAGGGTATCCATGCTTGCTGCCCAGAGAGTGTGGGACACCCCCAGGCTCACCAGTGAGTTCCCCCATGAGCTGCTCTGCTTCAAGCAACCACTCTCGGCATTGCCCACTCCTCACCAGGTATTTTGATGTCTGTTTAACATTAGATTCAGCAAATGTGTGAGAAAATAAATCCCATTTACCTGAAGGCAACAAATTACAAACATAAACATTTGTTTCATTAGCCTTGGAATTTCTCTTTTCCATGTGATAAGAAAACTGACCCCATCCACTGAAAGGAACAATGTAGAAACATTGGAAAATTAGGAAATTTTTTTCACAACAGCATTCTGATTTTCCATCGAGGAAAAGATCCCTCGAAAGTTCAAGAATTTGATAAATCACAGACTAACCACTGAACCATCTGTGGAAAATTTTAAAGATGTACCCATGTAAACATTCATGGCTATGCAGAAACAGATCGTTCGCAATGTCAAACCATTTACAAGCTGTACATAGAGTGATAAACTTGGCGGCAGAGAAGGGTCTGGATGGAACCCAGCATTGTGCGGGAAGGAAATGCACTACAGCTCTACATCTGAGCTGATGTTTGTGCACTAACACATATTTTTTTCCACTTCCCACCTCTCATTCATAAGGGCAGGCTGTGCTGGCCCACCTGGTTGCCCCTGCCATCCCAGCCCCACCACCAGTGCTGAATGCTGCCTGTGGGAAAGCACAGGCTAGGACACAAGAAGCTTCGTAAATGACAGACACTTGGGCTGATGCTCACTGAGTTTGTGCTCTGTGTGAGGACGGAGAAGGGATCCGTGGACCCACACTGACACACAAGGTGACAACAGCAAGAGTGAAAACTGTTCCCAGATCAGTCAGTCACATTACATGCCTCTAAATCACACCTTAAAGTTGCAACACATAAAGTTAGGAAATCACAAGGAAGATGCCATATCTTAAACCTGATGAATCTCCACTTGAAATCAAAGTTGACAAACCCATTAGAAATACCAAAAACGTATCTACATGCTTTTCTTTATACACAGCTAAAAATACTCCTGACTTCAATGCAACTATTCAGCTGACACAAAATCATTTGGGGGGGACTACAGATTGATTCTGCTGAATGCTGTTTAACCCTCATTATATTTCACCTCCCAAATGATCATCTCTAAAAATGGGAGAAAATTATTTCTATATAATTTTATCCCTCTAGAGTATAGGCATTTGATAAATACATATTGCCTTTCTATGGTCAATGACAGCTCACCCCCTTTTAAAGTAATCCCTATCCCCCAGTCCCCAGTTTCTAAGTATAGCACACACCCTCAGATGTTTAAAGAGTGAGACTCAATGTTTGCCATCATTTCAGACTTATCTTTGGCAAACAAGGAATTGACTCCAGTATAATCCCCAAAAGGAATATATCTGTCCTTCCAAAATCCACATTCAGCCTGGCTGCCATTGTACTAAGAAATTCAGATCCAAATCACATGGTGGCAATCTTAAAAATTGCAATTTAACCTGAGTTCACTCTCAGTTTATCTTTCAGAGGATCCTCTAGAATTAGCACCAGAAGAGTTTTTACACCAAAAGCAAACAGAAGCAACAATAAGGTAAATTGTTCTTCTCCATATTTAGAAAATCTGTAAACTGCAGCACTCTCAGAGCTGAGGGGGTGTGAGGAGGGATGAATACATATTTATATCTATCTGTCTATGTGTGTACGTCTCTATCTACCTATACCTGTCCAGGTATAAAATCCCTCTCTACTACTGCTTAACTGCATGACCACACAGAAATCGTTTTACCTATTTGTGCCTCTCACTGACCACAGAAAATGGGAAAAAACAAAGCTTGCTTACAACCAAACTGATATCATTTGGGGTTAATTCAATAGCATGTTTGAGACTGTTTAAACGAGACAGTATAAATGAAGAGAACTCCTGCTCAAAAGAGCTCTCTACATCCATTCTTTTGGAGACACTGGGCAAGTGGGAAAAAACAAAAAGGGACACGGGAGGGAAGGATGGATGAAACTACAATAAAATGACAAAGCTGAAGCAACTGTTACAGTGCATCATTAAAATTAAATGATGAACAGATCTTATCCTCAGAGGGTGTCATTAAGCTCCACCCAGTTTTATGGATACAGTTGTTTCCATAGCAACAATTTTCAATAAAAAGTTAAAAACCCAAACACAATAAAGCCAGGCAAAAATGGGACACGTACAAAATATGGGATGGGACTATAAAAGTTTTATCACTTCTTGTTGGGCATAACTTGCATCATTCACCTGTGCTTCTGCTGCTCATATGTATTGTGGTCATGGCTGTAGAATTTTACAGTCTCCTCACAGCTTGGCAGGTTCTCTATTGATTTGTCCCTTGCAAACACACCAAGGGGAAATGTGAAAGTGCTAAATCACAGAGGCACTGTGTCTCACCTCACAAGCTGTAGCCACGTGGATGAATGACCTTAAGCTAAACAGGATTCTGGGATGTGCCTCTTTCTGCAGGTCACTTTGTACTGGGTCAGTGTTTACACTTGTTGGTCTTGGTCAAACAGAAAAAAGAGTCACCAACAGAGATCTCATCTGCTGGGTGGGTGATGCTAAGATGCTGTTGTCTGTGAAGTTTGCTGCAAGCATTGGAGGAGCAGAGCCAGGAAGGTCCAGGACATCTGTTTCTGTGCTTTCAACAGTACGAAACAGAAGATTTGCCCCAGGGCATTGGTAATTCAGCTTGTTAAGCATCATCAGCAATTCACAGCACAATAACCTCTTGGTGGGCACAACAGGGTTGTAATGGCCTAGAAAGGGTGCCCTATGCCATCAGGTAAGGCCCCTCACAAGGTGTGCAAAAACTAATCACTGGCAATATTCTGCTTCAGCAAGAATTGGTTTGATCACTTTTAAACATGATGGCTCCAGAAAATTTTGAGTTTAGATTTGTTAGACTGCTCTGAAAGCTGATTTCAAGACACATGCTCACCATACATGGGATAAATCCACTGACTCTTGGATCTGTGGGATGGGAAGACTCAGAATTCAAGCCCCAGATTTTTTTTACCCACGTAAGGAGCACATATGTGCTTTGCATGCTTCCAGCAGGAGTCTTACCAGGTACCTCTCCTGAAAGGATCATGTTTGCTTCCCAGCAACCATTTCAGAAGGGGAGGGCAACACACAGCTCTCAAAATAGTGGAGTAATAGGACTTCCACCACTGCAGCCCAACTCAATGCCACCATTATCCTCAGCAGTCCCTTAGGGTGGGTCTTCAAGCCACAAAGATGCCAAAATTTCAAAAAACATCTAGATCCAGCACTCTCATTTTGGAACATTTAGTGCTGGAGCCGGATGATACTGAAGACTCAACATCCTTAGCTAGCATCCCCTAGCACACACCATTGTGATGGAATTTAAGTGTATTCAGTGCTTGGTAGGATCAATCCTCGGTGCACTGGTGCTGCAGGGAAGAAAAATTATAAAGTCTACATGAGCAAATGGCTCAGTGCCTAGAAGCAGTCTGGAGAAGTGGAACATAACTGGTTAGATTGTTAAAATATTCCCTGTTAGACTTTTGGCTTCTGCAATTATCTCCCTCAAACATGGTCTCTGAGTCAGAACAGACCCAGGAATACCCCCAAAAAGCAGTTTGTCCACAGCCTTCCTGCCCTAGGTGTTAAAACCATTTACAACATGGATATGGGCTTTTACCTTGTAATCCCCTCAGCAGTCAGTGCTGCTCGTGGATGCAGTTGGCTTATGAATATGCTGCAAGGCCTCAGAGTCTTCCCAAGATCTCCCAGAGTCATCTGCTGGAAAAGTTGATGCCTTACTTCTGAGCTCACACAGACAAGCCTGTATGACCTAAATTTGGGTTCCAAATACAATTATAGTCAGACAAATAATGGATGATTTGGAAAAACTGGGAAAAAAACCCTGAAAATTGAAGGAGAAAAAGGAACCTGAAAGCTCATTCAGGTTTTTCCTTCGGTTCAAAATACCTTGTTTGATGAGACTTTGGTTTGTTCCCTGGTTATGGAAGCCATTGTTTATTTATCAACTTGAAGATGGGGGGAGTAATGTTAATTTTATAAAAATGACCCTGGTCTCTGCTGATACTATTCTGTGATCATGCACATGGGAAATGATAGTTGTATGTCCCACTTTTCTTAGACAGAAAAACCACTACGGGTTTCAGGAAGGAAACGTAATTTTTTTAATGACCTGATTTAATAGATAAATGTTTCTTGAGAACCTCATTAAAAAAATAGAAACAGCAGCAGGTCAAAGAGGCCATCTGCAAAATAAATATAACAGGTCAGATCCTTCATAAAATAGATGCAACTTCTGTAATTTCAGAAGACCGACCCTGCATTTGCAAGAGCCCCAGGGCAGAGTCCTGCCTGCCTCTCATGTGATCCATACAAGCTCCCTGCTGATTTCCCTGTGACTGCAAAATACCAAGCCAGGTGGAATCTGGGCCTTCTGTATTTGCCTAGAAGGGAAAGTAGTTCTTGTAAACCTGCCTAGTGAGTGACAGCTGCTGGATTGTGATCATTTAACCATCTAACCCAGAGATAAATCCCTTACTCTCTGAAGCATTGGACAAACTCCTGGTTGTTGGGAGGATAAAAGGAGCTTCCCTTTCACTGGATGAGGCTGTCACCCAACACAATTGTCCTGTGTTAGTCCTCATGTTAAGACTGGTCACCACTGGGTGTTGAGATATGTTGAACAGCTCAAGTGAGGCTCCTCCATCTCACAAGTGCTGGGGGGCCATGCTGGACCTGCAATGCAAAGACCTGGGAGGCCTGAGAGTAGACTTTGCCAGAAAAGGCTGGGACAAGGGAAATACTAAATCCTTTAGTCTTTTCAGTGTTCTTCATCACAGTATCACCATTCAGCAATAGCCCCCCATCTGCTGCCAGTGCAGGTGTAGAAATACCCTTGTTGCCCCTCATACCCTTCAGCGGTTCTAATTCCAGCTGAGGCTGGGCCTGCTTGTTTCCATCCCTGCAAACCCAGGATACTTCTGTGTGCTTCTATATTTCTTCTCGGTGTCCTGCCCCCTTTTCCAACTCTTCTTAGTGCTAATTTTGTTCACTAAACTGAGTGAGGGGTTCCCCATTCAGCCAAGGTGACATCCTGTCATACCAGCTCATCTCCTTGCATGGACCATGCATCCCAGGACAGCACAAAATAGACTGCAGTACTGGTGATTTCCCTGGGTATGCTTCTCCACTGGTTAAAAGCCATCTGTGTCTGTGTTAAGGAGCAATCACTGGTTGTATTTGCTCTCACAGAAGAAAAGCACTCCCTCCAGTCAGGGAGAGTTCAAGTTTCTCTGTGAGTTATTCTCCCCTAAAAATGTTATCAATGTAGCAGTTCCATGGACAGAACATAACCCCTATTTTGAGGGCCCTCCATCTCTAAGTGTGAAAAAAAATGCTGCTTCCTTCCTTGACAGAGGACTGGTAAAATCTGCCCTTTCTTCATTTACAGGAAGGGTAATGAAGCAGTATTTTGTTGAATCATATCACAGAATCATAGAATACCATGTTGGAAGGGGCCTCAAGGATTATCTGGTCCAGCCTTTCTTGGCAAAAGCACAGTCTAGACAAGATTGCCCAGCACCCTGTCCAGCTGCATCTTACAAGTGTCTGATGTTGGGGAATCCACCACTTCCCTGGGGAGATTATTCCAAAGGCTGACTGTTCTAATTGCAAAAAATTTTCCTCTTGTGTCTAATCAGAATCTCCCCAGGAGTAACTTGTACCCATTAACCCTCATCTTTTCCATGTGACCTCTTGTAAAAGGGGAGTCTCCATATTAGCCACCCACTGAATACTGGAACAACAGAGCAACAGAGACACCTGTGAGTTGTCAGTGACATCCTTTGCCCCAGCTGAGCTGATGGATCACAGCATTTGTAGCGGGAAAAAATGAAAACAGCTATAGCTAAATCCTCCCTGATCCTAGTCATTGTGCTTCTAAAAGTGCTTACAAATTATGTCAAAAAACAGATGCCTGAGGTGAAATAAGTGGCCTTGGTTTGTTGCTGTACACAAGGCTTTGACATAAACCCCATGTAAGACATCAAATGGGCAGAGCTGTGCCCTGTGAGGGGACTTGTGCAGCGCTGGTGCAGTGACTCAGCCAGCAGCAGCGGCCTGCAGCACTGCTCTGCTGTGATGCTGGAATCTCAGCTCTGCTGGCTGCAGTCAGGGCTTCAGCTGTGGATGTAGCAGACCTCAAAAACACTTGACAGCACAGACAGGCTCTTTTTTTCTACAAGGAGGAAAGAGCGGACCTGCAAGGAAGGGAACAGCTATCAGCTGGTTTTATCTTGACCTGGTTTGATCCCATCAGAAACATGAGGATAATTTAGAAAGAAATACGTATCAGCAAGCTTGGAAGATGGAATATATATGGCCAAGGACTGCAGGAGGACTAGGAGGGGTGATTTTTCTTTAGTTCCTCTGTATATGATCAATGTGAATATTTTCCTAAGTGTTTTAAGAAGTATATGTTACATGTTTTTCCATATGGACGAATGATTAACATGGATCATTGCAGTTGCCTTAAGCTGTAAACAGAGTTCTAGCACAAACAATGGAAAATATAGTGGTCATCATTAAAAAGTGAACATTTGCCAGAAAAATTACCACACTGTGGTATATGAAAAGACCACAGTTACTTCCTGCTCTGAGTAAAAATGGAAAATGTGGTGTCTCAGATACCAATAGGCTGGTAACTGTTAGCAAATGTTGACTTTTCTATGGTATCCCAAACTGAATCTAAGCCTTTTTTGAGGTCCTGCCATTGCTATTTTCCAGCCCACAACAGACTGCATTTCACCGGTGCATGAAACGATTCTTCTGCCATGTACAATAAATTGTGCAACCCTTTGATACAACACAGAGCAGGTCACTGTGTGCAAGCACCACTGCCCTCTGATGAGTGTAATAAGAACTGCTCTCAGTATCAACTAATCCCCTACTGCCCTGCCTTCGGAGAAACTCCCCTGCCACAGGATGCTCTGCTCCTGAGGCCAGCAGAGCTGTGCTCTTCCCCATGTGAGCCATCAGCTTCCAAGCAGCCGCTGTGTGAGACAGCTAGAGCTGCCTGGAAAACCTGGGGCTGGAAAGCGTTTTGATGAAAAACGGAAATGGTTTTCCAATGAAATCTTCGCAACAAAATGTTCTATTTCCTCGTTAACTATAGAAGTAGTTGGAAATTTCCATTTAAAAATCTTTCCAATGGAAACCAGATTTCCCCCCTTCTTCCTATCTACCCCGCCCTACCTACCTCTTCCAAGTAAAAAATATGTGTAGAGAGTAAACATAATTTTTCAGTAAGGTCTCCCAAAGACCATCAGATTTTTCAGTGGCTGCTTATTAGATTCAATCCTTGAGATAGCACTCTACATCCTAGGGCTTGGTTGTCTCAGTTCTTTCCAGTTCCACTAGTAGATAGTGTTGTTTGATTCATTGAGAAAGACAAAAAGCATCACATGTTATTTCTCAGTCTTGGCCCTCCAAGTGGCACTCCCAGTTCTGGTTACATGCAAGTTTCTTTAAACTTTTGCCTGCAATGCAGTTTTACACTTCTGATCCCACATGAACTTGTCTTTATTATTTGTATTACTGTTATTCTATTCTTAAACGTACTGATTTTTCACCAATTACACTGGAACCCTCAACATCATTTCAGACGAAGATCTCCAAAACCACCCCACCAGCTTTACACTCCTTCAAATTTTAGGTTGTTAAAAACATAAACATATTTGGCTTTATACACTTGTATTTCTCTTCCCCAAATGCATTTTATGCCTAGCCTTTCCAACAAGCAAAAGGTCCATGAAATCTCTCTTTCCCTAAACACCCTAGTGAGCCATGTTAAAATAATCACTTTTTAAGAGGTACATCCACACTCTGGAGGACAGGGTCATAACTGGATTTTTTTTTTTGTCGGCTCAATGGCAAATGCAGAACTGAGTCTATGCTCTTATGAGGAGGGGGAAGAAGGAGACACAGTTTTATACTTATTCAGAGGATATGAGAGGTGCCAAGAGCAACATAATAGGAATATAACCTATTATACCACATATGGTCTCACTTATCTGTTATTCATATAAGAATTCCACATCTTTTGCAAAGAGCAAATAAGAGTTTGAGAGCAAATGAGCATGTATAATACTTGAGGAACTGAAGACTTCACTTTGTTTAAGCAAGCCAGAGATGAATATGGAAATAAGACCTGACACAACCTTCTAACAATGGTTAAAACAAGATTTAAATGCAAAAGTTTACTAATGTCCTTCTCTTATTGTTTCTGTTTCTATCAATCTCTTCATGCAGAGAATGTAATAGAGATCGACATCCTCTCTGAAGAGTTTTTTGACCAATGTAAGCAATATCACAGAATGGAGCCCTGCTTAAAAAAACAACTGCATGATTTAAACATCCTCTTGAAAGTCTGTCAGTAGCCTTTCAGATTAGCACATTCATTTTCAATTTTGCAGGATCAAAAACCTCTATAACACATTATAAACATTTACCAAAATGACCTCCAAAGGAAAAACTGTCTCAAAGAGAAACAGCAAAATCCTGATCCTGCTCCATTGCTGTGCCTAATCCCCAAACCTTCAAACTCTGACACACAATCAATTTATCATGACTTTACACAGTACTGCCCACCAGCCAGCTCATGCAAACCATCCATGTGCTGGCTTTAACTTGGCAGAAATAAAAAGCAACATCAGTAAAACCCTGACAAGTTTGTCCATCAAGTAACTTATAATCTTAGTTCCTGTTTCCTTTCCATGGGCTCGGAGCCATGTTCAACTGAACTGGCCTCAAAAGCTAAATTTCAAATGTCCTTTGGGGACGGACTTGTTGAGAACCTTCTCCCACTCCCCCACGAAGTTCTGGACATGAAACTCCATGAACAGTTCCACTGAGCTCAAACGCACTGATTTAAGAGCAAGTTGTGATTCAGGATGCATTAGGGTGGTGGCTTTCCTTACGATGTTGGAAAGGTCATTCCTCCCTTTGAGCCATAGAAGTACAAAGCATTACTTTTGTCTTATTTGACTAACTTGCCTTCTTGATGCTCTTTAAATACAGAAGATGGCTTGTTTAGTTTCTGCACTCACTTGGCACTACTACTCTATCTAACAGTACTTAAATACTTAGAGAACTTAATACTTAAAGGAAATTTATTTGTTCATGTCTGTGATTCTTTACAAATTTAAGACTTCTTATGCTTGTGTTCTATTTCTTTTAGGTAATACAGACAGATAGTAAAAATCTCATTAATTTACAAAATAACTGGAGATAATGGGTGTTTGCAGTCTGCTACTGAAGAAATCCATTTCTATGTGTCCTGCTGTGACCCGTTCCCTTTTAATAGAAGAAGTTGCTTTTGGATGGGTGCCTAATGCAAACATATTCCTGCACTGAATAAACAAATGAGTAGATAGTTGCTTCCAGATCTTCAATTCTTTATAATCCTCAAGGAATAAAGTGAGCAGAACATGGTCCAAGAAATACAGGCTGCTCTGATCTTTAGAGCTCCAGTTAATAGAAGCTTATTTGAATCCCCAGCTATCATCGTGTATTTGGTTCCTTGGCATTCATATCTGCTGTAATGCTCACTGATCAACACAACATCGCTATGGAAACTTTCCTTACCATCACTCCAACTTCCTTTTGTTTCATCTTTAAAAAAAAAACACACAGGAGAACAAATAAAGCAATTAATGGCCAGTCTTCATGAGCGAAGATCCAGGGAAGGTCTTTCCACCTTCCAGCCTGCGCATTGGATTTTTTAGGTGAGACACAGTGTGCGCAGAACTGAGCCCACCCTTTAATCCTAAGGTTCATCTGCTGGGGCCAAGCGAGCTTGGACGGTGGCAGCGAGGTCCTTAGGACGTAGGTGGGTTGCCTTTACAGGGCTAACGAGCTCCATCTGCCCGGGGAGTGTCCCTGACCAGGAATCGAACCCGGGCCTCGGCAATTAATGGTTTTAAAAATATACACCTTTACGTAAGATGATTTAGTAAAAGGGTTTTGTGCAATGCCTGTAGGGGAGTTAATGAGCTTCTGTCTAGTTTGTGGAGCAGGTACAGCCTGCAGGCCACACCACAGCAGAGGTGGAGTGCACCACTCTGCCCAGCCTGGGCTTTCTTCTGAAGAAAATATGTCCCAGTAGAGAGGAAGGACCAAAGCCTCTGACATTTGCAAGTCCAGACAGATTGTCTGTCTCAAAGGGTTTGAATAATTTGAATAAAAGCAGAATAATGCTATGGGGTTTCACTGACATCCGCTGTCAAACTTTCACAGCTTCAGAGTTACAATTTCATCTCTGCACTGCTGGGAGGTGACATGGCACAGGATATTGAGGAACACCCAGCTCCTTTGTTTGCAGACCCCGTTTCCAGCTCTTCCCACTTTTGTTACCCTTGGCAAGTTTTTTAATGCCTCCACTGATTCATTTGAAATTGGGATGGCAGTAATTTGCTTTTATAAAATCCTTTTAATTCCATGGATGAACAAAGCCACGGACAACATGATATTGTAACTCATTCTGAACTTTGCAGCCCTGTGCTGCAAGCCTAATATCTGAAAAAGCCTAACCTGGAACAGCTGAATCTTACATGATGTTTCATCTACCAAGGGGTTTGGCCAGTGATTTTCTTCTGAACTTGGCAGGGGTTGATAGTGTTGAAATGCTATAGAACATCTGCACCTTACCAAAAGCCTGCAAGATTTCTGATGATATTCCTAGATCAAAAAGTGGCAGTTCCCAGCATTGCGAGCTAACCTTGCAATCTTTTAAAGCTCCCTTCATCAGTTTGAAAAAATCCACTCAGCAGAACTGCTGCTAAAGCCTCTCCTGTCACCAACAGGATTGCTTATAGGAAATATGGTGGCCATAAAACACCACTGACTTCCTCAGCATTGCATTTGGGTGCTACGTGCTCCCCTGTGACAGGCAGCTAAGGACACTTAGAAGGCAAAATCGCTGCTAAGAAAGGAAAGGGAATTGAGGCAACTGTTTCAAGGAGATACAGAGAAAAAAAAAATGCCAGACCTGAGTAAATCACTGGTCCCAGACAGCCTGCCACTTATAGAAGAGCACCATGGACTCCCTTTTACACCTCAGTCTTTCTGTCTGCCACATAAGACATTTTATATGAAATGTGTTTGCCGTGGAACCACGTTTCTTGTGGGGAAAAGCTGTTAAAACACTTTTTCAAATATCTTGCCTCTGTTCAGTTACCAGATGTTTCACATGGAAACAAAACCACATCTCCTAACACACAACTAACATCAGGGGGCTGAATGGCTCTGAACTAAAGAAATGGTAGTGCAATTACTCACTCCCTACTGTACAATTACACCCTGCCCACGTCTTTTTAAGTTCATTTGTTTGGGCCTTTTTACCATAGCCAGAATTGACATAATTAATAGAACTGCTGGGCACTACCCTAGCACAAGAGATCACAGCTTGAACTTGGCTGTTTTGCTTCTACACAGCTTGGTCTTTCATGATGAAAGATGCGCAAACAAGAAGAAACATTTCTAGTGCAATGTCCAGAAAACTCGTGGGCCTTGACAATATGACACCTCAGAACATCCCAGCCAACCTGTTGTCCCACATGCAAATCAATTAAGGTTAGCAGATGCTGAAATGCCAGATATGCCAGATCCCATGGAGGCTTTGATTATGCTCCCAACCCTGACCTTATCATGCTCTTTAATTAAAGCCAGGTATAAACTTTGGTTGTTTTCACTGTTAGCAACAAAAGCCCTCATTGACCTTGCTATAATACACAATACTAAATACTAAAACCCACAATACTACAAGGAGAATATAATCTGAGTTGAGAAGGATGTAGCCTGTTTTCAACAGTTGCCTATTACAAAAAAAGGCCAAGGCACCTGACTCAGTGAAATAGGTCTTCTTTTAGAGTTCAAGTGAAGTGAGAATTGCCTAGATCCAAAGTCCTAGAGCCTGGTTGGAAATGCTGTATACACTTATCTGCTGAACCTGCATTTGGAAGGTTGGTGAGAATTGGCCCGAGCACAGCTCATACTCACCACATGCAGTAATTCAATATCACACATGTGCCAGCAGGTGAAACTAATGACTGTCAAGCTACATCTTCTCTGAACTCCGGAAAACAATTATTTTGTCTACAGCAACCTTCTCAGTGCCTCCATTTCCCTGTCTTGGGTATGACAGCAAAACACAGCCTTGGTAACCTGACATATTTGAGGTAGTTGGCTAAAGTAACAGGGGATCTTCAGCCTGTGCTGTAGACATGGCTCCAAATGGACCTTTAAATGCATATTACTATGTTATTCTTCAGCCCTCTCCTCTTCTTGCCTGGAAGACTCCGGGCAGTTTCCCCAATATCTCAGGTTTTCCATCAGTGGAGTTCCAACAGATCCAGTTCTGAGACTTCAAGGAATTAAGATCTGGGATATTTTCACTTTTTAAATATGGGGAGTGGAAGTTCAGCAACATTCAATCAAACTCCTGTCCTTGTTTACACAACTTCCACAGAGCTGGAAGCAAGGTCATTCATAGCAGTGGATGGGTAAGTATCCTGTAGTATCCTATAATATTCAGGGAGGAATTCTTCTCACTAGAGAAAACTTGATTAACCAGACAGGCCAGGTTCCAGGGTGCTAAGTAAGTTCCCCTGAAAACTGTTCTTGCCAAGATGCTGTGAAGTTTTGAATCTCCTACCCCCATCCCATGGCCTCCTCCAGAGCTTGGCCATAAACATGGCAGAAGCACATTCCCCCGGGAGAGGGGACTGGGCTAGTTCTGGATACATTTGGGTCCAGACAGATCTAACAAGTCTAAACACAGTACAGCACTATAAACTTATTTGCACTGAATTTGTTCACAAGGAGGCACAGCAGAGCCTCCCCAGAAGAAGTCAGATCACCTTCATATACCCCAGAAAGCATTTGTGCTCTACCTAAGTATTTATTGTTGATGAGGCTCCATCCAACATCATTTGCTACAGACAGAAAAGGGCAGGGCTCCCACACAAGACCACGATGCGGATCGAGCTCTACATTCCTGACTCACCTTCAATTCAGGTTCTTTGAATGAAGCTCAGCATGACAGTCACCATGGCCTCTGAGCCAAGTGGTGATGTGCTACAACCACCTACAATGAGAAGCTTAGTGGAAAGTTATATTGATTTCTGGCAATGTTCTTTGAGCCCCTGAATGAAGGCCATGACAATCTGGTGCTTGCTGAAGAAAAGGGGACTCAAATCTATGTCTCTTGCAACATTTGTGGCCAGGATTGAAAAAACACAGCAGGCACTGAGGCAGGGAAGGGAACTATCCTTGTACAGGCCCTGTGATGTCAGCATATTTCCTACCCTATATAAAAACCATGATGGCAGTTGCTTAGTGAATGAAGAGCGGCAAGAATGAGCAAATGTTGGATAATGCTTGAACCGAACCAGCTTCTCACTTGGAAAAGATTTCAGCAGCTTTGGAAATAACTGCTCTTGTATGAATGGGCCTTAATCTCCCTCTGTATCTTGCTATTATCCTTCAAGATGTTTTCATGCAAGGAGGAATGGCAGCTCCCACAAGTGTGCCTTGGAAATGAGGAAGGAACTACCACGTTTTCATAACAAATTTTAGATGTTTCCAAAAGCAACTAGGACATTCAGAATGAAGGACAAGGAAAAACATGACACCGAAGTAGAGCTGCTTCTGTTATGCTGTCCCTAATTCACTGTATTCTTCATTGGCACGTAATCATGTGTCTGCAGCCCAAGGGTTGTTCTTTAACTCCCAGGATTGCTGCCATTTTCCATTCTGCCAGCCAAATGAGCACTGTGTGAACTCTATCTCAGCAAGTGAACTCAATAAGTCCTTTTATTCTTCTCTGACCCTGCTAAAATGGTTGTTAAAGCTACCCACCATTTGTTCCCTGTGAGTATTTCACGCTTTGGTTTCTCATGACTCCTGCAGCTTTCCCTTCTTTCTTCCCTGCAAAGCCAAAGCAAGAGAATTCCCTTCTGCAACCCCACTATCCATTTTCTACTGAGGATCTTTCCCTTTTGATCACTTATGTTATTCACATCCACCCAGCCTGCTCTAGAGCAACAGATTTGGGGGCAGGGTGTTCCCTCCCCCTCCACTGCAGAGATCATTGCCTGCTTAATTGAAGGGGATGATGTCATGCTGGCTGCTCTTTTTAAGGCAAATAAAAATACATCCTGTCTCTTTGGATGCTGCCTTTGAAGCTCAAACCTAGCTGGAATCAAGAAATGGGTTAAAATCCAACAATGTGCTCATACTATACCCACATCTACAGCTTAATCTTTTTAAAAATTACACAAACCTACTGAGCTGACATACAAGCCACACTTAGGACCCCATGGAAATGAGCTCACTTGCTTGTCAGGCTGTCATAGGTTAGACAAGGCACAGAGTCCTCTGTTTGCTTTGTGGATTTTGCCCTGGCTCACCCTCTGTGTGTCCTTCAGCAATGCTGTGCCTTGGCTTAATCATCAGTAAACTGAAGACACTATGTACCTGCCTCACAAGGAGACGAGCTCATCTGCAAAACTCCAATGAAACTGCAGTATTAGCAAGTACAAAGTAACTTACTAGGATTGAAAAACACAAATAAATGTTCATTTATGAGCCAAGTCCTCTGATTCATAACTCAGAGGTAATTTCACAACCAAGGGGTAATTTGATTCAGCTGATTTAAGCCTGATTTCTTGTTTAATTCACCTGAGTCTTTTAAGTACAAGGCTTAGGATTTTTTTTTTTCATTCTCTCTTTTATCATCCTTTCTGTGGAATCAAAGGAAATTTATCTTAACTCAGAGTATTAAAAAATATACCATTAAAAGACAAAAGACTGGAATGAAAATGTATTGTTTCATTTCCATGAAACAGAACAAAGCACAAAGTCACTTAATCATTTCATAAAGTCACAGAATTCAGACCACATTATCCATTCAGAGCAACTGTTGCTGATGTGTTTTTTCTCGTCTGCTGGGAAGTAAGGCTTTGTTCACAAACATGGTCATCTCCAGTTAATGGAGAGCCCTTTTTCCCTTGTTTCAGCCGGACAAGTGAAGGCAAGGGTGCACCAACCACTGTGCTGTGCAGCAGCAATCCCGAGGGTGTGTGCTATTCCTTACATGAATTTCTTTCTTAATCCCAACACCACATGTTATCTGAGGTGTCTGCTCCACGCTTTACCTCTAGTGCAATTTGTATCCCAGAGAAAGACAGACATCAAATACTTGCTGTATTTGATACTCCACTATGTTGTTCTGTTTTATCTCCACTGAAGCTATGTTTCAGAAAAGAGCCAAGCCTTCGGGCACCAAGAAAAAGAAAACACTGACTTTAGGATGCCAAAAATCATGGCTATCTGCAGACCTCATTTCAGCTGGACCTTTTATGTCTAAATTGTGTGAAAAAGTTTCATCGGTACTCCCTCAAAAGTGCTGAGCCAGGAAAGCGAGAAAATCAGAAGAACCACTCCAAAAACGGCACACCTAGAATTATTACAGCTATTGCAGCTAGCACGTATGTCCTACTGATCCCACTGAAATACTCAGAGAAGAAAAAGGTGGAAGGAATAAAGTGACTATTTAAACTCACAACACAGCAGAGTTTGGAAAATAATCCCCAGATTCCATTAAGTCACTTCCCAAAATCACATATCCTGAGCAAACTGACTGTTTTGTGCAGCCCGGCCAACGAGGGAATATACTGCAAGCATCTGGGACTAAAGGTGACTTCATCCACAGCAGGCATCTGATCTCATCCAAGCCCCACTACACCAGGTAAATGGTTCAGAGCATAGCATGTTGAAGTGAATGAGTTCACAGCCCTTTTTCCCCCAGCTGCCCCTTAAGTTCATTTACTATTGTAGAGATCGAGGAAGAGATAGGGAGAGAAATGGAAAAATACCAAGAACAGGAAGCTGTCCAGTATTTACCTTGGAAACAAGTTCAACCTATTAACTGTGAAACTGGTCAATGTCTGACAGCTTTGTCCATTCAGTTGTTAAAGAGAGAGTGACCAATAAATTAGATACAAAGCCTGCTATGGGCTCTGAGGAGTTTACATGTAACTGAGCCCTGACATTTGCTCACTGGGGGCATATCATCATCTCAGAGAAAAGCAAAGCCACTCTTCCTGAAGGTAGTTACAACATGAATGAACTTTTGCCTCCACTTCGGGTCAGTTTTCCTGTGGTATGTGTTAAAAAATGCAGCCTCTACAACGAATTGGCCCTTCCGTTCCCCAGGTTGTGTGGTACCTGCTTTGTAAATAGCATACATGTGCACAGTGCGGGTGGTGCAGGTCTGGTACTTCCTCAATTACATCCTTAGGAGGGTTTCCTCACTATCCCTGTCTTCTTAAGGGGCTGTTGTTCAACTATCCTTAAGAACAGACATCAAACCACTAGGAAGCTGCTACATTTCTCCACAGCCAACACTGGAGACCTTCCCATTGCAGTGCAGCCCTGCAGAAGTCTGGTAGTTGTTGTGTTCACATTGAGGCACATGGGAGAGAAGCACACAAGCACATGTCTAGGACCTTGCCCATTTAGAACAAGAAACTGAAGTCAAGTTGTTTTAAAGTCTTCCCATTTTTCTTAACCCACAAGAGAGGGAGAAAAAAAAACAGCAGGGGAAAAAGACAACATTTAGCCAGATAGTGGGTATCATCTCACATTTAAAAATAATAAAGCAATTAATTTACACATGTAACTACTTGAAATAAAGTATAACCTGCTTCTGGTCAAGGAGACAAAAAACCTGTTGTAGCAATAAAGGCTGCAAAACGTTGTCTCATTGGCAAAGCCGAGACTTCTGTGCTAAACAAAGACATGCCAAAGCTTTCCAGCTCTGAAAAAACAGGACACCAGTCATATATTCACATTTGGGAGCAGCATTCAGCACTGTAACTACGAAACTGGGTGACATCCACCTTTTTGCCTCACATAGCGGTAAAAGACAGACAACCCAACCACTGTCTGTTTAGCGTGTCAGGTGGAAAGAAAAGCAAGTATCTTCTCTAGATCCTGTCTCTAGACACAGAGCTATTCACATCAGATAATAATATGGACAGCTTTTGGAATCATGTTTCCAGAGCTCTCTCATACTGTTTATTCAGAATTTTGCATTCATTGCGGGGGGAGGGGGGGAAATAAGACGTCATAGAGTTTGGGATTCGTTCCTTTTCTTTGACATGAATTTCTATATATTAATGTTATTGCATGGGTTTCAGTAGAGATAGTCTCGGTAAGCAGGCCCCAAAAGGAGGGTGACTCTTATCATGCCTAATATACTCCATGTACCTAGGACTGTCTGTTGTTTCCTCTTCATTTCTCTAACATCAGATCATATTAAGCTCTCCCAAAGCCTCTCTCACATTCCTCATGGGCCACCATCAGATCCTTCCCTCTGAGGTCTCCCTCATTTCACCCCACCCTCCATTTTAGTATGTTTTTTGACATATCCCCAGCTGCCAGCTTGAGGTTGGTCTGACTGAACTCCCCACGCGCAAGTCCCTGCTTCCCACCATCCCTCCCAGCAGGTCAGTGGACAGCCCTGAGCTGCTCTGTGAGTCAGGATACTCTGGGATGGATGACAGAGCCCACAGTAGCAGCCACCTCACAGTTACAGCCTGTTAGTGCCCCATGAGGGAAGCTTGTGAGTTAAGAGGGACTTCTGAGATGGACTGATTTATGTCCTGTGTTTTTAGAATCAGTTTGAATCCAGTTAGAGATTCTATGCCCCAATTACCCTCTTCTTCCTTGCTGCTTATATGGCACACCTGCTTTTTATATTAAATTGCAAACTCTTGGGGGAGGCAAGTTCTTGTTTAACTCAGTGTGTAGTGCCTTGTACTGCTGGGGTTGTTTCACAGGGATTTTGTCTGCTACTGTAATCTAATGATTAAATAACAATGAAATGAATCTGTGGGGCTAACGCTCCATGATTGCCACGTGATGGGCATGTGATTGGCCCTTACAGGCCCCAGCCAGGTCTGTGCTCTTTCTCTGGCAACACAAATGTGAAAGTTGCCTGGAAACTGCCATGAAAAAAGTCCCAATGGTAGAATGGCCAAGCAAATCAACATGGGTGTCTCAAGTTGAAAGTGAAAATCATGCCAGCAGTATGAAAAGCAATATGAAAAAAATTTGCATTTTGCCTAATTTGGTTAAGATTGATGCTGTAAAGGCAACACACTATCCAGGAATAACCTGAATTGCTTACATGGATAAGATTATGTTGTCCAGCACCGAGGTGAATGGCAGGGCCATGCCTTGCCTTTGTGATCACAGATGATTTATCAAGCCCTGTGGCACCTTCTAGCAGCCAGCGATCCAAGACATGAAGTGAACAGCTCTTATTTCTATTTATTTGTTTTTATCTCACTTTCCTTAAGCTTTGAAACTTTACGATTGTATTAAACATTCTGATTATATTCAACATTATGCCAATAATAAGAAATACAGAAAATAACACCAGGAAATGGAATGTGCACAAATGCAGCATGTTGAACAAAGATTTCCACAGTTTCGGATCCAAACTAAACATTTCGACATTCCTAATAGTTTAGGTTTCCCATTACCTGTAATTGAATCATTTCAGAGCCTCCTTTGAAAGGGACTCTGGTGTTCTGTAAGACCCAAGAGCGTCACCGTCATATGATGTACAACAACAGCTAAGGTGAACACAGACAAATGGCAGCCAGACTCAAATCAAAATTTCATTCCACAGCCTCCTGGTGGAGAATCAAAACATCTGTTTCTTCTCAGATCCCCAGGACTTTGCAGAAGCTGTCACTTCCACAAGAGCCTGCTGAGAACTTTCTACCTTCCCTGTTTTTCACTGCTATGTGTATTGTTCATATCAACTTTGTACATGAGTGCACAGACCAGCTTTTGTTTAACTTCATCTAGTGACTTCAAGGTGAGTCCTCAGTTCCATGATCTGAAGTATCCTTTGATAAGCGTAATACAGGATATTCAAGAGCTGGATATTGTAAGATCTCCTGATGGAGATAAGCTCCTGCTTACAAATAATCTTTATGCAGCAGAGACCTGTACCACAGTTAGGCTGTAGGCCCAACTCAGTTGGTGGGTCTTAAAAATTCTCTCCCCCTTTCCCCATCCTCTCTGTCTGGCCTGCCTTTCCACAGGGACTTCAAATGCACGCTTGGCTGACTGAAAGCAGATGAGTGAAGAATGGGCAGAATGTTCAGGAAACTACACCTTCCAGATAGGATACTTCCTCACATCATCTTTGTTCCTCTCCTTTAGTGAAATCTGCAGCTTAGGCTATCTGCTCTGTTGACAGGGAAATAATGTTCAGGAGGGTACCTGTGTATTACTCATTTTCATGCTGAGCATAAATAACTTATCTGGTAAACCTAATAACTTATTTAATATGAAACAACATAGCTGATAAAGAGGATCCAAGGGAGATGCTGAAAAACAGAACTGGAGAAATTGCCTGGCTATTGTTGTAGAAATAATGTACAATTTTTAGATTAAAATGTAATTTATTGTCTTGAGTCATGTGGGGAAGGGGATGCTAAATTGGTTCCTGGGATGAGAAAGCAGCTGCCACCAACATTGTGTCCTCTAGGTGCAAACAAATCAGCCCATGCTGTAATGCTTCTTTCTGCTCAGGCAGCATTTGGTGTTTGGGTTTTAGGGGGCTGGGTTTTGTCATCCAGTTAGAAATGCTTTCATAAACTGTACTCTCAGTTAGTGGTCACTTTAGGTTCAGGATTCCACCATCCTCCACAGCATGTGTCTTGGGAAACAGAGAGGGGGGTCAGTCTAAAGGCCTGGTGAGAGCCAACTTACACTCTTTGTTAGCAGCTTCATTAAAGCAGCTCCATTAAACCCCCAACTTCCCTGGAGTGTTATCCCTCTGCACAGCAAGGAGAAGAGGATCGATCAGGAGGTGTTTTACACCTACTTCGCGTTGGTGAAAATCAATAGACAGCACTGGCTGACCCTGCTTCACCAGCACTCTGTTTCTTCCAGAAACATAAAAGCATTTGTAACCTACTACAGCTGCTTGTGCTGCAGCAGCTTTGTGCTGCCAAAACAGCAAAAGGCAGCCAGAGGATATTCAAGAACGAGGCTGTAGTGATCTAAGCCATAGTGACTTTACACTTCTTTTTTAGTTCAGTTCTTATTTAGATAAAACTTTCACTGCTGTCATATTTAGGTGTGCCCTGCTGGCTGCCCTCTGACAGGTGTCTGCAGGCTCCCTGCACCACAGAACCGGGCAGGGGAAGCTTTGTACCTGCTCACTGTGTGTCGGTGCCCCCACTGCACTCACCGCTGCTGGATCTGCCTGCCTTCCACCACATGTGGGCACACGTGTGTCCCACCTCAGGACAAGTGGGTATAGCCAAGGGCTATCTTCACTTGCCCCAATTCAGCTGCATTGGGCTGTCCCAGAGCATCTGAGATTTCCACCCAGACCTAGCAAATACAGCACAAGATCCATGAGAGGTCTTCATCCCTCTGGAGAGACAGCTGGAGACCAGGTGGTACCCTACAGATTCTCAAATTACACTAAACACATAGTGCTAAGTAACCCTGACTGTCTCACTGCAAGTGACAAATTTTTTTCTATGTAGTCTAGAGGATTTTTTGAAAGCACACATCATTCTGAGGTTTTGTTACAGAAAGCAAAGATCAAAAGAATTCATCCTGCCCAGACAGGAGAAAATGCACGACGGTTCATGAGGAGTCTGCCCAGAACTACAGCCCACCCTCTTGAAAAAATTTCAGAAGAGAACAGTTGAGAACATATCTGAACTGTAACACCAGGGGAGCAGCTCTGATGACCACCCTCCTCCCAGCCATCTGGTGCGTAGCTTAAGCCCAGGCCCTCTACAGGGTTACAACATGATTGTTTAATAGCAGATGGAAAGTCAGGTCAGCAAGTGAAAGGCAATTGCAGGAGCTGCTGGGTCATAGAGAAGGTCTGCACCACCACTTTCCATCAGACTGCTATTCCTTGACCATGCTGGTCATTGTTCCCATTGCCCCCCATCATGCAGTGCAGTCACAGTGCAATGAGGGCTTTACATGAAATCAGGTTGTCATTTATCAGAATGATGGAAATCCTCTACCCATTTGTGAGCGGTAAAAAGACTTAACGCAAATGTGCCACTGAGCAGCAGCAAGAAATCAGCACTCTGAGCACCAAACGAGGTCAGGAGCTGCACAGCAGCTCTTAAAAATGTTTTTTCTACCCATCAAAGTCCCCGCTGCTGTCAAAGAGGCTAGACAGCAGGGAAAACACACTGGTAAATCACATCCTGAGAATCTCACAGCATAAACATTCCTTTGATTTCTGTGTATTAAACTACGACTACACTACTATCTTCCCCCCGTCTTTGCAGCAGAAAATACAATACAGGAGGAAAGCAATTTCTTTTCCCTAAAAACACAAACCGTAGGAAGAGTTCATTTTAGAGTGAGGTTGTTATCTGTTTAAGTTTGCATTTCTTTGTTCCTTCTGTGCTGTTTTACTACCTCCTTCTATCAGCTATATCCAATGGCTTCTTAAATTCTGCCTCCAGCCACAAGGAATGTAAGCAAGTAAAGCTGATGTAAAATGACATCCATGCCTTCATTCACTGAGCAGTGATTGTCTGCTGAGTACTTGCAGGGAAATTCTTCCTTTTTTTTTTTTTTTTTCCCCTCACCAATACAAATCCCAAGGCAGCTGAGGTTACACAACCAGCTTCGTACTTAGTTTAAAATATGTCTCAATTTATACGCCATCTGCAGCACTCATCATTAAATGAGAAGGCCACAAACAGGAAAACTCACAACGACGATAAATAATCAGGACTCAAATGAGCACTCTAGTTTGAGGCAAGAAACTAGGTTGATCAAAATGCTCTCTAAATGGTGCCAGCTCAATGAATGGGACAATCACATCACAAACCACTTGTCTGGGGCACATGGCCCACTTTCCGAAGTCATTGATATATTTTTCTGGCTCAGGAAATTCCTGACCTGCAAATCATTAAAGAGTAGAAGAAGCATCATTAGATGCTTGCCTTTTTCTTTACTCTTCCTGAGGCATCTGCTTTAGCACCATTACCAGAGGAGAGATGTGGAGGAAGGTGGGCTTTTGACCTGACCCATCGTAGGACCATTACTGTGGTCTCAGGCACAAATCCACAGGTCTGGGAGAAGGGTATGAGATGTGTACAGAAAGCAAGAGGCAGAGGGCAGTTCAGTGGATGTCCTCACCTTCCCTCAGAGAATCCTTTGTATTAAAATTACTATGAATTACTTATATTTCTGTGCATGCAGGAAGAAATATGTTAGTATGTTGGGAAGACTCATTACTGGAAAAAAAAAAAGGCAAATCAAAGAAATTAGATTCTGCATTTAGATCTGAACACTAAAAAGTCAGAGACTGCCCTGGTATTGTTCACAGAATAAAGCACTCCCCACAATGTCTAAATGCATTACAAGAGGCGCCCATGAGTGATACCACTGAAAAGAAATGCTGGACTCATAGAAATTGAAGTCCTCATCTTTGAGAGCACATAAACCCAAACACATCTATATCCCATGATGAAAATTACAGGACAAGTGGCATATATTTGTTTGTATAGTGAAGACTAGGCAACTTAAGTCTCCTAAGATTTCCACGAAAATATGTTGATTGCCTTTGGGATTTACATCTGCAGAGGTTTTTATGATTGCATTTCAAGACACATTATGTGCTCTGGAGAAGCACTATAATTTCTTTAATTTTTTCTAAGGCCCCAGAAGAATTCCTAAGACTTTTGAAATTAGAGATGGAAAGATGTATCTTTCTCTCTGATGAAATCCCCACCAGGACAGGATTCATTTCTAAAACATGCTGCCAAGGACTCATGTTGCCTAATTTGGAGTGACAAAACTTATATCCGGAGGCAACTCCAAAATTTTAAGGGTTTAACTTTTACAGACCCATCATCAACGTGACTGGTCCTATCATCAGCTCTTGTTAATAAATTCTGCATTTTCTAAAACTCTCATTCCTGCCCACTATCCTAGGAAAATTGCTGAACTTCAGAAATATTTGTAAAAGAAGCCACTATGATAAAGCTGGACAGACTTATGCTCAGTGGTACCTTATTTTATTAATAAGTTCCTACTGAGGTCATTAGGTTTCTCTGTATAGTAAAATCAGCAGGCTTTGTCCCTCAGAGCTCTCATGCAAGAAGAATAAATCAGAAAGCAGTGGAGCAGAATCTGTTCTTGTACTTTTGTCTACGTTTTTTTCTTGTTGTTATTATTTTCTTTCAAATCTCTCATGCTTGATTAAAGAAATTTCTCCTCGGTTTTCTGTTCTGGTTTTATTATGCTTTTAGATAAAAAGCCTTTGCACGGCAGGAAGAAGAGCAACAATTTGCCAACTCAAGCTGCATTTACCATCTGGTATCCAAGAACATAGCAGACTGCCTGTTCCATCAATGCAATAATATTATGTTGTTTTAATGACCCCATGCTCTGATTTGAAGATAAGCAAGTTGGACTCAAGATGACAGATAGAGGCATTTACTTCCTGTAATAACCTGCATTTCCTCAGCTGCTGTCACCAATTACCACAGCATTGATCACAGACTGATAACAAAAGGTAGTACAATTTCAGAAAATCAGCTTTCTCTGCTTTTTCCTTTCTGTGCCTTCTTTAATTGGGTTTAGATGGCTGCAATGCCAGATGGATACAAGCTGCTCTGAGTAAGACAACAGTCCCATTTCCCTGGAGAAAGGAGAGCAGGCCAGTGCCCTACCCAAATCACTGACATCAAATGTCCAAAGGGACTAGCAAGCACTGAAAGCTCGGTGTTAGACACCTTAAATGAGCCTTATTTCCCAAAGGAAGCTGTTCAACATACTGCAATGAATGATAGTGGGATTTCTGAAATCTGGCTGGTCAATGATTGCCTCTGACCTTAGACCTCTATAGCTGTGCTGCAAGTGAAATAAAACATAGATTTCTTTGGAAGAGCACTGCAGTCTGAAAACCTTAGTATGAAATGAAAGGAGCACAGCTTCCCACCCTCTTGATGTCTAGCTGAGGGATTTAATCAGCAGTAGCAAAGAGGAAAACTCGGGAATAACCCAAGTAGTTCACGTATCTGTCATTATTTGCTACCCATGTACCCACCTCTGCTTCTGCTTCTGGTACCTCTTATTTACTGGAAGTCACTTCTTTCTCCCCTTCCAGCTCCACAGTTACTCATCAGCTTTTGCTGCAGTGAACAGGAAGTATATTGCACACTGAAGTGTATTCAAAAATCAGCTTCTATTTTCAAGGACAAGGATGAAAAAACAACCGCTATTTTAAGCATAAACAATGTGTCCAAAGTAGAGGGAGAACAAACTCTGTGCAGGATACTACTCTATCACCTGCCACCAAGTGGTAACACCAAGACCCACCGGCTATTGATCTTCCCCATAGTCAGCAGGAGCCTAAATAATGACAACAAAGTATTTGGGGCTCATGCAGACAGACAGAGAATGTTCCCTGCAAAGTAAGACTTGGATCCGCTGGAGTTGTACGCAGAAGTGTCATCCTTGAATAGATAGAGGAAACATGGGAATAATCAGAGGAACATACTTTTTGGATACTAAAAAAAAGCCTGTTAAGCTCTACCCCATGCCAGGGCATATTACAAGTAAAACTCCCTATCCTAGTCTCTGCATTTACCAAATGAGAGAATAGGCAGGAAAGGTGGGCTGGTTTCCAGGCTGCTTTCACAGGTTCCATCACATATGTGATGGTGAAGGAAGGAATACAGCAAGGGAATAACAGGGAATGAGCCTCAGTTGTCCCCAGTCAGGACATCCCCTTTGAGACTACTGTTTACAAGGACACTGGGTGCCCCACAGATGTCTAAAGCCAGGAGGAGAATCAAAAACATTTCTGTCGAATACTGGTATGTCCTTCACACAGCATGGAACAGACATTAACCAGTTGTATTTTTCCACATGATAAGGAGAAATGATAATGTCAAGGACAGTTTTATCCAGAGCTGTCATGATAATCCCTTCCACTATAGCACAATTACTAAAAAAAAAAAAAAAGTAATAAATAAAAGCTAAAAGGAAGGATAATGTCTGTAAGCAGGACTCATGAATTTCAAGCCAGAAATCAGATCTTGGCTCACATCCACAGGATAACCAACTTCACAAGCACATGTGAGCCTAACAAGACTACTCACGAAGCAGTGGAGCCCATAATATAAATGAGATGTTCACAATACACCCGTTGATGACAACAAAGATAAGATGCACAGTGAGATCTGCGCAGCTGTGCTATGAAAATAGCCACGAGTAGGATGTGGTCCGGGGAAGGCTCTGGAGAAGGAACTCTCCAGCAACAATGGCAGCGAGCTGAAATATCACAGCTTTTAAATATTGCATAACAAATTGTTATGTAACTCCTACTAGAGTTTCTAAATATTATGTGCTATTGTGCCATGTATATTTTATAATGTCAATGTTTTAATTAAAATGTGATCTCACTTATGACTCGGTGGAGCCTGCAGCTTTATAAGAACCTTTTAGGATTCAGCTACTGCACTATGAGTCTGAAGAGACAGTGCAGACCCACAGAAGGAGTTGTACTCCCAGGGCACAGCTAATCTAACTGACCACTGTCAAACAGGGCTGCAGCTTCCTTAGTTCTTGTGTCTGGAAAGGGAATGTAATGCCCTCTTATTACTCTCTCTCACCAGAGAATAGATGAAGGGAAAATCTCCAACGCTGACCTTGACTTAAAGGCCTGGAAGAAGGTTTTTTACAGTTATTTGAAAGAATGGCACAGACTTCAATCTGCTTTGTACCAGTTCCTAACAGACAAACTGACTGTACCATAGTGAAATGCAGGGTGAAAACATTAAAATGTGTTATTTAACTATTAGCTCCTGCTAATAAATGTTAGGACTAGCTGGAATCCTTGTCATTTAAATCCTTCCACCTTGAACAGTGACTGAGTAATGCAACACCCTAAAGCTATTAAGACTGTTTTCTTCATAGCCTTATTACTATGAAATGGTTATTAGAGAAACATCATCAGGGAGAAAGAGATGTTGCTCAGTTTTCTGGAACAGGAACTTATTCAGAAGATAAATTCATATTATTATCTCTTCCATTTTTCTCTAGTGTGTTTACTGATGTTCTGCCCAGAGGAGAAGCCAATCTTTCTTGATGAAAGAATAAGCTCTTTGAAAACAAAAAAAAAGCAGATCAAAGAAGAGACTAGCTCAGTGACAGAGGATGTCAGCTAGAGGAGGGGGTGAGAGCTAATGTACTGCTGACTGAGGAAGCCGTTTTTGTTCAACTCCATGTGCACAAGATAAAAAGCAGGACTTCCTTTCCACATCTCAGCTAATTTCACAAATTGCCCAAAGTAGTAATTTTTCAGCCCACCTACGGAAGCAGTATCTTCATCTATAAGACATGCATCAGCCTGTGAAACAGAAAAGGTATCACGTAAGCAAGCAGGAATGGATTTGCCCAGAAAAAAGAATGGTTAGAACCCCGCAGCATCATAGACACTGATTTTGAGTCTACAGCTCAAGATAATACTGCTTTTTCTGTTCTCAAACCACAAAAATTCTTTCAAATGAAACTATATTTGTTGGTCTCTTCACCAAGAGACCCTATGTATCGTTTCATGAGACCATGCCTGGTTCCTGATCTCACCTCTGAGCTCAACAGCAGTACAGGGACACTTCCCATATCCAAACCTCCCTGGAAATCTCACTTTGCCAGATTTCCTCAGGAAACCTAACTGAGCTGTAGTTAAAAAATACATATGTATTTCTTCCTATCCTTTCCTAGGCATTCTTAAGGCTCCTCAGAACAAGGCCATTTTTTTTATAATACACCAGGCAACTGGCAAGACCTTTTGAGCACTTGAATAAAAAATGAAGAACAATGAAATGTTGTTTATGCTTAGTGTCTCTGTCCCACTTGGCTTAGCCATTTAGCACCCTTAGGTTAATTACCAATGGGTCCACTAAACCTAAGTACCAGTCGCACACCGTTGGCTTTCAGAGTTCTAAATATGGACTTTCAATACAGATCTGGATCAGCTCACTTTACAGTTGGCTGAACAGCACCACTTGAACCATCACTGAGAAGCAAAGGGAGAAGCAACTAAACTGTCTGCGCAGATGTGAATTTTGACCCTCCCTCAGATTCTTCTAAATCATCCTGTAAACAGAGAAATTGTAACATAAAGTTACTGTCTTGCTTATTTTGGTGTTCGCAGCCATGATACCAAATAAAGCTCATTAGAAACCCGGAAAGGAGAAGCTTTCTGCAGATTATGCTGCTAAACTCGAGGCTACCATGGCCTGATCATAATTATCAAACTCAATCATGTAACTGAAATGAACGTTTTTCCCCTTGAACTCCTAAGCCCAAGTAACAGAACCCTCCTGATTGTAACAACAGTGTTTGGATTGACTTCCCACCACAAAAGTTAGCAAGGCTGACCAAGAGATTTATAAAGACTGGTGTCACAATTTCTAAATTAAATGCAAGAATAACAAGATGCATCAAAATTAATGGTTTATCTGGACTCACATGCTCGAGTTAGTGGCAGAGTCAGCTGAATTCATGTATCCTCGCTTGAAGTAAGCTATTCTTGTTATTGGCTTATCATTACAAACAAGGTAATTACTTGTATACAGGTGTATATGCAGCCATCTACAATAAGTAGTCATGCCACAATGAAATGCACTGCGTGAGTAATCAACACAAAATCCACATTAGCTGGGTGTAAAATTGCCCTTTCTTCTTAGTAACATCCATTGAGATTTGACACAGGAAAGTGCTTGGTTATGCAACCCTTCTACTCAGGACTGCTACTGAAATATTATTTCACATCATTCACTCTTGCTATGTGGCCTGGAAATAATTGTCTAGAAGAGGCTGGATTTTTTTTTTTTTCCTAGGGAGAGAGCACTTCTTTTGAAAGAGTGGTAGCACTAGCTTTAGCCTGTCTCTAAAAGAGGGTTATATAAAACTCAGTATTGTGCATGTGTTTTCAAGGGATGGTTCTCAGACTTCTTTGGGATTCAAGCAGTTCCCAATGGACCTGCTGTGAATCTAAACGGAGTGGTGTTGCACTATTGTAATGCATGATGTGGAATGAACAGTAACACTGAAACAACTTCTGCAACAGCCAAAGCATGAAAGAGAAGGGGCAAAGCAGAGGGCATTATAATACTTGATTAGCCTTCTAAAAAGTGGCATCCTTCTCAGAGGTATTCTGACTTATGCCAGCTATTAAACCTACTGGATGCTTAGTGAGTAAGCTGAATATAGCAGATTCCAGCTATCTCAATCTGGGATTTATGGCAGACTGTTTTATGAAGCAGAGTAAAACCATCTTTGGCTCATGCAATCATAAAGCAACATATTGATTAGTAGTGGAAGAACAAATAACCCAGTGAAATCTTAATAGTCCAGTAATCTCCAGTTCTTGACTTTCTACCCTTGTCCTACCCTGTATCTCAAAAGCAATTAGTCTCACACTTTTCTCTGTTTCATACTGACTACCATCTGAGGCTGAGAGATTTGGACTACAGACACAAACAAGGAAAAATCTCTTTCACCAGAACACACACTAGAAACCTTTTTGTAATAAACTCTTGTAAATTACTGCTAGAATATTATGCTGTTTGTCAGCCTGTACCTGACGAGATTTCCCTCTGTCCCAAGGTACACAGCAACATACAGCATGGACAGGGTCACCACTTAATTCCACACACCTGCTGGAGACAAGGACTACATTAAAACCTGTGTTAGGGGAAACTGGAGGAGAAAGCTCTGCACGTTGCAGAGCCTGCCACAGGCAGATCTGAAAGCCCCATGGAAGAGGACAGCCATCCTTCTGATCTCATATACACTTTGAAAAACTATTCCCAACAGAACTGCACTCTCTATCCTGCAAATTTCCTGACGAGCCACTGCATGAAAGACACGCAAGTATCCTCTTCTTCTCCTTAGACCATTTTGTTGCACCTACTCCCAGTGCTTTGAATGGCCCCCTTGAGGACTTAAGGAAAAGCAAAGCTGGAGAGAAACAGCGTCAGGAGGACAGGGAAGGCAACCCCCAGTTTGACATTTCATTCCCAGCCAACCAAGAAGCTGCTTCTGCTCCAGAAGGGATACCTACAGCATTGGCAGTCCTTCCCTGCCCCAAATGGGACATGCACCAGATAAACAAAGAAGAGAGAGGGTGACTTCCCACCGTGACCTGAGCCCACTTTCATTTACAGACCAGAGCATGGCATCACCCCTTTAGAATTTACATTGCTGTTATCCATCCCGTTAAACAACGTTTATCAGATTAACAGACAGCGGCCCTGCTCGCCAGTGAATGCCAGCATTAACTGTAACACAATAGGAGCACAGGCCTAAGCCCATTTTTTTTGCAGATAGCAAACCTGTCAGCGGAGCCGGAGTGTTGATGTCATCTTCTGACTCAATGACAGTGCCTGTTCCTGGGGTCACCCGGCATTCCAACACCATCAGCATCCCCTCTCCAAATCTCACCTATTATTTGCTCATTGTGACTAGATTTTGCCTGGAGGAAGAAAGGAGTGACAGGCTGACATCACCTGCTTATTAATAGATGGGTAGAGAAGAATGATCTCCAATAAAGGCTTGGGCAAGGATGTCCTTTCAGGGTGTGCTCACAAGGACAGTGTGTTAGTGAGCAATACACACTGGTAACCTTTTAAGGGAAGCAGCTGTCTGCCCAGTGGCTGCTTCTGAACCCTTGAACTGCAGCTTGCCAGTCCTTCAAGGGCATGGCTGTCCCCTCACTGGGAAAACAGTGCTGAGGACAACCAGAGGGAAACGGGGTCCTATGCAAAGCAGCATCCGTTGTCTTTGTAAAGAAAAATAACAAGGTAGTTCAGGGACAAGCTGAGATTCTGTGGCCCTACAGAGCTATGGCTCCCACCAAAGATCCCACAGCCATCACTGACACCAGGTAAGGGATCAGCAAGAAGCTCCCCATCCAGCCCTCGCTGCCAACTGATCTCAGCTTCTGGACTGAGGCCTGTAGCTGGATGCAAGTTTCAGTGGGTGAAAAATTTGAAACATCTCATTCAATCAGTAAATCTCCTCCTTTCTCTGCTTGCATATATCCTGGTAACAAGCAGTTGGAAATGCTATCAAAGGCATGTGTTACTGAAAATTGTGTCAAAAAAACCAAAAAACAAAAAAACCAAACACAACAACAAACCCTTGGTAAAGAATTATTTACTGCAGCTAGGAATGATAACACCAGGTCATATGGGATGGGGTTTTTGTAATGTTTAGTTGTGTGTGATTCTTGGCATTGTGATTCCACAAAAAGATCACAGGATTGCAAGTTTAAAATTCAACTCTCATGGGTCAACTGCTACATTAAGTTCAAATGCATCTTTCCAGGAGATTTTCTGACCAGGAGGCTACTAATGAAAAGTAAACTTGGAACAAGAATAAAAGGAGTCCAAGCAAATTCATTACAAAATGTAAATGCACATTCTTACTTTTTTTGTTTCTCCCAGCTGGTGGGAGGGGTTGTTAAACATGTTTGAGTTAGCCAAAACAGAGACATTAATACCTACTCATATTTCTAAGCCTTCTTTGACATAACTCCTACGTATTATTCCCATTTACCCACTTCCAAGACATGGAGACTCCAGCACAGAGTCTCCTCTCCTTTTAGCAGCAACACTGGGAGATGAGAGATTTGTTTGTTTCTCTGAGAAAAGGCAGAGTATTACAGTATCCTCTCCCATGTGAAAAGATCAATTTACCCGCTCCTGGCTGTACCTATCGTCCATCATAAATTACCAGCACAAAAATTAAGCAGGGGGGAAAGGCAGCCTGAACCTTACAATTCAGTGGTAAAGTAAAAGTCTTTCTAGCCAGAAAGCACTGGCGCTGCCAGGGACACGCTGGTGCCCCTGACACGGAGCAGGGCACGGCAACTCTTTGAGGGTGATCACACACTCTAAAGCACAGCACTAAAACCAGAGGCACTCAGCAGCACCAAACTGGCGCATTTTCAATTTCTCTCTGAAAGCACCATAAATTGAGTGATTCAGTGAGGAGGAACACTGTTAATAACAAAAGTAATTTTCTGCGTTTCCTCTTCTTTCTCAGATGGATGGCAACTGCTGAGGAAGCGTTTACAGAACATCAACTGCAGCACGTCCATCTTACCGCCCTCCCAACTACTGACTGCAAACACAAGACCTGAAGAGCAGGCTGCTGCAGTGACTTGTTCACTGACATGAGTGTCCTGCTCCATATTCTTCTCGGGTATTCATGCTGGCAAGCCTGCCACTGCCTCTGGCTGCAGGTCTGGCTCATGATTCAGACTGCTGAAGTCTTCCAGAACATCATTTTCTTTTTGCTGTCTGATTATTTTGATTGCTTTCATCTATTTTCAAATAAACTCTTGCTTAGAATCCTCCCTGGGATTTCTATCAGCCAGTGCAGGAGGGAAGATGCCTCGTTCCAATACAACATGCTCTGACCTTCGCAGCACTGCCTTGCCAAGAGAGCTGGGCCATTTCTGTGCTTTGAGAATACAAAATTGCAAAGAAGTGACAGTGCACCCAACAGTTCTGTCACACTTCCTGCAGGCACCACTCATGCCTTGTGCAGTGGAGGAGCAGAAGAGCCACACTACATCATGCTGTACACAAAGGGAATGAAAATTCTTTCCCTCGCATAGGGGGAATTTTAACACCCAAAAAAAATGAGATCTGGTTCTCTCCTTCTTAGTCCACATACCTGGAAACCTCTTTTCTTGTTCATAAAATCACAGAGTTTCAGCTACAATGTTTATGTCTGAGTTGCAGTGAAAAAGAGTCAAATGTTAGCAACCAGAGAGGATCAGGTTTGCGTGGATGCACCCGTGCATCAAGTATGCCAAACATGCATGTTCTCCTCTATCATCCTTCTTCCCACTGCTACCTGCAAACTAGCTTGGAAATACAGAGGTCAATAGTCCGTGCCACAAGATGAAACAGGTGACCAGGTTTTCCCCACATTCTCAGTTGGTAGTGAGGGGCAGTGGGAACCCAAGAGGAGAACACAATAAATGGTCATTCCCACCATTTGTACACCATGTTCCTGACAGAGATACTGGAGTTTTATGAAAGCCAGGTTCAGAATGAACAGTAAAAAAAATTGCAAAATAAGTTCATTTTACCTTTTGTATACTATTGGACTAATACAGTCTACTCCACACTAGTGGCATCCAAGGGTGACGGAGACTCAAATTTGTAGACTTTGGGGACTTTGCATCTAAAATGACATTCAGATCTGAGCGGAGGCTAAATCCAGAAAATTAGTCTGATTCAGATTCCTGTGATAAAACTTCTGCCCTTTGCTTTCTTCCGAATTTTTACAGGGTGTTAAGCCTACATAAAATGTAGCTGATTTTCAGGGCTTTATTTTTGAAGTTTGAAAAGTTTTATTCCCATTCAAAAGCAACACAGTGAGTGAGAAGCTGTCTGTTGCCTTCCCTTTCCCTACAGAACGACTCGATTTGAATTCAGCAGTACATACAGTAACCACTGTTTGCTTTACAATCCCTGTAACTCATTGAAATTCAGAGTCAGGTTCCTGACCTGCACTTTGCAGCTAGCTCTTGTCTCTTACAATGGCATATACCAAAGCCCAGGATTTGAAAGCTGTCACTGCGGAGGACTTGGACAAGAATTATACTCAGGCTTTACTATCAAAACCCGCCTTTTATAAGTACTCATTTTGAAAATCAGGACCCTCAAAACATATTGTACTACTCAGGGGTGGCACAGCGGTGCTACAGGAAAAAGGATCTTCTTGCAGGTTTTAATACCTGGATATGTGGAAGAAATAGGATTTCTTAACTGGAGACAAGCTTGGGCAAACAAAAAGGAAGATAAAGATGTTGCTTCTCAAGTATGAGTCCTTTGGTGTCCCAGTCTGGCCAGCTGCCTTTCTCAATCCATATCCATTCAACAATGGACTCAACTGCACAGTGATGGTGTGAACATCCCACTAGGGTGTAGTAAAAAAAAGAAAGATGTGAACAGCAGCCACATGAAGACATTTCTGCTGCTGTTACCAAAGATGGGGAGGCTATAAAATTCAGATCAGGATTTGGATCTTGAATGTTAAGGAACTTCTTCTGCCTAACTCCCAAGTCACATGTTACATCTAATGGATGTATTACTGCTTTAAAGTGAATTATCTTCATAGAATGTGCCATCAAATAAGAACTATGTTATGTCATTCCTATTTACTGTGCCCAGGAACTGTTTACATAGTACCTCATACACAAACATTTATGCAAAAAAGCTTTGAAATTGGCCATAGGCCAAACATTTGCAGATGGGTTTTATAAGACAGGATAGCTCAGTGCCTGGCTGGACACAGTTCTGCTCACAAACACAGCCTCCTTAGGATCCCACTTTTGCATATAAGAGTACAAAATGTCAAACACCAGAAGAAAAAGATGCACTGAACAAACATGGACAACTATGTGCTCAGAGCCATCCCTCTCTCTCTCTCAGCAAACTTGCTCCCCACCCATTCCCCTGGCTTACTTATTAGTAGGATGTTTCATTTTTAAGGAAAATGGAAAATTGTCAAATATAAATTTCCATTTACTTGGCACATCACCCTCAAAAAACAAAGATCTAAGGTGTGTGTTCAATGGAATTTAAACTGAGCATTAAATTGGATGTAGAACTCAGTCTGGTCCAGCAAAGCAATGCTCCATTTGCCTGCAGGATTTTCTATTTCTGTGCTGCTCATGATAACAACAGATGGGACCCCTAATTCAAAGGACAATCTCGAGGCTAGAGGCAACAAAACTGGACCAGAATGTAAAAAGCAAGGTTGTTGCAGATGTGGGGGAAAATGTGCATTTTCAGCTGGGGAAAAAAAAAAACAAAAGGATGGAGTCCAGATGGCAGGAAAGGGTATTCTGGATTGCTAAAACATCTCAAGGTCCTACTGTATTTGTCTCCCTCAAAACTCACTGTTTCACTGAGAAGGCCAAATTAACTAACTATAAAGGCAAAAGAGGAGTCTTATCTAGAAGACCAGGAATTGGTATGGAAATTTGCCACCAGTTCAGAGAAAGAAACTTCTTTTCTGTGCTACCAGTAGAACTGGTTGGGTTTTTTCTTTTAATGCCTTCTGAATTAAAATGACTTTGGGTTTCTTTTGTTATTATTTTAACCAGAAAGCCAAAATGAAATATTTTGTTCCAGGTCTTGTTGACCCAGTTGAAACACTTCAGCCGCCCTATTTGAAAACACTTCTTTTTAGGTCAATTTTTTATTAATCTCTGTCTGCCTCAGCCACCACACTGTCTCAGAAAAGTGTTGTCTCATGTTCTTCCTTTCTTTTTTCCCCTACCCCTCCCTTTCCCTGCACTCTCTGCTTGGATTTAATCTGAGAAGATGTTGTGGGATGTCACCCCCATTGAACCATTGCTGTGTACCATGGAAATGAATCCAGCCACAAATTAGAAGGGAAGCCTAAGGCACTACAATTGATCCAGTGGATGTGGTCAAATTAAGCTGAAACAAAATGCTTTGGCTTTGAGGATGAATAGTTTGGAACATGTGATAAATTAATGATAACTTTCAGTATCCACTCTTTGCCGAACCATTAGACCAAAACCAACTACTGAAGCATCCATTTTCCACAGGACTTGAACTCCAGTTTATGAAAAAGCTGTGCATGACCATCCCAGTGATCTGCCATCCAAGACCTCTTGGCTGCTTCTCCACCACTTGCCCTGACTGGCTGCAATGCTCTCTCCTCCCTACTGCTTGAGCTGCTCTGCTCCAGGGTGCCTTTGGTTTGGAACCAGTGGCAGGAGGAGCACTCTGCCCAAGCTGAAAGCCCCTCTGAACACTGTTTGTTGTTTTCCCTCCAAGACAGTCTGGAACAAACTGCCAGTTCCCACTCTGGCACAGTTGAGCTGTTCATGGTTAAAACAGCTTTTAGGTCCTGGCACTGGACTTCCCTCAGAGCTGCCTCACAAGCTCAGCATCACCATGTCTGTGCAGTCAGCACCGGGGCTGCACAGGAACACCTGCGTCAGCTGAAAGAGATAAACCTGCACAAGTGCAGTGATCCATCTCTGGCTAATACAGTCTCAGCACAGCATATCCAGTGTGCAGAGTGCCACGCCATCTCTGCCTCTGGTGCCCCAGAGAGCTACTCACTTGGAGGGGCAGGCACATCCTGAGACAGGGCCAGCCCTTCCAACCAATTCTTTCACCAACAGGTGTGGGCAGCTGGCAACTGGAAGTCCAGTATGCAGAGTGGGACAACTCCAGTGCACAGCCACTGATTCAGCATGAGACTGGCACTCTTCCTAGCTCATCTCAGCCAAGAGGAAGAGAGCAACATCAAGGGGTCGTGAAGGCAGAGAGGATTTCTTCCATGAAAATGCCGAGGAGGACAGTCAGCAGGAGGCCAGCAGTCAACTTCTTGCCTCACAGCTGCTGTGCTCTTCTGCAGCCATTTCAACCTGGACGGGTCAAAAGAACCCAGCAACACTCATTACAGAAGTGTCATCCTGAAACTCATCATTCTGTAAGATTAGTGTCTCTACCACAAGCTTCCAACATGGCCTTACAAGCAACACTTTTCAAGTACTTTTCTAATGCTACAAACACATCCAGCTTCCCCAGCACCCAGAATTCTTCTCTTCTTCTCAGTGCCTCGATTTGCCCTCTGTATGCTTCTGTCTGCTCTGGACACTACTTAGGGAAGGTAAGGAGTGTCTCTCAGCACTGTTAGGAAAAGGGTTATCACAGTGTTGTAAGCACTCCTTAGAATTCTGGTTTTGCATATTTTTACTGTATGAGTATTTGCTTGTATAGCATCTGTTCAGCTGCAAATTAGCAGAGAAGCCAGAAGCCCCAAGAGTTGTATTAAAGGTTTGGGGTTTTTTTCCATGACTGACTTGGATCTGTTCCTTTGTTGCTTATGTATGTGTTTCACGTTCATGCTATAAGCACAATAATGTCATGTTAACAAAAGACAGTTGCCACCTGGATTTTTTTAGTTCAAAGTGCATACAAGCTACATCCTAAATCCCACACTGTGCAATCAAAGTGTCAGTCAAAATATTACTTACGTATTTTGATGTCCCCTAACTGCACTGAGATGCCCATTGAACAGCTCCCTCCTGCACACCGCAGGCTGGTGACCACAGCAAGTTTGCAGCACCCTCTGGAGGCGAGTCCTGAGCTTTTGGGAGGGAAGGAAACCATCAGCATTGCCTTGCAGGATTTTTGCGGGGCTTTAAGGGAATGTGCTGGAAAGTATGAGGAGCTGCTGATGTCTGGGTTCACACCAGCATTTGCAGCAAACAGGATGCATGGGGGGCGGGGCACTGCATTTCTTGTAAACAGAGGCAATAAAATGAAGAAATCCATACAAAGATTCATTCCTTTGCTTGCCTGTAACTCACTCTCCAGACCTTACAAACATGCAGTTCAGTGGTTAGAAGCACAGACTTTGGACGTCCAGCTGAAATTCTAAGCTGCCTAGTCAGGACAGACACCCAGGAGAAAACATTTGGAATCAGCACCACAATATGGTGCTCATCCATGCTGTATATTTCATCCACACTGTAATGAAATTCTTACACAAGGTTATTTTCTTTGTTCCATTTTCCATTCTTAAGGAAAATTTTAATTTCTAGGTGCTGTGCAGTACTGGAAGGAGAAGTACTGAAATGTTAGGAAAAATACAAACCTCTTCTTATAGGGTCCCTTTTTTCATATTAAAGGGTTTTGGCCCAGAAAAAGTCTAAATAAAAGCATCAGAACTGTTTCATCTCAGACTTGGAATATTTCAAAATTGTTCCAGCCTGGATAGCATCCCTAGCTCTCACAAATAAAAGGAATAAGAAAGAGATTCAAGCATACTTCAGATACCACTGAAATTTCCTAAGGATATCTGCCAGCATCCCAAATTAAAAGCCTTCCAAGTCTAGAAAGAAACATAACTGAAACCAAGGAGAATATGAAAGAAGGTATTTGAAAAGCTGGTATTACTTTGATTCTTCTGTTTGGCTGAGAGAGCATCACAAGCGGGATGCCTAATCCCTCCCCTCCTTGGAATTTCAGATGAGTAGTCCTGCAGCTCGTAACCTCAGACCGGCCCCATTACTAGAGATGAACACTTAATTGTAAGCAGAAAACTGACCTTTTGCCAGGAGCATCATGTTTCCGGAGTTCAGAGCTACAACTATGAATTGCATTATAGCCTTTGGACTATTTTATGACAAAATGTCATATAGAACCTTTGTTTTCTTCAATACCTCCATGGCTTCTAAGGTATAATTCTTAGCTTACTACACATACCACATTTTCCTAATTGCCATCAGACAAATAGATAAATGATTGATCATAGCAACGATTAACTATGATAACCCATTATAAAATGTCCATAGTATTACAGTGTTTTATTTATAAAACAGTAATAGTGCTCTCTTTCTTCTGGGACCATCATGTTTATGTGTATGTGAGTTCTGTTCAGCCCATTGGGCTCTCCATGTGTACCTTGGCACGAGAAGCACAGAAACTTCAGCAGTGCTTCCAGATGATCTTGTCATCAGTGGTTGACAAGATCTTGGTATCAGTAAATGCTTCAGAAAACTGTCTGTACACATTAGTGTAGAATGGAAAACGTTAAAAGTGACAGGGCAGAATGAAAGAGAAGCACTTCCCATTTATCAGCCACTACTATTCAGCTTTCCCTCCCCGAAGGGTCATAACATCAATAATCTCAGGCAAGCAGAGGATCCAGAAACATTTTCAGTTAAATAATTCATCTCTCTTCCTATTCTGATGCAAGAAATGTGAGACAGCTGGTAATAACAGAAAGACATCAATTTAAAATGTACACATGAACCTTCCCCCTGCCAGAGCACACAGATAAAACACAGAACTTAGCATGTGCCTTAAGCCAAGGTCCAGATGGTAACACAGACATCACCTAGTTCACTAGCAAAGATAAAATGAGAAACCAGCACAGCCTTCATAGATTGGAATATGAGGCAGTAGCCCTTGACAGCTGAGAAACAACTTCTCTCCCAACCCAGATACACTTTGAAAGGCAGAAAGAGGATTTCCAGGGCTCTCATATCCAGAGCTTCCAATTCACTTATGGGCTGTTCAGGATGGGCTCAGATTTACAAAGCAAAGTTCATTGTCACAGGATTCACTAGTTGGCCTCCTGCAAAGGGCTGGATCCAGCCTCCAGAACGTAGAAGGGCACAACTACAGTAAAAAGTCTGCCTTAGACGGGTTTACTGTGTTTAACACAATAGATTTTGGCCCAAAGACAATAACATGCTCTTAAGTGGACTAGGCTTACGGTCTGACATGTTTCAAGAACCTGGAAGAGGACAGAAATGATGCTTTCAAAAAGAAGAAGGTTTTTCTGCTATCCATTTCTCACGTGAGATAACCATTACTTATGGAGAAGAAGGAAAGTTGCCAGGAAAGCAGCAGTACATGAGCATGTTTTCCAAAGCCACACTGAACAGACCTCTTATACTTCACTGAGACTAAAACTTAGCAAATGCTCATGCCCATAAAACATTGTATTAGGCAGTAAATAACATGTAAGGACAGGAACCAACATTTCTCCATTGTTTTACAGGGATTTTAAATCTTGGCAAGCGTTACAAGATTCCTTTACCCCACAGTGCCCCAGCCAGCACTGACTTGGGACGACCAAGTGGCAGGTAGGAACAGGATTATCTGAAATAGCAAAAGAAGAGCAACCACATGAGCAAGGTTTCTACCATCATCCCCAAGTAAGAGCAGGAGTGCACTCCCAGTGAGCACATCCGATAGTGTCACTCCTCAGGAGAGAGCTGCCACCAGTGCACACCCATCCCTGCACAGGGGCATTCAGAGAGCTACAAACAGTGGAGCCTGGCTCATGCCCTGCCTTTGGGCCCTGCAGCTCGGTACAGCTCTGGCCAGTGAGCATGATGTACTCTGCAGATGTGCTTTTACTTTCCGCTGCTTCAACCCCAATTTAAAAATGTTAGATTAAAGCTGCACTTAGTGTTGATTATGGGGTACACAGGCACAGTGCAAATAGGGCTCATGTGAGGGAGGTGAATGTTAATGGGTTTTGAAGGCTAATAAAACCACCCAAAGCAATGAAGCAAACTGTGGGATGTGCTAAGCACCAGGCTGGTTTGTCAGCTTGTTTTACAGACATCCTGGGAAACAGCACATATTCCACAATCACAGAACAAACCATGAAATTAGCCCCAGCATGCCACAAGGCAATGAAGTGACTGTGGAAGGCAGAGTGTCAAGAAAAAACAAAGTTTCAGAAACATTTCTGAAAGCAAACGTACTTATCTCCGCAGCAGGAACAAGAGAAAAGGAGCAGAGGTCCGGTTGCACAGCACACGCTCAGGTTGGAGAGGCTTTACCCCCAGACTGGACATAAAACGAAATGCACTCTGCATAATTGAAACCGCATAAATCTGCATCAATGTTTTTCAATATAGCAAATTATGCTGGCTTTATAACCCATGAAGAACAATTATGGATCTAGAAAATATATTACGATTAGGAAAATAATAATATAATAAAATATAATATAATAAAAATAATGAAAAGTGGAACAGAGTTTTTTGTTCCAGGTGATTGGCGAGTTGCCAAGGATAAAATGGTCCCAAAAGAAACCATATCCTATGTTTAGAACAACTGTATGCCCACTGCAACAGTGCTCAGATGGAAGAGAGGCATGAATAATTGGGGACACCACAGTTTGGCTTGTTTCTGGAAGCAATTCATTTGAATTATTCTGCTTGTTGATGGGAAAGAACAACTCACTTGAAAATAGCCAGCCTGTCATGTGACTGAGATAAGAGGGGAACAGCATCCCATTCTTTAATCGACTCACATTAAATGCTTCATCCAGAGCTGGTTACTAATAAACAAATTAATAAAGTCACAGAAAGCTGAACCATCACATCTTTACAAATCACTCTGTGATGCCAGACAAAAAGCTGGGCCTGGGAGCTTTCTGAGAGTTACTCTTGCATCTGAGCTCTGGCTTTGCAACTGAACATGTTCCTTCTGTCATGTGCTAAAAGCACCAGCTACCTGCAATGAACAAGGTCCAGGGGAAGCTGAGGATAAAATGCTGCTGCCCTCATGAGAGCATGGTTGAGAACAAGTCCCTGTATCTTTCAGGAGCTTCACATAGGATGGGAAGATTGACAGATGGACTGTTAGACTGATATTCCTGGTATAACCAGCAGTTGGATAGACTCATAAAGGGGGACTCTAGCTAAACTGAAATAACAGTAAGAATCCCATCAGTGTGTCCCTGTCCTTAACAAAATCATCAAGATACATTCCCTGTTTCTGAGAACACGTACCAGAAATGCCACTATAACCAACACAAGAGCAAGTAGTTCCTATTGGCTGCAGTGAGCATGCTGAAGAGGAGATGCAGTAATGACGGTATTATCCAGCTCAATTTGTGGCTGCTGGAAGGCTCTAGGCAGGAGGTACAGAAACTCACTGGCATGAATCTGAATTGCCTGTGACTCTCCCTTGAGGTACTCCGCTACCTTTCATGCAGTACAATAGGCTTTAAGAACAATCTAGGATGCAGACTGAAACAAAACTCCCTAGGCAAACATTACAGTCAAGAGCTTTCTTATGCATTCCCAAAGCATTTTAATGAAACGTTTGACTACAGCTTGGAGTTCTGAGGAAACCATTACACAAAAAAAGTTTGGCCAAATATATTTTGGCTTCTGAAGTCCTACTTGTGTTCATAGCTGAGCCCTAGGCTTAAGTGATGAATATGTCCATCCTTACAATGGATGCTGTGGTTTTCAACAGGCCTTCCAGCTTCATGCCAAAGGGGAAAACAATATCATTTGTGAAGGCTAATGGCTAGGTTAAAAATCAGCAAGGCTAAGTATAAGACAAGACAGTCTCTTCCTTAATACTATGCAACATCAGGAAACTAGTCCTGACAATGCCATCCATTATGCAAAGTAGTGGAAGGGGCTGGTGTCAGAGACTGGTCGCCTGGTAAGGACTGCTGACAGCCTGTGTAGAGAAACCCCTGCCACCAGGCTCCTTAAAAAGTAAAGTCTGATTATCCTTTGAAGCACAGCAAAGTAATTTCATACATACAAGGCCAAGTTGCTCTTCACTGGGAAATAAATGGCTTCTTTCTTGTTCCCAGCAGTAAATGGGGCTGTCAGAAAAAATTTAGATGGCCAGAGCCTTCTGGTCACCAGAGGATAAATGAGAACAAGAGGGACCCTAAGCATGTATAGGCAAGTAGGGGTACAAGTTGGATTGACTTGGGATTCCCTGATCACTGTCTTACATTCAGTCCTGAATCCATGCTGCCTTGCCAGTTTTGGATACATCAAGTGGAAGGTTTGACTCCACACTGTGGTATGGATCTTCTGAGAGCCGGTTTGTGGTACTGTAAGATTGGAAATTCGCTGCTACAGACTGGCCACTTGCCATCAGAGACTGCAGGCTAAGTTCATTTCTTCTTCACTCAGAACAACTTCCACTATTCCATCAGAAAGAGGAGTATCTCACAGCTGACTTTCTACCTGTCCTCCCTTTTGTGCTGTCCTGATACTGTCTTCCCCTGGATAATTACTCCACTAACTGCACTGCCTTCAGGAATCACACTCAGGTGCAGCACTGCTGACACCTATGCTCCTTGTCCAGAAGGAAGACCAAAATTTCCACCTTAACCTTCTAGAGGCCTATAGATTACAGCTCAAGTAATGTTTCTATTTACAGACAGCCAAAGACACCCAGACCTCACGCTGGTCCTGGGTTCAGTCATCTGCAAGGAAAACAGATATTTCTGCCAGAGGTTTCCAAAAGAGACACTTCAAGTCTTCTGCTGCCAACACACACAAAGACATTGGGATGCTCAGGAGAAAACACAGAAAAAATGCAGTTACCCTTTCCAGGTAACAGAAGCCTGTTTTGTTTCAAGACAGCAACAACCAGGAGTGCTCCGCTCCAGATAATACAGACATCCCACATGTTTCAATGCCAGCTCTGTTCCTAACAATTTTCTTATTGGGAAATCAGGGCTGGCATGGATTATTCAGTCTCAATTCATTCCCAAACATCTTACATACACAGTAGTTCATACATAATGAGCTACATAAATGTTGTGTACTTTCAGAGAGCAAAATAAATACACTGGTTGTACACCCATATAGACAAAGAAAGGAACCTTTCTTTGTTGCTGAGGGTAACTCAAGCAACAGGGGTTTCCATTTCTAATATTTTGCTTTTCTTTCTTTTGCACTTCCTGTAGATGTAAAATAATAATTATGTGTTGGAGACATTGCTTGAAGCTTTTAATTTATGTTATCGACATAACTTCACAGATTTCAATTTTTTTGGGCTATGATAAATCACATACCAAGACTCAAACCAGGTCAAATGAAATATACACATTTCCTCTGTTCAACAAATGGGAAGCTATTCTGACTTCCAGAGCAATCATGAAAGCCAGGCAATCTTCAGTTACTGGAAATGATGCACTGGCCCTAAACGGATGCATGGGCATGACTGTATGAGAATTAAGCTTTGATACACTAGTTAGACAGAAACTCGTTCCATCCTCCTTTATGGTCACAAAACCTCTGAAAAAGAAGTTTAAGAAAGCCATCAATAAAAACTGCTAAAAATACTCAGCCTTAAATTCTATAATAGCTAAAAGACTGGCTATAGTCACTGAGTGCAACAGACCGAGTATTATATTTGACATAACTTTTAACCTCCTCTGCACTATAGAATTTTAGAGAGCAGGTCCATCAGTACAGTAGATTTATCTCCTTTTAACAGGGCACACTGCCCATTTTTATCCCTTTGCACAGTGCTTTCAGTCACAAGTGCTATATAAGGATGAGTATTAATTACTAAGTGGAAAAAGTCCTAAAAAAGGGAATCCACATGCAAGTGTTTCCAAGCATCCAAGGGAGCCTGTGTATTTATGTGCAGTCTCTAATGAGAAGAGGCATTCCTTCAAACAATTTATTCCTGGTTCTGAGAGAATTCAATGTTCAAAATTTACACCTTTTAAAAAAGACATATAAAATTAATTTCTTTCTGTTTTAGGTGGGTGTGAGATCTGTTATTCTGAATCCCCTAGCCATTCCACAGGATAATAACAGAAGTGGATAATAAAAAAGAGCTGAACTGGAAATGGATAAGTTGAGCACGAATGTATCTTTTAAATAATACATTTTTAAATACAAAAAAAGAAGAATACAGATTTGAGGCCTTATGGGTCATTCTCAATGAAAAGAGAAAATTCTGCATTATGCCGGATACTGGCAGGGTCACAAATTCTAAGCAGCTTAAGATAAATGCAGTTTACTAACATTTTTTAAAAGTAGATAAAAGCTAATTCCCCGCTAGGAAATTAATCACCAAATTTATATTGGAAAAGCACTTCTGTGATGCCTTTTGCTTGACTAAGTTTGCCGTATCTCACAGTACAAAGTTTGAGGTTTTCTACTGTTTGCCCTCACTTCTTATGCATGCATTAGTAGCTGAGTTTGCACTAGAAATCCATTACTGTGTAGCTCAAGAATGCAAGGGAGAAAACACTTAATTTCCTGCCATCCTTAATATCTTTAAGGTTGTTTCATGCCATCTATTTTATGTTATGTCTAGAGGTCTGGGTAATAGAAATGACTCATGTATCCCATGCTTAGCAAAAAAGCATGCTTTCTCTGGGTGGATAACCTGAACCATAGCAAAGCTATCTGACCCTTGCACTAAACTATAAACAGAAACTTCTTTGCACACCTTGTTAGTGTTGGGTGGTCTTTGTACAGGGATAAGCTTTATAGGCTCAGGTTTGAATCTGAAAATGCACTAGATCAAGTGGTGCTTTGGGAGGAGCCTGGTAGTTTCAGAAAGCTTTTACAGACTTCCCAAGTGACTGAGCAGTAGTTAAGATACAGCCTCGCTCCTGTAAAAGCTGTCTCTTTTTTTCCTAGTAATGCATCTACTCCACAACAGTCAAATCCTGTGGGGTCCCTCCTTGGCAAGCACAGCTCCTTGGCAAGGGCATGCTGAAAGCTGAGTTGGCTCAATCCCTCTCGTGGCCAAGCTTGCAGGAAGAAGTAAAGGTGTGGAAAGTTTTCTAGAGATGCTTTTTAATAGCATTTCCCTTAAATATGTCCGCAGGGGACAATAAGAGATGGGGGGGCTTTGCCTCCCTGTTCAGGTCCCACAAACTAGGAGAGTTAATGGGATATACAGAAGGTATTGAGCCAGTTAGGCCAGTAGCGTAGTTTTTTTGTCAGCTTCATTCAACAAATTTCACACCAGAGTTCATAAGAAGTGGGCCACATAACTGCAAATGTCACCACTTTCTCAGCCAAATACAAAACCAAAACTGCTTCTCAAAGATAAATATACAATGCTGTGTTTACAGAACAAATTCTGAGTGCTCCTTTGCATATGCATGAGGAAGAGGATGAAGCCAAGCCACAGATCATCTGATATGTTACTCCCACACAATTTAATATACTACTGCTAGGCACTCAGACACCATAATGATAAGTGCAAGTCAAAGGCCAACACGAAACAGAAGATACCTATTTATTTATGCAACAGTGACTGTGTTGTTTATTCATTGGAGCAACCTTTTTATACTAGTATTAACCATCTGAATGTTCATTCAGGATTCAAGGAGCTAACATAAGCCCTAAAGATTTCAAGTGGTACTTCAGCAAACAGACGTGGGACAATATATCCAGCTCTTCAGACCTCCAGAAGGAGCTGGGTCAATCTTCTACAACAGTGGTTGCAAGTGGCAGCAATAGATAGTCTGTTTAGCAACAGAAGTCTGCTTCATTCAGTGATCCCAGACCTAAGCACAGCAGACAGAATTCTCTTTCCAAACTTTCCTACCAAATCCAGATTTTCTAAATTACGAGTCAACACCATTTTCTTACATCAGCTACTGTTCATGAAAACAAACCACAAAAAATTCCCTATCTGACCAAGCTACTAAGTGACATTTTCGCAACTTGCATAAACGCTCAGTATCCAGGAGTCATATGTGCTTTACTGAAAGACATGTTTAAGGCAAGCAGATGGAGTAATCTATAGTAAAAAAGTGTGTTGTTCTGCAGCTCTACTTTGGCATGTCCCAAGCAGCAGTCTGAGGAGCAATCACAGAAGCTGAGTGCAAGTGCATGGCAGGAGGAGATACAGTTTACAGGAGATGAAGTGTCAGCTTTGCAAAAGACTGAAAGCAGGAATAGAACAGGCATCTTGGCATATGAAAAGACTTGTGTCAGGTGAGTTTTGCCCTCTTGCAGCACAGCCTAGCTATGTATTTTAACAGGATTCATTACAGGGCCATAAGGCTAATGGGCATGGTTTACAGTCAGGAGAGCACGTTTATTTACACATTGTGTAAATAACTGCAATTGCCTCACAACTCAGTATGCCACCACTTTAGCAAATCCTGTTACTACACAGTAAATCTCAGTGCTAGAGCACTTTAAGCCACAGCCATATAACTAAAAAGCAACAAGGTACATTCTGCATGTTGCAGCCATGCTGCAATACCATCATACTTAAACCTGCTCACAGGCAGTTCTCTTTGTCCAGAGGGGCTCTCTGCTGAACTCGGGTTCCTTTTACAAGCTTCCCTGCTTTTGCTTTAGCACATCAAGCTGGAACCAGGGTTACAGGGAAGATTTCCCAAGGATCCTGAGTTCTGGGGAATACCAGAGGCACTGCACAGTAGAACACCCATCAGGTTACTGCAAAGTATCCAAGAAGACAGTCACATAAGCACAGCCTAAGGATGGTAAAGGTTAGAAATAGGCAAAATAGACACTTCCTCACTACCTATCCATGTCAAGCAGTTCACTACCCTTTAAGATTAGTCAGTCCTGAGACTTTTAAGTACTTTTTTCACTGGACTGTCATACACATCTGGCCTCTCCAAAGAACCCTAGACATAGTTGTAAGAAAAAAACCACAGGTGCCTCAACTCATACCATGGTGCAAGAGAGAGACCCAGCCTCATTACGTGGGAACAATACTGACATGGTTATTTGGATCCTTTTCCGTCTCCACCTCACACATGAGGTGGCCCTCATTGTCACTTGAGACAAGGCCCATTTACGGCAGGAAGGTGCAGTAACAGGATTTCTGATTATGGCAGCATCATGAGCATCAAACCAGTCTCACCTCATAGAATCACAGAATGTCTTGGGTTGGAAGGGACCCTAAAGATAACTAGTTACAACCTCCCTGCCACAGGAAAGGACACCTTCCACTAGACCAGGTTGCTCAAAGCCCCATCCTACTTGGCTTAATCTCGGTCTCATTTTTTACCCTCATTCTTTTCACTCTCCTTTAGGTTAGTCTTCACTCCTTGCCTTGAAAAGTAGCTCCTATTCCTTCCCTCTTCTCCCCATGCCCTCCATTCCTGAAGCAACACTACATCAACCTCCCAGCTTTGTTTCAGCAGCACTCCCTTGGCACCACTCACCATGCTTTGACACACAGCAGAAAATTACCATGTCAAACACTCACAGAAATCATAATCCACCTGTCTGTAAATAGCACAAATATCCCTTCTCAGGCCTGCTAGGCAGGCAGTAAATACACCAATTCCCATCTTACTGATCCCCATAAGGTATAAACTTGTGTAGTTCAATTGACTCCAGTGTTGCCACCCCACTCCCAGCAAGTGGAGGTCATTATTCAAAGCCCGCAAGCGGGAAGCAGATTGGCTTCCACACAGCCACCCACAAAGACAGGATTTGAATGACAGCACTTGATTCCCCGGATCCAATGTACATTTCTTTCAATAACTTCATCCAGCTTTGTTTTATGTCAGCTGGGAAGCCAGCTCCAAGGTTTCCTATTGTGTTGGATAACAGCCATAAGAATCCACTTGACTTTAATTACGTGGTATTTCACATGTCCAGCACACTGAAACCATATGTCCTTGTGAGCATTTACAGTGCTCTCAAAAAGACCCACTTTTGCACATGGTGACTTTGGGTCTCTGATTTTGTGCTGCAGAGCAGCAACTCCCCCCTTTTGCAGCTCTCCAACTTGCTGCTGTTTTGCTTCCATTGCCCGTGGGATATCAATTCCAGCTGCCAGCTTGCTGGCACAGACCGGAGTGGTTCAAGTTCAGCTCAACAGTTGTTGACTCATACGTGAAGTATCAATTCTGGCTCTGAAAAAGCAAAACGCTCTTGTGGAAGGGCTTTTCATTAAGGACAGAGAATGCCCCTTCAAGGAGCTGCACCAGTGCCCTGACAGCAGCCTTATGGCCCCACTGGGTTGCCCATCATCGGATCTAAGGCTGCCAATTGTTTCCTCAAGTTTAGAAACTGCATGATAACAGGTACTTAGGTCAGGCAGCTGTAGTCCCTGAGTAACATCACAGCAAAGGCTGGTCTACAACAGCCTGACAGTTTTCTTTGTTGATAGCATAGACAAAATCTGCTTGAAACTCTAGTTAATGTTTTGGGGTCTTACAACTTCTCTGTCAGCTTTAGCATAGATGGTTAAATAACTTACACAGCATCATAAAACACATCAGAAACACATCCAGAAATTAAATATGAAGGTGAGGACAAGCTACCTTGTTATGAGCCACTAAATCGTCCCAGATTCTATGAACACAGAGTGCCTGCATCAGCTCTTTGCTGGCCACAACACACTGTGCTGCCTGCATTAGCATGGGGCTCATTTCAAGGGCACTTTGACAATCTGACAGCTCATAAGCATGTCCTCTTCTGCCTATGCACTACCAAAATTGCTCTTATTTGGATTTTGACGTTGTCTTTTACAGTTTCACGTACTCTCAGAAAGCACCACTTTGGTTGAAACTACTATCTAGCTATAGCCCAAGAAGGCAAATGCACCAGCAACTGCTATCCACCCATTTCCCATTTGGCCATACTTAGTCCAACCCAACACATAAAAGAGTTTGTTCCCATCAGCTCTCAGTAAAGGTGCCATTTGGATGGTGAGTTTTGTGTCATGGCCTCTGGCAGCCTGACAGCTAAACTGATGCAAGGCAACTTGATCAAAACACAGCAGGAATGAAACTTCCCACTTGTGTCCTGGAGCAAAGTGCCAGCTCTTCTCTGCTAGCACGCGCTGGACTGAAGATGGCCTTAGCCTTTCTTGTGACAATTTTCTGACATACCCATAACCTGAGTCCCTCTCACCTCTCCTTGAAGCCAGGAGCAGTACATCAATCAGACAGTCTTCTGGCCCACCTTTGTCAAGAGCTTAACCAACATCATATAACGATTTCACTACCAAATCCAGACTTTCAGGTCCCACGAGACATTGCACTTTAGAGGCAGATGATATGCTGAGAAACTCATCCATGGTTTTCCACTCAGTCATTAAGGGAGCAATAAAACAGCTGTATTCAATTACCTAAACTGTTAAACAGTGAGACAGAAGGAAGCAACTTACACCCATATTTAGAAACATGAAGTCTCCTCAACAGATCAGTTAGGGAGACAAATTTACAGCAGACAGTATCATCACAACACTGGTTATTTAGCTCCTATTAACAGCTCAGAAGCACTATGGAGTCAAAGTATGAGGCAGAGCTTCCTTTCTAACTTCTCCACTGACTGACATGCTCATTCAGCAAATCAATCCAGCTCTTTGCAAACTCATCCAGCTGTTTGACCCAAATGTGACCTCCCCTTGTTAAGGGTGACTCTGCCAAGATATACTGCAGTTGGAATCAGGGGTTTGAAATTGCCATTCCCTCTTGCAGGAAAAGGAGGAAGTCTCTGGATGAAAGTAAACAGCATAGCCAGATGCTTCAACCAGTGGCAAATGGCTTCCAATAAACACAAGATTTCAAGAAAAAAGGCATTATAATAAAAAGGTCTACTCCACACAGTTTCAAAGATCAGAAGCCTGTCCATGCTGCTTTATTGATTACTTAGAGTCAGCCTGATATATTTAACTAAAAATCAGTGGGAAAAATAAAGGACTGCCTATTTGACTCAGAGGAAGAATTTCATTCATAAGAGAAGGGACTCTAATGAGGCAATTCAGTATTCAAAGAGAGCTATTAGCAGTGAAGAAATGAAGTGGTTGTGTAACAAAATGATGAGCACTGAGTGCAGATGGAGGAAATGATGTTTTGTAAATTCAGAATCTGGGAATTTTTTTTAAATCTTTAAATACTTCATATAGATATGCTGTCTGCAATATTTAGCATGATTTCGGGTCCCATTCGTGGCCATTTTTTTTTTCCCAGATGGGCCACCTGCAAAAATATGCTTGAAGCCAGTAGAAGCACTTGCAAACAATTACATACAGATCACTTATTCATACAGGCATGCCCAGTACTTCCTCTTGTAAGAGTCAACACTTTTGAGACTCCAGTGCTTTCCCCAACAAAATAAACAGCTGAAAGAGCCTACAGACTGACACAGCTATTATTTGTAGCTCCATCTGGACAGAGACCAATTTCAAGAATGCTGCACGACGGTTATGTTTTTAGCCTGAGGGTGGGGGTCAGGATAGGGACTGAGCAAGGTAGAAGTCTGTCCTAAAAGCAGACTCCAGTTGGTTGCAGATTTATAAGGCTTTATCTGAATGGAGAGCACTTGGTGTCCACAGCCAGCACAATTCTATGTGAGGAAAAGTTGGACAGCCTGACTGCCTCTTCCAGCTCTGCCACACAGGTGTCTTGCTGACCTGGTCAAAAACGGAGCACACATGCACTCTTTGCTCTACAGACCTCAACTTCAGAGCAAGAGAGCTGCAAGCACATGGCACAGCTCTGCTAAATATTGGCAGCTTGAGCTAAACTGGGAAGCAGTTTAACAGGGAGGGAAGATTTTCAAAGGGGAATAGCCGTGTTTTACCATCTGATAAAGCCTAGAAAACACCTTTTCAAGTTCAAGTCTCCACATTTTCTTGGGCAATTAACAAACTCCAAGCAATGTGTGGTCTAGACACAATTACTCTAAAGATCTATGCACAGGAATCATGGTTGTCTTCGGCAACATCAGTGTAAAAAGCTCTTCCTGTCCCTGCCAAGCCCTCCACACCAGGAGGCATGTGGGTTCACCCCACCACGCTGCTTTGTGCCTCTCTGCAGGGGACACTCAGCTGCCTGATGGAATCATCTGGATTAATAACTCTCCCTGACCAGCATGGAACAAACTGGTTGCTGGAACAGGTAGAGAAGACAGGATGTAGCAAGGGGACAGGCCTCTGGAAAAGACAGAAGGCAACGGGGAAATACCCCTTGAGATATAAAAAGAGGAGATAGCACAATTTCTGTGTTTCCGTGGGGATTTAAGTGTCCAGATAAGACTTCAGCGTTTCCCTTTACGATGATACCAAGAGATCTGAAGCAGGGAGATGGTTTTATGAAATGAAAAAAACCAAAGCAACACCCACAAAAATAACAACAAAAAAAGGCAAATGAACCCACACACACACACAAAATAGCTCAGCAAATCCCACACACTTTTCTTCTTTGCAGCTGGGAATTTGTGCCCCTTGACAGACACCTCGTGGTTTTTTCCATGGTCCAGTGGATGCCCTGTCTGGAGTACTGGATGACAAATCACATTTTGAGATAAGGTTGTGTGGATTTAAATGATTCTTTTGGGAGGACATTGATTACAACTGCTATGCGACTGCATTTATTGTTTGGGCACAGCTTGGCTCTGCTTGGAGTTTTTTGATCTGCAGAAATTTTGCTTCTGGTGATGATTTACTCTGATTTTTCCCTTTTTAATCATATCTATGCAAATGTTGCATGGCTATGGAATAAGAGAAAAGTCCTTTCAAGGAAAAATAACTGGTTAAAAGACAGAAAACAAAGAGTAAGCTTTCACAGTAGAGAGAGATCATCAGCTGATTTCCTCAGGGAAAGATTCAATTTACTCATAAATAGGTGGCAAAAGGTGAGAAAGTTCACTGCTGATAAAAAAATTATTCAAGACAGTAAGAATGAGGGCAGACTAGGCAGAATTGTGAGGAAGCTATGCAAGATTTGGGGATTCGGCAATAGAATGGCAGATAAATGACAATTTAGGTAACAATGAACATGGAGGGGAAAAAATCATAACTTCACATGGGAAACAATGGACTCAAACCCAACAATTATTATCCGGGAACAATATTTAGCATATTCTAATGCTGGTTTCATTAAACATCAACTCAATAGGAGTCAAAATAGCAAAATAAAAATAGCAAAATAAATATAGCAAAATAAAATAGAAGACAATAAAATATATATTACCAAGAACAAATGAACAACACAGAAAACCTAATTATGTGAGCATATGAATCTATCTATGGCTCTTCCACATCTGCAATATAGCCTGTGGTTCTTGTTTCCTTGTCTGAGTAAGGCTGTATTAGAACCAAAAACATTCAGAGAAAGGCACCTACAATGACCACAGCTACAGAACAGCTTCCACACATGGAAGGATTTTCTTATTGTCCCTTTGATTTAGAAAGGGGTTATCTTAGTGCAAGTAGGACACTGACCCACAAGCCAGCATCAGACAGACAGGCCTCAATAATGCACTGTCTCTTCTAGTATAAAATTTAAGGCCACAAAATAAAAGGAGAAAGAGGCCAGCTTCAAGGCAAGGTAAAGGAGATGGTTCTTCATATAGCAGGTAGACACTGTGTGGAATGCCCTGCCAGAGAACATTATTGTTGCAAACAGTTTAGAGGGTTCCAAGAGAAGACCAGACACTTATTTGAAAGAAAAATGTACTGAGGAGGAAAAGGACCTGAATAAAATAAAAGAAGTCAGCAGCAAGTCTTGCATGTGCCTATCCTCAACCATCTGCCAGTGGCTGCTGTTGGCAGAGGACACTAAGGCAGGAGACCTCTGTTCTGAACCAGTGTGGTTCTGCTCTCCCACATCTCTGCCCTTTTGTCCTGTACTCTCACTGGATGACACAGTATACTCTGGCTGTTTGCTTTCGGATGGATCAAATGTCCTATTTTTGTACACGTTAATGAATAAAAAATTGAATTGATTTCAAAAGCTCATCTTCCCCACTGTGAGGACTGCAGCACAAGCCCAGGAGGGACTTTACCTCATGCTTGAAATGTCTGGCAAACCATTTTGCACAGAGCTGATGATAATGAATCCAGCAGCTCATTTTCCTGAGAAACAGGAGCTTGCCATTCCTTTGTCCAGTAGGAAACTTACGAATAAAATGTTCAGCCTTGCAAGAGAACCGAACTTCAAAATGAAAGGATTTTTACTTAGATAATGATGAAGTCTTTTAACTCTTTCACTGTAGGTGTCCATGAAGAGGTTTTATGTCACCCTCAAGAAGAACTTCCTTGGTGGAAGAATCGCCATGCTGCTTCCTCATGGATATGAATAAAGTCTTCACCTGCTGAGGAAGCTGGACATACACAGAGATGCCACACAGATATTCAAAGGTAAATAATATGATTAATAGAGCAGAATCGGTGCCAGTTTTCCAACTTTCTCTTTGAGGGTGAAAGGGCTGCTATTGGAAAGAAATTAATGACTGAACAGCAGTGAGGTAACTTTCATCAGGGTTCTGCAATGCAAAATTAAAGTGAATATGTTGGCAGAGTTTCACTTGAATAGCACTGGATCAGGATACATCATACAAAGCATGTCTTACCTTCTCCTTCAAGCTTTGACTGTGCCTGGCCTGAAAGGGAATTAGTGAGACATTTCTATCTGCTGACTTACATATTGCTGAAACAGTCTTGTTATAGTTTTTAAAACGTTGTTCACAGTTTTAGCCATTTTCTGACTTAAATTCAGTGACGGTCCTGCAAAAGCATTTGGAACCAAATGGCCATAATATGTTCTGCAGACCTACAAAACACCCTGAGGAGAGAGCTAATGGGAATGAACATAATAAGGCTTTTTGAGAAGAGTGAGATGCGGTATATATTTTATCTTAGTAGATTTTAACTAACTCCCTGAAGGTTATGTGGGAAAAGTTTTTTCTGTTTAAGTGAAAGTCTAGTTGAATTTTAAAGGACATTCTAATTTTGTTCTCTTCCTCTAAGAAGAGTGTTGATAGATTTATTCTCTGTCATTTTGGTTTGGGGGTTTTTCGATCTCTCCTGCCCCACCAAGTATCCTCTAGGTGCTGGATAATCTTCACTAGCAATAATGTAGAAAAGAGGAACTAGAGTATTTAAATTTTGAGCAAAGATTGATACGGCCTTCCTTTCAGGTCTCTGTTTCTGTTTCCACAACATTACTCTTCCCATTTGTACAGCTAGGCATCACTAAGAACCTGATTCAATTCCCAGTGAAATTAGTGGAATATATCTCCAAATCAAGGATTTCAGGAAAGGTAGAGCAGTTGAAATACAGTATCACATCTACCCACAACAGGAGTCCAGCAGTCTTACCTTGCAGCCCAAGGGAGATGCTAGGAACTCCTAATGATGTTTTGCAAAGACAAAACCCACCCTTTTCAGGGGTGCTGTGCTGTCAGATCAGCTTAGATCAGTGCTGAACCAATACCTTCTTTCCAAAGCTTAGTAAATCTTTAACTCCACCACTAAATCCTCTGAGACGTTTAAAAGTCAACCTCGAAACATTCCTCTTTTCTCCCTTTTTATAGAGGACAGTAACACCTGTGTGCAGGTGTGAGAATGCCACAGGGGTCCAGAGCACTTCACAAAGTTAATGTGGCCATGCAGGAGTCACACTGTGCAAGATCGCTGGATATTCTTGCTTAAAACAACTTGGATATGTCTTTTTAAGCTCATTTCTAAGATGTACTACAGAAAGCTTCAGTATCTACTTTCTATCTTGCATTTTCGATCTGTCTTTTCACAGATGTGCCCATAGCCCAGTTTCACAAATCAAATTCAAGGAAATGCAGGAATCCCAGAAGTGTTAACGGTGTGTTTTACCTACTCCTCTACTCGCAGTGCATCAGATGAGCTCTACTGTCAGTGGCCATTACAATTCAAGTGGTAACTATGGTGTTTTAGGTTGCATGGTTTTAGGTTCACACCCCAAACACTTCTTGCACCACCACACTTTAGGAAATGCTGACAAGAAACCAGAAGCTGCAAGTTTCGGTCTTGAACACATGATGTGCCCACTGGATTTCACCGGCTTTTTTTCAGGCATTTAACTTACAGGGAATAAAAGTATACAATTTTTAGTTCAGTCAGTGACTTCAAATTCCTGACCCCAGGTCATTTCCAGAGTGAAAATACTGAGGTTCAAAAAAAGACATATCTGGCTTAGAAGCATCCTGAGCAGGCAGCAAGGTGAACACTCAGTGCTGCCCACGCACCCAACAGCCTGCATCAGCATCTCCTGGGTGCACTTCAAAACATGACCTGCTTCACCTTGGGCTCTTTCCTACGAGCTTCGTCTCTCTGGTTAGGGATCTGAAGAAAGTAGCCTGTGCATGTTAACATGGCAATTTCAAATGCCCTTGCCTGGGTCGGTATCGCTCACCTCTGAGGCGAGGCCACGATTACAAAGCACCAAGATTGCCCCCTGTGCACTCAAACACAGTGAGTGCCAGTAAGACCAGTAAGTTTTACCACTGTAAGGATGGTAACAGGACAGTCCCTCCAAGAACCACAGGGAAATGCTTCTCCAAGAATCAAGGACACCCAGAAGGTTTCCCTGGCCCTTATGGGGTCTGTATCAAGCCCCTAGCTGCAACTTCTTGGTCAGCATCTAAGCACCTTCTTCTAGAATTCCTCACCATTCCCATCACGCCTGCTGTTTCCAAAGAGGCTGTGTCGAGCCTCAGCTTAAAAGGTGTAAAGATCACAGGACAAGAAAAGAGATTGATCCTCTTGAAGACAGGAGCGAAACACAGAAAAAATGCATTCTCTGGTTTGGCCTGTTGTATTCTGGGGACTGAATTTACCCAAGAAAATCCCTCCTTTGACCAGTGGATCACTTTGGCATTACTAGAAAAGTGATACTATATTCCAAGTCTTATACTCCACAGGATTCTGGGAAAGGCAGCCTCCTTTCATTCTTCACATAAATGACTCACAATATAAGGCAATCCCTGCTGTCAAATAAACCTCAACATGCAAAGCTTACCAGGCTGAGATCTTTTCTCAGCATGTTCTTGCCCCTGACACACTAGCTGGAACACAGAAACTTACAGATAAAAATGAGATGTGAGGAAGGGAAAAAAAATTTATAGAATTCTTTCCAGTTATATACTACAGAGAATACATGCAAGCTTTAGTTTTGTGCAATAACTACATCTTAGCAGAAGCAGCACCCTGAGCCCTGCAGTAAGTGTGTTTCATCCACCTCCAATTAAAATGCTGGGAGTTTATCACCCACTGAACTCACTGTGCTTCAGGCAAAACCTCTCATGAGGTTGAAAAATAAATCCAACACATGAATGATATATTGCAGAACTCCTTTATGGATCTTCTTACTGTCATGGCTACCCATGTCTTCAACTGTGAAGAGCTTCTGCATTTTTTCTGTGATCAGCTGTCAGTCAGGTGGATGACAGACAAAACTTATCAGCATTTTAACATGTTATTTCTCAAATTTTGCAGAAGGTTTTGAAGAAAAAGAACCCACTCACACATCTGTTCTGGACCATTTCAAAAAGTGGATGATGGGATGACTTCTCTTCCTTCTCCCACCACAGTGGGTAACTGCAGCAGTACAACTGGATTACTTGGCTCCAAACTCCTCAGTAACAGCACACCACCAGTGCAGCGCTCGTCCTGTTTGTCTGGCCCACAACACCAGGCAAAGGGTCAGAACCAAAGCTGCAGCACACCCAAAACCACGGGCCCTCTTTGGAAACTTGCACATGGACCTTCCTGCTGATGCCCCGTCGCTGTAACTGCATTTACACACTTGTAACTCTAAGACAGTTCTTGGAGATCTGCACAGTTCAAAAAGTCACGCTGCAATGCAAACTTCTTTTTCTTACCCTCAGACATAACTTTCAGCATGAAGTACAGAGCTATTCTTGGAGATTTCATATGACGTTTTCTGGAGGTGTTTCATTGTCTGACTAAATCCCCCACCCAGCTGTGGTATGAACTAGCAAGGTTCCAATGGGAAAACAGAATCCCTTAGAGACTAAGAGCTATGTTTCCAACCTTTCATGCTCCAAGCCACCCAGATGGCTTCACCGCTCAATGTGATAGGCAGATTAAGAACTTCTCATTTGGAAATAGCTTACAAAGGTAATTTTTATCTTAGGAATAAACATCAGAAAGTTAATGTTAGAGCTGTAGCTTCAATTGTTAACCTTTTCTAGCCCTTCTGAGTAATTTTGGTATGTTCCATATAATTTTTTCCACTTTTCAGAGCATAGTTATTATACATCATAATAATAAACTGATGATTAATTTTACAGGGAGGGGAGGGCAAGGGGCAGGCCCCAGTGGGTCCCTTAATCCCATTCCTGAAACCACACTGTGACTCTAGGAGTGCTATGTCTCAGACAATGCCTCCTCAGCAACTCTCTAATAAAAGAAACCAGACCATATTCAAAAACCATTTACACCAAGGGTTCAGGCCGTATTAGTTAGAAGCAGGGCTTTTTCCTGTTGTAGCTTTATAGCCATTTTGACCAATTAATTTAATGGTTATATAAAGGAATCCTCTGTCAGCCTCTCAACCCTACCCATTTCACTCCTCCTGACCAAGCTTTATACCCTTTTACTACTTTGGCAGCTGTTGAAAACTACAAGTTGCTGACTGAGAAGGAGAGAGAGATATCAGATCCACATTAACTACCCCATCTGCTTCCTCCAAGCAAGACGAATGAGAAGCACCTCCTGTATTTTCAGGCATGGAATATTTATCACTTGATCAGTGCTATCACAAAGGCAGCCTGAAAGGTTTCCTGCATCTAAAAGTGCAGTATAATCATTCCTAGAGTATAGTGGCAGGTGCTGAATGTCAAAGAAGTGCAAGACTCTGCTCCACACTTGCATCTCAAGGCATCTTCATAAAGGCTACCTTCATAAAGCACAGTCACAGCTCTTCAGGTTTTATTTTGCACTGATACACTGGCATTTGTCCCTTCTTATTGTAAAGATTCATAAGTGCCAAGTTTTTTCTCATATAGGCTAGGGTTATATGGAGGGAAGAATTACACTGGTTCTTTAGTTCTAAGTCCTTGATGAACAGACTAAACTGTGCTCTAAATCTTGCATAGGTGTTTCAGAATCCAGACCTTTCATTCACATCCACAAAGGTCTCCCTGACTTTAAACTTCATTTGAACAGCTGACAAGAGAGCTCTAGTGTTAGAGAAGAAGGAGGAGGCAAGCTCTGCAATACAAAATTGCAGGACTTACTGTTTTCCCAAATGGCTCAGTCAGGCCCTTTATTGCACATTCACAGTTCCAAATGAAGGCCTGTACAAAAGCAAATGATGAACACTTTCGAGATGCTGACCATCAGGTTAGTTAGGAAGCTCTGTACAGAATAAAGAAGGACTCAACTGCAAAATTCAACTTTATGTCCACCTGCAAGTCTGTTCCTAGAGTTCAGCAATAGCCAGTTTCTGGACCAGGTACTTGCTGTTTCTCCCTATCAAAAGAAGTATCTGTTCCATCCTTTAAATTTCAAACCTAGCCTGGTACTCAACTTTCAGGATTCTCTTATCTAGTGGTTTTATTTGGGCATAACCATAGCTCTGAGGAAAAATAACTGCATTTTTCCCTTGGCACAACTATTCCAGACCTGCATTAAAGAGAACAAAGAAGGAAATTATTTTGGTTAACATTTAATGACTTCTTCAGGATACAGGGACTGCTAAAGTAATTGCATTTTATTTTATTACAGCAGCAAAGGAGGAGTAATGCAAGCAGGGTCAGTAAATATCCATCTCCAGCAAACCTGTCTGGCATATGCAAATGCTGCATCAGACAGATAGTATTAATTAGAGTGTAATATACGAATCAATAGAGACCATTCTGTGGTGTTTGAGCCTCATTTGCAGTGTTAGATCCACTTTAGAAGGATATCGCATTTCCTTTGGAACAAAACATGGTGGAAGGGTGGTTTCATTATGGCTTATATGTTGTCTGCCACACTAGGAACTCTTCCCATGGTTCAACCAGGGAAAAGTGGGAAAGCTCTGCAGATGAGCATTGCAGTGTTCAAAGGGAAGCTCGTTATTCTTATTAAATAAGAACACTGTGAGAATGAAGGGATCTGCTGTTGTTTGACACTGATGCTTCACAGCAAACTTCCCATGGCCAACAGTTTTGGTTACAGATCACACTAGCAGCTAAAAATATACCCCAAAAATTACCTATGAAAATAACCTGGCAAGTAGACTAAGATCTCACAAGAGATAAATACAATATTTTCCCTGAACTTTTTGTCTTGTACTGTGGAAGGGGCTAACTTATCTACAAATATATTTTCCGTTCATGTGATACACTGATAGTGCATGTTACACATTGCTGTCTTGTACTGATATCTTGACATTTTTACCCCTTGCAGATGACAATTAATTCAAATGCAATATCAAAACCCTCTCATAGAACTGGGGATCATTAAGATCTCCAGTTTGAAGATGAGACAACTGAGGTGAAGTCACTCATCCACAAACATGAAAGGAGACTGCAGTTGAAATGTGAACTGAGCTTATATTTCTTGAGTGCCAGTGTTATCCCCAAAGCCCATCTTTTTCCCTCCAAACAGGAATATAGTAAAGCTGTTATACCTAATTCAGTACTCTAGAAATTCTTTCAGTGGACAGTTTTGCTACAAGCCGTAAGAATTATCAGAACTGGGTAAAATTCACAATGGCCCTGTAAATTTATGTAGAGATGATGATGATATTGACACTTGGGTCCAAAATGTTTCCAACAGTTTTCCAACAAGCTCACAGGTAGCAGTGCCCTCAGTATTGGCACAAGGCACAAGAGATTCACCTTTGTTCACTTCCCAAAGAACAGAAAGAGGAATCAGAAAACACCCCGAAATTTGTTAGGGAGACTTGAAAAAAATGGCAACAAAAAGCAGCATTACTATGGATCCCATAATTCTGAAATTGCCCCATCCATCAAACCATAAAATAAGACAGAGAGCAGGAGAGAGAGTTACATAAATCCTTTCACAGCACAGTCTGAAGCATGGGAGAAGAATGTCAGCACTTGTCAAGTTAGATGTAACAGACAGGAGAAACTGGTCATGAATAAAAACAGAAGTGGACAACTGAATTAATATTAACATGGGGAAAGTGCCCAATGCTTTTTACCTTGCTAGTCTTTATGATGATATAAAAACAGGAGGAAAGGTTACACTGGGACTGGCATGGCTCTGATAGCCAGCTATGCGTGCATTTGTTGTAGACCAGGATGAAGGACAAGTAAGCTGGAGTGTGCCCTCAGATCTGTGCAACTCCAGTGCACAATCCAAGATACACTTCCCATCCCCATCAAGGGGCTCAGGCCTCACACCCTGAGACATCTACCATAGCGTAAACAAAGATGCCAAATGCAAACAGAATGGTTGGTTTCCTTCTGAGTTAGTGAGGCATTCCAGGAAACCTGCCTGTACAGTTTACTCTGTTCTGTAATAAGTTTTTTTTTTGCTAATGATTTAACCTTTAGATGACAGTCAAAATCTTCCTGAGCCCACATTATGCAGACAGCCCATCTTTCTCCACCCTCCAAACGCGCAAGACCGACACAGTCACGGCTCTCTGTGTGTCATGAGACAGACTGTACTAATGACAATGGCTAACAAACTTGCTGAAATCGGTAAAGCACACAGCCTCCAACTCCCCAGAGCTCTCATATACAGATAACTTAAGTCTTTAGGCTTGTAAGGGAAACCTGGAGATCAGGTGCCTCACATTCACGCTCCCTTGCACCAGAGTCAACCAAACGGAGCCCCAGCTGCACAAGCAGCAACACCACTTCCTCCCTGTCCTACCTAACAAAGCTGGTTACCAGCTGTGAAGCACTAAACATGCACACATTTATCAGGTTGTTCTGTAAGGAACAGGAGGAAGACAGAAGAACCGGTGCCTGGATTTTCTGTGCTGTATTTGAATGTCTTTTGAAGTCCTCCCTCCTCGATTTTAGGTTTTCACAAGGGCTAATTCCTGATGACCCAGCCTGTTTTCTAGCTTAATGTGTCAAATTAGAGAATGTCAATTTTGCCTTGGTTACCCTCTGAAAAGTCATATTACACCTCTGTTTTCCACACTGCATTGATTGCTTGTAACCTAGTAGCTGGCACAGAGGCTGGTTATTGCAGCAGGATGCTTTCCTGAATGAAGCAAGGACTTTGTCCACAACTCAGGCAGGATAAAAAAAAGGTTTTTTAAGGAACAGCAGTTGGTCTTTGCTTGTCCACAGAAATGAAGAATCAAATAAGTATCAAATAAAGAAATTAAAATAAAATATAACCTATGGGGTTTGGTTGTTCTTTTAAAAAACAGTGTACCATACGTGAACCATAAAATCAATTAAGGGAGTATAAATAGAATCCAGAAATATAGATGCTTATCCATACACAGTTCAGGACACATAGTCAAGTCTTCCACATTTCTAATGGGGAATTTAGGTACTAAAAGGCAGATGTCAGTCAAGAAATGACATGCCTGCAAGGTCATTTTAGGTGAAGAATTTTGCCAGAGAATGCTCTCACATGAAGGCAGCAAGCAGGTACTAGACCATTAAAGGAGTTCCTTCAGCCCTGTGAAATGGCTCAAATTAATTAATGTTTCAACTTGCTTCTGGTGCATGATCAGATGCATGCAGTGAGGAGTGAATTAAATGAGAAAAATGCAAAGGACTAATTATTTTTACAACACTGTGCTGAAGAACAGCAAGAGAAAAGATTAACTAAGCACCAGAATCATCTGAGAGACCTATATTTTTTTCTGTCTTATTAACAGAAAACCCAAATACTGTGATTTTTTCAAGTGGTACCAATCAGCTACATAATTCTTCTCAGCCTCTTCTCCTTTAAAAAATGGAGAATTAAAGTTCTTGAGAAAGGACTTACTTATCACTAGAGTACAGAGAATCCCAGATACCAACATTTAACCTACCTCAGAAAGCTAAAGTGATATTTTTATCCCCATAAACGAGATAGGGCACACACCCCAAAAGATCACTTGGCCCAGGTCGCCCAGCAAAGAGTTCATCACAGCTAATGAAACAAAGTCCTGCATCTCCAAGTCCTGTGCTTCTTTGTAAGGGAGTTTGATCCCCTTCCACGCATTACTGAATTAAGGAGAAAGAAATAATTTAAAAAGAGCAGGGGGAATATAAGACACAAACCAAACCCACAAAAAACCCCAAACCTAAACAGTTTTTTGTTGTTAAAAAGACAGCAGCTTCCTGGAGGCTCTGTCCTAGAAGCAACCACCAGCAGCTCCCACCAAGTTGGGTTGTGTTGAAACAGCTTATGGAAGTCACTCACTCCCTGTTGCAAAGCTCACAACTAGAAGCTCACTTTCACCTTTTTCGAGCTGCCCATCTCGCAACACACTTCAAGCCGCACTTTTTTCCTTGAAATCTTATTTCCTTCATTTTCTATGACTACTTTCTCTGTGTTTACCTTTACATGACCCCCTCAGCACCTCTGATGCAGCCATCTGCTCCCTCACACTCCTTCTGCTTTCCACAGGATTGGGCCCTATAGTCCTGCAGCTGAAAAATATGTGTGTGAAGCATGATCAGATCACTGAACTGTTCAGATTTCTTTGCAGTTTTTAGCAATTTCTGCACTCCCCAGTGTACTGGACAAGAAAACTCCATGTTCTGCTTATATCTCCACTGTGCAGCTATCATGACATCAGCTCCCTTAAATCCATTAGCAAGCTTGTCAACATTGTTGTGCAGGTGCAACTAGACAGTTATAGCCAATGTACCGGTATGAAATAGGAATTAAAATTTATCAGCCTTTGCACTAGCAGCACCTCACTCAGGAATAAAATTTTACAATGTCAGTTGTACAAGGATCACCAAAAGCATCTCTTTCATGACCTTGAGATTTTATCACAAGACAGCAAAACAAACCCTTGAAAAATCTCCCGGGAAAAAGTTAGGAATAAATAATTTGTATTTCTGGGATGGGGGGGTCTCCATGAATAATGCACAAAAAATCCAGACACACACCCCCTCTACTAATACCAGCTTAATCTTTAGTGAATTCTTCAGTTGAAGTAGAACTTCTTTTTATTATTAATAAAGGTTTATTTACACAGCTGCGCTGGGCAGGGCACGTCTCCAGGATGCAGGACTACCGCCTCCCTAAGATCGTACTCTATGGGGAACTTGCCACTGGCTGCCGCAAGAGAGGAGCCCCGAAGAGGAGGTTCAAGGACTCCCTGAAACAATCCCTCAGCCTTGGCCATATTGATCATCACCATTGGTCTACCCTGGCCTCCAATCGGGAGGCCTGGAGACACACCATCTATAACGCTGCTGCTGCTTTTGAGAACACACGCAGGATCACTCTCGAGGAGAAAAGACAACGCAGAAAGAATCGCGTCTTGTCTGTATCACCTGGGGAGTCTTTCTGCTGTGCCTTCTGCAACCGGACTTGTCTATCTCGCATTGGCCTTTTTAGCCATCAGCGCGCTTGTAGCAAGCGTGGGTAGAGCCCTTTCAAATCTTCGTTCGCGAAGCCTAGCCATGATGATGATGAAAGGTTTATTTTTATTGCAGCATATTTTCCAGCCTCCAGACCACATCCAGGACACTATAAAAACACAGAAGAGCACCCCTGACAAACATGTTCTGTGAGACAGTCTCTGTCTGCCCTGAGGCATGACTAAGGAAAATAGTGTGGAAGGACAGCATTACTCTCATATTAACTCTGAGCAATAAGGGTCTGGATCCTCCTATTTATTTCTATAGATATTTCATATGAAATAATTCATTTGGGGTCACGTAGAAAGCCAGAGGCAGAAGTGGAAACAGAACCCAGAATTAATTCCCAGCTCTTTTTTCTAATCTCCCTTCCCTTTACAGCCATCTTTTAATATTCAAATTATATCTATCAAGAACATGTAAAAAGAACATGCCAAAATAAACAGAAGGGAAAGACACTGAATAGATTCAATAATTTGCAAAACTTTACAAATGCAAGGTTTTCTTAGCTCTTCCTGGACATCCTCCTGGAGTCCTGTGGATGTTTTCCATAGAGGTCCCTACAGGAGATGCTCTGTGGAGCAATATTGGTTCTCCATCCCATGTGGTGGCCACCATACTTGGTCACACCGTGCCAGCCCCTGCTCACTGTTTGTCAGCACTGATGGGGCTACACAGCACTGGAAGATATATCCTGGTGCTCTGTACCACCTTCCCTGGGGCATTCTCCTGGCATTTGAAATAAAACAGTATCATTTCCCACACCTCTCACACAGCTGCCCACAGTTTGGGTATTTTTCTGCCTCCCCTTTGTGCGGTTTTTATTCTTGAATGGACAAGATCAGGACTCCACCATTCCCGTTTGCCTCCTAGATAAGTTTTGCTTAGACTTGAGCTCATGTGGTTTAAGCTTTTTGGGGATAGTCTGATCACCTTGCTCTGTAAGGACACTTATTTGAGGTCTCTTTTCCTCTCCTTGAAACTCTTCCAGTACTGCAAGCCCATCAGTGGCAATCCCAGAGCTCCTCACTCTCTGAAGATAGCTATCCTCCTCATCAGCTAAAACCAACGAAAAACTACCTCGTATGCACACAGTCTTGTTTTGTTCAGGGACACAAAAATCATAGAATGGGTAAGGTTGGAAGAGACCACAGTGGGTCACCTGGTACAATCTCCCTGCTCAAGCAGGGCCATCCAGAATTGCACCTGTGGGAAAAAGCCAAGACAGCTGCACCCGTGGTTCAGTTAATTAGAATCAAAAAAGAGTGTTTCAGTCTTGACCATGTTTGGAAAAAGAGAGTGCTATGTTCTCAAAGTGGAAACCCACTTAATAGTGTTTAGCATGGTTTACCGTGACTGAAAACAGTCACAGAATGACAGTGTGATTGTGTGAAGTCAAAACGTTACATCAGCAAAAATCTTGGGAATTCTGGCACCACCAGGTGCTGTTTACCAAATTACGCTAATAAAAGGGAAATGCAGAGGGAGATCTGCAGAGAAATCCTGGAAACTAGATCGTGTGTGTGCAGTCCCATTCATCCATTGCCAATATCATCTAGATAGTTCTTGAATATCCCCAGTGAGGGAGACTCCACAGCCTCTCTGGGCAATCTGTTCCAGTGCTCAGTCGCCCAAGCAGTAAAGAAATTTTGCCCCATACTCAGGTGGAATTTCCTGTGCCTCAGTTGCTGCCCATTGCCTCTTGTCCTCTTGCTTGGCACCATCAAGAAGGGCCTGGATCCATCCTCTTGGCACCCTCCCTTAAGATACTTACAGACATTGATGAGGCCCCCTCTCAGTTCAGTCTCCTCAAGACTGAAGAGGCCCAGCTCTCTCAGCCTTTCCTCATAAAAGAGATACCCCAGTCCCTTAAACATCTTTGTCACCTTGCTCTGGACCCTCTCCAGGAGCTCCATGTCTCTCTTGTACTGAGGAAACCAGAACTGGACACAGCACTCCAGATGTGCCTCACCAGGGTTGAGTAGAGGGGCAGGATCATCTCCCTCACTTAAGCAAAGGTCTCTGTCAGGAGTTACATCTCTACCTGCATCATCTAAATAAACACATCCTCAAAACACATGAACCATGTTTCAGTCTTCAGTCACAATTTTCACCTCAAACATGGGCCTAGTTTCACCGAGACATCTTTAGAGCATAAAAATACTCTCTCTTAACATCATCTTATGGGACTAATCCCAAGCTGGTCATCAGAAGAAAAATCATCAAGTAGCTGACCATTTCTATTATTTTGCTGAGTAAAAGAAATAATAACTCACCAAAATCAAAACGAAGAGAGTTCAAGCCATCAGGTCCTGCTGAACATGTGTATGAGTAAAGCAATTTGACACCTGCATTGACCAGCTAAATCTCTGGCACTAAAGATAAAAATAATTTTCTCCAACTTCTCTAAGTGCATTAGATTACATCTGGAAAACCTGAGACTGGAATGTCCTTGAAGCATAATGTCAGAGACTTGTCATTCCAATTCCAAAACTAGTTCCTATTTTTGAGAAAAATCACAGAGTTGCCTCCTAAATATAGATAATTATTCTCAGGAATAACTGAAAAAAAGCCCTGCATGGACTGCAAGCCGAAATGAGAAATGCTATTTCAAATTTAGGGGAGACAAGCTCATAAGACCCATTAAGAGTTTAAATAGTGTTAGCTTCATGACTCTGCTTCCAATATTTTCTTGCTGTTTGAGACAATAAACTCTAACAATTACTCTGGTCTATATACTAACACCCTTATAAAATGCAACAGTATTTTACACAGTGTTCTTCACCTTTTTGCATGGCTGAGAATTGTAAGTACCAAGAACAGAAGAAAGGGATCTTCATTACAGGACTTCTTGGCACACTGACCTGTTCCCAGTGCAGAGCAGAGAGCATCCTTTCCTGTCTCCTCAGAGCAGACTTTACACCTCTTCCCTCGTGCATGGGGTGGCCCTCAGCTATCTTGACTCAAGCTTCCTCTTGGTTCTTAAGCTGAAACAGGTTTTGCCTACCAGTTCCTCACCATTCCAAAGAGTGATGATAAACTGCACTTCCCTCACACAATGCTTAAGAAAATGCACTTTATTGCCCATGATGAGCAATATGTTGCCTTTTCTCTTAGATACTATTTTGAAATACAGTAAATCTGTAGATTTAGAAAAGATATCAATCTATTTCAGCTACTGCCCAAGAGAAAAATCATACGGTACCCATCTTCTTTTACTTTCAATAGACTCAATGTGCTCTCTTGACCACGATTCTCAAAGGATACTGCTACAGGTAGATTTCCAGAATGTACACTGGAGACCAGAAAAGCATGCTGCAAAACCCCATGTGTTATTTTTATTATGAGAACTGATAAAATCTCACTGGTGGTTTTATAATAGCCTGTTAAAGCCATAAAGAACCAGGGAGACAGCTGTGTGTCAGTGCTTGGGCACCAAGTTCACTGTATGGAATATACAAGCAAGCACACTGCTACTCTGGTCCCAAAGCTGACTGCACAACAATATCCTACAGAGTTATCTGTCAAACTGCAAACATTTCCTTTACAGCTACCCTGAAGAACTTTTTCTCATGCTATGATATTGAATTTTGGATGGGCCTACTCCTAAAAAGACTGGCTAATGGCTTATTCTATCACCACCTTCTAAGCAAATGCTACCGAATTTGGGCAAAGAGATAGACACTTCTACCAGGCACAGTACTGTCTTTGTAAAGGCATGTAAGACCTGTTCCTGAAAACTCAATATGCTTTGTAGATTAAGGACACAAAACGCCTTCTGCTAATCTGCTTCTGCCTCAGAGAAAGAATCACTGCGCGTGCTGTTTCTGATGGTTTGAGGTTACGGCCTTTCTCTGCTGCTCGGGAAAAACATGCAATGCGTGTCATAAAATCAGTTACACTGAGTTCTTTGTAGTTTATCCCACAGTGCCACTGTCTGCCATGGGGTTTCCTGCTCACCAACAGTCAGTGAAATGGTTCTCCAGTTACACATGGCGTGGTAACCTAACCAGCTGTAATGGTTTGACCAGACACTGGTATTTAGCAATGCCTGCCAACTGCATGGCTACCTGCTGTGCTGCCAGAAGCAAGTGCTCGTGCAATTCACCTCCCTTCTTGGGCTTGGCCTTTTGGTCTGGAATACAAATGGGTGAGAAGGCACAAAGCCTCTCAGTCACCCATCTGTGAGGAAGCACACAGACATACACGCAGTTGTGGAAGAACAACACGAGCCTTGTCCAAACTGCACATGGTTTAAGACCCTCATCTTTGGGAGAACTCATGTCAAGTGGACATAGCAGTGGATGAATATAACTAATAAAACAGATAGCACTGCCTTAGGATAGTCAGCCAGACGTACCGAATAGCAGCAGAAGGGACACCAGAGTGACCTCCATCTCTTTTTGTTTATACAAGAAGTTCAAACACTACTCTAGGCCACATCTGTTCTTAGGCCTTTTATTTCTTCATGAAAAATAAATCAAGCCACCCATCTTGAGCTTCTGTTCATTATCAAAAGGTAAGAGAGGAATTAAAAAAAATAGAACAGAGTTATGAATATTCCAGAAACTTAACTAGAGCAGGTGCATCTGGAAATGGGGTGGGCAGAGAAGGAGAATTATTTTTCTGATTAGTTGCCTATCTCCAGTGACCACCTGAAAATCAGGCCTCTCCGAATTGTCTCATGCCGAGTATTGCACATCACTACTTCAAAACTCTTGACCTAAAAAGCAAATGTGTATTTTTAAATAATTAATAGCATTCTCTAAATGGAATTTTCCAGCCCCAAATAAGATGTGCAGTTGAGTTCCCCTGAGAAGAGGTATTTATAATGGAAACATTGACAGAAGTGAAATGATGATGCACTGAGTAGCATTAAAGCTTAGCACATGCTTAGTCATCTCATTCTTCTTATCAAATTGGACCTGGTCCCACAAACCTACCATGGCACTCTGCTTGTTTGCTTGGCCTCAGTTTAAACACCCCTACAGCTTACAAAAACGTATTACCAGTCCAAGTGCTTTCAAAGTCTAACATTAACAAAACCCACAACCTGATATGTACACAAAGAGCAAGGCCTGGCACCCAGCTAAAAGGGCTGTGCTCCGGTTGCCTCTGCTGTAACTTTGGTATAGGCATCCGAGATTCTTCCTTCAGAACTACTACACCCAAATAACTTCAGAAGCAAGGCAAGACCCCTCAGCCTGGCCACCAGTTGCTCTGCTTTGTCCCTCCTGTGTTGGCTGATGTATGCATTTCCAAAAGAAGTTACACCATCATTTTGATATATGACCTTTACATATTTAGGGCCAAAACCTGCCTTTTGCCATATATACACAAATATACATATATATATATATATACACACACATGCATAAACACACACACACAAAAACACAAATATATTTTACAGTATCAAAAGCAGCACCAACTATGTTTTTGAAGGCCTTAAGAGGCAAGACCCAAACCTGGACAGCGTCATCACTTTTTGTCCAGCCCTATAAACATCTCAGTAGGATTTGTCCTCCCTACATGTTGGAGCATGAGTAACTCGGACCTTTACTAATTGAGGTTGCTTTGAAACTGGTTCTCCTACCTAAATTTTATGCTATCTGGGAGAAACCTGGACTAGAAAGTCCCTGAAAAGACACCAGACATGCTATAAAATACATAAACCTACTTTTGAGACAGACCAAAGGGGAAGAATGAGAAAGAACCAGGAAAAGATCCAGGCACAAGAAAACTACAGGCAATAGTTGAACAGAACATGTGATTACTTGGTGTAAGATACAGAGATATGTATCAGTGAAATATCTGTATTCTTGCAAGCAACAGGATTTTTTCATTGATTTCTGTGAGTTCAGAAGCTCATTATCTGAATTTTGACATGAGTTAGACACATGTGAAGAGAAGTTGTGATAGAATTTGGACAGTAGAAGAAAGAAAATTTCCACCAAAAAAATTAGAATTTTTCAGCCAAAAATCAAAATACTGTAACCCAAACCATTAACAGCATATATAATTCCTGCATTCAGGAACCAGATTAATGAACCTGCTCTCAAATATGGGCTAAGGCTTTTGGGTCAGACTGCCTTCTCCATGACAAAGCATGGTTTCCTTTTGTTGACAAGAACAAGCACATCCTGAGAAATCCACTGATTCATTTGTCACATCTGAGATGAAATGGTTTCAACAGAGATAAAAACGGGATATTTCCCCTGAGCAACTTAGGAGTCTTACATGGATATAAAAGTAGGTGGCTGCAAAAGTCTGTCTAGTCATCCTTCATCCTACCCCTTCCCTTCACATCACACTGTATGGAAAAATCTCCTATTAGCCCAAATGGGAGGAGGAAGACGACACTTCTGCACCACAAATACACTTGATATTTCTTTCAGGAAAACGCTTCCTTGTCAATCACAATGTTCAGCATTTCAAAGCCTAAAAGCACAGACTCACCCACTCTGATAGAGACCAGAGTTAAGGTATTGACTGAAAAAACATCACTGGTTTACAATAACACATTTGTCGAATCGAATACATTGTAACTCTTCTAAAGTTTATCACACTGGCTGCAGGCAAGAAATTCCTTGAGCGTTCACAATCAGGCAACTTCCACGTCAGCATCCTCTTGAATAACAAGAAACACACTGTAATATTTCCCAGTGGTATTCTGAAGCCAGTCAATAAAGGGGAAAAAAACCAAACACATTTTTAACTTCCTAACATCAGTCTTTAATATCGCATTTAAATTATATTAGTGACGCATGCTGCAGATAAGTAAATAAATAAGCAGAAGATTAAAAAAGCACAGCCAGGCAGGTTTTATCATGACGTAAAGGAGTAATGTTTTATTCATCCTGTGAGAAGAGAGAGGAGTTCGCAGCTACCCAGGGAGAGCTGTTTCAGATGCATGGGGAAGGGGAAGGATAGGACACAGCTCACTGATGCTATTAAGCAGCAGGGATGAAGGTGGGGGAGTAGAAGTGCAAAGAGAATTTCCCCCTAAATGTTCAGGTGACTTCACTGGATGTTTATTAATCAGGGCAGGAGCTATTTATTTCAGACAGGAGGAGAGTCAGCTGCTCTGTCAAAAGCAGAATAAGGGACACTCAGGACACTGCAGGCTGCTGTTTCTGCCTGATGGCCAGCGTGTGGTGTCCCTAAGCTGTGCTCCCACTCAGACCAACAAGGATCAACAGGGCAGCACTGGGACCAGCTGCCTTTCAATCTTGTTGGATTCTCTGCTCCCTAAGATGCTTCCCTTGTTGTTTGGCCATGGCAGGATGGAGCAGGATCTAAGCATAGTGTTGACCCCATAATGGATCCTTGACAGTGACAGTGTCTTTGATACAAATGTCCCACAAGCTGTGGGGTAAGAGAGCTGGATTTACCTGACCTGCACGTGTTATGCATCACTCTACAGAAACTGCTACTACAGGGAGAGCATGCATTCTTTCCCATGCCATTTACTCTTACAGAGCCATTTGCCCTCACTTTCTCCAAAATACAGTCATATCTCTCAAACTGAGGGAAAATTAAGACATTTCCTAGGTTTGTAATGTGGGCCTGAGTAGATGAGGGACCAGTACCCCACAACCAGACCACTGAAGGTGCTACACTATGAGATGAAGATTTATGGGTAACTGCTACATTACTGCTACAGGAAAATTTAGAAACAGAGCATGCTGCAGTGGCAGAAGGCATCACAACTTCTGTGATAGTAACATAACTTCAGAAATGATGGACAACAAAACCTCCCACTGGACTCAAGAGCACCTGTTAAACCTCAGCACTTCTGAGAGGCAGGCCATGCTGCGAAAGCAGTCGTGAACCTTTGAAGATTCCAGCATTCCAAATCATAAGCTGAAAAAATGCATAGTAATAATAAAAAGATAAATAAGCAAAAAAATCATTGCTGTGAAGGACTGCTAATAGAATGTAATGAGAAGCTCACTGTTGATTACAGCATCAACTAATCTCCCTTGTGAACCAGAGGTAATAATATCTATAAGATGTAGAAAAAATACCTGTCTCCATTGACCTTGTGTTCCACCTCACTGACCCTCCATTTTGTTTACACTAGCCACATACAGGTGTAATTGCTTGCAGGGACTTATCAGCACAATTCAAAACAAAAAAGAACTGGCAGGGAAAAAAGCAAATGTTCATGATGTCTCCAGACATGCTTACAATTCATATTCATAACCTCCCTGTCTGAGCAGCCAAAGAACAAGCTCTAACAGTAGGAGGTTATGTACTTTTACAGGAATTATGCAAAAACACGAACTGTATTCCAACTGGTACAGCACCTAAGCAGTACTTCAGGGTTTTCTATGGCATCTTGATACAGAGAAGAAAGAAACTGGTCAAGTTCCCTACTTCATCCAGGTCTGGCAGATTCTGGCTTCATGTTTCACTAGCAGGAACCAGGCAACTTACCCAATTTCCAGACATTATGTACCTATCTCTTCTCTCTTCCACTCTCAAAAGACAGAGTTTTCTGAGTCACTCCTCACACAGAAGTTATTCCCTATCTATGGTAACACTTTCATACTTGCTGCCCTTTTCTGAACCTTTTCCAGCTTTAATATACCCTTTAGAAATGAGGGGAACAGCACACTGTAATCAAAGTGTGTGTGAATCATAGATCTATATGGTGGCATAGTGACATTTTCAATTTTGCTCTCTATTCCTTTCTCAATCGCTGCAAACATTTGATTTGCCTCTTCAACTGCTGCTAAGATACAGGTATCCCCAAATGATTGTCATGAAAACTTTTATTCTATGCCAGCCTTATAGAGTTCACCATGGGCAACTGCAGAAGAAGAATTTTTTTATTTCAAAAAAGACATTTCCAGACAGATATTTTCTAAGCTCTCTTTGGTTTTGAGTATAAAGTGATAATAAAGATACTAATTAGAGCATTCCAATTGCAACAAGGGAAAATACCAGATCACCGTCTGCCCTCCAGCCCTGGCATAAGTTAAAACTTTTGACGACACAGGAGTGGTGTGAATAGGCAGCTTTAACTTTCATCACTAACAGAAGTGAAAGCAAGAAAATTAGGTGCAGTGGGGCTTCTTTCTGTGCATTCCTGTTGTTTGCCCTGTCCTTCTCCCTTCTCTGTACCCATATCCCCAGTCCCTTACTTCAGCCAGCAGAGCTGGACAGAGGATACTTGCACCCCGGGCAGGGCAGAGCAGAAATGTGGCACAGAGGCAGCACAGTCATAGAGGCACTCCCCAGCCCAGGGCGAGCTGGCTCTGGCCCGTGATGCTTTAGACCTGGCTTTGAACTTCTTGGAAACAGAAACCAGAAATGCTCACACGACTATTCCCCAGGTCCCTGACCGTGCTCTCTTGTGTGAAGCACTGCAGAGCACACTAGGATCTATCAGCAACATCACAGGGAACACTCCATGTGGGTGCACAGTTAACTGTAAATGTTTTTACACCACTTACTTACACTCCTGTCATCCCCCAAGAGTCACAGTCATCAAGATACGTGACAATTTCCAGACAAGCCAATGCATTTCATTTACAACCTTCATTTACAACCTTCTCCTCTCAGTACAGTGTGGATTTTGTTCCCTGCAGCTGAGGGATGTGATAGAGTAATGATCAGTGCGTGCTAAAATTTGGCAATGAAGAGACAACCTAATAAAGGAGATAAAGAAGCATCTGACAGGGGAAAAAAAAATCAGTTTTCTGTTGAAGCATTTCCCCTTAGTGCATGTAGGAGCCAAAAGCAAGAGAGAGAGACACAGAGAAGCACTCTTGGGTGATTAAGTCCAGGAAGTGAGTGCTGAGAGCAGCACCAAAAAGGTAATTTGAGAAACTTCTCATTTTGTCAGATTTCAGCAAACTAATGAATCTTTTGCAGAAATTGACCTGTTTTGCCAAAGCAGCCATAGCTGACAGGCAATTTCCCTTCAAAAACCTAGGTTGCTAGCAAATTTCTGACAGCCCCTACACTCCCTGCTGTTTGGGAGATCAGGCTTTGTGACCCTAACATTTCCAGAGCAAACAGCCACGAGGCTGTCCCCCATTCCAGGGACACCAGAGGCTGAAGTGCCAGGAATCAGCAAGAGGCAGGCAAATAGATTGTCCTATAGCCTTCCACAGCTCTGTCCTCTGATGGTCCCTTGGCATACTTGGATCAGATTTACTTCCCTCTGAAGGGAGTTCAGGAGAAAAACAAACAAACAAACAAACAACAAAACAGCAACTGCTTTTTGCTCAGAAAATCCTGGCTTCTGCACATGCACCTTAGTCCTCAATGATGTTAAATCTTTCCACTTGGTTCTGGTGAGAGGACTCAGGCTCTCATCCACACTGCAGGCGCATCACCTATTCCCTCTGTGTGCTGTGCTCCTCATCTGCAAGGCAGGCAAGGTGCATCACAGACAGATTACAAATTTAAGGGCTGGTGTTCACAGTAGTGGAAAGACCAGTGCATTACTATTAATATTCTTCAGAGATCCTTTGTCCACCTAGCAGCTGAACATGACCAGATTCCCAATGACCTCATTTTCATTTATGTTGGGGTCCCTTACAAGGCAGAAGCACAGATGGACCATAAGGCAGGAATAGATCATATTAATTGCAGCTCAGAGTCCCTTTAAAGCAGACAGAGTGACATAAAGGGGCTTTTCTGTAAAGGAGAATCTGGTCCATCAGTCTTTTTAATGCCCAAAAGCAGGTGATAACAAGCTGCAGTGCACTTTACAGATGGCTGGCAGCACGTAATACAGAGTAACACACAGTAAATAGAGCCACTACCTTGTGAAGCCATCACATGCTGTAAATTGTCAGAGGAATAATGCTTTTAGCAGTGAACTTTAACATGGGGTTTAGGTTATGTACCAGCTGTGGGCTTTCACATAGGAAATTGATTTTAACAAATTCAAGTGTAACAGCCTTAACTGAGCAGTCAGATCAGATGGCAAATATAAGGAAAATGTGTTATTTACCCTGGTTTAAAATTATATATAGTAACCATTTTGCTATAGCCCTTCAGCTTTTAACCTGTTCTGGGCATGAATATGATCACCATAAAGAAATATTATTCAGCAACAGAGAACCCCAATATGGTTTTCTCTGACTGTGCCCCAACTCTTGATGGTTTCTGTCTGGGATCTGATCAAGATGAGGCCATCAGATCTGGTGTCTTCTCCTTTTTTCATATATTTCAAGTTAGGATTGTATCCCTTTTATGCAAAGAGCAAAATATGTGAAGAAAACCCCAATATAAAAGTCCCACGCAAGCATACAAAGAAGTACCAACAGTAGTCCTGGTGCATCAGTGGACAGCTCTCCCCTTCTGTGCAATACATCCCAACCTGATACAACAAAGCACTGTGGTTTTTGATTGTTCATGTATCTCACCAAGAATAGTAAACATTTCAGAAATACTTCAACTACTCCAGGCTTACCAGTCACTTCAGGTTTATCTTGAGCAACAGCACAACTTAAGCAGAAAACAGCCAAGTGTAAACATAATCAGAGGCAAAAACCAAACAGATTAGATGGGGAAGAAGGGCCCATCTTGTGTGTTCTCTAAAGGGGTTGCTGGTACCTTCAGTAAATGCCAGTGCACCTTTTTATGCCTCTATGTATTGTCCCAGTTGGTTCAGTTATGATTCTTCCTTTCACAAGCACAGCTTCTCTGTTGCCATAGCAGAAAGTGACCTTCAGAAATCAACCATGACAAGTTTTTATGGTAACAGGACCTTTGTTTTATGAGCTTAAATTAATCAGTTAATCTTACCTACTGTGTAGACATGTTTGTGCTCTAAAGTTATTATTCCCTGCAGCGAGATGTGTTAAGGCTCCAGGATTTGGGTTCAAAGCTCATGAAAAGGGCATCCTCAATTTGAAAAGCCTCTTAACTGATTACTTTCACTATAAATGACAAGAAGTATTTTATATTATTTGCTTATTGGAAGCCCTCTGCCCATGAGTTTTGAGAGTCAGCATCAGTAACATTTGCTCAGAAGATGATCTCCATGTGTATGTATTTAAAGGCTCACCTGTAATCTGTGCCTTTCATTTGGCAATCTCTGGTGCATGAAGACACAAAGCAGGTTGGTCTTTAACAAAAAGTGACAACATGTCAACCAAGCAGTAGAGACTGGACTTGCAGGATGTAGTGAGAAGTGGTCTGCAGCTGATCCCTAAAACCATAATCACAGAATCATTTAGTTTGGAAAAGACCTCTGAGATCATTGAGTCCAGCCTTTGGCTCACTACCACGTTGTCAAGTAGACCACAGCACAATGTGCCACATCCAGTCACTTCTTGAACACCTCCAGACTCCACCACCTCCCTGGCCAGCCCATTCCAATGCTTAATAGCCATTTCTGTGAGGGAATTCTTCCTGATGCCCAACCTAAACCCCCTATGGTGCAGATTGAGGCCATTTCCTCTTGTCCTGTCACTTGTTACCTGGGAAAAAGGCCGACCCCCTGCCGGGTCCTGCATTTTGGCCACAACAACCCCTGCAGCGCTACAGGCTGGGCACAGAGTGGCTGGAGAGCAGCCAGGCAGAAAGGGACCTGGGAGTTTGGATTGACAGGAAGCTGAACATGAGCCAGCAGTGTGCCCAGGTGGCCAAGAAGGCCAATGGTATCCTGGCCTGGATCAGGAACAGTGTGGTGAGCAGGGAAGTGATCCTTCCCCTGTACTCAGCACTGGTGAGGTCACACATTGAGCATTGTGTTCAGCTCTGGGCCCCTCAGTTCAGGGAGGATATTGAGGTGCTGGAGCGAGTCCAGAGAAGAGCAACCAAGCTGGTGAAGGGACTTGAGAACAAGTCCTGTGAGGAGAGGCTGAGGGAGCTGAGGTTGTTTAGCCTGGAAAAGAGGAGGCTCAGGGGAGATCTCATCACTCTCTACAAACACCTGAAATGAAGTTGCAGCCAGGTGGGGGTTGGTCTCTTCTCCCTGGCAACTATCAGTAAGACAAGAGGGCATGGACTCAAGCTCTGTCAGGAGAGGTTTAGATTAGATATTAGGAAGAAATTCTTTACAGAGAGGGTAATCAGGCATTGGAATGGGCTGCCCAGGGAGGTGGTGGATTCTCTGCCCCTGGAGAAGAACTGGCTGGAGAGAGACTGGATGTGGCACTTAGTGCCACAGTCTAGTAACTGTGGTGGTAGTGAATCAAGGGTTGGACTTAATGATCTCAGAGGTCCCCTCCAACCCATCTGATTCTATGATTCTATGAAAGGCCCACTGATCTGCAAAACAATGTGATCTGAGAAAACACATGGCCAAAACAGATTTTCTTACTTTGACTAAAGTAAGATTTCAATGAAAACGAAAAGCAAATTTTGACTGCATGTTCACATTTCATCCTCATGTGAGAAACCTGGCAACAGATGAGGGCTGGTATGACTAGTCCTCCAAGGAAAAAAGAAAAATTCTGATCTTCTTAAGAGTGAAACAAGGTTGACAGATAAGCCATAGCTTCCTGAATATGTGAAGTAGTAATGTATAATTTTCAGAAGTCACTTTGCCTTTTGTAATTCTAAATCCTGCTGATTTTTAGTGAGAATTATAACCACATTTTCATAAGCACTTAGGAGCGTTATGTACCATTTTCAGAAGTCAAACTATTATGAGCTTAAAATGATGTGCATTGATGTAAGTCCATAAAATTCAGTTCCTTTACTGCTGTTGGGAATGGAGCTAAAGGATCCTAAGCCATCTCAATAGCCGTGGAAAAAATTACACGAGAACCTATCATGCTAATGAACTCAACCACTTGAAATATTTTGTTCTCCTAATTGCCCTGTATAAATCTGACCACACTGGCCAGGTCTTCACAAAGAAATTAACTTGGAAATCCGAATGAAGGAAGATAGATACTCTTAAAAACCCAGCTCTCTCTTTTCCAGCTCCATCTCATCATGCTGATCTATTAGCTCCATCCGTCATTCTGGCACTGCTATCCTACTGATGGCTTACAAAGCATTTGGCAGCAGCAGAAAGAACCCCTAGGGAAGCTGTTTTCTTCTGATATAATTATTTTTCAATCTTATAGATGAAGTGCTTAATTAAAACAGAAGAACATAGCTTGGAGAACCATGAAGAACATGCATTAAATCTTGGTCCATACTCTCAGAGGCTCACAGAACTGAGATGCATCAGGCTGATGATGAAAAATGAAGACACCGAAGAGTTAGTTCACACTATGAAACATTTTCCCAGATTTCACCACGAACAAAATTCCCATTTAAGCTAAGTATCCACTCAGCAGTAGTCAAAGGCAAGGCTTGAGGTGAACAACTGAACAGAATGAACAAGTTGTGTGAACAACTGAAAGTACCATGGGTAGCAGCATCTCCCTCAGCCACAGCTGCATCCAAACTGAGTTTTTCTGACACTCCTGAGTACGTCAGTGACCAGGCTGATTTTCTGGTAACCAGCTAATAAAGTAAAAAATATCTTGAGCCACAGTTCCAGATTAAACTGTGCTGTTGCCTTGCACTAGCCCTTCAGCTGTTCTGATAAGATAGCAAGTTGGGTCAAACGTATAAATATTCAGTAATGAAACCTTATTCTTGATAATAAGAATACTTTAGTTTTCAGCCCTACAAAACCATGTTTCTGGTTCACATGCTGGAAAAAAATATCTTCTGAGGCAGGTGCAGCTATAATGTGTATCTTGTTTAAATTTGGGAATTAAAAGATTTTTGGTTATCAGTACAGTAAGCAGCAGTGCTTCCCAAGCCCTTAATCTTACTGCAGATCTGTTTTCTATCGCTGCATTTCTCTACATCATGATTTTTCCCAACCTGATTAACCAACAAAACTGGTCTTATCAAGACATCAAAACAACACTGTGAAAAAAGTGCCCATGCTGCAAAAAAAAACGTATTCCAGAGCATACTTGAGAGAAAAAACACACTTAAACAGACTGCTCTCCAGGGACAGGGAGGAAAAATATGCTCTGAACTGATTCACCACATAGATGATAAAATAAAATAGGTTTTCACTGCACTTGTCACTTCATCCCTAGCTAGGATTAAATCCATTTAATCAATAGTATACACATTCTATCACCAAAAAAAAAAATCAGAACATGCAGTTAAAACTTGCAGGCATTGCTATCCTCTATCAGTTTTAAGAGACTTAAAATCTAGAGCCTTCTTAAAAGCACCGGTCACTCTTGGCTTACTTGGCAGTTCCTTTTTTACCCATTGTTTTGAGCCTTCTTTAACCCCAAGCTCGAGTCTTTTTCTTTTAAAATTAACCTTTCCTAATTTTCATAAATTTTCACCGTTTAGTTTTCATAAATGTGTGCACAACTACCACTGAGTAATACAACTGCTAGAAGAACCCAATTGTTGTCAATGCCCCTTTTTAAATCTTAACCTGTGGCTACATTTCACAGAAGAGCTCATAAAATACCACTAAGCATGCAATATAAAATTCAGCTCTAACTAACCATCTCCTTGTAGCTTCTTGAAGTAATTTGTCTGTAATTCATGTAAATCCATTTAATTACAGAATCAGTCAAATAAATGTAACGGCATATCGACAGTGAGGAATTTCAAATAGCTCTGTTTCTATTCATAAATCTATACAAACCTCACCAATCAACCTTGAAGACACAAGTATGGACGTGCTGTAAATTCATCCATGTTTAGAAGACTACAAAATTCTGGCCTAAGTGGTAGCAAAAGAAAGAGACTGTGATCACAGCATCCTTTCTTCTTTGACCCTACAATAACAGAGACTGAGGAGATAGAAAACCTCACAAGGCACAGATTTGCTACAAAGCTTCAGTCCTTTTTGGGCATTTAAGTTGCAGCTTGTGCCTTCACTAATCTCTCTGTGAAATACCAGACTGTTATGTCCCAAGGATGCAAAAGCCTCACTGTAGCCTCTTTTTAAATTTCAATTATCCATCCAAGAGTAGGCTACCATAATTCTTCATTAATGTAGGATCCACAGGGTCATCAACATTTCAAACAGCGTCAGAGGCTGAGCCTGTTAAAAATACACTCATACATTTTATCAAGGGCTTTTTTTCATTTAACAGGAGAATAGTGAGCAGAATTCCTCTACATTAGCTAATCCTCCAGGCTCTCATTTAAATAACTTCATTAACTTTATCTTGAAATTAGTCTGGGTAATACCAAGTCATAACACTGAATCCAAACAAACACAAGACATTGAAAAAAAAAATTATCAATTATTACCTAGTCATGTTGGATTGGAACAGGCACATATCTAGATAATATCATCAGATTTAACCAATATCTCTCCTTGATAAATCTTCCTCAAGCTAACCAAGCCAGAGTCACGAAGTAACACAAAGAACTTACTAATCCATAAAGAAATATGTACCATTTCTAGACTGATATTAACTCCTTATTTGAAAAAGACAATAATTATTTGAGTGAGAGTACAGATGATTTATGGACAGAGACTAAGCTACTACCACCTCTGTAATTAGAAAGCCTCTTCTTTCTTAGACCACCTGATATTTCTAATCAAGAAAGTGTCTTGCTGGTCAGAGAACACAATCATGTTCCTATCTCCTGTAGCTGAAACTACAGCAATCTCTTCACTATTATCTTTAAACTCTGGTACTGAAAAGCTTGGTCTCGGTCTTGGCCTGATTACTTAATCCAACACGAGTAGTGACAGTGTGAGATAAGGAGTGAGAGAGAACTAGATCTCTGCAAATCAAATATGCCTGAAAAGTTGTGGTACAGAAGAGGAAGTGCAGTGTACTACGCACCAACCTAAGTACTGAGTGTGCAGTATGTAACTCAAAAATACTTTCTAGTCACAAGATTCAGGAAAGAAGTATTTCCATCCACATGTGTCAGGAGACATTTGCACCATCCCTGTTTCAGTAAGTGGATGATTTCCAGCACACCATTATCCTCCTACCTACTCGTATTCCACAGAGAATGGAAAAAGCCATTATCAGATGAGATTTACAAAAATCATTTACAACCATGAAATGTTCTGCAGAGGTCTAGTTAGAGCATGGATCCTTCACCATCCATGCTGTTGTGTGAAGGAAAATTGAGATTATATATGTAATCGAGCCAGAATACTTATATTAAAATGACTGCATCTGATGAACATTCACATTTGGGATCTTGGACAGGGCCAGCAAACAGAAATATCTAAGCATTGAAATTGGATGCATATTTAATACCATCCTCCAAAGCTTCACAACGTTCTGGAGTGGGCATGATCTTGTGTCCCCTTTTGGTCCTATTTGAAGCAATGACATTTAAGCAATCATAGATTTTAAGTTTCCATTATAGACTGTGTTTGTATTACCTTAGCACACAACAAAGTTTTGGCCAAGACTGCCCTCATAGCTTTGCCTCTCAGTTATTCACTTTTTGGTTGTACCCTAATCAGAATAGTTTGTATTATCCTTCCTTCCCTAACCAGTTTCAAAGGTAAAAAACACTATTTGTTGTGTTTATTCAACCAGGTTTACGTGACAACTTCAGAATAACAGAGTGAGAGAATTATTTTCAGCTGCAGTGCAGAAAGTAGACAGGGATGGGCAGTGCCATTTACTCTCAGTTGCTACCATCAATCAGTCCAAGTTCACTTTCACGTAACACTAACTTCTTGCTGCTTAGTTGGATGGTACAGGGTAAACACAAGTCTCATCCACTGGAAAATTCTCTTCCATGACATCTTTCCAGATAACCCAAAACACTCAATCAGTTGGATGAGTTCTTGAATGGATTTCAGACGCTCTGATCATTATCATCATTTATCCTCCAAACTATCTTTGCAATCAGAGAAGAGGCCTCAGATGAGAAGAGCCCCCACTGTGCTGCACACCAAAATCCTCACACTGGGACTTGGTGCCTACACCAAGGAGCATAAAGTCAAAATGAAGGGTGAGATGCATGAGCAAGTTAAGAAGCAATTTGCCACGCATCCTGAGTGCAGCAGAGCCAGAACTCAAACCCAGATCTCCAGAGCTCCAATCCCAGCTTCTAACCACTTTGAAATAGACCCCACCACATTTTTTTCCCACATCGCAATTTAAATTTCAAATCCTTTGCTGCATTTCATTTGAAATAGTCCAGTTTACTTAGCATCTCCAAGCCACACTTGAACACATATGCAATGAGCAAGTCTTTTATCTCACTGTGATAGCACAGGCTGCATTTTAAATACAAAGAAAGACTCATAAAAGCATGTAGAAAGACAGTTCTGCTTCTCACTCACTCACCTGTTTGAGACACAGTAATAGTTCCTGCACATAGTGTATAATAAAGACAACTCTGTTTCCTGACACAGTGCTATTTGTGTCATATGCATATACAAAATAGCACGGAAAATTGTGGGTGCATAGAGGTATAACTGAGAGCAAACTGAAAAAGACAGTTTGGGGGTTCATAAAATGTGGTGTTTTTTCAAACCTCCATGCTGCCCTTTTCCCCATAACTTCTATGCTTTTCATATCCTGGCCACAAGTAGCACTCTGATAAAGTCAGTGGTACAACTTCCATTGACTTAACCATGCCAGAAGTCAATTTCCTGAAATTCTGTAAGAAAATCCTCTCTTATAGTATACCCTCCTTGACCAGAGAAATACTATCAATCTAAAAAATTTGTTCTAGTGGAAACCAAAGGTGAAATCTCTCCATCTCCCTGATTTTCATACTCTTCCAGTTTCACTCTGTAATTACAGTCATCCTTCAAAACAAAACAGTCCTTTGTTTCCATACTCTTTTTTTTCACCATCATCAAAAGCAATGTAATTATTTAGACTGATGGATTGCTATCAGAAAAAGGGTTTTTTATTACATGTAAAAGGGTTATTTGGCAATATTTTCAGCACGGTGGTAATATTTTTTTCATAAACTAATACTATAGATTAAAAAAAAAAAAAAGCCCACCCTGAATTTCTTTGCTTCACGCTGCACAAGGATTGTTTTCTCCTAGAAAGCCAGTATGAAATACAAAAAACTAATCCAAGATGATGGCCCCAGCTAAAGAGACATGGTGAGTCATTTCTTTTAAATTAAAACCATTCACCATTTACCAGATCATCTACTTGAGACAACCACTATTATTTTTCTTCCCCTTTAAACACAGCCCACAGAAAAAGTGAGACAGAATGATGCTACCCCCAAACCAGAAGGAAGAAAACTGGCTTCCTTATCTTCCATGGCATTTTTAATTCAAGATTTTCAGACTATTCCAATTATCAAATATAGTCAACTTCCACTTATAAATATACCTCATCTACTGTCTGTACCTCATTAAAAACAAAAAATAAAGACAAATTACTATCGAAATTATACAGAATAACAAGCACTGGTAGAGTCCAGCAATACATAAGGCTGGCACTTTCAACTACTCAGGGTTGATTAAATTCTCTTCAACACAGAGACAGAGTACAACAGATCATCTGAAAAATAGCTATAGTCACACTGGAATATGTCATTATAATCAGTTAGATTAGTATTTACTTTTATCAGAGCTTTGTAACTGTTAGCATTTTGCCTACAAGGATCCTAAGGAACTATTTGATTAGGGTCCAATGTTGATTCATGTAATTACAATCAAGGCGATATCTATTGCATAACTAAAGAACACTTTGTATTTTCAAAAATAATACTGAATTTTGGGATCTGCTGTGAATTCAAGTAGAACATCCTACCTTTCCAGGATTTAGAAATACAGCACAGAGGCATGTTTTGACCTGAAGTTTCACATAATGTACACTCTCTTGCTTTTGGCTTGCTTTGTCACATGCCATGCACAATGCCTGGCAGAACTTTGGAGCTGACCCTGCAAAGCCGCACCCAGATTTAAGATGCCTAATTAATTAATTAATTAATTAAAACTCAACCATAACTACACAGAACCAAAGAGACTGGCAGAATCACTTGGCTCTTGCACAGGCCAGCTGTCAGCAGGAGAAGCTCTCGTGTTCTTCATTGCCTCACCATCCCTTTACTACACTAAGTTCTGCAGTAGGGTTGAATGTCTCCTACCAGTTTAGGAACAGCAGGTGCTTCCCCTTTTCTGGTCACTACTGCTTTCTCTTGACCAAAACAAAACACAAAACTGGGTGTTCTCATGTGCCTATGGCGCCCAGACAGATGCCTCTGGTTCTTTTGTGGGACCCCTATAGAAAAGAATTTTAGAAAGGGCATCAAGGGCAGTCTTACACATTCTCTGACCCATTCCAAAAGCAATATCACTCATAACTTTTTCCTCAGAAACTTATTTACCTTCTTCTTAAAAACCTGTATGCTAGTTGTTTATGTAGCCCTGCTGTTAGAAAGCTTTTCCCACTTTCTGATACAAGTTTTCCTCCAAGGGAGTGTAAGCCCACCACTTGTTGTGCTATCTGTAGCAGACATGGAGCATACCTGAGGTGGCCATTTGGTTTTATTTTATGAACTCTCACAGCCATGAAGCTATCCTGTCTCTAGATTAAACAGATTAACCCTTTCAACCTTTCCTCACTGCCTGTGTTCTCCAGATCTCTGATCTTCACTCACTGCAAGCCTCCACGTGGGGCCTGAAACAGGACAAAAGGCTCCAGCTGCAACCCTGCCAGTGCCAACCACAGCACAAAGGTTGTTTCTGGTGTTTTGCAGACGATGGTCCTGTTTATGTTACCTTGCACCACTATGAGAACCTCAACTGCTGTTCAGTTTGTTATTCACCATAACCCCACATCCTTCCTGGAGCGACTGCCAGCAAGCCGTTCATTCATCTTTTAATCTCACACATAATTTATACCTCGTCATAGGACTCTGTGCCTGTCCTTGAACTGAATCCCACTTAATTCAAATGAGTTCTTATAATTGTCAAGATTATTTTGAATGTTAATCCTTTCACCCAAATGCTCGCAGCCTTTCCAGCTGAGAGTGGCCTAGAAACGCAATACATGTATTTTCTAGTTCCTCACACAAATGACTGCTCTTTGAACTGACAGGCACCAGACTAACCACACCCTCCCAAGGAACCCCACACATGGTATCGTCCCCATCTGACAGAAACTCACAGGCAGCTGCTTTTCAAGACTCTCCCCAAAATAATACTCTCATTTTCTGTGTCCTTAGTTTACAATAATCTCATTCAAAATACCATCAAGAAGCCCTCTTGCAGTGAAGACACAAGTTGCCATTTCCTTATTGACATGGTCTGCTATCCTAATGTGTAAGGAAATTAGGATTGCTGTCATGGTTTAACACATTTGGTTCAAAGCTATTTCAAATGTTGACCCACCCTGGAACCTCATCCATCCTTTCCTAGTTTTGAGAAGCAATTCCTGATGGATTTTAACTGAGCCAGCCATTCCTCTTCAACACTTCAACTGCCCCAACTTATTTCCCTGTTTTAACCTGAGCTGTTATCCATTCTCCCCAAGGTTAGCTGTGGCACCTGCCTGATCACTGCTAAGAATTTTTTAACAACTAAATACAAGGGAAAAAAAAAAATCCCTCAAAAACATTAAGTGCTTCTCCTTGACATCAGCTTGTTGTTCGGACAAAAACTTTACTCTGATTTGCCAGCCAGCTCTAGGGAATACAACATCACCTTTCTTCTTTACCCTGAAACTTCCTGCTGGCTCATCTCCCACCACACTGTAGCTCTGTTAACAACCCCACAGGCTCCCTAACCTGCCTCCTCCTCCTCCCTTGCCTCCTCCACCTGCATGCTGCTCCCTTTCATAGCATCATTCAGCCATGTGATTTATCCCACTCAATCTCTGATATGGCTAATTAAGTCATCTTTTCGATTGCACATAAAAACGCTCAGGTCCTCCTGCTAGAGGTAAGTATTATTTGAGAGGAAAAGAAAAATTGCTTCTAAAACAAGGTGTCTAAACAAGACTTCTACTCTAGGAGTCCAAAGTAGGATTTTTAACAGATCCTAATCTATGTGCTTTAATTCACCTCAAGCATCGGTGAATTAAGTCCTCCTATTACTCCACTCCTGATTATACTCAATGAAATCTCCTATAAAACAGTACATAAGCTGTTTTCTTCCTCATTATGTTTCCTTATCTCTAGTGTTTAAGCCATTTATATTATTTTCTTCACTAATAAGCAGATTTGTCAAAATTACTCTGACAAGTAATTTTAATTAGAAAAACAATTTTTTTTTCAATTAAACCTTTCTCTCGACTCCCTTTTAACTTGGAAAAAAACTTTAAAAGCCAAGTTGTAATAAGCATCTGATGCAACCAACAATCATGACACCATTGATCAAAAATAAAAATAAAATTCTTGAGACAAACTAGATAAACAGCCATGAAATTTTCAAGGAAAAAAAGGAGATGAAGTTAAATACCTGGCTGCTTGGTGTAATTACCTTTGCCCTCCTTTCCCACACTATTTAATCTTATTTTAAATAAACTTCTCCTTACATGGGTTCACACCTGGCTGTCAGCTTTTAGGAGCACTCACCCAGAAGAGTACACAAGGACTGCCATGGTTACTAAGCCTTGGGTATAAACAGTTAGTAGCAGGTTCCTTTTAAAAAGAAAAAGGTGGTGCTCATCTGATGGGCCCTGAGCTCTCATGGTGTCCCTTAAACAAGGCAACCAGTGAGGTTTGCTGTCTCCTCACAGACGACACATGGAGACACGGCACACCTCAAAAGACCACCGAGGTCTCTGTAAACTACCTTTCCAAATGTAGTTGCAAAGGTACCTTTCAAAGGGCCCTCCCACAAGGCTTGGTACCACCAGCATCCCTGACACATCACCTCCCCTCTGCTTTCCTAAGGACCTCCCGTGCCTATTCTCCTCAGCAAATTTTACCACTAATAAGAGTGTTATAGGAAAGAAAGAGCATAGACTGACATGGAAACACGATGTACTAAAGCACAGCAGGGCACCCAGAACCTCCATGGCCCTGCAGCACCTCCTGGGAGAGCACAGCCTGGCTGCCCTTGCCCCCGAGCAGGGAGCTGCAGTGAGGGTCACCGACTGGGCAATAAACCCTTGCATTAGGTACACTGCAGGACCCCAGGTTAAGAAATCATGGAGTACTCACTGACTAGTCCCAGCCAGCCTGGATAGATTTGGTTTTTTTAGCTCCATCTGGTGGGCAAACAGGCTGCTTCTGGGCCACAAACAGCCATTCCCTTTTAATAGTCACTGTTTTATGAGTAAAAGAGATTATTAAAGAAGATCGTCTTCATTAACAGCAATTTTTGCTTCTCCTGGGAAGAACTCCATTTATAAAGAATAAAATGCATCCCTGCTGGCTGGGATAACTTCTGCATGTCTCTTTCTATTTCTACGTATTTCTGTTAAAGACCTGTGTTTACCTTCACAGGTCCCAGACAGTTGAAACTACAGTCCCAAAAAACAGTTGTGTCTCCTGGGACTCAAAGTACCACGGTGAAAGCAATCATCAGGCAATTCATGAACAACTTGTAGGTAGAAATGGAGCAAACACAACACCTGCAAGTGGACTGTCTGCTGCTACTACTGTGCATAACCACGGCACAGTCACTGGGGTCAATTCCTTCAGTCACCACCCAAGGATTTGATTCTGCTTGGAAGAGTGGAAGGAGTTGTAAATTGCACCCCCACTGTGCATGTTTCCTCAATAAAGACCTTACCTACCTCTTCCCTAATAAGATGGATGAGAAGAAAGTTCCTTCAACAGGAACTCATGACAAAGAATTCAGTAACTCCTTGAACTTGTCCTTGCCCATATGTTTCAGAAAAATATAAACATTGCATAGGAAAAAGGTCCAGTGAAAGGCAGGTCATTATAATATATGGCTGCATTTAAATTCATGATGGATTTCATTTGTTCATCCCATTGACAGGCTCTGGAATAATTTTTCCTTCTCTGTTGTCAGATTTTTTTATACTTGAGAAACAATAGGGGTCTAATAATTGAACTAAGGAACAAGATAGTCCCAGCCATTTTGTCTATGCACTCAGGCTAATGATAGAAGCAAAAAGAAAATATTTAGTTAAGTATCTTTGTCTGCAAGCTGGATGCAAACCAACGGCATTAATAACCCCGTTTAAGACAGACATATGGACCAAAGCCCTAGATCATATCACTGTAATTGTGATTACAATAGGTTTCTAGTCACTGAAATATGTGTCCCAGTTTAACAAGGTCCCTGCTGTCACTATTTTTTGAAGTTAAAGCAATAAATAGTTCTGCACTCTCGATTTCTGTTTTAAAAAAGAAACAGTCCTAATGGTATTGCTATGGCCTTTTCAACGTCAGAGTTCCCTTCTGTCGTTATCCTTTTTATTACATTTGAGTTAATTTATTACATGACAAAAATATTTCTCCCACTCACAACCCTCCATTTACAATAGCAACTGTATTTAATTGCATTTAATAAGTATCAACTTTTTTAATTTAGAGTAAAAATGCTTTCCTATCAAGCAAATCTACTCCATCTTAAGCTACATTTAGTAATTATCATGACCAAAATCTGCTTTTTTAATTCCTGAAGATGCAGACTTGGCTCATCTTAGACTTTTCATAGCAAAACATCTTTTAAAGGAAGATATTGTCCTTATTGTATAGGTGATGGGGCAGGTAAGGCACAAAGAGATGAAGTATTTCCCCTCTGGAGGTGAAAATAGGAATTGAGTGCAGCTCCACAGACTTCCGATGCAGTACCATATCCCATGATGTGATACAGATCCTTCATGTACTCTATTGCTAAAACTGCTTGCTATGTAAAAGCTTCTCAGTTTGCAAAGGTATCTACTGGCAGCTCTGAAAAAACGACAGGTTCTGTTTCAATTCAGCTACAATTTCTGCTTGAGCTCCACAGCAGACACCCTCCTGGAAGAGCAGGGCTGTGCCTCTCACTTGCTCATTTAATGACATGCAGCTGTTTATTATCCATGGTATCTTTGTTTCTCAGAGGAGACAGACTGCCTGAATATGCAGCTATGTACTCATATGTGAACAGCACTGATGAGTCACATCATGAAATTTTACTCATCTAATCTAATTGAATCTATCCCAGACAGTAATAACACTAAAGGGAAAAAAAAAAGGGGGGGGGAATTTCACAGCCTCTGTTCCCTTTTCATAAAAAGCTCAGCTCTGAGTGCAATCCACCAGGGCAATATTTGAATGCTACAGTGCACAGATGCAGTCACACAGAAAATTAGAACTGCTCCAAATTAAAAAAAAAAAAAAGCTGTAGTACATAGCTGCGTCAGTACGAGCTCAACAGTGGAAAAGTACTTCATCTGCTTAGCCCCCTTTCTACTCTGTTGGTGACGTCAGTCAGGCACTAATGAAAGCCCAATTAGCATATCACCTTGTGTGTTTGAATGTACAAGTGGAGCAGCTGATGATTCTCTTCTGAGATTTTAAATAACTACCGAAGCTGAGCCAGAGCTGCTGCTTGGTAGGAAAGATTTAGCTTCATAACATACCCAGTTCCCTCTGCAACACAAACAAATGTGCCAACGGCGGAAAAAACCCCAACCCAGAACAGATGTATTTCTCCAAGGAAAGCAACACAAACCAGCTCCAATTTTGAACAGCATTTCATTTGGCCCTTATTCTAGAATAAACTGAGTTTGAAAACTCCATTGACTCACTTGCTCACAAAAATCAGAGCATATACATGGGTGAGCTTTAGGAAAGCCAGAACCCTTGTCACTGTCCTGCCAATTTTCCAGTTGACAGTGACTGAAGGGCAAACAGCCAAAGGACACAAAGTGCATCCTTCTACTGTAAAAGAACACCCTGCTATCAGCCAGCACAGAAAAGAAAGGGAATTTGCAGACCACGCAAGTTCAAACCTTGCCTGAAGTCTCTGATGGGGAGGGTTCTGTGTTCTATGATTTCAGGGCTCTGTGATTCCCCACAAGCCCCATTTAGCCACCAGTGTCCAAGGGAGGACAGCAACGCATGGCCCTCCTCCCATCCTTCTTTCCTGAACACCTGCATCCAGCTACTTGTGCCTTAAGCACAGATGTGAGTGCTGCCATCCAGGGAGCCACAAGTCATTTTCAGTAGAGCACTGCATCAATAACTGGGACTAGATTTCAAATGACCAAAATGAATAGTGGAGATGGAGGCGAGATGAGAGCTGAAAGAGGAACCAACCTGCTGAAGCAATGCAACGCTGATGGACAAGAGAGAAAAAATGAAAGGCCTAAGTCTGTAGCAAGAAGCTGCCTATTAAACTCCCTGTACCTGGACTGAAAGCAGGAACAGAGGCTTCTGCCAGACCTTAGAGAAATCCTAAATGACACCGCTGTTTTGCAGCATTTGAGGGCTAGAAAACTGAAAATCTATGTCAATCCAACAGCAATGACAAGGAAGTGCAGTACTCTAAGCAAGAACTTCTACCCTCACCCAGATAAAGACTATCTAAAAGAAACAGGAATTCAAGCCCAGCGGGACTTCCTTGCAATCTCTGTTGAAGTGACAAGGCTACTTATGAGGTTCAACCGGATTTGTAAAGTGCTAGTGTTGATCATTCTGCCTACATGGACGAAAATCAAACCCCAAACACAAATACTCCAAGAGCAACCCTTCAATTCCCATACACCCCAAAGAGCTTCTGCCCACTCCCTAGTCCCTTCCTGAGACTTCCTATTTCACCATGGCAGTCTTAGGACACCAAACAGTCTGTGACCATCAGTGAACACTTCACAAGCAGACCAAACCACAACAGATTTAAAAAGGTTGTGTTAAATGAGATCATGTCCTTGAGTGATTTTCAGGCTCAGTCCATGCTCTTACTCATAGTCAATCACATTAACCCATGCCAGGTTTTGCAGACAAAAGGCAAAATGCTAATTAGTCAAATAGGAAGATGATACTGCATTTAATCTTTATTAAACATGCCTACAGTGTACACAGATGTAATTAAAGTTTGGGCTTTGATTTGGCAAGTATCTTCTTTAAATAATCTTTCACTGCTCTTTCTCCTCAGTGTTTCACCAAAATCAAGAGATGTCCTTCAGCTCCTCTCCCACCCTTGGGGATAATCAAATGTTTTATAGCTCTGCAAACCTTAAAAGGGCCAAACACTACAGCTATAGATGAAAGGGAATTATCTTCAAGGTGCTTTCTCATTTTCTTTCCTGGAGTGGGGAGACTTACCAGATAGCTGAGGCAAAAGAGCAGAGCCCTGTTCCAGGGTGCAGAATAAGAACACAGACTCAGTATCGTGGCTCCTTCCAAGTGGTGATCTATCTTCTAAATGATCTAGGGGAAAAAGAGACAATACTGAAAAACTTTAACACTGGAGTGAGGTACTTCTTGCCAGATTATATATTTCATCTTATAGTTTCTCATGAGAGAAATTATTTTGCTAATTACGTCTAATGATTTTTTATGTAAGAAATTTTCCAAAAGATTTTACATTCATTCTCACAGCACTAAAGAGAACCTGTCACATTGGTCTAAGCCCATACTTAAGCTTTTCAACAAATAAAGAAGGCACAAACAGTTGTGATGAAAAATTCCACACGTCAACAGAAATATGTTTTATTTTGAGTCCTCCTCGTTTTCTTTGAAAACATCCTTCCATTACACCATAAATTAAAGCAGACCGGAAATACAAGATGAGCTGACCTCTTTTAGCATTCAATAAACTCAGTATACAACAGAAATCAGGAAAAGGAATACCAGCTGCATAAACAACAAGAAGTAAAATTGACATCTAATGGTATTTATTTCAATACTCAAATAGCATCCAAGATCAGCATTTCTAAACAATCACTCTATAAATTAGAATACAGGAGTGTCTCCTTATAGCATTCTAACACTGAAGATAAAAAGACCAAAACTAATCTTTAAAACTAGATCAATTGGCAAATCAGTTCTAGCAAAAGGGTATTTGAACAGAGCAGCAGTCACAATTGGATCTGATCTTTGGAAAAGTTTTCTTCCCAAACAGTCTTACAGTCTTAAAATCCCCCAGAAATACCTAGACAAGAGCAAATGCAACTGCAATAGCACAACTGAGACAAACATAATGAGATCTTCTCCCCACAGTGATTTAGAGACATGGGGTATAGGAGATTTAAAAGTGCTCTTGTCCAATTTCAGGTCATTAACACCTGCAGAGTGGGAGTGAACAGCTGCATCACCCAAAGGCAATGCTTTGCATTGACTTCCCTTACGCATCAGCAGCTCCAACTAAACTTCCAAAATGTCCCTAACTGCTCTGCAACAACACACAGGCAGCTATACCCTCCCTTATTCTAGAGGAAACAAAATTTAAATCCAATACAGTCAGCAGTTTCATCCAAGTAAAATGAAAGGAGAACCGAGCTCTCTCTTTCAAAATTGACAAAGTGATTTGCAAGCTGTAATGTAGAGTTCCGGCTTCCCCTTCCTGGGGCTGAATAACGAGTCTGCACACCAAGTATCTGCGAATCTAAAAGTACTCACTTCTCAAAGACTGCTACTTGAAATGACTAATCTGAATCAATAATAAGGACACAATTGATTCTTTATTTGCTTCTAGTGCTTGCCCTTATTGACTTACAGTGTACTACATTTCAAAAATTCATAGGGGTCTTTGTTTGCTTCCAGAGAAAACATTTATTTCAGATAATCTTGCCTCCACAAAGTTATTTTTCAATTTTCTTCAGTCACCGCTGTGCCTTCAGGAATGTCTGATTACCCATAAAATGCCTTTTGACAGCTCAGATTCATTACTAAATTACCACATTTAAATTTTTCATGTGCACAGGGCAATTTCTTTTATGAATGACTGCCAGCAACATTTCACTAAATCTGAATGAATTTTTAAAGGATTCTAATTGCCACTTAGATGTCCCTATAACTCTTGTTTTAAAGGTTTTCATTTCTTTTAGTCATACTTATCCGTGTTCAATGCAAACATGTTCCCTCTCACATTTTATATCACAGAAAATTATTTACATCAGAAACAAAGAAATATGAAACTGGTGGTACTACATAACCAGACTGCACAGTAGAAATGATTCATAGTCAAAGTCTTGAGAATGAATAATTATCTGTAACCCTCATTTGGAGCTTTTGCATCAAGTTACATTATTCATTTGGGTTTTGGCAGGAGAAATTAATGAATACCAACTTGACAGACACCTTAAAAAATTATAAATTTTTCAAGCAGTTGGGCCAAACTAAACCTTTAATATGTCCAGTGAAAGAAAAAAGGGAGGTGCAAAAGCAGTGGGGTTTTTTTAGTACTGAAATTTATAAAAGCACAGATAAAAATACATATTCAGAAAGGACAGGTGGGTTTTAAATTACCCCACTAAGATAGGTTGGATTTCTGACTTGTCTCCCAGTGGAGTGTCATCAGGAAATTTCATTAACACAGTCTAATTTTTATGCCAAGGTTGCTAATTAAAATTATAAACAAGACCAGAAATAAACTAATCATTGATGAACACCCCCAATAAGACCCAGCTAGGCATATGCTTCTCTTTGAAGTGCCACACTTCATGGCACGTTCTTCATCCAAGTGCTTGCCAACTTCAGAGATTTTTCTATTTCTCCTTCCATTTCCCCTGATCCCTATCAGTTTGGAGAGAGGCACCAAACCAAATGTTGCCTTGAAAACCAGACGGATTAATGCTCCTTTAACTCTTTTGTCTAGAAAGTCCAAGATCAGGTTAACAGGAAAGGAACAGGAGCGGATGTCTACAACGCCTCCTGGAAGCTGTCCTGAGTTAGGTCTAGAAAGCAAACCCACCTGCTGCATGGACAGCAAACCCGAACACAGAGCTCCAAGCAGGATCAGTGAGAGCTGGCAGGTCAGGACACCACTGAGAATGCTTGTCCAAGTCACCTACACTGTGCATGGGCAGAAAAATGGGAGTATCCCAGGCAAGATATGGGGCAGAGAGGTAGCTGTATCCATGACAGAATTACAGCACGGAGATTCAAGCACGAGACATAACTGAGCTGTTGCAGGTTCTCAGAGATAAGCAGGAATTAAAGAAGGCAAGAGGTCTAAGAGAAACATTCGAAGAAGGTCCCACCAAAAGGGAGATGTTGAAAAATAACCTATTAAAAGGGCTTACTTAAAGTATATGTGAAACAAATGACCTATTAGAATCCAACACTCTTCAATTACCTTGCTGGTTTTGCCACTGGCTGAAATGTGGCTGAAGAAATGTGGGCAATCCAGTGAACCACACCTCTCAGCTTCCATTTTTAGTGGAGAGAGAATCGTGGAAAGCATGTGGCAAATCCACTTCTGTGAAGATTTTGAAATCTTCTGATGAATGTGCTGCAAGCCATTTCTAAGCAATATCAATCTTCTGCAACAGCAACCTATTTCACTGTGACCTTCAGCAAAGGCCAAAACCCGAAGGATGGTTGCCAGCAGTGAATTATGTTTTGGTATTCAACCTTGCACAGGATCCAAGAGGGATTTTCATCTGCATCTAAATTCTAATTAGCAGCTCTCAAAGCTGTGCTTGATAACTTTATTCCAACATTAAACATCAGCCCTTAATACTTTCCAGTACCACTGTCCAAAATACACAGCTATGGATGAAGAATTGCTTGAAAAAGGAGATTCCAGCAAAACCTGCCACCTGTGAGAAACATTCCATTGTATCACAGAGGCAAGGACAGGTCAAACCTGGCTGAAGCTAAGCCAAGAGAGCAGTAAACTGCCAGTGTTACTCCCTGGTTCCCAGTGGTGCCACTGATCTCATGTACAGTAACTTAATGAATCCTAGTCTTCAATCAGTTCTAATACAGCTCACCTGGACCCTGGCCTCAGCCTTCTGGCAATCTTAGATACACATAAGTGGTACTGCAAGTTTATTTCTACACAACAGGCACAGTGGGTTGTGCTTTGCAGTTGCTGTGGAGTGATTTAAAAGAATTCCTGGTTGCTATAATAACTGCCTATGTACAGGAAAAGTTGGGTTTTTCACCCCCCATACACTAGAGTACAAGCATTTCCAAAGATCCTCAACATTTTACAAATCAAAAAACTGAAAGAGCATGAAGAAGCTGCCTCAACACATTCTTTTGCTTTGCCTCTTCTCCAGCATCCCTCTTTAAATCCTCCCAGATGAGCAATATCGAATGGCTCTCCAAAAATGCTGAGGGTCTTGTGCCTTGTCTCATTCTGTGAATAAAGGTTTCCATTGCAAGGAACAGTGTTTGTGCCAGTTAACAGCTTGTTAACACTCTTAGCAGAAGGGAAACTCCACAAACCTCCCTAGGTCTTCCTGGAGATGTGATTACAGTGGTAACTATTTGGAAAACAGAGGCTATTCCCCTTTGGACTGTCAATCGCTTTGCCCAGACATTAAAATTAACTGCATTCATTAAAAACATCACAATGACAAAAATAGATGCCAAGCCTGGATGGTGCCTGTCCTTCTCATTCCATGAGAGAGGACCACTTCTTCCCCACCACACATGAAATGTAGCAGACTGTCCTTGGCAAAACAGAGTAAACAGGAAGAAGTGGTGGAACTGCATACTGGGGTTTATTTAAGAACCAAAGATGTGAGAGATTTTACCCAGCCTGATAATCTCACATGTTCTCCACTCCTCCCCAGAGGAAGATCATCATTAGCCTGAGATAGTTAAGCAGAAAGTTCTTTCAGATCTTGCTGTGCAGCTGTTTGCAGCCACCAGCCTCAGGCATGACTGGCCAGGGTCCCTGCACATCCCCAAGCATTTGTCTCCATGCAGTTCACTGATCTCCAGGCTCTACACCCATTTCCAGGATTTGTACTCCAACCAGCATCTTCAGCCCTTTCTTTCCAGGTCCCTTTCTTCTCAAGATCACTTCTTTTTGGGAAGTCACCTTTTTGGCTTCCTCTTCTGTCCAGCACCCAAGCCTCTGTTTCTCCCAGCCTAAAACAGGACACAGTCTAAAGCAGCAGCACAACTTAACGATCAGCCTCATCACTGGTTCTTTCTCAGGCCTGTTTAGGATTTGGATCATTAACTGGAGGACCTGGGACGTGCCAGTACTTTTTAGTCCACATGCTATCAAAATTTACAACTGCTCCATACCAACAGCAGCTAGCAAGCAGCAAGGCTTCTGCTTCAGAGTTCAAAAGTTCAGCTTCAGACATTCACATACACACACGCCCAATACTCTGCCAGCTGTGTGTGCTCACAGTTCAAGCTATTTCTTCACCTAGGACACAGACAGATACGTTATAACCATGCTGAGACAAACTGAAATGTGCAGATCATTTCCACATAAGAGCCATCTCTCCCCAGAGACCTGTGTGGTAACCGGATTAGGTAATGTGTCATCCTCTAGTCTCAGTTAACTCCCCACACGTGCTCTGGAGTCAGTTCAAAAGAAAGCAAATTGCCTTCATTCAAAATGCACTACAGTCCATGGATGGATTTCTCTACTGAGAACAACTGGATCAGGCCCCAGTCTTGGGCTGTCATAGCGCTTGGGCATTTGTCTGCTCCATGTTCAGTCACAGCAAAGCATTGGCACGGCAGCACAAAACCACAAGCCCCAATTCATTATGCTTTTTTTTTCCTATCTCAGTAGGAAAGAAGCGATTAAAAGAATCATAAGAATATTCCCAAGTGGATTTTAAAAAGTTTTGAAACTGGTTAAATCCTTTACTCAAAGCTGACAGTGGTTATTCTTAATAGCTTAGAGTAGGGAGATGTAATGGTTTATATAAGACCAAATGACAGGAAAATTCAGAAAAGCTTTAGGCCTTCTACAGGACCTATTTTGTTCTAGCTAGATCAGTGGACCTAATAAAAGTTTATCTGCCTCATATCCTCAGGCTATCAAAGATACAAGAACACTATCTTCTTAATAACTTAGCATCCTACCAACACTGAGAATCTGATTTCATGAATGTGTTTCCTGTTAGAAAGGAGACAAAACCAGATGGAACCACAGTCTGGAAGACTTACCATGCTATTTATACTTCAGGAAAGGTATATTCTTTCCATGGGAACTCAGAGCCATCCATCAGTATTAAATGAGTTAAGTGTATTTTTATAGTTTTCAAATAAGACAATAGATAATGTATCGGTTTTAACTGCTTTTCCCCCAACAGATTAAGAGAGTCAATCTGTTGAGTTTATCAGTGGCTGAGACTTTCATTAACATACAGATAACTGCATATTGTACAAACACCCAGAGAAGAGGCCACTTTACCCTGCAGCTTCCATCTGTCGAGCTATGGTTCCAGTACCTCAGTACCCAAGCAGAACAGAAATCTCACAATATAACTCATCCCCTTGAGAGTAGGGATATACCATCCTTCCTAGTTTGCAGGTAAGGCATTTAGGCAGCAAGAGATAAACTGATCAACCTAAAGACACCTGAGGTTTACAGAATAACTATAATCTGAGCTTCAGTCCCTCTTTGGGGACGGTTGTTACTCTCCACAGTTCACTTCAGGTGGCCCTGTTCCTACACTGCTGACAGAATTATTATCCATCATTTCAGTAGCCCTCTGTTCACTAAGAACAGAAGTAGAGCTGAGAGCTAAAAATGCCCGAAACATGGCTATATCCATCATGGACACTCACAGCTTAATGGCCTTGACACTCGGACAAAGAGAAATATTAACATTGAAAAAAGAGTTATCCTCAATCCAGCCATGCACCGCTGTCTCCTCTTTTTTCAAGTGGCACAACCCTGTCTCTTTAATTACAGCAGGCAGGATGTGAACAGATGCTTACTGCACCCAGCAGTCCAATGATTCAGGCAAACTTTTAGCTATCAGCAAATCCTTTAGGTAGCTGACTCAGGCTAACAAGATGTGCAGATTCCCCCCAACTGATTAAACACTGGGTTTGCACAAGCTTGGCTCATTGACCACAGCTGCTGGAGGTACAAATGTCCTCAGCTGACAGCCCTGTTCTCAGTTTCATCATCATTTTGGGTTGAAAGCAAAAATGTCAGCATTCGTTGACATCTCGTCTGGAGTTGGGACAAAATACTCCAAATCAGTAGGAGGTGAGGAATTCCTGCATGAAATGAATCACAGGTTGAAGTTATTCAGATAATCAAAAAGTAAAGCAGAGAACAAGATAGAGGCTACAGGGATACTCAACCTGCAGTTCTCTAGATAAATCTGATGGATTTATGTACTGCTTACAGACATCTCAGTTACGAGGCCTGGCTCTGTAACTGCCTCCCAAGGAAACTAAATCCACACAGACCCTCAGTGACATACAAGCAGCATGTGAATTCAATTTCTTTAATAATCAAACCTAAATCCCTAGCAGTTCCTGCTGTCCTGTTCATTTCTAGCTTCTGCAAGCACTTGATCAGCCTTTACTTCCCTAGCTGATGTCACACAACACATCCACTGGTTGCTGCTGTGAAAAGGTTTCCAGTTTCACACCATCCAGAAAGAAGATACTCCAAAATCCTGTGCTACAACATGCAGGTGCTTCTTGACAGCCTCTCCAGCAATAAGTAGGCACAGTTCTGGAAAAAATGAATGGATCTTGCAATTCTTCATCTCTCATCACATCTGTGTCTGTTCCTGCCACATTTTTTATCCCGCCCTCTCCCTCTACAGCCTTTCCCTTATCCGTAGAAGAAACCCCCTCTTTGGTAAAGATGAGGCTTTCATAATCCACTTGCTGATGAGAAAAACAGCAATGGAAGTAAGCACACGTGCCTTTTTCCTTACGTGTTTTTAGGATGCCACAGAATTTTTCTTCAGTTCTGACTGAATGAATCTGAACACTGGAAAGATACAGACAAGCATCAGGATGCCTGCTGTAACCAAACAAGCATTAATGCTCAGTGTGGGGATGCTGGGAGAATGTTATATATAAGAAGTCATACTAAATGCTAAAGCTCAAGTTCCCCAGAGTTTTACAGGTCTTTTAAATATCACAGCTAATTATATCCAACACCCAGACTTTCTGAGACAACTATAAATATACAACAGATGTCGCAGTTTAATTATATTGGTTCTTGAAGTTTCTTTCACTTTGAACTTCATGGGTTCAAATTTTAAGTGTAGATTCCCAACAAACAAGAAGCTACTGTTCATTAGGAGTCCTATCCTGCAAGGTGTTGAGCATCTGCACAAACTTCAATCGTCTAGGAACAGTCAGTAAAAGAGATGAGGAGCACAACTTGTAGGATCAGGCCCTGGGAATGGTAGTGCAATGCAGACTGCCAGACTGAAAGACTGTCCAAGATAGTACTTTCCTATGAGCACAGTAAATAGGCTTTAGAACAGTCTGAGAAGGGAAGGAATAGCGGAACCCCTTCCCACAAAACATGGACTTGCCATTCAATGCTTTGCTCATTTGCCATCCGACAGATGGCTCTGTTGCCATCCAACATTTTGCTCCTATTGAGCAAAAAGTCACATGGCCTTCATGGAATTTGTGAGTCACTCAAGTTAAGGAGTCCATGTAGTCCAGTTGCCTGGAGGATAAACTTTTCCTGGTGAAAAAGAAGGAAAGGGAAGGAGGTGAAATGGAAGGAACGTTCTTTCTTATAGGACAATAATTCTGGATTAGTGATGGGAGTAAAAGAGAAAACTGCATTGCTAGTCATTTTCTCTCTGGAAAAAAAAGAAAAACCTGTATTCTCATTTTGCATATGCAAATATAGAGTCCGCAGTGACTTCTTGGATTAATAGGTTGTAGCATCACTATACCCATTTGTCAATTAGCCTCCAAATGATTTCCCGGATCCCAAGGAACCAGAGCAGAGCTATCATCAGTGCCCAGCACTAATACAGTATTTTAGCACTCTAAATATTTAACAAAAAAAATGACAAATAATCACATGAAGAACTCTACTGGTTCTTAGTTTTGCTAAAATAAACAGTTCTATATGCTATTCTATTATAATACAAATACTTTGCATTTCCTATTTAATTCTGGTGCAATTTTCCCTTCTTCTGAATGATCATAAGGTCAAATTGGAAGGACGGGAAAGAATCTTGTAAAATGCTAAATCTACAGGAACTGAGGTTGCTTAGCACTCCACAGAGTGCAGACAAAGGACAATAAAACAAATAGACTCAAGGAAAGAAAATGAAGTTGTTATTCAGTCCTTACCCAGACAATCTTACTGGTGCGTATTGGATTTTCATCACTGAAAGGTTGAAAAAAAGGCATAAAAGGATTTGCTCCTGAAAAACCAGAGAATTCACAGCATAACAACCAAAACCATTCTCTTAACACTACTGCTACCACCGTGCCTATGAGCCTCAGTGACAGAAAAACCCCACTGTGCTAAACCCTATCCAAGGATGGAAGAAATAGTTCCCATCTCATACCAAATGAGTATGAAAGCAAGGAGAGCATGCTGTCTCTATCATCAGGCTGTCCCAAGCCTGGCTTGACCACTGCAGACACCAGTGCACAAGGAAAGCTTTAAGGAAGGTTTTGATAGGGGTAACAAATGTTTGTGGAGAGCTCCTCCCAAACATCAGAGCTAGCATGAGTCCGAACACCAACATGGGCATAGGAAACTAAGGCCAGTCTAAATGGACAGCAATTCTGACACCCCAATAAGGAATGAGAGAGGAAAGATGAGCGGTAATAGGCTTGGATAGGCCATCAAAGGGAAGGTTAGAAATGTAATATTTAAGCAAATGGCCAGTGCAGGGAGAAACACAGAGAAGTGACATAGTCAAAGGGACAGAATCCAGGTTTAGATCCAGGCCTGTCTTCTTTCATCACACCCAGGCTGAGAAAAAGTCACTCTGCTTACAAATCTTGCTCATAGGTAGAAGGGCAGTGCCCTGTCATAGGGAACAAACCCAAAGCAGGACACACTGAAGAGCTTGCACAGGAAGATTAAAAGCTCCACATAAATAAGGATCAGCCTGAGCTAGTGATGACTTGTATCCCTGACACGGTGACCAAAACCGCATCTTAGACAGAAGATGATGAGTGCAGAGGTAAGTCTGTGAAAGCAGAAAAGTCATTATTTATGGAATATATTATTTTTTGGCTACATACAGATATAAAAAAGAAAGGAGAGAGAGCAGACAACCACAGCACCCAGAAATGAAGAATGTGTGGTAGAAGAATAACCCACTTAAACACTGTCTTGTAAATAAAGAATAACAGAAATCTTTAGAGTAGATGTCTCCAAGAAATAGTGGTCCCACACAGCCAAAAAGCACACATCCAGAAATAAACAAGGTTTGAAACATTCTTCTTTCCTTTATGATTCACCAGTGCACTCCAGACCATGTACCAACATTGTGTGTAAGTCTGAAGATTGCCCATAAAACTTGCAGCTTTGGCCACAGTATCATTCCCTAGGAAAAAAAAAAGATCATTTGATTAAGAATCTCGACCTAGCCACCTTTTCCCTGGCTACGTTCCCAGCCAGCAGCAGAGAGAAGATGGTCCCAGAGCTGCCATCACAAGCCAAAGGCCATCCTCTAGCAGGGAATTCCTGCAGTGATCGCAGGCTGTGTCTGCCCTGCATCACCAGCATCCTGAGAGTCCAGACCAAGCTCTGCACCACAGCCTGATTCTGAACACCTCAAAAGCACCTGGACATCCAAACCCAGGCACAAACACATCATCAGAGAAAGAGAAACGCACTCAATGAAGCGAATAAATGAAAAATGAAGTTCAAATTGATCCCATAACTGATGTGAAGGCTATTACAGGGAGTTTTGCGTTTTTTTGTGGTATTTATGTGGACCATTTTATTTGATCATCGTTTTATAAATGGTTTCTATCAGTACATATGACTGACTGATTACAGAGTATGCAATTTCACTGTACCAGGCTACTCCCCACAACACACAGCAATACAAATTACTTTCTGGTAAGATTTATGAGTTTTTCCTCATTCACCTTGTTTTACAAAAAATGGAGTTTTAAAGCAAATCAGCTCGTGACATTCCTAAAAACACACCTACGAAGATATTCTTAAGAAAACCCAGACATCAAAAATCCCAACAATTAGACAGTTATGAAAAAGAGCAATACTCAGCTGAAAAGGCATATGCTAATCACCAGCTGGAATCAACAAAGAACTTTGTCAACACACATATTTTCAACACATTTCAACACCAGGTACCTAGAAAGCTGTCCCTCCAAGGCTGTACAATCCCTCAGCTTTCACTGGAGTGACAGCTATGAACTTTTCACTTAGACATGGTCCTTAGCCACATATGCTCACAGTGTGTACTTACATATGCTTCACTGCTTAACAGTGAAGTTTAACTAATATTTCCGCAATTTCAAACTCAGTAAGAATTAATTACTTACTCAGTTTTTCTAAATTTGGAATTTCTTACTGACTTTGGAATCCTGAATCACTAAATGCTCCCAAACACTTAACATTTAGGATTTTTTTTTCCACATATATATATATATATGTTACATATTGTAAAGCATACAAGAAACAACCTTGTGCTTGGCAGAAAAGAACTGCTTGTCTAACAATAGTGAGGACAAAAACCTACATTGCTCAGGCAAACTGCTATGAAATAAATTTATTCTAAATGGGTAGACTGATTGCTCTCAGGGTTACACACAAGAACTTGCTTGAAGTGGACAAACGGGATGTTGCTCAAAATAATTTTATCATCTAACTCTACTCACTGCTCAAGTAGTGAATAGTAGGTTTTCTACAGATCCGTTTTTATCTTCTTATCTAATATCCTGCAGGGAAAATAAGCTTTCTATTTTCTTCAGAGTATGGCCACAGCAAAGAGATTCCAAGATATATCTTATAAAAGGATCTCACGGAGGCATGGGAGCCTTGAAGCTATCTACATTTATGCATCAACATTTTATTTCAGTAAAGACTCTTATTTTTTTTTTCATGGCAGATGAACCCGAAATACCTGTATGCAGGTTCAGATATGGATTCACTGCTTGAATTTAGTCATCTTATTTAGTTTCTTTTACTGTTCCAAAGCATGCCATTCCAAAAGGATGATGCCTTGGCTATTTTTGGTGATAACAGTATGTAATTCTGTCACTTTCAGGTTCTTATACCATACTCACACGTCTAACGCCCAGGTAGCGTAAAGTGACACACTGAGTGCAGATGTGTTGGTTATTATCAAATGTTGGTTTATTCTTCCTTCACTTTCTAGGGAAAAGCACCATGCAGAATCCTAAAGGTGTAGGAAGGAAAGAGTACTGATGATGCAGGCTAATATGCATTCATTTTATAGCAGGTAACAGTAACAGAATCACAAAAAATGCAGTGGATAAAAACCTCAAGCAACTACATAATCCATATTTTACCCCATGAAAGAATCAGCTGCTCTTCCTGACAAAGTCTAGCAAGTCTTTATTGTCTTTCAGTGGGCCCCACTGCCACCTTATGTAGTATCTTAGTTTGCTTCATTTTCTTGATTATCTATACCTGTCCCAAATCCTTCTTGTTGCAAACTAAGGCCACTCATTTAGAGAAGAGATTTTTTTCCTTCTTTTAAGAGTGTCATTATTTCCTCACTACATGGATGGCTCATACTCTCTCTTCACCACTTGCTCAACAGAAGTCTGGATAGCTTTTATTCCCTCAAATTCCCTTACCACCAGCCATGTGCTTCAGTGAATTCTCCTAATTTTTCAAAAAGCCCCATAAATCTTCATCTATCTGATCTTCCTGGTGGGCTAAGCTGGAAAAGGTCTTCATCATGAAGTTTTCTATATTATTCTCCTTTTCCACACCCATGAGTCTAACTCATATTTTTGGATTTCAAAGCAAGTATACATACTACTAATAAAAGGGAAAAACCTACTTCTTTGTTTACATCTCACTTCTCTGAGCAAGTGATATTCTCTTTAACCCCAATTCACACACAGTTCTCCAAAAAGAAAAGTCAGTCATACTGTTTGTCCCATATCAAAACTTCCAGTTCCTTTTATTTATTCCCTCACTTCAGTATATTCTTCATCTAAAAGACCATTTTTTCTAGGGTAGCATGTATCATACTGATAGAAATTTTCCCTTGGGACATTCAAAATTCCATTTTTTAAAAAGCTTTAATTTTATGATGTGATTCAGTTCAGAGAAAGAAAAAGGTTTAAAATTTCTGCCTTGATATAACTCACTCACTTCCAGTCCCTCCTACATAAACATAAAGTTATAAAAAGCCTAATTTACACACAGTATTTTTTTGTCTGCCTGTTCAATGTCATTATAATGTTAACATTATAATGCTGTTGAAAGGCAGGTGTTGCCAGTAATGGGCACAGTGAAAACATTAATGTGACAGTTTATTAATGAATTCCATCTCACAAACCCTAATGTAACAAAAAGAAGCATAAATAAATGCCTGATCTGTTGAAGTAATATATGGCCTTCACACTGAGACATGGGCCCACTTTAAATTTCTTGGCAGTTTTAAGTTCAGGCTGCTAACACTTTGGAGGATAATATACTAGCTAAAAGCTTTAATGGTTTAAGGTTGATTTGTGCTTGCATTTGATTTTCAGTGAAGCTCATTACTATTGGAAGGTGCTGGATCAATAGTGCTGTGTTTTAGCATATTTACCTTAGACTTTCCCCCAAGGTCTTATCCACGTGAAACACAATTCAGCTTAGCTAGTACTTAGCCCTTGCTGGTTTCTCAACTTCTGAGGACCAATCCTAATTAAAAAATAACATAAGACACTAGGCATGAGATAGTTTGTTGGCTACAGGGAAAGTCCAAAAGTGATCTCCCAGCTTTAAGCTGGCAATATTTACAGCTCTGTGCCCCCTTGCCCCAGTGACCCATCCAAGGCTGTGCCTGCATATGGGGAACCAGAGAGGAGAACTGGGTTAAAACAAACCTGATCATCACACTTGCACTGCCACAAGGCAAGGGGCTGTATGGGAAGGAATAACAGGGAGGGGGCCCAGCTGTGCTGGCTTCCTCCCTGGTTAAGGCACTCCTGAAAATCTAATGTCCATTTAGTGCTGAAAATCAGATAGGATGAATCCAGATCTCCCTCATTTTTTCTCTCTTGTACATACAACAGACTGAAAGAATTGTACTGTTCAGCTTGGACATTTTTGCATGGGGTGAAAGAGAACTGAGCGAGATAAAGTCTGTCACATTCCTTGTCATAATCACACACAGATGTTCCATATTAAAAACTAATATTTACCTAAATACTTTCAAAGTTGCATCAGAACTCCTCAGAGTGTGTTAAAAATAAGCACATGTAAAATATTACATTTAGCTGGGAGCCAGATTCCTTTACCAAAACTACAGACAACTACACAACTGTTTCTCTGCTAATATGGTGAGCCAAATCAGTCCCCTTCCTCTAAACACCTCTGAACTCTGGGACTAGTTTTATCTCAGACTGTATTTGGCCAAACGATTGTTACCCTCCAGTGAGTACATGACCACATACAAAAAGTTCACGGTTTATTACATGAAGAAATGTAATAAACTGTGATTTAAATTTAATAGCCTCAGACAAATTTGCCTGTTTGTTCAACAGAATGAACTTTTAACCTCCACTCATTTACACAGATCCAAGATTCCTACACTGCACACAGCAAGTCAAATTGCCTCATCAATTAAAAGAATCATAGAATGGTTTGGGTTGGAAGGAACCTTAAAGATCATCTACTTACCACCCCCTTGTCATGGGTAGAGACACTTTCCATTAGACCAGGTTGCTCAAAGCTCTGTTCAACCTGGCCTTGAACACTTCCAGGGAGGGGATATCCACAGCTTCTCTGGGCAACCTGCTCTAGTGCCTCACCACCCCCATGAGAAATATTTGTTTCCCCTAATAATGATAAATAACAGCAACAACAATAATAATAATAATAAATCTGCACATGTGTTTCTGATAAGACTGAGATAAATAGAATGGCCTCAAATTCCTATTTGATTAAGAGACCATCATATGACAAATCCAGCAGAACCAAGTATCTGTCTGAAACCCAGGGAAAATTCTTGATTTACAGCACTAAGTGGATGTCTGCCATGATTTTCGCACACTTTGCTATCTTGGCTGACCTCTCCCAAACATATTTTCTGCACACCAACAGATTTCACATGTTTTTAAATACGGTGACAACGGGGAATTCATAAATAATATATCTTCACTGAAATATAACTGCCATGTCTGAGCAGTTCCGGCTCCAGGCTTGATCTGCAGCAAAAGCAGATAGCTCAAGTTTATTGCAGCTCTCCCCATTCTGCAGCTACACTCCTAAAACAACCCCACTTGTACTCAGTTGCCCAGATGTGGAGAGCTCAAGGTAATGGTACTTAAATACAAGTATGAAATATTGCCCCTCATCAGGAAGACTTACAGTCACGCACAACAAATTTAGGTAGGCAAAAATGCGCAAAGTACATCAGACGAAGTGTGTACATGAACACTTTGTTTCAAAAAACAATGATCAACTTGTCAGCTTTGTGTTTGTTTTGCCAATTTGTCTTCAGCGTCATTCATGGCCATCACGTGGGAATGTCAAAGAGCATTCACGGACTGGAATAACACTGCACTCCTGCAATTCCAGGCCATGCTGCCTGCACCCCTCACACTGTACTTTAGGGACTACTAGTTTTCTGCTTGGGTACTAAATATAGAAGTCAAGCTTGATGGAAATCCTTCTATTCTTTCTTGCTTCTCAAATTGCCTGAACTGTTATCCTGGGTCAGAAATCACAGGAGAAACAGGATTTGCTCTAGACCCCAGATGTGCAACTCTAGCCTTTAGCATGAAAAAGGAGAACTATAGGGGAATTTTCACAGAAGCAAGTACGCATTTGATACTTTGGTCTTCTCATCATCTCCATTTCCTCTTCTGAAGTTTCTTCTCTGTGTTTCCTGATCATCTACACCAAAGACACTGTATACTGCTTGGGACATCTCAAAGGATCTGATCTGAAATCACCAGTCACAGATCGACGCTAAAAACTTCTTTCTCTGCACATGCACACACAGCCTGCTCCGAAAATCACCAAAACCCACCATCTTCTGCCTGATTACAACCATAAGACACCATTTGAGACAGTAACTGAGACCAGATTCCCTTGTTACTACCTCAGATTCAACAGATTCGCATCCTTCTGCCCTGTAAAAAACATGTCATAGCTCACACAAGAAAAGCTGCTCAAAATCCTAAATCATGCCCCATCAAACAGCCACGTGAGGTAAAATTTGTCAGTATGCATGAAAAATCTTATCATCTTTAGTACCTTAGGTGCTCAGAGCAACTTCTAAACTTACTTCAAATATGCCACGTAGGCACCCCCACACAAGTGATTTATAATCTCCCAAAATTTTTTAAAATACTTAGGAAAAAGTTAATGCAGCCACCAAGGTACCTTCACAAGCAAGAGCCTGGTATTCTGTGGGTGTGAGAACTACAAAAGACAGCCAAGACCTCCTGGCACAGAGAAAGGGAGTCCTGTAACTCTCTTCACTCAGATGTACAATCTTTGCAATGAGAGATGGGAAAGTCCAAGCCATCTCCCAGTCTTAATAAAAAGGATCATTCCCTTGGGCTTACCCAGTCATCAGTTTCCAATTACTAAAGAGATGTATTCTTGTACCTCACATCCTGGGAAAGAAACTGTTGGTGTAATCAATCTCACAGCTATGTACATTGTCCACTTGCTCAGTCAAAATTTTTGCTTCCTTTGTCTCATTCTATTACTCCTAAACACCACTCTCAAAACATCCTTCTATGAGGAGTTCTGCACTCCCCTCCTATGCCTTCTAAACATCATATTGGCAGTTCCTCATGAATCGCTCGGTTCCTCTCTACTGTTAATGTTGTACTTTGGCCATTTTGGTTTCCATTGCTATTACCAATGATGTGATCTCCCAATTGAGCTAGGTGGAACTAGGGAGAGAAAACTCCGTTAAGGACAAGTAGAAAGAGAATTCCCAGGTTGCCACTCCACGGACAGCATAAATCATTCTGCCTTCTAAGAACTTTGTAACAAAAGGAGAGTACGTTCTTCCAAGCTCTCTACTGAATTCTCCCTCTTGTGATTTGTCCTTCCATCCTTTCCCAGAAAAAAACATGATATAGGAGGCAGCTATGTGTTGGTAGGGTTAGTGGTCTTGTTTCTTTTAATGTGCCCCTTGCCATGGATACGTGTGAGTCAAGGAAATGCATGCTGGAGTAGGGACTAAGTTGGTCTATAAGAATTATGCAAAAGATCAGGGACAGTTAGGGCAGACTTCTGAAATCCAGGGCAAGGCCAGACACGAGGAGTGAGTTACAAAACACACTCTTCCACACTCACAGGCTAGCAGGGTTCGCTCTAAGCAGTCTTTTCTGTGGAGAACTGGGACAACTCCTGATGATACATGAATGCCCAAATGCTGGAGCAGACAAATCCACCCACTCCACTGAGCAGAGGACAGCTCTGATGGTGCAGCCATGTGCCTGGCTGAGTGCAGTTAAGTGCCTGCTAATACCCTATGCATGCACTGGGAACTGTAATGGCTCTTTGTGAGATGTTTTCCAGATACTGCCTGACTCTTCCACAGAGTCGGCAGCCCTCATTAACATTTTAATAAATTGGGTCAATAATTGCAGCAAAAGCCCCAATGCTCTGATGCAGTGCTCAGCTGAAAAAGGACAGGGAACAGCACTTGACTGGAGCACATCCCAGAGGTACACAGGGCCACCTCTACACTTGTAAATCTGGTCAAGCTCCATCTAAATATCACAGTCATCCTTTTGAGAAATCCCATGAGTTGGAGCTGCCGTTCACGAGAGCCAGGGATGTTTCACGGTCTGCTCCTAGCAGTCAGTCAGTGACTGAGCTGCTCTAGGGAAAGGGCTGCAGTTGGGCAAAGGCAGGCAGAAATCCCAGGAGCCTGGCAGCACATCTACACAACAGGCAGCTCTCCAAAAGGTCCAATAAGCAAATGTGCAGGTAGGCAGAAGGGTCTGCAAAGGCAAGGTCATGTTGTCCTCTAATCCACCAAGGCCTTATTTGTTGCCTGTGACAGGCCCTAAATTTCATGTTTATCTTAAGACAAACCAAATAAGGTAACTTAACATGATAAACTCTTTCCAGTGTTGCAAAGTTTTTCTTCTGTAGGAGACAGACAAAACATATGTGTGTCTTGAAACCAAAAAAAGGTCTTGCTCCTCTTGTAGATCAAACCTTTTCTCCTTCTTTACCCAGAATCTTTCAAAGGAGTCCCAGTGCAGGTGAAATGACAGATACTTCTACAATACAAAAGATAGCATCAAAATCGGCTGTGGACCTGCTGGTAACTATTTGCCCTATGCTGTGCTTCTCCCAACACCTGTGTTTGTTTTATTGGCCTGGTAAATTACCATGTACAGTCTCCTCTACTCCTCTGTGACTTTTCCCCTTAATGGCTGCTGAAAAGGGATCCCGAGGAACGGAGAAGCTTTGAATGTTCAGCCCACATGAATGATTGTTCATATTAGCTAATATCTCTTCCAGAAATAGTCTCCTTTTTCTTGAGCGACTGGCTGATTTGGCAAATTATATAAGCTTTTATACACTGCTGGACTCCATAGAATGAAACCATTTTTCTTCTTTTTTAATATATGTAAACGTTTAAACTTTTTTTTAAAATTGATTCTTCATATGCAAATCTCTGTCACTAGTTTGTTTCTTCCATTTTCTCTTGTTTTCAGGTTTAAATCATTCTGTAAGAAAAATAACTGCTGGTGCTGTTTTTTTAAGCTACAATATCCAATTTTATAGGAAATTATTCTGAAAGTGTACGAAGGAGGACCTAACCACTCAGATATGCTAAAAACTGAGATTCATACTTGTACCTTCAAAGTCCCCTATCAAATACAAAACAGTTTATGCTATTTCTCTAACATCTCCTCTCTAAATAGTTTAGGTTGCAGAAATTATCAATGATCCCCTGCTATAAATCTGCAAGATTTCTATCGATATATCACTGTAAATGGGAGCAGAGTTCAAACTCTTTGAAGCAACCAATAAAGAACCTCACAAAGAACATCTCCTCTCTGGACAAAAATATTGCTTTTCTAAGTGTTACTTTTCTGTAGTGCAAACTACTTCAGAAAGAGGAGCGGTAATTGTGGCATCTAATAAGGTAACTCCACCTGCCAGGTTGAGTATCTTTCTTTCCAGAGGAAAATTTCTTTGCTTTAAAGCATCTGATGATGTCTGCTCTCTTTTTGTTTTCTGACACCTGCTCTGACATTGCAATAATACCTTGTACGTTGCAAGTGTGTGACAAAATTAGTTTTTGACAAAAGCAAAGGTATCCTTTAAAGAAATTCACTCCTTCCATCTGGAATAAAACATAGCATCTACAGCTGAGTCTCTAGTGGACTTTTATCGTCACACACTAAGAAAAGTGCCCTCATATGAAATTCTGACTTGAAGGTTTGAGTTTAAAAGCAGGTTTGTCCCTAAAACAAAAAAATGGACATTCACAAATACATGAAATTTATAGAATAAATGTATTGCAATGCTTGCTGTGTTTTACTTGCATATAAGTTACTTACTGTGATAGGACAAAAAGGTGAATATAGGTATTTTCTATACATATAATAGATATAGTATATCCATAGGTACATTATATATATAATATAAGCACCCTGAAAACATCAATGACAAAAATAAACCACAGCACAACTGTTGGTGATGAAAAAGCCATGTAAAAAGTCAGAACAAACTAAACCAAATGTTTTCACTGGAGTAATGTCAAAATTTTTTTTTTTCTGACAGCTTATCAGAATTGATACAAATAGCAACTCAAACTCTGTTTTTATTTGAGTGGGTTTTAATGATAAGGAGTAAATGGTAAAAAAAAAATGTAATGTAAAAGATGTTCGTATTTATTCATGTTGGGTCACAGCCAAACTCAGCTATAGACTTGGACTCCAACTATGCCAAAGTTTAGACATAGAAGAAAACAACACTATTCATTCTAATTTTAATAAAATTATTTCTAACTTCTATTCCACTTCTGGCTTCTGCTGGGAACTGTATGAAGAAATCCTGAAATAGGCATATCTGTACCATCCATTTATACACTTACACAGGAAGGGAAAATACTACACTCTGCAATGTGCAACAGGACTGTGAGTCAGAACTGCAACTGGAACCCCAATTTTGTACTTCCGGACCTTCAGCTATTTTAAACACGGCCTTAACACTAAGTTGGCACGAGATTTTGCATTTCTAATATAAGACTCGGTACTCAAACACAACACTATTTTCAGCAGCTGTGTAAGGAAGGCAAAGCTTTCTTTTAGCCTTGCTACTACTGCCTGCCCGTATTAGTTTTGTGGGGAGCCAAGTAAAAGATGTCTGACTTTGCTGGTAAGGATCCTTGCATCCACCAGCTTTGTGGCTGCACCTTCCCCGCCCCTGCTGCTCCCTGGCACTGCTCGTGGGCTTGCATGGCAGTCCCGTGGCTTCCCACCCGAGTTCTGACACCAGTGAAGCCCGTACGTGCGAGCTCTAACAGAATCTTGCCATAACAGCAACATGACTCAGGAGTCTTCTTTTCATCCATTACTATTTTCCCAGGGATGCACTTTCTCTCTGTACAAGGAAAAAGAAGGAAGAATGCAGCTGTTGCAGAGAAGGCTGTCAAATCCTGTAGTCACCTAAATGACCACTGCACTGAGATCTAGAGCTGAAAACCTCTCTGCTGCTGTCTAGAATAGTGCATCTTAACATCTCTCTTCTTCTGCTACCCCTTAACAGCTTCCATGAAAGGGTAAGTACCTCAGAGAGCAAAGTCACTGTAAGCTTGGATGATAAAAACACATTCAGCAAGAATGTCTCATACCACTTCCCTCTCCCTGTTGGCATTAAGACAACCGTATGCTTTGTGTTTTAAGGACTAAAGAAGCATACCAAAAATCCCAAGCACATTATTTTCACATCTTATTTGCATAACAGATGAATAGTTTTTAAACAAAATCACATCAGTAGCCCATTACCATCCATATTAAGACACTGTGAGGACATACTCTACAGCACAAAAGAGGAAAAACTCTTACTTCTCAGAGATATATCCTTCCCCTGACCCCTCCCTACACTAGACTAAAGGTAAAAGAGGCATGAACAAAGAGTCAGGAGGCCAAAGCAACCACATATCTCATGACACAGAGCAGACACTTATCTCTGTTCACTGAGATCCTTCACATCCACTGGAATGGCATCCAGATGACAAGAACTGTCAAGAGGCAAGTAATATATCTATCTGCTTGCTGTATTTATAAAAACAAAATTATAAAAAAGAAAATGGAGAGGCTATCAGAGGAGCACAGTCCCTGCTGGAAAACTATTCCAAGCAGTGCTTAACTTTTGCTATAGTGTTTACATCTTGGAAAAGCAGTTTCACTGTGGAGAAGGCATGAACAATATGCCATAGGAGGAAGATCCATGCTAATTATGTGGGACAAAGGGAGTCACATTTACCTTCATCTTCATTGGGAATGGGAAATCACTGTTTGGCCAACACATGCCTCACTGAAGCAATGAGCCTACTAAAAAAGTTGTCTGGAGCATCAGCTCACCTTGCAACTGCTCTTGTACTCCACTAGGAAACCTCGAGAAACCTTGAGGAGCCTTTCCATGATACCCCTCAGCTGTGGGACTGCAGTTTTCACTCCCTCATGTCTGTGACACACAGCAGACAACCAGGCCTACAAAGTGAGAAGGGTTCAATGTTCCACTTAATCAGATTAGTGCTGATACTTCATGTTCAGACAGGATGTTTTACTCAGAGCCCCACATCACACTGCATGAATATTAAATTCAAAACCCCATTACATGCTTCTGTAATGGAAAATTCCTTTTATTGCACAGAATTATACAGGCTTGAGTGAAGGAAAGCCCAGTTATAAATAATTCACCCAAATAATGAAACAATCTTGAGACCTGGAAGGAATGCTTCATATACGGTTCCTTCATGAAAAATGGCCTCTTTTTGTCTTTTCTTTGCAACTCAGACTTTCTTTTTTCCAAAGCAATGCCTATTTTTTGACAAAATACCCCATAAAATTATTGAATGCCAAATTATTTTCCTAGCCAACCAAAATGCTATTTTTTAAGGCATTGGTCCATATAAACACAATCTTTGGCTGACTTTCTTAAAAACCTTCGAAGAACCTGTTGTGCTCTCCAGCTCATCCACTTGAGGAATGTGTGGGAAGCTCAGTAATCCATCCATTGCTTTCCATCTCCACCACAAGTATTGCTACACTGGGACATACAGCAAGGTCTTAGTTATATGCTGGGCTCCCAGGAATTCAAATATAACCAGAATGCCCCCACCCTGCTTTTTGCCACTGTGGAACAGACAGCTAAACTTGCCCCCAATATATTAAAATTTGGGTTCTGTAACACCAAAGTTCATAGACTCCAACCCTTGCAACACCCTAAGGAAGTAATATAAACATTTTACTGAACAGAGACACATTTTGGCCTTCAGAAGCTGCTCCTGCAATACAGTAGCAGCTACAGAGTATCACAGAGCCTGCATATATTTGTGCAGTGGCACCATCTTTGTCCTTGGCTCAGGGGCAAAGTCAGGGATAGAGGTGTGACCGAGGCATTCTGTGCTCCAGAAACAGAAGCAGCTGGGTACAGCGTCTGCAAGAGCACCCACAGGGGCTGCTCTAATTTAAACTGGCCCCTGAGCAGCTCAGAAGCTGAGGAACAGAAGCAGAGATGGCCTCAAGCCACTGTTGTACTCTCTTCCTGAAACTGCATCTTCTGAAGCACAGCAGAAAATAACAGCAGGTTGTATGAGGGCCAGGAATGAAGCTGGACAGAACAAAGTCTCATTACCAAATGAGTCTCTTTTACCCAGACACCAAAAAATCCCAAAATTGCAGCCCTGCTGCAAGTTAGCATTGCTTGATGTGTCAACTAAGAGGAAGCAGGACATGTCTCAGCTTCAAATCATGTTTCTCCCAGCACTAGCACAAATAATGTCATTTCACTTCCACAGCATTGCTTTGGAACTACTCACTGGAAACCAGCAGCAGTCAGCCCCTCTTTGCACACAGAACTGCTCAAAATTTGAGTTTTGATCTTGCTATCATCCCATCATTGTCAAAGCAATCACTTTGGGACTTTTCCTAGTCAGAGGAAGAGGGTTAAACAGGCAACAAGCAAAGAACTTCATTATATCTTACGAGTAAAGAATCTCACTCAAGCACAGTGCACTGATAGCAGACTGCATGTCTGATGGATTAGACTGGCTGCTAAATGAAACTGCTCTTCCCTAATATGCTCTTCGTGGGGAGAGTGGGGAACAGGGGAAAAAGGAGAGAGGAGCAAAGGGGAAGAAAAAAACATTTATCCCGCAACACAGTGAACACACAGGAGCTGAAGCAGGAAGCTGGAAAGTCTCTCATGGCCCACACAAGCTTTAAGACAATCTCCTGGACATTCAGGCCTGCTGGTGAAAGGCTTTGGCAAACCCAAAGGGGACAAATGTTTTCTTTTATGCCACTGCTGACTGCTGCACATCTGACGGTGGGGCACAAGTTCTAGCTTAGCAGAGTTAATTTCTCATTTGGAATCACTCATTTCTGGAATGGGGGGGGAATGGGATAGCCTCCATATATGTCTCCAGATACAGTCCAGGTTCAAGGTCATGCAGTGTTCAGGATTTTACTTCAAAGCAAAGCAAATCAGAGTCAGGTTTCTCCTGTAAATTCAGAAGAGATTCTCTGGAGATACAAGTTTCAAGAGCCTTCTGTGATCCACAGCATTTCTGGGAAATATCGTGTATTCTTGGGCCTAATTACTGACAGATTCAAACACACAAATAGATCCCTAGTCTCCAAATTATTTTAAATAGAAATGCTGGTTTTATTGGCCAAAATAGTCTCAAAAACTGAGTCTACAGCAGCTGCAGTGTGCAACTGAAAGCATTTCTCTAGCCACCTCTATTCCCTTCCAGTATTGGTCACCCTGCCTCTCCTTGCCAGCACTCTATCCTCATATGGATGTTGCAAGAGGAAGTGCATCAAATCTTCTAAGTGGTGTGGTAGTCGAGTAAACAAGTCTTTACCTTAAAACATAAGAATTTGTTTTGAAAGTAGAGTGGGCTTTTGTATATTTATAACAAATACAAAGCAACTAAAATAACATGAATAAAATACAAAGCAATGAAAATAACTAAAAATGCCGATTTTTATGGTTTGGACTGGAGGGGTAACTAGCCATTTTGCAAAGACGAGAAGGGTAAGAAAGCTGTATTTTAGCCCAATTAATCAAAACTAATGAGCCCCTAAAACCTTATGTTTCTCTCAATCAACAAACTATCAGCAGTGACACTATAGTAGCCTTTCTCCATCAAAGAGCAGCCCAGGGGCCATCTAATGACACTGCAATGTGAGTGACTCAGAGTTTTTCCATAAAGTAAAGCCTGCCTAAATTTCCAGACCAGATGGTTGAACTGTGAGACAATCCGTCAGATGGCTCTGAAGTGTTTAATACAATTAAGGATATGCAGTCTGGAAATGCCCTGGGCTCAGACAATTTGTCCACAGATTTCTCTAAAGCTTTTAGAAACAAACCCACACAGTCTCCTTCTGAACAAGCTTAATGATTTTTTAGCCAACAGCAGGGGGATCAGCCATTAAGGGAAGCAAACAGAATCCCTGCCCAATGCCTTCTCACCCCTGTAACGGGTAAGACAACAAAGGAGCAGAACATCATCTCAGGAGGAACTTCTTCACTTAAGCATTGGAATGGACTGCCCTGGGAGGTGGTGGAGATGTTCAAGAAACAACCGGACATGGCACTTTGTGTCATGATCTACTTGACAAGGTGATGGCCGGTCGAAGGGTGAACTCAGTGATCTTAGAGGTCTTCTCCAACCTAAATGATTCTGTGACCAACTCTTGAGAAACATCATGAAATAGGATCTGTTTTTTAATACCAAATATTTTGTGTGCATAATGTTATTCATCCAAGCAAAGGAGTCACTAATCCTCTCTACACTCCTCAATTATACCTGCACAGATAGGAAAACTGACACACATTGCTCCACAGCTTGTCCCTATCAAGGAAATGGTGGGAGAACAGCACATATTAGACCCACCTGCCTTTTCCTCTTTACTCACTCTCTTCTCCTTTTCTTTGTTTTCCACGTGCACCACCATCAGCCTAAGGAAACAGCTGCCAAACCCCTAACATTTTCAAAAGCTCAGGGAGACAGCTTGCCTTTGACACCAGGAGAGACACAGGACTCCCACTGAAGGCATCAAGCCCACACTTCCCACTTCAGAACAGCAGAGCTGAGTGGAGAGCGACTGTGAACAGAATCACACCAGTACATAGTCCTAACTGCCCTTTGTCAATCATCTCACCAACACAAGTATCTCCTTACCAGGAACAGGAATACCTGGTAGCAAACATCCCACATGTGACACCTCTCACATATATATTTTGTCTACTGTAGACTGGAGGGAGAGGTTTCTCCCTAAACATACACTCACAGACTGGTAGAGGAAAGGAAATGAATGGAGGAGACATTGAGCTGCTGTAGCACAAAGCTAAAAACCAGTACCACACATGAGTTCAAGATCTCCTGTTTCCAGGAGTGCTTTGTGATCTGTTAAAGGGCTACAGCGAGATGACCACAACACCACAGTGGCTGTAGTTGTTGGTGTTAAGTCACAGAATCATTAGTGTTAAAAGGGACCTTTGGAAATGATCTAGTCCAAGCCACCTACCAAGGCAGGGTCACCTGCCAAGCCCCCTCCTCTCCAGGCTGAGCTTCCCAGCCCATATTTCCTTTGGACCCTGCGGTTCATGACAGAGGCTGTTGTGCAGCCACACAAGTCCCACTCTTGCAGCTCAACAACCAGAAGGGAAAACATGCACAGCTGAGAATTGTATTGAGAACTGTATTTGTTGCCCACGCTCAGATGAACAAACGTAGGCCTTATAGATTAGCTTCAGTTCCTGGCTCCACCAGCTCCTGAGTGTTTGTTTTCACATGTTTCTTTTTGGCTTGAGGTATTGATTTGTTATATATCTATGCACACAGGGAATATCCTTTTCCATTGGGGAAGATACTCATGTAGCTATTCCTGTTTAAATGCCCATACACTACACTTGACAGCATACCTAAAAGCAAGAGAAAACCTCTTACTATATATTTGATTATGTATAATAAATGGAGATTGTGCCTGTAAAAACAGAGTGGGGAATTGGATGTTGGAGTACAAGGAGCAAACAGGTCACAGAAGGCATTTCAGGGTGGAAGACCCTATCTACCTGATACCCTGGAATATCAGAACTCAGTTGGTAAGTATATATTTAACAAAATATGATCTCCAAGCCTGTAAATGCTACTCAGCGGCACCTTACAGCTTTTAAAACCTGGGGTTTATGGCAGATCAAAACTAAAAAGATCACATTCATTCCTGCCTTAAATATCTTGTTTTATACCTCTCTCAGAATTCTGGAAGGATACAACACAACTTTTAAGTGTTTGGGATGTTAGGCTTGCAGATGAATGCAAGACAAGTGCATAAGGATGTAACAGGAGGAATTATGGGGGAACTGCACCCCTCCTTGCATTATGCAGCACATGAGCCCACTTGTATCAGCCACGAGCTGGAAACCCTTCCTGCTCAAAACAAGTTACAAGCTCTCTCCTTCAGACTGGATATAGGATTGGCTCCCTTCCACTTCCTACAGCACAAATTCACCATAACACTTGGCTCAAGTTGGCAGATGCAGCAACAGACACAAGGACTGCAGGAGCCATACCAGTTCGAAGCATCACTGTTCCCAGAAGAAGACTGACAGGTTTAAGGGGGTGAGAAGTGACCTCCTACAACCTTACATATGAGCAAGTGATTCCATAGAGCTGTCATGCACTGTGAAATTCATAGCTTTCATGCAGATTATTTGTAAATGAGTTCAGTAGATACTGAACTTTCTTCAGTGTTACATAGTCAGTTGCACAAAGCTTGGCAGCGCTTGAGATACATTCTCTAATTTCTCCAATACTTACTTGTAATCTTCCGAGACATGACCTGTCTCACACATTGCTCATGAGCTCCCTGTGCTCCACGTGTCAATATCCCACCCTGCATGTAATGTCTGCCAAAAAACCCCACGCACAGCTCAGGTTCACTCTCAGCCTGCTATACTCCCTCACTTCCCAAGTTCGTGAAAAACACCTTCCCTAGGCAGTTGCTTCAAATAAATTCTTGCCTACAAATGCTTTGATAAATGGTCTTTATTACCAGCAGGATGTTATCTATTAGGTAGCATTACTGGTAATTCTGAGATTGGGTCTCCTGGTACACTTCCATGATGTTTTCTATTATTTAGCAGAACTCCTGATGAAAGTCAGATGACAAAGATAAATAGTAAAAGGAAAATAAAGTCTCCACACATTGTGCCATGGTCTTTCAGAGACAGATGGCAACTTGCAAAATGACGAGCTTCAAACTGTATGTGGCCCAGTGGGTTAGTGACACTACACATCATCAGCTGCCTGACTCTGGCAGAGAAAGGCAGGTGGGATTACAAAGGGGAAAGTCTTCCTTGGCCTCTGTATGTATGGGGTCATTTAGGAGTTGGAAGATCGCTTCATCCTGCTCTAAATCTGTGTGTGCTATTTTGGCTGACAAAGACATCTTCCTTATTTTGTTTTGATAACAACTCTGGACAAATTAACATTTGTGTGGGTTTATATATACCAGATCTGACAGTTTCAGACAATGTTTTTTTCCTGCAGAACAAGGACAATTTCAACCTCAGTGTGTAATTCAAATCTCATAATGTCATTGGACAATTGCAGATTAGAGCTCTGAAAAGGTCTCACTTTCTTCCCCCCTGCTTCTGAGTTGAAAATGAAAGGCAGAGGGGAGCATTTGATGAAGATTTTGCTGAAGGGATCACCTACAGCTTTTTCTATTGGCACTGATCACAGCTTATAAATTCAAACAAATAATTATTTTTATGAAACAGCATCCCACAAACCAAATTATTTTTCTATCCAGAAGTAGCTATGACATACAAAAAGGATATCAAGTGCAAGCAGTACAGTCTGAAATGTAAGCACCTCAAAAGAATGTCCAGTTCCTCAATTACATGGCTCAAATCATCATTTAAAATCATCAGCTTAGATTGTCATAGGCTCAGATCGTCATCCAGCATTGATTAGAACAGCATAGTGTAAGGCAGGGGCTGAGCTTCACAGCAGAAACATGGGTGTCTACAACTTGCTCCAGTTTGCTCCCAGAAGTAATGAACTATAAGTCCTTCTCTTGTAATATGACCTGCTACACAACTTACAGAAATTGCTCACCCTCCACAAAGTACATCAGCTGGATGTACCACAGCTCTGCCCCTAATACAGGGACTAATTGAATTCACGATCAGCCAGAAGAGCTTCGTCATGTTAACTAAGAGATTCCACATTTACAAAACAGCATAACTCGTGCTGCCAGAAGCATGGAGTACCTTCACCTGTGCCTGCCACGGGAGCACCCAGAATCTAGGGTGCACCCACAGGGACCTGCAAGGCAGCCACTGTCAGACAAGATGATCATCCTAAATCAGACAGCTACATCCAAGCGTAAGGAGCACTTAAGGAAGAAGCTTCCTCAAGGACAACGCGTTTCACTTTCCACTGGTGAAGTCTGATACCGTGAATCTGGGACTCCTTGCACCTGGCAGTGCCCATCAGCACAAGTAAAACTGATGATACAGCACCCAAAACAGGTGGACAGGGAACAGAAACTTTTGAAAACAGTGTTGCCACCTCTGAGGCTGTATTTGGGTACCACATACCAGAAACACCATCTACACGTCATTCCAGACTGGCTGGGCCACAACACACGGATACACAGAACGAGTCTCAGCCTCACTGATGCTCCTCTACCAAGCAATGCTCAAAGAAAACACAAGCTTCAACCTTCCTTCAGATGCACCACAAGAAACATGCTAAGATGGGAACTGGGAGAATGAGCTTGGAGAAGGCATTTAAGGGGACAACCCTAGGTCAGAGGTATGAGATAAAGGTTTTCAGGCTCTGCCAATTCATCTAAACAATACTGTGATCAGGGCCCAAGGGCTTTGGGAGTTTATTCTATGTATTATTCAAGTTTATCAGATTGATGAGTTTTCCATTGTTTTTTCTCTTGGCAAAGGTGCATTTGTAAAAGAAGTAGTATTACAACTAAGCTGGAAAAAGCAGTCCCTCCCTGCTTCCCCCAAACATACACAAAGGACACTAAATGCACACTGCAGTAGCCAATAGCTGCTGGTTTTATCAATATTTCCTAATCTGTCCCTCAGCAGGTCAGGTGGAAAGAAAGGGTCACTCTCTGGGGTTTCTTCAGCTGAAGTTTGATTGATCAGCTCTTGCTAAACCAAATTGTTTCTGTAAGTGCTTCTATAAACAACCTAATTACAGACCGCTACTAGACCATATTTAGTTTATGCATTTAGCAGTGACATCTGCACTGGCTAAATCAGACTGGAACAAGCACACCTACCTCTGGCACAGTATCTAGTGAAGAAAGCATATTAGCCTTCTTTTAGTTCACCATTTTTTTCTCCTTTCCCTCAAACCCAGTGACCCTTTGTGACAAAGATTTATAGAACCAGCAGTCTAAAGGGGGTCACTGCAGAGCAAGCAAGCGTAAAATGAAAATGGAAGAGGTAACTGGAGATTAGCTTAAACCAAGATTCATGTCATACAATTATCACTGTAAATTCAGGAGTTCAGGGGAGACAGCAATGTGCTATTACTTCTCACTAAGCATGTCAGAAGTGATTTAGGAGAAGTGACGATCGGTTCTGTTAGAAGCAACAACTTATTCCTGAAATTACCTTGACTTGCTACTTGCTGCTTTAAACATGAGCTGCAATGATCCACCTTTCGGTCTGCAATTCTCAGTGCTCGTGAGGAAATACAGCAAGATCTGAGATTTTCAGCAAGATATTTGTAAAAACATCCTTTGCTGGGACTGCTGAGGAACATTCACTGGGGAAAGAGAGGCAGAAATGAACACCAAAGAACAGAAAGTCTCTTTGCATTGATTTATTCTCCAGTTCACATTGTTAGGCACTGAATTATCCATCTTCTATATAAAATCATGTATTTATTACTATCTATTTTTCAGACATCCCACAATATATACCAACATTTCTCCTTACAGAGAACTCTCAGTCCAAGGACACATTTAAGGAATTGGATACAAGCAAACCCACACTTCTTTGACTTTCCTTCTCAGCTTCGTGCACTAAAAATAATGTGGGTTTCTCTACTCTTGTTTTGTAGACATGTCCAAGGACTCTAAATGTTAGACGTTTATGTGAGGCATAAGAAAGGTTTAAGATTGACCACGTGCACTCCATGCTAGCACAAAGTATCTGGTGGATTGGAGATTAAACCAGTGCTTCTGCATTACAGCTGCTTCTTTTTCTGTTCTCCAAAGGACTTTAGAAGCGTGTGTATTTATTCTGGGAAGAATCCAAACAAGTTTCATTCACTTGTTCTATAAAATCATAATAGCTGACTCAGTCTTTAAAAGCACATCTTTTTTTAGTGTTTATCCTTCATGGGCGCTTATTTAACATAAATAGGAATGGATCAATTTTTGTTTACTTGAAGATGTGAACTCTTCTTTTTTCCAGAACTGTTTGAAAAAGAAATTTCCCAGTCATAATCTCTTGTAGCATATCAATGGACACAAGTGCCTTTGACCTTGAAGCAACTCTGCTTTAACTGTAAAAACTAAATTAAAAGTTAATTAATATTTTTTACAGAACCACAACAATTCGCAACAAATCATTGGTCTGATTTATCACTCTGCTAGAACTGCTTTCATCAAAAGAACATCCACAATTAAGCAAAAGGTAAGTGTAATTTTCAGCAAGTTTTTGCCCAGAATTGCACCAGTAGAAAGGTCACCAGAGCTGGGTCATCTGTAGGTAAGGCATCTAATCCTCTCTGTTTGCATTTTTTTTCCTGGGATACTGACAGAGAGCTTTTCCACTGTGCTGAAGAAATGATAGCAGGAAAAGAAAAATGCCTCATAAACACACCCACAACACAATCCCACAATTCATAACGTCTGAACTGGAAGACTAAGAACATATCATTGATAAGCTGCTAAATTATTCCCTACTTTGTAAGGTAAGATGCATTTGATAGCCCAGAAAGTATAAAGTCACTTTAAGAGCTAAGAAATACCAGGCAAAGGATATTCCATGTAATCTATACTTGAATTGCTCTGCTGATAAGGAATGTGGTCTTCCTACACTGGATGTCATGCTCTGGGTCACAGTGGATGACCCATCCCTTGTTTCAAAGCCTGTGCTGCAGTGAATGGAGTGATTCCCTGTTCCTCTCCTCATTCTCATTGGGAATGAGTGTGGAGGTTAATCAGTACAACAACGAATGAGGCTTCCCAAAGAGCAGCAAGACGTTGCATCTCTCAAATGAAGATGTACTAGAAGGCACAGAAAAAGGCTACAGACTGGTACAAGCCAGACATTTCTGCAGACTTCTGAATACCACTGAAAGTAATACCACTTAAACATTTTTCTAAGAGTGAAACACATTCAGAAATATCTATAGAAATACATATACCTTCAGAAATATACAGAAATTCCTCATGGCATCATAGAATAAGCTCGATTGGAAGGGTCATCTAGTCCAACCCCCTTACAATGAAAAAGGACATCATCATTTAAATCAGATTGCTCATCACTTCCTTTCAGTCCCACTGGACTTGTATTTACCAATATAAGTTGTAGGCTGATTTTATTATGATTTATTTGGCAGAAGTACCTCTGCATCCTGACCTTGATCACTTCCTGCTTCTGAATACACAGAAATACTGACCCAGTCTTTCCACAGGGGTTGAATCAGTTCCATTCCACATTGCAGAAATCATGGCTTTGGTATATCCACTGCCTTTCAACTAGTCCTGGCTGGAGGTTACATATTAGTCACTTCTAAATTCACTCACATAATAGCAAAGGAAATCAGGACAAGCCTTTCCCAACACACTAGAAGAATTAATGCATCAGTTACCTAAGTGAATTAAGATGCTTAATGTACCTTCTCTACCCTATGGCAGGTTGAGGCATCCTTCAATTAAATTTTAGATAGGAGAAGAATTATTAGGCATGTATAAGCTTTGAAAGAGATCTGTCATGTATGAAGAGCAGCAGCTGATATTTATGCCCTACAGAGAGGCACACTTGGAGTTTGATTACCACAGTCTAGAGTTCTGATTTGAAAATTACACTCCAGAACAATTTATCCCCTCATGCAGATGTGATCTAACCAGTTCCATTTGACATTCTCAGTGGTGCTTTTAACACTTTTGGACACATTTGATCATGGAGTCAGCTTAGCAATTCTGCTTGAGGGGATTTGTCAAAGCCATTAGAGTACAGGCTGGATGCCAGTGTCTGAAGGATGTAGTATCACTTGCATTAGTCTTCACTAGCTAAATGGGACCTCAGTCATAGATATATCTGCCCTACTACATGGAGAGCTAATTTAACAGAGACAAGCCTCAAAACCAACAGCTTTTAAACAAAGCTTAATCCAAATCCTCAAGATTCAAAACATTTTCATTCGTTCTCTTCCCATTCATTTTCAGCTCCACATGACGTGTTACATTTGGGAAAGCCAAAGAAAACAGATAGTACCCTCAGGAAGGTTATAGCCTCAGCATTTCCAAACCAATCAAAACCAGGAAATATGCCAAAGGAGACACAAACCCAATCACAAAGCTGAACTGTGAGTCTAAGCTCCCTCAGAAGAAAGGATGTTCAAAGGGTCTGGAGACAGTTTGGTCCTTCAGAAGCAAAGGAGGGACTTGGAAACACCCAGTTATCACTTTGAAAACCTGACAATTCTTTGTCAGCCAAAGCCTACTCTGAAACAGTAGCACCTTCCTGAAATTCAAGGCGGTGAGATTTTGCACGCCCAGTGAGCAGGCTTACAGATAGTGTGTCAGAAGAGGTGCTGATTGCTCAAAAGCCAGCCTTCAAAACCTTTCCAGAATATGGTTCAGAAATGCTACACAGCAGCAACTTTGTGAGGAGCAGCTACTACCAATTACTAGCATATGGCTGGGAGCAGAGTCACAGCTCCCCAGCATTCAGGACACTTCTTAGATTATTTTCTGGCTCATTTCTAACAGAAATCAGATCTGAGGAAAGGATACTCAGCTGGCTTGCTATCCTAAAACAAATCCATTGTTAGATTTTATGCAGTGAGGCTGCAGTATATCTATGTACTAGCTGCTATTTTTGTGCACCTCACCAACTGCAGATACTCCTGACTTGGTCAGTGTACACAGGACCCTCAGCATATTGGCAGCTGAAGACGACAAAACCAGAGCGCACACAGAACTGCAGCCACCTGCACAATCCACATTCAATACCTCCACCTGCAACAGAAACCAAGAGACTGGATAGCAGAGGACATGAAAATTCACAAATGGGAAAGTAGGAAGAAACCTCCCATCCAACGCTCTTTTTCTATTCAGTTTGTTCTGTGGCCTATGTTGGTCCAGTCTAATAAGTGGGAAGATGAACGTGTTTTCCTGGAAGAGAAGAGCAGAGCTGCTGAGCAACACATTTCATCCCCAGAACAACTGAGAGGCCTGTATGTAGGCAGGACCATGAGAGTCCCTCCAGCTGAACCCTAAAAACAGAGAAGGGAAGTTGTAAATTCCCCTTCTCATTTGGTGTCCAGGGGCCACCAGCCCTACCTGGGGATGAAACATTTGGTCTCAGTCACTCCTCTAGAGCATACTTCTACTTCAGCAGAAGCGTCCCAGGCTGCCCATTCCAGGGTGGTGAGGGCAACTCTCTGAACTGAAACTTGGGGCACCACTCTTCCCAGGCACTTGAGGAAATGGGGCAGGATATTCTGAACTAACTGCACACGAAAATAACACACAGACAACTTTTGTGACTCTAACCCACAAACTGTTATCTCTACCAGCAAACATATGGCAAAATCAGAAACAGAGCTGGGAACAAAACCGTATTTCCAGTTCAATTACTTTTCCCAGGAGGAATAAAGAGAAATCACCGAGCCCCAGTTATCGCATCCAGCACCTAAGCAACAGTTGGCTTTTCACAGTTTATGTAATATTTATTACATGTGCATCTGTCCTCCATCTACCTTAAGAGAACTTCAGAACAAAACCCAATGTGTTCCTTCATTAGCATAGCCTGTCTGCCCTTGGGACTCAAATGTGTTTCACAGGAAAGGGAATGTGAGTACTTGAGGAAGGTGCCTAATAGTTGTGACAGGTCTTTTATTTTGCCTTTCCCAGTAATTGAAACCTGGAGCAGACCCACATCTGTGTCTCGCTTGAGTAACAGCATCCTCAGTGGAGCCCAATATCCCAACCCTTGCAAACAGGCCATGGCTGAGGCAACAGCCTCCCATCTGCAGCAGTGCTGGCCATGCTGGGACACATTCCTAGTTCCCTACCGCCCACTGAGTTGCACAAGGAACTTAGTACCTATACCTTTACAGCTCCTTGGAAGAAACCATCAAAAAAAGATTATTTAAACAAGGATTCTGTTGCCTATTACTCATCTTTGCTTCCTCTGTCTAAAAACAGCTATACAAAAATGAACCTGAGTTTTTTGGTTTTTATAGCAAGGAGTTTTGAGCCATCCTGTAGCTACTTTTTTATTTCCTTACAGCCCACTTGAAATCTTCTGAGTCTATTTTTATGCTGCTGATAATAAGACTTTGCATTTATGTTGCCAGCAAATATGTTGCCTTCCCTTTGGTAGGCTGCGAGGGTAGTGCTGGACAGCTATGGAAACAAGTCACTGAGTTAAGCAGCAGAGTCCATACTAGAGTAAGGATGGGGACCTCTCTATCTCCTGGTTCCTCTGCCTCACACTCATTTCCAAATAGTCTGTTTTCCAAAGAACTTCAAAATCTTGATGGGAAAATGTGATCAGTATGTTTTTAGCTTGGTTTTATTTGGAAAAGGGCTTATATAACCACAGTGGTTGCCAACCTCTCTTCCAAGTAACCTTCAGATCTGCTAACTGGTTTTAGACAAATTCGAGAGGATTAACAGCCTCAAAGATGGTCCTCACATTCCCGCACTTTTTGGAAACCAACAACTGAGCAGAGACCTTCAGGTTAGTGTCTCCAGAGAGGGAGAATGCAGCTGCTCTACCCTCTGCTCAGCAGCACAGACCTGCATACACGTGTATATACACACAGAGACATGAACACACTCATTTAGGGGCAGACCGACCAGAACACACACAGCTCTGGGTCAGCTATTTCCCTGCCTTGTGGGCTTTTGCAGAGGACGTGCGAGGACAAGAAGCTGGGTGATGGCAGCACACAGCTTGCAACGTGCTGACCCTTTCAGGCAGCTGGCATGGCTGACACACGGGCCGTGGCTGAGCGGCACCGTGCAGCCCACACTTCATCTGCAGGGAGATCGGGGTGGGTTCAACACGGATCAGGGTTTGGGGGAAAGCACAGGTGACAGTGCACACAGCTTCACTGCTCAGAGCACAGCATGACCTGTGGGTGTTGCTGCACTTTCCTCACCCGCCCACCCAAAGACAGCCAATCCCTTGGTGGTGGCTCCAGGAGAGGAAGCCCTCATGCTGCCCCAGAGGGGTGAAGCGCTGGGTGACCGTGCTTTGCCCTCCCCAGCTGGGCTCCGGGAGCATCTCTGTCTTCAAGGCAAAGGCCAGGCTTGGTCAAGTCCCCTTCTGCACTCTGAAGAGCACTACTATGTCCTTTGGCTGACTCAGATCTCCTAAATGTTTTCCAGAAGGAGACCATCTTTTTTACAGTAGCATAGATGGTCACAACTTCTTCTGAAGCCAGGCAGGGCAGGAAAGGAGAAATATTCTATCACTTTCCCAGACTATGTAACTGTCATGAAAACATCTTTCACTTGTAGCTGTGTAATATCTTGAAGCAGGTAATATCTTGATTCTTCTTTTAAAGAACCTAAGGATCACCAACTACTTTGCTATCACAACCAGAAACATTTTATTATAATAAATAGCTTCAAATCTGATCTGGATCAGAGAAGTAACCCTGAAGCAATGAAATTAAATTACTCCTTTCTTGTTTCAGGAAGATGAAATCATGAAGTATTTGAAGACAACACTTCTTTTGCTTGCATCCCTCACGTTAATTAAAAACCCAACAGGAGAGAATAATGAGGCAGGGACAGCACTGTTCCCCTACAGTATGACTTAGGAAAAGAGATGCTTCTCCAAAGAGAAATACTGATGCTCAAATATGAGCAATGAGCACCGCAACAGCTGGCTAAGAGCAAATAGAGATACATGGATTCTGTCTTTACATTTCCCTTGTGTGCTATGTCACCTTTCTGAAGAACACGAAGAACTGAATTTTCACAGGCACATGAATCCCTGCCTCCTCTTCAAAGCTGCACAAAAATGCTGTTAAAAAGACCAGATTTTTTTTTTTTTTTGCATGTGATAACGGATGTTTGTCCAAAAGAAGAGTATTGAGGCTACCAAAGTAATTTTGAAAGAGCATCGTATCTGTTGTGTGCTTGAACTTCTTTCCCATGGAAAGCAGAGGGTCAGGGAAGAGGAAGGCTGCACACCAGGATCTCTCACGCTACTTTGGAATAGGAATGCAAGCAGTGCACGAGCTTAAACTTGGAAAGAGACTTCATAGCACCTTACCCAGTTTCTGGTTTAAATGGCAATTGTTAATGGAAAAATCACAGCAGATTATTTTTCCCGATTTTTTAAATCTAGTTCTAGCTCATGTTTTGTATCCAATGTTTTAAAGACAAGTGGAGCATTCCTGTGTAATCTGAAGAACAGCAATTTTTAAAAGAATTTATTGGGTCATAACTGCAGAACCACAGGGAGTTTCCTCAGGCACTTCTCAATCAAACAGGACTTAAAGCTTCACAGGAAGAAGAGAAGGCGAGCCTCCACCATATGTTTAGATCCTTCCATGCCTAAAATACCCCAAGGACCACCTCCAAAAGCCATCCAAACTCAGCAGGAAATGTTCCCTTGATATTAATAACATATTACTCAAAAAAACCCATGCATTTGCATAAGACAAAGTAATCCATTGGCACTTGCCAATTGAAATGGATACATTAAACTCAAATACCTTTTGTTTACTACAGAGTTTCTTTAAGAAACAAAGGCAACAGTGCTGACCCCGTCAAAGCATTAAAACCCACAGAACATCCTATTTCCAAGAAGACTGAAGCTGTGCCGCAATTCCTTTTTCACGGAACTTAACAAGGAAAGGCAAGCATGCCAGATTTGCTGCTCTGTACTTCTGATGAGGCAGTCCCAGGTGCACTAGGCTTCCCTCAGGACACAGAAAATCAGACGTGATGAGGACAAAGGTAGGCAAGCCATGACAACCTCTTAGGAGACACATCATGTCTGCAGAGAAAATATTTTCTGGTATTTATTTTGTACTATTGCAGCCCAAAACGGGCAGCTGGTTTGTGCAGCAAAGAACCAAACCCTGCGAAACACCAGTGAAACTGAATTCAGCAGGGAATTGGGTGGCAAGCTGGGCAAAGGAGTTTAGAAAAGAGAATGTGGTAGTATAAGAGAATTTCCAGGGATAATTCATGAACCAGCCGTTTGAATAGTCATTCCCTTCATTCAGTTCTCCTTTGTAGCATTTGAATGCAAGATATGGCCATAAGATCATATGGAATATGCGTGAGATCAGCTCACCATGCTTAACAAGATGGACATAAGCTCACAGCAACGTGGTTGACATCTGTGGACTGACACCATCTTTACAAGCAGTAAAACAAGTATTTGTTCAGTGGGGCTGTTAAGGACAGCCACAGAGCTAATCAGCAACAAATAAGTCATTCTTTACTAACATCTTGGTCCAGACTGAGCAAGACCATACCTGTTCTTACATTAGCCACCCTATTTTCTAGCTCAATGCTTTGTCTCAGTGTAGAGAAGGTCTAGGATACATCTTTCAAACCCTGTTCCTTCTTTACAGCTTTCCTCAGGAAAGGGAAACTTTTCTGTGTGCTGCTCCCAGTAACATCCAGCATTCCTCCATGCCATGGGAGCATCTCTTACAAAACTCTCCAACAGGAAAGCAAAAGCCAGCTGTGTCATACCAGCCAGGCAGTTCGCAGAGGGCCTGCCTGCTACTCTCCCAGGGCTTTTACCAAACAGCTCCTATTAGCCCTCCACTGCTTTCAGCATTAATTCACTGAGCCAGGTGAAAAGAACCCATGATTGGGAAAGTCCTGGTTTAAGCAAGGGGACACACAGCACTAGTTGAATCTTATTGCAAATCAGCAGAAATTTTACAGAGCACATATAAACGTGCATCTTTACATGTCTGGCATACATTTAAAGGTGAGTCGTCCTACAGATCTTTCTAAAAAACCTGTGTGGTAAAACCTCACTTTTCAACATTTGAAGTCTGTTAAAAGGATCTTCCTCGTCTTTTGAAGCAGTCCTTAGGTTCCACCTAGTGGCTTTCAACAGCCATGAACAGCAGACTAGGTAAGCATTTATCACCTGAATGCTTCATTTTCACATCTGTTTGTCTAGCTGCCGAAAGAATCACAGAGTCTTCTTTAGATATACGATTTATCTTGCCATCTCCCTGAAAATTCTCTTGGTCCTCTGAGGGAAATTTTCCAACTACAGTTATTCTAGTTTAAACACTCAAATCAAACGGGCGTCAAATTAAACCAAAGGTTATTCCTGTGCTAACGAGACTGAGCGTATGGACTGGCCAAGAGCATTAGCAGCTTGCAGACAGGAGCTCTGCAGTGCTGCTGTGCCTGTTGGACAAAGCAGCTGCCGTGTCCCAGCCAGGTCTCAGCAGGATACCTGCTCCCTTTCCACAGCTCAGTGGTACAAACCTGTCACACCCAGCCAGATGTCTCTGAACGGCTGACATTGTCAGCATCGACCCCCATCACAGTCAGCTGAGAAACAGGCACCTCTAGACCACGACTCAGATGACTTATTGTAGAGGTTTACCTCCAGGTGAGATGAATTACATCCCAGAAGTGTCTCATTCCCATTACTAAGAGAAGGCAGGAGGCTTACTGATAGCATGGTACTACCATCACACCCTCTGAATCCCACCCAGGGTGTTTGACTAAGAAAGACTCTGTCTTATCACACAGTATTTGAGGTGCAGCCCCCTTGCAGAGAGCTCTAAGCCGGCAGCAAAATATGGAAGCAGGGAAATCACAACAGTTACACGTTTGCACCTGAGTTAAAAAGCCCAGTGGTGGCAGGTAGCCATGCTATCACAGAAGACTTATTTCAACACTGTTCTGTTCTCAGAATACATCTTACCCTGCTACTCAGATGTGTTAGACTGATGAACATAGAATTGTCTTATAGCATGAGAAGTGTAAGATAGTTCTGCTCCCGCCTATTTTAAGGTTATAAAACAAGCTATGCTTATATTTCATTTCCCCAAGGCATTAGCAAAACACTCACCACAGACATTTTAGCCCTCTTTGGAAGAGCTTTACCAGCTCTAAAGAGTCACTGTCTTCAAAGGAAAGGGAAAAAAAAGGCAACCAAAGAAACGTGAAACTTCATGGATTTATCAGCTGCCACACTGGAGGTCAAAAGCAGATATTTTAAAGTAATTTTAGTGTCTTACATAAACAACAAGACAGAGTTCACCAGAACTGGCCTAGCTTGTCCCCAGAGATCATATCCATTTAAGAGAAGGTGAAATAAAAACTATAGAAAAAAATAAAAAGAAGAAGTTGACCTAGTTCATGATTTGTGGAGTGTGGGATGGAGGAAAGGTCTTTAACTCCTTAATGCAGCTTTTTCTGTCTATTCTCATTTCAAGCAGCTTTACTTTTGGTCACAGACAGTTTGAGGCTTGCACCCAGCAAATCATGTCTGCTTTTCTAGAACATTACTCCAGTTTGCAGCTAAACTGTTCAGATTTATTACCCTGTAGTGGTGTCTCTCAATTTCCTCTCCACAGCTTATCTTTTCACCTTCACCTAAGCTTTCATGGAGCAGGTCTGCATGTGACAGACGAGCTCTTTTATGCAAAGAAAAGCAGAAAATCCTCAAATGGCCTCAAACTTGCTCGTTCAGTAAAAATCAAGAGAGAAATGAAGGCCGCACAACGCCTATCCTGCTGTTGGGTTCATCCCCCAGCCAAACCAGACTTGTGGTTTATTTGCCAGAGAGTTAAACCAGTTTTCCTGCAACAGTTATTTCACAAAACCTAACAGGTTTTACGACAGTGAGTTGATTATAATCTACTTAAATTGACTCTTTCTCTCCGGTCTGTACAAGACCACGTGCTGTGCAGCCTTACCTCCCAAAACCTTCCGTCAGGGAGGGACTGCTCCCTCCTTCGTAGCACTGAGGGGACGCGGAAACAGTGCCAGGAGCGACCCTCTCGTGAGGCTCAGGGTACCACTGAAATACCCCCGCCAACAGGGCAGCTTAACTCGGAATTCGCGGCAGGTGCGCCCGCCCACTGATAGAGGAGGGAGGGGCCGCGGCCACGCTCGGGCAATGCCGTGGAGGTGGTCTGGGAGCGGGTTTTACAGCCCCGCCACTGGCAGCTTTCCCCATGGAAAACACGGGTATGGGGCGGGTCCAGGGGCCCGGCTCAGCGCCGGCGGTGCTGGGCATGAGGCGCCCTCAAGACAGCCCCAAGGGGCCGGGAGCCTTGGAACCGCCAGCGGCGGGAGTGCCGCCGCCCCGCTTCCCTGGCGCTCGGGCGGAGGGCAGGGCTCGGGTGGAGGCGGGAGGAGGGTGCCCACTCGGACCCTGCGGCCGGAGGCACCCTGGAATCCGGCAGGAGCGCGGGGAGGCGGCGCTGGCAAGGGCCAGGAGCCGTCGGCAAGGCTCGAAGTGATAGGTGGCTCCATAGCTCAGTGGTTAGAGCACTGGTCTTGTAAACCAGGGGTCGCGAGTTCGATCCTCGCTGGGGCCTCCCAAGTTTTTTTTCTGCTCTTCTTTATAATTATCTTCCCGAGGACCAAGCTGGGGGCTTGGGGTCGCTCCCCGCCGGCTGGAAGGCAGCAGAGCGGCGCTTTTTTGCATTCCCGACCCGGTGTTTGCAGGGGGTGGCGGCTGGAGACGAACGTAACGCTAGAACTGCAAAATGACGTCATGGGCTGGGCGGCCCAGGGCGGGAGCGCAGGTCCGGCCCCGGGTGCGCTTCCCAGATAAACACACTTGTCTGGGATTGAACTTGGGAGGGTTGTGGCAGCCCCGCGTCCCCCGTGGGTGGTCTGAAGCCAGAGGATGCTTCCACCTCATTGCTCAGATGTGACTTTTGTGTTTGAGGGTTCCGTGGCTCCTCCCCTCAGTTTAAAGCCGTTCCCCCTTGTCCTGACACTGCATGACCTTGCGAAAACTCCCTCCTCGTCTTTCTTGTGGGCCTCCTTTACGGACTAAAAGCTTGCTATAATGTCTCCCTGCAGTCTTTTCTGCTCCAAGCTGAACAACCCCAATTCTCTCAGTCTGTGTATTCATAGGAGCATCTTGGTGGCCCTCCTTTAAAAAGAGGGGGGAATCTAATTTCATTGTCTGAAAGACAACTGCTCCTGAAATATACTTTTCATTGCACCTCAGTTAAAAAAAAAAAAAAAAAAAAAAAAGGAAGGTGAGGGTCATTGACATATCTCTTCCACATTCTTTTATCAAAGATGAAAGTCTCAAAATTTGGAGGCACTTGGATTTATTAGACAGTCATGCACAGATAAATCTTACCAGTGAATGTCCATCAGAGGCTCTCATAATCACTTATGTCAGAAAAGGACATCACAGGGGGATTTGCAAAGAAAGTTACTGTTAGGAGGCTGGTGCTCTTTAGGTTTAATAAAACATATAGAGAGACTTCTAGCACTGCCAGTAACAGAGGCACACCTGGGAGCACTGGCATAACAAGTCACGTCAAATTCTCTTTTATTTGGTCACACCATCTTACAAGTGACTTGCTTATTCTGATACACCACTGAGCTTCAAAAGCTGCTTCTTCCTCCTCTTCTCCAGTTTTCCCTTGGCTAGTGCTGCATTCTTTGGAAGAACCTTCTTGGGTCTGGCTAGGTGGGAGCTCTTCCTTCTAGGCAAAGGTGGTGCAGGTGTAGCTCTGGAGTTGTGTGTGATCTTTTCTCCCTGCCTTGGCTTGTGATGTTTAGCTTCAGCTTTGATTCTCTTTCTCTCTTTACCAGATGGAGCTGGTTGCACTGTTGATGCTTTTATTTTGGTGGATGAGGGTTTTTTTGCTTTCTTAGAAGAGACCGTTGGGATGGCTGCAGGAAGGGTAGAAGATTTTTTTGGAGGCTTGCCTGTTGAAGATTCATTAAGCAGCTCAAGGACAGTCTCTGAGGAAAGTAATAACATGGTTCAGCATCCCTGCTTTAAGGCAAAAGGCTAATTCAGAGATACAAATGATAGAAACCCTTAGTAGAGCTATAGTTAAGAAAAAAACCCTGACATTCTGAAAGAAGAAACGCGTAGTATAAGCCCCTCTTCTTCCATCAGAAGACCCTTGGTTTTCTTGGAAATAAAATGTTTAATTTTAGAAATTATGAATGTATATTTAAGGAAAGTTACTTCCAGGCAGAGTACGATGAAATTTTGCACCCTTTTTTGGCAGACTTAACAATACAAATTTTTCATATTACACTAATATCTGGAAATCCCAGATGAGATAACCTCAACTTGCTAAACACCCTTTCTACTCAAGATGGAAGTCCTGCCCTACTTGCATGAGACTTTAAGACAGAAGATGGCCAGGAGGAAGGTTGACTCCCCTAGAGGTACAGAGAAGGGATTCTTTGATTCAAGGAGCTTGTCACAGAGTCAGGCATAGGCGCTCAGAACTTCCCAGACCTAAGCCAATGCCTGAATCAAAGCCACCAGTGCCCTTGTGATGCCCATGTACACTGTTATTTGGCAGCACTTAGGAAACAAGAAATCAGAGACTGGGATTAAGAAAAAGCACGGCATCTAGTAGATGGCAGAAGCACATGTTAAATGTGATGGCCAAACTTCAAGATTGGTCCTGCTCAGTGCTTTAGTTTTTAAGACTGCTAAAGGTTCCAATCACATCCCAGAAAGATGTAATTTGCTACATGTTTTGCTTCTCAGTATAATCAAAGCCTGACAACTTACTTGCACGTGGAACAAATGGTATCTGCTTACTCTTTGTTTTCACTGGAACAGGCTTGTATTTACACTTCCCTGGTGGAGCTCTCCTTGGAAAACAGAAACCCATATGCAGATGTCAGAGATCGTTAGGGAACTTTATTCATTCTGTAGGCACATATCAATCCCCTGTTGTCATTTGCCTCTGGTGGAAAAGGCATGAAAGCACTTTAGGCACCTGGAGTGAAACACAGGTGGAATTCAAGATCCTAGCACAGGGCTGCAAGCCACAAAATCCCTGTCCCAAAAGCAGCTGGAAGGCTGCAGCTTCTCTTCTCTTCTCTTGCTCTTCTTGTCAAGTTTCTGTCATCAGACAGCCTGGACTGTCTTCATCCAGGATCAGCAGCTGGTTATGTTTGTTTGTGTGTGGGATGCTGGCCTGCCTGTGTGGACTTGCTGCCCACCACTGAATTCCAGGTCTTTCAATTTCAGAAATCAGTCACTTTGGGTTGTCCTCACCAATACTGGCTTTGTGCATCCCACCTTGAGGCGGGGGAGTCTCCCTCACAGCACACAGGGCTTGTCAGGGACAGTTCTCTGCCCTCCCTCACAGTGCAGCACAAGGATCTCTGCACACAGAGCAGAGTGTTCCCACACAGCCCCACAAACACTAGTGTGACCTTCAAAGGGTGCTGCAGTGAGAGGGGTGAGAATGGAAAGAAACAGGCAAAGAGTGAGGGAGGAACAACTGCAAAGAAAATATGTCGATGTTCTTCGCCTGCTGTTCCCTGACAATTTCCCACAGTACAAAAGCACAAAAAAAAAAACAAAAACAAAAACACAACAAACCCACATTTTCCCCAAGGTAAAGCTGTCACATATTAAATGACAGGAAGGGGTACAAAGAAGCACAACACACCTGTGCTTTCCCTTACCCACCAAGGGAACTGCTGTAGGACAAATAAGAACAGGTTCTTCCAATTTGGCATGCTTGACAGCATAGAACAAAGCAAAGCATAACCTAAGGCATCACATTTTCTTGTGATTAGCATTCTCCTTCAGACAGTGGTAAGAGCCAAGTGCTTCCTCCATACCACTTCAATTAAAAAAAAAAAAAAGTTATTAAAGCAGGGTTTTTGGCATTGCTTGCGGGGACTGGGGGGGGGAGGGGGGTGTTCCCCCCTCTCTCTCCTCTCTAAGTTTTTAATCACTTCCTAACTCATTTCCCCCCTGCTTATGACTGAAGGAATTTGATGCCAATCCCGGCACCACTCTGCTGTCTCCAAGAGTAATGCCAGAAAGACAAGCCGAAGTGGGGACAAATGGCACTGCTGTCATCAGTTTTCCTGGCATGTTGTTAGGGAAGTTTGAGTTGCCATAAGGTACATGGCAGTGGCCCTGGCAATGTTCTGAAAGCAGGTATTTTTGTGGCTTGCTGCCCTTGCCAGCGTGCTGGCTGATGTGTGGGCAGGAGGCAGGGAGTGCCTGGCTGGACAGGCTGGGACTGCTCCCATCAGGGCAGCCAGTTATCCCAGCGAGACAGTAACGGAAGAGTCCTGTAAACAGCATTAAAATGCAAAGGAGAAAGGAAAAATCTCCGCTCATGATGCAGTCAGGAGGAGGCCAGAGTGCAGCCCAGGAGCTGGAGGCGTTAGGACACTCTGCCCCAGGGCCAAGCACGCTCAGGCTCCAGAAGAGCACACCCTGGACAAGCCCGCAACACGCTTAAACAAACAGACGAGGGCAAAGCTGACAGAGCAGCATCCGGGCTAAGGTAAACGAGGTGAAGCAGAAAATACAAGAATAAATTCCAGAGAGCCAAGGGAATAAGTGCCTGGTCCTGCTCCAGAGGTGAGGGACACGAAGCTTCAAAAGCACGGGGTCTTCATGGCAAATAGGGAGTGACGTAGAGACTACAGAGCTTTTTTTCCTTTGGTGAAATAGAGCATGCACAAGCTCTTGATGTTTATGCAAGCTCACAAAACCAGATTTTTTTAGTCAAAAATATTGTATTTTGGTCAGCCACAGTTAAAATGCAGTTAAAAAACTTCCTGGCAAATGATAAGTGTTAAAGGCAGGAGTCTCCTCAAGCAGTTACAGCAAGTAAAAGACTCAGAAGTTCCTATTCCCATCACCTTGGTACAGAGCTTGAGTTTACCACCTAGCTTTGGATTTAACTTCATAAGAAAACATAACTTGGTATCTTCATTTTGTTAGTGTCTGAGGTCTCTGCAACAGCACGGACACATTTGTACTGCATCTACTTTACAGGGTGATTTGAAATCCATTTAATGCTTTTAAGCAAAATCCAAAATCTTGGGAGAGGAAAAAATCATGTAAGTGTGCTTACTATTGGAAAAACTGACTTTAGCAAGGATAACTGCTTAATGTGGAAAGACATTTTGCTTGGAAAAACTCAGATTCAGACTCCAGTTATTATTTAAAGACTGCATGAACCACCAGGTTTCACTCATCTTCGTGAAGAAAACTAAACTGTGGAGTGCAATTTATTTATTAATTAACTTATTTATTTATTTGTACTAAAGTGCATTGTAGATATTTGATGTAATGACCCTGAAGGACTGTTGTTTTTAAAACATCACTGTGCTATATTTCCGATATACAATCAAGGAGACACTCTTCTAATCCTTAACTCTCCCAGATCTTCCAAGGTATTTGAACTCTGTTTATTCCCTATGTCTGTGTGCACAGATATGAGGAGTGAGGAATAAATTCACTAAAACTGATTAAAGTTGCACCAGATGTACAGTGGGTGAACAAAAACCAAGGACTGAATGTGGATGTCAGTGAGATTATCTATCAGTAGTACTTAGTATTCTTTTACTGTGATAGCTGGAGAGCATATGGTGATTATAGAAGAATTTGGCCTGGAAAAACATCTTTAACTACAAACCTTGCAGGATCAATAAGCTTGTAGAGCGATCCTCGTGGCGCATAGGCACTGGGATAAGAGGTAGACATAAAATACAGCTCACCTAAATGGAAGTGAAAAAAGAAAACTGGTCTTAGATTCAAGTGCCCAAGCTGAATCCCAATTCTCCATTTTCCTCTTTTTCCTGGCTCTTCACTAATTCATGTGGTCAGAAAAGCAAACCCCTTCAGTTACCCCCTCAGTCATGCATTATGTCCAAGACTTTGGCCTCACCCTGCTCTGTGCAGGTGGGCTCCCACAGACTCCAAATGATCTCTTGACCACAGCAGGGTCCCACACAGAACCAGCAGCTCTCAATCAGGCAGAACGCCTGAGCAGGACCTTCATTACCTCGTGTCTGTGGCTCTGCAAAAGGTTAATTTCCTCTGTATAAATATGTATTTTTTAAAACATGTTTGTACCGAAGAAGCAGCCAGAAGCTACAAATAGAGGGGAAGACCACACAAGAAATGTTTAGCCATCTCATAGTCATACCAAAAAAAAAAAAAAAAAATCCAACAAGAGCTATATTGGCTAATCCGTGGAAGACAGAAGCTTCTTATTTCTGTATGGTACTTGTGGATGACACCACCATGTTGTTCTCTAAAAGAACCACCAGGAGAGGAGACATTTAACATCCACTCACTCCACATGTTGTTAGAGGAGTTAAAAATTGTATACATTATACAACAAAGCCTGCATCTTCATGCAGTTTTGGCAGAATATGCTAACCCAACCGTCTAGGATCTTTTCACTGCAAGCAAATCTCTTTTCTGCTGAATAGTGAAGCATCAGAGCTCGCTAAACCACACCTGTGTTCTCCAAAAACTCACAGCTGCATTTTGTATTACATAGCTGTGTCAGCAGACTGTAGAAAAGTGCACAAAATATGCATTGGTACTTCCACCGTGGTGAGAGATCTGGTCATTGTGACCTTAATAAGGTCATGACCTTAATAAGGTTATTGTGACCTTAATAACCTCATGTGCTGAGACCTTTGCACTACATTTTAAAATTAGTGTCTTTCCTCATCCCCAGATAAAGCCTTGGCCTATAATCTATAGTGTAAAGTGCTGATGTTTTGAATAAGACTGAGGAATTTATATTAAGGAAGCAGGGAAAATTCCAGATAAGCTGTAAGAACTCAAGGAAGAATGAGCTGTTACAATGAAAAAGTGAACTGCATTGATATAGTCTTTTGAGTTATGAAACAGCACGAAAAACAACAACAAAAGGACGAGGAAAGGTTGCAATGAGCAGGAGCTCAGACTCCTTAGACAACCTGCCATATTTCACATGAGGATCTGTCTCCTGAGCTCTCCATCAAGCCAATCTGCAATAGCCACACAGGGCAGGAGATCTCTCAGAACCACAGACCAACCCTCCCTGCCGTGCTGAGACAGCCACAAACCTGTTTGCAATGCCTACTCTGGAGTAACATGTGAGGAGCCACATAATTCTACACCTTCTCCCCACAATAGAGAACTGACAGTACAATTTCCAGTGGAGATGTGGCCAGCACAGTACCTACCTGCTTCATCCTCAGCAAATGAGATGATGAATTTGCTGTAAGAACTGATCATTCCAGGGAAAGCACAAGCTGTTGTGCTGCCAATGCAGATATCCTGCTTCTTCCACTTATTTGTCTTCTCATCTTCCTGTAAAGCCATAAGTCGACTAGATGAAAAATAAAACCCTGTGTTTTATGTTTCCATTATCAAAATTAGTTCCTGTCAAAATCATGCATTACACAGTGAGGACCCTGACTGTTGGCTGATTTTTGGAAAAATAGACCTGAACAAAAGCAAACGTATCCTAAGGATTCTAAATTGGAGTAGGTTTAGATTCCAACAAAAAAAGTTGTTATTATAGTCAAACAGAGCACTTAATCTAATACATGGACATCTGATGTTCTCATTTACTCCAGCTCAAAAGGTTTTGGGAGGCTCCGATACACTTATTTGCCCAGATGAGGGTACAGAATGGGAGCTGCAGAGAAAACAGTTAGTCTCACCCGTTCATGAAATCACCAAAAATGTAAAGGCCATTCAAGTTGGGCGATTCACATCCTCTGTAGACGTAACCTCCAGTGACTGACTTCCCCACACTGCGGCCATACACAAATATTGGCAGAATGTCACCTGTTAAACTCAGAGAAATAAAAAGTCAGAAAATTTACTTCCAGAGAGCATCAAAAAAGCAATTGCTCAATGATTCGGGCAGGTACAATTGAAAGAAGGAACAATACAGTTCAACAAAGCACACAGTGAAATTTCAGTAGGAACTCAGTAATTTACTCTGGGACAGAACAGCCCAGCCCAGAGGCTTTAAGGAGCTCTTTGTGTACTTGCTTATCAAGTCTTAGTTGTGATGAGCTTCCATAACACATAGAGCCAGATTCTTTGCATCAAGCAAGCAATGCAGAAAGGTATCAGCCTGCAGGAAGTGTTGTCTTACAGGTTTGTGATTGCACCAATCAGTTCAGCAGGGATCATCTTTAGCAATGTTGGTATTTTAAGAGAAGGGAATAAGATCAAGCACTTGCAATTTAACTCAACATCTTTGTAGGTTCACTGACATTCTCAGCACAGAACATGAATAAGTGTGCTACCTCTGTTCTATGTCATGAGACTTTAATAAAATAAAGACTCTGTCTCTGGCAATGCTAAAATTTAATTCAGCCCTTTCTTGTGTTGAATTATCAGATCCCACAAAATTTTAGTCCTGTCCTCACTTTTTTCCCTGGGATCAAGTAGCTTGTCTTTAACAATGAGGATAAAGATCACAAATGCAATTCATTAAAAACCAGAGATTAACCAGAAAAATCCAAGTCAGTTTTGTTTTCAGTGGAGGATTGGGCCTTTAAGACAGCAACCAAACAAAAAACTTGAGAGCTATGTGAGTACTGGCACAGCAGAGGAGAAATGCAGAATGCACTTGCACTGCACTTGTGCAGTAATGCACACTCTGCACTTGCCTGCTCATGAAAATGTTTCAGAAACACCTATATGAGCTTGAAACCAAGTGTCTTCAGATCTCAGCTTAAGGAACATTATAATAATATTCAGTTCTTCTACCATACTTTGCAAAGACCTTTACAAAGATCACCAATTTCTACTCTTTTTTTAAGGCAGGAATTGAATTTGTCCATCACACCCACAGTCAGACCCAGAGAACAGCTTTTGGGCATTCTACTGCAGCACCCTGCTTGCTAGGACACACTGCCTCTGCCACAGGAGTTGTTTTAGGGTCTCAGCCTCAGCCTGGTCCACTTTCCTTAGCCACAGTCGTGGCTCAGAGCTTCTGAAGAAAACCCCTTTTCTACTTAAACCAAATCCATTGCTTTCCTGACTTCGCTGGGAAAATGCTGTCTACAAAATGCACTTGTCAGGTGCAGTGCGTGGCAGGGAATTCCTGGAATAAGCAGAGCATGATTTCATACCAACACTGCAGGGGCTGGGGAGAAGGGATTTCTGCTCTTAAGAAAACAATCTCCATTTAACACACAACACGGGATTATTCAGCTTCACTGGAAAAACAGTGCTAGAGCCCACTAAATATACACTTATAATAATCTCCTGCAAGGAAACTTCTTGCTTACCCAAAGAGGAATTGTGGCAAAGCTTTGTGTCGTAGCATTCCAATCCCTCCTTTGCTCTCCAGCCGTAGTTCCCTCCTTTAACAATGAGGTCAATTTCTTCAAACCGGTTCTGCCCGACATCCCCACAGAATATCCTCCCTCTTCCCTTTTTTGTGACAGGGTCTCCTCTGTCAACTGCACAGCGCCACATGTTCCTGACCCCGTACGCATAAACCTCGGGGCGGGCCTTGGGATCGGACACAAACGGGTTATCAGGAGGGATGCGGTAAGGCTTTCCATCGGGACTTTTTCCATCCACATCAATCCTCAAAACTTTCCCCAACAAAGTACTCCTAAGGAGAACGACAGAAAAAGAAACCCCAGCATGAGAGCCAACTGAAAACACAAAAATTCTCTTTCTCTTCCTCCTTTACAAAGGAAAGTTATCTGTCCAAAATAAATTAACCAATGTTTGGTATGTCTTGCAACCTTCTCAAATCAGAAGACTCTCTCTTCTCTAAACAACTTGGCTTTCAAAATGCAAAATTTTTATTTTTGAAATACTGCCTTGGACAGACTTGCAGGTGCACAAGCACTTTCAGGAAGTACTCTTACTTTATTCTTCCACACTGTCTCACTTCCAAAGCTTGTAACTTAGTGAGCAAGCTCAAAGCTTTCACCTCCCTTTCTACTTACTTGTTCTGGGCATTCCCAAATTTTCCAAAAGGGTCTCCAGCTTTCCCTCCATCCCCTATGAATAGATACATATAGCCATCCACACCAAAGAGCAGCTGCCCGCCGTTATGATTTGCAGCTGGTTCCTCAAGCTCCAAAAGATTCCTTAAAAAAAAAAAAAAATTAAAAAAAGACAAATAAGTCCAGATGTAGGTACTGGGAAGGACTGAACATTTGGGAGGCTGCAGAAATACTACATCACCACTCCTACAGAAGAAAGCAGGATGTCCCTGTAAGCTGTACAGATGTGCCAGGTTTGTCAAACACATTGCTGGGTGGCATCTGATTTCCTGGGAGCCTGCAGCATCATATTCCTGCCATACAGCAGAGCTCCTTTCAGTGTGGCATCCCTCCTGCAAACACTTCTCCCGTGACCCAAGCAGCGCTCCTGCTTTGGCCTGCACTGCATTAGCACCTCCTGTGCTATGGAGCTCCCCCACCACCATGGGCACAGCAGTACCACAGCTCTTCTGAAAACACAACTGCAAATACAGAATGTCTTCCTCTGCAGGGAATACTTTGGTTGTGGCAGGTGCATCCTGCTTTCTCATATGAGAAGCAATTGGTGAATTTGAGGGCTTTAGAAGCATGATAAGGTGATTGTGAAATTCTAGAGAAAAGAAGACTTTTATTAACAAATTCCCCTCCATAACTGAGAATTAGCTCTTTTCTTAGCAGGAAACAGGGTAGGTGCACACAACGGCAGATAAGAAGAGTGTATAGTACTGTAGCAAAGCATCCCTCTTCTCCTACACTACAAAACACTTAGGGCAGATATAAATTCCATAAGAGGCTTAAGGCTGTTACTTCTCTTCAGAAGACAAGAGTACAAGATGGAGAGAGAAGATGACCTGGAAGTCTAGATCCTGGGACCTCTTTACAATTCAGTTTTGGTTTACTGTGTGACCTTGAGCCAGCTTGTCTCTGATAGTTTCATAGTAGGCCAGTCACACATCTGAACCAGGGTGACTGAGAATTTGCAGATTCTGCAAGTGGAAAGAATCATTTTGGTTGGAATGGACCTTGAAAATCATCTAGTTCCAACCCCTTTGCTCTGGGCAGGGACACCTTCCACTAGACCAGGTTGCTCAGAGGTCCACCCAGTCTGGCCTTGAACACTTCTGGGGATGGGACACCCAGGACTCCTCTGGGCAACCTGTGCCAGTGCCTCACCACCCTCACAGTAAAGAATTTCTTCCTAATATCTAATTTAAACCTACTCTCAGTTTGAAGCCATTCCCCCTTGTCCTGTGCTCTTGTGAACAGTCTCTCTCCAGCTTTCTTGTGGGCTCCCTTAGGTACCGGAAGGCTGCAATTAGAGCCCAAGAGCTTTCTCTTCTCCAATATCAACAATACCCAATTCTATGAGCCTTTCCTCACAGGAGAGGTGCTCTATCCCTCTAATCATCTTGGTAGCCCTCCTCTGGTCTCACTCCAACAGGTCCATGTCCTTCCTGTGCTGGGGAACCCATTCAACTCGAACTTTACCTTTCAGAGCGTGGATCGGCTTTGTTGGCATCAGACGCCGAAACCTTCAATTCACTGATCCTGATCTTTTCCACCCGGTTCTTATCCATGTATGAGTAATAGATGTAAAACTTCCCATTGTACTTGTACCTGGGGTGGAAAGCCATCCCCAGAAAGCCCCTCTCATCCCCTAGCCACGGTGTGGCCAGGACTACAGTTCTAATATCCAGAAAGGGCTCCTCCAGCCGGCTGCCATCGGGCAGGTAGACCCAGACGACGCCCACCTGCTCGGCCACGAACAGGCGGTGGGAGCGGTCGCTGGGATGCACCATGAGCACCGGGTTCCGCAGGCCGTTGGCAACCTCGCTCAGGCAGAGCTGGATACAGCCTCGCTGGTCCTCCACCACAGAGCCCAGGTTGTGGCTGAGGGCCGTGTTCCTCAGCACGCTGGGGAAGCAGTAGTCCTCGTCCTGCAGGCGGAGGAGGTCGCAAAAGCACGTTCTGTTTGTCTCGCAGCATTCCTGGATGTGCTTGTCGCGCGTCAGCAGGCGGATGGCAGAGCGGCAGTTGAAATGAAACTCGGAGCAGTAGTCAAAGCAGAGCCCTGGGAGGCTTCTTAGAGGTGTCCGAGGGTTTTCTGCGTCATAGAGATGTGCAGCATATGGAGAACATTCCTAGAAAGTAAAAAAAACTAAGTACGTGACTGTGTACACACTTCTGGGAGTAGCCAAGACGTCTTCATGAAAGCAAACTGGTTAATAAAATGAAAATTAGTACTTCAGAGAACATAAAGAGTCACCTTTGATGTGGTGTAGTAGAAAGTCACTCAGGATATGGCCAAAATGGATTCAGAGATCAGTGGTAGTATCCTTCATCAAAGCACAATCAGCTGCACCTAAATTCTTCCCAATAGAAGTACTACTGTGGAGGATGTGGATTCTCCACTCACTAAGATGGGACTGAACAGTCTTGCAGAGAGGTAATCAGAGGAGGGTAACAGCTTAGCAGAGGTCTGGAAACATCACAAGTGACATGGATAAATCACTTGTGATATTTACACTTCCTCCCAGAAGAAAAATGAGGGAGCATCAACTAAAGGTAATAGGAGACAGATTAAAAAAAGAAGGGGAAACTCTGACAGATGTACGTCAATGTACATCTGTTAAAGACATACATCAATTAAATATACAGGCTAAATTAATCTTTGGTCTGATGCTGTACAACTCCAGTCATGTTCCTGCATGCACAGTGTTACCAAAGCAGATGTAGTTGAGATTTAAAACTGATTCAGGTACGTAAATATCATCTTACGCAATTCATGTAGATATCATTGACTCTGTATGTGATCATCAGGAAAAAAAACACTGTAAGCAACATTTTCAAGTCTTATGCATTTAAATGATGTTCCTTCAAAGATTATTAAGTTTTATCTGTGCAAAATTTAGGTTAAATTCTGAAAATCAGGCATTGCGTTTGAATTTGTACCTAAATTTTATCTCCTCATCTTGTAGAAATTTCGGGCCAGAACTTCCATAAAACATTTCTATTAAAACCCCACCTCTATTTTAATCAGCACAAAGTTGCAGAAGTTGAAACAGAAGAGACTAAACTCTGCAGAAATATTATTTTATTGGTTTCAATGCCAGTGGTTCAAAACAATCTATCCAGGCCTTTTATTGGGCACATACGTAGGAAGGTGAGTACATGGGAAGTCGACGAATGACGAACCACTACATCAGCAATTTTTCTGCCTCATTAAACAAGTTCACTTCTTTAAACAAAATTCATTTAAAAAATCTGGGCAGCTATACAAGCACTGGCTTTTTTTTTTTTTTTTTTTGCCTTTTTTTTTTGTGCAAGAAGCAGCCTTTCCAGGGTATTTAATGTGAAGACTACAGTCTCTGATTCCAAACTTCACACAGCATGCTGTTTCCTTTGCTCACAGGAGTACCCGGGGGCTTTTGGCCATAATAAGAACAGATATGATTTGTAAGTAGCAGAGTTCAGTTCTTGGATGGTATAGTAAGTTTCTCACTTTTCATTGCTGCCATTTGGCTCTTAAGCTGCATAGAATGAGCTTGTTTCTGTTGCCCCTGCATCACATCTGTAAGGAACTTCTCCCTCTTCCCAAATCCTTGTCTTTCTGTTCTCACCTTCTTGAAGGAGAGCAGCTTTGGTGCAGGCATTTAACAACACTTGGCTGGCACCCTCCTGCCCTGATGTTTGTGGAGTCCATCAGCCATTGCTCACCCTCTCTGCTTTCACCACTACACACTCCTGTGTGCACCCCCAAATAGGCTGAGGTTTTAGTTATATTTAGTTATATCATATTTATATCAGCACCATATTTTCATAAAATATGTCAGTTATATCATATTTATATCAGCACCAAATTTTCATAAAATATGGTGCTGATTTCAAGTGACTAGGAGGCAAGGAGAGCCTGATAAGGTGTCCCCAAGGAAAGGTGTGGGAGAATAGACAGAGACTAACCTGCTTTCTAGTCCTGGGAATCTCCCTCATTCCCACTAGCATGTGGCTGCAGCTGGCTCACTGTTCCGTTGTGCAGAAATCATTGGAAAACTGAAGCTCCTCTCAGTTCTGTTCTGAAGTAATTACTTTGTTAACACCTTTGAAAACATTTTTAATTTCTCTCAAATAAGTGGGAACAGAGTCCAGCTCCCAGCCCAGCAACCTGAGAACATTAAAAAAACCTGAATGCCTCTGAAACAAGGCATATTCTCATCACCTTTGAGCTTCCTCAACTCTCTTCTGCCAACAGGCTACAGCATAAAAGTCTCCTGCAGTTCTTCCTCCCAAATAAGTGTAGCCCCTGAGCAGCTGCCATGCTTTCCCAGCCATTGGGCTTCCCCCACAGTGTTTGCCTGGCAAAACAATGCCTGCAGCACTGTAGACTCAGCAAGACACATGAGATGAGGGCTGTTCCTCAGGATCTACGTAAACTCCCAGGATCAGGTGGCCTTGCAGTCAACGTTGGTTGTCTGCTTTCATTTCACTCAAGCATGCAGGAAAGCTTATCTCACTACTTTATAAAACCAAAAAAACTCCTAAGATCACGTTGATGCTTCTCTGCTGTTTTGTAATGGCTTCTCTGAAGAGTATGCATTCAGAAATCAAGTCTGGCCTCTGATTAAAACTGTTTTAGAAAGTATGTTGCTTTCCCTGCATCAGCTCCCATCACATGCTAATATGACAGTTTTCAATCATCTTGAACAAGGCTTAATTGGCTTTTTTAGTTTTTTTAAGCCTCTCCTGTAGCAGTTTTCTGAACAGAGGAGCATCCCCCCAGCCATCAGCCAAACAGCTGTTCTAGCACACATAGCAAGGTTTGCATCCAGGGAAATTTTCTAGCCATGCAACTTACACAGCACCTCCTTAAGAACATTACAGGCAGCTTTCAGAGTTCCATATTCAGTTTTTAAGCTAAATCCTAGAACACCTCAGCTGGTGGTCAGACTCTAAACCTCCAAGTTCTTAAAACAAGTGTAGCTAACTAAAATAGACCCAGATCTTGCCAGACACAAACTGAAACAGCTCTAGCAGTAGAGCCAAGTTGCTTTAGATGCCTCTCCTAGCCTGTTAGTTTTTAAGAGAAATGAATCTGGTTTAGAGTGACAGCAGGAAATCCATGATCCAGAACACATCCCTGTCTAATCATCTATCTTTGAAGAAACACACAGCCCCACAGCCAAGGTAAAGTGCGCTCCATGGCATCCTTCCTGGACTCTGTGGGACCAACGGGACTACTGCTGTTGCCAAAACCAGCTTCCTCTGCGCAATGCTCAGCACTCCCCTCATTGCCAGGAAGTTTGTCTGGTTTTTACTGTCTGCTGGGTTTGGCACTGAAGGCACATCTAACTGAACGAGGTGCTTTGTTACAACACACAGCTACTACTCTGATCTTCCCCAAAAATGTGACATAATGCTGCCTTTGCTAAATTAGAGTGACTACTATTCAGGTTTATCAGTCAGCACCTACACCATTTTCCTGCAATGTTTTGTTCAAAAGGCAAAAGCTAACAATATTAGTTTGTCTACCACTGCTTCTGAGACTAATCTTTGTGTCCTAAGTTCCATATGGAAAATATCAATAAAAGCACTTCTTACCAAGAGCAGCGGTTTATCTGAAGTCCTGCCATACACTGCAGAAATAAGCACTTGTCACAATGACATGCTGATCACATAAATGCATCTGTATTTTCATATTTAATGTGGCAGTAAGCACACCTGAACATTTCACAAGTAGCGACTACAAACTGTCAGGATACTGTGAAGGTGGTAGAATGGAGATGTTATCATTTCACATCCCTCCTACATGAGATCAGCAACAATTTCCAGCAAAGTGACTTCCTAAAGCAAAACCATTTGGTATTTCTTCTCTCTTTCACTAATTCAACAGCCAAATAATATTTGCTAGAGAACCCAACATCATTTCCATGGTTGTCACCAACTTGACCAGGAAGAGCAACACATAACACAATCACAAGCTCCTCCTCGAAAATTTAACAGCAATCTTACTCTAAAAGATAGAAAAAAAGAGTAATAGCTTATAACTTTAAAAATCTTTAAGTAAATAAGGGTGTGGAGTTTGGGGGTTTTTTTGGTTTTGGTTTTGTTTGTTTACAAAATACACTTAGAACAAAATTACGTTATGCCCTGCAGAATGAGCAATCAAAGAAGCAATAGTAAAATTTTATAGTGTTCTTTTTCTACCTGAAACATGAAAAAAATCTTCATAACATCAACACCGGTGGTTCTGCTGGGACCTGTAACACATCTTTTTCTGATTTACCAACTTTAAAATGACAAACTGATGCTACATTTTTCAGCCCTGGTGCTGAAAGGATGTGTCCCTTACCCCAAGGAGATGCCACAATCTTGCCAGCACCCAAAAAGGGTGGAAACGTTTTGGTACTCAGATAATATTTTAGAGCTAAGGAAATATTAGCTACAAGAGTTTTACACATTCTTAGAAAGATTAAGTGTGTCTTTTGGCTGCTCTGAATTTTAGCATGCAGTGAGTGAGTCCAGCGTTGTGTGACTACCAGTTGTTGAAAAGGCAGGTGGGTTCTGCCCTCTAATTACGGGGATGCAGAGGAGCTCAGCCAGAACAGTGCCTGTTTCCATGAGCCAGGTGGGCAGTGTGGAGACAGCACTGATGAAAACGCTGTGACTGCAGCCTCGGGACCTCGCAGCAGCTGTTTGAAACCACTGCCTACAGAATTTTGTTCTGCTTTAACAACCACACCCCTTGGAGCTTGCTCAGCAGGAACACAATCAAAACACATCCTTCACGCAGTGCAGAGATCCAAAACACCTCGCCCACAATTCCCGTATCATTTGATTGCATTGAATTTGTAATCCAGCACCTGGTAGCTGCAAGCAGATGATAAATATTGATCTGTAATTCTCTCCTTCATCATGAAAAAAATCAACTGAGCAGCAGGATTCCCATCATCATCTGCACTGGGCAATGCTTTCACAAACCGTTATTGCTAGCAAATGTCCCTATATTTTGCCAGATTCCAGAGTGATGCACCTTACACAAAGCACTTTGCAAAATGCACGCTGAGGATTAGGTGCCATTACCCTGTCAGCCCACCTTTTCCCTGCTGCCACACCTCCCTTCACAGCAACACGACCAGCCATAAGGAGCTCTACCACAACTGACCCCCAAACCAGCCCAAAGCACAGAATACACATATCATTTTTCTGCCCTACCTGACACAGGATATCTTTGATATATGTTCCACACAGCTTATGCCCCCGGGGATCAACGTTATCCATGATGTCCCAGTATTTTGCTGCAATGCTGTTGTCTCTCTCCTGGTCACAGCAGCCAAAATTTTCATAGGCAGAGCAGAACTCCAAGTGAAAAGGGGGCTGGAAAGGTGGCCCATAATCTAGACACTGAGGATGTCCCAGCACACTGCCTATCAGGCACAACAAGAAGAGGCAAAGACAGACATCTGGGCAAGAAAAGGAAACTCCAGAGCTGCTGCTGCTCCTTCCAGCCTGTGGCCAAATATTCACTTCCTTCAGTGTAGGTGTCTTGAGGTCAGATGTATAGAAATCCTGGACTTCTTCACAGTATACTTCATTCAAATTCTCCATTTTATTAATTGCCAGCCACAGAGGAGGCACTGAGGTTTGCTTACATTCTCTCTGCCTTTTTCCCTCTGAAGTTTACTACTTGGCAGGAGAGAAACCCTCAGGGCTGCCTCTTTGGTGATTCCCACGTCACATAGCTGAACCCTCCCCTCTGGGCATTTCTGGGCACTCACAAATCTAATCCCTGCATTTTATTTTAAATTGGCGAAGAAATCCTTCACCCAGAAATACGGATAATAAAAATACAAGATATGGTACGTATACACAGGACTTGATAATCTCTCTCCCTTTACAAGACACAAGTGAACAATTTTCAATTGCTAACTACCATTTTGTTCAGCTTTTAAAATGCACCAAACTTGGGTCTGGTTTCATAAAGGCTGAAGAGGGGTCATAAAATACAACCAAGTTAAGGCAGCAGCAGTTAACCATAGGAACAAGTAATTTCAGGACTGAAAGTTTTAAAGGAATATTGATGTTACCCACAAATCCGGGTATATACTCAGGGTTAAAATGAGAAGAAATTCAGAAACTGAAGGAGAAAAAAATTATTTAAGGCATCAGCACAACCTGAAGTCAACTGTGATATTCTGTGGTAACGCTGTGCTTCAGCTAATGAATTTTTGAGGGTTTGATCCCAGTGGACATTAAATGGATTTAAAGCTGCAGGAGACTTTTGCCCACTTTCCCCTCTGGTGAAGAATGCATGAGCAAGCCCTTCCCATCAGCTGTGCACGCAGGTGTACCCTGTTTGTACACACTGTACTCAGCCTGTGCTTGACACTTCCCTAACTTTGCTCATCCATAAGCAGAAGAAGGTAACTTTGATCATAGCCAAGTGGAAAGGGAAGCTGCAGGGAGAATCTCACATATAGGGACACCGCCACTCATTCAAAACTTCCTTGTCTCCCCACACATCACCATTCACTAGCTCATGGAGAAGTCAATGCTCCCAGTCCTGGCTTCTCAATACAACCACCAGTGTAATGAGACACCTGAGAATACTCTGGACTATGGACTTACTCTGAGTCTTTACTGGGAAATGGTTATTTTAAATTTCTGGGGGTTTAACCTTCACCTACTCTGCTGTGGCACCTTGACTGTCCAGCAGCCTCACAGTAATCCTGTCTCTGCTTAGACTTCAATGAACTGGAAATGTGCCAATCAAAAGATTTCAGCACTGTCAGGAGATAAATCTTTTTTTTTTAATCCAACTATTTATATCTCCCGGGCAGGTGGGGCTCGTTAGCCCTTAAAGGCAACCCACCTACGTCCTGAGGACCTCGCTGCCACCGTCCAAGCTCGCTTGGCCCCGGCAGATGAACCTTAGGATTAAAGGGTGGGCTCAGTTCCGCGCACACTGTGTCTCACCTAAAAAATCCAATGCGCAGGCTGGAAGGTGTAAAGACCTTCCCCGGATCTTCGCTCGCGAAGACTGGCCATTATTATTTATATCTGCTGAAGTATCAGCTTATCTCAGTTATTGCTCTCAAACATTGCAGACAATCACTGAAATTAAGGCATTACTTTGGTGTTCAGAATGAGACAGCTGCTCAGAACACAGAGAACCTGCTTGGGAGACGAAAGGCAGTCAGAATACACACAAATCAACATGCTTTAAAAAACAGCTGACATTTCATTACCTTGCTTGTCTTAAACTTTAGTGAAGACATTCTTAAAACAGGAAAACGCAAGCAGGAGCATCAAAACAATGGATGGAACAACAGGGAAGGTAGAAGAGGTAGATCTGATGTGTAATTTTGTGTTATCATTATGTTAGGTTTTAATATCAAAAATACCAGAGCAAGAGGTGGAATAACAGAGGGACAACAGATACCGGGTCTGTGCAGAAAATGTGGATTCCCTGAAAAAGTTCCTTGACTCAGCACAAAGGAGAACAGCAAAGAAAAGATGGGATATTTCTTTCATGGAAAGAAAAAAAAAATCCTCACAGAAGCTTTGCACACAGGATGGGGAGGGCAATTGATAGGAAAATCAAACCTAGAGCACAGAATTCAGAGCCAAAGCAGATCATTCCAATCCCCTAGGATTTACCACCTCAGGACCATCACAAGAGAGTCAGCAGCCCATCAAAGGCCTGTCTTTGCAAGTCCAGAGGAGCAGAGGAGCACAGTGGTAGGCAGGAAGCCAAATTAAGGACTCCAGGGAAGGGACACTCTGCCTGGTTGCCTCCATGGGCTCTCCCAGGACAGCCCCACTGCCCAGGCATGAAACCCATCAAGATGAGTCCCTGGGAGCAACCATCTGGACCACCTCTCTCAGCTAAGGGGGGAGTTGCTTCCCAGGGGTGTGGGACACCTTATGAGATGTTGGGAAAGAAGAACATTTTGAAACTTCACAATCTAAAACAGTCAAAACCCAGCTGAGGATCTCCAACAAAAACCCTGACTATTACAAAGCAAGGCAACAGCAGTGCTTGGGAGTCAGAACTAAATGAGCACACAGGTTGGGAATGATGAGTAATTGCCTTTTTTTAATAAAACATACAGTTACAGCAAGTAGCTCTCAAGGCTAGACACATTGTCTTAAGGCACTTCTCACACGATCCAAATTAATCCAGGCCAAAATTCCAGATAAACACTGAGTTTTTAAAAGCCCAGGTGTACTTATTCATGAACTACTCTGCTACTCAAAGACATCTTTGTTTCATTCCCAGAGGTGGGTTCAAGCAGTTCATCCTCCAGAATTCTACATATCTCTCATTAAAACAGAAGTAGTACTTGGAAAGCATTTTGTTGTTGTTTTCACGCAAGCTGGAATGCTAGTTTGTGACAACACATTAAGGTGTGCTTTCTAAGCACAGCAACACTGCATATTTCAACTCATAGGAAAGACTGCAAAAAAAAAAATTCTAGAAGGTCTCTTCCACCAAGTAGAGTTTTCAGTATTTCTGTGGGTCTGCTCTTTCAAAGCAGTGCAACACCGTGGCCACGCAGCTACAGCAACCTTTCACTCCCTCCTACCAGCAATGTGAAAACAATCCCTGAGCTGGACACAGAGCCCCCAAATATGACATGTGGAAAAACTGCCTTTAGACATGCTGAACTGCCTCATCTGTTTGAACAAGCTGCAGTAGATCTTCACAATCAATAATTCTTATCAATACACAATGCTAGAAAAAGTGACTGATGCCTCTCCATTTTTCCCCGTTTCAATAAATGATCAGTTATAAGCAGAAACGTGGTTACAGGTTCAAAACACATTTTGACAGTGTGTCAAGTACTGTTCTTGGGTTAAGACATGTAACCTGTTATGAATGCCACTGCTAGTCCTGGATGGAGTTTGAACTACTTTCCACCACCTCTTGAGGAGGCTCAACCTTGCAATACTAGTGAAATAGAGATTACAAACCATAGTGACTAAGTCATTTTCAAGCTGTATTTGAAATCAATGCTGTTTGCATTTCATGCAGAAATATGGGACTAACATTAAACACATTCTTCAACCTCATCCCTTGATTTATATTCATTTTATTATAAAACAAATACAAACCAAAGAGTTTTTACAGAAGTATATTAAAAAGTCTAGTACTGAGTCGACAGGGTCTGCCCAGAAGTTTTACAGTAGCACCAACCCAGAAGTCAGTTTTACAGAGAGGAAAAAGTACAAGAACCTTAAGGATGCCTTCTAATCAAGGTTGTAGAGAGGAATCAGAAAGCCCAGATATTCTCAGGTAGACAGGATTGTGCCTATTCACAAATTTCTTCAGCATCCGGAACCTTTTCACCTGAGCTTTGCAGCCTTGGTGTGATACATATTTAAAATACTTGCAATCTGAGGGAAAAAACAAACAAACTGTAAGTTATACCATGATACAAGCAAATACAAAATGCTTTCATTGTTTAAATAACATCTAAGCAAACATCTAAGAAACTTTTCAGTACTTGAAGGTATTAAAATCCAAGACATGCACATTAGAGACATAACTGTAGCAATAAATAATCTATCCTCACTTAAACCAAAAAACATTACATGTATACAAATTATGCTGTCTTGCAAAACATTTTTTTCTCTATTAAATTTTTGCTCTGCAAATAGATCACAAAGCAAAATTTCAAGGGTGTAAAGCAGCACTGATATAATACATTAACTTATTAGGCTCACATTGACACCAATAAGCACTAAAACTTCATTCAACAAAATCAGAACTGGAACAGCTTTTTTAGCCAGCTGGAAATAAAAGCTGCAAGACATTTGATAACATACTACTGAAAGCAAAAAAAACCAAACCCAAAAAACCCCAACTTTCAATTTGAGAAATTGTTTTATTAAGTCCAGAAGGCAAAGTTATAGAAAAGCTGACAACAAACAAGTTGACAATCAGAAGTCCAAACCAGTGTACGAGCCATGGTCTCCATGCCATATTCCCCTTCTCAATTTAGCAGCTGATTCTTGGCCTGATCCTCCACTTGGTTTTGGCAACATTCCAAACAGTGCTACTGAAGAGGTAAAAGTCTTCCTCTTCTTACCAAACTGCTGATGGTTTTCACTCAAGACCCTCCGTCCTCCTCTTTCCTGCACTACAACACCCCCATGGTCCTTAATGTCTCACAACATTCCCTCAGGAGTATGTTGTGCATTTGTGAAATTGTGGTTTGAGGGTAGAACAAGATAAACAGTATTGTGTCTGCTCAACAGGGCCAGATAAAACAGAATTGTAAACCAGGATAAGACAAGTTATGCAAAATATGCCTCATTGTTAAATATCAAACCAATTTAAACATCTGTCATGTTTAGCTCCAAAGACAAGGATATTTCCTAGAAGGAAGAAATTGCATTTCTTCCAAGGAGCAGAACAGCTGCACCCCATCTTACTAGGGCTAGAACTAGACAGTATTTCTGTTCTGTGTAGTGAAAAGGAAAAATCATGTAGTATTACCCTTTCCCAGTAAAATTCCAGCCACCAGAGCTTTTTCATATGAAAGGCTTTTATTTTCCTGCCAGTTCCTTTTTGCCAAGTACCGGCTAAAATGGAAGGCTGGCCACCAGTCCTTCCTGGAGCTCCACTCTTGCTTGATCCAGTCAAGATGCTTCTCAGCGCTGGAAAAAGTTTAAACAAGTTACAGAAAAGCTTAAATTGTGATTAAAAGGTTATGAGGAGACAATGACACTTATAACCAGCTTGCTACAAGTCTCCTAAATTCCTAACACAGACACACCAACTTTATACTGAGATTGAAACACTAATCTAAACAGAAATAAGCTATTTTTTTAAAATCCCTGGCAACACTCCTGAGGCAGGAGGTGAACTTCAGCAGTCTTATTTAGATTTGTCAATAACACAAATTATGGTGTGAAATGAAGCAAGTCTTTGACTTTCGTGCCAGTTTGTCAATAGTAATATGGAAGTTTCTTCAAGTTTGTCAACAAATTAGTAGTATGAAGGGGTTGGTTTGTTTTTAGGGTAAGTTTGCATACTCAAAGACTAACTTATCCCAAACAGTTATTACTGTTATGCAATAACACCCTTTAAAAAGAATCACAGAATATGCTGAGTTGGAAGGGACCCACAAGGATCATTGAGTCCAACTCTAAACTGAGCATTTCAGAAGCAAAAACTCCTTCCAGTCCATCAAGGGAGCCTACAAGGAAGCTGGAGAGGTTTTTGCAAGGGCGTGTAGTTGACAGGACAAGGAGGAATAGCTTCAAACTGAGAGAGGACAGGTTTAGAACAGATATTAGGAGAAATTCTTCACTCTGAGGGTGGTGAGGCACTGGAACACGTTGCACAGAGAAGTTGTGGATGCCTCATCTCTGGAAGCGTTCTAGGCCAGGTTGGATGGGGCTTGAGCAACCTGGTGTACTGAAAGGTGTCCCTGCCCATGGCATGGGAGTTGGAACTACGCAGTCTTTATGGTCCCTTCCCAAAATATTCTAGGATTCTATAAAACTATCTGCAACAGGGAAGCAACATTCCCATAAAATGAGCAAGATGCCCACTATATTTCAAGACACTCTGAAGCTGTGTATTCAAAAACAAAAATGAAGGCAAAGTTAGAGTATCATACTACTTTACTAATTCTATGCAACAACACTCCTAGCTCTAATCCACCAACTTCTGAACTTAACAGCAGATGCTGTGCAGGTAGAGGTGGCAACAAAACAGTAGAATGGGTCAAATTCAGTGCCAAATTAATTTACTGTAAACATATAGGTCTTGAAACACACAACAGCCTGTTTGTTGGGTAAAATAAAGCCTAGACATTGGAGACCTTCTGGGTGCAGATTGTCAGAGATGGCTTCTTCTGAAATCAGAGGCCATGTCTGTCAGAGTTGGCAAAGACATCAATCCCCAGGCACGTTGGCTCAGATTTTAACAATACAGCCACCAGCTGCACCCTGTAAGTTACCACCATCACACAACCCACCAATCTGCACAGTTACCAGCCATGCCCCCAGTGCGGCCCAGCAGTTCTCAAACCAGCTTCAAACAATGCACATTTAAGAACAGAACAGAACAACCAACAACTTTCCTGCCCCAAAAGAGGGAGATTAGTGAAGGGCAGCAAATGCTACCCCAACATCTGAATAACTCTTCCTGCATAAAGATGTAACCTAGTAAAACAAAACAAATCAGAACACTACAGCTTTTCTCAGGCAATGCAGTACTGGAAATTTTGAATTCTCCTCAATACTTTCTTCTTCCCTCCCAACAAAAGCACACTGAAGTCAAGCAGTGCCACAGAACTCAGGCCAGGCAACTCTCCCCTTCACCAGAACCAAGAGAAAGGCTACGGAGGGACACTGTGTCAATTGCCAAAGGCAGAGACTTGATACATTTGTTTTTAGCCCATTGCATCAGAGATACTTACATTACAATTTGTTTCACCTGTCTTGTCAAGCAGCTCCACGCTTTCACATTTTCTTTCCAGCCAGCATAATCCAAGACCGCAAAAATAACTTCTAGCCCCAGCCGACGTTTTTTTCTTTTCTCTGAAAAAAGGTGAGGCTGATTAATTAATTACTTAAATCAAGATGAACTCATTAGTAACCAACAAGTGAAATACGGTTCTCCATCCTGCCTCCCCAAATGCTGCTCCTGTCCCCATTACTGAGGGTGCCCCCCATTGCCTTTTGCTGCTTCCAAGAGATGAAGTTAAGGAATACTTCCTGTCTCTAGAAAACAACTCACACCAGAGACACTCTGTCCCTACTCCCATCCTGCTCAAACACTGCTGACTCAAGAGGAACACATACAACACTCACTTATCACACACTGCCTTGCTTTTTCCAAGGAAATTGCTGTTTCCAAAGCTCACTAATCAGTGCCCCCAACTGGCACCTCTGTTCAATACATTCTTCCCATAGGAAGGGCACACGATGCCTCTGGAATACTTCAAATCCCAAGATGCCACCAAAAAAATCAAACCTGGGACCAAAATGACTCAAGTGGACATTTCACATAACTTGTTACGGGTCACCAGAGTTCTTAAAACAATACTTGACCTATGACAGGAGGTAAATGAGGGAAAAGTTATGTTTATCTGTATAAACATTTTCAAAAAATCAAGTTGTATTCATTAACTACGGAAAGTTAGCAAATGTGTCACAAATGAACAGAAAAAGGGAGGTTCCAGCCAAATGGTCTTTTTTACCCCCTTCCAACAAAGAATCACAGAATGGTTGGGGTCAGAAGAGACCTTAAAGATCACCTAGTTCCAAACCCCCTGCCATGGGCAGGGACACCTTCCACTAGACCGGGTTGCTCAAAGCCCCATCCAACCTGGCCTTGAACACTTCCAGGGATGGGGCATCCACAGCTGCTCTGGGCAGCCTGATCCAGTGCCTCACCACCCTCACAGTCAAGAATTTCTTCTGTAAACCTCTTCTAAACACACCCTCTCAGTTTAAAGCCATTAACCCTTCTCATATTAGAAAGGAGAACAATCTTCATTCAGGGGCATTTCACAAATCTGTTGACCTGCTGGGACATATCAGGTCACAATAAGATGGACAGCTTAGAATACAATTGATCAGCATGGAAAAAAGTCTCCAAATTGGAAGACCTTTCTACCAGCTCTAAGATAAAGCTCTCTTGATTAATCCATAACAATGAACTAAATAACAGATCCATCTCAATTCCTCTAGAAGAAAAAGAATAAATAAATAAGAGAACCCCCAAAACAAACAGAGACCCTGGAATTCAGAGTAGAGAGAGTACTAAAAAAAAAAAAAATAAATTATTTTTGAGATCCTGGCTGTGCCTTACAACAGTTTGCTTTGATCAGCCTTTAAAATGAGAAAGGCATTTGTTGACATAAGTTTGTAAATGCCTGCTCACACATTCAGTTTAAAGGTTTCTGTGATTGGAAAGATGGGATTTGGGTTGTTTTTTGGGTTTTTTCCTAACAAACAAAACTACTTTAAAAAGCAGAAAAGAGGGTGCAAGATAATCTAGAATAATATTCTGAAATTAACATAGATGAAAAGAGAAAAGGTAGACTTACTTGATTTTTGAAGCATGGTATTAAAGTCTATCATAAGTTCATGAGACGGAACAATATCATGCAAGATCTGAAAAATAAAAGGCAAAACACAGACACGCTGTTTTAATGTGAAAAAACTTTTGAACGCTTCTACCTGAACAAGAGAAGCACAGGCTTGAGAATTCTGGGTGACTAATTCAGAAAATTAAGCAATTTAGTACCTTACTGCCTTGGTGTAAAGAACGAGTGTCTAGGTCCATTCTGCACATCTGTGACACTACTCTGAGACACAATCGATGAAATACCTTGACAGCTGCTAAAAAAAACCACTGCATGTGGCAAATACAACATGGATTGAAGCCCAAATCCAGAAGGCAATGTCATTTTCTTCCCAGGCCAGTCCTAGCTGCCCTGTCCACTGCTCTGTGCATTGGATCGGTGCCTGGACCTATCAAACCGGTTCTTTGATTCGTCACTATTTTGTAAGAGGCTAGTGTCTGAAGCCACTGCTAAAAAAAGCCCTGAGAAGATGGAATTGTATACATACACCCCACAGTTTAAAAGCCTAAACTTTATAAAGCTGTTTTTAAACACCACCTGCACTAACGAAAGCACATTAGTGCCATCAAGTGGCAACACAAACTGCTTTAAAACACTGTTTGCAAGCAGTACAAAGACCAAGGAGCGTGGGCAAGGAAAGTAGAAATTTAAGAGCAACTGTACAAAAGCTTAGTCAAGCAAGGCCTTGCCTGCCAACAACCAGCAGATATTAACTTTTATTTTAGCTTTAATGCACAGCTCATCAAAAACAAGCAGAGAAACTAATTGCTAGACAGGATCAATATGTGAAAGAGCAAGCATCTAATAATTTCTACAATATTGTGAAGGTCCAACTTTAACAGAAATCAATGCTTGTTATGTACAAGACTGCTGATACAGACTTGTAGGACCATGTAAATACGTTCTCTGAGCTTGCTCACTGACTTCAAGAAGTGATATGATGTATCAGTCAAAGGCAAAGCAAGAACCGGAATTCCAAGACAGTAAAGGATACTGCTCCTTCCTCTAACTCCCCTCTAACCCTCTGCTTCCCACAAAGAATACAACAGGGTAAATAATGTGACAGAGTTCAAGGGAACCAAAGTGTCAGCATCACCCAACACGAATGACACAGACTGTATCTCCCATGGAACACACACCTTCAGTGCAGAGATGAGCGACTTCTTTGACTCGCCCTGTCTCTTCAGGAACTGGTAGAGGTAGACATGAGCATTGGGATTGGCAGGAAACTTTGAGTTGTAGGCATATTCATTCAGTACTTGGCAGGCTTCATTATGGTCTCCATAGAATTCCAACATCTAGGAAAAGTTAAGCCTGTCATTAATTTGCCAGATATATGCAATCAAACTCCTACAACCCATTTGGCACTGCCACAGAACTATCCAACATCAAAATTTGTATCTAAGAGTGCAGCATATTAGGTAAGATTAAAAACAGTGTATTTTCATTTTACTGACTACTCTCATGCCAGAGACACAAAAGTTCATACACAGAAGCTACTACATGAGAAAATTCCTTAACACTTCATTGTGAAGGAATTACTAGCACTTGCTCTCTGGAAAGAGAGCCTGCCATGTCTTAAAAAGGAGAGAACTTGGCGGATGCCAGCACCAAGGAAAATTCCCTAAGATGTGCTTAGAGAAGTCAGAGCTTATCAACATTGACAAACAGTAAATAATTCCAAAGAGATTTTAAGGTTAACTTTATTTCTTAGTTACAAATTCTAAGCAGATATTTAAAAAACCCAAACCAAAACATAGAGGGGCTGCACGTTTGGCGCCTCTAACATTTAATGTATCCAGAAAAAACACTGCCCTGCCAAAAAACAGAGAACTTGTTTTCAAGAATTCAAACAAAAGCAGCTATGCTCTAATTTCTGTAGCACCATGAAAAAAAAAATATGGAAGTTCTTTGTCTATTTCTTTCTCTTGACAATGCACAGATAAAGTCCTTTTTGTACTCTGTGCAGGTTCTGCAGTTCTACCAAGAGTAAACTGTGCTCTATAGCAAAGCCAGTGACATACACATACAAATGTGATCCTTTTATTTAAAATATTTTGTTTTCACCCACACATACATAAAGAAGCTGCAGACAGGCATCTTTATGAAACTTAGGCAAAAGAAATACACGTGTGAAACATGCCCTTACGTCCACATAGCATTTCACAAAGAGATCCCAGACTCCAGGTATTTTAATAATCTCCTTCAAGTTCACCGCTGCCTTCCGAAAGCAACTGTGCATTTCCTGTTCAACAGACAAGTCTGCAAATCCATCTGCACCTACCAAAACACCAAAGAATGCCACAAAGTTAGTTAAACAGGGACTTCAGTAAAGATGCCTCAGTTTTCTCAGTAACAAAACAAGAAATTTTCACTGCTCTTCAATCAAATTTATTACCCTGCAATTTCGGCTTATGGAGCATGATGAGCAGCAGTCCGAGACTCAAAGATGCTGCCAGCACAAGGTCCATTAACCAAATCCAACACAGCTTTCACAGAATCAAGTAGAGATCCAATCTAACACACAGGTATACACAGAATTAGATGTGACACACTTGTAGCAACTTAGGTATCTTTAAATAAACGGAAGTTCAAACACAAGTTTTGAGGGCTTTGCTATCACTCAAAATTTGAGCAGCAGTCAAGCAGTTGCATACCCATTAATCCACTGCTTTAAGTGAATAAATTTCTTTGACGCTAATTGGTTTTATTTCACACTGTCTGGATACAAGAAATGTGATTCAGGGGGAGAAAAAAGTTTTGGAACAGCCTTCCAGGGCACTTCAGAAAGATGTGGGTCAGTGTGCCATTCTGGTACCACCATCACTGCTCTTATAGAATTACGTACCAGCCACACCATCAAATGCTGAAGGAAAAGGTGTCATTGCAAACCCTGGTGTCTGCATAAGCCAGCAAGCTGAAGTCTACATCTCAATCCAAAAAACACTTACCATGCTCTAAGAGGATGTTCTTCTGCTTAGACCAGTTATAGTAGTCCAGCAGTCCCCTGTAAGCCTGAATCAGTTTCATTTCTTTATCCTGAATGGCTGTTTGTTCTCCAAACCTCCAGCTTTCTGCCAGGGACAGGTTTTGGTAAGCTTCATCTATTTGCCCATTACAAAGGAGATGAAAGACATGCTCCAAGCAGACCTGCAATTCAAACCGTCCAAACCACAGCATTTCACACCTCCAGTTGAGAGATTTTCGGCAATACAGCAAAGTTCTACACACATGTGTAGCAAAAGAGACTTCCTGACATGCACAAAAAAATATTGCCAACACAGTTAATAAAGTATTTTAATCAGAAGTTAAAATATTCTTTTATCCAAAAAGTATCTCTACAAAGAATTTTGGAGAGAAAGGAAAGAATGGGAGATCACAAGTGTCACTGTGGGGAGGGAGATAAGCCAAGAACCTACGTATTTTTTTCTGTCTGAAGATGCTGGAGAAACATTAGGAATTAAAAGCATATCTGATATACAAAGATACTTTCTGCGCCACAGGTTTAAATTCAGTCTTTTCCCTTCCCAGGGATACCTTCTCAGGAAAAGGGCTGAAGCACTGGAAATCTGTGGGGCAGAAAGCCACCCATCAAGTGGCAGACACTCAGTGGCACTGATCAAGGCAGCAGAAAGCAGTTGTCTCACAAACCTGCTTGTCTTCAACAGGTGCTATACCAGTTTCAGATCTAGAAATGACGTGAGGAAACCCAGTTGGGTTGCATCTGATGATTTTTCATTTGTCTACCCAACTGCAGAGCATCTGAAAGAGGGATGTCCTACCACGCTATCAATGATTGTTGATTAGGCACTGGTTCAAAGACTAAAGCTCCACTTAACTTTAGCAAACTCTTGTACAGAACTTCCTTTGAAGACCTTTAACAACAGAATGAAAGACAGAAGCACCATCCCAAGCCCAAGGAAACCAAGACAGTATAGGTTTGAATGAGCCACCCCAGGAAAAAAACCTACAGCTGAGTGACACAGATGTGCACAGTGTACTGTTGTACAGTCAGATCAGCTACTCGAAAAGTGAGATGGTAACGATGGCAACATTTAAGTACAGGTGTTTAGCCAGGAGCACAGTGGTCAAATTAAGGAGGGAAACAAAACTTGGCAGGTGTTAACCTGTAATTAGAATGTCATTGGGGCATGCATGAAAACTAATTTAACTGTTTCAAATTCAAATTGAAAGCTTAATTAAAGGGTCTAGGCACTTCTAAGAACTGACAATATGCATCTGTGATCAAATATATAGACCAAAGGAGATAAAGATATAAAATAATATTAAAATATCATGCAGTTGGTAACTCAAATGTATTATCTTCTTCTTCTTTTGGCACTAATGTCAGTAATATATTTCAAAAGAGAGGCTCAGAAACCAATATTCTATAAGTGTTCAGGTAAATGTGGGAAACCATCAAGACTGCTGTAAGTACTCACCTTCAAATACCTTTTTACTCCTAAAGTTTTCATCTGTTCCATGAAGCAGTTGAACTCTTTCATGTTGCTATGGGAATGATGGCACAGAATTTCAGTTCCTATTCTCCAAATCATCTATGGGTGGGGAGCAAGAGATTCAAAAACAACCTTAGCACAAAAATGGCAACAGTCACCTTATACACAGTCTTATCAAACCTAGTTACTGTAGCACATAAAAAAAGGTACAGTTGAATTGTGAATAAAAAAATAATACTAAGTATTATCTACTGTTACAGTAACTTACATATTCATCTCATAACACTTTTACAATCATTCAGTGGGTGCTTCATAATTGCTCGTTATAAATGCAGCACTCCAGCAAAGCTCATGAAAACTGCATTGTCAGAAGGTTCCTCTCTCCTGTCACTGAAAAATTATGTTCTCCTTTGACGTGATCCCACTGAGACACAAGATATACACAGCTCTTTGAACTTAGTAATAAAAATGATTTCCAATTACGTGTAGCTTCCCATCTACATGCACTTGTTTTCAAGGTCTGCAAGTTAGCAATATTCAAGTACTCCATTTCTTTAAAAGCTCTGATCCCTTTCCTTCCACTTGCTTCCATCTCAGTACCTGCAAGGAGTTTTGCAAGTACTGGAAGAGCCAGTAACAACCTAAATAAGCCATTAACTTTCAAACAGATTCTGACTGATGTCAGTGCCAGAGGCAAACACGTTCACTGCTTTTCCATTTTAGAAGACTACTTTAAGCTGACTTTTCATAGATACACTCCTGATGGAATTATTTTATACCAAGCCAAGTTTTCATCTCTTGTGCTGAAAATCTGTGTTTAAAAAAAAAACAACATCACCAAAACAAACAAGAAACCCCCACGCTAAACCCAACACAACCCCATAAAACCACCCTGCAAGCCCAAAGAACTTTCCAGGACTGCTGAGTGCCCTGCCAGGAAAAACACTGCAGATTCTCAGCACCCTTGAAACGAGATCTCAGCAGAATTAAGCTCTGGTAAGATGGGTTAAACCCTCAGCAGAAGCATGTCTGTGCAGGGGCAGGCTTTTGGTGAGTAATTGGACAGCATTTGCCTTGAGCACTTACAGTGAGGAGGTCGGGTGTACTTCCCGCAGCCTGCCACTCAACAGCTTCTACATCAACATCTGAAGAGTTGCTCATTTGCTTTTGGAAGTTTCAATGTCTTTATTTTCTGGTCTAGTTTATGAAAGTTGCATAATTTTTCAGGTCTTACCCGCAAATTTTCTTTTTTTTTTTTTTTTTTTTAATGAAAAAAAATCAAACCTGTGATTACTTAGTGAAGGCAAATGTTGGTCCTAAAGTGTTAGAGATACTGCTTGAAAGTATTTTTTCAACAGCAAAAGAACCCAGATAAGGGACATGGACTTACCTCTGACGGACCGACGGGTTCTCTGGAATAGTCCTTCTCTAGTGACTCAACATAGAAGGTCAGAAACTCTGCAGCCCTTTTCCACTGCTTTTGTAGCATGGCATCCTGAAGGTAACTTAGACAGGCTTCCTTGCTCTTCTTGAAGTTCAGTTTGTGTTCATGGGAAGATGCTAAACAAACAAACAAACAAACAAACAAACAAAAGATCAACCGAGCCCACAACTGTTACTTATTCAGATGATAATGTGCCCTCCGTTTCAGTATCTTTCTTATATAATCTTTCTTGGACACTATAGAAAGTGATCTTAAGCTCCGTGGTTTTGAAGATAGACACACCTACAAGTCCACAGTAAAGCAAAACTATAGGAAAAGCTGAAAATGTAACATGAAATAGCATTTTCTACAAACAGCACACAGCTGCATGCACTTAAAACAGTGAAGAGCCAATTATTTCACAATACTGCTCTACCAGTATTAGAAGCCCACAGTGCTTTGATAGCTTCACAGCACATTTTGTGATATTTTGGGAACGACTCTCTTCACTTACTAATCATCATCTAAGTTTGTGATGCCACTGTGCTGAAGATCTGCATACATGCATACAAACAGGCCATTCTAGTGCCAAAGGCTATGCAATTCCCACAAAGATAAATGTAGAGAATTATTCTCTTTTGAGTACAAAAGAGACCATTTAGCCTTCTTACATGAATAGTGTTTCAACTTATGATGTTGAAACCAGCACTTCATTCCCAGGTCTGTTTAAAAGTGGCCCTACAACAATGCTCATCCAGAAAAGCCTTCTGCAAGGCACATGAAGAGTTTACCAAGACACCTCCTGCCTGGATGCTGTAGGCAAAGGAATTACTTAACTTAGCCAGCATTTCAGTTATCACAGAATCACAGAACTGTTAGGGTTGGAAAGGATCTCTGGAGATCATCCAGTCCAATCCCTCTTGCCAAGGCAGGGTCACCTCTAGCACATGACACGGGAACTCCCCCAGGTGGGTTTTGTACGTCTTCAGAGAGGGAGACTCCACAACCTCCCTGGGCAGCCTGTTCCAGTGCTCTGCCACTGTCAATGTAAAGAAGGGCTTCCTCATGTTGAGGTGGAACTTCTTGTGTTTTAGTTTATGGCCACTGCTTCTCATCCTGTCGCTGGGCACCACTGAAAAGAGTGTGGCACTGTCGTCTTGGTACCCGCTTTTGAGATATTTATATGCCTTAATGTGATCCCCTCTCAGTCTTCTCTTCTCCAGATTAAACAGGCACAGCTCCTGTGGTCTCTCCTCATAAGAGATGCTACAGCCCCCTTATCACGTTTGTGGCCCTCTGTTGGACCCTCTCCAGCAGCTCCTTGCCATTCTTGTACTGAGGAGCCCCGAGCTGGACACAGCACGGCAGATGTGCCTCGCCAGGGCCGAGTGGAGGGGCAGGATTCACCTCCCTGGACCCGCTGGCCATGTGCACTTTCTAACGCACCCCAGGACATCACCTGGCCGCACGGGCACACTGCCGGCTCATAAAACAACTAAGGCCATTTTCGAATCTCTTTCTCCCGCTAACAGGCGATCTGGAGAGCAGGAGCTGAAATCCGGTGCCATCGTCCCCACCGCAGCACGAAGGAGCTCACAACGAGAGCCCGCGCAGCCAGCGCCGCCCTTACCCGGCTGGTGGGGGAGCGCCGGCAGGAAGGGCAGCTGCAGAGGCGGCTGCAAGGCGCTCCCCGCCGGGGCGCCGGGGCTCCTCCTCCTCCCCGCCAAGGCCTCCTCATCCTCCTCCTCCTCCAGGAAGCTGTCCATGGCGCCGCGGGCAGCCCGCCACCTCCTCAGCTCATCCGCAGCGGGCACCTCCCACCTCGTGGGGCAGGATCCGTCGGCCAAGCCGATCCCGGAGGATCAGCTCGGGCCGGGCGGGCAGCGGCCGGACCTGCCCCTCACGCCGGCGATTCCCGGCAGGCGCGCGCGGCACGGGCGGGGCGATCCCGGCGGGCACCCGCGTGCCGAGGGACGTGGAGCGGCTCTGCCGCCATGACGGGACAGGGGGGCGGGGCACGGCGCTGCGCGTGCGCGCCGGGAGAGGCGGGCATGGCCGCCGCCATGAGGGAGGAGCGCGCTCCGTGTGCCCCGGGCGGCCGGGGGAGGGTGCGCTGTTCCTGCTTCCCTCTGCCCATGGAAGGGGGAAAATGGAGAATGCCGGCCAAGGGTGAAGCAGGAGGGATGGGGAGCGGCACGGGCGGGTAGCTCTGTGTGTGTAGTGGTGTGGCAGGGAGGTGTTTAATTCTACACGTAGCACCAACATTACTAGAGCCCTGACTCGTGCACTGGTTACTCTCAAAGTGACTTAGCGAGGTCCTGTTGTCACTCTTTCCATTAGCTGTGTTGCTGCTTTTCTGGTAGCTTGTAATTCGTCATGTTCTACAGAAGCAAAGGACTCCCAGTCAAAATCCTGAGCATTGTAGAGCAACACTGTTGCCTATGCCCCCGCAGAGTACCTGGATTCTGGGAATCTGCCTCAACCACAGATTCTGGTTTGTACAAGTTTGTACTGGGACTTGTTTCTTTAAACCACTTGTAGCAACTGAGTTTTTCGTGGATGTTTTGAAGTGGGTAAAGTCCAGTTTTCTGTGTACGATTTTACAGAGGTTTTTCAGAACAGCTCTAAAGTCGGAGAGTGTGTAAACAATCAGCTGGCTCGGATTGAAGGTTCATGTAATGCATGAACTGGTTCAACTGTGATCAATAACGTGTATCAGGAGAACGGTACAAGGCAGAACACTTGTTTGCAGCATATAAACGCTGAACCTCAGTACTATACCTTAATATGGCATTTAATAAATCCGTGAAGGGATAACAAGTCTCCCTTTACTTTTTCTGTATTTTTAATCCTGTGTTCTTCCAGTATACAACCAGCATTTCAGTTCATAAATATTTTGTATTATTAATTGATAATTAACTTACTGGACTAGTGATGATAAACTGTTATAGAGCACCACCTCTCTAAGACTGTCATCTTCTTTTACTGTCTTTTATAATTGGTACCCTCTGTGAGTATCTATCTCATTGATCCTTGGTGTTCCCCAAGTGTGATGGCACTTCCTACAACATTTCTGATCTTTTATTCTGTCAGTTGCCTAATTTCAGTGTCCAGCTTACCCCACTTTATTTGTAAAAGTTTTCACGTTTGCATAGAAGGATGTTTACATTTGGCTTGTTATTTTTATTTTCTTGTGTCATATGTGAGTGAGAGTCTTTGCAGATTCTTAGATAAACTTAACCAACTGATCTTGTTAGTGGGTATCAGTTATTTTAGTAGATATTTGAGCGCAAAATAGATAGGAGAACTGCTTTGTAACTGTAGATTCCCACAAAATGTTAGATTTCACATGTACAGTGGGGCTACTCTCATAGTTGAATACATCTCTTTCCAACATTGGGGCTGAAGACTGAAGAAAATTTTGCCTAAAATATCTAAATTGAACTAAGTAAAATATTTCTGGTTCATGTCACACACTGGGGAAAGCTGGGCACGTTAATAAGTGGGTGTGCTTTTACTCTGAAATACTTGAAATGGTTGGGAATGCTGGACGGTTGCAGTGGTGATCTTGTGTATACATACTGGCTGCTCGATGCTCGCTGTTGCACAATAAAGGCAATGACTTATGCAAGAACTATGGGATCTTTTTTTGTTTCACATCTCCCTTTCTTGCCCTTGTCTTTATGACCAGCAGATACTGTTACCTTATATCTTGGTCTTTTAATAAAGATAAGCTTGATAACTTTGTACTGATGGAAAATTACTAAACAGCTTTTTTTTCACAAGAGATTGGACCTAAAGGTGTGGGCATTAGAACACAAGAAATATTAGTGTTGAGGGGAAAATGCCTGTCTTTCATTCGTACAGTCATCATAAAACGTGACTTGAATTCATCTGTTTTTATATTGTAAATTGTGACAAAATTCACTTTTAGATTTTCTGAGTTAGGCTTTCCTAGAGCTTTTTATTAACCAATATCAGCGATGGCAAATAGGTATCACCTCATTTTATAGGAAGTAAAACACAAAAATGTCAAAAAAATTACAGGGGGGGGGCTACAGCCACGATAATGCACTAGGCCTGGAGAACATATATAGGCACTGGGTGAATGAATTATTGCATTCCTGTAGCATGTGGATCCTCAGGATGGACAGGCAGGATGGCCAAGGTCGGCAAAGAGGTACCAACACTTCACTGCAGCACTAAGGAAGACACCTGTTTCTACCTTGATACTTTTTCCTAGCGTGATTAAAACATTAAACTGCACAAGACGGAGGCTGTAAATTAAATGCTTACATACTTTTCAGAGATTACATAGCAGTAACTAAACTTGGATCTCAGGCCCCATATGATGGAGAAATGAAAGTGTGTAGAGCAAAAAATCAATAGTCATGAGGATGGGATAGGAGCACATGCGATTAGCAGTGGTGATGGCTAACTCTTGAGATGTAACATTTAGAAGGGCTCTTAAAAAAACCCCTCAGCTGCCCAGAGTTGTCCTTTGACATTCACAAAAAAAAAAAAAAAAAAGCAGGATCATTCACCTTGACTATGAGTTCAGCTTAGTGCCTGCTCATTTTGGGAGCCGCTTCAGAATTTGCCCTTTGGAAAGTTAAAAAAAAATAAAATTAACCAGCAAGAGGACTCTCTTACATTACCTGTCCCTTCTTGGCTGTGTCTTTTAATCTCTTCGTCCACTCAGAGGCTGTGCTGATTAACATGAGACTGAAAAAAAGGAGGGATAAAAAGGTTTGGGTTTTCAGCTGTACATTAGCATTGTAACTTCTTACTGTCATCCTGCTATTTTAGATCGCTAAAGCAAAATGAAAGTGATGGATGTGAAGAAAAGGGAATGGTAACTGAAACCGTTTTGGAATTCTGTGATTTCATGATTCTCTTCTGCTCTCCCCCATGGAGCTGTGCAGCTTTCCTTCACCAGGACTGCTTCTGACATGACAACTTCCATTCAAAGCAGAAGATTGTAAAGGCCAGAGAACAGCAAGTTCAAGCCTGCGTAACCAATTGAATTCACATTGTTGGTGATTTTGATGAGAACTTTGAAACACTAGTGCATTTAATTCGCATTAACTACTCACTGTTTTGGTGCTACTGTGTATATAATAAGCCAAATTCTTCTGCTCTCAAAACTTTGGAACATGGAACATTTTGGGATCGTCTCAAACGTGTCAGACTTGATGATCCCTGTGGATCCCTTTCAACTCAAGATATTCTGATTCTGGAAGGGCAGGCACAGATGTACGCAAGCTTTCTGTTTGCAAACATTCAATACTTAAAATGTATCAGCAAGTGGAAGCTGCAGTTACAGAAGGGCAAGGATGGGCCTGGTGTGAAACCCTGACTTTCCCCAGTGGAACCACGGCTGAGTGAGTTCCGACGCCCGCCTTCACCGCAGGTGTAACCTCAGGCTCTCGGAGGTCACCGAGGGAGGTGACGGCTGCTCCTCCACAGCGGAGATGAGAACTGCTCGGCGGGGCAGCCAGAGGGATGTTCGGGTCTGTCGTATCCTTACAGGGGCCATCTTCACCCTTCCTGCCCTGCGGCCAGGCCGCTGCGCCGCTCGCTACTCCAGCGATTCTCTGCTAGAGAGACCCGCTATTAGTAAGCCCAAATAGGAGGCAGGACCTTCCCTCTTCTCTCCCCTGCGGGGCGAACCTGAAAAAGAGCCTGACTCCTGCCGGGCGCGGCGGCAGGGATCGGGACGGGGATGGGGATGCCGCCGGCAGAGAGGGAGGGTCCGTGCGCTGCCCTCCTCCTCCCGCCGCGGCGGCGGCGGGGCCGCGCTCATCCCTCCCCCGCCACATCGCCCTCCCGCCGGCGCTGCTGACGTGTCTGCTCCCTCCCTCCCTCCTCCGTCCCTCCTTCCCTGCCGGCGCCTGCCGACATGGCCGCAGCCCCGCCGCCGGACCCGCGGCTGCTGCTCGCCCTGCTGCTGCTGCTGCCCCCGCCGCCCCTGCGCTGCTGCTCCGCCGCCGCCGCCGCCGCGCCCGACCTGGGCCGCCGCTTCGCCGAGCGCAAGCGCTGCGCCGACCCCGAGTGCAGCAGTGAGTGGGGGCGGCGGGGGAAGGTGGTGGTGGTGGGCAAAGATGCCTCCCAGAGGCGCTTCCCAGAGCCCCCTTCCCCCAGCTCCCTCCTGGCTTTGGCACGGAAACCGGGGAGAATCGGGAAAACGGGAACGCGGCGCCCACGCGCGCCGTTCCTCTCCCCTTGGCCAAGTTTTCAGGTCCCCGCAGCTCCGTGGTTGTGTTGTGGGTTTTTTTTTTTTTCCCTCCCCTGCAAAGCCCTCTCGTGTTAAACCCGCTCTCTGGGTGTTCTCTGTGCGTGGGATAATTTCAGGACTTGATTCGCTGGGACGTGGATGTCGTCTTTCTAATTTAACATTAATAATTAGCTTCATAGTGCCCCTCAGAAATGTAATTCTCCAGTGCTTCGTCAAACGCTTGTCTTGATCAGAATACTTGCCTTTTTTCTTTTATAACTAAATATAACTATTTAGTTATATTTTAAACAGAATAATTATAAATATAACTATTTAGTTATATTTTCTATAACTAGCTTCATCTGTTATTTTAGCTATACTTTCACTTAAGTTATCTCTTCACCCAATCTGGAAAAATAGGAAAGCGGTGCTTGCAGGCAGGTCTTGTTTACTGCCAGTTGGCAAAGTCCCTTTTAACGAAACCGGTGTATTATTACTATTATTTTTTTAAGTAGTACGCTTCTCTTTGTTTTCTTTGGACAGTGTTAATGTGCCGAGGGAAGGCAATGAGGGATTTTAAAGGTCCAGATTGTCGCTTCGTAAATTTTAAGAAGGGAGAAGCGGTGTACGTATATTACAAACTAATAGGAAAATCAACGGAGCTTTGGGCTGGAAGTGTAAGTACTGTAAAGCATTTCTTTTGCTTGCTCTTCTTGGAATCTGTTTTTCTTCCTTTTGCTTTGTAAGAGAATGCTTAGAGTTTTGAATATGGCTAAATAACACAATGAATACCGTTTTTTCCTGAGACCAGTGGGAAATGGGATGCGGTTGTGAAAAACGGGCAACATTAATGTGTGGTAAAAAATGTTAGAAAACTGCTTTTGTGTTGGAAACCTCCCATTGCAGCACTGTTAGTGGTGGCCATGGGCCTGTCTGGAAGCTGAGCCTCCCTTTCCACCTAGGGAGGCTTGAGCCTGTGGTTGTGTTTTCCTAGGACGTGGTCTTATCCTGCTCTCTGTAATCCTGCTAAAGATCGCTCCATGTACATGTTTTAATTGCTTTTCTCTTCCTACTATTCATCTGCAGTTGGAGGAAAAAAAAGGTAGTAAAACTAAAAAGGATTAGGGTAAATTTGATTTTTTTAAAAGGTCTGTCTCTCTCTCAGCTGCACTGTAGCAGCTTGGAGAGTAGTGGCCTTGTCTGAGTCAGCGTCTTTGGGCAATCTGAGAAGCTTCGGCTAACGGAAAAAGAACATCCCCATACTTGCAGTTATTTCATAGAAAACTCCTCTTGACTTTCATAAGCACCTTATTTGCCTGACAGAAACAGAACTGAGATACCCCAGAGGAAGAGCAGTTTCTGTGGGCTTCCCTTGAAAATGCTGGCAATCTAGAGCTGGCTTAAATCTAGTCCCTGTTGCCTCCTCCCCGTGTATAACCTTCTTTGTGTCCAGATTGTTTACTATAACCTTCTTTGTGTCCAGATTGTTTACTTCAACCTCCTTTCTTACTCTGATCTTCCCAAGAGATCAGAAAGTTGGGCCAGTGGTCCAAGGTGCTCGAAATCACACCTGGGTGTAGACTGTGGGACTAGTGGTTTAGTGAAACTCAGGATGTATCACTTTCTGTAACCACTTCAGGCTGGGCGTGGATAGCCAAGCTCTCAGTAGGAGCTGAATCCAATTAGAACTATACAGAAGAGAGTAGAAAAACTGTAGCACGTGGTTAAAGAAGAGTTTATAATTGTATCATGCTGGTAATTCCCTCCTGACATGTACTGTACCATAAATAATATGGTTAATTAGCTGGTAGAGGTTTCCAGGGCTGCCGGTTCTTGAGACGCGGAGTAGCAGCGTGGGGCCAATTTTGCATCTACTAACGAGGTGTAATGCAGGCTGCAAGATCAGACAGCAGGGTAAGGTAATTGCCGAGTTAATATTCAGTTGAATTATTCACTGATAGGAAGCTCATGCAACAGTTAGGTGTGTCTCCAAGTTAAAAGGATGTTTGCTTTGAGTTTAACGAGTAAAAGCCAAAGCTGGCAGGTCTGAAAGAATTGCAAAGCTCCATTTTATTTGTTGTCATTTTTCAACTGTGTTACACTATTTTCAATGTTCCTTTTAGGGCTGTGCTGACAGACTGATTTCTTTTAGTTGGTGGCTATAACCATTATTTCTTTTTTTGCCCAGTTTGTCTGATTGCTGCTGCACTAATTGTACCACTGCAGCAATCAGTGTGGAAGCGCTGCAGCAGGGTCAGAGGTGCCTGCCCTTGCATGTTGACTCTGCCCCTGTCCCTGACTCCCAGATAGCACTGGGGTTTCTCTCCTGCAGTGTGACTTCCCATGCCAGGTTTGGCTGGGCAGCTTGATTTATGCAGACCAGCCGTGCCTGCTGTGTGCAGTCTTGGAGCTAGGGGGAAGCTGCTCCTTGCTAATTAAAAACAGGCTACCCAGTGAGATCTGCCATCAAACAAATTCCAGTGGAAGGCATTTTACCTTCTGCCACAGCCCTTTTGGGATCTCGTCACGTCGCTTCATGTGGGCTTTGTGGGCATCCTTTGATCCCGTGCATCTGCCCTGCTGCCTTTTTCCATTCCCCAAAGTTTTAGGGGTAAAGGATTTGTTAGGGGCTAAAAGAAACTTTGAAATCAAGGGATAACTGGGATTCTGATCTTCAGGTGTGGGCAGAGGTTAGAGGAATGCGTGTATGAGAAGGTTCAACCAATGCAACCTTATTTCAAACAAGTTGTAAATACAGACTCTGATCCTGAAATCGATTTGGAGGAGCTATGAGAAATTCAACAGTATTTCTCACCTGAAGAGAGATGATCTGATAAGAAAAGGAGCCTTTCAGCAAGGCTGAAAAATCTATAGCAGTTAGGTCTGGGCTTTATTTGCCTTCGCTTTCCTAATTCACTCCACCCTTTTCAAGCCATTGTTGATTATGTTTTTTATTGCCCTGTGCCAGCAGACATGTTGCATTTTGATAAAATAGGTCCCTTATTTTGTGTTCCCAGTCTTGTATACTTTATTGTTTACAGAGCACACACGTTGGTCATTTTGCAAGTGAAAAAATTCTGCAACCTAGTTGTATATTCTATACATTATATAGCATGCAGTTTTTAGCAGAGCTATCTAAACCTCATTAATAAAGCAAAACCAAATGCTTGGAAAATACTCTATGACCATTATTTAGTAGTAATTTTATTTTGTGAATTTCATGAATACATCAAGTCTCCTCTTCAGCATCAACCTTGTGTTGCTTACTCCCTCAAGCTGTTATGTAGACTCTCCTCCTATGCATTTCTCCTGCACTCTGCCCTCACTTTAGCAGGGTCCAGAACTCCCAGAGTAATTCAGGTAATTCCAAGTAAAAAACTGCTTTTTAACAAAACCTTTTTGTCAAATACACTTTAGGATTGTTATTTTATCTTATGGCAAAGGGATGAACTTCATGCCTGTGATTTAAGGTCGAGAAAACTATTTCTGGCTTAATGTTACAAGAAATGGACTTGTCTGCAGATTGGGGCTTTTTTGTGTGGTTGCCTTTTGGTTTGTTTTTTTCTTTTGTTTGTTTGTTTTCAAATCTTGTACATAGCTTAGTAAAAAGGAAGACAGGAGGGGTAAATTTAAAGTAAGAGAGGAAGACAGAGTATGTTTGGAGGACCAAGAGGATTAGGGAAATTCTGTGTTTTCTTAGCAATGCCAGCACTCAGCAAGGGCAAACCAAATGAGCTGATCTTTGCCCAGTAATGTTCTGCAGTTTTAGGTACCTGTGATGCCTGTACTTTAGGGATGTGGGCTGTAAGACTAAAAACATTTGAACCTCGTCTTTCCCAGCTGTCTGTTTTCTGGTAGGTGTTGTGAGGATCTGGCTTCTTGGTCAGTGAATCTGCTGCAGCTGCCTGTCACACGTGGGCACTGGTGGGGACAGATGCTGCACACACAGCTACGTGTTTTGTCCATGCACAACACTTCAGCTGGAAAGAGAGTGGAAATGAAAGATGCACTTTTTTTCTCCCTTATTTACTTGGCATTCACAATGCTTCTCCTCTCTCAAGTCTGTAGAGAATGAAGAATGTTTCCTTTATTTGCACAATGAGGCATTTTTTTCCCTTACAAGAGAGGACTTGTAGGGAGAGAAGCAGATGAAATTTTGGGCATGCAGGTCCCATATGGCTCATAAACCACAGAAGTGGCAAACTGGGTCACTGCAGAGGACTTGTATGGTCAGCAGCTTGGATTGCAATAAATGAGTTTCCAGTTGTGATGCTTGATTATAATGGGAGTCACAGAGGTTAGTAAGAAGACTACTTTGAAGCTTCAGCTTTTGTTTTCAGAAGGATTGCTTAAAACTGGAGTAGAAGTTTGGGGAGAAAAACAAGCCTATTTAGAGTAAAACTGTAGTATACCAAGCAAGGATGAGCTTTTGATTTGACTTGGCAAAATTAATTTCTCATTCCTGGTAATTCCCAATAATAAACCTGTATATATTATCTATTTTCTGTATGAGAGTATATGTGTTTGCAAAAGGTGGGGAGGGAACAGTTTTTTTTTTTTAATATACTTGTAACTAACCTCAGAGATATCAACTATGGAAGGCAAAATTTGAATGAGAAATAGTAAAGAAAGGAAGTCCTATAATACATCAGGGCTTACTTTGCTTGCACATCAAAACAAACACCCCCAAAAATTATTAGCATATATTATTTACTAGATACTAATTCCCTCTCTTCTTTTTTTTTTCTATGGTATTGTAAATCCAGAAAACTACAACTCAGGTTAACCTATTTCAGTGCAATCAGTTTAACAATACTTATATCTCTGTGTCCCTAATTGTTTTGACATAACTGGTTTCTTCTTTAATTTGATCTTTAGCTGAGCGCTCTTCCCAAACAAACTCTTCAAGAAAATGGGCAATTGTCATTTTCCTCCTATAACAAATGACTGAGGAAATGACCAACATTATTTGTCCCCCTGGATATTTGACCCCCCGGTCATCTAGGAACTCTGTACCTTTTTAGGTGTGTCTAATTACCTGAATTATCTAATCTGTGGAGTGATAGCATGCTATTAATATTGGCTTCTTGACAGCTGTTGTCAGAACTCCCAAGTGAGAGCGTTGCTGTGTAGATCTTATCCAGTGATTGATAAGAGAGATTCTTGTCTTCCACTGTTTGCCTTGGCTTAACACGTTGACTTGCTTGAAAATAGCCATTTGTGACTGATTTTTGCTTGTGTTAGGCAGTGAAGATCAACAGTGCATTTGCAGAGGAGGACATATTTTCCACACAGGTTTTAAAATGATTAGTACCTCAGGTACAATTTTTTCATTTTCCTACAATCTGCTTTAAGAATTTATTTTTTCCTGTAAGTTACAAAGTGAGCATATTCTGGGCTATATAATATTGTGCATGGGTGTAAATCTTATTAGTCGAAGATCCTCTTCTGCTTGCTGCTTGAGAAAATCCTCGAGGCATGTGTGGTGCCCCTGAGAGCACACAACAGCAGTTACCTGTACATGAGCCAGAATGCATGGGCTTTGCTCCCAGCTCTCCTAATAATTTGTTTTATGTCAGGCTTTAAAACATAAACATTAATACCCACCAACTTCACAAGGCTGTTGTGAAATGTAGTAGAAAACCTCAATGAAAACAAGGTGTCACTGGTCTTTCATTCACTGTGTTAAACTTCATTTAGAATACTTGAGAGTCAGTTTGACATATTTTTTACTGGTGTCTGCAGTTAGGATTTTTGACGTGGTTGCATGATTTCTAAAGCTTCTTTACTGCTTTTTTGTTTGCTTGTGTGTGTTTTTTTGACAGGTTGGAAGTGATTTTGGATATTTTCCAAAGGATTTACTTGAAATAAATCATAATTATTCCAATGAGGAGCTAGAATTGCCAACAGACGTAAGTATTCTTTTTTTCTTTTTCAGTTGGGCTTCTTACTGTTTCCTAACCTCAGCATTCAGTAAAATCCCTGAGGAGGAGATGGGAATATCAGTGATTTTTAGTAACTTTCTGTTAGTAAGCAGCTACATATGTGCAAAGGTGCACATATATGTGGGTGGTGGAAGTTTGTGCAGCTATGTATATGGATGTATGTGAAAGCATCAGCCCCAAAATGTGGGCATTGTTCTTTCTTTTTTTTGAATGTTATGGTTTTCTTCTAATGGAATGTGCTTGGACTGAACTCTAGAAGTGCCACTAGCTGGCTTGAGCACAGGTTTGTTTGGTATGTATTCAAAATAGTTTCTTTTCCCAAACTTTCGAAGTTTAAAGTCCTGTCAGAAACAAAGAAAACCTGATACGCTTAGCCCTTTGATTCTAGAATTGCTCCTTCAGCCCTTTCACGCATGAACGGCTTTCATGCTCTAGTAGCTGGTAACTCCACAGCTGTGTGATTAAGGCCTCTTTGAGGCTGCAGTGTTGGACAGAAAGTCAGTCATATCCTGGGCTGACTCCAAAGCAGTTTGGCCAGCAGGTCAAGGGAGGTGATTCTGCCTCCTCTGCTCCACTCTGGTGAGACCACATCTGCATCCGGCTCTGGGGTCCCCGGCACAGGAAGGACATGGACCTGTTGGAGTAAGTTCAGAGGAGGCCACCAAGATGATTAGAGGGATGGAGCACCTCTCCTGTGAGGAAAGGCTCACAGAATTGGGTTTGTTCAGCCTGGAAAAAAGAAGACTTTGGGGTGACCTAATTCCAGTACCTGAAGAGAACCCGCAAGAAAGCTGGAGAGAGACTATTCACAAGAGCATGTAGTGGCAGGAGAAGAGGGAATGGCTTCAAACTGAGAGTAGGTTTAGATTGGATACTAGGAAGAAATTCTTTACTGTGAGGGTGATGAGGCGCTGGCACAGGTTGCCCAGAGGAGTCGTGAATGTCCCATTCCTAGAAGTGTTCAAGGCCATGTTGGATGGGACTTTGAGCAACTTGGTCTAGTGGAAGGTGTCCCTGCCCATGGCAGGGGAGTTGGAACTAAATGATCTTTAAGGTCCCTTCCAATCCAAACCATTCTATAAAATCATGTTCAGTGTCTTGCACTGCTTCTATTTATTTTTCAGAAATTGTGTGACAGGAAGTTCCTCCTTGGAGAACTTGGTCATGTAAGGAGAGACTAGCAAAGAGATCGTGACAAACAAGCTTAGCAACGTTTGTTTTCTTCTCTTTACTGCCATTCAGCAATAGACTTGTTCTTGATTCAGGATATATGATGATGAGTAAAGTGTAATACTGTCAACTCTGTTGCTGACTTCCACTTTGTTCCTCGCTAGGAGGTCTCTGGCAGGGCAAAGCCAAACACTTTTTATTTAGGCTTTTGTGAGTCCTTGGGCGAAACCTCCACCGACTTCAGAACTTTGGTTAAGGACGCAAGAGGTCAATTCTGCAGGATTATTGTAATTTACTTCGCTGCTGCACCTCTCTCTAACTAGGAAAAGGGATTTGGTCTCATCACTGTAATAAATAAAATAACATTTTTGACTACATATTGTTTTTCATTTCAGGAAACAGACTTCGTTTGCTTTGATGGCGGAAGGGATGACTTTGACAACTATAACGTGGATGAGCTTTTAAAGTCATTGCAAGAGACGATAGCAAGCGAAGGGGAAACTGAACTGAGTGATCCAGGGACAGAACCAGCTGAAGGAACAGAGAGGGATAAGGAGACTGAACAGGCTGGTAGAGTAATGTCCCCTGGTGCTTTGGAGACAGGCGAGCGGAGCACTGAAGAAGACAAGGAAAACCTTGTCTTGACGCATGAAGTAGACAGTTCTCTTACAGAAGGAACTGAAAATACTGGGGGACACTCCAATGCCAATAGTCACAAAGAAAACTCTCAGGGAGACCAAATTGCACATGAGCACTTGAAAGGAATGCTACATGGGAAATTAAAAGGGCTAGAAAGTGAAAATACCAAAAACACTAGTATTCCTCAGGGTGAAACAAGTCAACTTGACCAAGAGAATGAAGAAGTCAATGCCTATACACTTTTAAACAGAGAGCTCTCTGTGAACTTGAAAACAAAGTTTGGTTCAACTGCTGATGCTGTTGTATCAGATGATGAAGTGACTCGCCTTGTTACGTCACTGGAAGATGATTTAAATGACGATTTGAGCATTAATCCTCCTGATGCAGAGGAGGAGCCAGACTTTGACGATCAGTCTGCAGAAATCCCTTTGCTGTCTTTTACGGCAGAGGATGAAATCACATCCCCAGAGGATTTAGAAGATGATGGAAACGATGATGTTGAGTCACAAAACCATGAACCTGATGAAGATGCAAAGGGTGCTACAAAGCTAAATAACCAAAGAGACAATGAGGAGGAACCCAATTCAGATGCATTAATTCTTGAGGATGCCTTCAGTAGGAGCAAGAGGTCAGGTGACAGTGGAAGTGTGGACAGGTCCGAATTTAAACGGACAAAAGAGAAACAGGATGACGTGGTGCTAATTAGTAAAAGAGGAGCACCAGCAACAACTCAACCTGATGATCTCTCCAAAGAACTCCTTAGAAAGGAACCTGTAGGTTCTGGTGATCTAGTTTCAAAAGAACAAACAAACAAAACTGAACAGTTTGAAGAGCAGCACACTGATGGAGCAGAGTCACATCCTGGAGTGCTGAAGAGTACAGCTGTGCCTGATCCTCCTGCTTTGCCTAGTCCAGAAGATGATCTGGAGTCCAAATCATTTGTTAAAAACAAGCAAGATGCTTTACAACCATCTGCTGATGGTATTAACAAAAGTCCCAAAAGAGTGCCACTTGCTCAAACAGAGAAAAGTGAGAAAAGGTTTGAGGGTGATACCTCAGGGGAGGTCTTTGAGAGCGATTTAAAGCACAAAAGGTCGTGGGACAAAACAAATGAGAAAGGAAGAGCTGAGAACAAGCCTTCTTTTGATGTTCCAGCCAAAACAGTGGAAGAGGTACAAAATGCATCTCAAAATGACCTTGGAGATACTGAACTCTTGAGAGTGAAAGTGGAGCATGGAATGCCTGCAGTGGAGAAAGAACTTCTTGGACATGAAGATTTAAATCAAAGAGGGGAGATTGATCATGAAAATAAAAAAACTGCCTCTCCTAACAAAGAACTGGAAATGAAAAGCAGAAACATGAAAGAAACTCCTGCAGGGGAGGGAGAACCAAGCCATAGTGGAGCTGTTGAGCAACACAGGCCATGGGAAAATGAGACTGAGTATTCAGAGGCAAATGTGAATGAAGAACCATCAAGAAATCCTGGCAAGATGCCAGCATTTGAAGAAAGCATTGAGAAAAGTTCCCCTGAAGAAAAATCAAAAAGTACTACACAGAATACTAATACAGAGAATCTTACTCAGCAAGGAACTGCTCATACTGAGGATGCAGATTCAGACAGAAATCTTGGCACAGATTTAGCTAAAGAAAGAACTCTAAGACCAGAATTGCAATCTGAAGAGCCACATGCTGAGGAGGACCCTGACCTGAAACAAGAAGAGGATGAGCTGCTGGAAGATGAGAATGCAGCAAGTGCAAAGCTGTCACAAGTAAGGGCTGCAAATGTACAGGGTGATACACTAAATATTGAAAATACAAATCCTGAATTGGAAGGACTTAGTGAAGCTGTTTCAGGAACCCCAAATCCTACTTACAAAACAGGAGAGGACACAGACTCAATTTCTAAGGAGGATAAAAGAACAATCAGCATGCAAAATGCAAGTGAGACTGGGAACAAAGATGTTGATGTACCAGTAAGAAGAGATGCTAAATTGGATGAGATGGAATATGTCATGGAAGATGATGAGGAGCCTTCTGAAACTGAGGAGCCATCGGCTGTGGAAGAAGATAATTTCCAATCTCCTGACACAGAAAACAGCGATGACTTTGACCAAAAGAAAGATCATCTCCCAGAGGGCATGTCACAAAAAGACTCAAAAGAGGTGCAAAATTTAGAGCATACGAGAAATGACCAGCAGCAGTCTGCACATTTCCCCAGCCCTGCTGACAGCTCAGCAGCCACAAACGACACTGTAACAGACTTCAATGAGTCTGTGAAGCGGCTCACAATAATAAGAGACTTTCTGGATGAGAAGCGTGTGATGCGTCTGCAAAAGTACCTTGGGTTCCAAGAGGTGGTCAGGATAGAAGCCATGTTCCATGACATGAAGGTGGAGATGGAGCTTGCTCGTGAGGCAAGCCATAATAACGGAGATGTAGAAAAAGCCTTGGACCAGATACTTGAGTTTTCAGAATCGAACATTATGGATGTTGTAGGAAAAGTTCTGGATTCCAGAGTGGCAGAAAATAAAGAGGAGGTGGTGAAAGAGATGGATTTGTATGATGAGGAGAGTGCACTGATGGATGACATTCAAGAATTAATATATTCTTTAAGGAGTAAATATTCATCTGCTAGTGAGAGTGTCCCACTTGCATCTACTCCAGAACAGGAAGATGACCAGCTGTACATTGAAGGTAGGATGTCAAATCAGTTACTAAACAAATGAAACGGAAGTAAAACCCTATCCCAGGCAACACTACGTAACCCAGAGAAGGCCTAAGAAGAGTGTGAGGGAGTAGAATCGAAAGAGGCCTTGTGAAATATTCTGGGATTTTGCTTATTTTTCATGCATGTTTTCAGCGTTGTGATGAGTGGCTCAGGGACGGATCCTGAGAGGAAGTGTTGAGCTCAGCATGTCTGTTCTTATGGGCCAAGTTCTATGTAAGATAAGGGGCATCCATGCATGGACATGGCTAGAAGTAGCCAGTCAGGACATGTCTGTACCTCCTTAAGAAACTGAGATTCATATATACTAATGTGCTGAATTTTCTGGAGGGTTTGGAACAGTCTTCTTTTTTTTCCTGAACTAGTTAGCACCTAGTTATGAGAGATACCCAGTGATTAATGCAAAGTTGAGGTACTAAATCCCTGCACCTAAAATCTCTGGTGTCTCTATTATATTTTTCCCCACATTGGTAAAAGAGCATGTTGGTAGAAACACTGAACAAAGAGATCTTTTGATGGGGGAAGAACCAGAGATACAGTCTGCTACAAACTTGCTGGTTTTTCTAATTACTGTGTAAGATGTTAAGATACGCTCTTAGCAAGGCTCCTTTTACAGTAGTACATCTTAGGTATGTGATTTGTGATAAGGTCATGAGTGATTAAAATATTTCACCTTGCACTGTTTCACTGCAAGGTCAGTGCTTGATGTCTTGCATAAATTTCATAGAAACATTTAATTGGACATTACTGAAAGTTGATTGAGAATATATTGAAAGTGATACACAGGCAGAAATATTTAATAAGTGCCAAGAAAGACAGCTGTGGGTAAGAAATATACATTAGCTCAGTGCTTAATTCATGTCTCCTTGTCTGTCACAGATGGTGCAAAACAGGCTGAATATGGCAGAGTTACCATCAGAAACCCAAATGCCATCGATGAGGGCAATCAAGAATTTCAGCAGCTTGAAGATAAGAGGCCAAAGCAGCCTACTGAGGAGGAAGAGAAGGCTGTTAATGTTCCACCTATGCATGAAGAGGCCAACTTCTCAGACAACGGAGAACCTGAAGAAGGTTATGACAGTGAAAGAGGATCGATCCTGGAAGATAATTCCTTTGAGTCAGTTGATTCAGAACAAAGTGCCAAGGAAGATATTGCTGCAGGTAACCATTTGGAATTGGGTTATTTTCTTCTTTTGCTCTTGAAGAGGTGCATGGTTGAATGTAATTTTAGGCAAATACCAGGGGTTTTGGCTAATATTTTTACTGTCCTTTGTTGTAATACTAATGGCTCTCCCTGATCCACGGCAGTCCCTCTAGTGGCAGTACTGTGTCGTTAACTTAGCACAGCAGTTTCTCTGTCATTTCTCAATTTAGGAGTAAGAAAAGAGCTTCTGTGAGTGTCATAGTTGGAGTTCTGTGCTTGGGCTTGTGGACTCTGTCTCAAGATGGTAGTGGATAAAGAGCAGGAATCGCAGGAAGCATACCATTAGCCCAGGTTTGTTCCTTGCAGAGACTGATAGCCCTGTGTCATGTGCTGTAGACAGGACTGCCATAGAATCATGTGCCCTCTCTTCTCACTCTTTTTAGCCTGTGTCTCTAGGCTGTATTACTTTCCAGGAAAGATGGTGTGTAGCTTCCCCCTCAGGCAGTTCAGTAATTTCTGTGTGTGTTGGAGTAGGAGCAATGTTTGACTCTCTTTGGCTGAGGCCTTATCCCTCTGCAGCTAGAGTGCTGATCTGTGCTGACTCGTCATTGTGCCAAGAAGGGATCCTATTACTGTCATCTTCCCTAGTCTGTTTTGGCATGAAACTATCTTTGACTCTATTCTTGGTGCTAAGCTTGGCTTTGCTGTTCTGCATTCACCTCTGATTATGCTTAACAAATCTGTCTCCAATGAGCATTTAGAAAAAGAATTCAGGCACATCTTGCCTAGCTGTTCTACGCTCCTGAGGTGCTGTACCATCCCCACAGCAAAGTGTTTTTGAGCAGCTTCTAAGATCTGCAGGAAAATCTAGATTAAATGCAAAGACACCTAATAAATTTTAAATGGTTGGTGGATAACTTACGTGGTGAAGCAATCAGATGTTCAGCTGTATTTCAGACCAACGTGCATTCCTTCCTAAGGGTGGTTTAATGTTCATCAGGATTTCTTATGAGGACTGGTAGAAGTTCTGTGAAGTAACAGGGCGGACGCTGTTGAGCCACTGGTTACAGCAGCTGTTCCATGGCGTGAGAACAGGCAGGTAGGTGGCTGTGGAATCTGCTGGCCTGAACTCCTGGCAGCAGCAACAGCAATGAGAGGAGAGGCAGGAATCAGTTCAGGGTAGAGGTGTGAAGATGGTTTAAAGCTTATGCCATACTAACAGGGTACTGACAAGAGTTCAGGGAGCGTTTGGACAGTGCTCTCAGGCACATGGTGTGGTGCTTGAGGCTGTCCTGTGCAAGGCTGAGGGTTGGACTCCATGAGCCTTGAGGGTCCCTTCCAACTCAGGATATTCTGTGATTCTGTGGACAGTGCTGGAAACTGATGGGAGGGATAGGAAATGAAGAATGTGTGCTGCTCTGGTTGCTGACTTGCAGCTGGAGGAGCTGTGGGTGGTCTGTCAGAGGCAGAGCTCGGCAAAGTGACACTGCACAGCCGCATCCCGCCCTGTAATGCCGCTTGTGGACTATTAATATTATTTTCTGAGGACTTTTCTGCCTCTTCACTGTTCTTAATGGCATCCTCGCCTGCATCAAGAACAGTGTGGCCAGCAGGACAAGGGAAGTGATTCTTGCGCTGTACTCAGCGCTGGTGAGGCCACACCTTGAGTATTGTGTTCAGCTCTGGGCCCCTCAGTTCAGGAAGGATATTGAGGTGCTGGAGCAGGTCCAGAGAAGAGCAATGAGGCTGGTGAAGGGACTTGAGCACAAGTCCTGTGAGGAGAGGCTGAGGGAGCTGGGATTGTTTAGTCTGGAGAAGAGAAGGCTCAGAGGTGACCTCATCACTCTCCACCTGAGAGGAGGTTGTAGGCAGGTGGGGGTCAGTGCTCTTCTCCCAGGCAATCAGCAGTAGGACAAGAGGGCACGGACTTAATCTCTGCCAGAGGAGGTTTAGGTTGGATATTAGAAAGAAGTTCTTTACAGAGAGAGTGATCAGGCATTGGAATGGCCTGCCCAGAGAGTTAGTGGATTCACCGTCCCTGCTGGATGTGGCTCTGAGTGCCATGACCTGGTAATCACAGTGGGGTTGGATCAAGGGTTGGACTTGATGATCTCGGAGGTCTCTTGCAACCCAGTTAATTCCATGATTTTATGATTCTGTGGTTTCCTCGGTGCCCTGGAGCCCCGGGTGCCGTGACCCGGCGCGGGGGTGGCGGCGGGGCCTCCCCAGGCTGTCCCTTGGCTGAGGTGACGCCGCCCCTCCCTCTCTCCCCCCCTCCGCAGGTGCCGGCGCGGCCGAGGGCGCCCCCTGGCGGGCGGCGCGGGAGCTGCTGCGGCGGGTGAGTGGCGACGGCGGCGCGCGCGCGGTGACGCGAGCGGGGGCGGGGCGGGCGGTGCACGCGGCGGGGGAGGGAGGAGGGAAGGAGGGCAGGGGAGGAGGGAAGCGCTGACGTGTGCCCGGCGTTTCGTAGCCTCCCGCGGCATGGCGGCCGGCAGAGCTCCCGCCGGGGCGGCCGCTGCAGCAGGTGAGGGTGGCGGCGGGCGGGCTGTGAGCAGCGGCGGAGGGGCCCCGCCAGCCCGGGCGGTGACACTGCCCCCCCGAGCCAGGCGCGTCCCTGAGGGGGTCACCGTGAGGGGGGGCTGAGCGTCCCGTGCCCCCGCCCCGCACTGTGGGGCGATCCCGAGGGAGCGGAGACGGCCACGGGCGCCCGGGATCCCTGCCTGGCCTCCCGGGGTAGCGGGGAGAGCTCGCCCCTGGGCCGGGCTCTGCAGGGGCAGATGTGCGCCCTCCTTCTGGTGCCTCGTCGCTGTCGGCTGTGAAGAGGGTAGGGAGGGAGGAGGCAGCTGTTCCCGTGTGGGTCGCACAGTTCGTTCCCCGAGCGCCATGTCATGTCACTATCGGCTCCGTAACCCGTACCAGGCGCTCACACCTCCCCAGGTGCTCTCTGGCCTCCAGGTAGAGGAGGAGGCACCTGGCATATGACCCTGTGGCCGGGGCAACAGCTGGGGAGAGGTCTGAGAGCCATTTTCACTGTATTACTACAGGCGTAAAACTGTCCAGATGTAAAACTGTTTGGATTTTTTTTTTCCTTTATTTTTTTCCCATCCTTACAGCTTTGTTTGGAAGCAAGTCAGATAGCTGCCAGTGGTGTGTAACACAAAATGTGAGCACCAGCAGACTTGTCACTGCCAGGTGTCGTCCTGATACTTGGAGTTTTGCATTGAAACGCGGGCAGCAAGCTGCTCTGTGGTTTTCCTCATTTTCAGTTTTCGGTTTGCACAAAAACTGCAAGAAAGCTCTAGATGGTTCTCTGGTTTTATGACAGAGATAAAAGCACCTTGCAGACTGTTTATTTTGCCTGAGTATTTAATGAAAACATACTCATAGCTGTCAATGCTGTCGGTTTTCAGTTGGTTGCCACCCTGCCTGAGGAAATGCGTCCTGGGCCTGATTTCCATGGACTTCCATGGGAGCCTGTTATTATGACTGCCTTAGTGGGAATTGTCACGCTTGCTATTTTTTTCTGGAGAACCTGCCTTTCAGTGAGTATATGTCGTGCTTGCCTGCTGATGTTTCACTTACCCAGCGGTCCTCTGTATGGTTAAACTGTTTCAGCACTACTGGGCTCAAAGCAGTATGTGGTCTTTCATGGTTTTACTTCTGTTTAGAGCATTAATGTGAACTAAACATTGGGTTGAATAGCTAAAGTAAGTTTGCTAAGAAGCATTTTCTTTAAGCTGTTAATTGAAGATCTCTTAGCACTAGGTGATTTCAAAAGCAAAACAGAGGCGTGTGATGTAAATAAAGAAGGCTGAGGAAAGGGTCAGCATATCTTTGAAACGAGAAGCCTTCCATGTGCTGGAGCCTGTTGCTGACTACCTCCAAAACAAGCAGTTAATCCTTCCCCCCTCATGTTGTCCAGCTGCTTGTAGGCACTGCATTTAGAAACCTAAACCCCCGATATTAATTCTGACCAGAGGGCCCCTTCCCTGCTCTTCTCCTCATTCTGTGTTTGTCCTCTTTCCTACATGGGTAATTTTCTTTGCAACAAAAACACCCTCACCAGCTCTCAAGTACAGCAGTGCATCTCCTTGGGAGCCAAGATGAGAATCAAATAGGCCAATTTCTTTTACAGCTGTCAAGTGCAGTCACGATATGCTCTAGAGAAATCTGTAGAATACTTTATATTTGCCTGACAAAAACGAGTTAAAACTAAATATTATCTGTAAACAGTATTAGTAGTTTTCCTCCTTGCTTGGTTTTGGTATTGAATACAGTGGCTCAGTTTCAAATGCAAAGCAGTGTAAGTAGAAAAGCATAAAAAAGCTTCTGAAATTCTTCTTTTTCCATGTTAATTTTGAAACGAGCACCTGCCATGTAAACATACATTGCTTTAAGGGGATCAGAACTGGGATGCCAGTGTGTTTTGTGTTTGTTCAGGGCTGTGGTTTAATGCAAAATGGCTTCATTTTCTTTGCAAATTGGATATGGGCAGTTACCGCTATCCTTTTAGTGAGTGAGTAAACAGACGTTTACTGAGGCTCTGGGACAGGGCTTTAGCCTAGAAGCTTTTATTAGAAAACAACCTAAGCTCGTTTGTAGTGTTACTCAACACTTGCTGGCAGTGATAGATGTGTCTTCCATATGTTGCTTTAATCTGTGTATAAGTGGTGGGTTTTTTCTATAGGGAAAATTAATAAAATTTTTCACTTATCACTCTTTATGACTAATCTTTTTTTTTGTGTGTGTGTGTGTCTTCTCTCTCTTCTGTAGGTAAAGAGTAGAATCTATCAAGGTAAGTTTCTCTCTGCTTTTCAGTGTAGTTGATGCTTGGACATGGAAAAGTTTTGAAGATTGTTAGGTTGTTTCAGAGAACCAATTATTCATCTTTACTCTGTTTCAAAGAGAATGCCAAGTCCAAGATTACAGTGTAAACTTGGCCAGTAGATTAGTTGAATCTGAGGATTTAAATTTTGCTTTTGACAATGCTTTGATCAGGAGAAACAGTGCAGCTCACACCTGCAAAACAAAGGGCAAGGAACAGCTCCACCTTGTTCAAAATAAATGTGAACCATGGGTTTTTACTGGTGTGATTGGTTGTGGGGCAGTTTGGTTTGGTTTTTTGATTAGCAGTGGATCTAGTTTTGCTTGCTGTTTCTTCCCAGAAAGCAGGAGCTAGTTCCTCTTGCCTTTTTGGATTAAGGGGATCCTGAAGCTGACTGCTGGGCAGTTGCAAAGAGACCCTCTAAGTGTAGACCTAAATCTGCAGGTATTCCCGTGGCTAGTACATTGCTTCTTACAAGAGTATTTCTCCAGCTTCAGGTTCCTAAAATTAAAGTGTACTGAGTGGGAAAAAAATTGGGTTAAAAGTAGGGTAATTGCTGAAATTCATAATTGAAAATAAATTGAAAATATGGAAGAATTAACTTCTCAGGAACTCTCTGCCTCTTTCTCATAAACCATACTATTTACCAGTCATTCCTCTCTAGTTTCATTGTGGTTATGCTGCAGTTTTCTTCTGTACAGTTAATGCAGAATTGATGAGCTGAAAAAAGTCCATCTTAGACCTGTGATTTCTGTAGTTCAGGAAAACCATTGGTATTGGTGGTGTAGAAATCACTTAGCACCACAGCCCACCCCAAACCAGTGAGGAACACAGATCTAATTGCACCCCCCCCCCCCAAATATTCTCCTGTGTGATGCTGTACAGAAACTACCGAAGCTAGGAACAAATAGATACTCTTTAATCTTGATAAAGGTCATGTTATTAAAATCTTTACCCTAAATAATAGAATATTAACGGTGACAAAAATGCATTACATTTAGAGTCACAAAAATAAAATCTATTATCCTCTCATAATGACAGTAGTGAAATTGTGAGGTGAAGCTAATGAAAGGATTCCTGTCCTGTTCCCAGAGTGGGAAAGGCTGTCCCAGGAGCCCTCGTGTGGGAGGGGAGGGAAGGAGGAGTAGCAGTTGCCATTGCACCCTGTGGGATGCAGTTGGAACATCCAGTGCTTCTTGTGCTGCAGGATTTGCTGTGAGGCAATTGGCGCTTGGGGCGTTCAGATACAGACAGGGGTGGCTTAGGACTTGAAAAATAACTACAATTGGGTGGTTTTTTAATTAATTTGCAGTAAAATAATTTAAGTATGTTAATGATTTTTGGTGAATCCTAAGGGTTGGTTGGTGACTTGTTCAGGGTGAGAAGCAAATGCATGCCTAAAGGCTGTTGCTTGGTCACAGCCTTTTTGAGTCTAAGAATTCCAGTTCCTTGAGACTTACTGATGCCGCCTCTAGCCGACACTCTCCTTTCTGTTCCCAGTAGGACCAGAACAGAACTTTCATCCTCTTACCTTTGCTGACCAAACATTCAGCTCCAATGTAGCAGAAAGGAGGTTGGTGGGGGAGATGTTGCATCTCCCGGAGTGTCTGAGCAGCATTCTGAGACTGCTGTGAGGTCCTGGCTGCCAGTTCTTCCCCTGAATGTACCTCATCGGTGCACAGCCAGCACCTTACTCTGCTCCGGGTTCTGTGACGAGCTCCTGTGAAGTGAATGCAAGGGCTTCGTGCTTTTTGTCAGTGTTCAGTGCTTTACTATCTTGTTTTCAATCCTAACTCTAAATGAAAGCTGGAGGTGCAGAAAGGGCGGACTGCCAAGGAATTGGCACTATCCTGATTTATGCTTTTAAGTCATTACCTGAAAATATTCCCTAAAGTGGTAGTAATGATAGCTGATTTGCTTTTCCTCCAGTATATGAAGTACAGTTATTGTAAGCTTTCTTTTTCTTCGTAGTGACTGAAAAGCAACTTGCTGAAAAGATTAAAAACCTTCTGCAAGAAAAAACAGAAATCTTAGAAAAGTTGTCAGAATATGATCAAAAGGTATTGTCTTAAGTTCTTGTCCTTTGCTTCCTAATTTTCTGTTATTGCTTGAGTGACACAGTCAACTCAACAGCTAATATATTATTTTCTATTCTTACTGAATATTATGCTGACAGTTTCCTCAGTTCTGTGTGGTTGTTTCTGTGCTTAGATAAAGGAAGCAAAGGAATCCATGAAAGTGGCCCAAGAACAAAAAGACATTCTCTCTGATGAAACTGCAGGACTTAAGGTAAGAGACAGTTAACTCTCTCTCTGTACTGACAGCAGAAATATCAGTTAAAATAGTTTGCTTTGTGTTGGTCTTTTACCCTTTTTTTTTTTTTTTCTTAAGGACACTGTCAAAGAACTGGAAGAAGCAAAGCATCAGCTAGATGACAAAGTGAAAAATCTGCACACAATGCTTGAAACGGAGAGAAAAAAGAACGAGAAGAAACAGAACAAGGTTAGAGCAATCACACTCATGTTTTATATTGTTCTTAACTTGGTGTACCCTAAAAGCCGGTCACAACCAGTTAGTTAGATAGCATCAGAACAAGCAAGGTGAGCCACCTCAGAAAGAACTGAAATGAAATTTCATGTTTATCCCAAGCTTTAGCTGGAGAATCTGTTTTGTTGTCTCTGTTTGGGGTTTTGTTGTTTGTTTTTTGTGTTTTTTTTAGTTCGTTTGATTTTGGGTAGTTTGCCTGTTTTGTTTTGTTTTTGTTTGGTTGGTTTGTTTTGGTAAGACTGTGATGGATTTGTGTGGTTATGTGCTGTCACAAACAAACAGATGTATTCAGGCCATGGGCTAGTCTAATACTTCCCAGCTGGAGCCAGAAGGTTTCAGGTTTGTGAAGATGTTTTCCTGTGCTTAGAGAAGCATCTAGCTCTGCAGTAAATGTGAGGATCTCTCAACTGCCCCTTGGTTTTGTTATTTTCTTCTTCTTCTTTTTAAGGCCTGATTTTTCTGCATCAACAAGTTCTTTGCTGTTGTTTTTGATCAAAGGTTGCTGCTAATGACAGCAGTGTGTGTTCCTTTCGTTGTCGGCTGCACAGGTGTACAGGGAACTTCCTTGCCACAAACAGGAGGAGTCATAGGTGGCAGCTGATTCCAGTGTGCTGAATGTTTCTATTCCTTGCCTTGTTGATAAGGCAGCTCTGTGTTGCTGCCAGTCCAATGCCTGCTCTGAATGGAAGTTTTTTTGGTGTTTTGGCTTTTCTTTTATACTTCTAGGCTATACAGGTAAAGTAATTACTCAGGCTGAGGCATGTACCTGGCTAATACTCTGTCACTGCTCATCTTTTTCTTACACAGCTCTCTGAAACCCAGAAGTCCTTGGAGAAACTGCAGGAGGCTATCAATGTGCATTCTGCAGAGCTTTCAGAGGTAAAGCATGATTTACACCCTCTCAACAGTCACAAGTTCCTGTACCAGGAAAATTCATATCTATGTAATAGAAAATGCTAGCTTGGCAGGCTCCCCTTGTTGTAGTTTGACTTAGTGTTTTTGTTCCTCTTTTGTATCACGTGTAGGTGCAGTTAGCCCTTAATGAAGCTAAACTAAGTGAAGAAAAGGTGAAATCTGAGCTGCTTCATGTGCAGGAAGAGAATGCTAGGCTGAAAAAGAGCAAGGAGCAGGTAAGTTATGGCCAGGCCAGGCAGCCTTGTATTTAGAAGAAAATATGAGGGCTTTATTCCTGGGGTTTTTTTGCATGTAACTTCAGCATGTCTCCATTTTCTTAGCATGGCAGAATTCCACGTTTCCTATTATCAAATTCCTATTATAAAATTTAAATGCTTTGTGCCTGCCTGCACAGACTTCTTGTGCAGGTGAGCCTCTTACATGTCTCTGGTACAAGGGCTTCGCCAGTTCCAGTGGTTCAGTTTTGGTCAGCAGTTTCATAGGAAGTCTGTGCTGATGTGGTTGTCACTGGTTGCCACTTGGGATCAGGAGCCAAGGAAGTAATGCTAAAGAATTGCCAAAAAGCAGTTCTGAAGTGAAGTGGGGAGGACCTTTAACCCTGAAATGTTGTGACAGTTCTTTTACAAATAATTGTAAATATTTGTTTTCTTTCTCCATATATGAAGTAGATGGCCTTTAAGGGATGTGTTTTGTTTACCTCTGGACTGCAGTTAATTCCTAGTATTTTGAAGTGTGTGAGCAGTTTGGTTCTGATGTTGGGATATTAGCTGAGAAAACGTCAGATTTGTAAAGTCACGTAATAATAAACTGCAGAAATATTCCCAGCATCCAGTTCTGCCAATGGAACAGCAATGTGCCTGATAACTATGAAGTTTACCCTTTATCTGTGACCTGTGGTGATCAGTTATCAGCAGAGCTGGCAGTAAAATAGACTTTAATTACATACACCCTGGACTAAAAATAAAGGAAGTAATCGTCTTGCCTTGGTGCTTCATACAGCTGCTGAAAGAAGCTGAAGGTTGGAGTGAGAGGCATTCTGAGCTCCGTGAGCAGATCCAAATGTATCAGAAATCTCAGAAGGACATAGAAGAAACACTTGCCTACAAAGAAAATGAAATTGAAGTAGGTTCTTTATAATCAACTCGCCTCAAATAGTATGCATCATAAAATACTTTGTCATACTTTGCAAAATGCAGAGCAATTCTTCCTCAGTGAACCTTTGATTTCGTTACTAGGTTTTAACTAACTGCATTATGCAGCTGAAGCAGCTGGACGTGGATCCAGAGGCCAAGAAGGATGAGAAGGGGGGTGAGTGGAGCCCAGGAGATGAGCTGGCCAACGGAGAGTTGCCAGGTACAGGAATCCTACCCTGCTGGCTGAAGCACACGTGGTGGTGTGTTCGTGGCATGTCACAGAGGGAACAAGGACAATCCATGCCTATATCTGCCCGTGGGTTAACGGGCTGACAGCTTTAATCCTCAAATACAAAATAGCCCCCAGCTGAAGGGAGGAATTGTCAAAGAGGCCAGTAATTGCTTTTAGGTGCCCTTTTAGGTAAATCATGAGTGTAATGACACAGTTGTAAAGATTGAAGGGCACTCTGAAAGCTGCGAATCTCAACTTTGTTGTTATGGTACATTTATTTTTAATATGAATTTTTAATGAATGTTCTGCTTGGCTCCAGAAAGAGAACTAATTTAGGGAATCACATTTTTTAAATCTGAAAGACCAAAATAGATGTTTTCCAAACTATTCAGGCAGTTTGTCATTTATGATGTTGCATGTGTGTTTGCTATTACATCTCTGGTTTTGAATTCCTCTTTTTTTCCCCTTTTTTTTTTTACTTTTTTCTATCTATGGTATATGTGGAGGCCAGAAATTTCCACTCTTTGATTTTCAGATACTCTGTGCAGTAATAGATGCTGCACTCACATCAAATATTAGTGTGGTGTCCAGAAGAAGTGACAAGAAGGAATCTTCTGAACACATTTTGGAATAAATCTAATAATAGTTCTGTTGTGCTGGTCATGGATTTGCTATTGTGTTTTGTTCCTCACCTCACACTCTTGGGTTTTGTGTTCTTTTTTCTTTTTTTAAACCATGTAAGAAGAACTGTCCTAGACTAAAGTGTAGGGAAGGTTATTTTTTACAGCTGTAGAGTCTAAGGACTTGGGGTTAAGAAACATGGAAAACAAATATATTTTCCTCTTTTAGATATTGAGAGTGAGAAGATGAAGGCTCAGATTAAGCAGATGATGGATGTCTCCAGGGTAAGTTGCACAACCTATGTAACAAATGCAGTCACATTACTGCTATGCCTGGGATAAGAAACACTCTGCTCCTCTTCTCAGGTAAAAACTATGTTGTCCATAGTTGAAGAAGACAGAAACCTTCTGCAGTCCAAACTGCATGATGAAGTAGCAGCAAGACATGAGCTGGAAGGTAGGTTTACTAAAGAATTGTTTGTGGTTTAAAAAGAAACAGAGCGTGTGAGCGGCATAATGGTTCTCATTGCAACTTCAGCTTCCTCACTTACCTTCACTTCTCCAACAGAGAAAATAAAAACATTGGAACATGACTCCTCTTCTCTCCAGTCAGCCAAAACTCAACTGGAAAATGAATGCAAAACTCTGCAGCAGAAAGTGGAGATACTTGGTGAACTCTACCAGCAGAAGGAGATGGCACTCCAGAAGTAAGCCTTTCCTTACTCTGCCACGACATGGGATATTATATCATAGCCACTATCCAAGTGCTCTTTGCTCAGAAGGATCAAATAACTTGAAGTTGTAGTTGGAGTCAAAGATGATGAGTGCTCTTTCAGTGCAGTTGAAGCTAGTACCCTGTTTTCACTTTTCCCACCTTTCCAGAGAGGACTGTCAAGTTTGCATCCCCAGTATTGTCTTCTACTTTTAAACTTTTGGGGAGGGCAGAGGGGTGGCTTGGTCTGCAAATTCTATGATTGATCTGTTATATTCTCCAGAAATGTCGAGGATAGTCTAGGGGCCGTGAAGCTTTGTTTGTTACACTGACCTCAATTCAGTGAGTAGACAGTAAGTTCCAGTGTAGGAACTTGGTATTTTAGCCTGGTAAGCTTCTTGCGTTCTCAGAGGGCTGCATTAAGGCTGAGTTGGTCATGGCAACTGAGGGGAATGAACTGTGAGCAATGAGGATCCAGTGTGTATCTGTGTTCATTCCTCATTTATTTATTCATTTATTTACTCACTGAAATGTCTATAATACCATCTCAACTGGGGAAAATTTGAGAATAGAATTCAGGGACATTTTCCGCTAAATTGTACAGAAAGCTGAAATTGTGATGGAGAAGCAATTGAAATTTCTAAGGTTTGAGTGTGTAGGCTGGGGGAAGCACAGGGTTGGAACAAGCTAAGGAGGTGAGGCTGTACAGCAGCTCACTGGTGAAACTGCCTGACCTTGAAACGTCAGGATCCACAAATAGGAGACACATAATGGAGAGGTGAAGGGTAGCCCACCTTTCAAGGAAAACTTCCTCTTGACCTCTGTAAATAATTCTGTTCTTTCCAAAACTTACATGAGGTTACACTGCCTGTTACTACTTCTTTCTTAGAATAAAGAACTTCTTGCACTTTTCTTTTTTTTTTCTGGAAAAATGCTTTGACATGTAGCCAAGGAAATGGATTATGTTGAACTGGATGTTAGGAACAGTTAACTTGCTGCTAGTTTAATGGTTTCATATTTTTGAGATAGCCCTTCTAAGTTAGGAACACATTATGGACCTCCTAAATACTTTCAGAAAAATGTCAAAAAAAAAAGTGAACTGTGAGGTTAAGAGGTTATAAGAAGACTGTGGAAATTGGTCATGTAGTAAATTGCTATGTTCAGTACTTAGGAAAAAAAAATCTTCTTTCTTTCCCCACAATTAATGACTATGCAGTGTGTTGGTCACCTGGCCTCCAAATTAGCCCCTTTTCACTACACATTCATTTCTTCATTTCCCTTGGTTAATGTCAGTTCAGCGTATTTCCTTGTTTGTACCTTTGTAAATCTGGATTACCATCTGTAGAACTGCAAAGAAAACTACAGGATCTGAAGAGATGACCTGTCTGCAGTTGATACATTCTGACAGTCCTTTGGATGCTGACAGAACTTTCTGTGTGTGCTTAATTTTAGGGTTTTATACACAAAGGGTTTGTCTGTTGATTTCAAAAGAAAGTACTTCTGTTTCTTAAAAAAAAAAAAAAAAATCTTTTTTTCTCTCTGTGTTCTCGCACATTGTTACAGATTCTGATGTCACTGTTGTTAGCAGGGGAATGCCTTGATTTTGAGTTGTAGTAGATGCAGAATGGTGGACTATATTGTGCCTTTTTTTTTTTTCCTATGCAGAAAACTAACCCAGGAAGAGTATGAGCGTCAGGAGAAGGAACAGAAATTGTCTGCTGCAGATGAAAAAGCCGTGCTGGCCATTGAAGAAGTGAAAGTTTATAAGTAACTTGAGTTTCTGAAGATTATGGTTTTCTTCTTGTTTCAGCCATTGAGGAAAATTCATTTAAACCTCTCTCCTTCCCTCTTCTTCCTTCTGTGCAGGCAAAGGATCCAAGATATGGAAGAAGAACTGCAGAAAACAGAGAGATCTTACAAGAACCAGGTAAACCTGCTTGCTGTTTATTGTGTCATCTTTTACACATCATTCCAGCGCTCTGGTAGTTGGACAAAAACTAAATCGCTTCTTTCCTTCTCAGATCGCTGCTCATGAGAAAAAGGCACATGACAATTGGGTAAGAATGTTCTTCTTTTTCTTATGCAAACAGTTTGTATTTGACTTCACATTGGTGCCATTAATGCAGCTGATAAAATTTTACCTACCAGCTCATTGCCCGCTCGGCTGAGAGAGCTCTGGCTGAGGAAAAAAGAGAAGCAGCCAACCTGAGACAAAAGTGAGTATGGAACAGACCCTCTTTATTCCTCTTTGAACGTGCTCTGTGTTGCTTGGGAGAGAAGAAGCTCTAGCAGTGTCAGGTGCTCATTTAGCTCGCTCAGGATGCGCAGTGCATATTTGACTGACTAATTTTAACCACTATTAAACTGTTTTGGTGCTTAAAATAAGATCTCTTGGTGAAAGCAGTAATGTTTTACGATGCGGTTTGCCTTGTTGCATTATAATAAATATAACTCACAGGTATTTTTTTTGAATAGTAATAAGAAACCTTTATTTTTTCAAAATTAGATTAATAGAAGTAAACCAAAAAATCGTCATGCTTCAAAGACCAGTAATTGTAAAGCCAACTCCAGGCAGACCAGATCGCCAAGTCCCGCCACGACGAGGTAAATGCTGCTGGTTCACCTAAAACTTTGGTCTTGGAGTCAGTACATCATAAAAAAATAAGGCTATTTTAAATTACAGAAAAGTAAGTCACGTGGTTTTAATTCTTTGGCATAGGTCCCTTAAGCAGAGATGGCTCGTCTGGCCCATCCCCTGTGAGTGGAGGAAATCCATCCCCCACACAGATGATCGAAGTTCCTGCTCGGCCCCTTTCTGCTCCTCGAAGGGAAGGCACAAGGGGTGAATTTGGTAAGCACTGAAGCTTCCCTTGTGTGACAACTCTTATGCTACGGACACAGGAACACTAAGGTCAGATCTTGATTCTAGGGGTAGTGTTAAGTATTGATACCTACTTTATTAATACACAAGTGTCGGGTTGTTGGGGGTGGGGGTGTTAATAGAAATAGCTCAAGGCTATGTTGATCAGAATCTCTGGGGTTCTTGTTTCCCTTAATGTACAGTGGTGGATGGTCCCCCTGCTCCACGAAGGCCACCAGAGTTACCTGGAAGGATGTCTGTTCCTGGTAAGTAATGTGGTCTGCAACCAACTGCATCTTATTCAGTTACCCTTTCACTTCAAAAAGGCAATTTTAAACCCACCTTCCTTACCCTATGCACAGTAAGACAGGCATTTATGGCTCTCTTTACAGACATTGGGCCTGCGGTGGCATCCCTGATCAGCAGTGAGCCAAGAACCTCCTCCCCTTCCACAGCAATGGATGGAGTGGTAAGCTGAGAAAACCCCAACCCTCAGGAAGCACTTTTAGTACATGATGCACTTTACTTCTGCTGCTTCTTTAACTGTATCATATTCTGTCTTGTCCATATCCTGTCACTATCCTTATTTGCTGGCCAAAAAAACCCCAAAAGCAACCCTCTCCCAAAGAGTCTGAAGCCCCCAGTGTAGCTACCGATTCACCTTCATCCAGTGAAGCGGCTGCAGTGAGTACCCAGAGGCTGAACGTGGTGTTACGCTGCTGTGATGGAGAGGAGTTAACAGGCTTGGTGTTCTGACCTGCTAAGTAACAAACGCTCTGCACAACTAACCAGGGGCTCCTCCCTCTGCCTCGAGGGGCTTCTCTCACCATGAACAGTTCCTGTCTGTTTTTTGCGGAATTGAGGAAATGAGATGTTTCTTGTCAAGGACTGTGGGCAAACACTCTGGAGTGACTACAGCAATAATCCTAAGCAGCTGACTTACCTGTGGTGTTTAAGCACAATTCCATATGGAATTCAAAGTTCCAGGCCCTTTATCAAAGGGGTGTCCACTGAGGACACTTAGAAAGGGATTGAATTTCAGCTAAAAAAAACTCATCTTGTCAGAGAGTTACACTAACCACTCACTCCTGGGTAGTGCCAGCAGTGTCCTGGGTAAAGGGAAGATGATGGTGCAGTAACTCCCTATTTTCTACCAGGTTAATGTTTTGGGGTGTGTTGGTTTTGCACCTCTTTGCCTCTGGGTGAGTGGCTGTGGTGTTGAGCAGTGTCATTGCTTCTCTGATGCACTGAGGCACGACTTCTTCTCGCACAGGGGAATGCCAGTGCCAAAGGCCCGTCTCCTTTCCCTGGGACACCCATCATGCCCTCCCCAGTGATGGGACCTCCTCCTCCGCCGCCTGTTCGCTACGGACCACCACCACCTCCTCTCCGTGGGCACTTCGGGCCTCGACCTCACCCTGCGCCCCAAGGTACAGCTGCTCTGCCCCGCACTGAGACGTCCCTTCTGGGAATCTGACTGCACAACCCACATGTGCTTTTCCTTAATGCACAGCTTCCCAGTGCTCCATGGGCTCTGGCTGTCTTGCTCAATAAGCTTGAACTGGGGGGATTTTTTTCAAGCTTTCTTAATGCCAAGGTATTAAGAAGGTGTTTTTCCTTGTTTAGTCTGCTACAGCAGCCAAAAGTCCCTAGAATATAATTCATGGGCTGTGAAGTCTGCATGTGATGGACCCCAGAGCTGCTCTAGAAAATAATGGAAGTGAGGGACAAGTCAGGAACTTCACTGTCTAGGTTAAAGCAAGATTTCATTTAACTCCATGATTTCTTTTCCTTCCAGTTTGTGGTGCTCCCTTGCCACCTCCGCCTGCAAGAGATTTCTTACCTGGTCCACGTTTAGGAATAAGAGATTTGCCTCCTGGCCCACTGCCGCCTCCCCCAGATCCCAGAGGCTACGTACGTGGGCACCCTCCTTTCCGGCCCCTAGGCCCTCCTGGCCCCAGGGATTATCCTCCAGGCCCCCGGCTACCCCCACAAGCTGCCAGAGACTATGCGCCTTCTCCCAACAGAGACTTGCCCCCGTCAGCACCCAGGGACTAACGTGGCTGCCGGGCTCCAAGGACTACGCACAGCCCCAGCACAGGGCCCTGATGGGACAGCAGCTCCACACAGTGGGCTCTGGCACACAGCCCACCCTCGGGATCGCAGGAAACGGCTCTTGGTTTGAAGACATTGGTCTCATTTCAGTATATCTCAGCTTTTGCAGGATTAATTTTTATCCAGTTGCTACAGACATCTTATGTGCATTTATGATCACAAACTCATCCATCCACTTGGGCTGCAAGAACCTTTTTGTGGTGGACTTGAACCTACTCTAAAAGTGCAATAGAAGGAAATACCTGTGTGGATAGTTTTAATTCTATGTAGCCTTTGTAACCAGTTGGCAAATGAACTAATTTCGTTAAAAATGTAAATCAAATCATTTCCTGTGGAAATAATTTTTTAAGTAAAACGCTATCCAACCTGCCTTCTCCATCTCATCATTGAGCTGCAGTTACTGTAGGCCAGGGGTTTACATGAGGACTCTGAAGGTCTGGGGTTTTTTTAAAAAGGATGTCTGGTCAGAGATCAGAAGCACAAATGCCACTGTATTCAAAGGAAAGTTATAATAAAAAGCAAAATTCCTTTTGCTAAACCCCAAAGGCTTTGTTTCAGTGCCACTTTTTGTTCAGAAAGGATACTGGTTCAGCAACATGACCAGAAAATGCTACGCTTCTGAGTGCAAGAATTGAATCAAGGCCAAATTGCTGCTGCTACTGCTGCTGCAGGGTTAATGACCCTGTTACCCTTATGCTGAATTAGTCTGGCATGTTATGGACTTGCTTCATGTAACGAGGACCGTGGAGGATGCAGCTTCCAGAGCTGGAAACCTTTATGAAGTTGTGTAGGGACTGGGGAAACATTCTCCACTAGATGGACTTAGAAATTTCCTAATTGCTTTCTGCTTTGAAGACCAGCTCGCAGCATTAAGCAAGGTGTGAGCCGAGTTTTCATCTTACTCAACGTTTAAGGCCAATTTAAGACCAGTTACTCAGTGTTTAAGACCCTAACCCAATTCAGGTTCCTTAACAGTAAGTCTGTATTTTGAAAGCCTCTTTACTTTCTTTCTTAACCTAAGTAAGTAGCTTTCTGTAAAGCAGAGTGGGTGCATGTAAACCGTGTTAACCTGCATTGCAGACACAGAACACTGAATAACCTTAAAAACAGGCCCTACACTTGTAGCTGTTTGAGTATTAGTGCAGGGATTTGGAATACCAGGCCCCTACTGTCTCAGTGAGTAAGGTTTCTCAAAAGTGCATTGCACAAAAGTCATCCTTAGGGAGATAAAAAGGAAGACAACTCTAGGAATAATAAAAAAACCCTACTGGGGAGGCCATTACAGCTTTACTGCCAGAGTACAAGCAGCCATAAACTTGCCATCTAGGTGTTACATTCTTAACAGTACAAGTGTAAAGCTTTAGATTCAAGATGAAAGACAAGCTAGAACATCACTGAAGCATAAAACAATACCAAAGCTTGTGGTGTGGGCAGCAGCAGTCCTTTCAGTGAGAGACAGTTCACAGAAAAAATGCAGGGGATAGAAGCAACTTTAAAAATGGTATTTCACACTCAACAGACATTAATTCACAATTAGTTAAATACAAAGCTCTACTTGTGTATTTAACAAAAATATTTCAAAGTTGACATTTCATATAACTGGCGTTAATACAGACAGCTACAAGCTGGGGAAGGGTCAAGGTAAGCAGCAGAAACGATGGGTTGTGGTTCGGGGGAAAGAATTTCAATTGGCACGGTGGCCATCGACACACACATTGATGAACATACATGTTGGAAAGTCGGGTTCTCCAAGTTCAGGCTCTTTCAATCTTCATACAAGGCTTTGTGATGTTTAGTGTCTCCTCCCTTGCCCATCCCAGCTAGCAAGAAGAACTTAAAATCTGAATGGAATGGCCCTTGGGATGCCCCAGGAGGAGGCAGCTTGGACACCCACGAGTGAGGGCAGTGCTTACACCGGGCTGTGAGCAACAGGAGCAGAGCCGGACAGAGCCCCAGAACCCTCCCTCGCTGAGTGAGAGAGACCTTCCAGGGACACTCAGTGCCACAGATCCTTCAGTCAGAGCAAGTCCTGAGCCAGCCAGGGACCACTGACAGGTAACACACCTACTGCCCGAGCTCAGTTATTTGCAACCACAGACTAACAAACACTTTGCTCCATCCTTTTGCAGAGTTCAAAGGATGATGTTGGGTTGGTTTTTAGGAATGTGTCTCCTCATTTTGCCTGGTATCCAGAATGCTGCATTCAGAGGTATTTCCATGACTTGTAGGGATATCTTTTCAGGGCTTGATAGTTACCCTCTCACCTGTAATACCATTGGGGTATTGTAAAGAACCATAAACAGGATGATTCAATTGGCCTTTTTTTTCCCCTCCAACCAGCAGTGGAATTTGAGAAAGTGTTGCTGACTTCTGTCATAACACCTAAATAATGTCCTCTCTACAGAAGAAAGGCAAGAAGATTAGGACATTCAAAACCAGCTTTTTATCCTAATCAATAAAGTAAAGCCAAAAATGCTGAACACCTGCCTGGAGACAGACAAGTAGCATGAGGAAAAGTAACATCTCATGATGTAACATCTTGGGGTTATATGACAGAGAAGAGGAATGGATGATACACCTGCATCCAGGCTGTTTAAAATAATTGACACTATTGTGGGAGCTGCGTCCTTAGCATAGCAGAGTATTCAGGCACTAGTTAGATATGCAAGAAGTTTATCAAACCTTAAAGTATCGTATTAAATATCCACGCAAATATATGAAAAATTTGACTGGGTTCTACTTCTGTCCCTTTATTAGGTCAAAAGATGAATGCAAGTGTGTCATAATAAGCCAATGTCCTGCAGCTTATTACACACCAAATCAAAAATATAGAAAATAAATGATAATCCTATCTACTTACATAAAAAAGGTAATTTTTAGAGTAAGTTTCCAGACTTGCACAAAATATGCAGAAAACTGCATACAATCAGTTTCCATAAGAACAGCAGTTTCATGTAAAAGGTGGGTCAGCCTGCTAGCCAAATCTGCTTTATACAAAGCTCTGGAAAAGTCGACATTTCAACACTGAGGGGCCTGTCCTGTCCTGCTGTCACCGCAATGGTGAAACACCCACTGCCACCAGGACAAAGCCCTGGAGCAGCCTCTCTGTCACCCACCCACCTTTGCAAACCACTCTCTGACAAGATATAGAAAAAAAAATAGCTCTATTGGGGAGTAACAGTGATTTAAAGGATTGTAAAGGACATGTATGCAAAAATCAGTACAAGTGGATCAGGCGAGGCTGTTAAAATCATAGTTCAGTGTTCTCATCTGCAGTCGTCCTGCTCCTGACCTGACCACGGCCAAGCAGCTGTTGGAGGAGCTGTGCTGTGGCCGCCCCCCTGATCTGCCCACCTTCTCTCTCACTTCAAAGCACCTGCAGGACCTCAAGCTCCTTCACACCACACCTCATCCTTCTCTCCCAGTCTTCTGCCACCCTGTCTGCTACAGAGGACTCTGAAATGCAGATGAGAGGAACTACAATACCACAGCAAGTGTAAACAGTTAGTAGGCCTGCCACGTCTTTATTGCTGCAGGTTTGGCAGAGGGGCAGTCTCCATCCCTGGGTGGAAGTTGAGGCAAAAGGATAGTAACGGTTAAGATAAAAAGTGATGAACGGCAAACTTAGGAAAAGCAGTCAACGTATTTCAGGGCTCTCGGAAAAACCTGTATCTGGAAGTTACTGAAAAAAATCTTGCACTTGCATGGTGGGCTTGCCCCTGACCCTGAAGTAGTGCTGTGCAGTGTGTGATGGTCCCATCTGACCTACTGGCATGAATACAGTCGGATCTTCCCGCCCCTCGGAGGCTAAGGCTACTACACACAGCTACCAGGACGTGTGGTTCAGTTCACAGAAATCTCACAACTAGGGTCATTCCTTGTGCAGTGTTTGATGGAGGTGAAGGTAAAGTGGTTTCTTGGTCAACAGTTGCAATTTCTTCCTTTTAAAGTCAGTGGGTTTTTTGTACCTGTAACCACAAGAAAATGAGTTAATCCAAGTGCTCAGGGCTGCACATGAACATGAAGGCAAACTAGAAAGCTCGTCCTGCACAGATCTTATTACCCCAGCCTTTTAAATCCATCTGACAAGGCTTATTGGAAGCAACAGTAATGACTAGATTTACAGGAAGAAACTCAAACCAGTATTTTCTCTGGATTATTTTTTTAACAGAACAAAGATTTCAAATATGGAAATGAGTGTAATATTTTTGTAAGGAGATTCCCAACATAATACTGTGGACTGGAGGAGACCCAGTATCAGTTACTCGGTACTTCAGAAGTACTTCAGCTATCACAGATTAAGCACTTTTCCTAGAGGTGCCCAGAATGGCAAAGTTCACCTTCTTCTTGAAAAAAACCAACCCTCAAATGCCTCACTCAAACCTTCAGCCACGCAGCAAGGGTAGGGTAGGATGCACACGACAACCACTGCAAGCATAACTGGCTGATCTATTTGTCTACTTATTAGGGCAAGGGGGGAAAACACAACCACCCAACAATGCTTTGAAACATTCATAAAATTTGCAAATTGGTACCTCATGCCTCAAATCAGCTTTCCTTTACAGAAGTTCTGTACCAAAAGATTGTGAGTTGATTTTTTTTTTTTTTTAAATAGCTGATCTGAAAGTCAAGCCAAACTGCAAATTAAAATCTCCCATATAGACTTGGTTAACTTCATACAAAATTCGGTTACAAACACCAGCATTTTATTTGGAAATGGTCTAGTTTCTGAGAAGGGCCTCTAGCCATCTTACTTGCCTAAAAACATTTTATCTTCTATTCTTTATTAAAAATAGAATATTCTTTATGGAAGTCAATCTAATGAGTCCAAGAAACTCTCCTTGATGCAACAAGTCACACATTGTAACTGAAGTCTAGTTCATTTCTTCACTCATTGTCATCCATAATTGTGATTCACTTACAGTTCTATAACAATTGCCCCAGGTTTAATTTCATCCATCTCCATGAAAGCAAAGCACTTGGTGCTAGTAAACCTTTTCTTAGGCTTGTAGTGTTTGAATTCAAAGAAAATAGCTGCACCTAGAGTGAAAAATGGTTTAATAGAGAAGTTAGCAATTATGGCTAATAGTTATCTGCCAAGAAAACTTATTTCTGCCCGTACATTGGAGGGAATTATGTCCGATGCTTCTGTTACTTACTCAAAAGCTACACTGTGTTCTTACAATGCTCATCGCTCCAACAACAACTTGTCCTCTTCACTCAATTGCTCATACCAGGTAACAATGACTGAGCAGGTGATAAAGCAGCTCAATACCCGTGTAGTAGAGCAGACTGCTGCACTTTTATCTCTTTTCATTTCTCCCTTGTCTGCGAGTCATCGCAGGGACCAATTTGAAAGCGACAGGATGCAAAGGTCTATTTTTATCCTTGTCTGGATCTCGAGCCCTGCAGCACCAGCTCAGGCACAGCCTGTTTATTAGATCAGGAGCAGCCCACTGCCTGTGCTTCCAAAGCTCCTGGGCCCTGTTTCGGGTCCCTGGTACCACATACCTTTTGTTAGTCTTTCAATGTGTTTCTGAATCTCGATGTCCACATTAAAATGGACATACGTGTCCTCCTTTCTCAAAGCCACAGGAGTATCTTGCACAGGAGTCAGATCTATCCCATTTAAGTCTGCAGGAAAGAACAGCATGAGAATGGCAGAAGCTTCTCAGACTTAAGGTCCTGCTTTAAAAGATTCATGAGTCACTCCTAATCCTGTCACAAAAAGTTAATGCACACCTGGATTTTCCCCCTAAACTTAAAAAAAGGGGCAATCATGCCTCTTCACAGTCAGCGCATTTTCTTTTTGATTGCAACATGAAAGCAGCTAAAGTTCTGACAATATTTCAAATGAAAAGTTGGAATTCTCCCTCTTTTTATTTTTAAGAGTGCATTTTTTTCCGCTCTCAGCAAAAGGTTCCATTCCCTCTGCACACAGGACTCCAGCAGGGCTTCAGCCCGAGTGGGATACGCACCAGAGGCTGCCCTCCACACAGGGTCTGCAGGGCACAGCTGGCACACCTCACACAACCTGCACATGCCCTGCCTTGTGCCTAGACCCATTCACTGTCCATTATTTCTCTTGGCTTTTCCAAGGACAGAGGCATTGTGGGGCCACAGGCTGGACTCCAGCTCCCAGCACCGGCCACTGGTTGTGCTGCTCAGGCACAGCCACCACAGATTCTCACTAATCCTCTGCTGCTTCCAGGAGTACATGTGTCCTCTTACTCTCTCCCCTCTCATCACTGATCCCTTTCCCTCTGGCAGAGGAAGTTGCTAAGACATGGCCAAGATTACAAGTGTGCAGTGCACACGTTGTGCTTGGGGCACAGGCTGAGATTGGGGCCCTGGAGCACCAATGATGCCCTTTATCCAGGGTGTGGGCTGGGATTTGCCGATGTCACACCAGGAATAAACCTCTTTCCAAACCTGCAGGAGAGCAGCTTGGTATAGAACCAAGGAAAACACCTGCTCAGTGTCTTCAGACTCCTAATAGTGAGAAAAAGACTTTTCAGAGTCACATTTTGTGACCAAAAATCTTGAGAAATAAAGTATCAAAAGGCACCATTAGCAGATTAGGTGATAGCCTGCCCCACCCTCTCCCCCCCTTTTGCTCTTATTTTCTACATCACTCCTTGGCAGCCACCATTTGCAGGTAAATGAGTTTGGAAATAGAGAGCCGCATGTTAACAGGAAGACTCGTTGGGAAAGCAAGCCCAGCAATACACAGTCTCCCTTAGTTCCAGAAAGGAAATGAGAGCTAGCTCTGTAGGCAAGCAGCAGTTTTACCACTATGTAATAAAACAAACACTTTGGTGGCAAGGAACAAGGAATGTTTGCTTTACAAGTTTGGATAGGGACTCAAGTGACACTTGATACTGTGACCCTTCCTTCTGCCAGAGAACATGTCTGGTGGAGGAAGCACTGATCACACATCTAACAAGGATTTAATCCCTACATTTTTGGTATCCAATGGCACATCTAAAGAAGACACATACAAGGTTGTTATCACAACTGATAACCAGAGGCTGCTGGCTCAGCTACAAATTTTTATACAATAAACAAAACAAAAAAAAATACCTCCAAAGATTGTAAAGAGAAGCAGAAGTCAAGCAGGGCAGACTAAGGGTAAACAACTTTGACTATGGGGGCTTCCTGCTAAGAAATGCAAAATGGGGAACAGACACTCCCACTAGAAGGAGTGTGAATACCAAAATCTCAGTGTCAAGCAGAAGACATCAACCATGCTGCCATTTGAAACAGAGAGAAATGCTAATATTACCTATCCTGGAATGACAGAGAAAGAGGTTCTTCCAGATCCAGGGAAGCTCCCAGAGGGGGAGGCTATTTGCCTACCACGCCTTGGCCAAAACATTTCACTGCCGAGGTTAACGTATATTTTATATTTTATTTCACTCGCAAGTTTTGCTCCCCAGCTTTATACCTATTCCTCTAAACATCAGGCCTTGGTAAGATTATATTTGCTTTACTACAAAATTAGTTTATTAGGAGGGCAAGAATGGATTCAGCAGGTTGTGGTTCACCATCTCCAGAAAGCCCAGAGCCCAGGATGTGTTGGGGAGTACAAGCAGTCCAAACAGATCTGTACTTAGAGCCAGCTGAACAAGCTGGAATGGAGAAGCACTGCCTTGCCACGTCACTGCCACTCACTCAGCTCCCAGCACGGGGAAGGCACCCTGCAGTGCACAGAGAAGTGCGTATCCTGCACAGGTTCACCTCCCAGTATCTCCCAAATACTGAATTTTCCCACCCTTGATTAAAGCAGAAGCCTTAAGTTCACAATATAAAATGCAAGTAACAACAAACATTTTTCCCAGCAGGCTGAGAAATCAATGCAGCTTTCAGAAAATGCACTCTGTCCAAACTAGCAGTGAGGAGCCAGGAGCAGAAACCATTACCCTTTACACTGACAGTGATGTAAGGATCAATGCACTGCCCAGCATCTTTCAGACCAATTTTCTCTATGTTGATGGTGAGTAACGTCATCCCGGGTTCAGATGGCAATCTGGGTAACAAAGTACCTGGAAAGAGTAAAGCACATTATTAACCCTTTGTGCCATCCTTACAGCAGAGGCCTTCCTTTCTCTCATGGAAGGTGGTGTTCTCCTTAAGGGGTTCAAAGCCCTGGGATTCATATCCCAGTAGTACACAAGCACTATGGGAATATCTGTGTGCAGAGACACACAACACAATCTGACAGATTTCAAAGCCCACACGAAAAAATGAGGACTGTCTCAAGTCAAATCAATTCATGAAAAACTGATGCCATAACAACAGAGAGGAGCTTTGTTCGAAATGTTATTTCTTGCTGTCATGCAGAATAACTCATTCATGGAACCCGCTTTATATCATTTTGGAGGATTAAATTTGGGAGGCTGGATTCAATCTGCAGTTGCAGGAGCATCAGACACTTCATCATGAGTCCCACCCCACTGAACATGACTTGGCTTCATGTTGTACAATTTAGACTGGGAGATTAGGGAGGAAAATGGCATTGGTGCAAATCCCACAGCACATAAGGGAATTAGAGGATTGATTCTCAATTATCTCAGTTCTACTGGCCTCCACTTAAAGAGAGAAAAAATAGTATTTGCATCCCCCAAGTCGGCTTCTGCCTTAAGGAAGGAGTTCTCAGCTCTGCATGAAGAACAGTTTGTATCAAAACTTGGTGGTCAGCATAAATGAATCCTCACAGTGCTAAGGAAGACAGTGCAGCTGGCAAGAAATCCAAACTGCTCAAACCCACTAAGAGCTACAGTATTCTGTCACCAACAGTGGAGTAGGTTATTTCATGCTGAATTTAGCAAAAACTGACACACTTCAAGCCTCTCTCCAGTATTAGACGAATTAGCACCAGAACAGAAAATGCTTAGACTCAAGAGAAAGTTTGATTTAAAGTTTTGGCTTTCTAGTGAAAAAATAAAGTTATCCCCAGGCTTAAGATCTAAACAAAGAAATAATTTCCTTTGACAAGTCCAATAAGAGTTTTTCCTTGATACTTTTTTTTCCTCTTGAGGAGCTGGAGAACCAAGGACTTTTTGTCCTGTGAGAGAGACTGACTTTGCAAGAGGGGACCATGTATTCTCCTCTTAGAACTAGAGCCACAGCTTCAGCAAGATTTCATGAGCATTCCTGAACCCAGCCTCCCTCTCAGGATCATTAGCAAGACCTGAATTCACACCCACGATGCTGTGTGTTTCTGTATTGCCTGTCCTGGCAGCTGGCAGGCTCATGGCCTCCAAAGTGCCGTGTCTGCAGCCACTTCACAACATACCACGGCAGAACTCGACCCACCGTTCTGAAGCAAAGGATTCTGATATTGTGTGAGAAATGTTAAAAGTAAACTTAGAGAAGAGCCCTCATTTCTGCAAAGCAGCACACGCTCTAGTTAATCTTGCTGTTTCTCTTGAACAGATGTTGAAAGACAGAGTCCTTATTTCAATCTAAATGAAGATAGAAGCAAGCCCACCTTCTCTTTGGCACAAAACTTTGCTCTGCCATTTCTAAGTTGTCTCCTAGAAGCAGCATGTCCCCCAAGAGCCAAGAACAACTGTAGCCTTCAGTTTTTCCTGTCCATCACTCAAAGGCTGATGTGATACTTGATAGAAAAGTCACCAGAAAGATGCATCAGACTGACATTTATTGTAAAAATAGTGGCTTAAGAAGAATTATTCTGTTATTGAAAAATTCTTTCCAGAATATGTGAAATTGCAGAGTTGCAATGAACAGAACAGTCAAGGCCACTTCCAGGAGATAAGAGAACAGTAGGACAGTCTCCAAGGAATAGTTTCTGCCTCAGCAGGAGGAACAGTGGACTACAGTAGCTGACTGTAGCCTGTCCCATGTGAGTCACAGCCCCCCAGTCAGGCCTGGTGCTGAAGCCTCTGTAGCCACCTCACACAGGAGCCATCAGCTGACAGCCCCATGGTACAACTTCACTGGGGCTGGGCACCATCACACTGCTCCCTGCCCCTTGGCTCAGGCCTGTGGGCCTCCAGCAGGCTCACACTGCAGCCTTTCAGGAGAAAACCGCCAGCCATTCCAGGCACAACCACAGAGCACCTTTGCCAGAGTGGGAAGGAGCATCTACAAATGATATAAGTGTCCTCCTACAGAGTGTGTTTCAGAGCCATGACAGTGATCCAGCCCGACAGCTCTCTGCCACCGAGACACAGGTGCTCAGTCTCTCCCTTCCCAAACCCCAATTCAGAGGTGGAGGAAAAACTGACAAGTCTGCTGGGTTCACAAATGAAAATGGTTCACAGAAGAACCCACTGCAAGCACAGCACTGGAATAAAGTCATATATAACCAGCAGAAAGGCAGGAAACCTTTGCTGTTGGAGGCAGCAAGCCATTGGTCAGTTCAGCTCCCTACAGCACAGAAGTCTAAGTACTCTGTAAGATTTCCCAAAAATGTGTATTCCAGTAAATAAAATCCAGCTACACCTACCCTTGGCCACGCAACTGAGAATGCCTTCATTAGCACAGTAGGACTTCTAGAGAGCTATGTAAGGTGTGTCAACTCTGGTACTGAAGGCAAACAAAGATAGGTACAGAGGTGCCCAGCACTGCCGCTGTTACCAACAACTGCGTTTTGAGGATTGGAACTGAGAGCCGAATGAAGAACATCACAGCTACATGAACCTGGCCAAAGAAATAACTGTACATACTAAAGGGTTCTCATACCTTCACTGGCTCCTGGGTTAGATGGATGGGGCAATGTGATAACGATGAAGCCATGCATGTAGAAGACAAGACCACGATCAGTTAGACAATACAGTCACACACTACGGATTAAAGGCATAACGAGGCAAGGAGTGCAACACAGTTCTGTCAGTTCAGTATGGGAAGTTCACTTCATTTATGAGGCTCAACCCAGAAGGCTGCAAACTGCTTTTGCTTAAGCCTCATCACCCAGAGGAAGAGCAACAGACCAACCTCTAATCAGGTAAGAAACACCACCGTAATTTGCATTCCGTGGGGAAAACAAAATCTGTGTTAAAGTACTGCAAAACCACTTCAGGGGCTTAGATTATTGTAGCTATGGGGAAGTTTACCTTAATCCAAAAAAGCAATTCAGAAAGTCAGATATGCATCTGCTAAACAGATGACAGTGTAAAAGAGCAGTAAGTTCACAAGTTGCTCTCACCTCCTCTTAAAAGCATGATCTTACTGAGAAATAATTCAGTAAGAAGTATATGCCCCAAACATCTCTTCTTTCAGACTTGGCTACTACTCCCCTTCTTTGGAAATGATTTAACTGTAAAGTCAGTCTGTTTATCATCAACTTATTTTGTTTCTTAAGCCCACACACAGCTTTTATGTCCACTACACACCTACAGCTCTGATGGGTTGCAGAGGTACCTGTTGGCACCGTGGCAATGATCACAACCTGATTGATTCACCGCCACACCAAGAGTCACCCAAGGTCTCTCTGCTGAACGTTGGACAGACAGAATGCATCTCCATAAATGGATTTATCATGGTGGATAACAAGGATCAAGATAGCAAGTGTCAGTAACCAAACATCACAACATGTTACAGCCTGTTTGTGACCTGACACAAACAAGTGTAGACTGTGCACATCAACATCAGCCCAGCCTGCAGGGACCACGTTCAGTGCCGTGCCCTGGCTCACACCTAAGGACACAGACTGCATTTTCTCCAGGCACAAGGAATGCAACACCCCAGCTCTTTCAACCATAATTCCAGTACTAGTTTCCTTACTTTTTATCTCGTTTCTGAAATACAAAGTTTGCCAACCAACTCGGTTTCTTCTGCAAAGAAATTACACCAGGAACCTGAAGAACTTTTGTTGGATCATCTAAATTGTCAAAACCTGAAGCTACAGGTGTATCCAGTTCTACAAGTGCTTTCACGTGGACAAGGACTTAATCTATCAAAACCAACACTCTCTCTTTATCCTCTCAGAGCCTGGCTTCACTCTAAGCCACTGTCTCACCAGACAACGCAACACAAAAATAACCAGCAACAATTTATCACATCTCTAGCAGGATGTGATGCTCCTTGCAGGAGAAACACTGCCACAATTTACATTTAATGCATTTGAAACACTGCACACAGTACAGTTAAGAAAGTGCATGGGATGAAAATACTGAGTTTGAATAAAGAAAAAAGGCTAATTATTTGAGGTAGATGGTACCACCCTCACAGGTTATTCATACAACTGTTTCACCATAAGATATTGTTTGCTGAGAAAAAAATTCACTAGCCACCTTTGTGGTTCTCCAATACAGCATCAGAGTTTGCATTAGCCTGTTGCTCCTCATCCAAGCTTTTCAAATCAAAGGGAAGAAAGGAGCTTCTCAGAGACAGAACTTATGAGATGCTACATAGGCTGGTATGGCAAGGCTAGTGCCCCTACCTGGAACTCTAGCAGGAAAAGAATCTGGAGACCCTGCTCCAGCTCCTCCTTCCTCGTCATCCTCCTCAAACTCCAAGTGTTCCTCTTCTCCAGGTGCTAAAATCTTCCTGTAAAACACAAGAAAGAAGAATGAGACCAACAATCAAGACCAACTGGTTTTCAACTCACAAGCCAGCAGCTGGGTACAGAGCAAGTACAATACAGTTCAATGTCATTTAATACTTCTTCTTAACTTCTACCTGTACCTATAAACTCTGACAGAGACTGCAGGAGGTCAGACCAATAGAAAGCACAGTCTAAAAACAAGACACAATACTGGCAATTTCAGATGTAGGGATGTACCAAGTCCTGATTTTACCAAAAGCATGGCCTTGATTTTTAGTGGTACCTAGACAAACAGAATACAAAAGTTCTTTTATTACCCAGTTTACACAAAGCAGTACAGCAAGTAGATGGTTCTAGAAATTCTAGGCAGGCCCCAGGCTCTGCTCCCTTTTAGATATGCACCCATAGATGAAGTGAAGCAGTTCTTGCTTACCTGAGTGGGACAGGCTGAACATCAAAGGGGAACTCCTTATTGTAAGTGAGGATATTCTTTAGGACTGCAGAGAGGGGAAAAAAATAAGAATCCATGCTCATAAACCAGCATTAATTCTACTACTTTGCAAAGCTATCTACATTCTAACAGCATCTTCACACACAAATAACAGTGACAGTATTTAAAAAATAATCAGATCATACAAAAAGCACCCCTGTTCTCTCATATTTTAAACACAGCATAGCTGTGATCCAAGATATATCACTTTAACATTCAGATAGGTGAGCTGCAACTCCAGCACAAAATCACCACCACACTCAGACAGGGAAGATCAATGTGGCAATAACCAAAGGCATCATGAGAAAAAGCTACAGACCCTGGGGTGACGGTAGCAATCTTTGGTGGCCATTGAAAGGAGGGGGTGGTGTTCCTGGCATCAGCTCCAAACAGCTCCATGTTACTGGCATCAGCTCAAAACAGACTGAAGTCTCCAGGACTGACACACTTCAGCACACGTGGAAGCTGCACGTTCAGGCAGCCACCAGGGGAGACCAAGTGTGCTGGTAACGCAAAGCTTTGGGGAGATTTGCTACTTCTTCATTTCACGTGTTTTGGGGGTTTTATTTCATGGTGGTGGCTTTGTTTGTTTGTTTTTTCTTTTTATCTGCCCTCAGATGCCTAGGAAGGTTGGCAAAATTCAGAAGTGATACAGTGAGCACCCAGCCCCACAGACACCAGCTATACCTGCAGCATTCTGTGGAGAACAGCTTTGCCATTTTTGTTGGAAACTTGACTCAAGTTTTAGTAATCACAACTTTAGCTATTATTTCCAGACACATTTACCAGTAAAAGCAAAAATTCCAAAAGCACATGAATGAAATAAGCATTTCATGATGACTCAAGGGCCTAAAAATTTACAAGAGAACACCTGCTGGGAGAGGCACTCTCTTACCAGACAATGCATATCCCAGACTGGGTAGGAAGAGAGAAAAAAACCAAAGTGATTCCTATCACAGAGCCTCACTTTGCAATAAGCCCTCTCAGAGCACAGGAAATCTCCCCTCAGGACTACTGAAAGAGAACAAAACTCTTTTCAAACAACATTAAGATTACACAAATACCAAGAGGTACTTAAATACCAGTTATGTTTAAGGAACCACTGCCAGGCCCCTCTGCCTGTGCCTACAACTCAGCCAGCGGAGGAGAGCTTCCCTTTCTGTCTTCACATTCTCATCACCCAGCAGGGGCTCCAGCATTACTTTACCAGATACCATCTGAATGCTCTAAGAATGAAGTATCCCTCAGGGAAACTATAAAGAACGTAAAAAGTCTTTCCAGTCTTTACTCACGCTGATTTTTTTTTTCTAATTTCTGTACCCTGTATGAGAGGTTAAGTACTGCCTGATTCCAGCCAGACACAATACATAAATGCAGAGGACGGTTTAAGCTGCCTTCAGTCAGAGCTAACAGACAAAACTGATGCCATGTCTCTCTCTCCAAAGGCTTCTGCTCTAAAAGATCAGTGATGCAGATCTCAGCATGAATCTAAAGAATCACAGACACTTCCCAACAGAAAAGAAGCTGATCAGTAGCAGACAGTCACCTTCCAGTGCAGCTGAGGTTCAGGAAAGGAAGGGGATTTTCATCACTCTCAGAATTCCCCAGCTCTGGGAGAGCTACATCACACCAGAGACAGAAAGTGAAACTGTCCCAGGCAGAAAAATCCCAGCAAAGTGAGACCTCTTACAGATCATAGGGACATTATACAGAAGGACAGAAGTCACAGTAGCTCTCCTCCCGTCTTCCAACAGCTGGTAAGTACTAGATTCCTCTCTTCCTAGTAACCAGTCCTTCTCACTACGTGAGCGAACAGCCCCTGAAAAAACCCTCCCGGTAATACATTTCGGACATCGCTAGAGGGCACAAAATGCTCCACTGACACGGGCACAGGCAAGAGGCAGACAGTTTTACAGCGCCTGAAATCCTGGTGCTGCCCGCGGCCGGGCTGAGCACACACCCTCCTGCCACAGAGCCGCAGCCAAGCACACGGGCACCGGGTGGGCACCAGACCTGCCCACGGGAGCTGCCTTCAGACACGCTGGCGGAGTTGGGAACAAAGGTGATGCTGAACCTTCAGCTCAGAAACTGAATCTCTTGCCTTTTGCTGCAGAAAGCTATGGCTCGAGTTTTTAAAAAGATTTCAACTCTGTCTCATCACCAGTAGCAAATAATTTTTCCAAGTTGTAACACAGAAATTACTGAAGTGCTGGTTTAAACATCACAAGGATGTTTAGTAGTGGAACTACCACACTCAGGCCGGTGAAATACTTATTCAGTCACTAAAAAAAAAAAAGAAAAGAAAAAGAAGCTAAACAGTAAAACTTTGAGGAGAAGGAAAATCCTCTTTGCATCTACCACAAGTGTGAGTTTCAGTTGATTCAAATAAAAATAACCAGATCACAGGAAAAAACTTGGGTTACAACAAACAGCAATCTCCCTTGTAATACCAGGTAAGACACCAAAGTTTTGAAAGTTTGGTTTGGGCTTCTTTTGGTCTCTGTTTCATTTTCAAAAACATGAATCACCCCTGGGAGAAAGAGCCCTTTCCCTTTGTAAAGGCTGCTGCTTGGGAACATGATTCACAGAAAGCTCTCCACGTGTGAGGCAGACTAATGGGCAGATCCCAGTATCATGGCCTCCACCTATGTTGTTTTCCAAGAGAAATCTTTTAAAAACTACTGTCCTGCTGGCTCTCCTGTGGAAGCTGTCTTTTCTTTTGTGATGTTGGACATTACCACATTGATTTTATCAAGAGTTGGCACTTCCTTGAAAGATTTCAAAAGAAATTGTCAACATGAGCCATGAGACCAGGACACATTAACTGTGACCGTGATTTTTTGTGATACCTGTAGTGATTTTTTTTTTTAAATAGACAACATAAAATAATTCAGATACCAGGCTCCCCAGTACAACCCAGTATCTACTTGTCTTATAATACACATACACTGAGTTTGACCCTAGCTACTTAGTGGCAAGAATTATCACCCAAGAGCACAGGCACAGGGAATGCCCCAGCCCATCATTTGTACTGTGTATTCTAACACTGGAATAAGCTCCCACAAAGAAAATGATTTGTGAGATCCAGTGTGTTAACAATGACTTCACACAGCGCAGTCTCAAAAGAACTATTTGTATGTATGGACCCTCCTGTAGCATTATTGTAGCACAAACGACTCAGTGACAAATCCTATAAACAAACAAAAGTAGCCAACTGCTTCACTTTCTAAGCTGCATGAAATGCAAGCTCAAGTAGGAAAAGTTAGATCTTGAAAACACAAGATTAGGGGGAAAAAAAAAAAAGAGTAAATCTAACAACACCAAAACCAAAGTTCTCAGCCATTTTGACAGCTTCGGGCACAAAAGTAATTAAAACAAGCCAAATTGTGTGAATAGCTGTTTTGTGTGAATAGCTGTTTTCGTTCCACCCTAATGGAATGGTTTGATCTAACAAAGGAGTCACTTATTTGCATTGCCAGCCCTGATTTTTTTAGCTTTTTCTGGTGGAACACAAAATAAAATTGACAACAGGCAAATTAAAACACTATTTTATGAGATGGCTGGTGTTGGCCTGATTAAGATTTACTCTATTCAAGATACACTTAAAAACCACAAAACAAAGGCACAATTCAGAGAGAAAGAGGGCCAGAATGGTCCAAGTCAGACAGTAGCATTAAGAACATCAATGTTCAATTGTTGTCCTAGAGGCACCCAGTTCTCCTCCAAGGAAAATAACTCTGTGTATTTGAAAACTGATGGCCACACACTCTTCCTCAGTTTTAATATAGTTGCTTGTTGTATGAGGTGTGGGCTGAATGCACTTCACACTGCTGAACAGTTTTTTTGACAGCTCAAAATCCCTTTTCTGATGGAGGGCAAGATAAGTAAACAGGACTGTTGCACCGTAATTGAAATTTTGGACAGGATTCCCCTCCCTCTCCCATCATTCAGTCACTCACAGGGCATTTGCAAAATGGAGTCTAAAACCCACAGTCATTAAATGATTACAACATTTTAAATACTTTGTAAACAGAAAGCAGCAGCATCTATACAAAACAAGCCCAAATCAGAGGATTCAGAGGCCAGACGTGCAAGACGCAGTCTGAGAAAGACCGAATATTCCACCACACAGTTAAACCCTTTCCTGAGTTACGATCTTCACAGACCTGGTGGTCTTGTAACATTCCTTCACTAACCATTTGCAGGGAACAGTTTAAAAGCATTTGGACTCTATGTTTTGGTAGAGATATTAGGAAGCCCAGCTCAGTGCCCCACTTCTTGATAAGCTTTCCTGTAGGATCCTGTGCGGGGAAGCTCAGTCTGTTCATGAAGGGGAAACACTTCCCTGCCCATCATACTTATCCCCAGGATCACCCTCAATGATACAGTTGTGTGATGAGCAAAATGTAACCAACTTCTGTCACCGTGAAAGAAGCTCTTCTGCATCTGCTCTTCCTCAAGAACTGCAGAAATGTTGGCATTCAGGATAATATTGGTTAGATGTGGAAGCTCTAATCATAAGGATGCTTTGAGAACAAAGCAGTCAGTGTTACAGGAAGGAAAATGAAGCTGATAAATAGATACTTCCTACATGAAAAAGTTATTTCTGGATTGACATACCAAGACCTGACCCAGGACCAGTTGGGAAAAAACAACATCGCACAAAACCCTTCAAAGACTGACTCACATCCTCATTTTGACTCTTAACTTCATTAGTCTGGTAGCATTACGGTGGGAGGTGACAGGTGATTAGCTACCATGAGCACAAGTTAAATATTTTCAGAAGAAAAATAAATTTCATGCTGCAAGGAGGAAGACCACAAAGCGTTGAAATTCAGTTCAAGCAAGAAAAGTGCAGGTAAATGATGTAATATACTAATGGATACCTTAAAATACTATTTTGTGCGAAAATTAGCAGCACCCAAATTACTTATTTGAAAATAAAGATGAATATATTATCTGAAGTATTCAGATTACTACACTTTGAAGTTACCCACATTACATTCCTTAATACACATCAGTTTTTGTCTACACAGTAGCAGACATTTGGAAGAACCACCTAAAACCACATTGTGGTCAGTCAGTATTTGTGGAGCTGTCATGTTTTCCACTGTCATGATAAATGTCACTCACTTAAAATACAAAGATACTACTTACTTGGTTCCAACTTCTTCAGATCCTCAAGCTTAAACTCATCCTGTGATTGGGTGGACTAGGACATTACAAAGAAAGAGTTAGATGTCAGGATGTGCCCTCCTCTCAGACAGAGCTACCAGATCTTGGAATAAGGTTACTTCAAAGCTACATCCTAAAGAACCCAAATAAAATTTCCCCAACAAAGGGTAGGTTTCACAGGTGAGGCAAAATGTTACTTCTCATTTATTGAGAACAAACTTAACCCATGTTCCAAGCTCTATTGCAAGATAAATATATTTAAAGGAACTAGTTCCAAATTCTTACTTACCACAGACAGGAACATTCACAGTTCAACACTGAAACATGGGCAGAAATGACAGTATACAGAATGAGTTTGACAAAATTCAGCTAAGAGCTCACTGCAAATGGAAGAGGAATTACCACCTCGCCTTTCTCCATGATGCAGTTTCCTCATCTGTCTGTAGCATATACATGTCTGGTTCTCAGTAAGCCTATCTGACTTATTAACTCAACAGAAAAATTCTTAGTTTTTGTTCTGAGGTAGCTCACCAGCAGCTTGGTGAGCTGAACCAGCTTATTCTGGGGCAAGTGGTGCAAATAAGAGGATTGACACTGGACATCCTCTTTTAGGTGGAGGATCAGGTCTTATGTACTATGTCACTGCACCCTTGGTATCTCTTCACACTGCCCGTTGTTTCCAACATTTAAGGCCCATTGAGGTTTTTTCTCAATTTTGTCCAAGAGTGATCAGGGACCTTCTTCAAGGCTATGTAAGGAGAGTAAAGCAGCTGTACCCTTCCTGTTAGGAGAGCAGGAAAAGATGACTACTCTCACTAGCTGCTTTAACCTCTCCTAAGAAACCACAACCAAACTGCAGCAAACAAACCCCTCCTCAAGGTGAAGTGCATGAGGAGCTCCAGTAGCCTCACACAAGATTAGAAAATCTTCGAGTTACTGCTGAGGAATCAACAACAAGGAAGGCTGGTTTTGCACGACATCATCTCCTCCGGTTGGCAGGTTATGACGTGGGTGCATCTTCTGCTGTTGCCTAAGATGTGTCCCACAGTGGAACACGCCTGCCCTCCTCAAAGTCACAGTGACCCAGAGCAAGCGCAACACTCCTCAAACGCTCCAGGTTGGACCCAAATAGAATGACAGGCAGAGCTAACCAAGGAATTCCTCAAACACTGCATGGCCTGGAGGCTGATCAGCCTCACCTCATTAGCTCAGCTCCAGCAGCTGGATCCCAGCCTCTCAGGCGATTGAAGGCAGCACAGTGGAGCTGCTGCACCTTGTACAGCCACATGAAGTGCTCTGGAGTGGTGCTGGGAGTAACTTGCTGCAAAATTTGCCTTTCACCACTCTTGGCTGGTAAAGAGGTAATCCAGTAACCCAAACTTCACTTCCATTGATTCATCCCTTCCCCATCCACAGTCTTTCGGAAACTTCTCTCGCTTGCCTTTTGTTTTGGGGATAAGATTGTGCTGAGAGAAAAAGATATTCACTCCCATGACATCTACGTTCAATCTAGAAAAAAAGCCCAAAGAGTAGTTTGTAAACCATTGTTTTCCCACATTTTTCTACAACACTGCCAGTTTTCATGACTGCTACAAAGTCATTTTTATTCTACACACACACTCTTCCTCATGGTCTATTATGATTTGTGAAGCAGCTGAATTAGTGCAAGGGTCACTTGGGATTTTTTTACCCTTCCACATGAGTTAGGAAGACAAACTAAACAGTTCTGAAGGAGGAAAATGAGGCAGAGAACAAAAGACACAAAATGTGAAGTTAAATTCCTGTAAAAACCCTCACAGATGCTCATATACACACTTTAAGATCTTTTTAAGGCAGTCACCTGGACCATCATGTCGATAGTCTGGAAATTCCAAGTGTTCAAGTGTTTGTTCACCCTGTTTTCAGAAGTTTTAGCTATTTCTGAAGACACTAAACGAGCTTTAAAAAGCTCTATATTTACCTATTGCTAAAGGATGAAGTCACACAGGAAAAAGAGTGATACCTGTAAAGCTGCACTTCTCAGTTCCAAGCATGTTGCAATTTTAGCTATGGTTTTCTGAAAGGGAAAAAAGTATAATTTAGTACTGAAACAGTATTCTTCCAGATTCACATTTTAAAAGAATATAAATACAAACAATTGCTTTTTCTTGCAAAGATTTCAGATCTATTACTCAGTACCAGATCATTCATCATCAAAAGCTTTTTTTATACACAAGCAAGATTTTCTGAAAGCACAAGTGATGAAACAGGCATCTGCCACTTAACTCCCCTCCCACAGCCCAGCAACACAGATGGGGGTCATTCACTCAGCAGAAACTGTAATAACGCCTCTCACATCATAAACTGTTTATAAACTCAACTGCTCTCAGGTGATAGGGGACTGAAGAAAAATAAAACCAAACCAACCAGTGTATTAACTTCTGAGAACTTGAGTGGCTTGTTCTTATTTGCTCTTTTAGGAGCCATGCCTACAGCTCCTCTATCAGGCTCACAGTCTCAGCAAACCAAGTCCACCCTCCTCAGATGCTACAGCAGCACTGAAAAAACACACAGTCCACTTCTGCAAGTTTCAGTGGAAGTATAAAGGTGGATTATTTTTCTAACTTTCCATTTTTGTGATTTTAAGAGATTTAAACTCCAAGTGAATCATGGAATATATTCTTCAATTCAAACTTGTCAGCAATCTAAGATATGCCTGAGCATAACTGTGAATTCCTCATTTTCATTTAAAAATGCAGAACAGAGGGAAGGGCTTCAAAATAGCCCATTGCAAGCAGTCTTACTTTGAAGACAGTGTTGAGCTTTATGACTCACAAAACAGTCATGTTTGTTTCTGTCACTACCAGCTGAAAGGAGGAGTTAAGGCTTCCATATCTCTTATGAAGTGGACACAACTGCCTGATGTATTTTACCTTACCTTGCCATCACAAGTTTGTTCATTAACTAAAAGCTTTTGGTGAATTAAAATTCAGACTATCTGCAGAGATAAGGGCCAGATACAAATTCAAAATGCTCTGTGGAACATTTATAGGGCAAGAAAACCATCAAGAATGAAGCTATAAAGAAAAGTACTTTATTTTCAAAGTAAGTTTTCCCCCCAGAAGGAAGATTAAAGTTGAAATATGCACCTGTAACTCATTCTTTCCTTTTAAATCAGGCAGTATTAAAACAGCTCCCCCACAAGCTGGATGCAAGGGGAGGAAAAGATTTCCTAGAGTACAACTCTAGCATCAAAGAACTTCAAGAGTATGGACAGCTGGCAAGTTATGCAGTGTCAGTCAAAAGCCAAAATGGAGGGTTATATTTTTAGGGCTTCAAGGGGTTGGTAGCAGCAGATAAAAACAAGGCATGCTTTCACAGGTACCTTCCTCCATCATCTGCCCTGAGAGATGTCACAACTCCTCCTCAGCCAGCTCCTGGGCCACGACTAGTTTCATTAGTGACAGGGCTAAAAGCTAAGGGACTCCAGTTTCAGTTCACTTTAGGGCACACTGAAAGGTGAAAGAGTTCAGGAGCTGAATCATAAGCAGATCAGACACCAACACCTCCAGGGCAGAGCCAACAGCTGGAGTGTGCAAAAGCCTCAGACACCTGATTTTCATCTGCCACCACAGGCTCATCAGAGCTTTTGAAGCCATTTCTCCTCAGCTGGCACCTCCTCTCGCCTTAAACATTCTGTTAGAACATGGCTCGGGCCAGACTTTACTTTCTCATAGTTTTTACTGTTATCCATTGTATGGAGGTCTTTCAAAAAATTTAGTTCTTCTCAGCACCTTCCAGGAAAGCAGCGAGTGCTGGGTATCAACACAGGACACACAGTTTTCTCCTCTGCTGAGGATGCAGCACGTGCAGCAGTGCTGTTTGGGATTCCAGCATGGAGCAATGTGACCTCATGCACAGATGCAACATGGTAGAGAAAAATATCAGCAGCTCCATTTCTGTGGAGGTTTGCTTTGCAGACTAAGTTCAGTCAACAAATTCCCATCTCCCCAAAACAAGTTCTGCTACTACATAACAGAGACCCGTGACTGGATCTCAAGCACAGCTTGTAAAAACAGAGATATTTTGAAAAACAAAGGAACACATACAGTCCTGGATTCATGTTGAGACTTCCAGACCCGCACTGCACACGTGGGTGTTGTGGATTTATCTGCACGTACTTTCAGGCTGGATGGGAGGACAACAGGTAGCACTACAGAAGCAGATTCTCAGTCCCTATAATTAGAAAACACTACATCCACCTAATGGGCTGCAGTGTAACAAAAGGAATTCCTTTTCATATTTGAGAACATCTGGTAAGATATATTTGCAAAGGTAGATTCTCAAAGAGGAAGGTGTGAAGTAATGGGTAAAAGAAAGGAATCCAGAGGTTCCCTAGGGAAGGGAGGGGAATCTCTGAGGTTTGACTACAGCTCTAACATTTGCAAAAAACCCAGCTGTTCCAATGGTTTGGGTGTTGACTGCTGAGCAAAAAAAAAAAAAAAAAAAAGCATGCCCATTCTGTGTTAGATCAAAACCCCTCCAACTACACAACAGAAAGAGGGCTACAAGTTTGCAGGGTGCCAGCACACAGTCTCTGTGCCCCGTCACAGAACAGATTTTCCCATGGCTCTCCTCCTCCCTGGTCCCTCACGCAGAGCATTAAGCCCACACCATAAAGGAGGTCTCAGAAACACTGCTCAAGCCCTATCTCTGTTGTCAGTTCACCAATAAGTTCAGCAACACCACTATTCCCTATCCTGCAGATTCGTAACTGTGTGTTCTGAAAACTGCCTGAACTAGGAACCTCCTAAGAGAACAAAGAGCAACACAAAAATGTGTGTCCTCCGGCTCCTGGGGGCTGAAGGGCAATAAATGGCTCTAGAAACAGATTAATTTAAGACAGTTTGGGAGTCTTAAAATAGTAAAGAATAGGTTTTATATGGAATCTATTGAAACATGGCAAGCTCCCAGCAGGCATTATTCATAACTATTTTTTTAAGGGACCACACCCAACCCAAAAGTTAAAAATGCAGCTAAACACTGCTATCATTTTCAGCTGCAACTATCCCATGCAAAGGCTGCTTTTTGCAGCAGGGAAAACTTTCTGCATCTCATTAGAAAGGCTGAAGCCATAATTAACTTTGCTAGTTTAAAATAGTTAAGATTCAGTTTTATGTAAATTCATGATTAGAACAGGGGAAAAAAATCAGTTGATCTTGTAGTCAAGGTTTCTTCAGTGCAGTTGTGTGAGTAATGACTGTGCTAACTGTAATGCAGTCAAAGATGTTTGCATAAATACAGAGCCAGAGCGGAGTTTGGCTTTAACGAGAGGTTTAGGCTGTTAGAAGACCAGTAGTTTAATGAATCATGCTAAGACTGTTCAACAGTGCTCTTATTTCAGCAAGTTATCATTGCACAAAAAAGGCTGATTTTCTAACGCTGCAGAGAACTCAGCCTAGCACAAAAACAGTTACACGAGAAGCAACAACTGCGGTTGGGAGAGGGCTTTAAAGGTCACATTTATTGCACAGAGAACTGGGTGAGAGTAACCGTAGCTGGAGGCAAGCTGACAACCACGGCCAAACCTAAATGGAACAAGTCATATCGCAAAACACAGCGGCTGGTCATGAATGAAGGCAGGATCTTTTAGACAATGAAGGTAAAATAATGAAGAGGAGGATTCAAAATGTTAAGACTGAGGTAAATTCACCAGTAACTGTATCTGCTAATATTCCACACACGCAGCTTCTAGGTGATGAAACTGTTGCCCAGCCTCTTTAGGGCTGTTGAAGGGTGACTAGATTTAAACACACAGTTTTCTTTTACAGTTTACAGTATCTGCAGAGAAATTCTTCAGTAAAATTCACAATCACTAATGAACATTCCAGCACTGTCAATTATCCAAGTCAAGACAGAGCCTTCCCTAAGGACTGAAACTACAGAATAGTTATAAGATGACAACCCCTCAGAAGTTGAAAATACAGGAATGAACAGCAAAATCTGGACACCAGTCTGCTCTATCAAGGCAAGTAGCATACAGTGTTTCATAACAGACTCTTCAGATCAAAAGCAAAAAGGCAAGATATGACTATTTAGAAGTCTGAATTCTTACCATAAACAATACATTTATTACAAGATAAATGATAACTGGCTCACAGTATGCCTAGGAAAGAAACTGGTGATATCTGTCAAGTGTTTTTAGATTAACAGATTGTATGATTACATTAGCAAATAACACACCATCAATTATGGTGTGGCGACACCTGCACTGTAACACCACCTGTGATGCACAAAAAAAGCCCCAACGTGGCAGAAGTTTATACAGGCAGATAGGACTGAGGATTTGAACCTTGTCTTGTCCTTTTCCCGTAGCTGTAAAGTGAGTAGCTTTCCCTTGGTACACTGCTGAAATCCACTTTCCTCACAGAGAAAATGTAAGAAAAAATGACAGCCTCACAGTAATTTTCACCAATATGGAAAGTCCTTTGGAAAACAGATAACTGGAAATCTATAAAAAAAGGGAATGGGGGTAGATCAAACAACTGGAAATCATAATGAGCTTCATGGCCTTTCAATCTATGAAATTCCGTGTGCAGCCTTGGCCAGTGATATCAGATAAGCAAACTCTGAAGTTTACACACTCTTCTACATTAAAAAAAAAAATAAAGAGGTGGCTCTTACACAACATACAGAACCTTAGAAAGTCAAGGTAATAGGAAAGAGGCTTTTTGGAACCACAAGGAAATACCATGTTGGTGGATGCACTGGCAGAAGCAGAACTGAGCAAAAGTAGCTGTTTTGGTAGCTGATTTTTTAAAGGGTGGTGAGAAAGAAGATACACTTCTGTTTAACCAAAGTGCTTGCAAAGCCAGCAGTCTGCTAAACTCCACCTCTATGTGCCAAGTGAATGATATTAGGGATGACAGTAATTGGTCATGACCACTAAATGATATTCTGGCTGAGCTCCTGCAGAAATAGGGAAGACCAGAAGAGCAAGGACCTATACATCCCACCAAAAGATTTTGCTGTAAAGAGTTTTAAGTGCTTCTTTCAAAGCAATAGGAAGACTCTTAGTTTTGCTGTGACTAGCATTCCTCATGGTAGAGGTGGGAAAGAGAGTGTTCTTCCAACAAATTGTTGAAGAATTGGGCTGTGCGTGTGGCTAATCAAACAGTTACTGCCCTTTGATAACCAAAGTTTCAGTGCATCATCCACTTTCTGATCTGCAAAAAATAGGAAGTGACATAGATACAAAACACTTTTGAAATTTTATCAGCCTCAGAAACAGGTATCACTCTGCAAGGATTTAAAACCACCACTCCTTACTTTTTTCTTTTCAGAAGACTGTTGCCTTAAGACATGATTGCAGTTGTGCATCTCACATCTGAGGTCAGTTATCTCCACTTCCTGAGCCCCCCAGGCCTTCCCTCATGGCTGACCTCATTCACTTCCACAATCTGGTCCAAGGTCCTTTTCATAAAGACTCAGGGAACATCTGGAAGCAAAGCCCTGTGCGGTTCTGGTTCCCATACTCGCAGGAGATGATGTCTCCAGAAGTGAGATTAACAACTTCGCCTTCATGAAGTAACTACATTTTCAAAAGTCTCCACAGAGGTGAAACACGCTGCAGAGATAACTCTAGCTGAGAATGATGGAGAAAGCTACCAGCAAGGGATAGAGAACAGAAGCAATCAAAGAGTAAACAGCTGTCCAGCATTAACAAGGCTCTCAAGGCTTACAGTTCAGGAAAAGTGGACCAAATCCTTCTCCAAGATTAAGACTCAGTTTAAGGCAACCATGAGTTTTATCACCCTCTTTGCAGAAGGTAAACAGAACATGGAAGACCAGCTCTTTGCTTTTCTTATTGGTACACATCAAGGAAACAGTTACAAACCTCTGTCAGATTCTACATAAAGGTGCATTTCTTTGTATGAGTTTCTTTAAACACATCAAGTTCATCTCGAATTCCCGTAGCCAGGACCTGTTTGCAGGACTAACATTTCCAAGCACAGATCCTATTACTCTAGCACTCTATTACCAGAAGCGAGACTCTGAGCTAGAAAATGTCAATTTCCTGGTAACAACATTGCTCAAACAAGTGATCTTATGACCGGGAAAGCTGGAAATACAAGTCTCTAGTTTGGTATCCCTAAGAAAAGCATGTCTTTATAAGAGACAAGAAAATTTAAGAGGGCCTCATATCTCAGAAGATTTTATTTTGCAGTAAATGTTTGAGCACATGAGACCCCAGCTAGCACTGTCCACTTAAATCCCACCACACAACTGCAGTAGTATGTTGCTGAGACAAGAAACAGCCTTTTCAACTGAGGGGAGGGAGGGAGGAGTAAAGTAATTTCAATATTTTGAAAGATTATAAACAAATGATGTTCTAAGAGGCTACTAGGGAGTATTCTGCCAGGATCCTTCCCTGTCAGGTGTTACATGTTAAGCTAACATCCCCCTCACACACCCTCCGTGTCTGCAGTGCACAACACTTTGTATTTAGACCTCACGACATAAATTGTACTAACACTGAATAAGCAAGTTATCAACCATCACCCAAAAAAAGAAACACCCGGGTTACGAAGGACTCTGGCCAGCATGCATGACATTCAACGCTACACAGCAGAGCATCCGTCACATCTCATGACAGCAACTGCTCCAGCCGTGCTGGGCTCTGTTTCTGTTTGCGTATATTGAGGGAGTAAAAAAGGTCTCACAAGGCTCTGGTCTGCGAGATAAAAAAAAACATAACACACATCAACATCTCTGAGCCAAGCTCCTTGACTGAGCAAACAGCAAATGCTCACCTTTTGATCTTCTGTGAATTCCGAGTTGTTGTGCTGAGACTGCGCCTCTTTTTGTAGGTGCCTTGCTAATCTGGATGGGGGAAAAGAAAACTGTAGAGTGGGAACACAACATGAACACACGCCCTCCCCCTGGCTCCAGAAACCGTGTCAGACAAAAGGTCCACAGACTGCTGCTCCAAATACTTTCAGGGTTTTGTTGTTGTTGTTGTCGTTGTGTTTTTGAGGTTTTTTTTTAAAACAAAGTTTTCTATAGCCATGGTAGTCCATACTTAAAAAAACCCAGAAGGTGGACAAAGTGACAAAGTATGGAACCACATCAGGCAGGAAAGACTACACATATAATGCATCATGAAGGGAGAACAGGTAAGAAGGTTCTTCTGGCCAACAGACCCTTTTACAAGCACTGACCTTGTTTCTCTCACCATCCTCATCTTTTATCCTAACAAACTGTAGCCCCTGCGCAGACCCACTGTGGTACAGTCCCACGTGCATTTCACAGGGAGAGTCTGAGGCAAGGATTGCCAGGGTGAGGGCACCCCGGGTGATGGCACGTGGTCTCCCAGCGCTGGAAGGCAGGCACTGGGCTGCTTGGCCCAGGCTGCCGGGGTGGATCAGTTCACATTTGTGCCTGTCAGCATCCCAGGCGGAGCACAAACCCCACCCCTTGTCACCACGGAGGCCGGAGTACCCAGGGGTTTGGAAAAGTAACAGTAAGCAAACAGCTCGAGAAAGCGAAAGGAAGCTGGAGGGAAGCTATGGGAAGAGTTACAGTTTCCGTCCGGGGAGGAAGGAGAACATTAAACAAGCAAAACCTCTGGGCAATTGTTGCCATTCCCCGTAAATAATTTTTTTTACAAGCAGAGCAGGAGGGAGGATGGCGGTTGAGGGAAAACCCAGGGACAGCAGCAGTACCCAGGACATCGCAATATTCTTCCACCTGGAACATCCAAGTTTGCACTATTAAAGGGATTCTGCTTCTCTCCACCACTGCAGGGGCATTGGCTTGGTTTCTGGGGGGAGGTTAAAACATATACACCAAGATGCACACAGCAGAACAGATTATTGTCAAAGCCTGTGGCAGGAACAAAAACCAGAACTCAGTTTCTTTGCTTTTTCTCAAAATAAACCCTCTTTAAAAACCCCATAAGGGTTGAGGTGGCTGTAGCTTTTAACTGGAACCAGTGAAAACACAACCAAACAGGACGAGTAACTGCACAACTCGGTGCTGTTGTCCCCCTTCATAAAAAGTAATGATTTGAGGAAACATCACCATAGCAGCAACATGCCACCCACAACAGGCTGCATCACAGCATTAACATTTCTGCAAGCATCAAAAACACAACCCTCTTTCCATTTGTCACTAATACAAAAAAAAAAAAAAGTACCCTAATCCAAATAAATGCATCTGGCATCCCGTTTGAGGCTCATTCAAAGTTGGATTAGGCCAAGTTCCACAGATGGGGACATTCAACAGGGAAGCCACTGCTGACAGCTCAAAGGGGTCCTGAGTGAGTAAGCACCTGAATGAACGAAGGCCAGTCTTTGCACCAAGCTTCCCGCACTTCCAGGAGTAACAAAGACCTGAGCAGATGGACACAGGAGGTAAATAACTGTTTTACGGGAGCAGCCATCAGGACTTAGCTTACATTTGGGAAAATCTTTCTCAGCATCATCAAGCTCACTGTAACCAGCTTCTCCCCAGGCTCCTGGTGTTGATCAGTACAGACCATGCCAGCGTTCACAGCATCTGGACAACAGCAGCACCAGATTTGTTCGTCCCATCTCAGGGTGCCACTGGAGAGGGCAACAACAAAAACCCATGCTATGATGTCTCTCCAGAACTACAGGTTGATATCTTGTCTGGTGCTCCTTGTTTGCAACTTCTACTCTACAGCCTGAAATTGTTATTAATTTACCTGCTAAATCTACAAACAGCAGATATACACAGAGAAAAGGTTTTGCTCCTCCCTAGGAATTACCTCCCTGTAATCCCTTGATCTTCTCTCTCCTTTCTTCTCAGTCCTGGAACCACAGAGCTCATCTACTGAGGACTATTCAGTAGAATCTCACTGATAAGAGCAGCTTACAATACACCACTACCCATGAGGAGCTTTCTTACAAAGATATCTCACCGCTCCAAAGTCAGAGCAGAGCCAGGGTGTGGAGATCACCTCAGTTCTCGTCCGACACAAGCCATGGAGGGAGGAAAGGAACAGAAGTTGTACTTCGGCTCTCACACTGGACTGTCTACAAACATTTAGTGACCTCGCCTGTCAGAGAAGTGTGATCAGAAGGAAAAGCCCAAAGACGTTTCATTCTGAAGAAACATCATTATATGAAACTGGTTGCTGAGACTGCTAAGATAGTTTAAAGCATTAGGATCCTACTGGACTCCTTGTAGATGTCCACATAAGGGCAGTTAGTAAAAATATCTTCTTTTACTTCTCAATCTTTTTTTTTTTTTTTTTTCTGTTGAGATACAGACCTGGAAGAGAAATTTCTTTTCATCCCTGTGCCAAAGTTTGTATAGTAACAGTTTGCCCTACTCAAAAGACCATCAGCAAACTAATAATGGCCAGTCTTCGCGAGCGAAGATCCGGGGAAGGTCTTTCCACCTTCCAGCCTGCGCATTGGATTTTTTAGGTGAGACACAGTGTGCGCGGAACTGAGCCCACCCTTTAATCCTAAGGTTCATCTGCCGGGGCCAAGCGAGCTTGGACGGTGGCAGCGAGGTCCTTAGGACGTAGGTGGGTTGCCTTTAAGGGCTAACGAGCCCCACCTGCCCGGGAGTGGCCCTGACCGGGAATCGAACCCGGGTCTCCGCGGTGACAGCGCGGCGCCTTTACCCCCTAGACCACCAGGGGCTCCAACTACAAATAACTGAACTTGCATCATCCTGCCTGGTGAGTGAATGAAATTATGAGATTACAGTTTCTCACAACTGTGCTGTCCATGGCCAGGAGACCTTGTTACTCTGAATGGCAACAGAACTGGTAGCCAGTGTGGTTACAGCTCATCCCGTAACTTCAACAGTCCAGTGCTACAAGATCCCTCAGGGAGCAATCCTTCAGCTGACTTTCACTTGGGAACAAGTATAAACCCTCTTGACAACTTCCAGAAAATTCACCAAGAGAAACTTAGCCTGAAATATTCAGATTACAAAGAAATAACTTCTACCTTCAGGGTGAATGGAGTAGTAGAGGAGAGCCTCTGAGCTACCAGGTGTGTTACTAAGGATACCAACAATGCTCTATAGCCGATACTCCTCTGGTGCCAGATTGATGAATGGTGCAGTCCCACCCAGTGCCACCAAATCTGACTAGGGTGCCAGGTTCCCCACACTACCACCCCGATTTCATCAGGAGCAAAACACACAAGCATGTGACAAACAACTTTTCACTCTGATGGGTTGGTTACGCCTTTTTTTTTTTTTTTTTTCCCCGCTTAAGGCTAATGTTTCTCCAGCCCATTTGGCAGGTCCACCCTCCCTTCCCCACAAGCGTGGGGCAAACAGGGTGATGGGATGGAAGCATCCCAGTCCAGGGTTGCCTCGGGGGCTCCACCAACCAGCCGCTCCGGCGGCCCACGCTGGGGTTGGAAGGGACCCTAAAGACCATTCTGTTCCACCCCCGTGCCGTGGGCAGGGGCACCTCCCGCCAGACCCGGCTGCTCCCAGCCCCATGCCGCCCTCACGGCAGGCAGGACGGGCCGGCTCCTGCCTCGCCCCCGGCCGGGCTGCCGCGCCGAGGGACACCCCGGCCCCCGGCCCCGCGCCCTGGGGAAGGGCCGGGGGGCCCCGGCAGTGCGGCGGCCGCGGCCTGAGCTCGGCGGGGCCCCCCTGCCCTGCCCTGCCCGGGGCCGCTCCCTCCCCGGGGCCGCACTCACATCTGGTACTCGTCGATGGCCTCCACCAGCTGCCCCCAGGAGTCGAAGTCGGTGCCCTTCCTGAAGCTGGCGCCCCAGCGCTGCAGGAGGCTGCGGGCCGCCTCCGACATAGCCCCAGCGCTAGGGCACCATGCTCACCCCGCGCCGGGGCACCGCCAGCGCCGGCACCGCCCCGCCCCGCCCGGCCCCGGGACACCCGAGCGCGGCGGCGCCTCCCGCCCGCACCGCCCCACCCCGCACCGCCCCGGGGGGAGGTGGCGCCGGCCGCGCCCGCCCCGCCATCGCTACCGGGGCAAAGGGGCCGCGGCGCCGCTTCCGCCTCGGTACCGCCATGGCCCCTGTCACGGGGCCGCGCCCCGCCCTCCGCCCCGCCCTCCGCTCCCGGCCGTGCCGCCGCCGCAGGACCGCCCCCAGGTAAGCCCCGGCGACCCCCGGCAGCGCCGCGGGGGTATGGCCCCTCCCGGGCGGCTGCTGCCGTCGCTGGTGCCGGTGTCCCCCCGCTGCCGCCGGTGTTGGTGGCGCTGAGGCGTCCCTCCCGCGGGAGGGCCGCGGGCCCCGGCCGTGCCCCCGCGCCCGCTGTGCCGGGAGGAGCCCTCAGAGCCGCGGGGCTGCGGCGGGGGCGGCCCGGGGACACCGGGCGGGGAGAGGGGGGGGCGAGCGGCGGGATCCATGCGATCGGGCCGCGGCGGGGGAACGCCATCGGCTCTCGGCTGGCGCTGCCTGCGGCGGCCGGTGCGTGACGCGGGGCCGGGAGCGGCGGGGCCGGGACGGAACGGGGGGAACCGGGAGCGCTGTGAGGGACCGGCTGGCACACCCGGAACGGGGGGAACCGGGAGCGCTGTGAGGGACCGGCTGGCACACCCGGAACGGGGGGAACCGGGAGCGCTGTGAGGACCGGCTGGCACACCGGAACGGGGGGAACCGGGAGCGCTGTGAGGGACCGCCTGGCACACCCGGAACGGGGGGAACCGGGAGCGCTGTGAGGGACCGGCTGGCACACCCGGAACGGGGAACCGGGAGCGCTGTGAGGGACCGCCTGGCACACCCGGAACGGGGGAACCGGAGCGCTGTGAGGGACCGGCTGGCACACCGGAACGGGGAGGCGGGAGCGCTGTGAGGGACCGGCTGGCACACCCGGAACGGGGGGAACCGGGAGCGCTGTGAGGGACCGGCTGGCACACCCGGAACGGGGGGAACCGGGAGCGCTGTGAGGGACCGCCTGGCACACCCGGAACGGGGGGAACCGGGAGCGCTGTGAGGGACCGGCTGGCACACCCGGAACGGGGGTCACAGGAGCCTTGTCAGGGACCGACAGACCCGGAACGGGGGTCCCGGGGCCTCGGAGCCCTGTGAGGGACTAACAGACCGGCCCGGAACGGGGGCGACCGAGCGTGCGACAGAGCACTGCGCAGGTGGGTGGGGGTGTCGCGATAGGTGCTGGCACGATGAACAAGCCCTCTGCTCAGTCAGGAGGATCTGCACAGTGCCAGAGGGTCTCTGCTTGACAGATCTCCTTGGGTTTTTTATTATAGCCAAGCTGCGGAGTGTTTTGTAAGGATAAACTTAGAAGGTTCCAAAAGAGCCATGGGGTGCTGGGGAGTCCGGGGGTCTCCAGTCCAGTGCCCTGCTCAGAGCAGGGTCAGCTCCGAGGTCATCCCAAGGGCTCAGGGCTTTGTCCAGTGGGGACTTTGAGAATAGGAGACCACAGAACTTGTTCCTCAGTCCTTCTGTCCTCCTTGTGAAGGGGTTTCTCCTTTGATGCAGCACAGCTTTCCCGTGTGTCAGCATCTGCCCGTTCTGTTTCATCACTGCTGTGGTGAAGCTCATTGCAATGCTTGTGTTATAGTCGTTTGCTGAAGTTGAGGTGGAAGAAAAGTGGTGGTGGGTTTTATCTGTTACATTTTATGTGTAGCCCCTCAGTTGTACCTGTTCCTGCAGCTCTTCTGTCCTTTCCACACTTCAGACTTGGCGCAAACAACACGACAGAGAGAAAATGACCCACTGGTTCCACCGCAACCCTCTGAAGGCTACGGCTCCTGTTTCATTTAATTATTATGGGGTAGCCACCACTCCAGCTGCAGCAAAAGTTTGCAAGTAAGTGTTCCTTTGACTAATTTCACTCTGTTTGGAGGGCGTCCTTAAAAGTAATGGTTACTCTTCAGTTTTTGAGAAGATGAGCTGGAGGTGTAGGCAGGAAGACCTAACTAACTGCTGCTAACACCAAAGATTTGGTTACAAATTCTCCAGTTTTCAGGTCTCTGAGTGCACAACAGGCCCAATTATAACAATGCAGCAGCAAAAGACGAAACATTTCATTGCCTTTCTGATGACTGTGCATTCCTGTGCAAAATATTCCTAATTTCCATAAGTGGATAAGGCATGACTGTTCTATTGTAGACAGGAATGTAATGGAAAGAGATCTCAGCTTATTTTGCAGATCTATTCTTATCTCCCCATCTCACCCCATTCTAATGTTTGAGAATGTTCCTGTTTGTTACTCCCCTCCCCCTGCAACCAACCTCTTGGTAGGTAAAGGCATAATTATTTCAGTTTGCGTTAAAACAGTAGATTGAGTACTGATTATTCATTGCTGTCTGTCCAAAATGGATGATTGTGCTAAAGAGTCAGTCATGTCTATCCAAGGGAGAAAGGAGGATTTTTCTGTATTTATTGGCATCCTCCTCATAAAATCCCTTTCCAGGCCTTCAGGTAGCTAAACGGAATGCTTAGCTTCACCTTCTGAGCCAAAAGGGTGGTGCTGTACATGGGTGGGTACTTTCTATAGTACATTTTGGAGTAGAACATCCTAGTTTCTTTTTTGTTTTTTTTCTCCTCCATGTAGCGATTTGAGGTTATCCCGAACACGACTCTTGGAGCTGTTTACAGACTCGAGTTGTAATCCAGAAATGATGAAGAATGCAACTGACTTGTACTTTTCACTCCTGCAAGGTAGGCAGTGCTACTGATACATCAGGAGCTGTATCAGTTGAGTTTTAATGGCGCTTCTCAGAATGTGTCTTGTGCTGATCTTCTGTAAGGAAGCTTTGCACTTTTTAGGAAGGATAATGTCTTCATGGGTTCTGTGTTTGATACCAGTCTTGCCAGGCCCTGTCTCCAAGTGTCGGTGTGTTTTGTGATCCTGCCAGTACTATGTGTTGGAAGTCCCGTCCTCCTCCTTTTAAGCTTATCCTGCTTCCTGCTGGAGGAGAGAATGTTTATTTGTCTCTTGGGTGGTGGTGAGTTGCTCCTTAAGTACAAGCTGAGTCTGTTAATCAGTTGATAGGATTCGCTATACAGCATAAACTTCTGGCTTGGTCTGATACCAGATCATAGGCTTGTTGCAAGTTTACACTTCTACTGCTGCTTGTTTTAGGTGTACATATAGGTGCTCATTAGCACAGTATCTACATTTTCAGTAGATGGTCAGCTGTGATCATAGATTCCCTTGAAACCTCCCTCCTGCCAATATTTTGATGATTCCTTTCAGCCAAGTTTCTGAAGAGTGAGTTTTCAGGAATCAGCTGATTCATGGAAACTGTGATCTTTTAGTCTGTGGGAAGTGAAGCAGCTCACATTGGTTTTATTCCCTCAGTCCCTGGGAGAGTGTAAGCCAATGCCACATCTAGATAAAGGTGAGATAGGAGTCCATGTTGCTGCAGTCAAGATTTGGAGAGTTTCTTCGGGAAAACATCACACTTGGCCACTAAAATCTTCTGCATGTGAAAGGAACGAGTATTTCTCATCTTTATAAACATGGGACAGTGCCTAAAGTTGTAGCCCCGATAGCTGCTGTTGCTAGTCCTGAGTTTTTAAAGTCTGTAAGACCTGATCAGACCAAGGCCTTTCTTAAGCCTCCCTGAAAAGTTCCTTGAAAAATATGAAGCATATGAAGCATATGAAAAGCATATGCTGGGATTTGAACATCTCATAGCATGAGCTTCATCCCACTGACTGCTGCTTTCTGGGCTGCTGGACATAAAGAACCAGTTTCCTGTAGCCCTCGAGACAAAAGAGGTGATGACTGGGTGAGTCAATGCTTACAAGCCCTTTTCCTTCTCCCTGTTGACCAGGAAGCTTTTCCTGGAATTTCCTCATGGCCATTATAGTGGCAGGGACAGTCACTCACTCGCCTCAGGCAGCTTCAGCCATCCTGTATTTGGGTCAGTTCAACTCCTAACTAGTCACCATATGGGACATACAAACATCTGCAAGGTTTTCCTTGAGCAGTCAAGACTCACAGGGGTGATTTGGTAACCTGCTGGGCAAGGAGTTTCTTGAGGTAGCCAGTTTGGTTTTTTCTAAATCTTCCTCTCAAGATACTGAGGAATGAAAGCCTCAGGAAGTAACACATTTTTGGTGCAGAAAGAAACATTCCTTTATCAAAATCTGTATTCTTATTGATCACTCTCCTTCATTCCTTGTTTCTGTTTCTTACTCTAAGGTTGCCTGTCGGTACGTTCTTTTATTCCATAGGTTTTATCCTTTCACTGGATAACTCTTCCCAAGAGTGCAAGTTGAGATACATTCAGAATTTCAAGTGGACAGACACGTTACAAGGACAAGTCCCAAGGTGCGTGTGCTTCTATGAGTACAGGGTATGCAGCTGTTGTCTTGCTGCTCGGTTAGAGATGTGCTCATGTGCCAGCACAGGCCTGAAGAAAAGCTGAGAAATGTAGCAAAGCGTTGGACACAAAGTAGTTTCCAAAAACATGTTTGTATGTGTTTTTGGTAACTGCAGTACTGTGTTGGGTGTTCTGAAGCGTGTGTGGCCTTTATGTAGAGGTGTGGTAGTGCACAGTAATTGTGGAAGGATCCACTGAGTCTCAGTTGATCTACAGACTGAATCTGCAGTTGGCTCCAGCAGCACAAAGAAGAGCCTTGAGGGTGTTGGTGAATTGAATATGATAACAAAACTTACTATAATCTAAAACCTTTCCATTTGGCACTGTTGCCTGACCAGCCACTTCTCCATGTTTTGATGTACCAGTGTTGCTGAAGAGCTGACTTTTGCTCTTGTCCTCTGAAGCTCCTGGTCCATGTACTGTTGGTCCAAACAAACAACTCTTCCGTTTGAAGTAGGAATATAGATCTGTAACCTTCTGGATTATTCAGTTGTCTCTTGCTATTGTAGGTAATCGTGTGGTATAACTATGCCTACAAATTTGTCAAGCTTTAGCTAGAAATGCTTGACTTCCTCAAAGCTTTTATTCCCCTTGGAAGAAAATCTGTTGATTTGGACTTTCTTCTGATTTTCTCACGGTCACAGACACTTGTACTTGTGCCAGCTTTATTCTTCCCACTCCCACACCTTTTTATTTAAAAAAGGTTTGCTGGTTCCTAAACCATACTGAGCTTGTGATTGCAAGTTCAGTCTTTTCAAAGATCATGTTTTTAGCTTCTGAAATTTCCTGCTATTTGCACATGCTGTTTGTCTGCAGTTACATAAATAGCTGCAATAACATGCGTTTGAGAGAGATGTAATAGGTTCTGACTTATTAACTTAGCAGTACAACTTTAAAGTAGACATTCCAGAGCAAGGCTTTCCACAAAATGTGCAATTAAAGAAAAAAAAAAAAAAAGAGATGGAAAAATGTCAGCCACACCCAAAGCTAAACAAGTCTCAAGTTACAGTTTTAACATAAAAGTTCCCAAAAGGGAAGGGTGGGCATCTGAATGTGGGAGATTCTAATTACGAGCTCTTAAATGGAATAAGTAAAAATATCTATGTCTCTCTTAGGCAGTTCTCTTAGCAAGTAGGAGGTTCTGAATTGGAAATCATTAATATCTTAAATACATTTTATGCTAAGAAATATCAACTTATGCTACATAAATTATCAGCAGATACAGCTTGCCAGGGCAAAATTGAAGGCAGTAAATTGTTTGGGGTTTTTTTTGTCTCTCTTTCTTTAGTGCCCAGCAGGATGCAGTGTTTGAACTGGTTTCTATGGGATTTAATGTAGCTCTGTGGTACACAAAATACGCCTCAAGACTTGCTGGAAAAGAAGAGTAAGTGTTTTTCTTTTCTTAGTAATCCTGTTGTAGCAATATTCCGGCAAAGATTTAGCAGGTTCTGGGTTTTGATTGCTGTAGTGCATGTCCAGCTGAGACAGTAGGAGTTCAAGGAGGTGGCTTGGCCTTCACTCACGTGCTGGAATGTCCAAGTGCACTTCAGTCCTTGGTTGCATCTGTAAGCCGAGTGCAGTAGTACCACATGACTGTGATACAGAGAAAGTGTCAGTTGTGAATAAACCCTTCATCAGTCCTGCTCTAAATGTCTGGGTACAAAATTGAGATTCTCAAAATCACAGCTCTGCTGACTTTTAGCCCTACAGATTTCTAAATCTTTGGCTTTTAACACTGAGGTTGCCTTTTACTTGAAAGTCATTACAAGGTCTTATGTTTCTTTTTTTCAAGCAAGTTCTATTTGGTTATTTAATGAATGGACACTGTAAGAAATTTCTTTACCATGAGGGTAGCACAGCAGTGGGACAGGTCATTAGAGAATTAGTGGACTCTTGATTCTTGAAGGATTTAAGATCTAAAGCCACAAAGCCACAACTGACCTGATCTACTGTTGTTGATAGTTGTGCCCTAAAGCAGGAGGTGGGACTAAATATCACCTAGAGGCCCTTTCTAAGTCACTTTTCCTTGACTCATTCTGTATTCTTAGTATAACAGAAGATGAAGCAAAGGATGTTCACAGAAGCCTGAAGATAGCAGCTGGGATTTTTAAACACCTGAAGGTAGAAAAACTGTCTTTGCTGTTTGTTCTTCAAGGTGTCTCCAAATACTTGTCCTTTTGTCTTAGAAAAGCCTTTGCTTTTCTGATGATGTTACAGAATACACAGGTACCTTAGACTACCTGAATGATAGAGGGAAAAGAAGGGTAGTAATATGTTGTGCTACCACTCAATCCCTGCTACTCATTCCCAGTTGCAGTGGAAGAGTAATTTGTCTCTTTGCCCAGTATTAGCATTCAGCAGTGCAGGCACCTTCACTCAGTGCCCCATCCATTTAGGAATGAGGCACTGGTTTTGCCCTGACTGCAGTGGCATTAAGTCTAAACTAACTCTGAGACTTGCGTTTTGTTTAGGAAAGTCACGTTCCAAAATTGATTACACCTGTAGAAAAGGGAAGAGATTTAGAAGCTCGACTTATAGACTCTTACATCATACAGTGCCAAGCTGAAGCTCAAGAAGGTATCATCAATTAAATGTTTGTTGGGTGTGGGAAATGACAGTCTTTGTGGGTCACTTGATGTCTTGTGAACTCTGCTTGGCAGCAAGGTCATGGTTTTTTTTTTATTCTCCTGAAGGACTGTGGCTTAGTAGGTCAGATTGCTTTTAAAGAATCTAAAGTTATAATTATAGAAGAAAAATCCCCCAAATCAATCTGATATTACAAATATAATAAGGAATACCTTCCACTTTGGGAGAACTTGCATGTAACATTCCCCCCTTCTCTTTTTCCTTTCATGCAACCTTTTCACCACCATGCCTGCCTGACATAAATTCACAGTTCCTTTACTTTAAAGTATTTTCAGCTCTTGTTTATTAGCTAGTTAAAGGATAACATCCCTTCAGTTTTATTTTTAAATTGGGATCATTCTATCAAATCAAAAATCTGTCTTTATTCTGCAGTTTGCTTGACTGTACAACATTTATTTTCCATTCACGCAGGGGTTTTAAAATCCCAAATGCCTCTGCTGATTTGATGTGAAGGGACATTTCAATTAAACTTATACTGTGGTGTGGAACTTTTTTTCAGTGACAATTGCTCGGGCTATTGAGCTGAAACATAATCCAGGACTAATAGCTGCTCTTGCTTATGAAACAGCTAACTTCTACCAAAAAGCTGGTAAGTGTCTTGTTTTGTATCCTTAGTGACTTGGCTTATGCCTTCCTGCCAGCAGACATACTTCACCCACCCATAAATTGCAATATTAACAGTTCCTCAGTGGACATGGTTTGTGTATTTAGCTTCTATTTAGCACATTTGAGGCTTTGGTTACCAGCATATATTTTGATAAGACCTTTTGTTTTTGTGGGAATCTTTCTGTAGCTCGTGGTAGGAAATGTTAGTGACAGGCAGAAGACGGAGTAACATCTTGAGAACATGTGCTAGCAGCAGACAATGGCCTGATGTAACTGATATGTGTTCCAGCGGCCCTTGGGCAGCAGATTCTGATACAGATCATGAGGAGCATAGCAAGTTAATAATGTACATCCTTCCAGATGAGTAAGCTGATCCTGTGCTTACTGGGCAAGTGGGAAAACTGTAAAAGCATGGGAGTCAGGAGAGAATTGTAACACGTCACATTATAGGTCACCACTTGAACTTAAACTAGGAACAAGCTTTGAAATGCTGCTTAAAACTACTTATGAGAATTAGCTGTCCAAACTTTCAGGAATTCTAGGGACAACTGCATGATAGCTGCATTTTTTTTGTTGTTTTTTCTCATGGTTTCTCTATGCCTTTGCGGGAGCACTTTTTGTCACTTGTTTCTGGCTAATTCATAGTAAGATCTATTGCTAAGTTTAAGAATTCTGGTCTTTGAGTGTATTTGGGATTTTTCTTTTTGGAAATGTCCTAAGAATAACTTTATTTGTGTGTTCATAGATCAAACATTATCCAGTTTGGATCCAACCTATGCAGGGAAATGGAGGAAGTACTTAAACTTGAAGAGCTGCTTCTATATGGCCTACGTAAGTATTTTGGTTGACAGCAGTCACAGTTTGCTGTATAAGGGCTGGATAGGGGCTAGGTATTTCCTTGGCTTGCTTTCTGTGCTCCGATGAGAGATTGTGCAGTGTCAGTGGCATCTGAAGTGTTTTTGTTGAGCCAAGTGCAATTACTGCAGTGTGGAATTTATTGTGATCATGTATCGATAAGTGAAGCAATTCAGGTTGAGCATAATACTCACCTTCCATTATCTGCAAGACAGTGGAATTCTAGGCACAATTCAGAGCTGATCATCTTTTTGAAAACCCTGAATGAAACTGAAGCAAGTACCGCCACTAGGCACCATTCCAAGTGCTGTTCCTGTTTGCCTGACTGATCTCTTAGCAAGTGCAGTGGTGCCTTTGGAATCCTGAGCTGCTCAGTTTGCAGTTTGTTTCTTGCCACAGCCTGTCATCTGGCTCTTTCATGCTGTACAAATGGCCCAAACTAAGCAGTTAACACAGTTGTCTTTCTCTTAGGTTAAACCTGTAGCTAAAAGGTTTGCTTGCCTTATTAGCAAGTTTGAGAGGTGAGAGAGGGTCAGAGTTGTGGTACTTTTCCTTTTTTTTTTAAGCTGTGTGATGTGGGCAATAGTAAATTAAGGTACAGCTGTACTGTGAGAACAGACATTAAAGGACGGGGTGCAAGGCAGGCATTATTTGGTGAGATTGTTTCTTCACCTGTGGTATTTAGTATTTAAACTCCACTCCTGATAATAGATAAGAGGCAATTCAGTTCTCACTGGAATACAATACTATCTTCAAGCATAGGTGCAAAGTCATGGAACTTTTTGGGGTGGAAAAGTTATTTAAACTCTGGCAAAAAATCTCAGACTGCAGAAAACCTCATCTCTTCCAGGTTCAGTGGTGTTTGTCACAGATTCTGTTTTTGAGTGTTGTGGTAATTTATGTTTTTAGTCTTTGCTTTGTAAACTTGGCTGGGGTTCGTCCTCTTCCTGTGGTGAGGCTTAGTGCTGCACATTGACACAGTCTCACTGTGAGAGCTGAGGGGGCTTGAACTGCAACTGTCTGCCAGTGCTTTTGGTCAAACAGCTTTGTGGAGCTCTGAGTTACTCTTGGCTAGACTTGAGACAGCCTGGTTCATACCTGCCTCGTGGTGTTTGTGTTGCACTGTTCAGTGAACGCTGCTTTGACTTGCATTCCCAAATTGTCAACTGTCTGCAGGGAATGGCACCTTCAAAGAGATGCATCTCTGATTTAAGGGACAGCAGAAGGGAACTGGTGCAGGAAGTGCCCAATGACGTTGGTAATGATTTTGTCCTCTCCCATCAGGCATACTGTTACCATGGCCAAACTTTACTGGCGAGTGATAAATGTGGGGAAGCAATCAGATCTCTGCAGGAATCAGAAAAATGTAAGTGTGGTTGAGATTGGATTACATGGTGTGATGATGATGATGTGCCTGTTCTATTTTGCTGTATCATGTTTATTTGGTCTCCTATAAACTTAAGATTTGATCTGCCACCTGATCTGAAAATCCAGCACACCTCTGAAGAGAGGCAGTACTTTTTTTTTTTTTTTTCTTCATACCAAAGACTGTCTTTCATAACAGTGCTCTAGAAAATTCCGTCTTCACTTCTCAGCCTGTTAAAGACTGTCTTTGGACTGCTTTGCAATATACACTGTAAAAAACAATGGTCTGGTCATCATGTTTTCTGGTCTGTATGCCAGGTTACTGCAGCCATTTCTGCTTTGGGGGTTGCTCTACCTCATATTAAATAGTAAATCAAGACCCTGCTTGTTTGCTTTTAAACACATTTCAGTAATTTATTTCCTTTCTATTCCTTTGAAAGGTAGCTTAAGGCAAGTTTGAGGTCTTCTGCCCATTTTTCTGTCTTCAAAACTATTGCTACTCCAGCAGCCAGCACTGCATAACTTTACCATGTATAAAAAATGCTCAAATCTTCAGATTGGAAACGTAAAGGTTAATTTTTAAAATAAATTAAAAATTTATTAAGAACAAAATAAATTGGATTACTTGCAGTGAAACAAATACCGTGGGTTTTATTGTACCTGCTGCTCAGAGGAGAGTGCTTCTTTTCCCACTCCATATTGTTGTTTGGTCTTGGACATCAACTGTGCATGGACATCTTCATGCCCTCTCTTTTTTCCCCACCATGTGGCACAGTTCTTGGGCTTATTGTTGTATTTTGCCCCACACATAAGACTGCTTTCCTGCATCTTCCCACCCAAAAAGCTATCTTTTTTCTTTTTTTTTAATCTGTTCCTAGTCACTTGTTGGATGCAGTAAATCTTGTCTGGAAGTGCTGCCTTTGAACTAGTTTGGTTTTATTTCTAAGAAGAAAGATGCCTGAATGAATTCTTGTATCTTCTAAAACTGAAGCGCTGTAGAGCAGAACTGTGGTTTAAGAGGGCTCTGTAAATGATTTTTATTTCATTTCTTTCTTGAAAAGTTTTTTCCAAGGCTGAAGCATTGTGCAAAGAATATGGAGAAACCAAAGGGCCTGGGACTACTGCCAAACCTTCTGGACATCTCTTCTTTAGGAAATTAGGAAGTCTGATTAAGACCACACTAGAGAAGTGCCAGAGAGAGAATGGATTTATGTAAGTAATTCATGGTTGGTACAATGCTTTGTATAAAGTGTTATTACCTCATTTGCCATTATTTCAAGGTGGGATGGTGAATTTTACTCTCCAGTTGTTACATTCCTTTAGGGCATGGCATGTAACTTATTTTTGCAAATTTGTCTTTTTGTCAATTTGCAGATGTTACACCCTGATTCAGGCCTTGCCTTGTAGCCAGTCTTTGTGGGTGTTGCGGTGTTGCTGCCATCATGTACTGTGGCATATTAAGACTAATTTAGGAAAAGAACTGTTCTCTTTGTCTTTCTTGGGAAGTATTTTAAATCCCCATTTGTATTTTGAAGGGTTGTTTTGGACAAAAGATGCTCTTCTCATTGAAGCACTGGGAGTAGTGGTTATCAGGAGGGGAAAACCTGCCTCGCTGTTAGGGATGAACAGTAATACCAAGAAGGAATTGCATTTGTTCTTGTGAATCTTGGTGACAGAATGCATGTTAGGTGGTGCCTTAATGCAGTGGAAGAGAGCAGCAGTGACTGCCACTGTAAAAACCCAGATTGTTTCTCTTTAGAGATGCAAACAAGACCTGCAGAGATGGTGCATTTTATTTTAAATACATTTCTGTATTCTTTTACAGCTATTTCCAGAAGGTGCCAGCAGAGGCTCCCCAGCTAGAACTGAAAGCAAACTATGGCTTAGTAGAGCCTGTTCCTTTTGAGTTTCCTGCCTTGAACGCACACTGGACTCCTGAAACACTTGCAGCATTTGATCTCACCAAGAGGCCAAAGGATGACACTGTAAGATAACCTCGTGTACTGTTCTTTCCTGTTAGCTTTATTCTGTGTATCCCACAGAGTTACTGTGTTGCTCTTCTGTAATGTTCCCCAGCTCAGAGCAGGATGTAGACACAAGGCTACACATTTCTACTGTTCCGGGGGCAACTCAGTTAACCTCTGCCCACTGTCAGCATCTGGGAATTCAGAGACATTTTCTTACTAAGCCCTGAATAGGAAGAAACCCTTTAATGTGTGTAATATGCTGAAATGGAGTGACAGGAGTGAATGCTGTAGAAAGATTCTTTTTACAAAAGGACTTCTTTAAGGTTGCTGAAACAGAGAATATTTGGCTTTTTCCCCCTGCTTGAGTCTTACTCAAAGTCTTCAGCCTTGAAAAAAGAAGGGACTGTTATAACGTGTAAAGTTAGTCGTCCATAAATATAGTGGCTTGTACTTGTGGTATTTAGTTGTTTTTTTTTGTTCTTATTGTTTGCAGGCTAAACCAAAACCAGATGAAGAAGTAAAACCTCTGAAGGAACCAGATATAAAGCCTCAAAAAGACAGTGGATGCCAGATTTCTTAAGTGCCATAAGTGCTTCGAACTCACTTTGAAACTGTATTAGTAGGACTCTGGGGCTTTAGTTCTGATCTCCCTTTTTTTGATTCTCCTTTTTTAACTTAGAAGACTAATTTAATTTACCTTCATTAATATGTGTCTATCTTGCTTGAGAATGTGGTGGATTTCTAGGAGGTTATTTATATCTGACTTATTTTTGGTTTTAGTGGGATATCATAGAATGAGTGGGCTTAAATGTTCCTGTTGTGCCTCTAGAGAGTTTCTTTTTGTGGGTTTAGTTTTACCCACAAATAGCAAAGGAAGTATCATGATTGTAATGCTAGAGGATTTTTCCATTACATTATATGCTATATAATGTCAAATTCTGCAAACATAGGTTTGCATGAACAGTTATATTTATTCAAGTTTTGTCATTCAGGCTTAGCACCCTGTCGTGTTCCAATTCACATAATTGTAGTGAGCAAAGAAAATCTGGGTTTGGTTTGTAACAACGCCTGTGGTGTTTCAGAGGACTTTCACAGAACTTGGAAAACCTTAAGTTCTGCATAACTGGAGCACAATTTATATTCTGAAACTATTAGCCTCTGTTCTTTCCTCTACAGAATAGGGTTCTGGTATCAGAATCTATAGTAAGGTACTTTAATTAAAATCCTTTAATATCAAAGTGTATCTGAAAGTGATGCAGCAAGTAATATGAAAGTTCTTAAAAGTAATGCATCACTGTGTCATTCCTTTAAAGTTTCTGAATCTTGAAAGATTTGGTAAGTTTGAAAGCTGCTGACAGTTAAAATCTCCTGGCATTGGAATTCAGGAAGTTGTCATGAGTAAGGTAATGGAATTGTAACGGAGTTGCTGTGCTTCCATCTGGGTAGTGTCTGTAAGAAGCTGTCAGGAGAACAGGGAGGAAAGATGAGCTTTATGCCCTGTGTCAACAGTGCTACTTCTCAGCCTTTGCAGTATTGCACTGAAATCAGCTCCTTAGCAAGAAAACTTGCTAAAAGCCAAGCCCCATCAAGACTGAGAAAGAAACTATTTTGTAGAACTTGCTGCTTCCATTTTTGCCTCCTGTGGAAAATGCGATAGCATTCTTTAGTGCTGAGCACTCCAAAACACCCGTGACAGCAAAAACGTACCTTTCTGATTTGCTGCAAGTGCAAGGGAATATGATGCATGTGTTGAAGTGAGAGCCTTGCAATCCCTGGGGGCCTGTTGCTGCATCTCACTTTACCTGAGAAAGAAACTGACCAGCCTGACAACGTTCACTGTTTCAACAAACATGATGGCAAATGCACTTACCCTTATGTACGCTGTAAACACATTCCTCCCTTTGTTCTCTTTGGATTTGTCCTCCACTGTGGTGGAATTTGGTGCGTCTGCTTGAAGTCTTTCACAGGGCTCAGAGTCACTTAGCTTAGAGGGCAGGAGTGCAGCTCCTTGAAGGCCTATGGAACAAAAGCTTTTGAGGAGGTTAATAGGAAACTCAAGACTCTTCCTGTGACACTGGACCAAACTACAGAATTTGTTGCTGCAAAAGGCAGAGGCTTTTAATTCTGGCAGTCCTGGGTGAATCAAATGCAGAATTCATTGCTTCCTCTGATGGATTTCTCTTTCTGCCAGTTCTGCATAAAGAATAAGTGTAAAATGAGCTGAATTTCTTTGGAAGAAATTTCTGTTCTGCAAGGGCCTAAGTGATTAGAGGATAATGAGTATCAAGAATAATATTTATCTAAAATTGGTCCATTTCTTCTGGTCTTGCACTGGGGCTTGGGGTATGTTTTATGAAGAGTTACTCAGATCTGTTCATCACTTGATCAGCTGACTCATTAGACTTCTTGCATTGTTAAAAGACCAGCTTGGGTTTTGCCAAAATGGAGCATGGAGCTACTTTGCTTGTACAGATGTTAATTCTAAAAATGTATTACATCTGTAGTCACGTCCATTTGCTCAGCCTGGCGCCTTTCAGGATCAACATGCAGTTAACTCAGTTTCATAATCATGATTTTTTTTTAGTTACTCATTGTTTCCCAGATCCCTGTTTGTGTTAATTCATACATGTCTCAACTTAATTACTTTCCTTTCTATGCAGACTAGATTCCTTTTTCCCTTCTCCCTTCGTTTTCCCTTCCATCTGCTGCATGCTGTGGCACAGACTTGCCTGTGTTTGCTAATGCATGTGTAGGTCCTGGGACTCTTTTCCAGTGAGGCTTTTGCCCGTGGGTATATTCCTGTACAGGAATATCTTAAAGTTAACAGATCATTACTAAATTGTTCCCAAACAACTTGGTAGGAAAGATTATTTTATGGATTGGAATCCTTTGGACACTTTCTCAAACTGAGTGGTTTGTCTGAATTGAGTTCACTGTAAATAGTTTGGGGCATAACCAAGTGAATTGTGTCAGATGGTGACATTACTTAAGCCTAGCTGTGTAACGTCTTATGCCATAGCTGTTTCAGTAAATATGATGTAGTAGTTTAAAAATAGACTAATGGAACAAACTAATTCACTTAACATGTGTTGCTTTTCAAGACAAACTTCGTTTACTTGTAGCTAAAATCCTATGGCAAACACTGGATGGTTTTGCCCAAAAAATAAGAAACTGTTTAGTATAGAGAGCTGTGAGCCAATGAGCAGTTTTCTGGTTTGGTTTTGTTGGGTAGTAGGAAGAATTATTGTAAATAGGATGTAGATTAACTGTCCAATATGCTTAAGAATATGGATGAAAGGACTAGGAGTTCAGGTAATCTGGAAACCTAGCAGCCATGTTCCTTCTATTAGAGTTCCCTTTAGTAATTTTTAAGAATGAGGTATTTTGAATGGTGACTTTTTAATACTCTAATGCTGCAAGAGCCTGTTTCTGTGGCCTCTCTCCAGTTTTAGAGGCTCTCATGGCTAAACCTGCAAATCTCATTGGTGTAAATAGTCTTTAAAAGTTTGTGCTCAGTCTGAAGTAGGACAAAACTGCGGCTGAATGGAAAACGGAGTGCTGGGCCCTCTGTTTTGTGCTTTAAAAATAAAAAGCAATTGTCTTTAATCTAGTATAAAACACACCATTCAGCTCTTTGTAAGATTTCTATTTAAATACCTTCCTCCATGTATTTAAATATGCTCCTTCCATGTTTCATGTTCCTGGGTTTACAGTAGTTAATCTCCATCCAGCATGTGACACACCTACAGCTGAGCGACTAAGCCTGGCCCTTGGATGCTGATGTCTGCCTCCCGCTGGATTTGGCAGAGGAGTTTTGCCTGTCAGCCTAAGGATGGCGTTTGGTCACTAAGATGTTCAGCATGGGTATGTGGTGTGTCTGTAACGACAGTAGTGGTTTGTACTCCCAGCAGGAAAATGGATCCCTGTATCTGTGTAGAATGTAGACAACTTTGCACTTTAGAAATTTCTCGTCTTGCAACTTCGGAACAATACAATATGGTTGTAAATACTCCTTCCTGGCATTTTAGTTTTGTTGCACTGATCTCAGTACTGTGCTATCAGTAAGGTTTTAATGGGAAGCATTACTAAAATGTATTTTTAATTGTCTGTGTTTAAACAAACTCATGAAGCATATCTCTGCCTTTAGAACATGAGAGGAGGGAACATGAGAGGAGGCAGTAGTTCATCTGCCCTCCACGGGAGTCCAGAGAAATGAGAAGTTCCTGTCTATTGGCTGCAGGGTGATACATTTCATCCCATCCCCTTGTTCCCCTTGTCTAGTATCTAAACTGAAGTTTCAGTATTAACATAAATCTTGTTCATGCCTATTAATTATCCCTAAAGACAAAATTCTGTCTCTAAAGTTCATGGCTAAATTATCATAGCAGCATAAGCTGCTTTTTTTGTGTGTGTTTTTTTTTCTCTAACTGGCCTAGTTAGTTGAGTGAGGAATAAAGTACAGGAAGTATGACAGGCATGGAAAAGCCCCTCCAGTGTGTCCCTGTCTCCTCATTGTGAGTTCAGTGTAAAGGCCTTTCCACAGTGACTGTTGGTTTCACTCAGCACCTTTCCCTGCTGCTGATGCTCCCAAATTCAACCAATGTCCCATGGCAACTGAGGGGACCTTTGATTAGCTCTTTATGTAGGAAGGCCCACCTCCTTTGGTGTTGGGGCCTGCACGGATTACAACCTTCCTGAAGCCATCCTGTACTCTTGAGTGATCCCACGTCCATGGAATCAGCTCTGATTATACTGACCAAGCAGCCTTATCTTGTGAAGACAGTCACCACGCAATCTTAAGCTTCATAGTTTGAAAATTTGTATATAACCACGAATTTCAGAATACCATTTAAAATAAACAATCTTAAAGTATCACACTTTGTTTCATCATTTAAAATTTCGAGTATAGTAGCAAGAAAAAGGCTCTGTCTTGAATGTTACTTTCTCCAATTTAATGCAGCTTTATTCATTATAGAAAATATTTAATCCTTGAAGTAGGCTGAAAGGAGGACTTAAAATGAGCAGGATACTTATGTGAATTGGGTACATATGGAAGTAGTAGCTACAAGAAGCACATCTTTGTGGGGCAGGAAGAGAAGAGATGGAATTTCCAAACTTCTGTTTTAAAAAGAAAAAGTAATTAGATATCATTTCAAATACGAAATTCCAGTACTTGCCAAGGTCTGTGACCTTGTAAGATATTCTACATGCTACGTGAAGGAGTTATTTGGGAATAACCCCAGATTGCTGGCCACTTCTCTTAAGTTGCCAGCCAGGGGCAAGCAGATTTGTGGGGAATGTTTCTTCATTTTCTGAGGCAGAGCTTGCTCTATTCATTTTAGTGTAAATACACGCTAATTCCTTTCAGCCTCTCAGGTTTTAGCACAGTTTCTGGAAGAAAAAAAATAATCTCTTTCACGCTGATGTCTCTCTTTCTGTCTGACATAAGATTTACCCACCCAACCAGGGAGCCAACCAAACAGGCCATTGCATCCCATTGATGTGAAAATGGATGATGAGTTACTTGGAACACTTCAGACCAAAAAGCTGAGCAGCTCCTTGAATGGGAAATACATCCCTGTCTTACTGTGTGGTTTTTCTAATGTCTTGCAAGCTGCTTTTCATGCCTCCACTTCTTAAAAAAAAATAGATTTCCTTGGCTTTCCTTGCTAAAAAAATTGTTGCGGAAAAAACCTATATGTTTCCTTGCTTTATTGCTTTCCTTATTTTCTTGCACACTTGGAAAACAAGTAAAAATCACCAGCAATAGTGCTGATAGCTGACATTTGCAGCAGGAGCAACATCAAACCCAGCTCCATGTTCCAAAAACAGCTGTTGCCCACAGCTGTTGCCCAGACCTGCCTGAGGCAGGGGGAGCCAGTGGCTGTGCTGTGCTTCTCCCCAGGTGCTCTCAGCCAGCGCTCAGGGCTCCTGCTCAACAGGCAGGTGCTGCCCACACCCACTCCTTCAGCTCGCAGATCTCCGTCCTGCTGACCTTGGCCGTCGCTGCCCTCCACTCCTCACACAGCGGAGGCTGTTCGCCAGGAGCTTGGAGGAGGTGCTCCAGAGGAGGTCCTGCAAAGCCAAGGGCTCCAGATGAGCTTTTGAAGGCTAATCCATCCAGGAGCTCCTGGTCTCAGGATTCCAGCTAAGGTCTCCTTCTTTCTCACCAGGTTTCCCAGGTACCTTTGTGGCAGCTCTTGTTAATCTGTAAGTTTGTCTCGTAAAAAAGGGGTTTGGTTCCTTGTTTGTGATATTCTTGATGAAGCCTGACTAGCACAGCGTGTTCAGTCTTCCTTCTGAACCAGACATGCATCTGCTGGTGTCACCAAGAAACACATCTGTCTCTCAGAACCATGTGGTGGTCTCTAATAATGTTGCTTATGCCTCCAATCTTTTGTCTGGCTTTCCCAAAGAAGGACTTTCCTTCAGTTTGCGATGCCCATGTCGATGGCCCCTGGATGTGGGGCTGCATTTGCTTTGTTGAATTGCCATCAGATCTGAAGGTCAGGTACCTTCTCCTCTGGGATACCCAGACCCTCTTTGCTGACAGTACCTCCCCAATTTTTGCCACACAACTTAGTAAATACCTTCTCCCCAAACATCATGTAACACAGTGAGTAACAGCACCAGAAGAGCCCTCTGGAATGTGTAAAATAATCTTATAGGGCTGCAGTGGAGTGATGGCCACCAAGGGGCAGCAGAGCTTGTCTTTTCCTGCAGTTTTTTCCACACAACTACCCGGCACAGACAGGGTGTACCCAGGAGTGGCACTGCAGCTTTAAAATGGGAACAGGTGTCACAAGTTACACCTTCTACATCATTTTATCCTGAAAAGAACATCTCTGATGGGATGGCAGCTGATGGGGTGGCAGCCAGGAGCCCCTGCATGCTCTCTGACCTACCTCTCCATCAAGGTCACTGCCAAGGCACTTCAGACCTCTCCTCCCTGCTACACAGGGTAGTGATACATGTGCAGGCAGGCTTCAAGGGAAAACGATGGATTAGATTGATACCTGCATTGGCACTGCAGGTTTAAATGCTGTTACAAGAGGAAAACTTCCGTAGCATTTCACATGTCCAGGTTTTCTTTTAGATAAGGTAAATAATACATAGTCAGAGTGCAGGAACAACTGATCTTGTAAATTTTAATAAGTAAATACTAATAAAAAGTGGTAAATTTAACAGACTCTCGAATGCAACTGAAAAGCTGTTTTGAACCTAAGGCCGGGTATGTATGGAACTTCTGCAAGTACTGGCCTGAAAAAGTTTCTCCCATGTTGCAAAATCCTGCCTTAGCCACGACTGATTTCAATCCAAATGAGGTGGTATAAATAAAGCAAATCTTTTATCTTTCTTTTCTCCTTCCTTACAGTTTTATTTTTCTCATTTACAGTTAGTCCAGAACTCAGATCTTGAAGAGCATTGAAAATCTACAGTGGAATGAAAACATGGTTTAAATGGAACATTTGATTCTTCCTGGCCTGATTACAGGCATACAAATAAGAAAAAATTCCATGGAAATCAATGTGGCCATAGTAATGTAATCTCAGTATAACCACAAACATATATCAGCTTGCAGGATACAAGATTGGCATAAATAAATGTTTGTCTATACCACCTGAGAAGAACTGCTCCTTTTTCCCCCCCACCTCTGGTTACTGTGAGACACGTGACTCCAATCAGCACTGATTTGCACATGGTGTTTTAAAATGTACTGAAGGAGATGAGGGCGGTTTAACTCCTCAGTCTGTGAACTCAGAGATGCTCCTGCTGTCCCAGTTTTATCTGTTGCCACGCAAGGTTGTTAAAATGTCATTTGGAGCCCTTGTCTTTCAGAAATGGATCTTGACCAATGACAACATCAGTTTATTTACATGCTGAATTTTATGTGAATTTGATTTTGAAGTAACTGTTTTTAATACAAACAAGCCTTTGAACTAAAAGAAAGGTTTTGCTTAAAATTAAGTAGTGTTTTTTTCCCCTCAGTTGATATTGATATCTCATAAAAATGACATTGATTTATCTTATTAAGTAGAGGTGCAAGTTTGCTGAAGTTTCTTCTGTATCTGTGGTTGTGAGCTGAGTGTTAGAAGCTCATGTCTGGTGCTTCCCTTAGGCCGTCTAAGAATTCAAGGAAAGAAGGTCTCTCTATTTCTCCTTTTTCTTCTGCTTTTCCTTCTGCAAAAGCTGACAGACCCACCCTCAGCCTGGGAGCACGTTTGTCCTTTGAATCAGCCCTGTCTTAGAACAGCTCCTTTCTCATCTGTCCAGCGAGATGGGCAGAGCTAATGCATCACCACTTTTTGTTCCCCCTTCTGCTACTCAAAAAATAAAATTAATTTCAGCTGTAAAAATACAGAATTAACACTTGATTTCCCTATGTTATGTTGTATTTCCCCCCACAGCTTCTATTAGAAGTCAAAACCAAGCAACAGTTTAATGTAATTGTGGGATATGGACTAAGGGTTGGTGCACAGGAATGAAATGTTATGTTAGTTTGACCTAATGTGAATAAGCCTGTAGTGGAAATAAGATACATGACTAAAGGAATAGGAATGATAGTTTTGCTTACAGAAAGTTACTTACCATAGGTAATAAAAATGTTTGCTTAAATTAGATTTACCATAGCTTGTGAAAACTTTACCAGAAGCACAGTTCTTGCCTCTTGTTTTGGAGAGTGAAACCTCTCTGGTGTGTGGATGGAGAACATATTGCACTGTCTGTACAGAACTGTCTTCTGCTGGGGAAGTTCCCTAAAACTGGAAGAAAATACTCTGATAGAAATTTTACATTTCTAATATTTCAAAAAGTCTTTACCTATGTCCTTTCCATACACAAATCTTCCCTCGAGCTTGTATATTTGGATCCAGGGCAAATGTTGCTCAGAGAGGCAGTAAATGCTGAACCCGTGACTGTCAAATCTCTAGACTCTGAAACACTCTAGTTCCTCTGTGACTTAGAGCAGCGAAGCAAACAAAGAATTTTTACACATGGACTAGAGAAAAAAACATTGTTTTACTCCTTGTTTTACTCCTATCCATATTTTCAAACATTTGGAAGTCCTTTTCTTCCCAACATGGGACAAAATACTTCAGTGCTAACAACACATTGCAAGCAACTGAAAATAAGGTTTTGATAAATGCTAGTGAGCTTTGTTACTGTATTGAAATCAGTGTAAAGCTAAATGAAAGCTCTAGTAGAGCTTCAACTGTGATTATTGGTTTATGTGTCCTATTACATACACCAGTCCTCCTGTACTGTACCTTCTGAAGTTACTGCACTAAAGATGGATTTTGATTGCAGGTGATATTTGAAGGTGAGCAAACAGGTCAGGACAGCCCAAAGGGATGAACTGGAGGTTCATGTCAAAGATGATGTGGATGTGTGGCCAGCTTGTTCACTTCAATATCGGTTCTGGTAGCAGAATCAGAAGTCAGTGCTGGTCTAGGCTTTGGAGACAAATACTGGCCCAAGTTTTGGGGCCAAAGTCAAGGGGGTTTTAACCTGAGGAAAAATCTCAAGAAATAGAGGAATACCCTTGAAAACTTTGTCTAACCATATAGGCCTTTGGAGAATGTAGGTGATACAAAACTCGTCCCAAAACCCAAATTCTAAAACAGTTTTCTGTCACCAGCTCCCTGAAAGTCTCTCAAGTGTGTTGCTGTGTTGCAACACTCCTGGTGTTATTAGTGGTGTTTGCTGTTGGGCAATCCATCTGAATAATGTTATGTAACTCCAATTGTCCTTTACTAATTCCTGCCAGTAAGAAAATAAGCTGCTCTGATTTGTTGTGCTGCAGGACTGGTTACGGATGGCTGCAACAATGGTTGGTTGTACAGGATGTTTACCTGATCAAAGACACATCCTCAGAGACACACAGGGCCTCTGGAGGAAACACTGCATGGATGATCAACCAACCCAGTGAAATTTTGTAACTAAGGATGCATGAAAATGGTGGTGGAGTTTTTCTAGCAATAACATTCTACAGAAAAAAAAGGGATTTTTAAAATGTGAGGTTAGCAGATTATGGACGTTGCAATTATAAATTCAGTTTTCATTGCTGAGGACTGCCTATAAATGAAAGGGTACCAAAAGTTGTTGAAACTTCAAATGGTCTGAATCTGTATTTGAGGTTCTAGTTTGACAGTTTAACTTTAGATGTGAATCACATATGGGCTCTTGTGATTTAGTACAACACCACTTCCCTGAAGGTCTGAATAACCAGCCTGTGCCAGTTTGTGCTTTAGAGTGAAATGTTCTGCTTTGGAAAAGGGATACCTAAAACTGATAGTGTATTTTTCCAAGTTTTAGGCATGATATAACTGAATTTTAAAACATGACCTCAGTCCTGGCAGCATATTCCGAGGTCTTCCATTTGAGCTTGATTCTTATTAAATTGTATACTTTTTTCTTTTTAACAGACTTAAATTTGAACCTTTGATTCATAAAGCTATTTACAGCATTTTATCAGGCTTGCTTAAGGGAGGGAAAGAGTAGCAGAGGAGGCTTTGCAGTTGGGACCACGCTTGAAACATGAACCAGAGGTGAATGAAGTTCACCCTCCCTGCTCTAACACTGACTTCTTGCAGCTTTTTGCTGCTAAAGAAAAAAATAGTTCATTTTTAAAACATAGCAGCAGATTTGAGGACTCTGGTTCCACACTGTTGCTTTTAGGACTTATTTTAATTATGTTTTGTGGGCTCTGATCCTGTCTTGTTACTACTTTACAGCCATAAATCAACTATATATGCTGGAGTTTCTGTGATCAAGGTAAGTAGAAGTACTGGGACAACTAATTTTTTAGTTCTTCTAACAGAACATACCTACATTAGCTGCCTTTTGTCTAATTAATGTTTTACTGTTTTGTCTTGAGGAACATGGGGATGGTGAAGAGAGCTCTGAGAGATATGATGTGGACTTCCTGGAGTGAAAAAATCACCTGGGGGTACAGGGTGTTGAAGACAGATTAGTTAAGGATACGGTGGGTTTCTCACAAAGAGCTTTTGCAAGTACTAATGAAGTTCCATAATGTGACCCAAGAAGTGTTTCAATAACTGGTGGTTGTCATTCCCATTTATCTCTGATTAAAGTAACTTAAAGGCAGTGACTGAATTATTATCAGCTGTGGCATAACAAATCTCCTCCCTTTGGCCAAACAGTAAGGTTTTAATGTGTAGTAGAGAAAAAAAGCAACACAATCATGGAAGAGAAAAGGGAGTTTTGTGAGGAAGAACATGTCCTCTGTGGCATCTACTGCTTTATATAAGCTACAGAGATAGATGGAATTTGTCATCTGATTCCCACTTAACTGAAGCTCTTATTTTCTGAGGCATGAATTTTGGACCTGTCATTAGCTGATCACTTCTGAATATGGAGAACTTACTGCTTGGGGCATTACAATGGAATTCAATATCCTGGTATACCTAAATCAATCTGCAGAGTGTAAAATTTACCTATATTCAGCAAAGCAAGTGGTCAAACATTAATAATAGTGATTTTAATAATTCTTGCTCTCCAGATTTCATATTTTTGTTACAAATCAAGATGTCAGTATTCATAAAGAAGGTAGATTTGCTTTATAGATCAACCAAGTCAATAAAAGAATTATTTCTTTTATGGGATACTGAATACTGTTCTAAGCTACTCTTTGTTGCACTTTTTTCGTTACTGGTATGCATGAAAAAAGTCAGGGGAACAGCTGGAAGAGTGGATTATGTAAATGCAAAACAAGTTTTCTGGACAATGCTTTTGAAGAGACATCTAAGTTATGCTTTTCCCTGATATTTTGATGGTAGCTGAGAAAAAGCACGTCCACAAGTGGATTTTCCATGGACCTATGTGGTTTCTGCCTTAGGTAAACAGAATGAGCAAAACTCTCCAGTTGCTGTGCTGTCAGTTGAAAATGCAAATCAGTGCTACTCTGCTGCATTTCCTAATCTTTCTTCTTTTTTTCCCCTTTTTTTTTCTTTAAAAAAAAAGTTTTCTTTAAAAAAAGAAAAGTCAGTCTGATTGTAATGGTTTAGAGCATGAGGATATTTACAAGACTAATATTCCTCTCAAAAAAGCTGTTTTCTTCCTCAACTAGAGAAAAAACAAGACTCAGAAGTACCACCAGTGAAAGCAGACATTTCATTCATCTACATGCAAATCACTACAATAAGCCATGCTTGAGTTTCACAGGAAAGATTGGAAGTGACACAACCTCCAAAACAAAACTGGAAGCTCAGTCTATTTCTGCATAACTTGTGCTGTGAGTGATTGAAAATTGTGAATTTTTCATCTGTTCCTCACCAGCTGCTGAGTGTCTCATTTCCTTGGCATTTCTGGTTTTTTTCCTAATTTTAGAATTGGAGAATTGAATTTGTCACCTTTCAGCTCCTGCTGTATAAGCCAGTGGCCAGCTTCAATAAGTGTTCCAGGTAAGATAGCACACTCCACAGGCCTGTCTGCACTGCTGGAACAAACACTGAAACTTAAATTATTTCCATTGCACAGAACTGTTGTCTTATGATAATTTTGTTGCATTAAGTCCCAGGATTTGAGAAAGTAATTCTGTGGTCAAAGCAGTGGAATTTATTCCTATTAGTTGATCTCTAATCTGTTTCTTTGCTGCCTCTAGTTTGTACATGATGATGTCTATGTTGGCAAGCTGGGGGGAAAGGTGAGATCTGGATGGAATCTCCCCGTGAAGGGCACCTGCTGGGAACCTAATCCATCAGCTCAGTTGGGTTCTACTCATTGAAAAATCAAATGGAGTTGTTTGCTTTACCTCTTCTTGGAAAGCCATTTGAAAGGAGCTTTTCCTCTTCCTTTGACATAATTTTCATGTATTTTGGCATTCATTAACAATTATGGAAATATGCAAACTACTGCTGATACCTGAAGAACCAGCTCATGGGGTCCCCTCCTAAATGTATCTGTCACCCCAGGGCTTGAATTTGCAGGTGGGAAGCAAGTTCCTTGTGCTTGTGTTTCTGGTGTCTGATCTGATGTGGTGGTGTTCTATACGTGCCTCTGAAAGGGGCAGCTGAGCTACGATCCGTTCACCTCATTCCTGTGCTCCAGCAGCTCTAATTAGGGATCGAGCCCCGTTTTGCCAGCTGTTGCACAAACACGAAATAAAAGATGGTGTTTACCAGCAAGAAGCTGCTTTTATTTCACAAGAGGATAGATGGGCTGAGTGAACAGATAGTGTTGTGAGTGATAGATAGGTTGTGTGTGAACAGGCAGGGCTCACGCCTCTACGAGCTGGCAAGGGCAAAGCAGCTCTGGAACAGAGCAGAGTCTGCAGTACCACGTGGTTTCCCCAAACCCCGAGGTTCAAAGACCCCCTGACCCATCTGCCTTTGGACTCAGGCAGTCTTCTGCAGCTTAAGGGAGGACAGGTTGGTCCTGGCAACTGCTGAAAGGCAGATATTTTCTAGTTGTTGACCAAAAAAAGAAAGAAAAAGAAATTCTGGATCCCAGTCTGCGTCCTTGTTAACCATTTAAAGTGCCTTTTCTGAGGAACACCTCTTTCATCAAACCTGCAAAGAGGGGTTCTACAGTGGCATTATTGTAAGAAGTCTGTGCTAAATGCTTTGACAAAAAACATGCATGCTCTGAAATGAAATCTTATTTACTGTGATGTTAATAAAGTGCTAAATAAACAGACAAACTCAGAAGGGCTGGTAGGATGTGGGCGGGTGAATAAATAAGCTTTGATGCTAGTGTCAGTCAATGCTAATTTCTATCCTTTGAAGAAAGTATGATAAACACAGCTGTCAGAATTGTGATCTGAAATTGCTCTAATTAAATTAGATTTTCACCAGAATGAAAGCAGCTGAGCACCTTGTTTTGTTTCCTCTTTAGCTAGACTAGTTCAGAGAATAATGACTTTCCAATTCTTTCCATGGCCATGTAGGGGAGGGCAAGATTTGTTAAATATATACACATAAGCATCTGAATATGCACAAGACTATTGTATAATATTCCATATTCATATTCCTTTTATTGTATTTGCTGCTCAGAGTTTGGATCTTGATTTAGAATCTGAGATCTTCAAGAAGGAGTTATCTGTGCTGGCTGGCCACTAAATGCTTTCTTTGTACTAATATGGGGAGATTATGTAAGTCCTTTGTGCTCCCCTTAATTTGTATGTAACAGTAAAAGACAGACAAGGGCGTTTCAGTGGTTAAGAACTATTTTACTGCTGATTATGGACTGTGGATGAGAATAATAATTAACGGTCACTATAAAGAAAGACATGAAGGGTTAAAAGATAACAAACAAGTCAGTTGATCTCTGCATAATCCTTCATTTTTTGCCTCTTCCTTGTTTCAAAAACCAGCTCATTCCTTTTTGTTGTTGGATTGAAAGACGTGTTACTCCAAGCCTTGCAGTTCTACTTTACAAATGCAATTTTGATTGGGCTCTGATCTGGATGGCTACTCCTTTTCAGTAGAGCTGAAAATGAAGCAAGGTGATAAATTATTTCAGTATTTTCAATTTATTTTTCTTTTGGTGACCATTATTATCCAAAGCAATCTAATTAGTTACAGAGAACAGCATATCCAGAATAAATAACTGATATATATATACATGTACGTTTGATTTGTGAGTGCTATTGATTTTAATTTCATTAATGCAACAGAGATCTGTGTCAGAATTTAGTGCCATAAAAGAAAAATAGGAATTTATATATTGCTAGATTTATATAGAGAAATATTGTATTAATTTACAAATATATCTTCTACCGGTGCCATCTATCAATGTCCAAAACGTGTTAATTATGGCAAATCGATCTGATGGGGAGAAATTCCATTAGTTACAACATCTCTTCCATGCCTGGACACTAGATGGCACCGAAAGACAGGAGCTGTGGTGTGGAAACCTAGGTATTTTATATTTCTGGAGGGTAGTGTACTTCAGTGGAGGATCACCGAAGCATAACTGATATCCTGTAATCTATTTTGTGGGAGGAAAAAAAAAAAGAGGATTCACAGGAATTACAGAAGCTATATTGCGTGACTCAGTGTTGCTTGAGCCTGTAGAAGAAATCAGCACAATTACAATGAAGTGGCAGAACACGATATTAAGTGATCAGGGCTGGGAGCAAAGTCCTTCTGCAGATGAGGGGGCTGGAGCTTTTCCTGTCTCATTTGCTCATGTTGCTTCACAGAAAGTCTCGTCTAAAATTCAAATGCTCTCTCCCATTCACCATGGCACTCCTTGAGTGTGGTTCTAGTCCCAGACTTTCCAGTGTCAAAAACATCAACTCCCACAGCATTTTACGCTCTGTTTCTGCCCCGCCTGACCAAACGCAAACCCTTGGGCTGATGCAGGAGACACACCACTGGTGTTCAGGATGAGGTCTGAGTCAGAATTAGAGATTATAACGAGCCTTTAATAAAAACCATGTCAAGTGAACCCCAGAGGGAGGATGAGGAGGAAGGGAGGGGATTGGAGTCTGACTCAGTCTGCAAACTCTGGCTCTCAAACCATCGCCAGCCTGACCTGGGTTGTTTCACATGCCTCAGAGTGGTTTTCAGAGAGCCAATTACCCTTAGGATGGGATGAAAGTGTAACAGCTCGTCATGGGCAAGGGATCACTGCAGATTATCCTATGTGTTATGCTGGTTTTTAAAAATTGCAAATACGTAGTTTTAATCCGACCACAAAAGGAAGCACTCAAAGGTTAGAAAACTCGACGTCCCTGATTAACAACACAATCGTATCTCAGACCATTCTGTGCATAAATGAGACAGAGGCCCTTTGGGACACAAAGGTATGCAATTGTGTAATTAAAAACTACGGCCTATGCTCAAGTTGGCACAACTACAGCTTGCTGCAAGCTTTTCCTAGGATTTCAGCACCGGATTTACCTGTGTAGATAATACTGTTTTCTATGTGCAGTTTTATTTACAACATTGACGTGTTTTTTAAAGGCGAAGGGTGATCCAGTGGACGTGCGGGGACCCTGCAGGGGCCGCAGGAGGGATCTGAGCCACAGCCTGGGACGAAACTGTCCTGGGGCCACTGTGACCTTCTTTCCCTGAAGGGCAATCTTTTCAACCCCAGACTGGACTTTCCCCCAGTTTAGATATATCCATAAAAGCGCGTGTATCAGGCTGCCGCTGGTCCTGCAGTTCCCCTCACACCAAGCCCCCGCCCGGGGAGCGGGCGGGCAGCGGGGCGGGCGCTCGGGCGAGCCCCGCGCCACGCTCAAGATGGCGGGCGCCAGGCCGGGCGCCGCGCTCAAGATGGCGGCCCCGCCCGCCCCCGCCCTCCCCGCCCTGCCGGCGGTGACTTCCGGAGGGAGAGGGCGTCCGTCCCATGGTAACTGCGCCACGGTGGGGACGCCGCGGCCGCCGCTCGCTTCTTCTCGCCGCCCGGCCCGCGACGACGGGCAGCCGCCGTCCCCGGGGCCCCGCCGCCGGCAGTCGCCAGGTCGCGAGGTGAGCGCAGCCCGCCGGGCGGGCGGGCCCCGCGGGGCGGGCTCTCCGCGCCGCCGCCGAGGTATCAGGTCGGGCCGGCGGCTCGAGGAGGAGGAGGAGGAGGAGGAGGAGGCGGCGGCCGCCCCGTGCTCGTGTAGCGGGGCAGGAACCCCCGGTCCGGCGGAGCCGCGCCTGCGGGACACCGGCGGTCCCTCCGCGGGGAGAGCCCTGGTGGGAGCGGAGGTGCCCTTGTGAGCCTTAGCCTGAGCCTTACCTTAAAACGTCATGTAAAAATGAACTGATTTTTTTTTTTACCTTCACTTCTGAATTTCTGTATTTATTTTAGGGGGAGCTGGGGCTTTTTTTTTTTTTGTCTTTCTGTTTGGTTTTGTTTTTTCTTTATTTAAAGGTGTTCAGGCACATAACTTTTTCCGTTTGTTACGTACTGAGGTATGATCAGCCCTTCGTGTGCTTCTGGTCTTTGTTCAGACATAGGCTGCTCGTAGTTACCTTATTTTATTTGTTGGGAGCAAGGGCTCGTTGAGGACATAACATCTAAAGGCAATGATTTCGAAAGGCAGCTCGTGCGGTACCCTTTGTCTTGGGAAATAAGGATATGGTGATTCCCGACTTCTGTCTGCACGACCGATGTGTTGATCACCTGCTTAAGCGTTGCTTCCAGTGGCGGTGGGAAATGCTGGTGGTGTGTTGGAGAGCCCATTAGGGCAGAGGTCTGTCCAGAGGGACGCAGAAGCCCCTTCAGTTTCTGGATTCAGTGCAAGTAACCACGTTACCAGTTATCAGAGGTGGCACCTGCAGCCATTGAAATGATCTCCCACTGTACCCCACTTTCAGAATGAGTTACCTCCTGAGTCAGGGACAGCTTACCTGCTAGTTTCTTCCCATCTTCCTTCTAGTAGAGGAGGAGAGGATATCAGAAGTTTAATGGAAAATGTTTCTGTGAGGGTGGCAATAGGACACTCCATCTGTTTTTCTGAGCCCCTAGAGAAGATGGAAAAACAGGGTTGGCAGAATGGTTGATGGTGGTACATGTTGTATGTCAGTAAATGAAAGCCAGCTCTTTTAAGAAGAGGAATGAAGAGTTGTAGTTACTCAAAGCATGTGTGTGATTTAAATGAGCAAAAAGCTGTCTGATCAGAATTACAAGTAGCTTGTTATAGAATATCTGACTTGAACAAACTTGTGAAATAGTCATAGAATGTTTCAGATGTTCACAGAATATTCTGTGTTGGAAGGGACCCACAAAGATCATCAAGTCCAACTCTGAAGTGAATGGGCCGTACAGGGATTGAATCCACAACCTTGGGATGATTAGCACCATGCTCTAACCAACTGAACCAACCCACTCCCCCAGACTCCTAGGACAAGGCATCTAAATTGTTAGTGGGCTTATAAACGTGCTTAACTTTATAAGTGTTGACTGGTGGAACTGCAGGCAAATAAAGGTGCAAGGAAGCAGTTGGGATGAATTGAGACTGGAAGTAAGAAGGGATTTCTTAATTGGACAAAGGAATAAGAGCCCAAAGCATGCAGCCTGCAGGGATGGAAGTGAAAGAGATCTAGTGTGAAACAGCCAAGGGGGTGGGGGGGGAAGGTAACTATTTCTGGAACAGAGAAATGGGTATTAGAAAAATATATACTTGAAACATTGGCACGGCACCAAGGCTACCAGAGTTCAAGAAGCATTTGGACGATGTTTTCAGGCACATGGTGTGATTTTTGGGATTGCCCTCTTCAGAGCCGGGAGTTGGAGTGGATGATCCATGTGGTTCCCTTCCAACTCGGGATATTCTGTGATTTGTAGACTCTTGTGGCACATACTTAAGCTTATAATCACTAAATTGTTGATGCTAACATTCCTACAAATGTTCACTCTATATTATAATGTATATAACATGTACAAGTTACATTTATTTTACACTCAGAAAAAACATGAATGTATGTAAAATAAATGACTTGTGCTTCTTCAGTTTTTCAGTAGCTCCCAGAAAATGCAACTAGTACTGGGGTGCTGCTGTTCTGATTGCTGAATGTATGTGTGAACTGAGATACAAATTAAAGAGGCAAACAAACATCCAGGTGTGGGGGTTTTTTTGTTGTTTGTTTGGTTTTTTCTTAAATAATTATCTTTAAATGTGACACAAAGTAACAAAACAGCCTTTGACATTCGTATTCTGTTTAGAAGTAGAATGGTTGAACTATACCATGATTGTAGTGTAAGATATTTTGGCAGTCATTACATAGAAAGAAAAATGAAATTCTGCAGAAAGATTTATTTCCTCCTTTATAGCGAAGGGAGTAATATCCTGTAGTAATATAATAGCCTAGCTTGAGGACACAGTTATTTTGAGATTAGAAGCTTAATGTGTATGTTGGTTAAAAGCAGATGGATGCTGAAATTGGGACCTGACACTGTAGTGGTGCAAAATAGAGAAGACTCATAGGATCTGAAACTTTATAATATGACTCTGGAGGGCTTTTTCCCCTCTTGATGAGCACAGCCTATATGTAGAAAATAAAACACAACTGTTGGGTTTTCCATTTTTTGTAGCCTGCTTTTGAGCTTATTGTAGTGAAATTAAGGCTGTCTGCAGATTATGTGAAATGCTAAATAGGGCCACAGTGAAGTCTGTTTGGCTTCATGGCACCTGGGAGAGGGCAGTGTCAGTGGCTGGGCTTTCCTGTCTGTGGAGCAATGCCTTTGTTTTTTAAGGTGCTGTCCTTCTCTTGCATGGGAGGCACGACTTCAGGATGAAGTTTGTTCTCTATTTCTTAGCAGGCTTGCAACATTTCTGAGAACATGGGGATTTTCTCTTCAAATTATTTTTTTTTCTTTTTCAGTCCTCCTTTCTGAATCTGCTACCATCGCAGATTCCTGGCTCCGTTGGAGAATGCCATGTGAAGCTATTTTTGACTGATCAGAGAATTACTGTAGGAGGAACAAAAGACAGTGCTGAGAGAGAAGTGGTCCCAAGGGGCCTTGAGAAGAAAGGGATGGAATTCAGATTAGTAGCCTCCAAAAAAATCCTGCTGTAGAAGAGGTGAAAAATAAGACTATAAAAGAACAAAGGTAAAAAGAACATGTGAAAACACTTAGTTCTCATAATGTTACCCTTTCCCATGAGGAGGCTTTCTGAATGGCTTTCATAGTAATGCTTCTCATATGTTGACTGTAGATTTAAGCAGTAAGCTTGACTTTTTCTCTAAGCCTTTAACAGAGGTGATTGATTTACTAGCTTTGATAGAGGGATAGAATTACTTTCAAACTTTGAAATGTATAATAAGCACCTCAGATAATTAGCAAGCCTACAACTATCTCTCTTTAAAGTGATCAATGGCATTACTTTGGTTTGGTAACTATGGCTATTTTCTTGTTCAGCAGCCATATGGTATTTCAGAGTTTAGTGTGATTTCCTGAGAACAGTTTTTACAAAGTCTGCTGGGCTTTGGTGTGAAGTACAGCAAAAATTAAATACTACGGGAAGGTGTGAAAATGTTCTTATATTAAAAGAAAAAAAAAGCTGGTTGCTTTAACTTTGGTGTAAGAGTAGATTGTAGTCTCTAAATCACATGTTCAATGAGACTGTAATGCTAAAATAGTCAAAACTTGTAACTACTGCTTGTTTGATACTGAAGTTTTTGATGCAAATAGCTATCAACAGATTGGTGTTTTGTTGTAAACAAAATACTTTTTAGCTTTAGTGTAAAAATGAGATCTCTGCTACAGTAACATAGCCTTTTAAGGGGCTTTCTTCTTGAGGTGTGATACATTAATGCTGTTGTTGAATGGGTCTTGACATTAATAGAATAGCCACAGGAAATTTCCTTCTGAATTTGGATTTTTGAGGCTAACGCTAGTCAAAAAGTGTGAATTTTCTGTCACATGAGGAGTGGCTGAGGGAACTGGGATTGTTCAGTCTGGAGGAAGGGAAATTCAGGGAGACCTTATTGCTTTCTGTAACTACCTGAAAGGAGGTTGTAGCCAGGTGGGAGTCGGTCTTTTGCTCCCAGGCAGCAAGTGATAGGACAGGAATAAACTGCCTCAGGTTGCTCCAGGGGAGGTTTAGATTGGATACTGGGGAAAAATGTCTTCATTGAAAGGGTGGTCAAGCATTGGAACAGGCTGCCCAAGGAAATGATGTTGTCACCATCCCTATAAACATTCCAAAATGTGTAGGTGTGGTGCTTAGGGACGTGGTTTAGTGGTGGACTTGACAGCGTTGGGTTAATGGCTGGTTTCGATGATCTTAGAGGTCTTTCCAGCCTGAATGATTCTATGATTCAAAATCAAGAGCCTTTGAGAAATATAGAATACATTTTGAGAAAGGTGGAATAACAAAGAGGATTCTTTGGTTGGGAAGCTCTGACCTGTATGCAAAGCAATTTTATAAAAGAGAAACATGTTGGGTTTCTGTTTTAAGCTGACTGTTACCCTGTGCTTATAAATAGCAGCTTAAATTACTCTGGGAGATTCTCCAGCATTCAATATTAACAGAAATAAATCTGTCTGTGAGAGTTGTAGGGAAGGGGAACCAGTGTCAGATGGTGATCTGGGAAGTAGATCTGAAAGTAGAAGCGATCAGACCAGGTGAGTGGGGAAAAGAAAAGGAATGAAAGAGGTGTTGGGGAAAAGGAGTGGGGCAAAGCCGGGTGTCGTGGGAGACTGGAGGTGATGTTGATGTAGGGTAGGAAAGACCTTGCAAGAATGACGTTTTCTGGTTAGTAAAGGTGGCACTGAGGAGAGATGGAGAAATTGTTTGGTATATAGGCAGAAAAGTGCCACTTAAAATTAAGTAGGAATACATCTGAAAGGAGTGACAGGCACCAAGAAAAGAACTAGTGACTGTAAGGTGTGCGATCTTGGAATGTGTGGTTGGAAATGATAATAGGGGCCTTTCCAGTGAGGGGAAACTGAGTGCTGAGGTTGGGAACTGGAGGTCTTCTGGTATGGAGACAGCTGGAGATGTGCATCCCAAAAGAAGAGGAGCATGCCGGGCTGGATGTCCTCAGTGGTGCAGAGCACAGAGTGTCGGTTGTGGTGTGCTCAGCTTGTAGAAGCTGAGAAGGCAACACTCTGCCCTCCTTGTTCTTATTCCTCCCCCCATCTTTATCCTCTACGGGAGATGTGAAAAACTTACTTTCTGGTGGGTTGATACAGTCAACATATGACTGGGAATAATGTTAGCTTTCGGCATTCAAGTCTCTGAAGAAAGGTCTTACTGTGTATCTTAATGTATAGCATTGTTGTTTTTGTAGAAACAGGCAAACACAGCATGATAAAAACATTCTTGTGCTGTCTATAGTACAACATAACTCTTGTGCTATGTAACACAAATTAATAAAAATGACTGAATTAAGCCATAACTATTAGCAGATGGATACTGTGGTTTAGTCTTGTGTAGTCTCTCCTTGTTAATGAACTTCACATGCAGATAAAATGGGAGGGAGATAGACTTTAATGGGAGAAAATGTTTGCCTTCTCATCTGAAAACACTTATGTTCCCGGGTGAAGCATGCATGCTCAGTAATACTCCTTTCTTGTGCAGAGCCATAGTGTTTAGAAATCAAACTATTGTTATTCTTGGGTTGACAAGAGTATCTCCCCCTCCTACAGCTTTAATTCTTATCTTCTCTATGTAACTAAGGTTGGTCAGGGGCTGTAAACAGCCTTGTTCTAGACTTCCCGGTATTTCTCTGTGCCACTGCCATCCTTGCATGTGATAAGACCTGCCTGTGTCGGTGCTGAACCAGGGAGTAAATTTCAAAGGAGGTGAGGTTTATTGCCACAGCTGATACCGTGCCTGTGCCTCGCTTTTCAAAAGTGTTTGCTGTTTACTGAGTGTTTAAAGAGAGTCTCAGTGAGAATTGTTTCAAGTTTCAAAGTTTAAGTGCAGCATCCTCATCTTCCTGTGACTTATATTGTCTGATCAATGAGTATGCTTAGAAAATATTTTAGACATGAAGTGACTGATTTAAGAACTGTTTCTTTCCATACTCATCTCTTTAAGGCTTCTTTTCCAATGCCATTTTTTAACTGTAGTTGTAACATATGAACTTTTCTTTGCTTTAGGTTAGGGGAGATGCGTTTGCCAGTGATGTGTGTCTGAGCTGCCTTTCGGGAAGTGTTTGTCTGTAATTAAATATTTATAGATACGGTGGAGCATCAGTAGTGAGATTTGAGGAGACACATTTTGTAAACACAAAATTCATTTTACCTGGAATGTGAGTGGAATGGTACAGCTCAGATTACACTTGTGCTTCAGGGTAGTGTTGGAATTAAAGCTTGGAGTTTCATAGTTTGTTTCTTGGTTTTTTTTGTTGTTGTTGTTTTGGGTTTTTTGTTGGTTTTTTGTTTGGTTTGGTGTTTTTTTGTTTGGAGGTGTTTTTGTTTTGTTTTGGTTTGGTTTTTGGTTTTTTTGCAAGGCCTCATTTGTGGTCTTCGGAGTTTTGCACTTTCTTATTAGTTGTTACAAGACATGGAGGGTACTCAATACTTATAGGCTTGGACTGAGGAAGCTTTTAGATTTGATGAGAACTTAAAAGACTTTCTTAGGTATTTTCTGCCCTTTTGTTTGCTCCAAGTAATCGCTGTGCTCAGCAATCCAGCTGATAGGATCCATTTCTAATAGTAAAACTATTTCATATTGAAACACCCTGCCGGGCAGCACTTCTTGAAGTTGCATAAAAACTTGGTGATATGGAGATATCTTTGGGTGGGAGGAAGGAAAAGGGGGATTTTTGAGAACTACGTAATTAGTTGAAGATTGCTGCAGTTATGATGTTTTGGGCTTACAAAATCACAGAGTACTATGCCACATAGTTTGAATATGTAAATAAGCTAAAATATTTTCTTTAATACGTATGCTGTTCAAACTAATTATATAAAGCTGAAGGGAATTTTTGCCTCTTGGAATAAACTTTACCCTAGTCTTAAACATATGTTCTCACTTATTGTTGATAGCTTCTTTAAAACCATAAAAAACTACAGCAGGTATTGCAAGAATTCAGTAACTTAATCTTAACCCTTTGAAGTTAAATCATGTGAAATGTATGTCATGCTGATACCTTTATAAAAACATAATGGAATTAAAACCAAAATCATTATTAAAACCAAGATCATTAATATAGTTTAGAACTCACTTCTGTGACAGTAAAGATCCTGAATAATCCTAGACACTTTTTAGGTATTTTCTTTGACAGTGAACCTTTATGAACTTTAAAAGCAAGATTTGTATTAAGGGTTTTGGAAATGCGTCACTGTGTAATAATGTTTCTACACTAAGCTGAAGAAAATAGTGTTGTGGTTGACCGTGAAATGTAACTGGCTTTTTTTATGTGTTACTGCTTAACTATTGCATCAGTAAACTGATTTTCTCTGCTTTTCTTTGCTGTCAAGCAAAGCCAGTTTGATCTGCTGCAAGCTCAGTACTTTTGCAACTTGTTCTCTGTTAAAAAATGGTAGAGATGGCATTAGTGGGAAAACAATTACTTGCTTTGTAAGCAGTGCGAATGAATTATGACTAAGTGTATTGATTTGCCTGGCCAACACAAACTCCAGACAGATTTTTTTTTTTTTCCATGGCCTTTCCATAAGAGGGTCACATTGGTTGGTTGGTTATTGCCCTGGATATGGTTGATTTCTACAAACCAAACTGCTTTCTGGGGAAATGGAAAGGTTTTTAAATTATTTTTTTAAATAGATTTTGATCACTGATGTGTGATGTTGAATGGATTGGGGGAGGCTTGTCCCTCTCTTAGCTTCTGTTAGTTTGTGACATTCTTTAACTTCTCTTTGACATGGCTTTGCCAATTGCATACACAATAAAAAAAATGACTTTCAAAAATATAATAATTTCTTTTTTGTTTTTTTACTATCTAGGCAGGAGAAACCACATCTCTTTGCTTGTGCCAAACGTGTTGTTGTTTTTTCTTACATTTCCCACCTTTTTTCCTTTTCCACTAAACCCCCAAAGGTGATTGGAATATGCTGTTCCGAGTTCCTTGCTGCATTTAGAACACAGGGCGCTAAACCTGTAAATCCCGCAAACTGAAGCTGTAGTAGTGGGATTATGAGACACTGAGATGACTTCTTACGTTTTCAGTCCAGCTGGAATTAACAGAGCTCCCTCTTGCTGGGTACCCCTCAGCATTGCCCCCTCCATTTAAGAGACAGTTCTGGTGGTCAGTGCCGTGGGTGTCAGAGGTTTTAAGTTAAATTTAGTAAACTCATAATAATGGGTCTGAATGATATCCCCAAATGACAGTACTGCTTTTACTCTTCAAATGCTGGGTTTGTACTTTAAAATATGGATTTCTTTCCATAAATTGATTAAGAACACATATTAGTTGAAAGTTCTGACACTGAGACAAAGTTAAGCAATTTTAGAATAAGGGTTAAATGGTAAATAAGGTGAAATAATGGGAGTGCATGATACAAAGGGATTATACTGTAGAACAATCTGTTTCCTGTAGTATGTTCCTATCTCTAAAGAGATTTTTCTGTAGACCTAACTCTTCCATGATCTGTTGAGGCACATTTGGCACAAAGGACATCCTTTTGTGCTTACTTCAATTAAGACAGTGTGCTTAAGAAAATAGTTTATGGTGAGAAGAAGAATAAGGGCTCGACCTGCTACTGAGTGAAGAAACATAACGTGATGCTTAGAAAGTTTTATGTTCAGTGCACTTGTTGCTTCAGATCTCTTTACTGCAGGTTAGGCTGTAATTATACCTGGCCCCAGAAACAGAGGAACTTTTCTCAGATAAAGAAGGTGATGAAGAACACTTACAAAAGTGGTAATTTGAAAAGCAGGTGAAATTTTAATGAAGGATAATTTGGTTCACCCTGTTCCTGGTCACAGAACTGGTATCAGCTTTCCTGCAGACAGATAAAGTTCTTTAAATGGAGAGAGAAGCCAAACCTGTATCTATGTGAGACAGGTGGAAAAGAAGCACTGAAGATCTGGAGTCCACTTCCTAAAACATTGCAACAAATGTGGACTATTTGATAAGCTTTTCAAGTGCAAAGGTGATAAATAAACATAAATGTGGGTTTTCTCAAACCAAAATTCACAACCTCTCAAGTCTTGTTTTGTGACATGGTATCCAGTCTTGTTTGGTAGGAACAAATATGTTCTTAGTATAATTAGTTATTCTAATGGATTTTTCTGTATGATAAGCAAGGATGTTTCTCTAAATACTGTAAAGTTGGTGAAAAACCTTAAAAAGCTTCATGGATCACTGTCAGACCAGAGGATGTCTAGACTGAATGATCTCTGCAGGGTTCTGTCACTAATTTTGACTTAAGTGAAACGTTAAGGCTATGCAGTATTAACAGCAGATGGTATCAAGCTAGGAATTGCTGCCAGTGCACTGGAAAACGTGGTTAGGGTTCAGAATGGCTTGAAGGAAATGAAGAAGCAGCCTGGGAGGGGGGAAAAAAACCCATGCCTTTTGGATAAGGACAAGACTTAAGATCCTCCATTTATTTATCATCTCTACAAGAAGACTGCAGGGGAGTAGAATGAGCTTGGTACAAAGTGTCTGGGAGTGTTGCTGTTGAGAAGGCAGATGTGATTCTGTTAACAGAGGTGATGCAAACAGCTCAAGTGTGCTGTGATATATAGAAACTTAACCTGAATACATATCAATGCTCCATGCTAGGCTTAGGCATTTCATCCCAAGCTACAGTAATTTGAGAGAGCATAGAGGAAAGAATGAAGTCTTGAAAATGTGATTATTTTATTCACAGAGATGTAGAACTGTTTCCCTTAACAAACAGAAGACTACAGAGAGAAGGAAGAGTTGTTTTCAGGTCAGATATAAGCAAGGAGAGTATTTTCCAGTATAGTCACTCTGACGACAGAACCACTGATAATGTGTTTAAACTGCAACAAAGATGGTGTAAATGGGCACTAGAAAATGAACTGAACCACTGGAACAGATTGCTTGGGAAGACTATGGTATTTCCATTTTTAGAGTGCCTCATAAGGCACAGATTAACTATGTCTAGACCATGTTTTTCTCCCCCAGTCCTGAGAGTCAGGATTAGCTGATTTATTGAGCTCCTTCCCACCCATTAGAGAATTAGAAAATCCTAGAAGGATTTCTAGAAAGCAGGGGCATTCGAATTAAAAAGGTATCAAAGTGTTTAATAGCATTGGGCCCATGTTAATCACCTTTTCCTTTCGTGCTAATGGGTCTTGCTATCAAAATTGCGCATCTGTACTCTCTCATTTCCACTCCCTGCTCTTCAAAGAAAAGTAATATTGCATTGGGGGAGAGGGGGAAATACTTTTATAAATCTTCTGGCTCACTTCCATTTCATGTCTGTAAATATCTTCCAGTTGACACACTAAGTGTATACTGATGGCTACAAACTTCCAGAATCAATCTTTCTTCCCCAGCTATACATAAAATTGCTTTGGGCATGAGGGAGAAATTAAACTCTTTAAACCCCATGGTAAGTTTGATATCAGATTCTTAGCTTTCAGACTGCTTTGCTCATTAGTCTGAGTAAGAATTAAGATAGAAACTAAACCATTCCCTTATTAGCAGATACCAGTCTTTATCTTGCATGCCTTTTTTTCTAAACCTGGCAATTAAAATGCATGAATAAGAGGCAGTGTGCTCTGGTAGCAGGAACTTGGGCCTGGGAGACAGAACTGTCAGCATCTTCATCTTAGACATGTTGTTGAATTATGATTTGCTGAAGGGCATGTTTAATTCCTGGCCCTGTTTTCCACACACAGAATGTAATGCTGTAAGGATTAATTTTTTTTGTCTGTAGCTACAGAGATGAAAACTCTCAGACGTGTCTTTCCACATTAAAAGTTAGAATGTAAGCCCAAGGTTTTCATTCATGGATTTTTAGGTCGTTTGGTTTATCCTGATACAGTATCTTCAGGTTAAAAAATAATCATTTAAATTTTGGTAGGTTGAAAAATACCTATGACTTTGATATTTTCCCTTGTCTTTGTGTGTGGAAAATGCAAACTCCTCTTTTCTTCCTTTGTTTTTTCCCCACACTATTGAAGATAGCTCCTTTCTCAAAGAATTCAGATGTATGGTGTAGTTGTTTCATTTGTTTAATTTATAAGGGTACAGAAAGCTTGTGGGATTTAAATTTTGTTGGAATCCCAGTTCTGTTTTTTTTTCCAAGTGAGGAGGCTGTATCAGTATTAACTGGTTTGACTTGCAGCATTGTTCTAGAAATGCAGCTAGCCTAAGGATTTATCTTTTAATTTTATTTCCTAGAGAGGCTGAGGGCAATGTTCCTATGATGTCATTCTGGTTGGACAGACCAGCAGTGTTGAAGAGTGAGAGGGTGTGTAGGGTCTTCAGGGCAATGATTTACCTTTGTTAAAACTGGTAGCATCAGGATGAAATCCCTGCAGGCTTCTTTCTTCAGGTGCTGTTCTAAGCTGGGCCTCCACAGACATTCACATTTAAATTTATTATTAGTGTCACCCCACAGGGTTTATAGTTCGTTCAGTGAATTCTTTGTAAAAGAACTGGCATCATTTTTTAAAAGGTTATGTTCAATTCTTGTTTCCACAGCACAAGTTGCCATGGATATGTCAGGTTCCTAATGTTTGTTTACAGAGGGATGAGGTAGAGAAAGTTCATGCTAACTATCCTCAAAAGAGTGTTGTGCTTTCAAAGGATGCTGTTCTCATTGGGAGTCAACTGGCCAGTGAATGTAAATTGTGCTGTCTGCTTTGAGAATGGGTTAAATTCACTTTGAAATTACTTAATGCAGAGATGTTCCTGTGTATATCTTTACTCTGCACTAGCATGTTAGTTGTTGGGGTTGCTTTATTCCCTCTGCAGTAGAATAACCCTGCTGATTTTGTGTACCCTGTGTAGTGTGTTGGAGTCCTGTCAATCAGCATTTAAATAGGGAGGGCACGTGCCCAGAACTGAGGAATGCAGTATTACCACTGTCAAACCTGCTGTATCTCATGGATCTGCATGAGGCAAGGAAAGGTCCTAGACTTGCCATGACTCAGAGAAAAGGGAATAGTGATTTTTTTTTTCCTGGCTAAGAACTGACAGAACAAGGAAATTAAGCCATAAAACTCCTGCATGCATAGATCAAATGCCCAGGAGAGACTACTTACATAATACAACACTTAAAGTATGTTTCTGGTCAGTTCTCTGCCTTCCAAATCCTCTGCTTTGCTCCTTCCTAACTGCTCATTTACTTTTCTCCCCTTCCAAAATAAAGACCACAAAGATAAATGTGTTTATGTAACCTCTGAAATCTTGATTCAGAGATACAGACTGCTGGCCTTCAATCCCATGCTCAGCACACCAGACTCTGCTGTTAAGTAACCACTGGAAAAAGTATACAGTTAAAACAAAAGTCAAACATTAACTTGTTCCTTTCCCAGGTCACACTGGAAGAGGCACAGGCAGGCATGCTTGAAAGCTGAAGAAAACGAACCCTGTCTTTGTCATAGTGAAGGTACAAGTAGGCTGAGTGCTGCTCATGTCTCATTGCAAGCTGTGCAGTCTTTAAGGACAAGATAAACAACTGCTGCAGGACACGTGGATAGGTTTTTTGTCAAATAAGCCAAAAGAGAAGCCCAAAGTCAAGAGGCAACATAGTGGACCTGAATGAAAAGGTGAACGTACTCTTGTGGAAAGTGGAAGGTAAGGAAGAAACATTATTAAATAAGCAGCTCTGTTAGAGATAGATGACTGCTTTTACTGGGGCAAAAGAAACAATTAGCAGCAGTTTTCTGGGTAAAATTGAGCCTCTTTTACATGCTGTGATAAACTTAATTGAGAAACTCCACAGCCACAATGACTCTGTCCCCTTCCACTTCATCATCAAAGGCAGGGGGAGAAGCCTGGGCAGGATCTAACTGTACTGGTCGGTTCCCATATGAGCTCCACTGTTGACCTTTTAAAGTTATCTCACGTGTCAAGTTTATTAAAGGTATTTTGACAGAAGTTTGAGAGTCTTATACCTTGTGTGTTCCAATAATCTGAAATGTCTCTACAAAGAAGTGTCCTGTGTATTTTAGAATGTGTAAATGAAATACCCTCAGTGTGCTAATTTTAATGTGGTATGTCCGAGCTGAGTTTCCACATGAAGGTAACAAGATGTTCTATGGGTTTAGTATCCATAGCAATAGCCAGCAGTGTCTTTGTGAGGTGATAGGTACAGATCCAGCTGTGTTACAGGCTATGCATGTGTAATAGAAGAGCTCTTTCATTGCTTTTATGGGTGTAGTGCAAACCTTGAGTGATTTGTTCAAGCTAAATACCCCTTAGCAGCCACCACCATTAAAGATCTACATTTTCCATTCAGGAACAGGAACGTGGAGTCTGTGCTTTCTGCACCTCTTTGGAGATACAGTTTGGCTGGGTCCTCCTTTGTAGCCAAACATCTGGTCAGGAGTGTGTGCCAGAGAGAGCACCTTTATCTTGCAGAATAGTGAGGCAAGCTGTAGTCTAGTTTTCTTTGACACAAGTTCCACTTCTTCGGGCAGAAAGTGAGCATGGATTTCAAGAGGCTAGAATCCCATGTCTAGGGCTAAATAAAGTTGTGAGAATCTTCACTGGAATCTCTGAGGAAAGGTTTTCTAACTTCAGGTTTTGAGGCCTGATGTGATGTGGCTTCCTGTGCTGCCTCTAAGATACAGCCCATGTATCACAAATGTACAAATTCAGCAGGATGTTACAGCATGACAGTGCTTGGGGATGAATGTCTTTTGCAGTCTATTCTTATTTTGTTAGGTGTTGTCTTAACAATACCTATCTGTCTCTGCTGATAATCACCGGTTACCAAATGCTCTTGGGGTAGAGTGTGCTTTTATGGCAGTTCAAGCCTAATTTCCAAGTAGATTTCTAGATAAAAAGCCCCTATGTTTGGTTGTTTTGAGTTTTTTTCAATCATCCCATATGTTTATTGTCCATACCTGAAAATTGTGCTTGGGGTAGTGACAGGAAAGAAAATTCCAAGTGCTGTATACATCTGTTGGATTACTTCGTTTTCCATCAACCTTCTGGCCTGACCCAACAGCCAGCTTCCAATGCTGACACTGCCAGCCATCAAGATCCTAAATATTCACGAAGCACTCTATTAAATTTTCAGGTTAACCCTTAAGTTTTCAGATTAACCCTTACTGCACAGTAGAAAGTGCCTCAAATACAGAATGTTGGGGAAAAAATAAGATACCCAGAATTTTGTTCTCTTGTTCCAAAAGGGGTGACTGCTTCTGGGAGTGTGTTGACATGGAGGAAGCTGAGTGGCCACCTTGTTCTTACACTTGCCTCTGTATTACTCTTCTGGAACAGCTCATGTGATATGAGGTACATTTTGAACTAAATAGCCAGTTACATGAGGCATTAAAGTGAGAATGCTCATCTGTTTGATTCTGTTTTACTTAATACTTATCCGTTTTTTTCCTTTGTTTTTTTCACATAAGATTCCCTGTCTCATGCAAGAAATTGAAGCTTGTTCTATGAACCATAAAAGTCAATCTTAATATTCTGAGACAATCTTAATATTTGTGAGACTTAGTTATTGTTGTTTCTCCGTAATCTGCTTTTGATGTGATTATTTTCCTTCAGGAGAGGAATAAATTTGCATTACTGTTTAAAAGATTCATGTTTGAGAAGTTTGTCCCAAACCAAAGGTTTGATTTAAACCTTGAAGTTCCCCTTGTGCGCAGATGGGATGTAGGAGTTTCCTGAGAGTTTGTGATTTGCAGTTCTGTGCTGCTTTGTGCAAACAGTACTTGATGGCAGGAACTTCTCTCCAACTGTATTTTTGCGGAGATTTGTTATTCTTTATTTGATCCACATGCTCTTTATTCATCTTCTCTGCTGAATGCCTGAGAGAAATTGTGATAGGTAGGTATGCTGAGTTTAATTAAGGTGTTGTATCTATCTGAAAGATATCTGTGGAGGACCTCTTTGCTGGCTAGAGCTATGTAGGTGACTGCTCTGTAAGGCTGCCAGGGTTTGAGAAAATTCATGCTGAGAAATGGTGTTTTTATAGTTTCTTGAAGGGTGTGGTTGAATTCATACTGTTCTTCTCCACATAAGAGAAATAACTATATAAACAGTATGTCTTGATTCTCTCTCAAAGTAGTAAAGAGCAGGTGTGTGGATTTGCAAAGTAAAGGACTAAGAAATTGTTCTTACTATATTTTTTCATTCTCATTGAAGTAGCTGAATTATTTAATCTTCCTACCTGTTACTTTTAGTGATCATTTAGCTGAAACTTTGAGAACGGATTCTTTGCTTCTGGTGCTCTTGATGTGATGTCCATCATCTATAAAGTCCTGACCAGGGCAGAGACCTAAGGTCTTGGATGCCTTTTATGTTGTGTTATGTTTTTTTTGTGAAACATAAGTGTACTAATTTTAGGTATTCTTTTCTCCTCCTTTTGATACTAATGGGAAAAACATTTATAAGCTATTTAATGCTAGAATTCTGTATTCCAATGTCTGTAAAAGAAGTTCTTAAGTAGCAAAATTAATTTAATTACTGTAAGCATATGATTTTTTTGGTGAAACTTGGAATTAAGCATATAAAAAGTTACTCTTTTCAGTGTCTTCCTGTGCTTGAAAGAAGGATTTCTGCACAGGGAGAGCTCTACATACTTTTGAAGGCATGGTAAGAATGTCAGTGTTCATAAGTAAACTGCTCTTTCGAGTAAAGTGCCAATGCACTTGAAATTGATGTTATAAAGACTGCTTACTGGGTGACCAGTAATCTATAACCTTTCATCTATTCCTATATATCGTCTTTTACATATTTTAGGGAATAAAAGATTGATAATTTGAGATTCATTAACTTAAAATATCTTTTTGGGTTGGCATTTGTGCACTTGGTATAACCTCTCAAGCGGGTTTTTTGCTCTGTGTTTCTGGCTAAATAGCATGGAGGTGCGTGTTAGAGATGTGTAGTGGGAACTCCCTGCTGGGAGTTTCTTAGGCCTGTAAAACTCTGGAAGTGCACAGACCACTTGCTCGCTCTCCTGTCCTAGAAGCAGTCGTTGCACACAAATGCCGGCATTCCTGTGAACCTTGGAGTTATGATGGTGTTGAAGGGAGTCTGCAAAGTGCAAATACACGTTATTAGAGTATTGTATGTATTATAATGACTCATATTTAGCAAAAGACCGTGGCTTGCCTCAATCCTGCAGGGCTGCAGTTAAACTTTTATTTGTTTTCCCTGATATTTTAGACTTTTTAGCAGCTGTCATTAACGTGCGGTTCAACAGTTTGAGTGGTAGTTGAAAACAGGTGGTGCATGCTCCATGTATCTTGAGACACAAATGATGAACAACAGTGTTGTTACTGAAAATGTAGATATTTGTGTCAGCTTGTGTTGTTTTTGTTTTAGCAGAACTTTGATATTCTTTGCTGTAGAGGAGTATGGACAAAGTGTTCAAAAGTGAATTCAAAGATAAAATGTTGCTGAAACATCAGTTCATTATCTATGGCTAAGACTATACAAAACCAGCACAGAATTTGCTGACTTGATTGTAGAGGGTAGGGATTAAACCAGCAGCAGAATGTCATAACTCTCAGCTGAAAGACAGCTTTGTACAAAGCATTTCATTTAGCATGCTATGATTCCCGCCCGGAATATTCCCATGTTTGCTGAATGAGATACACTTGTAGAACACAGTGCTTTTCCAAGCAGACACTTTGGGATGGCTTAAATTTTAGGCAGGATCTGTTACTTTGTGCCTTGTTTGGATAGTAGAAACATAGCTTGCAGTAGCCTATATCCTGTAGCGTAGTATTAGTTTTGTGTCTTAAATCTGTTGGCAAATGGAGCCTTTTAAACTTGCAGCTAAAAGTGCATCGTTTCGGGTGCACTGTAATTGAAGACTTTAGAGAAGAAAAATAAAATGGAGGCAATTAATTGGGCCTCCTTAATTGAATCTGTGGCCGAAACACTCTTAGTAAATCTTTTAAAAATATTATCCGTATCTTTCTACAATGTTGTTGTGCTAATCTGTTCAGCCAAGTAAATGAGGGTTGATTCAGACCTTTCTTTTAAGTGAAGTCCCCAGACCATTAAGCCAGCTAAAATAAATGTAGACATTTGGTTTTCATTAGTGTTGTAACTGAAACAAAAACATTTTAATGACTGATCCCTGAGTGTTTTGAAGTTTTTGCAACTTTGCTAGGAAGGTATTTAAACTGTAGTATCAGTTGCAAGTTGGCCGTAAGCCAGGCTTTCAAAGCTGTTTCAAAGCAAGATGTTGGGTTGCCAGAGTGTTATGAAACAGGCAAAGTTTGAGAGGAGAGAAACAGTGGAAGGTAGTTACAATAAAATTTGCACTGGTGAAATGGAATTACGTGCTAAAAGGAGACAGTGACAATGTCCATGCTGTATTAAATTTGCTGCTTTGTTAAAGAGCTGTTTCAGTTATTTGGGAAGAAACACAATTTTGAGCTGTAATACTTAAATGAATAAAGAATCAACTACCCCAGAAATCACTGTGCTGATTAGATGGTTTTCAGTATCTTAAGCTTGCACAAAATGAGACCCTCTTCTAAGTAAAGAACTTGTATGTTGCTTAAGATCTAACTTAAAAAACACTTTTGGGGAAGATATTAAAGTTGGTTTTGATAGATGATGGCAGTGAAATCTGATAAAAATTAGCACTTGGACTTGGTCTTTGACAAATAAAATAATCTGTAGCTCTACATTGATGGAGATCGTTAGAGTGCTGTAAGAGGAAGATTCCTCATTCTGAATCATGCCATAGTCACAATAATGTCTCGTGGAAAACTTGCTGAAGTTGTTGAAACCTTCTAGGTGATCAGGGGTCAGCTGGGGAGCCAGGGGCTGGATATCAAGAGCTCCATCGTGTCCAAACTGCATTCTTGTGGTTACTGCTTGGCCTGGGTATGCAGAGTACCAGTAATGATGTTTACCAGAGTAATCTTAGATCTTGGTGTTTTATATCTTTGTTTGTTGTTTTTTTTGGTCATGATAGGTGATTTGGGTTTAAGTGGCAATTAGGAAAAGCCCAGATTACTTCATTTAGGCTGTAGAAATGCATAGTTATTTCAGCTAAGAAAGACCAGCATGTCTAGCAAACAACAACAACAAAAAACCTCAACAAAACAACCAACAAAAACAAACAACCCCCCCAAAAACCTGCTCAGATAGAATTACTGAATTGTCTGTCTGAACACTTTCAATTTTGGTGGGTACAGCTTCACAGTTATAAATTTAGTGATTTAGTTTAGAAGTTTAATTGCCAAAAATCAAGTGTTTCCAAAAAAAAAAAAAAAATCCCTCTGTCATAAGCAGGAAGCAGTGATCTGAGAGTGGCTGAAGGTCTGGGTAGCTTCTGAGGGTTTCATCCCAATACTTGATTTTATATATTCACCTTTAAGGAATAATGGTGTTATGTAGAAGATGTGTAGCCAAGCTGAACTTAAATAAATTGTTATATCTTTTGTAAGTATTATGTTGCTGCGTGTCTGCTCTATTATTTCAATGTATGGTATCTCATGTACAATATGTACTCTTTTCACTGACTTTATGAGGATTCTGTAACTTTCTTTAAGCTTTGAACAGAAATATAACACTTTACAACATCAATTTTGCATGCCATGAAAATTTTTTTTGAATGCTTTAATTAGAGGTTTTTACAAATGCCAAATAATGAAAAGTTGCTGCCCTTCAGGGAAGGATCTGAAAGGCAGCCTGCCTTTCCTTTTCTCCCATATTGTGTCTCTGGAATATTTCTTTTGTGGTTTCATTACTGGGATGTTCTAGCTGAATTGTCTCATGTGCCAAAGCATATGGAGAATAGCTGCAATTCTGAGACTGAATTGAAGGAATGGCTTATTTCTCACATGCATGCAGGTGAAGAAAACATTGTGTACCTACACCTTCATGTTCTGCAAATGAAAATAAGGGAACAGATGCAGGTACATGTTTACTTTGGTACCTTTAGCTACAGCCTAGAAATACATTCGCATTTGTTTAAGCTTTTTCTGCTAGGCCATGTGATAGTTACCTGCCCACAAGATTGTAATAGGGAGAAAGATTTTTGTTATCTCCTGTGGTTAAACTCAAGATACTTTTCCTCAGCTGAAGATTTTTGGTAGTACTAGTTGCGTGATGTTCAACACATGAGAAGAAACAGTTGGTCAAAGTAAGGAAGAACTTCGTGATCATGAAATGCTAGAAACTCATATATAATTCTTCTGTGCTTTGAAACTGCTTCAGTCATATTTGTTTTTTTATGTATATATCTTCTCCCATTCTAATAGCCATTAGAGGTTTTTAAAAAGTGTTATTTTTGTCAAATTTTAGAACTTAATTTCTTGAGAACATTTAGTTGGGTCTTATTACATATGTGGTAGCACCATAATCTTGATACTGAATACTAAATATTAACTCGATGCTGGTACAAACATGAAAGCAAACATCTGATCTAGCCTAGGGCAAGAAAAAGCTTATTAGTAAGGGGAGAGCTGTTCAGTAACCCTTTTTTTGTACCAATTTATTCACTACTTTGTTTTAATATTCTGGTAGAGGTGAGATAGAGATGGCAGAGGACTGAATAGCAGCTAGAAGGCTGAAAGAAGCCAAGTCCTTATTTGTACAAGGCCTGCCAGAATGCTGGGTATTTACAGGGGGAACGGTGCTTTTGCAAGTGCAGAGAAACAGGGACAGAATAAACAGGAAGAAAGAGAGTGCACCTTTATTAAGCTGGAGAGAAGGCAAGTTTAGGAGGAACGTGCAGAAAGTGCTGTGGTAGGTAGTCGAAAGAATCTGTTTGCTGGGGGAATCTTGGGCTAATCTTTTAGTGGGGAGCTTGTCATGGATAAGTTGAAATGGTTAAGGACTAGCCAATGCCAGTCACTCAGGCTCCCTTTAGAATAAATGGAGAGACACTCACACCTTTCAAATGTCATTTTCAAAGAGAGTATCAAGACAAATGTTTCAGCCAGCAGGTAATCACTTCCAGTACTGGAGGTGACCTTGCTCATTGCAGCTGAGCCAGTGCAGTGGCCTTGTCTTTGCACCAGCTCTGGCCTGTGTCAACTCCACCTTTGAGGGAGCTTGGCTTGCTGGAATGGGGAGAATAAAACCCGGTATGAGGGGCTCTGAGGGAGAATGCTTTTCCGTGGTCTTTGCCAACAGAAGGAGCTCAGTTTGGAGGCTGAAGCACACCAGGGCTGGTGGGGCAGGGGTGGGACTGGAATCCTGTCATAAGGAATCTCACCTCAGAGAGTGTCGAGCTATTTGCTATGGTTTGAGCCAGAGGCATGAAAAGCTTAACGCCTTACACAGAGGATGTTTACCTCTCTTCCAGTAGTCTTTCTGTTGGCATTAATAGTATGAGCAGCTAGTTCTTGTCCATAAAAATTTACAGTGCACTAAACCTTGCTGTATTCCATGGATAGCATCACATGGCAGTGAATTCTAAAGCCTGATTGATGTCAAAGACATCAAGATGCCAAATTTAGATTTTTATTGAATGTTCTCTTGTTCAGGAGCAGACAACTTGTTTCTGTTGTATTTCTCTCCACTGTTAGTCTGCAACTGGGAACAATATTTTTTCTAATGAGACTCCTGAGCATGGAGCTCCAGTAAGAGCAACAACATCTGTCTGTAATAAGGCTTTGCTCTTTCTCCTGCTTCGTTATTTCCATATGCCAAATACTTGGTGGCTTCATCCAGCTCAATCTTGCTCGAAGCACAGGAGGTTCAGGGAAGAAAAGGAAGGTGCTGTATGCAAATGCATGAGAAAGAGGCAGCTGGAGGGAAACAATGTGAGGTGGGAACATATCATGCAAGTCTCTTGAATGTGTGAGACTTCCTGAGTCTTTGAGGCGATGAGGACAGAATTTCACAGTCCTGGCTATCTTCTCTGTGCAGTTATTCCCCATAGAATTCTCAGTATAGTGCACTCCTTTTCTTTGCAAAGGGAGTAACTTCTGTTACTTCAGTGCCTTTTGGTATAAACAGTCAGGTTTTCCCTCGCCTTCTGGGAAAGTCTTTTAGTCAGAATGATAAGTGTGTTGTTATACTAGGGAGAGTTAGGATGGAGGTTAGATGGGAATTCTGTGCTTGGGAATTGCTTTCTTGATACTGGTAAAGAAGAAGAAAAGCAGGGACTTAGAGAGAGATGCTGCAGCACGGACAAGAACTTCACTTTTGAGAGAAGGACCTGAGGAATCAATCAAGAACAACAATGAAGAGGTCTCAGGTGGCAGTTGCATTAAAGGTAAATTTTACCAATAAAGTAATTGACTCTCTAAATAAGAGCTGATCAAATGAGCCATTACTACCTCTAAAGAACTGGAAGCAGAAAAGCTGAATTTATCAGATTTAAAAAGCAATTAAGTAAAGGAGGATTCTTTTCACTGAATCTCTTTATTATTTTCATTGTTCTTTTAATTATTGTTATATCTGATTTGACTCTGTTACAAAGCAGGTAGAACAATTAAATTATTTAAAATGCAGTGCAAATATAAGTGCACCCTAGTGGATGTCCTTGGGTGGGATGGAAGTTGGGCACAAGCTGTGGAGGGCGAGGTCCTGCAGCAGAGGAGGGTGTGCCTTAGATTACATCAATGCTTAACTTAAACATTGACCATGTCAGTGGAAGCAAAACAATTTCTGTGTGATTCATGGAATTGCTGATTTGGTTGGGTTTTTTCTTCCTGTTTGCTTCATTACTTGGATAAGTAGTGAAGTCTGGAGATGACTGTAGGAACACTTACTTGAAATTTAGAATTAACCGTTTTTCATTTGATGAAAGGAAAAGTACAACAGTGTGGGTGAAGATACTGGCACAGTGTCTTTCTAGAAATGGGAAATGTATGGGGTTTTTAGGTGGCAGAACATGGAGTGAAACTTGCAAATTAAAACTTGCACGTGTGTGCTTTCCTGTTCCTGTGTTCGCATTACCCCATCAACATCTCTAAAGGCACAGTGGCTGAATAGCAGGCTGGAAATATTTACCGTCTACATTTCCGAGCAGAACTACACAATAGTACCTAAAGATTAGAGATACTGTGTGTTCTTCCTGTAAGCCATGGCAGGTCTAATCACTTAATTGCAAAGTAGTTCTGAGACAGGAAAAGCAGTGTCCAGCACCAACTACTTCCACAAAGCAAATAAACTTGTAAAAATGCAAAAATTGCAGTTCTTAGGTTATAAGGCGCATAGAAAATTTGACTGTATTTTTGCAGAATTGAGGTTATAGAGATAGGGCATCTGCCATATCTGAAACTCATCTAAAAATGTATCATGGACTCCATTATACAAAGAGTAAAAAAAACCTTTTATAGTTATGAACTTATGGGTTAAATAACTTCCAGGGAAAACCTTGTGGCAGTCATACTTTTCTCTGAAGAATCAGATAATTTGTTGTTTGTGAGGCTTGAGAAATTCTTATCTTGTGGATTGATTCAGCACAATCATTCCTCTGTTTCAATCACAGAAATGTAAGTACCTGCAGCTGTAGAGACAGCAGTGTGTAGCATTATAGCTACTTTCCACAAGAGACATGATTTCATGAACTGCAGAAAGCAGTAATGCCTTTGCTAATGCATAAATACATATGCTTCAGCACCATTGCTAATGGTTTCTCATAACTTGGTAAATGTTGGAGAGAATTGTGTAATTTCTGTACTGATTTACATGTAATTTCTGCTGCTGTGTGAAACTAACCTGCCTCTAAAATCATCAAGAAAAGGAACTTCTGGCTCACTCTCATACAGCAAGAAGAATTTTAGTTTTCTTTTTCTTACTGATTGTTCACTCTCAATGTTTCACTAATGCCATTGATGACATTACAGATTCCAGAAGCAAAATTTTAACATGATTAACCTGAGATATTAAGCAGAGATTACTTTAGAATTTCTTAAGCATTCTTGGTTCATGAAAAGTAGAGCAAATCAGCAGACTGTGAAATAGCAATCAGTCTGCCTTGAAGTTTTAAGCTGGGAGTGGGAGTGCTGGAATGCCAGATTTCTGCCTCCTCCCTGACTTCTACTTCTTGAGACTTTGTAGTGCACTCTTTCAAAGAAAGGTCATGAGTAGGAATATAGTCCTCTGCTGTTCCTGAGTGCTCAAAGTCCTCTGCGAGGGGAGAGTGAGTGGAGTGATAAACTGCTTTCTCTCTTTCCATTACCTCATCCTTCCACCTCCTTGTTTTTTCAGTATAAGCCCATGTTGCAGACACTACTTTTTTTCCCTCCTCTTACAGTGACCTGATTGGCAAATTGCATGTTTTAAGGGTTTGGTGCAAAAAACCTAGTTTTTGGTTGTGCTGTGCTGTAAAATGAAAGTTTGTACTTACTGTGTTTCTGCTTAGCTTAGCAATTACAGGAGAGAGTGGTATTTGTATTAGTCTTTTCATTTCTCAAAGCTGGATGAGTATCTTTTCATAGCTTATTTCATGACATTGGGAGGGAATGAGAAACCACCTCACTAGTTGCATTTGCTCTCTATCCCATACAGCTCTCCTGCAGTTCACAAGAGCATGTCCTGGCTGGGGAATGGAGCAGAGTTTCTCAGCATTTTAGCTCTGTGAGTTATTTAGTGGCAGCAGCTGCTTCCATCTGTGTACATGTGCAGGAAGAGATGTTCAGCTGAGCAGGCGGCCGTGCTTTTTGTTGTGGTGTGCATAATGCTCACATATGGTCTCAGTTTGCAAATCTGCAGAATATGGCATATTTTTTATGAAGCTCATTGAGCAAAATATGGCTGAAAAGCAGTGTATATATTTATATTGTGAAAACAAACAAACAACCTCCAAAACCCACTCTGAGTCTTGTTGTGGTAATTTGAAGGCACGGCCTGTTTGGTCATCTATCAAAATTGCTTTTTGTTGTAAAAGACAGGTATATTATTTTTCTTTGTGTGTTCCATCCTACAAGTGAAATATTTCTGTCTAGGTCTCCAGAGAGTGAGCCAAGGCTTTTGGCCTGTACTCCTAGTCCTGACAGTGCACCTAGAATCTATTTGCAACTGGTTGACATAGTCTCAAGCAAAATTTCAGTTCACTGGGTCTGTGAACCTCAGTCCAGAAAATATATTCTTGATGCAAATACATCTGTTTGGACATTGGGGTATTGGTCATTATAAATGAAGAATTTCAGATTTATTTGTAAGAAACTCCCTGAAAACAGGAAACTCAAAAGCATAAATTCTATTTTAGTATAAAGACAATGGAATTTTCCCTTTTCCTTCTAAAAAAATCTGGATATTATATAACACATGTAACCCTTTTTTGCCAAAATAGTGGCCAGTTTGCCCTACTGTTTGTGTTATCGAAGCCCAGCAGCCAATTATTTTCTCTGATACTGTGATTAAACACTTGTTTCACTTGTGCTTGCAGACTGAAAGGATGGAATGGTGTAGGTCCCACTTCTACCCTAGACAGATTAATATATTGATAGCTCAGCTTTTGTGAAGAGGAATTGTGACTTGGAAATCTTATGAGGGAGTCAGTAAACATGAAGGAAGAGTTTATTAGAAACAATAAATGTTCAGGGCAATCTGGACAATGTGTGGCAGAATCAATATATGGCAAGGTATGTATGGCACAGAACATTGCCACAAAAGCTTGGAGTTTGAGAGCAGAAAATGAGCAGACAGAAGAAGGAAGCTGAAATATTGGCACACATATATCAACAAAGGTAGTATCATGTGTGACATGGAGGAGGGCCTTTAGACACATACCTGTGAGTTGGAACAGGACAAGTTCAGGTGTGGTGTTACCCAGGGTCAACTGGAGAGAAAACAAACTGGATTTGTAGTGCCCTGCCATCTGCATAAAAGGATTAGGAACCATGGCAGAACTAATGTTTAAAACCATCTAATTACTTTTAAGGTATTTGGAGCCAACAGCTAAGTTCTGGTGCTTCCAAAGAAACTTTTGTATATGGGCATAAATAACGTTAACTGAAAAAAATGAGAAGCAGACCTGCTCAAATATTCTGTCACTCTATTCTTATGCTTCTCGTGGAGTACAGGTATTTTATAAAAATCCATATTTTATTCAAATGTTGTTGGAAATACTGACTCCCATTCTGCATTCTGTATCTTCCAGTGATCAGTATAGACATGTCCCACTTTGAAGTGGTCTGTACTTAATTACCTTGTTGAAATTCCAAGCAGAACTCCACTTGGAAATTTACACTGAGATTCCCTTGTGAGGCTGATCAGTTCAGACTCTGTTTTCAATCCAGGTACAACTTCTTTTTAACCCTTTCAAACTTAAAAAAAATTGAATTTAATGGAAAAAAACTCTATATAGAAAGTGTGCAGTGGCACGGTATTCTGATACTGATAATGAGAAACTTTGTTCCTGTCTCTCTCTCCTGAGTATGCTTTGCAGAGATGAGTACAAATAGTTTATACTAGTTTATTTTCCACCTCGAGTAAAGAAGATAGAAACATGAAATCGTATGCCTGATGTAAATCAAGTGTTTAAGAGTATTAGAAATCTTCCATCACTTGCACAAAAATATTTACCTTTTGATTATTTGAATTATAAAGGTTTGATTACATTTTGGGTACTGAGTAAGGTACTTTATATTCATGTAGCAGGCAAGATCAGCATGATGCTTACAATTTCTTGGACTGATAATTCATGTAGCTTTCTGCACCCAGCTCAAAGTGCGTCATAGAGGCCTTGATTGGAATATCCTTGGAAGTCTTCTGGCCTGGTGGTAATCTCTGAGCTATGCTGAGATAAGTTCAGGCCATTTTTGAAGGCAAGTCTGCTCCCCTCCCATCAGTCCTGAGTTTTCTAATGAGTAAAGCTTTTTGCTGGGGACAAATGAGTTTTCTGTTTTTAAAAAACCCCCAAAACATAAAAAGTAATCTTGATGGTTTAGTGCAATGGAAACAGGCATTTCTGTGCCTAGAAATTCTTGACTTATTGAGACTGTTAGTACTGAAATAAAACCATCTGTTCAATTTACAGGAGCAGTGAAAAAGTTGCCTGATAACTTTTTTTTTTAATTGGAAACTGCCTGAAGCTGACTATCAACTAGCACGTTGAAGATCTTTGTTTCTTACTTCTAATAGCTAAGCTTTACAGTTATTTCCTGAACTATTTTGCGTGCATATATATTTAGTGTTTTGGTATCTTTGCAAGTGCCTTGTTTTGAGGTTAAGAAGCTGTTTAAAATTTCCTTGGTTTTTAATACTCAGTTTTATAAATATTTAGAAAGCTACTTGTTGGTAATATCTAAATTTAAATACAGAGGGTAGATGTTGTCCTCTTCTGCTGTGTTGTTTCAGACTTGAAAATTTTTGCTCAAAGATACTGCAGAAGTAATAAATCTGTTCCAGAGAAAATGGAAATGCGATAATTCCTAATAATTTTGTTAGGTAAAAATTGCATCTTGGTCTAAAAGTGCCAAGTTAAACATAGTTCTGACAAGAAGTCATCATACAGAAAATCATACAGAAAATGTAGAAGTTAGATTTTAATTGTATTAGACAAACTAAAAGAGAGACCTGCTGGTGAAGCAGCTTTAAAGGGGGAAGAAATCAATGTTAACCTATTTGATAGAGGGGTTTGTAGGGGAATTTTAAGGAGTTGTACAGGTGTTGGACTAGTAGTTGCTGGACTCTTTGGATAATGGTAAGGTGAAGTTATGGCTGTAGCTCTATGGTTGGCTCAAAAATAGCAAGAAGATGGGAGATTTCTGCTGAAACTCCATTGATATGACTGGTTTGGGTGAATAATCAGCAAAGTATGTGAAGAGAATGACTACAACCCTAAACTCGCCTTTAAGAGAAAAGTTGTGCCATTTCTAGACACCCAGGGAACCACTGCTCAAAACCAATTCAAGTTTACAAAAAAAGTGTAAGAAAGCTAAGGGATGCCTCCAGATACTACCAGCCATGAGGCTTTTGGGAAAGGAAAACTTCCACTTCTAACTTAAACCTCTGTGATGCCAGTCCCAGCAGCTCCAAGACAGGCACATATTTTTCATAGTTTAAAACTTTCTTTTCTCAAGGTTGACAGATGAGGAAATTTATGTGACTGTCATTTGCAAGTAATGGAAATTATCCTTGCATCTTATCACTGTAAGTGACTTCTCCAAGACAGTTTTCTTTCACAGCCTACGTGATTTACAAGCAATTCCTTGTCTGCTTCATCCCTATGCCATGGATGTCACCAGCCAGTGTATCTGTGTCCCAGTTGTGAGGTGTTCCTGCTGACACTGCTCGAACTCACAAAGCATCCTCCAGGTGTAAGGATGTCTGTACTGAGCAGGTGCCAGCAGTTGAAGGTGGCTGAAGGCAGCACAGCTCTGTAGGCAGGTGAGCTGCTGTTGCCAGCCTGTTCAGATGGCAAATTAGGTTCGTGTTACTGCTGATGGACAGAAGGTATTACAAAGAGAAGAGTGAGGCCAAGAGCTGCTGTTGGGATTGGACTGAAATCAGTGAGTCCAAGGCAGGACATGCACCTCTCCTAGTTGGGTGGTGTAGCAGTACTGGGAAAGCAAGAGATGCCCTTTGTTTGGTTGGTTTTTTGGTTTTTTTTGGACAAAAGGTGTAGTTAATTGGTAATTTGATGTATCAAAATTATATGTACCCATGTTTTTCTATTCTGAGAGTTTATTAAAAGCATTGCTTGTCTTGTCTTCTCTTCCTTCCTTCCTGTCCCCCAGCATGGGTTGTATGAGGAGGAGGGAGAATCTGCCCTGACAAAGGAATTTCTAAACCTCATCTTAAGCTTTTCCTGTGCGAAAAGCATAGTCAGTCAAGAGTGGGCAAAAGTTCATGCCAGCACAAACAAGGTGCTGCACTCAGATGCAGAGGGTTGCATGGGACAGCAGTTTTTGCAGCGTGTGAATGCAAGTAGTGAATCAGCAGTGCCAAGGTAGCAGACAACAGTGGGGTCATGGGGGTTTCTTAAAACTGCACACAGTAGGATTTATGACTTAGAATATCACAGACAGTGCGTTAAGGCTATTTCCAATGTGCAAAACAAAACCACCCACAAGTTTACCTGTTGAAGTGGTCAGAAAGTTAGCCCTGTTAACCCTTCTCAGGACAGTGAACTTCCATGTACAGCAGCTGAGAGAACAACCTCACTCCATATCCTGACTAAACTTTCTGTTCTGGAAGCTAAGTGTGTGTGTCTTTGCATGTATGTCTGCGCTCCCTCTGCCTTGTGATGTGTTGAATTTATGCTGCTTATAACTTTTTTCAAGTAAAACAGATGTGACTGACTAAAGAACCGTGTTTTTTCTGCTTGCTTGGCATCCATTTTGGATTGCCTGGGATGTAAGAGGGGAAGTAAAATATTGCAAAATGTTGTTCTAAGCTGTGACAGTGAATGCCTGATTATCTGAAGTCTCCAAACAGTGTGCTGATTGAACCAGCAAAATCCTTCCACAAACACTGATTTCTCTCAAACTGATAAAAACTTAAGTCATCGTCTTACCTGTGACAAGCTGCTTCAGGAATTTTTGTCTCATTTTGACTTTTAGGGAGGGAAGTAAGTTTTGAGGGTTTTTTTTTATTATTCCCAGCTCTCATCTTGGCCAGATCCTTGGGTTTTAACCTGATGATGGCATACATTCAGTATCTGCTCTTCTGTAATGTTATTATGGCTCCCAGACTGATTCACCCTCTTCGTGTCCTTTTATTTTCTTCTCAGAAAGTTTGTCCAAAAGACAGGATTTACTTTCAGATGTGTAGCACTTTCAGATGCAGACTTCCAGCAGTACTGGGTGTTTGACTTCACATTTAGGGCAAGCTGAAGTTCTGCTTTGCCATGTATATTGTCATTTTTGATTTGTATAATCTCTGAGTAGTTCATCTTGTTCTTGTGGCCATACTGAGAAGCTCTCCTGTAGTGGGCATACCAGGTTTTGTTGTTCTCCTGCTGACCTCCCATCACAAATTCACAGTGGATGTCTGAGCTTCTGCCTGTCAAGCCATGTTCTTGATGCTGTGATATCCACCTCGGTATCTGTTTTTTGGGAAACTTTATTGAGCCAGGAGCTCAGCATATGAGATAGTTGCTCACAAACAGTGGCTGGCAGTGGTTGGGCTAAAATCTTCAAAGTGCCTAAACATGGTGTAGTAAAGACAGGCCTGTAGCTAAAACCCTACAAAAATCTGTTTGTAGCATATCCTTCATTGAGTTCCATTGATATTTAACACTTTTTGTGTGTTAAAACAGCAGAGCTCAATTCAGCTACAAAACTCTCACTGTTTGTATTGTTTCTACCTGCCTGAGACCTGTTGCTTTAAAAAATATTTCGAAAAGGAATACATTCTATGGTACTTTAAAGCAATGTTCTGTTTGATTATGTACTGAATAATTAAGATAATTTGCTTTTATTGGCAGTAATAATATATAAGCTTTGACATTTATTTTTCAGGGGTGAATACATTATAAAAAAGGTATTTTAGAACCATTTAGTGGAAAACTGCAAAAGACCTATCTGCTTCTTTTTTTTTTTCCTAACTTTGCTATTGGAAACACAAAATACGTAGGTAGCCAAATTACATTCCAGCACGACCTACTAGCAGGCAAGAGGATTTCTGCCCTGGTGCTGCAGTTCATTAAAGAGTTGTAAGCAGAAATGCTGGAAAAGTTTGCTGTAGGCATGTGACGAGAGATTCCTGATAACCTCAAGGCTGCCTCCCAAATGATCTTATTAATTCTGTGAGTAATCCGGGGAAAACCAGTAGGGTTTCTTTGACTTTTGCCCTCCAAGGTTGCAGTTTTTACAGCTCGGAGCAGCTATTAGTAACAATGGCTCTTGAAGTGTAATTTAAAAAACCCCAGGAAGTGTGTTCCTGTTTTTCTTTCTGATGCAGTTACAGCTGACAACTCCTCTTCCTTTAGCCCCTAATTCAGTGTACGGCTGTTCCTGGAAACCCGTTTGGAATGTTCTAATGAAGATTTTCACTTGCCTGAAGTACATCAAATGTAGCACATGAGCCTGGTTTCCAGCAGAGACTTCACTGTGCGTGCAGTCAGCTGTTTCTCAAGAGTCACCCTGTTGGCTGGGTAAGGAAGGGAAAGGGTTGCTTTGTGCAGGATCTGGGAAGTTCATTGTTTTAATTCTTCTACATTGGGAAGGCTGCAGTTAACAGTTGTCAGCTCATTTGTGTTCAAGGTAACTAATCCAGAACCAGGAAGTGATACCTTTTCTAGCTTTTAGTGAGGGGCATCAATTAAAATTTAGATTGTGTTCTGCACTAATGGATGGAAGAAAGTGCTAAAAGTATTTGCATCTCTTCTTGTGAACACATTCTCTTTTTTTTTACGTAGCTTGAAGTGGGATTTTTTTTCAGTTTCCCTTTTAGAATTGTTTTCATTATCATTAAAATCTTCTATTGGAGAGTAACACAAAGAGCTATTTCAAATTGCCTTTCTCCTTATGCAGCACCTTTCAGAGTGGTATCATCCCACCTAGAACTGGGCTACCTCTTTCCAGCTGCCTTTTCTCATTCTGTTTCGTTTTACCTTTGCTTTCCAGAGTTCACATCATATATTCTTGCACTGGAGAGCATCTTGCATTCCTGAGAGTATCAGATACTAACTCTTCTGAAAGGCTTGGATCTGTGGCCTGTTGTCTGGATGTTACTTACTATATAGATACATAACTGTTATGTCTCTCTTTAAATATTTCCCATTTTAAGACTTTTCCTTACTAAGCAAATTACCCTCAGCTGTTCTTTAAAATTGCTTTTCCAGCTGAAGGTAAGGATGCTTACCTTGCTAGTCAGTGTTAGCAACATATTTCTTTGCTGCGTATCCACATAATTTTGGTGCTGTTACAGGTTTTCAGTTTGGCTAGCTGCCTTATCTCTCTGCTTTTAATTCAGATTTGGTGAAAGCATACCCTTTTAAACCACATAAGTGGGAAAGCACATAATTGGATGTTTTAAAGAGTTTGGTCCTGTCCTCAGTAATGTTTAACCTTTGGTTATTGCAGCTAGGAGACTATGAAAAGTTCAGATTTTTTTTTCAGCTGTTTAAAATGTTATGGTAATTACTAGTTTTGAAGCCAACAGATGTGTTACTCGATGCACCAAACAAGTAGATAATTTTGCTGTGATTAAACTTATCTTTGGAAATATTTTCCCTTTTTTGATAGCTGATAAGCCTGAAGTCACATTATAATCCTGGAAAGTTATAATATTCAGTATAGCTGCTTAGTATTATTTCCATTATTAGTTTAGAAAAGTCACAAAATCCAGTAATGCTATTTGGAAATGTGCTTTTTTTTCTCCATTTAATTCTGGTAGGAAAACCTGCCTTCTATAGCTTGCTCATGAACTAGATAAAGTGAGAGTTCATATTTGATTTTTTTTTTCTTTTTATGCTTATCTGTCATTGTTCTTCAGAGACAGCAAAAGTGTCTTAATTTCTGATTTGAGAAATATTTACGTCGCAGGAGCAGGCTGTGGGAACATACCTCTCACTGTTAGGTGTAAAATATGTGGCTATTGGTGGCATTTAAGCATGTTCTCCTTTTTGCTTCTCACTTTTTCTGGTTACAGTCTATAAGGCCAATCTTGTAAAATAGTTTCTTAAAAACTGTTAGAAACATATTGATCTATGTGGGAAGTATTCCAAATTGTAGTTAGTGACATACAACACAGCTTGGCTTAACTGCTTTGTAAACCAGATTTGTGATACTTGGAGGGTTTAGATAGTCAGAGGAGATACAGCATTTAAAATGTTTCATGATTATCAGGCATTTTGGTTTCTGGTACTCTCAGCTGATCCCAGATCCCACTGCAGATGGGGTTGGATGATGTGCCTTTATCCCTTCAGTAAGCATGTAGGGTGGGCTTCCAACTGTTCATCCCACAGCAGCTTCTTGTTTATATGTTAAACCTGTCCTGCACATCTGAACTTCTTGCCATGATAAGTAGTGTTTATGCAGGCAGATATTCTACACAGTGAGGCTGCCTACAGGGCAGGTGCAGACATTTGCCCTGCCCTATCCAGACTGTTGCTGCTAGAAAGTAGTCTTCCAAGTTTCTGGCCCTGCTGATTTAGAAGATTTTGTAATTAGGAAAATTCAGGAAAAGAGGAGGTAAAACCAGAAACAGGAGATGAGAAGAAAGGAGGGAAGCGAAGTAATCAATAAGAGAAATGGTGCTGTGCCTGGAGGATAAGGAGAGATGGTCATTGATGGGCTGGCAGAACTATGTGAAATGGGTTTGATAGTAACAGCCATAGCTTTGAAGTATTTTTGTCCTTGTTTTATAAGTCAGGACTTGTCCATAATTGTTTTGCTGCCTTAGACTGAAAAGCAGAGTTTGACAGCCTCTGTTATATTCCCTCTTTCCTGATTTGCCCATGTAGTGTTCTGAGCTGGAGACTGAGAAACTGTAGCTCCCCACTGTGCAGAAAAGCAGTTTTAAGTTTCTTTATATTCTTCTGTGGATTACTACATACTTGTACAGATTCTTAAGGAATTCTTTAATATATGGGACTGATGATCTCATTTAGATTCTTACCCACCAAGTTTTCAGCATCCGTAAGGGGGGAAAATCCAATGTTATCGGATGGAATAGACACACAAAGAAATGTTTGCTTTGATAACAAAAGAGGCTCAGTGCTCAGAAAGATTTTTCTGGAAGGATTTTCTTCTAGTTAGAGTGCATAATTTGACAACTTCAAAATAATACCATGATATATTGATACTTTTATTCACTGCTTCAGCTAAAATTGCACAATCAATGGCTTTAGCAAGTTTTAAATAGCCTCCTATATGTCCTTAGCGACAGATTTCTGTTAAGTAGGAGAATTTAACTCAGTGTGTGCTTACAAAAATAAGAAAAGTGCTTTTGCCTCAGATGACTCAATAGTATCTTGTATGTTTACATCTCCTTCAGATTTACTGTATCTTAATAGATTATGGGTTTGATTTAATGAATAAATAGGTTATGGAGTATTTATCTTTTAAATCACTCTGCTGAATGCGTGATGCCAGCAAAGACCAAACTGACTTCCTCTTTCTATAACAGTGACTAAGCTGTCCCTGCAGAGACTCCAAAAGATTCAGTAGGCATAAAAATGGCACTTAGTTTTCTTTTTCATGTTGTTTATGCTTGCATTTTGTTTGTGTTGCCTTAGAATTTTTTATTAACCTTTTCTTGAATCCTTATCTATAATGACAGTTTAATTTTTCAGGAGATAAATGGAAGTGGCATATACAATAAAATAACTTTTCTGCAGCGTAGTGCTAAATGTTCCCAGCTTTGGATGCAGTTTAATCGCATCTCTGCTTTATGAAAAATGTAAATCTGCAGTTCTCTAAGAAATGTTTATTAATACCTTTAGTGTTTATCATTGAGGAAGGTATATGTAATCCTTCTGTGTTAGAAAGACCCTTCAATTTAAATTTATTAAAGATTACTTTACTCTGTCAGGAGCAAAGTGTCCTCTAAATCCAGTTCCCTCCCATGAAAGCGTGAGAATTTCTCCACTGCTTGGGGTCTGTGCAAATCATCTGCACTACAAAAGAGCCCCGGCTTCTCCCATTTTAGGAATCTGGGAAGGGTAAATATTTAGAAGTGCTGGCATAACAATAGCAGAAGTAGAAGGAAATTAAAGTTTGGGGTCCAGTGTTGAGACACATTTGGCTTAAAGCATGGGTGGAAAAAAAAGAAACTCTTTTTGGTAAATTGGTGAAAGTTTACAATTTTTGGTTTTAGATTAAGGAAAGAGCAGAACTGTCTTATTTAGAATAAACTACCTAGTTTTGAAAAGGTGGCCTTTTTGGTTCTTGTTTAGACTTTTTTGCTTTTTCTGCTGGACCAGAGTATGTTGTTGTTCAGTTCCTTTTTGCAGGAACTAATGTTTCACTGAGCAAATACTAGCACTGTTAAGTGAACAGAACTCTTTGTGGAAGACTGCTGCTGCCATGAGAATTTCTTGAGTGTAAAGCTCAGAGGGTGTAGATTGAGTGAATATATGAAGTAGACTGAAATTAAGACCATGGCATAGAAATTGATTTCATGATGGGAACTCTGGTGTTTGGGTTGCAAGGTATTTTGCTCTATGAAAGATTTTTTTGTAGAATCTCTGAGATAATTTTCAGCATCCGTTGTTTTCAACAGCTGTTCAATATTGAGCAGAAAGGTTCATCTGTCCTCTGAATAGCAAGAAAAATGTATTCCTTATCTTGATAAATTCAGTGCAGCTTGAGTAACTCCTCGGATATTAAAACCAGTTTTCTCAGTGCATTTCACTTATCTTTGGGAGATTTTTGGCACTGTGTTCAAATTCCTAAACGTGTCTAAAGATTGAAGTCTGTTTCTGCCAAAATTTGCTGTGTGACTTATGAGCCTTTATAAAGACCATTATAGTAACTTAAGATGATACTTGGCTTGTGTTTATACAAGACAACTCCAAATAATCCTTTAACTTTATTTTGAACAGTGCTGTGTTTTTCAGGATGAGACCATGTAGAGTTGGCTGAAGAAAAGGAGACTGTGCTTTTGCAAAGAACTTCAGTGTTTTGAAATTTGATTTTTTTTCCCTTTTGATCCAATTAAACTAAAACAAAAAGATTCTGCATTTCATTGTAGAAGAAAATAAAGTTTGGTCTCCACAGGTAGGAGACCCTGCTGGGTAGCCATATCTGATATCTTAGGGCTCTTAACTCTCACTCAGCTTGCTCTAAGTTCTGTGGGTCTTCAGAAAAGGCAGGTTTCCAGTTAGCCCTGTTGGAAAGTCATCAAACTTTACCACTGCCATCATGTTATTTTTCGTTCCCCTTCATATAATTTTGATTTTTACGGTTTCCAGATGGTAGATAATTCAGCGCAGCCCCTGACAGAGTTTGTTGAATTTCAGATCACCTAGTGTTTTGAAGGCTAGCAGAAGCTGCTCTGCAAGAGGACCTAGATCCATGAAATCCAGGGTAATAGTATTTGGAGACAGAGTAGTTCAGACCACTTCAAGACTTTAGTGCCTGAGTTTCCTTATAAATTTCTCAGCATTTTAGTTACTTACTTATATGGATATTTGGTCTTCAAGTTTCATTTGCAGGATGACAAACACTTCCATATTGAAGTGACTGTCCGTTCGTGGCTTAATCTTACTGAGGGTACTTGGAAAATTCTGTGAAAGTGGAACAATTCAAAGGAATTCTTATTTCAGTAAGGTCATTTGTTCAACCTAGACACCTGAAGAGTGTAGTCATTTTTTCAGCTTTGACACCCAGTGCTGGGAGATAATTGAACAATGAGGTCTCACTCTCTACCACAAAGTTACAGAAACTAGTACAGCACAAATGAGGTTTGCCTACCTTGTTCAGAATCAGATGTGCCCTCTGCAAAAGGGGATACTGAATCTCACAGCTGATTAATCAGTCAGTTTTTCCAACCTTTTGCATCATTGTCTGTTAGGGGTATGTCTGGTTATTGCATGAGGTATATTAGTTAGTAAAACAAAACACCTTAAAAGATTAAGCAGGAAAAAGAAATTACAAAAGGAACTGAATTTATAGTAAACAATTTAGACCATGAAACCTGCACTCTGTGGTAGTTTAGTCCCTTAATTGCAAATTATTGTCAATCTACTTCAGATTCAGGGTCTCTGGCAATTGTGGAATTTTCTTTATAGTTCTAGGGAACTTGTGACCAGGGTCAGTGGGATTCTATGATCTTTGCAGAATAACATTCAACTGGTAAAATAAATCATAACAGAGCATGTTTTCAACCTATTTAAGGCTTGTGAGACTATGAGAACTTTATAGGTTCCTCTTCAATACTAGTGAACATGCCTCAGTTGTGACAGGTGACCCTCATTTTAGTGTAAGATTTACCATGACCGTTCATGGGGTGTTCCATTTCTTCCCCAGTAATTCGCCTTTAGCACCATTTTTCCTTACGAGCCATCAGAATTCAAGTTGTTTATTTTATCCTGTGTAGAAATAGGGATTTCAAAATGGCTTTGGCTAGAATGGAACGGCATTACTTCTAGGAGTTGTTGAAGTAACCTGTGACAAAACAGATCAGCACTTAGGAGGGACAAGCAGGGAAGAAGGCTCTTCTTGTGCATGGGAGGATTGGAGAGCTTGGTCTAAGCAAATATAACACTCCAGTCCCCTTGAGGTCCCAACAGCAAGGGACACTGGTGTGCTGGGGAGCAGAGGCTATGCCCAGTGCTGCTTCTACCAGTGCCCCAGTGTCCAAGTTCCACTGGGACAGTAGGGCACAAGTGTCTCCAAACACCTTGCAAAGCTTGGATATCGCTGCTGGGCAGCTGTATCAAAGTTTTGTGAAAAGGAAGACTTGGATTTAACACCAAAATCCACTTGAAGGATTTTAGGCTGAGCTTTTTCACTGAGTAGTGGACTCTTAACTACTCAGCTCTTTACTAGCTTGGGATCAAGGGCATCCTTCATACAGCTAGGAATGCAAAATTTACAGGACCAGAGCAAGGGAGAGCATAAGTAAGAGAAACAGGACTTTATAATCCAGTGATGAGGTCACTTCCCTGGGAGGGGGAAACACAGACTGCACTTCAAGGTCTGTGTGTGTATTTTACAGGAAACAACACAGAGTTTATTGACCGTCTTGGAAGCTTAAGCAGAACTAAGCACAGCCAGTAAAGTGGTAGATTGTTCAATTTCTGTCTAAGGTCCTTGAGTGAAATTTTAAAGTGGCAGTAATAAACACAGAATGAAAGTAAGATTTTTATACATATGGTTTCTTTTTTTTCCTAATTTTTTTTTTCAGATATTGCAAAAGTGATTCATTTCAGAACAGATTTTTACGTGGTGAAAGCTTTTGTTTAATCTTATTGTAAACCTCTGTCTAATCTTATTTTAAATGTGCTGATCAAGCTACGGTTTGTGTAATTGCCAGAAAAATTATTCATGATGTGTGTTTATAGTTTTAAGAGAAATGAGCATATTTAAAATCAATAGAAATTGTACATCCACATATGTGGATATAAAATGTTGATGTAATAGTGGTGCATGCCAGAACTCGTGTATTCCTCAGTTTATAACTTCAAAGTGAAAACAATGAAAATGTATTGTGCATGACTAAATTAGGGTATTAAAACAGGTTCTTTATTTATTATGTTTACCTCTAATTTAGATGGTTTAAAAAGCTCAATTGTTATTAACTAAATTTACAGTGGCAGTTTTAGGTTTCTAGGAAGCTCCGGTGACCTCTGTTAAGAGGTAATTCAATGAACCTGTCACTAATAATTTCATTCTGCAGCTAATAGTAATAGGTTTAATCCAGAAATTATGAACTGGGCCCTGCTTCCTGGAGGGAAGTATTTCTTTCCACCTTTAAATGTAGAGAGGCGTGAGCACAGTAAATTTAGCAGGACCTGGCTGTTCCTTTTTTTTTTTTTTTTTGAAGTTGTGAGGCTTTTGTGAAGTACTGTGCAGAACCCAGTAATGCACAGCTCAATTTGCCTTGAATTTACCTCCCTCTGAAGGCAGACACATGTGTTTCACCCATGCCATTTTAAAGGAATACAACTTTATTTGCTGTCACTCATGTGTTTACCTGCAGCCCTGAAAGGAGCTCATGGTGGCTGGTGTGTTTTAGATGTGTTCTGTGCACAGGAAGGCTGACTGTTCTCAGTCATCCTCTGACTGATAATCTGAAGAGTGTGGATGCTCCTGCTCAGTGTTTACAGTAACCATGCAAGTAGCTTAGAAACACAGCCCCTGTGAAAAAAGTCACAGAAGATAATGATGTCGTTGAACTGTTGACTTGTTTTCTTCAAAAGAAAAAGTGCAGTCATTCAAGAAGAAACCTGGGAAAATGCCTTCAGTGGCTTTACCAATTGTACCCCACTATGTTTTAGTATTGAATTAGAATGCTAATCACTGAGTTCTTTTTCATCTTGTCCTCATGAAAGAAATTCCTGTATATGTTGGACTGGAATTTCAGTTTGCAAGCATTTTGAACTCAGGCCTTTGTTTCTGCTTTGTTATTTTGTGAGAATTCAAAACTAGTTCAGCAATAACTTGTTTAACAGAAAACCTACAACCAGAAATTGTGCCATGCTTATGCCTGCAATTTACAGCTCTACCTTCTGGTTATATTCTGTGTACTGCATGCTTTTCCTTTAGCAATTTTTGAAAGTTTCTCTTTAGTCCTGAGTATCAACTATGGAGCTTATTACTTTTACAGAATATACTATGGTATATACCTTATATGCATATCAGACCTAAACCAGCAGTGTCACTGAAAGAAGTGCATCTCTCCACTCCAGCTGGTTATCCTTGCCTGTTATGTTCACCATCCTTATGCCAGCAAACAAACTTGTGCAAGTATGTGGTGAGCTGAATTTAGAAAATTTATTGGGATTAAAACTAATCCCTGAAGAGGAAGTTGGTGGGTGAGCGTGATGAGCACATGTCCTTGTGATAGTCACTTGCCTCTTAAAATTACCACTTAGCTTTGAAATTCCTTGTCCTCTGACCTCGGGCCAAGCATTCCAGGTTCCTTTTTCTCCCTTCCTCCCAGCCCCCTTCCCCTTGAAATGCGCAGCTTGCTCTTAGCCCTGTTTTACAATATGCCAGTAACCAAGGAGCTCAGGGTCACCTGTTCCCACTTGCCCTGCACAAATACTGTTGGTCCAGCCTGGCATCTCACACTCAGTTGTACTGGAAAGGCAGAAAGAACACTGGTGGATACTACAGTCTCTTCTAATGCCTAGGAATAACTTTGTGTGCCTTTGCCTTTGAGTAGTATGAGCAGATCCACTTTTTTGTTCACCATGAGGAAAAAAAAAACATAGTGGGTGTGTTATGCAAGCATGAAGAACAAGTCATCCGAAATTAATTGGGATGCTTCCCTCAAGGCTAGATTATTTTTTTTTCTTTGTCTCTAAAGCAAACTCTTTGGGAAAGACTTTTTTTGCTAATAGATTTATGAATATGCTGTTTTTGAAAGGGCATATGTAAAGATTAATATCATCTAACAAATGGAGCGATCTTTTTGTGGCTGCTCTTTTATCAATAGCTGATTGGGCTGGGAGTTCTTCTGGGAAGGTCAGTATCTTATGCACGCATTGCTCATACTATAATGGTATCTGGCTGGTGACTGTTAAACACTATAGACTAAACAAGGCTGTTCTGTAAAGTAAGATTTAAAATTACAAAAAGAATATTCAGGTTTTAATATCTGAACACTTGTTATAAAGGTTCAGGGGCTTGGTAGTAAACCGATTTCTTAGCTTTAATAAAATCAGCAGTGCCTGTGCCCTGGAACAGGTACTGGCCCAATTAAGGGAGCTGAAAGCAGGGGAGCTGCAAGGGGGCCAAGCTTTTCTCCCAGCCATGGACCGGCCGTGCAGCTGCTGCTGCCCTGGGGCTGCCAGAAGTCTTGGACAGCTGCTGTTCCCTTGTCTCCGTGTCCAGTATGGAGGTGGTTTACTGGTGTTGACTTTGTACAGCTGTGGTACTGCAAGCATGTACCTAGTCACTCTTCTTTGCCAAGATATAAAAAACAAAAAAAAAATCTCCAGTTTTAGTCTCTAATGACCAAAAGTGACTGGTGTTCTCTCAATTCCTATACCCTTTATTTCCTCTGCAGGCTGGTATCAGTCCTGCTGCTTCAGAGTCCTAATCCTCAAAGCCTGAGTATGGAAAGAAACTGTACTCCTAAATACATTTCAGCACCTGATCCTCTTTAGATTCCTTAATTGTTATAATCTGATGCTAGAGTTCATGTAACCAGTAGAGAACCGAATCCTATTCCAATGACTCTGGTAAAAACTGAGTATGTTTAACCTGTAGCAATTGGAAAAAACAGTAGTGTCCAACTAAATTACTGCATACATCAGACTGTAGTAGAAGTAATCTGTTCTTGAATCCTGTCTTTAAGTAGTTATCCAATTGTATTTATTGACTGTAAATCTTAAGAGGTAACATCAGGTTTGAAAAGCATTCAGGTACATCATCTTAGACATTTGGTCAATAGTGGACATCTTCAACATAAAAATCTGCTTTGTTAAATGGATCTCATGCAGAGAAGTAATACATCTGTGTTTGTAATGCAACAGTAATGCAATTTTTGTGTACCCTATGCTTTTCCAGAGGTTTTTTGGTTTGAGAATTGATCAGGAAAGTATGCAACTGCAATTTTGTACTGACAACCCAAGGTTTGTACTGTACACTCAAGAACTGTGTGGCTCCAGGGAACCTGTGCACTGCAGAAAATGCCAAAGTAGTTTCTTGAGAAGACACGCCTCACTACCCCCAGGCATAGTACAAAAGAAAGAGAGATAGCATTAGAAAGAAGTAGGAGAATGTTACGTAGGTGTTCCATAGTTTAGACTTGTCTCAAGGTTTTTGCCTTAGAGTAGCAGGTGAAGCAGCCATGGATCAAACTTGAGTGAACAGCTTTGGAAATTATGTGCCCTGCATATGATAGGCAGTATTTTAGTCTAAACAGTGAAATCAGAGGGTCGCAGAGAAACTCGACATCTCCTTCTAAAGCTGCGGAGGTTGGTGCTCTGAAAGGTCTGGTTCTTGATTTATCTGAATGTATGAGCAATTCCCAGGCTCACATCTGTTTGCTAAGAGACAGCCAGAGAAGACTGACTTCCCATTGCAGGGGCTGTGTTTGAGTAAGCCTGTGGCAGGCAAGCAGCCTGGTGAGCAAACATTGAGTCTGTGCTCAAATAGCATTTTCTCTTGCCTTGTCTGTCAGGCCTTCGTTAGCGTGTCAGAAAAGCTCACATCAAATAAAAGGTCCTCTGTGGGCTCTAGCAATGCTTGTTTACTGCAAACGCTTAGATTTTATTTTTTTTTCCTGAAGAAAAAGAGATTAGCTTTGGTTCTGATTTCACTTTCCTAATGAGGAAAGGTGAAGGTTTGGTGTTGGTTATGTACAAAAGGAGAGGGAGCTCTTTCATGCATTGTTTGAAGGTTTAGGCAGTTAATTTTGAAAATCTTTCAGAAGAAAAAGTAACTAAGAAGCTGGTAGGGGTTCCCACTTCTGTTTTACTAAGCCAAGGGAACAGCATGGTGGGTTGAATGTTGAACTTGCAGTAGGTAGAAGGAGTGTTTCAGAACTACAGTTGTCACCTAATTTGCTCTTAAATGAATAGCAAGAACGTTCTACGTAGCTGTGTAAGTGAATGAAATGAACAACAAAATGAATAATTTCCTCATACCTGCAATATAAAAGTTTATTTTGCACATTGCTGTTTTTTTTATTGCATAAGAATTATATGTCAATACTTATGCAATTGTAATGAATATTGATGTTATACTTTTAGTTCCCCTAAATTTAGTTCAAAACAATGGGCTTTGTCTTAAAAATAATTGATAACTTAGTGTTCTAAAAGAATCCCTTACACTGCAAGACTGTTTCCTGAGCTAAGAATATGAATTTGATGAAAGTGACTTTTCCTTCCTTTGCTTCCCTAACTCAAATAGAAATAGTGGTATTTGTTGTATCTGGACTATAAGAATTTCTCCAAATGATGGGAGAAAGGCAGCATCTTTGTTATTTTTTTGATTATAGACAAGTTAAACTTAATGTGGTAACTATAACAATATTAGTAAGGCACATTTCTCCTGTAGTGGAAAAAAATTGTACTGCAGTAGTTGCTTTCACTAACATCAGGCTGGTGGTTGTAATTTAAGTACTGGTGTAGTAGAAGTGGTAGAATTACTGCTTTTTATGTCACTTGTTTATTTTATGTTCAGATAAAGCGTTCTGTTAGTTTTTCCCTCTGGTCAGTCTGGACTATTTTACAAGTGACATTATACATGTGTGCACTTACTTAAGATACACTCAAGTTTAGTTACTTCATAGTGGAAAAGGTACACCTGTGAGAAAGGAATGTGAATGAGAAAATGTAACTGTGTAAACATGTTTATGCAGCTGCATTTTAATGTAACTTATTATTGGAACACTCTGCTTAGAGAATGAAACTTTTACAGCCGAAGACAAGCTATTAAAAATTCCTTCAAAACATTGTAAGCTGTAGATAAATCAGAAGTATAGATACTCAGCTCTGCTTCCAGATTTATTTGTATTTTTAACAAGTTTTCTTCATATTAGTATTTGAAAACTATTTGAGATGCTAATAAAACTGTCTTATAAACTTTCCTTATTAAAGCGTTTTTGCAGATTATTAAATCTGATATTTTCTTCTGTTTTTCATGATTAATACACAACTTTGGTTTTTATTTTAGTAATGTAAATAATTTCATCCACTGTGGGGAATTTTAAAACTTAATAGCTTTTCAAGACTTTTGTGAGATGTGGGACTTGAGTTACTGTGGAACCTCAGATATGCATTTCAATTCAGAGTACATGTGGTTTGGAAAAATGGAAGATAATAGGTTTATGTCTTAGATCTCCACTAAAAAAGTCATTATGTATTTCTGCTCTGTAAGTAGATAAAACAAGACAGTCTTATATGTCATAAAACTCAGCTTTCACAGGATCTGATTTAAAATCTCAGGATCTCAATGACAAAAGTTAGAGAAATACTGCTAGTGTCTTGTTGCAGTTGGGGAGGTGGGGGCAAAAGCTGTAAAATGTCATTATCATACTTTGAGAGCTTTTTAAAGAAATCAATAAAGGAAATAGTTTAGAATCAGACTGTTTGTTTGCAAATTCATACTGAACTAACTCTTTAATTACACTAGGGACTGAGAGCACATTGTTCTAGGCACCTCAAGGACAATGAAAGACCCTCTTTTGCCCCCAGAAATTTATTTCTGTGCTTCAACTTTTAGTGTTATTTAAGATGATGTGACTTTAAATGTCTAATTTCCAGAATATTAAAAGAATGTGTTGGTATCTGTTTTATTTGATGTCATGTGTAGAGTTTAAATTTTCCAAATCCAAGCCAGAAGTCATTTGCTTATCTTAAAAAAAAAACCAAACAACCAAACCCCACCACCAAAAAAGAAAAAACCCCAAGCAAACAAAAAACCTACCTCCAAATAACCAAAAATGCCATAGAAACTAAACAACAAAAACAACAACGAAAAACCCCACCTGGACAGAGTATGATCAGTGAGCATGTCTTAACATTTCCCCTGTCACTAGTGCTGGAGAAAAAACTGCTTTGCAAGGCTTAAAGATTTTTTCAGCCTGTAAACTCACTTAGTTCTCAACCTTTCTCAAGGTTATCAATTATGAAAGATTTTGTGATGAAGTCTGGGTGTGTGGAAGCAGGAGAAGGACGGTCAGTTCACGTCATCTATTGATCAGACAGTATTTCATCCTTGTGGTGGAGGACTGGAGGCTTCTGCCTTAGGCACATGATGATACTGAATCAGTTTTGCTTATATTACAAGCTATGTTTATAAGAAGGTCTGTCTTCTCCACTTCAAGGGGAACAAAAAAGAGTGTATAGAAGAATACCCGTGTAAGAGGATGCAAGTTTTTATATTTGATATCTTGTATTTAATTAACTTCCTTTGCTTCATCCTGTATCTCAGATAAATAAACCCAAAGATCTAAGTACCAGTTTTTCACTACTGGGTGCTTTTGGTTTTATATTTTACAATATTCTTTCTATTCAAAAATGTTGTGGTTTTGTTCTGGGTCAATTTGCTTTCACACCCCCCACACAATTACTATTACTTGAGAGAAGGTTTATGCAGACAAAAGAGACTGGATTTGGGGAAAATAGTATGAATATTTATTACTAACAAGCTAAAATTAAAAAACTATATCTACAACAATTCTACTTAAGTAAAAGTACTATGTATTTACAGAAATACTTCTCCCCCCTTTATACCAGTCCAAGGAGGAAAAGTAGTCCCTTTCTCCATTCTCGGAGCTCCAGGTTTCTTCAATAACTTTGCAGCACTCTCGTCACAGCTGGAACTCTTTCATCTTTCTCTCTTGCTCTGTGTTGGCCTCCAGGGCTGGGCCTACCCCCCTCCTGGGCTAAGACTGGAGGCTGGGGGTTACCCAGGCCCTGAAGGTCTTCTCTTCCATGGGCTTGCAAGGGGACACTTGCTTACCATGGATCTTCATTGGAGTTATCCATCATCACTGGATGGGTAACTTAAACTGTGAGTTAACTCCAATGCTCAGAGGTTCCCTGATGCCAGTTTTGAAAGTTTCCAACTCCATTTCCTTACGAACCACAGCCATTCTCTTTTCAGGCTAGGAGAAAACAACTGCTGTGTCTAGAAGACAACTTGTATCTGTGTGGCTGCAGTCTCAGATAAGCCAGGTTGTGTCTTTGCCTCATATTTCTGGATCGAAGAGCTCTTGGGAGCCCCATTTAGGCACTTTTGGATACCTCTTCAAAATTGTCAGGTGTAACAATCTGTGGCAGTCTAGACCTAATAATCTCTGATAGATCTAGCTTACTCAGCCTAAATCACTTTCTCAGTATTGGGCTGGCACATCCCATGTGCTGCTGGAATCTGGAAAATCCCAACATGTGCCCTCTGTGCCTCTAAATAATGATAATAGATGCTGTTATCTTAGTAATAGCTCAAGTGCTGCACAAAAATATACTTTAGTGTGAAAAGTAGTAAGTGAATGGTTGGTCCCTACCATATTTCTCCTGCTACACTGTTTATTTTAAATGGCATTTGGTAAATTGCCTGCTGCAGGTACTGGGCTGTAGCATGTAAGAGGCAACAGAGAATATTGCATCCAAGAAAAAAAAACACCAGCCAGGAAATTCTGTAGGTGGATAGGAATTGTAATAAAAATTCAGTGTAGCTGTAATAAAATACGTGCAGAGTACATGTGCCACGTGCAGAACTCATTTTGTCATTTTAACCTCTAATTGGCTCTTTTATTCCATAGTCCTTTATTCTCCCCAGTTCATTAGCAATTCATCAGAATTTCTACAGCACCTCTGGTCCCCTCTGTCTGGCCTTCAAGGATTTCAGAAGCCTCTGGGCTTTTCCCCCGAGCACTCGCTTAGTCCTTCAGCATTAATTTGTCCCCAGAACACCCAAAACTTCTGCCAGCTCTCTTACTAACATCCAGCACTGGCAAAGTCCTTCAGCTTCTTCTGAGTATCTCGCTTAATCTTTAAAATCTTTAATCAATCTTTAAGAGAGTGACACTGTGACAGGAATAATCTGTGGTTAATGTTGTATTAAGCTCAGAGGGGCAGGTGAGGGCATCCAGCTAAGAGAAGATACAGAACACAGCTCTTGACCATGGGCAGCCAAAGGTGGGAGAAGTGGCTGGCACTCCATGGCATTGCCTGGTGTCTTCAGTTTAGGAGAGGCTATGAAAGGGTCATGGCCAAGCATTGCGGCTTTTTGGGTCTTGTTTGAAGAGAGAGAGTAGTTAAACTTGATACATTACAAATACAAGTTTCAGGGTTTTTTAGGCTCATCTTCTTATATATTACACAGTCTATAGTTCGTTTGAATATCCAACATGGTTATCATCATAACACTATTTACTATTTTCTTAAGTATTATATATAGAGAGTTCTGGGAACTCTATTGGTATTTTTACTACTGCTTGATTTTATTTGTTAAGCATACCATGAAAAATGTTATTTTGAAGTCTCAGTTTAAAAAAAACAAAACACCATGATAGAAAAATGGACAAACCATCTCTTATGATAACTAAGTTTAAATAATTTTTCTCTGATCAGAACATGTAAAGCACTTTTGTTTACCCAGAACAGTGTGTCTGTCTTCAAGGGCTTGAAGTTAAAATCGCGAATTTTGAAGTGATCCACAAAATCTAAAACCTAATAGTTTTAAAGATGACATAATAGTCAAATTTTATTCTGCTTATTTTCTCTTTACTGTATAGCGAAACTTTGAGAGTTTGTTTTATTTATGATAGATATTCTGTCACTTGTAAAATGTATTGGTAGATCCATAGGGAGGTGGAACTTCCTGATATATCGAACATCATAGTGACTTAAACCAGGGCTGACTTAGTAATGCAGATGTCCTGCAGATTCTCTGTGTAGATGCATTTCTAGGCAGTGAACACAGCAGAGTGAGTGTTATTTCTCTTCTACAGGCTTCCATGATCAAATTTGACATCCCTAGTCTGCCTTGAATCGGTCAAAATTCTTCCATCCTTTCCCACCTTCTCCCATTTTTCCTGTACCTGCGCTCCATATGCTGCAGAACTCAATTGTATTTCCTAATCACTTGCAAATAAAGAAGTCAGCATTTGTCTGATATTGCTGGACATGAGTGGTGGGATGAGTAGCAACTTTAGAAGTTAAATATGATGCAGAAGGGGATGTTAAAGGATGTATGATGGAAGTGTCCAAACAAGGAATGTGCTGGTGGGACACTGCACAACTGCATCTCTACAGTGCTAGAGTTTATCATGGGGGAAAGGTTTCTTAGCACTTGGTGATGAGTTTGGTTTTCAGCTTCATGCATAGAGGCAATAATCGACAACAAGTCTGTCACTCAAAGATATGATACACTCCTTAAATCCCAGTTGGACAGGAATCATTTTATTAAGCATAACCTATGAACATACATTATACATTCGTTTTACTGTTGTTCTTGGGAACAAAGTATCTGTGGTAAATTTATATAATAAGAAACACTTTATTTTCTGCAGTGCATATAGTCAAAGTTTTAATAGACTAATCCTTTAGATTTTTATGGTACTTTTCCTCCTAGATACAAGAGCAGTGAGCAAATATTATGTGCCTCTTGTCACTTCTTTGAGGTCGTTAGCAAATACAAGGGGTACAGTATCTGCAGTGAACTGTATGCACAGATGCAAAGTAATATTTACACATTTAAGAAATACTTTTATTAGTAGATATGTTTATCCAAAATACGTGGAATTATGTGACTTTGGAAAAGTAACTTTGAGATTATTCTTCTGATGCTTCCAGGATAGATTATGCATTTCACATATTCAGAAAGTGAACACTGTATTGTAGTCCGACATTCATTTTGAATTATGGTTGAAAGTTACCTGCTTTGTCGTGGTGCTGTTCTGCTCAGTAAATGTATTTCAGTTTCTTATGTAAGAACTGTCTTGGATTGTAGGCACTGAATGGCTCTACCTTAGAAGAAAAGCAAGTTTTCTGTTAAAGAATCCATTAATGTTAAAAAAATGATGTTTTAGATAGGATGGAGGGTGTGGGGGAGATGGAGACAAGGCAGCTGATGACAGTGAAATTTTCCAGTTGAAGCTCAGTGGGAAAGTCAAGTAAGACTGGTTTAAAAAAAAGTTTCCCCTAAGAAGTGGGGAAACAGCACAGTTTCTCACCACCTGGTAAAGACCAGATCCAATGAGCAGGAAGAGCTGCCATGTGTAAAAATGTGGACCAGATTTGGGATGCATAATTCTAAGGTCACGCTAAGGGAAACTGAGCCTCAGTCTTTCCTTTCGTTAGATTTGTTTGCTTTACAAAGAGCAAAGACGCTTAAAGATGAGAAATTCCTTTTGCTCCAACCACTCCAACTTGATCCTGGAATCAGAGCTCCTTTCAGCAGGGGAGAAGGAGAGCATTTCTAAAAGCCTGTCAGCTTTTTGAGTGGTGACCATAGAGTTTTCAGGTTTTTGCATTGTCGGTAATAATTGTTCGTATTTATTAAGTCTTACAAAAAATGTATCTGAGAAGTATGTGGAGATGATTACTTTTGAGCTACCAGGTCCTCGAGTGCTCAGGTGTGGAAGGTGCTTTTTTTAGGTACAAATACCATGATATCTGGTGTGGTAAAACCCCCTTTAACCTGTTGTGGTTTTTTATTGTTGGAGACCTGTTAGAGATTTGTAGCCACACAGCAGTGTTTTGTAAGAAATGCCTGACAACCAAAGGAAGAAGTAAGAGCTTGGGGCTGGGGGACAAGCCATTGCCAGGAGGTAGTGAGTGCTGGAATGAGTCTGAAAAGCACTCCAAATGACCCCCGGCGCTGTTTTCAGTCTCCCGCCTTCTCCCTCAGCCCTTTCCATTTCCAAATGGCAAGGTGATGCCACTTAGGCGTGTCCTGGGAAGCCTGACGAGGAGCCCGGCGCGGTGGGCGCCGGCAGGCGAAGCTGCAGCGCTGGGCTCAGATCCCCGCACCGGCCTCGGCCAAACGCAGACCCCGAGGGGGCTGGGACCGCGGGCGGCAGGAGCGGCGCAGGGAGGAGCCGCGGGCGCTGCCAGCGCCGGGACCTGCCGCGGGGAGGGGCGGCCCGGGCCGGCTCCCGGCGCGGCTCCGAGCGGCGCTCTCTGAGCGGCGCTGTCCCAGCCGCGCTGCCCGCCCGCCGACACCCTGGGGGCGAGCGGGTCCGGCCGTGGAGGAGCGGCAGCGTAGCCGGGGGATACCTGGATCGAGAGGGGGCTGCCGCCTCCCTCCCGCCCATCTGCTGCGGCGAGCGGCTGGTGAGTGCCGAGAGGTGCGTCCCGTCCGGTCCCTTCGGACCCGGCCGTGCGCTCACAGAGCGTGAGGATGTGGGTTTAACTTAGCGGGTGTGTAGGTTCAACTCAGTGCGTGCCTTCGGTTTATTTACACTGCCAATGCTACTTAGTAGTGCAAGTAGACTCCTGGGCTTGTGAAAGACTTCAGCCGGGTAGAAGTGCTGGGGAGTTTAGCACAAGACCGTGCCAGAGTTAATAGCCCGCTGAGAAAAGCAAAACGCACCCCGACTTCAGATCCCCAGCTCTTTGAGCAGATGCGCCGCGATAAAAGTGGTATATGAGGTTTATCATTTGACCTTCGGAGCGCGGCTCAGCTAATGGGAGACTTAAAACCTAGTTCATGCTTGGGAAATGAAGTGTGTGGGGGAACTTCTGTGTTTAGCTGTTGAAGAAAATTATTGCTGAACTGCCAGTGTAAAACTGCTTTGCTGTGTTTTCTGTAGCTAAATGCAAAGAATGCCCTGTATTTATCCAATAGGTGTGACTGCTGATTTGTACCTGCCTGATGTGCCCTGACATTCTCACTGAGTCTCTGCTTTCTTTAATATACAGTAGTTGTGAAATTATGTTAGTACTTTTGTTAAAATACAAAGAAAAGTGCTATTATTAGTAACAATTCTTTAAAGATGTTCAAACATGGCTTTTAAATTTGGATAGAAAACAAAAAATCTGATTCTAAGCAGATGGTCAAGAGGTTTCTTAACCTTTTATGTCATGCTGATATAGTCGTGGTGATGGTAGGTAGAGCTGGGGCTGCATCCTTAAGAGTGTTTGTTGGTTTTGTGTCCCTTTACAGCTGTAATAATTTAAATGTTAATTCCACAGCATGATAAAGTAAGAACCTGTGTAACTTTCAAAGCAAGTAACTCTTCTTACATCCAGAAAGAGACATATTTTGTTTCCCCCACCACCCCCGTGTAAGCAGGAGTAGAGCTATTTTTGATCAGAATATTTTCAATTACAAAAACTTAAATGTCTTTCCTATGCTAATGGAAAGTCAGTACATTGTGTAAATAAGATTTGATGCGATGACAGTGTGGCAGTTGTAAGTAGTGTTTGGGGATTATTTTAACAGCTTTCTGTGCTCCTTAACTGTGCTGAGATATACCTGTTTTCCAGAACTATGCACATTTTTTCTTGAAATAGTATGGTTCAAATTATTTCTGCTTGTAGCTGCATCTCATTCCAAAACTCAGGGTATTTGAAGCTGTTTTGGACTGTTAATACATTCTTTTTTCATTTTCCCTCCATAGATATGCTTCGAGGGGCTTTTTGGTTTTTAAAAACTTCTGGAAAAGAATTCAGATGTTCCTTGTTGTTGCATCTACCTATAGTTTAATTCTATGTATTGTAAATTTTGACCTTGAAAAGATTTTGTAAGGTAAAGCACTGCAATCGATTTCTTTAGTCAAAGCCCTGCAAATGATTTTTAGAAATGGTCTGCTGTTGTTTTGCTGTCTGTGCCAGTAAAAGTAACTTTAGCTTAAAAGAAAAGCAAAATCTATTTCTGAAGGACTGAAGAATACTGGTTTTCCCACCCTTTGCAGTCTCTCCCAGCTCCCTCACCCCACAGCTGCTGCTGGTGGGTCAGTTTATGTGCCAGCTTGGCAACGCTGGTTTGCCAGTGCCCAGCTGTACATGAGCTGTGGTCCTGGCACAGTGACATCTGGAAACTCCCTGTCACAGGAATTGCAGCTCCCAAGCCAGCCTGCGACACAGGAAATGAGCTCATGGTGTCTCAGGTTCGGGACGGGACAGCTTCTCAACCTCACAGGCTGTGGAGGCTGATGGCAGGGATAGCTGGCTCTCAAAACACTTGGAGGAGGGGAAATTCCCCTTCTACAAACCTTTTCTGCTTCATAACTGTCTTCTAACCTTATGGTACAAGTACTTAGATTGCTGAAAATCTGCTTGTTAATAGGGCAACATTAGTTGATAAAGTGGGTATTTATAGACTGCAGAAAATAAACTGACCATAACGGAATTCCTCAAAAATAGGAGCTACATTTTATCAATCCTCAAATGGCTGCATTAATAACTGTAGCAGGTAAACTTGTGTGCTGATAAAATAAGAATTCAGGACTCTTCTAGAAGCTGAAATACATATATTTCATATACTTAAAATACCTGGTGGGGGGAGGGGAAGGAAAAGACAGGCTTGGCTTGTTCTGGGAAGCGTCTGTATTTTGTACAGTGAAAGCTTTTCAGAGAAGACCTAGTGGTTAACAGCTGAAATGGAAAAGCAAGAATCAGGGTATTGAGAGAAACCAAGCACCACAAATGATAGCACTGGAGTAAGAGCTGGAGAATTTGAAAAATGTCTAGCTGAGAGCCAAAATGGAGATCAACAACCATAAAACATTAAAAAGCTGTTTGACTTGCTAAAGACCATTGCAATGATAGATAACTAGATGTCTCCCATAAAGCCCAGTATCAAACACCAGGCACCACCTGTTACTCCTGAGAGCCCTGAGAAAAAGCAAAGATACAGAGAATTTTGGTAATGTGAAGGAGGAGAGAACCCTCCTGGAGAGTTGCTGTGCGCTGGCTGGCCCAGCAGGCAAGATCTGGAGAGCATTTAACTGAGCTTACAGATTGAGAGACCACGTAGCCTATTTGCCACATTGGAAAATGTTAGCGTCTTAAGGGACTACAGGGCCACTATAACGTTTCATCTAGGATAAGACTTAACAGGTAGTGCTGGGATTGTTAAATGTTGCTTATTTCAAAAATGCACTACTTCTAGAATCCAGCTGGTTTAGATGAAATTTTAACATAAAAAGATGTTTTTGTTACTTCACACATCGTGTTCATCTCAGAACCGTGATGCTTTGTAGCTGACAGGTCTGCAAAGTCCATAAAATCTGGACTGGTCCAGCTGGCTGAGTAGTGCAATGCTGACTACAGCTTGAAAGGCTTTAGATAACTTTTAAGTGAAATTTGAGTTTTGTCCTACCTTAAATGAAAAATGTGAAGTTTTAAAACAGGTTACTTTTGGTTTTGTGCAAGGTACAGATTTTGGTTTGGGTTTTTTTTTTTCCTGTATGGTTAAAGCAACCCTCAGCACTTGGCTGTTTGTCATCTTCTAAAGATCTATAAATTATCTGTATTAGTATACCAGGTTTCCACTACGTCATTCCCTCTTGGATTTGCACTTCTATCATTCCCAATTGCAGGCATTATGAGTCCAGATGGGATTTGTTGAACCAATGTTGTTTTAAGTCTGGTGTTTTGTTTTTTTTAAAAAGAAACTTAAATCAAAGAAAAATTCTTTCCGTTGCAGCCAAAGGAACAGGTGAACTTAATCCAGCTCTAAAACGAACACGCTGGTTGGGCAGCACCAAATCCTACATAGTTTCGGTGTGGTGCAGCATTACTTTATTTCCTCAAGGGCTTGCAATGCAGTTGGCAGACGTCTGCTGGGTAAGCTGCATTCATTGTTAGCTCCACAAATAATAGATGGATTACTCCATAAAACCGTCATGAAGCAATGTTGCCTTTGCAGAGCATGGTACTTTCCAGATACAACACTCTTCCAAGCTGTTGTTTTGAACTGCGTGGCTGAAGTGCTTTCTGAGCACTTCCTCTTACCAAGCACCCAGTTATTAAAGATGATTCTGGTTTTCTTCCCTTAGCGGTCCAGCTGGCATAATTTCTAAAGAGATGATCTTGTTTAAAATACCTTGTGTCCATCTAGAGAGGTGGGTACCTAAATGGGATGTATTAAACTTATGTAGGTTAACACTTTTTCTAACTGTATTTAGTCTTCTATTAAGTAGGGCCGCCTGCATTAAAAACTGTGTTTTCTACAACCTCATTATTCAGAATACCTGTCCAACTGCTGCAGAGCTTTCAGATGTAAATTCTCGTAAGTGAAAACCCCGCCTTATTGGAGCATACCAGATCCTGAAGCAGTCTGAGGAATGCAGAAAAAATTAACTTCAACATTGAAATACAGTCTGAATACAGACTTCCCAAAGACTGCATTATCAAAGATTCTTATTTTTAGGGTTTTTTTCATGATGAACATGTTCTTTGATTTCCCATGCCCGCTTCTTACTAAAATCTGACTGTGCTTTTAGTTGTTGCATTTTAACTGGCTTATTTGTTCGTCCTCTAAAGGAAAGATTCTCGATCAGCTGTTTCCTTGGGCCATTGTTACATCTCTCAGGAAGTTCCCCGTCACTGCAGTTGTGACAGAGGAGACAAAATACAACAGAGAGATAAAAATGTGATCGAAGAATATATTTTAGTGTGACAGCTGCAGGTGAAGTTTTGCTGTCAGTGGATTTGCAGTCACTTCTATAGAGCATGACACAAATGAAGTACCACCGTACAGAATTTTTGATACCCATAAACATGAATGAAACCAAACTCAGGTGACATTAAACTTGTCAAATTACGTAACTGTCTTGCATTTCTTTAAAAAAAGAAAAGTTACTGAACCAAATGAAAATGTACAGCCCAGCTTACATTCTAGAGAATTGAGTCCCGGTTCTCCTTAGCTATGACTGAATGAAATACTTAATCAGATGGCTACCTTAGCATGCAAAGTAGTCTGTTTTACTTTAATATGGCATTGAAAGAACTTCAAGGCAAGCAGGTGCTTCCATTGCCTTGCTCAAAGACTCCATGGAAGTGGACAGAACTCAATAGTTTCTCAGGGCTTAGGAATAAAGGAAGAATCAGCTTGATCTGTTAAAATTTTTACAGCTTGAAATGGTTTATAATAGCTTGTTCAAAAGAAGAACAAAGATAGAATTATATGTTGTGATACTGATGATGATCGTTTCTTTGAATTTACTAGTTCTAAAAAGTCTTTCTGAAGATAGTGTTTAAAACAAAAGGTATGTGGGTAGATATTACATCCATTGAAAATCAAGCATTTTATCTTTGATCATATTAAATGGAAGCTGCTGGGCTGTCTGGAACAAAAGTTATTAATTCCAATGTCAGTGTTCACAAGGGGCACAGATACACTGAAGGGCCCAAGCCTGTGTGTGTGTGTTGGGACTGCCCAGCTGCCGTGGGCACAAGTCAGCTTGCATCTCTGTTTGGAACGTGTCTGCCTTGTGCATAAATGTGTGGTTTCCTTCATAAAGTGATTTGAAACAGCTACTGAAAATAATGTGTTGGTATCTCAATTGCTGCACCCTGCAGGTGTTATGGACCTAAAGCCAAAGGATGGTGGGTCTGTCTTCTTGAAGGGCTGGATATTTGCAGTATCTCCAGGCTTTATTTTCAGTTATTGCAGTAGACAGTAACTTTGATCAGTGTACAGCATTTCAAGTGATAATATGGACGTGTGAAACTAATTTAGAAACAGAAATGTAGCAGCATCGCTGTGCAGCCTATCTCTTGTGTGAGTGAATGTGAAAATAAGCAGCTAGAAATTCCTAAAATGCTGCCAGACAGCTCGAGAGGAGCTTTCTCTGCCTTGATGTCCAGCTCTCTCTCTGTCCACTGAGGTTTGAAGTTGCCTACAGTGCAAGGAAAAAACAGACTGTTCAAACACAGCGGTATTTCACGTAACTAATATGTCTCTTTAGACGAAAATGAAGTTCAGCCAGCCACTTGAATTTACTCTCTATGCTCAGGAGAAAGTCCTCCATGGGCTTGACTTGCCTGGGCCAGGGGAGGGGGTACCCGTCAGGAATGTGTGGAATTGGAGGCTGGAAAAAATATGCTTGTCAAGCAGCATATTCTCTTGTTCTAAGCGGTTATCTAAATGAAAGTGATTTCCCAGGGCATCTGGCTCGGCACATGATCTAGAACAAATAGCAGAGGATTAATTTTCATCTCACAAGTGAAGGATTTAGCTCTGTCTAGGGGAGATGCTGTGCGGGGGGGCTGCCAGGGGTAGCATTCCTGTCGTCAAAGCACTTTTTGCTCAGAATTAGCATTCAGGCAATTAAATGGCTCAGCTGGCTGGGCAGGCTTAGAGCTCAAAGCTCTCAGCAAAGGTATCAGGGAAGAAAATAAGTTAGAAACTTCCTTGTTTATCTGCCTTAATCTGTATGTTGTGTCTTTCTGCAAAGTTCAGTGTCTGTAATGCAAACCTTGCAATTTGAACTTAGAATGTTGTTGATTAAATTTGGAATTAAAAAGGTAACATTAAGTTAGCCAAAGTAGTTTGTAATCAGCTGATTCTGGTTTTTAAGGAAGTGTTGATTTATTCTTCTAAGTAGTACATAATTAGTGTTCTTTCTTCCTCTTCCTCTGTCTCCTCCTTCCTCATCCAGCCCATCTAACTTGGGTAACAAACTCCTATCTGAGTGTGATGTTTGACCTTTCATGTTATTTAGCAAAATAATGATCTCCAACTTATTTTAATACTTTACAAAAATAAGATTATAGTTAAGATGGGAGAAATTGACTGCAGTGAGGACCTCACACAAATTTTGATCTTGAGCCATAGTCGCTTTTCCAGTGTTAATAGTTCTCGTTTATTTACATTTTGTTTGAAAAAGATGAAACTTTATAAGAAAATCTTTTAATATCCTTTATTTACAGCACAGTCCATTTCTTTACTGCCTTTAGAATACATGTCTCTTGGAAGCAAGAGCTTCTCTGTCAGCAATATTTCAATCTTGGAATTATTTTTTTGTAAACTTGGGAAAAACATGTGGTTGTGTTCTATCTTTTTGGAATTCATAATGCTCCTGCTAAAGAGCTAGTCTACTTTTCAGAAATTTTGGTATGTCTGCTGAAGGGGCTTGATTTATTTAAATAAGGTATTTCAAAAGAATGTCTTTAAAAACATGAATATGCCTCGTTTTCAATAGAAATTGGAGATAGGAAAGAAGGTTATTGAAGCCAGCACATAAATGATTATTAAACAATCTCTGCTGTGTGGTCCTGTCTCCTGCAGGTTTTCAAAGCACACAGGCAAATTGCAGTGCAAGGTGTGGATGGTTACACAGTTCATACCAAAATCTCTTTTTATAAATAGTGCCTATAACTTAGTCTTGTGCAAAATGATCCTGTTCCTGTGCATCTCAGCCATTACTTAGCTGTGACACAGCTGTGACACTGTCAAATTCATGGACTGTCTATTCATTTGACTTCTAGTTTGGTTTAATCACTGAGAAATTTACATAACTTCACTCTTAACATATTGTTGAACCAATTTAAGCCCTTCAAAACATCTCTGGCGATGTGGGTGTGCCTCCTTTCTATTTCCCTGTGTTGTGAAAAACAAAGATGAGAGCAGAGCTTTACTCACTTTAGAATAGTTATTTCTGAGCATCTGAAAACCCTGCAGCTCTGTTAACTTGGCTCTGTTTGTTTCATCAGGAACATCACAGACCCATCGAGGACTCGGAGCATGGCCATGAGCAGCGTCAGTGACTCTGTGGTTCTGAGCAATGGCAGCATCTTGTCAAATGCCACTGGCACAGGTATTGTTGCAGCTAATGATGGAGACGCCACAGCCCAGCAACTCCCATCCAAGGAAACCCCAAGAACAAAACCAAGTCCAAACGGCTGCCTGCAGCTTAATGGTACAATCAAACCGTCCTTTCTGCCTTTAGACAACCAAAGAACTCAGCAGATGTTGTCGCAGTGCTGCCACCCTTGTCCATACCATCATTCTTTAAGTAGCCATAATAGCAAGCAAGAATGTAATTCAGTGGTTGGCAGCTCAGCACCATCTCCCATGACTTCGTGCTGCATGCAGCCACACACTGAGTATTCAGCATCTATTTGCCAAAAACACAACCCCGTCTATCAGCCTACCTGTTGTCTTCAGCCCTCCCCATCCTTCTGCCTTCACCATCAGTGGCCTGACCATTTCCAGCATCACCCTGTGCAGCAGCACATAGCCAGGATAAGGTAAGCAGATTGCAGTATTTTTTAGTTCTCAGTATGGGTAACCTTTTCCATAAATGTTTAATTTTCTTACAAAAGTAGAAGATTGAAAATTTTGGATGATGAACTAGATTTCTTCACCAGTGGTTTTTACAGGTTAATCTTTGATGCATTACCACCTTTTTTTTTTCCTGAAGAAATCAAGTTAGGAGACTAGTGTTGCAGGGCTGCGTGAATATTCCTGAAGTGAATTAATTCTGAGAGGAAAAAAAGGCTGGTTTTTTCTTTTTCCTGGGGATTGTTTGGAAGCTCATTAGCTCTTCTACAAGACACAGCGTACACCTATATTGTGTGAAACAAACCGATACAGGAATAGCTAAGAATACACCAAAAGAACTGGTGTGTTTGCACAGTCTAACCAAAACACACATTTCCTTAAAAAGATGCTTTTAAAAACACATTCAATAATTCTAGTCATAAGTGTACTGGGTGTTTTTTCTTTGTCAGGTCAGCTGGCTCAGTGGGTTGCCCCCATGCCTTTTTAGTGTATGTTACCTGCTAAACTTTGAAGCTATGCTTGGACTGAGAAATTTTGGATTGTTCCAGGCTTTACTCCTTTCTGTTCTCTGCTTCATACAAATGTGCCTCTTTATACTTGATAGCTTTGGAGTTCCAGTGACAGTCCCAGCTACAAGGAGCAGCAAACACAAGGAAAATCTTCTACAGCCTCCTGGTCCTGGGCAAAATCAGTCAGTCCAAGGGGCAGTTTCTGAAAACCAAATTCACTGTTGAAGAAAGACACTTTGAAGCTTTTAAGCAAGGTTATTTTTTTCTGAGTTGCAATTGGGCCAAAATTGGTGAATTTTCATTGGAGTACTAAAAGCTCACCTTCTCCCTGTTCTCCAACATCTGCAGCCTTGTTTGAAATTTTGAGCTACAAGTATTTCTCAGTCAGTTGTAATGATTCTGTCTTGATGAAATATATGAACTAATTTTAAACTTCTGAAAATATCAGACTGGGAAAAGTATGTAATGTGGAAAAAGTCGAAGTGAATAAAGCTTTTTTTCATTAAGGTGAAAGCAGATGCAAATAAGGATGATAATACAAAGTGCAAATCAACTTTCTTCTGCCAGTTATTCCACTTAAAAATGGAAAAAATCTTAGTTGTCGGAACTGCTTACAATCAGACATGTTTTTTCCACCCCATACTTGTTTAAATGTCAAGTAAAGATGAAAACTCTCATATAATTTTGTATGCAGAGGTATGCAGAAGGTCAAGCCATTACAGAATCAGTCAGTCATACTTTTCAAACTGTCAGAATGGATGCACTGATTTCACTGGTTTTCTCCCTGTGCAGCAGGACTGTTAAACTTCATCTGTATTCCATAGTCTGGGGGAAGGGAAAAAATGCAGTCCATAATCTGGGGTTCTATTCTTAGCCTGTAAATAAGAACTGTGAAAATTTCTTCTGGATAAAGTAAAATAATGTAACACTTCACAAGTACAAAGACTGCTTGAACATCTCTGATTGGGCTCTTGAGCCAGGATGCTTTTTTTCTTTCTTCTTGCACTTCCTTGCCATAGTACACATTTTTACATGAATGTACATAAATTATAAATGATGATTTATTGTAAATGGTTTGTCTTACTGTTAGCAGTCAAAACAAGATGCTATCCGACCTTTAAGGCACTGATACTTATTTAACCAGCTGTATGTGTTAGCATACTCTGCAGTTTGATTGCTGTTTCGTTTCTGGACTTGCTTCTAGCTAAGGCAATAGAGTGCTAAAAAGTGCTAAAAAGAATAGGTGATAAATGTGTATTCATTTTCTACATGCTCAGGTAACTTTCTGTACACAGAAGAGTAACACTTAGGTGTATGGTGTTTTTAAGTGATCTTTGTTTCATACTCTAATTTTATTGCAGTTTGAGCTTCTAATCTGCACAACAGCTTATTCTCCACATATTTTTTTATTACAAGGCTCACTGGAAATCATCCAGCTTTGTAACATGTGCGTGTTTTAACAGGGTTGTTTAAAATACACGTTCTCATACAATACAATAATTAAATTCAGTGTATATTCAAACTAGATTTAATTTGGGTTCTTTGTATTTTTAAAAAATGCATTCAAATATTGTTATAATTTTAAGAAGGGGGAAAGATGTGATTAGATAGAGGGGGATGAACACTCTTTGCAAACTGTATCTCTCATGCTTACAGTTCTGGGCAGGTAACCAATTGTTTCAGCACGACAGGTTTTGTCAGGTTTTGAAGCCCAAGGCTTAACATTTGTCAGTGACCTAATATTAAAGGAATGTGGCTCTTGTATATCATTGCAGATTGGAGTGTGTAAAGACAGATTGAAATAATGCCACACTTGTCCTATCCTCTTAAAGCTGGCTGGATCTGGAATTTTGTAGTGGGTTCAGCTTTGAAATTGAAACTAAATTATATGGAAACCTCATCTATACACCCTACCTTGGAAGTCTTTGGCAGCTGGTAATTTTTTTAGATTGGTGAAAAAGTCTTGTAGCATAAAAGAAAATATTTTTGTTGGTTTGCAACATGATTGTGGCAAAAAATTCTACTGCTAAAGTAAGTAAAATACGTCAACTGCTGGTTTTAATGATTCTGATTATTTTTGTATGTTTTTCTGAGGTTAAAAGATCTTGAGTAAAGTTTTTTGTGTTATTTTGTAGTAGTTCATGCAAACATGTTCATACCTCTCTTTTTAGTGGGCGCATTATCTTGACCACAAAAACACTCTCTGGGAAGTTCTCACTGTCTCTCCATATCAGAATGCAGTTGTCTGGGAATTTAGTTTGCTTTCTAACAAACCATTTCTAAACTTACCAGTTTGGAGCATTATATGATTAGTGCTTTTAGTAGTGTTGGCAGACTTTTTTTTCCTGCCCTGCCCCTTTGGAGGACTCATGCTGAAGTAACCCTTTTTGCCAGAACGCATTTGTGAATCTCAAGAAACCTATGGAGCTTAGAGGCACTGGGAGGTGGGCAGTTATTGCCCCTCATTTCTGCCACCTGCTTCTGTAGTCATCAGCAACCTTCAAGGTGGAGCAGAAATGAGGAAAAACAACCAAGTAAGGCTGTCAGTCGGAAGAAGTGGATTAAGCACGAAGACTGATTCATGACAACTGGAGGCACTGAGTTAGGAGCCACTAGGAAAGTGTAAAACTGTGCAGCCCAGCAGCATGTTTAGTGGGATGAAAGGAGGATAAAATAAATAATGAAGGGTTGTACACTTCAGGAGAACGAAACACTACGATAACAAAAATAAACCCAGAAAATTCTTACAGTCTTTCCTGGTATTTTTCGAAATCTATTATTTGTATAGGAACGTGTGCATGTAAATAGGAGGGGAAGAGGAAGAAGGTGCAGAGATCGTTCAGTAAGTTGTCTTAGGATTGTGGAAGGCACGGGATAACAGTGGTGGTGTCTCTGGTATCAAATTGGGCTGCTTCTCTCAGACTTGTATGGGAAGCTTTTAATAGGAAAATGCCAGTTGAAGGCTGCCTGTATCCTTCCTAATCTTGATATTCTTTTGGAATCTCTCTTTGATGATAAAATTTAGAAAGCTTAGGTCTGTGGATTCAGAGACAAAATGTAGGGGAGAAGAGTTCGGGGAGCTGTGGAAAAACTGCTGGTGCTGCTGATAAGGAAGATGCTCCAGACTGCCAGTGTGTGTGGTGCTTGCACTTTTGCAGCATCAAACCAATAAATTCATACAAGTACTCTTTGCTCACAGCAGACCTGCTTTATATCACCTACTGTTATTTACATTTCAAGACTATACTGTTAACGCTTTTGACTAAAGCAGATAAGTAAAGAGAGCTGTTCTGAAAAACATCTGAATTATCTGTGGTGAAAAAGACAGGATAAAAGGATGTATTGGATGATCTCTCCACGATCATACAATCATCTCTAGCTAGAACATGAAAAAAAAAATCTGTTTAAAGCCTTACAGAGTCATTAGTTTGGCTGAAATTTAAGACTTTGTAAGTTGCCCCTCATCCCCCACCAGCCTAGTTTGGAGTAGCTCCCAAAGCTTAGTTTAAATTGCTGTTTAGTTTTCGCTTGCTAGACCAATTTATATTCTAAAGAAGGCAAAAACCAGCGTCAGGAAACTGGTAAAGCATTCATACCTCCAGACTTATAGTACAGCTTTCTTTCAGTTAGATTTAAACCTTCTTTTGAACTGTTTTGGCATTGCAGATTTATGTGGCGGTTCTGGGATTCTGGGTTCTGCTGCGTCTCAGAGTTCTGTGCCACACACTGCTTAAACAGTGCTGCAGATCTACTTGAATACTTGCACTTCATTTAGTACTTAAAAGATCTATAAAAATGAAAAAGCTGTGAAGTGAGAGTAGAATATTACAACTCCCTCTTACCCATTTTATATTTTCCTTCTAGTTACTTCACATAAAGATTAGAACCAGAAAAAAAAATCTCTTGTTTTTTCAAAAAGCAAGGGAATGTTTGCCAAATACCAATCTTAATAACAAGACTTTGTTATGAAACAGTTCCCTGCTTGATTCCAGGAAAAGGATAATTGTTATCTAGTACATTCTGCATGGCTTGCAGAGCTGATAATATGTATACATGTGTATAAAGTATTTTCAAATATTCTCATTTCAACAACATTAACTGTTCACAACAACTCCTATATGGAGTTTTTTAAACAGCCTATCCTATCTTAATATTTTCCATTTTGAAAGTTGTTAGCTTCTGCTTTATTTGATGCATTAAGAGACATTTTTGTTTTCACTTGTTATGTGAATTGTATACTAATGTAATTTGTACAAAATAAATATGCATATACTGTGTTAAAATGTTAATAAAAGAGACTTTCTGCCTTCCTCTAGGAAGATTAAAGATAGGTATCTTTAAAAAAACCCTTTAGGTCAGGTTGCTGAAGATCAGATTTCTGAAGCGTTTTATCAAGCTTCAGCAGGTAAAAGGCACACAAGCTGTTACCATCATTTCATTCGGTGTTCAGGATGTTGCAAACCTCTTGGTTCATGCTGTAGATCTGGAGTTCCTGTGTATTGCTAATTTGTATGGAAACAATTCTGCCTCTATTCTCATTTAAGTCATTTTTTTTTATGCCAAAATAGGAGTTCTTTCCATAATGGAGAGACTGGAGGTGTGTGGGAACCACAAATTAGACGCTCCCTTTTGTGAGCATTAACAGTCCCATGGCTTACTTGGGGATTTTGAGGTAGCTGAGAAAAAGGAAAGGGAATGTGAAGCCATCTCATGCATCCAGGTCCAAATGTGGGATTCTTTGTTGTGCACATGTGGAGAAAGAGCTCTCCCTGGGACCAAATGAACTGGTTCTTTTTCTTTCTTGAAAATTATTTTTCGTGTCCGTCTAATTTGAGCTGTGCTTTCATTTTCACACATTTTTATTTTAGTCTTGCATTATCCCTGAGGATGATACTTTAAGGGTTTTATTCTGGTTTTTATTAATTCATTTACTCTTCCCATGATAATTATTGTGCATTGTTGGCTGTGCAAACAACATGCTGCACTTTGTAGAGCTGAAAGCAAAGGGCTGACACACAGAGACCAGAATACAAATAAAAATGCCATTTATCATTCAGTGGCTGAACAAATTAAAAATAACATGCCTAGAAAAATACTATGTGCACTTACAAAAAAAAAAACCCACACCTCATTCATTGGGCTGTCTAAGGGATTTTTGCAGGCTTTTAATTGTGTTGTTTGCACAGCCCACAATGCACAATACAGTTGTAATTGTACTAATTAATTGTTAGTATTTGTCTAGACTTCAGATTGCTTTGAATCAAGCATTTTTGACATAGGAAAAAGATGCTTAGAAGGTTCCTGCTCTGGTCTTAGTGCAGCTGAGTACCAGCCTGGCCACATTTTGCCCTGCAGGCTCTGCTACTTACAGGCTCCAGGCTCCACGTGTGCATGAAGATGAATTTCCCGTGCCCTGTATCCCTCACCTTTCCTTGAACAAAAGAAGACCTTGCACATAACCAGCGATCTGCTGGGCCTTTGAACTCGTCTTCAGAAGATGTAAAGCTGATAATGTGAGGGAAACCATAAAAAGCATGGGGCCTTTCTTTTGTACTAAATTGACTGGAAAACCAGCATCATCTGTGTTCAGTCTTGAAAAGGACTACTAATAGGTGGGAGTTTTGAGATTACTTTTAAAACTGAGCATTTGCATACATTTATTTAGGGAAAAAAACAACCACGGCAGAACAACCAAAATGATGGCAGTTTGTTGGAATGCTTTGACCATGTTTAGTTGTTCTCCAATACTTCTAATTCATTTGGAGGTTGTGGTAAGGTTCAGATGTGAGTAAAGAGAACACTAGACAACAAAGAGCAAAACTCTAAACTATGTGTGGCCAGTGACCTGATTTTCATCACTTTTAAAGATATGGGTTTTGAAAGATTCGGGTATTTCTACTTAAAAGTTTTCAGTCTTCCTTAGGATGGGGGAAGGGAGGAATGAGAAGCATCAGCTTTGGAAAGCTCTTCATGAGTTGCCATAATTGCCTCTGTCTCTAACTCCTTCCAAAATCACTTGTCCTTCCTCTCTGATATGTGTCAGTGTTGTCTTCATCTCCTAGTAAATAATAATAATTGCTGTAAATGCTTTTAATTAGTCAGTAGTGCTTGAACAGCAAAAATTAAAACAAAATAAAATCCCAAACACAATGCAAGAAAGAAATAGAGAGGGTGCCTGAGCAATCTGGCATTAATTTTGCTAAACTAAGATTGCTGTGAGATTTCTGTGCAGGATATCTGCTGCATAAAGGAATCTCTTAAAGCCTGGACTATCAATGCAAAATAGAAATGCAATGGTACCACTAACAGATCAGTGCAGGTGAGGGAAGTTATAGGTAGAAATCCTGATGATATTTCAGGGAACCTGGCCCCTCTATTTGCAAATTAGGGTGTGTTTTGTTTTTTTTTTCTAATAAAATCATAAATAGATGAATGTACTGGACTAGAAGAGCTTACATGCATCACTTCTCCCATATTTTCTGTCATGTTAATGGAACACCTTTCCACAAAATTCGTGCTTTACACTTCCAGTTTGTAGGATGTTTAGTTTGTTCTGTCAAATGAATGAACTTTTACCAACTTTTTTCTGAGCGGTGTTGATTACATTAAATCTCTTCTATAGCCTGTTTAATCTTGCAGTGGGTTTTTTTGGGTCTCAGCTGCAATAGTGGAAACCTTAAATGTTCAGTGAATATTCCCTTTTTTGTTTGGTTCTCGCTGAGCGTACAAAACAAATGCGAGTGTCAGGAGATGCAGCCGAGACTGTCTCATTATGTATGTACAGGTTTTTATCAGTGCCAGCGTAAGCTGAAGAGCCTTCTCTGTGTAACTGCATACTAAATCCTTTTAAATCTTTTAATTGAGTTGAATATACACTTGTTTTATATCACTTAGAAGTTATGACGTTCTAAGTGACTGAATTCACAGACATTGGAACAGCAGTTCAACACTGAAATATGTGTTTGAGGTGAAATACTTAATTTAGAACAAAGATACCTAAGTAACTATTTTCATTTGCTGCAAGAGATAAAATATGCAGAAAGATAAAAACTACTGTTTGTCCCCATAGTAAGGTGAGTAATTTGGAGGAATTTTAAGTGCTTTTAGTCTATCTTCAGACACACACTCTGGTGAAAAGAGGTTTTCTGAGACCAGAAACGAACTTCGTGGTAACTTACATTCACAAATTCTTACATCTGCACAGGAAGGAAGACTGAAGCATGTACCAGTTGAGGCGTGATTTATGGCAGTCTGAAGTCTCCCTACTCGAGTCAGACTTACATATGCTTAATGTCAGTCATTACTGCCTACAAGAACATTCATTTCAGCCTTTGTGGAGAAATACCATGATACAAATAGGCACTCATGTACGTCTCTTTCGTTCTTCTTGCTATCATGGGATGGGGTTTTTCTTCTACGTGTGTTGTGATTTCTTGGGTCACGTTAATTTCCTGTCTGTCAGAGAAATACAAGATGGGACTATGACCTTGTGTTGCTCCATTCAGCTGGGAAGTGTAATAAAAACAGCTTTGAAATAAAATATTTTGAAGGAAGGAACATTTTGCCAGTAAAAATGCTGAAAACTACTCTAGTCATCATTTAAATCCCAGAACGTATCTATTAACTTCACTGTAATTACCAAGAAAAGAAAAAAGACTAATGGTTTTAGAGTTGTGAAGGATCTTGAAATAATATTAGGCTGCTCCAAATTAGCTGTTGGCTTGTTTTCAAATAATGATTCATGGTGGTATTTTACTAAGCTTTTTTTAATTGTCTTAAATAGTTCAGAACTTTTGTTTAACTTGCCAGGCAGCACTATATGTGGTCTTGCTCGTAGTGTTTCAGAAGTTAAAGGAATATATATGTAGCTTCAACTAAACCTTTTGAAGAAGTATATACTTTAAATTGTGTGTAAGCTATGCCATTTGAAGCTGGGACAATCCAGCTTAAGTATGTTTGATGGCAGTTTTCTTATTGACAGTTTTGGAGAAGTGTTTAAAAGTGGCTACACTCATTGGAGAAAAGTTTAGGGAAAGAAGAATACAAGAAAAGTGTTTATAGGATCTGTATTACTTGGCTCCTTGATATACTGTCAGATTTTCCTACAGAGAAGATGATTTAATTCCTTTACAAGACAAGTGAATCAAGTAGATGCTATTAAGGAAAAGAGCCAGCTTTAGTAGTAATTGACAATATTTAGTCAGTTGTTGAAGATGAAAGAGGGAATACGTTAAAAATCAGTATTGCAAACATGAGTTTCTAAGGAATCTTAAACTGAAGACTTGGTAAGTAAATCCTGGGCTCCTGCATCTGTACCTTCCATATGGAGCAGCAAGGAAAAGGAGAGGGGAAAAAACCCAACAATCCCCCAGCTTTGGAGAAGATTACAGGAGCATTTCAATTTCAGGTCAATTTCAGGCCTGTATGATATAAATTTATAGAAGTTTTAATTTTCAGCATGTAATAAATCATACAGGGATAGAATAGAATAGAATATTTCATTTAGAAGGGACCTACAGGGATTATCTAACCCAACTACCCAACCCATTCAGGGCTCACCAAGTTAAAGCACGTTATTAAGGCCATTGTGCCAATGCCTCTTGACAGACCCTGACAGGTCTGGAGCATCAACCACCTCTCTGGGAAGTCTGTTCCAGTGTTTGTCCACCTTCTCAGTAAAGAAATGTCCAGTCTAAACCTCCCCTGACTCATCTTCGAACCATTCCCACACATCCCATCACAGATCTCAGGGAGAAGAGATCCTCAAGAAGCTGCAGAGAGCAGTGAGGTCGCTGCTCAGCCTCCTTTTCTCCAAACTAGACAAACCCAAAGTCCTCAACTGCTCTTCATAGGACATCACTCCCAGCCCTGTTGCTGAACTTCCAAATGAAAATACACACGTATGGGATGTCAATATGATTGCATTGACCTTCTCCCATCTCTGATGACTTGATGGAATCGTATTTTCCTGTTGTAAAGTGGCATGAGCCAGAAGTTTGTGAATGGGAGATATCAAAACTACCTGTTACTTTTTCAGAGTGGGTTAATAAAGTTTAATATTGATTTCATAGCAGAAAGGAAATGAATGAAATGTTGGCTTAGTTAAGTATGTAGGGTCTACCCCACTCTTTAGGATTTTACCCAGTGTGCATGCTGTAGGTCAGAAAGCATATACATGTTTATGCTTAAATTTAAATCAGAAATAGAGCAAGGATCACTCAGACAATGATTTTATGGCTTTTAACATCTTCCTTACAACTGCTTTCCTTGCAGAAGGGCAGTGTTATTTGTTCATACTTGCTGTGAACCTAGAGCTCAGTTGGAACTGAGAGGTAGGTAAGAACACAAGAAAAGGAGACAAGAACCTTTATAAAGCTTGCTATCTCAAGTACAAAAATGTGAATTGACAACTGCAATCCAGTTCCCAAATAGCATATTGATTTTTGGTCTGCATAGCTTCATTTGGCTTAATTTTATGCAAAAGAATAGTCTTAGCAGAAGTAATTCATGTGTACAACGTTAAGCAAAGCTGCGGCATTGACATTTCACGCATTTTAATGGGATGAAATAGGAGTTAGTTTCAGATAATTTCACCCAGATAATCTAGAGATTTAAAAAATAGATTTTTTTTGTATTATTCTTTGATATTTTAGGTGGAGAAAAACCCCTGAAAATTCATTACATTTTGCCTGCTTTCAGTAAAACCTTAAAAAAGCAACTTTTCAGAAAACTGAATTTTCTGCCTTATTTACACCATCCTTCTGCTGTGGGTTGCCCTATTCTTCCTTTAGAGATCTAAATAAGTAAAGCTAAGTGCAGCCAAATAAAATGCATATTTAAAGAGCATCTAGATAAAGTTCATGATTAGAATCAAGGAAAACTATGCATCATAGCAAAAAATTTAATTGGGAGTCTTTTTTGGCAACTTAATCCATTGGATTTGTTGTCTGAGTGACTGTAGTGATTGTTAAAATGATAAAGCACATAGGTGTTATATCTGATACAGCAGGAAAAGCTGGCTTCATATTTTAGAGCAACTCAGGTTGTGCTCGTGGTTCAATGACAGTCTGAAAACATGTGGATTTTCTTCCTCTGCAGGGATTTAGTTTGTATTGAATGTTCCAATGGAGAATGTACCATATGATGCATATCTCGTTCTATCCTGCAGGGATTTAGCTTATCCATGAGTGTAATAATGACAAAACCCTACCTTTTATCACTTCTGGTAACCAGATCTACCAACAAAGGGAATAGTTTCCCTCTGGCAAAGTAAAGCATTGAGGTTAAACACCTCATAATCCTTGAACAGGAGGGTCTTTATATTTCTTTTTGGTTGGTTTTTTTCAGTAAATACAGCTATTTATTGCAACTTAGCATTTTTGACTGAAGTGAATCTTTAAATTAAAAGAAAGAGTGCAAAGTTAGTTTATCTAATATGGCTTTTTACAGTTTTTTTATGTACCAGTATGTTTAGGCATCTGTGGTATACAAGATACTTCAGAAAGGAAATAGATATTATTTCCATCCTAAAGAGTACACTGTTTCACAAATATGCTATGTGTTTTTATGGGCGTAATATTATTTGTATCAAGGGAAATAATACATTCCTCTTAGAAATACCTACAGGAGGGAAAGTAGAATTAAGATTATGTGAGACTCTCAGTGTTTGTCTGAATTGCCAGAAACTGAAGGTGTTACACATTTACTGCAATGGCTACAATTTTCATTTACTCTAGACTCTTGTTTTGCTAGAGCAGTTATCATGATTGCTTCTGCTGCTGTTGTGTTGTCTGCAGTGCTGTCAGTGATTGCTTTACATCCCTCTGACACCTTTACGATAAGTAGCTGTAATGTATACATTTATTTTCGAACTTTTGTGAGCTCAGCACCAAAATGAAGGAGACCAGCCACCTGACCAGCTTTCTTTGAATGATAGTTTGGAAAATTGGGCTTTTCCTCATCTGTCAAGTTGCTGTCAGGGACCATTTCCGTACTACCCTTGTGCCTGGGTTTGAGCCCTGAAATTGTGGCTGGCTGTCACTGTTCATATCCAAACAATATTGAGTATGGATCTCAGCTGGATTTGCTAAGGGATGGCATTTATCAGCAGTCAGTACTTTCTCCATTAGAGACCAGTTCCTGCAATTAAATGGGAAAAGACTTTTACCTTGCAAAGGTTCGTATCTTTTTGAAGTGCTTCTAGTCCAGCCAGCTGGGGGTTCCTAATAAACTTCTTGACGGCAGGCAGTGCAATTAGTGCTGGTTCCAGCTGGGAGATGGTACCAGGGCTGGAAGCTGAGTCAGCTGCAGCAAAGCACCAGAATCAGTTGGATATTATATGTATTATAGATGGAGAGCAGCTTTCTGCTTCCCTTAACTGCTGTCTCCCAGGAATGAAACAGAGGAGAAGCACCCATGCTGAGTGCTTTAGATTTATGTGATGCTGTAGTTGTTTCCTCACACCTTAAAATAGGACACAACAATCCCAAGCCATGCCTTTGTGCTGCCCCATGTCAGGGTGGTAACCCCACAGGCATTAATTTCAGCTCAAAGTCTAAGTGGCTTGTTTCCTCCACGGAAAAATGGGGAAAAATTCTATATCCAAGTTCTAGTCTCTACACACTGTAAAAGAGAAATTAATGGCATCTAAGTGACATGAAATAAATCTGAAATCAAATGTTTAGCCAGGGCAATATCCAGAATTGTAATAGGAATTTTAAGAAGGTATTATTTGGATAAATTAATATGAAGATATGATTTGGAATGTGTTCATGCTTTTTAATTGACTCTTAAAAAAAAAAAAAAGATACTATCAGTGTAAGCTGCAATGTTCCTTTTCAAAACCATATTAAAATCTCTTTCAACCTGTTAGGTTATTGATAGCTGCTAACACTTTTTAAAAATTATGGTTGCTCCACAACAGCTAGAAAACTCTCTTCAAAGTATGCCTGTTTTCCTAATTTTCTATTAATGGAAATGAATACAAAACCTTCTGCAGGGTTTCTTGCACCCACTAAGGAAGCAGCAAGCATGGATTCCTTGTGCTGTGAGGCAAAGGGGTTACTTAAATTGATACCTGTTTCTTAGCTGAGGTTTGTGAGGAAAGTCTGCAAAAGAGTGTTTTGAAATGTCTAGATACTTTTATTTGCCTCTGATGTGTTCAGTCATGTATTTCCCTGAAATGCATTAGCTTAAGGAAGCACACTGCAAATGCAGTAAATCAGCCATAATGTTAAATTCATTTGTAACAGTCCCATGTTGAGGAACATGTTCACGAAACATCGCTCTGTGCCATGTAATGTCCAGGTGACATGAAAGTTATAGAACTAGGTTTAATAATACATAGGATTTCCGTGGTATTTTCCACAATTTTCCATTGTGAATCTTGAAATTAAGACCAAACTCCCCTCTCTGATATACCCATACCAATCTATTAACTTCCATGTGAAAACTCATTCAGTGCTGTAACCAAAAGGAGACATTGGCTTCATTGGGAACCTGAAGTCAGGATATTGCCCTGTGGCACAGCGTGTTACTCTCCAGGAAGCTGGAGCACTAGTCAGCATCTTTCTCAGATTGAAAAATATGTAAAGCGATGGTAGCTTTTAAATGTGTGAACTGACCCTATTCAATTTGGTAAGTACACAAAGGTACAAATGGTTTCTGTAATCTCACTGTTCAAAATATGGGTAGAAACACTGAGGCCGAGTGCTAATTTAGTCTGAAAAGGTGAATATTAGAACTGTAGCAGTCCAGTCACAAGGAGTGCCCTGAGCCATCCTCTTGATACTCTGTTATTTCCTACAGTAAACTTGATTATATTACAGCAACCCTTTGTAAAGACACCATTGCTCCTTTTCACCGTGTTGCACAGAAGGATGCTGGTCAACCAAAATACATTTCATATTGAGAAACATCTGGGGGTGTTAACCAATCTATTTATCTTTTCTTTATGTATTTCTTAATTGTGTGATGCTCAGACAAAACTTGCTATTAGGAAAGAACAGGATGAAGCCAAGCATCTGTTGGGCAGGGGCTGACAGTCACAGTAAATGGTGGTAGAATAGAGCCTGTCCCTTTCTTCCCCTTTCCCTTTGTCCCCCTTGGTGCACAGTGTATTAGGTTTTAATCAGTGACTGCAGTTTATGTCAATAACTTGGTTGTGCTGGTCTGGTCACAAACAACTGTGATTGTCACTTTCTGCTGTCAGGCTTGTGAGAACGAGGTTCAGAGGTAATTTAATACACGGATCAGCTTGGCTTTTGTCCCAGCAAAATAATGGAATTCACCATTTCTTTCTCATGAAAACCAATGAGGATTGGTTTTTGTCTGCACTTTTTTTGGAGGTTACTGCTGTTATTTAAACTGGCTCAATGAAAGTATAATACTTCAGAAATTAGACACGGCAGCATTAATTAAGTGGGAAAGATCTGGTTTTGCCATGCATTTCTGTATTTTAGAGCATAACTAAAGAATTTTTGGGGCATAGTTTTCAGGGATAACTTTTCCTATCGACCAATATAATAGAGTCATCACAACAGCTGCAAGGGATTGGTTACACTGCTGGAATTCAGCTGGGTGTACACAGGTTTTTTCAATGCATGCTTTTCGAAACAAAACAGTTTGATAGCAGGTGTGACCTTTAACCCTCCCTAACTTTGAAGAACTTAATCATCATCATTTGTTCAGCACTGAATATATTTTGCAGGTGGAGGAAACAGAGGGAAATGTAGTTTGGTTTTGATGGGAAAGGGGGAGGATGAGGAGTGGTTGTGTTGGTATTTTTCCTCCTTTTGTGTAAACCAAATTAGGCAAAGTTAATTTTTTAAAGTTCTGTCTACAATGAATTTTACATTCTATTTAGAAAATCTGTTTTGTCAGATCTCAGTTACAGAGATGTAATTGAAAGACAGAGTAAAGCTTAAAAAGAGAGATTTAAAATATGCCTATCTACTAAGAATTTGCATGTGGAAAGGGCTGGGATGAGCGAATATACAAGATGTATAGTGTAGAGAGAATATACAAGAAGATACATTGAGAAGGTGGCAGCATCATCCCTGGAGTGTTATCAATTACACGTTGGTCCTTTCCAACAACTTTGTCTTGCCAGCTTTGTGGGGACCTCAGATGAGGTTCTGTACCTCGCTGTCTGAGCAAAGCCTTGAGCTAGGGGGCATTGCACAGTGATGTGGTCATGGCTGTCTGGATGAATCAGCTAACCCTTACAGAGCCATGGGGATCACAGTGACGATCATACAGGGGTATAATGATGTGGGTAACAGCGCTGCAGCCCCTGTGTAGAAGAAAACATTGTCTCTGTGGGAGTTAATTCTCAGCTAGAGCACCTGCTTGTTTGTTCAACCTTGTAAGATTAACTTCATTTTAAAAGCGAGCACTAAAACTGACAAAGTCCAAGGATACAGAAGGCAGTTCTATCTGCTAATGTAAGTGGGAATTGTCACAGAAACCCTCATACAAGTCAGCATAATTACAAAGCTTGTACTAGCTGTTGTCCTTGGATGGCTGTTGCATGTGCCACGTTGTTGTCTGGTGGTTGTTGCTCGTGGCAGGGCCCCTTATGACACAGATGAAAACGGGACTCACTGTCACAAGTGACTGAGTATATATGGAAATTCAAATTTACAAATAAAAGCTGGAAATTCATGTTTGATGACAGTAAATATGTCTGTTCACGTTCCTCTCTCATCTGTAAACCCAAGAGTCTGTGCTGCAGTTACAAAAATCTGTTATACCCAACTCTGTAGCTTTGTCCCTTTCCAATGGAGGTGCAGAGGCACATTCAGTTTGTGCTCTGCATTGGTGCTGAATTACTGCATGAAAGGGCTTGTCTGTTCAAACTTTTCTCTTCGTACAGAGTCCTGTTACTGCTAACTTTAGATTCAAGTTTAGTGAGTTCTGACTTCAGTAACTAGTTTATTATGGTCCAGTGTAGCCTTAGCTGAGAAAAGTTGGTTATGTAGTTGAGGCTGTAGATCAGATGGCAAACAGTCCCTTGAACCTGCCACAACTTCTTTTCAGGCTCAGGCAACCTACTGTTGCAAAGTCGTTTCAGAACTTTGTTTGTTTGGGTTTCTGTACATTTTGGCTGCTGCTGAGTCTGTTGTTCTTGTAGTGGTACCAGAAGTTTTTAGCATCACGTGAGAAATTGGGTATGTTCAGTACCTCTGAAGGTCATATTTGTGCATCTTAGACTGGCAGTCTGAGGATTGGTGACACTTCATAAATTTAATCTTCACTTTTGTGGCTGGATTTAACAGAGGATCTTTGTCTATACCTTTCCTTAATCCTTGAGTTACTGCAACTGCAGATTGGTTATTCTGTTTTTCTCCTCCTTTTCTCCAGCTTCCACATGGCTGCGAGGAGCAACTCTTACTACTGTGTAGTACCTACAGGCATGTCCCAGTTAACAGCTGCACTGGGTTGGAGCATTTCCAAACAACAGTGATTCCAAATTACAGCTGATAGAAATTTGCTTTTATAGAATTCTTATTTTGTACAGCAGTTGTCAATTACATTTTCATCACACTTTTCCTGTCCTGTTAGCAGTGCTTTGAATCTGTGTCTGAAGTGGCCTGTTGCTACATAAAGAGCTGATTTGCATTGGATTGTACCTTTTGTTTGGTGTAACAGCACTGTGTTTCATAGGTTCAGATTTCTGTGGATTATTACCTTACAGTGGCTCAGAGTTAGAGATAGATACAGTCTGAGCAGTCTTCACACCTGATGTGAGCATGGTTGCAGCTACCTTGAGATGCCAGCGTTTTCATTCCCCTGGACGAGGATTTCAACCCATTGTGTTGAATCTTGTGCTCTGATGGACAGCAAATTTCTTTTCTGTGTAGTAAATTAAGCTTTTCTGAAAATCTCTGAGGAGCCTGAAGTTTGAATGTTGTTCTGGTGGTGTGAAAATGTACAGATGTATGCTTTCAGCAACCGCAGTGTAAAATTACTAAGGGATCTGTTTTATGCATGTAGCTGTTTCTTTATTCATTGATTTCTGTGCTTCTTTTAAAGAAGTAATATTAAATATGTCTTTGGTGGTGAGACAAGTCCATAACTTAACTGAAGGCATAGTATGGTTACATCTTTGGAGTGATCATGTGTTGCACTCATAGACAGGAACTTCTTGAAAGGACTTGCAAATTTTTCATGGAAGTCTTTTATTTTAAGTGAAATGTGTGTGAAACTTACTGATCCAATAGCTAACAAAATGAAGTGCTCACTGAACTGATAGATAATAATTTTCACTTGGGTTTGCTATCTCCTTATCAAAAATAATATTAGATTCTTAAGAAATAAGAAAAACTTGCATAAAAATTATTTTAGAGAGATACTCTGTCATTCTATTTCCTGTATTATGGCAAAACAGAATTTATGGATAATTTTTCATAATGGAATTGCAAAGGTCAATTAATGAGGTTTGTGGATTGCAAAGTCAAAGCATAGTGTTGTGGTTGTCTGCTCCCATCATGTGCAAACTTTGTCATGATTTTCAATTGTACTGAATTTTTAGCATGTTACTTTATTTGGTCTCTTGTTGAAAACTGCAAAAGCCTCTGGAATAGTAATCCCAAAAATCAGCTGCATAAAATTCCGCTTTAGAAAACCCAGCTGTCTGTAGTAGTAATTATTCTCTGAATTACTTGTTTGCAAAGACTCAATTGAATATGATTGTGGGCCTTTCAAAATAATTCATATTCCAAAATATCTGATATTCATAATTTATTTGCTTATCCATGTATAGGAAGAATTAAATTGGTAGGTGCATGCATATTTCATCTTTTTTCAATGACTCTCTTTTTTCCTCCTTCTAGGCCTGCCAGACCGTTCAAGTTACCAAAAAGGTAAGGTCCAATGCTGTCACATGTGAGGGTTGCAGAATGTTATTCCCTGCACAGTGCAAGAATAAGGAATATTCAAGGAAAATAGTAAACAAGCAAATTTAAACAAATTTTAAAAGCAAAAGGTACTTCTTTATGCAGTGGGTAGGGAATTTCTGAAACTGCCACAGGAGGTCGTGGAGGCAGATAGCAAGGTCAAAGAATGTTTATGAGAATTCATCTACAATGGGTCCCTAAATAAACACTGAAATAAAGAGGTTGGGACAAGTTCTTTAACTTCCCTAATTGTAACACATCTGTGAATTCTGAGGGAGCAGGAAGAGGATAGAATGCAGAAGGTGGCCAAACTCAGGTGCTCTATTTATGGAGAGACAAGCAGTCTCTTCATTAGTACTAGGCCAGAATTTAAAAACCCGTGCAGATTTCAATGCTTCTTGTTTTCATCTCTTTAATGGCATTTTTTTCCAGTCTGCACCATTCTCTTTGTGTGTATGTACACAAGCATGAAAACTCCATGCCTCAGTACTTTTTTGATTAAGGGCTACTCTGAGAAGTGGCTTAGCTGTATCATCAATAATGATAAATCAACCTGACAGACAAGGTCAGAAAATTTCATCATAATAGTTTTTTCTTCTTCTAAAACCAGAAGCCCCATGCAATCAAGAGCACTAGGTTTGGATTGTATACACTCTGAAGAATGGCAGGGTCAGAGAAAATAACAGAGCAACGCATCTAAAGCTGTCAACGCAACAGTCATGGCAACAAGGAACCATCTCAAGTGAAAAAATATTAAAAACATAATCCATCTTTAAGATTTGCCTTCAGTAAAGAACAGAGCTGTTTGTTAAGTACCTGGTTTGGGTTACATAAATCTGTGTGTTGCTGTGAATTCAGTCACGCAGTGACCATTTTACAGTACAGACACTATATGTGGTGCATTTCTGTGTAGTGGTGGTGGGTAGTGGTTTAAGTTGAGTACATCTGCATACAGGTGCTGATTTGAAAAGTTTAACATCAGCCACGCATTAGTCTGCAGCTTAAAATGGGAAGGAAAACTAAACAATGTCTTTTGTGTCTTCTCCTTCTGAAGAAACTATCTGAGGTCTTGGATCACCTTAGGGCAAATAGCTTGAAACCAGCGGTGCTTTTAGTGGTGCTAAATAGCTGAGATAAATACCGATTGAATTACTGTATCTCCGAAGCATTTTGAGTTATTTAAAACATGAAGAAAAAAACAAACCAAACCTTTTCTAAGTGTGTGAAAAACGTCAGGAGGAAATAAATTAATGAAAGCTATATGTATTTTAATGGGACATAGCTAGCTGAAAGTAGTAGTACCATTCTAACAACTAGACTGAAAGCAGGGGCCAAGTGGCTGAAAGAATGATCTTTCAGTCAGTGTCAGACTTAAGCGAATTCATCAGTCAGTGCTTGAATAGTTTGGAGGGGAAAAAAAAAGAGGAGGATAAGTTATCAGTGTGGCTACATGTCCACGTCACTGCACAACCAAAAAATAGTTTTAATTAGGCATCAAAAAGCAGGAGGTGTTACCTTGATTTAGAAAAGTACTAAAGGATGTGCTTAGCACTAAGGATATCCTTTCTGAATGTGATTCCTCGATTGAGGAATTGATGTCATCATTTTCCTCTTGGACTCCGTGGGGCGTTATCAGGTCGTTTATGCAGAATCAGGGCAGTGGCTTACTTCTCCTGGAGAAAAGAAAAAGTAATTAAGCTCTTTTTATGGCTTTTTAGTGGGTGAAAAATAACTGCCATCTGTTCAGCCAGGTACAGTGGTTTGGGGTTGAGGCTCATTATAGGCAACTTGCTTGATGCCAGAGCCCTGAGCAGCACCAAATAATGCTCAGACAGGTAAAATTTAGTCTGGCTAATCCTTTTTGTCAGCTCAGGTCAGCTTTGCTTATCTGAATTTCAGTATGTGATACAAGAAATAGGACAAATTTGCGGGTGTAAACAAGCACTTACTGTTTCCAGTATGTGGCTTATTATCACGTTAAACACTTTACTTAGGACATAGTTTCCTTTACACCTAGTGACTGAAAGAATTTAACCAAATTAAGAGCTGCTCAGCTGAGAATGGACATGTAGAGACAACATGTCAAAGTGTGATGAATAGGAACTGGCACTAGTGATGAATAGGAAAATAAATCTTTTGGGTATAACTTTTATGACTTCAGAGCAAATGTCTGACTAGCAGTGTAATAGCTAGTCAGTCTAGCTTGGTGTTTATGAAAACATTTAGTCCTATAAATAGGAAAACTCTATTAGGTCATTTACTTCCCTTCACTTCTACTTTGTACAATTGCTCATTTGGCAAGCTGCCCCTTTGTGATTCACTTTAATAAAAACTTAAACTTCAGATTGTTTTTCAAGCCTTTACTAATTAACCTCTCGTGTGAGAATGTAAGAATTATTTCATGTTTACCTAATAGGAAATTGAGATACACCCAGTGCTTTGGACTTCCTTTCTCCTTAAAGGTGCACTTAGACCCCTATATGTGCCTATTTTCACATGCTATGGAAAGTCAGCCATAAACTTCCTCACTGCTGTTGATTTTACAGTTAGAATGCTGGGAAAGCATTGCTGGAGTGAAGAGATGGCCATTCCCTCCCTTCTTAGCAGCAGGACAGAAAAATTCTGTAGAGCTGGTAATTGTATTGTGATTAGCTAATAAGTTGCTCTTAAAACTGAAGAAGAGCCATGATCTTTTGAGACAGTAGAAATAACTAAAGGATAAGTAAAGCTATAAACTTTCATGTTACACTGCTTGTAAGGTGAGGAGGAAGTAACAGTGTAGATCTTCTTGATCAATATTTAGTGTGTACAGAGACCATCCGTATAGAATGATTCATCGCCTGTAATTATTTTTCTAATGTCTTTTAAACTTTATGGGACTTCCTCTAATCTCTTCACTTCAGACAGTGTTGCTTTTGAAACATAAACTCTATGAATTAAAGTCTTTACTGTAAGAAAAATTATTTAGAAATTAAGATTTCTGGGTTTCACTCGGTTTCTGATACTCTTCTGTCAATTTAACAAAAATAAAAATATTTTACAAAGTCAATGAAAGTTGGGTTTGCATATAAAAATCCTTGCACTCTTAAAATTTAGAATGAACTAGGTGTTAAAATGCAAGGATGTATGTTATGCTACAAGACTAGGTAGTTAATGTTGATTAGTTTATGTATCATGTTGACACTCCCTCGCATCTTTGAATTTACAGCAGATTTCATGGATCATTAGTGTGTAGGGTTTGAGTATTTTTTTAATGACTGTTGTAAAAATAGGGGATATGTTTTCTTTTGGGTTCTGCTTTAAAAGTGAGGGTTTTTCTCTCTTTGTTTTCTTTAAAATGCTTAAGTTTTCAAAAAATAAATAGTGATTTCTTTCTATCATTAAATTTTTAACTAAGTATCTAGTTTTAGTGGTCCCCAATCATGGATGATATCTATGCCAAACATTAAGTATAAAGTTAAGGAAAAAGTATTTATATTTAAAAAATTGTATTTGATCTTAAGCGACAGTTTTCAATTCACATATTCTTTTTTTTGCATATTTTTCTGTAAAAATATTTTCTGTGAATTATTGCTATGACAGTTTTAAATGCTGAACATGTAGTAAGCAACAGAAATATCTATTTCAGTCCATAGTAAATCATCTTTGTAGCAGCACAAAGAAGATCTAAGATAAAGCCTGCATTTTTGTCAGAATCCTGAGGGGAAAAAAAACAGTCTGACATGAAAAGCTTTCTGTATAAGAATAGAAAGTTTTAGGGAGATTTGAGAGAAAGTTGGAGGGGGGTTCTTACCATAAAAAAAGGAGAAAACCCCCAACAAATGTGTGGAAAAAATTTTTCCGAATGGCTTCTGTCCATTTGTGATAGGCAGCTTAATTTCCTGTAAGAGTAACAAAGAACACGGGTCAGTGTTCTTTGGTCAGCTCTTTGGAGAAGTGTGGATTAATTTTTCTGTGTAACTTTCATTTCTGTAACGTCTCTCTCTGCCCCTCTCCCATAGCTATGCCGCGCTAATCGCCGACTGGCCTGTGGTGGTCCTGGGCATGTGCACTGTGTTAATTGTGGTGTGTGCCCTGGTTGGAATATTAGTTCCAGATCTTCCAGATTTCTCTGATCCACTGCTTGTAAGTAAATATTAATCAATAAGTGTTTTCTGTTTGCTGTTTCTTCAGTGACGCCAGGAAACAGCAATTGGTAGATTCCTCATGAGTTGAGATCTGCCCAGAGAGGAAAACTGAGTCTTAGTATGCCTGAAAAGATTTCCTGTACTGTCAATCTGTTTGGGAAACTATTTCCAGAGAGACTCAACTGGTAGTAAGCTTGCAGAAGCAGTTTCTGTCTAACGAATCCACGAAAAAAAATTAGTTGTTAAAGACCCTTGCAATTCCTCTAATTAAAAAAGAAAAAAGTATGAAATCTTCACATTGGAGCAGCAAACGGTGATACAAAGCAACAGTGGCTATTGGAGAATGTTATCCACTAGTTTAAATTCTCTCTTCATTTTGCTATTGAGAAGTCATATGTCCTCTAGCAGAACTGCTTAGATTGATAATGTAAATTCATCCCAGTTTTAGATGTACAGCACAGTACAACAGACCATACGTTCTAAATCAGGTTTCAAAGACTGAGGGCCAGTATTAAAGGGAAGGGGGTTCCAAGTGCCTTCTGGGGATGAAATGATCTCCATATTGGAAAACTAAAAGTAATCTTTTTCAGATTCTGTTAAATACTGTGCTCAATTCTTACTTTTCTTGAACTGTCTTACACAGGAGTAACTTTCAGGACTTCTTATTGAAAATACTGCATTTAATTATTATCCTTAAATAAAAATATACTGTTTCTATAAGTTATTGTTATTTCTAGTATAGTATGTGTATATGTACATATTCATATGTAATGGATATTTCTTGAAAACAGTCAAGTTGTTAAAATTGTTTCAATGTCACTTTCAAAATTATGTAAAGCTCTTAAGTATATCTACTCTATTGCTCTTAGAGGAATAGAGTAGGTATACTTTGGAGTTTTTTAATCATATTTAATCAATAAAGAGTGATAAATGAGATAATGTAGAGGACTTTGTAGAATGCCCTTACTCTGAAAACTAGGTGTTGAACATTTGGTAGACTAAATCATCTCTTCTCAGGGAGAGGAGTAGTACATGCAAGAATTCTTAATCCCTCGTCACTCTGTACAGTTGGTCATTATTTTGTCTGACCTGTCATAAAGCATTTTACCTTTAGAAGTAGATGCCTGGAGTAATTATGCTTCATAATGAAAACTATCCATCACTTTGATCGTGTTTCCGCTTTCCCATTTGAGCTAAAGAATGAAAGCTCTTAATGGAATTTTGTGATTTTCTCCTCTTAGGGTTTTGAACCAAGGGGGACAGCCATAGGACAGAGGCTGGTCACGTGGAATAATATGGTGAAAAACACAGGGTATAAAGCAACACTTGCAAACTATCCTTTCAAATATGCAGATGAGCAAGCTAAAAGGTAGGAATTTGTATTTTAAATGTATTTTATTTTACTGGTGTCTTTTCTATGTATGTAGTGCTTGCATTGGCACCCTCTGAAGTTAAATGTATGTACTTCCACTGATTTCAATAAATATTGAATCTGATCATCTGCAATTCTCAAGGCCTTTCATATAAGGCTAGATGTTTCCCATCTCAAACTCTTAAAGGTGTTTAATTTTAGTTTTCTCTTAGAGTTAGGGATATTTTCAAAACTAGACTCAATGTCATTTCCTTCAAAGTCTGTTAATTTAAAGAAAAAATTAATTTATGTCAGTTTTTGTATACCAGAGGCACATTGGTAAAAATGTGTTTTATCATATATAAGAGCTGTTAAGGTGTGTGATGTGTTTGGATGCTCCTCTTTTAGCAAGTTCTTTGCTAAGTTAAGGTAAAATTATTTATTCTGGTTTAGTCATCAAGATGACAGATGGTCAGATGATCACTATGAAAGAGAGAAGAGGCAAGCAGACTGGAACTTCCACAAGGATACCTTTTTCTGTGATATTCCAAGTAAGTGAAGAAATGGTGTAAGGAAGGCTAAAGACTTCTGTCAGTTGTATGTTTTTGAACACTTCTATACATTGCATGCCACATAGGAAAGTATTTTTTGCTTAGCAGGCATATGGGCTCAATAAGCACCTTCTTTCTGTGTGCAGAAGTCTTGAGAAAATTCAGCTGAAATGTTGTGTTCTATTGGTTCTTCCTGGGAAGCAACTGTATTTACTTAAAGTGCTTCCTTTAAGTGTTTCCGTTTCCTGTAAAGAATTTTATTAGTTCTTTGTGTTACTGATCATTGTAAAAGCAGTGCTTTGTGTGTGACTATGGAGGTAGAGCTTAATTCACTGTAGGGAAGAAGTTGTGTTCTATCTGTGCCATTAGCTTAGTTCTAAAAAACCTAAATCAAAATATTTTTCCTGTATATGTCTGAAAAGACATCCACTGGTCATCTTGGACAGAAGTTAGGGGTTTGTTTAGGGTAAAAGAAATGCACACACAAAAAACCCTCAAAGAAACAAAAATAAAATAAAAACACTGGGGACTTATGAAGTTGACCAAGTTAAACTAGAGGACAAAAAAAGACAAGGAAGTCTATTGACCTTTTACAGGGCATACTGCAGAACTTTGATAAGTCCTGTTCTGGCAGAGAGCGTGCATTAGCAGATGTAGATCTTGACTTTATTCATATAACGACTCGCTCTCTTTTACAGCAACTTCCATATGTGAGGACTGATAACAGAGCACAAAAACATAATTGTGAAGTTATTTGTTTATATTACTTGATCTAAGAGAGGGATGACCAGTGAATACTGGGGTGAAGAACAGATTTTCTTTTTTCTATTACAGTACGGTCTTATATCTAAGTGAGAGGATGTGAGCAAGGTCGTCATTTCTGCTCATGTGAGCAGAACCGAATTAGACTGAGCATATCATGAGTAAGGAAGAGGAAATGTACTCGAAACTCTGCTGAGCATTAACTGCAACTTGAAAGAGAATTAACTCCTCTTATCCTGCGTGCTGTTTCTGCACAGTCTCACTCTCATTCTTTCCACTGCTGTTTCTGTGTAGTCTCAATCGTGGCAGTCATGAAGGAATTGCACTTCTATGGGAAAATTTGCCAGTCCGTTATGTAAAGAAAACAGTTGATTTCCTCTTGACCCGTTGTTGTCATTCCTGGTGTCTTTCTTTGTCTGCTCCATGATCTGCAGATTTCAGTTCCCTTGATCCTAAAGCATGGTCTGACATCATAAAACCCTACCCCCAAGTCTTTTCATTAGAGTCTTGTGGAAGACAAAAATTCTGCAGATTCACAACAGTGGGGAAAATTCAGCCTTTTGATTTTCTGGAATATTTTAATTAATGTGATAATGTTTCTTAACACAGAGTACCATACTGTGTTGTGCAGTACCGTATATTTCTGTTTGTATCTGTTTCCCTTGTGAGCTATGCATTCAGATCTCACTGCCACTAAGTAATTATTTCCTTTCCTAAAAGCTGTCTTCTGATAAATGCAATTTAATTTGTAATTTAAGCTCTATGTGTCTAAACTGTGGAATTCTTAAAAATGGCCTCAAGGATATCACAACAATTTCCACTCCAGTCATTTGCTTCTAAAGCAAAAACATTCTTGTAGAAACAGCTTTATAATTATTATTTATATTCTCAAATGACTTACTAAATCAGCCTTTGATGACTATTATCAGCGTTCTGCCATTATGCTGTGCCAAGAATTTCGTAGTTTGCTGATTAGATCTTTTGATTTTTATTTGTTTGTCATATTTGAGAAGATAGTTTGCTTAAACAGAAGTCTGTAGAGCTTCTGAGTGGTATAAAGATGCCATATTTACTATAAGCACTTTAAGGAAATGGAAACTTTCATGTGGAGCAAGTCTTACAGATAAACAGCTCATCTTGAAAAGGAGGTGAATTCCCATGACCTGACAAAGATTTCATCTGTGTCATTTGAACAGTGGGATTTTGCTTTAGGCTTTGATATCAGGCACACCCAAACAATCAATAAAACCCCCCTCTTGTGATTTCAGGTGATCGCTATTCACGAGTGGTGTTTACATCAACAGAAGGAGAGAATTTGTGGAATTTGAATGCAATTAAGTCAATGTGCAATGTAGATAACTTGAGGGTAAGTAAATATGGCATTTAATTTGTTAAACTTGCAGATATGGAGTATGTATTTGAAATTTTCTTTTGCTGCCCATCACCATCCGGTAGCATATGAGAGGACTTCACATTGTTCCCATCATGTCAAACGGTCAGTCAGCATGCAGGCAAAGTTAAAAAACAATTTGCAATTTGTAAATCAGATTATGTATGAAGATTTCTTTGGTTTTGCTACTAATAACATCCAGAATGGGGTAGAGGAGGGTTGCTTCAGGAGTGTTTTTTTGCAGAAAGGACTGTCTTTATATTCACTGTGTGTTTCCTCATAGAATAAAATTCCATGGAATTTTGTTCTCGTTTCCCAGCAAAGAATTCATTTTCCTTGCTTTTTCACCTTGAGGTGAACTAGATGCACCCTCATCGCACGTGCAGTTTTCTCTGACACCCGGTGGGGTCACTCAGGTTTTTTTTCTGTTAGTTTAGAATGGAGATCAAGTGGGCATCAACAGAACATAGATACAGTAGCTAGAAATATAGCCCACTTAATTAGATGTGGATAATGGTGCCTACAGAGTAATATCTTAGTTTTCTCTTTAGAACCGAGGAAATGAAAGGTGATGTTTTGTCATGGTCTGTCTGGCCTGGTGTATTTTTACTTGACTTTCATTCTACTTGGTACCTTGCATAGTCAAAATAACCTTTGGAATAACCATGTTCAGAGGCTTCTTTTACATGTGTTACGAAGGTAATGTAGCACTCTGATTGAAGTCGATGTCCGTTTTTGACTGAAGGAAGTTAACTGACAAAGGCTAAAATAAAATAAACATCCCAATAGTACATTTGTAAAATATAAGCTTGTCACTTGCTGGAGTAAACTCCTTTAACCTCTGAATAGCCATGAACTTTTGTATCGGTGAATTTGCACGGAAATAAAGCAATATGGTTTTCTCCTGTTAATATTGATCTATTTATTTCCATTTTTTCTCCTGCAGAACAAAACTGACCATAAACAAATTCAGATTATACCACGTTTATTTAATGAGGATGTTGCCTTTTAGACAATTCTGTTAATTTATCAAATTTCCAAATTTTTTTTTCCCACAACAGCTGTCGTTTACTTTGTTAAAATGTTGAGCTGTAGCAAAACATTGTATAATGAATCTCCCTTGCACTCTGCAGACAGGCATTTTGTCCTGGTTGGCCTCCCTTGGTGGCAGTCGTTTTTGTCCTCATGTGCTCGTGAGGTGTTCCTTATTTCCCCATCAAAGATTATTGCACTGACAGGATGGCTCATGTGGTTGTCCTTTCTCTCTTTTGATCAGAATGAGCCAGGTGAGAGCAAAGTATGGTATTTAAACTAACCCAGATCAATTTTGCATGAACTGAACTGGGGAGTAATCATACTGCCAGTTCAATCGGGAGATTCAGTGGAGTAATTTACAAGGGTAAAAATTGAGAGTTAAGGAGGAAATTCTAATCTACATGTTTAAGTGTTGAAGCTTAGTAACACAGGCAGCTGATGCAGGTAAATCGCAGGTAGTATAGGTCATTGCAAAGCAATGCAGTCTGAATTAAAAAAACCCATAATAATTCTATTTAACAGAAGACAGTTAATTACATCTGAAGAATAATCTCTGTCATGATTGCGTTACTCTTGAGGAATTTTTCTTTGGTTCCTCCCTATATGCACATTTTGATAATAATGTATTATTTCAAACACTGCTTTGCTTTCTGAGGGAAGGATGAAACTACTTTACTTCAAAAGAAAGCACCACACATCTTATAGCCATAAAACCAGCTCTTCCTTTGAAATAAGAACACTTCAGAAAACTAAATGTTGGCAATTTCAGCTACACCCACAGTTGTGTAGATATTTATAGAGGAAATTGTTGCAAATAATGTTTCTGTGGATCTTTATTTGTAATTTACTTGTAATTTACTTCAGAATGTAGTAATTGAATACCGCAGCTGAACAGAATAATAGTGTATCATGATAGCAGAATTGATTTTTAGCTAGTTAGTATATAAAACAGAGTGATATGGTTAGGTTTTGCAATTATTATTGGTCTGTGTATGCAAATTTATAATAAAAATTAGATATTCAGGGCTCAGAAAGGGCTGAGGCTTTTTTCATTATTTCTTTTTTAAATGCTTGTTACTTAAAAATAACATTTTTTAATTATTTTAACACTTTCTAAAAGTTTTCAAGGACTTTTAACACTTCTTAGAACTCACAAAGTGCTGTGCTATGCCCCACTTGTGAATACTGAGTTCTGGTAGCAGCCAGTCCCTAGGGAGGATGCTGATTTGCACTGCAGTGATCGGAAGAAATCTATGACTCCGGTGACCTTCTGGTCTTACAAACTCTTTCCTGACTGGAGTTATTTTTGCTGTTGAATTCAAGCTTGTTTAGAGCCACAATTCCGTTGAACTAAGTGGCAAAGCTTTCTGTACCCAAAGATGGGAAAATCACACTATTTTCTGCAAATCCAGACCTTAAAATTTGTATGTTTTTCTGATGATAAGCAGGATTTCAGCACCAAGTATTTGCTTTAGTATGGAACCAACAGTATATCCTTATGTGTTAATTGTATTCCCATCTGCTTGTAACTATTTTGACTATATGTTTTACTGACACCTAGGTGCTCCATCCTGCAGCTGCTCAGCATATGGTAGTTCCTATAATCTTCATGGAAACTCTATTTACAAAATAGTTATAGGAGGTGCTCTAACTTTTTACTAGTTGGATAAGAAGAGCCTTTTTTGGTTTTTTTCACCTGTTAATTGCAGAATGTTTTCCCATTAATCCATAAACTGTTATTTTAATAAGCTTCAAAGACTGTGTTATCTCTTCAGACTGCTTCCCCAAAACTGTGTATTGGGGAAATGTCTGTTACTGCGGAGATCCATTTGGGCAGATCTGCCCACAGATGCAGCATGTGTGCAGGTTGCACTGCTTAGTTTCTTTACTTGTTCCAAAATAAATTGTGATGTTGCCAGTGGCAGACCAGGTCTGGCAACAGCAAAATGGCCTTTTCAGTTCTTTTGGATCACCAACAAAGCTCAATGCTACAATCTATTAACATTTTACATAATATTTTAATGAGCCACCAGGAGCTAAATTTTGTGTTTTAATTTCTAATTTCCAGCTGCCAGCTCATGTTACTTTATCTTTGGCAGCAGTTCCTTTAACAGTGAATGTTTATGACCTGCAGCGAGTGTTGAAGAACAGTATATAAACCTCATTGTCCCATCTTGAACTTGAATACGTAGAGAAGACAATACAATCCTTTCCTCCCAATTTGCCTATTATATCCTCGTAGGACTAACCTGGAGATGTGCCATGAAAAACACAGATATGCTATTCCAGTGCTTCCTTTTATTTAGTAGGTTGTTCAGTTTTTCCTGAGTTTGCATGTGTGAGTGTTTTTATCTGGAAACAATCAAATGTGAATTATCCTGTTTTTTGGGAATGCCAGTTTGTTATTGTTCAACAACTGGTTGACAAAATTTAGTCCATATTAAAGCTTTTATAACTGCCATGAGAAGCCCCAAGTGCATTTTTTTTGGTCTGCATTATAAAAGATTGCTAATAATAAACCTGTGCAATTTTGCAAAAGAAAAAAAGAAGGAAAAAAAAAAAGAGAACTATGTGGTTTACTTCAGTTCACCTAAACTTAAAGCATGCATAAATAATGTTTCAGGGCCCAATTCTGTAAACTGAAGTGCATGGCTGTACTAACATGATTGTATTAATAGGTGTTCATTCTGTGTAACTTGATGAAGGCTGAACTTTTACATGTGTCTATATACATATTAGTCTATATAAGGACTAATTCTACTTCATCACATATAACAGACTGAAAGTTCTGGTTTTTAAGACTTAAGTTCCTTTTGCCCTACCAAGATCGAGTTTTTTCAGCTTGAGGAAATTTCCCTTATCTAACCTTGCTACTTGAGAGTTTCACTTCTGTTTTATTGATTCAGTTTTTCATAGAAGTGCCTCATGGTGATTTAGCTAAGTCATGCTTTTACTGACTTCAGCTATGTCTGGAATATTCTTGAAGCGGAAGAAGAATATCCCTATAAGGGATTAACACTCGTTCAGTTCAGGAGAGTCCTTAACCAAGATGTTAAAATTACTGTCATCTCTGTAAAGCTCTGGTAGGAGTTCCTGACCCTTGTGCAGTCACTTGAGTTGACACCAGCAGTCCTCCCCCATGTCCCAGCTCTCCCTCTCTGCACTTGCCACTGGTGTCTGCTTGTTCCCATGACTTCTCTGGCCTTGCTGCTGCTCCAACTTCCTCCACTCCGCTCCTGAGTCAACTCTTGGGACTTTGTCCCACCATGGGTGCAGCATTCAGAGGCGTGACTGTTGTCTGTGTGCATCAGGGCTTATATTGGGGTGCTTCATGACAGTGGTGTGCTTGTGCTTGTGTTTTGGAAATCCTGGATGACTTAGGGACGTTCAGTGCCTGGGTGGCAGGCTGAGCAGGTCAGGGGCAGTGTCTGTCAGCTGCACAAGAGCTAAAAGAGAGCCATAAAATCAGGGTTGTAGAAGAGGGGTCAGGTGATGGAAGTCATCTGTCACATCCTTTCTTTTTGGATGGTAAGTCTCCTAGGAACTTCAGAATATGATTCCAAGCAGAATGAAACTTCATTGATTTATGGCTGATTGGTTATTTTCAGGAATATAGCAAGAGATAACAGAAGAGAATTAACTGTCCTCAGTCTGGAAAGAAACAAAATACCTCAGTGTATCTTCAGACAATAGAATTACAACACTCTTAATGCTTCTGCCAATTCTGTGCCAATGTGACAAGTTACTGCTGAGTCTGCTGCGTGTAAGAGGATACGGATCAAAAACAATGTGTGTGGAAATAAGAATTTAAAATGTTAACACAGAAGAACCATAAACTGAATTTTCATCATTTTCGTTTGGTTTTGTTGGGGTTTTTGGGGGAAGCAGGGATTGGGTTGGGGTTTTTTTGTTTGTTTGGAGGGTTTTTGTGGGTGAACGTTTCTAGTAATTTGGACTGTTACTTTAAACTGGACTGTTTGCCCTGCCTGTCTTTATACAGATCAGATCCCATTCCCAGTTTGGTGACCTTTGCCAGAGAGCCACTGCTGCTTCGTGCTGTCCCAGCTGGACACTGGGCAACTATATTGCTATTCTGAACAACAGGTCATCGTGTCAAAAAATCGTAGAACGGGACGTCTCTCACACCCTAAAGCTGCTTCGCACATGTGCCAAATACTACTACAATGGAACCCTGGGGCCGGACTGCTGGGATATGAATGCCAAAAGGAAGGACCAACTCAAGTGTACAAACGTGCCTCGCAAATGTACCAAGTACAATGCTGTTTACCAGATCCTTCACTACCTAGTGGACAAGGATTTTCTAAGCCCAAAGACAGCTGACTATGTTTTACCAGCTTTAAAATACAGCATGCTCTTCTCCCCGACGGAGAAAGGGGAAAGCATGATGAGTATTTACCTAGATAACTTTGAGAACTGGAACGCTTCTGATGGTGTAACAACCGTCACAGGGATTGAGTTTGGAATAAAACATAGGTTGTTTCAAGATTACCTGTTGATGGATACTGTGTATCCTGCCATAGCCATTGTAATTGTTCTGTTAGTTATGTGTGTGTACACGAAGTCCATGTTTATCACGCTGATGACCATGTTTGCAATAATTAGTTCCTTGATTATTTCTTATTTTCTCTATCGGGTAGTATTTCATTTTGAGTTCTTTCCATTCATGAATCTCACAGCATTAATTATCCTTGTTGGGATTGGAGCAGATGATGCTTTTGTCTTATGTGACGTTTGGAACTACACAAAGTTTGATAAACCTCATGCTGGAACCTCTGAGACAGTGAGCATCACGCTGCAGCACGCTGCTCTTTCCATGTTTGTCACGAGTTTTACAACCGCTGCTGCCTTCTATGCTAATTACGTCAGCAATATCACAGCAATCAGGTGTTTTGGTGTTTATGCTGGCACTGCCATTTTGGTGAATTATGTTTTGATGGTCACATGGCTGCCTGCTGTAGTTGTGTTACATGAACGATACCTTCTCAATATTTTCAGTTGCTTTAAGAAACCTCAGCAGAGGGTATACAACAACAAAAACTGCTGGACAGTGTTGTGCCAAATGTTCCACAAGATTATTTTTGCAGTTTCGGAAGCATCCAGGATATTTTTTGAAAAAGTTTTGCCATGCATTGTAATCAAATTTCGATATATTTGGCTTTTCTGGTTCCTTGCCTTAACAATTGGTGGAGCATATATCGTGTGTGTGAATCCAAAGATGAAACTGCCATCGCTGGAGCTCTCTGAGTTTCAGGTATTTAGGTCTTCCCACCCATTTGAGCGATATGATGCAGAATACAAAAAGCTTTTTATGTTTGAACGTGTCCACCATGGAGAGGAGCTCCACATGCCCATTACAGTAATCTGGGGTGTGACACCTGAGGATAATGGTGACCCTTTAAACCCTAAAAGCAAAGGAAAGCTGCAGCTAGATACCAGTTTTAATATCGCTAACCCAGCCTCACAGGTTTGGATTTTACGTTTCTGTCAGAAGTTAAGAAACCAAACCTTTTTTTATCAGACTGAAGAACAAGACTTCACAAGCTGCTTCATTGAAACATTTAAGCAGTGGATGGAAAATCAAGACTGTGATGAGCCATCTCTTTACCCCTGCTGCAGCCACTGGAGCTTTCCATACAAACAAGAAGTTTTTGAATTATGTATCAAGAGAGCTATAATGGAGCTAGAAAGAAGCACAGGGTACCATTTAGACAGCAAAACCCCAGGACCTCGCTTTGACCTTAATGACACCATCAGGGCCGTGGTGTTGGAGTTCCAAAGCACCTACCTCTTTACCCTGGCTTATGAGAAAATGCATCAGTTCTACAAAGAGGTGGACTCATGGATTTCAAATGAGCTTAGTTCTGCTCCCGAAGGTCTTAGCAATGGTTGGTTTGTGAGTAACCTCGAATTTTATGATCTTCAGGACAGTCTTTCTGACGGTACTCTGATTGCCATGGGTCTTTCAGTTGCTGTTGCATTTAGCGTAATGCTTCTTACCACTTGGAATATAATCATAAGCCTCTATGCAATAGTTTCAATAGCCGGAACTATTTTTGTCACTGTAGGTTCTCTGGTTCTTCTGGGATGGGAGCTAAATGTGTTAGAATCTGTCACCATTTCGGTGGCTGTTGGCTTATCAGTGGACTTTGCTGTTCATTATGGAGTGGCTTATCGCTTAGCGCCTGACCCTGACCGAGAGGGAAAAGTAATTTTTTCTCTGAGCCGTATGGGTTCTGCTATTGCAATGGCTGCCTTGACCACATTTGTAGCCGGAGCAATGATGATGCCCTCGACAGTGCTGGCGTACACGCAGCTTGGCACTTTTATGATGCTTATAATGTGCATTAGCTGGGCTTTTGCAACATTCTTCTTCCAGTGCATGTGCCGATGCCTCGGACCCCAGGGCACTTGTGGCCAGATCCCACTACCAAAAAAATTGCGGTGTAATGCCTTCTCTCAGACCTTTTCAGGAGGCCAAGGAGGCAGAGGTCAAAATAAATCACATCCTGTTAGCAAGTATCAGCTGGACTCCAGAAGTCAAAAACCAGAAATGGAGCATGAGCACTATGAGCTTGAGCCCCTGGCGTCACAAACCGGTATCTGCAACCCTGCAGAGAAGGTGACGTACGAAGAAACTCATATCTGCTCAGAGCTCTTCAGCAGCAGGCCCCAAAACATGTGTGTGCCAATGCATCCAGCCTATAACAGTGAAGTGAGTAAAAGCATAAAAAACGTTGCTGGTTCAGCTGTGCTGCAGACTTCTATTGACCAACACACCATATGCCCAGTTTTCTCTCAAAACAGGCAGTGCAGCTGTCCTGATGCATATAAGCAAGTGGCAGCGCAGTGGAGTCCACACTCATGTCACCAGTTAAGTGACACCTTCTGTTACCAGTGTTCTCCTTCTCCGGGAACTGTACAGATCCAGAGTTCTGTAGCTCCTATAAATGCTTTACAGCAAGCTACCGAAGGTTATGTACATCCAGTCCAGCATGTCCTCCACTGCAGTTGCCTTCAAGGAAGGCTCAAAAGAACGATGACACAGAACTCTCTGCCTAAAAATTTTTTCCTCCAGTCCATGCAACAGTTTCAGGCACATCAAAGAATAAACAGGACCGATACACACGCTCATCAAAACCCGGAGGAGAACGTAAGAACTGTTCCAAAGGTGATGAGCTCCTCGCAGTTTCTCTGCCGAAACGCAGGACCTCTAATAGTGCGTTGCTCTGAATGTGAGAACAGCATCTCAAATAACCAAAAGGGATTCTGTCAGCGGACAGACAAGTGTGATGAAAAAGGTGGTACAGAAGCGAATGGGGTTGAAAGCAAGAAAGCCTCTCTGTCCAAGCAGAAAAAGAAAGCTGAGAGCAAGATAGATCAGCATTCTTTGCAGAATGAGCAGGTTTTGAAGGCCGACCAAAATGATAAAAAGCACCTGCTGAGTAGGTCAGTGAGAGAGGCTCGCCACGAGGGTTGCCGTGAAAGTTCACACTGTTGTAGCAAGGCTATCGCAGTGAAGTGCAATTCTGTTGACTGTCAAATGCCAAACATCGAAGCCAATGTGCCTCCTATGTTAATGCGCCCAGAACTTTCCAATGAAAGTTTGTTAATAAAAACACTATAATAAACCTTTAATTTGGCAATCCTGTGTCTTTCTTTTCAAAGTAAGTTTAAAACGCTAAAAAGGAAAGTCCTGAATAAATATGAATTATAATTTGCCTTTTGGAATGAAAAATGTATTTTATAGAACAGTAACATTTATACATTTCATAAAGCCATTACATGTAGTAAAACCTGATGTTGTCCAGAATGTTTTTTTGCTGTAACTCATAAGATGGATTATGTTTCATTTAGGTTTTGTCCAAGGGATTAGGGTTTGATTTCTCCTTATAAACCATCCCAAGAAATAAAGCGTTGCGAAGAAACTCCCTTTTTTTGAAGCCAGGGCTTGTGAGATTGATAACATTTGGGTCAGACTGAGATGGCCACATTTCCTGAGTACATTACTTACCTTTATTCTACTGCTACCTTGGCAGGCTTATGCACACCTTGAACCAGGGCAGGACTATAATTGTTTCATTTAGGTTTGTCTGAAAGACCAGCTCTGCAGGGCAGGTTATTTTGGAATATTTTTTATCTATTCATCCTAACAAAATCTGAAGAAAAGCTCTTGGAGGCCAACAGCATGTACACTGCCCTTGTTGCATTTCTGTGTATATAGTGCACTAAAACATTTTAAACTACCCTTTCTGGCAGTTACTGTAAAGACTTTACCATTAAATACCAGAGAATACGGGTGAAAACAATAGTAAGTGAACATTGTTTACTTCTCATTAATGACAAGAAAAATACAGTTTATGTGGGTGACAGATGTATGTATATAAAATCAGGGGTTATAAAATTGGGTATGAAGTGCCTTGCAATGCTGAACTTTTTCCCACGAAGTTAATCCGCTGTGGAGAAAGGCGTAGTCAATGCACATCTTCTGGACTTACTGTCAACAGTATCAGATTAAGTCAATCAAAAGGCTCAAATGCATAAATTCAAATACTGTGTTCTGAGTGTTCTTACCCTGAGAAGTTCCAAGATGAAGTTACAAATACTGAAGTAAATGATGTAACCAAAACGTTGGATTTCAGATGTTGTATCTGTGTAAGGGTTTAGTCAAATGATAGCTGTGAATAGTTGTGGGAATACTTGCTGGTCTCATCGTTCAGGGAGAGTGGATTTGAAAGCTGGAAATGTGTAGCATGTCATAATTGCTATGTGCCTTAATGACAAATCTCTCTTCCTATAATCATTTGGTTATGCTGGTTGTGTTGATTTATTGGACACAGAAGATAGATTTCATAGGCTGGTGTGATATCATGTACTTGGTGTGTAATGAATACCTGGGGGAAAAGCCTGGCTTTTTCTGTCCTGGAGTTCATGTTGAAGGGATACAAAAGATTCATATCTTACAACAAACCACTTTGGTTTGTCTGGGAGTAGTGATGTTGGTGCTTACATATCTCAGTGACTGCAACAGACTAAGAGGTTGAAATCTACAGCAAAAGCTAAAATAATTTTGCATGGTTTACGAAGCGTATCATTCTTTCTGAGTTAGAAAACTCAGTTTTAGCTACCTTGAAGCTCATCTCTCAATTTAAAGCCTGATTCTTTCTAAACGTTTTTAAGGGGAGCAATCCAAGGCTTTTCTGTGCACCTCAGAGGCCATTAATTATAAAGAGCTAAGACTTGCAGTGCTAGCAATCTGAAGGTGGTAAAAGGGATAAGAAATAAACTGGGCTGTTGCTGTTTTCCAATTTTTTTCCTACCCACTGCACCTGCTTGAGTGCAGTGTGAGTCTGACCTTACAAAACCAATGTGTAATGCTTGTGTAGTGCCTGTCACCTCAGCTGTCATTCACAGCAGTGCCTTTGAGACCTTAGGGGCCTTAGGGGAGGTCCCCAGTTAATGCATCTACAGAACAGAGGACTTTTTGAGCTGATGAGCTCAAAAGTGAAATTTTTTTCCTAAGCCAGTTTTCCCTCCTGTATTTTGGGTAAGGACTGCTATATAACTGGTTTTATAATGGTGAGGTAAGCAACAGGGATTAATGTTATATTTCTCTTATTATTTATATGTTCTTAAAGGCTAAAAAATGGGGCAGATAAGGTGCTGTGATGTAACATGCTCTTAGAAAAGATTATAATGAACTCATGTACTGGGCTAGTGAACAGGATCACCGCTGTATTTGCCTTTTGTGACTTTGCCATTGCTCCCCTGCCAACTGCTTTATCCTTTCCAAAATCGGTAGCTGGACAAGGAGCAGTCATGGACTTAGATAAGTTTAATACTTATGGACATGGCAGTGTGTGTGTGTGTGTGCACTGCATCTATGTCAGTTCATGTGTGGCCTCTAAAATTCTGAGCCATGGAGAGTGGAAGAGAATAGGAGTTGATTCCAATGAGAGGTAAAGGCTGATGAAGCGATGCATTGCTCTATCCCCAGAAAATTCAGGAGATAAATAAATAAATACTAATAATTAAGTTTTTACCAGCTACTAAGAGCAAGCAAGGAGAGGTGGGATTCTTTTCCACTCCATGAAATCTTAACAGGAACCATTACATCCTACTGAGACATCTCTCGAAGGCTTGCCAATGATAGCCAAGTCCCAAGGGTAGCTGATGAGCCTAAAATACTCCAATTTCCATTAACTAATTTGCTGTCACTGAAGTCCTCCCATGCATTGGGATAGCACAGGGAGTTTAGGTGTGTGCACACCACAGAGTGTGGCTCAGTGTGGTGCTTCTCTTGGAGGCTGCCCAGGTGGGCTTAAGGGCTCTACCACTGGCACTGACTGGTGCTTCCTCCATGAAGTAACACGGTCCTGGCTTTAGAAGATGCAGAGCTTTATTTCTATGGATAATCCACGCTGGGGTGTTTGAGAATTCTTCTGTCAGTGATGACATGTAGCTTGAGACATGACAGGCGAGCTTCCTAGGAAAGACTTTACAGTAACTTGCACATGTGAAGTGTCTTTAAAGTGGCATCTCTTTGATAATTCAAGGAAGGAAAGAGACTTCATGTGGGAAGCCAGTTGCCTGTTTGTGGGTCTGAAGTTGCTAGTAAGCTTTCTTAAGGAATAAAACATACAAGCCAGGATCTTTCTGGAAGTGGGGCTTATACCTGAGACCAATTCTTTAAAATTCACTTCACCCAAGGGGAAAAAAAATTATATTTAATGTATTAGATACTTTAGTTGTCTATATTTTCCTTAGGGTCTGTGTTTTTCAGGTCATAATCACATTTAGATTGTAGGTAATACATCAATTAGTTTAAAAAAAATTATACAAGAATTTACATTAAGTCCTCTAAAGTGTTACACCAGGCTCAGTAATCACTTGGAATGCAGTCACCTCATACAAAGTACTGGTAGATGGGTAGGTAGTTGATAGAGTAACATAAGGGAGTTTTAAGCTACTGTTACACTGTTTGTGTTTTTAAAGAAAATTAAAATCCATCTTTCTGCAATCACCCATAATCACTTTAATTTGATCTTTTTTAATTGATGTGGGAGAATTCCTTTGAAGTGCTTTGAATCAGGAACACCCCTCATTTTGCCAGATGGAGTCCTGGCAGTCAGTCCAAGAGGGCTCTAAAAATACAGGTTGACAAATGACGAAAGTTTTAGCACTGTAAGAAATGTCAAATGTGATAAAAACTGAATATATTTTATTTATATAAAGAATGTTATACTACTTAATATAGGTAGCAGATGGGTGATTCAGGCCAAAATCACACTGACTTCATTGAATTGGACCTTAAATTTTTTCCACATGCTGGCAAGCTATATTAAATTTTATTTCTGCCAATAACATCTGAAGTGCCTGTACATCTAGCATTTGATTTATGATAGTGAGCTGGGACACCATCCTACTAAGTGTTGCATATTCCCACAACGCGAAACAAGTCCTGCCTTAGCAATAAAAAGCTCAATCTGTAGAAGTTACAGTCTGGAAGGAAGGCAATAGCTTCTCCTCCTAACAGATCTCTGCAGACTCATGAATTTGGATCCAGTGTCACTATGGCAGAACTACCCTCACTTTTATGGTGTTATCTTTTGACTATTTATTCACTCACTTTATCAGAAAAAGGCCTCTGAGGTCTGGAGAGCCTGTAACATAGATCATGCACAGCTTAGGGAGGCTGCAGTTTTTAGGTACTACTGTGCTATAACGTCTGAATACTAAGTAGTCTCACACACCAAATGCTCTTGACTTTACTGTTTGCTTTTATTTGGCAGCCTGTATTCTGAGTGTTTTTCCTAAAGTCTCCACTTAAGAAAGTGGAGTCCACAGAGTCAGGTGTTTCCTGGAGACACATAATTTTGAGTATTTTGGTGTACCTGAAATGTATTAAAGGTAATATGTCCAGCTTGGCTTTGGATTCCATTATTTTAGGTTTTGACCAATGTCACTTTCCCTGCAAATGGATAGACATATTCAAGTGAGCAGCAGCTGGTTGTTGCTTTTATTTAAATGCTGTTAGTTAAAAATGTATGTTGAGTCTAGTTCCCAACCCATTAATTTAAAACTAATGCTGATTTGTCTTCTTAAAAGCAGCAGGGCTAACACTTACTCTCCTGCTGTGGCCTGGCCACAATAGTGGCAGTGTTAGAAGTTGAGCTCTTCCAGCAGTGAGTCTTTAGGGCAGATGGATGGCTTTGCTTTGAGGCCTAAACAAACTTTCTTAAACCCTTGTAAAGCCTTAACCAAAATTGTCTGTAGATTTATCGTGATAGCGGTTCTAGCACGTTCCTCTGTGGTTTAGGAAAGCGGCAGATTATTCGTAATTGACTCGTTAGTAACGCTGGCTATGTTACAGTGCCCCGATCCTTGGAAAACAGGGTGACTAAAATACACACAGAATAATGGCAGGCTCTTAAAAATTTGACCTAAGCCATGTCTTCTGCGTACAATAGCATTTTTAAAATATTATTCAATAATAGGAAACGTCGTGCTTTAAATTTTAAGATGGGTGATGTACTGAAACGAACTGAGTTTACAGGTACTTGAAGTAATTTTCAGGACAAATGAAGGACAGCTTGGCTGGGCATGATGGACAAAGGTGGCACCTCTGGTTGCCTGCCCTCACCCAGTGCTAGGAGCAGGTCACCTGAAATCACCTTGCTGTAACAGCAGCGTTCAGGAGCTCTCAGAGGAGCCATTGTGTACCCGCAGTGTGGGGGGAGCAGAGGGGCAGCAACTGCATCAACCACCTCTTCTCCCTTTCCCTTTGGTAATAAAAAAACCCTTCAGTGTGTTGCGTGCTGGGGCAATAATTCATCTCTCACTTTAGTGGTGTAAATCACAAGTAAGTTAATTGGAGTTATTTGAGCTGTGTTAGTATAAGAAAGAGAGGTATCACTACTGCTGAGTTATTGGCTCTCGTAAAAATTCCTTAGTGTTTGGCCCAAAATCAGCTTTTGAGGAGAGATGTTTATGTGCAAAAGCAGAACCCATGGATGTTCTTACAGTCCAGGTAAAAATGAACAGAAATAGGCCACTGAAGGCATGTGATCTCAATCCTAAAAAGAATGACAGCACAGAAAGCAGGTTTAGCACTGCTTTGAGTGGAGGGTTCTGCTGAAACCATCCTGCAGTACAAGGCCAGATACTCTTCACTTTTTGTTACAAAAATAGTCTGATTCAATATATATTTTTAAATCTATGTTTTTAAAATTTATGTTTTAAACATCTGTTTTATAATATAAGATAGTATTGTCCCAGATATTTTCCAAGTAGCCTGAACATTAAACCTTTTCTCTAATAAATGCTCTTTTCAGTCTAATGGAACTTGAATTCATGGCTGTCACAGCAGCAAAGCTGTCCAAGTCCATTATTCACCTTTTCTCCGATTCTGTTTTCCTAGTTAGGGTTCTCTCTTATATGACCCTACATTTTGGGGCTTTTCTTAGATGTCCCAGCAGCTTGATTTCTTTCCTGACACGGTACTGAATCTGTTAAGTGCCAAATGTAGCTCATTCTGTCCATAAAACTGCATGTAGCAGACCTTCCTCTCCTTTTGTTCATTTCCATTTGTCTTGAATTCCTGAAATACAGCTTCTGTTGTTATGCAGCATAATCTCTTTGATGCTTTCTTATTAGAGAAACTTTATTTACATTTGGGGAGTATAATATGTCAGCTTTTTAAGATTTCACAGCAGTGTTACACTACAAAATAGGGCAGAAATAGGGAGAACTGTGTTAAACTGACACAAACTGAAGTTTGAATACTTCTAGCAGTAGGTAGTTACATAATATGAGGGTGTTTTATTTGGCATAGCACTGAAAGGGTATAATTTTCAGAAAGATGGGCATTATGAATTTTGTAACATAAATGACAAATAATAACTTACTCTCACCTTCTTTTGTGTAGCATTGCCTTCACACAAAGTAACTTAAAAGAAGTAATTCAGGAAGTATTAAGCAAAACAACATAAAATTGACAAGTGCTTGGATTCCAGTGGCTTGCCAGGAGGTAAGGTCTGCTGCTTTCTCAGTTCTATAAGGACTTTTTACACCACCTTGCTTACTGTGTCCCATGCTGGTGTTGAACATGGATTCAACAAACCCTCCTCCAATATCTCTAGGTGGTATCACTTTCCAAAGAAGTTTGAATATGTGAAATAACAAGACTGGGGAAAGATGGCTTACCAAAATAAGGTAATGAAAGTGTCGTTGAAGTGTTAATCTGGCTCTCTCATCGTGTGTAGCTGAGAAGCATTATGGGACTTGAACTAATACATTTTAACTGCAAGGCACTCAAGTCTGTGTGCAGGAATGTGAGACAGGCTCAGTAGGTGCACTGGATAACTTAGATATATAACTTTCAATTAGCTTAGTTAAGATGGGGGAGAGAGAGAGAGATAACCCCACATCCTTATTTGCCTTGTACGCTACACAGAGGGAGTAAATGTCTTGAAAATGTGTGTAAACCACAATGTTTGAGAATACAATAACTTCTACAATCTCAGAGTAATAAGCATGAAACAAAGTTTCAAACAATAGCATGTGTAAGGTGATTGATGTTTAATTAGGGAATTGTAAACTTCTGTGCACTTGAAAATACCAGTATTTGAAAAGGCTGTTATCCAGGAACCTGCAATAAATCATAGAATCATTTTGGTTGGAAAAGACATTTAAAATGATTGAGTCCAACCATTAACCCAGCACTGCCAAACCCACCACTAAACCATGTCCTTAAAGCACCACTTCTACACATCTTTAAAATACCTCCAGGGATGGTGACTGACCACTTCCCTGGGCAGCCTGTTCCAGTGCTTGACAACCTTTTCTGTGAAAAAAAATGTCCTAATAGCTGATCTAACTTCCCCCCGGTACAACTTGAGGCCATTTCCTCTTGTCCTGTCCCTTGTTACCTGGGAGAAGAGACTGAATCCCACCTGGCTATAACCTCCTTTCACGGAGTTGTAGAGAGTGATGAGGTCCCCTGAGCCTCCTTTCTCCAGGCTAAACACCCCCAGCTCCTTCGGCCTCTCCTCACAGGACTTGTGCTCCAGACCCTTCACCAGCTCTGTTGTCCTTTTCTAGACTCGCTCCAGCACCTCAATATCCTTCCTGTAGTGAGGTCCCCAGAGAACTGCACGCAGCACTCGAGGTGTGGCCTCACCAGTGCTGAGTACAGGGGGATTATCACTGCCCTGGTCCTGCTGGCCACACTATTGCTGATACAGGCCAGGTTGCTGGCCTTCTTTGCCACCTGGGCACGCTGCTGGCTCGTGTTCAGCAAGTGCTGACCAGCACCCCCAGGTCCTTTTCCTCTGGATTGCCTTCCAGCCACTCTGCCTTGAGCCTATAGTGCTGCTTGGGGTTTTTTTGATGCAAGTGCAGAACCCAGCACTTGGCCTTGTTGAACCTCATCCAGTTGGCCTTGGCCCATTGATCCACCCTGTCCAGATCCCTCTGTAGAGTCTTCCTGCCCTCCAGCAGATTGACACTCCCACCCACCTTGGTGTCATCTGCAAACTGATGGAGGGTGCACTCACTTCCCTCATCCAGATCGCCAATAAAGACATTAAACAGGACTTGGTCCCCACTACAGGGCCGTGGGAAACCCCACTGGTGACTGATAACCAGCTGGATTTAACTCCACTCACCACCACTCCCTGGGCCCCACCATCCAGCCAGTTTTTACCCGCTGAGTACATGCATCCAAGCTGGTTCCTCCAGGGGAATGCTGTGGGAAATGATGTCAAAGGTTTTACATAAGTCCTCGTAGATACACCCACAGCTTTTCCCTCATCCACTGAGTGGGTCACCTCATTGTAGAAGGAGGTCAGGTTGGTCAAGCAGGACCTGCCTTTCATCAACCCATGCTGCCTGGGCTTGATCCCCTGGTTGCCCCATGTGTGCCATATGATGGCAACCAAGCTGATCTGCCTCAAGATCTTCCCTGGCAGTGAGGTCAGGCTGGCAGGCCTGTAGTTCCCTAGAGACTCCTTCAGCCCTTTCTGTAGATGGGCTTAGTCATATTTGCCAACTTCCAGACAACTGGGACCTTCCCAGTTAGCCAGGATTGCTGGTAAATGGTAGAAAGTGTCTCGGTGAGGACTTCCACCAGCTCCTTCAGTACCCTTGGAGGGTAATATGCTCCAGTCTCAAACTCCTTATAATTATTTTAAACTGACAGTCAATGTTATCATTATTTCAATATTTTTATAAATGGGCAAGCACAGTAGGGACATATAAGCTCTCATTTAATTTACAGTTTTTAGTACTTTGTGATTGTATTTCATGATGCCTTTAAAATAATTAACTTGAAATGCATAGATGATTCAAAGTACCTACACCTAGCTTTAAAACTGCTTGATTCAAACATGGGGGAAAAAAGACAAAGCCCTTGACCCATAATAGTGAAACAGAAGCCAAATACACTTGATTGCTAGCAAGTCTGTAGCGCTTTTCACAATCCACCTTACAAGATGAACTCCACCCTTGCTCTGTCTTCAAGTTCCCTTTTCCAGCTCAGCTCCAGTTTCCTTGCAGTGTCTGAACATGCATCCTAAAGGATAAGAGCTGGTTATCATACTGCAAGGGGCCAAACAGTTCACAGGGGCTGGTTATGCCACTCTGTCTTGTTTTTAAGTGTGTGTTTCCAGACACAGAGCTTAAACAAGAAGCACTATTATATCTGCCCCAGTCCTCTGACCAGAGGGAGGGATTGATCTCAAGCAGCAAAGCAGATGTGGTGGCCTGTGCAGCAGGGGGGCACTGGGCCATGCAATCCCTGAGGATTAACCTCCAGTCATAAGAACTCTTAGCAATTTATGTGTCTGATGCCAGGTCTAAATTTGCCTTTTGTCCACTGTCACTGTGCTACTCTGCAATTTATTCCCCCTCTTTTGGGCAGCTGAGAGCGGCTCCCTCCCGGTGCTCGCGCTTCTCAAATCCTCGCAGTTGCTGCTGCCTGCAAAGAGGCCCTGCTGAGGAAGAATCCCTGCTGCTCGTTGGAGCCCCACGTTAAGTGGAGGAGAGCTGGTGGGATTGATTTATTTAAGTATTATTTATTACCCAAAGGTAGCTACTGTTTGTGTTATCACCTCCTCTGCCACCTGGGGTCTGGGAATAGAGCAGGGGTGGCGTGAGCTCCTGAGGTGGACTGTAAATGTAAGGGCTGTGGATTTAAAACTGTTTTGTCTTCTAACAATGCAAGAGCTTAGAAATCGTCCTGATGTCTATCATTTGCTGTCTTGCTCCTGTTTTTTGATAAATTTTAGCCTGAAAAGCCTGATTGATTGAAACCCTGCTGGAGTCTTCAGTTTCTACACTTGCTCTGGTTTTGCATTGTATTTTAAGATCAGGAAAGCAAAGATTCATGCCAGATGTTGTTGCTGCTAGTGTGTCTTCCCCCTTCCCTCCACCCAAGTCCATGCTATCTGGAAATGGGTCCACCCTTCCTTAGGAAACCCAGACAGTAAGGAAGCCACAGCCTCTTCATGTTTTTACATTTAGGTGTGCCTGCCTGATATAGATTTCCTCAAAGCTATCACAGCTCTCAGATTGGTTTGTTTTTACTTCAGAGGATCTGAAGTCACATTACAGTGTATTGAACTAGATGCAACTTTTGTTTGTAACCCCTCCTACAGCGGGAGGGGACACGGGGAACACAGGGTGGAATTTTCCCAAAAGATTCAATCTCTTCCATCTTTTCTCTGTAGAACAGTGACTGATGATCTGAACTAAAAATTACGACTCCCAGCTACTGAGGTTTGCCACATGGTGAATTAGTTCAGTAAAGTGAGGTCTTGGAGCTCCAGCCTGTTGGTATGGATGCAGCATCTAGAGCTAAATGCTGGCATAAGAAAAGATGCATCCTGGACTGTGGTGTCTTGCCTGAAATCCCTCTCTCTCACTGCAGAAAACCTCCAAATTAAATGTGGGACAGGAAGCTACTATATAATAGTAATCTGAGGTGTACCCTTGTTGTCGTCTGCCCACATCCAATCCAGGTGCAGCCTTCTGGAAGCATGTGTCTCTTTTCCCTGTGAATGTCCAGAGAGCCCAAGATCCTAATTTAGGAGCATCAAATCATTTCTAACTTGGAACATCACCCTCTGAAGGTTTTCAAAGGTTGCAATGTCTTTATGGCTAACAAGGCAGTGTAGTCTCTTTCTGTCTTGATAACTCACATACAGGTGGATTGAAACCTCAAATTAGAATAACATGGGAAAGTTGGAAAAGCACAGGAGCATGTGAAATATTTCTTTCCTCTTTGGGGTAGCAAGCTTGGCAAAGGGGCTACTTTGCTTCCATGAATCTTTATATTTGACCAAGCAAAGGGAAAGGTTACCTGAGTTATGTGTTCTGCTCCCCTTAGTCACCAAAGGAACCCAGCTGGGACAACACAGGCTCTGGCCTTCACTACTCAGCTCCCACAAGTATCTCTGTGCTGTGGTGTGGTCTGCAGTGGGAAATTAAACCATAACCCAATGCTGACTTCTGCTGGAAGTCATCCTATACAATGGACTTTAGTAGCTGCCTTTTAGGGCCAGAGCACCACCTTTTCTGGATAACTGGTTACCTGTGTGATGACAGGGTTAAATCAGTGGTTACAATGGTCCCTGGGCCCAGTGCTCTGAGCGCAGCCCTTGTCTCTTGTCTTCCCCATGATGATGCTTCAAATCCAAATCATCTTCCTCCTAACAGTCAGCCCTTGGCCATGTGCTGGCTTGGGAAAACTTAATTCCTTTGACTAATCTATTGTTCCCAATTTTTTGTGCATGTAGTTTTCTATAGGAAAAGGCATGGGTTTAGTTTGTGTGGCATCAGGCAGCACTCACCCAGGACACCTGGTAATACCGCTTTGTGCACAGTATTCATATTAAGAAAAATGTTGTAAACCTTATGGACTCTTTGTAAACTGAAATAGTGGATATCCAGTTCAGAATCTTCCAGTATGTAAATACAGAGGTTAGGAAATACAGGTGATCTACTCTTGTTCTTAGAGATCAGCAGTTTTCTTGCACACCTCTGTACTGACACATCAGAGCTGTCATTTGATTTAGATTTTGAACAAAACCCCTCTGACCTTGGAATTTAGAATCATCCTTTCCTGTGAGAAGAAATTAAATAGGAAACAGTTTTTCTGGTAAAGTTCTATCATCATATACCCATATTAAGTGTGTGTATAAACATAAAAAATAAATAAGCAGACAAAACCCCAGATTTCTTTAAAGGTTAGATCTGGTCATAAAACTTGAGTAATGTTTTAAAACAAATTAAAAATCTTGTTCTTTCAGTGCTTACTCACAGTGTTTAGGCCAGCTGAAGCTTTGATACACATCAGCATGCTTTACTTGAGGAAGCTCAGGTTTACATTTGTTTCTAAAAATGTCATCTTTCACTTCCAGCTTTCTAAGAAAGTCTGGCCTCTCTTCCCTTACAGGGTGTCTGGCCACATTATGCCAATTCATTTGTCATTTCCAGATTGTGCTGCTGTGGTTTGTTCCATCTAAGGCTGGGTTTGAAGGTGGTGCACGGATTTCATTTTGGGACAACGTGTGATGCCTGCCTGCCTTCTCCAGGCCTTCTCTCGTGTAGCACCACACCAGGCACACAGCCCAGATGTGCCCATTCTTTTGATGACTGGCAAGGAAAAGCCTCTCAATACACATTAGATGAATGTGGAATCAGAACTCCCTGAGGATGCATTTTGGAGCTTCCTTAGAAGGCCTTTTTACACTTGGCTCCGTAAACTGAGGACTTCATTCTTGTACCACTAAATCTTCTCCCACCTGTCCTTCTCTACCAAAATATTTACCCCAATGAAGGTTGGCCTTCAAGAGGGAAGATTGTCAGGTACTACATGGTATCTGCTTAATTTCTGCAATATTACAGATAGAGCAACAGTGAAAAGAATGCCAAAATAAGGCAGATAGTTTGATTGTCCAGCATTTTCAGTTCTGTATTGCTTCTGCAGCCGTTTGTGGATGTCCTAGGATTTACAGATAAAGATAAGGTCAATTCTGGAAGGAAAGGGTATTACCAGAGAGGAATAGATGAAAGAATTAGAGCCATAATATGTATAGTATACAATTAACATACATATCCTGATTCAGGACCTGCAGAGCTCCAGGAGAAGGCACCATCTCATAAATTACATCTCCACTGTGATTGCATGATTATTCTAATTAAAAATGATGGATGAAATAAAAAGACAAGCCTAATTCTCAGATGATGGGTTAAATCTATAGCACTTGCAGCCAGATGAATCCTTTTATCTACCTGGTAAATACAGCAGAGATAGAATTGGCTACTCAGAAGTGTATTTAATGTTGACTGAAGGAATAAAAGGAACATATGTAGAGACAGAGTAGTGGAGCTGAGTTGTACATGTGCCTCTGAGATTGTGTATTACTGTCCTGTTGGGTAGGGGACTTTGATGTGTTGGCTTAGGAAGAACTGCCAGACTTAATGAAGGCAACATGACCTTGCAGGACCAGTGATTAAACCAATTAGAATTAAACAGTGTGTGCAGAACTGTAATGTGGGCCTTTGGTGGATATGCAGACAATATGCTGTGAGCCCACTGCAGTACCTTCACAGACACTCATCAGTGTGTTGGCATGAATTTCAGCAAACAGCCATGTGTGGGTCATCTGCCAGCACTTCAAGTGGAAAGCCAAAATTCCTTTATTGCCTTGGTCTGGATGGCTACGCTGTCTGGTTTTTTTTTTGTACTGCCATAGGTAAAAAGGAGGTGAGTGAGTTGTCTGGTCAAGATTTTTTCTTACCACTGTTTCCAATTGTGGCTGTTTCCAGACAGGTTTAAATGTCCACTGTGTTCCCACTGTGATTACATTGAAGTGTTGTATGGGTGAGGGTGGGGAAGCTGTTTTTCCGTGACCACAGCTGGCAATCAGTTTATCCCCTTGAAGCATGACAGTTGATACCTTCGGACATTTTTCATTAGCTGGTGTAATATTAGATACTATTCTTATTCTTACAAATGTCTAATCCAGCTTTTGTTCTCTGAGCTGGCTCTGCCAGAGGATGTCCGAGGAGAAGAGAGAAGAACAAGGAAGACAGTGTCCTGATGCGCTGTGACTGATGTTACTGGGAATGCATAACAGTAATTGCAGGTTTTTCCTGCCCTAGTTTCCCCTTCCTGTTGGTACTTAAGTCAATGAGGATTCGAAATAATTCTTCAATACTGTGTTTGTATAATAATTATTGACATTATGAACAATGAAGGCAACAGATTGACATGCCATCAGGAAATAATGTGTAGTGCTGTTGCTGGGGGGGCTGAGGGAGTCACACAAAATACAGTGCAAACAATATTTATTCAAGTGAGATGGGAAGGCAAAACCTTTCCCAAGCATTTATAGTTAAAGAATTTGTTCTAAATTTTGCCAAGAGAGCAACTTGTCTGAGAAAGCAGTTTCTGGAATAAATCAAAGTTATTGTTGCCCTTAGGGCCCCACTGAGATGTTCTTCTCAGATATCAACTGCATGAGAGATGAAAATAAGTGTCTTTCTGACTGACTGCTGTTGTACCTTGTCTTTCCGGCAGCCTGGAGAGAATTAACAGAGTCCCAGGCCTGGAGTGAGCATGGAATCATCAGAAACCGCAATATTTGGGAGGCCTGAGTTTTCAGTGAAAACCTCAGAGCATGGCTGAACTAGAAAACTCTAAATACAAGAAATTTAGTAATTTAATGAAATAAACCCGGTTTGTCAGCTCTGGAAATTACTTTAAAAATCTTTAACCATGTCTGGCCGTTGATTGGCAGTAGCAAGTGCGAGTTTTGTTCTGCTTGCCATTCAGTGTAGGGCACTAGGCAGGAATAAGAAACAGTGAGCCCTGTACTCCTGAAAATGTCGTCTTTAAAAAGAGAAACTGGAGAGACAATAAGAAATAAACCATCATATTGTGCTCTGTTTTTGAGCTGATGCTGAGTGATACCTGAATCTGGGAACTCAGACCTCCAGGATTATTGTTTGTTTCAACTCTTACTGCTATGATTTTATTCAGGTGCAGTCTGGACAGTCTGGAAATGTCAGAAATGCTTTGTAAGTCTCAGAGTGCTATTACATGGCTTGTGAAGTAATGATAATAGAAAAATGATTTTTAAAATGTTTTAGTTTTGAAGGCCTTTTACATACAGCATTAACACTTTATTAATTCACCAGCATTTATACAGAGAATGTCCATGTTTCTTTGTGGCTGATAGACATTTCATCTTTCTCTCTCTCTTTAAGTCTCTCTATTTTGACACTGAAGAAGTGAAATAAGAGAAAAAGTGATAAAGGAAATCAACCCAAGAAGAAAGACATGAAAACTGAGGCTTCTTTAATCCAGGGTTAATTTTTTTCAGAAGATGATTCTGAAAATATTATTTTTGCTAGAAATTAGTATTTTAAATTTTTTTCTGAAATGGAAAAAAAATGAAAAGCCTCAACCTGATAAGGAAAGCTTGTTCTGTCTAAGACTTTGATCTCCTTCCTGCCCCTGGCCTTTGTGCAGCTTTGTCTACCCTTTTATAAATCACAGGCTGGTCTTTTCACTCCAATTTGAGAAGAATGTCAGGTATGCCTGTGTCAAATTGCCGACATAACCTTTTCTGCTTTAAGGCACACATCGACATTAAGTTGTCTCTGTGTAACCGTGTCCAAGGTATCTGGTTTATCTCTGTCACCTCAAGGTGAAGTCACCTTCCACACTCTTTCAGGTAGCAATTAAAACCAATATCTACCCAGAGTTTTCAGCTTTGCCATGTGTGCCTGATGCTTGGCAACGTGAGTCCCTGCAAACAGAGGCTATAGATGAAATCCAGCTCCAGTGAAACCTCTTATTTTTATCACCAGAGAATTTGAAGAAAAATGCACTTCTTTCTCCCGTGTTGCTGATCCATCTATGTGGAGATGGCTGAATCTCCAGAATCCTTTACTTTCTTTCCTTTTTCTTTCCTAGGAAAAGGTAGAACTTCTTTCAAGTGCTGGCATCCACTCAGCTTATCAGCGCTTAAAAATATCTGCAATCAGTCTGGTTTCAGTAAATTTTTTGGGGCAGTGTTTGATTCTCATTAAGATGTCCACGTTTCCCTTGCTGCATACCTTAACTTCTGTTTGCAATTTTCTTCTCATCTCAAATTAGTCTATCCCAGTAATACTTAGTTCTGCTTCTTCGCTTATTTCCCTGTTTCACACAAAACGTGTTTATGATATTTTCCTCAGCAAAGGCACTTGGAGATTAGAGGCATTATAAGAATAACTGTGCCATGCAATGCCTTTTTTTAATCTCAAGCAGACCTCCCTCCTTATGAAGCAAAAGCTTTTACAAGTTGCAAAGAGACAGGTCATCAAGACAGTAGATTGAAACTGCTATCACAGAAAGTTGCTTGTATTCCTCACTGAGGTGTTCAGTGTGCCCACCCAGTCCTTGGGCAAAAACTGAGTTCAGTGATGCAGCTGAGCAAAAATGGAACTATTTGATAATTCTTTCAAAAGATTTTGGATGGTAAAAGTTAAAGCAATAAATATAAGCATTGTGGCTGTGGCCCAGACTGACTTTTCCAATGACTTGTACTATTCAGCTTCTCTGGGCTCTCAAGTCTGGGCAGTGGGGGGAGGATAATGCTGATCATTCAGGGAACTGAGGAAAGTTTACAAAGTACTCCTGAACTGCTGTTATATGGCAAAAATTGTCGACAGTTCGCCCAGGCATTCTAATCTGCTCCTGAAAGGGACTTCCTAATTACTGAAGGCAGCCTCCCTAGAATCCCAACTGAAAAATCTCATCGTCTCCTAACACAGATGGCATGATATGGCCATGAGCAAATGGAGAGGAAATGTGCAGATATGAGCAGAACTTCATCTTGTCATTGCAGAGCTCTGGTTCCAGAGCCAGAAGGACTGAGATTGGGTCTTATCTTCACCTTGCATTTGTCTTCTGTTGGAGCACAGATTGAAATCAACAGCATGAGTTTTGGATGGTTTTTTTGTTTTTTTGTTTTTTTTTTCCTGTGTGAATTCTTTAGTTATTCTCCAAAAATCTGTAGCTGATTCCATTTCACACCTCGCACTTTGCAGCTCTTCAAGATCTCTGTATGGTGTTGTCATGTTTGGAGATGTCAGCTCAGATTCATCCCATATGTCAGATATTGCTTGGAAATGAGACAGAAAACAATGGGTTGCAGCATGACAACTTCCATGTGACACTAACGCTATAGAAAAAGAAATCATAGATGCTGAAAAACTTCCATGACCAAACTGATCTCCCAAGGTAATGGCACTTAAGCATCCTATGATACCTCAGTATCACAGTGGATACTTTGTCCAAGGTCAGGTGTGTTAAGTGTTTAGGTTTTGGAATAGTTTTGGTTTGTAGCACGTGTAAATGGAGTGGAAGTCACAGAAGCCACCTGTGTATAATCCAAAGCCAAATACTGTACTCAAAACTCAAAGAATTTTGCCTTTAAAGTGTCCTTGATCGATTAGCTGGTTCTTCCTGTTCCAATAATAGCTTTTCTGATTCTTTCTCTGAAAAGTGAAATCACATTATGAAATTACATTTGTGTGCATTGAGAGAGTACCAGTTATCTGATCTGACATTTTATGTATTGATTGAAGTGCTGAGAGACAAGAAAGTCATGATTTATAACAGCACAGTGAAAAACTGAGACACGGGTGAGGCAAGGTCACAAAACATGAACAGTAAATGGGAGCTGAGCACACTCAGTTCCCGAGAAGCACGAGCCTGGCAGGGCTGCTCTGTGATGGGAAGGAAGGAATATGGGGGGTTCTTATTCCCCAAATCAAGTTTGGTGTGCTTAGCTGTTTTACTTTTCTATGTAGTTTTACCAAACTCTATGGAACACAAACCACCAACAGTAAGAATATAAAGTAATACTTAACCCAGAACTTCTTATCTATAGGTCTCAAAAGATCTCAAAAATACTTCAGAAAGGTAAAGCAGCAGAGATGTCCCAAGGTAATTACCAAGCAGGCTGGTGGGGAAGCCAGGACAGCCCCAGCACTCATGAACCCCTGTCCAGAAATCTGTCCTTTGTTGAATTGCCTCTAATCATGGGGGCAAAGAAGGGTGATTTCAGGGTTGTGTTGTCATCTGCAGTTTGAAAGAGATGGGCAAGTTACATTTAACTTGAACTGGTTTGTGTAGCCTGTTTGGCTTTGTCAGCCCGTCAATGTTGGCCACTGGGGAAGAGCAAGAGTATCTGTGAGGGGAGGGTTTTTTAAAAGCAAGATTTTTGCTGTAATTGCTATTTACATCTTCCACCCTTCACCCTTTTTCAGCTGCAGGGAGATCTTGTTCTATTTTAAAAGCTTGGGCAGGAACTTGAGGCTAGAGACTGCAGCCAAATCAAACAGGAATCTCACCAACCTAATAGAGGGTTGGCTGATAATAAAGGCTATCTTCCCAAGCCTTTAAAGCTCTCTTCTTCCAAAGACACTCCCTTATCTGAAGCCTCTGGCTTCCCATGAGAGGGTATAAACATCTTCCTATGCAGCAGGGTACCCTTTGACATTAAGAGGAAAGCACAACTCAAGATAAATTGAAGAGGCTTTTATGTCTAATCTCAGTAAGCATTCAGAGGCTGTGAATGTCTTTTTATCCTGAGTTGTTGAGGTTTGTTTTGTTTTTTTGGCTGGAAGCACATTTTCCTTGGAGTTTTATTACATCCCTCATGGCTTCTTTTTTTTTTTTTTTTTTTTTCATCTGAGCTGTCAGTGCAGTACTTGTTTGGTCAAGACTTGTGTGTTTACTTGGCATCTTCAGTATATAAAACCCGTGCTGTTCACATGGCTTCCATGCAGCCAATTCTGCTAATATTTTAAGGCTCTGACTAATGTGGCTTGAGGGTAAATGTTTTCTGACTTTAACATTGTACCTTGCTCACAGGAGCAAATTTTGATGACTTTTTCTTTCGTTGGCAGAGGTTTCAGCTTTGTCAATTCACTGCTATTCCTCATTAGAGGTTTTTTTAAAAGGTGTCAAAGCTTTTTTTCTCGCTTTTTTTTTCCCCCTCATAGCTGTTGGGATCCTGTCAGTGAACAGCTCATAGAAAGCCCAGCTCACTTTCATACAAATGCATTGGTATCTCTAGGTGACTGCTGAAGGCAAGACCCCTACGTTCCCCTTGTAATAATAATCTCCTCTTCCAGGAGCGCTAAACTCCAATGCACTCTCCAGGACCTTTTCACTGTTCCTTGTTTCATGTCCATTCCCAGCCCTTGCATCCCAACCACCCTTCTCCTGGCCGATGCAGAGCAAATGAGGTTTCATTCAGAGCTTGGCTTAAGTGGCCCCATTGTTGTCCTTAAGGACCGAGGCTGAAGGATTTGTGAGGTGCTTTGTGCCAGTCCAGGGCCCTACTCTTTATTTCTGCTGTGCTCCAGACTGGCTGTGAAGATGTTGGAATTGACCTTTCCCTCCCAGCAGCAGTGCCAGAGTCCTCTCTCTTCTGCTTGCTGGGAGCCAATTAGAAAGAAAGCAAAGACATTTCAGCCTAAGAATTACCCCTGTGGCTTAGCTGCAGTGGTGTCTTTACTCAAAGGCTGTCTTGAACCTCCCCTTTCTATCCCGTGAATGAAGACTGGGGGTCCCTCACGTGTTCAGGGTAATCACCACAGGCCTTCCACAGTGGATGTTCCCCCACGTTGGAGCCACTTTCATTTCTTTCAAAGGGAAAACGTCCCTTGAGGCTCATGGTGTGAACTTGGTTTTAGATAAAGAACATGTATTCAACCACCATAATTAACCTTCCATTTTAAAACCTCTGTTTGCAGATCAGCTCCCTACAGGCTAATCTTTCTGTTTTGCAGGAATGGGTGAGTGATGCACAGATGCTCTGTCGGGATACTTTACCTATTCATTAACTTTGATTAGATAGCATTTGCACTCTGCCATCTAAAAGTGCTGCCACTTTCTGATATAATTAGTGTTCCTCCAATTAGGATAAATGGCTGTTTCATTACTTTTAAGTGGGTCATTAAAGTGCCATTCCTGTCTTCTGCCTCTGGAGCTGACAAGGGTACCTGCACACTCCTTTTTGCAGTGTCAAATCAAATTCCAGGAGGCTAATGGAGAAGATAATGTACCAGGGCAGATGTTTCTCGTGGCTCCTGCTGAGAGCACTTCCTGGGTAGTTGATTTTTCTGTGTGCTTGATACTCTGATTTGTGAAACAGAAGTTCTTGATTGCTGAGACACCTTTTGAAGAAGTCCCTGGACGCATCAACACCTGGAAATTACTTGAAATACATATTGATACTCTTCTGTTGCCGTATGAATTCCTTTTACAACTGTGGAGGAGTGTGGTTGTCACAAGGAAAACACAGAGATAGTGCCTTATCAAGAGCAATCCTTTCATCTTTGTTTACTCATCCCTACATTCAACCACAAGGAGGTCTTCTCTCCAAGGGTCATGCTATTTGCTTGCAACCCTTTTTGTTTCTCCAAGAGGCCTTGCAATTCCTTAATCATTAGATACTGCTATGCTATAAACACCATTTTCTGAGAACTAGAGGGCAGATTTCTGGCCCACATCAGGGAACTGTGACTCATATTTTGGGAAGGGATAGAGACACCTCTTTTGCAAGGGAGATTTGAGAGTGATGATTCACCATGCTGGTCCCTTTCTGTAATTTTTCAGTTTTAGATGTGGAATTCATAGACAGCTGTAAATTTTACAAAGGTTTAAGGCCACATCTGCAGAAGAATAATCTTGATCATTTTGGATGCTGCAAGTCAGAAGCTGGTCCAGATCTGAGATCATCTGCTTCGCCCCTTTAAGATCTAATACTGTTTTGAAAAATTTCTCCGTAAGGACTAAGATTTTGGAAAACAAAGATTATCTTTCTTGCTGCAGGATTTATCTACTTAAGATGTAGTAAAAATGCATTTTTTTAAAAAAAACTAAAACATCTATGGAATTCCATGGGTATCTTTCCATTGATGAAACTGGGCCAGATCATAGATTACTTAAAATGTAAAAAGCCCATCTGTTTTTTTCTGCTTTTTTTATTTTCCCCTAGTTTTCTCTGATTTTCAAGCCCTTTTGTTTTTCTACCTTGTGGTCACTGGTTCTGTTTTTACCACAGCATAATTGTGTAAGACTTCTCCTCCCCAGTTCATCCAGCTTACAACCATCTAGATATTGTTCAGGTTCTCATCTCAGATGGCTCATCAAAGCCAAAACACCCACTAATCAGTCACCAACTTACTGATTAGGTTTATTTCTAGTAAGTGTATTAGCGCTGAAGAAAAAATAATTCCAAGATGTTTTTCCCATCCTCCTCAAAGTCAGTGAATATCAGGCAGGTGGGCTGCAACCTTTATCCCCTTCAATGACTTCTCAGTGGGTAGGTCGAAACATGCAGAGCAGTCACAAAAGCCAAGTGGGAGCTAGGCAGGAGGGATTAGATCTTGAGGAATTTTATTTAATTAACCTTCCTGCTAAAGCAATCACATCTCACTTCTCAGACTCTTACCCTCCTAGGTCATGTTTTCTCTATCAAACTGTGAAGTAACACACAGAATTATATAGCCTTCTTGGTATCTTTGATTTAAAATAAAATTTAAAATAAAAAACTCTGAAGTGACATGAAAGTATAAATAGATGGAGTATGAAGATATTTACTGCTGTGTAAACAGCTATCAGTCTGTCAGAAATGTATGCAGCTGCTGGCTCTCGGTGGGAGGCAAGGCTGAGTCTTGCACCTTGAGCCACTTGTGACAAAGGTTTGCATTGATCCCAGATGCCACTTTGAAAACTGAGGCTCAATACACCGCTAGTCTTTGCAGGAAGTCAGAATAAACCCAACAGCTTCTGTTTAAAATCTGTGCTGGTTTTGCTGTGGATGGTGTTTCGATGGCGTAGCAGCTTTTAGTGAAGATTCTGGCTTCGGATACACATCCCAGCAGAACAGACTGATATTTTGCAATGCCAAATTTCAGTGGTAAAGGCACCGACACACTGTGGTAGCTCATCAGGCATTGTTAATGCGTGTGTCCTGGAACTAAAGATTAGGGGCCGGCCTAAGGTTCGTAGGTTCAGGCAGGATGTGCTGCTTTGTCGCTGCTTTGTCATGGCAATGAAATATAGTCAACAGGATATGGGGAGATCTCCAACCTGGGTGCAAGGGCTACCAAAGGGTCACTGAAAGAAAAGCTACTTACTACTTCTATATGTGAAGTACAAACTGTATCCCTCCAGAGTGTCTCCTGCCAAGCTTTTTCCTTTGAAGGGGTAAAACTGAGGTCAGAGAGCAGTAAGTTATTAAGGTAAAAAGTCTGGATTCTCAGGTCATCTGAGAAGTGGCAAATCTACAGAGGCTTTGCTGAGAAGAGCTGCTGTTGTGCTTCTGCAAGATGTAGGCCTGTTCAGTGGATTTCATCACCCATTGCTGTGCCTCATGAATTTGAAGTCTGAGCCAGTTCCTGAACAAATGGCCTGCTCCCATGGGAGAACAGACATATGAGAAATACCACCTTTCTCTGAAAACCAAGAAAGCAGAACGGCCCAGCCATAATGGTTACCTGCAGCTACCTGCTTTGTAAGATATTTTTCTGCAGATATTCCTCATAGGTCCCTCAGTTATAGTGCCAGGACTTTTTCCTAAGGGCTTGCAAATACTGAGAATATGCAAGCCTGAGATGAGTCACGGATCCTTCCTAAACCTTGGACCATGCAAGGAGCCACGGAGAGTAACTTCAATGGCAGACTGATTGTTTACTAATAACAGTGTCCCTAGTGCTGCTCCCTGAATTCAGTCAGTGGTGTCTGAGCAGGTGTCCCAGGTTGCCTGTTGGATGAGGAGGATAAAGCTAGTAGAGTGTCCACTGCCACCTCCTCACCACAGGATCAGCAGGATGGACTAAAAAGGGGCCTATCTGGTGCCTTCAGCAGCTACCAGCAAATATGCTGGAGCTCTGTAGAAAAATGCTTCATTCTTATTCCACCGGCTTGCTAAGACTGGGCAGCCCTTTTATCTTCTGACCATTTTAGGACCGTAACACATACGCTGGCTTAGTGGAGTTGTGCAGAGGAAGGCCAGGCTTTGTAGCTGTGTGCTTTATAGTGCTGTAACACAAGATGGTTTAGGTCTGTCCCTTCAGCTAACACCAAATGATGTTATAACCCATGCTCAGACAGGCTAACCTTTTCTGTATGCACTGTCCTTCCCTCCTCACAGGGCACGGTGCAGGTAGGGAACAGCAAATGTTCCCCAGCCTGTGCATTGTGGTTGGCCCCCTGCAGCCTGACCTGTCTGTCTCTTCGGGATCAGGCTCTTGGCTGACTGGGTCAGCCTTCCCCAAATTATTTACTACAGCTACTCTCAAGCATTTTATAGGCCTTCCTCTTTATTGCTTAGCTTGCAGGTAGCTTATCCCTCTCTCACGAGGAGCACCGTACGCGTTCTGGCGGCACACGTGTCCTCGTGTGGAAACAGTCACGGTGCCAAATCCTCTAAATATTGCAAAATTCCAAGACCCAGTCCAGGCCTCCTAAAATAGCACGTCTGAGCAAACTTCCTGGGGCTTTTTAAACAGCCTTCCGATGTGTGTGCTGGGGTATGAATGGACCTGCGGATTTCTGAAGTGTCAAGGGGGTAAATGTGTTGTGTACCCAAATGAGAATATTATGAATGAGTCTCTTCAGAGAAGAACACTGATGAAAAGGACACTGTTAGGAAAAAAGCCCACAGAAGTATGAGCAAATACTCGAAAGGAAGAACACCCAGGGGGAGTGGGTTCCCACTTTCTAGTGAACTACATTATTTTCTTTTCAGAACTCATGCTAAATAGGAAAGACTTTCCAGTTTTAGCAAAAAACCTGAAATAACGTCTGTTTGTAGTGTAAGCTCTTCTGGGTGTGAAGACAAGTGCCAGTGTGACTTCCATGGCCCTAGGACAAGCCCATATATTTCTCTCTTATTAGGAGTTAAGTAAGTTGAAAAAAGCTAAGCTCTTATCTGTCTTCTATGTTTTCATTGCTTCATCACCACATTGTTTAATTGTCTCTCAGTTTTAATATCCTTACAATTACAGCAGCCTTAGGATACAGGGCTTTTTCTGTCCTCCCATGAAAAAGATTAAGAAGTGAAGCCTGAAGAGGGTGATTTGCACAGGCTTCTTTAAAAGTTTCAGGTTATTGACCTCTCGTATCATTCTTTGCCTTTCATTTAGTCACTGCACCTCCAGTATGAATACACACTGAGCTGGCAGGGACAGTGCCCTCAGTAGTAGTGCAGCTTCTCTATCTTCACACTGAAAACTTCTGTTAGCTTCAGATATAACTTCCCTGTAGCTGTTTTGCTTCTCTGGCTTTTTCACACCAGACTACAGATTTTTTTAGCCTGTCTTTTCTTTCATTAAGTCATTTGTTTCCATCTTCATACAGAACCTGGGCCAGGAGAATTGAACGAAAATGGAAAATAGGGCAGAAAACTGCATGGGCTTTTCTAAAGCCTCTCTCTAGTTTAGGAACAAAAAAGAAGAAATTCCTTCATTATTTAAACTAACCAAGCTCTGTTGGTCTGTTCTCCATCAACTCACATTCCAGATTGCTCCTGATAAAGAATTGTAAAGACAGAACTGAGTGAAATATCACCAGCTTTGTACTAACCAACAGCCTACATTTTTCCTCTTGCTGGATATGGCCCTGTAGAGTATCAAGGGATTATCGTAAAGGTGATGTGTATTCTGGATTTCTCTTTGTTCCACACCAGCCTGGATTTTCCCTCATGCCATGAGGTCTGTCAGGGGCAGCACTACAGCCAAAAACTGAGCTGGCATCTTCTTAAAAAGTCTTGCCTCTGGCACAAAAACTGAAGCCCACACTTCAGAGGAAAGGCTGTGATTAATCCCTGGGTTTTCTCTAAGTCTGGGTAGTGAGTATGGTGGACATACCTAGCTAAATGGTTTGTAGATCTTTCCTAACTTGTATTTAATCACACAGATATTCCTGCCATGCAGTGTCCCTGAGTGTCAGCTGCTCTCAGCCCTCCCTCACAGCACAGAATGGTCCTTGCCTGGGTGCCTCCCTGCAACAAAAGATGGTCCAGGGATGTTTGACAGTGTGGAACTTAGGGAGGTTACAAAAAGAAGCTGCAAAGCAAAGTTTGACATTAAAGAAGCTGACACTGAAAATTGCAAGATGCTTGTGGCAGGCAGTTGGAATGTGTTCACTTTGCAGCTTGAAGGCAATTCTCCTTAGGAAAAGAGTGAGAAATTCAAGGCCTGCTTTTCAGGAGTGTCGAATGCTTATGTGAGGAGAGCTGCAGGTGATAACACCCTTATACAAACTAAGTGACTCACCCTGGCATTTCTCACCATCCCAAAGGGAAGGCTGAGTGCATGGGACTGGGTTTTCTTTTCGGTTGACTTAAAGGGAGTAAATTCCAGCACATCAGATCTTTGGAAAAATGAAGCTATAGTTGCAGTATGTTTCTTTGTTTCTTGTACTCTCTACTCTAAATCACAGGTAATTGTCTCACCTTTCTCTTTTTTTCCTTATTCACATTCAATTCTTAGGCTTCATTGTTTTGAAGCAACATATCCAAATGGCTCATTCCAAAGCTTTTTCCTGATCATTAGTGAAATTTTATTAACTCAGAGTTGTCAAAAGAGTGTTTGTGTGTTTAAAATTGCTTTGCCTTCTCCCTATTTTCTCTACTCCATTGCTCCCCTTCCCACAGCTCCATCTTCTTGAGGATTATGTCCTCACGGGGCCATGTCTTCCACTATTTTTCCTGTTGTTCTTAATTTGCAAACCCTCATCAGAAATACCAGACCACGTGGGAACCTGAAAAGTTGTCAGCCACTCCTAGTGAAAAGCCCAGTGAATTCTTGCTCCTATACTGAATAGGCTCAGATCATCTCAAAATCACTGGCACTCAAGTTGGCAACTCTCAATGACTCTTCAGCTACCTTCTCCTCCCTGTGAAACTTCTTCTGCCCCACATAGGCAAACTAGTGGCACATGAAGTGGAGGCCTTGCTCTGCTACTTAGTTCTGCAGATAAATAGAAAACTTTCGTTTCCAAGGTAATAAAAATGCATGTTGTAAAACTCCTACAAAATTGAGTAAAGAGACCTAATAGCTTATCCTTTGTCAGACATGAGCTCTCCTCTCGGTACTGACCGCGACCAAAGGTATGTAACTTGATTCTTTCTGCCTCAACTCCTCTGTCTTTAATGAGAGGATAATAAAATGCACTTCTCTTTATAAAGCACTCCTAGGTTCACTGTTACAAGGCACCACATGTACCAGGTATCTGTTTTGATACTGTACCTAATCACGATGCTGAAATTGCGCTGACAAGTCAATTTTTAGGAACGACGTCAAAAGACTCCATGACTTGAAGTGCTAAGTTTTGGGTGGCAACATGAAAAGATGACACTGCCTGGTATGTGTAATCCTGACTCAACCCCCACCCAGATCTGCCATATCAGACTCATTGTTTCGTAGGAGGATTCTCCGTTTGCTGCACTCCTCTCCATCACTGCCCTCCATGCCAGCTTGAGGCAGCCTGATCATGCTGTTCTTTCACTGGGGGATCTTGCACACAGCTGAGCAACCCAGTGCAATGACTGCTTAGAAATCCAATGTTGCAAGAGGCTGGTGAACTGGTAAAAATACTCTGAACAGTAGCGTAGCATTTGGGACCCACTAAATAGAGAGTGAAGCCTTCTTTGATACTTACTGATGTTTACATGCCGTGTAATTATTATTATCATTGAAAATCCCGACTTCCTTTCTTTGAACATAATGTCTAAACAGGAAAAAGGTAACCTTCCTGTTTGGAGAATTGTTAGTTTCAGAAGAAATATATTTTTTCTCTCTTGCTTGCAGTTCTCAAAGATTTTATTTTTAATACAAATGAAAAAGACAAACAATAGGCTATCTGAAAGGAAGGAAAACTGCATGTCTGAAACAAACAGAGTCTGCTATGAATAGATAGTCTTTGCACTATGAAATAATTCATGTCATACCTACATACTGACTTTTGCATATTGGGAAAGGAAATGCAGACTTATTTTTGGCACCCACTACATGGTGTATACACAGTACAAAAAGCAAAGTTAAGGTTAGAAAGGGAAGAGAAGCCTCCTGTCAATCTGTACTAACAGCAAGAAGCAATCACATAGGAGTTGGCCTGGCCCAACAATAGTTCCTAGATGTGATGCAAGGCTGACTAATAAGGCTGAATTTAAAACTCCTGGTACCTGCTTGGCATACAGCATTTTCTGTCGCTCAAGTCCGTGCTCACAGTGGCCTTTTGGGTAAATCTCAGCTTCTAAACTTTACTTTGCAGCTTTTGTTGGGCTAAAGGAAATAATGATGGAGCAGCACCTGCAGCGCTGTTCCAGGTATATGGAATTTTGATGGCTGCCAGGAGCAGCACAGTGAGAGTGAAGACCAGGATGCTCAGCTCATCTTTGTGAGTGACAAATCAGAAAACAGGTAACTAAAAGCTGTGGATGAAAAAGTGCTCGTATCCAAAAGTAGAAAGAGCTGTTTGGCATTCCAAAGGTCTGATACCTTCTCAGAGTCTGACAAGCAGTCTGATGAAATAACCACCAGAAGAGGCCTTGTGAGGTCTGCTGATGTCAATTTGTCGGTGTGGGAAGTGTTCATATTGTCACTTCTCCTTCCCATTATTTCATTGCAGTCAAGGCTGTAGCTTTGCTGCTCCTACTTAACAGAAACAGCTAAAACATCTTGCAGGAATGGAAGAGAATATACGTGATGTAAGACCACTGCTCAGAGAGGTCTGGGAAGCTGGAAAGGCCAGCCTATCTTTTCTTCATCACCTTCCTAAAGTTCTTTATTCAAGGCCTGATTAATTCAGATGTTCCCCACAGCTATACAGAAGTCCTGAAATACTTGGGCTATTCCAAAAAGTCTTTTCTATTCATGGACTGCGTGAACCTTCTTATGATCCTGTAGAAAGTGAAAAATGTCTTACAGTGTCAAATACCAGACATGTATAATTGTTTCCCAATCTTTGTTTTTTGTTTTGTTTTTGTGGTTTTGTTTGTTTGTTTGTGTTTGTGTTTGTTTTTGTTTTTTTACACCAGTCTTCTGATTTTGGAAGCCTTATTTTACAGAGCTGCCTGCTTGCTGTTGGTAGTACTGTATAAGTGCAAAGGAACCCTGCAAATATTTGTCTGTGCTAGTCCTATTTTCAGGTGAATCTGCTTACTACATCAGGGCATTGTGCTGGTTCATGTTTGTAGAGTCAGACCCTAAAGATGTCCTTGTCTGTCTTCATGTTGCCACTTCCCATGGGACCCAAGTCCCCTTTCTGTGGCAGGATGCTTAAGCACGTGTACCCTTCCTAACTTTGCTGCTTTGCCAGAGATTCACATGTGAAGCTTCTGCTCCATTTGCAGCATCTCCACCACTCCCTCCAGACACTCAGTTGTGTATTGCTCTTTGTAAGTGTTTTGCCAGGTATGAGCCTTGCTGTGTGATTTAACTGGGCTGCTCCTATTTGCAGCTCCAGCAAGAAGAGAACACGTCAAAGCCATTGTAAAATAATCAGTACCACGTGAAATTGAGAAGTGGGATCCCATGATCTGAAATGCAGATGGTCTCTGGCAGTGAGAAGGAGAGCTGTCCTGCTGAAAAAGACCCAGAAGTCAGCAAAGGAGCTGAGTTAATGATGTGACACAAGAAAGTTAAAGGCAGAGTGATTCTGAGCAATGTAGGAGCGTCCCACTCGAGGCTGAACTCTGCAGTCTCATCTATCCCAGTGTTCTCCACACAGGTAATGCATCTATTGAAGTGGGAGCAATGCTGGATACTAACTGTTAGTAGTTAGATCTATCATCTTGTTAATTAACAAGGTGATGTATCTACCTGCATGTGGAACAGTCTCTCTGAGGAGGGATTAGGGATTGGGATTAGCAAAAATAATTGCACTTTGCTGAGATTAGTATGCATGTCAGAGTGGAGAGGATGCCAGGTTTCACTGTATGTTAAATAATAATAATGTAAAATGTGAAATAATATGTAGGCATATAACTGGTGGCTTCTGTTACTCTCCATAGGGATATGCTTGTAGAATCTGGGTCCTGGTCCCAAGTACCTTGATTTTGAGGAGGAGCCCTTGCAATCCTTGGACTCTGACAGGCTGAATAGCTGTTGCTGTTGAACAACACTGCCTGCTTGACCAGTTAATATTTATAATATATATTGCAATGGTGGCAGGAGGCTTTTACCATTGAATAGCTGAGCTGATACCACGGGGCACTGAGTCATTGTCCTCTGGATATTCCCTGTGCTGCTACTGCAAATAAATTCACCGCCTTCCATCTTAATAGCTTTGCTTTAGAGCCAGTGCCACACTTCACACCCTATTCTGGACCCCCTCCAACAAGTTAATGTTTTTCACTGAGGAAGGTGAGTAAAACTGATGAGACTATCCTTAACTAAGGAGCCATAAAATTCTAATAGAGCAGTAATGTTCCCAGCGAGCCTGAAGGAAATCCGATCAATAGTTATGAGGTTGAGGCTCAATTTAAGGCTCAATTTATGGCCTTAATTCATAAAACATAGTCATTCTCCATTTTTGTACAGGAGGCTTTTGTGGTTCCTGCTGAGCAGAGGAGTATAAAGTCTGCACAAGCTCTTTCTCGACAATTCCCCAGGCTTTGTCATTTAAGATAGGTGACTCTACAGAGGTGATGTTCAGGGTTCTGGCATCTATTTGAAGGTGATTTTTCATCATATAGGACAGACTGCACCAACTGTATTTATTCTGAGCATCTCAGGCTTGGAATGGTTTCACAGCAAGTAAAAAAGAAAGATATTTTGGATCTCTTTAAAAATTTTACACTGCAGTTATTCATATGCCTGTAGACCACTCCACAATCAGGAATGGTTCAATAGCATGTTCTCCAAAAGGTCTTTTACTGCTTTTTTTGTAGACCCCTTGCAACAGAATTTGCAAGGCACAGATGGGAGCTGGGTTTCTTCTACATTTCTAAGCTGCCTCTGTGGTAGAAAGTTTTCCCAGCTGCTTCTGACACAGGTGTGATCTCTTTAATTTTCCAAAACGTTAGCAAGCACAGAGGCAGACAATGAAATTTCATGCAAAAGTTTTATTAAAACCTTTATGTAAAATGACAGACCTTTCCAAAGACTGAAGTAAATGCAACCTTTATGTACCCGCCTCCCGCCAGTGGCATAAGCACGAGCTAGACAGCAGCATTTCAAATGAAATGGAAGAGCCATAGTTAAAGACATCTCTGTATGTACTCGTCATCCCTGCACATGTAGGTTAGCAGAAGTAAGTTTTAACTTCCTGAAGTGATAGGAGTGCCTTGCAAGTGTACAGTAAGGTCCAAGCTGGAGAGGGCTCTTAATCAACACTTGACGAAAAAACGTGTTGTGACAATCATTCAAATATAATTTCTAAGGGAGCTTTTAAAATCCCCAACTCTTACACCACGTACAGATGCACAAACAACCTGGACCTGCAGACGATCTTCATTGTACAGACGCATTCCTGAAACGCCCCGGGGTGGCTTTTCTGATCGGCCAGGGGGGCTCTGGGAAGCCCGGGCTGCTGATGATTCCCTAGCCCTCACTCTGCAGCACCGTCTTCCCCCACTGCCGGCAGCTGCAGTGGCGGGGAGGCAGGAGGGGTTCTGGAAACCCGGGCTGTTACCTGAGCCAACAGCGACACCCAGGGATTCCCCAGCTCAGTCCATCCCTTCTTCGATCTGCAACCCCGTGTCCCGTGCCGCCTGAGAAATATTCCAAGGTTTAGCCAATTCCCTCTTCCTGAATGACTACACTGATTGAGAGGGAAGAAATACTGTAGTAACTGTAGTAATTTTATCAATAGAAATCCTGTATATTGGTGTGCTGAGAGTAAATTAGATCAGCCACAGGCGCATCTATGTTCAAATGACTGCATTCATGTGAAGTGGATTGTACTTTTTCGTCTCTGTCAAAACAGCTTGGATGGTATTATTTGTTTGCAGCTAAGGTCAATATAGACAACTTATAAAACCTCCCATCCCTGCTTCCTCACTACAGCAAAAAGCCTTGCTGAGGCCCTGCTGAAAGTATTTTGGTAGTCTTTTGTTGAATAAATGTACAGAGATGAACAGTACACTCAAGGAGTATGTCACAGTCAAAATAATAGGTGCAGGTTCTGTATCAGTGAACACCGAGTCAGACTTCTGTTAAAATGCCCCTGAACAACATCTTGAAGACACACCTGAGCAAACAGTGGGAAAATAATTAGAGAAGTAAGAGACTACCAGGCATTAATGACCCCAGAAAAACATTTCAGTAGAAGCAGAAAAACACCTTAGAATTGATCAGGACACAGGATGTGCTGAGAACCAACCCAAATGACACAGTCCAATTACAAAGTGCAAGTGTACTTCCTAATCCCGGAATGCCAAAGCTGTCTGTCAGTCACTGGGTCGGTGTACAGCCTGCACAGCTACTGAGGTAGTCTCCTGTTTGCTTTTCAAGCCTAGGCTTGCTTCAGATCCAAAGGGAATGCCTGTTCCTCTCTGCAGGGCAGAAGGCAGCTCAACTGAAAAAGCACCAGGCTGAAACAGCAGCAAATGAGGTAAACCAATGACTGTAGTTTTACGGTAACAGAAGTTGTGAAGGGGAAGGGCACGAATGAAGTCCAAAGTTTGTTACGTTCCCATTGAGAAGCTGAGGGTAATGGAGGAGGAAACAAACAAATGAAGTCTGTGTTACAACAATTTTAAGCACAAAGGTGCAAAACAATGATTCTGCTTTGAAATGGAGCATAAAGTTAAAAGTTCAGAAAGCACAGAAACAGTCCATGAACCGATGGTCAGGCAGTGCCTGAAAGCAATATTTGGTCACTCCATGGGCTCTGTTTATAAAAATAACCATAAGCATCCTTCTCTAACTGAAACCCACCTGTAAGTAGGTAGTACTCTGAAAATCAGAACTGAATTCTCTGAAGATGAACATCCAAAATGTGGAGTGTCTGTGATTCATTTAATTCTTCTGAAAAATGTGTGTCACAGTCCGTAAAATAATTGTACTTTGATCTATTTGCTCGTTGCTTTCAAGCTGTCTCTATGTTTTGTAGGATTTATACTGAATCAGTTCTCTGCCTGTCTTTTCAAGGAAAGATGATCCAAACTTCTGTTTACTCCTGCCATGGCACAGCCAGAAATGGGATATTTGCCAGGAATGTCAGTGTCAGATATTTGCCACACTGTCAGTGTGACACAGTTGCTACAGTCTGCAGCTCAATACCATTGGCTTTCTTTTGCACCTTTTTTTCCTTCAGAATTTGGGAAGAAAGGCTATTTAAAAACCAGTCTACATCTTGATAATCTTCAGGCCACCGCAAATACTGACTCCTTTGTAAGAAGTTTCGAATTGGTTTGTGTTTCATCAGTTGATATTGAGAAAGTGACCCAACCACTACCATTATGAGGACATCTTTCAGGTCAGAGAAGTACCTGCTCTGGGCAAAATTGAAGGCTTCCACACACCACCCATCTTTGAGAAACTGCCTGGTCACAACACAAATTGTTTTCCTGCTGTTCCAAATGGCATCACGAATATTACTGATATGCTCTTCCCCAGGCAAGAAGTCTCTTTCCTCAAAACACAAGGTAAATCTGTTTTTATCCAAATACTGTGAATCCAGGTGCTTTAGCAAAGCATTCTGGACCCATTCAAAGTCATTTTTGCTGTAGCACAGATACGCATCATATCTGTATTCACTTTTATCTGTTACTTGTGGACGGTTGGCTATTATTTTTTTGGCGATAGTTTTATACCAGATAAAACAAATCCCCCGACAGCGAGTAAAAATGATGGCTGACACCAGAAACATGAGAAGGGTGACAGAGAGGAAGATGAATAGTGAGAACCTGAGTGCCTCCTGGAGTTCATCTTCATCACAACCATCGTATTCCAGATACGACAGTGGTACCCCTGCAAATTGAGGTGGGTAGGCACAGTACCTGTCAGATTCTGAGCCAGCTAGGGTTACATTGGTTTCATTTAGCCACACTAGTAGGCTCTTTAAAGAGCAATCACAGACATACTTATTATGTGTTATATCCAGAATACTCAAAGTCATAAAGACTTCAGGGTCAGGGGAAAGCAGCTGGTTTCCAGATAAGTTGAGGGTCATTAGGCTCTCTGGAAAAAGCCCAGGAGAAAGATGAGACAACAGGTTGGAAGCCAGATTAAGGGTTTTTAGAGATGTCAGACCTCTAAAAATGTCTTGTGGAAGAGCACTGAGGTAGTTGTTATTCAGATGGAGAACCTTGAGTTTGGACAGTGCCCCAAACATATCCAAACATAAATTTCTCTCCCACACAAGCTGTAACATATTTTCACCCAGATCCATATAGACTAACTGACTATTTTGAATAGCATTATCACTTTTCACACAGTAAGAGAACCGATTCTGTTTTAGGAAGATATATTGCAGTTCTGGAACTTGGAAAAGAATATACAGGTCACCTACATTTGCCAACCAATTTCTTTCTAAATCTAGGTACACTGCATTTATTCTTGTGTAAGCTACAGTCATTAGCTTATTGTCACCTAAAGAGGCATATGTCAGACGTGGAAAGGAAGGGAGCTTTTTAATGGCGTTGTCTCGGAGATCAATTATTTCCAGACTTACTAAGTTATGGAATGATTTTTCACCAATCATCCCAATATGATTCTGCTGTAAATCAATATATGCTACACTATGTAGGCCCTCAAAAGTATAATCGTACAACTCACCTAAAAGATTACTTGAGAGATTGAGAGTTTTTAGGTTGCCCAAGCCAAAAAATGCTTGCCTTTGGATTTGATTTATCTTGTTTTTGAAAAGGTTCAGCACTTCCAGATTACCAAGGCTTTGAAAGACTAAAGAATTGAGAGAGAAAATGTAACCCCTTGAAATATCAAGGGAAATGAGATTACTTCTTCCTAGTCCTGCAAAAGTATAATTATCTGGATTTTTTAAGTTTTGAAAGCCAAATCCCGAACCCATTATATGATCCCTAAATATTAAAGAACTGATTTGAGTCCCTTTAATGGCTGTAAAGAAATACTGGACTAGCTCTGTGCTCCAGCCACTTTCACTAAGGTCTAGTGAGTTAAATGTAATATTTGTGAAAGGATTTGGGCATTTGGTCCAGTCCACACTTTCTGCCTTGTACAAATAATTAGAACTGAGGTTGAACAAAAAAATGTTTTCCTCGGAAGCTGGTAAGATTGCTCTGACACAGGTTGGATATCTTGTTGAATTTCAGGTTCACAGTTTTCAAGGCTGTCAGATTATAAAATAATGGATGAGGCTGAAGTTTGGTGATTTCGTTCCCTGAAAGATCCAATTCTTCTAATGATCTCAAATCTTGAAAGTAACGTTCCTCAAGGATGGAATTTCCAAGGTAGTTCTGAAACAGGCGGAGTACAGTCAGACTTGGCAAGCCTACAAAAGCATCAAGATCCAGTCGAAGAATCCTATTGTATCCCAAATCTAAGATACGCAGGTTTGGCAGGTTCCTGAAAGCTCCTTTCCCTATGGTGACAGGATAGACCAACTGCGTTCCGAATTCCAGCAACAACAAGTGCTCCAGCAGCGGAAACGAAGTGTCAGTCACTCGTCTGATATAGTTGTAAGTTAGGAAAAGCTTCACCGTATCCTTTGGCACAACTGGAATATCTGTGAGGTTGCAGAAAAAATATATGGAGACTTGGGCTTCTGAGTAGCAGCTCCTTGATGCACACACCCCGATAGCTAGCGAGAGTCCGAAGACAAGCACTAGCTGATGGCATAACATCGTGAACCTGGGTGAAACAAAGTGAAAACAGGGAGCGTTAATTCTGCAGTTGGCTGTCTGTGCAGTGACCTGTAGAGCCCGTTTTTAACAGCTGTGGAAGAGAGGACTAATGTCACACTAGAAGTTACAAGGTTCCCATGGGATCTACCCTTTCTCTGAAGTCTAACATGAGCTATCTCATAGGCTGTCTGGTCAGAACACGGGCCCCAAAGAAATGTGAGCAACTCCTCTGACCCAAAAAGTAACTCTTCTTTATGTACCTTAAGGGGGGCACCATGACCCCACTAGGTAGGTGCTGAAATCTCGGCCTAGCTATTTAATTTGCACCATGGAACTGGTAATGCTGGCATATTAGCTAAATTCCTTAATCAGTTATCCAAACAGGTTTAAACAGTTTGGAATACCCAAGTAGAGTGCAATCATCCAGTCATCTCAACAGAGCAGGCCAACGCTACTCTTTCCCTGAGCCCTCTCCTTGTGAGGGCTATTACCTAATTGGAATTTAGATTGCTGTCACACAGAAGCACCTAACAGCCTCAAATTTTTAAGAGGAGGACCTCTTTTGGGGCTCCTGGAGCCTCAGACTATGTTGACAATGTGAAATTGTTCTTGAAATGGTTGTGAGATAGTTTTGGAAGTATAGGCAGGAACAAGGCTCACAGTGAAGGAACAGAAAAGGCACAATAGCCTGAAACTCTGCTGCAAGAGTTCATGTTTTATGAAAAATGGTATTTCCTGAACTGTAAGTTCCTAAGTTATACAAAAAGGTGGATAACGTAATTTGTGCAGCTTGCTGATGAATCCATTTATTAATATATTCCCCCTCTGTATTTTCCTTGCATTATGCCATCTGTCTGCCTGTCTCCCTTTAAATCCAAGACAAAAACCTCTTCAAAGCAAGAAAGGTCTTTTTTATTGAGCTTGGTAAAGAACAGAGCAAATTATTAGCCCTGAAGTGGTTGCTTGCGTGCTGTAGTTTTTTTAAAAAACCTTCTAACTAAGATTGCAACCATCTGCTTCTGCTTTTAGACAAGCATTTATTGAAATGAAATGACAACCCAATGGAAGAATTTCTGTGTCCTCCAGCACAATCTGCTTAAAAATTGTTAAGTGTAAACCCTTGGGGAACCAAGCCCCCAGTGGCCATCTAACATCTGCAAAGTAAATCTACATCATAGAGGAAAATCTACATCATAGAGGAAAAAAGTGAGGCTTTGAACAATTATTGTTCTGATTTGAGCACACTGCTTCTTTAAAGCACAAGTACAAACCTCTATGCAGAATACTGTACTATTAAACTCAAATCATCTTATTGCTGTCATGCAAAGGGATTTCTGGGAAATGAAAAAGTCTGTCAGTAGAAACCACTATGACATTCCTGTTGCAAATACCAAAGCAAAGAGTAAGCCAATTTTTAGAGATTACCCACTATATAGGAAATACAAGGATATGACAGCACAGTCCAATCTCACTCTACCAAACATCTCAAAGTCATTGATTATATTAAAACCCTAACTTGTAACAGCTGTGACTACTAGAGTGAGTCTGCAAATTTTCACCTGAGAGGCTCAAACACCATGTGGGAAACACAAAATACCTCACAACTTCAAATACTAATCTTTACATTTTTAGGACATTCTCGTGTGCTGAGGACAAGATCTGATTCTTGAAGTAAAAGAGATTATGAATATAGGATGAGATTGTTGAATCCTGAAGTCCTGGCATTCAAATTTCATTCACATTTAGTCTCACTAAGGAATTTAGGATGTGCTGCAAAGAAAAGCAAATGTGCTGCAAAGAAAAAGAAATTGCAGGTAGTGAGTATCAAAATTCTGTTTTATTGAGCACAGTAAAGAACAGAGAAAATTAATAGCCCTAAGGTGGATGTTTTTGTACTGTACTTAAAAAAAAAAACAAAACACTTAAGAGATTTTAACTTCTTCTATGGGGAATAATTCCAAGGACTAGAAATTAATTATATTTACTAACCTCTTTTTTGACCTAGTATAGACTTTTAAAGGGGACATTATAAACAGTAAACTATGTAATGTTTGTTGTTGTGACTACAGAATGTTGTAGGCTATTAAAAAAAGACCCAAATAAACATATAGCAGGTGATTCAAGGTCTTGTTTACTTTTTTACAATTTTCTTTCCTAGAACCATGAAAACAAAGCACCAAGTTTCCCTTTTAGCATTTGACAACTATGACATTGGTTCCTGTTGACATTGTAATATAAGCTGTTTAGCACAAATAGTTTTAGATTACAGTTATCTTTCATACTTTTACATTTTCATTCCTTGTATTTGCCCGGATGCTATGGCTAGTTTTTAAAGTTTGGGCAAAATCACTGCATCATCAAACGCAGTGGCAGACAGAACTTTGGAAGTCAATATTTAATGGACACGTGTACAATAGAAAGTACTTTGGAAGTCACTATTTGATGGACACATGTACAGCTAGAAAAACTTCAAAATGCTTAGAATGGAAGAATTAGGAAATGTTGTTTTTGAATTTTAAAATGTAGCTTTATTTTCTTTATTAGAATATAAGAAAACAGTGAAAGATTTTTAGCCACCTTTCCCTTTATACTTACTTGCTTTTCCACATTCTTGTAAGTTAAACAAATACCTAACAATCTTTCAACAGTTGTTACATTCCACCTCTGCTCTGGTTTACTGACAAGGAAGATTTCACTTGTAAACTCTTTGCTCCCTCAATCTTTTCCACATAAGTTATTACCTTCTCTCCAGAATCTTGTCCCTCCATGAGTAGGAGGGCCATGCTGGCAGTAAGTAATGCCTCTTACTGCTCTCATGAGGACAGTAAAGATTTGTATTTTAACAGAATCCCATCATGTAGCATTTTATACAACCCTTCACTGCTGTACATTAGCCTTTAAAACCTTTCAGGAAGAATATTCTTCCGACAAAACAAGGATCCTCCCATTCAATTACATGTCTGTGCATGGACATGGAGATGAAGGGATGTCTAAATGCTTCATTCACAGAATCTTAGAATCTTCAAGGTTGGAAAAGACCACCAAGGTCACTGAGTCCAACCTATGACTGAACACCACCACGCCAATTAAAACACAGCACTAAGTGCAATGTCCAGTCATTTCTTGAACACTTCCAGGGATGGTGACTCCACTACCTACCTGGGCTGCCTCTTCCAATGCTTAAACACCCTTTCAGTGAAAAAGTTTTTACTGATGTCCAACCTGAACCTTCCTGGCAGAGCTTGAGATCATATCCTCTTGTCCTGTCAATTATAAAAAATTTTCATTTTTGAAAACTGGAGCAATGAAGTTCAGAGAACCAGGGCCCAGCATGTGAGATTTTGTTTTCTTTTACTGCATTGATGTCAGAAGCGGTAAGCAGTGAAGGGAAGGGGAAAAGTAAGAGTGGGATGAAAAATGTGGCAAATGTTTTTAGGATGGGAAGTCCTAAGCAGTCTATGTTTCTGAGCAGGGGTAAGAACTTTTACAATGCAGGGTGAATATTCTACCTAGATCTAAAGCCATCAAGTGAGTGCATACAGAATGCACATTCTCTAGCTCTGGTCTCCACCTCCTGTGCATCTGGATGAGGGAAGGCAGATGCAGATGCTTTGAGTCATCTGGAACTTTCACTATTGTACTTCTTTGTAAAACTTTTGTTAACCTGGTTTTAAATCACCTAGAAACTTTCACTAGTACAAAAAAAATGATGGGAACTGGCAGCACCTGAGAGTGGATGTTTAAGCAGTGCCTGTTTATCTCATCACAGGTGTGTATGCCTTAGGACACCCAGAGAGACTGTCAGTAAGCAAGGCTTGAAGTAAAGCTGAAGAGGAGGACTATGACTGTCTTTTTTGTTACTCATGCCAGAGTAACAACTCTCCCATGGAGAGTTAGAAAGCACTTGCCATTCCCCTCTCCACATCCCCAACAAAAATGCTCTGGATCCCACCTAAATAAAGAATGGGTTACATACCCTGCTTCTGTCCTTGCTGAGGTCTGAGGCTTGCTTTCTAAAAGAGTGACCTGAAAGGAAAATTTCAGTCTCAGAAGTGGTTTGGAGCAGCAGCAGCTGCCTCCTGTGCTTCCTTCATATAACTCTAGGTCAAACATAAACCAGCACACACCAGTGGGAGGGAACAGGTATGAACTCTGTGTGCTTATGAAAATGAGCAGCAGGCCTCAGTGTTCTCAGTTGTCAGCCATAGGTTTTGGGGAAAAAAAGGAGCAGAAGTGCTGGCTATCTGGGTGGACTCTAGGGAAGACCAGTGTAATATAATCACCAATGAGACTGAAAGAGTTTAAAAGTATTTTTAATAACTTATTGCAGTGACCATGATATCCTTCTAAGGAGATTCTTTGTAGATGACAGCTCCAGTCAGCCAGAGGAATTGTGTGCCCACCACATGCACAGACTACTTGAAATAATTCCAAAAGGATGAAGTCCTGTGACAAAGGGTACCAGTCATTTTGGTATTTAGGATGTGGTCAGTGGACAAAAAGGTAAAGACAGATGTAAAGCTGGTCAAAGTTTCATATCTGCACCAAAAAGGAGAAAAACTAGTCCAGGTCATTTTCTGTAGGTCCCTGAATGACAGAAGAGTAGGGTATATATATAATAAAGGTAGCAGCATCTTTTGATGAGTGTGTGAGAATCTCATCTTTAATTGCCACAAGCCTGCTTTGGGATTAAGGATTAAGGGATAAACATTAATCCTACTGCCAAATTGGAAGGCTTTTCTTCCCTTTAACTTCACAGCTAAGGGTCTTTCAGTTTGGACAGCAAGATGCAAGAGCTCTCTTGGAGCCTGCACGAGTGCTGCTGTTACCCTGATGCCTTTCTGTGAAACACCACTACTTGTCACAGGCAGCACAAAAGCTCCCCAGAGAAAAGGGAAAGATAGGATTCAACAGCTGCAGGGTATATTTCTTGCCTGTAAACCCAATGCATAGAAGATAGTCCTCTTCTCTTCCTCTGTACCCCAAAACATTAGACAACAAAGAGGTAAACAACTGTTAAGTTGTCCCTTATTATTTTTTTAAAGTGATATGTTTGTGTATAAAATTACAGATTTAACTTTTGATATGCACACTGCTTTCATCATCACTTTACAGCTTTTCTTGTGACTATTTTGAAAGTGTATTTCAGCCAACTTCTTTATGTATTTGTCCAGAGTTCAGCTAACTGAACAGAGACTGTTTTATATTTATTTAATCTAAACTGTTCTTCCTCGTTAGTTACCCCCAGATCCTTCTGCCAGAAGCTGGCCAAGTGCAGCAGTCAGAAACAGTATCAATAAAAAAATCAGCTGCAGGTACAAAACAAGTAGGCATGAAAAAGCTACTGGGAAAGGGAAACAAAGATCAGAAGGAGTTTGGAACCTGCAGTGGGTTGACCCTGGCTGGGTGCCAAGTGCTCACCAAAGCTGTTCTATCACTCCCCTCCTCAGCTGGACAGGGGAGAGAAGATCCAATGAAAGACTCGTGGGTCTAGGTAAGGGCAGGGAGAGATCACTCACTGATTACTGTCATGGGCAAACCAGACTTGACTTGGGGAAATTAGTTTAATTTATTACCAGTCAAATCAGAGTAGGGTAATGAGAAATAACTTTTTTTGGGGGGTCTTTTGTTTTACCAAATCGTAAAACACGTTCCCCCACCCCTCCCTTCTTCCTGGGCTTAACTTTACTCCCAACTCTCTACCTCCTCCTCTGTCCAGTGACACAGGAGGACGGGGAATGGGGGTTGTGGTCAGTTCAGATGTGCTGTCTCTGCCAGTCCTTCCTCCTCAGGAAAGGTCTCATCACGCTCTTCCCCTGCTCCAGTGTGGGGTCCCTCCCACATCAGACAGTTCTACACAAACTTCTCTGATTTGAGTCCTTTCCACAGGCTGCAGTTTTTCACAGATTGCCCCAGCATGGGCCCCTTCCACACAGTGCAGTCCTTCAGGAACAGGCTGCTCCAGTGTGAGTCCCCCCCGGGGTCACAAGTCCTACAAGTAAATTTGTTCTAGCATTGGCTCCTCTCTCCTTAGGTCCACAGGTCCTACCAGGGGTGTGCTCCAGTGAAGGTTTCCCACAGGGGAACAGTGTCCTTGGGACCCTGATCTGCTGCAGAGTTGGTCCTCAAGGAGCTGTAGGTGAGTATCTGCTCCACTGTGGCCCCCCATGGGCTGCAGGGGCACAGCTGCCTCACCATGGTCTTCACCACAGGCTGCAGGGGAATCTGCTCCAGCAGCTGGAGCACTTCCTTCCCCTTCTTCTTCACTGATTTTGGTGTCTGCAGAGTTCTTCCCCGCTTCTTAAACCTGTTATCCCAGAGGCTCTACCACTATTGCTGATGGCCTTGGCCTTCAGTGAGTCAGCAGTGAGTCCATTTCACAGCCAGCTGGCACTGGCTCTGCAGGACATTGGAGAAGCTTCTGGGAGCTTCTACCAAAACCTACACAAACCCAATACAGAACCTTTGGGTAAGTTGAGGGCATTTTTGCTTAGTTTCAGGTTAAGCCCGACTCAGTATCAATAATCTCAGCTAGAAGGACTTTCAGATTTTAAAAGACTCTTGATTCAGGCCAGAACTTTTAGAACAAGGACCGCAACAAAGTCAAAGAAATCCTTTCTTTCTTTTCTTCTCCTTCCCCTTTCAAGCCCAGTTTATTTTTACTCCATCTTGATTTCCTCAGTGTCTTTTCCTTTTCACTCTCCTTTGGCTTAGACATAGACCAAGTGCCCCAGGATATAAATGAGGTTGAACTCCTACACTAGTACGACCTACTGCATCTGCCTGCTTTCCACTGTGCCTCTTAGCCTGGATTTAAAGGCAAGACTTCAGTTATCTTTCTGGGGAATTTTGTTGTGCTGGCTGCCCAGTCAGAAAAGTAACCCCAAGCAAAGCCTCAGAATGAAGATTAGAAAGCATGCACAAACCTAACACAGCCCATGCACGATTATCTGTCCTATCCCTGGCTAGTGCAGCTCTCATCTTGTTTGCACTGCGCTTGACCCTTCTGTGGAAACACCCAATCAGAATGAAGCAGACTTGAATAACAACAATAAACCAACCAAAAAAGCAAACCAAAACCAAAACTAAAACTAGAGAGTAAGAAGCAATGCAAACAATGGAAACTGGTCCCAGTTGTTTATATGTTACAGGGCTGAGAGTTCTTCTAAAGTATCTAGAACAGTTGGGCTGGTTACCTATGAGTTTCAGTTTTTCTGAGAATGGCTCATTGAGGCTGTGACTGTGGGAACTGGCAGCTCAAAGTGAAAGTTAATTGCAAAAGAAAACTGAGGAGTTGACTTTAATACTCCAGTTGGGCAAAACAAGAGGAATACTGGTTGGATGCAATACTATGCCAGAGGCATGTACTGACAAAGGGAGTTAGAAGACAGCAACATCCATTGCTAATTCTGTACTCAACACTGGGCTCTAAAGCTGAAATATGGTTATGGATTTTAGCTAAACTAATGCTTTGGATTCAGCAACAATAATTAAGCAAGAAACATTCTATTCCAAAATAATTCAAGAAATTTATCCTCCAACCCCTGCTCAGCAAAAAATCACAGAATCACAGAATTGTTAGGGTTGGAAGGGACCTCTGCAGATCATCATGTTCAACTCATCTAGTCCAACCCCCCTGCCAAGGCAGGGTCACCTAGAGCAGGTTCCACAGGAATGTGTTCAGGTTGGTTTTGAATGTCTCCAGACTCCACGACCTCTCTGGGCAGCCTGCTCCAGTACTCTGCCACACTCAATCTAAAGAAGCTGTTTCTCATGCTGAAGTTTGAGTTTATGGCCATGGCTCCTCTTTCTGTTGCTGGGCACCACTGAAAAGAGTCTGGCACCACCCTCTTGGCACCCGCCTTTGAGATACTTGTATGCAATAAGGAGTTCCCCTCTCAGCCTTCTCTTCTCTGAAGGAAGACTGTACAGGCCCAGCTCCCACAGTCTCTCCTCATAAGAGATGCTCCAGATCCCTCATCATCTTTACTGTCTTCTGCTGGACCCTCTCCAGTAGCTCCTTGTCTTCCTTGTACTGAGGAGCCCAGAGCTGGACACAGCACTCCAGATGTGGCCTTATTAGGGCCAATTAGAGGGGCAGAATCACCTCCCACAACCTGCTGGCCATGCTCCTCCCAGTGCATCCCAGGATACCACCAGTCCTCCCAGCAGCAAGGGCTCACTGCTGGCTCACAGTCAACTTGTCATCCACCAATATTCCCAGGTCCCTCTCAGCAGAGCTGTTCCCTGGTAGGTCAGCACCCAACCTGTACTAGTACTTGGGGTTATTCCTCCCCAGGTGCAGTACCCTGCGCTTGCCATTGCTGAAAATGCTTTCTTGTGTGCACAGCCACGTTTCTGCAGGACAGATGTCAGGTCCTGTTACCTGACACACTTACGTGCTTACAGCCTTGTGGTTAGAGCAGTTTCCCTGAGTGAGAACCAGACTGAAGCTTCTCAGACTGAGGCAGGCTAAGCACTTGTGTCTTCCACTTCCTTTAATGGCCTAATTGGGCCAGAGCATCAGGGACCTCTCCTTTCCCTGTTCAAAGCTTGAAAGAAAATGTTCATGGCTCGTATGCCCTGCACTAGACTTAAAAAGCTGCAGCTAGAGGTGCTCCATGCAGGCTCCCCCGAGGAGGTCTGACAGGGGCCAATGCTTTGTATTGACCTCCCCAGCACCTGCAATTGCTGTGCAAGGCTCCTCACCCCAGGGTGCTCCTGTGCAATGGCTTATGTGCACTGGGAGCCACAGGAGATATGTGTGTGGGGGGGTGCCTTGTGGGTTTGTGACTGAAGGAAGGGCCTTTCAGATCACATTTTGGAGACTTGGCTGCCTAAAATCCACTGAAATTCACCTAAACAGAAAAATATGTCTCAGTCCCATTCTTCAGATCTTGGGTCCCTTCCGGCCATCCAAATGAATAGAGTCTCCCTTGTGCAGTCTTCTCTATGTCCTCACATGTCAAAATTATGCAGGGAAATGAGAATCATTCCTACTACTTCTATCAAGTGCATAACAAAATATCCTTGTCTAATGCCCTAATATCATTCATATTTTCTTCACTCATGGCAAAAACTGTGGGAATCTTTCCCAGAGGCTGGTGATATACACTGGCTGTGAAGGACTATTTGTATTTGGCACTTGGAAAAATTTCCAGAAAAAACCCCCAAAGACCTTCAAAGAGCATCCTTTTCCTTTTAATCTAACAGAAAGCCTTACTGACAAGGAGTTTGTAATATTTATCTAGGCCATAAAAAAGATCTCGAAAGATATACTGCAAACAGTAAACCTTTGTTCTTAGACCGGTCAGATAAAGGCCAACTGCTATTGTGAAAATTTGTATTGCTGCTTTTATCTGATTAGATCAAATCTACTTACTGAAAGAAAAGTAAAGCTCCAAGCTTTTGCCCAGGCTCTAAGCCATCATAATATATGCATTTGTGCTCATAAAAAGTTGAGCAGTGTAAACACACTTTTCATCGTGGGGCCCCTCTAGCCAATTACAACCTAAAAAAGAAACTATTTCATTCATCATATGATTAATGAGTATGTCCCTTCTCACCCCCTCAGCATCTCCCTCAAGTTGCTAGGATTCTTAACTATAATATAGCATTTTCCAGCTTAAAATCGGGAAGCATCTTATAAGGCAAGTGAGTAGTGTGGCAGTTGCTATCACTGATGGAGAAAAACATAAGGCAGTAAGGCATTTAATGACCTGACAGAGCAGAAGGACCATAAAATTCAGCCACTGGTTTTGGTGTAATGATGTAGTTCCTGTTTGTATTTATTTGTTTTGATATCCCATCAGATTGTATGATGAAACGCAAACACGCAAAGACAGATGCGATTCCTCTAATTATAGGGTAAGAGTTCTTTAAAAGAAAACAGTCCCCAGAAGGATAAGAAAATAAACTTGAGAAAAAAACACGCTCTGGGCTATTTCTCCAGAGGACAGTAGTAAATTGGATAGGCAGAGGGAGGGTGCTGTAGCCCCAGTTCAGTCGTTTTTAGCCGCTGGCAGAGTTTTAAGTTGTCTCCCTGCTGATTAGCACCAGGCTGCTCCTTTCCCTGCCTGAGCAACCAGCCGGGCTGGTTGTTCCAGTGAAGCTCCCCAGTGCTGGGCACTGGTCCATCTGCCAGTCCCAGGCAGCCCAGCCTCCTCCACCTCTGTGTCTCAGAGGGGATGATGAAGGCAGAGGGCTTCAAAAGAGGACCAGCAAGGTTTCCTACACTCTTCCAGGTCCTAAGGAAATAGGGCTTCAGCAAGGGCAGTGAAGATTCAGGGGGTTATCGGGGTTTTTTTTTTCAAGTTGTTGCTACTGTTGTTTCCCAGTAGAGATGCTTGTTCAAAGCTGCACAAACCACCTAGTAGTCACAGTGACCAATCAGATATTATCACCTTACATCCTGAGTCCATGTTTTCCTTTTTTCTCTGAAAAATGTCACGTAACAAGTGCCTAGTCTAGACTAGAAGTCACTCCAGGGAAGAAACATTTCCTTCTTATTAGCTTCCCTTCCCTCTTAGCTATCATTTTGGACTGTGTTTTTCACACAGTGGATTTAGCCTAAGAGCACAATGTCCTTTTTTTTGTGCTTGCAGGATAATTAGAAGCAGAGAGGATTTAAGCTCTCACCTGGAAGAGATCAAAGTGATAATAGCAGAGGAGTCTCAAGAATGACAGTCAAGTTTTCAACTTAGAGGAGGCCAGCTTTCACAGATGAGACAGAAATTCTTGAGGAAGCAGCAGGAAGTGGAGAAGCAGCATTCAGACGGTAACTCCTGCGGTCACAAGCAGAGCTCTGTACAGCCTTACCTGCAAAAGTAACCTTTTCATAACACTCATCAGCACTGTCGTGCCTGTGAAAAAGTGGTCATGCATAAAACTGGTAATGGGTTGGTAGCCTGAGGTCAGCAAAGGTGACTAACTGGCTAGCCAGAGGGGGAATGGCATGGTCACCCCTCCTGCACTCCTGGGACCCAATCTGGACGTGTTATTTATTAAAGAACTCTTTAAAAAGTAGAGAGACAGGTGCCTGAATATGTGGAGCCAAATGGAACAAATGATAACAAAGAAATGGATGCTTTTGCAAGTTTGGTTCCCCCCCACACACGCACATATATTTTAATAAAGCAATCAAAAGATAACAAGCTGCAAATGTCCAGTGATGAAAGAACCATAAATATAATACAAAGAGAGATGAAATCTGCCCAGCATTTAACTGAAATTAGAAACCCACTCCACTCTTTCCTGGAATGGAGATGTTGAAAGGATAGTTTCTGAATTTCTTTGAAATTGGCTTTAGATCTGAATAAATTTGAATTAGCTCTTGGTGGTGGAGGAGAAAAATGTGAAAATTTCGCTCACTAGTATGGCTATCATAATTTTGTACTGTAGAACCAATGATACAATGAAGACCTACCAAGTGAAGAAGACAGAAAAGTAGCTGGTAGCCTTCCTGAAACCATTCCTGTTGGGAGGCTGTTGGTGAGTGAGTTGTTCCATCGACTCACAGCATGGCAGTAGCATCCCAGGGCTCACTTGCATATATATTCCAGGTCAAGTGCTTGTGTACTGATTATCCATATACAAGATGGTCCCAACCCAATCAAGAATAGCTGTCACACAGGCTAACCTGCATGAAAGTCATTTAGAGTGGAAGCAGGGGACCAAATTAAACACTCCGTGCAGTGCTTGTAGAAAGACATGTACCTGATTTCTGAATCCATAAAGACCTGCAGTCTGACACCTAGGGACTGCCGAAACAGAAATCTCCATGCAGGTTATATTTTAAATTCTGTCCCTACCCAGCTCTTCCTGGAGGGAAAGCTAGCTATGTCTTCATTAAGCACATTAATCTATCAAGCTGCTCTCAGTTCTGTTCTCTGCACAATGCAACTCCAAACCCTTTTATCTCACACACACCCATTCACTCTGGAAACACTGGTTATTCTGGGCTGGAGGCACTCTCTTCTTCTGTTACAGCTCTTCCAGCTGAGTGAATAATGTTCAAGAGCTGCTAAATCAAAGACGCGCTTCAGCCTACTCAGGGGTTAGGGGATGCTTCGTATGGGGCCAAGGGAGGGCAGGGAGAACTGCTCTGGGCAGCTTCCATGTTCTGGCTATGCACATGTTGAACCCAGAAAGCAATCCTTAGAGAACACCTTGGAAGCCTTTCTTGTCCTCTCCTCTAGTTGCTGCCTCTTACCATCTCAATCAGTTTCTTGCACAATGACGCAGCTTCACACGGAAGCTGGAGGAGGCCAAAATTAGCCTGTTGACAATTAGGAGGAAGACATATATCCCGTTTCCCCCCAGGCAGAGGACGGAAAGGATTGAACTCTCCCACAACCTGGGTGAATGCTCCCAGCCATAAGCCATAGAATCAAAGACGTGCAGTAACAGTTCACCACTCCATTTTAAAACACTACTGTTCTTTGGGCTGGGTCTGAGCTAGAAGCATGCCTACACCTGTACCATGTAGCTGGATTAGGTGTTGGCTGGTCAGCCCTGCCAGACTCGGGCACTGCTGGGTGTCTGCAAAAGCAAAACGTTTCATGCTCCAGTACTCGAAGTACCGAAATGCAGGGACATCCAGCAGGCTGGACTCTTCCAAGGCCAGGTGCAGGAGTTTCTCATCAAGTCCCACCTCCGATACCTTTGTGCCTCTTAGGGACTTTATACCCCACTTACCTATTTTCCCCCATAAAATGAGGGTAATAATCCTTGTTTGCCTTGGGGGAGGTGGGGGGAGGGAGGGGGGAAGGGAATGAATGCTAAGTTACATACTGCTTTGAAAAATGCAGAAGTGCAACCCTGGCGCCAAAACATTCTCCTAGGGGTGGATATCCTTATTTCCTGGCGACTGAAAAGGGAAAGAGACAGAGAGGGGAGTGGGAGTGTGACCACCAACCCTCGGGCTGGCGTGGGCTGTGAAGGAGCCGTGTAAGGCTGCCGCTCAGACCCCCGGCTCCCACCCGTATCCCGGTGTCCCGGCTCACCCACCTCCCGCCGGCCCGGCCCGGGGCGGAGCGGAGCGGAGCTGCCGCACACGGAAAGCCGGGCGGCGCCGGGGAAAAGGCTGGGAACAGCCGCGGCCCCGGGAGCGCCCCCCGCGCCTGTCCCCCCGCGTTATTCCCCGCATACACACCGTCCGGCTGGAGCGGGGCAGCCTGCCCGGCGCGCAGGGAATGTCTGAGGAGCGGTGCCGGCGGGGGAAGCACGGCCGTCCGGGCCGAGCCCGCGGCGGGGAGGGCAGTGTTCACAGCGGCCGGGGACAGAGCTGCGGCCGGGGACAGAGCTGCGGCCGGGGACAGAGCTGCGGCCGGGGACAGAGCTGCGGCCGGGCCGCCTGCGAGCGCCACAGAGAGCTGGGGTGCCGCAGGGGCAAGGCCTGGAGCAGAGCGGTGGTTGTGTGCGTACGGAATGGGAAGAAAAAAAAAATAAATATTTAAAAAATCAGAATCACCAAGGGAGAAACACTGGGAGGGAACTTCCCCAGCAGAGTGAAAGTCCTCTGCCGCTCCTAAAGACCGGCTGCTGGGATACCGAACTCTGGGGCCCCAGTGTAAGGACATGAGTGTTGGAGCACGTCCAGAGGACCGCGAAGCTGCTCAGAGGGCTGGAGCACTTCTGTGAAGTCAGGCTGAGAGAACTGGGGTTGTTCAGCTTGGAGAAGGCTTCACAGAGACCTTATAGCATATTCCAGTTACTTAAAGGGGGCTTACAAGAAAGTTGGAGAGGGGCTTTTTACAAGGACTTGTGATAGGACAAGGGGGAGTGGCTTTCAATTGAAAGAGGGTATGTTTAAACTGGGTATTGGGAAGAAATTCTTCACTACGAGGGTGGTGAGGCACTGGCACAGGTTTCCCAGAGAAGCTGTGGATGCCCTTTCCCTGGAAGTGTTCAAGGCCAGGTTGGATGGGGCTTTGAACAGCTTGCTCTAATGGAAGGTGTCCCTGCCCGTGGCAGGGGTGGAACTAGATGATCTTTAAAAGTCCCTTCCAACCCAAACCATTCTATGGTTCTGATTCTATGGGAAGGAGTCAGGCAAGGGGAAAGCAGACTGAGGGATGCAGCCAGGGCACAGGAGCAAGCTTTTGTGGGCTTTGCTACATTTTAATCTGTAGGAGATGATCACACCAATTCATCTCAGTCTAAGCAATGTGAAAATTTGTGTTTGCTGGCTGCTTGGTGCTTGAGCTGTTTCTTTTGGTCTTTTGCAGATGGAAAGAGCCTCTTACCTCCAATACCACTGAGTCTCTGATGTGCTCGTATCTGACCCAAGATAACTGTAAGCAGGTTGATCCTCTACTCACATTGTTATCCTACTTCTAATGGTCATTATATTCCATTTCTTACATTACCTTATACTAAGTGGAACTTAACTTCTTCCTAAAGAAGTTAAGATTGAAAGATAGATCTGTAACTGAAGTAATTTATTTGCCTGTTACTGTAATTATTGAAGAGGAATCCAGGAGTGAAAAGGGAAGGTAAAAGAGAGGACAGAGTAATTTTTATATTAAAAAAATATAGTAATTTAAATTTTCAGATTGTACTGAAGTAAAATTTCTGGAAATTGATGCTGTTTGAAAAATTGGCAATCTCTGAGCTAACTCTTGAGCGCACTGCTGGCTGGCCTTATCTGCAGCAGTGACTCAGGGATTTATTAACATTGCATGGGAGACATAGGAGCCTAAAGCATTGGATCTACAACATACATCATGTTAACCAAAGCATGACCTAATCTGGACAGTTGGAAATGCAGAACTGAGGGCCATGTCTTAAGATTCATCTTTTAAATAAAATGAGGCTCCACTCTGTTGGGGTTGCACAACTCTCAGCCTCTTTCGGAATTAAGTGCCTAAGGCAGCTCTTGCTGAGTTATAGACCCTTCTTCAGCCCAGGTTGCTTCTTCTGGAGCCTTTCTCTTCCTAATAGGATGTGAACTCTGCTTCTGTCTCTGATGACCCCTGATGTCCCCCCGGATCATGAGGATATCTACACAGGAAATTCTCTTTCTCACTTGAACTGTTCTGCTTGGTATGGAATCAACTGGGCCTGAGATGACACCAAAGTATCCATCTTCATACTAATCTGGGTTATGTACTTTAATTACTAATACTTATTGTCACTCTTGTATTAAGTCCTTAAAAGTGACTGCATATGTATGTATTTTAATGGTCTCTCTGGTTGCCTGGGATATGTTTTACTTATGTTAAATCAGGTGAGAGATTACAACACACCCTGGCACTGAAACTGTATTTCTAAGGCCACTGAAAACAGGACCTCTGTGTTGGAATAGTGTGTTTAAACAAAACACAGGGAACTGGAGAGAGCCCAACAAACCAGTTTAGGAAAAGTCTTATAGAATTCTGTCAGGTCATGTGGAATATTAGAGAAGTATCTGGGAGCACCCATTGTTTTGTGCAAATTTACAGTGTGAAGTTGTGATACTTATGCTCAAAAAAAAAAACCCCAAAACTTATTTTCTGTTTGTTCCTGCTTCTCTCTTATAGTTGAATAGATGAAACTGGATACTTTAAGTTCTGAATATTTTCAAGATTACTCTTAGCTGTAAATAAGTAACTCTCTTTTCTACTGAGTCTACCACCACAGCACCTCTTTTTATGTGGTGACAGTAAAAACCAGCATCAAGATTTAACCATGTGTGCCCCCAGTTCACACATCACAATGTGTGTTTAGGGTGGATACTTCACTTATATAGCTCGTTGTTGCAGGTGGGAGGCATCCAGGATCTTGTCAAGGTCCTGATTTTGTGGATCCTGACAGCTCTCACTGTTTGCCCATACATCTAAATGGATGAGATATTTTATGCTGAAGCAAGGCCTGGAATGCAGGGACAGTTTAGGTGCCAGCTAAGCCTGTTTCAGTTTGTGAATAAAAGCTTTAGAAGTGGCTGAAGCAGCAGGTAAGCAGGACTGCTGTCCTTTCATGGCTATAGTATTTAAGCATCTTTTTATTTAATACCTAATGTATGTTTCAGCATGGAAGCAAGGTATTCACTGCTGCTTTTTGTACAGTCAACTGCTGCTGACAAGTGGTCATGAATTTACAGGAGTGTTTTTTGCAAAAGCTCCTTCTAAGTTATGGTTGAAAATCCAACCTGGAACTTTTTTGTTTGGTGCATTGCCTGATTTATCATGGAACACTCCTCACTACTATTCCAACTGCAGACTGAATTAAATCTTTTTGATTCTGTTATTAAAAACCTCGAGGTTTCAAATGCATAAATCACAGGACTCTATAAAAAGGATGTCAATGTATGCAGCTACTGTGGTTGGGTAACTCAGAAAGAAACAGCTAAGTTGTTTGTTAATGCAGCTGTATTTTCTGTAGCAATGTGCTGACATCTTTCAGATGCCTTTCTGCACAGAGAAAGTAATGTAATTCCAAATGATGCAGATGAGCATGTTATGCATGTTACATTTTGATGACAAAAGGCACACCTACACAACCATCTCATGTTGTTCTGTCACCTGCAAGAAACGATGGAAACTAAAACAAAAGCTGTCTTCCTGCCAAGGTGTCTGTGTTGAGCAGAGACATGTTTCTTGCTCCTCTGTTGTCTTATGCAAGTCACATACACACAGCAAGCTAGACACCTAGCAGCACTACAAGGAATTAGGAAAGAGGGGGAAAAGGAAAGATGTCCTCTCCATTATACACGTGAAAACACCAAAAATTAGGAACAATTACTTACAGAATTTTACTCTCTCCTAGATTTATGCAGCTTCTTGAAATTAAGCCCTGAGAGACCTAATTTTAAGCATATTACTAATTTCAAGAAAATACCATACATGAAGGTTCATTTATGAAAGGTCAGTAAATGCTCTAACAGATTTTGTACAAGTAATCATTTGTCTCACATTTTAATAAAGACAGGTTAATAGGCTGTTTGTCTCACATTTTGATAAAGACAGGTTAATAGGCTGTTTCTTGCCATGGCTTATCACTAGCTATGATGTCTTCTACTGATGTGCTGGTAATATTTCCAGTGTATCCCACTCCATTTTAAACATGCTAATAAAATACATTAATAATGTGCAACCTTTATAAGCCCCCTTGAAATGCAACTAGGATATAATCTTTATTGAAATGAGACCCAAACAGGTGCTCTCTCTTGTATTTAATGGAGTGTATTTAATACTGAAAAAATGTGCTTCAAGCCAAAGAACAGCCCCTTGTGTGTGCTGGTTCTGCAAATGACATTTGCCAGTTGTAATGAACTTAGACTATGAAATTCTAAGAGCCACAGAAGGTTATCTATGGTGAATGACTAATACCTTCTAAATTAAGGTCTGTAATTGCACTCTGGTGATTAATGCATTAAATTACCAATTTCTTACATGTAAAACACTTACCAAATGTGTATCTTATTGTACCTCTGAGCTCATCTATAATGTACAACAGGCAGGTGAAATACACAATCATTTCCCCCAGGCTTATTCCAAAGCAGGCTTCCACCCACACAAGATCAATGCTGTAATAAGGTCATTATTTCTGGAGATGATCTTGCATGGGTAATGCCATTAAGTTCCTTTAGCTTATGAGTCTCAGTTAAAATTATCATAATAAATGCCAGGAATTATTTAGTTTTTTCCCACCCGGATTTCACAACAAACATAGGAAAATCGGTGATCTTCTTAATAAACCTCTAGCTTAAAAAAAAAAAAAGCCAGTTTTTTGGGAATTATTAAAGTGTTTCAGAAAGCTTTTATTGAAGCAGTCAACTCAACAGTTTGTCCACAGAATGGAGAGAATAAGAAAAGATAAAACTCTACGTGTACAAAGTTAATTATTCTCTCTTTATGCATATAGAAGAATCAAAAATGAGCCTCTGCAAATGAATTTTTTCTTGGTTTAGGGAGCATTCATTTTGATCTCAGTGTGCTTCTGTGAGCTTCATTCTTAGTGAGACTAAAGACTTTGGAGAGGCAGGTTTTTGCATTTATCTGCCTTTATAGCCTTGGCTACCACTGAGTTCAGCTACAAATATGACTGTGTTAATTTGAGCAAAGAAGAGAAAAGCAAAATCAGTAAAGGCTAACTGAGCAAAGTTTGATCAGTTGATTAAAGTGCTCTACCAGTCTCGACATAAGAATAATTCAACATATTACATTTTAGCTTAAAAACGATATTTTCATTTTAACACATGTTGAAAACAAAGTTTCATCTGTTGAAATTAACACAGTCGGATCTTTGCAAAAATATCATGTGGTAACTGTGCTTACCCTGCTTTAGATTTTCAAAAATAAAGTAAAAATATGCAAAAGGATAGTTTCAGAGGAGCTGATTCAGCCCACTCTGCTCCTCTCCCAGGTCTGAGTAAATTGTAGGAGAAAAATGTACTCCCACAGTTGAATTGTATAAAATACAGCCCCAGATTGTCTGACCTCCACAGCTGTACAGGACAAATCCCTATTTTGGGCCCTGCTGCCAGGCCAGCCAGATGCAGCAGCAGCAGCTTCCCCCTGAGGCCACTCAGAGCAGAAGGAGACCTTTGTCCACCAGCCAGCCAGCTGTTCCTGTATTCTGCAAAGAAAGGCTGACTGGAGCTGAAACCTGGTTTTATACTAACCTAAATACCTTTCAAATGCTGGGACTGTAGTAAAATAACCTGTGACACCTTTTATGTTATTGAGTTGTCTGGCATTTGTACGTGAGTGTACACGAAAGCACTAGTGCAGACTCAGGTCTCTGCTCATGGAAACCCCCTGGGAATCACACAGCACACATGGTATCCATGTAAGACAGAAAAGAGCCTCAAGAAATAAGTTTCTGCAGTGTTAACAAAAAGGGAAGATGAAGGCAAAACAAAATCCATTGGTAACACCAAAACAAATGTCCCACGAAATTGAAAACTATACATACTGATGATATGCCAAGGTTCTGCATGCAGCTGGGATTTAAAAGCCAACACCTCCACGACAGCCTTGTGAAATCCTGCTGCACTCAAGATATCTGTCAGTTAACAACTGCACATTCAGCTGGGATGGCTGGATTGCTCCATCCTGACCACTTCTCCAAACGTAAAAATGACAGATGGAACATGACATGTCACGTCGTGCCACTCAAAACCACAAAGGACAAGGAGCGTGTAAAACCAGCACATCACTTCTTGCACTCCCAGGAACATTATCCTTTTAAGAATCTCCAGAGTAATTTATTAGCAAAGCTGGTAATATCCTTGAGGAAAAAGTCCTTAATATTTTTTTCACATGGGAAGATGCGGGCAGGCAAGTCTTGATACCAGATCACATTTTTACCAAGAACCAGGAGGAAGCAATCTTCTACCCAGATTCAAGAGGAAGGGCTGCTGGGCAGCAACATGAATTCCCAAGATAGGTGGCAGCCTCTCTGCTGCTGTTTCCTCTAGCCCCTATGTCCAGGGCAGGAGAGGCCTCAGAGTGCTGCAGATAGTGGGACCTGCACCCCTAGAGAGCTGTGCCGGAGACTGTCCCAGCAGCATCCTGCCACCACAGCCCACTCTGAAGAGGTGACCTTCAACTCAGCCTCCTGCCCCACAGTAGGAAATCCCATCGACTGGGGTCTCACCTGCCAGGATAGGAAAATACAGCAGTTGTGCTACAGCTCATTGTACCTCACGCAGTGCCCGGCTTAGCCGAACTCCACTAAGTGGTGCTTTGCACTCCTGATTTTATTCTGACAGCACCTGCCAGGCAGGAGTAACTGGAGAAAGTGCTTTGAGCAGGATGTCACGTTGCTTCTGGCTTCATCCACACCTGAGAGTCCAACCTTTCAGACATGAAAAGTGTTTCACTTTTGTATGGCCTCTTTCTGTACTTTTTCTGCCTGTTTTGACTTGGCAGCAGCTTCTGCTCATTTTGTGCTATCAGTACAAGCCCTAAAACACTGCTCTTATCTACACCTGTTCCTGCCAGGGAACGTGCTGCCTAAGGAAAAAGAGATGCTGCAGAGGGTAGCCTTCTGTGCCTCCTGCCTGTGAAGCAACCATCACCTCACAAATCATATTTGCCTGAAATGGCATGCTTGCCATTTTCTGTAACCCCACACATTGCTGTTATTATTTATTTACTTTGTACATTTGAGAGAATTTCGTGTCTGGTCACCTTTGCTACTGTCTGTCCTGGCCAACGCTCCAGCACTGACAGAGCTGTGTGGGTCGAGACCCAGTACAGATGGGCTACAGTAGCATAAACTTGTGTCTCTTTTGCCCTAATGTGTATGGTGCAAATCCAGGAATAGCCTTCAGCAGTGAACAGCTGTTGTTTTCAAGAGAGCAGAATCAATTCTCTATGATCATGCCAAGTAAAGCAGTGGAGGCTCAAATGAAGCGTTTCTCAGTTATCACAAATTTGTACTTCTCAGGTTTTTTTTGCATTTTTTGTCTTCTTCGAATTATATAGGAACAGTTGTGTTAGGCATCTGCACATGTGAGTCCATCTACATCTGGAATTTAAAATCTATCACAGCCTGCTTGGCATCCATTGCCCTGTAAGCTTTCAGCATATACTTACTGCTCTCCACAATCATTCTTCATTTCTTTCTCTGTGGCTCTGTTAATTAAAGCCTCAGCTCATTTTGCTTTTAAGGTCCAAACTCTCTTCACTCTGTAAAAGAGAAAAATACTCATCAAATGTCAAAGGTCTTTGAACTGTTGTATCTGTGTAATCCCGATGATTACTCAGGACTCTCTCTGACCAGCAGCCTGGGGTTTATGCCTTCTTCACTCAGTAAACAAATCTTTTCCACAGAGCTTAAATATCTAATTGCATGACAGAGGCTGTTGCTTTCCAGGAAAAGCACTTCTGAACACATCTTGCATTAGGCTTTGAGATTTCAGTGTAATCACGGGCTAATATTTTTCTGGTTTACATGCTGGTTTTTCCTTCCAGGGTCCTAATTGTGAACGTGAGATTTGTCTGCCCTGTTGTGAACTTCCCGTTCTTCAAATGCATGACTAATCTGAAGAGAAAAATGAATGCATGGGAACAACACAACAATGAGGCTACTCCTAAGTTTTATTTTTTATTTATTTATTTTTTAAAAATTTGCCTAGTTTTCAATGCCACTCACTTTGGAGCTGATGTGAGTTGAAAATACTCACTACTACCTCCTACATCTGGGCCTGAAGGACATCCTGATACGATCTGATAGTGTTGACTGCTGCTGATGGAAAAACCTAAGAGGACAAACCAAGGGAAAAAAATTACAAAGCACAACCACAAGGAGGGTCCCATTCTGCCATGGACTGTAAATATGCCAGGCTCAGTGGGGACTGCAGTGCCCAGCAGTCCAACTTATGCAAGTAGGAGCAGCAAACGTGGGTGCTTTCAGAGACCCAAGGCCCACTGTCATTTCTTGCTGATTATTTGGGGAAAAGGCCACTCCTACTTACTACGTGTTCAGTCTTGGATCACAGAAGTAAAGTGCATCGGGTTCAGTTTTCTTTTAAGCTAATTAAATTATCAATTAAATTATTGAGAAAGGATACCCACTAACTTTCTTTATGAAGGAATATAAGATCTGAATTTATCTTGGGTGTTTTTCTTACAAATTATTTAAAGTTTTTAAATTATTTAGTCTAGAAAAAAGCATTTAGAAAATGAGGGAGAGTGGCAGGTTGTTGTTCTTCTCAGGACTGCAAACAAATTGAGGCAATGCCCCTTGTGCTGGAAACCAAAGGCAGATCTGTGAGGATGAAATTGCATTTTAAAAGTGAATTTGGATTGTAGAAAATTCTCTCAAGAAAATCTGTCTGCCTTCATGGATGGAAGTAATTTCCTCCCTTAGATATTCCAGAACAGGCAGATACTTGATTTATGCTTACTGTCTCCTAGTGACATGAAATATGGTTTGGTGACACAGTTCCAATGAGGAAACTGAAGGTCAGGGAACAATTAATCACTTTCTTGATCATAATTAATTATGAAGATATGTAGGCATTTTTAGGATACTTAGGCATCCAAAGATGAAGACAGCACCGTGCTGGGTTTAAAAAACGCCTGAGGGAACTGTCTTAATTTCACTTGCTTGTCAGTGCCTAGAGCAGCAAAAGGCAGAGCCCTATGTTGTGAAGGCTTAAATGAATGCAGAGTACTACAATGCACCCAAATAGTGCAATGCAAGTAAAATCAGAAGTCTGGGTGGAGTTTCTGGAGTCCAGAGTCCAGTTTTGCTCTAAAGGAGTGTAATGCTAAACCTCTCCCTTCCTTCAGTGGGAGCACATGGCCTTTCTTCTGCTTCTGGGAATCAGGAGATAGGAACTTCAGACTATCTGGTTAGAAAGAGCTCACTGTTGAAAGGGGTCCCAGTTCCCATCCATTTCACTGGAAACTGCATATATCCAGAGCCTTTTGTCTGTAACAGCTCCTAGATTCAAAATTTCAGGGAATAGGAGACTGTCAGACCAGAGAAAACTGAGTGAAGAGGCATCATTACCTTTAATGATGCTGCTTCTTGGAAATTTTCCCCCCACTTTTTTCATAAACTAGAGAGAACATCATCACCTACGTCTTGTAGGTATATTTATCTCCACCAAGATGTATTTGTGACAGATCAGCCCCGCACCCTAGGCCTAATTGAAATGCTGGACTCTTCACAGCTGTCATGATATCTATTTTAATGCCAGGCTTCAGCCTCTAACTTGGTCTACACTGCACAATGCTGCAATACGAATGTATGTGTAAGTAAACCTGGTAAGTTACTGTGGTAGTTCTCTTCCTAAGCAGTTGCCCAAAATCCAATGGAAAACCCAACAGGAGGCGTACAAGCAGGCAGCTGACATTACCCATTGGACTAACATTCATTTTTGCTGCAGCACTTCAGTAAAAGCCAATTATACCCAGCTCCAGTAATGGCTCTATCAGTGATAGACTGCAGACATTTATAGTCTTCCTCAATGAACAAGCTAAGCGAAGCTAAATTGTTCTGCTAAACTTTTTTAGTAAGTAATTAACCCTGAATTATTAACAACAGGCAGCTATGGTAATGGTTATGAAAGAAATAACAACTGGTTGCACAGTTATTAACACGAGAGCTCTGAAGAAGGCAGGCGAACAGCATGTGCTGCCATGGAATTAATAGAAGGGACAACGGTGGCAAATGCGATCCCCCGCAGGGCGGTACAGTCCCAGGGGCTGAGAGAGCTGCTCAAAGACACTTGCTTTGGCAAGAGCAGCATGTGCTCAGCAGTAGATGGATGGAAGTCAGAAGTGGATGGTAATAAGGAACGTTAAAAATAAATCTAGCCTCATTAGGTTAAAAAAAAAAGGAAAATATGTGAACCTGACAGCTCAGCAACTGGCAACTCTTTAGTTCAAGCAGTTATCCAGGGAACAAGAAATTCATACTGGAACACCAGGAAGCAGACAGATGAAGTGACCTGCTGGGCACCCTGTGCTCTCTAACTGGACCGTGTCAGTGCCAATTTTCTGAAGCTGTGAGCTCACCAGCTTCAGAAAGGAGGGGGTCTTTAAAAAGTCTTACCTTGAAACATCCTAAAATATAAGGCAATTCTTAAAAACCTTGGCTACAAGGTTTTTCCAGGAGCATTTGTGTGCACCTGTGAATACTGGGACAATGAAGGATGGTAAGCTGATAGTCTTGGGACCGAGGCATATAGACACACCACACATGGAGCAGTGTGGGCTCCCCTCAGTGCTCCATTCTAACCATTTTCATGGACTATTTGTCAGCAGAGTGAGGAGCTCCGTGTCCCTTCTTGTCCTCTCTTGCTGAGAACACAAATGAGCAAGGCAAATAAGAGCAACCTCTTAGGAGGGAGGGGACATGTCCTGCTGGGTGCTGCACTGCAATTAAGCAACTTGTTTTGCTTCCCAGCATGACTGAGGTGACAGGATGAAACTGGAACAACAGTGTTAGTTACCAAAAAAAAAAACCTACGAGAAAGAGAGTAGAAGGATAAGCAGAGGAGAAACAACAGCAAACACAATAAAATGGAAAAAATGGATCCAAACCAAAACCAAGGCCCTTATTGCAAGCAGAACCAGTCTGATGACACAAATGCAGAGGTGAAGGAAAAGAGATGCTGGACCACCAAACCAAGAAGCTTGCCTTCCTTCTCTGCCTCTTGACTTTCTTTTGAACCAATTGTATTAAACAAACAGCTCCCTCTGTCCTGACTGCAGAACATGGGGAACTTATCCATGTCCCCTGGACTTCATTCAAATTTAAATGTCTTTTCTTCCTTCTCCAAGTTTTTCTTTAATATATTTTATCAGGTGAATCCAATCTTCCTAGGTTATAAACAGTCCCCATGTAGCAGCTTCCCCTGGCCTGCAGGATAGCCCCTTTGCCTTGCTGAGGAAAGATGCCTCAAGAATTCCATCTGTATGGGGTCTATGTGAATTATTAAAAGTCTGCTCTGGCACCTGAACAGGAAATAACTCAATCTCAGGCTAATGCCCTTTCTGTTATTGTTAAATAACCTATCTTCCTGTCCTGGAAAATGTAGGGCTGAAAGAGTGGACTGTAGGCTACTGTGTAATGGTAGTGAGGAGAGAAATATATATTGCATGAAGTAAATTGTATACATTATTCAGGGAGAGAAGGATTTGTCTGCCTATTCTGGCTGTACATTCTGGCATCAGAGAGTGACAGGCGAAGCAGGGCCTGTCTTCCCTCCACCATAGTGCCTCCTTTCTAGTTCCTTTGGGAACCGCGTTGAGGGGACTGGTCATGCCCTTGACAGTGGGACATCTCCCTGGGTTTGGGGCAGACATTTACTTGCTCTCCTTGCTTTCTCATTCCTTCTGACCCCACTGGGCATCCACGGGAGATCAAGAACAGGAGCTTGAGATGTGCTTCTCTCATCTGTCCTACTCTTTCTCTGACAGCTGATGTGCTAAGCTGTGCTACCATCCGCAGCGCAGCACAGGGAGGAACAAACAGCTTCTGGGGCATGTGAAGCAAGTTTTGCATAAACATGACAATGGTCTCTGCGCTCCACTGCCTGAGCTGCTGTTTCTCATTGAGCTCAATAGAGATAATTGCCGAGAGAGGATTTACTTCACCTAATGCGCAGGGAGTATTAGAAGGGCTGCCTAAGACAGACCTGAAGACCAGAAAATCCCAAGTTTGGATTTGTCACAGAACAGAATTCTGAAATCAGTGTCACTTTAACAGTGCAATAGGGCTTAATTCACAGGAATTTACTGGAGTTCAGCCCACACTACACGAAAGCTTCTGTTGATGGAACAGAGAGTATTTCTGGCTGTGATTTTGATGAGTGCTGACCAGTTTGCCCAGTACTATCAGTTTGGAATTAGTCTGTGGGCAAAACTGTGCATCAGCCAAGTTTAGTTCTCACAAGCTGGGAATCATGCAGAAACAGAATGGGGAGGGCCCTCAAAGCTCATTTCACCCCAATGTTTTCTTAGCCTGTTTTTATTTAGAACAGTTAAAAAAAAAACCCCAGAGGGCTTTTTACAGATTCCTCTCCTTCCTTGTAACCATCCCTGTGACTAGAATGTTTTTCCTAATATCTAACCTAATTCTCTCAAGCTTCAATTAAGCCTATTATTCTTGTCCTACTTATATGGATAAATTCCTTCGTCTTTGCAAAATATGCTTATTACAGAAAACCAAATTTCTGTGTTCGCTTCTGTTGTTCACACTGAACACATGATCTGTGACCTGTGAGGACAGGCCAGGCTCTTCCAGTTCTCTCTGTCTGGCTGCCCTCCAGCTACTCCACATTTTCCTTGAATAGGAAAAAAATTGTTCAACATTTGACACACTGCTCTAGCTGAGGCCCTACTAGTGCTGAGTGCAGCTGAAGGATTGCTTCATGCATTTTATAAGTTACAGTTCTGTGTAAACATCCTCATATTGACATTTAACATTTTCACAACAGCCAGGTCCTGTTGACTCATGCTCAGGTTATGATTCACTCCCTGCAGAGGTCCTGTGAGACCTTGGATCTCCACCCTTCATCCAGCGCTCTGCAGGTCAAGCCCTCGTTCATAAGTCAGTGCTGAGGGCTGACACACTCCTCTTTTTTTCGTTTTTAGAAATATTGTCAGGGTGAAGCCAGTTCTTGTTTTTCCTTCCTGGAGTTCTCAGTACGTACCCTTTGCTCTCTCTGCCGAAGGCACACGGGTTGTCCATCCTCACTAACATGCTGCTTCTCCCCTCACCAACAAGGGTTTTCCAGGGCCTGTTTTAATTCACATCCAAATAACTCAAGGGAAAACAGCTTAATCTGCATAAGACATGCTCATCCTCCCGTCTAGTTTCACTTACATGGCAAACATCCTGTCATGATCTTACCAGCTCTGTAGTCTCTCAACGCCCTAAAAGCATCCTCCCTCCTGAAGGTTTGGCTGCTGAGGGTTCAGGGAGAGCTCAAGGTTGACCTGAGGTCTTAGGCCAGGGAGTTGTGGAGTTTTCCAGGCTGGCAGGCTGGCCAGGTTGCTGCAAAGGCTGGGGGGGCACCTGGGGGCACCCCTTAGCCCAGGACACCTGCTTGTGGGTGGGGACACTGGTGCAGATCCCAGGATGGGAAGTCCTCTCATGAGAATTCAAGCCCTATGTGAAAAAAAAAAAATAACATCAGAAACAGTCCTCTGTTTTTCCCAAACATGCAAGCACGTAAAACTCCCAAACTCAACCACACAAGTAATCCCTCCAAAGCAGCCTCTCTGGAAGTCTCATAAACCAGAAGCAAAAAATGGTAAAAACTCTATTACCTTTAAAATCTGTATTAAGTACAGTGCTAGCAAAGGGCTATCAAACATTATTAATACATCCATGTTTTCTAGAGTATTTGCAGTTCTTCGCTTTTTAAAATACAAATGGTCTAATAAGTCATAAATTTACATTTCTTAAGTTACCATGTCTGGCTCCCTTAACAAAATGACTGCAATACAATACATACAGCAGTGTAAATCCATAAAACCACAGAGCTCCAAACATTAATCAGAAGCCTTCATAAGAGAAATTAATAAGTGGAAGTCCAAAAATTTAATAAGGAATGAAATTTCACAAGCTCTTAAAAGACTAGCAAAGACTGGTTTCATAATATTTTATAAGGCATCTAAAGCAAATTCAATACTTTTCAATGACACTGTGAAACATAAATCACTTAACTGACTGTAGGCTTGAGACGTGCTTCAATTCAAGGTTGGTATCACAGCACTCCTGTCTTATTTGCTGGAGTGACAATCCTGAACATCAGTTGGTCATGCAAACACCTCTGGAAAGCATGGGGCCTAAAAAGGAAGGGGTAGCTAAAAAAGTACTAAGACCTGACAGATGTGTCTCTGGGATCGATCTGAAGATGCAGTTGAGACAATTCAGCAGAAAAATTTGCAAACCTTGTGTAAGCAGGAGTGGAGGATAATGTGGAGTACGTCTTATCTTTCAATACCAATTACTACATTCTCATCCATCTTACCACAGAATAATTGGCATTATTCTAATAATTGTTTCTGCACCATACATTTTTTTTTGTCTCCTTCTGCTTCTTGCAGTCATATGCAATTGCTGACAGGATGCTAATAAACACTTTCTTGAATGGTTGCAGCACATCTATAAATCTACGAGCCTGACTCATGAGTGGGGCCACTAGATGTTACCACAGTACAAATAAATCATTAAACAATCATGAAAAAATAACAGATTAACTTGTAGTGATCCTCTATTTAGGGCAATAGAGATATTATTAATTTACTTTGTACATAAAATCAGAACTCAGTCTTATTTTTCCCTTTGTTTCAGATTAGCCCACATGATGGCAATCTCTGTCATTAATACACAGCGAGTTATTCCTTCAAACACCGCCAGGTCAACACATGTTTCATTCGCTCAAGACCAAAAATAAGACAAGAAAATCTGCTTGGATTTCAGTAAGTGTGTGAAACAGCTGGGAATTCTCCTGAAAAAGAACAAATAGCCTGTAGCACCACGTGGGTGAACCGTGCAGGCTTCAGCACAATGCTTGGCACAGCACGCAGAGGAGAGAAAAGCCACGTTGCACCTACAGAAGCTGTGCCCCTGCTGCACCCATTTCGTGTGCTCCGCTTAACCAAAACCACTCTCTCCACTTGCAGCTGGATAAGGGATATAAAGCTGAAAATGCACCAGAGCAGGTGTTTTGCTGCCTTCTCAGCCTTCAGGTAGGAGCTGGTAAAAGAAGTGAGGAAGGGAAAAGAAGGCCAATGTCACAACAGTCCAATAAGTCAAAAGAACCGAAAATGAACTTTATTTTTTTTTTTAAGTATTCTACAATAATGGCTCAGAATACTACCACAATGTATAGGGACAAGGCAGTGCTCTGGGCTATGACTGTAGATTACGCCAGTGTGTGTGTGTATATATATATATATATATTTATATATGTGTATATATATATATATTTAAGAGCTTAAGAAAGGTTAATGCAGGATGGTTCAACATTTCTTAAGCACATAGTTCATATTTTTAACATTTTCTAGATCTCTCATTTTATAGCAGGATTTATCAAATGCAATGTAGTCACAGAAGTCTTGCATAAATACAAATATTGATACTTTACCTTGAATATTGTCTATGATATAAATTCTGCCTTACCTTTAAAAAAAAAATCTCCAGATCACTGTGTGACCTGGGAGTCTTTCCTTTTCTTTCTCTTTAAGAGTTTTTAAATATATATATATATATATTTATATATAATTGCTATCATACATCAAAGTATATATGAATCCCATCATTTCTGTTATATTTTCTGCAGACATGGTCTGAACCAAAATCACCAACAACTAAATCAAAAGCTTCCTGGTTATCATAGGAAAGCCAAAGAGGATCCTTCCTCTTTTTTGTGTGTGTTTCAGTACTGGTATTTTTTTAAAACTTGAAAGGATTCTTCATAAACTAGAGGTCCATTCATCATTTAAAGCAGTCTTTATAAGCAAATTTACATATTTTGACATGCTTTTGTGAGGCAGTTAGTATCAAAATCCAATAGCATTTCTTACAGAACCATACGACTTTCTGCGATGCAGATATACATTTCATTTCTAAAAAGCCACAGTTCTTTTTCTACATCTGCTCTCATCAAATCCCCAGGATTCATTCATAAAACTGCTGCCGTTCCAAATGCTGATGCTGTTATCCCTGCTGTGGATTAAGACATACACTCAATCTCGTGACATCATCACGTGGAAGATTGATAAGTAGGAAAATACCCTCCCCAAATCCACAGATAAGTCTTTTCCGTCTCTAAATCCTCACGATTTCTTGTCACCCAACAGTGCAATGCGATGAAGACACAACTCGGTGCAGGCTAAGGGACTTCTTCCATCAAAGGAATCTCTAGGGGAAACAAAGAAATAGCAATGACTGTAATTTCCCTTTATGCTTTTGCAGGGTATTATTGTTAGCAATTCTACAAAACCAGAAATGGACATTGCAAATATCTGAACAAGACATGAGGTGCTGCCGATTCTAGACTGCTCATGCTCTGACACCTATATGAAAATTAGCTTACTTAAACTACTCAGATTTCCTCAAACAAGTTAGGCTCACAAAAACCTAAGTGCAAACATCCTTGCTACTACATTAATCACTGAAACAGCATTCATAGTAGGCAGGGACTACTTTTACTGACATTACCATAATTACTACTTCTCCTCCTAACTGTCCTCTTCCCCTTGTGATACCACTAAAATTAATCTAATCCCTATGAAGCAGGAAGACTTCCTCCACCCAGACCTTCACCCACACTAAATTTAGGATGCTGGGCTTCAGCTCAGTGACTTGTGGAAAGATATGAGTCTCTCTTTCTCTAAGGAAAGCTATCTAATTTCCTTAACATTCTGAGCAGCACACCATCAGAACTCAGTGAAATGGTATCAGTGCATGCCCATGTTCGATTTAAATGCAGGCAGTAACACATGGTAAGCTCCCTCCTCACACATGGTCCTGTGGGTACATTCCCCTTATCCTGCAAGTTCCACGTCCATGGCTTAATGCGCACATGCCTCAGATGGAAGGAACCCTCTGCTCAGTGCACAGACACGGTGAGTTTGATAATAAAGGCTGCTAATTTTGACCCAGTACGAAAACATGATTTGTTTTCTATTTCAAGGAGAAAAACCTGTTCTTTGCTGTCAAAGCCATGGCGTGTGAGGGATTTGTGAGTATAGGAGTTGAGGAGAAGATGAACAGATCAGCACAGGCAAGATGATGGTTGGCTTTGCTGCTGCACACAGGTGCTTCCTGACATCCCTGTTGATGAGACTGGGGTCTGGACAGAAACATTCTGGCCTGGGATTCAAATCACATGCACCAGAGCTAGCAAGGACATACCACAGACACAAAGCCCTACAACCATGGAGTTGTACGATTTAAAAAAAACATCCAAATTAAGATGTGAACAAAACCATGGAGAAAGTATGAGCAAGTCAGCTAAGTGTATTCCTTCTCTGCCAGCACAAACGGATGTCTCCTGTTTACGGACTCACCTATTGCACCTACTCAAGACTCACCATCTGTAATATCGATCCGCGGACTCGTGGATGCAGCCTCCCCGTCAGTGCTACGGGATACGTCAGTTCGATCTGAACCGGGAAGCGCTGCCCCTTGGCACGTCAGGGATGGATACAAACTTTGGAGCAGTTCAGAGGAACCCGACCTACTGTCACAGGTCTCAAATTCGCTAGGCAGCATGTCTGTAATCCTGGGGCCAGGGTAAGCGGGAGGATTCTGATCTTCCGTCTGCAAAATGTGCCCCTGGTCTGTGGTGGCTGAGTATCCGGGTGCCAGAGCATTCAAGCCGCTGCTTACAGCTTCGTCGTAGGAGGGCAGCATGACAGGAACGCCATCCACCACCACGAAGTCAGGGTCACCCATGGAGCCCTCCTGGTTGCCTCTACGTCAAACACAGACGAGTTATCACAGAGAGAAGGAGCATGTCAGAAGCACCTCGGAACAAATGCTGAACTTCTGTAAACACAGCACTTTCTAGTCGAGCAAAATGAAGCTACAGGGCCATTAACATTCACATAAATGTTTTTTTCAAGCGTTTGCAAAACTCTGTTTGGATTGACAGGTGAAATCTGTTACAATCGGAAAAATGCAACTAGTAATGTGAAGGACAATTTCAAGAAGGGAGGAAAACAGGTGTTTGGAAGAGATAAGGAGCACCATTTGCTGTGCTGTGCACAGTAGGTATCGTGGATATAGGATCACAGATGTAGTTCACCAGCCAAAAGTGTCTGAACCCCCTGGAAAGATGTGTGCTAGAGCACAGAAGTGTTTACAGCCCATGTAAACAGGCACTGAGATAACTACTGCTGGATGACAGGGCTTTGGTGGCCAGATTTGTGGCCTCCCTCGGGTCTTCCTTTCAAAGGATGGAGGCTTCCTTTCCTTAACCAGTATTAAGCTGTATTCTTTTTTAAGTAATACATTTCTATTAATTGGGAAGGTCTGTTCAACTCTGAAGTAGCTGTTTAGTAGCCAATTAAATGACAGTATAGTCATGGCAGGAGGGAATTGGTCCCAGGTACCTCTAAGTCATGAAAATATCTAAAGAGGAGAGGACAGAAAACCTTTCAATAAGCTCTGTAAGTACAATCTATAGACCTATCCATAGTGCAGCCCATCACCCCAAAGATCTTCCTGGTGATATAGGTGTATGCACAGGTATTTGTATACTGCTCCCCATACACTGTATATATTAACACTTCTATGTATATAAATTTACACACTGCTTATACAACCTCCATATACTTAACATTAAGAACACAAAGTCCTTTCTGCTGCATTAGCATGGGGACATATTTACTGACATACAGCTTTTTCAGCTCTCACTTCTGCTTGTGGTAAAATGAAAACATGAGAAAAAGCAAGCGTAGGAGAGAAGTCAAGGTCCACAACGAACTGAACAGACTGAAAATGAGAAACACGTCTAACCCTCGATACAGTTCTAGGTTTGCCTAAAACTCAGCATGTCTGCCTTTGTTTTTCCAGATGTAAGGTAATAATACCTACCTGTCTCATGAGGAGTACTATGTGAATCAATGACCAATGCTCATAGCTGCATGGTATTTTATGGAAATAAAGGAAGATGCAGGAGATACTTATGAATCATGACGAAAATAATACTAATGAAGGTAAAGCAAACTTTTAATCTAAATTTGTCCATAGAGAAAAAAGAAATTCTTTCTTAAAACTTACATTACTAAGTCTACAGTAGTTAAAAAATTAATTCCCCCAGCACCTGAAAATGAGTATTTAAAAATATTGTCAGCTATTTTTACATGCAGAAGCAGCAATTCTCAGTAGCAGAGCTGTAATTACTCCCTAAGTGAATCTGGCAAACTTTGCCTTTTATCTTAATTGCAGAAAAGACTACTGTAGGTTTTTTGGGGTGTCCTTCCACACCAGTGATTCAGAGACTTCTGCTCAGAGCAGAAGAAAGTATCTGCAAGGCTTGTGAGCCGCTCCATCTCTTCAGCAAAGAGTGCTGAATGTGAAAACTGAATCTAGACCATCAATCTTCAAAATAAGAAAGAAAACAGTACAAACCGTGGAAGGAAATGTGTCTTAAATTTGGTCTGGAACATCCTGGCTAAAATAACCAGTAGCAGTACTAATAAAACGCTGGTAGCAGTAAACGCCACTATTTTCCATGTAGTCAGGAGGGTCTCCTGTGTATTTGGCCAGGTTTGTTCTGTAACAAAAAAACAGTACAACAGTTGTGCTTGATTATTACCATTGTTATTTTGTATGAATACTTCAACAATACTCAGAAGTGCCAGTTAGGACAAGATATTTTTTCTATGCATGTTGTAAAAACACACATAAACCCAGTGCCATATACCAAAAGCAACCTTAAGCTGTCACAGGTGCTGTTCCCCTTGACTGTTTTTTTATACATGCAATAATGACCTTAGTTTACATACACATAAAAATATCCAAATGCTTTAAAATACACCTGAAGAGGTAAAAATCAAAATGGTTTAGGATCATTCAGCATCTCAGAAATGTGTTATATTTAACAGTGCCTTAAAATCAACATTCATCACTTAACCATGAAATAGAGGAAGTTCACCAGGCATTCCAGACCTATAAGCTCGCTCCAAAAAGGGAGACTATAAGATTGGATTATAAGACTATAAATCGCTTACCTGTTTTGACACAGTATACTTGGTAGGAGGGGAACCACTCTCCGTACTGGCAGGTGATGTACTTGTAGTCGTTGGTGAGGGTGTAACCAGGATCACAGTAAAACTCCACCACCGTCCCGTGGTTGTAACGCTCGCAAGGCCGCGGGTGGCAGATGTAGTCTCCATGACTCACCATTGGAGGTAGTGGACAAACTTAGGCAAACAAACAAAGAGAAAAGGAGAAACACATTAACAAAATGTCTTTAACTTGATTAATTAAAGACAGTGACCCACTGCTGGGTAAGCTTCAGTGTGTCAAAATGCACCGGTCGCACCTCAGGCTCCCTTTAGGCTCCCTGCAGTTTTGGGTTTGTCTCAGTGGTACCAGACAACTGCCCAGGGAGCCCCGGTGCCCATCTGCACTAGCAGATGGATGCACATGCCTCCTGCATAGCAACACATGCCAGGGGGTCACTTTTGGCTCTCACTGACACCAGCAAGCTTTGATGTCACCTGCTTGTTTAAAAGCCTGAGGGATGGGATCTGGTAAGCTTCCAATCCTCTGTGGGAAGAGGAGGGAGAGAGGAAGACAAGAGGGGGCACATACCCATCAGATGGCTACATGGGGTTGGAGGGAGACAGTCAAAATAATGAGAATCACTTTCCTCATAAGGCATCTCAAATTCACCTGTAACATCCTATTTTTTGTTTTATTAACATAATTAAATGGTTATATGCACTAATTAAATTCCTAAATACTGACTTTTAAAAATAAGTTTGCCATCAGCAGTGTCGCAAGAGATGCTCAAGCACCTAGTGTTGTTTAAGCATAGACAGTCTGTGTCACTGTTATGTTATTAAGCTGGGCTTAAACTCTACTGGTGGAATTTCTGTTTTGTTATTTCTGAACAGCCCCACTGATCTCAGCGGGACCACTGGTGGAGTGAGGTCTTAAATAAAACAGAGATTGAGCCTGTGTTAATTAAGTACAGTGGTTTACTTAAGGTTAGGTAAATAAGAGGGAATTGCAATATAAACATGTGGGACTTTTATTGTAGGCCCCAAAAAGAAAACCAGTGTAATCTCACATGCTCAGGCTGATGGACTCAATGCAGAGCTGAAGGAGCACTCTCTAGAAAACAGCAGTAGGGAGAGCAGCTCACAAGCAGTATTTTTATAAGAGAGGAAACTTTTCCAAGCTGTAAGTGTTGGTTGATTACTGTTTTCTTAAGTGCTTCTAACACAGAGGGAAAAAACCTTACAAAGCGTAATGATGTTTCAAATGGCTACATACTGACCCAAAAGGGGCTTAAATTACTGGATGGCTTGTTTTATTTCCCTTCAGAGGCAGTAGCTGACTGGCTCAGTGCCCCATCTACAGGCTGTTCCCTTCACTTCATGCCTCCCTCATGCAGGCAAGACTTACTGCATTGATTTAAATAATGAAAATGACATCTCTTGGAAGAAGAATCTTCCCAGAAATTACAATTCAGCTGCTTCTCTCTGTGAATCTTGTTACATGAATAATGCATTTCATAAAAAAATACACAAGATATTAAATGAATCTTCAAGAGAGGCTGATTACAATGTGCAGCAATGTCTATTCCCCATCCCCTGGAGACATGGTTTTGTTTGCATTTTCACTGGCAAGGCTTAATAATAACTTGAAATCAGAGCAAGTAATTCACATAAAAATTCTCATCCTCAGTGCTCTGCATACTTTCCAAAGTCTCTGGGCCCATAAGAAAGAGGAATACTTTACTGGGAAGTCAACTCAAGACTAAAAACAATTTCCTTACGTCTAGGACAAGGGTGTCAGACTGAAATAGTAGGAAAGCACCTTTTGTCTGGATCATTCATCTATTAAAGAAGAAAGTGATCAGTAAAAGCCGTGATTCTGGCCTGCCATAAGGAAACCTGGTATATTTTTATTACCTATGCTTAGAGCATGAGAACAAAGGAAGACAGCAATTCAAGTTTCTTTGCTATTGAACTTTGCCAAGCTACAGCCATGGTCAAGAGATGTGTACACACCCAGTACCTTTCTAGCAATGAGCAAGTAGAGCACACTTTATCACAAAGAGCAAAACTCAGAGAAACTAATTTTCCCCTCCAGCAACGTACCTGCTACATCATCCCTAACCTCTTAATATCACTGAGAGCCAGAACAGCCTTCTAAATCAAAAATCCCTCAAAGCTGGTGTTCCAGCAATGTGGATCAGCTCAGGAATGACACATTTCCAAGCAGATTACAAGTAATACACTGGGGAGACAACCCAGATGTGGAGCTGTCAGTCTGTTTGCAAATGGAGATGTATTTTTTAAAACCCTAAAACAAGAGCATCACTCTTTGTGTAGGATACTTCCCCAGTACTAAAAAGGAGTGGCACCCCTTCCACTGACACATCCACATTTCAAGGGAAATGCTTGTACATTGGTGATACCTGGGGACTCCAGCAGAAGCTTTTTTATGGCACGGCTGAGCATTAGTCACAAACTGGAGTCGAGGTTTAAGCAGTCATACCTGCCAACAGCTCCTGCATTAAACACTTGCAACCAGCAGATGCAATGGAATGGAACAGGTTTGAAAATGAGGGCTTTGAGCTCAGTTGAAACAGTGCTTCTTTCTTACGTCAATTGGACTGTCAAGAGTCAGGGTTCCAACTCACTCAGGGTATCCCTCACCGCCTCCTGTGAACAACAGGAATATGTTCATCCAGTTTCAGGATCCCTCAAAATTTCCATGGGCAAACTGGCCCCCACGTACAGTCGGTAACGCTCGGGCTCAAAGCCTCTTTTTCCAAATCAAGTCAAATGAGATACATCAGAAATAACCCAAAACAAATTCACTTTGAGCTCTGGGCAGTTAGTTGTGCACTCAGCCCTTTTCTCAGCTCACTCCATTCCCATGGCCATCCAGACCCAAGATCCTTAAAAGCTGGATGGTGGAACAACAGTCAGCAAGTGGCCTCAAGTTTTGATCATAGAAAAGAAAGATCATGAAATTCTGGAGGGCCACTGAACACTCTTGGCTCCCAGTGACAGATTTTTAATGCAGAGCTAGTCACTTTACAGGGTCAGATCTCTTATTTATGCTGAATGCCAGTGTAGGATACTGGTTAACAGATTAAAGGAATGTGCCAGACCAAATATGGAGGAAGACAGGTGGCAAACCTAATACCACTGAAGTTTTCTAGGGAAGTTAAAATTCTAGCACTCCCAGTGATGAACACTAATTGTATTTGGAAATTACAGGCCATGGACTTCAGGCAAATGCATCAAACTCCCAGAACGAAAACAGCCACAAACTGATTAAAATAAAAGTGTATCTGACAAGAACATTTTCACTGTCAAAGCCAACAGTGGTATGGACAATATATAATCACAGAAACAAGGGAATTCTACGTCAGGAACTTCTCACAGCTTAAAAAAATAGCCCTATGTGCTGTTCTTAAATATGGCATTAAATCTTTGCTACTGATAGCTTTCAGCATCTTCACTTTATAAGGCTTGTGAGACTTCAATGCACTAATTACAACATCCAGAATGGATGATCCAGTAGTATCTTCTGATGACCAACATTAAAAGACCACATGTCTGTGTCCTTAACTTTGGATGTTGTCAGAAGGATGGACATAATTCAGACTGTATTTGCTAGTGGTTCTGCTGCAGGTGATCCCAGGCCTCCAGATCTGTCGTAGAGTAATTGGCCACAGACTGTAAGGGGATTTATAAGAACTTTTATAACAAGCTCAGCTTTCTCAGCTGAGAATTTGAATCGTTCATCAAAAAGAAAGAGCAATTTGGTTTATATGGCAAACAGATCCCTTGATGGATGTTCAAAAGTCCTGTTACTCGAGTAAGTTGAAGGGAAGAATTCCTGATTTGATTTGGTGGACTCCCCTGCCTGCTCATAGGAGCTGCTAGAGCTGAGGGCTCTCCTCTGAGATCCTCTGTGGGCTTTCTGCCCTGACTGACTTTTTAGATGGATTAGAACCATCAGGAAGAGCTTAAACCCTGGGAAGTCCAGCCTTGCTTCACAAACAGTGTGGCATACTGGCTTGGAGCAGAGGCAGAGGCTGGTCTGCCCCATGGCATGTCCACTCCATCAGAGTCTCTGCAGGGCAAAAGCCACATCCTTTGGACCAGGGGCACACTGAGGGTGGCACAGGCTGTGGGTGCTTAATGCCCAGGCACTGGAAAAATAAATGACGTTCACCCAGTAGTTTTTCCTACCCACTATGGTCAAGAAGCTTTTTAAACTCCACAGCACAAAAGATGCTGGAGTTATTATGAAATGTTGACACCGAAACTGTAGGAGGGAGAGAAGATTTTTTGGCATCAGCACATCAATGGCACAGAATAAAGATATCACATGCCTTTTTAAAAGCCCCTGGGGGAGAGACCACAGTGGAGTTACAGACACTCGTAGTGCTCAAAATGTTTTTTTTAGTCAACCAGTTCAATGGCAAGCTGGTTTAGTCTTTGGTCAAAGAAGACAAGTGGTAAATTATTCAGGTTTTGCCCATCTTTTGTATGTGAGCCAAAAAATAAAAGCGAGAATGTCTTGAAATACAGGTCACTTTCTCATAAACAAAAGGAGTAGGAATAAGCAAGAATCTTATTTTCCACCTTTGATTTTTTTTGTGTAGTATGTTTTTTTTTCCTCTAGCTACTAGTTCACCTTTCATATAGATCATTAGTTGCTCAGTTAGCTGGGTTAGCAGAAAACTCTAGTGCAAGACCAGCTATTTCTGTCTGACACAGGGATGGACAGGATTAGAGATATTTGCACCTAATAAAAAATAACACTTCTACCAAACACATCCTGAATGTCTGCTAATTATGCAAAGAGAATAGATTAAGATGAAAGTTCCTGATGAGAAAGACACAGATAAAAACCTGCCAGTTCCTGCCAGTGTGTGGGGAAAATGCTGGTATTATCTTGCTCAGATAGTAATCTGAGAGCGGGACACACTGTCTGGTTTGCTCACAAACTGGAAGAGAACAAGAGCTTCTCCTGACCCTCATTTGTCATTCTTGTACATATCTGGACACTAATTATCACCAGAAATCTGGTCACTGTCATCTGGCTACTGCATTCCAACTAATGTTTAATTCAAGCTGTCATTTACTCCATGAGACCACAGCTGTATATATCCCAGCAGGTCTCACCCTTCCCATCTAGGGTGGCCTGGTCCCCACCTGAAACTTTACTGGTTGGCTTCTGGGGCCTAAGGAAGGATCCTTTTCCATATCCTGCCTTCTTGCAAACACATGCTTACAGATGTAGGATATGAAAATTCCTTTTTTTTGGTTTGTTTTTACAGGAATATAGAAGATGAAGATTATGTTTCTTTCTTTTCCTGTTTTTTTATGAATAGTGTACTAATAAAACTTGGTTCCCTGGTTACTTCAGTGTCATCACCCCTCAGACCTTCAGAATAAAATAAATAATCAACCGAGAAGCCATTCTCTCATATATCAAGAATTCCTGTCCAGTTCACCTGAGAGACCTGGAGATTTCCACAGGTATTATCAGCACATGAATCACAGCTGCACAGCACAGTACAGAGCCCCAGTTTCAAGCTCCCTGTCCTCTCACATAGACATAACCCCACGTTATAAGGCAGTCTGTATGGAGGGCAATATAACACCTTTCTGTTACGTTCAGCTGGTGGAATACAAGTGTTGGTCTCACAAATGAAAATGTTTCTTAACATTATGAGTTTGTAGAAAACAACAAACAAAAAAAAAAAGGAATTAAATCAGTGGTGTTCAAAAAACAGAGTAGCTGTTCGTTGTGGATTTTTAAACCCAAAAGACACTGTGCTGTTTGGAGAATTTACTGATTTATTAGGCTAAAAGGTCTCAGTACAAAAACTGGTAGATAAAAATTGGTATTTCTAGAGAAATATGAAATATGGAAATGCATGGGGGAATGGGGAGTGGATGGCCAACAGACAGAGGAAGCAAAGAAAATTACTTCTGCACTTTGAATATTAAAACAAAAAAAAAATTTTCTATTCTATACTTAGACTTCAATTTATACAAATGTACAAAATGAAAAGTATTTTAATTCTAAAATTGTAAAAAAAAAATTCCCATTAAATTGTCCAGTATTGTAAGTAGGATGGAAGAAAAACTATTGGACTCAACTGCTCATATCCAATTGAAAGCTTGAAGAAGAAATTTAGAGGTTTGCAAAAGGAAGTAGCAAATCCAGTTGCTTTAAAATAAGTCCTGTCAAAACATCTCATTGTAGAACAGCTGCTTAATGAGACTTTATTTTTAATGGCACTCTTTGGGAATGTAAGCAGAACATGAAGCATTACCAGAGTAACTTTTCATTTATCATGAACATCATCTTAACAATATCCTAACGATACATTTCTGTAACAAATGCTGCCAGCATTGTGAAGGGAGACTTCGTGAATCTTATAGCTGTACTGAAACAAAGTTGGAGGCCGCTGAATTTGTGTTTTGAATGTGGAGACATGCTTTGAGAAACTTTTCTGATTATTCATTCCCATAGCAAAACAACAGCACCAAGAGTAATGACAGAACAGAAAGTTTAGTGGAAACAACTAAGTGAGCACTCATATATAAAGTAACTCCTATTAAGCCTGACAGTAGACATGACTTAAAGTAATGAAGACAGAAGATGCTTACTTTGAACTCTGAAGTTGTCTGCAAATTTATTTCTTGCAAGCCTACAGCAAGAATTATTAAAAATATTGTATTCTTAGCCAATAGTATCCAAATTCATTTCAATCTTAGTCTTTCTCAATTACTTAACCCTCACAATGCCACTTACACGTTTTCTTCTGAAGAGACACCTAACAGGTAAGCAATTTCCTTTTGACCATTCAGCAAGTGGATGTTCCAGCAGTCAGGAATGTACCCCAGGTCTCCAGGCTGCTTGATGTACCCCTAGACAGTCATTCCTGGGTAATTCTGTACCAGCTACAATAGTGAGTTCAGCCTTTCAGTGAGAACTTTTCACCTTCTACGAAGTGCAAAATGAACTGAACAATTAAGTTTTTAATGAAAAACTGCTTCTCTGGTCTAGCTTTGACAAACACCATCTTGCTGAGAATTGCTATCACTGAAACCAGATGTATGAGCCTAAATGAAGCAGTCTAAAAGTAGTTTCAAACATATTTTAATAATAATTTAACATTAGCTGATTCCTAAATGGAAACAGGAGGTGATTTGCAATCACTTATTGTACACAGAACTTCCTTGTTACTGGAGTTGCAAATTACAGAGCACATTTTGCAGTTCCAGTCAGCTGAGCTCCGACAGGAGCATCACGCCAAATTCACCCTCATCCTCAATAAATCTGCCATTCCCAGCACAGTAACCTGTGTAACACTGATATCAATGCAAAACTCTTTAGTTTCAAATGGATTTCACAACAGATACGGGATGAAACACAACCCAAGTGATCTTTTTCCTATAAATTATAAGTTAAACAATGCCAGTTTCACTTAATCTACAAAAAATTGACGACAAGTTTGCAGTTAGAGAGCTAGGACTTCTTTTAGCAATTGGCCCATAATTTTAATTCCAGAAATATTTAGACTCATTATTCACCTATGAGTGCTTGGAGTACTGTTATAGCAGATCGATTTAGCTTTCTTCATCACTTGCTTCTAGTTTTGTTTCCTCCTTTTCTCATGAGTGGTTGACTTTCTGATCAGTAATGATCTTTTTAGGACTCTGAGAAGCAGATGCTGGGGACTACACAGGTATTTTGCAGGAAGAAATTAGAGAAGTCCAAAATAAGTCAAGGCAGTGTTTGACAGACATCACAGGATAACCTCAGGTCTGGAAAAGGTCAAAGTGCTTAGAAGTAGGAATGGAGATAGAGGAGAGAGCGAGCGAGCTGTCAGAAAGCTGGCTAAAAAACCAGACAGATAAAGGCATCTGTCAGGGATTTCCAAAGAAGCCAGTGCTCACTGTCAGCTGGACATATCAGTGCTTTTATGTTACTTTAATCCCTCTTCTTTGAATTGCTTTTTCTTCTTTGTTTATAAGCAGGAATCCCTTCAGCTTGATGGAGAGAAAGAATGCTGAAATAGGCAAGCTTGTATTCCAGGTCTTGGCTGAAAGCTGATGAAAACAAGCTGTACCACCTGGAATAAGGAAAAGCACGAGATCCCATTCCCAGCAGGTGATCTTAGCACTGTAATTTTACAAACCAGCTTACAAGAAGACATGGAAGAGTATCAGTTTCTCTGATTTATGTTTAGTTCTCAAGTGCCTGCCTACACTGATTGGTGAAACTGCCACCCTTTAAATATTGGTTTTTATCTCTGGAAAGAACAAACCTACACAGTGAGTAGACTTCCTAATGCACAGAGTCCATGGCTACAGTTCCCTCCATTCGTGGAAGATGTTCTATGATTGCCAAATTTAATGACCATGTCCATAAAGCACAGATATGCTTGATTTCAAGGTAGACAATGTAGTGTTCCTTTCCAAGGAGTCTTACCAGACACAGTTAAAGACCAGTATTATAAAACAACCCTCAGGGAGAAATTTTGTATGCTTTGCCCCACCTAATCTGCCGCATATTTAAAGCACCATGGAGAAAACACTACACACATCTGGCAGCTAATGTGGAACTTCAGGGCAGAAATTATGGCTCCATAAAAAAGTTGAGATGTCTGGCTGATTCTGGAAATGCTAAGGAGTTTCTGAAAGGTAAGAGGTGATAGAGCAGGTGTAAAACAATGATTTACTGTGACAATCCTGTGCATCAGGCAGAAACAGAAGACATAAAAGAAACAGATTACAAGATGTTGTTCTGTTGCTTTCTAGAAAAACTACGAACAGTGGAGAAGGCATCTATTTCAATCCCTGCCAAGATCAAAGAAGATTTCTGCAATGCAAAAAAGCAGCAGGCACTTAGAAATATAATGCTATTTATCTTCAAACAATGTCTTCCACTTGGAGACTGTTCTCTAAACCCCCTATTCCTCATAACAAGAGCTGCAAAAAGCCCACTTTGTGTATCCATTCTGTCTCAAATTGTGGTCTGGTTTTCTTTGTGTTTCACTTTGCAGTACACCTGCTGGAGTTAGGAGACTGGATATTTGCTAAGCAGTAAGTCCATAGAAGAACATGATTTTTCTGGTAATATTTCATGTCTCTGTGTTTCTTCTGAGTTCAATTCTTTTGCACACCTCTTCAACTGTGGGTAAAAGCATACAAATGAAGTTCAGCCTTTTCCAACAGCACAAAAATCCAGATATTCCAAGTCAAAGTGCTCAACTTCCATATTCATACAGGGTGGTTGGATACGTATAATTTCTGCACTCCTGGGTGACAAATGAATTAACTGTCTACAGTGCAGAAACATGTAGAATTACTGAACACCTTTTTTCTAAAGAAAACTATCTTCTAAAACTTCATCACACTTGCTTTCTATGACTTAAGCACCCCCAGGGTGCAGCACTATCAACCTGTTTTATCCTCTGGGTATCAGGCTAAAGGTGTCACTGACATAAAGGTGCTGCCCTGGTAAAGGTGCTTAGAAATATTGTTGTCTGCTGCTATTTGAGCATTTACTGCTGGTTGTAGTTCCTGAGTTGCAACAAGTATTGCTGTAGGCAGTGAATATATTCTGAAACACCACTGTAGTCAGAGCTATTAAAAACAAGGCTATCAAGATGTCTTATGTTAACATTAGCTCAGTTAACATGGATGACCTCCTTGGCACTTGAGCAATATTTAACTTATTCTCCCTCCTGCCTTTCAAGCTGAGTAGTGGTACACATAAAACAGAATCCTGGTATCTACCTCACCTAATTTCTTAGTACCACAGTGTTTCATAACTTGCTTCTATTGCTGCCCTCTGCTCACTTTACAGGACTTTTATCTGCTGGAGATCTGCTGCATCAACATTATCTTCCCTGAGGATACACATCAGTCTGTCATGTTGGAATTTATCTAAAGCCTTCTCAATGTCAACAAAGAAACACAGAGAGAAATCCATTTGTACCAATGTACAATATCTCAAGCTTAGGATTGCTTACTTTTTTCTGTCTCCTGAACATAACTGATTACAGGATGACTTCTATCTTTTTTTCTTCGGTGTGTTGATTTATTTTCCATCAAGAATTTAAAAGAATTTAAGGACCTAGTTTATCAAACATATAGCTCGGTGTCAGTCAGTGTTTATGGCATTAACAATTGTTAAAATGAAGATTTTTTGAAGCTTTCCTTCAAAGTGTCCTGTGTGTAATTGGTTACAAAGTTTCAGCTACTTTGTTTTGAACTATTTCATCAGCAATATCATCCTCCTCTTTTATGCTCTTTACTTTCTAGGCTCTAAGTCAGAATTATCAGCACCTCTCTATGAGTTTCTGTCCACAAGTTTATGAGAAGTAAAATTTTAAAGCTTTGTTCTGTATTCTTACCTGTTTTTCCAGAACATTTTTTTATTTGTATCATACTTTGTTGGGTTTGATTTTCACATGACTAACCCCCTTTTATTCTCCAGAAATTTCCTCATGCTCCAGGTAGAGGAGCTTTGAGTTCCCTTGAACTTTTTCTCGCGTTGTTGTGCAATTTTCTTACTTCCTTCCTTCTCCTATCTTTCTTCCACAGTTTCTAATAGTTTTCAGGATCCTTTCTGTAATTTATGGTTACTTAGCATTGTATCTTTTCAACTCCCCTCACAATGAGGTAATTTTATATTCCAGAGTTCTGTAATGCCTTGAGTTTTCTTCTCTGTTTTTCCTCTCTTCTATTCATTGAGTCTTCCCTTTGAAGTCTATTCCTCATGTTTGTTTCATTTTAATTTTGAATCTACCTACAAAAATTTGAAATATTTTCTATTTTACATTCTTTCAAGTTTAACTTCAGCTAGAGAATCTGTTGGTCCCAGCACGTAGAATGAAGTTATGATATTGCAATATATTTGATTTCCTGCAGGACCAGCTCATCTGTTCAGCTGGGATGATGCTGAAACAAGACATTCCAGATAACAGGATCATGTCCATTCTTTGCAAATTGAATCAACCTGTTTTCCCTTTTAAGTACAAAGCAGGGAATTCCCAATGATGCTATCCATACAACTTCTTTATTTTCTAGCATTATAATCAAATTCTTCCAGCATTTCATCTCTTTGCCTGCTTCCCACCCAGTTTTTTATTAGAACTGTTCCTTACATCTTCTTGGAAGTCTTCCAAAGGGCATGAAAAATTAAAATACAGAGTCCAGATGGCAAAGTGTGTAATCATATGCAGATCACGTTCTCAAAGTACTCAGGGCCAAAGGTTTTTTGTTTGTTTGTTTGTTTTTTAATTTATCCAAATCTCATGTAATATCTTTATTCACCTTAAAGTATCGCTTTAAAATCACCTCCTAGTTTTAGACATTTCATTTGACCAAGTTCCATGCAGGTATGTTTTCAAGTGTTTGCTCTCCTCCAATGTTTTTGGAAGCCATTTGATTTATTTTACAATTTATGTTTATACCGCATGTGGTATTCTTCAATTCCATTAATTTTGCACCCAGGTTTTGCATATCAGATTTTACAGAAGGCAAACTAACTTACATCAATTTGTCCAGATGGATGATTAGCCCCAAATCGGTAATTTAAAAATCATATAAATAAATAAAGAAAAACCCCAAACCATTTTCCTTAGATTTTTATAATTCTTGGAAGCGTCTACTGATTTTCAGTACAAAAGAAAGTTTAAAAAGTTTCTGCATAATTATGGAATTCCACTAGAAAGAGAGGAAATTAGGAAAGTTAAAGAAGAAGAAAATTCAGTGTTAAGATGCTTCATCTTATCCCCTAAATGACTGCAAAATTTTCTTGCACTGGTAAAACAGCACCGTTTCCTTTACCGCCATTCTCCGATCAGACAGCTGTTTCAACTGAAGTCTCCCAAACAATTCTGCTTGGGGTAGGCACTCAAAAACCAATCCAAACATTTTAAATCTGGCAAAGGTACAAGCATTTAAAGGTACCAGCAAATACTTGGCAGTGTAAGCTGAAGACATCCTTATTTGCCTGAGCCACAACTGCTGCCCTGGTTGGATGCAAACAGCTGTTTCCGAGCAGCCAGTGCACAGCTCTGCACTGTTGGCTGCACTTCAGTGCCAGGTGACACAGTGTCTATGAACTGCTGTGAATAAAGCCACACTGATTTTATTGATCAGAAAAAAAAAACTTCTTCCCTATCAGCAAAAATTAGTGTCTCACCACGGAGCTGGTGGAAGCTCCGTGCTTGGCAATATCGAGGATAAAGACTGGAAAGCATTAGAAAGCCTGCTGTGTGATAGGAGCTGAGTGGTCCCTGGTGCAGCCGTTCATTTAAGTGGAGCTATAAACCCTTCACTCAGAATTTATTTGGTCTAACAAAGAGGGAGAAATTCACAAGATTGACATACAGTATTTTTTTGAGACTACACACAAATTTAAGAAATCCCCTCTGTAGAGAAATCAAGAAGAACATATATCTGAATGAGAAAGCTGTAAGCAGCATTGCTTACGGGAGAATAAAAGCTCTATAATGGTTAGCAATAGCTTCCTAACAGCCATTTGCTTTTAATCATTGCCATATTAAAATACTGAGCAGGAAATGTCATTACAATACACTTTTAATTGAACATGGAAAGAAATAAATGGAATTAATCTGTTATTTGCAGATTTCCTCTGTGAAAAATACTGCTTGGTGAGATTACACTGCACACATAAAAGGAATGCTGAAAAATGAGCTTGACATTGGAATGCAAGGTGCAAAATAAAAAATATGCAGGGAAGGAGTTTGGTCCACTAATTAAGAGTAGTGGACTGTAACAAGATTCCCGGAAACTAGCACTCCTTGCATAAATCACTTGAAAAAACATCTCAAGTTGATTTACCCTATCTGGATTTAATTTTGAAATTCGCTACATACCTTCTGAAGCAGCCCTACAGAAGAGTTCACAAAGGGTGTTGTCAGGGGTGACCTTTTAGTGATGCTGCTTTCTATTCTGCCCCAAAGCTGAGCAGAACCAGCTCTTCCAAGTGTTGTGCTCTAGATTTTGGTCTCCTGTGGTTCACTCAACACACGCACTGACGGGATGCCAACAAGGAATTGCCATGGAAAGTTTTGACATTCAAAGACAGCCATAAGAAAGGAATTAAAAGGGAGGCTGAATCAAAACCAAAACTCAGGAGGCATCCTAGATGGCCTTGGCCCAGTGTTTGGCACACACCAATCCCTCGATCACAGATCATCATTATTGAGTGGGGATGATTACTTTTGACATGTTATTTAAAATGTAGGACTTGTGAGGGCAGCAGTTCTTACCTCATGTTTTTAATTATCAAGAAAAAGAGCCTCTCATGACTTTATAATACAAGCAATAAACAATGAGGACATGAGTTTTCTTGGGTATTTTGATAGGAGATGGAATGTTCACCTGTATTAAGTGAGGGTAAGACAGAACTTTTTCTGCTTCGTAACACTTGAGTTTCTGTATTTTAATACTCTTACCTTCCTAACTGAAGAACTGTCATTTTTATCAAATCAGTTGCATTGCTTGGATTAAGCCTAACAGGGCCTTTCTGATTTTTTAATATATTTTCCATGCTATAAACAACAACAGACAAGCCTTCCAAAAAAAGGCTTACATAGAGCTGATTGCAGATTAATCTTTTACGCTGTGTTAAATAAATTTTAAAAAACCATCTTGTTTTGCCATTCCAAAATTGCAAAGGCATTTTTGTATTTTGGAACTTGAATTGTAAGTTAAAAATAAGGATCATTTAATTATTTTTGTGCAGTGTATCACTTTGTTGAAGCTTTTGGCAAATTTCTGCACTTCCAGAGTGCTTAGCATTTAGTTCAGTGACATAAGCATCACATATGAAATCCTATAATTGCTTTTAGCTAAATTCTACATATAGATAGCTTCCTACAGGCTTGAAATAGAACAAAAACGTAGTCCTTTTAGGGGAATGAAATGCAAAGGATGTATTTGGATTCTGATGACTCCCTAGGACGTTTCATTCAAGATGTGGTTATGAAGATGCAGGAGGGTAGTTCACACAGTTTTGACAATGTATAGAGCAGTCGATTCACTATCTCTGTTCTAAATGTATGGGATGCAAATATAAATGCACTACAATATCCTCCATTCCAGCACTGCAGGTTTAGTCACAGATTATTCCATTTGGCTTGATACAATTTACCTCTGCTTCACACTGAATGGTCTCTATGTTCCTAATCAATAAATTAGCTCAGTCATTTTAGTTGCCAATCCTTCTTTAAGGTTAACTACTAGGAGAGACAACAAATATTGAAGTGTGCAGCATCGTGTAGCACTGAATAATGATTGCAGTTGGCACAGCCCAAACTAAGAGTTTCTATGGAGTATTTTTTAGTTTATCATGGAAATATATCCATATGTACAGGAACTCTGACCATCTGCACAGGAATGTGAATTCCCTAACTTAACTTCTTTAGTATTTTGATTAGAAAGGCAGCAAAGAATTGACATTTTAAGGGCACAGTAATCATCATTGGGAGCTTTTCCTCTTGCACTTTGGACACTGAGAGAGCAAGCATTAGTTAGGGAACACCGAGAGCTGATACTGCCATGATGCACAGTAGGATGCAAGCAGGGAAAACCAGATAGGCTCTGCACAGCCAGTGGGAACATCACATATAGTGGAACCGTGGTTAGAGGCCTGAGTTAAAATCATATAGAGCATGCAGGTTTTGCAAAATTGAAACATAAACAAACAAGAAGAGATTTACCTTCCACATCAAGGCACCTAGGTGGGCTATCTGACCAGATAAGGTTATACATGCACTCAAGGATTTCTGCCCCTTCTAGTTTATATCCAGGAAAGCACTGGTAATACACCACTGTTCCTACAGGGAAGGAGGCCTCGAACTCAGAAATGTTAATGTAACTATGAGGAAGAACCAGTGGCCTCAGGCAACCTGCAAATTAAGAAGAGGGAGGTTTCTTTTATTATGAAGTGCTTATCTCAGTCATCTTCACACATCTCAGTTACAACTTCTAAATCGAGGAGTGCGATATTTTTCATCTTCTCCACTATGAATGGCATGTCTGCACGATCTCCCTCACATACATATGCCTCATTATCCTGTTTCAAACCCTTTTATTGCTGAGCCCACACACTTTGCTAGCGTGGGATTCACTCCCAGGAAAATCCAGGAAAGGTTTACTGAAACTGACAGTATTTTGTTTAACAAACATTCATCAGTTTTGCAGATGGCAATTTCTTTTTGAGGTAGGATCTTTAATAAATAAAGATTGTCATTTATATAAACCATGAGTTTTATTCCTCCTCTAAAAGTGACAGACATGTAAACCATCTTAAATATGAAACTGCTCCTGTGACAAAGTGCACACAACTGTAAAAGATATGCAAGCAGAATTAATGATTTTGAAATTCCAGTTTGAGAAAGTGTAAGGGAATATGACTTCCTAGGAGCTGTCCCATGATAAACACTGAACAAGGTCTCCGATTAGGTTATCAAAAAATTAAGGCACCTGTTATCACCAGAAATTGTAAATGTAGTCAGAATCGAGACTACATTCCAGTTCTACTCCTGGAATTACTTCTGGGGCATTTGTATCATGGATAGTACTGAGCAGTGATGGTTAAATGATCATCAGCCACATCTGGGGCAAGAGAGAGCAGTGAATTTAATAGATGGCATGTCTTTTGAATGTGTCATTCCTCATGGCCTCAGAAATGACCCTCTGGGTAATACTTAATACTGTTGATATTTTAATTTGCAATAATGTGAAGAAAAGATGACTAGTAATCAGGGAATGAAAAATAGCATTTTAAAGTTATGTGACTAATGGAAGCTGCATTATGGCAATCCATAAATAGGTCTCTTGCCACTACTAGGAATTTGTGAAGGATGTTCATAGGACACCCTTAATTTTAAGCCTGAGGGGGAAAATAAAATCAGTCTGAGAACTGAGAAAAAGTCTCAATAGCATTTCAAGCAGTCATTTCCTTGGAGTGGTCTTTTGAGGGAGAGGGACAAAACCAAAAGAAAACAACACAAAAAGCTTGAAAGTTTTTTGCAGCATGCTATACTACCAGAGCAAAGTTTTTGATTGATTTTTTTTACTGGCTGGTTTTGTCCCTACTCAAATAAAGCTTCTATCTACAGGCTGCTGCTCGTACCCTGATCAGGTATGCCCCACACATAACACACTAATTCCTGCAAACTGAGCAGTCCACTGAGCAGGATGACATAAGCAGCCTCCAGTGGGACAGAAAAAGCACAGATTGCCCGAGCAAGACCAAGCTTACTCTCCCCTGAACAGTATCAGGGAAAATTTTGTCCTGCTGGCTCAGAATTTTAATGCTCATTATGTTCCTTGTAATGCAGGACAGAGATTTACTTGAATTTGTATGACAGCCAAGCATTTGTGAAAATACTTAGGTCTCCAAACAACTCAAGCTGCTCGAAAACTTGATTTTGGCTTCTTTTTTGCCAAGTAACTCACATCATTCCAGATCAGTAATTAATTTTATTATCTCATTGCAAAAATAGAGGTTGGATTCTTACACGGTCTATAATCCTTTATCACTGCTTGGGCAGAAAAAAAAGGCATCTTAGTGTCATAAGACTCCCCTGCCTGTTGTAATCAAAGGGCCATAGAAATATAACTGACAGGCTACCTAGTGCAAGTAGACAAGTGGCTTTGATCTTATTAGTGCTTGATGGAGTAAAAAAAAAAAAAAAATTCTGTGGACAATTTTGCAGCAAGAATTTGGCAAAATATTTCAGGTACTTGAATCTGAATTGCCTATTCTGTGCATGTCTGGTAATCACAGCACTTGGGTCTTGTGCAATTGATTTCTGAACTTCTATTAGCACTGCTTTTATACTGAAAAGCAGTTAATATCAAATATGGAGTAGGAGCAGCTGATTGTGTTTCACAGTATAAATACAAGAAGAAAGCAAGAAACCAAGGGGTACTTGGGGATCTTCTGCTTACACAGTTTATTACACTGTCTATTCTAAAGTTTCCACCTGGACCTTTGGCAAATACAGTACCTGCAAATTGATCTTTTGACCATTCATCTCACCTAACCCTAAGAGTCTTAATCTACTTGAATTAGATGCGAGGTGCACCCACTCTCAAACAAGGGCTGTACACTTCATACCGCCACACGTGATGCCACTGCTGACAAGAGACTCCAAAACTGGTGTCCACTTTTCTACAGGTTCATGAAAATTCTTCTTTGCTGTTAGCACTATTCAGATGATACAATGTGTGCATCTAAACCACTGAGCCATCCTGGAAATATGACTAAATTTCTGCCATAGTTGAAGACAGGATGTTGGGGGACAGTCTGGTGTGCTGTAACTCCTGAGAAGGGTCCCAGTTCCCCTGAGTGCCTGCCCTCACTCTGCAAATTGATGGGACAGTGTAATTAAGTGCCTACAGAGAACTGTTAGCATTAGGAGCTGACATAAGGATTTGAGGTAAGTTAAGACTAAGTTTTCTCCTCAGCAGAGACAGTTAAAAATCTCTCAATGCTGTTCAGTGGGCCAAGCTTGTTAGCAAGATATGAACTGGTTAAAACCAAGTCAGTGGTACTAACACGTGCATATTAGAAATGTGAAGGTAAAAGAAGTCTAGGGTTATTGAATTGCCATTCACTAAAGCTGCCATTACCCCCAGTCATTTCTCACACTCACATTTCTCACAGCTGGGCAGGGATCCCATGCTGCTGATACTACTAGTCCTACAGCTAATGGCTTTTCTGGCCAGAATCACTCTGGTGCACACCCTGAATTTTTAGTCAATAGCTACAGGTTTAATGGACTGTGAACCTAATCAACAATTCTGCTGAAAACTCTGACAGAAGAACAGGTTCCAGCCTCTCTTCTCTACCCCTGCCCTCTGCACAAGGCAAAGAAAGATAAATTGCAGCTAGAAGCTTAAATCTTTCCACAAATTAATTAGTGAAAAAACGTCAGTTGCCCATCAGATCTTTTGCTGAACTTCTGACTGATTACCCTGGTCGTTTTTTCTTTTTAATGCAATGTATCTGTGTCAGATTTTAGACTCACAAACAAAAAATAATATTTAAAGCAGTATTTTAAGTATGGATATGTTCAGAAAGCAGCATCTTCTTTCCTGCAGCGAGCAACAGGGAAGAGAAATCAAAAAAATCTTAGCAGCAGCATTATTCAAATACTGCACTGTGGAGCTTATCAGATCACTGACATTCTTACAACTGTAGGAACAAATATTGGCAAACTATCACAAGATGCATGAGCTATAAAACAGGACGTGCTGGAGTACTAAACCTTGACATAAAGGTAGGTTATCCCATGTTCCATCGTCTTGACATATGGAAACCATGTTGTCTAAGTCAGGGTAACGGATCTGGAATCCTTCATGACAGCTGATTATTAACTTATCGCCAGTCCTGTATGTCTTGTTATGAATCTCTGCATCTTCAACATGAGGAACAAGGCAATCTGTGACTTCATGAAAAAAAGAAATAGTAACTTAATTAAAAAAACATGGCTAACTATTCAGTAATCAAGCTCTTAAACAAAAGTTAGCATTTAATTTAAGTGCTCTGCTTAAACTGTTTCAGAAATACACGCATTTCAGTAAAAATGCCCTTTCCCTAGTTAACTACAATTTACAGTCTATAGCACTGCAGTAGAAGCTGAGGTGCTATAATAATGGATCATTTCCCCAGCCTTTTTTAAACAAACAAAATTAGGAGATTTTAGGAAGACTGTTGTTAATTTTGGCCCTCCATTCATCATGAGTGCAAATTACACCCCAGTGTCTGACAATCCCAAGGTCCCATGTGAAGGCAGACTCTTTGACAGCACTAAGGACAGGACGAAAGGAAATACAGATATGGCACGAGGGACACAGAAAGACTGCTGTTTTAGCAGAGACACAGATGAAAATCAGGTACATTTACAAGGGTTTATCCAGCTCCATTCCACAGAGTTCGTTATAAGAATGTCTTCACATTAACCTCATTGATTATGTTATAAATCAGATAGTTTTATGTGCTTGCATTCATATGCCTTTAGAGGACACGATTTTTAAGGTCCTGAGCAGCATCTCAAGTGCTTGTAGAAGACCCTCAACAAGGGACTACAAACCTGTAGTGATATAAAGGCACAGGCTCTATTTGCTGTCTGTGACACACTTATCAAACAGTCATATATCTCTCTGTATATACCAGTGCTAAAGACACCAAATACAGAATAAAACCCAGAAGACTGAAAGATGTGGAAAGTGGAAGGGTGAGACAGGGGAAGAATCCCCCTGCTAATACTGAATAATTAAGAAACAAGCCAAGAGGGTATGAGGGAATAGACCAGGTGACTCAAAGTTCATCCTCATCAAAAATGCAAAGTGAGATTAAACAGAAGAGATGAAAAGACTAAATACTGGGAGAGAATTTCTGTTTGTCTGCCAGCAGTCAATCCATGACAGAGATGGTGATAAAAGTTTCTAGGCACCAAAACTCGAGAAGTATTTAAAATAAAAGGAAGACACTAAAGATATTATAAGCCTGTGTTATGCTGCTTTTCCCCCCAGTACTTCTACCATGAAAGACAATTATTTTCATTCAGGAATGCAATATTTATTAGGGAAAAAAAGAGTCTCTGAAGTCCATTGAGATTTGCATAAAAGAGAAAGTTTCTGCCACTTTCATGGGTAACTCTTGCTAAAGAGGAATAGGCAAATCTAAATTTTTATTTAGCAATTAATTGTGAGTATGCACAAAGTAAAGCCATGGTGACAGCTTGTTTGTTTCTGTAGAAGCACAAGTAGAAGCAAGATAAACTGCCATTTAGCATAGCACACACAGACTACTAAGAACAAATGTATTTCATAATGTATTTACTTACTTAGGCAAACTAGGGTGATCTATTACTCTGAGACTCCATCACTAATTTTTACTAACGTGAAGCGGGAGAGTATTGCTTTCCCAGTTGACACATACTTTCCTTTGTGCCTTCCCATCACAGGGATGGTTTTTAAAACACAATGTACTTAGCTAACTTTTGGTATTGGGCCTGGACATACTACTAGTTAAAAATTCCTCCATTTCTCTTTTTACTTTCAGATTCTTGGCAGCTGCTGCAGGTGCCTCCTGCTGCTGGTAATGGGAAGGGCTGGCAGCCTGCCAGGCAAGCTGAGAAACTGCAGCAAGAAGTTTTCTTAGAATTTATTCATTTATAAATGACCAAGTCTGGGAGGATCTGTACCCTAACAGGAGGCTGTAAAATACACTGACAAGGGTGCAGACATCACTTTCAAAGACCAAACACTTTTCTCTCACTCTCTCTACCAAGTTAATCAGCAGATGAGACAGCAGAGGATGCCCCACAAGAAATGCCTTATACTAAGCCTTAAATACTGTCATGAAGAAGCTGTCCTGGGCACCCTTGAGGATGGGATGAGATAGATGGAGAACCTGCTTGGCAGCCATACAGGAGGAGGTCAGAGATAGATGCCAGAAGATAACATCAGTGAACAGCTCACTATCTTGACATAACAGCTTTCTGCTGCTATACAAATAAAGGAGGTATGTATACACATGGTGCAGTAAAATACAAGATTTCACTTCCAAAGTGGGGGAAATAGCTATGATCTATTACAGCAACTTCATCCCCATTATTCCAAGTAAGAGGTACAGATCGAATCGTTTCAATCGTCTCGATGTTGGCAAAGAACAGCGATAAGGTGCTCACTGTACCCACCCTCCTCTGCCTGCAAAATCCTGTCTGACTTTGGTAACAGGCTTATTACAAGCCCCAGATAAATGCCAGACCATTGGACCACAGTATTACAGCTCTTTTTCTTGATGCCTTGCAAGCAAATGCTTTCCCACTGGCTGAATTCATATTGTTTAGCACTTAGTCAGGCATAAATTGCAGTAGCCACCTCTCCGCAAACAACTGGATTAGCTGGCACCAATTCTGCTTGGAAAAGCTGAAAGTAAGTGACTGAATTTTAAAACGTCCTGTCCTAGAAAATAAACTACTTTATTCTAAGTACTTTTCAGCAAATCCGTGGAAGCTGCTAAACCATTTAAGGAAATACATGGTCTTTAGCCAGCATTGAACAGCAAAGGCTATGACTTACACTCTTTTCTGGCAGTTTTACATGATCTGCTTATATCTACCATGTGAGAATTAAAATGGGTCAGCCAAAGGAACACATTTCTTATCTTGGAGGGGCAGAAAGAGCTGGGTTACAGCCAGCAGGCTCAACACCCTGCCAAGTGCAAGGGCTCATCTTGACCTAACTTTCATGAAGATGCAGCTTTTTGTACGATAGGAGCTCTAGCCTGTAGCAAACCAAGTGTGTCCCCCATCAAAGGAATATTGGTCTGAAGAGTAAAATTTGTTAATCACTATAGTTATAGTGTGTTCCTTCATGTGTAAACCATGCATCATCTCTCAGAACTGCCCATGGGGAAGGAGGACCACCTTGGTTCCTCCCAGGGGCACTTGGGCCACAACAGCAACTCAGAAGGAAGGCATGACCTAGACACCATGGAGATAGCCACATCATCCATGGGTACCAGCTGGTTTGGGATGGCTTGTGTCTATTGCAAGCAAGCCCTTACCATCCAAAAACTGTCCCTGCTCCACACTAATCCAGAAGATGCTTGAAGGATTTGCTTGGAGTACTAGTGGAAGTTGGCCAAACCCACATTAGGGACTTTTCTAACACGGTAAGAGTGTATGTATACAATTGGAAAACAGTGCCCTGGTCTGTGCTCTGACACTGTTTTATTTAGTAGTCTGTACATAAATTCAAATGCAGAGGTCCACTGCTCCTATGTATCTCACTGTGGAGTGGTCTCTGAATTAGCCTTGACTACATCTAGTGACATCACTGACAGGCTGGAACAGGGAGAAACAGCAAGGAGAGATAAAAGGAACATAATGAAGAATGGGTTTAGTGCAGGGACAGCTCATCTGGGCCCTTTGCTCTTAAAAGTAAACATTTAAGATCAATATCGTCTCTTGCTTTTTTAATAGTGTTAAATCCATAGTAGTGTTTTATTAGGATAGTTCTGTGGATGGCAAACACAGTATTTTAGTGCATATTAAATAACACTTTCCCTTTATTGTCTTTGCTTGTATTACAGCAGTGCAGAGAGACTTTACCTGTGGCTATTGTTCTGCAGCCTGGTTACAAGCATAGAGTGCTCATAACCAGGCTTAAGAATCAGTTGGCAAGACAGGTAAGAGATGGGGAAATAAAAATATTGCAGTCATCTCACAGATCCAGGGACAAAGGCAAAGAAAAATGAGGGCTGAATGTCCTACAGGAAAGCTGTAGCCAAACTATGTACCAGTCCACTACTTTCACTGCAGGTTTATCTCCCCTGTCAGTGGGAGAAGGAGGCACTGAGGACATCTCAAAGGCATCTGCCTGAAGAAGCACAGAGAGAGAAGGGCACAGCTCTTCTCTTGGTTGCCATCTCCAAGTAGACTATAAATTTAGATTCAATCTCATAGGAAAGAGCTAACATTTGTTCCAAGTAGGGCAACAGCCTCAGCAGCCACATTATCACAGTGGGAGAAGATGAGATTAAAGTGTGAACAACATGACATACTGCTCTTAAACAGTAAATACAAAATTCCCACCTTAGAGGTTTGGTATTTATGTGCATAACCGTATTAGAATTGATGGAAGGTACAGTCACAACATGCTGTAGATCAACAAGAGAACATAACTCGAAGCACACAGATTTTTGACAGGGCATTTTTTGGGCACCTAGTCATACAACTTCATTCTCATACTGACACTTAAAATCTCCTGCCTCTTAACGAGAAATGACAGACCTATAAAATCAAATTGATTGGGTGAAGAGCTCCAGGCAAACGTATTAGTTCTAAAATCAATTACGCTCTGGAACAGGTTGCTTTACTTCCTTTGGTAAATAACATCCATTTGTGATTAGAGATTGTTCTAGTAAACACATAACGACAATTAAACATACATAACATACAGACATAAAATTATCCTATGCTGAATCTAAATTATCCTAAGTTGAATCTAAACTCCTGAGAATAAATGAACTCCAAACTAGTGAGTGTTTTAGCGTGCAAGCTCAGCTGGCAATATCTGACATTTATACATCGTGGGACGAGAGGCATTTAGAGCACAGCACAGCACACAGAGCAGTCAGCCCCCACCATCAATGGGTAAATGCAGCATAAAGTTTATTTCACCTTGTGATAGGTATTGATGAATGGTACATCGTTAGCTTCTTCCTTCTCCAGGAGTTGCTAGAAATTTCAGATTTCTTTCTATATATCATTGCAGAATTTCTGCAATGTAGACTTTTATGTATGTCGTTAGACAGCTGAGAATTGCAGACCCTGTTATTATTCTTTCTTAACCGTTCTCCAGATGCGCCATATCCCTACACTGTGCACCTCCCCGCCATGCCCCTCTCTCACAGTTCTGCTCCCAGTATGCAAAAGGATCACTCTAAAAATCACTTAAGCAAATGCTTGGGTCTCATGGACTGCCACTGAGCCTTTGTTTAGTATTTCTTCTGAATCAGTGTGATTGCACAATTACTGTGCATCGGATAGAACTAATTCTGTAATCTAATTTCTTTTTTTCTACTGCCAAAGCCTAGGATTGTTTTAATAATACCTGAGTATTATTATAATGTTAATCAGGAAAGTACTTAAGCACTTGCTTCACTAAATCCTAAATCAGGGTCCTACTCTTTGGCCCAAATAGTAGAAAGCATTTTTGCATATGTCTAATTCTGAGCACAGAACTTTAACAAGACTAATCACATAATTACAGTTATGCTCAAGCTTAAGTGCTTTGCTTGATCAGAGCATTGGGTAGCAATCCTTTTTAAGTGTTCTGTGCTGGAAAGTAATTATTGTCACTTAAGCAACTGTTGTCACATCATCTGTCACATTCTCATCTTCCAATTTCTTTCTTTTTTGAAAACACCTGGGTCAATTGTTGAACACACTGACATTGGTGACAGTTTTGCTTTTGATGGCATTGTGATCAGAAACTTCCTCCACAGATTTCCACTGAATATTGAACATCTAATAAAACACATTAATGCTTATTTTAACAACTGCAGTGGATGATACAGGTAACATTTCAAAGCTGTATAACAAAATTCCTAGAAGATACCTGCAGTGGTTAAGAAAACAGATTTTCCAAGCATTAAAGCTTTTTCTGGTAGCTTGAATAGCTGGTTTAGACAGATGCTGCTGTCACTCTACATGCATTTTTTTCTTAAATAACCACAAGATGAAAGACAAGGACATTTATGAAAAATGTCTGTACAGGAGAGGGCATGATTTTCATACATAAGTTATTTTAAAGGCATCAGGTAGCTGACCCACAAGGCCACATGATGAGGTGTTATTGGCCACCCTTTGCCTTTATGTTCCAGACATCCCTTTGTCCTGGTACAGGTTTCTCACACTCACCCACCCACTACCATAAATAAACACTTGTAGTTTTTATACACTCTGAGTGATGCATGATCCTATGCAGTAAGTGTGTTTATGAGCCACTTAAGTCTTTGAATACTTTTGAACGAAGTCCATATATTTACCAGATTTTAAATGGTGAAATAGAATTTATCTTGCTCAGCCTTGAAGACAATGAGGCAATGGTTAATGACTTTGGTGGAGAAGTCACAAAGCTGAAATGTATGCACTCAATTTAACTAACACTTTTCATGTCTGTTGATTTTAATAGCTCTGTTGACCAAAAATAAATCAACAACAAGGACATGTTATATCTTCAATATACTTGGTGAAATAAATAATTTGTGCTGCTTACGTGTACCTTGGCCAAAATTTACACTTATGAAATTCAAATTAATCCTGCTTCTAAGTCCTAGAAGAAGAAAGTAATTTAATGTCCTGATTATTTAAAACCAAATACAATTTCAAATATAGAATACAATAAAAATCAATTTGTTTATGCCATAATTGTTTGAATTATCTCAGAGTAAACTTCTACCCTGACTTTAAACCTCTGCTGTCTATGCATATTTGATTTTTCTACTCGACTCACGCACACATTATGAAACACAATTGTTTAAAATTCCTGATTAGCAGGAGCAGTAACACTGGAAATGGATTTTATTTTTCTAGTAAACCACTGCAGAAAGAAATATTAGGTGGGCAGCTTTAATAAATAGTTATAAACAGTTTACTTACATTAGAGTTTGCCTTTTCTCTCTGCATTAATTTGTAAGTAGTTAAAAGGAGACATGTATCATCCTTTTTTTTTTTTTTTTTGCACATTTATGTCCTTTTCAACAAGTGCACATGCACACACATGGTCTCTCATGGCACAAGTTTAACTAACAAATGAGGATTATGATGGGAAACTCAAGTATGTATCCAATAAGACACAGTGAAATGGACTTCATCCTTTTCTGTTTTGTCCTGAGATATAGAGATATGGTACATGGTCAAGTGAGAACTGCTTGAATAAAACTGACTTACCTTCTTGTAGGCACACAGGTTTATCACTTGGTTTCCAGCTCAGGGAGCCATTAAAGTGTCTCACACAAAGTTTTTTGGAAGTACCGTTAAGCCTGTATCCTTCTTGGCAATGAAACCGGACCACCACACTTTCAAAGAAAACACCCGCACTGGGTGTCTTGTATCCATGTTCAGGAGCTCCAGGATCAGCACAGGCTTGTAGGTCATCAAACCCTATGTTAGACAAACATACAATCAAACTGTGTTCATTTACAGCCATAGTCGCGCTTTTCCTAGTTTTATCCATCTATCATGGGGACCTTGTGTCTTCCATTACTGACCACTAGCAATCCTGCTTGGGTACCAGGTACTCCAGAGCCAGGAGAGGACTAAACCCCAGCTACAGATGAAATGCTCAGGTGACAGAAATACTCCTGTCTTTTCATGCAGCTACTGAGGAAGCAAAGTCAACCACACGCCTCAGTAGCTGACCTGGATAAAAATAAAGCACTTGACCCAACCTACCAGTGGGATTGCTCAGTAATGTATCTGTAATTACTTTTGGGGACTATGGGATTTTGGAGGTCTGTTACAGTCAGTGGAAAGAATAATAATGTGTCAGAAGCAGAGAGGAAGAGGAAATAAATAAAGGGGCATGAAACCTAACTGCCATCCAAAGATACAGTAACCCAAATAGGAGATGAACTGGTAAGTACAGGGAGATTTCAAGATTGAAGAGAGATCTATCACAGGGGAAAGGGTCACTGCGATGTTGGGTGTATTTGAACCCCCCATCACATCGGCTTGCTGGCCCTACTACAGTTTTAAAACACAGTTATGGGAGTGCTGTACCACTGCATTGACACCAGAAGGGAGTTTGTAAAGCCTTTTACTTTCCCAAAATTAACTGTAAAATAACAAACTGAACCCCACCAGTTGCAATCATTAAATGTGACTGTTCATCACTTTATCAAACTCATTTTAATGCCATTTGCATAAACGGAAGCTTTTTTTACTGCAAAACAACAAAGGTTTAGTGCAGCACTGAACAAGCGCTGCATACTGAAAAAGCAAATAGCTTTGGAACAGAAACAGCAGGGGGGCAATTAATGCCGGTAGGAGGGATGCCTGGAAAATGTGAAAATCATTGCACTGTAGTTTTAATGTTTTGATTTTAAAAGAATACTATCAGAAAGCCTCAGCTACTTCCTGCATGATAAGGCTGAGTGCCTCCATGGTACAGTCAGAGAAAAGGAAGATACTACAGTAAAGGACTTTTCAAAATAAATCGCTGTTTCCCAAGGCTAAATCATTCCCTCCGAATCACTCCCACCGAAGGGCTCGTTGTGACACTGTAGCAACAAAATGGAGAGCACTGAAGGTGATGAAGGGCTCTTGCATTTGAACAGTGTATTTCTCCATTCAGTGCCCTGGCTGACAGCTGCCAGTGGAGAATATAAGAGGCCCACACCAATCCACTGTGTTGTGTGTCCAGTTACCTGCTCCTGGTCGCAGAGGCGGGGAACACTGTCGGGTCACCAGAGCAGATTGCATCTTTATGACTCCATACATCGCTGATTTTATGTGTGCCCAGGTCCTGAGCTGAACTCCCCAACCAGGCTACAATTTCCAGAAGGTGACCTGATGGCCAGGAATGCCAATGTGCTATGTGTGCTGGAGAGAGCCATCACCTACAGCCAGCCTCTGCCCCTCTGCAGTGCTCCAGTGCCCACGGCTCTTCACCTGAAGTGATTTTACTAGCATTCCTTCTCTGCTGAAGCAGCACAAGAGCAGCAGAGCATCTGCTCTTATGCGGCTTTACTCTTCCAGCCAGTGAAGTTAATCATGAGAACTGAAGGGCCAGTGCAGTAACCAAGTCAAACACATCTCTGAACTTCACAGCTCAAGCCCTCAAGTGCAAATTGCCCGAGAGTCTCTATCATTTGCTAACATGACGAGCAAGGAGAAGTACAGTCATTACATTCATGGGATTACACACTGCAGGAAATATTAACAGAGAAGGGCTGCCCATTTTTACCGGAGATTAAAAAGAAGCTTCTTATGCTTCAGACAGCAAACCCACATCCTTTAATAATGCCAGCGATGATCTTAATTATTTTCCATTAAACCAAGGGATAACATGACATTTAGATCAATTTGGTTACTTCAGTAATCTCAGAATTTGCAGTCAGGGACGGAATATTGCAACACACCTTGAAATACGTGTTCTTTCTTCCTAGCTGTGCATCAGGGAAAAGTACACAACTGCCTGCTGCTTTGCCTCCGCAACAACAGAAAAGAGAAATGTGCTGAGGTCACACACAATTTGCCTGGCAAAAAAAAATGAGCCAAGCTTGTTTCTCAGTTTTCATTAAGTCAAATATGCAAAGTTAGAGATTTTGCAACCGTCAGCACAAAACACAACATAGAAGGCAAGAATGTTTTCTTCCCTGGTGCAGGCTAATTTTACGACCCTATTGCCACTTTTCTGGTGACCTTTCACAAGCAAAGATTTTCATTCCTCCTAGGGACCCTTTTGCATTAAGTTGGTCTCTTAGGTTCTTGAGTGCAGTTCGTGAGCAGACAAATCTAACCCCAAGGGGAATTCCCAAATAGAAACTGGAACACGAATGAGGAAAATTGAATTATGTACCCTCTAGTTTCTACAAAGTCAGTAGCCAGTTATTATTCAGCTACTGAATAAGAGATGACACAAGGAATCGGCACAGGATCATTGCTTCCTTGGCTTGTTACTGAAGCAAGGAAGAAAGAAAAAGCCTCAGGGAATAGCCAGTTAGGCAGATTACACATGCAATACAGTAACTTCTCATGGTAAGATCATGAAAGCAAAGCATACAAAACTATAACCTCATCTTTTCTTCACAGATACCAACAGTAGACTTGGCCCAAATCTTAGTCCTATAGAAAATCAGTGGGAGGCACTTGTATGGGAAGCTTCTTTACGAAGGTGTATGTGATCCAGGCACAAAGCAGTGAAGCCAGTGCTGTGCCACCTCATCCTGTGCTTTGGCTGAGAGGGAAGCAAGGACGTGTGTGGGAGGTGCAGTGACACTCCCACAGAAATGCCCAGGGACTTGTCACAGGACACCGTGCTGAGGATCTCCCAGTGCACTGAGGGCACTCCAGGTGTTCCAAAGGAGCAACTACTACCATCTATAGAAGCCAGGAACTGCTCTGATTTTCACCAGAGTTGCTCCTCTCTTGCACAAGAGGTGTGCTGAATGTTTCAGCAGCTATTTAGCTGACAGTTTAGTCCGTCAGTCTTTTCCAATTTAAGTATGAAATTTCTGGTACAATATTTAAGAGCAATATTGCTGAAACATCCCTGAGAATGTCAGTTCTTTTTAATGATAGCAGACTTGGACCCTTTACATAACAATCCCTTCCATACAATCTCATATAGTTAAGCTCCACCCTATCAAAAGTAGTAAATATGTCTTCAATGAGATACAGCTTGGTAGATGGTTTTGGGGTTTTTTTCTCACTATCTTTGGTTTCCCTCCTTTTTCAAAGCTATGCATTTAACAGCAGCTACTCAAAGTTGTGATACAGTATTTTTCTAATGACAAGAGTAATCCTACATTATAGATGAGATCCTAGAGACATCTTATGCTTTGATCCCTTTAGAACCTAATGAAAACAGTCAAAAAACTTTTCAGCCAGAGCCACAACATAAGCCTTTGGAAGGAACCATAGAAATTACATAAAAGTGAAAGCCAATCTTTTGGCTATAACAGAAAAGTGTTGCCCTTCAGCAAAAAGTATATCAAATAAGATAAAAAATAACTCAGAACTACAATAGCTTCTGTTTCTTTATAAGCCCTTCTATGAACCTTTGGGGAAAAGAAGACTACTGGACTTTTTCTCATGGTTGCTGAGAGGGAATGGGTAATCATCACCACCTACTAGTAAAAACTATACAACACACTTGTCAAATAAAGCAGTAAATTTTTATGTTACCTATATAGTAAAAATTTACTATGGTCAGCAGCCATCAACACTACATCAGTATCAGCAACTTTATGGTATGTTGTTGTATGGCTTTAAATCCCTAAAGTGAAGACTACACAATTACTGCTGGAACTGACCATTTCAGTAACCAAAATCATTTAATATTTAGTCCAAGTTGCAGGACCTTTAATGGATATTGTGTAAAACATAATGCAGAATAATGCCTTCTGGTAAGGTTATCAAGTACATCAGGTTATCATCACCAGTAAAGCGTGCAGTTGATACAGAATATATTTTGGTTGTGGTATTTACCATATTTCTACTGTTGGACCAAATAGAGGTCATCAGAAAACAGCAATGCTCTTAACCTAGATGAAACACAAGCAGATTATAAATTTACCCAAATTTCTTGGTATTGTCAGTTAGATAAATGATGTCAAATTAATTAGAGGATTGAAAAATAAGCAATGTCCTTCTTGGGGTGTAAAATAAACCATTGTAAATAATTTGATCAGATTATTTCTAGAATTCAGCATTGTACATTCTTAAACATGTAACGATTCATCTCATCACCCATGGAAAGCCTGAAATGTTGGAAGCCAGGGGAAAATTACATATTTCTGATGACAAGAAATCATGATAGCCACAACTGAACTTCAGACATGCCTGAAATAGGCAAGAGAAAGAATCCCTCAGTTCATCCCATAAATCTGTATTTCTCTACTTCTTTTTCTCAGTTTCACTTTTGGTTTTCCTTGTTTCCCTCTTCCATCACCTCCATGTCTTACAGCTCCTTTTAAATTCGTGGTGATGGTGGGGTCATTACTAATCTAGATTTGATGGACTTCTTTGCCTCTAGGGCTGCTATATAACATTTCACTGACACACTGATAATGGATGTGAGCTCAGAACTGGCTCCACTCATTCTTGAACAGAGGCATTCACACTCATTGCAATTTGTTACATACACACAGTGAATGAGAAGTGACACATAATGTGTAATAATATTAAAGATATAGACTATTATTTTCAGTATTTGTCTTCAGTAGGAAGGAGAATGAGCTTCTTGTACAGCAACACCTGCACTTGGGTTCACTAAATCAGCAAGTCCTCGCTATCCTGGTTGGGGGTAGAGGGAGGGAAAGGCTTCACAGCTTGTGGCAGGACCAGACTGCCTGCACGCACATTTTATAAGGAGGCTGTAAACACTGCAGGAGCAGGTTATCTTAGGCCAGCTCTCAGTAAAAAGCCATTCTGGGACTAAAACAGAGGGGCTACAAGTGCAAACATGCCAAGGGCTTGCTTGTCTTGTACAAAGGAAAAGTCGTTTTCATCCCTTATGAATTTCTGCCCCGTTTCTGTGAAAGCCACGCAGGCGCCGTGGTTTGTGCCTCTGGCTGTTTATGCTTCCTCGCTGTTGATGACGTTAATTGAACTATCCATGTACCCCAGTAACAAGAAAAGGAAGGATGTGCTTCGATTAGCATCTAGCCTTGGAAGTGAAATGAATTTATAAACCTATGATTTCATTAGTGAAATGCCTGTTAAAATCTAAACTCTCTCTAATCCCTTAAGGGTCACTAATTCTTAAGCTTCCCTGAGACTTCAGCAGCTCTGTAAAACCCTCCCCTGTTTAAGATGGGAATCACAACCTCCCTTGCTATCCTTGCAGAACATGCTCCCAACTCCCAGCACTGTTGGATTTCCCTCCTCACTTGGCTGAGCCCTATCCAGGAGAGCCTAACAAGCCACAGGAAGAAACATAGAAGTTCAAATTATTTTGTAGAAGAAACAGAACAAAAGATAAAAAAAGCAAAAAAGACCTCTGGGGGCAGGTACTGTGCTTAAGACATTGATCTAGAGTTGCTGATCTATCAAATCAAGAACACCATTAAGCTTCATTCTCCTCACCCGAGTGTCACGGCAGGAAAAGAGAAAATCAGTTGCAATGCAGTTCCCGAGCACCAAACCCACCCATCCACAATGAAAAATGAACGTGCAAGCCCTGTACAAAGGGCAACAGGTTCCAAGAGAGGCAACTGGTCATTCAAAAGGCTGAAAGGTTGCCTCATTTGCAATTCCTCTTTTTTCTTATCTTTCAACCTCTCTTCTCACACAGCCCTGGCCTCCCACCTGTGTTCTCCATGCTCTTTCACCCCAACCCACCCCAAGCCAACTCAACACCTGCCATTGCACCCTCCTATTAAGACCTCTCTGCTCCCAAATCTTGCCCACCACCATGCTCACCACCTCCCTTTCTCCTCTTCTCAGTGAGCACTTGGAAAGGGGCAGTCACTCAGAGATGCTCCTAAGAGTGATGGTCAGATCAACCTTAAAATTTCTACTCAGATGTGACAAGTCCCTGGGCATTTCTATGCTAAAACAAACTGACATCTCCCTAGAAAGCCTAAGGATTGCTGCTCCCTCCAGAGTGGGCCCAGGGGAAGGAATGTAAGGAGCCATAAGCAGGACAAAACACCCATGGAGGACAAAACAGGTCTAGGAACCATGCAGGAACTGCTTCTGCATGGGAACATCACCAGGGAGAAGGGGGACAAGCTGCAGTGTCAGCAGGGCAGGTTTGAGGGCCCTGCATAGATGATTGCAAATGTAATAACCAGCATCTTTATTTCAGGGGTCGTGCCTCCAATTAGTTACTCCAATTACTGTTCAACGCTCACGGATGAGAGCATACCCCAGCTGGTGCCTGACCAGTGTCATGCAGCAGGAAACAAGTCAAATTTTCTACCAGTGGAGGCGATCACCATTTTTAATTTTGAACGTGAACCTTGATACAGGATTCTTTTATTGCCTTGACATTAGGTTAATGCATGATGAAAATCCACTTAAAATTGGTTGGAAAAGGAAGATGGTTCACAATACAATCAGCAAAGCACTTCAGTAAACCCACAGCAAACTAAAAAGATGCATTTGTTTTTTCTCGAAAATGAGTTTCTTCTAATTAACATCTTAAACAGCGCAGGCCTATCCCTTTAATCATAACTTCTCACAATTAATATAGATATGTCATCATAGTAAATAAGCCATTTCATTTATAATGCAAGAAGCACTTGTTACTTCCAGACTTTTGTAATCCAACAAGTCTGACTGCATAATTTATGAACCCTTAAGAAATGTCATATGCAGCTCTGTGATCCTCTGAACTTCCCATTACTCAAACAAAAAAAAAAAAAGGCAGAAAGCAAATTTGCTGGTGATTCTGCTGACAGAGATCCCTCCTTCTGTGTTCTTGTTACACAAAGTTACCATGGCTATCCTGGGATTGAGAGTAAATAAAAACCAATTTAACAGACAGTAAATCCCCCAACCTCCTCCCAGTTCCTAAAATTTTAAACGGGATGTTTAGTTTTCTAACAAAGCCACTGAAAATGATAAAACTTGTACTCTGAGGCCTAAATTGAGGATTGAGGTCAATTCAAACCAAGTGTGAGGCAGAAATAATTAAAAACCCAAAGACAGAGTCTGGCCAGCTTTCTGCAAATGTAAGGTGAATATTTTCTTTATCTCCATTTATTCAGCTAGTTCAGTTTAATGACTAGTTCTATTCAAGCTGCAAGCTCTAAGAAATTTAAAAAGTACAAAACTAGAGGGTTTCTTTCTATTTTGTAAAAAGAAGCATTAACTTCTTCAATTTCCAACAATATTTCATGTCTCTAAGTGAATTTAAAATATAAAATGTGCTTAAATAAGCTTATCTTTATGCATATTTATTATACATAAAGTAATATAAACTACTTTAAAATGTTTCTTCTTGGAAATGGTAGCTCCACACTTCTCACCCAAACACTGAATATCTACGAATTCTAATTCCTGACAAACATACTTTGACATGGATGACCAATTTTTGAAACAATTCAGTTTTAAAAAATAATCAAACCACATCTTTCACCTCAACAAAAGCTAGGATGCAGTAAAGGCATGCTAAGCTCTATATATGCTTCAATAAATGGGCACATACCTAACACATCCTCCCACTCATTTTCCTGATAAGGCACTGTAATAAAGATGATATTTGACAACATGTGCTTGTTGACTGGTGACCTATAAGAATCATCATAAGGAGTTAAATATGTACAAATACAAAATATAAAATATTAATATATCACTTATGCCAAGATTTTCTTTTTACTGATCTAAATGAATAAGTGAGCTCATTACTTGGATTTAAACCAACCAACCCCATTTATGTTTTCATCTTCAGATGTAACATTTTATATATTATATGTCTAAGGATTTCATTAGAGTTGCAATATTGTTGATGGGGGAATCCAGCCTTAGGTCACTAAAACGGATTAATAACAACATAGAAAGCTACTAATAAAAAAGTGCCAAATAAAATATACCAATATTCCCATAATTTCAAGAATGTTATGGGCCTGCTCTGTTTTTAAAAAGCAGTATCTAAGTATTGTTGTTTATTTGTCCCATATTTTTAGCACTCTGGAAAAAATTAATTACCGTGAGTTAGTTTAAACAATTTTAGTCTAGACAGGCAACCCTTAGGAAATATAGAAGAAAAAAAAAAAAAAGGAATCACCAGGTAGTTACTACAGTAATATTTCTTCTAGCCAATAGCTTATAATATTATTCATCATAGCAAATCCAAAGTGATGAAATGTCACATTGTTCAGCATAGATCCTTGTGTCTATAAGATGCAGGAACCAAACACTCAGGGGTATGAGTTGGGGGTTTGGTATTTATGGTCTAATCAACTACAGACTTCCCTAGACAATACTGCATTTTTATTGTACACCACCGTATGGTAATCCAACAATTTTTTGCTTTTCAGCTCTGCTATATAAATTGATTTTATACTTTTCCAAGACCAGGCAGAATTGGATATAGGGACAATCAGGATTAATGCGTGAATATTGTAATATTAAACTTTTATATGAATTGCACACTAGAGATGACTGAGAGATGTGGGATTTAAAAAGCTGGTACATAACTAAAACAGGAGAGCAGACACTGTTTCCTGCTTTTGCACTGATTCCTTATCACAAATCCTATGATGCTTCTGGGTACTCTGACAGCTCTTATGCCCTACAGGGATTTTTCTCTATATGCAGCCACCCATGAAACCATGACCTTTCCTCTTAGATGGGACCTCATTGCAGCCATCCATTTTTTATTCACCTTTTCCTCTGTGCATGTTTTGCTTGCTGGTAGTTGTTTTGGTTAACCTTGAAAAGTGGTGACATTATCTACCTACAGGTCTAAAAGATGTAAAGGAAGACAAGGTGGCTTTGCTGGTTCACCAGGTATTTTCCACATGAGGACTGGCATTGCACCTTTCACAATTGCTTCACGTCACACCGCAAAGCATTTCTACTCAAGTAAAGCTTTTAGGAAGCAAGCAGATAATATCCACTGGAAAAAAAAACCCCACACCCTTAATGATTTTGGTCCTAATCTGGACCCAAGGAGAACTTCTGATTTCCTTCTTTATTGAAAAGTGACTATATGTTTCTATGTTCTGCTAGTACTGTTAGCATTAAGCACAGGTTTTAGTCAGTTGATTCCCTTCATGAGAATGCATTCTCTGAAGAAAAATGAAACATAGTTGTCTTGGTAAATTGTATAGAAAGGCAACAGGAATCCAGTTGGGCACTAATAATGAGGTATTGTCATCATACCAAAACATTTTTAAGTTACTCATTTAGAGTGCTCTTTCCTGTGAGTTATTCTGTTCATACCGGAAAAATCAGTGGTAGTTTAAGATGATGCAGAACCATATTTTTTCCCTTTCTTTTTGATTCATAATTGTGTTCAACTTAATTCTTGTGTGCCCATTTTCGTCGTACAGTCCTCCCCAAGCACCACCCATTGGCCAGGATGGCAGGCTGCTCGCAGCATCACAGCAAGCAACTCAGAGCAAAGTCCCAGAAGAGGTAGTGACCAAGATGGAACCATTTATAATTAAAACATTGTGCCACTACACAGCCATCATTTTTAACCCCTAAAACAAAATTCCAGAAAAATGTCAATGACAAATCCCACTGGCACACTCTCAATTTTTGTGGTATCATCAAAAAATTATTGGTGTGTGAAGTCCCCTCTGGCCCAGTATTTTCCTCTCAACACAATCTGTTTCCCCTCTAGCCAGTTTCCCATCAATTCTTCAATTCTTCTATGAATCCAAATCTTCACAAACACTTTCCCTGGTGGTAGTTTGAAAAGTCAAGACAGACGATATCTGCTGCATTTCCCATCCCTGGGAAACCAGCTGTGTCTCAGGAGATTAGCAGATTAGCCTGACACAATCTTCCTTTTAATAGAGCTATGCTTTATTTTATATCATACCTCCAAGGTTTTTAACCTCACTATCTTAAAACAACTCTAAAATCTTGTGAATTATTGAAGCGAGAGAACCAAGTCCCTGATTGCCCACATCCTGGGGTTTTCTCTTTTTTTTTTTTTTTTTTCCCTTTAATCTGTGGGTATTACAGATAGTGTTTTAGGGAACTACTGAAAGTCAGTCCCTTTCAGTTATATGGCAGTGACCTTACACAGAAGAGGAGGAAGCTGAGGACAGAAAAGAAACTGAAGAAACTGGAGCAGGAACAGCAGGAGTGACTTGGCAAAGGTACAGAGATGGGATGTAGCAACATACAAAAATATGTTAGCCTGGAAGCTGATTGATAGCTGTTTGGATGGTGATACCACTAGGATGTAAGAGAAAAAGAGACAGGAACACAAGAAGAAGCCCAATACGGTTCCCAGGAGGCTAAAACGTGGAAACGGAGAGAGACAAGTGTGAAGAGAAGGAAAAACCCTCAGTCACACACAACAAAGCTAAGAGGATAGGCAGTGCCTGCAACAAGAACAGGGCATCAATGCCAGGAAGGTGCCTGGTAGAACAACTTTGGAGGCTGGCAACACACTGTGAGAGCCTTCCCAAGGGTTAATGGCCTACCCTTTTGGATCAGAAGAACCTATGTGTTTTTTTTTTCTGATGACACCTCTAAAAACTATACAGTCCATAACGCACTCAGCATTGACAACACGGAAGTTGAGACTGTTGGATTAAGTCTGATACACTTTATATAACATATACACATCACTGTTAGTCAGTTGACAGATTGAGAGATATGGCATTCATGTGCATAGATAATAGGTATTGCTAAGCCACCTGATGCTCAAAATATTTTCATAAAAGCCAATCTGAAAATCACATATATTAGTTAAATTGAAAGATTATGGGCTTTTGTTCTTCAGAAAGAATTCACATCCCTACCTATCATGAAAATAGGTTCTCATCATTTTGAAGAACTAGAGGAAGAATAAGCTGTTATTAAATTTTTATGGTACTGTAAGTTGATTAACTAGGAACTAGAAAAGGTCTAGAGGTAGCAAAATGGTAGTTCTTTGTTCTTATTCAAGGGACAAGAGCTTTAACCACATAAACAAGCTATTTATTTAAAACTTATTTTTCTTAATAGATATTCATTTGAGTATTTCTGCAGCTTCTCTTTCCCCAGAGTGTTAGATGGTTCTTTTCAGAGCAACAGCTGCAGCAAACCTAGTTAAAATAAAAAGCAGGCGGCACACAGATCCATACATATGCTTTGCGAGAAATAGGCAGCATATACAGATTTATGTGTGTGCCAGTCCCCTAGGATGTCGTAATTGTGTTTGTTCTTTTAATAACTTTAGGCTCCAGTGATCAGAATAAGACATCCTATACTGAAGCTAATGCTTCATCCTTAGTTTACCTCACCATCCTGAATTATATAGTAAGCAGACTTAAATAAATGCAGGAGTCTGGCTGCCTCCTTACACCAGATTCCAGCCACGCACGTAATAGGTTGCCTGATTTAATTCTGTGTCTCTCTTTTCAAATCTTACTTTCTTTTTACAAAATATTTGGCCATTTCATTTTATGCATTTTTTCGAGCCTGCCTTCCAGCATTCAGTGAATTGCAGACTCCCTGATACGAACAACACATCAAGCTTCCTGACTTACAAGAACAGTTGGGTTATTTAGACAATTTTGTTCTTCCTAATTATTATATCAACACTTTACATTTACAGCCTCTTTCTATAACTGTATCCCAAATAACTGAGTTAGTTAAGCAGCTTATTAAGTAGGCATGGCCTTCCAGTAGTTATTGTGACTACAGCATGCCAGTTCTAATCTTATGATCAGAAAAGATCATAAGATCCTATAACCAGGCTACAGATGACCTTAAAATAAAGACAGGCATAAATATTACCAGTTTACATGAGGGGCACTGAAACAAACAGAGGTCATAAATAGCATGGGCTAATGGAATAGCAGTGAGTAGAAAGTCAAACCCCAGTCAGCCAGTACCTAGTCCAATGTGTCATACTACATAATGACTAAAACTGAGCTGAACACACCTAAATATCCTCCACCTTTCAGTGTCTGACCACCTTAGAAAGATTTTTTTTTTTTTCATAATCTGCCCATCTTGAACCTTGTTTGAGACCAGAGATGAACTCCTTTAGGAATGTCAGAAATTATAGAATCATAAAATGCTTTGTGTTGGAAAGAATTTTAAAGACAACCTAGTTCCAACCCCCCAGCCATCAGCAGGGACACCTTCCACTAGCCCAGGTTGCTCAAAGCCCCATCAAACCTGGCCTTGAACATTTCTATAGATGGGGCATCGACAACTTCTTGGACAACTTGTGTCACTGCCTCACCACCCAATTCCTGCAAAATTCTTGCTGGATTAGGCAAGACTAATTGTCTTTGTTTGTTACACACAAAATGATTGGTACTTTTGGCCCCAAATAACTCAAAAACAGTTTCAGAATAAAACACCAAGCTTCGTTGTTGATAATGCTGGTGGAAAAAGAATGGTACCTGCATCAGTTCCCTGACCACCACACTATGTCACCCCTTTATTCTTCATCATTACCAATCTTACTGTCCTCCTGAGAACAATAACATCCCTTTGTTTCCATACCTCCTCTATCCTCACCAAGAGGCTCTCTTGGGTGCCTCTTTCCAAAAACCTCTCTTAAAATAATTTCCTTTCTCATTCTGACTGATGGGAATCACCCAACATGATTTGACATCTAGTGTCTGGTGCCAAAATTGCCTTTCTAGAACTGCCTTGAATCCCATGTCTCTATGTTATTCCCACTAATGTCTCTGCCAGCACTCTGAAAGCATTGACAGGCCCTAATGGCACTGACTGGCCCCAGCTGGAAACCCCCACTCACACCCTCAGCCTGTGGCCCCTGAGCTCCAGGCAGCTCAGGCCTGTGCTTTGGTTGGTGAGAACACAGCCCCAGTTCCCTTCACTGCCTCTCCTTTCCTTTCTTTGTGAAGTTCAAGCCCCTCAGCCTGTTCTTCCTCACCACATGTTCCATTCTCCATTCTTTCTGTGCCCTAATTTTCTCCTACATTCTCCCCAGGATACACTTTTGGTTGCCTAGTTTCTTCTCAAGTTTGAATTTATCTTTTTATGACACCTCCTTATTCCCCCTTTTTCCCCATTTATGTCCAGCTGTCTTTTAAACCCCATCTCAAAACCCCACTTATTTAAATTATCCTTTGCCAGGACCAGCTGCTTTCCACTTTGAGGGCTGTTCTCCATGAGGTCTTTGAGTTGAGGCTGTTAAAATCCACAGACAAGAAAGCATCTTGCCACATTTGGTCTCTGACATAGTCTACCATAACCTTGGCCTGAAAATGTTAACCTTTTACTTAATTTTTTTTTATTCCTGGAAAAAAAAACCCCACCTTTGTTCACCTGTGATTAATTTTCTGTGAATATGTCACCGTACCTAAAAACAGGGAGGCTGCCATTGATCTGATCTGGCTTATTGTTAAGAAATACTTGTTGCTGGCATGAAAGGCAGGATCTCTGCTCCTGATTTCTGACTCGAGCCACTTCATAGCCCACATGCTGCTTACCAAAGACATATCAATCATCACACATCAGGCAGGAGTGACCTCCAGAGGTAGTTATGAGTTCCCACACTGAGATGTCTCTATGTGGTGCGAAGCACACGGCTTGACCTAAAGATCTTTCCCACTCACAAAGCAGGCCTGTCCTTCAGGAATTTAGACCTACTGCTCTCATAAAATGCATCATCTTGTGCCTGATCAGCACAAGGAGTTGCAGCGACCAGGTCTCATTGCTGGATCCTGCGGGCGTCTCGTGCGTCCTTCCAGTCCCAGCCCTGCTCCAACTGCCTGTGCCAGCTGCAGCCTCACTCCAGCACGGACCCTCATGCAGCGATGATACCTGGCCACTGCAGCTGCGATGGTCGTTGTAGTCCTGATCCACTGAGGTGGTGGTAGAGGCCTGGATGGGAGAAGTCCCATGAAGTGAGGGAAGGAGACCCTCGACCTGCCGAGCGAAGTCCGAGTGTGGTCTTTTAGTGGGTAGGTGGGAACACCTCTGATACCTCCCCTGGGGTGGGGAGTTCTTCACTGGATTTTTATTACTGGATCAGGGGACATTTCAAGAGTCTCTGACACCTTCTAAGCACAGGTGGATCCATTATGGCCTCAGCAGAGATGAATATCTTCAGGCCACGTGTGTGAACTGACCTGATGTTTCCCTGAGTGGAGTTATCACAGATGAGTCATTTGTGTAAGGACAAAGAAACAACACCCAACCCTCACAGGGCAGGTGGGCTGCTGAATTAGCAGCCTTCCAGTCTTTTCACATTGATGGATACATTCTTTTCCTAGGAGAACCATCCTTATCTTAAGTCCCTCCCCACAGCCTAAATTAGTAGGCATATCTGGAGAAAAAAGAAAAAAGCAGACACCAGAGTCTTTGTGTAACCCAGAACAGACTGCTATGTTTGTGGAAGGGGTGAGGCAGAACATGAAGAGCGAGGAGAGCAGCTGGCAACCTGAAGTCTCACGAATATTTGTTCATGAGCTACAGAAAATGAATGAACTGGACAGCACAAGCTCCCTGCGTACAAAGGGGAATGGCACTACTTAAAACCAGTCCCTGCTTTGCCAGCTGGGGGAGATGGCAGTCCTGCCCCTTGGGCTGACAGAGCCTTGTTTGAGCTGGTGTCTGCACCATCAAGCTTACCTAGGGAGCGTGTGGGAGCTGAGCTGTGGCAACAGACTGTGCATGCACTTTGTCTGTGAGATTAAATGCATTAGCTTTAACTTCTTCCATCCAGACAATTTGCCAGATGGATTCCTAACAAATACTGAACTGAACTGCTGAATTATTTTACATATGCTTGGAAAGCCTGGGAGAAGAATAAACACAAAGTAAGTAACTAATGGGAAATGAGTGATGCATTTTTGAGTACAACAGACTGCATCACTATTTCAAAAAACCTCGGTGCATCACAATTCTATTTTGTAGAAAAAGTCAAAAGTCAAAGTAGTTTCCCATGCTAAGTGAGATAACAGGCCAAATTTTCACTCAGTAAAAATCATGTCCTGTTCCTCTCCAAGCATACTGTTCAATAGCAATGGTGGATGAACGCATTAAATTAATGTTTACATGGTGCTGCAAATCCTTCAGCTATGCCTGCAAGAAATTCCCCTTTCCCTCTTCACTATGAATCTACATTCCTGCTCCTGTACAACAGCTGCGTTTATTGTTATTATTATTATTATTGTTTCTTTTGGTTTGGGCTTTCAGTCACAGAGGGTACACTTTTTTCCCAGCTTTTTTTAAAAAACAAAAGCCAAATGAAGTTAATGCAGCCACCAGAGGGAGCCTCTAATGTCTTTCTAGAGAAGAAAAAGCTATTGACAGTGACAGAAAAATTAATGAAAATAATTATAGTTGAGAAATTGAATTCCAAGAAGCAGTGACTTTGCCTTAAGACCAAATTCTATTTCAGTATAAGGTTTTGTCAAATGATGTAATTTATGGCATAACTGCCTCCTTTCAATATGGAAAGCATGCAGAGGAAGGACAAAAATGTGACTGGGGTGAGAACAATTTTGATTAACTGTTGCTTAATCTAAAAATGCAGCAACTCTTCAGCCCCAGTGAGTAGTTAGAAGCAATTCAGGCAACTCAAGAGCATGCCTTCTGCAACCAGATATTAATATATAAATACAGGAGGGTAGCAGTATAAAATTTTCACTATCTAGACATAAACTTTTTAATGGAGTTTGCAAAAGAAAACGTACAGCTTCTTTCCTATGTGTGAAGTCTGTGTGAACACAGGTTTTAATATGTGTCACGGCTGCCTTGCCAAGAAGAGGGATGAAACCTGAGTTCTCCAGAAATGACAGCAGAGCTTTCTCAGACCTCTCAACATCTTGCATAACCCTATCATGTTCCCTAGACAGCTGACCTTCAAAATTTCATTAAAAATATGAAATATTAAAAATACACTTCTACAGAGTAGCATCTGCACTTTATATCCCATTCCTGCCATGGTTCTTCAGAAGAAATCTGCCTTAAAGCATATATTGCTTAGAGGATAAAAAAAGGATACAGTATGTTTGTAACTAGTATCTCCAACAGTACATTTAGTGAAATATTCATCACTTTTTCTAGTCCCTGAACTACTTCTGAATTGCTTATGTCATTTCTGAGAAGATACTTGCCATATAAAGACTTTATATGTTGTTATTCTTAACTGTCTTCTTTCTAACCAAGAAATTTTGCCAGAGGGGCTTTACTTCACAATTACAAGAACTTATGTTTTAGTTTACTTAGTCTGGAACTGGGATGCTTCCCTTTCTCTTCCCACTAATGAAGGAAAATATTGCCAGGCAAATACCAGACTAACTGCTAGATGATGTATGGTACTTACCATACTCTCTCAAGATGCTTCTCTTGCACACTAGGGGACTCAGTTCTGGATTTCTTTTCCCCCATGACTTAAGCAAAGATGCTACTGAACCCACACCAGTAACACTGATCAGTTGAACCTGTCTTTCTTTAACATATGTGAAATAACTCTGTACAGGCAAACCATGAAGTAACACACCGGACACAATAAGGTATTTTTAAAATCTTGTTCTAATATTTCCTGAAATCCAAAGCTATGAAGCCAGAGATAAAACAAGAATGGAAAATTTCAGTTAAATTTTTCTGTATAAAGTTATAAAAACAAGTATTCCTACCGAAGCAGCTTTAGCTACAGGGATCACTGCCAACTCCACCTTCCCCAACACAGCACAACCCCTCTTGACTACACAGCTGCTCATCACACCTAATATAATCACAGTTATATAACCAGCTCTAGCACAAGGCACTTGATATAAATGTTGATGTCATGGTGATTTTTAAAAACAACATTTCTATTAGCATTCTGTCTTCAGCTTTCCCAGCTGGCTGACTGCAGACCATTTCCCAAGATGTTCCAGTTCCTCCCTGCAGAGCTCTCTCATGTATCTTAATAATAATTCATAACATTTCTATTGCACCTTTTACTTTGACTCCCACTGACATATTCAGCTGTGACTTTCAAAGCAGCAGTAGAACTGTTGTAGCTGTGATTGCCTTCAGGATACACCAAGGAAACATTTGTAGGGAAAAGAAATATATTTTACTACACCAATTAAGATAATTATAAAAAACAGGCCATCTCGCAGTCACACAAAGTCTGCTGTATTTTCTCTACTACAGTTATGAACTAGAAAATGCCTGCTTAATGCTGTGCTGGCCAGAAGATGGAATTCATTGGGAATATAACCTAAGCCAGTTATAGGAGTTAAAAGGTTGCAAAGGTTTCATTTTTAGAACCAGGGGCAAAACCTCATCAAACTAAAAACATATTTTCAAAAGCACTTTTCCTCTCCCTCTCATCACTGAGAGTTCACTGACCTCTTTCACCTTTTCATATACATGTGGATCACGCGGAAAATTAAGAGGCCAAGAAATGCATGTCAGAACAAAGAAAAGAATATAGATCAATCTAATGCAAAAGCAATCAAAAAGAAAATGAGATAAAATCACTTTGCAGATCTGTTCCTAGGATTCCCCCTTTCCTCCCCGCCAAGTTACAGGAACAAGTACAGCAAACAATCACATGCCAACATGAATTAGCCTGCCTCTAGCAGCATACACAGAATGCCAAAATACAGTGAGAAAACATCACTGAATATAGTCTAAAAAGCATTAAAAGGATTTCCCTTTTGGAATGGAGGTAAAGCGCTATGAAGTAAAGTAACAGTACACGCAATAGAGGATGATTGCAAATTTCTCCCATCATCCCAGCAGCACTGTCTGCTCCCAAATAGTTAAATTCAACAAACAAACACAGTTCAGCTTCCACAATCTCATCCAAAACTGGCACCTCTGATGAGACTGTGAAAGGTCATGAGGAGGCCATGTGCGATGCAGACATCTGAGCAATAGGAAAATCCATTTTACATTTGTGAGGCCACTTAATATCTATTTAAATGGCAGGAATCTTTTGTTACTGTTGATCTAAGGTCGCTGAATCAGGAGCTTAAAATACAGCTTTCTTTATCCCTCTGTCCAGACGCAAGGTTTCAAGGCAATCATGGGTTTCATGTAAGCAACTATGAGATGCTGCCACCAGAGCAGTCATTTTATTGTTACAAAACGAAAACGTATCCACACATTCAGAACCAGCTATGGGAAGAAATGTCTCAAAATGTACATCTGTCTATGAAATCAATCACTTTGCATCTTCTTAAAACCTTCAGTTCACTTATGTGTTGACGAATGTTGAAGGGGGATAGGGAGGGGAACTCCAGGCTAGAGGTCTTTCCCTTTTACCCCTAGTCCTGGAGGGGAGTGTGCTCCCCCCTTCCCCCCCACCACATGGACCCCATGGGCCCCGCAGAGACCACAGGACAGCAGTAGCAGGGAGGCAGAGAGCGTTTATTGATCTGGATAGCGACTTAAATAGCTCTTGGGGGGATTACAAAGTGACCACTGGGAGTTCAGGAGGTCTTATAAACAACCAATTACAGTAAGGGGTTAACAACCAATAGGTAAGATCTCAGTTATCTCTTAGAACATTCCAAAGGTATAGATAAGACTGAGGAACCTTGGGAAGAAGAAGGTGAGCCTGTAACAAAGCCATTTTGAAAACGTGTTCACTTAAACAACATTACAACTTCTGCATCCTTTTATATATTGCAAAACTACCCCAACAGTGTGTGGCATATGCTTGCCATACTTGAGAGACCTTTGACCCTACCTGTGCAACAGAGGATTACATCTAGAACTGACTGCTAAACAACTCCTATCTGTAATAGCCAGCATATTCCAATAAAAGCCAGTTCATTTGACCTTCTGCATCTTGTTTTAACCAAGCTGGGAACACTCCTGCTATGCCATCTGTTCCTATCACAAAAGCAGCAAGACAAGGACACTGAAGAATATGAGCTGTGCCTTAGCAGTTTGGTCCTACTTGCGCCAAGGCAGCATACGGTCATGTTGTGTGTTCATCAAGACACCAATGCAACAAACTTCCTAATTTCAGCTGAGGATGGCAGCCAGACCATAGTTAAAAACAACTATGTCAGTCATAATGGCAATAACAATGGTGGTAAAAGTAATAGCAAACCATAAAAGCACTGCCATGTCTAATGTCTTTATAGTTGTGGTTTTTTTTTTTTTTATTTTATTTTCTAACTGTCATTTCCTTTACTTACATTGCACTATAGATCTTTAACTCTGTATTGAAAGGGTTGTTAAACTGCTTCCCTTGACCAAGTACTACATTCATGCTGGACTAAAGCTAGAAGGGATAGGAAAGAAAGGGGAGGAAGGGTAGATTACATGTGGCCAAAATTAAGTATTTCTCAGTCCATATTTCCAGGCTGGAATCACTCAGGCTCTTGAACATGAGCAAAAATGTCCACATGTGTGTATAGAAATCTTGTTAGATGCACCTAAATATTCAAGTAGCAGGACTCAGCTCTCCACCTGCTTCTTTATGTTATGTATACACCTCAGCCTTGCACCTAACTTGCTGTAAGTTGACGTGCTTTGGACATGGCCTGTGCCATCAATTCAGTCATTCCATCACTACATAATGTCTGTATAACAGAGTGTGTGTCACACACTTCCTGTGTCCTTGACAGGGCTGGTAGGCAACTGTGACCGGGAGGCTTCCTCTGATGTGTGTTGATTTGTGGTATATCACAGAATAACAGAACTGCTGAGGTTGGAAGGGACCTTCTGATCTAGTCCAATGCTTCAGCTCAAACAGGAACAGCTACAGCAGGCTGCCCAGGACCGTGTCCAGTCAGGTTTTGAGTATCTCCACAGATAGAGACTCCACCTCCTCTTTGGGCAACCAGTGCTCGGTCACCCTCACAGCGAAAAACTGTTTCTTGATGTTCAGAGGAAACTTCCTGTGTTTCAGTTTGTGCCCATTACCTCTTGTGCTGCCACTGGGCACCCCTGAAAGCCCAGCTCTGTCTTCTTTGTCCTCTCTGTTCAGGTTATTTTTATACATCAATAAGACCTTCCCTGAGCCTTCTCTCCCCCAGGCTGAACACTCTCAGCAATCTCAGCCTCTCCTCACGTGAAACGTGCCCCAGTGTCTCTCTCTTCCTAATGCAGTCCAGGATGCTGTTGGCTGCCTTGGCTGCAAGGGCTCACTGCTGGCTCATGGTCAAGCTTGTTGTCCATCAGGACCCAAGCTCCCTCACCGCAGAGCTGCTTTCCATCTGGTTGGCCCCAGACTGACTAATAGGATTTATAAGTATCTGAAAATGAATGCCCCTTTAAAATGTGTGCCTGCATAACACCAGACTTGGATGTAGATGCACAAATAGCAAAGAAAGCAAAAAAAACCACCAACAACCAACTATAGTCTAGACCAGGCAGTGGAATTTGTTACAGCTGACTGTGAAGTGTTGATGAGTCAAACATGAGACCTAAAGTGGAGTGCTCAGCTTCCAGCTATCCTGACTTAAAACATTCCACTCAGACATCCACATAGGACCAGAACAGACAGCTAGTCTTCTGCTCTGAAAACATCTGCCTGCTGTAGTTTCATAAGGTTCAATTCTGTCCTGTACAATGAGAAAACATAAATACCAGTGAACACCACAAGGTTTTATGCCTCCTATGAAACACAACCAGTCTTCTACTTTATACATCCATCATTTCAAACACACAGATGAAACTTTCACTGGGCTATCCTGAAAAAGCGAATCCTTGAAAAGGAAAATATTTTAAAGAATTTGCTACATCATGAAGCTAGCTTTTAATCAAAGGCAAGGAATCAGTAGCATGTTGCAGCCTGAAGTGTCTTCTGGATTTTTACTCAATATCCAGATGGCTTCTGTAATTATAAAGACTTCTTCCACGACTTGAAGTCACAGCCAAAGCACACTACACTTTTCTCATCTTCTGGCTCAACTACCCTTTCACACTATACATAGAGACAGACAAGGAAGCTACAGAGTTTATAACTAAGGGAAAGAACAACACATTCCCAATGACCCAGTATGACAGGTTTGTTTCAGGAGCCAAAATCAAATTGATCTTCCAAATGAAGAAGTGTGAAAGTTCCACCCTCTCCCGCAACTGCCCCTTTATGGCCCCAGCAGCTGCAGTCCCTCAGTGTTCCCAGGACCAAGATGCCACAGACCAGATCTGCAACTACAACAGATGCGAGTGACAAAGGGTGTCAGAATTCCACCTCTTCTGCTGAGATACCACGTATGAATATGATTGTAATCTCAAAACTTACTACTACCAGAACAAAACAAAAAGCTCATGTCGCAATCTAGTGCTTTCTATAGGAATTTTCTCAATGAGAAAAGCATCGGTAAAAAATTCAGCTGTGTTGCACTCTTGCTTAATGCACTGCAGAGGAAAGGAGGAATACATATGGTCAGTGATTGCTTTCCTGACCTTTATTTTCACAGAAAGTTCTAGTATTGGACATCTTTACAGATTAGACAGATGCACCAGAGCAAGCTGAGGTTAAAAACGTGAAAGTCAAAGTGCACGGTTCACATTATTTCTGCAATTCTCTCTCAATGCAAAATTTTACTGAATATCAGTCAGATTAATTCTTTTGTTGGAAAATGAATGCAGGATTGATTACCAATGGCCTCATTGCATCTCAAAGAACTGTACCTAGTACAAGGACAGACAGTAAGCTACAAGTGATCACATCCTCCTTCCAGGAGATTTAGAAAGGGTTAGTCTTCAAGAAGCACTCAAAACAAAGAATATATTGAGTCTTCAGTTTTGAGGATGATTGTAAAGAAAAATGTGCTTTACTTAACATATCGCACAATTTAAATCTTTAATATCTCACCAACTCCAGATCTGCAATACAAGGCAGAACTTTCCAGAGTCAGAAACAGAACAATCAGAAACGTGTGAATGATTGCTTATAAAACCAAAATGTTGTATAAAATATATACAAGGCATTAAGGAAACTGAGGTTAGCTTCACTACTTTCTTCAGCCTACACAGGGACATGCCCAAAGGATGAAACTATAATCTTCTAGATGTTATATCTATTCTGTACCATTATAACTTCTAAACAGTCAGATCTTTTGCCTAAGGAGTGTTTCCACTTGGCACTGCTAATACATCACTGAAAAAAATCATATATTAATTTCAAAACAGAATAGAAAACCCTTTCCACCCTTGAAACACATTCTCCCTGCAGGTAGGATGTGGGAGGGATTCTCACCATTGTGTCCCAGTGAGCTGAAGTGCACAGGGACATCTCAGCTGCTCCAGCATGACAAGTCCAACATGCAGTGGAATGGCAGTGGGTCAGCCCATTTGAGGTAGACCAGGGACAGGCATTACTTCTACTTCCAACAGCAGCTTTTTGGTGTGGTCATGCAAACTTCAGAACAAGACAAATCCAACACCATAGCTACTGATTCTAAGGGTACCTGTAGGCACAAGCAGTCCCCGAAGGACTCACATGCAAGGCCAGAGCAGGGACTGTATCTGTGAGCAAGAGAGGCGACCACTTCAGAATGCCAAAAGTGCTTTCCTGCACATACAGAAGACATACTCACGTAGCCTTTGAATAAGGGAGAGGTGTTCATCGTGAATAATCAGTCTTAGGAACTGTCACCTGCTCTAGTGGAGTGGATAGAAGATCCGTGCTTAAATAAATACAACTTGTTTGATTTAAGAAATCACTGCCTCCAGCAAACACTTGAGTATATATTTACATGAAGAACCTGAGAATGAGTAGGTAGAATACAATATTCCACTCCATTACAGAAGTATATTGCATAAAAATCTCACAAACTCAAGCCTGGAGCAACATCAAGATTATTCCTACCAAAAACTTGCAATTTTGTTCTTAAACTTGATGTTTGGAGCAAGATTCAATAATGGTCTAACAGGAGGTGAATCCACTGATATGACACAATCATCTGTGGTAACAAGGGATACGTGACCTCACCCAGAGGCTGTAGTAGAGATTCTCAGTTCTGAGTCAGGTGCTGGACTCAAAAATAGAAGGACAAAATTAGGAGCCACTGCTGTCAAAAGAGCAAGATAAAAGCAAGAGCACTGCCCTTGTTTAGCAAGCACTCAAGGCTGTGAGCAGTTTTGCAGACAGAGTGAGTAGAACTGAACAGCACAGCTGAAGATGAGTCCTCTCATGGGCTTGGCCAAGGGGATCAGACTGTAGCTCTGACGTGTAGTTCCAATACTTAAAATGTAACCACTTAGAAACCTTTTCAGCTCAGTTCATTCAACTTGTAGCATATACAGCATTATCTATTGACAAATAACCTTTGTATCGTCCAGGCGCAGGAGAACTTTTACTAAAAAACTGTCAGATTTAATATTTTCCTGGTTGTAGCTGAGTCATTATGTGACTTGAACTTTATATTTAAATCCAGTGTGTGTGCACAGTATGTCACTTGGTATTTGCTTTGGTTTTTTAAATATGTTGTTAAGTGAAAAATGTTCTGCTGTACAAAGCATCGATGCTGAACACAGTAAGCTACTGTCAGTCTTAAAATACATACTAACTTTTCAGCTGCTACATTGCATAAATAAGTATTTAGAGTCCGTTTAAAAGCAGATTATTTATATAACAGTTCATAATAAACCCTGTAGCAACAGTACCATTTTTATGCAAATTTGTACTGAATGTCTTATTTTAAAATATACTCCTTTTGTCTAATGTACAAAGGTAAAACAGTTCAGAAAGCAAAGTCCTATTGAGCTGTGCATTTTTCAATAAACATCAGCTGCAATTTTGTAAATATATTGGGCAAGATTCAGCTGTGTTATAAATCCAGAGCTGTCAGAATACTTTGGAATTAATATTTCCTGCCTTTGCAGAACCCTGGACAGATGGTCACATTTTAAAGAGATTTGAGTACAGTGGCCAGAATTTATTCCCCACTAATGGTGCCATATGATTAAGGTGTCTTAGGTCGGCATACAGATTCAAAAGATAGTGCAAAACTACAACTTTCATGGACTTTTACTAGAAATTTGGGGTAAATTTTCCCTGAAAATGAAGTCCTTCAATTAAATCAGTGGTGTCCAGTGGTTTTTTTATATGATTAACACTTGATCTTGAAATGGCTCTTCATGTGTCATGGCTCAGCCCCAGGCAAAGATTTTTCATTAAATGGTAAAATAAATGCTTAGAGGACAAACTCTGGAACCTAAAAGAAATGCAAGCCATCAGTTGTCCAAATAAACTGGCGACATAATCTAGCCTTCAGAGAGACCCAGGGTCTGCCCTGCTCAGTTTTATAAGTTGCAGGATCAGGTAGGGCAGAAAATATTTGTTTTGTAGGCATTACCCTTCTACAACTGAAATCTACTGAACAGAAATCAACTTCTAAATTGACATTAAAGATAACTGAATAGTGAGTTAAATTTTATATTTTTTAATGCTTTTGATGTCTATACAGTATCTCTGGAAGTATGATCTTAAATGGATTATCCATGGGGTGGTCCTGTGCAGGGCCAGGAGTTGGACTTCCATGTTCTTAATGGATCCCTTAAAATTCAGGATATACTATGATTCTGTGACAAGAAATTGTTCTATTAAAATTTGGAAAATTAATTCCTCAACCTAATTGTGACATTTTATTCCTGATGCAATCCAGAGCAGAACTCCTGTGGTCTTCCCTGAACCAGGCATTCAGAAAATCCACAGGAGAGGCCACAGCAGCAGCTTTGTGTGACAACTGGCTGCTAAATGTAAAACTTCCAGGGACAGGAGAACAATTCACTCTCTTTGCTGATTCAGTACTGGCTTTTCCTTCAACGCTGACAGCAATTATTACGAATTAGTGTCAAGTGGCCTAGGGCTATGAGACAGACAGGTATCCCATAAGAGCACGGTACAAGAAGGCCTTCAGGTGAAACCAGCTTCAGATTCAGAGCTAACAAGTGATGGCCTCCTGAAGGAAGAGGGATCGATGACCAAGTACAAATCCCTGTTGTACTCAGCCCTCCTGAATATACAACCACTCAATATGCATTTTCGATTTTTCTACAAGTCGACGTTTCAAACCCCTGCTCCTATTTCTGGCTGCATAACTTTGCATTCCATATTACCCGTGTATAAAGAGCAGGATTACTGTGTACAAGTATATTTTTTCCTGAAGCAGTGTATAAAGGAGTGGGTGTTCACATATGTGTAAGGCATATGTGTGAGCATTCATCCATATTAACATTTTTGGTTTGTCAGTGGCTAGGTCTGTGTGCAAGTAATCAAAAGACAGGTTGAGACACAACACGGAAATCTGTCCCATCTGCAAAATTGAATCAATCATGTGCTGTCAACAGAGATTTAGCTCACAAAGAGTTTGAGTCTTACAACATGTTATTGACTTAAAGGCCATGCTGTTAGAGAAAATGATATAAATTAAGTCATTTCTCACCACAGTATTACATCCTTTATTTAAATGTCTAACAGGGGAACAAGCAAACAAAACGCACAGCTGTCTAACAACATTAGCAGACAGGTCTGTAATTCAATGACCACTGCTAAAACCACGGTGCCAAAGTGACTGGAAACCTTTCTGCAACCACCCATACACGTGTGAGGGATACTATCTGGGGTTTTTTTACCTTCTATCTCAAGGGGGTTTTGCATCCAAACAGTGTACTGCAGTTGACATAATTTCTTTTCTCTGAAGAGCAGAGAGAGGAGAAGTCATCTGAGTTTTGCTTCTCTGCCTGCTCAGGGGATCTGAGGAAGCAGGGAGAACAGATGGGCAAAGTACCATGTGCAAAAGTATCTATGAACCCAACAAGTCATTCAACAGAAGACCTAGAAGGGACACTTCAGCTGTCACTTTCCCATAGGTATCAGATAACATTTTTGGGGCTGTTTTTTGCTGTGTTTTTCTTTTTTAATCACAGGTATTTTGATTTATTAAGTTTAAAATGAGACTTCCGGCATTGACAGCATTCAGTTAGTCCAAGAAACCAACAAGCTTTGTCCACTGGGCCACAAATTAGGACCTTCCAGGAAAGAGCTTGGATCATGTTATGACTCCAGAGCTGCCCAATTTCACTAATAGAAATCACTACAATGAGCACAGGAAGAGTACAGCCAAGCTCTGTTTCCACCATGGCACTTTATTTCCTGAGTCTGGGTAGCTTCTCACAAGAAAAAGGATTTACATCCTAGCAGCATTTACCACCCACAGGCCCTGACAGATTTAGCAAGAGGTACAGTGATTCAGTACACAGAGGATGGATTAAAAATAGTGATGTTGTAGCTGAATTGCCTCCACTGTGTCTCTAAACATCGACAACCTCAAAGCAGCCACTTGTGATACTTAAAAACTACCTGTGCGATTGTAGTGGTGTGTCCCCACGCCAAGGTCATGAAGCATGCCCTGGACATTAAGGCAACAGGGCCAGGAAGAAGACAACCTGGTCAAAAGTCCTGACTGTACAGGTATTTACTGAACAAACCCAGTATTTCCTATTCCCTGCTGCATTACAGCTTTAAAAAGGAATGAGTCAAGAAAGTAAGAAGAGAGAGAAGCATAGCACAAGCTCAGTAGCATCACTGTGCCCCAGGATATCATAAAATGGATAGAGAAGAGCTCAAATATACAGAGAGACTGATTCTACCTCTACCAGCTGCAATCAGTATGTTTGTTCTGGGATAAAACAACCACCCATAATCACTACTGAAGGAATGCTGGACTGTGTCTCATATACTTGAGCAACTGATCAAGAAACAATTCATCCCTGTGCAAAGCTTACCCTTGTAAGTCTGCCAAGGTCAGTGTCACTTTAGGTTATCAGCTGTTGGAAGTGCTGGCTAAGTTAAACTGCCTAGAGCAAGCTTTAAACTTACATACCCGACTTCTTTGACAAAATGTCTGTGTCTTACTTTATCTGAATTTGAAATCCCCTAATAGTGCAAGGCACATTCTTCCCCCATATTCCCTACTCTCTGCCCTGACTTTCCTTTTTGGCTCAGATAAGTCTTCCATATGTAGCAGAACGAGGCTTCATTACAGAGAACATACTAGCATCACTCAGTTGACATTCACCATCATATGTCCTTCTTAAGAAATAACTCGAATTAGATTTAAATCCTGGTAAGTTGTGGGGTTTTTCCATTAAAAGGTTTCATTATGTGCAGTTCTCCACTGTGATTAAAAAAGTAATTTTTTTTCTTCAACTTAACATAAAAACTAATCTCATTATCAAGTATGCTGCATCACCATTATGAGCTATGGTCTAGGACCTAAACCCCACGTAACCTTAATGTAGGTTTTTGCATTGTCCATACTCTTAGCAAGTGTCCCAAAGGCTGTAGCACCTCTGTGGGCTGCCCTGTAACTTCACCGTAGCTCGGGCCCTTTGTTTCACTGCAAGTTTGTGGACTTCAAGTTTATTTCAGTGCTTAAGCTAACTCTAAAGCAGTTCTTAAACTCCAAAGTAATTTAACTGGGTTTTTAAGGTGTATACAGGTTTTTTCTTCAAATCTGACAGTACCACCAGTCACCTTTACTTAAAAATTCAGTGTTAGAAACTGGAACTGCTTGGGTGCAACAGAGGGTTGTAATGACCAGTTATTTCCCATGTAACCCTGGCAGAAATGCAGAGGCCATGCAGGTAGGCTTTACAGCACTCTATAGGATTAGGAGCAAAAACTTTCAGAAATCATTGTACTTTTCCAAACTGAATATGGAGCAGTTATCCCATGAGAAAACGTGACTTTTCCGTTATTATATCAGAATCAGCAAACGTCTCACTTCTGAAAATCTTTCTTTAAACATAAAATAATTAGCATTCTGAAGGGAAATGCTTTGACTAGGACAAACCCAATCCACAGACTTCCGTGTTGCTGTTTCAGTTAAATCAGTCACATTTTCTACTTTGGCTGTTTCTATCAACAGTTGCAAAGTCTATCTCCTATGCAAGGATCCGTACTGTACCAGAAGAGCAGAGAGCCATTCTCTCACGGAGCAAGCCTATTATGAGTAGAAATCAAAAAAATGCATGGCATCTTGCAGAAGTCTGGTTACAAACAGAAACATGAACGTTAAACCTCTCAGCAACATCAGATTGTTCAACAAAAGATTCAGCTGCTATGGAAAGATGAACCTGTGCTCCACCGTCTCCCCTTCAGAGCTAAAAATAATAGTGACTCATGCCAGTAGCAGTGTTGCTATTCAGCTTTACAAATTCAGGTCATTAGGCTTAGAGGTACAGAATCATTCCCTTCTTACCACAGATGATGAAACAATAGTAAGGAACACTCAGGAACTGGGTACCGACCAGCTCTTGGGCTTCAAAACTCACTAAGATAGCCCAGGAACAAACAAAATTAATACAGTCAAGTTCAATAAGAGAGTCAAGACTCAAATTACCATTACAACTACAACAAAATGGGAAGCTTTATATAAATCTCTGAATAGTACATCCCTCAAACTGCTTTTTTCCCCATCTAGCACATCCCTTTTTTTTGGGGGGGGGGGTCTCTTTTTGTATTTCAGATCAAGGCAAATGGTTATAAAATGTTTGTGAAGAAATTTTTTAAAAGCTACATGATCTAGTCAGAGAGACCAGATGACCTGGAGAAGGCTGAACAGGAACCAAATTACAAAAATAGATATATTAAATGTTTTCTAAGTGCCTTGTAGCTTCTCAGAGAATCTCCCAGAAAATGCACTAGCCGACCTGTTTGTTTTATTTTCGGGTAAGTACTTTTGAAAATTGGTCAGAGGAGAAGTATGGACTGACAAGGATATAAGGGTAAAAGAATGAGTGGTCTTCAGATGCTGAGAGGCTGTACATCCAACCAGAACGACTAGCATCATCTTGTGTTCTAGAAATGGGAGATTTTCGTCATCCCTGCACATAAACGGAGGTGGAGCATTGTTTTAGAACTGCTTCATGAGACCAAATCTCTTCATCTCATACAAAGTCCTCTCACCTCTATGTCCTTCATTCACAAGGTCAAGTGTAGGAGATAATACAGAGGATACAAATTTGCTCTTGTAGGAGATTTGGCAGTGCTGCTGGTGACCAGAGTCCCCCCGGCCTGGATGAGTGCCTTAGAGTGAAAAAGGAAATTCACGGGAGAAATGGAAAGCTGATGAATAGGAAAATCCCTGCATCATCCTATTTCCAAAGATGTTCAGATCAGGGAAAAAACAGCAAATGGTATTTCCAAGCTAACAAACAGCAGTATCGTGTTAACATTCACAGTAAGCTGCCAGTCTCATTGGCTCCTGAAACACTGCTGCAGATCCCTGTACTGCCTTGGTTTTGTACTTCAGAGGAGATTTTATGATAACAGAATCACTTGACTGCAAGGACAGAAAATACCAGCATATGAAAAATATTTTTATAACAATGTATGTATATCTATGCTACCAAAGGACTTTTTGCTCTCCAATAAAACAACCAAAGAATTAAAGTGAGATTAAGCGTGGTATAAAGGGATCATAAACAGCAAATGTTATGATGACTACACAGTCACATCTGGGAGCTGTTATACTGTTGCCTTGGAAAAAAATAATTATCTGATCAGATTTATAAAATATATTAAAAAATCAGATCAGATTTATAGCTATTTTCTCTGAAAGTCTGCATTTCTAAATCACATCTTTAAATCAACAGGTCAGGATGGCAAATGTCATGAATCATTTACCTGTGATAGTAATGCACTGCAGCAAAATCTCTAGCTGACATAATCCTGAGCTACTTTAAATGAGTGCCCCCTTGTATTTATTATTATTCAAATAATGCTAGTATTAAAAACAAACAAACAAACAAAAAAACCAACCAAAGTTCTAAGTACTATTTTTTTCAGTCTGTTTTATCAAATTAAATCCCTGTAACCTTTGCCCGGCCAACATCCTTTCTGAGCTGCATAGATCTACCTGCTCTACGTACGAGGTTTCTCAGACAGCCTGTTGAAGAACCAAGAAAACTGCCACACGCAGAACCCGGAGTTAAAAAATACACCTATCAGTGGCATCCAGGAAACACACCTCCTAGCACATCAAGGCTACCGCAGAAAGGCATCTTTCATCCTGGTTTTGACAAAATTCCTCTCCCCACAGTGAATGTAATTTATCTGATGGATTTCTCTTTGAAATGAGGAATGAAGTCCTTCTCTGTAATGCTACTGTATATGAAATAAAAATGAAATAGAATCTAAATATACCCAGTACTATTCTGCTCTCCATCCCTCACACAAATCCAATATCATTCTTGTGCCTAAACAGAAGCATTAGAGGCAACGCTCATCCATTTTTCAGTGTAAAAAGCAACCTTGTAAATGTTAAGAACAAGCATAAGAACCTTGGAATGACTGCCAATGAGAGAAGCGTATTTCTTTCTTTGCCATTTCATTGCTGGGTTGCTGGGGTTTATTTTAGTTTCTTACTCTTAAGCAGCATATATGCATCTACCTATCTGTCTATCTATCTACCTGCCCATCCACCTATCCGTAAGATTGATAAGGGCATGTTTAAGTGCATTCATGCATTGCTGCATAAAAGACAGTTATGTACCCTTCCTTCACCCTCCTTTATAACCAGATGCCCTTGCTAGCCCATCTGCCCTTTTCTGCAGTTTCTTCCACTGGCACCTCTTACAGTCACAGTTCAGTGGTGTGTCCCATCATGACCTTATTTCCAAGAGATCATAGGTTAAATAGCATTGGGCTTTATCTACATACATTGTGCAATCATTCATGAAGTTTGTCTGGTGAATATTTTCACTGGGATTTTCCCTTTGGACTAAAATAGCCTCTACAGACCAGCCTAGTCTTGACAGTCCTAGACTATACCCTTCTTGTGGTGGTCTCTAAGACAGACACACTGGATAAGGGCAGAAGTGACAGATGACACACAGGCTATCAGCAGGGAATGACTCTGCTAGACTGGAGAGGTGGATTCTTCCATCTGGGCAAACATTTCTGAGTGTCATTCTCCAAAAAGAGAAGGGGGCAAAGCCTGAAACAACATCCCCACTTTCTGGTACATGAATCACATAGCCGAGAGAGAGGGAGAGTTTTAAAATGTGGGCACTGTGCTGTCACAACCATGTTATACCTTCCAGCTCACCCATCTGACTCCAGCTGGTATTAACCTAGAATTATGTTTAATGAAAAGAGAGGCTGTATCCTCCATACTTCTTCCCTGGACCTACAGAAGAACCTCAGGTCTTGGAGAAGAGAACAAAGGAGTGCTCATATGAGACAGCCATGGGAAGAACTGCCCAGAATTATTATCTCTGAACCTAAGGAGTGACAGAGCAGAATCTGGTATTGTGGTCACAGCAGTGTGGTGCTTCTCCAGAGCTATGACTGCACATTTTGTGAGTCATGGCCTCCCTTCAGAGGAGAGATGAATGCTCTACACTTTACAATATCAAGACAAATGTGTGTGTATTCTCATTTTTACTATTGCTCATGATAACACCATTTTATCTTAATTCCTTCAAGATTACTGCAAAGCTGGTAAATTGCAATCAAGTTATTTTATAAGTCCAATTTACAGGAGACCAAATTATTTATTATTTATTTCCAGTTCTAAATGGATCATTTGTGTTTTCTCTGAGCAATACGATGTGTACAAAATATCCCCAGAAATGTCAGCTAAGTGGAGAGATACAAAAAAATTACTCTCTGTCTCATAAATACCCGTGGTTTTCAGAATACAAATCATTCTCACACAAACACAGGAACAGCTGGGTAGTTTTACACAGAGTATTACAAATACATAAAAGAAGTTCTTTCAGCTAAAAGATTTACTCAAGCAAGTAGTCCTGTTGACTTCAGTCCCCACACCACTGCAGACTTCCAGCTAATTCAGCTCTTAACGTTGCTCTAACTTCCATTTTAGCCTAATCAAGCAACTCCTCCCCCCATACTCCAGACCCATGCCACTCCAGACTCCTGAATGACACAATCTTTCTGGATACCCACAATTAGCAACCATTTTACTGGGAATGGAAACTCAGGCACTAGGGGTGTCAGCTGTTAAGTAGCTGCTTCTAAAAATTCCAGTTAAAATCGTTTATTTGCAAACACACATTTGGAAGTCTTAAGCTATTGACAGGCTTTTGTGTGGATCTAATCTATTACCACGGGGCTATTCAGTATATACAACTTCACTCAGTCTACAGAAATAAAACACAAATTCACTTGGGTGCAATTTACTGTGGCAATAACCATACTGTTTACATCATGATCAAGTACAAAGAGTTGGTCTAATATCCCCAAGGAGAACAGACTGTGTAAATAAGCATCTTTTATAAGAGGGCTCTGAGATTTATTCCTGATCCTTTCCAAGTGTGACTTTGGAAAATCCTTGCAACTCCTTCCAAACTAACCAGGCAAAGCTGACCTTTTTGATAGCTCCTGGTAAGGCATCTCATTGAGTGTTAAATACAAACTTAGCAGTGACCTTAACTAAACTAGAAAAATGGAAGCTCCACCATCGAGAATCACAACGGCTCCTCCTGTGCTCGTAGAAACATATGAACAATGGGCAGTTACAGCTAAACCTTGGCTTCCAGACTGTTAATTATTACCTAACTTTTAAACGACACTTTGCTGGACTGGAGCAGTCTGGATTCTTCCAATCTGACCCAGGGAGGTGATGGCAGCAGTCAGGATGGCTAAAGACACAGCACTGGTGGATTTGCACTGACAGCATGGTGGAGGAAGTAACACTTGGGAATCCCACACTAGAGACATAAATCCTCACAGTCACATGTTACAGCAAAGATTATTCAAATCAGACTTGAGAAAAACCTTTTTAAAAGCTAAGAGAGTGAAGCACTGGGATGGACTGTGGAGTTTCCAACACAAAGCCTCAAATTATAGCATCCCTGAGGTATGTGTGTGGAGCAGGAGGATGAACTACAGGTTCTTCTGAGGTCTTTTTCACTCCTATTTCTGTGACTCTGCTCTCAAGTCTTTTGTTCCACCTCCTGAAAGATGGAAATGAAATTTCAGTTCCATAGTTTTTAGTGTACACACTCACTGGCGCTAATGACAGAAATGAAAACAGGACCCCATGTTTACAGGCTTCTTTTTCTGAGCATCTTCTTCTCCCTCCCAGTACGTATGGCAGCTTTTCTCTTGAATCTGTATGGTGTTCTCCAGTCTCCTGACAGATAAACAACTATGAGTGCTGCTGCCTTTCTGCAGTACCAAAAAAAAAGATCTGAAGGCCTTGCATTTTCAAAGACAACCTCTTCTTTTTAGCATATTCTCTCTGTCTCTGGGATGGGAGTCCAGTGATATAATGATTCCTCTGATTCATGTGTATGCCATACCTCCTCTTTTCTTCAGCAGCGTACAGGAGAGTTTATTTTTAGAATATTATCTCATGATACCCTTGATAACCCAATCTAACCTTAGCAACATAATAACATAATCTAACCTTTAGTAACATAACCTATTTTCTTCCTCAGTCTATTAGAAGCCCTGTTTCCTCTTTTCAGTTTCCTGACTTTTTTCCCCCCATATTTTCTAAATTTTTACTAGTTGCAGAATTTGGCTTCACACAGAAACTCTGCTGCACCTTGGTCCTGCTTCACCACGTGCAGTAAGCATCAAGGGACCAGGTACTATACCTGCTTCATCCTTCTGTCCTTCATCCTCCTCTCCATTACACGTTATGTTTTCATGAGCAAACATTTGTAAGCTGAACTCATCTTTTTATGGTAGCACATTATACATCCACTGATTTCTAAAGTGGGATGGGTGGTATCAGGCAATGGTACTCATGCCACAGTCAGCAAAGAGCTGCCTGGTCATGTAATGCTCATTTCCCCTCTAACTGTTCAAGTGCATTAGAATTAATTTAAAATCACATGCAATACTTCTCTACAGTTGCCCTTTCATGTAGACTATGATCATGAACCAGATGATTGAACAAGGCAGAAACACCAGTCCTGTTAATATGTGCTTTCCACCATGAGAAACATGCATAACATTTTTCAGGGCTCTACCCTAACTTATAACATTAACTTTTTTTGTTGTTGTTATTCAGAAAATGGTTTTGGTGTCTGGAAAAATGCCATGTGCTATCTCAGACATAAAGGAGTCAAGCAAATAAACCACACTGGAAAAACTCCCTCTGTGATTTGCTTAAGTAGCAATTTATGTGAATAGGAAATCAGCTGCTCATCTCAGTTAGAAGACAGTCACAGCTAAAGAATCCTATTATAAAGGTCACGTCACAAAAATGTGGATTAGGAATTTCCCCAAGTTCTATTTACAGAAGAAAGTGCTGAATGAAGATCCAAAGGATCTCTTCCCTGTCTGTGTCCACATCTGCTTCTTACATGAAACATGTCTTCAAGATATTTAATGTTTCTATAGTCATTTCCCCATCTACAGTGGGATGTAACAAAACTTAGTTCCTTTATAAAGTGCTTTGAATTCTATGGATGAGAAGACCTATATGAAAAAAAATATTTCTATCACTATTGTTACTCTTAAGCTAACATAAGCAAGAATATTTGTTAAATTATGGTTTTAATGAGACACGCGTATCAAAAGCAAGTGGGAATGCTGGCAGAAAAGCCCCATATACTATTTTCTAAAGTTGGTCATACTGACAAAATCAATTAATATATAAATGTTCCTGACAAATTCTGGAACCTCCCTAGATAACAAAAGCTTGATGCCATCCCTTAACAAGAAGCAGAAGAGCAACTCAGGATGGACATTACTTATTTTAAAAGACTCAAGGGTCACAAACGTGGAAACATCTCCAAAGCCATTCGCCCCACAGGATCTCAAGGAGCACAGATGGCACCAACAACTGCTTCCACTGTTTACAGTACATGGAGAAAGAAACACCCCAATTTGGATAAATCCCACCAGCAGACCTGCTGTTCAGGAAAAGTCATTGGGAGACCCCTCTGAAAAGCAGGTGGCCAAACTCAGTGTTGAGAGAAGCAATGGGATAAGGTAGTCAGAAGGTAAGCACAGAGATCAAAAACTGCTATTATAAACCACAACACTGTGAAATCTAGTAGATGTACAGCCTGTAATTGGTTTCATAATGCCACATCGAAGAATGCAGCTGAGAAGATGTAAAACCAAGGGAGGAGATGTCGGTTTCACAGTTAAATTGCTGAATTTTGTAAGATAATTGTACCTTCAGTCCCCTTAATATGTTAGCAAAGCAAATTTTTCCACTTACTGAATCAAATTGTACACACTACACCACTTTATCCCTTGAGCTCATTTTCTGACTAACCAATGTTCACCACTAAGTGTAGCCCAATCTTCATTCACATTTGCACTGGCATATAGCAAATAAGAATTCAGGCCACACTTTGTTGTCCTTTTCATGTCTAAAACCTTATGGAAATGCACAGCACATGTGCATTTTCTACTTTTAATAATGTGTATTTTGGTATAAAAATAAATGAATTGCAATCAGAGTTAGACAATATTTGGAAAAAAATGGAGTACACGATCAAAGATGTAGAAAAAACCTCTAATAATCTGTAAAAGTCAAAAAAATATAACTTCTTCCTAATTCTGGTAAGAATATTTAATTATTAAACTACACACATAGCAACAACAAAAATCATAAATGCTAAAGAACCTTCTACTTTGGTAAACTTCAGTTTGTATTTTGTTACAATTTCTATTCCTTACTCATGTAACATTTTCTTTGGGAGGTTCTCAAACTACTTCATAACATGCCCACAAAATACATCCCTTATCTACTTTACAGAGGAGAAAATCAAGCAAAGCATAATTAATTAATTCTTCTAAAGTTGTAATCATCCCTAATATAGAGATCAAAGATACTCTGTTGCAATCCTGGGAGTAATGGAACAAAGCAGAGAAGCAAAGTCAACCTCAGTCTCCAAATGCCACGGTACATCAGTGACAAACCTCCTCCTTGCAGGGTGCTAAGAAACTGATTTAAGATTAATCTATCAAATATGCTCACCCCTCTCAAGGCCATGCGCAGAAGGATGTGCCACTAAGACAAATGATGAGCTCCCACCCTATGATGTCGCTGGCCTTGCCACTTGCAATCAGAATGGCTACGAAATGGCACCGAACTGCCAGCTTAATTCTGCAGAGAGGGGAATGGAGGTTGCATGAGGTAGGTTTGGGACTGAGAATAATATCCTGTCACGGAGGGAAAAATCCGTTCCTTCCAAAGCACTGAACTACTTCAATAAACTGAAGCTTAAAAACAATCTAGCAAAATAACTGATGACTTCATCAAATGTACAGGGAACTCAAGGCTGAAATGTCTATTCTGCTTGACAAGCGAAGCAGACGCACTGAGAGGGAGTGAGTAAAATACATTAACTACAGACCAAGGGAGAGGATATCAGAAAACATTCCGAGTTTTCACAAAACCTTTATAGTCCCAGAAGCACATGCAAGGCAGTCAGGGTGAATCTTTGACTGGTTTCTCTTGCCAAAAACCGCTGCAGGGTACCAAAAAGTAAGCCCTGTGGTAGGTCTGCATCATCAGCACACACAAAAACTTGCATCACCCCAGTCAAACAAGTCCATAATTTTCAGAAACCTGAGGGATGTGTTTTTAGTGGTCAGTACATTCAAAGTCAGTGATTAGATACTATAACCAAGGCATAACCAAGATTTCAATCAAAAGCAATATAATCACAGAGCAGTAAAATTCAGCTTTGGTCTAGAAAAAAACCCCACCACTATTCCTCATGGTATCACTAACATTCAATATGTTTTAAGGCTTCACAACACGACAGATTTCCTTACCATCATGCATGATGTATAGTACTTCACAGCTTCAAAGCACCCACCGACGTGCAGGGATGTTGCCTGCAGAACGTGCAACCAGGAAGACAGAGCAAATTGATTGCAATGCCAGAAAAAAAAAGAAAGCAGCAGCATGGGATTGGAACATCTGGCCAGGCAACAGCCTAGGAGTTGCAGGGAATCCAAAGCTGAATATAACCCAGCAGCATCATATAATGACAGCAAAGGTACTCAGGATGTCTGAAGAGGAGCAGAGGCTCCAAGACACATTCCTCAGCTCTGTTCAGTGCTGATGAGGCTCCTGGTACATTCCACAGGGAAGTGGTTCCATGAGAGCAAGCTCATGGTCTGAATGACCAGCAATCTAGCAAGTATGATACAGACTTAGGAAAAGTCCAGATAAATTGGAGCCATCCAGTCTTTGGAGGAAATGGAGTCTGCATCTGTGCAGAAGATAGAAGAGATTAAACAGAACACAGAAGATAGCCAGAAAGCTGAGGCCAAGAGGCAAGACAAGGTGACAGCCCATGGCCCCATCCAAGCCTACAGAGATGCGTGGCCACAGCTCTGAGACTCCCCATGGGGCCGTCCCGAAGCCACTGCAGAAAGACGAGTTCACCCAACTGACCTAGGGCAACAAAGTAGACACATGCCCAGGAGACGTATTGATACAATGATAAAATTCTAATTTCCACATGACAAACCTCAAAACCAGCAGCTTACTGAACTTTTTCTCCCTCTCCTTTCAGATTTCTCCATACTGTACACAATTTTATTATAATTCCAGGAATTTGAAATTTATGTGAAAATATATTGTTACAGCTGTTATGTCCATACTACAGGTTTCAGAGTGAAATCTGTAAAATGCTTGAAAACTTCAAAGTAACTTGTCATCAGTTCTATCCACTACACATTTCCATTTTTCTTCATACTAGCTTTCCCACCCTGCTCCTACTTTCTCATTTTCTTCTTCTGCCCCTCCCTACAGGAAGGACAAGAAGGCACTGAAGCATGACCAGAGAAGGGCAAAGGAGCTGATGAAGGGTCTGGAGCACAAGTCTTATGAGGAGTAGCTGAGGGAGCTGGGGTTGTTTAACCTGGAGAAAAGGAGGCTCAAGGGGGACCTTATTCCTCTCTACAACTACCTGAGAGTAGTGAGGTGGGGGACAGTCTCCTCTCCCAGGTAACAAGTGATAGGACAAAAGGAAATGGCCTCGAGTTCCATGGGTATTAGAAAACTTTTCTTCATCAAAAGGCTTGTCAAGCATTGGAACAGGCTGTCCAGAGAAGTGGTTGAGTCACCATCCCTGGAGATATTTAAAAGACACCTACAAAAGGCACTTGGGGCCCTGCTTTAATGGTGGGCTTGGCAGTGCTGGGTTAATTGTTGGAGTCCATGATCTTAAAGGTCTTTTCTAACCTAAACGATTCTATGGTTCTGCAAACAAAAATCATTAGATGAAAGCTACAAGGGAAAGGATGAGAGATACACTTTATCCTTGGTATAGCAGAGTTAAATACATCAGGGAGGTGTATTGATAGTTGAAAGGTTTGCTCATTTGAGTTCACTTCTACAGCAAATTTTTTCGCTAGATCCCCTTTTGAGAAAGTCAAAGTGTAATAAAGAGAGTTATTCTCTGTAGGGTTATTGACAAGAAAAAAAAGACTTATAAATAGTATTGATTTGGGGTGAAATGGTAGAACGTGACAATCAATAGAGCTTAGTCAGATATAAAATAGACGGAGTCACACAAGTCATGACAGGATTATTACAGGAGACAAATCCTGGTATCAGCTAAGGAAGGGAGGAAACTATAAATGGGATCCAAAATGTAAGCTGTGGATTGCTTTATAGAAAAAATAACCCTAAACTATTCATTTTCATGTTTTAATATGTGAAATAGTTTCTATTTCAGCATATTGTCACTGCTGGCTTTTGAAACAAATTCTTTCCACCTCCATAGTATTTTCATTAAATGTCATCAAAGCTCTTTTCAAATCTCTGAGAGAAGTATGATTATCCTTATTTAACAGATAATGAGAAGATAGAAAGAGATTGGGGCTACATTTTCCAAAGCAGCCAGTAATGCCGTGTGCCTTCTGTCTGGATACACAAATCCATAAAATGAGAGTCCTACAGAAAGGAAATTTTCAAAGGTCCCAGGAAATGACAACTTTGATCAATGTCAACAGCTGCTTACAAGTTCCCAAACTCTGGGTCACAGGCTGTGGAGCCAAAAGCTGAGTCTTCACAGCAAGCACAGCAAACAGTGCAAGCACAGTAAGCTCGTTCACAGATACAACAGAGCCTAAAATAGGAGGGATGCTAATTCACAGTCCTCTGTTCTAATTACAAAGCTCATTATTTTTACCACTCAAATGACTCAGGGTGAAAAAACCCCGACAACTGTATATTCTACCATATGAAAGAACCATATATTTCCTGACATTTATATAGTGCCCAGCTTCCGAGCACAACCACACTGGAAAATAATAGCAATAATAAGAACAGCAATGATTATTTTTTGCTGGTGATTTTACCCATGCACAATCATTCAGCGTATTGCCTTTTCCTAGACTCTGGACCAAAGAAAAATAAATTATTGAAAGATCCTAAAATACCTTACAAATGAAATTTGATACAGAATTAGTTACACTACCAAGGTGAAAGGCAGGGGTGTTAATAACGATCAACGCCACACAAGAATCTATTGCAGGCTGTGATGAAAACTACTCCATTCAAGGGAGATATAAACAACATTTTGAAGAACTGCTTGCACTAATCGGCTAAATAAATGCCAACAATCAAACTGCAGGATATGCAGAGCCTCGGGGAGGAGGGGGCTTCAGAAAAGTTTCGTTTTTATGAATGGAGCCATAAGAAGGAGGTTAAGAGAAGGACAGGAGCACACACAACTCCAGTCTCGAGAAAGGCACAGGACAGGCAGGATGGCATCACCACACTGAAACACGAGCTGGCCAGGAAACCAAGGGTAACACAGTTGTAATAAAACAAAATAAATAATAATTTAAAAGAGCCATTGATTTCTAAATAGAGATTCATAGTGACTGCAACAGTTTAAAAGCTTCTTTAGCTGGATTCACATTTGCAGTCATGGGATTTCTATTGGAAAATGGCATTATCATCTCCAGAGAGAAAACTAGGACTGAATCACATCAGGAGGAGGATGGACAAGATGACCTTTTGAAGTCCTCTTTAGCTGTATTTCTGTAAGTCCATATTCAGTGACTGAAAACACATCTGGACTGGAGCTGCTGGGGCTTAGGCATTCAAGTTAGAAGATTTTGGCATAAGACTCTGGCATGAGAAGAACCCCAGGCAATTTTTATATTGGGCTCTGTCTGCCATTAGCGATGCGATTCAATCATAAAATGGCTTATTCCCCCAACACAAATATATAATAAGACACCGGAGTAGGAATGTGAAGCTGTTCTCATTATCACAGCTAACTTCATTTTGTAGCAAAGCAGTTTACTTTAAGACTTTTCCAGTAATCCAAGTCTAATTATGGAATCAATTTAAAACAATTTTGTAATTAAAAGTACCTGCTGAAAATATCTCACAGGCTCAATAATTTAAATGATAGTGTAAAAAGGTAATTAAAATTAAAAAGGCCAAATGAGGCTGGGTCGCTCCTCCACCAGGAGAGTGCTGAAGGACGTTGCATTCACAGACTCGAGCAGCCTGCTTCCTCCCTAAATTTCTGCTTTTCCCAGCTGCATAAGGATTTCGCACTTAGACTCATCCAAGAGATGTCTGAGTGGACCGCGACGGAGCAAGGCTTTTTTTTTTTTTTTTTGTCTTTTTTTTTTTTTAACCCTAATTCAAAAAATTACGCTGTTTCAAAACCAAGCTGTACTTACATCGCGCCAATGCTCCCTAGCCGGGGTCGGGGTGAGGCTCCCTGCTCCCGGGGGTCTCCCCGCTCGGTGCCGATGGGGAGCTGGGGGGCGCGGAGGGGAGCGGCGCCGCGCTCCGCTCCGGGTGCGCTGTGGGGGGAACTTTCCCCGCGGCCCCCGGGATCGGGGCTGCAGGGGCGGCCGGGAGGGTGTCTCGGGCCGGGGGCCGGGCGGAGGAGGGGCCGGGGCCGGGGCCCTCGCTCACTCACCGCCCGCCGCCGGCCCCAGGCCGAGGTTCAGCGCCAGCTGCAGCCACAGCGCCGCGGCCAGCGCCCGCCGCCGCGCCGCCGGAGAGGCACCGCCGCCGCTCGCCTGCTTCCCATGACACATCTTCTGCCCGCCAAAGGCATCCGGTTCGCCGCCACCTGCAACGAGAGAGCCGCTCCGCCTCGCCGCTGCCCGGGGCTCCGCAGGTCGCCCCCGCCGCCCCCGCCACCCGCGCGCGCTGCCCCGCACCGCCCCCGCCAGCCCGGGACACGCACCCGCCCGCCCCGCCGCCCTGCCGGCCCCGCAGCTCCCCGGCCGGGTCTCCAGCCACAACCCCCGTCCCCGCCGCCGCCGCTACCTGCGGGGCCCCCTCCAGAGCCGGCGGTACCTCCGCGGCTGCTGCCGCCGCCTGCGCCGCTGCGGCTCGGCAGCCTGCCGGGAGCCGGGCGGAGCGCACACGCACACACGGAGACACACACACACGCACACCCAGGGGCGCGCGCACGCAGGCACGGCCGGCCCTACCTGCGAGGGGGGCAGCGGGAGCCGCAGCGCGCACCTGCCCGGCCCGCCCGCCCGGCCGGCCGCGGAGCCGAGCGCCGCCGCGGGGAGCCGTGCGCTGCGGGACCGCGGGCAGCCCCGCCGCGGCGAGCACGCATGGCAGCCGCGGGCAGGGCTGCGGCGCCCCGCCGCGCCCGGCACGGAGCGCTGTCCCGCCGGGCGGCACCCCGGGGCTGCCGGGCGGGGAGCCCGGGCGGGAGGGGGGACTCGCTGCCCCGCTCGGCGGGGCGCCCGAACGCTTCCAAGGGCGGAGGAGGGCGAAGTTAAGGCTTCGCTCCTGGTGGTTTCTGGTCGTTTTCACCTCAAAAGGGGGTTTCGTGCTGGGCACCTCTGAGGGAGCATCTTTAGGATGCTCTTATGCTTCGTCACGTAGGCATAACGTTAGAGATGAGACACAGTTTACAAGTGTTGGTGCCGGTGCCACATCATTCACAGTTTTTGGGAGTGGGAAGGTGTATTCCAGAGTACTCTCACTCATCAGCTGCCGTTGGAGAAAGGCAGGACGCCTGGGCCTGCCGACTGAAGCAATTTGCTGCTGGGAAGCAGCACCCAGCTGGATTTAGTCAATTTGTGAAATTCACTGCCACTAATCCCTGAATCAGAGACACTGTCTCGTGGCTTCCAGAGCTGTGGTACAGCTCCTGGTGCTATTCACGGTGCGCTGTTGGGGATACTGCCCCTCTGCCCTCAGCTGGGCATTGCGGGTCTTGCCTTGCTCAGAGGTAGCAGAGGGTGCCCTCTAGCCGAAGAGGCTGCAGAGGTGGTGATGGTGAAGCAGAGTAAGGTGTGTCACAGCGGGTCACAGCGAGGAGAAGAAAACAAGGGACAAGAGAAGACGTATTTGTAATGAAACATACCAGGGCTCCATGCAAATGCAGACCAAGGGTATGTGGGGTCTACTAACAGCATGTGGAAATAGCTGATGCTTTGAAGTCAATAGTCAATGCTGGTAGAGTTGAAGTTCCTTTCAAGTGTCTCAGCTATCTGATGCTGTCTCTTCCAACTTAAAACTTAACGTTCTTCAAGAGGGATTTTAGCTCAAATCATGCATCAGTTCAAAAACCAGTGTGAGAAGTGTAGTCCTTTATCTCCCCTGGAGAAAATGGGCATCTCATAGTGAAATACAGGTATTCTGTTAAGAAAGGAAAAGTACACGACCAATTTTCAGCTAAGAGCATGCATTATCTCTGAGATACCTTCACTGCTCCTTTTAAACAGGAAAATTTGGAAACTATAGAGCCTTTTCAGCCAATAATAATTTCCTGACCAGGTGAGTGTCCACCTCCCCACCCAGCCCAGAGAGGGAGTTTAGGTTAGTAATAGCTCTCTTAAGCCATGCAAATACAGAACAGGCACAGTTATATGATAGAGATGTTCTTTAGAAGCAATAAGCCATTGACTATTATGAGTGGCAGGACAGAACAGTAATGCAGAAATTCCTATTATCTGTAATAATAGTGGTTTGATGGCTTTAATTTTTAAAATCAAAATAGCAAAAGACAATGTCCCCAGCAAGTTCATCATCTGCATCAATTAAAATGCAAAGAGCTGGATGCAATATCTGTCTTCTCTGTGGATGGGGGCACCCAGATACACACAGTGGCCTTCCAAGGAGGAAGAAACAAATGAAATAATGTCTGTCGGCACTGATAAGTACTACTTAACCCTTGTTTCTGCCATTTACTCCTATCCCCACATGTGTGCATCCGTGCTTCTGACACCATTCAGCCTGAGGAAGGACAACTAAGTGCTCCAGGCACCCATCAGCCACTCCGTGTGAGTGGGAGGACCACTGCTCTGAACAGCACCAGGAAATCAAGGTTTTCTTGTGCAGCAGCTCTTCTTCAAAATCTTAATGAACTGTAAAAATTCACCTCTTGCTGAGCAGCACATGTACGTAGGACGTAAGATGGTGGCAGTGGCTGAAGGGGCTGGGGTGGCTGGCCCCCCATGACTGAAGGAGTTTGGCAGACATCCCTGTCAGCCAAGAGCAGGGAAGGGCTTCTGCAGCCCAGGAAAGCCTAAATTGAGTGAGGAGCAGCAAGAGGTGGAGGAGGATGAAGCCTGAGGCAACCCCAACCTCAGAGAGGCAGAGGGAAAAGAGCTGCTTTGCTTTGGCTTGGACTTCATTTCTGGAAGGGGTAGATAGCCTGAAGGGCTACAAGAGCTCTGTGACCAAAACTGACACCTGTAATCAATTTTAGCACATCCTTCTGAGGTGAAGTGGGGCCAGAGCCAGTGATCAGCAGGCTGGACTTGAAACTCTGAGCTGCTGTTACCTAGCACAGACTGTAATATACAGGAGGATTTGTCCCCTGATGATCAGCCCCAGTGTTTCACAGTCACAGATGTCATGATTTTTGTGCCTTCCTATACTTGGTTGCCCCTCCACTATGAATTTTAAACAATTTTATAGATGTGTCTCAAACCTGTAGGGAGTAACCCTGAATTGCCTCCTGTGGGGATAAAATCCTTCACTAGTGCTGGAGCAGACAGGCTGGAAACAAGTCAGAGAGATGACGTGACCTTTCTTTGCTCCGCACACACTCAAGGATCTGCCTCCATCTCCCTGTGCTGCTGCTGCAGCTAAAAATGCCTGTTGTTAGCAGCCACCCCCAGAATGAAGGTGTAAAGTGCCAGCATTCATCTGCACCCACCAGACACAGGTTCCTGTTGTTTGGGCACATGAACATCGAGGTGGTGCTGGTAGCGGGGGGAGATCTCTGCTTCCTCCCAGCAGGTTGTGGGTGCTGCCATGTGGTGAGAGGCGTTTCTGGCCAGCTTCACTCTCTTTGGAGGGAGAGGGCTTCAGCTCCCCTCCAGCTGGTGTGCACAGCCAGCTCCTGGCTGCTTCTAGCGAGTGTAGGGTGGGCATCCCAGCTAGACTCTGCCTCTCTGTGGGCTTACAGCTTATCTTCTCCTGGGGTTTTGTAATTGCCTTCACGAATAAACAATTGTGTGTATATTTGTAGTTGCAGGATTTTATTTTTATCTTGCCATACACACTCGTCTATTTCATTCTCTTATTTTTATCTTCCCACGTGCACTCATTTATTTGATTATCTTATTCTGAGATCCGTACTGGATAAAAGGCTAGATTGAAAAATTCTGTTAAATGCATTCAACTCAAAAAATGTCCCTTCACTCCAAGCCAAGTGACAAGAGCAGCAGTAACTCTGCTCAGGACTAGGAAACAAGACCATGCTCACCCTACACAGCCTTTGGCCCCAAGTCCTTAATACAATATAATAATTTTCTCTCTGTGTGAAGGTGTAGGAAGTGTCTTCCAAAGCATCCAAGGCACTGTGAGAGCCCCTGCCATCGCCAGTGCTCTTGCATTGTAAACCTGTGTTGCACAGCTGCTGCCATGGCATGTGAAGGTGCCTGGGGATGCCTAAGGACACAAAACCAGGGCAAAAGGAGGACAGGATGAACTAAACCTGCTGTAGTCTCATTCACACTTCTCATTGGGAAGGTGTCTGGGCTAAATTATTTCCAGAGCTGCCAACAGGTGCTGTTTCAAAGGGAACAGATTCATTCACTTCAAAAAAGAGCTAGGGAATGAATGAGCTTGCTCAGTCCTCCACCATCCCCTGGCAGAAAGGGCAGGAGAATTGGAAAATAAAGAAGAAACTCATGGGTTTAGATCAGAACAGTTTAATAATTGGGTTAAGAGCAAAGTAAAATATAAGAAGAATGATAATAATAATTAGAATGAAAGGGATGGAAAGAGAAATATAGAGAGAGAGGAATAAACCCCAGGAGAAACAAGGGATGCACAACACAGTTGCTCACCACCCTCTGACCAATGCCCAGCAGCAATCGGCAGCTCCCAGCCAACTCCCCCAAGTGTGTATATTAAGCATGGCTCTCCATGGTATGGAATATCCCTTTGGCCACTTCAGGACAGCTGTCCAGGCTGTGCTCCCTCACGGCTTCTTGTGCATCTCCTTGCTGGCAGAGCATGGGAAAATGGAAAGTCCTTGATTTAGAATAAGCACTGCTTAGCAACAACCCAAACATCAGTGTATTATCAACATTATTGTCATTCTGAATCTAAAACACAGCACTTTACCAGCCACTAAGAAGAAAATCAAATTCATCCCAGCCAAAACCTGGACAGGGTGGTAAGAGTGAGCTGGAAAGGAGGTTTTTAAGTCCAAATTTACAATATGACTCTGCTCTCCGCCCATAATTGAAACACCTATTTCTTTGCCTGGGATATATCCAGATTCATTCAGTTCATCCCTTCTTATTGATGCCTTTGGACACCCACTGTTGCATTATTCCAGTAGTGCCCCATGCTCAGCAGCTCAGGAGCCTGAGCCTGACTGGGATCAGGAGACACACATGGGGCTGTGTGTGACCTGCACATTCAGAGCACTCCTTGGTGCCCTCCAGCCTGGGCTTTCCACAGAGCAAACCGTGGTCAGAGTAATGTTGGCCTGCCCACATTTACTGGGCATCACAACAGTTAGAGCTCTCATCCAGGAGCTTGGAAACCAAATTCTGTGGTCTGAAGGAGCTTAAACCTGTATATTTTTGCTATTGTCAGTGTACAGATACTATAGACACTGAAGCTATATCTTCTTAAGTACATTAAACAGTTCTAGGACACCAAATCTCCTTTCTCTGTATAGTTAAATTTTAATCACTGCATTATCTTGGGCTACCTAACACTCTGGTTGGCCTTAGTGCATAAGAGTGGTCGTGGGAATCTTTAATTTTCTAGCAAAAATGCAACTCAAAATATTGGGTACTGCATCTTGGTGTGATTAAGTGTTTGGGGTTTTATTTATCGCATTATGATATTCTTTCTCCATATTCTACCTGCTCAAAAACGAGGTCAGAAGGAACTGTGTGGCTGTTGGGTAGGTAAGTTTCATCCTTAAATTAGATTCCAGGAAGGGTGAAAAGGAAGTAGCCAGGATTGTAGCTGAGGGTAGTGAGAGAATTTATTTGTGGCACTGTCAGACTGTAAAAGGAAGACACCAGGGAACATTTGTGGCAGTTGCATGAGTAAAGGGGTGGTCAGTCCACGGGGAAAAGAACAGCTTAACACAGAAGTCTACAGTTAATTATTTTAAAATATAAAGTGGCAATGACTGGCACTGAGATTTGGCTGCAAAACCTCATTCCAGACTGTAAGTACATATTGTTGCAATACATCCTCCAGACCTCCTGACCACAGAGCAGCTTCCTGTTTCACTGGCCACAAGGAAGAACTATTACCTCAGGCTCACAAGTATTGTGTTGTAAACACAATCCTCTGTGTAAAATTAAGAAAAATAACTCAAGCATCATCTAACAAAATGCAGGGAGCTGCCAAAGGGAGTTCTGAATGCCTCGGAAGGCACAAAACTCTTGAGGGCTAAGATTTGATAATGACCTTGTCCTTATGGAAGATAATAGCCTAAGATATGTTGTCTTACTTGTATTCTTAACAAGTTCATTTGTTGAATTCCCAATATATCAGATAAGACATTCAGCCAATTTCTTCGTACTTGGAGAATGCTGGAGAATTTATCTTTCAGCTTAGAAATATTAATGAACCGAGATTTCACAAAAATAAGGTGTGCATGGGTGACCTGGGGAGTCATACCTTATTAAATCATGTAAGAATAAATAGACGCTTTTCAAAGAAAAGTTTTGTCTTCTGTGTTAATGGTGATGTCTTACTGTTCATATTCAGGAATGAATGAGTTCCTGAGTGTTTCCCAGTCTATTTCCAAGTGTGCTCTGGTCCCTAACAAGGTACTTCTGGAGGTCCTCCTCTTCACCGTGACCTTGCCTTTGCTTGATTCTGGAAGAGGCTTCCCCCTCCACACACCTCTCTGGGTAGATCTGTATTGAAAACCTTGATTTCATCATTTCACTTCATCCACATCCAAAAAAGCCTGCTCATCTACCTCATCCTGAAGAGGGTGATTGCTGGACACTCAGTAATTGCAGGGATTGCAGGGAACCAATTATTCTAAACAGAATACTTTAAGGTGATTGCTTAGAAGAGAGGCTTTCCTCATAAGTGTGCTTTTAAGAACAGGTAAGCAATTAGGAGGATAATTATTTTGATGAATTCTGAACCACTAACAATTAGGATGGCTCAAGAAAAGTAGCCCTAAAATTGTTGAGTCCTGCTTTTGCAGATGCTGAGTAGTGCTGGGTCCCTTCAACTCCTACCAAATTCAAAGGAGACTTGAAGGCATTCAGTTTCTCACAGTCAGGATTTAAGAAGAAGCTTTCCCTTCCCTAAAGATAATCACTCTTGTTTGAAGGGAGCAGGGGGCACCCTGAAGAAAATGACAGGAATATGAAAGAAGAATTCTTTTTCCTTCACTGAGCCATTAGTACTGACAGCTGTAAACTCACATCTGGGACCAATACACAAACATTAATAACCAGCTATCAGTGTAGTTTTACCAATTAGTGCTAATTACATTTCATTATAAAAACTGGCAGCATAGGGAGGGTGGAGTTTGATCTACTTTTTTCTTTCTTACTGACCTATATAACTCTTGAAAAGTTTTAGTTAACAGAAAACTATATTTTTATTTCCATCAACATAGTTTAGAGGACATTACAGAAAAAAAACGATACCTGGCTAATTGGAGAACTGGACTAAATCACACTTACTGGGAGGCCTATTCTTCAGCTGAACACATGGAGATTTTTGTACTTTTCTGATAATAGCCAAATTAAACTTGTCAGTAGTCTTATAACTACATTTGGCCTTTGTAATTTCCTTCAGAAGAATGTAGAATGAAACAATACTAGGACATGGAACAATTTAAATTGTTTATGAGTGCTTTTCATTTCATCTCCCCAGTGAAGAAGAGGCTAGCACATACCAAATGCAAAGTGTAGAGTTTGATTTGCAACACCATTCTGAGCCTGAATGGTATTCATCACCCGTAAGCATAAGCTCATGATGAATTTTTCTATGTCCACAGCACACTTGGCACAGTTCATTTTCTTTGCATTATGATACCTGAAGTTCTGCATAAGAGGATCCCAGTGTCTTTCACCTCCAGCTCACAAGTTCATTATTCACTGGTCTATGTAAATTAGGGTGCTCAGCCCCATCAATTTACCCACTGGAAAAGTTCTCAAATTCCACTTTTTGGCCCTTTTCATCAATCTGCCGAAGCAGCCAAGAACAGACTGAGGAGACACACATGTAACTGCCCCTGTGCCTTTGGGGTGGGCAGTGAAGCCCATGGCACAGGAAACCACACAGGGACAGCAAGACAAATTCCTTCCTACCACTGCCTGAACTTACAGCTACAAGCAAGTCCTTTGGACTCAGCTCCCCCAAAAGGTACCTACACTCACAATTGCAACCTGAAGACCCCTGCTCAGCTGCAGTTTAACTCAAGGGCATTTCACAATTTCTTAGCAAAAATTCCAAGGAATTTGGGGGTGTGTTTCAGATGTGGGCTCAGTCTCAGCAGCAGAGGTCCTGTGCTTGCCTAGGTAGAGTGGTACCTCTGTGTACTGGATTCACAGAAATGTGTGAGCTGTCATAATGCTTCTGATAAGAAGGATCTCTTTCAAACCAGAAGGGATGTGCCTTCCTTTGTCCAAACTGAGCAGCTGAGCTTTCCACTCAGGTGCAGAGGAAATCAGCTTTCCCGGCCCTCGGATTCAGGCCCTTGCATTTCACGTCTCTGCAGAGTTTATGCAAAGTGTGTTTGCCTAGAAACATTTAACTAACCCGTGTGGAAAAGTAAAAATTGTGCAGTACCTTTTCCTTGCATGAAGAGCAGCTTTATATATTCCTTCAGGACACAAGGAAAGAAGAATAAGGAATCGCAGTAGAGTGCCCACGAGAGATGAAAATGGGAGAGCTGAAGCAGATGTGTTCAAACATATTCTTTGAAAGGCTATGACAAAAATAGAGCAGCTGGTTGAGAACGCTTCCAGTGCAAATACCCATACCTTTACAGTCCTAAAGGTAGAATAACGGAAAAAGTTAAAATGTCACCATTTTATAGCACTGCATAATGACTTTCTAAGTTGTTGAGATTTGTTATAGTGAATCCTAACTAAATGCCATGCCACACCTTAACTTCATAACACAGTTTGGTGAGAATTAATTTACATTTACCTTACGTATTCCATATCTGCACATTTTTATGTTTCTTGATAGGCATACAGCAATTTATGTGTTAACTTAATTTTGTGGCAAAACAATGGAAAAGCTGCAAGAAGATAGTTGTATCATAGAATTTTTGTAACTGTCTTTGGCATCTGTTTTGATGCACATACTAAAAACCGCAGTATTAAGCTGCAAAACTTTCCCAAAAGTCCGAAATGTGAAGCAACAGCCATATAGTGCAATTTAGTGCGGCCAGAAGAAAGGGACCAGAAAGAAAAGTCTACTAGACAGCACTTGATATTAGCAGACTTTGAAGAAAAACAGATTTGGATTTGAGCTGTTCTCATCTCTAATTTCCGTGTTTATTTTCTACCTTTTTCCTCATAGGCACAAAAATAGCTCTCTTCAGCTATAGCCACATTACCACTGAGTTGTGCCAATTGTATCAGCTGTTCATCTGGCTCTCAGTATAGGCAACAGTTTGGGTTTGTTCAGGTTTCTCCCTGCAGGTGATCCTTTTCTTCCTTACTGGTGCTGCATTTTTGTAGTTAAATATCTGTCAGCTCTTTTCAGGTGAGATAATAACAAATCTAAAGCTGTCTAAAACATGATCACCATTCCCACGTTCTGTTATCACCTGAAATTCCTAGCAACAACAAGATTAGCTTGAATTGAAGACTAAACTAGATTAGGTTCGATTAGATCGTCTCCCTTAGCAAAAAAATCTCCAAACAAAACAAAACAAAACCCAAACAAACAAGCAAAACACCGAATCAAAAATAACATCAACAGCTCTTGAAAGGAGGTGTGTAAGAAGGTCAGGAAAAGCCCATGCCAGCCCTGAATGTAGGTATCGTCAGTGGCTGTCCCCCCTCTCTGGTCCAAAGAGGGGAAGCTGTGGTTTGAGAGCAATTGAAGGCAGGAGAAGGGGAGGAGAAAAAAGGGCATTGTTGGAATTGGGGTGAGTTACCCTGTGATAATCTGGGAACAGAAGATATGGTAGTGAGAGCAAACCCTCTATAGCCTGGAGAAGGAGGGGGCAGCAGACTGCCAGTGACACTGCACGTGGCAACAGCATGGGTTCAAAATGTGCCCGAAATGATGTTGCTTTCCTCTTTTCTTCATGTTCCTGCCTTTGCTGTGCAAGGTCTACTGCACCCTCCAGGGACAACAGCTCCCAGAACAAGGGCTGAAGCCCTGCTTATCTGCAGAGAGGAAGGATTTCTGTCTTTTTTTTTTTTTTTTCTGCATAAGATGACTTTCAGGTATTTAGTATCCCTATGGGAGTCATCTAATTCTTCATGCTTGCTAATGAAAAGTGAATCCAGCCAGGTCTAGTCTTCATCAACAGGTTAATTGGCATAATATAAAATATTCCTTTTTATTAAGCTTCATGCCATTTAAAGTTTTGTCCTTCTTTGTAATTAGACATTAAAGTTATATTATTTATATGAGGTGATTTTTTTATTTAAAGTGTAGAACACAAACTGAAACATAAACTAATTTTTCTAGTATAGCAATGCCAACACCTTTTTGGTGCATAAAGCATCAGGTATTGTATATGTGGATGGGACTATGTATGGTGGCGAAATGGTAAGAGCTTCAGATGACATGCTTTCAAAACCTAATGCTAATTAGGTCTTCATCTGATCAGACCTTTAATGTGTCCCTGACCTCTACACTTCTCTCAGTTGCCCCAGTGTATTCTGAAGCATATTAGTGTTTGGTTAAATCCAAGTTTTCAGAAGGGCATACAGTTTTCTTGTGGTGGTTGGTTCAAACAGTTACTTTCCACGTGAAAATAAGATCCCCAACTATCCAAATTGCATTTGTCAACTTCAGCTCCTACATAATGATTTTTCGGAATTTTTTTCATTTGGACTTTCCCTTACCTGTATCTGGAGTACTTTTTCTCATGAAAATACTTCAATAGCACATTTGAACCACTTCACAAGGTTCTTTAAGGTAAGCTCAGCTGACCGAGATCTTCGAATTTCTTACACTAGGAGTGTTAAAAAAGGAGCTGTCTGAGCAGCTCCGAGGCCACCTGGCACAGGGGAAGCTCAGCAGGGGAGGCTGACCCCAGATGATCTAGGTGATCTTTAAGGTCCCTTCCAACCCAAACCATTCTAGGATTCTGTGATATGACAGACATGCCAGGCTGCCTAGTCCCAGCTGCCTGAGCTAGTGGTCCATGTGATCTGGACCTGTTCAAGCCACCACTGTGCTCACCACTGTTGCAGCAGTAAAGGAAAAGCACTGCTGGGCAGGGATGGCCTTGGCTGAGCTTGCTCCTCCATCATGAGCAGCAAGGAGATGGGGGCTTCTGAGTCCCCACCTTTGCCAGCCACTGCCACCAGCTTGGCTCTGCTGAGCTCCTGTGTAAGGGAGGGAGAAGCTGGTGACAAAGTAGGAAAGGCTTCACTCAGTCCTGAGAGGAACGGGCAGGAGGAAATGGAACAGTCCTCTCTGGAGACGTGGTTCCTTCTCTTCTTTGGAGCAACAAACTTCAGGCTTGCTTTCAATATTGAGAAGCTTGTAGTAGCCCATGACCTTTTTCAAAGGGGTTACTCCATGCTGGGTGATGATGGTCACCAGCCCCAATTCTGACTTTGTAGGGAGCTACCTCTGTCCTGCTCAATGGTAGCTACCCACAAAGTCCCTGATGAAAAGCCCGAACTGCTTTGTGCCCAGGCAGAAAGGAACTCAAAGAGTTCACTGTCACGTCTTTTTGTCCCCTCTCCATTCCCCACACTTCACAAATGCTCATCTATAATTGATTATTATATGTTGCCTTTACTTATTGATTGTACATCACTACTTATTCCTAATTGCTGCTTTCCTTTTTTTTTTCATGGAGTCTGGCTAGCCTATCAGCCAATACTGTCATCTTCCTTGGCACTGCAGTAACAGCTTTTTGGCTATTTAATGAGCTCTTCTTGAAAGAGTTCACAGTTCTTCCTCACATTTGCTTCTTCTGTTCTATTTTTCTCACTATCAGTCTCACCGATTTTTCTTCATCTCTGGGAAACTGATTCTTCTGAAACACTAAAAATGTATAAAAGTCTGTTTTCTTTTTGCCCATTTTGAATACTTGCAAGCAGTGATTACCACTCCATGGCTGACCACTCAGCTTTACCTGTAACAGAAGGGTCCAGACTAGATTTGGTGTAGGGTGAATGTTCTAGATTAGGAAGTTACCCTTGTAACTTTTAGGAAAAAAATGCCTTAGGAATAGTCTCAGAGGATATTGCAGTTCTTTTCATGCACAAAACCTGTGAAGAAAGGTGGGATTGTATATGAGAAATTTTGTTGCAACTGATTTGAATCCAGGAGTTCTGTTCGGTCCATCATAGTCAAGTCAGAAATTATTTTTCTAACATTTGAGACTGTTTGGGTAGCAGGTTGTATTTCAGCTGATGATTTATTTATAAATCTGAAGAAAAGGATTGTCTATCACTGCAAATGCAGGATAAATTTTAAAATTTCACTTATAACCAAAATTGAGTTACAAAACTTCAGCATATATTTTATTCACAAGCCTTCTTCCTAATACATTATTTAGCAAACATAACATTATCTCATTATATGTGGTCTTTGCCCCAAAGAGTTTGCAGCCTCATTCAGGCTGCAAAGATTTTTTAGCAGTGGAAAGCATAATGAAGTAATTAGTTTTGAAATAAACAGACATCATTTCAGATTAGAGAGGATGCACATTAATTAAAGCATCATCCAGAAAGCTTCATCTGCAAGGCATGCGTTCTGCACCAGCAATGGCAAGAGATGATACATGAAGGATTTCACTGAAAGCAGAGGCCAATTCCTTTTAGATTATGACAGTGAAGTAATTTTACCTATGCCAAGATCATAGGTCCATCAGTAAAATTCAAAGGATAGTGATTTCAAAAGCCATACATTATGTTTAACCCTTTTTACAATATATTCAGCACACTTTCCCGTGGTTTGATTTTGCTGGGAACTGAAACCATAAAAGTATTCAGTCCTCAGGTAGAGTTACAGCACCGAGAATTATTCTACCACAGTTCAGTGCAATTTACCACGCCTCATAATGACTGAATACAGGCAGTCCATGAATGCAAATGAGAAGAATAATTCCATTAAATTATTTTTGTAACTGCATAATTTTAGTAATTAAAACCTTTACTTATACCAATTCAGGAATGAGCAGAATATTCTATTAATGCACTGTACTTATTAAATTTTTGAGGCTGACTAGTAAATTTGTGGGTGACGCAAGCCATAGTTAAAAAGCTTTGAGGAGAAAAATGGTCAAACAGCATTTTGATTAGTACAAATATATTTATGGGAATTGTGTCCTCAAATTCAGTTTGGTGGGAACAGATGGGCTTTTTCACGTACCTGATTCTATGGTTATTTTGCTGTGCTTCAGATGTTCCTGAGGCACAGGTGTTTCTAGGCAACATTTACAGAATTCCCTGAGGAAAAATATCAGCATAGGAAAAGCAAAACTAACAGCTGCCTGACCTAGACCCTGTACTGAGTTAGCATGTTGTCTAGTTCTTCAGTCATTCAAGGCTAAAGATATATGCTTATTTATTTCTTTGGGCTTTGTGTCAAGCTTTTAGGTTATGATTTGCAAAAACAGTGAGAAACCCAAACAGAGCAAAGCCCAAGCGATATGTAAGGGAGCACTGAAATGAAGATGCTCATCAAATACTGATAATCATTGAGTCATCTCCATAAACAAGACCTGAAAAACAAACGCAACAACGCACATGCAGTACATTAAAATCCTGACTTTATATATATATTATCCTGCCAAAACCCCCTGGATATCTCACAAAAAAAGACATATAAGGAAGCAAGAATCTGTACAGGATTTAACCACGGTGTCTGATCCCAGGTTAACTTAAAGGAAAATGAGAGAAATCACCTCACCTTTCATAATTCATTAGAAACGTAATTTATACACTACAATTGATTCAGAGGAGTACATGACACTTTTTTCATTGCCTCTTCTCTATTTCTCTGCCAGAAAGCTCTTATATCTCAGCTTCTTACAAGATTGTTAAATTACTAGTCAGAAGAACAAACCTTTCAAAAGATTTAGAGGTTTTACCTTCTGGATTATGCACCATGGTAATTTAATGCTAACGTGCTGCGGTGCTGACTAAGGCAATTTCATTCATAAGAATTTATGGGCTATACGGAATACATCCCAAATTATGATTTTAATTATCTGATGAATTGTTTTGTGAGCAGGGGGACTAATGTTGCATCCATGTACTTCAAGCCCCCCCTCCCATCCCAGGCATCCCATCTCTCTGCTTCCTTTTGCAGCCCATGGCTGTGGCTGGGACAGAGCTGCAAACATCCCAGCCTTTGCTGCTGGTTCCAGACAAAACCTGCAATGGGCTGATTCTACAGGTAAAACTAGCATGCACAAAAGAAGAAACAACTGGTTAATTGTCCTGGTAGAGAGAGGCTTTCTTTTCCTGAAACCTTCACTAGTTAATCTATTCTCATTGCTATCCAAGCAAAGGCAGGATTGCCAGAACAGCTTTAGGCACCTGCAGGAAACCAAGATCACAGGTCCTTTGTAATTCATGGGGATTTGCCTCTGGCCTCAGTAGTTGGAGGATCATTATTGAAATCTTCCCGCACTCTGTTTGCTCCTGTTTGTACTAGCACAGGTTATCTTTATTGTACCTCCTATGCTTGATCACAGGTAAGTACACATTCCAGCATTACAAACAGAAAAGTCCTTGGGAATACACAATTCTGAGAATATACAATTTACAGTTTCACCTTATCTGTGCTCTGCTCTGACTACAAGGAAACGAATCATAAAGAAAAAAACACAACAACAAAAAGGAGTACAGTGGGGTGAAATTCTGTTTTCTTACTCTGGAATCACTCTCTGGGGTTATGCAGCCTAGGTAAGTGGATTTACACTCAAGAAGATTAGAGCAGATTTAATTCCTAGACTGTCCTAGACCCATATCTACGTCTTATCATTGTCATGGTTGCAGTACACTGTTAAAACTGTTGAGGAATGATAACTTTATTTAACATTGTCCACAGATCTGTAATTTCAACTGTAAAACAATTTGAGCTGCTGCTGAATTAGGCCTCTACTTTGGTTCTTTAAGAAAAAAAGATGTTCATAGCCCTAACATTTTTGCCTAAGCATCATTCATAGTGCTTCTCACTCATACTGGCACTACTTTCACTTCAACTCTGATCATGCAACATCTTAGATGGCTTTAGAAAAGGAGAAATACAAAGCGGCTTCTGATCTTTCTAGTAGCAGAGCAAATTAGGAACCTCCCTGGAAGTGACTAGAGTTACTGCAATGGAAACTACAATTAAACAAACTCCTATCACAGGAAATAGTGTCTAATCATGCCCCACTGATGGGAAAGAGAATGATCTCACACACCTGCACCCTGCTTCTAGAATCATAGAAAATAGGATCACCCGAAGAGGTCCTCTGTGACTTTCTAGATCATTGGTATGTGATCCTGTGGTATCCCACAGAAGTATGTGACATTCACTGTGGATATAGAAACCAGATTATTCCCACCATCTTTGTAACTTCTCTCTAGGCAGTAGCTGAAGACTTAGTAGTAACTAACCTATATCGTACTTCTATCTTCTCCAGTGTAACCTCCCCCATTCCTTCAGTAGTTTCTTATATGTCTTTTTTTAACTAGATCTTTGATCATTGTCTTTGCCTTCTTCCAAATTCTCACCAGTTGGTTTAGATCTGTTTGCACTATGGTATGAGGAGCTGAACACAGAAACTTGAAATCAAAATGACAGCGCACCCCACTAGGTGTAGCTGCCTTTTTAGGAAGCATGGTCCAAGGCACACATCTGGAAGACAGCATCATAGGTCTTCTCATCTCTGCAACTTTCTTTCCAGCCTCGGTAGTATCTTTATCAGCTCTTTCTGTTAGACTACATATCCACCTGTGATAATAATTCTGGCATCATTGCAAGCTCTTACTTCTTGGTGTTCAGGTGCAATTTTTGTCAATAATTCTAAAATAGAGGAGTTCCTGCACACTGAGAGAAGCTGGACTAGTTAATGCCCTGAGACCAAGCCTCTCCCTCTGGCTGAATTCTCTCAGTATTTAGACTCACCCTCCCTGCTCTCCACTGAAAAGTTTGCTGCCAGCTTTGTTTATCATACTGCAACAATTAATTTCCTATTACTTTCCTGTGATGACGGATTAACCTTTTCAAAGACCTGAGGGAAGACTCCAGCTGTGAAGAGAAAAGCAAAACCACGGTGGGCATTGTCATTTGCCGGCACCGAGGAAGTCTGAGAGTCTGCTGCCTGCTCAGAGAATCCCTGAGTGGGCATTTCCATGTAAAGTGCTTCACATCGTGCTCAGTTGCCTAGAATTGCAGATTGGAAAGTTAAACTCTGTGCACAGACACCGATAAAATAGAAGGTTTATACACACAACGGAAGAAAGACTTGACCACCATACAGTATTTAGTATTTGAATTAACCCCATTCAAACTGCAAGAGGAGGAAATCCATTAAAACTAAATCACATTATAGTGTTTATGCTTATGTCTTGCATAAATGTCTTGCTCTCTATAAAGTTTGACTCTGATGAGAAGGAAAGCTGTGTTAGGAATGATTATGTGCTTATTTTCATAGAAATGATCCGCCAGTTCCTGATCAAAACAAGAGAGAAGCATGCTTGAAAGATATCAGCCCTTACATCAGATTGCCACACTCATTTTCTTCTACAAAGTCTTGAGATAAATCTGAAATGTCTTTAATATCTCAGAAAAATATTTGTTCTCAACTGCGCAATGGTAAGTTTGATGCTGAAAACTCCAGAAGCTATGGAACAACATCTGTTTTTGGCAATATTTAGGTTTCTGTCCTGCTTGGAGTGCAATCGCTGAAGAATCTGATCTATGGCAGCAAAGTGGATATAACACCCTCTGTGAAGCAGTCAGACATGAATTCATTTGGACAGAGAAGCCAGCGAGCTGCTGATTCTCTCTCTTTACCCTCTCCCCATTGTCTAAAACACATACAGCAAATAAACCCAACCCAAGCCCCAAAGCTAAAGAAAATACAGATGTAGTTCCACATTTAATTTAAATAAGCATTTGTTTGAAACATTACAAGCCTTCATATCCAGCAGCACTAAAAAGCCTAAAGCAGAAAACACATAAAAAAGCAATCATAGCTCACATCCAGGTACAAAAGGCTGCTATCCATGTGCAGTTCACCAAGACTTATTCAAATACCTTCTGAAAAAACTGCTCCACATTCTACTGCAAATCTCAGAATAAAGAGTAAAAAGGTTACTTCACATATATCTCAGCAATCTCATCTAGTTGGACTTGAAGAGAATAAGGTATTTTCTAGGTGTCTTGGACAAGATATTCAAAATTTAAATCCATTTAGGGTCATTAGACATCTAGGAAAATTTTAACATTCTCCCTCTTCATCTGTAGTATTTTGTTTACAGTAAATAGTGAAGATCTCATACTTCCTAGTGCTGAGATCTTGGTCTTCTCCTAGATAATGCCCTTGCAGATTTGCTGGACAGGGACATAAGTCTGCAATTTTTTGTGGGAGGTATCACGGCTCCCACTGCTATGAGGATACTCACTGAGTACATTGATGTTTTTCTGTGTTGTAGCAGAGAATTTGAATAGCTCTATGCTCAGACCATCTATTTCCTTTCAAAGTCTATATGGCTGAATTATATGGCACAGAACAAATATTTTATATTTAAATAGAGTAAACAGGGAATGCCACAGTGGTATGATGACATGAATTTGTTTTTTTAACAGGAACATGGTTTGCTACAACCATTTCAATAGAAAGATAGCTGGATGAGCTTGCATGTTATTAATTCCTTGTCACTGTGAAAAAAACCTAGTGATATTGTATTTTACTTTGCCTTTTTTAAAATGAGTTTGACTTTTCTTTAGTTGAATTCCTAAATATCAGGGGGAACTTAGTTCAGCTGAACTGGTCATGCTGAGTCATAACAATTCAAAAATTGAGCAGACAGAAATCTAATTATCCCCTGGCTCTCACAATAGATCAAGTCTTGCTGGGCAAAGGTTGGTGTGTATGACTAAATGACTTCGGAAATCTTATCCATTCAGATCCTTCTACCTAGTTATTTTGCAAGGATCAAGTAATTGTCCCAAACTCCAGTTTTCACATTGCCTCCTGCACTTTCAAAGTAACTAGATGTAATCTGATCATACAGATGAGTCTGTATCCCTTTTAAATGGCATTGTGCAAATTATGTCTGCTTTATCTAAAAAAAAATTGCAGCCAAGAAGAGTCATGTACTTAAAACTGTCAAATTAGTGTGGCTGCATCTTCAAGGTATGTGTAGCTGATATATGCAAGGCAGATAACATCAGTGGAGCAGTTCCCTGTAAACCAAGTACTCCAAAGTGCCCAGGTCTCCTTGTGGTTGTACAGCAGGTGAGATCGGGCTTGTTTGCAGAAATCCTCTCCTCTTTTTTCAATATTGATCACCAGACCTGGTGTGCAACCCAGCGCTTAGAGTAAGACTGATGTACTCCCAGTGATTTCCCTGTGGTCTGGACACTTCTATAAGCAAAACCCTAAGAAAATGGATCACTGACCTTGAGAAACTTCAGAGTCTGGGGTTGACACATCCAGAAGACACGGAGCAAGGCAGTTTTGAATAGAATCTGGGAATAGAATCAAGCAAAGCAACCCTCTGAACCTATTCAAGAAGACACATGGCTGTTTCTACAAGTGGGAGCCTTGGCTCATGTCACTGAGCCTGGATGCTGCCTCTGTCACTCAGAAGAGCAGAGTGGGGGTCTGTACACTGCATCTTTGCAGTCCTTGCTTAGGCAGAAGTGAACCCACTCTGTTCATGCTCCAATCTAACACAGAGACCTGGTGTTATCTCACTGCAGAATTTGATAATACGCATCCATTTCATTAATCCAGGCTTACAGACAGGTCCAGACACAACACAAGTTATCTCATAACCACCCCCACAAGAACAAGTACTCTGGCCACATCAAACATGAGAAAAATGTTAACTCGCTCTGAACAAGGACCTTGAGCCAATGCACATATTCACCACAGAAACTAATGGCACTTTCCTTGGCACCTGGGGTTCACGAGGAGTCTAACTCAAGGAGTAGCCATGAACTACCCTTCACTTCGACGCGTAGTGACAAAACATCATGACAAATTTATATAAACACCTTCAGGAGAGGAGCTGACCGTATTACTTGCAAACTCTGCCTGGAAAGTGATTCTGTGCTCATATCCAACATACACAGACATATGGGAACAGTGGAGTATTAGCAAGATCATCATTCAAACTCAACAGCTTCATGAAGCTCTGTGCTGAAGAGCAGTTTTTGTGACTGAACTTTTAGATGGCACAAAATGGAAGGATGGGAGCAAGAGAAGAAAAATATAAAATTAAAACTTCTTCCCACTTAGCTATCTCCTTAGATTCCTCTCCGTTTAACCTTAATTAGTTGATTAACTTCTCTTGGTTGTCCCAGGACAAGTAAGGCTAGAGGATAGATTTGGAGACTGATAAATCTACGTTTGGGGACCATCCAATCATGCTGATGTGATTTACTGAAGGTCTGAAGTAGATTGCTGATATCTAATTAGAAAAATGTCCCACCCTGGAAAAAAGTATTTTTCATTACTTCAGCAGTTTCCTAAGATATCTATGATGGCTGGCATAGCACATAGATCACGATTTGTGTGCGATTTGACATCACTGTGTGATGTCTCACTCCTAAAGGTCATTGACCGTTAATTAATATTTCACTGTACATCCATCTTTTGGGGGATATCTCCTCAGCTTGCCATCTGGAAGGTTAATAACAGACAGATTTGCAGACCATGCTGCAACACTCAGATCCAAAGATGAATTTCAGACTCTAGTGATTGCTGCAGCTGTTTAGAACTGCATTTTGGATGGTTTGCAGAGAAAAAGGGCCCCTTCTGAAAGTTGAGTTCAGTGTCAAGGCTTTAACAGGGTCTGATTCCAGTGCTGGAGACGCTGATGTTGATGACTCTAATGCTGGACATGTCAATAATAAGAAAGGGTCATGTGAAAAGATAGCAAGGGATTCTTTGTGGTCATCTGAGTGGAGAGAGCAACTGAGTCTCCTGGATGGACATCACCTGAGGCTGCTTTGACAAGCAAACAGCTTCAGCAAGTATTTTCTATCATCTTCCCTTACGTGGTGTTGAGCCTCAGGATTGGAATTCAGGTGCAGATAATAACACAGGTAGGTTACTCTTTTAGCATCAGAGAGAGAAAGATAAGCAAAAGCTTCCTGAACAGTGGACTATTATAGCTCCTCAGTGACTCTTTGGAATGTTTTGGGGGAGCTGCTGTTGATACACTCACAGCTATGGCACTGGAAACACATAATCCCTGGGATGGCATTCATAAGCATGTGTAACCCAAACTCCTTCAATGATCTCAGCTCCCTCTTTTCCAAAGAACACCTCACTTCATTGTATCTCTTAGCATTAAAGAACTGGTGTTTGTTTGTGCCTGGCATTCGTAAAGGTCTCTGAATCAACAAATCCTATGCTTCAATATTGGTTTATTGCTTTTGTTGTGTCTTACAATCTCAAGTAATTTAACCATTTTTTGCATCCAAGCTATTGTCTAAGAGGTACAGAGGAGCACAATGACACATAACCCAGGAATGCTGTTCATGCTTGGAAAATGATGTTGCACACTTCACCCTATAACCCACGTGGGACTATAGTCTTTTACCACACACAGATTATCAGCCACTGAAGGGCAAAGATGCTTAATCAAGCTGAATTGTCCCATGTGCATGGAGTCTTGTTTCCTGGTAACATGTTACAGCCCATATAATAGAAAAACAGCATCCAGAACTGTAGGCAGAGTTCCCCGGAGAGGAAAAATTTGCAGCTAGAGAAAAGGCTGCTGTTTGGTACATTATTCTGGCACTGCTTAGCATTTTGATCTATTTCTGCCTGCGAAGACAGCTCATGATGAAGAAGGTCTCACCTTATCAGCAATGGACAGCAGCTGCTGCACAGGGAAGGGAGGTCTTTAGGTGATCAGCTGCGCTGGGAATAATTTGAAGAGATGAGAGTTAATTAGTCCAGGATAAACCAAGAAGGGATCTGATTAGCTAGAATACTAAAAGCCAATTACTTACAGAACACATCTAAATGGCTTTATAAATCTAAGAAAAGACAGCATCTGATAGCTTTTCCAACACGTGAGCCCTGATCACCATAAAAACTACCTCTTCTTGCCCTCCCCTAGAAAATTTAGTTCTGGATGAGGGCAGATTTGGGAAGGGTTTTGCTTTGTTTGGTTGGGGGGTTTTTAATAAGTAATTTCTATAAGGATTTGTAAGATACCCAGCTACTCATGGGCAGGCTTTATTGTAGAGAAAAACTCATCACCACAAAGCATGATTTTTTTGGAGAATCGCTATTATGAGCAAACTGATTCCCCTTGTGAACCCAAGTTGTCCCTTCTTCAAGTGGAGTTGGTACTCAGGCAATCAGGCTACCGTGGTAACTGCATCAGGTCAGCCTCCTACCAGCTGGTCCCCTCTTCTCTGGCAAGAAGAAAATGTCCTGTGATTAACTAATGACCTGATGATTTCCTTCCCATGGGCTGTGCATTATTATATCTACTAACTCTCCCTGTGGTCTTAGCCTGTAGCTGAAGGGCTAAGAAATGCATTTATGGACATTCGTACACATTCAGTAGCTTGCACAGCATTTATATAAAAACAAAAGGATGATCAAGGCAGGCAAAGCTAAAAATGCAGGCAAGAAGCAGACCGTCTGTGGGCTGGTGTGTGGCTGCCTCTGCGGCTGCTAACACTCAATTCCAGCTGGACTGTCAGCTCCTTTCTTGTAAGCATAGTGTCAACGTAAATTGACAGGAATCCCCGGGATTCGAGCCTCAGAATGTACTCCCCTATGAAACGCTAATTGTTCACAACAGGACAGGTACCACAGGAGAGGATGTTTGACTAATTGCATATCAAATTGCACCCAAGCCAAAAAGCAGTCGCAGAAGAGGCAGTATGAAATTTCAGATAGGGTGAAATGGGATCATGTGAATGCATGAACTCAGCCACTTAGGTTCTGCTTAAATTCTCACTGTAAATACCCAGCAGAATTTGCAAGGCCATAAGCTGCTGCTCTGCGTGAATGTGAATTGCATCCATAGCATGTATGAACCATGCCTTGTATAATTCATGAGAATAGCCACACGGGGTCATACCAAAGGTTCATTTAGCTCAGCATCCTCTCTCTGATTCTGAGTCTGAACAGTGAAAGGTGTATAGCAAAACAGCATAAAAAATGGGGTAAGCATAGCATGCTCCTTCCTCTGGTGTACTCTCTATTTGCTGACAGTCACTAGTTCAGGGACTTCTGGAGGCTGTTACTGCTTCCAGGAGCTTAATGGCCCATAAGAGACCTTTCTTACTGATTCTGTCTAATTGCTTCCTCTGCCCATCTTGCTTATATCCAAAATATCTTCTGGCAAGGAGGTGCACAATTTAACTATATATTGTGTGCAGATGTTCTTCCTTTCATTTATTGTGGTTAATAATTTCATGTTTTCTCCCTAATTCTGTGTTATAAGAAAGAGTGGACTATCTTTCCTTACTCATTTTTTTCAATTTCCCCTTCTTCTCATGGATTGCTCTATATTACTTGGAGAAAATTAAAACTTGTGCTGTCTGATCTCAAATATTAAGGTGATAAGAGGCCACACCTATTTGTTAACTTTCAGCTGTATATAGTGGACCTGCTTTGAATTCCAGGTGCAAGAAATGGTCTCTCTTTAGTGTTCAGCCTTTGAATACAAATTACAGCATAAACCTGCCTCCAGCATTATTATCCATTGGGCTACTGGGATTTAGAAACTCTTTGTATCTTGCCTGGTTACTATGACCATTCTCAAAGTCTGCTGTGTCTGTGCATTGTACCAGCCCTGTAAGTGTAAGGCTGGGCTTTGTGTTGCCTTAAAAGGTACAAGACTTCAATGAAAATCTCTCCAATTCAGACACTGAGGTTTCAGCAGGCCCCTGGTTGTGAAGACCAAAAAGAACCCAAAAACCTTGGATCTAAAAGAAAAACAATCCTGTTTCCCCTTTTTCTTCATCTTCATATGTAATTTTGTGCAAAATGCTGCTATGAAGGTCTCCCACTGCAACTGCTCCACCCATCAATGGCTTCTCCATCCTATTCAAAGTTTCACATGTATCTAGTCTCATTTTATGCATTGTACCCATCTCCCAGTACTGTACCAGATGCATCTTCCTGATTGCTTGCCATGGGCAACAGTCATTTTTCCTCAAGGGAAAGCCACATTCATACATCAATTCTCCACCTTTATGCCAGAGACTCTCTCCCTTACTTCTTGTTTTCAAAGCCCCTCATACGAAATGCAGAATGGGTAAGAAATGGCAGAAAATCAGAGTACTTGCATTTTGTATTCATCTGGCACTAGTTTGAGTGGCTGTGCAAAACCACAAGCCTGGAGTTTTTAGGCCCCCAGCTCTCATCACTCTCACAGCTCTGTTTCTGTTACAGATCTTTTCCCTTTGCCCTGTCTGCATTCGACTCACAAAGGCAGGAAAAAGTGATATTTACAGTGCTCCGTTTCTTATTTCCAGTGTCTGGGAATATTAACAAGTCAGTACACCCTGACAATGGTTCACTTCAAGTGTGGAGCATTGCCGTTCTCATCAAGGGCAAAGAACCTAGCGCAGTTCACAAGAGCTCGGGTTTTTAAAGCTCCTTTGTAAAATTACATTTCTGCAGACAACAGAACATTTAGTTGAGTCATTGTGTGCAACTGAATTAAATCTTCCAGTTGCAGTTCTGTGTAATCGGTGGGGGGTTCATAATCTGAGGGGAATATTTAAACCACCCCATGTGGAAGTTTATCTCTGACAGTGGCCCGGCAAAAGCCTGGGCAGCAGCAGATGGGCTCCACCATAGAGCAAAGGGTTAGGGCAACCCTCTCCTTCTCCTCCTGCTGATCCCTCCTGCTGCAAAGGAAAAGAGAGCAAGATCCCATCAGCGACACACAGGGGACAAATGAACTCAGCTCCTCACGGCTTCATCTGAGGAGCAGGGACCCATCCACCCGAATCTGGAGACAGAGCTGAGGCAGGCAGCACTTTGAGTGCTCAACACGATTGAAGGGTCCTGAGGGCTCATCTCTCTCCTGCTGCAGCATGATAAGCACCGACTTCCTCTAGGCAAAGGGCAGCAGCAACAGCAGCATCCTCTTCAGTCCTGCAGACATGGTAATTGAGGAGAAAAAAAGACCCATCCTGCATTTTTTCCCAAAATTCACCTGGTGAGCAGCAAAATCCCCTGCCATTTCCAGACAGGGCCATTGGAAACCCTCTCTTGGAATCATCCTGCAAGAACCAGGCTGCATTTCAAGAGCAGCCCTGCAGCAGAAAGGACCACTGGTGAGGTGCCACCCAGCACCAGCAGCCTGAGTGTGGCACAGCTGGGACCTTCTGCCCTCTGGAGCTTTCAGACCCACATGTCAGCTTTCCTCCCAACACCACAAAGAAGGCTGTGCCAGTGTGTCTGGTGGCTCCCCAACCCTCTGTGTTTCCTAAGTGTCACTGCAGAACCCTCTCTTCCTCCTTCCTGCACGAGCCCACCCCACTGGCCACACATCGCTGGCACCCTGGCAGAGCCAGAGGCAGATGAGAGACAGCCATTCTCACCTCTACCTAGTCTCCCAGGCTCCTGGCACAGAATGTCCTCCACTGGGAAAGGGAGAAATAGTGGGAGAAGGTGAGCAGTGATGCCTCTGCTGCTCAGTTGGAGCAGCAATGCTCAGGGATAGAGCCCAGAGTAGTGAGACACAGCATAGTAGCAGCTCCTCTCCTTCTCCACAAATTTGGTGGCGGTGGGGGAGGTGGGTCACTCAGGCATTCTTCATTCCTGATGGTGTACTGTGCACCAGGAAGGGACTGGGAGAGAGCTGTCTGAGCCCCAAGCCATCTCTCCTCTCCTGTCAGGCGGCTCTGCCCAAGCACTGCCTGCAGCCACACGGTCACCTCTCCCAAGCTGGGGAGCTGCATTCCCACTCCAGCTGCACCTGGAGCATCCCCCTGGATGGTTTACCCCAGCAGTGTGCCCACCCACAGCTGCAGAAAGAGAGGAGAACCAGTGTCAGGCCCCGCTGCCCCTCAGAATGTGGGCAGGTATGTGCCTGCACAGTCCTGCTCCATGGGGAAGAACACAGGAGCAGGACAAAGCCTCATAGTGAGGCAGGACAGAGGCACTGCTCAATCCCTAGATCCCTCTGTTCTGCTTTTTCGGTTCCCTTCTGGGGAACAAAAGGTGACCAGGGACTGTAGGGTGTGGAAATGTCCCCATCCCTCCCCGCTGGCATGCTGCCCATTCCCTGTTCAGGGTCTGCACAGAGGGCAGAGCCCATTCACAAGGTGGTGTGGGCATGGCTTGGAGCCTCTCCTGACTGCAACTGCCAAACCCTGGAGAGGACAGGAGCCACCACTGCACCGCATCACCCAACCCTGCTGCAGGACATATCACCCTGACTCACTTGAAAATGGCAAGGCAGGAGCCAGTGGGCCAGACAAGGATGAGGGAGTTGCTATCCTTGCTGCTGCCATCATCCATCATTTCTTCTTCCTTCCCCACCTCCTCCTTTCCACTGCTCAGCAACCACAGTTCCCAGGGCAGAGCTCAGACCAGAGAGACACACGGCATGGTGGCATCTCATCTCCTTCTCGAGGAATGTGATGGATGGCACACACACAGAGGGGAATCAGGACACAGCCAAGGGGAAGGTTCACCTCCCTCCACCCGCTGGCAATGCCCTTTGCCTTGGGCTTCACTGCTGGTTCCTTTGGACCACCACCCTTCGGACCCAGCCACTCAGTCTATTTTCCACCCACCTCCCAGTCTGCTGAAGCAGCCCATGAGGCTTCTCCGTGAGGCTGTTCTGGCAGACAGTTTGGAATGTCTTCCTGAAGAGGACAATGGCCACTGCACTCCCCTCATGTCCCAAGGCAGTCATTTCACCACAGGAGGTTATTAGATTGGGCAAGCAGGGTTTCCCTTGCTGAATCCATGCTGATACCTAGTTCCAATCACCTTCTGGTCCTTTGTACCTCCGGGATGTGCTGTGGTATTCCCAACACCTCCATGAACATAGGAAATCCTTTTCTTATCAAATATAATAATAATTTCAGGGTACCCGCTGAGCTTGGCCTTATTTTTGGGGAGTTTTTTTTTGCGGATTTTTTCAAGCCTCTCCAAGAATGTGGCTGTGAACACTAGAGCAAACATTTAACAAGATGTGCGGGCTCTGTCCTCATTAGTCTAAACAAGAGAGGAGAAGCAGTAGATGCATGCAGAGCAGGCATTGCTGAATGACGTGGAGTTAATTTGAGGTTAGATGAGGGAAGCCTTTGATTGGCAGGCAGCCCTACATACTAAAGGGCACTGATGTGACCCAGTACATATGACTCCTCAGCCACATTGCATTGCCTATTGCTCCAGTGTCCTTCATTGGAATCTGATTCTGAAATACCCCAAAAAAGACAATGGCAACTGGAAAAGAAATTTTAGACCAATTTGTCATCAAAGCCATTTTAAACCTGAATTTACCTTGTGTTTGAGAGCGTATTTCCTTAAGCTGTGTTCACAGAGCTCACTGTGATAATGTACATTCAGGACATTTTTTTCCTTGAAGGTTTGTTGTAATATCACCCACATTCTACAGAAAGAAAACAGAGATACAGGGGGAGACTTGCTCAAGGTCAGAGCAGGCTGGTGTGGTGGAAATGAAAAAAGCAAAGAAACAATGTGGAAAAGATGGGTCTGATGTGTACAGGAGGCACTTGAATGACAGGGATTTACACATGTATTTATATCAAGTCTGAAATGAAAATACTGTATCAAGACTATTTACATTATCTCTTCTCTTTATTCTTAATAATGGCAATGATGTGGCTTGAAAATAGAATTACTTTGACCTTAAACATTGAGTTGATATTTTCCTTAGGGATTTTTAACTTCTGATTATCATTCCTTGCACTTCTCATCTCCTCTTTCCCCTTCTCAAATTAACTGCCATTTATTTATGACACTACCCACGTCTGAGCTGCCAGGATGTCTCCTCTGAGCAATATTCCCAGAGTATTTTCCACTGAGGTTTAGGAGCACACCTCTTCCCTTAGTCGAGCCACAACTGCCTCCCTTTATTACAAGAAGATCCAGATTCAGTCGCTGTTTTCAGAGAAGTTCATGAACCCTAAGCAGTTGCATGCAGTATTTTGTACAAAATGACTAAAATAGACAGGCTCCTCCACCTGCATGCTGTTTAGCTTGGGGGTAGGTTGAAGTCAGTCCAATATACAAGGTGACACACCACAGTTCTCTCCAGCTGAACAGGATTTCCCAAGGAACACCCAGGGCTAGCCAGCACTGTTGCATGTAACAGTCTGATGCACAGTGGGGAAAGAAAACCCATTTTTCTGAAAAGAACCAAAGATACAGGCATCAACTGTGGGGTGCTTTGAGTCCCCCTGAGAGGCATTATGCCCCCAGCAACAACCCGGAGCCAACAGTGATGCACATCTTGCCCTCAGACCCTTTATAAGATCACAGAGATTTGAATACAGACTCCAGATCCAAGCAGCAAGACTAAAACTCTCTCTGCTTCCTTGGGTAGATCTGTCTCAGACAAGGATGATATGATAGAAAACCCATACGAAGAAAAAGCTATGAAAACTATGTAGCCCAGGGAGGAGAATAATGAGAAAGACCCTAATGCTACAGAGAAGACCACTGTGCCTGTGTGAAGTGAATGAGAAAAAACGTCCATTTTAGGTTAGTCCCTTGGCAAACGCATGGTTCTTGTTCAGTCCTACTGCATAGGACATAAAGCATCTGCCTGGACTCTGTAGTTCTCCAATGCACTCTGTAAAAGAGCCATTTGGCGAGTGTCCCTAACCTATGTTAGCAGCTAGAGAGAAGAAGTCAGAGCTGAAGGCCATGACATCTCTGTTTCAGTTCTATTCTTGATGCAGAAAGACAGTAGGGTTGCATGAGCCAGAACACAAGTTAGAGCACCTCCTACCACCATTTTGGTTTCCAATTAGGAGTATTCAGGCCTCCCATGAACTCAAAAATCGATAGATAGAAGCGCTGAGAGTTTGTTGATTTGCATAACTTTGGCTTTGATTACACTGCTATCGTGAGCAGAATGGGAGCTTCAGACAAAGTTATTATTAGAGAAGCCCTCCTGTTGAGTCACAAAATGCAGAAAGGACCCTCTGCTTTCTAAACTCCTTCTCAGAGAGCAGTCTAGCTGTGACTGGTCTAATCTCAGGCCCAGACTTTGTCAGTGGTTTATGACTAAAGGATTATATAGGTGTAATTGAACCTTTATACAGTTTTGTCCCACAGGATTAAGGATGGCAAACCAAATATACTAATATAAAAATAAATAATTACAATTAGACTAGAAGATCTTAATCAGAATTACTTGCTACACAGTATAGGTAGCTATAACTATTAGTTTAGTGTGATATTGAAGCAATTATATTGCAGCAAACAAAAACAGTTATTAAGTAGAGATTAATGTTACTCTCCCCATAGCAACAACCATGGGCAAATCTCTTTTGCTTGCCCTGAGGGACATCCCCACTCAAGGGAGGAATCTCCAAACACGTTCCAAGAAGGATTATGTTAGAAGACATGAGCCCTGGCACAGTTTGCCCAGAGAAGCTGTAGATGCCCCATCCCTGCCAGTGTTCAAGGCCAAGTTGTACCAGGCTCTGAGCCAAGTGGTCTAGTGGAAGTGTCCCTACCCATGGCAGAGGAGTTGCAACTAGATGGTCTTTAAGGCCCTTTCCAGTCCAAGCCATTCTATGATTCTAAGAAGACCATACCATTAAAAAGTGGGTCTGGGCTTTTATATTATAAAGTGATTATCTTCGGTCATTTCTCCAGGCCGGCTGTGTCAGCCCAGCATTTTGAGATAAGTTATCAGTAGTATCACTTGCTTATACTGTATCAGGCACTTTATCAGGTCTGCCACATCTTCACTATCAGGATGTTTAACTTAGGGATTGATGAGTCAGGCTGGCTTCAGCATTATTCAACACCAAAAGCAGCATGATGCCCCCTTCTGCATTCACCACTGATACCTTCACATACAGGATATTGTTCAAGTTGTTTTACCCCCAATTCCAGGCAGAGCATCCTGCTACAACTGCCCTTCTGAGCAGACACTGAAAACTACTTTGTCTAGAGACTCAAGTCTATAATTCACTCCTATCACTTCTATCAACCTTGAATGCAGATCAAACTTTTTGAAAGCATCTAATAGCAGTTGCCAATTAAGTCATTAGGCTCAGTTATCTTAAATAGATGCAAATTTTACTGCAAAAACTATAAACAGCTGTTAAGAGAGGAGATCTCTTACACTACAAGTGATAAAATACAGCTAATCGGGCAGTGTTTCATCTTCCTAGGGTGAAAATATGGCTGTTGGGAGGATACAAATCTTGAGGAACTTGATCTGATTCCTGTTTCTTCTGAACTCTCGTGCCTCTTGAACTTTGATACTCTCTCTCTTCAGAGAAAAACATCTGAAAAAGGGAAGAACATTAGTTAACCTTGTGCTTCCTTTAGACCTCATCAGCAAGAGTGATTATTGGTTTGAAGGGAGAAAATCCTTCTTAGAATGATCCGAGAGAGTGACCTGAAGGATTGCTGTAATGTAGTGTCTCATACACAGTTTGTGATGGCAGCTACTTGCCCCCTTTGTACTTAATTACAATTGAAATTCATTTCCGGTTTGTAGCATACCAGGCCATAATTGGTGGGCAATATTTTGCTGCCCCAAGCCAGTTACCATTACTTTGACTATACCAGCTTCTCCTTTATTCTAAATCAAGGTTTAAAAGGCAAAACCACGAGGGGCTTTTGCTTGAAGATTATATTAAAAGTATGTCAATATTTTGATTTCAAACACTTTTCCTGTAAATTAAAATTTTGAGGGAAAAAAATTACATTGATTCATTGATATTCCCATTCTGCTTTAGCTCTCCTCTGAGACTGAAAATGTGGTAAAGCTGATTTGTTTCAACACAGAGGCACTTTCTGACAAAAAGAGCATTTTGAAGAATCATTTCTCAAGTAGCTGTTACTCAGGCAGGCTGAGAGCTTTCCAACGTCTCACTCTGCCCACTCTGCTACATGACTATTACAGAAACCCTCCTCTCTCCAAGTTGTCAGTGCCATTCATATTATCGGGACATCAAAATAAAGGGGCTGCTTTATCAGCCAGCAGGCTCTGGGCTTATCAAAATGGTCAAGGGAGCTGCTCTGGAGCAGTTGTATATATATATATATAGGAGACCTGAGCCACCAGCTCCAGGCTTGCATTTGAGTTGCACTCCTGTATGCCTTTAGATAATCTGGAATAGCTGAGGTGCCAGTGACAACCTCAATGGGAGGCGTGTGCAGCTGTGGGATGGCATCACGCAGAGCTAAATGAGAACAAAAATATTCTCTGGCTTTCCCTGCACAGTGAGTCTTGTTCATCAGGATTTCAGGAGGTCAGAGAGGTGCCAGTAGCAGGTGACACAAAGAGACACTCAGCATCAGCTGCTGCTCAAGCACACACAGCTTTATCTGTAACATATTAAGTCCTGATAGAGTGATCCAAGATTAGATAGGAGACTATCAGAGCTGGTCTTATTAGGATGTGATAGAATTAATTTAAAATTACTTATTTAGTGAGATTGTGATGATCAGTGTTGTGTTCTCTCTCCAGATGACAGGGTTATTAGATAGCTTCAGGCTACCTGAGCATATGAAGCAGGAAGGAACTGTAGTTGAATAGCAGACATGTACATGTCACACATAGTACATAAACACCCCTTCCCTTTTTTCTTCCCTTCATGCCCTTTGGCCACATCTCCTTGGTCTTTTACTTGTTTGACCTCTTACATATAGTAAAAAACCACTGACAATCAAGGGTCAGTATAGTCACTTACTACTGCCTGTGAACAATATTAATCAGAATTCAATTTTAGCTGCTGCAACACAGTGTGAAATAGAAGCATTTTCTTCAAACACATCCTGATTTTTCTTTCCCAACCTCCAAAATTTCATTAAAATTACCCAACTTATCTTTCAGTGTTCAGTTCACATACACAAAATGTGTAACAAATAAGAAAAAATTAAAAAACCCCAAACCAACCTCAAATAAAAACAGAATAAGAAATTAATATAATAAAGACATGAAATGTCAGCACTGGGGTACAGCAAAGGCATAGAGAGGGATTCAAATCAGCAATAAAAACCCTTCTGTTTATTCTTCAAAATGTAAACATTTTTTTCATAGTGACATTCAGCTGCTCATAAAAAACAATAATGCAATCCTAAGAGTTAGTCTAATGGTACTCCTTTGCATTCCCTCACCCTGAATTTCTGAATTTTGAGTGGCTCATCCATCTCCATGCTCCAGGGTGCCTTTCCCCACTAGATGACAAGTCTTGCAGGAAGGACCATGGCTGACATGTCTCTCACTCTGGCTCCCTGCCATGGGGTGCAGAGCTGGAGGACGCAGAGAGGGGAAGGGTGTTGCCCGCACTGCAGGTGTACCTGCTGGGGCCAACCTGCTGGGAAGCAGCTCCACAGAGAAGGACCTGGAGGTCCTGGTGCACAACAAGCTGTCCATGAGCCAGCAGCGTGCCCTGTGGCCAAGCAGGCCAATGGTATCCTGGGGTGCATTAAGAAGAGCATGGCCAGCAGGTTGAGGGAGGTGGTCCTACCCCTCTGCTCAGCCCTAGTGAGGCACATCTGGAGTGCTGTGTCCAGTTCTGGGCTCCTGGAGTGAGCCCAGAGGAGGGGAACAAAGATCTTTAAGGGACTGGAGCAACTCCTTTATGAGGAAAGGTTGAGGGAGATGGGCTAGGTCAGTCTTGAGAAGAGACGGCTGAGAGGGAACACCATCGATGTCTATAAGCATCCGAAAGTGGGTATCAAGAGAATGGATCCAGGCTCTTCTCAGCAGTGCCAAGCAATAGGAAGAGAGGCAACGGGCAGAAACAGTGCACAGGAAATTCTACCTGAATATGAGGAAGAACTTCTTTACTATGCGGGTGACAGTACACTGGAACAGATTGCCCAGAGAGGTTGTGGAGCCTCCCTCACTGGGGATATTCCAGAACAGTCTGGACACAATCCTGTGCCATGTGCTCTGGGATGGCCCTGCTTGAGCGGGGAGGTTGGACCAGATGACCCACTGTGGTCCCTTCCAACCTGACCCATTCTGTGATTCTGTGAGAGGACTCTCAGAATCAGACTTTGCTTCCTCTGCCCCATCCATGTACCAGGGCTCACCCAAAACTGTGTCTGGACAGAGGTTTGCCTCAAAGCAGTTGATGTGAGCTGGGACTGGGGTCATGGTTGGGATCCATCCTGTGCTGATGGCTCAATTCTGCACTCATGTCTGTAAGACAGTTCCAGCACTGGTGGGAGTCAGTGGCAGCGTGGTTGTATTGCATACAAAGTTAGGGGCACAGCTTTCTAGCTGGAAATAAAGGATACAGCCACCTGGAAAGCCAGGGGCAATGCTTTATTGTAATTGACTTGTTCAGACATCACTGAGCACCCGTTGTATCACTTTTTTCTTTTCCTAAAGACAAAAATGTATCTCTATAATATTTAAATGTGGTTGTCATAAGATTTAAGTTTATATTTTAAATGGTACTTACCAATTTTAACATGTTTCATTGGAGTTCTTTTTTTAGAAAAAATTCAAAACCTTCTTTACATGTGCTCAGAAATTATCTCTAATTTAAAGTTCAGTGTCAACAAAATCAATACCTAGTAGCTTTTGCAATCTTTCCATGTCTCTTTAAAGACACATATGCAGAATAGAAATAGACATAATGAATTCCACATGCAATAAAGCACCCAAACCAAAACCAAACAAACAAAATCAACAAAAAAATCCAAACAAACAAAACCAAAACAAAACACACAAAAACCCCCAAATGCTAAACCCACTATAATTTCAACCATTAAAATGAGACCATTTCAGCAAGGATAGATCAGACTATGTCACTCAAATCTCAAGTCTCTCTGGGAGAGGAGATGTTTACAACACCTCTCCATTATTTACACATATTTGGCTCATTCTGGCCATGTTTCTAAATCCAGTTTCTCAGTGGAGGAGCTTTAAAATGGGGTGGACATTCCTGTGAGGGTCTTTGACCTTTATTCTCTCTGCTTACAGCTTGTTCTGAACTCCAAGGCAGCCCGTATCTCTCCAGTAGTGCCATGCACCAGCTGAATGGGAGCACCCAGCACATTAGGGCAGAGCCCATGGGGGGCTAAAGTTCTCTTCTATTTGTGAGTAAAACTTCCAGAAAAGTTCTGTTTAAAAATATCTGCCAAAAGTAACTGACACATTATCATTTCAATAGTCCTGCCATGCACAAGTACTCATTGAATCTCTGCAGTTAAACAGTTCCAACCTTGAAATTGCTTTTGTAAACAAGTGATACCAGCTCCTTCATCTGAGTATGTGTTGGTGACATCCTCTTGACTCTTCCCTGTGTAGTGAGTCGTGATCCTCATAGTTCAACTCATGTCCAAAACTAAAATGAATCATGCTTATTATTTTTAGAGCTAGCCATGGGCACTGGCATATGTGAGTATATTCAACAAGGTTGTTTTGAGGATTAAAGCACCCTCCTAATCTGCACTGGAAAGAATGAACTGTTTTATTAGCTGCTCTGACCTTTGCTTGTATTAGAGTCAAGCTTGTGACTCCAGTGATAACTCAGTTTTATTGCTTTTTATTCCTGTTACTCCTATAAACCCTGAAAAGTGTGGTCCAGATTTTATTTCCCTTCTTTATCACCAGGGAAATCGTGTACTGAGTACCCAAACATTTACACTCCATAAATTCACTTAAAGCAAAGACGCCACTCAGGGTCCAGGCTGAAAAAAGCATCAGGGCCTATTTTGTTTTGTGGAACTTGTATTCATCATGATGGTCTGAGTCATCTGCCCAGTTTGATGAGTGTCACAGAGAAAGTTAACAACTCACTTGTTTGGAAACTGGACATATAATTTCATATGGGTATCATGGGTGACAGAAGACACAGGGTTCTGCCAGCCTGCATGCAGAAGAATGTTTTCCTTTTAAAAGAGGACTCAACACCAAGAGGCATGGTATTGCATTTCCAGTATAGCAGACTGTCACACATTAAGAGACATCCCAACCTGATTATTGAACCACAGTGTTTGCAGACATGTGGGCTGAGCAGCATTTTATGTCTAGTTCATGCAGATGGAAGACCCAACCTGCTGAAGAAAGACAGCAAATATGAGAGAACTGGGGACCCCAACAAGAGATGAAATGACTTTCTCAAAATCAAGCCAGTCAAATGTGGCTTGAACAACTGAGGGTTCAACCCTAATGTCCCAAGTCCTATTCTAATAGCAACTGCACAACCAGCCTTTGCTTTCACAGCCTGCCATCCTCCATCCACACGCTCAGAAAGCACAGTGGTGGGAAAGCCACTGGCAGTGCTCTCTGAAGTGCATTGCAGAGGGCAAGCAATAAGATGGATCCTGAGGCCCAGGCAGCCCTTGCTGCTGTTTTATACTGGTTTTAATCTGGCTGTGCTGAAAGGTAATTTTTGGATTTCACTGTTTGCTCAGTGCTCATGGACATGTGGCACCTGGTACACGCCTTATCCAATTTGAAAGCAGATCTGTCTCACAGATCTTGGTTGCTGGAATGGGTGACAGGGAAAATCTCGGGCCGAAGTCATGTGTGGCTGTGATTGTGTTAAAAGGGCTAGATGAAAAGGAAGCATTACAGCTTATAAACCATCACTAAAAAACATGTTTGCAGACAGATATATTTATCCCTTTGGGCAACCAGATGCTTCCCCTTTGAGGACTGATCCCTTTCAGGACAGCTATTTAAATTCTAGTGTGTTTTCATTCAATCCCATAAGTAATCTTCTAAAGCTGTTAGAAAACAAGAGTTAGGAAGGGATGTTTTCAGATGATCTGGGGACTATGGTCACCATTATCATCAGATCTGAAAATCAGAGCCATGAGCTGTCCCCATGCTGCACTTCCTGAGGGAGCCCTAGAGACCCAGGGAAGTTTTTCTCAATTGGCAGAGAGCATGATTATGTGAAATATTTTTAATATATGTTGTAGTGCCCTCAAGCACTAATTATGTTTCTATAAGTTGTCTTCTGCTTTAGAGTGATTTTTACTTGTCAAACATTATTTCAGCCAATTCAATAATTGACCAGAACTGGGCTTTGCAAATACCTTTCACAGTTTCCATTGCCTTATAAATCAATAAATAAAGAATAAACATCTAACTTACCACTCAGTTGTGTTTATTTAAGATGCAGTAAAGGCACCAAAGGAAGGAGGAGGAAAAGTGAAATCTTTTTGAGAGGGAACACGTTCTTTCTCTTCTGTGTGACAGTAAAACAGAGGCTTTAAAAAGATGTGTGACTACTGGCAACGCAGAGTGATAAAGTACAAAGCACTGGTGGTGCCTGCACAGCAGATGGGTGCAAGTCTATTTGATGCAATGTGAAGCATGAACTGGTCTCCTGGAAGTCATCTGTGGTCAGTCCAGTGGACCATCCTATCTCAGGGTGTCCAGGATTGATTATTTCAGAGTAAGCACACAGATGGAAGGTTATTTTAAACTTCACAGCAGGTTTGCTTTCAATCTCTAATATTTGTGGTCAGCTCAAAGTCTGAAATCATGATGTTTCATGATTTTCCAAAAGATGTTTTAGCAATAACGATTTGAACAAAAACACTGATTGCCCTTATTGTCCATACAGATGTCTGATCCCTTTTCTCATCTTGCTAAATACTGTAGACCAACAACATCCAGTGACCATAAGCTCTGCATTTTAGTTAGCATTTTGTAAAATATATTTCCTTTTATCATGTTTAAGTGTGTTACTTCAATATTATATTGAACAACTTCTTCTCCCAGAGTGAAGCAGATGTTTTCTGGGAGAGCTCCTGCTAATCCATTGGCTAAAAAGTCAGGTTTTACAAAATTTGAAAACACAGGAGGAGGAGAGATACCAAGCATTAGTATGAAATTTTGGTTGGTTTCAGCAAAATATGGGGATAGGGCAAAAAGGATACAGATTCCAGCTACCTCCCAGTAGTGCTGAAAACCCAGAGGCATCAGTGTTGTGATAAAGCACATCGGTGCAATTGAAAAATGTGGAATAAACTTCAGGTAGTTAACCTCAGTCATGCACATAGCTGAGTGAAACAGAAAGTGCACCACTACCTGGCAGATGTATTTGGCAGCACTAGGATGAGTGTTCCTTCAAAACCAAATTCCTCACACTAGGATTTTGGTTTGCCTGTCTTTTTACTGCTGATTGTAATTACTCTTGAATGGTCTTGCTATGTACCTGCTGTGGTGCTGCCACACTGTAGTGTATTCCAGTTACAACAGTGGGATAATTGGAGGTGTCCAGAGGTAGTCATTGATGTCAGCATCAAGTGAAAATGGCTAATTTAGGGGCTGATTGTGCTCCTTGTTTCAGGAGCATGCCATCTACTGACAAGGACTTAGTTATTGCCCAAATTAGGTGGTACTCAAGACCACACAGTCTGTCTCCTGGGTATTGTAGGACCAATAAAACTGTGGATGTGCACTGCCAATGGCTTCCTCTGGCTCTTGTTTATAGGAGATCTTAACAAGACCCTTACATCACGCAGTAAGTGTCTCCACATTGATAGCAATGGCACTACTCAGCTAGTAACTCAGTGTGAATAAGGGTATCCATCTGGTCCTTGGAGATGGAGCTGCATCAGTTGAAGGATCTGCCAAGCATTCCCCGAGCAGTCTGTGTGCACAGACATACGGGCTAGCACAAAATTAGGCTGGGGAATATGCTGATGCAGAGACAACCAGAATAATCTGAGCAATAGATAAAGACCCTGTTACAATCCAAGAGTGGTTCCCCAGTGTAATTAGGAAGTGCACTGTTATGCAATTAAGAAAATTAATTAGATGTAGACATAGGGAATGCAGGTTGAAGGCATGTTGCAGCACAGACTTGTCTGGCTCTGTGGTAATTCTAAGAACTGTTGGTGTTATAATTGCTTTTACAGTGTCTCTGAATGAGCTGTGTTCCCAGATTTCTCTATTGACCACTCCAGTGACATGGAACATAATTTACTACATACAACAGAATACTTCAACCTATCAAAACCAATATCAAAACATGTTGAGCACTTTTCACTCAGTGCAGTGAACCTCTTCAGTCTAGCCAGGTTCACTTATCTTCTAGTTAAGTTCTGATTTAGCTGTCTCCATCCCTCCATGAAATGATCTTGTACTTCAGGATGGAAAAACCAAGTAATCTCAAACCAGTTATCACTATGCTGCCAGCCACTTTCAAATGAAATGAAGCTGGCCTGACCAACAGTATTTTACTTACCTTTTTCTCCCAGGAATCACAAACCAGAAGTATTTATTCAGAGGAAAACAAAACAACAACAACAACAAAAACATCTGAGGAGATTTCATCTGTTCTATGTGCAGCAATTCAGAGAAGCAATACCATGATTTGATGAATACCATGTTTTTCAAGACATGCTCATATATACACTGTTCCCAAAATGTACCTTGTGTTAAAAAAACGTACCTGCTCTAGAGACAATAGGATATCACCACTACATAGCTCCTTTGCATCACAGAATGTGATAGGACATCAGGTACTGAAGAGAGATATCCTTTAGATTAGAACAGTATTTGTAGTCCTGTGGACAGAGATGGCTCAAAGATTCTTATGAGGATGGGCAAAATTAAATCAGTTGGTGCCAGGGTCATCTATTGCTTGGTACCTGGTTAGCCTTGAGTCTGAGCCAAAATCTGAACCAAAATCTGAGCCAAGTCTGAGTCTTCATGCCAAAACCAGAAAATTGTCAAATCTTGAATAGTTTTCCACATTTAGAGAAACACAGTTTTAGGGGACCTGAGCAGCTCCCATACAAAATCTACGGCACTGCTGAATGGAGGCAGACAGCAACTGAAAACAAGCAAATCTGAGCAGTGCAGCAAGTTCCTAATTCATAAAGCTGCACTTAACCTTTCTACTAACTTGACAGAACACACAGGAAGTCTCTGGTGTGACCCACATAATTTTAAAGATCACGATTTTTTTCTGTTACTCACATTACTGATATCAGCATACAATGCAAGGTGTAAACTGTGAAATTAATTTTATTTTCTCTCTCCATAAAGCTTGTTCATTGCTTGTTCTCTAGTCAGCTTGGACACTAAAATTTGGTTAGATAATTTCTCATTCAAGCTTTCATGCACCAGACCAGCATGTTTGAAATTCAAACATAATCAGCATGTATAAAAGCACACACACAAAAAAATCTCAACCCAAAACTGAGACGTTCAAATTAAATTAACATGTAGAAGGCTGGCAGTCTCTGCTGGAATATTATTAAGTTCACTACTGCTGTTTCAATTGGCTCTCTCTCTCAGGGTTTTGGCTAAAGGTGCTTTACAAATTAGAGGTCAGGTTGGTACTCTATAATTTTCTCATTTTTCCTTTAATCTCCTTTTTTTTTCCCCCTGATTAATAAATTCCACAGTGATTCTTTCTGAAACTGAAAACATTTTCCCAGTTTTCAGTATTCACAGTTGTCCTCTCCCAGGCAAGGCTTCCTCAGCAGAAGATTCTTTCCCCCAAGGCAGAAGGGAACATCCTTCACGTGACACAACCTGCACAACGGAACATCCCTGGCAGTGCCACTGCCCTCCATCCCAGCTATCCCATGGGATGCCCCACTGCCTCCCACAACACCTACCACCAGCAGAGACTCCTGCAAATTAATGAGCAAATATGACGAGCCTTTAAATAAAAAGTAGCAAAACACAATTTGCCATAAACAGTGTTGGTCACAAAGCCCCTTTAAAACCCCAAGAGATCATACCTACTTCAGCATGTGTACCGGGTAAATTTACACAGCGGCCTAAGAGTGTGATTACAGCTTGGGAAAACACACACAGTTTTACAAACACACAGAGTTTTAATCTACCCAGCTTAGTGACAGCACCAGATATCTTACTCACATCAATTACCAAATAAACCTCTTTAAATAAAAAGAAGTATTTTCTTTTCTGATCAAGCATATATGGATGACATTAAAGACAGATGACTTTGAATTCCAGGTATCCAGAGAGCTATGCCCAAGAACTGGCCTAGGAGTGCTGGCTAATTAAGTAGGTAAGATGTGAAGAGAAAATCAGACCGAAAAATGAAAGATCTCTGGATATGTCAAATCCTTTGCTGTCTTTAACTAAGCTGTGGCAAAAGGGTTCCATTCATTACTAAAGAGAGCACTGATGATTTTAGCATTAAAGCAATGTCTCACTGCCTTGGTCTACTCTTCTTTCTCCTTTGAAAGCTTCATCAGACAAACAAGTAGCCCGACCGCTTTCAGTGGTGTTAAAGGCAATGTGAGCTACAGGTACCTAGAAATAAATATTTTTTTTTCCTTTTGTGTCTACATAGGGGTCCTTAATGGTAAGGAGGTTGGTTGCTTATTTTCTCTTCATAGTCTGTGATGCCACTGCCAGTGCAGCAGCATTTGTAGTGGGAAGTTCAGTGGTGTTCCCATGGAGCCACAGGGTTAGGTAAAGACACAGAGAAAACACTCACTTATACTGAAATGTGTTTAATGTACTCATCTGCCTATGATGCAATGAAGACACACCTTTGGAAAAGTCTGTGGTGATTTCTACATGGACAGACTAAAAGTTTTCATTGGGAGTCTGTGCCCCATGTACCTGTGTTATGTGAGCTGCCTTCAAAGTGGCTTGTGGTCTCAGTAGAGCACCTGGGTGATGTTTGCCAGGGATTGTAGCTATTCCTGCTGCTCCACCTCAGCAGCTGATGGTGATGTGCCAGGTCTGGAGCAGTGCAGACCCCGTGATGTGGGTATGGCTTGTGTCCTGACTGGCAGGGAGTGAACAACTGAGGATGATAATGAAAATTCCCCTTCAAAACCTCAGTTAATGAGTGGCCAACAGTAACAAGTGAAGTAATTTGCTTTATTAAAGAAAGAGGATTTTATGCTGTACGTGCCAGTTATACAGAGAGAGACAGACACCATGGCAACAAGCTTGTCACGCAGTAGCAGGGCACTACTTTAAGATTAACTATCACTGGGGACATCGTTAGTGGTGGAGAAACTTCAAAAGCCTTGGAATTTGGGTTCCTTTTGCACCCAGGATCTCACTTGCTTTTATGGAATTTGAATCTCCAGGCTATAAGCTTAGCCTGGGATAATGACAACAGGAGGTTGAGATGGTGGATGCATACTGAGAAACAGGGAAAGGAAAACTGTGACTTCAATATCTCAGTGCTTCCAGGCCTGCCAGTTTGTCGGAACTGTATGGAAATGAAGGACGAAAATGTACCATTGAGCCAGGTTTAGCAGGTTTATCTGAAGTAAAGAATGAAAAGGAGTTTGAAAAGGACTGCTCCTTCTGTGCTTACTCATACAACATGGATCTGATCATTAGCCCGCAGTGACTGGAAAGGAGAGATCCCTCTGTAAATCTCCCATTCTGCGAGGGTGAGCAGGTGATACATAATTGCACATATGATGTTGATTCTTTTTATTCTCGTAGCTCATAGATAGAATCCCAAATACCCATGATTGCCTTGTACCTGATGCAGACATTTACTCTGGTGCAAAGCCAGTGTCAGATGCTGATGGGGTAGGATTTATACCCATGGGAAGTTCCTCTATAGACAACCACAAGGCAAGTAGTGCACAAGGCATTTGGAACTCTGAATGTGGTCTAATTTGAATCTCATTTTACAGGAGCAACATACAGAGTTCAAGTTTCCAGTTCATGAGGCTGCAGTGCAAAAGAAAACATTTCTATGGGAAAGTGGAGAGAGAAAAGAAAGATTGAAGAGCGGTAGCCGAGTTTCTGTGGGAGTCTCTTTTGCTCCACCACATCTACAAAGTGCTGAGAATGCCATGCAGCATGGTTTTCATAACGATAGTGAACATACCACAAATTCATGAACTTTTGTGACTTGCCTGCATTATAATTCCCCATGACTGAGCTACTCAAATCTACAGGGAGCTGTAGTGCTTCACAGCTCCAAAAACGAAGCACAGCCAACATGCAGGGCATAAGAGTGCAGAGTCCAGATACCCAAGCCCTGGCTCAGCTTACTGTGCCCCAGCACTTCCACGGGAGCTGCTGCAGGCATTACAGTGAAAAGCTGTTTTAGCCCCATCAGGACTAACTGGGAGAACTGATGAGCGCAGACATTTGCTCAGCTTGCAGCACAAGGAAGCAAAATCAGGTGGACATTAATCATCTTTTTGCAGATGCGTCAAGTGAAAAGGAGGAGCGCGTTCAGTTCCATGAAAAGGCTTATTTTTGAGCAGTTGTTCTCTCAGACCTGATAGCCAAGTGCTGTGCTCAAAGAACAAATGAAAGAGGACGCAGCTCCTCTGGAGCTGCCTGCTTCCCAAAGATAAAGGAAGATGGAGTGCAGCACTCTGCCCATCCTGTACGGGAGGGTGAGAGTCATTGAGATAACTGCGAAAATTATTGTGGTGGGGGCATCTGGCTTGATGTAAAGGGAGAAGAAGTGGGAGCATGCAGTGGATTTCTGCATATGTTTGCGTTTCCCAGTCCTATGGAGAGAGGCCTCTCTGACCGCAATTGGAATGAACTCAAGAATAGCACATGTGAGCAGAAAGCAAATCTGAAGCTGCAAGCAGTCAGCTCACCCTGTTGCATGGTTAGTAAGGAGACGTGTTGCATACTCAAGGTATAGGGCAGGGAAGGACACGCTCATTTTACTGAGCAGGCAGAGCATTCACCAGAAAATTCTCAAGGTTTTGGAGACCTCAGCTTGCCCAGGGTAGCTTTGTCTTCCACGGAGGTGGAGGTACATAGATGTCTGTTGTTGGTCTGCAGGCAAATATCTGCCTTGAAAAACTGATGACAACCTATGACAGTGGCATGCATGTCATGGTCAGTGATATGGGCAGAGGGACAGCAGGGGGAAAGTGGTTCCTACGCTGGCTGCTTTTATCCTGCAACCTGAACTGGGCGAGGACCTCTAAATGAGCAGCAAATACCATCTATTAGAAAGGCAGAGCTGTGCACTGAAGCAGGTCACACATCCCTTTTAGTTAGATAGCTGTAGCCAGCAGCAAAAAAAGGACTGGGAGATGTCAAGTGGAGATTTGGGGTTTGTCATGAGTAATTCTGCATTTGGAGATTGGAACAAAACAACAGCTTTCTCCCTGCTCTAAGAAAGAGCTTAGGAACAAGCAGGTGTGGAGGATCTTGTGTCCAGGATTTTTGAACACTGCCTCTCTCAAACGCAGCAGTGAAGAGAAATAGAAACAGAGTCTTGTCCCCACATCTGCCTTGGGGACACAGATTTCTGCCTGCACTCCTTCCACTCCTGGGGAGAAGTGTCAAATACATATCATGACCATGACATGCATGATTTCATCAGATCATTATTGCAAGTTACAGAAATATTTTCTGATTGCTAATAAAGACTGCTAGATTGTCTTGCTGGCATTGCTATGCTATTACTCTTTATAATACTGTGAAATTTAATGTAGAGAGGTTTTTTTAAGGATAAATGTTTTACAAGCTCTTAGAAGAGCATAGCACTGTTAGCCAGTGTAAAGTTTAAGGCAGTTGAAGCCAGTTAGCTTCAGTTTCTTCTTCAAATAATAATCTACATTAGCACATTCCTCACACAATCAGGCTCCTAGACCCCCTACATTTGCAATTTATGTTCCTCCCCTCGCTCTTGTCGTCTTGAGGTTCTGAGCTCCAGTCACTCACAAAACTAAAACTCCAAGTCCCATCTTTGGGCATGCACAGGGACAAGTATTCATAGGAGAAGATCTCAGCTGAAATAATTGCAGGAAACTGCACATGACCTACCATCCTCTCTCCTCCTCCTGGAAGACCGAGCCAAGACTTGTGGAGGAGTGCCATCACATTTTGCTGATTCCCAGTTCACACTCAGGGCTGTGTCTATGCCCAGTTCCTCTGTGTGCTCAGCAGCTCATCATCTGCCTCCAAGCTCCTCACCCACAGCTTCTGCAGATGCCTGGCAGAGCCAAAGAGGACAACTGTCTGCTGCCAGAGCAGCAATACAAATTTTGCCCACACTCTTGAGCATGGTTTTCTCTCTCTAATGCATATGCTGGATGTTGCAGGCAGTGGAGATCCCTTCCAGGATTTTGAATAGCGCTGAACTTTGATGCACAGTCAGAAGTCAAAACAAACCCCCCCGGGTCCATGTGTGCTAAGTCAAAATTTATGAGATTTCAACATGACACAGAGCAGTACTCTTTGGGCAAGAAAAGTAAAAGAGGTCAGTTTGGGGTTTGTTTGTTTATTTGTTTATCTTTCTGTGTTTAAGAGTGCATTTATTTTATAGCTGACAGGAGATCACTTCATTTTTAGTGGCTTAAAATAACTTGCCAGTAATAAAAAAAAGTTCCTCATTTTTCAAAACAAGGAGATGCCAAACAAATGGTTCCATGTTCAGAAGAGCCTCAGAGGTCTCTGCTGAATTGATCAACCATGGTTCAAACCAGCGTACAGCACAGCCACTGAGGGAGAAACAGAACAAGGAGTCAGGCCATCTGGAAGGTCTACAGAATCCCACTGGGGTACTCTACCATGGCTCTGGGAGAACAAGCTGGGAAAGGCTGGAGTTGCATTTTAATCTCTTATACGTGAAGGATCCATCTGCTCCGGAACTTCAGGGAAATCTATTGCCAGGATCAACCTCAGACATTGCAAGTGGGGTCTCTTCCAAAGGAAAACCAGTTTTCCAGGGCAAGCTGGAGAAAACTTCAACTTTCAACCTTGAAAAATTCTAAAGTGAGTGTATGGAATGTACAATTTCACCTAGATTTCACTGACTGTGACTGAGGGTCACAGGCGCTTCCTAGCTATCCTCCTCCCTTAGAGCCAGCCTTCAGCTGAGAGGACTAATTGGATGGACCACTTGGGGCTCCTTCCAGCTGTTTCCTGAGATATATTTGTATTCTGCAAAGGGAAGGCTCAAGCTGATGGCTTTTATAACAGCTTCAACAGGAGAAATTTGCATTAAAAACCATGTGGGAAAAAAAAAAAAAAAAGACCTGGCATCTTAAAAGGTTTCTTCTAATTCTGGCAGGTTGATCAGTACATTTTCTGCCAGACAAGAATAGTTCCCTGCTGTGTGTTTTCTAATGAACTGACCACTGCACTCTAAAAGAAGATAGCGAAATGCACTGTGTAAGCATCTTTTCAATCAGCCTTAGGAGCTCTGAATGTATTTTTACTTTTTTTGTCGTATAAGGTAAATGTTCATTCTACTAATTCAGACAGGCCTTCTGAGCTGAAGAATCTTTTCACATAAACTTGCCCTTTGAATCACTATCATGCTTACCTTATAATAGTGATTAAAACACTTATAATAGTGATTTTTAATAAATGTATTTTAGTGTGGTTCACTGGTGCAGGTAGTATTTCAATACAAGATGGTATTTGATTCTGACCAGCCTTACCTCAGGCAGAGAGAGCTGGATGACTCCATTCTTGTCTTTATCCAGGAGATGGAACACTTCTGAAATGTTGGAGAGGGAAACAAAAACTTGGATATAAACCACAGAGTTTGGCATGTAGAGCATCACTGTCTGACAAAATGTAAAGGTCTGGATTTTTGCCATGACCTACTGGAAATCCAGACTGGTTCTGTAGGATTACAGCTGTTCTTCTTTCCTCTTACAAGTTATTTCTAAGCTGCTGCATGGGGTAGAATAGATCTACAGCAGCAAACTAAAAGTTGGCAGCAGAACAACCACAAAATCTGATGTGGTAGCACCTGGTATGGTCTGGGGACAAACCTGTAAATCTGGTCTGAGTAAGGACTGTAAACAATAGATGGTACCATTTATAGGAACTGGGACAATGTGGGAGCCAGAGCAGACTCTAAGGCAGAGGAAAATGGTATTGTATGTTATGGAAACATGTCTATGGTCATTCGGAGCCCCTGGTGGTCTAGTGGTAAGGGCGCGGCGCTATCACTGCCGAGACCCGGGTTCAATTCCCGGTCAGGGCCACTCCCGGGCAGGTGGAGCTCGTTAGCCCTTAAAAAAAAGGCAACCCATCTACGTCCTAAGGACCTCGCTGCCACCGTCCAAGCTCGCTTGGCCCCGGCAGATGAACCTTAGGATTAAAGGGTGGGCTCAGTTCCGCGCACACTGTGTCTCACCTAAAAAATCCAATGCGCAGGCTGGAAGGTGTAAAGACCTTCCCCGGATCTTCGCTCGCGAAGACTGGCCATTATTATTATGGTCATTCAGACAGAAAGACTGCTTTTTCTCTGCTGATTTCTCCAACAGATGGACCCTGATACAATGCTGCTGGCATCCTGACATTTCCATTCAATTTTCTACATTCACAGTTAAAAGACACCAAATACTTAACAGAAGCTCAAAGTTTTCAGGAAATCCCCTTGGCTGATGAACAGAGGCACTTACTGAACAGGGTCTCCAAGCGGATCATACAGGCCACAAAGCCATCAAAGTCGATGGTCAACTTGCTGCAGGCGTAGCGGGTGACGATGCTGTGCTGCACCTGATCGTTGAGCGTGAAACCTGAAGGCAGGAAAGCACAGGAATCCCTGACACAGCACATTAATATGCTGTCTTTGATGTGACTTATCCATGGGCTGCTGCAGCTGCAGGCAGGCCTGGTTGAAGGTCAGGACTATTCCTTCTGAAAGGTCTGTTGGACTCCATTACCCATCTCTGTGGGTCCTTTCCCAAAGGCATTGTGCCATTGTGCTGGGTGAAGAGAGCCACAAAGTTCTCCCACAGCATTTTGTCAGACTGCATATTTCACATTGTTTCACAGCATAACCAGTCCTATGTTCCCCAGATAAACCCCTAATTAGCAAGTCTTGGCACTGCAGTTGAATAGCAGTAATTGCAGCAGAGCCAATTGCTCACATAACACATTGGGCTCTATTCAGGCCCATATTAGTGCTATTTCTGTCTCTGGATCATTCACATAAACTCCACTGAGCACAAGACAAATCAAAAAAACAGTGCTCCTCTCAATGCCCCCGAGCTGGCAAGCACTGCTACAAAAGTTAATAGTACACATCACAGAGGACGTCACTGGGGCATGCCTTGATCAGGCTTGCACCTTCTCTAGTGTAGAGAGAGGTGGTAGGAGGAAATGATGGCTAAAGAGAGGTTGGGTATAGCTCTGAAAGAGGACTATTAGATTAGGAAATAATGAGGCCAAAAATAGAGCAAGTAATAATCAGATGGATAAGCAACGGTCCCAGCATGGACAAAAGTATCAGTGGTTCATAATGCAGAACAGAGGACAGGGTTTGATGTATATAACAGCAAGAGGATATAGCAGTATGTGACTGTCAGGAAGGGAGAATGGCACTGGCAACTCTGTGATCTAGGTGACGGGAGAGAAGAAAAGACATTCAAAGTCTCCACTGTTCTTCCAGCGTTTGGTGATCCGGCAATGTCCCCGAGCAGCACACTCACCTGCCTCTCTGAGGGCATTTCGCATCTCATGGGAGTCCATGGTACCAGAGTAGTCCCTGTCCACTTTCTTATAGATTGCCTGAAGCAGAGGGAAGGAGGGAATACGGAGAGGGCACTTCAGTGTGTGCCCACGCAGCAACGTGATGGTGTGGGCATAGGGAGGCAGGCTTGGGCTTTCCCAGCTGGGTCACAGCAGCAGTGAAGACATGCTAACACAAGGCTCATCAGGGATTAGAAGCCAGAATGGACTAACCAGAGGGTTCCTCTAGGGTTTAAACCTCCTCGGTTTGCTAGTCCACTCTGCAGCCCGTGCCGTGCCATCCTCCCTGCTCATGTAGCTGGATTAGTGCCAGGTTAATGCCAGGACAAAGATGCCCACGTCTGCTGTGTCCACGCTCGCTGCTGTGCAGACACAGCCTCAGGTTTCTGATGGCTGGGACAGGGGCTGCCCCCACCAGCCCACGCTCCTACTCTGAAATATTAATGAGCAAGAGAAACATTTCAAGTAGCTATGGGCAAGGAAGGCAGCCTGCAAAACATGTTCCCATGGGCTGGCAGCCTGCCTGCCTTCATATTACATGGTGGCAGACAGGCCATTGAGGAAAATATCTATCATTTGGCAAACATGGCAAGAGAGAAAGTCCATTTTGCTTCGTATTTCGGACAGGATGACAGATGCTTTCTGCTGCCAGCATGTTTATTATCCAGAATTAGATGCCACCTAGACCTACAGATAATACTTGATTTGGGTCTCAAGGCTTGCTTTGCTGACAATCCCTAGGACAGAGCCAGGGCTTCATCAAACTCTAGGACAGATGCTCTGTGATGACCAGCATCAAGTATGGTGGCAGCAGGCTTGTCTGAAAGGGAAGTCACACAAAGAAGGTCCAAATATGCTTGATTCTAAGTGAACTTCTTGGGATATTAAATGCTCTGCCAGAAAAATAATTCAGCATTCCTACAAGATTTAAAGAATAAAAAGCCAGGCTTTTGTAGGTCCTAAAAATATGTTTCTTGTGTTTGCTTACGCTCAGCCAGCAATGCAACATATTGCAGCAGCAGAGATTTGTTCACATGAGCTTTAATAGAGCAGGCAGCAGAGAGAGCTGTCTTTGCCAACAACGAAAGAGGGTTAATCTGTCTTTCCATAAGGTATTGCAAATTATGAAGAGTGGTGGGGCCAAGGTGAAAGAGAATTTGCTTGTGCACTGTTGAATGATAGGTGTTTCAGAGGCTTGGAACAAACTCCAGCCAGGAGAAGGAAGGCTTCAAAATATTTCTGCCTGCGATGGTTTAACCCTATCTCGATTCTGGATCTGTACTTCAGAGCTGAGAGGGAAGGTGAGACAGTCAGAAATGTTACGTTACCAAATACTTTTGAATCTTCATCCAAAGCGCCTTGAATTCTACAAGTCCCAGGGTGCCGGTCCCATCAGTCTGGGCCATGTTAAGGCATGGTTCAAAAATCAGGATTCCTCTATCCTTAACAAAACTGGAGAACAATCAGTTCTGATAAAAACATATCACCCATCACAGTGTCATCTTAATGCCAGTTTAGTTCTAATTTGTAATGCATCTCCATCTCCCACAGACATGCCCACAGCTTTACATTTGCTTAGCTAAAGGCATGCCAAGAATTTCTAGGCTATCTGCACTCTCAAGGAATGATATATGGGATTGCTAAATATATAAGCATGATTAGATCCACTCACATTTTGTACAGTTAACAGGAGATTAGAGTCCTTAGGGAAAAATGAGACTGGCCTCACAATGGACAATTTTTAGAAACCAGGGGCAGGCACTGCAGGGAAAGAGAGAGTCAGTTCCTCCATGTCCTTTGGGGCCTTGAACATCCCTTCCAGTGGGAAATTATGTGGAAACAGAGATTTGGAGTTCATGACGCTGTACTTACTGAGTTTCCCATTAGCCTGGGGAGGCTGTGGACTGTAGGGGATGGCATCACTTCTCCTAACAGCCAGTTATCCATAAGATCCACAGCTAATCACCTCTGGCCTTGACATGACCATGCCATGAGACCAACATTAGCATGATCCAGGCAGCACAGCTCCTGACTCTCCCAGGGCACCTTCTCAGTACATCAAAGGAGCACTAGCACATGTGTTTGACCCCTCCTTTTCCCTCGACTACTTAAACCTGATTAGCTCCCAGGTGCCCTCTCAGCTGCACAGAAGGGAGGGAGGCACAGCATGTACTTGTAGCCTTCCCCCTGTGAAAGGCTCCCCAGGCTGTCTCTGCTGCCGCGAGCTCGGTGCTCCATAACTGGACCTGACTTAGAGGAGGCAGATGAGGATGTGCTTAAAACCTGTGTCCTGACAAGCATCTGAAATAGCACAGGTGCATCCAGGCAGAAAGTCCCTGTTTCCTCTCCCTCCTATTTTTAGGGAAAAGTTTAAGCAATAAGACATACAGAGCAGGAGAGAGAAGCAGCTGATGGTTAAATGGTTCAGGTTTCTGCCACCCTGAGCTGATAGAGCTGCTTGGCTGAATTTTTTGCTTTCAGCCATGTGGCTGGACAATTGAAGTGTAAACTTGGCCCATCTTGTCAGGAAGTTTTGCAAAGGAGATCCAGAAACCTTAGAGGTGGTGAAATGACCTTCAAAGGATACATCCAAAAGGCTGATCATCTCCCTGCAAGTGTTAATGTTGAATCCATCACTTTTAACATCCTTTCCTGCACAAAAAGGAAGTAAAAGTCCAAGTCAGAAATACTTTTAGGGAGATATTTTTCTGCAGTCAGCCTTGGAGATGTCAGCCACCTTAAAATCTTGGCAGCAAAGCAAATGCTCTGCCATTTCTTTCACTATTTCCCTTCAGTTGATTAATATGGCTCCTCTTTATTTTTCTTTTTTTTTTTTTCCTTGCAGAGGGAGAGGGAATGCTATTGGGTTTGGTGACGCTGAGCCTTCATCTGTCCACATGTCCTATGGTGGTTCTCTGTCAGGACTTGGAGGTGGAGCACCGGGTGGAGCTCCACTTCCCCCCTCCTCCCCTGCCCCCATATTTAGATGTTCAACAATCCAGGAGAAACTCAGCTAAGGGCAGACACAAACTCAAGTTTTTCATTACCCTTAGCTGATAGAGGTGGGGTTTGTCAGCAGAGATCCCGCTCCCAGCTCCATCCAATGGGAACTACACAACGTTACTTACTCTTTGCTAAAACCCGGTTTAGGATAGTTTGAAGTTCATTTGCAGTCACTTCACAGTCCTGGACAGAAAGCAAGACATACTTTAGGTATTAACACAAAAATCATTTGAAACAAGCTATATTCATTTGCTGTCAGACATGCACAGACTATTTCCCTTCCATATCTAGGGCATGCAAACCCTTTAAATTTTTTTCTAACACTACACATTTACCCTCAGATATCAGAGGGAGAAGATCTTCAAAAGCCATTAATATTTCCTAGGCATTCAAATGGGAAATAAGTGGTTTGTTAGGTGCTGTAGTGACATGACCCAGTAAGTGGCGACTTTTTAACAGGTTTGACTGAATAAAGAGGTTCAGGAGAACATTTGATATTTTCCAGGCTTATGAAAACTACAACCAAACAATACTAAAATTGCCCTCTCAAAACTCAGAAAGGTCTTTCTAACTAACTAGATGTTTTCCCTCTCCGATACCAGTGGCCACCTGTTCATTAAGAGAAAACCTGACGTGACAGCCACAGGGTAGCTCAGCAGGGCTTTGTAGATACTGTTTTTCAAATACAATAAATAGAGAAAAAGCTCAGCCAACAGTTTTCCGATTCCTGGGGCTAAACAAAAAGGAAGGAATTGGCCAGCTAGGCAATTGTCAGAATTATACGATAACTCCACAGGTAATTTATTTCACCATGGGATAATATTTTCACAGTCCTCACTTCTATCACCCCTATTTTCAAAGTTATTCCCTGCCCTGCATTACTGAGGGGAAAAAAAATCACATTTTGCACCAATAAGAGCAACAATGTAGAAAATCTTCTCTATTGTAAAATAAATGGAACTGAAGCTGTGAGTTAATAAAAGGGGAGAAATACCTGGTTTTCTGAAGACCAGTCAGCAAAAGGAATCGGCAAGTCAAATATTTGCATAATCTTAACAGACAGGTCTTCGTCTTTTTCATTCACTGAATTCACCTACCTCTCCAGAGAGCTTCTGGAACAGAGTCTTGAACTCATCATCTATATCTTTGTTATCGACATGAGGCTAGAGGACAGAGATGACCAAGAGTGTGGTTAACAAGGTGGTTCTAGAAAGCGAGCTGTGGATATTGTACAGACACTGTACAGGGGCCTATTCACAGCAACTGCAAATGAGCACTTGCTCTGCAGTCATGGTAGAAGAGAGGTAACTACTCTTACATCACAACCAGCCAGGGGCTGGCTTCATTTGAGAGTAAATACTTCCTAAGGCTGATGAAAAAGTTTTCTCCTGCTACCAAGATAGTTTTATAAAACAGCTGCAGGGAAAATGTTGCTGCGCTTGGCCATAGCAATTCAGCAGTTCTTTGCAAGTCTGCTTTTGTAGTTTCTCTCAGGCTTCAGGAAGACTTTGTTTTTATGGGAAGGATCATTCTGTGCCCTTACCCCCTTCTCCTACCTGTGCTGGAGGGAAAGACAATCTAATGTGTTCCAGCCCAGTCTACAAAGGTGCAGTTTCTGTGCTATGTGACCCAGGTACATGAATGTGAAACTAAGACATGGATATATGAAAAGAACCTCCACAGATAAAAAATATTTCTCCTGAGCACAAAAACACACTGTAACCCCAGGTCAGATAAGAAACGAGTCTTGCTCCTGTTTTACCCCCCATTAAGAAGGAAAAGTCTTCCAGCAAAAAAAAAAAAAAGAGATCTGCCAGTTAAGTCACCTAACCTCATATGGTTTTGCAGACACCACATCACCCATCATCCTAAGGAAAAAAAGAAAAAAAAGACAATAAATAAAACAGCCAGAAATTATGAGTCTACTACAAACTCCTGCCTTTAAAATAATTAGCAAAGGAAGTTGTTTGACTATAAGGTGTTAACAAAAGCACAAAACAAGTTTCCTGCTTCCCATGCTCCCCATCCACCACCTCTGCCTGCCCCAACTCTTTGAAGATATTTCCCTTGGGAAATCCAACCTTGTTGTTCTTGTCTTGCGTTCCGACTCCTGTTTTTTCGTTCTGTGGCTGCTATTGATACAAACCTTTTTAAAACAACCTCCTCATCATCATGCTCCCAAATCCTGCACTCTTTAATTGTGGTAACTTCTGCTTCACAAACCTGAGGGATCTAGTCACCACCTGAGCGCTTTGGGGAGGCCATCTGAAGAGCCATCACTCTCTTCCATGGGTGTGTGTGTCACATATGGTAGGCTGTGTAAGAAAATTAGCCCTAGAAATAGGCCTATTTTGCTGGTTAAGAGCAAAGTTTGAGGAGAGAGTATGGGTGCAACACCTGAGCTTTTCCTTTATGGGCCTCACCAGGAGAAGAGGAGGCTTTACAGAGAAGGTACCCACTGCGTTTTAGCCTGTTTCTCTGCAAAAACTCGCAGGCAGAACTCTCCATTTTTGTAAGGCTCGAAAGTGGAGGGCACAATGAGATACTCTCCCCGAGGCAACTTCATGCGGCAGGAGACTTCACGCAGGTTGATGTAAGGATCGGTCCGGGCTGCCGGTTGCTGCCTTGCGAAGAATGCACGGCTTGCGTGAATATCTGTGTCATTCTCCAGCTGTGGGAAATGGGTTTTTGTTAGAAACCATCTGGCAATTCCCTGGTAAGCCAGCCACCCTATTTCGATTTCAGCGTTTTAGAGCCAGCTCAAGTTTTTCTTCACATAAAATAATAAATCCATGAGCGATGGCAGAAAGATAACCACCAGGGTTCTGTCATGGGAAACAGGCAGATAATTAGAAAGGGCAAGGATCTTTCTCTATAAAGATTATCTTTTCACATGCCTTGTTACAATTGGTAATATCAAATGAGTTGAAATATCATAATGTGTGCTCATATCTGATCAAATCAGTACACTGTAAATTGTCCATGTATTGAGCATTTTTTGCTTTCGTAGGCTGCTTGTTTCAGAATATGTTTGAGCAACTTATGGTATGGAATAAATCTCCTAATTGTACAGGAATTGTAGTCCCTGATTTCTTTAAACAGACAGAAAAAAAAAACAAACAGGACAGAGTAGTAGTAACAAGGATGAGACTTTGGAGGCCACATTAGATGATTTACCCAACCTCTATGAGTTTTGTAGAAAACAGTACTTAATTTTTCCTTAATACCAATATATTCTTAAGGAAGTGAAACACTGCACAGCTCATAAAATAGAACACTGACATAAGAAGAAATAGTAGTTTAAGAATAACATCTCTGCTATAAAACTCCTATTCATGACTTTTGCTCCACAAACATGTCTTTCAAAAAGTGTGATTCAATGACACAAGAAAAGTGCTGTGTGGGATACAGGGTGGGAAGCATTGCATAGGGATAAGGTTTCTGTCTAAGACCAGAGCATACAAAGATGTTACTAAACATTGTATAATCATCAGTTTTTCCATTGTAAACTGTATAAAAATATGCATTTTTCCTCTTTTGTTCTGAAGATCAAATTTGGTATTTATTTAAGAGCCCCATTCTTTCCCCTCACTCGATAATTAAGCTAAGTGGAGCTGCAAAGATTAAGAAAACAGATCCATATCTTTTTCAATATATAAAGTTCATTTTCCCTTTGCATTTGCAAGGTTGCTAAAAGAACACCATTAATTGCTACATGGCTACACATTCATTTACTGAGAGAGGAAAAGGGCTGAAAAGACAAAGAAAAATTGGCAGCATAGGCTGCTGGACCTCAGTAATGAGTATAGGCTGTTTCTGCTGCCAGACACCCCTGGGGTCTCTTTCTTCAGCAATGAAAAGTCTCTTTGCCTCACTATTGACATCTGGGAGGATTAGAGAAGGTTGAGTAGGGTTTGTTCATTACCAGGAGCCCCCAGCTCAGAACTGTAAAAGGAATGGATCCACAGAGTTTGGAATTTCCTCTAAACAACATCAGCTACATTTTCTCGGTTTTAGAGTGCAGAGACCCTGTTCTGCCTTCACCTGAACTAAACAGACAAATTCTGACCTCTGTTATACAAACTTAGTGGAAACTAAATTTCAACAAGTATAAATGAGGTCAAGATTGGGAGTCAGATATCTGTAATAAATCCTTGTGCCCCAGTCCCTTGAAAATGGTTATTCAGAACTTGAGATATTGGTCCAGTAAGAAGTCATTAATAAGGAAGAAGTCTTCCTGGTAGCTAAATTCTCCAGTGCAACAGGAGGTGCCCATCTGGAGGCTAGAAGTCTTCAGCAGAAATTACATACCTCCTGAGGAATCTGAAAGGAAGAAAAAGAGCCAGTGTTAAAGGGCTGTTATACACCTGCATCTAGAATAGGGGGAAAAAAGTTGGCTAAAGCCTCCTTGGGACACATTTTTTTTTCATTTTCATTTGCAAATATATATTATAGTATCAGATATATTTGAAGTTCTGTCTTGTCCTAGAGCCGTTCCAAAGGAAAAACAGAATTTTCATCCAGAGGAATCTGTAGAATATTTAATTGTTTTTCTCCAAATATGGTGGTGAAGTACACTGTTGGCTGAAAATATTTGAGTAAGTTTTTAAATGCTCAGTCAGGAAGGTCAACAAGTTAGCCCCACTTTGTTAACCAAAACCAGAGAATTTATTACAGCAGACCTAAAATCTACTAGTCTACTGTTACTGGAATATGATGAAAATATAAGGCTACTGTCACTAGCAATCAGTCTGAGGATGATGAGATTGTTGTGAGGCGATTATAACAAGCAGCAGTTTTCAAGACTTGGCTCTTCTTAAATTAACTAAATTAATGTTAACTATGTTAACTTGTACCTCCAAATATAAGGTAGCCTTTTGAAAAGAACTGGTTGTCATGAGAGCACAGATTCCAGTGAGAGCCAAAGACAATGTCCTACCAAGACCTGAAAGAGCCTTTAAAAATATCATCCATACAATGACTGTGGGACCCGAGTGACCCCTGGAGACCTCAGGTGTTGTCCCCTACAATCAGCACACTAGAACGAGTGGGTGACAGGTACAGTTATTGTCAGTAGGCATTTGGAGCTACATGACTTACAAAAGCATCTTAAGAGTCACTTAAGTGACTTAAGAGTCTACTATGGATAAGATTACAGAGGATGCAGATGGGACGGATTAGACGTAAAGCACAAAAGGTTCTTCAGCATTGCACTCAGTGATCCAAGCAAACAGACATCCATAATGTGCAAATTCAGGATGCCAACAGGTGAGGGTGATTGGCACCACGAAGGTGGCAGCCCCATGTGCTCAGTGAGAACCATGTGTGCATGAAGACACTTAGGCACCAGGGAAAACTTTTTCTAGTTTTGAACCATCTTGCACAAGATCTATCAGCAAAACTCAGCCATTCCCATCTGCTCCAACCTGGCTAATGATCTTCATCCAGTGGAATCTATACAACATCTAATTGCTTTTCTCCACATATGATATTAGGAACGATAATACTGATTGGAAATTTTTATGTTTGCTTCTCCCCTCTCACATTACAGAAATTAGAGGTTACACTGCAGAGTTTTTCCCCTTATATTATATTTTTAGAGACAGAAGTAACACTGGGAAAATCAGGAAAAAAAGCCCCAAAATTGCTGAATCAGAACAATAGCATATGGTAGACAACTAATAAAAAAAAAATTGAAATGCAAGGGACAAATAATAATGAAAAAGAAAGTGACTACTGAGTGGTAACGATAGGCTGTAATCAGAAACACTTATCTGGAATTGCCAGGCACCCTGAACGTGCCCCCATTCAGATTTTGTAAGAGAAGACTCTCAGTGAGACTGTAGCTAAATTATTGGCTCTAGTTTTACATTGTCATCCTGTTAAAGTGGGACAAAAACTGAGCCTAGATTTATTTGAATCTTCCCATATTATGTGGGTCAGGAAGAAAGGAGAGAAGAAATTGAATCATTTTGCAAAATTCAGTTCTTATTGAAGTTTAGTGCTGAATGTCAAGATGTAACACATCGCTAATTGATTGCAGCTTAACAGAACAGGGAATAAAGCCTTTAAAATCATGAACAAACTTTACCTGATAGAGTGAATAACCAATACTAAGCAGACCTTCTCCCATTCTCTTCTGTCTCCTGCGGTTCTTCTGCATCAAGCCCACCAGTACAGTACAGCACGGCTCATTCAAACTCCCTTCGTGGTCATCATCTGGTTCATCCAACCGGATTTTAAACTGGGGATTGGTCCAGTATGTTGCTAAGAATTCCCAAGGCAAGACAAAAAGGAGAAGACTTTGTTGTCACTGTAGCCAAGATAGCTGCCACTAGACCTACAGAGAATATCTCTTTGGAAGGACTTTTGCCTGGAATTTCTCCAGTTCTTTCCATTGAGGGATATGGGTTTACGTTTTCACAGCTACGCTATCAGTTGGAGCCATGGGAAATCAAAGCACCAAGGTATTTCCTGGGAACTAATGACCAGCAGGGAGGAGCCAATATCGTTAATTCCAGACAGTCATTTGTCTCCAGGAAACGTCCTTGGCTGAGGCTGTTATTGTTGCAGGAGGGCCAAATGCCAGACAGCCTCTCCAGAGGTCTAACCTGAGAAATGAATGGGAAACAACACTGCCACTGAACTGTGTCACTTTCCTGGCCTACCCAACCCTTCAGAGGTTTAATCCAGCCAGTAGCAAAAGCCATGCAAGCAGGAAGAGCAGGCAGAGGAAAAAAGAAGAATATAGCCACAAATTAACTGCTTAGTGAGTTGGTAATCCCCGATGAGGAAATAAGCATGAATTAAATCTTCATTTAGACTGCCAAGCTTTTGCTTACTGTCTAAACCCCGCAGAAATTGCTGCAGCTCCAAGCCCTTCCCACCAAAGCTCCCTTCAGCTCACAAGCATTTATTTTTCAAACGTTTTGTTTGGGATTTCACCAAATGCCCATTTGGCTGGGTCTTCACCTTGGTAGTTCTGGCAGCCCCCAGCAGTTGAACCCCGTCTCCACTGTCCATTGAACAGAGTCAGGTCCCATTTATTGACTGTGTTGTTTGTCAGTGTGTCAGGAGTCAAGTTGCAGATCTCCAGGCGGGAGAACTGCCTTTGAAAATCTGAAAATGCCATCCTGTCACACAAAAAGACCACAGGGTTAGTCCATCAACTTGCAACAGAGGAATCAACTGCAACTGGGCACCTCTCCGAACAGAGCAGCAAATGTTGGTGCTACAGAACTGCCCAAAGCTGCATTTAATTGAACTCTAGAAAATGGAACTGAGTTTTGGGAAACAAAATTACCCACTCCCTAAATGAGCTGTATGTTCTGGAGACAGTCTTTCTCAATGGCTGTTACACATCATGGACTCAGTCATACCATTTTCTGTCATCCCCAGCTGGGGGAATCCCTCATGGATCATGCTTCATAAGTAAATCACTGAAACCGGTGAAACAATATGTGTGAGGAGATTCCATTTACAGGGAGTAAGACTTGGCCCTTGTGAAAGCATCACTCTGCAGGAAAACAGTCTCAGCTTGGTGTTTTGCTTTAGTCCTATCATTGATGTTTGTTTTTACCATTCCTAGTAGGTTTGCATGAGTGACAGACCTTGATTGCTTCATGCTGCAAGCAGAGGTCTGTTCCCATTTCCCAGTGCCTTATGGCCCACATCGCTGATTGCACTGGAAAACGGTGGCCGTTTATCTTTCCAGTCTAGGACAGAGTGACATAGGTTCAGCACTGATCCATATAATCAGATAACTGGGATAGGATAGCCTTTCTATTAGGTCTGAGTAAACAGACTCTTCCCAAGCTGGTAATCTGAACTTTTTCATTAGTGTGTTGCATTTAGGCAAAAAAAAACCCCAAAAAAACCAAAAAAACAAACCAACCTCAAAATGTAGAGCAGCTGAGGTTCATTCTTGCCACCTCATTAATTTTATTACCATCTGGTCTCTACATTTTGGATAAGCACCAAGTTATGCAAGCTCTAATAAAAGGTAATATTTGAATAGAAAGGGAGATAAATAAGAGGCTAACAATGCATGCATGTCATTTTTAACCCTCTTGGTGCTGGAAATTTTTCTCCGTCCAAGTGAAAGGACTGCCTAAAGTACATAAAATATCCAAAACAGTAAGCTAAATGAACAATTCTCACCAAAACTCTCCATCATCTACTTGCTTATCCAGAGCCTGTTTTTGTTTGGGATCAACATAATTCCATTCAGGAGCACTGCAGACAAAGCACAAAAGCAAGCTGTTCAGTTGTTGCATTTTATTCTACAATGAGATCAGAGTTAGATTCTCTCTTAGGCTGATAAAGAAGTATATATTTCTTCAACAAATACACTTTGTGCCCCTCCAAATAACAGTACACACTGCAAGCTGACTATGCTGGGCTGGAATCAGACTGTAACCACATTTGCAACAAATAAGCCTTAAATTGAATCACCTCTGCCAGGTGCCAGAACGTACAAACATTGCAGACAGGCTGGATTAGGAAATTCACAGCCTGGAAGTCAGTCAGAGCTTCTCCACTGTAAGATCTATTGGGGTGCCTGATACTCTCCCTAGGGAAGAGATAAAAGCTCCATTGTTGGGGTCACAAAAGAACAGGAAAACAAAAAGGTGGAATTAGAAAATATACTGCAGAACACAGCATTGCTCTCTTCCCATTCTGATGTTAATTTGCTCAAGATGGATTCTGCTCTGATCCGCTTCCACGTGACAATGCAGCTCTGCACCTGCCTCAGCAGGGTTGTCCCACGGTAAAACAGGTGTGACAAAATCAGGATATGGCACATATATGCCTGAGGCACCTTATCTTGGGGCTGAGCAAAGCAGCTCTGATAAAAATAAGACTAATTGTAATATTTATCTCTATTTTCTATCCCTAATTATGATACATCAGCACCCAGGCTGCAGTCAGTCAGGACAGGAAACTGAAGTCTCAAAGTGTTGCAGAAAAAATATATTGTGGCCAGATGAAAGTAAAATTTATGTCATTCTAAATACAAAAATGAAAGAGGTGTTGTCACTGCACGCTCCTGAGATTCCAAGATAGTTGAAGCCCAGGCAGCTTCTGAGGGATTTTCAAACTTCTGTGTCCTTAGGTTAGTCAACCTCCCTATTTTTTCAAGATTCTCAAGTAGATACCAAATACTGGTCTGATTTAGAGCTGAGCAACCTTAGGGTTGAATCAGAGGCACAGTGGTTTAACCTTGCTGTAACTCCCAGGAATAGGACTGGTTTGTGTATTTTACAAAGGTCCTGGCACCACTGGCAGGATCAATTTGAGAAAAGTTGTCTTGCAAAATGAGGTGGGCATGGTTTGCTCACAAGTAAAACAAGGGCTGTTCTCTCTTATTAGAAAGCTCCGCCTGAGGCAGGTAATAATGCCCACTGGACAGAATGGATCAATAGCTAACCCTGGTAATAAATTAATAGTGTTTTATTCCAACTGATTTAGTATCTCTCCTAAATGTGCTTTGTGATTGGATTAACTGCATAGTCCCAATTTAATTTTTAATGGATTCCAAAATACACCAAAGACAGAGAAGCAGGGGCATATAAAAACCTACTTATCACTCCAAGCTCCAGTCCATTCTACTTCACCCCAGGGATTTCTAAGCCTCACTAGTTTCTCTGGCCGTCCTCGGTAATATACCTAAAAGATCCACAACAAACAGAGCCTGAGTACTTCCATTATTCCAATCATCACAGGGCAATTGCTTTCCACACAGGATAAAACATGATTTGTACTTGAGTGATGCAGTCCATTACAATTTGCAATAGTTAAAAGACACCTAGATGCCTTTCACCCTTATTTTACATTATCCTGTGCCACCAAGTGAGCCATTAGCTGCAGCACTCGCCATTTCATATGAACAACAACCTGCAAGGAAAAACATCAGCTACAAAACAGCAGAATATCTATATCCTCAAAAGCAGAAGACATTGCACAACACAGGAAGGTTGGAAAGAGGTTATCTGCATGGGTATCTCTGTCCCAGTTTCAGAGGAGCAGGAATATCTGGGGCTCACCGGGAAGGTGAGACTAACAGCAGAGTTCATGAAAGAGGCTTTTACTCCGTTCCTATCAATGCTGACTGGCAAAGTATTTGCTCCCACACACAGTATAAACATGGGAAACAGCTGCTTACTCTCCTGCTTCTCCTTTCTGTACCTTCCATTTTGGTAACAGCTTGGCACACCTTTACGTGTTGTATCCCAGCCTGCTGGTACAATACAGGTTGTTGACTGCACATTGTACTACAAGCACAGAGCTTCTGACCTGGCTAAGTACTGTAGGTTCTTCCTTTTTTTCGTCTTTAAGAGGGTTCCTAAGATAGCAACACTTTTGTTTGGTCAGTCACAGCAAGACATCAGAAAGTTAAAGGCACTGCAGTATTGCACCCCCAAGCTGTTTTGCATGATGGCCCCGGCGAGGCTGGCTTACCTCCTCTGCTCCAGTGATAGAATAAGCATGTCCTTTTACCAGCTTCAGACTTGTGATTGCTTCTATTTCAGCTGCAGCAGTTATCTGGGGGCAATAAAAGTATACACATTTATGACTGCATATTGTGTATGAACTCGACTTTCAGGAACAACTTAATATGGGGGAAGATATCCAAAGTGGTATGCACAATGAATACCAACATTCTTGATGCAAAGTATATTAAACAAAGGTGAAACCTACAGCAAAAATTCACCTCTACAGTTTCATGCCCCTTAATATGCAGCCCTAGCACAGAAGAAATTCAAAAATATACAATGAAATCTAAATCCAACTCCCAGCTCAGGTGAAAGACCCAGTCATCTGCAAAGATATGTTCATATGAACATAGGCCTAGCCTGCCTCAGTCAAGATCTAGTATATCAAACTTTGAATTCTGGTAATTCTATATGCCACGTACCAGGATTTCAAACAAGATAACAAAACAGGATATGAAAGGTGTGAAATTTCCAAAACATGTTCAAACATTCTCTGTAACTTGAGACTGTTTGTATTACAGGTGTCAATAATCTTGAGGACTCAAAACCAAAGCCAGAATCAGCCTACAGGCTCCAACAAAGGGTCTCAAAGAGTTTGTCTCTAGTAGTTGAGTGTCTGGAGCTGAAATTACACAAAATTTGAATGAGAAAAGATACTTGGAGAATGAAAATGGGGTTCAAGAAGACCAGTACAGAAGAGTAGTTTGTGTTTCTTAGTATGATCCTACGCTGTCTTGTAAATAGGGAGTCACGACAAGAGATGGCTATTTAGAACCTCATCCAAAGTTTTTCAAATCAAGAAAGGTCTGACATTAATCGTGGTTTGCTTTTATATCTACCTATATCTAAGATTGGTCTGGGCTTTTGTTACAGTATGGACCAGAGCCCCGAGAAGAGGAGGAAGGAGAGTAAAGGTCTGTCAGTCTCTTACATCAATGGAGCAGCCAAGCAGCGACCCAGCTCTCAGAGCCTTCTGGATGATTTGGTACAGGTTTGAAGGAGCCCTCCGCAGCTCATAGGACTCGGAGATGCCTCCAGTAAAATCCTCAAAGCCCTCCATAGTGGACCCTCCTGTGAGAGCTTCGTAAGAGCCATTCAACCTGTGGGAGAGATGACAAGACCTATTCAAGGGGTCACCTCCACCTGTAAGCACAGGGCACCACAGAAAGAAGGATTTATCATTTAGTATCTCTCGATCTGGGTGATCATCAGGGGCACCAGAATTAAAGCCCCTTGAAACACACTTTATGGACCTAGAGGGAACTGCAAATAATGGGTGGAATGGGGGCTGCATTTGAATGAAGTGTGTCGTGACTAACACCACAACGCCTGGCCCTCCAACAGCTGCACACCCAGCAGAGCTGCCCCCTGCTCAGCCACCGTACTTGGCATAGGCCTTCTCCAGCAGCGCGCTCCAGAACTCGTTGCCTTCCTCCGAGTGCACGAAGACCAGCTTCCCATTCTTGGTGGGCAGCCTGTCGTCCACCACCACGTCCACCCACTCCCCGTACTGCCAGAACTGATGAAAAGAAGAAAGGAAAAGATGGTGAGTGCTGGTGTGCCCACAACAGCTCCACACTATCATCCTCCTATCCCTTCACCTGTCATCAGTTCCCCCTGCATAACTCACTGCAGGGTTTCGTTCCCATTTTGGATTCCTCTCCTTTGTAATAGAGACAAAGTCCTCCCAGCCTTGTGGAACATTCAGCAGGCTTCTTAATGCTATATTAAATTTTGCTGATAGGCAATATTAACAGCATCTTGTTGTACATAACATCAAAAACGCTCACTGTGCTCCATGCAGAGTTTACATGGTGGAGAGTCCAGAAAGCTCGTGTGTAGACAGGTTACTCTAAACTATCTTAAGCCTCAATCCTTAAGAAGAAAAAACACTTCCCCTGCAAAAATGCTGCAAGAAGGGATCATCTAAAGGGGAAGCACTTAATAGTGCTAATCCCTTCTGGAAATACTGGGAAATGTGTAAAATATTGCTAATGCTAAATTTTGGCCTCAATATTTACTCCAGAATTTGATGCAGTACTGAAAGGAGAGAAGATAATTCACACTGTAACACTCGAAGGTGAGCTGGTAGAAGGGATGTGTTCTATAAATTCTCTCCTCACCAGAACAGCTCCTTTAGCTTTGCAGGGTGAATCCACACTGCTCACACCTGAGCCTAACCTCTAGTCAAAGCAGGTTGGCTAAATCCCAACACAGTGGGCCTGCAGACAAGGAAACACAGGCATAACCACAGGGAGGGGAGGAGAAGGAACCACATCGGATTCAATTCACTCTCAACAGTCGGCAGCAACAGAGCTTGGTTTGGGCTCACACAGCCTGATGGTTCAGCTGAGTTTACAAAAACTGTTTAAGTCCCCAGAGCCCCATCAGCTGTAAGACAGCAGAACCTAGCCAGTGAGCAGGTCTCATTTAACTTTATTTAAAAATCCCTTCTTCTTTTCTTTCTCTCTCCTCCATCAATTTCACTTACACACTGTAATTCTTGATTACTTTGCTTGTTACAGAAAAAAAAACCAAAACACAACAACAAACCTGCTTCTGGCTAAATACTAGAATTCTCCTCTTTTATTCTCAATACCCTGTTCACATAGGTACCTGGAAATGAAAGATTCCAGCATAGTCCTTCTGGAAACTCTGATCCTTTGGAACAACGCGGTACAGAACATCTGGATTCAAAGTGAGAGATGCAATGGCAGCTAGGAGCCAGCAATCACCTGAAAACACACACGTTACAAGCCAGAAAAGTTCATTAATAAATAAGGATCTACCAAGCTGATCTCACACTATTAAGTCACGCTCTCACCTAGACTAAAATGCCAGCATTAAGAGCTATGCAAGGTCCTGCCAGACTCAGGATTGGTTCAGAAATCCATTCTTCCTTTGTTTTTTATCTCTTTTCCTCATTTTCCACTCACCCAAACTGCATGGGTACCTTGCACCTCTGAGGCTGACCACGGTCGTAATTTCAATGGTCTAGTTTGTGCTTTGCTCTTTTGGATTTTTAATGAAGCTGTGAAAACAAGCTGCTTTGCCTAAGCTTGTTAATGCCCTCAGGAGACCAAGAATGTAGCCAGAGGGGAAAGGCATTTGGAGTCTGTGGGTTGCAAAGTGTGGCTGGGCAGGACAAAGTTAGTGACCTGCAGTACTTTGACTAGACTCAAGCCAGCAGACCTGGGGACACAAGGAACTTGGAAGATGTCCAGAGGAAGGTAAAAGCTCTTTGTTTATAGAAGGACAGTGGGACTTCCATTCCTATCTTGTGGAGAATATCCAGTGGACAGCAGGAACATTTGGGGAGCTATTTCTTCTTAACCCATTCTTTGAAGGTCTGAACTTGAACCAGCACACCAGAGCTACTACTAGAGATTTGCCCAGGAGTGTAATGGAATCTGAAGTCTCCTGGAACCTTTGCATGGAGGTGAGTGCTTTCTCTGGCCCACTCCTTATCCTGGAAAGGCTGGGCATGCCCAGCCTTCCCTGGAGCCCGTGTGTATCACAGCTGGAGCTGTTTGCTGGGTTGGTTGCCCAGTAAGCAGAAGGTGGTGCCCCTGGGAAACTCAGTGACTCACAGGTTTCTTGTAGTGTTTGCATACTGCAAACAGCAGGAGGAACTTTTGTGATTCTGTATTATTTCTGAGGTGTGCAGAAAGTCTAAGAAAACAAAACTGCTCTGAAGGTACTAATATTTTCCTGGTTCCCTGTGGATTATCTGTGCCAAGAGATAGTTTCTTTGTGCAGGTGCATATTCTGCAGAAGGAATTGGCATAACAGCTCTTGCATCAGAGGAAATAAGCTAATTGAGAAACCAAGGAAAGAGTTTAATCTGTACTGTGATTGAATATCCTAGAGCAGCAGTTAATTCTTTATACTGACTCAGACTTGAGTCATGAATGAACACAACTGCAAAAGGAAGATATGGGAGCTGGGTGCTCTCTGCTGCCTGTACCCCACTGGGAGGTACCCAGATACCTCCTGTGAGCTGAGCAAGAAGCAGCTGTTTTGAGTTAGGCAAGCAGTGATTTGAGAAACCCCTGTGAAGAAGCGCCCCTGGTGTGATGACCTGTGACCATCTGAGCTGGCTGATGGCATTATGGATCCAAAACCATGACTTACCCGGTGTGCCAGCCTGGGCATTTCCAAAGAGGAGGGAAAACCTAGGATTAGCATGTGAAATGCTGCTTGAGCCTTCACTCAGGATTGCTCTGCCTTATCTTGGCTGCCACATTCAGGAAAGAGCATTCAAGCTGGAAGGGGGCAGAAAATGGTTGGATTACCTGTTTCTCCCCATCCACCTGCATTTCTTATGAGAAGAGGTTAAAAAAAAAATTGTCCTGCTCTTCCTACACAAGTGGTGTTTGAAGAAGTGTGAAGCAGGTTAAACGCTCCTTTGCAGAAAAGCTCTTTGAGGCAAGACCTCTTAGTTGAAAGATAATATTCTCTTTGCAGAAGAGAAGATAAAATAAAAGGGTTGTGACATGTTTAAAGTGGAAATTGAGAAAAATTGATGCTGTGCATAAAGAGAGTCCAGAAGACTCAGCTTCTAGAACAACTATGAGGAAAAAACCTTCTCAAACTCATCTTCAAACTAATTATTTTACAAGCTGTTTTTCGTTCTCTGGGAGGGGAAGCTGGCCTGGAAGTTTCCTCCTACTCTTAGGTACCTATGTATAAAATAAGAAAAATTATGAGAGCATGAGGTGTGGGGAAAAAAGGCTTTAAGAACCTCCTTTCCCAGGGAAATGTAGATGTAGGAAAAACTGAGATTAAGATGAGGTCTGCTTTGTTTTTATTTCTTTGAGGCTTTTCCCTGCTATGGGTATATGCCTTAAGCTGTTATAATTTCTGTTTTCCTCGGAGAGGTAGCAGTAATGGTGATAAGTTTAGAAAGGATTGTCAGAGGAGGAAAATGAAAAGCCTTATCAAGTTAGAACTGAAATCTTCATTTTCTCAAGTACTCCATATTTTCTTACTGCCCTGGCTGTTCCTGGTATGCTGGGACATGAAGAAGACTATTTCTGAGAAGGTGGTAAGATGGGGGACCCTGGTGTCCCTGTTGTGTCCCTCCACCCCCAGTGAGACCAGAGAAGGCCAGTAGCAGTGCCAAGTTGGTGCTCTCCCAATGTGCAACACGTGGAAGGGTTTCCCCTTCCCGATGCAGGCCAGGATTTTATAGTCAGCGAGCAAAAAACTACTGCAGGCTTTGCTGAGGATGGTGTACGTTTGATGCGCAATTAGGCAGAAGATTCAGTGAAATGAGGGGGGTTTCCTTAAATACCTTATTTACTTCCCTGTCTCAGAACTAAACAATTTCAGAATCTCAACCCCAGAGGATGCCAAATGCAGCGTGAAATCCTTTACGGCTATCTTACAGCATGAATTAACTTCTTATCATCTGGGAGAGCGAGTGATGTGGGTGCTCCTGCCTCTCTCAAACACACCACGCAGTCCAACCTCCCAGGGAAGCATTTAGGGGCAAGTCTGCTCAAAGCAAGACTGGAAGGAATTGTGTTGGAAGAATTGCAGTGGCGAACTTGGCCTTAAAAGTAGCTGTGCCCGCCTTCAGCAATGCAGAGTCTTGTCTCTAAACCTGACTTTGGGGCCTAATATCTTTGACTAAGCTTGTGCCTGAACAAATATCAACTGTGCCTTCCGAAAGGAACCAACTGGGAATTGGCTGCTGTGCAGTAACTTGATAAAAAGGAAGGTTTGCACAGGGTGTCTGAATGTAGATGGTTTGGGGGCATCTTTATATAGCAGTGATGCGTGACATCCGAGCTCCTGTGATATTTACTTTAAGACAAATTAAAGAGGATGTAGAAATCTGTCCATATCAAGGAGCTTCCATGGTGGAGCTTAAACTGGACAGTTTGCCTCTTACTTTCTTATATATCCCAATGGAATCATGGCCTATTAATAAGCCTTCTCAGCCCCACTGCATAATATATTACTAGTTCTAAAAAAGTACAACTTGACAGTGCATGTTCCTTTTTTCAAAGTTTAACATAATTTTGTGGGCAATAAATTTCAGAGTTTTGTTTGCGGTTATGACAAGAGGACAGTGCAACAGCACAAGTTCCCTAGATAGGCAGATTATGTAGGACCACTCAAAACTTGCCCTGATTCAACTGAAGGTTTTGAGTAATCTTTCAAACTGTAAGGAAATTATTTTATTCCTTTCCAAAAAAGTGATTTTTTTGAGGGGAAAAAAGAGGCCAATTGACCAATTAATTAAATTAATTATTTAGAATGTATTTCCAATGAGCTTATAGTCAGAAAAATGACAATATCAAAAAGCATTTCTGCTCACTCCATGCATTTAAAGTTGTAGCCCTTTAGCTTATAAAATAATTATTTTTCTAAAAAAACTTCTGCTCATTAGCCCTGTGAAGCTATATCACCTATGGGCACACAGCTGCTTCTGCTCAGTCTCATAGTTCATGAGCAGAAGTTTCAGACAAGTGCCAATTACAGCATTTACTGTTGCTGCTGAATGTCCTAAAAAGAAGCCAGCTTGATTCCTGGTTCTGAAGTTATCTGAAATGATTGCAAAGTGCAATTTATTTATTTATTTTTTATTAAGCAAATCTGACCTTGAATTTGTGGTGGAAAGGGTAAACGTGAATCCTAGCTGTGCCTAGCTCCTGTGTCTGTGTCCATATATAGAGAATTGCTTCGACTGTTAGTGCACTTGAAATAAAATCACTTGCTGCTCACAGATATACTGAGATGGCTCGTGTTCTCAGTGCTCCACAGTCACCTCCTGGTTTACAGAGATAATCGAATTGCTGCAGAGAATACCGAATCCTCGGTGACCTGGGAGCTGAGCGACTCCTCCGTATTGATGATGTTTACCCAAGCATGCTGCACTTGCAGAGGCCATAAAATAAATGAGAAATTTGATTAGTTTCAGTTGCTACAGAGCTGTGCTCAGCTTCTGTTTAGCTACCATTGAAGTGTCTAGACACAGAACATCTAAACTCTTCTTTGACCTAGAGAGGGTGAGTTTCAGCCAAAAGTCCAAGTGTCTGGTTCCAAGATCTAACTGGACAGCACAGAGGCATTTCTGTCCTGACTGCATTCTGGCTTGTTGCTATTTCAGCGATGCCTGGTGTTCACAAGGGATCCAAATACCATGCTCTGCCTCTTGCCTCCCGAATTGTCAAGCAGCATTGAGTCTCAGCTTTAGTCTCTGCTGGAAGCCCTGCTTCAGAGCTTGGAGTACCTGGGGCATCGTACCAGACATCAAGGAAGCACTGACCTACTAGCTTATCATTTATAGCAGTGCAGACTGCCTCTGCTTTGAGATTTCTAAAGGCTTCCTGAGGTTTTCTATGGAAATGAATTATGCTCTGCAGCTGTGTACAGAAGGGCGAAAGAGAACCCAGCAAAGGAACAGGCTTTCTTCTCTTCAGGGTCTCAGAGTTCTCAGAGAATGTATTTTTGACAGCTACGAGATGTATCTGCCAGAACTCCAATGCCCCTGGGCCACGGGACTGAACGTCAGAAGGGCCATACATTAATGTCTAACAGCAAAACAAGTGAACAAACCCAATATTGTTAACTACTGTCCTACCTACAGCTGCTTCATAGGTTCCCTCAACAGGTATCAGATCTATCTCAGAGCTGTCAGGCTTTGGTTTGTTCTGCACCTGTAATCTCCTCAAATCTGCCTGTAGGACAAGACATGCACAAAGCATGCACGGGGTGGGCTCCTCAGCGGGTGTGAACTCGTGCATCTGCCTTGGCTTCAGGGCAGCTGACAGCCTGGGCCAAAGGAGCTGCAGTGCCTGGAGTAGCCTCTGAGCATTCAGAACAAAAGGCAGCTCATGAATATAAATAGTGTGGATCTGCAAAGCTAATATTAAACTGAAGGGGTTTCAGTATGTTTTATATTATTAAAATTAAATTTATGCCACTTACTTCTTAAGAACTTCTGCAAACAGTTCTCGGGTTAACTTATTCAGATAGCTGCAAGAAAACTTCATAAGTCACCTTTAATAACTAAGACTATGTGACTGCATTTCAAGTTGTTACTAGGCTATCAAAAAGATACGGTTCAAAGAACATTTAAAATATTTCAAGTCTTTCAAGTTCCCATCAAACTTCCCAAGCTGATATTCATCTAGCTTACGCTGTTGTCAAAGAAATAAGTTTAATGGAGTGAGACTAACTCTGGTTTTTCTTGTTCCTTTTGTTCATATAAACCCAGACCTCCAGTGTTATTTTTAAAAGAAAAGAAACGTGTCAGAAAAGATTATTGAAAATAGGTTCTATTTCCCTCAAGGACTTGTTAACCGGTCACATACGTGGCTTATGTAAATATGTAATCAGGGTCTGTTTCAATAGAAGCGTTTTACATGAGGGTTTGAGTAACAAGGACTTTGATATTCCAGGTATTGGATCAAATACCAAAAAAGCTTAGTATGCCTCAGAGATGTAAAGCAAATACCTGAAGGCTAGAAGGGAAGTCCCATGCCTGAAGTTTGTTTTTGTGAAGGGTCAGTGTGTGTAGAAGCAGTTGTAAGCAGCCTTGTAGAAACAAATTGGATTATCTTTTTTTTTTTTGGTAAGAGAGTAAGAGAGAGAAAAGCAAGCTCCCAATAGAAGCAGAATCATATTTTGGGACTTTTCTTCTAGGTTTGGAGCAGCTTTCAGAACTAGCACTTGGGGTACTGCCCACCAAAAGCTGGCTTCAGAAAACCTGGAGCCAGACACAACCCCCAGATTCACAGGAGGTTTTTGGGTCCAGTTCTGTTGTTACCACTATTTGATGGATTTTGGCAGCAGTCTCTAGTGAAAGCCCATTTAGCACAAAGAACTGGGACTCCACAGGGTCATTCAGCAGGTGACAGAAGTAGAAAAGGACTCCGTATTTGTATTCAGTTTCCAGGCTAAACACAAATAACACATTGACTTCTTCTAGTTTAAGAACAGGTAATATTCTTCAGTCCTATAGCTTGTAAACTGTCAAGGAAAATGAGGTTTTATGTCAGGCATATGATCTTTTGGGGTTTTTTAATGCTATTATAGAAACTTCCCAAATAGGAGGTGACAAGAAATGTCTATTTTATTACTTATCTGAACCATTTTCCTAAAATAAAGTAAGTGATCTCCCCAGCATCCACCAAATAAATATCCTGGAGCAAGTATATGATTGGGCATCTTATTTTTAGCATTTGGAGTATAAGCCCACACACCAGGGAATTTTTCAGCAATTGCTTTAATGGTGCTGTGTTTACGAGACCAGCATTGGTATTATTTATTGCCAATGACTTGCAGAAATTGTTTGAATCTCATTTGCACAATGGATGGGCTGGAAGACCGGTGAGGTCAGGAGTACTGCAGTTAGCAGCACAGGAGGGAGAAAGGCTGATTTCTCTGGGTCTAATCTATCAAATTCTCATTACAAGAGCTTCAGCCTCCCTGCCTCTATATGTAGTCAGGAGAGGTTGCTGCTGCTGTCTTCTGCAACTGGATCTTATCAGTGAGGTAGGCAGGGAAGGTGGATGCTGCAGCAGCCCTTTGAGGGGGGAATCAAGTCCCTTTAGAGCTCCCTCCTGGCCACTTGCACAGCAGCTCTGTTTAGCCAGAGGCAAGCACTGGAGAAAAACACGTAAGAAAGTTTTTCTATGATAGATCTCCAGGACAGAATGAATGCTGCCTGAGAGACATCTCCTCTGCATCAGGCCTTAATGTGGGGAGCTGAGCAGCACTGTCTTTTCTGTCTGAGCTTGCGTGATGTGGCTGGTACCTGGTTGCTCCTGTCCCCACTCACGGCTCTATGCCAAATGCTGGACAAGCAGAAGGAGCATTCAGCATGAAGGGTTTGGAACATTTTGCTGTTGTGGATCATATTATGAAGTTTATGTGCTCTGTTCATTTTTTATGATGTGGTCTTTTTTTCTAACTCCTGCCTGGACCATCCTGCTCAGCACAAAATGGTCACAGACCGAGCCTCTCTACTAAACCAGTTCCTGCTCTATTCCTTGGTTGTTGGTTATTTGTTTTATGTGAAACAGAGGCTGCAACTTGCTCTGCCTCCCAAATAAAAATCCCTCAGGACTAGGCTGGAGGGGAAAATTTCCCTGGTGTCTCTTGTCCCCTGTGTCTTTGAAGCTGCTCTTGCTGGGATGGGCACTTGCCCTGTCTCGCTTCAGGGCAAGTGTTCTCATGATTAAGTTGGTGTCCAACTCTATCTTAAGATGTCAAGAGCAAGCCAGTCTTCTGCTCCACATAACTAGCTTCCCTCTTCCAGGAGACAGTTTGGTGTCTTCCAAGTTTGACATAGCTCTTACAAGCCCACATATACACCCTGTCTCAGGCAGCAATGCTGATAACATGGGTCCCCTTCTTGGGTATCTGCCTCTCTCCATACTGCATCTGGGAGATAGCCAATAAAATGAAATGGTCCATGTATGAGGAACTTTTAAATGAGTCTTCTTTTTTTTTCCCCTTACAAAACAAAATTCAGAAGCGCTGTACATACCCAGCTCTCCTTGGCAGACATCTGTTCGGGTAGCTCCTCCAACTATAAACTGAGGGTTGGCACATAATTCCTGAAAAGACATAATTTCAGAGTTTGCATCACCCTTTTCTGGTCTGAGAAATTCCCTTTTTTTGTTCCTTGTTTCAATATTCAAAAATACTAAACACTTTCAACATTTCTTAAAAAATATATATCCTTTCTCTTCTCTCTGATTAACATGGTCCCAGAACAACATTTCTGTATAAAAACGAGGACTGCTCGTATTTTTTGAGGCAAATCCTGCTACTTGAGACTGTCAGTGATATTAATGAGAATTTTTGCTACTGTGGAGACAGGTGAAAATTCAACCTCAGCATTTACAACTTATCTATCTTGCTGAGATTTCGGTTCAGGCAGTGAAAGTGAGTTTGTGACTTGCTGCTGCCTGTGCCACTGGAGCTCTGCTGAGTTTCCACTGCCAACAGTGTGGAGGATGTCCCCCAACCCTGACCCCGCTTCCTGGGAGGCCAACCACTCAAATGCTTTTATTAGCAACAACCCTCCTTTCTTCCTGGCCCTTTGGGGACAGCCAAGTAGGTTATGGCAATGACTGCCACTCCTGTCCCAACTCTGAGCTCTGCAACAATTCATGGCCTATATTAGGAAGTTAATATTGTCTCTCTTGAGACAAAAGCCTTCTCTGTTTTCCTGAGCATTTTCCACGAGCTTCTGGATGGCAGCAAGGGGCAGTTTATAGAAAGCCTAACTTGGCAAGCAGGGCTGAGGGCAGTTCAGGCAGTCAGTGGCTCTCCCAGAGAGCAGCAGTTGTCAGCTTTGAGCATCCTGTGGAGAGACAGGGGCAACCCAGGACTACTTGTGTGCATGTGTGTGACAAAGAGCCAATTTCCTCTGGCAATAGGTGGCATCTCAGCTACCTCTTTTTTGCTTCTGTTCAGTGGATAGGAGTCAGGAGCAGAACCACCCACCACACAGAAATAGGGTGTTTGTAGGTTTTTCTCTCCTTCCTCCAAAGCGGTGCACCTGGTGTTAGTCAGCTGCATATGACTTATTACTCACCCAGACACCTGTCCTTTCTGAGCCACTCCTAAGTGCCACATACACCTTTCACACAGCTGACTTCCCATCTTTTGTCTTTCTATAAACCCACTGCTGAAATCAGAAGATGAGTCTGTGGTGGCAGGGTCTAACACTCGCTGTCAGCAAACTAGCAGTCACAGTGTGACAAGGGTTGATATTAGCAGATATTTGTTTTGCAGGGGGCTCTTCTCCAGCAGATTTCCTCCCAATTACCCACTGGTTCTGGTTTGGATGCAGACAGGGAAGTGAATAGTGATCCTGTCAGCCTGCAATCACAGGCAGAGTTCGCAGATGGAAACCTCTTGGCCAGTTGAAAAAGTCCAAGAAATGAGCAGGGTGTGGCCTCCAAGAGGAGTCATCCACAACAAGTAAAAGTAGATCAGATCCAGGTGCTTCTGAAGAGAGCAAAGCAGAGAGTTTGTGTCACCTTGCAGCAGGGTTGGGCTCTGCCCTCTGCATAGGGATAAGCCAGTGAGTCCCAGTACTTAGGGATTAAGTGTCCATAAATTGCTTGTGTCTCTGCTGAGTGCCAGGAAGGCAGAGGGATCCCATGAGGGCAGGTCTCCAGCAGGCAGGGCTGAGACATTTAACCCTGCTGGATCTCAGCCCTCAGTTATTCCTTACCTTGATACGTTTGTGGGTGTGTCTCCTTGCAGCAGGCTCACTGTCCTAGCCCAAGTCTAATTTAATGAGTTTCCTAAGGCTGACCTTCTCCAGAAGGACAGGCAAAGCCAAGAGACATATCCATGGTACTTGTTTCTGTAACACCTGGGTGCCAGAGGAAGGTGCTTATGGACAAATGGGGTTGCCAGGGTTATTAGGCCCAGAGTTATTAAACCTGCAAATTTCTCTCTCTCCCTTTTCAAGTGAAAAAAAACCAATAAAAATGAAATCTTTTGTTCTTCTCATTTTCCTTGCCCCCTTCAGAGGGAGGTAAGTTGTTTGAGGATTTTTTCGTCCTTCCTCAGTTTTTTAGTATTTCTTGATGTTACAAGAAGGGCCAAAATGACAAAGGAGGAGCAAAATAGGGACAGAAACAAATGACAAAAAAATAAAGTGCAGGAAAATCTCTGAAGCTCCGATTTTGAAGTTTAAAAAAAAAAAAATCATCATCTAATCTTTCCTGATGAAAATTACTTTCTTAAAATCAAAGGCCATTTGTAGGAATATATATATTTGGGTAATAGCAATTCCAGCCAGTTGCTATTTAACTCTTACAGATAGCTTGAAGTAAGACAGAGGATTTTATTCACATATTAGCCTGATTTTCTGAGGTGCACAGTGGCAAGGCCTTGGTGTGGGTACTGTTACAACTGATGGTCGATGGCTCCCAAAGTGCCTCATGGCCTGTCTGGATACACGTAGGGCTTTTCAATCCATCTCTGGATTGCACCCTGGACTTGTGGCTCTGAAGATCTGGGATGGACAGGGAAGCAGCAGGTTCCCATGGATTCCTTGCTTTATAACAGCCTTAGAAGATGATGATTTCTTTTTTCCCACCCCCTTTCCAGGCTTGCTTCTGCCAACCACGGAGGTAAAGCAAGATAGAATGAAAGAAGAAAACGTACAGTAATAGTGGATATTCAGGCTCACCACTGGTTTAGCACGCATGTTCAGGTGGGCTTTAGATTTGAACCCAGTAAAACAGCCACTCTTACCGTGGGGCGCTTCCAGATTATCCCCTGGGTTTTGAAGGAGTATGGTCCCAGGTCCCGGTAGCCCAGAGCAGAAGGACAGGCTGGGAACTCCTCATCCTTGAACAGGGTGCCAGTCTGCAGGCATTGCTGCTTCAGGGCTTCATAGTCCTGCTTCAAATACTTGATGGCATTCCTGTTGGATCCGAGCCCATCTGCTGCTGCTCTTTCTTGGCACAGCCTCGCCGCGACCCTGGACATGCCTGCCCACCCTCTCAGTGTGTGGTGCAGCTCTGCCTTTGCCTCCTGAGCGAGACGAGGTCAGTATAGGCAGGCAGCAGGCTCGGGTGGAGCCAAGGACTGCTCTAAGTCCTCCAGCAGCCCCGGAGGGAGGAGGCACCAGAAGTGTAAATATGTACCTGAGAGACACAGGCAGGAGCTGGCGGGAGCCACAGCCAGCACAGCTGGGATTGTGGACACTGCCTGGTGCTAATCCCATGCTGTTTGCTTCTTTTGCTGTCCTTTTTTAAAGTACTCTTTTAACAAGGAACAAGGGAAAACAGTGGTTTTGCAGACACACCTGTTTACACACGGAAAGTGATTGTGTGAGTTCAGTGTGCTGAAAGTCAGCTTTGAGGATCAGTGCTTTAAAAACACAGGTGAAGATGATTTAAAACTCCTTTCCTCCTCCTGAGGCTGAACTGTGTGCTGTTGGAGGGTTGTACAGACACAAAACCTGGAGCTGGGTATCTATTGCTATAGTTTACATGGCCACGGAGATGCCATGCATCTATAAAGCTCAGGAAAAGTTGAATCCACTTTTGGCTTAAGTCATGGGTATTTTCAAAAAGACCCCTCTCTTTAGTACTCTCGAAGCAGTAGGAATTTTTAATTTCATTTATTATCAATAAAAGGTGTGAATTTGACAGAGTTAAAGCTGGCCACTTGACTATATGATCTGCAGAGGGTAGAGATACAATCCAGGAGCATGACCTAGGCCAAAAGGGGAAATTGTTTAACCAGAGAGAAGGTGAGCCCTGCTATTCATGTCCAGTGTGACCTTGGGCAGAAGTCATTAACCCTTTCCCCATCTCAGCTAGTGAGAAGTCACTCATCCTATTTACAATCTTCTGGTGGTATTTCCTGCATATAAAATGTTTACAAGCAGAAAACAAAGTGTGGGTGCAAAAGGCTATATAAAACCCTTAAAAATAGTGGTTCCTGTTCTTGTAGTAGAAAAACTCCAAGTTCCTACCCTAGAAACCCCATTTTGTACTGACACAGGAGTGCACACCTCCCTAGAAAGGTGGCTGAAAATGTCTGTAAGTTCAAGACCTGAAGAAGAAATATTTTCCATGGAGCACAGCTGCTCTCTGCTGTCTTCCTATATAATGGCCAGGATTCCCCAGCAAAGCCCACTGCACATCCAGCAAAAAGTTAGGTAAACAGTGCCTTTGTTTGCCAAAGAGCATGTTTGATGACTACCCCTTGGTAAATTTAGACAGAAGGCGTGGGGAAGGGAAGAGAGGATTTTTAAGGACTGAAACCTGTTGAGATAAGGTGTCCAAACACAGGCTGGCCAGGTGGCTTGTCTTCAAATATTTGAAGAGAGGGAATGGAAAGGAGGAAACAAAATTACCTGGCCAGGTCCAGGTGGGCACAGGTAGTGAAGGCTGGGACGAGGGAATTAATATATCAGCTATTCCAAAATTAAATAGTACTGTTGAAATTGAGTAAAGGAAAAGGAGGGCCAGCTTGTTGTCCCTGTTACATTTCAATACTTCTGTGCATGTCTGTGTACTGAACCAGAGCGAGGGGTGGAATAATAAAGAGTTGAGGTGAAGGTGTTTTTCTTTACAGGGTGCAAATTTTTTTCCTGATAAACAGATCCACTCTGATGTATCCACTTTCTTTGCTGTAAGCACAAGCTTTGTTTTCTTCATGGAAAAGCTTGGTGCTCCAGCAATTGGAAAAGGCCATTTTGATCAGGAATCTTCTGGTTTTCCAGGTTTTTTTCAGACATACACTTGATACACTGTGTGCTCTGTAACTCCAGTTGCCACCAGACATGAGTGGGCACAGCAGAGGTGAGCATCACCAGGGTATTACAATGTAAGACAGAGGAATTGTAGAAGCACCTCTCCTATGAAGACAGGCTGAGAGAATTGGGGTTGTTCAGACTGGAAAAAAGAAGGCTCCAGGGAGACCTTATAGCACTTTCCAGTCCCTAAAGGGGGCCTACAAGAAAGCTGGGGAGTGACTTTTTACAAGTGCATGTAGTGATAGAACAACAGGGAATGGTTTTAAAGTGACAGAGAGGAGGTTTAGATTAAATATTAGTTAAAAATTCTTCCCTGTGAGGGTGGTGAGGCCCTGGCACAGGTTGCCCAAAGAAGACATGGATGCCCCATCCCTGGCAGTGTTCAAGGCCAGGTCGGATCGGCCTTTGAGCAACCTGGTCTAGCGAAATGTGTCCCTGCCCACAGCCCAGGAGCTGGAACAAGATGACCTTTAAGGTTTCTTCCAACCCAAACCATTCTATGACTCTATGAAATACAATCAGTCTTTAATCATAAATTTCAGTAAATGTGCCATAGGAGTTCTTCTGTCCTGTACCTCACATTTGGAAAGTGGCTGAGGACAGACATTTTCTCTGGGGAGGCTTGGACCAGATAACCACCCACTGTGTCCACCACAACCCTCTGCTCCTAGTGATCTGTAGTACAGCAACTCAAATCCATTTTCCAACCTTGATTAACAGCACGAGTTATTTTGTGTAGAAAGTGATACACAAGCACCATCTAGAGGATATAAAGAAGAGGAAAAGATGATGACTGTATAATTGACTACAGCAACAGCTGTAGATACAGTATAGAGGGAAAAGCTTTCAGGTTCCCCATGACTATCCAAAATTGCTATGAAGTGACATTAACCCCCAGGGAAACAGGAACCAGAAAAAAAAATAGCTGTAACAATTAATCTGATTTTTCTTGCTTTTAGGATTTGCTGCTTTCCTTCCCTTCTCTCTCTTTCTTGATAATAGCAAGAGGGTGAGAAAAATAGGGAAGAACAAAATAAACCAGGAAAATGCATAATCTAGGTTTCAAAGAAGAGTCTGCAAATTCCATGCAGTCAAGACTGTTCTTGTATCTTTATAGAGGAAAGTGGAAATTTTTAGAAGAAAATAACTGCCAATTATGTAGCAGTTCTAGATATATTTCTGATATAGTGCTTTAGAGAGGACTGCAATGACTCTCCTGTACTGCAGCACTTTGCTAATGAGGATTAAAGCTGTTTAGCTGTATTGTAGACCCTGCAGCATGAAAATGGATTAGTTTGATTTAGAGAGCTTGCCTTCTATTCTAGATGTATGGGCTCCTACCCATCCTATTACTGTGAAAACAGAGTGATTATTAATAGACAAACTAGTGGGAGCTGTGAAAGGTCCTAAATGTTGTCTATAAGATTATTGGTTTAGAGTTTAGCTTGCTATAGGCTGAAGCCTCGTGGGTTCCCTAGAGGGAAACACATCTGAAATTAGCTGTGATCCTGCCTGATTGTTTTATACATGACATAAAATTGTTGGTGCCTGAAGAGGAGGAACATGACATACTACAGCAGTAATGCCTGCATGCCAGTGTGAAGCTCCACAACACAACTGAGCTGATCCAGGAGTGATGGTTCAGCACTGTGAGGAGCTCGAAAAGACAGATGCGCTTTTCAGGACAATCCAGGTCTTTCTGACACCTCACTCTGTGTTAGCTGGGGCTGCAGCCAGTCTTGTGATGTTGAGGAAAGATCAATACCTCTCCAGATCCCAGATCCAGACAGGAAAGCAATTCCCTTCCTTGTGAAACATCACCACTGCTACTGCAAGCCTGGGAAACCATCCTCATCCTAGTGAGGACAGGGCAGTTCCTGCAAAGAAGAACAGAAGCCCTGCAGGTACATGGCCCATTTCTTCCTTCCTGAGCTGTTGGCAAGTTGCTTCCCCTTGTTCCCAGATATTTGAGTACAGTGAAGGGCAGATGAGCAGGAGGGAGGAGGGATACTGCAAGGCAGAGCAGCTCTGAGTTACTCACAACTGCTGAGTGTGGACACACAGGGAAGTAGAAGCCCATCCTTCCTGAAAATCCATGCTGCAAGTGCCAGCTGGATGCTCCTTATCAGGCACCAGCATGAGCTGCTGCAGTAACAGCTGAAACCACTTCACTTGTGAAATGTGAGAGTTGGTGACTTCTTTGAAGAGCTGCAGGTGTGCAGGGAGATTAAGAAAAAGTCAGATTTCTATTTCCTTCTGAAGTTGCCTGGTTTTAGGGAGACAGGAGTGGGTAACTACTCTTGGGACTGCTATTTTACCTCAGAGCATTACACTGGTCTCACAGTCAAATGGAAATCACCTCTTTCTTTAAAGAAAATGGGCATACTGTGTAAGTATGTAAAAGATCAAGGAACTGGCTCCTGTAGTGCTCAAAAGAACTTCCCTCCCTCTAACTGTGGAGTCATCCACATCTGCTACTGGGCTGGAAGTACATGACTCGTTGATTTAACTGCAGAGTAACCCAAGATTTTAACCCAAAGATTTAACTTTGGGTAAGCTGTTCAGATGCCTGCTGGGGCAGCCAACTTCCCATATAGTAAGAGAATTTCTGTATCACACCAACATTTCCTTGACTGTCATTAAACTATGTGGGACACTATGGTCCCTATATGTTTGGGATCAGTCTAACAAGCCATGGTGTCACATATACCTCTTTCCTGCATTCCCAGGTACCTCTCCCACTGCCTAATTGAATCCTTGCTGGTTCAATTTCTTCCTGACTTTGTTGCCATCTGTTCATCTCCTTTTCTGTTTGGCTCAGTCTCAAGTCCCATTGCACCACAGAGACTCTAAGAAAACTCTGGTAACTCTGACTGAACGGAGCGACCACATAACATGTTTGTACACACTTGATCTTCTTGATTGTTGTCCAAGCAGAGGCTGTTGACATGCAGCCAGCAGACCCCAGAGTGGTCTGTGAATATCATCTATGGGACGCAGGGGAGATGACTAAGAAAAGCAAAGTAATTATATTACAAACTTCAACCCAGCTTAAACTTCCACATCTGCTGGAAAACGGCTAGAGTAGAGGAGTTCACAAACCAAAACTGGTTTTGTGGGTCATTGCTTTAAACTGATGCTGTTTTCCTTTTCCCCTGACTCTTGAAAAACCAGAGAAGTCTGACCTGTGGCAGCCGTACAGATTTGAACCACTGCGTGGAGCCAAATAAACGCTTTTTGAGCAGCTCTACGGCTCCCAGATCTGTCTGGGATGTTGGGATACAACGCTCATCGTGAGTTACACTCCTGCACGCTGAGGTACTGTTATCTTCCAGTCTCCTGGCTCAGTAGAAAGCCTTGCCTGTGAGATAATTCAGCAGTGCCTAATGAATACAAACAGTTGAGTGAAACCATCCTCCAGTGTCATACTGTGTCCTGGTTGAGCCTCAGCACAGCCATGCTGGAGACCACCTTGGCTAATGATGCACTGGTAACTGGGTGCACACAGCATGTCCCAGCTCCACTCAGAAAGCACTTACAGCACATAACATTAATTGATCTGATTCCAGTTCTCCATGTGTTATTGATTTGCCACGTGCCTCAAAATGCTGCTAAAAATACCATTACCCTCTTTATTCAGAGAGCCCTTCTGACCCACGAGGAAGAGGAGACACCTTCAAAGCACAGTTTGTCTGTGCCTGGCCAGGTTTGGACAAACAGATGATATCAGGGCTGCTTCCTTGCACGGCCATGATCTACACAGACATAGCTGGTGCTGCTCTCACCACTCGTATCTAACTTCAAAAAGATTTTTGGGGGCCTCCTCTGCTACACCGGGAATTGGATGAACAGTGCTTAGCTTTTTTTCTTGTTTAATGGCAATGGCTTCCCATGAATTGTGCAAGTAGGACCCATGTTGAGCCTAAGAAGAGGAATCATAAGTGATTGAAGTCGAAAACTACCAAGCAAACAGTGTTTCACAGTGCATTGGAGCACAGTGTATCAGCCATGAAGAAAGCTTCTGATTTATAATTTTCAAGGAAAACTTCCCACCACATCTCAGCAAATGGTACAGCTTGGTAATTTATGATTCTTTGAGCATTTTTCAAACAATAATGTTCTTTTTTTTTTTTTTCCCCCCGGATAGGATGTATCCAAACCACTAGTTTTGTGCATCCAGCGCTTGGGATACAACATGCAGAAAGTCCTTCCAAGGCTGCTGGGCAGCCAGCACGGGCAGTGGGTGCAGCACAAAGGGCTCTCAGCCTCTGCATGGTGCCCAGTACGTTCTGAGTCAGCCCTAAAATATGAAACAAATGGTTTGAATTCTCCCTTGGAGGGCTGCTGTACTATGCGGGTGCCAGCAGCAGCATTTCAGTCGTTCTTGGCAGCAGCTCTCTGCCAAAACAGAGACACTCCTTTTCCCCGCAGTGTATGGCGGGGGTGCGTGTTGTGGGGGAACTCTTTGCGTGCGGTTCGGGCTGGGCAGGGGGTGTAGATTGTTCCACGCCGGCAGTGACAGCAACACGTGGTTTGGTTACCATCAGCAAATCAAGCTGTAAGCCATCACTGTTGTGTGCAGTGTTCAAGGTTGTAACAGGGTGACAATACGGGGTATATATGTACCATAGTCATATTAGGGTTTTCCCCTTAGTCTTTTTCTAAACGTGCAGATTTGGAGAGGGCTCGCTCTAGTTTTTACACGGGAAATATCGGTGTTTTTTAATGGATGAGTCCATGTGGCAGTGCGGGAGCCAGGGCTGGCGCAGGTGCGGAGCTGATGAGGCGCCCAGCTGCGTGGCCGGGATGTTCTCTGCGGCTCCAGGGAGCTGGAGAGCGGCAGAGGAAGGTTCTTCGTCAGTGACTCCTGGTGTGGAGGGACTCTAGCAAAGCGGGGGATGCCGTGAGGACTGGCGTGGCCCCCGCTGGAGGTGGGGGGATGACAGAGCGAGCCGGGCGGGGTTGGGCTGGGCCGTGCCGGGGCGGGGCGGTGGCGGTGGCAGTGCTGGGGCGATGGCGGGGATGGCGGAGGCCGTGGCGAAGGAGCGGGCGGCGGCGGCGGGCGCGGGGCGGCACAGCCAGGCCGTGCCCTACCTGGGCCAGCGCTTCGGGGCGCTGCGCCGCGAGTGCCTGGAGGAGGGGCGGCTCTTCCAGGACCCCTCCTTCCCCGCCGGCCCCGCCGCCCTCGGCTACCGGGAGCTGGGACCCCGCTCCGCCAAGACTCAGGGCGTCGTCTGGCGCAGACCCACGGTAGGGCGGCGGAGGGTGGGGGGGATCCCGAGAGCATCATTCCTTGGCACCGCCCTATCACCCGACTTTTCTTCCTTCCCCTACCCCGTAAATTCGGTTTAATTGTGCGGGGGCGGTGGGTCGGGGCGATGCCGGCAGTCCCGGGCTCAGACCCGCTCCCGCAGCCTCCCCGGGCTGCACAATCCCGGGATTGTGAAGGTGCGGATGCTCACAGCATCGGAGGCCTCCCTTTGACGCGGATACGGGCTGGCAGGGTGACGTGCTCTGTCTGGAAAACAAACAAAGCCGTTTCCCTCTCTATCCTGAACTCTCCGTGTGGACAAACCACTTGCCCTGGGCAGCGTTCTGGACTATCACTCTGGGTTAACTCTTTCCCTTAGCAGCAGAGAGCTGAGCTGACCACCGTGTGGTTTCCTGCCGAAGCCGCCCAGCCAGCCACAGGAGCCGTGGGGTCAGGTGGACTCCGGGGTGCCTAGTGCCTAGGCGCTGCTGGAAGACTTTGACATAGTCAGTGGCGGGGAGGTAATAGCGGAGTGATGTCTGCACGTGGGTGAAAATGCAGTGGGCGCCGTGGCACATTCTGTGAAGTGAGATGGCTGCCCACAAGCTTTGGTCACCAGCTCCCGCTCTCTCACTGTGCTTGGTGTGCCAGGTGCCCGCACTCTCATTCCTGACCTGCTCCATCTCTGTGGTGTTCGCCTGCTGTGGTCAATGGCTTGTGTAATTTGCTGCAGGTGGGGCCTTGTTGCCTCCCTTACCTGTGGCTATGTGTAACGCGAGGCCTGTTTTGTTCCCAGGAGCTGTGTTCCAGCCCCCAGTTCATAGCAGGTGGAGCCACTCGCACTGACATCTGCCAAGGGGCCTTAGGTAAGGTGGAGCCAGGAAGCTGAGTTTTCCATGCAGCTGCTGCCCCAGGACACTGTGGTTTATACTAGGCTGTAACTCACTCTGTAAATATGTCCTTTTGCATCCTACCACCTCTCTGCATATCAACTCAGACCATTCTCTCCTTTCCTTGGCATTTGCAGGTAGGGACCACATGCATTTGGGGCCACTGTGCACAGCCTTTCTGCATGCACCAAGCAGGGATGACACAGACTGTTTTCCTGGTGACTTTTCTGATCATGACCAGTTCCTTTCACGTTCACATCCATGTGCCTGAAAGCAGACTGACTGATTTCTGCCTCTAACAACTGCTTAGAAGAGCAGTTGCATGCGCAATGGGGCATTTCTTTCCATGGTGGAAGAGAGTGCTGCTGAGCAGGGGGGACCCCCCCAAAATCTGGAAAGATGCAGTGCAGGGAAAACAAGTTGTATGGGGGATTCCCTGCTGGTCATCAGCCCTCAAGGTGGATGTTTCAGGAGGGATGGGCCAGCCTATGAGCTGAAGCTTTTGCCATGGCTTCTGCTCAGGTTGTGCAATGGCAGCCCCTCAGTCAGGCTCTCTTGGAGGACCCCTGGGAGCTGCAGGGAAGCCCCAGGAGACAGCTGGCAGTGACTGGCTTAGCCTGGCTGTTTGTGCACAACTATCCCGGGTCTGGAAGCCTCTCTCTTGGCTTGCCTGCCAGAGGGGGTTTTAGGCAAGTGCCTCTGTGCCTGTCCACCCAGAAAGCATCGTGGAGGCTGGCAAGGAGAATGTCTGCATAAACATGAGAAGAAATAAAGTGAAAGCAGTAGGCTCCTATTTATTTCTATTATAGCGGTAGTGAGAGGGTTTTGGATTAAACAGCACAGTTGAGGGAAAGCTCTTGGTGCAGGGAAACATGACTAATACATGCTGTGTTGTTCTGTTTGTTTGCTTTCAAACAGCATAATATTAGCCACATTGTGGCTTCTTCGTTTCTAGTCCTACTGCTATTTGTGTTTTCATGTCCAAACATAGACAGGGAAGCTTATGTTTTGTGCTTGTGTTTTCTTTCAGAAGTTTTTTAGGTTTGTGCTTTGACAACTAGGTACAATTTGTGTAAAAAGCCCTGAGAGTAAAAATACTTAGATTATTTACTTAGTTCTCTTCATGCCCCAATACCATCTGTGGCATGGGTTAGGCTCTACTGTGTCATGGGTTGTTGGCATGTCACCAGCTCCCTTCCTATGCCCTCTCTGCCCAATATTATGTCTCCCACCATGACTGTTTTGGCATAAAGCTTGTCCCAGTGCTTAACACACGTGCTGGACGTCTGTCTTCTCTTTTTATTGTGAAACTTTACAGCTATGGAGTTCTTCAACTTGAAATGAGAGTTTATTGTAATGCCATTTCAACATCTGGCACTTTGTAGAGATGCTGGTTTCTGAGGGCTCTTAGTTGCTTCCTGCCATCGGCAGCCTTCCAACTTTTCAAGATGCTGTGACAGTAAGAGCACGGGAATGACAGATTTGTAACTTCATTTTCAGGTTAGGAAGTTGCTGTTGCTAATGCCAAACCCTGTTTTAGACTGATAAAAGGATTTGTTGCCTTACTGGTCTTTGGACCAGTCAGATGTTCCTGTGAGGTTGTATGGTATCACCAAAGGATGTGAGCTGACTCAGAGCTGGTATTATTTTACCTCCTCAAAACTATATTTGAGTTAGTGCTCTTGTTTGTCTTAATGTTTTCGCCATGACTAAGTACTGTGATGACTTGCCCCACTATCTTTCCATGAATCTGGGCAGGATTTTGATATTGTGTGACAGTCCCGTGGTTGATTAAAAATTAGATGCTATTGATTTTATCTCTGTATTGCCATTGAGTAACTAAGAGCCTGTATGGAATCTCTGCTTTATACACAGTGAGGCTAGCAGACGTGCTGTGCAAATGCTTTTCTTAAAATTTTTGTCATCACCTCGTCTGACACCAGCATTTATATCAGTACATGTGCTTAAGCTTCCATTTACTTGAATTTTGTGTGCCGACATTGATGTCCCATGACATTTTAGGATGTTACAGAGAAGATTGCACTGGAAGATGTCGGATGCTTTTGAAAACCTGTATTTTTCATCATGCTGGTTTTTTTCCATAGGAAGCTTTTGTAGCCTTATTTATCTCCCAAAAGGCTTGATCCCAAAGCAACAGACTTGTAGCCATGTGGAGCTTCACTGCTGTTGCTAAGCCTTTCAGAACATCTGGGAGTACTGCAGGGGCAGATGAGGCATCCAAAACACACGTACCCATCAGTGCTGCAAGAGGTTTCTTGGCAGAGGATGTGTAACCACACAGCTCAGCTAATGAGCAGAGATTCCTTTTAACCCAAGAGGGTTTTTTATTATGGGCCAGGTGCATACATTTGTTTTATTGTTTTTGACCTGGGCTGTATGATACTGTGATGCATATAAGGCATATCTGATCATCAGTGCAGAAAAGTTTGGGGTTTTAGTTGGTTTGTTGGCTGTTTTTGGTTTTTTTTCTTTTTAGGTGAAACTTTTAAAGGCACGTATTTGGAGTTAGTTTTGCAGTATCAGATCTGAAGTCAGTGATGTTTTTTGGCTGCAAATGGCAGCACATGGGATGTGGTGACTCACTGCAGCAGAGGGGAGGATCCAAAGCCAGAAAAACCTTGTTCACCCTTAACCGCCTTTTTTGGAGGGGATGTCACCATGGTATCACAACACTGGAGCGTAAACAGCACAGTGTCTCTCATCTGCTGTTTCGATGCAGGTGTCTCCTCCTTAAATAAAAATGTGTGAAAAAACAACTAATTGAGTAGGACGAATTTAGGAAATTAGATCCATGGTTTTCTTAGGCTGACAACCACTCCACTGTCAGTGGGTTGCCACAACCTCATGTTTCTAACCAGAACGCTTCCTGGATTCATGTGGTATTAATAAAAATACATTCAGTAGCTGTTAATCTATAGCTATGAATGTTTTAAAATAGTGACTAGTCTGTGATTGGCAGAATGTACATTAGAATGTTCTTTTTTTTTTTCCCATATTTTTACACGGGCTGTGCAGTGGCCAGAGGAGCTGCCTTTTGCTTACAGCCCTTCAGGCACTTCTTGGGTGTGTTTTGCCTGTCTTTTCTTTCTGGAATGGTCAATTTTAAGCCCTTAAGGCTATTTATGTGTGCCTTGCAGTTACCTTTTTTTTTCTAACATTCTGGTTGTAGCTGGAAATTAGGTAAATGCAGAGATAGGGGTATAGAAATAAGTAGTAAAACATTAAAATGGCAAAAAGGAAGTGTGACAGGAAAAAGTAGTACTTCTTGTTCGTATAAATATATGCTACAAATAAACTCACAGCTTGTTTTTTTATTCCCTTTTCTGATAACGTTTTTCTACCTATTGTTCATTTACAAAAATTCTCTATGATTAACCTAGCCTTGCTAACGCTCCTTTCAAATTCTTTTTATAATTAACCTCTGTTACCCTCTTCTTAATTTTCCTTCTCTATCAAAGGAAAGTCACTGTCAAGAACCTTACAGAAGTACCAGTTCTGATAGTTAGGACTATTTGGTAAAGACTCTACTCATTCTTACTTAATGCTTGCTAAAACTCCAGATCTGTTCTCCTCCAGGCTTTGAATTATCAAGTTTACTTCTTGTGATGACTGTTCAGAAAGGAAGAGGTGATATCTTGACTGTTGAGCACTTTTAAATGTGAAAACCAACGGATGAGGTGTCTCCCACATATGCTGCATCTGCTTTTAAATCTGAAGAAGACCTTGCCCAGAGTAGTCCGAATTATGATCTATGTTTGTCAGACTCTCAACCAAGAGATTTTACAAGAGTCTACTATTTCAGTCTGCCTGCATGAAGCAGCCAGAAAGTAAAGGAAATTCTTTATAGACTCTGCTTATTGGCGTAGAGGTCCTCTGGGGGGAGTTTCTCCTTGAATTCCTGTGTTTCTTACCTACAGGGGAAATATGACTCAAAGATATGTTATATCATTGAAGGGTGTATGCTCTTAATCTAGATACCTGATCAGCTTCTTGACCCAGGCTTCCTGAGATGCTGTGGTCATGTTGAATTGTTCACTTATTCTTTCTGTGCTGCTCTCTGCGTTCCCAGCCCCTGCCATGTGTGTGGAATAGAAATGCTGATATTTCTTGGGAAGAACAGTGAGACAGCTGCCCTCTGAGCCAGGCTTGCCACTAATTTAAATCAACACAGTTTTTCTGAGGTTAGTGACACCAGTGTCAGGTACTCTGGGGTTCTCTTGGAGCATGGGTCTGAGAAGCTCCTTTTACTTCTGAGTTGCACAAATCTGTCTGTAAAAGCCTTGTGGAGCATGGGGTGTGTGCTGGGGCTGTTCAGATGCTCAGATAGGCCCCTCTCTGTGGGTTATCAGTTATTTGGTCTCTGTGGTGAGATGAGACAGGTTAACCTACCAGTTTGTATATTTGTGACTTGTCTCATGCCTTATGGCTTCCTTCCAACTTCAGATACTCCGTGAGAACTGCTGTGAAGGATAGCTGCTAAATCCCTTGTGTGACTGGAGGAGAGAGGACCCATAATTATAGATTAGCCCATCTCAAAATGCCTCTTAATACCTTCTGACCGCAGTCTCTTTCCCTGCAAGCACCTTTGTGGTGTGTGGCAATACCTCTGGATGCACTGCAGCACCAGAGGATGCACAGCTCCCAGGGAAGAGAGTCTTACAGCACCTTGGAGGAGGCTGTAAGAGGAGTTCCCTTTTGGCAGGGTGAGATGGATGTGCTGTCGCAGAGGAGGGAGGGGAACATCCTTGTTGCTTCATAACCTGTCAAAGCAGAATGGCAAGGTGACTTTCCTGTTTGAAAACTCTGACACAGTGATTTTTTTATTGCAGTACAAGCAGCCAGAGGCCGGGCTGAAGGGAAAGTTTTATGTTTGGTTCTTCCCCTCTAGGTAATGAAACAGTAAAAGCACCCTGGGTTTTGAAATTGTTCTGCAATTTCATATCTTCTCCCTTTTATGAACTGTGAAAAGGGCCGTGGGACAGATGTCATTCATAGGGGTGCTGCTAGGGGTCAGCTATGAAAAGCAAAGGGCAGCCTGGAGAGAGCTGCAGGTTGCTTGTGTTCCTGCCAGTGCTGTCTGAGCAGTGATGGATTTGGGCCTCAGGGTGGACCTTGGGGGCCGCTTTAGAGTTAATTCGCCCTGAAACTTTCTCCCATTTGGATCCCAGCTTCTCACCTGTAGGCTCTGAGCCTTTTCCTATGGGAGAGAGGAGACTGTCTAGGGACTGCTGCTTTGCTGGGCTCTGGCTTGCTGGCAGCTGCAGCTGGTTCATGCTGCTTCAACCTGCAATCCTCCAGTATCATTCTGGGGGATCTGATGTGTAATACCGACTACACTCTGTTCACAAAGCAAAGGGACAGTGGATCTGGTAATGCTAACAAGGGGTTTTGTGCTGGGCTGTGGCAGTCAGGGGATCATCCAGGTCTGTAAATCTCTGCCTTGCTAACAGGCTGCAGGAAGCCCATGGCTGAGCAGAAAGGTAACTGCCCTGTGAAAGTAACACTGGGTTCTGAAAATAATTACAGAAATAGAGGTGTAATGTTTATAGAGCTCTGTGGTCTCTTCCTCCCTCTGCATGGCAGGAGATGGTGTGGAAAAACACTGTCCAGGCAGCCTGTGCCCTGGAGCTGTGGTGTGCTGGCTTAGTGTATGTTGGCTCCATCCCAGGTGGGGTGAAGAGGTGTGTGGGACTGGGAAACAGTGCCTGCCTTCAGGCCTTTCCTGTCTCTCTGGTGACTAGAGCCAGGGATGAAATGTGGGACTAGACAGAGAGGCCTCAAGCAAGAGCCTCTAGAGATGTCTAAGGTGAAAGGAGCTCCTGTTTGGAGGGAGGCTGGCAAGAGACCTTAAAGGGAGTTTGTCTAGAGGACAGGTCTCTGGATGGCAAAGCAACAGGCATTTATTAAACATGGAGGAGGGAAATGAATGCAGCCCATGCTTGAGTAAACACTGTCCTTTTGAGGAGAAACTGCACCCCTAAGTGCCTGCATGTGCCCACAGGCTCTTTACCTTTTTCCCCATGCTGCTTCCTAACATGTAAGCACTCTTTCAAATAATCCCAGAGTGGGTGATAACTGTGATGGTAGATCAGAAAAAGCCTGCTTTGGGTTTTTTTTTAATGACTTTGGTCTTGAGGAAACGCTTGCCTGCAACTGGAGGGTATTTATGTTCATGCATTTGATCTGTCTTAGAGGTAAGGTGGTGGGAGGGATCATCATGTCCCAGATGAGGGGCTTATTGGTTATAATGCCCAATCCCTATGCAGTGCAAAACCTGAAGAATGAAGTTTGAATATTGAACCTAATTATTTTTTTTTCTTTTGTTTGTACAGGGGACTGTTGGCTCTTGGCTGCCATTGCTTCTCTCACCTTAAATGAAGAAATTTTGGCCCGTGTTGTTCCCAAAGACCAGAGCTTCCAGGATAAATATGCAGGAATTTTCCATTTCCAGGTGTGTGGAAAACAGCCTTCTCCCCCCAGTGCTGTTGGCCAGGAGCCGGTGACTGGCTGTGTCTCTGTGTGTGGGGTTTCCTGGAATGGCTTTATGGGATGTCAAAGAGCCAGACAGAAAAAGGGAGCCAGCTAAGAAGGGTGATGGTGGTGGAAGGAACAAGACCATTAACCAAAGAGCTGGGAGCAGGGGCAGTCTTTGTGGTCCTCCCTCCACCAGTGCAGCCAGCTGGGTACGTGCATCCCTGAACAGGGTGGATGAAGGGAGATTGCTTTTCCTCTAGGAAATTGGCGCTAGCAGATAAAGGTCCTGGTGACGGAGTGTGCTGTGGTGACAAGGTGTCTGTGATCTCTTTTCAGTTCTGGCAGTACGGGGAGTGGGTGGATGTGGTGGTGGATGACAGGCTGCCCACCAAGAACGGGGAGCTGCTGTTCGTGCACTCGGCGGAGGGCAGCGAGTTCTGGAGCGCGCTGCTGGAGAAGGCCTATGCCAAGTGAGTCCAGGCCAGGCTTTCACCCCACTCAAATAACTGCTTCCCCATGGCATCCTCAACTGTATGAATACTATGCATTTAAAGTGTCAGCCTAATTATTACCCTTTACAGCTTCTGGGGTATCCCACAATGACTGCGTTAATGAAACATCGTGTAGAGATACCTAAGACAAGTAGCCATAGTATTGGCTGTGTTGCTAGCCAAAAAAAGTAGCTCTTGCATCTCATGGTGAGGCTGTTCCTAGAGTGGTCTCCTGTCACCAGGGCCTGGGAAACTCTGTTTCTTGTGTTCTGTGTACCCGTGAGAGCTTGAGCTACAGTGCTTCAGTGTGCAAAGTGCATCAGTCCACATGCTTAGGTCTGCGTTAGGGGCAAAAGACACTCATATCTGAACCTCCGTTTTTAGGTTGACCAGAGAGGATTTCTTCCCTCTGACATTATTATCTTGAATTTACTTAAGAAATTTAGAACATCTGAAAATCAGACCCGTAATTGTTAAGGAGACTAAAAGACTGTGGGACTCAAGAGGCAAAATGATGGGTCTTGATTGGTTGTTTTTTTTAATACATTTTTTTTCTTCGAATAGCATTCAGGATTTTTGTCATCGACGTGACTGAACCTGCAGCCTGTATCCATGATTGTGTAAGATTTTATGCTGGGCTTTTCAAGTACAGGGTGCAAAGTTGAATGGAGGGCACATTCGTAATTCGTAGCTGCTGTTGAAAGCAGAAATGCCATCACAGTTGGCCCACTGAGTGCCTCTACTGAAGAGAAGAGGAGAACAGGGAAACCCGATGACTGTGTGTGAGAGAAGAGGAAAGCAGGCAGCATGATGGTTGTGCGTGTCCCTCATTTTGTGCAGGCTGAACGGATCGTATGAGGCCCTTTCTGGTGGCACCACCACCGAAGGTTTCGAGGACTTCACCGGTGGAATTGCAGAATGGTACGAACTGCGGACAGCACCACCCAACCTCTTCAAAATCATTCAGAAGGCCCTCCAGAAAGGCTCTCTCCTTGGCTGCTCCATTGATGTGAGTTAGAAGGCTCATTGCTGGGCACCCAGCTGTGCATGCAGGCAGCTGTGGGGGGGACAGTCCACAGGAACTGCACACAGGATGCAGGTTCCCTCTGCTGTGGTGCTCTGCTCTACTTGTGCCTGGAGAGTTTGACCCACCAATGTGACTCAGGCACGTGCTCTTCATGTGGCTTAGGTTGAAACATAGACTTTATTAGTAAAAGTCCTTTGCCTCCTTTGTGTTTCTTCCTTGAGACCTAGAGCTTTTGCTGTCTTGTAAGTTCATGGCAATGAATCGTACAGGGAACTCGTTAGGGATCCTGAGGTACATCTTTGCTCCTAAGAAAGCCTGTAGCTTGGCAGCAGGATGGTGAGGGTGAGTAGATTTGGACAGAAAGCTGCTGCTAATGGCTCCTGCAGATTCTCAGATGCAACCTCCAGCCTTGCTGTAGCCTTTTCGACACACAAGTTGCACCTAATATGTTCCCCAAAAATCTGGGCAGGTCTGAATGTTCCCAGAAAGTCTGAAGCAGAGAGGCTCAGACTGTTGCCAGGTCTTTAAAAGGATTTATGAGAAAACACACTGACAAAAGCTGGACCTGCATGAGAAGGAAGAGAGGAGCTTTGGCCCTACCTGCAAGGATTCAGCATCGCTTTTAGCCTTACTGAAATGAGCCTAGGTATTGTTATTGTGTTAATCACCCTCCTTCCAAATGAGATTGCATCTTACTTATGTCTAAAGGGAAGGTAAATTGTTTACAAGAGCTCCATTCATAATATAAATGTAAATGTTTCCTCCCATTTTTCAAGTTAAATCAGAGTCCCACAAGAGGGAAGCTTCACAGCATGAAAAGTACTTGGTTAATGTCAGTGTTTGACTTCATGGTACTTTTGAGGCCTGTTTTACTTGTTTGCACTTAGATAAGAATCTGACATCTGGATTTTTGCCCCACAATACAAATCTCTTGTTGAAGGTGGAGCAGAGTAAATGTATTGTGTTGTTGATAAGTACTGGCAATTTCTGCACTGTGAATTTTTTGTTACTGAGTTTAGCCTTTGGAAAAAATCTTCTAAAATCTTCTCTTCTGTGAGAGAAATAGGGACAAGGAGATTAAGCATTACATGAAGAATGTATTGCAGGGCAGTAATAGGGCCTGAATTGACAACAGGAATCCTGCCTGCTCAATCCCCTCCTCTCTGTTTTCTTAAACTTCCAATATGCTTGTTTAGAGATCACACACTTTCTGAAATGGTAGGAAGAGAGTGATAGCCTTATGTTTCATAGGTGGTTAAACCTTCGCTGTCTAGCAAGAAGTGACTTTTTCTCTGCAGTGTTTAAAGGCCAGACTGCCCAAGTATTCTAATGGCCACGAAAAAGCAAGAGGGTGATGTGCCTTCAGGTTCCAGTGGCATCCAAAATTCAGCCTTGCTGCCCTGCATGGCAGGTTCCAGGGTGCCAGTGCTAGGGAAAGCAAAGGCAACCTCCCACCCTACAGTGGAGCTGAAGGGAGTGTTTTAACCCTGAAGCAAAGCACTGGGCTTGCTGGACCTGGGTGTGATCCCTGGTGATGCCTAGGTAGCCTCAAGCCAGTCACTCCCTGTTTTCTTCCCAGTTACCTTGAGAATATGGGGTTTATTGTGTGTATCCCCATTGGAGATGCACAAGAGGGGATGCACCACACCAAATGTTTTGGAGCCAAGAGGGAGCTCTCCTGTGGTGCAGGGCTTCTGGGGTGCACCCTTTGCCATGAACGTGGCCCCTGGAGCTCCAGTGCTCCTGTTCCCTTTCCCCACTCTGCCGTGCTGATCCCTCTTGTTGCCTCTGTGCAGCAGCTAAACCACCCCTGCAGCCTGCCAGGGAGATGAAAGCTCCACTGGAGGGGGAAGCTTTCCTCTGCAGGATCCCCTGCACATGGGAAGCCACGCTCACCGATGTTCTTTGCTCCTCCAGATCACCAGTGCAGCAGAGACAGAGGCTGTCACTTCCCAGAAGCTGGTGAAGGGACACGCCTACTCGGTCACCGGGGCAGAGGAGGTAGGTGTGCCACCCCACGGGGGTGTTGTGTGTGGCAGCCACAAATCCATCTCCAACACTGCAAACTCTGGAGTGTCACCCAGAGCTTTTTCATTTTGCTGAATCGGGTTTTGAGTCTCCTCTTTCTGAAGGAATACTGAATGAGTTGGTGTGTTTTGGATAAACAGAAATTTGTGTTCTTGGCGGTCTGGCTGAAAAAACCCTATTTTTCCATAAACATTGCTTTTTCCCAGTGAGCAGGGTGGTGGGCAGCTCTGTGCAGAGGGCACACTACCCTCTGCTGGTGACCAGGCCCTTTAACTCGGTTCTGCATAACAGGCAGCACTGTAACTTAAATGCACGAGATGAGAGATGTGCACAAAGCAAGAAAAATATATATTATTGTCTTTTAAGTGCCTGCCAAACCACTTTTCAGGAAGGCATGGTATTTGAATGCAAGGTGCCTAGTGAAGAGTGGGTGATTGCTGAGGGTAAGACAAGTGAAAACTAAGGAAGAGATCATGATGTCCTTATACATGTCTAATGAGTTTTTGGGGTTACTTCACCAATAATTGGTTCTGAAATAATTTCTGAAACTTGAGTGAGGTGTAGAGAGCTGCTGACATGCTGCTAACAGGCAGGTTTGTGGGTGTTTATTTGGTCCTCCTGTCACAGCAAAAGTGGTAGAGAGGGAGTTTGTTGACCATAATTCACGAACGGGCTTTTCCTTTGGAGATCTGTGCAGACTTTGTAAGGATGCTTCATCTTGGAGCGTCTGTCATGTCTGGACTCTGCGTAGCTGCTGCTCTGCAGTTTTCTTGGCTTCAGGCTCTAGAGGTGCACCAGCTCCTTCTTCACATCAATGCTGTGTGTTCCCCAGAAATAATGGGTGTTTCCACTGAAATTTGAACAGCTCTGCTTGGCCTGGCCTCACTGTGTGCAGAGGCAGCAGATGACAAGCCACAGCCTTGGCACAGTGTGAGGAGGGGCTGAGGAGCTGTGGCCAGTCTGAGTATCCCATCTCTTGTAACAAGCACATCTAATATAGAAGGAGGGGAGAAAAAGGCATTTGAATGTAAAAAGGCAGGTTATACATAATGATGACTTAGAGAAATATCTCTCTGTACCTGCTTTCTGGCAGTCCTGTAGCAGTTTTACATTCCCTTTGCTTGAAATCTTAGAGGTCACTTTTTTGCAGCACAAAACAGACATTTTGGTTATCATGAGCTTTGGTTTGTGCATGTTATAAAACTTCTCTGGACAGGCTTGGGTGCATGAAGCACATTCAGAATCAGTTTGACTTGTCTTTTGGACCAGATGTGTGCACGTTTGTGTGTATACTTTGTCATGCGGAACATTGAAATACTTGCTCTGTCATGTTTTTTAATTACCATAGAAGGTGTGGGAGGGAGCACGGTACTGCGTCCCTGAGTAACTCTCCATACACTTCTGATCACATCAGGTGAACTTCCGAGGAACAGTGCAGAAGCTGATCAGAATCCGAAATCCCTGGGGGGAAGTGGAGTGGACTGGGAAATGGAATGACAAGTGAGTCGATGGCTTACACGGTGCCAGTAGGCTTTTACTGCAGGGGTGCAGTCATGTTTCTGCTGTTGTCTGTTTTTTCCCTACCTCAAATTCCTCTATAAGTCACGTCTGGATGTGATGTTCACTCTAAACTGTTTCAGAGAGAAGCATCCCATCACTGTCATCTCCCTTGTGGGTGTCACAGTATGTGGTGCCTTCCATGCAAACACCTGCCTTTATGTAAGGTGCAGTGATTTGGTTGGTGATTCCTAGAAACTTCACTGTAGTTTCTGCTTATTTAACAGCCTGTATTCGGTGGTGAGCTTCTGAAAACTTACTTTCTAAAAGGGCTTTAAAATCCACTTCTGTTGTTAGCAATGAAAACTGGAGTTAATTCACCTGTGTGGCTGGGTGGTTTTTATTCTGAGACTTTCTTTTTCTAATACAAAGCTCTGCCTCAGTCAAGGCATTAGCACTTTCTGAAAAGAAAACTCTGCTTCTCGTCCTTACCTTGGATATTTGAGAAGTGAGTTAGTTATCTTATAGACCAGGTCCATCTATTTTTAATTCTGCAGTGGTTTGAGAGTTCTGGCGCTGCTGTCATTTAGATCTTGTGGAATATTGCAGTTGTGGAGAGTGAAATCATTGTACCAGAACAGCCAAATTAGGGTTTAACCTTTACCATATGCTGCAGTTGATGTGGGGTTCTCTTTCAGCTGCCCAAACTGGAGTGGCGTTGACCCTGAGGTGCGGGAGCGGCTGACCAGGAGACATGAAGATGGGGAATTTTGGTAAATACCACTAGGTTTCCATTTTGGCAGAAGAGAATGTCATCTGCCCAGCTTTTTTTCACACAAAGTAATCACTCCAAGTATGCTCTCCTAGATGAGTGCACAAAATCACCCCAAATCCTGGTGCTAAATCACAGTAAGAGAGAGGGAGCAAAGGCAAGTTGGTTGTATGGAAAACCTGTCCATCCTGAGGAGATGTTTCCAGTGGCATTGCCTCCCACAGGATGGCGTTCAACGACTTCTTGAGGCATTACTCCCGCCTGGAGATCTGCAACCTGACTCCAGACACCCTGGCAAGTGACAGGTACAAGAAGTGGAGCCTGCTGAAGTTGGATGGGAGTTGGAGACGAGGAGCCACTGCAGGGGGCTGCAGGAATTACCCAAGTAAGAAAAACTGGAGAAATGTTTTGCTTGTCCACTTGTACTTTCTGTGAGAGCTGATGGGATATGGTTTGGGGTGGCTTACGGAGGAGGAGAATGTACCTGGGATATCTAGGACTAATGTCCAAAAAGTGCAGGGGTGTGGGAGATGCAGCTCCCTAGTGAGGGTCAAGTTATGATTGTAAAGGTGGAGGGAGAAGGGGAGTTTTTCCTTCTGACAGCTGATTTTTGAAGTCAGAACCACATCTGTCCTAGCTGACACATAAATCAACACAGTTTATTTCAAAGAAGCCTCTGAGCAGTTTGCATAAATCCACTTCCCAGACACTTTCTGGACAAATCCGCAGTATTTAATCAAACTGGAGGAAGAAGATGAGGATCCTGATGATCCTGAGGGGGGCTGCACTTTCCTCATTGGGCTGATTCAGAAGCACCGGCGGAAGCAGAGGAAGATGGGAGAGGACATGCACACCATTGGCTTTGCAATTTATGAGGCAAGTAAGGCTGTACAGGTGCATGGGAGGAAAAGGAAAGCTCATTCCACCTATAAATGGGGTAGTGCAGTTCTCAGACTGGGCTTTCAGTCAAAACTCAGATGATGAGTCAGACAGCAGCTGCAGCAAGGCAAATTCTACTTAGATGTTTAGAAAATTATCCTCCACAAAACATAGCAGTCAAGCACAGGGGCAGGTACCAAGAGAGACAATGGAATCTATGATCCTAGAGATACTCAAACCTAGGCTGGAAAATGTCCTGAGCAAAATAATTAACTTTGATGTCAGCCTTGCTTTGAGTGGGAGGTTGGACCAAATTACCTGTAGAGGCCACTTCACACCTATAATATTCTGTTACTTCTAAATTATTTTAAAAATAATAAGTGCAGAAATCCCTTTCACTTGTCAGACTGTGGTGAAAGCAGCAGAATGGGAGCAGCTGTGGTGGGGTTGTGACCCTAGCTGGGACACCTGTTCTACCTTGGGAAGTGTGAAGCCAGCAGCAGAACCAACCAAAACACCTGTAAAACTCCTTCTGCTGAGTGAAGGGTCAGGGATGTGTTTATGGTAGCTCCTGAAGTAGGACAGAGCTGGAAATCAGCGGCGCTTATGTGGCAGTGGAAACAGGAATGATGATTTTGTCTGTGGGTTGCTCTGTAACCACAGGCAGTATGTACAACTGCTGGTTTTATCAGTATCCCAACTTTGAAAAGCTTGTCAGAGGATCTGGTCCCCATAGGATAATAAGGTTTAAAGCAAAGCTAAGTCCCCTGAAACCATAAACAGAAAGTTGCATTATTGCCTTGCTCAGCCTCTGCCTCAGAGGTCAGAGGGGCAGGAAGGTGAAAGAAGAGGTGGGAAGAAATAGTAGAGAAATTGAGCCTACAAAAAAACATCACAGTGGGCTGCAGGGAGGAGATTCAGCAGGAAGCCACGGCCAGACTGTGTCTGTGTCAGACTGTGCCCACGCTGCCCCAGGAGAGCCTCACCTGCCTCCAGGATGGAGCTGAGCCAGCACTCAGCATTGTGTGGCGTGGGCTCAACATTCACCTTCCCCTCAAGCCTTTTTTTTTTTTTTTTTCTAAGTGTGGAAGTTCCTGCTAAGCAAATGAAGTAGCCCTGGAGCTGCCATTCAACAAGCAAGTAATTCTCTCCTTTTCTCCTTGCAGGTGCCCCCAGAGGTATGTAGCCTGTGTTGGTGGTCAGCGTGCAGAGTTGGGGCTGGAGGGCTTGTGGGAAGAAGTGGTTCAGAGGATCCTCCTGTCCACAGGACAGCATGACTGCACAGAGTCTCTCTAAACTTAAAGACCATTTGTTCTCAAAGGGGCCTTGAGCCCATGTTGCATTTTCAGAGTGTCTTGGATTGGGATAAGAATGTCCTATACTGCAGAAACTCACCAAAGCAGCTCTTCCATGGCTCTTATCCCTGCCCTGACCCACATCTGCTCCCCCAGAGCACAGCTGCTTTTCCCAGCTCTGCACAGAGTTCATGTTTGACACATGAATAATATTCCAAGGAGGTGTTTATATTCATTTCCCCAAGCACCACCTTCATTAGTTTCTCTCTGTTTCTACCTGCAAGTAGCTAATAGTACACCCTGGGGGGTTCAGAGAGGAGTGGCAATGCAGCACTGCCTGTGCAATATGGGGAGGGCTGCAGGCACCTCTGAGCTGTTGCTACTCAGAGGAATGACTGAAGTTGAGCAAAATGCTGGGGTGAAAATCCAGACCCCATTACTGGATTTGCTGTACCTGTGAGGGTGCAAGCAAGCCACTGGGGTACCCCATGATACCTGAGACTGTGCTCAAACTAGCTACTTTTGTGTAAAATGTGGTTTCATCAGGGAAAAAAATGGTGCTACTAGTTAATTAAATTTCTTATGTACCTTCTTAATGCCTTAGCAGTACTGTCAGCCACGCAGCTCTCACCCTAGTGTTGAAAAATCTCATTTCCTTAAGAGATTCTACCTACCACTCCCCATGACTTTTCCTTTGCCCAGAAGGTAAAGGAAATCTTTATCTCCCACTAAAGCAGCAGGTCTGACAGGTTTTGCATTCATAAAAATCTGGGAGGACAGGAAGGAGGAGGATTCTGAAACATGCACATTCCTGATGTTGGAATCACCAAGGATTTCCTGGAGCCGAAATAGCCCACCTGTAAGACACTGCACAGAAAAGTTTAATCTGGACAATCATAGAGTCATGGAATGGTTTGGGTTGAAAGGGACCTTAAAGATCATATACTTCCAATGCCCCTGCCATGGGCAGGGACACCTTTCACTAGGTGTTACACTCAAAGTATTTGATTTATTTTATTTTATTCTTGGAGCCCTCCATAAGTGAGGTCTCTGCCTTAGGGCAGCCTGACCTCAGAGGCAGATCCAAGCTGCAGTCTCCAGGTGGCACCAGCTGTGGGGACCAAAGGGACATGGCTCCTATGCCATATAACTTTGAAGAAAAATGGTGGGAAAATTTTCAGATGTCTTCAGACACCCATCATCATCTGCAAAACAAAAGCAGGACCTGAGTGATTTATTGTGATGTTCTGCAAAATACATTTGCAGCCACATCTCAGGAGTCCTGTGGTGGGATGCACTCACCCCCTTTCTCTTCTCTTTCAGTACTGTCGAGCTGACAATTTTTTCTTTCCCTGCTGCCCCCTTCCCCCCCCATACATAGCTACTTGATATTTCTATTATATTTTTAATTTGTGGATGCAAGTGCATGCAGACTGTAGGTTTTTCCTCTTTCTTTGCTTTGCATAAGTTTTCTGGCCAGACGAATATTCATCTGAGCAAAAACTTTTTCCTGACCAACAAAGCAAGAGAAAAATCAAACACCTTTATCAACCTCCGGGAAGTGCTGAACCGGTTCAAGCTCCCTGCAGGAGAATATATCGTCGTGCCCTCCACCTTTGAACCCAACAAGAACGGGGATTTCTGTCTGCGCGTCTTCTCTGAAAAAAACGCAAACTCCACGTACGTACCTTTTTGTGTGAGAGTGGTACGAGCACGTGGGTGACCTCTGGTCCCTCTTGCAGGCATGAAAGGATGGAACAGCCCAGGGATGGGGTGGTACATCCACTTCCCAGGAGGGAAGGGGGAACGCACAGTGACCCTGTATGGATGGGATCATGGCGGTTCTTGTTTGTCCCCAGTTTCCTCGTGGGCAACTAAGGAAAGTTTGAGTAAACTTAGCAGGAAGAAATGGTGGAAGAAAAGTAATAATATTTAGTACAATTTTTTATTATTGTTGTCATAATTATCCCTGCCTGAGCAGACATTTGTAGTTACGGGGCCTTGGGCAGCTGGGTGCTACAGCACAGTTAAGTCTGTGGAGAGAAGAAAGCCCCGGGAGTGGCAGGTTGGGCTCTCCTGTTGGGAGACAGAAATGCCTCCCAGTGCTTTCAATTGCCTGGGAACACACTGATCACCACAACTGATCTCACAGCGTTGAGAAAAATTTGGAAAAAATTCAAGATACTTGCTCAACCAAATGGTACCTTTGATAAAGTTAAAATGGATTTTAACGGAACTGGCTCAAACCGCACTGTTAGCTGTAAAACCATGAAAAATTTTAGGTGTCACACCTTAAAGAGCAGCTGGGCTAAAACCTCAGGAAGGGATGTGGGATCTCTTGTATTAAGCTCCCTGATTCAAAGCAAGCAAAATCCTTTTTCTGTCCTGTAATGTTTTGCTGCATGTTTGGGCTGTGGTGAGAAAACTGGGATGGCTGTTGTGTGAGGACACACTGAGCTTTGGATGGGCCCTTAGCAGTGCTTAAGTAGGTGTGGTGCTCCCACAGCACCTGGGAGACAAGGTGAAACACATCAGAATTTAGGGCTCTCACTTTTTGCTCTTTTAAAGGAATAAAAAAAAAAAAAAGAAAAAATATCAACTAGATAAAGTTTGATTTGCACCCAAGAGCCTGGTCTTGGGCTAAGTGACACTGAATGACCCAAAGAGTTATGTGTGGCCCGAAATCCTGTTTGTGACTCTGCAGGACATTGCACAGTTTGTAATGTGTTTCCATAGCTGGCAAAATACTGCTTTCCCTGTGGTATGCAGTGTCTGTCACTGATTAATCCAGTAATTTTTGAATACTAATTATTATTTCCATATTTTAAAGAATCTCTGTGTAACTGAAGCTTGAAGGAAAAGCATCATAAAAGTGACCTGTTTTGATTTTAATATTGATTTCTTTATCTTTCTAGGGTGATAGATGATGAAATTGAGGCCAATTTTGAAGAGGTACATCAACTTAAATGTTTTTTAAATTGAGATGGTTTTGTTGTCAATAATTGGGGTTGGAGTGCCTGTTCCCTGTGCAGAGCAATGTTTTTCAATAGGCATTATCAAGAACTTTGATAAAAGATCTTTTGATATCCATAACTGAGTGTCAAGCAAGTGGAAATATCATAAGCAATGTAATGGAAACGTGCTTTATCCAGCTCTCAGACTTCCTAGGTAGAGGAGGTCAGGTACACTCTGAAGAGTTAACTGGAGCCACAGGAAATTCCCTTTGCTCTCCAGGAATCCAAGAGTGCAGCTTTCAGTCCTGGGGGTTTTTTGCATGTGAAATTGTTTCCATGAGTAACTAGTGGCTCACCATATGTTTAGTCCTGCTGGAGCTGGGGATGTTTTGCCTACCCGTGCATGTACCCCATGGGTGATTTTTTTGCAGCATTTGCAATGCCAGCATTTTGAGGTGCCCCTGAAAATGAAACTGATTAAAATCATAGCAAAAACACTCTACCTTCAACTTTGCCATTTTAATTATGTTTTACTAGGGACAAGGAAATGAACAAAGTCTTTCTCAGGTAGAAAATTTCCTCCTTTCCACATTCTCTGTTTCTGTCTTCTAGACCGAGATCAGTGAAGATGACATCGAACCCAACTTTAAAAGGCTTTTTGGACAGCTAGCAGGAAGTGTGAGTATTTTTCCTGGTAATATCTTAATGGCATCATGGGTGAGTGGGTAAGAGAGACACCTCTCCCTGGGACAGAGTTTAGTTCTTGTGCTGAGTCAGATCTCAAGCGTGTGCATAATTGTGCGAGCTGAAATCTGTGCAGTGACCCATCTGCTTATCCAGTGGATTTGTGAGCACTCCTGGTGAACAGTCTTTATTCTCTTTGAACTGCAGGCTTTTATCTCTGCAGGGCCCTAATTCTGCCCTGGGGCAGAGCATATGGTGCAGGCACAGAGGTGCCTCGAGGGCTGGGCTGTGCCTTCTCCCCAGGCTGCTCTGGGCTGCCCAGGGGCTCGGGCACACCTTGCTGGGCATGCTAATATCTGGGAATTGGTGGTGCTCTTGGGAATGGGAGGAGGGAGAACTTAGTGCTTGCATTTCCATCCAAGGGAAGTGAACTCCAAGGGATGTTTGAACTTGGCCAGCTCACCCAAAGGGGTCAGAGGCTGCAGATGGTGTCTGCAGCTCACAGTGAAAAATTTGTTTTCCTCTTCTCTGCAGGATGCAGAGATCTCAGCCTTTGAACTGCGCAGCATCTTGAATAAAATCATGGCTAAGCGTAAGTACCTTCCTCCAACAGCAGCTTCAGTTGGCCACCAGCGGATTTCCAGTGTGGCTGTGGGAGCAGGGAGTGCATCACCAGCCTGGGCAGAGTCAAAGCCCTGGGCTGTGCCCCAGACCTGCCCTTGGCTCTCCATCTGGCCACAGCCACATGCTCTCTCTGCTGCTTCAGGGGGCTGCAGAAATGCTGGGGCTGTGCCAGCCCGGAAGGTGTTTCACAGGACATGTGCTTTGGCAGGGTATATGTGGGTGTCTTTTATCCCAGCATCTACCACTGGGAATTGGCAACCAGGAAGATGGACAGATTTGATTAGTGCTTGATAATAATCAAGAGAGGTATTGCTGCTACTTCAGTATTGAACCACTCCTGAGTGGTTCAAACAGTCTGACCAGACAATGGTCTGCCATGTCCCTAAGCAGGAGGAGAAACTTTGAAGCTCTGGGCTACTTTTTCTGTAAAGTGATGCCTAGCTTGGCTCTCTATTATTTCCTTTCCATTAAACAGTGCTCAAGGAATAAGTGCTTAGAGAAGTGTGTCTCTTTAATTTCCAAAGTGAAATCTTATCCAGATGGTCGGGACTGTGTTGTACGTCTGTGTGCACCAGCCAGTTAGCAATGGGGTATTGCTGGTTACCAAGCTTGATTTGATATTCAGCCCTTGCACGAAGCTGCCGACTGCTCACCTCTGTAAGTTAAAAGTCCATGTTGTCCATAGGAGTCTACACTTACCCTTGAAGGCAGACAGTAAGGGCAGGAAAGCTTTTGTCTCTGTCTCTTGCTTCTGTAGCACAACTTCAAACTAGACTAACTGGGCTGTTTGCTTGGGGAAACATCCCAGCTGACTTTCACCTAAAGCCTCTCCATCAGCTGCAAAGGAAGCCACCAATCTCACAGAAGCAAATAAGGGCTGGTGTGTCTGCACTGGTTAGAGAGCTCATGAGCTATTTAGGAAGGTGCTGTGGTACTGCATGCAATGATAATCCCGTCTTTTGCTCTTTCTTTACAGGTCAAGATATTAAAACTGATGGCTTTAGTGTTGAGACATGCAAAATAATGGTTGACCTGTTAGATGTATCCTTTAAGGCCATTCCTAGGTGATATTCCTCTGTCTGTGCTGAAGTAGGTGAGCTGCCTTTGCTGCCTGCTGGGTCCATCCTGATGTAGTAATGACACCTGAGATGGAGAAGCTGGTTATACCCTGGTTCCCCTGAAAAACCAGGCCCTTGCTATCACTGCTCACCATGGCACGTGCATTCTCCCAGGCAGCCAGGAAAATCCATTATCAGATGTTATGATCTGCTTTGAAGCCTTCCCAGCTGTTGTGTTCTGGTTTAGCTGGGGCAAAGTGGTGTTTGTGGTTTGGGAAAAGGCATCTGGCTCTCAGCATGGAGTGGATGGCCTTGGCTGTAGAGTTGTATGTGCACATCTGGGTGCACTTCACCTCTCTGTTATCTGGCTGGAGTTGGTGAGTGCATTATAAAGCCACAAGGACCTAGCAAATGGAAAATGATGGAAACTAATGGAAGTGGAGAGTACACAGGATATCAGGAGCTTTTATTCCTCAGAATATGGGAAAAAGTGTAGGATGAAGGTTCAAGTCTAAGAATAGTTGTGTGCAGCTTCTCTGTGCAGCGGGAGTTGAATTGCAGAGTTAGAAAAAGGGAAAATTACCAACACAAGGTAATGCTCTGCTATAATTTGGTGTAAAATATGGCAGTCCATAGGAACTCCTTAGCAGATTTTGGGAGCAATGCCATGACCAGGTTCTTTTGTTAGCTGTTTGCACAAGAACTTAAGTTCTGCAAATAGCAGGCTTGGTTGTGGCTTTTCCTGTTTATAATCCAGACTTAGGACTTATGCTCCTTTAACTGCAGCTGTTGAACCAACTACACAGAATAAAATGGCATCATCTCAGCTCTTTTATTCTTGTAGAGGAAAGACAGCTGCAAAGGGGAGCAGAAAGATCTCGTGAACTGATCACCGTTTAAATTAATCAGCTTACTGATTCAGACAGAGTTTTTTAAGTCACAACTTAAAGTTGTAAGTAAATCTGGCACAGGGAGAGAAAACCCCTTTTTCTTCCCTCCAAAAAAATTCCCTTAACTCAGAGAAGAATGATGGGAGTGGTAAACTGGGACTGAAGGAGTTCTACACCCTTTGGACAAAGATTCAGAAATACCAGGTAAGATGCAACCTCTTAATGAGAAACATGTAGAGGTGGCTTTAGATTGATTTGCCTCATACAGTGTACACATCTCCTTTCCTAAAGCAGGGGTTGTGTGTCCTCAGTCCCTCAGGTTTTGTCCCTTGGAGTCCTTCAGGTGCTGGGGTGAAGGGCTGAAGGAGAGGCTGCTTCTCTTCCTGCCTTACTCTGGGAGGGCTTTCCGTTTTTAACTCTCATCCAAATATTTAACTTGCCTACATAACAGTGGGAGTTTGGTGTCAGCCTTTCCACTTTGGTAGTGATAGTGCCATGGGTGTTCAAGGAATTCTCCAGAGTAAAGGACTTGCTTTCTAAAGCTGCTTTTAGATGAAATCGACACAAGCACCAAGTCCTTCAGACCAACATTGCAAATGCTCCTGAGTTACACACAGGCTGCATTTCAAAATGTTTCACTTCCGACAAAAGCCAAACAACACTCTGAATTATTGTCAAGGTTTGACTTTGGGTTTTGTGTTTTGCAGAAAATTTACAGGGAAATTGATGTGGATCGATCCGGTACCATGAACTCGTACGAGATGAGGAGGGCGCTGGAAGCAGCAGGTATTTATATTGATCTGTCCCTTTATAGGATTATATCAGTTTCAAGCTGGGTTGATAGATGCTCTCTAGTCTCCTGTACATCACTTGTAAGATGAAACATCCTGTGTTCCCAGACCTGAAGGCCTCCACGTGATTCAGATGCTCAGCTTGGGCTCTTGTCTTGCCAGGCAGGCTCACTAAGAGCATCTCAAAGTGGTGACAGGTTTGCAGTTATTTTCTTTAGTGATCAACTTTTGGAAAAGCACATATAACTGCAACAGTCTGGTCTTGTAACAGCGTACTTTTGTCCTTCAGTGAGTCTCTCTGGGTATACGTGGGTTTGGCACAACCTGGTAGAACTGGGATATGTTCTACTCCCCCAACTAGGGAAGGGAAGGGGCTTGACCAAGGAGTTATGCTCACAGCAGTGGTAGGAGTGGCAGTTTTCTCCTGCAAACACTGAAAAAATCAAATCTGAGTTACGAGGGAGATATCATTGACCCATACGATCCCAAATTAACTTACTGGTCATGTGGGGCCATCCTATTGTCCACTTTTGGTCACTCTGGAATTTTCCCCTCTTGTCACTCTGTAAGATGAGGCAGCATTTCAGTTTGTACCAATGTTTAGACACTCTGTGGAAAGAGAGACCCATTTGCCCACAGAAAGCCACTGCTTCATCTCAGGTCTCAGGGAGCACACACACAGCAGGAAGAACACGTGGCCTACTCACAGCTCTAAATCACTCTAAGAACAGAAGGGGTTGTTGGGAGTTTTAAAAATGAAAGTAAATACTCTTAAAATTTGTGAATTTAACCAAAAGAGGTTAATTGAATTTCTGGTAGTGTGTAAGGTTGTTTGGGGGTTTTTTTTGTTAGGTGGAGGGGTTTGCAATTTTTTCTTTCTCTTTTTTTAAATCCTCAACGTTGTATTTTTAGGGTTCAAACTGAACTGCCAGTTACATCAGATCATTGTGGCTCGTTTTGCTGACGAAGATCTCATCATTGACTTTGATAACTTTGTCCGGTGTTTGATTCGGCTCGAAACCTTGTTCAGTGAGTACACGCTTGATAACTGGCCAGACTCTGTTACTTTGTGTTTGCAGCAGGATAACTGTCCAGAAGTCCAGGATAAGGTATCCATCCAGATAAATTCAAAACTGAGATATAAATCTGGCCACCCACTTTGCGTGCTTCTCCTAGATCTAGGAATCAGCCTTTTAGGCCAGGCTGCTGAACCACAGCCAGTCTTTCATGCAAACAGTGGTATGTTGATTAAAGAATATTAGAGAGCTGTTAAAAATGTTCAGTCTTGGGTTTCCACAATGATTGGGCCTTTCTGTAGGTCAGTGTGAAGTTTTAGATTCTGGGATTAAATTCCCTTTCAATCCTGAAGCACAAGGAAGGGGAAGGCTTTCCAGTTAGTTCCTGTATTCACCCTTGTCTGTCATCTCCTTCCCACCACAGAAATGTTTAAAAAACTGGATACTGAGAAAACTGGAACAATAGAGTTGAACCTTGTTAATGTAAGTTCATTTAGCTCAAAAACGTTTGTTTTCCTCTTTTGGGGGAAGGGAGGGAGGGATGTAGAGTCTGTCCTGCTCCATTTTGATTGACTGTGGCTGGTTATATGTATTCACACTTACGCTGAATTATCTGGCTTGAGTATTTGTAAGCAGCCTTAAGAAAGTTTTTGCCTTCTAAAAGTGGACCTTCATCACAATATATTCTCTGACAGACAGACCAGAAGCCTCTTATCCCTGTACTGGCTGTAATTTTGGCTTCTTCCTTGCTTTTTCTGTTGTCAGAGTAAAATGTAGGTGCAGTAGTGACTCATGGTCTTGTCCCTGTCTGCTTCTTTCTGCACCCTGTGTGCCCTGCAGAAAGGACTAAGTTTAGAGAAAAGTACCCTCCTACTTGTGTTTGACTTGCTTATGACCTGAACATAACTTACTTCTGCAACTCAAGGAGGAAATGTGCAAATCATCCCAAAACTCTTTTGACCTAAATGAGATATAAATTTAAATCAGTCAGGAAAGATCCTAAAATTACTTCTGTAACAACAGGCTGACTTTATTGTAGAAAGGGTAATATGCGTACTTGCTAAAAGTCTTTTTACTAAATTTAACCTTGGGCCCTTTTTTTCTTGTTCCAGTGGCTGTGCTTTACTGTCATTTGAGCCACTGGCATCAGCTTGAGACCTCCAAAAGAGCATGATCAGGTGAAGATAATCAAGCTACATACAAGTAATATCCTAACATAAATGTGCCTTAACTTACACATAGCAAATTTTGCACGCTATTGCAAGAAGGAAAACATTCTACTTCAACTGAAGAATTTGGAACCTCATTTCTATGGGTCTGACAGTCTTTATCTACGATTATATACCCTCTGGACAAGGGCCTTAATTTAGTATTAATCCTCAGTGCAACTTCTGAAAATACTGCTTTGCTAATATCTTTGTGTTTGTTTAAGGTGTTTTACAGGACTCCTACAGGAAGAAAGCTCATTATAGCTTGACAGTGGTTTAATAAGTGCTTTTTGAATAACAGCTCCATGCCATCCTCCAAATCTGAAATTAGAAAAGGGATAGTATTGCATATCTTACCTAAAACACCTGTAATCAGAGACAGAGGGTCCCTTGTATGCCTTCTGTCAAGCCCCAGCATTATTCTGGTTAAATATCCTTTGAAGAATTTGAAGAGCAAGTACAGGTTTGACCAAATGAAAAGACAATTCTTTCCCTTCTGACCACTGATGTGCCTGGAGCAGGAGGCTGTTGGCAACAAGATTGTTCCAAGAGAAAGCCCATCCTCTGAGGTGGAATCTTGAGTTCCTGTATCTTATTTATCTTCCTTTGAAATACAAGAAAGTATTTAAATAAAAAGAGTATAAATAAAGTTTGCAAGACTTATTTCTGCTGCAGCTAAGCACCTTTTTTTTTTCTTAGATATAGATCATTGCAGCACATGCACAGAGCATTTGCTTTCAGGAACAGAGCTTGCTTGTTGCCTTTTAAAGGGGAAAAACAGCATGCTGGAGCTGATTCTGGATGTGTGTCAATTAATGAAGTGTTACAGTCTGAGACTTTAAAAAGATTAGTGCTTGAAAAACTAAAGTTTTCTAGATAGGTAATTGATACTATATACCCCCTCCCCAGCCTATTAACACCCTGAGGCTGTGATCAGGCACAGACTGCTGATGACTTAAGTTTTGCCCTGAGGAACTGTGTCCTCCTTCTTATAAACCACTTCTTGTACTTACAGGCACCTTTTCAGAAAGCAGTAAGGACTTACCTAGTAGGAAAACATGAGGCCTGCAGGGTGAGGCACTTCATAAATACCCTTTAAGGAAATATTTGATCCTCTGTTAAATAGTGTTCATTACCAAATTATTCCCAAATAGAGAGATATAAAAGGATAGTTCCATAGGAAAGGCTTTATTTGGAAAACACCTGTACCAAATCTTTTTTCGTAAGTATGTCCCTTAGCTTTTAAGAGAAACAAAGGTTACGTGCAACTAACAGATTCAACTCAATTTTAAATGCAAAAGACTATCCTGAATGGATGGGGGAGTAGGGGTTCAATTTAGTACAGAAAGTAGTTGAATAGTAGTGTAATGTAGAACAGCACTGTTTTGTACTGGTAACATTTTCAGATGGTCTAATAAAAATTGCCATTAAAATACCCAGAGTTAAAGCTGAAGAGGAGACAGAAGTTTAATGGTATCACAGTGGAGTAAAAACAAGTAAGTTGTCAAGGACTACAGAAAGTTTCTACTTTTAGTCTTCAAAGTACAAAATACAATAAATACATGAGACTCTTTGTAAAAAGAGGAATCTAAAACTACATTGTCTGTTACAGCACATAATGTTTCGAATACATAGAACCTCTAAAGTTGCTACAGCTTTTTTAAAAGTTATTGCTTAATGGATCAGTCAGGTGGGTGTGACTGTTCAGATGCACTTCAGTTTAGCTTCTTTAACAAACATTCTGCTTCCAGCAATGAGCAGTTGGGTGCTGTGCACTTACTTTAATTTCTCCCATCTGGAAAAAGCCTTGGGATAAATTTTGGACAAAGCCAAGTTGTCTGTTTCATGATGATTCCTTCAATGGTAAATTGAAAAGGTCCTTGTACTTAATACAGAAAAAAAAATGTGAAATTCTCTTCTGCCATGTTTGAAGAAACCCAAGTGGGTACTTGAACATAATGGCTCGCTTCGACCGAAGGCAGCAGAATTTCATTTGCTTGCAAGCATTATTTCATCTTGTACAATGCCCTCATCCATTTGCTAATGCATCAATCCTTCATTTGTTTTCAAAGCACATTCTTCATAGCTTTCAAATTACATTGTCATTGAAATAAGTCTCATGATATTGGAACCAACACAAAATGAGGTTTTTTTTCGTAAGTCATCCATGATTAGTACTTGAAGAATCTGGCTGCTGTACTATTTCATGCCAAGCTTCTTTGTCTAGGTTTAATCCTTGGATACAGCTGAGGGTAAAACAGAAATGAGGTTTAAAATTTTATTGCTTTAAAAGGTTACTTTTTTTTTTTTAAAGAAAAATGAACAAAAAAATTTCTTTTTGGTGCTACAATGCTAATGTAATCTGAGGTAGTAAAAAGCATGATTATAAAAACACCCAGGTCACTAACAAATACAAATTTAGTATTCTTAGGCAAGCTAAAAAAAAAAAAGTACTAACCATGTCAGTTCCAAAGCAAGGTATTGAACAGCACACAATACATAACTTTCAGCTCTACCCAGGTGGGTGGGCCAGGAAAAGCACATGGCTTTGTAGGTCAAGAGACTTTCGTGTTCTGTGAACTGCAGGATTGTTCTGTTTTATAAAGGGGACGAGAGAGCAAAATCTGGTTTGCTTTCTCAAGGCATATCAGCTTTTACACGTGTACCTTTGGGCAAGCCGGAAACATCTGGCTGCAGAAGGACCATGGAACAGCAGGAGCTGTGCTTTACTTAGAGTGTGAGTGGCCAGTGCAATCACTTCAACTACCCAGCCATAACTTGGTACCTGCCACCCTGTGGCTCTTGAGCCACGTGCTGTTCACACATTCTGGCCACACACACAAGGTACAGGGTGGCGATTGACGGTGCCGAGATGGTTGGGAAGTTCTTGGCTCCCACTTGCAAGGGTTTTGGGAACAACTGCTGTTGTGAAGAGCATGGTTATTGGCATGTGAAAATAGGATACACTTCATACAATAAGGAGAAATGAATTCTCCATGCTCTAAATGGCAGTGCATGTCCACATTGTTACTTAGGTTCTTTCATCTAGAAAGTTCTTCTTACAGGTGCCCTCTTCTCCCTTCAACCAGACTCTGGTTTCTTCTTTTTTCATAGTCAGCTCATGATTAGGAGAAAGCCAACAACTCTACCTACACAAGGTCTCAACCTGCTATGATTTCACCACTAGCAGAGATGAAATGAGTTGGTTATCATCACACCTAACAGAGATTTCATTTGTCAGTTTTATCAGCTTAGGGAGCTAGGGCATCAGCAGGAAGGGTAGAGTACTGATGCAGATAATTTAATCCTTGGTTTTATTCAGTACACCTAACTGCAAGGGGATAAAAGAACCATGATAAAAATATAACTTAAGAATATATTAAACTACCAAACATTTTCCTCTGTGCTGAACGTTATAGCCTCGATTTCAGCTGCTGTATTAAGGGTCCAGTAATTGCTTTTGAGAACCACCACAGAATATTTCAGTGGAAGTACTAGAACAACTGAACAGACACAAGAGTGTAACAGTGAATAATACTGTGCTTGGGTAGTTTTCCCCAAAGATTCTGTTTGGGTTGTGTTGTGCTTACAAGGACAAGTTGTGATCCCCAGATTAAGCTGTGTTGCCCTGTGCTTTTGGGGTTTTTTTTACAGAAGCACAGATGCTCCTTGTGTTCTTACACACCTGAGCTCAGCTGAGTGCACAAGCTTGTGACAAAGTAGCACATGCACAAGTCACACTGGGGCAGGTAAAAAAATTAAAAAGCTGCTATTTTAACCTTACTGTGCAGGGTTGATGGCTGCTCTCAATTTAGAAATGTTTACTTTGGAGAGAAAAACACTGAGCAAAAGTACTGTGTTAAGGGAGAATTTTACAGTACATTGTGGGTAGGTCTGACCTGAGAGAGATACAGAAATGAAATCTGATTTTGCATTAGATGCAGTTGCTCTGCAAAATCTAACCAGTTGAAGAGTAAGGATTATCTGCATGAGGAAGGAGGTTCAGCCTCTTTCAAGCATCATAAATCAATCAGCTAAAATTCAGAGTGGTTAATCTTGGAGAACCTTTTATCTCCAGCAGCAGGGCAACTGGATATGTAGAGAAAAGCTTAATGGAATGTTTAGGCAATTTGTCCATCTGCCATAGTTTTCTAGCAACTCAGCCATGAGGAGAAATATGGGGATATAACTGAAGTTACCTTACTTGTACATAGTTGTTTTTAATAAAAGAGGGCAGTACAGAAGGTGATGAGAAAAGGAGAGGTCATTCATTTAAATATTATTGTTAAATATTACTTAAAAAGCATAGGAGAAAACAAAAATCTGCCTTTACTTGGTAATGTAATTTCTTTTTCAACACTATAAAAGAGATAACCTAGATTTTTGCAGTGTTTATATCTGTGAAACATCCTCAGATCACAAGGTGCACTGTGTATACCCAGACAAGGAAAGACTGAGGACTCACTCTTCATGCAAGCCTCAGTTCTTAAAGCCTTTTGTGTCAGTGCATCACTTTTTGAAAGAGGGGAAAACCAGCTCACACAGAATCATAGAATACCCTGAGTTGGAAGGGACCCACAAGGATCACTGAGTCCAACTCCTGGCCCTTTATGGGACAGCCCCAAAAATCACACCATGTGCCTGAGAACATGCTCAACAGAAGCTTATGCACACATCATGTTTGAATAAAAGGGTTTTTTTTCTCTCAGATGGTGAGACAAGATTAGTATGAGAGCTTGCTATGTACAGCAGGGTGATGACATATGTTGTTCTTTTATGCCCTCATTAATATAATCTGTGTTAGGTATCTTAAACAGAGGGTGTTAACCCATTCTGTTCCCCACATGAATACATGGAGAATGTAAACTCCTTCCTCTTGGCTTTTAAAATGGCATCTCACGTGGATGCAAGAGATATGATGAGTATACAAGTGCTTTGTATACTCCACGTATGGGGGTGGGGTCTTTTTGACTCTGGCAGTATCAAGGACTCACCCCCAGCAGGTTGCGGGGAACGTAGCCTTCCTTGTCGTTCAGCCGTGCCCACCACCACTCGACCTCATCTTCATCTTCCCGGCGCAGGATTGTCATGCAGTCTCCTTCTTTCATCGAGAGCTCGTCATCATTCTGAGCCTCGTAATCCCAGAGTCCATAAATCACTCCTTTGTTCATTATGCCCATCTTCTCCTGCACTCCTGCAACATTGAAAATACAGAGCAGTTAAATTAAAATAATAAAGAAAAGAAAAAGGACAACAGGTGGAAAGACTGCTTTACTCTTACTGGAGAGCAGTCCAGGAAAAAAATATAAACACAAACCAACATCAGGTCCTATCACAGTTGGCATCTTAGTGCCATCAGCTTACTCAAAGTCAGTCCTGGAAGAGGTGACACTGTGGAGTTACTCCATACACACAGCAGACAGGTTCCTTCCTTGCACATGTTCAAAAAATATGAGGTAAATGGGGAGAGCAGCACTGATTGAGAAAAGGTTATGGGTTTGTGTTCACACTTTCTGGACCTAAGTGATAAGCAAAAATATACTTGCTTGTATTCTTAGTCCATTGGTCATCTCTCTCTGTCATAGCAATACCTGCTCAGGTTGACCACCCTGTCATTTTGGTGCCTGTGGTGTCATTTGCCACTCGTGTCACTTTATTTCAGAACCTTAAGTCAAGATGCATCGCAGACCTGTACCTGAAAGATCTGTCTGCTACCCTCCAGTTGCTTTTCGTTAACTCAAACACTTCTCAGTTGTTCTTAATTTCTGACACTATTTTGATTATTTTTTTAAAACACCGACTTCAGAAACACAATTCTCCTAAATTGCTTCTGGACCAAGGTGTCTTGGAGTACACACACATGTCCTGCAGATGTTATTTAAAACTAGCTCATTTTACAGCTATAGCAAAAAATGAGATATTGTTCTTCCTGAACATATTTCTCAGCCTCTAAGCAACTAAGTGGAAGAGGTATCTTAACTGTCACACAGATTTTCTCTTATGTAATTCTTTTATTTTAAAATATGAATCCGACTGGGCTTTTTTGTTTGGCTTTGGTATTTCCAGGAGCAAAAAGTACTGCCCACTGTGTAAAAACAACTTGTCATTTCCCTTTTCATCACTTACCTATTACAGCCTATTGTATAGGATTTTTACCTACATCTGCTAAGGGAAGCATCTGCTCAAATCAAGGTCTTTATTTCTGCATACCAGATCATCACATAAAATTAAAATTACTTCCACTGCATGATAAGCTCTGCTCAGAGAAAAACTCTTCTCTTGCTTTGCATTTGGTATAATTACAGGTTTGGCAGAAGTTGTGCTCTGCACCCACGTGGAAGGTGAGACTGAGCATTAAACATCAAAGCAGACAAACAGAAGAGTCACTCAATGGATCTGGTCTCCTAAGGAGGTATTAAGAGTCCCAGGAGAGTAGCAGGGCAAACATGCTCTTAGAGACAACACAGGCATTACATCTTAGAAAGTGAAAAATTGCATACTTAAGCAGCATCAGACTTGCCATTTAATCAACACTAAAGGATTAGTGGTTTTATTTAAGCCTACCTGTACATGATGCTATTCAATATTGGGCATAAATTTACAATAAAAAGGGATTAGGTGATCAATGAATTACAGCAAGGTTTCTCACCTTACAAATGAGTTTAGAGGGCCAGGTTTTAATGTCATATCTTTTCTGTAAACAGACAGATACACATTCCCAAACTTCTTTTACAGCAAGAAACAGATTTAACTAGTGAATGAATTTCTTACTACAATCATAGGCAACCAGAAGCAGTCTTAGCAATAGGATTAATTCCTAATGGAACAATATGGAACTTTGATGGCTGAACAATCAATATACCAAGAGGTACCCTAGTTTCAGTGGTTTCAATTTGGAAAAAGCTGGCAATATGCCCAAGCCTTACAGTCTTTTCAATGGGTCATGAAAAGTATCTCACAACACACACAAGAAGTCCCAAACCCAACAAAAACCAGAGTATCAACTTAGACCACCAGATGGTGGGCCCAGAAAGAAAAACACAAAAAGAATGCATTTCTTCATGCTGTATCTAATGAAGCCATGGACCTCCTTTCCACAGGAAGATGTGGACTGTTTACCTGAATTTAAGAATTAAACAAATTCCTGAAAGAACTCCCTCAAGGGCTGTTCAACACAAAGATACCATTATAATGGTATATTAGATAATCCTCTTAACTCATATCAGAGTTAATGCCAGTACAAAATATTGGACAAGTATTATTTTTTTATCTAGTCCTACAATCTTCCTTGGATATTTGCTCTCGGTGATCACCCTTAGAGAGTCTGAATACAAAACTAAATGGAATTTTGCTTCACCCACAGACTTTGATGCTAGTTAAAAAGGCTTCCTCCCTTCGTAGTGAAAACTATATTTTTGGCACCGAGAGATACAGTTTTCAAGCTTAGTGAGGACAGCTGGACAGACTGTTTTGAAATATGCTGGCTGAGCAGCTTACAGAAACTCAATCTCGCCTGTTCCACAAAACCAGCGAGGCAGTATTACAGCTTTTTACGCTGTGTTACATTACTGTTACACTGACATCTTACAGAGAGATGACACATCAGCTGGTAGGTGCCTACGGGACAAGAACTACATACAAAATAGAGAAAAGTAATTTAAAACCCCATTACACACAAAACATACAGTAAAGTAATTTAAAACCTCATTGACTAATACTCATCACACCCTAGGGGGAATTCATGCTCTCCATTAAAAGATAGTATCTCTGTAGTCCTATTATTTGAATAAAATCTAAATTTAATATGGGATTTCTTTTTAAATGCAAGTGAAGAAAATAAGCCAGAAAGATGAAGTCAAATTCAGTGCTTACTAATCTCCATCAAGGCAGAAACTTGGCAATACCTTTCCTGGTTCTAAAGTGCACATAAGGAAATACTCCTCCTTAAAGACACTAGGTAACAGGTATGAAACTGCCTACTGAGATACCCGTACCACTGTTGTTTTTACGTAAAAGAAGTACTTATGTGGCAAGATTCACCTGACTGCCACCTCGCAGCAGTGTATCTGTCAGCGCACATGCTTAATTCAGAGTTTTTGATGTAGGGAAACCTTTTGTTACTCAGATCTCCTCCATAGGTTGAGTGTTACGAAGTTAGTCTCCGTGGAACTTGTTCAGTGACAGGAAGCCAGCTAAAACCTCTCTCTTTCCAAGAGGAACCTGAAGCATGGGCACACAACCCAAGCGTGCAGCTTACCCCTCCTCGAGCAAAAATGCACTGAGAAGTGCCAGGTGAGCCCCTAGCACTTGCCAGAACTCAGTGATGGCACTTACCATATAAGAACTGGGAGCACTGTGTGTAGCCTTCCTCCATCTCCTCGCACTTGTCCGCAGCCGTCTGCATGTCACTGTAGGTCATCGCAAACACGGCCGCACCCGACTCCACCAGGAACTTGCACACCTGCACGTTATTGCAGGAGGCTGCACAGTGTAACGGGGTCCTGCAAGGCAAGAAGGAAAGATGACACTCTGTTTATAGTGCTTGTAGCAGCGCTCAGAGACCCCTGGGAGCAAGCCACTTTCATGGGTGACCTCCAGCAATCAGTACTGCAGCACCGGGGGCTTCCCACCAAAGCACTTAACCCAGGATGTCAAGAGCGGTTGCTTTTCACAGATAACAGGAGCCATCGAGAGCTGCTTGGGCCCTAAAGCTAGGTTTCCACACAGATCTCTAGTTATGCTACCTTTCATAATCCATTAGCATTCTAAGAACATTCATCAGGGCAATAACAATTAAAAATTAATCAATATTTTAAAACCCACTCAGAAATCTTTCTGACATCATGCCTCCTGCAATCTAGACAATTACTTCAAGATCTGACTTTGTGCAGATGATTGGGATAACCACTAAGGTCAAATAAAGATGTTTGTTGTCCCTCAGTCTTAGGCCTCAGACACTCTTGTTATATGCAGAAATAATAATAAAATCACTGCCTCCTGCATTAGCCTTTTGTAAATAATCTTCTCAGCTACCTGTGAGAAGGATTTGTAGCCCATTAAGAGCTGCAAGCCTAGTTTGCAGGCTGTAGTTTTCCACTTTGTTTTGTTTTTAAGTTGTCTGAGTATTGGACGTAGAACTGAGAAGATACTGCCCAGAGCATATATAACTATATACGGCTTGTTATGTGTAAGATGTCTTAAATTTCAAACACAGGAGTTTCCTAACAACTGTATCCACCCTACTGGACATCAGACCCAGTTTTTTCATAAAGGGAATATTAGTATAAATTTCCCTATTTTCCCCTCTGCACAGTCTCATGTGATGCCCCACAGAGAACTGCTGTTGCTCCGCTGTGGAGGAGTCATTGCCAGCTCCACAGGAGCAAAATGAGGGACATTCTGAGGGAGCTGCAGCAACCCCCAGGCCATGGCTCTCTTGTGGAGAGCATCTTCAAGGAGCCACTTAAAGAAGTCATTACCATCCATCACTATCTGCAGCATTCACGTTCACCCCAAACTGCACCAGGAACTTCACGATTTCAGTGTGCCCAGCACACACAGCGTTGTGCAGTGCAGTAATCCCTTCATCATTGGGCATGCTAGGATCTTCCACCTGCTCAGACAGAAAGGAACCAGTCACATTCTAGTGCAACTCTCTAGGATAAACAGCTCTTCGCACATAAAAATGAGTTGTCCTATTCTGAAATACAAATTTGAGACTTTTCTAGGAAGGACACAAGCAGTAGGTAGAAGACTACAACAACTGCCAATTTTGCAACAAGACTCATATATAAAGGTTTGCAGTGTCCTTTTAACAGTGAAAACCTAGAGTGGTTCAGAGAAACAGTATTTTAATAACTTAGAAAAAGTACTTTTAACAAATTTCTAGTATTTGCCTATTTAACTGTAAGCAAAGTTCACATGGATTTTGCTTATCAATTATCTGATAACACACCACATAGGGATGAAACACTACATAAGAAATGAGAAAAAAGTTGTCCTGCAAATTTATAGTCCTGATGCTAAAGGCCCACTGTGGATTTAACACACTTAAAGTCAGCCTCCAGGTACAATCACTTATGAGCAATTATTTCCTCAAGGACAGATCTAGGTTGTGCACTATTCTTTGAGTCTCCTCAGTCCAGGAAAGCTGCAACTTCCTAGTTTTGAACCAGGATTGCTGTTCGTCATCTTGCAAGTTAGTATTTGTACCTCATAAATTATTCTCTGCACAAGGTCAAACTCCCCCTCCAAAGATGAGTCCAGAAGCAACGCAAGGGGATTGAATTTCACTCTCATTCCATGCCCAATTCTCTCAGAGCCAGTCTTACGCAAGTTCGTCCTCTTCCCCTGTGAAAAGGTAACAAGTTAAAGACATTTTTTTCCCTGAGAAACACAAGAACACAAAAGACTGCTTATTTGGGAATGACAGCAGAAATGATCAACTAAAGTACTGTTTAACATGAAATCTATACTATTTTCTACCAATTCTCTGATACATTATGAATATATTAGGTTAGGCATGCTACGAAAGACCTCTGCCTTTATCTCTGGACAAGGTCACTGTTCAACTTTATTACAGAAGTCACCTTGATCAAACATCAACAAAATAAGAAAACTCCCAAATTCCTGAAGATCAGGGGAAAATGCCTTTTTCTTTTTGTTGTTGTTGTTGTTTGGACAATTTTAGCATTAACTCTCACAGCCATTACACAAACCAAGCAGCACACTCCACAAGACACTACTTTAAGTGCTGATGTTAAGTTCCTAACACTTTTTCTAAGTTTAGCAGAGGAGAAAACAGTTACGGAAAATGGTTTTGCAAGGAATACAGAACCACATACAGAAATGCTTTAGATGTTCCCATTGATACTGGAAACCAAGCACTCCTTTAGCTGAGTTTGTAGTCTTTCTTTAAGAGAACACGCACCCAGCATTAGCTCAGCGCTCGCCCCAGCTGGCTGTGCAGCAGCAATAAACACTATTCATGAGGGTATGTAAATTTCTGACAGATGTCCAGGCAAAGATGAATAGAAATTACTCACATTTTGCAAGAGCAAACACGTGAAGATAAGAGATATAAGAAGAGATTCCCAGAAAATACTCTTCTGCCTGTTGATTTCTACATAATATCAAAAGTATGGGCTTTTTAAAGAAAAAGCCTGTCAGCACAACCCAAGTATTTAAATATGAAATCAAGAAGTTGGGCCGGTTTCTTCTCATTGCTGCAGAATTATTATAAAGCCAACCAGAAATGAGTTCTTACAATTTAGGAAACCCTACCACTCAAGTTTCCTTGTAAAAGGTAACAAGTACATAAGCTTTAAAGCATAGAAACATGCCATGTCTCTTCTATGCAGAAGTTACAAGATTAAAAAGCACATTTAAAGCTTTTAACTACCCTGCACTGAAGATAAAGTGGAAAAAACCACTTCCATGCATCAAGTTATTAAAAAAATTATATTCATGATAGGTTTTCAAAGCAAGTTTTTGAAAAACCAAAAACATAAAGCATTTCGGTTATACAGCACTGAGATAACATCACACCACACACAGAGAAGGAAATTTCCAAAATAAACAAGAGTAAAAATACTGCCCATCCTTAGCCCCAAGAGACTCCATTTTGATGCAACTTGAGAAAAGACTGATGTTAAATCAGGGTCCAAAGAAATTCAGAAAGCATTCAGTAGAAGAAATGCAAACAGCTGATGTCTACAAATGAGTTTTTAAAGCAGAAACAAAAGAAGTCAATTTCTCCATATTTTTCAAGCAAGGCACTTCTCAGATAAACATATGCAATCTAGGATTAAGATAATTAGTTTCCAGCTCTTAGCAATAGTGGGAAACGCTTGTGAAATCTGTATCTGTACGTCATTAAAAATCAACTTTAATTTCTCTTAAAAATGAAGTAAAAATCTGATGTAGTAGGCAGATCTTTATAAGGAATATTCCTTAGAGCTCAGAAGAATTTTACTATTTGTATATCAGATTCCATTTGAAACTTTTCATTATGTCATTAATTCTAGAGACAACAGAGGCTTTTCATTACTGTCATTCAGTCTGGAGATAAGACCATCACACAAATAGAACAGATAACCCACAGAGAGACTTCTAGACCATTCATGTGACCGTTCTCCTACATCTGCTTAAGCTCTACAACACAATGCACAGAGTTTATGGCAGAGCTTGAAATGATTTATTGACAGGGCACCCAAGTTGTGAGCTAATACTAACTAATACTTACAGGAGGCAAAGAAAACTGTCCAGTAACTTCAGGAGGCCTCATATTGAATGAGTCCTCTCCCAAACTCTCTGGTTCCCCTGATGGATAGGGAGGTGGTGGGTATGGAGGATATTCTTCCATGTATACCTCCAGTGGCAGTGGAGCTTCTAGGTTTGTTTCTTCTGTTTTTGGCTGCGTGAGTTCATCACTATCTGATACAGCCTCAGGTACAGGGTCCAAAGGTACAGAGGGAAGAACAGCCTCACTCTGGTCTGATGGTGTGTTTTCTGTTTCCTCAGCAATAGTTGGTTCTGGCATAGAAGCAGCTGTTTCTTTTTCTGATTCTGTGCTCAGATAAGGATTGGGGATTTCTGCTGGGCTTTCAGGACTGGCAGCTGATGCCGTCTGCTTGGAGGGATGCGATGGAGCTGAGATAGTCTCCATTGCAGCCAGAGTGGTCCTCTGATACAACAGCTTCTGAATGTTGGGGCCATTAGGACCCTCTGGCTCAGTAATAGAGCTACGTTTCTTCAGTGGTCTGGGTGCATTGGACAGCTTTTTCCGTAGTGCTTCCAGATCAGCATCACTCTGGTTGCGGTATGGATTGGATAAGAAAGGCAGCAGTTTGGTCGGGCTAAGAGGACGGGGAATTCGCTCTGGTTCATGATTCTCATGAGCAGAGGCTGTTGTTTCCATCTCAGGCTCTGGGCTGCCTGGTTTGCCTTGGAGGTTTGAGTAGACATTCTCCGTCTGCAACAGCTGATTCTGTACACCAGCTCCTGCCATCACAGGCTTGCCATACACTGCATAGCAGTTCAGAGAGGGGCAGGGGAAAAAAACAGAAACAAAAAACAACAAGTTTGAATATTTTATCAGCAAGAAAAGAACAACAAAGAAAAAAGGTAAATCAGGTTGTGTATTCTTTATGTAGAGCAAGGAAGAGAATAATACAATCAACTGAACAGAACTAATCTGGCAACAAGGTTTACCATCACTTATCTTGCAAACACAAGGCAGACAATTTACACTTTTCATTAACACTCACATACAGCATGGAAGATCCACTTAAGATTCTTACAGTGGTCTCACCCACTTAATTCCCCCAAGGAACAGCTTTACACCCACAGACCAGGTGGAAAGCACATGTATCTGAGGTTTATCAGACAGAAGAGAGGTAGAGAGCCACATGCTTACCGCTTGGGAAGTGTGGTCCTCTGGTGTGTGTCCTCGTGAGAGCACTCTGCACTGCCTGCTGGAAGTTCTTCCCAGGAGTCTGCTGTTGTGTGTACATGCTATAAATTGAACTTGCAGCCACAGTTTGAGGCTTTCGAAATGGTGGCTGTGAAGTCTCTTTGGCCGGCTGAGGAGTAAAAGGCCTCACAGCAGCTGCTGGGGGACTCTCCTGTTTGGAGGAAGGAAGAATTTGATCCTGGCTAGAGGAAGAACCTGCAGGAGGTACTGAAATTCTTTGCTGTATCTGCTGAGAAGGATGGGAAGACTGCTGTGCCACTGGTTTTTGCTTGTTCCCCATAGCTACAATAGCCAAAGGCAGCTTCTGCAGGTTTCCATCCACCTTTGTATCAGAAGGTTGCAAATGACTGGTTTGACCAAAGTAAGGCAAGTTTATCTGTTTTGGTTTAGTGGGGACAGGTGGTGGCACCTTTGTTACATTTTTATTAGTTGCCTGAAAGACAAAAAAAAATGTCATTAAGATAAAACAGTAAAACATGGTTTACAATTCTGCTGTGAAGGATTAAAGAGGCTCAAAGAACAACACAGTATCTAGTGTTTCTACTGTTGCTGTAACACTGTTTACAACATCATTGGAAACACGAAGAGACTGCTTGAAACATTTTCTCATCATTGTTGTTTGTGTAATAGTTTGAACCCATTCTCTTTAATTCTTTCTGTAGCAGCTATGTTTAAAACACCAAGCACCGTAATTTCTCCCTAGAGATATCAGAGACACTTAGTAGCATCTGTAGGCAAGAGGTTGTTTTCCAACAAAGTACTTGTCATCCCCCAGTTCTATGTTACTTCTCCCCTACCTGATCAAATTGTGCCCTTGTGACAAAATTTAAGTGGGAAGTCTTGATGTAATCAAACATTTGAAGGATACTGTTCCATTGAACAGTGAAACAAGAGTGATTTTTTTTAAAATGATTTTTTAAAAACACATGCAAATGCCTCTGCACATACATTCTTTGGGGAAAAAATACACACATACACCCTAGTACAAGTAATACAGTCATTTTTATATATTAAGCCAAAATGTGACTGTAGAGAATGATTTTGAGTTACCAACTCCCATTAAAAGCCTAAAAAACTTTTTTTCCTTAGAATCAGTCTTTTAAAAGATGACCTAGGTACTTTTGAGAGAGCTTTCTGACAGTAACATTTGAAAAGCTGCTGGATGGAATTGGCCTGAGTTTCCTGCATACCTGTGCTTCTCGCAGGAGATCTTCACTGCTCTGGTTCTTCCTCAGGGTGCCGAGCCCAGCAGACTGGTCCACCGAATCAAACATTGAGAACGGACGCACTTTCTTCTCTTTGTCTCGTAAAAAGGTTTCTCCTTCAGCTGTTGTTAGAGAGCAGATGACTTTCAAAAGGGATGGTACGATTGTAGGACTAAGAGTCCTGTTCTGTGCATTATTCACCACAATGTACTCAAGGGGTGCTTCTTGCATCCATCTTTCCCCTGCACTAAGAAACCCTCGGCCTATCAATTGCTGTATCATGCAAATCGAACAGGAGCACATAGAGAAGGCATTAGTATCTACTTCATCTGAGGTGAGTGGTGGGTTTGGTTTCTTTTTAAAATCCCTGCCACACCATATTAAGGACTGTATGGCAATACAGGGTTTTTTGTGCTTTCAAATGGATTCTCAGTATTTACTGAAGCATTTAGAAGAGACAGATATCATCAACTAGATTCTCCATATTTTCAGATTAGCCAAGCTCATAAGAACATACCTTGTCCTTCACTAGTCACAATTCCTTTTCCTGAAGTCAAGGTTGATCCTTGACTAATATGATTGTCTGCATTTGAACTACTCCAGTCAGGGGTAGACAGGGAAGGTTTTGCACTGGGGACCACAGAACCTAGGAGATAACAAGAGGAACAGATTAGGCTAAAATAGTTGGCTCATTTATTATAGGTAGGTGGGCTTTTTTAAGAGTCAGGTCTAGACAGTATGCAAGTATCCCATACAGGTTAACTGCTATAGATCCTGCCACTACAGATTTTCATCTGTTTGTTTTAAAAAAAGAATGCAAACCAAGTTCAGAAACAACTGTCAAAGCAGCAGCAAAACTATTTGTCCTAGAACACACCTGCAACTAGAGCATTCAAAAAAAGCTTCTCTAGATTGCCTCCTTTCCAGTTGGTAGGAAACTTTCTTTGAATATTTGCAGTAAGTTAAAAGGGACACGGTGGTTAAGGAAGTATGAAAACCACACACTGGGCAAAGCAAAACACAATGCTTTAAAGCACAGACAGGCCCTGCCAACAACATCCAAAACAGTAGAAAAATCATCTCTGTGTTTATTGCAGAGGTACTGCAATAAAGCTGATCTTTACATTCACTGGAGTAGACATACATATCTGCAGAAATCACTAAAGAAATGTTTCAACTTGCTATTAAATATTCCAAATTCTCTCTACTAAATTTTAAATAATGTAATACAATAAGTAATGTTAAATTCAAACAATAATGATAAGCAGCAGCACAAAAGTTCCATTCTGACAAAGTACCAAAAACTCTAAGAATGCCATCATTTTGTCTAAATGTTAAAAAATAAAAAGTGATGTTTTAGTTCAAATAGCTCACTACCCCACATTCCTCTAGAAAAAAAATTTTATATGATCTAGAGCTAAAATTCCACTCCAGTTGTTCTAGGATCAGCAAACCAGACAAAATTAAACAATTCTCCATTCACCAATACAGCAAGAGACACTTGTACTGCCTTTGTGCAATGGTTACTTTAATAATACCTGTCAGAACTGCAGATGGAGGGAGAGAGAAAAAAAAAAAAAAGAAACAGAACTATTTTAAGAGCAGTCTCTATTTTTTCCTTTTAGAAAAAATTAGAGTTTCTCTTCTCTCCCAGGTGAAAAGTGAGTCTTCTCTCAAGATAGCACAGAAGAGATATTTGCAACTCTCTAGTTTCTCCACACTTTTCTCATGGAACTGAATTGTCTCTCACAGGAAATACTCGCAGAGGGAAGCCAAGCAAATCTCCATTAACTCTCCAAGTAGGGGAGGCCAAGCCTTATGTCATCATCAAGTCAATAACTTTATTGCTATTTCTGTGCTACAATCAACTGCCTCCTTGGTAATATTTCTTGTAATGTTGGTTAACCTTTACACGTGTCATTTCCAAAATGTGTGATCAGAAACTTGGCTTCACTAGTTTTTAAATCCAAGCACCAGGTTGTTACAGGTATGCCCTAAAACTGCCTCTAGAAACTCAAGCACAGACTGGTGTATAGTTTTTAGCAGAACTTCCAAATAAATAAATAAAAAAAAATAAGTTTACAGAAAAATCTTCCTACATTTCACAGTATATATATAACAACACCTATTCCTCACTAAGAGAATTACTTCATTTATAACACTGAATTGTATATCCTCAGTGCTTACAAAATGTATTCACTGGTACAAAAAAAAAAATTGCAAATAGTTAAGAGTGACATCTCAAGTAAGACTTTGCTTTACAAAAAACAAACACCAAAACAAAGCTGTTAGGTAAAACAAAATGTGTCTGGATAAGAACTATTAATCATAAGCCATTACCTGCAGGAGCTTTAGCCTGTGAACTGTTCCCAGCTCTCATGTTGGGCAGAGTTTGTGTTTTTAGCGGACCATCAGGTACCTGCAAAGCTTGTGTGCCATCTGAAAATGCCGGTTTCACCAAAAGTTCAGGTCTGGAAGCAATACGTGGCATAGTAGAGGACTGGATATAAGGACCTACTGCTGCCACTCGACTTGGAGCAGAGGACACTGGCTGTGGCAAATTCCCATCTGAAGAAACCTTTGGGAAAACAAAAGAAGAAAATGTAAAGAATTTTATGCTGCAGTATCCATACATAAGAGCTTGAAACAAAAAGTCAAAAAGGATAAAACAAGAAGCAATTGATACCCCAATATTAAAAATGCTTTTTTGAGAAAGCTTTGAGAACTATAAACCTGAGGTAGCAATAGCAAAAAAAAAAAGGAAAAACCTAAAAAAAAAATTCCATGACAACATAAGATTTCTTGTCTGCAAAGAGTAAGTAGGTTAACACTAATGTACCATGAAAAGGACTTTAATAATACAAGACTTCCTCTACATATGGATAAAGACAACAAGTCGAGCGTCTGAACAGCCTTCCCCACAAGCAAGTTTTTACTTCAGACTGTACAGGCAACAAATCAAATCAATGTTTTAGTTATTACATATCCCACACTTACTGGTACATTCTCTTTCTGTTGCAGAGCAGCCTTTTTCTTCCACAGACGCTCTCGCAGCTCATTAACACGCTTATCCATGACTGCCACCTCCAAGTTGCGCTTGTTCAAACACTCCCTCTGTTGCTGCAGCTTGGCATTCTGCTCCTGGTTCAGTTTGTTCCTCAACTGAATAAATTCACAAAGCAGTGGGGGGAGGAGGGGAAAACAACAAAAATAAAAACAAATTAACTTGCAGGATAGGGGACAGGAATCGGTTTCAAAGAGAAAAGCCTTTTAAAAAGTCAAGTCATATTTTCTCTCCGGAGAAAACGTTGGTTAGTCTCCAAAATTGCAGAAAGGAAAGGTATATACACAGTGTGCTCCTTCCTCTCTTTGCATTGAACTCAGCACAACTAATCCTCCATCCTCAGCACTCAGCCACACGTAGGTCTGGTGGGAACAGGAGCAATGGGATTTCTTTCCAATAAGGTAAGAAACAACCCAACCAACTTTTAAGCCCTTAAGAATCGTGAGTCACACGCTGGCTTTCCGTTACCTGCAGCTCCTTGTACAGGCGGTCGAGCTCAGCTACAGCTGACTGGTTGTCGTGGTAACCATCAATTCGGCCGTTCTTCAGCATCTCCAGTTGCCTGGTGAGCTCCTCCACTTTTGACACGGCCAGCACCAGCTCGCGCTGCTTTTGCTGGAACAGGCTGTTCATCTGTTCAATCTCCTCCACTGGAAAGAACGAGGGAGCACAATAGCTGCCCTGAGAAACAGCCGAGCGTGGGCCGCTTCCAAGGCAGCGGTTAAGGGGACAGGGAGCGCCCTGCTGGCCTCCAGAGCAGGGCTGCACAGAGCCAAACCAGCTCTTCCTCCCAGCACTTGCAAAAGAAAACTCACTAGCACGGTTATGTAAATTTGATCTACTTAGAGCACTGATGGAGAGGGAAAAAGAACGCTTCTTTTTGCTTTCTGAAGTATGGAAACAAACAAAACCACAATCCCAGACTGAATTCATCTGTAGAAGCCTAAATTCACTGAATGCTGAATTCAGCAGGAAGACACTCAGCCACAAGGCATATGAAGACACTCACTCAACCACAAGGCATATTTATGGTATTTAAAACTCTGAATTGAAGTCGTAAGAAGTCAGTGACAAAACATTGAAGCTGTTTCATTAAACAAAGACTCAGAGGGCTTTTTCGGGTCTATTACAAATAGCTGTCATCAGCTGCTCCCACTGTCAAAACTGTTCTACTATAGAACCAAGTTTAAAAAAGTCAGTAAGAATTCAAAGTACCACCAAGACCAGACCTGTTGGGGATAGTGCACAAAAACAGATTCACCTGCTTCAGTATCTTGTATTACTCTACCATCCTTTTATGCCTTTAAACTGATGTTTATTTTGTGCAACAGAACCCAAACAGAAAGTGCATTCTCCCCATAGAAAACCACTTTTGCTTTATCTGTAAACCACAACACCTCCTACTAAAACAACATATTTATATTTTACCTTAACAAACCAATATATTTTCATTTGAGTCAGGCTGGAAATAACAAGTTCTACACAATATGTATATAGAGAGGATGAAAAGGTAGGCAGAAGAACATGTGTCAATATATGTGTCAAGTCTGAAATAAATATTTAATGTTGCATCAAAATGCTGAACTACAAGCACTCAACCAGTACTGTACCAAGCCAGACTGTGGTCAGATTCACATAATTAAAAAGGAAATATGCTGCCAATTTGGCCATTAAATTACCTCTCGCATAAAAGGCAAGGTATCAGGCTAAACTTTGTTATAGGGCAAGAAAATAACAATCTAAATGTGTAGGGCACTGACATCAAAGATGGAAAAAGTTACTGTGGTACACAAAGGTATTCAACTAAGGAAAAAACCTACACTGTAATTAAAGAGCAGACATGCTAGGCCTGAAAATACAGGGTGCTCTTACAGGATATTTTAAAATACAGTAAGAAAATAAGTTTTATTCTCCATCATTCATGAGTTTTCTTGGTAAATACAAGATGTGAAATTGTTAGGATCAACACTTCCTGGAATGCTGTAAATAACTCATCTGAATCACCAGAACTGCATTTCCTGAAAAATCATAAGCTACTGTCCCCAAGCAGTAACTCACCTAATTTCCCATTGCTGAGTCTTTTCTGCTCCACGTGGCCTTTCAGTGCTCTCACTTTCTTAAGTTTGGCTTCTTGATTCTCAGCAATTTCCTTTAATCGCTTCAGTTTTTCCTGCTCAGCAGCTTGCTGTTGCTGTCGCTGATCTTGCTGCTTCAAGAATTTCAGACGTTGTTCCTGCAGTCAAGACAAGGATTTTTTAATTTTTTTTTTTTAGATGAACTTACAGTAAGGTACTGACAAAAAAAAAAACCCAGTCACCACAGCAGTTCAGATCAGCTTCAGCCCAGTATCCCATCTTTCCAAAATGTCAAGGGAAGTCTGAGAGAACAGAGCAAACATGAACCCATTCACATACTGAACACAAATATGTCCCAATGGTTATAACTGGAGAACTGCACTCTGTAGTACCAGAACCTACTGAAACAGAGGTGGCATCCATGTCTAACAGCCCTCGGGAATTTTTTCATCCATGAAATTGCTCAAAACCCTTTGAGGCTTAAGAAAAATGTTAGCATTCACATTCCACGACATTTGCCAATTTCATTTAATCACTACTTGGCTCTTGAGTTGCAGGAGCTAGTGACTATTTCCTCTCTACCTTCTCCATGCTACTTGTTCTTTATAGATCTCTAGAATATGTCACATTTAAAAAACTAAGCCATGCAGGAGAATTTTAGACCATTATACCATAAGTTATTGGGTTTTTTTGTCGATATTCATCATTTCACTAGTTCTGCTAAAACCTCTGTGAGATGGGGAATGACTGCACACCAAAGCTCTGAAAATAGACTGTCTCCTGATAATGATCACCACTATCACAACACAGTTAATTCAGGACATGGGAAAACCTTCACAGTGACCTGGTCCCCATTTGTGCAACAGATATCATCTTAGTGGAGAGGATCCTTTTGCCTCTCCAAGAGTACAAGAGTAAAATATGTGTTATCACAGTTTATATATATACACATGTGTCTAATTTAGACCTAAAAGAAACCATTAGATCACCAGATCACCTATAGAGAATTCCTTTTAATCACTGGTCATTATTCCTGGTTTGCAGTTCTAGAGACATGCTGTTCCAAAAAAATCACCAGTCATATTTAGAAAATGGGGACTTTGAACAAAAACAGTGCACTTTGAATAAAAAAGGCAGAGCAAAAAGTGAGTTTGTCTTCCGGAGAAAACCAGGCAGCACCTACGGTGTATGTACTACTTTAGAGTTACTCCCACGCAAGAAAACATCAAAAAAAAAAAAAGATATTACAGTTCATGTCTAAAAACAAAGTGTATTTTTCCTCCCTCAGGATCTATTTTTAATATTGCATCTGATTTCAGAAGGCAGGAAAGAGGCAGTGGAAAGTCTCTCTGAAGAGGCGTGCAGGAAAGCAGGTTTATTCCAGAGAGTGACATTAAATGAAGAATTCTACCACTGGGACACCCACCAGGTTACTCTTCTTCAAACCACAGGCAGCAGCCACCTACCTGATGGGTAGCTATCCAGACTCAAAACTTCTTTTTTTTTTTTAAAAATCTCATACAACAACTCCCTTTACATTAAATACATATCACATTCCTATTTCTTGTCTCATATATATAGTGACTATAAGTGTTATTTATAAGACCAAGGTATATTGCCATCACCTTTGAGTGAAACAGACAGTTGTGAATGTTTAGGCTTCTTCTATATTTAATAAATCTCAGCTGGAACTGAGAAGAGGGCAACTATTCTGCCTTGGCAAATTAAACAAGACAGAATTGTTTAATTGCAGCTGAATTTCATGTGAAAACTCTAATCACTTGGTTGATTGACCGCTTTCTTACATTATAGTTGCACCTTCTTCATACCTGTTCTTACCATAAAGCAGAAATAAAGTTTTATTGACTATTTTGGCAGGCCATAATACCACTTAGCAGGTGCTGCAGAACCATTAGAAAGCCACTGTTTTAAGCATTTCCCTGAGATAAAATTATTGAAGGTCAAGGGAACTGAACAAGATGCTAAAGATTAGGACACACACGCAGCTGGTGTCAAAGGAGAGGGAGACAGAGTGTGTGACAGAGGAAGAGGAGTGAGACCAGATCCTCAAAGCAGCCTTCTTCCCCAGTAAAGCACATTCTGAAATGCATGGGAACTCATTCACCCAGACAGACAAGCCCTCTTCAGGACAGACTCACATTTAGTGATTCTCTGCCAAAAGCAGAATTTGCTGTTATATTTTCAAGTCTAGTGTGTACCAACAACACTTAAGTCAAATATGACCTCTATGCCACTATTCTGCAGATGCATTCAGAATATTTTTCTCTCTAAACACTTCAGGAGCACTCTGTGTGCTTTCATTAGCTTTTCTGTTATTGTTCTGCAAGTATTCCATAAATCAGTGTCCTAGTTACTTCTATCACATACATGCCATCTTTTCCAGACAGCTGCCCCAGGAAACCAGGCACATTGAACTCTATCAGGAGAAGGCAAGATATCATTGCAGGACAGCATTATATCCTGAGACAAAAGCCTTGTTCCATGATCAAACTGGTGAATTGCTGGTCACCACATAGAGCACAAATAAAGCTGACAGAGCCACCAAGACAAATGACAACACATTAATGTTATGTGCTCTATCCTTTTAGGGAGCTATATGGTCACTTCTACCACTGCCATTATTGTAATGTTTTACTACTAGGTATTTGCATAGATTGACTTTCAAATTTAAAAACAGGCAGCCAAAGAAAGGGTTCTGTTTATAAGAGGTGAAAAAACACACATTCCCAACCCTCTCTCCACCTCACGTGACTCTCACTACCTTTGTTCCGGGCTGTAAACAATCTAATTCCAAACTCACCTTGTTAGCCAACATTTGCTGTTGAGCCTCAATTTGTTGCTGCTGGCGGGATGCCATTTCCTGAAGTTCAGCCAGTGTCATGTCCATCCTCGGAGCACTCACCTGTCAAAGAAAACCCAAAGCATGTTAAGTCAAGAATTTTTAATTTGGCTAGTATGTAACTCAACAGAGCTACTGCACAAAAGTAAGATAAAAGTCTTTAAAAACAACCACCACCAAATATCCAATAAAATAATTAGAAGTGTCATCTTTTAATAGTAAAAGAATAAATAGTTGTAAGCTCTTGTAAGTGTGTATCCCAATTCAGCAACTCACAAAGGATGACATCTCTTGGAACGTTAATATTTCTAGCAAAACCCCAGCAGCACTTTAAAGAGGCATTTCAGAGCCCTTTATAATTAAGCTCAGCATGAATCAGCTTTGACTGACTGAGCCCAGAATGCTCAGCACATGGCAGGATAGAGCTGTGGTCGTAGGTGGATCACTGCAATTCAACGTAAGTCAAAGAAAATGGAAAGTTTAAATATAGTTGGACGGGGGGAAACACCACTCTAAGACAGAACTATTATTAGTTATCTGTTCACATGTTTTTCAAATCAAGATTCAATCTCATATCCATAATTATATCTTTTGGAGCGAGAATAAATGTCAGACAAGGAATTCAATGCTGAAACACTCACTGGTCTCATCCTGAAGTCTGGAACTAGGAATTTCTGACACAAAACAGAGACAGAAACATTAAACTCAAGTAATATGAGAGAAAACTTTTGATGGGAGTAGAGGAGAGAAAGTATTCTGAATTTGCTGCTCTAGGATCACCTGTACCAGCAGAGATATGGCAGCCTAAAGATCTCAGTGACATCTTAAAAACAGAAAGCCAGGATGATAATTGCTAGAGGTTTTGTGTCTATTTTAGAGCAGTCATTAGCAACCTCTCCAAAATTGTCTCTTAGTTTCCGTGGTAGGACTTGCACCATTATCTCCAAAGAGGGGAAGCCTCCAGTGTCACTACACTGGCCACTGCATCAAGCACTTACTCCATTCTCTATTCTTCGGTCACCAGGCACTTTCACACCATTTCTTTTGAAGGTTGGATCTTGAGGCCTTTGTCCAGTCCCTAGATAGAAACAGTCAAAAATAGTAAGGTATTTTAAGATTTTTCTTATCCTTTTAGACACAGCATTCATTCAATGCAAAACGAGAACAAGTACAATCGTTATGGTTTAGAAACTGAACACCTGTTCTTCTTGTGTGTTTACCACCAAGATAAACTTAACTGATGACACAAAACATTTTTTGAAAAGGTTGCTGTTTGATGACAGCTTTTATTTTAAACTATAGTTCTGTTCAAAAAACAGACAAAAAAACCAGCTTAACCAACAAGCAGGCTATTTTAGTATTTATCCTGGGATGAACAGTAAGTGTGTATTATAGATACATAGTTTAAAAGCACAATTATTTTTTTCCCGTCTTGTGTCAGTAAAGATGCTACTTAACTAGACTCCTGTTTTAATGCTTCTATCAAATTACATACAAACAGTGTTCAGATACCAAATACCAAGCTCATTCATTTCCCTGTAGGACATACATGACTGCTACCTTCTTGCCCATTTGATACCTCTTTAGAGACCATATTTCTGTAAGACTAACTGCAAAGCTCAAATATATTGCTTAGCAATGCTGTGGCCAATGAAATTACAATAATCCTAATACTACAAGCACCCTGGACTTGAAAAAAACATATCTTGACAACTAAACTGCTCTGTAAGATCCTTAGTTGGTAAAAATGGCACAGCTTTAGCTTTTCATGCACTCATTCTATCAGCAGTACACATTTCAAACATCAAGATATGTTTAGTCTTTTAAAATATGCTGGATACAAAGCCACTAAATGCAAATGCAGGATTTCCAACACTGAGGAAGATTACTAAGGATGAAAACAGGAAAAGAGGAGGAAGAAGAATCCAGTAGACTGTTTCAGAAGTAAAAGTCTTAAAGATTCTAATGAAAAGATAAATGTAGGATGCACAGAAAACCCTTGAAAAGCAGAGAGTAAGTTTTTAGGTTTCACATTTAAATTTACAATGCATCGATATTGCATTCTGAGAGAAATTGCCCAGGCCATTCATTTAATGCTATTCCTGAAACTAATATAAGTGTGCAAATTGTAAGAGAAACTTTGAAGAACTCTATCTTTTACCAAGCATGCTAAGTTTATCACCCTGGTAAAGTGTTATCCAGGTGAAACACCCTGAGCCCAAGTTATAGATTGCATCACTAGACAACAGTTTGGTTACTAGATTTAAAAGAAGAGACCATCACACATCTCCAGATATTTTGCTGCAGAAAATATATTTAACACAGGATGCCCTCAGACAATTTGGTAATAACCAGATCTAGAGAACCTGCAAAAATTTCAATTTGGACTTAATATTCCCAGATCTAGCAAGGGAGGATGAAGTCTTTCCAAAATTAGCCAGTTTTCTGTTGCAAGCCTTCTTGCTTCATAGGAAAAAAATGGTCATACAAGAGGGATTGCAACACTGTACTGACTATGAACATTGATGGATAACATATGCAAGCTGTTTCCTTAACCTTGAGGAATGAAATGAGACTTGACCAAGTGAAAAAGCTGAGAACAACACATACCTGCTTCCCGGCAGGGAGAGCGTTCATGCCGAAGAAAGAAGCGAACCTCACTCCTCTGCATCCCAAAGCGCTGCAGGATATCCAGCATCCGTTCATTATCGGCTACGGGACGCTCTGAAAAGGTAAAAAAAAAAAATACCAGCTGACTACTGCATCCCATCATAGCTTGGGCACATACCAAACCAAAAATATCCATCCCTCATCTTTCACTTGAACACCTGTTATTCCACAGGTGCAGTGGGTGCACATAATCCTTGCCCTCACCCAAGCCATTTCTTCTTTCCCCTCAAGAAGCCACAGTATCACTCCTTGCTTCTGAAACTAAACCAGCACCTATGAAAAGCAGCCCTTTAGAAGATCACCCCTGAAGGGAAAAGCTGAGGAACCGTCGCAGCCCAAGGGAAAACAAACAGGGAATTGAGACCTTTCAGCTCTAGTGTCTTTCTTTTGTATTTGCAAATCATCTTGCCCACTCACCACCGCAGGAAATGTGCTGGTGCACCTTTTGCTCCACTTCTTCGGTACCTCAGACAAACTTATTCCTCAGTCATTCCCACCCCCTCCTCAAAGCACTGCTGCTTTGATTCCTACAGGGACTCATTTACTTCCTAATTCCAACAAGAATTAGGAGAGATACAAAGATAAACTCTCAGGGAAGAGGGAGTTCTTCCTTTAACTTCCTAAGGATTGCAATCCAACGCTGGATGGCAGCCCTTGCGCTCAAGCTCAGGCAGCAGCACTCAGTACCCTGAAAAGGCTCGTAGGCAGTTCCCAACAGGCCTGATCCTCAGCCTGCCAGCACAGCTCCTGTCCCTTCAAGTGTTCTCCTACAGCTCCTGTCAGACACAGATCTGGCTCATTCTCTTGGACAGCAAATTTCATGAAGTTCAGATCAGATGCATTTTGAAAGCCCTATTTCTGATAAACCTTGAAAAGCTGAACTACTTTGGATTCAAAGCTCAAGGCAAAAAAAGTGATCAGACAGTGAAAAGTGAGTCTAGTAAGAACTTGCCATTTTCTTTCAGACAGCTGAGATGAAAAAGTTACATGCACAAGTTCCACTGAATATCCTTTCCTGCTCTTATTCTCACATTCAGGATTCAGTCATATATCCTATTTTTAAGCCTTATTCGTTGTCTTTAGATAATACAAAAATCCAGTGTGAGTCTACATCTACCAACTCCATTTAGCAGTATTCCTATCTTTTTGTATTACCAGTCTTTCCAAATTGACATATTTCATAGCTGGGCATTCACAGACAGGATATAATTAGAATTACTTATTGGCCTCACATAAAAGTAATTTCTTTTGCTATTCTAGACACTTTACCATAACTTTTTCAGCCTATTTTAAATGTGATGGAGAGGGTGTGGCCAATATATCACAGTAGTGAACTTTACATAGTCAAGATACTGTCATATCTTCTAATAGCATTGGGGTTCACGATTGGGTTGAACCCATTTGTGCTGGATGTCAGACAAACAGAAGACATTGTTCCTGGTCTGAGAAATGAGACAAACAATGAAATTAAATACCACCATTTTTGCACTAGTTTCATTTTTCCTGACATGGCTTTTGTTGTAAGTTTCCTTTCATTATTTATGCAAGGGGAGGGGGGGAAAAAAAAAAAAGGAAATCAGAGAGTAGTTCATTCACATTCAATGGAGTCTTTCAAAGCCACTATCCTAATATGAAATAATCTTTTTAGCAGGAAAAATTGTTGGCATTAAGTATAAATGTTTTCAGTTTCATAAAAAAAGGAGTTACTAACATGTTTTCGGCATGTGAAAAGCTCTTTTCAACATGAAAGTGTTTCTTTAAATGAAAATGCTGCAGCTGTGCTCAAGCAATCTAGGAAGGAAAATTTCTGGAGTCACTGTCAAAAGAGATTAGCTTTACAGAATAAGCAAGTAGGTCACTGTTACAGAAAAAGCAGTCTCTTGGCGGTTACTTGTCTAGACAGCTAAAACAGCTCCTCATCTGCTAAACCTTAATTCAAGAAAAAAACCCACACACACACACAACAAAACCAAAAAATCAACAGTACCACTGTCAGATTTCCTACTTAAAGGATATACAGCAGGCTTAGGAGACAGACTTCTAGCAGCTCGGCTATACCTCAAGTGAAACTCTATAATCAAGGGAGATACCCTTTACACAAGGATTCTGTCAATACCACTCACTGACTTCAGAGGAAGGTCAGAGAGATTGTCAAATACCAAACAAATGTACATTTGGAAAGCTCAAGAAGAAAGAACAATCAGTTTTCTTTTTTAATTCCCTATCTGTCTCATAAAGAAAAAAAACTTTTATACACTCACACACCTTTTGACTGCTTTCCACAGTGGCCAAGGTAGTCGCCTAACAGAATTCTGACAAAAATAGGAAGGTCAAGAAATTTTGCCCTGATATTCTTCAAATTTCAAGCAAAACTGGGAGGACAGGGAGAGTAGTAAACTTGCCCCCTTCAGGGAGCAGAGTGCCTCAAGCACACTTGCAGCAATCTTTCAAAGTATGCTTAATAAAGTCTGACAACAGAAGCTAAAATTCCTGAGCAAGCGTCAGAAAAAGAGAAGAACGATGTAAGAAGGATCCCAGCAATCTGAAGTCTGAGAAGTCATTTTCCAGCATAAATATTTTGTTTCTACCCCAAAAGGTTAACTGTCCTGCACCATGTTTGTTTTAAAGCAGGTTTAATTTGTTCAGTGTAATATGCAAACAAAACAGAAGTCATGGCTTATCTTGGCAAAACAAAACAGAAAACTTCTCTGACATCTAAAATGAGATCAGCAAAAAACTAAAAGTATTTCTCTTCCTCGCTTCCCCCTCCCGACCAAAACAATCCAAGACATACATGGAAACATATCTTGCAAATGGTTGTTCCTGGATGCTATAAAGATGCTTAAGAAAAGATATTTTATCCAAAACAACATGCATGTATCCAGTACTAAAGTATTTTAATGTTACTGATTTGCGACTACTGCATTTTTCCTTAACAAGTACAACTTGAAACTGTATTTGAAACTTCAATAAAAGGTCAAGTCCTGCATTTCAGTCACAACAATCACACACAGCACTACAGGCCAGGGCAATGGCTGGAAAGTGGCTCAGCAGAAGAGGACCTTGGGGTGCTGTGGTTGACAGCAGCGAGCCAGCAGTGTGCCCAGGTGGCCAAGGCAGCCAAAGGCACCCTGGCCTGTATCAGCAATAGTGTGGCCAGCAGGACCAGGGCAGTGGCTGTCCCCCTGTACTCAGCACTGGTGAGGCCACACCTCAAATCCAGTGTCCAGTTCTGGGCCCTTCACTACAAGAAAGACACTGAGGTGCTGGAGCAAGTCCAGAGAAGGGCAACGGACCCTGAAAGGTCTAAAGGATAAGTCCTATGATGAGCAGCTGAGGGAGTTGGGGGTGATTAGCCTGGAGAAGACTCAAGGTTGACCTTATCACCCTCTACAACTACCTGAAAGAAGGTTGTAGCCAGGTGGGTGTCAGCCTCTTCTTCCAGGCAACCAGCAACAGGACAAGAGGACATAGCCTCAAACTTTGCCAGGGGAGGTTCAGGTTGGACATCAGGAAGCACTTCCTCACTGAAAGGATGCTTAAGCATTGGAATGGGCTGCCCAAGGAGGTGGTAGAGTCACCATCCCTGAAAGTGTTAAAAAAATGACTGGACATGGTCTAGTTGATGTGGTCGATGTTCAGTCAAACACTGAACTTTACGAACTTGGACATCTTTTCCAATCTTAATAACTATATTCAGTTTTACACACACACAGAGTGTTTGTATACAGAAGTAAATAACTAGCAAATATGACTGGATCAGTGGAGGGAACTAGAATAACTTGATTTCTAAAACAATTGTCAATGTTTTCACTGTAGAAATGGATGAAACTTCGTCTTACGACAACAGCTGTGCAAGTAACATTTAGATATCTCTTCTCATGTATCTCATGATGTGTTTGCAAAAACTCATTTCAGAAAAAAAATTCTTCGCTTCCCTTTACGTTTCTGTATCCAGATTATTTTCTTACATGTCCTTGACTAGCAGAAAAGCTGATAACTTCATCATATGAATAAACCCCCATGTATTATAAGGTCCCACTCACCTAGAAGTTTACTTTTCAGCTTAACAAGACCATTTGGACACTGAGTACTGGTAGGCTTCACTTTTCTTTTACTATAGGTGCTATCCTTTGATTTCAGGACAATCTTGCTGTCCTTTCTAGCATACTCTGCATCAACATCTCCAAAGCCAATCAAGAATCCAGGTTCAAGAAACACAAGGAGAGGAGATGCCCACTCTAGCAGGGCTCCAACTTTAGTAATGACAGGAAAACCCTGTCCCTCATCACAACCACCTGTACTCTTTAACAAGGCATGGGCACTAAGGCTAACTATAAATTCAATAGCTTTACCTAAACTTTTATTTTACTTTTCTTTCACTGTAGGCTTTGGTATTGTGCTGACTTAGACAAAGATGTATGATAAAAATACATTCCTAAAAGAACTCTTTCCATGCTGAATTGATAATTTTACTTTAGTATTATTTATGAAAAAAATACTCTTTTTAAGAAAAAGAAATATTCTGTTCCATTTTTTCAACTTAGAAATATCAGAAATATCTCTGTCAGAAGTAGATAAATATCAAGAGACAACTCTGGTATCTCATGCTATTAAACAAATATCTATCTCACCAAAGCCTTCTTTGAACAGATGTGAGCCTGAGCCAACAGCAGAGGAAGAAAGGAATATAAGCCCTTGTTATCTGATTCTTTTACAATCTTGAAGTATCTCAAAAAAGTTGACCCAAGCATAGTTATTTTCCATGACTTAAAATCCTGTCCTGGATTCATCTACCTTATGCCTCTGGATGGCTACCAGAATCTAATTAGTACCATGGAGACCGGAGTTAGTCCAGAGTCCTTTCCCATTTAAGCCATGAGACTTTAGCCATACTTTAGCTTTTCATTTTTTTATTGACATATTCTCCAGTTCCAGTGGAGCACTGCCAGCTAGGGAGATCTGAACTTCTGAGACAAAAAATCAGCAAGAACACAGAAAAAATAAAAAAAAACAGACCAAACACAACCCACTTTTCCACAAGCTTAAAAGGACACAGGTCAGTCAAAAGTTGCTTCTCTGTCCTCCCTGTTACCTACTTTCTTTAGAGCACTTCAACATCAGGTTTCTCCTACTAATTCTGCTAACACACTCCTTCCCATCCAAACTCAATTAACACCACTGGTAACAGTGAAGGTGTCATCTGAAAAAGGAAGTTTTCTTTTGCCACTGCAAGTGAAAATGGTTGTGAGGTTAAAGAAATGATCCTGAACTGGTCACAGAACTATTAATACTTAGTCCTTCAAAACCCCCACACTGGCCACTGGGACCCCACTGTGGGGAGAAGGAAGAGAAAACAACTTCCTCAAACCCTTCAGAGACTCATTTAAGTCAGAGAAGGGTTGCATGGACAAAAACATCTGCATGCTTGAGTCACCTCCTTTTGCTTTGAACTCATTTTTGCAGACTGAGCCTTTCTGCAGGTACACGGTCATACAGCACGTCTGATGGACAAATTAACAAAATGGTAATGCAGAAACCCTCTGGGACAGAATCACTTCCGTCAGGTCTCTGTGTGCCACCTTATCAGAAGCAGCAAATGCCCTGTAGTTCACCGAGCTGACCTACCTGAGCCACACCACACTTCAGCCAGGTGGCACTCGCTCTCACCAGGCTCCTTGCACAGCTCCACCACATCCCTGCAGGTTGTTTCGGGGGTCACTGGCACCTCGGTGAAGTGCTGCTCGTTGTTACTGAGGTATACGGTCAGAAACATCTGGAAGAGACAAAGGCAACAGCACACGGTTACTTTATAACACAAAGGGCAGACTGCACCTTGGATCACAACCCTCTCATTAAATGAATTCTTTCCAACACAATTACGTAATTTGTTATCAACTACTGTGTGTACAGATTTCAAAACAAAACCAAATTTCTTTTTAAGGTAGAGGCGAGAGACACTAAAGAAGTAATCCCCTGTTCAACAAAATTATGTTGCTGGAGGATTATTTGGTTTTAAATCTGGACCTACTGCTCCTTGCTTCTTCTCAAGGTGATGTGTCAGAGCTCCTCCCACCTCACTGTGTGTATATACTGCACCCATTTGACACAGCAGCAGGAGAAACAGTCATCTAGAGTTCAGAAGTACTCTTTATAGTGAAAAACAATGGTAATTAGGTCTGGTATTCAAAAAAAAAAAAAAAAAAGACCAGAGATTACTACATAGGCAGTGAAGTGGAAACATAACTTGCATTTCCATAACACATTTTATCAGAAGGTTTCTTAAGAACACAAGTCAGCTTGCTATTCCCTAGGTCTCAGTCTTAATACAAGGTCCCCCAAAGGCCATTCCCAGGAAAGCAAGGATATTTCACTTGGCTTCCTCTTCACAGCTGTAGAAGGATCCTTGATTTTTGGTTATTCTGTTGTTTAAACATACCACATGGAGAGATGTTATTCTTGCTCGTGTCTTTCCTGCCACAACTACAAAATGACCACTCTAAAATATTTGTTGCTATGTTTGATAGAACATTGATGATTACTGCAGCTGAACACCATCTCGCTATACGCTATTAAAATTAAACTGCTATCAAAGTTGAGCTGCTAGCTAAAAATTCACATCATTTCTCTTCTGAGACCTGTTCTCAACTACTGTATCAACTGGCTGCTAGTTGCATGATTTCCAGCAACACAAACATCAGTCAAATATCTCCAGAAAGCAACTGCTCCACTAAGCATTACAAGCAAAAGAAACCTACACAATTCAGTCTTTTTCAAACAGCTGGGAAAGGTGTTCTCAGTGAAAGAAATCCTTGCCTGTTCTCATTTTTAGAGGGTCAAAGGGGTACACATCATTACAAACAATAGCCCGAATTCAAAAAAGAGGGGAAAAAAGGGAATCAAAATCAAACGAGGCAAGAGAAGTATAAATATCCATCTAAGTAAATTTAAATAATGGAAAGTCCCACAACAAAACCACTACCAGAAGCATTATTTTTGTGATTTTGTGTAAATACACTGGAGCAAGTACTCTTTATGCCACTGCAAAGTGATATTTAGCCCCACCTTCTTCACAGTTTTAAGAACCCACTCTGGGAAATTCTTCTGGAATACAACCATGCACACACACATTCCTGATGTCTCCAAAGCCTTTCCAAGGTCCTTTTGAGTACCAAGGACCCCTCCATCTCTGCCAGGAGAGAAGCTGCCTTTACTCTTAAAAACGTCTGTGAAAACACTCCACACTCAGCATGTCTTGTTAGGATGTGTAAGGATTTGGCCCACTCGTGGCAGTACAAACACTTGCAAACAGTGCTTCGGGCCCTGGCACTGCACCAGACATAGCACACAGAATTTCTGACCTCTGGTTTTGCCCAGCTCCCCCAGACAAGGGTTTCTGATAAATTCCTAAACACCTTTCTTCAGAAAGGAAAAAGCCTGCAGAGAGCGAGCTCAAAACTGCCTGTAATCCTTAGGAAAATAGCTAAATTCCCCCTTAAGTCTTTTCCTTGCCACATTATGGTGGGGAGGGGGGAGGCAAAACCAACCAACCAACCAACCAAAAAAAAAAACCAAAGAAAAAAAACCAAACTTGGAGTTTGTAAGGAGGGAAATTAGGAGAGAGGATATGGAAAATGCAAAGGCAGCAACAAAATTCTGGTTACTGCCCGACGACAGAAGCCAGTGAATCCTTGAACCCTGTGGAGAGCAGGCAGGCAGATAGAGCAGGACACCCAGTGCTTGAGGATTTTTAGCTTGAACCAAGGCTGCTGCTCCTTTCACAGTCCTGTTCTTGGAGGTGAGCATCCTGCCTGCCAGCCAGGGTCACAGCTGCTTACCCACAAGCAGCAGGGAATTTGTTTCAGCACTGCTCCCTTCTCCAGGATGCTCTGTATGGGCCAGAGCTGTGGCAGGCAGGCAGGTAGGATCAGTCTACCACACGCACTCATTATATAGTAGAGACAGGCACAACCATTCTGCTGTTTACAGCACAATGAGGTACTGACCTAAATTAAGACAAAGCTTTCCGAGCAGGAACTCTGACACCTGGCTTTAATCTTTTGTCCCTGAACACGCTACCTTCTAGACGCAGTGTTTCTAGAGGAGGCTGGCAGGGAAGGATGCCAGGTGCAGCCAGGTAAGAATATCTCCTAATCACAAAAACTGGGGCAGAAAAGTATAAAATAAAAAAAAAAAAAAGGCTTCAAAATCACTTTAGAGGAGGGTTATATAGGTGTGTAAAGCACATCAGCTCTTCATATTTAATGCTGTACAACCTCACATTCAGAACACCACCGAATCGCACAGGCTGCGTATCTGCAATAACACTGGTTAGCTTTAAAAGAGGAGCTCTCAGATGGGAATTAAGAGAAAATTATAAAAACCCTGGTATTATACACAAAGCAGACCCAATTTGACCCTAGCATGGCTGTTCACTCTTCAGTGTGCCTGTCTATATCCAGTTGTTAATCCTTAGGATTTAGCAATACAGACAACTACACAGGAAGGATCACGAGTTGCCATTTCTATCCACAATGCTCAGGATAATTACTAATACATTAAGCCAAGAGCACTCAAACCTGCTGTGTGGGGGCCATTTCTGGGACTTTGTAGTGTCTGCATTACCTCTATCCCACATATTCTAGGAACTAAGGGGAAAAAAAAAAAAGGCAACCAAATCCTGCAAATTCCCTAAAACTATACCTCAAAGTCCTTAGAGTCTAAAGCAACTAAAAGGTTATGATATTGGTGCTAACTTGTTCTGCTTCCCCTTAGCTCCAGGGACAATGCTGACAATCCATCACAAAGATATCTCTCCTCAGAGAGGAGTGGAAAAGGTAAAGAAACTGATGTGACCCCAAAGCCTACTGTGGCTTCTGGGTGCTCTCATCACCCTTGGTGGCTGCTGTGGGTTCACACCACCTTGCACCAGGATCCCAAGAACTCATCCTCCTCCTGGGAATGGTTCTGCTGTGACATTCATTAACCATCCTACCAGATTATACTGCAGTTTTATTACTGTGTGGCAAAGAAAAACAAAGGAAATAAGAATACTCTCATGACACCTTGTTCAGAAGTTGGAATCCTGTAGACTTCACCTAGCTAGAGCACAAGGCAGTCTCTTGCTTCTCCCTGAAACCAAAGTGGTTAAGACGTTGTATCCAAGTCAGGCATCCAAGAACTCAGGGAAAAAAACCCACAACAACCCAACATAAAGTTCAGTTTCAAGCTATCATAAATTAAGGACTTGATAAAAGAAATGAGAGGAAGACAAAATCACAGTCAGAGCATGGATTTCTCTTAAAGATGGCAAAAACTGAAATACCTGACAATTTCATATAACCTTGGATCAGGGTTTTTTTCCTTTAGAGACTTTTAAAGAATGAGTTTTAGGAATGCTCAGCATACAGACTGAGCATTTTTAAACCAGACTCAGGTCCCTAAGTAAGTTCTAAACTAAAGATTACCCCCTCATTTCCCACCTCAAAGACAAACTCATTATTTATAGGTAGTGGAAAGCTTTAAAATGTAAAAGCACTGCAGTATTGTGGCATACTTGGGAGAAACCGGGGATGTGTTGTGTACCTACTGAAGCACTTCCTTTTAAAAATCACATCGCAGATTTCAGCTGACTCTGCTACAGCTTAGAAAATAAAAGTTTGCAGTTATGGAGCCACCAAATGAGGCAGTTTCGATCGGCTGCACCAAGGGCAAAGAGATGCCCAAGGTCACAGGAGCTAAAGCAAGAGACAGTTTTTGCACAGAATGACTGCAGTGCATGACTTACAAACAACTGGATGGCAAAGTAGAGTACTGAACATAAAGGAGGACTTCATGTCTCAAAAGAAAGCCTGCCACTTAAGACACAAATGTAATAAAATCCAAATTGGTATGAATTGCAACTTGGAGTCCCCTCAGCAGGAAATATATCATTTTGTTTCAGCTCATATTACTCATGCATCCCCTCCAACTGCAGCCTCCAAGTCTGGATTGCAACACACCCAGGAACAGAATATAACAAGAAAGCAACCAAACAGGAGGACAAAAGAGGGCATCAGATCAAGCAAGTCATATCCCCTTTTATAATCCTCCATCTCTCTTCTGCACCTCAGTCCCAAACAGCCTTACATTTGCCTGCAAATCTGACCTATTCATTGCTAAGCTCATCAACAGGAATTATACCAGTATTAAATATAACAGCTCTCAACATCTGCAAATACATTTTCGACTGAAAGTAAAAATATGAACACACCACATTTTAGCTCCTGCTTTGTTGCAATACACAAAAAAGCCCAAACCAGAAGAAATTGCTTCCAAACACATCTGGAATACCAACCTGAGCAAACATATGCCATATAATTTACAACCATCCAATGAGATATCATTTCATATCAAAGGCCTCTCATCACTCTTTTCCTTAGATCAGAAGGCCTCAATTATTGATTAAAGGGGGAAAAAACAGAAATGCAATTTACTTTTCAGCTTTGATGGTGTTTCTGTAAGGATAAGACCTCTCTTACTCCTTAGTTATTATAAAGCTGATGTCACATTTTGGGTATTAAAGGATGTTAGATTGGACATTTTCTAACTAAAATACTAATAACGTTCAATTATTTGGGATGCAAGTATTCAGGGGAACACTATTATGGTGCATGGTCCAAATTAAAATATAAGCACTTCATTAATTCCTGAAGCTACCTGAGTTTAAAGGCACATACTTCTCCCCTCCCCCAGGTTTCTAGTGAAAGATCTAACTCAGATCATAAAATTTCAGCAATGCACAATAATCAGCAAAACTCAGTCCCCTGAAAAATATTATAACCAAGTAGAGACTATATTAAAAAAAAATAACACCTTAACCCTCATTTTCAGTATTTGCTGAATTCCTATATTTATGCAGTCTTCCTGCACAGTATGTAATGTACAATACAAACTGTGGCATCTATTCACATAGTATTCTTCATCTTCAAAGCATCTTGTGGCCAGGAAGTCATGACACAAGCAAGCAGTTTCCTACTTTACAGGCAGGGAAACTGAGGTGTACCAGAAGGCAAAATCAGAGACAATCACATTATTTGATAGCCAAACAAGCATACAGGCTATGGAAACCATGATTCATTTCATTACCTTGCATTAGAGCTAATAACACAATTCTGTGCCACATTCCATATGAGCTGCATTTTAGACTGAAACCCAATACCCTTGAACCACTCATTATTAGTGTTCAAGGTTTTTGTATTTCCATAGCACAGCTAAATAATGGTCTTAGCTTGCATAACAAATTTTCTTAGCTCTCATTTTTAAGGAGGCATTAAAAGTCGCTCTTCAGGTATTTTCAAACCTAAGCAATTCTAAGATTCTACGAATTTGCATCGTGAACTAAAATGTATTTTAGAAGTTAGTTTTCGTTAGCTGAAAAACGAGCAACTGAAAAATGAGAAATTTTATAATTAATAGAACAACTATCATATTTCAAGTAGGTGACAGAAATGAGGAATAACCGCTTTCACCCACCGTTTTGACCATAAATGAGTCTTCCCTGATAAACAGAAAACCCCTCAAATAAAGAGTATTAAATGGAAGTCTTGCATCTTACCTAGTGGGAACACTGATGCTGCACCTTCCCAGATGGCCACAAAGAAATCAGCAGCTAAAACACATATTTTTGCTGACTTGATGCAACTTTCTAAACAACAGAAGACAGCCTGCACAACAGCACATTTTCTTGATCTGATAAGCAGCATTCAGAGCTGGTGGAGTTACAGCTCTCCATTCAATGCAAAATATACTACCATAATAAAGTAATTCAGCGATTCTTCTGCATGAAGTTTCTCAGAACCTGAAAACAGTCCTTCAGGAGGCAACATCCTCACTTATTGTGCCTAAAGATTAAGGTAAGCAAAAGATTAAGGTAAGCAAAAGATAATAATAGACTTACTAGAAGACGGGCACACAGGATGACTGCTATCCCTGATCCTTTTCACATTCAGCTGTTCAACAGAGGCTCAACAGAAATGCAGAGCAAAGTTTAATATTTGCCTACGGCCACACCCAAACGCTTGGAGTTCGGTCCTTGCCGTCTCCCCCGCCGCATACACTACTCCGTTTATATTGCACTGGCTTTTGGCCATAAATACGAGAAAGGAAGTTATGATGCAAGGTAGGTGGAGTACAGTAGGAAGCACCATGGGATTGTTCAGATTATTCCCAGTCTATATAAAGCACAGCCCTTTTCCCTTTCAATTGTATCACAGCAGAAAACAAGATTGAGCCTTTATTCTCAATGGCACGGTAGTTTCTGCTGGCATAGATTATTTTAAAGATACGTTTATCGTGCATTTATATTCTATCTTTGGTATAAATGTCAATTTTTTCCAGGACTTAAAATACAACATACATCTATATGCACTTTGGGGGACATGGGGAAAATAAGCTGGAAACAGCAAAGAGGAAGCTTCCTTTTATTTCTCCCTCTTATCCTTGATGCAGAGAGAACAGAATCAAAGCCATCTGCTTTTGGTATAGGCTAGTTAAACTGGGAAAACACTACAGCACAAATGCCACATTACATCTCACTATCAGGCATGCATCTGAATCATCATTAGGGGAATCTGAAGAGCTGCAAGGAAAACAGCCTGAGTTCTGGCCAAGTATTGTTACTGCCTGAAATTAATGGATGTCGGTTTGCAATCCTCCTACTTCATGGACTTCAACCTCAAAGACAGCGCTCAGTGCTCCAGCTCAGACTTACTAATGAGGAATATGCAACTACAATCTTCGTGCCAGATCTTGTAGAAAATCATCTTAGTTTAGCCATTTTGATTCTGTGAAATCTATCAGGTGTAGCTCAGGACTGGTAAATACAGGACTCCTGACCTACATACCCCCCCTCTTCCAGTAGATTATTACGCACGAGGTCATTAAGAGAGCTTTCCTAACAAAGACTTACTTTGAACCCAAGTTATGTTTTTCAGCTTGAAATTTTTCTTCAGGCATTTTCACACACAGGAAAGCAAAAGTCCTCCCCTAAGCCAGACACCAGAAGGGTCTATGCAAATGAAGCTCACTATTTTGGATGAACACCAAGCACAGCAGCAACATAACTCCTTGGTTGAGACACACATAGCACACAAGGTAAGAACGTTTCAAGCAAACTGGGCTTTTAAAGCCACCTATACTTTTGCAAGTATCTTTTGCAACATCAGCATTCAGTAGGAGAAAAACAATATCTAGAAGATATAAACCAAACAAACCAGCCTGTAAGATATATAAACTAAGCTGGTTTCAGTAACACATGCAGGAAACCACAGCCTTTTACTGAGCACCCACATTTGCCAACACATCACGTATAGTTCATTCTGCTCAGACCTGAATCCACACTTGGATTTGCACCAATGTAGTTAAACAACTGCAGGAATTCAGGGTAAACAAACCCTGAATATATTCTTCATATTATACCACATGGCAGCATGTTGACAGATCCTTTACCACTGCCATCTGTGAAGTTCTTCTCCTACAATAAAATTCCCTCCTACCCCACCGTACTCTTTCCCTTTCTCCCCAAATCCTTCCTCGTGGCTCCTCACAGACGCTACTTTTGCACTGTTGTACACTTCACTGCTGCAAGCTGACTGTCAGAAAAGCAAGCCTACACATGGGTGTTTGGGCTTGTACTGTTGGTGTCCTACTTGGAGCCTGCTCCTCCTCCTCCTGGAGTCAGCAAAGGAGAATTGGATCTTTGGAGGCCTGCCCCTTCAGGCAGACTCTGCCTCATCCTCTGCGTTCAGCACCAAGTTACAGACACTTAGCTACACAAGGAGAAAGAAATAAATAAATACTATTTTCAGGTAGATAAAAAACCAATACCCTGCAATTCTTATAAGAGATACTGAGGTGTGGAAAACAGTCCAACTCATTCAACATAACCACAGGGGGTTACAGTTGCTCCTCCTCCCATTCTTCAGTATCGCAACACGCGTTGTGCCCAACAAGAGCCTAAAGCCAAGGCAACATCCAAACATAATGAGTGGGGTTATGAACTCAGGCTTAAGCCTGAATCATCCCAATTTCTGTACTTGCGTCAAACCCAGAGGCAGTCTTTGTACTAAAAAAAAAAAAAAAACCACCAAAGTAATAACTAAATAAAGGAAAATAAAAAAGAAACTAAGCTGCTCCTGTTGCTCTAGAGCTTTGCATCTTCTCCCCTGTTGGTAATAAGAATCAGGTTCTCTTGGCCTCCTAGATGGCCAGAGGCCAATAAAGGGCTACAGGAAGTGTGCCCTGTTGGGACTCAATGAGAATTACACCTCTCAAAACAGTCCCTTAAAACACATGGACATTCTCACAGTGAAAAGAAAGCCTAGAGTTTTTACTGGTAATAAAAAAAGATTTTGTACGAGACAGAGAAAAGCAAAACCAGATCCCACGTCAGGGATGAAAGCATATTTAACACAACCTACACAAACAACACAGGCTAGCACAGTAATTCTGGCACCTTTGCCACCCACACCACACCGCCCACTGCCTGAGACACCAACTCTTCCTGGGTTTAAAAATACTCATTTTCTGCTTTTCCAGCCAACACATAATAATCTCACCAATAAAGAGACGATCAGCATTCACACCAGGAAGCGCTCCAGCCTCAGCCCATCAGCACGCGCAAGGCTAACGCAAATTTGTCGTACAACAAGTGCCTACCCATACATCAGGCAAATTTATTACCTTCTATTCACTGGTACCAGGGTGGGAGCACCCATGGGGAGTTGGGTATTGAAGCAGAAAAGAGGATTTTTTTTTTTTTTTTTTTGTGAGTCAAGGTCTATCTAAAACAGTTTAAAAAAAAAAAAAAACAAAACAAGAAAGCAGATGGTTTGCGATATAATAGCAACACAAAACAGATCATGTAGAGAGTCAATAAAAAAAGAAGCATAGAATACTCATTTACTCCAAATCCAGCAACTTCATAGAGCTCAGTGCCAAACACTTTTGAAAATACATCGTGTCAGTCACTCCCCCGGGAAAACAGCTGCCAAAATCTGTGTCCCACCTCCATGAAACAGATCTACGACCAAACCAAAGCACTCATGACGTGCACAGGTTGCTCAGAGGACAAACCATTTCAGGCACCTGAAACAATGACACATTCAACCACACAGGTAATTCCAGTGTGGAAAAAGTCATAGGACACACTGTTTGGGCTGTTCTGTGATACAGCCTGATCGGTCTGGTATCCTGAAGTGCATTACTATAACATGAAATTCAGAGGCATTTTAACATGCCACAGGTTGACACCTCCTTTATGCTGTAACCCCAGAACACGCTATTCAGCCACCCACCTTCAGGACAAACAAAAACCAAACCAATGCAAATCAGAAATTTCAGACCACACAGCACAGTGTGCATGTTTTACTGCTTCCAAAATCAGGTCTGACTTCCTATATATTTGCTGCTACAACAGAGAGGTTTCCTGTTACATGAGCCTTGCCAGAATAAATTATATGTACGTGTTAGTCCAACTTAACCCCTGCAATGAGAGGCTGCACAGAGATGGTAGAGAAATTCCCCTCCATCACCAACTCTCAGGACAACACAGATTAAGGAAAGCATAAGCTACCACTTGACTGCTACAGCTCAGCCAACCTAAATGGTGAGCTGAGAGAGGCACACCATGGTCTTCTCAAATCTGCCCCCTTATGTATTATGATTACACAGCCACACAGCAAATTGCTTCCACTGTATAACTCTTTTAGTTCCTTGTTGCCTTTACTGTAGGCAGCATTTCCACCCAACTCCTTACTAAATTCAAGGGGAAGCTACAAGAGACACGTGGCTTTGGGTGTGGATGGAAACCAAAGGAACAAGACCATCCATTTCAGCAGCATCCTACTATTAAAATGATTAGGTGTAATGTCACACCACACCTTCGCAGAAGGGCAGCTCTTTCCAACTCACCACCAGCTCTGGTGCACTACACTTCTGTTGCAACAAAATGCACCTTGAAGAATGACCTTCTCTTGTCAGATCCAGATGACTGCCAGCACACATGGCAACCAACACAGCCACCAGCCACGCCAAAGATGACCAGCATGAAATACCTAAGCTTGGTGATCACGTCCATTTGACAACAGCTGACGTTATTATCCAAAGCCCTAAAGGGGTTTTGTCCTACCACTTCTGGGCTGCAAACACACAGGAAGCCATTAGTGACTGAAAACAGCACACGTTCAGCTGGCACAGGGGACACATCGAGCTTTTGCACCACAACAGACCGATTCTTTTTGTTATTTTGCAAGTTAAAAGAGATTGGTGGGGTTATTCCAACTCTGAAAATGATAGGCTGCCAGATGGTCTTAAGTCGACCACACTATAATGGGATATGTAAAACCACAGCAGAACTGGGAAGAAGAAATCCTGCCCCTTCAACCAGCACATTAGCTCAGGCACCCTGCTTGATCTGACCTTCGCTCCTGTAAGGTGGAGCTCTACATACTTTAACTTCTATGGAAAACATTCAGCTACTGTAACAGAAGCTGCAGAAGGGTGGCAGATTGTAGAGTTGATCACTGTCTGACAGGTTTTATTTAAGTACTGCTCACTCCCCAGAGCTCTTTCCAGGCAATACCAGGCTCTACACAGACACGCCAGATGAGAAGTGAAGGGAGAGCAGTTCATCAGGGCAAGGCAGCCTGGATGGCTTTTGGCTTTACATGTTGTCACACCAAAGTCAGACAAAATGAGCTTTGCAGATGGACTTGTATGAAATGGTGGTTGCTTAGGTGGAGTCACACCTATTTTAAATGAATTAAACAGAGTTTAGTCAAATAACATTTACATTGGGCCAGGCTCCTCTTGCCCCAAGAACTTCAGAAATTGTCCCTCTCAGCCTGTCACTATGTGGCTGCTCGTTCAGCTTCCCTGGAGGTAGAAAACTTCTCTAACCCAACATCACTAAATACTATTTGCAAGACAGGCACTCTAAATAACAATGGGTTTTGTGCAACACAGGTAAACCACTCTGCAGAAGGGTCTCTTGGGCAAGTCCTACATACAATAGCAGAGGAAAAACAATGCAGAAGCAAGAAGCATGGAGTGCTGTTTCCAGAGCTTCCCTGCACAAACCTTTACTTGCAGTAAAACATGTTTTCAAAAGGCTGAGAAATCCAGTATGGCTAATGCTGGTGAAGTGGCTGTGGGGCAGCATGACAAGCAAGAAACCTTCTTCAGGAAGACAGCTCATATGACCTTTGCAGCATATGGTATTTCACAGGAAAGCTTCATGGCATTCTCCAAGGAGGTCTGGAGCACTTGATTATGTTGAGAGAGACACAGAGTTTTATTAGAGCTGAGATCAAGAAGCTCTAACAAATTCTAGGAATACCATCCTTTAGAGGGTCTACCCTGCCTTAGGATACCCAAAGATGGCAAGAATGGGTTTCACTTTCCTGGAGAAGTCTGGCAGGAGCTATCAATCACTACTCTGCATGGCTCAGATACTGGTCTGGGTGAGATTCTGCATTCAGGGCAGCACACACTTATATAGGATGGAGAGTAGGGTAAAGAAATGTCTGCACACACTTAAAAAAAGGAAAAAGCACACTGGATAAGCCACCACTCTCAGGCAGCAAGGAAAATAGCAAGTTAAAACTGAGCACAGGTATGACAGAAACAGCTACAGGGACTGAGAGCCTTCCAGTGTGATTTCTGCATGATTCATTAGCCCAGCCCATTTCCACAACTTCAACTTTGTCCAGCAAAACAGGGGTTGAGAACCCTGTGTGTCTCGCTAATGAGTTTTGTGGCTAATGAAGCCCAAGAAGGGGACAATCATACTGCAGGAGTTCAAGCCTCCACACTTTTGAGAATGCAAGAGGGATGCTTCACACCCATGCTTATGCATGGTCTTCCAGCTCCTTGTTCACATACAGCATGTCTGCAACCTGTTCACACACTCACAGGTTGCTGCTACACTGGAGTTATTGAGCACATTGGTGGTTTGGTGCAGAATAGAGCTCAAATGAGGTGAAAATTACAACATTAAAAAAGAATCTACTGAAGAAGGTGAAAAAAATGGATTTTTTTCTCTCCTAAATGACAGAAGGAAAATGAAGATAAGAAAAATACACAATTCCAGAGACTCTTCTTCAGCTTTCAATTTAAAGAAACAATGGGATTTAACACTCTTAATGCAATAGAGGAAAACTCGTAATCTAAGCTTAGATCTAAATTACTCCTTAAGCAGTTAAGCCTCACAAAATAAAAGTATCAAAAGACAAGGGAAATCTAACTTATTCAACAACAAAAAAAAAACCAAACCTCAAGCTGCCTCTTATATCCAAGACATACCTTAAACAATGAAATGAGAACATTTGCATGTGTGTGAAGTCAAGGATTTATGAACAAGCACCTCTTTTTAGGACTATTCTCAAATGTGGGACATAAACTACCACCAAGGTTCTCTCCCTATTTGTAATCAACCCTACAGAAGTAGAGGGCAGGAGATGCAGTTACTGTAAGATCATTTTAAAACTTACACTGGACACAACAGACTTGTAATCCCGCTGCACCACAATGCACCACTTGGTTTGACTCAACGGGTCTCCCAAATCCCAGGCTGAACTCACCACATGAGCTTTAACAAGGGGCTTGAGCTTCCCGCAGTTTCTGCTCAGTTTATTAAATGTTATAATCACAGCAGTCAGTATTTTATAGACCAAATGTTTGATACGGAATAACTCCATGTCAGGAGCTTTCAAGTCAGCTTTCAGTCAATTCCATGTAAATGTGCCCACGATTTTGCACAAGCTTGGGTATTAAAACCCAGATATACTGTGGATAAAAGCTTTTAAGAATCAATTTTATTATAATGAGAACCACATAGAACAAGAGATAACTGCAGTACATGCTTGATTTTAAAATATCTATGCTTTACTTTGCAAAAGGACAAAATAAAGACATAAGAGTAGGCTTTAAAAAAAAAAAAAAAAGCTAGAAAAAAAGCAAAGTTTGCCCCTAATCCTGCTTTTTAAAACATACACCAATAAAAGCTAGGGCACTGCACACAGTCATCTATCAAAAGGACCATATCATATGATATGGAAGCACCACGGTAACAGAGAAGAAATCAGTACAGAAACAACATAACCAGCTCAGTTTTAAAAAAAAAAATCCTTGGTATTAACACCACAGCAACAAAACCCAAAAGGTTCATCCTTAGACAGCCCCAGGTTCAACATCCACACAATACCACCGCTATGGTGAAACAACTGATGAGGACACATGCATGGCTAACTCTAAACAGCAGCAGCAAGATCCTGAATATTAATGATTAACAAAATGCAAACAGCAAAAGTGAAGACTAGTTTCTGCCCTGTAACATGCCAGAGTCACAGTTGCTGTTCTGTCCCTAATTCACTCCCTGTTCCCTCTCCCATGAACATTCATCACAAACTACGAGCAAGTTATCTTACTCTGTTTTAAACAACATTTCAGATCTTTCATGTTTCACAGGAAAGTCTGAAACCTCTACAACAGTTAAGCAGTAGTGACTAAGGTAATTAAGTATACTTCACATGATGTCCAGGATTTCTAGCGACCTTTATACACAGTATCATCCGACTGTTTGGGAACTGAAGATCAAAAAGACTTTGCCTGACTCACAAGTGAGTAAGCTGAGAGAAACCAGGCCTGAAGATAATAAAACTGTGAGCCAAGAGAACAGTTTTTATCTGCTCTTAACCTCATGAATCGGAGCATCCTCCAGTTTCCAGAGCACTGAGTAAGTTTTTACACTTCAGAGGACGGTGAAAACCCACCGATTAAAAGGATCTGGTGGTTCCTTTGTTATCAGTGGGCACATGCAAAAGGAAGTAAGAAGTCCTTCTTCAACTGTGCCACCAAGCCACAGGAGGCAGCTTGAGTCGGTTTCCTTGGGGTTATCCGACTCCTTCTTCAGAGAGGCTGTACGGCAGCGAGGCACGGCTTTACCCATAATTAAACAAGCTCAATAACATGCACAGTGGGAGAGAAAGGAGAGTCCCCAAGGCAGACTACTAACAAGGACACAGGCTAGACAAACGGAGCACTTCCAGCACTGTTTCTTAATCGATAATTTGAAAGGAATGCCAGGCACATTGCCATTCCACTAGTTTATTTTGCTGAAATAACCTTTATACCTGCCTCTTTTAAAGTCCAACTGACTCGCATGTAAATGAATCCCACAAACCAGAGATCCCATCTGACAACACTAGGAAGGAGAAAACAAAACAAAACGCCATGAATTATCCACCCATCCCAAACCTCATGACTGCACACTAGCCCTTGAAACTGTAAATGCAAGAGCCCCACGAGGCACTCACACCCTGAACTGTTGAATAGATCAGAAGCAGCATAATTAGCTATTCCCATGGCCTCCACAGCTTGATCTGGTATGAATTTGTAATATTGCCCTTCCCCCAGTTCTGATAAAAGCCACACAAAGAAACAAAGATACTAAACATACTGTTGCATAATATAACACAAATTGCAGATGGAGGGCTAAGGTATTAAAGTCATCTGAGAAATTAAATGCATTTAAAACTATCCCTGAAGATATTTCTAACTGGATGGGGGGGGGTGGAAAAGTAAGAAAGATCTTTTAACAACACGAAGAGAGGGGAGGGGAGAAAGAAGAAAGAGCACTCTGGGAACCTCAAGGCAGTGTTCTCTATTGAGCATCACCACAGGTCACAGTCTGTATGGAAAGTGCAAGAGGTTTGATAAGTTTAGAGCTAAGAAAGCTCAACAAAACAATCATCTAAGCTTAATTTAGCATTCTAGACAAGATACTTAAGCACTAAGTACCACATTGAACTGTTTTATTATGGTATTAAAACTTTTAAATTATTAAGGGAAATTCAGTTAAAAGAACAGACAACAAGCTAAATCCTCCAATCAGATGAAGATACGAGGCATATTCTCAGAACAGCTCACAGTCTGAAATCCCATTCATGCACTGAAATCCACGAAAAGGGAAAAGAAAAACAATGTTAATGACTGATAAACCTGATCAGAGCTAAAGTAATTAAAAGACCACAGGAAACAGGGCTGAGATCCTACAGTTCACTTCTTGTTATCATAACAAACTCTACCAGGGGTCAGTTTGTTTATAAACTTATAGTTGCTCACCTTACAAAGCGCAAGAGATTCATTTCTGCTTAAAGTTCTTTAGTTAAACTGCCTGAAAAGTGTTTCCTAAGAAAATTGCCAAAGATGGGTGACTAGTATACTATTTCAGTAATTCAGAATCCATACGGCAGTTCCAATTAACAGCCTAATGAAATGAGCAAAACAACTTTTAATTGTAGTGGGGTTTTTTAAAGGTAAAAAAATAGACATATCCACCAAGTAGGGAGCATTCTGCGATGAAAATGTGTACTTTAAGTGCAGTGCTCACTCGATATAGCAATTCTAAGACCACTTGGGACAAGACATTCAACAGACCTTAGAAGGAAAGCGTAACAATTCCTGGTATCAGAGTTGCAATATTACACTTAAAAGCGCAGCTTAACCTTTTAAGAAAAGAACATATGGTTATCAGGAAACTCCAGGTTCAGAAATTTCAGTCATTTCTGATGACAGAGGTAAAACTGAAGGAATTTAAGTGCTCTCCAGTCTGCCAAGTTAGCCCCTAACAATACAGCTGTGCACCTGGATCCACCCTGATCTCAAGAAGGCCCCCCAGTAATCACTGCATATAATTCAAATTGCAAAATGGACTGTTATCTAGATCAAGGGGGTGTGATCCAAAAACTTCTCTAGGCTTTAAAGGGTAGCTCAATCTGTTTTACCTCCCACTATCTGACAAAAAAAAAAACAACCAAAAAAAAAAAGCCCCAAACATTTATCCAGCATGCATAATGACAAAAATTATTTCTCAATACATGTTCACTTTAGGGTAATAATGTAAAATAAGGGAGAGAGACCAATTATGCTGCAGAAAAATATGCTATTTTAGAAAGTGTTTCCAGCTCCTTTTCACTACTTAACAGTACCAGTCACACTCCCACAAGCCTTCACAGATGAAAGGTGAGACAACTTCACACAGCTTGCCAGCATTAACCCTGTTATTACCTTCATCAGTACAGCTACACACAAATTACTTCATAGTACACCCTCATGCAGATTTTCAGTCACTGTCCTGACATATGGTTACAGCAGCAGTTGAGCTCCTATCTGTCATTACCACAAGGAAAACATTCCCATTTCAGGGTAGTCTCCCAAGAGCACGAGGAGTTATGCTGCTACAGCAGTTTCCCAGCTTTGCCCTGGCAGCTACTCAGAGGTGAATTCCTGGCTGGGCTCACATTGCCTGTATTTCCCAGTTGGGGTCACAAACTGTTGTTTAATCCCTCGCCCACGCTATTCTTCTGGAACACAGGAGGTGGACCTGGAGCTGAGAGTTAAAAAATCTTACACAGACGATTTTATTTGCAGGTGGGAAAAGAGACATCTTCAGAGACATTAAGAAAGAAACGGTTTAAGGCCAGCCTACTACTCATTCAAACAACGCAGATAAAGATACTCAAGTCCATGAACACCTCATTATCACATAAATACAAGAGTTCCCTTCTGACTTTCTTCTAACCCACATTCCCTCTCACCCCAAACTCTTTTGATTTCTTTGTTAAAAGAGGAATGAGGTTTTATTATTGTTAAAGATGATGAGGAAATCTGCACAAATACTTACCAAATAAAAAACAAAAAAGATAATGACTTCCGACACGGCATTTTCCACACTTTCATATTCACGTTCATGCGAGAATATTTGATATAAATTTGATAAAATGCTTTCAAAGTGGCAAGTGGCTGTTTATGTGTCCTACAGTCAATGAACCAGAGCACTTCCATAACACCTTTATGAAGTTTTGGAAATCTTATCCCTCTGAAGACTATAACAAAACTGAGATTTTTTTTTTTTGTTTTGGGCTGTTGTTTGTTTGGGGTTTTGGTGGGGTTTTTTAGCTGAATTAAAGTTCTAATACTCATGATAGCTATATTTTTAATTCCTTAAGCCACTTTCAACCTTCACGTATCTTTCATTATTCACAGTAAACACAAAGTGAAAAGGCTGCATTCATCCCTTTATTTATGTGTTAAAAAACAGAATCACTAATGAGTTGAGTCATGAGCCAAAGAGAAGTCTGAGCCACCGGGGCAATGCATATTCTGGAACTTGTCACTTGCAAATGCTGATGGGGTAAGACTGCTCCTGCTTGTTTTCTCCTTTATTTGAACTCAGTGACAAGGAATTCACCAGCAACAGGAGATTTCACTGTTATATGAGAGCGCTTACCTAGCTCAGTTTTGACAGGAATTGAATTAACACCTTATTATATTTACTGCTTGTTTTTCCAAGTTTTTATAGGCAGACACCACCACTGTTGCACAACACATCAGCTATTTAATCTGTAGTCGGGCTCATATTCTGTCTGTTCCTCTCTCATTAGCTACAGCAATAGTCACCCTTCTCTAGTGTTCTGCGAGATCAAATTATCGCCCATTATTTCCTCCTAATTGCAGAGGAAGAACCTCACACCTATAGCAAAACAAGCTTCCCTGAAACACCCAAACCCTTTCAGCATGGATTCCCAGTTTCGCCTTTCAGTACAGTTCCTTCCTCGCTTGATTCACCCCGTTCCTGAAGAGTTAAACTGGAAATAATCTTCAATAGAAGAGTGCTGTTGAAAGAACTACCTATGCGTGCAAAGCTACTCGGTAGCGAGCTCGGTGAGACAGGCCGTATCGCCCGGGGGAGGATGGCACAGAGAAGACTTTAAAGCACTCTCAACTCGGACTAAACAGGTATTAAGCTTTTGGAATTTTCTGTACATACTCTTGTTTCTCAGAACAGACTATGGATTTCATGGGCCATCCCTGCTGGTAAAACCAGGTATTCAGTGGCAGGTGTACTTTCAAAAGAAACTATTTTATGCCACCACTTTCACATATATTGTGCTGGAAACTAAGCAAAGCTTCTGCGCTTTGCTTTCATCCAACCTCAGCTGACAAAAACGGTGTAGATTTAAAATTCATGTTAAAACCCTTAGAGGAGGTGGTGCTCCCTATGCCTTTTGAAAGTCTTAAAACAAGAGACACCTCCCAGAGCACGGCAGGTTTAACACACACAGCCGCCACCAGCTCCCGAAACTCTCCCGGCCGAGGTTGGGAATACCTGCCCCCGAGAGCTCCTAATCACTTTGAACCGTAAACAACATGGACACCATCTTCCTCTGGGAGTGCGGGCACTCCAAAACAAAACCACCCCCAGCCCACAGGAGCAGCAGAGGCGGCTCAAAGCAACTTTAGGAACTTCGTGCCATTTAAAAAAAAAAAAAAAAAAAAAAAAAAAGCAAGCAAGCAGGATCCAGACTCGGTGCCCGTTTAGCCCTCCGGGCGGGAAGCCTTACTCCGCCGGGAGCGGGGCGAAGGGAAGGGAAAAGCCCCCGGGCGCTGTGGGCCCCCTCCACCGCCGGAGCCCCGCCGCCCCCCCTGCCCTGGCCCGGCTCCAGCGGGCCCGTCTAACAAGTTGATCCCGGCGTGAAAGAGGAAGAAAAGGAAAAGCTGCGGGGAAAAAAAAAAAAAAAAAAAAGCCGTGTGGGGGAGGGGAAGCCCCTGCGCGGCCGTGGAGCCCAGTCCGGCGGGAGGGAGGCGGGCAAGGAATGCCGGAGGGAAGGAGGGTCGCCTCCCGCCCCCCTCCACGTCCGCAGGATCCATTTTCCCTCCCACCGCCCCGCTCCAACTTTCCGCGCGGCGGGCAGCCCTCCCCGCGCCCCGGGACTCACCGGCATCATCTTGGAGCCGAACCGCATGGGGGCGGCCGGTCCGGCCCCGCCGCCCGGCGCGGGGGAAGGAAGGGCTGCGCTGCCGCCGGCACGACCTGTTGCGGAAGGCACCGTGCCGTGCCCGGCCCGGCCACACCGCCCACCCTCCGCTTTGTTCCCACCGGGAGCCGCTCTCCCGTCGCCCCCGGCTCCGCTCCGAAACTAACCCCGGCCCGGCGAGGAGGAGCCGCCGCGCCCCGCCCACCGCCCACCCCCGGGAGGGGCCGGCCCGCCCCCCGCGCCCGCAGCTCCACGAGGGAGGTCGGACCTCCCGGGGCTCGGGACAACACGGGATACGTGAGAGTCCTCACGGGTCACCCCCTCCTGCACATCCCGCCGAAACGCGCCGGGTTCAGGGCCCCACGCGGGGCACGGGCACACACAGCACCACTCTTCTCGGGACCGGCAGCGGAGAAGCGAGGGTGGGAAGCCATCGGCCAACGTCGGGCTTCATGAACAGAGCCTCCTCTAGTCTGATTTGCGAGTCACTGCCTTCCCCGCTGCCTCAAATGGACGATCCTACCGATAATCCCCCTTTTTAGCTCCTCGTGTACGCAGCCAGCGGAGCATCCCTGCCCAAGGCACGTTTTGTTTTATTGCTGTTCTGGTTGGACCCGGCAGTCGAACTACGATGATGGTGAGACCTCGCTGAGATGCCAAAACAGCCTTTAAGAGACCCATATTAAGTTTGAGATGTCCAAAAAAAATATCCACGCAAATCTTTTACACCCACTTAAGAGTGGGGGAAAGAAAGTTTTCCCTTCCCTGGACCAGTGTGCAGGACACCCGTTTGAAACCCAGGCACTTTGCTACACCACTTCAAAAGCTCAGGAAAGGCTTGGTAGAAAAGTATGTTCAACCAGCACCGTTACAGGGCTCTCTCGGCAGGAAAACCAGCTCCATCTGTTTTTCCTACTCGCATTAGAATCTTGGCAGTAATTAGACAGGATAAAAGCGGAGAGGATTAGAAGTTCCCAGATGAAGGAAGAACAAAACTAGGACCTAATTTGTGTACAAACATCTCTTTTTCTAGAGTAGTAAAGAAACTTTGAGAGCTCTGACACCACCCCCCCCCAGGGGCTCCTGGGCGATAACCAAGCACTGTTTAATGCAATGCTGCTGCAGCTGTGGGGGGAACGGGGCAAAAACCCGGCCCGACCCGGCCCGGCCGTGTCCTGGGACCGGGACCGGGACCCTCCTTCCCTCTTGGCCCCCGCGCCGCCACTGACCAATGGGGAGGCGCGGCCGCCGGCATGACGTCACCTCCCCCGGCGCCCATTGGCCATCCCGCGAACACAGCGCGGTGTCTCCCGGCAACGCCGTGACGTCACGGCCCCGCCCCGTCACCCTTCGCGTCCCGAGTGGCGGATCCCTGTTTTCCAGGGGGAAAACCCGCCGCTGCCCTGTCTCCACCCGGTTGTTCGACCCAAGGACTGCAGTCACCCAGCCCGAACCGCGAGCAAAGCCCCGCATTGCTGCTCCCGCAGCGCTGCTTCCGCCGGCGGGCGCTCCTAAACCCCGTGGATATCCCCTGGCAGAGCCCATCTCTGAATTCCAGCTTTTTCCCGTGGCCCCGATTTGCAGCTGTTACGATTCACTTCTCCGCACACGTGGGCCAACCTACCCACGGAAGATTTATAAACCCAGTTTTCATTTGGTAGTTTGGATCTGGGTGTGGTTTTTTTTCTTTTTTAATCACACTTTAAATTTTTTTTACAAGATAAAAATGTTACAGGCCAAAGTACGTGGCAATGGAGAACCAAAATTCTTAGAATCATAGAATCATTAAGGTTGAAAAAGACCTCTAGGAGTTTTTAACCATTAACCCAACACAGCCATGTCTCCCACTAAACCATGTCCCCAAGCACCACACCTACACATTTCCTGAACACCTCAGGGGTGGTGACTCCACCACTTCCCTGGGTAGCCTGTTCCAATGCTTGGCAACTCTTTCAGTGAAGAAATTTTTCCTAATATCCAGTCTAAACCTCCCCTGGTGCAACCTGAGGCTGTTACCTTTTGTCCTATTCTTTGTTACCTGGGAGAAAAGACCAACCCACATCTCGCTACACCCTCGTTTCAGGTAATTAAAGAGGGTGATCAGGTCCCTCTGATCATCTTTTTTTCCAGGCTGAACACCCCCAGCTCCCTCAGCTGCTCTTCATAAGACTTGTGCTTCAGACCTTTCACCAGCTTCATTGACCTCCTGGGGACACACCCTAGCCAATGATTCTGCAAATCTCTGCTGAATTTTTAGAAGCATCTAGCTGGTAAGGGATAAACTAGGAAGTATCATCTTTCAATGTACCCCTTAAGTACAGATACAAATAATTTCTAATAATAGTTAGAATAGTGAAATATCAACTTCTACGCCTGTAAAATAAACCTGGAAACAGGCAAAAATCAACTAGAAAAGACATTTCAGGTGATGTGTGTGGTAGCTACACCTTGCTAGTGCATACCTTTTGCAGATCAATCCACAGAAGCCTCTTCTGGCTCAAGTTCCAGTTTTGACATCTTCCACACAGAACTACAACCCCATTCCCGCTACGGAAATGAAGCTCCAAGGGGTGCACCTATTTATTTCCAGTTTTTGTCCAGGCTCTGTGACTCATACACTGTGATGAAAGCTCAGAGTGCCATCTGGTCTCTCCCTTTAGATCCCAGCTCCTCTCCAGCAGAGGGGACAGTGCTTGCCAGGTTTGCAGGTAAAGCAGGGTCAAAACCACCCGTGCACTGCTTGCCAACCCTACAACACGTCACACCTCCGCCTCTCACAGCAATTCAGACGTGATTTCACTAGGTAAGCATGACATGAATTTCCCACAACGGGTTATTAATTACAGGAAAGGTTTTTGGGTTTACGAGCAGGGAGTCAGTGGTTTCCCCTCAGTGGGCAGAAGTATGTGAGGGTTTCTGACCGCGGGTTCAATCTCCAGCGTGTCAACAGTTGGAGATAACTGGGTCACGCACAGGAGAATTGGCAAGGGGCAGCAGTTCCCAGTCCTGCACGTATGGAACTATCACAAAAAGGAAGAGAAGAGGAGATCTGCAGGATGTAGAGCCAAGGGCACAGCTGAAGCTCTGCACCTCTTCCCTGGTTCCCACTACTTTTGGCGGCCTGAGCGGAGCGTGCTGCAGCTGACTAAGACCACATGCAGTTCCCTAGAAGCTGTCACAGCAAGGGTTCAGGGGAAGTTAATACTCATGGAATGGCTTGAAAAGTATCCAAGAAAAGGAGAAGAAACACCACCAAACCACTAAACAGAAACGTAGCAGAATCATTCTTCTTTCCAGGAGAGATCTACTTTATCTGAACCACTAGAAACTTGAAGTAGCAGAAACACTTTACAGGCAGTAGTGGTAATGATAACCAGTAGAAATCATAGCATCATATTTTCTTGCCATTAGTCTTGTCATACAGTGGGATCAGGGGGAGGGGGCTTGGGAACATGCTGCTGTAGTTCATGCCCTCAGCACACTACCCAACCCAAAAACTCCACTTAATTCCCCCACTGCTGTATCTAAGCAATTGTAACAGTAACTTCTCATCCTCTGCTCTACCAGAATACTTGAAACTGCCTCTAGACCAGTCAAGTCCCTTCTTATGGTCCTGACATAATTAGGAGTACTATCGGGTAACATCCCTTTTGCAATAACATGTAAAAAAAAAAAAAAAAAAAAAAAAACAAACCTCCCTGCTCGCTCTTTTTAATAAACTCTTTAATTCTTTAGAAAAAGCATTGTGAATATGATTTTTAGACTGTTTCTAATTCAGTAATTTCAGAGGTTTGTCAGAAATCAGCAGGACAGCATCAATGTAAGAGGAGCAGAAGGGCAGCTGGTTTAGCTTTGCTGTCCGCTGCCACCTACTGTTAAAACTCCACCAAGTCAGGCTTTTGAGCTCTAATTCGTGAGGGATATAATTTAACAGCTCAGAAAGAAGGGAAAGCTTTGGAATTGAGATTGCTGTGAAGGAAGAAAAAAAAAAAAAGGAACATGCCAAGAGAATTACTCATCTAAATTCTTCGGGCTGAGGCACAGCATCCTCACAAGTTTGGATTCTTTCCAGCAATGTTGAACTCCTGGCACCTAATTTATATAGCCAGTCTCCAGCTCAAGATAAGGGTTTTCCAGACAGTGATTCAAAGCAAAGGCCTTGACTACTCCGTGCTGTCAAACTTCCTCACAAAGAGAAAAAGTATCTATAGAAAAGAAAACTGATGAGTTTACACCTTCAGCACTTTCATTCCATTCTGCTAATCCACCAGCTTCTTTCTAGTTGTTGTTAGATTAATTTTCACTACTTAATGTCACATTTTTTCTATTGAATTTGTTTTAAAAACATCAGATAACAGACCTCACAGCAGAAACATAGAATCATTAAGGCTGAAAAAGCCCTCTGATACCATCAAGTTCAACCATTAACCCAAATCCACCACTAAATCATGTCCCTAAGCACCCCCTCTACACGTTTCCTGAACACTCCCAGGGATGGTGATTCCACCACTTTCCTGGGCAGCCCATTCCATGCTTGACCAAGTTCCAAAGTCTGCAGATGAGATTTATGAACTCTTTAAAGAAATCTGCTACCAACATCAGCTAGGACATCCCATGTTATCCCAGTGGCTGCTTCCAAAGCAAAAGTCTTTGGTCTACGTCACATTCAAAGCAGTACATCCAGACGCATTTAGCAGGTGTAAATTTTAAATTAAGACACAGTGGCTTGCCACAACTTGCAGCAGCCCAATTCTCTAAGTGTAAAGCTTTTCTTGGACACTGAGGAGTGATACAGTGGACACACCTCCCTCCTGGTGACAAGCTACTTCTCTCTAAAACATCTGTGTCTGGCAACTGAAATGAGTCTCTTCAGCTGTAATCCCCTGTAGGGAGCTTATCACATCAGTGCATACTTAATGCACAACATCATCAGGCCTCTACTTGGATGGTTTGTGTTTTGTTGAAAAGTATGTTTTGTTGTCAGACAAAGTCCATTTTGGCTGTGACATATACTTCCTTACTCACACAGAGATGATATTGATTCAAAATCTAAACAAATAATCACATTCTGTCACATTCCTATGCCACAGCTCAAACACAAATTAGACTTTCACAATGGGAGGAACAGCTGAGTTACATTCACCTCACTCAAAGGCATGAGAGCCAGTCTCTTGCTTGGGAAAGCACTTACTACTACACGAAGTGAACATGAACTTCATGGGTCACTCTATATATAAACTGGTAACACATCTAAGCAACTACATGAGACAAGAAGTTCAGATTCTGCAACTTTAAAGTTAGTTAAAAATTATTTATTGCTTAACTTGCATCCTCTCTGTAAACTAATCCCATTATCTAAGTTGTAAGAGTCCCACGTGCACTCACTGCACAAAGTACATACTCAATCACGTTACTCAGTAAATTAATAATTGCACAGAGCCAGCAGCACCTGGAAACCAGCAGCACTGAGAAAACACTTTAGAAATTTGCACCAATTTTGCTGCAACCCATTCAGCTCTTATGAAGATCTTTAAAAAGAATTTCAAAGGATGATTCTATAAAAGCAGAAAGTGTCACTAATTTCATTCTACACAAACATCACTCACAATAAAAAAAAGTCTTCTGTTTATTCCAGATCAGCCAGAAATTATTTAACTTCAGTAAACTAAAGCTTCTCCAGCTTTCTCAAGTTAGTTGCTCAAAGAAAATTCTAATTCCCTCACTCAAAATTCTTTTCTATGTAATTTAAATTCAATGTGGCTTTTTTTCTCACAGGTAATTTAACAGCTAGCCAGTTAAAGCAAGTCTGCATTGTGTCTGAAAAAGAGGAGAAATAAACTTCCTCTTCCATTAGTCCCTAGCATCTTTGAACAAAATGTAGGCTGGCACAAATTAGTGTTTTGTATGCATCACACACAGCTGCCATTCTTCTCAATAACTAAATTATATTCACTAGACACACTCTGGATTCCTGTCAATTTATCTCAGCACAGATCCTGACAGAAGACCCTCTGTAACAAAACGTCTGTTTTAGGCAATTAAGCAATGTGAGAAAGCTGTATCTGCCCACAGCCACTCATCCAGCCCCATCAGAGAGCTGGTCAGTGAGCAAGAACAGGGAAGGAACTGAAAAATATGCTCATTAAGCACAAATATATTCAGCTGTTGCAAACAGGAATACTGTGATCAAAATCCCATTCCTTACCAGAAACTTTAGAACACTGGTTGGCCACAGAGTGACACTGAACCTCTGTCCCAGATGGATGTTTAGGGAATATGGGGAGTTAAATTAACACTGCCATTTTACTGTTGCCTTGTCCCTATTGCTCAGCTGCCCAGAAGCCAGACAGCTTATGCTAGCAGTCCCTCTGGAGTCACGAGAAAACGAAACTGGAAGGATTACAGAAAAAAACATCATTATTTCAATATCAGACCCCCCACGATTTCTTTTTTGTAAAGTGACTGCAGGACTGAGCACACCACATTTTTGTAAACACGTTCTCCTGGTTAATTTATCTATTTTCTTTGCACCTTCTCACACAGAGCTGTAGTGCTGTGCCTCAGCAGATGAAACTCTGCTTTAGATAACCCTGGCAGACATGGGTACGTGGTCTATAAGCACCAATGGACACCTTGGGAGCTGTCTTTGTCTTATACATCGACAATATTGGTGCAGTTTGTCACGTCAGTGATGTTTCACCGAGAGGAACTGATGAGGCACAGAGACATTACTGATGTCTTCACTGAAGTATCTTTATGGTAGAGTAAATACATGGTAGGTAATACATAGAAATAAAGGAAATTCCTTGGAACTTACATCAAAACTGAGCCCTTCTTAGTGGCGGAAAGTGATTCTCTGTCCCAGGGCTTGCAAACATCCTGCAAGATAATAATACAAAGAATTAGCAGAAGTCATGTAATTAAATTTTACTTAATTAAAACCTCTTTTTTTTTAATATAAGCTTTTTCAGCACACTTACTTTTGAGTACCTCTGTGTGAGGATGTGTAAACCCGACCAAGACAACATGCTATCCAGTACCTGATTCTGCAGTCATCTTTCAGGAAAGGGATTTTTACTCCTAGAAAATAGAAAGGGGATTTTCCTGAACCCTTACCCTTTTTATCCTCCAAGTACATCAGTTTACCTCATTAATAGAGGTAATAAATACACCTCTACAAACCCCAATTTTCTTGTGGAGTTGAAAATACTTTTAGCTAAATATTTTCTTGAAATTTAAGAGAAAAATATGTTTAATGAAAGCTTGGCTGTGCAACATGCCTGGCCTACGAAAGCTGCTCAAGATTAGTCTGGTCCCCACACTTTTAGTTCAGAAAAATCTACAGAGGTTATAATTTCTTTCACCCTATCTTCTACCTGTTTTCTTTTTGCTTCTACCTCTCATTTCTTGTGGAGCATCATGTTCTTCTGCCTCTCAGCTTCAGCTTATGATTCCTATCAGAAGCCTAATGTACAGTATTACAAGTAAATGAAGAGGTAGATGTAGATTTTAGAGTCACTTTCTCAACCAGTTTTTTATTCAAGGTGTGGTACTCCAGGTCCAAAACTGATTAAACTGCAAAGGATCCAGTTAAATACATATATTGATTTAATTAAACTGGGATTACACTGATATCTGAAGCTGACTCCACACAACAATACTGATTAATTTACCTATTAATGGATTAAAAGTTTCAGCTTCAAAAGATTAATCTGTTCAAATTTACACTCCTGTCTACATTTATTAAAAACATTCTAAAGGGAAATTTAAATATGGCTTTTTTCCATTTCTTTTTTAATGCCTGTCAAAAAAAGACCTTTAAGCAAGAAAGACTTTACTCTGCCTCAGTATCCAGCAGCCTGAATGAAAATATAGTTGCTTGAACAGACCAGATTTCTTTCAAAAAAATCCCAAATATCCATAAAGTGAGCAAACTGCTGCTGCCACTGCCATTTCTGGTTTTCTATTGATTACAGTAACTTAATAAAACAAATCTGTTCTCCTCCCACCCAACTTCTGCTCTTACCCTCAGTTTTTGAGCACATTACTCCTCTTTGCTCCAATATTCCTCATTAACATGACAGTTCTCGACCTAGTTACACACTCTCCCTCACCTCCAACCCCTGCTGCTAGATTTCTTCCTGCAACCCTCTTTTCCCAGATTTATGCTTGCAAGCTCCTGCTTCTCACTCTCTCTTTCTCCCCTTCCCTGAGTTTCTCCTCCTTTCTCATATTTGATAGTTACAACTTTACTTGTATTTGAGCCAGGCTCTTTCCTCTTTATCATGGTTCTTGGGTTGTTGAATTCCACACAAAGCCCAAACAAAATATTCTACATGCTTGCAATACAATTTCACAGTCCCTGCTGACCTCAACAGACCAGACTTGAGTCAGTTTGGAGCACAAAATACTTCTTATGAGCTTGTAGTAAGCTGAGAGGTTGAATCTTTCAGTGTAGATACATCTAAGAATTTCACTGACAAATTTTAAGCCAAATAATTTTACAAAGATTTTACAAAGACTTGTGACATAAAAAATTTTTGGCATATTACCACAGAGAATGCAAAACAGATGTCCTTGGTCCACTCGACCTTCCTTTTCAACCTCATATAAGCAGTCCAAAGTACAGAGATATCCAAATTTCATCCCCAAAACATAAATAAAAATATTATGAGAATTTTTTCGTAAAAGAAGCAAAACAATACTTTTAACATCCATCTTGTGAGTCACTGAGACATTTCAAAAAAATTTCAGTCCAGCTATACTTGTAATTCTAACATGGTAAATTCAAAACTAAGGCTATTTGAAGATTTTTAAGGTCTTACAAGCATTGCAGAAATCTAAAGGAGTGGTAACCCAAATAAGGCAGGTGAGGCATGTACCCTGCATGACATATAAAATATTGACAAAACGTTTGTGTGTTACATGACATACAATAGACTGCAAATAACTTGATTTCATTCCTTTCAGGAAGTATTATCAAGTTGTCTGGCTTCACTCTATCCCAAAATACCTGAAAAGTGCATCCACTGGAGAATCTGTGATGGGATTTTGTAAAAGTGCGTGTAGGTTGTGTTTCTGCAAATTAACGCAAAGTGATGCATGCTCAGAAAAACGACAGAGGATACACTGGGGAAAGACATGAACCAGAATCCGGGAGGCAGCAGAATTAGCCTACTTACTAAAGTAGACTTATTAACTATTAAGCTACGTATATAGTTGTACTTGGTATAAAATATATATTGTTCATTGTATCAATTTATTCTGCTTGGTGATATAATAAACATACAGAACATAGAGCTTATATTTATTAAACATAAAGCTTAAAGTACCTTAAGTATCTTAAAAACTTGAATTGTTCAAATTATATGAAAACCAAAAAAGCATTCTTGAAATAACCTTAAATTATGAATGCATAGGTAGGACAAAAAAATCCGCTTGCTTTTAAAGCATTAATGGACTGCCAGACCAAACTTCATGTGCCAAGTCACAAGTTCATAAAGGATTCTCCTGAGTGTGTTTTAAACCGCTGACTGTGCATGTGAAAGGAGATCAGGTCTGAAAAACATGCACAAGAACAAAACCCTTGTTGCAAGATAGCCGGATCATCTTACAGCGGCATCGATGAGCTGAGGGGCGGGGTCGGGGAGCAAAACACTTCCAGATCCGTACAAGGCACACAGTGTTCTGCTCCCAAAAAGGAAATATTAATTTCAGTGCACATTTTTGGCGTGCCATTCGGGTGACACACATAAAGGCTTACCCTTGCATTCGCCCTGCTCCCAAGCTAATTCTTTCCCCGTTGCCCTTTTTTTTTTCTTCTTCTTTTAAGAAAGAGGTTGCAGATAGGTTTCCGAGGAGAGGGGGGAGTTGCACATGAAAGAAATGGGTTAAGATTAAACTTCAAAGACGAGAAGCGTGGCTGAAAAAAAAAGTACAGGGATGCAGCAGGCAGATAATCCTTTAATCCTGTATTATTTTAAGGTGTACTACCTTAGTGCAGGTACTACAAGTGGCCCCATTCTCCCAAAACATTTTATGGCCTTTTCCCACACACTCTGCTACCACCAGCTCTGGTATTCATCTGCTGATTTTCTTTGGCAACTCAGTCTTAAGCAGCACCAGTTCCCCAGTCAAGCACACGCCCAACGTTGCTGATGTGAAACAAAGCAGCAGCGGCAGCTGAAGGCAGAGAGGAGGCTGCCACCATCCTTTTCAGTGGCTGCCACAAGTTCTGTCAGGCTAAAATGGTTGTGAAACTACGGTGTGCCTGCGCTCAGAAGCACCAGGGAATGCTCTATTAACAGCCCTTGGTCCCATCCCTTTGCTGTTCCCGCAATTCGATCCAAGAAACCTCCCTAATATGCAGGATAAAGGTCAAATAGCGGAGCAGAGTTTGCTTTATTCTGGGTGTTCTGCCTGCTCAATAATGTCTGATTTCAAGCGGTGATTTTCGGGCTGCTTAGTTTTTTCCCAGCTGGCTACGACTCCCCAAAAAGCTGTCAGCAGATCTTCAACCCCCCTGTCCAGCCAAGCTCCTGGGGCTTCTCCTGAAAGGAGGGTAGGGCCAGGCTGGACTCAAAACACAAAACAGGGTGTTCGCCCATCTGTAGGTAAAATAAAGGCCTGGATTACATTTTTAATAAAGATGAAGTCGCACCTCATGTAGGTGCTACAGAGGTATTCCTCCACCTTGTAGCTGCCCCACTGTAATTCACCCACATTCTCCTGGGAGGCCACTGTGCCTGTGCAGCCAGAGCTGTTTCCAGAGAGTGGAGGCAGCAGTGACAGACTCCTGGGCAGCAGCAGTGAAGGAGTTTTGGGAGGCCCTTCTCAGAGTTTCCTCAGGAGGGAGCATGGAGAGGGAGATGACGATCTCTCCTCTCCATTCTCCAGCCATAGGACACGATGGGATGCTGTAAAGCCATCTCAGGGGAAGTTTGGGTGGGGTATCTCCTCCTGGAGAGGGTGATCCGGGATGAGAACCACAAAATAACTAGGGTTGGAAGGGACAACTGGAGATCATCCAGTCCAACCCTCCTGCCAAGGCAGCATGACCTAGAGCAGGTGACACAGGAGCGCATCCAGGTGTGTTCTTAATGCTTCCAGAGAGGGAGACTCCACAACCTCCCTGGGCAGCCTGTTCCACTGCTCTGCCACCCTCAACGTAAGGAAGTTCTTCCTCGTGTTGAGGCGGACCTTGCTGTGCTCCGGCTTATGCCCCCTGCTCTTCGTCCTGCCGCCGAGAACAACCGAAAAGAGCCCGGCACCGTCCTCTCGGCGCGCGCCTGGGAACGGCCCCTCCGTGGAACGAGTCCCGCGAGCCGGCCGGTTGGCGCCGAGCGGCCGCGGGCACCGACACCCCCACAGGCATTCCCGGCTGGAATGCCGGGCGGGGCGGTTGGCGGCGGTTGCGGAAGGGACGTCACAGGAGGGCGGACCGCGCTCCCCCGCGGAGGAAGGACGGGCTGCAAGATGGCTGCGCCGGAGGAGCGGCTCGTGTCGGAGGGCGAAGGCGGCGCCCCGGGCTCGGCGCGGCTCTCCCCGGCCCCGCTCCCGGAGCCCGCCGAGGCCCTGGCGCCCATGGAGCCGCCGCCGCAGAGCAACACGCTCATGGGGCTGCCCATCGTGGCCATCGAGAGCATCCTCAGCTTCCTGTCCTACGATGAGACGAGCCAGCTGCGCCTGGTAGGGGCGGCGGGGGGCGGGGAGCGCCCCTGCGGGACCCGGGTCGGGCCGCCGCGATCCGCCCGCCGGGGCAGCGGCAGCTGCCGAGGTGTCGGCGGCACCGGCCGACCCTCCCCCGGGGAAGGGGCTGGATGAGATGGCGTGGGGTGGGGTGGAATGGGATGGGGCTTGATCCCTTCTCCAGTCTCCGTGAGCGCCTCCATACACGCATTCCGAAAGGACTGTTACCGTCTCTTACTTCTTTCGTTCCTTTCGTCCTCTGGGAGAAGACACTAAGCTGCTGGAGGCTTATTTCTGCTAGTGACTGCCTGGGGTGGGTAGTCTATTGTGTCTCATGGGTGTGTTTATTTTTACTTATAGAGCTTAAGCCAAGAAGTGTAGGAGATGATGAGCCTGCTGCTCCAAGAGCCAAACCTATCTAGAAATAAATGTAGGGCAAAGAAAGAAGATGTAAAAAACCCCCAACCCTTGTCTGTTTGAAAGGCTGCCTGCTTCTTGCAGTCATTGTGGTAAATCTAATAAAATACATTATCTCTACCTTTGATCTTGACAATGACAACGATAATGATAAGTGCAGCTGTCAGCGATGAGATCAATGTATGTCAATATTTAACTGCCCACATAAGGAACTTGATGTAAACTATGTCACGTTATGATAAGCTGAATCTCCTGTGAGGTTGTAAATGGAATAATAGTGAGGGAATTAATGCACAGCTTATGTAACCCTCAGTAAACGTGCACATACCGTACTGTTTCTATTTTAAGAACTTGATTAGCCTAAACTGGCTAATATTTCAAGCATATTTCTGCAGAAAATTAGACTGCTTGTGTCCTGGATCAGCAACCTCAAGTGTTGCATCCTGACTGTAACTTTAAACCAAAAGCTCTTCAAGCAGAAAACCTGTTCTTATTCATACTGCACCAAGTACACCGGTTTCTAAACATTTCTAGAGCATGCTGTCAGTCCACCGAAGACTTTGCTTCTTCTGTGAGAGTAGGTGGTGGGTCTGTAAAAGAGATGCAGTACTTTGAGTACCGTAGAATATCCTGAGTCGGAAGGGACCCACAAGGATCTTCAAAGTCCAACTGCTGGCCCTGCACAGGACAGCCCCAAAGATCTTGGGTGGTGCTCACAGTTTGAATTAAGGGAAGTACATCAGATACCTTCTGTTATACTTAGTGTTTCATGGTCTGTATTGCAGTGCCAGACACAGCCCTTGGCTGCACCTCTCCCATTCATTTTACAAGTGGTTATACCTGTGGCAGCTCTCACCCACCGGTCAGCAGAAGGCTTTCTCTAGCACCAAGTCAGTGTTCGTAAGCAATGCTGTGTTGGCACTCAAGCTGAGAACAGGAAAGGTGATGGTGTAAGGACTAAACCAGGTGTTTAAGTCTCAGTGGTACCTGGGAAGTAAAATGTAACTCTTTCACCTTTCCTTATGTAGCACCTCCAAGATTGCTTTTCCAGAAGATGGCTGCCCCTTTCAGAAATACCCAAAACCAGACTGGATAGATATCAACTCTGAAACATATACAGAACAATGCTGGGCGTAAAGTGAAGGAAACTATTAAGTTAGTCTTTCCCTATTTTTAGTTTTGAGTCAGTGACAGCCAAGAAAATGTATCTCCAGCAAATTCCTTATTGTTCCCTTAAGCACATCAGAAAGCATTCACTATGAGCATTCTTCTGAGAAGAAAATACCCTTTTCTTTGTTAACCAGCAGTAAAGAATCAAAGCCCTTCTGCTTTGACCCCATAAGCTTCATAAGCTGGATCTTTCAGGTGGCTGTTCAGAACTGAAGGTCTTCTTTTGGCAGTTCACTGAGAGGCAGACACTGGATGTTTTATGCAACTCCAGGTGCTGTTGGACAGAGAATTAAGGTAGCCTTTAAAAATAACAGTGCCTAGGCATAAATTCATAATGAAATTTCATCACTTTCTGATTTTTAAAGGTGATGAGTAGGCTTGGGAAAGACTTGTATATTCCTGCTCTAAGATGTCTTAAACAGTAAATTTTTCTCTTCTATGGGAACTGACGTGAGTTGCATATCAAATATGAATGAATGTATATTATAAGTAGTATTGTGCTAAAGATACATCGCAGGACCACATTACTTGAATGACAGGGATTAAATTGCTTAGGTATCATGCCTAAGCATACAAATGTGCCTGAAAGCAGCTTCATTAATCCCTTAGAATGTGGCATTCTGTGGGATAAAACATCTTGAGGAAGGCAGGAAGATATGATCTAGGGCATCAGTTCACCCAAACAAAATGTGGATTCCCTAAACCAGTCACACTGGAACACAGCATTGAAGCAAATGGGTGTCCTAATATCTTTCTTACTTTGGATCACCTTAGCTCACTGATCCATAAACAAAAATAAATTCCTTGAGTTAAAGTGGTGTTGGATCTCGAGTGTGTACAAGATGACAGACCAAGGAGTTGGCTGGGTGGAATACCAGCACGTTTTCAGATTAAAATGAAGATAGGAACATGCATTGTTTATACAGAGCATAGTCTCAGGCTTAAGATCCAGAAGTCTTTTTCTGTCAGCAAAGGATGAGGTAAGGAACATTTCCTGCTTGTGATGATTGCCACCAGGCAAGGCAGGACCCTGGGCCCCTCATTGTGCAAAGAAGCATTTGCTTTCCTGAGCGTAATGCTTTTTGCTATTCCTGGTGTTACTGCATTTGAAAGCATAAATGAAGCACCTACTGGTTAAGCAGTGAAGTAGATCTAAAGTAACAGAGACTAAACAACAGGTATTCAGAGTGCAGCCTTGTCTGAAATTATGTAAATATTGAGTTCTAAAAATTTTGTTTGGATAAAGTGAATGAGGGGAAAAAGAGCAGTATTTTGCTTTCAGGCCTTGAGTATTTCGTCTGGTTTCTCTGATAGTCATCATGAGAGAAAACCCAAAAGATCCTTATGTCTGAACTGTAATGTTCTGGACAAGCTGCAGCCTAGTGTGCATGCTGATATGGTAACTAGCTATCTTCCAGCTTTTGAAGGCTCCTTCTATGGGGATATTTTTAGTGACTTACAGAAACATTGAAATGTTTACCTCAGTGGGATAATAATGAAGTTCTGATAGTCCAGTTTCTTTTTCAGTCACACATCTGAGCTTGGAAAGGCACTTCCATTCAGGTTATGACTATAGCAGTCGTGATTAAAACCAAGCAATCCACAGCCTCCTTCCACACACACTCTGAGGAGAAGGTTATCTTGGATACTGACACGTGTCAGAAGTGACTTAGATTCTGCAGAAAACTTGTGTTTGTTTTCTGCACAGCAAAATAAGGACTGATAGCCTTTGGAAAGCATAGCTTTAGTATTCCTACCTAGTTTGAGTCCGTTGGTATTTACAGACATTTCTATTTTAAAGATTCTTGCTGAAGTCATCAATGTTTTGCCACTCACTTTACCCTAGAAAGGCATGTCATGAAGTGTGGTGTCTGTGTAGTTCCTAAGAAAGAGAACATTTAGTGACTCTAAATACTTTAGGATGTTTTATATCTGTTTTGGACTTGGTTGTCTGGTAGTGAAGCTTGGAAGAAATCAGACATGCTTGAGGAAACAGGAGCTAGTAGATTGAATTAGTTTGTTTACAAATGGAGAATTAGTTCATAGGCTCATAGAAAGCTGTTATTGCGTATAAGTCAGCATGTGAAGAAGCAACCTCTTATCCTGCTTTTCACATGGACTTGGAATATCTTTCTAACCCTGAAATTTGAACATAGGGGCTGGTTGGACTGGACTTTTGAGGAAACTCTGGCTTTTTCAGCTCTATGACTTGCATAAGAAAATATTCACCAGAATTTGCAAATACAAATATGAGGAAATTTAACATTTTACGTTCTTACAGTCCATTGAATAGTGAGCATCAAATTGTCTTGAACTAATGTGGACATTTAAAAGTGTAATGATGCTAGTTTGCATATGACTGCTGTCTGTGCAGTCTAGAAGAGGTCTATTGTTCCTATAAATACAGGTGCCGTCCCGTTTACATGGTGAACCAGCTGAGAATTAAGAGATGATTAGTAAAATCAGTTGCAACCAAACACCTTTTGTTTCTGGTGGTGCCTGTTATCTGTTCGGCATTTGGGTTCTAGACTGGTTATTGGCATAAATACGGGTAATGTGGAGAAACTGGAGCAAATGGTTCTTCATGCTGTGTAGCGTCAGCAAATGAGTAAGATTAAAAAAAGCCAGCACGGTTCGTATTACCCATTGCGAGTGCCTTGGTCCGCGCACTGGCAGGTCCTTTCTGCCACCAGATGTCAGTGTGCGCGTGGTTGAAATCGCTCTCTGCTTCCTCCGAATCCGTAGCCGATCGTGTCTCCAGGGTTGTTTTTCTCTTGTGCCGAGTAACTGCAGAGCTGACGTAGCCCTAGTGCAGGTACCATCGCCTAGTTCAGGGGTTTGGTAGCGTTAGAACTACAGGAAAGCTGTAAAGCCTTGTACACGAAAACAGTATCAGATCTATGCACTCCTAATACAGCTACTAGCTCAGGAAGAAAACGGCAAGTTTCCTCCTTCCTGTAGTTGAAGGGCCAGCATTATTCCTCATGCACAGGAGATGACTTAACTGGATCAGTGAATGTGGGGCAGAGTGTGCTGAGACTGTACCTCTGTAATTTACTTGTCTGATCCTTCTCCTTTGACTGTTATCAAGGAAGATCTAATAACAAGGAGCACAGACAGATCCAGTATTTGCTTAATGGTTTGTTAATACAGATCTGTTTGAAAATAGTCAGTTTGCACTGAGCTTAAACTAGCCGTGACTAGAGGAAGACTCTCAGAAAGCAGAATTTCTTTGTGTAGTGCTTTCTAAAGTAATGGCAGGCTTTGCTGGAAGAAGTGAGAATCTTCTTCCTCAAGGTATAAGCTTGTATAGACTTAAAAGTTATGAGATTAAGTGTATGGAGGAAAGGAGTGTTTGGGTTTGGTTTTTTTGGTTTGTTTTTTTGAAGAAGCTAAATCATTGGAATGTGGGGTCAAAGTGGAAATTGTGCAGTTCAGTACTTAAAAATAACCCACACGAAACCAGTTTCTAGAATAGTTAGCTCTTGCACCTGCAGAACTGAATTGCAATGGCTTTAAACTTTTGTCCAAGTTGGCTTTGTCCTGTAACTGGTAACTTTGTGAAGGTTTAACTGTAGCACTTTATTATATCTTCTGCAGATGTTAATGTCCTTTCTCCCTAAATCTTTGGGGAAAGAAACTATTGGTCTCTTAAACGGAGAAGAAAATACTTTTTTTCTACAAAAAGGAATCTTGTTTCATGTGCACTGTGTTGCATATGTTTTTACATTTAATTGTGGCTGACTTCAAAACATAAGCTTTAAACACTGGCAGAAAACCCTCACATTTCTTGGCTTTAAAGGCTTCATTTTTGAAACTATAAAATACCAACTTGATCTAGCAGAATCACTCCGGAGACCAAGCTAAAAGCCAGACACAGGCATTTGCAAACTTCCATTAAAACCAGAGGAAATTGTATCTGCTTATATATGGGAGGCATTCAGCCTACTCTCTCGTTAGGCAGTATCAGGAGATTAATTTGTGAACATAGCTGCTCCTCTTTGGAGTATCATGATCATTGTTGGAGATGGTGAGGCCTTAATCTCAGCTGCAGTTTTTGCTCACTGAAATGGAACAAAAAACAGTAAGAAGGTCTTTTACTACCCAGCAAGTATGGATAAGGTAATAGTAAAAGTGACTTGTGGCCTTAATTGAGCCTTAAGATTTCTCTTTACTTAAATACAGGTTTGTAAGCGAATGGACCTGGTTTGCCAGAGAATGCTAAATCAGGGATTTCTGAAAGTGGAAAGATACCACAACTTGTGTCAAAAGCAAGTTAAAGCTCAACTTCCAAGGTATGTATGAGTTAAAATTGCAATTCAATTTAATTGTTAGAATCTTTTAAGCAGATTATTGAAAAGAAATTTCTTGATGGCTAATTCCATTTATATATCTTGAAAATTTGAGTCATTTGGTTTTAATTCATTTTTTCTCCGAAAGCCCCTTGAACTTAAGATTTAATTGCAGAATAATGGTATGGAAAGTGTCTCTGACATTTCAAGCAGAGAAGACTGTGTTCTGTATTACTCAGCTCTTCTGGCAAGTCAAGCAAGGACTCCTAGGAATGAATAAATGCCATTCCTTTTCATGACCAACTGCCTTCACTCATGATTTATCAAAGACTGCTTTAAAGGAAAGCAGTGACAAGGATTAAATGGGGGAAGGAAGAGAGGTTTGACATGTGAGCATTACTGGGAGCTAGTTTCTCACTGAAACAATGTATTTCTTCCTCTTTCCAGTGAATAAGTGCAGCTGCTGCTATGTCCTATCAGATTTCCCAGTCAGAGTGAAGAAACTAAATGCTACTTACCACAGAGATCCTTTGTCAAAAGAGCTTCTATCTCAACCTAAACTTTGTAGCAAACACTACTAATATATTGCATTTATTATGTCAATTGTACTGAAGTACTAGCCATAGGAATTGGGGGGATAAAAATATTCACACTGATTCAGTATCTACTGCTAGTTAGTACTGAAAGCTCGTTCTTAAAATAGTCCTAAATTACATATAGAGTTCATGGATCAACAAATTTTGTCTAAGAAAGTGAAGTATGCTGTTACTGACTGGTTCTCAATCTGTATCTCTTACTTCCACGAAGACAAATGTTAGTGGTTACAATTTCTAACTTTAGGGGGTTTTAAGGGTGAAATTAACTTGAGTTATGTTACAGTTGGACTTCCATTGACTCCTTGTTAAATCAGTGTCATCTTATGGTCTGTCTTCTAGACGGGAGTCTGAAAGAAGAAATCACTCATTAGCTCGCCACGCAGACATCCTGGCTGCTGTGGAAACGAGACTCTCCCTGTTGAATATGACTTTCATGAAGTATGTGGATTCCAACCTCTGTTGCTTCATACCTGGAAAGGTAAAACGTAGATTATATTATGTGAATGTGTCTCTGTGTTTAAAAAAATTAGGATGTGTAACTTAACCTGGCACAGCTGAGGCAACTTGATATAGTGTATGTATACATATATATATATGTGTAAAAACTGTATTTCAGGTATTTGTAAACAAACATACAAGCCAATACTCTGTTTTACCAGGCAGTCTGAAATGAGTGAACCAGACTATATTTAAATATTAATTATTTTAAATTTGGTCTCTGTTTGCCCTTAGATTCTCTCTTTATTCTGGTGCTTGACTTATGGCATATACATCCTCTACAACCTTTTAGGCAAATCACATGATCCAGGCTATCAGGAGATGTAGTAATTTAGGCTGTGTATGGCACTAAGCACTCAATCAGGAAGATTTTATGCACCTTTCTTAAGGGTTTGAGGACCTCAGATTAATTGAATAAAATACTTAGTGTCTGGAAACACTGTTCAGTGTTACAGTGGATGGTGTATTTTTGTGTAGTAGGTGGAATTAGCTTCAAATATAAAGTGTGTTAAATGTGAATATTACTGAGCAATTCTGGTGGTCGGTACCCCAGCATTGAATATGTATCATCTGGTGTACACTACCCCAGCATTAAGTATGAATTATGCAAGAGAGATGTACATTGGAGATCCCACTGTTTATTAAGCTGTGGAAACAACAGGGCATGGGGCAATTGACAAAATCCTGGTCATAGGAAGACTGGTACAGCTCAGGGATGAAACGAGATCAGTGGACATTAGCCTGGTGCTTTGTTCATTGATCTTTCCATGTAAGGTTTGGATATGTTGGTACTGCTTTTTCATGAGCGGATAATTGCCCTGGGATGAATGGAAAAGTTATCTTTTGGATTCGGGGGCAGCATGCAGGCATTTGTGCTCTCAGTGTGGTAGGATAGGCTGTGAGCATGTAATGTATTTTTATCTTGAAGAGGTAACTGTTTCTGTACACCATTGTTGACTTGATATTTAATACATTCTAAATTAAATAACTATAGTGTAGTATATTCTTATTTGACTTTGCATTGTATTTTATATGTACCATGTATTTTGAAAAAAAGTAATATAACAAAGTCAAATGAACTGAAGTCCTTGATACTCACCTAGTAAATTAAATACTTACAAGAAATGTTACCATACTATTTTGAAGGGTAGATGGAAAGGCATTACTCAGTCTAGACCTGGGGTGTGCAGGAGTTGGGCAAATGAGCTTGCCAGCCATTTTCCTTATGGGCACTGACTAGTAAGGAGCTTGATTGTATTTTGATATTACTGCTAAAAAGTTTGGGGTTTTTTTTTAATTATTTACTTAGTGTATGAGTTTGCTGAAGCTGCTGCTCTCTATGCACAGTTACCAGTTCACCAGAGAACAATATTTTGGTCAATCAGATTCAAGGCTTAGTGTTCACTTCCTGTTCCTCGCACCTGCATTGCTTCCCTCAAAAAATTTTGCCACAGAACTGCCAGGAACTGAATTTGTGTTAGAATATGCAAACCCTGGTTGGAGGTTTGGCATTCTGTGAGTGTTCCTGGTGATAGCAGAGTCCTGCTGCAGGTTGGATATTGAGGATGTTGTTGCTAACAGGATATAATGTGAGTGAAATTAGGGAAGTCTTCTGTAAGTTTGTTGCTTGGTGGGAAACTTTAAGTCTTGTCTAGCTTTTGCAACTTTTTAGCTAAGCTTCCTTTATCAAAACACAACTCCTTATGATCTGTGTTCTTCAGGAAACTCTTCAGCCATTCATAATCCTGTGAGAAATATCTGTGTAGTTTTGGCTGAGAGACCAGCACTCCTATCTTGGCGTGCCTCAGACTATAATTCATAGATTGGTGGCACACCTTTCATCTCTCTGTATCTCTCCTAATGAAAGGGCTTGTTTGCCAAACCTGTTAATAGAATTATGTTTTCTGTCAGTAGTGGATTGATGTTCTCTAAATTAATGTCTTTTGGACTTAATCTGAATTTGCACTATTTTGGGTGTATGCAAGTGGACTCAAGTAAATACTTACATCTCTTCAGACTGACATAATGCTAATTTTTGCTATTTCAATTATGTGTTTCAGAAGTAGCTGGGGTAGTGACTGCTCTACATTGGAGCTTAGAGTATCTGTCTTCAGAATCTCTATAAGGAAATTATTGTGCTCTGCTGAGTATAGATTATATAACCTCAGAAGTCAAGTATGGCTGTAGTAAAACAAAATTTTGCATAATGAGCATTATTTCATGAGTTTGAAGAGAGCTGTTGTGATAGATCAAGTGAATAGCTTCTCTGATATATCACAAACAGCACTTCATTCAAAAAGGTGATCTAGAACTAAAGCACACAGTGGTATGCAACTGTTACATGGTAAAAGCCCCTGAATATGCCAAAATTTTTAGCATTAACTGAAATAATCATGCTTTTATCAGAAAATCCTAATTATTCTTAAATGTTTTAGGTAATAGATGAAATTTATCGAGTGCTAAGATATGTAAACTCTACAAGAGCTCCTCAGAGAGCTCATGAAGTTCTTCAAGAACTAAGGGACATTTCCTCCATGGCTATGGAATATTTTGATGAGAAGATTGTTCCAATACTGAAAAGAAAGATGCCTGGGTCAGATGTATCGGGACGTCTGATAGGAACTGCCCCAGGTATTAATTCCAACATATAATTAAGTTTTATTTAGTTTTTCTGTAAAAATTCACAGCACTGTATGTTTTTAAGGCTACCTCCCTTAAATATGAGCTTTATTACATAAATATTGATGATATTTGTTTCTTAAGAATGCTAATTGAAATCTATTTGCTTTGAAATTTAAAGAGGCTTTGTACTACCGAAAGAACGTCACTTGAATGTATGTTAGAATTATGCATAGTGTGTATTCCTTAAACAAACACTTCTGTGCCACCAATGAATTAGACTTTATCATTGCATTTGGTTGAAATTTGGCACATGAAACAACAACTTGATGCCTTTTATTTTTAGCACAATCAGCAAATGAATTTGCCTAAGCTGTTGTAGTACATAGAGAGCTAGAACATACTTGAATGTGCTTTTTTTACTTTCCTGGGGCAATGTTGTATACACTAACAAGCAAAATACTTACAGGTAATAGTGAAAAGACAATATTTAAAATAACAGTCTACAAGTAAGCAATTAAACTGGTCCTTCATATGCTCTTTTCAGACTTTCCAGAACTTTTGTCAACCAGAGTTTAACTTTGGCTAGAACTAAATCTTTGGCCTGGATGGCAAAAGGCAAAAGGGCTGGTAAAAGTGTAGCATTTTCCCTGTACAGGACATCTTCACACTTCAGAAACTGTGAAATTAGGTCCCTAAAAGGATAACTTAATAAAAATAGAAGAAAGAAAATATTACCTCTTAAAAAAACTGACAGGCCTAACTGCAGGAGATGCTTACTGTTTCTTGTGTATCCTGTCCACCCTTTTAGCCATGTGTATACCAGCTGTTAATTATATCCTCTTAATTATACTTTCATTTTTTTAAATTATATATGGTTTGAATTTTTTTTTATTATATATGTTAAATTTATATGTTAATGTATTCTGAGCCTCTCGGTTGAGGAAGTATTGCCCAAAACCATAGTTGAGGTCAATTGGCTTTTCGAGGGCAAGGCTTTATGGTGCATAAAAATGCCTGTCTGGTGTTGAGGGAGGAGCGTAATTTCTCCAATGGCAACCCCTTAGTGCCACGTAATGGTAGCTGTGCTGGCATCCTGACTGACAAAAAACAGGAGGAAAAGGAGGATGACTGTTCTCAGTTGTTCCTGACTGTTCTGTCTGCATAGCACTTAAAAGTTGCATCTTGCTTGCACAGCATTGCTTGAAGAGTAAAATACCAGAAAAAGTGATAGATAACTTATATAGCAGAAGAAGTGAAAGAAATTATACAGTAGCTGTTAGTCTCCTTGATTTGCAGGAACTTTATTAGAATCAACAGTTCCAAGCTCAGATTCCAGTATGACTTTAGTACTTAGGAAGAGTGATTCTAACGAAGCGTGGGAAGTAAATTCCTTTCTTCTAAAATGTAAGTTAAACTGAAATATCTTGTTAAGCCCCAAATCACAAAATTGTTAGCTGTCTGCAACTAAGACAGCAGGTTTTTGCTGCTCTAATGAAAGATATTTATTTACTCTAACTCTTCTGTGTAAAGTAGATGTGTTGTGGGTTTTTGACTTAACATTAAGTCTACATGACAATATCTATATGCAATTTTTGATACAGCAAAAGGAGGGGGGGTTATATACAGGAAATGAATGATGAGCTGTTTTTCCAGACTACTGAAAATCTATAAGCATTTTAAATTAAATTTTGCTCTGAGATTACCACACGTTCTTCTTAGACACTTAAATGACTGTAAATCTGTTTACATGCTCATATAAATTGCAACTGGTGTTCAGATTCATGTCTGGGGATTAGGGATAAGCAAAATGTGAAAACTGGGACACAGTTTTTACCATGAAGTTTTAGAGGACTAATCATACTTCTCTCTGAAGTTCCAGGGCCTTCTGCAGCACTGACAACAATGCAGCTGTTCTCCAAGCAGAGCCCTTCCAGGCAGGAAGTCACCAAACTCCAGCAGCAAGTAAAAGCGAACGGCACGGGTTTGACAGCGCTAAAGCGGGAGATCTCTGAGCTCCGCATCAAAGTGCAGGAGCAACAGAAACAGCTCCAGGATCAAGATCAGAAACTGCTTGAGCAAACCCAAATCATAGGCGAACAGAATGCCCGGTTGGCTGAGCTTGAGCGCAAGCTGCGAGAGGTGATGGAGAGCACAGTAGGAAATTCCTCAGGTTCTGGCTCAAATGAACAATCTCCTCGAAAACGGAGGAAGGCGGTGGATTCCACAGACTGTCCTAGGAAATCTAAGCGCCTTCGAAACAGAAAATAACTTGGGAGTAAATGACACCTTCAGGAGGATACACTGCTCGAGTAGCCCAAGCAGGTCTGCTTGTTTGGATACTGTGACCAGTTTCATGGTGTCACTTAGCTGCTGGCTCTTCAAAACACCTCTTAGACTTGAACAGTTATTTTCTTTCATTGAATTTTCCCCTGCTTTCTGTATGGGTGGGCCTAATGCACAGAATCTTTAATATTTGCAATAGTTACGTACTAACCAGACCTGCTCTGTTATGTTTTGAAGGGTTAACCTTTTTTTTTTTTTTCTGTGCAAACGTGTTTAAAGTAAAGTTATTTGTGTTTATGCATATGTTCACAAAAAATCTTAAATAAATTGTCTTAACTGACTAAAAAGTTAAGCGTAAAAACAGATGTCCTGTTCACTTGAAGGAAAGATCCACTTTTAAAATCTTGGTTTTGAGAACTTGACTTTTTTTGTTACAAGTGACCTTGTCTGGAATGTCTGAAAAGTAGTTAATACTTTTTGGGGTTCTCTGTAATGAGTAAAACTGACTTCTTAAGCTACAGTATTAGCTATATATTTTTGTAAACTTACAAGGGAGGGCCTTCTATCCAGTCTTCACATGCACACACCCTGGTTCTAGGTCTTGGGAGCCATGTTCTACATTTGCATGGATAGATGCATGTACAGCTTAGTCAGCCTGCCAAAAGCACTTGCCTGAAATTGTTCCAGACTCTGGGAGAGAGCACAGAGACCTGTAAAGCAATTTCTTTGTTCCTCAGCCATAACTTAGCATCTGCTTTCAGCACAGCTGCTGTTCTACAGTGAGGTGGTGTTAGAAGGTGAGTGGCAGGAGAGTTTGAACCCTGCCTGTGAGGCAGGTATTGTTGGCCAAAGCTGGAGAGCTGAGAAGTGGCCTTCACTTGGTTCACGGGCCAACATCTAACACGTGTCAGACGAGTCGTCCCTACACTCACCAAGCTTGGGGGACATCATTGGAGGGAAATGCTGTATTGTGGGAAAACTGAAACTATTTTGTGTGTCTGTGTTGAGGTTGAGGTGGAAATTTCTCTGTAACACTGATGACAATATTCTAAGCTTTCCTTATCCTAAAAGGTAAATAACTTCAGACAAAGCTTTAATTTCTTTTGCACTTCTGTTTTGAGCTTGTAACTGGAAAAGCATGTCTTGCACTGTTCAGTCTCTCTGGTCACTTTAACCACCTCAGAGTTGTGTACAGTGATTATTCCCCTCCCCATCTGTATATTTTTGGAACCTTATACAAATACCATTGTCCTTGGTTTTGTTTTAATGTACTAAACTATGTAGCTTTATCATTTGACTTATGTTTTCTTTTTTTAACCAGCTGCTGCTTTGGGTTTAGGTGGTTCTGAATTCAACTTGGGATGGCACTGAAGATGCAAATGCTGCGTTTGTAGCTGTTCACAATCTCAGTACTATGGGTTAAAGTTCAAGTTTCTCTTTCGTTTTGTACAGCTGTCAGCATAACATAGTGGCTGTATTTAAAGCACCAAACAAACAAATCAGAAATTGTCTGATCAAATGTTACATAATCACAGAAAATGGATGTTTTTCCTGAATTTTCAGCTACAGTTTTTACTTCTAGAACATATTGACTCATACCAGGAGTAGCGTTGCAAATGCCTAATATTTCGCAGACATTTAGCGCTCAAATAAACTTCTTGAATAGTTTGAGTCTTTTTTTAAAATAGGCATTTTTTCTTAAGCATCAAGGAAATGATAAAAGATTATCTGAGGGAAGACTTAAAGTGTTAAAGGAGCATTTGCTGATACTGGTTTTCTACAGCTCAGAATTTTTTTTAACATTAAGAATCTCTTTAAGATAGATGCCTGCTCTTCAGATTAAAAATACTGGCATATACTTTAAAAAATAATTTTGAATCAAAGGTTCAGCATAATAGCTATAATTACTGTGTGATACAAATTCATTCAACGGTTATTCATGATGAAAAATTCCTGTAATGGACTACTTACCAGCTATTTGTGGTGAAATACTTCCAACAAGTATAAACTTGTGAATTGCATTTACTGAAAAGGTTTATTCATACATCCCTGAATATCTTTCACCTTAGTTTCTTTATTAATTTCTAGAATATGCAAGCAATTTCCCCCCCCTTCACAATATACAAATAGTTTCAGGTTACTCAAAGAGTATCATTTATTTATGTGTTGGGGAATCTCTAGCTCTGCGTAAACGGAGCTGGAAACAACAACAGCCCATTGTTACATGAAATGTTCTCTGTGAATGTGCCAAGTGCCAACTTGGAACCTTCAGCTCAAGGAAGCGTCACGTGCTCTGAGTTTGCAGGTGCATCCTGATTATCCGCCTGCTGATGAGCACAGTGAAATGGAACAAGGCCCCAGAAACATCACAGATATGTAACAGAGGTTACAAGGCAGCTCTGGGAACGCCATGGCAAAGGCACACCAGTGTTTTGCTTCCCAGGGAGGGAGGCTCCCTCTGGAATATACCCTGCTGGCACAGACAGAATGGAGAAAACAGAATGAAGTAATAGTTTGGAGAAAGGAGCTGCAGCGGTAATTTCTGACACTGTTGTCCCTTATTAAATAGAAAGTGTGCATTTGCAACATGGGAACAAGCTGATAAATTGCCTGGAGTAAAAACTAAATCACTTGTCATTCTAAATGTCTGTGCACTTTTACATGAGTTGGTGCATCAGCCTGGAGAAGTACAATGTTTGTAGTGATAAGTGACTATAATCTGTTAAAGGGAGATGTAGTTTACAAAGTTGCATGAAAAATTGTTTTATTTGCACCACTACTCAGCTTTAGCACTTTCATCAAGGGCTGAAACTGAACAGCTCAGGGTTGACAGGGAAAGCAATTGTGTCTTTTATAGTTACTTTCTTAAAATAACTTAAAACTACTGAGATCAGTTTTTCTGCTTTTCTAAAAATAGCAGCTTGCCTTGAAAACTTTTTGTTTCGTAGTAGGGTTTTTTTTGTTTGGTTGGTTTGTTTTTTTTTTTTTTTTTAAAAATTTATGTATCTAATGAACATGGTGGAAATGGGATCAGAAGATACCACAGTAGTGCTTTTTTGAGGGAAAAGCTGTTTGCAACCAGGTCTTGCTTCCCAAGTGGAACAGCTTGGATGTGAAAGGAGTATGCAAGCACCTTCCAAACAAGGACCAGTAGATGTCATAGATGGAAGCACTGAAGGAAGAAAGACTACCTGCTTAACAAGATAAATTTCACAGAATAAAGAACAGATAGAAACAAATGGAACTTCTTCAATTCCTGATATTTGCTCAGCATTGCACATTAATCACTGAAGTCCATTAATGTTACAAGGATGCCTGTGAATAATTTCTTAATATAAAAGGTAAGAGAGAATTGAACAGAAACTTAGTTGTTTTCACTGAGATCTAAGGGGGAGCACTAAGATTGCTTAAAGAATTTTCAGCATTAAACAGGATGGAAACAGGATGATGTGGCATACGGTTGAATGTGTCTTGAGACAGGAGACAGCTACCTGATTTCTTGGTGTTCCTCATGGTATTAAGAAGGTAACTGGCAAATTACAGTGATCGATTGTTATTTCATTCATAAGTCAATTCAGTTTGGGCTGGTTTACAGCAACATGTCTGCTAGGTGTCAGCTGTTCTGATACTCTCCAGTTGTATTCCTGTGCTGCTTTGCACCATACCTGGACCAGTTCACTTGTCCATGTGCTCTCTGCTCTTGCAGTTTTCCTTCCTCATTAGACAGGGATGCACTGCTGGCTTTGGTTTACATGTAACTGAACATTCTAGAATTTTTGTCCTAGCTTTGTGCCAGCTGAAGGCAACACTAGATACTGGATCTCTTTGTCTTTGAAAAGTGTCAGATAGAAAAACTGTTAGCTTGCTGAAGACCTAATAAATCTGGATTTGTTACACAGGCTGCTTAAAGCGGAAAGACTCAGTGAGTAAATAGGAAAGGCACTTTGCTCTCCAGTACACTTGGGCAATTAAATTTTCCAAAACTTTCCTATTTAATATTTTTCTTAGTCTTTTAAGCCTTGTTTAGCTGCTCTGGAATGTTTAGTTTGTAAATCTGGGCTCTTCTATTTAATTGTCCTAGTGAAATTTGTGACTGTTCACAAATCTATTTGCATTTGCAATGCTGTAAACCTGCCTCTGCGTGCTGAACTCTTGATACTCTGTCTCTCCCCCCAGTGTTCCTGTTGGCCGAGCTGCAACCCCTCTCATCATCTGACACATTCCTCCTCTTGGCAGGATCCTTCCCAGGGGTGAGAAGGTCTTTAGCGCAGTGATGGATAGCAGTGCTAATATTTGAGCTACAAGAAGGGAAACACTTTCAGAAACGTCGCTCGCAGTGTTTGGAGTGCAGCTGAGTGGAGCACTTGTGACCCCGGCGATCCCGCGCTCGGCTGCTGCACGGGCAGCTCAGAGGCGCTTCCTGGCTTGTTGTGAAACGGTGGCTGACCGAGAAGTAAACCTTGCAAGGTCACAGTGCCTGGATGAAATCTAAACATCTGCTTTGCCTCCTGTGCTGCACCAGTCCCCACGGAGTCGGCAGAATTCAGACCATGCGGCTAAGGAGGGGAAAGCTGTGCGTGAACTCTTCCATGTCTCACCTGCTTGCTCCGTTTTCCCCTTCTAATTCCCATCCTAATATGCACGGGTTAAAAATGCATGCAAACAAAACTATTCCCACAGGTGTTATCTTTATGGATCCCGTGCTTTGTGCATTATTTAGATTGCAAACGTTGTCAAGTAGGGATTGTATTTCCCCTCAATGAGCCCAGTTGCACATGGGGATTTCAGCAGCCAGTACCCGTTAACCTCTTTTATTAATTATTACAAATAAATTTTAAATGACGCAACATAAACCTTGAGATATTAATATTACATTAATAGACGAGGTATAATTTAATTTGTGATAACTTTTTCTGCTGTTTTTGCCACTATTACTCATTTAGAGTATTTTGAGTGGATTTTTGGTCTACTGACTTAGATTGTTTTGGGTGGGCAAGTAAAATCCCAATCAAGTAGTCATTCAGCTTCTATATTAAATAATCTTTGTAGCTGAACTTCCCGAAGTCAACATTATATAAGAAATACATGAAGGGACGGATGTTTGTCAGTGAAATCCTTAGAATATCTTACCACAGAAAGAGACCTTGGCACGGGCGTTTTGAGTAGTAGTTGAATCCCTTTAGGCGGGGGTCTTTATCTTTAGTGACGGGGTTAAACCACGGCAGCAGTGCAGATTTCGGACAGATGACAGCTTTTCCTTGCTCGGCGGCTCCGTTCCCGCCGGTGCCGCTGTGAGGGGTCGCTCCCGCGGGCTGAGGGAGCGCCCCCCGCCCCTCAGGGCGCCGGCAGGGGGCGCCTCCCCGCCGGGAGCGCGCCTGACAGCGGGCGGCGGCCAATGGGCGGCGAGGGCGGGGCGGGGGGGCGTGTCCGCGAGCCGCCTGCGCGGCGCTATAAAGTGCGGGGCCGGGGGCGTCGCGGAGCCGGCGGGACGGGCGGCTGTGAAAGGGGAGCGCGTCGCTGCCGCCATGGGGAACACCGTGGCCAGAGAGGATTTCGAGTGGGTCTACACGGACCAGCCACACGCCGACCGCCGCAAGGAGATCCTGGGTGAGGAGCCGCGGGGCCGCCGCCTCTTGCCGCCCGCTACGTGGCGGGGGGGAGGGGGTCACACATGGGCACCCCACAAAATGGGCACCCCACAAAATGGCCGCCCGCGCCGGGGGGCGGCGGCGCCCGTGGGGGGCTCCCGGCGGAGCCGCCGGAGCCGGGCTGGGCCCGCGTACGTGGAGGCGGGAGCTGCCGCCTTGGCGGCGCTGGCGGGGGAGGGGAAGGGAAGGAGCGGGGGGGAAGGAGGGAGGGGGAGGGCGGCGGCCGGGGTTGTCTCCCGAGGGGCCGCACCGCGGAGCCCTGCGAGCGGTCAGGCGGTGTCACCTCCGGGGTGACAGCCCGCGCTCACGGGGAGGGGATAGCGGCGTCCTCCGGTGCCGCGCATAACGCGGGGCTGAGCTCATTGCAGCCCTTCCGAATCGCGGGTGGGTTGTTCGGGTCAGAGCCATTTCCTTCCTGGGTAGGATGGAGGTGGCACTGGTGCTTGCCGAGTACGTGTCTAGTTGCTGAGCAACGTGAAAGTGCTAAAATTACTCGATTCCAAGTGATTCATTATAGCAGCACATATCACAAGTGGAAAGGTCATGCGTTTTCGTTAACTTTGCAGGGAAATCCTAATTGGGAAGAAGGGAAGGAAAGGCTCTGTCTGCTGTTGTACTCTAACTGGGGGTAGTTGGCTGTGAGGAGAGCTTCGAAGTAACTCCTGTTTCATGTAATTCTTTCTCATCTAGCTAAACATCCAGAGATAAAAGCATTGATGAAACCAGACTACAACCTGATCTGGGTGGTTGTGCTGATGGTTCTGGCGCAGTTGACTGCATTTTATCTAGTTAAAGACTTGGATTGGAAATGGGTAGTCTTCTGGGCATACGTTTTTGGAAGCTGTATTAGCCACTCCATGACTCTGGCTATTCATGAGATCTCTCACAATAGTGCCTTTGGCAACAGCAAAGCCATGTGGAATCGATGGTTTGGAATATTTGCCAACCTCCCTCTTGGTCTCCCGTATTCCATATCCTTCAAGAGATACCACATGGATCATCATCGTTACTTGGGAGGTGATGGAATTGATGTGGACATTCCTACCAACTTCGAAGGCTGGTTTTTCTGCACCCCTTTCAGGAAGTTCATGTGGATTGTTCTTCAGCCCTTTTTCTACGCGATTAGACCTCTCTGCATCAATCCCAAACCCATTACTCGACTTGAAGTAATCAACTTGTTGGCTCAGCTTTCCTTTGATGTTGTGATATATTATTTATGGGGAGTCAAATCCATTTTTTACATGCTGGCTGGTTCAGTACTTGGACTTGGGTTGCACCCAATTTCAGGACACTTCATAGCTGAACATTACATGTTTTTAAAAGGACATGAGACCTATTCCTACTATGGGCCACTTAATTTGCTCACTTTTAATGTTGGCTATCACAACGAACATCATGACTTCCCCAATATTCCTGGCAAGAGCCTTCCATTGGTAAGTTTACTTCCAAGGTTATTACTTTTTCTTAAATTGAACCCTACTTGAACTTGAAAATTAGGTAGAACACTGACAGAAGAATGGAAACAACAAACAACAAATAACCAAACAAAAATGACAACATGAGTGATAAAGGAGGTAATTACTTAGCATTTTAGTGGTATCTTGGACAAGCTTCCAGAGTGCTGCCTGCCTCTTCCATAAAAGGAGAGGGGAGGAAAAGCATGTCTTATGCTTTGCACTAACTTTAGCTTCCTGTAATTACAACCTGTCTTCTGATTTCTTCAGTCTGTAAGTATTCAGAAAGCTAGTTAAGAAGTTGCAAATAACTTGGGATATTTGTTGTCACTGCAGTCTTAAGGACAGTGTTGTGATGTGTGCTTATGCTTCAGTTTCTGCTATCAGTGACATTCTCTGTTGGGGGAAAAGAGAGGGTTTGAGATGATGTTAAGGTTTGTTGTACTGTTGACAAATGTTTAGTAACTTTCCAGTCTGGAGCACCTCAGTTTCCTCTGGCCAGAGCCTTTGAACCCTAAATAAGTATCAGCTGTACATTGCCAGGACTTAGACCTGTCATGTCTGCATGAGTAGCAGAGGTGAAGTTTCTTCTCAGTTCAGTCTTTGCTTCCTAAAGGCAGGAGTTTTGTTCTCACTGTGTATGTGTTTCCCAATTGGAGCACAAGCTTCAGGGGACATTAAATTTGCAATTGGACAGCAGCTGCAGTGTTGGTCTTGTAGCTTTGTTTTTGCACTTGGCAATAGTAAGACCTTATAAGCTTGCCCCTTTGGTGGAGTCTGAGCTTGTTATTTCTGTTGTCAGTGCTGGAACTGTAAAGTGAAAGAAGTAAGCCAGCACTTTTAGCAGGGCAGCTGGATTGTGTAGTTGGTTTGTTGAGGCTTTGTGTGTTTCTTGTTTTTAATGACGGATGATTGCTCTTATTTATAGATTTCATCTTTCAAACACAGGAAAATTTGCTTTAAGTCACCTTTTATACCTAGGTCTGTGCTGGTGAACTAGTATTCCACTTCTTGCAGAGGTATTTCAGCTATAAATAGGCATGAATTTTTTCAAGTATTTAATTCCAGGGGTAAATACCCAGTTCTGCTGCAGGACTTGTAATCCACAGCTCTGATAAGAAAACAAAGCCTTCTTTTAGAACAGTGCAGCAAATCTGATTGGACTGGACTCTGCTATGCTGTGTGCTAAGACCCCTGAAGTCCTGAACACTTGATTCCTCAGCACTGAGGATTGTTACTGTTGAATAAAAGTATAGATGCGCTATTCTACAGGTGCAATGATGGATCAAAAGATCTTTGGCTTCAAACTAGGCATGTAAATACCTTGGGCTCCTTTGTTGCTTACACAGATTAATATTATTTTTCTGACTAAAGCTACGGAATTTTGTGAGAAATCCTTTTTTTGTTCTGTTCAGGTTTTTAAGGCTTCAGGTGCTTGGCCTTAAATATCACTAAGGATAGCTCACTGAATCTGCTGCTCTCAGTTTAAAACAGTGGTCTAGTCAGTACGTACAGCTGAGAACAGTCTTTGGAAGCAATTTATATTCATTCTTTAAAGTCTTTCTCCATAAAGGTGTTCCTCTGAAATAGAATTTTTTTTTTTCTTCTGAATGCGGAGGTTTGAAACTACATGTAAAAATAGCTGAGTTAAACATCTCTTCCCAGAACTCGTAACATCCTTTTTTACTGGTACTTGTATACCTATGAGTCAGCACTGAAGTGAGTCACCCACTTTCAATAGCAATCAAACCACTTGCTTTTTGAGGGCTTTATCATGTGGGTAGCAGAGTGAACGGACTTTGGAGTGCCAGTGGAGTTCGTTCGGGTTATCTTCAAAAGCTGCACATGAAGCTTATGTAACAACTAGGGAATTGCTTTCTCCTTCAAGAAATGTTCACACTGTGGCAATAGTGGCTCTTCCTGTATAACCTAACCTCTGAAATGAAAGTGCCGTGCATTAGGTTACACGTTGAGGTTACAATTTGCAAAGTTGTCACAATTTGTGCTAATATAACCGGTAAATAAACCTCATATCTCTTCTTCAGGTGAAGAAAATAGCGGCTGAATACTATGACAACCTGCCACAATATAACTCTTGGATAAAAGTACTATATGACTTCGTGATGGATGACACAATCAGCCCATATTCACGCATGAAAAGGCAATTAAAGGGTGAAGTGAAGCAGGATTAAACTTCTGGCAACCAAAAAACTTTGAAATGTCTGCTTGCTTAAAGTGGCTGGTATAAAGGTCTCTTGCTAAAGCTGTTCACCTGTGTCCTGAATTAAGATGTACAGCAACATAGCAATGCATCCTCAAGGACTTTGTAGCAGACTCCTACCAGCTATAACATTCCTCACAGCCCTCAGATTTGTTGGTTTAATGTGTCTCTGTTTGCCTAAGGATCAGTGTTATATGCATAATGCAAAATCACTTTGTTACAGAATTTACTTTGCTAGGTGTTAAATCTATATAAAATATGTCTGACTCATAATATTTTAAAAGTTCTCAATATAGTAAACTGCCCTCAACATGCTATTTAGGTGACTGTAGTTTTAAAAGGCTGTACTTACCTGTTAATTCTGAACTAACGTAATTTGTGAACTTAAACCTTCTGTTGAAAATGTTTCCAAACTTATGGTTGGAAGAGCTAAATTTGCACAGAAATGTTCAGTCTGCTTTTGTTTAAATATGTAATATGTCATCTGAAGCATTGCTTGAAAGTTTGACCTTTTCTACTTAAAGGACCTTAAAGGAGCAATCTATCAGAATGAAACCAATATCCTTGAGATGGCTTCTGTGACTTCTTTGTTTAATTTAAAAAAAAAAAAAAAAAGTGGGGAATTCAAGGGTATTGCCGCTCTGTGGTTCCACCTACTGCCTGAGCTGCTTATGTTGGCATATAGTGTGAGCATTTAGGAAAGTTAAAATAACTGATTGGGGTTTTCACATTGGAAAAATCGTTACAGTTTGAGGTTTTTCTGATCTTCAAGGAAAAATGATTACTATGTTTTAAATGCTATAAATATTTACACTCATTTGGAAATCTGGCTTGCATGGAAAACAGAATAGATTGAGACAGATATTGTTCTGGCAAACAAGGCTTGCTACAACCACTGACAATTCTACCTATTAAGCATATTAGTAATTTATGTACACAGAAAGGTGTTGTTAAATAATCTTACTTGTTTTTTTTTCCCTACACCTACAGTACCCTCTATAAATACTTGTCTTTCTTACATATTAAAATGTGGCGAGAGGTGGTGATATCAAATTTCCTGCTTAAGAAGTTTTTAATTTGGAGCAGAGAACAGATAGCTCTGCTGAAAACTGAAGAATCTCTCCATACCTCAGCACAGTAGGTTTGCCTTCTACCATCTAGTGCACTGATGATGGCTTTAAGCAGTCAAAGGTGGCTACAAATCACCCTTAATCTCAAATGGTCATTCTGTGGTATGTTCTTCACTAACCTGAAAGATGGAATCTGAAGAAGGTGGAATCTTTAGTTGCTGCTCTGCTTCAAGTAACTTAATTTTAGATGCCTTCACCTTCTGCATTTTGGTGTGGTTTTTTTTAGGCCGTTTGTTTTTGTTTGTTTGGTTGGTTTTTTTTGGAAGAAGGTGAGTGCCTGAAAAGAATGTGTTGGTACATCTTACTCCTTATCTGATTGTGGTCTTGTTCTTTAATGTGTGTTTTGTTTAAGTATGGGCCCTTACCTTTGGCTAAGCAGTAGAAACGGAATGAAGGTATGCCAACCACTTCCAAAGTGACTTCCTTAGGCCAGGAACACGAGAGCTAGCCAGCATATTGCTCAGGGTAGAGTGTAATGTCAAAATATACTTTGTCCGGTATTTTTACATGTAATTAAAAAGCAAAGATTAAAGTAATATTGGGTGAATTATTGATTGGTCCCCTTATGCTGAAAGACTTAAGCTTTAGAGAAACTTGGTATTTTTAAAGCAGATTCAAGACCTGCTTTATTGAGTGGTGATACAGATGAACTGTAAAGAACTGCTGCCTTTCGTCTCTACTCAGGAAAGCTGACTTTGGTTGAAATACTTGTATAGGCTTAACAAGTTGCAGACCAGTTTCTTTTTAAGCCACTTAGTTAACTTCACCCTTTTCTTCTTAAATTACCCTTGATGTTGATGACTTATAGGTGGATGAAGGACGGAAAGTGTCTCCAAAAAGTTTTATGGCCAAGAGCTTAAGTTAAAAAATTCAGCTATCCTACATGAATGCTTGAGATAACCAGAGTTCAGAGACAAAATTTTATAGTTACTTAGTTACCTACATCGTGGAATCACTGATGCTCCTTTCTGTGCCCCCACTGGGTAGTGCGAGTGTAAATTCCTGCTTTTAATCAGGACTGAAGTTGCCATGTCTCTTGTTTAAAATTGCAGATGTTGCTTTAAGGTGTTCTGACTATGCTCTTCCCTTCCAACTCCAATTATAAATACTCTGTTTTTCTCTTCAAGAGGTGCAGAACAGTGGGGAATTCTGAGGGAGATATCTATGCCTGCCATAATCGTCCTGAAACATCTGCTAATGGCTACTTATTGGAGAACACTTACTGGATAAGGCTAATTGGAGCCAGTGAGACTTCAGTTTGGATCTAAATAATGGTTCAATTCTTGCAAGCATTGCTTAATACCATTCTTAGGGATATAATTCCTGTGTAATACACAAGAGGCCTCGGCATCCAACTTCAACAGTAGGGATTTTGTCAAAAGCAGATCATCTGAAAGTTAACCTACACTGCAGCATAGTTTCATCCCTAAAAAACAGAGTCAGAGGCATTTCTGAACCAGTAGTGAAAGTAATTAGGAACAGCTGGGCTACTTGATGTGTTTGATATATTCTAAATGTAGAACTAGCTTTATCCAGTCCCACTTAAATGTGGTGTTTACTCCAACAGCATGGCACGGAACTAAGAAACACTAACATCTAAAAAAATATACATACACCATTAGTTATTGTTTTTTAAGGAAGTAAATAGTTTTCATTAATACAAATAAAATATATGGCAAAAACAGGTTAGTATAATTTTGAAACACTTTATCTGAAAGTTGGAGGGAGCCTTGACTAACCGATGAAGAACAAATTGAACCTAAAGAGCAGTAAGAACCCTGATCGTTAACCCAATTATAATTTTTTCTAAATCTATTCAAATGGAATGAGCTAACTTCGGTGTTTCTACTTGCTGGTTAAGGTTTGTTCCTTTCTGTGTAACTAAAGCATCTCAGTTTGGCAAACATCTCCTTTATGTGAAATCGGCCAGGACTTTTAAGTGTCATCCAAGTATTTTAGCTGCAGTTAAATTGTGCGGTGCCCTGAATCCCCTCCAGGGCTTTCAGAGTAACTTGCAGTTTTCAGAATAAACTTCCTTGCATGGCTTTTAACATTCCCTGCCCCCAATTATTTGAAGTTGCTTAAGTGGAATAAGTTATGCATCCTGGAATCTGATTGTACTAGGCATTAGTTTTCCCACAGGACAGGCGTGGGTATATTCCTCTTTCAAAACAACTCTTGCCTCTGGCATTCTTGTTTGGCTGTTGAACCTGTCTGCACCCCAGCAGTGGCCAATTAACATGTGCTAAATGAGCGCATCTCTCTGCAGATCTCGGTGCTTTCAGATCCCTGGCAAGACTTCCCACCTGGCACCAGAGGCCAGTTGAAAACTAGTTAAGACTTTTCAGTTGTGTGTCTCAGAATTGTTCTGGTGAAGTCTTTAAATGTAGCTGGTGAGCACATAACACACACTTGAAAGTCTACAAGTGCTGTGAAATGTATCTGTTCTAGGTGAGTGGCCGCTGTCAGATGATGAGGTCAGTGGTTCACCTCTGCCTCCTTGACTTTTATTCCTTCTAGCAGATGTCAGGTATGTCACAGGAGAGCTTAAAGCTGTTCATTCCTTATTTAATGATGAAGTTCAACAACTGATAAACATCAGCGCTGTAGACTGCAGGCTGCCATCCTAATCCTGTTGGACAAGCTGCAGAAAAGTCACTTCCAAAGAGCAATCTTGTCTAAGTAGTTTGACACAGCTTTTGGGAAGTACTCCTCTGTAATTTGAAAGTCTCAAAGGACTTTTATGGCAAAGCAAGCTCTGCGGTTTCAGCTCACACTGCAAGGCACAGGCAACACTCGTGGGTCTGCACACGTTGCTTCTGTGAGATCCTAGGAAAAATCTGATAAATACTTGTGTCTAAATCATGGGTCTGCCTTTAGCACAGTAACCTGCAACTCAGCACACAATTATCTCCTCTGTAGCAAATCCTCCATTTCACAATGAAGCCTGCAATGGTATACAAGACTTTATTCAGAACAAAGATGTGGAAAAAGTTTCCTATTGAGCCAAGAATGAAGGCAGCTTTTTTTTTTTTTTTTTTTCCTGTTGACATTTCCCTGCCCTACCTCTACCCCCTATCCACGCTTAAGTTAGCACCTACTCTGCTCTGGGACAAGATGATTATTGTGGTTTAAATATGTTGCTAGCCTCAGGAAAAGGGAGAGGAGAGTGGCATGATGAACAATTCCTTGATCTTGTCACAACAGAAACAAGATGACTCGAGGCGAAACCTCGAGGCATGTCTGCTGGGAGGGGCGGTAGCTGCATATGCAGGAAAAATATTTGTCTCTATTTCATGAAAAGGCTCGTTCCTTAAAGCAGCTCCCATTTTCTGTGTACAAAGGATCTCTTCTGTACAAAGGATCGTTGTTTTTTTAGTGATACATACTATAGCTTCACCCAAGAAGTAGCAGTGTGGGTGCACCACTCCTGTGTGAGCACTCAAACAGTTCAGTTGCTGCCCTTGTCTGCTCCTTGATGCACAGGCAGCCCAGGCAAGGTAAGCAAACAGGATATGGAGACTTGACTGATCTGGCTCTTTTAGGCTTCCAACCTGACTTCAGATTTTCCTGTAAATTCAAACACTCCTGCACCCCATTTCCCCTTCCATTATCACCTGTTAAGAATGAAGAATGATCATGAGACACCTTGAATATTAAACATGTTTTGTGTTGGAACTCTTGACAAGATGATTGAGATCCCCTTGCAACGTGCTATTGATTGAAAATGATGATTCTCCATCGTGGGTTTCTGAGAATCAGAATTCAGTAGTTCCTGAAGCCCCAAGCCTGATCTACAATTAAAAGCAGACATGTCATCTTCTGCTTTCTATACAGGGATTTAATTTGTTAGTCATAGGAGCCAGAATTTGAGTCACTGAGGCACCAGCTTCCCTAGGAGAGGGAGGGAATGTCATACCATGCTGAGAAAAAAATCACAGTGCTAAATACAAGCTGCCACGAGCGTCAGGATTTTTAAAATGCAAGTCTGTGGGGATTAGTTATGTGTAATAGCCTTCCACATTTACCTTTGGGGAAAAATATGCAGCCAGATCTGTTGTTAGAAAGCAATTCTGAGAAGAATTTAAGAGGAAAGAGGGAATAGTTTCCCTGTCAAAGTAAGGCCAGCCTTAAAGTTAGATCAGCTTGTTCAGGGGATTTGTTTAAATGAATTATGATTTGTGTAGATCAAATGATCTTCTCCCTCGTCAGTGTTCAAGTAGGTAGAGGAGCTGCTTTCAGATTAGATGTTGCTTACAGAAACTATTTCACTGGGGTTTTTACATGGAAATTTCATGACTTCAATTTTTAAAGTTTAATGTTATCAAACTTAAGACTTTCTATGAAATGTAGTAGCGAAAATCATTAATTTCCTTTTCTGATCCTTGACTGGTAGTAGTGCTTTTAGGAAGAATAGGGCAGATCAGAGGAACTGAGATCAATGATTAAAGAACTTTGTAGAATAATGATGGTGGTAAAAATCCATTAAGGCTTGTAGGTTTCAGAAGTTGGTTGCTCAGTATCTGTCATTTTTCAATGTTCTGTCTTAACTTGGATACTTCCCAGTTTGCTGAAAGTTCAGACCTTCCTTCCAAGACAGAGTCCTTCTTGTATTTAAAAAATAATAATTTAAAAAAAAAAAAGGCTCTTGGCCTGCTTTTTAAAACAGTAACATTTTCCTTCCTCTAGAGGATACCAAAACACTTAATAAATTCAAATCTGTAATTTTTTTTGCTGTTGCAGATTTGCCTAAGAAAAGTAATTAACAACCACACTGTTAACTGACTCTTAACTGTTTCAAATGTTTCTTAGGTTAAATCATAGCACTTTTCTGATTTCTAAAGTTCACTCTGTCCAAGGTAACTCTGAGACAGGTTGCCATCTGTGGATAGTTTCTTTTGATAAGGCAGAGGGAAGCTGTTCGGAGCTCTGAGAACCTGTGCTGGCACAATCATAACGTGTCACTGTTGTTGGAAAAGGCAGGATTAATGGTATGACAACATGCACTGCAGCACTTTCCCAGCTCTGTCCTCCCAGTGATTATTTCAGAGTCTTTGTTCTGGAAAACACAGCAATTTTCACTGGTGGTGGGAAACAGCTACTTGAGGAGTGTAAACACTTGGAAGAGTTAGCCTCTGCCTCAGAGAGATTCCAGGGCACCAAATATATCAGAACGGCATTAGCTTTTTAAAACTAAAAGCATTCATTTTAAAAATGTAAATGGTTATAAGCAGGAGGTACGTATTGTATCTTTTATTCCAGGGACAGTTAAAATACGGATGGTTTAGAGCAGGAGGTTATGATGATCTTTTCTTCAGGTACAGTATAAAAGTTGAGACAGTACAGCTTCTTTCCACCTTGTCTCTTGAAATCAGGCAAGGGTATTACAAAACTCTCCAACAGTGCAGAATAAGTCTCTTGGGAATTGTCCAAATGTATCACCTGCACAGTGACTGACGCAGTTCTTCATACATTATTTGATCCTAACAGTGCCAAGACAAGAGGAAAAAATACTTCAGACAATGGTAAAAAATTATGCAATGTTTAAGTAAGTGATTTTATTATTTAACTAACTGATGTATTATTTAACTAAGTGAAACAAGCCAGCTATATGAGCCACCGGCTGTATTTTAAAACACAAATGAAAACAACAAGGCAAAGCCCCACTATCCTGCCTCATAAATTAGGTTTTCCAGTGAATGGTGACTATCACTGGAAACTATTCACAGAAGCCTCTGGCAGAGTTCTTGCACTCCTCATTGCCGTGGTAGGTGAGAGGGCAGCTTCACTGGGAAGGTACTGCCCTCTTTACTGTGGGAGCTGCTGAACTGACACTTTGCTCCCCCATCTAATGACTGATTAGATGCCAAATTGAACAGACAAGATCAGCTTTTGCTAGTCTAACTTAAAACTGTAACTGCTCCTTAACCCTTCTTACTAGTCCCTGAAAATGACGGTTTTGAGGAACAGAACACTTCCACTGAAATAACTGGCTTTAGAGGTGATGTCTGTCCATGGAATGGACTTACTTTGGTTTGAGAACAACTTTGTCTTCAGTCAGCCAATTAAACCAAGCAAGTTAACCAAACACAGAAATGTGTATGGGATGGAAGAGATAAATACACTAAATCAATGAGAAGTAGCTTTTTTAGCTTTTTTTAATTACTATTTTCCAGTGTTCATAGGAAGATGGGGTAGAGTTTTTGCCAGACTGAATTTGTCTAGCAGATAGGAAGTAGCATCTGGAAATGGGAGATAAGTATCTTGTACTGCAAAAGATATTTCAAAATATCCAACTGACAAGTCTTCAGATGGATTGAACTTCTCTCTGGCTAGTGTCAAAAGCGAATATATTAATGTATTTTGGCTGTAGCACATTCCTGGCAACATACAGAGGGCTATACACAAGCTGTGGTGGTGGCAGGGTGTGGTAAAAGATAACCTTGACAGCTTGGTAATCCATCTACATGCAATGCATCATCTGCAGCTGGAAAAGGAGGCTTTAATTTCTGACCTTAACTCAGATACCAGCTTTGTTTAATGCAGAAACAGGTCAGTCTGAAATACATCCAAGGATGCTGGAGACCTCCAGTCTCCAGCATAAGAACAGTATCCTTTCCAGGGAGAAACGAGTCTTACATACTTGACTCTTATCTTACCTTTTTGGATACTGAAGATTTCACTTTCCTAAAAGCTTCTTCAAAGTGTTTACGGGAAATCTTGATTTCTCCTTAAAGAACAAAGCATAATAAATTATTAAAATTGCAGGCAAGTGACAATCAAGTGACTGTTGCGTGTATTTTAAGGCAGCAATCATGAAACCTCATGTGCTAACTGCATGTGCTACTCAACTAGATGAGATCCAATTCAATAGTGTTATGAACACCTGAACTCTTGTATTTTATGCAGACTCCCATCTCTGATTTTAGGCAAGATCTTAATCCCTCTATCCCTTGCACCTCAATCCAAAGAAAAACTTGTTTCAGAAAGTTATTTTAGGTATTGGTGTTTCTACGTGCAGACTGAGAATTTCATTCTCAAAAATGCTGAGTTAACTGCAGCTTACATCAAAACCAGATAGAATTCAAGTCCATTAACCTTTCTGGAATCGAATGTCTCAAATCCTGCTGCTTCCAGTTCTAGGCTTTATTTTCTACATATATTTAATATTAAGCTTCCCTGTTATTTAGAAAGTACTTAGAAAACATTTTGTTACCACTCTACTTCTACTCATTTCCAAATAATTGACTTCATATCATTGCCTTCTCTGGCATTACCCACAAGTGATTAAAAATTTCACTTCTAAAACTCCCTGTGTTTAAGTTTATGTAAATTGCCCTTTTGACCTTAATGCAGCTATCCACAGTAATTATTCATAATAATAACCTTCTGAACAGGTTTTTTTAGTATCTTAAAACATAAACATACCTGAAATAGGTCATGGATTCCTCTGCTCTCACAAGCAAATGCCTTGTTTAATCTAGAACTAAGCATCCCGAGATGCCACTACTACAAAAATTCATTACAATACTAACACTATGCACAGGTATCAGATATGATAGAAATATGAACTGTGCACTTTAGAATCAGTTTGGTGCATTTTTTTCATTATTTCATCAAGATGCTTTGGGCTTTCACTGCCACTACCTTTGCGATGTGAAATGAACATGAAAAAACTGTTAAGATTAATATATCTTGACTCCAAGTTTAACAAAAATCTTCTGCTAATATAGTAAAAGACTACTTAGGAAATGGAAGGGACTAAATTAAAAATGAGAACTTGTCTAAGGCATTGGTGCTGTTTTTATGCACCATCCTCAGTGGTTTGGAAAAGGGAGGCAGAAGTGACACTCCAAGTTTGCATAGGATAGTGAACTCTTCTGGTAGTTGTTAGGAATTTTCCTTAGATAAACTGCAGTTATCTGGCAGCTCATAACATAATCAGCTCACCTAGGCCTGTTCAAGTTGGAAGTAGAATTTATGAATTCGAACTTCTAAGAATTATCACAAAAAGGATACCTTTCCATTTCACTTGTAAAAATTTACAAGTACCTTCAAGCAAACCACTGCTCAGTGTTAACAAAACCACACCCCCTGAATTTATTCCAGAGGCAAAATATCAGGTATAACAAGAAGTTGCAACAGAGTTTCTCCAGAGTAGAAAGGAGCAGCCATAATTGCAAAGCCCTGACCCTGAGGACACACAGCACCCACCCACGGTCAAGCACAGGCTCTGGGAGGGGAATCAGTTGTGTGTGTCCTGTCCTAACAGTGAAGGAAGAAATTCTCCAGTCTGTGTACACCCTTTTAAGAATATAAATGATCAAGGTCTCAAATTAGAAACCACCTTTCACACTGTCATACCAGTCAGAGCTGGCACCTTGGAAATCCAAGGACATTCCACACAAGCAGCTGCTATAAACACGCAGATCAAGCTATGCATATCTTATGGACTTGCTGGCTGCCTACACATCCCTACAGTGAGTGCTCAGGCTGCAATCCTAACTGTGAAGGCTGAATTCAAGTGATGACCACCTCTGAATGAAGCCTGTTGTATTCTGAATAATTATCAAAATGAACAGGCTAAATTCACATCTCAAATCAAAAGCTTTGTCCATCTACAGCAAGCAAAATGGGTAACTGAGTCATACAAAGGGGAGATTTTATAGTTTATTTTTTTCCTCCCTCTAAATGAACATGGTTTGCCTGAAAACAAGGAACACAAAGATTCTCCTCTGTTAACCTACTGTTAGAAACCAGACAAGACTGGATATGTACTAGATCAAAAAGAATGATGCAAAGCCATTAAAATTCCAGCTTGGTTCTTAAGAGATCAGGGTCATAATGAAGGCCTAAAATATTTTCCAAGGACATAGCCTGAAAAGTCACAATTCCATCTTAGCTTTGCATTTTGACTGATAGGTAAAATAGCAAAATTACTGAAACAAATCTAGACAGATGGGCATTTTATATAAAAGTTTCAATCTATAATTAAAAAAAAAAACAAGAAAATAAAACAGAAGGTGCAGAGAGAAAATGAAAGGGCACACACTGTACTTGAAACAATTTATAACTCCCTGTTAACATCCTGGCAAGAGCCACTGATGAGCTAAACAGCAGAGATCAAAAGCAGCACTCAGATTTTCCAACTCATCTTATCCAGTTACACAATTCAACTGTGTTCCAAAGGTAGGGAATCAGTATATGGGTGGTTCACAGCTGCCCTCAAATCTGCAAGTACGTCAGTATAACTAGTCTTTGATAATGATGTGGAAATTTTCAAAGAGGTATTCAGTCTAGTAAATAAACTGCCAGTTTATAACAGAAACATTTCTTTAAGGTTACAAGGTTCAATTCTTTTAGAGAAACGTTTCTGCTGCACCTCCAGCATAACCACTTTTCCTTTCCTACTCTCCCCCAACTTTACTTCCAAGATGCTTATGTGTTCTTGAAACATCTCTGACTTAATTTTCATTTGGCTCAGAAGTCATCAGTCATACAGCACGAATGTCTTTATGCTTGTCTTGTACTACTTTAAATATTTAACATTCCATTTATCTTGCCACTGTTGAGGTTTTTTTAAGCTTTCTTACCTTTCTTGCTTTGATTATTCTGCAGGGCCATTTCCTCTCTCAAGGCACAAATTGAAGCCTCACGCACAAGAGCAGAAAGGTCTGCTCCTCTACAGATGCAAACAGAATAGGTGATTTTAGGACAAATTGCTCGTCTTTTGCTGATGGCAAACAGAAAGGCAAAATGCTAAAAAATGACAGTAAAAAACTGGTTGGGCCGTCAAAAAACTTCATCTCAAGAACACTGGAAAGAGGCCTGATGACTACCCGCTCTGCAGCCTTCATTATGGACTGACGTCCTCCGGATATTAGTCACAGATTAAGATCAAACAAATGGGAAGCAAGGGAAGAGGCAAAAATCCTACTCAGCATCTTTAAAAATGCCCAAGGATTGATTAATACTGTGCCACTTGGTGGGAACATGAGTCTGTCTTTCTTTTACAGACCTTATAAAAGATTCAAATGAAATCACTCCCTATTACAAAAGGGAGTTGTGGTGCTCAAAGCTGCATCAACAGTTAACATGTTCTTAAAATAACAGTATCCACAAAACATAGATCAGTGGTTTTATGCATTTATTTCCAGTTTCCTGTAACTGGAACAGCTGGAAAGCTGTTGAACTAAGCCCTTAAACTGGTGAAAGTCATTGAACAAAAAAAAAATATTTCACAATTAACTCCCTATACTTCATTTGGGGGTGATAGGAATACAGCTGTATTTAAAAAAAATCAAACAAAGAAAACCAAAACCACACAAAAAATCCACAAATCCACAAAAACCCAAACCAAACCCAAAGAAATCAAAACCCACAATAAAGGCCCCTCCCCCCCAAAAAAACCCCAAACCATACCTCAAAATACAAGTAAACCCAAACATTAAAAAAGACAAACACAAAACCTCCCTGAACCCCACAACAAAAATCCAATTCAAAACCCACTCACACTGGACCAAAAAAGTCCAGTGAGTGAAAGAGAAAGAAAGAAAAAGTGTTCATCTTTCCCAAGTAATATTGCAACAAGCAGCATGTCATAAACTTTATATTTTGTGAACTACACAAAATTATTAAGTATTAATAAATTAGTGAATAGCTTAAAGCTTTTTGAAGTTTTATAGACTGTAATTGCAAATTGTTTTGACAGGTATGGCCATCAAGCTTTCCCTGAATCCACACCTTGCTATTCCAAAGCACAAGTTGAACTGGGCCCTCATTACTCTGTCAAACAGATTGCTTTCAGCTGTGGGACAGAACAAGTCGGATATGGCTGTCTGACCAATTTGCTTTCATCATCATTATATATAGGTCCACAAATACAGAGAGCTCTTTTATCCTCAGATTATGCAAGAATTATAAAATAAAACCAAGCAAAAATCAAGAGGCCTCCACTGATCTGTATTTACAGCATGAAGAGGACTATTCCAGATGAGAAAGACTTTAGCATCTGTATGTTCCTACCAACTCCTTGGGAAAAAAGCTCAAGTGAAAAGCAAGAAAAATAGCATTAAGGGCAAAGGTGTATAAAACCTGAAAATGAAGAGATCCACTTAATAATAGCAATATAACACACTTTCAAATGCATCAGAAGACCGTTGACACTGCATATTAAATATTAAAGTCAAAACTAGAAGGAACTCACGTGTAACAATCACAATGTTGACTGTAAGCAATTTCTTCAAGGCTTACATCACTACCTAGTGGAGGCCGAGTGCCATCCTAAAGGAGTTGAGGTAAGAAAAACAAGAAGACAGGAAAACATTATTTTTATACATGCCATCCCTGAAGTGATTAAATTTCATTAATCAAGAATAATATTGAGGTCTGACAGATTTCCCAAAATATCCACAAATACTAATAAACTTAATATCAAACTGACAAGAAGGGTAACCAGCCCTGAAACCATGTAATTATGAAATAATAAGCAATGCTAAATTTTATCTTCCCACCAACAGATTAGATTCTCTCTAAGGAAATATTGACCAGCCTGTCACAGGGCATTGTAACATTGACACTGTTCCATAGGGGGATGTGCCTTTAATAACAGCTGGTTGCATCAGTAGTGTTGTTTAGCTGAACTTCCTCTGGTTTTATTGTGTGTTGAAATCAAATAGGTAAGCACTAAGCATGTCAATTTAGTCTTATCACCTTTAAGACTGAATTAACTGTATATCTTTTATATTCTAGATCTAAATTTTCAAACTTAGAAGTTTTCCATTCTGGATGTCATAAAAGTTTACATATACTGTTCTTACTGCTTCCTCCAGAAAGATCCCTGAAGTGGTTTTCTTTATTATTTTTGCATCTCCAAGAGCAGAAAGTCTTGAGCAACATTAGAAATTGTATTTGAAACTAGCCAACAAAGTTTCCCAACACTATAAGCTTGGAGATCTCCCTATTACCCTTTGATAACAGTAAAGTAGTATCATGAGAATACAGAGATTCAAGATGTCTCTCTTATCAAACAATATTTTTGACAGTTGAGAACACTTTTTTATACAATTGATAAGTTTGTGCCAGAAACTCATTTGACAGAAAGGCACAAATTCATATACTTATTTTCTGACTTCTTCAGAGGAACTAATATATCACATACCTACAACACTTTCCAGAAAAAAAAAATAGTTTATAGTAACTGGCAAGTTAAACCCCTTGAATACTTAACAGACAGTAAACAGTCAAGGACTAGGCACAGTAAGGAAACAATCTTGAATGAGTCTTTGCTCGAATAACAGTTAGAAAGGGAAAAAAAAAAAAAAAAAATCCAAACATCCTATAAGGAGAGACTTTAACCTTTAACCTTCCTTTAACAAGGAAGCCTCATACCATTTCATTTGGGATACTCTGGTAATTGTTGTACGAAACTGCAGGCCAGAGGCACCTTCTCTGCTAGAAAGGAGTGCTCTACCCAGGGCTTTGAGGAGCAACATGTGTTGGGCACTTCTTGCTCTGCCCACTCTGTGACAAGCTCAGCCGCCTGTGCACCAGAGAAGCTTGATGCAGCTTGTAGGAATGCTACAGGGTAACCCAAACATGTGAAGACAGGCTACTCTTGCATAACTAACATGCAATTTGAAGTGACTGATTTGTACAGGTTGACTGACATAAAACTCTTTCACAACAAAGCTCCAACCTACATTTAGACTGTCCGTCTTCCTGACAATCTATTCTTCCCCCAGCTCCCTTTTCTGCTTCTCATGCTGCCTTCATAAACATCCATGTTTTCATTCAGCAACAATCATCAGTTTCCATATCCTGTGCATGTGTTCCTTGGAAATTTCTGGGAATGCATACCGTCATCCAGAAGCCACTCAAACATTTTTTTCTCTGGCCTTGAGCAAGTGTGTACTCAAACTTTTCCTTGCCTATAATGCGTGGATGAAATCTGACAAAAATTGAGGTACTTTAACACATTTTCTCCTCTCCCCATTCCACGTTCATCTTTCAGATAACTCCTATACATTTTTAAAGATTTAACACCTCATTCACTACAAAGACTTGTAACCAAAACGTTCAGACTAGTGTGAATTAAGTAGGCATGAAAGCATCTTGCATTCCAAAAATAACAAACCTTGATAACCAGTGACAAGATCCACAGAAACCAAGCTGGTAAACAGTATGCAGTGCGTTGCTTGTATCACAAGAAGACCCATAAACAGATAAGGCAACATCAAATATGACTTGTCAGCAGAAGACAAAAATACTCTGGCAATGGGATAATAACAAGGTTACCACATCCCATGTGCCACTCCTCTTGGTATTAGCCCAACAGGAAGATAAGACTGCAGCCACAAAGATTCCCAGAAGGAGCAAAAGATGGTTTTCAGCAACCTTGCCCAAGATTTATGGCAGCTGAAGTAAGCACAATTCTGAACTGTTTGATCCTGAGAGGGAAACTGAAAACAGTTCTCTCAAGCCACCAGTTCATCATCACCAGTCAGGAGGAAGCCAAAAAATCAAGTAAGGACTCAACACAGAGTTCCTTATCCCCCATGTTTCCCTCAAGTGATTCTGGCCCTACCAGGTGGATGTGTGTATCTACTGTATGTGGCTGTGAGAGCGTGAGCAGGTGAAATCTGTGAGGGAGTGAGAGAAATCAGTTCTGTTTAATACCACCTTTCCCTCCCGTGAAGTCTCACACCAAGCTCTGCTGCCCTATTTCCCCACACACCCAATTACCTTTAAAAATAAATGTTGTAAAATAAAAATAAATGAAATAAAAATAATAATTCCTTACTGGAAAATGATTCATGGATGTTACACTCAATTTCTCTCAACATCTTAAAAAGAGCAATCATCTTTAAGAACATGGCTGTAGAAAGTATTAACTGAAATATTTTTATAAAATTTAGAAACAAACTGATCTACTGCAACGAGCAAATGGGGGAATACTTAATGTTTTTTCATCCCTGAAGCAATGCACAGAACAAATGAAGGGAAGTCTAACATCCTGAATTTGTAATGAGAGTTCATCTTTTGAACAACCATTTCATCATGAAAGAACATGTTTGAATGAGTTCTCACTTTCTGTATTATCAACCAGCCATTGCCTGCACCACAACTTTAAGCTTACACAAGTCTGAATTACCTTTTATTACAAATCTATTAAATAATTTTTGCCACACTTTTCATAATGCAGTGTTATCTCAGTGAAAACTTCGTCTCCTTTGCAGCTCAAAAAGATTATCAGATAGAACATCTGCTCTTAACAATGTTGAGCTACTGGAAAAGTAGGAAATATCCAAGTAATTCATAATGCTTTGTATGTTCTTTTTTAAGGCCTCGATCACTGCTGTGCCATACCTGGAGAAATACAAAGAATTCTATAACCCAAATCTCTGAAGTGGCAGATTGTGCTGTTACCCAGAGGGAGGACCCACGAAGGCACCTATTTTACGTTTTCACATTCACTTTGACCTACAGCCTCTATCACCACAAGCTCCCTTTAATCCTAAATGCAATTAAATGTCACAACTACTGTTGAGCAAATACAGCTGGAGCTTGTGAATCATTCTGGTGAATGTCTGGAACCCCCCAAAAAAAGCTTACAAAACACTTTTAGGCCTATTACTCACACAGATAGGAATCTTTTAATTAAATCTATTCAAACTGTGACGATAAAAGCAGCAGCTTCCATGTCTGACGGGTTTGCTTTACTCAAGATTTATCAACTCCTTGCAGTTTCACAGCAAATTTGAAAGCAGATGGGCTGATGGTTTATTTTTATGACCTCATGTAATGCTTGAAAGTGTTTCACGAGACAGGATCCTGCAACTCTTTGTAAAATTTACTCTGTCTTAAAACATTCCACCAAACTTCAAGGTAAGGATTTATTTCCAAATACTCACTTTGGTGATGGTCTTTAAAATAGCCAGTCGATCTTCAGGTGGTGGCAAACCCACATAGAGTGTTTTATCCAGTCTACCAGGACGCAGGATTGCCGGGTCAATTATATCTTAGGGAGGGGGAAAAAACAAGGAAAAAAAAATCATCCAGAACTGAGACACACCCTTAGGAAAGCCTACACACGAGAAGGAACACATGCCTAAGTGTACCAGGATTCAAAGAAGCGTTAGTGCTGTGATGTGAAGCTCTGAGCATTGAGGTAGCTGACTGAAGTAGTTTCATCTTTGTCAAGTAGGAGTCTCTACTGCAGTTAAGCTGCATCTGCTCAACGATGGCTCATAAATACCGGTTTCATCTCTTCACAAATGAACACAACTCTATATCTGGCAGTACAGAACTGGAACATTTTTTCTGAGGAATTCCACATTAACTCATAACAGTTTGTTCTATTGGAAGGACCTCTTACCTGTATTGCAAATCTGCTTGAAAGGGACAGAGATAAATCAAGAATAACAAGTACACAGGGCCAACCATAACCATCCACATGTAAACTTAATTTTACTGGTCATTTGCATCTCTATTACACACTAGTTTTCTTAATGGTAAAATAGGAGATCCAAGTACAGCATTTGTTTCCCAGGAAGAACTGCAGACTCCAAATTTATTATGTGTGGAGAAGCAAGAAATTGTTTTAATTTATTATTTCAATTTATTTTGCGATAAAATTATCATAAATATTTCTAGACAACCATTCAAAACTTAAATATAACAGAAACGTGTAGCAGCCTTTTAGCACCACAGGCTGTGGACTGAATATCCACAAACAATAAGTCAGGATATACTGACTACTGGTATAACAAGAGATACAAACAAGGCACATAACCTGTGAAGGGCCTCAATTCCTGTCTGTACTTCAGCACAAACTGCCTGCATGATGTTTCTAAAGGCTTCTCCATGCCCTATTTGCCCACCTTCCAAAATCCAATAATGATATTAACTGCTCTGTTTCACTAAGGAATTCTACTGAGTCACCATCCCTGGAGGTATTTAAAAGATGTGTAGATGGTGCTTGGGGACACAGTTTAGTGGTGGACTTGGTAGTGCTGGGTTAACGTTTGGACCCGAGGACCTCAGAGATCTTTTCCAACCTAAATGATTCTATGACTTTATGATATCCTACATCTACAGTAACGTGAACAGCAAAGTCACAAAAGCACCCACAGAAGATATAAATAAAACTGTACTTTTTCCTATAACAGACTGGGTTTAAGTATGTGAATTATAAGGATGTGTGAGGTACCTACTGCCAGAACCTTTCCCAAAAGTAACAGTTGATAGTTACATTTAAGTCTTAAGCGGGAAATCACTCGTTACACCCTCTTGACAAAACAGCTGACAGATAAACTACATGCATTTGTGTTTATCAGCAGTGAAGAACTGGGAAAAGTGAAGCTGTTGATCCTTATTCAACAGATGTTTTAAAGAAAAGAAAACACCACCCAAGCCCTAGAACAGTAGGATGGAACCACAGCTATCCCTTTTTTGCAAATGAAAAAAAGCTTGTTTAACACTTGTCAAGACTTGAATACCTGATCCTACCACAATATAGTCTTGATTCACTTTTTAGAGATGCTCATAGCCTTGTTCAAGTTACTCTCTGACTTATGCTTAAAGGACAACTCCATTATCTTTCTCTTGGACAAAAACATATTTTTTTTTTCCCATGATATAGCAGTCGTGTGCAGAAGCATCTATGGAGGCAAAAATCAACTATTGCAAATGCAACAACAAAAGTGGAGAAAAAAAAGAATGCCTTGATGTATTAATTTAATCCAGACCAGATAAAACAAGAGTTAAACAGAATCCCTGCCAGAGCAGGCCAGACAAAAACATGTTACTTATATGTTTGTGCACAGTTCTATGGGACACTTCATCTTGCTTTGGCACAAGTACACTTTCCTGTTTTTGTGGCTTTTTTTGTACAGAAGTCTTGTCACGTTATTAATATAAGATGACAAAGTTCCTCAACATCAGAAAAAATACTCTCAATAAGGACTTGCATTACAACACCGTGCGCTTGACAATTTTCCCATTCTGAAGTTCCACAAGCTCTTTAAAATGTTAAGCTTGATACACAAAATACTGTTTCCATTTTGCATGCTGAGAACGTGGTACTTGCCATGCTTTTTGTCCAACAACATGAGGTCAGTGAACCGTCTAAAGATGCATTCATCTTTTTGTGATAACATTGCCCGCATGTTATCTAACTAGATAAGCTGCCCTAATGGTGGTTTACAACAACAAGGCCACACCAAAGCTTAAAACACAGATCTACACTCCCCATCTCCTTAGGAATCCATTCACTTCACTCTTCTGGTTGAGATGTGGGCCTGAGGTTCTTGAAAATTCATGTCACGTAAACCAGAAAATTAATATTTACTTGTTGGACAAATTCACTCATTAGATGCACTTCATATCCACTTAAAAAAACCGAATAATGTTCTCCTATTGGGAATTTCAAAGCATTCCACCCTGATAAATCATAAGGCTCTCTCCATACATGTTATCTCTAAACTTATCTAAACGAAAGAGAGTCAACTCATTTTAGATACATTTAACATTTTAATGAAGTTAAGGTAGTTATCACAGATACCTCTTTCAGAGCCTGTTATTATCTCTCAAGTTGGAAGGAAAGCAAAGCATGGAAATGTGATAAAACACAACACTCCTTTTTCCAAGTGGTTGTCTCACAGAGAGACTACACTTCTACTAAGAGAAATGTCCAGTTAATAATTTTCTGTCTTTCTGATGTGGTCAGTGGCGTTGACTATGTCATTAGAAGACTCTGCATCATTTTCCAAATAATTTGACAAAATTACATAAGAAGACATTTGGAGTACATCCATCCCTTGCTTCACTTTTTAAGGTTAAAACAGGCACTAATCTTTAGAGAATTATATAGTATTTCAGTTTGCTACACTGCTCTTCAAACTACTGCAAAATTTTACGGAATCACTAAATTCCATTGAAGGTATCTTTGCATGAATTCCTATATTGTGACATTCTATTGTTGTATAATAGAACACTCACTTCCCGTTGATTATTCATGTCTTAACTCTACAGGAGTCAATGTTTACAGAAGTTCAGTGCATACCAGCAACAAGGACTACTGTGCTGAGCTCATCAAACTTCTCCTATACTCACTAGAGCTTTTAAAATCACATTTGAAGTACATGAGGTCTAGGCCCTCGCATCTGTGATGTCCTGAACCTCAGGCTCAGAAGCCCTAAAAGGCTTTCTGAGACTCCAGATGTGAACACTGTAGTTAACAGCTGAAGTTACTGTGAAAGATACTTAACATTCAGGGGCTGCTGAAAGGCAGAAATATAATTTGTGTGAATCAGAGCTGTTATGAAAGAAATTGTTCCATGCCTCACATATTAAGTGCTTTTCTTAGATCTTATCATGCCTTTAATTCAGCAACATGTATAAACAGGTAAAAACATAACAAACAATGCCCAAAACTAAAATGTAACTATTGTCAAAGACTGAAGATTTTGTCATTGTGTTTCAAAACATGTGCTTCAGGTGAGTAGCTCTAGGAAACCAACAAACTTGCTGGAAGAAAAACAGAACTCACTGAAACCAGGACCACGCTCAAAGACAAGAGCAGACGGGGAATTTTACAAGAATCAATTAAAAAAGCTACAGGAAGAGGCCATGAATAAAAGCAAAGACATCATCACACTTCACATCAAGCTTAAAAGCACTGTCAGTTTGTAGTGTTTCACTTGGTTCTTGTCTGTGTCCTCATGTTACACACAGTTCCTTAGATCCCAGGTAAATGCTGCTGATGCCTCGGTCAGCACTCTAAGAGTTTATAAATGTCCAAAGCCTGGGGAAGTAAGAGAAGAGCAGAAAGCAGCAGTATCTGCTGAAACTCACATTGATAACTAGAAATTTGTGGGACATTATAGGCATTATTTAACAGTGGTACTTGATGGTTTTGTAGTATTTAATCTCGGATTCGGGGAAGGAAGTAGACTGAAAAAGAATATAATTATTGTGACCCATAAAGGTTCTAACAAGACAAGACATTTCTGACTCCTTTTTTTTCCCTCTCTCTAATGACATTGAGTGCTTTAAAAGTTTAATCCTGTTCAGACAGAGCTTGACATTGGTTCTGCATTTAGGTGGAAAGAGACTGTGTTGGGAATACTGCATCCCTGCTAATTTAGGAGGAGTCAAGAAATATCTACAAAGGACTTTCAAAGTCACCAAGTAAATGCAAAAAACATTCAAACATCCTGCTTTTTGGGGCACATCAAAGGCTTATTTCAGCACTGCCAGAATAAGAATCACCACTTGCAGACCAATCTACTGTGCCTGCCCTTTTGGTAGGAATTAGAGCCTTCCAAGTCCTTAAAGGCTCTTCTAAAAAAAAGAAGTTGCCAGTCTCCAGCCATGGGGTATATAAAGCACCACCATTTCACAATAATACCTTGTCACAGATGCCAGCACCTCACTGGAACTGCTGTGCCAGGAACATACCTTGGTGGCAAAAGTGGTTGAGCCACTGCTATCCTACTGCTATTATTATTATTATTGTTGTTATTGTTATTATTTAATAACAGTCTCTGAGACTACAGTGCTGACAACATACACTAACAGTCATGAACAGTACCAGCAAACAACTATCAAAGCTACCATGCCTGCAACCACTCTAAAAGAGAAGTGTCTTGAAAAGCCATTTTCTCTCCCAGTAAGTTATACTGACATGGATTAAAACCTATGAGACCTCACACTTCACAGTAGTACTATATTCTTCAGATTTATGTAACACAATCCCCCCAGCAGCACCTCTCTTCACCATAACTATGACAGAAAAATCTGTCATACCAAATGTCAGACTTAAAAGACCTTTTCAGGCACCACAACTTTTATTGGTTGTGGGAATCATTTAAATATAGTAGCCAGTATAAGCTATGCCTCTCCTAGAACAGACACTACCTGCAGTGTGCTCCTATTAACTAACCAGACCATACCAGAAATATTTAATTTGGTGAGCACTGCCTCTTCCCTAAGACCCATAAAAAGTGCATAAACTGAGAAAAATCGCTTCCCCAATTTAACCCCAACTTCAGTAGAAGTTGTTCTGAGAAAAGCTGCATAAACTGAAAACTGTATTTTCTCACACTGACAATTTGCAGATAGCACAGGAAAAATTCATGGTCTAAACCTATCCAAAATGTTATTCAGACACACAGCTGATGTCCTTCTGAAGCAAGAGATCCATCCTATCCAAACTGCATGAATAACTCTCTCCTCTAGCAGAAGCTGCATGTGCCAAGCTTGGCAATTCAGAAAAAATTATTTTATTATGTTGGCAAAACAACTCTTTGTATCTTTATCAAGATGCAATTGATTTCAATTTACAGAATTTGCAGCTACATTTATACCCTTTAATGGGATGATTATATTTGTTATCCCTGCCTTTGCGTTTTCTTTACATTTGGTATTTTTACCTCAAATTCACTTTTTTTCTCCATCGATGTCACTGACTAGTAATACTGATTTCATGCCTCACAAATTTTCCAGCTGCCCTCAAATATTAGTCCAAACCTCGTTACTAAGGGAAGTTTTGTAATTTTAACTATTTCTGTATGGTAAAAGAGTATATCTGCTACTGCAGCTGAACAAGGCAACAGAAAAAAAACTGAAAAAAAAAAGAAAGGAAAAAAGAAAAAAAGATCCTCAAACCATTCCAGAGGTACTTTATAACAACTTAATGGTAAAGATGAGTACAGTATAAGGCTTATAAAGGGAGGGATTAACAATTTCACAGATTTCAGATATGCATGAAAATGAGACCCATAAGTACTGAATCAGTGTAAATCTAAACCATGGAATTAGGACAAACCTGCCCCACACAAGTATTCATATCCTGAAATGAACATCTGAGCAACATTTATTCTAACCTGGCCCTTGTAAAGCCACTGAAGTGTTGCATTCAGCTGCCTCCACAAAAGGAATCATGAGCTCAGAACGTTGCCACATACACAGACCAGCCCTAAAAGTACCCGCCTCGTGTACAACCTGCTGAGGTGGCACTGCAGGAAGGAAAGCTGGATGCTTCCTCAACTTCAGAAGTGTTGGAATTCCCAGCCCAAACTACCAGTCAGAGATAATGACAAGTCAGTAATTAGATACAAAGCCCTTGAGAAACATTAATAAATAAGGCTGCTTGATATAAATGCCTGCGCTAGCATAACTAATTTAGGGAGAGATCTCTTTCCTAAGGCAACCTGATGACACCGGTAAGAACACCCTTGGTACATCCAACTGCATCTATATATAGATGGGCTACATTGTATAACCTTATTCTCTATTCTACATTGGATTGGAGAGGTCAGGATCATCAAATTCATGCCAGGAAAATTTACCACTTTAAATCAAAGAATTGGTACAAGCAGATATAGATTTAAGCACCTACTGCTCATCCTTCACCATACAGAAGGCTTTTGAGAGTCTCTTGTGATACCAAGAATTCAAGAGATAGGAAAATTTTCCTCAAATCTCTGAAGCATTTGACCATTGGAAAAAACCAAAAATGCCTCATAGTTGCTCATTTAAGCTGATTTCAGATCAAATTTCCTTAATTCATAGGACCCAAGTAATCTGACAAGTTTTTTAACTTTCTCATCTCCTGATTTATATCCAAAATAGCAATGCTACTATTTTGCCCTGTTAAGCCATTTCTCAGTAAGATCCTGCACCTTGTCCTTAGTTAATGCAGGTCTGAAATAACTGTGTCAGTGTTATTAGTAATTTGCCAAATACCTGTTCTAGGTGCAAAGTTTCTCTCAAAAATTCTGGTACCCAAACCAGTATGTTTTTAACAAGACATATGAGTAATCCTGCATTTAATTTCAGCTGCAACATTCCAAAAAGTGCTCATAACCAAGGAAGTGCAACATCTTCATGCATGTTCCTTTCTAAACTGCTAACAAATTCCTTTACTTATGACTCTCAGCTCCAGATGGAATTCAAATTCAGGATGAGCCAAGTTTCTTGCAATGTATAAAACAAAAGACTTCTCCATAATACAAAGATGCAGAACGTTGCTTGTAAAAAAACATGACATTTGTAAAGCAGATGTCAGTGTTCAGCTTATTAACTAAGAAGATGCTGCTGGAATTGCAAAAGCTACCAAAAATTGAAGAGCCAGCAAGGGAGCACAGACAGCTGTTAATATCAAAGCCTGACAGAACATGAGGAAACAAGAGAACAACTTCAGCCTAAGGGAGCCTAGTTTGGAATATGGAGCCCGGGAAGCAAAATATAAGCAAATGGAAAATGATTTACCATGAGACAAATGCCCCCCTGCAAAAAACCCCAAACTAATGTTGTTTTTGATAGAAAATCAGTGTAAGAATTAAAAAAATACATAAATTACATTTTAGTTCGCTTTTCTTCTTTTATGTTCCAAGGAGATAATGCAAAGTCCAAAGCAGTCAAAGGTCTTTCAAAGGACTTTGCAGCAATGGTACCACGTGCTAATTTAGACACATTCTAAAGAGGTTGCTTCATCTCACACTGCCACATGAACACGGAACAGATTAACCAAGCAGAAAAAGTTTGGATTTGAGCAGATGCTGTAATTTTAAGTACAGAACAAGGTTAGTTATAGAATTCAAATATTTAAGAACATGTGATTTCATTAGAAGAGAGTCAAGGAGGTCTGATTTCTCCTTCATGATTTTTGGGTCCTTACCTGGCCTGTTTGTGGCAGCCATAATGAAAACCTGCTGACGATTCTCCAGACCATCCATCTCGGTGAGCAGCTGGTTAACCACTCGGACACTGGCTCCTGACTTTAAAACGAGAAATTTGTCAACAAAACTGAGGGAACAGTGGGAATGTGAATGTTTCAAAGTAAAAGAAACAAAAGATCTACTGGCTCCCTGCACTGAAATACTACTCAAAGAAAAAGTTTCTTTTTCACACTTTCACTGTAGCTGCACTCTGGATTCCTTCTATCATACTCTGAGCATGTTTCCATCCCAAATTCATGCTATCTGTACACCTGACACAGACTTTTAACATGTGGCAAACCTCTTCTTTCCAATTAAAACTAAAGTGCTCACTTAGAGAACTACATATAAATATTTACACTAACTGTTCTGCCATCTACCTCAAAAAGACAACACAAAATTTCTCAATATTCATTTTTTTGAGGAGAAAAGAAGTTCTCAAACATTTAAACCTCTAAAACAAGAGTATCAGATGAACTATTTAGAGTTAAATGTTAACTCCACAGTAGTGACATCCTTATAACCAAATTCAACAGCTTAACCTGAATTTCTCTGGATATTTTTTCCATATATGTGTACTAAAAAAAAAGTATTAAGCTTTATAAAACTTGACCAACATATTTTTCCTCAAGTGACAGAAAGCCTAAGAGATTGCTTTTCTTGTGAGATACTGATACCTTCTGGGCTAAAAAAACATCCAACAAAACAAAACAAAACAAACCCCACAAAAACAAAACAAAACAAAAAACCCTGTAACTTGGATTATTTATTTATGGAGATATTTTAAGACACACTCACTTCACGGTCAGACCTCCGAGGGCACAAAGCATCGACTTCATCAAAAAATATAACACAAGGGGCTGAATTCCTGGCACGCTGGAATACCTGACGTACAGCACGTTCACTTTCACCAACATACTGAAAAAAAAAAAGAAATAAAAGACAAATTACATTGAAAAAATGTAAGACATGGAGATTTTACTTGGGTAAAAAAAAATATCATAGTTCTAAATAGTATTTGAGGTACTTTGCAAGGGAGAAATGCAACATACTAACCAGTTTGCTTCTGGTAAGAGTCTGTTGTCTCTGTTTCCCTACTGATCAAGATTTATGCAGGAACTAATTATCACTAGTTCACTTTTTACAGTTGTCAGTACATTCAGAGTTTAATAGAATTCCCACTTTCAGGGGACTAAATGTAACTTGCCATCCTTCTGGTGATGAGAACTAACAAATACAGTCTTAATTAAGGACCTTGTTCCACTATTCACAAACAAAGCCAGTGAGCAATGTGAACACAATGAACAGCTGAAGTTCATACAGCAGTTGCCTGAAGACACGGGCTTGGCAGGAGGGAACTGAAGAATCAGCCAGAATTTCACTTTGAATGGTGAACTGTAGGGGCAGAGGCTGCAAAACTGTAAATGCAAACACTTAATTTTTATCACACAAACATGTTTTGATTCACTTAACACAGTCCCTGAGTCACAGCCAACCATTTTTGCTGTGTTCCACCAGGAAGCAGGGCTCCTAATTAACGTAAGTGCTGTATTTCCTGCCTGTATCAGTACTTGAAATACCCATAAATAAGTGTTTAGGAAGAGATGAATCAAATCCAGTATGTTGATTTTAGCTTCCACATTACTGATAAACAGCTAACTGCCATGGTCTTTCGAGATGTGGACTGCAGACATCTTGGTCAGTTAAACACACTCTCTTGACTGCAAAAGAGACTGAAGTTATATCACAACACTTCTAAGTCCAGTGCTGCAAAAATTTGAACTAGAGTACTATTAACTGTTGACATTGAAAATCTACATGCTACATAAAAGCACTGATGCATTTAATTGGTTATTTAGATATCCTACTTCAGTCAAGAAGGCTCCATCTGCCAGGAAATTTAAACCAAGAAATAAACTTAAACAACACAGATGGCTTTTTCCTTTTCACATGAACAACTTCACTGCTAAAAACTTGAAGCAGAGGTTAAATAAAGGCAACGTCAGTTGTACCAGTATCAGTTGTGTAATTACCAGGAATTTTGCTTGCCCCGCTTTGGACAAGAATTCCATAAATAACCAAAGCACAATGATTTGCACATACCATATTTAGCAGCTCAGGACCTTTCACAGATATGAAGTTCAGTCCAGACTCGTTGGCCACGGCCTATCAAAAAGGCAAAGAGAGATGCATATATATAAAAACACACATTTATCAGGGCTTCTTTGGTTCTGTCCATGGAGCAATAACAAATATAAGGGAAAGAACACAGTTATCAACTGTTTGTAAAATACAGAAAACAGTACAAAGCATAATTACATGCAATTAAGAGTGGGAGGAGAGCAGGGAATTTAGCAAGGTGTTCTCTCTTTGATGAGGCAGTGTTCCAGATTCACACCCCATCCCCCCTCATATCAGCTAAAGAATTCTCAGTAATTACTGGGAGTTAAGGAGATATGAAACTACATAAGAGCATCTAAAGATAAAGGTGAGTGACAAACTGAAACCTGAACAATTATCTGCATTTACATGGACAGCCTGTAAGAACTGAAATGCTCATGAAGGAAAACAAAAGTATTTTCAGAAAGGTAAATACAACAATTACATAAATATAGTAGAGTGTAGAGTACTTCCAAATACATAATTTAGTTACAGTGAAATATTCCATAGAAGTGGTTATTCAATAGAGCTTCTTCTCATCCTTGCTTCTTTCTTCTCAACCAACTTATTCCTTCAAGTTTTGCAGTAATTCCCTCTCAATTCAAGCAAAACTGTAACTTTATGACAAGAAAATCAAATAACTTCAGCACAGAGGCCTGAATTTAATGTTCTGACGAGAACTGGTGCAAAAGCCCAACTTTTGGCACTACCACCCAGACTCAGTTAAAAATACTGGAGAATCTTCTTGAAGTGCATGGTTTTGTAGGAGTGACTGAGTCCAGAAAATGCCTTACCTTAGCTAACAGTGTTTTGCCACATCCTGGAGGCCCTGCCAGCAGGACACCAGCTGGAGTAGTCAGGCCCAGAGCTTTAAACTGCTCCGGGTTTCGCACAGGCGCCTAAAAAGAAATTATCACCGTCATCTGTGACACAAAGCTAACATGAAACTTTTAATTTCAGGCACAGTTGAATGAAAAATCGTTAATCAGCAAGTTCTTTATTCCAATTCTTTACAGGCTAAAAGAATAAAGAGTTATTGGCATCTTATTATCTTGCACTAATAAGTACCCCCAAACGGGAGAAGTATCGTTACTGAGAGGCAAAGATTTTATTTACCCAAGTTCTAATCTTAAGGTATTAGTGTTAAGAAACCCTCTGACTGGCAGCAGAACTGCTGAGCTTCCAGCTAAGCAGCCTCCAATTCTTTGTTTGGCAGTTGCATAACCAAGGTTGTTGGTATAACACTTTTAGACTACTAAAGACTGAGCGACACAAACACACTGTAAGCATGAGTACAGAGAGCAAAATGTTAAATACATGCCCTTGTAACAAATTTTAAAGCAAATTACAGAAGCCTAACTGTTTTAAATAAAGATGTTGCAAAATTTCTAGTCTGTAGCACGTTAGAACTCATGAGCAGAACATTATGACTGAAATAAACAGTAAAACCAAACAGTTTTATTTCCTACATAAGGGGAAGTGCAAAAAGTCTTTGAAAATAAGGTTCAGACATACCAATATTGCCATAGTCAGCTCCTCCCGAACATCCTCCAGGGCTCCAATATCTGCCCATGTCACATCAGGGATTGTGACAAAGCCTTCTCTCTTGGCAGAGGGCTGCACTGATGACAGTGCAACAATAAAATCATTCATCTCAATGCACAGCTTCTGCAGCTGCTCCTCAGGCAAGGGGTCTTGCTTCTTCAGCAAATCCAAAAGTCTCTGCAATTCATCCTTAGGGATCATGGAAAGGAAAACAAAAAGATTATGCACTAGACTGGACTTTAAGAACTATTTTAAGGGGTTTTGCAAAGCAATACTTCAACTATCAACCACATATTTACATTATTACGTTGCAGCAATTTACATATCTTATATGTACTGTACATAATACTGATAAAAACGTTCCAGGAAAGCTCTTTGCACATTTAGCACATGTGAAAGCACTGAGCTGAGGCTAAAATCTTGATTTAGATACACAGAAGCTGAGCTAGCATGTGTATTTTGCCTTCTAATTCTTCCTACTGCTCCTCCCACACCAATAAGGAGAAAGTTAGTTCCACGCTGAAATTTCTGAACTATGTATTATTTTTATGTATTAATTCTGGTTTTAACAACAAACTGCTTTCAAGAGAAAGTGAAAAACTCTCCTGAACAGCACAATTTCAACAATTTGCAGAAATTTCAGTTACGAGTAAACCTTTGAAACTCTTAACACACTTGTAGAATACACACTTTTATTTAACACGATCTGATTTCAAGTCACCAAGTCATTTCCTCAGCCTGATTAGACCTAGCTTTGTAATCAAGCCCTGACAAAGTCTGGGCAAGCAGAATAGAGAAGCAGGGTAATGCTGTCCCACGTTGCAGGCCACAGTGACCCAAGGAGGCAAGTTCCAGCTTCCCCAGTCAGTTCCTTACTGGGGAAACTACCCTAGAAAATGCTTGATTGAAAAAATTTATACCTTCACAACATAAATACATAAATACTGTTCTAATACAGAGAGGCAGTATCAAAGCAAACTGGTACTGCACCACAAGTAAAACTGTATCAGGATTTTCATTATAAGATAGAGGGAGGAAAAAATAAAAGTAAAAATTCTGTGACGTTTCAACATTTTTCCTACAGCCGCATACAGGAAAAGTATCACTTCCTATCAGTTTCAACTAGGAGAGCTCTACAACTGACCACAAAGAAATAGAAGTCTTTATAGTGCCTGATATCCCTCTTAAGCCCTCCCTCCTCCTCTTAACAGAACCATTAAGAGAAACTCTGAAATAGCCAAGACCACTGGGTTTGTTTACTTGAATTGTGTGAATGATTTTTAAAGGTTTTGTATGTTTATTTTTCCATTATAAACATAATACAAGGGTTTTAATGACAATACCCTGTATTAGGCTATGTCAACCTCCTGCCAGCTATCAAAATATGGCTTTGTTAGGATTAGACTTCCTCATTCTCAATGACCCCTTTGATGATGGTGATGTTGATAAAAGCTGCAACTACCTGCCCTTCCCCACTTTCTTTTGGCTGCATCGGGCCCCAGGAAACACTGGGAGGTTTGCAGTATGGTTATGTTACACTAATACAAAGGCTTACTACAGCTTTTTTACACTGGTTTTTGTAATTACAGTAACAGTTTTCTTTGCCAGTCCCTCTAAAAACAGAATCTAAGTGCAATGTGGATTTAAGCCTACTTTGTTTTACTTCTCCAGGCAAATCTTTAGGAAGCCTGCACATTATAAATGCACATACAGACTCCAAATTTTGAGAAGTAGGCCCAAGGCTTTCTATATAAAGTTGTTGTGCTTCACTAACTACATCATGTTACTTGGGCCACAGAATAATTCTGGCACTAGAAATGCTATTTTCTGCAACAGAGTTCCAGCTGTCCTGCACATTAACAGCTCATCTCTTCCTCGAACATACTATAGGTACTAGGCACAAATTTGATTTACCTCAAGTAATCACACATCTGGAGGGAAAACACAGACTGCTTAAATACTTTATCAGGTCAGGGAAGAACCCCGGGCATCATAACAGATATTTCACTGTGGGCACAGCAAGCAGCTTGTGCAGAAAACTCAGTGCCAGCCTACTATTTTTAAAATTCTGTTAACAGTTGATACACTTTTGAAGAGAGATACAGCTGCCCTTTTAGCCTCTGCTCTGCTAGAAAACAAAACAACACAGTACAAACACCAACAGAAAAATCCAATGGGAAAACCACACCTTGTACAAAACGTGAACGTTGACTTTTAGGAGGACTGGGTTTTGGAAGCCACTTGTTCAGACCCATTACATGGGTCATTCAGCTCCTGTCTTAGTAGCTGACAGCTCTAAATCTCAATTAAATATTACATTGGCCATAGATGTTTGAGAATTCATGAGCGATGACTTTTACAACTATAAAATGCTTCAAGGAATAAATACCTTAGGAGGAAGTTCCAGTTGTTTGGTGCCCTCTTCCACCAGGATGTCTGTTCCTGTTCCCATGCTTTCTTCAGCTGTGTTTCCTCCAGCCTGTGCGTGTTTCCTTCTCTGCTCCTCAGATTTTATCAGGACCCTGTTCACTGTGCCCATCGCTGCCTCTCGACACAGTGCCATCAGATCAGCTCCCACATAACCCGGAGTCAGCCGTGCCAAGTGACGGAACTCAAAGGACTCTGGGAGCTTAAGCTTTCGACACAGCGTCTGAAGGATTCTAATTGAGTAGGGAGAATAAAAAAAAAGAAAAATGAGGCTGTAGCTTTGGTTTTTTAGCATATATATAAACAAACAGTACGGATTTAAGGACTCTTTCAGTCCCCATGAACTGAAAAACTACAGTGGGAAGTTTCACTCAACTGTGCAGTAACAAACACTGAAATCCACAAAGATGTGCTATGGATTTCCTTTTAGTTCTTAAAAACTAACAGCATCAACCAGGCAATACCAATCAGTGGGTAAAAGCCAGTTTTGGTGAATTTAAGTATTATAGATTCTTTAAACTTTAGCTTATGATTCCAAATCAACCGGGTAAGTCTCAGACTGTACCACAGAGATGCACTCAAGTTATCCATTAAGATATTTAACCTTGTATTCCTCACTACACTAGTCGGCACAGTCTGTTCCATCCCACTTTTAGTTATGTATTGAAGAACACTCATGACAACCTATTCTGCAAGGAGCAAATGAAATCAGACCGTGTGGTGCTCTATCTTTTGACCTTCAGTATCCTTCCCTGGCCATTCTCAGTGGAATTTGTCAGCAGGTATTTCCTGGATCCCCAGTAAAACTTCCAACAGTTTTATTGTGCACACAGCTCATGTGTTACCTCATCCTCATTCAAAAGCTAAAGTTACACCTAGTTATGTAGCTCCCTCACTAACACAAAACAGCTTTATGTAACTGCCAGTGAAGTGCTACGCTTTGCACTTTTTTTTTAAATGGGAGTTTTTTCACTCTGTAGCAAGGCTGAAGCTTTAAAAACCTCCTTTAAGGTCCATTAAGACTTCTGGCTGCTCTCCGAGCCAAGGACAAGTGAAAACTAAATGACTGGTCAAAAAAAAAAAAAAAAGGCATAAGCCAATGTCACTGCACAGAAACTGGCAGAAGAACTCTGAGGAAAGGGATCATATCAACTTGTTTAAAACAGGAAAACATCACTTCATTGGGAAAATATTTTAAAGAGGCAGCACAAACCAAAGATACTTTCTAGTTCCAATGAAACTAGTTTAAATTATTTCCAGATCAAGTAATGAAACTACAGAAAAGTCAAGAAAGAAACAAGTGATTAAGCTATTCAAAACTCTGAAATTACAATGTTTCATCTGTTTGCCTTCCCCACTGCTAAGAGCCATCCTCTTTCCTTTGAAGCTTTATTAGTGATATTAGTGTGGTTCTCAAGAATTTTTCAACCTGACAGCAGCTGTAGCTAATTAACTGAGTCAGAGTGCAAAAAGTTAAGAACTATAAATGGCTTGTTCTGACTTTGTGTCCTACAGATATTATTTTCCTTCATGGGCTTCATACACGTACAAGAAAACACTGCAAGTAAAGCAAGACCTCCAGATCCTCATCTTACTCCACCCTGCTAAGGCTGTGGAACCTCAGCTAAGCAGTTCAAAGCTTGCCTTCAGCAAGACTCATTTATCCTAAGTCAGCACACTGTAAGGGTTTCTGTTTCTATATGACCCTTTCATTTTAAAATAAAGGAACAACACCATCCCCACACTCCCTGGCAAAACAAAACAAAACAAAACAAAACAGAAAATCAGGGGAAGCATGGGGAGGGAATAATTTAAAAAAAAAAAAAATCAAAATCAACAGTTCCTGTAAGCTTACACCTCCAGGAACACAAACAATTGTACAAAACAATAACATGAACAAATATGACTACTCTCCACCAGTGAACAATCTCTACACACTGCAAAGACTTTGCCATTCACAACTGCTGTCCTTCAAAACAGTGCTGTTTCTGGGAATATGAATTTTAATATGATCCTAAGAAGTACCACAGAATCAGAACTCCCATCAGTTAACTCTTTAGTTCTGCCTCTAACAATCTGCATGTTTTCCCACAACAAAGAGGAACATAATTTCTACAGGGCTGCAGCTCTGGAGGAACAAGGGAGGAAAAAAAAAACCCAAACAAAACCCAACTTAGAAATATGATTAGATGAGGTAGAAGAAACTTATCCTTTAACCTTCCTTTCCTTTCTATAACAAGATAAGCCCCAGCTGTTTTCAAACTTCCCTTCCTGTGTTTTCTGCTGTTGTGGAAATGAGTAGCAGTTCCTTTTTAATTAAGAAAGCAAAAATAGATTTATTACTTTTAAGTTAGTCTGACAGTCACAGCTCTTTGGGTAAAAAAGGGCCAGTTACACAACAGAGGATGCAGCTCAGCTGAATGCCTGGACTGGTGTATTTCCACGAGGACTGGAATGAAGAATCTAGGCTTGTTGCTTAAGGTATGTGCTTGAGAGGACCAACAAATGGGCTATACTGAATTTAATGGTTCCATAGGGAACAGCAAAGATAGAATGTTAACTTCCTGAAAAACAGAAAATATACATTTGACTCCATCATCTATACTGTTAAGGCACTTGAAAACCCATTAACATAATGCTAAAAGCAGATTTGCACACAAGAAAGGAGACCACTCCAAATGTAGACAGAGCTTCCAAGACAAAGAGTAGATGCACACAATGTCTTCTGCGCTTTTCAGAGTGTGCTGATCCACAGGTGTGTACAGGCACAAATAGGACTAAACACAATAAAGTACTTTTCCTTAATTTGTATGTCAACTTACACATTACTGCCTTAACTACTAATTAATCACAAAGAAGCTTAAAGTTCGTAACACGTACTTTTCTCTCGCCCCTTCATCCGGGATCCCTAAACAAATTTCTCGGTCAAATCTCCCAGCTCTCCTCAGCGCAGGGTCCAGTGAGTCGGGTCTGTTTGTTGCTCCGATAACAAGGACCTGGGTAGTGGCAGCCACATTATTCAAGTCTAAAGGAAGGAAGGAAGGAAGGAAGTTAATACTCATACTCACTGTCCCAACTTTGTTCCGGTATCTGTGGGACTGTTTCTGTAGCACACGATAACACTCAGCACAGATAAACTGACCAACAGTCACTGCTGGTCATCCTTATTTCTACTACCCAGAACTTGCATTTTGAATCACCAAGTAAAAATAAGCATTTCAAATTAAATTCAACAGATATTTCCATTAGTTCTGCTTATGCAACAGATAGGCTTACATAATGCTAGACAGACCACTGTGAAAATAACATCAAATTTATAAGAGGCTTCCCATCACTCCCCACAGTACCAAAACATGAAAAATTATTACCACGAGCTTCTCTAAATAACCACACATCAGTACTGAAGTAAAGCAGACAGCAAGCCTGCTAATCAGAAATTCGAGCTTAGCACAGATGTTCCTGAAACTGACCGTCCATACAAGTCAGGAACTGAGCAACAATCCTCCGCTCCATGTCCTTGGATGCAACTTCTCTTTTTGGGGTGATTGCATCAATCTCATCAATGAAAAGGACACACGGTGCACTGGACTAGGAACAAAAAATATTAATAATTACAAAATGACACTGGCAGGGTGTATTACAAGAAAGAAATTTTTCCTATTCACTAATCTATAGTTATTACTGTAAATCTACTGCACAATCAACTGCTTCTGGAACAATTCTATTGTTCTTTCTGAGGATTTGGAGAGTCACCAGACTATGAAACTGTGCTGAACTGAGGCTATGGAATAATTAAGGCTTGAGATTCAAAATGTCTCTGCCCACTGTTTAAAATTTAAATATACCTCTATGTTGCTTTATGTTTCCCACAAATATTCCATTGTGACTGCCTGATTAAGTCCACAAACGAAAATCACACAAGAAAGGTCTGGTTTGGGTTTTGTTTGTTTTGTTAGTGACATTAGAGCTGTGGAATTTCAAGAGCTAATGTTACTGACACTCATGATGAAACAAAAGGAGCAGTAGGTGGTCATGTAACTTCAAGACTACTACAGAGCCTGACCGTGTTCAAAAAGGAAAAATGAGCCATGAGAAACTCCTACAAGTGTTCTAAAATTCCATGTACTTCCTAAAAAGCCAAGACTAATTCGGAATGATAATTTGTGTAACTAATAGAATGGTGTTTAACTGACAGAAGATTATTAATATTCACATAAAGCACTAGTAGTACAAAGGAATACTTCAGGAAAACACTGGAGTCATCTTGCAAAGGAGTGCCCTATAAAAAAATAGCGTTGCACACCCCATGCACTGGGTGTTATCAGGCAACAGCTGCGCCATCTACTGGTCATTCCCTTTCCCTCTGTCTGACAGGGGAAAAGCCATCGAGATTCCACAGGACCTGCATGATGTGGAATCGTGCCTTTATCCCTGCACAAAAATTGGTACAAAAACGGACTGGAGAACTCCTTAAGTGAATGTGAGAGGCTATAAAAAGTTTTCACACTTAAAAAAAAATCTATATTTATGCATTAGATGTAAATTCTGCAACAACAATTTTTAGAGCAACCTCCTCTCAATCACTCCACACAGAAAAGATATGTAATTTCTAAAAACTCTTTCCCATAAACTATTTAATTTTATTCTAAACAACATCTTAACAAGGCTCTCTAAAAATGAAAATACTGTATGAACTGGAAACATAATAAATTAATGGCTTCACAAGCAATCTTTTTGCCCTGTTTAACCTTCTTTTTTACAGGAAATACTTTAAATACCTACATACAGTCATGAGGGAAAGTAGAAAAATGGAATAAAGTTAGAAAACCATAACATTCTCAGAGGTCAGGAACGGAAAACTGTCTTCATGAAGTAAAACACTAACCACATCTGCATTTGTTTACATTAAAATTATCTCAACCTCTCTCATTTTCTTTGCTTCTTACTATGTCCAGAAATCACACCAAATCAAGACTTCAACTGTAGCTTGTCTCCTGCTCTTATCACATTTGTTCCAAATTTTCTACTTTATACTTAGACCCCCAAAGCCTGAAGTCTTTCACATTCACTCAAATTCCACACCACATTAAACTAGCAAAAAACCCTGTAACAAAAAAGCACAATCAACTGCTTTTACTTTGGTTTTTTATACATCCAGCCAAGCAGCTCCAAATATGTAAATAATTTCTGTTGCTCTCTTTACATTGCTATGATGAACTATCTTTTGTCAAGGCTTCAGAATAGTGAGCTTTGTGCCCTGTGACATCATGACAGTACAATGGAATTCTGGTCACAGGAGGGGAGAGAAGTCATGTGTGCAACAGTATAAGAATTCGCTCACTAAAATTCACCCAAATTCAATCCACAGCAACAAAGTACAAATCTTTACAGAGAAAGAGATAAACAATTCACAGTGTTATTTCCAGTGGGTGTCTCACCACAGCCTGCTCAAACAGTTCTCTCAGTTTCTGTTCAGATTCCCCTGACACTCCAGACACAATCTCTGTTGCAGCCACTTTCAACATTGGGAGCTCGAGTTCCTGGAAGAGACAAGGAATGTTGATTGATATATCCAGAGGTTAGAAATTTGTCTGCAAGGCTGTCCTTGCAGACAAATATTTTCCAATACGACACCTACAAACTACGCAACCAAGACTAAAACCTAAAGAGTTTTTAAAAAAGATAAGTAGTATCATTCAACTTAAAATGGGTCTGAGCCATTTGTCCAAGTGAATGGAAATGGATATTAAAAAAAACCCCACACTTTCCCTAATTCAGTTAAGTGACTGCACTGTCAAACAGCTTCTCACCTTGGTTCCCAACCCAGTCCTTCACAATGCATATTTTTCAGTTTGTGCTTGGGCTCCTTTCTTGAAAAAACTGTTTATTTCTATGCATAACAGTGCAAGACAGGCCCCACCAGGTTTGGTTCCCTTAATCCTGCTCCAGAAATATCTGAGCAGGAGGGTACAATAAGACACTTGTAAAACACACACTCAAGGTTTTCTGCTCTTAAAAATAAATAAATACAATGGTGACTTTGAAAGACTATAGCACAGCAGTGCTACACATAGTTGTGCCCTCACCACACACCAAACTATCCACACCCAACGGTGTCATATGCTCTGAAAATGTCAGGTTGACACAGGCAAGGCAACATCCAGGTTGGGAATTCAGAAACCGACTGGTTAATGGATGCCACACAATGAAATCAATGTAATGCCTCATAAGAGATGGTAAGGTTGAGTCTAGACTTAAAATGAAACACTACGTAAATTTAACCAGAACTACCTTCCATTTACACCCTTCTCAACACCCGTGCCCACACTGTTGTCCTGGGAATGCCTCAGAACAATTTCAAATGTAAAATCTTGTCACCATGAGTCTCTTCTTTATATATGAGGTTCTATCAAGCACAGATTCAGATGGAATTCAAACAAAGGAAGTGAAGATTAATATATTTCAGACTGTCACAGGAAGGATAAAGAAGTGGAATGATTTAGTCTATCGTGAAGAAGGACTGTTTTCTTTCTCTCTAAATATAATTCAGGAAAAGAAGACACTGTAAATTCAAAGCTATCTCACCCCAGCAATTGCCTGTGCAAGTAATGTCTTCCCACATCCTGGTGGCCCATGTAAAAGAAAACCACGAGGTGGGACCACGCCTAAGTGGTTATAGACTTCGGGATGACGGATGTGAATGAGCATCTTGCATATTTCCTGATGAGAACAAGAACAACCTTCACTTAAATTACAGAAATTTGTATTACAGATTGCTACTATTATAGACAGTGCACAATAAAGCAAGTTCTGTTTATTAATCTGATTTCAGTGACTGCTTACAGAAAGATTAACCCAAGGAAAATAAACAACCTTCTTGTTGTTGGTATAAGCAGCTCTTCTCAGTGCCATGCAGACGAATTCCACAAGGTTCCTTCTTTGTCATTTTTCATGTGACATTTCTTTCAGTGCATCCTGTAGCCCACAAATAAAATTTTAACTAACCTTTAAAGTTTCATCGTTGCCTCCTACATCCTCAAACGTCACTGAGGGGCGGTAAAGCTCTGGTCCTTTACTTCTCACTGTTAAGGAGGAAAAGTCACCCAAATTTAGATGTGGTATAACAGTAGTTGCTAACACCAGACAAAGAGGTACTCAGCCTTAGTTAAGTTAGCTAAGTTAGCCTTAGCTAACTTAGTATTGAGTATAACTTGAGATCACCTCTCTGCACCTCAAGAAAACACTTCTCCAGTAACAGATTCCATGGTCAAATACCATCTCTGTTTTGAGTAACACACCAAAAATAACTTCTCACCTTTCTTAAGTAACATGGATTCAATTTCTCCATCTACATCTGGAAATTCTTCCTTTTTTCTTTTTGCTCTCTTGCCCTTTGTCTTCTTTCTTTCACTCTCCAAGAGGGAAAATTCTGCTGATTTCTAGGTCATAAAATGAGAATTACATATACATAACCTTTTAAAGTCAGTGAACTCCTGCAAATACTTAAAAGAAGAAAATGTGTGTCTATGATGCTAAATTTATGCATACTATAAAAATAAAGACAAGCAAGGCAGGAATTTAACTCCTTTTGTAGAAAATCCTTTTTGTACTTAGGATTTTGCCCCTTTTCAAAATGGGTGAATAAAACTACACAAATGTTTTTACTCCACTGGAAACAATTTTTATTACTAATAAGTCACAAGTGGTTATAAGAAAATATTATTCAGTGCTAACATAACTGCATGTAAGAAAAGGACTATTACAGGATAAAAGAAATAAAAAGTTCAGTGATGAAAGCTGAGGAGGTTTTTAAGAATACAGTATTGCAAATGTTTTACAATTTGAAGATCTCTCTTTTTCTCTATTCATCTCTATTTCTCTATTCAGATCTCTATTCATTTTCTCTAGCTGAGAGGATGCAGTACTACCAGGATAAAGGAATGATTTGTCTTATCTGCCTACTCAGTAAGCATTTTGTGTTATTAGAAAGGCAGATGTAAATGCAGGTCTTCCTTCACATAAAAAACAGGCTGCTGAAACATCTGGTCAGACAAGCAATACAAATGTTAACTCAGATACATAGATGGAAAGCTTTCAGCAGCTAAACAAAACTGTGATCTCCTCCTTCAACCCAGTTATTTTTTTATTTTGAAAAAAAACAAACTGGGTAATATGACTAGATAGGGCGTAGAATCTATTTTTAACTGCTTTATAAATCAATGCAATTTCCTTTCATCTTCTGTAACTTTGCCCATTCAAAAAAATTCCACTTTTCCCAGGCTCACTAAGACTTTAACACGTGCTGTGGCTACAGCAAGCCTCATGCCATGTAGCCTGGTCACTGGCAAATGGAGTAAGTAACAGTTACTTATTTCTTCCCACTGCTCAGTATAGGCACTAATTTTCCTCAAAAAATGTAGAAGAAATTAATAATTTGGTGACTTTTTACCTCCCATACAAAGATGCTTGGAATGGGACAGAAGGTTCAAAATCACCTTTGACACTGCTGAAAAATAGGCTAAGACATTCCTTCCTCAGAACTCAGGCTAAAAACAAGTATTCTACTGGGCTTAAGCCAATCTTTCTTCTCTATTTAACACATTCACTGTCTTTGAACACAGAATGCATGTCTGTAAAAAAAATAATATATTTTAAAAATCCAGAGAGAAAGACTGTCTTTTTGGTCTTAGAATCACCATTCAGAAGCCTGTCAAGTTACACAGGAATCACAGAATGGTTTGAGTTGGAAGGGACCTTACAGATCAATTATATTCATATTTCTAGTTTAATCATCTTGGGTTTGTAAAACACAATACCTCAGAAACCGGTTTCTTTTCATCTCCTTCTACATCCTCAGAAAGGTCAATGAAAAAGTCCTTTCCACACGGAGTTTTATCAATGAACCAGCCACCATCAGAGATCCCTGTTTCTCCTCTTGCTCCTGGTGACACGGTGCTTGTTTGAGGTGCTGTTCGTGCAGGAGGAGGGGTTTCCACTGGGTCAGTTTTTGGAGTGCTTGGAACAGAATCGGGATTTCCTTTCTTATATAAGCTCAGCAGGGAACTGTTCATGTGATTTGTAGACTGCAGAGTCACACATTTGAAAAGAAAATATACGGGACAGATTATTTATAGTAAGAGGCCAACAAAAACTGTTCATAAACATAACTCAGCATTATCCCTGCTGGAGAAAAGAGGCATGCATCTCCCAACACACTCCTCTGCAAATCAAATGACAGCATATAAAACTACATGTGGTGGTTGAACGGGCAACAGCCTTTGCAATTCACCCTGAAACGAACCCTGTTAATTGGCAGGCACCTCTTTCCGTAGTAGTTTCGTAGTAGACGGTTCCTTTAATCACTTCATTCATTAGCTAAGTCTTTCAGGCCCCCAGCGTGCCTTCCTCAAAAGTAATTCCCCACCTCAGGTTCTTCCTATTCCTTCAGAATTCAATCTCCTTTCAGCTCTCCAGATTCTCAGCTGGAATTGTCAACTTTGACTACACCTCCTCTTTTATCTCCACTTTTAAATTCTCCAAGTGCACTTTCACAACATAGAATCGTATATTATGCAAATACAAACATAATCAAACACAACTTACTAGATCTTCTGGATAATCATCATAATCAGAGTCATCTGTGGTACTTCCAATAGTCCTTTACATGGAAGGAAGACAAAAAGCCCATGATTATCAGAGTAGAACTGCAAGCGAGACATCCATAAAATAAAACAAATGCAATTTCAACAACGTGGCTCCCCACAACTATGACAGGCAGTCTAAGGCTGGAGAGAAATTCCTGACTTGCATGTTTCCAATGTTCTACTTTTAAGAGTTAAAAATGCATCCTTTCCAAGTCTGTGATGAATTGGATCGACTCGTCAGCTTGGCTGAAAGAGAGTCTTAAAAAAAGGCGATGTAGGATCACTCTGACTCAGTTCACCACGAGATCACACAATCACCAATGCTGGCACAAGGGAAGTAGTAGTAAATCACTGCTGAACTAGACTAGTCCTTCTGACAACACTGTTCTAATTTCCCACAAGATCCTTAATATCTACCACAAGTTAGAGAAACCAGAAGTCCATGAGACTATGCCAAGTTTAGGAGTCAGAAAATCCCAATTCCAATGTCATTCCCACTGGCGATTTACTCAGAACATCCTGTCTTGCAGTCTTATCTCTCAGATGTAGATAATATCTCTCACGCCCAAGAAAGATTAAGAACAAAACAGAACAAAGGTACTGAATCCCATGGGAACTGAGGCCTTGTGTGGAAAACTATCCAAGAAGCCCCAAGGTATCCACTAATTCAGGGCTGTATGTTCCCCATAACAGAGAAATCATGATTAGCTCTAGTATCTGCTTGTCTTCAGGGACAGAAGTGATTCCAATAAATACAGGTAACTTCTGAAGAAGACAAGCCTGTGGGACAACCTGTAACCTTGAAACTACCAAAATTTAATAATACCAAGACAGAAAGCTTTAAAGACATGATAACACTAAAGGCATTATTAATCTACTGGTAAAAACTCGTCTTACTCATTTTTCTCTTGTCGCGCTCTTTTTGCCACATGTTCAGCTTCTAAAGCTGCTAAATCCTCACGCTGTTTTTCATTACTGATTATTCCAAACACTGAAAGAAAAAGTTCAAACATTTAAGAAAACAGTCAAAGCATAATCAAAGAATTTGGCATCTTGGGCACAACACTAACGGAACTACCTCTTGCAACTTGTATTCTAAAGGCGTTTCTTTTTCTTCGTCCATATTCTGCACTGAAAAAGAAAACCAAAATAAACAGGTTACACCAACTGATTTTCCCCCTCAACATATTGTCATTCTCAGGGGAAAAAATACATGGTAAGTTAATACCCAAGCTTCCACACAACTTCTTATTAAAAACCAACCGTGTGAAAAAATGATTATTTTTATTTAAGACTGGAATAGCTCAGTTACTGGGATGAAACCAAACCACTAAACTATGCTGGTCTCTAAGAGAATATTTAGTAAAAATGATCAAGGTCCTCTTTAACTGTAGATACAGAGAAGCAGCAATGTACAAATGAGCACACTGGATTCTATTTCACAACATTAACAATATTTTAATTTTAATGCAAACGTGAACATATGGGCACAGGACTTTAGTCTAGAAAGGACAGTCCAGTAAGAAATAACTGTGTTAATTAATAACGGTCACTATGAAAAATTCCGATTCAAGAGTATCCTTAAATGCAAGCAAAAACCATCAACCTTTTACCTTCACTTATTGAAGGTGTGTTTTACTAACTTGCTTTAATACAACAGCCAACAGAGGTAAAACAAAACCCTAAGATCCATAATCTATTAAGCAATTGAGTTTGGCTCATTTTATCTAACAAGGCACATATAAACAGAGCACACAAACATGAGTGAATACACTTCTTCATTAATCCCCACCAGTGATGTGCTGAAACACAACCTTGCTCCCTACCCAAACAAGTGTGATGGCCTAAAAATAATTAGACAATACTGACTGTCCTGCTGAGCAACCGTGCAAGATAATAATGTCTTGTTGAGTCCTGTACTGAAGAGTTATTCTCCCCTCATATTTTAAGCTCACTGGGGTAAAGTCCAGCAGGCTGCCATGCATCTTTAGCTGTTTATTTAAAACAAACAAACAAAAAAATCAACCCACAAGTAGGTCTTGTAATTCCAGTGCATTAATAAGATATGTGTTACTAGATATTTCAGCAAAGGGAAACCTGAAGGGGAAATGACCTTAACTGTTTCAGTCAACCTCGACAACTGGCAAGGAAGTTAATGTAACAAAATTTAAAATTTTTTAATTAAAAATGCACGAATGTAAAAAAATAATAATCTAATATTTTAAATACAGAATGTAAGAACACAAATCTTGGCTCACCTGTAGGTTTTCTGCAAATCAGATGCTAGAACTCCAATGTCAACATACTGCCCACATTTACTGCTTGCAAGATACTGAAACGAAGAATTTTAAGCAGAGAACAAAGTCCTTGTTAATCACTTCCCCAGAACAGCTAGACAACATATGCCTTTTTCAAACTCTACTCTTCTTAGGAAGTTCAAAATGAAAATCAGAAACAGCTTTTCACTGCCTTGCAACACATCAGAAAGTATTTCCCAAGGAAATGAGAAATGCTTATTAAATGACAGATAACAGGTAGCTCTGATTCCCCAGAAAGGGCAGTATCCTTCATTTTGGGACTTTAGGGGCTGGCTCAACTCCAATGCTTTTATTTAGTAAGAAAGTTGACTTTGGAGCCCACACAGCATCCTATTGTCAATCCTAAAGTTCTTGGTTCCTCTCAGCTAACCTCCTTTTGGTTTAAATCTCCTACCCTAAAAATGAAACCATCTATATCAATCAGCATGAATGCTGTTGTAACGAGAACTTAATTCTTTACAAGATGTTTCAAGGAATACTACAGGAAAGTGTATTAACAAAAGTGAATTCTGTCAAGCCTTTCTATTGTTATGATAGCAGCTACTCCAACCCGTTTTCAAACTACAGTTATGAAAGTGTAAGAAAATGTACAAAATTCCACATACTCCATTCACTCTCTTTGCCCGCTCTCCAAATTGGGAGTGAGAAGGAGTTCTGATACTGTAAAGAACAATTCCTTCTTAAAAAGGAGAAAAGAAAACAGAGAATCTCCCTACAAGACATGGTATCACAGATGTCACAATGAGGAGAATTTCAAAACTTCATTTAAATTAATAACTCTATTTAAAACAATTAAATTGAATACAGAGGTATCTTTTAAAATGATGTTAAACTTCACATCAGCTATTGCCCTGCAGGAAACATCAAGCCTACCATAAAAAGGCTTTACCACTTCAGAATACTCACAGTCACTGTGATCTTGTAAATTAAACCAAGCGAGTTCCCTCAAGCAGCCAGTTGCATTTTAAGGAATTAGAAGTGGAGTACGCTAATACAGAGGCTCAAAAAAATGGTGTTTAACTTGCAAAGTCACCAGAGATTATCATAAGACGTAACACAGCGCTGTGCCACTTGAAGGAATCACTGTTTTCCCTGCTCTTCACACACGTACTAGGGAATTAATTTTATTTTCCCCTTTTATTCAGCTATTTAATATAACTGCTCTACATGTTTCCAAACGCAAACACTTAAAACTTGCCCACATCACAGAATCGCAGTATCAAATTGGTGGGAAAACACCCCTGAAATCATCAAGACCAACCTGTGACCCAACACCATCATGTCAAATAGACCATGGCACCAAGTGCCACATCCAGTCTTTCCTTAAACACCTCCAGGGACTCCACCACCTCCCCGGGAAGCCCACTCCAATGTCTAATCACCCCTTCTGTGAGGAAATTCCTATTAATACCCATATATATATGTACACACACATACATATATACACTTCATGTATATACATATATATGCACACAACACATATGCACATATACCTACATATGTACATATTTATACATATATATACACACATACGGTACATTTATACATCTCTATACACTCTGAGTGTATTTTCTTTGCACTACTTATTGCACGCTTGAAGCAGCAGCCACCTTCAGGATCAGAAATACCGAAGAGGACGAAAAGATGCGCGAAAATAAAACGAAATAACAGAAAATAAATTATATAAAAAACCCCACCCAAATAAAAACACCCCATCAAACAAACAAATAGACCTTTCTAATGCCTATTTAAAAGCTCTGGGAGGTAAGGCCGGGCTTTGGTCCCCTCCAGGCCCTGAGCGGGCCGGATGCTCAAGGCCCCTCAGCGGGCGTGGGACACGCGAGTCCCCCCCCCTCCCGCCGCCAGTGCCGTGGCCGTGGCCGTGGCCGCTGCCGGGGGTGCCCGTGGGGCGGGCGGTACCTGCTTGACGCGCTGCTTGAGCCGCGGGTCGATGGCGCGGCCGGGCCGGCTCCTCATGGCCCCCCGAGCCGGGGACTCCATTTCCCAGCGGGCCCCGCGGCCGGGCCCGCCCGGGCGGGGCGGGTCCTACGGCGGCCGGGAGGGCCGCGGGGCGGCGGGCGCGGCGGCGGGATGGAGTCGGTGGTTTTCATCTTCTCGCTGATCGACTGCTGCGCCCTCATCTTCCTCTCCGTCTACTTCGCATCCTGCTCCTCTGGGGGCGGGCGGGGATGGGGCGCGGGGGCGGGCCGGGGCCGGCGGGCTGAGGGCGGCGGGGCGGGGGGCTGCGCCGGGGCATGGCCGCGGTTCGGAGGGCCGGGGTGCAGCCCCCTGGAGCGGGGGATCTGCGGAGCCGGGAGCGCCCGGCTGCGGGAAAGCGCCGCGGGATTCGGTGCCCGGAGCACGTTGGGCTCCTGGAGCGGGGGGGCTGTGGGAGCACAGGGAGCTGTGGGAGCACAGGGAGCGGGGCTGGCGCCGGCCCTCGGGAACCGCACGGGCCTAAAAAAGCGCGGCCGCGCAACAGGGTTCGAATTCCGAGGGTGCCTTGCCCTGCCTTAGGCGTGGGCTCCGGGCTGTGGCGCTCCGAGTTCCTCGACAAACAGGATTTCCATCTTCTTTAACAAAGAAGAGACCCGCCCGCAGCCTTCGCTGCCTGGCGCTGTTGCAATGTAGAGGCACAGATTTGACTTAATTTTCTCTATGTTTGTCGGTAAAAGCGAATTGGCTTTTACACCTCTTTCAATCCTGGTGCTATTTCAGAGTCTACCCGCTTCTAGCAGAAAGAAGTACAGAAGCGCTTGGAAAAAAAAAATTCAGCCTAGAAGAAGGATAGGTTGATTATTTGGTGAAAAATAAAAAGCTTTCACCTGTATTTTTAGGAATATAAAAAATTGTGTTAATTTCCTTGGAGAAAAGGACCATGTCTTTACAGGATATAGTGTGATGATGTGCATACGTGCATCCTGAGCCTTTTTGAGAGGACTTTTCTGTCCAAAATATTCGTAATTTAGTTGCTGAAAGTTCATTCAATAATGATGTTACTCTCTTATTGCCTAATGAAGTATTAATTAATCCAGCGTTGCTGTAAGTGTTAAAAAAAAGTAGATTCACTTCTTGAAACCACATTATTTAGCTTTATTGTGAGAAGAGTTTAAAAAGTGCATTAACTTTTTGTTACTTTTAAGTTCTGGCTTCAAGGGTTGTATTATTAAATCTTTTACTAAAATTACTGAGTTTGCCTCCCTGGCTTGTTGTAAGGGTTGAACTGAACTTTAGCATTTGTGCAACAGTTGCCCTTGGGGAAAATATAATAAAATCACTTGGCCTGATGATAAAATGTAGCCAAGCTTTCTATCTAACACAGGAGTTGAGTTGTAATTAATTGAAATATGTCTTTACCAGATGAACATGGAACAAGATGTCTGCAGTGAAAGCAAGAGGGTTCTCCCCAGTTTACTGGCTAAAAATAAATCTTTGTGTATTCCCAGTTACATGCAATGTTTCCTTATCTCGGACCTCAGATAATCACACTATCAGATTTGGAATGTGACTACATCAACGCTCGATCGTGCTGCTCCAAGCTCAATAAAGTAAATTGTTCTTCACTGCATTTAATGTGGTTTGGGGAAACCACATCCTTCATCTCGGCATCGCAAATAAGTGGAGTGTAACGTAAACCTGGAGAGCCTTGGCTGGCAGTGTTTTGCATACATCCTTTATTTCAGCCTGCCTGTTTCTTTTGGGTGCCCATTTTTCAGGAAATTCAGTCACAAAAGGCTGTTGTTCTGACCCCTGGTGCTGCAGGATGGGCTGCTGCCTAAACTGGTGGGACTGAGAGTTAATGCTTCACAGAGCTCTTGAGTTCTGTGCTTTGGTTCTTGTAGGTGGGCCACACCAAGGGTGTCTACTCATGACTGAACTCTGAGGTCTTCACAGCAACTTTCTCTGATGTTTCTGTGTAATTTCTAACCTGCCTTGAACAGTAGAGTTTTACTGTGATAAGGAAAAGTACCATTTTTAACAAATCTACTTAAAACTGTTTGCATTAAATCAGTGTGGCCTTCCCATGCAGGTGTGTTCACTTGGAGTTACAGGTATTTTTTTGTTAATGTAAGAGAGAAAGGTACAGGGTCCTCTCAAGCCAAAAATGTGTAATTGTTAGGGGCTGACCCAATTTAACTATGCCAGTTTTCATATTGATCAACTTTTTTATCTGTTCCAAGCCTGAGGTTGTTTGTACATCCTGTGTCTGTGCAGATTTTAATTATCTATGTTCCTAAATCCACTGTTCTCTGCAGTGACTTCAAATGAGCACTGTATACTTTTAAACTCGATTTTTTTAAGTGCTTGTGTAATGCATTTGTGTTTAAACATCACAATGCTGTGATGTTCTCTGGAAGTGCTTGTAATACTTGGATAAAGCACTTCTGTTATAGTATCTTAGGGCTTGATTTCTGGCTTACTTGCCTGGAATCTACCTGAAGGTATTAATTTCTCCACACTGTGGATGCAATCACATGCCTCTGCCACGAATGTTTCTCTCTGAGTTTTGCGTGATTAGAATGAGATGATAACTCCATATAGATCTCTGTTTCAGGAAGGAATTTACATCTGTGTATATAACTCTTTTCTTTTGCTTTTTTACAGTGGGTGGTCCCTGAGGTGATTGGCCATGCTGTTGTGACAGTATTAATGCTTATTTCATTGCACTGGTTCATCTTTCTCCTTAATTTGCCAGTAGCAACATGGAATATATATAGGTAAGTGCACGGGGGTTTGTGTGCCTTTTTTTTCCCCCCACTGTTACTAGTTTAGCTTTAAGTGTAGTACAAGGATAAAGAATTTGTCATGATGAGATGTTTCAGTTGTGTTCTTGAGCTGCTACTACTCTTCATTGATCAAACTAACATAAAACCTCTTCTTGCCATTAAAACTATAAGAAACCCAACAGTGTAAAGGATAAGAAACTTTTGGCCTTTCCTTTCATTATCCCCTGTGCCCAGGAATCTTGATTTGTGGGTCATTCCCAAGTCCATAGGAAATAATAGCATATTAATTGGGATTATGAAGTAGTACTGCAGACAGTACAACTCTGCAGACAGAGTTGTTAATGTTTTTCATGCTGTACCTACATGTGATAGTGATATCAGCATAAAAGTGCTGAGGTCAGCAAGGCTGATGGTTGTAAAACCACTCGGCTGGGGTGTTGTCCCCCACACCCTCCTGCATTCACCGGCTTGTCTCTCACTCTCATCTGCACTGGTTTTGTTCCCTCATCCCACCTCTTCGTATTTGGAAAAGGTTTGTAGACTTTTCATCCTAGGACAGCTGTCAGTGTTCCTGGTCTTTGTCCCCTGGGCTGCCACCCCTTGGAAATGGTTTAGTTATCAGTAGGGGTTTCCGTGTGGCAACACTGGAACTGTGAGTTCAAAAAACATTCTTTTTATCTCGTGTCATCTGATGTTTGGAGAACTGACCCTTGCAGGTGTTTAACTAATGAAAACTGGGTGTGATTTTGTCTGAAATTATCTCTAAACACTATGCTATGGGAGTAAAAAAGTTTAAGGTACAGGTAGGAAAAGCTGGCTGTAATTCTTGTTTGCCTGAACCTGTTAGGGTTAACTATTTGCAGGGGTGGGTTGAGTCACTGGTAAAATTAAACAAGAAGTTTCACAGCTCCCATCAGAACTAAGTTGAGTATCTCTGTACTGATAACCTGGCTGTTCATGGGCAAAATAGCCATGCATTCAAAACCCTTGTTTCCTGTGGAATGCCAGCAAAGCCTTCAAATGTTTCTAAGATGGAGCAACATAAGACAGTATAACTTTGTGCTTAATAAACAAATGTTGCCTAAATGCACACACACAGGGCATGTTTTTGCCTATTTTTTTTGGTCACCCGTATGTACAACTGTTACACAAAGTGACCAGTATTTGGTCTGGTATCTGCTGGCAACTTTGGAGTTTCATTTAGGCAATGCTGTTTCTGCAGACACTGGAGAGAGAATGGATTTTCTTCGAAGCTTTGAAGATTTCTTTTACTGGTTACCCTGTTGCTGCTTCATTTTGTGTATTTATGTTAATTTTTAAAGTAGCACCTTGCTTTCCCTTCTAAACGCTCTTAGAGTAAATTTTCAAAGATAAATTATTTCTATTTCCACACTTCATGCAATAAGCTTTGACTGCTGTTTTGTATTGACAGCTCTCCTTTTATATTTGTCATTAATATTCTGTACATCCTAAACTCCAGGATTGTTTCCTCAAGTTCAGATGTGCAGTGTAGGCAATAACTGAATTTGACAATATGATACTTCGCCTGTCCTGCCACAGGAAATCAAAATGTTAAGCCTATATCACTAATCCTGCCTGCCTTCTGTGGATTGAGGAGTTTCACTCACACTAATAGCCTGGATTATCCCATCTATAATGAAGGAATTAGAGATCTGCAAAAGCAGGTGTGGTGTTTAGCCTTACCAGTTCATCAGGAGCTGTAGTGATAGGACAAGGAATAATAGATTCAAACTAAAAGAGAGGAAATTGAGGTTAGATATAAGGAAGAAATTGTTTTCTGTGAGGGTGGTGAGGCACTGGCACAGGTTGCCCATAGAAGTTGTGGATGCCTCATCCCTGAAGTGTTCAGTGCCAGGTTGGTGGAGCTTTGAGCACCCTGGCCTAGTGGAAGGTGTCCTTGCCGATGGCAGCAGGGTTGGAACATAGTGATCATTAAGATCCCTTGACCCAAAACCATTTTATGATTATAAAGGAAATCTGAAGATTTGGGATAGAACATACATTTGACCCAGTGTTCAATGGATGAGAGAGATGGTAGTCAGAAAATGGTGGACTGTAAAGTAGCTGGAATACCCTGAAGAGAGAAGGTGTCAGTTAAAGTCAGCTCAAGTGGGAACAGATGAAATGTGAACCCGTTAGCATGAGCTGCAAACATCTGGCTAAATGTTTCTACATCTTCTCGGTGTGTTACAGTATTTCTGCACACAAATTCAGAAGGGTTGAAGTTTATTGTCTATTCCAAAATGACTACAGAAATAAAAATAATTGTGTTGAGATTGAAGCAGTCTGTGCTTTGTAGTAAAAGTGATAAAGGTAGGATAATCTCTTCCTGTCATTCACTTCTCTTCAAAATCTGCCTAATCTCAATGAGTAAATGGCAGTACTTGCCTAATTTCCTAAATATCTCAAGGATTTCAGTTGGAGGAGAGAGGTTTTGTGCGAAAGGGGCTTTAGAAATAAATCCTGGGAAGGATAAATCGGTCAAAAACAGCATCAAGGGAGACTTTGCAACATGTTTATTGTAGCATCCTGCTGGCCATTCTTGTTCAACATACTCAGATGATCATTTAATTTGGGGTTTTTTTTTATTAATTTTGTAGTGTCTCAATTGAGACAGTTTTGTCTTGCACTCTCCTTGTTTTAAAACTCTTAGGGAAGTGTTCAAATTTTTTTGTTTTTGCTTTGTTATATAAATCTTGAGAGAATAGGTCCAAATAATATGATTCTTACCATGTCTTTAAGTAGATAATACTCATCTTAAAACTGAAAAAGTAAAAAAAATATACTCTTAAAAATGCAGGCAAAATTCTGACCAGAACTTCTACATCCCTTTAAAAACTGTGTAATCTAGAGGGAAGTGTCCTGTTGCTGTGGGAGCAGCTTCCACTGAATGGAAATCCTAAAGGCAGTAGTGTGTGTTTCCATTAAAGCTGACAGTTTTCATGTCTGCTGTAGAAGTTTTCTTTCCAGTTTAGAGTATGACCACTGCCTTGAGTTGGGTTTGTCAGCATTAGCATCATTATATCCATGACTAGTTTCCTTAGCTAGATAATATAAGCTGTGGGCCTCTAGGAAAAAATACCTCACAGCTTCTGCAATTAAGTTGCAAAATTTGTTACCATTCTTCCTAAAGAGCAAAATTAATAGGTGCTGCCTTTGTGGCAGTCATATGCTAGACACATAAGAAAATTATGCACCCTATTTCTAGGAGAAATTGGTACAGGAAATTTGTGTTCTTCCTTTTATTTGAATTAAATGCATTCCATTCCCAGTAAACAGACAGTAATTTCTGTTATAATACTAAAAATAGAACAATCCTTTATCACTTCAAATTTGGAAGAGAATTTCAAACTGGAATTTGTTCACATGAACTATTTTTAATGGGACACCTCTGTGTGAAGCACATATACTGTGGTTTTAATGGTTTTTTTCCAGTCTTGTACTGCCACTAGAAGATATCTTTGTTTCTTATTCCCTTTCTTCTGCTCATATTATTGAAATGAATATTGTAAGAGGTGGGGAAGTGCCTTTTGGAGTACAAGTGTTGCCACTCGAGTACATAAAGAAAATCAGTCTTCTGTTCTGAGACCACTTTTTTTGGCTCCATAAGGAATTAAATTCCCTTATAGAAAGAGTATTAATCCAGGAAGGTAAAGACTGTGTGACATCTCAATGAAATAGAAGTACTGCTCTAGCTTGAGCTCAGCTGGAGTGAGAACTTCTTGTGCTTTCCCTTGAGAAATGCTTGTGACAAATGAACATGGTGCTTGCTGAATTTTCCCAGGACGTAAACATTGGATTTTCCAATTATATTCTTTCTTTCCTTATGTTTCACTTGGTTTCACTCAACTTTTGTTCCTGTGTGGGTTTGGGCAGCAGAACTTCTTCAGTTCTGCCCAGCCTCTCATCCTCAGTGTCAGTGCTGAGATATGACAGGATGGCTGTCACAAAGGCAGGAATACACAGATCCTTTGTCTTGTCTTACACCATCTCATTTTGACAACCAGACTTTGTGATTATCTATGTGAGGGTTTTTTGCTAAATAAATCACTAATTCTTAGCTAAATGGAGTCTTTTCCAGTCCTTTTCATCTCATGCATCTTTCCACTGTGGGTGGATGTTTTCTCCATGACAGCAAGTAACCGTGAACAGCAATTAAAATGAACTGGCTATTACCTGAATCTCTCCTGTTTATACATGGGAAGCCAGGCTGATGCTTTTAGTACTTCTTGTCCTCCTATTCTTGTTTGTGGGTTGTAGAGGCAGAGATACATGCAATATCCTGAAACTGAAATAGAATTAATAAAGAACTCCCATACCTTGAATCATGAAAAAACTCTTTAGATGGAAGTCTCTTCTGGGCAAGCTGTCCCCCTCTCCTTCTCCTGACACTCCCTAATGTTTCAATAACTACATTTTTGGGTTTTGTTGTGTGGTGTTTTTTTTCTTTATTCTTAAACTTTCAGGTACATTATGGTGCCAAGTGGAAACATGGGAGTATTTGATCCCACAGAGATCCATAACCGAGGACAACTGAAATCACACATGAAAGAAGCCATGATTAAACTGGGCTTTCATCTGCTCTGTTTCTTCATGTACCTTTACAGGTTAGTTTCAAAAATTGCTCCCAAGGAACAAAGGAATTGTCTGCCAGCTATTTTTATCTCCTCTATTCTTCCGGTGTAATTGCTGGTATTCTTGTCTCATCTTTTGCATCCTGCTAAGCCTCAGTAATATATTTTGACAGCTCTCTGTGGGCTCATTATATACCTTTAGTCTTTCTGATCAGACAGTGTTTGGAAACTCAGACTACTCGGTAATCTCTAAACCACTACAAGTACGATATAAAGAGTTACATGTTTTCAACACCTACAGTAAGTGGCCTATTTGGAATGGAAATAATCTTGAGGACCAACTTTATTTTACAAGTTCTGTTTTAAAAAATAAAGTTGATCTGAGTTACAGACGGATGAGTTCTGTGATGGGGCCACTTACTGCAAGATGGGAGAGCTACTGTTACTCTGCAGCAATATCACTTTTGCAGCTCATGTCCTCATAGGCAAAGCACACAGCAGTTGCCTTAACTTCTATTTCGGGCTCAAGTGCAGCTCTCTCATGACAGCAATAGCTGTTCCTGCTTGCACATGCTTCAGTAATCCACTGGTATCATGTTTTCTGTTTTGTCACAGTATGATTCTGGCTTTGATAAATGATTGAGAAGTTGAAAAAGAACCATTAGCTGCCAAATTGGGTCATCACTCCAGTGACTGGTTGTGGAGCCTCAGACACCTTCCGAACACACCTAGATCAGTGTCGTCATGCAGTATATTTTTCCTCTTTGAACAAGAAATATTTTTCTGTATTTTTAACATAAAATATTTTCAAAAGACATTGGATTTGTGTAGCGGTTGTTTTTGTTCCTTTACAACCCAAACTGCTGGAGTTGCTGTTTCTGCAAGATGCAATCCTTGCTTACAGAACTGACCTTGCAGGAATTAAATGGGTGAGAAGGAAAACTCATTTCAGCAGCATGGGCTGGTATTGATGGTAGTTCCAGAACAAATTTAAGTGCAGCTCTGGTGTTTACTTCTTACTGAAAGGTGTCAGCATGTGCCTCTGGCTGTCAAGCTGTCCTACTCGAGCCCAGTTTGAAGCAGTGCCTGAACACAGATTTCAAAGTGGAACAGTAGCACAGCTTGCATCTTTGTGTCAGTGTTTTTTCCAGGTAAAAAATAATGGAATAAAAGTTATGCTTTTCTCCTTTTTCACCCCTCCCTCCAACAACCTATGTGAAGTCTTGTGTTTGGATGGATTAAGATCCCTTTGGTGGAAGTGACACTTGTATGTAAGAGTGAAAAACATAAGTAAGAAACATGATTAATACCTGCTTTTTCCTTTCAACTCCTATCTTGTCATTGAAGTACATCACAGACCTTCACATACAGTAAATATCATCTTGCTGGTTGGAGCTGGTTACAGAGCAAAAGACTCTTTGCAGTTGCTACTCCCTGAACCTGCTGTTTCCACATCCAGTGAGGTGAACCAAGAGTATGTCTAGCTCAGGGAAATGGTCTGGTAAACCATAACACCATTTATCCCAATTCTGATGTGACTCTGCTTCAATGATACCAGCAAACTCAGTTCTTTTTGTGCAGCTCTTGCCTCAGTGATAAGTGTATAAACCTGAGTTTGTACCCTCACTGTCCAATAACTGTCTTTAAATTTTTTTATATGTGCTTGGAAATAGGTCTCTTGAAACAAACACATGAATTAAAACACTTTAAAAGTACACTTCTGTAATTATGTCCTAAAATTTATGAGCTTTTTTTTTCTTAAGTGCTTGTTTTTTTAGTGCACAGCTGTAATTAACGGGTTGTTTTCATGGCCAGCAATGAAAAAGACAACTCTGAGGCTTGACTTCTGTAGATACCTTGCGTTCAGTGTTTGTTCTAGGAAAAGTTTGGCTTTAAATTTATGATGGATGGAGTCCAAGTTCAGCTGTTGTAAAGATGAAAACCTGCTGAAAATCATGCTCATTAAAAAATAACTAAGGAAACAGCTACCCCAGCTGTGTGCCACTGACTACTTTACACAACAGAAATCAAGCTACAGAAAGTACTGCCCTGTAAAGCTGAAACCCAGACAGGATGGCACTCTGGGAAAAGGAGAGCAAGTAAAACTCAAACAGTAGAAAGTAACTTTTGTAGCAGTTTATGTGGCAGGCAATTAAATAATTTTATGCATGTGTGAGGAAAACATACTGCACACGTTTTGGGTGCTATCTGTCAGAAGAAAGGATAGTGTGGATAAGCTGCTACTGTCAGGTCCTTGCTGTAGTGCTGACAGTAGGTATTTCATTCATGTTTCACACTGAGAGACATGAACACTAACCTGTAAGTCCATCATTTAAACTAGCAGCTGTATATCTTACTCTGAAGACATGATTTTGAGGTAAGAGCTTTATTATTAATGAAAGTGTTTGTATGATACATTGTCTCTGAAGATTTCCAACTACAAGCACCTCAGACCTGCAGGGATGACGTTTAGATAGAGTAGATCCATTCCCTGAGGGAACTGGTGAAATTTATCACTCCCTATGAAAGGCTTCTATTCCCTACTGAGCGAAGCATTTGTTCAGTGATGGGAGCAGGACAGAGAAGGATAAGGGAAAATAACATATCTGAGGTAAAAAAAAAAAAAAATATAGATAGCATGTGTATGCCCTGATCTAGAGGGATGTTATTGTGGATTCCTCCCTACTTCCTCAAGAGTGAATTATTAACCATGACAGACCAACAAAAAAAAAAGATATGTTTTCTAAGTGGAGGTTGTCAAATATTAAACAATCTCTACTTTTATATGAATGCAAACTTCCCACCTCAATTTTTTAATATAAATAAATTCTCTGTTCATTTATATCTACCAACTGATTATAATAGTTGCAAAAACCTTGGTAGCAGGTTTCACAGACTACAGTTCTGCTGAGTAATTCCACTGGTAATTTCAAAGCCTTCTTTGGAGCCCCTGGTGGTCTAGTGGTAAGGGCGCGGCGCTGTCACCGCCGAGACCCGGGTTCGATTCCCGGTCAGGGCCACTCCCGGGCAGGTGGGGCTCGTTAGCCCTTAAAGGCAACCCATCTACGTCCTAAGGACCTCACTGCCACTGTCCAAGCTCGCTTGGCCCCGGCAGATGAACCTTAGGATTAAAGGGTGGGCTCAGTTCCGCGCACACTGTGTCTCACCTAAAAAATCCAATGCGCAGGCTGGAAGGTGGAAAGACCTTCCCCAGATCTTCGCTCGCGAAGACTGGCCATTATTATTATTATTATTGTACAGGGTCCTTTCCTGCCTCAGCAGAGTTCTTCAGTGTCAGCAACAGCAAAAATATATTTGTAATTGCTAAAACTGTGGTTCATTAGATAGAAATAGGGATTCTCAGTCATCTCCGTCCTGGGAGATCCACAGAGCACTGAAATTTTATGGTAGTAAAAATAAATGAAAAAAAATCCCTCTTTTCTGGGTCTCCCACAAGGGAGAACAGGGTAATTTAAATACAAGCTTATTATACAGAATTCAAGACAATTAGAAACTTTGGACCAATTTTTAATAAAAATTCATCTTTTACCATAAATGGGTGTGACACCAAACACAGATCCCTTCCTACTCACTCCCCAGACTGTGTTTCCCTTTGGAACTGAGGTATCCGAGTATAACTTCATGGGGGAACCACCAACTTACCCTTCAGATGATTAACCATGATTTACAGAAAGCTCTTAATCCATGAAAACACTGAAGTTGGCCTGCAGGGATTCTAACTTTTAACAGATTATTTTTTTCCTCACCACAGTCTAGAGCCTGGTCAGCTTGTGAAGATGACAGTCACTCATCAGTTTTCAGAGAGATTAGATAGCCATTAGAGTTCTGCATTTGGGGGGTTAGTTAAAATAGGTACAATTGCATGTTTCCTCCTAATTAATCATTTCAGTTACAGAGTGTTGGTTAGCCTAGTTTGTTAAAGAATATACTTGCCTCCTCTTCCTAGTACCTGTTCTTTTTCCTGCAGTAGTTCTGTTTCATGGATCACAGTACATCACTGGTATGAGCAGTAGCCCTAAGAACAGTTCTCAGTGCAGGTTAACAATCAACCTGAAACCCTGATAAACCCATAAAAGCAAATCTTTATCTGTTCAGGATTGTCAAAGCTTTATTCTAATTCTACTCCTCTCACAAGAAGCTCTCTAGAATTTTGCACAAGTGGCAGAAGACCATTTTTGCTTCCCAAGTATAATAACGGTATGATGGGCACTGGAGGTAGCGACAGGAAAACGTGGGCTATATATGTGATCCACCATGAAGTTACCAGTACATTCACCCCTGATCTTAGGCAGAAACGTTAGAGCCATACAAACCTCACTGGTTCCTCTTCAGAGCATTACAGATCTCTTAAAGTGAGGACACAACTGGGATTGCCATCTCTGATGAGCTGACAGCCTAAGGATAAGCAAAATGTGCAGAGAGGCACATCGGGCAGCACAGAGAGCATAAACCAAGGTGTAGGGTAAGTACCCTGCCTCAGACAGAGTTTGGATTTAAGCTAATTATGAAAGGCACATCTACTCTCAAGTTCTTTATGTAATTTCTTTTTAATAATCTGAAGGATTAAAAAAGCCAAACCCAAACAAGAAACCCAAACCACAGCAGTTAATGTTTAATCTTACAAATACTGAAATGTCACAGGGCTGTAGAATTCATTTCCCCGCTTCTCTTGCAGTCATCTGACCCAATAAAGGCAGATGAAGGACAGCAGATGAAGCACAGTTTTTGGCTGGGTTTGTCAGTAACTTCCTTCATCTGTGGCATTTATGGCTTAAGAGGGTCTGCAATCCAACAACCTTCCTGCAAATACCAGTACCCAAGAGAAGTGGCACAAAGCAGGACATGGAGAGGAGTAAGGCATGCCCCTTCTGCTGGCAGCTGCATTTAAGCCCTAATTATCTACACATTGCCTAAACTGTAAGGGAGAGAATAAAGTTAATAAACAGATGCTACTAGAAGGAGGAAAGATCTTTTCTAGTCAATACGTAAGGGCAAAGAATTAAAAAATTGAATGCACTTCAGCAAGATGTTTGAATTTGGAAAAGCTACAGGGAGTGAAAATTGAGGTACAACTTTTTATTTAACAGAAATAAGCTACAGCTGAATGGAAGTGCAGGATAAAGATGAGGTTCTGTTTTCAGGCACAGGGAGGAGGGACAAGAACACGGAGTTAGCTGGAGGGAACAAAGGCAGGAGATACAAGTGCTTTAAGAGCACCTTCTTAATAATGAAGTATCAAAAAAACCCACACAACCCACCAGTCACCTAAAGCAACCTGCATCCAGTATTTAGGCAAGCTCCAGCATTAAGGAATCATGGATTTCACAGAGCCTCAAAGGAGCAGGTGTTCAACAAGGGAGATGAGCACAGACTGGGACACGAGCAAGTCGACTGCTGAATGTCCAGTGAAAACACAAGCGTGAGGTGGGTGGGTTAGAGCCTGATGTCAGACACTGCCAAGCCTGCACACAGCACTGACTGACTCATCTTCTGCTCAAAGGCCAAAAGTTAATTTTCCTAGCGAGGAAGTGAAATACTAGGAATATGGAAGAAATCTATAATTAATGATCAAGAAATTAACATCCAAAGTCAGTTATATAAGTGAAGTTAGGGAAACTAAGAACTATTCATTCCAGTTATTTATTGTTTATTGAATTGAAAGGGAATACAAACATTTCTGTTAAGTGCTGTGCACCAACATGGAAAAAGTGTTGTTTTTGTTTTTTTCTTTTTAAAAATCCTAATAAAAACAAATCAGAAGTTAATGTAGTTCCAATTGAACAATTTTTTTAAAGATATGTTTAAAATACTACACATTTATAAAATAAAAAAGTTAAAACGGTGTTCTGTAAATAATTAGTAAAACAAGTGAAAATAAATACGAGACCCAAAGTTCTTATGTTTTTAATGTAATATAGCAAAGAAATTTTAACTACTTAATAATATCCGAGGAGAGTAACAAAAATCCAGAAAGTTTAAGAACGCAATCCTTTGAAACATTTAATATCAGTCCATAGCAAATAGTCATTACATACCAAAAGCTCTAAGTGTTAACTAGTTCCACCACAACTCCATATAAATCTTGACAATTTAGAAATCTTGAGATCAACAATAAAGTTCTTTTCTTGATCTCTACAGCTTGGTTTGTAAGTACATACATGCTTTGAGGATCCATTTTGTCCCATATGTTTTCAAGGAGCCAATAACTTTTTCCATCTGTGCCTAAAAATGTTAAGTTTCAAATCTAGCACATATACCCTAAGAATGAAAAATGTTTAAGAAAAAAGATGGGGCACAATGAATTTCAAATTTATAAAAATATACTGATATTAACCAAAACCTTCTGGTCAAAGGACACTTCACATACACACGACTTAAAGTATGCAATAAAACATGACAAGTACCTAGAACATTTGGTTCTCTGTCTGTTCATGGAACACATGCACACACACATTCATACCAGATGGGAGGAACACTCTCACAGATGTTTTACTGAATCCAGATTATCTGGATTAATTGACAGAAAACTTGTCTACAGTTTATTTCAACAACTAGAGGCAGCTACTGCAGCAGTAGTTCAACACTGCACACTTCAATTAAGTCCACCCTGTTTAAAAAAAGTGTCATAGTTAATGATTTTTCTTTCTCAACATCGTTAAAAGTAGCAGTTTTCAAAATTAAGTATGGCAGTTGAAAATGGACTCAAGCCAATGTGGAAAAGACAGGAGGAGGTCAAAAGGAGGATTAGCCATTTATGGGATGGGTGTTCCTTTTAATAGTCGTCTCAAAAAAAATAAAATCAGATACAAGTGTACTTTGTAGCTAAAAATATGGACAAACTATTGAAAGTGCATTTTTCCTCCTCCCCCTTGAGTTACAGTAGTTTGTCTGTTGCTCAGTAAATCCTGCTTTTTACATCCATTCTTCTCTCTCTACCTCCCTCCCCATTTGGGTCTACAACATATCCCCTCACGCTACAGCTAAATGTTTGAGTCCTGCTTTCCTGCTAAGGAAGCCTTTAAAACTGACTTTGGGTGGGAGCATCCCTTAGCAGTGTAGAAGTTCACAACTAGGCACCAACTCCCAACAGCATACGGAGTTTTATTAAACATTACCTGTTTGAAGCCAAGTTGAGAAGTAACTGGCAAGATCTGGGTAGATTTCTAGCTTGCGTCTTTGCTCCAATCATAAAGAGAGGTTAACTTTAAAGTTGGAGAACTTTAGAATAAAGACAGAGGGAATTTAAAAACAAAAGGTGTCATTTCCCCCACTACCCTCCCCTCCAAAACAAGAACACAGCTACCATTTTCCCTTTTGTGCTCCATTGTGCCTTGAAAATTACTTACCTGAACAGCTAAAGAACATTCAGATAATAAAATGCTTCAGCACTTCTTTTTTTTCCCCAAGATCTGCCTTGGTAATAACCTGGGGCTACTGTGAATATTTTAAGCCAACAGGTGATCAGAGAAAGGTACAAAATGAGTACACACTTACAGTATTTTCCTCTCTAAAACCATCGGTCTGTTGACTAGAAATACAGTAATTTATTGTGGGTGTGTACTTGTTCCAGCCTTACACTCCAGCCTATGAACATTTTTAAGCACATGGAAATCAACGTGCTGCAAACGAGCAAACTTGTTTGGGTTTTTTTTCCCCCACCCCACCCCAGTCTCATTTTACAGTCTGTGCACAAAAAGTGTTGGTACTTTTCAATTCACATACTGCGAATATGTGATGTGTTAGAAATAGTTTAGGTTCCTCTTTCATCTCCAGGTTGGAATGGTAGTCATTGGTGCTACACCTATGACGGCAGTTTGCCATGGGACCGAGTAGTGTGGCAAAATGCAGATGAGTCTCACCTTCCTCTCCTCTCTGCTCACCACCCGTGAGGCATGGACAGCGACGCAACACGCTGGGACTGAGACACTCTGGAAGCAGTGCCATCTGCATGGAGCTTTCCTTTACATGGCACGGCTGCACCACGACACTAAAGGAGAGGGATCGGAACATGTGCCTCTCCCTAACTCTGCTTCTTAATACCTGAAGTGTCCTTTATGGGTGCAACCCAAATCCAGAAGAGACAGGCAGTATTTGGGCAGAAGTACTAGGTTTAAATTTCTAATTGCATTGCAGTGGAATCCAGGCACCAGCACACGCACCCTCCCACACAGCTCGTGCCAGGTAAGGAGTCTCGCTCTGATTAGTTACAACCGCCACATTAAAAATGCCTCTTGAAGTACATACGAGACTTTAAATCTCCACTTGAAATTTGATCCAGCCTTCACCACCTGCCTAGAGTTCCCACCTTATTCCCATGAGTATGAGATAAGCAAGTAGTGCCAGACCATTGTATGAGACATTATTAAGAGACATCAAAACCATTACTCTCTTTACTCTCTCTAAACAATGTTTGGTTTGAAAGCGTAAGCTCCAGAGTAAGACAATACTAGAATAACTTCCAAAGATCCGCATACTGGCATTGCTTATGAATTATACCACGTTTTGAACATGTAAAACACTGTTTACAATTCAGGTAGTTAATTTTTCTTTAAAACCCAAAGGTTTAGCTTACTCAAATTCGATCTTAGGAACTTGTCTCCTTCCCTGCAACACCACCATCGCAGGAACAAGCCTGACTAATCCTGCACTGTCTGAACTAGGAAGAAAAACAAAGAGCTTCCTCCAGAAGTAATTAATGGAAGGAGGAAATGATTTATAGTCTCAAATTCACATATGTATTCCCAGTACTGTGGAACAGTAATTGCTATCAAAGCACTCACCTTAACTTTAAGGCTGGTGTACTGTAGACTGAAGATAAGAACATTAAGTTCCTACCTGGTTTTGGAGGTACTGAAAGACTAAGGTCAGATTTGGGGCTGGTCTCAACCATAGTATCAGAATCTTAACTCACACTTAAGTTTGCACACAAGGCAAGAAAAACACCAACCACCTGATGGCTGGAATCTAAAAAGAAAAAAAAAATCTAACCTGCTAACCTTCACTTTGGTTTTCTGGGAAATACCACGTTCCCATTCAAAGTGGCTACACTTCTTTTCCCAGGAATTTCAGGAAACCTTCCCCCATCCTTCTTCCACACATGACTACTAAGAACACTAGATTATTATCTCATTAAAGGATGATGTCCACACCTCTGTTCACAAGACTGCATGGCGTGCCCTTCCCTGCTCCTTCTTTACTTCACAGCAGTACCAACACTACCTTTCCACTCACGGTGGCAAAAGGGAATCCAGTGCCATTCCATAATGAATTTGTGTGTAGTGCAGAAGCACAGAGATGCCAGGCCATCTGTTTACACCAAAAAGAATAAATATTTAAATTATAAACGTTTTTGGTTTTTTCCTTATCATGGGATATTAGTGGAACTATTCCTAGATGTGTCAAGTTGTTTACAGCACCAGCTTGCAACAAGGTCTGGGAGAGGCATTTAAATCCACAAACTTAAAAGTATATTCTCAACACAGAAATCTATACACCTCTGTTTATCAAATAAAGAAAAATTTCCATTGTAATACAAGTGTTTAATTATGATTTGTATGTTAATTACTTATACAAAATGTTGACTTTGTGAAGAAAGGACCTTTCAACACATTCTTCCCTTGAAGTGTAGTCTACCTTTTACAACAGCATTGTTGCATATATTTATGTAATTAGAAAAAAAAATACCCTTTCTTGTTTAAACTTAGTCTGGTGGTGCAGTCTGAACGCCTTTTTTTTTTCCTAAATAATACAATGTATCTGTTAAGACGGACAGTGAGTTCCTCCATCTAAAACAAGCTTCACTGCCTACATAAAGCTCCTTCCAGCCACTGCTTCTGATTGGGTCTCAAGACACTCCAGAAAAGCATCAGTGATACCGTGTTTCATGACACTTCTTGCATTGTTTTAATTCCAAATGTATACAAATGAAGTCATTTTAATCCTATAAATAATTTATTTTTAAAAAATTGTGCTGTTAACCCCTTTGCAGGGCAACGAGCTATGTGAAAAGTACAAAACTTTTTGTCAAATGTGATACTGAGAGTGCTTTTGACATAGTTCATTGGTTTATCATCTCAATTTATATATATACTGCGCAACGGGCAAGGCTAGAATCCATGAACCAAGCTGCAAAGATCTCAAGCTAAGTAAGGCGGAGAGAGACTTGAGAAACAAGAGAAGGAAATACTTTCCTATCCAATGTATACTCTTCAGACTAAAGCACTCTTTCTATCAAGCCTTCTAAACTGTTAAATAAAGTGTTCCAAACAAGCATTTAAACTTCATTACACAGAAGAGCAACAAGAACAGTAGCCTGCCAGACAAAAAGGCAGGAGGGAAAAATATATATACTGAGTTCAATGGTTAGCCTGAATGTAGCACAGTTCTTCACAACCGATGGGGGGGTAATTTCAACACGGTGTCCAACAAAGTTCTAAGGACGTGCTTCATCTCGACTGGTTACTATGAAGCAAGGTGGTAAATGTTTGGCCCCAACCGGGCTTCAGAAATGGTTCTTTTTCATGACGAGCATGTCTGTCCAGCTATCAATCATGTTTGTTTGCACCAAATCCCAAGCCATTTAAAATACGACTAATTAAGTTAAACTGAAGTCGTCTGCTCCAAATTCGCCATCAACTATCCATGCTACTGCATTCCTCTGAGCAAAACAAAAACATAAAGAGAAAGAAATCACAGCTTGAAGATCTTAGCAATACTTAACATTTCTATTATAAGGTAATTATAATGTAATTACAGGTACCGTGTATTTACATAGATTTTACTGAACATGCATTAGGTTAATGGATCTCTTACTGTAGCTAAATTCCATGCTAAAAATTACTTATTTTAGGTAGAGTTATTCATATCAATCTAGAAATTAATTTAGCATGTTAGGTGTGGGTACTCAAAAAAGCCTCTGTTCCAAAAAGAAGTAACACATTTGCATTCTAAGGGGGTGTTCTAATTACAAAGCTGTCTTGCCATCCATTTAAGATTCTGAAGTTGTTAGGTATTACCCTGTGCACCTACACCTCTTGCAAAAGCATTGCTGTGTCAAATCTGTTTTCTGTTGTTTTGGTATTTATGGCACTTACTAGTCCATTTTCTGTAGGAACTAAGAAAGAGTGAGCAAGCAGCTAACTAGAGAAAACCAAACAACAAAACCAAGTGGAACACAGGCTCTGACTCCTTACAGGTACATTCCAGGTGTTACAAACAGATTAGCCAGGCTGGTCCACCTGGGTCAAGACTAGAAGCAGATGTGTCAGAAAGCACAAGTGTGTATAGGGAGAGGAGGAAATTCTTCCTCCTAATATCCTTCCAATTTTCAGCTGTTTTTACCTAGGGGACATTCTGAACTAGAGGTGTTTACTTCTCTAGTAGCACTTAATGGATTTCTTTTTTGATTACTCTGCCCAGGTTCCTCTTGAACTTGTATCCACACCCAGTATTCATTCCATCCTGTGGCAATAGGATATACTGTACTTCATTTTAATATCCACTGCCAATACATGTTAACCTTGTAGTAAGAAGTGAGAGATTCATATAAACTGCAGGACAACTCCCCAGCGGTCCTCTCGTTAACAGCCCTGGGGGAGGCAAGAAGGGCTGGGAACACGAGCACAATTTGGCAGCAAAAAAAGGGAGAACTGTCTCTCTCTCCTGGACACATGTAATTGCTGATGGTTAGTAAAGGTTCCATTTCTTAGAGATATTCCTGGGAAAACTTCACACTCTCCCCAGACTTTGGAGATGCCTTTCATAAGCATTACAATACCATTATTCAACTTGCATTGTGATCAGAATGCGTTATTTAAATTTTAATAACATTTTATGTTATTAAACCTCAAGCATTGGAGGCAAGATTTTTAAGATGTCTGCATAAATAAGTTAATATAATCCTGAGGTCTTAGTGACACTACAGTTTTCTATGGGGCCACGTCAGAATAATTTTAGAAATACCAGTTGTTTCCTTTTTATTGCACAGCATAGAGAATTCAGATAAAAATCAGTCATACACTAAAAAACAAACCAAAGCAAAAAGCAAAGCAAAACCAAACAAAAACAAAAAAAAACAAAAACAAAACACAAAAGACAAAAAACCCCCACACACACAAAAAACCCCACAAACCAAAAACCCACACCAAACAAAAAACCCATTTAACTTCTTTTTTTTTAGTAAACACGCAGGTTTTTACCTTCAATATCCTGGTTGTCTACGAAAGGCGCTGGTCCCCATATCCTAACAGTGCCATCGTCGGAGGCGCTGGCCATCATGGATGGAATCTGCGGGTTCCAGCTCACACAGTTGACTGTACGCGTGTGCCCTGTCAGCTCCGCAATCGGCAGCTCACTGCGCTTGTGCCAGATGTATACTTTGTGATCTACACCAAACACACATTTAAAGGAGACTGAGAAACGCTGTCCTGCACAGACTGATTGGTGGTATCAAAGAGCACTTCCACCCAAGCTCTCAGCAACTCGGCTCTCAATAATGTTGCAAAACCTGCATCTAAAACCCATGTCCCAAGTCTGCAATAGCACTAACAATTTTTAATCTAAAAGTGGTCAAAAGAACACAGGTCAAGCTCTTCCATTAACAGCTGAAGTCTATTACACTAGGTATTTGAAGAAAAACATTTGACTACAATGCAAGTAACACAATACAGCTAAAGAGAGAAACCAAGCTACTCTAATTATAGGTATGGAGTCATAATCTTATTCAAAAGGAAGACTTGTAGATTTTTTCCCCCCTCAAATAATTATATTTACAGAGTAGTGAAGGTATTATAAGTCATGAGTACTAAGGCCTCCTTATAACCACCTCCTATTGATGACTGCTAGATAAGAACACAGCTCTAGTTTATGAAAAATGTCTCTTAAACCCTGCAACACTCCAGTGAAAGCACAAACAGAGCAAGGGAGGGAGGGCAAAACTTAATGGCTCAAATTGTGAGCTATTACTGTCTTTAACAATTATGGTGTGGTATTTAAAGATATCAATTTGTACGTATTAAAGCAGATGCAATAAACAACCCGACAGAATTTATTTTGTGATGGAAAGTTTTTAATTACTTCTAGCAGCATCCTAGAAATAGAACAGCAAACTGGTTAGACACTCTACTGCAATTTTTAAAGAAGTGTTATTGCTTTATAGCCAACCATAGTTAAGAATAAATTGGGGGTGGGAGTGTCTCCCAGCTGTAGCCTAGCACCCTGTAACAAGGCTGTGGGTTTACCTGTCTAGTAATGTCTGTGGAATATTCCAAGCAGAGCTGCACAAACTGAACGAGTATGTATTACAAGTATTACACAAAAGCCTGATATTCAGGTCTAGCATATCAAATGGAAGTATTTTAACCTCTCTGAAAAGCTTTAACGTAGATGTCACTCTGAAGGCTGTTTGCAAACAAACCAATCTTCCTCTATTCCTCCTCCCAACCCCTATAAAGCCAACTTGCTCTCTGACCTACCTGCTAGAAAAGCATCATGGAACCACGTGGTAACAACTGTCTTCTGCTGAGGCAGCTCACTGCAGTGTACCACCTTTACATGTACTCCTATTGACACAAATGTTCTGGCTGGGCTCACATTCCACTTAACCATTGCAAGAGACTCCATATCCATGCAACCAACACCAAGCAACACTCTGCTTACACAGACAAGTGTAAGGACACGCAGACCTCTGCTGTCTGGGAGAATCAAAGCCTAAACACAAACCAGTATTTTGGTTTGGAAAAAACAATTAGCTACACTAAGGCAGCAGTCAATCCCCCTCTTAGAGACCTCTATTTTCTTGCTACTGATGCAATGGCAAGAAAAACCCCTATCTAGCTGACAATATGCTTTAAGAGGTATTACAATCTAATCAATTATTTTAAAAGAGACTATGGCAATGTGATGTTATTTTTTGTTCGCTTATTTTTTAAAACAGACTTTGTCAGTAATCACATTTGCAACAATCACTACAACGAGGCAAGAGCTTCAAACAGTTCAAGTCTAAGTAGATACAGTACCATCAGTTTCAATTACTGCTCAGTAGTTTTTAGACAATGAAGATAATAAAGAGTAAATAAATGGGGGGGAAAGGACGGGTGCACTCCAGTATCTACACCTACAGATAGTTACGGCTAAACAAATCCTGAACTTTTGGGTACTTGGGTCTCAAACCAAGTTCAACTATCAAAAGAGGCTCACACTGGACTGAAAGACTGGAGGTGCTGTCCTTCAGTCATATTCCCCTGCCTATGGTCAGAGGGTGAAACTTGGTTTTATTTTAGACATATTTGGTATTTTCCAAAAAAAAAAAAAAAAGTAGCGTTTTGTAACATCTTAAAGATACATAGCACTCACAGTGATTGTTGACATATTCCAAGTGTAATTCTTAGTCCTGCATAAGCTTGAATTTTAAGTGACCTACATGGCAGGTGATGGCACTATAGTGACAGAACTGAACCAATTCAAGATATAAACCTTTTAACAAATTTCTGCCCTTGCCACAGACAGTTGAATAAAAACGTACCACAAAGCCTTTGATCACCAAGAAACCCTACCAGACTACGTCAACAACTGCTTAATTTGAGACTCCTGTCTGCAATTAGAATGACTACTGAAATTAAAATAACCTCACCACACCTGTACCTTCAACAGGCAAATGAAGCTGTTATTCCCCAGGAGTACTTTCTGTTCAAACCATAAGTCTAAATATCACACCACAAAAAGAAAAATCCTCAAGCACACCTCACCTACTTTTAATTAAAATTGTGCAGATGCTTTTGCTTTAGAGGAGCAACACAAGAGAGTCATTAATGTTTTCTACTAGTACCATCCTCTCAGAAGATTCCTTCTGCTAGCCCACAATTTCTTCTTGAAGTATGCCTCCATCTCAGCATGCCTCAAATTTATTTCATGAACCAGTTTGCTTGCTTTTTTACTGTTGTTAGCACTTGTCATCTACAAAATTAAGGTACAGGAAGGATATAGAGTGTTCCAGTTTTCTGCAGAAGGGAGAATGGTGTTACCTTCACTACCACTCGCGATGAAATCTTCATTATGACCTCCAAAACATGAGTGAATTGTGTAAAATCCTTGTGTAACACCTTGATACTTTCTCACTAAAACTCTGTCTTGTAAGTCCCACAAGTGAACTCCCTGGAAATAATAAATATAAGGAATTTCATCATAAACATTATTAATGGCATTTTTTTGAACTATGAGAAAAAAATTAAACATGAGAGTACACTAGTTCAGAGCCAACCTCAGTACTGTTACTAGATAAAGAGAGTAAAGATGTATCAAAACACTGAACTTTCAGCCTTTGGTCCCTTCCATTCTGAAAGTTCCTATTCTTATCCAAGGTTCCAAAAGCAGAACCAGATAAATGTAACCCAATTCTCATGCCCCTAGATGTGTTGACCTGCCACAATTCTTGCTGTACTGGCTTTTTGAGGCAAAAGCCAGTTAAATAACATTTAGTAGTACATATTTCACAATATGAAACTCTTGAGCATGAATCAAAAAAAAAAAATTCAGTCTCAAGAATGAGATTGGCTTCTTTTCAGAAAATTCCATGCTCTACCAGTGAATATTAAAGCCTTCATATTACATAATATACAACTGTTTAATATCAAATATCCCAACTCACATCGAAGTATTTAAGAACAGGTTGCATTTGCAAGATTTATTTGCATTTCTATTCAACATCACCAACTCACCTGAGTTGCTACATTTAACAAAGCTAAACGGCCATTTTTTGAAATAGTAAACGACATAATAGGGTGATCTTCTTGTACTCTGAAATGATAAGACACGAGTGTCAAGGTAACCAGATAACGATGCAACACCAAAGTAAAAGGCATGTCCTGTATTTGAAATATTATCAGGAAAAGACAATTCTGAATTTGAAATTAGGTATGTCTCTATACATCAGTACAAGCCAGGTCTGCAATAGCTTGCTTATATTTATGGTAACTCCCAAGACCAAAAGAGACTTCAGACACCAACTCCAACTCCTAAATTCAAGGCAGGATCCTCTAAAATGCCAGGAACTGAGAGGACTACAACTCTTGATGACAGAAATGTCAAAACATCCACTCTAGTGCTTAGGAATTTACTTCTAATACTTGATCTAATGCTGCTTCCTGGAACTTACTCACTAGTTCTTGTCCCACGCTATTCTTGTCTTCTTTAAATACTGAGAGCATTTTAATAATGCTGCCCCCCAAATCCTTCCTCAATCCTCTTCTGACACTAAGAAGCAGGAATTCAAAACCAAAGAAAGAGGTAGTAGTTACATGTTCCTGTCTGTGAGATCCTCAAAATTATAACCCCGAATTCGCTGGTGTGTGTCCGACGCTAGAACAGTTTTCCCATCACTCAAGCACCAAAGGCATTGTACTCTCACCCCTTCCCAGGAGTCAAGGAGATTACCATCTAAATCCTGATCAAAAGAGGAAAAAAGACACAAACAAGAAAAAAAAAAAAACACATTAGTGTCAGATCTCTGAGGAGTTGTGACACATATCTTTTTCACCTTCTGTTACAACAATTGCTACAGAAAGCAATCTTACCCTTTAAAAGGGAGGACTTGGTTATCATAACTGCGGGCTTTTGTAGGAATCTGCCCCGCAGAGCTGAGAATCCCTTTTGTCACTTATTTTCTCGTGCATGACATGTGCCATCTACACCACGTCACTGAGCTGACCTTTGCAGTGAGTGAGGTTTTACATACTGCACTATTATTCTGGGCACCAAGTCAGATGACAAATAATCAAGAACAGGGTGAGACGGTGAACCACCATCCAAAATCAACACTACTCAGATAACGAGGGTTTCAAACTTCTGTTTACACGAGCAAAGACAGCATGCAAAAACTAAGAAAGATGTAGTCAAAATTCTATGGAATAAACAGCATTTGTGGACAAGGGCACTACTTTTTATTAGTGTATTTTCTGGAGGAGCTAAGAAAAAATCCCACACCACAAATCCTCCTTTAGGCAGACCAAAGATGCTCAAACCCTTCGAACTGCTACACACAGAAGTGCTGCTGAAATACTTGCATTAACGTATTGCTTCTTTCAATTACAAAGGATCGGAAGCTTTAGTGTACACACACATGAAAAACCTGAAAAAAACACGAACCTCAGATTTGACCAAAATTTAATTTCTTGCTTTGTCTTCAATGGGACAGAGGCAGAGAACTTACACACTGGTAGAACTGTCCACGCTGACCTCCCGTTACAAAACGCTTCCCATCGGGATTCCAGGCCACGCTTGTTAAACTGTCTTCATGAGACTGGCTCATCTTTGTCCTCAGCTCCCCAGTCTGTAAAATAAAGGCAACAAGGCCTTACACCAGAACCCTTTCCCAAAAAGGCACTGATGACTTTATCTGACACATGTAGTGTTTGGGTAGTGCGTGTATTTCAACATGTTTATTAAAAAGCAATACTAACCTATGAAGAATGCAGTAAGAAGGTAGTATTACTTTAGCATCTCCAGTGATTGTGGACTTTATTTGGGACAATTTCTTTTGTCCCTCAAATCAACAGAGACGGATTAGCTGGTGTGTCAGACAACTGAAATATTATGAGTAAAGTGTGGAATGAAAAGAAATTACAAGAACAAGTCAAGAGCAAGAGAAGCACTATCAAATGAAATTAAAAAAAGCATTGAAAACAAGAAGAGAGAAGGAAACTATAGGAGGAAAAGACAGATGACAAAATACATTTTGGGAAGAAGCTAGCAGTATCACAGTATTTAGAATGTTTTCCTCCCTGAGCTGAAGCTCTCCAGGCCAAAATTCAGCTTTCATCCCCAGTGTATAATGCTACCGTTTCACAAGACAGAACACCAATGAGTGGCTTACCATTGTCAGAACAGTAAGGGCTTCTATCTATTCCCTTGTGCCAGCTCTAGTGCTCTTCACTGAGCCAATTTAGTCAATTAAACAGAAGAAAAGTGTTCCAAGGGTGAAAAAAGGGAACATTTTTGTTTTAGGAAACTAAATTAGTTCAGAGTCCAAGACAGCACAAGAAAGACTATACAGCTCACAACTGAGGCAAGGGAAGCTTTTATATCAACTCAAGTGCCCATAAAATTCAACAGTAGAAAGTGATTTCCAAATTCATGAAGGAAATGGCAAAATGCCCTAGTGTCTGACTGAAAGATGAAGTTCTGAGATCATAAATTTAAGCCTCTGTGGATCTTTCACTAACATCACTGGGAGGGTTTCACAAAGTAAAATAGCTTCTATCTTACTTTTGCTACTTGTTAAAATCATCAATGAGCTTTCCCTTCAATGGTATTTCTGCCCTCTGTTTCTCTTGATTAATTTGCTGTCCCTCTCTTCAGAACCTCTTTAAGGTTCTATGCATTTACACCATCTCTTCTCAGAAAAGATCCGTAACTAGATGCACCAGAACTGCTGCACAATCCCAGGCACTTAGACTTGAACTCTAATTTCAGTTCTGTACAAACTGAGCACAGACTTTGTGGGCTGCCATAATTATTTTTTCAAATTCAAAGGGGGACAGGGAGATCAGCATCTCTCCTTTATAGTCAACATCTTCACACGAGTTTGTAGCAGTTACTTCTTCCACACCTAAAGTATTCACATATTGAAACAAAAGCAGCAGGCTGACCACAACGTTTTTATTTTTCCCTCTTAGTCACCACTTACTTGTACATTCCAGAGCCAAAGCTCAGAACAATCATCTGGGCCACAGGCAACAAGGTAGTTGTCATCTGGACTCCAAGCAATGTAAGAGACCCCATATGCATGACCTTCTAATGTCTTAAGTAGTTTTAGCTGGTGAGTATCCTGGAACAAGAGAGATACTATTGAGACAATGCAAATGAACTCCTACTAAATTTCACATATCCAGTGTGTCCAAGTACAGCACGGCAAGTTTACTCTAAGCAACTTGTCACCTGTGAGACATGAACAGGCTCCCACTGGAAGAGCAAGTGCCAGCATACAGAGTAGGGACAGGAAATGAAAGCGTCTAAGTTTCTAAATGCAAAACAAGAACACTTGTAATTTTTGTTCTAATCTTCTGTGATTCTAAATGCAAGACTCACAAAATACCACTGTACACAAATTTTGCATTACATTTCACTTGCTTTAGTATACAAGATTTCTGTAGTGTCAAGTCTTTCTACATCTACTGGAATATGAAAGTACCTGTATTTTACAGAATTAAGTTACTTGCTTAAAAGGCATGTTGGAAGACTCATATGGTTAAACAGAGAACCAAAACCTTCACGTAGGCTGACAAGGAAAACCTTGAAGTGCCAATATTTTTAGAAACTTGAGCGTATCTTGTGTGTGCTGCTCAAGGAAGAAGTTTTACAGAAAGATATTTTTAAAAACTTCCTTGAGAGGTGTTCCTAAAGTGTTGCCTACAGCAAGCTGTTTTCTGCCAGATTTAGTGAATGAAGCATACTTGGCACATGCAGCATCTTGTATAATCTTTATATTACAACTGTTTTACTGTTGCCTTGTTAGAGGAACATGACTTTCAACAAGCTTATAAAAATAAATAGTACAGCGAGATACTGTGAAACAACCACACACTGGCTTCCTAAATACAGAAACACACTTCAATACAGTATTAGCACTGACTCCTGACAACAACATGCACGTACAGAAAGTAGAGCAGAGCTTGTTAAACTGCTGACAATTTTCATGAAGCCTCTTGGAAAAGGGAAATCAAATTGTTCTCCCTCTTCCCTGCTTTTTTCCCTGCATGGCAGATGCTTATATCTCCAAATTTTTTTCAAAAAATTCTAACTTGATTTCTCTAATTGTTTCTTCTCTTCCTTTTGTTTCAGTATTAATCAACAGAGCACCTTTGATTCTAAAGAGAAAGAATAGAGGAAGGGTGACCTGAAGGACTGTTTCGTGGGATCTGCTGTGAGGGATTTGGTGACTCTCAGCCAGCCTGCAGCTTTGAGGGTTCTGCTGATTAGAAAAAGCAAATTCCTCAAGAGAAAGTAAGCTAAGAATAATCTTCAGAGTACAGAGAAAGAGGGGCAAATGAGTGGACCTCCTCAAGACCCCTTTTCCATTCTAATCATTACTCCTGGACTGCATTAAACACAGCTGTGTCTGTAGCTAAAGTGATCTACACGGAAACTGAATCATATCTGACATCATCTCTCATCCTAGAGCTTGCCTGCCACTAATGTGTTTCTTCTTAGAACAGAATTAAAGTAGCCAGTCCCTTCAGCATACCTGAAACTCATTAGGAGCAAGACACATGAGATATTCCTCTTCTAATGACAGAACTCTGTGGCTGTTACTATCTTCCATACTGCTCTCATACTTCTCTCTAAATACAGCAAAACTGCTATACCATGTTTTGCTCTAAAACAGCAGTCACTGGAATTTCAGGCAAAATTCCCCAAATGCAATCAATCTGCTTCCCACCCACCACCTAAAGAAATCTCAGAAGTTCTATCCCTTACATCATCCAAATTTTTGTTATGTGTAAGAAACAATTATTCAGGTATCAATTTAGGTCTGCAGTCGAGCTCCCTGGCTGAAAAGCCAAAAACCTGTCGACAGTTTTCAGAAAGTGCAGGAGATTTTTGTAAGGAGCAAGTTAAAGGAGAACTCTAAGAAAGAGAGATGCAAACTACGCAAGGTGATGCACCAAGTGTAGTTATCCTGTTTGCTCTAAAGATTCTGCCACACTGCGTAAGAGTCAAATGATGCATCAACACACAAACCAAGTTCACTCAAGACATTATTTAATGCTGTTGAGTCTGAGTAAGAACTTTGAAACTCACAAATGAAAATGGAAATAGAGCCATGGGTTAAGATACTTTAGACATGTAGGTGTGTCTTAGAAAAGAAATAAGAAATTCATGGTATGAAATGAAGAAAACACACTGAAGCAGTGTCATTACACTTCAAGAAGGGTGATGGAAAAAAGGGAGAAATGAAGGATTCTCATACACATGACCTGTGTGGAAAAACAAATACTGTTCATTTAAAACAGTCTTCTCCCATCACTCACCCAGACAGCGTTGAATAGATGTCTCCATGTAGTTTATATATGCAGATTAGAATAAATCTAAATACCTAAAGCCTTGAAAATCTGATTAAACTTACAGTTCAAAAGACATTCTCAACTGCTATAGGAAATGTGAGAAGAGTGCTCTGGCAAACATGAAAATGAATCATTTGAGTTATATGGCCTAGTGTTATTTAGACATCACCTACTTGAAAGGGTTTCAGTTTCTTTAAAAAAGAATTCAAAAAAAGAAGAAAAACTGATAAAACACTATAAAGCTGCTTTCCCACTAGATATTTAAGAGATTTGTTTCTTTAGCAACCGTGTTCAAACAGGTTAGCCTAAAAACACGCACAAAATATTTGTTTGCTTTTATTAGCCAGATATCAGCTAACGATCCACTGTAAGATGTGCTAAGCAAGATGTTTGGTATTAAAACCCATCAATATAAAAGGAAGACAAGTGTCTACAACCAAGTGATAAGTTAACAGCAAAAAACACTTGATCCTTAATTTACTTAGAATTACTGTTTGTTAAAAAAAATAACCAAAAACAATGAACAAAATACTGATACTTCCCAACTAAATAACAGAATTCAGCTCTGCTGCTATGCAGCTCTTGGCCCATCACACACTGCCCCCAGTAACACACAAACCACAGCAGTTCTTAAGCCTGAAAAAAACATGGCATTGCTGTTAGTCCACAGGCTACATATCAACTATGCACATGGGAGAGGGTTTTAAGTCCTTCCATCATTTTAATACCAAAAAGGACATAAGACTATATGGCCTCCTAACCTGAAATGGAATAATTAAGTTCAGCTCTCAAATCCTACTGAAAGTCAGAATGGATCTAAAAAACCTTTCGTCTTCTATTTTGCATACCAGGAACAGATGCGTTGTTAAAAAACTGTAAGAATCTCATTTCTGATAGTTTTCCAAAAATTAGCAACTTCAAATGTTGTGTGCATGTGTTCAAGTTCATTCGGTTTTCAATTGTTATGAAATACACTTTCATAATCATTTTTGAGTCAATTAAAAGAGACTTAGATTAAATTCGTCACTCAATCTTTTTAATTATGTAAGAATAGATATGGGTAGGAAAAACATATAAAATATCCTACAGCTACAAGATTTAAGAGAAATAGGGCCACATATTATCAAAACCTACAATTGCAGTCTGTAAGAAAATGGATGAGTATACTTCCACATGCCAGCATGTTTAGATCTTTGTCTCACAAAGTGGTATCCTGATACAACTTTTAGTTAGGCACATACCATCTTATTAGTCAGGGATAAAGTAATAAATGGATTTAAATACTCTATTGACTTCACCAAGTGTATTAGTAGCAGCGAGATAACAAAGGGGTTAGTCACATACAAAACACAGAAGGACTCTCAGGGTGACTTAGAAGAAAGGTTCCTCATTGCCATGCTCCTTCCACTCTCAACCAGTGCTTTGAGGCCTTCAAGCTGAGAATCTTCCCTGGAGGGCAACAGCAGGCTCTACCCTGTGGTACCAATTAGGAGTACACAAAGTTCCTGCCCCAAAGCTGCCATCAGGTTTACAAGTGTCCTCCTTCACTAATTTACACTGATCTGGATCTTTGGGCTTTTACATCCCAGGAAAATACCCTAGTCAAGGGAGCTACAGCACCTGTTAGCCTGTCCTGCAAGTGTCCTATGGTTTCATCCTAGCAAGAGAAAGTTGAGAGCGAGGGGAAAGACAAGTCCCACACATTTTAACACTTGGCACACTTACTGGATCAACCTGCCAAATAATAACAGTTGTGTCCTTAGATCCTGTTGCTAGTTTAGTGCCGTCGTTGGAGAACTTGCAGAACCACACTTCATTACAGTGCTCCGTTAGTATCTGCTGTGTATAGCACGGGAACTGTTTCCTGGGAAAAGAAGGGCAGGTATTTGCAGATTAATAAGCAAGCGGTAAAACATTTTTTGAAAGTCAAGCTAATAAAAAACCAAAACCAACCAAGCAAACACCTTATTTAAATGTAAGGCCACACAACTCAGAAAATTCCTCTATTAACAGCTGCTTCAAATAAGTACAGAATGAAGTGTCTTATCTGGTAGCCATCAAGTGATTGTAACTAAGTCTAAGAACACAGAACTATTCTTATCTCACTCACATAAACTGTTATGCTTTCATATAGCTTGGGATGAAACTGGACCTCGTTAAGAGGGCACCAGTACAGAAAATACTGAAGTCCAAGTCTCTTTAAACCCTAGGTGCAATGTTTCATTTACACATGAGGTCTCTGCAGGTATCTAACTCACTTTAATGTATCTTGTCCACTCTTTAGAAGTGATTATTCCATAAGAGTTTTCTTCTCGAATGTGGCCTCACAATAAGTTAGACGTTTCTTTGCCTTCACTTTGTGCCATTTTTCACTTTCTTTGCAGAGTACCACATACAGTATCTAAGCATAACTAACAAGATACTACTGAGCTTGAAAAGTTTAACTCACAAAAATCTACATTATTTTGTAAAATGTTGTGCTTATCAAACAAAATATTACATGATAAACTACTGAAGAGGAGTCAGAACATTCCTCTAGAGCTAATATTTAATATTCTAGTTACACACTGAGAAAAAGCTAACAGTCAAAATATTCAGTTAGGCAAAAACTGGAGACATATTTCATTTACATCTTGCCTGTGAGTTCTCAATTAAGTATTTCAGAGCTAAGATAAAACATAGGCTTTTACAGCAGATGTAATAGTGCAACAACTGCGAGTTCATTGGTCAGATGCACTAAATAATAGTCACACAGACATTTTTTTGAACTCCAGGAATCCTGAAGTGATTTAGTCTCAGGCTGAGTTTTTACGGCACCCAGTGCAAGAGGGCAACACAACTCTGATGGGACAGGATGCTACTAATGTAATGTCAGTCTCCTGGAATGTGCAGTTGTAACTTTAACTGGAGATAAACTGGTTTAAAAAAACCCCACAGAAACACAACATGTCCCCCCTCCCCAAAGGAAGAAAAACAAGCATCTCCCCCCCAAATCATGTGAACAGAAAACTTACTTCCTTCACATTTGTGTTTAGAAATACAGTTTGGTGGTAGCCAGTCTGACAGACACCTGAAAAATTACTTCTTACCTGAAGCTAGAAAAAGTTCTGCTTAATATAAGGTCTATACCTTCTCAGTAATTTTTTTTTTTTACTAGAAGGGGCTTCCTAGTCCATGACTAAAGACTGTCGAGCAGCACCAAACACCCACCCAGTCTTATTTCCTGTCTTATGGTGGGGGGGATAAACAAATTGTACATATACATATCTGCAGTTGGCTTCCTTGGGTATGTCTACTTACTTGTTTATAGAGAAACACAAGTGTGTTCTGCTCCTGCTTTAAGCTGACCAGGAACTGTCTAGTTGCCACTGGAAGAACACTGAACCCAAGGTAAAAAGCCCCACCCATGAAAGAAGACTTTGTTTTCCTTGAAGTCTACAGGGAAGTAGGCAAGCCCTTACACAGACATGAGCACCTACAGGAAGAGTGTTTCATTATTATTTAGCCATATTATAAGTTAATGTTTTTACTCAGAGCAACAACTTGCTCTAGAAGGCAAGTCTTTAACTGTAACTCATACAAAGTACAAGGGCCACACTTGTGTCCCAGGAAAGCCTTTTCAGCACACTTAATTTTAAAAACATACTCTATGGAACAACAGCTCTTGCATTTTAAAGCTTAAGAAAAGCAGCCAAGGTTTTGCAGACATGAAAAGTAAGCAATTATAATACTGGAGTACACAGTTCTTATAGTAAGATGGCCTTTATGTTCCTAAAAAGGGCAACAGTTGGTATAGCTGCTGGAGACACATCCCAATACTGCATTATGCTACTCACAACCCAGTCAGATCAGAGCATCCCCACAAAAAGTTCTCTTAACTAGAAGAACATACAACTCAGCAAGTCTGACTTCAAAGACAGCACAGCTACACTAAATAACCCTTCTGCAGAAGGAAATAGCAGCAGTCTTGAAATAAGAAACCACAACCAGTTGTCTAACAGTTTCTGGGTTTGGTAGTTAGATGCACAAAGGTTTATCTTTATCTTTTTTGAAGTCTTTCATTACAAAATGTTCTGTTCAGCACAAAAAACCTGAATCATGTTACATACTGAAATAAAGCATCTAATAAAGTTATCTGTTCTTGTATTACACAAGTTCAAAATTACAAGTAAATCACCAAACAGCTACCTTTGCACTCCCTGTACATACAATGAATGATTTATTCATCAACAAAAAAACAAACAAGAAAATCCCAGAATACCCAACAAGGCTGAAAGTTCTCAAAATCAAAAATTACCATCCCCAAGAACATCAGTTCTCTATTATCAAAATCTCAGGCACAATAAGATGAAATCCTTCGCCTTCACTCCCAGCAGTTTCTCACTCTCATCTCCCACTGTACAAAGGAAGTTTTAGTTACACATTTTACCTATTAGTGCAATTCAAGCATGCTTAATCAAAATACTGCGTTAAGTCCAAACCAGATTAGTTCCAACTAAAAAAGGGAAAGTTGTCAGTGTTCTATCATTTAAGTAGCACAGGACTTAAAATGTCTAAGCTATTAGACTACTGTTACTTCTGTCAGCTTCATCAAAATTTGGCTTCCACTGTCTAACTCACCTCAATATGCCCAAGCATGGCAGCACGTACAGCACACCACACACTGAACTCAGACCCCTGCAACAGGTAGGTACAATAGGTTGAGTTGAGAACAGAATGGAAGCCTTTATTTTCAAGTGGGCTTTCTGGGCACTTTTTTTGTTGGGGTTTTTGTTGTTGGTGGGTTGTGGGTTTTTTTAATTACAGTAATTGTGAGTATCTAGGTATGTGTATATATACCAAATATGCAAGTTTAGGAAGTACTGCTTTAGGTTAAAAACCCAAACAAACAAAACCCCAAACTATGGCCAAACTTTCATGTCAGCAAATAGATTCAGATGGGTGAAATTTAAGCCCAGATTTGTTGCATGCAGTAGCTTTTATATCTGGCTCTACTTAGTCCGACTTCAGTAAACCACACTTTTCACAGTCAGCTTGAATGCTCTTTGGGGTTTGATTAATCACATCAAACCCCTACAGAACACTCAGTACTATTTATGGACTTGTTTAAAGACTAAAATTAAATCTCTGTTAGTCTGATTTTAAGACTCACTTCTGAAGCCACAATACCAGTATATGATCACTTCCAATAGCTCTTAAAAGGGGCAACAGTCAAACGTCTGCACACACATACACACAAAGCTGCTGAAATAATGCAATGTAGCAAAACTGCAAGCTAAAAGATTTACATGAATACATGAAGTGCCAAAGATAATAATTTTAAAACCTTAAGATGGCTACAGTGAAGTGCTATGGAAGTTTGCATCTTTAAAAAGAGTTTCCAAGAAACACAAGAATGTAAGTCAAAGCAGCCAAGTTTATCAGTTCTTAATTAGCTTCATCAGATGAGCCAACCTTAACATGAAAACAATTTCCCTGTAAGCCCAAGTGTTAGCCTATTACATGAACAAACATAAAAGAGTATCCTATACAAGCTCACTTTCTAGGTGTTCTGCCCTTCATTCCCTCATTGCAGCATGCACAGCAGTTTCCCATAAAAGCTACACTGAGTTTTTAGGTCCTTAGCAGAGTTTTGCTGGGTGAAGAAAAACTGCTCAGATCAGCCATTTGTTAAAAACAAACATCCTCCTGCTTCATGTCTACTACAGTACAGCATTTTGAAGGTTCAGAAGCAGACTCCCTTTTGTTAACAGAAAAAACGTTACCCAGATAGTCTAAAGAGCCAATAGAAATGTGTAAGAGACATTCAATTCTTACTACTTCACAATTCTGAGAAAATAGTTCTTTATATTGCGCAAATTAGAAACATCTATTGCACATTTCTCCTCTGCTTTAACCTTTGTGTGTAAAAGCACCTGTGTCCCCTATTAAAAGTTATAGCTGAAAGCTGATTTCATAAAAGTATGCTTCTACAGGCTTTCTGCATTCCAGTAATCTTGAAGACAGAGTCTGGATAAATAACTTACTAGTGATTCTCCAGTGAAAAAACACAGCAATCATATGTTGATGCATAAATAGACTGGTTGTCCAAAATGACAAGAAACAGGTGGCTAAGGATTAGCCTAGTACTATCTTCTATTCATACCCATCTGATTAAAATTTTAAAGCTTTAGTCTGACCCCACTACTCCATGTTCAGGTACCAAAATTTCTCACACACACCTTCTCTACTCCCCACCTCCACCACTCCTGTAATGAAAACTGTCCCTTCCCAGTAAAATCCTGTTAAACCAGCTCAGAATAGTTCTCGTGTTCCTGCTAAGAGTAGGTACAATCAGATTACTTTAAAAGACAAAGAAAAGATACTGCTGCCCATCTTAGAAGTCACAAGGGTTTCTTACCTACTACAAACGTGATCTATTAGCAGCGAGACAGAATCTAGATTACTATCTAGTTTCGTATTATGATATAGGCACCGGTCCCGTTGTAGTTCCACAGCCTGACGGAGCAGGTTCTGTAAACGCCTTGGAGGAAGCATCACTGACGGGGGTAGGTAGGCTGTAGGGGAGTTATGAAGGACAATCAATCACATAAAAAAAAAAAAAAAAAAGACTTATCAAAAGCAAGTTACAACTAAGAGCATACTTTGATTTGAGTGTTTTTGGAAGAGACCTTAGTAGATAAAGTACACAGCTTGTTAAATTTACAGCTATACACCTGGAATTGGAAGCATGAACTCCTGGAAAGCAGAGCTGTATGCAAGGTGTTTGCAGTTACAGAACATGTTGTCGCGGTCAACAAGCACCATTTACACAAGCTACCTCGGTATTTAAAAACCTCAGTAAAATCATAAAGCACCAATATCAGCAGCGTTCACTTAAGGAATTACCTATTAACACTATGAAAACAAAGAATACCATGGGGTTTACAACTCTGATATACATATATAGTATTACAACAGCCACAAGAAAGAGAAAGGAGAAACTGTATTTCATAATGAAGTATGAGACCACTATCAACCAATACTAGTATCACTAGTGGTTTTAGGCCACACTTAAGTCTTCACCTCTCACTACAGCAGGCATTTGTAACATATACACACACACCCCTCCCCGAACCACACATTTAATCAGTAAGTTATACCGTCACTGCATGCAGCAGAGGTTAAGAAATAAGAGTTTCTATTGCAAATAGTTTATCAGAGACAGCAAAAGGTTAGGTACAGAAGACCAAAGGGTAAAGGCACCTAAAGGCATCCCCACTAACCAAGAAATACCAGAAAAGCAAACAACCAGCAAACACAGGTAAAGTCAATTCCCTGAGATATGTAAGATATATGGGATTTACAGAGGTGAGAAGAAATGCTAAACACTAGAACATCTTACTCTGGAGTTTGTCCAAAAGTTTAGATCTGGAAGCTGTTCCTTTCCCTTCCCACTCTGCTTTTGCACGCAAGTCATCTGCATGGCTACACATCAGGTACCTGTTTAAAAAAAGTGCACACACACCAACAGACCAAGTCTTTCTGGAATCATTCTTTTCACTTCTGAGCATGATATAGATCATCACATTCTTAATGAAACTGGAAACAGGTGATTTAAGCTTGAGACTGATAGGAAAAGGGGGAGGAAACTATTTCACAGGAAAACACACCTTTAGAACAAATGTCTACAAATTTGCCACAGAAAAAGAAAACAAAACACAAGCGATTTCAGAGAAAGTAGAAATAACTTCTTTTCGTCTAAGAACAAACCAGATTATATCCACCTACTTAATTCAATTATAAGGTAGTTGGCTAATAATTCTCAAGATCAGATGACCATCCATAGGTATGTATTCATTTGGGTTCTAGTAGTACAAAAGTAAATAATCATCAGGTTGTTTTCAAGCATCTGAAACAGAACACTGCCTACTGAATAGTATTCTTTACTCAGCATTTTATCACATCTCACCACAGCTTATTAATCAACAGGATAATAGCTTTAACACAGCTTGAGCCTTCTCAACGTCAGCTATCAAAAGCCACAGAATTCCTCAGAAAACTTCACTGCAAGGGCTCTCAAAGTCCAAACACTTACCCACTGAGGACATGAATGCGTTCTGTATTATATTTCAGAGGCGTCAGTTCACAGCGTAGAACCTGAAGTGCCTCCAGGACCTTGCCATCCTCCAGGTATTCCAGGTACTTCTGCTGCAGCAGCAAAAACTTCATCCTCTGACATGACAGAAAGCAGCAGTCAGGGGAAAAAGGTTGACTGAAGTTTCAGAAAACGTTTGAGCCTAAACAGAACAGTAGAAACCATTCTACTATGCCCTTCAGAAATACAGCTCTATGTAACGTTTCATTACTCAATTTCTTTTGCTGGGTTTTCAACAACATTGCAGCAATTAAGTTACCCGTGAATTTCCTTCCTGGCCAATGGGGCTCTAAGCATATTTTTATCTCATTCCTCAGATCCCCCCTACAACTTGTCTCATTTTTACTTGCTCTTTTTAGCCATCATTCTTCAAACCCTGAATTAGACAGGCTTTCCAACATAAGGTTCAGTCAAGGAAGTGCCCAAAATCAGCTATTCAACATATTTAAGACTGTATAACAGCACAGAACACAAAAGGCCAACTCAACAAGTTCTCACACTGCTTACATAGGAGCAGACAAGGATTGTTTGCATAGCTGCATAACATATAGCAATAACAAATTGACACTGCCTGAGGTTTTGTTTTGTAGTTCTACCTTGAGTTGTTTTCCTTGGGTGGTGTTTTCAGGATTACAGAAAAAAGTATAGTTTTCTATATTTAGGAATCACTTCACCTCTCTGAATTTAATCACTGTTATTTCATAGCGTTCCTTTCACCTTGCACAGTTTTTGGTTGTTTTCTGTTTCAGAAAAAATAATCAAGCCTACTATTTTAACAACAAATATCTGTGGATTAAAAAAAAAAAGGAAAATCAGGTATTAAATTACTATATATATAAAAAAAAAGTCCTAGAAATTTCTAACAGTAATTTAGTAGAAACACAGTTTGGTTGTTCCTGGATGAAACCAACTATCCTGTGTTTGCACATGTTCTTTACTGCTAGCCATTATCAGACAGAAATGACATTTCTGGTCCACAAAACTCACCAGGTTAAAAGAGGAAAATGCATGTGGCTTAGACATCTTGGTGACAAACAGCTTGGAGATTATGTGTAGCAAATCACATTCACTTTTCTAATGAATACACCACCAGTTCAATCACCAGTTTCCTTTGCTTTCATCAGACCTCAGGCACCTCACTATTTTCATGCTCATATTTGGTCAATGTTTACTTAGTTTCAAACACACTGCCAGCCTCCTTCAGCAGAGGATAATTGGGAAGTTTAAGATGTTCCTGTCCTATTAGAGCTCACATGAAACTAAGCCTTACTAGATGTAAAATCCAAAGTGGAAACATAAAGCATTTTCGTTTCCACAGCTCTTCAAAAGAAGGAAGTTTCCACATACAATGCTATTAACTTACCACACAGCTTTGTGAAGAATAAAACATGTCACAATAAAAATGATTTATGTTCAAACACGTCTGTAGTGCTCTGCTGTCCTGTACATGACAGGCAAACCCATATTACTCTCCCTATCCAGCTCTTTAGTTTATTTGAATTTGGAATTGTTAGACCACCACTGTACAGTTTTTCCAGGTGAGACAACACTTTTTGATGTTCTGACACGTGAAAAATCAAAAGAAAGATATCCCAATTATTTACAACCTCAGTGGTTGGCTCCATGCAGTAGGTCAGCAGACCTCACGCTGTTTGCTTATCTACCAGCAGCAGGAGGGATAAGAGTTTCCTCTACCAGCTGTGTACATGCTCACTAGGATGCCTGGAGATGCTCAGGTAGCAGTTCCAGACTATATTTCACTCCTCTTGGTCACCTCACGCTGATGATCAACACCAGATAAAAAGTAGCCTGACATTTCCAGTCTGTAATAAAAACTATAATCCCTCCACCTCTTCCTTCTCCATTCACTGTATATAATATTTATTAAATTTATATAATATTGCCATTAAACACGATAACCTACCTTATCTGTATCTAATTACTCTTTCTCCCTCCCTGCTTTTAGGACTTGGCACATTAATTTCATTTTGTTAGAGGAAAAAGTAAAAAGAGCAGAAAACACCAAAACATAGGGTTTATAACACCAGTCCCAACAACTCCATGGAATACTACCGTGCAGAATACTGTTGCCAAGTTATCCAAAGAGGTGTAATTTCAGTTTTGGGTTAGAAAATATAGTTTAAAAAAAAAAAAAAAGTCAATGCTATATATGACCTCAGCATTTCAAGAGTATAAAGGCCTCCAGAACAACACAGTACTACACACTTCATGCAGGAATCTACTGTTACCATAACAGTGAATTAGAATAAAAGATAAGTAGTTTGAAATTGTAATTTATTTACAGCAAAAGGCAGGCAATAAAGTGTTGATAGGAAAATTAAATTGATTTGCTAAGCTATTTGGATAACTGCTCCCAAACTTGCCCTACAGCATGCTCAAACAATGGCACGAATTTCCTTAAGGCAGAAGTCACACTCCAGTGACACCAAATTTCAAGTCATTTTTTAACTCAGGACACTCACTGCCTCCTACTTCTTTTTGTGCAACTAGTGACTTTACTGATGAAGAGTTCACTGAACAACTGAATTTTATCCTTATTTTCTCTCAACTACTTTATGCCCGACTAATAGTATTGTTAATTTCTTCCCAACACCACTTTCTCACTTGTTTATAAAATCTGCAACTGTAAAAAGCACAAACTCTGCTAATTACGTGGAACAGAATGAGTATAAAACTCATCTGCTGCAATGCATTCACAAGAGCAGCTCATTCTTTCTCCATATTCTCTAGTTCCTTACAAAGAAAGGGAATCAAGATTATCATAATCAAAATCGTACCATTATCATCTCAGTGTTTGCAATGGAAATTCAACACCATTACAGTCTTTACTACTGAACAATTTAAATTTGGACACCAGCATGGCTTAGCTTACAGCAAAGACTCTTCACCTTGAAGGACTCATGGAAGAGTCCATACAACAGCTTCAGCACTGCAGTCTGGCTGGTTTTGCTCAGTTATTATTACCTCATCCTGCATTTCAAATCTAAGAGAGGATGAGGATAAAGTGCATTACTTTGTTGTTTAGACAAGATAGTATATAAGTGTAGGTTGAACTCTGATTACCCTGGGGCAAAACCGAGACAGAGCTAACAGATTTACGGGGGGGAAGGGGGGTAGGGGGGCGGTGTGTGTTTGTTTTAATCTATGTATTATTAGCATCTTTCTTCAAACTGTAGCCTTTGATTACTAATAGGAATACTTAGTACTGCACTCCTTCATTTTCCGAACTGTTAGTAGGAAAACCCCTTCCAGAATGTTAAATTCTAGGAAGTCTGGCATGCACCACAATTCACCAGCACTAGGTAACCAAAGGTGAAAACCTCAGCAAACACAGTTGGAAGATAACAGGACAAGCACACTACCACAGTCAAGAAATAAGGCCATTTTGATCACTGGTTACAGTAGCGAGACTTCAGAAGTTTAATGATCAAAATGCGTAATAACCTAAGTTTAGGATTAGATTTTGGTGTTATTTTTGACCTGCATATTTTAACAACTTCACTACAGTTTTATTACCGTACTAAGAGTCCAAAGCAAGTGAGTAAACATTGCTGAAACAACTGTTCTTTGAAGTTAAACAGGTAACTAAAAGACATGCTGAAATTATCAGCTGCTGTTTCAAAACAAACACAATAGCTATCTACTTACAGCCTGCAGAACTAAGACCTCAATTTTCATTATCCTGTAGCCTTTTACGTTGACAGTCTTCTAAAACACTGATGAAAGCACTTAAAGCCAAACCAAAACTTAAATGTAAGATTTGATATGTAAAGGGCAGAAAATATTCTGGTCTACAGAATACAGAAAGGAATTTAACAAGGCTTCAACCATACCAAGTCCTGCCACATGGAAAGTGAGTAATTCCAATAGGGAACTGCCCTTAAGGCTTGTAGCAAGAGGGACACCATACAGGCAGGTGGAGCACTTTGCTCAAACAATACATAAATCACATTTTTTATTGTATTGGTTGCTGCAGACTGTATACCTCCAGAAAAAGCAAAGAAGACAGTTTGAAGGTACATTCTAGATGACTGTAAAGGAATAACCTCCAGGTTTCTTCCGTAGGTTGAATTAGTTACCCAAGATAGATGCCATAATATGTTTGAGTAGCCCTAAAACAAGCAAAACCTCAGGCTGGCTCGAAGTTGACATTTTCTAAGCGTTACTCAAGGAAAAACATCATGCTTGATCCAACCAAAGTTTTCCTACAGATTGTCTCAAGACATCTGTATCTTATATACTGGAAAAGTAAACATGACTAATCACATACTATATAACAACACTCAGTTGTGTTGACACAAATAGAAATAGAAAACTGTCCTGTGTGCTACCACACACCCCACATATCAACACACTGTTTCAAAGGTTTAAAAACTGAGATCAGCCATTTCACGTTTAGTGTTTTTACCTGTAGAACTTAAGAGTACTCTGCAGAAATAATAAAATTAAACGCGAGTGGAATTTTTAAAATACACACGTATCCCCTTCAGCGACCAGACCTTTCAAAAGCAGCTATTTATCCTGGTCACTTTGTCCAGGTCATATTAACCATAAGGGGAAAAAAAGGCCAACCAAACCACAAACCAAAAACAAACCACAAAACACACACCCTACTTTGTTAAGTACTCTGTGTCATCTAAACTTTTAGGCACCCATTCTTCTTGTACACACACATTTTTGAAACATCTAGTCATACAGCGTGAGTCACAAGTCAGGAGTCAGGAAACACAAAATCTACTTTTCTATTTAAGAGTTACCTGCAGCAGCATCTTGCTTGCACTTTCCCTGATCAACACATTTATCACCTTCATTAGCTCTGGCTTGACTGCGTTGGGATTACCTACAGAGCACAAAGCATCCCTCCTTACCTTACCTAAGGGTCTTTCATTAGTCTTCCAGCTGCTGATTACACTAATACCCACCCCAAACCTCAACCACGTACAGAAAAGCTGGACAGGGAGGGAGGCAGAGACAAGAGTGCACGCAATGGAATGCACACGAGCTCAACTTAACCTTGCAAATCACGTTGTCTTACTAAACATACACACATGTAAGACATTTAAAACTGTTACCTGTTTTAAATTATATGAAGTTTATATAAAGGAGAACAATGTAGAAAAAAAAATCAACCAGTTGATATTTGGTTCAGGTAAAGTTCAGTCTAAACCAAGTATTTTTATTGCATCAAGTTTTCTGGAAGCAATTAGGCATCAACATTAAAGAAGAGCACACTTTCAGAGCCCTCCAAAACAACAGAAGGAAAACATCCCCTTTTTCCTCAGATTCAGTTATCCAAAAAGTACAGTGCTGATGCTCAGCTAAACCTTGACTGACAGACATGCAAAACACTAATACTACTGCATAAACTTCACAGCTTCACACATCAGAAACAGGAGAAAATCTGTTTCAAATGACCATTCATATTCACGTACAGCAGTTTCATAATTTCAGTCTGCACAAATGACTGAAAGCTGCACGAAATATTCTGAACTACCTCAAGTCTGAGAAAAGAGAAAGTACTGGTCTAATTAGGAGGTGCTAAGCTTTGACTGAATTAATAGAAAAGAGTGCAAACTTCTGTCAAGTACCCTCTAATGTTTTGTTAAACATCTGTTTTCCTACTTCACTTCCTGTTCTCTCTTTCTCTCCCTCCCCCACCAGACAGGAAATTGTCTTGACAACAAATGAATCAGCTAGAAGTGGAACTAAGCAGCCATCAGCTGATTCCTCATTGTTTACAGTCACAGACACTTCAAAAAGCCTTGCTACTGTTCTCTTCCTAAGTGACCTTAGCTGTTCTAACTTCATTTCATTAAAATAAACGTTTAAACACAACAGAACAAGCTGTCTGAAGAGCCAAGTAATGATTTTCATCTTGAGATACAAAAATCAAAACAAGAAACACTTCACTCAAAGCAACTGAAATCATAACAACACATATTGTAATTGTCAAGTCACAGGATCTACCAACCTTCTATTTCTAGGTTTATCTTTTTTAAAAAAAGAAAAAAAAAAGCCAGCCAAAGAGAAAAAGCTCTAAATAAAATCCCAAACAGCAATACAAATGCATTTGCTCTTTAAAAGCCATCTGGAAAAGCAACAGTATTGTTCATGGTCTATAGCAGCCTCCATATTCTTGTAATGTGCTATTACAAAGCCAACTCCACATTAGTATTACTGCATTTTATTTCTGAACTTCTCTTCCCCCAAGAAAACTTAACTCCTATAAACACTAAGACTGTGAGAAGTATCTCAAGTATTCAAATTAGTATTCAACATAGGCAGTTTCTACAGAAACTGACCTATTTTAGGACAGTGACAGGATTTCTATTTTATCAGTTAGGTATGTTTAAGAGAGTTTAAACATTCAGTACACTAAATCTTAGCCCCAATACTTTTGGGCTGCCTATCTCACGTTCTAAAACAGAATAAAAAAGTTCAGATTAGTATGACGTTTGAGATAGCATGCAAGCAGCTTAAAGTAAACAAAAAGAAAACAAGAACTATGGACAACCAACTCCATAGTGAAAGATTACACCACTACAATTAGTTCAACTACACAGCTCTGAAAGAGTTCAAGTGTGCCTCTTACCACAATTGCATGCGGAGAATGCACTAAGGCCTTAAGTTCATTCAGGTCGTTCTCAGCCTGCAGAAATCGGCATAAGAAAAAAAAGAGTATATAAGGAGGGTGGATTTTGAATTCTCTCACAGATACTATAAATTTAAACAGTGGTTAATACAGTCCTATAAGCCCTACGTTACCTTATCCCATTCTCCTTCCATGACATGATTGCGGAATTTGGTAGCAGAAGGATGTTCTAAACGACATCCTGACTCTTGCATGAGGAGATCAACAGTCTGGCTGCAGGAGAGATACAGTGTAAAAAAACCCGACCAGTTTTACCCTCACAAATACACCGCCTGCCATGATAACAGTTTACCATATTTTAAAGTAAATTTAAGAAAACAAGAATACTATGACCAGATTCAGATGCTTGTTCAGAAAGAGGATCTCAGTTGCCTGAGACACATAAACAGCTACCTCTACCTAAAGCAAGTTGTCAATGAGCTTGAAAGCTTCGCTGAAGTACCATGAAGTCTGTGACTTACCAGCCACCACAAACAGCCATCCCTGCACAGAAGATAAACTTCATGAAGGAAGACACAGACTAGAAAGCTGTTAGCTACTGGCTGCTATCCCTGGCCCCCTCCCTGCCTCCCCCCCAATAAAAGAACACAGAAAGTGACAGGCCTAATTTTTTCTTCTTCCTCACATCTTAAAAGACTGGCTCCTTACTAAAAAATAAACAAACTCATGAACCTGTAGCCCTCCCCCTTTTATACTAAAAATAGCCTATTTACTGTGGTGTCGTCTATGAATAGTCACGAGTTGTCTGCTGCTGTAAACTTGCCTCTTGTGTCAGAGGCAATTTATTTATGTTATAAGTTCTTTATAGCTGATCCATTTCACAGTGTTTTGAAGACTTCTTTTGTGGTAGTTACATAAACACTTTACAGCACTTCTCTAGCCTCCTTCCAAAATTATGACACACTAGCTTTAGTTTTACTCACAAAGTGAGTGTTGTGATTAAAAACTTAAGACTTCCCCTACTCCACTGGGAAATTATTTTCCCTATTCTGACTTCAAGAAAGGGCCAACATATTCGTTTGTTGTTTACAAGTGAGATTATTACCACGAACACGTGTCCAGCAAAAATCTACAGAGGCCTTCACCATTTACAGGGCCAAAGGTTTTCAGAGTGAGACCAAACAGCCTCTTTAAGTGGCAGTTTACTTTATGCTCGCTTCCTGCGAGCTGACAAGCCAAATCTTGGAGCTCATCTGCGAAAAGCCGCCCCCCCACGCCCAGCTGCGGGCTCCATTATGTTTACCAGATAACTTCTCCCCACTGACACATTCGTATTGATCTACCCTTATCGGTGTGCAACTCGACTTCCATATTGCCATTCCTGGCAGGGGAAGCTCCCGGCCTGTCCCTTAGCAAAGACACCGGCCCAGGCTCGGAAAACACATCTCCGGCTCCATTTTTTTCCAGGAGCGGGCCTGCCCCACGGCTCTGTCTCACCCCGGGAACTGCTCTCCCCTCTTTGGGGACTACCAGGCTGCGACAGGGCACTTCTGGCCACCAAGCCCCGCTCCGGAGGTTTCTTTTCCCTCCCCTCGCCCCTGCTCCGGCCAGCCCATCCTCCGCGGGGACCCTCCCCGCGAACACGGTGAGGGGACGGGGGGGGGTGTGCGTGCGGGATTCTCCCGGCCCCGAGGGGACCCTTCGGTCGGTCGGGGCGCCCCGGCCAAGGAAGGAAGGACGGAAGGAGCCTCCCCTCTCGCCGCCCCGGCCGCGCTGCCCCTCGCCCACCGCGGCCACTTACTTGAGCCCCAGCCCGTGCAGGTGCTGCCCGATCAGCCGGATCACGTCCTCGTCGGACTGCGAGAGCCGCTTCTTCTTCTTCAGGGCGCTGCCGCCGCCGCCGCTCCCCCCCAGCTCGGCGGCGGCGGGGCCGGGCCCCCCGGCGGCGGGCACCCCGTTGTTAACGCCGAGCCCGCCGGGGCTGCCGCCGCCGGGGCCGCCGCTGTTGGCCGAGGGCAGCAGCCCGTTGGCGTGGGCCAGCTGGTCGCCGGCGGCCGTGCCCGCCGAGGCCTCGCCGTTCTGGGCGCCCAGGCAGCCCAGCTCCGGGCCCTGCGGCGGCGGCTGCTGCTGGCCCCCTCCCGCCCCGTTGGCCTGCATGGCGCTGCTGGCGATGCCGCCGCTGCTGCTGCTACTGCCTCTGAGCGGGGCGGCGGCGGGGGCGAGCCCGGCGGGCAGCGAGGGGGACTGGGACGAGGTGAGGCCTGCTCTGCCCGCGGACGCCCCGGGCTCTCCTGCTCCCTCCACCGCCGCCGCCGGGGAGGCCCGGGCTTTCTTCCGCGGGGGCGGGGAGGCTCCGCCGGTGTCCGAGTCGGAGGAGGAGGAAGCGGAGGCCAGAGTTTCCTCGCCGAGAGCGGCCGTGGTGGGAAGCCGGGGGGGCGAGGAGGGGAGGCGGCGGGGGCGAGGGGAGGCGGAGCGGGGCCCTGCGCCCGCCGGGGGTCCCGGAGGCAGCGCCGCCGCCCGCTCGGGGCTCCCTCTGGCGATGGCGGCCGCCGCTGCCCTGAGCCCCCGCCCGGCAGCCCCAGGCGCCCGGCCCGCTCCGCTCGCTGCCCGCCGGGTTTGTCTCCTCTCAGCCCAGATGCACCTAATGGAGTCCGGGCCGGGACGTCACAGGAAATTCCTGCACTGCCCCCTACACACACTTCCGCCGCCCGGGGCCGCGGTGGGCACGGCCCCACGGCTGCCGGGGGGCGGCGGCGGGGCGGCTCCCCGGGGGCACGGGGACGCCCCGCCGGCAGCGCCCGGGTGGCCGCCCGCCCGCCCGGGGTCTCCCGGCGCCTGTGCGGGTCGTGGGCGTCGTGCCCGAGGGGGTCCCGGGGGTCCCGGGCTTGTGCCCGGCGTGTCCCCGCGCCCGGCGGCCCTGGGTGGGGCGGGAGAGGGGCGAAGGCGGGCGGGCAGGGGGCGCGGGGGGCGCCCACAGCCCCGACGTGTCCCGGTGGGACCGGCCGTGCCTGTCACACCCGGTGCGGGTGACCGGGCACTTCCCCGGCGTCGGGTGATTTCCCGGTGCAATTTGGACGGGGACAAGTGGGTACAAATTGAAGGAGAGGAAATTTAGGTTAGGTGTTCTTAAGGAATTCTTTACTGTGAGGGTGGTGAGACACTGGCACGGGTTGCCCAGGAAGGTTGTGGGTGCCCCAGCTCTGGCAGTGTTCAAAGCCAGCTTGGATAAGGCCTTGAGCAGACGAGTCAAGTGGGAGGTGCCCCAGCCCCTGGCAGAGGGGGTTGGGACTAGATGATCTTTGGGGTCCCTTCCAGCTCAAGGTTCTGTGTTTGCGTTTTTTAAAAAAAAAAAGGAAATGCTCAACAAAATCACATCCTGGCATTGCCCAGGTTGGTTACTGGAGGTTTTCAGACCCACTGTTGATCTTGTCTGTTGCAGTCACTGCATGCACGGGCATGGAAAGAGGGGGTAAATGGCAGGTTTGCTGTAGATCTTTCAGAAATGTTGCGAGTTGGGGCAAATTTGTCAGGACAGGCTGTTGGAAGGCACTGGGAATTTTGGGGTCCCAGTCTCTGCACTGAGGTCTCCTTGCTGTCCTTCCTGTGTAATGGAAGGCAAACTCAAATCCTGAGCCAAGCCTCTGGTCAAAATTCGTGAGATGAGTGAAGTCTTCATCTTTAAGAATAGCATCTTGAAATAATACATTGTATGTTACTTGGTTTAGAGCCTGTAATTTTTATCTTTGGTATGCTCAAGCTTTTCTCCAAATCCCAAAGGGAAATAACAAAACTTTTTTTTTCTCAATGAAAGCTGAGATTAACATCTAATCATCTTCCCCTTCAGAGGCTTTTTTTTGAGGTTTTAGGAGCACCAACTTAGGTTAAACGAGGAAGTTTGGACAATAGTGTTTTCCTTTGAGTGGAACTCCGCAGAAGTCTGACTGAGGGAGACTGCGGGCCCAAGACCAGTGGAGAGGTCTGTGAAGGGACAAAATTCATGAAAGAATTGAAACCAGAGAAGGAGATGAGACCACGTGGAGGCCTGGCCAGTTGAAATAGATACCTTGGTTCTGTCTGGAGGCCTTAGAAGGTATTTGGTTGATAACAGCCAAAGCACTCTTACACCAGAGGGAGAGGTTGGAAAGATCTTTGTTGTTGACCTCTGCCTGTAGCATTAAATGCGGCTGTGGCATTAAATTCAACATTGATCTTCTGGAGAGGAAAATGTTGATTTTGTGTTCTTTAGTTCACCCGCCATCGCTGGAGAAGACAATGCTTGTGTTTTAGCCACTTCACCACTACTGTTTATCCCCTCATCCCTACTGCTTTGTCTTTTCAGCATTTCTGAGTTCTTCCTCAGTCCTCCTTCATCACTGAATCTGTTATTCAAAAGTTTGGGTAAAGATGACAGGAACAGTACAGAGAGCAGCACAGACCATGTGAAGGCACCTGAAAGTGAAAAGATCAAGACTAGGTTTCAGGAAGGTAAAGTTGCTCATCATCCTTTACTGCCCTGTGCCACAGTGTTTGCGGTGGAATGGGGAGGTAGAACCCCCTTCCTGCTGTACCAGTTGGTGCCACTGTCCCTCCAGCTGCTGGCCCTGCCACACTGCTCTCACACTGCCTGGAGAGCCTGGCCTTCCCTAGTTAGTCACTGCTTTTGCTACCTGCATGTGCCCTCCTGCTCCCACACACTAGTGCCTGTCTTGGTGAATCTGTGTAGAGTATGTCTGTGATACAAGAAATGCAGAATCCCTTTCTTGTAGGTGGGCAATGTGTATGGGCAAGTGGCCCTGTATACCCAGCTGTGGTAGAAAAGGGTCTCAGAGGGTTGCAGTTTCCCTCTCTCATTTCAATTAAATGCTCTCAAGGAGTAAGAGTAGTGCTTGGGACTGAAAAGAACCTAAAAGATAACCTTTAAGAGGTTAATTGTATTGAAAGTTCTCTCCCCTCACCCCACCCCTCACATACATATTCTCCATCCTTGTGGGAGGAGATATCCCAGCACAAACACAAAGAGCTGGAGGAAGAAACTCAGTATGGTTGGGATGGTACAGACCCTGGCTTGCCCAGAGAGGTGGTGGATTCACATCCCTGGAGGTTTTTAAGATGACGCTGGATGTGGCACTGAGTGCCATGATCTGGTAATCACAGTGGGGTTGGATCAAGGGTTGATGATCTCGGAGGTCTCTTCCAACCCAGTTAATTCTATGATTCTATGATTCCTATGCCAGGGAGAGCTGGATGAGACATCTGAAAGTTTCTTGGGATCCCAGGTGACATAAAGGTGTAGAAGGGGAATGATTCAGAATCCCACGTGTGAAGAGCATGCCTCAGCCAGATCCTAGCCCGTGTGTGTAAAGTTCCCGGAGGAGTTTCTGCTCCTGTCCTCCTTCGTCACCTATGGCTTTCCTAGTCATAGGGAAGAGCTTTTTCTTCCAGGCTTTTCCTAGTCACCAGGAGGGGATCTTGAGAGACAGGTGTGTGGCTAGCAGACTCCCTATGCTGCTGTAAGGAAATAGAGAATCGGGAAAGGGGTAATGGCACCATGCTTTGTCAGTCTTCTATCAGCTGAGCCCTGATTTGGATCCTGATTCTATTCCACACACGTATGAGAGAAGGCAGATTTAATAATCCAAATAAGTGTGCGGCTTTTTGAGCAATTAGACAAATGAACTGGTAAATACACTTGTGACAGATGACTCTATTATAATAACATAAGTATGCATTTGTCATATTTAGGCATCTTCAGAGTTTCCCAAAAGTAGAGAATAAATGGAACAATTCAGCTATAACAGGTGACAAACTTAAAAACACTCAGAAGACGAATTTTAAAGATGAATTTTGGCAAACTTAAATACAGTTGTTGTAATATCATCCAAGTTACTGAAGTAGAGGCATAATACATAACTATTCAGAATGTGTACAATTCTGACATAATTGTAATTCAAACAACTTCCTATAGTAGACAGCCACATCTTTAATTGAAAAATGCTGCAGAAACATTTCTTAGTTATTTTGGCAGTTTAGAAAACTGAAGAGACCCATCACTCCTTATCAAAAACAACCAGTGAACTGACCAATGTAGAACATGTTGAACGAGTGATATCTTTCAGTGTAAGAAAAATGTCTTGGAACATTCTAGACTAAATACAAATGTTTGAACAGCAAGAAACACTTCTATTTTCCAGGTTTGGAATGTTAAAAAAGAAAAAAACCCTTCAATTTGTCATTTATGGCCTGACTAGAACTAATAAAACTTAAACTAATTTATCTCTCTCTCTCTCTTTTTTTTTTTTTTCTTCTTCACCATTTTGCCCTAGAGGAGGATGGGTCAGAAAGTCCAGATTCTGAATAATAGGAAGATACTCTCTTTAAGGGCTTGGGTTATTTGATAATAACCGTATGAGGCTGCTTCAGTAGAGCTGAAATATTACAAAATATTAGAGAAAGTCCTGGAGAGATGGTTTAGCAGGCAAAGCTGCATGATGAAGGTAATTAGTCATTTGATTCCCTCCTATCGGGTATGTATGTGTGTATCCTTTTCCTATGCTTCTGCACCAAATTTGAGGTTACTGGAAACAAACCAACTAACAACAAAGAACAAAGGAAGAAAGAATAATTTAGAACAATGGCATTTTCCGCAGTACCAGCTAAATAAATGCTTGAGCAGGCACCTGGATGCAACTTCCAAAAGATGAGATATGGATGAAAGACAACTACCTTCCTTAAACAGCATTTCTAGAAAGCATTCACCAGATAATCAGCAAATTACGCTGGTCTGAGATTCTATCACTTCATGCACAGGATGGTTGGTACTTTAAAGTAGAGAAGTGGAATATGGAAAGCAAAAACTTGTCTGGAGTTGCAACTGAGAGCCAACATGAAGGGCAAGAAAAAGAGCTTTCACGGGTGAGTTAGCAGCAAAAGGAAGAGAAGGGAAAATGTGGGCCTTCTGCAGAACTGGGTCACTGAACTACCAATAAAGGTCAAGGAAAAGGCTGAAGGACTCCTTCACCTTGGGTTTTACTGGGCTTGGGCTTTCCACATCTCCCAAGCTTCTGTGGCTTATGCAGGATCTGGAGTGGGAAGGAGACTACCCACAAAAGGTCCACTGTATCAAGCTGGGAATATACAAGTCCCCTGGACCAGATGGCCTGCATATGAGTGTTGAGGGAGCTGGTCAGTGTTACTGTGTGCTCACCCCCTGTGTCATTTGAAATGCCATGCTGGTTAGAAGACTGTAGATGACTGAAGAAAAGCAAAATGTTACACCTTAAAGTTCAGTTGTGTCTGACTCTATGTCACTGATTTTGAGCTTAGTGATCAAGGGGAAAGCAGAGTATGCCATTTAAACTTGTCTTTATTAATGCTTTTGGTAGGCTTCCTCAATAACCTTATAGCTGGGGAGATGTGGAAGGGGTGGGCAGACTATGTGTGTGAAAAACTGGCTTTACCACCAGGATTGAAGGGTAGTGTCTCATTGGTTTGAAGTTTGACTGATGCCCAGTTGGGAGGGATTAGGGATCCATCCTGGAGCAAATCCTGTTTGATAAAATCCCCAGTCAGTGGGGATGGGACAGAATGCACCCTCAGCAAGTTTTCAGCTCATCTCCATAGCAAGCTGGGGGTATCAGTTGATATACTGGAGGCCACAGACGCCATTCAGAGTAGCCTTGACAAGCTGCAGGAGTGGGCCAGTGAGAGCCTTGTGTTGGTCAACAGAGCCAAGTCCAAAGTCCTGAATGTGGGACACACTATCCTTGTAGAACAGGCTGAAAACCAACTATTTTGGGAATAGCCCAGCAGAAAAGTTCCTGGCCATGGCACCTAGAGGGCTGCATTATGGATATATCCAGCAGGTACATGCCCTTTGTGCAGCACTGTGAGGGCGCACTGGATACCCACTGTCCAGCTTGGGCTCCTCCAGCAGCAGCCAGGTCAGTGGAGGTTGTTGAGGTGGTTGGGGCTGGAGCACGTCCTGTATGAGGAAGTGGGTTTGGCTACATCAGGATCTAATTACAGTGTTCACCTTCCCAAGGGGAATTATAGGGAAGATGGCACAAGGCTTCTCTCTGAGATGAGCACCAACAGGACGACAGACAAAAGCGAGAAGTTGCACCCAGAGATATTCCAATTGTGTATAAGTAAACAAAAGTTCAAAGTGAGAGTCATCAAGTAGTGGAACACTTGCCCAGAATGGCTGTGAACTTTCTATCCATGAACATAAAACTAGGTTGGACAAGAGTTTAAGCAACCTAATTTAGCTTTCAAGATAGCCCTGTTTGGAGTAGAAGGTTAAATCAGTGACCTGCAACTTTAATTTTGCTGTGATTATAAACACAATTCCCAGAAGAATCCTTGTGGTATGGGGTGAACAGTATTGTCATGTCTCAGGGGTTACTGTCCCAAAGCTTCAGTGGGGTCATCATGTTGCCTTGTAGATGAGCTCACATGGCAAGGATAAGGGCAGTAGCGCTGTGGTTGCAACCTAATTAAATATTAGGTAATCACACTGTGTCTTCTGTCCACCAAATTCATGTACATACACCAATGTCAACCTTTGCACTCTCCTGGGCAATCACAGCATGGTGTGGTCACAGAGATAAATGTCAGAAAGTGCTGAGAATCCCATGTGGTACAGAACGTCCTGTTTAATGCCTGTTATTACGTGGTCAATGTAATTTCTCATCGAAGAGCATACATGGCATGGTTTTGCCTGTATTTCTGTTGCCATGGATGCCTTTCTGGATGTGCAGGATGCCATGTAGTGGGAGAGCTCAGACTTCCCTGTATGGGCAGATAAAACATGAATGTGCGAGAAGTGTTGATGCCAGACTGGTACTTACTGTGCAACTTCTCTGAGCATGAACAGTGCGACAATATTGCATATGCTGTGAATCTGACATGTCAGACTTGCTTTGCATGCAAGTTTTATCTGTCTGGGACTATCCTAGATATCAGTTTGTAAAATCTGTCTGTCTATACTGTGATATATCAGTCATTTTTAGGTCTATTAGGAAGTTATGTGTAGCCAGGATTTGCAAAGGCAGTAGGCCACCATGTCAGTGCTTCAATGGACTTGCAGTGGACAAAATAACAGCGTGCTTGGACTTTCCTTTTTTTCCTCCACATGTTGATAGACATGAATGTTGACTCTTTATGAAGTCCCCTTCTGACCACTGTGTGCAGCAGGAGCTGGCAGGCATTCCACAGCAAACGCTGTCACTGATTTTCTTCCATGAAGCTTTCCAATCTTGTAATTTAGAGTGTCTCCTGTGGCCTGTGTTCCTTAATATTAGTGTGTCAAATTCATGTCCAGGTCTCAGATGGATTATCGGTGTTTTTATGTGGGATTGGATTTATCCTCCTGTTGTTGCAGTTATTTTACTTTTCCTACTTGAGGGCCGCTCCCCTGCTTTTTACTTCTTGCTGGCTCTCAAGACAATTGTTATTTCAGGCTTGTTAATTGTGTCTGCCAACTCCCACATAGCTCCTAGAGCCTAACCCTGAGTGGGGTAACACAACACCTTCTGTTGCCTATTCTTTGAATTAGGACCTGTCTCTCCCAGAATGACATGTACATTAGTCCTTTCTCCATATGACTTCTGTTTTCTCTGGAAGGGTATATTGCAATGAGCTCTCACACCTGGAACTAAACATTCAAGACCAGGCACGTAGGCTGTAATATCTCATATGCACTCTGGAATGGGCAGAGAGGGGAAATTATTACGTAATCACCAGATTACATCTTGACATTAAGCTAGCTCCTTGGAGCCCTGGGATTACTTAGTAATTTTTTTCCCCTTCTTGATCAGGAATATATTGTTTTCCACATCCACGTTTAAAAAAGCAAGTGAACCTCCTTATTTGCTTTGGGCAAGAGATTTAAGGTTAGTGTCACAAGAATGTCAATGCACTACTATTTAAGTGCCCCTTATTTTAAGGGAAATCACTAGTTTTTGTTGCAAGTGTACCTTTGCTTAAAACACAACTTTACGCACCAGCTTCTCCATCTTCGTTGGTGCGTAGTATTAACATCAGAAATAAAAAGCCACAAAATTAGAGAAAAGATTCCTTTGTGTGGCTCTGTACACTGATATAGTAAAAAGTCTTCACCACTTTATCTAATTTGTAACTGTTTGTTGGTACGTCAGCTCTGGCACTTGCTCTCAGGCTTAAAACCTCATAAAGTTTCAAATAGCTACTATAATAAAGAACCTAAGACACCACCAATAATCCAGCCCAAAAATACTTTCTCTGCATGCTGGAAAAAGAGTTTTGGTCCAGAACTAGACTGGCCTGAGATGCAGGAGTGGGAAACACAGTCATGGCACAACAGCACTGCACTGTATTAAAGGCTGATTACTCAAGCTTTCAGAAGGACACTCATGCAAGTTTGTTGGGGTTCTTTTTGTCTTTGACTAGTATATTTGGGCCTTTGGTACTAAACCAACCTGATTTCTCAAATTGAAAGCGTAACATTCATCAAATTTTCTATGATACTTGGGGGCTTTGGTTTTGTTTTGTTGTTTTTTTTTTCTTAGAGGGTAATCTGTGAAATACAGGCAGAGATAGTGTTTACTGAGACATGTTTGGAGCAACTAATACATCTTATTTGAATCTTTGCCTCACAAATAATACAGTAATTTCAAATACACGCAGATTAAACCTTTATGCTTTTGTTGGCTTCTCTCCTAAAAAGAGCGCCAAGAGAGTTTCTGAAGCATGATGTGGTAGGTGGGCTTTACTGACATTCATTTGGCTGCATTACTCATCACCATAGTTTGACTAATGGAAGGGACACTCTAGATATTGTCATTCCTATTTTTATCTATCAGGGCAAGATGATAAAATAGACACAATTGTAGAATAGACACATCTGTAGAATTTTTAGGTAGTTCCTAGTTTTCTATAAATATTAATTGCTTCTTTGTAAGCAATTTCTATTTAATAGCACTTCTTGAGAATGCCACATCTGAGAGAAGAGCGTGTCCTGCTGGATACTGTCAGAGCTGGGAGGCATGGTGGGAAGTGGTTCCAGCTGGAAGGAGGAAAGGGGAGTTTTGTAAAATTAGGATCAAAGGCTTGGTCTTTTAAATATTTCAGTGCACATGTAGACATACTTCTGTGGGTAGTACTATTTACTGCATTTTCACAGTTGGAACCAGTTTTACGAATTCTAACAAATCTGTCACCTCAAAGTAACTAATTATATTGCACACCGTGGCCACTTCAAAACCTCACAATGCTTCCTGAAATGAGCTGGAGCTTTCTGTCCTAAAAAACAAAGACTCCTCTCCCTGAAGCTAAAAGAATCCCCATGTGTTGTTAGGAGCCCCCTGCCAAAGATGTGCAGTGCCAAAGACACAGCTGAACAGAACTAATTTCATTTTGCCAGGAGCATTGACACAAATGCAAAGTAGGTGGCTTGATAAATCTGCTTTGCTGTTATTGTTGCAACAACGGTTAGCAAGGAAAACCTTGACAGAACTTTGTTTTTTAAAGACACAATTCATGATATTAATCTAGCCTGACTTTATACATCTCTAAGTTAAGCATTTGGCCCAAGCTATTTTTCTAGGCTTCCTCTGGAGAGGTGGAAGTACCCATAAAGGTGCCACAAAGTCCCAGATACTTACTGTAGGATGGGATGTATCACTTTCTGGTGTCTTGCAGTGACACTGGGGGAGCTTAGCCCACATATGTTACAGTACATCACTAAGTTGGAGGTGAATTGAGTTAAAAGAGGTAAATTCTGCCCTAAATTCCTACCACTGTAATTGTAGATTTGAAAATGCAAACTGACACATTGGGTGAAAGATGGCAATGTGCCACTGACAGCCACAGTGAGTGAGTTATGGCAGTGGGACACCTACTCCCATGTTACTGGGAGGCCAACCCATGGCTCATGAGTGGCTTGCAGCTCAGAAGCCAAGTTGGAGCTATACTTTTCACATCCCTTCTTGGTGATCTGTCATCGTCTGCTTCAAGGCCATGATGGTTCCTGATGCTGAGCTGTGGGAGGAAACTAGCCAGGAAAGGATGCTGAGGGCAATACTGACAGATCACCTGAGGAGCAGCAGGTCTCTAAGGACATTGCCAGGAAGGACCCTAGGATGTCCTTCAGGGATCTCTGAGGGTCTAGACCTACTGCCTCTTATCCCGAAGCTGCTCCCAGGGCTCTCCATCCTCTTGATTCTTCAGGGTATGTGTCTTGTGGCTCTTGGGCTTAGCTAGAGTCTAATATATGCAGTTCATTAAATAGCAAAGGGTAGTCACTGCTGCTCAATTAGTTTTGTTGCTCTAGAAATATGCAGACTATTAAAATTATTATAGAAGTGTTATGATACATGCACAGGAACAAAAAGCAAGATGAAAGCTTAATAACCCTTACTGATTAAATGCAGTAAGCATTCTGAATATACAAAACTGCCAGCAGTTTCTCATTATTCTCACAATCTCTTTTCCTTTTCCTCTTGTCAACAAAACTCTAAATTATGCCTTTTGTTCACTAAACCCATTCATTTTTCATATTAATTTTTATATTTTATAAGGTCACTTATCCCATAACAGATACTTGCATACCTTCTTCAGCAGTATTTTTATAGCATTATTTCAACACTGAGATGAGACTTAAGAGTATCTACTTCATTGCTATAAAAGCTTGACCATGCAGATTCCTTAAAATGTCTGGTGTCAACACATTATGAATTCACTGAAATCTTAGGAGATATTTGATGCTAAAATATCCTTAATCTAGTTCTTCTCCGCAGAACTAATATATTGCTATATATCTTTTATAATTTATTAAATATTAGTATTTTATCAATATTGTTAGCAAAATATTCATAGTGTTAATATATGGCAAATATGTGAAAAATAAGACTGTGCTCCTTTCCATATGTTCTGAAGTTTTTCATAGGAATAACAATTTTAGCTGTGCTGTTCAACACCTGTAATCGTTTTTATCATTTTACCTATATATCATGTATACCTAGAAACATTAATATAAATGGTAAATAATTTAATGTAAAAAACAAGCCCTATAGATTCTTGATCTGATTTTTTTTCAGCTACAGGTAGCCTGAATGCGGTAAGTTGAGGCAGATTCAGATTGTCAACAACTGCTTTCATGACCTCACTTTTGAAACAAGTCTCTATGAATAATATTGCACAATTATTGCACTATCAGGCATTTTTTGAGCATAATTAAAATATTGAAATTTTTTAATTAAACCCTCTAGAATGCTCAACCTGCTGAATTTTACATTATGCCTTTGTAATCCTTACAGAACAGCACTGGCCGTGTTTCAAAAGGGAGCATTTTCAGAGGCAGGGCAATATAAAGCCTCAGAGATGGGGAATTTTTGCTGCTTGGATAAACATAATCAAAAATAGATGTAGAAATCATGTCTTCAGTGGTATTCAACCTGTGCTGATTTATGCTTTTGTGTTTCCTTGATCAGTGGACATATATCGGTCTTCTCATTTCTAAAGATGTTTTTGTTAAGGGGTTTCAAGTTCAACTGTCGTTTTTGTTTGTCATTACATTGGATTTCTCTTTGCACAGATCAGGCTGCAAATTTTTCTTTCTTTTTTTTTTTTTTCATAGGGAGGAAAGAGGATCATATTGTTCTGAGTTACAGTGGCATGCAAATAAATAACACTGAAACTTGGAAGAGTGTTAATTAAAAATTATTATAACCTGACTGACCTGACTTGGCATCGTGGTATCTTGCCAAACTGGCTCTTTATTCTTACGCGTGTCTGATTCGTGTTTGTGGCGGGAAGCTAATGAGTTCATGGAATTGTTTGGCTTAATCCTGCTTTCTTTGCACTGCAGGAGTTTTATGTGAGGAAGAATAAGGAATATCAGAATGAGATTCACGGGGTATGACTCATGGTGATTAATCCGAATAATATTTGGTATAGATTTCTATTTTAGTAAGTGCAGGTAGATGACAGATTGAGCCTGTTGTTTGTTTGCTTAAATGAGATTTACATTTGTTTAAGGCTGGCTTACACCTGTGTAAATCTACTGGCTTCAGTGCAGTCTTTTTATTATTCCTGCTGGTGTGGGGTCACAGTAGGGTCCACTGAAACAAATTAGGATGTATTGAATGATGTAATTATTCAACAACAACCTAACACCCGACTTGTTGTAACTTCTGATCACATTCCCATCCTTTTAGCTTTGCAGAAGAAAAGCAATTTGGGTGGCTGTGAACAAGAAGGACCGGAATCTGACTTAGAGAGGTCCCTCAGTTAAAAGAGAAGCAGATCTTATCTTTATATTCATATGTGCTACATAGACATCAAAAGGCTGTTTCTTAAATTCTTTGAAGCAAGATGGTTCGAACGTTTGGCCTATTCCTCATTCCAGTTCCCCCAGAGACACTGGACTGCGGGCTGGGGCTACAGAAGACGCAGGCCTCCCTCCTTAGCCCGCCCTCCCAGCTGGTTGCTGTGCTCATTAGCTGGGGTGGAGTGCCCTGGTGACACACCCATACAGCATCTTGTTTTGGAGCTAGTTGGTAGGAGTGCTGCGCTGAGCTGTGCAGCCATATCCTACATTTAACTACAGGTTTACGTGAGTAATAAGTCAGGTAGTTAAACCAGAGTTATTCACAATATGTAGCACAGGTGATGCAATTACCAAACACACGCTGTGGGCCCCCGCTCCGTGGCCACTGCTGTATCCAGTAATTGTTGGCGTGGTTTGACACGTGGGGTTGTGAGCAGCACAGGAGCATTCTCAATAGGATGCATCATACTGTCCTTTTTTTGCATCTCCTGTTTTTCATAATTTTTGGTAATGTTTCAGAAGGAATTCCTGGAGGTTATTTTTTCTGTTCCCTTAGGAAGGTAGGTGGTAGTAGCCGCAGTCCGACATTACTTTACATTGCATTATTTACAGTACATACACACTTTAACACGTATCTTTAACATCTACATACCAGTAATGCCAATAGGCCCAGGCAAAGTGAACCCTCCTTTTGTAGATATTAAGTTTGACCATAAAATGAATGTCTGTCCATGCCCCAGTAAGCTTGCAGTTTAGAAAGAGGAGACAAAATGGAAAGGCAATATAAACAGAACAGTTTGAATAGGGGGGATTCCACTGTATGTTTTTTCTTAACGTTGCCATCAGTCTTTCAAAGTCTTGGAAAGGAAGTTATTGAGAAGCGATGGGAAGGGGAAGACAAATAGTGGCACAGTAGTGGAAAGGGAAATTTGACTCAGAGAAGCTTTTGGTAACTGACTTCATAGAAATAATACAATAGAGAGTGGAGAAAAAAAATCCACGGTCAGATCACATGAGGAGTCAGTCCAAAATTTCCAAATAGGTTTGCTGATGTTTGTTGGCAGCTTTTAACTTCAGCTGTAAGAAAAGAGCCTCTTTTCTCCACAAACCAGAATTAATCTGTAACGCTTTTCTCCTCCAGCTCAAGTGACTTGTGTTAAGGGAGCAGCTTTCAGACAAGGACCTTGGACCAAGTCCTGTTTGGGTACAGTGGAAGATTTCCAGCTGCATTTTAGAGCACCATTCACCTCTTGTGTCTGAACTGTTAATTTGCAGTGGGGTCACTCCCAACTTACACTACTGCAAGGACTTTAATGGTCTAAATAACTGCACCTGCTATGTTAATGAAAGCGTGCATAAAAGCTCAAGTAATTTAGAAAATTGGGTATTGTGTTGGGGAGGGAAGAAGGAGAGAAAGGTATAAGGGGCAAGAACTTGGTCAAAAGAAATAAAGATTTCAGATCACTTGCTGTATTATTGCCACAGTGTTATCAGTGCTGCTAATGCTTTCAGTATTTTACCAACTGTATTCAGCTTTGTAGTTGAATGTGTTGCAGAGCGGGAGGGTTTTTTGAGTAAGAAAAGAGGGAATTAGAATAATGTTTATTTTAAAACAGCCCTTCCTATTATTTTGCTGGCAATTTTTTGAGACTGTGAGGTTTGTTTAAGACCAATCCCTAGCAAAAAATAGGCCAGTGGGTGTCCTTGAATCATAAAATCACAGGGAAATAGGACTGGAAGGGACTTTGAGCAATCCATTTCTTGCTCCAGTCTGCAAACATGTACAGATAAATGTTTGTCTAACCTGTTTCTGAAATCCTTTGCAGCCTCCTCAAGCAATCTATTCAAGTCCTTATTATGCCTACTGTAAGAAAAGCCATTTCTAATGTCTAATCTAAAACTCCCACCTGCAGTTTACACCCATTACTTCTTATCATGCCATGCTGGGCATGAAGAACAGCTTAATTCTCTTCCTCTCTGCATCCATCTTTTATGTATTAGATAATGCTTGCATTCTCCTGTATGGTGCCTTTTTGTGTACATCTGGACTTGGATGAAAATAGGTTAAAGGAAAAAATGAGAAAAAATTAGATTTCTGGCTGAGACAGTCATTTTAGTCGATCAGGCAGCAAGTGGCTGAAATGGAGGAGTTGGAAAATGCTGGGCAGGGCAGGGTGATTTGCTGAAGGCAATCTGAGGCCCTAAACAATAGTGCATGAGAGAGAGGCTGGTGCCTGCCATGTGTTACACATCTCTTATGACAGGGCCTGTTTGGCATTTCTGTCTCACCTGCCCATGTCTCAGCCTGTATCTCTCACCCATCACCTGAACTGTGGCCAGGAACTGTAGGTGCTTCTGTCAAGCCTGATTTTCAGGGATTAGGTTGGTTCTCTGTTTCCATTTTTAGTTCTCTCCATTCCAGCAGTTACTGATAGGTTGGAAAAAGTAGGGATTGAGAAATGTGGCAGCTGGTAACTGACCCACTGTCCTTAATTCAGCCCTCAAATGTCAAACTCCAGATACAGGAAATATCCAGGAAATACCTTCTTCCTTCCTTCTTCACATCTTACAGGTCCTGGCAGAGGTCACCAAAACTCTGTTGTCCAAACATGAGTCCCTGGCTACACTAAGCATCTTCTCCAGACCAGTATCCCTTAGCATGTGTACTACAGACGCTTCCCAAGCATCCTGCAGATGCTCCAAGGCTCTTGAGAGCACCAACCTGTTTTCATGGCACCCTTTGACTATCTACTGTGTCCTCTCCCAAATGTCCACAGCCATACCAGCCTCATGATATTTGTTCAGAGTGTTTGGTGTCTAAAACCTGGAGCTTTGTGGTTATGTAATTTAGATTACGTATTTGGTAGTCTGTATAGTTTCAGGTGATTTACTTGGTTCTACCTATGCTTCAGATGCATGGAGCAGCTCTCCAGTATTCCAGGTGCAAGGCATACATGTGGGTGGGTGAAACCAGCCAACCAGATACACTCCTCATCTCATAGGGTTGCTTGTGGGGTGAACACTGGTTTGTCCCTTTGGAGCTGACATCGGAACAAAGACACGAAGCAGTTCACATGATTTAAAGCTGTTGTCTGCAAACCTGAATAGTCACTGATTATACTGGAGTCACATTTTCTTTTCTGTGATGAAGACCAGAAACTTATTTTAAAATTTAAAACTATGAAAACTCACGTTCTTCTGCTAGTTGTGTGGTTCTGAGAGCTGGGACCTGAAGCATAAAGCTGTAGTGCTATTTCTACTGCCAAAATGTTTCTCTGAGTGAATGGGTATTTTACAAAGGGGAGAGAAAAAATAATTGTTTCTCATGTCACTTAATTATTGAAAGAGAAAGCCTATGGAAATTATTCCTCAAGTCCCTGGAGTCCAGAATTGCCTCATTCCACTCTAGCAGTGAACATGCTTCACAAATGTGCAGTATGACAGAATCTACCTGTAGGCTAAATTTGAAAGACAAATCTCCATTTTGCTAGTTTCTAAAAGAACAGTTTGTATTAGCTCTGACTGAATTTTTTTTGTTAAGGAAACCATTTCCTGGTCTTGGAACAGGAGTGACTATTAATATTATGGGTATAGGAATTGGTATTGTCTCTGATTATATATGTCAGTTTTGAAATGAACCTGGAGAAGTCCCCCAAGTGTTTTCTGTTGGTAACTGTGACACCCAGTGGTTATTTAAAGAACTATATAAATGTAGTACAGGCAACTGCAGTGAACCAACCTAAAGGCTACACAAAATGCTGAGGTTTACACAATAAATGTGGCCTTTTAAAAGTAGTATTCTTTTCTTTGGTAATGTGTACAGATGGTAAAAATAAGCTATTTTAGGAGTGGTAAGGCTTTCATCCATTTAGTTTATGTTTTGCCGTATTTAAAACCCCTACACACATATATATCTTTGTGTTTACTTGTACAAAGCTTTTTCAGACATTGTGAGTCTGAGGTTGCAATTCTGGTGAAACACTGACAAAAAGTAACTTTATCGCTATGAAGTATGAAATGGCTTTTAATTCCTGTTGGTGAGAAGCTGGCTCAGAAGAAGTCTGGGAGATAAAAGAACCTTGTTTCCTCTCCTTTGTTTGCCACTGACTCATTGTGTGGCTTAGAACAAATTGCTTGTGTGCATGGCTGATAAGTAATTCAGTATGTTCATAAAGGTGCAAGGTATAATTAGTATTCATCTAGGTGGCATTCACCTCCAACCATTTATGCCGTAGTCAAGAATGATTAAATTATATGCTGTGTATAATGCATCATACTTATATTCCAAAGCATAATATTACTTTATGAGCTGTGTTTTATTACAGAGCACTCAATACATATTCCTGGTAAATGAGAAATTAAATTGTATTCTTTAGGGATCACTGACCATAAAATATTTACTCTTGGTGGCACGTTCTAAATAAAGGAATACCGTCAAAATTCAGAATATCTAATTGCAGTGGACCAAGCAGCATGTACCCATTATATATATATATTAATTTATCTATTGTTTGGGAATGTCTCAGGGAACTACTTAGGCAGGAAGAGTTACACAGCAAAAGGAACGATGTCAAAAGGCATCCACTTATAAACCTGGAGATTAAACAGAGCTGCAAAGTCAGTAACTGCCTAAGGCCCCGTTTTTGGTGCACTCGCTGCAGCTATACTGTGTGCTTCAGGAGTGCTTTTCAGCTCCCTGAGTGCATGCAGCCTGTCTACATCCAGGATTGGGATGACATCTCTATTCCCACCATTGATTTATCTTTACCCCATCCAGTTTTCATGCAGAGAAACTGTGGCCAGAAAGGGAGCAATGAAACATGCAGGCAAGTCAGGGTGAGGAGAGAACCAAGACAGACAGATTGAGACACACACACACTGAAGGGCTGTGTTACATCATCAGTTTGTAAGAACATCAATATTAATTTTTTTCACACTTTTTTTTAATGGTTTCACATGTAAGAGTATCACAGGAAATATCTGTCATTAAATCCTTAAATGCTGAATTCAAGATAAAAATACCTTACAAAACTGCACACGTTGGAGCTAACTTTGTTTATCATGAAAAATACAGTGTTTTTATGTGTCATTATTTACAATTCTGTAACATTTACAGGTCCTGATTTCACACCCTGCTGCCCCGATCTTTACAAGGACACGAAAAGATAGAAACAGATAGGAAAGTCTGCCCAAAGAAAATTAAATAATGCTTGATAAAGTGCCCTGTTTATTGTGTTGCTAACAGATTGTCACCTGGTGTTGTTAACTGCAGGATGAAGAGTGTTTTTGTTTTCCAGCTTCTGATAAGAACAAGAATATGTGATACAATGTTGTTCTAACATAAGAATATACAGTGGTGCTTACTGATATACTGACGTGTATACACTTGGCACAATTCTAGTCTAGTCTCCAGAAGGAGATCATGAACAGATCTTTTGCTCTTTAAATTAACCCTGAAATATGTGTATTTGCTACAGGAATTTGGGTTTGCTTAGTGTCTCTCCACTGTTTATTCTGTGTTTGAATGACTTGGATTCTGGCTCTAGATCACTGTTGCCTGCTCTTGTGTTTTTTTGGTTTTTATATTGCATGTAGCTCATTTCAATCCTTCCACTAGCTTGTTTGTTTGGTTTGGTTTTTAGCCTTAAAAAGTTGGATTTTATTCCTCAAAGACTGGACAAATCACGTTAGAAACCAGTTTGTCTTCTGCTTTTTTTACAGCATATTTTGCTGGCCAGAATAAACAAAGCCTTGGGCAATTTGCCATCCTATTCTAGACAGGATGTCTAACAAGTGGAGTAAGTGCAAGGTCTGTTGTTTACATTGTGAATGAAGTTTGGAGTTTTTTGCTTCCCAGTTCAGTATTCTTTATTCTAAGAGTGTTTGCTTATCCTCTGTGGAGAAAGTTGCAATTCACCATGTGCAAATCTACATTTTTAGGCAGAAGAACACCCAGATATGTACTAGATTAAATGTGTTCCAACACTTGAATTACAGGAAAAAGAGTATGCTGAGAGAAGAAAAAGTCTGACATGTATGTTGATATTTACCTTAGTTTATGTGTTGGGAAGAGCATACTTGAAAGACATGAGTAGTAATGTATTTTATCCCTTCCCACACACATGGGGCCTGGCATGCCCTGGAAGAGAATCTCCTAGTAATTAGTATTAATTGCTATGATGTAGCACTCCAGTGGTTTATGAAGTGTCTCTGGTGTCTCACCGAAACCTAATGTTTCAGATACAGACATAAATATCATAAAATACAGTTTTCTTAATAAAGTTACACCCCTACTGATTAGCCAGTGCCCTGAAGTCTAGTGATAATAAGACCTGACTTAAACCTCCGTGCTCATCCCTGTGCACACTCCCTTCTGTGACAAACCAGCTCTTCCAGCACTCAAGTTTATTTCAATAGTTGAAAATTAGCTCCTTGTTCTCAAGAGCATCAAGGTCTGGCTGTCTGCAAGTGGTGGCTGCTAGATATGCATACTAATTTATTGATTTCAGGGAGAAAAACAAGAAAAGGGGAAAGAAGAGAGCTTAGGGGTGGAAAAAGAGCAAGAAAGTGGCTGCAGGAGCCTGGCAGCAGAGTGAGCCACAGTGCTCTGTCAGGAGATCAAAACAAGTGGATCCACCCTCATAATCTTCTTCTTGCACAACCCCTGACATGGCTGTGTGTGGCTGTGTTTCACCCTGAAAAGAGGTGAATAGAGGACAGACTGCTGACTTACACAACGTTTAGAGGAGATAGAGGTGAATTTTTAGACAGCCCCTGCAGCCAGTTCAATGAGTAAAATAACAAGTATAAAATAACAAGTAAGCAAGTTGATTTTGCATCAGGGTGCAACTAATTTAATAATTACCAGGCCAGACTCCTGCCTTCTGGTGTTTTGAATGCTGAGGTATAAAAATAAAATGTGTGAAATACAAAATAGGATTTCTGGATGGTGGGAGTGAGCAAGATTTTATTAAGGAGATTTGTTTAAATACTGCTACAGAAGGTGTAATACAGATCATACCATCTCACTAAGTCACAGGAGTTCAAGAGTTGAAAATGGCCATTTAGAACTTGGATGTATAAATAAGTGTCAGAGAAACTGAATAAATTCTTTTCTCTTGAAGTTGGAAAACCTTCTCAGACACTACAAATGACAGAAATTTCATCTTGTTCACCAGAAAGCCTTTCCAGAAGTGTCAGTGACTCATAGATTCAATGTCAGTCCTAAAAGCCTTCCAACACGAGGAGAATATGAAGTGATGAGGCATCCTCTGCTGCACATCTGCTTGAAGTACAGCACAGCGCTGTTTTAGCACCCATGTTTTTAGGAATACAGGCACTGAACGCCCCTTTTCGCAGCAAGACAGGATTGTCTCTTCTCTGTGGGATTTTTTTTTTTTTTCCATCTTCAAGCACAGATAGCCGAGGGAGGAAGTAACTGAGTGATTGGTTACTTGTGACTACTGAACAAAGGCCCCTTTAAAGAAATGTCTTTGAGTGTAAGCAAAGTTATGAGTTGTTAACCTACTGTTGATTTGCATTAGAAAATCACTTAAACAGACATTCTTCCTCGAAAAGTTCTGTCTGTTGCTTCCCAGAGGCTCATATGGGGCACTGTAACTTTGCTTCATCATCGCTTACAGTATTCCAGGAGGAGTACAAGGAAGGGATGAGAGACAAACAGAGAAATTAAAATAAATTTGGGATGTAATATCTTGGCCATTGATTATAGCAGAATTCCAACCTAGCTATGCTAGAAATGTACTCTGTTAGTTTGGACAAGCCATTGCAACAATTGACACCTCACACCCTTATTTGGTTTAGGACACAAGTTTCATGATTAGCTTAAGCCAATCTGAGACTGTACTGCTGCCAAAGGGACATTCCTCCCCCTTCTTACATCAGACCAGGCACCCACATGACCATACAATAAACTGATCCAACTGAAAACCAGCCCTGGGAAAAAGGAAAAAAAAAAAAAAAAGCAGATATTAGTTTTTAATTGAGTCTGAAAGTTAAGCAAGCTCACTGTTCTACCTGAAGGTTGTTGGGGTTAACAAAGTGGATGGACTGGGAACAAGCAGCTAGAGGGATGGAGAGGTTAAAGAACTGCCCTCTGGCAGTGAGATTCAGCAGAATGAGTCTTATTTTAAGTGGGTTTAAAGTTTCCTTTAGCATGCAGTGTGTGCCCAGGAAGGTTTGCTCAGTAGAGAGAAGCAGGTTGTGCTGCCACCCCAACAGCTGTGCTGTGTGCACTGGAGGGGTTGTGCTTTGGGTTAGCTCTGGGCTTGTCCCCTGCAGGAGCCTGCTGTATTGGGTATGCTCCTGGAGCGTGTCTTCCAACTTAGGTGATAACAAAAACTCATGTAGATGCACCCAGTGTGTACCTGGGGGTGCCAACAGGACTAACATTTTTTGAGACCTCTGGATGCTATCATCATATGAAAGTAGAGTCTGTTTGAACTCTCTTCTTGGGGTAGAGAGGCAGGAATGTAGCAGACCCAGTGCTGAGCAAGAAAAAAGAGACCACAAAGATTTCATGTGGTTTTGTCCCCACAAGAGACTGAGTCTTTTCTGTGGTGCTGCTTTCAAGCAATGGAGGGGTGCCAAGGTCTCTGTGGTTCTCATTGGTGATGGTGCACTCAATGCTTTTCCCACTTGTGATTATTACCAACATAAAGCTCTGCTTTTCTTAGCTCCTGGATGCTTCACCAAAGTAGTCTGCGGACTCACATTCTAGCTTAAATGTGTCTTTTTGAGCTGCATCCTTAATTTGCCCTTTGGGGGTGTTTTGTGCTGTTAGTGTATTTAAGCACTTACTCATATTTTTCGTGGGTCACTCTGGTAGTAAAAGACAGCAGGGGGCACCAAATCTGCATAATTCTGTTAAAATTACAGCATCCAGGTCCATGCTCATAAAACTGAAGTTATTATGCACGCTCTCAGTTTAACATCCGGAATTTTGTTCCAGCACTGATGTTTTCTAAGATACCTGCTTGATTCTCAGGAGCTACAGTGGTGAAAACAGAGGTCGAATTTCCACAAATGTACACAACTGGGCCAGTAGCAGACCTTTCCCCTGCCAGCTGTCATCCCACTCCCTTCCCTACTTAGTGTTATGGGCTCCAGAGCTCAAGCCCAGGAAGATGCTCTCTCTAATACTTAAATCAGGAACCCATTTGTATTTACAGAACTGAAGGCTTGTTTTTCAGTTCCAAAGTATCTTAATGTCGGTGTTGAAATCACAAGTGTTGGACTTTCTAATGAACTCAACTTCTGTTGAATGGCCATGCAAAATGTTTTCAAATCTAGAATAAGTGATGTAGCTTAACTCTGCCTCTGTTCTTTTGAAGAAACTGGAACTCATTCCTTTTGAATTGTTAAGAAAAAATCCTCTGCAAAATAAAAAGGAAACAAACACAAAATATATTTTTGAATATTGGTTTAAATGTAATCTGTGAGGATGGATCTGATTCAAAAGCTTCTTAATGTGAGTGGTTCACACTCATGAAACATCTGTGGGTACACTCAGAAAAATAAAACCTATTTTTTGTATATATAATATGTATGCATTATTTGTATTTTAGAAGGGCTTCAGGATTGGATCCTCATTTGATAACATACAAAGAAAAGTAACATTGCAGTTTGATAGACACTTTAAGAAATCTGTTAATTAGGAGCTACTAGTAGCGTGTTTCTGTTACAGCCAAGGACCAGGAAGATGAAAAAATGTGTTCAAACCTTGCTGACATGGTCACCACATAGTTTTTTTCCTGCCCTGCATGCCTGATCTTGGGTTTCTGTTCTTCCAAATTTAAAATCCTTCTTTGAAAAATCAGACCACAGAGAGAGGGAATGAAGCAGAATAGTTAGTCATGCAACTAAGAAGAGAACCTGGGTCTGAGACATGACTGCTCATTCTGTGGCTTTTGGTAAGTCATTTTAATGTCAGATTCACAAAGTAATTTAGTTATTTGAACTTTAAGTTCAGCTTGTTAGGTGCACACCTAAGTAAGTAGTGCTTCTAGGCTTCTTTATGTACTTTAAATGCAATTACTCATTGGATAAAATAGATAAACAACATACCTGCTAAGCCTGCCAGAACAGCATGTTCTTACAGGCAATTGCCATTGTTTCAGACAGCAGGAAAAGAACATCTTTTGTTGGGTGACCAATACTTAGGAGAGTAGCTGCACATGAATGTGCACGATGACAGCCTGAGAAGTGTCTAACAGCACCTGTCCTGATCTGTGCTGAACTGGTGGCACATGCCAAGCTGATCTGTGCATGTAGAGTCTGTCCAGTATATCTGGATTTAGTGATATTGTCAGATCTGAAATGTTAAAAGCAGGAGGAGAAATCAAGTGTGGTTTCCCCCAAGGAGATACCTCATTATGGGATTACTCTTCATGATTAGTTTACTGAGCATTTTCTCTGAGGGTTCACATGTCTTGTATTTTTGTGCAGTTTCACAGATTCACTGACCTTACAGCATTATTGTGAAGAGAAGTACATTCAATATTGGAAAGAGTCCTTATACCACCATAATGGGGATTGCATAAATATCTAGTGTAAATAGACTCTACATTACCCCTGATTTCTTCATAGAAAGTTTACACCCTTGAACTTTTGGCTTCATTTGTCCTACTCACAATAGCAGGTTAAAATAATGATTTCAAAACCGTATTTTACAGTCACCAGTCAAAAATTCTGTAGGACTCTAAATAACAGATCTGGATGGTTCCTTAATCATCTGCAGGTAATCATCTGTGTTTCTTCTGTCTCCATAGCTCTTAAACCCTGTCAGCTTGGACATCTCTGGAAGTGTTCAGGGTCAGGTTGGATGGGACTTTGAGCAATCCCAACAACCTGATGGATTGCAAGATGTCCCTGCCCATGGCAAGGGGGTTGGAGCAGGTGATCTTTAAAGGACTCTTCCATCCTAAACCTTTCTATTTGTTCTGTGACTTAGAATGTGTTAGGTAAGGTAATGAGTCTCTGGTTTGTAATTTGTAACCCAAATCCAGTCTTAGACCTTGGATGCAGTGTGCATGACATTTTCAAAGGTAGGTTATGGAAGCATGATCTGCTTGACATTTTTACATGACTATTAATGTCATGTTGGGAACATACAAGTTTAGCAACATAATCTCAATTTCATGGCTTTATCAATAGAAAAATCTTTCTAATTCCTAATTTAAATCACTTCTTATATTTAAAGACCATTGCATTCTACCCTATCTGTAGTGGGCAAAGAATATTATAGTATATATTTCCACACTCACTATCACTTTACATATCTGAAGACTGTTTTCAGTGTGTCTTCAGAGTTTTCTTTAGGTGGAATGAGCTCAGTTCTTTCTGCCTTATCTCCTAAGCTGATATCTCTAATATCTCCTGAATTATCTCAAACATGTGAACACAGTTTTCACAAGTGTAATGTTCCAAAATGTCACTACTTCACATCTTCAGTGCTGCCTTCTGTCTTATATATCCCAGTACAATATTTTCTGCTTTCATTCCAGATTGATACTATTCCATTTGTTCCATTTGTGACAAAACATGCAACTGTTTTTCTGAGTACTGCTGCATCATGCTGGGAAAATGCACCTGGTTTTGCTATTATTTTTTGCTATTCACGATTCACTGTCAAAATGAAAGGATTTGGCACATAGGATTCTACCTTAGGTCTAGCACTAGTAAAAACTCCCATTAATATTTTCGGTAACACAGAAGAGAGGATTATTAAATAGCATTCAGCCATCAGCTGCAGAGGATCTCTTAACTGCCTGTGAAAGGGTAGGATGTAAATTGAGAATCATCATGTCAAGTTAAGAAATCAGTATGAAAAGTATATGCTACTCAAAAAAGAAAAGCAAGAGCTACTTCATTTAGGTAGGAATAATTAAATACAAAATACTAAGAGTGGAGAAATCAGACAGCACTGTGAAACAGATCACAGAGTTAGGATATATGACTTTATTGCTCATTCCTTTTCCCAAGACCTGTTACTTTGTTATAGAAAGAATTTTGTTTCATTTCATACAGTTTTACCTAGATTAATCATTGGTCCTTGCTATTTCTTTCTTGCTCTCTTCTTGTTATTTGTTTAATTGAAATTAACAGAAAAATAATGGAATAAATAATTAAACATGGAAAAATGCTGATCTTTCCAAGGCTATTCCCTTTTCTTAAGATGGCTTTTATCTTTGCCAGTCTTCTGTCTTTCAGGATTTCTCAAATATCTAGTCAGTCTGAGATTAACAGCAATTTTTAAAATATAAAGCAGAACGGAAATATGTGCCAGTCTCCTTAAATAAACTGGCTTTCCTGCAGGGACATTTCATGCATATCTCAGACTGTCTCTCAATGTTCTGTAGCATTTAAGAAACATTTTTCTTGGTGTCAAAGATAGTAAAATATTAGTTATTATTGTGAAAAAGCACATTTTCACCATACCTATCAACACCATAAAACTTGTGTATTGAAGCAGAATCTCATTTAAGAAGTTGTGCAGACAGAAGGATGAATGTCTGCTGTTAGCACCTGTGAATTTGACAGATATTCAGATACGAAGTTGTGTGGTGATCTACTTTCACAATATAACGTAACAGTAAATTCAGATGCCTCAGATTTGAGGCCCAAAATTGCAGGGTTTGGAATTCACATGTGATGTTCAGAGACAGAAGACACTAATTAAGGTAGTAAAAGACACTGTGCATAAAATGGGTTTATACAATTATGGGCTGTGAAGCCTTGGACCAGAATGCTGTCAGGCAATTGGTTTATCTGGAGACTCCTCCCACTTTTAAAATATAAATATATTGGTTTCATGCCTCACCTAGGAATTCAAACAGGCTGAATATATCTTTGCCTTGCAGCACCATTAAATTAATGTTCCTACGAGTGGAGTTTCTAAACTCAAAGTTATCTTTTTAAAGAAGACCCTGGCTGCCTAGTGGGGGAAAATGGAAGATTTCATGCAGTTTTGTAGTTAAAAGCATATTTTTATTTACTTAACTGAAGTCCTAAACCCGATAACAAAGAATACTGATAAATACAACCAAAGAATTGCAAACAGTGTAATGTGTTTGGGTTAAATTCAGGCCTGACAGCCCTGCAGGATGAAATAATCCACATAGAATAATTTTGGAATGGGTAAAGGCATAGACACTCCCCAGTGCAGTTTCTGGATTTTAGTGTGGAGGTACCATTTGTTGGAGCAGAAGGGTAATTAAGTTTCTGTTCCTCCTCGCTTGCACCAAGGAGATTAGCAGGGGAATCTCATTCTTCTCAGTTTTGCAAGGCAGACACTTTTCTGATAAGAATTGAATTTGCTTATTTCAGACAGTCTGGTAAACAACCATCAGAGGACAACTTTTCTCAGCTGCTGTGTCAGTCTCACTGCAGTCTGGGCACACCTTGCCACATTCAGCTATCTTGGTTGCTCAGGTGAGTAGTTAGTTGGTAGGGAGATCAAACTGTTTACTCAGCTACTTAAGCTCATTTTCAGTAATTCTACCTCCTTCCTTGGGATACACTAGTCCCTCCTCTTCAAGGTGAAAATGAGCTCAGTAACACTGTTTGTGGATATAGGTCATCTTAATTCATCTTCCTAGTGACTTTTGTTACCTTTAGGACATAATTTATGTGAGAATTTACACGTCACTAATTCACACTATCCTTGCTGGAGACACTTCAGTTTAAAGGAAAACCAGCTTACTGTACTTTCAAAGCAAGATTACTTTCTCCTAGCAAGGCAAAGTGGCCTTAGTGGGAACTAGGGCAGCTAAGCTGCAGTGCTTGGAAACTTACACCCTAATTATCATTAATTAGCTTCTCCATCTGGGCCACAAAAAATATGTAAAGAATACTCAGAAGGTTGTCCAGTGCATTACCTTTTCCTGCAGTATGATCTCCATTGAATGCATGTGTGTTGCCTGGTCATACTGCAGTCGCTGCAGTGGAAAACGCTTTTGCAGTTTAAATTAGCAAAAGTGCTTTCTGATTTTCCGTTATTTTAATGTTCAAAGTATCCCTCAGAAGGTAGCATACATACATATGTAAGTTACAACAGTAACTGATAGATCATTAACATGAATTGGAAATACCAGAACTGCTAAAATATTATCTTTGCTTCCATTTCTGGACTGCACCCCTAGCTTGGCCACCTTCAGCTTTGCTTATGTTAATTATTTCAATGGATACTGAATTATTATCAACCCAATGGATGTTTCAGAAGCCAAAATAACCCCTCACCTGAATACTTGCTGAAAAAAGATTTTATTTTAGAAAATTGTGTCTACAAAGAAAACCTGCCTGGAGTTAGTTTGATTTTGAGAGTTGCTATACGTGCAATCCAAAGCAAACAAAAAAAAAAAAAAAAGGAAAAGACTTCATTTCTATTATATGTTTTTTTCACAGGAGTTTATAGGTCAACAATTTATGTGACCCAGTCAGCAAGAAATGCATGTGTAGCATCTACGTCTTTGGATCAATTAGCTGGCTGATGTCAAGGTAATTACATTAATATAAGGCTGTTGCAGGTTCAGGGAGGAGAGAGCTTAGTTTCTCTATGGAAGAACTAAATGCCTTGAACAGAGAAGAAGATTTTGTCTCTGTGTGTATGTGCAGTACTTGTAAGTCATAATAGTTTCTAAAAGGCTGTTTAACTTTCTGAAGTTGTCTTGCTGGTTCTGCTTCAAACTGGAAATATTTTATATGATGTTAAAGCCAGGATGGCTAATGTATTAAAGATTTATATTTAGAATAGGAATGATCTTCCAGAACAGCGTTCTCATGAGATTTCTTGCTAAACATGTTCCTACTCCTCCATTGCCACCTCCAACCTTTTCTTCTGGTATTTTTCCAATTTACAATATGAATTCTTCAGTACTTGTTGTCAAATGCTAAAATAGTTTTTATAAGAGACTTTAACTGAAGTGACTAGAGATTCTAAGTGATACAGAGTGCTATAATCATTAGTTTTACTCCTACAGTTAAAAATATCCCTATTTATAGAGTTTTTATTTTCTCTGCTTTAATATGAGAAATATGTTTCAAAGTTACAAAAGCTCAGGGGATCAGTTTGGACAGTCTTTACTTAAATTCAGTGTTTGATAAAGAGTTCTGTTATTGATGTGCTAATAATACAAGTCATTTTTTTGCAGCAAGTGATTTTTTTCCCTTTAAACAGAGGTAAGTCAAACCTGATACTAATTTATCAAGTCTGAGGACAAGGAGGCAGTGTAATAAGGGTCCTGAGCTGACAGGAACGAATCCATTCCTACTGTTGCTGCAGCACATGCTGCTGTATATCTGCATGGCCTCTCCTTCCTTTCACATCACAGGTGTGCCCACCTCTCATAAAACTGCCTCAAACCCAACTTTACTGAATAAATACAACCATAAAAGTATGTTTATGTATGCATTAGTCAACACTGTTATTTATGCAGACCATATTGTAACTATTCATTTGTGTGTGCAAGTTAAAAATGACTAAGACCATTAATTCAGTTCGAACACATATGTCAGTTTGGTGAAATACTGATTTTTTCCTAAACTATAGCAAAGACACCAGGTCTAGATTTACTGCACCAGATTGCTTTTTTCGGGACATCAGGGATGAGCATTCAGTATCAGTCTCCGAACAAAGAGACAAAGAGGAAGAGCATTTAGTTTCATATGAGAGAATTTAATCATCCTCTGAGAAGGAGAACTGTTGAAGGGCATCACATATTTGTCTTTGTTCTGGCATCTCTGTTCAGAATGATGGAGCCATAAGGTGTGGGGAGCACCAGCAGGGCTTGTAGATTAGCAGAGTATTACAGGCTCTGGGGTAGGAAAAAATGAAACATCTTTAAAATCTGAGGAATTTGGCTCAGAATGTCATTTCAGTGTTTGGACAAATGCATATTTTATGCAATTTTTCTTATTAGCATAACTAGCTCTGCAGGATCTTCAGTGACTGATGAAGGATTTCTCATAGGTTACTTATTCCGAAAATTTGATATTCCTCTTTCATTCCTTTGATGGAATTCAGTTATTCAGAATTGATAAAGTTGTAACCCACTCTCTCCCCAGCACAGACACAAATTAAATTCCTTCTTGGCAGGATTAAGTAATGTTAGCAAGCATTCCTTGTGTATAGTTTCCATGTATTGATTTGAAGGATATTAGGTAATGTCAAAGGCAATTAAGAGTGGTTCAGATATACGTTAAGGCCTTACTTTCTATTCCCTACATTGGCTCTCATTTTTATTTTGTGCTTCCTCTCCAGACTAAGGAGTTTGAACAGTTCAAAAAAATGTTCTTTGAAAAAAAAAAGTATATGTGTTATTTCACCAATGCTAAAAATCTTATTACTAGTTTGTGGAAGACTCCTGCCTTTCACGTATTTATTGGAAGGACTTCACATCTGGAAGGACATAACCTCTAAAAGATGAACATGAATTCTGCTGCTGCCATGAATAATTAGGGTCTTTGGCTAATTCTAATCCTTCTGAAAATTATTAGAGAACTGTTGGAACCAAGCAAATCCTTTCCCCATTCCATTTCACTTTAAAGCAGGACCTCCCTCCCCTGCAATTGCTTTTTCAACTGCTTTTTGCTACTCTGTCCTGGAACTAAGAGCAGAGATCCTGTCTTTCTGGAGTGCTTAGTATCCTGCCAGACATTTCAGCACTGGTGAGGAAGCAGTCTTGGTGAACTCCTAGAAGATAAAAGTTGAATTTGGAGGAGTTAAGGAAGTGGGAGGCAGTAGATGGACCAGGCTGAGAGTATAAACTAGCAAGAAGATAAGGGAAGGACAGGCTAATAGGAAAGAACTGTGTGGTAGAAGGGCAGAGGAAGCTGGAGCAATAGAGCAGAAAACCACAGCTTAGGAATTTAGAGGTGCAGTGGTATCTGTGCTCACAAAATTGGTCCACTAACCCTGCAGGTAATGCAAAAAGTCACGGATAACCTGATGACAAACACTGCTCTATTTGCTAGCAAGTTATCAGTAACATGCAGGGTCAAAATGTGTGTTGTGCCTCTGTGGTAATCAAAGCATGGGACAGAACAGTTACTGAGATCACTCAGTTCAGATGAGTGATCTGAGCTGCAAGACTCAAGGCCCAGTTTTGCCAGTGGCCACGATGGACATGAGTGTGATGACAGTGTGTAATTCTGATACTGGCTGGCAAGTGAATAGTAGAAGCAAAGCACTACGAAGTGTTGTGCTCCGAAGAGTCTTATTTTGCTATTTAGGAATATTTCTACATTGCATATTAATCTATGCTTTTGCAAGTGGATTTCAGTCATTAAACGTGGAGATTATAGACTGACAGGAACCTTAAAAACTTCAACAGGGGTGAATGTAAAGTTGTGTACTAAGGAAGGAATAAACCCTGGAAATTATATAGGCTGGAACCTATCCAGCTGAAGATGACCTGAGACAGGCAGTGGAATAGGTTGCCCAGAGAGGCTGGAGGTTTTCAAGACTTGACCAGATGAAGCCCTGGGCAACAAGTCTGACATTGACTTGGCACTGATTTGAGCAGGAGGTCAGACTAGAGACTCCTGAGGTCCCTTTCGACATAAACTTTCCTATGATCCTGTGATAATGTTGTTAAAATTTATTCATCCACGTCCTACAAAAGAAGGTGGGAACAGCTGGCAGTAAAATGAGATTATTGTCAGTGGGTTTGTGAACTATCACATTCCTGGTATCTGAAAATAAGGCTTCATTAACAAAATGTCACTTGCCTTTATTATTGCAAAGGTAACCTTTTGAAAGTGAACTGACCATGCAGTAATAGAGTCATTTCATCTGGAATCTGCAGATAATCTGAAATAATAATGCATGAGACTATGAAATGCTTCTATTAATCTCTGTGGGATATTAGCAGTAAAGCCCAATGATGGCAATTTGTATATAAGCGTTGTTAATAATTCAGTATTACTTAAGGTTCACAAAAGAGAGATTCAGATGTATTATTAAAAATACTTAATCTATGAATGACAGTTCTCTCCTATAATTAATGTAATGGCTTTTAGTCTAGCAGGCTTTTACTCAGTAATATGTTACACTTAAAACTATATATTGTAACAATAACATAGGAATCCTAAAACTATGAACCACCTTGGCTGAGGGTGTATCATCACCTTGTTGGTGGATTTATGGTGATTTTAGCCTCTCACTTCAGTGACTACTGGCCTTTTAAAGACTTGTCCTTTAGGTTTATACAGTTGAGGTAATTATTTGGGAGTTGAAAGGACTCATTAGCAGTCCCTTCTCCTCTCTGATGCCGTTCTGTAAATTAGCCACTGGAAATTTCTTTCAGTGCCTTCAAATTCTTTCGTTATCTAGCACAAAAGGTCATTTCCCATAAAATCAAGTGCTCCAACACCTGCTTATGTAAGGACATCCTGAACTCGTGAATCTATTAAATGTGTTTTCACAATCTATTTTCATGATCGGATGTTGTTTGGTTTTGAGTGCTGTCTGTTGCTCACCAGATGAACTCTGTTTTTATTACTAGTAACCTGAATTTTTCTGGTCCCCCCACCAAAAGCCATCTTAAGTGAAGAAATCCCAAATCATGATAGTGTTTTGCCCTATGATCATAGTTGAATAGTGATAGCTTTCAAAATCAGCATGTCAGTACTGCTTGTACAAAAGCAGCACCACCATCTATCCTCCTGTGATGACTCTCTGTGAAATTGGGAGCAGACTGTATCACAGTCATATTTTCCAATAAATATGCATGGTAAAGACAAATTCTTTACTGTTCCCCAGTACCAAATCCTAATAGTGATAGCTGTAGCATTACAAAACTTCATCTGTGCAAGGAGAGTGAGGCCCCTCACAGTCTTTTGTAAAACACCTTTCTCCACAGGTTTTACACACTGTCATGATCTGCTTGTGGGTACTGTGGGATACAGCCCACAAAACCAGTTCATGTAAAAACTTGTGCTAGGAAGTGTTATTAAGCTTGAAGTACCTTATGTGACCCATCAACAAATACATTTAAAAGGAATAGCCCCTGGTTAAACATGAGAGCAGAGACTACAAACCACTTTTTAATCAATCTGTACGTAATTTACTTTTCATTTCTTACTGACTTTCTACTTTGTCTGCAATTTATCTCATGGTCCAGCTTTCTGACTAATTTTTGCTGTTGCATTCCCAACAACACTAATTTTGCTGTTGCAGGTGTTTGCCATGGAGTTAGAACAGCAGTCCCTTCTGGAAATGGCTTGGGAATATCTCCTTGTATGGAGGAAGCAAGAGCATTTGTGAGATTTTGAAGACAAAAGAGTGAAAGATGAAGTGCTAAATCTGAGACTGTGGCTGTTAAAATGAGCAGCTGAATACCAGAGAGCAAGGATTACTGCATTGCCTAACAGACTGCTGCAGAACCTCTGAGCCTTTTATTTCCAGTAATAAAAAAGAAATCCACGTGAGTCTCAACGTGTGGATGTAATTTTGTTTATTTGGGGAAAAGAAGCGTTAAAATAACAATTTTCGAAAGCAACAGTTTTTCCTAAAGGAAAAAGAACTCAGTTTTTATACATAAAATCTATATCCTATACTCTGTGTTTGTCTGGTTTGCTTATTCCAGATCCCTTCAGTGGATAATGCTGCATCCTCAGCTCCCACACCCTCCACCCTGGTCTCTGTGATATACGTTATTTCAAAGGAGCACAGCTGGGTGCTGGACTGTAATTTCTCATGCAGCCAGGGTCAGATCCATTAGTATATGTGGAGGTTAGGACCAAGACCATGAAAGTAGATGGGGAGCTAATAGACAGACTGGTGTTCCTGCTGTGTTCACAGGGGCTTAAACCAGGGAGAAAACAGTCAGGCACATCCATATTATTTTCGCCTTTTGCTTCGTGATTTGCAGTAGCCTCATTCATAAATGACAAAGGAACAGCTCCCTGATGTGAGGTCCTCATACCACAGAGAGCTGTAATGAGTTTGGAACAAGATGGAGATAAGGAAGACTTTTTAGTGATTACTCAGACAAATCTCTGAGTACAAATCAGAGATGCGCTGAAGGAAGGGTGTATCTTTCCATCACTCTCCATCACTTAAACATCTGAGGATACTTAAGGTATTCTCACGGTATTATGTAAGAAGAACTCAGTAAGACAAAAGTGTCCTAAATGCAGCTTTATAGATTTTTTTCCTTTCACTGTATGTCAGAAACTTCTGTAATTTGACAGCCACTGGCAATGATTAATGGCTAGCAATATGGCCAGGGGCAATGTGTGTTTCAAAATCAGTACCAGGAAAGACTGTGTGATCTTGGAAGTCTTTGGCTGTGGAACTGTCTTGCAAAATGAAAAATAAATATTTTGCCTGTGTGTTTGATGAAGAGCTCCAAATACATAGCTGGAATATAAATGAAGGTGAGAAGACAGTGAAAACCAGCAGAATATTTACCTTGGAATGTGGTGCTAAGCTGAGATTTAATGGTTGTTTCCACTTCTTTTATGGTATATTTATATTTTTCATAGATGTGCATATATGTACAAGTGTATACTTAAAAGTGCTCCAGAAAGAAATATTTTATTTTCATTTTCTTAGAAGTATCAGTTTTTCCTGTGTTGAATCTTAACATAGGCAATATATATCCAGATACTGAAGTAACTGTGGCAAAATAAGTAAATATTTCCAAGCACGATTCCTGTACCTCATTTACTACTCTTTTCAAAATGTGTGGTTATGAATAAACCATTTACTTCCACACACATATGCTCTGATTTCAGGATTTCAGATACAAAAAAAATAAAAGGTCAGAGAATTACAATGGGTTTACTGCACCCCTGTATGACGCAAAGCTCATTACTACTTGCTATGTTCTGTCCTTCTTAATTAAAGCATCAGTTCACACGTACAGTCTGGAGCAGCTCAATTATGAAAGGTTAGATCCATCAGTTTATTCCTGATTGGTTTATTAATTACTGGTCTTGATTCTTGATTCAAATCAGCACTCTTTCCTCAGGATAAAAGTGCATATTATGTTAAAAATAATATCATAGAATCATAGAATCAGCCGGGTTGGAAAGGACCTCTGAGATCATCAAGTCCAACCCTTGATCCAATACCACTGTGGTTACTAGGCTAAGGCAGTAACTGCCACATCCAGTCTCATATACCATACTTTTAAACAAGAATATATTGTAAACATTTCAAAAGAAAGCTTCCATTGGACTTGGCTTTGATTGAATTACAATCTCCTGTTCCATGAAGTCTGACTTTCACAGGTAACCACTGGCAAATTTCTAGTTTTGTTACTGAACCGCCTTCAATCCATAAAATGATAGAACAAACACTGTGAGCTGAAACTCTTTTTCAGTTTTGTAAGGATGTTTCAAATAGCTTTCATCTATGGTCTTCAAAATATTTTTTAAATGCAACTTCTGATGGTTCTGTGGCATGGTCTCATGAAAACTTTTCGCTTGCAAACCTGCTGTATTGCGTCAGCTGATGCACTCCAAAGAAGTGGAAAAACTTTTGATAGTAAATCTAAACCAGATCTTTTTTAGAAATGGCTAAGCTGTGTCTGGAGATACCGCAGATGCTGTTAAAGACAAGGTGCGAAGGCAGGAACTTATCCTTCCTTCCTTCCTTCCTTATTTTAAACGTGTGCTTCAGTAATTTGGGTACTGCATATACCTGAAAGCCAGCAAGAGCACTTTCTCAGTTGATGGCATTTAAGAAAGGCTTGTCTTTATTTACTCCAACAGTAAGTGTCTTTTTCACCTAGTCGGAAAGGGTGGACTGGTTTCACTTTGCTGAGCTACTCTGCGGCGGTTCATGAGGTCTTGGGCTGGGTTCCTGTCCCCTCTCCATCAGAGAATGGACGCTCCAGCGCTGGCCTCCCCACGGACCTGGGATGCGTTTCATGGGATTTACCTGATCCTGAAAGGAAAACCAATAAGTAACACCCCACCACCACCACCAAAGCACTTCAAGTTTAGGCATATAATTATCTTCTCAGTATTTGGCCTGAACTGATCCCAGCCTACGCTCCTTCCTCTCACGCTGTCGTGACAGGATCTCAGTCAGAAACACGCGGCGCTGGCAGCAGCCGCTGCCCGAGCGGCGGCAGGAACCCCTCGCCAGCCCCGCACCGCCGAACCCCGCGCCACCAGCCCCGCACCGCCGAACCCCCGCGCCACCAGCCCCGCACCGCCGATCCCCGACCCCCTCCCCGCCGCACTCCCCCACCGAGGGGACCCGCCCCTCGGGGCCGCCCACCGCGGCTTCTCGGCGGGGCTGGAGCGCGGCGGAGGGGCCGGGCGAGGCGTCCGGTGCGGGGCGTTGCGGGGTCGGGGCGGGCTGGGCGGAGCGGCAGCGGCTGCGGGGGGCGCGGAGCCCGCCCGGCCCCGCGGCGTGTGCGGCGCTGCCCGGGCACTGCGCCGCGCCGGCGGCTCGGGGGTCGCCGCTCTCCCGCTGAAGTGAAGGTGAAGGGGGGCGCGGAGGGCTCTCCTCGCCATGGCCTTCACCTTCGCCGCCTTCTGCTACATGCTGTCGCTGGTGCTCTGCGCCGCCCTCATCTTCTTCGCCATCTGGCATGTGAGTACTCCGGCCCCGCATCACCCCTTCCCTCCGGCTGAAGCGGGATCCAGCCCTCGGTGTGGAGGGTCGTGCCACGAGGGGAGCGGGGCGGCGGGACGGGCTGGGGTTGGGGCGGGCAGCCCCTCGCCCGGGGAGCTGCGTCCCGCGCTTCCCCCGCCTGTGGCCCCGGTGCCAGGACGGGCGGACCGCGCCGTGGCACCTCTGCGTGGGTGACGGTGGCTAGTACATTTGTATAAGCGTAAAGACCGGTGGCCGCGCCGCTGTCTGTGACAGCTTGGTCCCCGCTCTCGGGAAGCGCTCGAAGGCTGAGCGCTGCCCCAGCCCTGCGCTGAGGGCTGAGTTCAGGGATGCTCGTGGTTCCGGCACCGGCTGTGCTCAGACGTGAGGTCTTCCAGGTAAGAACATCTGCTTTTCTTGCCTGCGAAGGAGAAACTGCCCCATACCTGATGCAGCAGTAAGGTTGCTTTTCTTTCAGTAATTACTACATTAATAAGTTCTTAAAAAGTCGGGGTTGAATGTGAAACTCTCTCATCCTTCTAATGCATGAGCTGGATATTGGAGTCCACCTTCATTAATTTCCCTGGAAAGCATTGGTGCTCACTCCTTACTGTACGCTGGGTGGCTGTGGTAGGCATAAGCATGTAACTTAGAGGGTGTTTATTTCCTCAGTAATGAGATTATGCATAATTTTGCAATTCTCTTATACTGTTACATATTTTGGAATTATTTACACTGCATGTGTGCTACGCAACTCCATGTCATAGACATTCAGGATGGAACAGGATAAGCTGAAAAATAGAACAAGTCTCATGAATGTATCTACAGCTACCTGATGAAGTAAGAAAAGAAATCCTCCTTTACTTACAAGCAAGGGAGATACAGAATATATTTTTATTGAAATGAGAGTAAAGCTGCTAGCTTAGTTGTATTAGCACTATGAAACAGATTCTTCTGTCATGAGAATACCTTGACATTTAATTATTTTGTACCCTTAATGGGGCAGTTACAAGATTTTTTTCTTACTAATGAAACCACAAAAGTGTGATGGTAATGCCAAGTATTGTAGGGATGTCAAGTACTGCAAGGCTGAAAAGGATTTCTAGCAGTCAGCTACTGCATTACTCTGAAACAAAGGAGTAGTACAATTTGAATGATTACTCATGTTTTCTTTCCTCCTCTTCCTCAAATCTTAAGATTCCCAAAAGTGCTCAGCTTCTTCAAAGGTTTTAGAGTTAATAGTATGTTCTGCTCTGAATCTCTAGCTAGAAATTAAAACATTTTCATTATTGCAACAATTTTAATAATTGTTTTATATATTTGAAGTATATTATTGTGTTCTCTTTTTCCTGGACTGAAGTTGTTGTCTGAAGATATACAGTACTTCAAGCAAATCTGGCAAATTGTTCTTCCATAAGTGAGTGTAGTTGCTGCAAATTTATTTGTAGTGAAACAATTTTTCAACTTTCAGTCTATAAAGTCATGAAGAGCAATCTCTTAGTACTGGAGCTCTGTAAGGCAACTTGGAAATAAAACCTTTTGTCAATACGCTTCAGTTTATGCAGCATGTTTCTTACATCTATTGAAAAATTGTTGAGGAATTGAAATTGAAAATTTCAATTATAAATGTAAGTGCTGTTCTGTTATCATAGTGCAAGAATTGGTATCATAATTTATTGTAAATAGATAGCAGTTCTATTAAAATACATGGTTTGAGAAGGAAGGTCATGGAATAACAGATTTAACACCCTGCCAGAATAAACTTTTAAGCATGCATATTATCCCCATATACAAAGCACAAGAAGATTTATTATCCTTTCTGTAAGAATTGTTATTGTGTGGTTTCTTGTGTAAGTTACATGTTCAGTCATGGGAGTTTCTTTTACCTTAAATATCTCAATTGTAAAAATCTTCCCAAGAAACAAAACTCCTACTCCTTCCTTGTGGCTTGATTTTTTTTTTTTTCACTATAATATACTTGTAAGGGACAGTAAATTTATTGTAAATAGGTCCTCCTAAGGGCAGTGGAGGATTTCAGTAATTAAATTTTCCTGTTAAAGTGCTTTTTGGTTTTTTCATTGCTAAGAATAAGCTGCTGATTAATCTGAGCATCCCAACACTTTCAAAGATTTCTGAGGTTCTAAGACTTAATAAGAACTTATGTTTTGTACATTATTTTAAAGGATAAGAAAAAGCTATAGCATTTGGACTTGATACTGTTCTAACCTGAAGCTGACTGAGGTTTGGGCAGTTATCTGGAATGAATTAACAGTGGATCAAATAAAATTTCATTTTCTTTCTGCTGGCAAGCCAGATGAATTACAATTTTCATTAATATTGATCTAATAGGTTCAATAAAAACTATAAAACCAAAACAAGAGAGTAAAGTGAGAATTGTTTTTTTTTTTTGGACACTGTGCTTTTCTGATGCCTTTCTTCTAAGAAGTTAAAGACTCTATGCATTCCTGTGCTCTCTACTCTTTGGGAGCAGACAAAATGAAGCTGGTCAGAACATTTTAAAGGAATTGTAAATAAAATACACAAAATCCTTCAGACATCTGGAACATGTCATAATTTTTTTCCTGCCTCTGGGTGATCTTCTTGTATAGGTAGCCAGTGGTGTCTGTCTTAATAAAGAAACACCAAAAAAACCCCAAACCAAAATTAGATACTATCAGAAACATTTGTTTAAACTCTGCCCAAGAATTATCTTAATGTATTCTTGCTGGAATTTTACTCATACATATTAAATGAAAGAAAAGGGATGAAGATATATTTCCATGTACTTCATACTACCAGCACGATTCCCTGTGGTACAGGAATTGCTTAAGGATGGAGGTTGTTCAGTGACCACAATACCTCAAGCTGTAATGTCATAATACTAGGAACATCACGTAGAAGGGGATGTTTTCATAACACTTTCGTGGAAAAGTGCTAGAGAATTTAGTAGAGGATGGTGACCTTTCTGCTTGGTTTCTTAATCTGAGTATAAATACATGGCTCTTGCTGTAGAAACACAGTTACAGTAGTGCTCTGTTTTACCAGCTGCAGTGTCACTGAAATGTGTTTTGGCCAAGGTGTCGTCTCAAATGGACTGATGCAACTGAGCATATTTTGGTGTGGTACATATGGGAGCATATTTTTATGTGATACAACTAACAGCAGAATTTGGTTTATTAACTATGTGATTTGATATCCTCATCTGATCTTGTTGTAAACTCAGGAACAGAGCGTGTGGTCTTTATTACTCACCATCACAGACACTTTGTTTTGCTGACCACAGCGCTTGTTCTTGTTTATATATAGCTTTTTACTGGTCGGTTTTACTCCATTCCTAAACTCTCTTGAACTAAGATTTATCCTCCTGTTAACATCTAACTGAGCTATGTCAAGTCTGTTTGAAGTCCCAACAAGACTTGACATACCACAATAATTTCTAGTGTAGCTCCACTAAGTTGTGTCTGAAGTGAAGTTAACTAAAGCTGACCAAATTATGGCTTTTCTTTCCTGATTTAAAATGTGGCATGCTTGTGTGAAGTCCCACAGCACTATTATTCTCTTAAAACATATTAGTTTGGGGTCATCTTAGTCCTTCCCTTTTTACGATATTTTAAGATGAAAATACTTGCTTTGAAATTTGTTACTTAAAGGAAAGATAATACCAGAGCAAAACAAGTCATAGTTATCAAGAACTTCACTGTTTTAAAAGAGGAGAATTTCTGTGGTGGGCTCTCTCTCTTTTTCAAGTCATACAAGCGTATCTTTGCGTGTGTGCGACTGCTTCATAACCAGCACTCCTTAAGCATTGCCAGAAAGTAGGAGTATCATGCCAGTGAAAAAACTGATGGTGCCAGCCTGAGAAGCTGTACCATATTGAATGCTTTTTGGAGTATTTGGGTATGATCGTGAACTCAGATGAATCCAGGAGCAGCTCTCTGGCATGACCAGAGTTGTGTGAGCTGAAGTTGATGGCAGTTACTTGAGCCAGGTGTAAGAAGAATAAAGCAGCAGAGCGTGGAACTTTTCTGTTATGTGCCCCTCCCCTCCTTATTTCTCTTTTGAAGTGTGAGGATAGTATTAATCCTGATAAACTACCTTAATAGGCCTTTGGCTTCACTTAACAGGTATAAGTTCACAGGTATACTTAAAAACAATGGGAGGCAGTGACTGAACAGAGTAATATAGGCTAAAATTGACTTGTAGTTTTAAGTCAAAGCATCCTTTTTTTTTTTTTTTTTGCAAACACCAGGGAAAGAAGCCCTTGGAATATGTATTGTGTTGTTTCTGCTAATGGCTTTGTGTATTACGTTTCTCAGACAGCTTGAATTATCTGTGCCTGTTTTTCTCATTTGCTAAGTGTGAGTAATGGAACTAAACTGTCACTTCATTTAACATCTATTCCTAAAATGTCTTTGCCTTTTGACAGAAGGTGCTATTTACATATAACATGTTGCCACTTCTGTTATTTTTCACTGTACTGTCCTGGTGATGTGGACTGTGTTTTATTAGTACTTAAGATTCAACAGCCTAGGTAAAAAATTCTAAAGCTCTCCAGGTTATGTGTGGAATTTGGTGAATATTCGTTATCTGATTTACTTTGGCAACCTCATGAAACCCATAGTCTAATTTTGAAGATACATTAAAAAGTACACAAGAAGATCCTGTAAAGCTTGGATTGATAACAAATTCAGTTGAGCAAAATGCTTTGGTCACAAACTGTGTGCTGGTCTATCAATGTTCTCTGTGTCTTACTGTTTCTGTGACTTAGATTTGGAGGATAGATCCCTGCCTTACCTGAAACCAGCAAAGAGATCTATGAGCTCCCTTGAACCTGTGCTTCTCTCCACAAAAGGCTCCCAGTCTCAATTTAACTTCTTTGCAATGCTTTAGAGCGTGTCATGAAAAGGAAGTAATTTCCTTACAGGCTTGTGGTAAAGCTTGAATTTTCTTTCAGATATTGAAGTTCAGTACTGTTCTTTAATGAGTCATTAATACACTTATCTGAGAATGTTGGATAATTACGAGCTTAAAAATAAAATTAGATGAAGCTTTGATGAATGGGAGCACAAATGCTGTTACTATATGTTATACATGTTTCTTGAAGATGTCTTTTCTTCCCTAAGCAGCTAAGCACATTGTCCCTGAAGGTTTTACAGTCATGACAGTTTAAGGAATGAGTCTGATATTTCCACTCTTTTTAAAAACAGAGCACAACCAGATTGGTCTGGCTATAACATGGCTTGACAGTTCCCTTACAACTTTTCTTTCAGAAGTTTGTCTCATTAATGCTGACAGACAGATATTAGGCCAGGCAGCACAGACTGTGGAGCAAACTGTATCTTATATATTAGAAAAGAAGTATATTTCAGTTTAGTTACCATGTCATGCTTAAATAATAATTAAAAAGATCATAGAAGTCTTTGGGCTCTAACATAGACTTAAATGCTGTGGAAAGATCAAGTGGATCTCAGTGTATGCTTGAACTGTTGTGATGAGATTTATTTGGAGAAAGGTTTTAAATTACGTGTGTTTGCCACTGGCTGTAATTCCAGATGCTTCACAAGTCACAATGACTCCATTATCTGTGTAAAATAAATTATTCTGTGGAGTCTTGTGCCTCCCACAATATGTGCAGAGAGCTATTTAAATGTTATTTGCTTGTCACCCATCTGTTTTTTTTTTTTTTCATTTTAGGATTAGTTGGAAAATCTACTTACTAAAGGGATTTTATATCCAAATTGGTAAATAATGTATTTCTAGTGCTTTTTCAAAACTGCTATGCTTGTTAATAAGCAAGGCAATATAGCTGTCATATTTTATTAGACCATGAGTACGACTCTTAGATTGAGTCTGAGGCATGAATTTATAGCTCGTTACACATATTTGTTTATTCAGCCACCACGTACTACATGAAATCACACTTAAAACATTGAATTCAACCCTCAGCCCTCTGGCTTAGTGTATTTCCCCCACCCCAACATAATATCCTTTTAGCAAAATATTTTTCAGAAAGAGTAAGAAGCTCAGCAGATAGTAAGAATGTTTTCCATGCAGATAACAGACATCTCTTTGACCTGTTCCTCATCCTCAGTGCCTGTGACATGCTGTTCATTTATAAGCGCTGTTGCTGCTGACAGCTGAAGGTGACTCTACCAGGCAGTGGAACTAGGTCTCGTTTAAGTTGTAAGCTGGGGATACTGAGAGACTTAAGCTTCTGAAAGTGGTATTTTGGAAAACACTCCCACTTTCTGTGGAAACAAAGTATGTCTCCCACATAAAACAGGCAAGAATTATTATTATTTCCACTCTGAAAAGAGTCACTTAAAGTCACAGGGCAGAGTCAGCTGATGAGGTAAAAGCAGAAAAATGTCAAATACTGTTTGATTTACTGGGTCAACTTCCAGTGTTTCACAGTTGGACATTCCCATTTAAAAAATTCAATTTGTGACCGTGATGCTGTGCAGAGAGCAAGATGCAATTTTATTAACGGAATGGGTTTTGTGTTCCTTGATAATAATTGCAACATCGGAAATATCCAGTTCCTGTTAAAAGAAACAATAAAGTGTTCATAGAATAATTTTGATTGGAAGGGTTCTAAGAAATCACCTCCCAAATCTCTTCTTCAAAGCAGGCCTAATTTCAAAGTTAGGCCAGGTTGCTCAGGGTCTTGTCCAGGTCACTTATGAACTCTCCTTGGGTGGAGGGATGAAACACCACCTGGGTGGACAAGGGGAGAGCGGTGGATATTATCTACCTGGATTTCAGCAAGGCTTTCAATACTGTCACAATATCCTGAGAGGCAAGCTCAGGGAGAGTGGACTGGATGTGTGAACAGTGAGGTGAATTTGGAACTGGATGAACAGCAGATCCCAGAGGGTCGTAATCAGAGGCAGAGGGTCTAGCTGGAGGCCTGTCACTAGTGGCATCCCCCAAGGTTCGATACTGGGCCCAGTATTCTTTACCTTATTCGTGGATGACTTGGATGAAGGGGCAGAGGCCACCTCAGGAAGTTCGCTGACAACGCCAAGCTGGAGGAGTGGCCGATACCCCAGAGGGCTGTGCAGCCCTTCAGAAGGTCCTTGACAGGTTGGAGAGATGGGCAGAGAGGAACTGTTTGACATTTGACAAAGGCAAGTGCAGAATCCTGCTCCTGGGGAGGAATAACCCCAGGCACCAGCACAAGCTGGGGGCCAGGTGGAGACCAGTGACAAGTGGTGTTCCTCCGGGGTTGGTATTGGGACTGACGCTGTTTAACATCTCTGTCGGTGACAGGGACAGTGGGATCGAGTGCATCCTCAGCAGGTTTAATGACACCAAGCTGTGTGGTGTGGTGGACATGCTGGAGGGAAGGCATGCCATCCAGAAGGATCTTGACAGCTTGAGAGGTGGTCCTGTGTGAACCTCATGAAGTTCAACAAGACCAAGTGCAAGGTCCTGCTCCTGGGTCGGGGTAATCCCAAGCACAAATACAGGCTGGGCAGAGGAAGGATTGAGGGCAGGTCTAAGGAGAAGGACTCGAGGATGCTGGTTGATGAGAAGTTCAGCATAACCCAGCAATGTGCCCTTGCAGCCCAGAAACCCAAATGTACCCTGGGCTGCATCAAAAGAACTGTGACCGGCAGGTCAAGGGTGATGATTCTCCCCCTCTACTCTGCTCTGACGAGACCCCACCTGGAGTGCTGCATTCAGCCCTGGTACACCTGACATGAGAAGAACGTAAACCTCTTGGAATGGGTCCAGAGGAGTTCCATGAAGATGCTTAGAGGGCAGGAGCACCCCTCCTATGAAGACGGGCTGAGAGGATTGGGGTTGTTCTACCTGGAGAAGAGAAGGCTCCAGTGAGACCTTATAGCACCTTCCAGTACCTGAAGGCAGCCCACAAGAGACAGAGAGGGACTTTTTACAAGGGCATGTAGTGACAGGACAAGGGGCAATGGCTTTAAACTGACAAAGGGTAGTTTTAAATTCAGAGGAATGTCAATGCACTTCGTGAAAGCAGGACAAAGCATTTTTCTCCACTTCCCATTGAAAAGGTAATACTATAAAGCAGGGATTTATTTTAGGAATGACATTGTGAAAAGTTACATTAAAATCACAAAACATTTACAATGGAAGTAGGTTTTCTCAGCAAGATACTGCAGGAGTGCTGAACTTGCAGCTCCAGGTTTGATAACGTGAACACATGAAGCAGAACATAAGAGAGATGAAGAAATAATGCCATCATTGAGTTGTTCCATAGTACACCGCTTGCAACTCTCTCATCAATGCAGTAGGTCATGAAAAATCTATGGATTGTTTTTGGGTCCTTTTGTATTTTTATGCTTTTGAGGGTCATGTCATATTTTAGCTGTCGAAGATAGGTTGGGGTTTTTTTAGATACATCTGGAAGTGTAGCTACTTTGCTGGAGGAATTGAAGCTTAAAATATTTAGGAGACCTACAGTAAAATGATGAGAATTAATAACTTGTAGTTCTTGCAATTATCTCAAAACAGGCAGCGTGCAAGCACCAGGCATTGTTGATACGAGCACCATTTTTTTAATAGAATGACATTTGATTTGTTAGTGTATTTAAATGCCAACCATCTTCATGCTGTGTGTGAGTCATGATTTCAAGTGTTTAATTGTTTAGTCAATCTTCTGTTGCCTTATTTTTTAGCATTATGAGTTTGGGCTAAATAGTTCACATTGTATCACTAAGTGGAAACTGCTTTATGCATTCACAGAATGGGCATTTATAAGCAAACATAATGAAGGCTCCACTGAAATCAGTTTGATTGAATGTGCTTCAGAGTTGTTCTTCCCTCAGTGTTATATAAACACTATTAGCAGATCCTTTAGAAAATTGATTTGCCGATCATCTAAGTGGCAGACCTGTTTGGAGCTCTGCTGAAATGTATCCTTAGCCTTAATCATGCCCCTGTAATTAAAGTAAGGGGTTTCATAAGAACCTAGCTAAGCAGATGGGGATGCTTTTTGGGCTGCTGTTATTTTATTCTCAAATTTTTTGGTTGTTTTTGCGGTCTCCTGTGTCCCTTCCTCTTGCCCTCATTCTGCAGCCACAGCTGCATTGCTGCTGTATTGCTTCACCTTGCCTTAGCCCTGCAAACACACCTGTTTTGTGTATGTGAGTGTGTGGGTGTGTGTGTCTTAGAGTTACTTCCTCCAAGTTCTGCCTGACCGCTTTTTAGGGAAAGAAAAATTAGGAAGATCTTGAATCTGATCATCCCTGCCTGACGCCTCCTGTATTAGAAGAGCCCCTGTTCCCTTGTCCTGCCTCTTGCTGGTCTAGCTGGGCTTCTGCTGTGCCACTGGGAGGCAGGAAGCACAGATTCAGCAGAATTTCTGTCTGCTGTGGGCTTCTTTCTGAGACAGCATTGGTAGGACTCTGCTGTTGAGTGGGTAATGGGGAATAAAAATGGTGTGGGAAGCAGGGAAATGGGACTGTGGGAGGGAAGACTTCAGGGAGAAAGATGTGAAGGAAGGAGGAAATAAGAGGAAGAAAATCGATGTACAAGTAGGGGACTAACAAGAGAAAAGATTGAGAACGCAGCATTCTCATTTGGGAGGCAGTTATTTGAACAGAAAAGGCTGCCTGAATCCAGGAGGTATGGTTAATTCAGGTGATGGACATTTTTGGACAGCCTGAGTAGTGAGTCTTCTGTGTGGGTATGGTGTAATATGCGACATGCTTGAACAGATTTTTTTAGTGACAGAACCTAGATTCCCTTATGTGTTTCCTGGATATTGGTGAATGTGCATAAGTCACTGCTGGTAGGAATGGAGAACATAAGCAGCAGCAATGTGAAACCTGTGGGGAAATGTAAGAAGTGTGTGTGGAAAAGGAATGTAATGCTTCTCCCAAGCATGTATCAGCGTAGCAGAAATTAAAAATGTCAAAATAATAACTTGTAGCAATATATAGGAATCTTTGAAAGCTCCAGAAAAGAACAAATTGTGGGGTGGTGCTAAGATTGGATACTTGCTTACAGACAGCACTAGCCAGCTGGCCAGGCTCTGATCCATGACTTTTATCTTACTGATACTGAAAAAAAAATCTTCTCTTTTGATCTCATTCTCTTACCTTCTTCTTTGCAGTAAAAATATTTTTTTCTAGTTGTACCTATTCTGGTACATTTTCTCCTTTGTTTACTACCCTTTCCCTGAATTTATTCTGCAGGAACATCCTTTTATTCCAAGTTTTGGCATTATCAGCTTGGTGCTGCTAAGTAATAGGAAAAGTGCTTCAGTTCATTTTGAGAATAATTTATGAAGATGGAGCTTTGTGGCTTTAATGCATCTCTATCTTTCTCCTTGCATATCCCCCAAACTGTAATTTTGATGAGAATAAAAAGACAAGTAGAAACATTGTATGGGAGCACGCTGATTTATGTTGGGATAAATTAGAAATAATTTGCAATTTTGAGGAAAAACAAGGGCAGAAGAATAAACCCTCTCACACCTATAGGTAACCAGTTATATATTGCTTCAACCCAGAATTAAGCTGCTATTGGTCCAATGTGACCAGACTACCACAATTCCTCCTGCCTTCTGCACCTGGCCCGCCTCTTTCAGCAATCCATGTCTAGCCTGTCCCTGATTTGGTGTGGAAAATGCTGGATAGTGAAGAACTTGGCTTATACAAGTAGAAGATGTACAAATCTGTAACAATGCATCTGTGATATGGAGGTAGTGAGAAATACATCTTAGTTGTTTCATTTCTCGTTGTGTTTTCTTAGTTGATGTGGAGTTTAGTACAAAGAGAAGCAAGGGCACAGCAGTGCTCTCTCTTGTGCTGGAAGCAGAGTTCTCCAGCCTCTCCTGGGCATGGATGGAAAATAATGCTGCTTTCATCTCCCCCTACTTGCTTGAGAGATCCACAAACCAGTTTATTTGCACTAGATATTCCCTGAATCAGAGCCACAAATCTGAGTTTAACACCTCAGCTGTAAAGCTTGGATCCAAACTCCCATAATTTCCTTTTGGCCTATTCAAGAGATCAAGACTAGGGGTGAAGTTCTTCCCTAACTTGTTCATTATCTTGAAATGCTTGTTTAGTTTATCTGCAGATGTGGTCTTTGTTTGCATCCTTTCCAGAAGAAAAAGCTGGTGCAAGAGGGAGCGTGCCACAAAGATGGAGCCAGGCTCTACTTGGTGGTGCCAAGCAGTAGGACAAGGGGCAATGGGCAGAAACTGATGCACAGGAGGTTCCACCTGATTATGAGGAAGAACTTCTTTGCTCTGCGTGTGACTAAGCACTGGAACAAGTTGTCCAGAGCGGCTGTGGAGTCTCCCTCACTGGGGATATTCAAGAACCATCTGGACACAATCCTGTGCCATGTGCTCTGGGATGGCCCTGCTTCAGCAGGGAGGTTGGACCGGATGACCCACTGTGTTCCCTTCCAACCTGACCCACTCTGTGATTCTGTGATGCCCTTTCTTAGCTTGCTGAACGTGTGGCTGTGACCGGGAATCCTCACTGTAGCAGATTGTTTGCTTTTCAAGTCCTGACTGTCAGATCAAGTTAGTGCCTGACTAACAAGTGACAGCATTCTTGATAATGGCATGTCAGTTTGTTGGTGCTCTGTGAGTATGTGGTCTTGGGGTTTTGGTGCTGAACTGAAGAAATCAGAAGTGGTTAGATACTGAAATGTTTCAAAAGTTTTGCTCTCGTTATCTAAATGGAAAAAGCTGTTTGTTTTATAAGGAATCCACATAAAATACTCAATTGCATGTAGGAGGAGGAGGCCATATGCAGGAAGAGAATATTGGCGGAAAGCTTGTATCAAAAGTACAGGGAGTGTGGGAGATTTACAGTCAGTTCCCTACTGAGGCAGAGATGAAACCTGTATTTCCCCCAGCCTACAAAGGCACATAGATTTTGTGCCTTTGGAGCTGGTGAGAAACACTGTCAAATCCTCTGTAAGGTTTTATTGGTAGAAGGAGAAGGGCATCCATACAAGCACTTGGAAGTGTCAACTTCATACCTGCTGCCTTTGATTCAGACCCTGACATAGCTTCATCATTGACCCACAGAGTCTCCAGACACAGATATCCTACTAAATGGGATGGTCTCACATTGTATGAAGTTTTAACACAGAAAAGTTAGGGTTGGTTTCTTGCCTCTGAAATGCCATCAGTGAAATGTATATTTATGCATGGTAACATGGTACCAGCAGTGGAACTGACACTGTTATCCATGTTTCAAAAAAATTAGTAACCGGATGGTTCAGGTTCTCTTCTGAGAGAAAGAAGACATGATTTTTTTAAGTCAGTTGAGGTAGAAGAATTGTTTCTACCACATTGAGTGTGGTAGAACTTAAGTAATGCACCTCTATGTACATGCAACCCTTTTTCTGTTCAGAACAACGTGCTGTATTCACTGTTTTTGGTGTGAACTGAAAATGTGGTGGGTTTTCTTAGTATTGGTAGCAACTCTTTGTGTCCCACAGAAGGGTGACTTTTGGGGTGTGTTTGATTCACAGAATACTTCCTGAACTGTTCCCCTGTACTGAATGCAGTAATGTAAGGTTTAAAAAAAAAAAAAAAAAAAAAAGAAAAAGGAATCATGACAACAAAATGATGAAATCCTTTGGGAGGGAAGGAAGCACGGCAGTCTGGACTTACCTTAAAAATTCCTCCTCCGCTTGAGGTCTGTTTTGAAATGTGTTTTAGCTGCAGGGAGCAAAACTATTAGCCTATTTAGAAACCGGCTCTGTATAGCTGTATTAGCATCATCCCTCCTGCACAGCTTGCTGCTTGTCTTCCTTCTTGTAACAAAATGCAGTTTATATGTCTACAGATGATTTTTGTCTGGCTGGATTTCAGCTGGTCTAGGCTGGAAGACAGCGAGTGGGTATAAAGTTGTGATACAAGCGCAGGTAATCTTTGAACTCTATTTGGGGAGTCATTGGGGCATTTGTCTCTCTCCTGGAGGAGAAGGTTGACATCTCTATTGAAGGAGAGGGTTGATATCTCAGTTTCAGGATGACTGGGGAACATATTTCAGTGTCTGTGGTTAGCAAGTGAAATCTGTGACCAGAATCCTGTTGTTAGCCAGTAAAACTGTTCCACCTTGCAGTTGGATGAAATTATTTTTAAAAGCCTGTTTCATAGCAGTTGTAGAAATCTGTCAATAGATGCTTGTCAAATCATCCTTCTGGAAACATTGTGTTCACAACAGAATTTTGCAGCTGCTGAGGTTTTTTAGCGTTTTTGTCAAAATTAATAACATTGATTCTTTACATTTAGAAATCATGTTGCTTTTCCAAATTGTAGTCTGCAGTGTTGCAATAATAATAACTGGTAACTCGTGGAAATAGTAACTTTCCATTCAAAGCACTCAGAGCTCTGTATGATATGGTTGTATTCCTGAAGATCAATTTCTGGCTCTTTCATGGTGTGGATGGAGTTTTTAATTCTTGTACTCAAAGGTGGACTGTTGCAGGTGACTGCCAAATAGTTATTCTTAGTGATTTCTCTTGCACATCTCTGCAGGCTTGGAAATCTGATTTGGTGTAGCTGATGCAGCAACAGTGCTTTTGCCCATCTGTATAGGATTGGGGTTTTTTGTTTGTTTGGTTTAATTTGCACTTACATAGTTTTTATTTATGCAGGGGAATACAGTGTTGTAACTATACCAATGCAGACCCATGCTCTCAGCAAGAGAGCCTTCCTAAATGGATTTTCATCAATATTTAATTAGAGTAGTATAATTATACCTTTGCATTGCTACAGGTAGATAGGAAATCCTTTTGAATTGTGTTGGCAGAATGGAGATTATGCATTTTTGAATTTGCATATTGGAGTTTCTATTGGAAAAGTCTTCAGATCTGGCTTAAATACTTAAGAAATTACAGTAACATTTTCCTGATTAAGTTAGCTTAAGCTTCCAGTTAGAGCCTAAAAAGCTTAAGTCTTGTTGGTCTAAATGTAACATCCTTTTACAGTCAAAAGAACTTCATGAAAAAGATGAAGACTGGATGCTCAGGTGTCTGTTTGTGCAGTCCTGGTTGGAGCCACAGGAACTTTGTTTGCATTAGCAATGTTAATGTTAACAACGCATTGACAATGTGTTTGGGTTTCTGTGTGGAGGGTTGTTTGATGGTGCCAGCATGTGAAATTCAAGTTAAGTAGAGCAAGGAAGTGCCATACAATTGTTAGTGTGAAATCTGACAAACAGAAAAATTTTCTAGAGTGACTTAAAACCATTTTCAATCTTAATCCAAAAAGGCTCTGCTTAAAGCAATGCTCTGCTCTAGAGATGGACAACAGTACAATGATCAGTGTACTGACAGCATTCTTTGTTTCCCCTTACATTTTATATGGTGCAGTAATCCAGAGGCTTTGGTTCTTCTACCACTGATTCTGTAAATAATTTAATTTCTTTGAGCTTCATTTTTTCCCTCGTATAAAAAAAAAGGAAATTATATTTTCCTTGCATTTGTTAAGACCTCGTTGCCTTGAAGGGAGATTTATAACTGCAAAGCATTGTTAGTTATTACTGTTTATTTTTATTAATATGCGGTGAATTAATAAGTGTAATATTCAGAACATTAAATACATTGGTAAGAGATAGGAGAATAAAGAAATACCATTCATCTCATTTTCTTCTCTGCTCTTTATTTGCTGTAGTGTTAAGGTTCTCAAAGACCAGCGTTTCAGATACACTGGTCTGGGAAGCCATAGTGTTATGTGGTGAGGTATGATTTGAGACTTTTTCCTTTTTTAGGAGGAGATGTTTAACATGAGGGTATAGATAAGGAATAAAATATGACAAAAAGAATAAAATTTTCTGGCTTTTGAGGCAGGTTGTCCATCCATTGGTACAATTTTGAATGATCTTTCGTGCTTGGTAGCATGAACCAGATCAGTTCAAACAGAAGAGAAAGAGGAAGGAGGAGCAACCATCTTGAATAAATGTTCACCAACCATATAGCTAAATTTTCTGTTCAGATTCATTTCATATCATGATAAGAATTGGGTAGCAAAAATTGTTCTCTAACTCTGTCACTTTGTTGCTGCCACTGTTCTCTGCATCTCTCTGCAGGCTCCCCTTACTCCATCGTGTCAAGGCCCTTTTTCATTCTCACCTGACTGAATTTCTCACATGTTTTGTCAGTTGTTGCTTCTGCTCAACAAAATCCAGTGAAGTAACTCATGCAGATTGCATCAACAGCTCATGGCTCAGAGGCAATGTCCCAAACACAGTAAATATGTCTGTGCAGCAGTTGATAGGCTGGCATGAAGTTTAGGAGGACAGTCTGCTCCTAAACCTGTCCACCTTCTGTCCATGTGCTGACTTGCAGACAGCCTATGAACTGCCAGTATGGGCACTGTGAAAGCTGCATCTGAGAGTGGAGGGGAAGACAAATTGTTTAAATGAACCATTAAAGACAGTTCCTTCAAGATGGGATTGTGGTGCATTGACAGGGTGGTGGCAAGGAAGCATATGTTAAGTGTTACTGTTCTGGTCTGTGGTTAGTGTGGTTGTCATCAAGTTCTGTTTTATCTTAACTTTTCTGAGATGCCAGTAAGCAATAATATCCAACTTCTTTGCTGTCACTGGATTCACACCCACACCAACTTCACTGCCACTCTAAAACACCACAGTCTCAATTAAAATATGTTTCTGTAAGAGCTCAGTGATTTTAAAAAAAAGTACCTTCCCTAAAAATGAGATGTCATAGCTTGTTTCTAGCATTAAGTGAAGTTTTCAATTTGATTGGTACATAAGCATAGGAAGAAAACAAAATTCAGATTCAGTCTTATGTGAATACTTCATTATTTGAAGCTGTTGTGGTCTGGAGAGATAAGCACAGAGAGTGCAGGTAATGAAAACAAATTTTATAAATATCATTGCAGCTGAAACATATTGTCATCACAATCTCGTTGATTCAGTATGTGTTTAAACTGTTGGGCAAACTCCTTGCTGACTTACAATTGGAGTTTTGAGGTTTGCAGATGGTGTGAATCAGAGACTGCAACCAGTATTTTTATAGACCTTTAGTTTTATTAGGTGGAAAACACCCACAAATACACTTCTAGTACACTTCTATTAACAGGAAGAAGCATAGCTAGGGCAGTGGCAGAACAAACTTCCTGCAATGATTTGCAATGTGGATTCACAGGGAAAATTCCTAAAGGAAGAAGATAGTGCAATATCCATTGTCCAGTCAACCTCAGCCTTTTTCTGCAGTAATTTTAAAAATTATTGCTAAACATAATGTACCCTTTTATTTTTTTCTGATATAGATTTGCAAGTAAACAGATAACTTGGTGGTTTAGGTTTTTGAGTTTCTAAATAAATTCAGATGGTCCTTATTCTCTGTCTATGAAGTCAATGTACAACATTACTGTTTACTAATAGAAATAAATTTCTCCTCTGTGTAAGATCAGTCCCTGGCACGTTTCCAAAATGCTGAGTGCTTAGCTATTTGTTCAACTTTATGACTAGAGGTTAGTCATTTTTCTTTGGTACACTCTGCTTACACTGTGTTGCCTTTCAAGAGATGGGGTTGCTGATATCCATGTGCGTGTATGTTTTGCAGTCTTAATTGTCGCCCTGGATCAAATTAGGTTGGATAACTTAAAGGATATTGAACACTTTATAAAATACATTCATTTGCAAAGGTGAAATCATGACAATTCATGTGGTTCATGGAGTGCCCTGACTGGGATCTGTTACATTGTTTGCCTCGAAATGAACTGCTCTGTCAAGATGCTGGTAAGTGTGGCAGTTTCTGAGGTGAAACAGATCCTGAGCGTGTCCAGGTGCTGTCCCAGAGCATTCAGCAGACGATGATGTATGGGAAGCAGTAGCTGTACTTCATCCAGCTGAAATGTGAACAGGCAGCAGCTCGTTTCTCTCGTCTGTGGTCAGAACAGTGCACCTCCCGTGAAAGCATTGGGAAACACTTAATGGAGGCAAGTGGTTTGTTATTTTTGGATGGAAAAATGGCAACTCCAGCCACACAGCGTCCTAGGGCATTGAACGGCTACAGAGAGTGAGTTATAATTGAAAGAGGAAGACATTTCCTAATTAATTATGTAAACCCCACAGCAGTACAGCTCAGCCCAGCCGTATTTTCAGTAATATGATATGATTTGTTGCACAAAGTGTATTGTGAGCAGCCAAAAATCATAAGAAGCTACAGCTTTGTTTCCGTTGTTTCTCAGTTGTGGTTTTTGAATTAGGACACCCAACATTGTGAGATTTAAACCAAACCAAAACAACACAAAACCAAAAACCCACCCAAGCAAGCAACCAACTAAAAAAAACAGGAAAAAACATGCCCCCAAAACACTTTGGGAGTTTTTATTCCCTCTAATAGTAAGCCTGCCTAATGTTACACTTTCAAGCTTTTCACTCTAACTGAGAAATAAGAAATAGGAAATAAGAATATATTTGTTCATAATTTAAATTAATGTCATCACTAAATTTCTATTTCTGGAGATTTAACAGCATAAGACCTATTATGGAACTTCTTTGAAGTAAAATGATAAGAATTGAGGAGGATCTATTTTTTTCAGCTCTCTTTCCGGAAAGACACCGAAACTTTTATTGAAGAAACTTTCCTCAAATCATATGTGCTTGATACCAGACCTCAACCTCTCTTGGGTGTAGCAGGAATGTCTCTTAACATTGTCATAATTTGCAGACATCTCAAAAGGTTATAGGATTATTGTATTTGCACTTACTTGTTCCATGAAAACGATGTGCTTACTACCTGTCAGATCTGTGGCAAGGCACTTAGATACAATGGAAGGCTAAGAGAAATTGTGTACCAGCAAATAAAGAGTAGGATTTGGGCCAGAGAGTTGAGTGTGTTGGTCAAATAAATAAATAAATAACATGACATAACATAAATAAATAAAGAAAAAAAAATAGGAAATCTAAATGTGTAGTATATTTGAGACTACCGTCTTTTTCCAAACTGTCATTTAGGATTTCTTCAAGACTTACCTGCATTAGTTAAAGCTAGCTCAACAGAGCCCTGCCTTAACAGCTTTGTCTTTCAGAGCAGCCAAGTGAGGCTTTGCTGAACTTCTTGGAAGGGGTCTATCTTATGATTTCAGTATTCATGTTCCCCATGTTGTTGTCTCAGACAGTCTTTCCTCACAGCATGAGTTGGATCTTGTACTGGCTGACATTTCATGATAATTTCAAACTCCTGGCTGCTGTTACTGACTACCAGAAGGAAGATTCATCTCCACATTTACAATGGAAAAAAAAGCTGTAACCACTGTACATTAATAAAAATAGCTGCCACTCAAAGCTCATGACAGTTTTCTTTCTTAAAGTTACATCTGTAAGTACCAGTGCAGTGGAGTAAAGAGAATTTAAGGGAATCCTAAAGTAAATCAGTGGCATAGCCATGAGAGACAGCTGTCTTACCTGTTACAGGGCCATCCTTCCCCCTTTCTGTCAGTGCTGTCAGTGCTGATGTTGATATCCAGTTACAGAGGTACCCAATTACATTTGTGTCCAACTTGCATGGTCTAACCCCTTAGCAGTTGGTCCAGCTTAAGACCGTGAAGCCCTGTTCAAGAAGTGTTAAATATAGAGGTGTCGTGAGCCTTATCCTTCCCAAATGCACTCCAAGCCTCTAACAGCTTGTTATTTGCTGTTTTACCATTGCAGACCTAATTCCTAGCTCGCAGAGCTGCTGCATCCATGGGGAGAAATGCTTCACTTATAATCGTGTTTTATAGTTCCCTTTGTGGTTTGTTCTGCCGCTTTGACTTGTCATAGTTGAATAAATTGAATTCTGTAGAGTGCTCTTGTAAAATGCCACACTTTTGATTTTTAAATGTGCTTCAGTGTGATGAATGCAGCGTTAGAGTGGGATGTGGAGTAGTGCTTAAATTTGTGGATTGTAGCTCTAGGTTTTATTCTCAAACCTCTAGCCAGATTATTATATAATTCACGGATAGGCCATTTTCAGGATTTCTGCTCCTGCGTTCTGTATCTGTAAAATGAATGTGATTTACCTGTGCAGCAGGTCTGTGTTGACACCCAGTTGGTTCTTTTTTGAACAGCGAGGCAGCAGGCTGCTATGGCATGTCACAGAATGCCTGTTGCACTCATATACTAATTACCCAAGTGCTGCCTTGTACTTACATCATCTTTTTGTTGAGAACCGAGACTTTGGGTTGTAAATTATCTAAAAAGGACTCACTGTTTTAACATCTGCTTATGTGGTGCCTGTCATAGCGAGCTTTCCTTCCTTGGGTGAAGCAAGAAAGAAGAAGAAGAAAAGGTGTCACTAGAATACAAACATAAAGCTAAGAATGTACTTTGAGATCTTTCAGTGAAATATGATGAGGATTACTACAGCTGTTTTTTTTCCAAGAAAACACTTTCAAACATTATTATTTTTATAGGCACTTTTATCTGCCCTGCTTTAAAAGGGCAGTAATTGCAAGTGTGTCTCAATCCATCTCTTAATGGAGGAAACTGAAGGACTTGAGCAAAAAAATCTCTTCATTAATGAGGTCTGAAGTAAGGTTCTAAAACCTGCCAGAATTTAGGAAGGACATGTTTGCTCTAGAAGGGTTACCATTTGAGGAGTTTGTCTGTTAATGTATAGCAGCTTCATAACAGTAAAGCTGATACTAATTCAGAATTAATATGTGAAGTAGGTTTAATAGCTAATAAAAATGGGCTGTTTATGTATTAAACCTGGAGCAGCATAGCTGATCCACCTCTGTGTTTTGGGTAGCTAATGACTTTCTCCTTCGGATTTGGAGAGGTATTTGTTTGTGAAATAGTTTTATGGAAATTTGAGAAAAGAATTCTAGCTGATATGAGGGAAGAAATATGGAAAGTAACAACCCTGAAAAGGCTATAGGTATGATTCTACAGAGTGACAGATTAATGAGGTCTAGGTTTCATATGTAGGAGTATCCCATGTCTTGTTTTAACTACTTAGTTCTGAAGGGAGTGTGTTGGAGAAGCTATTTTTTCTGGAAAGTGAGGAAGGGAGGCAATGCATCTACCTAATCTCTAAAGGAAAATAAGCGTTTGAATGAGCATTCATTACAGTATTTGAAAAAATAAAATAAAATAATGTTTTTCAGATAATTGCCTTTGATGAACTTCGGACAGACTTCAAGAGCCCAGTCGATCAGTGCAACCCAGCCCACGCAGTGAGTACAACCAGTGGTTTGCTGAGCAGTGCCTGCTCAGGAAAGGGGGATGCACCGAGCTGTCAGGGAAGGATGAGGGAAATTAAGATAGAGTCTCTTTGTGAAGTCAAGTGTGGTTTGGAAAATTGATTTACTGGGCCTGTCTTGGGAAGCCAGATGGTGACTTTTTATGCTAATAGCCTGCCTTTTTGCTGAAGGAGGCAGGAAAATAACTCGGAAATTCAAAAGCTGAGGGATATATAATGTGATGCTAATGCTTTCTTTTTTACCTTTTTATGCTGTGGCACAAGTTTTCCCTTTTGAAATAATTTGCCTTCTCTGTGTTCAAGCATGGGATGACCACGTTTTCCCACACTGTCTGTATCAATGAGCCAAAAGCTTGAGTGGATTTGGTAAGAGGCACATTCATGGACCTCTCTCTCCAATGGGAGGGCTCTAAATGCTCCCATTTTTTAAGAGTAAACATCATATTCTGCTGCTTCTGCTATGGAAAAGTTTAAATATCCCCTGGGACTGTAAACTCACTTTTAACTAATGAACAAAAAATGCAGCCTAGATATTTCAAGAAGTATTTCAAAGTTCCTCTGTTAATTAAAGCTGTAATCTAGAGTGAGTTAGCTGACTACAGCAAAACATGTGTCAGTGTGTACTACCAGCACTGAGACCAGAATCTTACTCCCCATCATCTCACTGGGAATTACAATGATTATGACAGGTGCTGTATTTGATCTCTACAGAGTATCAAGTTATTGAATTGCCTGCAAATGATAACCAGATTCAGTACTTTGCCATTTTACCCTGTTTTCGTAACTCAGCAGAGGATTTGTGGTACTGCTTAGGCCACTGATGATTTTAAGCGTAAACTTTACGTGAATCTTAGAATAAGAAGGCTTTTTTTACAGTTCACTAACACATAATCAAAACATGAGAATAGAAGAAAGAAATTATATCAAGAAATCCTGTAGAGGACTTCAGTGGGTATAATCTGGTTTTTAATTAACTGAAAGTAATCTGATTTTGCATTCACTTTATCTGTTTTTACTTCCCATTTTGGGAACTACATACAAAAAATGTGTATATATTTGTACCAGGTATTTCTTATATATTTGTTCAAGTTCTTCCCTCTGCATAGTTGCTTGTGCCCATATCCCATTTAGTGGGGTAGTTTTCTTTATTGCACTATAAGAGTGTCTGATGTTTACCCATGTATCTTCCACAATGTTTTCATGATGGAGGGTAGAGCCTTTTTGGCAAGAGGGGGCTGAATTAAAGAGAAATCAGAGACAAAACCAAGGGCAGTACTGAGAATTTAATTCAAATTTCCTGGTTTGCCCTCTATTACCTATAGTTCAGAGACAAAATTCCTGCTTCTGGAAGGCCAGCTGTAGTTGGGAATCTATTCAAAGGGAATTGAGAGGTCTATCGTTCCCTCTGCACTCACCTCCTTCGAAAGGCAGGAGAGCTTTCTGCAGCTTCACAGGCACGTCCACACATATCCATTCTCGTGTTTGCAAATGTGAGTCTAACATTTCTGAGTCTCTTTTAGCTCAGAGACACCAAAAAGAGGCACGGTATTTTTCTGGTGCCTATCAAGCTGCCACTGCCTCACTGTCTTTCCAACATGATACTTTTTTTAAAAAATGGCTTAAACTTGGGGGCAGGAAAGCAAAAGACCCATTTCTTTGGAGAATAGAAATAAAACTCAAACTTGTGGCAAATTTAAAGCATTTGAAAAGCAGAAAGCTTAGGGAGAGTTGGCTTCTCACATTGGTATAGTACAAAAAAGTTATTTGTTTGGAATATTTTTTCATGTCTAAGTGAAAATATTATCAAATAGTCTTCTGAGTAGAAGAACCACTCTGCCTTCTGCAGTGTAACCAACAGTAGAATGTTCCAATAACTCCAGTGATGGAGTTATGGGGTAATGAAGTGAAATTTGATTGTACTGGTGAGTTTTGCATTATGAGCCACTTAAAAAAAACCAAACCTGTCTTTGATTTGTTTTCTTTCTGTGAGTTGAGCTTTAAGCATCTTTTGAGTCACAGTGCTTAATTGCAGTGATTTTCAGTATTTATGAATGCATCTGTCGTTTAAAGTGGCATTTCTAGGACAGTTCAAATATTTTTCACTGGAGGGTTAAATTCTAATATCACATGTTGAGGTGCCATCTTGGTGATAGAGGAAGAGATGCCTTATAAACTGCACAGTTGCTTTTGCCATTCAGAATTATCTTGAAGCCAGATGTGGGGTACCTTAAAGTACAAGAGCAAGTCTCTGTGGTATAGACTGGCAAAATAGAGCCACAAAGGCTGACTTAAAAAACATTTGCAGCCTCTGGCTCAAGGCTAACAGACTTGAATCCCCAGCTGATATTGTTATACCCAGTAACAGATGAAAAAATAACTTACTGGGACTTTGAAATGGGTAAATCACTTGGCTTGCTAGCAGTAGGTGAGAAGCGAAGACTGTCATTTCAGATTAACAACATATATTGCTTCACTGCAGCCATTAATTAAAACATTGACCCTTGTAATTGTAATATATTGTCTTAATTTATAACACCAGCTAATCTTCTGCCTTTCCCCCCCCTTTTCCTTGACAGAGAGAGCGGCTGAGAAATATTGAGCGGATTTGCTTCCTCCTGCGAAAGGTGAGCGTAAACTAACCTAGGATTTGTGAAGTTTAGGAGAGTGAAGTCCATCCAGTGGTGATGTGCATTTATTTTCTCTTTGATCCTCTCACTCAGTTGATGAAAGGCTGGATTCTACTGGAAAGTGAAAGTCATGATGACTTTGTAAGGACAGAGTAAGACAAATTATAAAAGGTTGGCATAATAAGGCATGTCTGGATAAGAACTGAACTTCAGAACATCAGCCCATTCATTCCAGGACAAGCTTTTTAAAGGTGGTGAATAATTTTGCAGTTGCAGCTTGACGTTCTTTTTTATAGTCCTATAAAGCTGCTGATACTGTTGTAGTACAGGCTCTAAAAATACCCTTTTTTTGAACAGTGGCTTACTATTTGATAAACTAAACATTTTTATTAGTTACACATTTAGTGTTTAAGGTTTCTAGGCGATGGAATAGAAAAGTTGATATAGTATGTATTTTATCTTGACACAAGTGAGATGCTGAGTGCCTCAGTTTCTGAGGGATTTCAAGGAGCTGATAATTTGTGGGGTACTTATCTGTGGCTTCAAAAACAATTAACAATCTTTGTTCTCCTGACTCTGTCCTATTAAAGTAAAAATAATCATAGTTCTAAACTATTTTATTCTGTAAATTCAAGTTTCTATACACTGTGTTCTGCGGAGTAGTAATGGAGACACCTAAATTATTCTGCATTTTTGCTTAAAAAGGTCATCACTGAAGTGTGGACTGCTGCCTGCATCCTAGTCAAGCTAAGAACTAAATTGGTTTTAAGGTACTTAGAGATTTTAGGAAACCCAGTGGTAGGGATTGGGGTGATCCAAAGGCACAACTGTGACTCCAGGCAGAATCTTTGAGCTGTCATTCCTTAATCAGTCAGAACCTGAGTCATATCTGTTTGGCACCATTATGAGTTTGTGACTGTTAGGAGCCACATTTAAATACTTACTGAGCCTGTTTATGACCCTTGGGATATGAAAATAAGAGAAAATACTTATCACCAATAGCTTTCCATTTTATCAAGCAGGCAGCCAGCCAATTTCAAGCTGTGCCCCAGTTTCTTGGACATAAAGCAACTGTTGAGTGGTAATGTATTAATATATGTGAGCCCCATGGGAATGCCTTGCTTGCATCAGTGTTTAATTTTTATTGAGCCTCAGCCTTCTTGTGGAGAGCAAAATGGAGCATTTTGGCTAATTGCAGACTCTGTATTCATAAGGGACTGCCTTGCTTCTGGTTCACTTAAATAGTTTGTTAATTCAGCCTCTTTTTCAAAGTTCTTTGGGGACAGATTTGTTTTAATTGAGAGATTATACCCAAGAAGAGGAAGGTGCAGTAACTACAGAGATTTGTAGTCTGCAAATCTGACAATCACTAAAAATAGCTGTCGTTTATGTCGTATAGAGGAGTCATTGTTGAGGAAAACTCCGGAAAAACAATAAAGAATTGAGTGCCAGCTATATTGATACATGACAATAGCAGGCTGCTTCCAGCAAGCACTAAATATATCCCTCAATATAACATTGTGTGGCTTCAGGGTCTGTTTCTCTTTCTATGAAACAACAGCATACCTGTTTTCCTATGTCTGGAAGACAGGTAATTCTTTTAAAGGGCTTTGACATCAGAACTTAATTCTTAAGATCTGATGTAAATTTGTTCTTTAAAAGGTTATAGGTGGGCTAAAAAACTATGCTCAATTTCATTATATGCTGGTTTTATGAGGGGTTCTTGGAAATTATTAACTGGGCATACAATATGTCATGTAAATCTGATCCCAGTGGGTAAAGACTTTCTTGAGGATGGATTTTTGGTTTTATCTCCAAAACACTTTAAAAAAGTTTATTGACAAACTGTGACCAGGTATGTGATATTTCACCAGATATTATGTAATTTACTTCCACTTTTCAAAATAGAATGGAGGATGTAACTGTTCTACAGCCAGGCATTTTCTGATGTTTGGTTTGGGGAGAATGTTTCTATATCATTAAAACAAGTAGGGATTGTGTGAAGCAGATGTATATGATGCTGGCCTGTGCACATGCATGCCCACGGGGGTCCTTGTTTTTATGGTGCTATAGAATTAGATAAGCCTAAGTTTTCTGGTTACTGGAGAATGATTATGCATGAAGAAACTATGAACTTTGTGTCACCATGGTCAAATCTCTTCTATTCTGAAATAAATGAGAAGAAGACTTATTTTCTGAATCCAGCCCGAAGTAAAGTTCTCTCAGGATACAGGCATCTCATTTTATTCAGTGGTGTGTGTTGGGGGCTTATCAGCATAGATTTGTGTTCCTGTGCTGTAAATTGTTGAATATTCCATTATGTGGATGTTGGTTGTCTTACAAGTGTTAGATGGTTCACACAGGACACACACTGGTATTAGCAGATGCTGTACAACCTCTGTGCTATTCTTTTTTTTTTTCCTAAATTACCTTTGTTTCTCTCAGGATGTGATTACAATGCTGTACAGAGGTACACAAACTGAAGCAGTGCAGTGTAACAGCAGCACAGGCTTCTTGGGCTCATCAGCCTTGCTGAGGACTGTGATTGGTTTGGTGTGCCTATGAAGTCTACCATGATTTTTAGGATTAAATATTTTGGTGGGGCTGCTAAAATATATTCAGATGATGATGACAGCAATATTATATAATTGTAATTGCAGTTGTATTTCAAGAAATCTATCTACAAGATTGATTCCTGATGGAGATACTTATTTTAGCACTAAGGACAATTAGGAATTTCCTGGATTAAAGCACCATATATTTCATCAATCAACCACTGTAATATTATTACTTTACCTTTGAGGAATTTTAAATTAAAGTTTGATTATGTTATGCATCATAATTTTTGAATTAATTTGATAAATCCTTACTAAGGAGAAGAATTGATTGAACTTGCTTCTTGCTCAGTGAAGACATTGGAGATTTCAGTTTGCTCATGCAAACACTGCTGAACAATATAAGTGATCCTTCTCCAATTATCAGCAAATATTTGTTTTTAAACTCCATTAAGCTAAAGTAAGAGTGATTTTTGAGCATCAGAACTGGAATTAGAACTTAATTGGGAGGAAGTTGACATAAATAAAGGCAGACTTTCACTTATTTTCCTACTGTAGTGGAGCATTTTACTTAAGTTATGCCCAAAATTACTAAAACTGCAAGTGTAAGAAAATATTGTAGTTGAGCTCAGTTCTTTTTCTTGATTTTATTTAGGGATTTTTGCATTTTTTTGTAATCCTGAAGGGATGACTGGAAGAGAGCAGATTCAGCAAGAAATGTAGCCACAGGCAAGGTGACATTAATCTCAAAGATGTTCCAGATGAACTTGAACTGTCTTGAAAAATACAAACAAAATACAGACAAAAAACCCTGCAGGGGCAAAGTTTGAATTACTAAACTTGGCCAGTTCAGCACTCCAGTAGTAGCAGTAGCATAGTAGATACGGGGTCAGGAGCTGGGATGTTTAAAAACATAACAAAACAAGCCAAACCTGAATAACCCTTCACCTAATCTTTTTTGAAGCAAATTTTAATGTATTAGTTAGGAAGCTGGGGGGTGCCAGTGCATGGTTTGGTCTAGTACCTGTGTCACTGTGGTTTGCAGTGGAGCTGGGTCTGCAGTAGTAATGGTGGAAATTTATTTTTTACTCATTCGTTCTGGTGTTTACCAGATTCAATTCTGTCTTTTACTGCTCTGGAAAAATAAAAGGAATGTTTATTTAAAATTTATATTCCATTGTGTATACCCTAATACACGTGACAGTTATGTTTTACTGTATTTACAGGTTTTGGTAAATAACCAAAACCAACGTTACCTGAAAGAGCAATTATAGAAGACATTCCAGTCAGACTGAGATAATGTAAATAAAATGTAAAACCTAGTGAGCATTATATATAATCCCAGACACCTGAGTGTCTGTACAGTTTTGTTTTGGTATGTTTCAATATGAAAATATTCTGTAAAGGAAAAGTGAAAACTACGTGTATGTGTGCAAGTAACAGCGATTCAGAGACGCAAGTAATTAGAAGCTTGAAGAGTTATGGGTTAACACCACAGGTTCAGCTGTAGACAGAGCATTCTAAGGATGAAGATTAGGCTTGATCCTGTGTCTGTATCATGCATGTTTGTCAGCATAGAATGGAAGCCTAGATCTCAAACCTTGGAAGAACCCCCACAATATGTTCAGTGAAATACTACTGAGCTCACTGGATCAGCTAACAGGGAACAAGTTGGCTTTGGCTTTTCCTTAATAGCAGAAGAAAAGAGTGTTATCTGAGTATGGAGTCTCTTTTTCTTTATGTGTAGCTAAATATTATGCAAAATCAGCCCTGTTAAAAAGTAGCCCTATCTTTCCTTTTTTATTCTTATCTGACTTTTTTTTTTCCTACATATTTTGGCTGAAGGAGACTGACCAATGTGCACTAATTGCCATATGAAATAATTGTTTTAACTTGAACCTTGAGAGGTTCCAGACCTTCTCCTACCAGTAGCCCCTACCATTCTCTGCATGCAGCAGGTACAGTGGACATGCTCCTTTGTGGAGTGTCGGGTGTCACAGCAGCTGATTTCAGTTGACTGATCATATTCTTTTCATCTTGATAAATTTGCTTGTTATTATATCACTGTTTTTGTTGTTCTGCCTCACAGTCACTGGCAAGCCTGAGATAAAGTGATGGATTTTAAGTGTCTGTTTTTGGATGTGTCTGTTGATTGCTTCGTCGTGCATTTAGAAATTTATGAACGTGTGACGTTCTTTTACCCAATCTGCAGGCCGATAGTCATTAGCAGAGTACTTCCGTAAGCCTACAGCTTGGTTCATTAAAACACTTAATGTGAGGTTATATAAGCAAATGTAGCAAATGTGATGCACAATCACAAGGAATTTTTAAAGTGTTGTACAGCCATCCATATCGTAAGAAGGAGCCACACTTTCTCCCTGGGGCTAAGAAATCCCGTAGGTGAAAACTACAGCAAGAAGACAATTAGCTTGTTGTGAAGCTGGGAATAGCAGCAATAGTTTTACCTTTGTAGTGTTGTACATTTTTTTTTTTTTTGCAACCATAGTAAAGATGTTTTAATTCCTCGTTTAGTTGCTCTTAAGAGGAGAAGAGCATGTCACAGCATAGCCACACTTGGGGGGTAAGTCTGCAGGGTTAATACATCCCATGTTCTCTCTTAACTGAGAGTGAACATTCAGTCTCTGAAACTTAGGTGCTTGTAGAAAACAGCACCTAAGAGGAAAACAGAATTTTTAGTGTAGGCATAAGGTATTTTTGAACTGTGGAAATAGCAGTGGTATTCTGCCTAGCAGGAGAAAGAGGCTGATGCTTCCAGAGTTCTGATAAACTGCTGCTGGAACAAAGGGAACAAAAAAATGGCACTGCATGACATTTTTCCTGTTAATAGTGATTGTTACAATGATGGAGCACATGAACTTTGTCCACTCTCATTAGAGACCAAAGAGTTCATCACTGTTGCTGGTTTCTCAGTACACATCATATTTCTTGATGTATCTAATGCTCTGTGTCTTTTTCATACCTCATCAGCATGATGAAACTGCTGAGTTTTGACCAAGCTTCTGGGCAGCAGGAAAACTGTCAGGGGACCCTTCCTGCAGAGTGTCTGGGAGCATAAGCCCCAATCAAGAGACGGTGTGGATTACTTGTGAGGAGTGAATATAAAATTACATGTATAGAAAACATACTGCAGGTACCCATGTAGTTATTCAGTGTCTCCCTGGGATTCAGTGCAATACAGAAAGTTGTTCCCAAGCAGGCACTGCTGTGTATAAAAGGACTAAAATAAACACTATTTTAAAGATTATTTCTGTAATCTCAAATGCCTTCCCCCTCCCTGCAATTTAGCGGTCCAAAACAGAGTTGGTTTATATCAGAAAGCTTTCTGAATGTCCTGGATTTAGGAAGGATTCAAATTCCAGTTTGACATTCATGCTTAGCATTCATCCCTAACATCAAACAACAATAAATGTGGCAGTGATAGCCCTCTCTGGGCACTCTCAGTCTCTCCTTGACACTGACAGCTTGAAGCAATCTCTGTTTATTGCTCTGAGATGAGAAATGTGTTGATATTCAAGGATAAACCCATATGAAATAGGCCTGGATTTGAAGTTCTTATAATTTAGACACCATTTAGATAAAAACTAGTGCACTGTTAGTGGCTATGACAAAATCTGACTGAATTTGTGTAGAAATTCCCAGTGAAAAGCACAGAAGAAAGAACAAAGGTCAAACTCTGAGTAGAATGAGGGAAGAAATACAAGGTTTTTGATTAGGCAGCTCAGCACATGTTTTCATAGCACTCCACTAGAGTCAGTAATAGTTTACTCATTGGAAAATCATAATTTTTTTCCCTTTGGTTTTAGACCTCACCAGGAGATGTCATGAAGGAAGGTGTCTGGTATATATTTCCAAAAGGTCTTTTGATTCCAAAAGTGCCTTTTGATTGGATCACATTAGATAGTTTTTTCTATTAACTGGCCTGATTAACAATATGCATCTGAAACAGGTGTTCAGTAAGCCTTTCATTAGAGGCTTAAAGATATGATCTGTTATTTGGACTACAGTGGTATTCTGAATTAATATTATCAGGTGAAAACTTCTCATTTTGGAAGTGCCTTAAGTAAAGTCAAAAGAGTGGTTTCAGGCTGTTCCATTTGTCTTCTTTCTTGGAAGAAAACGTAATACAGGAGCAACTCTTTCTTTAGGTGGATGTTCTGTTGTCTTACGTTTTACCACATTTTGAATTTAACATTCTTTTTTTGTTCTCTTAGTTGGATACTTTGGTCTTTTAAAGGTCATGTTGTTCTTTAGCCAGAGATTACTTTCAGCAAGACTTGGGCTCTCCTTTTCTATAATGTTTGCATTAGTGTTTGTTGTTACATCAGTGCTTTCTGCCTCATGCAAGGAATAAAGCCTTTTGTGCCAGGTGCTACAAAAACCACATGGTGATAAATACCAGGAGCATTTGTTTCCACTCACAAGACACAACAGGAAAGGAAAGGTTGCACAGCTGATCTGATGATAGGAATCTTGTTTTTGGAGTCCTACTTAGTTTTCTTATTAGCAGGCATAGCTTGAATCTTTTATTTGTAACTGAAGCTAAAATATTTTTTTGCTGGTTTTGAGAGGTCTCATGTTTTACTGAGTTGATAATTGCATGTAGTCTTGAATCTCTCCGGCAGCTGTTCAAATACAACCCAGACTGGAGTCAAAGTACTGTGGTCCAGTTGATTACTGTTGGGAGCAAAATTATCTGGTGTGGTTATGCTTGGAGACTTGTGGTGCTTGCTCTACAGACATACTAATAAACACAGGCAATATGATGAGATAGATCTCTGTCAGCATCACAGTGAGCATGAGCTAGACACATGCACACATAATTAGCTGCCAATCTACCTTAAAAAGAAGTTCCAAAGTTTGCATGCAGGCACTGGTATAAAGGATATTGCTGTTTCTAAGGCATTAACTAGATCTGCAGATTTGGTAGGATGTGAGCTTGCCATGCTGTGTGCGTTCTGTCAGTTAGGACTCGCACTGTGATTACAACATCTTTCACAAAACTAAATTCTGCTTTGTTTGAAGTGCTCTAAAAGGCTCTGAGCATGTGTGACACACCCAGAACTGGTATGTATTTCAGTCCTCCTTACTTATTTGAAAGGTACTGCTAAACTTCTATTATGTCATAAGGCCACCTTTCTTCTGGCCTTCACAGTGGCTCTGACATGGTGTTTCTACACTGGGAACGAGTAACTTTACACTTTAGGGATAAAATTTGAAGTTAGCTTAAAAGTTATTAATTTTTAGTCTATGGAAATCGTGACTTATGGTTGAGTTCTTTTTAGACAGTTTTCGTACAGCATCTCTTGTTAGTCAAAAGAGGCAAGAGATAAATTCTAAATCTTCTGTTCGTGTAAATGATGGGGCTGTCCCTAGATTGTACAAGGGAAAGAAAGAAGAACGTAACTGGACAGGGGAAATGGAGATACAGGAAAAGCAAGTAAAATATTTTTGACTGAAGTATTACACACTTTTACTGGCTCTGTGTGGGTTTAATTGTTTTCTCCAGCTTGCCTAAAGGAGGATGGAGTTAATATATTCATGATGATTCACATTTCGTAGAGATTTTGTTTGCATCCAGAAAAGTGAAAGGCATAATAATTTTTCCTGAATCTTGCAACAGATTTCCAGTATAGACAAAACTTAGGTACCTTCAGTACCTGTTACTGAGCTACCTTTTCCTCTTTTGCATTTTGATGGGAAATTCAGTACTGATCATCTAAAAGCTTCTCTCCTTCCCTCTCTTAGGTCTTTTCTGCCTGCTCTTTTGTTACATTTGTTATCTGTGAAATGTGGAATGGGATAAAATGGGTGCATACCCTATTCAGTTAGTCTTTTGGGCACCCACATAGTTTTAATTTCATCAGAAAGAGTGTAACTTGGCACAGTTGCTATTTTGCAGAACTGACAATAGAACTGGGATCAAAGAGCTGGCAGTATTTGTAGTTTCTGCACAAATAATCCCATAAATGTTGCTTGACTAGATATAGCATATCTCTTCTTCACATTTTTTGTTTCCTTTTAAATAGATTGTGTTTATATTTACTAGAAAAGTATTACTATTGCAATAAAATACTGAACATAATCCCTTTTGTCCTTATTTTGGATACAGGATCATATCTGGAAAGAAAGTCCTCAAAATAGGACTAAAGAACCTGGAGGAAATGTAGTATTTCTGGCAGGCAATTCATTCGCTACTGACACTCGTGTATTAAGTGCATTGTGCCAACACTATTTTTAGTCAATTTTACAAGTTCCTGAATTCAGCACTTTTCAAAAGTTACAACATAACAATTGCTATTTTTAGCAGTGGTTGCCTAAGGATGTCTGTGTGCTTACCTAGGGATAATGAGAAGATATATCCTGCTGTGTCTGCCAGGTGTTCGTAGCTCGTAAGGGGAAAAGTTACAAAAACTATTGAGAGTGAAGAGCTCAAACTTGTGGCTCAGATGCAGTTTGGTCCTTATCCCTCTTTTACTCCAGGGAGAAGTAAGATTCACCAGAGTGATGGCTGATGAAAACTGAAATATCCTTTGAAGGGAGACACATATGGTTATTCATAATATTGTTACTCATGAAAATATTTACTTGTAAAACTATTTCAGGTTAGTCAACTCTATTTTGCTGTTAATCTCGTCTTTAAGTGTTTATTCAATAATTGGCAAAAAAAGTATCACCCTGTAATAGAGGACCTCTTACAATTTAGCTTCTTCCAGTGCTGTTCTGGAGGATATGTGAACATATGTCCTACAGTATCAGAACACCACGAGTAACAGCAGAATAAGGCTGAAGATGCAGCAAAAATGTAATGAGTAACTGTTGCCCATACTGTACTCCTGAGAGCACTGTACTTCTCAGCCACTTGGGGTAATGCAGTTTATGCATCTGTTCCTCAGACCTGTGTTGAAGATATTGGCAAAATTTGACTTGCTAATGGACCGTAGTTGCTCTGATTTGGTATGCAATAAAGTAAATATTTGCATTTTAATAAAACTAAAGAAGTTAGGGTTAAATGGAATGTCACTGTTATGTTTAGCAGAATGTTCAGTGTGGGTTTAAGTCAGAATTAAACCCTATAAAGCTGCTATGCAATTACAAAAAGCAATATAATACCTAAATGTAGAGTACAATTATATATGTTACAAAATATATGTAAATATATATGTTATATGGATGCAGGTTTTTTCTGCTGTGAGTTAAATGTCCTACCTTGCATCTAGTTGCTGATGTTTTCTACAAAGCTGTTAAAATGCCAGGGCAGGAATTGTCTTTGCCATGTCTACAGTGCTGCACCAAATCTGCTTCCCCAGACTTGACAGTGTTTACACACCTGATACGGAAACAGCCCTTTAGTGAACACTTAGTTTTCAGCATTTATGGAAGTGTCAGTCTTAGGCAGACCCCCAGGAGAAGGCCTCAGGGCCCTTCCAGAGCCATGCTGATGGCTGAATTTCATTTTAATCATCACCGAGATATCTTCATTCATGGACCTGCCTGTGAACTGAGGGGCTGGTTTTATAGATCCTAACGAGCAGCTGCAGCACTAATGGCCATTCTCACCAGTTTTGGGTGAGCAGACAAAGATGGCATGAGCTCTTGGAGTAACCCACCTGCTGGTTGTGTCTGAAATACAAAAGTGAGGTAGGGTAAGAAGGCGTTTATTACCCTATTTTCTGTCAGCGTTGTGGAAATTAGAGAAGTTCGCACTCCAGGGTTGCTAACCCAGCTTCTGCTACTGGTTCTGAATTAACATTAAGAAAAGAAAGGTCATAAAGGTGTCTCCTGATTCCTGCTGAGTGGAATAGAACAGTTTGCAGAGGAGATACTTGTAAGATCACAGCACATCTCCCTTAATGACGTGCCTTCCAAGGATGGGGCGGGCACTTCTTGAATTGTGCCGGGGCCCTGCAGACCTTACAGTGGAGGAGTCTTTTTTTAAATCCATTTCATAACCTTTTTACCTGTTGGCTGTTACGACCTCCCATAGGATCTGCAAGACCGAAATATTTATAGATATTCCTGATGAATGTCCCATAAAGACCTGATCTTCATCTGTCACTCTTGTTGAAGTTATTATTGGTCTTAAGACAAAACTTAAATATTCTAGTCGTAAACTAGCTCGAGTGGAATCTGTAGATTTTGAATATAATTATCCCCATGTTGCAGAAGACAAAAATGAGACAATGAGAAGTGAAATGATAGGCCTAAATATAGATATATTTAGTAGCTGAGATGGAAAAAGCATCCAGAAATCCCATGTTTTAATATTAGATCTGCTACCCTATTACAGAAGGATATAGCGTGAGAATAGTAATTAGGTTCTATGTGTTATTCATTTCATTGTTTAGTATTTGTGCTGTGGAGTGGCTTATGTTCACATCCAATTAAAAGAAATGTTTAAAGAAATTCCAGTAGTGCTTTAGAATAATGAAATTGCCTTTACAAGGCATTGGCTTTTTGCTGCTTTGTTTCCTTGTGAAGGGGTGAAAACACAGATGTTGTGTCTTTTTTTTTAATTGTGCTCTGGATTTGGTCTGTAACATTGAGTCTTGCATGTGTGCACCATTGCTTTCCCTCACATAAAAATATAAACTTAATAGGCCCAACTCCACCTTGTTCTTTTGATGATCTAGAATCCATTTTCCAAATATTTTCTTTTCAGATTGCATGCATCTGCCTGGCAAACTGCTAAATACTTGTGGAGGTTTGCACAACATGGTTTTGAATTACTTGAAATGCTTTCATTGTAGGTTTCTGTTATAACCATTTTAACTACGCTACTGAATTTCTAAATGATTGCTATGAGCGACTGGACAACAGTTTGTAGAGACACAAGCAAGTGTGGATTTTAGCAGGAGAATTGAAATAAATTGAACCTGAAAATATGGACTGGAAAGCTTAGTATATTTTCTGTGACAGCATTGTATTGGGCTCTAGGGCAGCCCTTCAGAGGAGGTTTTGGAAGTCAAGTAAATAATTTAAAGTAGATTAGAAAGATACACTACAAAATGAGAGCAGAAAACCTTCCTGTATTTCAACAGTAAACTCAATGTTTTGTGTGTTTGATCAGTGCAGGCAGCACGTGTAAAACTGCTACAGTTATTACAGTGTGTGGTCTGTGTGTTTAAGTTACACACAGTTGACCCTACTACTTTGGTTTGTGCAACAGCAGGAGGAAACAGATGATTTGTTTCAGTATATGTACATTCACATGCACACACAGTCTGGGCTAATGCACATGCTACTGCTATTTTTCTGTGTCTTTCTGCTTTCTTTTTTCAACTGCTTGCACTACCCTTCTGATTTTTGTGGTCTGTGTTGTTCAATTAGGAGATTTTCAGAGTCATTAAATAGTCTCCCTTTGATCTCACAGTGTCTTTAGTTCAACTGACACCTGCCAGTAACCCAGCTTAGCTCTGGCAGGCTCTGTTGGATAAGCTTTAAAGTGTAATTGAATAACTCCTGTGTTCTGAAAACCTTGGGTACATCTCCCTCCACTCTGTCCCTGCTACTGATGAGGACCTATTCTACATGCCAGCTTTTTTAAGGCATATGGTGTAAAAAACCAGCAAAGTGAGCACCGTAATGACAAGCTACAGTCATCCTCTGATAGAAGTAGGTGCAGTAGCAATAACCTGCAATAAAGTAGCATGCACTTAGATCTGTCCTGAACTGGGGCCTTGCAGAGGTTCCACATGTGCACAGTGTTTTCAGTTTCTTGTTGCTTTCAGGTGGATGGAAAAGAGTTTGTGTGTTTTTAAGGTGAACAACTTGTTTCCGCTCAGGTAATCACCAGAGCTCTTGAATTACGTGAGGGAGATTCAACCACGAGATCTATTCAGGTTTCTTCCTCCCCTCAGTGGAGGAGAAGGCAGCCATAAAGAAGGGAAGTTACCTCAGCCTCTAACAGCAGAATGAAGGCTCTCAGAAACCCTGGTAGTGTGAAGTGTCTAATGGCTGGAAATTTCTGGGTAGAGTGTAAAATCCATGGTTGCAGTATAGGGGGTTGGCATGCACAGACGGAGACTGATGTAGACTCAGAGTCTACACTGATGAAGGGAGGTTACTATTCCTTCTATAGTATCTTCCCACTTTAGGTTTCTGTGAGGCATTTTATGTGCCCTGTTCCCCAGTCAGGCAATCTGTAAGTCATTCCATGTAAAAATGATGCAATGTCCTGTAAAAGCAAAATTACATTTGAGAAGACAGTATCCACATGTAATAAAATAAGGAAGAAAGATACTGACAGAAAAAAAAACCAGGTTAGTCTTTTGTATAAGAACAGCAGAATGTATTTAGGAAATAGGAAATGGAATAAAATTATTTAGGACTGAGCTTCCCGAGGGATGCCCTTCTGCAATTGCATGTATGTGTGTACTATTTTGTATGAGTATGAATTCTTATGGTGAGATAGTAATGATGTGATGATGATCCTACCTAAAATTTTACATTTTAAATGTAAATGATAGATTGTGAATAAGGGTTTTCATATTTATGATGTGGATATTTACTTAACTATACATACCAGAGCAAAACTTAGAAAGGTATGGTAGTCTCTTTTTCTCTTGTTTGTGTTATAGCAAAAGGTATTTCTGATAGCAGTATTTTATTGCCTAGAAACTGACTTCATTTTCATGCTTTCCTGTGGTTTTCCTCAGATAAATACCAGTCAGACTGGATTTCTGGTGATAAATTTGTAATGCCATTTGAACTTGGGACACAAAGGGACCAAGTTGCAGTCCTTCTGCTGCTCTGTGACCTTCTTCTTCATCTCTGTGTTTCATAACCATCTCAAACTTCAGCTTGAGCTGTATCAGAAAGCAGAGGTCGTTATCTGAATCAGGGTGTTCCTAGTTCAAAATAGAAGTATACTATTTATATCCTAACATGTTTACCATCTGACAGCTTCCTATGCTCTCCCAGGAATGATTTAAAGATGTTGGTTTCATTCCTATTGCACAGTTATCTGTATCACAGAAGTTACTATTGCATTTGAGTACCTCAGCAGAAGCAAGGAGGATTGTTTGACTGCTGTTTGTTTCTCAGCCAACTCTCTTCTCTCCAGGAGCTGAATCCCATGTTTGCTGAAGTTGATTTTTTTTCAGAGGATATCATGTCAAATTCCAGGACATACCTCAGCCAAGTACTGAGGCAGTGTTATTTTTTAGTTATTTGTTTTACTTCATAAGCCTTGCTGTAAGTGCCTTTCTCTACTTTATGCTTCCAATTCACTCATCTCCTCTTAGATTTGGTCTCTTAGGTACATCATCTGAATGTAAATGGTAATTCACTTTGCAGGCTAGGCTTTGTGTGCTTCTTTGAGTGAATTCTCTCCAGAAACAGTGTTCAGCACTGGTCCTTTCTTTCTTTATGTCTACTGGAAAATATCACTCCAAGAAGAGAGCGAAGAGGCCCACTTGCTGTTCTATCAAAAGCACAGGTAGATTTAATTTACACCAGAAACTGTGACTGGAAAGTGAGCCTATTTCTGAGAGCCCTCTGCTTCTTTTGTTTCCTTCTGTTTCTTTCTGTTTCCTTTCTAGCTTCACTTCAGATTTTTGTTTCATTTTTTAAGCTCTGCATAAATTTTCCCCATTGGTTTCCTTCCCTGTTATTACCAGCCAGCCCACTGATCAGGCACCAGGATTTCAGTCTTGCTAAGTTGGTGTATTGTGTTGGAATCAGAAGTCAAATATGTGATAATGAGTGTAATATGCTTCTGAGTGTTGTGATGTTTAGTGGGTAGATGTACACTCTGAAGACCTTTCTCGTCTGCAATCTGTGATGAAGATGAATCATTCTTTGGGAAAAGGTTATAGTCATGTTGTAAATCTCATTCTAAAAGTGAGAAATAAAAAAAAAAGATCCAGCAGTGATAAATAACTACCATCTGGAATCTGAACTATGTAATTGTATTATAATTTGTCATCCACATAAGATAAGCTTTTGAGAATGTTTAAGTTGAAGGCAGAGATACCAAATGTGTTAACTACTTCAAGTACTGAAGTTAAATTAATTTGAACAGTGTGTTCCATGTGAGGTGGAAAGATTCCTAGAACCAAGACAATGGAATTCCTTGCAGCACAGCTGTATGAGAGTAGGTAGGCATTGGGAGAAGCTGTATAGTAGGGTTTACATTGTTTTAAATAAATAGGGCTCACTTTAATTATTTGACAGATGAAAATTAATTTACATCAGAAGAAGCCTTAAATGCCTTTTGTGATTGAGCTCTAGTTGATGTGTCTCCAAAATTAGCAATGGGTGTAGATGAGCAGTGGATGGGTTTGTCTAGCATTAAGAAATATGTACTGCTGGAAATTATTCTCTTCTATGACTTGAGGAAAAGAAACAGAGATTGCTGAAAAAAGACATGGGAAGAAAACAAGAGAATAAAGACAGCAAAGAAATGGGAAAGCAGGGAAAAAAGCAAAATGCCTTGTGAAATAACTACTCTGAATCAACATCACATAAATTTCTGCTTCTGCCAGCTGCCCACTCACTTTCTTTTTTAATAGAAGGAGTCATCATGGTTCTGAAGCAAGTAGTGTAGGGAGCTGTGCATTTTCTAAGGAAGTGAGTTTCCTGTCTTAGTGGGATTTAGCTTGCAAGACTGACTTAGTAATGGATCTGATCTCTTTAGGGGGTATATAACATATCAAAATGGTAGAAACAGTGTTTAATTTTCCCAAGGACACTCCTGCAATACAGTAGTGACGCTTCAGAAATAGCTTTATTATTTCCTTTCTGAAAGCAATGGTAAAAAAAAATTATTTCTTAAAAAAAAACCTTCTGCCGACACTCATTTAGTCTCACAGTGCTTCTGTGAGGGAGGCATTAATATAACATATGTTTTGTAGATATGAATCTGGAACAGCAGATAAGACAGTGGGTGGTTTGTCCCACGCCTCTCACCAAGGCCTTGGAGTACAGACACGGGTAGAACCTGGACAAACCTGGCGCTGGGTCTTGCGCTCGCTGCTGTAGCCAAGCCGTCTGTCAGCTGAGGTGTGTCTGGGGACAGACACACAGGGGTCCTGCCAGACCTGCAGAGCTGATTTGTGTTCTGAAAAACTACTTAGGTGACTAAAATCAAAGGCGTGTTTTACTGACATCTGTTATTTCTCTTTCTTTCTCTCTTTTTTAGCTGGTCTTGCCAGAGTACTCTATCCACAGTCTTTTCTGCATAATGTTTTTATGTGCTCAGGAGTGGCTCACGCTGGGGTTAAATGTTCCTTTGCTTTTTTATCACTTCTGGAGGTAAGCCCTTCTTTTCTATGCTGACTGCTTGTTAGCCTTGCTTGCCAATTCAGCACACGTGCAGACTGTATGAACAATGAAGGACAGTGATAGGAGTGTGGATGAATAACTTTTGCCCAGACACTTATGCCTATAAGCAGCTGAAACTTACATTTCCAGCAAAAAAGGAAATTTTTTTGTGAAAATTTATTGGAGAGATATATATATAGAGAGAGAGATATTTATATATTTATATTTATATCTTTATATATCTCCTCTATACCTCTTTATATATATATTTATATTATATTTATATATTATCTCCCCCTCTCTCTTTATATATATATATATTTATATATAAATGTTGCTTTCAGTTACTAACTGAGGTAAATATTCCATAGAGTGTCAGGATGCACACACTGCAACTGAATGAAAACATGGAATTTAAATAAGCTGGAATCCGAGTGTGGAACTCTAAATACTTCACAGATGGGGAGTTGTAAGACAGTCGATATTTGAAAGAGCTTGGACCTATTCATTCAGCCCTAGCAAGGAAACCTTTCCATTGGAGTTGTGAAATAAAGACTGGGCAGATTGACAGGTTTTTGCATCTCATCTTCTTTGGCAGCTTTATGATTTTTTTTTTTTCCAGTATAAAATAAGTCGTTTCTTCCTGTTCAATAGGGAATTGATGTTCTGCAAGAGAACTCTCTCTTAGAGACTCTTGGGGTAGGGATTGCTGTAGGGGAAGAACTATTGTCTTCACACTGCACATGTGAAGAAGTGGGGAGTGTTTCCACTCTGGATCTCTGATATGTGTTTATATTCCCCAAGGGGCTCTCAGAATTGATCATGTAAGACCTGCTGCTGTTTTCCAGATGGGCAGTAGAGCTGCTGCTGCTGCTGCTGCATCTTCCTCTGCATTCTAGTGGAGGATCTGTTGCCTCTGAAAATAACCAAGAGACATCAGTTTTTGCCGTTGTCAGTCTGGAGTCTTTCCTAGTTTTGAATTTTCACAATGTTTGTAAAAGCACAGATGATTTTTGTCTGTCAGGGTCTCTTTGTGTTACAAAGGTACATATGGTAGCAGAAGAATAATTCTGTAAAGAAGTCAAAACCATCATCTCAAACAGAAACTAAAAAGTAGTAGCTTTTTTACACTTTTTTTTCTGCAAAACCTTGGTAAGTAATGCAGAGTCATATGATAAATTCAGAAGTGCCAGTATAGTTCTCAGAAAGCTAAATGAAGCTACAAATGCTTTTCTCCCTATTGTTTGGCTGCAATAAATGTTTACTTAGGGTTAACAATGTTTTGTTGTGCTGTTTTACTTAGGGTTAACAACCAAAGTGTGACAATAGCACTCATTTTAAAAGTTTCTAGAAACAAGTATGTCCAAAAGGAAAATGGTCGGACTCTAAATAATGATATCAACCTTTGGAGAGAACTTTTGATTTTCTCTTTTTTTCTGTGATTCTCCATATGCTTTGCTCTAAGTACTCCATAATTTCTACTGCAAAGTAACTGAGACAGAAGCTCCTTTGCCAATGATGTTGTTTTGTCATGACTTTCTCAAACATTGCTGAAAATAATTAGAAATTTCTCTTAGATAAGAAAACATTTTCCAAATAAAATTATTTGGATGATAAATTTTTTGAGCAGTGCCACATGTAGAAAACCTTAGTCAGCTGGCTCTTATATTACTCCATATTGTTTTGTTTTTTCCTTTTCAGAGTTGGAGGAACTTAGCTACCATCTGGTTGAGACTGTCACCTTTCATCATAGATGAAAAAAGTTGTGTAGCTGCAGTTAAAGCCCAGTAATCCTTCCTGCATGCTCTGATCACAAGCCACCATATATTGACACTCACAGTATGTGAGTTATTAGAAAGCCAGAACTAACTATATAGGAAGTGGAAATGTTTCAATCTGAAGAATTAATAGAACACAGAAAGTCCACACTCATTAAGTACTTGGTTCTATAAGAAAGGAGTACTTAGACTAGCATCCTGATTTTAATAATGTCTGGAAATAGAGACTTGAAGAAAAAGGGAAATTCCTCCTATATCGTGGAAGATGGTAGTCTTCTGAGCTGGTGATCAGGAGGGTGTATATCTTACATTATATTATAGAGTCATTCCAGATGTCTTCTCCTGCTCTTTCAGGTATTTTCGTTGCCCAGCAGATAGTTCAGAGCTAGCCTATGATCCACCTGCAGTCATGAATGCAGATACCTTGAGTTACTGCCAAAAAGAGGCCTGGTGTAAGCTGGCTTTCTATCTCCTTTCCTTCTTCTACTATCTCTACTGGTAAGTCTGGTCATTTCACTAAGAAAATAATAGCTGCTTTTCATTTCACTTGTGAAACTGTATTTAGGAATAACTGGAACCAGTTGGCCAGTTTCCTTAGTCTCATAAAACTTCCTTCTGATGTTGATTCAGGGAAGCACACTCACTTACTGCTGACACCTCAGCACAGAATATTAAGTGTTTATCTAAGGCCTGAGCCAGGCCCCAGGGCCAACCCAAGGAAATAACTTTTGCTCCTTTATATAGTCTCTTAGGATGGATGAAATAGCAAATGTTATATTAATGGTATTATATCAAATAAAATTATAATGTCCTTATGAGTCAAGAGAATCATAAGAAAAATACTCACCTGCTGGTGTAGTGATATTCAAGATGGTAAATAAATGGGTGGGAACACAGGATGCACCATGCCTGTAGTCATTCCTACAGCCTCCCTTTCATGACAGGGTAAGCCTGTGCCTGGTTCAAACCCCGAATTAAAGTACATTCATGAAGATATGCACCCTAGCTGTGTGTTGTCCCTCCTGCTCCTTTCAGCTGTCAGACACCAGTGCACAGCCACAAATGCCCAATGCAAAAATATGTGAGGATCATATTTGAGGTAAGACCTTGGCAGAATCCCTGTGCTTTTAGTCAACCCCCATAATCACACCATAAAAACTACTTGACAACAGACTTTAAGACACTTTAAATGGAGGAGTCATTGCTGCAGGTTGTTGTTTCTCGATATTCCTTTTAAATACTCTTGAGAACAAAGTTTTCTGTTCAGCTGTATGTGTGTATGTGCCTGTGTCTGCACATGAGAGAAAAAGCTGGCAGGGGCCTAACTCCCATGAAGATGGATATGGCATGACAATCTGAGTTTGGCATCCAGTAGCTTTTTGGGTTTAGGCTGAGCACCTTTGCCTGTCCTCTTCATGGGGCTGAGAGTGAAAAGCATGGCAGTTATGCTAGATGAGCTCTGTTGATAGTGAAAGGAGACATGGCAAGGAATGGCTGGAGAGAAAAGCATTTTTAACTCCACATTTTTGTGTTGGGATCAAAGTCATCTGTGTAGCGTGGTCTGGCATTTCTGCTGGGACTTCAGTGTTGTGCAGCTTCCTGTGAGCCCTGCTTCCTTCATTCTAAAATGTGGCCATAATCCAAAATCCACTGCCTGGTGCTAAATAAAGTAGTATAAATTACATACAGTTTTACAGTGCTTTCCTAGGTATTGGCAGAACTAGAGTTGCAGTAAAATGGAGCTGTGGCAATATACTGTGTTTTCTTCACTTCTCCGAGTTGTATTTAATATGTATGGATTCACTCCAGCTGGTGCACTTCATGTTTCTTCTACTGCACAGAGCTTTTTTCCAAAAGAATCAAAACAATGCAGTTTCATGGAAAACCTTGCCTGCCCTGCTGAGGGTTGCTGGTTGAAGTTTTAAAGATCAAACATGCTCAAGCAAAAATGGTTTTGTTTCTTCGCTGTTCAAATTGAGACATCAGACTGAGCTTTAAAAAGCTCAGACACAGCTTGTGGTGCAGTAGAATGTCGATAATGAATTTGTTATTTCTTGAGTGCCTTTTGATACCCATCTTGAATGCACCATAATTAAGATGCTTTAGAAAGATAGGAAGAATGCAAAGGAAGGCACAGGCCATTACAGTCAGACCTGAGGAACAGACAGCAAAGGGTTGTAAAAATCAAAGTGCTCTGTATGCTTCAAAAGGATGCTTTCATAGTGTGTCTTTCTTTTACATTCAGCATGATCTACACTCTGGTGAGCTCTTAACTGAAAGATCATCGTTAAAGACTGAAAACAACAAAGGCTGGAACTGCAAGGACAAGTGAACCAAGTGATGCATGATTAAAAAAGCAACGAGGAAAACTTTGAACCCAAGCAGTAAATAGAGTATGTGAAAGAAAGATCCAGTGACAAGAAGCAGATGACCATGGGAGAATGGCTGAGTTAGTTGTTTTTGTCTCCTGTTTCTCAATGTAGTGCAGTAAATGACTTTCAAAACCCAAGCAAACAAAAAAAAATGCAACACGGGCTAAGTTATACAACTATTCACCTGTCCAGGGCTAATGCTGCTTGGTTTAGTGGATTCATTATAAACTAGAGTCCCTGCCGTCTTCCAAGGAGCAAAGTTTCTTTTCTTAAAGACTATTCTGGCCTGAGAAAGCAAAGGATAAGATAATCTTACACAGAAAGAAGACCCATACAACACATTCTGAAAATGGGCACTGAGTCGACATCAGATAAGATATATGACTGTCCTGAAGGGATATTCACGTGATACTAAGCAAACAAGGATGTCAAATCTCATGGAACTCTTTCAGTGGCTTTGTTTGGGTTTTTTTTCCACCAAAATGACAATGACAAAAGAATTTGCAGCTGCAATATTCTGTTTTCTGATTATATGCTATTCCTGCTGGTGAACACCCAGTATGTTTCTGTACTTCAGTTGTGATACACCAATAACATACAGTGATGTGTATAAATACAATGGGTTTGACCTGATCGTGCCAAGCACTTATCAGAATAGTGTTCCTCTGACTGCAAAGAAAATCCAAGGTAAAAGCTGCATATATTATAGAGGGTTGTAAAACAGGTGTTATATTCATCACAGCGCTGGATAACAAATACTGGACCAGCTAATCGTGGTCTGTAATTCTGTTTTGCAGCTTTATTTCTGCTGTAAAATTTAAGCCGTAACAAATACACAAGATGTTTTTGTCCTGTATGACATTCGTATTGAAAGTTGTCCATTTTTTTATAATTTAAAAGTTTTTAAATTTTATCATATAAGTCTCATTTAAATTCATATGTATGGGCTGTATGTCTTTATATGTATATACAAATACACATCTACATAAATACTCACAGTCTATTTACGTTTTAGGTTAATCTGTCAAGATCAAAGGCGCCAAGTGTCCAGAACTGCTGCTAAATGTATTTCAGCACTGAACCTAGTGAACCTGGGCTTGTTCCCTCAACGTCCCTGGTGCTCTGGGTAGTAGGCAAGCCTGTAAGTTCAAGACTAACACCAGTGCCTGCGCAGACAGTGCTTGGATCTTGCACTGTGAATGAGCTGACAGTTGGGTATGTTGCTAACAGAGATGTGGCAGAGAACAGCGCAGAGAGGCCCATCTGTACCCCAGCTTGTTTACAGCTGGTCTCCTTAGCACTAGCTCGCTGCTGACTCAGCCAAATTTTGACTGGCTACTGAGAGACTGTTTCTGTATCCAGACTCTTGAGATCTTTCTTGTCTGGGCACAGGACTTGAGCAGGAGAGATGCAGTCTCACGTTCAGCACTGCCTCTGTGCTACCATACCCTGTTTCAGAGCATGGTGCAGAAGCCATGGCTGTGTGAGTCATCCCATGTCTGGCAGGTTCCAGACTGAGCTGGAGTTACTGTTATGTGTACAGTGCCAAGACTCTTTCTGCTTTGATCTGGCTGTGTTAACAAAATTAAATCCTGTTAGCCTGCAAAGCACAGTGTCTGCATGCAAACTGTCTGCTCCTGGCCCACGCCAGCTCTGGAATCACACCTGGACATTGCTTGGAAGAGTGCTAGCTGGCCTGAGCCAGCATTATACCGGGCTCATTCTAACAATATTTAGATGATGAAGTTGTCCCAAGGGCTGACATTCTTTCTTTAATTCACAACTACAGACACAGCCAGTAGGTCTTTCTGGATGTAGTTTGCCTTCGTATAAGTATGTTCCCAGTTCTGAAAGGATACAACAAGGCTGACAAATCAGGTTACTTGGAAAGCTAATTTGGGCTCTTATAGTTCATAAGTTTGGATTGCAGATGCTACAGAGGTGGCTAAATTGCCCTTGAAATCACACTGACCCTGCAAGCAATACAGATGTGTTTGCTTGGAGTGAGCCCGAGCTATGACACTTCATTACAGAGCTAACTCATAAAGCTCTGCTGCTGTGGTATAATTAGTGCACAACTCATAAAAAGTTGATGACTGTAACTGAATTTCTTCTCTACAACCTAACTAATGCATCTTTTTCTACAGAAGTATAGGAACTAGATTCTCGAGAACAAATCACAGTGGATAACTTCTAGATATCTTACTACCTCATAAAACTCTCAGCTCTGAGCAGGTGACTGAATCTTTCCATGTGTCTTCTAGGAAGTATAGGAGATGGGAAAAACTTAATTCAGGTTTCCTATATTCCAGATACGTGCTTTAAAGTCAGTTTCATTTAAAAGCTTGCTCTGTGTTTTACCCAGGGGTTGCAGTATCTTGCTGGGAACTCACATATAGTGAATGTTCTTAAGACCAGATTTGTCATTTTCTCTGTTAAACTTTTCAGCCATGTTAAAAGAGAAGAAGCACAAATAGGGGAAGGAAGAACGAAGGATAAAAGATAACTGTTGCTCTCTTAATCCCTCACCATGTATGTGACTAATTACAAGCTAAGCCTACTTCACTCAGAGGGTGGTTGGGCACTAGAACAGGCTCCCCAGGGAAGTGGTCACAGCACTGAGCCTGACAGAGCTCAAGAAGCACTTAGACAACATTCTCAGGCACACAGTGTGATTGTTGGAGCTGTCCTGCACAGGGCCAGGAGCTGGACTTTGATGACCCTTGTGAGTTCCTTCCAACTCAAGATATTCTATGATTCTATTTTAATCAAACCAAGGGAAGTAAACTGCATAGTTGTTGCTAAAGAACAGAAAAAAATTATGTGATCTTTGCTCACAAGGAGGTCTCTTCCCCTTGTCACACTTTTAAGGGAGAAATAGTGCATGCTACCCCTTTTTGTCTCCAGTTCCATCTTTTTGATTGGTGAAGGCTGCAGATTTCCTCCCCAAGCCTGCTTCATTCCTGTCTCTTTTCCTGAAAGGGTAACTGCATTACTTAGGCCTAGCAGTCCTCTTCTCTTCTCTAACACATTGTGGTGATACAGATAGATCCCAGAAAAGACATAAGAAAACACGTCATCTCCCTTTGCTCCTTCAAGCAAGTGTGCAGTGAGCACATGCTTAAGCAAGTATTCATTTTCCTCATTTGTACCATCTGTGATGTGAGAAAGGTGAACCTAGCTTCTGAAATCTTTCCATATTTGTATTACTCTTTTCTTTTTTTTTTTCCCTCCCGTAACTGTTGAATCTGCTTAAAGGAAAAAGGTGGGACATGAAAAAAAAACAAAAAAGTGGGAGAGGATGAGACCAGAATGAGCTGCTTACCCAAGGGGTAGCTACACAATGTGCTGGCCTGTAGCTGCCTGTTGCTGGAAGGGATGAAATGGCAGCCCTGTTGGCAAGGTGTTGCTCTGAGGTTCTGCTCGTCCTATTTATAGTCAGGTAATTGCAGTGATGCTGAATCAAATTGTTGCTGCTATGACTGTTTCAGTTTCAAATCCAGCAAATCAGTGCTGATAGCAGAATGCTTCGCCTACAAATAATTAACTATACTTAAGCTGTCAGAAATGTTTTTCCATCTGCTTCCTTGAGCCATACTCTTCCTTTTGCACGGAGCCACTGGAAGTGGAAGAAAAAGTTCTTCAACCTACACCTTCTTACAGAAACTATTCAGAGGTTATTATGATCTGGCACTGCTGCTGGGGTCATGATTACTCATACATTATTAATAGGGGTATTAGCAATCTGTTGCTTTTCCTTTCTCCATTCCATCTCCACACAGATATTTTTGCTAAAAAAATAAAAAATATACAGGGCATCATCCAAAACCCTTGAATGTAAAGAGTATTTTCTTTTGCTTCCAATTGACTTCATTTAACATCCATTACTCTAGAACTGCATGGGAAACAGGGTCACACTGGAAAGTCTCTAGAGTTTTGCTAGTAGGAATCCCATCCTTTAAATCTTGATATCACATCCATTTAACTGAATTATGTTGATGGAAGAGGAACCTCCATTTTTGAGGAATAAGGGTAACATTTCAATGTTCATGCCAGACTGTCACAGGAAGTTATGTCAACCTGGTAAAAATCTGGCTTCATGGAAGTTTATGGAAATCCTACCTCTTTATTTCATATGAGCCCTACTTACCATTGTACAATTTCTACCAAGAGGTCAATGGAAATTTAAAAAAAAAAAAAAAGGAAAACCCCAAAACACAATAAGTTTAGTTATTCAAAAATCTTACTGGATGTTATCTAAAGTTTGGGATGCTACAAATAGAACAGGAGATGAAAAAGTCAAGGCGAGAGGTGTTTTTTTATTCTTTGGGAAACAACAAATATTAGAGTACCATCCATGCTGCACTGAACTTTACATTGGTGATCTCAGTCCGTATTCCTGATCTGGTGAGTTTTTTGATCATTCATGGCTCGTGAACACATTGTTCTGATTTATTTTTGTTCTGCTCAGTAATGCAGCTGTAGGTGGGAAGGAGGGAAAATTCTCCTCTGAAATACAATATTCCCCTTCTTTCCTCCCAGATAACCTGTGAACGTGCAGTAACAAAATCTGATGATGTGTTTCGAAGGTGCACCTCAATCGAAGAATGAAGCTGTTTGCTGCAGGTGATGTTATGTTGCAATTTAACAAACCGTGGTTCTAAACATATTTTTAGGTGCTTACACACTTAAAGTAGTTATTTTATTGCCTCTGATTGCTGGCCAAATTCTCATGTAAGAGAAAATATGTTTCTGTGGCCTGATTCCATGACTTTCTTTGTAGTCAAACTCTTGGTAAAACTCGGAGGAACGTGAAGTGCTTTTTAATTATTTTTTTTCCAAGAATAACATCCCATATTTGGGTGATATGTTATGGAAGTTGAGAGAAGCATTAAAAAGCCAAAATATCTTACTTAGTCTAAATTTTGAAGAGACGTTCCTCCTTTTCTCCCATGAGTTATTCCTAGTATTACTGGTCTCTAGACAGATCTGAAGAAATCTGCCTGTCCCACTGTTTTTTCTGACGGTTTCAGTCTTTTTAAATAGATTTGTCACTGCTGATCATTAGCATGAAACACTGTCTGGAAAGAGCAGCTCCTACAGACCACCCCAAGATTTACACAAACGTCTTAAATATCACGGAAGTAATCCAGTCTTATGGAATAGCTCTCACCTCTACATAGTAGTATAAAGTAACAATCAAATAATATACATAATACATAGCACAAGTCAAATAGTACAAGCAAAGCAGGCTTTCTGTCTGTATTTCTGTCTGTGTTCTCTCTATAATACTTTTTTTTTGGTAATACAGTATTTTGCTTGTTGTAAAAAGCAATATAATTTACAAGACCAAAGATAATCAGGCTGCTGCAGTTAACAGGAATGCAAAGTTTGAGCGTAGTTATTTCTAAAGATTTAAAATAATTACTGTTTCTGACAGTTATTGACAGCTTGCAGTTACTGGAGGTGCAAATTCTGGTGTTAATACTAGCTTTAGCAACATATACATTTTCTTCTTTTGGCATAAGAATCCATGTTCCTTTCTAGAACATATTTAACACATTTTCAGACCTTATATGACTCTCAGTATATAGAAACTTTAAATGTATTACAAAAAATCCAGATAAAATGCAAATACAAAATACAGCAAACATGGCAGATTATTTAGCAAATTTCTAGACATTCAAAGGAAATTTCTAGGTTTGATGTCATTTATTGTGGGTCTCTGGACTGTCAAAGCCTACCTGAATGCTGCCATTATCAACAACAGTTCAGTGAGGAGATGCACGCTCAGTTATATCTTCCCAGCTGCCCAGAAACATCTCATCATGTAGCCACCTTTCCTGCAGAGCAGATGACATCCACTTTGTCACTTTGAATCCGTTGCCCTTTTAGAAGTTAAGAACATCACAGTGCAAAACTGTTCTTAGCCATTTGCAGCCAATGTTGTTGAGCTACCTTGCCCTTACAGGCGTGTACAATACCATCAAGCAAGAGCAGTTTTCACTGACCTCTTCTTGAGCTTCAACTTGTACTGTTTTAGAGTGTTGTTTTGTTGTGTTTTGGTTTTTTTAATTTTGTGTCTGAAAGGAAGAGTTCTTTTCTATGCGTGATGACCAGCATTGCTACATTGGTTTTGGAAGCTTCAAGATCCCTTCGGTTTGGTGCGTTTCAGTAAATATGGAAGCATCCTAAATCCATGTCTTTGAAATGTGTTTCTCCTCAGGTCTGATTTTCAGTATTCCTGCTCTTCCAGTGCTGAGTAGTTGCCCAGCCAGAAAGAGCTATATAAATGAATTATAAAGTTGTATAAAATAACTCAGGGAGGAGGGCTCTTACCTATCCTTTCTTATAACATAAAAACAATGGGAGCACCAAAAGAAAATGTGAGGCACAGATGTGAAATATGAAAAGAAAGATAAAAATGTTAATCAGTGAACACATTGTCACAACCGATACAAGTATCAGGACACCCAGTATTCAGTATTGTTCCATTTGAATCTGTACCCTTACATAGATAACAAACATTTCCGTAGCTACATTTGAAAGAATAAAACTACAGAAGAGTTAGAAACCCAAAACTTTCAGGACAGGAGCCATCCAATTGCCGACTGTTTTGAGTTCAGCAGATTATTTACCCTATGACCTAGTACAAAGTATTTTCCACCTTGTTCTGAAATGTCTACAGGTGGCTGCTATCAGTGATAGCAGCTGAAGCCAGATGGGCCATTGCTGTGTTCGTTCAAGGACTCAAATTCTGTTCTTGAATGACCATAGAACATCTACAGAATTGGAAGCTGTGTTTCAAATTATTAACTTCTCTACGCCGATAAAAATTTCAAAATCTCCTAAATGACATTGGAGTATAAGTGTAATTTTCACAAATATTTGTTTATTTACTTAGAACCCTAAAAACCTCATGAAAGTGAGATGCCCACGTACCAAGAGTTCAGTACTCAGGAGAGAGCAGTAAGAATTTGACCCATGGTAGCTATTCCTCACCAGGTCCTTGTGTTTGCTCTCTACAACCTTGTAAAGCAAAGTCTGCAGTTTCACAGGTAGTTTGCATCTGGAAGTGCTCACAGAGGAAGTTGGTGCAGAACAGCTAATGTATTCTTTGGTTCCTCTGTTGCTCTTTTAGATTCACATTCCTGGCAGATGAACCCTTAGACTCCTGAATTCCTTAGGCACTTTAAAGTGTTATTTGAGTACAGTCTGCTCACTTCTGTTAACTGCAGGGTACATACTCTAACCAGCTAACCAGAAAGGATATAAAAGTAAGGCAAAACCAGATAATCCTTTTTTAAGAAATTAAGTTCTCATCATTATGTTATGAGAACTGAGAAAATGAGAGTTCAGCTCTTGCCTGTTACACACCCTTCCTTTGTCACATTGGGCAGGCACTTAATCTCTCAGCTCACAATCTCCTAACTGGAGGTGATAGCACTTTCTTCTCCCTCATTTTGTCTGTCTTAGTTTAAATTGTGAGCTCTTGTGAGATGGAGCCATTTCTTTCTCTGAGTAATGCCTGGTACTGCGTAGCTGAAATTGGGAATTACATGTCTAGATGGTATTATAATCTAAATAATTAATACTTGGAGGAAATCACGGGAGGAAACAACAGAATTCGGTGGAATTAGTCAAAAGGTATTTTTTCCACTGCTGCCAAGATTGGTTCCTGACCTGCTCTGTTGCTGTGCCCTAGGGCCTACTGACAATCTGAAGTGTGCTTTAGCCTCTGAGTGCATGTAATGCTGTAATTTGATGCTGCTGAAAAGCACTAAAATATAAAGAATAAAGTGATCCAAACAGCTCCCCATTTCAGTATTTTGCACCCTTCTAATTCCTTGTTGCTTTTCCATCCTATCCTCTTCTTTTATGATGCAGTGGCATCCTGGCACCTTTTGGTGTTGCATTGAAAACAAACCCAGTGCAAGCTCAGAGTAAAACAATGACACTGCTTTTAATCCAAATTATTCATCTGTGGTTACATTTATTGGAGAATAAAATTATCCTGTTTTGATTTTGGTTTTAACCAGGTATGAATGGAAATCAGCTATTTTGATAGAAATCCTTTTCATCCTGGTATATGAATAAAGCCGCATTTGTACAGGAGTTTGATGTTTAAATGTGCATCAACACAAATTCGTTATTAGGCCAGATCAACAGCACAGAAGTTGCCTCAGTTTGGCAAAGGATGATATATTTTTATAGATATAACCTGGCTGCAGAACAGCAGAGCTGTGCTCACAGGCAGGAACTGTCCCAGTTGCAAGTACCTGGTGTCGCCTTTCACAGTGTGGAGCCATGCTGGTCACTGGGGGGCATTTGGTCTTCCAACAAATGGGCTTAAATTTGCAGTGCAGCCTCTGAGGACTATTCACAGGTTAACCCCTCTGTGGGACCCGTGTTCATAATCACAAGGGAAGCAGAACCACCTGGGAAGTCAGTATATTAAACAGTGCCAGACTTCTGCAAAGCAGATACGTGTTTTGACCCTTGTTTCTTCCACCACAGTTCATATCACCCTTGAATTTGGCCACCTGATATTTTGGTTCTAGATCCTCAAGTTCAACCCTAAAGCAGACTTTTTTCCTATTCTAATGTATTTGTGGTCTGAGAGATTGCATGAGATGAACTCTAAAGGGATCTAAAGGTTTTTTTATGTCCCTTTTATTGTCCATTTATAGGCCTTTAAATACCTTGTTATTTAACTACGTACCCCTTGATACACACACACACACACACACACACACAAGTCATCTAGAAGCTAAATAAATCCTTGCCTGTTATATATAATAAAGGGAAGTGTTCTTCTGTTATCTTTGTGTATCTGTGCAGTAGGTCCAGACAGTAATATTACTTATGGGGTTATACTGAGCAAGAAGAGAAAGCTGAATTTCTGGGTCTCGTAGGCTTTTCTAAGATGTTAATTTAAAGCACATTTTTGACAAGCGCTGCTGGCGGGTTCAGAGGAGCTGCTGTGGGGTCATTGTAAGCCACGCCACCTCAGGTCATTTGAGAGCCTTTTTTCAAGGGATGTTGAAGACACTCCCTGTATGTGTTCATTCTTTGGTTCTTTGACCTCAAAAACCTGAATGCAGTTAGCAAGGTCTGCAGGAGAAAACTAAAGCTGATCAGTCCTGCCTGTCATGCAGAGAACTGTCATATTTCCAGCAGCAGACAGTACTTTGAATATCCATGAAGGAATCTGTTGTATTTTCTATCATGGTTTTGTCCCTTTAAGTTAATTATTAAATAAGATTGTTAGGTTGTATTGGAAAATGTGACTCATTCTTTCAAAACCTATTGCCTTTAAGTAGAAGCATTATTTATCCTCCAAAAGCTTCCTGAAGTGGTAGTGGCAGCAGCAGAATTTTAATGTAACCTCTCTCATTCATCATTTGAAGCCTACAACAACAAGTGATGAATCTTTGATGAACCTTGTCAAGCTTTCTTCGGATTGTAATAGCAGTTTTATAATCTTCAAAGAAGTTCAGAGGCAATTTGCTATGACTGTATCTACTTTTTTTTCTCTATGAGCATTCAGCCCAGTGCTGAGCACTGATACATTACTGGATTAGAAAGTCTTGTCCCTGTGTTTCTGGTGTAAATGAAAAACTGTGTACCAGACGTTACAAGTATATTTTCTAGAGAAATCCCAATAAAAGCTGCCAGACTGCAGGGATCCTTTTAAAAATTTTTGTATATATCTATAGATATGGATATGGATGATATAGATATAGATCTTTTTACTGTAAGTATAATGAATCCACTGACAGTATATAGAGACAGTCTCTTATCCCGGAGCACTGGGAGTAATTATGAATGGATGGTGCTTTTTTCATTTGATTGTAGGGCTCTGTTTTCTCTCTGCAGCATGTGCTGACATCCATGAAACACACTTCTATCTCCAGCACCTATCTTGTTCCCAGAGCATGGTACAGGTTTTATCAGAGATAAATAGTGTTCTCAAATGAGGACATTACTTTTGTCATTTCTTGTTTTGTCATTTTGTTTTTGTGCCTCGTTCTGCTAGAGGCTAGAGTCAGAACTACTGAGAACTCAAGGACCTGGAAATTTGTTTACTGTTAACACAACCTTTGCAGTCACCGGTATTGTTGGCTACAAAAATAGCTTGTCCTTTTAAAAGTTTACGCTATAACTTTATGACTTGCAGAGAGCCTGGATATAGTTTTTTGCCTGGGTTGGGGCATAACTGCATGGCTACCGTGTTTCAAGTCTCTCATGAAGACAAAGCAACTGATCTACAAAAGATTCTTGGCACTCTACAAAGGCGGAACGGAGCAGAACTGCTTTGCCGTGTCCTTGCCAGTGCCTGGGGGCAACGGGCTCTTGGGAGGACTCCATCCTGCCTTGCTGATTCTGACTGCTGGAGTGGTTCCCGAGGGGAGCTGCAAGTAGCTGGGCCAGGCTGAGATCAGCTTTCTTATTATGTTAAGTGATGGGCTCCTCTGCCAGTTTGACCTTCGTTCCTGCAGTGTTTCAGTTCAGCAATATATCAGAGTGAGAGAGTAACACTGGGGAGTTGCAGCAAAAATATACAAGTTGTTTAATTCTCTCAGGACAGACAGATGTTTATCAATTCTACCTAACCATGCGTATTTCAGTTTCAGTCACTGATGACTTAACAGGCTGTATGTGCAGAGCTGAATTTGCCAGGAAAACTGCTTCATCAGTAATGGGTGAAAGAGGAGACCGAGTGATATTCAAAGTGATATGTACTCTTTTAAGCCTGACTTTTGATTCTGTAGTTTCTCCAGGATGTTCAGGAAACTCTCATAGTGTCAGTCTTTGTGATTCATTTGTCTGTGACTAGTTATCCCTCTTCACTTGAAGATCCAACTTACTGATTGGATTCCTGATCTTACTTCCTTGATCAGTCATGGTGGCTAAACTTCTAGCTCTTTCTCCTTGTTCCTTCATGGACAGCTTCCTGTCTTCTCAATTTCTCATGTGATGTTTGGAGCTACAACTTTTCACAAAAAATTGGAAGTTTGAGTATTTACATGAGACGTCCATGCATGGCTCAGACAGCAGAATCCCAGAAAACTGGAGTATGGATGAGGTGGGTTATGTTCTGTATCTTCACTGCAGGCAAAGTAGACTGATCTCACCCTGTGATAGATGCCAATCTTTGGTAACCCTAAGCCCTGTGAAGTGCCTGGGATGCTTGTGTCATGGATGTTCATACCTTATTGTTCATTCCAACTGCCTGGACCAATAACCTGCTTCCTACAGTGGCCAGAGTCTGAGAGGAACATCCAACAGTGCATTAACAGATGTGGTACAATCTGTCCTTCTTCTTAAGTTTCATTCTCACCTCTTATAGCTGGAGACAGGTACAAACTCCTGCAGCCTGAAGTGAACATATCTGAAACATTAATTAAAACTACATTTTTAACATATGCAAATATCCAAAGCCTTTTATTCTGACTAGATTTTTTTGGTTTATGTTGCTATGGGCTGTAGAATTTTACTAGATGTTGTTTGGGGACAAAAAATTTTTTACCGCTTTGGAATATAATCCTAGTTTTATTGAAAGTCCTGATTCCCCTTGTTTATGAGATTGGCAAGACAGAAGTTCCTGATGTATCACCTTTACAGTATTCATTATCAAATTCTCTGATGAACCACATCATCTGCTTTTTTTTAGTGAGCAATACCAGAATTCTAAGGGTTTCCTCACCTATTTTTGTAGCCTCATCTCAGCCTTTCTCCCTTTCTGTGATAACATAATTTCATGTATTTTTAGTTTGAGTGATTTGAACAACAGTTTTGTATCTTCTGTGTTATTCATCATTCTGCTTCACACGCAACTGTGAATTTATATATTTTTTTTAATGTTTAAATTACAGCTGTCATGACAGAAGTCTTCTCTGGGCTCTCCAACTGTGATAGAGAGTTGGGCACGTAGCCAGTTGGGCAGATTGAACTGAGATGTCCAGTTGGACCAATTCCTCATTTGGATTTGGAATCCAAAACAGCTACTTTTGAAACTGAAATAAAGCTGTGTGTTAGCCCTTGCAACACACAATCTGTTGACCAAACAGGGCTGTGGGGCACCATCTTTGCTCTGCAGAGGAGCATTATTTCTGACAAACCACCTGAAAGACATAGACCCCTCAAACAGAAGTATCGCTCATCCCAATTTCTCAAGGCAAGGGGTACAGCTTTGTAAGATGGAGAGGAGAGAAGGAACACAAAAGTGGATGAAGAAAATTACCTTTAGGGTGAAGCAGGACAATATGAAAAAGTATCAGTTCTGAATACATCTCATACTCGCCACAGAGAAACTGGAGTATTTAGTGGCCCATCAATTTACCCAAGCAAAGGTCTCTGCCCACGACTGGAGTTGCTTTTCCAGGTCTCATTGCAGAGGCTTATCAGTAATTCCCCAAGCCACTTACTAAGCTGCTTAGCAACATTTCTCTTCTTGAAGATACTGCCCCTGCCTGTCTGCTGACAAGGTGGGTTTGTATGTGTGTTCCCTAATCCACATCAGTGGAAAAAATTAGCTTACATTTGAACTCTTATTTTCTGGGAATCTGCACACATCTGCTACCTCTGCTGCTTCTGTCTTGATGCAGGCTGGGCAAACAGAAACTTCTGAATCCATGGCACTTAAGCTGCTGGAGCAGGTTCAGCTGCTGGAACTCCCACTGGAGTCATTAAACACCCTTCATGGAAAATAATTGATTGCTTTTCCGGCATTCAGGGCATTGTGTTCTAGGTGGGAATGAGAAAAGGCATTCAGATAAAACCAAAAGTTACCCTGACCGTAAAATCCGGACTGAATCTTTTTGGAGTCAGAGAATCTGGATCATCTTATCGTTCTCTTATTTCTGGGTCTGGAAGGGAAAATTCAGAAAAAAGCAAAAACTCTCTTCTTCCTAAACAGCCAGTTCTGCTTCTCCAATTTGAGGAGGCTGGTTTGTTTTAATAATCAGTCTTATGGGTAGGTGGTCATCTGAACAGATCTGAAGATTTGAGGTGGATTTTCTGTGTCATTGCTGCAAACTTGAGAAGCAGATGAGCTGTTGAACTCTGACACAGATTCAGTATGTAATCATGGGCAGATGGCCTAACATTTCTGCACTGCTGTTATTTCATCCTTACAATAGAGATTAAGATATTGTGTCTTGACACTGCATTGTCAGGTTTATCTGTAGCTTGTAAAGGAATTCGAATACATTGAGTGTGACACATTTTGCTTACAAAAGAAATCCTTTTCTAATGAAGAGAGGCAGCATATTTTAATATTTCAAATACTTGACAGGGAATCCTAGGTTTATTTCTGATTATCCTAATGGCTTATTGTCAATGAGGTGTCACTTCATTTTTAAGAACATTGATTTTCCCCTCTCTCCAAAATTCGGTGAATGTTGAAATATCCTATTTTGTAATGAATAAGGAAATTTCCAGATGGAAAATATCAGAGAGGATATTATCAATATCACAGCTCACAAATGCCGTGTCCATTGAAATCAAAGGATTTTGGATGGCTAACAAATCACATTTCTTCTTATGAAAGCTGCCTTGGCAGCAGAAGCCTTAAAAAGGCCACAGTTAAATGAACAGCATTGTTTTTAAGAAATTTTAAGTCCTTATTTTCATAATAGCCCAACAAGTTCGTCAGTTCAGATCCTGTTTGCAAGAAACCTGATGCATTTTGTCAGCACTCTGAGCTGTCCATAGACCTGTGGGTTGTGACACGTGGCATAGAAGCTTTCCAGGTCTGACTGCATGATAGCTCCCACAATTATACTAGTAGGCTGACTGTTATTAGAATTACCTAGTTTTATTCACATTAATCAAGTGAAGGGGGAGATAATCGTTGAGGCACTCTCTAAAATAGTGCTCCTGTAATCCTCTGGCTCATGTTGGGGAAGTTAATTCCCTAGAGAATCAGTTTGAGAATGAAAACTCATGTAACTAATATTGGTGCCTGACATGTGATAACTCGTTTCAATTACCAAAGTGCAATTTTTGCTCTCAGCAGCCCAGCAATTTGAGTTCTGACTTACAGAAACAATTTCTAATAATGGAGCAAAAATGCATTTGTTTTCATTTGGAGTATTTAATTTATTAGACACATTGGGCTGGCACAGTGATATAGCAATTCCATTGTATTTCTAGCTACAGAAAAAAAAAAAAGGCAGTGAAAAACAAAACCTCCATGACATGCTAGGTATTTATTACGCTAGGAGAAAGTTTGGCTGAAATCGTGGCAAGCCCTTAAGGAGATGTTATGGTTCTGTTCTCCAGATTTTGAACTGTGGCTCCCATGATGGGACCGGGTCATTCACACCAGTGATGTGCAAAAGCCAGGCTTTCCAGGGGTCTTTAAAATACTGAGGTAAAGAACATAGTTGATTTAGAGTTGACTTGGTTTGTATCTGCTTGTAAAGGCACTTCATTTACTGTAGGAATAGCAAGTCCCTTCCTATCTCCATACCAGAAAACTTATTAAAAGCAACATCTATAAACTTTTCCTATGACTTGTGCTCTGACACTACAATAAGGCTGGAATTGCTGTTAATTTTATACATTAAACTTACTGTCTGAGCTCAAGCTGTGATAGATACCAAAGAACTCAATTTTATATCTGTGTTCTCAGAAAACAGTTTTAGTTTCACAATGAGACCAAACTGTTCACTGGGCTATTTGTAATTTGAGAATATTCTGCCTAGGCCCTAATGTGGCTTCCCCATCTCCAAGTGGGAAAGATTTATAAATGCTCCCTAGAGACAGGAGGTGAAAAAATAAGAAAAAAAAAAGTTAATTTCCATTTATAAATTTTAAAAATACGCTGTTCTTGAAAATGTTTTCTCTACTTTTCTCTGTTTCTTTGGTAGTGTCTTGGGGAAAAGACACTGGCTTATCTTCACGTATGAGTTAATTGATGATTAGCCTGATATAGTCTGGGGACAGATTCACTTCCCTACTGTTTTTATTGCTGCTAAGAAGCTTGGAAAAAGGCAAAAGGAATATATTCTAATGATAAAACCCCTAAAATTACTAAAAAATGTGAAAAAACCCTAAAAAACCGCACATACACAAAAAACCCCAAACACAAAAAAGCTGTAGATGCTCTGATAAACCTGATAAAACATGCTAAAACACACTAAAACATCAGAAATTGCTTAAAACATCAGAAAACACTAAGCCTGCTCCAAGCATGAAAAACACAAACCCCCAAACCCCATAAGAAAACCAAAAAACCCACATGCATGCAAAAAATGCAGAAAATAGTACAACGTGCAGGAACATGCTAAATCACATAAAACATGACAAGCACACAAAACCCACCAAACAAGCAAAAAACTTTAGAAACACACAAATGTTAAAACTAGGAAAAAAAAATCACAAAAGGGTAAAATTTCTAAAAACTAAAAAATTGCTACAAATGCAAATAAGCTGATGTAGCTTTTAACCCAAGCAGGTAACTTAAGGACCATACAGCTGCTCTCTCACTCCCCTGTCCTCCCCAGTGAAAAAGGTAAAATCTGTGGGTTGAGACAAGAACAGTTTAATAATTTAAATAAAGTTAAATGTACTACTATTATTTCTACTACTAACAGTAATAATAGTAATAGTAAAAGTAACAAGAAGGGAGATAACAAAAAGAGAGGAATAAACCCGAGGAGAAACCAGTGATGCATAACACAGTTGCTCACCACGCTCTGAGCAATGCCCAGCCTGTTCCCCCAGCAGCGATCGGCAGCTCCTGACCAGCTTCCCCCAGATTATACACTGGGCATGAGGCTCCATGGTATGGAATATTCCTTTGGACAGTTCAGGTCAGCTGTCCTGGCTGTGCTCCCTCATGGCTTCTTGTGCAGTTCCTCTCTGGCAGAGCATGGGAAACTGAAAAGTCTTTGATTTAGAGTAAGCACTACTCAGCAACAACCAAAATATCAGTGTGTTGTCAACACTCTTCTCATACTGAACCCGAAACACAGCACTAAGAAGAAAAGAAACTCTGTCCGAGAGAAAACCAGGGCAGCTAAAGATGCAAGAATTCAGTTTGAAAGGGACAATTCAGTCCCTCCTCTGAAGCATCTGAATCATCCATCACTCTGGAAGACTGTATTTCTTGAGTAATATACCTGTTCCTCTGTACTGCAGCCACTTTCTGATTTTTATGGCACAGAACAATTATTTCTATAACATAAACAACATTTTGCTCGTGCACTATACATGACTCCATAGAATCTAGGAGACTTCCATCTTCTATTAGTGTTCAAACAAAGATGTGACACACAGGAGTAGTGTTGGACTCTGCCACACGGGAGGAGTTGGCCCAGCAAATGGCTGTATCCCTGTACCTCACTCCAGCAGCTACATTGCCTCAGCTCTCACCCCAGTTTCAAGCTGAAGATTCAAGAACACAGAGATGAAGGATAAAAAGTCTGAACTTGAAAATAGGTCTGCACAACTACTTTAAGTATTCCATCTTACTGATTAGATATTTGCTGTCTGCTGGAGGACTATGGGTACTTCTGATCCAGGTCCTTCACCCCATGAAGTGATGACATCTGACACACCGTGGATTAGACAGCAGGTGACGAAGGAACTAAAAAAAGTCATCAGCTATCCTCTAAGCTATCAGAATCACTATATCACTATCAGCTATCCACCAATTAAACATTCTCTGAAAATTTTAAAGAATAATTGCTTATTGCATAATTAACAGTTTTAACACTAAAATTATTTTAATGAAGATGTGTGATCACACAGGACATGACTCTTTTTTTACCTCTTTTAATTCATCACCCACTGCCCTACCACTATTACATTGTATGTTCCCATGGAGTTTAATCCTCATGTCTCTAAAATATTAAAACCACTTGAGGCACAAGGTCAATGTTGCCGTGCACACAGTGAATACTAATGCAGGTGCTGTGCTTTATATTCCAGACTGAGGCTTCCAGGAGCAGGAAGGATCAGAAGACCTTTTAAGTGCTGCACTAACACTGACAGCTTTATTATAGTGTAAATCAAACAAAAGGGAAACATGTTTAACAAAACATCAGAGTTTGTTAGAGGTTTTCTTATTAATTAGGAAATACCACATAAGAAATGTAATTTTAGTTTATGGTCTATATTAACTGTATGTCTAAATTCAACTGTACAGTTTCTGTAAATATGATGTACACAGAGAGTTAACTGCTGCATAAAAAGGGGCTAGATTGAACACTTGTGTGAATGACAAAATCTGTACTCAAACTAACATGTGCAACAGACTGTGACTTATTTCTTGGCATGTAAAATTGCCTAAATGGAATTTAGAGTTGCCTGGCGAGGGTCAGCAGTTGCTGCTCCCAAGAGCTGCTGCTGTACTTATGTATTACCACAAAATCTGAGCATAACTCAGAAATAGGTGGTGGGCCTTCATATTGTCTCCCTGAGCTAGAAGGACTTGGGGATAAAGTTATAAATTCAGCATCTGTGCTCTGGAATCCCGACGAGAGAATAAAGATGGCAAGAGAAGCAGACAGGTAATAAGGCAAAATTAATTAACGGAATAGAGGCAAAAATCCACCTTACAAGGGAGAAGGACAGATGAGTATCAAGGAGAGTTTAAAATGATACATTTGTCCTGTCTGTCGATATATGTTTCTTACTGTTCCTCTCAGTTCCAAGAAAACACAATTCCAAATGTGGAGACTGGGAAGCTTGCAATTATTCAGAGCACAGGAGTGAAATAATCCTGACGAGTACAATCCTGAACTGGAGCTTGCTCATTTCAATTTCTAATCAGGCCTGTCTCATGGCGCAGAATAAATGATTATTATAAGCACTGCAGGAGCTTGTTGCTGTCATGACTGAAGTCTGATCATTCTGTATCTGTTATTTAATTAGATTTGCTTATAAATTCCACATTACATGACAGTAAAGATAAGACCCGAAGTTGCTCTTCACTTGGCTTCTTTCTACCTTTTAATCCATCTTCTAAGCCCAAAGTACTCTGCTATGTTTTCTTCCCTGAAAAAAAAAAAACAACCCAAACTAGTAGGTAAATCTGGTTTTGTTTTTTTTTTTTTGTAGTTACCTGCTCCTTTCAAACTTGTTCATGCACTGAAGCCAAGGGCTGAGTATTCCATGGTGACTTTTAACTTTGACTTGTTTTTGTTAATTGTGATGGGTCTGATTAGCCATTTACGGAGGCAATCATGTGGCTGCTGGTGCATAGCATTGGAATACCTGCAATAGCACAAAAATTGTCACACAGGATTTCCAGTCTTTGGGGGTGGTATTTCTGATTTCAGGTTTAACAGCTCAGATGCTGTACAGAACGTGTGTATGTACAAGCACCTCACAAAGTTCTTTCCCTATTTGGGAAAGATCTGTAGGTGGAAACTTTATGCCAAAGAACAGTTCAGAGAACTGAATGAGGCTCAGCTCTGCCCCTGAACAGACTTGGGGCTGTGGAGTTTTTTTGAGTTTTTCCTTCTTTTTTTTTCTTTTTTTCTCCATTAACTTCAACATAGTCTGAATTTTACTTTGAGGACTGAAGAGACTGAGCAGTGAAAATTACCACCTCTATGGTTTTGTGATTCTGTGCAACTGTGGTTATTAGATGCTACTATTTCTTAGCTTCTTGAGTAGAAGCTTTAGCATCCTTTTCATTAAATATCTTGAATTATGTCCTTAGAAGTAGTGTTGGGCAAACATTTTTTCTTCAAAAGAATTAACTTACTTTTATGTATATTACCTTCTACTTCCTCAGACTAACTTGGGATTGTTTTATTCTTCTTATAGTTTTGATGTTTCTTTCCCTGACACAAAATGCAAACTATAGATCTGTGTTGTTTATATGGCTTACTAAAACTCACTTTTTTTCTTTCACCAGCAAAACATATTCTGACACATCAACTTATTGAACTCAGTTTTACATAATCTTGATTTGTCGTAAAAACTATTTCCTTCCTAAAATTAATCATAGAATCATAGAATGGTCTGTGTTGAAAGGGACCTTAAAAATCAGCTAGTTCCAGCCCCTTGCCATGGGTAGGAACACTGTTTACTAGACCAGGTTGCTCAGAGCACCATCCAACCTGGCCTTAAACACATCCAGGGATGGGGCAACCACAACTTCTCTGGGCAACCTGTTCCAGGGTCTTGCCACCCTCACAGTAAAGAATTTTTTCCTAATCTAAACCTGTCCTCTTTCAGTTTAAAAACATTCCTTCTTACCCTGTCACTAAGTCCAGGTCTGCAGTTCCTTACTGTGCATTTGGTGGCGTTTGTTATCAAAAGCAGATTGATGAGAGGCTGATAAGAATTTATGATGGTCTGTGAGAAATACAGTGGTTTCACAGTGGTCTAGTATATTTTATGGGCTTCATATGATACATTCTCTCTTAACTACAAAGGGTCCTTTAAGCAAAAATGACCTTTAGTCTCAGCATTCATTAATACGCGACAGCACAGAGGCTCTGAGGAGCATTACGCAGTCCTGCTACTGCTGTACATGTTCATATTTTAATTGGCACAAGACTGCACTGAGATATCAATTTCAGTTGACTAAAACCCATTTATATGTGAGATGTGAGTGTAAAAGTCCTCATTGTTTTAATTGATGTGGTCTTTGCATACCTAGTGTTCATAAAACCAATCATTTGTTATATCTTGCTTTCAGTTGTAAAGAAAAGTATGATACTGAACTACTTTAACCTTCTTTAGTGAAGATTAATTGTATAGTTATAGTAATATATTGTCCTCTATATGCACAAAAAGGTCTTTCTTTAAAAAGGTGAAATAAATGATTTAAATATACGTATTAAATAACAGTTTAAAATGATGAGATTTTGGATGGGACACCTATAATTTTCAGTGAATAACAACACAAAATGACAAAATTAGGTACAACTTCAGTTTCTTATCTATTTACCTTCACTTTCAGCTTGGACATCTTCTGTACTCACATTCAATTAGCATTGCGAGTCTGTTAAATGTGTCCTGGTCCAGTGTAGAAAATTTCCTCTTCTATTCCTGATGCCAGGGAGACACTTATCCTTTTCTGTTTAACTTAGCATAGAAACAGTTTTTCAGACCCAATCTTTTTTTTTTTTCCAGCATTATAATTCATCATCTTTCCTGTACATTTTGCATTTCCTAGTGTACAATATTGGAAGCTGAAGAGATAGTCCTCAGTCACTAGAGAAATTTTTACTGTAGGGTGTATATATTCACATATTCACAGAATTGTAGGGAGATGAGTTTTGTTGTTCTGCTGAACGATCGGTCTAAGATCATAGCAGTTGACAAATAACTATATAGCAGTTACCCCAATCAGGTGCTCTTAATAAATCAAAACGGAAGGAATTTCACTATTGAGGCAAAATGAGGACTGGCTTTGGATGAAACTAGCTCTGAGTTAACCAGAGCATTTATTTTTTTGCTGTCCAGTTATACAGTCTGAATTAAGAGTGTGGGACCAGACCATTGGTGTGTCCCTTCCAGACGAACAGCCACTGCACAGAACAGGTAACGCTGTGGCTCCTCAGCGAGGGCTTCCCTGTGTCCTGAGACACAGAGCACAGCACATCGTGGTTGGTTTCCAAAGTGTGGGAATAACTTAGAGCATGTCAGAACAAGCTGCAGGAGAGGAAAAGGGCAGGCACGGCACTCCCCGCTGCGTTTGACATCGTGTGCGTGTGAAGCCGTGCAGTTGGAGACAGGCAGTGGGTGAGGAACAAAGCAATCCCACATAACGAAGCAGCTCTCCTGCTGGCTGTTGGGAATGTGATGCTGCAGAGTATTTGGATGGTTGTTTTTTTTTTAATCTGGGCAAACTTGCCAGGAAAACAATGACATTTGGACTTAGGAGCTAGTACTCCTTATAGTGGGTTGTCTAAGAAGCAACAACTCCCAAGGAAAAATTTTCTAGCTGTTTCATTTTGAGCACACATACACATGCACTGCCTGGATACTTCATGATTAATTAATGTTTTATGAGTCTGAGACTCCTTAATTAGACCAACAATTTGAAATTGCGTTCAACAATGCAGGATGTAATTTATATTAGAAATGCCCATAGTAATTATCAAGACTGGAAAAGAGGTGACCCAGACATGATTTAACTAAAAAATTGTCAGCAAAAGAAATTAAATAAACATTCGGTGTTCCTATGAGATGGGAAAAGTGAATCCCAGATCATCTCTCATGGTGTGATTTTATGCAAAACTGATCTGTCATGTTAATTGAAGGATTACTTCTTGCAATTAAACCTCCCTTTCCTTGTCTTCTATATGGTTTCAAATGGTGAAATTCTTTAACAATATATCTGTGACAGTAGTGAGAACATGTCGGATTTCTGCATAGAAATAACTGTCTCTCAGGCAGTGACCTTTGTATACACCTCCTACAGGAAACACCCATAAATCATTAACTCTCTGATAAGAATTTATTCAATACATTAATCGTAATTAATTTTGAGGGTTTTTTTAAACAGTCTGTCGTACATTATGTGATTAAAGGCTCATCTCCATGGCCAAAGGAAGAACAGAAGCACCATGGCAGATGTGGGAAGCCCCAGTAACTCAGACAGGGGATTGGGTTACTATCCGGGGGTATGGGACAGGGTACAGGAGAAGAACATTTGGGAGTTGTGCAAGAGCTATGATAGAATGTCTAGAATAGGAAGCAAAGATGGGGAAAGGGAAGGATAGAGGTGGTTTGAGCAGGGACAAGTATGAGAAAATAGAAGGAAAAGAGGATAAAAGGGGACAGCAATGTGTAAGCAAGTCTGGTCAGCATGACTGTGCTTCGTGAGTCTGCTCCATTTTCTCACTAAACAGCATTTCTGACTATTGTCCTGAGTGAGGGAACTCTCTGTTCTCTGTATGTGTGTGTGTGTGTAGATTTAAGTGCCAGCAGCTGAGGTGGGGAGCATGAGTCACAATACAGGCCCATGTGTCGTCGTGGCCCCACTGGGAGGGTTGGGCGTCTGTACCCATCACCTGGGTGCATGTGCCAGGGCATGATCACCAGCAACCTATCAAGCAGAACCAGCAGCAGACAGGAGAAGAGGTTTGGGAGCCAGGTATTGAGGTGACTGTGAGTCTGGATTAGCTCACTGGAGATATCAGTGTCACAAGGAGAGACCAGGAGGTCCAAACCAGCTACTAGTGAAACCAAGGGGTTGACTGAGACCAGTTTGCATGTCTGTGTCTCTGTACATGGGGCAACTGGAGTCAAAAGGATCCTTGGGACATGTACTAGGACCATGATGTACTTTAGGTGTATCTTTTCCACTAATGGATCCTCATCCTGATCATGCAGAGGGGGAACAGGATGAGGCCATTGGTGCCATCTGTGCCTGCATGAGTGTTTCTGCCTGAGCTAACACGTGTGTATTTATCAACTACTAGCACAAGAGAAGTTCACCTCTCACTGTGGGGTGAACTTTCCTATACACAGGTGCATTGATAGGGTGGGGGAGAGGAACCAGCTCTGAGGCAAATATGTGGATAAATAGAAGCAAGAGACCTTAGTTGTTCTGGATCACCGTTAGATCATCTCAGGATTCTTGTAAAAAATGTTACTTTTCCTGTATCTTTTCTCCTGTTTATCTGTAAATATTGTTATATAAATGTTCAGCTGTTTTTTGAATAACATTCTGTTGTTTGATGTTTTGAACCTGTCTAAGGATGGACTGTAGTTTGCATCAGGAGAGAGGTTTCTTACTGGACATTTCATATCTAACACGAACTCAGCTGCAGTTTCCAGCCCACAAAGGATGCAGGTCCTTGGGTTCAGCAGAAAGGCAGGCAAAATGCAGAGCTGATGGTGGCTGTGCTGCTACAATGCACTTCCCTCCTTTAGACAAAATGGGAGTTGTGCTCAAAGGAATGTGATTCCATGGTCTCCTGCTGACCAAATTCAAGTGATGCCCTGATGTGATTGCAGTTAACGGCAATACAACACAGTGCTTAGGCCATCTTTTTCTTTTTTAAGAACAAACTACCCTGCTTACAAGGTGGGTTTCTGTAAGATTCAGTGAGAGTTGTGTTTCAGAAATCCTGGACTGATTTTGAGGACTAGCTTATAGAACCTAACGTGATATTTCATAAGAAATCTGGAAGTTTCAAAAGTTTCTTTTGACATAGAGCTAAAATCACTCTACTGGAATTGTGGGTGCAGCTTCATCATCTTTATTTTTACTGGGTGCACAATAGAAAAGATCTTTCTTCATTATTACAACTACTATAATTCTGCATTATCATCATTGTTAATACCAAACAATTTTATGTTCCCTTAGATCTTTCCCTTTTCCTATGGATGATCTATGCCAGCAACAGCAATATTTTGTTGGATTGCAAATACACAGTTTACTCTATGAATATAAAAATTATTCATGATACTGCTTTCAGTTCGAATCTTGCAGTCCAGAGAAATGAGAGCATTGATGGGCATGAATAATCAATCAGTGTTATATATCTTTGTCAGCTCAATACTTTTTCAGCAATCTGGAAATGGAAATGAGAAAAAATTTCTATGTGCATGTTTGTATTTATGAATTAATAGCTGACAGTTTTAATTATTATTTAATATTTCTATTTAAGGCACCAGACATTTAGTCATCTGATTGCCCAGACTCTTCCTCAGCATTGCATCAAGTTTATGAATAACCTGCAATGACAGATGGCAAAGGGCATTTCCTGACAGCTATTGACTTATGCTGAGAGATAAATAGCAACATAACTATCTGTAGGACAATTTAAATTCTGACTTCTCAAAATCTTTGCCTAGCAACTTTTTAAATTTTTCTCCATTCCTAACATGCCACTCCTCATTTCATTCTTTTGTAACCTCTTGTAGTTCTATGGAATGAAAGCTATTTACTTCTTAGGCTATTTAGTCCAATTTGCTGCTTTTAACATTTTTTGGTGATAGGAGGTAATGAAAGCCACTGTCAGCTGTGGACCACAACCTTTTGCCAATGTGTAGGCAAAACACTTTCCTGTGAAGAATTTCAGAGTGGTACATGAAACACATTCATTTCCTAAAAAAAAACAAAACAAAACCAAACCAAACAAAACAAGAGCTGGACCAAGCACCTGACTGCACATTTGTTGCCAGTATGTGCTTCTCCCTTCTGGCTTTTTCAAAAACTAGAACACAGAACAGTTTAGTGGAGTCCAGCAGCAGTAGCTTGTATAGCAAAGTACTGTGAAAGCCATGCTTTTAAAGAAAATGAAAATCATCTGTCTTTTATTAATACTGTTTGAAGAACATTCTTTGACTTCCCTTTGTAGGTTTTAGACTAGCCCAGCCCTGCAGAATGCTAGAAATTCAGCCTCAAGTCTGCCGAACTGGTGCCCATTAGCGTTTGTTGTTACATCTTAAATGAAACTCAGAAGACAAAATAAATCCCTCAGAATGCGAGCTCCTGAACAGCCTTGTTAGTTTGCTTTGAAAGAACTGGGAGTTTGCACCTTTTAGGGCAAAAGTTCAGCTCTCATAAAGTGAAAATTTTTAATATAAATTATAAACATCCCTAAGTGATGTTTATTTGTAAATCGTAGTGGTCCAGTTTACAGGGCTTTTTTCTTCTTTTTTCTTTTTTTTTTTTTTTTAAACCAGAAGTTACCATATTAAGTACTAATTGTTGCTGTTGCTCTGTATAATGTTTAGGCTGCCTTCCACTTCCCAGCAGGAAATGGTCTGCCAGCTGAGCTGACCACAGGGTTGACAGGGCCAGTTCTCAGGACACTTCCTGTGTTATTGGTACCTGCAAACCAAGAAAGAAAGGGTGAAAGAATTTCACACTGACATAGAGCAATTTGACTAAAGCTTTAGCAAAAGAATAATAAAGGGATTCTGTTAATATGAAAAAGAGTGCAGAACAGTGTTGCCAAGGTTTCATGAGGACAGTGGTTTTGATCAGGGAACAGTCTGATCTGAAGTCTTGTCAGTTCTGATGCAGTATGGTTAGGGTTTTGTTCAGTAGTTTCTACATTTCAGCAACACATTGTTATTAATTTTGGTTTATAGCATATTGTTTAAACATACAATCCTGTTCCTTACCATCTTTGTTCTTCTCCTGAAAGTGATGTGTTTTCTCACTAGCAGAGATAAATACATGAGAAACCCTTTGAAGTGGCTTCATCAGCAGTTGGACTGCTGATGCTTTTGTGCATCCCAGTGCGATACAGGGACACCCACACCCTGACAGAAGAGGAAGGATGAGCACTCTCACCATCAGTAGGTAACTGTTTTGCTCACAGGCTGTTGCAGTTTAACCTGGCTCAGCACCCACAGCCACTCACTCAGTCACTCCTCCACAGAGGGGTGCAGGGAAGGATCAGAAGTGTAAGAGGGAGAAAACCATGACCTCAGAGAAACCCATACACTGTGTACACAGCATCACACCGCTCTCTTCCCAAAAGGCAGACACCTTGAAGAGGCTGCCAGGCCCTGGGACAAAGCAGCTGCTGTGACTGAGGGCAAGAGATCATCTGTGTTTGTCAGAGTTCCTGCTCCATGGCCTTGGCAGTGACCTTGATGGAGGGGGATTTGCTCTCCTGGCCACAGAGCATGCATAGGATCCTGGATGTCACCTTCTTTTTGTTTTAGCAGCACACACAGACTACACACACACTTCCTACAAGAGCAGGAAAGATCACAAGTCTTGAACTCTCTCTTCCAGGAAAGAAGTTCATACACAAACTGCTAAAAGGAAGGACAGGGTGAGAACTGATCATATAAAAAGTTACTCTATTTCATATCTTCTTTCTTCTCCTGGCACTTTTTTGCCATAACTTCTTTCTTCTGGTACATGCACATTTAACAGCCTGTTCTTTTGAAGGATGATTTCAGGTCTTTGACCAAAAAAAACAGCCTTGCTTGACATGCCAGCAGTCTTAGCCGGATGTAACAGCTACCTCAGCATTTTCAGTGTGGCTCATCTAGAGATCTTAAGCCTCAAAGCTGTCCATGAATGTTCCATGTGTTTGTTCAGGGACTAATCAGCAAGAACAGGAACAGCAACCACTTTTTGGGAAGATGGGCAAAAGGACCTGATAAGAGCAGTGATTATCTACTATCTACATAATAGTGTAAAATTATTATGTAGATATCAATAAATTTTCTAATTTTCTGGCAGAGACCACAGTCACTCCCTTGTACATATCTGAGACACATTTGTCACACAGTAGTACAGAGATGCAGGAGACAACAGCCCAGAACAGACAAGTCCTCATCTCCTTCATGATGCTGTCATGTTGTGAGACACCAGTATCCACTCAGATCTAGAATTCTTGGAGGAAGTATAAATTGGACAAATGCTAACATAGTCCTATAAATTGTGTTCTTTACACTATAAGAAAGTTTGGAGTTTGCATGTCCTAGGTGAAGACTACACAGGGTTTTTGTTTGTTTGTTGTTTGGGGGGGGGGGGGTTGAATTTTTGTGTTTTGTTGTTGTGGGGTTTTGTTTGTTTGTTCATTTTTTTAAATACTAATCACTTCTCTAGCTTGGACATAGTACTGCATTGTGCTGGTCTGCTGTCATCCTGCTTAGACCACTAGAATCTTCCTCAGTAATAGCTCTCTATCATTATGAATTACATTTTCTGTGTAATAACATACGATTAAATATGAAAAGTTATTTCATAATACAAGATAAATCTGCAAACCAGTTCCCCGTCTGGAAAGAAGGATTATGGTATTTAACAATTATCTTGTATTCGAGTCTTTGAAGGGAGACTTTATCTTCCTTAATTCAAAGATGTAGGGACATCCTTTGGTTTGGGGAATAGCAGCTAACTGTTCTATAAATCCTTTCTTCACAGTCTCAGAGTTCGAGCAGAGAAGATTTCTTACAGAAACTTGTCAGAAAAAAACCTAAAAAAAAGGAGTACAGAACTAGAATGTAGAGGTGGATGGTACAGCCAGTGCATAGCATTCTAGCATTTCTATAATAAAAAGAGCTTTCCCTTCTGAAAAGAGCGTGAGAGCAAAATACACAAATACAAAATAAGTTGTACCATGAACACTGAAACTAATGAAGACTGGCAGTTTCCTAAGCAGTGTTTTAATACTCTCTAATCACTCCCCAGAAATACTTCCATCTTAAATTTCCATGCTTGGATTCCTTCTCTCTGCTTTCTCTCAAATCACCTACTAATTAAACGCGACTATTAGCAGCAAGTATTGTGATAGAAGCCAGAATCCTTAGCACTTGAGTATGTTATGGTGTCTGGGATGGAGACCATTCTGCACAGCTCAGAACTGATGAAAATTTGGGTTCTAATATACAAAACCTCATTTTTCACAAACTGAGAAGCTCACATCCTCCAGATGTCTACAACTCTCATACAAGTTTATATGCAAAGAGATCAATTAGTTCAAAATTCACTGAGAAGAAACTGATAAAAAAAGTCCATTTAAAAAAAAATAATTTAGACTAAAATATCCCAAGTGTGGTTTTAATCCAATCTACAAAACTCAGGAATGGAAGTTTGCCTGTAAGAAGGCATTCTTGTCTCTTCAGACTCAGAAAAATTTTTGCCTTCCTGTAAAAAGGGGAAGGAATCAAAAAAAACCCTGAATTGTGACAGAAGATTGGGAATTATGAACTTCTAGAGCTTCCTGTCACAGATGTCTGTGGAGAATGACAGTTTGAGGAGGTTCAAAAAGAGAAAAGGCAAGTTCACAGTCAACAAGTTCACAAAGAGACAAATGGCATCACTACCGTCCCAAACATTCATAATACAATAATTCTGGATGGGAGGGTAAGACAGGGGAAATGGGCAGCAGAGGGTGGGCAGGCAGGCTTGTGTGGTCTCTCTGAGTAGCTTCTACTCCTGCTAATGTTAGAGACAGAATCCTGGACTTCACCAATCCCACTACAAACATTTTTCTGAACCTTCAGTTCTTGGCAAGTGCAGATCAATCCTTCGCCTTGTCATGCCACTGCAAAGGTTTTTGATACAGCATTTGAGAACAGTATGAACACTTCTTTAGTTTCACTTCAACACAACAACCATTAAACAAATCAACTCAGTCATTGCATTCTATCATTAAACTTGAAATATAATAATACTTGTCTTCCTTTATACATGTGAAAGCCACACAGGACATAGGAATAAATTTGCACAGGTTCATAAAATGTATCATTCTCCACTGATTCCACTGTACTCTGCCTGCAATGGCTTCACTGGCATTTTTCCAGATTTTCAGTGACATAAACTAGATCAGATGCTATTGAAATAGTCAAAAAATATAAAATTTATGCAGGTGTGTCAATCCAAGCTTGACAGAATTTGCAGGGAAGCAGTCAGGTAATTCAGTAGAAGACATCCATTGCTGCTTCAAATTTTAAGTAGCAGAAAACAAAGAGTTATGATAAAACCCACAATTTCTCATACATTCTCAAAACACGTGTTTCATTGTTGCTTTGTGTTTCCTTTCTGTGCTTGCTCTGTAAACTGCTGTGTGAAAAATAGGGTATTTCTTCTCTGCTGAGGATGACTGGGAACAAAGGGCAGATAAATACATTAATTTCAATAACTATTGGGTGAGTGGTCATATATTCAAAGGTGGCTCCCTCCCTGTTTTCCAAAGCTATGGAAAACATTTTCAAACCAACTGATGGCTTAACTCAGCTTTCATTGAAGAATTTTTCTGAGTTAAGATATACAGCATTTTACTTGCATGAAAATTTACTTATAAAATGCATCTTGGTAAACAACTTAAAAATAAGAGTGCTAAAAACACTAAAATTTATGTCCAGTATTTTCATATGGAGTATAAAACTGCTTTCACCAGTTTACATCAGCCTAACCCTAAATAGTTACAAACCTTCAGAAACAAAAATTCTAAATTTAGAACAACAAATCATTGATGTTCAGGACACTTGAGCCCAACACTAACTAAATGAAAATACTTCAACTAATCATGCAAATTAAATTAATTTATGTGGATCTATAGAGGGAGTAAAGAATTCACATATATAAAATGTAGAGGTTATTCAATTTAGCCTCATGAAACAGAAGTTTGTTACTTTGTATGACTGATGAGAATAAACAGTTTACACTGAATAAGAAAAAGCTAAGAAAACGTAAACCAGAGTATAATTTCTACCAAATTCCCGTATTTTAATTGTTACTCGGGATCAAATACTTCCTGCAGGAAAAGACCTCACAATAAAAGGTCTCTGAGGTTTTCCTTTACAAGGTTCCTAGGAGGAAGACTTTCATTTTCACAACTGCACAGGCATTAAATATGTAATCAACATGTATTCATATAACATTTTCCCAGTCAGAAACCAGACTTAAAAAAAATAATTGAAATACTCTACAAAAAAGTACTGTAAATCTAGGATTATCCAATGTACACCAAGGTTACCCAATCAAAGGATGCCTTTCTACACATAAGACTATTGTTTCAGTCTTACAAAACACCCCAACACCCCCAATGTCACACTGGGAAAAAATTAAACCAAAAGTCATGCTTTGAATTAGACTCTGTGTTAATGTTTTAATTGCAGTTAGCATCCTCCTAGCTGTAGTTCCACTGTACTAGAAGTCATTCATAATCTCACAGTTCACTGCTGTCTTTCTCACTGCAGTCAGCCCGTTCACACACACATACCTGCCTTTTACCACAAGCTGTACTTCTGACCTCTCTGATACAGACTGGAGGTAGGATATTCATTTTTTTTTCAGCATTTTGTTTTCCTCATCCATCTGGGATAGGTATCCTTCATTGTAACAGTAAGAAAATTACTATTGAATTAAATCTGCAGCAATAACTGTCTCCCCACTATGCCCTCAGCGTGAACTTCATGCTTGAGATCTGCATGCCTTATTAGAAATCAGGGGGTGTTTGGATATTTGCTTCTGCAGTGTTGCAAATTAAAAATAATTGACAGATTAAAACCAGTTAATTATACACAAAGTGGCAAAATAAACTCTACAAGAAAAAAAATAATTTCTCAATGTTTTAAATGTCATATACGATATACATATCTATGAAAAGTATGAAAGAATCTGAAAATATATTTTGAGGAATTTTTAAAAATTCTATACACAGACAAAAATAGTAATCTAGAAAATCCAGTTTGACAAGACCACTGTACTTTTCAACCAGGAAGATATTAATACAGAGTAGAAAAGCATTGAAAACCAAGAAAAAACAGAGGCCTCCAATCCTGACTTGCAAGTCTCAGTCAGACACCAGATTTGCTTAGTTTCCCAGTAAAGTCTCTCTTCTCCGTTTCCTCCACATGCTTCAAAATCACAGCATCATCAAAGCCCAGCCATGATAACACATAACCTGGTAAAATTATCAAGTGTTATTAATTTAATTATGAACTGAAAATATATATAAAATAAAAAATAGATCAAAAGAGATTACTGCAAATCCACATCTGCAAAACTGGGGGTAGGATCTGGCTGCTGCTTCAGTGCATAAACCCAGCCTGATGTGTATCTACCACTTGCAAATGCTGCTCTCTGCTGACATCTCTTTAAAAGCATCAAGGAAGAGCAGCTCCCTCCTTCCTCTGGTTAAGCCTTTGTGGTGAACAAGAGGCAGATATGCAATGGGAGAGAGTAGTCTGACAGGATACACAACTCCTTCATCATCTTTGTTTCATGATTCTAGCTCACAGCCTGTGTCTCAGAATCAAATGCTCTCACTTCCCACTAAAAAAGTGACTGATGTCCCAATAGCTTCTCTCTAGAAAAACGATGCTTTATTTGTATTTCATTATAAATCTTATGAACTATTTAGGCTAAATACTTAAATTCGAGAAAGACCACTGAAATTGTGTTGCATATTACATTTTCAATGATTTTAACAGAGTATATAGAAGAATAAATGCTGCTTGAAATATTAGTTGCTATTGTATAGTATGGAAAAAGAATGTATATGATATATGAAATGGAAAGATCTTGCTTTGTTTCACATTCAATTTGCAAGTGGCTTAGTCATTGGCTATAGTGAGTTTTTTTCTGGGATTTGAAGTTCAGTATACTAAATCCATGAGCCAGGTTTGTTCATTCCTGTGGGAGTTAAGGAAACTCAACAGCCAAACATAATTTTATAAAGCTGCAAAGTTAGCTGATCCCTGGAGCTCAGTATTCTTATCAGATATCTCTAGGATCCACATTTAGCCCTGTGCATAAGGGATGAGGCCACTTGAAATTAGGAAATGTAAGGAAACAGAATTTGTCTTATCCCAGGGACTGGGATCTCTTCTGAAACTATACAGTCTTCTTTAGGTCATAGAATCATAGAATCAAATGGGTTGGAAAGGACCACTGAGATCATCAAGTCAAACCTTTGATCCAACACCACCACAGTTAAGTGGCACTTAAGACTATGGCACTAAGTGCCACATCCAGTCTCTTCTTAAAGACCTCCAGGGATAGAGAATCTACCACCTCCCTGGGCAGCCCATTCCAGTGCCTGATTACCCTCTCTGTAAAGAATTTCTTCCTAATATCCAAACTAAATCCCCTATATATCTATGTATACAGTGTATATATCTAGCTATATACACAGTGGCAGCAGGTCCCAGTGCTCATTGGATTAAAGACGGGATTAAAGTGCAAGATGATAAAGCATGATCATACTTTAAATTTCACCATGTGCTGAAAAGGTTTGCTGAATCCTGGTCTAGTACTAATGTGGAAGTTTACTCTATTACTGAACATTTGGTAACACTACTTTTTTTGACAACATGAGAGCATTCTGTTTTGAGAAGTGGCACATTTCCTTCCTATAGTATTACTTTATGTTTTTAACAGTCTGAAACAGTTTCAGCAGGCAGGTGCTGTGAGAATTAGCTGTTGAGGTAGCTGCAAGCAATGCAGGCATTAACCCCTTCAAACCACTCCTACTAGATCCAGGACATCCATTCATATCCCAGGAGGACAGTGTGCTGATCTTTCCTCACCACTTTTTACCACTCAAATAGGAGCTAATATTCCCACAATCAACACACTTTCTGACATCACCTCAGTGCCCGGCAAGGTTATGGAGCAGACCATCCTGAGTGGAGTCACATGGCACCTATAGGATGGACAGGGAATCAGACTCAGCCAACACAGGTTTAGGAAGGGCAGGTCCTGTCTGACCAACTTAATCTTCTTTTACAATCAGGTGACCTGCCTGGTGGATGAGGGGAAGGCTGTGGATGTGTCTATCTGGACTTCAGCAAAGCCTTTGACACCATCTCCCACAGCATTTTCCCTGAAAAGCTGGCAGCCCACGGCTTGGACAGGGGCACTCTGTGCTGGGTTAGGAACTGGCTGGAGGACCAGGCCCAGAGAGTGCTGGTGAACGGGGCTGCATCCAGCTGGTGGCCGGTCACCAGTGGTGTCCCCCAGGGATCAGTGCTGGGCCCAGTCCTGTTTAACATCTTTATCAGTGATCTGGATGAGGGGATAGATTTCATCACTAGTAAATTTGCAGATGACACCAAGCTGGGGGGGAGTGTCGATCAGCTGGAAGGCAGGAGGGCTCTGCAGAGGGACCTGGATAGGCTGGAGAGTTGGGCTGATTCCAATGGGATGAAGTTCAACAAGGCCAAATACCAGGTCCTGCACTTTGGCCACAACAACCCCTGCAGCGCTACAGGCTGGGGACAGAGTGGCTGGAGAGCAGCCAGGTGGAAAGGGACCTGGAAGTTTGGATTGACAGGAAGCTGAACATGAGCCAGCAGTGTGCACAGGTGGCCAAGAAGGCCAATGGATCCTGGCCTGTATCAGGAACAGTGTGTCCAGCAGGTCCAGGGAAGTGATCCTTCCCTGTACTCAGCGCTGGTGAGGCCACACCTGGAGTGCTGTGTCCAGTTCTGGGCCCCTCAGTCCAGGAAAGACATTGAGGTGCTGGAGCGGGTCCAGAGAAGAGCAACGAGGCTGGTGAAGGGACTCGACCACAAGTCCTGTGAGGGAGCTGGGGTTGTTTAGTCTGGAGAAGAGGAGGCTCAGGGGTGACCTCATCACTCTACAACTACCTGAGAGGAGGTTGTAGCCAGGTGGGGGTCGGTCTCTTCTCCCAGGCAACCAGCAGCAGGACAAGAGGGCACGATCCCAAGCTCTGCCAGGGGAGGTTTAGGTTGGATATTAAGATGAAATTTTTTACAGAGAGAGTGATCAGGCATTGGAATGGGCTGCCCAGGGAGGTGATGGATTCATCATCCCTGGAGGTTTCTAAGATGAGACTGGATGTGGCACTTAGTGCCATAGACTAGTAACCACGGCAGTGTTGGATCAAGATTTGGACTTGATGATCTTGAAGGTATTTTCCAACACAGTTGATTCTATGACTCCATGATTCCACACTCTATTTAGAACAGAGCAGGTGGGTCAAAACAACACATCAACTGACTGTGCACCAGAATTGATCAGGGCAGTTCACAGGCAGAGTCAGCACAACTGTGGAAGTGGCAAGCTCTAATGGAGTAGTAATACAGACCTTACCATAACAGCTAGATCCAAAAAGACTTGAGTCATGCCTCAAGGGGGCATATACACCAAGAATGCTAGACAGATACTTTATTTATTTATTAATTTTTAATACAGAACCAGCTATACTACCAATAGACACGCAGAAGTAATTAGTACCTCTAACAGCAATATCTCACATGTCTTCTAAGAATAAACTATTACAGGTCTGAACAGATCTCCCTCCAGCTACACTTCAGGCACCTCTTGTTAATGTCTAAGGTATGGCATTGTTGGGGAGAACAGAGAGGATAACTATGATCCACTCATTTCATTAAATTTAGAGCATAGAAACATGGGAGAGCCAAAAAGAAAGGAAAACTGAAGAATGATCAACCATATCAATTTTCTTGAAGAGAAACAACATTAAAACCTACCTTTTGTTTTGGCACAAGGATTAAAATTGATTAGTCAGAGTCTAAAAGACTATCACTAATTTACTAAGGACTCAACTGACCAAATAATATAAGGAAATAAAGAAATCCAGCTGATGGTCAATCAAAATACTTGATCTTGTCAATTGCTATCAAAAAAATGTGGAGAAAATGCAAAACTGCTTGAAAAACGCATGATTTGTTGGAATCTCCATCTGTATTGTAGATAACCTGGTATATACATGTTAAGATTTAAGCATAAGCATAAATGAAGACATGCACCTGTGACACTGTAATGAAGTGGGACAGGACAATCAAGACATATTAGTGTTATCTCCTGGGTTCATGAGATACCAAATCCTGACCAGAGGGTGGTCACTGCAGCATTGGAACCCCAAAGCTGAGACTTGCAGATTAATTTTTGGTGAAAACTGTTCCATAGTAGTGCTAAGTAAAGCCAACAGTAAATGAGTTCATTGACTTCTTTCAAGAGTGTCTGTAGTATGGCTCTGCATCATGGAGAGACGCTTCAAGCCACAGGAAGTTCAAGATGACATTAGTAAAGTGAAAACTTACTTGAAATAATCAGATATTACTACCCCCTCACCAAAGAGATGGATGATCCATCGAAGTGGATATTTTAAAGGTAAAATTACTTGGTACTTCAGTAGCTTTAAATCAGTTTTCTTGAGTCCCCAATGTACACGGTTTATAGCTTTCAACCTGTTACTCATTAATCATTACTTTTTTCGTCACTAAAAGAACAAAAGATGCTTTAAGAAATGTAGGGTTATTTTATCCGAACTGCCAGACTGTCAGAAACCTGAAAAGGAAAATAAAAGTCTACTCAGGACTAACTCATCCACACTAGATTTGACCATACATGGCTTTCCCTAAAGATGTAAATGGTGACTAAGCCTTTATTTTTTAGTCTGAAATGCTTATAATACTTGAATAAAATATGATTTCTTCAAACACATTAATATGAATAAGTCTGGCTTGGTGAATCAGCTGCAAGTGTCGTATTAAGAAAATGGAATCTCAAGACACATAACAGATAATTAAGTCCTTGCAGGAAACTCATCTGTTTTCCCACTTACACACAGGAGATTTACATGCAAAGCTTCTGCTGAAGCTACTTGTACTTAACATGGAGCACTTTCAAGAATACAGAAAACTGGAATGCTGGGGAAAAAAAGTAGTATTTTCCAGCCATTGAGATATATGTCCTAATTTATATCTGCAGATTTTTATGTTTATAAAAGCTCTGGGTTTATGAAACATGTACAAAGGATGGCTCCTGAGAACTAAGACTTTGAGTACTATCCTATGTTATTCTAGGACAGGTTCAGTGGAAAAATATTCTTCTTTAATGTGAGAATAAAAAATTCCAAGTGCTTCTATGAATCTGGTTGCAATTAATTTGAGAAGCAGTTCCAATTATGTTTGCTGGTTTAAATAGTTGCACGAATCTGATTAATAGATGCAACCAGGAACAGTCTATGTGGCTTTAAAATGAACTTCCAACCTTTCACCTCTTTTTGTTGCATATGGCTGTATTGACACTATGTTCTGTAGATTTATGTAGGGTAATTTCTCTCTGTGTGGGAAATTTGTGTCAAGATAAATAACATTACTGTAAAATTGATTGAAGGATAATATGCTCCTAACCAAATAAAGCAAATAAAATCAAAATGAACATATGCTGACAAATGTACAGTGTCCTAAAGCAAGTAATGTATCTGATTAGGGGATATGAAGTGATGTTTTTAAAAGAATTTTGACTCTAAAACATTGCAAATGTAATCTGAGGGCACTCTGGAATGGTTGGAGAATGTCAAGATGAACCATGGTTCTCCAGTATGACTTATAAGTTCAAATATATTTAAGTTAAAGTCTTTAAATAATGCATTGTGTGTATACAACCAAAATATAACTGGAACACACTTAGAAGCAAAGCTGAGATCCACCTGGATCCTCCATATTTTCACTGGGTTTTTTTGTATTGTAGCCATGTGCATGCATATTTGTAACACATGAAGGTCTCACTGTGTTGGCAATCGCAAAAATGACATTCCTAAATACCTTTGGGCTCATAAGGGTTATGAGCCAGCTACTACAGGGACTAACAGAGCAAAATTTTTACTCACTGTAATAAAATGAAGAAGCCCAAATCCTATGTATTTTTGCAGCAAAACCAGTAACTCCTCTGAAGAAAAAACAGTATTTTACCTTTTTTAGAGTGGTGATGAAGTACCAAAGTGTGGCCCTTAACAGCAAGTGTATGCCTGGCTTCTGAGGCCAAAGCATTTTGACACTCGTGCTCCAGCAACACTCTTCTCTGGTGGAGGAGAGATTTATTGAAGAGGCCTTTGTGAGTGGTGTTTGCAGAGGTATGGGCAATAACAAGAGTATGCTTATTTTCAGGGAAAAAATGAAAGAAGCCAGTGTTTCCCTGTGGCCTCTGAGGCTCTCCTAGCCCAGCCAGCTGAAATGCCCCTTGGGTTTGCTGCATGGCTGTGCCTGTATACCTTGTAAACATGCTGAATCTTCACATGCAACACATGTCAGCTGGGTGTCATGTTCCCTGGCTGGGCCTTTTTCCAACTGGTTCTCTACCTGTCATGAGTGCAGCCTGGTACTGCACACCGAGGTGCTTTCACAGTAATTACAGTGATGCTGATCAGACTGCACTAACCTGGCTGCTTTCATGGATGTGACATACAGATTGCTCCCCAACAGATCCTCTGTCACACAGCAAAATGAAATCCTTCTGCAGAAAAGATTTAAGGCACACAGGTCATGGTCTGCTTGGACCTCTCAAATTTGCAGCACGAGATGCTCTGTAAATTAAACTTTATCTCATCAGCTCCCTGGGAAAGAAAACAGACACAACCAACAAAGACTCCATCCCTTTTGCACGTGAATTCACCACTTAATTCACCGCTTTCTAACTGACAAGTTCTTCAGTTCCTAACTCTCAGCTCAGAATTTGTCACTCACGCACCATTGAGCAAAACAGTTACCTCTCCATAATGGTGAGAGTGCTCATCCTTTCTTCCCCCTCCATCAGGGTGTGGGCATCCCCTGAATTCCAGTGGGATGCACAAAACCTGAGCAGTCTGGCTGCTGCTGGAGCTGTTTCAAAAGCTTTTTGGGTGAGCTGTCACATTTCTACTACCCAGCATAGAAGTCAGTCTCTCCCATTGCCATGAGGTTAGGCAGCTCTGAATAAACTGCCCAAAATCAATGTGCAAGGAGGATGGATGGATGGATGGATGGGTGGATGGATGGATAAATGGAGGGAGGGAGGGAAGGAGGGAGGGAAGGCTGCACGTAGCAGTAGCTGCATAAGGACATTCAGCCTTTCATGGTGTGGTAAATGGTCAGAGTTGTCCTGTCTTGCTCTAAGTCGGAGACGAATTGATGTGGCTGGTTAGGGAAAACTTGATCTGAGCCCCTCACTTGCCTTGCACAGCACTCAAACAAAAGCTAAGGACTGAAGGATGTCTGGAATGAAGCAGAAGTCTCAAAGTCTGATGTTTCAGTTAGGCTCAGAAGAGCACCTGTGCCTCTGTACCAGCCGCTGGCCTCACTCCCCCTTCACTGTATGTAAAAAGCCTCGTTGTAAATCTGGTCCAAAAAGGAGATAAAGATGTGCACAAAGGCTCTTTGGTGAAGGTCAGACAGCCTTTACTGCCACCTCAGTATGTGGAGGAGGATCAAAGTGTTTATTCTACTGTTTGTGTCATCTACAAATTCTGAGAGAAAGTAATTGAGACCCTCAATTACTCACTCATTTACATATTAACTTCCAAACCCTAAGAATGCAAATGAAAAGATGGCATGTAACACACGTATCACCAAAATAAGATGTGATTGTTCCATCCTGTTCGGAAGAGTCAAAATTTACAGTATATTAAGGGGGCCTTTGGGGCAAAAAAGGACAGAGAGGGAAAACACGTCAGCCTGCTCAGGATCAGTTTACAGACTGAGTCTCTCCTCCTCTCCTGAAGAGATGCCTTCAAGTGAACTTTGCACCTCCAACTGCATTGAGGAAGACATGGGAATATTCATTTTTATACATACTACTAATAGATCTCTGTTACTATCTGCCACAACACACATTAACACTCTGTAGCTGGCGTATTTATCACCTTCAATTCTGAACACGCTTTTTTATTGCTTCAATTAACTACACTATTCGTGAATCTGGATTGTGCAAATCCTTATTGAGCACAGTCAGACCTATAGTACTGAATTGCTGCTATTTGCAAATCCGTGCTTGTCAAAGTTTTTCTGGTTAAACTCGACCAAACTTACAGTGCTGAGTTGGCTGTGATCAGAAATTAAGCTGAGGCGCATCCAGCCCACTGATCACTGAGGACCAGCCGGACCATGGTGGGATTGTCTGACAAATTTCTGTACCCTGAACACAACAGGCTCTAAAATGTCCTCTCCATGACATTGGTACTGGTGATTTTATGTCCAGTCTGTAAGATCATGTCATTCATTTAGCCAAAAAATGAACTAAAATACTTTATATACTTACCTCCTTGCCTGGTTAACTTTCAGTCAAATTAGAGAGCTAAGACATCTCACTAGAAACAGAGTACTGATATTCCTAAAAGAATCACTAAAAATACCTTTTAAGAGTATGAGCATCACACTGTGTGATGTTTCATCAGTTCTTAAGTGGCTTTGAAGACAACTCAACTTCGAAACCCACTCAACTTTGAAGCCTTTTTTGTCTTTATCATCATTTTAGAACTAGTATGACACTAAACTTGCATGGATTAAGTGATAATTGCATAATTTACATAACTGTATTGTTGCTGGATGCTAAACTTCTTGTTGTATGTATGAGATACTTGATTTGAATGTTAGAAAATCACAGACATAGCTTAGAAACTGATGCAATTACTGTTGTTAAAATGGGGAAAATATATTTTCTACCAGAAGATGTATTAAGCTTTTATAAAACTCAATCTCAAGAAAAGAGTAAATGTTGGGAACCTGACTGGGGAAAAAGAGGCTACAACCTCGTTCCTTTGCCTTCAGAATGCTTACTGTAGTACAAAAATTGTAAGTACAGCCTTGATTTAAATACAAAGTTATTTGTTCCTAAATGTTTGTAATAAAATATCTACTATTTATTTTGGCTAAACCACAGAATAATTCATTCAAAACAATTAATTAGTGCTTAGTAGCCAGTCTTCTCTCATACTACTATGAAGGATATGAAAGATTTCTACAAAAGTATATCTACCCATTGCCAATTCACGAGATTCTTGCCAGTCAGACTCCAGTCCATAATTTGAAAACTTTCTACTTTACAGTTTTTAATTTTAATCTCTTTTCACACAGGTGTGAACATTCTCTTTGGAGAATTAAACTCTGTTTGCTTACCCTATTGTTGACTTGGTTCTAAGATGCTGTTTTCCTAAAAGATATGGCAGAGGTTCAAGAGGAGGTTTTTTTGGAGTTTGCTGTCAGGTGTTATGGTGACCACCCTCTGGGTATAGCAATTGTAAGCTTGTTCAAAATTAAACAGAAACTGCACTGGTTGACAAAATAAAACATGGTGATTTTTTGCCACCACGGAGGCCATTAGTATTCATACTTTTTGTCTTTGATAATGAAGACTAGGAAATGTTTGCCAAATTCTTTTTGAAAATTATTTCTGTATTTTTTCCTGATTCTTTCAGTAGTTTTCTGCAGGTTATAATTTAGGAGAAATGGAAATAACAGCGGTGCCAAAATGGCTGCATGAAAGACAACTGTATTATAAGCTTATAAAAGAAATTTTAATTTCTTTTCCAATTTTATGCAAGGAAATAAAAAATAAATTGAAATTTAGCCATTGTAGTAATAATTTTTCAATATCTTTATATGATAAAGTACCATCTTATTATTGTGTTAAATCACACAGGCATTTGGGGATTTTAAGAATTACAATATCCAAAGACTACTCAAAATCTTACATCTAAATTATTAAGGACTTAAATATCCTCTTTTCTCTTTTAGTGTTTTTTCTTCCTTCTTCCTTATATAACCTTAGAAAAAGTAAGAATATCTGCAGTGATATCTTCCTATGCATTAAATTTTAGGGGGCAAGTTAATTTTGCCATTTTTTCTCTTTCATGTTACATAGACTGTATGAAATAGTTCACGTTATCTAGAGAGCATTCAAGGAAATTACATAGTGTAAAATCAGAACAAAATATTTAGTGGCAAAATTATCACATTCTTCTGCCTGTCTGTTTTGGAAACATCAGTAAAAACTTGATATCTAAATTTTGACCTCTTCTTTGGAGAAATATACAACATTAATCTCCTACACATTTGTTTCAATATTTTTGCATTAATTTTTAGTGAGAAATGCTTGTTTCTGGTTGAATCTGGTTTGAATCACAGATTTCACACATATTTGAAACTGTGCTTTATGTTTGCCAGTTACACATTCCACATATAAAAATTAACCAAAGAAATTATGGTCTTGTTTCATTATATTGTTCCACAAAGTTCTGGTAACATTTGTGGTCACTGAGTATGTGTGTATAAGTGTCAGTTAGAGAATTAAGGATTGCTGTGATAGGAATGTTTAGAAGACAGATAAGCCAATTTTAAACTTTCAAGCAAAATTTTATTAGACTTTCTTTAACTCTGCACTTGATGCTAATGCTTAGTTCATATCCATCATCAGTCATTGTCACTCCATAGTCAGTTAATCCTTCCCAATCCCTGCCTGAGGTTATGCAGTACCACAGAGCTGACCTGGGGTATAACACAGCTCTTCCCTGCCCTGGTCACTGAGATTCAGCAAGTAAAACTTAAAACCTGTGTATCAAGGGAAGCTGAAGCAATAATGAGCATGTTACGTCACTTCTCTCAGCCCAACCACATTGAGGATCCTGCCTATTTATAAATGCATTGTGTTTGTAATGTTTTTAGGCAGTTGGCCTCTGTCTCTGGGCTACTGTTGCAAAAAACTTGGTGAGTACTTTCCTAAACTGCTGCAGTGCATTGTCCTGGAGTTGGGCTGGGTTTTTATTTGTTTGTTTGTTTCTTTTTTGATTTCCCTTAGTTAGCTGCTGTTTCTTTTCTTAAAGCAGAAGTAATATTTGCCCAGCTTTGGGGGTTGTGTTTTATCACTGCCCAGTAACCGTGAGTTAGGGGTTCTGGGATCATTTGCTTTCATCCTATGGCCATATTTTCAAGGCCTCTACCGTTATCCCATCCTGAACCGACACCTCGACAAGAAACATCTGGTACCAAGGTCCAGTTTACAAAGAAGTTCTTAGATCAAGTTGGTAACAAGCCTAACCAGCCAAATAAGGGGCTTGGTGCAGTTAACATGAGGCAGAGTTAACTTAAAGCACGACTTTGTACTTGGCTTTTTTGAACCTCACAGTGTTCCCATGGGTCCACTTCTTGAGCTTGTCCAGGTCCCTCTGGATGGCCTCCCGTCCTTCAGGTATGTCAACTGCACCAGCCAGCTTGGTGTCATCTGTAAACTTGCTGAGGGTGCAGCACTCAATCTATTTGTCTGCACCATTGATGAGGACATTAAAATATCACCAAATTCAGTAGAGACCCCTGAGGGACACCACTTGTCACTGACATCCATCAGGACACTGAGCTGTTGACCATTACTCTCTGGATGTGACTGTCCAACTAGTCCCTCATCCACCCATCAAACCCACGTCTCTCTGGTTTAAAGTGAAGGATGTTGGGGGCGACCATGTCAGAGGCCTTGCAGAAGCCCAGAGAGATGACATCTGTAGCCTTTTCTTTGTCTGCTGATGTGAGCAGAACTATGACGTGTGTGAGTACAACAGTCCTCTGCCCAAGCTCTACTTCTCATGAACGAGTCAAGATGGATGAAGAGTCGTGGAGGCAATGTTTGGGAGCAGGTTTGGAAAGTGGAAATTGGCTAAACAGATCTTCATCCGTCTCCCAGCAGCCCAAGTGCTGTTAATGAGCAGCTGTGACAGCAGGTGTGACAGTTTGTAAAATTTACATGCATAAATAATTATTTCTGTTACTCCTGGAATGAAAAAATACTTTCTAGTCTGGAAAAGTCGATGTTAGAAGAACCAAGATGAACATGACCAGGTCATTTTAAATGTAGATTTTTTCATGGAAAAGGAGTTAAAGATAACTTGATCTTCTGCTGTACAGTACCAATTTTTTTCTTATTTTCCTTTATAAATCAACAAAGACCATTATACAAATGCCACAGTGCCTGTTGATAACAGCATGGAAGACTTACTCTGATAAAATTTTTATGGTCATGTCATCTTGCTGTGTAGGAGCCTGGAATTTTAATCTGGGCAAACTCAAGCTTTGTTTTGATATTTGTCTAGTGCCAAGCACAGTAGGATTCTGCTTCATGACTTGAGATTTTTTCTATAAATGGGATGAAAATAGTAATTAATACAGCGTTACATTGTAAAATGAGAGTGATTGCACAAAATCCAGGCTGAATATGGGCTGAATGAGAAGATGAAATTCAGTCTACATGTTGAGATGAGTATCAGAATCTCATCAGCTTCATCTATTCATTCTCCTTAGGACCAGCCTTTACTGGCATGTAAATACTATTTGTACTGTGTAGGTTTGATGATGTCAAAGACATTGTTAACTCTTCACAAGAGATTGCTTTCCCCTTTAATGGAAATGTATCCTATAGTTAATAGAGTTCTTATAGTTTCTTAATTAGCCCTAGTGTTAAGAAGAGACTTCTTTCTAGGGGTTTGCCTTGTGCTAAAAGTATATGGGTTAGATCTTTCACTTGTACCTAGGGGCAAAGAACTGGGAAAGGTTGATGGCCTTCTTCTTCCACTTGAATAATACAGTGGAAAAGTCATAAACTATCAGGCAATCCTTTGTCTAATTTTAAAATTTCTGAAATAGGAGAAGTATTTGAGTAAACAGAGTTTTTAATTTCATGAAGTCTGAAAATTGACATTTACAGAATGTATCATTAAAAATAATATATGATGAGTCAGCTTCAGAGTAAAAAAATAATCTTTTCTCTTTGCTTGGCATTAGTCAGAGACATTTTTATTAATTCATACATTAATGCTTAACAGATACATAGCGCTTCCTCTAAAAACAGATTTTTTGTAGGTGGCAGGTTCATCAAAATTCAGTTGGGGCACTTTAAATGACCTGACTGTAGAATATTTTTAGCATGTTCTATCAAAATCAGATCTGTCTTTGGAAATGTTTTAATGTCCTGATATCATATGACCTTTGGTTGTAACCCTTCTGTAAACTAAAAGAAGTCCTGACGCTCTCCACACTTTGGCATTCAAAGAAATTTGTAGGTAAGGTGTTCCTGTAAACAAAGATGGTGAAAGAGCATAGTCACTATAGAGCCCACAAATTTGTTTTGTTGAGTTTTTTGGGTTTGGTTTTATTCCTCAATATGTTGATGCTCACAAAAAATTATAGGACCTTCATATAGGTAAATTAGGGCAGGATATGTTTTCAAAAGGAAATCACAGGACTTCTAACGCTATTTTGACTACACAGCCAGTTCGAGCAACTGACTTTTCCTGAAATTGTTTAGATCTCCATGCATTAAGAAAAGCAAATTTATTTTGTTGGACTTGTTCAAATTTTTTACATTTCCCAAATGTCATGTTGAGGCAAGCTCTTTGAAGTTAATTCATGCAATAAATACATTTTGCTATGCTATTCCTTATTTTAAAGTCATTAACAAGAATACTTCAAACACAGATAATGAAAGACAAACACATTTGAATTGCATGTTGGCTGTTTGCTCTCTTTTCTGTCTTCTATCCAAAGGTGCACACGTGGCTCCACACATGTCACAAACCCAAAAGAAACCTCAGAGTGCCTATGTTTTGGAGCCCAAATAATGGCTTTGTCATTAAAAGCAAGAAGTTGTGGTCTTAGCCCACTTATATGTTTATTCTACCCATTTCAGCACTCCTTTATGGTGTGTATTCCCTCACAGAACTTGAGCTGAATCTTTTGTTAGAAGGAGTATCTGCTGAAGAGACCCCCTCCCTTTGGATACCCCAGTGCTACTGGAGAAAGGTAGGAAGTTCAGTGCTGCTTCTCATCACCTTACCAGTCCTTCCTGCTACTTAGTGTGACATATTTTAATGGTGTTGATATAAAGGAATTCTCTGTAAAGCAGAAGAATTTCTGGTATCATTCCAGCCGTCCTAAATTCTTTCTTTTGGATTACTCATGGTTTCAGGCATTTATGTCATTAAACAATTGGTTATATTAATCCAGACAAAATTGTCTAAGATTTACATAATTTATTTTCGAAGAGTAAAGGGCATTAAGAGGAATCTTACGTAAAGTGAAAAAACCCACAAATATTCTAGGAAAGACCAAACACTTAGCAGCTTTCTGGACTTGCTAGGTTAGAACATAAGACTATGCCTCTTGGAAAAAGTGCTATATTTGATTGTGTAAGGATTTCCACAAGCGTTAGAAACCTGCCCTTCACTTTCTTTTTTTTTTTTTTTAATAAATCCTTAGACAACAAAGGAAATCCAGAATGTCAAAAGCAAAGCAGATGGGTCTTTTAGACATCTCCCTTGATTCCTTTTATATTCAAGGTCCATAAGTCTTCTATAGCCTGACTGATCTGAAGGGTGGCTCATCAAGGACTCATGAGCAGCTGATGGTAAAAGCCACCAGAACATCATTTGGTACCTCAGAGCTCACTTGGCCACTGGCTGCTGCTCTTGAAAATGTGGTGGGAGGAGTTTAAGCCTTGATAATTCCACTGCTGATTAGCTAGAATGCTGCTAGTTTATATACTTGATTTGTCATATACAGTCCATAATTTGTCATGTACAGCCCATAATTTATCACTGTTCCCCTGTAGTACTGCAATCAACCACGATCTGCTCAATCTCAGGACTTACTAGCGAACATCAGTATTTTTTCTTTTTTGATATCAGTACTAAGCTCTATTTTGCTGACCGTGTTTTCCTTCCTTTAGCAAGAGAGAATGGTCTAGAAGGAATGTAATTCAGATGAATAAACATAAGAAAGTTGTTTTCTTTCTGTCAAGCAGTGTCTGATAGCAGTCTGCATACTTGCAAGGCTGCTATAAGAACATCTGCTCTGGAGGTATGGGTTGTGGATAAAATCTTTAACCAATGGATATCCCTCTTACTTCTGGTTAAGGTTGACCAGGTCATCTGTTGATGGGAACTTAACCAGATCACATTACTTTGACAAATCCCCTTCTTCAGATAGAGAAGAAAGCTGCTTTCAGGTTTCAGAAAGAGCTGAAATAGGACAAAGTCCTACAGGTTAAAATAAAAACTCAAATAGTACAAGGAGTTCTTTAGTAAGAAAAACTGCTAATAAGAAAATAATCAGTACAAATGGAAATATCAAATTATTTACTTCCAAACAAGATACAAATGAATCAATTGGGATTCTCCTAACTTCTCACCATAAAAATTTGCATAATATTTGAAGGTGAAATTAAGATTTGTTCCCACAGAGAAAGTTATCTTCTGTCAAAAGTAGTACTGGAAGAAACACTGCATGCAAAACCCAAAACTTTCTGACATTTCTGTTGTTCAGATCTTTCTGACACTATTTTTCTGGAAAGTCAGCAAGGGTGAAAGTAAGCCAAAACTCCTCCATTTTGAAATCATAGGAATATTGCACGCTTTTAAATAGAGTCTAAGACCTCTAACTATTTCTACATAGTCTGAAATAAAAATAACACCAGCTGCAGCCTTAGTAGAAGCAAATCTTTTACCCCTCTAACAAGAACCAGATCAAGGACTTAATACAAGTTTTTTGCAGGTTTTCTCCTTCTCTGTTTACTGCTCCATTATATCACCATATATAACTTCTAACAACTTCAGGGCAGTTAATTCTGTCATTCCAGTTGGCAAATGATATGGATTTTCCTGTGTCACTTCTTTTTTGGGTATAACATTTCAGGAACAGTCATTCAGCTACACTGCCTCCTCCACTTTCATCGTCATTCTTTGTTCTTATTTAGAACTTCCTCTGTCTCAAGTGTAATGGTCTTGGCTATTTTGAATTTCAAAATTAGGATTTTTCTTCCTGGAGTGTTTTTTTTTAAGATGTGTGAATTAGGTATGTGAAATCCCTGCTTACTATGCCATTCTGGAGCAGTTTTCTTTTAACCCCAGTTCCACCCTTACAGTGAAGTATTTAAATTATTTCGAATCCTTTATGTGAACACCCTGATCTTGTGATGCAGCTTTGGCAACAGACCTATGTGCAACCCATGTCAACCACCCTTGTTTTACGGTGACCATTGAAAGGAAGAAAACATGCCTTTTTACATTTTTTGCTGAAGGTTCAGGAGGTACTCACAGTATAGGCACTACCCTAAAGGATGCTCCTGCTCCTGACCAAAACATTAATTTTAGATGGAGAAGATGCACAAAAGTAGAATAGGAAAGCATGTAAGAGAAAAGATCCTTACTGTACAGTAACTGTAATTCCTCAAGAAAATTTTTCAAGAGGCAAGGCTGAAGTTTTTGCTGTGTGAACTTTCTCCATCTGCTTTGAGTAACTCAACAGGAAGCTGTGTCACGATTCTTCACTATGAGGGGTGTAATGAAAAAGGGTGAAAAGTATCTAAAACCATGACCAGATTGAGAACTACTTGTAGGAACAGACTTATTCTACCAAAACAGTGCATGTGTCACAAGATCAAGAAATGTGACTTAGGTGGCGATGGTACTTGAAATATAGAAGGTAATTTCAGGAAGTGCATATTCAAGTCCCATTGTTATATAAAATGAAGGAGCATCTTGTCCTGGAAAGTTAACATTATGATAACAAAACTTTGAGGTAGATTCCAAGAGGTAAGTAATAATGAAAATCTTGAATTTATAGGCAGGCTTTGAAACAGTTTAAAATGACTGCACAGAATAACAAGTATGAAAAAACGTAAGAGAATACATCTGTGTGCTCCTTTTAGCATTTTACTTCTCTGACAACTCTGTTTCTCAGAGCTGCAGTAATTTAGAGCGTGTTTAAGTTATTACTTGAAATTGAGTTGCTTATTCTCTCTCATCTCACATATGACTGTGCACACTTCAAGAACATTGCAATTGCAAGTAGAATATGTTAAGGTAGTCCTTACCCTATAAAAATCCTAACAATTCCCAGTAGACAATTGGCTGCAGTTAAGAGTTAGACATTTTTAATGTACAGAATAAAACCTACAGGATTTTTTTCTTGCAATGTTAAATCTGCAGATGACAACTCTCCTGTCTCTTAGTACTTAAGTGGCACAAGTGGAATCCTTCAACAAACAGTTTCTATTATTATCTTAGCATGGTGCATAATTGCAAACATCAAAATCAACACTACAAAGAGAAATATCTTCAGAAGTTTTCAAGAACCTTCTAGGTAAGTATACAAATGCTCTGCAGTAAGTTGTAGAAATGGCTACTGAAAAGCATATCTGCATGATCAAAGTCAAAATCTTTAACAATCAGAAGACTGCCTTCTGTATTTTGACAACCTTCAATTTGTCTGTGAATAACAAAGTTGAAGAAACTGTTTCACCTCTCTTTAAGTTCAGTGGATTTATAGCTGGATTTATAGACATAAACACTGATGGAGATAAATGAGAATATGTTATGTGATTGTATTTCGTATTTAAAATTCAATGATACTCTGAAATCAAAGGCTGCTTCTTGACAGAATGTCATTCAGCATTTATAATGTCTGCTTGGCACTCTGAACTGCATGCTGTGTAAGGTTCTGTCTCAAAGAGGTGTGTAAGATAGCCTGCATCAAATTCGTCCGGTGAATATGCAAGTGTCTGCTCTGGCAAGGCTTTTTATTGGGATGGCCTGTGACAGGCACACAGATGCTTCACCTTCTTTTTAATAAGACAGAGTCATTCCAGTTTCTTTCAGCTACAGAGTCATGACCTATCATTTCATGTCTATGCTTTTCAAATAATTTACCCACCTGTGACTAAATGCCTTCCTGAAATAGTAGAACATTTCTGAGCCAGCCAGCACAGGTACAGAACTCAACAGAGTGGTCCCACAATTATTTCTGTGAAGGATTCCAGAACCACCTGCCTAGCACAATTGTCTAGAGGCTTACTTTTGGAATCATCCATCATGCAAATGCACGTCACTCGAGGAAATTATGCCCAGTAACTTGTCAACTTTTGAAGTTGATAAGTCTACATTTCCTGCTCTTCTTGTCCTCATGTAACCTCAGAATAACTCTGATATATTTGTGGTTCTGCGTGTGCTAAGACTGAAATGACACTGCATGTTCTCGTGAATTCTGCAAGAGAGGATGGTGTATGGATCCCTGTTCTGCGATGCTTCAGGAGAAATCTCAGGAAGAGTCAGCAATTGCAAGTGATAAAAACACTGCATTCCATTTTTCACTTTCATTATCATCACAAATTCCACGGTATTCCATAAATTTATCTTTCACAGTGCCTCACATTGCCTGTCTTTTCCCGAGATTTCTGTTTGCTTACTTTTTCAGCAGGAAAAATCTTTGGTATGTTTGCATACTAGAGATTTTTAAAAGAAATTAGATGCTGAGCTTGCTTTGCACGTAAGGTTTAGGGATGTTTGCTGCTTATAGTTTAGTTTTAATAGGATGACTTTGCAGAAAACAAAACCAAATTCCTAGTTTATGCAGAATTATTTGAATTTTACACTAAAAAAACAATGCTATAAATACCACAGTGGCATTTCTTTTATGGATAGGTTTCCCATGAATGCATTGGCACATATCAATATAAATCAATTCCATGCCCAATGATGGTTGTGATTGGGAAAGTAGGTTAGATACAAGAGTGAATGGAAAAAGAATGAGCAGTGTGTGACATCTTGAGGAGATCCTGGAAGTGACCTGGTGGACAATCTGCAAGCACTTTCTGGAAGTGAATCAGAAGGGGATTTTGTGTGTGTGTGTGTGTGTGTATATTTATATGTGTATCAATTACAATTTGTTGCAATGTAGAGATTGTGCGTGAAATACTCCTGTAGTGGAATGAGCACAATTTCCCAAGTGAAGTGTTCAGTGTTTGAGTCCTGCATAACCTAATGTTGACTTGTTAACTGGATTAGCTATAGAAATTTTACAGCTTGATCAATTTAAATCTATTTTCAACTTTCATGAGACACATACAAAGTTAATCTAATAAATTAACCTATTGTGTCACCAAAGACCTATTGCATTTCTATTATTTATTAGAATGGAATCAATATTACATCTTCAGAAAGCTGCAGATACTTGTTGTGTTCTAGATTTCTAGGCATGGATGCAGATATTGCAAATATCTAAACATTTGAACAGCTTCTTTCTTACACAAAATGAATTTGGAAATGTTTCTACATTCTTAGGAGGAGTGCTAAGATTGGTTGTAAGATTTTATTTTGTTTTCTTGCTGGATCTCAGTGTTACCTGGTCAGACTTATGAGCTTATTTTAATTGTGGCTCCTGCTAATTTAATTACCAGCCTCTCCAAAGTCGGCTGTGTTTTTGTGACCTTAAAATTCCAGGATCTGTAGTCGTACTCCAGATAACCCTGTTTTGCCTCAGCAGGTGAACTATGACAAAACTTGCAAAAAAAAAAAAAATCCAATAAAAGATTACTGGCTGTACTACTTCTGTCTCAGGGAATTTTCCCAGCCTCAGCTGAGGTCAGGAATGTGAACCCTTGGTTTACCACAGCCATTTTGTCTGGTGTAGAGGACTGGAATGAGAATAATATGAGAACACATAATCATTTGGAAACTTCAGCACTAGGCAGTACTTTCCAGCCTCTTGCTGTGTTCCAGGACACCTCTAGAAAGGATGCAAGACTCGTAGCTAATATCTTATGCGGTGGAAAGAAAGCCTTGAAATGCCTGACCATGAGAAATATGCACATCTGCCATATCTTTTCCTGATGATGACCTGTTGTTATGAGGCCAGTAAGTAATGGGAACCCAAGCAGGGATGTTAGAGCTGTGTTTTACAATCCCCAATTCCTATGCTGATTTTTTGAAAATCAAATTGTTAAAGTAATGCACATGGAGGAAAAAAATGATCAAACTAATATTAAAGAATGCAAACAAACATCTTTTTCCATCTTGCTCATTTGCAAAATGATTCTTTGGCCATGCAGTTTTGAGTGTATGTTGACTTGATATAAATATGCTAGAGCTCACTCAAGCTGTATGGGAAGAGGAAACATTGTCTAGCTATAATTAACAACTCAATTGCAAAGACTAATAGACTCTACTTTGTTATAGTTTTGTTTGTTTTGGGTATTTTTCTATTAAAAGATTTATGTACAGGTCAAAATTAGCAGCCCTAGTCATGTGATATAACCTTTTCCTCCTCCAACAGTTATTTTTCTTTGCCATTTGACAGCCGTAGCCCACAAGGTGATGGAAAATACTTCTGGCAAAACATGTGAAAATTAGATATTCGAAAAAGTTAGACTTTGCAACCAGTTATTCTAAATAACATTTGCATGTTCTGAAGTGGACATAGGGTGCTTAATAGCAAGATGGTTTAGTGGGACCAAGGGGTTTTCGAGTAAAACCTTTCTCAAGTCTCTGCACTATATGGCTGCTGAGCTCCAGCAGCTCTGTCAGTACCTGAGAATACGTTGGAGAGAAGGCTTGCTCCAAACTTGGACTGCCCAGCAGCAAACTGGATAACAGAGCTCTGATATCAAGCCATCCATGCATTGGTCCTTCCTTCACCACTCACAACCATCTGTCGGGAGTTTGCCTGCTGATACGCTCTGGCTTTGAAAATAGTATCCCTCCTCCAGAAGAGGATGATTTTAGCACTTCTTGGGAGCAGAAATCTAGCTGTCATGTAAGCTGTGCACCAAATTTGACAGGTTACCTACTGTAGCTTTGTGCCAAATGACTGGATGGCAGGTATTGGGTCTATGTGAAAATCACTGATTTTCCTTTCCTGTACTTTCCCCTCACTTTTAATTAAGAACTGCAGTGAAGAAAAGGTCACAGTCACCTGAGAACAGCTCAGGCAACCAAATACATTGGGTTTATTTTTCTGATTTCTTAAGTTCAGACTCTCACATTATCGAAAGCTTTTTGTCAGATCTGAATTTAATGTCATGACATTTTGAGGTTATATCATTGAGCTCCAGAGACAGGTCTCCCAGCTTTCTCTTCAGCCTCCCTTTCAGACTGTGATAGATGGTGATTACAGCCTCTTGTGTGCTGGAATTTCATTCCTTCCTAAGTGTATCCAGAGAAACCATCTGGATTTCTGCTCGCCTCAAGTAATCAATATGTCATCCAGGGTCGATGCTGTTATGGGCAAAAGGGTGTCATGGTCTGTGTTTGTATAAAGAGTTCCAAGGCCTTCCTATACTTCACTGTGCCTTTATGGCATTTGGCATCACACATAGAATAAATATATGAAATATAAGAAATAATATTACGCATACTAATACTCAGAGGAGAGAAAGTTATTAGCAACAGCTGGAGTTCTCCAAGATACAGAGTCTTACACTACATCCCTCCTTTCCCATCTCTTTTGCAGGTCAGTGCTACTCTTAAACTTCATGCTCAGAAAACCTTACTCTCTAGAAGTGTGCACCAACCAGCATTCAAATGCCTCAAGATATGGGAAAGAGGCTGGATGGACCCTTTTGTTAATTCCAGGACCAAAAGCCTTTTGGGCCCAAATTCCTGTGTTCTACCATACTCCAAAATTAGAGCACCTCTAAGGAACATGCATGGTAAACTCAGGTTACTGACAAAAACAGGGTTTATGTTTCAAACATCCTGTATTTTATACCTCACTGAATGACTACTGCCATTTGCTCTGGCTGAAAACCCTCGGTCAGGCTGACACCATTGTGACCACAAGAAGCAAGCAAGTACCAGAGCCTGCTCAGGGTCACCACTGCTCATGTGTCATTACTGCAAAATGTCAACCATTTTATCGAATGAACTGACTTGGCTTGTAGCTCATTGCTGCTTCTCCTCCTCTCTCCACAATGATGTAGCCAGAATCTCTAAGCCTACATGCTTAAAATTTACTGAGGTACGGTTGGAAACACCAAGCATCTCACAAACATCTCAAGACCAGCTTCTTTGACTTTTAAATATTAGAAACTTACTCCACAGATAGATGCATACTATTAAATTCTGGAAAATTCTGATTTTCTTCAACTTGGGAGAAATTTAACAAAAGTTGATGGCTGGTTATGAAAATAATAACCTGTTACGAGGAACATGTAACTATATGCTTGGGCCCTACTTTTGAACTACTACTACTACTGTAATCTACAACCCTTGTCCTCAGGTATTTTAGAAACCTTACTTATACAGAAAGCTTACTCATATTTTCTTTAGAAAATAATATCTGTTTGAAATTATAGGTTGATGTGCTTCTACCTGAAGAACAGATCATACAATCTTCCAAGGCCCCTTCCACCTACTACAGTTTTTGAGAATGATTGTGTCCTTCCTGTCAGTGATTATGATGTTAAAATTACTCATTTCCAAGTCTAGGATAGACTTCATTCAGTGATTTAATAGCTTCCTTTTTGTCTTTTTTTTTTTTTCTTAATTCAGATACTGTGTACAAAATTAAGAAACTTTATTTTTAGAACTGCTACAAAACTAACTACTAGTAAAAATAATAAAGTTAGAAGGAAACAAGTGTTTCAGCATATGTGTTAATAGACTTTGCCTGGCTTCTATAGACAATACTGAAGCAAAGCTGAAAAAGTCTGTGACTGAAATATCACATATACTAAACTTAAAGCTTGAATTCTCTTGTCAAGCAAGAAAGTAGCAGAAGGGTTTCATTTGCTTTTTAAAAGCTTTTCCTGACAAGTGTATGTTTAAATTAAAATCCTTAAACTGTTGAAATGCATGTTTTTTCTTTTGACAGAGACAAATATGACATCTTTATTTTACAATGTGTCACATCTCCCTTAGGACATGACATTCAATTAAAAGAAGAATTTCCTGTAAAAGAAGCATTCTAAAGGCATGCTTTTCTCTGAAAACAGAATTATGAAAGCATGTTTTTCAGTACATTCTTTCAGCTATCCAATAGGTGATTGGTAGAAGAATAATTTTTTAGTAACACAGAATGATTTGTATCTGACTTGCAACACCCGTAAGACTCTTACCTTACAGACAGATTCTGCTGCTTGTGACCTCCCTGTGTCTATCCCATGTATTTGTTGTATGTTTTTACATTTTAAACAATAGTTTGTTATTTTAAAGGTAAAGGCAGACAAAACCCTAAGATAGTAAGAGATGCCAAAATTTTAGTTCCAGGTAAACTCATGACTTAATGGGATTTTCAGTGTTTTGTGCTTCCTCTTCAATATTGATGCAGACTATTTTGCTCTGACACATACATGTACCTGTTTTTTTAAATTTAATAATCTCTTTTTCTACTACAATTTTACACTTGAAGATTTCTGTGATCACATTGCTGGGCTGAGCAAAAACTATAACCAAAGTCACAAAGAAGGAAGATAAAAGCTGTCATCCCAGAAGTAGCAGCAGACAACATGAACACCCAAGGACATACATCTGTGTTGCAGTTCTTGTCCTGCTTTTTCTTTACTGTGTAATGATGCAGCAATTTTATTGTTTACTTTATACAAAATACAACCTACAATGCCCTAAGGGACAGTTGAATGTTGTGGCAAAGGGGTAGCATGATTAAAACTAGTCCCCTTCTAGATTTTTCCTCCAATTACTAGTTGAAACTAAGGAGTAAATGTTAATGCAGTGACTTTGAATAACTGGTGTCAAACTGCTTACTTGTGTTTGTTCATGGTCTTCTTGGAATCTTTGACAACATTTTTGGAATCTTTGACAAGCATTTGCTTCAAAGCTTAGCTGTAGGTATTATGTATTTATGCAGACTATAGATATTTTTATATTTATTTGAATTATATTTATATAGAATATAAATATAGTCAAAGTTACAATTAAAAAAACAGTCTTTTTCACTAATAGTATCAAAATAATGAAGGATGGGAACCCTTCATTATTAAAAGTCTATTAAAAGTTCCAAGAATAGTTACACAGACTTAACAGTTTGTTTCAAAGAAGTCTGGAAAAGGACAAAACCTTTTATATAAACACAAAAAAAATATTGCAGACATGTCTTTGCCTTAGAAGGGTAAAAATCTCTGAGGATGGTGTTGGACAGGCTAAGTAAACAGTAAACATGTAAATTCCTTCTAACAGTATTGATCTGGAGTTGCCTTGACATGATCCTTTAGGGAAGTTCCCTGCTGCTGTAGTAAACTTATCACTGAAGGATAGGAGTAATTCATTAATCTTATATCAATGCCATTAAAATAGGTGAAGTGTAATTTCTGTACTGAATTTCTTAACGGTGTGTTCCATGGCAGGCATGGTCCCAGCACTCATCAGAGGAACACCAGACTGGCATTTTGGATACCAGCGTACGAACTCCCTGTTCTGGCTTTTGAGAGAAGCCTCTGATTTTCTACTTTCTAGTTCCAAATTTCCCAAGATACCAAGTTTTATCTCCTTATCTCCCCCGTACTGTGTCCTGAGCTTTCTCAAAGATTACAGGGGTTGCTGCAATGTGCTGAGTATGCAAACTGAAATATTAAATGAAGCAGCTAATTGGCTGTAACTGCTTCCAATTTAAGACTGTAAAGACCTAAATTTTGTCCTATATTAAAGAAGAAATCGGACTTTGATGGATTTCTGTTCCATTCTAGTTTTGCTGACAGCATGCAATGATTTTCTGTGGACACAGACATATTTCTGCTGCTTGGAATTAATTAGCCTTCCAGTTCTTCCACATAGATGGAGGTGTGTGTAACATTTAATATTAGGCAAGAAGCAGTTTTTGCTTCAACACTGTCTGCTCCCCAGTTTGCACTGAAATCATACGAGAAAATATATGCTTCTAATTACAAGATTAATTACCCTTCCCTCAAGAATCCTTACTGCCACTGTCCTGACCTTGGCAACGTGAAGATACACCTTGAGCAGCAGGTTCTGTCCAGAAAACCACAGCAAACAGCTAAAGATGTAACTATTTTCCAGGAAATTCTCAATCAGAAGGCAGCTATACTTTGTGTTTTCACAGAAAGCCATTTTTCCTGTGAGCAAAATAAATGAGCTCTGCAATGTAATTAACAGATGTGTAAAAAAATGTGCTTTTAATTGGTAGTTTTAACCATGACATCTGGTAATTTCAGTTGAGTTAGTCTAGTTTTCATTCAAGATTCACCTTCCAGATAGTTTTGCTATTTAAAGACTACAATAGTCTTGCTATTTAAAGTGTGCTTGGAGATAACAAAGGTGAAGCCCAAATGTAGCTGAAGGACATTCTGTAAGACCCTAAGCCACACATGTAGGCTCAAGAATATCTCTGGAGCTCCTGGATCTCTGCTTATGTTTCCCCATGTATTACAACCTTAAAGATGTTTCAAAATTGGATTCTGTATCTGGAAAAGTGGTCCTGTTTGACCTGAAGACCAATTAATATTGTAACCAGTGGGTTGCTTGTGTCATACGTACGGGACAAATGCCTGACAGAGAAAACAAAGTTATTGACCAGAGAGTTATTTTAGTTGGTGATATCTTTGCACATTCTGCAGTCTGTTCCATCCTGTCTGGTTTTCCATGACAGTGGACACAACCTGGGATGCACCAACTGGAGACAGAAACCAAACTAAAACCACGCAGAAACCCAACAAACAGTATGTGTGATCTTCTGTGGTCACACATGCACATACCCTGGTGGGACCAAACCCGAAAGTCAACCAACAAGAAAAATCTCCACCGCAAACATGTTAAGACCATGTGCTACCTTGTGCATGTGCAGTGCACGTGCAATGTTACTGGGGTAGTTTAGGTTTTTTTTCCCATCTGAAAATGTGGAATAGTTATGCGGGAAGCAGTTTAAATCTAGAACCATGTTTTTCATATTTCATGGATTTTGAATTTCAGTAGCAGGACTGAAAAATTATTTACCCTTTTACTCTTAAGAGAAATTCAATGCTTCACACTCCATCTGGCTTCCAGTAAACAAGGACTATCAAAAAATACCAATGGCTGTATGTTTTTATAAAACTATATGACATTTATTGAAAAATTGTAATGTATGCTAGTTTGTTGCAGTGAAATATTTGAAGATTATAACAATTGCTTTAAATGTTGGCTTAGTTTTTCTTGTTTCATTCATTCAAGGGGGAAAAAAATAAAAAGAAATAATTTCTGGAAAAGTGTCCTGATAAGTTGCAGTCATTATCAGGAAAACTCCATGCATTTACTTTGGCAACTGAGATATTTTGGCATGAGAGGATGAGTATGAAGATGATTCTCTGATTAGCATAAACACCCTGTATGAAGCTCTTGCAAAAAAAAAAAAAAGGAATAACATTTAGTTTCAAAAGATCTCATGCATGACATAATTGAAGGAGAACTACACCTTCATATTTTTCTGTATATGAAACATCCTATGTGTCATCCATCAGTATGGTTGTATTTCTGCTATGTTGTTAAATTTTTTCAAGACCAAAGCCTTCAATTAATATGCATGGTTAGTTCTAAAAGCCTTCTATTTGAATATGATTCTGTACAGTTAAGAAGAAAATCCAATAAGTTATTCTCTCTCTATTTTCAGTGTCAGATCATCTCCCACAAATCATGTCTATCATTATAAAGATTAGACACAGTCATATTCGAATTAATAGTATGATTGAGAAAAGGTAGAGAATTAGGTTATATCAAGCCATGGTTTCTACTTTGATTGATATTTTTTATGACTTGATGAACACCCTTCACAAAGCAGTAGATTATCAAAGCCTAATAACTTCTGCTTCAAGTTGTGCATAACAGCTCCTGCAGTCCAGTGCATCTAAATAAGAAAATACTGGTGCCAGAAGCTGTGAAAAACACTTGGATTTTAAATCTGATTTTCAATGAGAATTGCAGCTACTGCTTTACATTAGCAACTAAACTTTTGTATAAAATCACGGGTTTATCAATTACTTCACTTCTTATAAGTATTTGATTCTTAAATCCGAAAATGATCATATGAGATTATGTTACTAGGTAAGACCAGGTCTTATCTTTATTACAAAATATAAGAGTTTGAACCATCACTAACAGACTGAGCAGCTTCTGCAGAGGTTTAGCATGAAATGCTTTTGTGGCACAGCACCTCAGAAATTTAATTCTGTACCAGGTGTGGCTGTCAAAGGGTTACTGCAATGGCACCATATTTTGAAGTTATTTTAAAGTATGAAGCAGACATCATCTGTATTCTGCTTGTTCCTCATCAGAAGAGGCTGTTCATATTTATTCATATGAGCCCTCAGAGCATCCTGGACACCTGTGTGTTAGAGAAACCCAGGGTTAGCTGGGAGGTTAAGTCGTGTCCTTGTCCTGTCTATCTCTGAGAGATGAAAGAGAGCAAAGGCATGAAGACTATTTCTTTGACCTGACCATGAGACGCAGACAAATCAATGAAGTGTTATGACCTTAAATTCCAAAGGCCACCGAAAGACTCTGCTTGGTCTTCTGCTTTTGTCTGAAGCTAGAGGGAAAATAATCAGCTGAAACAATGGCTTTTTGGGGTTTGTGAATTCTCTATCTCTAATTTTCAGCACAGTTTAAATAAATGGGAGAAATGGGGATGACAGGTTGCCATGAAGCAATTCTTACCAACACACCGAAAAACACAACTGTTGTTCATAGTGGGGGTTGGTATCACAAGAATTTCTCTCTTTCTGGCAGACAGATGATTTTACAGTATCTTTTTCGGTTTTTTTAATTAACAGTAAATCTTAAAAAATGTTGTTTTACAGTCTGTTAAGTTAACATAGGTGACAATGCAAATGGTAGTGTGAGTGATTATTTAAAGTTTCCCTTTTCCTACTTTACTGCAATTTTGATGAGGAACACACTGAAAATGTTTACTGTTAAAAGTAGTAGTAAAAGATCTTGTTGTCAGGGAAACCATAAACAAACTTTGACATCCAGAATTTTTTGCCAGTTCAGTAAATAATAATAGTGGATCTCTGTGGATATAATAAAGTAACAAAGAATGTAAGACCTATGACTTATCAGCTCTATTTTAACTTTCAACTTTGCATGTGGCACAAATGTCAGAATGAAGCTGCCTAAATGGATGTTCTGACAAATGAAATTAGTTACCTTTGGACCTCATAGATCCTTTTTTTTTTTTAATACTAGCTTTTAAGCAAAACATGAATATTTTTGTTAATGGGTTTGAGCATTCAGAATTAGGTTAGAAGTATTCAATTATTTGGAAAAATAGTTTTAAATAAGATTATTTAGTTATTACTGAAAAGTTTTATTATGTCCAAAGGCTTTTCTTTCTTCCCCCACTTAATTTAGAGTTCAGATAATTTTAGATAATATTTTAAAGTTGTTGTCTGATCTTGTCTCAGAAATAAACTTTCTTTTATTCCAGGTGGAGCAAGAAGATTGAAAAGTAGAAAAGTAGAATCTGTAATTGTATTTTGTATTCTAAAATTTGATTTCATTTTGAAATGTTAGCTCAGGTGTTTAATTTTTTTTTGTTGTTTCTTTATCCATAGAAAGCTTATGATGTTTCCTTGTGTGCAGATTGTGTTCCTCTAAGTGATGGAAGAAATAAAATCAGTTACAATTTTCTGTCATATTTTTGCACATTAATTCTCCCTCCTCCTTTTTTACCATCCTTGTAGCAAGTTTTTCCAATAATAGGACAGATATTTTTGAGGAGTCAGCACATCAGATGGATACTTTAAAAAGACTGAATACTCTCTAACTTTTTGAAGGAAAGTTTTTTTCTTTTCATATTGGATTCTGCAGTTGCATGAATTCCTTATACAATAAGGAGGTGGGTCTTATAGATATTAAAAAATCAACTTCAGAGGAGAAAATGCAGGAAGACATTCAAGTATCCACCCAAAACAGACGGAGAGTTTCTCAGTTGTGAGAATGTTTACTGATACAAGGCAGTGATCAAATTGCCCCTCAGCCCTGAGAAAGATTTTAAAGTCTGAAGATAACTTCAATTTTAAAAACTACAAGTTCTTTCATTTCTCTATGAGTGAAACTCAAAAGGTACCTAAAGTTTGAGAATCTGTTGCTCTAAAAAGAGACTGCTTTTATTGGTATTTCTGAACTTGTAACTCCCTAAGTCAAGATGTTGATGGAAAAGGTAGAAATGGCATATACTGAGTGTTATTTAGTTGCTGCAGCTATGCCTGGTCACATACATTTCACTGTGCTCCCAATATTTCTGATAAACTGTATCTTATCTTGAGCCAAAATGTCATCAACCACTACAAGTTACAAAGCCAAAGGCACTACACCACTTAGACTGTCTCCTAGAAGAAATTTAGATGGATCCATTTGATGCCAGATTGGATTTGTGTCCTGACGTTCACAAAATGACCAGTTGCACCAGTGCAGAAAAGTTACAGAGCCCCTCCTGGGCCTGTTAAACACAAAATCATGAGGAACTCAACTGAGAGAACAGGGGCACAAATGAAAAGGGTGAAGAAATGTGCCGAAATCTTGGGTGGTATTTAACTGTGACAAACTGCAGTCACTTTAACCAAGAGTATCTTAATGACCAGCTTTTAGTTACACAACATTCACAAACCATTAGGAAGTTAAAAAAAAACCAAAATCAATTTAATCAAATTGAGATCTGAGAGTCCCAACATTTTAGGCCAACAATTTGCTACACAATGAATAGAAATTTGTGATGATCTTTCAACAACTATTATTTACAACTAGAGGACTTTCAGGACCAAGCTTTTTAATTCAGATGCCACCAGGGGACAGATAAAACTATTTTCCAGAGTCATTGCCTTCTCTAGATCTCTTCCTGCTTCCATGGGAGGAAAGTTTTTTTCAAATTTCTTTGTTTCTCACTAGAAGAAAAAAGAAAAACAAAGCAAACTGGTGACCCTGATCGCTGCTGGGGACAGGATGGTTTTACTCCAGGACTCAGAGACTGATGAGTTCAAGCACCCCTGAGACATTTTGCCAGGTCTTTCTTTGTACATTTAGAACAACTTAAACATCAGAATCTATTTTGTCCTCCTTCTGGAACAAGTGTTGGACACCAGCAGGGTTTAGGAAATTGTTTTTTGTTAGATTGGCTGCTTTATGTTTTGTGTTTACAACCACATCACGTTCTTCTTTATTATTGTTCATGTCTTCCACTGGACTCTCTTAGAACCTGAAAGTATCTTCTACACCTAAAAATACCTTGTCTCTCTTAGATTACAGCTTTTTCACCCTTTTATCTCCTTGTTTGAGGTTGGGACTAGGTGATCTTTTAAGGTCCCTTCCAACCCAAACCATTCTCTGATTCTATGATCAGATTGAAGACGAATCCTTTGTTCTCATGATACATTTCTGAGGAGTTTCACTTGAGTTTTTTTCTAGTCCAGTCCACCAACAAACAAAACTTCAGTCTTCTGGGAAATCCTGTTTACTTAACAGGAAAGTCCTTATACACCTGGCAAAATTTTCCCATCTTCATTATTCTTTCTGAGAGCAATTAAATTTGCTAGAGAAGGAAAACAACAAATCTCTGATAGCTGATTTTCTTTACACTGTTTTTTGTTGGTTTTTTTTTTTTTTCAGGATGAAATAATTCTCAGGACTCTTCCAGGTACCTTGCATGTGTCTGTATTCCAAGTAAGTCACAAAATTAGTTTGTCTCTGATATCTACCAAACCCACAAGAATCCACTGCAGGAGCTTGCTGTCATACACTGAGTATTAGTTGTGCTTTATCTTTTTATACAACAGGACAAAATCCTTTAAAAGCATTCCTTATCTTTGAGATGCTGGGAAGTTCTAAGATTTACATATTTCATTAAAAAAAGAATTTCTCCCTGGCACAATTGTCTTGTGCAAATGTGTTATGAGATCACTAAAAGGGAGCCCTGTGCACCAGTCAGGGCTCATTCAGTAAGATCTCAGGCAAAACCAGGATTTATTCTTTTTTTTTTTTCATGGAGTAAGACTTCATTTGGAACTGCAAAGCAGCCATTTGAAACTCCACCTAATTCTCAAGTGGCATTATGCTCCCACTGAGCTTTAACGAGCCAAACCTGAACTCACAGAAATTCAGGGCTACAGTTTTGCCCATTGCTGGTGGTGCCTGTCTGGATGCTGGCTTATTCTCAGCATTAAACCACTCTGTCTCTCTTTTGTGGTTTAAAATGCTGTATAACACTAGGAAAGAAGCCCAGAAATTAAATGACCACGCAGGGTTTTTTCACAGTGGTCGGGAAGGTTCTTTCCCTTCTTGAGACCTCTTTCAGCAACTTAAAATTGAACATCTCACAGCCACGTCTGCTCAGAACCCGCCTGAAGATGGAACGTGACACTTCTGATCTGACTGCAGTGAGATGCTCTGGGTCTTGCCCAGCCAAGGTAGACTGGTTAAGGATCTGTTCCCAGGAAATTTAAATTCACTTCTTCTAACCAGCATCGGGAAGCCCTTCATTCTTACTTCACTTGCCGGTGTCCTTTCTTGATGCCACCTTTTTCAAAGCAGCAAGAAAAAAACCCAGGCTCGTGTTGCTCATCTGCTCTTTTTACATAAGGTTAGTCCCAGGATGCATCCTCACTGTCACCCTACAGTGGACTGTGAATTTTATCTTAGTCAGGAATTAATTTGCTGGTGCTCTTTTCTGGGTCTTATACCACGGCAGTTCCAGCTTAATTTACTTTCCTCAGTGCCATAAGCACCTAATAACTTTCAGCAGGAACCGTTGCTGCGCTGTTTCCACAAGACATATTTGGATGGACAAGTCTATGTGAACAACACATCTTCATCACCCAGGTACCCACAGCAAATTTCTAGTCTTTTTGTTCATTTTCTGTGAAAAATGGATGAAAATTTTTGTCTTCCACTGTTTATTTTAGATTACAACATCTTGTAGACTTTGCTGTTTCTATTAAATGTATATGCTCCCAGCATGATAAGACCCCGAATTATTACAGTTATGCAAATCCAGTGACAAATAAAGCTAGTCAGGCTGAAGAGAGACCAACCTCAATATGTTTCTCATGAACATAAACCACATTCCTGACCTGTGATGATGCTTACCTGAAGTGGGAGAAAGGCTGCAGGACGCTCCCTAACAGACCATCTGAGAATAAGCCAGTTGCACAAATTAGGTGTGAAGCACAAAGACTTTTTATGAGAAGAGGCAGATTGGGAGAACCAGGCAGATATAAGATTTCAGCATCTATTTCACATGTTCTCTGCCCATTGCTATTTTAATCCATTACTACTTAGAAGCCAGTTTTGTTGATGGGGTTTTTTTAAATGGTGTTTTCTTATTTTCTCACCTAACATTTCACTTAGAAGAAGCTGTGAAGTTATGTATTTCTGTAATAGCATACACAGGCACAACACATGACTAATTTGATGGAAGAAATTTTAAGCAAGCATATTCATGGAGGAGCTTATGTATCCCTCATCTAATATTCTGTAACTTCTCAAAATAGAAATGTATAATGGAGAGACTGATGCAGTCTCAAGCATAGTATTGAAAATGTTACACTATTGTAATTCAATGTCATGTTATCTATATTACTATTACCATTTCAACATTAAGGATGAGTATTCATGATGTCATGAGGAAATACCTATTTTTGCTTCATTTAGTTCCATTTTTTAAATGGCATAAAATGCTAGGTACATTTAATAAAACGAAGGTTGCATTTTCACATTACTTTTTTATAATTACACCTCTGAATACAGACATATGTTATCATAAATGTTAACAAATGTAATAGAGTATGCACTTTACATGTGTATAAGCAATTGGAGTCATGCAGATACATGGGGAGTCAATGCATTATGGTTGTATATAGTTGACAATTTCAGAGGGTGTATGCTTGGTTATCATATTTTTACAGCTCAAATAATGGGTCATTATAGGCAAAAGTAGCTGTAAATTGTCTGGACCATGAAACACCAATTGGGGAAGCACCGCAGCCAAAACATGTAGGACTTCATATGGTACAGTTAATGTAGCTCAAATTATATAACCAAGCTCTTACTTCAAAAGTTAATGAGGTTTGTAGTAAACTACAGTTTAGATTGCTGGTGAAAATTAAGAGGACACTGAGCTATTTCTTTTGTTTGCTAGTGCTCTATAACATACCAACTGCATCAAAGGAAGAAAACACATACAAATATGAGGTTAAGCAGGGAGGTAAAAGGGTGAGATTGGAAATTTGTGGGTTTGCTACTAAAATAACAAAGAAAATTACAATTTTTGTTTTGGTTTAATGAAGATAATTAAGAAAAAATATCTACATTTCTTTAGGCAAATGTGGGAACATACCTTTATAAGGTTCAGAGATGCAAGGATAGGTGAACATTTTTGTCCATAGCTGCATTGAGCACTATGTGCCACAATAGGCTCCCAGCACTAGCTGAGTGCTATCACACATTTACAGATGTGCTGCATCACTGTACACATTCAAGAGCAATGTGGGAATATTTTGGATTGTGTGCAGACTAAAGAGGAAAAAACAGAACTCAATATTTTTCCTTTCACAATTGTCAAGGCTGTTCAAAATGTGTTACTGAATGCAAAAAGAAAACGGAGGATAGGAAGGTTGCAGATGTAAGCTCCTGGCCTGCCGAGGTTCCAGTGAGCATATGGGGTAATGGGAATAACCTTTCCTATTGCCATAAGTGTTCTAGCTCAGAGACCTGGCAAAGAAATGCTCCTGGTTCCCAGTTTGTAGGGAAGTGTGAAAGGACTTGAGCCAATAATGTCCTTGCCTGTGGTGGAGAGGGGTTGGAATGAGGTGACCTTTAAGGTCCCTTCCATCCCAAACGATTCTATGATGATTTAATTTCAACCTCAATCAGAAGGTACCACAGCTGGAGCTTTTGCTTCCTGGTCAAGTCCAACTTGTATCTAAGAAATCACAAACACATAATAAACCTGTTCTCATATGATGGGCCTAATGCACAAGCCTTTTATCAGCATGTGGTTTACGTGACTGTATATTAGCAGGTTCAGTTGTATCTAACTTTTATTTTCACAGAGTTAAGGGCAAAAGTGGAATATAGTGAGACTATAACATCACCAGTGATATCGTAATTATAAAGGGGAAAATAATTCACAGTTTCTTCACATGAAAGAACAGAAAGGCATCAGTCGACATATCTATCAAAAGAGCTATATTGTTATTTAGAGGTAATTTTTCCAGGCTTTTTAACATGAATAATTGGATGCTGCTTAAGCAAATCCTGTGCTTAAGAAAAGTGTGTCATCCCATCCCACTCCACTCTACTTTTGAACCCACAGACAGGTGCACTGATTGACTTCCAAGGTATGTGCAGCTGAACCCAGGTACAGGCCCCAGACCTCCATGGACATACCCTGGGGATTTAAAAACCACAGGCTGGTGTCACTTGCCACGTTACACAAGGAAGCACTGACTGAAGAAAGTAGCTTGGGTTGAGGAGCAGCAGCTCCAGCTGTGATTTCTAGGTTTGCTGGAAGCTGCCTTTGAATAAAGTTTAACATATCAGAGCCCTCTGCAGGACAGGTAGAAACAAATGGGCAACACTACCTTGGGGCCCACATTTAAACAGGGGAGTCCTCACTATACAAAATAAAGACACTATGATTTTGTTGATGCTTTAACAGAATAACATCTCATCTTTCCTGTCAGGGAATGAGTGATAGTAACATGGTACTGTATCCAAATGACAGTTCATCCTTATGAGTAGGACTTTTTGCACATCTTGAATATTTCGTTCAATGTGACTTAACTTCATAATGCTAAAGGCTTTATCAGGAGTCAAAGTAATCCCCAGAAATCCCCATCAGGCAAAAATGCTTGTCAAGTTTAGCTGAGGTTGAGGCTGGACAATGTTGCTTCATGAAAAATGAAGTAATTTTTTGGAGGGAAAGAATCATCAGAAAATTCCTTGGCGTGTCTGAGTTCTTTGTCTTTCATTGGATGTGGTGTTTTCAATCATTGCTTGGCTTTTCTTTTTATGTTTGTTGCAGAAATGTGGGGTTTGTGTCTCTGGTAGTTCGGGCGTACTGTGAGACTTCCCTAAGTCTGTGTCATGCAGTCAGTGACCCATCAAAAAAACCTCACCTAATTTTTGGATCGTGTTGAATTTGGGATACAGACCTTTGGGAGACCTAAAAGCTGCTGGGTTGGTTGTTGCCCCACGTCCCACAGTGAGGACAGCTTTCTAGTATGTCCAAGGACCCTGAAGTGTTCTCTGCAGAGCCAGTGTGGTTGTCCTCATACCAGATCTAGATGCTTGCCATTGTCGCTAAGGAATGGCATGGAATGATGAATGTTCACTGTCCTATCTTTCTCCCTTAAATGGGATTAATAGACTCCCCAGTTCTGCCCTGGAACACTTTTACACCAGCAAGAGCTTTTCATTGGCATTCAAGACTCTGTTTAATTTACCACTTTTTGTTAGTGTTTCTTTATTAGCAATTTACAGAATCAGTTGCTCCTGTGCTCTGACTATGCATTGTTTACCTCATCAAAGAGAAAACCTGGACATGTGAAATGCTAGGGAAGTCTTTCTCTTATAGCACCATTTAAACCTGCAGCCCTGATGCAAGTATCAATCTAATCCACCGTTTTTCCTTGAAACCTGCCTGCACATGTATCCCAACCCTGTGTGGCAGGGAGGAGCCGTCTGAAGTTTACAGCAGACAGCTATGGAATATCAGTACCTCCATAGTCACAAGTTCAACGTCCATTTGTTTCTTAAAGCACCTAAATCCCCACCTTTTATTTAATCAATGCTTCAGCTCTGCATTCAGGGTTATCCCCAAATGATACTAAAAACAGGCAAAGTGAATTTGTCAGGTAGAAAGAGGCAAGTCTGTGTCAACTGTGAATTTTAACTCCCTATAACTGAAGGAGTGTAGGGACACACAACTATTTCTGGCTCTGACTTCCTGCAGTAGGTGGACACCCTCAATTACGTTTGCAGGCCGTGCTGCCCATGTGCAGCTGGTCAGGACATTCTCTGAGATGATGGAGAGGAAGTTTTGCCAATTTTCTGCTGTCACAGAATCTCAGCTTTCATCCCACCAACAGATGTCATTCAGGATTAAAGCTGGGCAAAACAGTGAGATGAATCTGAGCTGTTACTTCTAATAAAAAAAAAGTTATTTCTAATATAATATATATAATAATATAAATATATATTATATATTTTTATATAAATAAATATTTAAAATATGTTCTTTCTAATAGCAAAAAAAAAATAAATAAAAAGACTGCAACTGTGAAACTCACATTCCAACTTTATTTTACTTTTCATGATGGTTTAGCCAAACATAGAAGTAAGACCTTCTGTGGTAGAAACGCAGGGTGCATGTCCTTGGTCTTCAAATAGAAAAAAAAATCAATAGCAGTTCAAAATATAATGTTGGTTTTATTCAGTATCTTTCCATAACTTTTGCATAATTTCACTTCCAAGTCTAATTCCTATACATAACTTGCTCTTAAAAATTAAAATTAAAACCCTCTTTTTTCCCCCCATCACTTCATGTTTAAAGAACCACGAGCATATACAAGCCTCTATATTTGTTCAGTCCTCTCAGTTTGATCTGACAAGAACTCTCTCCATATCTGTGTGTGTGTGTGCACACCATGCAAGGGGTTCAATCACAGTGAAATCCAGCAACAGTCCTTGATGGCTCATTTCAGACATGTCAGTCCCTGGTAATTCTGTCATATTTTCCTGGCCAGAAAGTGTTTTCTTACCAATAAGATTTTTTCTTGCAGCGAGAGACAGAAGACATTGTGGAAGCTGCAGAGAGACTCAGTATCTATGAAAAAATTTGGACACTTGTTAAATTAGATGAAGAAATCACACCTGTACAAACAAGGATTGCTGAAGGTATAATGTCCTGCTTGATCCTTTTCAGATTTGCAATTCCACAGACGCAATCTCAGATTCTTAATCACTTCTCCTTTACAGTCACGGCATTGCTCAGGATCAGCAATTAAAGCAGACACACAACATCAAAAGCTATCCTTCCTCTTGGACCTGCCTTAATTCCAGCACCTTGGGGATTGAAAGCTGGCACGGCAGGCGTGCCAGAGACATTCCCACAACTTGGCTGCTGTGCACCAAGGGGACCATCTTCAGTCCCTATGGACACGTCCAGAGTCAACAGCTTGTGATCCTGGGCAGGCCCCCAAAGGGAGAAGAGAAGGGCAGGGATGCAGGCACAGCCTTTGCCCCCAGCCCAGGGGAGCAGCTGCTCAAACGCAGCCCAGCAGGACTGTCTGTGCTGCTGGGCCCATGGAGGGGAGTTGAGGCACACAGCAGTCAACCTGGATCACCTCCCAGAAATACACTTGTCAGGAACCTCAGTGCCAGTGGGCCCAGGAGCTGGGCCTGGAAATCACCCATCCAGGACATGGAAAGCTTTGAACAACTGTGGCTATCCTGGAATAAACTGTGCCACGTGCCTCCGTTTCTCTTAACAACCCTTGTCCTCCAGAAAGGAGGGTTTGTCCTAGGCAAGACTTTTCCTGGGGAAAAAGCACCAGGGAGTGCTTAAGAGGGAGGAAAACTTCACCTAGCACAGGGAACCAGCTGCACAACAGTTGTTGAATGGCATGCTTTAGGAATGGTACTCCCCAATTCAGTGTTCCCACTGAAACTCCTAACCATGCACTGCTTGCTCCCTCCCCCACTTTCCCCCTGACCCTCCCTGCTGCAGCAGATTGGAGAGGAGAATTGGAGGCACAAAAGGCAAAGGTCATGGGCTGAAAGAAGAAAAATTTACCAGAAACAGCAATGAGGTAACAGCAGGAACAGCAACAATAGTAATGTCAGACAGTAGAAGAAAAGAAACCATTCACAGGGTGAAAAGCCCCAATAACAGACAATACTGGAGCCCTCCCTCTGCCACGTTTTCTTGTCTGGAAGGAACCCTTTAGGCTGTAAAAGAGCCCCTTTCCCCTGCCTCCAGCGAGGATGTGAGGTGCTACAGAATATCCTCCATATCCTAGCCTCCTTACAGCTCCTGCAAATAATTAATCCTGTCCTGGCCAGAACCAGGACATCTAATTTTTCTTGGTTTCATTGGTTTAAGGAAGGACGGAGGTGGAGGGGGGAACAGGTGCCATGACCCATGGGTAGGGCTGTGAGGTCTGTCACCAATTCTCCTCAGGCTGAGCAAAGACACCAGATCAGGGGTCAGGGAACTTGGGCTTTATTGTGGAGTTGCCGTAACTCCAGCAATCAGCCCACTAGTGGGACTCCAAAGGTGTTGGCTGACATGAAATTTGTACAACAGACACCCACAAGTGGTGGTTAACAAGACCATAATTTTGTACAGTACAATTGTACACTACAGCTTCTTTAAGCTCTCAACTCCTCACAAGCAACTTCTCAAAGGTTTATTTTGGTGGAAACTGAGAATTTTTAGCCTGGTAAATTTCCATTCCCCGCAGGCTGCGATAAGCAGATATAAACACATGCAGAAATTTCTGCATGACTCCAACGTCCACCTTTTGTCTACAGTATCAGTTTGCTTTCTGAGTCTTGACAGGATTATAAAAACACAAGTAGAAAAGAGCATGAAATAGTTCTGCTTTGGCTCTTTACATCATCATTCTATTTGAACAGCTTTACATGAGCATCATGTCTCTTGCCAGGCTTTTCTACTGATAGTTATAGTGTTTCTTTAAAGCTGTGTTGCCTAAAGCAAATGGTTTTGAATTTTTATGTGGCTTTGAGTTCAACTATTTTCCCTCTCTCTGCATGTTAATTTCCACTTACATCACTAGGGATCTACCACGGATTACAGTATTTTTCACAGGAATTCACTTCATCTAATTTTAAGCTTTAGGTGCATCTTCTTTCTGGTCAGTTCATCAATACTTACAAATTTCTGCAGTTCGAAATACAGGAGCAAGGTCCTTAGCGGGGCTGACTAAACCTACTGATACATGGCTCCAACAGGGAATACAAGCAGCATAAAGAAGATCCCTGGGAAGCTTCTAGGAAGGGCAGAAATGTGTATGCAGTCCAAACCTCAGGGTTGTGTAGAGGGAGCGAGGCACTGTGTGTATCTCTCCCTTTGCATGTCAGAGCATGTTTCCACTGAGCAGTCGTGTTTCTCACCCTTAGGATCACGGTTAAATATTTCTCCTGAGCATCTGCAAAGAGATTTTGCAGGGGTCTTGTGTGGACCGAGAGAAATTTTCTCAGCATCTGCATCTCCCACATGAAGTATTTTACAGGGGAAATATTACTGCCTCAAAATTCCCCTCCAAATATTTTGCCTTCCAACATTTTCAATTGCAAGTCATCTCCATTTGCGTTTCACAGGTCCCCAGGCTGGGCTTATGGTCCAGCAGCTGTTCTTTATGGCACTACTGCTGCACGAGCAGCTTTCCTCCTTTGGCAGACGGGGAGGAGGGAACTGAAGAGGACGGGGACTCATGGAAGCATTGCCCTCCTACAATCCTTTACACAGAGAACAAGCAGAGAAACCAATGGTTGCAGTGGAAAAAAAATCTGCTCTTCCAGCAGCAAGGCAGATGCTGTTAGTTGTGAACACACAGCGTGCAGCAATAAGCAACAAGTAAATAGCCTGCTCCACCAAGCGTCTGCAATTTGATACGCCACTCTGGGAAAGACATGAAAAGGTTTTGCTGAAATCCATCTGCCTGGGACTGCAAACGGATCATCATTCCCCATCCCTGTTCAGATGGCAGGGGAACAAACTGCCTCGAGGTACAACAGGAAAATTACTTGAAACATTTGGCTGCAGCCCAGGGCAGCGTTCTGAGGAGAAAGAGGGATGGTAATGCTGACATGCTGGGAATACAACACTTTCCCCCAAAAAAAAGCAGCTGGAGTACCACTTCAGTTTGGCAACTTCAGTTTTTTCTTCAAAAGGCTTTTCCACTCCCATGATAGGGCACAAAATACTTTTCTCATGATATTCCATAACATCATTATTGCTTCCATTTTTATATACAAAAAGGTAGAACAGATGTTTTAAAAAAACAAAAAGTCAATTTTTTAAGTTAAGATTTTCTTAAAAATATTTAAAGTGCAAAAGCTCTATCAAAGTATTTTCTTCTAATTTTAGGGAACATCCCCAGCAGAAGACAGTTCTGTACAGACAGTGCAATATGTTCTCCATCCACACACCAGAGAGGCTTTACACCCACTGCCCAAAACAGCTTTCACTCCACAGGAGGCAAGAACTGTGCTTCTGGTAAGGTTTTAATGTGCTATGATAAATGTAATTTAGGTAAACATTTTTATTACCTATGGTAAGTAACTTTCTGTAAGCAAAACTATCATTCCTATTCCTTTAGTCATGTATCTTATTTCCACTACAGGCTTATTCACATTAGGTCAAACTAACACAACATTTCATTCCTGTGCACCAACCCTTAGTCCATATCCCACAATTACATTAAACTGTTGCTTGGTTTTGACTTCTAATAGAAGCTGTGGGGAAATACAACATAACATAGGGAAATCAAGTGTTAATTCTGTATTTTTACAGCTGAAATTAATTTTATTTTTGAGTAGCAGAAGGGGGAACAAAAAGTGGTGATGCATTAGCTCTGCCCATCTCGCTGGACAGATGAGAAAGGAGCTGTTCTAAGACAGGGCTGATTCAAAGGACAAACGTGCTCCCAGGCTGAGGGTGGGTCTGTCAGCTTTTGCAGAAGGAAAAGCAGAAGAAAAAGGAGAAATAGAGAGACCTTCTTTCCTTGAATTCTTAGACGGCCTAAGGGAAGCACCAGACATGAGCTTCTAACACTCAGCTCACAACCACAGATACAGAAGAAACTTCAGCAAACTTGCACCTCTACTTAATAAGATAAATCAATGTCATTATGTCATTTTTATCAGACATGAATATCAACTGGGGAAAAAAAAAAGGCACTACTTAATTTTAAGCAAAACCTTTATTTTAGTTCAAAGGCTTGTTTGTATTAAAAAGTTACTTCAAAATCAAATTCACATAAAATTCAGCATGTAAATAAACTGATGTTGTCATTGGTCAAGATCCATTTCTGAAAGACAAGAGCTCCAAATGACATTTTAACAACCTTGCATGGCAACAGATAAAACTGGGACAGCAGGAGCATCTCTGAGTTCACAGACTGAGGAGTTAAACCGCCCTCATCCCCTTCAGTACGTTTTAAAACACCACCTGCAAACCAGTGCCACTTAATGATTTCTTTACTTCCCATAAATTCACTCAGCAATGATTGAAAAAATCATCCCAGTTTAATCTGTTACTTTACAGGAGTAAATTCTCTTGAGTCTTGTTACAGGCACTGCTATTTTCTGCCAGCAATCAAAGTACTTGTCTTAAAACATTTTCCATACAACACCAACAATCAAGCTACGTTATATACAATTCAATTGTACAATTATCTTTAAAAAATGCCCTTGTACAAAATAGAGGGTTATTTTATTTTTAAAAGAAATCACATGCTAGATTTCAATTACATCAACATTTTAGAAGAATTGAAAAAAAAATTGATAAATAACATTCCAATTCATTAGGAACAATCCTGCAAGCAAGTGCAGAGGTACCTGCACTATATTTAATATTCTCATATGCTTTTTAGGGCAATTTGTGCTATAAACCTCATGTGCGAAGTATGTGAAAAGCTCTTACTTGTGACAACAGAACAGAAGCTACTTAATTAATGCAAGAGTATTTCAGTAAAGTTATTCTACTTATGAAGTAAATACCACAAGGGCATCTCATTTACAGCCAGTTAGACAAAGAACACAACTAGTGACCAGAACACATACATTAGTCAAAAAGTCAAATATATACAAAAATATATTAGAAAGTGGTTGAGTTTAACCACAGGCTCATGTAAAAAATGTTGTTTTAAATAGCAATAGCAAAAAAATAGCTATTTCTCTATCTGCAACAGTACAAAAGGCAACACCTACATATGAGGTAGCAATGCCAAATTAAAAAAAAAACCAACAACTTTGGATTGAGGAGCAATTCCTATATTTTCATAGCATATCTGTCAATACAAATATTTAAATGAACATTTCAATTGTTTGAAGAACTACTACATTAATTTACAAAAACCTTTTTTCAATGAGCATTTTTTTTTAAATTACTGGAAATTGGTTTAGTTACTGATTTCTCCTGTTTCTAAAAAAGCTGTTGCATTTTCAAACCCAAACACTGTACAGAAAAAAAACGTGGAGGCTTTATTATACACACTTGGTAAACGCTATGGTACATTAAGACATAATTTACAAAGATCAGAATAAGCTGACTGTGGTCATTTGATCCTTTTCTATCTAATGTGCATTCACTGCACACTTTTGCTGCTCCTTGTTCAATGCTACAGGCAGCATGAGGGCTCACTGCTCACTTCCACAGCTCTGCCCACAGCCAAAGCAAGTGTTTGTATCATCTACCTTCAGGAATCTGAGCCAGAAGATGGTTACCATCCAGGGCCACCGGATGGGGCACTGCCAGGCAGCAGCTTCAGAGCTCCCCTTGCTCTGTGCTGAAACTGCCTCAAGAATGGGATGGGAGGATGGGACAGCTGTGCCCTTTCGCTTCTCCCAGTTCTATCCCTTAGCCCTCCTGCAGCTGCAGGGCAGGAGTGACCATGTGAGCCTCCCTGACCAAAAAAAATCCCATTAACAAAAAGCCAGGAGGGGAACAACCACCTAGCTGAGCTGTGCCAGCTCCATGCCTGGGGCTGCAGGCTCCTCACATGGGTCAAATCCTCTGCTGCCAGCTCACTGACAAAAAAAGACCCTGCTGCTCCTCCAATTCAGGCAACTACATTGGACATCTGAAGTCAGATGGTACAAGTAACACCAAAAATTGAACTGGATGGAATTTCAGCATTTATTGTATTAAGAAAATAATATATTTTACATCACAGTGCTTAATTAAAAGCAATAAAAAAAAAATGTAAACTCAGAATTCTAGATAAAATTTAGCTTGAAAACTTGGGGCTCCAAGAGTTTTTTAAATTCACAATTTTTTAAGAATTGAAGTCACAGCCAGTCAGTTCACATAACTCACGTATTTAAGTTTACTTGTAAATACCTTTGATGCACTCCAATGTTTGGCCTTTTTTTTTTTTTCTTTTTTCAAAAAAAGCCTAAATGACAAATGACCAAGTGCAAAGGTAAGAGGTATATTTTTATCTGCCAAGAAACTAACTTTAGAAGTAACTTTCCAATCAATCAGGAATCTGGAGTGCTCTAGTAGATGTAAGGAAATATGCGGTATGGTACACGCTGGCAATACCTTTCCCATGCCAAGCCATATTTTTGCTTACAATGATGCTCATCACGTGCTTCTCGATGAACAAGCAAGCAGATGAAATATATCACGTAGAAATACGGTAAAATGTGGTCAAAACCTGTAAAGTAAAGTGAGAAATTCAATTTAGATACAGCAAAAAAAAAATCCAGAGATGTTAGCTGTTAGCAGCATGTATTAAGCCGGTGACACACACTTGTTAAAGACTGGAGCGACATGTTTATGTGCAGATAGGAAAAGACCAAAAATTCCACAAAAAGTCATCCTTAAAATTCAAAGTCACAAAAATCTGCCAACTTCACTCCCAGTGCATGTAAAGCTGGCACATATTTTAGGTTCTTGAATATCAAACCCACACTTTTTCTAGTTTGATCTCTTTTAGCTTTTTCTAGTTAAACCTCTGCAGCACTGAACTGCCTCACACAAGGTTTTCTCTCTTTTGGCTGTGGATGTGAGTCCAGCCTTGCTTGGAGCACAGGAATTGACTTGTAGGTGGAAAAAAACGTAAGTGACCCAGAAATGTGTGACTGCAGCCCAGGAAGCCAAATATTCTGAGCTGCAGCAAGAGAAGTATGGCCAGCAGGTCAAGGGAGCTGATTCTGCCCCACTGCTCTGCTCCCCTGAGACCCCACCTGCAGTGCTGTGCCAGCTCTGGAGTCCCCAGTAGAAGGAAGAGTCACTCATTAACCAAAACTGAGACAGAATTTCACTCCTTTGTGTTTCATGACTTTTTTTTTTTATTGTATTTTGCTTAAAGTCATCCTTGCATGTGGTAGCCCCTGGTGTACAAGCAAACTCTCACTTTTGAGGAACTTCATTTGAGAACACTATGGCACACCCACCAGCCTAAAAAACTTATGGAACAACTAATTAGGAAGGAAGTCCCATAGTTATTGAATGATAAAATGTCAGAAAGATGAGTAAAGTCTATAGTATGTCAAATATACAGCAAGATAGAAAAGGTAAGATGAAAGAGAAAATAGGTGTTGCATTAAATCTATGACAGAAAAATTGGCCATTCAGTGTGTTATAGGGTTTAGTATCCCAAATAATTATCACTTTACATATCAAATCCAGCCAGATGCCAAAACATAAAAGCATTTTTTATAAAATCCACTTCAGTTTCAGAAACTCACCACAGGGTAGGGACCATGCTAGAGCCATGATGATGTCACCGAGATAATTAGGGTGACGAACAAAACCCCACCAACCCGTGACAAGAAGTCCTTTTCCAGTTGCAGTGGGTATAAATTTCAGATCTGTGAATAGGGTATTGTAGTCAATACAACGATGGAAATATATATTTAAATACCACAAAGACACATTGTATAGCAACTGAATAAGAAATGTACTTACTGGCCAATTTGGGATCTGAGGGATTCCTTCGGAAATTATTTTTCTGAGAATTTGCACTACGGAATATGTAATACCCAATACCTGAAAATAAATGAGATTTATTTTGCATTTTCAGTACTTTCCAGTTTTCTTTGCTTCAGTAAAAGCACTAACTCTTATCACTTCACCCTTTTCCTCAGAGATGCAACTGATACTTTCTGGTTTACAGAATTCTAACAAGACAGAAGCAACATCAGAAACCTGCACTCCATATGCTCTTACACCTTACTGACTATCTTTAAGATTTTGGAGAAGCTTCATTTTCACATCTATTTTTTACATTTGTATCTGACATAGTTTATTCATGTAACACTGAGTGTGAAATTCACATAAAGGTGATATGCTGCACTTTGTAAAACAACAGCTCTATTAGCAGCCCTGTATTTTGCTTCAGTGCCTACTCCATAAACTGAACAACTATTTACAAGCTCACAGCAAAAAGAGAACCAGACAATGAACTATCTAACTTTGAAATTAATTTCCCCCATCATTTTCACACAGCAGCTTAAATTTGCTTTTACCAAGACTGTACTGAGGAAAGATGATCACAATATATTTCAAATACAGATGTTCTTTAAGAAGTAAATCCCAAGAAAAACATTAACTGAAGATGAAAAAGTGTTGTTGTATTTCTCAGTATTGCACATGTTAAGTTGTATGCCTTTTTATTTTTTTCCAAGTGTTTAAATTCTTTGTCATGTCTACAAAAAACAGGTGGGTTTTTCAGGTTTACTGTTCAGGTAAAAGGGACAAACTATAAGGCTGTGTTAGTGCAAACTTAAGGTCATCTAAAGAGGAGACATAAGATCCTTTCTCAAAGGACTCAGCTAGAAAAAAATGTTTTCCTTTGATATGCGTCTTTAACTTGGGCATCAGGGAAGGAGATGCAAACACTGAACCTAGGGAAAAAGTAAAGCACAGCCAACAAGGTACTGACTTCTTTTTTGAGTCGCTCACAGTCATCCAGATTAACAGATATGTTTTAAAGTCAAATTCAAAACATTTCAAGTCACTTAACTCCAGAGAGCATCCACTTAAAGATGCCTCTCAACAGAACAATTAGGTGTTCAGAGTCTCATCTACCCTTCATTTAATAAATATATTCTTTGCATTAAACAGCAGCCAGGCACATGCTTCCACCAGCTCTAATACAGAAAATAAGAGCACTGCATTTGAGCTAAAGCTCCACCTCACATCTCAAAGAAACAAAATCAGTACTAGGTTGTAACTAACAGTAACAGTAACACTTATTGTAACTTACAGTTCACAATAGTAATTGCGGCAGCAACAGGCCAAGAAATCACCATAGGATGTCCCACTAAATAGAAGGCCTGCAGACTGTAGACAAATGGAACCCACACCAAATCTCCAAATGCCAGCATGAATCCAAACCCATCATGGGTAATATCCATTGTAGTCAAAACGGCTTCCTAGAAACAAGGAGGAAGGAATTTAGAATTTAAAAAGCCTCCTTCCTTTGACACTGCACTCAGAAATGCTAACACAGTTTAACAAGATTGTCATTTACCTCGTTCCAAAGAGCATCCACCACATACAGAAGCTGAAAGCTGTTCACAAGTATCATTGACAGGGATGGCATACTTAGATTGTGTATCTTCATCTCAGCCAAGAGCATTGCCAAGTTTATAACAACCTAGTTTAGAAAATATTTTATTTAAAAATTTCCTTGTTCAAGTGGTCTTTTCAGTTACACTGTAGAACACTTTAACACGGATATTTTTAACAATAGATTTAAAAAAAATAAAAAGCCACCATTTCCAACTAACCACACTTCCAAAGCCATATAACCTCAACATAGGAATACTTAAAGAAAGGTTTTCATTTCCCACAAAGCAAAGAAGCTAGAAATTTCCCTAAAGTGAATAAAACTGGTCATTAAAAATCTGGTAATGTGGAAATGTTTTTCAGTACTTCCCCCCCCATTTATAAATATACATAAAATCCTTCATATCAACTATATATATAAAAACCCACGATCTCGGTGTAATATTTAAGCAAATAAAATAACTAGGATTACTGACTCACCCAGCCAATTAATCCTGGACGCAACTCACAGAAGTATTTAAGGTCAAAATTGCCAATACGAGGGTTTAATTCATGTCCAGTAAAAAAATCATAAATAAAATACCCTGCAGATAAGACACAGCCTCCGTTAGCAATACTATTAACTTTTATCTGCCACTACACTCAGTCCCATAAATAAGATCCTACTTTCCACTAACGCTCTCTCATTACCAATTTTTAAAAGTTTTTATACTGGGGAAAAAAAAATTGAAGAGTATATGCAAAATACAAAGCAAAATCCATCCACTTTGTATTTTAAGACGCCCAAATATTTTATTTATTAAGAGGATTAAACACTTTAGAAGTTACTATTGGCTTATTTCTCCTTGACACCTGTTCCTTATTTTCAGCCTCATCCTGAAGCTCACATCACAGTCTCCAAGAACATCATCTTATGCCATTAATTAATTCTATTTTCCCTCCTATTTCATTGGTTTTTTTCTGGGAGAAAGAATTCCTTTAGCAATGATTATCTGTCCATTAAAAGAGACGAAGAAGTAAAATGCCTGGACTTCAAGATAGCCTGGACTGAGTTTGCAAAAAACAAGCACTTTGCAGAAAACTTACAGAATGCTACTATGGTACTTGCAGAGACTAGAACTGCACTTTTGAAGAAAATAAAACTATGATTATTTCCCTTCACACACATAACATGCACTGACCACAAAACTAAGGGTATTTGAATACTTCATTGTAATACACTGAGTGTTCTGCCCATAAACATCCTTTCTCAGTCACCCTTAGTCATTGATAAAGGCAGTTCGATATTCAGTGCTAACAGACTTTTCAATCTATCCTTTGTCCTACAAAAACATATGCATATAATTGATACTTTCTAGGCAGGTAGTCTCATGGCTGAATCAAAATCTCTTTTGAAAACTTCACTCAGCTAAACAGAATTTCAAAGCAAATGGCAAAATAAAAGTTTAGAAACACACTGCAGTTTCAGGTTCTGTACCTGACTTCCCAATTTACATTTTTCAGGGTTTTTTTTGCATTCTCAGCTGTTTCAAGAAAAGGCAGGGGCACTATGAAGCAAACTACACAGGCTTCTCAAACAAAAAAATCCTGAAAACTGAAAAGAAGGAACTGTCCTCTCATCACAGGGGACTAGATATTATTCCATAGAAAATCCAACTAAAATTTTAAGCATTTTACAGTATCCAAGTGAGAACAAAAATTTGCCAGTTAATTTTTAATATTATCTTTACGTTTGTAGAAGCTGAAAGTCAAAGTATTATATTAACAAGCTCTAAATCCTAGCCTTTAATTCATAAAAATGAAACTGTAGCAGACAGTTGGAAAGAAGTTATCCGAAATATTTTATAACTCACCAGAATTTCCACTTGGTGCTAGTTCTTCCTCAGGTGCTTTCAGGGACCGAACATACAGATAAATGCTCAATGCCAAAGAAAAAGCTGCAGCTGACACTGCAAACTGCATGAAGTGATCATACAAATAATGAAGTTCAAACTGAAAGTATAATAAAATTCCAATAGCTGCAGCAGTGAAAATAAAAGCATAAAACCCTAAAGGATGTAAAAGAAAGACATATTAGCCAAAATAAAAAAAAAAACCTTTCTAGTAGAACCTCCCCAAGCTATCTGCATTTTCCTTTTTTTCCAAGATTTGCCCATATTCCAATAACGCCTTACACATCCCAAGCTCTCAGTCCAAACTTCTGAGGACAAGAGGCAGGAACACTCTGAGCACTCTTACATTTTTCATAACTCAGGATCTAATTTCGGGTTGTAGTGGAAAAATGGACACCGACACTACTAACTGATAATAGCAAGTCACGTGACAGCTCAGATAACCACGTTTTCATCTTCAAGTTTTCATATATAACTTGATACAGATAGCAGTTGCTAAACTATTAAGTAACTATCAAGTCAAAACTTGAACACAAAACTTTGTACCCTTTGAGAGTATCAAACCATGTGGAATGGATTAATACCCTAATATGAGCAGGCAATTCCATACTGCTCTCATCAAGGGACCTTCTATAAACTTGTTCACAGGGTCACAGTGGTTGAGGTTAGAAGGGACCTCCACAGATTATCTAGTCTGGTACCTCCTGATGTTCAGATGGAACCTCTGGTGTTTCAGTTTGTACCCACTGCCTGGCACTGGCCATGTACCATCAAAGGTATGAGATAACCTCAGTATGACTCACTTCTGCAGGATATAATTCCCCCTGTTTCTGTGATTTACAGCCCTATTCTGACTTTAAAATGGTGCATCTTACCAGACTATGTTAAACCTTAACTATTTAATTTAATGTTTGGATACCACTACTACCAGACAATGCCCTTGAACTGACTATAAATCAAATAGGAAGTCTGGAATACCTGCAAAAGCATCAAAGTTCACGTTCCTATTAAGGCCAGAAAAAGCAGGACTGCTGAAGTATGTTAAACCATACTCTTGAACTAGATGAGAAACTTGTCTTATTCATAGGAATCGAAATCAGTTCTAATTAAGGGCTCTGAACTGTACTGTGACAGGCAGGAATAAGAACATCTTAAATCACAACATACTTCTCTAATTAGTCTGTAAATCACAGACATCCACGATGATCTAGACACAGGGGATGGGATGTCTTCAGATCACTCCTCCTGAACAACAGTCTTTGTCACATGAGCATCATTAACACTTCCTGACAGACAACTCCCCATTTAGCAAGGAATATGATAGGAGTCACAACTGAATGCAGACCAGGTGCCCTGCATAGTGTAATGTCCTGCTCTTGGGGCAGTTAGTTCCTGATGATTACTGACCATCTCCTTCCACGAAAAGGTTCACCCTACTTCATAAAATATCGACAACACATACAGTTTAACCACAGAATGTATCTTTCATAATTTGTATTTTATGGTGCTGAGCACTGCAAATCACATATTGGAATCAATCTCAGAATAAGCAACTGCAACATGCTTACCATTTATCCGGTACTGTAGTTTCTTTCCATTTGAAAGAGGCAGGCCTTCTACAACCTAGGAAGAATAAAATACTAGTGTTCAACAAAGTACTTTTCGGGAGCACTGGTGGGGGGAGGAAACCAAGTACTCCGCCAGAAAGACATTCACATCAAGGTAACCAGTTGGACACAATCAAATCTGAGGATTGTGCTAAAAAAATGTACCTTAGATATCAAAAGGTTAACCGTTTCAATTAAAAAATTTTTTAAAAATAAATCTCTTCCTAACCAGCCTCAAGAAAGCAGAGCTGCTCCAATTATTGTAAACTACTTCAGTGTTCCTTCAGAATCTGTCAGTAGCCCTAATGTCACAAAAGAAGGCAAAAGAGCCCAATATACATATGGCTAGAATGGTTTACAGCTTTGTGTAAGTGAAGATTATATTGTAAAATGTTGGATATCCGTAAGAAACTGAGTATCAAACAGTTTGTGAATTTAAAAGTCAGATACCTGAAATTCTAGAATTCTATCAAGTTTTATCCATGCTTTGATCTGAATGCCTATATAATGCTTTCTGCCTCTTCTGCTGAAAGACTCTGAAATGCACGAATTCTTAAAAAAACTGTGCTGTTTTAAGCTTACAGAAATCTGCAGTAGCCATATCCTGCCTTATTATGGAAAATTAATTATTTGCTTTCAAATTTGCTGCATTAAGAACACACCCCACTCTCCAGCCCAACGCACAGATCAGTTGCCCATAAAGCCCCAGTTGCTACCAAACAGCCTACCTTTCCAATCGGCAGCAAGTAAAACAGAGCTTGAAGGAAAAACCACAGGACAAAAATACCAAACACCCTCGTCTCCCAAAGACTTTCAAGTGCTGGGAGAGGAGGGAAGTTCACAAGACTGGGGTCATCTTGTTTACACATCAACAGCAAGTAGAATACAGTAGCAGGCAGGAGAAATATCAGCATGAAGGTCCCTGTAAACAGACATCATGGAATATTAGAAGATAAACATAAAAAAACCCCAAACAGTTTCAATCCCACTAAAAAAAAAATCTCAATATTTACTTCACTAAGAAAGAAAAGGTTGTCTGTCTATTCCTGAAGCAAGACAGCAGCAATCTCTTGTCTCATAATGGGACAGACATTTTTCTCACTTCCATACAAGGTCATCTACTGAAGGATCACATTCACTGCATACCCTTAAAACTGGTCGAAAAACTGTATGATGAATACTTTACTGTCAAGTTCAAAGCACCTAAGTTTCGAAAATCTAAAACCTTTGCTAGTTACTTCTTAAATTTAATTCAGAAATACTTAGATCTCACTGTGCAAGAGATCGTACAAGATCTTCACTGTATTCCACATGAGAACCAAGGTAATAATGGTTCTTTGACTGCCATCATACCAAGTGAGGCACTATCATACCACTCTGAACTCTGCAAACCAGGGTCCAAAACCCTGGGAAAACTGTTCTCGACATGACAGTACAGTCAGTAAGCAAAAAACCCCACAGAACAGTACTAATTTTCAACTATTAAAAGACAGTTTGCACACATACCAATTCTTCCCCCAAACTCCAGCTCCTTTGTTTTCGATGGCACTTTCTCAATTGTTTTTACTGTCGTAAAAATCTTTTTCTCTGAATATATCTCATCTTTCTTCTTTTCATCTTTCCTTGAACGCAGGCTGTACTGTTCAAAATGCTTTATTTCCAGGTCTGGTTTTAACTTTTGCTGTTAATGAACAAAAATAAGTTACTACAATGATTCCCAGTGATTTCAGCTTATTTTACTCCAGTATTTTATATTTCAGAAGACATTACTCACTATAAAACACTAATGTACAATGTCTTCTATACAGTACTTAAGTTTATGCATTCACATGAAGGGACTGCTAAAAACAGTCATTGTGATCACCTATGCTGTGATTTACATCTCAGCAGCAGTTCCAGTACAGGTCATGCATTCCCGCCCTCCTCCTTTCCCTTCTGCAATAACCCTGTGCATTAACTGACAGTCAGGACTAAAGAGTTGATTTGGCTGAATTTAAAACACTTTCTACAGTCAAATATTCACACTGTAAAAGCATCAGAATGAATATAAGAGATGGTTCGACGGAAAAAAGAAAACAAACCAAGAAAAATGAATGTTATGCAGCTCTAGTATTTTTTCCTTCCCAATTTCATCTCCCTCTTGCCTGAAATTGGTTTGCTGGACAGCAAATTTACTTGACCTCAAAGTTTTATGTTGCATTCTATTTTTGCTTGATTACTGTAGTGCCTTTGTCTATGAATTTCTGAGATAGCTAAGTCAGAATGCAAGATAAAACTAAGAGTAAATACAGTGTTCATACCTCCAAGATTATGCAGGATGTGTCATTTTTCTCCGTGTTTTCAGGTTCACCGTTGTACCTTTTGGTGTTATTCTCACTCGGCTTCTGGTTAAAAGGAGAAATATAATTTTAGCTTTCTGAAAATAAAAGCTGCATTAAGTGTGAGTATATTATGAATAATTAAGAACACTGTCTAGTTTTGTTTTTTTTTGGCAACTGCAACTGCTCTGGTTTTCTCCACTGGAAAACAAGTGGGTTCAATATCCAAAGTACACAGTTTCAGTTCACAAACAAGTAAAGGAAAAGGTTGGGGTTTTTTTTAATAAACTATGAAATCAAGAGAGAATACAGCTTCTGAGTTACTTTAACTTATCATTAGGAACTGCCAAGCACAAAATACATGTCTATTTCATAATGCTAGTGGCAAGCAGAGGAAATTTCAGTGTCCTGTACATTGCACTGCTCTGCAGGACTGCGAATTGATTTTCCATTAAATATCTTTGAAGAAATAAATTGTCTTACAAAAATTCTTTTAATGAGCCTAGCTTACAAAACTCTGGGAAGACACAACTCATGTGTTCTGTTTCATTTCACCCTAAGCTCAGTTGAACAGGACCAGGTTAACCCAGTTGTACAACAACCAATAGATCAAACCTACTCCTCAATTAGAAGCCATGAGAAAAAGACAAAAGATATTTTAACCTTTTTGTCCCAAAAGGTTTAAGAAGCACAAAAAACAAAGTGTAGCTGCTGGGTACAAACTACTTAAAATGAGCAGATGGTCCACAGGCCATGCACTGGGTCACACAGCTCAAAGCAGTTCACCAAAAAAACAAAAACCACAGCAACTTCAGTGCCAAAGAGTGCTTTCAATAGTAGCAATTTACTGAACTTATCTATTTAGTTTAGATTGATCTAGTTTAGTTTAGCTGAAACCCAACTAAAACCTGTCTATTTTTAACAGGTCAGTAGAAGAGACCTCCAGTTCAAGGGACTGTGTCTCGGACAAGTGAGAAGCTATCTCAAGGGCTCAAGAGGCAGAAGAAATGCTGTTTGTTTCTTAATAAAGAAACATCACCTCTACTGTTCTTCACTTACAGATCACCAGAATAATTTTTAACACTCATTCTAATCTTTGCAAAAATGCCAAGAACAAACCCAATAAATTTCAGTTAAATACCAGATATTTGATAAACTTTGAAATCCTTACAGGTCATTTTCATAACGAAAACGGTTCTGCAACAGTATCAATCAGCAAGGCCATATTTAAATATTCCACATTTGAATTCTGCAACAGTTCTCACAGACTCTTCATTACTATTGTAATCAACTGTATATGATAATAGAACTCATTTTATTTAAACTTCTAATACCTACCTGCTATGTATTGATCAAAACATCTTAAAAACAGGTTGGCTAACTTCCTTTGGCCCATTTCACAAGTGGAAGCACATGGTTAACAATGATTTAATATTAAAAGATAAAAAGAATTTGTGTGTGTTTGGATTCTAAGAACTTCACAGCATCAGCAAATTCAAATGGAACTTGATAACGTAAGTTTACATTTCACTAACTTCCTCAAACTCTGAAAGCCAGAAACCCTATTTTCAAAGAAAAAAAAAAAGGCAGTTCTCAGATACACTTTTGCAGCTAATTATGTTGTTCAAGGAACATGACCTACAGGTGGCTTGATAACCCAGTAAGAATGAAACCAATCTTTCACAAACAGCAAAAATGTCGGTTTAGAAAAAAATCTGGCAAACCCACACACAAAGAACAAACAAAATTAATACCGCTGGTAGAGCTATGCTGGTTTCCTGAATGGTTTTCTTTTTGTCGTCTTTGTGTTCTCTGCTTTGGGAAGAAGAACGACGTCTCCCTCTCCCTGGCCGACCAGGGGACCTGGATCGAGATCTGCTGGTGCTTCTTCTGGAGGGAGAACTTGAAGATGACTGGCTCTTCCTGTGCTTGAACGACGACTGAGACTGAAGGAAAGCAGAGGAGAAGGCAAAATCTTATCTATATTCCAAAGAATAATTTTAGAAACAAGGTGGGTTTTTTGTAACAAGGACCCTGGCATACAGTTCTGTAGATTTATCTCTAATTTTCTTTACTGATGCTGTACAAAGGCTGTTAAAGAGCAACTGCAACATACTCATTTTGCTGGTAACTCCCAAACAATCCTGTCCCAGGTCCAACTGCTGCTGACAATTCCTATCAGAGCAACAGAAATCAGGATATGGATGTAAGCTACCAATGTGAGCACCAAGCTCTTAGGCCTCTCAATCCTTTTCATAAGGAAATGAATTGATAGTTGTCTCTTAAGCCCTAAGAGACTGCTCTCTCCTTTCCATATTTCCATTACTCAGCTTTATTAATGCATTTGACATAGCAAGATGTCATCATCTAAGGCAACACAGATCAAATCAACCTTAAAAAAATCCAAGTCAGCTAAATCATTTACTTAGATGCAATAATTAACTTTATACACAGTTTTCCACAGAAGTATTGTTTGATTTTTCTGTTTCCCATGTAACATTTCTACAATGCAACTTTTATAATGCGCAAATGTTTCATGGCAACGAAAGGCTTTTCCTCAGCTTGAGTTTGCTAACCTGCAAGCAGGAAGCAACAACAAATTAGGAAGTCCTGAAGCAGTGAACACAGTTGATCACCTCAAGGTAGAAACATTTCGGTTCCAAAATAAAAGGCCAGTAACTGGGCATGCACAATGCCACCAAGAAGTGAAACTACAGTTCACATAAAGACACACAAGTCGGCTTTGAACTTATGCAGGTTTCAGAACAGGCCACAAAAATCAACTGCAGTGAACATACAAACAGGGTTTTTTTCCTCATCCATGATTACATTTTAAACTGAAGTGAAAACTGAAATTTGCTGTTTTAAAGGCCTTTATTAGTCATAAAAATAAAATAATAAAGATATGTAAAAAGAAAGGAATGTGCTCACATGCATATGACATGAACCTTTCTCAAGAGTCTTTAAATGTCACAAATACAGTAAAATACCTTGTGGAGCCTTTGAGGACCTCAAGCAGTGCAAGCTATTAGCAGATGTTTAAAGTAAGTGCTTAAAGGGCACACACTATTTATATTTACAATGATCCTTAACTACAGGTTTTCATCTGTTTCTAAATTTTCTTATTTAGAGGTGGAAAAACGTCAAATTAGCATCAGCCCTCTGATTACTGCCTTTATAAGGTACCCCAAATGGATTTTTCATGAAGAATCATTGCTAGAGAGTTCCCAAAAGATCAGATTTGGTTTTCCCCAAACACAGCACTTTTTTTTTTTCAACATAAAGCAAACAATCACACTTCTTTAAAGATGGGGTTTCCGAAGTTAACTACCTGAGATGTCACACAGGAAACAGCTAATATTTAGCACCAAATCCTTGAAGACACAGTTAACAAAAACCTGTAAAATGACTATCCAATCCAAAGTTGCACTTTTAGCTACATCACAAAGTCAGTGTAATCTTCCACTAGAAACACTGATACTTACATACACGAGTACTCACCCTTATATCACTTTCTTTCAATGCAAGTTCAGTTCCATCTTTGTACTTGACAGTATAAAGATGAGCAACATCATCATAACTGGTCACTTGTACTTCATAGTACAGGACACTTCCTGGCCAACGGCCCATCACCACCTCGCCATCAGCATACTTCCGGCTTGGCATTTTCCAAAGAGAATCCCTAGAAAATAAATAAGTCAGTGCATACGACAGCTAAACATTTGGCTTAATTTCCCCCTACTCTCTTTCTGTATCATTCAGGCTGGAAAAAAACAACTCTCTACTTTAAACAGAGAAAAAGTTGTGTGATAAGAAAACAGCAATGATCTATTTTCCAAATAGAATGAAGACTGAAGATACATGTTCTGGAAAAGTGTTCAAATGTATTAGACCAGTACTCAACTATGATATACACCCTCCACCACCAGGCAGAGCAAATATTTAACCAAAATTACATAATGTAGCTCATCTTATCTAGAGGACAAAATGCAAATTAGATGGTACTTATGAGTCCTCTAACCCGCTTTCCCTGTGGTTCTACAGACATTACAGACATGATGATTTCTAAACATTAAACATTTCCAATCTTTTCAAAACTTACAGCCACATTACCTATTTTTTTCAACTTATTATGCCAAACATTTGAAAGTTAGGAAACTTCAGAATTTAGGTTCCTGTCTGGGTAGAGTTATTTTCTCTTTTCCATCTATTTAGCACAAGGCTTGTAAAGCCTTTTGCAGGGGCCCATAGGAAAACAAAGTACAGTATCAGAGCCATCACACAGTAATCTGAAAAACTAAATTCTATCCCCCTTTCAGCATCTTAAGGTTTTTACTTGATGTTAGCAAAACATGGTGCAAGTGACTACTACCATTGGTTCACCACACCAAGTGTTGGAAAAACCCCACAACTACAACTTAGAGAAAGTTGGTTTTAAATGTTAAGTCCTGTATGACTGTTTGTAAAATGCCTTATATTGTGTCATTGCCTTCTGAAAATAAATATCCAAAGCAGAACATACGTTTAACCTGAACTTCATAGTCTCAGATCTCACATATCAAGTAAGGCTACCTTAAAAGTCTAAGATAAAACATATACCAATGTATATATTACCATCATCTGTACAGTGAACACAGAAACTTAGAATGGATGGGGGCAGAGGGACAGGACACAAACAAACCAACAAACGTTTTTGTGTCAAAGCATTTTAACTTGTTTGCTATAAATAAGATGTGATGCCACATAAACTGAGGTGAAAGCAAATATTTAACTAGATACTCATTCATTACACATTAACTAACCTGCAGGGAAAAGTCAGATTCTTGGGGGATGGGGCTCAGTGAGGTTTTTTAATCAACATCTGTTCTGGCATTTTCTGAAGCTGCTGCTGTTAAGATTTTACACCTGTGTAGCTCTCCAAGTCAAAGAAACAAAAAACTCAGCGAAACTCCCTCATATGGATTTTACTGCTAATATTCCTAACTGCTTCAGAACAGAAACATCTGGCCATCTCCTCTGCTGTAAAACATTTGAAGGAGAAAAAAAGAGTTTTAAAATTTGATTTCACTAACACTTGCCAGTTGGAAAAATTATCAGAGTTCTAGTCTATGCTTGTAGGCACATGCTCTTCCAGCTCCTCTGTCTTCTAACAAGTGTTTCTCGTCCCAGTTTCCTGTTAATAATGTCTTATTCTTTCTGAATTCCCACTCCTTTGTTTTATCCCAGTCAGCTTAACCCACTCAAATTCATAGCCTTGTTTCTGATGACTCCATGAAATACAACTTCCATATCTTCATTTCAAATTCGTCATTCTCTCCTTATCCCTCCCGCTCTTTGATTCTTTCAGGATTTCCTGTCTTTTCTGCCCTTGTTCACCCAAACATTTCCAGTTCCTCTTTGCCACCTCTGGGCTCGAGCCTGATCTCAATCCTCATCTCTGCCTCCTTGGCCAATTTTCTCACCCAAAAGACACTTCTTCAGCAGATCCATGTCTACTACTGCTCTTTCCCCAGCCTCCCACAGTTACAGCTTCTTCCTCCTCTTCCATAAATAGTCTAAACACCGATCCTCCAGCTTTCACCAGATGTCATAACCTCACACATGACTTCATTTCCTCTCTGGTGTTGTACTTCCTGCACTCCAGTCAACTGTTTCTTCTCTTGACCTGGAGCACCTCAGCCATCATCTGTAAATTTAGAGCCTGACCAGGACAAAGCTGGTAGATCCTCGGACAAAGGTGGGAAATATAAAATCTTCGGAGGGTAAGTCCTTTTTGCAAAAGGGAAACATTTTTTCAAAAGCTGTTATCAAGGACATGTACACTGATTTTTACAATTTTTAACAACCACTTCAAAATTTAGATAAAATTTCACAGGGATAATGAAATGCAACTCTCTGCTAGACTTCAACAGTTTTGTATGCAAATATAAAGACAGACAAAAGAAAAGGTAACCTGATGATTTAATTCTTGTGAAAGGCAGGAAGACTTTCCCCTCCTCCAAAGGGGTTCTAAAAAGGAGCTGGTTAGTTTGAAGCAATTGAAAAATGTGGCTGAAGAACCTGTAGCTAAATCGATTCACCCGATGTAGATGTGACTGATATGAAATTCCTGAATAATAAATTTAAGCAAGCGCAAATACTATGTTCTGACTCAAAAGTAATGAACAATCTTATTAATGGGAAAACCTAAGTATTTTTCAATTCTTTTCCTTAATTATTAAAGCTTAATAATAAGCTCAATCATTAAATACTAAAAGAAGTAAATATAAATTCTTACCATAGCAAAAGTAACCACCATGTTCTGCACCCCAGTACCTCCTGTGAAGGAGGTGTACAATCCTCATTCCTGCTATCCCACTTCAAAAAGCTACACCTTTTAAAGTCAGCCTTCATCTGTTCAGATAACAGACAAGATTACTGACATCAAGAAAAATAAAGACAGGAAGTCTTTAAAAAAAAAACACACCTAAGAGATTACATTTTGAATTTACTGCTCTTTCAAGATCTACACACACCCCTGATAATTTTCAGAGTATCAGCTGGCGTCAGCCTAATGTTCACAATAGTCCTACACAAGACTTTCAATTCACAGGGCTTCAAATTATGTATCCAAGGAAAATTATTTCATATGATGAACCCTGTGCTGTACAGACATCAGATTGCAACTATAGTTACTTATGAGATGAAGTTTGTGTTTTCTGCACCATTATCATTTTCCTTTAGAAACCCAGACTCAAAGGGAAATGGAAAAAAGAGATTTTATATCCTATACCAAGCAAGATAATTAACACGAAACTCCCTGGAGGTTAAAAGTTGGCCAAGAAGAAAAGTTACTGCTGACTCAACCAAGAATGAAATAAGTAAAGAGAAACATGGCTGAGAAACATATTAACCCACGCATCCATTTCTGGTCTATCTTAGTGGCTCTCTCTCTAGAGATGTGGAAAGATATTTCACTGTGGAGAAATAAGACTACCAGCTTGTAGCCACTTGAAGATCATATCCCATCATCAGACGTTGGGTACACAGTTTTAAGAGTAAATAAATAAACACTAAACAAGCTTTCCCTCTTCAAAGATCAAAGTTCATACATAGTCAGTGGTACCACTTACTAATTCCGACACCTCACCAGTGGTAGATAATGTTCTTTATCTCAGAGGAAGGAGCCATTTGAACGCAAGAAGAAATGCAAGAGAATAAAGAGAGCACTGACAGTCGAGGCTAATGAGACACAGCCTACACGGAAAGTTGCTACTGACTTCACCAAAACAGACTGAGCTGTGCACGACCCTTCCAGCATCTCCACTACACTCTCCACATTTCCAGCTCTTCACCTCCAGACGGCGGAGACACCTAGCCCTGTCCGAGCCAAATCAGCGCCACCACTACAAACAAGCACACATCAGCCTCAACGCAAAAATAACAACCCATCAACCCTGGGGCTGAGAAACGAGGGATCTCCCCTTTAAAGAGGCTCTCCAGCGGCAGCACGGCGGGGACCCGCTCTCCCCGCACAGGAGGCTGCGGGGCGGCGTTGACAGGAAGGGACCCACGTGCCGGGCCAGGCCCGGCCCCCCGGCCCCGCCCCGACCGCGCTCCCGGCCCGGGCCTGGCGCGGGGCCTCCGCCGCGGGGGAAGGGAGGGAGGGGCCGCACCGCCCCTCGGCGGCCTATCCCGGCGCAGGGCCCGGCGCGGCGGCGCCGAACAAAGCGGGGGCGCCCGGCCCCGGCACCCCCGAGCCAGCGGCCCGCGCCGCTCCGCCTCCAGAGAGGCCCGAGCGCGGCCACGGCGGCGGCGATCGGCGGGAGCGCTTCCCCGCCGCGGGGAAGGCCGCGGAGGGAGAGCCATTGGGAAGGGGTTGGGGGAGGGGGGGGGCTGTTATCCCGGCCCGCGCGCGGCGCCATGGCCGTTACCTGGATGCGGCCCGCGCGGGGCCGGGCCGGGCCGTGCCGGAGGCGGATCCGCGGAGCGGCGGGAGCGGGGCGGCAGCGGGGCCCGAGCGCGCGCCGCGCTGCGCCGACGGAACAACCGCCCCGCCGAGCGACGGTTACGGCCGCGCGCACGGCCCCGCCCCCTCGCCCGCCCGCCAACCGCGCCCATTGGCCGGGACGCGCCGTTTGAATCGCGGGGTGGCCGCACGCCATTGGCCGCGCGCGCCATGGCGCGGTCCGGCCCCCCTCCCACCCTCCCCCCCGCGCCGCCTCGGGGCGCGCGCACGGCCCCGCCCCACCGTGAGGGTGGCGATGGGCGAGTTGAAACCTCTCCTCGCCCCCACCTTCCCCTCACGGCGACCGGGGGAGGATGGCGAGGAGGGAAGGTTGCTGTCGCTGTGGCCGTGGCGGTGAGGGCAGGCTCAAGCCGCCTGCGCCACGCAGGTCGCGCTGCGGGGTAGTAAACAAAACCCCCGTTTTGTTTATAGAGCACTCGCTGTCCAGCCGCCTCAAGAGCCGCCTCCGGCACCGCGAGTGCTCCTGCGCTGGCCGAACAGCTCCCTCCAGCATTCAACAACGCCAAAATGTAGTAAAAAGGCAGTAAACGTACTTCTCTCTCAAAAAAAAAAAAAAAAAAGGGGAGGGGGGGCAAAGCGGAGGCGGCGAGACCGCGAGTGTTCTTACACTGACCGAACAACAGGCTGTGCTCCCTCCAGCACTGCACTTCCAGCATTCAGTAAAGGCAGAATGCGGTAAAAATGCGGTATAAAGACACTGAAAACACCCCCTATCTCTCTCCAGAGAAGAAAAAGGGGAAAAAAAGCGGAGGCGGCTTTTGAGGCGGCGAGACCGCGAGTGCTCCCACACTGACAGAAGAACAGGCTGTGCTCCCTTGCACCTCCAGCACCCAACAAACCCAAAATGTGGTAAAAAGGCAGTAAAAACAGCCCCTCTCTCTCCGAAAGAGAAATAAAAAGCAGCAGCGTGTGTTTACCCTTGTCTTTTTGAGGCAACTTTTCCAGAAAGGCCATTCGAGTTCCTGACCAGATTTTGAAATCAGGAAGTCTAAGCAATATTTGAGATGAAAAATGGGTTGTGAAAAAGTTAACACATCGTCCTTAACAGTGAGGTTTATTGTTCAAATAAGTAGTTTCCAGTGTTGGGATCTTAAAAGTGATTAAGTGCTAATACAGCCGTGTTTGTGTTTGCATAATCTTTATGGACCTCCCAAATTGTCTCAATTTGGATGCGGGCTGACAAGTGATATTCTGTTCTAATAAAGCTTTCTAAATGAAGGAAAATTCCCTAAAGACAAGATCACCACTGTCCCATATAGAAAACTGCCAGGGCCACGCAGACTCACAAAAATCCCAGATAAAAAAACCCAAAACAACAACACAACAAAACCAACCAACCAACAACAGTTTGTTGTTGTTTGTTTGTTTGTTTGTTTTGGTGTTTAAGTTTGTAGCTATAATGTTTGAATGAAGAGTATGGCAAGCTTTTTTTTCCCTAAGTGATTGCAGGAAATGGGCATTCATGTGTGAATTATTTAAAAATATCTATTTTTTACTATTTATTCTGCCTATTTTGGCCTTGAAATTTTTAATTTTCACAAGGAAAATTTTTTAAATTTTATTTTGTATCTTTCCTATTTTTATACCAAAAAGGTCCAGTTGTATTTTCTCATACATTCATTTTATTTTTTACTACATGATGCAATAAGAGACATCTAAATGAGATTAAAAGTTACTCAGTCAAACAGGAATCACATGTAAACACAGATTTTAATAAATGCAGTCAGTTAAGGCAATCAGCTTTATCTAAGAGACATTTGATAATTTACTATGCAAAAGAATGCAAGTGAACCTTCATTTCTGGTTTCAGATAATGAATATTTTGGTTCCAGCTAAGATTTTTGCTATATTACTATTGTACAGTTTACAACTATAATGTTAAGAACTGTTTTCAGTAGTTGTCTAAATTACAGCAACTATTCCTTGGAATGAGCCTGCTTAATTTTGTTGGCAGAAGAAGCCTACAGTTAATATGCTTAAACATGAAGGTTTTCAGTTGAAATCTCATTTAGAGAATAAACTTGCCTTCAGAGAAATGGTTTTGGTTTGGAATTGCTTACTGAACCTGGATTAGAAACCTACTGGGCCATTAAGAACTGTTTATTGCAGTTCTGCCAGTGATAATTGGTATACACTTGAGAGATTATTTTGGAAATATCTGTGGGGCCATCACAGGACAACTAATAAATGGGACAAATATGAAATCCAGTCGGGACCATGACCATCAAAATGATATTACCTGTGCTCTGCTGCAAGTTAGGTTTCCAGTGTTTGAAATTTGCCAATATGTACATAAAGCATCTCAATCTCACAACACAAAACTGAGAAAATAATTCTCTAGGCTTTCATTTTAATGAGGATCACAGAATCATCAGGGTTGGACAAGGCCTTGAAGATCATCTAGTCCAACTATCACCCCAGCACCACAATAGTTGCCCCTAAATTGTATACCAAAATGCCACATCCAGAGATAGTTTCAGAGACAGTGACTCTTCTGGAGGAGAAAAACACATTTCCTTCTCTGATTCCTGTCTCCAAAATGCTCTTCAGATGGAGGCAGAGAAAGGGGCAGGGGTTTGGGAAGAAGCAATTTGAAAAGCAATGGAAAGTGAGTGTTAGCTGTGACAAGACTCAGGAGAATGGTGGAAAACAACACAATAACCAAAAACGGGATTATTTCACTCTTCTCCAGAAACGGCCAGGAAAAAATGCATCAAGTATAAACTACAGTTCTGAAGTCTCCTCAGGACACACACTTAGCAGTAAAAATTGCTTAGCTTAAGGGAAAATATAAATAGTTGGTAATGTAAAATTTTGACATGAATAATATTATCTGCACTCTGTAAAATCTGAATATATCCAAGGAGAATCTGGGTTTTTCTCTAGGACTGATGTCTCAAGTAGCTCTAAGTGACAGCTGGGGATAGTCCTACAGTTTATGCTTGCTTGTGTGGTGTTAAGCAGTCCTGGGAAGTTCAGTTGTGCTGTCTGGCCTGGGCAGAACAGGTTGACTCTACAGAGGAACTCTCTCCAAACAATGAACCCCTCTGGAGGTTCTGAATTTCTGCCTCTGGGAGCACTGAATTTAGTAGCTCAAGATATTAAGTTATTTTGAATGTAATAAAATATATTTATTTAATATCCCAAGATTTACAGTTCAGAATTGGTGACCATTTGAGTCCTCTGCATTGTTATTAACCAGCTGCTTATTAACAGTTGGTGCCTGTGCTATTACAAATTGCTGGCATTATTATGTGTACTGATATCTAAGGTAATTCATCTGGAGACTCATAACTGTATGCTTTCTCAACACCATATAAAACCAGATGTCACAGTAGTCCTCAGATAAGTCAAGTCTATGGAATTAAATTCAGGTTATAGCTAGTCTCTTTTTTTAGTTAATGATCTGTAGATACTTCCTAAAACATTAAATTTTACTCTAAATCCTTTTACCTTTATTTTGCATAGTTACATAATAATATTTGCATAATCAATATCTAGCTTGTATTTTTTGTCCTTTTTTTTTATTTTACCTGAAAATGTTTGTGCCTCACAAATAAAATCGTCTCAGAAGTGTTCTCATTCCAGTAGCGTTTAGAGACCAAATAATGAACTAAACTTCCACTGATTAGGCAAATAAAATTCTTACAGTCGTTTTCACACTGTTTCTGTCCATCTCTTATTTATTCTGATGTAATAAGGTGGAGATTTTTAATTTTTTAAAATATAAATATTAAAAGACAAGTCTGATACCAGTACCTATCTTTCATTGAATGTAACTCACTTTAAATTTACTAAATCAATATTCAGGACATACAACCTTAACACACTGCACAGTGCTGGCCATGAACTCCCCTAAATTTGTTTTGCTCTGGAACACTTACAACATTTCTGGTCAAAGTTAATCTTTTTCTGTCCCGCAGCCAGATCTCACAGCCCATGGCTGTCCAGGGAACTCCATGTGTCCCTACCATACCTGTGCTTAAGACAAGTATTGTTGTTACTTTGTTATTACACCATTTTTTAATAGGTTTTGTAAAAAGGTTGCAAAAACAAGTCCCATAAAGCTGCCAGCTCCAGAAGGTTGAGAAACATTGTGATAAATGGCTTTAGCAGGGGCTATGGAGGTGGGTGGGGTAATTCAGCTCCTGTTTCCTCTCCTGATTAGCCCTTTGCTTCTGTGGAAGAAAACACCCATAAGACTCATAGTAACGTGGTGTTTTTTATAGGCTGTTAAGCAACCCATTTATTCATAGATGTGTGTATATGTATGTATATATATATATATATGTATGTGTATATACTATATAGACTATAGTGTGTATATATATATGCACACACCATATGCTTTCTCTTTCTCCTTCTCTCTAGTATTATATTTGATCACAACACTCTACCCTGTCCAGTGAAAATACATCCACTGTTTGCATGAAAGGAAGAAAATTCCGGGCTGGCAGCTGTCATCATGACACATGGAGCCGAGCAAATTACCTGCTGCATCCAAGAAGGTGGTGATGAACCTGTGTGTTGTCTGTCACATCACACAGCACAACCTGGAAAAAAAGGGAGACTGAATTCTGCATGCTGACAAAAACCATCTCCTCTCTGCCTCTCAAACTGACATTGAGAAACTAGCAACAATCCAAGTCTAAAAGCTGTTGTGAGTGTGCTCAGGCAGTTTGGGGATTGTTTTGATTAGGACATATAATTTTGTTCATATTTTTTCAGTGATAGAATGGTTCTTAATAAAGGAGTGGGATGTTTGGGAATAGCCTCTGAATATTATTGAACTAAATCAATAGAAGTTTTATTCCTTCAGACAGTGAGGCAGGGATTCCACCCTCGACCATAGAAAAAAGTTTCTCATTGTATATTAATTTATGATACATCTAATTGGAACTTAAAACCCCCTATAAACAAACCCCTGCCAACAAACAGTACAGCTCTGGACAAATTAAGTTCAGCACTTGCATTCTGGGAATTTTTGCAAAATGTTTATCTTTAGAAACAGCTTTAAAAAAATACCCAAGGCTATCAACTGTGCTGGGCTCAGCAATAAGAAGAAGGACACAGATACATACAAACTGACTTTAGTTCTCTAAACAGGAGAAGGAGGAAAAAACCCAAGTTGAATCTTTGATCTCCACAACAGTGCAACAAGCTTCCTTTCTGTATTGTACGTGAATTTATAAATAAAAGACTCACTATTGACTAAGGGAAGTTGATGCAATTCTCTGAGCAGGGGGTCCTGAGATAAGAGTTTTGGCTACTGTATCTTCTGCTGGGCTGCTTACCTTGCCATTTTTGCAGCACGGCTGTTAAATTATAAATTACTACAGAGGTAAACGCTTGGAACGGTTGGTTTTCTGAAGGCTTATGGAAAACACAGGCTACAATATTTCCAAGGATTTCTAACACAGACGCATTTGTATGTGGCAGAGGTATGTGCTTGAAAGGGTTGTAAATGTTTAAACAGAAAGTAGCTTTAATTTAGAGAAAGATAGAAAACTTAACACTTTAAATGTATTACTTTAAACATAAAGAAAATCCACTTGCACCCTCTGGGTACTCGCTGACTCACAGGCAGTTTCCCAGAAGGCTTCTGGCTGTTCAACCTGTATCCTCTGGTCTTCAGGAAGAGGTAACAGAACAGAGAGTGACTTCAGCTGACACAGCAGCCGTGTGGGATCCCCACGGGATGGGAGAGACAGAACATACCTTCTCCTGATTCCTGTGTGACAGTCTGCCCTGGATGAAGGGAGAAGCTTGGCCTCAATTCCCACATATAGCACATTGAAAACGTTACATCCCCAAATCATTAAAGCACTCTGGTACCTCGGAAAAAAATGGCAACAAAACCCTTGGCAAATGCAAACCAGACAGAACCCCGAGGCTTTGAAGTGTCAACACAAACAAGTATGCATGTGTATGTGTGTGTGTGCACGCGTGTGTATATAAAATATACATACATAAATGTATATATATATATAAAGAGCGAACAAAAATGTTAACTCTTCAACCTTATTTTTGCAACCAGTGCATGATTTTTACGCCCGTGGCTGGCAGATTGCACAACTCCCTGCAGTAGATGAAACTAATATTGAAGTGGCTTTTTAAAATGAGCTGAAGAGGGCCACGGGCTGCTGGTCTGGAGGGAACAAGCGTCAGAGCCGCTGGTGGGGAGCCAGGCAGGGATCAGCAGTGAGGCTGCTGACTGGGCCAGGCCAGTGGCATGCGAGGCCCTGCATCAAGGCAGAACATTGCACCCACATCCAGTTTTCTAAATTCTATTAAAAATTCACTGCAATGTTTTCAATTGAATTTTAAAAAGAAGGAAAGCACTGTACTCCTGGGGGGAATATTTAAGGAAGATAATTTGGGTAAATTTGGACAAATATTTGTAACAAATAATTCCAATGCTGGGAAATGTAGAATAGATGATAAATTTCTTAGGTGAGCACAGACAACAAAGAAATAATTTTATTTAATGTGGCACTCATTTTCTCTTGTGTTTGTTGCTACTGCTATCCTCAAACCTCTCATCTTCTTGTTCTAGGAAAAAAAAATGTAATTACTCAAAACATTTAGGCCTAAACCAGAAGTGATAAATGAAGAAATCAGCTTGATGCATCTAGCAAAAGATGAGCTCACATATTTTGGCTTTAGGAGCTGCTATCGCTGTATATCTACTTTCAATTAAGTTGACTTCTTCTCTTTTATTAAACCTGTTCAACTAGTCTTGTTTATTGTTTTTCAAAATATAGTAATTTAAATATTAATTAACTCTTTGAACCTCAACTTCTATATTACTAATAACATATTAAAATATATACACATACCTAATTTTTCCACTGTGGTTTATGAAGACAGAGGGTGTAAACTGATTCAGATGTGGCATTTACTCTTTAGAAAAGATTTCTAAAAAACAAACCAGCATATATGCATCAAGTTAAGCATTTTCAGAAATATAAATAATAAGTACTGGAGAAGAGCTTCAGTGTATGTGTGATCCTTCCGAGGCATTGTTCATTGCTTAACATCTGAAATTCTTGTTTCAAACAATATCTACATAAAGTTAATTTTGTTAGGAGCAATTTTACTACATGAATCAAAACACTCCAGGGCAGAATTTGCACATACAAGACTACACCTCCCTCATCTCCACAAATCTCTCCTACCTTTCTTCCCCACATTTAAAGTCTGTCTGTGTATACTCTGGCCATGGCTTTATATGTGGACCATTTATAAGACTGCAAGAAATTTGCCTCTAAATTCTTGGTTAAGCAGTGAGCAGCTAATAGGTGGAACAGAAGACACTGTTATTGTGGAAAGTTTCACTGAGCCAGTACCTGGAGACAGATAAGTGGCAAAGATAGTTACATACTTCAGTCTTCTCTTTGTCTCTCTCCCCCCTTTCTCTCCCTGTTCTCCCATTTCCCAGGCAGGAGAAGCTCAATCCAAAACACGAGTTATGGGAAGCGGAGGCTAATGGCACACTTCTTATTTAATTAAAGGAGAAACGATAATTAGGATGATTTCTAGCCTAAACTATATTAAAAAACATATTCATAATGAATTCTAGCACTAGGCAGACTGACAGTTTTGAGACACTTCTGCCCTTATTTTTAACTGCAGAACCATCCCTGGTATTATTGCAATAGTCATCTATTCCTGCCATGGACACCCCTGCAGTTTTTGAGTTTCATAAAGCAGACATGGGCATTCCCTAGTAGTAAACAAGTCAGTGTTCTGAAAAAAAAAGCAACTTGGATATTTAAAAAAAAAAAAAAGTATTCCTGTAGAGACCAATTCCCACACACTATTTGTTTGTTCAGCGCACAAAAGGAAACGGCACTTTGTTCTCCAAGAAAGCCAGCGCTGCCACAGACATCCTTACATCGGCTGGGGTCCCAGTAGGGCAATTCTGATGGCTCACAGATATTTTTCCCAGCCTGTGCAGAGCTGACCAGTCCCGGGAGCTCTGATGAGGTTTTTAAGATTTTTAGGATTGAGACCACTGTGCCCACAACACATCTGGCATTTCCATGAGCAGTAGGTGGCAGGATTCTGGTTTCAGATTCAGTGTTGTTAAATACAAAAAGCAAAGACTTGGGTATCTGACACTGAACTGCATGAAATTGCTTCCCCTTGCCAGGCAGGATGGTCTTGCTGCTGGAGCAAGCCCTTATTTCGGTGGCCAGAAATGCACCTCAGTGATAACCTGACCTGAAGCACATTCCCCTGCACAAAAACAAAGACACTTCCTGCTCCTAAATGTTTTGCATTTATGCCAACAGGCAGCATGACTCACCCCACTTATTTTTAAAGTTTGCTTTCCCTTCAAAATGACTCTGTCTGACCTGGTCTAGACAGATCTCTCCTGCTACAAGGGGCCAGACCCATGGTGGTGTCCAAGCTCATGTGCTGGAGAACCCACAAATCTTAGCAGTGCACGAAATTATGCTCTACTGGACTTGTTTATCCTTTTTCTTACTTTGTTTCTTGAAGATGAAACTGCTGTTTTGTGGTTCAGAGGTTATTCCTGTAAAGTATCAGCATTACTTTTCTTCCACACCGCAGATGAAGGCACAGGGCACGCGGCAGGAGGACCTCACGGTGCAAAGGCAATTGGGCAATGGAGCCTGAAAACCACAGCACAGTCTAAAAGATACCCATTTCACTTTCCTACTTCTCTGTTCCTTTCCTCTCTGCTATATATAAGAACATTTCTCAGAGCACGTTTCCCCCAGTTACAGCCTCTGCCGACATTGCAGCGGCCTTTTGCTGAAGCTGTGGTGGCGCAGGGCAGGCACTGCAAAGTCATTTCCTGCGCTAGCGACTTCAGGCTCTGAGGAGGTGCAGTAACCACCCCATGCTCCCCTGCCACTCCAGCACTGAGACACCACGTGAGCTTTCACCTGAAAAAGGCAGAAAAAAGATAAAATCCAGATGGAATTGCAAAGCCAACGGTCAAAAACAAACCCAATGGCTGCTTTTGCGGGCTGAAGCAGATAGGCTCTAGGCAAGGCTAAACAGAAATCAGGAGATCATCACTGCATCCTCAAGCCTTGCTTCAAAGCTGGGGTTTTAAAGCATTTTCAAGTCTGAAGGAGATTTTTTTGCTGTGCAAACAGAAGAGCATAAGTCAGCATCAGTTGACACAGAACTGTATTTTTCAGTAGTCCCAGTGGCTCACATAGGCGTGGAGCAGGGTGGGGCAGCAAAACACCCAGAAACACCATAACACTCAGGCCACTAAAGCTGGTTTTGAGACAGCTATTGAAACAGCCTCGCTCGCAGTTCCACCTTTCCCCTGCAGCCCTCACTTTAAAAAGGTCTATTCATAAATGCACAAAATCTGTGGAGGCTTCTCCTATTACTTCAAAGGAAAACCTCAGGGAAAGGCCTTTCTCTACATGCTTTCTTACCTACAGATTTACATTTCAGTAAAGGAACTGTGTAGGTCACCCTAACCGTAGACTTTGCCGGTGACACTTCTCTACCGTTCCCTTGAAACCCAGTTTTGCTTTCAAGTTCAAAATGAGATGTTTTTCTCTTCCTGCACACAGCTGCCAACTGCTTCTTGAGCCTTCTAAGGTGCAGCATGTCTCCTTCGCTGGGAGGGGGGAATTTCCTCTTTTCAAAGCATGAAGTCTCTCCCCACACCCAGATCTATCCCTGGTTACTGTATACAGCCTCTCAGAAGACTGATAGAAATGCAAAATAATAACTTGTTTGGCCCCTTTGTATTTATTCAGTTGCTTTGCTCATTAACTGTACTTGTCTGACCCTTCCTTTCCTTGCAGAAGCATGGATAAGGAGTTAACATCAGCACTTAACAGCAAAAGGGAGCCCAATTTCTGCTTTGCTTCCCTCCTCACTCCCCAATTGTCTGTAAGTCAGCACCAGAGATTTCCACTGTCTTGCCTTTGCAAAATGAGAGCCCTGCTAGTCTTTAGTGACTTATGCCTACTTATACCTTCTTTCTTTTGCCTCATTTTTACTAGGACGGTAGAGCTGGCACATATGCCACGCTGTGCTGTTTTGGCTTTGCCATCCAGCGTTTCATGGGCATGCAAACAGAGACGGTGTCACAGCTCCCAGGGGGCCTGGGAGGAGCTGAGTCACACACTGGAGAGAAGTCATCTGTAACTCAATAATTAATAAATGATGCTAAGCAAATCAGAGATTACATGCAAGAAACTGTTCAGAAATACACAAGAAAATTTAAAGTGCAAATTTATATCATTATATAGGCTATATATTGCAAATAATTCACAACATATGACTACTATAGAATTCATAAGTGTACAATTATGCAGAATCACATAATTTATAATTTTCTAACATAAACCCCTCATATATATGTAATATAAACCCTTCTGGAATTTTATAATAAAAATTGCATTTGGTTAAGCCAGCTAAGAGCTTTCTCTGCAATTCTTGAAAGTACTTTTCACTTGAGATCTACACAACCTGGTTAAAATCTAGTTTATAGTTTCAGCACATTCAACGTGTAAAAAGTTTGCCTATAAGCAAGCGTTTCCAGAAGCAATGTGTCTGGGCCTTATTGTTTTGCTCCTCAGACAGGAAAAGTATTGTATCACAGGCATCCTGAGCAGCTGCTCCAGGGAGGGTGAGTCTGAGATACAGTCTTATGCAGTGCTGCCTGTCACAGCAATTTCTCCTAAGATGCTGCAAATTACCCAGTTGGAGAACACCTCACAGTGCAAATGTAAAACAAAGCACAAAAACAAAGAAAAAACTCCCTCCTTAAAAAAACAACAACAATAAAAAATGAAAGAAAATAAAGGAAAAAAGAAAGAAAAGAGAATTAAAAGAATAAAGAAAAATAAGAAAAATAAGAAAAAAGAATAAATAAACAAAGGGAAATAAGAAGGAAAATTAAAAAAATATAAAAAGGCACTTCGAGCTTCTAACTTAAAAGCAGTTCTCTTTGTTTTATGACTTCTTTGTGTGTTTCTTCCCACATCTCTTTATCCCATTGCAAAGTAGCCAAACTTGCCTAACATCTACAGCAGCAGAGGAGCCGAGCTGAGCTTTGATGTTGGGCTGTGGATCTGCATAGTTTCATGTGAGGAGAAAAACAAGCCCTCAGCCACTCCTGCTCCCTAAATTTCATGCTCAGCGAGTGAGCGCTGGACTGCACGGCACAGCAGGAGGCACTAGGAGGGGAGAAGCAACGCTGTGCCCTTCCCAGAGCAGCATTCCTGCAGCGACACCACAAGCAGACCTAAAGCATCGAGGGGCTTGGATGTGGGACCATCCATTTGGAGCCTGGAAGTTAAATCACTTCTTATTGATGCAGGCTGTTACCTCTCAGTAGAAATACCTTTTAGAGGTTCTCGAAGAAACCACTGACACAACGAACATGGTGAGCTGCCTCTGGGCTTTACCCTGTGGTCTCAGGGATCAGTTTCCTGCAGGATCATACGGATGGAGGAAAATGGGACAAGGCAGAGAGAAGAAACTCTACAGTGAATTAGACATCTTTTGCACAACACACAGCTAGTTTATTCAGAGCTGTCTACCTTGCAGTCTAGTCTATGCAGTCTAATCTGGGGTGTGTTTGCTCTCTGGTATATATGATACAGAACAAAATAATTTTAAGATATTGGGGTAAAATTAACAAATACACAGATCATTATGGAAAAATCTGGTTTCACTAATGAGAATAAGACCTCCACCTAAACTGATGGAAGAGGGAGTCCTTCCTATCATGCTGGCAAGAAACACAGGGGCATTAACCATATCTGATAGGATATTAAGGCTATGGGCTATCCCATGCCTCCCTGGTGTTACTACAGTTTCACTTTCCTTTGGAGTACATATTTCAGCTGCTGCAGCTTGTGTGTGATTGTTACTGAGCTGATACCAACAGCCCCCTCATCTGCCTACTTTATGTGCCTACACTGCCTTGGGGACTGGCCCCATGTGGACATCCAGCTACTGCAGTCTGGCAGCTTATTTTAGGGATGAACATCCCACACAGTGTTCACAGTGTGAAAGGGAAAGGCATACAGAAGTTATCCTGGTTTCTTACCCTTCCCTCATTCAAAGTTGCACCTGTCAGCTGTCCCCTTCCATCCTTCTCCACATAAATCCTCCGGCAGGTGATGGATGGTGCGGAGCACTTGCACGTGTGGCCGTCCCGTCTGTGTGAGCACATCCCTGTGCTCCTTCCCAAAAGCAGCTCAGCTGAGCAATGGCAGCAGAGTCCCATCCATAGTTTCCAGCCCAACCAAACCTGAGGACTCTGCAGGAACAGGTCATTATAGGGCTCTCCCTAGACCAAGGGGAGCAGTTTGCAAGCCCAGACTGATGGCTCTGAACTGGAGACTCACTGGGATTAGGGGAGGATGCTGGGACTCTACTGGGCAGGTATCTTCCTAGTGCCACAGCCAGCTCTTCCTCTCCTGTGCTTTTTAAGGCCCCTTGGAAAAGCTTTCAGGGAGGCAGAAGAAAGAAGAACAACTCTTACACCACACTTTACTTGTCCTGATATCTTGACAACCCCAGGAATTGTTCTGACTAAAAAAAAAAAAAAAAAAAAAAAAGGCTTTGTTTCACTAGCTTGATAATTTTTTTTTTCAGGAAACAAAGTTTCCTCTAAATTTTATCTGTTGAAATTGTAGCAGCAAATTCCATCTGTAACAGCTTCAGTGGCTGTTCCAACTATCCATTCAAACAGCTCTCATTTCTGAAGCTCTACAGGGAGATGCCTACTACCAGATAAAACCACACAATTCGGTGACTGTAGAGCAAGAATTAGATGACTGCATGACATGATTTTTGAACCTGAGTCTACTGCCCTTTCAATACATGTATTTCTTTTATGTCATCTTTGAGGAGGCCACCTGAAAGCCATCTCAAACAGGGACAAGGAAATGATACTGGGAAACCTATTTTTCCACGTTCTGCCTGGAAATTAGGATTTATTTGGTGTATGCATCTGACAAGCTGATTACAGTGCTAGCACGAGTTGAGAAAGGCTGCCCTGTGTTACTAACATATTGTCAGCTAGAGGATACTTCACAGAACCACAGAATATTCTGAGTTGGAATGGACCCACAGGTGAACAGCCCACATGGAGATCAAACTTGGTGTTATTAGCACCACACTCCAACCAACTGAGCTAATCTCAGGCTACTTCTCAGTATTAGAACAGTCACATAGTTTACTCTTTAAAAATGCCTGTCAGGGGATGAGGGACACACTCCAAGCGGGTTTGTGTCAAACTCCAACACTCTGCAACAGCCTTCGGGTCTCTCGAAGCAGCAGGCTGGCAGAGGGGTGTGCAAGTGAGCCCTCTTCACTCTCCTCATTAAAAATCCTGCTGAAGCAGCATTTCACATGTGTATGCACGCAGCCAACTTGTAAAGATCAGGGCTGTGGGCAGGGTGTTGCATCATTAGCAGCCCTCTCTGACACAGTACCACAAAGTACTGAGAGAGTTCAAGGCAAATTACGCTTTTCTCAGCAAAGATCCTAAGCAGCTCGCCTCCACAGCAACCTCATATACAAAACCAGAGAGGATAACACACTCAGAGCACAAGAGACCATTTACCAGTCCCTGTCTTACACATTAGAGCCCGACCTGTGAACGTGTGGTTTCTGGCTTGAGGTGCTGCAATTAGACCAGGGGAGAGCAAAGCAATCAGCGTCGCTCTAACCTCTCACGCTATGTAATAATACACCTTCTGTATTAAACACATCGCAATTACCATGCTAATCACCTGTGAGAAAAACAGTCTGTAGGGCGCCCAGCCCTGTCTTTTCCTGGGAAGGGGGGAAAGGACTTGCCAGACTCAGGGTGTCTCACAGTATTCAACTTTTTTTTTTTTTTCTAATTTCAATAGAAGTGCAAGCCACTGCTTTGCAGAGGTAGGACTGAACAAAAGGCTTGCATTTCGTCATTCTTCTCTGTGTTTTCCATAGAGGCACTGGCCAATCACCGAGGGCTCATCAGCTGAGAATGGCAGTGTGATGATACAAAGCTATTCGACCTGGCTCCACCAAGAGCCCAGGGTACACTCCCTGCATCGGTCTCCCGATGCAGCCCTACAGTCAATTCCAAAGCCTGAAGCCCGTGAGAGAGTGTGTGTGTGTCTGTATTTGTGTATGGATGTGTGCTTTTGGGAGGCAGGGGTTGTGCTGTCTTCCCCTACACACAGCAGTGACCTTGTCCTTGCCTACTTTAGATGTTGCTCTTGGGCTTATGTCCCACTTATCCAAGTAAAACTGAGTCTGATTTACTAGATGTTGGTCTTAAATAGACAGTGCAAAAGAAATCTAAGGCTGAGGCACTTCTCATCCCTGCTTTTTCTCCCTTCCCTCCCTTGTTTGTGAGAAATAACTTGGTGTAAAATCTTGGTCTGACACTTCTTTCATGGTCTTTTCCTTCCCCATTTAATGACCTGTACTTGATGCTGCTTAGAGGCCTCCAAGAACAAAGCCTGCATTTGCTGTGCCACAGCATGGGTGTGTTATTTACCATATTACACTTCTGCAACATGATTTTAGTACTCTGAAATGCAAAAATATTTCTCTGCCCTTTTACATGACTAATTTCAAGCTGGGGTAATAAAAGCTCCTAATTTTTTTCTGTGATTTCAACATCATGAGGTTCACTATTTGCACATAGGTTAGTTCACACATAAAGATGCTGAGCAGCACAGAAAAGATTGATCTTGTGCTTACTGGATTCATCATCAGCTTCCAGATAGCTCAGAAATCTGGGAAGGCTGCTTTGGCTGGTAAATTGGAGGAACTAATTGGATACACTCTTTCATGAGTAAACAGCATCCAGTTCTGAGCAGAGCACTTTGAACAAGCAGATGAATTTTGATCTGGAGAGGGTCCATAAAAGCAGCAACCTTGGGGACCCTGAGGGAGGGGATCTCAGCAGAAGCTGCGGCTGATGCACAAATCAAAAGGTACAGAGTAAACTCACAAGAACACCCTCATTTTGAAAGCCCAAGAGACTCCAAGGGCCCCAATGGAGTAAGTTGTTGTGAGCTCAGTGCAAAAACCCCTGCCACCATCAATGCCCCCACAAAGTGATCCCGAGATTGCTCTGACCTACATTGCTCTTACCAGCTGAGCTGCAGCTCCAGTCACGTTCCGCGGAACTGAACCCTCAGCCCTCGCCTCTCGCAGCAACAACAGCATCATTAGTGGGTCTGGCAGCCCACAGAGAAGTAATTGTGGGCATTATGAAGCAGTGACAGTGATGGCAGGTTCAGAGGGCAGTCCCGTAATCGAGTGAACGTTTAGATAAGAACAATAATAGCATAGGGGAACTCAGAGGGAGATAACAAGCGGGTTATTGAAATATGCTTCAAGGAGTAGAAAGATCAGCTCGGATAGGAGGGAATCAAACTGGCATTTCTTTTAATTCAAGTTCAATCTCAGCTATAATCTATACATTCAGGTTTAGGTCCAATTCAGACTACCAACAGACATCCCCACACACATGCACACCACACTGCTTCACGTATGGAATCGAGCTGGATCACTTCAGACCTCAGCTTCACTGGAAATATGTTAAAATGTGCATTTATTTAAAGTTCCACAAATGTTCAGAAGTAAATTTTTCTCTAGACCATTTTTGTGTTGCTAGGCAAAACTGTAAGAATCGTTCTGATTAAACCTTAGACTCAAGGGGCAGAAAGATTATTTGAATTTGGATTATTGAAATGTATATTTTATAAGAGATTGTTAAAGCATTGACACTCCTCGTAAAATGAAAAGTTTTAACATACTGGAAGTTACATATAAAAAACTAGAAGCATCCCTTTGATATTACACCTGTGGCCTCATCAGATGAAGTTGGCAGCATGCTGTGCATGTTTTGATTTTGGAGTGAGGTACAGCATTTTATGCTAAATCCTACAGCCAGTCAACTTGTATTGACAGTGGAATAATTCTAGACAAACATGCAGCAAACTGACATCAGCTCTAGAAGTACTTGTCTTAGAAAAAAGGAACAGAAGACAATCCCTGTGAACCTTTTGGGTGCAGGTACACTGTAGTCTTCTGTAGATACGTCATAATTTACAGACTGCTTTCCTCCCCTCCCCCAAAATAAACAGTATGAAATTCAAGGTTATGTATTTAAATTCCTAGAATTCCAAGAACCAGGGCAGGACCTTGCTAGCAAATGGGCTTTTTTCCACCTCCTAAGCATTATGCAATTTAAAAACCAAATAAATTAAATTAAAGAAATCTCTGGTTTCAGTTTAGTAAATTGGATTAAACTCAGATGGTGCCCCATCTGAGCTTATGTCTGGAAGCTGTAGATGGACTGTGGGGCATGGAACGTGTAACCAATGAACAGCTAACCTGAGTATGGGCACTGGCTGTACCTCCAGGACTCCCCACCTGTTTCTCCACCTCGGCTGCAGGAATTCAGACCCTCTTCCATAGGACCCGGATCAACAAGAAGGACTTTACTACAGGAGGCAAAAGAGACGGTGAATATGGAAACTGAGATTCAGGTTCAGTGAGAGTTCACACAAAGCATCAGTTTAAGCTTCCAGGAGGAGCCAGACACAAAGTGAAGCCAAGCCCTTCTCAGGAGGAAATGAGTTCACTGGGGCTCTCGAGCTCAGCAGCCGCCCACACTTCGGACGTGGGACAAAGCTTTGCAGCAGCGTTTCCAACTTCATTCAGGCCTTGCTCGCCCTCAGGACAAGCTGGTGGCATCTGAAAATTGGGGAGGAAACGGCCAGGGGGTTTGTTCAGTTTTTCATTTGTTTTTTTTTTCCTGGTGCTATGCCTTTGGCAGCTCACCTCACCCGCGTGGTTTCTGTGCCTCAGATCGTTTCCTGTCGCTGCCACAGCTCGTTCGTTTCCCGGTGGTGCTGCTGAAGTGCTCGCTGTGCAGAGAGGGTTGTTTTGGTTTTTTTTTTCAAAACAAAATGAAGTTTCAGTAAGCTGTCAGGAATCAAACCCCCAGATGGTATAGTAAGAGTTTTTAAAAAATAATATGTTGGATTATTTAGGTCAACATTAAGCTCCTCTAAGCCTTTTGTTACGCTGTTTCAAAACAGGCCTTGTTGTATTATTTCAAAGCATAATATACTATATCAGAGCATCAGTCTTTTGTGTTGCCTCAATAAAAACCTCAGACACTACTTAGGATCAAGTTGTGCTCTGAAACAGTCTGAGTTGTGCTGTGTTTATGCCGTTGCAGCTCTGAAACATAACACAGGAAACAATTTCATTTGTGTAGCACCAAGGCAGTGCACAACAGGCTTCACAAAGGCACATCAGTGCTTCGCTGTGTAATTTCTCTCATGTCCTGCTGTAGAGAATATGTTGTGTGTACAAATGGCTCTTGCAACTCCAAGAAAAAGGGTAAATGGTGTTTATATGATGCTTCGATTTATTCACCAGCAATATGTTTAGTTGCTAAATTATTACGCAGTACAGCAGCGGGGTCACCTAGCTAATTTAGTCTTTCACTGTATAATTAGAAAACATATGTAGATATTTTCTATACTAATCTGAAACACTGAAGCCGAAGAGTATCTGTGCAGGCCTACTATGCCAAGTTAAAATTTTCCCAATGGAAAAAGATATATTTCAGATATTTTTTAATTACTTAGTTATACACCATACATTTAATGCCATTTTAGATAAAATATGCAGCTTAAAACTGAACATACAATTTAGGTCTTCAAAAGACATCAGTACCAGACAGTGATGCTTTGAATTATGGGATAAAACTAACTGCAACGACTTTTAAGCTTCTATTACAATTGCTTCTGATTTACCACTGACTTTGCATGTAAAGAGATATGTCAATGGAATAACTGAATGCACCAAATGCATCTTTGTACATTACCTGAAGAACAGTGAATCCCTTCTCTGTTTTAAAAGCAGATGCTGTGTTCTTCCACAGGATGTGAGAGTCAGATGACCCTGAATATTTTCTGCTGGAGAGCCTTGGGAGAGGATAAGGGAGATTTTGCTTGTTTAGGTTAAATCACTGAATGTTTGTCTCAGAAATAACTTCTTTCAGCATTTAAAATAAGGTCTGTCCCAAGTGGTGAAGTACAATTCCCCAAACTTGCACGGTATCTGAGGGGTTTTCACAGTAATCTCAATTCCAGCATGGTTTGCATGACATCTGTTCTCTCTTCTACACATCTGCACCAATGACTTAAGTTGACCTCTGAGAGGCTGCACACGTATGGGTGAGTGCCAGGGAAACATTTACACACGCTTGGGACTCTTCAGGTCTCTCCTCCTGCTTGCATTGCTCCTTCCCTCGGACATATCACTTGCTTTCACAGTGTTCTGGTGAAAAGCACTGAAATTACCCAACCTGACAGGGAAACACATCCACATGGTTCAGCCATTTGCCATCTGTGCCAGACCCCAAAGAAAGGCGATTTCAGCTGGACTGAGATGTTTTGGGGACTGACATTGGTTCAGGGAAAGCAAATCCTTAAAAATAAATAAATAAGTAAATGCAAATCAGGGAGTTTAGTCCATGATGTTTAAAAGAATGAAACTTGTAAAGTGGATTGCAGGGAAATTCCAGCTGGAACAAACTCAGGCAATGCCTTGTCAGACCTCTGACTCAAACCAAGGTCAGCTGTAAGAACAAGCCTGCTGACTCAGAGCTTTAAATGCCCCTGATATGGTATTTTAAATAGGTCAACAAAACATTTTTTAGTGCCTGCACTAACACCCAACAAGCCCTGCAGTTTTTAACCTTGCCAGCAGATGCCACTGCAGTAAAGTTGTTACAAAAGATAAAAAAGTCGAGATTAAGACCCTTTGTTCCTTGGTACATTTTGGTACCTACCCAGCAGCTTCCCAGAATTACTTAAATTAGAATCTGGTGATTGGAAACAAAATACCTAAATACCCAAATCCTCACCACCACCACCCCTTTCAGGGGACTGAGTTTTCCTGGGTTTAGTGCAGAAAGAAAACCACAGCATGGCAAAGCGTGAAGGTACTGCTTGATGCCACAAAAAGGCTGGACAAGGCACGTGCTGATCACTGCATTCAACCCACCCTGAGCGATGCTGAGGAGGACGGTACCTGGAGAAACAGCCACACTTGGAGCATCTTAGCTGAAGTTCGTGCTGCCTGCGTCCTTGGAGACCTGCTGGTGCTCAGGCAGCCTGAAGCAACCCAGTCTCTTTCCATAAAGAATTAACATAACCTGAAAAGGGCTTGGCTTTCGGTTTCATTTTTTTGTTGGTTTGTTTTTGAAGTTTCACCGTAAACTGTTGTTTCTTGATACAAGAAACCTGTCCAGGCAGAGGCACGGAAATCCCACAATCAGCAGGCACCAGCAGCCGTGTCTGGGGAGGATCAGGCTCCACCTCTGCTGGAGTATTTTCCTGGTCAGGCTCTCGGTCTCTGAACATCTTTATGCTGCTCAGAGCAGGAAAGAGCAGCGCTATTGCCAGCAAACCGGCTGGACAATACACATTGGCCCCTGAAGAGGCTGTGGGGAAGCAGTGGAAGAACCTTTCTGCTGTCCTTGGCCTAGGTTAGCTGGAGACAGCTCCTCAGTGATAGGAGCAGCCCAGCTGCAGGAACTCTCCTGCCTGCTGCCAGTTCGGCAGCCTGAGAAGCCTGATAAGGCTCAAAATGCCACGCCAGGGTTTGACAGGAGTGGCCTGTGACTTATCCGGGCAGCAGCTCGTCCCAGCAGCGAGGCAGGAGTGACCACACCCCGCCCTCCCACAGCTGCACCAGGAGCCTGAACAAAAAACTTTGTTTTTAAATGAAACTTCTATGGCTACAAAGACGCCGTAAAGGAGGTGGGAGGGAGATCTTGTACAATGGGTCATGTGCTCTAATGGTGGGATGACACGGGGGTGGGCCTGCGAATTGCAGAGCAATAATCAAGGTATCACCGCTTCTGATGACAACTGTGTTGGGCACAGCGAGGCAAGAAAACACATCTATAACAGCTTTACTTAGCAGGGGGAATAGGAATAAGGTGGACCCTTAGAAAAAAAAACCAAAAACAAACAAACAAAAAAACACAAAAAACCAAACCAAACCAAACCAAACCAAAAAACCACCGTGGCATCCCCACAGCTCCTGGATACCCTCTGAACTAAAGGAGCCCAGCAGCTTCTGAAAGAGATGGAGAGGGACACAGGAGAGAAGCGCTCTCCTCCCACGAGGAAAGAGAAGAAATTCTCCTCCAGGCTCTTGGGTTTCTCAGAAGGAAATTTCTCCACTCACAATGCCCTTGGGGAAGGAGGTGCATCCACAGGATGATTGTTTCCTTCATAATCTCACTGACCTCAAGTTATGACAGAAACCTCCTTACCATAGCATCCAATGCACCAGCTGCACAGGGAACTGGAACTAATTCCTTGGGAGAAAAAAAAAGCCAAAAGGCTCTCCTTGAGCACCTGTGGCCCCATATTGTCAAGCCATAGAAGAGATGAAGTCTTCATCCTCTGGTTCCTCCCTGGTGACTGTTGTCTAGGCTGAATAATTTAGAGTTGGAGGCCTAAGGTGGGTGTGAAAACTGAGACAGTGTCAGTCCCTCCTGAAGCTGTAGATTGCCTTCAGGGCTATCAGCACTGCCCTTGGCAATTAACACTCCTGACCTTCTCCTGTTCCCAGGATGATTTCTTCCAGTCACACTTGGGAAAAGAGGATGTCTGGACACCACTCCTGAGTTTCTTCTCTCTCTGTGCAGATCAGACTTTCAGGTAGATGCGGATCTGTTTTGCAGCAAGGTGCTGAGGATGCAGCAGCTCCTCAACACACACCACTGCGTATTAGCACAAACATTCAGCTAAACAAGTAACAATTCCAGGCTCGTTTCAGTGACAACTCTCACTTTACTAATTCCCCAAGGCCTTTTTGCCCTGCCAGCCTCATGGGATGGAACCACTTGTTCAGCTCTATTCCGAACACACTGACAGGATTAGTAGCTGGGACACAAGGCAATTTTCTGTGAACTTAAATTAACTGCAAGTTTATGGCAAACGAATATTGTTGCCTCGTATCTGAAAATAACTCAAACATGGAACCAATGTTTCCTTCTCTTTCTTTTTTTCTTGGAATTTTAGCAACAGGTTTTTGCGTCGGTCCTTAGAAATATTAACGGTGTCACTGTCAGATTTTTGTTTGAAGGTAAAACACATTTTTTACTGAGTGATTATTTGAAGGATGGTTATTTTTGCTTTTCAGAACATAACACCAAGGGCTGAGATCAAGAGCAATTCAGTCACTGGAGTAAAACAAAAGAAAGAGAAGAATCATTTAATAAAATCACTTGGAAGAATGAATGAGCTTGAGTAAAAACATCACTAATTTGTACCAACTGCACATTTGACAGAACTGAAGGAGCAGATGCAGACCTCTTCTTTCTCCATTGGCTATTGGCATTTGATGGTGTCCTACCATCAACATCTGATCCTGTGGGATAACAAGAACTAAAAGAATCCACCCAAAAGCCTTGGAACTGAAGTGGAATACTCTACCTTTGCTTAGAGACAGGAAAAAGAAATTAGAATTTTGAGCATATATGCAAGCAATCAAAAGGAACTACTGGCAAGAAGTTCACTGTTTTACACAGGGGAATTAAATAGATGTTAAAATACCCAGCCCTTATTCCAAGGCTTCTTCTGAAGGTGGAGAATGTTGCTGATGAACAACGCCTGACACTTGGCAGAGAAGACCTGTGCCCGCTGTCCCAGCAGCTGCACATCAGCAGGGAGGACAGAACCTCCCTTTCTTTCCTCTGACTTATCCCCAAACAGGTACAACCCTTTCCTCAACTCCCAAACATTTCCATCAGTGCTTCCCAGTTACTGTTTCACGAGACTGTCTCTGCCACTGATAACTTCTTCCTTATCCATGTCTTGACCCAGCTTTGTCAGTGATACTTTTGCCTCTGCATCCCGCACAGACTGCCATTTCATCAATCCCGTTGTATCCTTGGGAAGATCTATGTTCAGTTTTCCATTTTAAACAGAATGTCCTGTGTTTAGGAATAGGAATCATACACAGGAACATCTCCTAATCCACCCATTGTATTTTTACTGAAGCTAGTAGAGTGTAAATACAAACACACACACTAATTACAATTAATACCTCTGTTCCCACAGACCTTATTTTTCCTCTTCATTGGCTCCAGCTTTCTTACACGTTTCCCAGGACATAGCACAATATTGGGCATTGTATCTGGAGTTTACTCCTGCTGCTGCCTTTGCAGGGGGATTTCTCAGCAAACGATTATTTGCTTGTTAATACACAGTCATCTGAGTAACACTCCAGACTGAGCATTCTTGGGGGGTATTTCATAGGCTTTTATTTTTAAATTGTATTCTCGATACTGGACTGAATACTTGGACATTTGTACTACTGGGTGCTGAGGCTTGCCAGGTATTTTTTCTGCTTGTTTAGTGGGAAAGCACATTATGCCAAGCAGCATAGTTCACATCACCTGCCTTCTCCTCTCTCCTCCTTAACTGCAGATGGACTATTTTTACATTAATTACAGCATCACTAATTTTTTTTTATAATAACTGAAGAAGATCCTGATATGGTGGGACTCTGGCTGTAGGGAATGAATACACAACTGACATATGATTGCTAAAAAAGCCCCAGTGAACTCCCAGTGAGGAGCTGGTTTTCTGGAACCTAAACCTAGTTACTAATTAGTATAACCCAAGTCACCTTAGCAAAGTGTCATGGTTTAACCCCAGCTGTCCACCAAGTACCACACAGCTGCTTGCTCATTCCTCCCCCAGTGGGATGGGGAGGAAAATCAGAAAAAAAAAAGTGAAAAACACAAACTCATGGGTTGAGATACGAACAGTTTACTCACTGAAAGTACTACTACTAATTATAATAGAGACAGAAATAAACTCCAAGAGAAACAAGTGGTGCACAAGACAACTCTGCCATGTGTAGTAGGAGAACCTTGGTCAACAGGCAAGTGAGAGGCTGGTCAAGGAGAAGATTTAGGGAAGCCCAGAGGAAGAACATGAATCCATATCCATGTATCTATCTTTAAAGATTAATTTAAGCCTGAAAAGACCATGAAGAGTTGAACAGTCATCCCCTGCCTCTTCTGAAGCTGCTTTAAGACTGAAAACACCTGATGGAAGTTGCTCTCCAGATTTGGAAGGAAACAGTTCCATTAACTGCTTCAACTGCACCGTAGGATATCCCCTAGGCTGAAACTGTGGTGACTGTGAAACAAATCTGTTTTGATTATCCTCATTGTTCTACACACTGGGCATGTAAATCCTTTTGTTAAAAACAAGCCATTACAGAGCACAGACTGTTCTGGTTTCTGCCCTCTCTCAAGCACTTCAATTACCTTTCTCCAGCATCAGAAAATAATCAATGCTACACTGCTAGAAAAACATGACACAGTTTACATTCAAGCCAAACTATCAGTATTTATTTCAAAAAGAAAACTGACACTGACTGTATCAAAATAGCACCTTTTTTTAACCAGCAAACATGGATATGAGGAGTTAATCCATTATCACCAAGAAACTTTTAATACAAGCTTCCCCCTGCCTTTTCCAAACCAATGTATTTTCAAGAGGAAAACCTGAAATTAACTGGAACATGAAACTTATATGCAGTTCACACAATATAAAAAGACTATATTTAAGTCACTGTTTGCAACACAGAATCTCAACCTGCCTGTGATATATCCGTGCAGAACTTCAGGGAAGTTTTCCTCTGGGAGCATTAGCTTTGGCAATGACATAAAAAAAGGCCCTCTGAGGTAACTTTGTAATTGGAGCGTTTTCATTTTTGTTCCCTTTAAAGCAGCCATCAAGCCATTTCTGAAATTTTAGTGAGAAGCCTCTCCATAAATAGGTGTTTTCCTTACCTCTAGCAAATTTAGTGCTACTAAAACTCAGTAACAGAGTTCAAAAATCCCTCAATGCTCGCAGTGGCTGCACCTCCCTGCAATGCTGGCTCCAAACTGCACCAGCTGGCAACACTATCCAAGATCATTGCTCAAAAAAGAGACCTTACTTGTCAGTAATTGCTATTGATTTATTAAGTATCTGAATCTCAGTTATTCAGCAAATCAGTTTTAGTTTAGAAATACTGCCAGATGCTTTCTTTCCTTTACTCAGAGCATACTGAGTATGACATATCATATGACAGTGTAGTCGTATGATAGTATGGAAGTTCCAGGACACTGATATCAAACATGAAACATCAGACAGAAAAGGAGCATATAGACTGGCAGTAAGCAATTAAAAATAGTTTGAGCCATTCTGTAGCACCCCTAACAGTATTAGAAGCGGGATGCTCAACCTCCAGTTAAAAAAAAAAAAGAAAGTAATTTCCTGTAATTCAAGTTTTGTTTTATTGCTTACACATTTTTCATAAATGCATAGAAATGCTGGGCAGTATTTACTAGGTTGTATAAATACAAGACAATTACATCTGATGGCTGGAAATATTTCAGACTAAGAAGACCAAACTAGTATTGGCTTCAGAGAAGCTGAGAACACTCAGGGCTTGAAGATGTGCAACTTCTGTTCATGACAGCTGAGAGCATACAGAGAAATATTCACGATTTGGGTCCAGTTAAACAAAACCTTTTGCCTTTAGAGTAACGTAGAGGGTAAATACAGAATGACTTATTTGCTCTAAAGGTTGCAGGCTGACCGACTGACACAAGAATTGTGAGGGTTTTTTTCCCCAGAAATCAGTGACTTTAAGGCAATGAAGTTGTCCTTCAGCAGATATGTAAAACGTAATTATTACGCAGTGAGAACGCCCTGACTTCACTGCTGGCGCAGCCTTGGCTGTGCTCAAGGCTTCATGGACGGGCTGTGCTGGATCCTGCACAGCGCTCAGACCTCGAGCTGTGACCCTGCCAAGCTCTGCCCTTGGGGAGCAGTGCTTCAGACCTGAACTCCTCTCCCTTTACTGTTAGTCAAGTATGTAGAAGACATGATTTCGGTTATATATTTCACCTTATGTTTCTACACCATCAGTGAAAAAGTGAAAGCATGTAAGTGAAAAGCAATACAGCAAGAAATTGCAGTATTTTATGAAGTGCTTGTTCCACTCCCCTTATTAACCTGTGGCTTTCCTCACAGAGAGTGCTGGGGAACACAAGAAACCCGGATGCTCAGATTAACACTCATTGTTTTGACCATGCTAAATGTGCCACCATCTTCAAAGCACTTTGAAACTCAATTCCTTCATTTTGAAGGAAGGAATTTGCGTTTTTGGCTGTCAGAATCCCTCTCTTCTGGAGTCCTCTCATTTGCCTACCACTGCTGTGGACTTGTGATTTCTCTATCTACATTCCCTAAAGGTGCACTGCTCCATTTCTCGCTGGCTCTATGATAACTTATTATATCAAGTAGTAGCTCACTAAGCATTATAAGATACAAGAGATGGAAAACCATCTAGAAAGCAATGCAAACTAACAGACTGAGTAGAGAGCTGAAGACCTGTGTTTTCAGTTTACAACCAATAAATTACAGACCGGTCATATTTCCAGCTTGCAAGTTATTTTGTAAAAGCCTTCAAAGAGTGCTTTCTTTTTTTGCTTTTTTTTTTCTTTTTGGTTAAATAATTTAATTAAAGAGCACTTGAAAGCTGTCCCTGGTATGCAGGCTGTGTGTTCCCCTTTCCTGTAGTTTGAGATCTGTGTGGGAATCTGACCTTGTGAAGACTCAGTATGAGTTTGTCACCACAGCTTCACAAAAGCTTGCTTGACTCGAGTATCTGAGAAGAATATTTAAATCTTTGAAGGACTTTTTTTCCCCCCATAAAATAGAAATAGGACAACAAAGTAAATTTTAAGGCCTCATTCAGCAATGCTGCCTCCAAAAATGTCTTGAGCACAGACTTGCCATGTTATGGAGATACTAAGAGAAGCTGGAGATCGGAGTATCACTTACTATCTCTTTAATAACAGACTTTAGGTGGAAAAAAAAGATATAAGGCCACAAGCATTGGATTTCCTTTCCCTGCTAGACAAAGGCCTCCTGACCGTCAAAGTCTGAACCTGTGCATCCATAGCTAACTGCACTCTCCCTCTGGGGACACAGTATTTACTAGGCACTGTACTCCAGTGTCCCTGAAACTGCCAGTGTCTGATGGGACTGAACTCCTCAGCTTCTTTGTGTAACACTTCATTAGGTCATGTAACAGCCAGTTTCAGTTTCCTACATCATGACTAACTCCAATTCACTTCTGGGAGGTGGAACAGGCAAACTGGCTCCATAACTGAGAGATTCACTCCCATACAACTCGTAACATGTAGAATAAGAGCAGGATATAAAGAGATTCTCACCTCTGAGAAACCAAACACTCCAGCAAACATCTGAACTAAAAAAGACCATGTTTAAGGCCGCATTCTATGTAAAATACAAAGCTTTGCCCTTCGGGTCAGGCTACGAGTATGTTGCACTAACATAGAATATCCAGTTACCCTTCAAGATGTGCTGACAAATCCAGTGTAAGTGCCAAGTCTTTCATGAATGCCAGTGTCTTTCTAGCATCACAGACAGCTGGCAGCATCAGCCAGTACTCCTCAGGATGCACTCTGAGCAAGGAAAAGGATTTTTCACTTACCCTATGAAGTCCTTTGATGGATCAGCTCCATCGGGACCGGACTCCTTGGACCCTCCTCCACTTCTTACACTGTTGTGTCAACCTGTGGGACCACGAGCTGAGGAGAGCTTTTCTCATCAGGGGAGCAAAGATTACTGGGCACGTTTTTGATGCTTGCATTTGAGGCAAAATTGGCCAGTCACTGGCAGAGCTAAAGGTCTCAGCCTAAGAGCCATATAAAACTGCTTCTCAACTTCTCCAACCACAAGGCTTCATGGCAGTGACAGACACCCCTAGATCCACAGTGAGTGTCTCTGCACCTCTCTTTTCATCAGGGCTACATGTCAGCTGTTGGGGCTGGTTCTGCAGCACCACAGGACGTACCAAGCTATGTAGGGTCAAATGGGTTTCACACTGCAGTACTGGGGAAAAAATGTCAAGCAGCAGAAAACTGAATTTCAATACAGACATTTTTTTTTTAACATCCTAGTGACAGGCAAGCAGCCTTAAGACTGTCCAGAAAGCCACCTCTCCTGCCTGTCTCTATTTGTGGATTCCAGCAGCATCCATAGTGGGTTTAAAACCTGTTTGTGTGTTTTCAAGCCTCCTGCAGGCCACTTGCAGCAGTGCCCGTCCCTGCAGGTTATAACCTGAACACTTTCACAACTCCCTTACACTTTCTCTTCTTTCACCAACATCCTCACTACCGTTTATGTTGTCCTCTGCCTGTGTCAGCAGCTTGTGGGACAATTCCCAGAGACTGTGCAAGGAAAACCAGTTCAGCACACCTACAGCATAGTTAACACAGGTAACTTTATTGCTGAGTGGAAAGTTGTTCAGAGAGTAGGAAATTCAGTGGCTCCAGCTGGTTGGTGAAAAAAAGTTATATTTAAGATGCTTAACACTGGATGATGAAGGGACACCACTTCCAACCCTATTGTGCTTGAGCAGTTGCAGAAGAGACGTGAAGTCACAAAGAGAAAGGAAAACGTCACACCAGTAAAAGCTGTGAAACAGGTTAAGACAGAAGATGGCCCCTATCACTGAATAACAATTAAGGCAAAATTAAGCATCTCGGAGAGAGCTGTCAGCTTGCAATCAAAAGCTGCAACAGCCAGAGAGCAGCAACGCAGCTCAGCTGCAGTACTTGCTCCACATCTTCACCACTGAGCATCTGAACAGGACACCAGACAAGGAATACTCATTGAGTAAGATTCAGGACACTTAGCCCTACAAAGCAAATGTTAAACAATGCATTTATATAACAGAGTTTACCTGGGATCCACTTATAAAATGGAGGTAATTTTCAAAGCTCCTTGATTTTCAGCATTGCTGTGACAACCAACTACCCAAAGAACCCCCTGTGCAATGAATTAAGATACTGATTACCATGTAACACGCAGACACCAATGCTGTGATTACAAGGTTTGGCTGAGCTTTCCCAACATCTAGAACTATACCTATTTTTTCATATCTTGGACAATTACACCAATTTCTATTACATGTTTATTATTATTATTATTGTAAACCTAATTGACTTGAATATATCTCCTGACATATCAATTTCAACAGTCTTAGGTGACCATCTTTAAGGTTTGGAAATAAATACTTAACTCCTGTCAGGCCTTCACATAGGCTGACTTAAAGATATGCTGGTTTGAATACGTTAATTTATATGGTGACAGTTGATTTAACATCCTGCTTCTTCCTTAAGACTCTCCTAGATAGCATGTAACTGAGCCTTAGATAATCCTCATACCCAAAAATAACCCCTTTCAGACAAACATTTTAAGCGATCTTCAGCCCACTCTTCAAGAACTTTGCACTGGCCCTGGTTCCACCAAAATCAGACTCTCAGTTCCCTTGTCACCTGCTCTCTATCACCCCCTGCCCAGCAGTAGCCTACAGTGTCAAGAAAATTTACAGCTCCCAAAAAGAATCTTTTGGTAAAAAGCCGGTTTGGGAAAATTTTTTCTTGCTTCCAGTCTTGTTCACCTGCTGAAAACAGAGGATTGATTTTGCAGGCTTTGTTTGAGTAGACATAAGAATATGCTGGTAAGTAATATTTAGCACTGGAACCAAGCCCAGGTAAACATTTTCAGAAGAGCCCATGCGAAGTGTTGACAATCACCAGTTTGATCAACCACTGACCATCTTCCTGCTTTTGTAACACATAATTTTAAAATGTAGATACCATCCATTTCTTGACACTGATGAACAGATTTGGTAACACTGTTCAGACATTTAAATCAGGAATGTTTACACTTATTGCCTAAACACTGCCCCAATAACAGCAGACCATTTTAGAATCTAGTGATAATTTTATTAAAAAACCCCAAACCTTTATAACTCATTAAGATTGGTTCTGTACTTGGCACTGGGACCAATGGTTTGCCAAACAACAACAGCAGAGAAGTACAGCTTCAGGATGTTGAGGACATTTAAACAGCTTGCTCAACATTCTTGTATAAAATAAAATAAATTGAGCAAAATGTCCTTAGCATTCAGAAAGCTCTATTGATCTGCCATGGTAAGTTTGCTTTATTACCAGTATTGAAAATAAGTCATGAACATAGAAGCAGCAAGAGAAAAAGTTGGACTGTTCACAACTATTTTCCCCCCTGGTCTTTCCCTCCCTTCCAAGTTCTCTGTGGATACAGAGACCAAAATGTACACTGTGTGAGGACGTAAATCACATCATACATTTAAAATTAGTTTTAATTTATGTACAGGAGTTACCATTCATGAATGTTACACAGTGCCTGCAATTACACTCCTTATAAGGTAAGTCTTCACTGTTCTCTATTCGATCTTCTGACAGAGAAACAGAAAGGAGAGGTGGAATCAAGGGGTAAGGAGTAATAGAGGTCATTAAAAAGTTTGGGAATTCAAGTACTAAACCTCAGAGAGTCTTCCAGAAATAAATGGTGGCAACATGTATATATTGCAATTTTATTTCATTCGCTCAAACAAAACGTTAGCATGTAAGAAATTTAAAATGACACAATATGATAAAAATAGCAGAGAATGAACTGAGAAACTAAAAAGAAGGTAAACCTAAATGCATGAAAAGTCAACATTCATTAGTGATCAGCTTCAGTCTTTGATTGACACTTGATGCTTGATAACTTTAAAACAACGAACTGGAAATCATTATGAACTATCTGAAGAGATTTCAGCACCAGCACTAAGATTTTTACATTCAGTTGGTTTGCGGTTGACTTGGTAGCCACTTGTCTGTAGTGCAGGTTTATCACAGGTCAGATCACAGTGTTGAGGAAAGCAACGCCCTCCTGGCATTAGAAAGGATCCCTTAAACTGCCCTCAGCTTAAGACATCTGTTGTACAAAAGCACAGAACCACCACAATATGGTTTTTAAAGAACTTAGTCACCAGTAAGCAAAATCATCTTAGCTTCTGCAGTTCATTTTCAATACTGAAATCTCTGGAAACGGTGCAACTGTCAGTAGGTCAGGAAATGTCTACAGCAATCTTTAATTCAATCCGATTTTCTGGAAAGAACCAATTCTGCAGTTTGGGATTACAGAAAGTAGGTTTGTAGAAGCAGCACAAAAGACAACATCTGTTCCTTTTTCTTTTAAACAGAAATCATGTTAATTGTAGACCAAGGCACAAAACGTTTAGTGCATAAGCCAGTTCCTTGCACAATCTAGTAGTTCAGCCTTTAATTTTGGACCACTTGTACCCATTCACTATTCCACTATGCTACTCCTGAACTCTCCTAGAAACAAATCAAACGTGATTTCTGACAAGGGTAAACATCCTTAATGCTCAAAAAGTCCATGTAAAACAAAAAGTTACATCAACAAAGATGAAAATGCTTCCTCTTGTTTTGAGAAAAACAGTACTTGACAAGCTTGCTATGGATTTTTTTTTTCAATGCCTCCAATAAATGCATGCAGAAAAATGTTGTTGCTTCTTTTTATTAAAGAAAAAAATAAAATAAATGGAGTTAGGTAATATTTCCACTGTTGTCATCTCTTAGAATTTCAACCTCTAGAAATAGGCAGTGTTTGAATGGGTGAAAATTTTCCTGCTGAAGCCTTTCTGAAGCTGTTAAGTGCTGTTTTGCCTTGGTGTTCAGCACTCAAGACAGTATGTTATGGAAAGCATTTGTCCTATGAATGAAGCTGCATATACTTGTAAGCTGAAATGCTAATATCTCCAAAAGTTGTGAGTAAACTTTTCTTTTTGACCAGCACAGATCCCAAAGCAAACATGGCACTGTTACAGCTTGGAAAAATTGACAGTGCAAAGGAAAAGGAAAGATTTTGATCCATGTTCTTTGTCCAAAGCACTACAGATCCAATTGAAAGAATTTCTATTCCACTGAATTGTACCACATTAAAAAAAAATACATAAAAAATTAAAAACATAAGATCTGAAAACCCCGAGAAACAGAAAGGTATCTCCTCCCCTAAAAATGATTCTCAAATTGTTGAAGAAAACCAATGGCATTGCTATTTTTCTGGGTTTGGGTTGTGTGGAGTTTGGGTTTTGTTGTGGGGGGTTTTGTTGGTTTTGATTTTTTTTTTTGAAAGGAGGACAGAGGATAAATTAGGAAGAGAGGGGGACGTTTACTGTGACCTGATGCTCTGTCGTTCCAAGGTAACTGCTGTTCTGTTCACTAAACAACCAAAAAAGGAGTCTCAGAAAAGAGTGAAGCAGAAGGTCATGGTATAAAGGTGAAGGACAACGCACTTACACAGGGGCATCCTCAGTAATTCAGATGCCTACACGTTTTTTCTCTCACTGAGAAATGAGTTCGGTTCACCTGGGAGTTTCAGAACCATTATGGAAGTACTGCTGAATTTCAAATAGAAAACTGAAAAAAGATACAAAAGGATTAAGTACCTGGTTCCATTAACATGGTTACTGATAAAAGTTATGTTTTCCTCATTATTACACATGCATGTAAGATGAAGAAAAAGTGTAGAAAGTAATAAAAATGTGTCACCTTCCCCCTCCCTCATCCCGCATCTTTCTGGGCATAAATTAAGCCTTACAAATGAAAAGGCTACTCTGTGACATGCAATTTTTCTTTTAATTAAAAAGCTGGCTGTGTTGTGTTACATTACAAAAATGTCCACATGCATAAATCTAAAAAAAGCCCCAAAATCTACTGTAAATCTACAACATACTAATGATTTACATTTGACTGCTGATTCGCATTATGTAGAAGTCTTAGATTTGGTAAAGCATCGTAACAATGTAGGAAGGCATCTACATCTTTAAACTCCAGACTGTATTTGCTTTTTTTTTTTTTTATTTTCCTATAAAATTGCATGAAGGCTAACTAGAGAGGCTTCCTATCATAAAATTCCAAAATCTTGATATGTCATCACCGTCTAGGTCATTCACTTACAAATATTGCCCTTTAAAAGCACGCGTCTCTAATTGTTCCATGTTTTGTGAACCGAACTTCTACACATCTGATCTCTTAAATTATTCATGGAAATATCAGATATGATAGGAAGACAAACCTGAGATACATTTGAAGAACAACAGTATAACTTGCGAACTCCTTCATTAATAAAGAAAACCTCTCTGAAAAGCCTTCCCAAGCTTTTCCCTGTTTTTTTGTCTTAACAACTGTCCTGGTTACAGGGGTTGGGACCAGTTTATCACTATGTGGGTATAACCAAAACTGTGTATTCTACACCCTCTATGTAATTTCTGATGGATTACTAATCATAGATCATCTGCAGCAGCTGCCTATGGCACACCTGACACCTCAGGCTACAAGCTGGGTGTTAAAGAACCCTGCAGGGAGTGTTTCTTTGTCTTTACATTAATGACTCAGCTGTGATTACCCCCCTCCGGGAAGCATTAGCACCTTCACACCCAGCCTGAGGGGGCACCTCTGCTAACGGGCCATACTGGACTGGCATAATAGGCAGCTGCAACGACCTAGACCATCAAAGACTCCAAAAATATCCCATGACTCACAGAGTTAAATCACCCATTGTGAAACTCCCTGCCCTGGGGGAGGTACTGGACATGCCCACCTGAACCTGAGCACATATAATCTTGGGGTTTCGGGACTTCTGGTACCACTCATCAGATGGAGAGGAAGACCAGAACTCCAACAGGACTGCAACTGCGATCATCACCTCAACAGGACTGCGACCATCATCTGGACCAACAGGTTTTCCTTTCCTTTTACTTTGCACCCAGGGGGGCCACAGTGGTGCTCAGCACAGGGGTTAACAAACACTGTTCTGTTCTTGTCCCAGGGTTGCTGGGTTATACACCTGTCTTTGGGGGTTAAAACCAGTTTTCTCGGTATCATTGTACTTATTGTAATCTTCTTAGTAAATTATAAGTCTGACTTGTAATCTCTCGAGTTGGGGTCATTTTCTCCCACCGGTATACCTTTAAACCAGCACAACAAATTCTGAAACATGTGCAATTTTATCTTGACATGAGTAGACTTCAAAGCATTGTGATCTTGTCTGATAGGTGTAGGAATTTCTGCATAATCTTACAGTAACTTTAAGAGTCTCTTCCACCCTGCTGTAAAGGTCAGAAAAAAGCTGCAAACTAGGAGGGGAATAGCATATCACCAGAGTGATGTGTCTGAAGCTTTTCAGAATAGGTTGTTTCTCCCTCCTTCCAAGTGTCTGTCTGTCTGTCTCCGTTTTCTTCTAACAGCTCACAAAACGTAGTCAGTTTTATATCAAGTTAAAGAGTCACATCGGCTTAGTACTAGTCTTTCTATGCAGTATTCGACTTGCTGAGTTCCTGCCTGATAGCTAGAGAGAAAGAGAGAGAAAATTAGCAAATCAAATAGTCAGGTCAAGGCAGAAAGCCAGAATATACAACTGACCCCTTAAAGGAGGCTCACTCTACTCCAACAGTCCTACAATGTGAATAACCAATACATAAGACAGTTTCATGTGGCTTCAGACAATTGCCATTATCAACCAGGCACTACCTTTTTTCTTCATGTAAAGTTAACATCTTGCTTTTCAGTTCCCACATCCAGCAAGCCTATGACCTTACCTAAGGACAATCATTACCACTGGGATTATCAAGCAGCATGTGTGGGCTCACTTAATTTTTTTTCCTTGTTTTAAGAGCAGCCTCAGGGCCCTGTAAGTTTGTACCATACTGTTGTAAAAGGCTGAGGTACAACACAGCACAGTCAAAATATAGGGAAAAGCACTACACTTTCTGTAGCCCAAAAGCAGCCAGCTCTTTCTACAACATCAGCTGATGACATTTGATATTTTATCAGCAGTTGTATGACTTTAATATGACTTTTTTTTTTCCCCCAATACTTTATTTTGGTACATTCCACAAAGGGAAATTAAAAAAAGGAAAAAAAAAAAAGACCACTAAGCTAGTAAATTATATACAGTTTTATTTAATTCCTGACTGGTGAACCTTTAAGATTGTGCTTTCTTGGTGTTTTCCCTCTACTACAGAAGACTACATAAAAATGAAAATTGTGTGAGTTCTTTTCTTTGACTCTTATGTTACAGATCAAAGAGAAGACAAAGCTGGAAGCACCATTCTAGTCTGAATATTACCAGTTTTGAAATGTGTACCTCAGCACCTCTGGATTATTTAAAAATAACCCACCTACCATCACGTGATACTAAGGACAACTGCAAATCACTCAAATACATCACCTCTCCAGACACTCTTAAAAGACACTACTTGGTGTAAATGTTCCACTAAAGCAAAACTCCAGGGAGAGAAAACAAACACATCAATCAGAACAGGTCTGGCGCAAATGGTTTGCTACCAGGCTAAGAACTAAGCTACTTTTACCAATATACAATTCCCAAGGCTAGAAACACTTTGTAAACACATTATAAAGCACCTGTAGGTACTTATTCTAAAACTGAACAGCAACAGAGAGAGCAGTACTTACCATCAATGAGTTCTTCCTTTAATTTTGTTAACTCCTTCCTCATTTCATCTAAAATGTCCTGTGGTGTCACAACAAAAATAACAGATTAGTTTTGCCACTTGTAATTTTCTGCAGAGAGAAATCGAAAATTCTTCCAATCCAATTCTTCCAAACAACCCTCGACCCTTCTGAAACACGTAAGCCACCCTTCAGCTTCCAATTTAATCCTCAAAATCTAAGGCATCCATAAAACATCTTTACTGCAGGTACAATACAGAAAAAAGCCTTCCATAGAAGTCCTATAAATTGATTTCCACAGAACTTATGAGAAGTGACATTTTGAAGTTAGAATAGTGTACTAGTGTAACTGCTACACACAAAAACAAAACCTTGACACATTCCTTCAAACTAAGAAAGCTTCGTTACAGGTGAAATGTCATGTGGAATGCCAAAAAAAGGAGCTAATTAAGCATCACAAGCCAAGGAAATATTCAAAGAAAAAAAATAAAAGGGGGAGATCAAGTTATCAAGGTCTCAGTTGCCAAGTGGAATGTGAGGGAACAAAGGCAACAGGGCGAAGGTGCCACCTCCTGCTTGCTGTTTTCTCTATCCTTTCCTCTAAGTGATGTTAACTGATGATTTGATAACGTGTCTACAAGCAGAGTGGGGGATAGTTTCTGTTTCTGCAAAAGAGACTGTCATCTCCTCCCCAAATCCGTAGTGAGCACAAAACTCATCCAGGAGATTCCAGCTGTTTCTTTTGCAGTGGTGGGGTCGGCACGCTGTTCACAGCTGTGCTGTTCACAACTGAGCATGCAATTACTGTCATGTGCCCTACACTTGTTGGGTCCCTTATGAGCTGTACCAACACAGGCATGGACACGCTTTTCCTGCCTGAAGGCATTCCTGGTGTAAGATCATGCACCAAAGCTGCAGAGGAGGTAGGTCTCCCAGTTCACCAAGTCTTACACAAGACTCTTGGGCAAACAGCAAGAAGCCTTGGAGTGGGAGTGTGGCCACCAGTTTCTGGCAAGGGCAAGTAAGAGCCTGACATGTGTCCAGTAGAAAGAGTTTGAGATGATTTTGCCTCCAGAGAAAATAATCTTAACAGAGGCAATGGGAATGAGTGCACTGGAAAACATGGAAGAGCTGTGCTTTACAGGAATATGGGATCCTTCCTCATTTTCTGTGCCTTCAACTTGAAAGAACCACAGAAAAGAAATAAAGGCAGACCAGGAAAAAAGAGGAAGGAAAAAAAAAAGCAGCCAGACTGCTATCAGCAGCAGCATTTTATGGAAGCCGTAGCAAGAGTCCCAAAGATCCTCTTGAGATGACAAAACTAGATTCTAGAACAAACCCCCCCACACTCCAGGACCACCCATCAGGCCAGAATCCATTATAGAACTACTTGCTGGGTCAGGACTCAATCCAGAAGCAATGAGAACAGATTGCTGATCCATAACCCAATTTAGAGCCCACCACTAAATGGGAATGGTCTAGAAGCAACTACCAAGTTAAAAGCCACTCTAGAAGAACGAAGCTGGAGCTTGCACCAGAATCTCCCTCCCCACCTGGGCATGAGCCCGTTGATCCTCTTCAGGAAGATCCTTCAACTCAACAATTCACACCCCTCTGAAAACCACTGCCACTGCCATAGCCTTGCAAGCAATTACTAAATCATCAAGTTTGGAACTAGATAACACAATTAAAAATTTATATTGGACAGCTACAAGCCCTTATATATCCAAATTGTTCATTCAAAGCATTATAATACATACCTGTTTCAATCTGTCATAATCTAGACCTTCTGACTGTACTCCATTGGCACTAGGTTGTCCCGTTGGTGTAGATTTTGGTCTGCAGTACAAAAACACATCCATGAGTACAGGATACATAGGACTTCCCCATCAAACTAACATTTTTCTATGGAAAGCATAGTAAAGAATCAGAATGAAAAAAAGTGCTGGGAGTGGGAGGGTGGGAAAATCAAGCAGACCCAAAATACCACACAGAATAGAAAGCAACAACCAAGAACATTTTCCACACTCTGGAAATATTCATTACCATATGAATAAGAGTTATTAGTTCAAAACAAGAACTTTCAATGTAGCAGACAGATTTCACTGTCAGTGGTTTCTGATTTCTTCATAATGGCCATGAAAAGCTGAACGCCTTCAAATGTCAAATACTTTCTCTTTTCAACTGCTTACTCATTCAAAAGAGGCTCTCTCAAGGAAACACTCCCACTGACTAATGACTACATGTGGATGCTGACTGTATGAATGCCATGGAATCACCCTGGCAGATTTTCAACATTTGACAGGACACGGCTGAGCAACCTTATCTGACTCCCTTCCAACTTAAATTATTCCATCAATTGCTTTATAAAGCTACTGAAAGCAAATGCCCTAACAACAGTAAGATAACATGTGAAAAGAAGTTCAGTGTTTTGGACTATGTCACGTTCGATGTTTCCTGATGCAATACTCTCGTAAGACATCAAAGACTTGCTTACCATATCATCTTGCATTTTTTAACACAGATTCCAAAGGAAGTGGGTTTTCTGACTTCTCTTTAATAGAAGGTGTGATTCAGACTCATGGACTTACTACAGCTGTGAGAAGAGACACTCTCTAGATGCTGACAGCAGGAACACTTGAACAGTTCTCCAAAGCAGGGAGGCATGGATGGATGGCATGGGATCAAGTTCATGTCAAGAGGTTTCCCCAATGTTTAGGATTATCACAGTATGCTAACTTTGAGGAAGAGGAGGGTATTAGCAGAGTAAAGTGGGACCTATTTCACTGAACAAAAAAAGTCTGGCCTAAACTCAGTGTGTCACTTCAAAATTCCTACACAGGAGAAATTCATTAAGCACTGCACTTTTCTGGATTTGTTACCCCATGGTGCAGCCTTATTTATTACAATGGAAGCTGGACAGGAACAAAAAAAAAAAGGGGAAAAAACCCCAGCAAAAAAGGCACAGTTCTGTGCTTTATCTTCTCTTGAATATACACCATAAAACTACCGTTTTTCAGAAAAAAAGCAGAATGCATGAAGGACACAAGCAGTGTATCCCGTGTTTTAGTTATCCCATTTATTTGTATATTTTTAATTTAGCTAACCAAAAAAGAAAAAAAATGAGAGTTGTGTTCTCACCCAAAGAAAAAGAATAGCAAACATATATATGCATATATTTCTTAGTTTGTTTTACCAAATCACTACCTTTAGCTTTCATGCATCTTCCTTTACAAGATAACAGTTCATTCACAGAGAAATTGTCCTATTACACGGGCTTTGTTCAATAAGAGCTGAATGAACATCACACCGGACTGTTTTGATGACTTTTACAACCTGACAGGAATATTTTCTGATTTGCTACCTGAAGGAAGAACACTCAAAATGTGACTGCCGACAGAAAAGGGTGCACACACCAAAATGTTGGTTTGATTCTTGCTCTTCACGTGGGATCCCAACACTCAGTTGCTACAGCTGTTAAGACCTAAGTCTACACTGTTTAAACATAAATTCCAAGAGAGAAACTGCTAATATTAGTATTGCATGAAACACCCCAAAATGAAATACACAATCCACCAAGTAAGGCAAAAGATGAATAACTTGATAGTGAAAGAAGTTGAAAAATAGAATTCACCTTGCAACCACCACAAAATCTACTGTGTGTGCTAATGCTATGAAGACAAACCACAATTTAGGATCTTTTACAAAACTCTTTACATATTTACAGTGCTTAGCTCATTATGGAAGAATCCCATGCTCTAAAATATTCATCAAGATGAGATCTTTGGCAATTGCTGTTTCACCAGGTATCTGATATTTGAAGTTTTTTACTTCAGTTTACAGTTTTTTACTTGCAGTTTACATCTCAAACTGTGAACCCTGAGTTACTTCAAGCAGAATAGCATGAGTTTTTCAGATTCTTAATATATAGTTTCTGATCACTTCCAGAGACTACCACTTTATTCCCACACACTATGGTATTACTGCATTTAACAAACATGACTGAAAAAAACCCCAGTATCCTCTTAAATACTGCTCCTGGCAACTGATAACAGGCACCTACTGCCTTAATAGAAAAACTCAAACAAGAATACACTGAAATATCTTTAAAAAATAACTTAAGACTTCAATGTTTTAATGAGATGACTTCAAAGAAAAGCTCTCCACAAAATGACTGCTTCATGGGTTTTTTTATTTCAGTTTCAGAATTAAAAGTCAGTTTTACTCATCATACATGATCTACTGCTGTCAAAAATCTCAACAGGAAAGCTTCTTTATAAAAACTCTACCCCTCAGTCTTAAGAACGTCTTCTGTTTTTGTTTTCTGAAATGCAAGACATTCTTTATATTGAAAGACGGTAACTTGTAAACTAAATAATTTCCATCATCAGGAAAATCTACCTGTCTCTCCCCCGCCAAAATGATGCTATTTTTATCTTCAACTTGCTCAGAAGAAAGATTAACAGCGAATGCAGCTGCCATTAAGGAAAATGTTATCTACTGAAATTTAGTTAATAAATCATTCCAACCATTCGATCCATAGACGGCTAAAGAGCTCTCCCGTGTGGTTTTTCATAGCATTGCCTAACAGGACAGTGAGGCAACCCTGACAGTCCCTAACACACCTTAAATCAAGCATGCAAGGTAAAGATTTTATTCATGCCAACATGCAGAATACACCACCCAAGATAAGTAGCTATAAGGGGAACTTTTCATACAAAAGATTAAGTAATCACCACAGTGAGTGCCTTCATGAAAAACAAAGCTGGAATTTGACTCAGTAATTCTGAGGGGGTCCGACACTTTTACCTCTGGAAAGTTCTCCTAAGAAAGGTTTCAGTGTCAGTACTTTATGAGTACCACAAGAGAGTGAAATTTAGATCTACAGAAAAAAAAATACATGATGTTAACTCTAACTTGTGAGTATGTTCCAAATAGAAACATTATATTTAACAAGGCTTCTATCAAAAATCAGATGTAAGAAACTCACCTGGAAAATTAATTGCTATTCCTGTGCATCTAAACCAACAATTTTGAAAACCTGCTTCTCAAAACACCACAAATGGTTCACTAAATCCTGGCATATTCAATAGGAATCTGCACCTTTGTAGGTGGAGACTGCCAGAAAACCAGTATTTAATATGAATTCATATCTGGTTCTCAAGCCATCTCAATTTGCCTTTGACACCATCTGCTGTTAACAATTTCAAAAATGGGCTCAACTGGACAAACAAAACATGAAGAGGTGGTGAGTGTGGTGATTACCAATCCATGTAGAAAAAGTCCAACCCTGAATTGGTCAAAGTGGTTATTACAAAGTCTCAAATCCCAACAGGATGATACCTGTTTAATGAATCATAGAACCTGTTTTCAGAAGCAAGCAGATTTTTCCATGGAGATTCCCGTCTACAGAGGGGAGAAACACTACCTTAACAAGCTATAATAGGTCTTAATTTTGTTCAGTTCTAACACCTTAAACACCATGGAGTTTCACTAGGTCCAGGAGTTCTATTTGAATGTTTCAGGAAATAAAAGCACAGAGCTTAAGCCATTTCAGTTTGCTACAAAAAAAAAAAAGGCCCGATTTTAAACAGGACACTATCTTATTTTAAAATGCTTAGAACATTCATTCTGAATAACAACAACTTCACTGTCTACCTGTTTGTAAGCTCTGAAGAGAAAATTTTGCTCTCCTGCCAGTTTCTTAAGCACACTTTGCTTAACCTCTGTAGTCAACTCATGTCCCTCTGCAGAGGTTGGAAGCAGGTTCTCAAGTCCTACCAGGCAAACGATATCCCCTTCTGGCAAACACAGCACTACTGTTTCAAACAGCAGCACCCTTTGATTAACTCACTCAAAGAAAGGTTAATTAGCTGCTTGCTGAGACAGACTTAGCAAGCCCAGAGAATTAAGAAAACTGCAAGGATGTTCATTCAAGAGAGACCTCTACTGACACCTTTTCTTTCTCGATCTATGAAACATTCCTCACTGTGGCAGAACAACTTGTCAACACTGACTAGAAAGCTGTACCAGCAGTCTTAAAGTACATAAGCTATGGTACTTTCCAGCAGGTTATGACAGCGCTGGAAAATAATACTGATGTTCAATAAACATGGAGTTCTTATTTTAGAAGTACTTTTAGAGTATACACTGACGAAGGCCCATATCAAGTTGAATTCTACCAACATTTTCCACTGCAGGAGTGAAGAAAAAAGCTTGATGGAGAGAATGTCTCAATGCATCCCAAGAGAAATCTCAAATATCCTCTGTAGTCCTGTAATCCTCTAGGTCAGAAAACATTTTTAAAAAGACCTCAGCAACTCTGAGTTTCACCAGTCGAAAGAAGATCAGTGAAATTAGATGCATAAAACAGTTTACAAGAACCTACTGTTGTAGGGGCAGATAGAAACAAGACTTGAGAACATCCCAGACTCCCCAAGAGTCTGATATGGAGAGTTGCTCTACTTATTAATGCCTTCACTTTCTTCAACTGCTTCTCTATAGGGTATCTACAGCCAAAGGGAGAGGTCAGCAACTGTTTTAAACAATATGAAATCTAAAATGCTCTTTAGGATTCCCGACACAAATTATTTCTGCGACAAGTTCCCCCTCAATGCCACACCTTGAAGCAGAACGAGCTCAGTACAAGAGACCTTGGTCAAAGCAAGTAAGACCTACTGGGGGGTGAGGGGAAAGAAGGCAGGGGACAGTCGAGGCTAAAGGCAATGCAGCATTTTGTTACACTGACAGCGTAGCAGAAAGGACATCGCCACCAATGTGACCTGTTTTGGGACAAAAAACAAAGCAAGCAACCAGAACCAAGGCTGCAGACACCTTGAGCTCATGGGATTTAGTTACTTCTGAAGGACAGACAAGGATATTGATACAGGCTGAGAATATTTAGTGTTGCATTTTAAAACTGAACTGGCAACCTCAACTACAAGTGAAGCCACTTAGAGCACAGTTGGTTTTAATACTCTAATCACCAAATCTTGTATAGCTATTTCCAACAGACCAGACTTTTAAGGAGAATTCAAGTAATTTCAAATACAGCATTCTCAAGTTTAACATATTATTTTGTTTTCTTTCAAGAAATTCAGGTAATTCTGTCAGATTATCACTGTTCAGAATCCTTTAACCTCTGTACGCACAACATACAGGAATTCTAAATGAACCCCGAACCTTCTGCTTAACGTAAATGGCAATTTACAAAAACACCTAAAGCAACCATTTCACTTACTGAAATGCCTACTGAAACACCCACTACCTACAGAAGTTCCAGCTGACAAGTTACCAAACACTGGTTAATGCAGTGAAGGATGTATGTATTTCTACAGTTCTTTAGGACAGACTTCCTTAGACTGGTATGAGACTGCTACTGAAAACTGTCACAGAATCAAATCTTACCAGGATAGCTTAAATATCTAGATAACCATTTTAGGACTAGCACAGTAATAGAAAGGAGAACACCTATTCACTAGATTTACTACTGAATGTGTGAATTGCAGCACTGAATTTGGGTTTCCCTTGCAGGAAATTTCAGACTTCAAAGAAATAGAAAAAATTAAACATTGCTATAGGCACATATATACCTTAATAATTCAAGTTCTATACTAGCAATTGTTTAAAGAATGTTCTTGAGTTTTACTTCTGATTTTACTGTCAAAGATTTCACTTACTAGCTTTCTCCAAAAGTGATTCTGGATTCCTACTTAGAAGTGCCAAAAGCAGTTTCACAGCAGTAACTTTAAACCTATACATTTTACTTTTAACACTATTAAGGTAAGCTTTGCTATTTTAGTCCACTCTCTTTAGCAGCATGTACAACAGCAAACATAAGGAAAGATAGCTGAGAGGAGTACCTGGAGATAACAGGTGACTTGCTTCCATTCACTGTATTTGTCCTTTCCCAAGGCTTTCTTGTTAGTTCTGGAAAACATAGTGAGGAGATTAAAAACTGTCTTTTTCCATTCTTTATGTAATTTACATGAGGAAACTTCAGGTATCTGGCAAGTTAAGCCAGCAGGTTTGTTTTTTGCTGTTGTTCCTACACTGCATTAGTTCTTTCATATTAAGCTGCCTCCTGTTGTATTCATCTTGTTTTTAGTCATACTACCATTTATGTTGTGAGAGCATCTTGTGTCCTAGTGACTCTCACTTGTGTCCTAGTAAATGCCATTTGATTCTTAATCCAACTGGGAAAAGGTCTGCCTATACTTTATGTATCTGATTGCTTTCAGTTGTGAAACATGGAATTCTGGAAACATAACAAGTCAGTTTCAAAGACTTAAGGAAGAGGTTTTAAAGGAGTTTTCCTGAGCTGTTAAAGAATGATATAAAATTAATTCAGTGCCAATTTCAATTTAGTTACAGAAGGTATGATACAACCTCACACAACTAGAATAATCTTTCAGCAACGATATGCTTATTTTCCGAAGTCTTGTTCCCAAAAGGATACTTCTACAGTTGCAATATATCACTTTCCCCTTTCAAATTAATAGACTTAAAAACTAAAGGAACATTTCCCTGGGATCCAGAAGAGATTGATGTTTACTTATCTCCCGTGATACCAGACATTACTGTGCATCTCTTCTCCTGTCTGGGCAGCTTTTACTCTGTGGGTAAGCACTCTATTAATAAACTCTATGCTGAGGCCTTTTAGGACTAGTCTAAAAGCATGAGTCCATCTTGTAGCAAAGTTTTAAAAGCCCAATTTATCTTTATGTGTGTTCACGCTTCATTTTCCAATATGAAGCCTACTTTCAGTTCTGCTTAGAATCCTCTCCAGTAAACTTTGACTGCTATCTTGAGTTTATTACAGTGATCTGAAGTCACATGGGAAAGTCAGTTTTCTTGTGCAGATTTGTGTGTCAACAGCAGACAGAAACCACAGCTGAAAGAAGGCAAACATTTCAGTTACTCTTTATTTTGTATTCTTGCATGGTAAACAGGAATAGTTTTTTTCCTTCAGTGGTCTTGCCTAAGCCCTTCCTCAGAACATACCTATCACCACAAATACTTCATTCTTCATGGATCAGGTTTTCATTCCTTACAATCTGCATGAATTAAAACAGTCTTTCTGTAGTGTGAAATACTTGCTATCATTACATAGTTCGATGTGTTACTGATCAGTCCATATTTCAGATTTGGAGTTTGTTCCCTTTCTTTCATATTGCTCAGCTCTGCTAAGCTGGGCAAGCAGAGAGGCAAACACGCCCTTTCAGAGTCTCACATTGCCCAGAAAGTTCTCTGGGATGCAGCTAGATACTGAGAAGAGTTGCAGAAGTCTGCTAGCGTAGTCTGTGACCCAGCCAAATAAAGGTTGCCAGTGCTAGTAATAACTCTGCAGCTTATTTTTATACACCAGTCCACAGGACTTGTCCTGCCACAGGAGTTATTTTAGTGGGATTTTAGATATATCTGAAAAACTGAGTAACTTCTGCCATGGTTGGAGCTTGGTCATGGGGATGCTAAGCATTCCTCATAAAACATTTTAAAGACACATTCCAGTGACAAGGCACAGCATTACCAGAGCATCTCACATCAAGAAACAAAGTGAAATTTCTCCATCAGAAGGAAATGGTTAAATTCCAAATGCATCTGACATTAACAAGTTTGATGAGGCTTGTTATCATCACAACCAATTAAAGGAACCACTTCTACTGGCTTTCATTTCCCTCTTTTGGACCTATATTAATTTCCCTAAGGCTAAATTCATCCCTGTGTTTAAGAGAATGAAGTAAACTTCTAAGGCGAGGGAAAAAAAAAGGGAGTGGGGTATAAAAACTTGATTTGTATTATGTCATTTATTGCCTTGCATTCTAACTTCTTTAGACTAGTGGCTGTATCTCAATATTAAGTTTTTCAGTTATTTTCATCTGGACACACTTAGCTCCTAGCACTCCTCAGCAGAGGAATCAGGGATAAAGAATTTCAACTCCATACACCTATATTCTTTATTCACTTATATTCTTTTAATCAGTCATCTTCTGAACCAGGACCCCTTCTACAGCAAAATTCAAGGCTGTAATTATGGAGAAGAGGCAGGTTCCAATATTCAGCAGAGCTGCTGAGATTTGTCATTAGATTTTAGCATTATAGAGCCCCAGGGTTCATAACCTGTGCTACTTACCAGGTGTGCTTGTTGAAGAAACTTTAGAAGTTGAAGACTCTGATTCTTCCTGATTAAAATGGAGGAGAGGAAGAGAAAGGAAGGAGGAGTGTTAGATTCACAAGAGTCAATCTCAACTGTTTAAATATTTATTTCACTTTTCATATAGATTTAAAATGGTTCTTCTCAACTGCATGTAGAAAATGTGCAAGCACTAGGCACTTTACAAACTAGTGGTTGTGTGGGTTTCAATATTTAATAAAGTATAAATCAGCTTTTGTACACCATTTGAATCTCTCTCAATCTTTTTATTGAGTAATGAGAAGTAGACAAAATTTCTCAACTCACAGTTTTATCTTCTTTCTGCTCTGGTTCTGTTGATCCCTTTTCAGCAATTCTTCTCCTATAAGCAGAGACAAAAAGTTAACAAGATCATCATGGCTTTAAGAATGTAGTTTACTGCAATTAAAGACCTACACAGCCTGATAGATAACTGAAAATCAGTGTGTTTAAAGAGGCACTTTCAAAATAGTTTGAAGGACAACACACTCCTGGCAAAAGCAACTGTGCAATTTGAAGTCTGTATATCCCCTCCCTTACTGCTGCACAAAGACTTCCACAGAAGTACTGGATTACACTCAAATAAAAACGGCTATTCATGAAACATTATCAACTTCAGAAAGCAACCACATCAGCAAGCCAAAGTTTATTTGATCCTTAGCCAGCTGCAAACAGGCACCCCAAATCCTACCTCTGTGATGACTAAGCAGCTGGAGCACAGCAGAAACAGTTCCTTACCTCCTGGCCAGCAGGGCGCTCATTTCTTCCATCAACCCACTGCCTCCCAAGGGAAGTGGTCCATTTCCACGGCCACCGTCTGTTTTAGATGAAGCAGATGAAGCAGAGCCTCCTCCTCCTCCACTTGAACTGGAGGAGTCTTCACCCTTCATAGTACACAAAATAACAGCAGATGTGCAAACAGAATGACAGCTGACTTAATGAAATCAGCAGAGTTCCCATACAGGAAAGACACAAAGAATGTGATGGGCTGGTAGCACATCTTGTAATGGTATTTTTAATAATGAATTAAGCCTACACAAAAAGTCTTGATACTGCTATTAATCTTGAACAAATGTTACAACCGGTTCAGGAAGACAGGATTTAGAGACAGGAATTGGAAAATGAAACGGAAATCATATTTACCCGTGAGACTTTCCTAAGTTTGGCTCCAGCAAGTGCAGCTGCTAGTCCAGTTAAAGGGCGATTATCTTCAGACACAAACCCCGCTGAAAATCCAGAGGCTGGGAGGGGAGGAGCAGGAGGTGGAAGGGGAACAGGAGGAACTTGGCTAGGAAGTGGAGGAGGCGGTGGTGGTGGCGGCGGAGGCCCTGAAGGTGGAAGTGGAGGAGGTGGTGGTGGGCCAGGAGGAGGTGGGGTTGCTACTGAAGACTGAGCTGGACCAGGGGGTAGGGGAGGTGGAGGAGGAGGTGCAGGTGGTCCTTGGACACCACCTAGTATCAAAGAGAAAACAAACAGAATACATTAAGGACTTAGAAAAGAAATACCTTATTTCCATTGAAATGGTGGTTCTTTTGCTCAGTGCATGAAACACTAAAACTGGTAAGATACTAGGCAAGAAAACACTGCAAGTTTCGGCAGAAGACAAGCATTCTTATTCAGTGTACTAAAAATGTTGCATAGTATAGTATGAGAGATCAGACAGCTTCAGAGACATTTAGATAGGAAACCCCTCCAGTCAGGTTCTGTGCTGCGACCAAGAAGAACTTTACATCAGGAAACAGGCAAAGAGTCAAGTAAGGCAGGAGCTTTGTACCATGTAGGAACAATACTGTGTGTTCACATGGTGCTAAACACAGAGTGACTTTTTATTGTATTAAAAAGCATTTAACACATCACCCAATCTCAGCCCTTAAACTGTTTGAGTACCAATGCTAATTTCTGAGCTATATATAAATCTTTCTTCTAAAAAACATTCCACTAATCAACTTTAATAATTTAATACAAACACTAACTAGTGAGCTAGAAGACTGACATATTTCAAGCTGATGGAAACAAGCTCTTCTATTTTTTACCTATCATTCTCTTAATGCTTTAAATTCACATTGATATCCAATACAAAATGTATTTTGAAGAAGTAATATTCTGATGATCACTGTGTTATTATTAGAAGAAGAATTTAAGAAATTGTGACTAAGACAACAGCTCCTCACATATCCCCCCCCCCCATTTCATCCAAATTGCCATAAGGTACTAAAAATGCTGCACAACTATCTTAAGCAGTCTCTGAGGGCAGGAATTTCACATACAAGTCTGCCTGGTTTCCTAGTCTGCTAACCACTGCATAAATTCAAAAGCCTTTTAAACTCTCTTGGCATCACTCACTATCCAAGTGCACACTTTTATTCCATACTAGAAGTGAGGCCATTCACCCTATTTCCACTCCATCCCAGAGTAGCTCACAGCTTCATTTAAGACAAGAGGAGTATGAAGAGGATCTACTCTGCATGGCTTGTGTGGGATGAAGCCACAGGCTGCTTATCCCCCAGAAGCCCCTCTGCCCATCCCTTTAGCTCAGCTACTGCAGAGTCATGTATAAAGATCTAAATCTCCTAAATCAATATAAAAGCAGGATTCAGGTTAACAAAGACATTTAGACCCATGTAAAACACATATGTCTGTCATATTGGTGGAGTGTCCATTAAGACCATCACCTGCTTAATCAAACTTTCTCTCTGAAATCTTTTTTTTAACTACGCTGATTGAATACCACAGGAAAACCTGTCTATGTATACGTGTGCACAAACAGCCATGTATCAAAATACGACCACTGTCCAAAAGGAAATGCTGTAGGTGATACATACTACTTTCTAAATTTGAATTATTCCTCACTTAAGGTCCAAAGCCGCACACACGTTGTTCTATGCTGGCTGCCATGAGGAAACTAACGATGCTGCCTGTTAGCACCTTGTTCCAGATAAACTTACAGTGCAATATTTACCAAGCAAACATTCGACAAGCTCAGACCTAGATAGGTGAGAGCTTAAGAAATCAGACTTTTACTTATGACAGGTCACACAGACCGCCAGCTCTTACGCACAGGAGCTTTCAAGTTTCCCTTAGGCCAGTTTTCCAAATGATATTTGGTTGTGGTATTAAGATCACTGCAACTTTGGAAGCATTGTATTAATGCCCGGGGGCACTTAGGGGCTTTGACACCAATTGGTTTCGACTGCGTTCCTGCTTAGCGCATTAGTAGCAATAACAGAAAGCCTTACCCTGCTGGGTCGTAGGTTCAATCGGCTGAGAGGCTGCCTGCAAGACTGGCTCAGAAGCAGAGGAGTCTCCCAGCACAGAGTTTAGAGAGTTCTCAACAGAGGCAGGGGTAGCTGCAGAGGGAGAAGGGAGAACACTAGGCTTGGATGAGGGAGTCGAGGCATTCGGGGAGTTGGGAGAAGGAGAAGCTTGAGGTCCAGAGAGTGACAGAGGCGGAAAGGAAGGCAGTGGGGGGGGAGGAGGTGGCGGAGGCGGCGTTGGACCTGAGGTAGAAGGTGAAGGAACCGGATAAGCCAGGTTTTCAGGAAGCCCGTTAGGAGCCGTGGGAGACGTGGACATTTGGGTCACCGGATTAGAAGCCGACACTGGGAGGACAGGTCTCGGACCAGTAGCTTTGCCTGGTGGACTGCTTATCATTACTGGAGGAGACGGGGGGAGGGGGGCAAAACTGGGCGCAGACCAGGCAACAGGCTTTGTGTTTGGAGGCAAAGTCGCCATGGCATTGACAGGAGAAGGGGGCCGAGAACTTTTGTTCAGCGGACGAGGAACCGTAGCATAATGGGGGAGAACAGGGTGGAAAGCTGAGCCTAAAGATGTAGCAAAACGTGATGCAGAGTGCCTTAGAGGCGGTGTAGGGGGAGTGGAAGTCGGTGGTGCAGAAGTCACTACAGCGTACTCCGGTGTGGCCTCTGACATTGGTGCTGAGACTGCTTTTGCATATGATGGAGGAGGTGCTGAAGGAGGCTGGCAACTGGAGTATTCAGGAAGTGAAGTGCTATACGGGGAGTTGTCGAAAGATGGAGCTGGACAGAAGATGGAAAGCAGCAGCAAAGGCAGGATAAAAAAAGGAGAAAGAGAAAAGGGAGCTAATGAAGCAACAAAACCAGCATTCAAACAAAATGTATAAATGTAGACTACAGTTAGTACCAGAGGATTAGGCACAAGTGAAAATACTGTTAGGAAAGTTTTACATATTATCAACAGCTGCTTTTAAATCTTACCAACTATTTTTGTGCCAACATTTGAATTTACAAGTATGTTCCAGAGAAAGTTTTCTCAAATCCCATCTGTGAGATGAGTTAGATACAGGGTTGAGTAATCAGTCTTTTATCAGCTTTTATCTTCTTGTTTGGTTGCAAACTGCAAGCAAGTGTAGTGATCTTAACATTTGTTTCAGCTCCACTAACAAAATTCCTACCATAGGCAGCAAGTATCATCTTTCTATTCCCCAGAAAAAGCTCCATCGCAAACTTGAAAGTGCTGGGAACACAACTACCATAAAATCCTCTGCTCTAAAGTGATTAGCGCTTGCACAGTATTCCTTGACTTCTACCACGAGCTGACTTATGCAAATTGAGTTTGTTACTAAAGAACAACCAAGCACTTGACTAATGTTCCATTATATTACCAAAATGAGAAAGCTTTCAGTTATCACTGGATACATTTCCGCAGGCACTGCACTATCTTATCTACAAGCATGTACAATACATTTCACTGAAATGTTACTACAATGATAAATTAAGCCAGACTTCATACTGAGAAGCATTTCTCCACTATTACTTTGCCTTATATAGGTACATACCTTCTAAGTAAACACACTCAACCTGGCGTGCTTAGGGTGGTTTTTTTTCCAAATTATGCACTGTGAATACATCTTGTTGAACAGAGCAAGCAATGATAAGGTATTTAGAAAGTTTAACTCATCACACTTTAACCAATGTTGAGGGTGTCCAATATGCTTCGAGCTCTTCAAGCAATCAGAGAGTACAGCAATGGAGTGAGCAAACAGTGCAAAAAAATTTATTTCAGGGTTAATGGAAAATTATGACAGGAAAGTCTCTTAGACTTCTTGCCATAAAAAAAAAAAAAAAAAAAAAAAACAGGAATTCCAGCAAATAGAAGCCTGTTGTTACACAGCTGTACTCACTGCCCTTTGTTGCTTCTCTCACACTCCATCACCAAAACACATAAAGAGTAGCCCGGTAGTTGAATACACTCAGGTTTTGAAATTCTTACCAGCATTTGAAATTCTTCTCTCTCTTTCCCATTCCAATTGTTCCCTTTCCAACTGTTCTTGTCGTTCTCTTTCTTGCCTTTCCCGTTCAAGTCGTTCAAGTCTTTCTCGATCCTGCCTCTCCTTCTCTTGTCTCTCCCTTTCTAGGCGCTCTTGCCGTTCCCTTTCTTGCCGTTCTCTCTCCAGTTGCTCCTGCTCTAGGCGCTCTCTTTCAAGTCTTTCCCTTTCTAGCCTCTCTCTCTCCAGCCTCTCCCGTTCCATTCGTTCACGATCCAGCCTCTCCCGTTCCAGCTCCTTCTGCCTCTGTTGCTCTTGCAACTGTCTACAATCGTGAAAAAAGGAAAAAGACTAAGCTGCAAAGCGAACACCAAAAATATGAAGCAACTGTTAAGAGGACACGAAGAGAAACTAATCAACGATCTTTGCACCAGCAAAAACAAAAGCACAGCATTTGCACCTACACACAATTCGTAATTCTATGTGTCATTTTTCTGAGTTGGATAAGAGTTTTATTACGCTTACAGCCAAAAGAATCACATATCCAATTTCCTCTTAACTAATTGAACATTCTGAGAGACAGCTTTCAAGAAGTAAGAATAGAAAGCTGCTGCTGCTAATTTACTGATACAATCTTCCCTTTTTGGGATATGGAGTTACATTTGTTCTTTGCATGGTATTTTATACCTGAAGCAGTGAATAAAAGCACAGTGAAACAGTAGTAAGACAAATACTCATCAAAAAAAACCCACCCCCACATAAATTACATTTTTTGGATTAACTAGTCAGCCAATACATATCCAAATTTTATGAAAGCATCAAAACATCTGTCTCCACTTCTATAGCATTATGCACACATACAATTTAACTGGCAACAACACAAGAACACCCTGAAGGCAGGGGGAAAACTGGACATGGTCAAAGAAAATCCAGGGTGCAGCAGCCAAGGAAACACTGCAGGGAGCTGGCAGGGCTTCCAGCTCATGGGATCTTTGCAAAGGAAAGCAGAGAGGGGGAAGACAAGTGTAAGCCAGGCAGAGGAAATATAAAGAACTTCCTAAGGGTAAGGACGAATCTTGCAAAAGTCTCTGCCAAAACCCCTGGGTTGGCTGAAAGGACTTTCCTGCAAAAATACAGTGGGAAAGGCTATATACCACCTTTTTGATTCTTTCTCCTCAACTTGGTTTACATTTTCTTTAGGTTGTTTGTTTGTTTTTAAGACAAATAAATCTTCCTAGTTGGCTAAAATACACCTTTTTGATTTTCAAAGATTTTTCATCTCTTGGGGATAACTCACTGCTAAACCAAAAAACAGACACATCATCCTCCCAGTTGTGGCCAGTATGTTCCTGTCAGGACATAACACTGAAAATGTTATTAGTTGTTGTTCTCTTTGAATTCTTACTTAAAAAAAAAACAACCTTGTATATAAATCATACAGCCATTTTTTCTTCCATGCTTCAGATGCAAACTGAAGCTTCTCAACAAATACAAAGCACAGCCAGCTTTTCACTATAAAGTAAAAAGGAGACCTTCAAGCTATTAGATATGTGTTTTCTATACTATACCACTGGGCAATTTTCATGGACAGGTCACTGGTAATGCTCTACTGAATGGGTAGAGTCATACAAACCTAATTCTGAAAATGAAGGGAACTTCACCTGTTTCACTCCTTGCCTAGAAAATACTGGCATAACTGGAAACTCTAGCCCATGAACTGTTACAACTGAAGTCCAGCCTTTTTCAGACCAGTGTTTTTCCTTTATAAACAAAAATAAATTACAAATATTGAAACTTAAAATTGCTATGAGCAATAAAGTTGGAATTATGCATAGCAAAAGGACTTTTTCCCTGCTGAACTTGTTACCCACCATCCTCAGAAGCAGTAAAATAGTTCTGCTCCTTGATCAGTCCTTCCCTCAGCTCCTGTTCTCCCATATAAGAAAGCTGTAACAGCAGTCACTATGAAACCAGAGCTGCAACTCAGCTTGTTAAATGCTTGATTTTTAGCCTCTGAAGTCCACTAAAAAGTCTGGTGATTGACCCATACATATTTGGAACCCATAGAGGATTTCTATAAAATATTAAGAGAATGTAATATAAAGCACAGAAACGTAAGTTCCAAAAGAGATATTAAAGTATTTCTTACATTACATTTTTGCTTGCCCTTTACTGCACAAAACCAGTTTTACTATATGCTCTTTTCCCCCTCAGATAAAATCTATTATTTAAGGAAAGTAGAGTTTTCATCATGGCTTGCTCATATTCAGCTCTTTTTTCCTAAAGGAAAGGTGAACGTGCACATGATTGTTGCTAAAAGGCTATTCAGAGTAGAAGTCAACAATGACAGACTCCAAAGTAGGTTTGTTTATTGTCTTCATTCTTTTTCATTCATTTGCCAGAAATGAGCACATTCTACCTATAAATGCATACTCTGCTCATGCTAAAACTAAAATGCAGATACGGCATTTAGGGTTATAAACATTTTATGTTATATTTAGTTTATCATACTAGAAAGTATCAATTCACTGGGTTTTAACAACACATCAAGTAACTGCCAAAAAATTTCTTCTCGCTTAAGTTCTTCGTTTCTTTACAGAAACAGAACCTCAATATAGGTCACTCCTCACACAAGAGCAGCATCACCAAGGCAGTTCTGCCACAAGCCACACCAAGAGCTCTGCTATTTCATATTTTCATAAGCAACTTGGAAAAGAAACAGCAAGGTGCTCTTCTGTAAGCTGCTTAAAATATTAAGTTATTTAAGATAGCAAGGATGATGGTTGATTATGACGAACTACTGATGGATCTTCCAACTGCAACTAACCTGGCAAATAAAACTCAACTGAGATATAACTGGAGTGAAGCAGGGGAAAGAGGGGAAATCTGCTAAATTCATATACAAAACGCTGGACTTTGAGTTGACTATTGACTCAGGAGTGAGGTATTAGAGTTACAACACACAGGTCTATGACAACATCCATTCATTGATGTGTTCTGTTCAAAAAACCATAAACCAGATGCTAGACATCAGGAAAGGATTACAGAGCAGTACAGAAAACAGCACCATCCTGCCTGACAAACCCTGAATCTCTGTTCCCGCATCAAAAGGGGGAGAACAGCAGAACTGAAAAGATTCAAAGAGCAGCAACACTATGATCAAATGTACCAAACACTTTCCACTTAAAAATGATTAAAGAAGCTGAAATTCTGCATTCTGGAAAAGACAATTGGAGCTCTACAAAATCCTGAGCGATGAGGACATCCTATTACAACAGCTGAGAGGAAAGACTTGATGCAACTAATAACAGCAAAGCTCAAAAGAAAAGAGCACCTCTGAACATCAGGCAGATAAGCTATGGAACTCCTTGCCAGAGTGATTCAAAGAAAGAATTAGAATAAAACCAGTAACCATGGGAAGACATTTAGAAAACCAGTGGCATCATGCACAAGAACCTGTCGAACCAAGGGATGCCCAGAGGATGGGAGGGTAGCAGAGAGAAGTATTCCAGGTGTTTGCCCTGGCCCAGACAGGTTTTATTTAAAGCTTTTCTAACTAGTGACAGGGTAAGTGCACATGTGTATATTATGTACCATATACAGGGGAGAATTGGTGATGAGAGTGTACATAAAGGAATATTCTGTCTTTATACAACATGTAACTGTGTGCAATTTTAGCTGAAGTTCAAGATGTAGCTATGCCTAAAACAAATTGTGTGTTTGGGATTGACTGATTCTCCTAATACATCTTAACACGTTCCTGAAGCTTTCCTGGGGTTCTTCTCTTCACAGAGCTATAAAGACACACAACACCCTCGTGTCATAAAAAAATGCACTTAAGTACTTATTTAAACTTATTCTGAAGCAAAATATATCAGCAATCAACACAATTAAATTGTATTGGCTATCTAATGAGATATGGATGAAAGGCAATGAGATAACCAGTTTCATCCACATAGGATTTGAATAAAAAATACTGATTATTTAATAAATACTGAGTGATTCAGTATTTAACATTTCAGTTTTTAGTAAAAGAATCATCATTTTCAGTTTTTACAGAAAATAAAAGGTATAAAATCAGTTTTTGAAATGTAGAAATAACAATTATGAGCAAGTTGAGCATTGTGTTTACAATACAAATGCTCTGCCAAGAGAGGGCAGCAAAATACCTTGCAAACATACAAAATTCCCATGCAGCAGGATAGGAGATTAAGTAGAGCATCACCGAGCATAATTTTTTCTCATTCTATGTTCCTGAACCATCCTATTGTCAGCCAGGAAAATGAAAAAAAACCATCCACACAAACAAACAAACAAACAAAAAGCCCTCTATATGCTTTCCCACCTCACAACCCACTACATTTTTACTGTAATTTTAACAATTTTAACAAACCTTTTGAACAGCAAACCAAAAGGTGCACAGGTCAGAAAATCAGTCTACCAGTAATGCAATTAAGTTGCTTTAACACATCTTCATGAGCAAGGAAGAATTTTGTAAACTACAAAATAGAGCTTAACAACTGCTTACAGTTGTTGCTTAAAAGGATTAAAAACTCATTTGATTATTAAAAAAGAAACCAAACTACTTGCATTAAAATCCCCCTTGGTTTCATTTAGTTAGCATGATATAGCATAATTTTATTTTAAAATTTTGTCAGAGATCAAAATTATATTAGGCAAAAGCATTACTAGATTAAGAAGAGTCATCACACATCAATTAAAGTATGTCTGAATGTCAAGACTGGTAGTTCAAGAACACTGTGAAAGCAATACATGAAAATCCTTCAGCCTTAGAAAGCACAGTACCTGGCCACCAGGACAACTCTTGAAAAAGATGAAGAGGTACTAAAAGTGCCCCAGAAAGTTGTCTGATAATGCTCATTATGCCAAGGAAATATGATTCTAACTGTTTCAGAAGTGCGAATTACTAAATCTAAGAGCTAATTTACAAAACTGTACAGCATGTCAGTCACACAAAGGTACTGTTACACATGTTTTGATTCAGAGGGTCAACTTCAGAAACTCAGAGTAGCTGCTAGCTTTATCACAGATCCTACTCATGAAACTTTCTTCATGGTTTTTAATTAATTTCGTGTCAAAAGCGTTTTTGGAAACTTCACTTTGGGGAGTTTTGGTGGAGGCTTTGGATTTTGGGTTGGATTTTGTTTGTTTGTTTGTGGGGTGTTTTTTTGTTTGTTTGTTTTGGTTTGGGGTTTTTTTGTTGTGCTGTTTTTATATTAGATTACTTTAATACTGCATCAGCTTTCAAAATTATTTCCCCTCTTGCCCTTATACTTTTGTCCAGTGAAGGAGATATTGGGAGGTACTGCCAGAGGATGAAGAAAGAATCAAATTTACTATACTAACTTGTGACTTAATATCTGCCTAAATCCTGCAGTTCTTTGGGCAGACAAGCATCAGGAGCACGGCTACATTACTGAAATAACACATGGAGAAAAATGCAATGAGCAGAATGAAGCACACACTGTTGCATCTCTGCTGAAAAAAACACACATCTGTGATGGTTGAAAGCACTTAGAATTTCTCCTACGTGACAACTGCAAAATACAATTGCAGGTTATTTCCTTACTGGGGTACACAGAAAGCCTTCCTAGCTTGCTCTTGAGTCAGATCATAAAAGGGTATAACAATTAAGGATTGCTGCTGTCTCAGCTCTTGATCTATGAAATGAGCCAAATACACATGTACATTGAGATCCCTTTCTGTTATGCCTTTAGCACAGAGCACCACTACATTCAGAAACCAGTGTGTTGTGAAAGACAACTAGGAAGCTCTCTCAAATTAATACTATCCATTATCTTTTGATCTATAGTGGTGAGGGGGAAGGGAAGAGGCAGTTGTTTTAACTTCTGCTCCTGAAGATGAAATGACTGACAGAGATTAAGAAACTGGTAAAACCATATTCTGTGTCAGAACAGACTTAATAGCCAGGGAGAAACTGTCCTTTTCTGCAATACTTTTCACATCTGAGCCTCCATATCTTGGTCATCTGCAGAAGAGTTTCTGCAAGTGTCTCAGTATGTAGCGAGGCTGTCCTTTCACCAGAGCAAGTCCACCCCAAAATTAAGCAACTCCCATTTTGTCAAAAAACAGAGCTGCTGCCACAAGGGCACCAAGAAAAAAAAAATCTACGAGCAACAAATCCAAGGCTGAAACAGTTTGCAAAAGCAAAGAGCTCCCTGCTCTGGCAGGTCACCTTGTTTCCTCAAGTGAAACTTTGCTGTACATTCACATAAATCTTCTGGATTCTAACACTAGCTTGCTTTGCTCTTGGAAGTGAGATCAAACCATTAAATTTTTTCCTAAAAAGATGATAGGAAACTGCACTGAGAAGCCCACATATCAACCTCAATAACAGAGTTCAGTCACAAACCTGGAAGGCTTCTTGCCACAAAGTCAGATACATTAAAAACAGAGGTATTTCCATGCACAGTACAGACAAAGGCATCTTTGTATCACATCCAAATTCAGCAGGCACTGAGCTGATAGACATTCCAAGATGAACAGAAACTGGTTTGAAGTATTTAATTTTAAAAGTCACTGTAGAAAACAAAGATCCAAGGCAAAGCCTGCAGAAAACAAAACATCTTGAGGAACAGACCTGACTGAAGTAATTGCTGCATTGAGTGAAGAGGTCAGCTGCAGGCAGATAATACATGGTATTTGACAGCTGTTAATCATCATTTATGTACACACCAATTTCATATTCCACTCTTTCTTGGCTGAAAAACTTGACGTCAAAGCAGGGCATCAAATCACTCAGAAAGATCAGTAAGAATACTACCCCTGCTTTGTCTGCCTAAAGATACAACAACAACAAGAAGAAATGGGGGAGGAAAAAAGCACTAATAAGATTGGTGTATTAAAAGATAACACCAAAACCCATCAATCGAGTCATTAAAAAAAAACAACACATGGAATTAAAAATCATAAAATTGAGGGGAGATTTTCAGGTTAAAAAAACCCACCCATGAGGTGTTTTTTGCTTTTCTTCAAAAAGTAGTTTCTTGCTTGTGCTTTTACTTATTCTAAACTTACTTATTCTAAAACAAACATGGTATGGCAGAAGAGAGACAAAAGGATAACACCCAAAAGGCAACATGAAGGTTGCTACACTATTGCTAGCTGTATTGCATTCTGTATAAGAAACCAAATGTGATTATATGATAGAATTCAGCAACGTATACATCTTTCATTCTGTGCTTCACTATGTTTATTTTCAAGTTTTATAACCCAACATAAACAAAGAACCTAGGAATAACTACTATGTTAAAGTTCTAAAAGCGTGTAACCCTGGCTATAATTAGACCTGGAGTCATCAATTTGAACCAGTTGAGCTGTCTCAGTATATCCAGGCTTTCAGGGCTGCTCCAAGCTCTTGCACCAACTCCTGTAACCTTGCCTCAGTCTATGGAGCAATAAACAAGGCAGCAACATTTTGAGCTTTATTCTAAAATGCTGGAAGGCCCAGCATGTGGGCACAGATAGTATTATCTAATCCAACAGTCACTACTTGCTAGAATACATCTCACATGATGGCTCTCCTCCTCCCACCACTGAGTCACTGCCACAAACAGAGCAGCTGGCTGCAAACAGGCTACACAATGCGTGGCTGAGCTGGAGGCACCAGCACCAGATGCAGGGTGACCTCAGCTCCATCTGAAGCACTTTGTTCTCTGCAGAAGAGCAGCTACCTTGTTATTGCAAGGAACTGTATGCACTCTCTGGATATCAATTTAAGTAGATACAGCCAAGTTACTTTATCAATTAAAAGCATTTATAGGGAAGAAAAAAAAGGCATTTTAACATGTTATTTTGCACTTAGCTGCTAGCTTGATTTTTAATACTTTAATCCCCTGAACATCTTCTGCATAAGTTCAGGAGAGGAAAAGTATGTCTGTTATGGCCCTCCCAAATTTGTAGGAACTTAACTGAATAATAAAAACAGAGTACTGACATTAAATTTGCTCTTGCATCTTTAACATTAAATATTTATTCATCACTCCAAAATTCAGCATTTACCACAGAGCTCACTCTCCTGTATGGTCACGCAAACTTTCTGAATATGTATCTCAAGGCCTACACATTATGTACCATGGAATGAACACACCATCCCCCAAACTTTGTAATTTATTTACAGAGAGAAAATATAGCCTAAATCTTGGAAATATACAATCTGTGCGGACATCAAACACAGGCAGAGTCCGCAGAGACTGAGAATCTTTATGAATAAAAAGTACACTGATGCATCAGTAACATAACCTCAGCAGAAGTGATCAATATTTCACCTCTTCGCATTTTCCTAAGCAATCTCAGTTGCACAAACTTCACTTCCCAAACTGAACTCTTGCTATATGCTCTAAAACTCTTACCAAGTTAGCTTTATTTTTTTTCAAGATAGTCCCCACAGCTTCTACCTGAGCAAAATGCACATCATGTAAGAGAAGCCCAGACAAGACCTAGCCACCTTGATACAATGAGCAAGAAACAGAAACTTTGCAGATCTGCAAAGTCTGACTGTTGAAGGTCAGGGTTTGTAAAATAAGTTTATATATATGCTCTGAAACTACTAATTATTGCCACTCTGAACAGTGGTACAGACCTTTGGATCTTTAAACAGCAGTGACAGGTGAGACTGTTTCAAATGATGGATTTTTTTTGTTTGGTTGGTTGGTTTGGGGGTTTGTTTTGTTTTGTTTTTAATTTGTATCAAAGAACACCTTATGCTTCATTTAATGCCAAATTATAAAGGCAATTAATTGACTACATGTATCATGATTTTGAAACACTAAGCAAATCTAGGTCATTATAGCTACTTCCAATGTTCAGGCAGCTTTCTCCTGATTAATCACCATTGCATGTAACACTTCCACTGTCAATTTGATTTTCCCCATACACTGGTACAGTCTACAGATTGGCGGCTTCCCCCTCCAAAACCAGAACACCTACTACGAACTATTTCTCATTCCATTTTGATCAAACAACTCCTGTTCTCCTTCATTCTCACGTACCTCAACTCGCATCAGCATCAAGGACTTGCTCTGTTCACCAAAACATCAGAACAAATTTGATTGTTGCTGGTCCTGTTGATGCCTGTTTTTGTGCTCCACACACCTGCACAGCAATCCTCCTCTCTTCCACATTAACTAAGAAATTCCCTCTTGGTATCTGTTAAATGCTTTACCAAAACCCAGGAATATCACATGAACAGCCTTTCTGCTTTTGCAGAAGAGAATGTTATCTGTGTCCAGTTTAGTGTCCTATGTCATATCTGGGACCAAAGTCAAACTAACAGGCTTTCATTTCCTTGATCTAAAGGGATTTAAGGTTTAATAAGAAGGTTTTATGCTGTAAGCTCAAAATGTATTAGTTGGAAGTAATAAGAACTAGCTTTTATCAGTCAAGCAAAGACTAGTAGCCAGCCACCACCATAAAGACATGGAGAGGCAACTAAATTTTATTAGATACAGGAATTTTAATACACAAAGGGATCTATAATACTCTTGGATCAAAGCTCATTAAGCCTAGTTTCCCTCACCTTGATCTTTTCAATATATTCTCTAAACTAACAGAGCACTTGAACTTTCCTGGCAGAAGCCAGACTGCAGGAAGACACCTGTGTACATACAGTTTTAGAAAAAAAATAAGAAACTCAGTAGTAGAAAAGTCTGCTTTTATTGGCAACTCCCTCTCAGTGGTATACTCCAGTGAGTACAGTTGGAACACAATTTCATGAAAGTGAACGACAATAACTAAAAATCTGGAAAAATACAGACCAGTTCCTAATCCAAATTACACATTTGGCATTAAACAGAAAACCATAGAACTGAATATTTTGAATATTTTTCAAAAAGCATAAGATTTCAAATCAGCTTTGTCAATGGAGTCAAAAGACTGCTTAATGCAAGAGTGCTCTTCTCAGTCTGCTAAACAGACTAACATCAACCAGCATGTACAGTTAGTTATTCAGTGCTGTAACCAGACAGCACCCATTACACCTCTCCTTAAAAGCCTGTAAAGTCTCTGAAAACTAGACTTGACAGAACTAAGGAAAACCTTACGACAAACAGAAGGAAAATGACACATCTTTAAGAAAAAGGGAAAAAAAAGGAAAATAGTCATTATTACACCACAACTCAACTCTGCTTTCAAGAAACTTTTGAGGGCAAGAAAAAAAAAATTAACCTTTTACAATGACAAAAACAAAACCAGTTGATTGGTCTTGATTCGGTCTCCTTTTGTCTCCTGTCCTAGTATGCAGTGTAATGGCTGCAGACTCTAAACTATCTTAGCAAGCTCAGTTTGAAAAGTGTACGCTGACGTAACTTTGATCTACTGGAAACCCTCAGCTTAGGCTGATTCCATCTAAACCATGTCTCTGGGATGCAAACTTCACACGGATTTTGTAACACGCACAGCACACAATATAATCATACAACTGTATTCTACTGACCACTCTGAAAACCCTGAACCAAAAATCCAACTACTGTATCACATGCATATCTCAGATTAGAACTGACTGCTCAGTTATAATCTAATCAATCTGTATGCCTTTTAAAGAAATCCTACTTCCTGAAATAAGTTGTTGGATAAATGGTAGAATTTCAAAAGCAAAGGAAAACTGGAAACACTACATCTGGTCACAAAGTAGGAAAAATGTTACAGGCTGAAGGAAATCAGTAGAAATCAGGCTACCAGGGACAGAAAGTGATGGGCAAGCTTTCATTCTTTCAAATTACTATAGCTACATTACTACTGAGTTAGGGGGTGCAGGTTTTTTTCTTTCACTATGTCCATGTTTTCAAAACAGCTCAGAAATTATATATGTAATAATTACTAAATCATTGGGGGGGGGGATTCTTCTACTGTAGTTATAAAATTAACATCAAAATTAACTCTGAAAAAATATTTTTAATCTGTAAAATAAATATCTTTCTTCTGAGTCTATTGGTAATTAAGAAACTGCTACCCTTGCCTTCCACAAGATGTTACAAAAACCCCACACCATATCAACACTATTTTCTAGCAGTCACACACCAATTTTTCTTCAACAGGGTCAACCCAATCCACAAAACAAATTAAAATCGTAAGCAAACCTGAAGTATTTAACAATATTCTGCTGTTGTGTTTTGCAAGCTTCTCACATTTTTGAGTACTTACGAAAGAATTCGGTCGAGTTTTGGTCCATTACGTCCCTGAAGGACAACAGGAGGCTTGTACACCTTCATGATTCCTGACTATCTATACAGTTTCTCTGTTTCTGGTGTTCTTGGTCTCTTTATTTATGAAGCAGTGATGATTTTGAAGTTATTTATAAACATTAACTCATTAAATTCCCAAGTGTCATATTAGATACCAACTCAATGACTCATATTCCTGACAATATATTTACCATGTCTGAAGAGAAGGTAAATTTACATGCACGAGTAGCACACACAAGCATGCCATGAACTAATCTTATATTTTAAAATGGTATTTGACATTAAGTAACTCTGAAGTTATTAACAAATACATATGTCAACTCAACTTGGCTCATTATCAATCGGTGGAATTCATAAACACTGCCTGACCACCAAGCTGACAAAATGTAAAACAACTCATAACAAAATATCCCTTCAGTTTCGAGGATCAAAAATAGAAGCTGGAGCGTTTTAAAGCTTGTTATTACTGTAGTTAAGTGAGTGCAAGTTAAGGAAAATTACAGTTAACTTCAAGTACTCCCTGAGAGGGAAAGCATAAACCATGTGTTTAAGGTTTCTTAAAAGAGAGTAACAAAGGTATCAATTCACCAGACAAAATTATTTCATTACACCTTATGTGTAATCTTGGCTTCATAAAAACCTCGGTGTTTTAGACTGTATATCTGGTCCTTGTAGATTTAGAAATTATCTCACTGCACAGTAAGCAATGCAAGCATCCAAGTAAGAAGCTCTGCAGCAAAATAAGCAAAGTAATATTACTATTTTAGCACTTCTACTCAAAATGTAAGGCATCTAAATCCTTGCTAAAATAAAGAAGAATCTTTGAACCAAAATAATACACTTTTGCTGGGAATGATCTCATTCAGTTCCCAATTTCCCCAAGATTCTTGAACACTGGTTACAAAAGCAAAGGAAAACATCAGATCTGTTGAAGAGCTCTCTTTAATATGCCGCTCTTCACTGGTCAGTCCTTTGGCAAAATACTTCTGAAGAAATGTTTCTATTTCTGCCTAGGAAAACCCTGAAGCTACAAGCCACATAATTTAACTTTGAAATTAGTCCTGCTTTGAGCAGAGGGTTGGACTAGACCTCCACAGGGTCCCTTTTCCAACTTTAATTTTCATGCAAGCAGATGTTTTTCTCCAGCTTAGAATAATTTCAAAAAATAATTTTCCTGCACTCAACATGGCAGTCAGTTAAACACTACTAAATCCAGGTACACCTAAGGGCAGGGATACGAGAGCAGCACTTAATGATTATCAAGCCACATTTTAAGGAAAACCCCCATCCAACAGACATATTTCACAAGCCACAGACTTAGCAAAGCCAGTCTTTCTCTTGATCTATCACAAACCCCATGTTCCTTCCTACGCAGTAACATTTATTCCCATTTCGTGCATTCCCTGTAGCCTTAGTGCTCCCCACAGGATTCAGTTCTGCCCACACTGCCTTTACCCTCTACTGAGATTGGAAATGTCACTCATAGATATGTTACAAGTAATACATGCCTAAACCTTTTTTTCCCAACTATTTACTACTCTTTACATTATGGGAGTAAGTCTGTGGTTCTCACAGTCTGAAAGCTGAAAGACAGTTACTACAGAAGAGAAGTTCGAGCTTAGAGTTAATTGACCTTCATTAAAACCATGTAATTACAGCAGTAACAAGACTGAAGAAGGACTTGTGAAATGTTTTAACAAAATTACATGTTCTTCTTAAGCTTAATGACACAATACCCATAGTCTTTGCACAGACAATCTGGCTGGCAGCATGAGTAAACACTCCAGAGCTCCATCTTCTTTTAGAGGAAAAAAACCAAATCAAAACCAGGTCCAGACTTCAAAGAGGCCATTACATTAGATGAAAACAATCAGAGCACACTGATCAAATGAGAAATGAAGCCATAAGAATGCCATCTGATAATATGTCCTTTACATACAAAAAATTTCAAGAGACTTGCAGAGCTCTTAACATAGGGCAGTACTTTTTCCTGAAGAGATGCCTATCTACAATGCTTCCCTGAAAGTTATTTCAGCATTAGAAATCTCAGTTAATACAGCCTTCTAAAGGAACAGACGGGAAATAAAAATACTAAAAGCCACTAATATAGAACAAAAAAAATAATCTAAAGAAAAAAAGCTTTTAAAAAGTCTGTCTAAAGAAGTGACATAAAAGACCTTTACTATGACAGCAAACTTTTACATAAATACATCAAACAGACAAATTTATAATGAGTTTCTTGTTATTTGTTTTTAAACAAGGTAACTTTCAGATAAAGTGATCCCTGCTCACATTAAGAACATACTGCAGAAAAAAGATGGACGAGTATGACCAATTTTGATGTCAAAACTTTGTTCAATATGTTTTATTTACTAGTTTACCAAACCTGCAATATTATTCCCAAATTAGCAATCTGGTTATGCTCACCTTTTCATAAACAAACAAAGTGCCAAATATCAACACAGAAAAAACGTCAGTGCCAATTAGACCCAAACATGTTTAAGCCTTTTTCCAGTTACCACAGAAAGCTATTAGGTGCATTTACACTATCAGTCTGGACCACCTCCCATTTATTCAAGGATCTTGTTCCCTGCATCTGTACTGCATGTGACCTAAATGGCTCCCAACATCCCTTCAGGAAGGGAACAGCTAATCTCCTGGGAGTATTTTGATGGTAAAACAATCCAGGATTGCACCACAGGCAGTATGCTTGAGACAGCCCAAGGTCTTGCTGTTTTCATTTAACCCAGTCTAACAGCACCGTCCTACAAGACTTTGCCATTTCACATACCCATATCCCACACACTAAATCTACAACCCTAACCCATATTGCCACAAAACAAACGAGGGAATCTGGTAGCTACAGAGTTTCCTAGAACTTGGGCACATCATTGATACACAGCAATAAAAGGAACAGGAAAAAACCCCGTATGTTAAAAATGTTATGGGTCTGAAAAATATCCCACAGGGCATAGGACAGGGTAGTGTGGCTTCACATTGCAGGGAACAGCTTAGTTTGGAGGAGTGCCAGCAGGTCAGGGGAACACAGACTGCTCACTGAAGGCAGCACAAGATATAACCAATACTGCTACAGCTGAAACTTGAACAACTAAAGGCTACATAAATTTATACACTAGAAGTAAAAAAGGAAGGTTTCTTTGCTAACTAATATAAATGAAGGTAAACAAGACTTCCAACAGAATATTCTGATCTAGTGCATCCACATTCAGGAAGAAAAGCCGTCATTTGTGATGATTCAATTCTCTGTTTCTAAAGGTTAAAACTTCCTTCTTTGCTTGCTGCTTTCTTCTCTATAAGCATGTGTCAAAAACTGAAGACACAAAAGTCACTGCAAAATTAATTAGTCTGGTTGAAAATGACAGCAGTGAAACCTCCCAAGGCTTCCCCTCTGATCTGCAGCTCTTTCCTGACAGGCCAACAGCAGTTGCATTGTTTGAATGGGTGGAGAGCACGAACAAGGGATCAGCTACAATCAAAGTTTTTACAGTGCCGAGCTGCACTAAGGAAAACCACACGCATACAAATGCTGCCCTAATGCAAGAGAGTAATTCTAAGTCCTTGACATTTAATTTCTCATCATTAGGTGGTACCACTTTCTTGAATTTAACAGCTGTTTACTTTTATTACCGTACCTTCTCTGGATTTCCAATTCTTCTTGTGATGGACCATTTTGCACTTGAGAGGGAAGCTGTGAATTCTGTCGAGGCAATGTAGGACCTAAAAGTGAAGACAGACCATAAAAATGGTTCGAATTTTTTCCATGCAGAAAAGCACATAATCAAGGAAAAAGGCCAGCCACCACATGACTTTAAGAACTGTTCGCTTTTGCCTTTTAAGCCAAACAAGCTCAAAAACATAATATAGCAAATAAAAACTGCAACAAATGTTACCTCACACATTTACAGAATGAATTTATTTCACATAGATGGAAAGGCTTCACAGAAATGCAAAGCAGATTTTATATATGATGGAATTTGACAAAAGCTTTGAAAAGCACTCCAAGTCTGATATTTTCTTAAAACAATGAACAAATATTCTTGGAGGAACAGGAAGGGCTCAAAAAATTAAAACACTCACCTAAATAGAACACTGGAAAAGGGGAAGAGGAAAAAAAAAAGCAAGAAAAAAAAAAAGAACAGGAGAGAAAAAAACCATCAGAACCTTATCACCACATCGAGAGAAGGAAGATAAAGTATGTTTCAACAGGTCACACCAAAATTTACTCAGATTTTAGCTCATCAGCTTGGATCAAAGACTTTCTTTTTTGGATATGTAAGTACCGGGTCCAAAGGAACAGAGGCACATAACCAATGTACAAACTGTGAATTCTGCTAAGCACATGAGATGCAAAAGAGAAGGACATGCAAATTCATCTTCAGTTTTTACTGATGGGCAATTCTGAATCACACAACTTTCAAATAACTGTATATGTGTATTTAGAAATGAAATATGTATATGTACATTGAGAAACGAAAAGACTTTTCCATCTTTCTCAAGTGTATTTACAGCACAGAATTATTTCAAAAGAATTAACAGAAGTGAAGAAGACGAAGTGTGGAATGGAATACAGGGGATCAAGAATGCATTATTCCAGTAAAAATGGGCACTAAACCAGTAAACTATCTGGACTATAGCTACACTTAAGATTATGGAATTTATAAGCAAGCAGAACTAAAAAAGATTAAAATGTGTCAAATTCTGAAAATATCCCAAAGAAAAACAGTAATTTCTTGCTGAGATTCCACCAAACTAGTTACAGTAATGGATTTGTAATGAGGTCGCCCCTATATCAAATACCAAAATGTAGAATTTGTTTCCCATCTGAACTTGTGAAAGTCATCCAAACCCATGTGAAGACCATATGTGATATACTGACACATCTAGGACAGGCAAACAAGTGCCCTGTTTAAAGGCTATACAAAAAGGTTCATTTACTCAGAACAGCATAGTATTGTGTCCACTGTGGCCATAAAGACAATTAATCCTGAAAATTATAGAAGTGTACACTATCTGCGTATCCTACAGTCAGAAAGTAATGCAGGAACTTACTTCTGGAAGATAAAAGCAGGTAGTGCACTACAGAGGTGGTGTCTTCCTGATTTATGCTTTTCAGCATGTACCCAATGACATGATGTTGCCCTCGATGCATTATTTTTGCCTGAAGTACCTCCAAGAGATATCCACAGACACAAATCTATACTATTTTAAATGCCAAATATTAAATTGCAATGATAAACAATAATTAAATTATCATTGAGTAGAAACATCTGTCATATTGCTCGTCTGGAAAACTTTGCAGTTTTAAAACTTTTTTTTAAAACTTTTAAAACTTTAAAACAGTAAGGCACATGCTCTCCTCTCATCTCCCCTGTCTGACAGGTGGAAGGCTTTAAGGCCCATAAAACCATGACTGCAGCTCGCAGGCAGCTGGGTTATTTGCTGCCTGCACCATGCTGCAGCCTTTCATGGACTTTTACAAGTAGTCACAGTCCAGCAGCAGCTGTGCTGCTGCTTAGAAATGCCACATACACCACTACTGCTTGCCATGCCTAACAGAATCCTCGGAGTAAGTCAAGGTTCACAGTCTGAGGTGCAAACTGCAAGTAACACTTTAAGAATCAGATACATGGTGAAACAACCCTCGTATTTCTCAGTGTGAAACACACTGACCTAAAAATTAACAGCAAAGAACAGAAATAAAAAGAAATAGTCATACTATGGCCATTTACCAGCCATTTCTTGTACTAAAAAGTACAGCAGAAGTGAGAAGTTCAAGCTTCTGTCCATTTAATCTTTAAGAGTATTTAACAGAGGTTTTTTGAACAAGGTATTATCATGCTGCAGTACCTGAACACAGACCACCACTCTACAACCTTTCTAGCGGTGTGCTCCCATTCTCTTCTTTAGCCAACCCCTCCAGAAACCAACCATCCAGCTTCACTTGCACTGGCTATTCCAACCAACCTAGCTATGAGAAAACCTGTTCTTGTAGCCTCAAACTGTATTCCAGAGCTCTGTCTGCCAGAAAATCATATTGTCAATTCTGCTGAAGGCAACCATCAGCAAGCCAAGTTAGAGTTAACTTGGCCAACCTACTCCACTGATGCCCTTCCTTCATAGCTGTACATGCAAGAGAGCAGAACACAATCACCTGCTGACAATGAACTTGGTGGTTCTAGTATTTCTTACACATTTTGCTGTAAGGAGATGCAATTTCTGTGTATCAAAAGGCTTTCAAGAAAGAAAAGTTTAGCTAGCAAGTCATCTCTCATCAAATTTCTCTCTGCAAGCACAGATTCTTAACAACCACCATGTTAATGGACATTGGCAAGTTAAAGGTACATACCAGGTGGAAAAGTATATTTTATCTTAGAAAAGTTATTGCAGTAAGCCAAGACCATCATTTCTTTGTCTGGCTGGTGAGGCAGGTGGTATATTAAATAAGCAGTAGCTAGCTAATAAAAAAAGCTTTCTCAGAGGCTTTTGAACATGTCAAGATATTACAGAAACATCAACTCCCAAGAGAAATACAGATACTGCCTGGAAAAAAAAGTCTGATCCTTCTACAGGATCACTTAATCTTCAGAAATCAGTACAAGCCAAGTAAGAGACGAGGCTGAATGGTCTATTCATTCTGAGTTTTAAGGAAAACCTAACATCTTTCTTTTTCTAAAGAAAGCACAGATGGTGCACTCCGCAGCACACTCTGACAGACAGAGGATATAATTTCATACTAATTTGTTCAGTAGCCTTTCCAGTTTTACTGCTTTCTGTTTTTCAGCTTATTCTCACCTTTGCATCACATCACCCTTCCTCTATGACAATTCAGGCAACTGCATGGTGAGAGATGGACTGGAAGTCTAAAAATCTTTAAAAACCCAGGGAAAAAAAAGCCTGCATGAAGCATTTTTACCAGCTAGATCACTGCCAGTTCTGGTTCTTCATGTAGTCACACAGACAATTATGCTGGCATAGCTCAGAGAACAACAGACTGCTGGGGGATGCTTTAATCAAATTAGGCATCCCCAACACCACCCCTTCAAACCACAACCAGAGCTGTAGTTTATCAAACTCCTTAACTTCATTTTCAGCCCTGACATCTTACCTGTATCTCCATTCAAAAGCTGAATCAATTTCAGTTGCACAATCCTATAAAGGCATAATTAGCAAACTGGAGATGGAAACACGTGGCTTCTCCTCCCTCGATGCCTTTGAGTTCCTCCATTCCTCCAGTCTTTCAATTACATTGCCTGTTCTGGAGCTTCACACCACACTCTACCCCACTTCTTTTAAGGTCACCTGCATTACCTTATCAGTGTTGACACAGCACCTGGCTGACACTGGGGACATAATGTTCCTATAGCCCTAAAAACCCCCAAGTATCTGCTTTTCAAGATTGGTACAATACATGTACTACAAGTTATACAATGAGTTACAAGGTATATTTTCATTTGGCTGGACAGGCTTAGGTAAGATAAGGATGGGTGAAATGGTTTTTGTGGGGACCGCTGAAACTCAGATCACGTGAAATCTTTCTCAGAACCTCACATGCCCTAGGGTTCAAGAAAGCAAACACATACAAAAAAACTCACTCCTGCAATTACTGTACTGTTCAGAGTAGAGCATTAAAAGAAAAAACTCTAATTTTTTAATAGATCCAGTAAAGTTGGTCAACTATCACACAGGAGAATTTTAGTTTGACGTGAAGATCTCTAATTTCTCTCCAGAGAAAGTTTATATAAACAACTCAGTAACTAAGAGTTTCCACTCTTTCCTTTCTCACTGTTAGTGCCAAAACTAAGCAACATTCCAATTATGCGGTCTGATATCAAAATCAAAGTATGACTTGATTTTTCAAAGTCTTTTCAAAGACTGAAAGTGAACAGCAAGTTTATTTATACATGAATATAAACATAACTGTACTAACTATAATCTTCAGAGACAATTTTGATCAAGGACAGTTTGAGTATACCTGCTAAGCTAAGACCACAGGCAAGAGTTCAAAGCCACAGCCACTAAGATGTATTTCTGCCTGAGAATATAAGAACTTAGGAAAAAGTGTTCCACTAAATGCTTAAATGTTTTCTGAATAAATGGAAAGCAGGATTTTCAGAGATCTATGCAGGGAGCAGTAAGAACAATTATGGCGAAGTACCTTCTTTGACTTGTCCCTACCTCCTCCTCCTCCCATTCAGAGCCTGTCCTGCTCCAGGACATGACACAACAAAGTCTGGGGAGACTTGCTAATCAGCCTTCAGCAGAAACAAAGCCACACTACTTCTCGAGACGTTGACTTGCATTATGGATTTATATGTAAGACTATGATGGCCAAAAACTAGGGCATTATCAAGTGACAAAACTGTTCTCTAGTACTTCTGAGTGAATCATCTTCCAGTTAAGTCTTCCCTTTCTTTCAAATACCTACTTCCTCTTACACTTTTACCATTCTGTAACTACCTTCAGCTGAGTTAATTTAGCCATCACTCTATACTTAAAGGAAATACTTTCCATTTCACTCCACAAGTACTTTTACCTGATCAAGATAATAAAAGGGAGCGAGAGTAACAAAAACATTCATTAAAATACATTTGAATTTAAGTAGAGGTAAGCCTCCTATCAATGCCAGCAGAGCCTCCTATCAGTGCCAGCAGAGCCTCAGAAACCAGGTGCTGATAACCTGGGTGCCAGGCTTGGCTCAGCACCAGTGTGCTGGGTGACCTTCAGCAGGCTTCCAGTTTCCCTCTGCTGTCCTTTCATGCAGGGGGAGACAGAGACAAAGCTTCAGCAGTAGAGAACTACAGCTGCCTAAAGAAGCTACAATATCACAAACTTAAATTAGCAATTATTGAAATAAAATATATCAGTACCATCTACTGTGGAATATTTACTACTTCCCCTCCTCCCTCCCCACCCCAGTTCTGAGAGGATTTGTTTAAATAACAATGTTATAGGTGATGACTGTTGCTACTGGTGTATAATAGTACAGAAATGAGCCTAACAAAGCTGTGTTTCCACAACTATGTTCATGATTTTTACGAAAACACCTTGTTCCCAAAAGGCAGATTTAATCTATCTACAACTTCTACTGGGAATATTTTTAAGACAACAATATGAACTCTCAAGAGTAAAATATATATTGACATTCCCCAATATTTATTAAGCAATACTTTATCCACAAATTAATGTACTTTATATTTGCCACACAGTTTAGACCAACTACCAAATTTTAATTAAATTCTTTGTGTTGTTCACCTAAAAAAAAAATTTAGTGCTTTCACATGATACACCACTAATTCTGAAGAACCATGAAAATCAGAAACACCATACAGGCAACCCTTAAAAGTTCGTATAACTTAGAAACTCTCCCTTTACTTCTAAATACCACAACCAACACTGATGATGCTTTCAATAATCCTAACTGCAATTAAAATGAAAAGGAAGTACTTTGTAATAAATAGTTAAAACTCCTTTTGGTCAATATTTTGATATGTAAATCAGGATTAGTTAATCAGGATTAGCTACTGTAAAAATCTAGAAACTACCAAAATTTTTTCTTTAATCAATCCCACATCTAAAAGGAAAGGAAAAATCTTGCTAGCAAAAATGGAGATATTATCCAACTTCTGACAACACAGGTAATAATATTATCATGTTACTCCCTTTCTTGCAGGGAGTGCTGACAGCCTGCTCCAGAGGCTTGCTGTGAGTACAGGTATAGCATAATTACTTCACTGCTGTAGAATTTCTTCTCTCAAAACAAGTTTTAGCATGACGTGGACCAAAACAGTATGAAGAGAAGCATCTGAGATTCCCCCATGAGCTCCACATATATTTTTCTCATTTCAGTCTTACATAGTCTCTCCATATATTCCAATTAGGAAACCCTAATTTTCGGTTCTGTTTGCATTTCCCAAAGATATTAAATTATTCAATCCATGATATGAGTGCATTCCCCTATCAGCAAGGATTTAATTAACTATCTCTGCTGTAGGAAAAAGGATGGACAATGGTATACAGCCATGAAAAAAGCATGCATATTTACCCCATAAAGGTTTTTTTTATTTAATAACTGGACAACCTAATTTCTAGAGTTAATAGTTCAAGAGAAATTTAAAGAACTTGAACCACAGAAGCTTTTTTCCCCAAGATTAGATAAACGAAATAATGAGACCCTGGAAACACAAAAACTGTTTCTTTCCTCCCCCCGCTTTTCCTATGAATTAAACTGTGATCTAAGGCAGTAGTACTACAACAGCATCACTGAAACCATTCCTATCCTTGCCTTTATATCCAGAACACACCAAAATCTTTTCAAGAATCAATATATAACTGCTAAAGATTAGTACAAAAGGTATCATGAATTTTAGGTATATGTAATAAGAATTAGAACAGGCTTATTTACGGTTGTATGACATCCTTCAGTTCTTCTTCCGACGCTTTCATCTTCTGCAACTCAAAGTACCTCCTCAAATGCAAATTACACATATATAAATCTCATATTTCGTTTCTTATTCCCTTAGCAAAGCTTTCTTGAGATTGAAGAGAGATGCCACACAAAGCAACACCAATTCCAGCTGAACTAGTAGGTACTTTTGCAGCAAAACTGAGTATGATACTCCTTTGTTCCTCCCATCTCCCAGCCTGTGCTTCCCTTACTCGCCCTTATTCCTTCAAAGAAATAATCCATTGTCTCACACACAGAAGTTCTCCAGCCATCCAATTTCCCTTCATTGACACTCTACTCATTCCAGAGCCACTTTGACTGCAACACTGAGCTCTACTTAACGCAGATATGAATATTTTCTTTGTAATTCAATGCAAAACCTTCACAGAGCCATCAGCTTTACACAAGACCAATTACTGAATATCTGAACTCATTGCACACAACCAAAAATCCTCTTCAAATGCCCTCTTAAACTGATGACACACACTTGTCATTTGATGAAGGTGTAACTCCAAACAATCATTTAATGAAATAAGCATTTCAATATCTTCCCAAATGAGTGACAGAAAGAAATTTTAGCTCAGTTTTAACACGACTCTTAAACAACAAGAGGGAAGAACCTGTAGTATTAGTAGTCTACCTTAAAATTCCAGGAGAAAATAATGTCCTGTGTTGTTGTCTTTCTCTGCTGGATTTGCAGGTGGCCTACAATCTGCTCAACTAGCCAGCAGGAAAATAGTGTCTGGTTGAACAGCTACTATCTAATGCAATCATTCAAACCAGAGCAGAGTTAAAACACTTTGATTTTTACATAAAATAAAATAAGCAGAGTTCAAGCATATAAGTTAGGATGTTCATGTGATCAGCCCTGTAAATCAGGGGGAGGAAAAAAACCTAGACCAGCAGAATATTTCAGACAGTTTCACTGACAAGGCAGCCACTGCTTCGTAGCCCTTTGAGACAAACCTGGACTGTTTTTCTAGAAAGAAAACTGTTTTAGAAGAAAACTACCAGCTGCAGTAAAGCCTTTAACATCAGAGACTTTTGCTCTGCATTCTGAACTCATTAGAAGGAGGAAAAGCCCATCACTGCGAGCTCAGCAGTACAGGCACCCAGTGCCTTCACCTCTGCTTCGGCAGATCCACTAGAGGGAGATCCTAAATTAAACAACCTCCAATTTTGCCAGCAGCCAGCAGAACAGCTGAGGATGCCAACTGCAAGCAAAGATCAATGACATTTTTCAAATATATGCAAGAGAAGGAGACCATGATTTAATTTTATTTTAAAAAGAGCGAGAGAGCCATTCCCAATAGCTGACTTGCAAACTAAAAGGATGTACACAGCACAATCTTTAATATTCCTCAGAAGTCATTTAGATTTCTGTGAACCCTTGCATAAAATTTAAAATTCATCTACAGCTTTATGAATTCCTGAACAGTATTCTCAGCTAACATTAAAAGTGCTTTCCTTTTATGAATAAAATACAACATATTATAACCAAGCTAATAAAAGAGAAAACAACAGAAAATAAGGATACTGCAAGAATCCAACTTCAACTGTAAGCAATTCTACAGTAAAAAGAAAGTTACCTATATAGCATTTATTTTACTTCAGTTGGAGGCTCTATATGCTATTTTACATACACTAGAAAATACAGCAATTTATTTAAAATATCAGAGATGAGTTGTCCTCTTCAAGTACAGATTTTTGAATTCTTTAAGTAGAGATTTGAAGCAGTATCATCAGAATACCAACTGCATGTGTTAAAAGTCTTTAAAAGCATAGCAGATAATTGAAAGAAACCAAACCATCAATATATTACGCATTGATCTTCAGGTATTAACACAAATTCCTTTTATAACATATACCTTTCCAATACCTTTTCAAAAAAAAAGGCTGATTTGTTTACAGAAGAAGGGAAGTTGCAATCCATTTTCTAAAATGTAGAGCTAATATTAGAGCCTCAGAGCCAGTGACCCGTCTAACTAAATATTCAACTATTTCAGAGATGCTGGGGGCAAAAATTAACAGCAAGGATTCATTTCTAGCTGCACTTTTAGGAAATTATATCAACTACAGAGAAAATAAATGCATTAAACTTTGAGCAAGGAGTCCAGTTAGCTTGATCCTAAACTGCAAGCTACTCAGTATCCTATTTCCAATACTGAAGCAGGCATATTAAGAAAGATACTGATCTTTTTAATTCCTACACTGATGGAAGTCAGAAAAATTAAGTAATATGTAGATCATACATACTAACATAGGTTGATCACACATATAAGATAAACCTCCCAGCTGATAAAATTTAGCAACACTTCTTGACAGTATTCTAACACAGATAAATTACAAACATTATCTTTAAATATTGTCTGGAAATGCTGCAAGGCTTACAGAGCAATCTTATACGCATAGTTAGGATTTTTTTTTAAAAGCAGCAGTGCTAAACTACTCATCTTCAGACATCTGCTGAAAATGATGCTGATCATGTTAAGCTTTGGTTTTATTTCATTGTGAAGGAAGCTAAAGAGCACCTTTGTGTCAGTGACAGAAATAGCTAATCTTAAACAACTACAGTCCTTTTTGGCTGACGGGGGCTAGGGAAGCACAGTTATCTCCTGTGCCCACCATTAGCTTGTGATGCAGCTAATTAATGCATTTTGACTTGTACCTACTCCTGCTACCAAGCCAAATCACAGGGAGAAACAGAGTGACCACCTTACAGTTCAGAAAACTTAAAGGTTACAACCAGTCACTTTCAGACATAATTACACAACTTAATTCATGTCCTTGTCAGGGCTACATCTCAAAACTGTCAAGAACAAACCAGTAGATGACAGCACTGTAGCCAGCAACTGGGCTGTGATGCTGCAGCCAAGTGATACCACAGCCATGCTCAACTCTCATTTCAAAATTTGCCTGAAAACAAAACAACCACTCACAAATTAACTGGTCTTAAATTGAATGAAGCGGACAAACTCCAACTGAAGTGGCATCTTAGTTCACTAAAACCTCTGCTACTGGAAAATATATCAATGCAGCTGTTAGCCCACATATACTTTGCATAAGGCAGCAAGAGAACTAGGATCAGATAAATTACAATAATCCATGAAATTAAAAAAAAGACACACTGACCAAAAAAATGAGCACTGTCATGCCTGCCCATGTCATTTCAGCCTCTTTAGTAGCTGAGTTTTAGTGTTATGAGGAATTAAAATAAATTATGAAGATATGGATATATACATATACGCAATATAAACCCCTCAAACTTGTGGTAATTATCATCAATCAGGCCGTTTTAGACCTTACACTAAAAGAGTAGAAACCAACACTTCATGTGTTCCCAAACGTTGGGCAGGAGACAGGTGACAAATAGTCAGAATGCATGAGATGTTTACAACTCAGTAATCCTTAGGGAAAGAACTGAGAGATTTACAAGAGGAAAATACCCAACTGAGGGTAGGAGAACGGGAATCACAACTGGATTATTTTAGCAGGCAAAAAGAAACCTTGTAACTCCAGCTACTCCCTTTCTATTTTGGCCTCATATGTTGCATAACAGTATAAGGCTGCAGAATGTATCATCCGTGGTCTAGATAGCTTAGTTTCGAAAGGTAAGCCTTGAAACAACCACCAGAATAAAGAGCAACTTTAGATAAAGTCATCTCTTTTGCTGTAGTTGAGACAGCCCTAGTAAGGTTATCTACAGCCTCTCCTACACAAGAGAAAGAAAACTGGTACAGAAGAACTCTCTCTTGTTACACGGGCAATCTTTAAAGTTTAATGAGGACAAAAGAACTCTATTTGGTTACAAGAACACAAAGGACTCTTAGTATTTTAAAAGAAAAACTCCCTGTGTGTGTATCACAGTGTTATACTGATCAATTTGCTGTAGAGTCTACCTAGAATATGTTACAGATACCACCTGGAGACTGAAAGCTACTAATTTTTTCACCAATATTTTAAACCCTATGTCATCCTGGTCTTCAAACAAATAAAAAGACAGACCTATTGTCTACATTTTATTTGTTCATCTGAATGTTATCCCTGGATTTAAGGTCTCCAAGCTAGAAAACTCTTTATGGTAAGAATTGCCAAAGAGGATGATCTGAATTCCAAAGTTTGGAGGAAAAAAAACACCTCATTTTTATAATAAATCAGTAATCAATGAGAAGCAAAAATACTGACACAACATAAGAAACGGATGTCTCTAGAAATCCTGAAAAGTATCCTAATTACAAGGTACATTTTTCTTGGTCAGGTCTTAAAAAAGCAAAACCAGCAGTTTATATAGGCAATAGATAACATGAAAATTGATCTACTTGCTAGGAATTGCATTTACAGGGATGGCAGTGCAGTTGAGAATCACTGTTAAGAAGCACTAATTAGTTAGACAAAACACCCAAATAATAAAAATGCCTAGAGGCTGAATCACGATTAGAAACAAGATTTATTGGCTTTCCCACATAATCATTGAATTTTTTCCATTTCTGCATTTGAACAACCTTAGGGGGAAAAAAAAAATACTTAAGAGACTCTTACCAGCTTCCTGTGAATTTAATACTTCTAAGGCATGCATCATGGCACTTGCAAAGACATTGGCATCTTCTTTGCTGCCAAAATTCAGACCGTACACCTGCCTGGCATCACGCCACTGGTGGAAGGTCTGGGTAGCCTGATTATACTTCAGCCCTTTCGGAATGGCACAATTTATTACCACCTACAATCATTAAAAGAAAAAGAAAAAAAAATTTTACTTAGGTTTAAAATTGCTGTTTCATCACAAGTTTCAGCTTTGTGTAGATTTCATTCCTTAACCACATGGGTTAATTCAAGAACTATAATCTGCAAGACCACAATGCTGAAGCACATAACCATTTCAATTTTAATTCCAAGGCTGTGTGTAATCAGTGCTGAGAATACACAAGGGGACTAATGAAATATTTTGTATCAACTTTTGTAGCTTAAGTGTTCTCACTTCAAAAGATGCAGCGATGTTTCATAACAGCAATGTAGTAGCATCAACAGTTCTGACTTGCAGCAGCAGACTACTTGACGTGAATACGCACTTGGAATTCAGAAACTCAGTTTTCCATGAATTTCACAGAGTATTTTTTTTAACCGAGTTATCACCTCTCTGAGGCTGCTGCACTCTTTGGCTTGCAGGGCTTTCAGCAGCAGTTTATGTGAACTTCAACGATGCATCACGAGGTATCATTCTGCAAGATCGTTACGGCTCACACAAAAGATGATAAATTTGAGCTGGTAGTAAAACAATTTACTACATCCACTAAGAGGATCCCATTGCACTTCGATAACTGGATCACTCTCACCTTTTTCGCTGAATAATGGGAGGAAATAACCCCACACTTGTTCTCAGATGACTGCACAGAGACCATTTATTACTTGGAATAAGTGTTTAATGACAAATAACACGGGAGATTATCAGCCTATGCTTCAGGTGTGCGATAAATGACCAAGAACAGACCAAAAGAATTCTATGAAATGCTGGGAGAAAGGGAAACAAGTTTAAGAAGCTTTCCTCCAACAAAAGATCAGATTTTTAATCCCACTGTAAGTATCACATGGCAGAGCATATTTCAAGACACAATGCTAAATTTGCCATTTAATCCTGATCCAGTAACTTCATCAAGGAAATTAAGATATAATCCTTATTACTCCCGTCTCAGTCCCTCAAAGCAGTAGGTGATCGGCATTATCAAATATCAGACAACTTTTTGGTCAATGACCTGGGGAAATGAGATATCATGCATCCAAAGTTCTGATAGGACAGGAGGAGCTAAATGACAACTGCTGGTGTCTACACAGACTGCACCTGACAGCACAGAGTGGGGAAGAAAAGCTTTTAGGTTGCTACTTTGCCTTAAAAACAAGCAGATGACTTCTGTGTACACCACTAGCCTTTGTAGATAGGTATCTGTAGGAAGGAATGGTAAAAGGACTGTTGCCTTGGAGGTATGTAAAGTTCTTAGTTCACGGGGAAAAAGCAATAATACAGTTCTGCTCCTTCAATTAAAAAAAAATCAATTTATTATTTTTGGGTCCCGTAATTTTGCTGAAGATTTATTTCTTAACATTCTGAATTTTCAGAGATGTCCTTACCTGATGATCCTGAATCTTCCTGCCCACTACTCTGAATGTGTTGTTGCCTGTGTGATGATATATATGAACTCTGCTGAATCCAGTTGATCCACCAGCTGGTACCCATTTCTTATTGGCATCGTCATAGACCATTACAGCAGCTCGTGCTTGGCAGATACTCTGTTCACTGTTAAAATACAAATATTTTGGAGGAGAAAATAAAATTACTTATGGCAAACCATCAATTTTTGGGTCAGCTTTTTTTTTTTAACTCAAAATGTTAAAGCAATACTCCTTGCAACTTGCTGAAACACCCACCTTTCTGAATATAAACCCTGTAGCACTTTGACATTTTGCTTACATGTGTTCATTCTAAGAAGTTATGGTCAAGACAGACAGGCCTAACTACTAAAGAAAGAGATCAAGACGATATTTATTTTTTCTGCACTTTCCCCCTCTGCTTTCTCCTCACCACCAACCATGAATTTTAATTAAATGCCATAGCCATAAACAAAGTTTTCTGCAAAAAACCGAAGAGTAAAGAATCTAGAGTCACACAAGCTTCATACAGTTTGCATTTTCCAGTGGCAGTTACTTCCACAACAGATGAGAATTGGAAAGCCCTTGCTTCTTTTAACATATATAGAAGAAAACAAACACTCATGGGACAAAGTTCAGCACAAAAAATTCACCAGCTTGTAAATGAAATGCATTTTGGTTTTGACACATTTTACAACAGTTGACACCTAGATGTAACATTTTCACCCTGAGAAAAGGTTCCACTGATCACTGAAAAGTGCAATTTCATAAGGAGATTGCTATCAGTAGCTAATCCTGATTATGCCAGTCATCTGGAAGCTAAAGTACAGCCCAAAGTTACAAGGGAGCGTATCACGAATGCCATCATATTAGAAACACAAGAAATCAGAACATACCAGGAACAGTTTATTAGGAGAGGAAAGGGTGACACTATGCAAGTTGGCTTTACGGGAAATGTCCAGATGCAGACAGGAAGTAAAAATAGAACAGAATGATTTCTTATCAGTAAGTCAAATTCTCTGAACATACCACTCTGGTACATCCAACATTATAGAAAGCACATGATGCCTGGCTTGCAAGGAATGTGGCCTGCTGTTTGGAAAACTGAGAAGGCTGAGGAGACATACATTCTTCAAAAGTTACAAAAGGAAAGAAATGAAGTATTTCTTCATATTTTATGAAGTGGGGAGAAGATACCTCCCCACCCATCTTTTCGGGGTTTGGGGGGGGCACGGGGGGAGGTTGTGGTCTTTATCGGTTGGTTGGTTTGGGGGGGGGTGTTGTTGTTTTTTGGTTTTTTTTTTTTGAAAGGTGGTCCTGAATTTCCTAATATCTTATTTCTTTCTCCCAACACAAGAAAATTCTGCACTGTATCCAGCTGTTTTATTAACTTTCAATACTGACACTTTTTAGAAAACAACATCAATTTCTACAATACTTTCCATGACAATCTAACAATTAGAAAAGCACTGAACACTGAGATGCTTTTCAAGGCTAGGGGAGAAGAGGGAGTACTGAGATCATGTCTCTTATGCACATGAGAGATTCAAGAACAAACGAGGAACTCTGTTCTTAATTTTAAAAATGCACGTGTTCTAGTCTCATCATCTATTCAACAGCTAGATAAGAATTGGATTGCAACCTCTAATTAGACCACCCTTTTTCTAGCCAGAAACTAGTTCAATGTAGGGACATTAAAATTATAATATACATATATACAGTGCTTTTTTTGTAAGCATAATTTACAGTTTAGACTGAAAGGACCACATCTGATCCAAGAAGAAAGATCAGACGCAAAGAAAATAAATTTAGTTACAACTTTTATGTGTTTCGCAGCCCCATTAAAAATATGGCACAGTTAAATAATGTTCACTCACTTGAGAAGAGGGCTACTGGATTTCTTCATTTTTAGATATTTTGGCACACATCTTAAAGTTCAAACCCAGAAACATTCTGTACTGTTCACAAAGTACATGACAAACAGTAGTGGTTTTTCTAAAATGCCTAACAGTATTAGAGTAAACTTGGAAAACTTCTGAAACCACAACAAATTTTGTTGCGTTTGAATTTGGATCAATCATAAGCATGATAAAGCGTAGGTGACAGGACCTAGATACTGATTTGGAAGCAGAGCCATGTGGTTCACAGAGTTCTTGCCAAAAAAATAACTTCAACTCAGTCATGTGCCAGACAGATTAAAAAAGAAAAAAAATTCTATTAAAAATTGAGACTACGATTCTAAGTTAATATGTTCCAATTACAACGAAGGTAGAACCAGAGAGTGATTGAATAATGGTACAGTGATCAGAAGACTTAATTATTAGGACAGATCGTCAAAGATCAGGAGTTCTTATTCAGGGAACTTTCCCTGCCTTGCCTTGGTCCTTTCACAGCCCTAAGTTTATAGAAGTTTTTATGATTTTATTTAACATACCGAGAGGAGAGGGAAGGAAAAAAAAAAAAAAGGAAAAGAAAAAGAAAAACCTATTCATTTTAGAACTATTTGGTATTCAATGGCACACTTCACAAGTGCAAATACGATGACCTTGGGTAGAATTTCTAGCTTTTCTTTAACAACTGTTAAACTATTTTTAGTTCTGTTTCTCAGGCTATGCCTTGTAACTAGAACTATAACCCAAGTCTAGATCTCAAATACTTCATGCTCCATTTAAAATAAAACAATTTTCTTAACAGGGAATTATTCTTATCCATATAAAGATATGAGATGATTCACATACTTCTAAAAGTTACAAATAAAAACAATTTCCAGTTGACCTTTTCAATCACTACACAATAACACTTCTGCCTTCATTTCACACAAATCCTATAACTAAAATTTCAGTGTTCCAGGTATGTAATTTTCATATCCAGGTATCAATTTGAAGGTGATACTCTCCCCTCCTGCCAACAGTTCCCACCAACCATCACTTTGTTTATCAGGCTGCAACAGAGAGATGGAAGAACAAAGCTATCCTTATTAGAAACAAATTAAACTGTCACAGTATGCTAGCCTTTTTCCAGGGTTCAATAATTCCATATTACTAGATGTAGGGGAGATTTATTTAATTACTTTCTCTTAGTAACAAGTTCTCTATGGTGATTACATTTCTCTTTGAAGAAAAGCATGGAGGCATGAGCTTTAATACAGAATCTTTAAGTCTGCTCTTCAATGGCCATTTGATAGTTTAGCATTTGAACATAGTATGTCATATATTGTAGCCATTAGACACCGTAAAGTAAATATTTAATTCTAAAAAAAAAAAAAAAAAAAAAAAAAAAAAAAAATCACCTTTTTTTGTTTGTTTGTTTTTTGGTTTTTTGTTACAACTCCACTAACTTCAAAGGGCTACTACACCACATCAAAAATCCATGCCGGTTGGTCATTACTATCTTTGACAGGTCTAATGAAAAACAAGGTTTGCTTCCTCTCCATGATCCAACTTTTTCTAGGAAAATGCCGAGTTCAACATACAGACTGTTACTAAAACCTGAGCCAGCGCTCTTGTATTCCTTTAAAATTACATATGAACTTAAAATTCAGTTCAAAGGAAAAAGAGCCAACTGAATCAGAACAGTATCACTTATTATATTTCTTGCTTATTACGTTTCTTACACTTCCCTGCCGCACTTTTAACAGGAAACAGGTCTTCACTGATCTCTGTATTTATATGTGATTTCCACAGGGTCTGCTGTAATACACACGTCCCTTACATGCAGGAACTGACCTGTGCTAGGATGACTTCATTCACTGCACCAGAATCCCTTTGGTCTGATCAGAAACGCACATTTCTTATGGACAGAGTACTTTCCACTAGTGGGAAATAAACACATTGTCTACAGTCATGTTGCAGGAGGTTTTCACCTATTTGCCACATCTTCACCTATTTGCCAAACATCCTACAGGGTTTACTTGCCTATCTACAAATTTGCCTCTGCCTGGTGTCCTGTAACAGTTCCAGAAACCATTACACTTGGACTGGGCTGCCCTTTCCCCATATGAGAGCTCATTAGGGGATGTGGGAGAATGAGCAAAGGGATCTATCTCCAGCTTCCAATGATACTGCCAAAAGGCACAGCTGCTCTAAGAGCTGATTGCTAACTTATTAGGGCAATGATTTGGGGAACTGAACAATTAACAATTGGGAAAATCTAAACAGTAACTACAAAAAATGGAGAAATCATATGTTCCCAAGTAAACTTACTAAACTCAGTATGAGTTATAATATATATATATTTGCAGAAAAGTGAAAATTCACACAAGAGAACATCCATGCAAAAGAGTGCTTACCAAACCTTAGGAAACAAAGTGTACAAGTTTTCCTCCCGAAATGTAAAGCTTGACAAATAGCTGGATAAATATATTTTAGGAAGACGACTTCTCTAGACAAAGATGTAAGGCTCTGATTGTTAAAGCCAACCATTATTCTGGGTAAGTCCACCTACAGCAATACCATATAAAGCCAAAGACAGGGTGGATGGTTTTTATTTGGGGTGGAAGAGTGGGGGGGAGGTCTGGCACTCAAAAGGCTCACACAAAAAACCACAGTAGTAATGAATCATAAGTATAAGATTATTCTTATGGGAGAATATACTTTCCTCCTCCAGTGATGAGATCATATGGAAAGCTCAAAAACCATAGCAAACTGAACCCTAACAGACATCATTCTTTTGCCCAGATGGAACGTGTTCATTCTTTCACTCCCAAGTTCTTAAGCTCAATGCACAGTGACACCAATCCTCAGTCTGCTGACTTAAGCCTTTTTTTTTTTTCCTCTCCACAAAAAGTGAATGCTTGGTTTTCCTCTCTCAAGAACTAAAAAAGATAAACATACTTAACTGATCAAACTCATATGAAAAACAGCACGATTGCAGCCACAGAATAGATCATTTAAATATACTAATAAGAGCAAGGAAAAGCTGTGATTGCTCTCATTCTCAACCTTTAGTATTTTTCTCAGTGATGTAACAATTAGGGTTTTGAAAATGACTTCCCACTACTGCTGCTTCTGGTGATTCAGGGATTTTTTTTTTTTTTTTGCTATGTTCTCAATTTAGAGAGACATAACAACATGTTCTTAAATGTGCAGTCTTTGCGGGGCAGAAGGAATGGAAAGAGACACTGATTCATCAAACGCCTGTTTAGGATTTTCAAACCATGTGGCACAAAGCTAGAAAGAAATTCCAAACGTTTCCAATCCCAGCATCTTAAAAATACACGTTTTTGAAAAGCAGCTAAATGCTGGTCCACATATCAAGTTATATATCTTGGTGGTGGAGTTCTGCAAGATGATTTTCCCTGCTTGTTCATGAACCCCGACTGGTACATCCTGGTGAAAATGCTTGTTCTCCGTTCTGCTATTAAAAACATCAAAACCAACCAACCAACCAACAACAAAAAGCCCACAACATACTGTGAGCTGTACCACTACTTTCCATTAACTAAAACAGACACCCTGCAGACAAGGTTGTCGTGCATTCTAAGATGCTCATTTGGCTTAACACAACAATTAAGCTACTTGTCAGCATCTTAAAGTTAACATAAAAAATGCCCTCAAATATGCTCCTCACATTACAGTCTGCTGAAAACCAGACTGAACTCCATTACATGGATAAATATTTATTTGGGGGAGTAGTGGGAGGGAGGTGGATTTGTTGAGGAGGGCGATGTGAGTGGGTAGAAGGGAAGAACTTTGGGTTACTTTAGTTTGAAACTCATAATCAACCTCTTTAATTTTACTCATTTCATGAACTTTGTAACTTTAGCCAAAAGGACATCTCAGAGGAAGTTGAGTGTAACAACTGGTACCTCCTCCTGCCAATTAGACTGGCATCCACACCACCAACAGGACATCATGGAAAAATATAACCCATTTGGGGTCAGCAAAGATTAACAAACTGGTTCTTACAACAAACTAATTTTCTCTAACTCATCCTCAGCTAAAAGGCAAGAGTCTCAACTTTTTCTACATTACTAATACCCAGTTGACTATGCTGCTGCAGGGGAACATTTTGGGCTTGGTACAGCAGAAGGAACTAAGTTGTGCTATTTTACTTGCACTCAACTTCAAATGACCACTCCAACACCTCAGCTAGCACAGAATTTACTTGCTATTAAGGTTTTAAAATAAGATTCAGTTAGGACCAGCTGATTAATCTCACCGGTTTTCATGTGGATTCTTCTTCAGACACTACAGTGCCCCAGAGAACAAGAGTGCTTGTTGATTCCCTCTAGCAGATCAAATTCAAGAGTTGCTGTTCAAACAGGAGATGAACACAGAAGTAGCTCCAGATTGCTTCACTAACAGCTCTGCTGCTAATGAGTTAGTACTTCCCTGTGCCTAGAAAACTTTTGATTGATAACCGAGAGATTCATTCATCTCTTCCACTTTTTCGTCCCTGATAACCGAGAGATTCATTCATCTCTCCCACTTTTTCTTCTCATGAATTACTCAGAACACAGATTAGCTGCAACATCAGAAACCAGTGGAAAATCCTGCATAGGAAAGTCCCAACTAGAAATAAAACTAGTACTGCTGAAAAGCAGTGGAAACTGAATCGCTAGGATTAATAGCTGGCATAGGAAAGGTGCTTTGCTTTTGGCACAGAATTCTGCAACACTCCAGAGTTTTAGCTGGTACAGTTTGTTGAAGATCAACTTACTTTGCTCAATGAGCACCTTCCACTGAAAGAAAATCGCTTTTCATCTCGTGTATAAAAGCATTTAACATTAATTTAAGAGCAGTCTGCTCTTGGAGCCAGAAAATTTACAGCATAAATTTCTCTTCTTGCTATAAATCTGCTCCTTGATGATTTTGCAATTGTAGCTTGTTTCACAGCAGCAGGTGAATATCAAACAGATGAAGGAAATCATTGCAGAACACTCAGGCAGAAAAAGAAACATTATTTAGAACAGCAGCTTGATGTCAAATGAAAGCCTACTTTTCACACAGAATTACCAACTTAAAACTCAAGGAAATTTTTTTTCCCCCAAACATTGTTTCACATGCCATATTTCATGCAGCAGACAAAGTAATTTTGTGTTGGCAATTCAATATTGTCTCTAGGTTTTTTCTATGCTGAGTCACATAAAAATTCAACTATTCCCTCACTGGAAATCAGGAATATCAAAGAAAGAATATGACAACAGCCAAACCAAGAAACAGTCACGCTACACGGAGACAAACCCTAAAAAACCACAAAGTATTCATAGGAATTAAAAAGAGGAGAGTGAAAGCCATAGATTTTGAGTAGCATGAAACTAGTTGTATTTACGACGGCTAACTGTATATATAACATGCAGTAATGTAATATATAATCATTAATACTGTATTATTATACATATGTGACTAATTTTGTTTAGTCACACGCTCCACCTTAAAGCTAAATTCATAAATACTCTCTGAAGTCAACCTTCCAACTGTTATCACAAACCAAGGATGACATTAAGATATCCAGCATGCATACATTTCAGGTGAGGAACTATTTCAACCAGTACAAGTCATCACGTCTCAACTCTTGAACTAAAGAGTCTGTATAATTACCCAAAACCAGATACCAGTTTTTAAATAGGAACAAAAACTAAAAACATTTAATACACAAAGGAAGGGGTGTGTTTACTCCAGCAGACAAAAGGAACAACCATTTGTTGTCTCGCCTTTTAAAAGATTTAAAATTCTTAACTTTTATCATTCACAGTAGACACTGCCTTCTAAAAAACCAGAGATGTTCAAAACTATTATCTAAAAACACCAAGATGAAACTCAAGACTTCATGTCCATCACTTAATTTGCCATAGGTTACCTGCTAACCTTGATCTGTACCTATACAAATACTTGTATATATATAAATACTTGTTTGTATTATTGTACTCCTGTCCAGATATTTCACTATTTTTGTGCCTGTTAAGGGGAACAACTTTTCATGGCAGGCTCAAGGTTTTCCTTATAAAGAATTTGGATTGGAAAAAAAAATGCAGCACTAGAATGTTACTTACACGTGTCCAAAAAGAATGTTCAGCCTTGTACAGATAGTACTTTACATCCTTAAAATAAAATGTGAGGTTTTTAAATCTCAGTGAAGAATCAGACGTTACAAAAGTTGTCCAAACCTTACTGTCAAAAAAATACTAGGTTTACCTAAAATTCCAAGTTTGAGACAGAAGTAAGAATTTGGATATGCTGGAATTTTATACACAAGATTTGGTCCTTGCCTTATATGCAAACCCAGTGATAACTTCACAGAAATACTTTATTAGAAGCCTTCATTATTGAGCTTTGAGATAAGATTTTCAATGAAGCAACCTGCAAGTGAAAAAAGTAGTATTTTCTCACTTTCTTATAGAATTTTCTAGATCTTTTTTATCCTATAGAGAATCATGAAGATTTTTTTTTTCCCAATAAAGGCTTCCAAAGAATGTTTTGAAAAAAAATCAGAGCTACACAGAGGCTATTTCACTGTAATACATTTACACTGATGGGGGAGTCTTTCTAGCCATTATTTTTATCCTGGTAAAATAAAGTCTCACATTTAGACTCCATAGAACCATGAAATAAGATATTTCAGTTCATGCTTCCTCCATGCACTCATCTATATTCTTGTTTTCTTTTATCCCTTTACACAGGGTGTTCTCTTAGACATGGCATTTTTGGTAATTTTTATCCAGATTTTTTCCTGAAAATACTGCATTGTTATAATCAAATCCATTTTTCCACTGATTCCTCAAACATATTTCTTAAGGGTATTTACTATTTTACTTATACTAAAAGGTTATGCAGAATCTGTGCAGTCACTGAAACAGATTACATTCCCTCGATGCAGATCCGATACAGTGGCAATGCAAGCCAAAGGTTTTGCCACAGTAAAGGATAACACTGTCTGGATAGTGATTTTACCCAACAGTAAAACAGGAACAGAAGATTCCTACCATGATTTTTCCTCTATCTCAAGACAGATTTCTACCAAAAATCACTTTCATGGTTTGTCTGCCCATTGTCAAAGCTAATGAAAAACAAGCTCTACAGCAAAATCTGGGAATGAACCAATCTGTAAGGACCAGGGTACACTGTAATTGAACAAAGCTATCAACCGTAAAATCACTATCTTTCCAATCTGTAATGATTGTTCCTATTCAGTAAAGTTCAAATCTTTTAACTTGAAGGTCTTAAAGACCGGGTCAAGAGCTATCCAGATACATTACTTCTTTGCTACAAAATAGTCTATTTTTTGATGGCGTTTTGCTTTCCTTGCTACAATTCCATGAGTCTGAGCCCAACATGCTGTGGAAAGCCTTTTTAAATAGGCAAGAAAAACAAGTTCAGCAACTAGACTGATAGCTAATGATTTCCTCTAAAAAAACACTGAACATACATTTCCTATGTTCTATGCATATTTTAACAAAAAGTAACCCTCTTATTTCTTAAGCTTTCGACACATGGTACAAATCACAGCATTCGGAGCCCAGATTTCCTGGGCAATCCGAGTTCCCAAACACACTGCAACAGAATCCCTCATTACATTACCATCACTACAGATCATGTAACTCATTTTACTTTCAGATAACGAACGCCCAACTCCTCTTGGAATAGCAAGACAGTAGGATTTTTATATTACCTATTTAATATAACAGCAGCCTCTGATGTAGAAAGTAGTTTAAAGGCATCACGGTTCATCTTTGAGACATCCTGGCCCCAGTGTTAACACAGGAATATGCAACTCACAGTTCACTACAAGAAAAAGCCTTTTAAAGAGTTTCTTTCTAAAATTTAACTTCACCTAAAAAATACAAAAGTGAAAAACCCCTGTATTTTCTTAATTGTTTTTAACCACCAAGTTGACATTGACATGAATGAAAACTAGGCCGGGTTGGATGGGGCTTTGAAGACCCTGGTCGAGTGGAAGGTGTCCCTGCCCATGGCACAGGGCTGGGAATCTGTAAGGTCCCTTCCAACCCAAACCATTCTATGGTTCTGAGGGTTAATTGAGGTAATTGTGAGCAGCAAAGGACACAGAAAAGGTTACACGTATTTGCCTTGGTCTCTGAGGCTAACTTTTGTTCTCAGACTTCCCAGGTCTGCATGAGGACTGGAGTATTACCTGAAGAAGAGGAAAATAAAGTTCAGGGTTCCAGTTAGATGAATTGGATACAGGGAGTCCATCGAATGAATCAGTTTGCACCCAACACAGGTGGAGCTGCTACATGATGAAATTGTGAAGCCACTTCAACATATCTTTACAAGTGATCAGAAGTTCCTGACAGCTTGAAAAAGGCCAATGTCGTGACCACCCTCTAGCAGAACAAGAACCAAGGTTTAGGGAGCCAGAGGCTCAAAAGGTTGCAGTGAGTAGTTTGACATCTAACTGGTTCACTATTAATGGTGCATTTCTCAGGTGTCAGCACCAGCTATGATGCTGTTTCAGGTACTTGTTAATGACCAGGATAATGGGATGGAATGCAACTTCAGCAAGTCTATGGATGGTTTTCCATAAATTGGGAGAGATTGATATGCTGTACAGTGGAGCTACTGTGCAGAGGTGTCTCAGGGGGGTTGGAGAAACCAGATGACAGAAACATCAAGAAATCTAGAGGCAAGAGCAAAAACTTTCAACTAGGAAAAAACCCTATAATGCTGTACCAAGTGATTATTCCCCTATATTCAGACCATATCTGGCACATTGTGCCCAGTTTTGGGCTCCCCAGTGGAAGGAAAGACTTTGGCAAATTGGAGCAAATTAAAGAGAAAACCATTAAGGGGGCTAGAGAAAAAGATGCACTATGAGTGGCTTCAACAGCTGTGCTTGTTTAGTCTTAAGCTAAGGTAGGAACATAATGGCCATTCTCAACTATTCAACAGGTCATTACAGGAAATAAGAGACACAATCTTTGCAAAGGGCACTAGGAAGGATGAGAGGTAACAGACAAATACTACTGAAAAAGGTTTAACCGGGTAAGAAGAAGTTGCACCAGGAGATCAGCGAGATGCTGCCCAGAGGAGCTGTGGAATCTCAAGGCCCTAAGCAACCCAATCAAGGTGACTGGAGCAGATGAACTCCAAGAACTCCCACCTTGACTAAGACACTGTACGGCTCTAGAAAAAAGAAAAATTATTTGAGAACACCCCACTGAACTGCAGATATACAAGTACCTTATTTATGACAATTTCTGCTTTAGCACCTCATTTTATTGGAATGTTCTTCCTGAAAATAGCAACATGCATTTCACACTTGAAGTTGCAACCAGCCTTTCCTTCTGTAGCCTATAAATAAAGATCTTAAGTAGTGCTAGTAGTTCTAATATTCAATGTCTAAATGTAAGAGATTTAAATAAACGACATAGTATTTATATTGCTGATGTGTACTACCAAATAAATGTCTGAATATTTAATAAGTAATAAGCCTTATTTCTTGCATGCTCCCCTCCCAACAAAACACGTAAGATTGATTCATGAACTTCTGAAATCTCTTAACAAGTCTGTGCTACAAAGCACTTCAAATATAAACACACCTCTTGACAATCTTGTCCTTATTTCCGAGGGCACCAGGATAAGGCAAGTTCAGGGTTTTTTCAAACAACTCCAAACAAGTGAATTCTTAAGCAACCCAAGAGCAGTCACGGTGTGGTAAACAAACACTGATCTGTAAAAATTACTCCAGTTACAATTGTTTCCTTGTACAGGAAGATCTAATGAGAATTCTCATGTTGTGCATTCAGTAGAGACATTTATGATAATCTGTAAACCAAAGGAATACTAAATTTCCACTTAAATGCCTCTCTACAGTAGAGCTCTACTGTCCTCTTTGAGCCCAGTTTTCCACATACAAATTTCACATATCAAGGAGAGGTTATCATCATCAGGTTGACACAATCTGGAAGCATTCTGCTTCCACTTCAATTATGGTTAATTTACATTTACCATTGAACACATTCAAAGTTATCACCTATGTTGAAACATGAATTCAATTTTCATGCCAAACTACTGCATTTACTCACTGAACAGCACATTTTTCTTCCTCTCTTCTCTTCTTTGATCCAAATTGCTTTTTGGCAAGTCTAATTCAGCCTTATTCTGAATAACTCTGATCTCTTTCCCTCATTGTTTTATCGCTATATATCACTTTTTAAACAACTGATTATTCTTTCACTCCTCCTCTACCTTATGTATCGGTAATATCCTTCTTGAAATGGCTACTCACACAGTCATTTCGGAAGCCTTTTGTCCAAGTCTGACTTCAAGCCAATCAAGATTTCAGCCTCTAACCTGAAGAAACTCCTGATTCCACCTCACACACAGCCCTATTCCTTACTTCTTCCAGCAATTTGTATAATACACTTCCCTCAAGGTACTTAGTCTGGTAATTAAAATCTAGTTCCTTAAGTAAAATCCCACTTTCATACATTCTTCTATTAAATGCAGCTTAAATTAACCTATAATCATTCAATTCTGTGATCATTTTTCTTTTGAATATCCTTCATACTGCGCTATTTAAGAACTAAAAAATGTTGCATTTCCCTAAGTTTGAAGCTGGTTTCACCAGTTAATGACTCTGATGACAAGATAGTAAAGGTAGTATGATCTAAAAATTCTACAATTATTTTATAGTACACAAACTTAAGTTAATAAGAAAATCCTTTTTCAGTAGCTGGCAGAGGGATTTAGAGGATTCTGTCCAGAAATGTACATGTTACTGCAATTTTAACAGAACAGGCTGGTTACTTTTACATTAATGATGGTATAAGCAAAAGGCTTGAAGTGCTCTACTCTTCCTCTCTAAACTAGCAGGCACAAGGAAGAGCACAAAGATAAATATGAAAATCAATGCTAGAATTCACCGCAAAAGTATTTTGAGACTCGGTGACCCACTTTTAACTTTGAACACCAGCAGACGATTGCAGTAACTAATTCAATCTAGTTAATAATTAACATTTGTGCATTCATTACATCTAACGTTCTGTCCCAGAAAATTGGATGATCTAGATGCACCATGAACCACTGAGTAGAAGCTGTTTGATTTTCTCACAATGTCAGCTATTTCAAGCATCTCTTGCAATAAAAATTAAGCGGCTGGAGTGAAGAGGCAGTAAGCACACAGCCCTTGAACAGAAGTGGATCAACGCAGATGTGTGCTTGAAGCACTTGTTTGGAGGGGTTTTACCCACACAGAGCAGCCAACATAAATGGACATTGGAACTGTTATCTCAATGAGTAAAAACAAAACTATTTTTCACCATGTCTTCCCCTGCCTTGAAAGAGGTCTACTTTCAAAACGCTACCAAAATGGTTACAATGTGAAAAAACCAAAGAACAGTCTCACTCCAGAGCAGACAACACCCACATATACATATAAGAAGTTTCTAAATTATGATGCAAGGTCAAGAAAGTTGTAACACTGATCAACGTCTTTATCATAACATTACACACTGTTTTTTTCCAGAGAGCAGCTCTTTCAGTATTTCAAACCTCTTGGCAATGTAATTAATGTTTAAGATTGCAATACTTTCCTTCCCTCATTTTAGGATGTTTTGCAAGTTAGCTTAAATATTGTCACTGAGATCTGCCTTCACACCAGAAAAACAGCTAACAAGCTAAACAGTGAGAAACTGTGTTTGCCTTGGTTTCCTGGTCCCAGTTCCCAAGTGTTTCAGCTGTCTCTCCAGTTGTTCTCTCTGCTTTGCAAATGCTCAATGTTTAGAGACAAACCCTGAATTTTAAGACTCCAAAGTCAACTCTGTTTCACAGTTACTTTAATCTTAAATATGTGTCCCAGCTGAAATCAGGACAATATGCTAATCTGTTAAACACCAGGACCTACAGTAACAGGAACACATCCATGTTCACACGCAGGACTCCTGTTCCATTATCATACCACCTACCTCTACTTCCAAGTTTCAGAACAAATTGCATCACATCTACCAGCTACAGCAAAAGGAGATCATATTTCTCAAGAGTCCTTTCATTTTAACACTTTCCCAGACATGACAAATCATACCTTTAAGTACATCTGTATGAACAAGCACAAACAACTATTCAACAAAGCCAAGCCTCCACGTGTGAATTTCTATTTGTATTTGGGCACAAGATTTGACTCCAGAACAGCCAAAATTGATTAAAACATCACTCAGAAGAAAAAAGTCTACAGATTTTTTTAATTTTTGTTATATTGTATACACAATGCATTATATTAAAAAAAAAAATCCACTCTATAAGTCCTTTATACACAATGGTATTAAACAGCTCGGGAAGTCCCCTAAAGTTCTGACAAAAATATTTTTTCCTTTAGGGCAGTGACAGAAGTAGTTACTGGCTTCCTTTACTAGAAAAACAGGAAAATAAAGTTTTCAAAACAGCAATTGGATCCAAAAAACCCTCATCTAGTAAGAGTGCATTTAGTACATTACTATCAAAACTGGAAGAGATGTTTAGACACTTTCTTCTAATATCAGTTATTATCAGATGTCAGCTATTCTATTTCCTCCTTTTTAAGGAGTGTAACTCACTACACCTTATCTCCCACTGAGAGCCCAGTATTTAACTGAAAGTAGTTCATAGGTTACTACTACTCTGTAGTTCATTTTTCCGTTTATCTTTCCTTACTCAGGTTTCCTCAGTGAATCATTACATATAAGCAAATACTCCTCATTAAACTGAAATTATAAATTCAATCTAGAAAGCTGGAATACAAACAGCTTAAACAGACCAGCAGCTCTAGCCAATTAAGGCTTTTATTCTGTGGCTTGAAGTATTGAAAATACAAGAGAGGAACAGAAAGGTAGAGACCTATAATAACCATCATACTTTTCAATTAAAAAAAACCAAAATTGTAAACTCCAACTGGGAAAAGATAATTTAAAATTAAAATTATATATTCACTGATTTTTTTGTACTAATAAATCATTTAGTGGAGTAACCATAACGCAAAGGTGAGTTGAAGAACAATTTTGCTCACACTAGAAAATTAAGACTCCTTATCAGCACATCCATTGTTTAGGTTTGTGCTAACTGCGAGTGCCAGAAAGCTTTATCTGAACAGGGATTTTCACTAGTTCAGCTAATCCAGCAGTAATTATCAGAAAACGCTATTTTAACGCATAAAGGCAGCACAATCCAGCTGGCATCCCATGGGCCTCTTTCATTGTACAAGATGGCTGTTATGGAGCTCAAAATGTAACATGGCTTTCATTACTCTGGATCAACAGTCCAACCATTGTATTATCTTTCCTCTCCAGCTATAGCTTCATTTTGGAAACCACCTTTTCCAGGCAATCTTGCATTATTTTAACCAGCATTTTAATTTATTATGTTACTGTCTCCAATAGTCATTTTGGTGCCAGGATATCTTAAGCTTCATGTCACAGAACATTCTTCTGCTATTTACTGCATTTACTACTAGCCTGGGTTTTTCCAGTGTCACGACACCCTTTTAACAGCTACCCTTGGAAGTTTAATATTTAAACCACAGAGGGAGTGTTTTGCATCTTCCCTCTTAACAGAAGCATTGGGAATCCTAATTTCTAACCAGGGCCTTTGGGTCTGCTGGCAAACAAGGAGTTTTGAGGCAGTTTGAAGTTTTGTGTTAATGGGGTTTTTTTGTTTGTTTTTAACCCAAGTTATAATCATATACTACTATGCTATAGCACACACATCAGTTTGATAACACCAGCCACACACTTAACAAGACTTAGTTATCTTTGGTTGTCACCTGCCCCACAAAAGCCCTCTTTCAGGTAAGCAATACACAAGACAAGGGGCTTAACATGATACTGCATTTTCAGACTAGCCAAGCATTGCTATTCTGGAACATATTACGTGATCAGTTGCACACTTAAGGTAAGCAAACAAAACCAGGCAAGACTGCGCTACCAGCCCTAAATAGGTACTTTGTGGGGAGACAGAGAGAAAAAAGTAGTTCTATCATCAGCTTTATGCCATATGTGGTCATATGCTAAAACCACAGTTCAATTAGCTGGCCCCCTGATATAGTATATCCCTTTTTCTGTTTATGGGTATTCAATTGACTAAATTCATTTCTTAAAGAGCATGTGATGAAATGTAATGATAAAATCTGGTTAATGTAACATGACACGAAGTCAAAAGAACTTAGTTTACACACCTCCGTGCATAAAACGAACAGGTAACCTTCTAGAAAACACCAGCAAGCTTATTATAGACTTCAGAAAATTATATACTTCAAACCTTTTTTCCATTATGACCTTTTTTCCCTCCCCTACACCAGAATATTAGTTGTGGGGGTTGTTTTGTTTATAAAGTTTATCTTTAAAAGTAAAAAGGTGAACTGTTTGTTCTCTCTCCTCCCATGTACAAAGAACAGCATTCACTGTGTCTATGAAGTACCTAAGGGCTGTGAGTCATTTGTTTTGGAAAAAAGCTCCCAAAGGCTATCAAGCAAAACTGTTGAGATAAAGCCTTTCAAGACTTACATCAGGGTTTCCCAGACACTACATGTACCAGTAAGTGCAGACTAATCATATTCTGTCAGACTGCAAACTACTTCTGAATCCATCTACCAGCATGCCAGAGAGGATAATGTAACCATAAACTATTAGAAGCACATGCTACTCCATGCAGTTCTTCTGCTTCTGCATCCTCATGCAAGTTGCTTCAGAAGTGCTTCATGGCTTTTTACAAAATTAAAATTGAGACAAATGGACTCATAGGAAGCAAAAACAAGCAGGGGGGGACTCAAGGTTCTGATTGCCAGCAGTGAGGGAACAAAGTAAAAAGCTACAGAAAGGCTGTTTCAGGCCACAGGAGAAAAGAAGCAAACTGGCCAGCTACCCCACCAACGCAATCCGCTGAATAATCCAAAGTTATGGTCTGGTTTAGAAACCAGTTACTTCAGCTTTCATTCCAATGATCTAAGGCTGCCAGTGACCTAGGCAGTCTAATCAAATCCAGGCCTTGTTAACAGCAGTAGTTTGAATGACAGTAGTTGTTTTCCTTATGGTACTGGGTCAGACTAACAGCATCATTTGCACTCAAAGCAGGACACAGAGGTTATTTAAATCTAACTATGGCAACACATCTCACTCCACCAGCAAGGACATCAGGCAGTGTTTTATAACAACTAATATCTGCTAAATTAAGTGGACACGCACAGATGTTCACAGGAGCAAGAATTCTCAAAAAATAACCCAAAACCAACACAAAAAGCACCATCACTGTGAAGAGAATATCCAAATGAAAAAATACAATAACAAGCATGAGTATGCAGTCTTACCTCTTCCTGCCTAACAATGGTCAGAAAAGTAGCCAACTCATTATAAGGGAGCATTCAAAGCAAACTGAAAAGTCTGGGAACAAACCAAATACTAATCACAATTCCTCATGAAACACAGCATAGAGCAGGACCCACCATGAGCACCAGTGTTTCCTTCACCTCAACAGCTAAAAAAACAATTAGAAAAGCCTTCAAAGAGGTGAAGCAGAATCCTGAACTACCTCAAACCACTGTTGCATTGGGTAAAGACATTCAATTTATGGAGCAGACTCATGAAAATACATGCCTTTTATAGAGCAGCACAAGCTAACAGGGAATACTTTTATACAAATTAAAAATAAATAAAAAAAATAAGAAAGAAAAGAACTGTAGAAAGTACAAATGTATAAAATAGTTTCTTCACCTCCATTAAGTAACCAGTATTCATATTATAAGACAAAGAGACACTAACACTGCCTTGGCCAAAACAATCCAAAGAGTATCAATTACTGCCAAAAGCAAGAACTTCCTGTTGACAGGCAAATCTACCCCAAAGTATGAAAACCATGCTCATAAAAACCAAGGTTCCTAGTCCCCTGTGGAATGTAAGATTTACCACTTGACAACCTTTTCTGTGACAAATCCACTAATGAGTAGCTCATCGTGAAATAGTGCACGTAGGGGGAAAAGGGTTGTAACTACCAGTGGTTGTTTGGGACCTGCTTGTAATGATCTGGCTCAGGTAACGTGGGCACCTACAAAACTATAAGCAAAGTATCACCTCGCTACCAGGAAGGACAAGAGATCACATAGAAGAGACAGCCACTTCCTTTCATCATTACCAAACTTACTCAGGACAGGTAAAGCACTGCACACTAAGGATACAGTTCTGATATTTAAACATTGCCATATAATAACTAGTAAAATGGTGGGAGATGCAAAATCTAAAGTATAAGGAAAAAGGAACTTCAAATTAGCTTTCTACAAACGTAAGCACTTCGGACGACAGCAGACATACAAATTGGGAAAATACATGACAAGGCAGAAGTGCATTAAAAAAAGACACGGGGGTTACAAGGTTACGAAATAAAAGAGTAAACACAGAGGAAAATACTTGGGGATGTATTAACAACATTCCCCATAAGCATGAATAACAGGAAAATTCCCCTAACAGTAACAGCAGTGAAATACTGGAACAGACTATTTAGAAATATCATGAAATCCCATGGAAGATTCTGAAAAAGTTACACATGTCAAGGTAAGTTTACTGGCTTCTTTATTCTCAACTTGGTATTTCAGGAGTATCCCTGTGCATAGGCAGCCCTCGAGCCTCACACCCAGCAGAGCACACTTCCAGGCAGAAGGGACAGAACCCCATCAAATGAAACCCTCCTGGGAAGCGAGGCATGCCCGTGACCTTGCCCGCCAGAGCACCCTGGGGTCACAGGGATGAACCTCCCCCGGGGATGAACCCTGTCACAGGAGAGACCAACACTGGCTCTATGCAAAACAAGGTCAAGATCCAGCAGCAGGGTTACTAAATGCATCGCAGCACTTAGCAGGTGCCGGTTTTATCGCCCTCAGATCAGCAGTCTGCTGTCTCAGAAGGTACAGAGTAAGAATCAATCAGCCAAATGAATCTGGCTCAGATGTTCGCAGACCATGGCTCCGATCCCATGTCTGAGAAACACCCAAGGAGCATGCATAACTTTATTAGGATCTGAAGCTACTCAGCTAATTTGCAATTACAGCACCAGCTGGTGGCCCAAAACACCGTGCTGTGTTATTTGAGCCTCTCAATATCTGTGGCAGTAAAAAAACCCTGATGCCTGCACCATCCCAATTTCCTTCAACATTCAGGAGACAAAGTAATATGTAGGAAATCAACTGAGCAAGGATCTGAACACTCACACTTATGATAGTAGTCTAGGAAATGAAAAACTTTTCTCTGAATTCACAATATCTCATCAACACAAGTGAGACACAGCTTAGAAGTGTTCTTACTGTTTTTTCTCACACTTCTCCAAGTGATTTGTATTTTGGCTTATCAGCCCAGCATAAACAGTCCCTCAAATGCAGCAGTGTCTAGAAATGATTCTGGTAAATTATGAGTAGACATCTGATTAATTCTGAGTCTCAGGATATCAAATTACAGAATAATCACTTTGGGGGTAAACCAGAATGTTCTGCCTCCTTAGATAGACAACTCCTAAAATATACACCGAGGACTTTCAGGGTTGATGACAAAGAAAGAGACTACCCCTTCCTCCCAAAAAGGGGGTAGTATTTGCATAATAATGATTCTAAATTAGTGCTTCCCATACACTGATAGAGACTAAAATGACAACATCAAGTGTTACATGATTTTATCATTTCTAGAATGCATTAGACTTTAGCAATAACTTCTCCTAAAATGAAATAAAACCAATCCCTAAACAGTCTAGAAACAGACTCTTGTCTGTTCCCAAAAAATTTTTAATATAGTAAAATCGATAATTTTGGGTTCAGTATTATTCTACTTAAGTTTCAGTTTTAATTATTTAGGTGCCTGTGATTCCACTGTGATTATTCATATAGTATTTGTTCCAGCTAACAAGAATACGCAAGTTTTTTGGTTAAACAGTCTGGATCTTTATCTGCTTCTTTTAAAAATTCTGGATTACAGGTGGTTTCAAAAAAAGTCCTGAGCATTTATAGTTTTTCTTTATATTTAGTGCACTATCAACTTGCTATATGGAGCATCTCTCTTACAAGGAAGGGCTGAGGGAGTTGGGCCTGTTCAGCCTTGAGAAGATACAACAGAGAGGACCTCGTGAGTGTCTAAGTATCTGAAGAGAGGGTGTCAAGAGGATGAATCCAGGATCTTCTCAGCAGTGCCAAAAGGGCAAAGGGGAAACAGGCAGAAACTGATGCATAGGAATATGAGGAAGAACTTCTTTACAGTGTGGGTGACCGAGCACTGGAACAGATTGCCCAGACATGCTGTAGTTTCCCTCTCTGGGGATGCTTAAGAACCGTCTGGATGCAATCCTATGTCACGTGCTCTGGGATGACCCTGCTGGAGAAGGGAGGTTGGCCCAGATGACCGAATGTGGTCCCTTACAACTTGTGTATTCTTTGAAAATGTTGTTTGTACCCAGGTTTTTCTAGAAACCCAAAGATGTTGGCCACACATCTGCAAGTGCCTGGCAATTCCAACTACAGCAATTTATATCCGTTCACCATCTGACCTGAGGTCACGCCATCCCTGCAGCACAGCTGCAAAGCACACATGCATTAGCTTCTCAGATGCTGCAGTCCATATTTAAGCCTAATTGAACTTCAGTTATTAACTGTTTCAGATATAGCAGCTGGGGGATAAACTTCTGTCGTAGCAATAGGTGACAACAAACGTGGGTGTGATCAATCTTACCAACCTCCTCGAGAAACCTGGTATCAAGTTGTCCTGTGTAATTCTACAGTGTCTGGATAAGTGGTAACACCTTGTTACAACTCTGATAATTAGATTCAATCAACTGCCCGCTGCAGGTTGAACAACTATTACCTCGCTCTTCCTAAAAAAAAAAAACGTTTGAGCATTTTGGGACTGTGGTATTTGGTGTTAGTTCCGAAGGTCAGCTGTTTGCTCTCCAAAGCTCCAGCCACTGTGAACGGCCTCTCACGCCAGGTGCATAAATATGTATAAAGGATGAAGAAAAAATGTAGAACCTTCTCTTTTGCTTTTTTTAATAGATTGATCTGAATATGTCTGCAAGAAAACAGAGAAGAGTATTGTGTAGGAAAGTTTGCATGGATGTTTTTTGTCCTAGAATTAGGCTGGTGCTATCCATGCTCCTCTTTGCATACCAAGTCAAATTTTTAGAAATAGTGGCTAATGAAAGCTTAGAGTTAAAACTTGAACATATCAGCAAATCCTGTTTCTGAAAGTTTTGACTTCAGCATATATGGAGAGGTGATATTTTTAACAAACTGAATTTAAAAAACCTGTCAGATGGTACACAAGGTCTGTTTGCAGAAGGACTGCACAAATTCCTGCTCTGGGCACACCATTTGACTCACGGTGCAATCCCAAAGACAACAGGTCTGTGTTTTTTGCATACCGACTTTTAGCTTGATTCAGTCCATACACTGTCTGAGTTTGCATGACCATAGCTGTAACGCAACGTAAATCCATTACATTATTCTCTTTCCTCAAACTTTTAGAAGTACTTAAAATAATTTTTGGTATCATAACATCAGTGTTCTAAAGCACTCTCTAGTCTTGAAAACTATATAACTTTGGCAGGAAAAAAACTACCCTATGAAGTCCCACATTCTTGATTCTGAGGCTGTTTAAAACAGTTTTTCATCAAGTCCTATGCCTTAAACAAAGAGCTGCACTCAGTTTCTGATGTCTCTGAAGATTCTTTAGGACCAGAAACCAAAGGATGAATTTCTACCACTGTACCACATTTTGCAGTTTCAGGTGGTGCCTACTGAAACCGTGGGTTACTGCAGGACCTGCTGAGGCCTCTCCTGGCAGCCAGGTAAGAAGCCTGAGTGTGGTTCAGCACCTGTGACAAAAAGCTCCCTCCACCTAAAATCTCTATACTCACACTAAACTCACAATCCCATCATTTTGATTTTTGTTGGAAAAATATGTCTTCTGGCTTAATGCTTTTTGTCCAGTTGGTTTTCTGTACACCAAAGCAGAACCACAACAGCCAAAAATGCTGTTCTCTGCAAAGTTTATGCAGCACTGACAGCAAGAATCATGTCCACCCTTCGTCAATATTCAGTTTTGGGTACTCCAGTGATAAAAGTTACGCAAATCGTTCAATTATAAAACAACTGACTATAAACAAGTCTTCATTATCAGTTTGCTGTCACTACAATTTTAGTAGGAATCCAAGTTTACTGCAGCATTTTTGTATTTTAATCTAGGCTACAGTATTAAGTATCTATGAATGTGATTCACAGAAAAAAACATTAATTTATTTTTAAAAACCCAAACAAATATTGAACACCTTTTTAGCCAAAAAGTTCCATTTCCAAGGACAAAAAAAAAAGCATGTGAGAAGAAGTTATGTTTGAAACAAGTATAGTCTGATTTTTGCAGCTAGCTATCTGCAAAAATACTGCAGAGAAACAAAGCAGTTAATATAAAGTTGTGCCTCTTAACTGGATCAAACAGTTAATTAATTAAGTTCACAACTGTTTTAATGGAAACAAAAGGCAGAGGTTTTCTGTATTAGAAGAGTTCTCCACCTTAAAATGGGAGCTCTATGCAAGTTATTTGCAAAGGCATCTTACTGTGGTCAGCATATATTCTCACTAGGTGCTACCCCTACACAATTCTAACACACAAGACAAATGAGGCCTTTCCTGAGCCATTCACTGTTCTAAAACATCTAAAAGAACCTAGTTTGGCCTAAATTTAAATTACATAACCTCAGTTTCTTTCAACAGGAGCTTTACAAGTATAAATAGAGGCAGCTTTTGGTCCTGACATGGAAACATAATTGAATTTTGAATTAACTAGAACACAACCACATTCTCTTACATACAGCTACATTCACTTTGTACAGCTAGTAACTGTCATACAAAAAAAAAAAAAAAATAGAATTTTGCTGTAAGTAACTGTTCTTTCTGAGTGTATGAACCTGTGAACTTTAAACAGTGTTTCAGACTCCCCAGAACAAAAGGGAAGTTTTCTTACTCATCAGTTTCTTGCCTGTAATTCAACATTAGACTGTTAATATCTTCAATATCCAAAGCCCACAAAACTTCCACTTTTCATCACTGAAGAATTACTCCTACACCTGTTCATGACAATGGAGGATGTAAGAGAAATCAAGCCCAAAACCTTCATTATTGTCAGGTTAAGACTTAAAACATCCAGAAATTTTATAAGAAAATTCCAAGAGTAATCCTAACATTCAGGATACACAAACTATGCCAACCCACAAATATAAGCAGTAAGAATGTAATAGCCAGGATACAACTTAAAAGAGGAGTGTTTCCAAGCACTGCACTAGACTTTAACTGTGATCTTATAGATGGTGGGGTTTTTTTCAGTCAATACACACTTACACTGAAAAACTCAAGTGTCAAGTAAACCACTTCTATCAAAGTCACGGTATATAGAGCACTGCCACCATAACTATCTTCTGAGGTCACCATGTTTTAGTTTTACAACTCTGGTAACAAGGAGATAAAGGAATGGAATGTTGAAGGGCCAACCGATACTACTACTCCATAAAAATGTATTGACTTTTCTCCTGACTTACAAGGATGCTGGGAATTTAAAGACAACCTAATACTGGTAATTCCTGCATTACATGTTCTAAACTTGCGAATTTAATATTCCCCCGTGTCATAGGATTTCCACTCTGATTTTTGTGTTTTGTTCTAAATACAGCCAGGTACAGCAGCAGGACAATGACCTGACGCAATAGCTGCAAGGAAACCCTGTTCCTGCATAATATAAACCATACACAGGAGCTGCACAAGCTTCAAGCTCTTCCCTCCAGCCATAAAAATTACGCAACATGCACTGCCTCTGTGCTAGACACAAAAAGAATACTTTTATAGAAACAGCTCCATAAAAATATTACAAACTGCTAGAGCAATCACCAAAGTAACCTGTCAAAAAATTGTCAAAATGTTTAGAGAGATCTTTCCCTTCTAGTGCAGACCTTTATTTGCTAAAAGGAATAAATTGGAAGGTGCTACTTGGATAGTGTAAACTCCTTCAGCTGCATATCCCCTTAATCCACGCCAAGAAAAATTACCAATGCCCTTTTGGTCTTACAGCACAAACAACATGATTGCTCCTCCTTTTCACTTCACTCGCAAAGAAATATATTCACTATACTGTACTGCATACCATAAACCAGGTTGCTTAACAGAAGCAGAACTCACAATGACAGGGCAAAGTGAAGCCAGTTGCCAAATCTGAGCTTTTGATTTTACTTAACATAAATTCCTACCACCCTAAAGGTTACAAAATTACATATAGAGACGGTGAATTTCTGGACTTTGCTGCTACAGGAAGTTATGAGTGCAGATAAGATCAGCAAGCTAAAAAGGAATTAGAAGAATTCATAATAACAGGTTCTTTAAAAAAAATAAAAATAAAAAGAATCAATAGGCATGTTCCAAAACACTTAGAAACAGACAATGGATTCTAGGGTGCTGGCAGAGGGGGAGGAAAAGGGATTGCTAAGGGGTTGCTGGTGGTTTCTTCCAAGCAGCTTCTCCTATTGCTACTCTCCAGGACAATGTATGGGACTGCATCAAACACGGGTCTGCCCCAGCAGGGCACTGCTCCATTTCAATGGTACTCCAACGCTGAAATCTCTCCCCCTCACACAAACCCAAACTCTTTCCATGGGCAGGGAATCACAGAACTCTGGAATCTGTCTTGTTTAAATGATACATCCTGTTTTCTTTGTTTTGTTATCAAGGCAGTTTAATCTAAGATAGGAAGCAAAGTCTTTTAGATAAAAAGTCATTTTCTATTGTTTTAAGTAGTCAGAAGGAAGTCCCAGTTTAAATAAACAGCCACTCTGCCCAAGGATCACCACTGGGGAAATCTTGGCAAGCTTTCTTTTTTAATCTGGTATTAATTTTAGTTATAACAGCTTTCAAACCTATTTGCATTATTTCATACTTAATCTATGGCTACACTACTTTTGATACATTTTTCTCTAGTATTTCCCAACAAACAGATCAACCTAAACCAAGGCCCTAAAAGCCCTGTTCTCTAGTTATCAGGCAACATGAGAAAAGCAGTGCTCCATGCCCCTCTCACAGCACGCTGTCAGATGTGAGAAACTGGGAAAGAAGAGACACTGAGGTACAGGGCAGACTAAGACTGCATTTGAGACAACAAAAAGATCTGTGCACTCTGCAATGAAACTGAAGTGTTCAACATCCAAATTTTACACTGAGGAGAAAATAAAAGAGGATGATGCTCACTTTGCAACAGGCAACAGCAAAGAATCACATGCATGTGGGTTAGCGAGGCTGTTGTGTTTACAGGCTAGATGTGACAATGTTGTCCTCATTACTATCACACACCCAGTGTTTAATCTCTGTGGTAAGGAATTATCCAGGAAAAGCGCTTATACTTCCAAGAGACACTAAACTGAACAGGGAAGCTGAACACAGTGAACTTTATAGGTTTCAAGAGATATACTGCCTGCAGCCTTCTGAAGAATTTAAAAAGCAAACCCAACCACATCAGTTACGATCCCCCACATCTCAGCTCCCCCACGGCTACTAAAAGGATGGGAAGTTTGCCAATACTCTCACCCTTAACTACTCAAGACCGACACAGCAGTGTCTAGCCAGACCTGCTGCAATGTCAAAAGAGAAAAACAACTCCTGCTCTTGCTTCAGCTGGAGAGCTAACAATAGATGCAGTGCATTCCATGGATCAAATAGAGCTGCAAATAATCCCAGCATATTTCGCCACGGTCACACGGAGTACACAGGCTGTCACTAAAGTTCTCCCCACACTGGGGAAATACTGGAGGAAGTCTTGGGGCTTCTATGGCCCGCAGCCATCTTTTTAAAATGGTTTTTTGCATTATCATCTCTGAGGATGAGCAAATAGACTCTAAAGTGGCTTGAGCTGACCCAGCCTTGCCTAAACCATAGATCGAGACGTTCTAAAGATAGGAAACAAAACTTCTCATTTTCAGACAAGAACCTGTTTTGCAAACACGGCATATAAAAAAAAAAATTAAGTGAAAGCTAAATGTAGACTTGATACTTCAGCTGTAATTTGTCCAGTTAATCCAAATCACAGAAAAAAAATTAAAGATCTTTACTCTTTACAGGAAAAAAATGTTTTATAAATGGTTTTAACTGACATTACAAAAAATAACGTTCCATTAACTTCAAAAAATTTAAGACAAGAATAATAGCAAAAAAGCAAATACAGTTTTAGACAAAAATGTTCTGATTCCGCTCTAATTTCCACAAAGTTCACGATGAACTACAATTTTAGCAAGTGCTAGACATCACTTATCAGCTTGTACTGAAGCTCAGACAAACCCCAGATCAGATATGCTTTATAAACTCCATTTATTTTGACCAAGCCTAATTAAATTCCAAAACCTTGTACTGAGCTAAGTTATTGGGGTAAATCACAGAAAATGAGAATGGCTATATGCGTTACACAAGTTTGAAAACTCCACTATCAATCAAGTCCTGTTCACTCTACTACATTTTTTTGGTAGCAGCTCCACAACCACTGGGCTACAAACCCAAGCTATAAAGATGGCCTTGTGAATGTTCTCCTGATCATCCCATCTGCAGGTATCTGTAACCCTACAACAATCACCCAGAAATCATCCTTGACAGGTCAGCAGAAAGACACTGCCAAGTGAAGGGGGAAAGCATTTGTTGCATTAAGAATTCCACTGACAGAGGTTTACAATGTAAGTATGTGTTCCAGGTTTTCATTTGTGCCTTTGCTGGTCCCATTAGCTAAGGTTTACAGGGGAGAGCAAAAAGTAGCACTCATTTTTGAAAGGAATGTGATGCTCCTGCTAGGAAAAATGGCCACTTACCTTGCACCTCTGAATTTTACTTAAAAGAGTAAGTTAAAATCTTTCTGTACATGCATTTGCTAGAGCTGGATAAAGAGCTTGGGCACTCTCCCCACTTCCATTCCCCTTATGATCTGTTCTTCCATAATGTCTATGAGACATTTTAAGCCTAATATCCAATAGGGAGACAAGCAGCATGAAGTTACTCACTTAAACCTAAATATTCTCAGGAGTGTACAGGAGATAAAAGAAACTCTATGAAAAGACCATAACTACAAATAGTGGCTTGTTGCAACACAAAAGGAAAGAAAAGTGAAAAAGTTTTTGCATTTTCAAGCTATTTTGCAGACAGAAGTGGTCATAGTGACACTTTTTAATGAAAATTCAGCTGGTTTCTAGAAGTAAATAATCCATGATTACCCGTTTAAGAGCTTATCCCTAAGTGTACCAACTAGCTACACAGAAAATTAGTATTTAATAACACTGTCTAGCAGTATTTCCAACACTTTCAGGTCACTATGAAACACAAATAAGCCCTGTACAAAGGAGACAAAACCACCTATCTTTTCAGGTAGTATTTTGGCATGTGCAGATGCCATGAGTACTACTACTTACATCTCAGCAAAATTACCTCTCATCGTAGAAAGCAAAGCTGCTTCAATCAGGGATATATTTTCACATAAAACATTTTGTTTAAAAAAAAAACCAATTAGCTTTATACTGCAGAAGAACAGACTGACCATAGGTCACAAAACACTCTGGAACGCCTTAGACTTCCTTGAAGGTTTCTAGACTATGTAGATTCCTGTTAGGACAATGTAACTCATTTTGATGAAAAGCTGGAGTTTCTCCTGAAAGTCAGAGCAAGCTTAAGATTCAGTACAGAACTCTGCTACAATTCACTGCAGCAAACAACAGCCTGGGTCTGACTGAAAGGATTTTAATCAGGCGCCTGCAACACCCTGGTACCACAGCAAGGGAATGAAATCTGAAGCAGTTTTGTAACTACAGCAAAACGACTTTATGGTAAAAAGAGGGTTATTCCTGCAAAACCAATCACCTCCCCTCTCTTAGGTTATTATCAGTAGGTTGTAGCCCAACATCTTGCCCCACAAACTGTTACAGCCTGCTTGGATCCCAAGAGGGTAATCCTTCTCAACACCATACCCCCAAGCATTAGGAGGGAAGCTGATACCATTCTCATTCTTTAAGCTTTAGTCTTTTCTCCATGATACTATCGGTGATACTAGCAACAGATTGCTCCACACTGCTTTTTACAAAGCCCATGTTCTCAATTGCGTAAAAATCTGCAAGCTTCAGCTACAACAGATGATTTTTTTTGTGTACTTTGTGCCTGCATTTACTATGTGTCTTTTCCCTACGAGAAAACCCTGAATGTCGTGGCTACGAGCCTTGGTTTTCAGGAGACTGCAGTTGTTTGGCTTACGCTGAACAGATTCAATTCCAAGCTGAGGAGAGACTCAGAAAAATTTTCCCTGAAACTATTACCACCGTATTTTCAGCTGGTGTTCAGAACCTCAGACCAAGGAGGGATGTCAATCAGGTTTGCAGAAGCCCATGGCCCAGTGTTACATCCAGAGCGGAGGTTCTGAATGGGAAAGGAAGCAAGCTGTCAGGTTTATAAAGAGCCTATGTTTAACTTGACTCCCATGAAAAACACCAGTGAAAACCTGCTAAAAAATAACAAATACATCTTCAATGCTACTTATGGAACTAACAACATGAAGTAAGTTTAGTGAAGTCCTACTCTTATTATTATAGAGAAGTGGCAGATACTGTAGTATGACTTGGTTCTTGACAGAATTCACAGGACATTTTCGTAAGAGAAATATATACACAAAAATTACTGTAAGGAGAGCAGAAAAGAGCTTTGAAAACCATATTTAGAACCAGCTACTGATGTTACAGTCTTGCAATGCCTGTGCTGCAGCAGAACCATAAAGAGATGGAAGAATATGCATGCTATCATCAGAAAGGGCAGAAGCCCAGAAGAAGATGCAAGCAAGTAGGGTAAGAATTCTGAATAATACTGGCATACCAGAAAAGTGCCTGGAGAAAAAAAGTTCAGGTCTACATTTAGATTCGTTCCAATGAACAGATGCAAATCAGTACGTGACAGACTAGACAACAATCAGCCTCAGCTTCCAAATTATGTAGAACAAGTGGAAAGCAACAACTGGCAGGATGTCTAAAAACAGATCACAATGAGATATTAATAAAATTGGTGATTTTAATCTTGAAAAGACTTAGGGGAAACATGAAGCTTCACATACACTAGGTGTAGCTTTGGAGAGAATAAACTGTTCTGTATTGTCCACAGTTAGTGAGTATGGAAGTCTTAATATGCAGAAAGATTAAGTCACATAGTGAGACAAACTCCAAACATAATTCAAAACGGGAGTAAGTTTCCTGATAGAGGTGACACCATCTCAGATTAAAGATGCATTTAATTGACATGCCCAAACTGCAATCTACAGACCAGAGTCTGCAGGATAAAGATCTGTCTGCCCAGACTGGTCCCTGGCATCATTTTTCCCCAGCATCATTTTTCCCCAGACCCTACAAAGATATAGCCAGAGAACATGTACAGTTATTTTGAAAACCTGTTCCTTGCTGTTTAGAGGGTACTGCAACACCTCCTTCCTTAATAACCAAGCCTATATCTGCTATGTAGCCAAAACACATTAAAGTCGCCATTTCATCAGCATTGTACACTAGTTGCACCTCTGAGTATCTAAAAAGAGTCATCGAAGAGGGCTGTCCCATTATATAAGACAACACAGAGATCAACCTGGACCAATTTGAAGCATCTTCAGAAAAAGTCACCTGGTCTAATCTAAACACTACAACAATGAACCAAGTGTCCCAGTCCTATCTTAAAAACTGGCAGATAACTACTGGTGGATCTTAGTTTGCCTGAAGTTAGCAATTCTGATTAAGAACAGTACAAGGAAAGCACAGATTCCAGGACCTAGTGTTCCTGCCTGGTAAGCACACCTTGCCATAATCACAGTTTCAGCTTCCTGCATGTGCGTGCTCTACTAACAAGACAAGAACTACCAAAAGTTACGGTGATTTTAGGGAGAACACGCGGCTGACAATCTAGCTGTTCCAAATCTATGTGTTTTTAAAATATCATGGCACATTATGTTTGGCTTAGTATTTCAACTTTTAAAGAACATGAGAAATTACACTGTACTATGGTTAAAAATTAAGCTTCAAAGTTAAAAAAGAAATTACAAGAGTTAAGAACAACTAACAGTTCTGGCTGCCTATATATGAAGGAAGGAGTGACTTACAGTTGTAAAACCATTAAAAAGTCTTAGTTATATACTTACTCCTCTCACCCCTCCCACCTTTTTTCTCAGACTGCCTCTGACTTTGGAGAGATGAACTGAGGAGTAAACGAACAGCTAGTAGGTTTCTTCATTATTCAATGTGTAGTGACGTTTTTTGCACATTAATCAAAACTTGTTCTGAATACCAAATTCAGTAGTTATTCGCAGTTTAAGCACAGTGTCATAAAACAGATCATTCGAGAGCTTTAAACTTGAACATTCTTCTTTTCAAGAAATTAGCAAAAGTTGGAAATTAAAGACAGGAAGTTGTTTCCTCCACTGGAGAGTTGAAGCACAACAACTGGTGCACTAAGCCTTCTGATGCTGATCATTTAATCCAATATGATCTAGGGCCCCCTTTGTCCTTAGTGGCCATATAATGTTCTCTGTGCTTTGAAGGACAAAGGTATATGCTGAATAATTTAAGATTTTGACAGATTGGGCCCACAGACTTAAGTCAGTCAGCAAGAAAACAAGTCAGGACACAGCTAATGAACACCACTGACAACTCTGAATAACTCAGCCAGCACCAAAGGACAGAAATTCTTTGAAAAATAAAAAGCAGTCATTCTTGGAGAAAACACTGAGCTGAGTCCATGGAATCATCTTATTTTCAAGCAATTCCCTACCTCACTCATTAGAGACTTTCCAAACCCTGCAACAGAAAAAGACAACTTAAAATAGAAAGAAAAGTAGCCTTTAAACCACAGTCTGTTTCTTTCTACAAAACAGAATCCAGTCTCTATTGCAGGGGAGGAAAAAATAGTGTATAATCACTCACATGCTTCAACATCCTCTTTAAGACAATTCTGCATACAGTATATGCATACAGGTATTAATTAATGACCAAGAGCTAGCAGGCTAGTGTCACTGGTCACACATACATGAAGAATGTACTGATTTCTCTTCAATCCCCAAACAGAACTCTGGACTACTGGGATCACAATGTAATATCAATTTGGGGGGTGAAGATGATTGGATATGAAAAGTTGAGCATTTTGTTATAGCCCTATTACAGCACCACAGCACCTGAGCTTAACTTTTAAATGCTCTTTGCCCTACAAAGTGCTTTTAGAACATACACTTTCTACTTTGAGTTCCTATAAGATTTACCCAAGTAGCCCACCAACACACTACTTAATCTCAAGTTTCCCCATTTCCAGTGTATTGTCTAGAACTTCTCCATCTACACATTAAAATAAGTTCATGTCATTAAAGGTACAGATAAACTTGTTAACTTCACAACCAAATTACATTCTGCTAGCTCCTTAAGAAGTAGAGACAATTTTACAAATTCCTACTGTTTCCCATGTCAAAAGATAAAATTAAAACAAGCCATCATAGCATTGAAACCCACAAGCAGTTTACTCAAACAGTTGTGCAACAGAAGCAAAGATTCCTCTTCCCAAAACAGAAAGCAAAAAGCCCCCAAGCATCCCCATCCATGTATTTAAATTATTTCTCTGTGACAGAGCTCAGGTTTGATCCCACCAAATGCCATAAGAATTTTTTAGATTGCGTCAAGTTCTCTTTGTGTACACAGAGGAATGTTTTTTACTGGGTCTGCTTAAGAACAGGCAGAGAACTCCCTGCATTGAGGTCTGAATTAGGCATCAGACTACAAGAAAGAAATCTGTATTACTAAAGGCTGTTTGCTCAATGATGCCTTATAGATTAGAGGCACCCCCTTGGCAAAAAAAGCAAGAGTACAGTACTGAGAAGTCTTTTGAATCCTTCCGAACTTTATTCTTCCTTTTGATTTCTGCTTTAAGAAGCCACACATAAATACATTTATCACAGCATTTAAAAAAACAGCTTTCAAACCAGCTACTTTCAAACCTGCTTCAGACTGACAATATAAAGATATGGTAGACAATGGCATCTTTCAGTTCTAAGAGCAGAAACAGTGGTAAACATTTGACCTGCTAATTTTAGTTCCTAACTTAATTTCAGCTAAGATTTTTGTAAACTGGCTTTCAAAATCCACAACAGAATTCAGAGAACTGCTTAAAGTAAGATAGATCATTACACAGTATAAATATGATGGCATGTAAGACACAATGCATGCTTTCTAAAAGCACAGTATTACAAATCCCCAGCTTTCAAGTTCCTGTATTTCAGACATCTATACTGCATGACAGACTTTGAAGCAATGATCAAATTAACATCCTTCTAGCTTTCAAATATAATTTTTGTCTTCTTTTCCACTACAGAAGATTAACTAGATTATAAAATAATGCCTTACCAGATGTTGTCATTTGTCCATTACTTAATTACTGGTTCCAGAGCCACAGAGAGTAATTTTCCCAAACACGCCCAAAACATCTATTCTAGAATCCATCAAGAGCAAATATAAAGAGTGCAGATGCTGAGATTGGTTGGTTTTAGCACTGTGGGGGTACAGGGAGGTAGGGAGAGGAAGTATCAACCTATTCAAATATTGACGTTAATTCTAATAATTGAAAATTTACTGGATCTTTTGGTTTAAAGATTCATACAGTACCATCTGCATTAATTTTCTCAGCATCACACACAAAGGTTTTCACAAATCAGAGCCTAATATTTTTTCCATCTAAGAAATTTCTCCCTTTTGAAGTGTTAACATGTTGCCTGGCAATACCATCCCACCTCAGGGAAAGATAACCACCACCCCTTTTTGTCTGTTTGGAAGCCTGGTTGTGTCGCACAGGTGTCCCATCCATCCGAAAACAAAGAAAGGCTCTGCAAGTGCACTGACGTCACCACAGCTACAGCAAGCACCAGAATAGAAGCTCAAATATATACTTCATACTACAGTCCTACAGGAAGCCAGAACCATACCCTCCTGTTAAAGTATAAAACGAACGGGCAGAGATATGTGCCGGGAATACCAATTTAATATATCCTGCACTAAGTGACATTCTGTTTGTTGCATAGCAACAGGAATCTACTGCAGAAAAACAATATGGAACTTTTTTTTTTTTTAACTTGCCAAGCCACAATTAACCCCATTCTTCCTGAGAAACAGAAAATCCATGGCATAACTCTTACCCTTACCCTTGTCACCAGTCTACCCAAGATGCTATATCTAACACTCACTGTGTTTTAAAATGATTCTCCAACATTTAAACAGCTGTAGGGTATGGTGCTGCCAAGAGAAATTTCACTGCTGCAGTGCATATGGCCAGCAGCATTTTAATTCTATAGCTATGACCAAGAAAAAGTGCTCAGTCCATTCTTAAGTGTGAAACATTTTCATCATTTTATACAGTCTTTCTGTCATGAAAAGAATCAAGGTACAAAACTTCTAGAAGAAAACTCTATGGTTTTATTTCTAAATGGTTTTGCTTTGTTTTGTTTGGGGGGTTGGTTTTGTTTTTTTTAAAAAAAAATAAAATAAAAAGAACATCAACCCAAACTACTTTGATTTTAAGATCTGTTACGAATTAAACTATATATGGACACTTAAACTGTGTATCTCTTTGTGGGAAAGAAAGTTTTTTGTCAGACAGTATGAGCTGCATAAAATTTCTTCCTGTTCCCTGAAGAATAAGAAAATTACAATCCCTCAGCTGGTTTGGAAATTGATGCATCATAAGTTATGAAAATATGCATCACCAAATTGGAGAGGATCCTCTCAGTTTTTTGATTCTTTGCTGTTTTTTTAAACACCCGCCCCATTCCCACATGAAACCATGGTAAGCTCCCTGAGAGTTACAACCAAAATATCTAATGACTGGGCTTCGGGATGAGTCCACTGCCTACACTTACCCTAACTGCAGACATAGTTGAGGAGAGGGACTTCTGTTCAATTCAGGAGGGAAAAATGGGAGATTTCAAATATATGGATGTTGAAAACTGAGACTGACGCTACTTAAATCACCAAACCTGAAAGCATTCCTAACAGTTACACTGACAGTCTTCATCCTAACAGCACTTACAAAAAACATGCAATTTACTTAGAAGAACAAGTTAAGGAAAGACATTATGAAGGCTTTACTAAGAAGGCCTAGTTTACATAAAACCATATACCATGGATGAACAAGGTAGCAAACACCTTCCAGTTCAAAACAGCCAGAGATTTCTCTTATCATACAGTCACTTCTCTTCCTCTTTATTCACAAATAGCGAGAGACAGAATGGACTGGATAGAAATCCGATTCCTTATCGTAGGTGAAGATTGTGCCTCAAGTACTGGAAAACCCAAACAAGCAAACACCTGCACAGGTAGCACACAGAGGTTAACAGGACATACCAGGAACAATGTTTTATTTTTGTTGTTGGGGCAGAGAGCAGTGCAAGAGCAGAGGTTCCTTGCTTTGCAACCATCTGCCCTAAGAAAAGGAGATACATGAATCTAAGGCAAGATATTCAGAGGACTCAGAACTGGCTTAACTGTACACTCCTCTATCCCTTGATGAGTAACTAGGGATTTCGACAGTGCAAAAATAAAATCCTACTATTAAGTATTATTAAGCATTAGTCACATCTAAAGATGCAACCCTTGCAGTGCAATCCACTTCTATCTGCATCTTACAGATTTACTACACAGAAGCCACACTAGTGACCAAGACAACATCACCACAAAAATAACACAGATGAGCTCTTTAAACAAGGCATTCCGAGCATTTTTCCCCCAGTGACTTCCAGTAGTCAGATGCTTCAAAGGAAAATACATCTTCATGCTTTACACAGGAACAGTAACATTTGATAAGTATTTTCACAGGTTTACCTTTTGACATTGCTCTCTGCAAAGCAATCTCCATATCCTTCACACAGACATCATCTTTGCAGAGTAATGCAAAAAAAAAGTAGCCATTTAAATAGCATCCTAAAGCTGTGAACCTGTTTTCAAGTACCTAATTCCTTATTCTTTGAAATAAGAATTGGACCAAATATTGCTACTAGGTCAGGCATGAAAACTATGAGTTAAGTATAAAAAATAAACACAGTAACATTTACCTGTATCTGCAACATGCCTGCAATAATCCACACAGTACAAAATCTCCACATGGTGTCTCCAAAGAATTGAGTAACTTTCTCAGGAATTCAGCACTTGGATGTCTGAAAGCTTGCCTGTGTCCTGTTCCCTGTCACTGCAGGAGTGGATCTAACAAAAGATAGGGCCTGTCCTTATAAAACCTTTGTCTTGTTTATAGCCTTAGAGCAACACAGCTACAGCAACAGTGTTCACAACCTGCAAGGCAACCCTTGTGCTTATGTTGTTGCCATCCATTTGTGGATTTAGCTACTGTTGGAAACAGTGGCAATTACAGGAACATAGAACTGTTCTTTCAGTGAGTAAGAGAGGCTGATCAAATAAAATATACAAGAATACCCTTCGGTTTTTAGCCTTCATAGTACACCAAGCCAAGAGGCCTAAGACACCCTATTCCTCCGAACTTTAAGAAAAGACTACTCCAAGGTACTGCCAAATGAAGTCCCTGAACCCAGCAGGACAGATTTCTTCACCTCACAACTTAGTTGCAAGGTCCGATGTAAAGTGCAGCAGTAACCATTCTGAGGATAATTCATACATGATGCAGTTAACACAGCTGATCACCAAACCAAAGGTTACTGGACTTATCACACTGCATTGTGGTAACTAGAACAGTACCACCACAATCCTTGAGATTGCAGCATAAGATCTTCAAGGTGGAGAATGTGTATGATTTACTTCTTTCACATGTTTGATGCTTTGGTCATCTTCCTCAATCTCAAGTCAAAATTTTCATCCGAAAGCCACTAACGCACTTTCACTCTGTAGCTAAAAACCCAAGCAAACCACTGAAATGCTACAAAACCTCATTCTCAATTACTCTCCAAAACACTGAAGAAGCAACTGAAGTACTGGATTCAACTTCTGCTTAAGTTCAAACACTTAAAACTTAAGTGCTCTAACCATTCAGCTGCTCTTCTCTCTACTCATGATTAGACATGGATTCCCTTCTAGCTTTCCAAGAGGGACCTCCCTCCTCAGCCTTCTCTTGGTCAGAATAACACTGAACTAGGTAGGTAATCAAGTGATTACTCTTGTTCTTTTACTATTCTGCTAAAGTCCAAGTTATAAAACTTTTTCTGTTTTGAACTAGGTGGCTATTATAGCATACAACCTCCTCACCTCACCTTCCTTACAGAATTTGTAGTAAGTTTAGATTTACATTGCAACTCAATTCAGGAAACAGAAATTTGAAATGTGTAACAAAAAAACCCAAAAGAATAAGAGAATATCTGAAACAAAACCCTTCCAGTCATGTTTGTACCACAAACTAGAGTTTACAGAGTTACTTCTGGCAGCACACCAGTTCAGCAAAGTAGCATTTTTGTATCACCCTCTGGAGTGCAATCAGTTTCCACTTCTTTCCCTCATATTTCACCTGGTGTCAGCACCTCTCTTTACCATAATTTAAAAAAAACAAAAGAAAAAAAGAAAAAACCCACACCACCAACCCACACACTTAGCAAAGAGGCAGACTAGTTTTGGTCTAAACTGAAATAGTTTTTACTATTCTTTCTTTATGTAAGGCAGCTTCGCCTGGAGAATTTTCAACATGTGAAACGAAGAGCAGATTATTTTTTGCCTGAATATTGACTGTGTTTTCTTTTAATGAGCCTTGCCTAAAGATTACTCACAGAGACAACAGAATCTTACTGCAACTCCTCACGTTAACTTGAGCACTGATTCCCAAAATATGTGCTTATTATTCGGCAGTTCAATTGGAAAGACTAATCCAAAGTGGATTGACAATTCATTTCACGTCGCACTGAACAGTCCCGTTTTCTCCACCACGTTGTCACTAACATTTGGGGAGCAGACCCAGAAAGATGTCACATCACCTCCACAGCAGCAGTTCCATAAGCCTCCCATAAGTGCCTACAGAACTTTCACATTGGGAGGAGCACATGCATAACGTCCTCAAAAGTTGGTTAAGTGCAGTACTCATCTTCTTTTTCAGAACTTTACCATTAATCATGAAATAGCTACACTGAAGGATACTTGTAACAAGTGATAGCAGGGGAAAGAGGCTGAACAATTACTAGAACAATTTCTTAGGAGTATCTGAAGTAAAACTCAATGGTTTTGTCTAAGGACTCGTATTGGTACAGAGCATTTTCAAACCAGACTCCGTTACTTAGATGTATCTTCTTATTTCACGTTAGAAAATTTGTTAAATAAGTTAAAATAAGGTAGTGCAGCTATTTCTAAACGGGGGAAAAGTCTGTATATTATTCAACCGAGAAACCTTTACAAACTGTGTTCTTTTCCAGGTTTGTGAGAACACGGGAAATTAGGACAGGAAAGGGACAGTAGGGACACAACACTAGCTCTTCACCTGGCAGATTTAAATACAGACAGATACAAAAGCAGTTTCCCTCCTTTATTAATCCCAAGAGAATCTAACACCTCGAGAACACAAGGTAGTTTTATACAATTCCCAAGGACTGGCAGGGAAAGGCGGGCTGGGGAAGTGAGATAGGTACCACCAAAAATTACTTATATATTGCGGTAGTTCAAGAACGCTTGTGTGACTTCTGTCACCACTACATTTAATTTTAGCTACTACTAAAAGTCAAATTTTTTGGAATCGAACATAAAAAGCACATATCTTCTGCTTTCTCTCAACACTACAGCACTTCGAAAACCTAAACATGTCTGGATGTTTAAAGAGCTGGCACATGTATTTCTACACTGCTGAGTGGAAGCAGGCATGAACTGTCAAAAGCAATTCTAGAGGAAAGGTCAAAGTAAAGAAGGGAATAATATCTGTTTCACAAAATGTCTAGTAATGAAAGCAAATGACTCTATCCAGTGGTTCAATAACCTACTTCTGCCATAGTTCACATGAAATGCCCTGGCACGGCAAGTAGCAGTCCCTATTACAAACTATTTCCAATCACATGCCTAAGGCAGCGCCGAGATACGTCACTTGGGGCAAAGCATCCGCTGAAACAGGTGCTGGGAGAAAAATTTTTCTCCTTTTTATGGAAGCGTAGAAAAAAGGCTTTTTACGCTACAGTGGCCTGAAGTAGGACACCAGCTCACTCAGTCCTGTTGTCTGACCTCCAACAGAAAACAACATGAAACTCTGAATCAGAGTCAAGAAAAAACTTGTACATGCCCTTCCAGTGAGCATTCCTGAATTATACGCACTCCCAGACTGTTTCTAATTTTTAGAGGCTGACAACATAATTGCTAAGATGGTCATAAATAGCTTCTTCTAAAAAAATTGTATTCTGATTCCTGCACTCTCCACTCACACGGTAATTTTTTAAAGACTTATACTTTTACTATCAAAATAGTTCACTAAACTATCCAGAGGCCCTGAGGGCAAAACAGCTGTCAGATTCCATATCAGGTGGGCAGAAATAACCTGTCCAAAAATTACTTGCAACTGTCACAAATAAAGTGTAAGCTAAAGACCGCACTTCTATCAGACAGATGACTCAGTCCATCTGTTAGTTTACTTAAGGAACAGGAAAGTAACCTGAATTCTTGTATCCACCTGAAAAAAACCTGCCTACACCACCAATTTTTCTCTTGAGATACAAGCAATTTTAGGAACTGTACTGCTTGCAGTTATGCGTATCCAGCCTAATTTAACTGCCTGCTCACACTTCCAACATTTTGCCAAATATTTCTCAACTAAATTAAGCCTTCTACTTCAAATACACTATTCAGGCAATTATCAAAACTAAAATAAAGGCAGAATTCCAAAGCATTACCTTACATATCAATGTACACAGTAACCTAATGTCACCACCAAAATTAATGGCTTTTTGCTACCTTAAATAAGTGCAGCTATTGCAGTATACTGAACTGTACTACTGCCACTAATAATGCTCTTGTATACCCACTTTCCTGGAAACCCTAGGAAACGTGTGTGGGTTCCTTCAAGAATTCCTAGTCCTAATGAAGGTACATGTTTTATTACTTCTGCTGTGGGCTTTCACTCAGTAAACAGTGAGTATGGTATAAGTTTTCTTAGAACAACATTTAAAATATAATGAGGGCTTACCAATCCAGGCAACAAATAAGCTGACTTTCAAATAATAGCATGAATTACCTTCTAAACCAACATACTTGAGCAGAAAAGCTGCTGAATGGAAGTAAACAGAAATTTTAGTATGGTTTAGAGACCACAAATTTAGATAACTTTTTACCTTGAAAACACAAGTGAGGATATGACACGATTTTCTAGAAAGGCACAATCTGTAATAACTTAGCTGTTTGCCTTACCTAAGCATGGAATGAAATTCACATATATGATATGCATAATAGCCCATCACAAATATAGCATTATACTGGGCTCTGAAAACACTAGAATTTAAAATTCCTTGGAAATACAATTTCTTTCCCAGTTCCTGCAACTTGGGTAATGAAACCTAACTAAGCAGTCTGCTTTCTGACTAGTACACTAATGAAAAACAATTCTTTCCCACACAAAGAAATGGATGTAGTAATCCCAAGAGAAGGTTGTACAGTTTGATTTTTAAAAGCCAGTATCTTGGAAAGTTCATTTATTTTTATTGGAGTTAACATTCAAAATGTGTTTGATACCAAAAAAAAAAAAAAATTAAGATAATACAGTTAACCTTAACTGTAAAATCCCAGCTCTAGCAGCAGAGTTATGTTTACCAGCTCCCATAACGCAGGCTTCAGCATATGCTACAATAAAAGTCTGTTCACACATGTTCTTCTTGTACAAATACGATGGGAAGTCATGCTATTACTAGAACCAGGGCACCAAATTGTGCTGCTACCTAGATCTTAACCACCTTTTCCCCCCACCACATTCCAGTCAGCTAGTAAACAGAAACCTCACTGAATATGCCTGTTGCTGGATACCTATTATAATATAAGTGCATTCAGGAAACTGAATTAGGAGGAGTACTTAGGTCAGCCAACACCAGTACAAAGAGAGCAACAGGTGTTCATAGGAATCAGCTGTTTACCTAAGGCAGAGAGAGAGATACACACAAGACCTATTCAAGCTGGCTCCTGAAGTAACTTCATACTTAGGCGAGACCATTTAACTGGGATATTTAATATTCAAAGTTTATCAGCAACCTAAAACCCCCTAGCAGATGTTACTCAAATAGCATATCATTTCAATTTCAATACAAAGCAGACTTCTGCAAGAACTAATTCTTGTGTACCACCAATGTTTGCGTCTTATGGAATTGCTGATTATTTCATAATTCTAAGATGCTCTTCACAATGATGATTAGTTTTACTTGAAATAAGGAAAAAACAGTTTGTTTTTCAGTAACTGACCAGCTAATCACCCAGACAAGATGCGAGACCTAAACACAAAATTATCAGAATTAGATCAGGGTCATGATGGCTGAAGAACAGACTCTCACATACATATGTACATATATATAAATATATATATGTGCCAAAGGACAGAACAGAAACTGAGGGTGCTTCCCCCCGCCCCCCCAGCTCCTCTACTTCTTTTTATACTCTTTGGAGCACCAACTGCATACTTACCTGCCAACCAGCAATGTCAGAATGCAGTTCATGCATTCCAGGAGACCATCAGTATTGTGCCAAAAGTATGTTTTTTAGTATTAACTGCTAAGATTCAACACCACCTGCAAACAGAGGAGCTGCATATGAAACGCTGGCCACTTGTCCCACCTACCCTGTCACTCCTCCCCCACTGCAACTTGCCTTGACCAGCAAGCACACCTTAAAAGACATTGCCTGAACAAAATACAGCACGAAGATACTGTTTAAACACGCTTCAGAAATATACGTCAATCGTAGTCTAAACAAGTCCAAAAGAGAGAGCGTGCACTGAAAGCTTGCCATTGTACTGGAGTCGGACCAATTAAACAAAACTGAGTGAATTTAATAGTGCCTCTATAGAGGGAGAATACTTCTTTAACCGCATCATTTTCTTAGCCTGTGTAGTTTAATTGGTACAGCTTGCTTCTTTTTTCCAAAGGTTCGGAACTGAGCGCTCTGGAAGTCAGATTTCTTAGAAATACCCCAAGACCACTCAGAGCGACCCTCCAACTTGCAACCACGTTTCCCTCTTACCACCTTAATGTCTACATACATGAGCAGGTAGAAAGCTTCAGAGCTGTAATATATTCATTTACCCACATTTACTAACTGCTTCAAGTCAGCTATTCAAACATCTAAATAAGCAACCTAAGGGTAGGTTCAGCCTAGACACTTTCCTGTTATGCTGGTTAAGAGAAATACTTGTGCTCCCTCCAAGCTGGCAGAAGTCCTAGCACACATACAGTTACATCAGTGAATGAGAAGTCTTGCTGGTATAGCTCACTTCACTCAGCATCACCCGCACAATTCAAGTACTTTTTGCCAGCAAGAAACCCAAATTTATACGGGGTTTCCCAGGAAATTTATGCCAAGTCCTGCTCGATTAACAGCATTTCATTGTGCTAAAGGCTGTCAAGATAATTAAAAAGAACACCTCTGTTTAAAGGATCTGGATACGAACTGTAGGTTTTCCAAGTTTTAACTTTTCATCTGCAGGGTATCTGACTTCTACATGAGCAACGTGAATAACTGAAAATAAATTATCACAAGACAAAGCAAAGCTTAAAATAACACAGGACATAAATACCTACATTTAACAAAGAAAACTAGAGGGAAATACAGGAACACAATTCTAAACAAAACAGCAGGGAGACTGTTCCCATGCTTCCCGCTGCAATGCTAGCCTTTCCACTGAAGGTGCACCGAAGGGGGAACCCTTACAGTTCAAAAAAATTGATTAGGATTTTCCTGTAATTTACAGGGAATTGTAATGGCTTATCAGTTTTATGGACCAGAGGAATTTGCCGACTTTGATCATGCAGATCTTGCGGACCTCTACTCCAAAGGACCTCATGACTTACGGTCATCTTTAAGACAAAGAAGGTTCATATCCAACTGCAAGGCAGACAATAACTTCCAGGGGGAAAAAAAAAAAAAGAAAGAAGGCAGGCTCGAGTAACTCGTTTCCCCAGCTGTTCCAGCGAGGGACAGGCCTACAGGGAGCACGGCGTCCCCGAGCAGCCAGACCAGCGCTCGGCCACCGAGCCGCATTTCTCAGCGGGTCCTGCACCAATCCAGAAAGGAGATTATGGAAGCAGAACAGGCGCTAAAAGAGAGCTGGGAGGGGGGGGAGGATGGTGGGGGGGACGGGCCAGGGAGGCAGAAAATCGCCTTCAAATGAATGAGCCGGCGGGGAGCGGGAGTTCCCGGCGGGAAGGCGGCAGGCACCCACCTCCCTCCCGGCCACCCCCCGGCCGCGGCCACCTCTGTGTTTACATCCCAAACCTCCGAACGCCACACTCTCCCGGCTGCCGGGAGGGGGGTGCCCCCTCCCCCCTCGCCCCCCGGCGCCTCTTTATTGATTACCGAGGGAAAAGCCCAGCTGCTGCTGCAATGCAACACGCGCCGGGTAAGGCGGAGGGGAAGGGAGGAAGGAAAAAAAAAAAACACCGGGAGAGAAAGAAAGGAGACGGGCGCCCGGGCTCACGGCGTGCCCGGCCTGGGAGGCGCCGGAGCGGGGCCGCCCCCGCCCCGGCCCGGGCCCCGCCGCCGCCCCCGACCGCAACTTCGCCGCCGCCGCGGGGGACGGGGACGGCGGGGCCGCCCTTCCCCGCCGCCACTAACAATGGGCCCTTCCCCCACCGCGGGGCTCCCCTCGGCCCGGCCCCCTCCCCCGCCGCCAGCCGAGCTCCCCCTTCTTTCCCATTCCTATTCCCATTCCCGTTCCCGGCTGTGCGCGGTCCGAGGCAGGGGGCGCGGAGCATCCCCCCCGACCTCTCCCCGCCCGCCGCCCGCTCCGGGGCCGGCCGCTCACCTCATGGTGCTGCCCGCGGTCGGGGAGCCGCTCCCGCTGCCTCGCTCGCCGCGCTGTGTCCCCCGCCCCGCCCCGCTCCTCGCCGCGTCCCCGCAGAGCGAGACCCCCGGAGAGCCGAGAGCCGACCCCTCCCGGCAGCGCCGCCCGCCCGCCCGCTCCGCCGCTCCCTCCGCCGCCGGGCCGGGCCAGACCACCGCGGGGAGCCGGGGGTGGGAGGGGACGGCAGAGGTGGGGGAAAGGGGCGGGGAGGAGCGAACCACCGCGCGGGAAGGGCGGGGGAGAGGAGGAGGAAGAGGAGGAGGAGGAGGAGAACGGGAGTGGGGAGCGCGGAGGCGGCCGGAGACACCGGCGGGGCCGCGGAGCGGCGGCGAGTGGGGGCGCGGGGGGCAGCGGGAGAAGGGAGGGGAGGCAGGGCGGGAGGAAGGGGCGGGCGGCGGAGGCCGCGCCCACCGCCGCGCTGTGCCCGGGCGGCTCAATGGGACTCGGCGGCCCCGGCGCGGGGGCGGGAGGGGGTGGAGGTGGAGGGACGGGGCGGCCGCAGGTGTGGGAGCGCCGTCTCCTCGGGAGAACGATCGGCCCGCCCGCGGCGGCTCCTGCCCCGGCGGCCCCGGGAGTCGCCTCGGAGCGGAGGAGCGGGATGGGCTGCCGGAGAGCCGCGTCCCGGCCGGCGGAGCTCGGCGGCTCCCGGGGTGCGAACAGCTCCATCATCAGCAGACCCTTCCCCTTCCCCACTCGGCCCCTCCGCTGCCTCACCGGGCTCCGTCCGCCCGGGAACCCGGCGCTCGGTGCAGCGGTGGCGTTGCCGGAGAGAACACGCAGCCCCGGCAGCCCCGCTGCCCGAGCTCGGCACGCACTGACAGGCGACAGCACTGCGGGCAGTCGCCCCTCTGTGCCCTCGGAAGCCGATGGCCTAAGCCTTTTCCCGGAACGCAGGAATGTTATTGCGGCTCTGCATCTTTCCTTAGCCCCCCGTTTGTCCAAAATGCAGATTTACGTTCTGTTCTCGGTGCCCGCAGCGGACCCAGCACACCTCACGCGTAAACTTTAACCCAGCTCCTGTTCGGCTCCTTTCTGCCAACCGCGGAATACCCTTTCTCGTTCGTCTCGGTTAAAAAAAAGAAGTGATGAGCAAGTGCCTTTGTGATTTCGAATGCCGTTAAGCCATCTTAGTGCTTCTGCATCTCCGATTTCATTTTCCCCCATGAATAGCAGTGTTTCCTAGGGTCTAGTTATTAAAAATGTACATAAGAAATGAATGTGTATGAATCTTCTTTATAAACGTTTAGACTTTTACATATAAAAAAGTAAAGAATTCTGGAAATACATATCTTTATGTATTTCTGATGTAGGTTTCACACATTGAAGTTTTTTTTACCATGTATCTCGGTTATTTGACACTATGCATACAACCTCTGATCAGTGTGGTACTGAGGCAGGGTTGTTCACTGTCAATTAATGGTATTAGTAACGCAGTAAGAGATGAGGTGGTCAATGAAAAAAAAAAGTCAGTTGTTAGAAAATACTAACTCAGGAACAAGGACAGGCTCTGAAACTGAAGCTAATGAAGAACAGTTTAGTAAGAAAACATGTTTTAACTGGCCTAGGGATGATGTCAATGAAAATGTTGCAGTTGAGGTGAATCACAAAATGCAGATGAGTAATCAGAAGGAAAGCAGCATGGCAGTCTTAAAAATTGTGTACCTTTGACCACAAGGTAAACAGAGTCTGAAAAAGGGGACACAATTCAATCCAGTAAATATAATATTACCTCGATCGCTTCCAGCAAATACTGAGGACTCTAATGACTGACAGTGGACCTCAGTTCTTAAGACATCAAGAATTTCCTAAGATCTGGGCTTCCTATCACCAGAACATCCTCCAAATAAAAGATTTGGAAAGAAACCCATTGTGACAGTGAAAATTCTCTTGAAGGCAGCCAAAGAGAAATGTTAAGAGTTGTATCTGATACATCTATGTATCTTTATAGATATATCTAAGATGTTTGGCTAATGGGCTTCAGCAGATACATCAGTGGAAGGAATGGTAGAGACAGTCAGAAAGATTTTGTCCAAAGACACCAGTTGTTCTACAACAGAAAAGATCAGGATCATAATGTGACTGTCCTGATGCAACTGTCTGGTCTTATTAGTCAAATCTTAAAGAATTTTGACTGTGACAGGCATATAGAAAACACTGAAAGTATGCCTGGGCTACACGTCTGCCTGAGAGGGAATGAAAATAGCCAGAAGCTGTTACTCCTGCAAAATAACTATTATCGTTATTTGTGTTATACTACTTGGTGTTCTCAGCCAAATCAGATATGGTCGTGGCTGGATTTCTCAAGACGTGCTCAGTGGTACAATAGAATTTGTAAAGATGCCAGAAGGATCATTTTGCATGCTGGCATCGCAGATGTCACCAAGTGCAAAGTCATTTTGGACACTAGCTTAGTCAAAAATCCCATTGAATTAATCTGTAACAAAATACTAAACCTGCAGTAACTCATATTAGCAGTTACATGAGAAGGAGGGGAGCCAAAATTATATAGGGCAGAAATCAAATTATAAATGTTGAGTGCCTTTTTCTTTCCAGGTCAATTTAGTGAGGTTATTGTCAAGAAATTAAAGTAGTCTAGCAGAAGAATGAGTTAGTGTCGTGTACATGTTATGATACTGAATTATGCATTGAGAAATCTGTACGCTCTCATAGCGGCTGCGTGTTCTCAAGCTGCAATCGTTCCATGTGTCCAAGTCTCTTGGTGCGACTCTGCCGTTATCTGTCCCTGCTGACGGGATCCTCCATCGGCACAGCATGGGTGTCAGTGCCCTCTGCATCCCCTCCTGCTGCTCTCTCTTCTTCTGGCAGTGACAAATTCAGTGTGGCAGAAAGCCTTCATAGCTGGTGGTGTCACGCTAATAACCTGAGGCCGCCGACAACTGATGAGGCAGAGCCGTGTAATGGTTCTTCTAATCTGTGTCCAAGGACTGTGTTCAGGCCCTTCTTCCTCTGGATCCAAGCAGCTCAGAATACCCCAAAACCACTTTGCATCCCTCCCTCTTGCATTTTCTGCTGCTCAGCTGCAACTGAGAACTGGAATTCTGATGTTTCCAAAGGCTAGGCCAGCTCAGGTTGAGCAGTATGGCGTGCCTCCTCTCCAAACAACCTGTCTAATGAAGGCTTTTGAATGCTAGAGAAATGGCTCACCCAGGCATAAACCAGAAGAGAATGTATTTCTGTTTAGTATCAGCCTCTGCAAGAGGCTTGGCAGGCTACTCCTGAGTAAACCCAGCCGATTCCGTCGCATCTCATCAGCATGGCTCACCCTTGATACAGAGTCATGAGCAGGATGCATGACTAATGTTCTGGAGACGTTCGGGGAATCCAGAAGCTTCAAAAAGCAGTAGCAGAGTAATCCTTCCTCTCACAGTGAGGTTTTCCCCATCTTCTCTGAAACAATCTCCCACTTCGGAGTCTTTGTTTCTTTGGAAAGTCTGTATTTGAGAGGAAAAAGTAATTACTGCAGTCAATGTCCTAAAACAGCAGCACTTATACAAGATCATTTTGGCCTTCTTTGATGGCTGTACATAGCATAATGCAGGATACAGTCAGAGATGTCTCTGGAGCAGGTAGAAGTGTGTTTTTCTGGTGTTTTTTGGGTTTTTTTGAAGGTTATTGTTCTTTTTATTTAATGCATCTAGAGTTCAGGTTTTGAAAATGCAGGAAAGATATTTCATTTCACTTGTTTGGATAATTTTCCATAGAACTAGTTTAGAAAGAGAACACGATTTCCTATGTAATAGAAGTGAGAGAATTGCAACAACAATGCATGAGCTTTCTCTCTGGTAATAGTGAAGGCCTTTCCGAAAATGGAGGACTAAAAGAAGACAACTCTGACAGTGTACTTCTGGTAGCATTGAAGATTATCAAACAGAAGTGAATTAAATAATTGAATATATAGTTCTCATCACTGATTATGTTAATCTAATTTATAAATATATTTTCTGCTCTGGACCAGACACAGAGCTGACGCCCAAACCAATTCTGTGAGGTCATGGTTAGTTGAACAAAATGAGGATCAGACTTTTATATAGATAGTTAAAGTATACTGGCTAGTATAATTCTTCCTGTCCTCTACTTGCTTTCCCTCATCCCCAAGTCATTTTCAATTACAGGTTGCCATGAGTCAGCCGACTGCTGAAGTGTTGCATAGCAGACCATTAAAGGAAATGCTTTCAACCAAAAACTCTTTAGCTTTCTTTTATTTATGAAATTATAAGGTATTTCTCAACTGTCTTCTGGGAGAGGGGGAGAAAACTATCTCTACAATTCTCTAGGAATTCTAAAATAAACAGTGATTGGCATGACTCAGCAGATAACAACAACAATAGCCAGCAAGGTCTTTTCTTAAAGGAATAATATTTTTATTCTGTTGTAAAAACCGAAAAGCAACATCACCAGAAAAGGAAGCAGATCTTTTGCTATCACAGTCCTTTGGCTCCTGAAAGGTGAAGCTCAGTATTCTCACACAAGTAAACAATTCATAGGTCTTCCATCACCAAAGCACCTCCAAAGTGAAATGAAAACAACAGCTGAAGCTTTCCACTGTGCTGCTTTCCAACAGGGTTCCTGATAGTGCCCCTCATACTGTCAAATAGCATCAGCATATCTAACCACAAGCCTCTGTAGATGTGAGTTGGGAGTATGGTATGTGTCTTTCAGTCTGTTCCCAGTAGACTAAAATATTTAAGTGAAAATACCTTGAAGAAAAAGGGATTGTTTTTTCCCCCTAGGTTTATCATGAAAAGATTTTGTATTGTGCCTGTAGGCTATTCAGTGAGGGCTGAAGTCTCTTTTTGTGTAAGCACTGTCTATCAAGTGTAAATCAATGCATTGTGTACTGAGTGTAAAAATGCTTTTCTGACACTCAGATAAATTATAATTGTTGTTTTGACCCTTGTCTTTCGTTCACCTCCACTTAGTTGCTGACTTTTGTGGTTTCTGAGATGAAATGTTGATTTAGGACCAGTGCGATAGACCAATCTCATCTCTTCCTTTCCATCTAATTTTATACTCTTATCCCCTAATGGTCTTATTTGCCACAAGTCTGCGTTCTTCTTGTGCATTACCAATAAAATTTATTCATTATGTTCTTTGCTCTCCCTTGCTAATGTCTTAGAACAAATTGTACTCCACTGCTTTGTCTTATGCTGGAGGAAAGTCCAGGCACAAAGCTGGCCCAGGATTTGGTTAAGATTCTTTTGAGCCATCTTTTCTTACAACTCTAGATGAGTTATGCTTTAAGTTCCTCAGTCACAGCCAAGGATTTGGGCCACTATTAATTAGTTATTATTAATAATTGTTAAGTGCCTACAGTGCACTTGTGGCATAAAAAAAGGCCTGCTTCACCCCTAGAAGAGCTATGTACTCTACAGGATGTCTACACTGCAGTCTCCTGTATCTGAGCTGGCTTTAAAATACTCAGCTGGTATTAGTTATCTGGTGCAGTCTGCCTGAAACTGCACTGAGCTCTGCAGGCAGCTTCCACGACACTGGCAGAGATTTGACTTTATCAGAGCGTGTTCACTGCACCATACCCCTTCATTCTGCCCTAATTTAGGCAGGCAGATACCAAAGGAGGTGGTGTAGCCTTTCAGTTGGAAACCTGTACCGGTTTTCATTGATTTAATGCTACCTTGCCCTTTGCAATGTATCTTTAGCAGAAAAAACAAACAAACAAACAAACAAACAAAACAACCACCCACACCCAAAGAAACAACCAACCAAAATCCCCAAACCAACCCAAAACCTAAAGAATTGCAAAAAATGTTGTGAAACCCAACAATTATTCTACTTCGACTCCATTGCAAATATGTTCTGTATTTTGCCCATCTTTCTCCTTTCTCCTCCTGTCTATTTTAGATGACTGACAACACACTTACTATTACTGGTTAGTTTCCATTCACTGCAAAGTCAGAATAACTTACGATGAAAGTACTGTCCCAGTTATAGATGAATGACAACACTTTTACTATAACTGGTTAGTTTCCACTGACTGCAAAGTTGGAATAACTTGCAGTGAAAATAATGTCCCGATTATAGATGAATGACAGCACTTTTGCTATTGTGAGTGAGCACCTGTGGATTGCAAAACTGGAAGTAACTTACAATACAGATATTGTTCTGATAAAGGTAGCAGCTTAGTCAGATGATAACCTTTTTTGTCCTTTCCAGCACTGCAGATTCTGCTTTCTGGCAATAGCTATAGCCAGTTCCATAATTTGGATTTCAAATTTAGTAAGCGATAAATCATGCATGAGACCCAAAATATACAAAGCAGCAGTTGCAAAAATATTCTTCCTCAGTATTTTAGAAAGAACATCACAAAAATTTTTGCCAAAAGAATTAATGTTTCTATAAAAAGACATGAAGAAACGAGCTCTTAAGAGATTACAGTGCTAAAACATGCCATTATTATTACTATAACTGGTTAGCAACGATTTCAAAATTTAGATATACTCTATAAAACCAGTGAAAAGGAATTCCTTGTAATTGGCCCTAAGTCTCACTTCCAGGACTAGGGATCTGTATCTCAACAATAATCACTCTCTCTGCTGAATATTTATTTATTCTCTGCTTCCTCTGTTAGTTCTCCTCCCATGTTTCACAAATACAATCACATAAACAGTGATGGATTTTCTTCTGCTTTTCTTTCCTTCCACCCTCAGACAGAACAGAACCACCTCATACCCTATTTCCTATGTCACAGGTTTATTTCTAAACAACTCATACTGAGCGTTTACCCTGACTATCATGCTGCAGTCAGGAATTTAGGTACTACAGTCAACCAACTGCTTTCCAAGAATATCACTTATTAAAAAGTACTGCTGGAGACTCTACATTCAAATCCTTGCTGAACGCTGGGGTTACTCCCTGGCTAGTAAGAAACAATTAATCTTCTGGAGAATGTAATTAAACAGAGGTAGGAAAAGAGCAATGAAGATTCCTCACTAGGCTGTTTACAGAGTTTCATTCAAAAGCAACCTTATAGTATCAGGAATACATTTCACTGTCAGGAAGTTCTTCTTTGTAAAACTTTCCTTGTTTCTCTTAGGCTTACTCTGCTTAGATATATTCTACCTTCCCTGTATTTTTCTCTTCTGAATTGCTGTAAGTTTTATCACAGGCTTCTTCAGATATCAGCTATCCCTAAACCATCAAGTGCTCTCTGTCACTAAAAAGATTTTTCAACTTTCCCATAGCTCAGTTACGTAAAAGCCTCTGCTATCATTTTGTGGCTTTGTTCTAAGCTCCCTCCAATGTCTCTAGTCTTGGAAGCAAAACTAATGCCTTTATTCAAGGCACAGGCAACTGCTCTTTGCTTCTGAACACGGAAATAAAAATCACATTTTATGACACTGTTTCCACTTGGGCTGTTGTCAGTCTAAAAGATGCTGTGGATTTGTAAGAGAAGACAGGTAGCACCAACTGAGTGAAGACAGACTGGTTTATAATCATAAGGGATGCTCAGACAATCATTTTATTTAATTTTCATGACCGGTTGAACATTTTTAACCTTTTAATTGTGAATAGAGGTTGCTTTGTGTGGCAAAATGACTCTTACAACAATGATCCATTCATTCTGCTGTGACTACATCAGTGGGTGAAAGGGAAGGGCCAGCTTTGTAATGTTTGAAATTATTATTATTATTAAAACAACAGTACTAGAGTATTGGCATATCTGCAAAGAAATAAAAACACTTCCATCGCCTACTTCCTCATGGTTTAGAATCATCCCAAGCTGGTAGCAACCATCACCATTAGCATCTGATAGGGTTAGTCTATTCATAAAATCATCAGTAAAATCATCCCAGAACTCCTAAACAAACTCAGCCAGAAAAAGGAAGCTTACAGAGGGTGGAAGCAGGGACAAGGAGCCTGAGAGGAATACCAAAAATTTTTCTGAGCAGCCAGGGATCAGGTTAAGAAATCCAAAGCCCTGATAGAGTTAAACCTGGCCAGGGGCATCAAGGGCAACCAAAAAAGCTTCTATAGGTACACTGGTGATAAAAAAAACTGGGGAAAATGTAGGCCCTCTCCAGAAGGAAATGGGAGAGACCTGGTGACCTAAGACATGGAGAAGGTTGAGGTATTCAATGACTTTTTTGCCTCAGTCTTTACCAGCAAGTGATCCAGCCACACCAATCAAGTTGGGGATTGTGAGAATGAAGAACCATCTGAGGTAGGAGAAGAACAGGTTCAAGAGCGTCTAAGGAACATGAAGGTGTACAGCTCCATGGAACCTGTGAAATGCATCTATGAGTCCTTAGGAAACTAGTGGATGAAGTGGCTGAGCCGCTATCCATCATATTTGAAAAGTCATGGCAGTCTGGTGAAGTTCCCACTTGGTGGATTAGGAATTGCCTGGATGGTAATACTCCAAGAGTTGTCATCAGCAGCTCAATGTCCAAGAAAACACCAGTGATGAGTAGTGCTCCTCAGGGGTCAGTGTTGGGACTGGCACGATTTCACATCTCTGGTGACAGGACAATGGATTGAGTGCACCCTCAGTGCACCCTGGCTTGCTGATGACACAAGCTGAGTGTTGTGGTCAACATTCTGGAGGGAAAGGATATCAAAGGGACCTTGGCAGGCTTCAGAGGTGGGCCCATGTAAACCTTAGGAAGTTCAACAAGGCCAAGTGTAAGGTCCTGCACCTGAATCATGGTGTCCATCCCTGGAAGTGTTCAAGGCCAGTTTAGATGGGCCTTTGAGAAAGCTAGTCTAGTGAAAGTTGTCCCTTCTCACGGCAGGGGTGGTTGAAACTAGATGGTCTTTAAGGTCCCTCCCAAACCATGCTATGATTCCATGATTCTATGAATATGATCTGACGTGATGGTAAGAAAGCATGCTCAGACAAAAAATGCCAGAAAGATGAGAAGCCCATCCCTTTCCACAGAGAGGTGACTGATGAGGTGAAAAATGCAGAACTGAATGAGGAACAATGCAAGTTTGCAAGCCTGTTCCTGAAGCCCAACAGCAAGGGGAATCCTTGTGTGCTCCTTTGGAACAATGGCTGAGAACAAGAGCAGGTAAAGAAGTTGATTTTTAGCAAAAAGGTGGTGAGGTTATAATGCTAAAAAAATTATAAAACTCTGTGAGGAATTCATGAGCATTTTTCCTGATAAAATAATTCATCGATCTACAAAGGCAGGGAATGTATTTTTTTAAAGGAATTATCATATAATCACATTTCACAGAACATTATTCTAAGTCAAATTCCAGTGAAAATATAATACCAAAGTCAGTCTACCATTGTAGAGTTGGGCTTTGCATTTATCAATTTAATTTTCATTTTAAAACCAAAGAAGTCCAGCTATTTATTCTGATAAAGCTGCTATGCATCACCCTTGTATCTCTTAACTTCATCATGAAAGCTCAAAACAAGTTTTAAAAGACACATTATAAGATTCATTCATTTGACAAAAATCATCATTCACTTCATATCCTTCTCCATAACGTGGAATAAATGGAGTGTTCAGAGGACAGCTGAAAGGGGATATGTGCCTCCCATCCCGCTAAAGCGCAGGGTTTCCTGCTTCATAATGGTCCTTTTGGATTGACCACGCTTGTGGTAACTCAGAGCACTCTGGAAGCTGCTGCAGGATATGCTTGGGAAGGGAGAGGAGTCAGGTAAAGCTCAGAAGATGAACTAGCCCAAAGAATCCTATGGAATTTTATGCGTAAATCAGATCATGTTAGGTCAAAGCATGTCACTAGAAGTGATGCCTTCAAACCTGACAAAATGAGACTAAAAGCATTGCTTTTGAATCTTTGCCTGTGACTTGTACAGAGATGTTGAGAATTTCACCCTACTAAAGAAATACTAGTTGCACTCATATGTTAACTAAGAAAAAGGTGTTCTTGCTTGCATTTACATCTGGATCACAGAGGAAAGCCCAAAATGGTTGATTTTTTTTCAGGAAGGTCAGCCTGGTACAGACTGCAGGAAAGCCTTGGACACAGGAGTTCTGCCTGAGCACAGCTAAATCAATGAGCTTACTCTTCAAAGCTCTTAATTTGTACTTTTTCAGGCAATTTTTGGAATGCATCTTTTAACTCATAGAAATAAGCAAATTAACTCATAGAAATAAGCAAATTGTCCTCATTATCACTGCGTTACAGTCTCACCCCTGACGACGTAATGCTGGTTCGTATGATAAAGAAGTATCTGAGCACGTTGCTTTCTGTGTGAGTTGGACCTTTAGCACATACAAATCATATGAGACTCTGACCCACATAAACTGTGACCTTACAGCAGGGCATTTCCTCTTCCCTTCATTTCAAGCATAGCAGCTCATCTTTCCATTTACATGAAGATCTTTTACATCAATTACATCTGAATTTTACGCTATAATTAAGATCCCTTTGCACTAAAAAAAGTAGGTCCAAATGCATTAATTAATTTTATTAAATAAGCACACAGGAGACTGCCTTGCATTTTTTGTTCTTCATGTAAGAATTTCGTGAAGTCAGCTGCAATTCACAAAACTGCTCAGCTTCCGAGGTGCAAAACTGCACAAAACTGCATTTCTCCCTCAAACCCCTGGACTTTCACTTTTTGCATACCTTACTGGTTTCTGTGAGGGCTTTCAAGCAGCCACAAATGCGTTTCTCTTCCTATATCCTACTGTGTGCATTTGCTAAATCCTTCACGACACGTTTTCCTCAAAAGCTGAGAATTTTCCATAGCCTGGGTTTTACCTATCTGTTCTGCAATTCTGCAGATGTACTCTCCTGAGATGCTGACCTCACTTGTTTAATGCTTTCTGTCCAGCTACTGCATTCTTACAGCAACTACAGCAACTACACAGAGAAGTTCTGGCTGACTGTAAGAACCAGGGAAAGGGTTGTCTAAGTGTATTTGAGGGACTTAAATGTAACAGCAGAACATCCACAAGGCAAGTAAAATAAATTCATCTTAAGTGTCCAGGATTGCATCTACACTGTCTCTTCTCCTGTTATTATGTAAAGAAACCCTTTGTTTGATGTTAAATTTGTTATTACAGCTGTGAAACTGGGTGATCCTTTTAGACGGGTACAGAAACTATGGAGTAATTGCACAAGGGTGGTCATTAGTAGGGGAAGACAGAAAGGAATGCTTAGTTGGGAACAGTGATCTTCCAGAATTCATCAAAATGCCAAGATTTCTGAATATTGACCTCAAAAGACAGATTTTTTTGCTGCTATTTCACTTCACTGTGGCTTCATCCAAGTAGGAGTATCGGTGCAGAGTTCTGCTTTGTTGGTTTCTGGTGTCTTTAGCACAGTGGAAATAAACGATGAACAATCCCTGTGCTCATCAAAAATAGATCATTTGCAAAGCTTACTGGGAATATTTGTGCAAGAAAAGAGAAGGGTTAGAAACTATGAGCACATGAAACACAGATCATGGCCTCTGTTCAGAATACATGGATAACAGAGCTCACCCAAAAGCCTGGAGGGATAGATCTGCTAATGCTATATACTGTATTCTCCCTCTGCACTGCCTGTTAAGGTCCCCACAATGGAAGGAAAGATATTGGCAATCTTTAGTTTCGTGCCTGTCATTACCTTGAGACAACCATACGTTCCCCTCAGCACTCTGTATGTCTCCCTTAACCTCGCAGCAGCAACATCAGTTACTCGACAAGAAATGTCTCGAAATAAGCCTTTCGTTTGAGGAGTCTGCCAAAATGAAAACACTTTTAGAAAGAGACAACTGATCTCATAAACAGAAATAAATCTAAAATTAACCGAACCCAAAATCACGTGTTTCCCCCCCGCCGTATGCCCCAACCAGGTCTCTGGGTGTTGGGAATCTTAAGCTCCATTCTGAAACTAAATTAGGTTTGCAGTTTAAAAACTAACCCCAGACTCAAACTTTGGTGAAGTGGCTTGAAATGATACGTTCTCTAATTAGATATAAATGCACAACTTTAGATTCATTGTACTCACAAGTTGTTTCCTAGAAACAAAATCTTATGATTTCAGTTCAATTAGATTGTGTATTTTAATTAATTCTCTAGTCTTTCTCTGGAAGCAAACCATCAAATAGAAGAGACATCTGCACAGTTCTAATTAACTTAAATAGAAATAATGAATGCACAACCTTAGGGTTGATTGGACACCTGGATTATTTCTCACTCAGAAAAATAATACATCTATCCACAAGCAAATTTTGGGAAGAGAGAGTGTGGTAATTTCATCAGCAAAGCATTGGGAAGTGGTCTAGAATTACAGGTTTACTGAGTAGAGTCTCTACTCTGTGCACTGTTAGAGTTTCACTTTGAAGACTGTAATGAAACAGCAACAGTTTGTTTCTTTCAGAGATTTCTGCAATAGAGGAGAAGGCAGGATCTGGTCCGTGTATCTGTATATAGACAACAAATCCTTCTAAATAAAATATACTAGGAATTGCAGTTGCCACCTTTATTCACTCTGACTGAAATAATTCCACTGAAATCTATTTCTGTTTTGTTTGATTTTTTTTTTTCCTGAAAGAATGGGTCTACATTTTATTAAAAGAATAAAATGTTGTTATACCTAGAAAGCAAGATGCCTTTCCATAAAAAAGTACCTTGAACTAATTTTTACAGAATACAGACCATTCACTTCACAAAATTAAGCTCTTGTATTTGGAATTTTGTGTAAAAAACATGAATGAATCATGAATGATTCCCATAAGGATTCATTTAACAGGCTTCATTATATGGAAAGGGTATAAAGCAACCAAAAACCTAAAATGGCTGCTCAGCATTATATTGTTCTGTGGCTGCACCGTGATTTACAACTATGCATTTTCTGCTCGTTTCTTTAGCTTAGTGCTGAATTATAGATGAACAACTGGATCCTGGGATTCTTCATCTAGTTCAAAAATAAAATTAACCTGATGGAGGGTCACTTTTTTAACACATGAAGTCAATGAATTCTTTATAAGAAAATGCTTTATTTGAAGAAAAAGGCCCTAGCCCCTCTCAGACCTTTCATTTTTACTCTTAAATGAAGAACAAAGAAAGCTAGATGTAAAACCAGGACACACAATTCCAAGTAAGCTTGTTTGGTGCAGTTCAAGTAACTGCGTGGATACACAATGTGGATACACAGTGCTTTGTGTGAACAAATATTTATGCATCTAGAAGGCAACTGGTATGGTTTGGAGTGATTTGAATGTAAATATGCATGTAATTTGTCCACTGATGTAGGCATTTTACAACATGCAGAGTCTGCAAAATCACCTTCACTCTTTCTGACAATGTGGATCATCCTGTCTGATCAACAGTTGTGTTCCATATCTGTTATTAAATAATGTACACAAATGCTGAAATCCCATCCCACAAATGAATCATAAATAATTACTGTGCTTTTTTTTTTTTTTAATAGATGCTGCATCTACCTCGAAAATGGGCTAAAAGATGGAAAATAATACACAACAGCAGAAACTAGCAGTGGTTTGGCACTGTTCAACACTAAAGGCTTGAGAGAAGACATTGGTATGAAGGAAGACAGAACTGTGAAGTTCAAAGTCAAGAGCATATTTACACTAGAAAGACATCTATCTCAGTTTTACTTTTATGCTGGGTGTGATTGATCTCAAGACCTGCTGGAAGGAGAATCACCTCCATGCATGTCCCCAGTCCTTGCTGCATTTCTAGCTATGTCATAGGTAGGCCTGAATTTTTATAACTACAGAGTTGTATATCTAGGTAGGTGCTACTAATCTAGGAGGTGCTCTTGTGCTTTGAGTTTGCAGATCCCAAGGTGGGCATGGAGATTGTCCCTGTGCCTTTCCAAAAACCCCAGTGTGTGGCTGTGTGTGCCTCTGTGGGCCAGTCACAGGGGTTAGGGCAGACCAGAGGAGGCGCCTGTACAGCCCTTTGCATCCTCTGACCACAACCACCAAAATAGCTCTCGAGCCGTCAACCACGGCCCTGGGGAACAGGGAAGGTTCTTCAGCTCTCTCCTCATATTACAGGCCTGAATTAGGCTGATTTAGCCTTATTTTTTTTTTGTAAATAAGGCACCAGGATCTGCCAACAACATTCCTCTCATTTTATCTGATCTCATAAGAATTATTTTTAGTAAGAACTGGTTTGCCCTGAAAGAAAGCTATTCTCTAAAAAAAGCTTTGTACACTTAAGACATATGGGACAGAAGGAAGCCTGCATCTAGCATTACTTTTTTTCTTCAGTCACCAGAAAAACCCTGAAATTGCCCTTTTTAGCAAAGAGAAAAGATAAATGGATTAGCTCTGAATCAAAAATAATAGGTATGCATTTTGCCATCCTTGACAACCTTTTCTGAAGTCTCATTAGCTCACAGAATATGTGCACAACTCCTGCCTCTAAGAAATTTACTCGGGTGGAATTCCACCGAAATAACAGTTGAATAGCTGTAGTAGAATGAGAGCTATTTTTGTCACTTCTCTCACAAAAATTAGTTGAAATAAATACTTTACAGAAGTAGCAGCAGCCAGTTCCCCTTTCTGTCAAGCTTACTAGCACTGCAGACATTGCTTAGGGTCATCACACTCTGTATTTTGGTGCACAGAATTAGTGAATGGCATGCATGATATGCTTACTAAGCTACTTTGGATAAACATGGAAAAAATCTAGTGGTGTAGTTGTCACAGACCAAAATGGTTTCATGTGCTATGTGATTTGAAGGGAGATTCCTTTGCTGTGTGTCATTTACCTTTTATACATCGCTGCTGCTCAGTATTTCATAACCATTAATTCTTTGGATGCCCACACTGACATTGTTATATACATACATGCATAAAAAAATGGGAACTGGGCATTCTTATGTGACGTCACTTTATAGTCCACAAACAGCTTTATTGGTCTTTACCATGTTTGGGAACAAAGGGGAAGGGATGCCGATGACGCATGTCTCACATTAGAACAATTTCCTTTTCACACTTGGAAAACAGAGCTCCTCTCTTTTACATATGGTTTATGTACATGCACATAGCCTTGGGACATCAGGATCTGAGCAAAAAACCTCTCATGTTTCATATGTAAATCCATGACATGTGCAAAATGATAAATAAGCTGGTGAGGTGCCGTCAGCAAAAAACTTTCAGGAGTTAATTTTTAACTTTGTTTCTTAAGCCACGGCTCTGCAAGTCATGAGGACCTTTGAGTAGGCTGGGCTCTGTCATGCATGAATCAACTGCTGGCATAACTGATACAACAGCAAACAGCATCCTAGATAATGAACTTCTTTGGGAAAAGAACTGCTTGTGTCTCTCTGGTGTATGGCACAAGATGAGCTCTGATGCCTGCCTTTCCTGGCATACCTGTCGTGCATTCTCTGTGCTTCAGTTACTGTGAATTCCTTAAATCCATTGGCACCGCAGGGAAGGAATTATGATATTTAGCATACAACAGCAATTCAGATTAATGCGAGATCTGTTTCTCCCTTGGGTGGCACTTTGAAACAGCCCTCTGATGCTTCTGCGTCTCCATTTCTGCCTTCATGGTGATAATTTCCCTGTCCTAGGAAGTCTGAGAGACTATAAATGTGTTTAAAATGAGCTGAAGTCTTCAGTTGCAATTTTAAAAGCAGATGTAGCTATTTTGAAAAGGAGGTTGTGACATTATGGATAATAAAGTTAAGGCTTCCTGGATCCGAAGTTTGTACACTGTCCGTTTAATTCACTGTTTCCCAGCTGAATTACAGTATTATAATATTAGCAAGTACTAACTATGGCAGCTGAAAGTTGCAGTATTGGGTATCCACCTCATCTCAATACTTTTGAGTAATTCTAGCCAAAGTAACCCAAGAAAGAAGGATGTAATTCTGCCTTAAAAACGTTCACATTCTTTTCTGTAGTAATCCTAACCCTTCCTTACTCTGAAGGAGGGAGAGATCACTGATGGTGATACCAAGGAGGCACCTTTTGCTGTTCACACCATGAGCCTCTCGATTTGATCAAACCTCTGAAAATTGCTTTTCACTCATTCAGTCAAGAATGGGCATTAATTGGAAAAAATTGGATTAAACTTGTGGGTGTGATAGAGAGCTGGCAGGAGAGCAGGGGGAGCAGCCCTGTGGAAAAGTACCAGGGGTACCTGGTGTACCAGGGATTGACCTATGGAGCTTGGAAGCAGCAGAATTTATGATGAAGACTTGAAGAAGGAGCTCCTGGCAGCTGGAATGTGGTAGTGGTGAGGACCAAAACATGAAGCTGAAAGAAGACTGAGAAACAGGAATGAAGACAAGCAGATGTAAGGCTAAGAGGGGGAGAAATTGGGACTGTGGGAGCTGAACACTTCAAAGTCGTGTTAAGAGCTGACTCTGTGCCTAGGTGGGTTACTCCCAGAATTTGGAATAGAATCCAGAATTTCTGACTTGCAGTATTTTTTTATTTTTTCCTATGGAAAGCCACTAAAAAAGTGCATGCCTTGTCTCCTTGAAGCCTGCACAGCGGATTATACACTTCAACATAATAGAAGTTGTCCATCAACTTCTACTTCAGTCTGTGGATCTGGAATTCCTTCCAATGAAACAAAAGGAACTAAATGTAGTAACGTGTGAAAGGAAATCAACCTTCCTTAAAAGGCTATTAAATTCTTCAATATCTGCCTGAGTGTGTGTGTGTGTGTGTGTGTGTGTGTGTGTGTGTGTGTGAGAGAGAGGGTGTGTATACACATAAACTAGTTTGAAGGGAACTTGTAATGTCAATACATTAAAAAAATAGGAAGTACAAGAATACAAGAACTGGAGCTCAACCATTGCTTGTCTGCTCTGACCACTTCCATTTTTAACCGGTCTTTATTTCTGCCACCTCATGCAGAGGTTTCTCCAAGTCATCTGGTGCACCAGAGTTACCTCACCTTTTATTCTTAGCATTTGTAAGTATTTGTGTAGTGGTAGTTCTTAAGTCGGAGAGCCAGTCTCTTCACAGACAACTTTGCAATCTAAAGAATCTGGATTGTAATTCCATAGCTGGAACTTTTCACTGCAGTGCTCAAATTGAATTCAACCTACCTCCAGCTGATGATGCTGCTCTTCCTACTTTTCCTCCTTTTATTTTTTTCTTCACTCCTTAGACTTTTATTTCTTTTTTGGGTGTTTTTTTCACACTTTTTTAATAAAAACAAGAGCATTCTATATTTCTGCATCGCTCTTTTCCTTTCCACCTCTTCTGTTTCTGTTTTTCTTTTGCACAATTAGCTCATCTTTTTTTTTCCTCCTTCATTTTTATTTCCCTCTTCTTTTACCAGGAATGAAGCATGAGTCTGTATCTTGCATTATCTTTATAATTATTTGAACCTGTATTACGTCTTCAGACCACCACTAGAGTCACAAGAGTTAAAACTCTATTTTTTTAATCATAATTTTTTTTATAAAAACTGATCTTAGGCAGCCTTCCAACTATGATATCAGTCTTGTAACGTTTGCCTGAATTTGCTGACATCCTGAAAGAATGATCTCAAGAGGTGTATTCTCTTGGCACGTCACAGCCAGTGATCAGCCTGCCCACAGCTGATTATTTTGGGGGGTTGGAATGGTGCAAGTGGAGAGAATGACACCCCCCAAGAGGAAAGATCTGGAAATAGCTGGAAGAAAGGTGTGCAGGGGAGATGAGAGGTAAGCAAAAGAAAATCCAAGGAGGAAAAGGAGGTATTTAAGAGCCCAGAGGCAGAAGCAGCAGTAGCCTAGAGGAGAGATTTTCTTAGTGTGATGGAGAACAGGAAGACAAGAACTGATTAAATTTTAGTTACAACATAATTTTAATCTATGAACAAACCTCCTGGTAATATCAGTATGAGTTTCAGTGATAACTGGAGAGATTATAATGAAACACGATAGCCTGCTTTTCTCCTCAGTTCTGCTCTATCATCTTGCTTATCCATCCCCATTTTCCCTGCCTAGGCCTGCCCAGCTCCTACAGAAGCTAACAGGAGATTTGCCACTAACTCCAGGAGGAGCACAGTTGTGAGTTACTGTAAATTGAGGCCAGTCTTGGCAACAGGCTCACAGAAGGGTCAGTCCCACGTCAGGAAGCAGGGGATGTTTCACTGACAGTGTTAATGCACTGCAGAGCAATAAAACTACTGGTTTCTGGCATACTACGAAGCAACATGACAAAAAATTGCAGAATCCACAATATTATCCTACCCACAGTTTTCCACTGACCCTAATTATAGTACTGTTGCTAAAGCTGTATAATTTGATTCTCAGCAGCACACCAAAAAGGCAGGAGGTCAGCAGTTCCCAGAGCAATTGCACACAGTTTGCTGGACAAACGCATTTTTCTCCTAAGTCAGAACTAAGGTGAATAATTAATTAAGAAATTAGATGTCCAAACCTGTCTCCAGTTGGACTACAGAACAAGAACAGTTAGTTACAGCTGGCATAGCTGTATCTTTGCACTCCAAATGTCTAAATTTGATGATAGTTTTTTACTCTAATGGCAGGTGGTAGATCCAGTGGAAGCCATGGTGTTCTTGCACTTTCATTCAGGGTGTAATTTTCATATCTTCAGAGATAACAAAAGGCCTAAGCACAACTGGTGTGGTGGTACTTGGCCCTCATGCATATGACAACAAAAATATTTGTTAGAGAAGGAAAATTTAATTTTACTGACCATATGAACTCTTGTTTGAATCTTAAAGCATTTTTTCCCTTCTCTTATTTCCATACATGTGTATTTTTGTTCATTTTGCCAGTAAAGCTCCCAATCTCTTTTTTGCCTAATTTGCTGTCGATATACAGTTGTTGTACACCATGAGCTGATGCCTCCCCACCACTGACAGATGAGTATTGCTGGGGTAGAGTCAAGAGCTTCCACCTTCAGCTGCCCAGTCCTTCTAATGGAGGCTTCCACCTGATGGCAGAGTGAGCAGTGGGAAGCCTGTGCTTCCACCTCTGTGGGGAAATCGGTGCAAACCCACTTAAAAATCCAGTCAAGAATCCAGCTGAGGTGAATGTAAGTAGACAACCAGATTTTCCACAAAGAAACTGAGTTGTTGTTGGGTGGCAATAACCTCCAGCAAAGCAGCAGGCTGGGAAACCAAGGCAGTGACTTCTGTAGCTGCTGCAGCAAAATTAACCAGAGCTCATCTCTCAACACGTAGTAAAACTCTTGGTATAAGTGGAAATCAGGCTTCCTCTGACTAAAGTGAAAAGTAGCAAGGGACATGATTTTAGATTGTTACTGATTTTGTTTTGCTTTCAAAGGCAGCAAGATTAAAATTTGGATTCTAATTATCTGTCTTTTTTTTTTTTTTAAGATGCAGTGCCTAACTAATTCCCATCAGTGCTTTCCGTAACATTAGAAGCAAAGCTGTCTCTAAAATATACTTTTTCAATTCCAAGCCAGTCATATAAGAACACTGACTAAGATGAATCTGTTCCACGATGCTCTCATTCTGTGTTTAATAATAAAATAAACCCAAAAATTACTAATGAAATCCTGACTCCTGCAGGGTGCTGAATACTGCAGACTGTTGTCTGAGCTTGCACTCTGACTCTGGCTTACATTTGTTTGCTAAAGCACAGTAAGCACACATATTATAGAAGCAAATAAAACACACAATTAAACCAATACATTCAGGCAGATAAAACTAATCGAAGGTTTAGCTCTTCTCAAAAATCATGTGCATAGTGGAAGACAATCTCTTAAAGTGTGTGCTGTGTGCTAACATAATAGATTTCCATGCTTAGATTTTCAAAACTGCAAAATACAGGCATTTATTGGTACGTGTTTCAAATTTTTAATAATCTTTTTGTAGGAGCAGTCGATACCTTTTTCTGACACACTGAAGGGGAATAATGTTCATTGTTTATGCATTTGCTTAAGCAGTGGAATTTTACATGGCTAAACTTCACTTCATGAGATGTGTATCAGTTTAAATTAGCTCAAAATCCAACTCAACATTCATTTTTAGATCACAGTCTTCAGAGCAACTGATTTATCAGGATGCCTAAATCCAGATGCACTACAAATGAGCCAGGAAAGACAAATAAGCCTCTTGGCATAAAACAAATGAGCTGGGAGGGAAAAGGAATGTGAAAAAAGAAAGGGCTAAGGGAAAGTAAGAAAAAAACCTGTTGGTGGGAAGAAAGCACAGTTTCAAATCCCAAATGCTACCCCATTTGGATTTTGTCATGTTCCACCTTCCCTCCAGCCCCTCCTTTTTTTCTTCTTTTTTTCTTCTTCTTCTTCTTTTTCCTTTTTTTTTTTTTTACCATTGCTATCTGGACCACTTTCCCTGCTCAAATCTACCAGTTCATCACTTCTGCATTTGCATTCCTTTCTGAACCACTTCTCTTTGAATTTAGCGTGCCTGAATGAGAACAGTTTGGAAGGACGAAAAGGCTTTGAGCACGGTCTGAGCAATGGTAGCTGCCTGAGTATGGTTTTAGCTCCCAACAAATCTGGAAAAACACCCCAAGAATAGGACCTTAAAGTGAAAGGCAGTCGATAGCAGACCCTTTTGCCATCCTTCCACTGGGTATGTTGGTTTGCTGATACTGGAGTTGTGAAGACTTTGTACAAGAGGAAAAGTTGTAAAAAAGGAAAAAGTGAAGGAAAATTAAAATGTTTATATGATACCAGTCCCATCAAGAAACATCAGCCAAGTGGTAGATTAACTACCCTTTAAGAAATCTGGGATTAAAGGTAAAATACTACTGCACTGAGACCAGTTCTCCTTAGCTGGGGAGCAGCCCAACAGAGAGAAATCCTTCTTCCTGCACAAGCTTTCCATTAATGGTGGCTAATTAACCTGGTGTTATGTTAAAGATTTAACATATTTATCAGGTCTGACTCAGTCCTTATTCATCGCTATTTAAGAACACAACAGAGAGCATGTCTTATTTCCATCCTGGTTCATGTAGTCTGGCTTGGGTAGAGAGGTAAATGAACTCAGAGAAGTTAGGTCTCTTAGATCATGCAGAGGATACAGTTTTACCAGGTAGCCCTGACTGCCTGTAAGGCAGACAGTGCCACATATATTACCATTATAATCTGTTCTTCATTTTGCTCCTTTTGTTTCCTATCAGACTCCCTAGAGGCCTTAGTTTGTATTCATTCACTCTCTAAAACGTCTTCCCAGACGCTCAAATCCCACTTCTGTTATTGCAGTTTCTTTTAAATTTGTCTGGATCCCTTGTGCAGAGTCAGGACTTTACTGTTCCTTAGCTCAGCATTCTCCTGGCTGGAGTCCAGCTCAGGTAATTATATCCAGTACTCTCTCAAACTTCTCTCTCTAGCTGCATTTGGAGAAGTTATTCTTCCCTTTCTTTTCTGAACTGCTTTATAACATTGCAGATACTGGGAACTGAAGAGATGTGTATTTTGGAGAGGCTGTGCATTATGCATGAGGGGTGTACCAACATCCTCCGCAGGGGGACTGAAAGCACTGACACAGCTTCCTTTCTTTTTCATTTAAATGCTATTTTAAGTGGACAGTTGTCACACCAAGTGGAAGCTGAAGGATGAAAATTTGGTCCAGATTAATCCGTTGTTGCTATTTGAATGTGGAGACTTGGCCCTCTAATTTACTATTCTGAATCTAGCCTTGATTTGCTCAATAGCTGTTCGGTGGCTTATGTCACTTGAGCCGGTTGTCACAAGATGCTCACAAAAATAGATTTCTCACTTATTGGGAGAAATATCAATACAGAGGCTGAAGAGAGAACGAGCACTGCTAGAGGTAATGCCGCTACATCAACCATGAGGCAAAGTAGAAAGCAAAAGCAATAGAAAACTTAATTTTGCAATGCCCATGTTCAATCTCCTTATTAACCAGCAGTTCTCTGTTTCTGATATTTGCCTAATGCTAGGCCAAAGACATTTCAGAGTATCCTTTCCAGTGAAAAAGGATTCAAGCAGAATCACGAGGAGTCTAAAACATGTAAGAGAAAAAAATATTTTCCTTCTTAGCTAAGAAGTATGAACCATAACTTTAGGCAAATTACAGGAAGAAAAAGAAATACATAGTAAAAAGAACAAGATAGAGAACACTAATTTATCTACTTACTAGATGGTGCTCATTTCCTGCAGAATATGGGCATGAGAACTGGCTGCAAGTACTTATGCAAGCTCATGTAACTGCTCACTGCAGTGCAGTTCTTCCAAGGCAAAGAAATGGATCTTCACACATCAAACAAGTAAACTATAATCAATTCTCACTCCCTCACCTTGGAGGAATTTGAGCTGTTGCTATCAGCAGAAGTTAGCTGTTCCCTAGGTTGAGCAGAATTGCTGCACTCAGAAAAACCCTCGGAAGACAAATGATTCATGAGAGGTCTATCTAAGCTCAGAAGTTTAAGAAATGCTTTCCTAATCTAAACTTGAAGGTTTTACTTTCACCATGGGCCATCTCTCAGTGAAGGATCATCAGGGAGCAGGCTCATCTACTTGGCTCTGCTTGGAATGGAGATTGGACCGAATTACCTCTGGAGGACCATTCGAGCCTAAATTATTGAATGTTTATTTTCCATCCTCCACAGTGATAGCCTATATCAGAGAACAGGTTGCACCCTTGATGCTGGCTTTGCACCCACAAGGGAATCCTTCACATCAGGGAGATTCCTACTTAGGAAATACAATAAAAGAAACATCTATCTGATGCATAAGTAATATAGACTATATCCAGTATTTTTTGTTTTTCCTTTCCCCTCAAATCTTTCAAGTTTTAAAAGCTGCTTGGTCCAGCTCAGCTTTTATGCTACAAAACCACATTTATACCCAGTGAGGCCATGACTGAACTTGGATCTCTTGCTGAATTAGGTTCTCCAGAGCAATGACAACCATCACAGATGATGTCCAGCCAGCTGAGATGTCTTCTGCACTTGTCGCAGAAGCAAACAGAGGGGAAGGAAAGGACCAGGGGTTTGCGAAAGTGTGCATCTGGAAGTTTAAGTTAACCTTACCCTACTGCAGAGTTAAGTTAGCACAGCCCCTGTGCAGTTTTGATGACAGGACTTGGCTAGTGCAAAAATATCTGGCACCAGGTTCAGCTTCTTCCCCCTCTGCCAAACAGGTCCTTCATGCAAAAAGAAATTGACCCCACTGTAGTCGGTAACATTTTTATCCTCCCTCCCCTGCAGTTCAGCGGTGCGTAAGCAGTAATAAATCCGTATTTAAAGTGCTGTTGACTGCTTTAGAACTTCGGCAGCAGAGGAAATAAAGTCAGCGCGCAAGCATGTAGCCCTTGCACTGTTAAACATGGCATCTACTGCTGGGGATAACTAAGAGCACGGTTGACTAAGGAACTAAATAAAGCTGTAATGCACTACTGTATGATTTATATCACATGGGCTTTTCTGTAATTTCTGTAAGTAGAAACCAGGAATGGGTGCGGCCCATGTTTGCATAAGACAAACAATAGGAACAAACTCATTTTAGGATTCTTACTGCAATCAAAACACCGGGGACAAGGAACGAGTCAAAGTATACAAACATGCTTGAGCGCTGGAATTTTTATGAAGAAGAAATATTCACTCTAGAATGATATCCATGTAGAGTGGATGCTGTTGGCTTACATTATACCAGCTGAGATGAGTTTAAGGATGATGATGATACTATGACATAAATAGCTAATGAGAAATGTAATTTTTATCCTTTCATGCTCATATATTTTCAAGAGGTAATATTAGAATAAAGCCAATTCTAGAGCTTCATAAACTTCAGCATCTGTTTCTTTTTTTCTGTCTGAAAATGTTAAACATCAAATAGGTTTTGGGACCAGCCAGCAGGCAAGTAAAAAGTTGCTTTATCCTGTCCAACTCAGGATTTTCTTATTAATCATTATGAGTAAAGATGTCTAATGTAAGAATAGCAACAGTCTAACCTTCCACAGAGCCCAAATATTTCAAGTACTTTACAAATATTACTAGATGAATTTGCATTGAACAGTGATATGCATTTTAACAAAGAAAAGCAAAGGCACTGCTTCACTTTATGGAATTTATGGATCAAATTTTTGAGAGCACTGCCAGTCTTATTCTCTGCAGGGTCTTTACATATGGGGCAAGATCACCATGGTGTAATCCTTACCTTACTTTAGTCATTTAGAAAAAGAGCCTCAGACTGCTCATATACATTTCTGCAAATACTGTAGCAATCTCCTCAAAATTCACTGGGACAACTATGTGTTTTCTTTAAAAAAATGTCAGAGAAACAAAATGAGTGCTTAAACCGCTGCTTTAGCAGAAAGTCCTTTTTGACTGCACGATTGCAAACGTTTGTAGATGAGTGAAAATGTTTTGAATCAAACTTAAAATAGAATGTGGAAATAACCATTAGCAAGCCAGAGGTGCCTGTGAAGATCATAGAGGATAGAGGGAGGGATATTAAGAGAGTGCTGCGATTCAGCTGGGAAAGATCAAAGAGAGTCAGACAACAGCCAGGGGACATCAGAGCACCATGAAAGTTGCTGATGATGTAGGAAGTCTGTGTAGTGCTGTGGGACATAAGGGAAGTTGAGTAAGATATGTATGTCTAGAAACGTCCCAGGGTGATACAAAAAACCAGAGGACACATCATCATGACAGAGCTGTCTGAGAAAGCCTCACAGTGCTGTGAGATGCAAGCCTCAGGATGATGATGATGCAAACCAGAGAAGGTTGAGAATTGCTGGGGACACAAAAGACAGCTAACACGAGAGAATATTACTGAATGCAATCACATCAAGAAGGGCTACAACTGCTGGGTATAACTACAAGGATATTTGAAATAACAAAGTCAGAGTGTCCATATTTTATGAGGAATAACACATGCTGCTGGAGATCAGGGACCTATAAAGGTAAATGAAGAAGCAATTAGAAATATGCCAAGGAAAAACACATCATATCACAAAATGGGGGAAAAAAATTTCATTGCTAGAGAGCATAAGGGAGAATCTGAAAAATGTTTTCAGCAAAAAGCTCCGAAGCCTTAGGAACCTTCTTGGAGCAGCTGCTGAGCCTGAAGAAGGCTATAGCATGTTAGGGAATGAGAGAGCAACCGTAAGATGCCAGAAAGAGTGAAGCAGATTGTGAGATGAATGACAAATGTGTAAGCTGCTGGTTGCTATAAAGGGCCACAGTGTCAGGAAATGTTGGAGCCTGCTGTACTGCTTCTGGAGGCATCCAAGAAGAATACAAGTTGAAAGAACACTGTATAGGTTGAATAGCATCAAGAAACATTGGAGAAGGCCGTGAATACCTTTAAGCCTGTTCAGCAGAGGGATCCAGACTAAGGCAATGAATTGTTGGAGTGGTTAGCTATGCAGCCACATAGAAACCAAGGCGAGGCTGTGATCTCCCAAGGGCCCAAGATACCAGAAAAAAGCTCCAATAAGAATGCAGATTGCCAGAGGGACTGAAGAATCCTGCATATAAACTAGGGACAACTGAAAAGCTGTGAGATCTGTCAGGATGCACAGGGTAAGGTCGCAGACTGAAACAACTCAGATGTCTGGTTTCACCATTTGACTAATAGAAGAAAGATGTGACCCAAGATAATCCTGCCTGCTTTTCTTTTGGAGTGTAGAACAGAATCCCTTTCAGTACTGTCTTAAAGCAATGAATGCTTCTTGCTGAACAACCAAGGCCATGTATGGAAAATAGCTATCTATCCTATGTCATTGTATGTTTAAACATGGGCCTTGGAAACCACACGAGACTAGGAGAGGAAAATAATCTCTTTGGGGCAAGGAAAACTTTTTTTAAATGGCTAAGCTATGCTCAGTGCAGGGTGCAGGGAGCCCTTCTACCCTTCTCAGTACAGTTAAAAGCAGGTAAATATCACTGGTCTGTCATCGCAGGTTTATAAAATACTGATAGTGGAAAAAACAGTATGGAATATATGTTTTATTCATGCAACATCTAGGTCCAGAGCACCAGTCCTAAAATGGAGTAACATGGCCAATGTATTTATAATTCACAGTGCCAACCGGCTCTGGAGCGATGCCTTGCTGGAGCCTCGGCCCCCATCTGGCAATCTGGTTTTGAAGAGGAGACACTCTATTTGAAACCTGCCCCTTGCTGCACATCTTCCCCAGGGAATGATGGTCGGCACCAGCACTTCAGCAGCACATCTCCTCCCTCCCTCTAGCACAGTTCAGCCTCAGGAGAGCCATTCTGCAGCCTGCGTTTGGATGGGGAGGGGCAAGGGGGAAGAAGACAATGAGTTATTTTTCGTGAGATCTGCTGCGGAAGGCTGAAAACAGCCAGGTTTCCAACCTCTTTCCTTTGTTTGCCTTAGGTCTCTCGGTTTCTATATCAGGCTCTGGTTCAGCTTCCATTAGCGCTTCCTCATCAACATCGTTAACAATGGTTTCCTCACTGAGGGTATCACTAGGATTATACTTAGTGCCAGAATCCTCTGGCACAAAATCACTGTCTGAGTCAGAGCAGAGAAATAATTAACCCTCATGATACTTCTCTGAAGAATGAACAGAATACCTAATAAGATTTATGGGGCATCAAACTGATCCGGCTCTTAAGGGGAAAAGTGTCCACTTGCCGAAGTTAACATCGTCACCAAGGAGTGAGGAGGTTCCTGTGTCAACCAGGAGACATCTTCACCTCACCTGTAAGCCACCTGCGTTAACTTAATTGCGTTAGTTCCCCTACATGCCTAAACAGCAAACCACTTGTTTACTGCTATGGCCCTGGATTAGATCATGGTTTCATTACCCAAAAAAAAACCTATCAGTGTCAACAGATTCTCAGCTTCTGTGAAACTGGTCAGGCTGGAGGCAGGTAGGGCAAAACTTATCTTCCTTGAAATTAGCAGCATTTGACTTGCAAACAGCCTTCAGATACTACTGATCATATTCTTGATCTATAAGACTAGATTTATCATTCAGCCTACAACTCCAGAACTGAAATAGAATTGCTGGAAAAATTTGCCCACATATGGAGAAGCGTGTTGCCCCACAGAAGAGAAATAAACATCAAAATCTACTCAAATTTGCATGCTTTTGCTGTTTTCAACTCGAGAGACAAGAGTTTTCCTTACCTCCAAAAAGTAATCAGTCATTTCAGCGGCAGACATTTTAAAGCAAAACTAATTAACTTTCTGGGTCCAGAAGAACCCCCTCCCAAAAGCTGGTAATACATCTCCATGGGGTAAGAGAAGGATAGTACAGTCCTAGCTGACTGGGAAGGATCTCTGGAGAAGTACATATGATACAGATTTTTGTCTGCAAAAAAACAGTAGTCTGCTAAGATCTGGAAGCCTTAAAATCCTTTCACTTCTGCTGGGAATTTAGTTCAAAGCAGCTGCATGTAAATGTTGCATAGCAAATGCTATGCTGGCAAACCTTTTTCACGATTCTTGTTTTTAAATCAACAAGAGTAAGCTATATAGAAGATGAGCTAGCTTTAGGGCAGCCAGATTCACCCTGTTTTAAAATAAAAGTGAAAACAAGCCTAAGGAAAAAAAAAAAGAGATTTGAAATATGTATGAGTAGCCTCAATGCCCTGCCTCATCTCTTTGTGCTGCATAAAGGGGACACAGATTGGCTGAATCCTTTATACACAGAGATCTGGTACAGAGATTCATCAGAAAACATGCAGCTACCATTCCCAGTTCCTCTCCCTCCCAACCGGGAGTGGGTAAGAGGCAGGGAGACAAAGCAGGAGGGTCAGCAGCAGGCTGGGAATTGCCTGAAAGCCCCTCATCTTTCTCTGGGCCCTAAAACGGTGAGAGCAGTGAGTGTTTCCTCCTTCATTCACATCCACTGTCTGTGTGTTCCTGGTATCTGTGCGACCTCTCAACTTTTGCCTCATCTGAAAGAAAGGAGAATTTTGTCATTAATTCCTGAAGGAGTAAAATCACTTCAACCTTTGACCAACTTAATGTTAAGAAAAATGAGATCAGTAAAAGTTGCTAATGGAGAGAGAAAAACACTGCAGCATGAATGCAACGGTTAGGGCACATTTCAAATCTTAGTAGTAGTTATCCCTTCAACATAAAGTCACAGCCATGGAGCGTAATTTATACAGATATCCTCCCCGCCCCCACTCCTAAACACCACCTAGAACTCCTTTCATATTTTTAATCTACTCCAAATCTTATGAAAATGCTAAACTTAGAGATTTGAGGTTAAAATTCCTCTGCAGTTCCAAACCAACCAAAGGGTCAGGTAAATGCTTGCAACCTCTGTGACAAGGATCTTAACAGCAGCACCATTTGGAAGTAAGGAAGCTCTTCTCAGCACAGATCCCAGCTCTTACATATGCTTTATGTGGGCCTGCAAGCCCTATAGCTACACAAGCCCTGTATCAGACATCTTTTATAGGAAGCTGCCATCGTGCAGACATCAAAGGAATGTGTGTGCTTGTAGCTGTTCCAGGAATTGGCAACACAAATGTCTAGAATCCACTTTGACACTGATTTGACCATAATTCGGACCTCCACCCCCACCAATGTTTGACCAAGGACAAAGACTGAAACAGGAGAGCTTGAGGAGCTTGCAGAAGCTCTATTCTGCTGTGCATTCTTGGCCACAGCTACTTGTTACAAAGTTCTCCTACTGCTGTAACCATGGGAAGGGGTGTACGGGAGAACAGCTGCACCGCTGTGGCTTCCCAAGTTCCGCCTGCTGGCCAAGCTGCCCAACACTCCTGTGTGTGCGCAGCTGGTGTCCTCCTCTGCCTGCAGCCAAGGGATGGGAGAAGCTGCTGATTCAGATCCACTACCCCTGCTCAGCCCGTCCTGCTTCTTGTGGAAATTACTACCTCTTCGGATCTGCCTGCAGGGTAGGCTCGTGTGGACACCCCCTAACCTACTTTGGTCAACCTGAGCCAGACTTAGCTTAAATGGATTAAGTAGGAGGTTTTTGCTAACCCAGTTTGATTGAAGTGGGTTAAGGGGCACTCACACAAGCATCTCTGCAAACACCTCATGAGAAGGCATTCATTCCTGGGCAAAGTGGCTGAAACTACCGGCCTCTTTTACTAACACAGCTAAACCAAGCGTCCACTGAAATGAGGTCTCACAACTTCGGGGACAGGCATGAATTTACTTTGTAAACAGTAAAAGTTGTAGTTTGCCACCAGCCTCAGGTTGCTTCTCTTGCAATAGCACGGGGGAAAGGGAAGCAGGTTACTCTAACTTAAGTAAGAAGTTGGCAGGGTTCACCTGCTAGGAAAGTCCAGGTTTTGGCATTACAGCAGGAACTGCTCATGTCACCCTTTCTGCGGGCTGAACTGAGAAGGAGGCAATTTCCATTTGATCTGGGCTGAGACATGTAGTTTACAATTAGAAGCCAACTTAGTTAAAAAGTCCAAAAGCCCTTCCACCCCAGCTGCAGTTATGCTGCTCCAGAGGCCTTGGGAAGCTATCGCTATGAGCATTTAATCTCACTTGCCCATTCTGGTTGTTTGTACTCTCCAATTACGTCAGCCACGGCAGCATGAACAGCACAGGTAAACCAGCCTCAAGTCATGCCTATCAAATAAAAAGCTTTTCTACTTAAAGATTAATGTGAGAAATCAATGTGCTTCCAGCGTGTGCCAGCAGATGATCTAACCCCGTCTTAAGCAGGCTCAGAAAATCCACGTAATGGTGATACAAAATCTATGAGTGGTTAATGCTGAGAGTGTCTGTCTGCTTCCAGAGTGCTTCCAATGCTGGTTCATGAGCTGGCTACCAGATGTGCTCCTCTTTTCCCTGAAGGCCATCACGAGGACTGTTATTTCATTCTCAAACCTCAACAGGCAGTGAGTGTTGTGACAATATAGAGTCTGCTCTCTAGCATATGTCTCTTGCATGACAGTACATTCATTTGAATATGTTATTATGCTGAAGGGACTAAACTGACCACTTAACAGGAAGGGATGAATCTTTCTAGCTATCAAAACCGAGAAGCTTAACAAGAATGCTGTCAGAACAGCATTCAAAAATGAAAGGGCAGTTTTCTACTAAGGATAGAAGACAGCCACATGGAGGAACAGATCTCTTGCTACAGCAATGGCTATTGACATCCACATATATAAGCTCCCTGACATAAAGCAAGATCAGATTAGACCATATTAAATGGCATTTTCTTTTCTAATGGTTAAAGCAAACCAGGAAACAATGCTGCCTTGGGCAAGGTCATTGCTAAAAGGTATGGCAAGTGTGGATCACGGTGTGTGTGAGCCTGTGGGCTCCCCAGTGGCCCTGGTCAAGGACATGCTTGGAGTGTGCTTCCTTTCAAAGGAAGAAGGGCACTGGGGAAAAGGAATGAGGATAGCAACAGGCATCCAGGTCTCACCCTGCCTTGAAGCTGTGACTTGGCTGTGACAGACACCAGGACAGGGCCCCAAAATCCTGCTGTCCACATACAGCCTTGGCTGTCATGAACTTTCTTTTAACAACAAAGTGACACCAGTATTTTATTATCCTGTTAGGACAGCATGAACCTCAATCACTCAGTAAGTGCAAAAGAAACAGAAAATTGGCACTGATGTAATTAACTGTGTATGGCTCAACCTGGCAAAACCATTAGCCAAGCTGTGTAAAACATAAAACCCACAGAAAGGAGACGCGTGTTTTGTGCTCCTCCAGGAGCTGTGGAGTGAAACCCGTGGCTCAGTTTGGCGTGTTATAACCCATCCAGAAGCACAAACTGCTTCTGACTGCAGACTTGGTTCTCATGGGCACTGAGATGCAGAAACCGGGGAGATGTCAAAGACCTTGAATCTTAGTGTATTCAAGATTTATCTGCACCCCTATGCACACAAATGCCCTTTCAAAGAAAAAAATAACCCCGTGTGATTGAAGTCTGCATCAGTACAAATCCCAGGCTGGTTCAGACACACAAGAATGGAATGTATAATCACAATGCCTGGGATTCTCCTCAACTTTACTGAGGGCTGGGTTGAAGCTATTTTGAAAGAAGCAACTATATCTCCTTTAAGCATTGAGCATTCCTGGCAGTAATAATTGCCTTGTAACTAACTCCTCATTAGCACTCTCTCAGACCTGAATGACTGCGCTGATTTTATGTTGCTCCTGGTCCAAGAACAGGATTAACATCTCAGCACCAAAGTCTGCTCTTAATTATACTGTTAAAGACACACACACACTCAAAAAGCCAATCAAATAAATGGAATGACTCTGGATTTACAGCAGCATGACTGAGATCAGAGTTTGGGCTATTGTTCCCCATCAAATCCATAATTTAGTATGATAAAGTACCTCGTTCTATACAAACCTTCTTTTAGCTGGGAAGACCAGCTTTGTATACCCATGCTGATAGATAACTATTTTAATGAATTTAATACTCTTATCTTAATTCCTTATCCAGGAAAGAAAAGTAGTTTTGCCAATAAGAATATGGCACCTGCTTTAGACTGAATAAAAGCATTAATGTGAAGAACAGGAAACCAAATATCTGACCCTGAGTGATGCTGAGCAGCTACAAGTTCCATGAACTTTGTCGGAGTTGCAAGAACTCAAGATCTCCGTCGATGATATTTTAAGACATGATGCAAGGTCTTTTTCTGCTATTTCATTTCAGTTTGCCGTTTATGCAAAGGAAGATTCTAGATAAAAAACCTAAAGAAATCACCATGTGCAATCCAGATGCCTGAATGTAACTTTATGAAGCAAAACTTGCAGTGGCGATGCATGTAGAAGCTTGATCAAAGAGAGGTCATTAATCATGTACACACAGGTTGAGGGGAAAAGGCCTGAGGAAAAACCACATGAAAAACCTTCATCACACAAGTACTTACATTATTGCTTCATAGCTTTTTACGGCCTTAAATCCAAGTAAAAAAAGACATTATCTAAGGTGGTCTAGGGAATACAGCAAGGACATATAATGAGAGACTGAGGAAAGGGTAAATGAGGTTTTGCAGCATTCCAGATTTCACTTGCAAGTGATGGAATGGCCGTTAAGACCGTTGGAATGATTTCTTGCATGGCAGAAAGTAGAAACTCAAGAAAAGAAACCAAAATGAGTATGTATGTTTTAGCAGAATTCTTAGTAACTACTAAATTATTATTGGCTGCATACCAAACACTCCACACAGTGATAAACAACTGTTCATTTTATTTCACTAAACAAAAAGCCCAATGAGAGATTTCTACTATTACTGCATTCACTGGACCTCACTTGAAAAATACAGTTTTGGACATACATCAAATACAACTTACAGCTGAATAACTGCAGAGGTCTAACTTACTTTCCAAACATGTCAAGAAAATGTTCTGTTCTCCAGGCGAGAGGAGAACAACAGAGCAAAGCAGCACACTAACTACAGGTATGAGACATTCCCTGAGGCTCAGAAATAGCTTCTCTACTTAATTGCCGAGATTTCAGCAACCAACCGGCCTTGCTTTCAGGATAACCGGGAGTGGGGGTGGTTTCACATCCAGTCCCTCTTTTTTGGTGGCAAGCCAGCAAAAACAGTAGGAATTCCCATATCCTGTCTTGCCACCAAAAAAGGTACATTTTCAACAGCTGTGTCAGCACAACAGTATGTAAGGCCACACAGTAAACTGGAAAAACGAACGGATCTCAGTTAAAAAAACGTGTTACTAAAAATGGTGCTGCTTTTCATCCCAGCATTGGTTTGATCCCCAGTGCAGTTACAAACAACTGTGGCAGCACAACGTGAGGCCATAGGTGGTGGTGGTAGTGGCAGGGAAGATGAACTCCTTAAGATCTGCAGCCAGGAACCGGCTATGCAGAACTGTGTATTAGGCTGTATATAACTGTCATAGTGACACATCACATTTTCCTCAGAGGCAAGGCCAATTATGAAATCCCTCTCTCTGTTCTTTGCCCTGGCTGCTGCAGTTTGTCACCTCCAAAGTTGTGCACATAAAGCAGTTTTAGAAGCTGCACCCTAAAATGGATCACAGAAATAATCTAGGTTAAGGAAAAAGAAGTGCCAAAATGGATTCGTTTTTTAATCTTGCTCGGTTGCATTAGCTCAACTGCAGACATGGTGAATTACAGGGCTAATGACTGGACACTGGCAAGCTCCTGAGACAGCTCTGTATCAACACATAAAAGATCCTGAATGTTTAAGTCAAAACCAAAATCCTCTGAAAAGCAATTCTAAAGGGCTTATGACTGGACAGCCCAAAACAGGGACTCTTTTTTCAGACAGAGTATCCAGGTCCCACTGGAAAACCTGGATCTGAATTTGGTGAACAATGGTTCTGTAAAAGATTATGCCTGTTACAGGTTTGTGCTCCCCACATCTTTCATTTTCACATATTTGTATCCTCTACATGTTTGTAAAACACTGCCAAACACAATTCCCACTCTGTTGTTATAAATAGCTACCCAAAACCTAATGTAGTGAAGAAACACTCTCTCCAGTGTTTCCAGTGTTTGGGGTGATTGCTTTAGGCTCTGTCAATACATCTATCACCTTAAAAAGATCTGTTGATTATCAGCATCTCTGAAAGACAATTCTCATACTTCTGCAGCTGAGTTCTCAGACACACAAGCATCTAAACCTTGTCAGCTGGTCTGGGAAGGAAAAAACCAACCAAATTCTTAAATTTTTCCACTCTTCATAACCTCCACTCATTGGTGCAAAGCCCTTTAACAGAATTGTTTGGGCCACATAACACTCACAAGTTGCAATTTATGAAGTTTGGTGGCCTAATCGCTGCAGACTTTTTCAGAGTTGATCCCCACAGTAACAATTATTTTCTGCTTTACTGACTCAGGGAAATTCATTCTAGTTTTTCTCCCCTTACCTCCCATCTACCCTTTTATTTCTGTGCCACATTTCTTCATTCTCCCTTGGGCCTATTGTGCCTTTTGTGGTCAAAAAAACCTGCAGCTATAGTATTTCCCCATGTTGCTAGTGGAGACTGCAATGGCCTGCATAATTTGTCCCCTCACATGCAGATCTACTCGAATTCCCTCCAGTTTATTTGTTTGGCCACACTGTTGAGATGTGAGTCGTTCAGCAAAACTAATTTGAAGTTGTGAGTCGTTATCGGGAGCTTTTGGGTTCCCCATGAAACAGAGAATAGAGACTGAAAGCTGTATGTGCCTATTGTCACCGCAGTGGTTACACAAGCTCTGTGACACCATCAGAGCCCAGCTCTGCGGCTGCCTACAAGCTTTGTGCTCATAAAGGCACAAAAATCAGCTCAGGAAACGTAAATTAAAAAATTAAAATGTAATGGGAGAAATCTTGGAATTTTTAACCCTCTCCCTCATTTTCCTTTCGAAATGAATTTTAGTCAGCTTTATGAAATGCTTTACACACACACACATACACACAGAAAGTTGAAAAGCAGGACTCCCCAAAATTTTTTTCATGATTTTGTTTTATGCCGTTCAGCCTCTTTACCAAACCAGCAGCTTCAGTTCCAGTGCAATCCCTTCCTGAGCATCCCTCAGCCAGGGCCAGGGAAACCTGCGAGGCCTCCTAAATACCCTTTTTGTTCCCTACGAAGCCAGCCTCCAGCCTCAGAAAGGACTTTCCAGTCTGGGAAAGCCTGGGAATTTATTTAATTTCGTGTGCCAGCCGGGCTCCCACAGCATCTCAGGCACACGGCCCAGGGCCCTCCTGCCGGTACCTCCAGGCTCCACGCCTATCCACCCGGTCCTCGCCGCCCCCGTGGCCTCAGGGTGGGAGGCTGAGGCGGACGGAGCCCGCACCCGGCCCGGCCGAGCCCCGCAGGTCCATCCGTGGGCGGCCGGGCGGCCGCTCCACCGGCGGCGGGGCTCGAACCCGCGGCCCCCGGGCCCGCAGCCCTCTCTCTGCCGCCGCGCCTGCAGGGGGCGCTGTGGCGACCAGCGCCGAGTCTCGAGGGCCGCGGTTGGGCGGTGCTTTCCCGCGGGCCAATGGGAGGCGCCGTCTCACGCGGCCGCTCGCCCGCCCCGCCCCCGGCGCCATCTTGGCGCGGCCGCGGTGGCGGAGCGGGCTCGGCCATGCCGCACTTCCAGGCCTGGGAGGAGTTCACCCGCGCCGCCGAGAAGCTCTACCTCGCCGACCCCATGAAGGTGGGACAGCCCGGGCCGCGAGGGCAGGATGCGCGTCCCGGCCGCGGGAGCGGCGCTCCGTAGGCGGGCTCCGGCTGCGCGCAGCTCGGCGGGGGCGGCGGGCGGTGTCGTGCTGGGGGGGGTTGTTCTGTGGTGCAGCGCTGGTGAAGGCACGGGGGAGTCAAGAAACATAAAATCACAGGATGAATTAGGTTGGAAAATATCTCTGAGATCATCGAATACAACCTATGGCCCAACACGCCATCACCTCAACCAGACCATGGCACTCAGTGCCACGTCCAGTCTTTCCTTAAACACCTCCAGGGGCGGTGACTCCACCGTGTCCCTTGGGCAGCCCATTCCGATGTCTAATCACCCTTTCTGTGAAGAAATTCCTCGTGATGTCCAACCTGAACCTCCCCTGGTGTAGCTCGAGGCTGTCTGGTTGCCTGGGAGAAGAGACCAACCCCCACCTGGCTAAAACCTCCTTCCAGGCATTTGTAGAGAGCGATAAGGTCACCCCTGAGCCTTCTCCAGGCTGAACACTCCCCTATTCCCTTAGCTGTGCCTTATTAGACGTGTGCTCCAGACCCTTCACCAGCTGTGTTGCCCTTCTCTGGACTCACTTCATCAATTAATGTCCTTCCTGAACTGAGGGACCCAGAACTGAACACAGCACTCGAGGTGAGGCCTCACCAGTGCTGAGTTCAGGGGGAAAAGCAGCTCCAGGAATGGGTTACTTGCTGGTGTTGCACCTGACCATCCTTTTCTACAAAACACGGGGAAGTTCTCGTTTATCACCCCAAAAACATGTTTTCGGTGGTGGTGTCAGCGACTGGGATGAACCTTAAGAGCCCAACTTCAGAGCCATTGTGCTTATTCACAGCGTACCTGTGTGATAGAAACCGAGGCTCAGTTCTGCTGAATGAAGACTGTATCGAGAATTGGTTTATTTTATGGGTTCTCATTTAAGACCGTATCATTTGAATTTGTCTTCCTGAAAAAGTTAAAAGAAAGCTTTCATTAGGTCTTACACTGATTGCGTTGTTGCCTGCAGTGACATTTCAGACTGGAAGGTGTTTGCTCCCCAAAGAGGAATTGCTCAAGGATTTAACTTTCCGGTATATATGACTGCTTCTTGTTTTCAGTGACTTTTTCTGGAGTGCTGTTTATGTAAATATTAAAAGTCACCTCAGTCTTCAGAAAAGGCATTGCAGTTCAGCTAAAAAGGGGCACAAAAATGTAATGTGGAATTCGCACCTGAGAAAACTTCAGTAAAAAAGGCCTAGTTTCCTTCACCAAAAATAGGTGACGTGGAGTAACCTTCAGAAGATTAAATTAACATCTGATTATTTAAGGCAGATGAACATCTGCCTTTTAATTAGCACAGAGATACTATATGCAATTGCCACCCATCTGTGATAATATAGTTGCCCAGTTTTGCCTTCTTACGCTCTTTGACGTTCGATTAAGTGAAAGAGGAGGGATGTCTCTGCAGCCAGGAGTTGCTCTTCCCTTTTCTTAAAGGAAATCTCTTCTCATCCATGGCAATAAATTTTTCTATTTACAAAGGAGTTTGTACAGGCCCCAGAGTCATAACACAAGTACTGTCCTAATTTGGCAGAGGGTTAGCCTGAGGAGCTTTTGTATGTAATTGGGCTTGCTGGGAAACTGAAGGAAGAGGAACTAGGGGAGGTGGGTGAGTGTTCTCCACCCAGGCAGTGAGTGGTCTCACCTTTGGGGAGGGCAAGTTCTCAGTGTATCGACTCGGTGCCTGCCGCTTGTGGCAGCCTCTCCTGTGCTTCAGGGCCTGCACAGCAGGGATGTGTGCTGCGGTCAAAAGGTGGCAGTTTGTTAAACAAAAGGGGTTACATCTGTGATGAGATCCATCCTGGAGCAGGAATTTCAAAATGTGTTTTGTAGTGAAGGAGGTGGCTGACTATTAGCACGAGTCACTCCATACAGCAAAATCCTGTTTATAGTGTGAGTTCAGAATGTTCTCAAAGGCCACCTTGCTTTGTTCCTAGTGACTGGTGTTAGCTGAGGCTAGAAACAATAGTACAATATCTCTGCGGCTGATTCTGTGCTCAGGAGGAACCATTTAATGGTCCATCAGTTTCTGAGGGTGTGGATTTTTATCACTGTGGGTTTGGGAACTTTGGTGATTTGAGGGGCCAGAGGGACTAGATAGGTGTGGGCTCAGGGCAGGTGCCTGCGGGAGCAACTGTGATAACAGTTCGGGTACCATAGAAGAGTGATGTTGAGCTTACCTCACTCAGTTAATCCCCTTCAGGTCTTTCAAGCTTATGAACACAAGCTTGCAGTTCGTTTTTCTGAAGTGCAGTACATGGCAAGGGGGTGTCGTGTATCGACTGGCTCTCACAGTTTATCCTGCCTGTCACTGAGGTCCCTGCAACTGCCATTGCTGTTTTGACTGTGCTTTTGAAGGTACCTGATGTTAACCTTGCTGATGCTGCTGTAAAACCAGTTTAACGCTTTAGGCAGCGAAATGTGATGGCTCAACCTCCACACCACCCTGGCTGTAGGGTTAGTGGCCACCAGAGCTGAGGGCCACCTCAGAGGTGGTGAAAACATAAAGTTGTATGTAATTGTAATAAAAGGTAGACTGAATGTGGACAGAGTTCCTTCAATATGTTCTGAAAATTGTTAGCTCTAGGTGCTAATTCTTGAAATGTTTGTCATTTCAGGTGCGGGTTGTTCTGAAATATCGACATTGTGATGGGAACCTCTGCATCAAAGTAACAGATGACGTAGCTGTAAGTACAGAATACATTCCCCTTTCAGGGCTTGTTTGTGCTCTCACAGGCTTGCATTTTCTGTCAGTCAACTTGGGAGCTCTTAGCCACTGCCTTGAGAGTGCCTGACAATTTTCTCAAACCTTTTGCTCAGCCTTCCCTAGTTCCCTGTGTCTGTGATTTACACTGACCCGTGGTTCAACTCTGTGCAGTCCAGGAAAAGTTCTAACACTTCAGTGTTCTTTATGGACTTCAACAGAATTATTGTAGGATTCTGTCAAATCAAGGAAAAAAGCGCTACAGAAATCTTGGACTCACTCCATCTGAACAACATTCGTAGCTTCTGCTGAAGCAATTCAGGAGCATTTTCAAACATATGTTTACTTATGTGAGTGTGGTCCTTATTTGCTTAGAGTGGTGACAGCTTCCAACCACAGGTTCAGCTATTTCTTTGTGATTGTGAGACTGACCAACAGTGGTGTTATAGCTGAGGAGTTGTTTTTCTGCAGTCCAGGGTGAGCAGCAGTATTCTGCCCTTCTCTTCAGACTTGGAAAAATTCAGATTTCTTCTTTCCTTGAAAAGTAGTCTGGCATTGGTATTTCAAGTGCCTAGGAGGGATGCGAATCTCCAGTAATGGCACTTCCTGATAGGGTAATAGGACTTAACATGGGAGAGATGTGGAGTGTGGGGTGCTTATAACAGGGGAAAGTGAAGGCAAATTTTGTTGACATCTTCCATGGGGAAAGTTGGGGTCAGGTGATTCACAAATGTGAACTCTTCTGGGGTGTAGGCTGCCTTACCTATTTCCAGTCACAGATGTTACACCAGGCTGGGAGAAATGGGATTGGTTTTGGGTTTTTTGGTTCATTGTTGTTGGGTTTTTTTGTGGGGGTTTTTTTGGGGTTTTTTTTTTTTTGTGATGGTTTTGGTGGGTTTTTTTACTGTTGGGGTTTTTGGTGGGGATGTTGTTTTATTTTTTTGTGTATTATGGGTTTTTTTCTAAAGGTAGTAAAGGAAGTTTTTTTGATGCTCAATCTGTAGAACTAATACAACTGAAGGAAAAATAAACTGTGTTCTTCTGTATTCCTCTGAATTAAAATAGGAATTTAATGCTGGCAAAAGTTGCAGTAGAATGGAGCATTCTGCGTGTTTTTGGTTTTTTGGTACATCAGCCTGGGCAGTCATACTCATGCTGTACAGGTATAAGGAATTGCTTAGTCTCCAAGCAAAAAACAAACTAACACAGTCTTTCTGTGATAAGTCACTGGCATATTACCCTTGTTCCTTGCTATTAAAGGCTTGTCACATGAAAGAGTTTCTTTTTATCCTAATCAGATGCTATTCCTTATTTAGGCTGTCTTAGAAAAAGATCTTGCTTGTGGGAGGGGATCCCTTTCAGCGGGAAATACTATCTGATTTTATGTCCCTGGCAGTGTAACATTAAGGACTGTGAAAGGCAAAATGAACTTGCTTTCAGAATACAGAGAATAGGAAAGTAACTTCAGTTTTAAAATCTGGCTCTACGTTTAGACAGCTTTAAACCCCAATCTTTAAGAGCTTTTCTGAACGAGAAGAAATTAGTATAAATTACGAGCTTCCCTGTTTTCAAAATGGAAGGCATGAATGTTTAGGAGAAACTGAAATGTAAACACAGATAATGTGTGTGTTTTGAAACAGGGTGGATGTGTTGGTGCTACCTCATGGTAACAACATGGCACAAATGAACATTTAAGTACTCTCCTTGTTTTGTGTGTTCCAAGCACAAATGTGTTGCAGCTATAAACAAGATAAAACAGTTCAAGTGAAATCTGATACTCAGCAACTTTCTCTTGCAGTGTTTGCTGTATAGAACAGACCAGGCACAAGACGTAAAGAAGATCGAGAAATTCCACAGTCAGCTCATGCGGCTCATGGTGGCCAAGGAATCCCGCAGTGCTGCCATGGAAACAGACTGAATTGCTGAAAATAAAATGAGTGCTCTGGTCATATTTCACTGGAAGAAAATATCTCTTGGATTTGAACGAATACTGGGACAGGAGATGCTTTTATGTACTGAAGTGGACAGATGACGTGTCTGAAGCGTTTTTGCCCCTCGGACTCCACTTTGGAAAACTCGGAAAATAAATGCTTTCAGTTGAAAGCTTATATTTATTTTTGGGTATCAAACAAGCAGCTATTCTTACACATTAGGTATGCGAAGAAGACAAGTAAATATTTTAAATCTACAATATGTTAGTATCAATTTGATGGGCCACAAGCATATCTCTGTAAAGATACTCTAAAATTTCATATAGATTTCATTGTGTTCATACGTTATGCTGGTATATTCTTACAGTGAGAAGCTTTATTAACCTAATACTGTAGCATGATGGCTGGATCTAATAAATTATATGAGTTGGTGGGATTTAGAGGAACAGATGTTTTCTGAACTGAAATGATGAAATTGCCAATTTGTATTAACACTGTCACTAGCAACGTTTTAGATTTCAGTATTGATCATAAGCTGTGCAACATTATCCATGGTACAGTTTATAGAACTGTTATATTGGCTAAATAATTAAACTTCTGTATTTTAAAAATTAAAGTAGAACTTCACTTGAATATAGCTAGAGATGGATGAGAAACTGGGAGGGTTTTTTTCTGCTTATGCAAATACTGTTACTAAAAAATAGTCAGTGGCTTTTTAATATACTTGAACTGTTTTGTACTAGCAAGGGTACCTTTTCCCATCCTTCCTTCAGGCAGGATTAAAGTGTATCAGCAAGATAAATTCCAGAAGCTCTTGCCTATTATGTTAATAGAAAAAAATCCAACCAAATGCTATCCAAATTCATTAGTTTAGCAGCTTGTTAACCGCATTTTCAAATGTTACATGTGGCAGATGGATGTCAGCCAGCTGCATAAATGGATGAAAACCAGCTTAATAAATACTTAAATACCACTGTCAAAAATAGACCAATGCTCCTGTGGCTTAGACTTGTTTCTCATACTTACCTCTGGTAGGGTGATGGAAGCCTTAATTGTCTCTTGCAAAGGCTTTTTGCTTCAGAACCCAGTAGCTAAAATTGATACTTGCTTTGACTAGAGCTTGCTTGCTTAAGACCAGATGAACATTTTCATGTAATGGGGCTGTTGGTATAACCAGTCTTTTTCAGAACTAATGTTTTGGCTTAAACCAAGCCATGAAAGTGAAGCAGAGCCATACGTATAGTGACATTTGTATATAACAAAACAATGCTTAAATAGCTACCTGCTGGCACTTACATAAAAATAATGGAGCTACTCAGAAGTAGTACTCCATGTGGAGTTTCCACACTTGCCAAAGGCTTGGAAAAAACCCAGGCTGCAATATTGCATTAGAGTATCCTTTTAGCTGAACAGAAAATGTTGCACGTTGTTGGAAAACACTGCAGTGCTAAATTCCCGGTGACTACTCAAGCTCTAGTCTACAGGAGTGACTGGTATGTATGTAACATTTTTGTATGGGCTTTTGAAATGCAAATAAATCCAGAGAGAAGGCTGGGCTTTGTTCGCTGTTAAACTTTTATTAAGATACTGTAATTTTGACTTTTTTCCTTGATGGTCCAATTTACTTTCTTAACATTTTCAATATAGTATATGAAGCAGTTAAACCACTTTTGTCTAAAGCACTGTTCTGTAGTATGAGTGGTTGCTGCACAGTCACAAAAGCAGAGCTGTTAAATTGGCAGATGAAAAGGCTGCATCTATTTTAATGTAACTTCTGGACATGTCCTGGAAATTGGTTTGGCAGGGAAATGTGTGAGCTGAGGTACAGGAAGCCTTCTGTGGTATTTGCTTCTGCACGGAGGATTGAATAGAGATGAGACTGTGGACAGACTTGGTGTACCAAGTGGCTGAAAGGCTTAAGCTTTATACTTGAGCAGGTTTTAGAGAGGGGGCAATTACAATACTATCTGTTAGAGTAGCAGTTGTCAAGCAAAACAGGCAAAGAAGTATATTTCTAGTTTTCTAAATTCAGAAGTTATTTCCATACAACCATAAGGAAACATTAATGCTACTTTTGTAAGAGTATGTGTTGTTAAGCTTGTTCTTCATATACTGACTGAAAAACTAGGGTGGTTCTGTGCCATCAGAATACACAAGAAAATATGATAAACCTGCTGATTTAAAAAAAAATAAATGTTTTGGAAACTTCTTTAGGAACAGACAGGTGCTTCTTTACTTTGTCCTGGAATTTTCAGCAACTTCAGTACTGTGTTCATGGGGCGGTGGGGAAGCTCCAAACTCCAAGCTCTGTCTTTTCATGGTTAAATTGTTGTTACGAGTGTGCTTGTGCTTTCGTACACAGATCGCTGTCCTAATAAACACTCAGTGAGTTTGTCCATCACATTGCCAACTACTTGAAAGTATCCCCTGGTATGTGATAAAAAAAAGAGTTTATTGTGGCTGCTGCTCCAAAGGGGTTGCTGGAATGCCTGCATTGGGCAGCGCAGCATGTCAGTGAATGCTTCTGATCAGCAGCCAGGAGCTGGTGCCAAATCCAGGCTGCAAACAGGCAGTGTTGGAGCAGATGGGCAACCTGTGCAGTTGCAGACAGGTGACCTTGGCAGAAGCGGAATGTTGTTAAAAAAATGGGACACTTTCCTCTGCTATGGCTTGTTTTGTTGCCGCATGTTAGTTATCTTCAGCAATTGTTCTATTTTGTGAGGATAGTTTAATAAAAAATACAGGCATTGTTGTTGTGCAAAGGAATTGGGTTAGTTTACCCATGGAATTTATTCTGTTTTTCTGGTATTCTCATTTCCTGGATTCTCTGAGCATTTTGATTTTAATTCTTCCTTTGTGCACAGCGCTGACTTTGTGTCTGAGCTCTCTGTTATGTGCAACTACACCACTTCTGTTTTCCATTTTGGAGTTTTGAACCCTGAGCTTCTCTGTATGCAGTCCATTGTGGAAATGTATTCTGGATTACAGGAAGATTTAAAAAGTATTTGTAGAAGTGAGAATTTGGCCACAGATACTTTGTCAAAGAGCCTTATGAAAGAGACCTTTCCAGTAAAGTCCTGACTTAACACTTTTAGGAGTCTGTCAAAATGGGAAATGGAACTGAAGCCAAGCAGGTGCTCTTAAAAATGTTTTAACCTGTCAAAATAATTATATTTCATCTCAGTAAGTTCCTTCCCGCAGTATTAAAAGTGGGTAATATTCAATGTGAAGAAACCTTGGTTTCTGCCAGATGAGGTCAGTAGGACTTGGATGATCACTTATTCCCACAGGCTGATCTTAAAGGATTAAGTGGTGTGAAAAGTGTGTCTGGTTTCCTCCTATGGGCAGAAGGAATCCCCTCACTTCAATCACCTGAAGGATGAAGGATGGTAACACAGTTACCCCCAGTACACCTGTGCTTTTTTCTCTTCTGGCTTGGGGGAAGACAAAACTATAACATGGAAATTACGCTGTAACCACCTTTGAAATGAAGTTTGAGATCTGAAGTGGATCAGATCTCACCCCATCATAGCAAATAGGTGGGGGGTTTTTTTCTGTGAACTTACCCTAGAGTGCAGGTTATGCACAAGTCCAGTTTCTTTTAGGAGTCTGTGAGCATTAGCATGTGTCCTTAGGGAGGAGAAGGAGCTTAGCTGAAAACTGTTTTTCTTTGTACAGTGCTCTGAGTTGAGGTAACTTCTAATTGACTGAAATAAAGCAATTTTGATCAATCAAATCTAAGGAGTCCTTTTGATAGATTGCTTTCTTAACGGTTCTTCACTTTTTTTGTTTTTAAAGGAAACTATGAAGAACTATATCTAGTTTTATGCTTAAGAGTGATTTGCTTTTCAAGACATAGAAGTGTCTATTCTGAAATGTCGATACTCCTTTAAAGGTGGATGCTGCATGACTCAGCTGTTTGTTTATAAAGATACTATCTTTTAGGAAGGTTTTGAGAGTTCAAGGATTGGTGTTTAAGTACAAGCAGCAGTTGAATTGTTGCTGGGGAGGACATAAAAACACGCCTTTCATCTCTTACTACTCTTACATAAGTAGATCTGTAGACTAAGTAGACTCTTTAGACTGGTTTCCAGATAAACATCCCCACCATGATGCTGGGCTGAAGTGTTTAATTTGAATCACTGCAGAGTGGAGGCAGACGTGGGCTTTTTAGTCTATAGAAACATCATTTTTGGGATGAGAATGATGCCACAGTATTTTAGAAGCAGATTAGTTACTCAGCAGAATACACAGCACAGTAGTTTGTTAGCCCCTGCTTACCGTGCAAACGTGTGTGTGTGTCCTGTAACTGTTGTACCAGACTAAATGCTCCGGGAAGAAATCTGGGCTTGGACCATGTGAAGCTGAAGTCTGTGGGAACTGAACAAATAAAAGCATGATCATACCATGGTAGCAGAGTTAACTGCCTTCATGCAAGTACAGGCCCATGTCGTTGAACACAGTCTTTGTTTCTGGTGAGGGTAAGTCCTTCTTTTCTTACGCTGTGCCAAAGTTAGTTATAGGGGTGTGTTCTCGGAGTCCTGTAATGGGAATGCAATTACTCTCGGCCATTCTAAAAGCATCTTAAGTCCTGAGTGCCATCTCTCCTGAGTGCTCTTACGTGGAAATGCCCAATCTTCTAGCAGGAACCAGTGTACTTGACCCATTATTACTCCTCAGACAGTTTCTAGGTGTTGCGAATATTGGTGTTATAAAACTAAGAGTATAGTGTTTCTCCTAAACTGCAATATATGTTGGTATTTCTGGAAGTGTTTTCTATTTAAATCAAGACCAGCCCTGGTGGTATTTTACTTTTTTAGCAAGTTTTGATTTTGTGCTCACATTACTTTTTTTTTTTTTTTTTTTTTTTTGTGTGGTAAGTCTTACTAATTTCTTTTGGAACTTCAAAATGTCAGGCATACCGAGAGGTCCAGGACAGATTGATCTTTTTATTTCCTTTGAAGCTGTGTTTGCCTGCTGGGTTCATTTTTTGTCTAGAAGAAGTGGTATGTGTTCATAAAAGGACTAGTCTGCATTGTTCTGCTTTTACTGAGCAGAACCTTCCTGAGTACAGGCAAGTGTTTACAGCAAGATTTCAAAGACTGGTTTTGGGGAGAGGGGGTTGAGTTTTCTGCACACCTACTGCATGGCTGCGCTGGCTGGTAGTGAGCAAAGGAGAGTTTGCTGCTCGCTTTGGCTAGCAGAAATATGCATTTTAACCGGATTGCTCATGCATGTAAATACAACCACCTCTAATGCAGTTCTGCTATCATTATGTGGCTGAAAGATGAAAGGCTTGCCTCGGGGCGCTGACAAATGAGCTCTGGCAAACGGTGTGTGGCTTAAAGATGTTACTTTCCAAAGGCATCTGCTCCGTTAAGGAGTCAGCAGGCAGGAGGATGAACTAATGCCTCAGACATGCCCGTGTGAAATTCGGTGTCTTATTTTAAATTAACTTAAAAGATAGTTTTTTAATTTGGGGTCAGGAGGCAAACTGACCTTTTCAATGAGTGATTGGCAGTTAGGTGTTATTTATTTTTTAAACGCATTTTCTGTGGCAGTGCTATCATATAGCTGAGGGCAGTAACCAAAAAAATAAAAAAGTTTCATCAGGGATTGTTCGTTTGTGCCCAGAGGCAAACCTTCTGTGCTTGGTCACACAGCAGACCCAGGTAACACGTGAGTAAAACCGTGCAAATAACCAACCATAATTTTTAGCAGAGCAAACAGCTGCTTTGCAAATAGCTTCACAACCACCACAGATGTGGATCATCTCATAAATGTGCAGACTGGGATTCCACACCAGCCTTGGTCAGTCTAACAGCTGGCTCCTGATCCCTGTTACCCCTTGCATGGATTCCAGTGTTCTTCCTCAGAGCCTCAGCTGAACCCTTTCGATTTACCAGTGCATCAGAAAACTCCCCCATGTTCTGGGGAGCTGCTGGTTTGGTATTCTGCCTGGTTAGTGTGCTGAGATGGCTTCACAAAAGGTCAACTGAGTGCTGCAGGGAGTGAATGTTGAGAGCTCCCAAGAGGGGTGAGGAGAATGATGGGAGTGAAAGAACCAGCAGTTAGATTGGCTTAGGCAGCCATGGAACCACAGCCTAAATAACTTGCACTTCAGAGTTTCCCTCGCTTGTAAAAACCTCCCATCTGTCCCATTACATACCCTGTAATGTTCATGCTATGCAACATTTACCTAACAACTAGATATATCTGAATTTGTTTCTGTATTGTTCTAGTTTGTATGGATGATACAGAAACCATGGAACCAAAGATTGTAGATTTTATTCTTCCTAAAAGCCTCTAACGCTCTGGTAGTCTCTCAAACAGAGTAGCCAGAACTGAACATATGATACAAAGTGAAAATTATATCATGGATTTATCAAACTGAGCTTTAATTCTTAACATTCTTAAAGTGCCGATGTTGGAGCAGGGGTTTAAGAAAGGATCAGCATGTTTAAAGGCTTAAATTATTCCAATAGTAATGGTTCAGTGAGCTGTAGCTGCTCCAAACCAATAAATTCTTAAGATGCCTCCAGAATACATCCAGGTGGCCAACCCTTGAAACACAAATACTGAAACACCTCCTGGATGGGATTTCAGTGGTAGTGAGAACAGACTATTCTGATTTCACAGAGAAGAGTATTTTCTTTCCTCATTCTTCTGACTTCTGTATTAAGCTTCCTTCTTTTCTGATTCCTCAGTACTTTCTTTGTTTTCATTTGTTTTAAACTTATTCTTTAGATTTTTTCATGTTCCTCTTATTTTCCTCTATACAGTTCATCATAGTGACTTTTTAGCTGGCTTAGGGGAAGAGGTTTGTTATTCAGTTGCATCTTTACCACCTTCTACGTGTGAGTTCTAATAGATGTCATTCTCAAAGCTGATCTTCAGTAGAGGGAGATTTGGCACTGTCACACTTGTGAAGAGCATGTGTGTAGGTGTCACAGAAACATGAATAGTAAACTGGATGACCACCTTCCTTATCCAATAATAGTATAAGAAAATAGTTTTTCTGGATATAAACAAGTAAAACCTGGACTTTAGAGAATGAAAAGGTCCTTCAGCTCACACTCTGTGTTGGAGTATGTACCTAGGTTGTAGCCATTCCTTTACTTTCCTGTAATGCAAATTGGCATTATTTTATTTGGCTGATGACTGTCCACCAGTCTACAACTTGTAATGATTACATATCAGCAATTCTCCGTAATAATTTCTTATCAATATCTGTCTTACAATATAAAGGATGATTTTAGAGATAAAAACTGTTCTCTAACCACATCTGTTGTTGTCAGTTTCTCTGTGCTTATATGAATCTCTGTTTGAAATCCCTGCAGTTCCCCTCACACCAGCAGTCCCCCTAAGGTTCTATCATGGCCACATCCTCCCCCTAATTTCTGTAACAAGCTCCAGCTGTGCTAAAGGTGGATATAATGCTATGTATTGTTGCTCTACCTCAGCTCGGCTCTAAAGCAAAAATAACTTTGAGGAATGCCAGACTGTGGAGTTGCTAATGTTCTCCCTTTCTCTTATTTACAATAACAGAATATCTCAAGTTGGAAGGAACCCATAAGGATCATGGAGTCCAACTCCCTGCTCCTCCCAGGACTACCTAAAACTAAACCATATGACTGAGAGCATTGTCCAGATGGTCCTTGAACTCTGACAGGCTGGGTGCCACGGCCACATCTCTAGGGGCTTGTTCCAGTGGTTGACTATTCTGTGAAGAACCTTTTCCTAATGTCCAATGTGAATTTATGATGCAGCTTCATTCCATTTCCTTGTGTCCTGTTGCTGATCAGCAGAGATGGGAGATCAGCACCTCCCTCTCCACTGTTCCCCGTGAGGGAGGTGTTAGGTTGTAATGAGGTCATTCCTCAGACTTTTCCCCAAGCTGAACAAACCAAGTGAGCTCAGTTGCTCCTACTAAGTCTTCCCCCTGAGGGCTTTCATCAGGGTGGTCACCCTGCTCTGGACACGCTCTTAGTTTTACATCCTTCTTACACTGTGGTGCCCGAAACTGCACACAGTATTCAAGGTGAGGCCACACCAGTGCAGAGCAGAGAAAAGCAGAGTGGGACAATCACCTCCTTCGACTGGCTGGTGATGCTTTGCCTGATGCCTCCAGGACAAGGTTCATCACTTTGGCTTTAGTGGCATTTGCATCTCTGTGTTTCCCTCTGGTAGGCTGTGGGAGTTGTACAGTTTTCACAATAGGCAGCTCAACCAGTTCCAGTTCAGAGGAATGCATGTAAAGAACTAAACCTCATATAATCTTTCTCTGTTCTCTCTGTATTTGAGGTACCTACTTTGCTCATTGCTCCTTACTGCTGCTACTGCTGTGGGGAATCATAGAATTTTTTAGGTTGGAAAAGACCTCCAAGATCACCAAGTCCAGCCATTAACCTAGCACTGCCAAGCCCACCACTAAACCATCTCTCTAAGTGTTCAGTCCTGTTAAAGCACAGAAAAAAACTAATATTAAGTGAATTGGCAATTTACGAGGGTGGACACCCACAGGAAAACATGTCAGAGGGATATCTGTGCAGTATGTACTTTAGGTGCTTGGATTTACCCTGTCCCCTTCAAAAAAGGAAGAACTGTAAGGCCATCAGAGGTAATAGGGTGTCTTCCTGGATAACTGAAGACACCTGTTTTCAGAACATTGGACAACCTGGATAAAATATGACACTACCTCTTCAGCAACCTGCAGAGGCTGGAGTTACTGGGAGGCTGGAATTGGCATCTTTAGAACAAATAGGGGACAGAAGAAATGCAATTTTTCATTAGTTAAAATAGTCCAATAGAATATTGTTCTGGTTTTGGCTGGGGTAATTTTCTTCACAATAGTATGGAGCTCTGTTTTGGATTTGTGCTGAAAACCGTGTTGATAATATAGAGATGTTTTTATTACTGTTGAGCAGTGTTTGCACGGCATCAAGGCCTTTTCTGCTTCTCACACCATCTTACCAGCGAGGAGGCTGGGATTTCACAAGGAGTTTGGAGGGGACACAGCCAGGCCAGCTGATCCCCACTGACCAAAGGGATATTCCACACTAAATGGCATCATGCTCAGCACATAATGCTGGGGGAAGAAGAAAGAGGGGAGGGGTGTTTGGAGTTACTATTTCCCCCAGTAACTGTTACGTGTCACAGAGCCCTGCTTGCCTGGAGAGGACTGAACACCTGCCAGCTTATGGGAAGCAATTAACTAATTCTTTGTTTTACTTTTCTTTTGTGTGCAGCTTTTGCTTTACCTCTTAAAGTGTCTTTATTTCAGTCCATGAGTTTTCTGACTTCTACTGTTCTGATTCTCTCTCTGATTCTGCTGGTGGGGGAGTGACTGGCTGCATGGTGCTTGGTTGCCAGCTGGAGTTAAACCATGACAAGTATCTATATGGTAGCTGTAATAAACTGTTATGACAGTGGCACATAATAGAGTTGCATTTTTATCTGTCATCCTGTAAAAGTTGTATTTACTGTGAAATTCAACATAGTCTTATTTGTACGTTTGTGAAATCTCTGTAGTCCTACAGAGATGAATTACTACTAATGCTTTTGGTCTCAAGAAAAGTAGTATGGAGCTGCTTGTCCAGACAGATGCCCCAGAAGGGGCAGAACTCAGCCAGCAATTTGGTGTGGAAAAAGAAAACAACAAAAAAGGACAATTCTTACTCACAGAACAGTTTAGGCAAATGTTGCTTTAAAGCAGATTACTTTTTAAATTTAGCTACTATTGCTGCTTATAGCAAAAGATCATGAGAACTACAGCCAGTACTCTGGGCAAAGGACTGCTTGAGCAGACTAGGATGATTTGGTACAAGAGGCTGAAAAAGGTATGACAGGAATCATTATCTGTGATCACAAGTCCCTCTGTTGGGCCTTCCACAATCCAAACAAGAGAGCTGAGATGTCATGGAAGTGATAAAAAGAGGAAGACTGGAACTTAGGAGTGAAATGATAGATGAAAAAATGAGATTGAATGGAAAAGCTTTGAAGAGATCAAGAATTTAACATTTGCTTGTTACATTTTTACTGATGGGGTTAGTTGCTACAGCTTGACCTTCTGAGATCTCTCTGACCAAGTCTGTAACAATACAGGTCCAGAAAGAAAACACCCCTGTCAAGCACATAGTCAATGCTACAGCACAGGAGCTGGGGAGGTGCAGCAGTCTAAAACGTGATTCTCTCAGTCAGCCCTACTACAACAGTCTAAAATGTGTTTCTCTCAGTCAGCCCCACTCCAGCGCATGAAACACGGGTGAGATTGGCTGGGAGGCCATTTAGGAAGCTCTCAGGTGGTACCACTTGGTGGCTGCCCGGCCCTGCCCCAACTGGCATTGCAATGGTGAGTCAGTGTTTGCTGGGCTGGACCCTCTCACCCTCCGTGAGCCCCGTGCTCCGGAGCCCAGCCTGAGCTCCCGGCTGCCTGAGCGCTCCAGGGATCCACCAGCGCGGTGAACAAAGGGGACAAAGCCTCCGCATCCCTGGGCTCGTCCGGGCACAGCTGCGGCGGCCGGGAAGAGTCCCGGTCAGTGCCCGGCTCGTCCCGGCGCTCCCGTTCCCTCCCCTCGGCAGGACTACATCTCCCGGCGGGCCCGGCCGGGGCCGTGCCCCTCTCCCGGCGTGCCGGGGGCGGCCCCGGCGGCACTGAGGGGAGGAGAGGGGAGGAGAGGGAAGTGCGGTCCCGACCACGGCAGGTGAGAGCGGGTGGATCCCGGTGTTTCCCCCCGGGGCGGGTCCCGTTATATCCCTGGGCTGGGAGCGGGGGAGTCCCCGGGCTGCTGCGGGGGTTGTGAAGTTCCCAAACGGGAGGTGAACGGTGCCCCGGTAGGGGGAAGAGCTTAAAACTTCCCATCCAGTAAGCGGAATTAGTTTTCCAAGCGATTCCGCGTGCCGGAGCCAGCGGGCACGGAGCTGCGGGAGAGCAGCCGAAAATGGCAGTGTTTTGGAGAGCGCAGCTGGAGGTATCCACGTATTGACAGTGCGAATTACTGAAGTCTGGATAATGCAGTGGGCCGGGTGGGGATACTTAGGTTGATTTTGGGAACAGGAAGGCCCTAATCTGCGTTTCTGTGGGGAGCGTAGATGCGACATTCCCGACGGCTCACTGGAGCCTGGGGCTCTTGGCCAGGTAAAAGGTTCCTGATAAGCTGGCCTTAATGCTGACACTGCTTGCGGCAGCAACGATTTTATTTAACATTCCTTGGGAATGTGGCCTGGTTTCCCAGTTTAGTTAGAGTAAGCTGCTTAAATTATTGGCATATAAATGATTTTGGTTTGGTTTTGTTACCCGTCTCGAAAAGGGGATATGAAATTGAACTTTTATTATTTTGTTTATGAGTAATTTGCCAAACCTGAAAATTGTTTGGTTGAGTACTGTATACATAATTCCCTTTGCTGAGCAAACCTTTTAGGGATGAGAAGAAAACCTTTTAAGTTTAATGACCGTATTTTGTTGCATAACTGAGCAATCTGCAAAGACTAAGCAAATTATGTACTTTCTCCTCAAGTTTGGCTCACTTTGTCAGAATTCAGTTGGGATTTTGACTGCCCAGCAGTTACAGCGTACCATAATCAAGTACACTGCTTAATTTTCTGACTCTGTTGAATTAGGGCACTCTCTCTTCTTTTTTCTTTCTTCTCTTCGTAGCATAGCTTTATAAAAAATAAGACAACTTGCCTAGTTATTGTAGGTGAACCTACAAGATTGGATCTGTTTTGGAGGCAAGTGTCTCCAGTTTACTTGAGTGACAAATGCAGGGTTAACATTTTGATTGGCATTACTCTTTGGAGAAGCCATGCTTCTCCCCTGAACCGGATATTACTCCTGTCTGAAGTAAGCTAAAACTGAGACTCGAGTGCACAAATTGCTAATGGTTACTGAAAATCGATGGAAGATAGGCCCCAAAAGCAATTAAGCAGCTTTGAAAATCAATCCACAGTTGAAGTTGTCCAAGGACAAGGATTAGATCTTTGTCAGAGCTGAAGTCCTTGTGGGGAAGGTCCTGGCACAGTGTCAAGTTCGTGACTCTTTGTTCTATATCTTTTCCAGTCTGAATTCATGTATAATAACTTGCGTGTGATTTGCTTAAACTCTGCTTCTTTGTTATTTCTTCCAGAGTTTGTTATTTTTTTCATATGTGTAATCACGGTGTTGAAGTAAATTATTTGAAATGGAGCACAGTTGATAATAACCAGTGCAGCCAAAGTCCACACACAGAAAATAGATTTTTGATTACTGGGTGTTTTTAAAGGCCTTCTTCCCTCCCCTGTTGGTCTACTGTACTTTATATATTTGATCATTCTGTAGGGCAACACCATGCTTTCAGCCTGTTCCTTTATTTGGGTTTCAGCAAAACCTTCAGACTTACTTAGTATTTGCAGGCATAAAATGGCAATGTTTTAATTTGGTAAGCACTGTGAAACAAGCTCAGGCTCCTTAGTAGAATATACATGGCCAATTTGTTCAGAGTAATTACAACAGGTAAATAAAAAGATTTGGGGTAATAATTCCGGAATGGTAATACTCCCAGAAATTCTTATTGCTGCAGTAATAGTTTGTCAAGTAATTTGTCAGTGGAGCAGTAATAAAGCAGGGATGGGGGTGGTAGGTGAAGTACAGCTTATAGCTCTAGGCAAAATGAATTGATTATCTCACATATTCCTATGCACATTTCTTATATTATAGTTGGAATAGTCAAATTTTGTGGCCAGATGAGCAGAGGTAAAGCCTTAGCTTTGTGGCAGAGTGTGCACTACTTCATTGGGCTTACAAGAGTGTTTTCTTCATGCAGTGCACAATCCCAGAACCAGGGCAGTCTTCTTTAAAGTGCAAGATCCAAATGTAGCAAATACTTCTCTAATTACTGTGTGAGTCCCTGAAGAAAAGTCACTTGGAAAGTAGAGCATCTTGCTTCTCTCTGAAGAGCTTTGGTCTGCTTGTAATTAATGTTGAAAATACTTTTTTCCCTTCTGAATACTACTACTGAAAAAGTCCTGGATTCTTCCTCTGAACACATTATTTTTAATTAAAAGCATCATTGTGTGTGTAAATGAGTATTTACATAAATAGTAAAGCACAAAAAAAAAATCTACCTCTGAAATGACATTTGCTTTAATATCTTGGTCATGCTAGACACAGTTGGATGGCTGACAGTGATTTGAATATGCCCTGGGGTTTATGGTTGTTTTCTTAAAGCAGCATTATCGGCTCTTATATATATATATATATATATCTTAAGTGTATTGTTACTGATTAAATGCTTTCTGACTGACAGGGCTGGGAATATTTCTGTGGGAATTGTGGTAGCCATGCTTTTTTAAGTTTCTTTTTTTTTTTTTGATAGTGTATTTGCCAGAATGTGATCATGTTTATCAAGGGATCCTGCTGAGTTAAAGAACAGGAGCTGTTTTCTAGGTTCCTTCTCTGAAAAGGGAGCTGTTCTTGAACATTCCTCCAACTTTTTTTTTGGAACATCTGTGTTGGAAATTATTAGGTGTAACCCACAACGCAACTAAACACTCATCAAACTTTTTTTGTTCTTTCTTCATCTCAAGCAGTTTTTCTCATATTTATTGCACCCACCAGTCAAATTTTATAAGCTTGTGAATTCTGTAATGAAGACACGTAATTATTGCTCTCTCAGTTTTTTCTCTCTGTAGCCTGCATATGTTTTGCTCTCTGATAGAAGACAACTCTTTCTCAGGTTAAATGGTGATGCATTATTAATCAAAACCAAAGCTCTGTTGAAGGACCTAGTCCTCTTGGTTGCTTCATGAAGAGTGTTAATTACTCCTGTCTGGTGGCTACAGGTAGTGCACTATTCTAGATGAAACCAGTAAATCCAAAGAGAACTTAAATATTTAGTTGTTATTAAGAGTGAGATAAAGTAGCAAGAATTTTTCTTGTTACATGTTTACTCTGGCACATCCTTTTGGTGTTGCAGTTATTTGACAGAAAATGATGACTACCATCTGTTCCCCTCCTCTGTCATCATTCAAAGTTCCTTTTCTCATTGAGAATGAAGTCTTCATAGAGAGATAACAAATTTTGATCTCTTCCTGTTTCCATAGACACAATTAATGACTTATAGCTCCGGGCAAAATGAATTATCTTACATACTCTTATGTACATTTTTGTATTATAGTTGGAGTATTCAAATTTTGTGGCCAGGGAGTCTGACATTCTAGAAAAAGAGGAAATCGGGAATAATAGAGGAAGGAAGGAGTGTCATCATAGAGGTAAGAGGGAGTCTGGAATCATGAAGGAAGGAGAGAGACTGTCATCATAGATGCATGAAGGAGTGTGGCATCATAGCGGAAAGAAAGAGTCTGGCATCATAAAGGAAGAAGGATCTGGGATCCTGTCTGGGATCCAAGACAAAAAGGAGGAAGTATGGAAAAACAGAGGAAGGAAGGAGTCTCATCACAGAGGTAAGAGGGACTGTGGCATCATAAAGCAAGGAGAGAGTCTGGCATCATTGAGGGAGGAAGCAAGAAAGGAAAGAATCTGTAATAGTAGAGGTAAGAGGGAGTCTAGCATCATAGAAAAAGGAGGAAATCTGGAAAAATGGAGGAAGGAGGGAGTCTCATCGCAAAGGTAGGAGGGAGTCTGGCAACAAAGAAGGAGAGAGTTTGGCATGACTGAGGAAGGAAGGAGTCTACCATAATAGAGGACAGAGGGAGCATGGCATCATAGAGGTAAGAGTCTGTAATCACAGTGGAAGGAAGGAGACTTAGAAATTAAGAGGGATTGTGGCATCATGAAGGAAGGGAGTCTGGCATCAGAAAGGAAGGAGATAGTCTGTCATCATCTGAGGAAGGAAGGAAAGGAGAAGTCGGTAATAATACAGGTAAGAGGGAATCTGGCATCATAGAGGCAGGAGGGATTCTTGTGTCAAAGAGGAAAGAGGGAGTGTGGCATCAAACAGAAAGGGAGGAGTCTGGGATCGTAGCGATGGGAGGGAGTCTCAGAGGTAAGAGGCATTGTGGAAGTCATGAAGGAAAAAGAGAGTCTGGCATCACTGAGGAAGTAGGAAAGGAAGGAGTTCATCATAATACAGGTAAGAGGGAGTCTGGCATCATAGAGGATGTAGGGAGCCAGCCATCACACAGACAAGAGGTATTCTGGAATCATAAAGGAAGGAGAGATTCTGGCGTCACAGAGGAAGGAAGGAATCTCATCACAGAGGAAAGAGGGAGTGTGGCATCACAGAGGAAAGAAAGAGGCTGGCATCATAGAAAAAATGAGGAAATCTGGAAAAATAGAGCAAGAAAGAAGTCTCATCATAGGGTTAAGAGGGATTGTGGCATCCTGAAGGAAGGAGGCATCCAAGAGGAAGGAGAGAGAGTCTAGCATCATTGGGGAAGGAGTCTGACATCACAGAGGATGGAAGGAGCCTGGCATCATACAGATAAGAGGTATTCTGGAATCATGAAGGAAATTGGATCCTGGCATTATGAAACAAGGTACGAGTGTGTCGCCATAGAGGTACAAGGGAGTCTGGTGTCATAGGGGAAAGAGAGTCTGGCATTGTAGAAAAAGCAGGAAATCCAGAGGAAGGAAGGAGTCTCGTCATAGAGGTAAGAGGGATTGTGGCATCAAGAAGGAAAGAGAGGATCTGGCATCACAGAGAGGATCAGGGGAGTCCGGCATCACAGAAGTAGTAGGAAGTCTGAAATCGTACAGTAGAGGGTGAAGGGAGTCTGGTATCATAGAGAATGTAGGTGGTTTTGCATCATACAGGAATGATGGAGTCTGGCTTCAATGAGTGTGGAGGTAATTTGGCATCACAGAGGTAAGAGGGTGTCTGGCATCACTGTGGAAGGAGTGATGGAAGGAATCTCATCATAAAGGTAAGTGGGACACTGGTATGGTAGAGGTAAGAGAAAGTCTGGCATCACAGAGGAAGGAGGGAGTCTGGTATCATAGAAGAAGGATAGAGTTTGACATCATAAAGGTAAGAGGGAGTCTTGCATCATGGGGGAAGGAGCACGTTTTCATTCATGCTGCTCTTACTACCTGGATCCTAATTTAAATTTGCAATGTGCACCTCATCTGTTTTGCCTGTTGCCAGAGAATTCCTCTGGCAGTCTTTATATTCATCATTTCCATCTCCACACCTTCTTTTAACTGAAAGATTGTCATGTACTTTCTTGTTATGTACTTCAAACTACTTGCACTCTTTTTTCCCACCCCCCCAAAGCACCATGTATATGTCAATTCTGCATGTTTTAATAATTAAAGGTTTTAGTAACACAGTTTTCTAACAGTTCTAATTCAAAAAGCTTGTAAATCTGCCAGTTAAAGAAGATCTTTCCCTCTCTAATTTCATGGAAGAATCTTAAGAGACTTAGACTAATGGGAAAGCCCACAGTAAACAGGGCACATGCTGTGCTGTACCACCAGGCAGGGCGGGAGGAAACTGAATCTTATCCAGAGATCAGACTGGGCAAAACTTCCACAATAATACCATGGCAGGGAAGGAAGGTAACCTTTTACTCTTCAGTGCTGGAGGATTTGGTGAAGCTAAAAATAGAGCCCTTATTTACCTTAAGGCCTGAGGAACAATTACCTCGATCTTCCTTCCCTATCTGTAACATCTTAACTCTTTTGGTTCATCTGCGATATTTTTTTTTTTTTCCCCACCCCCACTGGAAAATGCAGATACTGGCATAGGATGAGGAGGTTAACCTCAGTTTTGCTAGAAACTCCAGTGGAAAGCAAAACAGAACAATGTGTTACTCAAAATTTCTTTTCAGACATTAGGTATGAAACTTTGAAGTAAAGCTCAAGATGTGTTTTGGACTCTTATTTTGTCAGACTGTGTCACTTAGTTGGCTGGATACTGGCTAAGAACTGTTTTAAAAACTTCTTATTGGCATGATATGCCTTTCATTTTTTGACTGTAACATGTCATTTGACAGAGCACTCTGTCTTGGAGACCTGGCTTTCTGTTGTGTCCACCCTCCAGTTGTATGCCAGGCTTCTGTGGCTTCTCTGCATGGATGCTAAAAGCCTGTTCTTGTTGAAATTCGAGGGTGATGGAATAGAGTAAATGCTGGATATGATAAATAGGATAAAATCTTTGCATGATCTAACCTTAATGCATTATTACAATAGCTTTAACTGTTGTTCCACCCTGAATTATCATGACTGAGCAGTGCTGATTTAAGAATCCTTTTGCTGCCTTTCTGTCTTAAACAGAAATTATTGCAGATGGAGAATAGATCTCCTTTCCTGTGAATCATGCACAGTTGTTAGGTCACAGTAATAGGCATCACACAGATCCCAAGCTGGATTCTGCCAGTTTGTTTTTCTGTAAACCAAAGGCTTTTTTTATACTCTTGGAAGGAAGTGGGTTTGTTAAAGCATAATAGAAGCGAAATAAGGGAAATTGATATAAACAAGACATGTTTTTAAGTAGCACAGAAGAATGTGTTGGGCATGGCTTTGAAAGAGCAAATAATGTTGCAGAAAAAAAAATAAGTGTTCTTGTAAACTGAGTTTTTTCCTCTTAAAAATGTGGCATGCAGTATTTTAAATTATGATTGTGATATGAGCTTTGACCGGCCAATGGTTACATAAATATGCTGACTCTGGGTGAGGCAAAGTGGATAACAGTGAACTTAGTCCCATACGACTTCTCTTTCATACTTAACTGGGTCTTGGTGCCTGTCAGCTTTCAGTGTAGTACTGGAGAGTTAACAACTGATTGCCACAGGATCATAGGAGAAATGAGGAGGGAATATGTTGTCTAAGGCGCTCAACTACACCCCTGGAACGACGTGCCTCAGGGACTAACTGCTGTACGTGCAGCTTCTGGGTGATGCATGGGGGACCTCCAGACCCTACACTGGCTCTGTTGATTGTTCCTGTTGTCCAAGGGACAAAGCAGTGAAGAGCTGGCAGGGAGCAGTGTCTCAGTGCCTCAGGTGTGGGGTGTTCCTCAGCACTGATGGAAGTGTACCCCTGACCCTGTCCTGGGAGAGGCCTGAGAGACTGTGGTTTCCCTTGCCTTGGGGAGGTGACCTCATTCCTTGCCTGTAGCCTTCGGATTAGGTTCCTGCTGTACTGGCTAATTTCTGATTGTGAACGGTCTAGAAAAAGACTGTAAAATAGAATGATATCATCTCTTCCTGCTGTTTTGGAGATAGCATTGTGTGCCACCTCCCTATGGCAGTAAAAAATGTAAATGCTAAATTTCTTATCGAGACAAGGCAGAAACTCTGTTGGATTTGTACTTCCTGTCTTTGATTCACTTCCCTGCGTAGGATGCTTTATTTCATCTGATGCCTACCTCTCCTCCATTCCTGCAATGTTAATGTATCGTTTTATGCTCACCTGGGAGATGTTATCAGTTGTATGCAAAGCAATTTCTGTGTTGCTAAGCTATTTTGAAGCTTGTCATAATGCTCTATAAACTACAGAAATAGTAAGCTTTTCTCATACAAGTGTCTTGACTTGATGATTTTCTGTCTGTTTCTGGTGCTACATAATGACAAAAATGTGATGCCTGGAGATGGTAGCAGGTAGACTGAGGGTGAAGCTTTAGGGCCTGTGCCATGTGTTAGTCCCTTTCAAGCTGTCAGTGCTAAGGCACCCTGTTACAGGTGCCACGAACTTTGGAAGTCCTTCCGTGGGTTGTTTTTCCTTCAGGTCTCTTGGGAAGAGCAACCTGCAAGTGCTGCTCTTCAGGCAAACTGATGCGTAAACAAAGATGCTGCAGCAAAGGGTTGCCTTTTCGGTAAAACCTAACGGGGGACTGCATGTAACAGAACAAAAATAAACAGAAACATCCCTTCTAAATCGAGCTTTCTCCTGCAGAGTAATTATTAATCAATAAACCTTGCGTCTGACAGGATCAGAGCATGCCAAGTGCTCTGAGCTACCTTGCAGTGTGCTAGTAAACCAACCCTGGAGAGAAAAATGTTATTAACCTTAAGCTGTGATTACCCCTGGCGTGTGTCTGGAAGCAGCGTGGTCTCTCGTGTCTTTTGCTTCACCCACGCCCCAGCAGTTTTGCGCTGGTGGGGTTTGATAGCACCACTCGGAGCTGTGGGGTTTGTGCATCGTTCAGGCTATGGTAGCTGGGTTGCAAAATGGGGTTCCAGGTTGAAAGTCTGCACAGTTGCTTATTTCTCCAGTAAGATGTTTCAGATGTATTCTAACGCTGCAAGGCAAAGATGGATGGTTACTGGTAGGATGAGATGGGGATTTTACCGTTAACCTATTTCAGAGGTGACATCTCCAAAGATAAATAGCGTTGTTCTCTGGGGCATCTGCTTCTGGGCACTGATGAAGACAAAGCATGAGACGGGACATGACTTTGATGTAAATAATAATTGCTCTGTTCTGTGGAGCTCTTAGCTCTGCTGTTAATGCGTAAACAGAGGACAGTGCAAATCAAAATGCAAAAAAGAGCTGAAAACCAAGAGTATTTTCAAGAGGGAGCAATATCTTTACTATAAAGAAGTTTAGGGACTTTCTTGCAAACACATTTCTTGAGATGCACTTGGCCTGCTTCAAGAGGAGCTAGTTTTTAGGCTGTTTACTGGGCCCCTTGCATTTCAACATTTTTCTTTCAAAACATGTTTTTAAAGCAGCAAACCAAAAGCATTCTTCCTTGAACTCTTTAGGTTAAAAGTACTGTCTAAGGTATTTAAGTGCTGTCTATAAACAATATCCACCCTGGGGTACAGCAAAGTCTCAGAGCCTAAGTACTTGACCATGGAATAAATGGAAATATTTTGTTCTAAGGTCTTGCCTTTGGTTGCATAAAAAGAGGAAAAAGCCAAACCAAAACATGAACTCCCTTTGAAGTACTCAGTTATAAAGGCAACATGCCAGTGTGGTTGCATGAAGAGGCTTCAGACAATAAAAACTCCAGCATTTTGTTGTTGATGTCTCTGAAAACTGTGAGTATAGAAAAGTGTTATTGTACCTGTTTGTCCTTCCGCATTTGCGGTTGCTGCTGTGTTGCTGCACCACAGAACAAGTGTAAGGAGCTAATAACTTCCATTTCACAACAGATCTCGGTAGTGATTAGCGGAGGAAATTCTGGTGCAGATGCGTCACGACTGAGGATGCTTTATTCTGTTCAAATAACACACACAGGAGTTTTAGAGAACCAGCTTGAATAGCAGACTTGGGAAATCACTGAGTGCATTTGCTCTAAGTGGTCTCCTCTCGGCACAGGCTGGAGCGTTTGGTAGGAACATGCTGCGTTCCAGCAACTCATCACCAGCAAAACAATCCCTTTGAGTGTGCTGTGAACTGGTGCAAGTCAAAATACTGCTGACGCACTTTGCCCTTTTCTTCCTGTGCACTCAGAAAAAAAATGTAGCGTAGTTGGAGCTCTAGGCCCCTGTGTTTGTTGTAATCAGGAATTTTTCAGGCGCTTTCAAGGGAAGTGAGGTTGAGTATAGAGGGTCTCTCTGTTAGCAGAAAAAAATCCAACCAATATCAGAGGCAGCTCCTTCAAGTGAAAATGACGTCTCATGCAAATCAATTTGTCACCAGTCCCGATTCTCTGCAATAGGAGACAGAATTGTTGTGAGACCTGAAGATGATTTTGGCACTTGGTGCTGGTTTGTAAACAAGCTCATCCTCAAGTCTGTTTGGAATTAATTGCAAAAATGGGTGTCTGTTCGCACAGTGAATTCTTTCCGCACAAGGTCCAGGGTGAATGCAAAATAAACATATTTGCATGCAATTCCTCCCATATCTTCTGCCGCAAAAATTCTGGTTTCTCAAGTCTCCTTGAGAGCAGATGGGGGAAGCAGAAATGTTTTTGTAGCTCTGGAGACTCCGATGACTTAGGACATGCGAGTTCCTTGCTAGAGGATGGGCTGAGATTCTTGGTTCTTGGGCAGTTCTGTATTAGGTGCTGTGCCTCTGTCACTGTGTTGGCAGAGGCCACGGTGCTGATACAGCAGAAGCCAGGAGAAAGAGTCCTCTGTTCTTCTAGGTACCCCAACCATTCTGCCTGAACAACAGGGCTGGCTCTCACAGCAGCTTTTTTTGTTTGTTGCGGGGCTTTGTAAACATATTGAAGTTGGCCAAGAGTTTGAATTTTTCTGTGTGGTGTTTACATAGTTGTGCTGGTAAACCTTTGGAGTTTAGACATGGCCTGAGTTCTGTTGTGATTTCAGGGAAGTTGCTGTTCTTCTCTGTGAAAACTTAGTAGTAGAATTGTCATTAAATACTGTAGAAGGTATCATTTCTATGTGAAGTGCTTTGATCTTTCTAGAAGCCCCTCCAGTTGTCCTTTGCAGTAAAATTTAATTGTGCTCAGGATGCTCCTAGACTATATTGGTGTATGTGCTGAGGCAAGCTGAAATTGGATAAACTTTTTTATTCTGGGGCAAGTTACAGCCTGAGTATGGTAGAGGTGGGAAAAGAGTGTTGTCTTGTGCTCCAGAGAGCACTGTGAAGAAAAACAAGCACCAGTGAAACAAATGAACATCAAGTTTTCTCAGTGCCATCATTCCCAATAGCTCCAGCCTCTGAGGATTCACGCACTTTTCAAGGGTGAAGCACTTGAATATGTAAGCAATAGATTTTCCTGTAGCTTGCTGTCCTATCTGCATAGTTCCTGACTTCTGTACAGATGTTTTAGTGGGTGCTGGTTTTGACCATTTATTAATTTATTGTCAGCCATAAGAAAATTAAAGTCAAGAAATTGACTAAAATGTGTCCTGTCACATTAAGGCACCACACAGGTCAGCTTCATTCCTGCTTTAATCCTGTGAACTCCCATTAACTTGTGTTAAAATTCCTGTTTTGATCCAGGAATAAATTTGGTGCATTCTTGATGACTCTTTGAGCCATTTCAGAGCATCAAATTACTCTGCAGCAGTAAAACCAACAAAACCTTCTGGCTCTAGAGAAAACGAAGAAGTTCTGGGTCATAAAAAATCCTTGCCCTACAGAAGTTTTGAAATACTTCATGTCTTAGCAATTCCCCAGCAAATGAGTGTTCAAAACACAACATTCTTTAAAATTATGCATCAAAATGATGATAGTACTGTTCTCCAAACCACTTTATAAACGTTTCTTATTCTTAAAGGCATGCTCAAAAACATTAATTATTGAAGAGTCTGAATATTTTTTCTACTTGCAGCATAAAACAGCTCAGATATATTTAAAATGGATTTTTTTTTTTTTTTGCTAAAGTGTTCTATGTGACTGAAGCACAACAGCCCTGCAGCTGGGTTATGCAGATGTGCTGTGAAATCAGGTTGTTCTTCACTTTGACAGAATTTTATCACTTGGGGAAGTGATCATATTCTAGAACCAAGAGAGCATGCATGTGGTTTTCTCTTTAAAACAGTTCAGAGGAAGAAAGGAAGAAAGGGAAGGTCCTGTTACCCTTTGCACTGGTGTTCAAGGGTTATGCAGATATGTCCCTGCCCCACTCTCCCAGGCTGACTGGGAGGTGCAAGGTGGCTGCCTTCACGCTCTTCACTTTTTATTCTGTACATATATCTTGTTTTTCTTTCCCTACAGATTTATAGCAATAGATATATAAGCCTTACTGAAGAGATGCTCTGCATTTGAAGTTGTGGGAAGTATAGAGGTTCAGAGGAAGAGAAAGCATTAAACCTTCTTTACTGTTGAAGCTTAACTGCGATTGTGGACCACTGAGGAAGCCAGTGTGGTACATTTTATCGGTGAACTATTTAATTACTAAGCCATCTCTTGACTTGCTTTGAGTTCTGATTTTGTTATGTGTCTTTTATTTAAAACAATTCTTCCCCACTTGAGTTGCGTAGGTTAAAACATTCTATTTCTGAAATTCTGCAGAAGTGTTGATACACTGTGAGTGACAGAACATCATGTAGATGGAATCTTGTCTAAAAAGGGAATAACCCTCTATAGTCTTTACAAAGTATGTGTGTGTATCTGTTAGGTTTACCCAAGTTCTGTTCTTCTCTTGCAGGCATTATGCTGCTTGAAGTATTCCTGGTTCTGGGGACAGTCATTATCTACTTCTTATTTTCCAAGAAGAAAGAAGAGACACTGCCCTTCAAAGATGGATGGTGGGGCAAGGGACAAAAACCTGACACTAAAGAAGATACAACTATTCGGCCATTTAAGGTGGAAACTACAGAAGAAGAGCTGAGCGTAAGCAAATCTCTGGACTGGGGAGAGAGAAATAAGAAATGGCCAGATAAATGCAGAACTTGCTTAGAAGTAATTTTTAAATTGAACCAGTAGTTACACTTGTGAGAATGAGCAATGATGTCCAGGTCTTGGGGGAAGGGACTTCCAGTACTTCAGAAGATAGGTATGGATAGGCAGATTTTATACACTGCTGTACAATTCTGTTCTCAGCTGGCTGTTGCAAGATTACTAGTAAATAAACCTGCTCTGCAAAGCCTAATAAACATAAAAATCATATTACAGATTACTCAACTCTGTTTTTCTGTTTGTGCACTTTGCTCAGTTTGTGTAGATGAGAATAAGAACAATGTCTTTCTTTCTTTCCAAAGCAATTACGAATACCTCATTTTCTTGACTGCTTTATGTTTGCAGCTGTGTTGGATGCTGATTCTTCTGTAATTAATGGTCTACTTTGGTCAACACTAAATTACTGCGGTAATTACAGTAAACACATACGTTGCAGAATTTGTTGGATAGAAAGATTTTGATTGTGTGTGTTTAAGCCAGGGATTGAACAATTTCATAGATCTGTGTGGAGTCATGGTTTAAACAATACTCATGGGATTGCTCATATTATTCATTTATAATAGCTTCCTAATTTCTCAGCAAGTCCTGGGTTTTTTAACACTTTGCTTGCCCTTCATAGTGATATCAATGGACATTGATCTCCTTTCTGTTTTCCCCTTACACTGCAGATAATTTCTAATGCTCAAATATTTTTGAAATGTGCTATTCTGTATTGCAACAGCTCTTGCAGCATAATTCATCAGTAGAAAACTCTGGTTTTAAATGTAAACTAGGAGTTACAGTTACGTGATTGAACGTTACTAAACCATTTTAAAAGGTGTCGAGCATAGACAAAAAGCATGTATGTAAAGACACGTTTAAAACTCCGTTTAGAAGTCCATGCTTTGTGTACACGGATTTTGAAACACTGAGTTCACGTTCTGACATCTTGCCTAGGCTGAGACTGCCTGTTCAGTGAGGCGTGAGCCAGTCCTTACACTTAACTCATCTTAGTCAGAGTGGGAGCTATATCTGTTGCTCTATTGGAAAATGCTGTTCAGGTTTAAACCCCACAGAGGCTTGAGCAGCATCAGATTTCCAGACCTGCCTTCCACCCTCAACTACTCTGTTTGCAGTAGGAAGGGGCTCTGGGCTGTCCTTCCCTGCGGAGTGATTTTGGAATCATTTTGCAGTATCATTGCATCGGCATCCCCTTTGAAGTGCAGTGGGAAGGTCACTTTGATAGCTATTCTAGACTGGGAAACTTTAATTTCAGTCTAGTTTCACCAGCTCTATGGCCATGCAAAATCCCTCAGACTGTTTCCCAATGAAGACATCCCACCCCTCGATTTGGGAAGGAAAAGAAAAGGTTTGGGGCCAGATTCATGCCTTGATTGTGAGGTTGGGCTCACAGGTAACCTAGGGAACAAAGTACCCTGGAAAGGCAACAAGACTTAAACTGGGAAGCCACAGTAGTGTCAGCAGAGCATATTGTCCTCTGTGGTTATCAGCCTGGCAAACACGTTATTCAGCCCTGCAGAACAAAGACAGAGAGTGCTAAGAACAGCTGTAAATGGAAGAGGAAGGAGGCCATCTGGAGGAGGAAAAGAATTGGAACAGCTGATGGAGCATCAGCAAAAGGCACAGGTGTTTAATTAGAGATGTTATTTTCATTGTTCTCATTTTGCTTGGGAATAACTAGAAGCTGTGCACAAGAGAGCCCAAGACAGCAGACAGAAGTGTTTTAATGCCTCTTTCTTTTTCCCTGTAGGACTTATTTAGGAGACTTGACCAGGCTCGGTTCACTGAGCCACTGGAGAACAGTTGCTTCCATTATGGGATCAACTCAGTATATCTCAGGAAGGTTGTCTCCTACTGGAAAAACCAGTTCAACTGGAAGAAACAAGTTGAAGTCCTCAACAAGTATCCACATTTCAAAACAAAGATTCAAGGTTTGTAGCTCTTCCCCTTAAAAAGTAAACAGTAATACTTAATCTTCTCTGCAAGGCATCTTGGTGGTGAGAATGCTCTGGTTGTGTTGGATGGGCCTTCCCTCCCTGGCTGCCCTAGGATGGATCATTGGCATCACTGTTGAAGCAGCAAGAAATTCCTTCATTGTAACTGAAGCCTTTAGGATAGGGAATGACAAATGGAATTCCCTGTGCATGAGTGGGTTGTCAGCTGGTGTTAACAGGAGCCGAGCACGGGCATTTGGAAACAGAACTGGATCTTAAGACGTACACATGTTCCCTGACTTGCATGCAGTCATGCAAAAACACCCGCAGATGTCTCCTCGTGCTCCGTGTAGGTCCCCAGCTGCCGCTGTCACAGCGATGCCTTCAGCCTGGCAGCCTCCTCAGCTGGGCGTGCTGGCCGCTCAGGTTTGTCCCCGCTCGGCAGGACAGATGTGCTCTGCTGCACCATTTCAAGCATTCGTAGGACTAGGAATTTAGAGTGCCTTTGCCTTGGGGTTGATGTGCTGCCAGGTGCGAGAGGATGGTTTGTCTTTTCATTCAGAGCGTGCACACGTGTTGGAAGAGGTCGTTCAGGTAAGGTCTGCTGGTGCTGGAGCTTGGTCAAACTGCACGTTTTAAGATGCTTGATTTAGGGTTGTGCTTGGGTCATTTGGGAGTGCAGCTGTAGATCTAGAGCACAGCAGGCAATTGTCTCACATGATGGCAGAATTCAGGCTTAAGAGTACGTTGTATGCTTTTGCACCCCTAATTTTGGTATGTTATTTCAAACGGTGCAGTTTGCCATAATATTTAAAATGGATTTGGGACAATAAATGGTTAGATCATAAAGCTTTTATTTAAATGTATACAACATGGTTACTGCTGGAAAAGATATAACCAAAAAAGTCTTCGATTAAAAAAGGAAAAAAAATATCTGAGAGAAGAAAGGGAGAAGCAGCTAAGGACAATGCACTATGTATAGCAATGGGAAGAGCAATTTCAGTGTTAGGAAAGATTACAGAGAGGAGACGTGAAAAGACAAGGTCAAACATGCTGTATATCAGATTCCTACCTTCTGTCATCACTTGAAAGTTTTTCAGAGAATACAGAGATTCACAGAATTGTCAAGGATGGGGAAATCTCAGTCAGTGAAAGAAGGTGGGATCACTTGTGAACTGGAGTTGATGTGAGTAAAATGTGCTTAAATACATCAAGCAAATTGCTGTTTCTTGGAAAGCAAAGCCCTGAATGGGGTTTTAGGAAGAGCAGTTCACCTGAAGCACAAAGGGCAGTGCTGTGTGAAGCCTCCTGCTTACATAGAGAAAGGATCAGAGAGGAAACAGGACTGCAATCGTTACCTTTTACTTAACAAGGAGGAGACTGCTACTAGAACATAATCTCCTGTCACGGTTCACACACTTAGAGATACTGAAAGCTTTGGACAAAAGGTAGAAAAGAACTACAAAAATTAACTCCCTTTTAGCAAGGCATTTTGTCAAATCCTTGATTTGGCATTGATTGGTTTATCAGCAGTTGTGTGGCTTGATTACAGGAGGCCTCCATAGACAGAGAATACTTACCGAAGGCTGTTTAAATTCCTTTTGCTGTAACATTTAGGATCAGTGGCCGGAGACAGAAGCCAGACGTGTTCAAGTGGGAAGTAAGGCTTGCACAAAACGAGGAAAGTGATTAACACCCCCAAACAAACAGCTGCTAGTTGAGAAGGATTCCCTATCTCTTGGTGCCTTCGAGTTGCAATTTATGCCTTCAGGAAGAAAAATCTGTGGTTCACTGGAGCCTATCCCATGCCATATAGGGACATTTGGGTAAAATTTAAGGGCACTTGGATGAAATGATGTAATCGTCTCTTCTGCCTTTAAGCTGTGTGAGTCACTGTGTTACCGTTAGTAGATTGCTTCACTTCTGTCTTAATTTGCCAATTTATTTTAAAGCAGAAATACACCAACCTCATTTGGCTGCTGTGATGCTTAATTGCCCATTGTAAAGTACTTTAAGGTCCTTGGATAAATGTATCCAGAGAAGTGCAGTGTGTTTACATCCTCACAAAAAAAAAAAAAAAAAAAAAAGGACTTCAGAAAAGCATTATTCTTAATCTGTTCTTTGACTAGTTTCAGTGCTGTGGTAAATTTGAGCATGCTAATTAATAATTTTATTTTTACAGGCATTGATGTCCATTTTGTTCATGTAAAGCCTCCTCGTTTGCCTGAAGGCCAGTCTGCAAAGCCATTATTAATGGTTCATGGTTGGCCTGGCTCATTTTACGAGTTTTACAAAATTATCCCTCTCCTGACGGATCCTGCAAGCCACGGCCTCGGTGACGAACACGTTTTTGAAGTCATTTGCCCATCTATCCCTGGTTATGGTTTCTCAGAAGCACCCCACAAAAAAGGTATGATGCATGAGAAGGAACTGAGCTACCACAAACCCACAGTCTCACAGTGAGATAGCCCCTGCTAGCAGCACAGTAGCTCCTCTTACACACTTCTTGTTTTCCCAGTGTAGAAATAGAGATCCTGTGTGTCATGTGGGAAGAGGGAGATAAGAGAGTGACTTTAGGTGACATCACTGAGTTGTTTCTGGAGCAACATATAGATAATTTTAAAAGAACTATAAAAAGCTGTGAAGTGACAACTCAGGAATTGTAATTGAGTCCGTGAATTGTCTGTGAGTGAGCCAGCAGAGTAAATGTAATTTATTACTGTTCCTCTTGGGGGTTTTGAATCCATATTCGACAGCATTACACAGGTAGGTGAGAAGCAACAGTTGAAACAAATCAGTTCATATTATCTGCAAGGCAGATTGCAGCCTGCTCGTTCAGCTTGTGCTTTCAATTATACAAACACGAGCTGCATGAAATTGAAGCAGGGTAGTATTTAAAGTCATACTGACTTTAGTCTTTAATTATGCGTGCAGGTGAATGATGTGAGGAAGGTTGGGTTTGCTTTTCTCTACTTCCCTGTTTACAGTTTATGTCGTCAGTGTCTAGTGAAGTGGAGAACTGCATTACTAGTGGAAACTTAGAGTTTCCAACTATCATAAAGATGAGAGTGTGCTCACAGTAGACAAAATAGAAACACACTCCCTGGGCAATGCTCTGTGCCTCTGGTGGGGCTCAGCTGGAGTATGACCACAGTTTAATTTAAGGGGAGTCTGGCAACCCTTTGATGGGGCAAGTGCGTGGGCAAGTGGTGGGATTAGAAGAACACTAGTCTGCAACAAAGGCTGGACTTGGTCCTTTCTGCTTGCTCTCTAGACCTTGCCCAGGTGGTGTGCAAAGGCTTCCATATGGTCTGTCAGGCAGGCAAGGAGAAACGGACTTGTAGCTTTTTAGGAACTTGACTGTTGCCTTTATGTGGAGAATAAACGCTGCAGGGTCAGAAGTGTAGATGGAATTAATACATCAGTGTTCTTTTCTTTTAATGCAGACTTTAATTCTGTAAGTGCTGCTTCTGTTTTCTATGAATTGATGCTCAGACTGGGATTCAATGAGTTCTATGCCCAAGGTGGTGACTGGGGCTGGCTCATCTGCACCAACCTGGCCCAGATGGCTCCCAAGTGAGTACCCCTTTGGTAGAGCACTGCAGAGCTGTTTTATTCTGTGAGTAGTTATTTCTTGTGCACTTGTAAGCTCTTGTCCAAGTCCTCACGTGAGCAGTCTCTAATTTCTCTCTTTGCTGCTCAGCGTTAAGCAGTGATAAAAAATTACATACGTTAGTTTATATTATATACCTGTTCTTTCAAACAGTTGTGCAGTACTTTTGTAATGGTCCTGCTGAGGTCTGGGCTGGGATAAGTACTTGTAAGGAAAAAAAAAAAAAAAAAAAAAAAAAAGGAGGATTTGTGGCTTAGTGCCCAGGAGTGTGTGCTGATTACTGACTGCTGTCCCTTTGACTTGTCATTTTTGTGTGAAAAGCCACACTGGAAAGTACAGCTGAGGTCATGGTGTAATTAGCAGGGTGGAATTTAAGGGCATGCATTTTTGTTAATACCATTTTAAATGTTCGTGGTCACAGCACCAAGCCTGCCGGAGTTCAAGCAACATTTGGTCAACACTGTCAGGCACATGGTGTGATTTTTTTTGGCATTGTCCTGTGCAAGGCCAGGAGTTGGACTTCAGTGATCCTTGCGGGTCCCTTCCAAGTTGGGATATTCTATGATTCTCTGATTCTAAATGTAACAACTTTGAATCGCGTTTTATTTTCGTTAATTTGTGGGGCTTGTTCTGTTTTTCTTTTTAGCCACATGAAAGGTCTCCATTTAAATCTAGCCTCGGTTACGAAGGTGGGATTCACTCACGTGCTCTCCGTTCTGCTGGGCCGCTACTTTCCTGGGCTCTTCGGTTTCCAGGAGGAAGACGTCAGGAGGATGTTCCCCTTCTTGAAAAAAGGGCTCTACAGGATCCTGGTGGAGTCTGGCTACGCTCACATACAGGCTACAAAGCCGGATACTGTTGGTAAAACAAACAAGCCAAACCCCAACCTTTTGAGCTCAGAGTACTTAGTCTGTTCATTTTAGCTGTAGTTCTGTAGAAACAAAGTGTCCTGCCTAAAATATGCAGAAAATATATTTTCTTTTTCCTTTGAAGTGGGAAGGTTGGAGGTTTTAAAAGGTGAGCTCCTTTTCTCTATCCAAGTCAGCAAGGGTTGCTTATGGGTATATAGCATTACACTCCTGCATGCAGCAGCAGTGTATCTGCACATCAGAACTGAGCATGCTCTAAGTGCCACTGACCTCATTTCTAGTTTTCATAAATAAAATAGATTGTTTAATACTTTTCCACTTCTGCTGCCACTGGGGACTGTAATTCCATTTCAAATGCAGCCAGGCTGAGAGCGAAAAAGAGTTTCTTCTCAGAGAATGGATCACATTCAAATGATGTAAACTGTGAGAAGCTTTTAGCTGTCTCAGCACACAGTGTAACTTATTTATTATAGAGATAAGTAATACCTGAGAAGTAAAATCAAATTTTATTTTCACTCATTGTTCTGAATCACTTGCAGACTTTCAAGGGAAAAAAAAGTGTAGCTATGAATGTTCTTTCTAGATGAGCTAGTCACTCAGATTGCTCAACTGCTTTAAGTATCTGGGTATTAAGTGTTTCTATTTTAAAAACATCTTTTGTGACTGAATTGGACAACTGAGTCAGGAATACTGACTGCATTCTAGTTTAGTGCAGGACCAATTCACTCATGGATTTTATTAAAAACATAGCTAAGGAAAATATTTCCTAATGGTCTTCCATAAGCTCAGCTACAGAGGCAGGTATGTTCTTAAAATGTGTAGGCAAAATGATAACTTTATGGATTTAAAATAATTTTACTTCCACTGGGTTTTGGTTTCTAAAGCTTGCTAGTCTGTTGTGCTTTAGGAAAGAGGGGGAAGCTGACAGCCATGCTCCCTTTTTGGCTGATTCTTGTCCCTACCAGTAGTGTGTGGTCTGTCAGAGCAGACTCTGCAGACTGGGAACCAGCAGCCAGTTCATGCTTTGGGAGCCCGAGCATTCCTGCAATTCTGAGGACAAAGGAGAGAGGAATTCTCTGCAGTGGCAGGTTCCTGTAATCAGCCTGTAGGATCTGATTGATCCTGTAGGATCAATGTCAGTTTTCCCTACATCTAAACAGATGTGCTCCTCTTTACTCACAGGCTATTGCTTTTCTAGTTCAGCAGATCTGGGACGCGTGCTAAACAGAACTTTTTCAAACACTTGCTATTTCAGTTATCAGTATTAGTTGTTTCATAACGAGGATTTCAGTGTCGTGTTTAAATAGCAATTACTGATGAAATTGTGCCAGCTGCAGTGTTAGGCATCTTTTAGGAAGGTTCAGTTGCATGCGTGGAACTTCAAATATATTGCTGTTCCTTGGGAACAGCTTTTTCTTAGGTTTTACTGAGCAGCTGGGACAATTTATGGTCCCTGCATTTCACAGCACTAGGATGTGTGAGCAGAGTTCCAGGTGCAGGTGAGTTTTTTCTGTCCAAGCAAAACAACCTATAAAAGCTATATTAAGGCTTGTTCTACATGAAGGCAGTTGGTTATTGCTAGTTCAGAAGACAGACTTTTAGTCAAGTCTTGCTCTTCCTTAATGACTTTCTAATAATCCTTAAAATGTTTTTGCTGTTAGGTAATACTGCAAATCCTCCTGGGCATGTATAGGCATGTGGGGTTTGGCCCTGTAATACTGTTTAATACATGACAACTTCCAGATTAATGGAAGCAAACCCTACTTGGCACATAGAGCTTAATCTTATTAGCCTACAAGAAAAAATAAAAAAGCCAGCAGAAATCCAGTACTGTTACATCAGTTCAGGATTAAGTGGTTCCAACTCATTGCAATGTATTATTTATTTATTTAAGAACACAGCTGCTGGAAGACCTTTGTAAAGTTACATCTGCTGTATTGTAACAGGCTGCTTCTATAACAGTCTGAGTTCAGTAGCTGGATATCAGAATTTCAGTTAATTTTACCTCCTCCTTTGCAGGCTGTGGTTTGAATGACTCTCCTGTAGGACTGGCTGCATATATCCTGGAGAAGTTTTCTTCCTGGACTGATCTGGAATTCCAGAATTTGGAGGATGGAGGACTAGAGAGGTAAGCCTTTTCTCTTATGCCATTTTGGATGAGATGACTCAGCCCCGAGTCATAGCTAAAGAGGTTTGTCTGCTCGCCTGGCAGGGAGCCTGTGATGACCACAGATGGTGCAGGGCTCTACTGTAGCAGGCAGACAAGCAAATAGGCCATGGAGGCTGATGTATTCCCTTCCCACTTTGATCTCCTAGAAAAGAAATACACCCTGCAACTTCTGGATATTAAAACTGACTTAGGGGGAAGAATCTCATTAGGATACAAAATCCGAAAGTTTAACTTACATTAAGATGCTGGGAAACAGAACTCTGTATTTATTTTAATACTAACAATTAACTCTCTATGAATTTGCTTTGGATGGACTGGTTTTGCTTCCTCTACCTACCATTTGCTAATACAGGACCATTCTTAGGGTGCAGCAGAAATCCAAGATGAAATCCCATTTGAGAACTACCTGGCAGGAATGGAGTGAAGTGGCACGTTATGAAAAGGCCCATTTGAGTAGAATGTTTGCACTTCATACAACTAATGATTGTATATGGAACATGCACTGTTTACAGCACGTGTTGGTGTGTGGTGGCTCTGTTGAAGGCTCACGGCAGCATTTCACATCATCATTAATAAATGGCACAAGCTGTTCCATGTGCTATTCTGCTCCCACACTTCCAGTCTATGGACAGGATAGACAGCTATGCTGGAGCATAAGGTGCTTGTTGGAGTCTGCCTTCCATGTAGGAGTTAAAATGTCACTTCCCAGTTTGTGTGTGAAAGCCTTTAACATCCCTAGTTGGTCACTGACAGACGGAGGGGGAGTTGTACACTTCACCTCTACACTCTTAAACCAACTTAATTGGTCTTTTTCCTGTAACTTTTTGTCTTGCCACCAAACCAAAGTCAAGCCCCTACTAAAATAATGCAAATCAATGTTCAGTTCTAACTAAGCAATCTCTGGGCTTACCTATTCAGGAAGTTTAACCTGGATGATCTGCTCACCAATATCATGATCTACTGGGTGTCAGGCTGCATAGTGTCCTCAGTGCGTTTCTACAAAGAAAACTTTCAGAAGGGGATAGGCACACAGAAGCATGAAAAGTAAGTGTTGGTTTTTTCTCTGTAAATATTTTGCCCTGATTTTAATTTTATGGTTGCAGACAGATTGTTGCCTTATAGATGCTGCAGGTTTCTGAATGCTGAGGAAAAACACTGCTGTGTCACAACGTTCCTCTGCAGGACAGGCCTGGTAGTTGATGAACTGTGTTGTGCTTGGAAAACACAGTAATTACTTAGGAATCCTGAACCATCAGTAAGGACATCTGGCTGGAGGTGCTGCTTGAGGGCCTCCCATTCACGGTGTACCCATGTACTTCCAGATTTTATTTCAGCTACTAAATTAGCCTGTGACTGAGTCATGCGGTCAGTTTTGTTTAGTTTATTTGGTTTGTAGTTTTAGTACTTTTCTGGACGCACTTTGCCTATTTCTGCAAAAGTCTTAAGTCCTGCCTTTGGAAGCAACTTCAGCCTACTGACAAACTGGGTAAGTCAGAAGTCAGTAAGACTGATGTGCCTGCTCCACAGACACTAAAGACAGCAGCTTGGTTGCATATACTTGTTGTCAGCTTGAGTGTTAGTGAAAGCTTAAACCTGCCCTGAGGTATTTGCACCGACAGCTTACTGCTATGGTATTCATTTAGCTGTGAAATGATGCTCTCAGGAAGCTAATTCAGTTCTTGGAGCTGTAGTGGCTACACTTGGGGGCAATATCTTGCTCTGGTTCTGCCTACATGAGATGATTTATAAGAGCTTCTATGGGCCTGGAGGACAGAGCCTCAAAGGCTTGTGTAAAATTAGGCACTCTGATCTCAGGCTTCCAGGGGTTACATGCCCAACACTTTTTGTATATACATTTTAAAGTCTTGTCACTCCTGACAATGCAGCTTATGTGTATGAGACATTTAAACCTAGAAAATGTGGCTCTCCTTATAATGAGCACGCAGCATTCCACTTTCTAAGAGACTCTTGCCCTCAAACCTGTTTGCTTTCTTAGACTTCTTAATGCGCAGAATGATTTGTAGAGTGCATTTGTGCCACTTTTGTTGCCTAAAGCAAGAGCTACTTTACAGGCTAAAGTCTCACATTCAGAAGTGTTTCTTCTGAACTAGTCTAGATTTACTCTCTATTTTCTTCTCCCTTCCCCTTTGCAGCACTTTGAAGTAATTCTTCCCCTGCCTACCCTCTAGTTGTTCTGCCAGGTTCAACATGTTTGAGTTGTAATCTTCACTGTAAATCTCTTGAGCATGAGTGCAGCATGAAGAAATTTGCTGCCCACCACCTCCTAGAGCTCTCTTCTCCATTTCCATGCTTCTAACTCTCATGCCCTGGATCCCTTGAAAAATTGCTTTAATATAAATGTGTGCCAAAAAAAACCCTTTTTTTTTTTCTTCAGGAATTAAGGTGTTGTCTTCAGTTTTAGGATCTGGAAGTCAAGTTTTAATTGTCTAACCACAGTGTACCCAGCTGTTTAAGAACAACATTGTTGGGGACTTTTCACTTCTTGCAGATTTAAGTGTTTGAAAGAATAAAACTATTTTCTCTCCTCTCTCAGGCTCACAGTGCAAGTACCTACTGGCATTGCCTCCTTCCCTAATGAAATCATGCACACACCTCAGGCTTGGGCCCAGAAGAAATACACCAATATAGTTTCCTTCCATTTCATGCCTCGAGGTGGCCATTTCGCAGCTTTGGAGGAACCTGAACTTCTCGCTAAGGATATTCTGCAATTTGTGGGGAAAGTAGAGAAAGAGCAACTTTGGAAAAAGAAAAGGGAATAACTTCCCTGACAAACAGCAGGGTGGGTGATTACTTTTAGTTTAGCACATGTACAGGGCTTACTAAGTCTACTGTAATCCATGTAATTAGATCTTATTACTGATCAGACATGAGAGACAACAGCAAGAAAAATGCAGTATATCTCCATGAGATGCTGCCATGGGGACCCACTGATTTTGGGTTGGGGTTTGTTTTTCTTTTGTTCAGCTAGGCTAAGAAAGTAGCAGGAAGATTACTTGGCTATCTTCTAGAATGTGTTCTTTAGTATTCCTGACTCTTTGAGATTAAAATATAGACCTTACAACATAACTAACAGTTTAATTGTTATGAAAGGTTTTTTTTTTTTTTTTTTCATGGCAGCAGTAAAACTTGAGTTGCTGTAAGCATGGAGTTCCTCACATAAAGAATGGGGAGCAGCCTAGCAAGACCTAACTTGCATGAGTGCATCAGGTAATCAGCATCAATGATCTACCTTTAAACGAGCCCATTGCCTGCTGCTGGCTGCCTTTCTCTTCCAGCCTGAGCTGTTAAGCAGCTTCCTGGCTGTGAAGAAGCTCAACTCCTCTGTGCCAGGGCTCCTGGGATGGCACCATGCAAAGAGCAGCTGGAACACACAGGTGCCTGTAGGTCGGACCAAAAGGAGGGGCTGGGTAGGAGTAATTATAGCCCAAGCTACCTCTGCACTGAGTTTGTACTCGTAACTTAAATCATAGCCCAGGGTAAGCTCAACACACTGTGGTTTTGCACTGCTTTTGCAAGGCGTTGTAAATACTCTTACTGAAGAATAAAAATTTGATTAATTTGAAATAAAAAGAAACTCGCATTAAAAAATTTGAATAATTCTCGTGTGTTTGTTTTAAATTTTTAATAACTGAGATTTTTCTTGATACCAGCTAAGAGTAGCATCAGTTCAGAACCAACAATTCTGTTTTTGAAGACTTCACTTGCTTCCAGATTAGTAGTGAGCACTAATTCTGTGTCTATTTGTAAATGCTTTCATCAGTCAAAATATGCGTTCTTACTTGCAAAATATTGCGTGATTCAGTCCAGTCTGTTTTGAATAGTCAGGAAGAAAACACAGACTCATTCACTTTGCAGTAGACTCTGCTCAGAGAAGACCCATCCCCAAACTTGTTTCAGGTGCTGTATATCGAGAGAAAGTTGCTTATTCAGGAGAGATCAGCTCATCTCTGACAATGACATCTGTTTACAGGTACCACTACACACCCTCCTGCACAAGTCCTGATCTCTGACCATTTGGTTTTGCCTTTCCTCTGTGCCCTGTGGGGGCCTTGTATTTCAGAGCTGGAGACCATCCCCTCTCATCTTTAATGCACGTGCAGACATCTGCTGTGGTGAGAGGGAGCTCTGCCATACACTGATATAACTGAACACTTCCCCAGGGGCTGCTCAGTCACAGTGCAGATAAAGGAAGGGGAAGGAAGTTTGCTATGTGATACCTGCCAAACCAATTTTCAGATGTGAGGCGAAGGCTCAAAGCATTTTCTCTATCCCTTCTGGAGCAGATCTGCTTGAAGGGGCCCAGCCTCGATGAGAGAAGGCACATCAGGATTCTCTTTTGTGATCTTATGTTACAGCAGCTCATCCAGGCTCAGTCAGTCATCAGTGAGAGCTGGACAAGAAAACAACTGCCTGTAGAACCTTTCTATTTTTAAATATGCCTCTCAGTGCTCAGCACTCTGAGACAATGATAATGAACAGAGGCAGTACATGAGCATGTCCTTGCCCTGCTCTGCACACCAGGTAAGGGCACTTCAGCCAACTACAAACCTGAGCTGTCCACACTGTCAGTATAACTAGGTGTAGGGGATAGGCACCAAGGCACTTAAATCCGGCACAAAAATGAGTTTGATTAGCTACTGTCTCAGAAGAAAAAATCTGGACCTAAATGGTGTAGGCTTTAGAAGCTTAAAAATTATAACTAAACACCTGATATGCAGCAAAGTTTGTTCTGAATTCTTACACCACACTTCTCAAACCTTAAGCCCGTAGCTATCAGCATCTGTAGCTCTTCACCTGCTTACCTAAACTTAGATGCAAAGATACGGTGAAATACTATTACAGTGTGAGAAAGTATAAAATTCAGCTATGTTGCAGCTGTAAAACCTGCCATCAATTCCTCTCCCCTTTTCCAAATAATCCTCTGGTTTTAGCACAACAGCCACTCTCACCACCTGTAGTGCAAGGTTTGATACTAATGAAGTGTCTGTGGGCTAGTGATAGCATCTGCATCTCGTCCTGTAGCAAGCAACTCTCCTGAAAGCCTGTGATTTGGATTTGACAAGCACCTTGAGTGAATCCAGGTTCACTTCTGATACACTCTGGTGTTGGCTAACAGGCAGTTATTTGGTACAGATAATCAGAAATAGTTTTAACATTTCTGTTAGCAAGTAACTGCATATCAGGTTATTGCAATAGCAATATGCAGTACAAAAAGACTCCCTGCTCTGTTACAACTGTTCTTATTTATGTGAGCCAGCTGAGTACCTGCCATTCAGACAGCGACTTCTCTCTAACAAGGCCAAATGCGCTGCTGTTGGGCTGGCTCTGAGCTGTTTCTTGGCAATAAGGCTCTGAAAGAGTTGCTACAGCCTTCGAGAGAACCCAGGACCCAGTGACACTTTGACACTCAAAACATTTTTTTTGCTCCAGAGCAAATGGAAGCTTAGTGAAGCTCCCCATGCATTTATCCCACACTGAAAGCAGAAGTAGCTGACCCATATTCTGGTTTTTAATTACCCAGTTACAGCCCATGAAGAGTCTAGATAAGGGGTCTGGAACTATGGAGATGCCACTTAAAGTAAACAAGCTTGCACTCTGCCTCCCCAGCTGAAGTGCTTTGGGAAGTCTCTGCTTCTGGTATGGAAAAACACAAGTAAGGTCATAATCTTCTCATACAGCTCCCCCTACAACCAAATTGGACTTCTGATATTTAAACTACAAATCATAATGTTCTGAAAAATCCAAGCCACTGTATGCAGCCTTTGGACATCTTACACAACCACACAAGACAAGACTTCATGTACATTAAAGAAAAAAGTCAGGCATTACTCAAATTATAAATGAAAGAAATATGAATAGAAATCACACTTTCATATGGAAAGGAAGTTAAACCATCATTTAGTGAAAAATAGAGTCTGTTAAGCCTAGCATCAGCGTTAGCTCTAAATCCATGAGAGGCACTATTCATCACCACTGAGTCAGCTGCAATTGCTTAGGGGCAGGACTGGGGTTCAAGAGAGTCAATCAAATATAAATTCTGTTTTACAGCAGGTGCAATACATAATATGCATTAAATGAAGACATTTTTGTCAGAAAGAGGAATGGAAAAATCCTTCTAGATACTGTGGAAAGAGACAAGGAATAAATCCATATTGATTTCAGGGTAGCTTATTTTAAAACACTGAGAAATGATGCCACTTGTTTTACTTGCTGTAATAGCACTTCAAGGAACATAATTCACACTAAAACCGTCTTGCTAAGGATTAGTTTTCTTTCATGGAAGAAATATCCTGCGCAGCGCCAGACAGCCCTGATGGTGTTATGCCAGTGCTGGTAGAAGAATTAGCCCCATTACAATTGTCAGTTGTCTTCTGGAGAACAGTATTTATAAACAGATCTGTGCTGAGTGACAGCTCTTTCCCCTTGCTAGATGTAGCCCAAACATTAGTCTTTGAAATACCTTCCTGACTAGATTTAAAGATGCTGAGGACGCTCATGCTCTCTCTGTGTTTAAATAACTGAATGTCTGCAGTTTTGAGGATAAGATGAACAATAAAAGAGATTTAAATGATGAGATTCCATCTTCTTAAATGAAAGATAATCCTGCTTTGCAGCAGTAGTTCAAACCACTGCAGATGATCAGTGTGGAGGGAGCACAGCAGAGGGAAGAGGTGAACAGAAACACGAAACGACAAAACTACCCTCAAGCTCCTAGTACTGAGTCAAGGGTACCAACGTGACAAACATTAACTGCGTGTGAACAGTGACTCCTGGCTGCTTGAGCAGCACAGAGAGGTGCAAGGAGGGAAGCTGACTGCTCCACCTTGCCTGTGCAGGGGAACATCCTCCTGCCTCTCCCAGCAGCTGCCAGGAGCCCAGCAGTCCTGCCTGCCCTGCAAGGCCTCCTGTCCCCAGCCCAGCTGCCTGTCCATCGCAGCACCAGCAGCTGCCACCTGCTCTGGGCCCAGGAAGGGCCATGCTCTTAAGGCAGGCGAAAAGAGACGACATACCTTTAGCTTTGAAATTCCTGCCAGATCCTGACTTGCCCCCCGCTCTGGTATCCACTCCACAGCCAAGGCAAAAACAACTTTTGCCCATCCTGCTCATACTGGCTTCCTGATAATACCCTATCCTTCCTTCTTAACCTGATCCACCCAGCGTTCCTTCACTCCTACCTGTCCATTGCAGAAGGGAACATGGATGTGCCCCACCTGAGGCATTCAGATAAGTGATGCAGAGGGGAAAGGCCTAGCCCAACTAACATTGTTCCCACTGTGTCTGTATGGCATTCCTTGCTCAGGACGATTTCCTGAGCTTGGGTTATAGCTCTGCTCCAGCTGTGCCAGAGTAGTCCCACTCACTTTTGGACTGTGGCCATTGCTGCCTTGTAGGATCTCTTCTCTGCTCAGTAACCTTTCAACTTCCCTGAAGGGAGGAAAGTCTAAGAACAGCTTTATTTTCAGCAGTTCTTAAACTCTTTTGCAGCCAAGCCTGCATTGTTGGGGTGGTTTTGAATGCAAACACATTTGTACCTCTTGAATTCTAGGAATTCTTGTACAGACTCAAGGGAACTAAGGTCCACCCCTGCATTTTTGTCTCAATGGAAATTTTCTTGTTTCATTCCAAGTCTTTTGTGGCTGATAAAGCCTTTTGCAGTGATCAGAAGATACTCCTAATGTTTTAGAGAAACCAGAGACAAAGAAGGTTTCAGCAATATCTCACACAAACTAAGCACAAGAACCCACTGCAGGACACAGATGATGTAATTCTCCCAACTTCATGACTATGTCTTTTCCTTTTTGAAGATAAGTAACAGAAATGATTGCTTAAATGATTCCTCTTAAAGGTGCCCAATTGATTTAGTTCTCAATTTTTGCCCCTTTATCCCCATCAAATTCTGATTTCTCATCTCAGAAGGGAATGAATTTTTCCTATTTTATGAACATTTCTGAAGTTACAGATGTCAAATATAAAAGAATAAGAAAACCCTACTTCATTCTCTAAATCTAGAATCCTGTCATAAAAAAATTCAATGCCTGCAACCAAATTATGGTACTTAGCAATTCTTTAAATCACTTCTTTTTCCATTTTCGTCTATGGAGATAGCTGCTGGTTTTATTTCTCTATGTCTATGGATGGAGGGAAAAATACCAATAATTTGCCTTAGGAAAAAAACCCTATTTAGAATTAAAAATAAGTTTTGACATGGAACATCTTCACTTGAAAGAAGCAACTTGGTGCTTTACATTTCAGGAGAGCAGGCTATAAAAAAGCTAATCAGTCTGAAAAGCCAAGTATAAACCACCACCAAACGCATGAAACATCTTCATACAGAAGGGAGGCGAGCTGTGTACAAAAATACATCTCTTACATTCCCTCAGCTCTCAGTCTTCCTCCTGTACTGCAGCTTTTTTTAAAGATGTCAGTAAACATCTGAGAAGCACAACAGATAAATACCTTTCAAAACCAGTCACTAACTTCCATCACAAACTTTTGCCCTTTTGTGTCACTACACAAAAATGGGAGGTTCACAACCAAACAGCAGTAATGATACGAGACAGCAACAAATTCTGGCTCCTGTTTTATTCAGGAGTACCTTATGACATTCCATACATTGGACTTCCAGAACTCTATCTTCAACATCACTTTTGAGAGGAGTACCTTCATTAATTATTAACCAGCACTTAGTTAACCACTGAGTCTAGGAGCAGATACAAAAATTTCCTCCTCTCCTTAGCTCTTTATGGTTCCATTTCCACTTGAATATCACACATAAATCTAGGACAGAACATTCAAGGGTATCAGATCTTGAAACCATTGTCCTGTGACTTCTCAGAAAAAGCTATTTTATTTCAAGATCTAAACTTAACCATCAGTTTACAGTCTGGAAGATAAAAAGTGTTTTAATGCCCTAAAACAACACTATCCTTCTGTGCTACATGTATCACATATCATTTCCCTAAGATGTGATAGATAAGATAGGATGAAGAGCAGAAACTTTTTACCAATAGACATTTCCAAACCACAACTTTAATGGAAAGAGAACTCCATCCTGAATTGAAGCTGGAAATACATTTAGCTCATTAAATTAGTGAAGTTCTTACTTAACACACAGAACATTACTTTCCACTAGCCATAAAAGTTGAAAGTCATGAGGTGGGACTTTGAATCCATTCAAAAGTGAGAAGATCAGATTCATGTTACACTGGAACACACCTGGGAAGGCAGGAAATAAGTTGCTACAGAAGGGAAGAAATCCCCCTCCAGGAAAGCAACCAGGAATCCAGAGTCAACCTGTAATGGAGGCTGCAGGCTCTTGGTTGGAAGAGATTAGTAATGGAGGCACACTGAATCGGGAGAAGCAGGTTCTTATACTACACCAGTTAACTTGTGGGGCCACATTCATTGTTTCATCAAAAGAATTTAAAGCTAACTATGGTACATACTCTAAAAAGACAGCTGATCTTGATATATATTCTCCTCAAGCTACAAATGGTTAGACTCCTCTGCCAAAGTAAGATGAGCACAGAAAAGAAGTTGCATTTTCTGCAGTTGAGATGCTATGTTCTAACCAACAGGATGCGTGATACAAAGCAAGAACAAGGAGTTAACCCAAGAACCGAAAAGTAAAGGGAAAAATGTTCCATTATAATGACCCAATTTTCAGTCTCGCCACTTTGGTCGTTTCCTTTCTGTTTTTATCCATCAGACAGCTGGCCTCAGAAAGAAAAAACCCCAAATTCTACACCTCTGAAATATCTGAAACAGGCACTTGCAGCTGTTGCAGACAGGTGACAAACAGAATCATTTAAGACGTTTGTCTAGATAAGACAGAGAAGGAATTTGCAAGACCACTTTAAGAAAATAAGACACATGACCCTGGCCATCATCTGGAATTGAAATTGCGTATTTCCTTATATTGTTGCAGTTTAGAGACAATAAAGTGCCTTTTCTAAAGCGCCTCTTCTAAAGTGCCTACTCAACAGACCGGGCTTTATGTTAGTGACTGAAAAAGATCCCTCCTCCCCAAACCTTCCCATGCCTCTCTCACCTCACTTTTGCTAAGGCCCAGGAGAAAACTCTGTGGGGTCCATAGCTTCTAAGACAAGCCCACCTTCTTGAAGACGAGAACAGTAAAAGGCTTCCAAACACTCATAAACAAATTATTCGTAGAACAACACAAGAAAAGCTTTCAGTTGTGCTGCCAGCATCTGCGGGTAAGCAGAGCTGGGAACTGGATTTCTGTGAAGAGACAGAAAGAACATCGTCTAGTGCTACACCAGAGCACTTGGAAACTTAGCCAGCACAAAGATCTGCTTTTGGCTCAGGATATGGGAAAAGCCCAAAGGAAAACAAAGCATGAACATGTGCACCTAATGCAAATGAGAAATTGCAATAATTTGGGTGTTGAGGATGTGTTGTAACAGGGTTGGAGGTGAGCCAGGTTGGCCTCGCATACAGAATAAGCTCTAACTGGCACAGAGCTCCGTATAGCTAAACAAGCCAAGGCTTTTGAGTCTCAGCATTACCATGTCGCATTTCTTCCACTATAGAAGAAATTCATCTTCACTGAAGTCTTTGCAGAAGTGTATTGAATTGGACAATATCAAATGAGCTCCATTCTTCAAGCTGTCAGAGGTTGCCCCCTCAGTTGTGTCACAGAGTTTCACAGACTATGCTGCAGGGCTGATTCATGCTTGAGTGTCAGACTTGCCCGGGATTCCTGCTCCCCAGGAGCACTGCTGGTGGCGGCTGCTAAAATGCAGGAAGGACTTAGCAAGGAGCGGGGTGGGGGAGGCGTTGTTCCAACTGAGCAATGCAAGGCAAGCAGCAGGCGCTGGATCCCAACAAATATGGCTTCTGGGAGCTACAATCAGTAACTCCAGCTGGGCCATTTGCTTAGGCTTCCTGCCAAAAGGTTTATAAAAAGAACAGTAAAGAATGTGCCATGGCTTTAAATATGAATTTCAAATACAGTGCAGCCAATATTCACATTTGTTGAGGCTTCCATCCCTCAGCTTTTCTCTAAGGCTCAGTAAGGAATGCAAGGAGTTTCTTGGGCTGATTTAATTTTATCGTCCACCAGATATCCACCAGTATGAAGGAATGAATTAGAGCCAGTGCAGTTTCCTAATTACTTCCAGCTCTCAGAGAGAGACCCAGAAGGTACTAGGGAAGCAAGCACAACACAGCAAAGATGATAAACCAGCCTCTAATTTGTGTTGCTCTACACTGAGATGTGATAATTTAGTAATAAGTGACCCCAGCCTTTTCTCCAACTGGTGCATGTCCTAATATCATAGACACTTCTATGAGTTTAACTGTAATATAGTACAGTGGCAAACAAGAATGGCTGCTACATGATAAGTGAAATATGCAGGTGGTTTTCCCATCAGACACAAGAACTGGTTCCTCAAATGCCAACAGTGATTATTTAGCAAGATGTAACTTTCCATTACCTAGCAGGTTTTCCATATTCTATATCCCAAGTGCCTTAGCATGACTGGAGGTGGGTTTATTCAAGTTCATAGGAGAGCCTGTACTGAACTCGTGCCAGCCACGAGGAGCTTCATTATCACAAAAAGGAAATCAAATCATTCAAGGAGCTTTTGTCCTCAATATAACACATAGAACCTCACAGAGAATACCAAAAGTCATTCGTTCCAAAAAGTAAGTTATATCACAGAGTATAAAAATCCAACAGTGTCAGCAAAGTAAACAGGTCAAGTGTGGTAGCTGAATCATTTATTTGTTTCCTCAATTAGTACACACACAAGCACCCACTGCTGCTGCAGACAGCTGTATGAGACGGGGTACTGCAGCTAGAAATGAGATGGAACAATCACAGGCTTCTGATCTAATTAACACAATGCGCTGCCTCTTCCTTCTGACCTCGCATCTGTATGAGAAACTCCGAGCCGAGTAAAGAATGTGGAGTCTGTTGGGTTTTTTTCTTGGTTTGAATATCAACCTTGAATGGCAATGTGCATCCAAGGTACACACCATCTCTACTAGCATCATGATTGCTAAAAATTAAAAGGCACACTCACATGCCCAATCCCCCAACTAAAATGCACCACTGAAGCGAGAGTATAAAGTAGTCTGACACAAATCCACGATCCCCACTAAACAAGGATCCTCAGTTGCCTTCTAACAACCAGGAGCTATGTGTACCTTCAGCTAACAAGATGGGCTTGTCATCAGGGGGATTGGAGCTCTGCAGGGTCCTTCTTCTAGTGAGGCAGGTCTCATGCTCAGCATTTGTCCAGAGTGCTGGTCTCAGGAAGCTGGAGCCAGTTCTGCAAGACACCAAACATCTGCACGCTCTTATTTATGGCACAAACTCTCCTTCAGTCTCACGAAGGAAAGATGTTGCTGCTTCACAAACATGCTAGAAAAGGTCAAGTTCAAGAACTAACAGTTTAACAACAAGCAGGCAAACAGAGGGCTTGCCAGGGTCAAAACCTTCTCTTACAGAAAGGTCACCAAGATTCATCCCCTAGAGAAATTTAAAAGGATTCACATTTCTCATGGGATGAACTGTCATTCTAAGGCTCGTGGCAGAGCTTTTATGAACAGTTCATAACCAAGCTGTGAGGCAGATAGCAAAAAGACTGTTTCAACACACAGAGAAAAGAATAAATAAATCAAGACAAGCCTGAATTTTTTCTGAACTTGGTGTTTTATTGCTCAGTGAGTATTAGTTACACTTTGACACATTGCACTTTAGAATAAATTGGCACCTACGACATAATTTAAAAACCTAGTATCTTACAACTCATATATAATTGCCAGTATAGAGAAAACCCAGAGATCTGTCATTCTGACCCAAGATTAAAAGAAAGATAAAATGTTTACATCCTTTACTGTTGGCAGGTGAACTTGCATTGTGGAAGGCCCTTAAAAATAGTGAAGAGAAACTAACAACCTAAATGCCCTCCAAAAAAATACATAAAAACAGTATCAGATAAATCAATCCCTTCTTTACACCATTTTTTTTGCTTTGGTACTTTTAGTACCCAAGTGCACAGTAATTCCCTCATCTCTTTCAAGGAAAAAAAGTAACACGCTCAAGTCTATGCTGACTACTTTGGGTGACAAGAGGAGAGACTCCCACACACCATTCTCAGCGCCCATGCAAACAGCATTTTCATCAAAAGTGACATTGTCTCAGGATTTAACACATCTCAAGAGGTTTATAAATAATAAATGCTGGGGTTTTAAAAAAAAAAAAAGTAAGAATTACTTTGAATAAATAAATGACAGCTGTAATAGCTGCATTTGCTTTGGTGACCAGTTATCTATATGCAGCATAAGTTATTTTCATAAGGCAAGTGATGAGATAGCATAAGTGAAGTCCCTGAGGATCAGCATCTCCGCGTTCAACACATTTGTTTCACAACACGTGTAGACGGTCTGGAAAACAATCAGTCCCAAGGCATCTGCTTTTTAATCTCTGAGCACAGCTGCAGACCACACAATGAATTATTTCTGTACCTCTTCTGCAGGCAGGAATACGTAAATAAAACAGAATACTTAGTAGGTGGTGGCAGTGGATCAGTTCTCCTAAACCTGGACCAAGTGCTCCACCTTGTGTTAGTCCTCGGCACTCAAAGCGAACTCCTCGATGCCTGCTCGATAAGTGCAGGTCCAGCAGAATAGCTTATGTCTCCTTCTGCCTCGGAACAAGTGTTGTCCATGGTGCCATATGACTGCTGCTCCCTGTGGGCAAGCACCGTCCTTTCTGTAGGGTGAGGACGCAAAACTTGGGGGACGTACATCTGAAATCACAAGCGTTAAGGATTTTAGTCGTCTCTCAAATTATAATGCTGGGATAATTCACCCAGGGTAACTTTTCCCCTTGACACTCTTCTTTTCATTCTTTTCCCATTCTTCACTTTAACACCTGGGGCCTTTTGCACCCCGATGGAGGATTCCTGGTGCAACACTCACCTGCACTTGAGGACTGTGGCACAAAGGCCTTTCCGTCTACCACAGTCCTACATCCTTTTCAGTGACAGGGTAAGCAAGACCTGCTACATGTCACAACTTTCAAAAATCAAAGCAGTGGCAACTGACTGCATTTGGCAGCTGTCCAGATGTGAGGCTCTGTCTGGTGCAAGGCACAGAACACAGCATACAGAGCTGCTGGAAGGAGCACGTCTCAACTACTCCTAAAATATCAGACGAAGGTACTTCTGGAACACCACCTGGGAACAGTCAAGGGGCCCAGCTGCAGAACTCTCAGGTCCCACATGCATATGGGAAAACACACAGTCCATTCAGCCTTATATGTCCTACATAAGCTCTTTGGTAAGCAGGGTGAGCAATTAAGTTTTTCTAGGAAATATAAGAGAATATTAGTAACTCTTAGCTTCTTACAGAAGATGTTGGGACGGCTGGTATATCTGGGTCACTTCCTTTATCACTTTGTGTGTCTTCTATCTGTAACCAGCAACAGGTGGAGAAAGGAAGAGAGAGACAATATCAAATTAGTGAGAGAAAGCAATACACAGAGATCATAAGTACCTAAAAACCTGCACAGACAGATCAGTGCTGGTACTCTCTCCTCCAATCCTCCTACTGAGAATCATAGAATGGTTTGATTTGGAAAGGACCTTAAAGACCATCCATTTCCAACTTCTCAGCCGTGGGCAGGAACATCTTCCACTAGACCAGGTTGCTCAAAGCCCTGTCCAACCTGGCCAGGAACAATTCCAGGATGGGGCATTCACAGCTTCTCTGGGCAACCCGTTCCAGTGTCTCACCACCTCACAGAAGAGGATTTCTTCTTAATATCTAATCCAAACCTACCCTCTTTCAGTTTGAACCCAATCCCCTTTGTCCTGTCACTACATGCTCTTGAGCATAATCTCTCTCCATCTTCCCTGTAGGCTCCTTCAGGTACTGGAAGACCACAATTAGGTCACACCAAAGCCTTCTTTTTTCCAGGTTGTGAGCCTTTCCCAAGTCTGTGAACCTTTCCTCATAGGAGAGGTGCTCCATCCCTCTTATCAGCTTGGTGGCCTCCTCTGGACTCACTGCGACAGGTCCATGTCCTTCCTGTGCTGGGGTCCCCAGAGCTGCAGAGCGGAGCAGAGGGGCAGAATCACCTCCCTTGCCCTGCTCCTCCCACCACACTGCTTTGGATGCAGCCCAAGACACCTCCATGCTTCTCTTTGCTCTCAAATTCAGTTCCTGCAGACACTGACAGACTTTCCACTGTGCTAAGCAGCCCACCTCTACCACAAGCCCTCTTTAGCCATCTTACCAGATGGACCTTTGTGAACAGACACTGCCAGACAGAAGGCATGGACAACCCAGCAGGAACAGCTGGTGCTACCTCGAGCACAGAGGTAGGTGCTGAAAGGCACCAGGTATCCATCACTTACCTTATAATTCAGTGGACTCAGGTACTTGAAACAGCCAAAACAAGTGTAAGCCAAGCAAATAACAATTGTGATGTTGACAACGAGGAAGGTAAACATGGTTGTAGGTGCTTTAAAGCCTAGAAAAAATATCCAAAGAATACAATATAAAAATATGTAACAGAAAAAAACCAACAAACCCAAAAGAAACCTGTATTTATCCTCCCCATTTTCAGAAGATTCATGGGGTTTTTTTGTCCTTATAGGGCTGGGCAGCCCACTTCCAGCCATAAACAGGAGAACCTCACTATGCATGAAGCTCCTTGGCTGGTAAAACTGCCAAGCAAGATGTTCTCCCAGCCTTCTTCGAGGCCAAGAAAGGTTACTGCAATACTTGAATGATAAACAAGACTCAGAGCAATTTTTCTCCTCCTCTCTCAGCGATCCATTCTGGACCCACTTCTAAAATACTTTCCTAAATGATCTGTGAAATGTAATATTAATTACATTTATTAATAATGATGACAGCACCGAACTGGATGGCTTGCAAACAGCTCAAAGGGTTGGGGGAAAGAACCAAAATGATCTTGGTAGATAAGACCACCCCACCTGCTTTCAAGGATCAAAACAAATAACAAAGAGCAACATAATGAATGTATGTATGTATGTATGTAGAAAACTGCAAATAACTACAATCTGGAAAGAAAAATGAAATGTGGGTATGAGGGATTACAATCCTGTAGTGCTGCAGAATACAACTAATGATTACAAGCTGGAAAGCAGTCAACAGTGTGATGCCATCACAGAACATGGGAAGAGAAGAAAATGAAAACAAACAAACAAACCAAACAATAACCCTCCAAAAACTCACAAACAAAACAAAAAAACCCCACACCACCAACAAAAACCAAACAAAAACACCAAAAAGACCCCACAAGTCTCTAGTACCTATACAAAATAATTTGGTGCTACTGAGCCTTCAACTTGAGCAGCCTTGCCTATAATAAAATATGGACAGAATTGGGAAGAATCCAAAGAAAATGAACAAGAGAAGAAATATGAACTAAACTGAAAGGTAAGTTTCAGTTCAGAGACACTGCAAAAAAACTATAGGAAGGGGCATGTTTGCAGACTCTAATATGGAAAAAGTTACAATGATTACAGTGACTTCTTATTCTCCAGATTCACTATGGAAATATTCTGAAAAAATTAATCTCATTTTGCATCAAAGATTACTTGAATAAGATATTAGGGAAAAATAAACACCACCATGAAACCTAGCTGTTTCCAAGATTCTTCAGTCAAAAGAGACCACACCAAGCCTCAAACATTTTTGTGGTAACCCCAGCATGTGCAGTGAACACAGAACAGACAAGTTTTACATTTCAGCAGGCTATATAAGCCCTGCACAGATCTGTTCACAAGGGGAAAAACACCATGCACACAAGAAAAATCATAATCGAAAAAAACCTACAAAGAAGTCACTCTTCAAGCCAAAAACGGAAGTGAAAAAGCCTCCCTATAGGTATTCTGGAGTGTCCTTCAGAGGAGGTTGCTTTTATAAGCATAGGTAACACCAGTATTTACCAGCTGGTGAGGCATGTCTACACCAAAGCCAACATACAGTGCGAACTACAAGGCAAATAGCAGAGATTAGGGAAGAAAACGTCTCCAAGATCAGGTTTTCCTGCCCCAGGAGACAGGGGTTGAACTGCAGATAGCACTGTTGCCTCCTTTGTTGTGAGAGGTCCAGTGGTGCTGCAGGTGCTGGATGGACAGATGGATGAATGGATGGAGGGAATGAGAACCAAGGAAGAAAAGAGTAACTGAGAAGGAAATAGATGACATCAGTAGAGCCTATCACCTTCTGTATGCAGTCAAGTGGTATTTGATCTTGACTAAGAACTGGGAGAAGGGTCTTTCCAGCCCCATGTTAGTATCAGGAGTAAGAAAACAGAGTATTATCACTGGACTCTGAAGCTAGACTGAAACACCCATATCAGGCAAACTATAAAAGTTAATGACTAAGCAGCCAAGCTCTACACCATAAACTGATCTATTTTGCAGATAAGGAAGCAGAGCACTCTTACCCTTCCTTCCTTCTTTCTCTTTCACACAAGAATCAGCAACAAAAGCAATGGCAATGAAATAAAAATCTCAAGTTCCTACCTCTCAGACTGCCCTGTACATTCACAAAGCACTGAACAACATCCTGTAAACAGGATCTTCTACACTGACCAAGGCAAAAGTGATAATCCAGACTGTATTTTCCATTATTAAGGTGTGTGACAAATGATGGGTTTACCATAGATGCAGAACTAGAAAACATTATTATAAAGATTTAATTTTTACCACGCCAGGATTTCCTTCATTATAATTAGAGGTGCATCAATTGCTGTGTGTTTGCAGTTGATTTTTCTAAAGCATGCTCTAGAAATTCTCCTGTCAGGGGACACAGATTTGTTGGTCTTCCTGGTTTCAAAGGCAGCTTTCAAAACAAGGGAAAAAACAAGCTCTCAAACATACCAGGAATGCAGGAACATCTGCTCAAACCCAAGGACAGCCTGAAGCAATAGCTCCAAACGACTCTCACATCCACAGGGAGCTTTCCCTATAGCTTCACCTATCCCTGAAGTTAGATGATAGCCTGCCAACAATACCTTTCTGACTACTGGTATGCTAGAAAAACACAATGCATGGTCATTTGTCATCAGGGCACAATGCAGTTAGATATCAGGAACTTCCTTCCCAAGAAGGGAAATTCAAGTTCTTCCAGCACCACTGATATCCCTGTTTCATGCCAAATGCTTCCTCCTGTACCATGGATAAAAAGCCATAAGCTGTCTCCTACCTCCTCTGACATTAAAGCTGTTAATACACCACAGCCAATAAAATCAATGCCAAGTATTTGCAAAATACAGAATGATCCTATTTTTACAATAAACTTCACACAAAACACAAAGCTTTAAACTACAATATGGGGAAAAGAGTCACCATCTCACTGCAGTCTTCCCTGTAAAGTTTGATGGATGACTGTATGACTAGCAAGAGGGAAAACAAAATGCTAAAATGTTGGCTAAGTGATGCAGTTGTACAGCTGAGGCAGTAGCCAATTTGCACAGGGCAAATTAAACTTATGCACAGGTATAAGTAGAACAAATACAAGCATTGAAGCCAGAGGCCGTCCTACTACAAAGAGCTAATTCTGAATAGATTTTTTGGTTTGTCTAATGATTTTTACAGTCTGTCACTCCAAAGCCCAACTGGCCAAGTCAAACTCTGCAGATTTAAGGAATCTCCTGTAAACTGAAGAAACATGGAGCTCTGCGCTAACAGTTTAAGTTAACATATCAGCCATCTCCACCAAAGGATCTTATGCAAACCTTGTACAGTGCAGTGCCACAGGTAACACCACGAATTCCCCTTTATGGAAGCAAAAAGAAAAGCCCAGAAAGCTTCTGAAACTGCACGCCTAATTTAGGGAGGCTGGCAAGAGAGCTGGGAGCAGCTTGTAGGTGGAGAAAGGTAATACTTACCTAGCCGCAAAAATGAATAAAAATAGAGCCAGAAAAGGCAGAGGATTGGAGCTGCAAGGGCCTGATTCACAGCTGCAAAGTGCATCTTCTTCTCCAGCTTGGCAGGGAGATACGCGTAGTAAAGGTTATGGCGGTCAACCATGTGCTTCAGGAGTATGTATATTAAACCTGGACGGGAAAATGGGAGAGCCAGGAAAAGGTTGTTGGAAACTTCACAAAAAGCAGCAATTCTGTGAGGAGATCTACACTAACCAAGTGACGGAAAATACAAATACCAGTGGTGGATACAGCCCAAATACGAATGGGGTACAGCTGCATGACAGCACCTGCTCCTCAGGTTGTTGCATCCCCATCCCTTCCCTCTCCACACACTTCCCTGTGATGCCTCTTGCGCTCCTGGGGAGAACCCAGAGCTCCTTCCTAGTGCTGGCACATGAGGCCAAGCCAGTAGGGAAGACTTGTTAACTCCTCTACTGCTGTACTGGTAAGGAAGAAAGGTCTGACAGTGGCTTACCTAGCCACTCAGCCTTCAGCACTTTCAAGTCAGTTATTTCTTATCCCAAAAAACAGCCAGCAACTGCTGTGGCAGCTATGAATTGCAACAGCTCTGGTATGCAGTAGCACATTCAGATATTTACAACTGCACACAAAATGAAATGTAAGTAAATATCAATTACATTGTTACATAAAAATTGGCCACATTCTCCCAATAATAAGGTTGTTGATTAAACCAGTTCTGAACAATATCTAATTTAGCTAATTATCTTGTATCTAGCTCTGCGAAGTTTTGAATTAGAAAACAAAAATACAAACTATATAAAATTATTTAGTACTATTTATGTCTGATAAACAGATCTCAAGTGGAAATATCTGTAGCTGTTGAAACGATTCTTTATATGTAATTCTTATGGTAGTCTATAATCTCTGTGAATGAAAGATGAACAAAAATAAGACGTAGCTCATGTCACAGTCACTGAAGATGGACAACTCTAGATGAGTTCTAGACAGATTGCTAAGTCTCTTGCATACCCATACAGCATTTAATGGTTGATACAGGAAGGAGGAGGTAATCAAAGCAGATATGTAGGCAATGAGGCAGAAATGTTGTTTCATTCATGGGACAGAGATAAACCAACCAAGATAGAACAACTAGAAAAAGGAGGTTTGTGACTTGGATCTGGAGACCTTCTCAAGGTCCTATGGGACTGTAGCACCATCCACACCACAGGGCAGCTGTGATCCACCCACATGCCCTGAATCCTGAGTTAACTGCTTCTCCAAGCCAAGATATCTACCAGAGTGTACAGCATGTCCTTTTTGGTTAAAGGGCAGCTATGGGGTTCACCCAGCAAGTTGTTAGGTCACGTCCCCGTGGTCAGCACCACGGATCATACAGCTGTCCATAGCACAGTGATGACCACAGCCCCTTTTCTCATTCAGGACGTGGGATTTCAGATAAATGGTTTGCAACACTGAGGAGCTGCAGTAGGGGAAAGGACAGGTAGCTTTCTAGTCTGTTGCTGCTGGGCCAACACACTTATTTTTGTGTATTGGTCCAGCTGTGATGTACAGACATCAGGCAAACTTTAGGACAAAAGTCTAAAGGATTTGGGGATCAGAATGTCTTGAGTCAAGTTGGTGTGTTTAGAGTGGACTCCCAGACTGGGTACCCTCTGCAGGTTGCTTCTCCCAGACCTCAAGAACCCAGAGCTAAAAATAATCCACTCATCCCCAAACCTACCTAAACTCCTAAATTTAGCCAGTAAAAACACTATCAGAGCCAATATATTCAAATTTGAGAAATAAAATAAGCATTAAATACACTCTCAACTTCTAAAGAGTTATGTAATTCACCATCTTCTGCACTCTTTTTCCACAAGAAAGGAAGTCAACTTGGATCCAAGTCCTAAGTATTATCAGTATTTGAACTGGAATAAGAATGCAGAGCTGGGCCTTCCAAAACTCCCACATGCCCCATCTCACTCCCACAGCTCACCATAAAAAAACTTACCAAATGGGACAATGATGGGACACGTGATGCTATAGGCCATGATGACAGTGAACACACACAGCATCCAGGCATACATTGCTCCAAATTCATATTCAAAAGCTTGTTGCTAGGAACAAAAACAAAACACCCAAAACTCTCAAGTCATCCATCAATGTGTCAGGAGTTAAGAATAGATTCACCAACACAACAATTCACCTTCACTTATTCTCCTTCTGCAAGAGATCAGTTATTTCCCTAAGAGGCATAAATTACATAATAAGATGAAGTATTATGCATTTTAAGTATCTGTACATACAGAAAAGATGCTGCTTCTTCCGTTGTCTTAAAGTAATTCCTCAGGGAATCTGTTTGCATCTACAAGAAGCAACTCCTTAAAACCACAAGGCAGAAAATAATAGTGCCAAACTCAGAACCTTCATCTCACTGCAGATTCCATTGAAACTGTACTGTTCCTTGTGTTGGCTTCTGCAGCAGGGAAAGCTCAAGGCTTTGGTGCGGTAGTATTCCCATTTTTTCCTCTTGGGATAAGGAAACCAGTGTAAGCCATTTCAACCAGAGAGAGGGGTAACATGGAATAGAAATGAATGTTTAAAAGAATCTTTTAAAAATGGAACCCACCAATCCATTAAAAAAAAAAAAAAACAAGGAAAAAAAAAACAAGGAAAAAAAAAAAACAAGGAAAAAAACAAGGAAAAAAAAACCCACACAAAAAAAAAACCCAACAAGGAAATAAGAAGTACAGGGGCAGCTGTATATAGGTTTAAGTTCCCATTGTAACACCTGGAATTTCAAGTTGCAAGATGACACATCACCTGGAAGTGAAAGTCCACCACTTAAAATGGAATATAGGCAATAAGTATTTAGTTTGGTAGGTGTATTTTCAGATAAAGGTTGTACACACCTGTGGGCTGACAAAAGAAACTAACTATAGACGGATTTGAAATAAAAACCTCCCTGAAGTTTAGACTATAAGATAAAATCAGAATCATCTATAAAATCCAAATCATAAGCTCTGACTTAGGGCTATGAAGAGAATAATATCTGAAGTTCAGAGCTCAGGTTTTGATTTTTGATTTGAATAAATACCTCCCCATTATCTGTACTGTAAATGAAGAGAATATGAACCTGTCATGGATAAGCAAAACAAAGGTCAAAAAACCCCGAACAACTGTCAGGAGATGAGAATTAATGTTATGAAGGCTGGGGGCTCCCACTGTTTCTGATCAGGATCAAGCATTTAATTTTGTCTGGCTGTGGCAGGGCTGTCATACCTGTTTAATATTTTTCCTTTCTGCTGTGGACTTGGCCATGATCATGCGGATGGTGTACAGGATGAGGCCCGGCAGGCGCAGCAGCTCCATCCCGTTGCCAACGAAAGCAGAGGCAATGACATAGTTCACAAAGAAGGCTCCCTGGTCAGGAAGAAAGACACATCTGCAAGGAAAGACATTAGGCACTGACTGGAAAGCAGACAAGCAAATATAGCATGTATGCAACGGATCCCTAAGCACTAGACAGCATAGGAAGTGGCTAGAAGACTTCTGATAATCTTGTTGGGAAAGAGTACTGCACAGCTATAAATACAGTGAGTGCAGTATGCAGGATCCTGGCTGAGTTGCAGTTCAGGTGAGGAATAAACTGTTCCCAAAAAGATTTAGCAGTCTGATGGGTGGCTGATAACAGACAGGAGCATCATTTGATGTCTGCAACAGCAACCTGACACAAGAGGAGATAAGACTGCAATAGAATAATTGTCTCTCCTAACTTAGCCTCTCCTAATTGTCTTCCTGTTACTGATTTTGAAACAGCATTTGGAAACCTATGTCCTAATAACTGCATTCTATTCTTTCCCTCCAGCCACAGCCACAAGAGCTTAAAATAACCAGTATCTGCAAATTCTCAGTGCTGGTGTAAAAACATACATGTTTATTAAAATCAAGAGTCACTGGACTTCAGAAAGAGAACTGCTGCAGCTATTTGGTCTTGCTGTAATCCTTGGGAAGATCTCCTGTCCATGATATGCAAGAATGTTCAGTATATTTTCTGGTCCCCTCTCACTTGCCTCACACCATCCCATCCTTTCTTGTCACCTACTAAATTTGTGAAGTTTTGGGAAAATAACTGTCTGTTTACTGAAAGTTTGCATACATTAGCTAGCAGGGAAAAAGTATGGATTTTTGGGTAACAAAATCACTTGCATTCTCTTCCCCTTGTTCAGAAGCTCAGCATCATCCCACAGAGTAGCAACCCTGAGCAAATCTGAATAAACACTAACCAAGGCTAGTCAACAGCAAAAAAAAAATTAAAACTCCTAAGTATTTCTTTAGCAAAGAATTGCTAATACTTACTCCAGCCTAACTGCAGAATCAGATGATTCTCTGTCAAACAGCCAGCGGAAAAAAAAATCAAGGCTGAAAGAAAGATGATTAATATAATTCAGTTTCTAACAACTTAACACTGTGTAAAATTGCTTCTCTTTTTAAGTAGTTAAAATCAAGATAGTGGATAGAGAGAATTTAATCAAATCATCTGAACACTACTTTAGCTTTATCACAGTTACTGATTGCTAGAGATAAGAAAAAAGATACAGAATCAAACAGAACAGAAACATCTACTTCATACTAAAGTTTTAATAATTCTTTTTTAGCAATTATTTTACAGATAGGACACATACATGTCAGCCGGTTAGCCAGGGAAACAGGCAAATACTGTAGAGGTGGAAAGAAAAGGACAACTCTAACTCAAAGACACAGATCAGGAAACTGGGCTCTCAACTATTATGGTGAGTATGGGCAACTTTCAATTATTCATTGAGCTTACATGTCTTAAATTTCTTTGTAAAAATCAGACTTGGGGAACTTTAAGGGCTGTGATGTAAAATGAACATTAAAATCTAATGCATAATGACAATACAACCACACACAACTGGAGGGGAGTTGAGGTACATCAACTATACCTCAACCAGAAAACACAAGTAAGATGTCTCATAATAAAAATACTCAACCATTACTTTGTTAAACTATGACTCTTTACCTGGTCAGACCAAGGGAGGGCAGAATCAATACCATGAAGATCAAAAATATGTAGACTTTGTGCATCATTATTCTGTTCTCTGCAGATCTACCAACATAAAAAGTCACTGAGTAAGAAACTCACATGAAACACTTCCACATATGAAGGATCTTGCCCAGAGAAAGTCAACACCTGACAGACTTCCAGTTTCCCCTGCCATACCACATTGCTGCAACATGCTGCTCACAAAAGAAACATCTTTTGAGATATTCACCAATTTGGACCAAGCAGACTTTTGGTAGCTTCTTGAACATTATCCTGGACTCTGGATTAGCACCACTGCAGGCCTGTACCACAAGCACGGGGATGTGCGACAGCCACAGCTGGTCTCTTGTCCACAGAAACTCAATCCTGCAGCAGCTTGTAAACAAACAGCTCTTCAAGTGTCATGCCAAGAGGGATTAGGCAGTTCCTAGAAGGGCACCACTGCCAAGAAACCAGACACTTACACAACCTACTTAACTGTCCTTGCCGAGCGTCAAGTCTTCAAGAACAACGTGACACTGTTCATGCTATCCCGCTACTACAGTAGTGGGAACATCAATCTGGTGACACACTGTTGCCAGAAAAGTGCAGCCATCACTATAAACAATTCAAACTGTTGAAAGTGGTATGTGATATGGCTTTAAAGCCACAGAGGTTTCATTATAGGATCATGTAGCCCTTGGGCACTGCGAGACGTGTCAGTGTAACTATACCAATGCTGGAAATCAGATCTGTCATCACTAGTGACTTCGGAATTATTTGAAATGGAACTATCTTGACTGATTGAGAAGGGCTCAAAGTTCATGTGTGTAGTGGAACTACCCAAAAAAAAAAATTGATGAAGAGCATACAACTGTGATGAATAAACAGTAGATTCTGGACACGATGTCTTAGAAAGGAATGGTACAAAAAATTTGGAAGTGAAAAGTAATCGACTTTAGAATATAAAAACAAACAAAAGAAATGGCTACAAGTTTGTGGATAAAGACTGAATGTACTTTGAGTGAAGCTGGGATTCAATGTGCAGTACCATGCTTTTATCTGACTATAGGCAAACTGGGCATCAGATCTGGTATTCCAAACCAAGCTGTGCTGAGTATTCCAAGTTAGCAGCACATCAGTGGGCTTAACATCTCTGGAGTGCTCTGGTCATATCTGAAAATCTTGCATCAACACACCTGCTGGCCCTTGGTGCCATAGATCTTCTCAGGTCACCCCTAACAATACCCAACAGCACCTAAGTTGTGCACCAAGAGTTCCATCCAGACCATTTTTGTCATGCCAGACAACAAAAAGATGGGTGTCCCTTTTATAAGTAGCATGCCAAGAGTTGGAGCACTTTCTGTCAAGTGGGATTGATTTCAGGGTTCTGTGATGTACTCAGTCTGGAGGGTATCCAAACCCACATGGCCTATCTTCCCAGGGAACAAGCTAGTTATGGGATCAGAGGCACTTCCCACACTCCTGTTGAAGCTACACATCCTGAGCCTGCTCACATATTTTTTTCTGATAAAACAGAAAGAGGAGGGGGATGGGGAGTAAGAAGAGGCATAAGCAAATCATGTGATTAGATTATATTTGCTGAATGGGTTAAAAATCACTTAAACCCCAAAGTGTGGTTGTAACACTAGAAAGACAGGAATATGACATTGCCTGCTGTGAGAGGTCTGCGCATTTAAGAGCTCCATGAAAGATAAACACTGTCTTCATTTATTTTAGTTATTCAGCTGGTAAGACAAAAACAGAGGAAAAGCTTGCTTACTTTGTCCAGTGGGACTCCAGCAAAGTTGAATAATAAACAATTGTTGGTAGCAAAGCTGAGAAGGACCAGAGCAAGAGCGTTGGGAAAAACTGGCTGACAATGGGATTCTAGTAGAGGAAAAAAGAAAGAGTAAGTATTAAAAGCATTTTAATGCAGTTGTGATGGAACAGAGGCTGCAATATTTTGCTTTTTGTAAATTATAGCAGGATAAACTGGGGAAATTACACTCAGGTGGTCTTAAACTGAGCAGTGAGTGATTAGCACTGCCGTGCAAGACAAAAAACCGAAGTGGGATTGGGAATTAAATTGCACAAGATTGCAGTCTCACAGACAGTTTTTATGTCGTTTACACTAGTTTGGGGAAGTATTTAACAAGAACAATTTGCAGGAGACTTCAACTGCAGTCAAACTAGGCTCCAATATATATATCTATATCTATGTTAATTTGAACCCAATAAGCAAAATAGAAACAACATTTTACCCCAGAGTTTAAAATCTGAAGTCCTCCCATCTTAACATAAAACTCAAAATACAAGTTGGACTCAAAATTCCATTTTTTGCAAAGCTTTCTGATTACAAAATTTAGAATTATGTAAATGTGGAATGCAAATTTTTACCCCAAACAAATGTATATTTTAATAATATAGAATTTCAGGTGAAATTACTTCAGACTACTATACAGGAATAAAACAGGGCTAAAGACCCAGTTCTGCATGTATGTTTTTCAGTCAGGAGCTACATAAAACAATCCTGGGAATTTCAACTGAATTTGACTTACAGTAAGACAATGTAACAATGTCTATCAGTTTCCCAACATTTTGGTTTGATACACAGCCATATCCAAACATATGGTGGTACTCACATTAAGGTAGTGAATAGGTTTAGTGACATTGAACTTGTCCATGGTTGAGATGATTATGGAAGGAGTAGTGAGAAAAAACAGCACAATGAAAAGAAGCAAATTAATGCAAGCCCATCTAAACCACCATTTCAGTCCGTGCACTGAAAGATTTTTCCTGGAGAAAAAAAGTAAAAATAAAGAGGACATTAAAACAAGCAGTAAGCATTTGCTACCAAAAAAGATATATCCTATCTGTCAAGTAGCAGGTGGCACTGCTTTTTGTAAATTGAGCTTTCAAAGTTATATAACAAAGCACTACACGAGTTCCAGTTGCTATTAGAAATAAAGAAAACTGCAACCTCTCTCGAATGATAACTTAAATTGTGCTTGCAGAAAGACATACTCAATCTTTCATTACAAAAACATAACGTGTAACGTAATTAAGGTTTGGGATGAAACGCTTTGTTTCATCTACTGTTCATTAATAGAGAAGTACTAAACAAGGATAGAACAAGAAGAGACAGAGATAGAAGGTACAGAGAAGTTCTGCAAGCAGAACAGCTATCAGAGGCAGAATCTACTAAGAAACTGTGATTTGAAAAAAAAGACTGCATCTTTTCCTAATATATTAAAATAGCAACCATAGATTTTTTAAACACGTAAAGTTCTTGAATGTTATCTGAAATTGTTCCCAAAAGGACTGGAATGATTTGAACTCCAGTCAAAGCCAAGTATTTAGAACAGATAAAACAGGGATACAGAAGCTTAGTAATTTCCTAATGATGACAAGTCTTTCTGTGAACTTGGAAAATCCCTGTGCTTCCTCTTCTTCAAGGGGGAGGGGAGAGAAGAAAAAGAACATGAAAAAAAAAACCAACCCAAAATATGAAAACCCCACCACCTTCCCCTCTTGAAGAGGTTTAGAAAACAATTTTGCAGGTGCTTTAGTCCACTGAGCCTCACAGAAGAATTCCTGTGCCCAGTGCTTGGAGAAGGAGGAGGAAATGAAGCACACACATATGGAAGAACCCTTTCATGAGAAAGGCATTTAACTGACCCTACCTGGAAAGCAGCTTGCAAGAGATTTTTAATTCATATCTCAAAATAAGACTGCTGCAAAAGACACAGCTAAGAATCATAGTTGCTTACTTCTTGGTTAAAGATTCTGTACTTTATTCCCAACTGAAGAATTGCAGCTCCTAGAGAAAATCTCTCAATTATTAGAAATTGATGGCATAATTACCTTAAGAGTCAATTTCTGTTAAAATAATTTTTAAAAAAGTGTGCATTTTAAAAGAATTACATGCAGGTGAAATACAGTAACTTGTGCATATCTCTGCCTCACTTGCAGTTTTGGGTTGGGCAATGGAAATGTCACAACAAGTTTACTGTTATATGAAGAAAGGATTATATTGACCCCACCCGAAGTTATTGCAAAGCAACTGGAAAATGTTTAGGTATTTTTTAGCCTAGAAGCATGACAGAAGGCAGAACAGGAACAGTTTAATTCAAAAAGCACTTATTTGGGAAATGTACTGGATTAATAGAGATGATGTTAGAAGACAGACCAAAGTTCACAGAGTAGATCAAGTTATACTTATCACATGTCAGCTATAAAAATTTGGAGGATACTCAGCGCTAACATCAAGTTGCTTTCCTCAGATCTCAACAGCAAATATGCACTAGCCTCAAAAAACAGAAACACTGAGAGACAGACATTAAAAAACTTAGAGGTTTTTTTAAAATTCGGGGTGGCAGAACTCTAGTCAGCCTCAGAGAGGCCTCCCCAAGGTCAGTGAAGAACACCAGTAATGAAAATAAAGAGGCAGATCCGCCGCATTCAAACACTACACAAAGTCCTAGTTTAGGGTTAAAGAAAAATGCACTCATCCCTGTTTCTCCTGTGCCCATTCTAAACCTACATTATCATCAATATATGGATGTAAGACAGACAGGATTCTTACCAACAGATGTTCTCAGGATAAGGAGCATATGTAACCTCCCAGTTTGACACACGCAGGTCCTTGCTGTAGGATGATGGTTGGGGCTCTCCTTTACACTTAATACTCTGACATTTGCAGGCATTGAAGTCCTTGAGGATGCTGTAAAGAAGAAGAGGAGTATTTTTTCCAAATTTTTATACCTGAAAATGCTGAATATGTAATGAGAAAGACTAGGAATAATGATGAAGGGTTTTTTATTTTAATAACCTGTGATCAAGATAGTACTTAAAAAACAATGTAATATATTTTGCATTAATGACAGTTATATAAACAGTTGCTACTACAGGTGTATGAGATCTGTTTTGCTGGAAACAAAAAGCAGCCTTGGTTTAAACTGTTCACTGCTTCTATAAACATGAACAATCGTATTAAAATAAACATGTAAAAAAATAAATCAAAGTCTGAAAGCACTGAGAAAAAAAATAAAAGACAGACAGTTGCCTAAACACATCTTGACATAATTACAACTGTTTTCAAACCAAACTAGACTAATTAAATGAGAGTGTAGACTAATCCTTTACAATAGCATCAAATCCAGCCAATTCTCAGAAAAATTTTTAGCACATTGTTTTTGGAGTGGGTGAAAGAGGTTAATACTTTAAACTGTGAGAATAGTAATCACAGTACTTAATTCTATCTTCTAATATTATGAGTTGACTGACACTCAATGCATTTAAAGAAAATTTAAACATGCCCAGAATAAATGCTTTCAAAGATTTCTCAAAGGAGAGCAGTAGCAGGGCTAGGGATACATTCAGAGACTATTCTATTACATTAGCATGGAAACAGTATATTTTAAAATCTGTGAACATGCTGGTTTCTCAGTTGTGCTCTTAACATAAAGAAGACAGAGAACCACACACATGAACACCAAACAAACATAACCACCAAGCCCCAGATCTTTACCTTACCAGAACTCAAGTAGCGATGTCAAATCGCCAGCATCTTGCAGCAGCAAGTATTTAAGAAAGTTAATTATTCTTTGACAGTTTATTTTTAAAAATACATACAGAGCAAGCTTTAGTCATCATTAAACAAGCTTCCACAACTATCTGATTTCATGAACCTCAGTTCTGGCTTCCTGTTTTCCTATCCTATTTCAGGGTTCTGTGGAGCAGAACATACTAAGGGCAACAAGTAACTTTCTAATTTGATGGAAACTTCAGCTTCACATATAATCTAATCTAATTTTACAGGAAATGGAGTTCACCACATCAGTTCCAAGCTAAACAAACTGAAGTCTTTCCAGGTCTTGATAATTCAGCTCAAGAGATGCCAGCAGGGCAACTCAGAACACATGCCCAAGGAGAGACTATCCCATCAAAATTGTACACAACATATCAGCAGCTAGATAAGGAACTTCAGTGCTTATTTCTTCTTTCAGTTTCACATCTCAAAATGTTATTTCATTACCAAATTATAGAGAAGGCAGATTTCATCACACCATCACTACTCAATTAAAGAGTAGCAAGAAAAGCTTTCTCCAACCTATCAAATTGCAAGAAATTCTACACCCTGGATTTCCTTGAAAAAAAGCTGAAAGACTGGCTCTCTAACATGACTTGATCAAAAGAATGCAAACAATTTAAATCAGAGAGGTTATGAAGAATAAAAAAAGCATGGTGTACTACACTGTAATACAAATATTATTCTGCTCCCCTTTACCCACTTTATGTTAGTGAAAGATGCTCCCAGTGTCAACTGGAAAATGAGAGGCTACATGTATTTACCTCTACAAATAACTGAATAAAAAATACTGAACAACTTCTGGCATTAAGTCTACACATATATCTATAACAACAGGTAATAGAGATACAGAATGTGTATCTATCACCTATGGCCAGGTCAGTCACTGACCCTAAACTATTAAGATGACTAATCTGCACTCGTTGATAGTTTGGTCATTGTAACATTTCACGGTAGAAAACAGAGGAATCAGTAACTCATATTCAAGAGCCAGTTAGTCTGGCCTACTATTAACCTACATTGATGGACTGGATCCCACACAGAAGAGAAAGGTTCCTCATCCCAATAAATGTCCTGAGCCTTTTAGTCTCTTAGAAAATTTCTTCACTCAAAGCACAGAGGATAAAATGCACACTTAAGGGAAAACTTACCAGAAAGCAAAGCAGGCCAAATCCATTGAATGGTGAAAAAGAAGAAAGGGAGAAGAGCCAAGATAAGCAAACAAGGGACACAAATAAGAGATCAGTTGTACTATTATAGTTAAAAGAGAGCAAACAAAACAGAAGACAAAACTTACTAGGTTGCCATGGATTTCTCTTGAAATGTTACAAAAGCCATTCCCAGCGGGTTATTATGAACAGCTTGTTCCTCTTTCGAATATTCTTCCATCAGTTCATTTCTAACTTTGGTATAATAATCTACAGCATCCTCCTGTCAGGAAATTGATGACTGTTACATCCAAGTACCAGATGGCTAATGTCTTCATTAACATACAGCTTACTCAAACCATGGTCTCTCTTCCTCAGACTACTTCCACAAATTACAAATCATGTCACAAGGAAAAGACAAACAAACTTAAGATTTCCTTGTACTTCAATTTTTTCCCTTATATTACGTTTCAAAAGTACCAGGGAATTCCTTTTCTATCCAGTGTAAGAACATGAAGGATGAGCTATTGGCAGTGAACGAATAAGGAATTTTCTGAAGCTCAATGAGACGTCACACAAAAACTATTCTCCACCCTTCTAACAATCTACCTGGCCATAACTAAAACAGAACACAATTTCTTACCCTTTCACATCCTCTCATTTCACAACAGCAGAATTGACCACATGGCTTAGGGTTGATTTGGACCCGCTTGCCATACTTCTGATGCAGGTGTTCATAGTAAGTCAGGCTTTTTTCTGCCTGTTTTCTGGACAGGAAAAATAAATCCATAGCAATTTGCAACAAAAAAAGTATAAATATCAAGCTTAAGAAAGAACATTGTCCCCGAGAAAAAAAGTTATTGCAAGGATTGACAGCAAATTAATCAGTCAGTTATTTACATACACTATATTTTGGTTACTTGTATATATAATTTTTTCAGGGGAAAAAAAAAAAACAAAAAACAAAACAAAACACAATGCTATTCTTGATAGCACAGAAAATAACACTTGTCTCTAGTGAGATCATCAATCTGGCCAAAGATAAAGGGTTAACAGAGTTATAAATTCAATAGTTTAGTTTTTCACTTTGCACTGCCTGACAGTAACTCCCTACCTACATACACAAATAAATAATCAGCCAGGCAAAACTCATCTTATGCAACACACAACATATCACACCTACAAGAGATGGGCTGAACCCCACAACTCACTTTAAAACACAACTGACTCTAACTGAAGTCCAGACCAGAGCTTTAGGAGCAGAATTCATCCTCAGTATGTGCAAGGTTAGCATTGCAGGTATGTGTTGATTAAGGACTGGCAAAACATTTGTATAATTATGCTAAAATCATGTAGATTAGAAAAACAAGTACCTTTTTTTGAACAGATAAATAAGCTTGGCTACATCATAACACAGCTGGACCTCCAGCACAGTGCAGCTTGGGTAGGCATCTCTGAAAGGAAGCAGCACATGGGAACAATAAAAACAGAAAGTACAATGAAGAAACTGTTTCAAAGAGCACCACTGGTACCTAACTGACATCTCAATCGCTCATTTCATTCCTGCATGAGGTATCCCAGAGCAGAGACTTCCAGAGAGACAGTTGCTGAAAGTTACTTTAACATGAGATGCACAGCATTATTCCAAGTAAAGGTCATGTTGGGAGTATGAATGGAAAGTGTGGATACGCAGCCATTGTCTTATCTTCTGATTTTAAGATCAGCTAACTAACTTTACTGAAATATAGTTTTTTTTCTCAATGCTGGCTAAGGAATAAGATATACTTTTAGAACATAACATGAATTTTAAACAGTGCAAAACTCAAAAAACATATCTGCTTGGTCAGGTAAAACTACCAGGACAATTTTAAATCTCCTGTTCTTTGTAAAAGGTAGAGAGAGGCTTTTTACAAGGGCATGTACTAATAGGACAAGGGAGAAGGGCTTTAAACTGAAAGTAAATAGGTTTAGATGAGATATTGGGTGAAATCCTTTACTGTGAGGGACTGGAGGCACTGGAACAGGTTGGTCAGAGAAGCCGTGGATTTCCAGCCCCATCCCTGGAAGTGTTCAAGGCCACATTGGATGGGGCTCTGGTCCAGTGGAAGGTGTCCCTGCACATGGCAGGGGGGTTGGAACTAGATAACCCTTAAGGTCCCTTCCAACCCAAACCATTCTATGGTTCTAATTGCTCAAGCATGGAACTTACATGAAATGGCTTTGTATTATCTCTTCATTGGCACTTTTTGGAATTCCAGTTATAAACAGTGTGCACTTAACCTGTGAGAAAAAATGCAAGTCGAATTTTGAGAAATCACATCACAGAAGAGAAAACAAGAATATAAGGAAGGCAGTCACACAGCACAAGAAGCTGTGTAGTAGACAGGGGAAAAAAGTAGGAAATTCTGATTTTGGTGGGAGCTGCATGTATTTAAGCACCTTCTACACTGATACTAGGTTACAGTAAAATTCCACAAATCCCTCCCCAGTCCCCCCCTCTCCATCCATTTTCACAATTCACTCAGTATAGCATTGCTTTCACTGAATTCCTTCACATTTATGTCACATTGTAACACACAGGAGCTAAAAAAGCAATTTGCTTTTCTAGCATTATCCACTGGCAAATGTGCTCTATGTTTTGTTTCACCCCAACACTGAAACTTACTATGTTTTCTTCTTTATATGTGACATACTTCATGTGATGCCTCATGAAGACAACAGTCAGAATCAGGTAAACAACAGCAAAAAACGTGTGCAGCCAAAGAAGATCATTGCTGTCAGACAAAATGTTATGAATATGAGAAACAGGAAGAACCAACTGTCCAACTGATAAAAGTAGCTGTCAAAATGCTAATCAGATCAGAACCTCTCACTGAACACAAAACAGGAAAAAAAAGTAGTTACTGGTAGTCAGTCATGCCTATGCAGATGCCTTGGACAGCCAATAGGGAGAGTTACTTGCTTATCATACTATTCTATGGGTAATGAACCCACAAAGAAAATAGATATTCGATGGTATGGACATATTTAGGAAGTGTTTGGCTTGCACCTTCCCAGCCAGATGGCCAATAGCATACATGATACTATTTGCCAAAATGGTTTTAATTTGCCTTATTATTTACTGTGCTGAGTGCATAATTGAACTCTCCTTGAACACAATCCTTCCTCAAATTGAAAACAGCCTCAATATAAATTCTTTTTCTTGATAGCTTCTCCTTCAAAGCTTATAGGAGTTGTTCTGTGAACAGTTCTTCAGTTTTGCAAAGAGTATTAATAACTATAATTAACTTAAAATGCAGGAACCTACTTCACAGATAAAAAAACCAAACACCAAGCAAGCAAAAAAATCCCCACTACTTACTAGGTTTCATAACATGGTTATAAAAACAAAGTGCATTGGCAGAAACTCTATTGGACATCGTATCATGGATGGATGTGGATCGATCAAATAATAAACCAGAAGATTTATACAGCTTTGTGTTTCAACTGTCTCTGTTTCAACGGACTGTTTTTAAAACACACGGAAGTAATTTTAATCGCAGTCTCAGATCAGAGAGATATGCACACACATAAATCTAAGGTAAGGGAATTTATATCATCTAAGTTACACATTCTAGTAAAGCTCTCAGCTTTACTTTCATTCTGAAACATGGTTTCTTTTAATGTGGAAATTTCTGAAAATGATATCACCACATGTGCAGTCATTAGCCAAGAGAAACAGGTGGTGTAAGAAGTAAGAGACGAGTGAGTAGAAGCCGAGTCTCAAGATTTCTTATCAGCACTGTAAGTGCACAGCCTGAAGCAGCACGTATCTCAGTTTCAGTCAATCAAGTGTGAATAAGTCGTGAATAAGTTATTCTGACCCCAGGAGCCACCTTGCAAGTATCAATTCTTGTGTTTAGAGGCGATAGCAGCAAACTGACACAAGCATAAAGGTGCTCTGCAAGACCTACTTACTCAGTTTGTAAGTTTACTATAGTCGTTCTTCCAAAACTATAGGGATCTTTATCTAAGAACAAAAAAAAATTAGCATAATTAGCTGGTGCAACATTCACTAGTAAACTATCAGAAAGTCAGCTTTTATTCTAATTTTTAAAGATGATAATGTATTTCTTTTTAATGCTGAGCAAGTTCACTGATAAAAAGATTTAGAATCATAATCAATGTTGATTTACTCTGTATTGCATTTTAAAGTTGGAAAAAAAGGATTATGCCACATTCAAGCCATCAAGAGAGGTAGTAGATTGTTTTAAAAATCTGAACAGTACATCTTTGCAGAAGTTCCTTTTCTCCCTTCAATCTCCCTTCGTGTCCATTAACAACATTATTTAAAGATTGAACATATTTCCTTCACATTTTTCTTCCATCTTAACTGATTTCTTATCTCAGGCTTTTAAGCTGCATTAACTCAGTGTTGACAAAACAGTGCTGATAACCTTGCTAAGGTCAAAAATGAGAGAGTTTATATGACATTATTTCTTTAAACTATCAAGTATTTTAAAAAATGATAAGGCAAGTGAGTGAAAATTGAGTAAATGTTCACAAAGGAAAAAGAGCTAAGTGTATCTCGAAAGGTAAACAATCCTCTAGCATAGACTGTTAAACCACATTGCAAGTTAAATCATCACAACCAAAAGAACTGCAAATGCACAAAATCAACTTACAGTGGGAGGAAAACAGGAAGACACTAATTTTTTTTTCAGCTGTATTTCCTAGGATCACAAAAGTTAATGCAGAAAAACAGAAGCTGTATTCTCCTGCTTTACAAGACAGAAAGGAACAATGGGATACAGTCCATCTAGATTGAAACAAAAATTCAAGTCATGGTTGATAATTTTATGATCAACCAAATGGAAAACATTTCTCATTAATGACCAAATTAATTGGTCTGGTTTATTAAAAAGAGGAAAAAGCCCAGATGAATTTATAACCCTCAAGTAGCTACAAGGATTTTGCAAAGAGGAAAAGAATAATCTATTATCTCCAGTGCCAGGTCAAAAAAGTGATTTTAAAATGCAGCAAAAGAGGTTCAGACTGGATACTAGAAAGAGATTTCTTGGCTGTGATGATGGTTTCCACTGGCAGTCACCACCAGTAAAAAAAATAATGAGTGCCTAGATAAACACCAGGTAAGAGGGCATAGGTAAAGTTAATCCTGCCTTGAGTCGAGCCATCTGTGTCTGCACATGTTCTGCAGTCTTGTTTCTGGGAACTGCCTAAAGAACCCCCTACATTCATACAAATTTCACATCAGTCTGAGGGGGTGTGTTAGGTTTGCTTGGCCAGGTTTTGGTAGTGGGGGGCCTATAGGGGGTCATTTCTGTGCGAAGCTTCTAGAAGCTTCCTCCACGTCCACCAGAGCCAATGCCAGCCAGCTCCAGGGTGGATCCACCTCTGGCCAAGGCCAAGCCAATCAGGAATGACAGTAACACCTCTGTGATAACATATTTAAGAAGGAGAAAAAAGTTATTGTGCAGATGTAATTATGGCCAGAAAGGAGTGGAGTGAGAATACGTGAGAGGAACAACTCTGCAGGCACCAAGGTCAGTGCAGAAGGAGGGGGAGGAGGTGCTCCGGGCAACAGAGCACAGGCTCCTCTGCAGCCCGTGGTGAAGCAGCTGTGCCCCTGTAGCCCATGGAGTTTAATGGGAGTGAAGAGATCCACCTGCAGCCCATGGAGGAGCCCACGGCCAAGAGAGGGCTGTGAACCCGTGGAAAATTGTACTGGAGTAGGATCCTGGCAAGGACCTGCAGACCCGTGGAGAGAAGAGCCCACACTGGATCAGGTTTGCTGGCAGGACCTGTGACCCTGTGGAGGATCCATGTTGGAGCAGGCTGTGCCAGAAGAACTGCACCCTGTGGAAGAATGACCCATGCTGGAAAAGTTCATGGAGAAGTGTCTCCCCTGGGAGGGGCCCCACACTGGAGCAGGGAAAGGACTCTTTACCCTGAGCAGGTGTGTGATGGAACTGACAATGATGATCTCTGAGGTCTCTTCCAACCCAGTTAATTCTATGATTCTGTGACAATAACCCCCACTCTCCATCTCCCTGCACCACTGGGAGGGAGGAGATAGAGCCCAGAAAGGAGAGAGGGCTGGGGGAAGGCATTTTTAAGATTTATTTTACTTCTCATTATCCTGCTCTGATTTTGTTACTAATAAATTCAGTTAATATCCCCAAGTTGAGTCTGTTTTGCCCATGATGATATACAGTGAGTGATCTCTCCAAGCCCTTATTTCACTGTATTTTCTCTCCCCTGTCCACTTGTGGAGGTGAGTGATAGAGCAGCTTTGGTGGGTGCCTGGCATCCAGCCAGGGTCAACCCACTACAGGGAGGAAAAAAACCACCACCTTATAACGTTTACCAAACTAAAAAAACCAAAAATCCTAAAAGCTTTTACAATGATATAAAAATATAAAATTCTTCTCAGTATACCAAAAAAAAAAATTTAAAAATTCTTACCAAGGAGATCACCTGACAGGTTGACAGGTAATATCACACACACAGACAAAATGCTGACAGTAATCAACAGGCAGATGATGTGGCGCTGGAAGGCAAGGTAGTGAATGGCATCTTCACCACATCTCTCGTGAATCTCGTCATCGCTGCATCACAGACAGAAATAATCATGGTCAGTTTACTTAATCTCTTTGGGAGTGGTTTATATACCCATACACTAAATTCTCAGTCTACTCAGTGACATCCCTATCAGTCCCTATTGGTTTTCAACATGGCTGTGTCCTTTCATCCATAATTTCAGGTTCCAGAAGTGTCTTTTTCTTGTGTATCACCATATGAAAACTAACACAAGGGAATTAAGACCGAAGGAAGTAATCTGGAAGCAAATATGAATACAAATTCTTTTTTTATCAGACTAAAAGAGGACAAAGTAATTTTCTGTGACCTCTTGTTTTATGATAGTCACAAGTCTAACTCTCAAAATTTAAGATCATGCTGTGAGAGTATTCACTCATCTCCGCAAAGGCTCCCCACGAGGAATATTACAACAGAATCACCTTACCCTTATGACACTCAGTTAACAGAAGATATAATAGGCTTTGGAATTAACTCTCACTGACTCTCCCTTGTCAGCAGAATCAATCATTAAAATAGGAGAGGAAGGAAAAGGAAGGAACTGAACTAGTAAATATGGAGAAAGACAGGTTTAATCCCCACCTCTTTGTTATTTAAATATACCTAAACCAATTTTTAAAAACCATGATCAACTAAGATCCAAGAGATACATAGAATGAATATCACATCTCTAACAGTCGCTTTCTGGGAAACAGTGGGATGGACTTTTCCTAGTTAGTGAATCCAGCCCCAAATAAATGACCAGTACTCCATAGAAACCCCTGCAGGGAAATCCCGTTTCCTGCCCGGGGCCCTGGGGCTTCAAAGAGGGGAACACCCACAAGGTACTCTTCAAAGAGGAGAAGTCTGGAGCATAATTATTAGCTCTGAATCCATATAAATGCCATAGATTCACTTAGGTTCACCCACTGTCCCAAAATCAGGAAGTCCCTAGGCTGCTAGCAGGACAATTATATCCTGAAAAAGTATTCTCATAAGTTGACCTTGTTTTCATTTTCTTTTTTTCACCTGACCAGAGGCACCTGTACAAGTGCTTGTATTAAATTTCTGTCTATGTAAAAAAAACCCTAGAATTTTTGAATGAAAACCACCTTTTAAATTAAAAAAGATCAAAGCAAACCATAGCTGACTATTTTTGTTTCATATACTTACTGCATTCGGAAAGCAGCTGTTATCCAAGAACAAAATCCCTATAAATAAAGAAAGAAGTTTTTAGGAGCTAACATACAAAAAATAGAGTTTTTAATCTGTATAATACAGAGAAAAGTTTCTATTAAACCAACCTCTTTCCTAAAAAGCTGGTAGTCTGTTGCTCTGAAACCATCATTTAGACACATAGAGAAAAACACCTAATACTCTACATATTTTTCACAAAGTATTTAATGTGTCTGTCTTCAGAGAGTATTTAAGAGTTGGGTTTTTTTAATAACTTTCACACTTACAACTTGGGCTTCTTAAATTTATACAAACCTGCCCAAATCCCAGTGAACACAAGTTAAGATTGAGGCTTCTAAAGAATTTTTGTAATGATTTGTTTTGGAGAAGGAGAGGTGATGATTTTTCCAAAATCATTTCCAGAGACTCTCCAATTTCAAGGATAAGCTCCATGAGAGTCTAATACAAGTTAATCAGTTAAACGGTAATTAGAAACAAGGTTGTGATTACATTAACAGAAAGGCTTCTTATCTAGGTTTACAAATCCTCCTATGAAACTGGACAGCAGAGAGCACATCTCACTGAATGTTCCAGGATGATTCAAAAAACCTTCCTTCTCAAAAGGCCTCTTCTTTCTAGTGAACATTATTCAACTAAATAGACACATTTTATTCAATAGCTAAGGTTGCTTTAGGGTTTTAAAAATATGAAGAAAGCTACACAAATAGCAGAGCAATCCTGATCAAACACTAGTATGCTTTTGATGTATGCACAAATAATTAGTTGCAAGGCTAGATATTAAGTTGATGAATATATAAAATGTTAAAATATAGGCTACCATCACTGGACAACTCTTGTGTGGTACATTCTGAAGCTGCAACATGAAATCACGGAGATGTACCAGTTCAAAGACTCCAGAAAGGCCATGGAGGGAAGCAATTAAAAGTTTAGTCCAAAAATTATCTTCCACTCTAAACCAGTTTGATTATTAAGACTACAGAGCACTATTATTAGCCTCATAGTCACATCCAGTTTTCTCAACTTTGTGAGGAAAACAATGTACTACCAAGAGCAATTTGAATTGTGAACACAATGTAACCTTTTAAACTCTTATCTAAGTACACGTTATTTACTAGTATTTTTTCTTTCTCCCCTCCCCCTTTAAAACTCTAACATATAATTCCACCCTAAATTAAAACAAAACAAAACAAAAGGAAACTTAAAAAACAAGAACACAAGATAGTTGTAATGACATGGCAATAGTTTGTCAGGAAACTGAGATTATGTACGGTTCTATAAAAACACAGTGAAGAGTGTTTTATTGATTTTTACATATAGATAGTCTTCCAGTTTAATGACTGGCTCACTGGGCTACATGGAATGGCAAATTAGAGCATATTCCATTTAGAAGTATTATCAAAACTCTGGAATACTTACCCTATCATATTCAAGATCTTCAGGTATAGATGAAGATGTTGACAACCGGCTGTATCTTGATTCACTAAAACACATTAAATGATGCTTTTAAGTATCTTTAACAACAGTTGATTCTGCAGAATTATGTCCATTTTAAGAATTCTGAAGTAACTAGGGAAGGAGTACAAACCCACTTTTTCACTTATGAAAGCTGTGGTTTTCAGCTTGTGGCATATGCCTAATTATAGAAACCTGTGTATGTCTCGTGTTGAAAAGGGAGGACATGTGAGCTCCTGACATGAGAGCACATAACCAAACTAGAAAAAAACACATTTTATGAGGATATTAAAACTGCAGTAAAGTATGAGAGTGCAACACAGGTTTGGCAGCCCAACAAGGATCAAATCTGTAAGCTGGCTTCCTGTTCAGACCTTCCTCATTATAACACATCACCTCTTTTTTCCTCCGCCTTTCTTGCTCCATCGTATAGCCGCTAGTCAGAATTGCTCCTCACAATTAAATCCCTCACCTGCAAGGCCACCTCCTCACACAAAGAGTTCTATAGCAACACCAGAAACATTTAAAGACTCTGTAACCCTCAAAAATTGCAGAGTACCTGTTCTCAGTTTGTTGCTAAAAAGAAAGGATCAAATGTTGCAATGGTGATGCGCCCATAATTACAGGACAAAACATGTTAAAATGGGAGTGCATTCACAGGTATATCTATAATTTTGACCAGTTGTCTCAGCTCACAGTCCAGAAGGGACAATAACACGGGCTCCTGGGTGTCTGACTGCTCAAGGGCCTCCACAGCCCACATGGAAGCCTATGCCAGAGCACCTTCATGCTTGCTGCCCGAGCTATCTGGATTAAAGCCTTCTCAGTTATTGCCCATCTTATTTTACATCAGCTACATTTCACAACTGTACATGGATTACACCTCAAACCAGGCTTTGAGTTCTCTGCTCTTGCTCAGTTGTGAATTTACCACAACTTGATTACACCAGTAATACCAGGAAGAAGCTCACTGTTAAGGTTTACCCACTTCATAGATAGCTTAGGTTTTAAACATCACAACAAAAATACTTAAAAAAATAACAGTCAAAAGCTCACTTGTAGTATTACTAAAAATCAGTGAAGAATTTCAGAAACTTGCAGTGATATATTTTTATTTTTTAATCCTTCAGAAATTTTATGGCACAGGCTGCACAGGGAGCTCTGGGAAGATATAAGACTTGAGCCAAGATAAACAAAACAGTTAGTGTCCTATCACAGAAACACACTGCAAACATCAATGTACAGCGTGCTGGCAGACATGCAGCCCATTTTCTTACCTCCACTTCCTTAACTCACAAAGGCAGAATGAAATTCATGACAACGGCAAACAACACACAACTTCTGACTGAAACCACAAACTAACTCTGTGAGTGGGATGTGTTTCACACAAAGCAGAGTGAGGACATTTTTAACAAACATGTGCATGTGATTACAAACATATCTAACTGATACACATGCACTTATTTTAAGCCATTAACTGTACTTACTTCCACATTCCCCAAATGGTTTCAACAAATCAATCTGATTGAATAGCCTTTTTACCTTTCAACTTCTGACACCAGAGCAACACGGCCGTAGTCCCAGAATCTCTTTCTTATAATGGAAAACAGTAATATTAAAATCTAGAAAATAAAAAGAAACACTTTTGACTATTTATTTTTCCTATTTCATAATAATTATTTTAAGAACTATCAAAAAATGCCGTCCTAGTTCCTAAATCAAATATCACATTCCAACCAACCTAATGGTGGCCATGCTATAGACCAACCTGTCTGGGACCAAAGGATCAGGACAATCTGCCTTCCTGTTCTAATATAAAAAGGAGGATAACTGCATGCAAAACTAGTTCTGAGCTGCAAGTTCATGAAGGTTTGTGACAGGAAAAGTAGCAAGTAGTACTTGAGAAGAAGTAAAAACTCTCATGCATGCACTTTTACTGTTATTCATTACTTAATGACCAGAACTATGATGGGAGACTTGCAATTTTACTTGATTTTCAAACAGTGATGTAAACAGGTCGAAGGAAGCTCAAATATTTTCCCAAGTGTAAAAATTATTTTTATCCTAAGTAATATCTTATTATAACTCTCAAACCCCAGAAACTTATATTTGATCTCTGCAATCTATTTTTTAATCTCCCCCTGTATTTTCGCTTTTTGAAAGAGACTACGAAAACAAGGAGAAAAAACCATCATTATGTATTTCATAGATACATTTCTTTTTTTTCTTTATTTAAAGAAAGAAGTTGCTCTATACAAAGCAATGAAGCTGAAGTAACAAGGCCTGTTTTCTATGCATATGTAGCACATGCCTTCACCTTCTAGTTCTTCCTACATCCCATACCTGTTTGGCTAGAAAGTGATGTTAGTGATGTAACTTACTGGGATCAAATACCAACCGGCCAGCCAGGATACATGTCAGGATTATCTAGGTATCAAGATTACACAGCTAATTTCCACATTTCACAATGAACACAACCTTCTTATGAGAGCCTTCCACCAACAGGGAAGATTAATTATATTCCTCTTCGTCTGGCCATTAAACTTGATGCAAGCAGGAAAGTTCTCTAGACTCTTCCACAACTATCTTATTAAATGCTCTTCCATCAGCCACAGAGAGCTGTAAATAACGTACATCCTCAGAAAATGCATTTATGTTAGCATGCTGCATACACTAAATCAATAGCAAAGAATCCCTCTATGTAACTTTTAGGAACACCCTTTACATTCCTACAGAACCACCAGCTCCAACCTTACACAGGTACTTTAAGTTTCTTTACAGAACCTTTCTAGAACTCAGGAACTATGTCATCCTTTCAGTCTCATTTTACCACACATCCTTTTAGTCTGATTTTACTACCACAGACACATTTATCAGGCCACTTTGCAGCAGGTCTGCAGCCCTGTTTCTAGTGGCTAAAGACCACCTAGACCAAACTTAGAGAAATAACCATAAGTTTTATTGCAGTCTCAGGTCTGTCCTGGAGCTCCCAGACAGCAACTCATCCTATTCTGCTTTTTGTCAGAATTGAGCTGATTAGTACACTACTTCCTCAATAGTTTCATGAAATCTAATTTTAAAAAAGTTGGTGAAATGATTTTCCAAATTGTATTGCCTTTTGAACAACAGCCAAGTTAGCAATGGTGTCCTCTTCCTGGAAAGGTACCCAGTACTTAAACCCAAATGTTCTTGCAGTTAAGATAAAACATAGAAATTCAAGCTACCACCACAAAGCTCACCATGACTCCACATACAGATGTTGCGCTCTCCCTACATCTACACATCCAACATACAGTAACACTGTCACCCCACCTGCATGCAAACATTTATCAACACTCAAAAAGCGCTCTGATGTTCCCAGGATGGCCAGAGCTCATTCCTTATTCTGAAGATTCTCAGAAACAAATCCCAACCTGATAAATAAGAGAATTCTGAAAATTTTAACTTCTGAGAAGGCCAGAAGCATTTTCAATACAAGAAACAGAGAGCGTGCTTACAAAAAAGAAGGTTACGTCAAGCAGGAGGACAGTCGGGATTCCACCAAAAGTGACTCCTTGGAGCACGGTGCTGCCCTGGGCAGTGCTGTAGCAGTAGGTCTCATTCGTTCCGTTGAAAAGCTGACTTCTATTCCGGAAGTGGACCAGATGAGAACGCCCAAAACCCAGAAAAAAGAAAGGGTTCATTTTGTCTTTCCCTGTTATAAAAAAAAAAAGAAAAAGAAAAAACATGAAAAGGTTAAACAACCTGGTGAAAAGCCTGATTGGTACTTGTGAGATGTACTAATATTACAAGTATAACAAGTGCAGGAAGAACAAAGCACAAAACTACTTCAGAAGAGAAGATGTCTTTGACAATCGTTCCCCTTCACATGTAAAATATTTTGCAATAACTGGCAGGTTCAGTTACCAGCAGTGCCCAGTCAAGAATTCCAGACATCTAACAAACCACATCCTCTGTAGACATCTGAGGAAGACTACAGAAGACTTCCACCCCAAAAAAACCTTCTCTGTTATTTAATCTATAACATCAAACTACCTATTTCAGCATGCATTCTGATTCTGGGAATCACACATGGGGCATCAGATATTCCAACAACAGCAGTTTGAAGATTTTGTTCCTAGTTGATGAGCATTTTGTGAACGCACCAGCTTGTGAACTTTGTATTCAAATGTCAAAACCTTGAGATTATTGACAAATTTGCCACTTATTCCACAGCAAAGAACTACTGCACAAATACATATGTTCCTCTCTGTTCTTGAAATACTGTGTGATTTTTCTTTCTCAAAATAACTTGACTGAAAGAACAGCACATTAATTACAGCATATCACAAACAAGAAAGAACAAACAGTATTTCTAAGAGAACAGTCGTCTACCTCACTTAAGTCAACTGACCTGCTCAGACAATGTAGTAACAAGAACACACAAGATTTGGCTATTGATACAAAAGGCTTTTTATCACCCTAAGGGCAATTGCTTATTTATTTTGGGGCTTCTCACTTCAAATATTTCTTTTCTTGGATCTCATTAACTTGATGATTCCCATGCAGCACCTCATGGAGAAAACAACTATGACTGATAAATGCATAAGGAAACCATTCCCCCCAAAAAACTGAATCCTTCAAAATCAAATATTGTAGGTCCTCATAATACAGGTTCAGGGACACTACTTTTGGGGTATCATGCCTCTCTAAGAGGAATGCACATTTGCTGTCTGACGACAGCACTATTCTGGATGCTGAAAATGAAACAAAAATACAAATAACTACAAATTCTCCTTTAAAACAGTAGGAAAACAGCATGGAATACTCCTCTCAAAACAGCATTTACTAAACGCTAGACTGTGAGACACGGTAGGGAAGAAATTTTGTCCCAACTGATGTTTGTATCACGGGGGGAGGAACCCCACAAAAGTTGTGCCGTGACTCTATCCTTGCTTTCTAAGGGCTGAAACTTCGTGCTGACGGAAGAAAAGGCATTTTCAAAGAGACTTTGCAAATAAGCACAACGGCAGAGCCTGTAAGTAACACACGGGCTCTTTATCAAGGCTTATCAGACCCGGCTTCCAATTCTCAAAAGCCATTATTTTAAAGCAAGCCAGCTGAAGGGAAGATAAAGGGCAGGGGAAGACCTCCCACGGGCGGGGCTGCACAACAGCAAGTGGGGTCCGGACACGGGAGACCGGCTCCCACTTCGGGCCGGGACCCCGGCAGCGTTCCCGGCTCCCGCAGGGCGTGGAACCGGGGCGGGCAGGGCCGGTTTTCCCGGACGCACACTGGAAAGCCCCGGGCTCCTCACTGGCGCAGGGAGCGGTCCCTCAGCTCCAGGAGGAGGGTGGGCTGGCTCAGCCCCCCGCGGGGAGGGGGCGGCCCGGGGCTGCCCCGCCGGCGCTGCCCGCCCGGAGCCCGCCGAAGGCCGGGGTCCAACTGCGGAGGCCCCCGGCTCGCTCCGCCAACTGCCCTCCTGTTCCGTCCCGTCCCCGCGGCCCCGCACAGCGCCGCTCCCGCCCTCCCTTACCTGCGCCGGGGCGGCCTCTCCTGTGCTTTCCCCTCCCCTTCCCTTCCCCTCCCGTCCCGTCCCGTCACCGCACGGGCGGTACCGGCCCCAAACTTACGAGCCCCGGCAACAGCACCCTGGATCTGCGCATGCGTGGCCGGGCCGGGCCCCACGGGGCCCGCTGTCAGCGCTCACCGGACCCTGCCCTCACTCACTGCTCGCTGCCCTCACGGCCCGCTGCCCTCACTGCCCCCGGTCCCCGCTGCCCTCACGGCCCGCTGCCCTCACTGCCCCCGGTCCCCGCTGCCCCCGCTCTCTCCTTCCCGGCCCGAAGGGTCGCTGGCTGCTCCCGTCGCAGTATTGCTGCTCCTGCGCCTCTCCAGCCTCCTGCTCCTAGACCCTCAAGTGCCTCCCTCAGGGAAGGGGGACCCCCAAATAACCCCATGTAACAGGGAAAGCTGCTGTTCAGCCTGGAGAAGGAGAGGCTGCAGGAGGACCTTGTTGCACCTTCGAGTACCTAAAACCAGAGCATTTTATAAACCCCTGCCCCTTGCACCACCCTACCTCTCCTTCACCACCACCCCACCCCCCAAAAAAAAAAAAAAAATTAAAAAGAGGTTTCCAGAGAGATTTCAGAATTCCAAATCTGATAAAGTGGGCAAGCATGCAGGTACAAGTGGAGCAGGCCACACACTACGGTCACACAGTCATGGAATAGTTTAGGTTGGAAGGAACCTTAAAGATTATCTATTCCAACCTGCCTGCTACGAGCAGGGACACCTTCCAGAAGACCAGATTGCTCAGAGCCCTATCCAGCCCATCTTTGAACACTTCCCAGGGATGGGGCATCCACAGCTTCTCTGGTTGACCTGTTCTAGTGCCTCACCACCCTCACAATAAAGAATTTCTTCCTAATATCTAGTCTAAACCTATTCTCTTTCACTTTAAGGCCATTCCTCCTTGTCCTATTACTACCTGCTCATGTAAAAAGTCCCTCTCCAGCTTTCTTCTTGGTCCTCTTTAGATACTGGAAGGTGCTATAAGATCTTCCCAGAGCCTTTTCCAGGCTGAACAATCCCACCTCTCTCAGCCTGTCTTCATAGGAGAGGTGCCTCAGCCTTCTTTCCTGGCCCTCCTCTGGCCCTGCTCCGATAGGTTCACATCTTTCTGGTGCTGGGACCCTGGAGCTGGATGCAGCACTGCAGATGGGGTCTCATAACAGCAGAATACAGGGGGAGAATCATTTCTCTTGACCTGTTGGCCACACCTCTTTTGATGGGCAACTTTGAAATACATTACTTGTGGTAATATGAATGTTCCATGAAATATGTAAAGCCTCTTGTGTCCACAAAGCTTTGAAGATTGAAATTCCTTTCAAATGTTGTAATTTGCAAAAAAACCCATGACCTAGGGAGTTTAAGTTAATAAGTCTATGACAGAACTGGGATGAGACCAATTCCCAGACATCCACAAGGACATCTTATCCTTTACAGGGTTTAATTGCTTCCAGGCAACAGCTCAGAAACACTATACAGCAGGTCTCTGCTGCCCACATCTCCTCTACTCTTTATTTTGGTGTTCCTTCAACAGGTATTTGATACCCAGCATTGCAAACCATCCTCATCCCCCTGTGTCTTCAGCCTTTGTCCCTGACTGGCATGACTGACCTCAGTGAGCAGTGGTCATATGAGGAAGAAGAAGATTATGATTATGATAAAAATGTAGCTGTTCGGAGAGAACCAGGGACCACTTGCCTTCAAAGGTTTGCACTCTACCTGCAGTCTTGTGGATGAAGCAGTGGTGATGTTTCAGAACAGCAACCCACTCTGAAAACAACCAAAAATAAATAGGACATTGCAAAGTTCAGTCTGAAAAAAAACCCCTTAGTTATCTGTTGACTTTTATGTTTAAAATAAATTAGTTTAAAAGAAATTAAAAGAAGCCAATATCTCTTACAGCTAACCATCCTGATCCTGCCTCTCCACCTTCAACTCCTCATGTCCCTGTGTATTCAGACTGCGTGGATTACTTCGGCCCTGCATGCATAGCTACTTTCCTACTCCCTGCCATTTTTTTAATCCACAATTGTTTTGGTCTGTCAAATCCTTGTTTCACTTTTCAGAAGTGCCTGCTCAGTGGAGAGCAGCATTTGGCTGTGTGTGTGCTGTGTACCTTCCCCCATTTCATCCAAAAAAAAGGGAGAAGTCCTGGTTATCCACAGTCACTGAGAGACATTTCAAGACAGAACTTCATAATTTATCTAGCAGATGCATTGTAGATAATCTGTGATTTTAAATTGCCTGTAACAGTTATGTTAATTAGAAAATGGCATAAAAGTTCTCAGCTCAGAGCAGAGTGGTTCAGATTCACTGCTGGAATAAAGAAATCCCACTGTTGTTGAAGAGTGTTAATTATCTTAGCTTTAAAACACACTCTTTTCTACTTAGGGCTATATTGGTGGAAAAGTTGTTTGGCATGAGTGTAGTAGAGTTGTTATTCCATCTTACCTTTTCTGGAAAAACTCTTCCTGTGGAAAATGTATTTCAAAGCAGGATTTCAAAGTGGAATAGTTACAATCACTTTCCTTTAAATTAAATTTTACTGATGTAGCTGCAGCAGAGTAGCCCTGCCACATAGGTGAAGCCTCAGTGTATGCTTGCAGCTCTTGCACTTCTAGGACCGAAATCTGTTTGGTTGACTTTCCCACTGATTTCCTAAGCTGTTTGTACTTTTGATTCTGGCCATGTTTTTCAAAATTAAGAAGGGTTTGCTCTGGCTAATGTATCTTACTCTGTAGTGTAAAATAGGTGATATCCAGTAATCTCGACATTGTAATCTTGACATTTTTCATTCTGAAGACTTTTGCCTAGCTACAAAATAATTTTTCCCTCTCTTTCTCACAAGAATAACATCAAGCTTTTGTAATTTGTTTTTCTTCTTCCTCTGTCTAGACAGGCTCTTTAGCTAAGTGGTGTGATTTTGTTTATCTCTAATTTCAACAGAAGAGCCACATTTCCCTCCCTACCTCTTGTAAATAGGGTTTTGTTTACCACTGTCTGTTCTTTTGGTGACAAAAGCCACATACTGTCATTAGTTCCCAAACGTTTAATTATGTTGCTAGAGCAGATGGAAAACCACCCTCGGGACCTAGGGAGCAGGTCAATAGAATTTTAAATTCTTCCATCTTTCTTTTATTTTGCATCCCTCCATATCCACTTCAACAGCTCTTTAGCACCAAGTTGAACAAGCGTGCGGGGCATTTACACTTACACGTGTGACTCTTCCCCTACTTTATTAAATGACCTTATGGCTGAAGAACTCTGCTGTCACTTTAGTTTGATTTATCACAGCAGGATATCCCTTGATGGGTGAACTCCCAACAGAACATCAATGGTCTCTGGAGGTGAGTAGCAGGTGGCCTGATGCTTTGCCATGCGTGGCAACTCTCACCGTGATTCCTTCTCTCTGAAGAAACTCATCAGCCCAGATTGCCCTTCCTTACTTATCTGCCTGTTCAAATATAACTTAATGGATTTAATTCAGGCTTCTGGCCTGGCAGCCCTTTGCTATCTTTTAATCTTTGCCTTCATCTAGCAGTCTGTTTACAAGCCTCAGTATACCAAAGGATGCAGCGTGGGCATTATGGAGTCTTCCTTTGAAAGGTCTGAGCATTAATAAGTTTATAATAAAAACAAACAAATAGAAAAATCTAGACAGATAGATTTAAATGAATCATCAAGCAGCCAGTATTGATTTAAATTAATGATCTATACTTCTCAGCATAAATTGTATGTTTATTTTCAAGGTAGAAATAGCTTTGCCTTGAAGTTGGAATGTGTCTCTATTGATCAGTATAATTGACCATTATACAAAATACTTAACAGAATATATCTAGTGATATATGATAGAAATTTGCTTTTTTTTTTTTAATATATTCTGTCAGGTGGGAAATGGTGAATGGAGCATTGATATTGATGCTTGAGCATGATTCACTTTTCTTGTCATCTTCGTCAAGTTATACTTGGATGAAAACTGGAATTTTATTAAAATGCACAATAAACTGCAATCTAAAATAGCAATACTGAAAAGTACAGGGGGGAATAGTATGCTTGTTGCAACATATTTTGCATTTAAACTTGATATTGAAATGGTGAATTATTGTCCCTACTTTGTGCACTGAAGTCATTGCTTTTGATCATCCCGGTTGTGTCACAGAGGTCCCTGTGAGTGCTCCTGGGATTCTGTACGGATATCCCAGCTAGAAACACTGTTGTACCCAGCTGCAATAACTGCCAAACCTTGCCATAGGCTGGCTGATGGCAGGGGGCAATGCTTACCAAGGGCTTCCTCATCCCTCACCTCTGTGAAGGGACAGGTTTTAAACCTTATTATTTAAGGTAGTTGCAGCTGTGGAGAATCTCTTACTGATATATAGGATTTTTAGGTGTATTATTAGCCTGTTGCAATGCAGCTGCTACTGATGTGACACACTTTGGTACAAAACTAGGGCAAGGTGACCTGCAATGTAGATGACTTCATTGTTTTCTGAACATGTGTATTATCTTAATGCCTATGTGTATAGAAGCTGAAGGGAGTTAATGCATAGGTGGCATAGCACTAACTATAATTAAGGGAGCTCCCCAACAGAGAGAGGCAGATGAAGGAACCATCTGTCACAATCTGGTCACTCCCAACACCTGGCTACCTGACCCATTGGATATATGTGCCTCAGGGAGCAGGTGTGCTTGTCACCAGTGTAAAACACCAAACCACTGAGAGCTTGCACAGTCCTCCCATTTTTGGGTACAACATATGTTAGTTTTAGTGAGGAACTCCAGTGTCCTTAAGAGCCTCCGTGCTCCACAGCTGTCCCAAGTGACTCTAGGTGCCCCAGTGCTGAGGTGACACCTGGACTGACATAGGCATCCTTGCCTTAGGTTCTGCTTTCCCTGGAGCAGAAAGCTGGGTGATTGGTTGTGCAGGAACCACAAAATACTACAGGAGATCTTGCAGTCTAAACCACTAGAGGGTTTGCTGGCACTTTGAATTGAGAGTAAATTTTTGCTAACAAAGCTCTTAAATCTTGGTTTCGTTGAGAACAGATCAGAAGAGGAAAGTTAGTTTTACTTTCCCCCTTTATTTTTCTTTCCAAATACTACTCATTTTGACAACTTTGAGGAAGGTAGTTATTAAACTGGTTGGTCTGCTATATGCACTCTATCTGCAAAGAGTCCTGTGGGAATCCCTAGCTTTTAGTTCTAGGAACTGAGTTCCAATGCCTTGGTGATAACCCTTCCAGGTTAACTGGCTTGATTTCCCTTTAAATGTCAGCATCAAACACACTATTTGATCATTTATAAATGTAATTTCCAATATTTTTGTAGTGTCAAAAGCTTAACCATTGTAGATGGTTATACTTACAGTAAGTATATTTTAGAAAATAATAATATATTTGAATAGCACTCTAGATTAAATATTTTTAGAGGACTTTTAAAATGAGTAATCACTTTTTCCCATGGGCAAGAATTCCTCCTTCCCACTTCTGGATTTACAGATGAAAAAATTTCAGAGTGCAAACTATGAAGATTTAAAAGAGCTTTGATTTAATTTTAATCTCAGGTTAAAGTAAACTCAAAACAGCAGAACTAAGTTACACTTTTTTTAGCCTCTATGTTCTGCTGGGGAATTTGCACCAATACTTATCTCTTGTTGATTTCTGTATCCCAGCCTCTGGAAATAGATCTCATCTGTTAAATTGGGATTTTGGCTTTGCAAGGAGCTGAGAAGGTCTCTGTCACAATTTCCACTGCAGCAGTGACTTGACTCCTTTGCAGTTACACACCCCAGCGGGCGAGCGCAGGGGGCCACTAATGATGGCAGGATGATCCTGGTGAGCCCAAGCAGGGGGTCAGGTGCCGGGAACGCGAGGGGCAAGTGGCCGGGTTGGATTGGTGTCAGGGTGCAAAGAGGCTTAAGGCAGGAACCTGTGAAGAGCTATGGCAATGGCAAACAGCCACGACCAAGGGCAGCGTGGTTTTTTTCAGCAAGGAAGTTCCTGCACCCAGGGCCTGGCTTTAATAAAACGTGACTGGAAATGGTGAGGAGCAGCAGCATGCAACCAGTTCCAAGTGCATGACTGCTGCTCAAGGCACGCCACCGGCATGTGGGTCCTTGCTGAGTGCTTTTTGGCACCTCCACTTTAGGGAAGCAGAAGACTTGCCTAAATCTGTCCATTTTAGCATGTGATTACCTGTTGGGCACATTATCACCATAACTTCTGACTTTCCCATTCTTGTGCCTCCCTATCCACTCTCTCATTCCTCTTTCTGTAGTAGTTTATTTCCTCCCCCACATCATCCTTTCTCATATTTCCTTTTCTGTGATGACTTCATTTTTTCTGGATCGCTTTCTTTTTTTTCTGCTCCAATTTTCTCCTTTCAAATGTTTGCATAGGGTATAAAGGTATTCCCTCCCATCTCTTCCAGCTGGACGTGGCATGTCTGACATTGGCTCATGAGTGAGAGTGTGGCCTTATCTGTGTAAAAAGGAAAAGTCTGTAGTCAGTGTGAGCTGAGCTTGAGCATACAGTTGATCTATTCATCAATGGACAACTTTCTTCCCTGTAAGTAATTAGTAACAGGTGGCAAGAGGAGTATTGCTTGTTTTAGTAAGATACTTTACTTACAGTAATCGTTAGAGTCTATTGGTGATTAGAGTTTTGTTGTTAGAAGCTGCGTTTGACTGGTGCCTTTGAAAATCAGCTTATTTATTTTCGTGTCTAGATATGGACCTCAAATTTTCGCCAAGACAATTTGCTCAAGATAATATTATCTTGAGGGAACAGAACAGGGAAGACAGCCCCAATTTTTTCATCTCTCCTTTCCTATTGATATTATGTACAGTTTTAGAAAAGCGGATGTTTATGTATTTAGATTCACTAAAGCAGATATTCAGATTATATAGCAGATTATAATTAAGTGAGTGGTCAGAATTAATCTGGGAGGAGTTAAAAGTAGGTCTTGTAAAGTTGCACAGCCTCTTTGTGGAAGTTTCTAGAATGACTCCAGGACAGAAGAAAGGGTCAGTGTTACATGGGAACACCTCGGCAAACAATTCCTGCTTTCACAACATGGTGCACCTTTTCTGGCCCTACCTGGATCAGTTCCTGGGACCTGTATGAACACAGCTGAGAGAATAAGTGTAAGCTGGGACTGCTGCATGCAGAGCCCTGAGAGGGGAAGACCTGAGGTTTAAGGATCCAAATTGCCAACTGCTCTGGGGAACAGCAAGCCAGGTTGATGGTAGTTCCTTTGCACCATAGTTCCTGTGAAGATTAGAAGGGTTTCATACATCAGTGTAAAACCTTGAACTTATTATTCAAATTATCACAGTGAGAGCATTTCTTAGAGGACATGCAGTTGTGTTAAGGAACCAGTTCCCATCCACTTAGCTAACAAGACAACTATGTTCTGTTACTGCTGTGGTTTCTAGATTCATTTCAAGGCAAGCCCAAGCAATAGTATATTTACATGTCCCATTGTGCATTGAAACATTTTCTCATTTAGTACAGCATATGTTTAAGAGGTTACCAGCCTGGGAACATGGTGAAGGCCAGAGGTAAGCTTTCCTACCACAAGGGACTGAAAACAAAGCAAGTGGTGCAGCCTCCAAAGAGTTTTAAGAGCCAGCCTTCTGAGTCTGATTCCTTCCACTGGATTTGCAGAACCTGAACTTCATTGAAAACACTGTTTTCCTGTAGTCTGCCTTTGAGATCTTCCAACAGATCTGATTGATTAAGTACCTTTAATCAGATAATTAATTCCCAGGTCATCTATGCTCAAACTGAAGTAATTATTTCCAGTTTAGCTGTCACAGAGATCAAATATACCTTGCTCTATTTTAGAATCAAAGCAGAGAAGAGGAAGTTTTGCTCAATGAAAAATAGACTCTGAATTTCTTCTCATACCTTTGAAAGTCTTCTCCACGAGTATGATTTGTCAAAAGACTCTGGAATCTGCATTGGCAGCTGTTGAAACTAACAGCCATGCTGCATAAGTAAAATAAGTTTGGGACATCATATCTTTACTCTAGTTATTCAGCCTGGAAAACTAGTGAATACCAGCTTCAAATGCATGGCATTTCCTGCAGAATCATGTGTTGAATGCAAAATTAAGGTTTGGAAATGCACTCAGTTGCTATATGGAAATTCTAGCCACTCCTGGATTAATGCTTTTGCATAAGCAAATGGTTAGGTAAGAAAAGGGAAAAAGCCCCAAACAACTGAAGTTCGTGTTTCACGCTTCAAGTGACCCGGCCAAGTGTGGCTAGATTCCCTTTTAAAATCAAATGACCATGCTGCATCTCCCAGGGTCCTGTAGTATGAATGCTAAAAGGATTAAAACTAGTCAGGTCACACAGCTTTATTTTGCTTTTTATAAGGGCCATGTTATATCCGAGACTCATGTGCCATGAAGTAAAACATCCTTTTGTGTTCTGTTTTGAAGTCAAATACACAAAGAACTGTATTTTCTCCAGTTCTTTTCTACCAAAGTCTTTTTCATGAAAAAGTAATAACATTCAAAAAAAGTTACAAAGGCAATACCATGATAATATAAATATTTAAATGAAAATACCTTCGTAGTAACTGCTTGAGTAGAAGCAGTCTATCCACACATCCTCCTTTCCAAACATTGTAGTGCTACTTGAAAACAGAAGAAAATAAGGGGTATATTTTGATATTTATTATTGTGCAATTCTCAAAGGTGTGAACACATCACTAGTGTGCTGTTGACATTGCGAGAAAAGCCATGTGCAAATAATTATTTTGAAACTGAGTACATCTAAGTTCCATGGTGTAAAACCCACTGACATGCAATAGCCCCAAAGCCATTTTAGCAGCATATGTTACAGATGGAAAACAACTATATGTTAGCTCATTTTCCTGATGTTGCAGGTATCTTTTTGCCAGCCAGTGTATTTGATAAGGCACTGCCCAAGTTAATTTTAAATATCTCATTGAGGACTAGCAGAAGCCTTTGCACAGCTACTCTGCACTCTACCTGATGTACCAAATTAGAGACATCTAAAATATTTATCCATTCTATATTGTCATCTCTGTGCATGTTATAACTTAATTGTGTCAGCTACAATCTTGCATTGGGTTTTGTAATTTTCTATGTAAGGAAAAGGTTTTTTTCATTTTTTTGTACTCCACTAACAAATTACTATTTTGCATAACAGCTAACCATGTTCAGCAGAAGAGGTTCCTTTTAGATCTCACTCTTCTTGACCTTTCATCTTTATTTTTGACCTGCAGAAAAATACATCTTCCAGCAAAGTTAGTAATACAAATTATTCAACTTGCATGAATACATAGTTTGCAATCTTTCTGCCTTTGCAGCTTCTCCTGGTAATAGCAATAAATTACAGTAGCTAGAGTATAGTGTTTTTCTATCTATCTGAGTTGGGAAAAAGTGATTAATTTTCTCTCTTTCTTAGCAAAAGAAGAAAGTCTGTTCAGTGAAGCAAAAGTTATTAGAATTAAAATTAATTGGAGGAAATACAGTCCATAATTAAGCGAGGCTACTCACTGCCACAGATGCAATATGAATAGTATTCCAACTGTATTAGCATGACAGGAAAATGAGGACATTTCTCAGGTTTTTGTGTGGAACCACTTGCTAAACAAACTTGGCATAGAATCATCTAGGTGGGAAAAATCCTCTAAAGATCATTGAGTCCAGCCATTAACCCGGCACTGCCAAGTCCACCACTAAATCATGTCCCCAGGTGCCACATCTTGGCCTCCTGGGCACGCTGCTGGCTCATGTTGGTGGACATGCGCCAGACTTTCAGAAGCATAGAGCTGAAAGCTGCACTGATGTGGAGCTCAGCTCTGTTCTTAGCACCATGTGCATTAAAACCTTTGGCTGCCACAGTTTGCTCCAGCGTGCCTGACACCTCCCTTGCACTCAGGTTCCCTTCTACTGGATGCACGGGCTCTGGGACAGACAACTAAGAGGGTCACACGCTGAGCCCTCACGGTGACATTCGCTGGAACACATTGGTTAAAGCCCAGCTTGGCAGCAGTCATTGCCAAGGGCAGGGAGAACTTGTACAGCCTCTCCTCACCAGCCCTGCTTAGCCCAGAGGTGCTCATTAGGGCAGGAGAAACGTACTCTTAAAAAAGCTGATAAACTTTTGCAGTGTAAACACACAGCTGCAAAGAAAAAGCATAATTTTAACTAGGCAGATAGATGGGCTCTTATTAGAAAATTAAGTGGTGCTCCTAAAAAATACAGCTGTTTCTCAGAAATGAGGACATTCCTTAATGAAGTGGACTCTGGTGCAAAGCAAGCAATTTAGGGTCCTACGCTTATTTATCTGATTCAACAGCGTTTGCTAAATGTCAGCGGTTTTGCTAGCAGCCTATTCTGCAGCCATCTGAGTGATAACAAATCCTGCTTCCCCAGCTACAAACAAGGCACAGACTAGGGCGGTGGGGAGGAGACTGCTGAGGGGACAGAAAAGGCTGTATTTAAACAGTTGTGTTTGCTTTTCTGTAAAAAAAAAAAAAAATCTTGAAGATCTCTTTTCTGCCAGAACACTGGCACTTTGCAAACACTGCCAACACAAACCCTGCAAGTGAGCCAGCTGACATCAGCTGACCAAGGACATGGTGGTACTTTGGACGTTTTATCCATCTCTCTTCAGACACACAGCTTTTGTCTGGGCCTTTTGAACAAAACAAGCCTGTGAGTGAAAGCAGAAGCTGCCTATGGATGATGTGCTCAAGTCAATGCAGTCTGAGATGCACAGCACCAGAAATTAATGAATTCAGCTCAAAATCAAACCAGGATTTCAATATCTCTCTCAAATAAAATGGGGATTTACCATGCTGGATACATTGTGGGATAGATGCATGAGGGAACACTGTCCCCATTGCTGCCTGGGGCTGCAGCATTTGTGAGAGGAACCCAACAGGGCACGTGATCTGTGATGAGGAAAAACATGCTTGTGTTCTTACCTGGATTAAATGAACTGAATAGTTTCTGTGTAGCTCGAGCAGATGATTGTTTGGACCACAATACTTGCTAGTGAAACTGGCTCCTTGGTTGGCAGGCAGAGTAAACACTAAGGACTGAGGCTGTGGTTGCAGTGCCTTTGATAGAGATCAGTGCACTATCAGTTCAGAGACACCATAGCTCATCTCAGACATGGGATATGAAGTTCTCTTTCCCAGAGTCATGTTAGTCAGTGCTCACATCACAGATATAAAGTCCCTTTTATGATTTTATGCTCACTGGAGGGTGGACTGGGATGATTGGAAGGCAGGGAAGTCACATGATACCTTATTGAGCACAAAGCCATTTAGCACAAAAATTAACACAGCCAAATTTTTGTAGCAAATCACAACCAGCATAAAGGATTTAGTGTGGATCAACACACTACATTGAGTGGCTCTGCTGTTTTCAGCCTGGTCCTGGGAGACAGATAAAACTGGATGTCTTGTGTTATCTGGATATATCTTCTGAAACTTTTCCACGCCACATTCTTGCAGAGCAGGCTGAGACCATGGGGAGCACACACACAAACTCCAGTGACCTAGACTGGCCCCACAGGAGTCCTGGGTGCTTTTATTCTGTCTCTGTACACTGAGCAAGCAATTCATGCTCTCCCAGGAAGACAGGGTGAGAGAGCTGGAGCTGTTCATCCTGGAGACAGAAGTGGGTCTGGGGAGACCCTATAGCACCTTCCAGTACCTAAAGGGGGCTTACAAGAAGGCTGGAGAGGGACTTTTTACAAGGGCATGTAGTGATAGGACAAGGGGTAATGACTTCAAACTGTCAAAGAGGAGGTTTGGATTAGATATGAGGAAGAAATTGCTTACTATGATGAAGGTGAGGCACTGGAAAAGGTTTCCCAGAGAAGCTGTGGATACCCTATCCCTGGAAGTGTTCAAGGCCAGGTTGGACAGAGCTTTGAGCAATTTGATCCAGTGGAAGCTGTCGCCGCTCATGGCAGGAAGGTTCAAACTAGATGGTCCTCAAGGCCTCTTCCAGCCCAAACCATGCTATGATTCTATACACTAACAAAAGAGTAACTCTCTCTCAATGTAGAGGAGGATGGAAAGCCACTGCCCTGGCAAGACAGTTTCCAGTATCTTTCAGCAGGCATACATCATTTTCAAGGAACAAGTACAGGACAAATTAGAGCATTTCTAGACCAGGCCAGTGGCTGATGGTGTTTGGAGCTAAAGTGACAAGCAAATGTGATAGTAACCCTGTGGCCTGCTCACTTGCTCTTTGTGCCAGAGGAATTTCTCAAATTTGTGAAAGGTCTTGCTTCTGCAGAGTAACAGTCTCACTGAGTAACTACCACTAGTCATTTTCCATTGTTCCTGGAGCCACACAGAGTTGATGTAGTGAGAGATACATCACCCCTCTCTCCTTGTAAAGGCACCATGGGCACACAGGGCTGCTTCTCTGTCAGGGGGGCAAGTGTTGTGCTGTGTTACCCCCCCAGCTGTGCTTGCACCAAAGGAGCGCTAAGCCACCAACCCAGCGAGTGTCACCTCCTGCTCTTGGTGACACCTCACACTCATCCTGAGCTGAAAGGGCCACACAGCTTCAGAGGTAGGAAATGGAAATGCTTTTTGACTTGGCCATAAACCCATTTTGTGTGAAATCAGGCTGCTGGCAGTGGGACAGCTTTCCACTTGTGGGCTTATGAGCTCCACCTGTTTGACACGGGGCCAGTTCCTGCAGAGGAACAGGGGTTCCACCACCAGCACAGACCATGCCAGTCAAGAAAGAAGCCAAACATGTCTGTGAAATCCCACTTAAAGGTGTGTAGCCTGGGTCTGCTGGTGGGAATATTCAGTTGGAAGCACTGTCAGGTGGTTGGTGGGGTGCCTTGGTGAGGCAGTGTGAGAAGAACATGCCTTCCCAGAGCTCCAGGTTACTTCCAGTTTTGAAATTCCTAACAGAGCTCTTCACATGACCAGCCTCTTCTACAGTGTTTTGTTAGCTAAGTAAAATGTGATGTGTTTAAGGCTTAAAAAGAATATGAAACAGAACTTGTGCTTGAATTATTTTTAAACTTGGTATGTTTATATCAGCATCTTAGTCACTACTATTTTTAATTCCACTCCTAGATTTAGAAGACCATAACTTTGGGGAACAACAAACTAAAATCTCCATAGAGTTGTGCTCCCATCTTTGTACAATAAACCTGTTGCACAAATGTGGGCACTTCTTGAACCACAAAAAAATTGTTATCTTTCACATCACTCAAGCAAGGGATGTTCTAATATGAGTCGAGCTATAATACAAAAGAGTTATGTTCATGGCAATTCAAATCCTGAAAAGTCAAATATTCAGGTCCTCAATATTGCAAGTACATTTGAAACATTCTTGTTTCCCGGGATAAAAGCTACATAATTAGGGCAAGCCCTTGACACTTTGTCTTTGAACCCACTGGATTTATTTACCAAAAATCATTGCATTGGATATGCCCAGCAAATGTCTTACAGAACTGCTTGTAACAAAATTAAAAGCTTAAGCATAGAGATTCTCTCTCCACTAGGAACTAACTGGCATTTATTAAAACCAGGAGTTTCTCATACTTCATCCCTTGCAACCTCTTCAAATTCTCTGTTTGACATTTTGAATATGCCATGGAGGTTCTAATACACATTACATAAAAAGAGCTATTATAAAATTCCTGACTTTTCCTTGTTTGCATGACAAAGGTGGAATGGCAAATCCTCCAATTGGACCAGATAATCACTCTCCTGTGAAAAGCCTGCAATCCACATTCTCTGTTTTCTTCTTAGTTGATCTTCTTAGCTTCAACTGTGTTTGGTCAATAATTTTATTTTAGGTGTGAAGTCCATAAATCACCTTCCAATACACATTGGACAGTGGAGAGTCCTGGTAGATTTGACATCACTCACAGGAGAAATCTCATCCGGATACAGGAAAGCTGGGTGCTGCTGGAGCAATCAGACATTTTCGTTTTATGTTATTGTGGCTCTTTCAAGAGCACTCACTGCACAGCAGGACCACTCTCTGAAGCAAAGACTAATTGGATGGATAAGTAAATATGGGATCATGTCTTCGTGGCATAAGAGAGAGACCATTACAAATCCATGACCTGCAGTTTTATCCAAGTGACACTAATCCTATGAATATAAATTCACTGCTCGAACTGAGCTGGCCAACACTTAGAGAGTCTAATATAAGAAACTTTATCAGCCACCTGAACATTGCTCAGTGGGGTTTCCAACCCAATCTTCTGATGCAGTTCATCGTGTGACTGCATTTGTCCCAGCCCCTGAGGATCAGCAATGTCCCATTTAACTGGGGAAGCAATCCTGAGGGAGGGAACACGGAGTATGGAGCCTTCCAGAGGGGCTGAGGGGGTCACGAGGATTTCAGGAAAAAAACCCCTTCCCTCCTCTTATTTGCAAGAGCAGAAGTTTTTTACTTGAGTTGAAGCTGAAGTGGTCAAATAAAGGGGGTATTTTTCACTGCTATTTGTGTCTTGGGAATGAATGTACTTTGAATGAACATATAAATGAATGTATAAAATCCATTTTCAGAGAAAGATGCTACACAAAGGGCAAGATTAAAGAATGTACTGCCTTGAGCCATGCACAAGCTGTTAGTTTGTAGTCTGTTTCCATTTTAGCCTTAAAACTCAATTCCCTTTTAACATCTAGCAGAGGCTTTATCATGTTTAAGGAGACAAGTTTCTTAAAAGGTTGTAAAGACAAAGTGAGCTGTAAGAGAAGTGTTTAGTGAGGCTCTTCCAGACGGCTTTATTGCCTTCCTCTGCTACAAAACAGGCTGCCTCGGCTGACACTTGTTTTAATGAGGGATGAACCACAACAGGGGTGCTTTTGTACAAGTTCATTGCGTTGAATCTTCCAGCCAGACTGTCCTCAGGGCACACCATTGGATGAAACTGGACCAATTTTAAATCCTTTACAGAGGTATAAAATCCAAAGAACCTCTGATGCTGAGGACATTTGCACATGTGCTCAGGCATGTGACTGCTGGAGAGGATAAGAATTTCAAGCTCCATGCTCCTTCACGCTTTTATCGATGACATTCTATTTTTTCTATTCACTTCTCCTGGGATTGGTGTCAAAAATAGATTTCCACATCTTCCCTGGCCTTTGCTGGGGAGCGATGTGAGCTTCAGCTTTAAAGGTTGACTTCGTGGCAAACATCCAGCCTCTCCACGCCAACCTCCAGGTCAGCTTCACTTTCCAGAGCCAGCACTCTATTGTGGTTGTTAAGAGCATTCAAAATACCAATATTCTTCACCCATCTTGCAAAAGAGTGGAGTGGTTTCTCATATTCACTGAAAGGTGATCTGCCTTTGCATAAAGGCCACCTTCTTTTTAGCACAAGTATTATTAAAACCCACAGGAATCCATAAAGAGTGATGGGACATTTCTCTAAAATGTCATGCCCATACATCTTTTACCTTCTGTGATTCAGAAGCAGCATAAAAGGACATAAATCATTCAACTGCTGTGATTCACTGCCCTGATTCATATACTTGATACAAATACTCAGAGATCAAAGTAGTACCTCCCTCCTCCCCGCCCCGCCCAAGATTTAAATGATTTTTTAATGCTTGCCATAAAAATGGACTTTCAGCTAAAGATAAAGCATCTCCCAATTGATATTGGCTATTTTAGGTAGCAAGTCTCCTGCAGTAAAAATTGACACTTCCTTTAAGAATCATTTGGTACAGTACATAAAGCAATGTATTGCTTTATGCAGATGTGTTTCCATCCCTAGGATGAACAGAGGACACTGATAGCTGAGGAGGTTTCTGAGCAAACACTTACAGGGAATTAAAAAAGATGAAAACTTCTCCCCTGAGAAGGAATCTGGGAGCCCCCCTATACCTTCTTGTATTAACTTTGCAGTGGATGAAGGTGTTAAACTGGCATGTGTCTACCAACAGGGGAGTGATCCTTTCAAGTCCTCTGCTTCGTCCCCACTTGTGAAATTTGTTGTGCCAGTGGGACGAGACTGGCTATAAAACCCCAGTGCAGGGGATCTCTGTCCAGCTCAGGCAGACTACCAGCACATCTCTGCCGAGATCAGCCCCAAGGGAATCCCCCCTTCATCTCTACCAGTCAGGTAGCTGCTTTGCTGACCGAGGAGGATGGACCTGAGGTGCGCCTGGATGCTCTGCATGCTCTGCCTGGTCATCACGGTCCAAGCATTTACCCAGGAAGGGTTCAAGGAGGCATTTCTGAAGCAGCTGGGGCTCTCTGAGATCCCTAAACTTCATAAGAGAGACTTGGCGGATCTGGTTATCCCAGACCACGTCAAGACCAAGTACATCTCCATGCTGAAGCGCCAGAGGGTGAAGCGCCGAGCTTTGCCGAGCCTGGCCGGCATCCTCAGGGGGATCCCTGGCAACGCAGGTAACGTTTCTGCTTTGGGGAGCGTCCGAAGCACTGTGCCGCTGGCAGGGGGAGCTGCCCACGCTCTCCCGGCCGGCCTCAGGATCGGCAGAGGCAAACCCGTGGGGAGAGTGAGGTTTGGGTTTGGCTCCAAAGCTCAACTGGGTAGAAGAAGTGCATGTAACAGCATCTTAAAGATCAAAAAGCACTATTAACTCCTTACACCTAGAGAGGCAGTCTCACAGTCCTTGCAAAAGGCAGGCTGCTGCTGGAGCTTAATAGAAGAGAAAAGCCTTGGTACCCAGCAGCAGTCTGGGCAGGTGGAGGAAAAAAAAAGACAGTAGAAACTGCAGACCTTGCAGGTTTGGGGTCAAATCTACAGCAAATCCTATAACAGGAATCACACGTCTTCGAGGATGTTTTGCTCTCCCTCATTTCTTTTTTAAATTTTTTTTTTTTTTTTGGCTGGGAGAAATATGAAGGAGGCAATCAGCCATACAAACACCATGATGTACAATGGTGGCTGTACAAGGACACTTAGAGCTTATTTTGCTTTCAAAAGACATACATAGCACCCTGGGCAACAAATGAAAATACTTTTTTATTTCAGGTAATGCAGTTTCCTGCTTTTATGCCCAACACTGGCACAGAGATGCACACCTTTTGGGGTCTGCTCAATTCGGGGTCAAATTATGTAAGATATTTTGTTCCTCCAGGTTGCAGAGAGACAGGACAAGAATTAGGGCATTAGCAAGACATTGGATTCAAATTAGAATGCATTAGAAAAAGTATGCTTAGTGGCTGGCTCTGCCACAGGGCTCACCCAGTGTGGGAGCATGGAAGAGGTGTGTTGTGATAATAATTGTGTATGAAATGTGGGGGCTTTGCTCACCAGGATGGCAATGACAGGTCACCTCTTTGGTTCCCAACTTGCACAGGTGTGCCAGGAGAAGTCCTCTACTCAGACACCACCACGCGCCAGAACCTGATCTTTGACATGGAGGGCAGAATACCTAAAAACAGCGAAGTCACAATGGCTGAACTAAAACTCTTCAAGAAGCCTCTGGACAGAACAAACCTTCCTGCCAGGCAGTCTCACAGGCCTGTCTCCAACGCCAGAGTCAGCGTGTACTGGGTGCAAAGGCAGCACGATGGTACCAACAGGACCTCCCTGATAGATTCCAGGTAAGAAAGGGACCTCTCCTGGAGATAGGACTCTAGTTATGGGCTACAGGCCCTCTGGGCTGGATTTGGGTATCATTTACTTGTGGCTCAGGTCAGTCTGATAGGGTTAAATCTGTAGAGTCAGGCTCTGTAGCCTCTAAACCCAGAATGAGTTTATAAGAGCAGATATTATGCTAAGGCTGCAGTATATGATGATTCATTACAATAATTGAGTTCTGTGTCAAACAATGCCGTGTACTGCTAGGTGTTCTCTAAAACCCTCCACCTTGTTCACTTCCCTCTCACTCTCTAACTCATGTGTGTTACTGGCTGTTGGTATTCTTAACATTGGCCATTTCATTAGCTGGTCTAAATAAGTAAATTATGCAAAAAGCATCTGGTTTTATAGCCTCAAGCTCTGTGGAAGTTTTACACTCCTTGAAGGCATTTTCTGGGTGGCTAGAGACTTAAGTTCCTAATGCAGCTAGGACAGGAGTAGTAGGAGATAGTGGTGTAGATTGTCATCACTAGTACTGAGGATGCATGTAATCCTGCACCATCCTATTTCTGTTTGAGCATGAATGAATACCTTGACATGAGCATGCACAGAGGGTTTTATTTAGCCCTTCAGTGTCTGTTAGATCTGTATGGTTCTTTTCGAGGTGTCAGTTTACTGCTGTGGGCGCTCGCCCAGAGCGCTCAGCAAAAATGATGGTGCAATCAAGGCATGTGACAATCTACAGGAAGCAAATTATTCTGCTGCAATAATAGCTCTGCTAGCCTAGGCTTTGTCTGATGGGCTTTTCTCTAATGCCAAACCCTTGTCATGCAGGCTGGTTCCTATTCGCGAGTCGGGCTGGAAGAACTTTGATGTGACACAGGCTGTGCATTACTGGCTGCGAAACCAGAGGAGGGAGCCAATGTTCCTGGAGGTCTGGATCGAAGGAGAGAGGGTGGGCAGCTATGCCTCAGAAATGGCCAAAGCCGTGCGTTTCACCTCTCAGGACCCCAAGGATAAAGCCCTAGGCAAACCCGAACTGGTGCTTTACACCCTCAACTTGGAAGACTATGAGTATGTATGAAGCCTGAATCTGTACTGTCTCTGAAGTAACTTTGCCCGTGAACTATTTTGTGTGCCAACCCAGGGTGGGCAGCTCTTACTCTCACAAGTGTTAGTTAGAAAGTAGGAGTTAGAAAGTCATTGCTGAATCATACCTCCCCTCTTCCCATATTTGTTGTCTGAATAGTCAAATGAACCCCAAGCTTGGGCCAAGTTTCTTATCTCAGAGCCCATTTGTTTTATTAACAGGGGGGATTATTTCTCCCACTTCACCGTTTCCAGTTACAGCATCAGTTCTTGTTTCTCCCTTGGTGTGCAGGGGCCCTGGGGACTGCAGGGAGGAGGCGATGCTGGGCAAGTCCACCTGCTGCCGGCAGGAACACTACGTCAGCTTCCGTGAGCTCTCCTGGGCGCGCTACTGGATCATCGAGCCGGCGGGCTACCAGGCTTACCGGTGCTCAGGGGGCTGCCTGCAGCCCCCCAGCCCCCTGTGGCGCTTCGGCTACGGGGAGCGCACCTGTGCTGTGGCGGAGAGCTCCTCACTGCCCATGATGTACCTGGTCAAGAGGGGCAACCGCACCGAGATCGAGGCGGCCGAGTTTCCCAACATGATCGTCGAGAGGTGCAGCTGCGTCACGGATGGCATGGCGCTGGTGTGAGGAGTGGGTGGCCTGTCACCCAGTCCCCCATTCCCTGAAGCCCTGCCAAGAGCCACACTGGCCCCCAGCCCTGGGGCCAGTGATGAAGGTCCTGGGAGGGACACCTGCCTGCAGGGGTCAGCAGCAGATGGGGCTGGGGCTCCCCCCATGCCCTGATACCCTGCAGAGAGGGTGCACTTAAAGGCACTGTCCATACAGATGGGCTCAGAGGACCATGCATCTTCACATACACCTGTGTAAGGGTGCCTGTGGAGCCTAATGCTTCTCAGGGTCCCCTTGAGGCTGGATGAATTTCACTGACTTGGGTGGAACTGTGTCCAAGTTATTTCAGTCTCCACCCTGGAGTATTGCAAACAGATACAGGCAAAGGAACAGTGACCATCACCGGGTCAAAAAGTAATGAATGGGCTCAGCTTTTCATTCTTGGACTCCTGGGTTTAGCCCTTGTCTGTCCAAGCCATGTTTATGGTGAATTGCAGAACAGAAGCACTTACATGTGTATAATCTGCACACACACACACACACATACACATGCACATATTATATAAATATATGTATGTATTGTCTACATACTGGATATTTACACATTGAGTAGATATATATGTGTACATATGTGTACATATATGTACATAAAATATTGTCTACAGCTCAAAGGGCATATATCTATATGTGTATGTATTGTATGCATATATACATATGTACACATACATAAAATATTATCTGGAACTCAAAGGTTTATATTTTTGACTCCTGCATCCTAGGCTTAGCACAGTTTTAGGCAGAATTTAGAGTCCTGGAATTAACAGGAAAATTAGGACTTAGGTTTGCTCTCATGAGTAACAATTTATTTTTCTGATTCTGTATTACAGTTACTTCAATTTAGGGATATTTTCCAAGTTTTGTGTACTTTCAAACTCAAGGAAACAATAAAATACAATTACTAAAGTAGCCATGTGTTTGCTTATATTTATTCTTAGGTCTAAAAATGGAGGGAAAAAAAATCTCTCAGTGCCCAGCTCCTATAAACATACACACAGTAGCAGCTCTTCTCAGCTACCTGTGTAATCCTGCCTGCTTCTAGTAAAGCTTATCTACTCATACAGAGACTGGGACTGGGCTGAATTAGCAGGTGGAGCAGAGCCCACACGGCCAGTGCTTCTCCCTGAGCTGCTGCAGAGTTTAAGTCAACACTTGCTTTAAGAGAAAACCTAGAATCTTATCTGACAGCAAGAGGTGATACTCTCCCCTTGAGCTGCAGCAGTGCCAGAACCCGCAGGCTCAGCTGGAGTTGTAGTGCAGAAAGAGATGAGCTGCCCCCTCCCTCCTCAGGAGAATGTTTTAACTCCAACCCTTCCTGATGGACATCTGACCAACACATTCCCTGGAGAAACACAATGATAATGTGGTTTAATCCCTTTTTGAACTGTTTTGAACTGCTGACCAGGGGTGGGACCAATGATAATGATTTCCACTTTCATGTCAGACTCCTCAGTTCAAAACCTACTGAGATACCAGCGGTTCTGGGAATGAAGTGATCGCTGCTGTCCATCTCTGTGGGTCTGCGCAATGTGGCCCCTGAGGCTCTGGCTGAACCCACTGCTGACAGAAGGATGCCAAATGAGTTTGTCTGGCTAGGCAGGATGGCCATGGACTGGGTGAAAAGAAGGATCTGTTGGACTCTGCTGTGGCTTTGTGTCATTCATCAGGAAGGCTGAGATGTGAAGTGTTCCTGCTGCCCTGCAGGACCCCACGTCTGAAGTCACCCAGGCATCCCTGCTGTCACCTTGGCCTGTGGGTAGGCTGGCACCTCGAACTTGTGTAAACACCTGTGGCAGAAGGCTTTAAGGGCAGAAAAAAAGGCAGAAGCACAGACTCACCATTCACTAGCACTGGGCTACAGCATCACGGATTATTGGAATCAGAATTGGATGAGCCCTAATGTTCTCTGGTCATTTCCGTCTCATGACTATGTAACATCTGTCTTTAATGGCATTGGCATTTGTCTCCACCCAGATCTGGGCAGGGCATAGCCTGAAGGCCACGAGATCATCTGTCACCGGGAAGAACAAAGCCTGCGATTTAGCCGCACTCTGCTCTTGGAAAGGAAAGTGTTTGAACTGGTCGCTGCCTGAGGATGAAGAACATTAACCCTGGCTCCCCTCCAACCTCCAGCACTTCGATTCCAGACATCATCCATCCCTCAACCTGCGACAAATCCCGGCAAGTGCAACTGAGGTCAGGCTGCTGTGGGAAGTGGGGAGCAGAGTATCACAGCAGGGATGGACAGTGGGGTGGACAAGGCTGCTCCCCTCCGCCAGAATCTGGTACTGTGTCTGGCTCCCCTTGCTTTGCATCTGGCTCCCTTTGCTCTGGTGTCATGAGGACATAAGGTACATAAAAACAAACACTGCGGGGAGAGGAGGAGTGGAAGGGGTGGCCAAGGAGACCTGTTTTTACCATGGGGGGAACTGTGGGTATTGCAGGGCAGAGACAGTGCAAATCTGTGAGATATCAACTGCTGCCAGCCCTGCTGCCAACATGGATACTTATATTTATTACTAGGACAGCCACACAGATGTCACAGCACCTCTACTGGGGCTAGTTTTTAGCCTACTTTTAAATTGAAGCTACCCACTTTTAGAGAGACAGGACACCACCACTCTAAACTCTAGCTGGCTTTGCAGTGAATATGTTGCTGGCTCAGAGGTCGGGCTGATGTGGGGAAGGCTCCAGAGATTTCTACAGTGCAGACTCCTGGGCAGAAAGCTGTAGATGAAATACTGCCACACCTGAGGCTTCTTTAGACACCAGCCCGTGCTGCAGGAAATTATGTCCCAGCCTGTCATTTCAATCCAGGCTGCATTTGTTGTGATACCTTCTGTGTGTTGCTTGTATCGGTACAACTTGTAACACGTATAAAGGCTGCCAAGCTGTCATGTTCTCCTTTCCGGCTGAGCAGCACCACGGTCTCCAAGGAAAGACAGAATGTACCTTATGTACCTGGCAGCAGCGTGGTTCAGCATTAACTCTGATGCCCTATTGCAAAAAAAAAAAATAAAAGGAAAAGCAGTGCAGGGGCACAATGAACCACATATAACCAGAAACGATTACAGAAAATGTAAAGGTGTTGTAAGGCAAAACCAGCATTAAAACATTGGGCTTCCTCCTGCACTACTTAAAGTGCACAGCCCTCTGGTGCTGCTCAAGGAGAAGGAGAAGGAGAAGGAGAAGGAGAAGGAGAAGGAGAAGGAGAAGGAGAAGGAGAAGGAGAAGGAGAAGGAGAAGGAGAAGGAGAAGGAGGTGTGTGCTCTTCACATGAAGGACTCCCACAGCCCTGTTAGTCCCACACTTAAAGTTGAGATCTTGTGTAAGTATTCACAGAGCCAGTGTGCCCAAGTTAAAGCTTTTCACAAGTGTGAGCTCTGGCCAGCCTTTGTGGAACTGCTCACAAGACGATCTGTGAAGGCCTGCAATAGTTAATGGAGCTGGACATGGGGTCAGGAGCTGGACCTGTTGGTCTCAGGAAAGCTTTCTTTAAGAGCAAGGCTTGGGCATGCTGGCAACACTTTCTCTCTCTGTTATCTTTTATCTCTATCCATTATCTCCATTTTAGGGGAGAGAACAAAAGTTTAAAGCCACATTAAATGTCACTGCTAACAGGGCTACATTGCCCTGTCTGATCTTTCCATGGTTTCATTTGAACCAAGGCTGCTTTCCTATTTTCTTTCAAAGTCTGTGAGAAGTTGCAGCTTTTCCTTGCTGGTGAGACTTTATTTCCTCTCCCCCTCTTGTTTTCTTCCCTTTGCATTTCACAGACTCCTACCAAGAGTGTCTGACACTTTGCCTTTCAGGCCAGCCTTCTAATTGCCTGTGGAAGTGGAAAGTCAGATGCCCAATCCACATCCCGGCAAAGGTGATAATCAGGGAGCTCCTCTGGCTTTGGTTGGAAACAGCTGGAGGCTGGGAAAGGGGAACCCAGGACAAACAGAAAGGCAGGGGAGAGGGAGTTGGAGAGGGGAGGCACTGGGTGGCAGAGATCCTGCAGGACTTTGATATTTTTAGAAGACTTGAGCTCCTCTGTCCATTCCTGGAGCGGGTGCAGGAGAGCAGCGAGCACAATATCCATGCATTTCAGAATAAAACTGAATAAAAAGCTGATCATGGCTGCTGCCTCTGGCCTGTGCTCTGGGGGTACACAGGCACTCCAGAGCTGTTGGCAGGGTTTCCTACAGTTAAACCAGCAGGTGCAGAATTACTCAGAAACACCATGGCAGGAGATAAGTTATCTGGAGATACTGGGCACTCAAAAGTCATGTCAGCAGTCCATAGCTCTTGGCAAACTTATTTGATAATTATTAAATCAGCAGTTTGGAGGGTTTTTTAAGCTATTCAGTAATCTCATTTTAAAGGTACTCCTAAAGTTTATTTGTGGGGTTTTTTTCTGTTTACAATTTTCCTTCTAATTATCTCAGTGATGACAAATCTGCCCCTTTGAAAGCCCCAGGACCTGTATCCCCTTTGAAAGTCTGTTTTCTGTTTGCTGAAAATGAATGCAATCAATTTGTAATCACTAATTCTCAGGGGACTGCCAACTTCCAGCCCAGTGGTCAGTAACCCTGTAACTTTAGGTCTCAGCTAGTTGCTGTATGATAATATCACACAGGCTGTAAGTTACCATCTATAACCATCAGACACCATACAATCATCTAGGTTGGAAAAGAATTCTGAGATCATCGAGTCTAACTGTTAACCCAGCACTGCCAAGCCCACTAGTAAACCATGGCCCCAAGTGCCACATCTACATGGTTTTTGAGTACTTTCCAGGGATGGTGACTCAACCACTTCCCTGGGCAGCCTGTCCACGTTGTGTAGTATTTCCAGCAGATGTTTCACCAGCCAAATGGCTCCTTAAAGGCTGCTCTTCTTTGCATACAGCCCAGGCAGGTCTTTCAAGAGCTTCTTGCTCCTTTTTGTTCTCCAAGTTTTGTCCAAATTCCCTGTGCCTGGTTAGAGGCACACAGCAAACGCAGAAGGAAGAAGCAGAACAAGGCAGCATGGGCATTCAGGCCACTGGGACATTCCCCAGGCAGGCACAGCTGCTGGCTCTAAACCCAGACTAACCATCCTGGATTAGCCAGCCCCTGCCCAGCCTCCAGCAGTGTAGGAAAGCAGCAGTGCCTGCCCAGCCCCTCCTCAGTAGATGGAGGAGGCCAGAGCAGTTGTCACCTCCCTACCTTCAGGTTCCATTCGGCATATTAATCTGCAAAGCCCCTCTTACTGCTCAGCTGTAACCAAAGGAAAGCCAGCTGAGGTGGCTGTGTTAACTAACGGGGCTGCAGTCATTACCATCTCCCTTTAAATGCTTCGGAGGAAGCTTTAACAATAGCACCTTCCTAAGAATAGGCACTGCTACAAACAAACCTTTCAAATGTCAGCATTCTCCAGAAAGCAAAAATCTTGGATAAGAATTAGTTTGGGGGAGATCAGAAAGATTAATTGTTACTGTTTCTGGCATAAGCAGAATGACATAAATGTGACCCAATATCCCTTCTCCGCAGCGGCACCGTGTGCCTGCGGCCCACGGAACAGAAGCCAGGGCTTCTGATCAGATGCTCTGTTCTGAGGGCTGAGGGTTTGCCAGCGATACTGGAGCCGGACAAATCCTCCGCGTTAGCTCAGTGCCACCTACAGCAGCAAGTGCAGAAGCTCTCGCACTCGGCAAGCCAGAGGGAGCGATTCCCGCACATTCCAGCGGGTGGCGCGTAGGTCAAAACGCTTAAGTGGTTTTTTTGAATAACTCGTTTATTAGGACCATACAGGTGAGGACAATGGGAAAGAAGCCTTCCAGTTGAAGGCCGGCAGCTATTGTGTCTGCTGCTTTCTAAACCTCCACAAGTTATTTCTCTCTCTGACCTGCCCCACCCCCTGCCGTGTTTTGTGTATTAGATGTACTTATCTTTCTTTCCAGGGAAGAAATGGATCCATGTGAAGTGAGGACAAGCCCTCCCTCAGCTTTGTGCCAGTGTTTTCGCTAATTACTTCTTTTCAGTCAGTAACTCTGAAATGCCAGTGAAACACAGCCAGTGCTCTAGATCTAGATGGTTGAAATAAATGCATTTAAAATGACACTTCAAAAGAATTCTGTAAATCACATCACTTGCTTGTTGGGGAAGTGTTTGTGTGGGAGCACAAACCTTTTCTCTAGGATGATGTTCACAGTTTTGGTTCATTTACAACCAGAAACATCTTTGAAATCCAAAGCTGCATTAATCCTTGGGAAAAGACACAGGCAGGGTGCTGCAAACTCTGCATTATCCTCTGGTCCTGGACTAGAAAGATCGCCTCTATTCTAAGGCCATTCTGTCCTGGGGAAATAGACCATATAACATTGGAACCATTTGTTTATATATATATATTTTTTTTTAACTATTGACTTTTCTGTTCTTGTCCAAATTCTTAAGAAACCTTAAAGCACTTCACCTACTTATTTCTCTTCTGCTGATGGATCAGTCTGAGTCCTGTTTGTTATGCAGCTGCTTTCAGGTTGCCCTATGGGCACATGGAAGTCCAGAATTGCCCTATGGCTTTCTACACACAGTAGACACAGTATTGCTCCAGGCTAATCCTTCAAGTCTGCACAGCCCAGAGCAAGTGCTTGCTCCTGTTTAGCTCAGCAGAAGCTAAACAATTCCCAAATAAATGTGCCAAAAGGGTGGAGCTAATTCGAGGTACAGCTATTGTTCTCTAAGACAGATGTAGAGTATTTCTTTTCATTCTGGCACTACTGAACACAGTTAGTTGATCAACAAAGTGTTTGGCACTACTGCTGGCTTAAAATATTCCAGTTCTCCTTCACGAACCAGTGTTTATTCCCTACTTTATGTAATGCTGCTTCAGTTGTGCTGGCACAAATTTGCTAGAGCCACATCATATGCCCCATCAGGGAAGTAATCTGGTTTAACCAGGAACCCACAACAGCAACAACAGGCAACTAGGTGATGCAAGGGGTAGGCTGGGAAATGGCTGTGTCACTGCAGCTGAGGCAAGAGAAGGATTGCAGTGAGGGGAAAAAACTTGGGCAAGAGCTGTTGCCAAAACACGCCATTAAAATGGCCCGTTCATTTTTGGCCCACGCTACCCTTGCCATGCTACAGAGGAACTCCAGTGTGTGTTGGCAGAGCTGAAAGCCCTCCTGACCTATGCACTGGAGAGCTTTAAGAGAACTGTTAGTAAACACACAAAGGTTTGCCACCCAAGCAGGGATTGGTGCCGGCATCTGACATTCCCAGCTGATGCATTTACACCAGCAAAACCTCATCATGCCAAGGTGGCCTCCCAGGCACCCTCCATTCCATTTTCCTAATGAAAAACATTTAGTAAACAAACCTATTTCCTTTCTATCCAGGGTCCACTTGTCCTGTCACAACCCCCATGAGATGTGATTACCAGAACCTCAAAGTCTCTCTCATCTCTCTCTCTTTTTTTCCCCCCTAAATTTTCCAAGACTCCCTTACAGATTAAAATGTCAGCCACGACATGTGCTTTACCTCCACCAAACATTTTCTTATCACCACTTGCTGCACTTAAGTCACTGCTTATCATATAAACCAGATTTTACTAAATAATAAGCTGCAAACTGCTAAGTTCATTCCTTTTGGATCCCATACTTAGGTAAATAGAGAACAGTTTAATGTGCTTTAACAAGTTAGCCCTCAAGTGCTACAGTTTATATTTTCAGAACACTGTGTCAAACAGATCCATAAGAGCTGTGTCTGTGTATGAGGATATACTTACCACCTGCCCATCCTTTCTGTAACTCCTTGGGATGCTAAATAAGCTTATCTTGTGGATGTGAATTTACAACCTGGGGATACTCAATTGAAAGGATACCAAGAACTTTTATTCAATGACATCAAATACACATGCAAAAAGGTAAATAGTCTCAAATCTAACCAGCAGTTTTCCCTTTAGAGGGCTTTGCAAATAAGGATGGCTTGATCTGATCTCTAGACAGACCTCTCACTGAGAAAAGCCTTGCTGCTCTTTCCTTCAAAGTGCCTCCACATTTCAGTCCTAAAGCCATCAGTCCCATCTTCAGCTTATCTAAACCCAGGGCTTCCAATTCAGCAGCAGAGTTGAACGCCAGTAGGTCTATCGGTTCCACCTCCTGCAAAGAGAAAAACACGCAAGAAAAATGAAAGTTCAAAAAGCATTTGGACAACATGCTCAGGCACATGGTGTGGCTCTTGTGCAGAGCCAGGAGTTGGACTTTGATAATCCCTGTGGCTCCCTTCCGCTTCAGGAGATTCCATGATTTTCTGCTTATCCCCAAGAAAGTTCACTACTCCCAAGAAAGCTGAATTAAAAACAGCCTCCCATCTCGTGTAGCAGTTCAGCAACTTAACCTTGACTTCCAGAGGCCTGGCAAAGCTAACAGCTCCTTTTTAGAATACAACCAATACACCTCCAGCAGCAGCAGCAGCAGGGAGGATGAACAGTTATATCTAACATAGTTACACTGTAATTAAATAGATATAAAAGCACCTCTTTTTAGTAAGACTAACCCAAAAAACAAGTTCTGAAGTTCACATCTCATCCTCCCACAAAAAAAAAAAGACTAAAATTTCATCTTGAAAGGAAATTAGTATATTTGCTAATTAATTGAGGGCAAAAGGGACCTCTACAGATTGTCTAATCCAAACTCAGGATCCTGGATAATTCAAATGCTGGAATTTACTAACAAGCTAAACACCAACACCAAACACTAGAAAGGACACCAAAATCTATGCCCATTTCATTCAATACTTGAAAGCACATATTAGTCTTATGGTATGTACCAAAGACACCAGAGCAAGTAATACTAGCAGTGGGAATGAGACTACTCTGTTATGCACTCAGCAAAACCAATTCTTGCTAGCAGAACTAGAACCTTTGTCCTGCTAAGCATACAAAAAAGTGGCTGGTTGTCTCATCATTCTCACCCTACTTCAAAAAAAAAAAAAAATCATCAAGGACTACTATAAAAATATTTCCACCTGCAATAACAATCTGCCACAGCATTGGTGGAGTTTCCTGTTCTAAGAATAGAAAGCCTCGCAAATACTGAGCAAAAGCTAAACAGTGAAGAATGGTAAACATCCTGTTTAAAACCTGCCAGCTCTAACAGTACAGTAGATGACAAAGTTCTAATTGATCAGGTTACATCCTTGCTCTTTTTTCCACTGAACTCTATTAAACTTTCACGTATGAAAGATCAGTCACTGGCAGCTGCAAAAGGGCAGAAAATCCAAGCAACTCCCCTCCAGTGGGGAAAAAAACCCACATACTTTGTTTTATTGCTATAACAAGTCTGGATTCATTACCCCTAAAAATCTTTAATAGTAATATTATGTAAGGAGCAATGAATCACAAGCATTGGCACCCTTTACTGCTAAGTATCCCTTGGGTTTTCATCAGTCCAATGGGAAAAGCTCCATTGCTGTAGGTGTGAAGCTTATTTGCTTCTTCAGCTGTAAAAGCAACTGAAGAAAGACATATGTTTTGTACAGCTTCATACTTACTGTGCTCTGTAACTGGTTTGTTTCCTGTGCCTTAGAAGAAACATTTTCTTGCTCCTCTTCTTTCCGAGCTTGGGTCACTTCTTTCTCTTCTTGGGCCTCTTCCTTCAGGGGCTTTGTCATTTTACTACTTTCTCCAGCCAGAATTTCGGTTTGCCCACCTGTGCACATCTCTCTTTTCACATCTCTTCCAGTACCTTCTGGCTGCTCCAATGGTTTCTCAGTTGCACTGGTAGCTGGACTACCCTCTGCTGAAGCAGAAGCTCCACTGATAGCTGGACTACCCTCTGCTGAAGCAGAAGCTGTGCTGGTAGAAGGACTATTCTCTGCTGAAGCCACAGCACTGCTTGAACATTCATCTGAATTTCCAACGTTTTCATTGTATCTGCTGCTTGATGGACAACTTCCGTCAGATGTGCAAGGGGATTCATCTTTGTTGTCATCCTCACAGCCTGAATTGTTGGCATCATCCAATCCCAGCCTGGCACAGGGAGTATGTTACAAGTTAGCACAAATCTACTTTAACTTTTTTTTTTAAGTAATTTTTTTAATTGTCCCGTTTCTCTTTTCAAAGAGATACAGTGAACTACTCTAACAGTTATTTAGGATAGTTTAGTTAGAGGAAGAGCTGCTGATGTTGCACAGGACATACATACTCCCAAAACAGGTATCTCTTTACAGCATTCCCAATACAGAAATGACTGGAATCACTGGCTTCTCTTTCATGTTACATTAGGTGAAAGATATCAAGAAAAAAAAATCTTTAAAGTTCATTATAAATTTAATTCATTAATGAAAAAAAAGGACAGTGGGATGCAGCAGAGTATAACCATATTAGGAGCAGAGCTGGAAAAAATTTATTTTGCAAATAAAGTTTGTCTGCTCCAGCTGAGACAGAATTACAGGAACACAGAAATGTTTACTTTCAGTTCTTTGATTTAATCAGTTTGATTTTCATGTTCCTATTTCAGTTTACATCTCAGATTTGAATCTGCTTACTTGCACCTATCTACCCTTTCATCCTGTTGAAGGCTTGAGACTTGAGTATAAAACCAAGGCATAACACTTACCAAAGACATTTCCTTTTTTCAGGTTTTGTTTCACTCTTTCCAGGTTCACCAGGACGCTTCCGACTCTTGCCACTTTCTGATGACGCTGCTTTGCTGGCAATAACCTGCAACCCTTCAAAACAAAATTGAAAGTCTACTTCATCACTGCACAATTCATGTACGTTGTAAGTTCCACTTATCTTTTCATTTCAGGTGAAGTTTAAAACACTAATGGAAAAGAATCACTACTGCTGCACATGAAGACTCAAAGCTTCATAATAAATTCAGTAGCAGCAAAAGCTTTCCTACATGGATTTACTAAGGCACAGAGTCAATTAAAATTGGATTCCTGAACTGAACTCTCAGGTTCTACATCCCATTCAGCCTCAGTTCACCATGTAGCTGCCAACAAAGGAACAATCTGTGCATAAATAAAGTAACAACAAAGACCAGGAAGGAAAACAAGGTATTTTGTAGCTGGATTCAATGTCTAGGTTTTATGTAAGACCCACTTATAGATTCAGCATTTCACTGAAAATGATAATGTAATTCTTAAAGTTCAACACCATCTTCACAGAATTTGGCTCTTATCATGAGATGACACTCACACAGCAAGATAAAGCATCACTTGTATTATGCTACACTGTTCAATGTAATTTAAGACTGCAGACAAATAGGAAAAATTAGGTCAAGTAAATTTTACCAAACCTTAAAATTTCCTTCAATTGAAAGAATTACCATCAGCAATTGAAATTATTTTTAAGTTTTCATGCTGGAGTGAGGCTAGAGAGACCTTCAGTTTGCTCTGTGTTTTGAGGACAGAAAGTGAGGCCAAGCCGCAGTACCTATACGGATGGACTCCTCCTGCCGCTCCGCCATCTCCCGGTACTGCCGCTCGTACTCCGGGTCTGTGAACGTGTGCCGTGGCTCCGCCAGCTTCCGCTGCAGTCTTTCCAAGCGCCTTTGCTCCTTCTCTGCTTCCCGCTCGGCCTGCTTCTTCACCCATTCAGCCATCCTGCAGGTGACAGAACCATGAAAATGAGTGTTTCCAGCATTTAATGTAATACCAGTTGGTTGCTTTGCATTTACTGAATGTTTTCACCACCTGCTATGACAGAGACAATGGGAAAAGTCAAGTAACAACATTCAGGGGAACTACTGAAGGAACAGACAGAGATTCTGCTACAGAGAAGAGAGCAGAGTTTATTTTGAAAGCCAGAAACAGCAGTAAGGTCACATATCCCCAGTGCTGTTCTCTTGCAGCTTCAGGGAGAATTGTGAGAATTCCAGACAAGGAATCCAAGAGATGCAGAGCAGCCTCTCAGAAGCAGGCTGCAGTACAATCACATCTATTTTGTAATAATAGAGTTACAGTCAGGAGAGTCCTGTTGGCTTCCAGTCCATCTGCACTAAAGATTTCGCTTTTGCTCTTTCTAGTATTCAAATTTACTGCTACAGCAGCATGTCATTTGACCTCTTTTGTTAACAGTGAACTACAGGGTCAGGTTATTTTATAATTCCAGCTTCCAAGAAAATGCCTTACGCTTTTTCATGATTGACATCTCGAAGTCTCCTTCCACTGAGATCTCGGCAAGCCTCTCTGTTCGTTGTCTTCTCAATCTGAGCACCAAGCGCTCGCAGCATCGACCCAAACCCTTACAGAGGGAAAAGTAATCAAGAATTGGCTAAACAGAAACAGAAGGATATGAGCAAGCATACAACAAAAGAATTAATTACGGAAAAAGAATACAGTGAATTCAATGCTTTCTTCTCCCTCGATGTAACTGAAGGGCAAGTCAAAAGCTGCCACATGTTGGAGAACTGTCATTGGGTGAAATGCAGAAGCACTAAGGGAAAACAAAGGTACCCAGCGTTTACCACTCACCTCGCTTTTGTGCTCCTGGTGTCACACCACAGAGACTCCAGATTCACTAGAACCTGTGCAACACTTTTAACAGGAAGGCCTATTTCTGGGCTCCCTCAGCAAAATGCTTTGAAACCTTTTTCACCCCAAAATAACACTTTTGGGTACTTTCTAATTTAGCCAGGATATACCTTCCCCCCACAAAACCCTTTAGCTTAAATCACTTTTTAAAAATCTAACAAAAAATAAAATAGGGTTTTTTAGCAGATAACCTTACCTGCTTCATCAAGATGATCATTATGCACAAAGTCATGCTGGAGAGCCCCCCCAACTGATTTCTATACGCCCCTCAGCCACTAATCACTCAAAGGCAAGACCACTAATTTCTTTCACTCAGTCCCATCTTATTCTGTCTCCAGCTGGACAAAGACCCTTGTTTAACAGACTCAAAGAAACATAGTGTGGATTAATAGCAATAGAATCCTTCATGCAATTGCAAAGTGCCAAGCACCATTTTTTTAACTGGATGATGAACAAATGTACAATGTCACTGCCCTAAAACGACCTTTGAGGAGTGTTATAAAGAGTAAACAAGCCAGACAGTCTACTGTATCACGAGGCAAAAACACTATTGTCTTCAGCTAATAAGCCAAATTGCTGACATTAGTGAGGAAAATTTTGTAGCTCATGAAACATGCGACTGAAGAGCGTGGATCAAGCTGCAATGCCCAGTCAGGTATGTTCCCAAACACCAGCAGCAATGCATTCACTAAGATTCTGAGAACTACATTCAAAAAGCAAACACTTAGACTCCAACTACACTCAAATATTCTGTAGAGCTTCCTTCACCCATCACGTTCCATTTTAGGGAATGCCCACGATGTCGGTGGTCAGGTTAATATACATTTTCAGTAACACACTTAAAATATTTTGTCAATACAAGGTGTCTAGCTTAGACTGATTCTTTAGTTCTTGAGTTACTGAGATCTTGGCATTTATGTGTTTTTTAAAATAAGAGAAGAAAGTCAATTAGGTCATATAATACAGCCAAATCACAGACTATTTGTACCTGAAACATTTGTCCTAAGAGACCATGGATGAAACTAAGGATCCTAAGATGACAGGTCCTTTTCAACACAATTTCAACTCTGAAGTCACTTTGGTGCATGATACAGATTTCTAATCCAGCTAAGCTGAACAGGAATGTGAAGAAGAGCTGAACTGCAGCTTCCCTGATCAATTCTCAGCTTTTCATGTATACTTTGGTTTCAGCTCAGGGACATTATATCACAATCATACATATGACAAGAGATGTGGTAGTATATGAGAACTCCTGCTACCAGCATAGACTATGGCATAGCAGAATTTTTTCAACCTAAGAATCCAATCAAGAGCAAGCAGTTAAAGAACAAACCTCCTTTTCCACCACAAAGTCTTGGCTCCAGACTATAAACAGCTCCACTTTGCAACACATCTTCATCGTTGGCCAGTCGCCCGTTACACTTCACATAAAAGCTTTCTTCAGGAATGTTCTAAAAAAACCCAGAAAACTGAGTTATATCATCAACTAAAATTGAAACATTCTGATAAAGAAAATCATTATGCAGTGATGTTTTCTTCCTTCATATAAAAACAGCAGGGAGGTAAAAATCAGACAATTTTAAAAGCATGAACATTCTCTATCGTGCTTGTTTTAATTCCTGTTTACCAAACAACTGAATTAAATCAGCTTGTAAACATGACAGGGGAAAAGATGGGCTATGGGAAAAATTAAGGAACAACCTGTAATGAACTGACCACAACCCCCATTCCCTGTCCTCCTGTGCCGCTGGGGGGAAGGAGGTAGAGTCTGGGAAAGAGAGAGGGGGGTGTGTGTGGGGTGTTTTTAGGATTTGTTTCACCTCTCATTACCCTGCGCTGATTTTGACTAGTAACAAATTCAATTAATTCCCCCAAGTCGAGGGTGTTTTGCCCATGACAGCAGTCGATGAGTGATCTATCCCCACCTTTATCTCGACACGTGAACTTTTAGTTGTAATTTCTCTCCCCTGTCCAGTCGAGGAGGTGAGCGAAAGAGTGGCTTTGGTGGGTGCCTGGCCTCCAGGCAGGGTCAACCCACCACCATGTGCACATATATATATATATATATATACGTATGTATGTACGTTCACATACATACACATTCACATATATACACACACGTACACATATACACGTCCACACACGTACATATACACACATGCATACAAACACATTCACATATATACACGTACACATCTGTACACTCACATATATACACGTACACACACATATATATATACACACTTACATCTAATATAGATAACAGGTTATAGGGCTTTCTTACAGCAAACCCTGCTGCTCAGCTAAGCGACAGCAGGGCAAACAGCCGTGCCCACAGGCGGGGATCGCGGGGGCCCGCTGGTCCCAGAGGGCCGGGGCGGGCGGCCTGCGCAGCGCCGCCGACACCGGAAGAAGCCCAGCGCCTCCCGAGGCCGGAGGGCCCGCACCCGCCTCCCTCGTCCCATCTCCCACCTCCCAGCTCCCACTCACCAGCTCCCGGGCGCGGTCGCGGCGCAGGCGGCGCACGGAGGCGCCGCCGGGGGGCAGCGGGAGCGGCCGCGCCCGTGGCCACAGCGGGTCCCGCACCCACAGCGAGAGCGGCACCAGCCCCGGCTCCGCCGCCATGGCTGCCCGTCGGCGCGTCACGTCAGGCGGGGCGGAGCAGGCAGGCCGCGCCCCGGGCCTCTCAGCGCCGCCGGGCGCCTCTGGGCGCTGTCTTGTCCCGCTTTGTCGCTGTTCAGGCGCGCACGGTCAAAGGAAGATCCGGAGAGCCCCGTCATTCCAATTCGTGGAATCCCTGCCGCGCGCCGGGTGGCGGGGGTTTTCCACGGCCCGTCACGTGGGCGCTGCGTGGGCGGACCAGCGGGAAGCACGGGCCGGGGCTCCCGCTGGCGGCGGCGGCGGGAGCGGCAGCGGGAGAGCGGGGAACGGGGAACGGGCTGGCAGCGCCGCGGGGAAACGCGATGGGAGTGGGCAGCTCTGAATTGTCCAGTCAAACGCTGCGCTAATTTCACACGGGGACTTGCAGGACGGGGGGCTCCGTCTCCGTGGCGTCTTCGCCTTGCTTACTCCCGCATGAGTTTGTCCATGTGGACGGGGAGAGGCCGTAAACTCTGGTATTTGGGGGCAGCCCTGTGGAGAAGGACTTGGGGGGTTCTCGTGGATGAGTAGCTGGACGTGAGCCGGCAGAGTGCACTCGCAGCCCAGAGGGCCAAACGCATCCTGGCTGCATCAAAAGAAGGACAGCTGGCAGGCCGAGGGAAGGGATTCTGCCCTCCTATTCAGCTTTGGTGAGACCCCACCCGGAGGGTTGCATCCAGCTCTGCGACCCCCAGCACAAAAAAGACGTGGGTCTGTTGAAGCAGGTCCAGCAGAGGGCCAGGGAGATGCTCAAGGGGGCCAGATCACCTCTCTGATGAAGACAGGCTGAGAGAATTGGGGTCGTTCAGCCTGGAGAAGAGAAGGCTCATTGTGGCCTTTCAGTACTTAAAGGGGGCTTACAAAAAAGACGACAGGGACTTTTTACATGGGCATGTAGTGACAGGATGAGGGGAATGGGTTTCAACTGACAGAGGGGAGATTTAGATTGGATGTTAGGAAGGAGTTCTTTACAAAAAGGGTGGTGAGGCACTGGAACAGGTTGCACAGAAAAGTTGTGGATGCTTCATCACCGGAAGAGCCCCCTAATTGGATGGGGCTCTGAGCAACCTGGTCTAGTAGGTATCATCCCTGCCCATGGAACACGGGGTTGCAGCTAAATGACCTTTAAGGTCCCTTCCAACTCATGCCTTTCTACGACTCTGTGATTTGATTACATAGTCACATAAAATGTATTTAAATTGGGGTGAAAAATGATCTGGAGCAGGAGTCCACAATCAGCTCTTCATGACATGTGGTAACTACCCGTACGCAGGAGACTGAAGAATTGGTTGGGAAAATCTACGTCTCCAGGAAAGTGTGTTTACAGAGTATGTTTACAGATGGTGATCCAGTCAGTGTAACCACTGCATTCTTTGGTGGCTTCAAATCTCCTCCATGTTTTCAGCATATCCATCCAGAGGATATTTGAAGGCAGGCTGCTGCCAGCTGTCTGTGGTAGGAACTGTCTCAAACACTAGCAAAGATGTGGTTGAACTACCCTAAGATCTGCAGCATGAAATACATGTCACTTTATTTCCAGATAACAGGGCTACCTCCAGTGCCTTTTTGTTTAGTAGGAACATGGGCAAGGACTATTGCTTGTGGTGTCATCTGTCCTCTTCAGGTTTGCTCCCCCCCCCACAAGGTGGGGGACTTCCCTGCCGTGGGGAGGTACCTGGTACCCTGAAAATCCCCTGTTAGCAAGTGAGACAGGCTCCTGTGTCAGAGCCTGCAGCTAAACCCAGTTCTTAAGCATGTACACTGTTTTAGAAAGATGGGGTTTGTGTCTGAGCTGCTTGGCTGTTTCAGGAAGTTTGGTAATGTGACTGTCCCACCCTTTTAACTTGCTGGAGAGCTGTGCTGCTTGGCCAGGCCTGTGCCGGCATGGATAAGTGGCTCTCGTGCCTCGCTGTCTTAAGCTGATGTGATAATAAAGAGGATACTGGGAAACAAAGAGGCAGAGACATGACTTGAAATGGTGACTTCGCTTGCAAATATAAACAAATGAGTAATAATTTAATTAAGGGGATCTTCCCATGCATTTACCTTGGCCAACTCACAAATCAAGTCACCCACCATTTCTTACATTATAATAATTTTACCTAAAATATTTCTGTAAAGGATGCTGACCCAGTACAGACAATCCCTTACTGTCTTTATTTTCTATAGCAAGTCGATATTTCTGAATTACATGTCATGTTGATGCAGTGCATTCAAATCACATGTATCTGTAGCCTGGAAAAGCTATGGTTATTTTTTGTTGGATTGGGCCCAGATTCAGGTGACATTGTATTTTAAGTCACATGGTACTGCTTGTTTCATTTATAATCACGTGTAATATCATTTATAATCACGTGTAATATCCCACTAGATTTGGGGTGGCTTTATTTATTTGTGGTATACGATTGAAATGTAATTGGCGAATGCGAGGTATGCACATATACATATGCAGATGAATAGGCATTTTCATAGATCTGTGGGATTTCACTTGCATTCTGAGGTCATGAATCATTTCCTCCTCTGAAACTCCTGCTCCTGGCACCGAGAGTGTGGAGCTTGCCAGTACAGGCCAAATAGGTGGAGTTGTCCAGGAAAGAGTTGGGCCACAGGACTGTCCAGTTGATGTGCTGAGTCAGTGTAATTCATAGGTTCTCTGAATGTTTTAGTCTACTCTTTTATATGTGGGGGTTTTTGTATCGTCATGGTGAAAAGAGGATCGAAAAAGAGGGCCCACTGCACCCTGAGAGCTACTTGCCATTCTTAATTCTGACACTTGGATTCTGCCTGCAGATTAGAGCAGTGGTACACCAGTGAGCGGGAGAGCTGACAGCAGAGGGGTCATCCTGGCATAAATCAGGCCCTTTGTAGATCACACATCACCACCTTACAGGTAGCTTTGTGCTACTAATGCCGTGCTCTCACCAGTGCTGGGGTCTGTATTTGGTTGGTTACATCTAGGAGACTTGTGCACGTAATCAGACTACAGGCAAGAGACATTAAATAGGCAGAGGAGTAGTTTTCTTTCAGCTCTGCCCTACAGCAGTGCTGGATATATAGTCCCCACTCTCATGATTTATGCAATGCCGTTTAGCTGGTACCACGTTAGTGTCAGTGGGCGAATGTTCCTGTATCTCTTGTTCTTGATTACAGTTCTATTCCTAGAACTCATCAAAAGTCTATTGCCTCGCTCCTCACAGGAAAGTCTAAGTAAGTCAAAAGGGCTGTTATTATAATTTCCCATTTGAAATGTATTTTATTAGAAATGTTATTCTCTTGATAAAACAATGATTGCTCTCTGATTCTGCAGTGCTGTTTTAGACTTAGTTAATAAATCATACTTGCCACTTTTCATTTAGAAAGGATTTCACAGCCATAATTAATTAAACCTGACAGTATCCTTGTGGGATAAGTAAGTACTCTGACTATTTAAATGGTGACACTCAGACAAACTGGTTATACTACCTTCTCAAGTCAGTGGAAGGATCAAGACTAGAATTTAAAACTTCCTGCTATCTTGACATAATTTAAGAGATGAGACCACTCATCCTTTTTCTATTTCGTCCTGATATCCACGTGTGTGATGCCTGAGATTTTGGGTGTGGTTCTGTGTCTTGCAGTATGCAGTGTGGGAGACCAGGCTATGATCTGCTTAAAATCTATTACTTGATTTAACATGGAACACAGTTTTTTCAGTCTTTCTATCTGGAACCATCAAATGTGTAACTGTCATAGCACTGCTATTCTTTCATTCATTCATTCATTCATTTATTCATTCATTCGTTCATTCATTTATTCCTTCCTTCACCCTTTTTGTTTCCTTGAGTATATTCCATTTTAATAGTAGTATCAGTGCTTTACTGTGCTTTTTAACAGTCTGTCAAGACCAAGATCACATTATGCAAGACTGTAATGAGGAAAGAGCAAGATACTCGTTGGCCCTTGACTTCTAATCTGCACATGAAAGACAGCTGGGGGAGTGAAGAACACAAAATCAGTTGTTCACAAGGTGCCAAGATCAGCAAAGATGGGCCAAAAGTTACTCTGTTAAGAAATCAATGTTTCTCACTTCTAAAAATGGTCCCAGACATAGGCAAGAGAAAGGATGAAAGACTTTACTGGAAGTATGGAACAGATGTGTATATGTTCCTTTTAGAATATTCTAAGTGTGCAGAGATAGCAAGAGAGGTAAATTTTGTCCACTGAAGTCACTTCCAAAATTTGAAAACATGTCTTTTAAGAGTGGTGTTTTTGTCTGCTAGGCAGTCAGTAATGTACTATCATATATATATGAAACTGGTTCCTCTGGATATATTTTCTTCTACATTTTCATGGTAACCCAGAGCGTAAATTCCAGATAATGTATTTCCAAGACTTGAATGTGTTACATGCTTTTGTAATATTTTTACATGAAGGATCAGGACAGGATGAAAAGAAACCCATGTGTGCATGTTCTTAGGTCAATGATTAAGAGGTTGTATGACAAGAGGGGACATTTTTTACTTCAGATACTGTGACATCATATTGTTTGACAAGAATGTGATTAACCGTAATGAATCTAAGTTGGTATTTGCAAGTGCAGTTTCCTGCCAAATGTCAATAGTCATCTGCTCCAGTTTCTGTGTCATCAGTGCAATGGGTAGAGACAGAATTAAGACACCTGATACTGTGTTGGGGGGGGGTTGAAATACAAATGTTACTTATATTACCCTTGCATTAATACAATAGCTACTGTTAAATATATTTTTTGTCTCACAGTGAATGCCTAGATATCAATCTCCTAACAAGTCTGTGATGAGTAAATATATTTTATTATTCTTATAGCCCACAGTTGTTAGTTGTGCAGCTGCTTGGAGATAATCAGGATTTTAAAATAATTCTAAAACCAGTTTTACTCTAATATTGGTCCCTTTCTTGTGTTTAGTATCTTTGAATCCATCCTATGCAGTGATATTTAAACTGTGAGCTCTTTCAGGGAATGAACACGCTCTGCTCTGCACATACATATGTAATGAACCTGAGAAACTCAGGTCCCTCCTTGTTCGGACATAAGTATCCATCAGCACAATCAGCCTTGTTAGTGTTGTTAATAGTAATTTGAAATTTGGCAGCAATAATTTGAAATGAATTGATTAATTAGACACACAGGTCATATTGCAGAAGTTGATACTTCAGGTTCTAAGATTTCCTTAACCTTGTGTTTTCTCTGATTTGACTCAATGTCTAGATTTGGTCTGTTCTGGTTAGTTTTAACTGAATACATCTGAAGAGTGGTGAACGGGTCAGTTGTAGAGTACAGTATATTTTATAGGAAAACAATACCAAAAATAGATCTCTGCCTCTTTACTTTTGCTCTCCCTGTAATGAAGCTAACTGCTTTTAATTACAGCTTGCAGAGACACTGTGCTGAATTACTTAATCTCTGTGTAAGGACTGGTTCTAGTTTCCTGATTGGCATCTGTACGTTTGGCAACTTCACAAAAATCCAAATTTAAGAGTGAGCATGTGGTACAAGATGTGTATTATCTATATAGTAGATCTCTATTGTCTATCAGACCCCTAAGCCTAAAGTTTTTAAGAAACAGGAGAGAGTGAACCTCGCATGGCTTTGCAATGTGAACTTTTCATCCCATCGTGAAACTGTTTGCGATAATTTGAAGCTCCTGTACCAAAGCTACACTCTTGAAATGATCAGCTGAAGAGAGGAAAAAAAGAAAGATCAAGTATTCTCATTTATTTGTCAACTGAGATGGAAGTTGATTGGGAAATGTTCCTTACTATATCTAAAGTTGCATTTCCAGTAGTTGGGAGGAGCTCCCACATTATATTACCCCACCCACATCTACTTGCTTTCGGTTTACCTGAGGATGTTCTACAAAGGAACTGCAGGAGGAAAGGAGGACAGCAACAAAAGGGAGAGCACACAGGGCAGATCTAAAAAGGCAGAAACTTAAAGCAGAGTACCTCGTGTGGGTAAGCCCTCATTTTGAGTTATGTTCAGCAGAGATAACACGTGGTTAGCATGCTGTTGGTGTTCATAAATCCTGTTTAAAGCAGATTGTGCCACTGATCACTGGACCTTTGATAAAATATTATGAGTCAGATCCTCAGCTAGTGTAAATTTTCATTGGCTTGAGGGAGAAATGTCATAAGTTAAGGATCCAGTCTGTAGTGTAGAGAGGCCTCATTCTTTGGGTGCTGAGTTTGACATGGTTTCCTTTTGACTGGTTCATATAAGCCCCACTTAGACAACATTCCCGTAATAGTAATATTTACCTCCTTGTGTAGGGAGCTTACAGAGGACCTACAAATGAGTAATAACAGATGCAAATCTGTGTTTGTTTCTTTTAGAAGAAATCACACAAATATTTTTTAGGGAAAATGCTTTGAGTTTTTTTGTTTGTTTGTTTTGGGGGTTTTTCTGTTGGGTTGGGTTTTTTTAGTTTGTTTGTTTGTTTTATATGGTAAGTTTGAGTTGGAGAATACTGATCTTCCAGCATCACAGACGTGTGTAGCTTCTTGTTGACTCAGCATTGGAATAATTTGCCGTTTTGTTTATACAACATCTTTTTGCACCCATACAATTGAAATTAAATTGTTAGCATGATGTTTAAGGAATGCCGCTGGTTGGACTCCCCTCCAGTGTTTCTTCTAATCCTTTCCAAAATAGAGGTAATTATGTGTCATCTGTGAGGAATTTGTAATACAGCACACTATGCCCCTTGAGGATCTCTCTTAAGTCATATGGATGTGAGGCCTGGAAAAATCATGTCCTCACATGGTTATATTTCAATATTAGCAACGTGGGGAGGATACAGCTGTGCATTTGTTCCTTCATGTTCCTGTCTGACTTGGGCTCTGGCCTAGAAGTGATGTCGGTGTCAGAATATGCCAAGATTGGTTGTTTCTCAGAGCAGGGTTATGAAGAAGTCTTGCCAGTATGTAAAAGTCACAGTTGGAAAATCTGTTTGATGATGGTTGTTTTGTTGGGGTTTTGGGTTTTTTTTCCTCCCTGATGTTCTTTTGTATCAGGAAGTGATAGGAACAATTTGTCAGGAGAAACCTTTGTGCCACTTGTACCATGTCTCAAGTCTGCAGAATTGTGCATGGCACCGACACGTGTTCACTCCAGGTTTGTGCTGGTGGCCCTTTGCCTGTAAAGGCAAGTGATCTTGTGGTTATCATAACCAAGATTCTTAAATATTGCAGATGTGGGATGAGCTATCTTCCTGGCCCTCCGAGCCACATCCCAAAATTTAGGACAGCCAGACAGCCAGTTTGTTCTTCAGGGAACCAGGGGAGAAGGGTGCTGTGTGCTTTTTGGAGGTGGGAAATGACAGTGGCTCCCAGGAATGCTAGCTGTCCATTGTGGGTCAGGGCTAGGCTGAAGGGTGTAACTTCAAGATGGAATGAAGTGTGTAATGTCAGCTTCTGTAGCATCTGATAAATTAGTCCCTCTCACAGTGGGAGATTTATCCTGCATAAGCACAGCCCCTCTGTTGGATGTGGGACACAGTACCAGCGTGGAAGCTGGGCTTGAAAGCCTTGTAGTCCGGGGGAAACAGGCTGGCAGCCTTTCCTGTGATTCTTTGTTGCTGAGATTTCAAGTGGTGCTGCTTCTCTTCCTCTGTCCATGTTAAATCCAACTGATGTTCTCGACTTCAGTTGCCCAGGTTGTGGCTTGTATTTTAACATCACTTGTACACTGTAAGTCAAAGTGCCAACACTTAGCATGCAAAAATTGTAGTGAGTCCCCACAGAACGTAAGGTTTGCCAGAATCATGCAATGTTAGCACATGCTAAATCTGTGCACTCTCATTTACCTTCTGTTGCTTGTTTGTTTTGATGGGGTTTGAGTTGTTAGGGGATCGAGCTTGTGCCTGCAAGCACAACTGCTGGACACTTTCTCTGGAATTCAAAACCAAAAGATGAGACTTTGATGTTATCACCTGTCTGCAGGGATTTGGGGCTTTTACTAAAACTCTCCAAGCTCATTGGAAAACTTCAGAGGGAATTTTGTCAGCAGCTAAGACATACAAGTCATATATGAACAACTGGTGTTGCCTGATAAATCCTTCTCATGCACCGGTGATCACTGGAGACCTTTAAGGCAGCTGGGCCCCATGAAAGCAGCTTTGCAGTACCCACAAAGAGAGTGAGGCTTGACAGGCACTGTTTGATCAGGAGGAACTACCTATTGCCACATCTTTCCTTTGCGTCCTCGCTTCCGGCCCTCTTCTCTGACTCAAGAGGTGTGTGGTCAGAGCGTGTTTGGGAGCCAGGAACTTCTAATTCTGGCTATAGCACTCTCTTCTGTGTGATGTGAAAGTAGCCATGTGGGCATTTTTAAAGGATTTTTTAAAAAATAACCCCTAATTGGGGTGCCCACACCTGGGTATGTAGTCAGAGGCATACTAGGCCTGACTTTCAGAAGGTGTAAATATCTATGAATCCTTTTATTCTCAGCTGGGGTTGTAGATACTCAACACTGAGTAGTCAGGGCAAAGTATTCTTTATTAATCTTGAACATGAATTGTGTTGCAGAAGTTTCTAAGCATTAGAAAACTAATGAGCAGCTCTAACACGAAGCCTATTCTCAATAGCAACTGCAGTTTTCACACCAAGATGCCTTGTGAGATGTGAATTTGAGAAGAGGAGAAGAAATGAAGAAAAATAATCTAAAAATACGGTACAGTAAAGTATAGTCTACAGAGTGTGTAACTTTCAAAGAATGTTAGGAAAATAGGAAGCTTTCATTTCTTTAAAACCCCCCAAAGCTCCACAGTCTCCTAAGACTGAAAATAACTTCATGTTCTTTGCTGATGCTTTAAGATATAATGTCTGCTACTCCATCTTCTCTTTCTCTTTTCTGCTCTCAGGAGACCACTTTCTCCAGAAAGTGGGTTTTGAGATTTGGGAGTACTTGCTAAGAGAGATGGGACATGTCAGAACACTTCACAACTGTCTTGGAGTCAGACCTCAGAAGAGTGTTTTCATTTCTGAGACTCTTCCTCAGCTGACTGTCACAAATGAGGCTTGTGAAGCATCAATGGCGTTTCAAGACAATCTTATACTTTTATGAGGAAGAAGCAGATCTATTTTGAAAGCAACCAGCCTACAGAGTATTGTTCCAAATAAATTAAGGTATTGGGTGTCATACCCGATATTTTGGTCTGCTGCTTGCTGTTGGAGCCTGAGTACTTTGGTCTGCACTGTTTGCATTATACTTAAGTGTGGCTGAGTTTCATTCTGCCTGCTATCCCCAGGGCCCTCATGAAGAAGAGATTCATATCTCATGAGATTACCCCACTGAGTAAAGAAATGAAATAAATAATGTTACTGTTTTAGTTTTGTCAAGTAGAGTGGCTCATAGAGCCTTTCAAGGCAGTGTCAGCATGGGCTAGATATTGCATCAGTGCATAAAAAGACATCCTTTACAAGAAAAGCACTGCAAAATGAAGCCAATGGGAGCCTAATGGGTGGTGGGAAAGAGCAAGCCTTTATTTTCCCCTCCCTAGTGCCAGCCTGCAGGGAGTTATTTTCCAGCATTTGTGAATCTTGGGGCAAATCAGCATGCTGAAATTCTTCTACAACAGGAGCTCCGAGTAAGTCACTGCTACACTAAGTAGTAGTAGTAGGGATCTTATTTGGGAACCAGTTAGAGCTTGTGTTGGTTGTTTCTCCTTGGCAACTTTAATGAATCTACCAACACAGAAGTACTGGAAATAAAAGATTTTACAGTAGTCTCCATTAGGAGGAAACCCACAGGCTACCCAGTTCCTTCCACAGTACAATACAATGCTTCAAAATACAGAAGAAGGTTGTTATGATAACTTAGCCATGTGTGAAGAACAAGGAGAGATAAAATGAGTTAAATAATTTTACTGTACTGTAACTTTAAGAAGAAATATTCCCCAGAACAATTGCTCTTCCCTGTACTGCAGAAAATCCTGCAAAAGCCCACTTGAAATGTGTCTGTCAATGCAAACTAACTCAGGCAGGTACAGTAAATTTCAGATTCTTGTATTATCATTACAGAGAATAAACTCCCTTTTCTTTTTACTTGTCTGCCAGTCCTTTAACCCAGTGCCTTAGACATACTCATATAATTAAATTTCCCATCCTGTCTCTGAAATACATTATGACATTTGCTCATACTTTATCTAAAAAATCACAGATACTCCTTGTCATATCGTATAATTTCTAGTCTTTGGCAAGGCTGTACAATAACCTCACAATTATCTGTTGTACCCTATTCCCTATCTCATGCTAGGACACAGTTTCTGTTTCAGTTAACCCTTTAGTGCAGTCCAAACTGGGAGTATCTGTTTAAGAAAAATAGCATGATACTGTTCTGAGAAATGGAAGAAGAAAAGATATAAGCTTAGAGAAGTCAATAAGAAGCTGAAGTTCTCCTGACAAGGGCAGGTTTTTGACTGTGTAAACATGCAGGGCTATTTTTCTTGTCATTTTCCTTGATCATCCCCATACATTGAAACAAATGAGATGTTGATTGTCCAGTATTAAGCACGGGGGTCATGCAAATAAAACATAATATAAAATAGAGTACAACTGCTTAAAAAATTATCTCTGTTTCTGTTTAGGATTTTTATAGTGTCAGTATAATAGGAATACAGGGTTTTTTGGTGTAGTATTGCAAGTCCTGTCTCCACCTTAAGATATTGAACTGTTGCATGCAAGTCCTTCAAAGCTGATAAGAAAAAAATGAAGAGTCTGGTTACAGCTACAATGCATCATATGTACCTGGAACTGTTCTTAGCTCTGTATCAGGCAATTAAAGGTATTTTTAACTTCCATTCTTTAAAAGGTAATGGACTTTTTCTTACTTTCTATTAGAAAGTATACTAAAATATTATGCATATTTAAAAGGCTATTATGAGCACACAAATAAGCAAACAAGATTGGAACACAAGTGGAACTTCAGGATGTCATTATAGGGTGCTCATACAGGGGGTTTTTATGACTCTTTCCACCAGAAGGAACTCACTAGGCCATGGAAAATAAAGAATTAGTGCTGTTTTATGTAATGTTATTTACTCTTTCATGTTCTGTAGGACCTCATTAGAAGGATGAGAGATGAGTTCCAGCAGTGCATGTATGTTAATAATAGGCCATACAAATGAGATTATAATAAGAGAATCCGGATGATATATAGGGAATTAGAGCCAGGAGTCCATACAGAAAAGCAGGCATATACTCAGTGAAACTTAGAGCTTGGTAACTCATTGCAGAAGAGGATCCACAAAGGTGGAGGCTGAGTCAAACTCATGAAGCCTCCTAAAAATTAGTGGTAGTCCAAAAAGAGAAGTAAAATCCAGGAGTCCTGGATCTTATTCTTGGAGCTATCATAGGTTTATTTTCACTCTCTTAGAACTTTGTCCTTGAAATTCCTTTTGGAAAAACTTTCCACTGAAATAGTGTTAATTTAAAAAAAAAAAAAAAAGAGAGAGAGAGAAGAATAATCTGGGGGTTTTTTTGAGGAAAAAAACCCAGATTCACTGCTCTTGGATCATGAGACATTAGAGAAATGCAGTTTGTCTCCAAAATAGATTGTTCTGAATCACCTGCACATATGTGATGCTCGAAGTGTGAAGTCCTTTGTCAGGACTGATAAAGTAGCTGTCTCTTTTATAAACCTTCCTGAAGAACTCATGAATTCCAATAATTTTTTTCGTGTGGCACATGTACTCTTTCCTTATAATTTAAACAGGGGACTTTCCTTAGGGGTCAGTTTCCAGGGAGACACTTCAGCACATGTGTAAATTGAAGACTACGTATCTTCCATTGAAGTCCTTGGGACCTGAGAGCTGCTTAAAAGTAAACATATGTTATAGAGTTTTATTTAAACAGTGGGCCTGTAATGTCTGATATATGTGAAGCATTTCAGAGAACTGCAAAAGGCAAAACACATGATTAAAAGATAGAATAAAAGTGAGGAAAAAGCCGTGTCTACTGCTAGCCTATAACTTCTTATCTATATTTCCAGTAGGTGCCAATCTCTAAAGATAGGTGTACTGTACAGCTGCTAGTTTTGGCTGGTGTATTTTTGGTCTCTACATTGACAGAGAGTATAAATGTTCCAGAGGATAGATATGTGTCCTGCATGATGCAATAGGCAACCCAGCATATCAAACAACTGTGCATTACAATGGCTGCTGTTATAATGGTGTAACTGCTGTGGTATACAAATTCATGACATAGAAAGCTTCAAAACAAATACTAATAGAAAGCTATTTACATAGAGACAAAGTTATTGTAAATAATTTTAAAGTTTTGGATAACTTGCACTTTCCTTAACAAGTGCCAGTGATTCACACCCCTGTTAACTTCCTGGTAAAAACACTGGAAATGGTGAATTTTTATGTTTTATGCAGATTATTATTTGAGAATACATTTAAATCTGCACCAAAATGTACTGTTAATACTAAGTTAAGTCTACAGATATTTTAATTCTGTTAGAATGCATTTTAAGAGGACGATAGTTTTAAAGCTTGTGAGCATTTTGTACTGACATTTTACTTTAATTTTCAGAAGAAGTTGTAAGTGTATAGCAACCACGACGAGAAACTGGGTGGCAGGCCTGCCAGGACTGGAGTGAGGATGAGGCAACACAGTCCAGTGTTTTTTTAAGGATGGAATTGAAATTGGCTAGGAAAGGCTGTCCAGCCTGGAAGCTGCAGAAGAAAGCACAGCAGGTATAGGACTGGGACTGGCTGAAAAACTAGGGGAAGGTGGGGACTGTTTGGCATCAGAATCAAGATGATGGAACACAGGGATATGAACAAAAAGAAAAAAGAGAAAAATGCAGCTGTCTGAGCAAATACATTGAATCAAGGAGATGTAGGGAATATGAAATCATAAAATGGCCATCAGGCTGGGAGCTAAGGTGGTGTGAACATGCAGATCTGGAGTGCAAAAAGTGTTCGGAGGTTCAATTAGGTAGAGAAGAGAGATGGATCTTGCTGACAACAGGAAAGGAGAATTGGGTCTCGGAGGAGACGCATGAAAGTAGGAGTCAGGTGAAGGTTGTAAATAAATAAAGGTAGTCTTATACTCCTTCCATCACTGAAATGTCTGAGTAGCTTTTTACATAAAATTAATAATAACACCCACTTCCCCTTTATCTGTTGAAATAGAAGTAGGCTAAGTAATCCTAAGGAATTTAGATGTTTAGTTTGTGCTTTTGGAGGGGATAGGAAAGAAATATTTCTTCTTTGATCAGAGACCGTTTGGTGTTTGGTGACAAATCATGAATGTCTCTTGTAGTGGGAAACCTTTTTCAAATGATTCTCAAAGATACCTGCAAGTTTTGCTTAAAAACAATCACACTCTGGACTCAATTTTTTTTTTTTTTTTTTTTTTAGGTAACCTCAAAAAAAAGGCAAACTTATCTGCTTTGCTTTGTTTTGTTCTGGGGCTTGTAAGCTGTGCTGGTGCGAAGGGAAGCAGCTGTTACAGTTGTTTGTAGATCTTCCTGCAGTCTGTGATGTTACTGGTGATGTTACTCGGGATGATCTGGTAGCTCTTTGGCCAACAGGACTAGTGTCTTACATCAGCATTGGACGCTTATTAGAAGCTATTTGGAAAGGACTTGAGCTTGAAGCCTTAGCTCCAAAGAAACAATGTGGTTTATTTTTTTCACCAGTAACAATTTTGAAACTGTGTTTTTAGCTTCATCGACTGAGTTGCAACTAATCCCAACTAATGGGAAAAAAAGTCTGTCTTCCTCTGCCCAGAGTCTCCTGGGCAAGATGGGAGAGAGAGAGTGTTTCCCAACAAGGGAAAGGTGAAAGAGAGTATTTTGAAAAATGTCTGCTACTTGGACAGGCAAAACAAGTATGAGCTGTGGAAATCTGCCTGATTTTTTGCTGAGAGAGGGCTGAGTGCCTTCTGTGCAAGGTGCTAAACAACACCTCTGACAACTTCTAATTTGAATGTTACCCTTTTTCTATCCATTATCACTGGAGTCTTCTTTGGCTGCAATCTGCACCAGCTGCTTTCCACCCTAATCTTATTTCCCAAAGCAATCTGGACACGTTCGCAGCAGCGGTAGTTACGCTGGGTGAGGATGAAGTGCTGCAGTTGTCCTTGGCATGTTATTGTCGGTTAAACCAGTGGAATCTCATTAGGTTAGATTCCTTCATGGCCGCTTACGGACGCCTAAGGGTGGAAGATGCCTGTGGTCTGCAGAGATAAAGGCCCTCGGAAAGGAGGAGCAAACTCTTATCTGTGCTGCCAGTGAAAGACAAACGTCTGGAGTCCTTTTAGATTTGGGCCAGCTCTTTCCGCGCTGTCCTGTGGGTACACAAATAATATTTGTGGCAAAGCTCAAAGGGCCGCCCCAGAGTCGTTGCTGTTCCTACAGCCCTGGAAAAGCACGCGTTTAACGACATTAATCAGCGAGGATGAAGCGAGGGTGCAAAACCTGACGATATTGGAATAGTTTTTTCCTTCTCTGGGCTTTCCGCGTCTTCCGGTGCGGGCAGCGGGCAGGCTGTACGCCATGGTCCTGCCTGCGGTATTTCGTACGCACTTTAAACCATCCAGAGCTGCCAGCGGCAGGGCGGGAGCGGCGCTGGAGTCCAGGAGGAGACAGGAAGGCTCGATCGGCTCCCGGAGGAAAACAGTGTCTCGCTGTGGGAGGGGGCAGCTCCGGGGCCGGGACAGCCTCTAGCCGCGCCCCGCCCCGCCTGGCGTCATGGAATTCCAGGGCGCTCCCGCCAATGGCGGCGGGGCCACGTCCAGTGCCACCCGCGGCAGCCCCGGCACGGGGGGGCCCCGGGTCCCCGCCGGTGACCTCGGGGCTGGGTCCCACCCGGCCCCGCTGCCGCCGGGACACCGGGGAGCAGCTCCTCGCTGCGGGAGAAGGTCGCGGGGAGCAGCCGGGAAGCGGTGGAAGCGCCGTTTCTCCCTCTTCCCCTCCGTGCAGAGCTAAAAGCTGACAGGGACAACCTATGGATCATTAACCTCTGGGCAGCTCCTTACGGCTGGGAACTATAGCGCTTGCCGGCCTTTAACTTTTCCAGCTGCTTATCATATGACATGCGTGTTATGTTGGGAACTGATGCCTGTTTCGGTGCCTGGCTTTTAGTGTTTACAGAGCATTGGCAAATACTCCATCGTGTAATACTGTACAGCCCTAAGTTCTCATTCCAGCTGTACAGTAAGGTGCTGCTCTCCCATAAAATACTATCAATAGATAAATCCCTCCACTAATACTTCTGTAAGTATAAAGAAAATGCTTTGTGGTTTCTTTTTCCTGACAGTCACCTCCCATAAACTCACTGTTGGGTCAGAGGTGTGCCTGGTATATCTACTCCCATCTGTGTAGTGCAGCCCGTTGCGTTTGTCTGAGTACCAAAGCAGACTATATCTATTTTAGCAGGGTGTTCTGCCCACGATAACCCTCTGTTTCTTGTCAGGTTTGGTTAGCCCCAAGTGAATTTCTCTGCTCATGTGGCTAAACCGCTTCTGCTGCTGGAGGTAACTTAGATGTCTCCACACAGAACTGTATTACATCATCATACGTAATAAAGATTTTGCAAATCAAATATGGCTCCTTCTAATGCCTAAATGACAGACAAGATGGTGGCACCACTTCGTGTGAGTAGAGAACCTGACTCTGTAGTTGAAATGTGGTTAAGAAAATTGCAAGTGACTGTTCATTCGTATTAGAATGCAGGTTACTTTCCCACAGGGCATTTAGATTCTGACATTAGCAGAAAATAAAGTAAGAGCAGATTTTCTCATTAAGCAACATGGCAAAGGATACAACTGGTTTGGATCTGTCGGCAATGACACTGCTAAACTCACTGTTGCTTTTCTAATAGCTGCATTTCAAACTTGAAACAGTTTGACAGCCCTAATGCGGGGAATGGGGCTCCTCTTCCTTTCCCAACAGCAGATTTTCAGTGTGAACCATTGTGCCTTCAGTGTGTTTCTGAGTCAGAAGCAAGCCCAGCAGTCTCCTCCTGATGCCCAGCTCTCGTTCTGCAGGAGCATGGCACTTCCATGGCAGATCCTTGCTAGGTGGGTTCTGGTGGGCCAGCTTACAGGGACAAATTTTTTGCATTGCTTCTATGTAAAGAAAAAAAAAATCACAGAACCAATCATAGAATCAATCACAGAATCAATCAGGTTGGAAAAGACCTCTCAGATCATCGAGTCCAACCTATGACTGAACACCACCATGCCAACCAGACCATGGCACTTAAGTGCCATCTCGAGTCTTTCCTTAAACACCTCCAGAGATGGTGACTCCACTGCCTCCCTGGGCAGCCTGTTCCAATGCCTAATCACCCTTTCTGTGATGAAATTCCTCTAGTGTCCAACCTAAACCTACTCTGGAGCAGCTTGAGGCTACATCCTCCTGTCCTGTCGCTGGTTGCCAGGGAGAGAGACCGATCCCCACCTGGCTACAACCTCCTTTCAGGCAGTTGTAGAAAGTGATAAGGTCACCCCTGAGCATCCTTCCTCCCCAGGAGCAAACCCGGCCCCCTCAGTTGCTCTTTGTAAGACTTATGTTCCAGCCCCTTCACCACCTTTGCTGCCCTACTCTGGTCTTGCTCCAGCACCTCCACGTCTTTCCCGAACTGAAGAGCCAAAACCTGGACACAGCACTCTAGGTGTGGCCTCATCGGTGCCGACTACAGGGGGAGAATCACTTCCCTAGTGCTGTTGGCCGCCTAGTGAACATCAACCGCCCCCAAAATCCCACCCAAAACCGAGTAGTGGAAAGACAGGATACCCTCGTGCTTTGGCGGGGCTAAAGCCAGGCCCAGCCGGCTCCCGGCGGGTGCGGCTGGTAGGAGTCCGTGCTGGCGGAGCCGGGGGTGCCCGGGCTGCCCTGGGGGGTGTCCCGGGGTGCTCCCGACCCGCGGGAAGGGCGCGCGGGGCGCGGGGAATCCCCCGGCGCGCGCGGCGTGCCTTTTGTGTTTGTACACACGGGGCAGGGGCGGGGCCGGGGGCGGGGCCGCGCCTTCCCTCCATTGTGCGCCATTGGCGGGCGGGCGGGCCGGGGCGGGGCGGCGCGCTCGGGGGGCGGGGCCGGGCGCGGGGCCGGCCCTCCCGGGTCGGCCATCTTTCAATTGTGCTCCGAGCCGCCGCCAGCAGCAGCCGCAGCAGCTCCGGCTCCTCCTGCGCCCGCCCGCTCGCCCGCCCTCCATCCCTCCCTCCTTCCCTCCCGCACGGCAGCCGCGCTCGCCCAGCGGACGAGGTAAGTCTGGCGCCGCGCCCGCCGCCCCCTGCGCCCCGACACCCACCCGCCGCCCTCCGCCGACCCTCCCCACAAACTTTTGGGGGGCTCGGGAGGCGGCGGCGGCGCCGGTTCGCCCTCGCCGCGCCGCCTTCCCGGCGCAGCCGGAGCGGCTCCCTCCGCCGGCACCCCCAGCCCCGCTTCGCGCGGTCGTTGCCCCCCTCTGCTCCCCTCGCCCCCGCTCCAGACCCCCACCAGCCGCCTCCCCAGCCCCTTAGCTGCCTCCTCAGCCCGACATCCCCCGGATCGGGGCTGGGAAGCGGCCGCAAAGAGGAGCCGCTCGCCAGCCCAGGGTAACTCTCCTGCCTTCCTTCCCCTGCTCCCCACAGTTGTTGCTCAGCTTCACCATCTTGTCTCTTTTCTCTGGTCACCGACCATATTTTTTTTCCTATTGCATAAAAAACAATAAAAAGGGAAAGAAATTCGCCGAAGCAACGACCCAAACGCAACGCAATTTTTTGGTTTTCGAGTGCAAACTTTTCCGCTGCCTCCCCCTGCATCTGCACCCGCATGGTTTGGAGTTCCTGGCGATATTTTTGGCGTTATTTTTCGCAATTTATTTTTTCCTCCTTTGCAAAAGGACTAGGGCTGCATTTCGTGATTGTTTCCATTTTGTTCTGGCTCTGGGAGCTGAGTTTGCCTGTGAGAGGCGCTTGGGAGCGAGGCAGCTCTTGGGGAAGCAGTTACACAGAAAGAGAAAGACGGGCACCCAGAAAACAACCCCCCGAAAAAAAAAGTTTGTTGCTTTCTACCACTTTATCCGGCCCCTTTGCTTTTCGCACGATAAACGCCGGGTTGCCTGCGTTGCCGGCGGGTCGGGGAGCGCGGGCGGGCGGCGGCGAGCGCCGGGCAGCCCGGGGAGGGCCGGCGGGGGCTGCCGCTCTGCTCTCCCCCGCTCCGCAGGTTCGGAGGAGGTTTTCCGGCGGGTGGGAGCGGCGGGTCCGAGCCCAGCCCCCCGATGTTTGCCGGGCGGTATTTGCAAACACTTGGCAGGTGACGGGCGGCCGGCGGGGGGGAGGCGACAGCCGCCTCTCTCCGCGCCTGCTGCCGCGCGGCTCGCTCGTCTTCAGCCGCCGCCGCCTCGGTATTGAATTCGTGGGCAAAAAAGCTGTATCTTAATATTCCGCGATAGGGAGACGTTTAATTTCTAATTTTTTCCCCTTTTATGGTGCTTTTTTTTTTTTTTTTTGCTGTTGGATTCTTTTTTTTTTTTTTTCTTGCGCTTGTCTATCAGCGGCCGCGGGCTCGGCGCTCAGGGCTCGCCGGGCAGGGTCGCGCTGCGCGGGACGGGAGGGCAGCGTTCCCGCCCGCCCCGGGGGCAGGTGCCGCGGGGGGCGCACGCTGACCGGGGCGACCACTCCCCCGCCTCGCCCCTCTCCCCACATTCCCCCCGGCAGGTGTAAGGCAGCGACGTCGGCAGGAGCATGGCCCGTACCAAGCAGACCGCCCGCAAGTCCACCGGCGGGAAGGCGCCCCGCAAGCAGCTCGCCACCAAAGCCGCCCGCAAGAGCGCGCCCTCCACTGGCGGGGTGAAGAAGCCGCACCGCTACAGGTAACGCAGCGCCGCGCAGAGGCGGCCGCGGGCCGGTACCGGGAACACCTCCCACCGAATCTCTCCTTCCCCCGCCTCCCCGCGGGGCCGGCGGGGCGGGGGTCGCTTCTCCCCGCCTCCACCGCGCTCCCTCCGCGCCCGCTCCCCAGGGCCGCCCGCATACCGGCAAAATAACTAGAAAAACAAAAATGACAACCGCGGGTCCCCACCTACCGCAAAAATAACCAGAAATTCCCAGGGCGTCACCGACCCCTGGCGTTTACCATCAACCCCTTTCCGGGCGTTCCGGTGCCGGTCCCTAAAAAATCGACAACTCACCCCTCCGCGCCTTGCGACCACCGCGGCTCGTCGTTTTTTTTTTTTTTTTTTTTTTTAATTTTTATAATGTCGTACTTGAGGTTATTGCGAGGCCGCAGCGGGGCCGCGCCGCCAAGTTTATTGTTACGGGCGCGCACCGCGATCCCCGGCGGGGCCGGCTCCGGGCGCGGGGGCCCTGCAGGGCGGCACCGCGGCCGCGAGAGGGCGCCGCGCACCCGCCGACGCGCCGGGAACCCAAAAAAAGCGGCGGCCGGGCGGGACTCGCCGGCCGAGCTGTCAAAGCAGCCCCCTCCGCTCGAGAAGTTCTCCCCTCCTTGCTCGGTGTGGAATGGCGACAGCCGCGCTCCAGCTCGGAGGATGGCTTGGGGTTAGGCTGACGTGTTTCGTGGGGAAAACACGGATCAGGAAGGAGTCGGTTTGAAATAGCAGACTTCTTCTAAAAGTATGAGAGGGGGTCTTAGCAATGTGTAAAAGTCTTTGGAGGGAGGGTGTCAAGAGGATGGAGCCAGGCTCTGCTTGGTGGTGCCAAGTAATAGGAGAAGAGGCAACAGGCAGAAACTGATGCACTGGAATTTCCACCTGAACATAGGGAAGAACTTTACTATGGGGGTGACTGATTACGGGAACAGCTTACCTAGAGAGGTTGTGAAGTCTCCTGCCTTGGAGATACTCAAAAGCCATCTGAACACAATCCCGAGAAACCTGCTCAAGGTGGACCCTACTCAAGCAAGGAGGTTGGGCCGGATGACCCACTGCGGTCTCTTCCTACTTGGACCATTCTGTGATTCTGTCTGTTGCTGTAGGTGTGAGGCAGAATTAATCCATTGGGAAAATGATAATTAAGCTGAAGCAGGAAAATACGAAGTTCTCACAGAAATAAACGTGGCATTAATTTCACAGAAGGACTTTGTGTCTGCAAGAGTACGCTGTAAATCTAAATTTGTCATTCTGACACCAAAACTTAACACAAGGAAATATGCTGGGTACTTTGTACTGATAATATAACACAGGATGTAAATTTCTGTTAGTTCTGTGAATGTTGACAGTAAGGAAGAAGAATCAGATTTCCCTTAAAACCATGCTTGCTGTCAGGCTGATTGCTGTGAGGGTACCTGTGCTACAGCTGAACTCATGGCAGCTTTGCCATTTGCCACGTCTGCACTGAGCTGTGTTGGTGTCAGTCAGCACGTGCTGTCCACCTCTCAGGGAAATCAGGGCTCAAGGGCATCATGAGTCTGCCTGACCTGGGGGATGCCTGTTGAGGACAGTGGAGGTTGGCAGAGATTGATGGCGATAAGACAGTGGCCCCTTGCCAGTGAAGTAGTTTCATATTGTAAATGCTTTGGCCCTTCTAGGGAAAATAAGGAGTATGGTGCTTAATTTAGTCTGGATGTTGAACTCACATTTTTAAAGTGATGCAGAATATGTTTGAATACTAATATTTTATTTTTTTTTAATTATTTAATTTTAAAAGGCCGGGTACTGTGGCTCTGCGTGAAATCAGGCGCTATCAGAAGTCCACCGAACTTTTGATCCGCAAACTTCCCTTCCAGCGTCTGGTGCGTGAAATTGCTCAGGACTTCAAGACAGATCTGCGCTTCCAGAGCGCTGCCATCGGTGCTTTGCAGGTGAGCCTCGCCGAGGGGGCTCTCTGGGGGTGGCTCAGGGGGCAGGAGTCAGCGCTGGAAGTGCCATCACAGCCAGGCGTCCCCCGGAGCCCCCCGGACCTGGGGGCTGGCGGTGCAGGAGGGCTCCGCCTCCCACCCGCATTGGCCAGGCTGTTTCCAGGGGTAGTCTCGACTCTGCCTGATTGCTGGGCTGCCGTGGTGGGCGGGGCCCCTCCTGGGGCGGGACTGATCCGGGGTGGGGGGTTGGCACACCTCATCCTTGCCTTGCTTGCTCGGAGTGGACCTGGTGATGCCTATGGATACCACAGGCTGAAATAATGCAGTGACAGGTCAGCAGCTCCTTACAAAGGCTGTAAATGTGCTTGGCGGGGGGCTGTCTTGGTTTATTTTTAAATAGCCCCCACCCCTCAAGCAGTTAGAACAGGGCATTTTATTAAGACACTTAAGAAAACGTGCTTCCTCCATCCTTGAGCTTTGCTAGGGGCTTTGCCTTTGAAAGCTCTGCAGTCTGAGAGGAAAGCGTCGTGTAAAGCTCATTCTGGTGCGTCCTAATGGAGGCCTCGGTGTCCTCAAATGCTCTTTAAAGAAAAGCAGCTCGGTGAGCCACATCTAAACACAGTTAGGGAAATAGGTGCTTTTGTATGATGTAGTTGATGCTAAACACATTTTTTAAAATATATTAGTTATATAACTTATTCAGAGTATACAGAGAGTGAAATATTGATTGCTCTTTCTGGCCCAAATTTTTGAATCTTAGTTAGGGCTCCCTGTAAGACTCATGACTTCTTATCATGGGAATGTTTCCCTCTCATCATAAAAAGACACTCCTGATTAAAGATAGGTCTTTACTGTTCTTTTAGCTGTTGAGAGATTGTTCTAGAACCCATCTGTAATTGTAGACTGTCTGACATACAGGCAAAATGGTCTCTTTCTAGTTAATGACTTCCACTTGATAGAGGGCCAAGACATATGCCATGAGATCCTATAAACTTGAGCACATGCTTAGCTTCAAAAGGTGTCTGTGTGCATTTGCAGAGTTGCTGCTTTTGCTTTTAGTTATTCTGTCTAGCATTTCTTAAATCCTGAGGTTTACCTATGTGCCTTTTTATCTAGACCTGCTTATTAAATTTTGTAGTTAATACATTTTCAGAAGGTGGGTTTGAACATTCCTACTTCTGCACTAAGGAGTTGTTGGTATAGGAATCGGTCACATATTGTTCTTAGTGCTTCCTGCTTGCATATTTGCAAAAAAGCCCTCCAAAAACACAACCCCAAAAACTTTTAACCCCTTGGGTACCATGTTACTTGTGCCAGCATGGCTATTTGGTGAAGTGTCTTAACTTTTCATGTAGTGATTTAACAAAACTTTGTTAGGGCTACTGCATGTGAAATGACTTAGTAATGCTACAGTCCACATCTGCTGTAGTAAATATTTTTCTCTCTTCATGTTAGATAATCCTAAAGACCCTTTAAACAGGGTCTTTGAACCTAGTAAGTTGATTTTTGCAGTTCATGGTAATGAAGTGGTTCACATAAGCTGTTCTCTTGCATGTGTTCTAGAAAGGGTGACCTCAACCTCCTTTCTGTAAGTGACCCACAACATTCCTGCTTTCTCTCAGCTGTTTGCTGTGTCCTGGTCTGATACTGGCATGTGAAGATGCTTCCTAGGAGACTGACTCTGTGTCAACCCAAAAATGTGTAAACATTGCTGTGCTGGGCTTAACAGCAGCTAACATAACGTGAGTCAGAATAATTAGGTCCAACTGAGCATCTGTCTGACTTGGAATCCTTGTCTGCTGTTGTTCAGTAACAGGGAAAGCATGGTGGCCAGAGTGTGGTTTTCCCAGGATAGAGCTTCTTGCACTTCCAGGTGCTGCCCCTCTGAGTCTCACAGATGTGAGGTGAGAACCTCCTGTGATAGTGGGGGCCTGTGCTGTGTCCCCAAATAGACAGGAAGGCAGGAAGAAAGTATAGGAGTAGGATAAGTGTCTAATGGTACTTCTCGGACTGCAGTCCTGGTTTTGGTGGTTCAAGAAGTTCCTGAGCTAAAGGAGTTGTTCTCTTATTTCTAGTAATTCTCAGTTCATTTTTTCTGCTGATTTTTGACTTTTGAATTAAACCACCTCTTCAATATCCTGTGGCCAGAGCTCTGCACCCAAACGGTGTGGTTTGAAGGCATACCTGCTCTTGTTTTGCCCAACACCTCATGCTCAGTAACTCTTACAGCAGTAGAGGCACCAAACAGGTCACTCAAATAGTGTAACCCAGCCTTTGAAAAGAGAATTTCCTAAACAAACTAACCCTTTTGATAAGATAACCCCTTCCTTATCTTGTGAGAGTCCCATAAGAGTGTTGGCTCAGTTGTGTTCTGGCAGATGTCTTTACCAAATGGCAGCAGTACACTACTTTGACCTAGAATATTATTTGGTGGTTTGTAAGAAAATGGAGCCTTCTAATTTTTGAAAATCTAAAACTTTTGATGTTTGTGACTAGTAAGGAGAGAAACCTTAACTTCATGCCATGTTACATCGTACTTTCAATTCTTAATTACGATTTCCTTTTTTCCCAGCACTCAGAGAGTCAAAGTGTTCTTAACTCTTTTCTTCCACACTAGGAGGCAAGTGAAGCCTACTTGGTTGGCCTGTTTGAAGATACCAACCTGTGTGCTATCCATGCCAAACGTGTCACAATCATGCCAAAAGATATCCAGCTAGCGCGCCGCATACGTGGAGAGCGTGCCTAAACTTCACTGAGATGGGTTTGTCATTCTCGAAGCAAAATCTTCTTCCTGTTATTGGTAGTAATGAACGTTAGATATTTTTTCCATGGGGTTAAAAGGTACCTTAAGTATATGGTTGCAAGTGGAAAAATAGGGGACAGAATTGGGTATTGGCAAATTTTCTTTCCATTTTCATTTGTGTGTGGATTTTTAATATAAACGAGGGGACATAAAACAATCAAAATGCGGTCAAAAAAAAAAAAAGAATTGTTGAAACTTGTTCACCAAAACAACTTTATAACAAAAAAAAAAAAAGAATTATAAATAAACCTGTCAAATTTTTCTGGACAATGCCAGCATTTGGATTTTTTTAAACAAGTAAATTTCTTATCAATGGCAACTAAATGGTGTTTGTAGCATTTTTATCATACAGTAGATTCCATCCATTCACTATACTTTTCTAACTGAGTTGTCCTACATGCAAGTACATGTTTTTAATGTTGTCTGTCTTCTGTGCTGTTCCTGTAAGTTTGCTATTAAAATACATTAAATGATGCCTGCTTTTAGTCTTGATTTTTAAGTATTACACATGGGTTATATTGGTTAAAAAAATACCCAGCCTTCCTTTCCCTTTTTCTCTTCAATGCATGGCCTAAATGCTTAGAGCAGATCTGGAAAACGCTGGGGATACTACCTTGGCTGAAGTACTGAGGGTTTTTTTAAGGGTGTAAAATTTCTGTCTGCTCCACATGAAAGCAAATTCAGTGAGTGTAGTACCAGGTAGAGTCTGGAGTTGAACTGAGCTCTCTAGCTAAGCTACAGTACTAAGAGAAAGCAATTTGTTGCCATTTAGATTCCTTTCTTGCTTAGTGCTGAGTTTGGAAGCATTTCTGGTTTTCATGGGTTTTTAGTATGGCATAAGTGGTGAAGTGTGGTGGTTTGGGTTTTCCTAGCATGTTTTGGGGGTTGAGTTTTATTTTTCTTGGGTGTTTTTTGTTGGGTTTTTTTTTGTTGTTATTGTGTTTGGTTTTTTTTTTTTTAACCCTTTTGCACTCTGCTACTTTGTTTCTTGGTTTGTAGGTGGTAATTTTTTGGTTGACTGCCTTTCAGTTTTCAGTCACACCCTCTGGCATTTTTAAGAGCTTAGTCTGCATGTGATTTGCTTCAGTTTGTACACTCCAAAACCACACTTTTGTACCATTTTTGGTAGTTAAAATTCTTCACAGAAGCAGTACTTGGACAGGATCACACATTTAAAACTTACTGGGTTTTCTGTATCCCCCCTTCCCCCAATTGCTGATGAAAGTTCATGTGGAGTGCTGAAATCATGTCCTGTGAAAACTTGGGTTTAATTTTTCCCCTGCAACTTGTTTAAGGATTCTGATGGACCAGTCTGGAAATGAGTTATGTGCTTCACTTCTTGATAGCCCTTGCAGATAATGAAATGAGTTACATAGAAAATATGTAGGTGGTGAACAGATTTCACCTCTATGCTAACACTCCTGCAGAGCTTATTTGCTGCTAGCATCTTTCAAGAGGTTTTGAGTGAGCTCTAAACACATGAGTGAATTTGTCTGAAGATTTCCAAAGAGGATTAATAGAGTTATTATTATCTGTTTTGGTATCTTGAACACAGAGCCAAAAATTACAGAATAAATCACATTATTCATAACCTGCTCAGCTTTAGTAATGAATGCTGTCTGCCAGGGTTGTGCAAAGTAAAGTCTATTTAAATGGAGTAGCTTGTCACAGACAAGACTAATGCTAGACAAAATGTGATCACATCCTTTTGATGCCAAGCACTTCATAGCTATCAACAAAAAATTAAGGAAGACTTGTCTTGGAACACCCAGAACAACAGAAATATAAAAGGTGAGCAATGAAGACTTAGTTGATTTAAGATGTCACTTCTGTCTACTTGATAAGAACCTTGTTAAACTTGCTATAAATGCATTTCAATATAATTAACTACTTGTTTTGTCCCATACTTCAGAATTTTGTTTCACCTATCAGTCAACAGTGCTGCAAGCACCTACGTAAAAGGGCAATTAGGATTTTTTTTTGTTGTTTCTGTTTAATAATCTGGAATTGAAGTATTGATAAGGAACTTCATTTTTTTTCTCTCTTAGGTATGTTAGGAAGTCAAATCTAGAGATTTTGATACCCAAATGAAATACTGAGTTCTTTAAAAAGAGAGAATTGGGTAGAGGAATATCCCAGTTTAACTGACAATGCAGTTAAATTGTTCAAAGCAGAAGAAATCCTAATGGAAGATGAGGTGATCAGGAACCTATGCAGATGACAGCATTTCAGTGTGCAATGATAGACCTGCAGCTTAGGGATAAACTAGGCCTTTTTGAGAGCTGTGCTCCTAGAAATGCCATGTGAATCCTGTTAGTGATTAGCTCTCTGTGTCTATACTGATGCCAAGAAACTTCAGTTTCTAAAATAGTTTACCTCCTTTTTTCCCCCTATACCAGTTCTGCTGTTTCTTGGGCAATCTGGTTAGAGCTGAGATTTCGAATAGGAGAAACAAGTTGTGCTCATATGGACATAATTCTGTGGAGGAGTTTAACTGTATTGGGTGGAGGGATGGATGTGAAGTGACTCCTTGTTAGTAACAATCATATTCAAAAGTTGAACATCTCTTTAAGGCATATATGTCCACAGCTCAATTTCTGAATTATTTTTGTGAAGTCCCTTACAGTGTGTTCTTGTTCTAGATTTGTATATTAACAGCTGTATTTACTTACTATTTTCTCAAGAGTAAATAGAAAACCTTATTTAAAGTTGGTTGGTTTTTATTAGCAACACAAAAAGCCAACTTGCTTTTTGTTGAGACAAACCAAAAATTAATGCAGCGGGAAATAACTTCAGACACAAGATCAGTCTTGTGTGGCTTTATCAAGTTCAACTGGTAGTTCTTGAGAGCTTGTGTAACAGGGAGCTTAAACTCAGCACTTCAGATTTTGTTTAGAAAAGTAACTTGCTGAATGTATAGTAACTAGTATTAGTGTACCTACGTTTTAAGTGATGCATCTCTGGGCTATGTTCCTTCAGCCCTTTATCCCACCTGGCAGTAGCTGTTCGGTGATCCTAATCCAGGGGCCAGATTCATTAATGCCTGCTCTGTGACAGGTTGCACCACCTCCTTGAAGTTGGTAATGCCACCTTGATGAGGAAGGAGAGCCAAGTGTAATTGTTACTTCTAAAGTCCCACTAACAGTCTCTGGTGAATTTTTGGGATGCGTTTTGTAATTTGGGGTTACTGTCCCAGGACATGCATTCCTGCCGTCTGACTTCCATGGGATTTTGTGACCACTTGGCCATTTGAATCCACTTTTTGCTATGACTGGAACCAGTGTGTCTCACACACGTACTTCCTGTGCCACTGTTTTTGGTCAATTAGCCAAATAATTGGACTTGGCATGTTTGCTTGATCTGAAGCAGTCGAGCAGGCAGGAGGGTAGGACTATCCATTTCCCCAGCAGTGTACAGTTTAGGTTCGGTTTCACACTACAGTTAATCCAAACTCATGCCTCTGCTATCATTCCAGTACCAGCTTTTCCTGCTGCACTTGTCTCCTTTGAGTTTATCTTGTGGAGCTTAATTTTAAATTTAAGCTTTAATGAAGTACAGGGAAGGTTCAGACCTACTATGTTGATGGCACTGTTTACTGTGATTTAGTTTCTTACTCTAGCACAGAAACACAACTTCTGTTGGTTTTCATAACAGTAAACACTTAAAAATACTTCTTGTATAACTTGGATTCAAAGACTTGAATTGAGAGAAGGAATTCTAGTGTCAGGAAAATTTGGGGTTTTTTTCCCAGGTGCACATCAGGGGGACATTGGGGAGCTGTTTGCTCAGCTTTTACTTGTCTTACTCCCATTTACCATATATAATGAATCGTCCTCAGTGATGAGATTTTTTTGGTACTAAGTGGATGTTACAGACTTGTTTGTGGCAGGTTTGCCTCTAAGCAGACAAGTGTTTTGTGGAACAGAAAGCCACGGTTTATGTATTTATTTTTTTTTTATTTAATCTGAGGAGGCTTTGGTCTTCTGACCTGGGTAATACAATGTCAAAAAACTAGCTTAGTGTGGGAAAAGCTCTATCAATAGTGATGTAAAAAAGGGACTGTTGCGACTACACAGGCTGATCTGCTTAATGTAAGCTACTGAATTTCATCAGATGGTACCTAATCCAGTTCTTGTTGTCTTTTTGTATTTAAAACATAGGATGCTTAGCAGTGCATGTAGCAGAGACTGAAGACTTGTTATAAAAGACAGTGTGTGCACAAAAAACCTCCCTAGGGAATGTGAAGGGACTGCCTGGTTTCTGTTTGTGGAAGCTACTATCACATACTTGATTAAGGCAATAAAATTGCTCTCAAAAAAGCCTCACAAATTATAAGAGTTTATTACTTTGTGCATGTGTTTTGGAAGGGTACCTCAGGGTAGCATAAGTCCTTTTTTGAGGGTTCTGTTTCAAGCAGTGATTGAGTGGTAGGGGGAGCAGACCACCCCTTTATTGCCTGGACCTGTATTGTTGGACAACTCTTACTCAAAATACATCCCCTTCCTACTACCTGGATGAGAAAAAAGTAAGTTGGGACAGAAGAGCTCTGCTGTATGGCCAAGTATGCACTATGGGAGTTTCAGGGGCTGCAAATCCCTGAAGTCGGATCAAGAAGGAAAACGCAGGTAAGGACGTGTCTTTTTCTCCTCTTACCCTCACAGATGACTTTCTCACTTCCCACTGTACAGAAGTTGTGATTTCAGAGGCACTTTCTGCACAGAAAGTTGGTTTCTGGGTGTTGTCCCAGAGGCACCTGTGTTTCCTCTGATCACAACACCCTCGCTCAACTTCCTGGCCCATGCATGGGGATTTTAATGAAATTTTTAAAAAAAAAATTTTTTTTTTGATCACACAAACCCCTCTCAATAACAGCAAATCTGATCTTTGTAGGAGATAGGTACCACCTTTTCTTTATCCCAGAATTTCCTATGTAGGCCTCTCAGTGATGGAGTAATTCTGAATAAATAGGGAAAGGCAGCATGAATTATAGCTTTAAGTGTAAGGGTTTTTTTTTTTATTGCCTTCTCCTTGCAATTCCTGGTGATTTTACCTGTTACACGATCACAGCTAAATATACAAGAAATTATTTATTTTAAATGAAGAGCATGGTCTGATTCTGAGAAACAGCTGCAAAATGCTGAGGCTTAGGAATACCCTCAGTTGCAGTATGCCTAGGCCGAAGCTTGCTGCTTTTTCCTTGATGGTGGTGCTTCCTGTCCCTTGGCAGCAGCGACACCAGAGATCAGGACACTTTGGTAAAATCCCACAAAAGACGAGGCTGGGGTCAAAGGCAGTGTGTGTGTGCTCTCCAAGTCAGTGTCATAGATGCTCTTCAGCAAGAAATAAGCATGGATTTTCTGTCCATCTCTGTTGATAACACATTTGTGGGCTTATGCGAAGCTCGTGGTTTGAGACGTGCGCTCATATTCTCCCTGCTCTATTGTCCCCTGCCAGCAGCATCCCCCTCATCTCCTTCTGTAGGCACGCTATTACACACAGCAGGGTCTCTAGCAGCAGGGGTGCTTTATGTTACTAAAAGCTCCTGTGATGTCAGAAAGATTTAGGAAGTAAAAAAAAAAAAAAAAGGCTGAAAAAGAAAAAAAAAAGTCTCTACAGCTCTGGAAACCACTTGTGTCGGTGGTGTTAGGACTGAGCGTTCCTGTTCCCCTCCCTTGAGGAGCCTGCCCTCACCTCCTCTTTGCACGGTGTTTGCATTTATATATGTGCTGTTCCATGGAAGCATCCCTTGAAACCCAACTGGGAAATGTCTGTTGCATTTACATCCTAGTGTGAGTGCAAGCTAATTCCTTGTCCCTCAGTGATAAATGTTAACTCCCAGGTTTGCCCCTACCACTCTTTGCTCATGACAAGTTCACCTCCTCTCCTACCAGCCTAGATTTGCAAGAGATCTCTAAAGTTTAACTGCTTTAGTTTTCCTTAGCTTCTGTTGAAGTTGGTAGGAGTGTATTCCCTCTTCTGCCTTTACTTTGTGACTGCTTTGAGAGAGGACAGGCTGAGAAAGCTTGGCAGTCATCAGTTGAGAGACGCTCCGTTCTCTTCCATGTGCTGGAGGAGGAGGCAGGCTGAAGGAACAGTATTTACAGTCCTGCTCAGGCCTCCCTCTCTAAATGCATCATTGCCTGGCAGCTGAGCCCCTGTGGGTGGGAAGGCTGCCAGGTGAACACATGGGCACGGATGCCGGCCGTGAAGAGCGTGAGCACAAATCGTGGATGGCAGGATGGGCGTCCCAGCTGGATGCATCCCCGGGACCGGTTACCGCTGAGGGGCTGTGTGTCCCTACATCTAAAGGCTGGAGAGACTTCAAACGGCCTCCGTGCCTGCTAATTTGGGGCACGGGAGAGTTGCCAGGCTGAGGCGTGCATATCCTTGAGACCTCGGGCTTTGGCTTGGCTCTGCAGCGGCCAGGGAGTTGGCAGCAGCGACGGAAGCTTCCATGTGCTGGCTTGCTGACGTGCTTTGCCCAGAGGGGCTGTCTCCACAGCGAGTGGATGATGGCTTTTCCTTTGTGCCTCCTTCCATCTGCACCCCGCTGAGGCTGAGGGCATGGGCCAGAGAGGATGCACAGAGGAGGGGGGACCTCTACAGCAGGTCCTGGGTGTGTGGGCAGGCATGTGGAGCACAGGGGGTAGCAGGCTGATGCCAGTGCTCTCCTAGGAGGATGGAGTGTGAGCTGGGACTCCACCAGGCAGAGGTGAGCAACAGGGAAAGTCCAGGGTGTTGGTTTGTTGCTGAGGATGTATGCGCTGTCTCCCAGGAGATAACTGGCACAATTGAGGTCAGTTGTGTCAGGAGAGTTTTGCCGTGTTCCCAGGGCATAACCTGAGCTGTGGGTAGCAGTGCTGTTTCTCTGAGCAGTCACTGAACTGACACGAGAGAGTTGCACCTTGCTCCTGACTTGGTGTGGGACTGAGCTGGGTGGGGAGCTCAGGTGTTTCCTGAGACAACATAGCACCAACCAAGAGAAAGCATTACACAATGTGTGAACATGCAATAGTTGTTGTTGGCTCCCTCCAACCCCCTCTTCAGGCCTATGTGTGCAAAAAATAAGAGCAAAAGCGTTTTTCTTTGCCTGCATTGTTGAGGAAGAGGAATTCCTTTACTGGTTTGGGGTTCGTGGATTTAGGTTTTTTTATGGTGATGCCAACTCCATGACAAAGACATCTTTCTACCCTCCCATCCCCTGGTACATGACATGCTTTAAAATTATGGTACTTGCCCTTGTTTTGGTGATATGGAGCTGTCTCTTTGATAAAACCTCCAGCTCTGCTGTGCAGCTCAAATGTAGTGGAGTTAAGAGATGTTTTCTGCATGGTGTCAGCTTGAAGCCTCGCAGACACTGAATCCCTCTAGAGGAGGGCACATCTGTTCAGGAATCTGATCTCATTTCTGCCTTGTATGTTCTCCAGCTAAATGGACCATTTGCTTTCATGAAAGTAATTGCTTTGAATGCTGTGGAAAAAAAAAAGAAACCAAAGCCACAGACAGCATCTAACCTTGCTAGTGTTTATCCAATAAATTAATAAACACTAATAGGGGTAGCATTCAAGTTCACAACAGTGCACAGCCTATTTTTAAGCCACTGTGGGTATTGCTAGAAGAGCATGCAGCACAGCAGCCACAGTCTGTAATGTAAAAAACCTGGCTACGGGTGCAGAGAGGGGTTATAGTGCACCCATGAGCATCGTGGAGCCGGGGCGTAACAGCTCCATAGAAACACATCTGTTCCCGCCATGCTGATGAGGAGCTGCTCTGGCTCTGCTCTGCTGCTGCTGCTGGCACTGAATTTGTCCCCCTGGCCTTACTTTACCTGAGCCCCAGGAGATGCTGTCAAATACAAGGCTAATACCAGGATGCTGTCAGCCTCGGCACATTGTTCCTGAGGCTGCCCTGACCTGCCTCCTGCCCGGCTGATGTGCAGGTAGGGCAGGTGCTCCCAACACCCAACACACCAAGCTCTCGTCCCCGAGTACGGGGAAACCCAGGTCACTCAAACTCCATGTCACTGTGACTTGTGTGCTCTCTCTGCAAATCAGAAAGGCACAATCACATGCTTGCTATAAAGCTTCTTCCCTTCCCTGCTGCATCACCCTGCTTGTCCCTGCAGCATCCATAGCCCTGCTTTCCGTAAATCAGAAATACCATCAGATGTCCTGGCTGAAAGGAGAGCAGTGTGCACATCTTCCCCATGCACAGGCTCCCTCTCCTGCCTCTGCATCCACCCAGTTCCTGACCTTTCCTGTGGTGGGGAAGATATGCTTTGTTTCTGCAGGCACCACAGCTTCTGTGGTGACTTGGCAGTCGAAGGCCATGTCCTCTCAAGCTGGCAGCATCCTGCCCCCTCACCTTCTAACTTTGGTAAGAGCCCAGGCATATGGTTTTTATATGTGTAAGTAATAATATATGGTATTGCTAAAAATATATTGCAAATTATATGCTATATTAAAATAGTGTTATACGTACATATACTCATTGTAAATACAATATTGTGAATTATATGCAATTATATATATGCATATTAAAATATAATGTTATTGTTTAAGCACGTGAGGTTGGGCAGATGCTCTTCTCAGGCTTAAATAATAATATATTATTTATTATAAATGTATATTTTAGCATGTTAAAAATAGTTTCCTCAATCTCATACCAAAGTTACAAGGGGAGAAGAGTGGAGTATTATGATGGAAGGTTGCTGCTAGCTTTGTGTATCTATATATCTATAATTAATTTTTTTTCTGTAGTGCTGGTAAAGGTAGGTTGCCTTAGGTTTACTTGTTATTGTTGCCCTTCCTTTATTTTTGTTTTAAAAAGTGGCAAAAGTTACATGGATTCTTCAAAAAGAAGGGACATTTTTGCAGATGTGCAGCTATTAAAATGGCACTAACCAAACCGTGGAGCTCATGGCTATCACCCAGGCCACAGCCACCAGGGGCCAGCCCAGGCACTTTGTTTAGAGGGTGTAAAGTGCTGACATGTTGAGAACTGTGATTTCTCTCCCTCCCGTGCATGTGCCTGCTCTCTCCTGCCCTCTCCTCATTTCCTCCAAGAGCTGCCTTTGCAGTTTTGAGGCAGGCACAGCACAGTTCTAATGATGACTTCTTTCGTGGGTATCTTCTATTAAATATTAGAAAATTCATTTTGTTTCTCTGACAGTCTTCCATCCTTTTGGGATTCCAGCACGTGCTCTGCAGAGCAGCTCAGAGTCAAGGTGTGCACCTCAGTTCCAGCCTGCAGAGATGGTGTGCGAGGGAGATGAGGAATGGGGTACACTAAAGCCAGTGACAGAGCAAGTGCCCGGTCTCATTAGGCTCCTGGGTTGATTTGGAGTCACACAAAGGTGTGGTTTCCAGTTGGATAAAGATGGAACCAGGAGAACTACTTGCACTTTCCTCTTCCAGCTTAAAGGACTATGCATATCCATCTCCAAGCTGGAGCTTATGTGGGTAGGTGTCATTTCTTCCTCTGACTCCATGATCTGCCCAGGACACCTGAGGTGAAGGCAATGCCAGGCAGTTTCAACTGCTAAACCTGCACAAAGGATTTAAAAGTTATAATAGTACATGAAAATTCCTAGGAAAAGTGTTTTAATTCTGGGCCTCCAGAAAAGTACACCACCAAACTAAAACACTTTCCAGTACCTGACCAACAGAAAGAGCCTTGTCCGCAGCCAGGCTGGCTGAGGTGGTACCAGTGAAACCTAAAGGTCTTCCTCAAAGATATGTGTGCTGGCTGTGGGGTCCAGCTGAACATGGTCCTGTCTCCATTCCTACTTTGCTAAGAGCATATCTGCAGTCAGCTTTGTCCCAGGGCTCCAGGGTCACATCAAATTGTCCCCCTTGCCCCTCTCATTGCCCACCCGAGCACCCTCTTGCGAAGCAGCTGGGTGACGGTTGCTCCTGTGGGCCAGCTGGGAACAGATCATGCCTGCAACAACTGCAGATGACCAGGGCAAGCCCACCTGCAGCTTTCACGGCATCAAATCATCCCCTGCTGGATACTGGGGAAGGGTGTGGGAGGAAAGGTGCTGGCTGTGCTTGTGATTCCCGAGCTCTGAAATCCTGTTTTATGTTAGTGTTTCTCCACTCCTTTTTCTTTACATCTCTCTCCCCACCACATCCATATTGCTTTTTTTCCCCAAGAATAACTTAGGTGGGCTCTGCCAGGGCACAGAAATATTGGATTCTGACTGGAGCTTGCTAGTAACCAATGTAAATGGGTAGCAGACAAGGTCCAAAGTAAGCTGTTTGGCACCATGTAGAACTACTTTAATTTAGCACCACGGGGTTGTTGTCATCCTCAGGATGTATCCTGGCACTAATCACTTCCTCAGTGAATTGGCTTAATGATGATCCATTGGTCTTGAATTGCTGCTGCTTTTATACCAGTAATGCAGAGGTTCCCACTGTACCTGTTGCTACATCCCATGGTTGCTGGGAGCTGCTGGATCAAGGTGCCAAATCTCTGCTCCTGCATAAAACTGAGTAACTCAGTAACATACTGAGCCATAGCTTTGGGGTGGAGGCAGTCAAAATAAAAATAAGCAAACCTCTACCCGTTGGTACTTATACAGTGCCACAGCTATGACTAGTGCTTCACCCATTGAGGGGAAGCCTGCTAGAAGCAGCTCGTGTTATTATTATATTATTATTATCAAATAAACTCAGGACCAAGCACAACAAACCACAGGGTGGAGCAAAAGTGTGGTGGAGACACAAGCAGAAGATGAGGACTGGGGAAGACCTTCCCTAGAATGAAGGCAGCACTGGGACAAAGGACACCCAGATTCGCTCTGTGAGTCCAGGAGAAGGTTTTCCCTTCCCAGTCGTGCCCCAAACATGACTTTCTCAATAGTTTTGTGCAAGTTACATCCCTTCTGGATTTTAGTTTTCTCTCCTAAAAATGAGGTCACTGCTTTTATGCCCTTGCTGTGGGGCTGGGACACCTGTTACTGTTTGCAACATGCCCCAGAGAGCCACCAACCCCTCTGTGACATTCACTCCAGAGAGGAGGGGTTGAGCTTCTGAAATGCACCCTCCTCTTATAAGTCCTCTGAAAACTGTAATCATGCTCCCCTGTTGGCAGAGCAGGAATTCAGGTGGGACCATGGAGGTCTCTCCTGGGATGCTCAGAGAGGAATGCAATCCTGCGGATGGAATCTGGCTTTCAGCAACGTCGCTGAACTCCCTTGCTGCTTTAAATGCTGGCCTAGATGTTAATAGTGATGATATTACATGCTGAATAGATTCAAACAGTGGGAAATATGCCCACCTTATTTAAGGGTAACTAAATAAACCTATTTTATTTCATAAAATGTCCTACTGCTCTTTTGGCATTAGACCAGTTTCAGTGTCACCCCTGTCAGTTCCTGTGTCCCTGTAGGGTACAGAGCTGTGCGGTGCCAGTGTCAGCAGCCAAAACTGTTTTTTTTCTGAGGAACCAACATCTTTGACGGAGGATTTTGGCTCCACTTTGTGTCTGCAATCAGCCAGTGACAGTTGAAGATTATGACATTAAAAATATATTTTTTAACTACAGTTAATTGATCCTCACGGGAAATCAGCATGCAACGGGCTGTTTGCTCTCTACTTATCGCTATGCTTTGCTGAAAGAAGTTATCTCTGCTCTCTGCTGCTGTATTTCCACTGTGATGGGTGAATCTCCTTGTGCCTCGGTGATGCTGGGCTCTGAAGGCAGAGGCTTAACCCCAGCTGGGACAGGCAGCACCTGGCTGTGCAGATGCCCCCGGAGGACCAATGCTGCTGAATGGTTTCAGATAATCTGTGGATGCTCTGCCGTACCCTGCATCCCCATATTTCCTAACCGCTGCTTTCCCTTCCCCTGCCCCACTGCGGCTCCAGCTGGGAAGCCAGAGCCACGTGCGTGTCTCCAGGCTATACATCAAAACTCGGCTTTCTGCAACCGTGGCTGTGCAATAAACAAGGAGAGCATGTCCCTGCTTGACTGGTACATTAAGCAGATGTTCAGTACCTAGACCTCATTTCAGGCAGGCAGAAATGAGAAGGAAGGAGAAGAGGATGATTTTTCTCTCCTCCCCAACAGCCAATGATGCCCTTGCAAACCTTCTGTGTTTGCAATGCCAGTCTGCAAATTCGGCATTAACAGCTGTGCGTGAGCTGCTGGCTGGATTGCAGGGATGCTACCTCCCAGGATATTTGAGTGTGTGTGAAGCTGGCTCCAGCTGCAGAGATGGAAAGGGCTGAAAGGATGATTTAGAGCCACTGAAGAAGTGCTGAAAGAATATGCTGGAAGCTTGGGGGTTATGGGGCTGTGTCACAGCTGAGCTGACCGCTTTAACTCTCCTTCGAGCTACTCCCTATTTCTTTCAGAAGCAGCTCCATTTTTCATAACTTCCCTGTGTGAAAGGCTTGTTATTTTCTGTTGTTATTATTCTCCAAGGTTACACAGCATCTCTGTGGCAGAAATGCAGCCCTAAGGATGAGCTGAGCCATCTTGTCTCCTGTTTTCGCACCCATCCAGACACCTTTACTATCACCCACAGACAGCACGAAGGGGAGATGTGCCACTGAGGAATGTGATAAAGATTATAAATATGACAAGGGTTTCTAGGCACAAAGCAAGGGCTAACTAATGTGTAAATGTGCTCTAGTTAGTTAGGGAGACTATAAACACCATTCTACCTGAACTGGACACAGTTAAGGTGAGGTGTCTTGCTCCTTTTCATCTGAGAGATGACGAGCAGAGTGAGAAGTTCTTAGCCCTGTGCTCCAACTAAGAGGTCAGTCTTCCTCTTGCCAGGCTAGTCACTCTGTTCCCACATCTATCTCTGCAAACAGTTGATAAAGCAACCCTTCTTGTTTACATTTTTTTAACTACACAAATGACTTCTTTCAGGGACAAGAAAGACAGTGATCAAAATTATAGGCAATGGCTACTTGAAAAGCAGAGCATCCATGCAGCAGGCTGATAAATTCTGAGTATGTCATGGAAGAAAATGGAAGGGCAGTGGTGCTCTTTTAAAGAAGTTCCAGAAAAAATCCATCCCTGAGCAGAACTGCTTTAATCTGCATGCTCCATAAAGAAAATTTTCCTTTCAGCAGGAACACAATGGTCAACACAATGGAATGCTTGAGGAAAAACCATCTCAGGGCTGCACAAGGCAGAGTCTGCATTTCACAAGATGCTGCAGGAGTGACAGACACCAGGCTGCCTTCCTCCACTTCGGCTGCTTGAAAAAATCAAAGTGCATCAGTTGTAGTGACAATGGTTGAAGCTGTTTTGGGTAGATGCTTCAAATTCCCATCATAACAACAGGTTTCTTGTATACTAAGGTTTCACCTTAGTACCACTTAGTAAGAGTGCCACCAGAGCCACTCTGGAGGCACAGCTATGTCGAGAAAAACATTCTGCTGGCTAATACAGCAGGTGCTCCACTTGTCAGCAAGGCAAGGATGTGGGAGGCATGGCCGTGGGGACCTGGCCAAGTCCTGCTCTCCAGTCAACACACACCCTGCAGTGACTTCAGTGGGACATGTAAGCCAACCATGTCCTGGGCTGCATCACGAGAAATGTGGCCAACATTTCAAGGGAGGTCATTCTGCCCCTCTACTCCCTGCTCTCGAGACCCCACCTGGAGTGGTGCATGCAACTCAGGAGCCCCCAGCATAAGTAGGACATGAACTGGCTCAAATGAGTCCAGAGGATGGCCAGGAAGATGATTAGGGAGCTGGAGCACCTCTCCTATGAAGATAGGCTGAGAGAACTGGGGAGTTGTTCAGACTGGAGAGGAGAAGGCTCCAGGGAGACATTATAGTCCCTCCTAGTACCTAAAGGGGACCTACAAGAAAGCTGGAGAGAGACTTTTTGCAAGGGCCTGTGGTGACAGGACAAAGGGGAATGTCTTTAGACTGACAGAGAGTAGGTTTAGATTAGATATAAGCAAAAAATTCTTTACTGTGAGGGTGGTGAGGTACCAGATCAGGTTTTCCAGGGAAGTCCTGGATGCCCCATCCCTAGCTAGTGTTCAAGGTCAGGTTGGATGGTGCTTGGAGCAATCCAGTCTAGTGTGCATTGGAACTTGGTGATCTTTAAGGTCCCTTCCAACTCAAAACATTCTATGATGTTGATTGATGCTATTGACTACTTTACTAGTGTCATTGAAAATTGTTCCTGCCCATTATGCACCTATTCAAGGAGCAGAGATACTGAGGAATGTGGTGAGGAGTTATTTGGTGTGCACAGACAGTTTGGGCGGTTTTCTTTCAGCAATAAAGGAAGAAGAATTGGGGGTACAGGACTCACACGAGGCAAAAGCTGCCTGGGGCACTGAGTCAATTCAGAGATGCAGCAGAGTGCCTGTGTGCAGGGGAAAAAGTGATTTAACAGAACATAGGGCTCCATTTCCAACAGCGTGGAATACCTGGAGCCCAAGGGGAGGTTTTCACAGGAGCCAGCACCTTGGGCAGTGCTTCCGAGGGCAGTGACCATCCCAGCACCCGCCTGGCTGGGCTCTGGCTGCTGTGGCGCCTGGCACAGAGTGACAGAGCAGGGTGCTCAGGTCACTGCAGCTCTACCTGAGCACCCAACCCTGATCACTCACCTGCAGAAAATGGCAACTGGGGATGAAAAGGGGGAGATGACAGGATTAGGAGGTGATTTTGGGTAGCAAGGGGAGAAACTGTGGGTGTTTACTGAGCAGATGGACTGAGGCTACCTGGCACAGCAAAAAATGGATCCCTTCCTTCCTCCGAGCCAGACTCATCAAAGGAAAACAAGAGGCCAGAGCCTGAGGTTTATGGCTGCTGTGTATGAAACAAATCAAAGGACAGAACATTTGGCTTGTCCAAGAATGGCAGGGAGCCTGCCAAGTCTTTCATGTGGGAGCACGGTCAAGGTGTTGCTTTGTGCTGTGTTGGGGTAGCAGCTCCTGATGGACAGGCACTGATGGCAACAGCAAGGAATAGGCCCAAAGTCACAGATATTAAACTAGAATTTGAATAAAAACTCTAGAATAAATTATAGAGCTCAGTGGGACAAGGCTGGGAACAGAAAGCTGGATGTCACCCCAGGGGACTGCAGTCTCCTTTAGGAAACTCCAGTTGTACTGCTCTGCTTAGCTCCTGTCTTCCCAGTCCTTTCCCCATCCCTCCTCCCTACTGCGGCAGAAGCTGACTATATAAAAGGATGGGATTTCAGAGACGAAAATGGTTTTTTGTTTCCATCTATCTGTGTTTGCTCATTCGGTGTCTGACTTCCTAAGTCAGAATTTAGCAGCTATTACCTCCCCCTGCCATCCCCTCTAACTTGCCTGCCTTGTGATTTGGGTTTTTCCTGGTCCTTACCCTACTCCTTGGGATGTGAAATATCCTGCTGTGGGCATCACTTGAATTTACGTGCATAATACAAAGGCTGACAAGGGGAGATGAGAAGCCTGGAAGCCCTGTGAGAGGAATATTGTTTGAAAAGCTTCCAGAAATGACAAGAGAGCGCTGAGCTGGATGGTAGGAATGGCTCTGCAGCCTGAGTGCACCACATTGAGCCAGCTTGGGGATGGAGACTGGGTATGGTGCTGGAGGAAAACATCTCTTCTTGGGCAAGTTACTAGAGGAGCAGCAGAAACTCTGGTGCAAGCTGAGCCAGACAGAAAGAAGCATTGTTGTGTCTATTTTAGGATCTTGTGCTGCTGCTCCTCATCGCCCTGTCCAAATACATCCCTTTAATGGATGTTGCCCGAGAGGAAGCACATACATTCTCCTGTGAGAGGGTGCCTGGGCCCATAAGCCTGTTTATCCAACACTATAAATTGGTCCTATAAAAGATGTTACTTCTCCCTGCCTCTCCTTAATAACTAGGTGCTGTGGCTATAACATCACTTTGTTGCCATCATATTTTTCACTAGGACTCTGGTCCCCCCCCTTCTTCCTCTTGGGTACAGAACAGCTCTTAGTGGAACCAAGCAGTTCAGCATCCCAGCATCCCAACATTTCAGCCCCAGTGGAATGCTGGTTGTGAACAGAGAGGTCTGGTGAGGATGCTCTGGGAGGAGGTGGGACACTGGGCACAGAGGGGAGGGCAGTGGCAATGGGGCTACCTGAGAATTCAGGAGATGGGAGGGGGTAGCTTGGGTGCACACTACAAGGCCCTTGGCAGCTCTCCTGGGATCCGTCCCCACAGTCACAAGGGTGAAACCACTGCTTTTTCAGGCTCTCCCTCCTGGGATGATCACTCTGACAATCACAGTGCCCTGTGGGAATCCCGGCCCCGAGACAGTTGCTGCAGTGGAGGTTATGGGTTCATCCTTAGGGACTCAGCATTTCTTGTTGTGTGAGGAGCATCTCTGCTACCCTCATCAAATGAAGGCATTAAGAATCTTCCTGACTGATGGTGATGCCCCCCGCCAAACAATGCAAAATTCGGGGTGAAATGGAGCAGCAAGAGTGCCCAACTGGCTCTGTGACAGCCCATCTCCTTCCTATCCCAGCCCCAGCACACCCTTGGCACAGTGCCAGGGCCCACAGAGAGCATCAGAGACCCTACTGATGGCCCTTGCAATTCAGAGAGAAAGACTTTAATTTTTATTTAAAAACTGTAAATGCCCAACTGCCCCCCACAACTGACCAAGTGGGGATGTGCTCACCTGCACCCAGTTCCCCCCTCCCCAGTGCCACTGGGACCAGTAGTAAAGTTAGGTCCTCTGCATGACAGGCATCCAAGTGGTGGCACCTGCTGGATTTTTATGTGGCTGCTGCTGAGGGCTGCTCCTCTTCCTCCCACACACAGGGAATGTAGTGACAAAACAAGGGGGACTGGTTTCAGACTGATGGAGAGTAGGTTTACATTAGATATTAGCAAGAAATTCTTTACTATGAGGGTGGTGAGGCACTGGAACAGGTTGCCAAGAGAAGCTGTGGATGCCCCATCCCTGGAAGTACTCAAGGCTAGGATGGATGGAGCTCTGAGCAACCTGTTCTAGTGGAAGGTGCCCTGACCATGAGATGGATTTGGAACTAGATGATCTCTAAAGTCCCTTCCAACCCAAACCATTCTACGATTCTAGGAAATTGCATCTGGAAGTTCACTTTCCCAAATTTATTTTCCCCAAGGACCTCAGAGCTCTTTCACTGAAAACTAAAGACGTAACATGTGCTCCTTCAAAACCAAATGTATTCCTTGGGTGCACAGTGTGTAAGCAGAGGGTAATGTGGTTGCCGAAAATCTGCACAAATACAGCATCAGGCACTTATATACTGAGATAATAAAGGTTTCAAATGAGCCCTTAGAGGCTGCTCTTATAGCTGAAGCTTTGAGGTATCCTTTGGGCACTGGGTAAAGCCTTGGTGGGGACTTTCAGATGTGGTTCATCTCTTGTGTCACTTGTATGCATGGTTGGGTGCCTTAGGGGTAAAGTGGCAGAGCTGTGTGCTAGAGAGGGTTCACATACCTGGGGTCAGTGGCATCTTTATGCATAGAAATGAGATTTAACCACGTTGATCCTCTTTGCTGTTTGTTGCGTGAAGGAAAACGGGAACATCTAAGAGCCAAGAAGTCTTGTCAGCTCACAACTGGCACATCTGGCCAACAGGTTGAGCAAAACCAAGCAGCTGCAGTGTCATCTCTCTTACTTGTGCCTGATTTTTTTTTACAGAAGATCCCACCTCCTTTTTGTATGTTCGTTCCCTCTCAGCTGAGCTGTGACTCTCCCACTGCAAAGCCTCAGTAAGCTGCTGTCAAGAGCAACCTCCTTGCTTTGTGCTCTTACAATAAAGCATGGCCAAGAATCTGCACAAGGGCAGCTTTAAGGAGTTGCTTTTCTGACAATGCATAAAATCTTCTCATCTTCCTGACAAATTAATGCTTAAAAAGCCCCCTTTTTGAACTAGCTAAAGTGTTAACCATTATTGCTTTCGGGCTTATGAATATTTTGGTGTACAGTAGCGACGCTGGGAAAACTCCAGGAAGTTGTAAGTATTAATGCTTCTTTGCCTGTCAGGGTATTTAGGTCTTAGGTATGGGACGTGGGTGATTTAAATAATTCCCATAGATTCTTCAGCTTCCCTTGTCACATGCAAGGGGACAGGAGAACGTACAAGCATGATTAACTAATGAGCTGTCTAATGAAGTGCTTTCTACTACAGGCATTAACCATCTACTGTCAAACTGATCAGGGAGGAAAAAAAGGCGTAATCCGATGTCAAAATTCCACACTGTGTCACGCTGCCTTTGATGACAGCAGCTGGTCCCACCCCACAAGTGAGAGGTGCTCCCAAAAACACCCTGGTGTTCAGTGTATTCGGCCACCAGTAAAACATGAGGGCTCCAAGTAAAGCAGATCTGGTAAGTGGGAAGCTGGTGAATATCATGAATAAACTAAAAAAAAACCCTAAAACTGAATAAACCGAAAAAACTTTAAAAAAACCCCCAAACCAAAACAACCCACACTTAATAGTCTGACAGGAAGAGGTTTATTTAACAAACCTCAGTGATATCTTTTAATTTAGCAGCCTTGAGCAGGAGGTTGCCAGCCACAAAAACCAGAAGAAACCCAAAATGAATAGCCCATAAAATGAGGAGAAATTTAACATAAAAAACAGTCAAAATTTTTCGTAGTTGCACATATGAAACAGGGGCTTTCAAAAAGATGCTCTGAAAATCCACCTTTCCAATACCTAAGGATAAAATATTTGTAAGGCCAGGCCCTGTAGGGGCTGCCTTTTGTAAGGCCTGCCAGCTGCAGGCAAATGGGGATGGTAGGGCCAGGAAACCAATGCACTGGGCAGCTCTGCTTGCTAACAGCATGAGTAAATCCAAAACTGTCCATGGAAGCATGAAAAAACACTATCTGCAATTTGCTGAAAACCCGTGCAGCGGTCAGGAATGCTTTGGGGGGATGTGAGATGTCACCTGCTGCTGCCACCACATCCTCCTGGCTTGCTGCAAGGAATTGAGGCATCTCCTGGGGATCCAGCCTTTCTGCCCCAGGGTTGAGACTGAATTATTTATGCATGACATGACATTTCTCAACCCATAAGTAGTCTTGCTCCCTGTTTTCCTCCTGGAGCAAAGGGTGAGAGTGGAAATGAGGAGTTCCCCCTCCAGGCTCAGAGAGGATCAGTGGCATTGCTGGTGGCTGACTCCTCTCTGGGCTGTTGGGAGGGGCTTTGTTGATGGGGTGGGATGTAGATTAGATATGGGTCCTACAGAGTTTGGTCCACCTGTTTTCTGAGATGTAGTGCATTAGTCTTCCCAAATCCAAGGTTCTTGACAAGTCAGGTGGGATTTTCAATCTGGATGTGGGCTGTAAGTTTCCATCTATTTCCCTGGGCTTTGGTCCATGTCCCTGGAGGCTGTTTGGGGCCCTGCTCAGCCTGGGCTGGGCAACTCTTCTGTAAGTGTTTCCTGACTTCTCCACGTGCAGGAAGCAGTTTTGAGGGATGTTGCGGAAATTCTTTGTCTCCACTTCCTATTTCTTTTCCTGCTCCCCTCCCTCATACAGGCACGTGTGCTGCCTGCTTGAACAGCCTTGTGCTTCCTTGTTCTGGTCCATGTCTGCTCACCTATACTTTATGAAAGATGGGAAGGGCTGATTTTTCAGTCCCTGGTGTTAGCCTGGGCGATGCCCCAATGCTCTTGGGCATGACCAGGTGCTGGTGTGGTGGTCCCTGGCAAAGCACAGTGGATTTTGGCCAGGCTGCTCCGTCCTTCCCAGAGACCAGGATGGCCCAGGATGGTTCTGCAAAATGTCCTCCCCTTCAGGTGTCAGGAGAGCAGAGTGGGTTTTGGTGCAGGCTGAGGGCACCCCTTCTTCCTCTCATCCTGGCTGAATGGCTTTTTTCCCCCAAATAACAGGATGTGGCACACTGTGAGCACTGCCACACTGGTGTTTTCTGATAGCATTGTCAGCAGCTATTCCTGGGCGCTCATGTCCTCAAGAGGGGGAAAGGGCGGGAACTAAACTGCTTGTTAGGAAGTAATTTACGTGCTAGGAAGTGGATTTCTGCTGCACAGAACACGCCTGTGCAGGGAGAAGGCAGGTGGACATGCCTGAAGTTCGGTTTTGTGAGTTATAATCCAGTAGTTACCACACTGGTAGGAGAGATGCTGACGCTGCTGGGGCGAGGGCCAGCCCAGCTCCTCTGCCTCCAGTACCTCTTCAAACACTGTGAAGGCACCTGAGCTTGCATGGCAAAAGAGATGGGATGGCTCCACAACAAAGGGATCTCACTGTGGCTTGGCAAACCCTGAGCAATCTGCACTCCATGTCTCATCCTCCCATAAGTACCGTGAAGATGTTGGTGGCCCTCGGGGATTGCTCGGCTTGGTATCATTTTGGAGCTTCAAAGTCTTCAGACATTTTTTTTTTTTTTTTTCCCTAAGCATTTAATCAGCACCTGAAGCCCTGACAGTTCTCTGGTTTAGGTCAGGAACTGGGGACAGTCTTTCAGTAAGCCAAAAGGAGCCCATGGGCAGATTAGCACCAGGTATCTGCCTTTGCCAGAGGTCTTTCCCATTGCTATGATCTGTGTACTGCACCAGGGAAAAACAAGGGGTATTACAGAAAAATCAGAGTGGATAAACTTTGCAACATGGGCAATTTGGTAACTTTTCCCACCTACAGCTTCCCATGGACTCTGTGGGACTCCCATCCCTCCTTGCTATGCCTCTGCATCCCAGAAACATTCACCCCGTGTGGCAGAGGGTCACACCAAGGCCAGTGCTTCCCTGCTGCCACCAACCAAGTCCCACTCAGAGTCCAAAATATAATTTACAAATCCAATCCTTTAACTATAGCCCCATCTAATGGCATGATCCTGGTTGCTCTCTGTACACTGCCGGTGTTTGGGTGGATGTGAATCCTCCTCTGGAGCTGGAGGTTCCTCACTGGCAGTGCTGCTGGGCCATACCCAGCCTGCCAAATGTTCCTGGCTGAGGACACAGTGGCAGCTGTCACCTCATTTGGGTGCGATATCAGCTCCAGCTCTTCTCCAGGATGCTCCTTGCAGTGCCAGTGTGGGGTTGCCCCCCGTCCCTCTTTTCACTGGTGTGAAAAAGCTGCAGTGCCTGAAGATGCTTTGATGGGGCGTGTTGGGCTCTGGTTGCTGCCACGCAAGTGCAGCCATGCTGGGCTGCTCACTCCGGAGCTGATGAAGGTGGCTGTTGGGAGCAGCAGGATTTGTGCCATGGGAGCCTTGCTCCTGCTCTCCAGGAGCCTTGACCAAAGTCCTCTTCTGGGCTTGGGCTGGCACCTGGCACATCTTCTGAGGTGCCCCCATTCCAGAGCAATGCAAAGACAAGGGAGCCACCGGTGCTCCCACACAGGCCCTGGGAAGGCGTGGGGTGCCCGGCACAGCAGGCACTGTGATCAGAGGAAAGCATTTATGGGAAATCCCTTGTCTGGAGGGTCCCCTGCACACATGCAGGAGCCACATGCTCTGGTTGCTGCAGGGGTTCTGGTGCTGGTGGAATCCCAGATTTGTCTGGCTCTCAGCCCTTTTCAGCAAGCAAGATGGGGAAGATTTCCAGCAAACCCATTGGGGGATGCCATGGGATGTAGAGCTGGTTCAGCCACTCACTGCCTCAGGGCCACCTGCTCCTGGGCTGAACCCCTGTAGCCAAGCAGAACCATGCTCTAGTGTGGCAGTGGCAGCAGAAAGTTCACCTGATGGTGATTTTAATTGAATTTAAATGCTATCTAGGTTTGAGGTATGAAAAACCATGAGAAATTAGTGCTGTGGGGCTTGTTTTACAGGGATGGCTCGGTCTGGCTGCTGCCTGTAGGATGGGGTCCTGCATGTGTTCTGTGCTTTGCTGGCTGAAGCATCCTGCTCCCCACTCCTGCAGGCAGGGATACAGGCAGTGATGGCACTGGTACTGGGTATGGTGTGCTGGCAGGGACCATCCTGAGCCTGAGCTGGGTGTTGCTGCTGCCTTTGGAGGACAGTTTCATACCAGGCAGGTTAGTAGCTGGTTGTAGATGGGGTTTTGGGGGTTTTTTTTGAACTGCATTTGCACATATACTTCAAGTGTTGGTGGTGTCTGAAACCCAACCCCCAGAGCCAGTTGTGGCCGACCTTGTCATCCAGAGCCTTATTGTGGTGTTGAGACGATCCAACACTGAAAAGGCTGGATGTTCCACTGTGTCCACTCAGGGTGGAGAAAGGTGAGTGGGCAGGAGGTGCCCTGCTGCCCTCCACGATGCTGTGGGGATGCTTTAGCCATGTTTCCACGTGTTTCAGGATGTGCACTGGCATGGCGTGTGCATCCACAGCCCTGCGTGTGTGTTATCCAGCCTGCCTGGGTAAGTTTGTTATAGACTTTGTGCTGCTAACAGCATGGAGATGGAAAATAAAGAGGACAGATGCCCAGCAGAACACAGCTGCTGAGCTGCAGCTCCCTGCCTTAAAACAACTGTTGGGTTGAATCCAGGAGCAGGATTTTTCCAAGCCTGGTTCAGAGAAATGTTCCTATGGCTGGGCAAAGCAGCTCCTCTGTGCAAGGGGAGGTTTTTTGCACCACTTCCAGTGCTGCTGGGTATTTCCCTTCACCTCCCACTTTCTCCTTGCATGAGGTTGTGCCTGGAGCTCTCACATGGCATGGTCCCTAAGACCCTCATGTAGGTTGAGTTTGAGTGGGGATGGTGATGTTGGGGCTTTTGGAGAGCCCTGGGGACACAAGGGCACTGAGAAGGAGGTGGCATCATATCAGCCCTTTGCTGCAGAGCACACACCATGGTGAGAGCGAGCCCCAGCTCTCCCACAGCCCAACCCCAGCTCCAAGTTACACCCTGTCCCACAAAAGCACAGAAATGTAGCAAACCAACAGCTGGAGCCTTCTGCTATTACCTTTTTTCCTACTGTTTTGGGTCTTTGCCCTTCCCTTGGCACGAGGTAAAGGGCTCCTCCAACAGCTGGGGCCAAAGCTGGCTGCTTTGGCAATGCTGAGGCTTGCCAGGCTGGCACTCACCGGGACAGCCAGCCCTGCTTGGGCTGGACATGCCAGTGGCTTCCTGCTCCCCTATGGCTTTCATTTGCTTTGTGGGCATAGCAAGTCCCACCACCGAGGTTGGTGAGGGAAGCCTGGCACACCTCCCCATGGGCTGGCTGGCTCTGGGGGAGCAGAAAGTGGTTCTTTGTGGGGTCTCTTCTGCTGGGGAGGGGCAGCTCACTGCCCCAGCCCCCTGTTTATCCAGCACCAGCAGGCTGGTAACCAAAATCTACCTGTAAAAATTAGTTTTGGCACAAGTACCCCTGGGAAAGCCTTTGCCAAGGAAAAATATTGTCGACAGGCTCTAGAAAAACAGTATTACTCATCCAGGGGAAAATAACCCAGCCAGGTTGAGCAACCTGCACAGATATATTCGGCACAGCTTTATCTCCAGCTGGCAGACGGGTGCCTGCAAAAGGATGCTGTTTTTCTGTATTACCCCGTGTCACCCAGTTTGCCTCACCTTGGGTCGGTGGGGCCTTGAGGGTCCCCACTCCTCACCAAGGGACACAATGGGGGCAAATACCCCAAACTGGGGCACTTGTGCAGTGTAGCTGCCTGGGACAGGGGGTGGTTTCTGTGCCAGGGCTGTGCTGGGATATTCCCAATGCTCTGCTGTGCCAGGGCAAAGCCCAGCCCTGGCGCACTGGCTGGAGGGCAGCTGAGTTTGCTTCCTGCCTTGTTCTTCCCACCACCAGGTCTGCATGGAGCCACTTCCCTGTGCATATGAAGCAATCTGGGGCTCAGTGACATTTTTTTTTTTTCTTTTAGACATTAAAAACCTCTGTTCTCTTCAAGCCAGAACCAAATTCAACAAGCAACACGCAAAGCTCTGCTGGTTGCTCTGTGATCTTGGCTGTCCTGACGCAGGCTGCAAATAGCTTCCCGATGTTTTATAGCACATGCCAAAGATCAGAGCCTGAGAGATGGGATTCGAGACTCCTGAAAGCCTCCAGTACAAACTACGGCTGCCCTGCAATGCGTAGAAAGACCTTGTGTGGTTTATGAGGTAGGAGGCTCTTCTTCTTCCCCAACACGCAGCTACCCTTTGGCTCTCACCACACCCGGAATGCCAGCCGAGACACAAAGGCTGGTTTGCTTCATCCGGTACAAGAACCTGGTGATGAGGAGGGATGGGGTTCCTCTCCCATAAAGCTGAGGTCCCCCTGCCTCGAAGGGGAGACCCCCACTTCGTTGCCCCTCTCCTGGGGCAGTGGGTGTAACGAGTTGCACGGTCTCAGCACCACGGCTTGGAGGCCATGGTTGCAGGAAGGGGCACGAGCAGGGGCTTTTCTCAGTGTGATGCTGCAACAGGCAATAAACACCAAAGTTTGTGATAATTTTAATTTTAGTTTGTGGTAATTCCGGGAGTTACTTTTCCCTAGCGAGACAGTGCATAAGGTCCATCCAGACAGGTCTAGAAAGCGTACCTGGGTCACAGCTGGCTGCTCGTGTGGCACAGGAAGGGTTTGAAAGCCACGGCTAAACCAATTTCCTGAGCAATGACAGCCAAATTCCCATTCCAGGGTAGCAAAGGGTTTTGCTGGGCTCCCTGTGGCTGTGTGGGCAGAGCTGCCCCTCAGTCCATACTGCAGAGCCTGTTCCCACATGCCCTAAATGCTGTCCCATGCCTCCTGTGCTGTAGCTTGATGGCTGTACAGGCATTTTACTAATGAAATGCTGGCAGAAGGCCAAGCATTTGTTCCACTGGGTGAGCAGTGGCAGCCCTCCTGCCCACAGTTCATCAAGAGTGCAGGGTGAGAGCCTGTATTTGAGCTTCCTCAGACAGACAAGATGCCAGCAACCCTGGCCAGGCTTCCCCAGCACATTTCTACCGCACCAAGGGATGCAGCGGGAAAGGAGCTGCAAGCTGGCCTGGAGGGGTGGCACAGGAGTTCAAACATCCTTGGGGAAAGGGAGTGGTGAACTGGCCAGGCCAAGGGAATCCGCTTTTTCCACTCAGACCAGGTACTCCATCAGGGAGTACCAATCAAGGCAAATTTTTGCTCAGATGTGCTGTGAGGGATAACACCAAACCTTCTCCTGGGCCCCAGCACAGATCAGCTGTCAGGCCAGACGAGAGCAGTGACCATCGCTAAGCAGCCGCTTCCTTAAAACAAAAATGTTTGAAATCTGGAGTCTGACACTGAGGAAAACACTGAACTCCAGGGGAAAAGTGGAATAAAGGGTTACTCCTGCAACTCTGAGCACCAGTGAGGCATGCCAGTGTTGAGCTCCCTGATTAAAAGGAACAGGTTTCTCACAAACTTCTTGATGGAGATGATACAAGACAAAAAAAACAGGGGCCAGGAGAACTTGTTGTAGAGAACCACGCCAACTTGTTTTCCCTCATTCCCTGCAAGATTCTTATTTTTAGGATACCAGATGATAACCTTGCATATGCAGTATCTATACTGCATTGTTGTATCTAATTAATACTAGTCCAAATAGTTTAATATACTTCTTTCAGCCAGTCTTATGTTGTTTCAGCAGAACACCTTTGAAAGGCCTTTGATGTCCAGATGGGAGGTCTCAGATGAGCAGTATTTGGGGAAAGATTTGGGATGTCATTTCATGTTTTGCTTAGTCTTTCAGTACGTAGTGCTGGATGTAGATGTGGGTGTGAGTTTAAAAGTTTTATTTCTTCAAGCAATGGACCCAAAAGCAGGTACTTAACATTTGTAACCTGCCCTGTCAAACTAGCTCTTGGTGCAAGCACAGCTGGCACACCTGAGCCCAGGGCAAGAACGCTGCTCTCACAGAGCATGGGACCAGCATTACCATGGGAACTTGCACATCCCTGTGACAAATAAAGCAGAGACCCAACCCCAAAAGTTTTCCCTTGTGTATGATGCCTCCCTGCACAGAGAGCAGCAATGAAAGCACAGGCAGGCTGGCTGTGGAATCTGAAACTTCCTGGTACAAATGAACTAACAGCAGGAGCTGGCCTTACTGATCTGAAATGTACTTGGGGGGGGAGAGGTGGAACAGGGGAGATCAGAGCAGAAATAGCAGCTTGCAAAAGAGAAACTGTAATTTCCATGAATCCTGGGGGTACATGCACGTTCACTGGGCTCTTGCTCTATCTGGCACCTTTGAGCAGTGCGATGAGGAACGTGCTGGCCAAGTCCCCACAGTGTGTGAATGAGGCAGCCAAACATGGCAGAGGAGCTCAAGGAAGGGCAGGAGCAACAGGGCCCAAATCCAGAGTACAGGAACATGAGTCAAGCAGGTTGGGAGGGATTAAAGATCTAAAGTGGGCTTCTTCCAGCTTCCTCTACAATCTTTTCACTGGGAATGCAGCAGGAGGTGGAAAGAAGAGGATGGGAATCTCAGGATCTCGTGCTAGAGAGCATCAATCTGTCAGAAAGCAGCCTTCTCATTTCTGTTTTGGATTAATAAGGCTAACAACTGCCTGAGCTGCCAGCTTGGAGCTCAGTTGGCACTTGGGTGAAGGGCAACTACTTTGCTTCTTTGTACTTTTAACAGGCCTGTGCAGTCTACTCTTACTCCTCCCAAAGCAACTGCATTAGTAGGAGGTTGAATGGCTGAGCCTGCCCATCACAGTTACCTCAAAGGTTGCATCCAGCTGCTCTAAATCAGTGTCTAGTCCGCGACTTACAAAGCAAAGTACAAGGTAGAAAGTGCCAAAAGCCAAGGGGCGGGAAGGAGAGCAAAGAGCATAGGAGAGGATAATTCCACAGAGCAGCCAAGTGGCTTAATTAGCAAGTTGTTTCAATTGCAACTGCTTAGCCTTCTGGGACAGCAGACAAGGAAGACTGGCCCTTGCTGTGTCCCACACAACTGCCTCGAAGAAACTGCAGAAGTAACATCCATGTTGACGGTGCTTTTGGGAACAACATCATTTCTAACAATGGCTTGTCCCTCGGATTGTTTAGCTTTTCTCAAAGGAGGAGCATATCTGGAACCGAGCTTTGTGAATCTGTTTACGCTGCATCACCTGGAGTTACTGGCAGTTACTCAGTTCATTTCAGAAAGTGTTTACTATAACTCTCTTGTGGACGAGAGCTGCCTTGAGTGAGCTACAAGGAGCACAATGCTTCACTTTTAATTGGAGAAAGGGGAATTTATACATGCATGAGACAGGTAAAAAAGGCCCAACGGGGCAAGGCTTGCTGCTGTAATTACTTTGGTTTTCAATGCAGTTGCACATTTCACATGAAATGAGCTTGTAGCAAACCCAGACTACGGTGCATTGAACTTCCCAGCATCTCGCTACTCACAGCGCAGCACTTGTTTTGTTCTCTCTGAAGAGACTTCTGCTCCTCAGGTGAAATCTGAGAGCACCAGCTCGAGAGGTTGCCATCTACGGGGGCAGATGGGGCCACGGACCAAACTAGTGCACAACCTACGTGCCGCCCTCAGATCTGGGATAAGCTACTTAACAGCAGCAGGTAAGCAGTAAAGGGTGATTTTGGCCAACAGAAACCTTGGAATAACTTGCCTTTTTGCCTCTAGGTCCTTGCTTTTCTTCTTGTTCAGTCTAAACTGAATGGTCCCACCTCTCTCTTGCCCTTTGGGCCAAGGGCTTCTCGGGACAATGCAGGTAGATCCTGCTGCCCTCGGGGTCTGGGTTCACTAAGCCTCGGGGAAAGGCAGGTGCTTTTCTTCATGGCAGAAGAGAGCTTACAGGTTCTAGCTGCCCACATCCAACCCCTTCTGCTACCCATTCAAACACCAAAACGATGATGCAGTTCAAGCTGGGCTCTTCCAGCACTGATAGATGGCCTCATCCAGCGAGCCAGCGACATTCTCGTGCAGAGCCTTTGGCCCGAGCGATTCGGCTGCTGAGACCACAGTGTGAGCACGGTACTGAGCCTTTAAAAATGAGAGGGAAGGTGACAAGCTTATCTTAGCTCAATAGCCATACACAGCAATGCCAAGGTTTGCAAATTAAGAAAAAGCCAACAGCATTACAGATAAATGTATTTTAATTAGGATTAAATACTATCTCAAGGTATCTTGAAATCGCACTTGTACTGTACTAATCAACAGCCAGAGGCAATAAAAAAAAAAGTCTGAAAACGTAAAAGTTCTAACATCCAACACATGACAGTAAGTGCTGCCATTTAAAGCGACAAACACCGCTCCCAAGAACAAATATTCTTAGAGGAAAAAGTTGTAACACTTTTGTATGGACCAAAAAAAATGTAAATTGAAGACCAGAAGAAATATATTAGTGCCTGCCTTTTTAAAAGGTGTTTGTTTTTTTTTTTCTTTTTTTGTGAGTTTTTTTTTTACATTAAATACAGTTTCCTTTAAAAGCAAGGTACTTTCTAAAGTCATGGTTTATATACTGTATGTACACAAGAGCAGAACATTGTACAGTGTTTTTGGATAAAGCAGCACTAACTAGCTATAAGCTGGTATGGTGTTGCTGAACCAAAAGCAAGATGACAAGTTAAGCATTCTAGGAGAAGTATCTCCACAGTTGGTATGAGAAAAGTAAAAGTATCATGTATGTACAAACTGATTATTCAAACAAATCCCGCAAACTCAACGTCATTTGCCGCGAAACTGCACATGCTGCAGCTAATCAATGGAAGTCTTACTGCAAGAGCTGATCTGAGACCCAAAGTAACCATTTCCTTTCAGTAACAAAGTGCATTACCCATGCAGAGAGCACTTGCACAAGTCATTATTGCAACACATCACCCCTGGGCCCCGGGGGGTGTGGATTCTCACTGCAGCCTCAAGCCAAGTAGCCACCTGCGTTTTTTTCACTATACAAAATACAAAATGCCCCAACCAAACCACATGAAATTGAGATTAAAGCTATGTTAAGTATCTGTATGTGCACTCTGCCTTTCTGCTGACAGTTACAAATTAAAGCAGAAAAGTTCACACCCCAGTATCACCAGTTCAGACTAAAATGGAGTGGCAGTGATTTCTGCAATTAGTGCAACATTAACTCCTATACTTTATCAAAGTGACTTACTGCTCCTCAGATGCACAACGTGCTTATTCAGGTCTTACAAAAACAAACCAGAACGTTGTGCAGAAAACTGGTTTCAAGCCTGCAGACTTCTTTTTCTTAAAGTCTACCCCATTAAAAACCCAACAAACTCAGAAATAGTTTGTGCCCTTGGTTCTAAGTCAATTGCATAAAAAAATTTACTTTTTTTATTTTAGGGTTAGCAGTGAGGCAGAGATTAAGGTTCTTCTTGTAACATATACTTTTAATTGTCATTCAGTTTACACCTTCAGAAGAGGTTATTTGCTGTACTCTCAGGATGCTGTTCATCTTTGTCTTAGACACTACACTGGTTTAAAGAACTGAATGTTTCTTTGATGAGGACAGAAGTGAGACAACTTGTTTCTAAACTGCATCAACTTAAAGTTTCAAGTTTTAATGGTGTAAAAAAATCTGACATTCAATTACAGTTAAGAGAAACTTGCTACACAGCAAACTGCATCCAAATCTACCAGTTATTGATGGGACCTTTAAATTAACTGTTAACAAGTTATTCAAAGCATCCAGACCTGGAAACATCAGATCACCCAGCCAGTGAACCAGCAACTCCCTCCCCCTTTTTCATGAGACTTTAACAAATGCAACTGATGTGACCTTAGCACTGGAGCCAATGACTTCCATTGGTTAACTCCAATCCCCAAATAGGTTAGGGAGATCCTGTGTTAAGCCCAATGCAATATGCATTAGTGTCATGGAGCAGGAAGATCCCAGTGTCTACTTGTTAAAAGTTCACACAAACCATACAGATACAGACAGGATAAAACACAGACTCAAAAGGATCCATTATGCTTGAAGAAAATTCCAAATAAAATGACATCTTCTGCACAGCCCAGCCTCAGACACAGCCACACCTTTATCTAGTATAATAAACTCTGTAGTAAACTGTTTTTGACCTCCATAGAGAGTAGGAGTTGTCAAATTTAAGAAGATAAACTCCTCTCCCTGGGTACTGGTGGCTGCCAGCATACACTTCTTCGTGACAGTCTCGTCTGTACACAGGCACTATTTCATCTAGCTGAGGCTTGTTGGCATTCTTTTTGGCTTTTTCTTCACTGCTAGTATTTTCTGCAAGAGAAAAAAAGGGCATCAGTTAACATGGATGGATGCTTTGCGAGAGAAAGTCAGCCTGATCTACAGCGGACAAAACACTCTTTGTTAATTTAGAAATCAGACGGGTCGAAGGGATTCACACTAAGGCCGTGGCTAAAGCACCCAGAAGCAGGAGGAACAGCAAGCATGCTCACTCTATTGTAAATTATACAGCTTGGTACTAAAACTTACCACATCCATCTCCCCAGGACAGCTGGGTCAGTTTGTAAAGATGCCAAGCTCTAGTTTTCAGTAACACATTACCCCACAGTCTGCTACTGATCTGACATACTTACTACTACAGATTACTTAGTGGTAATTCCCAGAAAGCCACTGCTTCCTACATCAGGGCAGCTCCTTCTAAGCAAATCACATGCTCATTGTAAAACACTTTTTGTGACGGTATGCTAGACTCCCCCACAGGCAAAGGCTGTGACCTGTGTCCCAGCCACTGGCAGGAATTGCTCTTTGAAGCTGTTTTGCTGAAGCCTCAAGGAAATTTCCTCCCTAGAAAAATCTCATGAACAGCAAGGCAGGGCTTTTTCTTAAGGTTTTCAGCATGCACATCCACTGTGCTCTATTTTGGCACAGGTTTCAATCTATCTTACTGAGTCGTTGACACAGGAAAAGGATGTCCCCAGACTCAACTCCTTTAACCTATCTCTGATCAAAGGAGGGGACTGAAGGTACTTTCAGAACTGCACTTCCTATTCAAAATTGAAAACACTATTCTAGCTAAACATAAGCCAGGGAAGCCAGGAAATTACACAGGACAATCAGCTGGGGTTTTCCCTTACAGCAAACTCTTGACAGTTTATATAAAGCAGCGTGCTTACCTTCCTCTTCCTCCTCATCATCACTGGACTCGCTGACATGCACACTGACTGCAGTATTAGGGGAGTCTGTCCATTCAAAATACACCCCAAAACCAATGTCATAATTGTCTGTAGCAAACTCCCAAAAGAGGTAAGACCCCTCTTCGTGAGTTGGTACTCTGACTGTAACCACTTCTCCTCGGCCCACTGTGATCACAGAGTCTGCATCCTGACGGATTTTTTCCTTGAAGTCTTTTATCTGGGGTCGTGTCCACATTGATGGGGCAGCTATTACTGGAACAGAATCTGCAGAGATGGGAGGAAATACTCCAGTTAGGGTTTTTTTTTCCGTTATTTATGCTGGATACTTAAGTGTGCCTTGGGAGCACTCGAGGACCACAAGCATCAGAATTGCTTCCAAGTAACTTTTTTTTTAACTGAAGAAGCAGGTTTCAACACTGAAAACGTGTATGAAATGCAGTGCAAATTTAGTTATAAAACTACTAAATGCTACCAGTTCCCCCATCAGTCACATTTAAACCAACAGTGCTCAGACAGAAAAGACTCAAGACAGGTGACAGGTTTATACTGCACAGAACCCTTCACTGAAAGGATCTTAAATCAGTTTTGACCTGAGTTCACATAAGATTGAACATATTTCAGCCCAGAACAGCTTTTGTGCTAGAACTTTTATGCTCCTTTTCTTCAAGTTCAGAGTGAAAGGAGGTTCTGGATCCCATCGGCTTTGCTGAAATGCTTTTGCTGCTTCCTCTTCCCCTCCCTTCCCAAAGCTGAGTTTTTCCAATACAATATTGCTCTGCCTTGAGAGAACGGCAGACCCAGGAATCAAACCTAGCTTTTCCATAGCCCAATGAAGCCAAGCAAAGAGCCGCAGTAACCATGCTTAAGACATCTGAATTGTAAGAAGGGCTTTTGCTATTTATTTTTAATTAAGAAATCCAGCTAGTCCTACCTTTTGGTCCATTTTCCAGTGCTTCTTCCAAAGCCTCTGGATCCAACTCTTTTTCGGGGCTGTCTGCATGTGCACTGGCCTGCCCATTAATAGATGGGGTGTCCCCTGGGGCAGGTGTATTCACCTTGGATGCAGTAGTCAGAGGTGCTCCTGTTGCTGCCACCACTGCCTCCTGCTGCTTTTGTAAGGCTGCCTAAAACGACAAAAATTAAGTTAAGGAAAGCCAAACCCTCACAAGATGTCAGTTTTATACTTTCCAGCAGAGGGTATAAAGACAACTTAAAAGAAAAAAATCTCTCCCTGCACCCCACAAGGGGGCTTGACTCAAAAAAAAAAAAAAATCGAATTAATTAGGGTACACACAATAAGCTCCTGCACGTAACTGTGGAAGTTCTGCATTCCTATAATATATATTCCTAATAATAACAATGAGATTTCGATGAACAAATGAATTACAGGTATCCTGCAGGAGAATGAATACAGTCAAACATCAGTTAAATTTAAAATCGGAGCACTTGTACAGATGCTGCCCAGATCCACAGCAGTTCTGTCCACTGAGAGAAAGTGATGAGAACTCTTCTAAAATCTTATTGCATACAGCCTTTCCAAAACTAACTGCATCACAAGCTGATCTGTGAGCAACCATGGGAGAACAGCACTGTGTAACTGCACCAACATATCCCAATGCAGCTGAGTCACAGGTATCCACACAGAAAGCATTCCTCGGAAGTGTTACGGAAGCTGGCTGAGGCTTCAGGGGAGTCCAAAGCTGAATTAGATAATTTTAGCTCTGTTATATGCTTCTTTTTCATGTCTTCCTCTACACGAGTTGCCCAAGTAGAGATTTGAAAGATCAGCTTCATTGCCTGGCAGGATTATTTTGGAAGCCATTCTAAAGCAAAGGCTATTTTGCCTGGATTTTGGAGGGCGTTAGGTCTTCTGTGCACAGAAGGCAGCCAGCCATGATCTAAAGGAGCAGTGTTCACAGCAGTGGAGAAATTTGGCAGCAGCTTCTCCTACACTTCAGTCTCAAGGGAGTAGCATCAACTACAGAAGACATCAAACCCAAGTCTGATGAAGCTGTAGCTTTTGCTCACCACTGTGACACCAAAGCATTGGTACCAAGGGGTCATTAATCTTCAAGAGCAACTAGAACAGGGCAGAAAGTCTCTGCCTTTTCTATACCACTTGAACTCCATCAAATCATGGCTTAGCTTGGAAGGGAGCTTTAAAGATCATCTAGTTCCAAACAACCTGCTGTGGGAAGGGACACCTTCCACTAGATCAGGCTGCTCAAAGCTCCATCAAACCTGGCCTGCAACAGTTCCAGGGATGGGCCTTCCACAGCTCCTCTGGGCAACTTCTGCCAGTGTCTGACCACCCACACTGTAAAAAGATATAAATTCTTCCTTATGTTCAATCTAGACCTACACTCTCTCAGACCAAAACCTTTGCCCCTTGTCCTGTCACTACAGACCTCGGTAAAAAGGTCTTTTTTCATGTTTCTAATAAGCTCCTTTAGATACTGAAAGCCTGCAATGAGGTTTTCCCAAAGCCTTCCCTTCTCCAGGTTGAACAACCCCAGTTCTCTCACTCTGTCTCCACAGAAGAGGTGCCTCAGAGCATCTTCTTGGCCCTGTTCTTGACCTGCTCCAATAGGTCCATGTTCTTCCTACGTCTGGGACCCCAGAGCTGGATGCAGCACTTCAGGGGGGGTCTCATGCGAGCAGAATAGAGCGGGGAGAATCATCTCCCTCCCTCAGCCTTTTAGCCACACTTGTTTTTATGCATCCCAGGATATGATTGGCTTTCTGGGCTGCAAAAATCCATTGGCAGCTCATATCCAGTGTTTCATTCACCAGCCCATCTCTGCAGGACTGCTCTCAATCCATTCGCTCCCAAGTCTGTACTGATAGGGGAGAGTGCCTTGAACTGGCCCAGGTGCAGAGCCTGGCACTGGCCTTGCTGAACTTCATGAGGTTCACATGGCTTCCTTCTTTCAACATTTCTTTGCTGAGGGCATCAGCCTCAACAAAATGCAAATGACTTAACAGGAAATTAGTTACTGAGTTTTAAGCCCTTAGCTCAAGAATAGACCTCAGGCTGGCAGTTACAGTCAGTCCTCCAACCCAAATCACAAGCGGTTTATTGCAGACAAGCAACTTCATCAGACACTGCTGTCAGACAATAGATGCAGAAGGAGAGAGAAGTCAGTAGAGCTCAAGCTGGCAGGGAGGAGCAATCTCAAACGCAGTAGTGATGCTTCAGTGCTGCATGCTCAGCTGGAAACACAGGCCTGAACAAAGCCTGCTGCTCTGCACAGATTTTCATACCTACAGGGAGAGTCACCTGAGTAGGTCTGTTAACGCTCAGATGCACTGGTATGTACCCCCATTAAATTACACACACACCACCGATGCTGCAGCAGAGCGTTTCACATTTGATCTCCAAGAATAATATTGAACCAAGTCATTAGTAAAGACTGCTTAGAATTTCTTAATTAACAGCTGCTTCAGAAAACTACTCAAAAAGATTAAATAAAGGGGCTTTGGTGTTTGAAGCAGCATTAGTCACTAGCACAGTAGCTCTCCTTGCAGCAATTATCTTTTCAAGGAGATAACAGCAGACAAGGCAACGCCTCCCAGTGACAGCCCGGGACACAAAATCCAAGTTCCTCAGCCGGTCAGCCATACCTGTTGCTGTGCGAGCTGGACTTGGTACAACTGCTGCATGTACTGCTGATAATGCTGTTCCTGGAGCTGCCGAATCAGGATCTGCTGCTGCTCGTAGTTGCCCGGATACTGCTGGGCTGCATATTGCTGGAACTGAATGGCAGTCTGGGAGTTCAGCGCTGCCATTATCTGCTGCCTGGGTTGGTGGGAGGAGAGTACCAGATTACAAGCAGCTGAGGGTATTGGGGAAATCCCTGTACTTAAGTGACTTAAGTGGCCTCAAAGACAGTTCATTCTGGTCCTGCAAAACCCAATTAAAATAAATCTACATAATAGAGCAGTGCCCAGATCTAATGCAAATGTGAATTTTGCCTAAAAAATATGCTGAGAATATACAGCAGGAAGCAACAATTTCTACCCAATGTTTGGAAACATCAGACGGTGTAAAACAACGAGACCTCTTACATAATTCTCAAATCTGTAGTCTGATAAAGAGGCACTGCTACCAAAAAATGCATGGCTAAATTGCTCCACCAAGCAAAGGAAAAAATCCACATGTGGTTCTTCCAGAAAACATGCAGAAACCATCCTTCTAGCAGACCTACAAATATTGATAAGAACAAAACTGCTGCGGTACAGCATGCCAATGCTTTTTGGTAAGTCTAAGAAAAACATACCACATAACTATCTTAATTTCCCCGGTCAGTATGCAAACAAGTATGAAAAACATGACTGACAGTGGACTAACTTAGGAACAAAAAAAAAAAGATGCTGCCAGATGGGGCATCTGCACCTCTAGTAAACTCAATTGCTGAAACTTCAGGAGGAACCAATGGGTTACTTATGTGCAGACTCAGTTTTGATCCTCTCTCCAAAGGACTAATAGAAACTATAGAGTAAATTACTAGTTAGACCCAGGGTTTGTCCCACATTTTACGTCCATCAGTAACCAGCTATCAGTGTTTCAAAGCAAGAAAGAAGTATAACACAAATGCAGAAGTAATTTTTTCCTTCCCACTTGTTTTCTGTCCTAAAGAGCAAGATTTACTATGACCAGTTTAGATACACTTGGTTGGTACTTAAGTATCCACATTCCTCTTCTGTCTGAATTTTTTGTCTCTGTAACCTGCTACAACCACTTAATACACAACTCTTATTCATGTAAAAATCCCTCTTAGCTTCAAGGCATACCACACTTCTCATACTTAGCACTGTGCAACACTTTTTATTGGATCTGTTAATTTATGTCTATGTCTCTTTTACACTCTTCTGGCTTTCACCATGTTAAACAAACAGTAACACTTGTGGATTAATTATTTGCTCCCTTCTCAAAACCACTACATAGCAAGTACAGGATCTACTTCAGAGACACACCCTGCAAAGACATTTTTATTATGGAAAATGACTGCTGACTGATGTGGAACAGCTTTACTACTCCCTGAAATATTAAATGTGCAAAGACAGATCCACGTTTCAGCATCTGCATGTGATGGGAACAATGAAATACAACTAGAGCTTATATTCCAAGTAAACAATTTAATTCAGGCCATGAACAGTGATTAGGTGCATCTGAATGTGCATTCTGTACTCCCCTCATCTGCGGTTATCAGACTTCTAAGGCTCTGTCTTCTGTGACAAGATAAGAAACTTTCGAGGCACAGTTCAAACAACACTTCCAGCTGGACACAGCTCTGCTCAGCTGAGTGCAGCATTAATCACTTAAGAAGCAGAACCACAACTTTTCATGAAGTTCAGCCCTCGAACCCAAAAACCTCCAGAGCTTCTCTTTAAAGCTTCTCTTTAAAGCTTCTCTGGCACTTTCATCTGAGAAAGCTGCATACAATAACACATCAGGATAATTTTTCTCTGCAAACTGTGTCCCTCTTAACTAAGGATGCAAATGTCACTGCCAGGCTCGAGTGCTCTGACCTTTAGCAAACCATTTAAACAGATACAATTGTCTCAAGTGCAAGGCAGTTATTTTAAGTGTTGTTTGCTTCTGCTACTCACTTCTGTTGTTCCATCCGAAGTCGTTCCTCCTCTATTCTCCTCCTCTCCTCTTCTTCCCTTCTCAGTCTTTCCTCCTCTTCTCGCCTACGTTTTTCTTCTTCTTTTTGTAAACGCTCACGCTCCTCCTCTTCACGCCGCCTTCGTTCTTCCTCTTCTCTTCTGCAACATCCACTCAATAAGCTATTTCAGCATTCCTACAGTCCTAGGATGAGTTATTTTCAACATGCTGTAGCCTGCCTTTTGCCTGCTCTATAAGGCTTTTTGTGTGGTATGATCTCCTCCCTCTTAAACTGGCCTGGAGAAGTGTCTTGTTGGACACATGAAGAAAACACATTACTGTACAGTTTCACCGTGCTCAGCAGCATGACAAGTGTAAATCCTGTGTCACAGCTTGATATTCATGCTAACCTGTTACTATGCTATCTGTGGCAGAGGGCAGTAGAAAAAATTGCCTGAAAAACCTTATAAACACATCTTCCAAGCTTTAACATGTGTTCAATAATGATGTGGATACTACAGTTTAACAACCGCATGGTACGTAAGCAATACCAAGACAGCCTTTGTCAAGTTGCTAACCCATACTAGGAGTTTAAAACACCTGACAATTCAGTCCACAGACATTGGGGCAGACATTTTGTGAAGCATCTCTTCTTAAGCAGATGACAGATATTTTAGCTGTCTTCACCTCAGAAACAATCATTCGTTACTGACAAAGTAAAAAAGCTTAAAGAGATCGAATGGCACCATGGCCACCTAAACTTCAAGCATTTATCTTCCTAAGACAACTTCAGCCTAGGCCAGCTGTGATACTCTCCACAGGCCAAGAGTTCACAAAAATCACCAACACCAAAGCATTCAAATGTTACCTTTTCTTTTCTTGTTCTTCTTTTTCTATCTTGTGGGAAGTGACATACGTTGAAAACAAATGGCAGCACCTATGTAGGAGCTTGACAAATTCTGTCATAGCTTTTTGCTTTGACATGTTTCCAAGAGCAGCCCATTCCTTCCTGAGAGAAAGAGAGAAATCACCTGAAATAACACAAGACTCAACTATTTTCAAGTCAGTAGCGAACCTTGAGAACAGAGCAAAGAAAAAAAAACTTGGAAGACGAGGGACCAAACTTGGATCACATGCAGTTTCAGAGAATCAACAACTTTTCCCCTAAGACAGTACTGCCTGCATCAGAAAAACTCTTTCAAACAGACCTAACTCAGTTCTTACATGACATTTCATACATACCATCAACTCTACCTTGAATTCTAAACTTGCAAGCTACAAGTGAACCTGATGTATTTTTTACCCTTCTTCCACTCTAGTTTACGGGAAAAAAATGTATACGTTTTTCTGAACAAACAAATATGGTAACAACTATTGCTTACAGTGCTTCAGTTAGTTAAAGAGCTTGGCTCTTCCTAAGGAAAGCTACATCCATTTGTTCAAAAGCAGTGCACTGGGTCCAGCTCAGAGAAGCCACTGCTGTGTTGCACGTTGCCTTCACACTAGAAATAGCAACAACGAACACGAGGACTGCAGTCTGAACTGCAAGCAATACCAGAGACATACCTGAGACTGCCCAGATCTCATAAAAAATTTACTCAGTGTGAATGCATCAGGTGTCTGATTTCAGAAATTATCTGTGGTATTAGGACAGGCTATGGTGAATGCTTTTACCGCTGGCAAAAGGCTGTAACCTGCTGTAACCCTGGCGTGGAGTTCGGATGAAACATGGGCCTGCACGTTAATGCAGCCTTAAACTGCTATGAGAAACTGGACTGTCTGCACAGCAGCATCTCCTAATGTGGTTGAAAAAAACCCATCTGTTAGTTCCTGTACTGAACTGTGACTCAAGATTTCTAAGATGCATTTGAAGAGGCCACTTGCACTTTCCATTAGCATAGACACACACTGAGATAACGCCCATGCTTGTACTCTTCTTGCAGAAATTGGATGATGTTATCTTCAGACAGGAAATGCAGAGTTAAGACCAACAAAAGCACCAGGCCTTTTACCTTCTATCATTCCCCAGCACATCAAAGAATCCAACTTCAGGGCAAGTGTCAGGGTTGTAAGGTCCCAGCAGAACCTGCTTGTGCAGTGCCACAAGTTTGAGCTTTTCTTCATATGTTGGATGAAAGGCTTTGCCATCTTTTTCTGCAGGAAAAAAAAGAAAATTTCACTGTTATGATTAATTGATTAAACACAGACAGGAAAGAGGATTTTGTATAACCATTACCATAATTTCCTCCATACAAAAAGGATAAGTCAAGTCACAAAAGGTTAGACAAATTAAGACAGTTCTATTCAAATAAAATATAGATCTGTCCAGAAGAAATACATCCATTTCACGTGCTAAAACTTGATTGCGAAATGTTTTTCCTTGTACTATCTATATGTTTTCATCATACTACCTACAGTCAATCTTAGCTAATAAGTTACCACAAATATTTATGTTAATTTGTTGAACATCATACCATATGGATCTACATCTCTGAAGTATTTTAAAACCCCAACTGAATTCAAGTGTGTCTGCCAAGTCTACTCTAGTGTGGATAGGAAGGATTTTCCGCAAAGAAAGATGTGATGTTAACTTCATAGATTGCTCTCCTTTTGCGCTCTTCACGCCAATGAAAGCAGAACAACCAAGACGGAAGGCAAGGAAAACTGCAGAGATGAAAAATTAGAGTTAAGGAGAGTTCTTCCTTGAGGGACTTTGATCGCTGCACTTAGCCAAGGCAGCTGGAATAGCCTGTCATAATGCAAAGTCTTAGAGGTGACTCCATCAGCACCAACACATGCAAAGAGCTCTGCACACAAGAAGGCGGCAACATAAGCCTGAATGTATTCCAGTGGCTCCACAGCAACACCTTCTGAAGCATTCCCGGTTAAATCCCGCTGCACATTTATGGGTAAGAAGATACTGGCATTGATTTAAAATGATATATGAATTAGTCAACTAGGATTTACCTCAGCACATTTAAACTGTCAAAACAAATCACAGAAAACAGGCACCGCCATATGCAACTACACTGCTCATTACGAAAAGACATTTGTCTTGAACAGGAAAACAAATAAATAAGCATCATCTCCTTTTGGAAGGGCTGAAATGAGGAAGCTATTACCAGAGATAAGCAATAGTCACTTCATGACTGCAGCACTCTCCATGTAGTCAGGAGCTGGAGGCTGAGCTGCCACTAGTTTCCAGTTCTCCTTTGGAGCAAGTTGTTTATAGCCCCAAAGTGAACAGTCCACACCTAAAATTTCAGAACTGACACATATTGCAAAACTGCTTGGCTGATGCTTGTGAACAGAGTTATCAACAGGAAAAGAAGCAAATCCTAGAATAAGAGAGGATGGAAAATACCTCTGCTTACAGCTTATCGAGAAACTGAGAGCAAATACCTCTGGAAATCAGAAACAATCCCAGAAGGAAAGTGTGTGCAGGTTACAGCAAGAACCTCTATTTTTGACAGAGAAAGTTCAGTGCGTTACTGGACTTACTCAGTTAAAACATCACAAGGAACCACTACATGTATGCCGTTTGTTTGGGAGCCAGAATCAAATGATTAGGAAGGCAAACAGTTAGTTACTTATTACCCATTCCTAGAGGTCCACATCATTCATGCAGAATCTGAAGTATTCGCTCTTGTCCCAGTGTCCCACAACCTTACAGCAAATATAGCTTCCAGCTTCAAAACCAGAAGCCTTTCTCCACAAAAATATCTATTTCCAAAAATAGATGGAGAGATATCTCCAGTTATATCTGGTGGAGAAGGGGGGATATAAAAACTGAACCAGAGTCTGAACCTTTCACTGGTACGCAGTGAAAGGACAAGAGGCAGCTGACACAAACTGAAATATAGGAAATGCCACTTAAGCATTTTTGTTGGGTTTTTTTGTTTGTTTGGTTAGGGGGGGGGGTATTGTTGGTTTTGTTGGTTTTTTTGTTTTATATTTTGTTTTGATTTTTAACTTTAAGCATTGGAACATACTGTCCAGAGTTTTTGAATCTCCATGACAGGAGATATTCAAGACCCAAACAGAGACAGTCCCATGAAGCCTGATCTGAAACAGGAGGGCTAAACCTGACAATCCCCAGCAGTCCCTTCCCAGCTCAAGTCTGTGATCCTTAAGAGATGCAAATCACCACATGCTGGTAAGCTCTCTCCATGGGTCTCAGGTCTCCTGCTCTCAAGACCTCCCGAGGAGCCCTTTTGGCTTTTCCTCAATTCTTCACACTTCACATTTAACTCAGAATTTACTTATTAGTTTACAAGCACTTTTATTAGACTCAATAACCAGTACGCACTTTGAAATAATACTTTATATCCTGGGGCACTGTGCTAAAAAGCATGTCAATTGACAAGAGCACTAAACTGAAATTTTGCCAGACTTCTGAGCAAATTATGATTCTCAAGGGGGTCCCTACAGCATAGTTTACCTTGAACAACCTGTGTACCTACAGCTGTCTGCCAAAAAACATAGCTATTTGATGTACCAGACCACTGCCTAAGCCAGATAACATCATCAGTATTTGAACTCACTTCTGAAGAGAATTAGAGTGAAAAAACCCCATCGTTTCCCATGCTATGCACTGCACATCTGCATTTTCACAGAACAGACAAGTCAGACCTCATGCCCTAATTACTGAGAGAAGCCAAAATCTGCATTTACAAAGAATGGTGACCCAAGGGAAGAACAACAAACAAGTTAAATAAGAGAGGAAAACAGACAGATGAGAAAAGTATGAGAGGCATTCAGTGACTTGTAGATAATGCAGATTAGAAGCAAATTATCAGAAAAACACTTGGAGCCAGTCAGACAGTGCAGTTGTACACTAGTTATTTTTCAGTTGAATTCTTCAGCATGAACCATGCTGTATAATCATCCCAAAGATTTGCAATTGTTGCTGTTTAACTGAACCAGAGGAGCTGAACTCATCTGCAGAGTCAAATACGCCAAAAAGAGCATTAGTGTGTCCAGACAAGTAGAAGCACCAAATTTATTCAAGCGTCTGTGAATGTACCACTTAAGTAGGCATTACCCACACACCTAACACAGCTGTCAGGAAGCTGAAGCTCTAGGGAACACACTGAGAAATCCAAAGGGTGTGTGTGCACAGCAGTAAAACAGCAACTACATAACGCTCCCTACGATACTGGTATGCCTGACCCAAGAGGGCCTGAGAGAGGCTCAGCCCACAAACACAACAGAAAGATGAAGCTGTTATAGCAATGAGAGGCTGGTAACAGGGGCTTATGTCACTATGTGGACCTGTATTACTGATGTGAATTGACAAAAGCCTGCAAATTTAGCCTCTAAGGAATTTAAGAAATATGCTTAAGAGACTGTATTCTGCAAGACACTGTTACTCCCGTGTAAATTCTGATTTTTTCCCCCTTTGAGAAACATGGCACAACATGCTGCACCTTCCTCTCCAGCTTCACCCACTCTAAACGCCTAATTCCTGTGGGATAGCATTCAGTCAGTTCATCTAGAAGAAGCTAGAAAAGTTGGTGAAATGTGATTTTTCACCTCAGTTCTTAAAAGCTGAAGTCACATATGTTAATTCTATTCACTTGCAAAGTTTTAATGAGTAAGACCAAAACTGAGAAGTGCAAGGACTGAACTGCTCCTGCAGATCCCGGTACACTCTTATGCTCTTAATTCTCCTCTTCTGAAGGTGTTCTGCATCACCAGAAGAATTACCAACCGGCCCTTCCAATTAAATATGATCAAAGCTCAACTTCACAAATGTAGATAAGTTATAGGGGTTTTCATATTCTTGAAAACAAGAGCCTACTTAACTTACGAATTACAATCATGCCATCAAATTAGTGCTCAGAAAAGAGGTCAAACAATTAATTCAGAATGATGTTCTGCTGAGGTTGAAGATGCATTCTTGTTAGGATAAGAGGAAATAACTTGAGCAGTCAAAGAAAATTGGAGTACTTAACATTCCAGGAGAGCTTTTAGATACCAAAATGATATGGTTTGCGTATTATCTACTCAAATGTGCTGCACTGCAAATCACTTTAGACAGTGCATGAACACTTCAGGGACTGTCATATATTGAAGGTTGGGTGCAATGGTATTTCAATGACAGGATGTGGAAAACAACAACACCAGGCTGATACTGGAAGATATTTGCTGGCAGCATTATGCAAGCCACCGTCTCCTACCGCAGGACACAACTTACATCTCAAACAGGCTGCCTTCACTGGCATAGCTCGTACCGGCTCAACAAGCAGAATAAGCCATCAGAGACACTCGTACTCTGCCAGCCGCCCCAGGGCTCACAATTACAGACAGTCCTAGAGACAAAGAAATGTACAGTGACTATAACACGACTGTGTTCTCCACTGTACACTGGATCCAGCACAGGGGAGCAGCTTCTTAATGGCAGCCAAAACGCCAGTCGACCTGCACTAGGCTAGACGGAGCAGTAAGGGAAAGAGTACATACGGGAAAGAAGGCTCTGGTTTCCCACAGAAAAATGGACTGGAACACTATTACCATCTATTTTCTATGCCTCTGTTATTCTGAAAAGCTCTCTTCACAAGCCATTATGAATGCTAAAAAAAGGTAGTGCACATCTCCTGCACAGCCTAAGGCCTGACAGTGGAAGTGACACAGGGTCAAACGTTTTAGATCTGCTTTAGATCTGTCTTTATCGGAGACAGAATAAAGCAGCTCTTGAGTCTCTTCAATATCCTAGCCCAGCTTCGGTTTGCACATTGTTTATATGCACTCCCTTCCTGTCTTGTCTTCTAGCAATTCTGTTCCCTGCAATATGCCACCACAGACAAGAGTTAGCAGTCATTGTAACAGGGAAAATCCGAAGTATTTTGATCACATTCCACTTTTCTAGGAAGAAAGTATATCATGAGTTACAGACAACTCGGTCTGCACACTGAAGCAGAAAGGAAGCCGCTTAACTAGTGATCGCTGCTTACCCTTTGACCTCACACAGGGCTCCTCTGCCATCCCAGCCCAAGCTCCCTCCATCCCAGTCACCATAGTTAAACCAGACACCATCCTTCTCCCAAGCTAATACCGCTCCGAGTCACTTGTTTTTTCCGTGGAAGTTTTTCACAGCCACCTCTATCTCCAAATCAGCACAGTTTTAGAAGAATGGTGACGAACAAGGTCTCAGCTTTGACCTAATAACATCAGGGAATTTTCAGATGCCTCATATGTTGCTGCTTGAAGTACAGGAGGAATCCATATTTGCTCCTTGGCATGCACAAGGCTGCTAAACAAGCGTGCCCACTCCCACAGTTGTTTTGACAGCGGATGCATGAAAATCATTTGGAAATGAGACCAATTATTTTCGGAGCCGTGCAGATATAGAACAAGCTGGCAGAATCAGTAACCCAAGTATTACAAGCTCCTGTAACTCACCATCACATCTATAAATAAAAATCCTCGTGTTATGTCACTTTCAGGAAAAAAGCTACAGATGAAATGACGGACAATGACTTTGCGTGAGTTATTCCAGCCATAAGGATAAAGAAATAAGGTCTTTATTGGAAAGTCTGACAACTCAATACAATGTGGAAAATTCTCCTCTTTTGAGTAAAACCATGAGTTACAAGAAATGCAGAAGGCTAAAAAAGGAGCAGCAGTAAGTCAAAATGTGTTGATATTTAGTTTTGATTAAAAGGACAGCAACAAAAAACCCCACTGCTGAGACAAGACAATGCTAGGAACTGGAACCTACACACAAGTAACACTACACTGACTTTTCACCACCCAAGAGGAGATAAACTTGAGTATAACTTCCATTAAAACATGTGATATAACAGATACAGGTTACTTCTTATCTACATAGCAATAATGTAGATAAACTCATTCACAGAGTAATTTTTACACTGTAAACACAGGTTCCAGTAGAATATTCAAACCCAAGACAGAGTAAGCTGATTGAGACAAGGAACTTGCTGCTGCAGTGATGTTTCTTTCTCCATCATGTTTTAAGAACAAACACTCATTAAACCAAACCAGAATTCTTCTAAGCAACTGGTTTTACAGAATGGAGAAAGAGACAGAAGGTACAATGCTTCCTGATAACCAGTTGTAGCAAATTCTGATACAAAGGAAAAATAAAATTTAAAAAAAAAAAGAAAAGAAAAGAAAAAAAAAATCAAAACTTTAAGATCTCTTATGGGGTTTTATATACAGCTTAAAAAAGTAATATCTCTGTATATTACCACACTAACAAAATGCTTTGTGGAAGGGCATTAGAACAGGGTCAAAGAACCAGGGCTCAAGAAACTGCCTAAAGCCTTACATGCTCCTAACAACTCAACCAATGTGAAGAAAACAGACAACTTTGTCCTTCCAGTAGTCCTTCCACCTGCCAGCAATGCTCGCCCTCAGAAGAAAGAGCCTTCCTGGGAGGTCATCTAACAACTGACTGCCACAAGACTGACCTTTCCACATACAGAGCCGTCTTCCCTTGCGCAGGCATGTCGCTGGACTCCCTGCTCTGTGCTCCACATGAAGCACCAGCTGCCTGAAATCCTCTGGAGCGACACATCACTCAACGTGCTGAACACAGTGCTACAGCAAACACAGCTCTCCTCTAAACCACACAGCTGACTTCCTTCTCCTAAAGAAACCAAGAGTGGCAAGGTACCTCTGGCTTCCTGCAGACGCAAATCTGGCTATGGGGAATCCTAAGGAAAATGCTCCAGGTCTACACCCTGGGTATTTCACTGCTGCCTCATGCAGCTGCCTGCGGGAGTCATGACGGCACACAGAATCAATTAGGTTGGAAAAGACTTCTCAGATCATCGAGTCCCATCTATGGCTGAACACCACCATGTCAACTAGACCACGGCATCAAGTGCCACCTCCAGTCTTTCCTTAAGCACCTCCACGGAAGGTGACTCCACCACCTCCCCGGGCAGTCCATTCCAACGTTTAATCACCCTTTCTGTGAAGAAATTCTTCCTAACGCCCAACCTAAACCTCCCCGGCCACAGCCAAAGACCACGTCCCCCGGTCCTGAAGCAGCAAAGCCAGCCCCGGAGTTGGCATCGTGCGGAGACGGCCCCACACCTCCCGCCAGGATCCGGGCTGCCGGCAGACGCGGCACCGCTCACAGCGAGCGCTCCTCGCCCCCGTCTGAGAGCTCTGCCTTCCCCTGCACCAGCTCCAGCAAGGGCCTCTGGAGCTCCGTTTTCAGGTCGGGCGCTGCAAATCCCCGACAGTGCCAGCCAGCCCCGCGGAGCGGGCACCCCGCGGCCCGGGACAGCCTCTCCCGGCTCTTCTGCCGCCGCCCGCCTCGGCGAGCGTCCCGAGGAACCAGGAAAAGCGTATCCCCAGAGCCGCCTCCGATACCGGGACCCGCTGCTCGCCCCTCGCCCAGCACATCGAGCTGCCCCGGGGCTCCCCCTGTGCCCCGCAGCCCAGCCCGGCCCGGCCGATGCCGCCCGGGGCTGCCCCGGGCCCGGTGGCTGCCCCTGCCCGTGCCGGGGCTGTGTGGGGCCAGGCTGGCGTGGGGCTCACCTTTGAAGAAGCGCAACGCCAGCCCGTACAGCTCCTCCAGCGCGAAGCCCCAGCTCCGCTCCAGGCTCAGCGCCGCCTCCTCGGCCGCCTCGCCGCCGGCCTCCGCCGCGCCGGGAGCACCGGGGCCCGGCCGGCCCCGCCCCGCCGCCGGCTCGCCCTGCGCCGGCCGCGCTTCGCAGGGCGGCACCTCGGCGTTGGGGCTCAGCGTCAGCCCGTCCACCGAGACCTCGAGCCGGTCCGAGCTCAGCACCGCCGCCATCCTCCGCCGCCTCCCGCCCGCCCTCCGCCTCCTGCTCCGCTGCGGCGGCCACGTCCCGACTTCCCGTCCCCTCCGACCCGGATCTTCCGGGACCGCCCACGGCCCCGCCCCGCGTGGGCCGCTCCCGGGGCACGGGATACGCCCGGGCACGGGGCTGGAAGGGAGCTCGTCCCTTCCCTTCGGGGTCACTGCCCTCACCGGCACTTCGGGAGCTGCCGGCACCCAGCCACAGGCCTCCGCCCCCCGCAAGTCCCGGGCGACAGGAGCGTCTGGGGGAGCCGCCGCTGGACACCCTGTCAGCGCTTTTGGGTTGCTTGGTGGAAGGGATAATGGTTTTTCAGCAGCGCTATGTCACAGACTGAAAGTACAGGAAAGACGAGGAGCTACTGGAGAGGGTCCAGTGGTGGGCCACAAAGATGATTAGGGGTCTGCAGCATCTCTCGTGAGGGAGATGGGCCTGTTTAGTCGAGAGAAGACTGAGAGGGGGTCTCGTTAATGCATATAATATCGCAAAGGCAGGTGCCAAGATGGTGGTGCCACACTCCTTTCAGTGGTGCCCAGCGACAGGACAAGGAGACATAACCATAAACTAAAACACAAGAAGTTCCACTTCAACATGAGGAAAAACTTCTTTACATTGAAGGTGGCAGAGCACTGACTGGGACAGGCTGCCCAGGGAGGTTGTGCAGTCTCCCTCTCAGAACCCACCTGGATGAGTGTCACCTGCTCTAGGTCACCCTGCCTTGGCAGGGGGATTGGACTGGATGATCTCTGCAGGTCCCTTCCAACACTAATCGTTCTGTTATTCCGTAATGTCACAAACTGAAACCCATTTGCTCCAGCAAGAGGGTGGTGTGGGGTCTGCTGCTGACCTCTTCCTCCTCTTCCAGGAATCATATTTCAGGCCTCACACGGGAAAGGAAAGAAATGAGCCAGAGAAAGGAAAAAAAGAGCACAAGGCAATTATTTCTCCAAGAGCTGTATCTGCAATTAGCTCACTCCCTTGTGACCATGAAACACCGCTCACAATACTACTATTATAATATGCTTTGTAAGGGGAGTGAGTTGCTCCCCTGCATGGCTGAGGAGGTTTATTCCCAGCACAAGCAATCCTCCTTGCAGGATTTTGAGAGGGACTGCGTTAGCATGGAGTGCTTTTGGTCACGTTTCTCACCCAAACTTGTATGCAGGCTGCACGCCTGGGAAATGGTGCATCCCTGTCTGCTGGTTCATGAAGCCAGTGCAAAGGAAGAGAACAGCACAGCTCTGCAGCCTCCTGAAACTCAGGGGTTTGGGAGTGTGGGAGTCTCTCCTGTCCCCAGGCTTTGCCAAATCCTGTGCCCCTTTCTGAGGTTATCCCCTGAAGTCCATCACATTGCCTAGTTTATCTACCGTTCAGGGTAGATCTGGATCCATCTGTTTCTCCCTCAGGAATGATGAGGAGATTTTATTGTCGCACTTATAAAGTGCTTTGAAGCCTTTGGAAGGTGAAAGGGAGAAGAAATGTAAAGTACTTCATTTACAGTTAGTATTTCTTGAGAGACAGAATGCCACACAGGGCACTGCTGCCCACACATGGGGCAGAATTTGATGCAGGTGATGAGTCACCTAATTCTTTAAAAGAATTTTTGCACCTAGTTGGAAATCCTTTGTAGCTCCTTCACTAGCATTTTTTTCTTATTGAGGATCAAATGTAACACCATATTGTTTGCTTTTTTCCTGCTAAAGACTGGAAAACAAGGATGTACTGTCCTCTTTTGATAGTTGGAGCTCTCCAGAGCACACAGTTCTCTGTACTGACCATTTGGTGCTACCTCATGGACCAGACTAACAGCAGAACAGATGATTTTATCTCCTCATACAAGCCTGCACCCTGCCTTATAAGTCCATCACTTCAGCATCCAAATTCACTTTAACATCTAATAATTCATTTCTAAAATCACTTTTATTGAAATATCTGTTTTCAAAGTTTCATCTGGCACATTTCCTGCTTGTCTCGAGGAGTTAACACTTCATAAATATTTTTTATGGCATAAATTCTACACTTCAATCCAAAGTTCCTGCTTTAAGAAATTCTAAATTCTTTATCCTTAAAATGCATCCTTAGAGTAAAAGAAAGTAAATGTCTTGACTGATCCCTATTGATTTGCAGTGTTTCACCCATATGGAAGAAAGATTTTATATATTGTAACAACCAGAGGTGTTTCTGCCTCATGGTAGGAGACTGGTCTGAAACCAGGCAGCCCTTAGTTTGTGTGTTTGGAGATCAAGCTAAATCCAGGATGCTGACAAGCTGATTTTGGGAATAGTTACAGAAAATTGATTTATCTCCTGACAGGCTGTCTCCCATAGCAAATGTTTGGTATGCTTAGCAAATGTGAGGCTATGCCTCTCTTCTCGTGCCAGCTTTGCTATACTGTGCAAGAGGCATGTGAGCTGGCAGCAGCAGAGCAGGTTCCTTCATGAAGGGAAGCATAAACTCTTGGAAGGATCCCAGATGGAGAGTGTAAGCAAGATGTCTTTGCTTTGTCTCCGGTCAGAGAGCCACCAAGCAGCACAGAGCTGCCCTCAGTGGCTTTCAGCCTGCTTTCCCCATAGCTCAGCTGCTCTGGAGAGCATGGAATGGACACGTTACATTGATGTTCCTCTGTTTCATGGTGCTTCCAAGTTGGATTTATAAATATGGAAGCTTGCTGTTACACTGTGGTGTCAGCAAATGCTGTGATGTGCAACAAGCTGAGTGCCTGATCAGGTGTAGGAAGGGGATTAGCTGTGAGATGATACATTAGAAAGAAATGGAAATTCAAATTTTGAGATGAGTCAGGAAGTCCTGGTCTGTGATAATTTAATAAAAAATTATGACATAATTTTCCAGAATAAAATTTTGCATTTTCAGAGATGGTTATCTGTGTTACAGCATAGAATCCGGGCTCACCTGGCATAAAATAAAAGATTTATCCAAAGCCATGTATCCAGACAGCCATGAGGCTCTGAGCACATTCTCCTCTCTGCTGGAGGTCTGGCTGCCAAGGCTCAGGACCTGCCCATGGTCCCAGGGAGCACTCCCAGGCAGCTTGGTCGGGAGGCCACTGCCAGAACCAACACCGGCTCCCTGGCCCTTGGGAGCTCCTTCAGCTGAAGCTCTTGTCCTTGGCCCTCACCTGATCTTGCACTCCCAGCCCCCTTGGCTCCCTGGCCCTCAGGGAGCAGCTGGCCCTGGCTGTTCCCTGCCATGCAGCCAGTATGATTTCCAACGCCTTCAGTGAATTGCTCATCAATCCTGTAAATGAAGACGTATTTCCCAAATGATTATAACAAGTTCCCAATAATTTATGTATTTGAGAAAGCCCTTAGCTTAATTCACAGATAAGATGGATATGCTAAGTTCAGCCAGTAAATTATTCATCTGTTTCTTGGAACAGCGGGTTCCACGTGGGAAGGGAAACATGGAAGAAATACAAGTCCCAGAGAAGCAGCCTAGTCCAGCAACAGTGCCCTCCAGTAAGAAACTTTATCGAGAATAAATCAACTATTTAATTCGAGATACTGAATGTTTTGACAGTTAAAAATACCAAGCTGCTCACTGCAATTATACAATGAAGCATTAAAGCATTCATAGGGCATTAAACCTCATGTAAACAAACAGCTCTTCCACTCTTCCTGGTGCAAGAGTGAGGATCCTGCCTCTTGCAGGTACCAGACCACCAGCCCTTCCTCCCAGACACCCCTGGGTGAAACCCGTGTGCTTCCTATGGCTTTGGCTGTCCTTTGGAAGAGTCCCACTTACACAGTGGTGTGTCACAGAGGAAGGAGCCCCAGTTTGAAAGATGTGGCCTAACGTGGTATTTGCTACAGCAACGGCTGCTAAATATTTGATTATCTCAAATGAACATCTCTGAGCAGCCGGGTCTGGCACTGTGCTATGGGCTCAGAAACGCAAATCACTCACTGTGGAAATATTGTTATCAGCTTCTCAGGAATGGCTGTGTTAAATAAACTGGGTGTGAACATCACTCCCAGCCCCAGTGCTATTGTACTAGCCCAGAGCTCCCATAGCTGGGAAGGAGTGGAGTGTCTGGAAAGAAAGGCTATGTGTACCTCTGGGAAGGTGACCAGGTTAATGGATGAATTAAAGTCTCCAGCATCTGGCAACTGAATAGCATTTGTGAGTATTAACAGGATTGACCTTTTCCCAGAATATGACAGTTCTGTTCCTCTTCTTATTGTCTTCATTTTCTATTCATGAGAGTTGTACTCGCTGAACAGACCAAGACCAAAAGGAAGAAAGTGTTCAAGTTCTTTTACTTTAATTACAGGCTTCTTCTTTGTCTGTCTGCCTTTCCTTGCAGGACAGATAAAAGCTGTTTGGTTAGGAGCTGATCTGACACTGTAAAACCACCCAGAGAGGCACCGTTACAGTATAGTGGACTCCCAACTCTGCTAGCAACACAAAGGAAAACAAATCTGGTTTGTGCTTATGTCTGATAAAATCTAGCCTAAGAGTATATATAAATATTTTTGTTTTCCCCATATAGTTCTCTTGATCACAGTCATTTCATAGAAATGGATTTTTTTTTTTTTTGGAAGCATGATGGAAAATATCTTTGTCCCAGGACTTACAGTGAATTACAGAATCATCATTATCATCTGCCAGTGTTGCCCATTTTGGCGACTACTCAACCTCATCTACCACCAAGCTGCTTTTTTCGTGTCTACTTGTTGGTTTGCCTTAAGTTTAAGAGCTCATGGTGACCCTAATGTACATGTGACAGACAACAGATGTTCTCTGTAACCTTTCAGATGTTCAGGACATGTTAAAATTCAAGGATCACACTCCAGCCATTCATGTGTGCACAGTAAATTGGGTTTGGACCTATTGGGATTGGCAGGTGTGGAACAACAAAGGCACAACAAGATTCACAAAGAGAAAATTCTCAAAGTCGCTTATATGTCCTTTTTCATTACTACTTGTTTATTCAAACATCTTATGTCTGTGGAGGAAAAAAAGCTAACTCTAGGATTGTACGTTTCTGCTTTTCAGTGAAGCAAGAGAGAACTCTGAATCCAGTTCTGAAGACCTCCACCACAGTCTCCTCTGAATTGAATAGTTTCAGTTTTTCTAGGAACTAATCACAGAATAACAGAATAATTAGGGTTGGAAGGGACCTGTGGAGATCATCCCGTCCCACACCCCTGCCAAGGCAGGGGCACCTACAGGAGGTGACACAGGAACATGTCCAGGCAGGTTTTGAATGTGTCCAGGAGGGAAACTGCACAACCTCCCTGGGCAGCCTTTCCTGGTGCTCTACCACCCTCAATGTAAAGAAGTTCTTCTTCATGGCCAGGTGAACTTCTTGTGTTTTAGTTTATGGCCATTGCTCCTCCACCTGTTGCTGAACACCACTAAAAAGAGTGGCACCTACCTCTTGGCACCTGTCTTTGAGATATTTATATGCTTTAATGAGGTCCCCTCTCAGTCCTGTCTTATCCAGATAAACAGGCCCAGCTCCCACAGTCTCTCCTCATAAGAGAGATGTATTTATGAAAACTAAAAAGCTGAGAGAGAAGGGCAAAAAAAAGGAGAAAGGTAATTTTCCAAGTAGAAACCTGCATGCAATTTCTGAGTGAAAACCTGTATTCAGTTTGTGTCAATGCCTGAAAATAACTGCAATTCCATTTTCTTGTTCCTTCAGGAGGCCTCCTTTAAGGCACGGTCTGATGTTGCCTGGCACACAGAAGCAAAGAGTGCCATGTGCTGTACATCCTGTTGGACAGCTCTGAAAGACGGCAGTAGAGCTGCAAGTTTGGAAATGACTCGTGGTTCCTTCTGGGGCCTCACTACAGCAGGTGGATAATAGTTGTCTTTGCTTTGAAGCCAACGCTGTTCACTGCGCTGCTGCCTTGCATTTATGTTGTTATTTATGGTGCCGTTCACACTGATTTCTCTGATTTACTATATGAGGTGTAGAATAACAGGCAATCGGATGTATGATCTGGCAATACCTTTTTAGCTGTGTCAGCAAATACTGCTGGAATGGCATTTATTGACAGAGTGCTAGAGCAACTCCTGAGGAAACGTACACATGCTAAAGTCCATATTCACTAAATGTTCTCATTTTGACAGACAGCAAGCATCTCATAGCATGGACACAGTTATACCAGCTGCAGGTGACCATAAAAGAACAGTTCAGTCTAATAAATGAAGTGATACTGGTTTAATTATCTTAGGCTGATAGGACTGCATCTGCTGCAGCGTAACTGTGTAAACAGTCACGCCTTCCACAGGCACATGGGCTGGGAGAAGTACTACAGCACTTTTATCAATAAGCCTTTGCCAAACAAGATATGGCTGGGAATTTGAGCACTTCCTGAGTTTAACCAACTCCTCTTAATAAAGTGATTTTACAGAAGAGAGAACAGGGAAATTGATGCAATTAGCAATTGCATTTTTGGCTATCTGCCCAGAAAAAAATGTGAACCAACAGTCAGATGAATGATTTCTATCCATGTAAATTCAGAGCACATAGGGATGCTCTTTTAAAACACCTCCAGAAAGTGAATTGTATCTCTGTGTCAGGGTCTGACCCCAACTAGCACATGTCCCCAAAGGGGACAGGAATGACACATGCCTGCCCCGACCTCTGATGCTCCAGACATGTCCTCCTAAGCCCTGTGCTACATACCAGTTTCTTCCCTCCTGTGTCCTTTCCTTTTGGCTGTATTTTCAAATGAGCTGTACCTACCTTTGGGACTCCAAACTGTCCAGTGGCACAAGAAATGTTAGGCAGGGAGATTTCTTAGCAAAACTGCTGACCCTTCTGCCTCTCTCTTGGGAAGAGCAAGGCTATGTGTGCAATAAGTGGCATTATCCATGTCACTCCTTCAATTCAGCAAACAGAAGGATAACACACCTTTCAAAAGCGTGCATTAAACCCGGCCCTCTTCATCTAATTATCAGATGCAGTCTTTAATGGAGACCATGCAGCTGGTTACCATCTGCTCAGCTGTGGCTCACTTTTGTATGATATTGTTTGGAGTTGTTTCTCCTGCTTTGGGTTAAATTAAGAATGAGTTTTCAGAAATGACTGCAGCCCTGGCCTGCTCCCAGCCCCACAGCACACACTCCCATCAACATCCTGGTTGCCAGCTCTTATGCTCATCAGACCTCTCAGCAATCCCTCTCACCTTATCATGCAGACAGAAAATTATTTGCTTTCCAGGTTAGTTCTCTGCTGGCTTGGAAAGCAGGCCTGGTTCACCGAAGGGTCAGGAAAGCACTGGCAGCAACAAGAACATGCTGCCAGGGGCAGGGAAGCGAGGATGGGTTGTCCCTTTGGGGGCAGCTTGCAGTTAGAGCTGTGAGCTAATGCCAAATAGTGGTGGTCGCACTCCACCACTGCTCCCAGCTGCGTCTCCTGCCCTTTCCCTTGCACTGAATCTAATGTTGGAGTGGCTTCAGGGTGAGCTGATTCAACTGGCTGATCTGGCTGAAAACTACTCATTTTTATGGCCTGGTTAGTTTGCTGCTGTTGTCAGCCAGATGAACAGATTCACCCTGTGACCACACAGCCACTAGATGCAATGTAAGGAAAGTAACACAAACAGGAAACACAGACAGAAACCATCTTGTAGATACCTCAGCTGCAATACCTAAAGAGCAGCCACACCAATCCAGCCATCCTGCTGTTCCTGCAATAGGCAGATCACTAGATAGTTTGCTTCCCTACCTGTGCTCTTTTGCTCTAATGAACATCTTTTCAGTACAGGAAGTGTATTTTTATCTCCCTTATTCTGTGTGAGTAGAATTGCACTCCAGCAAGCAATTTCAACCTCTTCTGATTTGTGGACTGCTAGTGGAGAGGCAGGTCCTGCACAGCGGGACTAAATCTATTGACTTCCCTTCATTTGTGGACTTTGGAAGTTACTCACAGTGGCAACAACCACAGACTGAAATGTACTGCACAGCGGAACTGCTGAGAATCACACAGGTCCCACCAGACTGGCAATAGTCTTTTGACATCTTTGTCTTCTTTCATTTCTTTTTACTTCTCATCAGGGTTAATAAAATCAGAGCAAATTATCAGAGCAAGGCTGGTGAACAAAACCAGAAACTTTGAGCTAAAACCTCCTCAGTCCCGTTTCCTAATGGATAGTGCAGAACAAATTACTGAGATGGGACTTACCATTTTCTCTATCTGTGAGTAGACTGTCCTCACAGGGATAGCAGTAACATCCTTTTTTACAAACATAGTGCAAGATCTTTTGTTGCAAGGCAGAGTCACAAAGCTGAGTCTGTGTAGGGACTGCGCTAGTAACTCTGCCTCCTCTGGGCTTATAGATGCTCCTCTTGGCAAAACTGTGGCTCTTCTCTCCATCACTGCAGAAGGCTGTCTTTTGGTATGAGGGAGTTTCAGTGGCAATATTGGCTTGTAGTGAAATGCAGCCTCCTTCCTTTTATACTTCTCTCACTCTCTTTCTCCTGGCTTTATTCCCAGATCTGGTTCACTGCCCAACCCTGTAAAGTGAGTCAGTACAATTGTCAGGGTGAAGGGCTGCAAGGAAAGGAGTGAGAATGAGGGAGATGGCAAAGGGAGAAGGCAGCAAGATCTCCTTAAGCTGCCGAACCTTCACTTTTCACCAACCCAGAGTTCAAGACTGGCACATTTAGTACATCCATAATCTCACCCAGCCCCTTTGGCTTAAATTGTCTGTAGTTTATTTATACACCTTCTGGTCTCTATCCTGCTGATGATTGAGAGGAATTGCTGCTGAAGAGGTCATATATTTTCTTAAATATGGGGAGACATGAATCCTTTTCCTTTCACATGCTTTGCTGCAAGATAATGAAATCTTTGAATGAGGAGGGAAACAACATATTAATGTACCATTTAAAGCAGTCATGAAGTCATCCACTGGGGACCTCATCAGGTATCTCTTGTTAAATGGGGTCTGGGATGGCTGGCATGTGTAGGAAAAACAGGGCAAGAGTTCTCAGAGGTAAAGTTTAACCAAGGTGATTACATCTCACCAGCCAGTTTCCTGAACCCTATTCCCAGAAGAGAAGTATCTGAACTCCCATTTCAGTGGTGATGCACTCCTACACACCAGTCCTAAAACAGCAGAGGTTAACAACATTCAAAGTGTCGGCACTACTCCCTGAGATAAAGCAATATCATGATGAAAGGAGCAATTCTCTGGCATCCTTCTGCCTGCAGAAACTGTATAAGCTGGGCTCCACTAAAGGAGCACTACCAATGCAATTATGTGAGTTAAGAGCTGGGTCTTTTGGTGATAAAAGCCCTCATTTAGATGTAGCTACACAAACAGAGGCAGGAAGAGTGTGTCTTTAACCTTGCTGAGATACAGAAAAAAACCCCATATCTCAAGTATAGACAAGCCCTTAGGATCAAAAATACATGAATATCATACCTCCTTTTGCGTGTGGCTTATATTACAGGCCTCCACAGAATGCCCATCGTTGTAATCCTTGAGTAGCAAACAACCATATTTTCCAGTTGGGTAACAGGCTCTGATATTCATAACAGCAGCTGGCATTTCTTTCCAGATCATAACCTGTGGAAGGAAATTCCTTGCCAGATGGAGTCCCAAGCATCACTAGTAGTGTGCCCAGTAACCTGTTATCCATGACAGACAGCCGGTTCTTGCTAATCCTCTCTATTCAAAAAGAGGGCAGTAGCAATCTTTGCCAGTTGAACCTTATCACTGTGGTGTGAAATGTCACTTGCAGGTCATTGGCTGTTCGTTCTGACCCCCTCACTACATTTTACTGTAAAATGTAATTACCTCACTGTTGATCACTTTAGGAGACTGATCCAGTCCCCCAGTGTTAGTGGTCATGTTAGGAAGGGGCTGGTCTTGAATAGGACTCCCAAATCCCACAAAAATAAGTAAGAGCATCCAATATGACTGGTTTGACAAAAATAACAGTTACTTAGAGGTAAGTAATTTAATGCACCAAATATCTAATAATTTTGATCTTTTTAACTGTCATCTACAAGTCAGGAGAAAATTCCTTCAGGAGGGCTGGAAAGTTCTGAAGATATAAAGAAGGAAATTTCTCTAACCACATGTGAAAGAATGAAGATGTTTGCTTTAGCACCACATTCAATGCAAAAAGATCAAAATTTTTTGGTAATTTTATTTTTTGAAAAAGCTTGTTTTCCTCAACTGGTAAAATATATTAGAGGGAAAACATCTGTTTTGAAAGAAAGTTTTTTGTTTTTTTTTTTTTTCCCCAGTGGCACATTACAAGATCTTCCCTTCTAATGTGTTGAAGGAGTTGGTTTGATGATTCCTTCTGACACCTCAAAGAGTCAAGACTCTGCAAAGAGGTAGTGAAAGGATTAAATAAATTACTTGGTCACTGTGGCAAATCATAGCCAGGGAATCAGAACACCAGGAGCCTGAGGTTTCCATGGCTATTGTATGAGACAAACACCTTCATCTTGTAACCCGTCTAGGATTGCAGTGCTATTTTCTTCTCTTCTTTGAACAAATGGGATCATGGCCAACGATTTACCAGTCTCACTTCTAGAAGTGTGGAAGCCACTCAGTTGTCTCAAAGCCTCAAACAAAGGTAGACAAAAGCTTTGCAAAAAGTCTCATCAGTCCCTACTTAGAACAGAGACTGCTCAATAGCCAAAGAACTGAGCTCTTAGTTATCAAGGGATATAGTAAAATCCCAAATAATCTGCAGACTGTTTAGAGCACCAGTAAAGCCTCTAGCTGGGAAGTTATTGAATGTTCAAGGATTTCCAGTATCCTATTTCCTAGGTGCCATTAAAAACCCGCAATCTTTGATTCCACAGCAACTTGGCTCCCTCTGTGATACCATTATGTGTACATGGCTGGACGCAAAAATGGTGCCAGCTCTCACCTGACAGCATATTGCTACACACTGTAGCATGCAAATTAGTCTCTGTGTGTTGACACAAGTCACCCTTCTTCAGTGTCACTTTATTTAAACAACCATACAGTGTGTATTTGCATGTGTATCTGCACGTAGAAGAAACCATCCCCCCAGTCAGCTCCTCACCCTGCTCACGCTCCTTGTGCCCACAGCACAATGAACAGCCGAGAGCCCTGGCAAAGTAGGGGAGCCTGGGGGGTTTCCAGAGAGCTGCCAGGGAAGGGTGGGGACTGGGGCTGCTCCCTGGCTCCCTCCCAAGCTTCCCATCTCTACTGGAGGCCACTTGCTTTCATTTCTGGGCGCCTCTGATTTCCTCATGGATAAAATATTCCTGCTTGGGAGCTGGGTGCAGCCAGTGCTCAGAGACACATCCAAGCCCGTCCTGTGGTGTGCGTGTTTCCATCCCAACGGCTTTGTCTGATGCCAAATCGTTCCTCACGTTGCCTGACTGTCCTGTCACCTCTGGTAACAGCTGTGTTTGGCAGCCAACCATTTCTTCACAGACTGGTGAGCTCACGACTGCCTCAAACCCATGTCAGAGAAGTTTACACGTCCCTTGGAACAGGCTGTTCTTCACCCACACTACAAAGGCCCGATCTGCACTACAAACCACACAAAATCAACCTGCCTGCAACACTATGGCCACTTAGCACTGTTTTAGTCCTGTCAAGGATGCAGAAAGAAGCTGGAGCTCATTCAGCTCTGTGAGGCTGGAGGGTGTTGTCCTCCCTCAGCCTCTCTGGTCCCCATGCTACATCCCACCAAGCCAGGGCTCAGCCCAGCAGAATTTCAAGCAACCACTACAGCAAACTGGGCACTCATGGATTTTTTTCTGAAACTTTCCCTGTCTTTTTTATGTAGCTGTTGCTTCCTGGACTCCTATCATTTGAGCTGTTTCATGTGGTTGCAGAAAATGGAATTGAATGGACCACTGGTAATATCAGCTCACCATCCATCACGCCAGCGACTGTAGGGAAGGGGGAAAGCAGAACCCAAAGAGCCAGGCTCCCTTTCTTGCTCTGCCACTCACTTGCTTTCACATAATTGTGAGCAGGCTGCTCAGTCTTCCCATGTTCCAGGAAAACAGAGACACATCTCTGAAAAATGTATCAAGGCCCTCAACAGGAGGAATTCTGCAGAGTGAAATGCAGGGATCACTTCTAAATGTTTAGTGCTCAGATTTTGGAAAAGAATTGGCTTTACTACAGCATCCACCATTTCAAGACTGTCCGTAACAACCCTGAAAGCCGGGACCCCTCTCCAGTCCTAGCACAATTCCACAGTCATTCACTTCTCTCTATTCACTCTAGGTTAACAAATCACAATTTCTTAAATAGTGCCGCCTTTATGGGAAATTTTGGCCTGGTTGGTATTTTTTAAATAAATGTGGCCCCATCCAGCTAAGGAAAAAAATAGGTTTCATATGTTGGATAATAATGCTGGACTTACCCCATGCAAGAGATCAGTTTATCCAGCAAAATCCCTAAAAGGTTTGCTGCTCTGTTGTCACTTTGTTGGGATCACTGATAGCACATAGTCAAGTGTGAGGCAGAAGTCAGGCTATGTTGCAAAGCCGGATAAAATTACCTTTCTGTTAACAAACTGTGAAAAATTACCCAGTTTGTCTAACCTTGAATTCCTCCTGGTTTCTGGGGAGATTTTGTCCCAAATTCCTTGAACTATATAATGATTGCTATCGTATTTTATTTTGGTTGTGTGCACATGAAGTGGGGCGGACTTGTAATACACCAGGGACTGTGTAAAGCAGCAGCTGTTACACTTTCAAAGAGCATTACAGAGCTTTTTATAGTTGGCTGCAGTTGACATCACGGCTAAATTGAGTCTCGCTCTAAAATATATTCCACCCAGCCTGTGCAACCTTAAAGCCGTGCATTGCTGGGAGAAGAGAGGGTCACAGGAAGCAATGCAATGCCAGCATGGAAGTAAAAACCTGGGGATGTGTTTGCTTCTTTTTCCTGTATCCATTAGAAATGGTCTTGAAATATTTCTTCAGGAAGAGCAGCTGCCTCTGCAGAAGACAAGGTGAAACCTCTCATCTCGGGATCAGCAATCAAATCTGGCCCAGGTGAGCAGTGCCTGACAGCTGGAGTGACCTCGCTGTAGGAAGCTCTCCTAGTGCCTCACAGAGGACTGTCCAGACTGAAAGAGGCCAAGTGCTTTCACATTGTTATCACTGGTGCCACTGTGATGCTGCTGGAACCTGGGTAAAAGCTGTAAAAGCTACTGTGCAGTAAAAATCATTGGTGAGGAGCATCACACACCCAAGCCCCTTTCCGGACAGGACCAGAAGCTTCCAGAGCTTTTGGGAGAGAGCTCTGCACCATACTTCACTATTAAGAAAATAACAAAGCTAAATTTGGGAAAAAGTTATCCAGAACTCAAGGGTATTGATGATAATGGTCCCTGAGGATGGCATCTGCTGCAGCACAGACTTCCTGGATGAAATCTCCGCATTGCTTTAAATCCTTGCAGGTTGGAAAACTGCTGCCGAGGACCTTCTGCAGCAGCCTGAGGGAGAACAGCTGGGAACAAGTCTCATAAACCTGAAGATGGGGACTCACCACTCCAATTCATAGCAACTCAGACCTCGCCTGTACTCTGCAATCCCTGTGGCTAACACAAGGGGATTAGGGACTAAGGAAAGTGGGCAAGGGTGGCCCTGCACACTGCAATGCTCTGTGAACTCACCTGGGTTACTACAGCGTATAAAAAGCCACACACTTCTCCTGCCTGCTAGAGAGATAGGGGGTGAAATACATGATGTTCTTCTTCCCTGTGCCTGCCTGGCATTTCTGGTCAGCTAGCAATGATGCGAGGCCCTAGAGCTGAAGTCACACTGGAGTCACATATACTAATCAAGTATTTTTCCCCAAAGTATCCAAAGTGTTGCCTGGACTCCTTCCAGGCTCCCTTTTCTCTTTCCATCATCACAGCTGTCAGCCAAAACCAGAGGTTTTGACTGAGGATTGTTTGGTTTTTAGCTATGGTTTCTTCTGAGATCCTAAAAGATCCCATGGGGGAATGTCAATATCCTACTCTTTACCTGACCTGCCCTGTTGCATCTTGCAGGGACCCACCATCCCAGGAAGAAGTCCTCTTAAAAGGCCAAGCAAGGGATATCTAGCCTACCTTCACCAGGAAAGGCTGCAAAATGCAAGGAGACAGTGCATCACCTGTCTGAAAGCCTTCCATGGGCGTTGGTGAGATGGCCTGCCAAAAATGTCACAGGTAAGAGTCACTGGTACAGCTCCTTTCACAATCTGACACTTGTTTACTGTCTCAAGGGTGTGATGGCACAATTCCTCATTAAAAGTACACGGACATAAGCCTCCTCTGTGCTGCAAAATACATCATCCTCATAGCCAAGTGAATCGGCACGTACCCAGTGCAGCAGCCAGGAATGATCAGCACTGCCTTCCCCCTTCCAAAATGTAAAATTAATTTCTGATTAAGCAAATGACACCAGCAACCACAGAATTCTCCCAGCCTCACCCCAAAGGTTGTTGCTGTCCTCTTTATGCCGTGCTCTCCTTCCTATTCCACGATCAATGGTCAGTTGAATGGTCAATTCCCAAATGACCCAAACTCCACACAGAAGCAATAAAAAAAAAAGCCATTATCTAAATTATGGCTATTCTGCAAGTGCTCCAAGGTGCAACTCATTACTCTTTTTTTCCCAGTTCATGATTTCTACATCTCTACATGGAGAAAACCAGCAGCCCAGACCCACAGAGATGATTTCACAGGAGTGCCTCTCCTTTTCTCATGAAGAAAAAGTGAATAAGGCTCTTCTATGGTGTGATGTGGTCCATGGTTTCTGCAGCTGCTGAAAACACCAGCCAGAGTTTGAGAACTGACCCTGGGAAGTGTGGAGAGAGAAAGAGTTCAGTCAGACCTGGAATGAATTACCTGATCTTCTGCAGCTCTTTTTGCATATATACTTCATATAATCCTAAGTAAAATTCCTACCTGAAACCAGCTTTAAAACTTCAGTTAGCCAAAGGAATCTGGTGAAGCTGCACTGCTGCAAGATTATTAAAGGCCTGGAGAGCAGGAAACAGGCACCAGTCTAGCCCTGGAATAGGGATCTTCTAAGAACAACCCCGTGTGTTTTTGCCAGCATGCCATGCACCTTCCCTTCAGCAGTGGAGCCACAGGCAAGTTACAGTGGCATTTGATGTGTATGTTTGGACAGCCCAGACTTGGTTTTTCACTGTAAATGGCAACTTGCTGCTGTGCAAAGCTGAAATGCAAAGATCTGTTTGAGATGGAGGTCAGGTTGATCAGATGAGGAGAGTGCAAGACAGAGGGGTTTGCTTGCCTGGGCAACTGTGTGGCTCTCTGCATCTCAGAAATACTCGTGGTCCCTCAGGCAGCAGTCTGCTCCATGCAGCCAGAGGAAAGATGACCATTTGGCTGAAGAGATGTAAAATCAAGCTCTGTGGGCAGGGAGGATCAGTCTTTGGTCTGTCAGGATTTACAGTGGTAGCAGGTGCCCTGTTCCTCCTGGACTGCTCTGTACATGCCCAAAGTCCTGCTGCCTTGCCTGATAAGAAATACAAAACACGGAGGAAGGACAGTTCAACCAAGAGAGCTTAATCAAAGGAAATTCCTAATCTTCTCACTTCTGCCCTTATCCTAGCAAGATTTGAGAGAAATACAGCCTTTTTGAAATGCTAGAAAACCATGAATGCTGCTATGCTGGCACTGACTAAGACACACAAACTGTGAAACACCGAGGTGATGCTGTGATTGATGTGATACCATGCCCACTTTTGCAATGTCCAGCCAGTGTCACAAAGACTTTGTCTACAGCCAGACTTCAGGCAGTGTCAGTGAGCCCAAGGGTGGTGACACAGCAGCGGTGGAACTGTAAATAGAAACCTACACTATGATGCTGCTGCACCCTTTTTTGATCACTCAGCCTTGCAGCAAACTCTCGTCTCTCCTTTATGTCTTCTCTTACCTCAAATACCTTAGGACAGCCTCCGACACGTGAAAGTATGGCTGCAAAAGAGGGAAAACGTGATCTCATAAAGATATGGGGGATGGCTAAGATGTCAGTAGAGAGCTGCTGTAATCACTGCCACCTGGAGTTACTCTCCATCTTGGATTGCAGTTGTCTCATTTGGAATAATAACTTTATTTGCTCTTTGGCATGCGTCCAGCAGCACGGAGAACCTTCCAGGGGCAGGGAAGAAAAGCTGTCAAGGAGAGAAGTCTTAAATCCCCCAAGTAACATGTGTAAGACAAGCTTGGTGGCATGCAAAAGAGAGGGTTAAGAATCAAGGGGACTAAAAGATAGTGGAGAAAGAGATAAAAGTACCAATAAAAGGAAAGAGAGGAAGACCTTTAGACAACAAAGGAGAGGATTAGAATATGGAGGTGACAAGGGTGTGCCCTTGGCAAACAGTGTCAAAGTCAAATAGAAAAATAACCCTGCCAGAAATGAAAGCAGAGGAGCTGAGCTTGAATAATAGGGGAAGAAAAACAGCTGTCATGTGAAATGGGAATGAGAGAATGAGGCATTTTGAATGTCTGGGGCAGTTGCTGCCTGAACAGGGCAGCCCAGGGGGTGCTGGTGGAGGGCAGGAACGTCTCAGAGAGCGTGTTTGCTGAGAGGAGTGAGGCAACATGCAGCATGCTATCAGACAGCTTATCTGGGATGGCTGAGGCAGGAGGATGGATAGTGGGGGAGGAAGATGGAGATACTTTTCTATGCAAATATATGGTGCTTCTGTGTGAGTCAGACACCAGAAAATTGTGCTGTGGGCTTACAAGTCAGGATAACCCACAGAAATAATGTCTACCAAGTTTGCTGCATGGCATTTTCTTTTTCTTTTCTTCAGTGTGATTTTAGATAGCAAAGAAATGTGAGTCAATTCATGCACAGAAGAGAATTACTTCATCAAATGGCATAGTAACCACTGCACTCCCCAGCTATGATCACCAGAAACTGCTGGTTTAATGATCAACCACAAATCCCCAGCTCAGGTGGAACTTCCCACCTTCCTTCTACATGTTAAACCTGAAAATCTACCAAACTGTACAGAGGCTTGAAATTCTTTGAAATGAAAGAGCCCAGAAAAAATCCAAGAGCAAACCAAAATGTTTTTTTTTCCAAATGCCATGATACACAAGAGACTAAGAATCTCTCATCTCCAAAACTAATCAGAAAAGAGGATGGGAAACATTTAGAATGGATGATAAGACTAAAGCCAGAGCACTGACCTTGGCACATGCCTGAGAAGCAGCAGGGAAGCACAGAGAAGCCAGCTGAAGAAATCTCCAGTCACTATCACTCAGAGAGGGAAGACTTGTGGGTTTTAACAGCACCAGGGCAGCCAAGAGCAGAGAAAGACAGCGAATCCGTGTTCATATTGTAACAGGCATCTGACCTTACTGGGAAAGTTCAGATGTATTGCTTTCTGGTTTTGAAACATAGAGCAAAATTTGCTTCCCATTTGGATCTTTTTCTCAATAACCATGAGACACAAGATTTACCACTGGAAAAAAATAAAAGGTAAAATTCTCATAAAAATCCATTGATTTCTGCAGCTCAGGCACTCAGATACCAAACACTGCAGGACAGAAGCAGAGAATCTTGTGACTGTCATTTGCTAAGCTGGAGTAGAAGGAAGAGTTCACCACATGCAGAGGATGATGATAAGGGGTTTAGGAGTTTGCCAAGAAAAGGTACAAAACAATGTCTTAACTCTGCTTGCTGAGGCCAAGGAGCCTGAAAAAGGAAGAGAGGGAACTGTTTGGAGCTTTTTTTGATGTTAGAAGAGGATGTGGCCTCTCTGCTATCGATCACCCTGCCTTCCCCTGCCTGCCCTGCTGTGTGTGAGTATTCTGGATGTACCCTAGAAGGCTGCCTCTCCTAAGTGGGTGCTGTACAAAAAGGAGGTAAACAGGGTCCTGTCTTTTTCCTTAGCTTTTCTGTTCTTATCTTCTTTCTTCTTTTGTTCGTCTGCAGAGATAGAGTTTTTCCTTTGCTTGCACAGTGAATTAATGAAAGATTACTGAGAGTTCAGATAACCCAGGTATTTTAGACATACAAGCACCTGCATCCACAGTTCTCATCAAATTCTTCATTAAGGAAAATATCTCTGAGAGTGGGGTATGACCTTGCTCAGAGCATGCAATAGCAATATGATAAACTCTATTAAATAGAGGCTTTAGGTTCCCTCACAGTACCACATGCTCCAAAATCAGAGAGGGCACAGAGAGAAACAGCAACAAGGATTTGTTTAAGCCTAGGGCTTGCTGCTGCAGCAAGCTGTGGGATTGCCCACTCACTGCAGAAACACCAGTGAGACTCAGGTGCACACATCCTGCCCTCCTCAGGGTATCTTAAAACCCAAAGGTAGGTAGAGGTTTAAGTGTGTCTAAATTCAACATGAAATATGCTCCTCTTTCAGCCAGCCTCTCCTATTTCCATGTAGCTTCTTCCCTGTTGCCCTTTCCCTCATCCCACCCCTACCATTTGCTCTAATCTCCCTCCCACTCCCAAATCCTTGATCTTTCTCTCCCTCCTAAGGTAGGGAGCCAGGTGCCAACCATCAGACATACTCTGCTCTTGCCCCGTTGCTGTGTCTGGGTCCTCTCTGAACCTGGGCATCTTGCCCCAAGTCTGTTCCTGTTGGGATTTAGCAAATGCAGCCCCTTGATCTTTTCATATGCATTTACCAGGTTCTTACGCCTCCCCCACGGCTGCTTCTTCAAGGCTCTCGGTGTGTCTGAAGCTCTTATCAACTCCTTGGAGCAGAATACACGAACAGCACCACCAGGTCTTGAAGTCTTGTCTCACACCTCTCAGGAAATGGCTTAGCCCACCAAGTCACATCCCCCTCCTAAGCACAGGGCTAAAGTCACAAGATACTATTAGCTTCTTGTTGCCAAAACCAAAGAGAGACAGCAGTTTAATTTTCAAAGGAAAACAGATCACACATATATAGAGGGAATCAGGTCTGAACCAAGCACAGTCATCTTTCAGAGAGGGCACAACCGCTTGTCACAGTGCATTTATTTTAACCCCATGGAAGATCTGCGGACAGAGCTGTTGGGCAAGCCTGGCCCTTTACTCTGGAATCTCAAATAACTGGTGGCACTGCACTGGTCTGGGCTGCATGAGCAGCATCCTGTGCTGGGGACTGATGTCAGCAGGCTCTGACATCCTTCTGGTTCTCCAGTGCAAGGGGATCCATCACATATTTCTTACCCATTGGTACAAAAGCCCTGCAAGGGGTTCAGCCCAGCCCCTTGGTCACAGGTCACATTCAGGACACCACGGCTGCACCTCCACAGGTCACACTGTCAGGCAGAAAAGAGGGACAGCACCGCTCTCCCTTTCACTCCCCAGCCCCAGCATCCAAGCACCCACTGCCAACTGGGACAGTCTGGGGAAGCCTGGAGTGTGGCCAAGTCACACTTCTGACCTTGAAGTGAGATGCTGGCTCATTGTCTCCCAGTTGGAGGCGAATACACTTCCTGGGCTGACCAAAAAGGCAAAACTCCTCTTGTCTGTAGAGGGCTCTGGCAAGGAAGGGCTCTCAGGGGCACAGCTGAACATCCACGATGGACAGGCAGCTCAAGCCTCTCAAGAATACATCTCAAGCCATCTGCAAACTATGCCAGAGCAAGGACTATAAACAGCCCACCTGCAGAAGCTCTTCCTTGTTACAGCCACGAGGGAGAGAAAAATGACAACTGTAAATTAAAAACATGACATCACTGTGAGAGCTCAGAACTTTACCTAAAAACCTCAGTATATAGATCTTGGTGTCTGTACCTTGGGAAGACCTGATAAACCTCTAAATGCACTTGGACACTGTAAAGAGCTTTGTCACAATGAGTAGAAGCCATCAAAGGGAAATTAAGTACTCATCCAAAGATGTCATCTTAGGCATAGAGAAAAAACGTAAACCCTAAGTCTAACATGCATTAACAATTTCTACTATCAGGACCCTGCTAGAGAAGTTGCAAATTATATGGCATTTTCATGCCAGCAGAAGCTCTGAAGGAAATGCAGTTATGTGTGAAACCATACAAATGCCTCTGGTCTACAATTAATTTTATTTGTGAGATAATTATCCAAGGATTGCTTCTTCAATACAGCTCAGATTTAAGCTAAGTCTTAACAGCAAAAGGGTGATTTTGTTCTTTCTTAAACTTTCTCTAAGTTAATGAAATCAGGTTTGTGTGACCACTATTTGTTTTATTTTGGTTAGTCTCCTAATATAATACAGTCTCCTAATATAGGGAGAGGAACTTTTTACAAGGGCATGTAGATACAGGACAAGGGGGATAGCTCTAAGTGGAAAGAGGGCAGATTTAGACTGGATATTAGGAAGAAATTCTTTACTGTAGAGGTGGTGAGACACTAGCAGAGGTTGCCCAGAGAAGCTGTGGATGTCCCATCCCTGGAAGTGTTCAAGGCCAGGCTTGATGGAGCTCTGAGCAACTTGGTCTAGTGGAAGGTGTCTCTGCCAGGGGTTGCCGGTGTCTGCAGGAGGGTTAGAACTAGATGATCTTTAAGGTCCCTTCCAACCCAAACCGTTCTGTGATTCTGTGATAAGATTTAAGCCTGTTGGCCTCTTCCACTGAGGATGTAGAAATTGAGATCTCCGAGATACCAAGACTTTGCAAGTTTAGTCAGGTTGACAAGACACTGTGAAATCTGCACTACTGAAAACTTCAATCTCAGGTTTGGAGACCAGAGGATTCATGTTAAAGACAGCCACCAAAAAGAAAAACAAAACAAAACAAAACAATAACCTTTGCTGGGATGACAGAATCCCATGCAAGAGCTGTGTCCCTGAGGAGTTCTAGAAGGACCAAGGTTATGTGAGAAGCCAGAGGAGTTTGAACACATCAAAGGCTGCACTAGCAGTTACAAAGAACTGCATGGTAAAACCCATCATGTCCCATCCCCTGCAGGACTGAGCAGCAGAACTGCTCATGTGTGTTAGTTATCTAAAGGGGTGCGTTTGTTTTGTCAGCAAAGTCACAACTGGATGCCACACTGCTGCATACTCTTGCCATACATTCTGGGATGCCACCCAAGCTCCAGTTCCTCAAGTCATGTAAGGCAGGATCATTGCAACACAAGGCAGTTTGCTCTTCCCTCAGAGACAGCTCTCTCAGTTTTAGCCATCCTAATTTCAAAAAGTAAGCCACTTCTGGACTTATACCTTCTGCATCTGGGGGGAAGAAGTAAAATCCCCCTTTGTATCTAGACAGGACACAAATAAAAGCAAGTATGCAGAACAGGAAGAGAGCAAACTGATTGTCTTCCTAAATGCTTCCAGACCTTGCTTAGGTATGACTCCATGCAGATATTGGCACCTACAAGACATTGGAAACTTCCTTGTCAGACTACCAGGGACACAGCTGGATGCAAAACTACTTCTCAGGGAAAGGAAACTCCACTGAATCCAGATACAGCGCTTTTTCCTTGCTGCAGAAGGCACACTGCATTACTGCACAGGCAATTCTTTTAGGACATCAGTGGGATGACACTGTGGGAGCCGTGAAGCGTGCCAATGTTGGGAGAGAACTGGCAGAAAGAAGTAAGGAGATGTCTTTCTGCCATCCTGCTTGTCTAGGAGGAGGCAAAATCCTCCTACTCTGATCTCCACCTAACAGCATACTCCTTTACAATCAGAGCAGTCCCCCTTGCATTCCTCAATCTGAGATACCTTTTAAACCAAGCCAATACAGAAGGGTGACCACGAGGATCCCATGGAGGAAATTACTGTGTGATGCTCTGAGCGACAGGAAAGAGAAAATATGTTTCCTGGGCTATGGCCCCAGAATTGCTCTGCTTTGGATCCAGCACATACCGCTGGTAAGCAAATAAGTACTGTCACCAAGATATATCATCATGCTGGTAGAAGTAAACAGAGGTCAGCACCAAAGGTGTGCAGCCAAGCAGTGCAGCCTGACCTGCTCACAGCAGCCTCAGCCCTCACAGGTACATCTGCTAGGAAATGCAATTGTCTGCAAACAGGCAATGCAGAGCCTGAGCACGAGCCCCATACCCTGGAGCCTGTGTGTGTAAACCTGGGCTGCAAGAAAGGCACTGACTGATTTGCCCACAATTCAGTCACACAGACTTCCTATTCCACACCGCAGAGCAGTTACCCTGCACTGATGTACAACATAGATTGCAACAAAATTTACTGTGTAAAAGTTACCTTTCTTCTGCTGTAACAAAGTGGACTTTTATTCATAGTCTATAAATGTTACATCTGTATCTCCTAATGAAAGCTTTCAGGCCTAGGAAACCTCACCATTTATTTCCTCATCAGGGGAAGTGTGTCAGCTGCTGTCTCAAGACAGCCATTGGAACACCTCTGAAACCATAAACAGCAAGGGAACTGAGAAGGCTTTTGGCCTGAAGGATGTCACAGCAGTCAGAGATCAAAGAGTCAGCCCATTTCCAGATTTATGAGTTGGGAACAGGTCTATTAGCTCCCAGTACTCACTCTTTCCTCAGTATGTATTCAATATACATTGATAGTCGTCTTAATGGGAAGTCTGACACTGAAAACCACCACACTCCTGGACAGTCTGTCTCAGTTTTGCTCTCTTCTAGCTCAGCATTAGATCCAGGTGGTGGCAGTCCTGGGAGCACCCCAGATGGGATCTCCTCATTTCCCTCCTGCTCCTGGCAGTGTGCTCTCACTTGCACAGCTGTCCCAGGGGCTGCTGGTAACCCATAGGTAGGAATTCCAGATCTGGATTAAAAAAAAACCCACAGCTGCTGTTACTGTACAGTTAATTTAACTTGGATTAATTCCTTGATCACACTGTGTGAACTGACACACAGCTTTGACACATGCTCAGCTAAAGGGAAGACATCAGGATGGGGGTGAACAGTGGGGTGCCTGTGGTGTCAGCAGCTCCTTAAGCCTGGGCTGTTGCTGAAAGAAAAACACATGTATGTGTGTGAAAAAACACCTTTTCACAAAAATCTGTTTTCTTTGTCTGGTAAAATTAATCAACCTTAACCAAATCCTTGAAACTAAAGTCAATGTTACTATAAAAGGGCATAATTCAAAGCAGGATCAAATCCTTCAGAAACCTAAAGGATGTCACATCTCTATTCTTCATTACTCAGAAAAGAAACTTCTGCTATGTTTTTCAGCAAATATAATTAGATGTAAAATAGGATAAAATATTCATCATGTAAATGTATTATGAAGTAATTTCCCTTTTGGTGCCACCTGTGGCATCTTCTAAATCCGCACAGAGTCTGCAGAGTAATTTAACCCTTCTTTAATAAAAAAGTAAAATAATGCTGCCTGTGCTTTCAGGATCACCACTCACCATGTCCTTTCTCACCACTGTGCCCTCTCATTACTCCACTAATTGAGAACACTGTACAAGTCTCATGTTTCTGACTGCTGTCTGTAGACTACGGGCCATGATTTTGGGAACAATCTAGAAACTTCTGTCATGAAAGCACCTGGATTGCTGCATGTGCAAAAGCACAAATGTACAAGAGCTTTAGGAAAAAAAACTTCCAAAAGTGGCTTTTAACAATTGAACCACAATTTTCCATACAAAGACACTTTTTTTAGGAGATAGTCATGAAGAACAAAATGAGGGCAAACCATTTTTTAAGTGCCTTGGTGCTGGTCGGAGTGCACAGGCTGGGAAACAGAACTGTGTGACGAGAAGGAGTACACAGGCATTAGCAAGTGGGTGGGAAAGGCAATGTCACCCGTGTCTGCCTCTGCCCCGTCTGGCTCTGGCTCTCCAGGTGCATTTCACTTGCATCTTAAAAAGAAAGAGATGTTCTTGCAGCAGCAGGCACAGCGGGAGGCCGTACACCAGCGCACAGCTGGCAGCACAGCGCTGCAAGCAGAGCAGCCGCAGCCACGGGAAGAGATAAGTTCTGTTTGCTTTATGTCTCACACCATGCAAGATCCATCACTCGCCAAAGCAGACAGCTGCTGGAGGACACCGACCTCCATAACAGTAGATGGAGGGAGCGAACTCCATAACCCTATCAGCCCAGATGTTTTATCAGAAATAACCCAGCTGAGGGACAGTCCTATGCAGGGTGCCAGCCTCCCAACACCAACTTGTTTTACCCACGAAGGACAGATGCAAAGCTCCCTCTCCCCTCTCCCTTCTGCTGTCCACATTCCGTGCAGGGAGCCGAGGGCTGCCAGCCATCACCCACCCCGTCGGGCAGGCCTAGGGCTGGCTGCGGTGCCCGGCCACCGCCAAGTCCTCTTGGCTAAGCGAGGCAGGGGCAGCCTCGGGCGGACGCCCCGGGCCCCCAGCCCGGCAAGGCCCCGGCGCTCACCTTCCCGGCGGGGCAGTGCCGCCCCCTCGAACCCCCGCCCCCGCCGAGCCCCCCTCCCCGGCTATAAAGGGCGGGGCACGGTCCAGACCCCTGCTCGCCGCTGCCATGGCCGCGCTGCGCTTCGGGGGGTCCCCGGCGGAGCCGCCCGTCTTCCCCGCGGGCAGGTGGGCGGGGGGCGGCGGGCCCGGCCCTGCCTCGCCCGCCCTCAGGGCGCTTCCCTCGGCCGAGCCGTCGGAGGGGGCGCCGGCGGCCTCGCAGCGTCGGAAGCGGACGAGCTTCACGGCGGCGCAGCTGGAGACGCTGGAACTGGTTTTCCAGGACACCATGTACCCGGACATCTACCTGCGGGAGAAGCTGGCGGACGCCACGCAGATCCCCGAGTCCCGCATCCAGGTGAGGGGCTTCGGCCGCGCCGCTCCCGCCCCGCCGGGGCCGCCCCGCCGCCCTCACCGCCGCCCTCTCTCCCCAGGTGTGGTTCCAGAACCGCCGTGCCAAGTCCCGCCGCCAGCGGGGGCCGCCCCGCCCGGGCCCCGCCGCGCCGCCGCCGCCGCCCCGCTTCGCCGCCCTGCGCGCCCCGGAGCGGCCCCACCGCGCTCTCCCCGGGGCGGCCCGGGCCGAGGACGGCTCGGCCCCCTACGAGTGGCCGCCGGCCGCCCCCTTCCCACCCTGCCCCGGCTTCGAGGGCTTCCCGCCCGGCCAGCCCGGCGGGGCCGAGCCCGCCCCGTTCGCGGGGAGCGCCGCCGGCCCCTTCGCGCCGGCCCGCGCCTTCTGCGGGCAGTACTCGCCCGTGTCGGACGCCGAGGACACCAGCGGCTACTCCGAGTCGGGCTCGGAGTGGGAGGAGAACGCGCTCGGCGCCTTCCGCGCCCTCTGAGCGCCGCCTCGGCGGGACGCGGCCCGGCCTGGGCAGAGGGTTAACCCACAGCCCGCCCCGCCAGACCCCGTCCCGGGTGCGCTGCTCGGGCGGGCAGCAGCCACACAGCGCGCTACCTCACCCCTGCTGCTCTGCCACTGTTGCACTTTATCCGGTAGTAACTGATTCTACCTATTTATTTAAGAAAGATACGGGTCGGCTCCATCAGCTGAGGACATCTTTTTACACTGTACTTTAAAAGCTTTCTGATAGCGTGTTTTGTATTTCTATTTAACCCTCTTTAGCAAAAAAGCTAACCAAATCCACTGTGTTTAGGGGTGGGGACTGGTCGTAGAAAACAGTGGGATGGTCTGTCGGGTTTTTCGGAAAAAAAAACAATAAAGGTTTACATTTTTGCTCTGCTTGTGTGTGTTTTAGTAGGGTGTCTTACCTTGGCTGACATGGGCTAGGAAAAGTGGCAGATATCCCAGCTACAGGTTCTCTTCCCCAGTCAAGGAGAGCCACAGCTACGGTTCAAATGCCAGTGAGAGACCTCAGGGGCCTGAAGGACAGGTTAGAGACACTGCCTTAAACCTTTTCTGTCAGTAGTTGTCTTAAATCTGCTCTAAACAAACACCCCCATCCCTGAACAAAAATGCAAGTTTATGGACTAAGTGATATAAAACTCCAAATCTCAATTGCTCAGACAAAAGCCTCCAGTCTGCCACTTGAGCCAAGGCCAATGTTCAACTACAGAAAAGTAGGACTATTTTGTAAAGGTGCTTCAGCTTTGAATTCTAGTGATGCCACAGAAACTGTTCAATGATGAGTTGTGGGCTGAGAGGCTTTGCACTGAGAATGCCAAAATTAGTAGTAACAACAGCCTCTCCTGTAATTCAATTTATTGAGGAAGGATATATTACTGCATATGTATTCTGAGGATAACACCAACTCTTCTTGCCTACAAAGTGGTATCAGAGCCTACCAGAGCGAGTTGTAAGAGTACAGTTATGGAAGAGCACCTGAATGCCACGAGGTGCAAAAGCACAGGAAACATTACCCGTGTACTGGTGGCAGAAATACCCTATGTCAGGAATTAAGCTCCTGCTAGAATAAGGTTACCAATGTACAAAATCCCTCAGTGCTATCCCATAACATACCTGTGCTTGTGAGATCTGGGACAGCTGAATCCTGGCTGGACTGCAAGCTTTTAAGTCAAGTGGCATTCTCCCTCCAAAAAACACAGCTGTCCTTAAAAAAACATGAAGCAAAAACCAACCAACCTCAGGACACCACCTGTCTCCCAAGCAGACTTGGGTGCAAAAGGAGCTGCCATGTTGGGGGTCGGAAGACCCCTGAAGAAAAGCACTCACAAAAAATGAGACCATCATTTCTTGGAGGCTCAGGGTAAATTCAAGTTTACTGATTTTAAGAAATGAAAGTAACTTGTTCTGCTCCTGCAGACTTCAGTTACGGTAGTTGCAGTCAGTTCTTGAGACTTTTGCTATGCTTAGGGCACATTCAGCAAAAACAGTCATATTTGTTACTGTCACCAAAATTCAACGTTAGCTCTAACTCAGCATATTGGTACCCAAGCAGAAATGCAGCCTCTCAAAGAAGAGCTGTGTATATTCACATTGCCAGTGTTTATGGGACAAATTACATGTGAAAGCACACAGATACGCTTATCACAAATAGTGTATCTTCCTATTACCCTGCAATAATTAAAGAAACCCCACATCAACACAAAACACGCTGGAGAGCACATTTAAGAATCCACATGTAAAAAACATCATACCTATGGAATCAGACTTAAGTCTGGAGCATGCTGGTTATGCAATGTTTTTTGTGTCCACTAGGAAATAAGGTGGTCATGAAAAGCAGGTTGAGTGAATACCATTCTTGGTAGTGGTATCTTCCAGTGTCTACAACTTCCCTCTCCCTCAGTTTGGGATGCTGGTTATCAACAGGGCCAAGTTGCCTCCTAGTAGTTAGTACTGGGAAGTCCTGCTTATGGTGCATATGCTGAACTTGAGCCCCAACAGATCAGTAAGGACTTCAGAGGTGTGCACAGGGAGCAGCAGGCTGCTGCTGGAAGAGGCAGTCCTTGCTGCTGCTTTGTGTCCACATCGCCACCCATCACCCCTGGCAGTGAGTTCAGTGACACATGGGCAGAAAAACCCAACAGAAACAGTTCCTCAGCACTGTGGCTTCCCTGAACAGCAGGATAGCAGGTTTTATGAGCACCAGAAGACAAGGACAGGGGTGCAAGGGGATGGTTCCTTTTTCCCGAGTTAGCTGTAGATCAGATTAGTCCCTGTCTGACTAAACCTATGTACCTTAAATTAGGCTTTGGCACCTTTCTCTGTTTAAATGAATAGGGTGGTGGGAAAGGACACCTTTCTGTCTTCTTTACCAAACAGATGCTAACATCACAAAATAATGGGTAACATAGTTACAAAAGCAATCACAGGGACCACCGTAATGTTCGATTGCATTATGAGAGGTAAGTTTCCATGGGTAATTCAGCTAAATTACTGTTTAGCATTCTTTTGTAATATTTCTTGTAAAGTTTCAAAGTACCTTTTAAAACAGTTACTCACCTTGTCCTCATAACATTTTTCAGCAATTAACTTCTCTTAAAAAAATGACCTGAGACCATCTGCAAAAAAGTTTGCATTTTTGTGAAATATATCAACTCTCATAGCTCAATTTATTCAGTTACAAATTTCATTGAGAATAAAAGATTTATGCATTTCTCTTAATTAACAGAACAAGTTTACCTAAATATAAACTCTGCACTAAAGTTTTGCAGTGGCACAATACCAACACAGAATACAGAAGCATCTTTAAACTATACAAAATTTTTAAATTGAAAATAATCCTGTTTACATATTCTTTATACATTAACATATAAAAGACCTTATTTAATGAGGCATCTAAAAGAATCAAAAACATCTCTACAGCTATCTCTGAAAATTCAAATCTGGAAACAATTCATTACACAGAAGCTTTACAAGACTATTTAAACAAACCAATACACACTTTTTACAAGATTAACATTCCAAAAGGTTAATTCCAATTCCTAGGCAGGTTGTCACTTTTTATTTCTGTAGTTTACCTCACTGGTTATATTTCATTATAAAAATCTTCATATTTATATATGTTGGGTATTGTTGAATAACCAGTAATCTAATTTAAAAGTTGTGCAAAACAAACAAAAATTTGGAAAAACAGTATGTTTAACCAGTCATTTATATAAAATACCAACCACAGCACTTCTTTTGCCCTGTGTGGAGGGAAAAAGCCATAACCAATTTCTTTCTGGAAAGATACCAGTTACATTTTTATATTCCTTCATTAGACTCCTTCTATAAGTTACGATAAATTAAGAGCTCCAAGAAGACACTGACTGATCGACAGACCTGCCCAACATCCTCATGTTTACAGCTTATGTTTGCTGCCCCTATCCTGCTGCTGCTGTCTTAGATCAGGGATGGTGCTACCCGAGGGCTGAACCGGCAGTTCTCAAGAGCTACACAGAGGCGTAACTTCACATAACAAAGACCTGCCATGTGGTCACTAAACGGAACCATTTCCTCTTCCTCACTTCTAACATACCAGGAGACCAACAGCAAGAGGTGCACAGAATTAATCTGAACTTTTAAAAACTAAGTTCAAATTATATGAAAGTATGTTTTCAAGTTTACTATAATAAATGCAATTCTAAGAGATTACCAGTTAGCAAAACTACTGCATGTGAATAACAAATGGAGAAATCTAATGTAATGCTGGCCAGTAATGCTGGTTTTCTTAAGAAGCGGATATAATAGATTCAAAAGGGTCCTTTCTGAGAGATTTTCTTTTCCCTTATCTTCTGGCAGTTAGGGTATTTGGTGAAGCCTGTAGAAAGGAAGGTTTTCCAGAACTACTTGCTGTACACTTGAGAGGAAGTTTTCAGTCTCTGTTGGTGTTATTAGCTGCAAAAGCATGTAAATTTCCCATCTGGCTCAGACCACTCTGAATATGTGCAACATGGATCTCAACGTTATTCTGAAAACAACTGTAGGAAGAAAAGAAGAAGGAAATAAATAAAAGTGTTAAACCCCACGTTTAAGAGTTGTGTCTGAATATTTCTACAGTGAACATCAAGATGTGAACACAGCCAATATAAAAATTCAGATGAACTGGAGAGCAGTAGAAACAAATGCAACCTGACAGAGAAATACGTGAAAACAGCATTTGCACAAACCACTGCATGAAATCAAGAGTTACTGACTTGGGTACTTTAAATAAGGCTTTAACATGACTACAGTTAGTGAAATTAAAATATTATGAAGACATGCTAAAATCCCCAAAATAAGTACAATGAAACGGAAACACCATCACCTTCTTCGCTGGTTAATCAACCTTTAGTTGAATCCATTCCAATGTGTAATTTGCAGTGTTGATCGTAGAGAAGCATCATTAATGGTTGGGGTTTGTTTTTATTTTTACTAATGGAAAATGCTATAAAGCAGCATTTCTCAATAATTTTTTTGAAATAAAAGGCTATCTATCTTTGGGAAAAAAATTAAAAATTTAAAGACTCATGTGCAGCCTCCTGTTTAAATGCAGCAATACAAGTAATGAGAGTATAAGAAAATACTTAGCACTTAGGTATATTTTCTAAGTGATGTAATTTAGCAGCATTTTAATTATTTAAAAAATGCTGGTCATAAATTGCTGGAGCCTGCAGTGTACTCCAGACAAGTATCAACACATTCTTGCTATTTTTCATAATGCCTCCTCAGGCACCTGCTTGTGAGAACTGTTGAAAAATGGCCCATCAAGACTAGATGGGCTTTTCATCTGGCACAATATGGCTGTTCTTCTCTTTCTCAGCTTAAAATCTTGCTAAGGGAAACTGGTCAGAACCTTCAATTGTCTCATGTGCCAGCCTGTGGTATTTACAGACAAGAGGCTGAGTATGCTAAAAGAACACTGAAATTGTACTGTTCTGTGGTTTAAAGAACTTGTATTACTGGTGGGATTTCAAAATCTGAAAAGTGTTCTAAAATAACTTTTTAGTTGACATTAACGACTAAAGAACAAGAAAGTCTAGTTATTGCTGCACCAATTTAGCACTTTTTTACTTCTTTTTTAAACAGGTTACTTTACTGATAGGTTCAAGCAGAAAACTGCTCATTTCACATACCCTGTAAGAAGCCCTCTTTCAGATGATACCCCTCCCTGTTAAGTAAAAGTTACCAGATTAAACCCCTGAATTATAATCAAACGTTCACCTCTAAAATACAGTAAGAACTGCCTGCTGGCACAAAGTGTGTAATTAAGAATTAAATATTCAAAAAGTTATACCTGATATTTGAGGAGTCTATTGAATTCTTAATGTCATTTAATGAATCTGTTAGTGATTTAAATTCAAAGGAATTCAGATCACCTCCTTCTGCTAGACACTGTAGGGGAAGAAAACAAAAATGTTCTCACAGTTCAGCACAAAGAAACTGGTAGAGCTTTAATACTATGTATTTTATGGGAGATGCTATTTTTGCTATACAGCAAACACTGTACCTTGATTTGCAGTAATATTGCTGTAAGCCTAGAGATAAGATCAGTTAAATTTTCACTCTCAACACAAAGTTGTCCTGTCGATGAGGTATTTGCTTGCCTGACGACCTCCTGAGCTTCTTCTTCGCACCTACGCCGCAGATCCGTGGGCTGGTCAGCAGGCTGGAGGCCCTGGTCAGGAGCAAGCTGCGTAGATGTGACAGAGAGAAATTAAGAATAAAAAGTAAGGAATTAAAAATCCCCTTTGCATTTGGTGGATGTGTGAAATGAAATTATTTCAAAGAAGCTTCACGGGTTTATAATACACAGTATTTTTATTTCACGTTTGAGTATTTAAAAACAGGCCACTGGTATCAGCAAAAGTGTCTGTCGCTCAGACAAAGGTAGAGACAGAGAAGGAATCCAACACAGCTACTAATAGTGTCATTTCAAAGTGACCCCCAGCTATGCTCTATTCCAAGGAGTTCAGTTTTCTACTTAGATTGAGCAAAACCAACAAGTACATACAGATTCCAGTAAAATCTTACCTCATAACAATACTGTTGAACTTTATGCAAAACTTTATTTAAGTCTTTGTTGAGTTGTTCTAGATCTAGAACAATAGTTGCATATCTCCTCTGAAACTCAATGCTTATTGGCATGGAATAGGATTTCTGTGGAAAACACAAAGCACATTAAAGTTAACGCAGTACTGAACATTTATAGATTTGGAACTCATCAAAGGGAATTCCCACTGGAAAATAATACTGAGATATTTGAAATCCCAGTGTTTAATAGAAAAATATTAACATACAAAATATTAAAATGCAGTATTACTATTTATAATTCTAAGTGACAAATGTGTAGGTGACAACCACACTTTTATTCTCTTCTTAAAAGTGCTATGATAATCTATGGTGGTAAATGCTACAGAAGATGACTGTGGTCTGACCTGCTTATTTCTCCAATAGCTGGGCATGACTTCTCTCTACTGGTTCAGCAGAAAACTATCCTGTCAGCAAGGGAACAGTATAGGACAATGTGGCCTCGACCACCTCTGCTGCAGGATGGCAGGCACATTTGGCTAGTAAGTTAGTGGTCACTTGAGGATGACTCAGTGCTACACACCTTCTGTTACAGCTAACAGTTCTGCCAAAAGAGAGAGTTACTACAGCTTATATACATAAGTATTTTGTAAGCAAGATTTCCCATAAAAAGAATAAACTACAGAATACAGTACTTTTTTTCTTATATTCTTTTCAGAATATAGCTTGATGTTGTTTGGGTGATATTTATGAAATTGAAACAAAACATACAATACATTACAAAATTTCTTCCAAAAAATGGCCTCTTGCAAGATGAGATGGATGTACTCCCAGCCACAAGTCTGAGCTACAGGTACCTCACACAATCAAACCTCTAGCTATAGCTTTTACAGCACAGGATAAACTAAACTGCAAAGCCAAGAGCCTTCATCAGGAGGATCCTTGCCAAAAACTCAAAATCGAGGTTTCAGTTATCAGTTCAGTTTGAAGTTAAACAATCACTGAAACAACCTCCAGGGATTTACAAGTCTGAATACCAAATAATGGGGCTTTAAACTAACACCATAATTTCAGAATTCACTGGAAACTAGCATAAATTTGACACACTGTCTGCAGCTCTGGAACATAGGATAAAAATTTTATGTTTCAGACCTCCAGTGACCAGCTTCCCTAGAGCAGACTACTCCAGGTTAGCTGTGAAAGCTGCAGATAGTTGTGAATTCCCTATCAGGAAAGGCCAAGGGCATTCTATCCTAGTGATGGTGAAAGGAATGTTTCTCAGCACCAGCACTGTTTCTGATCCAAGATCTGGAAACAGGGACAAACAGCTGAACCGTCAGACAAAAGATGGATGGCTTTCAGTGGAAGCAGGTAACACCTCTGTCTGTCACATCTAGATGCTTCTCTGAAACAACCAGCATTAGCTTTACCTCGTCTTTATTGGAGATCGAGTGAAAAAATGAACTATCCATCCTTTTTATTCGTATTTGTTTATCCAAATGTTTACTGTTTTATGTACATGGTAATTTGTTTATAGCCTGCAACCCTGACTTGTACAGTGATGTCAAAACAATGAAATAGAAAATGTGCAGTTTTATGCATTAATAGCCCCTCTGAAGGCATCCCATGAGTCTTGTACATTTATTATTATTGCCAAATAATAATGGACTACATTCAGTACCTGTTCTAATTTTGGTCAGTTCCATTTATTTCTATATTGAAACAGTCATTAAAAAAAAAAGTCTTAATAAAAGGATTTTAAACCAAACAGTGGTTTTACTCTAACAATTCATCAAATCACAATTGTGTGAATTATTATCAAAGTCTGACAATTAAAGTGTACACCTGAATGAACTCAAAGGATTTGATTTTATTCACTTTCAGGTATGCTATTGATGTTGAAGTGTATTTGGGCCAGAAAAAGATTCTTGTTCAAAGGAAATATATTTTAAAGGAGAAACAACACATATACAGTGGCACAAACGTAGATGGGATTGCTGAGGGACAAAGAAGATTAGAAGACAGGCTAAGAATATGGCCCAATAGGAAGGTATCACATCCTCTATTTTTATCAGTGCAGCCTTGAACAGTAACGGAGGTTGCTTTATGATTGTTGGTTTACGAAGGAAATAGAGCAGGGAAGAATTTCAAAAGTCCTTATTCAGGCTATAACAGACCTAAAATATATAAAATTTAACATTTGTTTCTAGATTCCCTTCTTCCCCATTGCTTTTTTGCTCTCTCAATTTTGTGGAATAAGAAGACCAAGAAAAATAACAATACAATTAATTTATGACTTAGTAACTGAAAGACATGTTAACATCTGGGTTCTTGTCAGAGGAGTGCTACTGTCATTCCTGTGATTTCCTTATCTATGGAAAAGTATCAATATCTAAGAAAAACCAAAATATTTTTTATTTTAGGAAGAGTTGGTAATTTGTCATCACAGTTACTGGTTGCAATGGTGTGTTTTAATCTTACTTCTCTTTGCATCGGCTTTAGTTACTAATACACAAAGTTACAACAGAAAACATTTGATACACGAGAAAATAATGTAGTAACTGAAATGGCAACAAGGTTCTAAAGGGCTTCATCACAGCACAAAAGAAGATAATTACAGAGACATGGGGATGGGGCAGCAGGAAGCAGAGTAACAAAATGCACACGATCATTTTAAAGGGACAAAAAGAGAAATCTTGCCACAATAAATCAAAACCTTCAACATCCAAATATTTTACATGAAAAAAAAAATCAGGTTTTTGGTTTCGAGAATTAAAAGGGACTCCTCTTCCTCTCCACAAACCTTTAGCCTTCTGTCTGTATGCTGCAGAGACAACAGCCGGAACGGGAGCTGGTAGAAGGTTGAGACTGATATCTTTCTGCTTTCAACTTGATTTATAGCCATGGGTGGTAGACGAGGCATTCTTATCATTTTGATTTACTGACTGCTGATTAGATAAAGTTAGCAAGAAAAACCATTCTGCTGCTGCTGCTGCTAATTATGCTGTAGCTGCTCTGGTACTGTAATTTTAAATGCCGGTCAAGGGCACTCAGAGCTTTACATAGAAAAATCTCTGAAATGCATAATTGTTTTGGCCAGAAAGCTACGAAAATAAACATATAACATCTGTAAAGTAATATTATGATGAATGCCTTACCAGATAAACTTGTACCCTACGTTCTCAAAGTACAGTGTTTCCTTACTTTATGTGTCAACTGACATGTGCTACCCTGATATTAACATTAATCAGTTTCTAAATGCTTTCAAAGAAGAATCATAATTGAAACTACTGACCTCTCTGACTGGTCTTTAAAAAATAAGAAAAAAATTCATGTTATAGAAAGCAATAAAATACAGATTTTATCTAGACTCTACCTCTAATTGTACCTATTTGCATCAGCTGTTAAAGCATATACTGTTTCAAGAACAGAAAAGAGAACATTCTCACCAGCTTTTCTGCTTCTGTATTCATCTCTCTCAATTGTTTGATGTGTTCCTTCTTGATCATAAGGATTTTCGATAACCTGGTCTAAAACAAAGGAACTATTTTTAGAATGAATAGGTCCTTAAGCAGTTTTGAAATGCCATAGAAATTAAAGATAAAAAACCATATGTGTTTCATAATTTAAGATTTATTTCTCAGTTGTTCATCAAGTTAAGATGCAGAAATCAAAATTAATCAGAATTAAATGATGGATTTTCTAGATATTTTTAAAGCATTTCCAAGTGCCCTAAATTGATGAGTGCTAAAATCCATCTGCTGAAATTCCCTATAGGAAGAGTAATACAATTTATGGCCAACAAGAGGCTAAGGAATCTTCATTTTTTGGTGGGTTTTTTTCAGCCTGAAGGAGAGCAAAGGGTGTTATGGCCATGTACTACAATTAATATCACTCACCTTATCACACCTTTTTTCACACAGTTCTCAGCTGTGCCCTCTACTGAGCATCAGCCCTTTGTGTAAACTCCTGCAGTAAAACCTGGTATAGAGACTGGGTCTGTTTTATACAGAACAACTCTGGGCTTTCCATTTCTTTCTCTCATAATGGGAATACCCTGTTTCCCCTGCCCTTGGTACCTAGTAGGCTGAAGTGGAAATCACTGGGAGGGCTCTCAAACACACACATCACTCCTAGAACTATTCACACTTGAGGGCCCTGAGAGAAATCCTCGCTCCACTACAACCAGCAACAGTTTTATTACTGATGTAAACAGAGCCAAGATTTCAGGTTTCATAAATTCCAAAGGGGTTAAACCGCATCCTAGTAGTAAAACACATGACTGGGAAAAATAGGAACCTCTAGGTCAACATGTATCTGACTCACATATAATCCCTTTTGTTGATTTTCAAGTCCAGTCTTAACATAGTCAGGTTGCTTGCCCTCACAAGTTGTAATAGAAAATTGTTCCAGGACCTCTTTCAGCTGTTGAGGAATATTCTGGGAATTTCCATGCTAAATGCATTCTTTTTCACTTCATAGCAATTTGTTCCAGATTGCCAAACAGCCAAAGCTGTTTTTCAGCTAAATATAGTTCTCACTCCTTATATTTATCCCTGTTTATTCAGAGACAATAAAAGCATCTCTTCTCCACTGCTCTTCCACTAGACTAATTGCAACACAATCCTTTCCAGACTCCACTCCCATACAAAGCTCTTCATCTCCTGAATTTTTGTGGCCCTTTCTGTATCTTTTTATCCATTCACTGTCAACTTTCCTGGGTGGGAGCACAGGAAGCCTGTACCAGTATTCTAAATGACACACCTGTAAACTAAATCTGTAAAATGGCATTTCTACCACAAATATTTTGCCAGATGCATCTGATGAACTGATGACAAGCCACGGTCAGAGTCAGAAGCAATACTGCATGGTTGTCACCCTCCCAATTACAGCTGCTCATTTCTGTCCTTGTGCTGTCCCCCAATGTCTGAGCTGAGCTACCACCTGCATTTTTTGCACTTTGAATTTTGCATAAAGAACCCAATCATGGGACCGATAATGACAAACCAATAAATTTAGAAAAAGGCAAGAAAGGTTTAAAATTGTTACTTGTGAGATGGATTATCTCTCTGAATAAGTTTCTAACACACCACACAAGTGCTCATGTTGCCAATAAAACACCTGGGAGGAAGGAAAGCACTGCTCACCATCTGCCACTGCTGCCAAAAGTTACTTGTCAAGCTTTGCTGTTGTCACCCTCCAGTAATTGCCTAGCACATTTTCTCCTTCATGAAGTTGCTGAGTCCCCAAATTAAGCAGAATAAATTCTTTGCTCCCCAAATTTGCAAGGCATTTGATGGTTAACTTCTACTTTGAGGTCCAGACATACTCAAGGATGCACAGCCCTAGTTGCCCAGCTGATGAGCTTGGATTTTATATCATACTCATCCTATTCCCAGATATACTCCAGTAATCAAGATAATCTGATTCTTTCTACAAGAAACTCTGACCTTTCACTGTATCTATCATGTCCACCAACTTTCTCTCAGAGGTACATTTTATTAATTAGACCTCCACTTTCATTTGCCAGTGTCATCTCTGAATGCTTTCTGTCTATCCCTATTTTCCTTGAGAAATTCTTCTACTACAGCTCTGTTTTCAGCATAACTCATCCTGTTTACTCTTGTAAGTAAAGAGTACTTTATTTACTCATTAAACCAGAAACAAGTTTTTAGTACAACGTTTTTCCACATTAAGAAAGATGAAGGAACAATCCTACCAGTATGTTTAGATTTGTACTTAAGATTTCATGTTTTAGTCAGAAAACACAAGCATTTCAAAGTGAAGTGTGTGATAACTTACTATGGAATATTTTCAAAATTTTCACGAGCAGAAAACAGTCAAAAATCCAGTATCAATTTTCAGACTGTTCCTCCTGCATTTAAGATGGGAAGACCCCTCCCTCCCCCTCAGCGATCAGGCAGACACCAGGTCACTGTTCTGCCCATGCTGCATTAAAACACTCCCTCTACTGGACACGCAGCGACCCTGTAAACATCTGCTTTGTCCTAGAGTGCTTCCTTCCAAACCGAATTTTTTACCCCAAGACAAAAAAAGGAAGGAAGCAAGAAGAGGAAAAAAAAATCCCCAAACTGAAACCAAAAAAACCTCCAGCTGAGCACTTGGAGAAATATCCTCCGAATTTGCTGACTAGAATGTAAGAATGTAATCTATTGATTTTGATCTGCCCATATAGCCTAAGAAATATTTAAGGATACATTATATATTGAACTAAGCATGAAAGATTTTTTTTTCATTTTACTCTCGTTTACTGTTGAGTTTATTCTTAATATCAAAATGTTATTTTTGAGCCAATCTTCTCCTAGCACATGTCTGTCCACAGTCTGTGCTCTTCTGAACTGGTGTACAAAAATCATGGAGGAATTATTTAATTCAGGTGAAGATAAGTGTTTCCTTATCTATAGCTTGTTTGCTTGCCGAGAAATGAGTGCTGCTTTTCTTCTCCAACAGGGTAGAACATTACATGACATAAAATACTGCATTATACAGTACACGATAATGCACATGGGCAAATATTCTTTGCACAATGCCAGTGTATTTTAAATAAATGAGTCTAAACACAGTAAAATGTTTGCAGGTAGAAATAATGTCTTTTTTTTTTTTTTTTTTTTTTTGAGACCAAGTGATAGAGCTGGGAAAAATAAGACACACTTTTGGAGACCCCTGTGGTCTGAAGAGCAGCATATTTCAAAGGTTATGAACAAGTGAGAAAATTAGGAAGGGGCCAAGGGGGGAATAAAAACAAGTATTATTAACACGTCTTCAAAAGTTAATTTGGATATTACTGTAACTGTCATAAATCAACAGAAGGTCATTTAATTGCAGAAGAATTATCAGAATAAATACAAATGGACAATACCACTTACCACTTGAATAAGGAATTCTACTGGAAAGCCTCCTAGTGTTTCACTATCTGTGCCTGAAATTTTGCTTTTCCACGAAGATTGTCCTAATAAAGGATCACTGTCCTGTACAGGAAAAAAAACATTTAAAGTAATAGCTTAGTTTTAGAGGGTTTTGCTAACATTTTTATCTTGCTGAATAACCTCAGAAAATTAACCTCAAAAACTGTTGAAGGTAACAGTTTCAACATGTGTCAAAAAATCTTCAATGACTAATACTATACAAAAAAAGTAACTTACTGTAATTGGAGACTGGAGTGAAGGTGTATATGGCAATCGGGGAGGAGTCATAAAGAACCTTGAAGGCCGTTGTTTCTGTCCAAAGGCAGCAATTGGCATGGTTTCATGAGGCTCGTTACTCTGGAAGATAAGAAAAGGAAGGATATACCTCAGGTGCCAGATAAATTAATTTTACACACCATTCAAAATCTGGATGAGCCATGCCCATCTGCACCTCAACCCAACAACATAAAAAGATTAACGTGTTGCTTTTAGTCTAGGTCGGAGCTTCAAAATCCTATTCCACTGCTGGAGTTTTCAAAGTGTTCCAGCATCATATCAGATAAAGCCCGCAAGAATATTTCCCAGATTTCTACTGGCAAGTTGCAGACAAATCACAATTGAACAGGAGTTCAGTAGAGGTTCCAAACCCAGATCATGACAGGCTCTAGAGACTCTAAATTATGCAGATTCAACACTATACGATATATAAAAGAACATGAGGTCCTCCTAAAAGCAGGCAGTCTAGACCAGACTGTTTGGCAGGAACAATTCCTAGAGCTCATAAACTGGTACAAAAGCCTATGAGCCAGGAAATCATCCCAAACTGTTTGACCAAAACAACATCCTCCCAGGTAGCTTCATTAGCACAAATTTCAAAATGAAGTTCAATCAACTCCTAATAGTCGCTTGCAAATACCACAGGCCTTCTCCTGACTTTGGTAAATTAAAGAGGGCCAGGTTTTCTTGAACGTTTGCTGCAAGTCCTGCCAGGATCCCATCGCAGAATTTTCTCTGGGATCTTACACTTCATATATTTCTTCATATTGAACTCAGGCTATTATAATAGCACGTAATAGTAGGTCTAGTAAATTATTCCAGCCTAAGCCATTATGTTTTTATCAATAGGGTTATCCTGCTCTGTAAAACCATAAAGAGTAGAAGCTCATTATCCTGGAATTTCCCATGCATCTGTTATGCTTGTTTCTACTTTATGACAATACCACCTGGGTGTAATCATTTTAATTAAAGCATACCACTGCAGATTTTTTTAATTTAATTTTTTTTTTTATTACAGCTACTTTGAGAACATGTCATTAATACTTACAAGAACTTCATAGTCTGGGACTGTGTGAGTTCCAAGACCTGCCCTGTCAAAAGTCACTCTGTATGTAGCATTAAGGGTGTCCACAGCGTCTATTTGTCCCGTGAACAGACCGTCATGGACACCTCGCAAACGAGCTTAAAAACACAACAAGAAACAAAACATTATAATGTTCTGACACCATTGAGAAAAATAAACTTAATACACCTTTTGCAAGTGATCCTTCATATGCATAGTTAAAACCCACAGATTAAAAGGGGTTGGGGGGTAAAAAGCAAAAGCAAACCCAGAAAAAAACCACCGTATGCAATAGAAATGTTACACAAATTTTTTGTCAAATTTAAGTTTGCTGGTCAAATATTTTCCAAATCTAATCCTTAGCACTACACTTATATCTAAGAAACCCCCACTGTTTAATACCCAATACCTTCTGACAGACAGATTTTGCAGGCAAAAGTCAATTTCCAGATGATTTTGCATAGCACTTCTCTCTGATCACCTCCTCTGATGACTGCACACTTAGCAAAAGACAATGTGGAACCCAGCTCAAGGATACAGCTCTAGGAGAGTGGGGAGAGGCAGTGTTGTGCACTCCTGCTCTTCAGCAAGAATCAAGGGCAATGTTGTGAACACAAAAAAAGCAATGAACAGTAGTGGCCTGAGTAGGAGATGCTTATGTGAAAAGCATCTCGACCATAATCAGACAGGAGGGAGGAATTCAAGTTTTTATAAAATTAGACAAAACTTGAAGAATGTTTTTAATGATATTCCTTCCTCAGCTATATGAAGTTTTTTCAGTAAGGCAATATCACGTTTAGCATATATGTCCAACTACAATGCAGTATCAATTGTATATCTGTTTCAAAACTGGTATTTTTATATTTATGGAAAAATAAAGTTCACGTTTTATATTAGGTCAGATTTTAAACTCTTAGGCACGACTCAGTATTTTGCATCTCTCTCTCTCCACAATTTGAACAGCAGAAATAATCAACCCTACTAAGTTTGTACCTCAAAACCATATCGCTGTTTTACTAACACTAGCTAATCCTCACAAGCACCTTCTCAATGAACTAACAAAAAAGCCATACAATTTTTGATGTCCTATATTAAATTTAATTATGTGCACTAAGTGTATTATGGCTTACTAGACAATCTTTGCAAAACACTTGGCTGCTTTTTTGTTTGTTTTTAAGAAACTACCTGTAACTTTTGTTCCTATCACAAGCGGTAACGGAATTTCTTCTGGAAGATCTTTGAACTGTGAAAGATCTGCAACTTTCCGCTGCTGCAAGAGTCGTATTTTCTGCCGTTTCTGTTTTAACGCTGACCTCTCTTCCTCAAAGAATGCAGAGGAACACCTATAATACAATTAGGTAAAACTGTACTTAACTTCAGCACTGAAAACAGACATATGTGAAGGCACATCACATCAATAAGCACAGTTTACAAATCAGTGAGAGAAAATGAAAAAACATGGGGTGATGTGTTCAAGGGAAAAGAATTTCATTGAATGTGTTTAGACAGTATTACTCCCCAGAAATGTCACTCCTAAAATAAGAGTTTATTTAAAAATAATACTTATGAATGCTAGCTGTTGCATCAGTATATCCAAAGAGTACAACTTCTTAGGACTTTTTCTGCTTATAGGGATCCACCTGATGTCACAACAAAGCTAAAGCAGATTCCACATTGAATCTACTCTGGATGCCAGTTCAGTGCGTGCGAGGAGGACAGACCGTGAAATCTCTGACTGTCAACTCTTACTGGTACACAGGAGATCCCTTCCATATGTGGTTATTAGCTCAATTAAACTAACTTAGTATGAAAGGGTACCAGACTCAGCACATAAAGGGGCGCTTCTCTGTCTCATCTCCTTGCACCTGTGCAGAGTACAACTCAGCCCCAAAATCTATATAATGCAGATGAACTGTTCTGAGACTGATCGTAGTAAAAGTACAGTTTTTTTTTTGATCTTGGGTAAAATCAGATAACCTCTAGCAGTCCCCTCCCCCATTTTGGGAGGGGAGGATTGTTCTTAAAATGCAACATAAAAGATGGAAGACTCATTCCCAAAGCCCTTACTTGGTTGTACTCATTTTCACTTTTAACCCATTGAATAGGAATTATGCATGAGGGAGTTACTGAAAGCATAAAGACATTAAGGACTCAGTCCTACCTCTCATTCTATATTAAAAAAAGGTTTTTCATTCTTGTGTCAATAAAATATGTAATTTTAAAAAGGCAGACAGATGCTATTGTAGGTCTGCTTAATTGCAGAAGCAGTTATTTATCAAATAATTTATTACCTTTGTTAATTGCTTTACTGCAGTCAAATGCAATTTAAACATTTTCTGTGGAAGTCATACAGCTATATATTGATTACTGATCAATAAGAAATCCTATTTTACAAGGTTATTTTAGAAGACACTGTCAACTCCTCTGCTCGTTTCCCCTTCTACACTGCAAATTATTTTCTGATTTAAATCCCTTTAAGATCTTCCTCAGTTATCTCCCACTCAGTACTAAGCAGTCAGCTCCTATTTTCAAGTCTGCTTCTACTGGTCTCTTATTATATACTGAAACAAACATCCTTATGTTTTCTTCTGTGTACCCTTCACTGGGAGAGTTCCTGAAAGCCACCTTGCAGTGTGTATAAGAAGACTGTAAGCACTAAGCCACCAGGATCCTGGGACTGTTTTCTTTCATACTGGCCAGCAGTGTCACACGACATGCAGACATCAACTGCCTTTTATCTTATACATGTTTTCTTAGTTATAAGCTTCATAGGCCATCTGTTTTGTCCAGAGTGTCTGGTGTTAATGCAATGAGATCCTAGTCCTAAGTAAGACATGGAAAAAAATAAGCAAGGATGAACTGAAGTTGTGAGGTACTTTCGTCAGGTACACACAGTAATGCACTGCACTGAAGGTTCCTGTACCAGGCTTTCCAATCACAATCACCACAAAAGTCATCACTAGTCTTTGTATAGCCTAGAAACTACGTTGTAGATTGAGCAACCATAGGTGTGTGTCCCACTCACCAGTTCACCACTGAAGAGCAGAATGTGTTTACCTGGAATTGTGTATTGCCTACTGGTCCTCATCAGGAATTTAAAATATCTGGAAAGGGATATGGCAAAGAGAGAAAGGGATGGTGGTTGGGAGACTTATGCAGAGCTTACTTGGGTATTCTCATTTAACAATGCTATTTGCTTCATATTTACCACTGGGGAGGAACAGGTGTGAAATAACGCTCGCTGTGGGCTGTGAATATCAAGTTGCCAAATGCAGGTCAGAGCTTTTCAATTCCATTGGCAAACCACAGCAAGACAACAAAAAAGGCAAAAAAAAAGGCAACATAAACTTTAATATTAGTCCTCCTAATTACATCCAGGGGCTTGCATCAGAAACACCAGATATCACCTGATGTTCTTTGACCTGTGCTCTTAGAAATACAAATTCAAATGTTGATACTAATCACTGACCTTGGAAGGTCCCTACAACAGCAACCGCTGTTTTACTGCTAGCTCAGGTGTTCTTAACAAATCTCTGTTCCAAATGCTGTAGACTATGGATGTACAAAGTATTTGCAATGTATTTCTGGCTTTTCTTAAAGGAAACCTCCAACCCCACATTCTCCAAATGTATTTAATAAAGGTTGTCCCATCTTCACGCCATCCTATGAAAAAATGAAGACTAAAACTATGGTACAGATCAAAATTGCAAATTCGTTAATTTTCTGTAGAGACTTTCTAAGAGGTCTTCTCAGTTTTTACTTTGGTCATGAGAATCTGAACTAACAGAGGAATAATCATGTAGTGGCAGGACAAGCATATCTGAGCTTCATTCTTATCCACTGCTATTTCACAAGTCCAATTAAATTTAAACAGAGTACACAAGGCTAACTATTATCTCTTCCTTTTCTTGGATCATATCTTTCCCCACAGTCTACTGGAAGCTTACAAGCTTTGCAGGCTCTCATGATGAATACGGTTGTGCCAATCAAACACACTGTTGATATGTGATAGGACATTTAAAGTAGTAGCCAGCAAAAGAAAGTATTACAATATATTTAAAACAAAAGTTAAAAAAAAAAAAAAGAGGACAACCATGTGGACAGCTATCACAGAGACACTATTATCCTCTGTCATCAACACTGGGGATGTAAAATGTCTTAATTTTTTTTTTATCCCTCATGGGGAGATATGACATAGTATTTACCTTACCTCCATATGATGAGGACAGACAGAAGAAATTTCTAATGTCACAATAACATAAAAAAAATCTTTGCTCTAGAGGTAGATGAAAATTGTCAAAAGCCCACTCATGACATCTTAAAAATGACTCCCAGTAGGGTTTTTTTCAGTTGGTAAAGAAATAAAAAGCAAGTAGGAATGCTTATTTTATGTTGCTAAAAAGCAAGAACTTATTAAGTTTTGGTTAACAAACAATCAAACTCTTTATCCAGTCAAATACTGCTACTTCAGAATTCAGACAAAACACCTTCCTGCCCATTTAGACCTGTGGTTCCTTCATCATGAGTCTCTCTTTTTAAAGAACTAACTGTATGACAGTTAAGCAAAAAAAAAAAAACCCACAAATCAAAACAAAAAACAGTCTGCCCCATGGCAAAAACCCCACCAACAACAAAATAAAACATACCAAAAAAACCCCAAACAAACCAAAAAAACCTCAACCAAACCAAACCAAAAAAACCAATCAACCAAGAAAACCAACCAACCAATCAACAAAAACTCAACATCAGAAGGAAGTTTTCAACCCAGTCATGTCAGATGTGGCTTTGAGCAATCTGATCTAGTGGAAGGTGTCCCTTCCCATGACACTTCCTGCCCCCAACCCTCGTTGGAACTACATGATCTTTAAGATCCCTTCCAGCGCAAACCATTCTAAGTTTCTATGAAGTTTTATCAATGATCCAACAGACTGCTGAATGAGGTGAGCTGATCTTTTACAGAGGTACCCGCTTTTGGCAAAAGAAAATTACTTCAAAATTACTCAAATGAGTAAGTGATGATTTAACCTGTAAATACACCATTTCCCTCTCAGTGGGAAGAATGACAATAGAAGAATGAAAAGCTATCTCAGTTAAGCTCAAATGACATGAACATCTTTCTAAGAGAAGATATTTTAAAGTTGGCTCTGCTGCCTTCCCGTGACTGACAATTTTTACTTATGTCAAGTTGTTTATAGGTACAGAAGATGACATGGTCTTCATCGGGCAAAATATAATCTGATTCAGTACAGTGATCTATGAAATTGATTCAGTGCTTTAGTGTTTGCATTTACAGAAATAAAAGGCTGGTTTATTTATGAAACACTACTTATACATTTTTCTCCTGATCTTACATAATGACAGGGATGATTGAGTTTGGAAGGACCTCTGGAGGTCATCTGCTGCAACCTCTCCTGCAGAATCACCTACAGGAGGCTTCCCAGGACCATGCCCAGAAAGCCTTGGAGTACCTCTAAGGATGGCGATCCTACCACCTCACTTGTGCCCATCGCCTCTTGTCCTGTCTCCAGATAATGCTGAAAATAGCCTGGCCCTGTCTTCTCTATGCCTTCCCTTCAGACATCATGCACAAGATAAGATCCTCCCTTAGCCTTCTCTTCTCTAGGCTAAATTGCACAGATTCTGTGAAAAGGCTGAACTGAATCAGTGGGTTTCAGAACTAAAAAATTCTAAATTATAGTAAAAGCTATGCCCTTCAGTCAATTCTGGCTTCTTCTCTACAATGTACAGTATTTTATGGGTGACTTTATCCTCTCTCTATTTTGGTAGTCAAGCCAGAAAAAGCTGAGGATCTACAAAACAGTTTAAAAATAATAAAATCATTAAGATGAAAACTCACGCTTGTTTTCCCCATAAAGAGTTAGTCGTAGGCAGAATAAAACCTTAGTGAAAAACTGGCTGATCTTCCATGCCAGGAAGCACTGTAGCATAGAAGATACAGTAACAACTTCAACACATCCTAGCTTGGCCACTCAGTTATCTCAAGTGGGAAAAGCACATTTCAAGTACAGGCTCCTGAGAACTCCATGGACTAGACACGAACCTATAAGGAATGGGGTGGGGAAGGGCAGGGTGCTCACAAAACCTTTCAATAAAATGAGTATTTTACTACTGTTAAGCTATTGTTTTGTTTTACTACTTGAATGCAAAATTATTTTAAAAGGAACAATTCCAGTAACATCAAAACTACATGTAGTGATTTGAAAAGAAAGAAAGAAAAAGTTACCTCCGTGGTTTTCCCATTAATCTTCTGATTTTCCCCCATTCTACTCTTGTCAGTTTTCTGGTTTTCAAAGTTGGAAAAGATTCTTTCAGGCATATACAGAAGTCATTATCTCCTTCAAATAGTGGCCTGTTGAAACATAATTGCTCCTATATTAACCACACTTAGTAAACTTTTGTCACGAGATTCCAAAAAACATCCATCATAAGAAATACATTGAAAACAAATAGTATAAATTAGTTCCATACACAAGACACCCCTATTCGAAGAACAATTTTAACCTGAAATAAATTCAACTGAAAACAAAACCAGAAAGCTTCCAGGACAATTGGTCTCTTTGAGCATTATCACTGATGTTTAAAAATGCTCCTATCTCTTGTTACTAAAAGGAAACATGTATTCATCCTGCTTTGTTACATCCATAAAGGCACCAAATGAAACTTCAGGAAAGCCAATGCAGTGTGATGAGGGTACTGCAACACACTGAAGAAAACCATAAAGATATAGTGAGGTACTGAGAATAAAGGGGAGAACAATGTGATACTGAGAAATAGAAAGACTGTACCTTTTTTCATCAATTCATTCAATTGTAACCCAGATTCTCAACAGAGGGTTCCAAAATACAGGAAATTGAACCAACTTGTCATTCTCTGAAGCTACACAGGTGAGACTTTTATTGTATCATACCATGACCCCATGATGAAGCAGAGGATGAGTATTAGAGAAGTGACAGTTCAGAGAACATACCTACACAACTTATGAATTTCTCTTTGATGCTATGACCTGCCTTTGCCTCTGTTTTATGACTGCCTTTTACTTTGTAGTACCACATCCTTCTTAGGTTGAAGAGACAAGGGAGCAGCAACAGATATGCCCATCTAATAGAAGGTTAATCATTAAAGACTACGTGCAACTGAAATAGATCTCACCTGGAGAGAACAAAAGAATAACTGAATCCTAGATAAAGCCACTTTTCTCCACTCTCTGCAGGGTGCAGGGGTTTGGAAGGGAATATCCCTAAGCACAGAACAAAGAGGATCTTGGAAGCAACACTGCTTTCAAGTGAGTGTCTGGGGTGGCAGGAGAGAGGAAAAGTTCATGGAGATAAGGAGACTTGGGTAAGAATGGAAAAGAATAGTTTTGCAATAGAAGGATCTGCAGCTGTGGCATGAAGTGAAAAGGAAACCACCAAGAATGATCTATGAGGCTCAGGAAAGAAACAAGGAAGCATAAACCAGGGTTTCATTTTATCTGTATTTATTGTTGCTACCATAAGATATCTGTATAAAAAACAACTCTTTCGTTTGAGTTTTTTCTTCTTTGAGAAAGATAATCTTATTGGATTGTTTTTACCATCACTTGTCCCTAAGGAGGCAAACTGTAAACCCACAGCATCCACAAGATTGGAAGCTCTGGAAAATGTGGTGTAAGCGAGGTGCAGGTGCATCTGCTTCCAAGGACCTACGATCTCACTGTAGTATGTCCTAAGAAGTCTCTGAGTGTCTGACATCAATAGGATTTTACAGAAAACAGTCTTTTGCAGCAGCGTAGAAAGAATCCTACTGAAGCAGCTTGAATAATCTAATACCACAGAAGATAGATGTAGAGATATTATATTTCAAAAACTTACAGTAGACATGGCACTTAAATTGATTATTTCAATTTTGGATGAGACCAATTGGATTAAAATATTCGGAGACTTGTACAGTGAGCCATATTTTGTTAGCTGACAGCTCTATGATTTAAACTTTAAGTTTTTCATTACGTCTGGATCACATCACTCAAAACAACATATATCAAAGTTTTTCTTCAAAGATATGAAGTCTCTCAGTAAACAATATTATAATGTCTTACCACAGTCATATCTTACAAGTACTACAAGCTGTATTTGGTTTGTGTGGCAAGGTTTTGGTAGAGGGAGGCTGCAGGGGTGGCTTCTCCTACATCCAACAGAACCAATGCCAGTTGGCTCACAGATGGACCCACCACTGGCCAAGGTTGAACCAATCTGTGATAGTGGCAGAACCTCTGGGATAACAATTAGGAAGGGGAAAAAAACCCTGAACAATTGCAGCAGGACAGAGGAGTAAGAATATCTGAGAGAAACAGCTCTGCAGACACCAAGCCAATGTCAGTGAAAGTGGTGCTCCAGGTGCTGGAGCAGAGAAGACCGTGGTGACACAGCTGTGCCCCTGTAGATGAAGATCCACGATGGAGCCACCTGCAGCCTCTGGAGGGCCCCATGTTGGAGCAGGTGGATGCCCTAAGGAGGCTATGAACCCCTGGGAAGCCCACACTAGAGCACGTCCTGGCATGACCTGTGGACCCATGCAGAGGAGCCCACACTGGAGAAGGTTTTCTGGCAGGACTTGTGACCCTATGGAGGACCCACAGTGAAGCAGTCCATTACCGAAGGAGTGCACCTCATGGAAGGGGCCCACACTGGAGCAGTTTGTGAAGAACTGCAGCTCATGGGAAGGACCCACGTCGGAGAAATTTATCAAGGACTGTGAACCATGTGAGAGATGCCACACTGGAAGAGGAGAAGAGTGTGAAGATTCCTCCCTCAGAGCAGGAAGGAGCGGCAGAGACAGCATGTGATCAACTGACCACAACCCCCACTCCCTGTTCCCCTGTGCTTCTGGGGAATAGGAGGTAGAGAACTGGGAACAGAACTCAAGAAGAAGGAAGGAGTGTTGGGAAGGTGTTTTTAAGATTTGGTTTTACTTCTCATTATCCTATTCCGCCAAGTTAACACTGATTTTTACAAGACAGTAACTGGTGAGTGGTCTCTCCCTGTCCTTATCTCAACCTATGACCCTCCTGTTACATCTTCTCTCCCCTGTCCTCCTGAGGAGGGGAGTGATAGAGCAGCTTTGATGACCTTGTCCAGCCAAGGTCAACCCACCACACAAGCACACATTGATAATTCTCATAGAGGTTTTCAGAATTACCTGCTCAACTCAAATTCTAGTCTACTGACAGACCTAAAGTTTCACAGACAATTATTTAAGAATAAAGTAAAGTTCTCAGACTGTTGTAAAAATCGTAACTGAAAATGTCACATATTAAAATTACTACTAGAAATAAGTAAGGTTTGGTTTTTTTTTTTTTTTTCAAATAAGGAGGAAAAGCAGCACGTAAAGACTACTTCTTTCAAAGGAATTAAACTCTACGGATGATGAATTTAAAACTAACTAAAATGCACATGTATTTTTTCCACTTCTGATGAATATATGCCAAAATGTTTTTCTGTTGCTATGACTGCCTTCCCAGTTAAGGAAAACAGCTACAGCAATTGTGATTAAAATAGGAAGGAAAACCAGTAATTATTTTGTTTGTACATTCTGGAAAATAATGCTTGTTAACTCTGAAGCCATTCTTTAGAATATTAATTACTAGTATTTCATCCGTTAGTCAATCAGTGTAAATTTTAAGATTCCATTCACCAATAATGATTTTTACATTTCAGAATTTTTAGTTTTTCATGACTATGATAAATTAAAATGGTTCTTTTAAATTATTTACACCACTGTGCTAGTGCCCTTAAGGGAAAAAGTGCCAAAGATTCTGAGGCACAAATTGCAAAAACAGTCTAGGAAATACATTAGGAGATTGAAGAAGGATGCTGATATCTAGATAAAAGCTGAATAGTCACAGCCTGGAGCTCTGTTAGTGATCACAGTACAAACAAGATGATGGGGAAGAAATATCCAATATCAACATTTACCCCTTCTAGGGAAGTAGCACCTTATGAAGAAGTAGACACCTTCCTATCTCCCCTGTATAACACTGATTCAATGGTTCAAAGAAGTCTAAGTGTTCTGATAACTTCATGCTTCAGATGCTAAAAACATTATGAATAAAATCTTGTATCAGGTAGAGGCAGGTGTGACAAAGAAGAAAATTATATCCATGAAGGAAGGCTTTCCACAGATGACTTTCGAAAATTGGTAGTTCCAAAGAACTACCCAAATATGTTGCTCATGATAAAAAAGATTAAAAAAACCCAACACCAAAAAAATGAAATAATTTTCAGTAACTAATAATTTAGAATAAACTTTGGAGAACCTAACCAATACATGGAACTACACAGCTCAATTTCAGAAAATGACTTTTTTCTATACTAATAAGAGAGAATTATATAAAGCAGACATACTTATCTATATTTGAATAGAACCATTCATATATGCACCACTTGTGAGCTTTGGGAAGTTTGAGCAGGTTGCGAAGCCGTAAACCAATCTTCTGTGATACTTTCTTTTCTGGTGTTGACATTGTTGTACTAAACTTCTATGTAGGGAAAAAAAAAATGGAAACAGTTAAACACAGCCTAATATTTTTCAGTATTCAAACAATCGAGACACATTTTCTTGATACAAGTTTGCACATTAATAATTGCTACATTTTAATAGCACATACTATTTCATGACAATTTTTCTGTTGCAGATCTCTAACAACCCTTACTGCATTGAATCAGCAATGCAATTAAACAGAACAGACAGCAAACTTTAGCAGGATCAATACAATCGATGATCACTGTACAAGGCTCTTTTAACAGAAACATTTTCCAGCACTGAAAATTACATTATTGCTAACAATAGCATGGCACTAAAATACCTACAGACTTCAAAACCTTCAGGCACCACTGAACACTGTCTCAGGTGAGCATACATGATGTTGCTCAGATGCCAGCAACAGCAACTGCCTCATCTGCACTGGTGCTTCTACTCTTGTTCACTCTTCTTAAGCCGAGGATGAAGCTAGCACAGGAATGTAATTCAGCCAAAGCTTTGAGTGGAGTGTCTGCTTTTTAAAAAACTGCAAGAGAAACTAGCACGGACATAAGCAATCCAGTTTAAACTACACTTGGAAGCTATTTTATAGACTGCAGAAAAGACACTGTCTTAGATTGCATGCATAATACATAGGCCTGTGTTTAAACAAGACTACAGAAAAATAATCCTGTAATTTTGTTCCAGCAATGGTTGTCTTAACTGACAGAAAGAAAAACTTATTTGCAAAAAGCAACATCTTTTTGACACTATTAGTTTAACTGGGTCCCTATTCCAACATCAGTTGTTATTCTTCCCCAAACACTCAAAAATACTTTGGTCTTTAGTAGCAGCAATGATAGGATAAAGCATAAGGTAGGCACCTTGCTGGGTCCTGCTGCACTAGGTACAGGTTCCGTTTCTCCCACTGGAATTCCAGGAAACAAAGCCCAGTGAGACAGCAAGATCTGCGAACTACGGCAGCTGCAGTCCCTCGCAAATATTTATCCAGCAATCGTTGGATCTCCTGAACTAGGCATTTAAGCACAAACCAACTGGGTTTAGAACATTATCCAAGTCTTCCTATTCTTACAAAATCATGGTAATGAAGAGCAATGTCGTGGTCCTCCTCTATGACCAAATGGACCCAGCAAAATGGCGAGTGCTAAGCCTTCCCCATTCGACACTGCACACACAGTTCAGGAGGCAAATAAGACCAGTGTTCAAACGGTGCTTTATCAGTGAGGTGAATTCAGGCTCATAAGGTGATGGTACAGAAAAGTGATCTGGACGACAAAGGTACTACAGAGTAGATTCATTCAGACTAAGAGATGTTGCCCTGTCTAACGTGGCGAATAAAGGCTGAGAGAGATTACAGCTGTTCTTTCATGCTACATCAAGGAGGACACAATCAAGTGGAGGAGTAGCAAAACAAACTGTTTGAACTGGAGTACGTTATCATTACAGGATCCAGAAGGTATAGTGGTATAGATGGCCATAAATACACTTAGGCTACAAATCTAGAGCAAGTTCCTAACTGCAGGGATGCAGTTCTGTAGTAGCCTTCTAAATGATGTAGTGAGTGCAAAAAACCTAGTCAGCTTTTAACTGAAGGTGAATAAATTTATGTTGACTACAGGATAAGGTTTTTTGCAGGAGCATGGTGGGCAACCAGTCTGGAATCCTTTCTAGCTCTGCATGTTTATATCCAGGATCACAAAGAACAGGTACTCCCATAAACAAACTGAGGAAACCAGTTGTAAGGAAGAAAAATATTCATCTGTTTTGAATTGCAGCTTACTCCAAGCCACAGCTTTCCTCACAAGAACACTTATGAACCAAAAAAATAACTTGAAAAGCAAATCTATTCTAATTTTCAGCTAAGACAGATAGGCTTGTTCCCTTTTTTGGTAAAAATATCTCCATACATGTAGGTACCTGTGGAACCATCGCAACCTTCTGATTTCTTTTGGGTGACCTTGTGTTTATTTGTCTGTCATCTTCTTCGCAGAAGAGCCGACTCCGTTTTGAATTTCTGAAGGGCTGTATGTATCAAAATTAAGAATGAATTATAAGGAGAAAAACCTGATTTCTCTGTTCATGCACAGAATTCACAGTGAGGGAGACAAAATGCCATTTCTCTTGCCACCTATTGTTTTTTAAGGCACATGGTACACACTAAATAGTGCCTCCCAGCAGTTAGAGATCTCTGGATTGAGAGAAGGAGTTCAAGACTCCAGGTTTTCCAGTGCTAACTATAACCCATTACTATACTGTTGGCCCAGTTTCACAGAAGTATTTAGAACTTAACTCCCACTTGTTTCCATTAGAGTTAGGTGTCTAAACGCTTGTGTATCTAAGCTTACTTTGGCCATAAGTACATCTGTTTGTTCTAAATTTTGGGTCAAAACCACAGTTTATTCAAACAGTGAATTTGTTTTATATGTTCTAAGTAAAAACATTAGCTGCATATAACTTTTTGCAAGGATTTCTAATGACCCTAATAAAGTGATGTGAGTTTCTCGTGTTTTTAACTCATTGAAGGTGCCTACACTGCAAAATGTTAAGAAGCTGAAGTCTGAAGAAACTAAAGCTTGAATAAGTTATGTGAAAATATCAGAAAAGAGAAGAATTCAGAGTTTAAATTTTGCTAACTTAAATTAACTTGTGTGCTAAGATGTTACAACTCAGAGAGAATTAGAAGGCTGAGTGAAAACAAGAAACCATATTGTAAGTGTGCCATAAAAAATACGTTTAGTTATTCCTCAACGTTTAACCCTATGACAAAAAACTTGTGTCTTTAATGAGAACAAAAGAGTAACTGGCTCTTAATGCTAAGGGAAAGCAGCTTTTCCTTCCAGGACTTTGTGGCCCAGCACAGGACACAGCCACCACTGAACTGTGTCTCCTTTACAGAATCCCAAAACTGCACCCTGTGGCATTCCTTACACTTCAAACTACTTGCAAAGGTGACAAGTAAAGGCAGAACAAATGCAGATTTGACTTCTTTCAATACAGAGGGTGAAAGTGCTACAAATTTTTATGGGGTATGAAAACTGCAACACCAACAAGGTGAAGAATACTGATATAAGCCCCTCACAAGAGTCAGAAACAAAATAAATCAACAAAGTGAAATAAAACTTCACTATTAAGAAAGATACTTAATGAGTTTGTAACTAAATCATTATGATCTGGATAAAGCAAACTGTTTTACAACCCTCAACAGGAACTGCCAAATTCTATTCCAATAAACTATCCAAAACTGTGAGAATGTATCATCATTCTGGACTGTTTGTGCCTCACACAAGAGCAAAATAACAAGCCTGGCAAAGAGGCATCATCTACGTTAGCTAAATAGGTCAGGCATTTTTGGAAAGGTTTTTCAACCAACAAAACTCTGCAAAAATTGCAGCATTCAGGGAACTCAAACTACTCCATCACATCTCAGCAACGTGGGTCATTGCTAACACATCAGACTCTGCTCAAATCTTTCCCCACCTTTCTATAGAATACTGAGCTACATTCAGAGTTTGACTCCATATTTTTAATACCTACACACCTAAAGACTGACAAGGTTTTTATACAAATGTTATGGCTAGTGACTTTGGTTCCTTAGTACATGTGATAAGGCTTGTTTCTGTGAGGAGATGGGCGTTCCTGGGAAACAGCTGAAAACTGACACGAACTGCAGGAACTCAGGGCCATCTCAAAGTTCTGATCTGGCTGGAACTGCACTTTGTAGATCTTATGTTCTCCACCACAAACACATAGCAACACGTGTGCATATACCTGTGTGAGTCCCACCAAAATACACACCAGGGAGAAGATTACAGAACAAACTACATATGACAGATGTTAGTCACATCACTTAATGCACCACTAGATGCTACTCAGATATTTTGATTAGGTGCAGAGCAGGCAAGCATGACAGTTTTCAAATATGTTTCCCTTTAAATAAACAAACAGCTAAAAAAATTAATTTCAATAAAAACCAGGTGAGAGTTGGCAAGTTGGTCTCAAATACTGTAGTAGAAGGTGGTACCAGGAGTGCTGGGAATGATCTGAACAGCAATTGAGATGGTATTTCATATACTCTCCAGAGTGCAATAAAGCGAGCACACAGTGTTACACATGTAGACAAACCAGGTGCAATAAAGCTGGTGGCAAAACCAAACCAAAATCATTTAATTTTCTAAGGTAGAGGAAGTTGAGAATAGTCAAGAAAAGCTTGACTGTGATACAACAGGGAGAGAATATTTCAAAATATTTCAAGATGAGAGAGGAAAACTGTCAACCCAAACACCAGACATGTCCTTGGAAGCTGCAGGCTCATTTCATACCCCCACCTCAAGGCTGTTCTTTAATGTAAGGCCTCCTATGAGACTTCTGAGAAGACCACACACCTCACTGACATTCCTCTACCTTTATTAAAATCTGCTCCCCAGAAGGCACAATGATGGAAGTGCATCATGATGTTTCTCCTTCCTTTCCTTTATGTGTCAGTTCTCAGTCGTAATTAGAAGTGAGATATTTATTGAGATGCAAAAATAGTTGATCAGAATTGGTGATCCCTAAGCTCAAGGTGGTAGATACAGTACAAATACTTCACACAGCACTTGCTTTACAAAAAACACAGAGAAAATTATTACAAGCTGTCTTGAACAAGGTCAGCAATTTAATTTGTTCAATTATTCATTTACAAAATATGTTTGTCTCTCATATTCAAACTGTGCAGAGTGCTTGTGAAGGACATAGTTTAACACTTAGACATTATGAAACTATAAATCTCAGCCAAATTTTGCAATCCTTAAATTTCATTCACTCCATGACGGTATTTTACTAATTCTGAAGCTGCCCATTTTTACTTCTTACCATTTCCACTGCAGAACCAGCATTCTTGCTTTTCCAAATGTGCGTTTTCTGCAGAGAATTGTACTTTTCATTCCATGAACTTGATAAGCTTCCCTCTGTTGTGAAGAAAGTATGTCATTAATATATGTATACATGTGTAAGTTTCAACATAACCACTATCCAAAAGCTAGTATAACATCCACAAATAAAATATTTTTTTTTTACTTGCAACATCTTTGAATTCAATTACAATTGGATTTTAGATTTCAATATTTTCATTAAACTGTTCTGAACAATAATTAAAAAAAATCTGAAGGAGGTTTTCAGTACAAGGAGAAACATGAACAAAACATTTTTTACTTGTGACTATGTTTAGCTTTCTTGAAACCTCCTTTTCTGGAATCAGTTACTTCCACTATCAGGTTGACACACATTTAGACAGCTGTATTGTGGCTGTAACAAACCTGCAGAAGGTAAAGCTCTACAAGACCTAGTCACCTTCTGGTTCTAGAAATGTATGAAGTGGTTGCAGACCAACAAGTAAAACAATTTTTATTGCAACAAACCTATATTAGTTACAACATATTCAACAGACCATGCCTTCTTCCTTATGTAACAGAAGCCTTGTAAAACATAAAGAAGCTTCTATTATTGGGTAAACTATAAGTATTCAAAATTTGTATAAATGCTCCTGAAGACAATTTCAAATAAAAAAATATAAGCAGCAGCAGATTTTTGATTTAGCCTACAACTTGCTGACAAAGAACACAATGAAATTGTGAAATGCCTTCCTAATGTAAATTCTGTCACATGTACAGGTCTTGCTAAGAATCCTTCTCACATCTCGTCCTCAAGAGAGGAAAGATTATCCCAATCTTCTCATCAAACCTGACACCTTGGCAGCACTTATAAAGAAAAAAAACACATTTCAGGAATTGCATCCAGAAAAGCAGTGTCTAAATACACCACAACATATGTAGTTTCAACTGCCAAGGAGTATTAGTCTAGAGAACTAACAAATATCTGCAATAAACCAAATCATATTTCAACAAAAAACTTTCTTTGGTAGTATTTTCTTGCACTTTGTGAATGCAGAAACGAAGTACACCCGAAAGTCAGATTGGGTACAAGTAAATAACACATTAATTTCTTACCTTTCAAGCTCACAAGTGCTTTTGCTGAAGAACCTGCAATAGATCAAGAAGTCAACGTAAATCATCAGCTCTTTCAAGCCATACAACCTATGCAGAGTCTACATCATTCTTAATTAATTCTTAGGCAGAAAAGTGGAATTTATTAAATCTTCCACAGCTGTGAAAGTGAACCCAGTGCACCTTCCATGGCACTAAGTACAGCATTAAACGTTTACTATCAATAAATCTTGAAAGCATGTTCATGGTCTGTTTTTTTCTTTAGTTTCACATCAAGAAAACAACTTTGGATGTTAAGCACTTATATTTAACACAGCAAATTCTGAACAAGCTTTATGCCCACACTACATACCTCCATTTGGCTGCTTGCTTGCAGAAGTTACAAATACATTTTACAGCTGACAAGGAAACTAATGAACACTTTTCTTTTTTAATGATTTCTACCAATTCAAAGTTCTTCGATGCCCAAAATTTCCACAAAAGGAGTAGTTTATGCTCAGAAGGAGGAAGATGGATAGTTAGTTGCCCCCTGGTGGTACCACTTTATTCAGAAAAGCAGCAGATTCAGATCTCATAAATGCAGACAGGATCACTTGTTTGCTCAAAGTGTTCAAATGGTGTAATAAATACATCAGAATTTCACTGTTCCCCTTGCACTGCATCTCTAGGACCTCTGCAATGCTCCTGGGACAGGAAAAACAAACCTGGGCTTGACTACACTGACCATTCACGCCCTGGAATTTTCAAATCTCTCTCGAAGAAAGAGCTGTTTGAAACAGCTGCATTAGCAGAGGGGAAAGATATTTCTGCATGACAATGCAGTCACGCTTTTCCCTCAAGTCAACTTTATCTTTCCTGTTATGTTTCAGTATGGCAAACATTTTTTCCTCTCACTTTCTCCACTCCCTCTTTCGGCTTCTCTTTGAAACTGCTGTTCCAAGAACTTTCTGACTTCAAAGGTCCAGAAATTCCTTTTCTTGTGGTTGCCCTTTATCTAGCTCCTAACCCCACTAACCTCACAATGCCAGAGATACTTGCCTCTTAGAGGATCCCTTCCAGGGAATATCACAGAGCCAAAAGAAGAAATATTGTCCCTTTCTGGGGAAGTGAGCATTTTGGATTGGGTTGGACTGTTGAAGAGAATACAGGAGAAGCAATAGCAGGAAAAAAAAAAAAAAAACCAACCCTAGATTCCTTATTTCTTCATCATAGTATTTTGTTTGCTGCTATCTTATTATGCCATGTGTTAAGAAAAAGCAAACCACAAAGCAAACTTCAATTGAAAAAAGAAAGTTTCTTTTTTTTTTTTTTGAAAGATTAAAGAAGAGTTTAAGATATAAAATGGAACTAGTTTTGACTCCCTGGTGGTTTAAAGGGCCTCCACCTAAGTATCTCCCAAGATGTTCATATCTCCAGATAATACATCAAAACGAAGGTGACACACTTGGGCTATACTGTTGCCCTTCTTGCACATTTCTTTTCTGATGTATCCCCTTTGTTGGGCTGTAGACCTATCAGCCACAGGTATAGGAACATGCTTCTATGGTTATCTGATTCACAGTGAATTCAGCTCTTGAAACTAAGCTGTATGTTAAAGGTATCAGAAGATTTTTTTTTTTTAATTTCATGCTAAAAATCCAGTGCTGTACACCATGCTTGCACATGGGTACTCTGCTATCAACCAAGAATAAACAGCCCTGAACTGTAACAGTAACAACAGTAAAGAACTACTGTGTCCCCCAAATTTATATAGGGGATGGTGGGAAATGTGTGCAGAGATAAGTAATTATATGCAGTTTAAGAACATGGGAAAAGTACATGCCACTGGGGATAGAGAGTCAGGAGCAGGGTCATCAGGACTGTCCAATGAAGGAGACGCTGCCTTTCCAGAACAGATCACTGCTCTGAAAGATAAACTATATTTGTAAGACCAAACATACAGTCATTTCCCTCTTTTTCTCACTATCTTCCTCATGTGAATCAAGTTCAATCAATTCAGTCCAGGCTATGTCAACAATGCAAAAGAAAACATGCAGCAAAGCTTTGTTTGGGGGTGGTGTCAATCTCACAGCTGAAGTGCCTGAGATGCTTCGCTAACCCTCAGATGCTTCACCTGTGAGGCTGACGCTGGGCCAGCAGAGCAGGGCATGAGACCCCTGGCATCTGAAACAATATGTGAAGAGGTGATAACACAGAAGGTTATGTGCCACCTTAGAGCTTTATAAGATTACCACTCCAAAACAGCTTTAGTTGCCAAGGAGTTTTCCACATGTGATAGTTAATCTTCAACAGACATCAACAGACATGCTAGAACAGGGCTGCTCATCTGTTTTCACTTAACCTGCAATTAAAGTAATGTAACCAGGGCATATCTATTTAGGAATCCAAGTGTCCAGATAAGAAATTCCTGATCTATGGAAGTTCAAAAGTTAAACTAAGCTATTTTAATGTAAGAAGGTGCAGAAAATTAACACCAACACTTCTGTAGCTTAAAGCTTTAGAATACATCTAGGACATCAAAATGACAACGGGGAGGTCCAGAAGCTTAATTTTACCTGAAAGGCTTGGAATACAGTACATCTCCCTACTTTTTCCATTTGGTTTGGCAGTACTGTACATACTACCAGGGCCACAAAACCAGCAAGTAGGATGATAATCTAAGCAATACTGTGTTACAATTAAAAAACCAATGTTTAATACAGACAGAAGCATTTCAGAAACTATAAAAATTGTGAAGTGATGCAGTTTGTTATGTTTATTAAAACTATCCAACATTTTAGTTAAAATAAAGATTACATTTATAATATCTCAGTCTTACATTAAATGCCAGTAGTCATGTATACTCCTGTTCTGAATAACAAATATATAATCACAGGCAGTCTTTTTAACCTGCATTTTAATTATAAACAGAGATTAAATTAGAATACACACACACACACACTTGAATGTAAATACATATTATGACAGTGACACATATTTCATTTCCAGAAACACTTTGAAAAACAAATGGGTGGAAAGGAAGAAATCAGGCCTATGAATCACTTTAGGGTATTACAACCAAAATCTACTTCAAGCTCCTCCTGGTTCAAACGATCTTGGAGGTGACTTTCTTAACACTGAGAGTAAAAAACCCCTCAACCTAGGGAGGAAGTACGGCCAGCTCAGCACAGCAGTGGCTCGGGAATTAGTAGGCCTGTTTTCAGTAGGCTACACTGGCACACTGTGCCAATGCAAACTGTACAAATGGCTTAGTCTTGTCTTGGTACCTTACTGAGTATTGCTTGGCCTAAGCTGTTAGTAAATTAATTACCTGAATACAGTATTCACATTTGACTAAGTGAAAAATTAGGAAAGGATTCAGAAGAGATCTAAGAAAAAAATTCCAAGATCTAAAAACATGCTTTTTTGCAAGAAAGTTAAGACACTCTAACCTTGTTCTTCCCAAAGAAGGTCAAGAGTGGCACTGATCACAAGTATCCACAAAGAAGATAATTCGGACAGCTCTACACCCTACACGAAAGGCACAACTAGACTTATTTTTTTAAAAAATTACACTGGTTAAGTTCAGGTTAGCAATGAATGCAAAGTTTAACAGATGGTACATAACTATACCAAGAAAGGGCATGTTGAGCTCCCTATAATTCAAAATCCTAAACACCAAGTCCACATACATTTTTAACAAGAAAACTATAGCTAAAAAGGAAGCATGGAACTGGTGCACAGAAATTCCAAACAAGTATCATAGCATGCTTAATGAAGAATCTAAGATGATTATAATGGCCTTTCCTGGCCATTATAAACCCCCCAACGATTCTGTAAAATATGTGCACCACAGATGTGGTGCAATAAAAATAACTCTGCTAGATTATGAGGTATTAAATAGTATGATAACAGGAAGCTCATCAGTAAGTAAGAGTCAGGAACAAGTATATTTATGTGTTTTATAACGCTTGCAAGAAGTGTTTTTCAGGAAGTCCATGTAAAACCAAATTGGGGGGGAAAAAAAAAATCAACATTAAAATAATCCCAGCTTTGCCAGGCCTTGTGAGATTAGGGCCCTGTTTTCACACTTGGCTAGTCAGAAACCAGTGGCTTCAGCAGCAGCCAGCGTGGGTTCCTGAGGATGGACAGCTCCTCCAGTCCTGAACCACTGCTCCCTCCGAGCACACACAGTCACCAGGAATCCTTCCTCCAGCCCCAGCCTCCTTCTCCCAGTACAGGGGAGGACAAACAGAGCATTGCAATGAAGAGAACTTAAAAAAACCCTCTTCTAACTGCTCTAGAAGCCTTCTGAACAGATTATAACCAGATCTCTGATATTTTGCCCTCCAAAACGTATTTCTGATGTGGACATAGGCTTTGAGGCACGGAAGAAAAGCAGAAAAGCTTTTACCTTTTTCAAAGATTAAAGTCAGGTTTAAGTTTAAAAACAAGTACCTATTGCTGTTCATTTGAAAACACCATAACTGAACAACAGAGGAGTTCAACCACAATTCAATATGGGCAGTTGCAGATGCCCTGATGTAATTTTCAGTACTACCATGAAGCAAAGCAGCTTAAATACGGCTTCTCAACTGCTGATCTTAAAATCTAAACAGGAACACAGACAAACACATTACATTTTTGAAAACGTTTTCATATTTTTTAATAAGGAACTTGTAACAATTATTATAATTTTGATAATAAATGTTACAAGTAACCACAGGGATGTTCCATAGCTACTGATTTTACTAATGTGTGGGGACAAAGGGGCATATCTAAATCAATACAGAAAATTCTAGGATCCTGATAAGCAATTACATAATGTAAAGCCTTTCCTCTCCAGATCATTATGCTACTTTGTCTAAATTTGCACAGGTGAGCAGTTATTTTAACACTGATGGCATGACTACCTCAAAAACCTATGTAATTAAACTACACTGACAGCACTAAAAATGGTGTGACAGAGGAAACTCACAGAGAAGAAGGGAAAAACATGAGTCTTTATTATAGACTGAGTCATTAACCCTCCAAGAGATCATTCATCTACACAAGCACAGCACAAGCTGTTTCAAAAAAGGAAGCATCTCAAATGATTGGGCACTATAAGGATAGCTTATTCAGGAAAACTTAGAAAATAAAAAGCACACATCAGAGGGAAAAGGGGCTTTGGGGAGCTTTTAAAGCTTCCCTGAAAGTTTGTGTTTGTTGAAGAGGTAAATAAATGAATAATAACTTTTTGCTTCAAGCATGAGTCAGTATTTCCCTCACCTTATGACTCCACTAATACACTGACATATGTGTATTTCCAAATCCTGATTTAACAACTGGATGGAAGTAAATTTTTCAGCCACGCAAACCCTTCTACAGGACTTGTGCAGACGATAACCACAATACCAAAGCCCTCTTTTTGAAACACTGTGTTCTCATAAGGGACAATATGTTGATACCATGGTAACATACAATTTTAAAGGTATGCAGCACAAATAATCCTGTAAAGTATTAGTTGTGGGTGCTATATAGGAGCCACAAAACTAACCTGGAACCTTCTCCCAAATGCTGTGATCTCACACAGTTCTGCTGTCTTTTTGTCAAACATCCAGAGCACAGCAGTGCTAGGCTCATGGCCCCTTGGGACTGGAAAACCAAAGCAGTAAGAGGGTGTGCCATATCCTTCCTGCAGCTATCCAGGAATGCATCAGAACGTAGCCAGAGCACCTGGTTATGTAGGGGCAGGGTATGAACCACAGCATAATGTTGTGCTGGGGGTAAAGACAACAACTTCTGCATGAAGTGCCGCTCTTATGCTGCAGCCCCTGCCCATGGGATAAACGGCCATGCAGAAAGATCCTTATCCACTTCCCTTCTCTCCTAAAACACAAACCCCTAGAAACAGTAATCTCTTAGCAATACGTGGTATTTGGCAATATCCTACTGTTTGCAGTATTTGTACTGCAAAAGTTGAACACTTTGACACCCATCACCTCTGCAGTCTGGCTCCTTCCTCTGATTCACCCGTCAATCGCTGGTGTTTGCCCACACGCAGCGCAGACACGTTGTGCTCTGATGGTTCACTGCTGGCCCCGTGCTCCTGATCTCTGAGCTGGCTAAGAATCCTTTCACTTCTGTCAAAAATCTCACTTTTATAGAGCCGATTCCAGGTATCCTCCTCCCTCTACCAGCTCGTGCCAAAGGACACACCACGACGCAGCTTTGCCTGTGCTGTGCCTGCAGAGCTCTGCCTCCACTGGGACCAGGACAATCTTCCAGTCACATCTGCTTTATCAGAGCCCCCCCTCAGCTCCACTGCGTGAACTTTATAACCAAGTAATCCACAAATAAGATCGCTATTACGAGGAGGAAGAGATGGGGCAACATTATGTACACTCCAATACAATCAACTGTTTCCCTCTTCTGACACAGAGAGAAAAAGCCATCTGGTTTGCAGCAGTAAGGCTGCCCACCAATTACCTCCGCTGAAAAGTTACCAGGAGATAAGAACAGGGGAAAAAAAACGCATTGACTAAAATTAGTCACTCGTTGGGCACCAACCCAACAGTCTACAGAATCAAATTTTGTCTTCAAAATATGAACCCAGTTATTAGTATTGGAAGTACTTCTGCAATTGAGGCTTTTAATATTGTGGAATTTTTCAGGTAGAGGATTTGCCACCGATTTGTTCTTTCTTCACAGCACTCTGTTGCATCCTGAGTTACTACATCCCTCCTCCTTGGCAGCCCTACTAAGAAAAGGCCTCAACTACAAGAAACACATATAAAAATATGCACTGCCATCTTCATTTTTTATGCTGCCAGTGTGAACTTGGCAGTGTGCCTCTTACCATTTAAAAAGGTCAGAATATCAGCTTTAGAGAAGAATGGGACAACAGTAAAAGTCAAACACTTCGACACCCATCACCTCTGCAGTCTGGCAGAGACAACTGTGCATTACATTCATCTCCCTCCTCGGTTAAGGAACAGTCACCGCCCAGCTGCATTACAGAACCTGACAAGAGGGCAAGTAGGTGCTATTAAAATACTCTGGGACAAATTCCACTTCATCAGATATCCAATCTGAAAGTGAAACTGCGTGGTTCTCACCATAACAGCGAAATTTCAGTTTTCTTGTCGCTGAGTACACCGTGTTTGCTCATAATTCTTTTTACGTGAAAACTCAGTTATGGTCTACTATAAACTATGCTGGAGAAAATTCACAAGTATGATATATAAATCTGAAAGTCTGTTAGCCATGAACTATTCTAACTTTTTTAGGAACTTATTTTTACACCACTATAGAATACTTCAAAATCAATTTTGCAATGCTTACTGTTAGCATCCCAAACAAATTAAGGTACAGATTGAAGTTAGTGTTCAATCAGTCAGGACTAAGTTTACATCCTCATTTTGAGAATAGGACTGGAAATGAAAGAAGTATGTGTGGCAATAGTGTAATCTGAAAACATCCACATCACCAAAACTGGACAGAATAGGACTGGAAGCATGAGGCATTCTTTGAAACTTTCACATTCTAGCAGCTCACGACACTACAGAAAACATGAAGCTCCCTATTTGACGGAAAATATCCCCTATTTGCACCAAACTTAGGTAAATACAAACCTTAGGGTCAAGTCAACACAGCAGAAGCTTATTATCTTCACAAATACACACACTGTCTGCTTTACCTGCCAAGCGGAGACTGTACCAGTGATACTGCTGGCAAGGCTCTCCAGTACAGCCCAATCCTAAGGGAAACTGAGTCACACTGTTACAGGATCTACTATAGGTGAAGCAACAGACCTGTCAAATCTTCCTGGTGCCACTATAGGCAGAGACAAAAAAGTTATTTTTCATACTTCATGTTAACTTCTTGAAACGTGCAGTGGATAATGGGTGGAACAGTAACTTAAACACTGTTCATTCTAGAAAAGAAGGAAACTTCATTCAATAATCAACAAACTGCTGCTAATTACTAACTGTGGTCTTCTCAACTGGCCCTTGACTTGTATGCTGTACCACATTTACACTAAGCTGAGAGTGTCAGTTCTATCCTAATTTATCATGATGCTTCATAAATCTGTTCTGTTAACACAATGACACCAGCCACATGGGCACACTAACCAATTTTATTCCTGATAGTTGCTGGAGTTGTAACAAAGACACATACAGAGTAACCAGAAGGAAGATTTCCACTCTGAGTCACCCCCCTCTGAAAATCTTTGGATATGGATAAAGTTGGTATGTTCATGAACTTGCATGGTGATCCACAGAACAGTATCACCAAAAATTTGTCTACCCTGTTGTGTGCAGTTATTGAAGCTACAAATGCCCTAGTTTTCGCTTGGTATGAGTTGACCGTTTGTAAGAGTACATGTCAAGGTAGCGCATATACACATTTTACAGTGAATAATTTCCTCTTCTGTAACACTTAAGTGCCTTGTGCATGAATCCATATATGCAGCAACACATCTGGTTTTCACCTACACTAAGTTTTTATCTAATCCTCATGCTCGTTGAAAACAACATCCACACAAACCCTATGGAGGTGACAGAATCAATTAGGTTGGAAAACACCTCTGAGATCATCGAGTCCAACCTATGACTGAACACCACCATGTCAACTAGACCACGGCACCAAGTACCAAGTCCAGCATTTCCTTATACACCTCCAGAGATGGTGACTCCATCACCTTCCTGGGCAGCCCATTGTAGTGTCCAATCACCTCTTCAGTGAAGAAATTTCTCATAGTGTCCAACCTAAACCTCCCCTTGCACAGCTTGAGACAGTTGTCCTCTCTATCCTGTCGCTGGCTACCTGGGAGAAGAGACCGACTCCCACCTTGCCACCTTTCAGGTAGTTGTAGAGAACAATAAGGACTCCCCTGAGCCTCCTCTTCTCCAGGCTAAACACCCCCAGCTCTCTCAGCAGCTCCTCACAGAACTTGTGCTCCAGACCCTTCACCAGCTTTGCTGCCCTTCTCTGGACCTGCTCCAGCACTTCCATATCCTTCGTGAATTGAGGGGCCCAGAACCAGACACAGCACTCGAGGTGCAGATGTACAGATCTGCACCTATGAAAACAAGTGCCTATATACGGTCTCTTGCTATACAGCCAGCTTTTATGTGCTGACACACAACACAGGCTCTCCGAGTTCTTCCCTGCACATTTATCGGTGACCCCCAAACGCATGCCCTGACCCCCCGGCCCGCGGAGCCGCTCGCACCGTGCCCAGCACGGGCTATGAACACACGAGCCCTCCTTGCCCCCGAGGGCGACAGCAGGGGCAGGGGCGGGGGTCGCTCGCCCCTTCCCCGGGGCAGGACGCCCCTTCCCCCGCAGTGCCGCGACCCCCGCGGGCAGGGCGGGCTGTCACCGCGCCCCGCCCGGCTCCCGCTGCCCGCCCCGCACGCCCGGCAGGTGCCGCCCGGGCGGGGCGGGAGGCCCAGCCCCGGCACTCCCGGGGGCAGCGGGGGTCGCACCCTCGGGACGGAGCTCCCCGCCCGCCGCCCGGGCCGGGGCCTCGCCCGGGAGGGGCGGCGGCGGCGGCGGGGGGGCCGGGCCGGCCCGGTTGCCAGGGAGGAGGCTCGGGCTCCGGCCCCGCACGGCGCCCGCGAAGGAGAGGTGGGCAGGAGGAGGGCGGTCGGGCGGCGGGGGCGCGGCGCGGGCGTCCCGGCGGGGCACGGGGCGGCGGGAGCAGGGCTCGGTCCTACTCACTCTCGTCGGGCAGCTGATCCAGCTCCGCCATCTTGAACGAGCCGCGCCGCTTTTTCAAAGGCTGCCTGGCGCGGGAGCATTCTGGGGAGGAGACGGGGCCAGGCGCGCGGCGGGCGCGCGCGCGGGGCGGGGCGGGAGCGGGGCGGGCGGTGTGAGGAAAGGGCGGCGGGTGCCGCTCGTCCCGCGGCCCCAGCCCGGCGGTGCCTGGTGGGCAGGAAAGGGGAACTGAGGGGGAGACGGGGGAAAGGGGCACAGCGCTTGTCACAGGAACCGTGCTTTTACCCCTCTCCCCCCCGGGCCGCCTGGAGCCTGGCGGGAGTATCGTAGTTAAGGAGTTGGAACGGACCTTAAAGATCACCTGACCCCAGCCCCTCCTGCCATGGGCAAGGAGGGGCATCATCCGCTAGACCGGATTTCTCAGAGCCCCATCGAACCCGGCTTGAACGTTTCCAGGAATTGGGCATCCACAATCTCTCGGAGGAGCCTGTGCTAGTGTGTGTCGCCACCCTCACAGTAAAGAATTTCTTCCTAATATCTAATCTAAATTTCCCCTTTCAGTTTGTACCCATTACTCCTTGTCCTGTCACTAGAGTTCCTGACGAAGAGTCTCTCCAGCTTCCCTGTAGGCCCCCTTCAGATACTGGAAGGCCGCTACGAGGTCTTCACACCACCTTCTCTTCTCCAGGCTGAACAGCACCAACTTTCTTGTGGCCCTCCTCTGGACTTGCACCAGCAATTCCATGTTGGTCTTATGATGAAGGATGAAGGGGAATGGGTGACTGGCAGTTCAGGGAGGGTGGGGAGGTAGGCTGTCACGAAGGGTCACCCCGAAGTAGCCACGTTATCCACAGATCTTTAAGCAGTCCCTGTGTTATATCCATCTTCCTTCATTAATAACCTTTTGCTGAACTCTGCCTGTTTTCCTTGCCTCTGCTTTTCATAAACAACTGCAAAGGTGAGGCTCCGGGTGGAGTAAGGGATAACAAACCCAGCACAGCCAGCCCTGGCCCTGCCGTCACGGTCTGTGTCGCTCTTCCTCCTGGGAGGCAGCTGAAACGCTCACTGAGCCCAAGGCCTGAAGGTCAAGGTCTCACTTGTTCTCACCCAGTGCCAGGGAAAGCCAACAAACCCCTGACCGTGGGTGGCTGTTGCCCAACAAGCTCCTTGTCTTGGCCTGCCTTCTTATCTCACCTCTGAAAGCTTCCTTTGAGCAGTAGTAATGTTTTTTTTGTGCAACCTCCTTAGATCTCTGCACCAGAGTGAATTTTAAAGCTTATCCATCAAAAAATATAAACATGGAGATACTATCATGAACCACAAGTGCCTTAAATGGACCAGATTCTTCAGATTTGTTCAGCTTTGACAATAGTACCTATTATTACTTATACCAACCAAATTTCCTTTTTTTAAAATATATGAAAATGCAAATTGAGCTTCAAAATAAATTAACGGTACAACTTAGTGTCAAGGCTAAGTCTCTGTCACATCTTAAACATATTGCCAACAGCACAATGGTGTAATGTAAAATGGATGCTATGCCTGTTTGCACCTCTATAAAAGCACCTAAGCGAAGCCAAATATTCTACAAAACATAAAAAATGTGTATCTTGAGACAAGGAATAGAGTTTAATTTGTGTTTTTAATTTGCTAACGAACTCACTCTGGCAGGCTGAGAGGGGCAGGATATAGGTCATGTTACTAAACAACTTAAAATACATAAATAAATAAAATCCATTGTGCTCAAGAGGGAAAATGCGAGTTTCTAAGCGAAGAAACAAATTTAGTAAAATCCTTTAAAAATTCCCCGGGCTTTCCATGTACATTGTAGCAGAGTTAAAAAAAAAAAAAAAAAATAAAATAAAAAAAAAGACAAAGCCTAGCTTGCATTTCAGCCCCTTTTTCAGGTCATTCTGAAAGGCTGTTAAAACAGCCTTCCCCTCCCTTAGCCCCCAAAGGGCTTAAGACACTTCAGTGAGAGCTTTACATACTGCACAGCTCAAAAGAAAGCTACTACACCAGACAGATGCAAAGCAGTGTAGGCATAAAACTAATGGAAATAGTACCAAAAAGCGACAAAAATAATCTATTTCAAACACAAAAACCCCCAAAATATTAAACCCTTTACAATTTTCCCCTTTAATAAAACACCTCCACCACCCAAAAGGCCTGACATGGACCAGACCTTCCAGCTTCAGCTAAACAATAACATGTTAACAACAGTAATATTTTTCTGTATTTCAGCTATGCCTGCCTTGTTCCAAAGATTGTATGTTAATGCTCAGCCAGGAGTGGCGACACTGAGACTTCCACAGTTGACAGAGGACACTGATCACCAGCAGGTTTTTACTGCTGTGCTTTGTAAACCTTGTCATCAGGTCTGGCTGGGCTGAAGGCAGCGTTGCCCAGCGCCACCCCGATGCTAGAGCTTTCACTGAGGCAAGGGATTTTCAGGGGAGGGATGGAAAGTTTTCTACAACACAATCACATTTTGCAACAGTCCTCAAGAGCCTGAATTTCTAAAAGGGAAAGGAAAAAGGAAACCAAAAAACCGAATGCCTTTCAGGGCATCTTTGTAGATGGTGATAAAACCAGAAAACAGATTAAAAAGCTAAAAGAGATTTTCCCTTGCCCCAAATACCTCCTGCTGATCAGCTTAAAATTACCAGGTGTGATGGCTGAATTCAGCTTTCAACAGCATGATGCTGGGTATTACTCCATTTCATTCCAACAGCTGCATTTGGAAAATATTTAACAGAAGCTATTGCCATTCATTGTGCTGAAAGGGCAACAACCTACACTGTATTATGATTCCTGCTTTAAAAGACCTTTTACATCTTGGCCTTCAATAAATGCTGCAGTATCTCTATGTTCTGGTTTTTAATTTTTCACTTGCAGGCCATTTCTAAGTCACACAAACGCGACCTTGCTTGCAAAGCCCCACCAGGGCCATTTGACAGTGTGCACACAAATACACCATGTTTTCAGTACAGCCTTCTACCATCCTGGCAAATTTGTGGTCTGCACTTGGGTGACATGGAAATGACACAGCTCTTCTGACAAACAGGCAGGGTGACCAAAAACACTTGAGCTCCTTGCCCACAACCTGCCATTAGGTGCTGCTGACTCACCTGCTTAGCACAGCTGGAGGGAGATCTTTAAACTGGCTTCACTGATGCCATTTGCTTTCACCGTGGGTCACGCTGGGCAACTGCTCCTAATGGTGTGCGCCAAAATGCTGCAGAAAGCACTTCCACACTCCCATTTCCCCTTAATTGCTGCAGATGATATTAAGACATGGGTTACATCACCTACTAACCAAGGCATTCAAAGTCTTGTCAGCACAGAGCAGGTAGTGCTGCATCCTGGGGTCAGGAGACAGATACTAGGGTGTCATTTTCTCATCTGCCCTAGGCAGGCCCTGGCAATAGGAACAAAAGCACAGACAGCTGGCAGAAGAGTGTGCATTTTAGTCACTGAGGCACCTTCTTGTGAAGTCTGAGTCCTGCTGCATTAATCATGTTATGAAATTAGATGAGGGGGTGGGGGAAGCAGTAGTTTCCCCATTTGGTTGTTGGGAAGCCATTCCTTCTTGCCTTCAGACTGTACCTGTGTATCTCACTTTCTGTGGAAGGGACCCGCAATGCCTACAGGTCTGCAAGGTACCTTCACACTGGAACAAATGAAACTCACCACAGCAACTCACCGTGGCATCTGCATTTCTTCTCATCGGTGCTGCTGCATCTCCAAAATTACCATTTCTGGAGAAGCAGCCTGGCATTAATTTAAAAGTAAAAGCACACGCAAGCTCTTGTTCAGATGCATGTACTCCACAACACTGGAGACTATTTTTCTGTGGGCATAACAGAAGGAGTGTGAGTATAATGGACTAAGTTAGGGGCTTCACCACATATATAAAAGCAAATTAAGCAAAACACTGAGTGGGATATAAATTGGCTACTAACACTTCAGTAGACAATTATGTCATTGTGTCCCCAGAATTCATAAAGGGAGGTCTGTAACAGTCTTCCAGAAAGAAAGCTGAAGCAGAGACCTCTATAGTTACAAACACTGCATGCCTCATTTAAGAACAGGAGTACAACTCTTTATGGTATTGAGAAAGTTTGATGTGCCCAGAGGTCTCTTTCATATCAAAATTATTTGTTTGGGATTTTTCCCCCCACTTCTCTCTAATTCAAAACCAAAGGGGGGTGAGGACAGAATGTCATCATTTTATGACTAAAATACCAGGCTGGGTGACTTATGCTCTTTTTTTTTTTTCTCAAAATCTTCTTTCCTGCATGAGCTCAGACAAGTCACAAAGAATTTACACTGACTACCAGTCAGTAAGTCTAGGTTGGCTTCCTTCAATTAACTGCATTCATATAAACTGCATGGACTATCTTAATGTTTGTGAGCCACTGTACAACAGATCCTCCAGCTATGCTAAATAATGATAAAAAGGTTAAACGTTTATAAGTTGCTACTTTTGGTAGTTTAATATTTAGATCAGAAGCCATTCCTTAACATGCCTTCCCTGAAAAAAGAAGAGGATGTCATGGGACCTAATGTCTTGACAAGTCCTTCAAGTGCTCTTGACAGAAATGGGACTACCCACTCATCCAGCTCCACTCAGTGCATGTACTCCAAAAGCAATGCCTTCAGTGGTTGTCACTATGCTGCTCTTCTCAGCCTGGCCCTGGGGACAGGCTCCTTGTATGCTGGTTCCAGCAGCACCAGTGCCTGCTTTCAGGAGAGCAGATCCTACTCTGTTGTTGGACAAACTGGCAGGAGAAGCAGTACCTGAATTCACATTAAGATTTCACTGCAGGACAGCCACAGCAGAGCTCTCCTACAGACCCCAAAGGGCAACCTGCTGCCTCTTCAGAAAGCCCTGTCCCTATGTATCTTGCCGTGCCGTACTTGCAAGGTTGGAGACAGCTTGGGATGTACTTGCTTGTGCTGCATAACTGAGTGCTACACACACAGCCTAAAGCACTCCTTGTGATGCTTGGGTTGGAGCAAAAGGGAACTTTGAGCCAACCAGTTCTCATGTTCTCCTTCAGAGACTGACAAAATCATACTTAAGTGACTGGCCTGAAGTTTTTTTTGGAAGCAAACCACGGATTAGCCACTGGTTAAGCTACTGAAGAGCCAGAAGACACGGACCAGTCTCTTTACTTCCTCTCAAAATCCATTAGCAGCAATCTCAATCAATTCTTTTCTATTGAGCTATCCTCAAACCATACGACTTGCACATTTCCTTCTTTCTCTGACAGCACCTTTGTTTTCCATCTATCTCTCCACATCCTCCTCTCCTTCAGGGGATCCTGGAAAGATCTGCACCATTAGCAACCACTTTGGATTTGAACTCCTTTTTCAAAAGGCACTGGGACCTGATCATATTTTAGGAAACATATGCTGTTTCCACAGAGGTTATTAAAGACTGAAGCCACAGCTGTCAGAGTGAGTTTGAACTGTCCCCTTCGTAGGAATTACCCAACTCTCCCCTCAGGGAAATCAGTAATTTTTGAAGAGCTGATGTTGCTCTATAGTTAAGTACTCTCATATTGCTCAATGACTTACTGAAAGTGAGAAGTAAAAAACGTTAAACATGGGAATTATCAGTTTATATTGCTGTTTCAAGACTACCCACAGCGTACCAACAGACCTCACTCTAAGTCTTGATGAATGAAGCTGGAGCCCAAATTCAACTTACGGCTTTGTCAGGACGTCTACAACAACCAACTTACATCATATTAAAGGTAGGTATTTAAAGGAGGTTTATTTGGGCTAATACTAAATTCAAACAGCCACAAGCTCATTTTCCATGTTTACCACACCAACTGTTGACAAATGAAGTCTCAGCAGAAAGTTCAAATTTTCATTTCACCATGACTTCCTGAAATGTGACTACAGATTTCAATATTTGCCACTTGATCTTTGAGAGAGATATCATGTTTAGGAACATTCTACAAAATACATTTAAATCATGACTCAAAACCAAAACAATTTGGAAGTTTTGAAACATAAAGCTGTTAGTATGAAATTAGCTTTTATTTTTTTTTTTTACCTCAAAATAAATGCACATTTATCGTTTATTCAAATGAAAACTGAGAAAGTGTATCTTAAACAAAGGGGAACCCTAACAGAGCAAATATCACAAACATTGTCAAATGCCTTCTCCTGCTGTTGCCCAGCTCTGTTTGGCTAAAAACATCAGCTTAATTTATTTTTCTTTTTTCTTTGCCAGTTTGGTCAATTAAAAGAAACACTTGAAAGCACCAAAATTAGAAGTGGTATAAAACAAAACCAGGTACTCGTGCCCATCAGAATTCACGTCCATGTATTGCCACACTTTTATATAAAACTTTCACTAAGTGTTGTACTAAATGGGATTTAGTAACCTCTTCTGCAGTTTAGCTCTTGATATCTTGGTAAGAGAAGTCAATGCATAAGCATGTCAGAAGTCAACGCTATAGTGTAACTACAGTATAACTCTAACAGGGCTTCTAAACACTGTTCACCAGAGTGATGTTTTATAGTTGAATTTCAGTTTCAGCAGGTACTTCAGATTTACCTGAGCAACATCATACACAATATATCTGGGAAGAGCGTTAAGGAATAATTACAGTAATTGATATTAATAACACAGAAAAAAATCAAAACACAGTTGAACTTTACCTTTCAATTTACGTTACTACACAGATGCCTGTGTGATTAACCACCTCTAACAGCTCAAATCACAACATTTTAAATATGACTACCCTTTGAATCTGAAAATGTTTTATATTGTAGTTATAAACAGCAATTAACAGTCACACAGAGAACTGAGGATAGTGTAGCAGAATCCTGAGTGACAGGCAGGTGAACCGACTTAGATACTGGAACATAGTTCTTGCAGATTATTTTTTGTCAGCCAGTAACACGTATCTCTCTCGCTATCTAAACAGTAGAGCGACATAGCCTAGATGAGATCTTCAGTTACAGACCTGGCATTTACAATTATAATTGCAGCTCTATTGCTACTTTCCAGCGCAAAGTCATTAATGCCCTCTTAATTTCCCCCTAAAAAACCCAAATTGGAATCACAGAGAAGAGCTCTGCAATTGCTGGCCGTACTTGCACATTCTTATTTTTTCACAGAAAGTCCCAGCTAATCTATTTGTTTCTCAAAGCTTTAGGCCTCAAACTTACCTCTGATTCCATAGTGTAAAACAAAATGAATGCACATTATTCTACCTCAATTAGCAAATATAAGTTGTATTATAGTTTATTGTCTGACTGACCAAGATAGATACTATATTTAAGAAAACTCAAGATAAAAACAGTATTGCCCTGAGTTGTGTTGCCAAGACTGCCTGTCAAAGGAGAACAGCTCACCAAGAAAGAGGACAGTTTCTACAAACCCTGAGGTTGCATAAATGGTTTCCCTGCTTCATTGGCAGTGAAGAGTTTGACCCGGGACCTTAGACACCACTTACAGATATTCTTATGACCTCTTGTGAATGTTAAGCACACATTCATTTGGAATGAATACCCACTCAAAACCTGCAAAGGGTCTGTGGCGTGATGACATACTCCCTGAAGCAGAGAGCTGGCTCCCCCCACCCTCCTGGCCAAGCTGGCCAGCCACAGCACCAAGAGGAAGAAACCAGACTGGATTGATGTGAAACCACAGGGTGCATTCCCTTCTCCTTGTCCTGGCACATCTCTGGGCAAGACACTACTTGGCAGTGTTGCCTGACCACTACAATGCCTTCAGGTATTGAGTCCTGTTGGAGCAACAGCTATTGCTACATGCATGGGTTTCTATTTTTACAGAATGACAACTTAAGTGCAACAACTGTAAAATCACCTCCCTTGCAGAAGGGATTGTCTGCCAATTTACTCTCCAAAGTAAATCTGAAAGAAACAAAACACAGTGCCAAAACTCCTGGCCTGCCTCAGCGAGGTCCTGCTAAACTCAGCAACACTTGGACACTGCGTGCAGCCAACATAACAGCAAAGGATACTCATTATACAGGAGACAGGTATCGTTAATTCCTGTTGAGATCCCATTCCCTAGGGGAACCTCTACACCACCAAGGGTGGTAGTGGCTGTGGGATCAGGTGCAGTTTTGCCCAAGCCTAGAAAGTGAAAAAACATCAGTTACAAATCTAGAAGGCAAACACTTTGCACATAAAATTACTTAGCCAGTCAAATACTACTTCACATGTACTTTCAAATCAAGTGTAGAAGTACCTTAAAAAGAACACAAGGAATACAGTCTGTTCATTCAATTCCGCATCACCATACTTATGGTAGTTGTGCTCTGCTACATTAGAAGTGACAATTTTAGACTTTCGACTTAATTGTCTAATCTGTATGATCAAAGCTAAAACAAAGATTTATAGCTCTCATATCCCAGCTACATTAATGAAAACATGCACATTGCAGCATTTTTAGACAAGTATTACAAACCAATTCTTATTCTCTTTAAAACTTTTCAATACAAATCTGATTTGACATCCATAATAACATGAGTAGCATGTATTGAAAAAGATGCTAAATCACATTTTATTCTATTTTAGGCAACTGAGCCTCTCAAAATGAATAGTTTAAGAAAAGCCACTCATTACTGAATGTTACTGTTCTTCAGTCTCCCATCTCAGTACAGAAGGCAGTCATGATTACCATTTCTTTCCCTCGAATTAAAGAGCTAGGTCTTTTCTCTCATCTTCTTTTTCAGTGCAATATACTTTCTGCAGACAGAAGTTTAATGAGAACAGCTGTTCCATCTGAACTTTTTATTCTTAGCTTTTCCCTTCTCTCCAAGCTTCTAAGGCACTTTGAAAGCTAAACAATTATTCTTGTGATCGATCAAACCTCGCATCTTTCTTCCAAAATACATAGTATTGTTACAATGAAAGTGAGTAAGAAGTTGGAGAATGCGCTCTGTATTTTTTTCCTGTGTATTTAAAGTTTCCTCCTGAACTTCAGGCACCTTCAATCTTAACACTCCAAATGTACTAACTTCCATCTTGAAACAACACATACCCATATACTGATGCAACTATAGGGCACCATTATGCAACTTTTTAAAGGAAGTCCAGCTATGAAATGACTACAGTGCCCTTCACTATAAGCAGAGCACCACAACCCAAGTTTGCCACCAATTACAGATTACCAATGACAACTACTAATTCTCACCTTTCACACTGTGTTTTCCCTTGGGCAACTTTGTGATGTGAGAAGCATTCTTCAGCTCATACCTGGACAGCACAAAGAACACACAATAGCATTTTACATTCATCTTAAACTATACTGATGAAAAAAATCACAAATTTTTCAAGGCTTCAGTTTATGGTGAGTTAATATAAAGTCAACCTAGTCTTCTGGAACTCAACAGCCTTCCTTCTTTGTGTTGGTTACTAATTTTGATGATGTTGGTATTTTGTACAAGATTCTAGCTAGAACAGCAACAATTTCTTTTTTTCCCCCACCTAATACCTCTCATTTTAAGAAAAAACAAATCTTGTTCCTAAAGAAATAGCATGTGCTCTTTCTTTAAGCTGAAGAGAAGGTTTCCAATTTTAGCATCACCTTCTACAAGGATATATTAAGCACACTTGGCAAATACTCTTCCTAAGTTACTTACATATTTCCAAGGGCAACTTCTCCCAGTAGTACTAAACCTATGGGATCAGCTTGAGATGTGTGACAGTAGTTGGCACTCTTGGATACCATGTCTGCAAAATAGATGCCCTTCCCAAACATGTAGCCGGTCTGCAAGCAGGAAATAAATAAATAAATAAAACTGGGACAATAACACAAAGGCACCATTGAATCCACCTGGCTGGGCTCCCAGGAGAGCAAAGCTGCAACTCCAGCTCTTGTGGACACCAGTCAGCAACTCACTTGGGACACACACTGGTGTGTGAATGCTGACAGATTAACACAAGGCCCTCCCCACACAGAAATTCTCTGATTTAGGTTGTCTGACTGTGGTCATCCCCAGGCACAGGGATGCAGGCAGCCAGAGAAGCTGTTTCACATACCACAGGAGCTTCAGGCGGAGCTATCCGGAGACCCTGCGAGAGGATCCCGGCGAAGTTGGTGGTGCGGGAGCCGTGCCACAGCAGCTGGCGATTGTGAAGCTGCTTGAATGGCTTGTAACGCTGACTCTCCCCTTCACGTTCAATCCTGAAGATCTTCCATTCACGAAGGGATAGGAGAAAAAGAACAACAAAGCAAGCCAATTGTTACCTTCATGCAACTAATTGGGGCGGGGGCAGGAAATCATCCAATCTGAAATATACATTAATCTGCTATGAAAATTGATCTGAATGGTTTTTAGTATTTGTAATTTGCTGTGTCACGCCAGCAAAAAAGAGGTAGCATCGATCACATGGTTCTTCCACCTTTTCTTCTACATTTTCACGAGGCCCTGCTTTTCTGAAAAATCATTCAATGAACAAAGGCTCCATTTCAGATGATGGCTCCTCCACCTCTCCTTTGAGGCCAATTAAATTAAAATAAAAATACAAACACAAAGACACCTATTTAAGCTTAGATTCATCTCTGCCTACACTTCTGCTGTTCTGTTAAATAGGAACTTTTCTACCAAACCATCCCTTCAACAAAGGAAACTGGGCAAGCAACTCAAAAATAAAAGGAAACTATGTACAAGGCAACTAAGAAGAGTCCACCTTCACAAAGTTAAACCCCATTATAGCCCAACTTACATCCACAACTTTGAGGTCATATGCATTGTGCGTAGCAGCATGAGTATTCTTCACGTATTGTTTAATAATCTTGGCTTCTTCTGAGTCCTTGTCAACAACCTGCAGAGAGGCAAACAAGAAGTTTCATTAGCATACAAACTAAAAGGCTCTTATAACATGATGACATCCACCTTACACTTGCAGCTGCTCAGTTTAAGCCTCCTTTACTGTTTAGGTGGAAATACATTCCCAGCTAGAGAAATGTACAGATATACAGACAGCACTCAGTCACAGAGTGTCTGAGACAGGAAGGCACTGCTTGAAACTGAGATGATTTTCAACTCTACTGTTCAGAGCAGGGTAAGCTGGAGGAGGTAGCCAAGGGCTGAGTCCAGTCAGGCTTTCAACACCTCCAAGAATGGAGCCTCCACATTCTCTCTGGGAAACTTTTTCCAGTGTTTGACCACTGTCAGGGTAAACAAACAAAGAAAATCCCCAAAACCTAACACCTACTGTGCCCACTACCTCTTGTCACTGGGAGCCACTAAGAAAAGTCTGACTCTGCCTTCTTTCCTCCCTTCCCCCATCAAGTATTCATAGACATTGATAAGATATCCCTTGAGCCTTCTTTTGTCCATGTCAAAAAGGCCCAGCTCTCTCAGCATGTCCTAGTACAACACATGGCCCATTCCCCAGCCATCGCAGTGGTAATATATCTCTCCAGTTACAGTTTAGTTGATTTGTTATACTCCAAACTAACGGGACATCAGCTTATATTCACAGTCACTCGTTTCCTTTTATTTCCTTTACCTTAATATCAGTTCGAAGCTTTTCATAGTTGATGTCAATTGGGTCTTTATCTCCGTCATCATTTCCACCTCTGAGAAGGCTGTAAGCAACCTCAATGTCAAGCAAGTTGTCCAACATCTGCACTTTAGCCTGAAGAATTCAAATAGGTTTTGTTATGTTAGTTGAGCCTTCAACATGTTCAGAATGGAATAATGGAATAATATATTCCAGAATAATCTGGAATATCCCAAATTATAAAAGTATATGACACTCACTGACCACATGGCAACATCTAACAACACTGTCTTTTTAAATATATATACTTAAATATGTTAAAATATACACACACCTGTATACGTAACATCTCTATCTTCTAATATATTGTACATATAATTATTTACACAGATACATGCACATAAAATTATATTCTTCAGAAAAACAAGCTTATCCTCATGCTTTCATGAGGTTAAAGTAAGTTAAACTTGTTTTTCTTCAGAATATCTTCTTGTTTGTGAGGTTTTAACTTTAACCTCGTGCTCTTATGAGGTTACAGGAAGTCTTACAACCTCGCATATTCTCTGTGTAAGATGCTTGATATCAGACCTGTTGCCTGCAAAAAATGTACTGTTTCCAGTCAATACCTGAATGTATTCTAAGTTATTTAGGAGAGGTGGTTTCTTCATCCCGAAGTCATGAGGAATCAGAGTGTAGAAGCGGTTGGAGAGGTCCAAGATCTGGGATTCTGAACCATTGTCAGAAACTGCCTAGACAAGACAATAAGCACCAAAGAAAATTACCGAGTAAGACTAAGTCTCCATAGCAATAAACACACAAAAGATACTACAGGAGTAACATAGAAGCACCAATACAAATAGTGCTTAATGCTGAAACTCTCTTAGGACTAAAGAGTGCAATTCTATTTAATTGTCTTGCATGTAGTAAGTCACAGTATTTGCACAGAAATACACAGAATTTCCATGTGAGAAAGATCTAATAGGGATTATGGTTCTGGAGGGCAAAATAAAGTCTTCTGGATATGGAAGGGGTGCATATCCTTGTCAAGGCTTTCTATACCTATGCTTTGTCAGGGAGCCTATGACAAAAAAATGGGTTATACGATGGTACACTTTTGCCAGTTGTTCAGGCAATACTATGTAGAGACTCCGGAATGGTTCAGATCGATGTGTAAACACAATAACGTTATCAAATCAGACCCTTTCCTGTGTCAACTTAACCTTTATGCTCATCCTCTAACAGAATTCTCTGGGGTAGAAACACCAGCTCACTACTAGAACAAGACACTGGCTTCATTTGCTCAACTGCCATTCATGTCTGGCTCAGCCTAAAGTCTGTGCTACCAAACAGTGAAAGACACAAGTACTGCCCAAACTCGTAGAACAGTGAAGAGAACTACCTGGCTACCCATAGAAGCCACATTCTCTTCCCCAGAAAGAGGGAAAGAAAGCACAGATTTTTATATACACAAGTCAGCATTCACCCCACTCTGAGCCCAGAACAAATTCTGAATTCCTCTTTTGTTCTATCATCTTTCATGCTCACCTGCTGAACCTCATTCAGGATGGAGTATGCACTCTGGATCTGTCGTTTGCTCAGTTTTCCCAAAGGCATCTTCTGCAGGTCAATCTGATGAAGATATAAATGATTAAAACCAAATCTCACTACATTTAAACCACTGCAGCATTCCCTCTCAGGTTTCTAGGGAAACTAATCTCTCTATGTTAGTAGGACTGACCCCTCAAAGAATAGAAATATTTTAGACTCTGTGGACTGAGGAATTATGTCAGAAGGACACACCATTGAGAAAACATCCTACAACCAAAGGAATACTTAGCAGTAGGAAGCTAGGCACACATGCTAGGGCAGTGCCAAAGTAGGGTATTAAGTGTCTGCACCTGGTGTCAGATGCATTCCTCAATCACTTCAGTAACCACACATTTCAGGCTGTCAAAGAACCAAACTGAATGAAGGAATTCTTGTTCATAAGACATCTGTGTCTCTAGGTACAACCCAGACAGCCTCTTTTAACTTTACAATTATCAAGGGTCAAACGCAAAGGAGTTACAAGGTGCTTCATATTCATTCATGAAAAATGAACCAAAAAACTCCAGCAAAGCCAAAAATGATGTCTTGGTTGCCTGCATTTGCCCACTGATTCAACTCAGATGTTGGTTTTCTTTGTGTACTGATGGATCTTGGGAGAGTTTTGAAAATCCTTCATTGTTAAGAACCATCTGAATACAAAAACATTCAACAAAAATCAAGTCCAATGGAGTCTCTTAGAAAGATCATACATCCACTCTTTGGACTCTTGACAGTACTCAAGATACACTCTGCAGGTCAAACTAGCTTTTACTTAACTCAATGGGATTAAGATTTAGCTCATGGACAGAAGATCCTATGAGATCATGACTGTCACATACCATCTGGCTAAGTTCCACATTATTTATTCCCCATGGAGCTAGGATACCCAGCTGTATGCAAGCTGAACTTGGAAGGCTCTTTCAAGCCACAGAGATTGGTGTGAAAGAAGTTGTTTTGCATGGAGATTCCCACCCTGTACTGGGTTTAGGAGAACGTTACCTTTAGCAACAGCTAAGCGTACGTAATGGCAGATACCAAGAAAAGCCAAGATGGGCTGCAAGAGGGAAGACAGGCTTCAGAACCCATCATGTCTTGGGCACGTGAGAGGCACAAAGCCAAAATTAATAATCTAAGAAAACCCAACCTGCAATAGATTTTTAGCTCCCAGTCTCTTGGGGCAAATACCCTCTTGCTGTGTACCATCTGTACCAACTTGTATTATCTAATTATCAGCTGAAAAATTGTGCAGAACACATAAAAGTAAAATGGGCTATTTAACTTGGATGTGCAGAATAGCTGCAGACACCTATACTAACCATAAGTTATATAAATATACAAACTAACATATATAAGCACTAAAACACGAACACCTATAAAATATCCACCAATCATGTGATTTAGGAGTACAGCTCTGACAGAGACCACAAACTGCCAAAGGGCTGGAGTTTGCATCTCCTGCAACTCATGGGAGGTAGTCAGAGCCCTGCAGAGCTAAGCTCTGATGTAAAGCTAAACTGCATCCAAAGCTTTATTGTTAGATGTGTCAAAAGAATACAGGCAAGGGGCTGGGTCTAAAGCAACAGCAGCGCTGCAGTTACCACCAGATGCACTGAGGTTAACAAGAAGAATTAGCTCCCCATCACAGATGTGTGCACCAAGACTGCCATGAGAGGCAAAGATGTTTTGCCTTCCACTCAGGCTAGGGAAGACATAGCATTTGAGTAGACTCAGCCCTCTAATAAGCCCTTTCATGTAAGGCAATGACACAGATAACTGTAACAAACTCCTGTATGCTTGGGCAGGTAAAATTCTTGAAAGATAAATTAGAGGCAGGAACATAAATGCATCAGATAAATCCACTGTCATGTAACAGAACGACTCAGAATTTGCTGCAGTTTTGGCAGAGTAAGAGTGCCTGGGTGGAACGAAATACTCAAGATCAGGCTGATTAAAGAACCAAGCAGCCATTTCTGGACAATGCACAGAAACCTCTAACTAGGAAAAATATTATTTCCTCTAATGGAACACAGCTGTTCGGCAGCATCAGTACAGGAAGATAAATCTAATAGGAAGACAGGCCCATCTGGAGTCCCAGTTCTACTACAGATCTGCAGATGGTATGAATTAACAGTTTCAACAGAGTTCTACAAAACCAAATGACATGAGATGACGATCAGTTCAGAGTCTTTAGCCAGTTACAGTTACAAAGAATTATTAATATTATACAAGACTTGGATGTAAAGCACCTCTGAAGATGCAGGAGAACACAATTAACCAAAGGTGCTACAAAACATTGGGTAAGCCATCGGAGAGCTTTCGTATAAGCTGTAGAAAACAGTGCAGACCTTTTCTGAAAGGCAGATACACAAAATACTGACATAGAGAAAAAACAGCAGCTGCTTAAACATGAAGTCTTAGGGCAGGATAACTAAGTTGGCTGAAGAAAACCAGAAATTTAGATTCAATCCAGTCTGAATGGCTGCATTAAAACAAACAGCAGGATCTCTGAACACTGGTAAAACTATGCAAGGAGAGACATATCAAGACAGAGAACAACTCTCTGAAAGCTTGTTAGAAAGACGCATCAAGAAGTATAGATGAAAGAATGACAGATGAAAATAGAGTATTATTAGAACAAATGAGAAATACAACAAAAACAATCTCAAGTTTGGCCCTGTTCAGAAGAGGATTTGGACTTTGTCAAGGCACTTAGTAAGTGTATGTATCGAACTGGCAGCATTTCTCAAGTCTGAGCTGCATCTCAATTGCATCCTAAACCAGTGGTAGTTCTGCACCCCCCTCACCCCCAAATGTGGTTCACCACTTAGAAAAAAAAGCATGTCTCCAACCTCACATCACCAGCAAACTGGTTATCTGTGCTAATATTTTAAGAGCATTCAGCAAACAGTGGTCACTGTGCATGTGTCACTGGAAAAATCCACAAACAAACAAAAAGACAGAATCATTAGTGATCCCAGGACTGGAAGACAACTTTCTCACAGGCTTGTTAAACTGAAGACACCAACAGGCAAAGAATGTATTTGTGTTTTCAGAACTGCATGTATCATAACTAAGTTACTACTTCCAGTGCTTGGCAAATTCCAGTTGGACTCTTGCCTTTATTTTAAGGCTAATCTAAAACTTACACTGACTTTTGGAAAGTATGATACACCCCAGATTGCCAAGAATTTGCAAATTCTGTCTGTGCAAGTATGGTGGTTAGAAGGGAGAAACATAAATGTGTGTAGTCACCTCAAATTCCACCATCGCTTTCTTCATGCTCTCCACATCAAAGATCATCTTAATAAGATCTTGGATTGGCTTAGCAAGTTTTGATTTGGTCCCAGCACCTACTGTCAGTTTCCTGACAGCTTCTTCATCCTGGGAGGTAAAATTAGTATCAGAATTAGCAAAATCACAAAGGATAAAAGTAACAGGCTGGCTGCCATGGCAACAACTCAAAACCAATTTAGTGTATGCATACTATGACTAGCCTGAAGTTCATGGGGAGCGTGGGACATTGCTCTGACATTTTGGAACAAAGAGGGCTTAAAAAACCACCTATTCAGTAATTTGGCAGATGTTATTTCAAGAGATAGCGCAGTAAAAAATAAACAGAAAAGTAGAACTAAGGGAATAGAAACTCTCTTTGCATCTTTGCTTCACCTCAAGCAACAGTATTAATTGCTTTTTCTGCAAGCTTTCTGCTGCACAGAGACTTTTATATGAAAAATAACTGTTTACTTTGCTACTTTTATGACAAAATAAACGTAATAACCAGTTTCACTAAGTTTTGGTAATAAAAATTGTCACAGATGTCACAGGAATCATCAATTAGCCATAATAGCATCTAGATGCCTTCTTGGAGAGAGCATTGCACAAATAAAGCACCTGTCAGGTGCTCTGGGTAACACTGTACATTGCAGCGAAACAGACACTTTGCCACTGAAATATTCAAATTTCCAGAATTCAAGCACTGAAAGATGACATCCATTACTTTGGCCACACAAAAACTCAACAGCTCAAAACCATGTTTTCTGGTAACTGCATAGCTTACTAACAGCATTAAACTATTTCATCCAAAAATAGTTTAAGTTACAGGTATGTCTTTAAATAAACACATAAACCCTCACTGGGCATGAAGAAGAGAATTCTTATTTAGCTTAGCTGTCTGAATAGCCAAATCTTACTGGCAGCAAATAATTTCTCTTTCTCAGACTGTTCAAAACATGCACTAAGCAGAGCGCTGCATAAGAGTTACTTCAGCATTTGGGAGGATTTTGGAGGCAGAAGACAGATGAGAAGTATCTATTTTAAATAAAAGAAAATCGGGTTTTCAAACAGTATGTATGTGAACTGACTGCTGAATTAGGTTCAAATTAACACCCTTGAAACTACAGAGTAAACAAGGAGAACTAAATGGACTTGGGAACTTGATAACAGAAAACTCCCCAGTTTCCCAAGAGTCTGTTTTAATGGATGGCACTCCTTGATCTACAGTTCTCTTATGTAGCACAGAGAAGATGCAATAGCTGCACTTCGTTCCTCTGGTTTGCTAAGTGTTAAGTGATCCAACAGCGAGCACAGAACAGAACAGCTATAGCAAGGCAGCTGAGCAATGCTCCACCTGGTACTGGGACATTTCACAGTTACCTGTCCATAATCTATTTCCAGTGGGTAGAATTTTTTTGGATATTTAGTGAAGTTCTTCGAATGCCAAGAATTGCCAGTCTTCTCTTCATACAAATTCAGGAAGTGTTCAACAGCATCTTCTTTTGACGGCATCTGCTCCAGCTTGTTACTCCCAATTACAGTGCCCACACGGCCCCAAGATCTGAACACCCAGTATCTAGAGAAATGAAATGTGAGAAAAGAACAGACATAAGACACTCCAGTGCTAGATCTCAGTCCAAATGAAACTGACCCTGCAACACCCACACAACTGATGTCATCAGCCCTTTGCATACCATTAATTTTATAGAAGACACTGTCTATAAGTAATTGTTGGAAGTCAACAGAAGAGTCACCACAGAGTGTATGTCCAAGAACTGGCAAGAAAAATGCCCACTGTTAACACACCAGACTTACAGCCCTAAGAACAAACGGGTGCACAGCAGGAAAAGAGAGCCTAACACCTCTTCAGTCTTCATGGTTTGCAAATACAAATATTCAGACTACTGGGACCATAAATTCAAAAAACAAAGACAATGAATCTTTAAGCCTCAAGCCCCAGAGTTCAGTATTTTAGAGAAACCAGAAGCAAATCAAGTATTTGTCTGTACTACTATCACCACCCTGGGTGAGCTTTCATGGTATTTATGGGGATACAATCCATCAACCTTTCCAGTACGTCAGGTACGAAATGCAGGCACAGAGGTCCCTCTGTGTACTGAACCACGGATCTGATACAACCATCACACACAAGAGGCAGGAACAAAAGCTTATTATGAACACGGTAAAGTGCAATAAATCTGGAGCTGAACCAGGGTTACTGACAACAGACATCAGCCACCCTGGATTTCTGTGTCACGTTGTTTGCCAGGGGCAGTTTCATTTTAAAGAACCCTCACAATTTCTTTATCTCATCAGCAGTGCAACCACTGGACAGCTCCGCCATGCACCCAATGAGACTGAAAAGCTAAACACAGCCCTGACTATTTCAGTGCATTTTGTTAAGCCTCAGGGCTTAATTCAGGACTACAATGTGGTAGAACAGCCAGAATCTGTTTTTTTTTCCCCAGGTTACAGCTCAGCAATTAAAAGGCAAGATTAAGTTGGAGTACAATGGAGAAACACCCCCCCACCTCAGGTTTTGCCAGCATCCCAAAGAAATGTCTCCATGAAGAGCAGAGATTTCTCCATGGGTGGCTTGTTGTTTAGCAGGTTTGGAGTAGTTCTTTTAGTTTTGGGGGTTTTTGTTTGGTTTGTGGTGGGTTTTTTTTAGAGTATCTCTTCAAAGACATTTCACTCATAAGTGGCTTTCAGAGATGTCAAAAATCCAGTATGTATTAGGAAAAATGTGAACAAAAGTATTTCAAGGGAAAACTGGACTCACCTGTTCTCTCTGTCATCCTCTAGCAGCTGCAATTTATAATAGGAATTGGTTCCTTTCACAATATCTACCAGTCCCAGGGTTGCACTGAAAATTTTTCCACCTTTTTCAAAGACATGAGCAGAATCCTCCAAACCTGCAGAGAAGAAACAAATTAGAACACAGAGGAGGGTTACTGTTTTAGCTCTCCTTCCTGCATTTGTGCTCATCCAAATGTTTCATGTAGTGTGATTTAACAAAAATACTGCAAAAATAGTGACCATATGCTCATTCAAAACTACCTGAAGCATGTTTTCCTTCTAATGAATTGTGAGCACACATCTTTGGTTAATTGGAGTGAACATCAATCCTAACAGGAAGGGAAAAAATTGTAATATTTGATAGAGGATGATCTAAAATCTAGTACCTAACATTACATGACTGGCTGCAGGAATTCTCAAGAGGTGCAGCTATGCAGGTGTCACATTAGCAAATGGACTGAAAAGGAAAGGCTGGCCTTGTATGCAGTGGGAATTCTCAGAACAACATCCATGCACCACAGGTTTGGAGAGTGGCATCAGTTGCTCCCTGAAAAGTCTGGGGACAGATGTTCATGCCAGACCTGTGGCCTCTGCCGACTGGGCTTTTATCCACCCCACAGAGAGATGCTCCTGAAGCTGAACAAAGTACATGCTTTAGTTTAAAAGCTCCTTCTGAAAACTCCACTAAAAAGTCCTGCAATATCCAGCTTTGGATGTCAGTCAACATCCTTCCTTTGATAGCAACAAAAAAGGTTTAAAAATTTGTGTTCCTTTTATGGAATCCCTATCCTTTCACCAAAACAACACTTTGCAAACAATCACTCCTCCTGAAGACTGTGGGTGGTGCAGGCACTGTTATCACTCACCAGAATCAGGATCTACTGCTGCTCCACCCTTCACTGTTAGCTTCATTTTCTTTTCAGACTTGCTAGGTCCTGCAGTGAAAGACAGTTAATTTTTTTCCTAGGTGAGCAACACAGTCTGACTTGAATCAACACTTAAATTTCATAATTTGCATAATTATCACCCTAAAGTGAATCAGATTACCAATATATGAGCACAATGACTTAGATGGCTTTTTTTTAACCTAGCTTTAGCAGCAGGGCCAGGAGTTAGACTCAATGATCCTTGTGGTTCCTTCCAACTTGGCATATTCTGTAACCACAAATCCCAAAATGGGATTTAAAAAACTCACAGAGTATGGGGGCTGTTCAGATTCCCTGGAGATGCTGTGAGACAGTCTGGCAATAACACACCCAACCGTATGACAGAAAGCTCCGCTTTGGAGGATACGGAGAACGGCTTCCAAAGATAAGGGAGCAGACCTGATATTTTTGTTCATGATCCAAAGGTAATAATGCAAGCTCTCTATGGCACTGGTGAGCAATGCCACCAGTGGTGGGTATTTTTCCTCCTCTGTTAGAATAATGTTATGTTCTCAATCAAACTGCAGAGACCCAGTGCTCTGGACCCTGGTATTTTCTAACTTGCTAACACCCCTTGGGGGTCATGGTAGTCTCTGTATCTTGATGCCCCAGGACCTCCCTGGAGCTGCAATATTGACCCAAACTGGCAGAGAAGCTGATGTCTTATGAGGAAGGGAAGCCTGGGCACATACAGCACTGATCTCTGAAGCAAGAATGACCTAGGGAAAACAAAAGCCAGCTTAGGAGTCAGCTTCAACTTTACTTAAAGCCAGTTTTACCCTAAGGGCTCATTATTTAAATTTATTACAAGAAAAAGGGCAGAAAACTCAAGAAGAGGGCAAGGACAGACCATACTCAGGTTCGCTTTGTGCATGCACAGAACTGAACAGGTGAACAGGCCTGTGGAGAAACAACTGCTTTGTTCATCACCTTGTTCTTCTTTGACCTTGCCAGCACTCTTCATACTTGGGGGCTTGCTGCTCTTTCCATCCACAGCCATTTCCTCATGCTCCATTTTCACCTCTGCACCCCAAGGTGAAAGTGCATGGAGAGACACAAGCTCCTGGAAGTCCTTGCTGGAGGATTTCACATCCTGAAGAAACGCCTCTGAGACCACACGGACTTTGGCCTCCTTCACTTCTTCCATCTTCTTGCTCATTTTCTCCACATCCTCTGCAGAGGCAAGGGTAGGAAAAGGGAGGAAAAAACAGCAGTGAGTAACACATTGTGAAAACACAATTCCACTATATTTCACATTCAACATGTTCTTTGGAGAGCAAAATCCCCTTCAGCTCAAATCTGCAGCTTGGACTAGAGCAGGAATACTCCTGTTTTACCTGACTGGTCCAGCTCTCGCCTTTCCAGAGCTGGGCTGGAGTTGTACAGTTCCTTGGGGACCTCCTGGCAGGTGGGAGATCTATCTCAGCAGTCAGTTTGCACCTCAACTCCAACAAGGAACAAGAACAGACCCTAACTTGCCAGCAGAGAAAACAACTGCCCTCAGGTACCACAGTCAGCTCTGTGGCTTCTCCAAGGCAAACACAGACACAGCCCCCAGCACCTCTCATCCCAACAAGGGTGGCTTGCACAGCACCACCGTCTGCACACAGATCCCAGCTCCAGCTGCCACAGACCCTACAGAGCCTTAAGGCACAACCCACAGGGTTAACCTGCTAGGCAAGTAAAGTCAAACAGCACACAGCTGTCTTTAGTTTTCCAAGCACACTAAGGCCATGTGTGCACACAAAACACTCCCCCTAATCCAAACACTGATCCCCAGACGGTTGAGGACACATGCCCTCTGTAATCTGCTCAGCTCTGTTACCAGTGCTACCAGTAACCGAGGCAGGGCTGCTCACTCTGTGTGCTGATGCACAGGGTGGCCTTGTTAGCTGTCGTGGTCATCTTTCCTCCCAGGTCCTCCACAATGCTCTTCACCTCCTCCTTGTTCTTTGACAGCTTTCCAACAACCAGGATCTTCATGTTGGTCAGTGGTTTGTCTAAGGGGTTTGGAAATAACACAACATGGTAGCAACAGGCATAGAGTTCCCCACACAACAAGCACAAAGGGACAGCATTCTCCCCACTCCATACAATCAGCCCAACTGGCAGAGGGACAAGGGGCCAAGCAGGTCCCAACTGTGCTAAGTAAGTGTGAGGAAGCTCCCCTTCCCATAGGAAAAGCAACAAAGCCCAGCAGCTGCCAACAAACAGAAGGGACAGAACACAGGGAAATGTGTAGGCATACTATTTGCCCTTTTTTTGTTTTGTTAAATAAAAAAAAAAATCAGTCTGCTTCAGCACTGTGCTACTAGAGACTGTGCTCCACTTCCCTCTTTTTTGATGCCTGCACAGCATAGGAGAAACTCACTGTCATACAAAAGCTCCTGCCTCTTCAAAAGCAGTGTTCCTACATTACAGTATATTCGAGTCTCAATCTTATAGCCAGTACAAGGCTGTACCATTGCAAACCCCATAAAAAGTCAGGAGTAAATTGGTAACCACCTGAGGCACCACCACATCGTGTTAACACTCTGCAATGAAGAGCATATTTGCACTGCTGAAGATAAATGCTATCAACTCTGATTGACCAACCGAGGGTTGTGTTTCCTCTGCTCTCCTCTCAACTCAGATTTGTTTGGTTGCCAGCAAACAAAACAACCTGGCTTTTAAATCTGGTCAAACTTTTGAGTTTACTTTCAGGGGGCACTGAGGCTGGAATCAATTGCCTAATCAGAAACAAGACCTGGGTTATTTTGTCTTCATCGCTAAAATAACATGATCTGGCTAAAATTATCTGTGCAGAATTACTCGCACCCTTTTCACCAATTAACAATAATGCCTTGCTCCCAAAACTATGGCCAGAGCTAGAAAGGCTGAATAAGAAAGAAGTCAGCGTAGATCTTAATGGACAGGCTACATCACCAAAGCATACAACTCCTCCAACATCCTACAGGGAGTTTCTGAGTCCAACCTTTTGCCAGTTTGTGGGCTGGAGACAGCACAACTATTTTGCATGAAGGGAGTCAGTGATTGGTAAAGCCAAATCTCAGTGGGTGATTTAAAAACAAACAAACAAAAAACAACCAAAACAAAACAAAAACGACACAGGAAAAAAAAATCAAACTTGCCTCTTGCCCTTAAAATGTAAAATGATGGGGAATATTTGGCATTATGCATGTCCCTGGATGTTCCCCAAGAAACCACGCAAGAAGGTACTTTGCAGCAGGTCTCCATTGGGACATGTTTTGCATTTTAAGTTTCTGATTCACTGCAAACACATCATTTTCTTACCATCAAGAAACACCCAACATGATTTGTGAGTAAACAACCAGGACCTCAAGTCCATGTCCCCAGGCAACCCATTATACCAGGGTCCACCTGTGCTAGGAAGATGAAGCACATGAGACTGTTTTTCAGCAGGAGAGCTCTGCCTGCTTGAGGACAGGAGGAGAAGAGTGTGCCTGTTCAGGGTGGCATGTTTGTCTGGCTGGGAATGGCAGCCGGAGCATCATTCCAAACTCCACCAACCCATGCCCATCCAGACACTTACCTCTGGGGGCAGACACGGTCTCTGACAAAGGAGCAGATGCAGAGGGAGGAGGTGCAGAGTTCACAGCTGCAGCATCTGGAGGGAACACCCTGTCCTGCTTCTTGCATTTAAATTTCTTCAGGTAAGGAATTTCCCGAAACTCCTGCGGGATGGAAGCACAAGCACCAACAAAAATTATTGTAAGATTTAAAGGCTAAATTGAGCGCTGGCCAAATGTCGGCATTTACTGCAAGTCTTGGAAAGGACTTCCGAGAGATTCACACCAAGGTAGGCAAAACCCCACTTTACTGACTGCAAAAACAAAGCTGGAAAAGGGTAAATGATGAGTTTTAAATCAAATCAGCAACACCTCTTTCAATTCAGTGTTACTGGAAAAAATATGATTTATTTATGCATCAGCTGCCTGCTCCTGGAGGGATGTGGCTGTGACAGGACTTCCTTGCTGTCACAGCTGCTCAACACTGCAGCACACTCTGCTCTCAGGCATCCAACACTCACTGCTGCTTATTCAATCTCCTCACAAGAGGTAACATCAGTTAAGAAACGTGCTTCAGAATGTGAAATAGGCAGTAAACACCCACCTTCGGGATCACCCAGTCTTTCCTGTTGGGAGTCTGCGTTTTAGCAACGCACTTGGTCCAGGCAGTGATGTCCCCTGAGCAATAATACGCATCGCTCTTGAACACAAACTGTCCCTTACACTGCTCACAGGGAAGCAGAGCTCCAAATGCCATCCCATCTGCTACTCGGTCCAAAATCTAAAGCAACAGAGAACAACAAAACGGGTCACGGCAGGAGGAGGCTGGAAGCCCCCGCACTGCGCTGCACACAAAAATAACTGTCAGGCTGTTGGCACGCAGACGTTTCCAGCGCATGTCACGCGTACACTAAACATAAACCACGACTCTTACCCACACTGATTGATATATGATGCCTTAGAGGCATGACACAAAGTTTCTCCAGTCACACCCTAGCTGCTCACACCCCTGGCTCATAGTCTCTCCTGTCCAGGAAGAGGGAGGTGATTCTCCCCTCCACTCCACTCTCCTGAGACCCCACGTGGAGTGCTTCCTCCAGATCTAGGGCTCCCAACATAAGAACACATGGACCTGTGGAAATGAGTCCACAGGAGGGCCACAAAAATGATCAGAGGGTTGGAGCACCTTTCCTGTAGAGACAGGCTGAGAGAGCTGGGATTGTGCAGCTTGGAGAAGACAAGGCTCAAGGGAGACCTTATAGGACCTTCCAGAATCTAAATGGGGTCTACAAGAGAGCTGCTGAGGCACTTTTTACAAGGGCCTGTAGTGGTAGGACAAGGGAGAATGGCTTCAAACTGAAAGAGGGTAGGTTTAGATTGGATATTAGGAAGAAATCTTTCACTCATCAATGGTGGTGAGGCACTGGTTGCTCAGAGAAGTTGTGGATGCTCCATCTGTGTAAGTGCTCAAGGCCAGGGTAGATGGGGCTCTGAGCAACCTGATTTAGGGAGTGACATTCCCTGCCCACGGCAGGGAGGTTAGAACTAAATGATCTTTAGAGTCCTTTCCAACCCAAACCATTCTATAATTCTGTGGTTCAGGAGAACATACCTACCACACAGCACTTGATCAGGCTGCCATGCCAGAACAGCCAAAGAGGAGATGAGCTACTGCATCTGAGCACATGAGTAGGTAGGTGGAAATGTAGGCTCAGACAAGTCCAGGTTTTCCTGCCTAGAGAGTATTTCATGACCATTTTGAGTCTAGACACTTCCCACATCCCAGCCCACACTCCTTACAAAGAGTCTTGATAAATACAAATACTTAAAGCAGTATGTGGCTGTGAAAGAGAGCAGACTTTCACACCTTACATAGACTGAAATTGACTGTTTTTAGAAAAGAAACCAGGAAAGAAGTTTTACGGTTTTTGCTTCATTTTGCATAATTGAGGAAGGCAATTTGAAGTGCCTTAAGTAACCTGCACTTAAAGAGACAGCAACAAAAAACCAAAAACCAAAACAAAACAAAAAACCCACACACACAAAAAAAAACCCCAAACCAAACCAACAAACAAACAAAACATGGACCGCTTTGAGCACAGAACAAAGGCACATCACTGAGATCAAGATGCTGAATTCAGCATCACACACCACCACACTGCCCTCCACAAGAAGCCTAACAGCAATATCACCGGGGTCCTGGGACAAAAGGACTGGGCTTTGCACCAGATTTCTTTCTTATGCATTATAGGAATGTACCTCAGATTCATGGACCTTGCAGCAATATTGGGTCAGGTCAGCTTCACTGATTCAGAGACCCAGCACACACACAGAGCAACTACAGATCAACTCACGGCATTCTCCCCTGAAGGAACCTCCTGTTTGTTGGCGATCAGCAGCTCTTTCAAGTCATTAGTGGAGCAGACCTTCCTCAGCTCATCCTTGATGCCCCAGATCAGCTCTGTCTGCTCCTGTTGACAAAACCCAGCAGCTTAGAAAGCAATCAACTTGCAAGTCCCTAAGAACACTCTTAAAACTGCAGTATGTGGACAAGTCCATGCTTGCTAAAACCATCTCACGCAGAGTGTGAGGTGAAGAGCTTCAGGAACAAGTAGCTTTACCAAAAGGCAGTCACACATTTTACCAGACACCTAGAACACATCTTTAAAGTCACATACTTCAAATTGCAGTGTCCTTACTTAGCAAGCTCTCAACAGCCTTTACAAACACCACCTAACTAGTTGACACTGGTAATAGCAGGGATGTGGCTGCATTGAGTCTTTTATCAAAATAAAAATAAAAAATGCTGATTGTCACTGTTTTTATTTTAAAGTAACTAAACATAAGATGAATTTCTACCAGATCAGTCACCGCAGCAGTGCAGAGAAGCATGCACATCCTTTTGGGATCTTCTACAAAAATTGAAAGAGCTGGAAAGCAAAGCAGCATTCTAAAATATCTCTGCATATTATTCATTGGCTACAGTCAAAAATGCAGTCTACCCTAGAAGAACTGGATAAGTGGGTTAAATGGTTTAATTTTCAGTGTTAATGATCATGCTTAATGAAATGCTGTTAAAAAAGTAAACCCAAAGTTAACCCTAAGAAGTGCTCATCCACAAAGTGGATCCACAAAGAACCTTGATCTGTCCTGAACATCTGCATTGAGCAGCAAAACCTTCAAAATGTCTCAGCTATTTTCTTTTTTTAATTAAGGTGCTGCCACACAACAAAAAGAAAACTTTTGTTCAAAGGTGGAGACACCGTTTCCTCTACAGCTCCATTAAGACTTCAATTGCAGCAAAAGCACCTTGTTAATTTTTTTTCTTGGGAACTTTCAATAAATACAAAATTCCTGAAGCTCTACTGGGAATTCTTCCCACGATATTCTAGAAAGTGAAAGGCAGAAAGCTGTGATCCATCACAGTTTTCACCCAAGAACTGAACACACCTCCCCAGAGGGTGAAAAAGATGATTTCTCATTAATGTAGAGTTGCACAACTTATCTCTGTTTAATTTTTACAGTGAGCTATTTACTGTTTCCCAAGCTCTTCTGCAACAGTGCTTGGGCTCCGAGCACCAGCCACTAAAGCGAGATGATATGGGATGGACCACAGAACCAGCCTCTCTAAGAAAAAAGGCATTTAACTTCATCTATTTAAATCCAATAAGCACAAGTCCTGGACTAGAAATACCCCTCCTGTCTCGAGAGAAAGGCAGAGGGTGAAGTGCCTTCAGCAAAGCCTTAGTGACAGGGCACCTCCTGTGCCAGGACACAAGGACCAGCTGTGTTGTAGCTGCTCCATCTGGGCACAAGGTACTGCCTTCTCCAGGTGCTACAGCTCTTCAGTTAGTGTTAGAACACTGCACTGTTCTACCAAAGCAGTTTTTAGGATGTGACCAGCTAAAACTCACCTTCAGCTGCTTTTCCTGCTTCGATTCTTTCTCTTTTTCTTTTTTCTGTTTCTTTTTTGCAGTCACATTTCCATCTACCTCTTCTCCTTTCCTCTTTCTAATAGAGAAAAACAAAACAAAACCACACACACATGAAAGGAAGTTATTTAGATGCCTGTCCAGCAGTTACCAGAGCTCAGATTACTGACTGCCGATATCTGCAGAGGCTTGAATATCCTCAGTTTTGGCATGCAAACCCATTTTTCAAATTCCTCAGTGCTAGATTGTAGACACATATTTGGCTCTGCAACGTGAGTCGCCTCAAGCAGGTCAGATACACTTAGAGCTTTTCTATGGGATAATCCTATGGTCTGGCAGAAAAGCATGTCAAATACTGCAATATTTCCAGGCATTTTCATATACACCTGTATTAGTTACCCTAAAGAATCATTGAATAGCTCTCCAAATCTAAGGAGGTTTGGCAATGCAGGTTAGAAGACCGCAGTGTCCTTCAGCTGAATCAACAGCTTGATATTTCAGCTTAGACAGTCCGTACTGAAACAAAGGACAGCAAACTAAGTAACTTTAGTAAGCTAACACACTGGGAAACTAGATATTTCCCATCTAGTTTCTCTTCAGACTGGAATTTTGGCCTGCCTCTGAAATCAAACAGGTGGAAGTTTCTACTTGGAAAGTGCTTTCAGCCCGATAGCGGTTTTGTGACGTACTATTGTGAGCTCTGTGTGTGTAAATTTATGGCTATTAGCTGGGGTCCTAGAGCTTCACAGGGAGAAGTTACAAAAAACACTGCCTGAGAAAGACTGGAAAGAGGAAGTCAAATGAAAACTGGGGGGTTTTGGCAGACTTCAGAATGACAAGAGACCTCAAAGGAAGACCTTTTGTGTTTCCAGAGTTATATCATCCCCTTCATCTACATGGTTTCAAAATACATCAATGTTAATAAACCAAGTCAGTGTGTACTCTCCCCATGAGGATACTAAGGGAAATTCTGCCCCACTTGAGGCAGGACGAGCCTGCAACTAGAGGCAGAGAATGAACACAGCTTGAATCTTGAACTTGATTTTGACAGAGCTGCTATCATATTGAAACATCAGCCAGGTTTCCTTTTAAGAAAGCATCTGTTTTAACTTTACAAGATGTGGCTGATGGTTAAGCTATAAAGTTGACATTCTCTATTGCTCTCCTACTTACAATATTAAACAGTCCACTTTCTAGTACTTTGCTACTGTTAAGACTAACTCTGTATGACAGCTTATTAGCTGTAAAGCTGCAGGAGGATGTCAAGAAGGTACTCTTCTCCCAGAGACTCATGTGTGAGACATCCAGACCCTAAAATTGGGCCAAGTGCTCATTTTAGTTGCAGGGGTCACCACTAGCCCCATCATTAGCACCTCTCACCAAACTGTGGTTCAGAGCACTCTGAAAGTCTTTGAGGGCTGGTTTTGCAGAAGAGCTCATCTTCCAGCTGTGCCCCTGCCAGGTCCCATCAGTGAGCTGGGGCTGTGCACTGCCTCGGGGTGGGAAAACAGCTGCACTGTGCTACCAGCAATTGCTTGAGAAAAAACTCCTTACTGTGTTCTAAATCAGGCAAGCAGCAACCAACATGGCTCCAGCACACACAGAGCGCTGCCCAGGCCAAGCAATTCCTCCCTCCTCCCCAGCTACAGCCCCTGCCAGGGGCAAGACCAGAGTGTTTACTGAGCCCTGCCATGAGGGTAATGACCTCCCTGAGTTTGAACAGTCAGGGGTACACAAAACTATCTGGGAAAAACATACCAGCTTGAGTACAACGCACTCTGCGACACCTTCCCAAACCAGGGGGCTTAATACTGTAAGTGCTTAGGATGGGTACCCAACCCTGTGTATCTGCAGTGTCTGCTGATGGTCAGGCTGCCTCCAGCAAGCCAGCACTCACTCCCATAATGCAGCTTGTCTCCTAGTCTCCCAGAGAAGCAAATCCAGCACACCAACTACTGGAAGGTGATCACTCTGCTGAGAGGCCCTGTGACCCAGGGAAAGCATCCAAATTCCAGCAGCAACTCACGCTTTTGGCAGCTTCTCCTCGGAGTTAAGGGGACAGCAGTTGCTCTCCCACATAGAGTGATTACTGTACCTGTTCGAGCTGCTGGAAACAGAGAGGGAATGATCATCCCAACTGCAGAGAGGCATAAAGCTATTGGTCACCTTCTCCTTTGTGCCTGGCTATGCCCAAGGCTAAAGCAAACATTAACCACTTTATATAGCCTAGAGAAGGGAATGGCAAAGCTGAATTCATCTTGCACCTTCCTAAAACAGCAAATTTTAGAACAATTGACAAGACACATCTTCAATGATACACATATAAATTTTATCTTCCATCCTTGGGACCAAACACTGCGTGCTGCTCACAGCACCTGGTGCTACTGTGTACACCCTTTCTCCTGCTGGGAAAAGGACACTCTTCCAACATCCAACAGGTACAGCCCAACAGCTTAGAAGGACTGGTACTTCTCAGGCAATGCAAATACCACTTCTCACCTTCATGGAGGATACACAGCTACAAGACTTATTCCAGCTGTGGAGAAGATAAAGAGGGAGGTGAACTGTCCAATTCTAGCCTGGCCCCTCCTTACCATTTACTCTCTACTTTGCATGTTCCCCTCCCTACAGTGAGAATGAAGGGGTCAAAAGGACAGTCACAGCAACCCTGGGTAAGGCAAGCAGCCCACGCAGGGAGGAATAAGAACTCCCCTTTTCACCTCCTCACAGTAAAGCACTGCCAGACTGTCAGTGGCCTGAGTACTTACCATTTGCCTCAGGCAACCTCTGCAGTTAATCCAGTCCTGCATGACATCTCCAGAAGGACACCTTCCTGCTGTCCTGGGCAGCAATTCCACCCAAACAAGAGAGGCAGAAAATGCATGGAAGTCTTACAGCTCAGAGTAGGAGGGTGAAACACATGCTACCAAAGAAATGTTGTTCAAGGGAGCTCACAAGCTGCTATGGCATTTGCTACATCAGTATGTGAGCACTCCTTCCACAGAGAAGCTGCAGGCAAGGAATACAAAGATCCTCCTCCCCCAGGCCTGCAAAGTGCTTAGGCAGGACAGGCACTAGGCCAGGGGAGGGTCAGCATGCCTCACCCAAAGGTGGTTGAGGAAAAGAGACAGAATCCTTGCGGGAAACCTTCCCATTTCTGCCCTTCAGAAGGAAAGAATTTTCCAACCTATTCCTGGTAGCCCTACTTGGCACCTCACCTCTCTCATCTGCAATAGGCACATCACAATGCCAACCTTACAGAAAGGGGTGACAGGGCAGTCCCAAAGATTCTCCTCCAGAGCATGGGCTGGACGTGCAAGAAGCAGCACCTAAACTTGAAGGGGTCACATATGAATTGTAGAGACTTCTGAGTCAAGATATAATTTGGACACGGGACAATTAGGAATACCTTTAAAGACCATTTTGAGAATCTCACAACAGATGCTGTGACATCATTTCAGCAAGATGCTGTAATTTCTGTTGTTAATTCCTGTTATCTGATTGAATGCACAAGGTGAATGATTGGAGGTAAATGCATCTCATTCAAGCCTCTGGGGTGTTTTTCTTTTGTCTTCTCCAGAACTTCAGTGCTTTCTTGGCAGAAAAATCATCAGGTAGTTAGCAAACCACACCTCTCCATCTCATTCTGTTTATCTACACTCTCACTCATTCAGTTTGTTTGACAACTAATTTTCCAATTGTCCCCTACTACCCTTGGCTCAAGCACACAGCCCAAAGAGCAGAAGGTAGTGGAGCATAAGAGCCACCCAGCACCTTCAGGGTTGAGGGGCTGGTTCAGGCAGTGCTTAGGAAACAGGAAAGATGAGACGTCCTGCTGCTTTTCTGGCATGATGTCCTGGTTCACATTACCCTACACCAGTGGAAGCTTTTTCCACTGCAGTTCTAGGCTTTTATTTACACAGTGACTTGGCAAACTACTCTGTGGCCAGTCTTTACAAAGCCTTCATATTTTGCATAGCATCCCAGAAGTCGCCCAGAAAAGCAAAGTCAGGGCAAACAAGAAGAGCACTTACACAGTCAAATCTCTAGAGCTTTGCTGAGGACGTAGGAGAAAACTACAAATAACCCCATTAAACTCACACACTGTTCTAGGACAAAGTGGGACACGCAGCTCGGCACAAAAAGCAAAGGACTACTTGAAAAGCTGCAGATGCATTAAAATACTGCACTTCCACTTCCACCCTGCAACACACACAGAGTTAAAATCCCGTGGAATGCATGGGAAGGCAGCAGACTGCCCAACACATGCACCGAGCTCCTCTTGGTCTCCACCAGTTTAACTGAGTGAGGTGAAAAGCACAGAACCTGACAGGGCTCCAGCAGCACTGCAGGACCCTCCCCACAGCACCAGCACCACTGCCCAACACTTCTGGAGCAACTACTTTCCAACCAGGAATAAAGCATAGGGGTTGCAGCCTCTTACCACCACACAGCTCAGTTGATGCAGGCTCTTCTGTCACCTATGCCCAAGGACAGCATTCTCGTACACAGGAGGCTCTGAACCAACACCACACCCATCAGCTGCATGTCTGAAGGACCAGTGCTGATGACCAATGCACAGGTCTGACATGGCCACAGCCTCTCAGAACCAAAATCAGTCTCACTGGACATTTTCATGGTGAATCCTTGCAAAAGCAAAGCTGAATTCAGTCTAAAATGCACAGAGAAACCCAATGTTTTCCGACGACATGATCTTTCTTATTTGTAGGATTCAGAAACACCTCAAGTTCCTTCCTCTTTAGGTTCCTTCCTCCACAGAGACAATGCAACATTGGCTTGTGTTATGAAGCATGACTCTAAGCAAAGTCATTTCAAGAGCAAGTAACGAAAGCCTACATTAGCAAAGAAAGATCCACCAGTGCCAGCAAGTCACCTGGAAAGGCTTCTCTGTCAGTACAAGTTCTGTCAAGAGCCTCCACTAAAAGTTTCAATGCAAGGCAATGAAATTTCAGACATACCATAAAAGATTCAGCAAACAAAAGCATCCAAGTGTAAGCACTACATGGCCAATAAACACCATTATCAGATTTAGTACCTGTCACAGATCAGCAGCTCATAGATAAGAAATGTCAAATCAATTCTCTAACAAGTGGTTTGAGTGGAGAAACCATCACTGATAACAGTATCACACAAGGAGATGCAGAGCCCAGTACCCATTTGTATTAAGCTTGCACTATTTTATGGTTGAAAGCCCTGCTTCAGCCTCTTCAAGTCACAGCTGGCAGGTCTCTGCATTTCCTCAAGGCAGACATGGGGGGCAACGCTCCCACAGACAGGGAATGTCTGCCATCATCTGCCTAAGGTCACAGGAAGGACCAAATCCTCCTACGACCAATGCTGTTTTAACAACGTCACACAACATTATCATGGATCTATTTGAAGGCAATGGCTCCTCTTGACAGTGCAATTTCTTACACTGCCCACATACCCTTCACTCTTGGTAGCTGGGAGCTGCTTCTTCAGAGTTTCTTTATCTTCAGCTTTCAAGATGCTGAAGCCCAGGAGCTGAGTGGCCCCGTAGGACGGGAGGAAGCCCAGCTCTGCTCGGCGGCTCACAAAGCAGTCTGGGTGGTACCAGTTATCTATCATTCCCAGCTGCGGCTTTTCAGGATGCACCATCTTCTTGGAAATCCGGATCTGGCCCTGAGGTAGATGAAGGTAACACAAGAGCAATTATTAGGCCATTCTGGAAAGAACAGAATGTTAACAACATGACGCTTCCCAAACACCTGTAAAACAGCAACGGTTTTTCTACCAAAGTCTGCAATTTTTGTTCAAGCTCTTTCACTACAGTTCCTCTGCTTTCATCAATACTCTTTTTAGTCTGAAAAAGTCACCTTTTCAGGTAGTTTTCTGTTCAAAACCCACTCAAACTGGGTAATCCTGTTGCATTTACTCCAACCTCCAGTAAGCTTGAACAAGTAAAACTCTCAAGAACAAAGCCCATAAAGGCAATTCTAAAAATTAACTTTATGTCCCTACCACTCAAACATCCATGATAATATGATCTTACCCTGTCTTACTGCAAATTACTTTTTAGACGTCTAACAAGTAGTTGATTTAGCTGCATTTAGACTGCAGTACTTTGTGTTTCAACAAGGAAACATCTACACAACAGTCACCAACGTTTCTGCAGATAAAAGCACACCTGCACTGCTGTCTGGCCCTTGCCAGCTTTAGCCAATTGGCAGGTCAATTCACACCCATCAGAGGTTCACAACTTCATTTTGCCAACTACCCTTAGAAGCAGACCACCAAAATACATTCAACTACAAGGCTGCATCGTTAATTAACTTCATTGCTGGTTTTGTCTGCTCTCATGGAGTTTCCAGCCTGTTCTAAGACCCAAGTGAAAGGAAGGATCATCAGGTTTGAAGCCCAGGCTACCATTGCTTGAGGGATGCCTTTACTGTCAGCTGTCCAGGATGCAGCTGCTCCTCAGACACAGAAATGCATCTCTGCAAGTGCTTTCCATATGCAGGACAGACAGGAAGCAATTATAAAAGCCACCGTTTGAATCAAAACTGGTGGGATAAAGACAAGAGATGGAGAACTAAGAAAAGCTTTTTACCTTTTCTATTTTCTGCTCACAGCCTTTGCAAGTACTTCTGTTAGACTTGGCATATTCTGCAGCAAAGTCATTTAGGCTCTTCTCAGCCTTGCCACCTCCTTCCTGTTCCCCTCCTTTTCCTGGAGAACAAAGCAAATACAGAGTTCGGCTTTAATGCGTATTCCCTTATTTTCTTATTCTCTGTCCCAGATTGTTAGCAGTCTGGATTCATAAACCTCTTGTGTTCCAGCCACTCATTTGTCAAGAACTTGACTACAGAGCAAGATAAGCAGTCCATGCCCAAAAGCACTTTGAAAATAAAAACCAAGCTCTTTAAACAGCCAAGTAGCAATTGCGCAGAATTGCTTATTTAATTATTTTAAAACACTTGCAAAGGTGCACAGAGCTGACCCTTTCTGTTTCTTTCCTGAAAGCAGTGTAAAATGAGATCTTACTGAAGAACTGACTGGAATGGGAGTCACAAACAGCTCTGCTTCAAAGCAGAATGCCTCTTCCCAACCACAAATTGTCTTTCAATTTTTTTATTACTACATTTCCACAAGCAAAGCTCAACCTGAAGCTGCCCAGCATCCTTGGTTTACACTGAGAGTCAGTGAGTCTAGCCTAGTCTGGATTTACACCCTTCTTACTGGCTCCCCTGGTTCACCAGTTCACGGGCTAACAAAGAACCACCATAACAACCACACTGCAATGAAGGTACCATTAAAACAACATACTACAGCACCATTTGTTAATATTAGAGAACTGAAAACAAAATACACTGATTATGATTACAAAAAATACTTTTCAATATATCTGCCAATTGACTTGGCCTTTTCCCCCTCACTGATTTAACATGCTGGATGATACTGCCAGTGTCCTAGTCCTGGAGTGTGGAGACACTTCAACAACTCCTCTGACATCACTTGCTGAAGGGACACGGAAATCAAATCACCATGATAACAGCATGAAAAGAAGGAGCACAGTTCCAGCTGAACCTCCAAACACCATGAGGTCTCTGCTTACCTCCTCCAGGGCCTCCAGTTTCAATGGCTTTCTTGATTTTCTCCTGATCTTCCCACCGAAGCTCAGGGAAACCATCGATGTCTGTGTGGGACACGATTCGAGCCCGCTTCCAGAAGCAGCTGTAGTGGTGCCAATGAGGGACTTTGCCATCAAACATGGGAGACTAGGAAGAAAGCAGATTAGGCCAAGATGAAGCAATTCCAGCAAAATCAAGGGGAAAAAAAAAAACAAACCAAATCAAAACCCCAAGATAAAAAGGAGTATCTGGGCAAACACAGGTGATTTTTTGTTTTTAAATTTTATTTTTCTTTAAATTAAGAGATTGATACTATTTAGGATAAAGTCTAAGAAGAAAATCTACTAAGACAGACAAGCTGCTGGAGAGATGTCCCAAAGGGGATAGACGTGGAAGGAGCACTTAGCTAGCTTAACCAGTTCATCTTCCTGCTGCTTAGCCCATCTGTTTTACTAGAAAAAAACCAAAGGTCATGGCCTCAGCATGGCTGCACCAGCCCCTTTGAGACTGCTGCAGCTCGAGAGGCTGCTGATCTCACTCTACTCAAAGCAACACCACGATACCTTTGACAGCCACTTCTCAAGCAAACTGCCCATGTCCTGGAGAACCCAAGTCAGGCACAAGACAAGAGGGGCAGCTCCAAGGACTGCGGCCTGAAGAAATTCTTAAGTGGGCTGCAGGAGGCAGAGGCAAAATTCAGGGGAAACACCAAAGCCCAACTAAATCCTGCATCACAGGTCCAGAGGACGCCACAAAAGATGATCAGGGGGCTGGAGCTCCTCTCCTGTGAAGACAGGCTGAGCAAGTTTGGGTTGTTCAACTTGGAGAAGAGAAGGCTCCAGGGAGATTTTATAGCACCTTCCAGTACCTGAGGGGGGCCTACAAGAGAGCTGCAGAGGGTGTAGCCATAGGACAAGGGGGAACTGCTTTAAAGTGAAAAGGGTAGATTTAGATTGGATATAAGGAAGAAATTCATTATGTGAGGGTGGTCTAATCTGGTCTAACGGGTGGCATTCCTGCCCATGGCAGGTCGATTGGAACTAGATGGCTCTTGGGGTCCCGTGCAGACCAAACCATTCTGTGATTCTGCAACCAGGACAGAAGCATCACCCAAATCCTCCCTGAAGTGCAGCTCCAGAGAGCCCTGCCCAGCACCAGCCTTATCATGCAAGTGCTCCACTTGCTTATGACTCAGACACATTAAGTACCAGCCTGGCATCGCTCTGGTTACCCATCGACAAAATAACTGTACAGTGGTTTGGCTCCAAATAACACACACAAACAACTCAGTGCTGTGTAATTACTAGTACTGATATAAAATCAACAACCTAGGAAAGCCTTCCCTGTATCACTCGCAAACAGGAGGGAGATTTCCAAGCCGAAAAACAACAGTAGAGTTTCGTGCATGAGCAGAAAGGAAAGGGCCCTGAAGACCACAGCATGGAACCAAGGGAGCTGGGAGCCCAAAATACAACTAACCATCAACCAAAACTGTAAGAAGACATTTTCATTTCCAGGTGGACTCTTCCCACAAGCCAGGATTTGGATTACCCAGTTACACTCGTAGCACCACGGCGGCTGCCCTGCAGTTGCTCTCAGCATCTCTGAAAGTCACATGCACTTTTGGCACTGGAAGTTGGACACATCTGGGCTTGTGTCTAGAGTTTTCCTGAAGGACTCCTCAGGGCTCTGCCCCCAGCAGAAAGCTGCTGGGGTCACAAGGCACTGAGGTGTATGAAGGGGGCCAAGCTGGCTCAGTGTACAAGATAACCACACATGCAGTGAGTAGATCTCCTCTACATGGAGTTGTAGACTTCATGAGTCCTGTATGTGGAAAATGAAACCTTCAGGCAAGCTAGGCCTTGTTTACACAAGTTTTCTCAGCTCACCTATCTTTAGACCATAGTTTCCTAAACAAACTAAGGAATAAAGAGACCGATTCACTTTCACATTGCACATGCAGATAACAGAAAACACTCAGTTCCAGCTGGAAGCAAAAAGTGAAGCTGTGCTGGTCCTGCGGTGCCTGGGTGCCTGGCCTGTGCCAAACACTGAGCATCCCACTGACATTCAGAGCTCTTGAGGAACCAAAACAAAAGGGGGAATCACAGCTGACCCAGCTAAGGACTTGGTCTGGGCTTCCCTTTGATTTCTTCTGCACAATTTGCAAAAGAGCTCTGTGCATTGATGGCGGCACAGAGACTGCTCTGCAGGGGATTTCCCAGAGAGGAAGCAAGGGGCCTGCCTGCTCTGCCGAAATTCGGAGGGGTGGATGCTCAGCGGCAGGCTGCAAGAAGTGCTCTGATGGTACAAAAACTGACAGTGGGGGGAGAGAGCCCTTTGCAGAAAAGATCAAACAAATTCAAGAGGTTGTGGGGGAAATAAATACAAGTGTTTGGTACAAGACTGGCAGTTTCGGGGAGATAGGTGGCAATAAAAGGCAGCGGCTCTGTGAGGAATGCCACGGTCCCTGCTGTCCCCTTCCACCTGCCCCCAGGAGATCGCTCCATAAACCAACCCCTACAGAACCAGAACACAGGCACGCCGCGGACGCCCAGGCCTCCGTGCTGAGGAAGGACAGCCCGCCTCGCATCAGCTTAAACTGCCAGGGAAGGCAGGAAGGGATAAACGCGAGGAAACCGAGGAGCAGCAGCTGGAGCAGGGGAGGAGGAGCAGCTCCAGCGAGCGGCTTAGGGCAGCCGGAGAGACAAAAGGAAGAGGCAGCAGCAGGAACACGTGCGAGCAAACACCGCAGCCCGGCATCGCACGATCCCACATTTTTCCCAGGGGAAGGAGGCTCTGGGGAACAAAGGCAGAGGCAGGTATTTCCCCTGCGGGGAGCCAGCTGTGCCTCCAAGCCCGGCAGACCTGCCAGCCCTAGCCCTGCCCGGCATCCAGCATCCCCGGTGGAGGGCCAGGCCCCGGCAGCGCGGGCAAGGAAGGACTGGACCCTTCCCCTCCTGCTTCCAAGCACTGCCTCTCCCCGGGGCACAAGGAGGAACGTCCTCCAGAACCTGCTCCTCAGGGAGCCACAGCAGCCATCCACCAGCAGGGCTTTGGCTCTGGCGTTCGCACTCCATGTCCTTGCTCGCCTTCCACATATACAAATACATGCCTTTTTCTTATCTTTCACAGCAACAACCCCCAGCCTCAGCCCACTGTCCTCCCGCATCCCCAGAACGCTGCAGGTGCCCTCCTCCATCTCCCCGCTGGAACTAGGGGATATCAAGTACTCCCTCACGGGAGAGAGGCGCATGCCTCCCGCACAGGGAGGCGATTCCCTGCCCATCCCCGCACAGCAGGGTGGGATGTCGGCTCCGTGCACAGCCTCCAGCTCTCCAAAGCAAAACGGGGCTCTTCCCTTCATTCCGAAGGGAAGCCGAGCAGTTTCTTCCCCAAAAGGCAAATAACGCGAGGGCGGCTGACAGCAGGACGTGCCTTCGCAGCCAGTTCGCTGATTGCGGTTCGGCTGCTCCACGCCCGCCCTGTGCCAGCAGCTCTGCAGGACCACCCGGTCCGCCCGCCCACCCTGCGGTGCTACCGGGGCTGCAATGGGGGCTCGCACGGGGCTGCCCCAGACCTCCCACCCCTTTCGGGTCGCAGCTCCTCTGTCCCGTATGCAAAGCGCCCACCCAGCGGAGATTCCCCGGCCCCGACGCCGGGTGCCCTGAGTGACGGCGCTTCCCGCGGTACGGAAAAGCCGAGCCACGGAATTAGCTCGCCTCCCACCTCGCCCCCCGGGCGGCAACAAAGCGCCTCTGTGCGGCCCCCGGGCCGCCCCCCTGGCCGTGCCACGGCACCGAGCAGTGAGCTTTGCACCGCTTCGCCTCCAGCCGCCCCTGCAGCGCGGGGGCAGCGGGTCCCACCCGTGCCGGGGAGCTGCGGGCAGGCCTGCCCCGGGCACGGCCCCTGCGGCGGGCACAGCACCGAGCGAAGGCGCCTCCGCTAAAAATAGGCTGCGCTCGCCCCCGCGCCAGCGAGCGGCGCGGCCGGGCGGCTCCGGAGCGCCGCGGCGAGCGGAGGATGCGGAGCCCCAGGCTGGCCCCGCCACCTGGAGCGGCCAGCCCAGCCCAGCCCGGCCCGGCCGGGCCCCGCCACGCGGTACCTGCACCATGAGTGCCAGGCGCAGCGAGTCCTTGGCGATGCTCTCGCCGCATTTCTTGCAGGAGGCGCGGCCGCTCTTGGCGTACTCGGCCCGGTACAGCTTCTCGGCTGGCTCCGCCATCGCCGCCGCTCCCGCCGCCGCGGAGCCGCCCCGCGCCGCGTGCCCGCCGCGCCCCCCGCCCGCGGCAGCAGCAGCCGAGCGCCGAACACCCCGCCCCTCCTCGGCCGTCGGGCGGAACGGCCGCTCGGGCATCGATTGGGCGTGGCTGGCAGGCTCCTACGGTGTATCAATGGGGGGCGGGCGCGGCGGTGCGTCACGTGGCGCGGGGCCGCGCGGACCCCGGGGGTCACGGGTTCGAGACCCTTCTTGTCCCCATCTTGGTCCTGCCCGGACCCTCCGCATCCTTCAGCCTCCCTCCGCCTCTCCGCCCGCAGCCGCACAGAGCAGGCTCCCCGGCTCTCGGGGGAACCTGTGCTCAGCAGCTCTCCCGCAGCCAAGCACTGTCCGCATGATGCTGCTCCCAGGCGGGCGTCTCGGTGGTGCCCAGCGACAGGATGAGGAGCGATAGCCGTACACTGAAACACAAGACGTTCCGCCTCAACATGAGGAACTTGTTTATGTTGAGGGTGGCAGAGAACTGGAAAAGGCTGCCCAGGGAGGTCGTAAAGTCTGCCTCTCTGGAGACATTCAAAACCCACCTGGATGTGCTCCTGTGTCACCTGCTGGAGGTGACCCTGCCTTAGCAGGTGGGTTGGACTGGATGATCTCCAGAGGCCCCTTCCAACCCTAACAATCCTGTCATTCTGTTTTCTCCAGGCTGGAGATAACAATGAGGCTTCTGACAAAAGCAAAGAAGAGCGACTCGAGAAGTTAAATCTGAATTTTTTTTTTCTTGCTCACGATAGGTAATTATCCCCTAGCATCAGCAGAGGGCATTGGTTCTGCAGCTTCTTTAGAGAAAGGAAGAGGAGAGCACTAAAGTTACTCCAAACCCTTGCTAAGTATTTGTCGTGATTTTTATAGAGATTCTGGAAATAAGGTTCAACTAAGGCTGGATGTGGAGTCCTAGCTGGGCTTCAGGCACCTCGCAGGTGTCACTCAGAGTTGCACACTGGCATTTCAGTTAAACCTGCCCTGCGATGCTGACACGCCTCTGATCGTGTGCTGCCCATCTCCCAGGCTCTCACACGTCTGCTGTGTACCCACGCAGTGCTGCCCTCACAGCGAGCCCCACAACAGCCTCCGGACTAGCGGTGTGCCAAGGAGGAAGGATGGACCCTCTATACATCACTGCTGATTTGGGGAAGGAATAAGAAAAAAATCTCTGTGAAGCACTAGATGGTGCTGCGAACACGCAGTCAGATACGCAGGTGCTCAAATACGGCGGAGCCTTTGCTGTTGCTGGTTACTTCTTACAGGAGTTCTTTACCCAAACACCAGTGGTTCAGAGGCACATCAGCACATTTAGTCCCAGGGAAAAGGGACAGACCCAGGAGAGCTCATCTGGATGATCTGACGGGCAGCTGGGGGGTGGGGGGTTACACTCCACACTGCTGGAATGGCTGCCAGGGGCTTTGCCCACTTTGCAGGTGACCAGCAGAGCAGCATGGAGTGGCATTCACCCATTTTAACAAACCTGCTGCCACCCTGTTCCATCTAGGGACTTCCAAGAGGAAAACAAATTACACACAAATAAGGGTTGACTCGAAAGAGTCATCCTGAGTCAAGTCAATGGCCTGGTTAACCCTAATCCTGCCTTTGCCAGGAACTGACATAAGAAAGGCCAAACAAGCACTACTTGATCTCCCAAATATTTCCCATCCTCATGAGATTTGTGGCTCAGGGATTTCCTGCATGCCATCATCCTGGGGGGAATTTTTCTTCGCAAAAATTGTCCAATTTCTCTGAAAATACTCTTTTGTTTATATGTTATTTATTTATGGGGTTTGAGCAAAAGAGAAATGGCTGCTTTGTCAGTGGTTCCTCCTGCTGGGGCTGTTTTCACTTCTAAGGAAAGGCAGGCTTGTCCAAACACCAAAGTGCTGCTCCACAACCTGCAGCCTAGAGACTGGCAGGGGATCTGTTAAGATATCATGAGGTAGTCAACAGAACCATACGCAGAAGTTCACAGGCATGCTAGCATGAAAACAAGCAAAGAAAGTGACAGTAACAAATGGATGTTCAAAGTTTAACCTTTTTTTTTTTTCTTTTTTTTTAGTTGTGACTGCATACTACATTAATACTATTCAAAAGGGGATTTAGTGGTTAGTGGGTTTTCTTTTTTAAAAGGAATAGGTGGTTGAGCTCAAACACTGGTTGGAAGGATCAGGCACAAGGCTCTGGGCCCTTTACCTTTTCAACCTTACTTTGAGAATGTCCACAGGAGTTTGTATGGCTATAACCACTGTCTTGCTTTGAAACAGGAATGTCTACACAGAAGGAATTACATTGTTACGATGCTTCTTATTGCAATATAACTTCGCCTGTAGGCAAAGTATCGTCCTGATTTGTGGTGCTATGAGTTGCCAAATTACGTTAATCGCTTTCAAAATCTGTTGTTCTCAACAGACCTGCCTCGCTCTGTGTCTTCCTAAGTGTGACATATGGACCAGAGCACGTCCCTTCACCTGCCCCAGGGCAGTGGAGAACCAGTGAGTTAGTGCTCATGTGGGGCCCTCAATAACACAAACAGCACCAAGGATACCAAGTTCTGTTACAAAACAGGGAATGCTTTGGCAGCAGCTGACAGAAAGTGGCATCTGCAAGGCCAATTTCCTGGGGGACTATCCCTTTAAGTAAGTCCAGTGCTTCTTCAAGAGCCCCAGTATTTGGCTGCTGGGTTTTACCAGAGCCTGCATGCAGCAGGAGCAAGGGCAGTTAAAGAGGGAAAGATTTTTATGATCCCATGCAGGCTGTCTACATCCCTTTCTAACATTATTCCCATCTCAGTAGACTGGTGACTTTTGGGATACTGTTGGATGACAAGTGCTGCACTGACGTGTGAGACCAATGGTTTGTTTTTCTTCTCTGTTGCCAGAGCAGAACTCATGGTTATCTTAGAGATAAGTTTTGTTTATCTCCATATACTGATGCTGAGATGCCAAACTGGATGACGGTGCTTCCTTGCCAGGAAAAACCAAACCATATCACACGTGTGACACCATGGAGTCCCATGGCTCACTGCACTGCAGACAGGAGCATAGGTGAGGAAGGGGATACAATCAATTTTTTGATTTGCAGGCTTCATCATAATGTCAAGATATTTGCTATTTTTCTTAAAGCCTCTGTTTCTGCAATCTCACTTACATTTAAGGATGCAGCCAGCAATTTCTGACCTCCAGAGGCAAACCCCAGAAAAAACAGTAAAGAAGAAAAGAATGACCCAAGAAATGCCAGCTCTGACAGTTTTGAATGTCTCAGGATGTGAAATTCAACACTTTGCATTCAGGTGCCTGGCTCATGACTTCAGGGCACCACAAAGAATTATATTTTCTTTTCTGGGCCATTTTGCATTAGATTCCTCTGGAAAGCAGAGGGAAGTGGGTCAAAATCCTGGTACCAGGAAGACAGTGTCACAGGACCAAACGCTTCCCCTCAGATTGTGCTGACAGTACCCTGAGCACTAAATTTTCCAGACTGTGTTGCTTTGGGCTCCATTTCTGACTTGTGCTTGAGATGTCTTCCTACAAGATTTCCACCCTGCTATGCATCTCACAAAGGGTGAGAACATGTTAGGCAAGTATGGGGAACATGATCTCTTGTAGCCTGTAGCAGAGCCAGAACTGTTCTTGCTCAAGTCTGGATTTGTTGCTGGGGAGACTTTATATTATCTGGCTTTTGATATCAGACAGCTTGAGAGTTTTGTAACAAAAACCCGTTCAGTGTTAGGTTATCCTGTCTGTTTTGATGATCCACATTTTTCATACCACTGCATATAATCAGCGTGGCTGGTGTGACCCTGTTTGCATACAAGCAATAGGCTACAGGCAACAAGTGCTCTGGCTCAGCTGTGCCCTCTCACTTATGCAGGTGACCATCCCACTGACATCGGTGAGACTACACCAATGGGAGAGGGATGGGAGAGCATGCACCCCACATGGAACTGAGTGTCATATTGTTTTTTCTTTCCACAGAATAAATCAGAGGGCTTATCTTCCTGTCTGGGGGTTCTAAAAAATGTTTTGAGTAGCTTAATAACTTCCCATGACCCCTCTCTACTGGACAATAGTTAACACATGCAAACTCTTCAGATTAATTTAGAGTGTTCCTAGAGCATGGAGGTGAGTTTTGGTGCCCAGAGCTGGTCTCCTCAGCCCTTCTGAGCAATTTTGCATTACAGACCAGCACAGAGCTCTCTGGGAAGCAGCTCTGTTGGTTCCTCCATTCTTTAGAAAGCTTCCTTAAGTAAACCTGTTTTTTTCAGGTTTCCAGATGCCAAGGAAAATAGATGTTGGAAGAGGCAAGTGAGGAGGGATTGAAGGGGGAGAAGCATTTCAGACTGCCCAAGAGGCTTGACTGATGAGCCTTCTCTCAGTAAATCCAGTGGTAACAAAACAGTGGTATGACTTACACATCCTGAGTCTGGGGAATATCATATCTGAAGTCAGCGGCAGAGAGCTGAGTGCAGCCACAGTGCTTGCCACAGTTCGTATCTGGGTGCTTGCCAGGCTCTGAGGTTATTCCCTCTGACATTATCCCTGTATAGGAAGGACTGTGCCATTATCCCTCTTTTACTGTCCCCATGAGGCAACCGAGACATAAATGGCTATGTGATGAAATTATAGAGTGGGAAATTAAAAAAGGGTAGAAGGAAATTTGTTCTCGTGGCAGGTTAATTAAAGCAGAGCCTACAGCACAGGCAGATGTTGTGGCAACGTAATGCTGAAAGGAATTGTCTAGAGTTCTCTTAACTACAAATGTTAAAAGGAACATGAAACATTGAGTTTGGGAGATTAAGGCCATACCTAATTCATGATGGCCATGAGGAGACATAACATGGGGAAGAGATGAACCTCAGTTTCACTGTGGGTCCTTCCTTTTAAATGCTCAGCCCAGGGAGCTGGAGATGGATGAGCACTTGCTGAATGGGCAGCTGTGGTCCATTCTTGATTTCTGTTACCTGCCAACAAGAATAAGAAATCACACCCAGGGAGAAAGCAGATTGCACGTCTCCCTAATCCTGGGCTAATTCCACAGCCATTTGGTTGGCCTTGGGCATGAAAAATTGTGGCAACCTTCTTGGGCTACCTCACTACTTTTTTTTGTGTGGATGCTGCCCATAAGCAGTTTAATTAAGGATGGAAGTTTCTCCATTTGAAGCTCTAATCTCAAATGCATCACATAGGCTCAAAGCCAAGCTGTGACTCCTGACTAGAGCACCACACTGTGCTGGCCCTAGGGCAGATCACTGCACCCTTGGGGTGGTAGATACCTGCTCTACCTGTGCCAGCAGTCTGGGTACCCTCTGGCCCAGCACAGCTGCCAAAATGCATATTGGGCAGCATAGGATGCCAACTAGAGAGTCTGCATTCTGGTTCCCTGTTTGAGTTCTTGAAAATTAATAAATAAAGGCAAAAAAAAAAAAAAAGAAGAACCAGAAGGCTAAAAGGGTCAGAGTAGCCAGTGACACTTTCAGTAGCACTGTGCTAGTGGGCTACAGAATAAAATTGCATTTCCACTATCCCATGCAGTAGATTCAGGCTGCAAAGGTCTATAGGCCCTTTCCTATAGGATGCAGATACCACCAGCCTCTGAAACAAATCCATCTCTGAAATGGCGATGCATGCTGCGTTCTCTTAAAAAGCAATAAACTGCACAGGGTATTGAAACATGTCAAATAACTGACCCAGCTAGTCCCTGTAATTTATCCAAAATTTAAATCCTGAGTGATTTTGATAGACACAGAAAACTGAGACCTTGCTTTCCCAGCCCAGCTGAAGACAGACTTTGCTTTGCTTGTACCCTCACTGGCTCTTTTTGCCAGGCAAAGGCCCCACATATTTGTTCAGGTGCTCTGCTATTCTGCCCAGGTGAGCAGCAGGATGTTTCTTCTGGTCCTTGAGCATCCATTATGTGACTGATTCCAGTTATACATTAAGTGCTACAAATGAGTGGTGACAGTGGAGGCTACATTACCCCATAATTCATCTCCCATGCCTCTTTGATGAGGAGGTTTCCAGTTACATTGGACAGACCTGTCCTCATTGCTCTTTTTACAGGCTCACTTTCATTCTCAGTTGCCTTCAGACACAAATGTATCTGGTCCCAGAAGCTTTGAATGCCCTTTTTCCTCAGTTGCCTCATCTGCAAGATGCTTCTTGTCTATAGGGCCCTGCATTTCACTAGGAGCTCAACACTCTTTGGAAGAGCTAAATATTTCTGCCTGGGTCATAACTTGCTAAAAAGTCAGTCCAGCTCCTCTGTAATCAGCTGGTTCAGAAAACTCTGAACTGCTTGTGAGTACCATAATGAGGAGCACTGACCATTTATCTAACAAAGTTTGCTTTCTGAAGCATTGCTCAGCTCTGACTATTACAGTCACACAAGTTCATGACAATAAGTATCTCTTAAGTATGGGTTTTATCTTGACAGTCTTCTTTTAAATTGTATATTCCTATTAGGGAATTTTAGTCTTCCTTTGTGACTAGTGGCTGTTAGAGGATATCCTAATAAAAGGATGATTGGTTTCTTTGTCCTAATAAAGATACACTTTTTAAAGGCATCTGATGTATTCACAGATATGCAAAATATTCTGTCGGTAGCATTTATTCAGGTTTCCAGTTATAAAGATCCCATTTACACAATTTACTCTGAAGTGATTGCAGAGAGAGGAAAAGCTGACAGCAGAACCCAGGAGTCCTGATGTGTGCTCCTCCTGTCCTGGAGAACAATGTCAACACTAAGAACTCACACTTCAGCATTGCTCTAATTAGAGCAAGCCAGCTACTGACTTTGTTTGCACTGTGTTTGTAGATAAACTCTACATAAAACACACCACAGAGCTAAAGCATACAGGGCACTGACAATATATGGCATAAAATAAGGCCAGCAGTGACGAAAGTGACTGCTTGATAAACACAACAGCCCAGCCAAAGGCATCACATTTCAGAGGAAGATGTTTGCTTTCCATAAAGCTCGAGCAATCTCTCCAGCTATTAAGTGAACTTTACAGGGGATTAGCAGTGCTGAAAACTGAAGTCCTCTCTTCACCCAGAGAAAAGCTGTGCGAGGGCAGTACAAGAGCACTAATACATCTTGTTTCGGGACACACCAACCTCTTGGTAGAGGTAGGCAGGGATGCACCTTTTTGCTGAGGCTGCAGGCAGCCAGAGCTGGCTGTGCCATCGGTGCTGAGAAATGGACACATCCTGCCTGGGAGAGAGCTGAGACCGGGTGCCGACTTGCAGACAGTTAAGCACATGTTCAGCTGCTGGCAGCCGATTTTAGATACAATCAACTTTCAATTACCTACAGGGACGTGTCCCTGACTTCCCACAACACTGCTGGCTATGGTCCAGTGCTGTGGAGGGTGATGCTGAGGACAAGCAGCTCTTGCCTGCCTTGACCTGCTGGCAGTGGCTGCTGTTGCTGCAGAGAAATGGGTTTTGGCATTGCTCAAAGCAGAAGGCTCCAAGTTTCCCTACCAGCTCTTGTTTACAGGTATTTTGCCTCATCCCTGCTTTTGCTCTATCTGAATAAGAGAATTATTCCCACCTGCACCAGGGTCAGCTTTGGCAGAGGCCTCAATTGCTGTTCTCAGTCTCCTCTGGTCACGTCTCCTCTGCTGAGTCAGCCTGATCCCATGGTCTACAGTTACATTTCACAAACTGCTTTTGGAAACTGGGGTCCTCCTTTACAGTGTGACTTTAACAGAATCAGCAAGTTGCAGGGACCAGTAATCATCCATTTCATTAAAGGACCAACAAATCAATGACCTCTGGGAGAGATCCTGGAGTCCTATGGTCTTCCTTTTTTCAAGGCTGCACGTGTAGTTGCTCATTTGTTGTCCTATGCATGCCTATCTCAGTGGCTGCTCATTGTGAGACCCATTATCCTTACTGATGATGGGAAGAAATGTTCAGGCTCCCCACTGAACTGAGAGTCTGTAGCAGTAAATGGAATATGATAATTTTCATTATTTCCTTCTCTAACATCAAGTATTCAGTGACCAAAACCAGCAGGGAATGGGTAGCAAGGAACTTGCACTTCCTAGCCATGGGAAGGCATATTGAAAATCAATTATCTAGGGCATGAAACACTCATGGTTCTCCCAAAGGAAAATACTGTTTAGCTTAATCGCTCTGCAACTGGTCTTAATTAGTTATCATGAGTCACATTTCTATTCACATCCCCAAGAATTAAAATAGGCCAGTATATGCTTCTCAGGACAAAGTTAAAAAAAAAAATTTCAAATAAATATATAGCAACATTTTGGTTTCCACCAGCTTTTATATGGCATGGCTTTCAAACTGCATCTCTATTTTGGCCACCTGACACCTCAGAGGTCAGAGCTTCCTAGCCCTGCTGCTGAAATAGGCAGTGATTTTTTTCATCACTGCCTATGTGTTTGGTGGCATACGCTTTTTTAGCTGCTATAAGGAAAATTAAAACCTTTAGACTGATGCATCCTCTAGTTTTAAAATGCCACTGATCTAAAAAAACCAAAAATTAAAAAAGAGGAGTTATCAAGCTTTCTGCCCTCCTTAGCTCTGATGCTGCAGTGTTTCTGAACTCACTCAAGTGCATGGGTCTTGTATGCCCAACTAGAGGTGAACATACACTTAACTCGTCTGTCGGATTCTTAAGCCTGACACCCAGCACATGTATTTTTCTCATAATTTGGTATTACACAGCTATCTATCAAGGTGACAGCTATCTATCAAGGTGACACTAGCACCCAGAAGTGTGAGTTTCAGCAGGAGAGGAGACTTACTACAGCTCTTCAGATACTTGAGAGTACAGTTCCCAAGAGACATCCTACTTACAGTTCTTTAGGGTTTCCTGTTTCACAGATGTTACTCTCATGATCCCACATTGCTGCCATTACCATTGCCATGAGACAAATCCAGAGCTGCCCATGAAGTCAGAGAAAAGTGACAGAATTGCAGCCTCTTACTCTGTCTTTAGCTTTGATTCATCACACCAGCCAGTTTTAAAGGGGACCTGCATTCCTGAGGGCATCAGCACTTAACATCACTTATCAAATCCACCTGGAAGGACAAAGGGCCATCACCACAAAGCCTTGGGGTACTTAGAGGGTTTTTCAAAAGAAAATTGGACAACTGATTTGGAAACTTGTTTGGAGAGGAGTTTCTGATTCTTCCTAGTGACAAATCTGTTCTGAATTCTTTGGTCTGTGCAAGGCTCTGAGTGATGTTTGACTCTCAGATAAGACATGATTTTTGTACATTTTCGTTCCTCAGTAAACCAATTATCTGAACAAGTAGTTCACACTAACTCCCCTGGAGTTGTAATATCTGAATTCTCAGTCTGGATATGCATTGTGCAACTCTGCCCATCTTTTTTTCTTACATGACACACATGCTGTTTATTGGGAGCGTTTAGAGAAGATGGAGCCAAACCTTTTGGGAGTGTACAAAGCAGAAGGATGAAAGGCAATGGAGACAATTTAGAATGTAAGAGGGGTTGTGATTTTGGTAGAGGGAAGAAGGATTGTCATCAGTGTGATGAAGCAACGGAACAGGTGTCCAGGGAGGCTGTGAGATCTCTACTGTTGGAGATAAGTCAAAATTCAGCTGAATGAGGCCCTGAGCATCCTGCTATGGCTAGACTAGATTTGGGCAGAGGCCAGCAGTTGTCCCTTTCCATTCACCCTAGTCTGTGACTCTGTTATGAAGCCTGTTAACAGCACATGGAAAAAAGTAATAATTTCCACATTTTGTTTAATGGAGCAATTCTTGTGTTCCTGGGGTAATGTGGCATTTGATATGCCACCAAGGAGGAAAAGACATTAACTACCTATAAGCCTAGAGACCAAATCCTGCCAGTAGCTGAGCAGAGGCATTGAACTTAATGGAATTTGAGGCCGTTCATCATTTTGTAATGTCAGTTTTTAAGAAAGAAAGCTGGTGTGAGATCCTCTTCACTCTAATGTACATGGCAAAATGTCCAGCAAGCTCAGTGATGGATGCCTCAGTTTCCAAGCTCAGGATACGCATTGTGGTGGAGTCTGATATTTGTGCAAAGTGCTTCACCCCATCCCTCTTTAAAACCAGAAAGCACATGGAGAAAGGTGTCATTGTGGCTTTCTGAAAGGAGGCTGAAATCGCAATCATTTCCCTTCATTTCCATCCCTGATGGTTTGAGCTGTTCTGGATGGCTTTCTGACTTCCAGTGACTTTGTCAGCAAAACCTGTTTTCACACCAGGCTTCAAATCCTGCTCAAGATTTTCTTCTTCATGGAGGAAAGACACAAACACCAGCTTGTCTCTTTTCAATCAAGGAACGTGCAGTACCAGAGGATGAAGATTCTTTACTCTTGATTGAAGCTAATTAGTGTTTCCTCTAAGACGACTAGAAAAAAAATCCACTGGTATCTGAAACAGAAATTGTCTGGACTCAGGAAAACAGCAGTGTTGCCTGAAGGAACTTTGTCTGCCTGATTTTGCTCCAGAGGTTTCCAAATGCTTGTTTGGACATCTCATTCATGGGTGAGGAGGAAAGCCCGTTGAAGTCAGCTTTTTCAGATTGCTTTACAAGTAGCAGAACTCTAAGCTTTTAAGAAGTTACAAAAAGATCCCACAATTGGAGGAAGTGTTTTTCTGCCCTTTTGAGCGTGACCCTTCGCTGTGATGCACTACCTAGGGATGCTGCGCTCTGGGTGTAATCAAAGCACCACTGCTGGCACCAAAACAAGAGATTCCACTTCCGCCTCTAGTGAATCTTGTCTACAAAACTGAGTTCTAACACAGCATTCCTCCTATGTCAGATGCAGTACTTTTAGAAGAAATCATCACCTCTGATTTTTAGAAGTAGGTGTTTTAGTGTTGGCAATATGAAATAGTGAAAGAGTAAGATGCTACAGAAAAGCTTATCAGCAGATAAGAAAGAGGATAACTATGAGGAGGGTAAAGAGGAACAGAATAGAAACACAGAAAAAGAGAAGGAGAACTATGAAGGACAGTGTAAGATCCACAGCTGGGCTGCAGAGTAGCACCTTCCCCACGTCTTAGAGACAAATTTGAGTTTGGAACACAGACTCTATTACCTCCTTTCATTCTGAGGTCTCTTCAAGGTCTGAGATCTACGTTTATGGCTAGTGACTGGTTTTGCAGTAGGTCAAAATAAGTTCCACATCCGAATGCATCTTGACTGTGGAGAAAACTGCCTGTGAGCCCAGACAGAAAGCTTATGGCCTGGACACAATTCTTCTCATGTACTCCAAGTCTTTTTTGTGTGTGTGTGTCATGATGCTAAATCCCATTGCTTAATGGTAAAGATCAAATGAATTTGTGCTGAACAGACGGGAGAGGTATTGCATAAGGACTTGTTCCTGTGTTCTTTGATTAGCCTGCCTATTAGCCTTTATCTCAGACTCTTAGAAACACCAGCTTTCTATCAAAAGGAAATGTCACTACTTTAACAAATATACTTTTTTATTTCCTTTGCAAGAAGCTCTAATTGACTTTTTTTTTCAGTTCAGTACAGCTTTAAAAAGAATATTTAATGTCAGGCATTAAAGTTTCCATATTGGCTTGCAAAGGAAAACTTGACTCACAGAGATGCTAAAGAGAAATAAAAGGCAGGCTATTTTTTATATATATTTACTTCCCTGCCATGCAGAAGTATTTGTACTTGGTGTAGCTCTGCTATCCCATTGCAAAGGTGGCTTTTATGACTGAAAGGAGCTTTTTCCACCCTATCCTTCCTGAAGGGCTCTGAGTGATGGGAGAGCTGCCTCCAGCACCCATGACCTCCAGAATCCGTAGGCTCCACACAAACACCGAATCTGGCAGGCCTGTGGCTTGCTCCTGTCCAGAAGTCAAGGAGAACTGCCAATTGCATGCAATCAATGTTTTGCATTTTTCCCCAGCTGAGTAATTCCCCGGCTTTACAGATCAAGCAAGAGGCATTAAAATTGCTTTGCAATACTGAATGCCAGGCCCTCTGAAGCAAACAGAGGACTTAAAAATTATAACAAATCTGTTGAACACTTGTTTAATTTTGTGTCTCTGCTCAAACTCCTTGACTGCAGACTTAAAGTGAAAGCATATGCTTTGTGCAATAGCAATTCCAATATTTGCAGAATCAGGGCCATCTGAGGCACTGTTCTTATTACAAGAAAGTCTGTGTAATCTCTAGGTCAGAGACATCTCCTGCCACCCCATGGCAGCCTGATGGCTGATGCCAGACCTGTTTAAGAAATCAGTTATTCCTTGTAGTGAAGTGCCATGTATGATAATTACATACTGAGCACTGAGTGATGCCCATGTGATCAGAAACTGCGTGCCAGCCATCCTAGCCCTGCTCTCTGCCACTGCACTCGCAGCAGTCATGCTCTCCCAAACCCCAAAACATACACTAACCTACGGCACAGGCTGTAGCAGCTCTGCTGCTGCTGTTGCAGATGGACAGACACTTGTGCCTTCTAGAAAAAACAGTGAAATAACAGCCTGTCCTGAAAAATGCCAGATACTAATCATCAGCCCCTTTCTCTGTCCTTTGCCAAACAGGAACAAGAGAAAACTTCGACTACAGCAAGTAAAAAGCTGGCTCTGGCTGCCACTGCAACCCCTGCACTGCAGCACCAAGCCCTAGGTCAAAGTACTGGAGCCACCACTGCAGCCCTGGGAACTCCCCTCAAGTGTATTTTTGTGAATCCTGGGAATATTAATTGGTCATCATTAACAACACAATATAGCTTACAGGAAGGCACATGCCAGGAAGGTCAAATGGATTTTATCCAGGACTACATTCAACAGTAAGAGTTTGGGATGGGAACAGATCACACTCACCTACTGATTATCTTGTCCACCTCCATGTTATTTCAGGGAAAGGTCTGAGATTGAGAGCTGAAAGAAGCTATAGTAATGCAAAGCACTATCACGAACCAGGCAAGACAGAAGAATAGTCAAGTTTTTCTCAGAATGAGGGCAAACAAATGTTAACAGGAAGCCCCAAGGTTCTACCCTTCCCAACTCTGCCTCGGGGTCAGTTGGTACTGTGAAGTGTGAAGATTTCCATCTGTGTTAACATTTCCAACACAATAAACACTGCTTTTATCTAGGGGAATATCTGATCCTTTCTGGTAATCTACTAAACCGTTTACTGCCTGTGCAAATCGTGAAAGGAACGTCTGAATACAGCTAATTGCCTAAAATAGCCCCATTTTCAGCAGCAGAGGAGCTGGCAGTTCTTTCGAGTCATGTTAAAAATACTGCTCTAGTATGACTTTAGCAGAGATGCTGCTGCCTGTGCGTGCTGCGAGAGTGAGTGGGACTGCCTTTCCCTGATCAGGATTTCCTCCAGCATGTGACACGACTCGTGGGTCCCACGATTCAGAAGCAGGTAAGCTACAAGGTCTGAAAACGTGACTGCAGCAGCAACTACACCCTTTTCTTCTTTTCGGGTCTGCATATTTTGAGGCCCATTTCAGGACATATCTCTGACTATGAGGCCACGTTGAATAGGGCATTGAGCAACCTGGTGTACTGAAAGGTGTCCCTGCCCATGTCAGAGGGGCTGTAACTAGATGGTCTCTTAAGGTCCCTTCCAACCCAAACCATTCTATGATTCTAATATTAGGTTGAAGTGAACAAAACATTATTTCTTATTAGGTGGGAACTTTCTGGTTCCTTTGGTGTGCAAGCCTGGTGATCTGAAGCCATAAAAATGGCTGATGGCTTGTTGACATCTGCTAATGAAGAAGAGCAGCAAGTCACATATGATGGAGAAGTCCAGCCAGCCAGTGATCTCTCTGGGCTGGGTGTTCTCCACTGGTAAGGGAAAATGACCGTGACAAACCGGTGGCTGACATTGTTGTGGGTGACATTTTGGGACGTTTTGGTTATAATAAAGTTTAATAAGTATGTGGAAGGTCTTTGGATTTTAGAGGGCAGACTGTTACAAGTGCAGTTTTCTAAACAGTAGCCCTATTTCGATATTAAAATCAAAATATTGCTGTGTTTTTGGGTAGAAATGTTTGAAGTGTGAGGAGGATGCAGTTTTCAACCAACATTAGCAGGAAACCTTTGAAAAAACCTGGTTTCTGTTACTCAGGATGATTGAACTCATGCAAAAAGCACAAGTGCTGTGTTTTTAAATCCAAGCCCATTAAGTAGATATGTTTCAGTACTGAATCCTGTTTCTGAAATTACTCTTAGGTCAAGCATTTCATGTTAGCCCAGCTGTACTTTGAGTGTATGGATCTGGAAAGTGGAGGAAGCATAGCTCACAGAGTATTTAAGACAGTTCAGCTGGAACAGCACTGGAGATATAAGAGGTGTGAATGTTTCCACACAGTACACCCACTGCACGAGAGGGTAGATGCACTGACAGCCCTCTTGCAAGCCTACAACTATATCTCAATATTCTTTTATTTCTCTTTGAATCAATGAATGCTGGGATGGAATGCAAGCTCTTACTGTGCTTTGAAGAGCAGCAGGTTGGGCCCAGCACCACAGGTGACCCAGATGCCAGCATGTCCCTGGAGAGTGAGTCCTGCAAACCCCTTGGCCCAAGGAGCAGTACGTGGAAGCACATCTGTTAACCTTGGCTGCTCCAATTTGCTGGCCAAAAAGATACACTAATCAAAATGTACCAGGCCCAGAGGCTATCCTCTGTCCTGTTTATATGATCTAATTTTGTTTTGCTGTCTCTACTACAGGATAGTAGGCAGAAAGGTGTAACCAGTTTTTGATTCTCCATGTGAAGCAAGGGCTGGGAGTTGTTTCCCCCAGCTTGTGCTGGTTCCCAAAGGTACATGGAAAGTGCTTAGTGAGACTTAGCAAAGAGCAAAAACCCCAAAGGAATAGCTCAAAGGAGCAGTGTGGCCTTCAAAATAAAATTATATGTCTTTCTTTTTTTAATCCTTTTTTTTTTTCATTCTACATTTTCATTTTTATCTCCCAATATGGTGTTTTCTTGTCTTCACTGATTCTGCCAGGTGTATCTGTAAATTTGGTAACCTGGCAATCCAACATCTAACTAGAGAGTAAAGCTTTAGGGGGAAAGAAAGAAACTGTTTACAAAACATCTATGCTAACCAAGAAAGGAATGGCTTATCTTCTATCCAGTGAAAGTTCCAGCTGAGCACACATGTTTTATGTGACAAAAAAAGCCATTTGAGAAGATAATGTCTTATTAAAGAAATACCAGATCCAAGGTTCTGTTAGAGACGGAGGGAAAGGAAGAAAAGAGGCTGCTGATGATGAATTTAAAGCCAGGAATAAACCAGACTCACTAGAGCTCATAGTGGATGTGATGATGTGACACATTGCTACACAGCCACTCACTGAAATTGCATGTCAGAACTTTTGGAGAAAAGGATACGCTCACAGTGCCGTGACTGTGGCCAACTGGCAGCTCCTGCTGCCCTCCCAGAGGTCCCACCACGAGGCCCATGTACTCTGTAAGCCTTGTGTGCAGGACTGGGAGGAGGAATGGCGCTGACGAAGCAGGGAGCCTTGCTGGAGAGCATTTTCTGCCAAAAAGCTGGGTAAAGTTGCAGAGACATTGTGTTTCTAACAGTGATGGGCTAACCATACTAGGGCAGACAAACAGCATGTACTTAAAAGTCAGAAACCCTAACAATTCAAGAGGGAAGTCAGCAAGCTAAGAAGTGAATTTGCTGAGCAGTAGCAGAAGGGGTTTGGGAGGCACAAACCAAAGGCTTTCCTCTGACTCCATGCTAAGGCTGAGCTCTGGTGTCATAGGCACGTCCCTCTTTCATGCCATGAAGTTAAGCCTGGCATAGCAGCAGCGTCTGCTTATTTTAATGATTCTTGAAATATTTCCATTCCTTGTGTTGTTCCCAGCAAACCCAATACACTCTTACCTGGTAAACTTTCTCACGTTAGTTGAAGTGACATATTGATCAGCAGTTAAACCCAATGATTCTTGTGGCTGTTAGCTGAATACAACAGCTGCCCAGCCTGGGCACTGCAGGAGCAGGAACAATGCCTACCTCAAGGACTGCTTTTCAAATTCAATATACAGAAATAGAGAGAGCTAAATATTAAAGCTCAGTGGATTAATTCAGTGGTGTTACACTGAAACTGCACAGCAGACAAAAATTAACTCTGCCTCCCCATTCCTGACTTGTTGCACAGTGACTGCACACACTCTCCCTCCCCTACTGCCCCTTGCAGGCTCTGGCAGGGTAGCAGCCTCTCCTTATCTGGTCATATCCCAGACACATGGCACTGGTGCCAGGAATTTAACACTCCCATTGCTGCTACACAGACTCAAAACCTTTTATAAACGTCTTTGAGCTGACCAGCTCCCTTAGCCCCCTTGAGCCTAGAGTACAGGCACATCTGTGCTGTTTGGGACTGAATAAAACTCTCCCGGATTGCATTTGGGGCTGACGGATATCAAGAGCAGTGTCCCAGTGCTGCCATGTGTTTTAGGGGACAGGCGGATCAGCTTTCTCCCAAAATAACACATATGCATCTTGCACGTACATGTTAAGCATCACTCAGTGTTTCCCCTCAGCTGGGACGCATTTTGTCCATATTGCCTAATTCCTTCTGCCTAAAAATACCCGTCCTTTACAAGCCCATCCCACGTGCTGGAGGCTACCGAGCCCCAGCACAGCCTGGCAGTGCACAGCACGAGCAGAGCTCTGGTCCTGGAACCCTTCAAGACTCCAGCACTGCCTCTCTCTGCATGCCTAGGAGAGCTGTCTGAAGGTCAGGGGTTTTTGTTTTGCTTGCTGAACAATACACTACACCTTCACAAGGGATTTTTTTGGTTAATTGAGAGAAATGTGATGATCAGAGAAGACTCTGTTAATAAATTAGTATGTTCCATCATTCTCAAAACATTTCTGTCAACATATACGTCCTCTCACATCAGCTGAGTGGGCAAGGCAAAAATCACTAGGATCTCCTTTGCGGAGAGGAAAACCAAAGCCAAGAGCCGACTGCATGCCAGGGCCAGAAGTCAGGACCCCCTAACCCTCTGTCCCTTGGCCCAACTTCTGGTTGAGCTTCCTTCTGGTGACAAATCAATTGCATTTGTGCTATAGGAGATGACAATGTTATATAAGTACGAAGTAGTAGGATTATGGGTGTGGGGGAGAAAGATCTCCTGGGGAGAGGGGACATTTTGCATCAATCACTCCCTCCCCCACAGCCACCCACCAACTGCAGGGATTTTTCAAAGCACTAAAGATGATACCGTTTGGTACATGTTAATCAGTTTCTTAGCCCATGGAATTATGGTAGAAACGTTGCTTTTAAAAAAAAGTAGATGCACAGCAATTTGAGGCTGTGTAACCTGCAAAGGATCTACATGTATGTGACAGCATGTCCACTTCAGACACCATAGCTACTGTCTGATACCTCATTTCACACCACTGGACAATAACTGTGTCAAGTACTAGGACTGCAACTAAAAAGAGACAGCAATTTGAGTGCCAAGTACAGCAGAAATGCCTGGAACAGGGCTGTGGCAATGGGAGATGAGATACTGAGACACACGTTTTGCCAGGGGAAGTGAGGAAGGCCAAATTATGTTCAAGAAGGAAGAAAGTGTGCTTGAAGTAGACTGGAGGAGTGATGCTCCAATCCTAGTTTGACACTCTAGAAAAATCCTTGGTTGTAGAGGTCAGAGTTGTGAGACATTATCTTCCTTGAAAGAAACAGTGAAGATCTCTGTCCCTGTCCTCATTTTCCTCTCAAACCTTCAAATACTTGTTCTCTTGTCATGGGCCACAGGCATGGAAAGGTGCTGAGGCAGCTTTCTGGGAAGCAAAGGTGCTGAGGCACCTTTCTGGACCAGAAGGGAACAGCACCTGGGGACTACTGTTGTCACAGTGGCTATAGTCATGTCTGGCACAAAACAGTAGCCTTTGGGATAATGTTCATCTGTGTTTATGTTAGAGTTGTGCCTGAAAGCCTCTTCCCTAGAGAAGAGAATACCAAGAATTAGAAGAGGACTAAGAAACAATGAAATGAGAGAGGGAAGTCTATTCCGCTGCATGCTGTAGCAGTCCCTTCTGGGCCATAAACCTATCATCTCTAATTTTAACAAACTGCCTAAATCTGACAGTCATGAAATATATTATCATCTAGACTAGCTGTGGAACCAGAAAAAAAAGTGTCTTATTTCTCTTGTTCATTGGGCAACAATAAGAACAAAATAAATACTTTAACGGCATCCAGGCCCTCCATTGTGTCTCATATCACCTCAGCCTGACCAAGTCTCTGCAGCCTACTCTACTGCCTGCTTAGTCCATCAGGATGCACAGCTGTTGTTTAGGGATGCTGCAGGTTGTAAATCTGCAGAAGCTCACTCCTCACTGAGTAGAGAAGTACACATTATTTCTCTATGAAATGCATCCCCTACAAGCCTTGTGAAGTGCACCTGAGCTATAATACTGTGCAAGCTGGTGCTCATTTTACCCCATCCATGCTGGTCCACCAGGAATGCCGGTATGGTGCCCGAGGAGGGCTTGTACGAACTGGAGGGCACACTCCCTAAACAGCAGCCACAGTGAACACTGAAGCAAAGGGACAGATAAATGTTGTGAATGGGGATGCTGTGAGCAGGGCAAACTAAGGGCCTGCAGTGTGGTTGAGGACCCACAAGGAAAAGACTGCTGGGGAAGGATGCTTTGGAGAACATGTGCTTAGTGTAAGGTTATCCATATGGATTCATCCCATCCAAGACATCCAACAGAAGTGTTCGTAGTGAAGACTAATATAACTAGACTCCTCGTCTTGTCAGTTGAACGGCTCAGCTTACCCTTGAGAGCAATTTTGTGACAGTGGGACCACCTCAGGGTGCCTCAAAATTCTGCTTGCTCACCCGAGCTGCTGTAACATGGCTGGTTTATGCCTCTATCCTCTGTGGACAGTGGTGTGGGTGAGACAGGAGGGATCTCACCCTACCAAACATGTCCCCAGGAGCCAAAACCTGATTTGTGTAACTTTGCCTGCTCTCACACTGCCCCTCAGTGCGAGCCATGGGACTGAGCCTACCCTGCAAACTCGGCTGTGGAACTGCAGCAAGCACCAACCTTATGCCGGTTGCTGGCCCCAACATAAGTCCATCAAGAGACCAAGCTTCCAGTACCCCACCCCTGTGCCAAATATGCTGCAAGGGGAGGAAGCAGACTCAGCAACAGGCTTAAACCATCTGCTCCTAGAGCTTTGCTGCTGCAAAATTAGGAAAACATCCTCCCAGCCCCTGCCAACAGCACATAGCAAAGAGGAGATAGCGAGGGATCAAGAACAGGAACAGAGGGGAGTCTTCCTGACCCACTGGAAGAGAACAGGAGTCAGCTAAGGAGGGTCTGGAGTGTCATCCAGAGTTGCACACGTGCTCTTTGGCATCAAAAAGTCTTCCCAGATTCCTCTGACAACACAAACAGCAGTGCAAGAGTGAAGCACAGACTTCAGGACTCTGTGTGACAGGGCTCCTGGCATGAGAGCAGCTGGTGAGCCAGAGGAGCCACCTGAAGGGAGTGGGTGCTGCAAGCCACTGGGCTGGGCCCAGCACATGCCTGTTCTGCCAGGACACAGGGATGCAGAGGAGCTTCTCTCCATGCTATTCCCAGACTTATCTGTTGTTCATGGGTCAGGAAGCCTCTCCCAAGGATCACTCAGCAATTCTCCCCACCAGCAACACACTGCTGGCTCCTGCACAGGTACCCATTGACCCCCTCAGCTGGAGGTCGTGAGAGAAGCAAAATTTTGTCCAAGTGCCCCATTTCTCTCAGTGTCAGAAAAGTGAAAATAAAAGCAATGCAGACAAGCCTCACAGCCTGTGCTAAGACGGAATGAGAAGCCAGGGCAACAAGGAGGCAGCAATCCTGAGCAAAAGGGGCAGCTACCTTCTGTCCTTTTTGGGGCTGGACACATGTCACAGGCTCTGATCTCATGCTGAGGCATCCACACACTGCCACTGGCACAGAAACACGTACAACAAAACACTGTCCCTCTCCAGTAGCTGATCAGTGCTTTGTGCCATGTATTGGTGCTGTGGTCCTGCCAGTCTGGAAACTGGACTCCTCTCTCCTCTCAGCCATCACAGTGCAGCAAAGCTCAGCAGTCCTTCCAGCAGCTCAGTGCTTCTGGCTTTACCCCCTGCATCTCGTCTGTTCCCCCACCCTGCAAGTGATTGACCTGTTATTAATGGACTTCGAAAATCTGCCAAGAAATCTCCTGGCCCATATTTTGCCTGCCCTTTTGCTGATTAACTCCAAAAAGCCTTCTGAGAAACCTGCAGCTGTTGAAATGCACATCTTGCACAGCAAGATGAAGTCTGGCTTTTTTTTTAGCAATTGCTTGCTTTTAGTAAATGGAAGAGTAGTCTAGAAAATGCTTGATTATGAGGCACACTCTTCCTTAGCATATCAGTTTACACTTCACAGAAAGCTAGTTTGATAATTCAGTTAACATCAAGTGCTTGAGATCTTACAGTACAGTTGCCAGCAAATGGGCAAAAGCAAGTCTAATTTATCCCTCTATTGTAGGGAGCAGGAGAGGGAAAGTTGCCTTTACTATAAAACAGAGGAGGCTGCAAGTCAGACATCTAGAAAGTATCCTAACAATTCTGTCCACCTTGAGAAACCTTTTGTGTTTGGGCTGGTAGAAAAATGTTTGAAAGAACACGTAACTTGGAAAAGGACACTTAAAGGTTGAATAAAACTAGAGAGATACTAGGAATAGCCTAAAAAACTCTTGTACCTTAAATCAGATTCTGATTAGAACTGGCTAAAAGCTGACATGAAGCCTAACGTGGGGACTCTCAGATGCCCATGGCTCACCACCACTCCGACAGTAATCAATCTCTCCTTGATAAGAAGCCAAGGTTAGGCCACAGGGCATTAGATATTCCCTTCCAAACTATCCACTGCACCAGAAGTAAGCTCCGGAGTACTTTCAATTGCATTGCTGGCACTTGGTGTTCAGTTTTGCAACAGGCCTTTCTTCACTACCACGTCTGTGCTTGGCTTTTATTTTCTTTCCCTCTCCCCGAGTAGTGGGGCCACAGAGTTTATACCAGAGATCTGTTCTGCTCCTGGACAAAGCCAGCAGCATGGAAAGCAGCTGTAGGCTGGTCACTGTTTAGGCTGTATTGATTAAGCCACAATCTCTGCAGGAAGGGGAATAGTTTGCTCAGTGAATACAGCCGAACTTGCACCTGAAGCACCTCCCAGAAGACTCTGATGGGATCAGGGTTCAAGCACTGCAGGGGAAAATTTGAACAGCGTTAACCTTCACTCCCTACAGGAGAGCAGTGTCATTTCAGCTTGCTGCCCAGATAATGAGTCCCTCAGATCAGGAAGATGAGGCTGAGGGTCTAAAACAGGTGGCTGTACTGGGTGAGTCAGTGGAAAAGAGGGGCAGAGGACAGCAAACAGCTCTCTTAATCCTAGTTCTCCTGCTGTGAAGGTGCTCTTATGAGATGAGTTTTTGCATTAACAGCCACTCTGCACCTTGCTTGCCTTTTCCTTTAGTTTCCACCTGAAAAGTCCTGACTTTTATTTTACCCCCAAACACCCCCCTTTACCCCCACCAGAGCAGCAATTTAGTGCATATTTCTTAAAACAGGACACCTCCACTGAGGGCTATCTGCCAGCCCCAGCTATCCTAGCCCCATCCGCATCCCTCAGGCACCTCCAATGCTTGTTGCCCAGAAGCTGTGGTACCTCCTCAAAGCCACTACAGAAACTTGCAGTGGTCCAGGTGCCTGTCCACTGCCTCAGATCACCCAGATATCCACCTGAATCTTATAAGGAGAAGTCCATGTGACTTGTATCAGAGATACAATTAAAATTTGCCATTAAAAAAAAATCAACAACAAACAAACCCAAAGCAAACTAAAACAACAAACAAAATCCTCAATCTTCTTTCTTTTCTTCTTTTTTTTTTTTTTTTTTTAGGGTTCTGTACACTGCAGCCTCAGGTTGAAGCTTTGTCAGCATGGCTGTTTCCCTTCACTGGCTGACATAATGCCCCAAACTTCCCTGTACCTGAAAAGTAAATTATTTTCTACCCTAGTAAGTTATTTTCTACCACCTGTCAGCAGATAATGACAAATCTTCCTTCCCCAGAGGGCTCCCCTCAACCCCTCACAGCTGCCAGCTGCCCTTTTTCCTGGGTGGACACCAAACTTGCCCACTTGGGTGTTGCTGCTCACAGATGTGAGAGGGGTTTTTATTGAGTCCCATCAGGGCTGAAGCAACCTCAGGGAATTCAGCTTCTGCCCCCACATCTTCCCTCCCTCTCACCCCTATTGAGACCAGCTCTCCTTGGCAGTGGTGTGGAGAGCTATAACATTTAACCTGAGTCAAAGGGGATGAGGTGAACAAGAGGAAATGGGGGCCAGAACTTCCTTTGCTGGGGCCTGAAGCTCAAAGGCAGCATCACTGGAAAAGCTGGAGAACTGCTAACTGCAGGATTTCTGGACACAGGGATTTTACACTAATGCTGTAATCAAGGTTAGCATACCCTAACGTATCAGGAGGGAAAGGAAAAGCTGTTTGAGGCTTCAATTTCTCTCCCCTCCACCCTTGCACTTCCAGGAGAATCAGTATTTGTGGTTCGTTGTAGCTCCCTGCACTGGCCCTGGCTTCTTCTGCAGTGAGCTGGGGAGGTTTTCTTGGCTCGGTGCACGTGGGGATGGTCATTTGCACTGGGTGAGAAGATGTTTACTGTCTTTGATGGATTACTCCCCCAGAGACAGCAGCGATAGCACTCTCTCCTAATTGTTAAAGCAGCCATCGCAGCACCAGCTGGCTTTCCCAGGCACAAATCAGCCACACAGCTCTGCTCCCCACACCCTCTGCAAATGACTGAGGGAAGAAAACAGTTTCATATGGCTGGTCCCCAGAGACTGACAGATCTGCCCCTTTGTGCCATCAGACAGCAGGAGTGAGCTGGAAGTTACAAACATGTAGGTGGTTTCTACCCATGCCAAGAGAGAATGAGAAATGCCAGTCTGCCCCTGGAGTGATTAATCCTGCAAGTTAACCAGCATTTGCTTCATCCTAAACGGGAATGAGTTTTTGTTAATTAACACTGATTTCCATTAAAGCTGATGGCCCAGATTAATCCTGAGAGCTCATTCACCAACTGCCTTGTCTCTATGGAAGGGACCAGGTGGCACATTTGTGCCACTCTGAGGGACAGAAGAGGCCTCAGAGCTCTGCAAAGGGCTGACATACACCTCCCTGAGGAGGCTGGCACACGAACCAAGGGCTGCACTAATGGTTTCTGGGATGAATTTTAAGTGTGCAGCTGACTCAAATCTTTCTATGAACTTGACAGCAACTACTAAAGTATTCCCAGGCACCTGAGCTTTGAAAACCACAAAACTGTCAGGTCTTTCAGTCTGGATCCAATTTAGTGTTTTTATAGTGACCTCTCATGTCACTGCTGCAGGTGTGACAAAATACAGCTGTGTTGGGTGAAGTGCTTTCATCCAGGCTTCATTGGTCCCAAATCCTGTAACTGCTCTTGACTCCTAGGGGCTACACCAGAAGTAGCCATAAAACAGAGAAATGAATCAGAGTGAATAGAGATGCAGAGAAACTGAGAGGATGAGGGTGGCTGGAGGGGAAAAAAAAAAAATAAGAAAATGTAATAGGTGAAGAAAGACCCACATTCAGTTAGCAGGCACACTCCCAGTGAACTGACGGGGAAACAATCTGGGCCTTTGCATATCTAGACCTATGATCTTGCAAAAGAGAAGGAGAATGAAGTTTGAATTGGGAAAAAAAATTAAATATCCAAACAATAATTAAAAAAAAAAAAAAAAAAAAAGAAAGCTAAACACACCCTTCGGTAACCCTTTGGACACTTGATGAAAATACATCCTTTTGATTTATCAAATTATCGAAACATGATACAAAGTACAGAGCAGCAAGAAATAATCACAAAATGAAATGAGACAGAAGATTAACCCAGGGTGATTGAGAGGCAATGCTAACAGCTGGCCAAGTCACAATACCCCAGCTCACAGAAACAGTGCTTAGCCAAATGCTGCAAGTGAAAGACTTGCCAGGGCAGAACATCTTGTTTTATTACAAAACAGGGTCTTTACAAAGTATGAGAAAAAGAAAGCACAAGCTTTGCTTCTAACTTTCTTTATTCTTTTACATTCTAAGTGTAACAGAAGAATTATTTCATTTCCACATACATTGTCAGAGATGATCAGTAACACACAGAGGAAAAATCACCAGAAAAGACTAGAAGGCACCGTGCACACAGTGTCTTATTGCTGAGGAAACGAGCACTGCTTATAATGATATGCCCTGACTTTTCTTCTTTGTAAAGCCAAATGTTCAGTGGCCTCCAACTTGAAAAAATATTTCCATGGATCAGATTTAAGATTTTCATGTCAAATGCCTATCTCTGGGTCTACTTACAGTTTAGACCATGAAATAAGAAGCTACCTGAATACATGGGTTGGATTATGCTGTGGGCATAAACTCTTCTAAATGAGCTGCACAGAAAATAACCACAATAAAAAAGAGCCTGAGGAGGAAGAAGCCAGCCACGTGAGACTTCACTTGGCTCCAGGATTTCTTATGGGCTGAAAGAGCAAAGAGCATCCCTTTGAATACAGCCACAACATTAATCGTTTCTCCTGCTATATCACTGTATCTGTCTGACCTGCCTCTCTACCTCAGCCACCTTAAAAGTCTCACCTCTCAGACTGTCAGCTCCCTGCTGAGTGTTTGAGCAAAGCCTCAGACAATGGGGCTTGACCTGCTTGACTTCAGAGTGCTATCACAAATAAATGCTCAAAAGTAATGGTAGCTATTACTCTGAAGGCTTTTTCAGAGAAGACAGAGATTTAGTTGTGGCCCTACAGTTGTACTGTGCATGTGTGAAGCAGCTGATTGACTGCGCATCTTTATTTACAGGGTTTGTAGTTCATCTTTTTGTTAGGAGGTAACCATTCCTGATTTTCTTAACATTTGAGATGGTTTTAGATGTCTCATTTTTCAAAAGACTGGGCACACAGAACCCCTGCTATACAGTGACAGAGTCCATCTTTGCTTAACACGTGTATTAGCATCATGGTTCATGAAGATGAATATCTTCAGGGCAGTAAATTAACCTGATCTCTTTCTGGACACTGTTTAGCTGAAGCATGTCTAACTAATATCTGAGTGGAAAAAGCATTGGATTCAACACAGAAGGAAATCAGCAGGAATAAATGTGAGAAAGTCTTTGTATTTCTTGCAAAATGATGAAAACATTAACACACACACACAGAAAAAAAAAAAAGAAAAATCAATCAATCTTTCCTTCAGCAGCCTATTACTGTGGTGGCTTTTATGTCACTTTTTACTGACAAACATTATGGATTACATTCCAGTGTAACACAGAGGATAATAAAGGTCTTTAAAATCCTTTGTGTAGTTAGGAGAGACGAGTGAGAAGGAAGCTGTATTTTGATCTCTGTCTCAGGCGATTGTCTGTCACCAGCTAACTTTGTCTCTTAATTCCTGTGACTTTTAATTCCCTTCGCCTTACAACTTCTATGTGGGGGCAGAGAACTTCTCTGTGTTGCTATACCCATTCCAAGGGCCCCCAAGGAACCATGGTGCAGAGAGTCAAGGGGTGCTACACTGCAGCAGCCAAGCTGTGTGTCCTTCCCTCTGCAGGGAGGTCCTGCCTCTCTGACAGGGTCTGTGCCAGTGGCTGTGTTTGGCCTGTGTGTGGTCCTTTGCAGCATGGAGCCAAAAGCTGCTGAGGGAGATACCTGTGATTCCTACTGCCAACTGGGCCACTAAGACTGGCATTTGCAGGAGTGAGACTGGAGAGGACTGCCTTAAGAAGCTCCAGTTCCCACGACTCACTGACCTAGCAGGCTCTGCCCATCACTCCTGAGTCCTTGGGAGACAACAGCCTAAGTTCTTCCGAGGCTATGGATCCAAGCAGCTTGGCTCAGGGTGACGCAGTGAATCAGTGGCACCGCAGGGACCTGAGCACTGGTCTCCCAAAGGTCAGGCAAGCACCCATGTGAATGCCTGGTCAACCCTCTCTTCGCATTTTGCCTTCTGATCCCCACCAGTTTAAGGTCATGGCAAAGCAGTACTCTGAACTACTGAAAAAAAATAAATCTGCTCATCACTGTAAAGAAAGAAAATAGCAAGATCAATTCTGCATTCTACTGTAATAGCTCAGTGTTGAGCTCTGCTCCTCTCCGAGTGTGTGTAAGTTGATGACTTTTCGTTGGCTTGCTTAATCAAGACAGGTCCAAGGTCAGGGGCAGATGTGAATCCAAATACAGAATTTTAGGCCTGCTTCATTTTATTTGAACTGGCTGATCTATTTCAGTGTTTTAGAAAGAACTGGTCCTCTCAGTTCCAGTAGGAAAGGAAATAGCTTCAAAACATTTCCTCTCTTTATGTAAATAAGCTGCAGCTGCAGCAGCTGATGGAAGCAGCATGATTGCAACTCGATTTTATTTCAGTACATGTCATACATGTCTCTTGGTTATTCAAAGTGTATAGAGTGCTATATGCACCTGGCAGACTCAGAGGAGAATCTATGATTATTAGTCCCCAGATATATGGTTAGTTTAGTAATTTGCTCAGTTATATTACCTGGGTATTTGCTTGAATGAAGATGTGAGTTACTTTGGCTCCTCATTCTTTCATTCATTCATTCTTCCTTCACTTTTGGTGTTGAAGAAAATGAAATTTTTGGTATATGCTTGCACAGACACAATACATTTTAAATTAACTCATCTAAGTGAATCCAGACCCAGGAAAAATATCTGAATTCCATGATCAACTAAAATGGAACAGAATTACCTCTATACTCAGCATCAGTGAGGCCATATCTAGAATATTATATTCAGTTTTGGACTCTCCATTACAAGAAAGACATTGAGGTGCTGGAGCGAGTCCAGAGAAGGGCAACAAGGCTCGTGAAGGGTTGGGAACACAAGTCTTAAGAGGAGTGTCTGGGGGAGGTGGGGATGTTTAGCTTGGAGAAAAGGACACTCAGAGGAGACTTTGCTCTCTACAAAAACCTGACAGGAGGTTGTAGCAAGGTAGGGGTCAACCTCTTCTGCCAGATAACAAGTGACAGGATGAGAGGAAATAGACTCAAATTGTGCCAGAGAAGGTTTAGATTGGATACTAAGAAAAATTTCTTTACAGGAAGGGTTTCAAGTATTAGAACAGGCTACCCAGGGAAGTGGTGGAGTCACTGTTCCTGGTAGTGTTCGAGAAACATGAGGATATGGTACCTGAAGAAATGATTTCGTGGTGAACAGAGGTGGTAGCGCTAGGTTAACAGTTGGACTTGATGATCTTACAGGTCTTGTCCAGCCTTTACAATTCTATGATCCTATCCTTGGACCTCCTATCCTGTCAACTCTGGCCCTCCTCTGAAATTCAGAGAGCTGACAAACCACCTGGAGATCAAGAATCATACTAGGAGAATATTCATACACACATATAAAAATAATAAATAAAAAAAACAACCAAAGATGAGAAGAATATGGTAGGTTTATGTAGAAGGTGAGATTTGCTTTAATAAGAAACTAACTATATAACTACACCAAACTGCATAACAAAAGCTTTCCTGATTTGTAGAGCTTTCACCTATACTTTCCAGAAATTAATAGCTCTTTCCAGAAACATGTTACCATTGCATTCAAGTGCTGTTTGCATTTTTTATTTTACTTATATATCCAATTAAAAAAGTAAATGAATGCCTGCCTCATGCACTTTCCCACACTGTAAGGTCTCCATTTTCTTTTCCCAGCCTGTCATTATGCTGATTCAAGAGGCTCAGACTCACTTTGCCAAAGCCACGCCCTAGGTCTCAGAAGGTAAAGGGTTGCAGTGACTGCTGCTTCAAGCTGGCAGCCTGGCAGCAAGATAACTCAAGTCTTGTTCCCAGTCACACGTAACAGTTATTTCATTAGGTTCTCCCCTTTCCCCAAGAATTATCCAGCTCATTCACAAAAGGCCATTTTGCTTGTTATAGCCACATGCAAATAGCCTCAGCTTCTGTAGCACCATTTCGCCCTCACTCCTAGGAAAATGTCAGGGTAGGAAATATAACAAGAAAACTATGCCTGGCATGTTCCCACTGCTGGGTCACTGAGCTCCATAGTCCATGGTAACTGATTTCTCCTGTGATGAATAATTGTTTGGAGATGTCACTGCAACAATGATCTATACTTAAGGCATAGCTTGCGCAGAGATAATTTATTCTTTCAGAATCACCTTGTTATTATTACAATTGAATTGTCCTTACCCTCCAAACACAGTGGTAGTTGAAGATTTTCTGCTAGCATTTCTGTAGGCAATCTCAGCATAACAAAGGGACATTCATTTAAGAGCTGTATGTTTCCATCAAAGACTTTAGTGTTCTGAAAATGAATTTTCAAAGCATATTTCCATCACAGCTCTCTTTAACCACAGTTGCTAGGGGATGTAAAAGACCTTTGCAGGTAAGTCAGTAGTTACTCACAGGACCTGACATTCACTTCTATTAAAGCAAATTGACAATTTGAGTCACATAAAGTATTTTTTATTAGAGAAAAAAGTTAAGGAAAAAACCTCCAAATGCAAAATAAAGTAAAATCCAAAAAGAGTCTCAAGGGGACCTGAAATCACAGCCTGTCTCACAACTGATCTCAGCTCAGAGCTGGCCTTGCTCCATTCCTTTTCCCAGTCTGTTGCCGCTGTGAACCAGATCCCAAGGTTGAGCCCGTGAAATTCTGCTTCTTCTCTTCTGTGGAGCTGGAGTCTCTGACAGCTTTTCTAGCTGAATTTGACTTCTATGTGGCCAAATAAACGCCAGAGCTGGTATAAGGAAAGCCACAGGACCATGCAGGGGTTGAGGGAAGAACATTCCCTTCCCTAACCAGCAGCTGTTAGATCAATGTCTGATGGCAAACTGCACCCTGAAGTGCCATCCGTATGTTCCCACTCTTCCCTCTCTCCCAGACCCTTACTCAAACACTTTAGCCAGGAATTGGGCTCAGCTAACTCCAAGCATATTCCCAGCTGAAAAAGCCAGTTACTTGTACAGGTCTGTAATGGTGCTCTTTAAGTCCATCTCCTTGAGTGCCTTATTTGCTCAGCCCTAATCATGAAATTCTGCCCTTGTACCTGACCTCCTTTTTCTTGGTAAGATTAAGAGGCTACTTTTTCATGGATATTCCCTAACATAACGATGGCCATGTTCCAGTGTCTGAAAGAAATAACGCGGTGGCTCATCAGCAGGAGCAGCCACTCTGCCCCAGCTACCTGCCAGACTTCTCACCCAGCCATCAGAGATGTGTCACTTCTTTCAGGGACATGTTCACAGGCAGGGACAAACCGTGGCCTGCCAGGGGGTTACACTGCAAGGCAACACTGTAAGGGGCACGTAGCTGGAGTCTGCAGCAACGTCCAAACAGGAGCCCAGAACTGCCTGGCTCCTTCTTTCCTTGGGAAAGGGGATTTTCCCAGCAATACCTGTTCATGCACAGACTCTGTGGTGGTTATGGGATGTAGCTGGGGTAAGAACCACACTTCAGCTGCTTCAGTGCAGTCTACCTTGCTGCAGAGTTGCTCTTATAGAGACTTTTCTACCTGCTTTCCCTACTTGAGGAAATTGAGTAACAAAGGAGTCCTAAACTTTTCCAGATGCACAAAGGTCACCAAGACTCCAGGGTCCCAGCTTGTTTGCTGCTGGCCTCTAAATGTGTGTTCTCTTCTTTGGAAGTCTGACATAGCTCTGTAAAACAGAGGAATAGATGCTATGCTTCTATATCACAGGAATGGTCGTTATTGAGATTAACTAATGTTTACAAGGTGCTTTGTGACTACATGTGATACATGTGTAAGTCTGATTATTTTAATAGATATAGTACTAACATTAATATGTACTAACATTATTTTCCCTAGGCTATTTTCAGTAGCATTTTCAGTATGTAACTTGGATTTTTTTCTCCCTTTGCCTACTTAAATTCTACCCACCGAGAAGGCTGAGGGCTCAATTAGAAATTTGAATGTTGCCAGTGTATTTCATCTGAATTGGCAGATTTGACACCTTTGAGTTAGTGCAGTGCTTTGTATTACAGTCTACTAGCAACAGCTGTGATGTTGTCAGATGTCATAAACTAAACAAGGGCGATCCTTGGATGGAAACCTTGAAAGAACACCCACGTGCTATATGAAGTAATATTTCACCTCCTGAATCACCGCTCTTGTTCCTGAGTCATTTCTATAACAGGAGTTCATCTAGATGTTTAGGGTTTTTTGCTGACAATTATTATGGTTACTACAACTCAAAATAGGTTCAGAGGGAGTCCTTACCATCTGTGGTCATTAAAGAGCTCAGAATTATTACCCCACAAAGAACGAAACTACGTATATAGGTGTTTTGCATGGGCAGCAGGCTGTACTTCATCTTAGAAAATCCTGCCAGCAATTTCGTTTGGATTCAGTGATTTTGTCCTTTTGTCTGCTTGCAACAAGGAAACTGCCACAGGTTTTATTTCTCCCAGGCATTTGTGAATAATCACGATTATGAAAGAACCAATTGCTGACCATCCAACAGCCTCCTGGAGTTTCTAGAAAATGTGTAAGGGAGCAGCTGCAGGGGCTCTGAATCTGGCCCCAAAGGACTGTGAGTTTTGAACACAGCTGAGCACTATATAACATTCTGAGCTCCTCCTCCTCCTCCGAGAGCAATTAGGATCAGGAAAATGTGCCTTCAGAAATACACCCTTGCATACCTGAACAGGTGCTGGTGCATGCAGTCTTTGGGCACTCTGCACTCACTCCTGGCATTCCCTGGATTTGAGGACCCGGTGCATTCCAAAAGGGGGCTCAGTCCTTGGGACCCCTGCTCATATCACAGAAGGTGTTCTTGAGCTGCCAGATTGCAACATGTGCAAATCTCAAAAACCCCACGCAATACCCATTTATACCTGGAATCTGGATTAAAGTATCATCTCTATTTTTGCACATTATTAGTTTAAACAGTCCTAGTTGCCTTTCTTGCCTTAGAAAGATTAATGCATAATTGGGCTGCAAATATTACCTGTTATTGCTTTAGAAAGACAAATGTTAGCCTTCTCCAAGCGTGTCTATAAGCCCTAAGAGACATGTTCTCCCCAGTCCATTCAGTGCTCTGACGGGAAGAATTACATTTTCCTGTACAGATCCATCTATAATTTATTTTTAATTTGTATGTGTGGTACAGTTTTGTCTGGGGAGCCTGCTACTGGAGCTCATGTAATTTAATATTTCAGGAAGATTAGGATAAAAAATGGCTTGTAGAAACTCTATGACAACTTCACTACTTAGTTCTCCTTCTAACTATGAAAGTTAACCCAGGCTTCTTGCTTCCCTCCATAGATACAATGGATTTTTTTGCTTTGTGTTTTGGTTTTTTTGGTTTTTGTTTTGTTTTGGTTTGGTTTTTTTGTTTGTTTGTTTTGTTTCTGATTCTATCAGGGATCTTCCCTTAATGATTTGCTACTTCCCTCAGTGACAACTACTTGGTCTATTTCGGATGTGAGAGTGTATCAGCATAGATAAGGTTTTTCTTCAGTAAAAATTGGTGATCAAAATCACGCTTGGAATAGTGACTGCTTATTTATCATAAAGAGCCTCAAAGTGTTATCAGTGAAAAGCCTGAGAAAGCTGTGTTTTCAAAAACTTGTGAGACTGAGAAAACATAATTGCTTCGTTATATAAGAATGGTTTGTTGCAGCTTCTGTTGCCTTGCTGTCTAACAGAGACAATGCTTGTGGTTTTAGCTTCTCAGCTCAGCTTGGCACTGTAAATTGTTCATCAAGATTTTTTTATACACTTTTGTACTCATCTGACTTGAATGGTATCATCAGATGAATACTTGATATCAAACAGCTTAAACAGTTACCGAGCCTGAACCAGAGATCCCTGTTGCACCGCAACAAACACAGTAACCACCTGCCTGCACACACCTACTCTGTTCCAACATGACACAAGATGAGTACAGGTAGGCCACTTTCATCAGGTCACTAAAAAAAATCAGGAGTGTGTGATAAACAGTTATTTCTAGAAGAAGCTGGAAGCAGGGACAGTAACTTCCCATCCACCTGATCACACTGAAACGATGCCCCTTTCAGCAAAACGGGGCCTTCAGACTGGCACAAAGCCAAATCCTGCTGGAAGTCAGGGTTGTTTGGGTATAGGTCACAGGTTTATGTCAAAATTAGGTCTATACTTACCTACACTGTTTCGGACAAAGAGCTCTTACTAGCCTCTGTCTTGTCTATGTACTTAGTACGAGATACCCCAATCTTAGTGGTTCACTAGAGATTAATAGAATTATGATAATGTTTTGACTTCTAAAGATCTGTTGGTCCCAAGCTGAGGAAAAGAAATTGCCAGCTCACATCCCCCTGTGAGTCTGATATGTGAAACAACAAGGATGATGGCTCACCATCTGTTCAGCAATCGATATGAAAAGGTTGGAGGATCTCAGTCCAGTTCTTAGCAGATGTCTATCGACACCATCCATACCCATCAAGGGTGTACTCATTTGTGTGCACTCAGCTGTGTGGAGAAGGCAAAATTCAACTCCAGGACTGCCTACACATTGCTTCTGCATTTGTACATTTAAATCCCTCCTTAGAGTGGGAAATTAATTTTCAAATTGCCTGTATCCCCATGTCTTGACGACACACTGAAGAGCATTTTGGATGAAACACAAGGCACACAGCAGATTGTTCAAGGGCCCCCACTGATATGTATTACACCCCTGTAATTATGGCCATGACAAGTTGCTAACAGGGTAAGCTCCATAATAAATTATTCCCATTCTAACAACCTATTAACAACACAGATGAGAATTCTTCTGCTGGATGCATGCTCTCACTTCCAGGGTATGTCCTCCTTTGCTCCATCTGTAAGCTGTATCAACTTTTCAAACTTTTCAGTTTCACTTTAGAAAGTCAAACAACATTGCACCTGCAAATCTTAGCTGCATTATAGGGGTCTGCATTCATAATGTCACCACTCTGCTGGAAATCGTTGTTAAGTCACCTTATTGTTTCTATGGAAATAGAAAAAAAGGCTGTTAATTTTAAACTACACAACAGGATATGCCTTCCAGATGAGTTACTTCATATTTGATTGGGCTTTTGCTTGTCTCACCTCCAAGGTTTTGATTGCCTCTAATCTTGCTGGATGTAGTGTCCTGAATCAAGCTGACTCAGACCTTCAGCACAGTCCTTATGCAGTCTAAGGCTTTGTAGAAAAACTCTGTACTGGGAGGCCTGCTCATAAACACAAGGATGCTTTTCCCTGGACTAATTTCACAGGCAGATGAGATTCCCAGCTTCAGTCTTACAGCCTTTGGATGATCAGCAGGCCTTTGCAGAGGTCCCTGGGGAACCTGCTCTGGGGAATGTTCCTGATGGAAATACTGTGCGGGCAGCTGGCTCTATCCTCCCTTGTCACATATTACAGCTGACCTGGAGGTGTGGGCAGCAGAGAAATGGTCCATCTTTGCCTGATGAGAGATAAAAAGCAGAGGAGAGCCAAGGGATGGTGAGGGAAGAGTAGGGAAAAATTGGCAATGTATCCTGTTTCTGAACAGGGAGGCAGCTCAAATATGACCATGAAGTTGTAAACTGTGGAAAGAGACAAGAGGGAGAATGGATGGGAACGAGTGCTGTCCTTGAGTTACACAGACTAGCTGGGGAACTCCAGCAGCTTCTCTCCTTTGAGCACTCCATGGGCATCACTAACAACAGACACATCTCAGGATCTACAAAGCTACCCCATAACAAATACCCTTTTCTTTCCCTTAGATACAAAATAAGATTCTGTTAAGTCTTAGAAAATGCACTGAGATAGTAAGACTGGAAGTTCACGAGCCACTGGCAACTTGAGGCTGGAGATGTATCCCGAAGAATCATTATTGATTTTCCTTGTTCTCATTTTCACCCCCAGGCATAATTTCTTGGCCACTACCCAGGGACAGGATGCTGAGCCAGATGGACCTTTACACTGAGCAAGTGTGTGGCCTTTCGGATGTTCCTGTGTAAAGTATGACAAACTGGCAGTTACAAAAAGCAGTAAAGTTTTTAATTTACTGCTGACAAAAACACCATTTTAATATCTATTGTCTCAATCCTTAAAAGTCACCAAGGATACATACTTATGGTTTTGTAATGAAAACAATACTTAGTAAAAGCAAAATTACCCAGAAGCATGCTATTTACTAGCTCTTTGATCAAGTATTTCTTCTAAATTTTCTTATTTTCTTCTAATTTTTCAGATTAAAACCACAAGAAAAGTTAAAGTTATATTGCAATAAAAAGTCAATACTAGAGCAATTCCTGCCAGCCTTGGGGAAGAGTTTGGAGAACAGCCTGGTCAGCTGCTTTCCTTGGATTGAACAGGCTTATTTGGAACAGGGATAGGTTGTCTGAGAGCTCTATGAGGGTATCAAACCACAGAGAAGTGTGTTTACCACTGTGGTTGCACACAGTACTTGACAGAGAAGCAGCCTCACTATCTGCTGTCTTATTTATCTGTCAACCAGTGTTCCTTTAATAAATATGATCTTTGCAAAGCAATTCCCACAAGGCTTCAAGTGAGCTCACTAATTCTTTACTGCCTACCCTAAAGCATTGCATAGCATTGCTAGAATCAATTCGGCAGGTGTCCAGAGTGACACCAGCTTCACCTGGGTGCTTTCAGATTTAATTAATTAATACTCCTAGAGCACATTTTAATCTTTGAGTGAAAAGCATCCAAATGGAAATGTGTTCACTATGTTAATCTGTCTGACAGTGGTGTGAAAAGGGAATGCTGATCTGAAGGGACAAGTAAGAGCAAATTGTTTTGAAGAACAGGCCAAGCAGAGAAATGGTGTGACAGGACACAAAAACCCAATAGTGTGACTCGAAGTGAGTGGTGAATTTGGCCTATCCATTGATGCCAACCAGATTTAGTAAAACTTAGTAAGGAAATGAAGGTAATTTTCACAGTCTAGATTTGCTGAAGCCCTCAGTAGACAATCTGTTGAATTTTTTGGTAGACTTTTTATCTTAGAAGGGTCCTGTATCATTACAAGCTACCAGTTGAAGACTAGTAGTTTTAATATGTACGACATCTTTTGGAATAGTTTTGTGGATTTTTAAGTTACTTTTTGAAGAAAAACATCTGAAGTTACATCCTCATTATTCTTCTGAGAGAAAACAACTAATGACAGGTACCTCACAAGGACAGCTACCCAAGTCCAGAATAGATTACGCATTACCTGCTTGGGAATGTGATGGTTTGTAGCAGGTAAGCAGTCAACTGTCCACCTTAAGAGATAGTAAAAATATGCCTTCCCTCTCATCTCTAGGTTCATTCATTTCATAAATAGATGGAACAACATTGTTATAAATTAAACTCTACAACTTCACTAGACACTTGATGTAAGTGAATACAAAGGCCCCGAGTCTCTGCACTCACACTGGTTGCTGTGCATCAGTGGGACCAAACAGAGCATCCCGTGCTTACGCTGAGAACACGGAGGGAAGGAAGTTTGCTTTGAAAGTCACAGTAGTGACTGAGCATCAACACCTTGGGGCTGGGGTCCAGCTCCGTGCAGTGCACCAAACTCTCTGCCCTTTCACCTGGAAATGCATACTGAATCACATTTCTTGAACTAAGGGATTCAACAGCTGCTGGTCCTTTGGCCTTAGATCAGCTGATGAAAAATCCACACTTGAGCTTACTGAGTAAGCAGTTGGAACTGTGTGCTGGGATTGCTCAGAGAACACCTGATCTGAGGGATGACAAATTTGTAAGTGTTTGTGTATATGGATCCTTTAAGGAGAACTGGTTGCATGGCCTCGGGTTAAGATGTCCCCTTACATTTGATGTCTTACAACTTGGACATATTTCAGTGGAGTGGACACATTTCCTATCTTGGCCAAGTTTGAATAAGTTTTGAAGGTTCATCCATAAGGGAAGCTTATTAAAGAAAAATATATTTAATCCAAATTATTGGATCTTTCGCCTCTGAAAAGTTGTTGCACATCCCTGTCACAGGGCTGTCACCACTTAAAAAGAATAAAGCTGAAATACTGGGTTTACTGCAGTAAAAGCAAACCCATCATTACCTCCAAAGAGAATAACATTTCATTGTTCAAGTGAAATGTATTGTTTTGCAGTAGTGCAGTTTTGTTTTCCTTAGCAAAGAAGTGGGTACTTAGTTACTGAATTCAGCTCTACTCTTTTCACCTAAACACAGGTATCGCTCAAGCATTTTCTTCAGGACTGTTCAGTAAAGTTCATTGCTTTCTAGGTGAAAAACCAAATGTAAAGCTTTTGAGAGGGTTGCAGTCTGGGTGAGGCTTTTGTAAATATACTTTTAGAAAAGTTTTTGCCTTTCTACTACCAAACTTAAAGCTAATAATGACCATTTTTAAAATGAAAAGCCACTTGATAATGTTAAAAATGAGCCACTGTCACACATTTTCTTCTTGATAATATGAAATATCACAAGGCAGTTTTAATTTTGAAGCTGTTCAAGTTAGTTTTTCTTTGCTTTAGAAACACTGACCATTTTTAAGTTTTATTCAGCTTATGTGCAAGGTCCTCTGCTACAGAAAGTCTGTTTCACAGATGAAATTTTGAGCAGATCTTTCCCTTCCACTAGGAGGGCAAACCTGATTCTGCAAAAGCCAACATAATCCTCTCTGCATTACTTCTAACTGTACTTTAAAGTACTTCTAAAAACACATTCCTCTAGTGAGGCAGTCATATTATGAACAGCTGTGGGTCATGCCAAGTACTGATAGACAGATAAATTATCTTGTTAAATGTCTCAGGACAATCACAAACCACTATTAAAAAATAAAATATTACTATTGCTCTTGGTTTTGGGGACTGAGCCAAATAGTATTTAAAAAGCAGATGGGTCTCAGCTTGGTCCTTTTAATGTAACTTGGATGTATTCTGTTGAGCAAATGCCTAATGACTTTGTGGGTGTTTGCTTAGAAATGGCATTTAGTTTAAACACTTCTTCAGTATCTGTACTTTAAAGGGTCAAATAGGGTTGTTGACTTTGAAAGAGAATGAAATGCAAATGCTTCAGTTGGTCTTACAAGAGGCGAAACTTTAAAAATCTCTTTTTAGAGAAGACTAGAGCAGTAAATAACACTCATGAATGTAGCAGAGACAGCAGAGCTTGTGCACTGGTGTATATGAAAGTACCTGATGTGCAAAGAACTGCTCACATTTCTAAGTCACGTTAGAATGAAAACTGTTGGTTTTATTTTTATATCTTCTGAGATATATGCAAGGCCAAGGTGAAGAGCATTCCACAGAGTCACAGAATCAATTAGGTTGGAAAAGACCTCCAAGATTGAGTCCAACCTTTGAATGAGCATCACCACGTCAACTAGACCACAGCATTAAGTGCCATATCCAGTCTTTTCTTAAAGACCTCCAGGGACAATGACTCCACCCCCTGTGCTGTTGAAGAAACACACTCTTGAACTCTTACCCTATGAAGTTCACTTTGTGTCATTAGATTATTTAAAGTGTCCTAGAGGAGAATCCTGAATGGAGAGTTCGTATTTGGGTTCAGCTTTTAGATATACATTGTCATGATCCAGAGCTCCAATTCAATCTTGAACCTAATTTATCATGACAGTGGGCAAAAGCTTTCCATTGTTTCAGAGCATTCAGGTGAGAAAACCAAACCCCTGACAGTGATGCAGCATTGCTCAGTCAGAGTCAATACACAGAAGCCTGCAACAGAGACCTTTGTGTTCCTTACAAATGCACCTCCATTTCACTGTCCAGGTATTTCTCTGGCTGAGTAGGGATTTCAGAACTGGACTTTATACATGTCAAGCAGAAATGAAAGGATATTTTCCGTCTTGATACAAATATCAGCTGCATGTCAGTTTTCATGCTCCCTTAGATCAACCCCGCTGAAGGTTTGTTTATGATGCTGTAATTCCTCTTTGCTCGTGACAACGCTGTGGAAAACACTGGCCTTACCTTCTCAACACTGCCTGAGCACTACAGTAAACATGGAATGTTTTGACAGCATCTTCTCTGAACTCTGGGAACAGAGTTTGCTGGAAACACCTTAAAAAGCAAGTGAGATTTCTGAGTTTACAGAAGGGATTCTTATTCAGTTTATCTGTTCTACGTGCTTTTGTAAATCTCATCTTTACTAATGAAACAGAAGCACAGAGGAATGAGCTGGATTCTGTCCTGTCTCTGGCACTACCAGTAGAATTGTCAGCTCAGAGCTATTTGTAGACTTTTCTCTTGCTTGGGTGATGTGAGAGACAGAACACGTTTCTCAGGAAGAGGATGAGTTTGTGGGTCAGATTCTCTGCTGCAATACCGATACTCAGTGATTTCAAAACAAGCTTTATGGCACAGTCATGCTTCAAAAGTAATGGTGAGCTCCTATACTGCTTCTACTCAATGTTTTTCAGAGTAAGCCCTCAATTTTTCAAGCTTAAAAGACAAATGGTAGGACTATGAAGCCAAATTTCTCACTAATGTAGCTTGAAGCAGCATCAATTTATATATACTACAGGACATTAATCTCTTTTTAAAGAGTCCTGCTGATTTTTATCTCTTAGTTTCTTTTAGGCTTCCTAGAGAATTACTTTTAGTTAGCACTTAAATAGATTTTCCCGCTCTCTGGAGGAAAACCCAGCCTGACAAAAGGCCATTGGGACCCCACCTAATACGGGGATCAAACTGGCTGCTTTTTAAAAGTAGTTATTTATTTTATTAAAGAAGCTTATAGAGTCCTAATAGGCCTGTCAGTTGACTGTCTGCTTTCTGATTTTTTTGACAAATACAGTTTGATTTTTAGTTCCTTTTCCAGCATCTCCTTGGACACATCATCCTCTTACCACACATTGAGCACTGAGATTCAGTGACATCCCCCAAAGCTTTTCTTCTGAAGGTTCATACACATACATCCCTTCTCTCCTTTTCAGTACATTCATTTCCATTAATTTCTCCTTTTACCATCTGATGGGCCAATGGCACCAGCTCTGTGTTTGCTGGCTCTCACTGCCTGATTCACAGCACAGTCAGACATGGCAGCAACTGAGCACAGGACAATCTAAATCCAGTATTGGAACAGAGATTACAGGGGCTTACAGTGCAAAGAGCACTATAGAAAACCTGTCACCTGTAGCTATTATACAGGCCAATGTATGTAGGAACACCATAGGACAGTCTGAATTAGAGGTGCCAATAACCAGGCATGTTCACAATTCAGTGTACCCTCAGTTACACCCAGAATCAGTGTAGCTGCAGACATGCAAATACTCTCCCAGGAGAAGTCAGATATGGGAGACAATCTCTCAGATAATCTGCTGCCACACTTGCTGCAAGCAATGAAGAATTTTCCTTTACAATATAATACCAGTCACCTTAAAAGTATCTATTTCAGGCAGATTTTGGAAGGGGAGTGGAGGCAGATACACCTTCTGCAGTTCTAAGTAAATATCAACTGTTCCACAGGAGGTTTGTGGTGTGAGGTATGCCAAAGTGCTCAGAGCTGGATTGGGATAAGTTTTTAAGAGAATTCAGGATCTAAGTTTGCAGAGAAGCTGAGGTCCAACTATGACAGCCAGTGCCAAGACAGATAATTAAGACTACAACTCTGACTTCAAGATATGATTTTAACTTGTGGAATACTTTCCAATGTCATTACACAACTGCAAAGAGAAGGTTTAAAGTAAAAATGAGAATCCTTTTTCCTTTTCTGTTTCATGTGCTAATGTGGCATTAGAAAAAAAAAGGAAAGTTATAAAGGTAAGGAAGAAATAAGACTGCCATTCTGAAAGCACTTCAATTAAGCATTGACCTGGCAACTGTGAAAAACGGGGTGTCTGGAAGCTGCCATTATGCTGCTGCATTGCCATCACCACCTGTAACGTTCCATAATGGCTTTAACACAATGCCTTTCCAGGTATAAAGAAGCAAATGGCACTGTTCCAGAGAAAAGAATGGATTGATATTTTTTCAGTAAGAGGAAGAAGGTTAAGCAGAACATTGGTACTCAATGTCCCATCCTCCTGTCTTCACGTCTCCTTTTCCACTACAATTGAGACTTAGTGTATTTTATCTACAACCCCCCACTATATAGCTAAAGGAAAAAACACATCCTACCTGCAAATGTACAGCACACAAATAGAAAAGATACACCGTATTTCAGAAAAGCAATAATGTGGAAAATGACTTGTGTGATTCAATCTTGTGTTCCAATATACATATTGGCATTACCATGGTCACCACAGCAGTGGACATAGCTATCACAGGGCTTCACATATTTAGCTGCAACACACAGCTTCTAGGTACAGTCTTGCATACTGAATTCTCCAGGCACAAGAAATATATTGGGAGAGACCCTTAGAAACCAGCTGTGCAAGAGTTTGTATTGCAAAGGAAAGATTTGGGGCTCAGGCATCTGAGTGGGAGATGCACCGAAGTTCAGCACCTGCCTCTGGTCTTGCAGGCACAATCTCCCACTGCACTGTGATTTAGCAGCAGGACAGGCTGAAGGGGAGGTCTTAGGGCTCACACTACTGTTCTGCAGGCAAGGCACAGGTGAGCCAGGCAATGTTTCTGGAGTCAAGTAAAGACAGCAGGTGAGCTGCCCAGCTCAGGTATTACTGATATTAATGATATCCACCCATGTCAAAAGCTCCAGTGGGGATCATTAACAGGAAGGGATATAAATGATGCCAAAGGTTGTACACATGCATTTCTGTTTAAAAGTCTAAACCACCTTTTTCCTCACTGGCATCCCATTGCTACTAAAAGAATAACCTATTCATTGATGGTTGTGTATCAAATTCATCATTTTTCTCCCACGATGATATGGTTCATGTTCTTACTGACTCTTCCTCACTTCATTTCCCCATCTCATCTGTGCTAAAGTTTTTCTGCTTTTCTTCATCTGACAAAGGGGACTGCACACCCCCAGCAAGCAGTGCCATACTTGTTGGGCCTGCTGTTGCTAAGAGACTGAGTGAGAGAGAGAAAGAGAGATCCTGCCCACACCATTTCCCTTACAGATCCAAATATTCCTACTGCTACTGTGCAGTCCTCCCTTAACTCAACCTTGGTTTCAAACATATCCACAGGGGTTTCATGGGATGTTTTCTCTCACTGACCAGCACTCCTGAGAAAGTCCTGAAAAATACAATACTACAGTAGACAGCACATCAGTAGGGAATTAGCCTAAATAGAGGATACAAACTACTCTTTTGTGAGAGACCACTATGGCCAGAACAGGTCAGGTCTTGCCACAGACTAGGGAGCATGTGTAGACCAAGACAGATTCACAAAAATATTCTTAGAAAGCCAAGCTAAGAGTGGGACAATGGAGGTCCCAGCAATTGGCAGAGCACTGGACTGGACAGAGTCCTTTTTTACTGCAGAGAGTTCCTCCACAATATTTATAATTATGATTATATTTCAGTGTTCAGATTGACTACCTTTTCAGAAAGTAGGGGAGTTTACTCTGACAATATTTCTAGCAGAAGTCTTTCCCAAGCCTCCAGAATGGTTAGCAAACACCAAATAATAACAAATCTATTGACAAGGGAAAACATGAGGCAAGTTTTCAAAACTCTCCCGAAGCATTGTCATGTTGCTAGGCTGAGTTATCAAATCACTTCTGTCCCTGACAGTAGTGACAGACTTTTACAGAATCATAACAGTTCACCATGGCAAAGCCTGTTTGCTGCCTATATCTTACAGGCACACATCCTGCAACTTGCTGGATTTTTAGTTCTCCATTAAATTGGGGTCATTGATGAATATGCATAGAGAGAATGCAACCGTCACACCACAATCATGCAAATATGCAGGTGGGTAATGTCATGATACCTTTCTGTGTGCACAGAAATAGCTAGGTTAGAAAGCTTTCCTGTTGAACAGGAGGCATATGGAAAATAGATTATGGAGACAGAGAGAAGACTCTCTCAGTATCTCAAAAACAATTAAAGGTTAGGAACTGGCCAAAAAGCTCCAGACTAAGTTCATTTTATAGAGAGAGCAGAGCTTGGGGTACAGCAGCAAACAACTTCAGATGTACCCTTGGGAACTTAGTCAATAAAGGGAGCAAAGAGATTTGGGTCTGGTCTTTGTAACCTGGTGTTTCTCTTATATCTTTATATGTTTAACTTTCCATTCATGAGCAAGACAGACAGACATCAAATACGTCACCCTAAGAAAGGCACAACTAGATTGCAAGCTAGCCGTCTAGTTGGGCCTTTGTCAACAAGGCTGAAAAGCATTATTTTCACTCAGATAACATATCTTTACATAAATATCTATATAAAGTGATCATACCTTCTGTTAATATTTCCATGAAGGCATGTTTTCCACTCTTAGATAATTTGAAAGTGATTTTGATGATTTTTAGTGTTAGATCAATCTGTTATGGACAGATAAATAACTAGCTCCATTATGTTTCAGCTGGAATATTACCTGGTATCTGCAGCTTACTGTGAAGTTTACAATCACAAGTATTCCTCTTCTATGTGCTGGAAGGCAATTTGGGATTAAAATTCCAGGTAGACTACCTGTGGGTAGTAGAAACATCTAAGAGACAAGGAAATCATAAGTGTAGAGGAAGCTGATGAGCAAAGCAGCAAGTGGAGACTGACAGAACTATTGCAGAAATGCTTCCTCTGACTAAGAGGAATTATAGATGGAGAACACGGCATGTTTGAGGGGACAGCTCCTCAGAAGAGCAGAAAGGTAAATTAAATACAGAAAGAGCAGACATGGATAAAACAAATTTTCTCTGCAGCATTTATAAGGAATGAGGAATGTGGAGAAGATGCCAAGAACAGCCATACATTTTTTAGGGAAGAAAGCAGAAATAGTCAGAAATTGAGATCGTGCCAAAAATAGTTATAAAATTTTTTAGAATGTCACAATGCTGACAAAACATCAGGGCCAGATGGGATCTGTCTCAGAAAAATCAAGCAATTAACTAAAAAAAAAAGAAAAAAAATACAGCAGCATATGAATCAAAGGAGTGAGGTCCATGATGCTTCACCCTGCCATTTTCACATGGACAACGGAGGGAAATAAGCCCTGCCTGACCTCAGTAAAAGGCCATGGTGAATACGCCACAGGAAGGTAAAACTCATGAGAATCCAGCTTCTCACGGGGGAAAAACTTCACACAGTTGCAGCCATTTTAATCCTTTACTTGTGAGGTGGCTGTCTCAAAAGGCAGCACACGCCTCTGGGGAATGGGGCTGTCCACATCTCTTTGTGTTGGTAGTTGAGTAAGAGGGATGTGGACATTGTCTCTGGGACAACAGGGTTAAAAAACAACCAGGGAGACCAGAAACGAACAGGACCTGGTGGGCTGGAGAGGTGCTGGTTCATGTTGAAGCCTATGAGGGACACAAGAACCAGGAAGGAACCCACAGCTTCACTTCCGTGGTGAGGGGGTGGATACAGAACAGAGGCGCTAATTAAGGGCACACAAGAACGACTCAGGAAGTTATGACTTCATTAACGATAATGACTAAATGGAAAATGATACTTAAGAAATCTGTTAAGCATGGATTTTCCAGTTTAATTGGACATTAGAAATGCTCTTTTAAATGCAGTGAAATCTAATAAAGAAGTCTGTTCAACAAGGAAGCACAAAGGGGCAAAGGTTCAAAAGTAACTCTAGTAAAGGTTTCTTAAGAGAGTAGAAATTTAGAATGTGTACAGATAAAGCACTAGGACACTTAGGGTGAGATCATGGGATTGAATCTTCCAGTCTCTGGTGATATGACTGGACAGTTCCCTACAACCACATAATTAATAAGTATTCCAGCTGGCTCAGCCAGAATTCCTATAAAACCCTGCAGAATCATACACTGCAGTGAGATTTTTGCCAGCTATTTGTGATACAGAGCCCAGTGCATGTTTCCTCAGTGTAGATCCCTAGGCCTCCTTTAGCACAGAAAAATCACTTTGGGATGGAGAGAGCCATGGACAACTGCAACCTCCATGGAACAACAAAAAAAAAAAGTTTCAGATTAAATTAGACAGTTTTATTCAGGGGTAGAAAACTGCAGGCTGTTCTCTCTCCCTCAGTCTTTGAAAACCTAAAGCAGTTATGCTATTCTTTTCTTAAGCTCACCATATTCCTCTATTGAGCATCTATCTAGCTGCTACCCCTTTTTGCCTGGGAAATTCAGAAATGTAATAATCTCCACAGTAAGCTCTACTCTCACGGTTTAGGGAATACTTCCTGCCTAGTCCCCATTGCACTTGACTAATCTCTTTAAACTGATGCACCAGGTATGAGCTTTCTGTGGGTGAGAATAACTCACAAGATCAGCAAATGCAACACTTCCCATTCTAGATTAATAGGAATTTAAGCATGTGTTTTTCTATGTCAGAAGACAATTTAAAGTAATCTTCCATCTCCAGCAGGAAAAATAGGAAAGTAGATGTATCTCAGGAAAAAAACCCACATATCTTAGCAGGCAGTGGTTTAGACTCATAGTGCACTAATAGCACAAAAAGTCTTTTACAGCTGGATAAACTGCTAAAACAAATGAACCAGCCTTCCTTCCCACATGTCCCTGCTTGAGTCCACTTACAACAGGACTTGCAGTTCCTCTCCATGCCGCTAATGTCAGCTCCCATTGCCTGAGCAGCAGCTTCTGTCATTATTGCCTTCCTGATTATGACAACCTTCACTTTTACACTCACTACTCTTGCCAACATTAGTTGGGTGCATTAAGCTTCAAGTGAAGTTTTGCAATTTCTTTTTCTGCTGAACAAGCTTAAAAATACCATTTTTCTCCTATTTTAATTCCTAATAGCTGTGGAACGTTGCTACAATCTGTTGTATGTCAATGCAGCATTTACAAAATGAGCTAGTACAGTCTCAGAAAATTAAGTCTCCTACTTGCTCATAAGAGAGAGAAAAACTTGGCAGAATCAGAGAAAGTTCATATTGCAATGAGTACTTGACAGCGCATAGCTAAAACTTCTCCCTCTTGAACATAAAAATCCTCCCCCACTGATTACAGGGTGCCTGCTCAGAGTCTCATCCCTGCTGGAAAGCTTGAAGTCCACTGCGTTACATCTTAAAAAAATCCAGCCCTGAGATCCTTACCTTTCACAGCCCATCAGTGACCTCAAGAAAGCTGTCCTCAGTCAAAACCCTTCCTCTGTTCTCAGCAAGTCTGGTTGAAACTGATAAATTCCTGGTGAGGATACTTACACCCTGGAACAGACCAGAGACCTATTGCTGTCCCACAGAGGGCTGGACAAAACCTTCAGCAGGAGCAGGAGTACAAGCAGCCATACATGAGAGGATGTAAAACTTCTTATATTCCATGAACGGCACTTCCCACTCCACCGAAAATCCCTGAGCTAACCCACAGTGCTTATGGCTTACACCTCGTTCAACATGACCTGTGTCACTGTAGCTGCTGATTTCCATCCAGCTGAGACTACAAAACTGTGGGCAACTGTAGCAGAGAAACAAAGACGGAGTAACTCACACTTTTGGACTTCTAACTAATTTTTAATATTGGTCTCTCTGGATCAAGGTGTAGAACAGTATGAGGAAGAGAATGTGTTTCCACTATTCTTGTATTGGTAAATAGAGTAGATTTCATCACTCACAGCTGTCATATAGATGGGTACCTTTCTCCAAGATCAAAATTTATGTATGCTGGCAAACCAGCCTCTGTGGGCATCACGATTCAAACAAGTCTCAAGAAAGGGGAGCAGCATATGTTTTCCTATTTCACAGCTTTCTGAAAAGGCTGTCTTACAAAACATAACATTTAATCCTCTCTGAACTAGCTTTTATTGAGAAATAAAAAGTATTATATAAGTGGCAAAAAATTTGGTCTGAGGAGTAATTTCTTTTAAGGCAGAACATGACAGCTTTGCACTAGTTTACTTGATAGACTGATGTTGTTCTCAAATCACAGAATGTAATTTGTCTCACTCAGACATAATCTAAGAGAAACAGACTGCACATGAAAGGCTCCCAACTCATCTCACACCCATACTAGAAAACATGTCCAAGAATAATAACCCCGAGGGGGTCAATCCACGTGTTCAAAGAATAGAACCTCATCTCCCCAGATATTGCTTTAAGTTGTAACTCAGATACCCCAAACCCATTCAGATCAACCCAGTAATCCATTCCCATTTACTTTTTAGGATTGCTAAATCTTTCAGGCACCTAAATTTAAAGGTGCCTCAAACAAGATATTTCCTTTTCACATAATTTTACTTGCTTGCTGCTGCTCATTAGTGCTCCTCCATGGATTCAGGTATCTCTCTCCCACCTGGAGCTCTGCTGTGGTTTACTTTAGGCTTTTGAACTCTTCCTAGGTGCCTCAGGGAAGCCATGATCAGAGCATGGTAGTAATAATAAATAATAGTAATAGTAATAATAAATAGTAATAATAGTAATAATAGTAATAATAGTAATAATAAATAATAGTAATAATAAATAATAAATAATAGTCTCTGGTAAAACATACTCTCCCAGGAAACTGAGCTCACAGATGCTTAGTTCTACTTTGTGTGGAGCGTACTAAATCATTACATGTTTGTCCTCCAAAAAGAGAAAAGCAGAAAGGATGTAAAATGCATGAAGATGCCTAATTTATTCTGCAGGTTCTCCCCAGGATTAACTATAGAAATAGATGTTCAGCTTAAGCAAACTTGACCATTCTTGGAAGATCTGAGGATCTGCCTCTCCACCAATTGTAATAGGGAACTTGCATGACTGTGTTAGGTAAAGAAGATTGTTTCGGATGAAGAATCTTAAATGTGATGGACCAGATTTGTGACACTTCCAGGCTGCTGTAGATGGACCAGAATATGGCAAAAGAAAATATAAAATTGAGACTGTCCATTCCATATCCTCCTTCTGCACACTATCCAGCTGCAAGGAGGAAAAAAGTTCTTGAAAGGGAGAAGGAACAGGGTCTCATCTTGCCACACAATGAGAATCTGGTAGTGCTTAAGTAAGGCTGGTGCTGGAAGCTACAAAACAAGACAGAAAGAGAAAAAGAATTCATTATGGGGAGATAGTGGGAATGGTTGGGTAAGGAGATTCCCCTCAGTAGGAAAGAGGGGAAAACAACAAGATTGTATTTTGTGAGGTGTAGGAATAGACCTGGAAAATGCAAACAGTTTAAACCAGAAAGCCTTGGGCATTTCCAGACACAGTAACTGATCTACTGAACCATGGTATAAGAGGACTGCATAATCCAGAATACTGTGCTGCAAGAGTTAACTCCTAGAAACTTTGTCCTGCTCACACTTAAAAAAAGTGAATGCCCTGGAGCATCACATAAAGCCTGTGATAATAATTAGTTCATGCTGGGGAGAACTGCTCAAATCAAAGAAAATGATGGATGTGCACAGGAATGCTAAATCAATAACAAAGTGCTATGGTATGTTACAAGATAGAAAGTTTCACAGAGAAAGTTGCTTTTACAGCAACAGATTAAAAGGGGGAAATGAGGTTATACCAAGAAGAAAAAGAAACTTTTCAACAGTTAAAGAGAATCTCCATAAGCTCAAATGGAGATAGGGACATTCAAGACTATTAAAAAAACGAATCAGCAGCAAAACAAATGGCCAGTGCCACAAGATCATCACCTGTGACACTGGCAGCTGCTGGTGCTTATAGCCTTCCCGATGTTTTCCATAAGTATGTTTGTTTCAGTGACAAAAAAGAAACAAGGAAAAATATAGAGCTAGCATGGAATCAATAGAGTAAGGATCTCCTTTCCTACAGATTGTGGTGAATGTTTGGAGGTGAATTAAGATCTACCTATAAATTTTATCATTCCGGTTCATTCCCACCCAAAAGACTTCATAACACAGAAGAACACGAGCAAGATGGGATGAAGAACATCATTTTGGTAGCAGAAAAATATCAACAAGATACAATTCAGAGCAAAGGACTTAGGTTTGACAAGTAATTGGTGTTAGAGGACAAGCAGGGTAGAAATTGATTCTAGTCAGGTTATCTTTATCTTACGTGATGCAGCTGCCTGACACTATTGAAGGTTTCAGTGCAGGTTGAAATCTTCGTTAACCTGTAACAGCCACGGGTAAATTCCAGAATGAATCTCTGAATCTTTAGATTGTTCTAGAGGTGCTGCCAAAACATTTGGACAGAGGAAGATTGACAATAAGCCTAAGTCTAATACAGCAACCCACAACTGAAGACAGACCCAAACTTAAAGCTGGGATGCAACGAGCAATAGATTAAGCTCCAGATGTGTTCGTATCTCACATTTCTTGGAAAACCTGTAATGCAGGAAGACAGAGACTGAGAGAATTTAAAGCAACTACTCTAGCTTAAGGTCACCTGTTTTCTCTAACTTCAAGACAACGGACATCTAACTTGCTGCTGGAAGGCATTTCCATAACAAGGCAGTACTAGACAGGTCTGATGTGCTTAATGCGGGAGGAGCCCTCGTGGCTGGCACTGGGCTTCAAAAGTGATACACAATAGAGGATAACCACATGCCTTTCAGTATCATTACACATTTAATGGTGTAGTTTTGTCTGGGCTCCTTACACAGGAAGTTGCAGCCATTGTGACTGGGATATGCACTCTACTCTTAGGGCAAGTGTGCATGACTCAAAAGAGGGGTGGAAAAAAAAATTTGGGGCTTGCAGAATTGCTTTGGGCCACCACAAAATGTCTATGTTTGTCTAGTACCTGCTCTCTTTCCTCACCTATCTGGTCATTGTTATGATAAGGACAGATTTTCCTGACTATCTTCTCCCAGTTTTTTATACTGGGAGAATTTACCTGCTGTGGATTTTCCCTCTCTGAGCTATACAATTCACATGGGGCAAGGTTAGGGGATATTACAGAGCCTGGCACAGACATAGGGCATCAATGCCGTTTGGAGGAAGAACAACTGCATGAACACTGAGTCGGGAAGAAAGAAAACCAGCTACATGCATTAAAACATGCAGAGCATTGTGATGAGTCCTCATGTTTCCTAGAAATAACTGCAATTCATTGTGCACAGGCTCTAAAGATGAAGGGATGCTTTAACTGAAGCCTGGAAAGGAAGGCAGAAGGCAGGTGAACAGATTTGTCCTGGAGTCCTAAGCATTTCTTGGTGATCTTCACAGCATCACATACTCTCAAGACATAGCAGAGTGCAGCTGTAAATACCACCATTAAAAGTCTTAATCTAATAGAAATTTATGGGAAGAAAAAGATTTCCTGTTTTTTTTTTTTGGCTGCAAACTCATGTAGCAGAAAATGAGTTAATAAATATGAGGCTATTATTGTTCCCACTGAAATCAATGCAGGATTTCCACCAGATTGGACACAAAGAATGCTTTTCTTTTTTTAAGTCTGTAATAAAACTAGTCTGGAGTCCTGTGTGGTCAGGATACACCCATGTACTGTGCCAGCAATAAGTGTAGCTCTCATTTGCACCAGAAAAAGCTCACTGAGTCAAATACAATCTCATGTGACTGACTGACATGTATCAGATGAAAACAATTTATGAGGTCTCAGTATGATGAGAGTCCCAAGACTCTGTTCTGACACGAGCCATAAGTGGTACTTAACAAATAAGCCATTCCTCTGCACAGAGCTGCATTTGTCTCTGTGAAGAGATGGGGCTTAGTCCTACCCCAATTTCAGGTGATACAATGGATTTTCTAATAACAGACCTCAGTGGTCCAATAACTCTAATCTCCTGCACATGAACAGAATTAATTGATCTTTTCTGCTGGGAGAAAGCTGTACTCCTTGAACCAAGCTCTGCTTTCAGTCACAGTGCGTGGAGCCATGCTGGATTTACACTGGTGTACTGGAGTGCAGACTGCAGGGCTCCTCCTGTCCCCCAGGAATTGTTAGTGAGCTGTAGCTCTGCTTGGCTCCTTATTGTCTCTGTTAATAACACTGCTAATGATTTGTGTTTGCATCTATTTTTGTATCTCTCTTAACATACTTGTAAGATACTTAAGACTGTTTTGGAAAGGACCCAAGCTTGGGAGTGGGGTTTATTTAAAATAGATGAACCCCTGGTTACTGGAGGTATGTCACTGGTATTCAGCTCACAGATTTTTTCCCCTTTCCCAAGTCAGAGGCAAACTGTGGTGTGCCCAGTCCTCAGAGCACTGTAATAGAGAAGCACTGTCCCTTCCTTTTGCAGGATCTCTAATTCTCCATTGACTGTATAAAACCAACTCAAATACTAGCACAAACAGGGAAAGAAGAAAACAACTGTAGGGCAAACTCACACAACCAACTGATCTAAAGTTCCCTTTGACCTACCAGCACTTCCCTTACACTTTAGTGTATAACTCAAAGTGTTCATACCTGCAAAATCTTTGAAATACAGCTTGGTTATGCACTGTGGAAACCCAACAAAGGGCAAGACTCCCTCTATGCAATCTCATATCACAGCTCCTTGAAAGTCAGCTAGTGACCATAACAAATGCCTTCTACCCTCAGCTGGGAGATGAGCCTCCTCTGACTGGCTGGCTTGGTGGCCATGAGCCACACGTTGCAGGCCTGACTCATATGGAACTCCAGCACCTACTTCCCACAGCAACATCCACAGGCAGTGAAACCAACCACAAAGGCTTCACAGTAAGACCACCAGCTTCTGTCAATCAGAAAGGTCCATCTTGAGTCTTGGCAGCATTGAGACAGGACTGTTTGACAAACAGGTTCTCTGTTCAGGCTTGCTTATCCTGCAACTACAGGTACTCTTTGCAAGACTGAAGGAAGTCAGAGGCCAGACTCCTCCAGGTTTAGGAGCTACAAGGGTGTGGAAGGCCCATCCACCTGCAGGAGCTCCTTGTTGCTACCTGGGCCAACACCAGCTACCTTTTCCCGAACATCCATGAGATTAAGGGATCTCATCTTCTCCAGTGCCTGCCTTTGAGGCACAGCAGTAACCGTTGCCTTCAGTTTTACAGCACTTGTGTTCTGCAGCACTTCTCCAGAGAGAGGTCTGGAGGAGGATGTGCCCCCAGTCTTGTGTGTCAATACATGCTGTATTGGTGTGCCATGGGAGTTCCATGTTCTGAAACAGCACTTTGGATTCAGGTTGGTTTTGCTTATAGATTTTTTGGGTTTGTCTTTTTTTAAACCATTTTTTGGTCTCAACTGCAGACAAGTAATGTTATGTGTATCAGTTCTGTGAGCTGTTTTCATGCTGAGAAGCGAAATGAAAATTTTAAAGATCAAATTTGAAGAAATATGGGTATTTTTAATACTCATACGTATTACTGCTTTTTATAAATGATTACCTTATTTTTATTTAAAAAAAAAATCAGCCCTGGGCCACATTTTTTACCTAGGTCCCAGTACATCTTTTCATTAATGACTGTCTTTCCCCATTTGAGCTCTCCAGCACACAGACCCTTGTCTCCTCAGCCACAGCGAAGCACGCAGCACACGAGATGGTTTGCATGTCTGTCATGCGCCGCTTGGGGAGTGTGGAACAATCTCAGCAGGGTAACGTTGCCACCAATTCCCTTGTTTAAGAAAAGCTTGGAAATGTCACAACTTGTTACATGATGGTATCCTTAATATACTCCGAGGCAGTCATAACTTTTGCCTTAGGCGCCTGAGAACTTCCATGAACACTGGCAGCGCAGAATTAATGATGCGGTTCAGTCTAGAAGCGGTTGCACTTTAATAGTGGGTAGAGGAAGACTCACATATTGCCAGCTAATCTTAAAGAAGCAAATGAATTAACTCACATTTGTCAAACGCCTTGAGATATATTCCAAGGAAATGTTCCATAAAAGCACAACCTGTTATTAAGCATTTCTGACAAAATATTGTTTTAATTAATCTTAGTCTTTGATCTTCTATTTGGGCTACTCTCACAATGGCCTTTTGCTTGCTTTTACAGTAGGTAATGTGGGCTCACCCACACATGATTTCCAGAACCTATGGAGAATGATATCACTGCAAATTATTGGATAGTGTTCCAACTGTGGATTGTGCTTTGTACAGGCTCTAATTAGCCCATATTCATACCATAAAGATTCCTCATCTGACTGTGGTTTGATCCAACAGAACAGAAGGTTAGACTTCTTAACAGTTACATCAGATCTTACCAAGAGAAAGGTGCAGCCCTCCAATAACTTTGTGCCTAGGGGATATAATAGGCTGTCATGAATTATTCTGACAGAAATAAATATCACCATTAAGAAAAAAAAAAAAAGGAAAAAAGAAAAATAAAAAGCCAGGTTGGCTAATATGCTCTGGGAACATGTCTAAACTGTGTGGTTAATCAAAAAAGTCAGAAGATTTTTTTGAATAAAAGGCACTCCAAAAATAAGCAAAGAAAATGTTTTAAAAATAAGAGATTTTTACACGAGGTGTCTATGTTTTTATGTTTCAGAACGCAGTGAATAGAAAAATAAATAAAGTGTAATCTGGAAAGAGGATTCTGGATCTCTGTCATCTAGTTTACATAGCTTTTTGTTTGTACTAATTTGAATCATGTATTTGTCAGGTGGCATCCCAGTGGCATATATGAAGTATATGTCTGAGATTTCCTTTGGAATCTAAATTCCTAGCACGAATTCTCGGCAAAACCACAGCTTCAAAATGCGCAATAAGACACAGACTACCCTCTCTCTCATGCAAAGAACCTATATACGTGTCACACTTAGATTTTATATCAAGATTAATGCCATTAATATTTTTCCTGTTTTCTTTGCTGAACCGTATCTACAACGACCAGCCTCGTTATCTTTTTTAGCTACAGACATGCTCAAGTTCTGTGACCATTTCAGTCTGTGAACTGAACAATAATTACCAGCCCTACAAAGACATGTTTCCCCTCGTGGTACCGAGGAATTAAGATAAATTTTCACACTGTCCCAAGCTGCGATTAGCTCTCCAGGGATATACTTTTCTTTGCCTTCCAGTTCCTGTGGCTCTCCTCCCTTTTCCTCCTTACCACAAACAATAAGTGTGAGGGTTTAATTTGCACCTTTTCTCACACCTTCTATTTTTAAAAAGCGCACGAGGCGTTATTTTACACCGCTCCTGCGCTCCCTCGGGCGGAGCTCTCTCTTCCCTTTCCCAGAGGGAGAACGGGACAGCTCCTTGCCCTCTCCCCTCACTGCCCAGGCGGGACAGAGCGATCCGCAGCCTGGCGAGGGGCGCGCACCTCCAGGCTCCCGCTCCTCGGGGAGCGGTCCGGGAAGCAGCGCGGATCGTGCCGCTCCCGGGATCCATCCCAGCGAGGGGCGGGCGGAGGGAGGGGAGGGGTCGGCGCGGGGGGCGCGCAGGCGGGGCCGCGCGGCGGCGGCGGGAGCGCGCTGGGCGGCGGGAGCTGTGATCCCGCCGGGATCCGCCGCGCCGGCCATGGATCCCTCGCCCAAGGACGGCGAGAGCGCGGCGGCCGCGGAGCCCAGCCGGGGCGCGGCCCCTTCCAGCGGGGTGGTGGTGCAGGTCCGGGAGAAGAAGGGCCCCCTGCGCGCCGCCATCCCCTACATGCCGTTCCCCGTGGCTGTCATCTGCCTCTTCCTCAACACCTTCGTGCCGGGGCTGGGTAAGGAGCGCGGCGGGAGGAACGGAGGGCGGGCGGCCGGGGCGGGGGGTCCCTCTCCCCACCTGCCACTGCTCCGCCCGGTGCCGGACCCCGCCGCGCCGGCAACTTTCCCCGACGGCGCCGCGGGAAGGGATGGATGGACGGATGGAGGGAGGCAGGCAGCGAGCCTCCTCCGCCCCGGCGGGAAGTTTTGCGCCGGGGGCCGGGGCAGCGCCCTGCGGGGTCCTGGGGGAGCCGCGGCCGCGGTCCCCCAGTCGGGGACCGGGGCTGAGGCACCCGCCCGACCCCGCTCCGTTCTCGGCCGCGGGGCAGCGCTCCGTGACTCTGGAAGGCAGGGTAAGTGAATTCACCGGTCCCGGGGGCTGAGCATCCCCCGCGCCGCTCCGTTCTCGCCAGGCGGGGAATCGTCCGCTTTAAGAGAAGGGCTTCGGCTGTTCGGGCTCTCGCGAACTGTGATTTTAATCAGAGGACCGAGGCTCACAGTGGCCGCATCGCTCGCCAGCTAAGGCGAGCTTTCAGAGCCCACCTTCACGGGTTTCCTAAGGAGACCCCTGAAAAATGTTGGAACTGTTTCCCGAGAGAAACTGTGGATTCACGGTTTCTCAATACTAGATCACTGGTGAGCGGCTCAGGTAATCATCCCTGCGGCTACAGTATTCTCTATACTTCCCTTTCCTCCTTTTTAATTAGGAAATGCTTGCTGCAACAGGAGCCTAGAGTTTGAACACTACAAAGGCACTTGGAACACAAGGCTAAATACAAGTATTCCAGCTGCAACCAAAGCAATCACATTTACAAAACTCCAGACAAAATAAAGCCCTCAATAATCCGTACCTCGAGTCTCTCACAGTCTATTCCTGGCTGCTATTTCTGCTCCTGTGGCCACTGCAGAAGCCTTCCTTGTGATAGGGGAGTATTCCCCACCTAGACCTGCTTTTGAAGAGCTACTACCCTGCCTTGATTTGCTTCATGCGTATCAGGTGGCTTAATTCTTTAACAAATATGAAATTCTAAAAGTTCGTCTTAAGTAATTCTAAAGTATTACGTAAGTGGGAGTGGTACACTATGTGCAACATGTACAAGCCGTTACTATTCCAGTGTGCTTGATCTGAACCTGTGGATGTATTCCAGGGGAAAGCTTGTAGCTTTTGAAATACCTCCAGAGTTTTGCTGTGGAAGGACTGGCTTTGCTATACGTGCTTCCAGATGCAATTCATTGTGCTCAGATGTGTTGTTTGCACATCCCCTGTGTGCAGCCACCTGAAGAACCTGGAGTGATGAATCAAAGAGAAACTCTCCAGTTGAGTGAGTGCTTTCATGGGGTTTTAGCTTGTTGTTATTTAGCACTTACTTTCCCACCATCTTCAGAGAGAGATGTTCAAAGCCAGAGTTTTCAAAGTGAATGTACCTTTCTGTTGGCATTGAAGGCACTACATCTTCACTGTAGACGTACAGAAAAAACCCGGACTTACCATGCCCTTTTCTTCCTTTGAATGATCTTACACTTCATACTGCGTTGCTTTTCACAGCTCAGTAGAAAAACCCTCAGTGTTCTTCCTTCAGCCCAGTAGGGTAGGTGCTCATGAGACATCCTCATGTCAGAATTGGCTGGAAGTGCGGTTATCTGCCTAGACTTCTGCTCTGGCTGCTGCTGCAGGTCTGCTGGAAGTAATAGTGTTGTGCCTTCCCTCACATGGAAGGAGTCTAAACAAGGAGAGCAGATAGCACAGCACATCCTTGCTACAGGTGAGCGTGTAGAGTCCCAGTCCGTGCTGGCTTGAAGAATTCAGAGTTGAATCTGCACTTTGCAGCCATGTGGTTGTGTTATCACTGACTGGCTGGACCACCCTAAAATGATTTTAATTCCACTTTGGGTTTTTTTTAACAGGTGGAGATTTTTATTGAACTTGGTTTGTGTTTGATACGCCGATTTCAGTAGACTTTCTGGCTGTCTATACCACTGTTTCTACTTATACCCTGTTGAAAAAGTAGCAGAACAAACAAACTACAAATCAAAAGAAATCCTTCCGTGTGGCATTCCCACAGGCTGGCGAAATGCAGTTTTGGAGATGAATCCCAAGCTCTGTATGCAAATCATGGCACTTAGTTCATGCATAAATGAACCATTCTCTTAAAGAAGCTGCTAATAGCATATGCATTTTGATAGAAAATTTACTCTGAGATAATACACCTGCCTAGAATGAAGCTGTTTACAATCTCAGCCATATCCTGTCGTATATCACGTAGCCCACACACAAGGGGAAACAGGAGGAACACAAATCTATTGGCAGGAATATTCAAGGTAAAAAGAGATCTTGTGTCACTGTTGCATTTCAGCAATCTCAATGAACTGAGCAACATTTGTAAAATAAATAAGATTTGCAGTGGTATGACTTATTCACATCAAGGTTGTGAGCCCGTTCTCTGTGAGGTAAATGACAAAATTCCCATCAATTCCAGATTTCTAACATGTTAAAATGATGTTTCACTGGCTTGCTGTATATTCTGCCTGCTGAGGTGGAGATCATGGCTGTGGTAATGGAAAGTTCTCTATTTTTCAGTCTCTGAATTCATCCCTTACAATTTTGCATGTAGTTGTCATTCATGTGTAGACTCTGCAGTGCGATTGCAATGAAGGGTCAGAAACCATCGAAATAGGCAAGAATGTGGTCAACACTGAATAAACCAAGTTTTCCACTGCTTGGAGACAGGTGCATTTGAGGTTTTCATTACCGCCCAGTACCTCAGACCCGTGATATCCAAATAAAAATTGTGCTCTGATTCAGGCTACCGAATCCTCAGGCTCTCTTCTCAGCATCTGAAAGTCTCTACTTTTTTTAGTTAATTTATCTTTCCTATGTTATGGAAGTCATCTATGAGGGTGAAATCTGAGGATTTTTAAATATCCAGTTTATTTTTCCTTTATGCTATTTATGTTTTGCAGTAGTACTCTATTTGGACAGGAAACATAACACTTTCTCTTTGTTTATAGTAATTTTATTTTTTTCAGTTGGTTAATTTTCAGAGTTTTATGTAATAACCCAGAACTGCAGGTTTTGAGATGCATTGTAAACTGGGTTTTAATTAGGCTTTTCATGTAGACTCATAGGAATTTGTTCATACCAAGAGGATGTGTTACCTTTTGCCTTGCCAAAACTTAAAATTCAGACCAAATACAATGTAAAAAACTTGATTAGCCCACCTACTTGTAATCTGTTTTGATGGAACAGCCTTGAAATTACACTGTGCTTCCAGTCACTGTGATAGAAGCAAACCCTTGGAGATGTTCTGGATCAGTTTTCCATGGTCCAATGCAGTCTTTCTCATCTGTGTCTTGTAGGGTTGTAGGGCTGAGCTATAATTATAATGAAGGTGTCCCTAGCTCAGGTTCATGAAAAGAGCAGATAGTACCAAAGGAAGAAGAGGCAGGACTCAGCGAGTCCTGTGGCAAAAGCCATCGTGCCTTGGCTACCAGCATTCCAGCTCTGCCAGAGGCACCCTGAGCCACGGTCACTGCAACCTGCTTTGGCTTTGGGCTTCTGGCCTCTGAAGCATCAGGGCCAAATCATGCCATGACGAACTCTGGAGAATGGAAGATGATGATCTCAGCTGAGGTAAATGGTGGTGAATCCGGTTCCCGCAGGACTGAGCAGTGTGCACCTCCAGCCGGTACGTGCTGCAGATGGCAGCGGAGAGAAGGGGCTGGCCATGCCCTTTAGCTGGCAGACTGTGTTCTCTTGGAGCTACTGTGTGCCAGTCAGCGTGGGAGAAGATCTGGCTCCCTGTCATTCCCTGAGCTGATACATGGGAATCTTGCCCTCCTTCCTATCTGTTTTTCCTTCTCTCGACATCACGTTGTGTGGGAGGGGGTAAACGAAAGGGGAGAACTTGAGGGAAATGTGAGAAGGGAGTGAAATTATCTGCAAGTATGAGGTATTCTCCAAGATTAATCCCTCCTGTCAGGAAGGGGGTGGACTTTTGGATCACAGCCTGAATTATATGTGTACTATTTTTATGCAGGGAGTAATGGAAATACGTAGCGTGAAATTATGTTAGTGCAAGATAGGAGAGCAGTCACCCATGTGTCATGAAATAGCCGGTGGAGGAGATCATGAGTGATCTCCTCTCACAGCAGCTAGAGAAAGAAGGGGTGATTCCCAGCCCACTGAACTTTTTTCTTCCACAATTCCATAGTGCAGCTCTCCCTGTCCTTGAGTATGTCAGCTCCCTATCACGAGTCTTTTGCCATCTGTTTATTCTGCTTCAGTCTTGATAGAGTTCAAGGACTCTACCTTCAGCTGTGTGAATATGGCTTTAATATTCGATTTATGGAAGCCAAGCATCTTCTCATTAGACACCATGCCTCTCTCAAGCAGAATGAGCTCTCCAAAGAGCTGAACAGAAGTACAGAACACAACACTTGAGAAAGTTGCAGGGATAAGGTCTGCATAAAATTATCAATACCCATTTTATTTTTGTGGTTGGAGTGGTAAATAGATGCCTCAAGCAAACATCCGTTGCCTTCATTATTGAAACAAAAATTTAAGAGAAAAACCCCAGATTTTCTTATCTACAGTAGGAAAACACTGCAAAAAAGAAATTGGGGCTTTCAGACATCTGTGAATTAAAATCTCAAACTTGCTTTGGTATTTATGATCCTTTTTAATTATTTTTTTTTCTTATACACATGCAAAACAATGAATCTGTGTGATTTACAAGCTCATTTGAGGAAAACAAAGGTTTTTCTCAAGTGTTTATATGAATTTGTGTTTGTGAACTTTACCGCTGCAATTCTTTAGCTAACATTGCCTTTCAGCCTGTGATGTATAGACTGCTGGTAGTCTGCAGAAACAAGCTATTTATTCATGGGAACATAATTAAACAAAGCAAACCTATTTGCCAGTAGACTTCACTCTGCTGGGTTTTGTATTTTCCACTGAAAAGGTCAAGTTCTTTATGGTAATTTGTTCATCTGCTTGTGCAAGGTGGAAAATGAGACCTGTGATAAAATGTGTGTATCCAGGTTACTGCTCCATTGCTGGTAGCAGTATTATCAGCTGTGTGGTAGATGATCCTCAGTGAAGTAAAGTTGGGCACAAGAACAACTGGATCTCAGGTTTCTGCACCTACAGGGCCTTGTTCTTGTCAGTGTGTTGAAGGCCATTGAACTCCTCCTTTTTTTTTTTTTTTTAACAGAGATTTAAGTGAGAAATCTGAATGTTTTATAAAACTTACTTGGCTGATGGTGTTGAACAGTCACTCAGCGATCTTGCCAGCACAGGGTAGTCTGGAATATCTTTGTGCAGTGAAGTGTCTGGATCATCTAGAATGATAAACAAGCTTGGAAAACTCAAAAGAGATTCACAGGTAATTTGTGATCTCAATAAACGCCAAAGTATTTCAAGTTTTTAGCTCCTTGGTTGAGACAACTCCAGCCAGTGTACTTGATGAGCAAAAAAAAACCCCCCAAAACCAGATAATATCTCTGCTGAGGGACCTGATGTGGCCCCTCAGTTTTAATCCAGTGTCCAATGGCATGCCCTGATGTATTTTCGGAAGAAAGCTGCTTTCTACTTTGCCCACACTTGCCTGAATACTTGATATAACCTTATTCCTCCCTTTCCTGTGTGTAACTCTGGATCCCTTCCCTGAGTTTATCTGCTTAGCCACAGTGGTCATACAAGTACGTGCTGTCATACTCATCATCCTCCTGTGAGCCTTGCTTTACAAATGCATACACAGCAAAAGCACAGCAGGGCCTTGTTCGTGACCACAGCCTCAAGTCACACTCCAAATATTTAGCACTGTTTATGTCCTTTGGTTAGTTTTTGCTGTGCACTTGTTACAGTTGGTAAAAGTCAGTTGTTGAACTCCACTTGCATTTAAAATGAATTTTTGGTTAATTTCACTGTCAATCTGTGCACTAACCTGGTGCTGCTGCCTTTGAATTGCTGTCAGTGCCAGACCAGTAAAATACAAAGAAGTTTCTCTTACCTCCCTCATGCCTTCTGTTTCCATGAAAATAGAAGACAAAAGAAATGGCCAGGGACATTTTTGTTCAGTGGTTTTTGTTCACTGCTGTGGTTGAAGCAGCTCTGTGGAGGTATTCATTACTTAATGAACACGTAAGGAGACAGGATTTGCTCAGCATCTTGTAATCATGTTTGTCATTTAATTCAATTTGGACAGATGTACTTGAAGATTAAGAGTGAAGGTGGGAGCAGACAGCAGAGAAGAGCTGTTAAATGGCCAAGTAAACCAACTGAATTTTAAGTCTAGGAGGCTGTTCCAGATGAAGGGTGTGACATGGGGGAAAATAGAGAATCAAATCCAGGAGGAGAAAAGTACATTCACAGAGATTTGGTGAGAAGGCAAAAGAACTGGAATTTCTCACAGCAAGAGAGCAAAGGAATGAAAGGATTTGAAGACAAAAGTAACATGGATGAGGGGAGTGCTTTTGACAGGTGGATTTTGGCTAGCCTGGGTTGCAGGATAGAGGTGAATTGTTCTTCTACTCTGAATCAGTGGGTGTGATTTACGAAGTCTGATAAAGCACCATTGCCTGCAGCATTTTGCTGCCATTTATTCTCTCCACCATGAAAAGAGCATTCAGAGTTTGTGGAGCTGTTCAGGATCATCCATAGATGAGTGGGAAGCAGAAACCAGGTTCCTCAGGCTCTTTCTTACCCATCAAATTGTGTGCAGTGCCCTGAACACAAACACACCCGTAGGTGGCAGTGGCTGGCACAAAGCACAAAGGTGAATTTTAGAATCTCTATCCAGTTTTGAGTTTCGTGGAGAAACAAATGATTGGATGGCAAGGGGATTCTAAAATAGTCCTACAGTTTTTAAAAGGGACTGGAGTCTGCAACTGATTTGTGAAAACTTATATTTAGAGGTAACCTGGAAAGGAAAAAAGGAAAAGAGCTTCTTTTCTTACTTTCTATGAGATATAAAATCAAGCTGACATATAACATTCCTTCTTCGGTTTTTGGACCATCTTCATTTCAGAACTTCACAGCTTTGAAGTTACACAGTTTCAGCACCCAGTGGATGCATGCAAACTTGGTTGGAGCGCTGTGCAAAGATGATGGTCACAGAATCACAGAAGAGACTGTTTCAGTTCTAAGTGACCTTAAGTGATCATCTTGTCCAACTGCCTGACCAACACAGGGCTGACCAAGTTAAAGCATGTTATTGCGGCCATTATCCAAATGCCTTTTAAACACTGACAGTCTTGGGGCATCAACCACCTCTACAGGAGGCATGTTCCAGTATTTGACCACCCTCTCGGTAAAGAAATGCTTCCTGATGTTCAATCTGAACCTCCCCTGGTGCAGCTTAGAATCGTTCCCATGCATCCTATCGCAAGATCCCAGGGAGAAGAGATCAGGATCTCCCTCCCCACTTCCCTTCCTCAGGAAGCTGTAGAGAGCAATGAGGTGGCCCCTCAGCCTGCTTTTCCCCAAACTCGACAAGCCCAGAGTCCTCAGCTGCTCCGCACAGGACATTCCTTTCAGACCGTGTCTGAAAGAAGGTAAACCAGTTTAGAGTGTTGTACCTACGTCCAGTTCTTGGGATATTATTCGTATAAAAGTTCTGGCATCTGGCAAACCTTACTGGCAGTTAAAAATATTATCTGTGCCTTACACAACTTCTGCTGGAAGTTACAGCCCCAGCAGCAAGGGAAGCAGGAGGGAGTGCCTACCTCTGCTGCAGCTACTGCAGGTCAGACCAACATCTTACTTGAAGGTGCAGTCAGAGCTCATTGGCCTTTCAGATGTTGATCTGTGACCTGGAGCAGTTGTGGTGCGATGCACATGTAGGGAAGGTGGTGTGGCAGCAGCATTCTTTTGCAAGGAGCTGGAGACATGGAGACAGCTTCACACAGCAACCTTAGGCATCACTGAATACAAGGCAGACCCAGGACATGGCAGCACGGGCTCAGCCTCCCCTGAGAAAGAAACGTTTGTGTTCATTGAGCTTGCTTTAGGGATTGCAGGAATGTGAAACCTTGGCTTCCCTGGTTCTGCTGAAGGTTGGGAGGTTTTTCTTTAAAGGAAGGAATTAACTGCTCTTCCTCTTCACAGGGTTTTTGAGCATTTATACTAACTAGGGAGCCCCAAAATGAAAATACCATCAGAACCTGAGAACAATCACATGCTGTTCTACCTAGTTGTGTTTCACTTGTTGATTTCTGATGTTATAAACTTAGGTTTCATTCTGTGTAGAGTCGAGGAAAAAATAAGTGGACAGAACTTGAATATTTGATTTAAAATACTTATTTCCACAGTTTGTTTTCTCTCCATCTTACCACTTAAAAGCTTCTCTCACGCTCCTTCCTCCAACAATGTAGTTCTTGTAATAAAGGCAGTTCAAAGCTCAGTGTTTCCATTCCAGAGGAGTTACAGACCAAACAATATCTAATTACTTGACAGCCCCCAAAAGGCCTTGCAGTGCAATCCTGACTAACACAATATTTAGTGTTTCCTTAGAACCCTGTCCCCTGAGGCTCTTGATTAGATGAGAATCTCTGCTTTCAGGAAAAGAAAAAATCTAACTCCTATGGCTTTGGAGCAGGATTTGAAGATAATGATCCTGTCTCAAAAAGCCTCCCCCCTAAAAAACCAAAAAAGGGAAGGCTGGGGGAAGGAAGAATGAATTGACTTTTTTTTTTTTTTAAATGATCTCAGTTTTGGAAAACCTGAGTCATGATTTTTCAGCACTGAAGGATAGCAATACTATACTGAGCTCTTAAATTTAAAAAAGAGGATACATTGTTAACTAACTTACAATTCTGCCCACTAGACAAAACCATGGACACCCCTGTCTTTGAGCACATGATCATGAAATATCCAGACTAGTAAATACAAATGAGATGCTTGATGAAAACTGATGGGCAATACATTAATTCAAATTAAAAATTCCAGTATAAACACACCCAAAGGATATGCCTGGAGTGGATCATGGTCAAATCTTGTTAGAGGAAAGGGTGAATACAATCGATAGAGGAACTCTTGGAAACATAATCACATTCTCTGCAGGGGTTCATCCTGTACTACATTTCCAACTTCAGTAATAATGCTTATACAAGGAACTTTGCAGGGGTCTAAGGTTGCCATCCTTTGGAACATGAATTTAAACATATGACAGATCGTTATCCAGCATCTCACCAGCTCGTCCTTTGTCTAGGCTGAACTCTTAGTTTGCCACAAGTATTGAAGGATATCCACACAAAACTTACAAATTGTGGATAATAATTTTATTTCAAAACACAAGTAAGTTTGTGAAGAATGTAAAAGGGCTAAATGGTCAAATTAGTCTTGTGATTATGTTGGAAAAAAAATTCAATTGAACCAAATAAGAATGTTGTTTTAAAAAATGTTTGTACGTTTTTACTAAGTGTTAGTGTTAATAAGCCTTTGAAGAACTGGGATTTACTGAAGACTAACAAGTAGATTATAATGAACCATTGTTTGAAGTTCACTGTGTTAAAAAGTTGAGTCATTTTACAAAGTATGAATCATAACGTTTTTATGGAAATATTTTACCTGAAATAAGCCCAGTGATCACATTAGTATGACACTGTCCAGCTGAAATAGTTTTGCTGTTTTAGTCTAAAATATGTATTTATTTGCATGCATATCTACTCCAAATGCCAATATGGTGAAGTGAGATGATGGCTTTAAAGGAAAGCCTTATGTAGGTAGAAAACCATTTGTTTTATCTGTTTAAGTACATTCATAAAAGAATGGTTTTAGATTTTATAAATCGGCTTTGTTAATTTGCTATTTTTAAAATACTTGCAAGACCTCTTCTGTTGCCATGACAATTTGATTTCCATAAACATGATATTTTGTATGTGAGTATCCAACATTGTATTTGCTACACTGTGTGGGGAGAGGAGGTGCTAACTTGTCACCACAGAAATCACTATGCAGAGAGGCCCATAAAGTCAGAGATCTCACCAGTAGTGGTCTGGACTGGGTTCTTTATACTAAGATAAAATAAGCTCTTGGATCAAGGTGTATGTATTTATATTCCCTGTAATTTTTTTTCCCCATGTCTTCTTGCAGCCACTGTTTTGGAGTCAGGTGGCTTTAAGTTTCCTTTCCACTGAAAATTGGTTCCAAGAATTTGAAGACTAAATTCCAGTTAAAAGTAGAGCTGGACCTCCTTGGATCTACATATACAAGTGAGCTGTAGGGACATAAAACTCTCATTGCCCTGCAACACACTCTGGAGTTGCTGTCTTAGTGGGAGGGGTTCACAAAGGATTTAGGACTGTGAGAAAGGACTGGTCAAAAATTGAGACATTTGTGAGGTGTAGCCAGAAGAAAATCCCTCTCTAGCTCTGGGATTGTCATGGTTCCTCATACTTTCCTTCTGTCTTTGTGAAATGATTGCAACAAATCAGACCCGTTTCCAAACTCATTTGCACCAGGTTAGTTACCAAGTAATCCACTGAAGGAGTTGGAACATTGATTCTGATGTAGTTAGACAATTTGGTTAGTGTGGATTCTCTGGATTGGCCATCAAATTACCTCTCTAGATCTATTTGCGAAAGCGTTACCAGATCTTCCTACCTGTAGTGCGAGGATGATAATGCTTTTTTGCTGCATGTCTTTCTTCATTAGCTCTGCACCCAACAAACTAATCAATACCAGGGAAGGCTTAGCAAGGCTTTTCAAAACAAGCAGTAAACTTTTTAAAAAACAATGTTTTAGACTCAGCATCACAAGATTTTTTTTCCCCTCCTACTGAAATTTCATTGTGGCTGTAGAGAGCTGGTGGGATGGTTTCTTGTCTCATGTAAAAGAGAGAAAAGAGCACAGGGACTACAGTCATTGTCAACTGTGAGTACAAAAACACTCTCTCATTTTCTCTTTTAAAAGTCAGAATGTAATTTCATACGTTGACTTGCATCTGAGTACTTATTTCACTCAGTCTCCCTCCTCCTCCCACAAAAACAGCGTGGAAATGGATTCTCCTTTGGAGCTGACTCCCTGTGGTGATCTAACTTGCTTTTTGTTTACACTGGTCAGCTGTACATGGTGACCTGGTTTTTGTGCCTTGAGACTTAGTCCCTTGCCTCGTGCATTGCCACAAAAGGTCAGCCTCCTTTTACACCCACACTGCAGAGGTGTCGGGAGCTGCACACGTGCAGAGCAGAGCTTGAACCAAGCCATGAGTGTGGACAGCAGAATGGGGAGGACTCTGTGCTCAGCCGTTCCATGTCACCAACCCATCTTGATCCAAATAACAACTTATGCACAAGGCTGCCCAGAAGCAAATGCTTGTTTCCAACAGAGTTAAGCCTCAGTATTTCTACTTTGGATGGTGGATTCAAGGCAGCGCAGTTAAAATTAGGATCTGTCTCCTTGTGCCGTTTACAGCTGATACTTAAAAGAAACCCATAGTGGAGCTGGGAATGGAATTTAGACCAAGCATTAGTTCCCAGGAACCACTCTTGCTCAGAAGCTACACAGTGAATCCTTCTTTTACTGAATCTGTGATGAGTAAATGGGAACAGTCCACTCTTAGTATTATTGACAAGGAACCAAAGACTTTTCTTCTGTGTATTAACTAAAACATGATGTATGTTGTACAAGAGAAAATCTGTCCCATATGTGTATATATTCTGCTCTTACCTCAGTGATTTCAATCCACTGAATGTTCCTCCAGTACTCATTTACTCTGTGTGCCAAGGCAGAACCTGGACAGAGAGGGTATCCCTTTTCTAGTTGCTCTGTAGATCCCAGGTCACATTGCTTGGAACACCAAGCAGTCATTTAAAGCAGTGCAAAACAGGTATAAAATTGCAAGCTTAACTCGCTTGTCAGAACTGAGAATCCACAATATGCAGAGCAATGTGATGTTGAGCCTCTAGAACTATTTTGTCTCACCTCTGCTCACCTTTTTTGCTTCTTGTAACATTGAGCTGGCCCCTTGAGGTTGCTCCTGTTAATAAGTATTACTTACTGTAAAGAAGAGTTGCAGAGCTGAGCTCTTACATTGCCCTTTAAACCAGAGAAGACTCTTGCCAAGTTGCAGTACCAAGCAGGACACCCATTGAGAATTGTATTTCCCAAATTAGCCAGCCAACAAAGCTAAAAATAAATTAGCTTGCATCCTAAAGCTTAATCTGCTTTCTCCCCTACAAATGTGGGTTTGTTTTAAATATTTATGACACTCCATCGCAGACTGGAAAATGTTCTTTAGTACATTTTATAGAAGGAATGATAGGTAAATGACATGATAGACTTAAGTCATAGTCACTGGAATAAGTTTTCTTGAGAAGTCCACTATTTACTGGTGTGAAAAATGCCAAGTAGATAGTCAAGCAGGGCTCTGTTGATTATTTCAGTAGCACTGGAGTGCAGACAACACTCAAGACCTATTATGATATAGAAGGGAATATTAAGATATGAATGTTATATCACACACTTAGACTCTTTGCAGTCTGAATGGAGAATTCAGAGGAGATAACTGGCTGAAGATTGTCTGGGAAGTTGGTGGCAGAACTGGCAAGAGAATCTACATGGACTTCTTGCAGTTCAGTGCCTCAAATAATACAGCCATACTTTAGTTTCCATTAATCTCTTCCAAGAAAACTGTTATTAATGAACTGCCCCTAAATCATTCTCGGACTTTGTGTTCTTCAAGAAGCAAGGTGTTGTCTGTGCCATGCATTAATGAGAACGTGGTAAGCAGGTAGGTAGGATGGACAAGGCAGTTTTTAGTTTGGATGTGCTGGTTGCTCCCTGGCGTGTTTCTATGATCCGATTTATGCCTGTGAAAGCTACACGCTATCTTGTACACACAGAAGGTGCTTCAGCATCTTTTAGTTAGTATATGGCAAAAAAAACCCCCACACCAAAACCCCAAGCCAAGCAAGCACAGATACACCCCCAATTTGCCATCTGAAAGAACACTCATTTATACTGTGCTTTATAGTTTAGTATTAACCAACATTTACAGTAAGTAGGCTCCACTGTATTCCTTCCTGTTTGCACCACAGTTGTGCACAAAATGGGGCCTTATTGTGATCTTTAAATAATAGTTTTAAAATATATTATTTATACAACTATGTACGAGACCGTGGCACTGTACAGGTAATGGAAAAAGAGTAAGTCCTACCCCAGAAGGTTGTGATAATAATGTAACCTCAAGAGTCGGAGCCAAGTTAAAAGAAATCCTAATAAAACACACAATACAATGTAATAAAAAGAAAAATATTTCCTTGAGTTGTATGTTTAAAGGCAGAGTTTTAAAGGCACAGTTGGGACTTGTTTCTTAGCAACAGGGCTCGTCTGAGCCCTGCAAACACTGTCATGTTGGAAAAAGATACCCTCAAGAAGAAAAGCAATATGAAAGGAGGTAGAAACATGAAATTTAGACATCTTTCTGCTGTTGCAGCAGGAGCATTTCATCAGCATTGCAAAAGCCTTCAGGCAACGACAAGGTCTTTTTGATAAACTGTAACGATCAGAACAAAGAACTCATCTTTACTTCTCTTTATCAGCAGGGAAGAACAGTAGAAATATTATTTAAAAACAGGTGCAGTGGTATTACCATAAACCACAGTTTAGGTCCTGTCATCCTTCTGTATCCATAGTAACATGGCTGTATTCTACCCTGAGGGCATAGGAGTCCTGCAGAACAAAGTCCTTGCTCTGTTGTACCTCACACTGTGTCCAGTGATAGAAGTTTCAGAGCAAGATCTGTAATGAACAGAGTTAAAAGCAAAAACTGGCCTGTGGGAAACGCTCCTCCTAAAGGAGCTGATTAGCTGGCTGATACACCAAAGCAGGAGATAATTTTTAATAGTATTATTTAGCCAAAAAAGCTTAATGGCAAACATTATTTTTATTGGACATATTAGATAGGATCCATCTATCTACCTGCGCATACGAGTTGCTTGGTCTTATAGTCTGTAGGGAGGAATTAGACACTACCAGCATGTGACTCATCTCTTTAAAATAGGTTAAGTGAATCACACCCTCTGGGGGCCTCTGTCTCTTTTGTTGTTGGTGGTTTTTTTGCCTTTTTTTTTTTTGTTTTTCTGCAAAGGGAGACACTTCCCTTGCAGATATCTGAAGTTAGGTCAGATCAAAGCTACCCATTAACTGGTTTGCAAAACAAGGAATTTGCTTTAATAGTTTCAAAATACATCATACACTGCCCACACATCTTTTTGGATCTCATCTTGTCCCTATAAGAACTCAAGTAGTTCTGACCTGCATGCTGTTTCTTAGTACATGTACATCTACCATGTCTCATGTAAGTTGTACATTTTTGAAGCTTAGACCTCCTCTCTTTCTCTTGAGTAAGTTCCATCATTGCCCTTCCCCACAGCTCTTTGCTAGCTCTTTTTTTTCAAAGTGTATGAGTGTTGGGTGTTTGTAGCAGGGTTTGGGCAGCAGAGCTCTGCAGGGAAGGAGGGGGACCCATCTGTGACAACATGCTAGAGGGACATGCATGGAGAGCCCAGGCTGGACCACAATTCCTGACAGGAACTGCAACTTGTGGAGAGCCCATGCTAGAGCAGATTTACCCCAAAGGACTGCAGCCCATGGAACAATTGGCACCAGACCTGGGGAAAAGCTTCGAGAAAGGAGTGGGAGAGAGGAACTACAATCAACTGACCACAACTCCTCCTGTCATTCCCCATCCATCCTGCTCTATTCAGAGTGGGGCAGAGGTAGAGGAATCAGGAATGAAAGAGTGAAGGTGAACCTAGGAGCAGGGGGAAAATAAGGGGTGAGGGTGGTATTTTGTTTCTCACTATCCAAATTTATTTTAATTGACAGTAAACTGACTTTCCCCAAGTCCAGTCTGTTTCACCTCTGGCAGTAAAGGTAACTGATCTTGCTGTTATTTCTCTCAACACACAACATTTTTTAACCTTATTTTCCCTCTCTGTCCTATGGAGGGGAAGGGGAGTGAGAAAGTGGCTGGTAGCCAGTCAGCTCACCATAGCACATCACTGATTTCTGTCCTGCTCTTCCATAGCATTCCTCCTTAGCACAGTCTAAAAATCTCAACAGCTTTGCTGACTGTGGAACACCCTGAGCACATGTTCTCACTGCAGAATGTTTTTTGGTGTTTTTTTTGCAAATAATATTTGCAAATTTAAAATTAAATAACCACTGAAAATGATGCTATTTAGATCCATTCCTTGAAGGATATGCTGAATGTTCACAATGTTTCTTTCTTTTTGCATTATCTGAGGAAGAGAAAATATGAGAGAGGTTGTTGCATGCTCTGTAGCATTGAGAGCTGCTATATTTGGGAATAGGTCTGACAGGTGAACTCAGATGAATCTTGAGAACTGGCTGCTGCCTCTCCTCACTTTGCCCCAGTCAACCATGATGACGCCTGGCAGTAATCTCTGGCTGTGATGACTAATGTAGAGAGGTTTCCCTTCTCACTTTTCTGGCTTCTGGGACATTGACATCTCCATCAGAAAATTGATTGTGGCAGTTTATGCAGCTACAGCTGATGTAACAGTACCTGTCCCTTGATCTTAGCTGGAGATTGCAACACCTCTCATCAAGAGATGGCAGAGGAAACCATCCACTGATAACTCAGTGCAAAGCCATGCTTAAAGCTAAGTTTAAGTTTAGGAAAGCTTTGGTAAGACTTTGCACTGAATTTGTTGAAATCCCGATATGTGTTCCCTTCTGTTAACTCTGATACAGGCTTATAACCTATACTAAGAAGAGATTAATTGCCTGGCCACTGTTCCTCTTCAGCCTATAAGTCCTCATTTAGTTACTGGATCTGTTTTGCTTTCCTCAAGTCATAAAAAACTCAGCCGATACCATTCACGCTGCTTAAACAGGAAGGAATATAAACTATGACAGCACAGGAAAGACATTTCAGATGAACGTTCTTTCATATCCTGTAATATACTCATTTTCTGATACATGCTCATAGTCCTAATCTGGGTATTTCACTTTCAATATAGCCAAAAGCCATGGAGGGCAGTGAGGCTAAGCTAGGAAACCCAGAATTTGATCGAATATCCTGATAGCTCTGTCACTATGGCTGGAGACATGGTGTAGCCTGGAATTCCTTGATTTCACTGGGAATTTGGTACCCAAGTGTTTTCAAAAGTCTATGCTATAGCTTCTTTGCCTTCCTTCTACCATTCTTCAACAGAAGAAAGAGAACATTAGCATACGTAATTACAGACATGCACTGGGGTATCATTAGTACTTAGGAGATGCTAAAATAAAGAGAACTAGATGAGGTGCTGTTCTTGGTCAGTATGGACATTAGGAGAGAAGAGATAGTATGTTCAAAGCAGACTAAGTAGAAAAATAGATGCAGTTACTTGCATATGTTAAATAAAATACTGAAGGATTATAAATAGTTTAGGGCCAGACGTTTGAGAAGGATAAGGACTATGTTTGTGTTCTCTCCCTGCTGAGCAGTTTGGCTCAGCTGTTAATTTTCACTAACTGGAAAATAAAAAGCACTTTTCCAATAGACTTGTATTCCTTTAATCCCAGATCTAGAAATGTGATGTGTCACATGGATCCCGTGGATAGTGCAGACTGCCTGCCTTGTATGTTTGCCACTCAGCTAGCAATGATAAGACTGAACTTTCCCACAGCACCAGGAGGTTCTTCTTTGTACAGCCAATGTGTCAGCAAATGCACCAGCACCTTCTCCAGATACTCCTTTCTTCTTTAAGGTATTCTGTGATTTAGGGACTTCCTACCCTACAAGTTGTAATTGCATCCCAGTCTTGTAGTGGCCTTCTACTGACCTTTCTTCTGTGTGTATTTTGATCAGTATTAGTTTAATTAGTACTGAGGGGAATTAATCACAATGTTTACCCCATCCAGTCCTCTTACCACCCCACATCTGATCTTGCTTTCTGTCAGATGCAACAGTTGAGAAGACTACAGAGCAAATTGCAAAGGCAAATGCGAAGATTTCCCAAGGGTCCTGGGCTGCCTCTAGTTTCTTGCAGGGGAACACAGTAGGAACTGCCAGGGGAGCACTGCAGCCTTGAGCTCGCTGTGCTTAGTGATCCTTCATGAATCGCACATTTAGGCTGGTTTGGTCCACCTACACCCCAGGTCCACCCGTGATCCCAATTTTGCCCAGACACAAGCACCCAGTGTTTCTACTGTGTGCTGAAATTCGTTTTCTACTTGAGAAGTATTTTCTGGGCGAGACCTCAGGCAGTCTGAGGAACCCAAGAAGTTTGATCTGTGCATTTTGAACTTAAACTTCCCTTCTCCCCTGCTGTCCTGTGCACCAGCTTGCTGTTGCTTTTCCCTGCAAGGAGCTGCCGTAGGACAGTGGTTCCCTTTGTATAGCACATTATGGATGTGAGATCCTACAGTAAACCCTTCTTAGAGTATTGCGCGGTCTTAATCGCCCTCGTATCCGAGATGGAGATGTGTGGTTTGCTGTGGATGGCTCTGATGTCCCAAAGTGTTGGTCTTGTTACAATCTGTCTTCAAGAAAAGGAGTAAGGTGCAGTCTGTGATGTGGTCTTAATGCATTGACATATTTGGATTTTGCATGGAACAGCGCTAGAAAATAGGAATTGTAAAATTGAAGATAATTTTTCGTGACTGCATCTGGTTAAACAAATGTTCCTTTGAATGACAATAACAGGCTTCTGCTATCAGATTGTTCTGTGTAACAGTCAGCTAAAAATACATGCTTATTTTTTTTCATTGCAGGCACAATAAAAGATGGCAGAATAGCTCTAATGTGTCAGATTGTTGCTTTTGTATGATACTGTACTAGAAATCTTACTCTGTAAAATGTGAGGGAAGGAAAAAACGCTACGTTTTTATCACTAAAATTAAAAGAAAAATGAATTATTTTAGATAGAAACGTGGGGTTATTTAATGCTTAAGTGTAGGAAGCTATAATGACTGTAGAAATACACTTCAGACACCTGTAAGGATTAGCATAGAAGAGTAAGGAATTCCTAAGTAGGAGGAGAACATTGAGGTATATAGCAGTATATCAGTGGTCCGTGCTTTCAGAGAGCACATGGTAGCTCATGCTTTAAGGAGGAGTGTGGGGCGACTCACCCTAGTTTGTGTTAGTGAACAGCTATCTCTCTGCCCCTACTTACTGAACTTCTGACAGGAGAAAGTATAGCTGCCTGTCATTTTGGTAGTTAGAACTGCAGATATCTATGTGTGCAAGAAAAGTATTAGACCTATTGGTTAGTCTTAAAAAGATAAATAAAAAATAAAGTTACACGACAGTGGTTTAACTGGTGTTGCCTTTGTAGATTCCTATTGTGAATGGGGACATCTGTTAACTACAGAAATAAATTGTTGCAGCAAGTTACCTTGTGTCACACAGGAACTAGAACAAACCCCTAATTCGGGGTAGGGGATTTGTGTTGCAGGGTGTGTGTAAATGGGAACAGCAGTAGGTGTTCAGCAGCTCTGAAAGCCTTAGAGTGAAAAGCATTTGATGTGACATGTGAAGGGGAACTCTGGCTGGAGAGTAAGCTCTAGTGATTGGTGAATATACACAAGGAAAAAACATTGAAGTTTGTGAGAGAGAGAAAAAGAAATAGTAGTTGCAGTGACCTGAATGCATGTGAAAAGGAGAGGGAGGAATTAAATACATAATTATCCTCCTTTTCTCTTTACTTGCGAACCAGATTGATGGAAAGGTGGTTGGTGGTGTCATCAGTAAGAAACATTCACTATGCAAAGAAATGGTGTTTAACTTTCAATTAAGAGGAGAGGATGTCCAAGCAGAGATACCAGGAAGAGTAGGCAGGATGTGGGAGAAATGTCCTAAAGAGACGCAGGAGTTTGAGTCACCAGCACAGAAACAAAGGCTTGTGTGCAGATGAAGTTTAAAGGGAGCATGATATGGAGGAAGCAGAAGACAGGGAGAAGGGAATTGCAAAGGCTCAGTCTGTATCTCTCTAAAACAGGAAGAGAAAGATGGTAATGTAGAGAGAGAGATGTTGAGGACACGGTAGGAGAGAGAATTAAGACATGGCAAGACATGAAAGGGCAGAGAGCCCCTAATGTAGTCCAGAGCTAGGAACCAGAAATACTGCAGATGGAGCAGAGGTCCTGACACTCATCCAGACTGTTTGCTGGCCTTTGTGAGAATTATTTCATCAGAGAGGACAGAACCTTCATTTGTGAATAGAAGAGAAAATTGAGGCAACATTGCAGCATTTCCAAGACAAAGGGAGGTAGGAAGGGGCAGCTCAAGAAACAAGTGGAGCTGCGTGACTCTAACACAACTCTGCTGAGGTAGGAGACTTACAAGACACCTTTTTCTGTAGTGAGGTAAAGTGTAGATCTCACTTTAGTTTCAGCTGTGCAGTTCCATAAACTGAATTCACATTGTAGTGTGAATGCTGATACAGTGAATCCAAGCCAGATACAAGCTTAAACCACAGCCAGCTTTTAGAAGCTGCAGGGCTACAGGAGGTGGATAATGAGTCTCCCAGTTCTACGGCTTCTGGGCACAACATAAGCCCAAAGAGCCTGCCAGGATCACCAGGCACTGTGGTCCTGCTCAGCTAAGAAACAAGCAGAGCAACACCATGTGCTGTATGGAGCCCTACCTGATCCTTGTACAGCACAACAGACTTGATAAAAAGTTAGGAAAGTGCAGTATGCATATAGAATCAATTTTCTACAATTTCTAATTCTGCTTGAGTATATCCATGCTATTCATGTTAGCCCTCTTCAAGTTCACAATTGAATTTGATTTATCAACCTCATACTGAGCAGCAGGTGTATACTGTTTGCCATGGCCTGTTACTATTGTTTAAAAGTACTCTTTTCGCTGTTTGCACTTCTGAATTGGTGCCAAGATCAGGTTAGACCTGATGTGCCAAATTAATCCCCAGTGTAACTCTGGCAGTCAACTGATCTATGTCAGAGATGAATCTGGGTCCAATATAGATGTATTTTTTGGCAGAAGGAAAAGAAAAACAACAGAGGAATGAATAAAGGTTAGATGGATGGTCCCTCAGTTGCACCTGCCCTTCTTGAAAGAAGTGTTTTCCTTCTGTGCCCACTCCTTCTTTCCAAGGAAATGCATTCCTCTGCTTTCCCTGCTTCTTGCTCCAGAGTCCTGAACTGGGGGAGCCATGCAAGGTGCAAAAGGCAGAGCTTGGTGAGTGGGAGGTTATGAAGCTTTTTGAGCTGCTCCAGAGGGCCACAGGCTCTTGAGAGACACCAGTTACCAAGAAGAATAAGGGAGGAGTAGCTTTGGGGATATTAAAAACTGCAGTAAGAGCTCTTTGGCACAGGGAAAGTCTTCTGGGGTGCACACACTGCCTACCACGTGAAGGTGCTGGCTCTGGCTGGCACATAAGTAACAAATAGGAATTCCCTTTCCTCTGCAGGACTGGTACTCCCCCAAAACCAGCCTTGTTTAGAAAATGCCATAGAAAACTGGGTACGAACTGACCCTAGTGAATTCCAGTTAGTCAAACTGGAGGATGTACAGAAGCAGAGAAACAACATCTTCATTTAGGTTGTCAAGTCTTGTGTTGCAATGTCAGTGTCAGGGTTGGTCCCCTGTCCCCAGTCTAACTGCTCCTCAGCAAGGCAGGAAAGGATGTTTAAAAGTCTGAATCTCATCTCAGTTGAACCCTTGAACAGTGAGATAAGTGCTTCCAGCGTAGGAGTGTTACACCATGTTACCACTGTCCCTAACCTCATTATAACCTATTCAAAATGAGAATTAGAAGAAAAGAACAGACAGGATGAAACCATGATAATTTCCCGTTTTTATGTATAACTCTTTCCCTGGTATGTCTCACTCCATATAAATCTTCTCTAACCTCTGAAGAACGGTGTCTTCCAGTCATTGTACAATACAGGTATTGCTTTCCATATTTCACTCAGAATAATTACGTGCTATGTTGTGACGTTGGTAACTCAGTTCTTTGTGATATCTACAAACAAATGCACATGCATTTTTATCTAATGCTGACCACTAGCTAGTTGGCAGATATTGGAAATTATTCGGTCAAGGGAAAATTAGCCTTTTGACAGAAATATGTATAAATCAAATGCTATTTCCTGCAAACTGGGAACACAGGAACTCTTAAGGATGGGATAAGGGGGTGCATTCAGACAAAAGGACCATATATAAAATCTCACAGGCACACTTAAAGGCTGTGCCTCTGCAGGCCTTGCTGGACACGGCTCAGATGTCCAAGAGGCATTAACTGTTTGTGGACAACCTGGCACCCAAACATGACCCAGTATTCATCTGTGTTTGTGGCCTGCTCAACTAAGCTGTGGCATTTCCTTTAACTTTGCTTTAGACAGGAGAGGACTATTCCCTGCAGAAATGATGATTTTTATCCAAGTAAACATTTCTTTTAAAGAAAGACCACGCTTCTGTATAAAGCAGTAATTCCCTTTAGTACGAAGACATCTCTCCTCAGAGGCTGGCTGAGCTGTTTGATATGAGCATGCACAGATCAGGAGGGGCCATGTCAAAGCAGGGAGGCTGTTGACTTGAAGTTCACCTGTTTTGGTGTAATCAACTCTCAAGCACGCTTTCTGCTTGCTATAAGAGTAATTGCTTCTGACATTTTAGAAACAGAACAGCTCTTCAAAAATAAATTGAAAAATCACGAAGAGCCCCATATTCAAGAGCTGTCAGTCGTGTAGTGGCAGAAGGATGTGGCTCTGGGAAAAGAAACCAAGAGATCAGCTAAGCCTTGCATGGAATAGATAAAGTTACTGAAATACCACAGAATAGCTGGGACTGGAAGAGACTTTTTAGGAGGCCACTTGGTCTTTCCTCCAAGTGGGTGAAACTAGAGCAGGTTGCTCAGGTTCTCATCCACGATAACACAGGTTCCCTGCTGATGCTGATACATGCATTAGCCTCCATAATATCCACATTTTCTCCACCCTAATAAGAAATCTTCCTTTTAGAAAACCGTTCTATGTGGGTGGATTAATTTGTCTTGGCTGGTGCTCATATTCACAGAATCTGTAAAGTCAGGGGTCACTCCAGCCTAAACTATTTATGGAGCCTCTGCTGAGGCGATGTCAGGCATAAGGTACCACAGCTCATTTCTCCACTGCCAAAAAAGACTTGCTTTTGTTGATCTGCCTGAGATCTTTCCATGGGAAGCCAAAAAGGCTCTGGAATACTCCAAATCTTCTCACCATCTTCCCCACAGGAGCAAGACTGGTCATGTGTAGAGGCTCACTCTGGCTTTGTGCTTCACCTCTAAAATTACAGCGCCTGTCCCTCTCACCAAAGAGACTGTGGGTTGTTGCAGCCCAGCTCTGTGTGGATCCTTGTCCTCCTCATCCCACACGGCTCTTGTACAGAATCAGTCACATTAGAATCTGCTGTTCAGAGACGTTAATGTGGGAAGTTCCAGTTAAAATGAATGCAAGTTAAGATGCTTATATTGTTAAAAATGTTCCCTGTGGTTTTGTTGAAGATGATAAAATGTATTTATATTCTCAGTCAAGTAAGCTTACCATGAAATTAGTTTTTTGTTTCTAAACTGCCTGAATCACCTGAAAGTACCAAAGCCAAGCTTAGAGTGTAAAGCACTATCTCCTGAATATTTCAGATGCTATGTACATGAGTAAAACAGCAACTTTGCAGTGGCTTTAGTGGGCAAAGTCCTCTACATTTCATCTAAGAACAGTGCTTTTATGAAAACTGACCTTTAAAAGCAAGACCTGGTCACTGTTTGACTAATGGTAGCACTGAATAGAACAAGAGGGATATAACCCCATCAGGTTAGATGCATGAAGGACAGCAAATTTTCTTTCAAAGACTATCTAAATTAACACCTCAATAATGTTAATTCAGCATTATAAGAATAAAGTTACAGCACCAGAATTATTTAGCGAGCAGCTGTAAATACAGCACTGAGTTCTGGTCTCAAAAATTCTATTCCAGACTCCTGGGTGCAGCATTGCACCTCTGGGCTACAGTGCAACTCTGTCATGTTCCCTTTAAGTCCCTGCTTGAGATGCTTTGGCTCATAAAATGCATGCACTGAGTTTTCTGGATTAAAAAAAGGTCTTTTCATTAGTCTCCTGCTAACTTATCACTGCAGATCTCCAAACATTTATGTCACAGTTTTGGTTTACATTCCTATAGTCCTTAAAAGATAGCTTGTACTTTGGGATGATTTTGGAAGCTGGTGCAATTTATTACACTTCCATTTCAGCTGCCTTATTCTGTAGAACAAGCTCTAATTGCTCCACATCCCCATCTAACTTACTAATAAGATTAATTCTGTCTTGTGTCTTGGTAGTCCCTAATTAACATGATTTGTCTTCGCAGTGAAGGGCTCCAGGGTATCACAAGCTCAGAATAACTGCTCAGTGAATCTTAGAAGTAGTTAATCTATCCTTCCATGAGCAGAGCAAATGCAGTTAGGTAGCTTCAAAGGGCGAAATTCGTTGCAAGGCATCGATCAGAAAGACAGACGAGGCAGTGCAGCCGAGGACCTCACCTTGAGCTGTGGCTGCTGGGCTGGATGCATTCCAACAGGGCACGGCCCCAGCCTGCTGCTTTCCTTCTGCTCAATTAGAGCATCCTGAGATGGGCACTAATGGCACTTAATTAACCTCTGAGAGGGCAGAGGCAGGAAGACAAGTGAGCATTTGATGTGGCTTCACCCAGTAAAACGCTGGGAGCCAGTCAGAGCCCTTACACTGGTGCGGAAGCTGGAGGGTCATGCATGCCCACCTCCTGCTCTGTGCCTGACAAGAAAGAGCTTTCCCTGGCACAGACAACTAAGAATAAACTTCAGTTCATCACTACATAATTGGCAAGAGCCTTTGTGAAAGCTTCTGAGAATCCATAGCCTTTTCCTCATTATTTTTCTATTGTTACTCAGCTCTTACTGCCATCAGCCTTTAGAAACTGGAGGTATCAGAAAGCCAGAAACCTGTCGTGGCATCTCTAAAATGAGGAGGTGCTCTCTCCAGACATTCTGCTGTTGAAGCTTCCAGGTTTGTCAAGTTTGGGTGAAAAGCCACATTCAAATTATTTCAATATCATCAGTAGCATGAAACAAAATGGCTTGACGTTTGTTTCTGGATGTGAATCAAGAAAAGAGAAAATTCATTTCTGGAAGTGCTTGAGAATTGTGAATAGGATTGTAGTATTAAAAATAAGAGATAGTTTAGTAGACAGTTATTTCTTGCTTCTTGGTTCCCCTCTCACCTGGGTCTCAAGCTCCTGCAGCAGTTGGATACAGAGCAGCCTGGGACTAGGAGAGCCATGCCAGAGCAAGCTGGTGTTCCTGGGCAGGTGGAAGGAGGAGAAGAGAGCACAAGGTGGAGCAAGCACCTGTTTTAATAGTAGACAATATGAATACAGAAAGTTCTGCATGGCAGGAGACAGCGCAGAGAAACCAGCAATGGAGCTGAGTTCCATGAAACAGAGCTTTTAAGTTACTGATAAAATTACAGAGCACCAGGAATGAATCCACTTAGGTCAGATGAGCTTTTAGCAAAGCACCCTGAGCTGTAAACACTGGTCTTGCCTTTTGTTCTTGCTTTATGTTTGTTATAATTGGAAGCAAATTACATTATTTCTCTGAACGCTGGCATACTTAATAAGGATGCAAATTAATTAAAATCCTCTCTTCATTCCATTAGCAAAGAAGAAAGTAAGCACTGAGCAGAAGCACGGCCACAAGTGCCTCAGTTCTTTTCATAGCAGTGCCCCTGGCTAGCAGCAGAACCAGTGACATGTCATTTACCCTCCCTGGCTCTTTGTTCCCTGTCTGTAACGTGCAGACAGCCTGTTGTCCACTTCATAGCAAACATCTGCCTGACAGACTGCACAGTACTAGTGGGGAACCATATCAGATTTAACTAAGCCGGTCTAGCTGCGGGCAAGAAGCAAGCCAGATGAGTCTATACAAGCTGAAGCTGCTGGAAAGCTGGCTGTGCTCAGTGCATGACTTCTTTACACCCAGCAAAGCATCCCTGTGTACCACCACAGCCAGCAGGACAGGTGTAGTGATTAGCTATGGAGTGACTTGGACAGGCAGCGATACCCAAGTGACTCAACCAGGAGGCCAAAGAGGTTGGGAAGGAAGATGTCTGTCAGTGAGGTACTAGTGATGTGCTAGGAAGAAGCTGAGAGTAAGCAACACATTACTGTTGTGTTTAGAGAGTTGACCTGAGTGTCAGTTAAGTATCTCAGTATCTTTACTCTGAGAACCACCAAAGAATTTCTCCTTGCGGAATGTTATCTTGGAAGTATGACAAGAGATGATACCTCTAGTGTGGATGGACTCATCTTCAGCAATTAATTTTCTCTGACTGTAGGTGCTAGGTATTATTTTTTGCAACTTCCCATTTTCTATGTCTACGTGTCTGTGTAGCAATATTCCTCCCCCACCTCCCCTTTTACTGCTGGGAAATTACATGTTCTCTGCAGTGGTTCATAATATTGTAAAGCATGATGCTAAATGTAAGTGGTGGTTCTGGGATCACATCATTTATACAAGAGGGAAAAAAAATCAGTTTGGGAATCAGGAAGGTACAACTTGCAAAGATAATTTAGTAAGTCCTGGCAGAAGTCTGAGGTCTGGTCCATCACCATGGATCATCGAGTGTGGCCTTGCATTTGCTCTTCAGCAGAAATTCTCCAGTCTCAAATACTTCTAGCACACCCTTAATTTTAAGCACCAAGTCCACAGAATTAAACCATAGGACTGGATTGGAAAACTTCACCCAAGGATTGTGGAATGTCTGGCAGTGGAACAAGTTGTACTGCAATCTCACTATTTATGGGTGGTTGCTTTTAAGTGTTCAAAACATTACAGTGCAGCAGAGTAAAAATAATATTGATGGGTCCATGTATAATTAAAGCTTTAGTAAGTCACTTCACCTTCATGCAGCCCCCCCTTCCATGTAATTTAAGATTTTGCTGTGTATTTTTAGCCTTGGAAGTCTGTGAAAGTTTGTTGCAGTCAAGTTTTGAAGTTTTTGTTAAAAAACTCTGCATTTTTAGAAGAGTTAACTTTTTCTGAAGCATTAAATATGAGAAAAATCTCATTTTTGATGCAAAGGCACTGCTGTCTTACTTAACACGTGGGCTGTCTTCTGTGGATGCTACATAAACACTGTCAAGCCTGTTCTGACCACATGACACAGACCTACTAATAACAAACAGATGCAGAGCTCAGTGCTGGAGCTGCAGTGATGTACTGGGACAGTTGGGATCAGTCACGGGCCAGTAATGCTTTGGGACATGCTGGTCATTTTTCATGTGCACAGGGAAACCAGAAAGCTCATGCTATATACAGCCTGCCTTCTGCAGACTTGGGAGTTGGAACAAACCCCGTGGAGGCAAGAATTGCAAGCACCAGCTCTCACTTGTCAAGTGACTGTGTATTTTTGTCCGTAGTGAGGCCAAAAGGAATGGAGAGGGCCAGAATTCCCTTTGAACGTCCTTCTGATATGGAAGGGGAAAATAAAAACAATGTGCTGGCAGAAGCTAAACAAAACATTTTTAATAGCAGGCCACAGAGGAAAAATTCATGAGCTCCTCTCCATGGCAACGTCTAGGTTCTGTCACGTTTGCTGCCTCCACTCTCTCCTCCTTCCCATTCTCCTCTCCCTCTCCTACCCTTCGGCTCCTGCTGTTCCTGCCTGAGTCCTGCCCACACAGCTGTCCACGAGACCTGGCATTCACAGGCAATCACTTTACCACCAAGGTGTCTGCACATCATTCATGTCCCTCCCAGCAGATTGGAATCTGTGGGGCTCAGGTTTTTGATTCCAAGAGGTGCTACCTGGGACCAAGTAAGCCTCCTGATTCCTAAGCTGTCCACTGCTCCTGCTGTTCTTCCCCCTGAATTCATTAAAGCCACCTCTCCTTCCTGATCCCCTTGCACTGTATTTGTCAGGGGCACACTTCAGTCTGTACAGATACTGGAAAGAGGAAAAAGGCTTGCCCATGGCTGTTTAATTAAACTTTAACCTAAACCCCTAAGCTTTTAAGATGTTGGTCTAAAACATGATTATTTCTAGAAAAAACCCAGGTAATTGCGCTCAGTCCTGGCTTAGTTCTGTGGCTGAAATGAACTACAAGGGGAAGGATGTGGGGAATGCCGCTGACAGGTTGCATGTTTTCTTGGGTGGGACATCTAAAACTTGCTGGTGCTGCAGCACTGTGTCGCAGTCCTGCCATCTCTATGTTCTTGATATTTCAAGAGAAAGAAGTCCAGCACCCACTAACTGGTGAAGAACTGCTGTGTAAATGACAGCCTCCAGCACCCTGGACTAAGCACTGGCCCTAGCCCAGAGCAGCAGCAGCAGCAGCAGCAGCAGCACAAGTTCTTCAGCACTCCCAAGGTGCTCGGTGTGAGAAGGCCACAGACTGTTCGGCTGAATGCTCCTCTCCAGGAGTGCAGCTGTAACTGTGTGCACTTATTTTCATCTATTTCAGCTGAATAGCAAGTGGCTTGGTGTCTTCCACTGCTTGCTTTGAGTGCCTCCAAGGAAACTGGGTGGGAATATGACTCCTGGCAAAGTACATCTGGCCACGAAGCCAGGCTCAGGTACTTGGGAAAGGTTAGCTCCCTCAGGAGGGCACCCCACAGCCTCCACTCCTCTACTTTTGCTGCAAACCAGAGATTCACTGCATGCCCCCTGCCTGCAGTCACAGCTCTCTGGGGAAGCCATGTGAATGAGAGGCATGGTGGAGACCCTGACAAGAGCTCTGCACTCACAAGCTGCAAGAGCCACAGTAGACACAGAAGTATATCAAAAGTTCTTCTGAACCAGCCTTTTCTGTTCAAACAGCTGCAATAAGCCTGGAAAGAAAGCACTCTTATTTCAGAGGGTTTAGGTGACACACTTGCACTGGCAGGTTCTCTCTCAGGCAGCCTAAGTCCTGGTGAGGTCCAGCCAGGGTGAGACGGGGGACACTGGTGAGGATTCACATTTCCAGCAGGTTTTACTTTGCATCTGTTTTCTTAATAAAAGACACAAACAATTCTCTGCTTTAGGAAACTTCAGCAGATAGTCATCTCGAGAGTTAATGCTTTCCTACTGCATTTTAGTGTCTTGTTAATGGTGTCCTTTCCACAGCCCAGCTCTACCTAAAGAAAAGGCAAAGGTTCTCAGCATCAGCAGACACTGCTTTAGCCCTTTCTTGGGGGCAAGTTTTAGTAGTTCTCTTTCCCTCATCATAACCCAAGGGGCTACAGCTTAGTTTACAGATTGATGCCAAGGATGAGAGGCCTCCACACATGGAACAAGTCTTTACAGCTCAAACTAGAGTATAAAAACAAGTTTGTGACACTTATGAGCCGAGGATGCCTTAACCAATAGATACCATATTCACTGTTATACCGAGGGAACAAGTGCAATCCTTATTACCATTCTCACACAGCTTCTTCTGACTCACACAAGCAAGAACCAACACATCTCATGAATTTTCAGCATATCCACAACATCTGCCTTACATACCTGCCAACACTGTTTAATGACAGCTAATAATCATTTTACTTAAGGAAATTCAAAATCACATCAGACGTGTCCCCACACAGAACGCTCCCCTGACACAATACAGCTACACAGGTACGTCTCATCCCCACAAAACACAACTCATTAATTACATCTCCCAGTGTCGATCCAACAGCCTTGCTCCCACAGACACCTCAAATTTCATTCCTATCTTTGTCTGTACCTACCTGCAGCTGTGTGCCTCCTGCAGCTTTGCTCCAGCTCCTGAATTGTGACAGGGCCCTCTTTTTCCTGTGGGAGCAGGAAAAGAGGCACCATACCACTGCCTTATTAACTCCCGGCACTACAAGGGGATGTCCAGGCTTTCAGGAAGAAGAAGTATTTGCCATCCCCTCCCTGGCTCCAGGCTCTTGTAGAATCACAGAATCATCATCATCATCTCCACATGTTGACCCTGCTTGCAGCAATTTGGGGTTTTGCTGTTCCTACAGCTGTACCAGAACAGCTCATTAGATGTGATTTCTTGCAGCAGAGATGCTTTCTGTTGGGAAATTTGAGATATCTGGCACTCAGTGGGAAGCCCACTAGTAAATTGTCTGTATGCTCAAATTAGTTGCACTTACTGTGGTCATCAGTGTCTCATCTCCCTCTGGTTTGTACCCAGGCTCCAACCAGGCTCCCACTTCTGATGTTTCTGGGAAGGTGCTGTCAGAAGTTTGCTCACAGCCAGGTCCTCCACATGAAACCTGCCAAGCTTCATGTCTGACTAAAGCTCTTGCAGGCGTGCCCAGGATAGGCTTTCTTGCAAAAACGGGAGAGAAAAACTTCTCTCATACAGCTTAAGATATTCCATAACACAGTTCCTGCTGCACTCAGATAACAGAGGAGACTGTTCAGGACAGGCCATGGTCTTGCCCTCGAGCCTTTCTCCAGCCTGGATGAGTGACTCAGATGATACTAAACCAGGGGAGCCCTCTCCAGAGTGTGAGTTTTTGCTCTAAGAGAAAAAAAAACCCAAACTATTCCTGTTGTACTATTTTGGTGTACTCTGTGAGGCCAGGAACCAGCAGGGGATGCTCTTGGGAAGGTCCTGGCTGCAACTATACCAGCACACACCGGAGAGGGGACTTCATCCTGAATGACCAGAGAGGAGAGAAAGAGCAAAACCCCCTCCTTCGCTGCACTATTTATAGTGTCGTTCTATGGATAATGCATCCACTTCATATTCAAAGCGTTAAAGTGTTGAAAACAAAAAGCCTTCTATATTTACTGGTGTAATCTAAAAATATCCCAATTCTGCTGACAGCCAAAGCAAGCACAGGCACCCAGGGGCTCTCTTCCTAGCCCATTACCACATTGGTGCCCCAGCTGGCTGACACTGCCCCAAGTGAAAGAGCAAGATGGGTGTCACATCCCACAGCCTCACAGCACAGGATGCCTTCACCCTCTGCCTCCCAGCTGCTCCAGAAGAGCAATCCTCAGCTCCCACCCATCCCTCTGCCCAGCCCCTGGTACTTGCTGGCTCCAGGTGCCACGGGGACTGTATGGCTCAGCCAGATAATTGCAATGGGCCCCAATGGCCCATGGGGCTGAACGAACAGACTTATTAAGTAGCATAGGACATCTTCTCTTCAATACCTCCCCTCTGTCACCAAAGAAACTGTATTAATTAATCATTTAGAATAATCCCAGATTTTACTGCAGCTTTGGTGCTTTTCATTGGGAAGATAGAAGTGCTTACTATAATTTACTTATGTTATACTGGCATAACTGCGTGGGCTTTTAGTTGACATCTGCTTGCGAAGTGAGCAGTTTGTTTGCTGGTTACACTCACAGCCTGAGACCTTTTTGGACAGCTGATTTACTTGGCCAACACCACCCCAGCTGCAGTTGGCATACCAAGTTTATGATTTCTGGGCCTTAGGTATTCAAGTGTCTGAATGTTTGGTCAGGAAGGGAAATGGTTCAGTGCCCCAGCTCTGACGCAGCCAGGCGGTATCAGCAGATCCAGCTTGCTTGCCTTCCTTCTCGTCCTCCTCCTCTCCACCTCTTTGCTTCCAGATGCAAATACTTCCATATTTGGCAATGTGTAACTATGATGGCTTCTTAAGGGGAAAACATCTACCTTGGCAAATGCATTTAAGACTCTTACTTCTGCTTCACATTTTCAAGCATGTGTGGACTAGAGGAAAAATACTTCCGTCTTATGCCTACTGGCATGGCTCAAGACTTGAATTCAAAAACGCCAGCAGGCTCCCAAAGGTTGGCTAATCATAATTAATAAAGAAAATGCATTGGCACTGGTAAAATGATTTAGCTCCCATGAGTAGTAAAGTGGCCTGAAGAGGCAATCAGAAGCCAAGGTTCATGAGATTTTAATCCTAGTTCCTCTATCAATTCCCAGTCCAGAGCGGGACACTTAACTGCTTTGTTTGCGTTATTCCTTTCTGAATAGGACTAGACATTAGCTTAGTCATTGTGGTGTTTAGGGGATTAATTAGCTAATTCAGCACCTTGCTCTAATGATGTAAAAATCTTAAAAGCTTCACTGGAAGGATTTGAAGCTTTTGTTGAAGAATTACTGCTCATTTATGACCTATCTTTGTAACACATCTTGGAAGACTTATAGGTAAGGCAAGAGGGGAAGATTTTAATTTGGCAAGATTTTTCATCCTGATGAGAAAACATAAACACCCAGTCTCTGATCTTGTCTCAATCCATATTTAATCTCAGAGAATGCTGTTGTGTAATTTTGAAGACAACAGTTTCAGGAAGCATGGGGGACATATTCCGGGCTTCCTTCTGATTTAAAAAAAAACTATGAAGGAAAAAAGGTGGGTGAAGCAGGGCAGAGATGTCACCTAATCTTACTTACACAATATCCTTTGGGATTAAAATTACTTCCAGTTGCCGGGAAGCTTTTCCCTCTGCAGACCCTCTTGTTTTGGTTGATAAGGGGATGAAACCCTGCCTGTGAAAGCCAAGCAGAGGACAAATTCCAGGGGTCATTTCTCAAGCAGAAGATGCTGCCCCGTCCCCTCCAGTGATGCTCTGCTGTAGGGCTGCCTCCCACCCTTCCAGCAGTGCTAACCCACTCCCCTGCACTGCAGTGCTGCTCCATGCCTGCTCCATGCCCAGCTCCAGTGTGTGGCAAAGGGAGCGGGTGGGAGTAGGAAATCGGATAGAGCCAGCGGCAGGAATACGAGCAGGGTTTTAGGAGCTGCTGGAGTGTTAGGAAGACACTGGAATTGAAGCTTGCAGAGGATGGCAAGGCTAAAAATAGGCTGTAGCCAGCCTTCCCCAGTGAGTTTTGGCACCTCAGCTGCCTGTTATGCTTGTGACCCACTGAAGAAGTGGCAACAATGAAAGAGATTATGTTTTCCACCACCCTGGCAGTGCAGGACAAAATGATACTTTGCTTCTAACCAGATGGTTCCACACTCTTGATCTGACGAGTTTTTCTGGAAGGGTGTAAACTGAGTGTTTCCTCCCTGGCTCCAGTCAAACCAAGGGGCTCCCACTTTCCCCTGAGTTCAACAAAGCACTTGTGTGCATTGAAGATGTGCTGATTCTTACAGGCTGTTTGCAGGCTTCCATCCTTTGAGAGGAAAATGGGAAGTTTTTGTAGAAACCATCACTTTAGCTCAACAAAACTGATTAAAGAAAACATTTCACAGAGCTACGTTATCCAGTACAATCAACACTGCATCTTTGTTCCTACCTTAGCAATGCTCTATTTGTGTCAAAAAAAAACCCAAAGGCAATTCATAATGCTAAGAGGTGTTGAAATGCATATGTAGATAAGGTGCCTGAATTTCATGGCCAACAGCTTGTACATTATATGGGTCAAAACCAGTTTCTTCTGCTTTTTGCCTAAGCTGTGTATTTCAGCAGGTTGGTTGTGGGACAGACAAGGCTTCCCTGAGCTATGGGTTTCAGCTAGCCTTGAACCCAGGGCATCAGCTTTGAATAAGTGATCCTGCTTGTCCAACAGGGTAAATTTAGGAAGAATCGTTGTGAAAGGCTGCTGTGGTGTAATTTTTTCCCCCACCTTTAACTTTCATGCATCAAGAAGATCCTCCATTTGAAACATTTTAGGAAGTCTGAAGGGTGGCTGCAAGATTTGTAAGTTGGTCTCAAGCAGAGCCAAGGGCTGCATCAATAGGTCTCCTGGCTCCAGCATTTTAAGTTTAGCTACTTCTGCTTTGTTAAAACATGACCTCAGATAACAATTTGTGACTGGGGAAAGCATTGGCAAAGATGCAGTGCTACATTAGCACCTGTTTTTTGAGTGTGTATGCTCATTCTAGAGCAGTATTTGGAACTAGTAACAGACTGCCAGACCCGTACATCTTTCTAGAGCCAGTCCTGCTCTAAATCTGGGCGCAGCTTTCCCTTTTAGACTTGCTGTATATGAAGTGTTTCTCCCCAGGAGAGAGCCACCAAGCAGAAAAAAGGTAGACTGGTATCTCCACAGACACACAGCATTCCCTTGTAAACTGCCTACAGTGCATAAGTGGTTACTGCTGGGTGTGAGGGGAAAGGAGCCAAAACCCAAAGAGTGCTTTATTCATCCTGGTTTTCATGTATATGTGTTGGTGTAATTCAGTGGGAGACAGCAGCACGTTTGAGTAAGAATTTGCCTCCATTTGTCATCCCGTAAAGCGCTTCCAGGTTTTCAGCACTGCAGTGGGAGCACAAGAAGTGAGAATGCTATGAGAAGTGGGTCTAAGGGGAGGGATCTGGCACGAAGTCATGGCTCTCAGTGGATGTTGTGTTTCTGCTCTCTCCCTAGGAACGTTTGTATCCGCTTTCACCGTGCTGTGCGGAGCCCGGACTGACCTCCCTGACAGGCACATGTGTTGTGTCTTCTGGCTGAACATTGCTGCTGCTCTGATTCAGATCCTGACAGCGATCGTGATGGTTGGCTGGATTATGAGTATATTTTGGGGGATGGACATGGTCATTCTTGCAAGTAAGTACAGCATACTCACCACCCTGACTTCTCTCCGAGGCTGTGTTACTGAGTCCCACCTAATGTCCCTCCAAGCCACTGGACTGTACTGTAGGGAAGAAGAGCCATGTAATGGGCTCTGCAAGTCCATGAGAAACACAGTAGGCAGAGAAATTGCTAAGAGGGTTTGAATGGCCCCGTGACATACCTGGTAGAGCCTCCCATCCCACCATATGGATTATGAACTTTCTTTTCTCTTTATGAAATGAAAGAGGGAGGCCCCCAGCACTGTGAACTCTGCTGTCTGAAGCCCGTTCTGCCCTGGTTGCACCTGTTTGAACAAGAAAGACCTTTCTCCCTTCCAGCTCCAGCTGTATCTCTGCTGTTTGAGAAACCTTTCTGAGAGGCCGGTTCTGCTCCCAGGGCCAGCTGTCCCCAGAAAAGCCCTGGGGACTCTCCTGGACTTTCCCCTTCCTCCCCAGAATACATTTATCCAATACATTTTTTTTTTCATGTTTCACACCAAGTCCTTACGCTGAGCAGAAGTGTTTAGCTGCTCCTAGAAGTACTTCCCATACACCCCTTGAGGAGCATCTAAAATATTAGTCTAGGAGAAGAGGAATCCTTTTTTTAAATGTACATAATTTAGATCACCCAGTTAGTATATATCACAACCCAGAGTACTGCCAACTTTTATCTGCCAAAGGCTTTGACTGGTGTAAAAGTTGTATCATGTCTCCTGTATCACGTTGCAGAGAATTGAGATGACACACTCATCTCACCTCCAAAGCCAGAAGCAACACAGAGCTCAGGCTGCTGATGGCATCTCCAAGACTCCGCTCCTTTTACAGAGGCCGATGGGCATTGCCCTAAACCACCCAGGTCTGAGATCTCTCAGGCTGACAGGACAGGCAGTTCCCCAAGCAAGCCCTTCTCCAAGACACCATCTTACCAGCAGCTTTTGCCTTTTGGTTTGGAGGAGCTCCACTTTGTCATCTCTGCTGATGGCATCTGTGGCTGCATGACAGAGGAGGAGAGAGGATCTCGGAAGTTGCCAGGAACCTGCCTAGAGATGAAATGGGTGAAACTGAAAAAAAGAAGGCAGATCAGTATGCATTTTCAGCTGTCAAACCCAGGGGTTAAACCCTCTCACCAAACCACCTGCTAATTTCTGAGCCAGCTTCAATTTGCAGGCTGAGTTAAGGCAATCCCCGCACAGAGCAAAGATGGATATTAAAACCCTGAACATATTCAAGGCAAAAGGCAAGGGTGAAGGCAGCACTGCCCTTTGATTTTCCCTGCAAACCACCTGCCACATTTCCTTCCAGATGTACCTGCAGAGCAGGGGTAGCTCAGGTTATTTCCGAGGGTAAATTGTGAATGGGTGTACATCTGTGATGTGTCTTTAAGAATCTGCCCGATTTGTGTGTAATCCCATAATTGTGTTCATAATCATATGCTCTTCTGCTCTTCCTCTGCTGGACAGCCTCTGTGTGCAGTTTGCTGTCTGGCAGGACCCCATTCTGCAGTTGTGAGGAGTCAGGAAAGCATCTGTTCTGATAAAGAGCTACATCTGAAATCATGACTTGCTTTTCTCCATAGTCCTGTTCTCCAGGTGGAGGGTGTTGGGCTTAGGAGGGTTGCATTGGCTTTTCAGTTTGATTGTTGGGGAAAACCATACAGCTTGGAATTATCTCCCAGAAGCTATTTCTCACATCTGGACCCTACCAGTCTGAAAGGCAGAGGGTGGGTGAGCAGCATGTGGTGGGAATGCTCAGGTCAAGAGGTTCCCAACCACAGCACAGTATTTCATCCCTCTGGTGGTAGTAGAGAATGGTAGAGGAGTCAACGTGTCTTATGTTCACCAGCATCATCTGACAAGCTGCAACCCTAGGCAGTTTCTTGCTGTCTCATTAAATAGCTGGTTTTAAGTTTACTTTCCATGCAGAAAAAATAATGGCTAAATAAAGCAGCTCTAGTTTGATGGAGAGTAAAAAAGAAATCAATTTCAATTGAAACAAAGAACAGAAGTGATCAGTTGCTGCTAGCTGGATCAAACAGCCCTGTCAGACCCAAAGTGGTTCTTATTTTCATGTTAAAAAAAAAAAAAGGTGCTAACTTAAAAAGAAAGCCATGTTTGAAATGCAAGAAATAAGTTATTTCATCTAAGAACACTGCCAGGAAACAGTTTGCTTTGGCTGGGTTTGGTTTTTGTACAAGCAATTTGATGCACTGGACAGAAATCATACATCATTGAAACTTGGATTTGCAGATGGAAAATAGTTAAAAAAATACGAAACTACTGCCCACCTCTAGTCTCCCTTGCCTTGAAATGGTCTATTCCATGCATCCCTGTGAGGGTGCCATACTATTTGGATGGGCTAGAGTCTGGACACAGCAGGTGGTGTCTAAGCTGGTGGGGGCTAGCGGTGAGGAGAAGGGTGGGAAACAGCTACGGCTCAGGGATTCCACTCAGGCTTTCCCTGAGGGATGAGTGCCTCCCTCCCCGAATTAGGACCTGCCTGTTAATTGGTAGATAGCTGGGAGAGAGTTAGAATCATAGAGTCACTAAGACTGGAAAAGACCTGCAAGATCGGAGTCCAGCTGCTAACCCATCACCACAGTGTTCACTACTAAACCATGTCCCCAAGTGCCACATCCACGTGCCTTTTGAACAGGAGGCTCGCGGCAGCTTTTGATCTTCTAGTGCTAATTCTCAGCCATGGAAAGGGGGAACCTGCCATGAACATAATGTCATACTGTCTTTAATGAGGGGAAAAGGAGAAGAGTTATAGGCCAACCAGGTATACTTCAATTCCTGGAAGAAGTAATCAAGTAAGTGACTTACATGCATTTAGAAAATATAAAACATCCCCACAAAATCAACCTGGGTTTGTCCAGAGCAAGCTGTGTCAGACTGATTCCCTTTTGTGGCAGAGAGGTTCATTCTGTGTGTGGTGGCAGCAGTCAGCCATCCCTTCCAACCTTCAGGTGCTGATGCCATCTCACACAGCATTCCTACCAGCAAGCCAGGGAGACATGGCTTGAGTGAAAATGCACTTGGGAACTCGACTCTAAATTGATTTTCCTGAACTAGAAGGCTATAAAGAGAGATGTGTTGAAAAGGTCCCTGCTGAATCTGGCTCTGCTTGTTATTTTAATTGGTGGCTTAATGATGGACCAGAGAAGGGGGTCACCAGCCCTGCACAAGCAGTGGCTGCGAGGACATCTGGCACAGCATGGGCAATGTCCAGATTCAGGCAAACTGAAGAAATGGTCTGAAAACAGTAAGTGCTACTCAGTAGAGACAAGCCCAAGGCTCTACAGAAGAATTAATTGACTCCATAAATACAGGGAACTACTTGTTTTTCAGCAAAGGATGTGGTGGCTGCAGGGAGTCACAAGTGGCACAGGATTACATTGCTGTGGAGGGAACAAACACTGCCCAGGCAGGTAGGAGCAGAGCCTGCAGGGAATTAACTGATCCCCTCACCTTTCTCTGCACATGTAAAGCTGCTGTGAGGCTTGTGGCCAGCTTTGGAGTCTGTACTTCATGTGGAAAACCCAGAGAGATTACAGAGGACTGTAAGACAGCAGGCATGTTGATGATGAAGATGTTCAGCAGGCTAGTAAATGTGAGAGGGCAGCAGTTCAGCCTAAGACAGACTTCAATAACAGCAGGAAAGATCTGTGTGGAAATTAGGAAGCATTTTCACTCCAGTAAGGTCAAAATGCTGCAGAGGTGGGATGGCAGGATCTGCCCTCTGTTCCTAGAAGACTCCAAGAGTGAGTAGACTGACTTCTGTCAGGAGCGAGGTGGGACACAGGAACAGAACAAGTGACCTCCAAGGGTCCCATCCAGCCCTTTAGCAGAATAATTTCCCAGAAGGAAGATTGATTGAATGCAGTTTTGCTGTCACACTTAATTACTTTTGGCAGCACCATGGCATGGGGCATTTTCTCTACTAATCTAAATTAATTGCCAGCTGTCCCCATTTGACACCACAGATATCTTCTTTGAGCAGCCATATGGCTTTGGGAACTGTCCTTCGCTCTACCACTGTCTGAAGGCAAAGGTAGATTAATAGGAAGAACTTAATTATTGTGAAAAAAAAAAAATTATCTGGACTCTCGCCTGGCTGCTGCTGCATCACTGTCCTCAGTGATGACTGGGCAGTGCTGCCACACTGTGCTGTCTTCAAAGCTCTTGTCATGTCTGCAGGGTGAGGCACAGAGCTGAGGCAAAACAGAGCTAATTAGCTGGCCAAGGCCAATTGGAAAACAAGCCTCCTAAGGCTTTCTGGGCAAAGTTCCCTCTGCTGTAGGCACACCTTCTCCCCAGCCCACGCAGCACACCTTCATTAGCCACACTGTGCAGAATGACCACAGTGGAATGGCCTTTCCAGGAACTCCCTAGCTGCTCAGAGCCCATTATAAAAGGTCGTGTACCATTTCTTGACAGAAGTGCCAGAGAACTAATATAGTAACGTCACACCGAGGTGGCACAGGGGACACAAGTCAGGGACTGTTTGTTCAGGCATTGTTTCGCCTCTAGTGAACACAGCCAAGAAGTCAGGCCTGCTTTCTGAAGGAAGTCCTCTAAAGCTCAGCTTTTGGCCTCTGAATGAACGACTGCCTCTGAATGCTTGGCTGCGTCATTGCTCATGGTTTCACTTCGGCTGACTGCCAGCCAGTAGTGAGAACTTACCTGTAATCATGCTGTCCACTTGTCACTCCTTTGCTAATTACAGTGCTCAGACCCTGCCAGAAGCAGCAGCAGATGATTGCACAATTACTGTACTCCTGGGCTCTGAGGGACTTTGGAAAGCATCACTGAGTCCCTCTGCTCTTTAGGGCCCCTGCCAGGGCAGGTAACACAGCTGCCCTAGGAAGGGAAGGGGAACAGAAGGCACTTAACAGACTTGGAGGATAACAGCTGGAAGAGACAAGGAAATGATGAAAGAAATTCTGAGGAAACATTGCCAGCTTAGACCTATTATGTGTTTGTTTTTTTTTTTTTTTTTTTTTTAAATCTAAATAAAGCTGTCCCCAAACTATGGCTGAGAAAAATAGTTGAAATACCTTTTTTTGCTGTTTCCTACCAAGTGCTGTGGTGAGGCAAGTTCTTAAAATATTGTAGGAATGTTAAATACCACCAGGGTTTGCAGCACCCAGACAGGCTGAGGCACGCCGTGGTTGTGAGTCACCTGTAGGCACAAGCAAACTCAGCAACAAAACTGCTTTGGGTGTAGTTTTCCAAGCTCTCGGACTGTGAATGGCTCTGGTACACTGTGATGTCGTGTTTGCTGCCATCCTTCAGTGGTTTGCCTTCAGGGAGACCCATGAAATACCAATATCACAGAGGAAAGTGTGGGAGCATTGCTCAGAGGTGTTAGTCCATCCAGCCTGTCCAGCTCAGGGCCGGTGAACTGGAAAGCAGATGAAAATTTCCCCATCATCTCTAAACAGGAGTCCCAGATGAAATGATCCACTTCAAGTACAAAGATTTTAAATAATGTTTTAGCCCTGGTGTGAATGTCTGATGGCAGAGCAGCTGTTCTCTGTTAATTCTGCAGCCCCAATTTGTTCATTCTCTTCTGGTTCTCCATGTGTTTCAGATATATCGTCTACAGTTACATTTCTCCCTCTCTCTTTCTTTCATGTTCCTTTGCCTCCTTTTGTTCACCATCAAAGTCTCTCAAGGTAAGTTTGTTTCTGTTCTTCCTCTCTCTCCTCCTCACACCCTGTGGCAGCTGGCCATGGAGAGCAACGAGCATCGGCCAGGGCAAGCCATCTGGAATTCCCTTTGGCCAGCGCTGCCCGCTCCCAGCCCAAGTACAGCCTCGTGCCTCTACGTGTGTGTCTGCCTGTCTCTGTGTCTGTCCTGTGGCTGCAGAGCCCCAGGGATGTTGAAAATCTTCACAAAGAATTGAAATGCCCCTCAGACTCCCCAAGGGCACTCTTGGAGCACAGCAGGAACGTGGTTCAGCCTTGAGAGCATCCTGAAACCACCCTCTGCATGAACCCAGTCCTGGTAGGACAGGCTGTGCACAGACCTGGTTCTTTTTGCCTCAGTCTTGAATGCAATGGTTTACAGAAGAAGTGCAATTTCAAGTAAACTTGATTAAATCAGTGACTTTGTGCACAGGCCAACTTAATCATGATCCCAGAGCTGTCTGCTCTACAGAACTGCACCTCAGCTGTGTTGCAGGTGTACTAATGTGAAGCTGCTTCATACAGAATAGCTATTCTTATGGAAGAAATGCAATAACTATTTTCATATATAAACTATTTAATAAGTCTGAAGTATTGTAATAAATAAGTTTAGTATAGGACAGGTCATTTTTTGGGCTTACTTTGGTCACATAAAGAGAGGCATGGGCTTGGCCACTGTAACTGCCTTTCAGCCAGCTTCAAAATTCATAGCAGTACTGAAAGGATTTCTTAATCCTAATTTTCTTGTATCTCAATAAAAGGCATGGCTGTGTAAGCAAGTTACTGTAAGCATAACTCAGCTCACTTACTTTAGTTAAAGATTTATGGCAGACCCCAACTTTCTGGTCCATGGGGTTGTTTGGGATTTTTCTTTAACTGTGCTCCATAAACAAATTAAACCAATACTGTAGACAAGCCCATATTACAGGTTTCCAGACAGCTCATCTTGCCTTCAGAGCTGACTCACACTGAGAACATAAATGCATGAGAAATCTCATTTTGCCCCCTAGAAAAAGCTCTTTGAAAGAGATGAGAGTCCTTCTGTTCAGCTGCACACAATGGGCAGCAATGCAGTTAAGTGTCATTTATCTGCCCCTTGTGCTTGTTTAACAGCAGGAGATCCAGACTGCCAAGGCTGTCTGAATGTGGGTTTTTTTTCTAAAGTACAGCAAAGTTCATATTCTGGACTCAATTCTTAGTTCAGCAAAAAGTCCCTTAAAGATACGGGTTCTGGCACCTACTGGTATTTTGTGTTCAGTTTTTTTAAGGGACTTACAAAAGCCTGACATAAGTGTTGGAAAGAAGTATTTTAAAAGCATCAATGGAAAAGTATTTGAAGAGTTAAGCATTCTTCTGAGATGTGACATTTCAGACTTCTTTGAAACTCAAAATATAAAAATGACAGGCTACCTATGTTATTTAATCTAAGAAAAAAATCCTTCCAGATCTTTAAAAGTTCTTTAGTTGAAAGATCTTTATTGTGGCAGGCAGTGCAAGTAAGGACAGTTAGTTTGTTTCTTTAGTAAGGAAATCTTTTGCATTGATACTCTCATAAAAACAATCCCAGCTTCTCTTAAAAGGAAAGCAGGTAAAGCTTCTGGTGTACTCACTTCGACCACCTAGAAAAGTGTTAAAAAATCCAGTATTTTTCTCATTATCCTGTGTCAGCACAAGAGCTTCTGTGCTCTCCTATTGCCCTTCCCTGCCCTAGCTCCCCCCGGGGAGAAGAAGCTGTGTCCTATGGGATTTGCAACCTCCCCTCAAGAACTATGTGCAGGACAGTAAATAAGCTTGGGCCCCAGGCCCCGAGGAGCTGTGATGGGCAGCAGGACAAGCTGCTTTAGCCTTTGCAACATCCATGTGGCTGCAACACAGCAGGGATCCCAAGGGCTTTGCTGCCTTGGTTGGGAGGTGCATTAAACCTCGAGGCTGCAGGAAGAGGAGAGGGTGTGGAGGAACAGGGATCCAGGCTGTTCCCAGTGCAATTGGTTTTGCTGCTGAAAAACTCAGTTTTCTCCAGGCTTGCCAGACAGCCACTGAGCCCTAACAAAAGCACCTGTAATGCTGCTGGGCTGGAGCAAAGCAAGCACATAACAAGGCAGTGAGAGTATCATTAGGGGAAGTGCCCGCAGAGGCATCTTGAGGTCTGTGTTTGAAATTTGACCTGTCGACCTGTAATTAAAGGCTTCTTCTCCAAGAGGTGTTTGTTCACCTCTGCAAACTGCAGTGCAATTGGTTGCTGCTGGAAAGCTCTGTTAGCAAAAGCCAGCATAGGAACAAAAAGATGGATGGAGGAAGCCAGCCTCCTCCTCTGGGAGGGCAAGGTTCAAGCATAGATCACAAGTAGAGATGTGTCGGATGCACAACCAGCAAAGTGCCGGGTCGGCACTTCGGAACAGCAGCGTCTCTGGAGCAGGATATAAGGGCATACATTTCCCCTACACTGCAGAAAAACATGCTCTGTAAAAGTTTTAGGTTATTGTATAGGTTGTACTGGAATTGGTGACCACTGGTACCCACTGTGCCTTGATAATCTCTTGAAGCAGACGTGCCCCTGCCTCTGCCAGGGCCAGGCAAGTGCTGCAGCAGCAGGGCTGGCTGCCAGCATCCACATGGCCATGCCCAGGAAGGTGGCTGCACCAGGCAGGTGTTGGCTAGAGCAGGGCAGGGTGGCTTGCTGGGCTGAGGCTGGCCCAGGGCAGCCTGGCCATAAGGGGGGATGTGGCAGCCCCTCTATTTTCCCACATGGTTTGCTACTCCTGGTAAACCAGGCTCATGGCTTTCTTGAGCCTCACCCAGGGTCCTCATTAGGAATTAACTCTAATCATGTTCCCTTCCCCTCCCTCCTCACAGGCTACAAGGAACAGGGGATCCCACAGCAGCTGTAGTGGCTGGCACAAGTATGGTCAGAGAAACACGGCGAGAGATTTCCTTTGGCAGCTGTGGGCCATGGACCTTTTTATTACCCTTTGTCTCTCTTCTTCTTCCTTTTGTTTTGTTTCCTTCTGTTTGAACCTGGTTCATCTGCCCGTCCAGCGGAGCGGAGATGCAGAGCAGCCGGTGGAGACTTGCACTGATCCCACTGAGCAGCGGAGATGAGGCAAGCACGGCATGGGTTGGGACTGGTCCTGGCCAGCACCAGGTGGGCGGCTGACGAGGAGGAGGAGGATGGTGCCAGGAAAAGGAAACACCCTTGGCGAAGGATGCACCTGGGTAGGCAGCTGAACCGAGGGAGCGGGAGATGCTGCTTTCCCTCTCTTCCCAGGGGGAGGTCACTGAAGACGTTTTGCCTCCTTTCTATGCTCACTGTTAAAGGAAACTGGCTGTGAACATCAACTGCCAAGGAGCTGTTCATAGATATATGTACAGTGTGTAAAAGCCAACCAGTGGTATTTTTTTCCCATCCCAAGGTTCCATCCTTGACTGCTTTGCAGTAGCAGAGGGTTCAGCACAGCTTCCTCTGCTGTCTGTATATATGATACTCAATGAAGTTCTGTCCTCACAGATGTCTTGAGAAACGTGCTTGCTGTAAATCATATTGTACTGCTAAAGTGATCTGGGGGCGCCCCCTGCTTCCGTCCGCTGCCACCATGCAAAGACCAGACCTCCTGCCAGCCCTGGGGAGACTTTATCCAGCAAGGCACTGGTGCCCCGCAGCTCCTCTTGGGTGGCGGGTGCAGCCACGCACTGCCAAGAGCTTCTAGTATAAAACAATACTGGGGGAGCCAAAACCCGAGACTTTTCCTCCCTCTGAAAGAGACTTGCTGGCAGTGTCTCCGTGTTTTGGAAATGGATCCCCTTACAGTGTGACTGACGTGTGCTCCTGGCTCAAGCAGTGTCCCAGCTCCGCTTCCCCGGGGTAAGTGCCCAACGCTCGAGTATCACGACCTGCTAACCAGGTGCTCAGCAGCTGTCGTGGTGGGAAGGCCCATGGCCAAATGGGGTAGGGCTGTGTTTTCCTGGTTTGAACACACGGTGTGCAGAGTCGCACTGGTCATGCAGGTGGAGTGACCTCTCTGATCCTGGCTGGTATTTAAGCAGGGCAAGAGGAGCTCAGCTTGTTGGGAGCACCTGGCTGCTTTTTCACTTTTTCAGGAGGAGCCCTGCTGAAACAGGGCAAAAACAGGCTTCTGCTCACACCGAGGTAGGGTTCTTCCATCCAGAGGAGATTCATACAAACCCCCTGCCAAAACTGGGAGCCACCTGAGCCTGGCACAACTGGGACCTGCTTCCAGCCCATTGCTCCTGCCAAGAGACAGTGGGCAAGGGTGTGGCAGCAAACCCCACTGCCCTACAAGCTCCCGGCCCCTCCTGGTATGATGGTTTGCTTTTAACACAGGTCTTGATTTTTCATGCAGAGCAGATCCTGTGAGCTAAAATAGCTCCTGTTGCGAAGAGAGCTTGGCAGTGTCAAACAGCAGCAAGGGTCCCTGAGCACAGGTGTCTTCTTGCTAGGCAGAAAGCACTGTTCTCCACATGCTGTGTGTTTAACCCCCAGAGGCATGGCAGCGGTACACTGGGAAGGACAGCTTCCCACCGAGGCTGCAGGAGAGCCCTGCATTGGGCAGGGCACATGTCGGTGGTGCCCCCAAGGAGCTGGTGGCATAAGAAGCTCCTTTGGTGTTTTAGTGTAAACCTATGGCTTAGCCTCCCTAGAGCCCCAGGTGCTCTCCTGAAGGGTGGAGGTGCAAGACCTTTCGTCCCAGAAAGTTTCCTACCTGCCCAATGCCCACACTTCACTGTCAGCCCACAGCCTGTGAGCCCACAGCAGGCACCTCTGCTCTCCCAGCTCAGGAGGTCCTCCTCCAGGGTTAATGATAAAGCATCATCCACAGTCTCAACTAACATGTGGCAGACCAGGACCCCTAAAGCAGTAGCATAGCTGGAAAACACCTTCACAAGCTGCTGCTGTCATCAGTGGGAACGCTTTTGAGAAGCCACCCAAACAGCTTGCCAGCTCTGCTGCAGCGAACACAAGGACAAAGAGCAAGGGTTACCCCTCACTTTTGCCAAAACAGAATGGCTGGTTCAAGAGCAAACACCAAATGTTGCCTAAGCATCGAGTTAGTTGTGCTGTGGTGTCAGGATGGGTGTGCAGGAGCCTCTGTAGACATGGGTAACAGGTCACAGATAAAAGAAACCAGGCAAAGCCTTTGAGTGCAGAGTCTCTGAAACAGGAGCAGCCAAGTGTGGCTTAAGAACAATTTCTTCTGGTGCCTGTGAGTTTGGATTCACTTTTAGAAGATAGATTTAAACATGCAGTGGACAGGCAGTGCAGGAAGCCTCAGTCTGGGCAGGGTTAAACAAGCTGACATTTTCACTGGGCATTAAACTGCCAAAAGTCACATCTTGTGTGGCATCAGATGTCAGATCAGCAGCAGATGCCCTGTACAAAAGCTCCCCAGGGAACAAAAAGGGGCAGAGTTAGCTCCTCTTCAGCATCACCAGGCCTTCCAGGTCACAGCTGGTGCTGTTGATCTCTGTGCTTTAGTGAGGGAATTGGTTTACTTCAGGAAGGACTTGTATGGAAATGGTGCCCTCCCCGGGATGGCTGCAGGTCTCCAGAGAGCATTGCTTCAGTTAGGTCTGTGTGCTGTCTGCACTTATTGCATGAGGGAGTTTGGTACCGCAGTGCAGCACTGCACAGGAGAGGTGAGGGATTTATATTTACTTTCAGGTTTTGCTCTATAATTTTCTTATTTTTGACCTTCCTATCAAATTGGTGAAGCCAAGAAAACACCCAATGCACCATTTAGGAAATCTGCAAATGACACCCAGAACAAAAGGCCTTATTTCTGCCTGTTGTGGTGATTTGCTTAATTGATTTTAATTAGAAGCAGACAGATTCCCACTCTCTACTTGAGGACAGGAGCAACTTTATAGATGGGCCTTGCTATCAGACAGCAGGCATCAAATTGCATTTTCCCCAAAGCTGCTCCGCAGCAGTAATAATGGTGATAAAAACCTTTGCTTTTTCCAATAGTCCTTAAAACTAGCACTGCCAAGGTCCCCCAGTGCAGGTGGCAACAGCAGCCTCAGGCTGTGGTGAGCCCCTCACCCTGGTTTCAGGTCTCCCCATGGCAAGTACTGGGGAGCTGGAGTGAGCTTGAAGGCTGAGCCCAGGGCAGGGCTGGGGAAGCTGCAGGGGAGGGCCTTGGTGGTCACAAGGGGGTTCTGCTCAGTCCCATCTTTTGTATCACACCCTCCACTGTGACTTGTTTTTCCTCCTCTCATAAAAGGCCAGAGCTTTGTGCCAGGGACAGGCCAGGCAGACCCATCCCCTCGAGAGGCTCCTGTTAAGCCCATGGTGGGGAAGCTGGCAGCAAGCTGAAGGGGTGTGCATGGTGCCCACAGTTCACGCAGTGAAGACACAGGTATGAGTGCCAGTTCGGAGCTTTCCCCCATCAGCAATTATTTTCTTTCTCTTTAGGATCAAATTAGTCACCCAGCACTTTTACACCTCTTTCCGAAGCGCTGCAGAGGGAGGCCACCTCTTCTGGGACAACACCTCCACCAGCACCAGGGCTGGATAACTCTCATCCTGATTGCAGGAGCTGTGCCATGAGGTGCCACACCGCTGCTGCCAACCAGCACTGCCTCCTTGCCAGCGCAGCCAGAGGTCACAGCCCCGAACACTTCATCTGGTCCAAAGTGCATGGCACCCAGCTATCCCAATGCCATCACCTGCTTTATAAATGTAGATGTTTTAGATGCAAGTTTTACAGCTAAAGAGTGATAGTGGGTAACAAAGAATAAATGCAGTTGCTTCACCCCCATCTGTCAGAAACATGGAATTTTCTGCTGCTCTTTTCTGTTGTGAAACCAGGTTTCTCAAAAAACCAAAAAAAAGGGCTTTAATGAAATAGTTCCATGGTACTTGAACCCAGCCGGGCTGAACAGCTGATTTTACTACTCATTGGAAAGCAATTCCAGGTAGGAACCAAACCAAATGTGTGTTTGAAATGCATGGCCAGTCGAAAACGAGTTTCATCATTCTGGGTCAGCCCAACCATTGCAACACAGAGCACATTAACATTTTTTCCCAGTTTGTTGGTGTTGCCAAATCCGTCTTTACCATGGAAAAGGTGCTATGGCAGATGAGCCCCACCCTCCCGGCCCTTTGCCTGACTAGCCTGGCATCGCTCCCAGCCATGGCACACATGCCTGGAAATTGCAGCTGGGAAGGTCGGCGGGGCTTTGTGCTGGGAATGGCTCTGGCACGGAGCCGTGTGGTTGGGAGTGTTAGATGTGCTAGGTGACCCCATCTGTGCCACCTCCTGTGCTTCCCAAGACACAAAGCTGCATGTTCCTCCCTACGTCCTTCGACTGTCGCACATTTTATTAAAGATCTTTCAGTTCTGCTGGAAATTGCCCCTTGTCATAGTCTTGCCTTGAGTATGGTGCCAAGCTCTATGGACAGGAGACTGGAGAGTCATAGTCCCAGTATTCTTTAGGGGGACTGTTTTATTCCACCCTTGCTTTGCCTCCAGCTTGTTTTGGGATGGCCCTGCAGTTTATGTACCTGCATATGCTCCACCCAGGGTGTATTTTATTGTTATCCAGCCCAAACTGTGTCCATTGCAATATACCACTAAGAGTTCATTGACATTCGAAGCCCAGGTACAAGGACACCTATAAGCTTGGCTAGCTCTGATATTCCTCCCAGTTCAAAGTAATGGCTTCTCCCACATGCTTGTTAACCACGGTGTGATAACACAGCCCTGTACTTTCTAGCAGACTTTGCTTCACACTCACACACACAGTGCACTTTGAGACAGCACTGCAATTTATTTCCCAAATTGGCACTCAGCATTTCCATCCCTCTGTGGGAGCAGCATGCTGTGAAACCCCAGGTCACAGTGGCAACAGCTGAACCAGGCTTAATTACAGTGAATCCCAATAGAACCCATGCCACCCACAAGCCATTCTTCCTCCTCTTGTCATCCGTATAAACAACTGAGCCAAGCTAAAATTCAAGTCCTCCTTCTCTTGCACCCACCCACTGACCAGAGGAAAGCAACAACACTCCATCCCCACTACTGGAATGGCGCAGTGGGAAGTGGAAGGCTTCACTTAAGCTCCAGAAGTGGCAAGGCAAGAGTAGCTCAATGCATCTTCCAGCTCTAAGGACAGGTGAAAGGGAATGGAACATTTTGGCTTGGGATCAAAACAGGGGCTCACCTCTACCAGCGCTGCCTGAAGGTGATGGCAGCTCTCTCCCAAATACCCACAACAAGCCATCTCACCCAGACCCACCCCCGCTTCCACCCACCACACACAGACCTGGGCACTGCTCCAGAAGCTGGGAGGGGGATAAGTTGTCCATTGCTGGCTCAAGTCCACGTTCTCCTTGGTTCTGGCCATGCATGGGTACATCAGAGTTTTCCACCCTAGGAAGGAGGGAGCAGGGCCCTGCCCACCTGTGCCATTTGCACCCTGCTGGTGAGTCCACCTTTCATTTTCGCACTGGAGCCCAAACTAAGGGGTCACCGAGGACCATTTGTATGCCTATTTATATCACCGAGTATTGGATTGTGACTTCTTGTGTTTTGATACTGTGGATATTTTTTTTCTAAAGTTAAATATATTCTATTGCTGGACAGCTGGAATGAAATGCAGAGTCTTTTTATGTAGCCTGGAGAAACCCCATCAAACCCTGACTCACAATGGGTCCTGATCTTCCTCCTCCTCCCATCATCAGGTTGGGGGAGAGCATCCAGCAGACATCAGCCCACACCCACATCACTTGAGAAGAGCAGGTAGGGACCAGGGTAAGACTATCTTAAGCAACTTAGGATCCAGAGTCTTCCAGGGGAGCAGGAAACTAGTGAGAAGCCTCACCTGCACCTTTGGAGTAGAGACAAGGGAGGGGGAAAAGCCACTCTATGTTCCCCTCTGCACATGCCTACCAGCAATCCCTCTTGACTGTGTTTTCTTTGCAGTTTTAACACTTTAATATGACTCCAGGCACATTATCCCTGCTGTCCATGGAGAACAGCCCCTGTGCTGCCGGTGGCTTGGCCACACACACCTGAGCAGAGCAGACCTTGGCAGGTGGCAGAGCCATCGCAGGAGAGCTTTCCCAGGAAAGGCAGCTCTGCTGCGAGGGCCAGCAGCTTGTCAAAACTCAACTGCACGTTTCAACAATCCATACTTCATGCTCCCTGCTCCTCCTGTGATGTGCAATGCCCCAAAGTGCCACTGCTCTTTGCTCCCTCCCCAAAGCCACTGTGGGTGGGGAAACACAAGGGAGATCCCAGCTGGACTCGTCAGGCCTTGCTTGTTGCTGAGACAAGCAGCTGTTTGAAGTCTCTAAGCAGCTGTTCATTCATATGAATGTCTACAGCCTAGTAGTTTTGACCTCAAACATTGGCACACAGGTGGTTTCCAGGCTGCCAAGTTTCCCCCGGTCCTGCTTGGATGCCCTGCCTCTGTAGGAGACTCTTGCAAACACAGGGTTACACAAGCAGCTTGTCCAAGCTGTCCCCCCTGCAGGAGACCTCTCAGCCCAAAAGGAGAGCAAGGCCTGCAGCCATCACCCCATCTCTAGCCCAGACAGCATTCGTGGAGGATGGGTTTCATCTGCCTTGGATAATGCAGCCAAGATGGGACAGAGCAGCCTCTTGCTCTATCAAAACCTCACATCCTTAGAGGACTGCAACATTAAGTGTGTCCCCATAGCAGGTGAATATGTGTCAGCCAGAGTATCCATGCACTAAAAAAATGGCATCAAACACCATGTCTCCCAGTAACTTTGGACTGAGGCTTTGGCTGACACACGTGCTCAGTCCTGCCTGCCAAGGTGGGCAAAGTGAGGGGTGCAAACCCACCCCCAAGCGGAACCCTTCAGGGAAAGCTGAAATGCTACCCCCCCCAGCAGGAGCCCGCAGGCACCACCTGTGCCTGCAGGGATTCCTCCACCAGCCCTTGGCACAGGAGCTCTGGCAATCACTGGTTGACATGGAGCAACTGCCACTGGAGAGAAGGTCTGCTGCCTGCTGCCCACCTGCAGCCATTTCTGAGTTCCCCCTCATGTGTCTGCAAACATAAAGTTTGGCTCCTCTTCACCACCAGACATTATTCCAAAAATTAATACTTCTAGCTACCAGGTGTTTATGTATCCCTGGAGGGATGCAGCCAACCTGGTTTTGCTGGCTCCCCCTCCAAGGTGCCTGCACTGCTATGAGCCCGCAAAAGACACTTAATGTCAGAGGTGCAGCTCCCACCAGGACCTGAGCAGCTGGAAATTTGAGCCCAGTGGGGCTCAGCTCAGCAGTGCCTTGCTCTGGGTTGTGTCAAATGCGATGCTGCTGCTGCTCACAACTGGGGACTGAGGCTGTGTGCAGCTATTCCACCTGGAACCTGGAGCCGTCCTGGGACACAGGTGGGAAGCTGGAGGGTGCTGATGCCCCACTGAGCCAGTCTAGATCAGGAGAAAGTGGAATTAAAGGCTAAGGCTGACTCCAAGGCCTTTTCTGTTTCTTCTCCAAATGGAGAAGGTCTGTTCTAGGAAACAAATTTCCTGGAGGTCTAATTTTAGAAAAACAGCTGTTTCTGCTGGCCCTGGCCACCGTGTGCCCCCTGCCTTGCCCAGCCTGACCCCTTGCCTCTGCTCTCCCCACTCCCAAACCAGCCAGGGCAGGTTATCCACCCCAGATAGGGGTAGTGAGGGCAAAGGGGCATTGCATGGCCAGCAGTGTGAAGGAAGGCTGTGGGTTTTTAAGCGATGGGTCTTGGTTCCAGGTCAGCCAGATGGTGCCAAATGACAGGCTTAAATTCTGTTTATTCAAAGGCCTGCCTGCTGTTGAGCAGCCAGACTGGGCAGCATAGGGATTAGGAGTCCTCAGGGACCGCTGTCCCTGCAGAGACACTGTGTGAGTGCCCTGGCAGGCTCAGAACACCACTGGGTGTTCAGAGGTCCCCTTCTGGGACCTCTGCCTGACACCCTCCAATTCCCTACTGGCCTACCCCAAGGACGAGTGTTTTGATGACCAAGGAGCTGCAGTCGTAATCTCTGCTGGGCAGGGCTCGTTTTCACAAGATGATGAGCAAAGTGGCTCCTGTCACTACCTGTCCCACCTCTGGCTGGTGCAGCTTGAGATCCACTTTGCCCTTGGGTATAAAGGACAGAATAGCACCAAACAGCCCTGCAGATGCTCTCTGGGCAGCAGCACCTGTGAGCTGGACCATGCGGGCATGCAAGCACTCAAGAGGTATCTTTCCTGACCATTAATGATCTCCCTGTAAACCACAGGGACTGTGAGCCTTCTTGCAAAGCCATGTCCCGTGGGAAAAGCAGCTGGGCATGTGCAAAATGTGGCAGTCTCATCAAGACATGTTTGAACTGCCTGCTTGGGGATGATGAGTTGTGGGAAGAAGCACATGGCACCCTGCAGAATACACCCATGGGTCCTGCCATCTCCCCTCACTGATTTGGAGGCATAAAAAGAAACGAAGCATGAATTTAGCACCAGCAAAGAGATACTGCACCGCCAGTGGGAAATGTATTTTAGCCACAGATCCCTTACAAAGAAGGAAACACATCTGCAGGATCTCTATCTTGCTACTACACTGTTGCTACTACGACTCCTGTTGCGTTTTCTTCTTGTATTCCCTCATCCAAGCCAAATCCCACTTCTGTAGCTCTGTGGGTATGTCCCTGCAGGAGGGGTCCCCAGGTTCATGTTGTGGAAAGCACATATAAACCATCTCAGAGCAAAAGCTCTTCCTGACAGGAAGGTCAGGCACTAGGTATTAAAGTACTTTCCTTTTGTTTCCTGGTCAGCTAGTTGCGTAAATAATTTTGTGCCTCTATTTTCCCTTCGTGCTCTTTTGTCCAGATGGTTTCTAGTGGAAGATTTTTACATTAGGGAAAGTGTGTTTGAACACCCTGGCAATAGGCAATGGGCAGTCCTGGCCCCAGGTGTTGCAAATCTAACATTAAACACACTGGAGGAATGGAAGGAGGCAGAAAGTCCCAACAAACAGAAACCATTATCTCCAAGCAGGAAGCAGAGAGGTGCCAGCAGTGCAATGAGCTGTTGGGGCCCAAAAATTTCCCACAGTTTTCCCCAGAGCTGTCCCAGGTGCGATTTACTCAGGAACTTCCTCCATGGGCTTTCTTTTCTTTAGGGTGTCACCAGCAGCAGCTCTCCTGTGCTCCCTGGCTGCTCCGGGGTGGAAGCACAATTTTATCCTGGAGTGCTGCAAGCAGGAGGAACCACCAAAGACAGGTCACCTAAGGATGAGGAGAGAGGTAGGGATGGGAAGAGAACAGCTGCCAGCATAAAAGCAACAGCAGCCCCTGGGGCACCTCCCAGAGCAGTAAATCCCTCCCATAAAGCCTTCCTTGCCATGCTCCAGTACCTCGATGTGGTGGCTCAGGCACTAGAGGTGCAGGAGATGGCACAGTCATGTTCCCAGCCCCACTCTGAGGGTGGCTGAAGTGTGGTTCTGTGCATGGCAGGTCACCCCTGCGGCCCCAAGGTAGGTGGGCATCGCACGCTGCTGCAGGAGCAGGGTGTGACCACATTCAGGGAATTGAAATCATTTGGGAAAAAGAAAAGCTAAACCAGCTGACACTACGGGGGGCTCTGGCCGCTTCCCTCATTTCCAGGGGAAAGCTTTTCACACTTCACAATAACAAACAACAAATTTTTAATTGTTAAGGCCAGGGAATTGTGAGTGGGAAAGCTGTCCCTCAGGAGGACAGAGGGTTGCGATAGGCAGGGACCTCCAGCCTTGGAGTGGTGCAGGGAGGGGAGACGTGTTTGCCCAGCTTCTCTCCGCCAGATGCAGGAGTCTACAGCCAGAAAGGGAATGTGGGCATCACGAAGCCCTTCAGGCTCCGCCCTGCTCCGGCGGGGTCCGGGACGGAGCCGCTGCTGGGGAGGGCGTTTATTCATTGTAACGACCCCCCAGCTCCCAGCGCGAGCATCGCCAGGCGACAAGTCCCAAAACTTCAGGGGCCTGAGGGGCAAGTCCCAAAGCAGCGACGCCCGGGGTGCGTGCAGGGCCGGAGAGAGCATCCCGGACAGCCCTGGGATGCGGACGCCGCTCCCGCGGGGAAGCGCTCCCTCTCCCGCAGAGCCCGCCCGGCTCCAGCCGCCGGGGCCGCATCGCCACCTCCTGGCCCTCGGGGGAAGCGCCGGAGAGCCCCAGCCGGCCCCGGGCAGGGGCTGGTCGGCGGTGGGGGCTCGTTTTTTAAGGTACTGCGGAAAGGAGCAGCCCAAGCACAGCCCTGTGAGCGGGCTGAAACCCAACCCGAGCCCTTCCCACTGGACCCTGGAGGGTACCCCGGCAGCACCCCTTCCCAAGCATCTCCAAGCCAGCAGGCCCCCCTGGAAGTGTCAGGCACATCCCCATGACAGAGTGGCTGAGGGGGAGGGCATCCCCAGGCTGACAGAGACCCCTCCACGCTCAGACGCTATTTGGCCATCCTGTCACCGCCCTGCTAAGCCAGCCCTGCCATGGTGCCCCCATATTCTCCCTGTGGCACCACCAAGGCAGCAGCTTTCACACCCTGGCAACCGCCTCACTTCCACTTCCCCCAGCTGCACTGGGCAGGGTAACATGGGGGTGCTGAGTGGAATCCAAACGATCTGTTGCCAACTTCCAAGCTGTCAGAACCACCTTACTCTGGGGCAGCAGTGAGGGCTCTCCAGGGGGAAAAGCCCATTGCTGGCAACACCAGCCCCAAAACGTCAGCACTTCATCACTCCACACCTCTGCATAAGAAGACTGTCCTGACACAGCTGGGATTCCCCCAGCCTCCTCACACCTTCAATTTATGTCCAGCAGTATTTAGGTGGCATTAAATAGTTTAGGACCCTCCTTCTGGAGGTCTCACTACTCAGGTAATGTGATCCTTTCCAGTCCTTTCTCAGGGCATGGGCTCTGGCTGGGGGGGGCCCATGGCAGAGGCAAAACCCCTCCAGAGGGGCTTCCCAGAGACCCCCAAAAACCCAGCAGCTTGTGCTGTGAACAACCTGGAGCATAGGAGCATTAGACCCCTATCAACCACCAAGTAAAATCCTGCATTTTCAGAGGTTGCCACTCCCAGCTGGCCCCCAGCACCCCTGATTTATGGGAGGCTCTTTCTGGCAAGCAGTATGTAACAAGACAATGATGAAGAAAAGGAGCTGCGCCCTCCCCATTTATAGTCTGATTAGTTCGCCTTACACATCCCAGCACTGCTAGAGGTGCTGGGAGGCTCTTTCCAAAAGAGTAGAAGCCTCAACAATGCCTAGTTTTCTTTGTTCCATTATTATAAGTGCTGTCCTCTCTTCTCTATACTGAATTTATGAATCATTTAGTTTATTAATCCCTGAAGAGTCAGACAGCCCTAGGGTTTGTTTTAGGGGGTGCAGTAAAGCCAGGTGGAGGGGCCAGCCAAGCTCTTGCTGTGGAGTGTGACGATTGGGGCCTGCCCCCTTTCCAACCCCGTGCATAAACCTCAGGGTCAGCAGATGCCAGCACTTTGTCACAAGGGGTTTCTTTCTCTGACTTACTCCCTTTCCCTCTCCACCGTGATGTTGTGCTGTTTCCTTAACTCTCATGAGAGGTTTTTGCAGAACAGGGTTGAGGTTCTTATTCTTTCCCTTCTGTTTTTCCATTTCATGGCGCAGCTGGATAAGTTTCGGAGGCTTTTTTCTCCGAAGGTAGGAAGAGGAGTCACATACCAGAGAGACTCTCAGTGGCCCACAAAAACTGGAGCAAGAAGTAAAACACTGTCAGAAAAGGTGCTGCAAGAGTGCGCACGGCAGACAGACAGGAAACGTGTTGGCTTTCTCACAGCCCACGAGAGACCGCTGGTACACGGAGAGCAGTCTTATATCATTTATACTGCCAGCTCTACCTCCTACACAAGAGGTTTCTAGTCTTCAAGCAAATTCTATGCTGGGTTTCTCCTGTAGTTTGTTTTAGAGGGGCCATGGTGAGCCAGGACTGGTCCCCAGGCCAGGCTGCTCCTGGGGGTCTGGGCATTAAATCTGGCTTTCCTGCGGGGCAGCCCACCCACTCGCCTCAACCAGGCTCCTGCTGTCCTGTCCTTGCACAACCAACCAGGAGGGAATGGAGCTGCCTCCAGGCTCTACAAGCCGATTCCTCCTTCAGTGAAGAAACAATCTGTTTCTTTTTTTTGTGGTCTTTGACCCAAAGTGCTCCCTCTAGCCCTGCCCACTGCAGCAGAGAGGGAGAGGAGCAGGGGAAGTGCTTGGCTGTGCCAGGCAGCTCTGATGCTCCTGGGTGCTTCGCTATTCTCCAGCGCAGAAATCACAGGGTGGCACTTGGTAACCACTCAATGAGAGCCACAACACAGTGTTTGCAAGAAAACATTAAAAAAAATTCCTGGTGTGGAGCTTGCTTCAGTGGGCTTCCCTGCAGAAGGGGGATGGAGAAATTCAGGCCCCTCCCGGGGGTGCCTCCCAGCGAGCCTGGGGCACCCCACAACCCCAACGCTCCTCTCCCCCCGCCCTGCTCCCTACAAAGTCAGTTCCTGTTTGTGAGGATCTGTCCCTAGTGCAGGGTCCTTCCCTCCTCTTGTTTGTATGCAGCACTGCTGGAGGCTGATTCCCCCCCAAATCATCATGGACATGAAAGGTTGTTCCCAGGCTGCCGCAAGCTGTGCGGGGCAGACACAGACTGCACACCAGGGGAATGCTTCCCATATGCCTTTATTTGCAATGTTACAGGACTTTTTTACAGGCACTGTGCGTTGGTGTTCCAGACTGGTTTGGATTTTTTTTCTGTATTACCCAATGACTGAGAGGTGTGGTGGGAGCAGGGAGAATCCCTCAAATCAACCATTCCAGCCTCCAGGAAGGCGTAGGACATCTGAGAGGAACAATCTGCTTCTTCCGAAGCCACAAAGCAAGAACTCTGGTTTATAAAAAGGTTTAAAAAATAATGTACATATATAAGAGCAGCTTGAAGCTAAAGTACAGCGGTAAGTGGTACATAGCTATGCGTATCTGTTCACACCCTTTCTCCAAAGCTGGAAAAGGGATGGTTTAAAAACTAAAAACAGTTAAAAAAAAAATAAAAGAGGGATTCCATGCATTAAATTTTAGTGTTTTGTGCAATTAAAATGGGATGAAAATAAATATAACTTAAAAAAAACCCAACCTTTTCCATGACACTAATGGAACAGAGGCAAGTCTATAAGGCACTTCCACATGGGCTATTCTAGAAAGCCTGGCAAGGAGCTAAAACAGTGCAACCATTTACAATGACATCTGATGAACAAAAGACACCTGTCTGGTGAGATATGAACCGAAAAAAACCTTAGGAATCTTCAGTCCTTGGGAAAGAGGCTGAGGCATGGCTGCAGAGGGTTCAGTGGCCAACTCCTCCTCCTCCTTATTGCTGCTGGGAGATCTCCCCCACCGAGGGTGCCGGATCCACCAGCCTATGGCAGAGGGGCTCTGGAGCAAAACGAGACACTGTGTTTGGGGATGAGCAGGTGAGGGATTCGTGGCTGTCAAGCTCCTGCAGCCCCTGCTGCACTGTGAACTACTTCTGTCCCCAACTTGAGAGACTCCTGCCTTGCCCCGCAGACTCCCCTCCCCACAGTCCTCTCGACGGATGACCTTTAGTGAGCCAGCCCTGCCGCCGCTTAGTTCAAATGTTCCAGGAAGTTAAAAAATAGCCTCCGCCCTAAATGGGGAACTGGGTGTTTTTGCAGGAGCAGGAGCGCAGAGATCCACTCAGCCTGAGCAGGCTGGGAAGCCAGTGCAGTGGCAGTCAGCCAGCTCTGAGGAAAAAAGGGGAAGGCATGGGCATGCCTGACCCCAACTCTGCTTTGCCAAGCTCCTGGTGACTAATCCAGGAGATGCTTTGCTGCTGTAACCCTTCCTCTGCTGCAGGTAAAAGTTATGGAGATGCTCCAGGTGTGAGGATTGCCCTGGACCAGGTGTGGGTGTCGGTGGCACTACCCCTACATGTGTGCTTGGCTGATGGTAAAAAAGACTGATCAACCTGGATGGCTACTTTTGGTCTCATAGTAGTCCTTTATAAGCGATTTTTTCCAGCTAAGGAGGATTGCAGACCCCAGCTAATGTAGGCTGGAAGCAGCTCCTAGCAAGGAAGCTGGGGCTCTAGAGAGGATTTCAAAGTGTTACCCACCAGGACACCCTGTGTGGGGGATGTGGATGGGAAGCACCTGGCCATGGCAAATACCCATGCCCAGCTACATGGCTCTGCAGCAGGAGAGAAACACTCACCCTTCAGTGACACTCAAAAATAACTCAGCAATCTCTACAGATGTCTACAACACAACCCCCCCCCAAATCTGTCCTTCTAGCAGCTCTTAAGGACTTGGCACAGCCAGTTCTCTAGGCTGAAAGGTGCTGGCAAAGACAACTAACGAGCTCCCACCCCAATGTCCTTCACCATCTACACACCTTGCTCACACACCCGCACTGCCAGAGGGTCCTAGGCATGGCCACTGAGTGTTTTCAGGACGAAGCTAGCAATCCTAGTGCAGGGAGAGGCTCCTTCCTCCACCAGCCCTCTTAAAATCAGGCTGTGCAAGAGACAAAAGGGCGACAGGCAAAGCATGTGCTTGCCTAAGCAACCCCTCCGGGCTGCTCCTGGCCTGCACGGCCGCCTGCTCCCACTGACTCTGCAAAGGCAAGGTTTCAAGTTCAGCTTTTGTTCTGGCAGGTTAGCTCTCTATTTACAAGGAGAGGGGAAAAAAAAACCCAACCAAGACAACCTAAGAAACCACAACAAAAACAAATTAAATAGGGAGAGTATAGCTTTCAAATGGGAAGGGCAAGGACTGGAAAGTGTCTTGTAGTGCAGTTCAGAAGAGTCAGTCGGGGGCAGGTTGGCGGTAGTGGCAGAGTTGGACACGCGGCTTTAATGCAAGTCTTCGCTCTGGGACAACTCCGTCAGGATCTGAATAAGGTTGTCCAGTCCCCAGAGGTAGCCGTCCTCTCTGTTTCCTTCCACCCAGGGCACATTGTGCTGGAGAACTTGTCCCTCCGGCAGTGGGGTGGTTTTCCCAAAGTCAATCATCCAGACTTTGGCCTGTTCCTGCTTGTCGTGAATGAAGAGGAGGGAGCTCCCAATTACCTGCGGAGAGGTGAGATGAATTAGCGGTGCTTCTGTTGCTCATTCTCAGCCAGCTTTGGGGCTTTCAGACACCTTATCTCAGGCTGCACTTACAAGAGATCTGCTGCAGGTTTTTTTGCACAAGCAAAAGCAAGCTCTGGCTGCTGCTGCTGGTTGTGTTTGCACATGCAATTCATGCATTCAGACAAGCTGATTTACTCATTCAAATGCCAGGTCTTATCAGAAGGGGAAGATCAGAAAAACATGGGCATGAAAGACAGAGATGTCATTTTGGAAACTGAGCCAAGGTCCCCTAGGAAGGAATGAGATGAATTGTCTCAGCCTTCAGATGGGAATTTTCTCCACACCTGGTTCTTTGTCATCACCTTGTGCTGTTCACACTCCCCAGCCCTGCAGACACCACTGCAGGGATGGGGTACTCCAAGTACAAGTTCCTTGCAACATGTTGTCTCCTGCCTGAAACACCATCCAATTACACTCAGATTCCCCCTAGAATATCCTCCTGGCTTTCACAGCACTCTGAGGGTGCAAGGTACAGAGCTGCATGCATATGAATCTCCTTTTCCCTGAGTGCACTCGGCTTCATCTGCTTTGAAGGACTCTTTCACATCCTGATCAGCCTTTGGGAAATCCTGCGGCAAGTGTTGGCCTGGGCAACTGGGGGAAGCCCACAGGGGCATTTAGGCTCTGACAGCAGAAGGCTCAAGACCTAGTGCAGTGGGACAAGACCCCATGACCCCAGTGGTCACCAACCATGAAGTAGGATCAACATATGGGTATCTCCAGCTCAGGACCCTGACCCATCCTAGTTCAGAGTCCCAGCCAGGCTGACACCCAGCACCAGCTCTGCTGTGGCTTCCCAATGCTTAGGGAACATGTATCAGTATCAGGCCAGTCACCATCATGCTCTTATGCTGAATCTGCTCCTCCAGACAGAAGATTTTAGCAGGGGTTTCTAAAGAAAAGCACCAATGGATGTGCTTCAGAGCTGTCCCAAATGGAGACTGCTCCCCAAATTCTCTATGATGTGCATGAATTGGTGGAGTACAAACTCACCTGCCCTTGTATCACAGAGGGACCTTGGTGACAGGAGTGAAAGGGCAGTAGCAGAGGTAATGCAGTGCACTGAGAGACACGAGTGTCCCGTGTGTACGTGGAGGAGAATCCACTTGCTGTCAGCCCTCCACAACAGCAGCACTAAACATTACTCGGGACTCCCACATTCATGCTATCAGCAGGGTTTAGCTTGAGGTTTGCCTTTAGACAAGGGTTTTGAACAGGAAGCATGTACTGTTTGCAAAAGCTGTTATGAATTTACATTTTAGAGGAGGCTTTTTCCTGCAGTGCATTGGGAAAACATCCAAGGTCCAGAGTTATGTATTATTTCTGAGAAATGCTTATCTTTAGCTCTCCTCCTCCTAAGCCCTGACAGCCCTTTCTTGGCCAGGAGAACATTTTAATTTTAAGGGAGAGCCTTTTGCTGACGTTCTTTGCTTGTCTGTCCTGGGCCGCCAAATTCTTCTACAGTTCCTCAGAGGAACGCTGCCCAGCAAGGGCCCTGTGAAGGGACACACAGAGCATGGCAGTCCTTCTGCTGTGCTTCATCTTGAAGCGGGATGGAAAGTCAAAGCTGCTGCTTTTTAATTTTTAAGGAGTGGAAACTCCTTTCACAACCTCCTTTGAAAGGCTGCTTTGTTTCTGTGTTTTCAAATGAAACCCTGGCACTCCGTTTCAGGGAGCATTTTGTTTCCTGTGCTGAACTGACCTGAAACCCTCAGTTTTGACATTTCCCTTCCAAGTGCCTCACAGGCACTGCCATCAGGAGGCATGGCCCCATCTGCCTCCAGCTCCTGGCAGGACCCTCCGCGTGTGGCCAGAGCTGTGGCGGCTCATGCGGCTCCGGCTGAGGGACACTGGGCTCTTGGAGCTGTGGCTCCTGAGCCCTGTGAGTCAAAGGCTCCTGTGAGGCCCACGTGACAAGGACACGTGCTCTCATGTATTTTTAGGTAGATGCAATAGCAAATATTCTTTGTCAATGTTAAATCGATAGAGTTATTTCATTAAATTGTGGAGCATTTCAGTTCCTGAAATGGCCAAAAAAGAAATAGCATTTAGTCTTTGTTTTCCCATCAGAACTGAATTTTCACTGTGGAAAATCTTGGTATCGTGGACAGGAATTTCTGTAGGAAAGTCCTTCCAAAGGAATAGTTCTTACTATGGTGCCCCAACCAGCTCAGGAAAGCCAGGCTTAGGATAGCTGCAATTTATGGCTATGTTGAAGCCCTGTTTGATCACATGGAGCATCTGGCAGCCAAATGATACCTGAGACACATTCAAACAGCCATTTCTCTCCAGGAAACCCCTATGGTTTTACACCAGGGATTTTTCCCTGTCATGTAAATCCATAAGGAGCCTGAGTTCCTCCTAGATGGCTTCTAATCTGTATGAACATTGGTTTTCAGTAGCTTTGAGCCCATGTCAAATGCATAAACATTGTATCTGTCATTATCTGTATCTGCACGTGGATTATTAGATAAACAGGGCTATGAAAATATGGATGTAAGAATAAATTCAAAATTATAGGTATTTACAGCCTCTGATTTTGACTTCTCTCCTTGGACAAGCTGAGATTAAACAGTTTGCATTTCCAGGCAGATTTATCTAAACAAGAGTATTACCTCATGGCACTTGAAGAATGGGGATGTCTCCAGGGTAGCGCGGATACCCTTCAACCGGTTAAGGTAACTGTTCTGGAATTACAAAAAACAAAACAAACCAAGATGTCAGTGCTGAGGAAACCTACACAGAAACCACTGCATGGGGCAGACAGGAAGGTCACCCCTCTTCCCAGCATCCTCTCCATGATACTACGTTTGTATGGAGAGAGGCCAAGGGTGTTTCTCAGCCGCCCTGCGCTCAGCATCCTCCCACAGACCTGTCCCCTCAGAGAGTATCCCCTTCTTCTTGTGGTCCACTTATCCTTTTACTTTCTACAGTATCCTGTGCCTTCCAAAACTTAGTGAAAGCATTTGCTGTTGCTGAAACAGAGCTTCTGCAGACTCTCCCCACTGCATCCATGGTGCTCCTGAGGAGGGAAGCAGCCATCACTGCTGTGCATGCACAGCCAGGCTGTTTTTTTCTCTCCCCTGCACCCTTTTAATAGGTCAAGTCTTCACCTCATCTGTCGTTTTACTCAGTCAGTCAGACATCAGGAGACACTTCTGTAACTCTGTATCAGCACTTCTGCAGAGCTGGTCCCACAGGCAGAAGGGCTTTCACACGAGTCAACACTCAGGTCAAGACCCGTGAGTCTGTTTGAGCATCCTGGCAAATTGCTGGAAGGCACTAAATGTTCTCAGGGGGCCCCACTGGTAATTTGATTTTGGGGTTTATTTAGAAGGACTAAGCGCAAGAGCACACACACAGCAACGCGCCATAACACATCTGCAAGCAGAGATGTGGAGATCACTGTATTAAAATGCTTTGGCCAAGGAGCCCCATCCAGAGCCCCAGCATGATGGTGTGAGCGTGCTCCAAGCTCTTTAGGGATAAAATACAGCCAGGCAATTTCATTTTCAGATCCAGGAATAATCCCAGGGTAACCCTCGTCAAAGTGAACATGCTGGTTTGAAGGAGGTAGTGCCAAGGGCCACTCCAGTTCAAGCCTTGCCTTTGGAGACTTTATGCAGTACAGCTTAAAATGGGAGCGCTTTGTCAAACAGGATATTTGACACAGTTGGTGTAAATTGTTTACAGCTACATCTCTTATTCTCCTGGCAACACAGGGAAGCTTGGAAAATGCTGACGGCAGCTTGCCCATGCGAAGGGCGCCTGGCACCGGGCCACCCTTCTGCGAGACCGAGCACAGGGCATTACAGCCATCATGCCAGGCTGGGAGCCCCTGCCATTGCACACTGGGGTAAGGAGTGGGCTCAGAGGTGGCCATCAGCCCCACAGAGGAGGGGCAGAACATGGCTGTGACTCCTCAGCAGGTTTTGGGAGCCAACTCTTAAGTATCATAAGCAGACTCGACCGGGCTCAAGCCGTGCTGTTGCAGCCAACATGTTCCTTCCCAGCTCTTCCCTCACCCCTGCACCAGGATGGTCTTTCTCTGTGATATTTCTCAGGTTTTTTACAGAGAAATTGCTCAAGCTTTAGCCCTGCAGGGCAGGGAGCTGAGGCCAGCCTCTGCAGGAGAAGCCCTCTCTAGGGAGTCCTCCCACCATCCCCCACTCACCAAAACGTTCCTGTTCCCTCTGGTGAACTCCCTGAAGGCCTCCATGACTTGTTCCTTTGTCCGTGTCTTCTTGAAGTCCCGGTTCACAGTGCCGTCCTCTTTCTGGAAAAGACAGGAGAGCAGTGAGTGGGACGGGGAGGGAGGGATGGAGCTGGGGCAGGACCAGTGTTTCAGCAGCCGTGCATATTCCTGAGTAGGGTGCAACCATCATTTTTGGCAGCTGGAGGATCTGTCTCTGGAGCAGGGGTGAGCAGAGGCAGCAGCTCTCTGCCTTGAACATCCCAAATTATCCCACAGCCCTGATGTGCTGACCTCTAATGCAAACAGTAACTCTCCATCATTACACACTTGCCAAGGTCACTGGCAATGTGGACAAGCTCCTCTTTCATGGACCTGGGTGCTCACTGCCAACACAGGCTGGAGAATCCCTGTTTCTGGTGTTTCTGTGCCCAAACAGCTTCCCATCACTGTTGTGGCTGAGCACAGGTGATGACACCAGCCTTGGGCTGCCTCGCTGGTCTGGGTAGGACAGCAAAGCATCATCACAACAGGACAAAACCGTGTGGATGGAGACAACATCTCAGGAGCAGGCACAAAATGTGAGGTCCTTCACGGACCACTCCAGCAAGGAGATGAAGGCAAGGAGCAAGTGCCATGGCTGTCTGGCCTCACTAGTCCTTTGATAGTCCACAGATTGCATACCCTCAAAGGCAGCAGCCTGGCACTGAGAAGCAGAGAGCAGCTTTGTGCTCTCCTCCACCTATTCCCCAGAGGCACATGTGTCCTTGGCCTGCCATGGGGTTGGCATGGCTTGGTCCACTGTAGGGATGACACTCAGCCCTGACCCAGCAGTTCCTGTCTGAACCTCTGGGCAGCTTTGTAGCCCTCTCTCCATTTCCCTGATCCTCCTGGGCTCTGATTTTTACATCAGCACTCATTTCATTGTCCGGAGGGGCTGCGGGACAGGCAGGCAGATCCCGCTTCCTGGATACAGGGGCTATTTTAAACCACACGTGATTGTGCTCATAGCTCCATTGCAGAGCTCCATCCCACTGCTTGTTTGCACACAATAAAAGACATCCTGTGGGCCAGGGAAGATGAAGTAAAGATGAAGGAGCAGAGCAGAGGCTGGGGGAAGAAGAAGGTACAATGAAATCACCTGCCCTGGATATTTGAGACACACCCAGCAAAGTGCCCTGGGATGGGGCAATGTGCATCCCCCTGGACAGAGGGCTGGCTGTGGGCATGGTGGACAGGCCAGCGTGGGGGGGAAAGTTGAGTACTCAGGCTATGGAGAGCTGGGCAAGGCAAGCCCAGCACCAAATCAACACCTGATGTGCAGTTTGGGATGAATCACGTAGCACACTTAAGCTTCTAACTTGTGTTTTGTGCAAGCATTAACAAAGGTGACAACAAAAGAACAGTATTAAAAGAAAAACTCCAGGAAAAATTTTGCACAGATTGCAACCAATGCAACCAGCTTCAAACCACCCTGGACTCAGCCTGACCACCATGCTGCCACAGGGTAATAAAAGCAAGGCTAATGGTTGGCAGAGCATGTATTGGTAGGGCCCAGGGACAGCCTTTGGCTAGAGACTCCCTGCTGTAGCAGCTCTCCTACTGATGGACCAAACAGAGCCAGGCTCCCTACTTTCGGCTGTGTCTCTGCACCAGCACGGGCAGGAGGCCCTCGCCCGACTTTCCCAAGAAGGGCAGCTCACAAGCCCCATCCAAGGCCAGACACAGTGTGGCCAATGGTGACACATGTGCGATGTATAGGGGAAGGGCACTGGGCCGCTTTATGTCCTTCACGTGAGCCCTGATGTGGCAGCTCAGAAACCAACCCACCCTCTCCCAGGGGGGATGATCGATATCAACCTGGAGAAGTGCCACAGCACTCATTTCACATGTAAAGAGCACAACTTTCCACAAAGCATCCAAGAAAGGAGATGGACTTCTAAGTGCTCCTAAAAATAAATGAAAATCACAGATGGTCTTTCAGATAAGGCAGCCTCAGCTTCAGGAAAGCCAAACAGCCTATCCGCAGTGCTGCTCCCATCATTACCCGCCTCCCGCAGTTTCCTTGCCCAGTCAGACGTTTCTGCCACGAGGCTGACAACTGCCGTAACATTTACAGGTGTCCGAGCCCCAAGAGGGCTGGCTTCCATGCAGGAGAAATGTGAGGGGGGCTGATAAGGACTCTTGCAACCTCCGCCCCATCAGCGATTCCAGTTCGCTCTGGCGTCACCAGGGCAGGGTCCAGGTCAGCCAGATCTCCCTCCAGCACTGCGTCTGACCTTGGATGGGGCTTGTGAGCTGGCTGTCTTGGGAAAATCAGGTGAAGGCTTTCAGGGCTGGTTTTGGGACCCTGCAGACATTCCAGCCCTGGGGAATACCATCCCACCGTGGCCTTGCTGCAGGCAGTGGTGAGTGATGCTCAGACCAGATCAGGAGCTCAGAAGTGTCACTTCTTGCAACGAGCTCCTGCAAGCTTCAACTGGGTCACCAGGGATCACTTGTTTTACTTTTACTTGTTTTACTTTTAGCATGGAAATTTTATTATTAGCTACTGTTTCCAACAGTTTCAAGCTATTCCAGAAAGTTAGATGAGTGTCATTATCTCCTTTAGCAGAGGAAAATTTCCATTTTAAAGAGGAAAAACTGGATCCTCAAGGCCATCTGGGAAAGGGAGAGCTCAGCCAGGAAAGGGTTTCCATCCTTCTTCCCAGCCCTGAGCTGCCTGTTCACCTTACCTGCCCATACTGTCCCAAAGGCTACCACCGTTCCTCTCCTTGCCCTCTGACCCCTTCCAGCCCTTGTGTCCAAGGGCCAAATCCCGTCCTTCCCTTCCATTTCAAGGTACTCTCCTTTACCAGCCTCCAGCCATGAGCAAGGGGCAGGGCAGATTCACTCCTGCTCTTCCCAGGGAAGCATCCTCAGCAGGAAGTGTAACATGGAGAGACAGCCAGGGCACCGAAGGCACTTTCCTTAACGGAGGAACTCAACCCCAGAAATAGGGCAAACAACAGGGATACAGCACAGCCAGCTCTACAGCCCTGTTGGAAAAAAAGCCAGCCGTGAAACAGCGTGAACTGCTAATGCTTTAGCTTAGGAGAAAATAACCCAGAAGCTGAGGGATTTAAGGAGAATTACAGTAATTAGGGCCTTGATCAAATTAGTCAGCCCCTAGCAGCAGCAGCAGGAATACTGCTGGAGGCCAGAACTTCTCAACATTTTTCAATTAAAGGGCTGCTTCAACTCTTTGAAAAAAATCCACTGCTCAGATTGGGCAGGAACTCATTTATGGTCAGCTAAAACAGAGGTGGAAATCTCACCACTCTGTTATGGCTTTTATTTCCCTCCACGCTAGTTTTTTTCCTCTGTGGGAATATAATTTGGGGGTTTTATGCATTTTTCATTTCAAGTGGTTCATATGTGATGTAAAGCCCCCTCGCTGTAAGGCCCCCTAAACTTCCCCAGATCACAGACTGAGAAGCACTGCTGGAGGCCAAGGATATATCATGTTGTACTATTAATAGGCAGATATTTCTGATTATACAAAGAAAGCAGGGAGAAGAAACAGCGCATGGGAGCTTTGGTTCCGACTGCTTCGCTCCTTTTTTATACAGCCGCAGTTTTAAAATAAGCACCAGCAAAACATCAGCAGTGGGAACTGGGCAAAGGGTTGTCCTGAGGCAGAGCAGCTCACAGTGCATTAATGGGCATCCATGGCAGAAAAGGGTCTTTGGGAGAGCTGGGGAGATCAGGGAAGAGCTGCATGAGCAGGCAAGTGCCCTGACCCAATGCAGGCACCACAGAAGGCTGTTGAGGGGGAGCACGACTGGCAGCATCCCAGGCAGAGGCATGGGATGGACAGAAGTGCCTCACATTGCTTGGTAGGAAACTCTTGAAGGGGCTCAGCCCAAGGACTGCTCCTGGGGTTTCTGAGAATGGCTGAGTTAGTTAGAGCTAAATGCACTGTCCTCTGCTGGCCATTGAAAGAGCTAAATGAAGGGGGTGCCTACCTCCCTGTGTGCAATATGAACAGAGGAAGTGACAACTCCCTCTCCACCAGTGGTTTGGAATGTGGGTAATAAGAAGTAGCAGCTCTGAGTGACCCACTCCTGCTGATCAGCTTTTAAACCTGCATTTTTTTGCTGTTGCAGGTCTAACACCTACATTTTTTGCTGTTTGGTGAAGTGAAACACTACCAAGAAACTCTACAAAATCTAGCTATCAGGGCTTTACTAGGGAATGGCTTAATTTATTTTAATTCTATCATTTTGACACTGCTATCTCCAAGCAGGAGAGGTGCAGGAGTTTAAGGCCACAGAGACCCAGAATGGCATTCTGAGACAATCCTGTACAACTCAGAGAGGAGAAAAACTATCTGTGATCAAGAGAAAGAAACTCTTCTAGCCAAGACACATGTAGAAATTGGGCCATTGTTTCCACTAAGAGCAAGTGGCTGCCCTGAGCTACCACCTGGCCCCTCAGCAGCACCCCAAGCCTGAATTACTGCAAACACAACTTGACTTGAGCTCCTCTTGGCTGCCAAGCCAACGCCATGCCCAGGCATGCAATGCAACCCTTGGCTCAAGTGTGGTATTACCTTTAGTTCGTGTTGGCTGGCTATCAGAAGGCATATGACATTGCTGATGTTCATGCAAGTAGTATCACTAATACAACTGCTCTGTGGTTACAGACCTAACTTTGTTCAAGTGCCATTCCAGACGCCTCTTTCACTGCAAAGCCTGCTCAGCAGAGAAAATCTCCTGGGCTAGCTCATCTAATAGGAACACAAAAGCATCCCATCAGGAATCTCCAGAAATGCGAGCGCTGCTCTGAGCAAGCACAGCCAGCAGGTTACACGTGCGTGCAGGTGCTGACAGAAAGTGCTGCTGCGTGTGTTCACTCTGTTTCAGAGGGCTCAGTTGCTGAATTTTTCTGGCCAGGCATGTAAATACACACTCCTTTCTGACCGTGGCTAAGCTTGCAGCTCCAACCGCAGACCGGCACATGTTCAAGCTGGGATTTGGATTAATGGCTCAGCCGAGTGGCACAGTGGTATTAAAAGCAAACAACTAATTTGAGTCTTCAAGTTGGAGGATGGCACTTTGCATTTTGCAGTAGGGGAAATCAAGCGAACAGCTAATTTAATGAGATTAAGGCTAAAACTGTCCTCTTGCATGGATGCCCCGAGCTCAACTGCAGTCTCACAAGAGCAGCGCTGCCCCAGGCGAGGTGCCTGGGTGGTGGTTTGGCTGCAGACACTGGGCATGTCCAGATGTGACACAGTCTTGCCACCAGCATGCTGCGTGTGTACCTCTGTAAGTGAGTTTGGTTACTGAGCACTCCCAGCAGCTGATGCCCCTGCTCTGCACAGCTGGAGCAGACTCACCTTTATCCCCTCGATCCTGAAGCCCAGTGTGGCGGTCGAGCTGATGGTCTCCCTCCACTGCATGTAGCGGGGCTTGGTTACTGCCCGCAGCACGTTCTCCTCCTCAGTAGGGGCATCAGGATCCACCTCAATCATCTTCTGGTACATGTCCTTCCTCAGGCTGGGCTTCTTCCGGGCCTTTATCAGCTCCTCCTCCAAGTACGTTCTGCAGGGAGCGAGGGGGGTGTATTAGCAGTGCCATAGGGCCACACGAGGTGCCATATACCCACAGACAGGCCTTACCACAGAAATAGGGCTTACCCAAGATAGCTGATCTCTAAGGACTAGAGCAGCATAGGAAATAACTGAGCAAGCCTCATTGCAGGTGAATTGATCCTGATTTAATTATCGCTACATCATCAACACCTGCTATCTTTTCATCAAGGAACCACAACCAGTTTGGCAATAACAAGGGAAGTTTTTTCCCAAAGATGCTCATGGCCTTGCTGCCACCCTTTGTCCTGGGGGGACTGTTCCCCAGTGCTCAGGAACCCTAAGCAGTGACTTGGCTCTCACAAACTAAACATGGCTTTCAAGATGTGCCCAGGAAACGGCCCAGAAACTCTGGGACCCAGCTGAATTGAAGGCAAGAAGGAGGTTACCACATCCCAGCCCTCAGCATTAGCTGCAGCTCTCTCTGAGGGTTGGCCAATGTGGGCCAAAGCCACTCCTGTGCCTCTCCTGTGCTTTTCCATCCCCTCGCTCTGTGCACCATGACGGCTGAGCCTCACTGGCTGCTAAATGGGGTGTTTTCACACAGGGCTGTTCCACTGATGATGATTTTGCCCAGTATAGGTCTGTTTTAAGTGGACTACCTAGCAAAAGCCTTCTCTAGAAGATGGAGCAGAGGAAGGGAGGAATGGGGGAAGGAGAATGGAAGGTGTAGAAGACTGTGCAAAGACCTTGGTTTTATGCATCCTTCAGAGGAGCACACTGGTGAAGTTCTGCACTCTGGCATGCAGAAAACTGTCACCCACAAAGTAATACTTCCTGCAGCAGTAATAAACCACTATGGAATTTGTCTGGCAGCTCCCAAACCTGCCCTGGCTCAGCCTGGAAAGTGTCCAGGCTCTCCTCAAACAACTCACCAAGTTGGGTGAGATGTTCCAGCAAAATGACCCTGTCACTTCCTTCCCCCCAAATCCAAACTGCTCTACGCTTCCCACTAGCCATGCCCAGCTCTGCAGAGGGACAGTGCCCTCTGCCCATGTCCCTTGTGCCAAAATCCCAGCACTTCATGCTTGGCTCATCTCCAGAACCAAACAAAACATACGGGAAGGATACTAGGCAGAGTATGTGGGGCAGTGTTCCTGCATCCCCCACAGGCTTAGCAAGGGAAAATGGTGCCTTAGGGCAAGCAGTGATCACTGAGCAGACATCTCCCTGTGAAAAATCCTGCAGATGAAAGAAATTAAAGTCTTCAGCTGAGATCACCAAACTCATGATTTTGGGACATGTGGAATAAAGCAGCACAATAAAGCAGCAGTGTGCTACAGCTGCTGGTCATGCTCTTCAGATTTCCTCCTGAGGAGAATGACAGATCATCTGTGTCTGTGGCTTGGCCCCCCTGTTGCCTCAGGCTTGAACCATCACCAGGCCTTAAGAAAGAGAAAGTTTTGTTTAGGAGCAACTGGAGTAGGCTGCTGCATCCCAAAGCCTGGTTGGCAGGAAAAAAACAAACCTGCATCTGCCTGGCTCAGATGATGGGTTTAATAGCCTTGAGGTTTAGATTATTTGTTTGGCCACAGGGATGCCCCACTCCATAGCATTAACTCAATTCACCCTGCCTTACAAGCTCTTCCCACAGCACCATCTTATTTAAGGATGGTGAGGCCTGGCACATGTGCCCCTGTGCCTGCTCTGCTTGCCTGAGCTCCAAAACCACAGACGCACAAATCACCCGCTCTGTGATCTGTTCGTGGGAGACTTTCTTCCTCCCACAGACAGCTGCAGGAACACCTGGGCAGCATGACCAGCAGGTCTGCTTCTGGTGGCTGTTGCCTCTGGGTCCAGAGTGGGTCCTGTCTCCTTCCCACAGCAATGCGGTGTGTGCCAGCCAGGGCCACGTGGCTGCGCCGGGCCCCCTGCCCTTCTCTCCGCCCCTCCGGTGGAAAGTATTCCTCGCCTCTTCCCTGCCGACAGCCCAACACGCCAGTTCGAGTTTCACATTGGGAGTTTAGGAGGGGAAAAAAAGATTCCTCCCTCCCACAGAAAGCATCAGCTTTTCCAGCAGCACAAGTGTCTCCACCATGTCTGGGCTGTGTCTTCGCCAGCGAGGGAGGTCTCAACCCACCCTGCCACCAGCCTGCAGCAGATCCAGGGCCAAGTGGTGGCCTGAAGCTGCTCCAAAACTGACAGCCACCAGCCTGGGGTCACCAGCCCCACTCACATTTGCTCTGGGACACCCTTGTCAGCTGTGGCATCGCTCACTCAGAAGCTGCTGCTGGCCAAGTGGCTGCAGCCTGGGATCCTGGAGTATCTGTAGATGGTTCTCAGAGAGAACACGGGTAATGTTGCTCATCTGTTAGGAAACATTTCAAGAGCTTTGCAGGAAAGGCACTAAACTACTTAGCACATGCATTTTATCCCTCCATGCATTTTTTTGCATAGGAGCAAAAGCTGAGTAGAGGGAAAGTTTCTCGTTCACTGAAGTTGTGCCATTCAAGCGTCTTTATTTCACCCTCCTGGAACCCTGGGCAGGATCTCCCAAGCCTTTTGGTCCCTGCCCCATGACTGTGTCCTTATGTGGCAGAGAGAGGAAGGCTTCCATACTCCTTGAAGCTACTGTGCCATACCCAAACCCAAACAGAGTGCTGTCCCTTCCAACACACCAAACCACTTTCCCAGCAGGCGGGACAGTCAACAAGCAGAGAAGGAAGGAGCCTAGTGTGTCCTTCCCATACCCAGACTTCCCATGGCTCTCTCCTCATGCTATTGGCTTAACTTTTCCTGAAGACAGGTGAGCCTGGAGTTCTTACCTGCATGTTTCAGGCAGTTTTACCCAGGAGATGCATTTGCTTTGAGTATCCCATCTTAAAACTCATGTAACATCCCCAAAGCCACTCACCTGACCCCCATTTTGCAGTCCATAACACAGGGGGAGTCAAATTCAGCCAGCAGATCTTCCATCTGGTTGTATCGCTCCCCATCCTTGACAACGTCGCCGTGGTAGGCAGGAACATACGGCTTCAGGACATCGTTCATCAGGCGGTCGAGGCAGCGCTGCTCGGATTCACAGTGCTTCTTCAGGATCCTGCCGTTGGCTGCTGCCTTGAAACTACCTGAGGGTGACAAGGGATGATGTGGCACTTGCTTTGCATGGGGGATGATGTGGTGCCTTCTCAAAAAAAGAAGGGCGGCCCAAGACACCTCAGAGGCATCTCCACTTACACCAGAACTCAAAAGAGTTCCCACAGGATGTGACTTAAAAGCTTGGGTTGCCAGAGGTTTATGACCAGCATTGTCACACCTCAAACAGGGCAGAGACCTGCCCTGCAGCACCCAACACATTTGCTTCACAGCCTCTGTGTGCTCTCCAGTAGGTTCACACCTTTGTCTTTAGGCTCGTGTGTGGGGCACCTTTGTGCTGGGCAGCATCATCTGCTTTGCTGCTGATCGTGAGGTGGGCTTGGGTCTCACCCAAAGGACCCAGCTTTCTGCTGCTCGAGGAAATGGTGGCAATAACACCTACTGTCCCTGGGAGACTGAAAGCCCAGAGCACTGCACCTTCACATCACCCTCCCTGGCATTTAGGTAAGTCCCTCTCCTGGACTAGAGACGTGGCAGCTGCAAGCTGTGACACTCATGCAGCAGTCTGAAGCAACTGAGGCTAACAAAGCCCATTAACCTGAGATAATAAAGAGCCTTTCCACCACTCTGCCCCTCCCCATGCTCTGTACCTGCGTGTCCCGCTAGCTGGATCCAAGGGTACTTCTTCTTGAAAGACATCACAAACGGGGACCAGTGCACCATATTCTTGATCTTCCGCCATGACTTGCTCTAAAGGGAAAAAAAAAATCATGAAGGTGAATGCAATGTTTTAAGCCTTTACTGTTTGTAAAGTCACTTCAGGCAGCACGCAGCTGTTTTGGACAGGGAAAGAGGCATCGGAGCCAGTGCAGGATGGAAGCAAACAGGAGAATCTGCTCTTTTCCCATTGCTCTGTGCCAAGCCAGAGCCGCTGGGCCTCAGCATTCAAAAATCACGAGTAACTTCACTAAAGTGGATGGTGTTACAGTGTTGTTCCAGTTGGCTGCTTCTGCTGCAGAGGGCCCAGCCATCCGTACCGCCTTGTCTTTGCTCCCTGCATCCCTCTGCGGAAGCAGCAGGGACATTAACCCATTCTTGAGCACCGCATTAGATCACAGCCGATGGAGCGGAGAATAGAACCCAGGATTGCTGTTCGGCCATAAAACTGAATTCCAGCTCCTGCGGGGAACAAGAGCTGCTCGCACAGGCACAGAGAGGCTCACTGCCTGGCTTTTGTTCCCTCTGAAAGGCAGCTGCTGTGTCCATTAAGCTGGTGACCCACGTGCACTGATCCGCCCGCTTTGGCCCATCCATAACTACAGTTTAGAGAACAATTCCCTTCTGACATGTTGTGCTCCTCACCAGACAGACTGTACAAAGCTATTTACATGACCATAACGAAGGCTGCATCGGACATACGAAGGCCTCCTTCAAAGGCTCCTTCCTGAGAGAGTTTTTCCCTGGATTGTTCTGGGGAACACACCACCAGTAAAAGGCAGAGGGATGACTTCTTATCTCAGTCCCAGAAGGTGACGGCACAAACAAATCATGTGAACAATATACAATGGCAACAATGGAAAAATGCCTTCTTGTGGGAGCTGGGACAAACAGACAGAGTAGTTCTGGCTGCTCCAAGCTTCTGGGTTCAGCTGGAAGCCTGCAGATAAATTATCCTCATTTACTCTGTTCTGAAGGCATGGGAGGGAGCTTTCCAGAAAGCCCAAGTAATCTCTTCCTCATGCTTGGAGAACTGGCCCCTGTTCCAGTAATGCTTCGCAGACAGGCAGGGAAGAGCCAGCAGCCCCGACTTGCAGTTTGGATGCTTGTTGGGGGTGAACTCACAGCACAGGAATCCGTGCTGGGAACTGCTGACATGTTTAAATGGTGAGAAAGAAGCCAGACAAAGATGTTAGTGTCTAAAGTGTGGAAATCACACCGGGTTGCCCCTGTGCTGTGCACCAGCCCTGCAGGGGAGGGGGACACATCATACAGACATGCAGGGGCTGCCCAAGCAGTGGGGCCCAGGGGTGGGAGAGGGGAAGAAGATCCTCCCCACCTCCCAGCCCGGGAGGATCAGGGTAGCCCTCCCCTGGCGGACTGCCCGTGGCCAGGAGCGTCCCGGAGCACCCTGGCACTGGTACAGCAGTGCAGGAGGTTGGCAAGGAGCTGCCGAGCACAGGGTGACACCGGGCATCCCCTTCGCCCAGGCTCCTCTGCGCCATGGGTCTGCTCTGCTGCCCAGCTTGCTTGCTTTGGCAGGGGGGTCGGGCAGTTCCCTACCTGACATGAGGATGAATGTTTTTATTTCCAAAGAGAGTGCCAGAACTTGTGTGCTTTAGCTGTTCTTTGTTCTCCTTTTGGCAGGGAGCAGGAGGGAAGCGGGGGGGTGTCCCCTCCTTTTGTTTTTAAAATAGTAACATCAAGTCCTGGCTGATGTCATGAAAAAAAAAGGGGGAAGAAAAAGTCTCTGAGGGAGTTTGGACTCTAGATGAGTGTGACCCACCTCCTCTAAAACAAGGAGTCCTCCCTCAGCTTCCAGCACAGCATCATAAGTCACTCAGTCCCAGGAAACATGCCAAGGTAACACGCCTTCCCAATCCAAGATTTTGTTTTTCAGTGGTTAAAACCTTGAGGTGCTTCAAAGCACAGGCAGAATGAAGGAAAGCAGTCCCTGCAAGCCACCCTGGCTCCCCCCTGCCAGGGCTTTCCCAGGAGTGATGAACTCTGTTCCAGCACTGCTCCCAGGACAGGAGAATGGCCCTGAGTCCCCTGGAGACACAAAGCACAACTACAACCCTTCCTCTCAGCTGAATGAGACAGAAACAACTTCATGAGGACCAGGCAGCACATCCCCACCCCTTACACCAGAAGGAAACTTTTTCATCTGGGCTTCACCTGGTTGCAGGCACACCTTTGCCCAGGCATTTCCAACCCAAGCTTTAAGGACAAGTGTAATGACTTTTTCATACTGAGGATGAAAACTGACTGCAAGGCCAGTTTTCTCTACAGGGGTCACCCATAATTCTGCTTCGCACAGCATCTTCCCTCCATCTTCGCAGGGGCAACCATGTAGGCACTCTCCAATTCCTTCAGGAGCCGTCAGATTTTTTGTTTTATGCCTGAACCCACTCCCAGTGTAATGAGGGAATGTTTGCCTCATCAAAAGGAAGCTATCCTGTGCCTTCAGCTCATGGCACTTTACTGCCCAGCACACACGGCTCATTTTGCAGAGCAGCCTGCTGGGTCCAATTTTTCTGGGGGGTGTATGTGTCTATACAAAATGTCCTTCTGCTCCGTTGTGAGAGTGCTCAAAAGGCAAGTGAGTTTTTCAAGGGGCAGCTCCCCTAGTAAACCAGCAGCTGCATGACTCCACCTGTCTGCTCTCTGGGGCTGCCAGCAGGCTGTGGAGGAGAGACAGACTCTGGGCCATGGAGGGAACAGGAGCAACACTGCCCAATGCCCCCGGTTATCCTGCCCCCCACCTTTGCCAGAAGCTAACAAAATTCTCCCTAGGTAAAGAGTTGCTCCAAAAAGTCAGCCTTTGGATTTTCCCTAGAGGTCCAAGAGACATGTTAGGTGGCTGTTAACCATCTGGAGGGTCCTTCACAGCCTCTGAGAATGGCTGAGAGCATCTTTATTCAGACACCAACATGCATTCAGAGATCTCAAAGCTGACAGCTTGGGATCTCTGGCCATGCCAAACTCTGTGTCACACTCCAGCAGCTGGCCCTGGAAAATCAGAGCCACAAGGTTCACACCACTCCAGTCTGACTGCACGGCCCCTCAGAGGAAACAGCCCCTCTGTGCTCAGCAGGCTGCTGCCTCCTGCCCTGCCTGCTGCTATTAATAGACAAAAGGAGTATTAAAGCTATTTACAGTAAAGAAATCTTCTTTAACACGGCCTGTTGGGAACCATAAGGTCATCGCCTCCGGGCTCCTCTGTAATTTCTGGTTTACATTTTAAGGAGTTATTTGCTAGCACATCCAGAAGCACAGGTACAGCTGTACTTACATGGAGGTGTTACCTGTGATAACTCCCCAGACTCGGACTAAAGGATTTTTCACCATTCTGGAAAAGATAGCTTTGTAGGTGGTGTTCCCAAGTGATGCTGATGAAGGGCAGATGCGTGCTCTTCTCATTTGCCTGCAAGGAAGCGAGCCCGCGGGTTGTCACGCTGGAAGGGGAGCACACTTCCAACTCTTTTGCATGATCAAAGCCTGCACCTGCTTGTGGCACCCTGGCACCCTGCTGTTCCCCAAATCCAGCTCTGTGGTTTCTTGACCTCCCAGAAAATTCACAAAGCTGTGTTGACCAGTTGCACTCTTGCACACAAAGCAACAGCATGGAGCCTGTATAAGCAAGGAACATGCACGAGGTGTCTGATGCAATTCAACACTTTTAATTTAAAACTGCTTTAGCATCAGCAAATGCCAACTGATTAGCTACTAAGTAAATTATTTAGTGACTCTGGAAATATATTTAGCAAGGAGCAGCACCATTTTCCCTAATAGTCTGCCACATGGAAATGAAGCTCAGCAACTGTCAGAACCAACTCTAAAAATGAATTTTCCAGGGTTTCTGCAGCCCTCTGCTTCTGCCTCTGCCCTCTTAATAGCTTTTGCTTGCCACAGAGCACAGTGCCCTGACCTGGGGGTGGGATACAGGCCAGAGGAATTAAGCCCTCCTAGTGTGCACCCACAGTTGGTCAGTGGGAGAGGAGTGCTGGGAAAACAATTTTATCTGCTGCATGTTTAACTTTACTTATCTGAAGCTTAAAGCAAACTCTGGGCTTTCCCCATCTGTCAATAGAGCTTCGTATGGAAAGAACAACAGAGGAGAATTTAGTGCCAGCCCAGAAGGTCAGAGGATATATTTTGTTTAAATAGATTAAACAAAAAGTGACTGATGAGCTCTGTGCTCACTGTACATTTTCCCTATTGCACATGGCATTCCTTTACTGTCATTCCTCAAAGCAGACGTGCCTTTCTCGGACTGCCTGTCGCCTCCCTTTCCCAGCACGGACACTGGTGGAATTTGACTGGTGTTACTCCCCATGCATGGAGCCAGCAGGGTGCTCTTCCCTTTCCATGCATTCAGCCAGAGAGATAGGCAGTAACTGATTTAATTTGCTGAAATTATGGTTTCCTATGGTTTTATGGGACCAAACGTTCCTGGAAATAGCGAGAGCTGAACCTGTATTTCAGTGTTTTTTATTAACTAGAGTGTGCATGGTTAGAGGCAAGATTACACAGCTGGGACAGGCGATGGAAAAGAGTGGGAGCAGTGTTAACGATTTTCCCAATTCTGAAAAGAACTTTAGCTCCTCTCTCCCAGGAAGATCCCAAAATAGCCTAGGATCAGAAGAGATGGAGGAAAACTATGAGGAGACATTAGTGTCACCAATGCCCACTGCTTCCCCTGGCTTCAGTGGAGTTGCTTTAGCACAGGGACTTGCATGAGTGGCACCCTGGCTCTCTGTTCCCTTTTGAGAAAGCCCTGCTCCAGGGGGCTTCACTTCAGTTCTTCCGAAAAGAGAAATGAAGCCTCAGTGCTGTGGTGACAAGGGCCCCTGCAGGAAGTGCTTTCAGCACAACTCAGGAGGGCTCCAAGATGTTTCACTCACAAGTAAGAGGGTTGGCAAGTCACTCCTCATGTCCTGAGCCTTTCTGGTTTAAAAAAAACAGCATGGCAAGCAGCTGAGAATGGCAGAGCTTGCCCCAGAGAGGTCTCTTGTTTAATAACTAAATGAGTGGGGGGAGTGTTTGGCCAAAGAGTTCACTCTGTGTCAGCCTGCTCCACGGCCATGGATATGGAGCCAAGGAAAAAGAGGCCATTTAGTTTTCCATGTTTAAAAGAATGAATGTGTTTTCTTTTGGTCTTTAAAAAGTAGTTAAGGTTTCCCTAGTGATGATTGTTTCCCATGACTGGGAAAAACCTTGTCACTCCAGCCGTGGCGATGAGGCCAGCTTTGTTCATTGTGCCGGACGCTGGGCGCGGAGGGCAGCGGGGCAGAGCTGGTAGGTACCAAGGAATACCTCCTCCTGGCATCCACACCCTGGCATCTGGGTGACCAAAACACAGGATTCCAAATGAAAAATCTGTGACGTGCTCCAGAGTGTGATGGCTAACATGGTGCAGAGCTGGGGTTGTATTCTGCTCGGCTTTGTCATCTTCCAGCCCCTTGAACTGCTGCTTCTCTCCAGGCAGCAGTAGAGAGAGCCCAATGACCGCTTCAGCAGTGCACACACAGGCTGTGACCACTGACCCTGATGCTGGCAGCAAGTGACAGCCCATATTTTACATCGTCTTCCTCCTACACAAACTCCTCTCATCCTCGCCAATGTGCTCCCTTCTCTACCGCACAACAGCTAAGTAGCCTTGTTTTGGCCAGAGGAGTAGCTGGCAATGGGAGGGCTTTGGATCAGTGGGCATTTCTTGGTTTAGTCACACAAGGCTTATAATAAAAGTTTCAGCAACTCTCCAGAACCTGGCATAGGCAATGTCAGTCCCACATCCCACAGATTGTGTTGAGCAAAGATAAAAGTGAGGCCCAACATCAGACTTCACTGAAGTTAATACAAGCAAATGTAGCTTGATGACTGAAAGGCACTTCTAGGTGCCTAGAAATTCTAATCCAAATCCCCAAGCCTCGTTAGATAAATTATTTTGATGGCTGGGGCATAGAAACTTCTGCTGAGGCATTGTCGCTTCTGTTGGGGCATAGTAACTTCTGTCGGAGCACAGTAACTTTTCTGCTGGGGTGTAGTAGCATCTGCTACTTTCCAAGGTCTACACCACCTTTACAGAGAGAAAAAAATCCTAATATGTGCATTCTTTTATTTCAGATGCTTTGTTTTTCAGAATAGTCCTGTTTTAGCCAGGAAGGATTTTGCTTCTCACAAGAGAGAAGCCACTCCCCACCGGCTTTGTGAGGAATGCCTTTTTCTCCAGTGGGATCAGGGAGTTGTCCCACCGAGACCAAAGATCTGGGGTAGAGGGTCACACAGATAAAGCTAGTGCTTCTCTGCCATCCGCAAGAGATCAGTATGTGCGACAGAGGAGCCTCTGTAAAAACACATGGAAGCCAGGAACATCTGCTCGGATCATGGAAAAAATATTCCAGTGTATTGGAAAAAAACAGGAGCTTGTTGCAGGCTCCCTCTTCCTGCTTGTGATGGAGGCAAGGAGAATTAGAAGCAGCAAAGGCAGATGAGTGAGCAGCAGTCCTTCAGCTTGACCTCCCCTATCACAATGGGAGGAAACGCAGCGCTGTGGGAGCCGGCGGCACAGGAGTCACCCATCGCCCGTAAGGACATTTGCAACCTCCTCACCCACAAAGCACGAGCAGTGTGGGAGCCACGTCAACACCATGCTTAGGGCTAATGGCTATGGAGAGGGGAGGTGGTGTTAGACCTCTCTGTCCAATCTGGAAAAGTAGGAAAGAAGCAAAGAAAGCCTAAGTAAGAGTGAAGGCAAAGCCTGCGTTGGACCTGAGTAGCTGAGCCTCAAAGCTACAGTTGTCTCCATCAGGCACTTTTTCCTGATGGAGAGCCTTTACTGCAGCAAAACTGAAAACCTCCTAATGTAGATAAGCCACAAGTGACTCTCACATAAAGTCAGTTGAATTATTAATTGCCAGCATTAGACACATTCAGCCTACTTTTCTGAGTGGGAACCCATCCAGATCTCTGCAAATGTATTTGTTACTCATTAAGTACACACCAATAAGGTTTGTTAAGTGATTTGCAGCTTGGAGAAGGTAAGTGAATAACTCAGAAACAGCTAATCACTTTTGGTGGACTGCTACTTAAGCGGTGCAGTGCTTCTTCCTCTGCAAGCAGCTAGTTTCTAAAAGCCAGCAGGTTGTAAAAATCCTTGCTGGTAGCCAAAAATGGGCTACCATCACAATCACAAAATGATTTGTGAGAAGGGTCCTGGAGCATTGCAACCCATCTGTGCAACACACTGGTGCACACTGGCTCCAGGCAGCCAGATCAGGCGTCCAGCTGAGAAACGGGATATGCTGTCCAAAGATCTGACCCTGTATCCCTGTATCAGGGAACTCGTCATCGGCTCTGATGGAAACTGCTCCGTTTCCATCTGGAGACTTGTGGTTGATCCTTTTCCCAGTTTTGGAGTATTCACCACCGTCTTTCTGGCTCACAGCATCATTTCTGCTCATCAGCTCCTATAGCAGTGCAGCACAAGTTGGGCACGTGAGCTCCTGAGCCTATGCTGGCTTTAGCACTTCTCACTGTCATGCTGCCAGTGGGGAAGGACCCCCAGCAGCCTTCCCCACCCTACCACTGTAAAGGCCAAACTGCTGCTGCCTTCCATATGCTCTCTGAGACAGAAGATGTGGACATGCCCTTCTTGACACTAAACAACTGCACTGGTCTCTGGTCACTTGATTTGAAGTCCATCTTAGCAGCCTAAAGGCCAGAGTTGCAGTTAGTCACAACAGCGGCCTGGAGGGCAGTGGCTTGGTAGGGCAGAGCCTTCCTGTAAGAAATAACCTGTGTACAAGACGTGTGCTCTTCCATGTCAGGGAGGTGGGATGGAAGCTGTAGGCTTTGCCATGTACTCCCCAGGGATGACCCAAATTCTGGAGTCCTTTAGGAAAGGGGGTTCCCAACACAGGACTTGTTGGGAAGCAACACCGGTGCTCAGACCAGCAGGAGATAGTAAAGTCCCAGTTATTTCCAATCTGGTTGATTTAGACTGGTAGATAGAGTTAATCACAGGACATGGGTTGTCAAACACTCTCTTCTACAATTTGAAGGTAAGTTTTTAGAAATTCAAACCAGGATGATACATTTACAGTGTGTCTAGAGGCAGTTTGAGTCAGAGACTCCAAGTGGAGGAATACCATCAATGAGTGGAACAAAGCAACTTATAATACTTGGTTTTTGAGTCTGATTTCTTTCTGTTGGATTCAGGAGGTGACCCAGAAATCTTGGGACTGGACTAGTCTGCTCTCTGGCATGGGCCATGATGTGAGCTAAAATGCCCAGAGCTCATGTCCCCAAAGAAGGGGGATGGACATGGATTTCCTTCCCCGTCGGGGCTCACAGCAGGCACATGCTATGGTGTGGTGATGCTACATCACTCATCTGTTCAGTCTAACATTTCCAGGCAGGGTGGACACAGGTGAGACAGGGCCACCATGGACTTCCAGTGCTGCTGTAGCCTTCTGAAGTACTTCCTCTGGCACAGCACAGAGGTCATTGATTAGGATACTGTAAATATAACACCCTAGGAGCATAATGCCCATAATCACTGATGATACACAAGGAAGGTTAAGCAAAAGCCAAGTCATACAATGTTAGTGAGGCAGTCTGCAGGAGTAGCTGGATGAGAAAAGCCTGGCTTGTAGACTTGAGCTTTGCTGTTGCTGAAACCCCCAGCACTTCATGCTGGTCTTGGACACAGAAAAGTGGTCTTGGACACATCACTGTTTCTCGCTCTGCCTGCTCATGGAGTTAGTTCCCTGCTCTTCTGCTGTTTGACCATAACTGAACTGCACTTTGTGGAATATATGAGTGAGAAATGCATCTCTTTTCCAAGAGCAAGTGAAATGTTTGGATGCGTTTTAAGTGCCTTCGATAGAGTGGGAAGGCAGAGATGGAAGGGAAGGAAAAAAACAGGCCAGGCTTTGGCTGTGGTAATTTGTTTAGAATAGAAAATTTTTAAAATTACTCATAAGCCCTGAACATACCCACATTTACTGGGTATATGAAGAGTAAAAAGCTGATTTAGAAGAGCAGTTATAAGTTTCATAAACATGACTAAACTCTAAAGCTAAATGTTCAACAGGCGTGACCTTTTAATTCCCCTTTAAATCAGTTTAGCACTTTCATTTGTGTTTGGAGTCCCTCATGTTTGGACAGCACTTTGATGTTTTAAAGTGCTATTTAGGAGTTTTATTGTTTCTCCTGCTTTGGAGCTGGGACCTCAAATCCTCTGCTAAGTGGTTGGAGGAGTTTCTGCTTGCCCAGGAGCTGCTGGGAGCACCAGCCTGCTTTGGCCATAGCTCCCCAGCAACCCCATCTCATTGCCATGGGATAGTCCCCTTTTCCTAGGCAGCTCCTAAATATAATCAGCAACTAGGAGAAAATCCTCCAGGAGTGGAAATGCAGTTTGGTATTCCTTGGTTTCAGATCCTTACAGAAGAAGCATATTAGAAAGACGATGGCTTTGGGAAACCTCTTTGCTCAAAGAGGGACATTGCAAGCAGCCAGGAAGCTGCAGGCACATGCCATGCAGCACCTTCCTCGCAGCTGCAGACCTGCTGTATGTGCTCCTCACAGTGCCCAAAGCATCTTCCCAGGAGATTTAGCACAGCATCTCAGAGGTTCTGCTCTTAAAACAGCACTAAGGGCTATTTAAAAAAAGTGGCCTAGGCCTGAAGGCAAAGAAAGATTTGTTACAGGCACCCTGCACCCATAGAGCAGTCTCCCTGTGTGCTGCCAGTAATGTGCAGGTAAGGACAGTGCAGGTCAGCTTTTACAGCTCTCAGCATCTGTTATTCCCAGCATCAGGGCTTGTGGGAACACATAGGATGAGACAGACATAAACTCGTTTGCCATGGTCTGCTTCCAAGTACACCTTATGGGTGCCCTGAGACTTTCTCCTCCAGCAGCTTTCCAGCTGCACTGCCATGAATGGGTATGGGAAGCACAAACACACTTTAAAAGCATCTGCTCTCAGGGACTCCTTGTTCACTGGGCACGTCAGCCAGAGACTGTGCCGGAGCCAGGGGCTCTCAGGAGCGCAGCAAGACTAAGGTAATGACAGGGCTTCAAACATGGAGCACCTCTCATGCTCAGCTGCTCATTCCCAGTTCTCCACACAGCAGTGTCAGGTTGAGAACAGGGAGTGTATCTCCACTGATCCAGCAAGATTACCCTGTTCCCTCTCCATACAGATCCAGACTGTACTCGTGCTCCTTCAGGCAGGTTGCTCATCGCTGCCACACCCAGGAGTGGGCTCACCCAGCCTGGTGAGGACAGGGGCCAGACAAGCTCAGCAGAGCAAGAACACCGGCTGTGAGCAGCCACTGAGCTGTGTGGGACCTTGGAGACCATGACAGAGGGAGGAATTCATGTTAACAGCACACTTCCACTGCCCCCCGGCCTGCTGCAGCAGAAGGTCTGACAGCGAGTAGACCTCAGCACAGAACCAGCAGTAATTTTATCTTTGGCTTCATTTTCCGAGTCAGAGCCCTGCCCACGCCCCTTAACCATTTCAGTTATGAGTCATCAAAAAAATGCCAGCTTTAGCAACACAGCTCGACCTCTGCAGGGCCAGGTACATACCTCTGCTGCCAAAGCCGACGTCCTGCCACGCCTGCCTGGTGTGAGAGCATCCGAAGAGCTGGCTGGGCAGCCCTGGGCTGGGGAAAGGCCAGCGGGGTGCTGGGGGAAGAAGCTGTCACGGCATTCAGGCGAGGAAGTTTCTTGCTAGCGATGAGCCACGGGAGCTCCTACACCGCTTCTCTTACGCTGCCTTTGAAGCTTGTGCACAGAGCCAGCAAGCCCTGCTGCACCCTGGCACTCCCCCGAGCCCTTAGGGAAAAGGACGGGATCCTCGGAGACACAGAGAAGGTTACCCAACCCTACATCCTGGTGCGACACACGGGGTTGGATTTTCCAACCCAACCATGTGCTGACACGCAGGGGTGGGGCGGGGGAAGAAAAAAAGAGGATTTAATCTGTTAACTCCTAAGAAATTGAGGAAAAACCATGTTGCTCCTTTATAAATGGCCCTGGTCTCCCATGAGCTGGTGCAGAGGTGCCAGTAGAGGTGCCAGCTATGGACATGCCGGATTTTTGGTGGTAGAAGGAATGCAGAGGCCAGCAAAGAAATCTGCTGCTTAGGTGTGTGTTTACAGCCTTCCCCAGGGTGCTGGGGAGGAAGAGGTTTCTCTAACCCAAAAGGGAAATGCTCATCTGAAACAGGAAAATGGAACTTTCTTTTGAGCACTAATAATGGAAAATCACCTCTGAAATGGTTGAATCCCTGGGTGTGCAGCAGAGAGAGGATGCTTAAGGAGAAACACCCTGCCCCTCCCAAGTCAGCTCACTTGAGAACCCAGGTAAGCCCGGGGGGCTGATGCTGGCACAGGCACAGGCACAAACAAGCACATGCTGGGGTTTTAGGGGGGAACACTGCTCAGCTGAGGCAATGGCAGAGTTGGTAAGTGCCTTACGTGGGAGTCCCGGATGTGGGAAGAGAGGGTCTAAGTAGTGCAGCAATGCTGACAACAGCCTGACCACAAACAGCATCACCCAAGGGTGACCAAGGAGATTCAGGTTCATAATTTATAAAGACAGTTCCAGAGATCTGATTGCTTCTTCTTTTTTTCCCTTTTTTTTTTTTTTTTTAAGGGAAATTGTTTCTAAACTAAATATTTCTCTTGAAAGAGGCTATTTTAAGGTGAGCGGCATGACACAGTATGACATCCTTTAAAGAGGTAGAGATTGTGGGTTTCATATTAAAATACAGATAGCCTTCCTTGGAACAGCACTGTTATGGTTGAAGAGGATGCTCAAGCATTTTCTGATCCAAAAAAGGAGACAAAGATGAGGGGTAGTTATATCTAGCTGTAAAATCGCGAGGGCACTGGCAGAGGCAATACAATGAACCCATTATAAACATGGGTGTAGCAAAGCCAGAGTTTAGCTCATTGTGTCCTAGCGTTTCTAAATATATTTTGTCTTGGGGGAAGAGCAAGGGAGAAGAGAAATCAACGTAGGGAAGACGCCCAGTCTTCTGAACAACCGGGTTTTCCAGCAAGGCACAAACCCACGATCTCTGAGACTGCGTCTGTGGGCTGCTGAAGTTCTCCCACTGCAGGCAACTATGTTTAGTTTCTCTTAGAAGGTGAAGGAAGCAGAAGAAAAGGAAAAAAATCTAAGTCATCTTCTCCTCTCAGACATTTTGCTGTTCATTTGCTTCAGCAGCACATGAAACACTTAGTCACTTTGCCTCTGACAGGCTTTTTCTAATTTTATTTTTTTTCCAAATCAAAACAAGAAGAGAAACGGGAGGTTCCTTCCCAAATAAGCAACTAGTGGAGGAGGTTGGAGGAGTGAGCAGTGAGTGGCCAGGACTTCACCCCACAGCTCAGCTGGCTGCTGCAGGCACCCAGGAGAGTGTTTGCAGAGTGCAGAAGAGAGGGCAGGCGCTGCCGCTTCCTCTCACTCAGTGACAGCTTGATGAGCTGCTTCAGCAAGCCAGGGTGCCAAGCATCCTCCAGAGCCAAGATCTGCTTCATGCTCCTCTACAGGCATTTGGTACCTGCCTTCATAGGAAAATAACTTGCAATGTAATAACACACCACTCATGCTCCAAGCGTTTTCCTGCAGCAAGGCAAGGAGCAGTTGACCACCTAAACCACATGTCTAGCTTCGATGTCCTCCATTCCCTAATTCAGAAATATCAATGTCAGAGCAGCAGTTGCTTTGGGGTTGATTTTAGTAAACCAGCAACCATAGCTCCTCTATTTAAAGGAGTCCTTAATGATAGAAACTTTTCTCAAAACTGGCTTTGTCCAACAGTGTTGTAGCAGAACACAGGACAGCTGGTGTCCTTCCTGACTTCTCTCATCCTCAGGAGCACAGAGGGTCCTTGGCACCATCCCTTTCTCCATTGAGTGCCTGCTCTTTGACTATAAAATGCAGGCACCAGCACTGAGGTGCATGCTGGTGCTGAGATGCTGCCTCAAAAGGGAAAGCACAAATGACAGCAAGAAACAAAGTGCCTCTGAACACAAGCGCAACCTAGTTAGTCATTTGGTTTCTCTCCGCTGCAGAGTATCTTTAAGGGAGTGAGGACAGGAAAGCAAATCCTCCAAATCCCCACCATTTCTTCCCCTGTCAGAGGGGCTGGCATGGCCATAAGACAGTGCATTTTAATGCTGACTCGGGACAATTTTTGGAGGGCTAAGAAGGCACCCAGATGGTTCACAGCTTCCTGTTGCTTCAGCTTTACAATAAAGCAACATAAACAGATCTTCATTCTTTGTTGACATTTGATGCTGTACAGCAAAACAGGCATTGTTAGCCTAAAAATAGGAAACGCTGTGGCAGCTTTGAAGAAATTCAGCGTTTTTCCTGTACTGATACAAACACAGTGGCCGAGTGCCAGATGCCTCTGTCCTGCTTTGAAGAACGATGAAATTCTTTGCCACGCTCATAAATTACTGCTTTGTTAGCAGCCGGCGAGCTCCAGTGACACCAGCAAACCCTGGTATTTCCTTCTTCTCCCTCGTAAGGGAGGGGGGGATGCTTAATGCCACATTTCATCCCCGGGGGTGACAGGCAGCCCCGCGCGCCTATCGCTGAGCCCCGCGCAGGCGGAGGTTGCCAAGGCAGCCGCTGACGCACAGCCGGGCCCCACTTCTACATTTTTCCATTACACGGTGTCGAAGCTTGCAGAGCAGGAGGTAGCTTTCCTGAGCGAGCAGCTGAGAGATCAGTGAGATGGCAGGACTCTGCAAGGCGTGTTGTGTGCTACTTACGCTCTGTTTGAAAGAAGGAGTGCACAGTGGAGCCAGAAATCTGCCTTGTTCGGAATAAATGAGTGCACGTTTTCAGATCTGGCTTGGAGAAAGGGCACACCTACTACTACTCTTCTCAGAGAGCAAGTACAGAAAAGTTGAGCAGAGTGAGGTATGGGTGGAGAACCAAAAATTCCTGGTGGCTTTCCCTGGGAAACACAGCTGTGACTCCCGGGGGAGGATGTGCTGATTCAGTCCTCACTCCAGAAAGTACCTGGGCATGCTGGGACCAGGGCAATGTGGCTGTACTAGCACAGGCACTGCTGCCAGTCCCTTCACCAGGGTTCCACCCACAGAGATGCCCACCCCACTGCTGCGCCATCATCCCCAGTGCGATTTAAGGGGGCTGAGCCAGCCCTGCTCACGCTTGGGGCAGGCCCCTGCCTTGCAGCATGGACTGAGAGCAGCAGCACAGCCTGAGCAGAAACATGACCCCATCCAAGAGCAGTCACTTGCCATACGGTCTCTCCCAGCTCCATGCTTTGGTAGATCTAGGGGTCAGGTTTCTCTTCATCACAGTTCATGGACTGATTTTAATCCACCCTCAGCACTGAGGCTCCTCTCCCACTGCTGTTTGCCGACAACCACAGGGATGGTCCCTCAAGCAGCAGCTCGAGGCAGCAGCCTGCCCAGCTTCTGCAGAAAGCCAGCACTATGTGACACCTCTGGTCACAGCTTATCTGCCTCCCACACAGCTCAAAGCTGCAGGCCAGGCTTGTGAGGTATTACATGCTGCCAGACACAGCAATTTATGCAGGTTTTAACATCCTCAGAGCCTCGGAGATGGGCAACTGGGGAGCACCAAGGATACGGAGGATACTCTCTAGAAGTCCAGGTAACTGTTAGACAGTTTCACACAGCTGCTCATGGTGTAATTTCATGTAACCATTCAGGATTAACATTTTAGGATCAGTGCTTCCTCTTTGGTTCAGTTATGGTGTGCTGGGTTCACAGTCCTTTTTGTCCCTCCCTGGTGTGGGCAGAAGAAGCCATCTCAGTGTTGTGTTCCCATGCAGGGATCTCCTGCCCTGCAGGGTTAATTCCCCCACCACTCTGGGGTGTTATGCAAGTACTGGGAGGCTGCAGCTGCTATCACAAAACCATCCCACTTAGCAGTGTGCTGGCTCACAGTGTGGCAATCCCGTCCCTGGGGGCAGGGACCAGCAGGGAGGCGTAAAGCTCAAGTATTAGTTCAGTGGTACTGAATCATGGCTTGGGAAACCTTCCCTTCCTTAAGGAAAAAATAAGAAAAGGAGAAAAATCAGGCATTTCCAAGCTCTCAAATTACTCCTGTTAAGAACAGAAGGAAGCTACAGAAAGGCAGCCTCACCTATGGAGTGATCACTAGAAGTTCCCCATATCTCCCTTGTAGATTTTCTATAGGAGAAACAAGCCCAGCTCTCTACAGAAAAGCAATGAGACTTTCACAGTCTCGGACTGAACAGTACCAAGATCAACTAGAAATCACAAGTTAGCTTTCAGTATTTCAGCTTGGAGATGGTTGTTTTTTGGTGACCTTGCTGAGCTGCACTGCCTGGCTGCTAGCACTGTTTGGAGCCACTCTTTGGCCTGGGGAGAATAAGACCTTATTTTTTACTGCAAAGTCACTACTCCGTGCAATAGCATGTGGCTGCCAGGGCCTCTCAAGGCATGTTCAAGGATCCCTGTCTTTACATGGAATGGGGAGGAGAAATTTGCAGAAAATAAGCTGTATTGCTTTGCAAATGTACTGTCCCTGTTGCATGGCGATCTACTAATAAAAGCAATATTTGCATTTTTTGCATAAAACCCATTTGTATTCACTGTTCTTTCACCTGCACAAACATGAGGACTCTCTGCATGGAAAACAAGTCAGGAAGCTACTGATAAGAAAGAGGCACTCCCAATGCTACAGCTTCAGGAACTACTGAAAATGTTTCACATGCTCCCTTAGAGCAGGCAAAGCATTTTAAACTGTGGCCACCATAAGGTATTTGAGTCCCAGTGACAGCATCACCAGTGGGGGAGGCTCACACCTCCTGGACCATGTACAACAGTACTAGGTGCCTGGATGCACAGCTACTATGGACACATTCCCAGGACCACCAGGGAGAAGGATCCATTTCTCCTGAGCCAGCATGTCCAAGATAGCCCAGAAAACTGTGGCCAGGCCTCTTCCAGCACGTGGGCCCTGAGCCAAGGGACAACTGCCACCCTGGGGTTAGGTACCGATGCTTGTAGAGCTCTGCACAGGAGCTATGCAAATATTGTGGCTAAACCTTCTCCATTCCCAGTCACAAATGTAATTGTCTGTGCAAAGATGCTGTGCCCAGTTAGTGACTGCCTGGCCCCTCGCTGCAGCCCCACTCACCCCTGCATGATGGGAAGGCAGAGACCCTCAACACCCAGCAGCAGCTGATGCTCCAGCTCATGAGGGCAGATGTAAAAACCTCACAAGATCTACATCTGTGAGTCGTGTTGCCCAGGCAGTGGGCAGTGGAAGAACCAAAAATCCATAAATAAAAGTATTTAATCCTGGCTAACACATGCCTACAGGAAACAGCAGCATACATCTACCCCTTTCATGTAGTCACGGGCGGGACATGGCACAAGTAGATGGAAGGTGTCCTATTTTACTTAGATTATAAACAACTGTAAGCTTATTAGGGCACTACAGTGAGTCTTTCTGGAATGGAAAAGTTTATATGCTGGAAACAGTGACTCGTTAATGAGCTAAAGTATTTTTAGTAATTTTAATAGACAGGGCGTTTGAGATATTGACAGAAAACACGCTGATGAGGTGACTGCTTGTGACACCCGCTGATGTGCCAGACAAGAACAAAGTACTCTCAAGTCAGTGACTAGCACATCCCAGAGAGCAGCTAGATGAGGGGAAGGTGGAAGGAGAGATTTTGGTTTTCTGTAGAGAGAGGTAGTTTAAAAAGGGTCATTGAAAGCATTTGGAAAATTACAGCCATGGCAAGCAGCTAATAGAGACCCCTTTGGAAGATGCAGGTCCCATTAAAGAGTTGTTAATTTGAGTTCAAGCAGCTCCAAAAGGAAGGAGCAGAAGTACTCACAGAACTGAGGGTCTGGACAAAATCAGGAGGGGAGCTGCAGCTGTGTTTCAGCCGCACAGCAATCAGCACTGGGATTTGGGATTGGCAGCAGAGCTCAGTGCGTGGGCTCTTGGTTTCAAGTGGAAAGCTTTAGACACAGGGGGACAGGTAATGCACACGTGGGGCACCATTCTTCACTCCACAGCACCGTCACTTCCTTAGACTGAGAAGAGGACAATATAAAAAATTACACACTCCAAGAGACTGGTCTCAAGAGCTGTATATAGTGAGTCAGACCCAGGTCTGGTTGAGTCTCACGGTCCCATTGGAAAATATGAAAAAAACCCACCCTCTCTTCACACAAGCCTGCCCTTTGTAAGCCGGAGATCCTGTTCAGGTTGCGTGGGGCCCTTTGCCACTCCTGTGCTGCTGTGGGAAGGCTGTGATTTGGGGGAACCACCCTGCCCCAGCTGGGCACAGGAGAGCAGCTCGTGAAAGGAAGGCATGTGGTAAATTCACCATGGATGAGTTTCCCATTGCAGAGTCTTGTTTGAGCCACTTTCTGGAGCCAATTTTTAAAGTCTGTAACTTTTAAAGCACCCAGGAGCATTGCTTGGCTGTAATTTAACCTTGCAATGGTTTCAACCCATGTAAATGAAAGCCATGGGGGCAACTTGTGCCTTTCAGCACTGTGAGAGAGCAGCAGTGCCAGTCAAGCATTCCATATTAGCTGAACATCCCATGTCAACCAAACATCCCATGCTCAGGAACCATTAACACCTGAATAAGGGGAAGGAGGACTGAAAGAAGTGGAATACAAAGCCTGAACTGGAAGTATGCCCTAAAACTCAGGACTGGAGCTTTGCCCTTCAGGTAGCTGTGGACAGTGGGTGCTGCATGCAGTTGCTGCATGCTTTGAGAAAGCTGAAAGTTGCACACAGTGAGTGAGAAAACTGATACCAGAGCTGTGATTACTTGAATTAAGATGGCGTTTCAAAACCAAGCAGGGTCCCACCACGCACTGTGATCCATCATCTGTGTACAAGTGGCCAAAGATGTTCTCCTCCCTGAGCCGTTCCTATCCCACACACACAGTTCTTGCTTCTCCTCATTTTCTGCTGGACAGGTAACAGAAACTCAACTAGCACCTCTCTGTGGCCATCTTTCACAGTGGAGAGAGCAAAGAAAGAGTCAGATGCTCCCTGTATCCTGAAGCCCCATGCCCCAGGGCAGCCCAGTACAGCCAGGGTGTGATGCTGATGACGTGCCCAGCAGCCAGCTGCGTCCCTGGTCCACCAGCAGCCAGAATTCGCTGTACTATCACTTTGGCACACTCCTTCCTTCCTTGGCAACACAGGCCAGAACTAAACTTTTCCATTGAGACTGGTAAACAAAGACTTTGCTTTTCCCCCATAACAAAGTTTAGCCCAGGAAGTCACATGAGCGCAGCTGCATCCAGCATGCATATCCAAAATGGCTCGAGCTGTTGGCAGCGTATGGATGTACAAAACCTGATACAGGACAAAGCTCTGCCCTGGAAATGCACTTCCACCAGTGCATGGAATTGCACCAGAAACATCCTGTCCTTCTTCACGAAGGCCAATTCTGACCCGTGCCACACACCGAGCATCAGGGAGGACACACTGTCACCAAGACTGTTGGAGCCAGCTGTGTGCCTTGGCTCTCCTCCCAACTTCCCACAGCCCCCAAACGCCTCTCCCTGAATTGCTGTCTTGTGTTCACCCAGTGCATGAAGGTCACTCTCAGCAGGACAGTGAAATGCAGGTATAGGAATTCTGCCACTGGAGGAGCCCAGCTGCCCCAGCCAGCCTGCAGATAGAGGCTGGAAAACCACCCAGCAAAACGTCTGTGCTCCGGAGTATGGAGAAACCATGAGCAGTTTGCCTTAGAGGCAGCAAAAACATAGGGATTTGCTGATGGTCATTTTCTGCTATTAGAGCAATAAATCCATTCAACTGTCAGCCAAAATGCCAAAGAAAAAAAAAACAGGAGAAAAAAAGTGTTATTAGTTGAAAATATTTTCCAGCAACCTTTAGAGGCAGTTCTGAGCCCAGCACCAATCAGTCTGAAAACTGCTGCCTCTGAACCTGTGCCAGGCTACCGCTGCAGCTATCGTGCTTCCCCTGGCTTCCTCACCCCGCAAAGAGGTTTACGAACTCCAAAACGTTAAGAATTTCATCTGAAGCCCTTGAAGAAGGTAGTAAATGCAGACCGTGCCCTTTCCCCTTCCCAGGGAGGAAGGCAGGCCAGGAGGCTCAAGGGCAGCACGAGGTGCTGACCCAGCAGTCTGCAGGGCTGCTGCTGTCCCGAGCCTGCATTTTGCTTGCTGAAAAATGATTTCCATTGATGCCATTATTACTGCATTCCCACTTGTGCTCCTTCTCTTACCTCTCTTCCCTCTTTGGAGGGCTTTTCTGGATGTTGTCCAGTGGACGACATTGTCCTAGTAACCTCGAACCTACATGTGGAGAAAATGCAATGCAAACTGGCCAGGTGAGCAGATCTGTGGTGGCTCTGCTTCTTTTAAAGCAGAACCCTGCTGCTGGCTGCAAAGGTGCCTTCAGTGTGCACTGCTGACAGCAGACAGGATCCAACACCTTGTGATCATCTCTCTGCTCAGCCAGACATTTCCAGCCCCTATATTGGGGCTGCCCCTATCTCGTTCCCGGTAAAAGCGTAGACATGGAGGCGTTTGGCTGGAAAACAGTTAGTAATCCCATTTCCCGTGGATCTGGGGGCTGTTGCCTCAGCTGGATCGTCTACTCTGGAGTCCCCTAACATGTCCTCATGTTGCAATATGCCACAGTTGCCTAGTGGGAGCCAGCAACAGCCAGTTCCAGCATTCCCGCTCAACAGCTCGCTCCCCTGCGGAAACGAGCTGTCAGGGCTTCGCAACTGGGATGACAGTTTCCAGTTGTGCTGTGCTCTCAGCATGCAGCCCATTCCCAGAGGATGGGCAGGATCCTCACACCAGGTACTTTCCCCAGGTCCAGCAGGCAAGCTATTCTCTTCTGATGCCCCCAGCTGATTTTGGCAGCGGTGAACAGAGCAGGCTCAGTGGGTCAGCACTTGCTCTCAGTGACTGGGAAACACGGGTCAGCCCAGCTCACGGCTACCAAACTGCTCCTTCATGCCAAGCATTCTCAGCTCTTGGTCAGAGACACGGAGGTCCCAGGCTGAAGCATTGCCAGACCAGCACAGTAATCCTGTCACTTGAAGGGCAATGGTTCCTTCTCCCTGTGGAAGAGAGTGACTTTCCAGGACCGGCAAGATGTCCCTGCGTGGGGCTGAGCAGAAACTCAATTGCAGAAGTGAGACTGAGAGGCAGGAGGAGGGCAGGAGCCCTGGCACTGGTGCCCAGAGAGTGGGGTTGCTGTGGGACAGGCAGCCTCACACGAGCACATGGTGTACCCCAGAGCTCATCTCGAAGAAGATGATGTAGAGCAAAAGCTTTCGCAGGATGCATCCACGAAGAGTTTCTTGACATGGGACTGAGTTGGACAACCGTGATCCATCACCACTTTCTGAATTCAAGGCCAGGCTGTGATGTCTGCCCACATTCTTACTGGGGCAGGATGGAAACTGAAAGCCATGGTGATGACCCAGCTGAGGGGAAAGGAGGAATCACCTCAATGTGTTGTGATTTCCGCTCAGCCCTGTTGATTTCTGCAGTTAGTGAAGTGGCACTGTTTGTTGATGTAACAGGGACTGACTCAGTGGGAACAAACCCCGAGGGAAAGGTCCTTCTGATATATTTGTTCCTATTATTTACTCTGTGGCTTAATCAGACATCTCTGCAGAAAAATCAGCAAGTATCTCCTCTTGTAATTTACTGAAAATGAGGTCACTGGCCCTGATTCATTTACAAAGGGCTCCTTAGGAACCAAAATGCTGCAGCAGAAGAACGTGAGCCCACATCTTCCGCATCCCAGGACTGCCACCACTGAAAGCACATATTCTGAGTGCCTGATCTGAAAAACCAAGTTTGTTTTCTTGTCCTGGGACACACTTTCTTCAGCTGCAGATGGCAAATGGGGAGATATGAGAACACGAATTTTTGCTACAGCTGCAAGAAAAGCCAGGTGGTGATGAATTGCGTATCCACGCCACACATCATCAAGATGTACTATCAAACACAGAGCTCTGACAAGGAAATGACAAGATTTGGCTTCATCCTTCCAGTCTGATGCAAAGCTTCATTTGAACTTTAAGCTTATCTTTGCAATGTTGAGCATGAACATCTGCTATTTCTATGGGATCCAGAGGAAACTTCACAAGAGCAATCTAACAGACAGCCATTTAGCACAACCACATTTCTAAACTACAGGGCGACCATATTAAATTAGACTCCTTTCAACCCACAAAGAAGAAGAACAGGAAAGACAGAGGCCCCAACACCTCAAGAGCTCTAGTTTGAGACTACAGGTTCACATAGGTGACATTTTTCCAAAACGTATGCGGTAGGTAAAAAGCCTATCCCTAGACTGATTCAACTCTACCACTACTTTAAAAAAGCAATGCAAAACAACCCACCCTCAAATTGGTCACGAGCAAGTAGAAAGTCACTGGTTTCCTTGGAAAGCCCTTGTCTTCCCACTCCCAGTGCCTCAGAGCCCCCCAGGCTAGTTATTGAATGCAGGGGTACAGCACCCAGGATCTGGCAATAAAGAACGTTTTCAAGGAAAGTGGTTGGGTTGGCAGCTGAGATATCAGCAGATAAATGCACAGAAAAGAAAGTTTCAGCTTCCTGGAGGAGCAGGTCTTGAATGCCATTCCCACCTGATGAGTTTGAGTTTCCCCTATTGCACAGCTTCCCTGAGGTTTGTCTTAGATTTTTTGATAAGATACTGGGAGTTTACATACTGAGGAATTGCCATCCTTGGGAACAGTAACACGTGAGCATTAAAGCCTTTGTATCAGGTTTTTCAGACACTCACAAGTACTTCTCTCCACAGCTACTAATCTCACACACAATTAGTAGCTTCAGAAGTGTAGGAATCTTCACAATGCCTTCATGCTGCTACAACAGTCAAATGTAGCAGCGTGAAGGCACTGTGTAGACTCCTAAACTCATCAAGTGTCCACTGATCCTCTCTGGGCTGTGGGATATGAACAAGCAGGTACCTGTAGGAACCCAAACCTCTACCTCAGCCCCTAGGTGTAGGGGAGGGCACACGGACATGACTGTGAGCCAGCCACAAGTGCTGCAGCCAATGTGGAAGGAGGCAGCCCTAATGTGCAAGGTGGCTGCTGATCCCTGCCACCTCCCTCTGCCCCATTTTGCTCTGGTAGAGCAGCCCACGCACAAGATTCCTTCACAGCTGAGGCAGCTGCTAGAGTTGGCACAGAGACCCTGGACCTAAGGGACGGAGATGTGCAACAGGGCCACTCATCCAACGCAACCCAGACGTGGATTTTTGATCTGTGTTTCTGGGTGGTGCCCCACAAGAAACAGGGAAGGTGTTGCAAAGTCGTTTTAACCTGGTAAGCCTTGTCCCTACCTGATCTCATTAATCAATTCCTCTCAGAGAGAGGCAGTAATTTCCACGGTATGCTGCCAAACTCCTTCCTCCTCTGCTCCAGAAACGATCCAGGGGTGTTTTACATACCACAGCACCTGTGTCCGGATCAACAGGCAGAGCGTCTGCCTTCTGCTCTCCACTCTCCTCCACCAGTAAATCTGGTATTTCACACCCCACACTCGCACTTCAAAGTCCAAGCAGTTTTAGCTTTGTTCATCCTTTCCGCACCATTTCTCCCCAGATATGCCCACCAAAGCTGAGGCCCCCTGTGCAACAGGACACAGTAGTACATCTCCAGAAACAGCCCCTCCATTTCACAGGAGACATGCCTCCCAGCAGGACATTCGTGTTTTCCTAGGAAATGTGGCAAGCACTGATCCCTTTGTTCTCCTATTACTTCTGAAGAAATGATTGCACTCAGTGTTTGTCAAACCCAAATCTCCCTGATGTCATGGGACATTCGTTTCTCCATCCTGTGGACAGTCACACACCACCATCGAGGGCCACAGGTCCATGGGCTCTGTCACCACTGGAGCAGAGAGGTGGGCAGGGCGAACGCAGTCCTTCCCAGAAAGCAATGGCATCAGCTTGTGGCACATGTTGGGATGGGCTGTCCTGCAGACACAGACACCGAGGGCTCAGGAGCAAAGAGTGGTGACTGAGATGAGGTCAATTTCCCTTGCCACTGCCAGCACCTGTGGGGGTGGCCGTGGCGTGCCAAGCAGGCAGTGCAAGGTACCAGGAAAGCAGAGCAACAAAGGGTCTGTGTGTTCCAACACAGGGAACATCCTTCCTTGATCAGAAGGATGAGGGAAAAGGACTGACACTGGTGGGATGTGAGGAAGAGGGAAGGCAGGGCAGCCCTTGCCTGCCGTGCTGCAGAGCTGAGCACTGTGCTGCTCAGTGAATGCCCTCAGAGAGCCACTTCTTTTGTACTGAGCTTCTTCCCCACAGCTTAACCCCCAACAGCCTCGCACTGCCAAAACAGCTTCTTTCAACATCGGTTTAGTAAATCTCAGATGCCACTGAGAATGAAAAATGGCTCAAGCCAGTAAAAGCTAAGTTGCAGGGTGGTAGGGCTGTGGGACACCCTGGGTTAGGCAAGAAGAAACCTAAATCTGAAGTTTAATAGCAGCCCACAGAGACATCACAGCTCACATTCAGAAAGTGTGCAAATATTCCTGGTTATGATGGAAGGCTTTTGATTGTAAGAATAAGTCAAATCCAGTAAATTACTTTGCCTCCTTATTCATGAAAATATTCTCTGCGCCTGCCTATAGCCATTGGCCACAATTTGGTTGATATAAAACACTGCACCGCCACAGGCATGAGCATTATCAAGTGCCCCTCATTTCCAGGGAGTGACGCCCCTGAAACCAGACTTCCCTCCTCCCCCAACACCCTGCCTGTGCAGCACTCAGGCACTCCATCCAGCATAACCTTCCCGTTTTCCCATCTCTCAGTGATGCCTCAAACTTTCCAGGCATTTATCACTCCTCCTTGTCTGCCCCAACAACCCTACCTGTGACAGGAATTCCCACAACAGTCCATCATCATTGGCTCGCCTCGGGCACCCCTGCATCGCAATCCTGCGGGAAAGGCTCTTCCTGTCACCTGCTGGCAGCCCAAGATGTGAGCTCTGGGAGAAGCAGTGCCCGAAAAACTTAGGTGCTCTCCTGCCTCATGTTTCACTCCTCAGGCTCTGACGACAGGTCTCTGCTGTGCCCAGGAGGCTTTATAATTCGCATGTGGCAATTCCTTAAGCTATAGGCAGCTTTCCCAGAGGTTTCCCGGACCTCCAGTGCAAGGCTATTGCTATAAATCAACTGCATTGCTTAGTCACCTCTGTTTGTCCAGTCAGTGCCAAGGCAGACCTTCTATTTCACAGCATGTACTGTACGAAGGAGCCAGTTCCTGTCAATTAGATGCACCACTGCAATCTGAATCACATATTGTTTTCTACATCAACTTGCTTTCTGCTGGACTGGAAGAAACATACTTTACAGTCATAAATAAGACCAAGAACAAAAAAGAGTTACACAGTCATGTTAAAGGCTGCCTGACCAAGGGTCATGTGTGCCTGGGAGACTGCAGTGTGACTCCAGGGGCTGAGGAGCGAGGAAAGGGGAGCTCTGAACAGTGTTCTGTACTCCAGCAGGGACTGGATACGCTCACTGAAGCCAGAGTTTTTCCATCAGGGTCACTACACTGGAGGCAACGTTTAAGAGCATGAAGCACTGTCTGAATCAACAGCTGCTCTTCAGCCTTGCCAGTGTCAAAATGGGCTACAAACCAGAGGTATCGAGTAAGTGGATGCTTAAGGAAACACTGACCTCTCTGCCAAGCTGTCCTGATTTCTAAAGTGGTGTTCACTTCAACTGCTCAACAGGGATGCTCTCAAGGATGCCTGTGACATGATTATTCTCACATAGCTGTGAACCCTGGAAGCAAGACAGCGTTTGCTGTCCCCAGCTGAGGGGCTGCACCCCACAACTCATAACAAAGGGCTCCCATGCCTGCCCCAGGCACTGCCACAAAAGTGCTCACAAAAACAAGAGCTGAGAGCCTGGTGAGTGTTATTTCAACTAAAGTACAGAGAGGCCCAAATCAGCCAGCAGAAGTTGCTGGGAAGCTCTACTTTCACTCCCTCCGTTCTCTGCTCTTCTGCAGGGGCTCCCAAAAAGCTTCTCCAGTGCTTGCAGTCATTGTGGGGCCATACCCACCTCCTCACTTATCTGGACAAAAAAATTGTGTCCTGCTCTCTTCTATTGGAAAGGTTTGTATTTCAGTTCTCCTTACCATACTGATTATAAAATCTAACCTTTGACTTCTGTGATGTGTAAATAAAAAACACCCCCACATTTAAAAATCTGGAAGGACTGTGGCAGAGGAGGAGAAATAATCAGGAAAGCCTGTGTATTAATGCTGAGATAATGTTTAAAGTAAACAGGAATCGGGGCCTATTTGTGGTACATCCTGTACAACAGAAGAGATGAAAAGATGATATATTACCACCAAGACCTTATAGTATAAATGTGCAAGTTCTAATAAAACCTTCTGCATTTCAGAGGCAAAGAAATTGTCTAAATCTTGAGAGAGGCAAGTCACCACTGACGGCTGCAGACAGAAGTGATTGACAAAAGCAGCCAAGTCGCTTCCACCCAAGGACATGAGTTTCAGAAGGAGGTTGCAGAACCCTCAGGAGACTGCCCAGAAAATCAGCACTGCCGTGTCCCTCTGGATTTGGTGCCTGCATTTAATGGCATTGACTTGCCAGGAAAAGAGGGCAATGAGATTAATTAAGGTAAAAATAGAGAAGGGAAAAGGACAACAAGAACTTCTGGTGACAGCCCAGCAGGTGAAGCTGGGCCAGAACGGGTTCGTGCTGTGGCTCTTCTTAGCAGAGTCTGATCTCCAGTGCAGCTGCTGCAGGAGCCCTGTGCCTGGCTGTGCCTGGCTGTCCCCGTCCCCAGCCACCCACCAGCAAGGGCACAGGGCTTTGTCCCTTGCTTCCCCAGGGGTGGGCAGAGGGGCCCAAAGGTCGCAGCCAGGCTGCCGTGTCTGCTGCTGGAGCTGCCACAGGAACAGGGAGAACAGCATAGGGAGAAGACTGTGGAAATGCAGACCTGCCGTATCCTCCAAAAGATGAAACTGTTCCTGTCCCAGGATGACTTCAATGCACAGCATATTCGTAGACATCTGGCTACACCTACCAGTCCCCAGATGAAAACCTCGTCAGGTTGCAATGCCAGCTTTGGGAACAAAGCATCCAGAAAGCCTAGGCAGAGACTTCTAATTGATAACAGGGAAAGCTGAGGGCAGATGCTCACAGTGTAGCATGTCCCTTGCTAATGGAGGTACTGTAGGTCCCTTAACAGGTTGAGTTTCCCCAGATGGATCCCTGTGACGGTACATCCCTGTGCTCCCTGCACACCAGCCTCCCTCAGGCTGTGATAAGGCATTAAGCAGAACTGGGTACCACTGTGAAATAATGATGCAGGACACGCTGCCTCACTCTGGGGTTTGTAATGAATGCCAAACACGCCTCTGTGAGGCTGCTCGTGACTACCCATCCAAATGAGCAGGCTCTTTGTGACAGGTTTTCCTGGTGAGAGTCACAGAGGTGCCGTGGGTTTAAAGATTCACCCGCTCTTTCTCACCCCCCTCCCCCCCACCACCATAAACAGCATGTTTCTCTTCTGACCTCAACTATTAGAGCAACTAGAGATGTTTGTGATTTCTGTGAAACTAAAAGTAAAAGCAACCTTCATACTGGACAAAATCATGAAGGCTTTTTTTTTTCTAAAGTCTTTTCTTTTGGACAAACTCCACTTAAATTTCAGTGAGAGCTTTGCTTTCCATTAAGAATGGAGGGAAAACTGAAAGAAGTTTTGGAGTTGGATCCACATGGTGTAAATACAACTCGAGCACTGGCAACATGTGGGTGGAAGCACTCACAGCCCAGAGCAGGAGCTGAGAAGGGAAGATGGCACTTCTGGTCACTGAGATGCAAGAGCTTCTGTCCCCACCCACACATCACACCACAGCACAAAAGGACACGTAAACATCTCCTCAAGCCATGTTCTTCATCCCAGACAAAAAGCTCACATCTTTGGCTTTGAAGGTCCAAGCACTGGCAATGACACTGGTCACTGCATGTGCAGATGTGCTGCCTGTGTGAGCACGTGTGTGCCATACATGTTGATAAATTATTCCTGCCATCCCTGTGGCTGCAGCACACTAAGCAGCTGTGTGGCAAAAGTAACATCATGCCAAGAAACACTGCTCATCTTCTGCAACAGAGGGCGAGGGCTCTAGGTGTGTGCGATCACGCTCCCGCTCCTCCTCAAGTCACTCACAATTAACCTCACAAGGGCTCTTCCAGCTGCACACTACTGCACCTCAGCCCAGCTAAAAGGGGCTGCAAGAGAAATGCAAATCTGAAGAGGAAACCCATGTGGCCCAGTTTGAGGGCAGAAGAGAGGAGTGTTTTTATCGGTGCTAACCTGCTCACCTTGGCAACCCGCCACCAGAAGAAGGAAACATACTGGTTCTCTCTTCTTTCATGAGAGGTTAAGGACTCGCCTCAGCACAAGGCACTGTACATCTCTGCAGTCACACACTCCTGTAACATCTGCTTTTATGTCCAACTTCACCTGGCTGCTCCTTCAGCATTTACTTTGGGAGGTGGCCCTTGAAAAAGAAGACCCAGCACTAGTCAAATTACGGATTACTGGCATTCATAGAGCTAATCATTGCAAGGAGCTGTATAGACCCTTGACTGAAAGGGATGAAAGTCCTTCAGGATTAGATATGCTGCTTCTCAGCAGCACAGAGCCTGGGGGTGCCTATTCGAGCAGCAAACAGCCAGGCATGGGAGACAACCTCTATTGTCCTGCACTGGCTGAGTGCGGGCAGTGGAGCCTGGCTGGGAGCTGGCAGAGCTCCCAGCTTGAAGGGATGCTGGAAAGAGCCAGTCCTACCACTGGGAGGAGAAAAATCCAGTGCAGGAGGAGTGGAGAATTTCTGTGGAAATCCTGGCACAGACAGAAACTAAAAGGTTGCTAACCAGTAGGATCAAAGAGTGTACCTGGAGGAACACGTTTTGCTGGACCAACAAAGGAAAAGACAACCACTTGCCTGACGAGAGGAGAGGTAGAAGAGAGTCCAGGAGTGTGGAGAGCATCTCTTCCCACAGGGCCATGTAGCCTGATGGCACATAACAGCATTCAACACAGCAGCATTCAACAGGGCTGCATGGACTACCCAAATCAACAGAATCATCAGGAACAACAGTGAACACAGAGGTCTCAGAAACCAAGCAGTGCAGTCCCAGGAAGGCCTTCCCTTGCAAAATAATGATGCATGTTGGTCCCCAAGACTCCTAGCTGGCTGCTATCTCAAGCCCATCAGCTCCCTGTTCTGGTACCAGTGCATCATTTTCACCTTCCAAAATGTCTCCTGCACCAACACACCCACCACCCATTTGTACCTGCAAATCCTGCTTTTTCCAGGCCAGCCACATGAAGCACACAGGACTGTGGATGGGAAGCTGGGGCACAGCTCCAGCACCTTAACTGTACAGTTCCCATATGAGGGAATGTGATAGACTAGCTACTGCCTGAAAGCCCTGCTGATGTGCCTCAGACCTATCCCAAACAATGTTCTTACTCCAGTCCTGACACTTCTATGGCAGCTGGGTTCAACTGAATTTCATAAAGACTCCATGGCAATCTCTGGGTCCATTGGTGAAGCTTCAGCACAGTTTACCTTCTCACACAGAGGAGGATCGAAGTCCCTGTGCTGAGAGGGCAACACGCAGCCACACACAAACCACATAAGGACCAGTGCTGCTCAGTATCTACGTGATGCTCAGGTACTATGCCGAAACTTGGGCAACCCTATGGTCCTAAACACACTTTTAAGGGCTTTGCCACAGTACTGTTTGATGGAGCAAGTACAGAAGCTCGAGAGAAGAAATAGATGGATTAAAAAATCTAAGAGTGGATAGATAGACAGTGAATGTGAACTTCCAAAGGGGATGGTCGCTGGAGCCAGAATGCTGCACTGCTTCTGACAGGGATCCTGAGAAGGCACCAAGTGTGGCTGCTGTGTGGTTACCCTCGTGGGGTCCACAGGGTCCCCACGGCGCTTCTCGCTCACCCTTACAACCCACCACCTGGCCCCACTGTGTCAGCCCAGTGTGCTGTGCTCACTCCTTGGCAGCAGAACAGCCTCTGGATGCTGAAGAGCACACCTGGGCCAGGAGGGAGTGAGGCAATGTTCAGACAGCACACACAATTGATTCTAATTAAACTCATCCTTATGTAAAACCACAGTTAAGGTTATATATGAAAATTACTGAGTCTACCTCACTCCTTGCTTAAAAAAAAATAATCTAAAAACACGTACTGAAAAAAGGGTACCTTCTCCCCCTCCCTACACAAAAAGCCCAGCTGCATACCTTAAAACAACTATCCTATTGCCTTGTTTTTCCATGTTTCTCTTCATTTTCTGTTACAATAAAGCATCTCAATAGCACTACCCCTCTAACTAAAACTGCAGGAAAAGGGTGGGGCTTTATAAGAGAGTTCAAACTGTGTGTTATTTGTGTAACCCTTTGAGATGGCAGTCAGATCCTCAGCTGGAGTAAATGTGAGAGCTGGGCTGAAGCTAAGACAACTTGGGGACTCTGCACCAGGGGAAGACTTTGCCCCCCAAGCCCATCAGTGCAGGATGCTCAAGGATGCCCTGCTGATAGCACGCTGCAATGAGCAGCCACTTGGCATTGCTGCAAGCCTTGCACGGCGTGTGCTGGAGCTCACACCAACTTAGGGGAAAAACCAAACCCTTTAGGATCCTGCTCCTGCGGTGCCTGAGACTGCCATGGATCCAGTGCTAGTCTGCATGATGTACCTGGGGCTCATAATTTGTCATGTGAGGTCTAAGGAGTTACAAAACCTAATGCTTTCTGTGTCTCAGGTGCTGCATGTAATAGGAAGCTGGGCAAAGACTGTTACTCGGAGATCCAGCTGTGAGGGCAGTACAGCCCACATGGCCCAGACTGGAGCAAGTGCCATTTGGAGTTTTTGCTCTCAGCTGCGCCCCTGTTTCACAGGAAGATGAAGCAGCACGAGGAACTGCCTTGCCATTTGGACTACAGCCTTTCATCACCACAGAAAGCTGTGGGCCTTTGCCATGGGCCACATGGTGCCTCTGCAGCCCCCTCTCCATCAGCAGAGCGTGGAGAGGAGCATCAGCGCACAGACAGCCCCAGCCCATCAGCCACAGAGGCTGTTGTGCAACACAGAGCAGAAAGCTTGTCCTGTTCCTTCCACATGATCAGCTTATGGCCACTGCTGAAATCCCATACGTGGCTGCCTATCTCAGCCTGCAAGGCTGCAAGCAGATGGCTGGGCTGTATCCCAGCCCCTTCTCCCCTTGGAACAGGTGGGCTCAAAGCATCCCACAGCAGAGAGTTCCCTTGAGTGGTTCTGCACAGAGCTCACTAATTTCTTCTCCAAGTTTGTGTGCACATCCTTGCAATTTCATCACGCAAAGTGTATGTTGATTTAACGGACAGGGTGAGTAGAAAGGAAGGAATGGAAGAGTTTTCGCAATGATCTTAGATATTTCACTTGAAACCCATTAGTTTGCAGGCTAGATAATCCCAGGTATAAACTTTGTGTATCTCTTGACTCAGTCTTCTTTACCAGGACCTTTTCACTTTCAGCCTGAGGGCTGACAGGGAAAGGCACAAAGTAATGTTTCACATGGGCTTCTAAACCAAATAATCTGGAAACTATTACAGTAATCGGAAACTGGCTTATTGGGTTTCTACTGGTGCCTATGAACAGGCTTAAAGAACTGTTGGGGTGATACCCTATGGTTCTTGCGAGACAACACGTTTCAACAGCTAACACGAATGCAGAAATACAGGGACGATCACCTCTGTGCTGCTCCTGCGGCATTGCCAGCAAGTGATCTCAAGGCAGATATCGGCCCTTAGAAACCTTTGTCATGTGAGACCCCAGGACACAGAAGCAAATAGAAGCAGAGAGAATTGGGAAGAGAGCTCTTGCGAAATGAATTGCACAAAAATAAGACTTTACAACCCAGCTGCTGCCTAAGAATGAACTCCGCACCTTGCTAGTCTTCTCTTGACTTGTAAGGTTAAGAGCTTTCCTGGAAAAACATCCAGGGGGCATAAATACTGATAATATGTGACTTGGGGATCCAAGTTGCTTTAAGTGCTTTTGCAGGCAGAGGAAGTGCGCAGCATGAGAATGAGCAGCCTCCAGTAAAGGACTAAGTGAAAGGGGAGTTCAATTACGACTAACCAGACCCAAGCACTAAAATGTCACCCTCACTACATTAAAACTCTGTTCTCTTCCACAGTGGAGACCGTTAAACAAGCTCAAGCTGTACCAGAGACTCACAACCTCCATGAGAACACTGACACTTCTTGGTGCAGAGAGGCATTCTCAGCTTTTCCTACAGCTAACTGTGAGCCCTAGCTAGTCAGTCAAACTGTGTGCATCCTCTTGTCACCCATCCACTGGGGTCATTTTCTGCCAAGGACATGCTTGTGCACATTAATTGCAAAGAGAGTTTTAAACGTGAGGCGAGGGACTTGCAGACCTAATTTTGGAGATGAGGACAAGCTCAGGGACTGGAACAGTAAAGGAGAGCAGGGCTGCAGGGAGCTGGCTGGGGCAGCCAGAGGACGTCTCCAATGCAGACAGGCTCCAGACCCGTGCCCTGCTCAGACCATCCACACTAACCTAGTCCATGAGCACAGGATCCCATGAAAAAACTGCATCTGCCTGGGTTTCTCTTGGCACATCCCACAGGTGTCCCTGCAGGGATGCAATTGTTCTTTTCTAACGAATTCTCTCACTGGGGGGAAAAATTATCTCTCCTTCAGGACAGGTGGCAAGGTAGCACGAGGCAAAGAGCACCATTGGAACTGGGCACCTTTCTTCCCTGTCACGCTGATGTCTTCTGGTGTGACTTAAAGCAAAGCAACCCCCCCAGCTCTGTCAGAGGCAGCCAGGAGCCCCATGCTGGTAAAGGAAGCCTGCAGAGCTGAGCTAAAACCAGGCAACCAGGTGAGGGTCTGATTGACTCTGCAGCCTCTTCCACAGTGAAGCAGAGAGTGGTGGGGTCAGCAGCAGCACTCCCTGAAGCTGCAGCACATCTCCCTACTCTTCCTCGTGACTCTTAGGAACGATTCACAATACAAACTGCAGACACCTGAGGAACTACAGCCTGTTCCAGCATCATGGCTCAATTTTTCAGTGTTTGAGGCGCAGAGGACTTCTGCACAGAAGATCTGAGATGCGAACATTGCAGCCAGGTACGTGCTGGTGTTCACATGTGCTCCTACTGTGCACAAACCCTGTACCTGGGCGCACACCTCCTGCATGGCACACACATGGAGGAGGCATGAACGCACCCGGCCAGATAACACGAGATTGTTTGTATTCATTTACTGTAACATTTTGTCCTTGGGACTGAAATTCATCTCACCTATTTTTAGACATGTCCAATGTAGATGACTGCATCTATGCTAGTTAACTCCTTTTACAGTCACAGTGCTGCTCAGCCTCAGCTCCTCTCGCACTGTGCAGGCAGGTCACATACACTGTGCTCTGCAGGGGCCTGTTTCTCTCCACAAAGGGAGGCTGGCTCAGATCTAGCTATATGCCACAAATCTCACCATAGTCATCATTAGGTACTTCTAAAGTCTTCTCATCCAAGCTCTCCTCTCCATGGCTTTGCCATGTCAGCCTTGCATGATGCTTTTTTCCACTGCCTGCAACTTTTCGCATGGCTTTTCCCTCCACTTTCTCCTGATCGGCTTTTGCACTCCGTTCCTCCCAAACTTCCCACTCTGCCTCTACCCACAGCACTCACCTCTCCTTCCACTCTGCCCCTGCCATTGCCCAGAAGTTCCACCAACCTCTTCACAGGACACAGCTCTTCCACCTCTGCACCCCACCTTGGGGCACCCGCTCACTTCCCCTCACCCACATCCAGTCACCACTGTGCCCCCACACCTGGGTGGTGCTGTCCCCACACCTCCACCGGGTTAGTCCCCATGTCCCCCAATGCACCACCCCGACCCCAGACCCAGGCAGGCTCACCCCACACAGCTGCATGCCGCCATCCCGGCTCTGCCCGGCCTCCTCTGGGAGCTGCTTTGCTCTGCGCCGAGTGGGAAGCCGCAGGGACGTGTACAATTTACACGTGTCTAGAGCAGATTCCCAGATGGCTTCGCAGCTTCCCTTGTATTCTCTTTAGTCTTCCTGACCTCCGTGGTCATTTCCCTTTTCCACCTGCCTTTCCCCTTCCTGCCCGTCTTATCTCTCTCTCCTGGCCCTGCTCTCCCACGCCGGGCCGCTCCCACAGCCGCCCCATCCCGCTCCCCGCAGGCACCGCCCGTGCAGCCCCTTGCCCCCAGCACTCACTGCATCGCCTCCACTTTGCAGCTGGAACCGGCCTTTGCCCGGCTGCACCGTGAGTGTCGCAAGCGGAGGACAGCTGGAAAGACAATCAGCGAAAAGCTGGGGAGCGTCCGCAGCTAAACTTGACAAAATCCTGGAGAAAATACAGTCAGAAAGGAATCGTGCTCCAGTTCCAGTTGGAGCATGTGACAGGATTGAAAACCCTTTGTATGCCTCTGTGAGAACAAATAAAGGGGGGAAAAAAAAAGGAAATGGTGACATGATGGGAGAGTGGAGAGGCAAAATGTGGGACTAAGGGGAGGAAAGAGAAAAAGAAGAACAGAAAACAGGAAAAACCAGGTAGATTCTTACAGGCATTTTACACACTTTTTTTAAAGTTGTATTTCCTTTGAATTATCTGTACTGGAGATATTTTCAACCCAGCTCCACTTCCCTTGAAAGATTAATTTGGCATGCATTCAATTCTCGGGTGAGCTTGCAAAACATGAAAGAAGCTGTAAGTGTCACTAAAATATAGGATCAGCCTCAAATTTGAGCTCAACAGTTATACATCTTCCTCCTTGATAGCAAAATAGTGTCTTCTCTTATCCTCTCCCTCACTCCTCACCTACCCTGACCTTTCCATGCCCAACTCCAATAAAAGCAAGTTTATTTTTCTTCCAAATGGCATGGTAGGCATTTCGAAATTACGTAGGGTCCCGATCAAGTTAAGAGATTAACTCATCTGGAATCTGATCCAAGGACACCAAGGGAAAGATTTCTGCTTCGTCCCTGGGTGCACATGATGTACATCATCAAAAAGAAATGCTCTGTTTGCTTACAGACACAGCAGTGGTAGACTTAAGTCCTCTTGGTATGAACAATCACCCTGACCTAGGAAGAGAAACTCAAGTAATTTCAAAATTGTTGACTGAACTTTCACAGAATGTACTCAAACCACTTTTTCCATTGATCTGGTTACTCAAACAGCTCCTCAGCCTACTTCCTGTTCTGTTGGAGAGCTCAGCAGCCCTGCTAAGAAACAGAGGGAAAAAAAAAAACCAAACACAAAAACTAAAATCTAACTTTATTTTGAGGTCATCAGAAATATCTCTGGTGGATGGTTCCTATTTCTGCTCCAAAAATGTATTTATAACTTCACTGACAACGGAGGGCACAGCGATCTGACCTGTCCTGCTCCCTGAGATGCCGGTTCAGCACAGTCGGTGAGCTGAGCCCGTGCACCACTGACAACACAGTCCTCAGCTCTGAGCACAAGAAACCTGCTGCAGGAAGAGAGGGGAAACTTGGTCTTTGTGTCACATTTTGTTGCTGGTCTGTCCTTGCTGTGATTTCAGATCCCCTGAAGGAGCCTTCTGGGAGGGGGGTTTTGCAATGCGGGCAGCTCTCCATGGTCTAGCCATTTATATAAACAATGCACTAATCCAGCCCATCTATGTTTCTTGTTATTCTTACTCTGGATCAAATTTATCCCTCCTGCAAGCCCACCAGAACCAAGAGAGCTACAACAGATTAGATTTGGCCCAAACTCATTCCAGTTTGCAACTAAAATGAAGTGACATTATGGAGTGTTGATTCTCCCCCATAAAGATGAGAGGGAAGAGTAGTACAAGGAGTTAGTGAGCAGTTTTTGCTGGCCCTGGTTCCTGCAGTAGCAAAAGAAGGCAGCAAGGGACCAGCAGACAGCAGCAAATAAACTCTTTCCAGCAAGATCAGCTGGAGCTGCCACTGCAAAATCAGCCACTGAAGCTACACCTGGAGTCTCCCTTCCTTTTCCAAAAACCACAGGATATTTTTGTGATTACTGGTGAAATCTGTGGCTTATCATTACCCAATATGAAAATTAATGTCTCTTAGGGGTTTAAAGGGATTAGTAGGTATTTTCCAAAGTATTCTATCTTTGGAGATTTTATTCCCCGAAGTTCTTACGCGAACTGTGCTGCTTTAGAGACGTTAAGTGCCATCACATTGTTAGTGTTCCCTGCGCCAAAGCTTGTTTCTCAAATCCCCACTCGCTTCAATAAACACTGACACCAAGTAATAACATTCAGTAGGTGTGTTGCAATGTTACAGCTGGCTACGCTGTCTAAACTGACTTGCAATTTAATTCCCAAGCAAGTAACTTAAATTGTACAGTATATGGAAAATGTTGCTGTTATGCAAACCTCTGTTTTCTGACAATAGCCAGTAAAGTCACTTTCCTCCCTTAATTTTATATCCTGGAAATACTCTAATTCTGCTTGTTACGCCATCAGTAGTTCTAGCCGGTTTTCCAAAGGCAGCTGCTCTCCAGAAGACCATCTGAACCTTGTATGCAACCTTCAAATCTGCACTCCTAGTGCTATTTCACTGAAGTCAACACTGCACAAGGAGCACCCCAGAACAGCGCTCAGCCCACCAGCTGGAATGGGGCACACCCAATGTCCACGCCCTTTGAAGGACGTGCTAAAGAGAAGAATATGCTTGTCTTCTTCCCCGGGCAGAGCAAAGACACACGCCTATATAGCAGCTGGAAAGGAGAAAAGTGAACACTGCAGCATCTTAATTCATGAGGCAAACTGGGAGAACATGTCAGCATATCTGATGAAAGTAAACTGAAATCCAGATACCCTTAGAGCTGCCTGAGAACATCTGGCACCACTTCATGCAGCACTTCTGCACCATTCAATGACAAGGTGATTTGGGACGGTTCAACAATCCTGCTTGTTATTTTCTGAGCCCTACCGGACCTTAAGATTCCTTGTTGAAAGATGTGTACAACCTTCCACAGATTGTTACCCAAATGCAGCTGTTTAGTTGGAAAATTACTGCCTTCCCACTTTAAGATTAACATAACCAAAGCTGTTCTTCCATCTCTTGGTAGCTGTTTGTGTCAAGGATCTGTGAATCACCTGCAGAAAAAGTGGTTCGTTTTCAAAATGTGTTTTATATAAACTCTCGACAGGGAAGCAGTGTGAGTCTTCTTGTGCAGTTTGTATGGTCCTTGCTCTTCAATGCCCGCCTGCATCTCTATCTACAACCCTACCTCTTCAGACACGAGAGGACTTTGAATTTTGGTAGGGATGCAACAGTTGAATGCCACCTGCTCTCCCAGGCCTCATGACAGGCGTGCAAACAGGAAGGCAGATTTTGCTTTAGTTGTGTATGGGCTTTTTGTTTCAGCTGGGGCGGGGAGGGAGAGCTGGCGTTCTCTGATTGTTACAGGAAAACCGAGTCAGCTTACATGCTCTGCCCTTCTGGCCTTTCTTTCCATTCAGCCCCAACTCTTGACCAAGAGAAGCAGCTATTTCAACAGTTTGTTTGCCCTCTCCTGCAGTTTTAGCGTGAGCTCTGCCTTGTTCTCACAGACCCCAGCTCTTGCAGTCAGGTGGCTGAGACTCAGACCTTTCATTTTAAAAAAGAAAGTACATTTCTAGACTTCTGGCTTGCAGAGAACAGACTGAAAAACTGTCCCGAGTGTGAGCTAAAGGCATCGAAACTAGGAAAACAATCAAACCCTGCACTTCCAAAAAAACTCTGAAACATTTGGTGGTTTTTAAGGCAATCCTCATTGTTTCTGGGAGAGCTTGAGTTGGCAGTGTTTGAACAGTAAATGCATGGCTGAAGGAACTGCATAGCTGACACACACACTCTGGCCTTGATCCCTCATCCTGCTGCAGGCCCTCATCCCTGCCCTCCCCACTGCTGGGGGACCCACAGCCACCACAGAAAGCAGCAGAGCCATCCCAGCTCCCACTGCTGCCAGGAGAGCAGGGAGGACAACCCACTCTGATGCTCAGCCGCTGCCAACCCCTCACCCCCACAAACTTCTATGATAAAAACATCCATCTCCTGTCCACACCATGAGATCCATCCTTCAGTAACGTTAAAACTACAGCAGGCCAGAAAAATGCTTCCAAACCTGCCTATTCCAGGTAAAACCCAGGATCTCCACACGAATAAAAAAGGTTTTTCCTATGGCCCCTGTCCAAAAGAGGCTGCTGTTAAAAAGGTTGCTGTCCCACAAAGCAGTATCTTTTTCCTCCCTCTTTTGTGCTGGAGAGGAAAGGACCTCAGGAGACAGTCAAGGTAAATCTCAGCAAAGGAGGCTCCACTCCAGTCAACAAGGGATGGACTTCAGCTGAGGAAATGGCACAATGTGTCTCAGTCAGGCAGAAAACACAGTGGGGAACAGTAAACTCAGCTATGCCTCATCGTACTGCAAACGCACGTGTTCCTTCCCCTCTGCCCAGGGAAACTCTGCAGCACGTTTTGGCTACAACAAAATAATTACTAGCTGTTTGCTCATTTTCCTTTAATGAATCAGCTGAATGAGACCAGTGTGAGTGCCGGGGGAGTGAAAGTCTGTCATTCAGCTGTCTGCAAGCTCCAGCTTCTCTGAAGATTTCTAGATCAGATTTCAGGGCCTCAGGAGTTTGGGTTATTTTTCTAAATGAGGTTCGACGTTGCATCTTCCGGAGAAGATGCCAGTTATCTACAAAACCTACAGCTCTTATTCATTTGATACCACAGGTTTCAGTCTGAATCACAGCAATGTGTGGTTGACCTCAGATTAAACTAAAGTACTTACTCCACGGCATTGGACCTTAAGGTTGGTCAGCACAGGAGCTGGACAGTTTTTACAGCATCAGAGCTTAACTCTAAAACAAGGGGAGAGGAGATGTTCAGGTTGGGCTGAACGCAGCTAAAATCATGGGGCTGTGAAAAGAAAACTCTGAAACGTCTCGTGTGGAGCCAAAGCATAAGGAGGTGTTTTATTTCAGGTTATGTAAGTCCTAAAAAACCCATTTCTCTTATTTTAGTGTGTTTTAGCGGTGAGGTCAACTTTTAAGTGAAAAATGCCATTTTGAATCAAATCTACATTTCAAATGCTTGCAAAACATAAACAAACCATTCCCAAAATGAAACAGTTCATTCTGAAAGTGTCAGAATGACACTCATTGCTATTTTTAACATACCTCCCTCTTCCCCCACCTCTGTATTTTTTTCTAGGCCAGAACTATTCAGAAAATGTGTTTGAATTTGTGAATCATTTTGACTTCCCCTCTCCCTTGACATTTGCTGGAAAATCTGTTCTCTGCCAAAAAACTGTTCTTCCAGATCCAACCAGCTCCTACAATGTCCTGCCCTGCCAAGGTTTGTCTGGATGGGTCTGAGAGTCTGGTTGCCTTGGGGACATTGCATGGATGATCCACAGGGAAGAGCGGGCCAGGAGGGCAAACCTCAGCATCCCTCCGGGCAGCGATGGGCTCTGTGGTACAGAGCAGCACAACTCTCCACCGTGGCAGCCCTGGGCTCTGACAGAGGCCACCATGTGGAGAGAGTTCCTCATCAGGATGTGGCTTCCAGATATGAGGGGAGTGCTTCGAGGTTTGGTTCGCTTGGAAAAATCTTGCATTGTAAGCCAGGCCCCTGAAGGTTAAAGGGGTGTACCATGAGTGCCTGGAGATGTCTCATATCAAGGTTACAAAAATTTTGGCTCTGGACTCAATCAAAACATGACAGTTTCAAGGCTTGTAGTGCAATATAGAGGCTTGACTCTTCGCAGCCTGGCAATTCATAGAACAATTTATGACTTTGCAGTGCAAGTGTAAATGTTACTGCTCTCATTTGTGTTTTGCTCCTACCCTGAAACTTTTAGCAAGTGGAAAATTTGGATCTTTTTCAGTCCTCACATCCAACCCATCTGTAAGTCTTACAGATTTTTTCAGGATAACATCCCTAACAGAGTCTTTCCAGTTTACCCACCTGACTAAAATTCACCTTCAGGACTCATCACCTCATATCCCAATTCACATCGCAATAGCTTTTGCTCTGCAGGCTTGCTCTGCAAAGATCCACCAAACCCATTGCTGAAAGACTGCTTTTCAATCTGCCATTTGGCCCCTCTGTGGCTCCCTCAGCCTCTCTACCTTGACTTCTCCTGAAATGCAAGTCTAAGCTACTTGGCTTTTCTTTCAAGACTGTGCTTTATTCTATTCCTATCACTTCTTATTTCAGTGCTGAAAGGTCAACTCCTGCGTACGCTCAAGCATGAGATCAGCCTATATTAAACAGGTTTCTCTGAGCTTTCTCCCTTCTGGGAAGGGTTCCCATCCACAAGAACAAACCTGGGATCTGGAACTGCCTTTTGAGCTTCCCAAAAGCTCCAAAACCAAACACCAGAGCTGGTCAGGATGTGCAATACAGGAACAGACAATAGCAGACAAGGTGGCATCATGCTACCTCTGCATTTGTCTCTCATTACCAGCTTAACACCTGGTCAACGTTACGGTCGCTTGTGACCACCTGGACTTCTATGCTGCTTTCCTTGGCTCAAAAAAGCTGTTCCAGCTACACATGGTAACAAGAGAAAACAGAGACCTGAGGAGAGAGGCCAAGTCTTTTCTCCTTGAGATGAGACGTGGATGAGGGGCTGCTAATGGAGAATCTGAGCTACAGTCCTGGCTTCAGACCATTTGTTTTAACCTGCTGTGAAAGGTGGATTCAACAAGGGATGGATGATGTCAGTTGCTCCTTCCTCCGAGGGAGAGTCTGGTTCAGTTTGGAGCTGCTTTTCCAAAAGCTCATCTTTGTATGAGCTTTATGCAATTTTTTTTTTTCAGTGATGGTACATCTTGCTCAAAAACTGTGACACGCACTGTTTGTATGTGAAGGTGGGAATGTGACATCTAACAAGGCAATTCTGTTCACTTCACAAAAAGATCAGGGTTAGTTCCCACTCTGCTAAAAGTACGGAAGGGAAACACAGGATTTGTCAAGCAGAGAGATAAACTGAATTGAGAACATTTTATACACAAATTCCTAGGAGAAGGCTAAAACAAGGGAGCTGGGAGAGTACACACGTCAAGGCTTTTTCAAACAATTCTTTTTCAGGTATTCTTTTAAAATACAACAGTAATTCAGGGGGCTACAGATAAGACACGGTTCTAAAATCTCTTTCCTTTGTTTTCTTTCTGGCCGCCCTGGTCTCCACCCAAGTAAGACATTCCTACCACGGAACCCCAGGGTGAAGGGTTGTCAGCTCTAAATAAATAGGGCTCTGAGGAGAGAGAGAATAATTAACATGCTCTTTATGAAGCTGCTTGGCAATTGCTCTTCCAAGCACCTCCTACTCCTGTGACCACATGCCTTGCTTTCAAGGTGTATCTATTAATGGTAGCCCAAGACTGCTTGGGGTTGCTGCCCAGGGGTGAAGCTCTGTGCCAGTCCCTGGCAAGAGCAGAACAAGATACTGGAACTCTGAGGCCAGAGTGGCGATGCCCATCTCTTCTCTTCCTGCTGCCATGACAGGCACATGCCTGGCACATACCTGGGCTGCACACACCTGCTGCTATCCCACACTCCATCTGAGACAGCACCCAGAGGTGGGAATACCACCCTGGTGCCTTCCAGGATCACTTTGTATGAGTACCGAGGGCGGCATGAGGTACGAGGCGATGCTGAACTGGCCTCAATGGAGCTAAGCTGATGCTATGCAGGCATGGATGAAAAAAAGGAATTTGGCTCCATTTCAGAGTTCAAAGAAATATTTGAGCCTATGGGCACTGATTCAGGCTCATCTCTAATTATATCCGAAGCTCAGCCTTTTAAACTTGTTCTTTAGTCCTCAGTAAGGGTCACTTTGCAGTTGTTATTTGAGTTTCTTGCCAATCTGTTGTTGGATTTTCCACTTGACATTATTAAGGGATTAAGTTGTTTGTCTCATCATCTTTTATCTGTCCTGTTGAGTTTCCTAAAAACAGACTTTAGCCAGACCAGAGAAGATACGAGTGAAAAAAACCCCAACACTTTAAAGATATAATCATGGTTCGGGATTTGCTGTTATTATTGTTTAAATTTATTACTTTGGATATGTAAACTTTGCTGACTCCTTTAATCTGGAATGTATTAAAGAAAGCACTAGGCATTACAATATGTCATTGGATTATACTGTCCTGATTCAGCTACAGCTGTAGAAGAAATATATAACAGGAGATCCTGCAGAGTTATAGATTTTAGACTTAGCTCATCAATTGCCATAGAGAAGAAGACAAAAACAAATGTAGCTGAGCTTGGAAAGAATGTTGCTAAAATTGGAGAAACATTTAATGTGAGAAGCCTAGGGGTGCAATAACTTTGCCTGTAATTTAACAAAACCCACCCACATAAAACATACCAAAAGAGATTATAGATTGGACTCTCTGATCTGCAGTCTGCCAAAAAAGCAAACCTGACTTTTTTCCTTTTCCTACAGATGCAGGTTTAAATGGTCCCTGCAGAGTGTTAAATACATATTACCCATAATAGCAACCATACTACGTTTGGACACGTTGCTAATTCTCCCCCCAGCTGTTCTGTACCTTGCTTGCAGTGGGAGGATGCCCCTGGATATCCAGCGGGGCTTGTGGCAGCCAGCAGAGCAATTCCTATGGTCCACATGGTGAGAAAGAGCCTGCTCACCTCCCCCTCACTCCCACCCCTCCTTGGCGTCCTGGTCTCCTCTCTTTTGAGGGGTACACGTGGGCTTGTACTTAAGAGCCCATTTACCGCAAATGTCTTGAACGTATTTAGCTCAATGGAATAAAAGCTATTCCTACACCTTCCCAAAACGCCTTCTCAAAGTACATCTGCAAAGAACAAGGCTCAGTGGTGATCTGAAGGCCAGCCTTGGCTCCTGCCCTTTCCCCGAGCGGCAGGGATTGGAGATTGTTCATCAAGAAATGAGAGAAAACCACCCAACCCTAAAATACACTTTCCAAAAAGCCACCCTGCAGATCTTTCCATTTATAAACCTCCTGTCCCCAAAGGCTCCGAAGCAATGTACCTACCAACAGGCAAATCCCCCTGCAGGGACTGCGTCTCTGGTTCATTAATTCAGTTTAATACTGGATTTACCACAAGATGTAACTGGAGACGTGCAGGGGTGAGCAAGGCGAAAAATGATCAAGGACCAAACTGCAGCATGCTCCTGCTGGCTTCAGCGGAGCTACAACAGCTTTTATCAGCATTTTATCTGACCCTAACAAAAGGAACGAATTGTTTAGCAAAGGAAGAGGGTTCTTTGATTCTATCTTGCTGCAGATGAATTGCCCAAGCAAGGGCAAAGGGACAGGAAGCGAAGGGGGAGGAGAAGGAGGTGATGCTGAAGGTAGGTGCTGCCATTGCTTAGCCCTTGCTAAACAGCCCCTTCTGCAAACACTGATGGGGTGGGAGGAGAGAGCTGTGCCTGCTCCCTGCCATAGCCATTCTCTGAGATGTTGTGCTGGTTATTCCTGATGTTGGTATAGTGGTCTTCATTCTGGCTGAAGGGCGTTTTGTGACAGTGAAGACTGGAGACCTCCCTCTGCTTCACACAGTCCAGGAACCCTATTGTCCAAGACCCCAAGTACAAGACTTAAAGCCCAGCAGTCAAGGAAGAAGCCCTGAGCAAAACTTGCATCAGTTCAAAGAGGTCCACATCACAGCAACTGCAGGTGCCAACCTTTCTGCAAATCAAATGTTTGAAGCAAACAAAGAGACAACCTGACTCTGTCCTTAGAATCAAACTCACTAAAATGTCTGTCAGCATATCCCCCCAGAGTCCATACATGTCTTTCACAGAGACAAGGGATGCTTTACTATTACTTAAAACCACAACAGTGCTGAATGCTAATGAAGTTCCTGTTGTGTAGCACTGATCAGATAATGCACTGTACTGCTTATAAGAAGAAGTTGTAAGTGTTAAACACTTGTTGTTTTACACCCTAACTCTCCTTCCAAAAGCAATCCTTGTGTTTTGACCAGTAGTAAATCTTATATCTGAAAGGAACAATTTAATTCCTTCTATTGGGCTGTCTCTTTTCCCATGTCATTAATGAAAAGAATGTTCTTTACTATAAAAAAAGATTATTTCTTTTTATGGCCGAAATGTTGAAATAAATATCTTGAAAAGGCTAATATGGGTCTTAACACTGTGCAGTAGCTTTAGACTCCAATACTGCCCATCTCTGAGAAACTGAAGGCAGAAGCCACCAGCACTCAGTAAACACAATCCATGGCTGGCAGTGGCAGTGAGGATCTCCACAGGCATGCAGCCTTGACAGCAGCTCTGTGTGCTCAACTGCCCCAGTGGCTGGGAAAGAAGAAGCTGCAGTTTACGTTTTCCAAAAGCTTCCACCAGTTCTGAGTGCATCCACAGTACGTACACCAAGACTGAAACTTGCAGCTGGAGACCCTGAGCTTCTGAACAGACTCACACCAACTCACACTGAAAGGCACTGCTGGATTATCCTCTCTGTTATAAAGCAAATCACATTTTGCTGCCTAAACACTGATTTAAAAGCCAAATCAGAGGCACTTACTTTTAAGTCTGGTAGAGCTCAGATCGGGGCAGTTTCCTTTGTGCAGGCTATGCATGACCTGACTTTTTATCTATACGAATAAGAATGAAATTCCAATGAATTTTATTGCAGACATTCATGAGTACTTTAGAAACAGATTACTCTGTTTTAAGCACACTCTTGGTCTAGTCCTCAAGATCCCATCAGAGTCAACAGAGAAGAAAGGTACCTAAGAAGAAGGTTTATCCGGAGGAGACATCCAACAGGCTAAGCAAGATGGATGCCATAAAAGAGCCATTTCAAGTGACCCAGCAAGTGTAGGAGCTCACATTCCCCAAAAAGTCACATTTGAGAATAGGGATTAGGCTGCAGAGTTATTCAGTGATTTGAAAATGTTAACATTTAGTTTTCACTGTCTGTTAAGTATTAACATATCTTTCTTAGAAAGCTTGGATGGGCTTCATTGGAAGAAAGCAGGTCAAATTTACTGCACAAATTTACCTACTGGTATAAACAACATAATCTCTAACCATTACAGAAGACTAATCTTAGCTGAAGCAGCATTTAACATCATACATAGATGCCATTATTTCTCTAGTGAGCTAGAACAGAGTTACATGGAAAGAAAACATTAGCTCAGCAGTGGCTTTCAGCCATCGCATGGCACGCGAGAGCTCAGTGCTGCGCTAATATTTTCTTCACATGCAAATCTGTCCTAACACATTATAGAAACAATATGGAAAACATGAGACAGGTGCTGACTACAGTTTGGGTTTTGTCATTGAAAGCCTCAAAAGGTAAAGACAAAACTCTAAAGTTTCCACTGCCCCATGAAATTCACTCTGTGGACATTCAGTTTAACACCCTAAGAGTCCAACCAGCCAAGCTCCTGACACCCTGCAATTCCCAACAGAAGAGGAGGAAATCTCACTGTTTCAGAGCTGGGACCCTAAGAACGATGGGCCTAATGTTTGTTCTTCCTGCACCTTAGAAATGCCTTTTTTTTTTTTTTAAACAACTCTTTATGAATGCTTTCAATGTGAAATTGTTTGAGAAACAAAATATGCAAGAGACAGCAGCTGTGTTAGCAAGTAAGTCCCCCAATGAAAAGGATCTGCTATGTGCCATGTAATTCCTGCGCTGTCAATCATGGAGAAATGTGCACAGAGAAGAAACCCTTCCCAATGAGCTTAAAAATGCTGATGGAAACAGACTTGAAGTAGCACCATATGTCTCTCATTGGGTTATAGCTGCATCTTCACTTAGACTCTGTGGGTGGGAGCCCATAGGAAAGCTGCTTATTCCCTGAGAGGGCCACGTGAGAAGGCAGAAGATAAGCTACTGAATAGAGAGTGATGCTTTGTGAACTCCATGGAGTGCACAGCCTCCATCCACAGAGAGTCTGAAGATCTGCCTGGTCTGCTGAGCACCAGAGACAGCAGAGTCAGCTCATCCCAGCAGACAAAATACGCCATACTGTTCTCAGAGTGGGAACACAGAGGTGTCCACCTCATCCTCCTCTTTATCCTAGTGTTCCCACAGGGCTGAAGGAGACTCCATCCTTTGGCAGCATACCAAGTGTGCTAAGCACCTTCCTGGGTCAATGATGCACATTACTAGAGGAACAATTGCTCTTCTGAGCAAGCCAGCAGGGCCCTAATGTGCTAGACATTATATTGATACTAAATCAGTGATACCACTCACAAGCTCATAAGCTTAGGAGCTTTCAAGACAAACACAGTGGGAGGAAGGAGTAAAACACATAAACACAGTCAGCATAAAGATATACATTCATGGGGCTTGCATGCATCACCATGTGGTCATGGTTTCTGTTACACGGAGACTTCCCGATCACAGTGACAGCTAGGAATGGGAATGAAAGCATATTTAATTTGATTGATTTTTATAGGAACAAATCAGGAGTGCTGTTGTCAGTTTATGCCTTGGAATATCTCAAGGAGAAATCAGTAAGGGTCCCACAGGCCCTTGGCTGACACTAACCCTTTATAAACTTGGCTCCTTTCAGAACCGTGTTACAACAGCTGTGAGTCAAACATATAAACCAATTAAAAAATCACCTGTCAGCAACAATGTCATTAGTTTTTTCCAAAAGTTCTTGTCCTTTTGCACAGCTTAATGGAAGTCTCTGAGCAAGCTGCTCTGCCTGCTGAAAGAAGTAGTCATTTCACAATGTACCAAGTCACTTGATTTACTATTCTGCTGTACATCCTTGTGTTTCCACGGCAGCTGTGGGAAAGCCAGGAAGAGGAACACTGCAGTGTCTTGCACTGTTTTTCCAGGAAGGCTTTTTTTCCCCCTTGACATGTCATTTTTCTACAGTACGTGCTTGCACAATTTCTGCCTTTCCCCCCACTTGTCTGTCGCTTTGTCTCTAGTTGCCGAGGAGTTGACAAACTAGGGAATTTAGGTCAATGACAACGACTCACTAATGACAAGCATTGGAATATCTTCCACTTAAAGGGCATGCCAGTTTCCAAGACTGGGACAAATCTCCTGCTGCTCAGTACACCCTGGTTAGCAGCTTTCCTTTGGGAAGAGCCAACAGAGTTCCCCAGGAACAGCAAAACTAACACACTGGTATTTTTCCACTCAAGAAGTCAAAGGGAGTCACAGCAAGAATGTGTCTTATTTTGGGTGGGAAATCCCTTCAGGAGTTGGCCTGCCATCTCAGGCTACCTGTACCCTGGGACAAGGAGACCTTCTCACTCCCCTACAAACCCAACCTGTGCAATCAGCCGTGGAGGAGAGAAATCCTCCCTCAGTATGAGACACACTGTGACAGAGACAGGCACCTTCCAACAGCCACTGTATCCTCCTGCCTTGGGTGGCAGGTGAGCAGAGGTACCCACTCCCTCCCCAGATTGCCTGTGTTGATGTCACAGGGGGTGTGCAGGAAGTGCTGCCCCATGGCATTCCCAAACCACAGTGCCCCCATCCCAGCATGGCACCTGGACAGCCAATCCCTCCCACGAGAAGTGTAAGCGCTCCAGTGCCTTTGAAACCTTGCAAGCATCAATAAACAAGCCTGGGGTTTCTCCAGCAGCAGCCCACAGCCCAGGGAGAGCCACAGCTGCAAAAGCCCTTAGGTGCAGGTTTACTCAGACCTTAAGTGGACTCGCAATTAGACACCAGCAAAATGTCACATTGCTGTTATTGTCACTGCACTTCACAAGTCTGCAACTGTCACAGCTGGGTCACTGTTCCCCAGTGCTGTGCAACCCACTGAGCACCACAGCACTCCAGGGACAGGCAAAACACTGAGCAAACTTTCAATTAACAGAGGCAGAGCCAGTTTCAGACACAGAGCTGCTCCAGGTCACGGTGCCCAAAAATGTGGCCACAATACCTCCCTCTCTTTCACTACGCAACGTCACTTTCTTACTGGCCAATTTTCAGGCCTGAACACAAATGAAGTTTCCTACCTGCAGTACAAACGGAGGATGAGTCCATGCCAGATGGAGGGATCTGCCCCTTTCCCTGGGACATCAGGAGGAACTACAATAGACAGTCGGACATCCCTAACAGATCTGCTAAGCCAGACGGCCTCCAGAAAGGAAGGGCAGAAGCAGGCCTCCTGTTTATCGAACCTGTAAACGTGCTATGTGAGCTGTGCAGCACATACTGCATCTGCAGCAAGAACTGCTTTCAAGTTGCTCGTCATTACCTCTCCCCCAGGTACCACAGCCCTCCCATGTGCCAGCAGCACCCAGTGCAGACAGGCAGGGTCCTCTGCCTGCCCAGTGTTTATCTACCCAACCCAGAGGCACCATGTTGGTTTCTGTCAGCTGAGGTCTCCCAGGAGGTGACAGAAAAGCACAACTTGTGGAGAGAGCTTCTGATGCACTGTCCCTCATTACATAACTCATTTCCAGACCATGTGCATCGTTAAAAGGAAACTGTGAGTTCATGAAAACAAATTAGTGTGCAACCTGACACTGCTTCAGTAGCTGCCTTCTGCTGTCATTATGGATTTACAAGACATTGCCAACGAGTACACAAATTTGGGTGTTATTTATATGAATCAGCTTTGAATTACTGGGCATTTGCACACCATCCTGCTGAGAAGCTGACTATAACCTGCCAAAGTCAGTGATCAGCCCTGCACGGGACCTGTGGAGCCCAGTGGAAAAGTATCATTGTAAATTAGCTCAGCTGCTCCTGCTGAGACAACTCCAGCACTGAAACACAAAATCAAGTGCACCTCCTCAGGATGTCTGACACGTTCTGGACCAGATCTTCATCTCGTTTAGCTTGAGTAGTCCCACTGAGCCCAGCTGAGTTACTCTGGTGTTAGACCTGATCTGAGCTTGCTCTGATCCAGGCCTTTTGGCAATACAAACGAGCCTTGCCTGTGCACTGCTGAGCCACCAGCCTGGCTGGGCTCACTGGGGCCACAGGAGGTAACACAACGTCAGCTTGAGGCATCAGGAAGTTTTCCACAGGAGCATCAGGCATGCTTTTACCCATCAATGAACTGTTTTCAGCAGCAAATCAGTGGGATCTGGCACAGGGAACAGTCATTAGTACAGAGAAAGGAGCAGAGATTACTACAGCTTATGCACACAAAACCAGCAGAATTTAATCAGCAGCGGGATTGTAGCAGCTCCCAAAGGGGCTGATTCATCAGCCAAGAGCCCCAAAATACAAAACTGTCTGCAAACACGATGAGCCATAGACTCGTAACTTCATTAACTGTGCTTTTACCCAACTGCTGCTCTATCCTGAGCAGAACTGAGCCCGAATTCTTGGAATGGGACAGAACAAGGACAAAATAAAAGATACTTACTTCAGTCTGCTGAGCATTTTACAAACCACAATCTCAGTTCTTCCAAGTTTGATACCTTCACTTAAACATTTCCAGTTTTCCTTGTGTCATTGAACTTAGCAAGACTTTCACTACCATGTGTCTGCAGAAAGTTAAACATAGTGAACCACACCACTGAAATTTGATGGGTCTTTATCAAACTCTTTAAACAAAGGAGCCACTGGGTTGCCCGGCATGTTTCAGCATTTTGTCAATGTCAGGCTTCAGTGCTGGGCTCAAATCAATGAATTCTCTCAGAGTTGGAGGATGGGAGAGACCACATGCTGGTTGGAGAACCTCGTGATGGGTGCCCTGCACTGGAGTAAAGTGGTTCAAAGCCTTCTGGATAAATGGTGTGGCAGCTCAGAGCAAAGCATGCTCTGTGTGGAGCATTCAGACACGGAATGAACTGCCCTAGTGACACAACAAATCCCATGACTGTCTTATGCCTCTGGAAAATGCCTCAAAGTTCTCCTCTCTGACAAGAGCTTTCTGCTCTAAGGGTAATACTACCCTGACGCTTTCTCTTGCCTGAAGCCTCACAACCAGCTTCTCAACAAAAAAGATCGTGAAACAGATGAACTTAATATAAATACCAAATAAAAATATGCTTACTTAAAATATAAGATACCCACAAGCAGAAAATTTTATTCAAAAGGGGAATTACCAGAAATTCTGAAGATTTTTGCTTCCATGTGAAAGACACAGACACTATGCTGATGGGCATCAGTATAAATTTCAACAGACAGTTGGCCCACACAGTTTCGACTCCAAGAAGGAAATAAACTCTCCCTTAGGCTCATGTAAATCATGGGAAACCTTCAGCACCCAAGAAGTTGTACTGAGGGAAAGCTGAGGCTCCTAACCACATGTCAGCAGAAGGCTGCAGTCCATGGATGCATTTTAAGCATGCCAGCAGGCAGCTTGCAGCACCAGGGAAGCTCTGCGAGGACCGTGCACAACGGGACAGGTACCAGCGCTCTCTCCTGAGAGCAGCGGGTTTTCTGACTAGGAACCCCTGTTCCAAGTCTGAAAGCCTTTCATGTGAGGGAAAGCAAGCACCGCTGAGCAAATGGAAAGTTTCTCTGCAGACCTCTGCTGCGACAGACCTCTGCCCTGCCGCTGCAGCTCTGCCTCAGAGTGGGGACACCGCCAGCCCTCACCCCACCTCCCTAGGGTGTGGTGCAAGACTCACCACTCGGGGCTTCTGCTGGTCCAGGGTCTGCAGAAAGGCCGGGGTCTGGTCCAGGGTGCGCTCGGGGTCACTGGAAATGTCCTCCTCGGACTCCTCCCAGGATGAGGAGAAGCCAGTGGAAGATGCTGAGGACGATGACAGCTTCCTGACGGGCAGGCTGCCGGGGGGCACGGCGCCCGCCTCCTCTTCCGGGCCCCCCAGGTCCGTGACAATGACGGCAGGGATGCTTCCTCCAATGGCTGGGCACTGGCCCTTAAGTTCTGTGGGGGCCACCACCACCTCCCCATGCCGTGGTGCAGGCCCTGACTGCTCCAGGGGGCTGCTGCTCTCTGCCAGCTCTACAGCTGGCACCACTGTCATTGCTGGCCTCCCGGAGGGCTCTGCAGTGCTCAGACAAACCTGCACCCCACCAGCATCGGGGGCCTTGCTCTCCCCGTGGGCTCGCAGCCGAGGTCCAATTCCAAGTCCAACCACTGGCACCGTGGGGCTGGCGGGCCGGGGCCGGGATGGCCGGGGGCTCCGTGGTGGCTGGGCAGCAGAGCTGTGTGCCTGGATGTGTGCCTCGAAGAGCCCCACTTTCTGGTTCACCTGGACGTTGTGCAGCTCCCGTTGAAGCTGCCGTGCCATGTGGGGTCCTGGCTGCCCCTCTTCGCCCCGGCTGCCCCGCCGCCCCCCAGGGCTGCCTGGCTGCTGCAGGGGCTCCTCAAGTGGTGGAAAGAGGAAAGAGGGGCCACAGCGCGGGGAGTGGGGCGGCACAGGGGCCGGGCTGAAGACAGGGAGCGAGCGGCAGCTGCCAGGTGTCTCCGGGCCCCTGGGCAGCACTTGTCCGGGAGGAGGCGGCGTCTTGCTCCGGCCGCTTGTCATCTCACTGTTGCTATTCATCATCACCAAGCTATTGAGTGCATAGCAGTACACGGCCATAGTAGTCAGCCGGGGTGCACAGGGGGGCCGTCGCCACTGCCGCCTCGGCGCTCAGGTTCCGCGGGGCTGCCGACGGTCTCTCTGCGCCGGGACCGGCAGCATCGCCAGGAGGCAAAAGGGGAGCTGGGCTGGATCTGGCCCGCAGCTCCATAAAACAGGACAGCTGAGGAGAGAGAGAAGCAGTGAAAGTAGTTCTGTGCCCTCCCTTAGCTCACCATCCAGCTGTACACACACAGCTGGCCAGACTCTTCCCTTCCTGTGTGCCCCTCCCACCCGCACACAGCCCCAGTATGCCACCTCTGAGGACATGGCCCAGCCCGGTCATCAGAAGGATTTGAGTGAAGGGAAAATCAGGTTTGGGTCCATTTCCCCTCTTCCCTACTCCCCCCTCCAGGTTGCCTGCCGACACAACTGCAGCAGTAGTGTCCAAGAGGACATATAGCCAGAAACAGTTCCCTCAACAGAATGAAGGAGTTAAGGTCAACTGATGTGAACTGAAAGTTGGCACCTTTCAAGTGTTGGCCCCAAAATCTGACATTTTCTGAAGAAAGTTAAAGACTCCAAACAGCTTAAATTTGTCACCTTCCAGTTTGTCACCTATGAACAAGATCAATCTCAGGAAGGATTTCTGTTCAGTGATATATGGACAGTGATATAATGATACAGTCTTCCTACTTGCAGAGTTTTGTATGGTATGGGGCCACATCTCCACTACTCCCCTAAGTTACCACGTGCAATAACACCGCTTAGCACATTTTCATGCATTCCCTGGCTAAACGTGCCTCCCCTGCGCATGTCTGCTTTCTGGGGCATCAACCACTGCAGCTGCCTCCAAGTCACAGCCTGGATCCCACATGCAGAGATGTGCAGTGCCGTTTGTTCTGGTGAGGCTGTGACTGCGTACGTGTGTGAGACAGACTGTGCTTTCCTAGGTGGCTCTCTGTGCCCCTGTATATATGAGGTGCTCTCTGTGCACCTCAGCGTGCCTTCCATCGTGTCTGTTTGCTCCATTGCCACTGCAGCTGCAGCCCCATCCCATGCTGGGGCACGGGAACCCACGAGAGCTACACAAACGCACTGCCCACATGAGTGTACAGGCTTGTTTACACACAGTGCGCTAACTCTGGCTATGCGTGTACAAGCCTTTGGAAGCAATTGTGCACGATGCTGCCAGCAGCAGCCCTGTGTGTCCCTCTGCAAGGCTCCTGGCAGGAAAAATGCCCCCAGGTCTAAAAGCGCAGTCCCCGCTCACTCTGTAACCAAAAGGTTCCCCATCCCTCCAGGCACTGCTTGGAGGCAGCGCTGAGGCTCAGCAGAGCCCAGGGCAATCCCTCTTCGCAGGAATCCCCGGCATCGCAGCGCTCCCAGCACTCTGGCTCGCGTACGAAATCGAGCACCAGCACAAGGTGCTCGCCAGACTTTGGGTGCGGGACAGCCCGCGGGGCCCCGGGGCAGCACCCAGCCCCTCTGCCCGCGCCCAGCTCGCCCTTTCCTTCCCGCGGGGCCCCGCTACCCCCCGGCGCAGCTGCCGGGCGTCCCCCGGTGGAGGGGCGGCCGCGACCCCCCGCTCCGCCGCTTACCTGGGAGCGGGATCCGCGCTCAGTGCGCGCCGCCCGGCAGCTCCCGCCGGCGGCCGCGGGGCGCTGCCGAAACCATCGCCGCGGGCGCGGAGCGCGGCTGCCGGGGGGTCCCGCTCCCTCCGCGGGTCCGGGCGGCTCTCCTCGCCCCGCGGTGGGGCCGGGGGCGCCGGGCTCTGCCCCTCCGCGCTTCCGCGGCCAAGGCTGCGCGGGCGGCTCCGCGCTCCGGCCAGGTCCGCGCCGCGGCCCCAGCGCCCGCTCCCGGTGCGGCTGGAAAGGCGGAGAGAGGAGGAGGAGGAGGAGGAGGAGGAGAGGGAGAGGAGCGGCGAGGAGGAGGAGAGCGGAGGGAGGGGGTAGGAGAGCAGGAAGGAAGTTGTGAGCCTGTCTGGGGTTGAACTCAGCGGAACAAGTTTCTTTTTTTTTTTTTTTTTTTTGCTCGCTCGGCTGGAGGGAAATACTGAAAAAAAAAAGTTTCCATTGTTAACTAAGAAAAAAAAAAACCCACCGCCGCCGCGCTTTGGCCTCTGTGGGTTAAAGATACACGAGGCATTTTCCACCCCCGTCCGCGGCGGGCGGGGCAGGTCCCGCCGCGGGGCCCGGCAGAATCCCCGGTCAGCCTCGGCACCGCCCGCGGGGGGACATCCCCCGCCTCCCCGCCGCATCCCGGCCTCCCATCGCAGCTGGCCGTCGTATTCCTCCCCTGGGCACAGCAGTCGAGGCAAAGGGTGGTGCGGGCGGCATCAGGAATGCAGAACTAAAGGCCACCCGCCTTCCCGTGCACCCGGCTCGAAGGCACCGACTTAGCCCATCCATTTCCCACTGCATCCTCCTTTCCCCAGGCACCCCAGCTCAGTCCTGCTGCTTCTCAGCACGTTGCTCATTCACACGAGCCCAAGATTGGCTCGATGCCCTCCCTGCCAGGTTGTGTGGCTTTGAGTAAGCGCATCCCGTGGAAGGAAGATGACCTCCACACCCCCAGAGGGCAAACACGAGTGTTGTTGGCACATCCACCTGCTGTGGTCTTGCCCTGGGTTTAGGCAAGGCTGTAAGTAACTCGTTCTTGACACTGTCCATTTTGACTCAAGTAGGGCCCCAGAGAGCACTCTCCTGCAGCCCCCAGGCTTGGGTCCTGCTTGGCAGGAGGAGCAGGCTCTTGGCTGGATTACAGCCTGATTTCTGTATCAAGATAACTCATTGGAAATAGTTGTCTGTACGTCAGCACTTCAGGAGAGCAGGATCTGAGATTTGCTCTCAAAGTAATGGTCAAGGTCAAACCCAGATAGCAGTTCTGGAATTGGTCTGGACTGGCCAAAGGAAAAAAAAGAAGGAAAAGAAAAAAGAACAGCAATTTGCCTTGGCTAGGATTTCACAGCTAGGACTTTTCCCTAGAGAGGGAAATTGATGTCACAGCAGATCAGCTTTCTGTAATTAAAGCATAACCTCTAGAGCATAAATGGGGGCAGAGAGGTCTCCGAATTGGCAGAAGGTGTGGATTGCCAATCCCACAGGCAGACAGACAGAGACACCCAAAATGAGCTTATGTTTGTTTTTCCAGTAAGAGAAACACTATTTTGAATTCAGTGCAGGAAAAGAAATTTTTAGACTCTTTCCACTCCAATCCATTTCCTTAGAGTCTGTGCTTGGTCAGGAACTGGTCTTTCATGAAATAACGTGATCAAACTCTCTCAGAAAAGTGACCCTGCTGAGCATAACAACGCTATTCATAGGCACAAGCTTCCCCTGTGTGCAAATATCTGCAGATTCTGCTCATCTGTTGCTCACATTCCCTTGTGTCTGCATACACATGTCAAAAAATAGGAATTGTTGAAGTAAATAAATCCAGGAATACGTGCAGATAAACAGGTATGTTCTTTTTTAAAAACAGCTGTACTGTGCTATGCTGATAGCATCTGCTTGTACTTGCAAGCACTGCTGCACATCTCTGTGTGGATGATTTGACCATTCTTTAGGGTTGTTTAAGAATATTTACACTGCTGTAATCACAACGGGTGCTTAAAGCTGTTTCTTGAAGTCCCACAAATTCAAGCACCATCAGATATTCATCCTATCAGAATAGGACAAAGGAGCAGTGAATTCACTGTGGCGTGTTTACAGATACAAAACTCCCTAAAGGAGACCTGGCCTTAAAACATGGCAGGATTTTTGTCATGTAACAGAGCTAGAGCTGTTCTGTGGGTACTATATATACAAAGACAAGCTTTTCTTTATAATTGAAGTGGCTAATAAAAATGTAAAGAGGAAAAGAAAGTCTAGGGATAAGTCTTTGACTGTTCAGAAGGAGTAGGTACAGGAGGGAAATAATTGTTTCCAGACTGGAGCCAGGCAGCATTCCACATTGTATAGTGAAGAAAGAACAGACAGCTTTCAGCACACTTGTTTCCAATCAAGTGGAAACCAAGTGTCTGAGGTCAGCCTAAATGGAAAACACAAACTGAAACAGGTTGCTAGTCCAATCCAGAGACAAGGATGGAGGAAAGAAAGGAGAAAGGTTTCTTTCACGGACGCAGACAGATGTCTCCGGGCACTAGTACTGCTGTAGTTACTTGATGCTACCAAGAAGTCTTCTCTGTGGCTTTGGCAACGTTGCGTTAGGTGCTGTACAAAGAGAACAAAAGGAAAAAGATCGTTCTACTCTGACTTGCTTGCAATCTCAGTGCATATTCTTTGAGTAAAAGTCCAATTGTTGGGTCTTAAAAGATCTTGCCTCTGCTTAAGCTGTGTTCTTCATTTGAATTTATACTTCCTGCTTCCAAAGAAAATCATTACACTGCTTGAGGATACTGAAAACAGACTGGGTTAGGGCAAGCAGTTGATCCAGCCAACTTTTGTTTGGGCAACTTGTCCTTATTCAGGAGAGTGGAGCCAATAAAATGAACAGGATCTTTCACTCAGGAAGGACATATATACATGGCAGAATGTATTTAGTCTGAAATAAAGCGAGGACAGACACTTAGAGAAGGGCATGGAGCTGTCCTAACTGTGTAACATCTTCCACTGACACACTGGCTATAAGTGTTCAGGGAAAGAAATACCACAGCTGTCAAAGTTAATGGCCTCCCCGCGTCCTTGAAGGGAGATGTTAATTATCATGTCTTATTTAGAAATGGTTGTGCCAAGTGTGCTCCCTGTGGCCCTTGAGCACCATAGGTGGCTCGGCTGGGCTAGAGCTGCTGTGTCCCTGGACCTGAGGCTGCCGATTGCTGCGGGGTGGTGGTTGTTTGTAGGGGTGGCAGGACAGGCCCGGCCATGCGGGATCGAGTGGGAGGAAGAGGAGGTTTGGCTTCTGGTGGGAGTGGTGATTCTTGCAGCAGGAGCCCCTGTGCCCCACTGGAGCCAGGTGAGATGGCTGTTTGGACAGGAGGGGAGATCAACTGCGTGGGAACCAAATATTGGATAGGAAAACATCCAAGGCTGTTTTACTCCTTCCAGCCTCTGCTGTCACCCTAGCTAACATTTTGCTTTGACTGTTGTCAAAGCCTGCTCCTAGACACAGCCCTCCAAGACCAGGGGAGCCCTGGCAGACCAGTACAGTGCTGGGGACCTTCTCAAGCACAGGCAGAACTGTCCTTTGCTATTTTACACACCCTCTTCCTTTGCAGTTTAGGGCCTGGTCCACATGTACTGAACTGAAGAACCCCTTCCCCAGTCCCAGTAACAGGCAAAGAAACCAAACCTAAAGCACCTTACTGAAACAAGATCCTGTACTGCAGAAAGACTTCCATTCCATGGAGAGGGGAGAACAGTTGCATGGTATATACTGGTCATTGCAATCACTTAAATCCTTGAAGACAAACAATTAATACAATGTGGGCTGCATTATAGGACAGAACTGACCACAATCTTCTTAGCATCCATCCAGTTGTAAAAACAAAGCAGAAAAAATCATAACAATTTAATCACAAAATAACCACAATCCTCAAGTACCCTCCTCCTTCCATTCTCCCTTTATTATAAGAACCATTTTTAAAATTATTACTCTCTGTCATGTTTTGGAGTGGTTGAACAAGACAGCCTTCACTGTGGTTCAAAGATGAGTTGTCCAAACTGTCACTGTTCATCCTGTTCAGAATCAGAAGGACCATCAGCATCCTTACAGTGGAAGTCAGTATTTGACAGCATTTCCTCACCAGCAAGTTGAATCTTAAAATCTTGTAAAATATAGAAATACATGGATAAATACAGAGTAATTCTGCAGTCAACAGACTTACCTTGTGTTTATGCCAGTATGACAGAGAACAAATCCAGTAATATTTTAAAAGAAAAAGAGCCACAAAAGACACAAGTAAAAACACAACACTGAACTACTGAAATTTGTGCTATGTTCAGGCAGGCAGCTGTCACAGGCATGGCACACTTCTACCCTGTCTAGGCTGACAGGGAAAATGGAGGCCTGAGAAAACAGCTTTGGATGCTTATCTTGCACCAGCCCTTTTGCCTTCCTTCAGTGGTAAAAGTGGTCAGAAAGAAGCTCTCGGCAGCCTCTAAGCTGGGTTATCTGGTCATTTGCTCCCTTCCCCCTATTGCACAGTAACAAGCATAATGGCAGAACTAAGCAGAGACTGGTTAATATTCCCTCTGCCAGCTCCTGTTCGGGAAGCAAGAACACAGACAAAGGTGCAAAGGCACTCGTAGCAAGTCAGTGTAATTTAGGGCAGTCAGTGCACTGCACCCATGTCTGCCTGAGCTTGTATGTCCACCTAGAGCAAAAGGAACCAGTTTTGTTCTCTGTGACCCTCCTCCACGCATTCCTGCCTGCACCTCACCCTGTGCTGCCCCGACACACACAGTGTGACACAGCCAAGAAAGTCAGCCAAAGATCCTGGCGATCTGTTCCTGGCTCTGCCCCTGCTGTGCTGCGGGGCGTCAGCGATGTGGTTGTTGCCTCTTCGCCTTGTTTTGCCCACCTGTGAAACAGGCAGTACAGGCTAAGACATCCTGTGTCTCCAAGGGTATTTATGGCTGTGACCTGCCTAAAGTTGTATATACACTTGGGGGCTTTGGAGGAAGGGATGGATACATCCTAGACATTCGTGCACAGCACACATATGTGGAGCTTTAGCACTGAGCTAAGAACAGCAGTGTGGCTCACAGGTTTCAGGATTTGCAGCAGGGCTTTGTAGAAATGTTACAAAACTCAGGAGATTGAGATGAATGGATGGAAAATATTATGCATAGTGAATTACTCTAACAAGGAATTACACACACGATACGCAAGAATGTTTAGGAACCCTAGAACAAGCACAGGATGTTACATTTCCTCTTGATGCAATACATATGTGGCAGTGGTACCTTTATTTTTCCCTCAGCTAGTAAACTTCCCAGGATGAAGATGTGAAGGTCTGATGTGAATGCCTAGTTTTATGTCTGGATATTGGCAGCAGTTTCAGTGACACCCTTCCTGTTTTTTCCTGATGCCAGAGAAGAACCCAGTTCTGCATTTGGTGTGTGCCACAGCTGTGGTCCCCTGCACTATAGCAGGGCACTTTGGCCCACGTTTGCTATTTGCAGATTATAGGAATATAAACATATGTGCATGTTTTGGGAGTAACCCATGATTCAGCATAAATCTTTCCTTCTTTTCCACAGACTGAACTACAGGCAGTAGGAGCACATCAAATATGCATTGTTGAGTATATACTGAGGTTCAGTAAAACTAAAACTAGAAAGGGAAATCCTTCCCCATTGGAGCCTGAGGCTTCTAAAAGTTATATCCAGGTCAGTGTTTAAGGAGATAAAGCAATTGGAATTGAAATACTGCTTCATTGCTTTTCCTATTTATGGGTCACAGTTACTCCACCAGACTGTGACCACACAGCCATAATTGGGCAGCTTTGCGTTTGTTTAAGATCACAGCAGGAAAAAGACAAACTGTCTTTCAAGTGTGCAGTGTGTCACATAGACTGTTTTGGAATCAGTAGTTTATGAAGGGGCTGTGAGATTCCACTGCACCTTTTAGGGATGAGATGAACATGGGATCATGAGAAATGCTGTCCAAGTTTCCACTCTGCAATGAGTGAGATGTGTGTTTTGAAAAACAGGGAGAGAGAGGGCACTGAAGAAGGCATAATTAATAATAATTTTAAAGTCCATACTGAGCTATAGCCATTTAATTTAAAATAAAGCATTTTGATTTTCTCCAAGAATCTATTTTTGCTCGTAGTATAATAATATATTTTAAGGATTTACCATAATATTGCTATGATGGACAGATGTTTAACTTTGTTCCTATGACTGCGAAAGGAAAAAAGCTGAGCTCTGAATGACTGCAGAGCAGTTTAATAAACTGGCAGATCTAGGTTGATTTTTCATAGTTTTGAATAGCTAAAGCAATAAAACTATGAAAATATTCCTAAATGAAGCTGCCAGACAGCAGAGCATTATCTGTGCTGTTTTCTATGTGTAGCACTGTTCATTGCCACGCAACAAATCGCAAAGGTCAGCAGACCCTGACCCTGAAAAGCAGCTGTGTTATAGCAGCCACTGGAAAACACCCGTCCTTGCACATAGAAGTGTTCCAAGCAAGAATGTCTTTCCCAGATAGATGGAGATCCACATGATGGATCATGCTTTTCCTCTGAACAACTAGAGGTAAGTAAAGCCCTTATGGAAAGATGGGTCCACCTAGGGAAATTTTTAAGCTGTCACAGGTTTCTAACACATGCATACAAGTATGGCCAGGCAGAATAAGGGTGCACTTTAATAGCCCAAAACGCAGTTTCTCCAGCCCCAACTAACACAGAGCCTTATCTCCCTGCTGCCCCTTGCCCCAGCCCTGGAGACATCCACTCCTGCAGCTGTGAACTGCTTTCTGAGCTGCCTCCCCAGTTGTGGATTTGATCAGCAGACTGAGCAATGCAGCATAGTTTTCCCTGCTGTGCTCCCAACTCCTCTGGCTGGCATGCCCAGGACAAGCCTCCCTCTTGCGCTGCCTTTCCTCTTCCCCTACCCCCTTCCATCCCCCTGCTTATTTCCAGGTTGCTTCTGGATTGGCAGAGTTATTTATCTCGGAGAGGGCACTTGTCTAAGGTTTTTAAGTCACCAATACAGACTACAGAGTTTCAGTTCGCTGGCATTTCCCATTCTACTACCATGAGCTCTCTAACACCAGGCAGCACCACAGTTTGAGTTTTCACCTCTGTGTAACTAAATTGAAGAATTTAAGCCCACATTTAGGTGCCTGAGTAAGAAGACAGATGTCAAGAGCTGGGATGATCCTTCACATGTCCATGAAGTTTGCCACTCTTCACAACTCTCTGCTCTCCAAGTAAGGGGTTCCTCATCTTTCTTCTCCTTTGGAAAAGGTGAAAGATATTTCATGGTCTGGCTCCTTTAAATTAGGCCTCTAAAAAGACGCTACAGCTGGGCAAGGTGAAGATATGGCCCAGAAAGGAGGTCTTAATCATCCATTTCCTATCTTGCTGAATGGGAAATGATGAGCTAGACTGTAGCATTAATGGTTTCTAAATGTTATGTATTTTCTCTCTGCTTCCTGCTGGATGGGGTCTAATACCACAGAGTTCCAGCTGGCTGCTCTTTTCTCCCCAGAGGAATTACCTATTTGTTTATGTAACTTAATGAGATACAAAAGCAAAGGCAATAGAGGAGAGACATGGGGCCCGCAGGTCCTCAGCAGAACTCCTGTGTTTACTTGCCACTTGTTCTTCACTCCTTTTCCATCCTTTGCTCTCCTTCTTTCTGGGCACACCTATAGATCCTGTAGCCCTTGTTGTCTGAACCAGATCCTCCCACGAGCTCCAGCAGCACCATTCTGTAGGCAATGTAGGACTTCAGGCCAGCCTGAGCCAGGCAGAGATGGCAGAAGATGGTGCTGCAGAGGGACACGGCAAAGAGGCTCAGCTGCTCCCTGGAGGGATCTCCCAGGCCTGCCTCCAACTGGGCCTGCACACACCCACGCTCTGGCCACTCTGCCCACAGGCTTCTGCTGTTTGAGAAGAGTAGGACTCGTCTGGCAAGTGGGACAGAGAGACACCTGCCTGGAAAGAAAGAGCAGAGAGATGGGAGAACCAGGAGAACTGGCCCCAGTGCCAGGTGAGCTGCCTTACCCTCAGAGATGGTGGCTTCTTGAGGCTGGCAGTGTCTCTTCACCCCTTGGAATACAGCCTGCACCCCCAGCTGAAGGCAGTCGTCATTATCTTCACTCCACTGGGAACAGACTGAAACTGTTTTTCTTCAGGGCTGTTTTAGGAGAAGCAGGAAGAGAGTACCCGGACAGAACACTAAGAATTAACTTTACAAATGTGTCTCCCTTTGACAAAATGTTTGATGTTTGCCAGTTCCTTTATGTTCTCTCCCACTGGCTGAGGACAGCCTTGTCCTGAATAGGAAAACGGGAACAGTGCAAGAGCACAGATGTCTGACATCTTCATGTCTTCTGGCTCAGAGAGAGGGAGATTAATAAGAGCTGCCAGAGAAATGCCTTGGAATGACCCTTTCTGATAGGAGAGACAGTATCCTGGAAACACCCATCATTTGTTGGCAGAGACACTCACTTCATTCCTTAGCTACACAACAAAATTTCTTTAACTCTTCTCAAGGTCATTTTTGGACTGGATTGCAAGAGTTTTATGTTAAACAAAAACAAACAACAAAAATCCACCAAAAAAACCCCAACCACTTTGTTTCGTTCTGTTTTATATATCTGACATTCCCTAAAAAGAACAAAATGTTGGAACAATTAAATATTTTCCTTTTTTACAGCCCTATCTTTCATTAAGAGACAGTTTGCCTAACATCTCTTCTTCCCTGTGAAGATGATGGATGGGACTGACTGAAGAAGACTTGCAGGACCCAGTAAGTGAGGTGCCATTTGCGTCATCAGCAGCAGTGACCACCAGGGAATCATCTGCCACTTTTACTGTTTCAAAAGGAGGAGGAAGAATAGAGCAGGCTGAGATTTATTACAGTTGGTGGAACAGCCTCTGAAGTTACACAAATGGAAATCTGTATTATTTGCAGGAACAGATTCTATAGGAGGCTGTCGGGTTAGGCAGGGCCCTGTTTGTGAAAGAAACATCACATGAGTGTACTCTGATGTGAAACCTCCAAGAAAGACAGTCAGAGGCTGTCTTAGCAATCAAGAAAGGGGTGCATCAGTGATGAGCCAGGGAATGGAGTTCATCAGAGCTGTACTGCTCAGCAAGCTGGGCCCAGTTCTCCCCTGGATATCATCCCATTGTAGTTGCTGGAGAGACAATGGAAGGGACTTCAGAATAACACATCAAACTCTAGTCTTCTACAAATCAGCTGCCATTTTGCTGCAGCCACCTTTCCTTCACACACCTGAGACCCCTGGAGAGCAGTGGATGAACTCTAACAACTAATAAAATGCCAGCCATCAGATTTACTGCCTAAACAGTAATCTCAAATGCAGAGTTCTTTTACGTGGCATCTTCCACTTCCCAGCCCCTGGCTTGAAAGCCCTGAAGTACCTGCACTATCACATTGCCATCCTCTTTCCTAGGGAAATTGCACTGGATGGAAAGTGACAAGTAAGCACAAGTTTTGTGACTCTCAGGAATACTTCTGAAAGTTGAGAAAAGGAGAAAGAGAGGGCCAAAATGCCCATGTTACTGGTAAGTGCCCTAGCAAGTGTCCCCAGAGTTCCTGAGACACATGCCAGAGACTCTTTTACTGCTCAGCCTCACTGAAACTCCTAAACTGTCAGGGGTTTAATGCTCCCTACATGCCACCTCCTCAACTCCTCTTCATCAAGCTGATGGACAGTTCTGCTCATGGGGAAACCTGTAGTAATTCCATGGAAGCCGAAAGACTCAATCTTACAGAATTACAATCAGACTGTGAGGATTTAGTAGTGAATCTGACAGGGACAGAGAGAACTAGGGGGTTGGGGCTGTCCTAAACTAAGTTGTTTGACCAAAGATTTGGTAAGGTCTTTCCTTCTTGTTCCTTTCTGAACACAATTATTTGTCCCAGTAGTTAGATTCACACTTTTTCATGTCCAAACTAATTTCTTTCACATGATTAATCAGCAGCTGGAGGCTGGTGATGTCATGGACTTTGACATTAGGTTGTTGTCAAATATTACATTTCTTTTTTATTTTTTTTTTAATAAACAGCTGCAGTGATGGCTTTACTGGCTGGTGGCCAGCTGAGTCTCTGCACAGAAATGTAACACTCCTTGCCTCTGTTTTCCCATATTCCCCAGCTTGTTTGATCTCTACTGGAAAAGCTGACTTCCATGGCAAGACTCTTAGTAGCACCTACAGTTGCAGTGCATCCAAGAAAAATATATTTCAAGGACCAGGAAGTCTTTAAAGCCTTAGCAAACCAGGGGTTCATCTCTTTTCCCTCGGAGGAAAAGTAGTGCGGGGGCAGCTTCAGTGTACCAACGTGATTGGACAAACAGATTTTCATTTCAGATGGAGGATGAATGGAAGGAGGTTGGAGTCCCTCAGATGAAAGTTGTCAATATGAACACACATTTCAGTTGCACTTACATGGAAACAAAATGTGTCTCAGCTTTTGGCTGGAAAAAGGATGATGATTTTTGCAAGAAGAGTGCAGGACAATTTACTGTTCGTGAAATTTGCCTGGCCATTGTTAATAGATGTCATCTACCAGGTTTACCAGAGATGGGTGATCCCTGAAGTCAACACTGCACTCACTGCATTTTCAGTTAAAAACGCTCATCTTTTTCTCCGTCAAAACTGTGCTCTCCCATTCTTAATGCTTAAATGATTCTCAGAAGTTTTTTTCCCCTCAAGTTCAGGGTGATCTAAAACCATTTGCCATTTACAGTAAGCTGTAAAAGGGGAAGGCATTCTCTAAAAACTTTGGGGTTTTTTTTTCAAGTTCTGTCTCCAACAAAGTATCAGTTTAAAAAGCCCACACCTGGTCCAACTACTCTCAATGACAAATGCTGTCTTTGAGAAGGCAGTCTTGATGGATTAGTTTTGGAATAACTCTGATGGTTTAGTTTTCATTTTAACTTTCAAACATTTCAAAGTGTTTATAATTCACTGTGAGCACAAATGTTGGTAAGTTTTGGTTGGTTTAGTTTAATTGAGACATTAGCTGTATTGCAGGCAAATGGATTTGGAGTAGCTATTACAGTACTCAGTTTTCCAAATCATTACAGAAGGATGAGATTACAGTCAAATATTTTATGTTAATATGCTTAAACATTCAAAATTATGGAAGCTTTTTCATCAGTAAATGCAAAATTATTGCAGCAATTCTGAGTATCAGCAAGGTTTGAAAGCCTTTAATTAATTTTGGTTACATTTCAAATAATCTTAATAATTTCATAATAATAAAACAGATAATCCCTGGGAAGACTCATATAAATTGGATTACATCACACCTGAAATAAGTTTTGGCTCTTCCTCTGTCATTTAGATAATCCATGAAAAATCCCCAAAAGGCTAACAACTGTAGCAGGAAACACAAATTAAAGTCTGCATATGTTACCCTGTTATGCCCAAAGAAAAATACCTACTGATTTGAATAGCCTAAGGACCAGATCTTGTACTGTACACCTAAATTAGAAATTAATTTGTCTCTGGGATAGAAACTTACCAAGTTCTCTCTTCCAGAATTCAGTTCAAAATCCCGTCAGGCACTGTTTCCAAGGAAGTACTTTTTTCCACACTTCCTATTTCCACTTGCACTATTCAAAGATTGAAAGCAAGGATTTACATACAAGGTACTAAATAGTCTACTGAATTCAAATCAGTTTCCACTGGGTAGATAATAATTTTTTCCATCCACATTTAAGGTAAACATACTGGACAGCCTTTCTTCCTAACAAGCCAATGCAACGCAAACAGGATGAATGAATAGGTAACTCTCTCCAGCTACAGATGCAAGAGTTCTGAGCATTTGGCAGTGGTGAGGCAAGTCCTGCCCATGGCACAAGTCAGAAAACAGAGTAGTGCCAGTGTGATGTCCAAGGCAATGCAGGGAAGCAGCAGCAGAGAAAGCTATAAGGGCTTTCGTGCCTGCCAACCCAACCAGGACTACGCTGGGGTCTTGGGACCGCACTGATGGACTTGGCTCTTGTATTTAGAGAGAGGGACAGAGCTAAATAGCTAAAAACAGCTAAAGGCTTTTTTCCTCATTCCTGCTTTCGTATGGTTACATTTGCATGACATGTTTAAAGCCAACACACCAGGTAGTTACTTGAACATAAGCTCCTGCAAGTAGCTGTTCTTTGACATGGTTACTGTAGGAGCTCTTGTTGTAGTAGTTTGTTGTAGTAGTTTGTTGTAGTAGTTTGTCTGCAGCTGCCTTGGCCCAGCTTGCCCAGCCCCAGTTTCTCAGCCTGCATGGACGCACTTTGTTTTCCATCGTATCCTCCCCCTGCAGGTGAATAGCAAAGTCCAGATGGTTCGCTCCATGTGTTTATCTGAGAGCCAGGCCCTCCATGGTGCTCAGGCCGCTCAACGAGACTCTCCTTGCTCGTTCCCAGCATTTATTAGCTCTGCCCATAATATTCCAGTACTTCTTGGTCTTACATTTATTTTCCTTATGCTTACTGTCCTCCCATTGCTGCTAGTGTTTCATAAAACTCCCAGAATCGGATCCAAATGCCGAAGGGAAGAGAATCACTGACTCCTACGGGCACTCAATCAAATTTTTCCTTTATGGTCTTACAGAGAGGGTTGAATCTAAAAGCTCAATAGAGCATCATTTGTTTTACTGGTTGGTTTTCTGAAGGGTAAAAGCATAGGAAGCCAACCCAAGAAATGGCTGGAATGAGTAGCTCCTGTTTATTTCATCTGCAAAATGTACCTAGGTAACCTTCTATTTACAGCTAATCCTATGGAACAGACACTGAGATGCTGCTGAAAGCTGAGACTGTCACCTCAGTAGCTGAAGCAGTGCCAATGAAACCACTGAAGACAGGCTATTCTACAGAAGAAATGGGGAGGCACAGGAAACAGATTTCTGTTTTCTTTTAGCAGCACTGCTTAGCTGGAGAACCCACAGGTAAATAAAGGAGGTCAGAAGGTACCGGTCAGGATGCCACATGGAGAAGGGGAAGCCATGCCTAGAGGAGAAGCAGCCCCACCGGCAGAGCAGTCGGGCAGTGGCTGCAGCCCCAGCCCTGCTGATCAAAGCTCTTTGCCCAGGTGGTGAAGCAGAAGCTTCACCCCAAGAACAAAGGGTGTACAAACATTTCTTCATGGGCAAAAGGTGTTGAGCTGAAAAACTTAAAAGTTAGGAGTATTGCTACTCCTAACACCTTCCCTCTTCCTCCGGGGAGACCACTCCCAGAGGCAGTTGGATGCAGCACTGGCCTTTCAGGACTTATGAAATGCGAACACAGTTTTATTTATTTCCTGACCCTTGGCTCAAAACATCTGCAGCTTTATAAATAAAAAGCAACCACTGCTACTTAGCAACTTCTTCTGCCCCTGCTTCATTTTGCCAAGAGACAGAGGCCATGCTGTGCTGTGACTGTGATGCCTACAGGTGCTGTGGTGATGTTTAAGAACTATCAGTTGGACTCCCCAGGCAGCTGGCACCATTGTTGTCCATCTCGCATCTTGCCTAGCAGGACGAAACCTGGTTGGTCAGGTAAAGGGCCACAGCTGGAAATTTTAGTCAAACTGAGAAAGTAAATTGAAAGTGGAGCCTTTTTCATCAGAAACATCTTGAGTTTCTGTTCCAGATGAGGCAGCTGAGTTGGCATTCTCAACTTCTCTTGTCCCTCCAGTCTGTGATAGAAAAGCTGCTACTGCTACTCCTTTTGCACCTCTACTAGAGGAAAAAGCTGATCAAGTTTTGCCAGATGAATACTGGGCCAGGAGTACAGGCCCTCTTCTTCAGAGGAGAGCTCTGGCAAAGCTTTTCATTCTCCTTCTTCCTGAAGAAACTCTAGAAATTTGTTGGAAGCCATTGGTTTCAGGCAATTTGGTGGAGTGATCCTGGAAACTGCATAGTGGTTGCTGAAAGATTCTTCAGAAATAAAATGCTGGGAAGGAGAAGACTTCTGCAAATCTTTGAAACTGAGTCCATGCAAACATTCATTTGTCACCTTCATCTTCATGGATTCAGCAAAATGGAAGGGGATTCTCCAGTATCTGTTTCACCAGACAAACTTCAAGCACTAGCAGCAGCATTTTCTGCTCTTGGCAAGGTACATCAGCCCCTTTTGCACACAAAATAACTCTTGGGATGTTCTGGTGGGACAAATGTACGTACATATACAGTCAGACTTTACAAGGTAGGAGAAGAGGATGGTAGTGAATGTCCTGATTTTGTCTCTCTGGCTCTTCTCAGCAAATCTCGACGTGGTGTTTCTCAGGAGCAGAAATACTGAAAAAATATGTTTTGGTTATTTCTGATTACTTTGAGCTCAGGAAATGGAAATATAGTATCACCATATTGTGGGTTTTTTTGGATTTAATCTGTATCTTTCTGAACCAAAAATTTCAATTTTCTTGAAGCATCTACTGAATGCTGACAAGATACGTGTCAGCATCATATTAGTACCTACACATTCATTTCACATTTACGTGGCTGAAGACAACTGCTATTTGGTTTTCTACATCCATTTTGATACTTTGAAAATTCTACACTTCTCTGCTCCCATATGACAAAAAAACAAGGGGGGGTTCTGACTTAACAGAACTGTATTTAACATTTTATTCAGCCTCAACTTTAGGTTTAAAATGCCCCTAAGAGGCCTTTTAAATATCCACCTTTGCCTTTTTATTAAAATCAAATGCTTAGTTACCATAGCTTTGTCTTTCTTGGTTTGGAAATGATGACAACTAACTCATCTCCTTTTCTTTTTTTGTTACTCTTCTATTATGATCCCTATTTCAGGAGAGATTATCCCACCTGCTATGAACCTGTAAGCAGAGTGCTGGTGTAGAAAACACAGCATCAGCTGCTCTCTCACCCAAACCCAAGGTTTGAAGGAAGGCTGCCTAAGGAGAAGCCCAGACATTCAGCCTGTGGCTGGAGCTGCTTCTGCAGAAGAGAATGATCCCTTTGCATCAGCTCCATAGGAGGACATCCTACACCAGCACCTCCACATCTCATGAGCCATGTGCTGAAGCAACAATGGTATGGAGGTGCCTGTACCTCCCTATCAACCCAACTCCCCAAACACACCCTGGTTGGTGCCCAGGATGCAGCTTCTGCTCTGTCTGAACAATGGTAGCTCTTTTCTAATTGTCTTGTTCTGTCTCACCAGTCTCTACACCCTGAAGGGTTGCATACAGGGAGATGAACTGGTTTGCTCCAGCCCAGGGAAGCTGAAGGCCCCAGGCACTGGTGGTGTGCTCAGCAAAACCTGGAAAAAGGGCAGCACGTGGTTAATCCAGTTGCTGTCCCAGCAGCAAAGGCCACTCACACAAAACCTGTAATTCGTATTTCCTGGTGAGTCAATGCCCCTTCCTGTCCTCAGGTCAGACTAGGGGAGAGGGAGTGCAAGGAACAGATTTGGTGTTGTCCTGCCCTTCCTACATTAAACTTGGGAGTGACGACAGCATTGCAGCTGGCAAAGCTGCACAGCTGTCCTACAGGAGTCACACACTGTCCTTGCTGTCTCCATCGTGAGAGGATATGCTTTTATGGCAGACTGGAAATGACACAATAGACTCCAGTGCTCAGTGGCTGCTGGATGCTCAGCAGTGGCATTGATCAGTGATCCTGGGATTTGCCAGGAAAAGTATTGTCAGGAAGCAATTCCCTTTCTGTTCCTTCCCTCCCTTTGTTTCCCCTCCTCCTTCCTGTTCCATTTTTTTTCTTTCTTCTTTCCTTCCTTCCTTTCTTTCCTCCTTCTCTCCCTCTTCTTTCTCTTCTTCTGAAGAACAGCTCATTCTATTGTTTATTGCCGTGTAACACTGCTGACCATCAGGAAACCTTTGGAAACCAAGGAAAACAGAGGCACTGTGACAAAACTCAAGTGTACAATGGGTTCAAAGGCACTCAGCAGCACGAGCATCACAGTAAGCTCAGCATGTGGTAGGACGGACCCTGAATTGGGATGACAAGAAGAGGCAGAACCACACAAGAACATAGAAAAAGATGAAGAAAGATGTATTGCTTTCTGGGATGAGATGAGCAATGCAACCATGCAGGTATTTGTTTAGAACTCCATGCTGCAACATGATCCCTATTCAAAAGTCTGATGTGTTTTCTTGGGACTCTGGCATAAACTGGACTGCAAACCTCCAAAAAAGTCTTAGTTTTGAAGATGACGGAGTTAAATGTTTTGGATTATCCATTCTTTGTCCCATCTGCCATTCCTTGTAGTTTTAGCTCTACTTCCTCCATTGGTGGGAATTGGTCAGCTCATGTGGTGTTTAGAGTTAATTTTAGAATTTGCAGAAACAAATGAAGCTTTCTGGGTTCATTGCTGGGTATATTCAAGTAGCTATTCTTCATGATTCAGTTTTTCTTACATGAGTCAACTTATGCTTGTTTCAGACTTCACAAGAACTATTTTACAGCAAAAAGCTTCCCATCACTGTAAGTCCTCCTATAAAAGCACACAGGAGGCTGGTATAATCTGTATGCTTTTTCCACTCTTCATAGATTTCAATAGAAGATTATATCTTATTTATAGGAGTCCATTGAACAGTTCAAATAAACCACAAAGAGCAATTGGAGAGGCTGAGAACTGGCCTCTTTCAGCACGTTTAGAGCGATTAACTGTCCATCAACTTTGCAGTACACTTTGGCTGAACCAAAAATTAGGTTAACGTTGTTAACTTTGAAAGGAACTATTTCAGCATGTCAGAAATGTATTTGCTTTACAATAAGATCAAAACAGATCACAACATTAGACAAAGTTTCTCCCTTTGACTAAATCTGGTAGATGTAGAACAGTTTTGAGAAGATGCTTCTGTGAGAAATAGGAGATGTGGGTCAGATGTGGGTTTTACACTGCCTACGTGAATACTTGTGTTTGCAGAAGAGGTGGCCACCACCATCAGATATTTTATAATGTTAGTCTACTATTTAACTTTTTTCACTATAAGAAGGAAAGATTTCATTATGGGTTGAGTAAAGTATGTTCCACACACCAGAGCAACATTTTACAGTTTTTCTTGTGAATGCAAATAAACCCTGATATCTCTACTATGGATCGGCTCAAAACGATTTCAGCCCAACTCTGATTTATTTGGCTCAGCCACCCAACTGAAAATTTATTCAAATTACCTTATGAGTCAGAAACTCATGGACATAGGTGAAAAGCATGTGTATATAACATGCAGGAGTCTGTCCAAGAGTTTATTCTCTAAGGAACAAGTAAGGGCTCAGAAAGGTTCCTATCTCTATGAACATTTAGTAAGTCTATGCAGGCACTGGGAAGCCAGCCTGGACTACCAGTACTCTAAATCAGTGCCCAACCCAGAAGCTCTTCTCTCCTTGCTGCTCAGATCTCCCACTTCCTTTCCACAGCAAAAGTACTCTGGTTCTGGTGGTTAAAGGCTCTCCTCACTATCACAAGAGCTCTTCCTTATTCTCATAGTGTGCACCAGGTAGCTCTTCAGACACCATTAGACACATTAGCTCAGCACTGAGATTACAATCAGAGGTTCTGTGCTCAGATATAACCTCTACAATGGGAATATATCTTTTCAAGATCCAGGAATATTCATCCATCATCACCTGCCAAGTGTCCCTGCTGTGGCATTGGCTGTTTTAACTGCAGCTCGGGGTCTGAGGTCTAGACTTGCTTCAGCATTCACAAGGAATCTTCCCTGAATAAGCAGAGTTTATAGAAAGTGTCACAGTGGCCCTCTGAGACAAGAAATTACTTTAAGAGGTAAAATGATTTTACTGGCTTTTATGATATCTACGCTAGGTGGAAGAATTAAATGAACCTCACGTTGTTATGGAGCCTCCTGTATAAACGTTGAAATAAGCAGAAGTGTGAAAAACCCCAAGAAAGACACAGGAGACAAAAATGCAGATTAGGGAGAAAAGCAGAGGTGGGTGAGAAATGATCTAAGAGTTGGCATTGTGTGAAGTACAGTGGGCATTGCTCATCTTCATTAACAACACAGCACTTTGCTATCCCCTCTCTGGAGGGGCTGCCTCAAGGCACTCCTCACCCAGGGTGATTATCATATTTCCCGTGCAGATGGGAAAACCAACGCAGGGAAAGTTCAAGACCAACACTTTAAAAACCGGCCATGATTTTTGGTGTCTCAATTTCTGCATGTCTAAAAGGGAACCGGTCTGGTTCCCTTCAAGAAGGCCATGATTTGAATGAACCTCATGACTTGCATGAACTCCATGACTTGAACGAAGTGTGTAATATTGTCTGCTCAGCACATATAACAACAAGGTCCAAAGTGTCTCAGATTCAGCACTTGAAATGAGTACATGGGAGATGTTCCTCTCTAATATGCTACTCTAGCTCGTACAGAAAGTCAGCAGTATTACTGCTTCCTTTTCTAAATTATAGTGAAGGAATCTTCTTTTTAAATAATGTATCTGATTTGGATTTACTTATCACAGCTTTTGTATTCACATTGAAATACAAGCTGTCCACAAATATCATGGAGATATCCGTGGAGTTGCATCTGATTTTTTCTGACATTTGTATGGATAAACTCATCTGACTTCATAGGGAAGATGAGGAAACTACATCTTCCCTACATGTAATGAAAAACTGTAAATTCTTCTTTTGGATATGGGTATTGCAGCTCTTCTGACAGCACTACACCCACCCTCGGTCTTGCTGAGTTTTATACTGCCTTCAGTGACAGCACAGATGCTGGAGTTGTGCTGTTGGTGACTCTCAGGCAATGTGTCCACGGAGTGGTGGTATCCTTTTATCAAGGATTTCAAGCACAGAAAAGCTCCTGACTGAATCAAGAAGAAACCAAGCTGACTGCCCCAGGTCTAGATTTTCTCAGGGCTAGTTTGCAGTTGGAAATGTCAGGGAATTCAGTCTGCATCAGTGAGCACCAATCCAAATTCTGGTGCCACACCTCCCTTTGCTCAGGTGCCCACTTTGGCTCTATCACAGTGCATTGTCTTTTCTGCTATTTCTCCCTTCTCCTTATACTAGCACCACACTGTTTCTATTTGTACAAATATCCAGTTCCTCATGTGGATTTAGGAAAAAGCCAATGCACCTCCACAGACACCACAGACATTTTGGAAAACCCGTAGCTTGCATTCAAATGAATGTTTGTGATTTTTATTTACTTGCAGTATCCTCTCCTCAGTAATTCTCTATTGAATAATGACTTTCTGCCAGGATAACTTCATTGACAATGTCAGATCTCTGTGCTATTCTCTTTCATTTTTCTCTCCTTGATTATTATATATGATTTTGTGAGCTGTTAAGTAGCAGCTGTGATTCCACCCAGCCCTGGGTGAAATGATCTCCAGGCTCTACACAGGCTTTGGGAGACACATTCAGATAGGATCAGATTAATAGAGTTATCCATTCCCAGCAGTCAACTCTGTCTGTTTATTAGATTTGCAGTATGACTATCTTTCAGTAAGATGGTTTTTGACCAAGAATGAGTGTCACCCATACTGCCTGCAATGCTTTGCTGCTCTGGAAACTGTGTTACTGTTATGTGAAAACATCTGTGAGATGTATGGGAACACGGAGGTCATTTGGGTGAAACGTGGCAACGAAACAAAGAAAGGTGTGTTTAATTGTGCTTATGAAAAATTACAGACAAGGAATATGATCCACTAGCAAAGTGCAAGACCTTGCAGAGTTTTAAAATAATTAACTTATAAGTTCTTCTTGAAGTGATTGATGATAGTCAGAGGGAGGAAGTCATAAAGAAGATGATGAGGAGGTACTAGTTACTGTTATTTTCTTAATTTTAGATCTATACATTAATGTCCCTGATACATAAAAGAAGTTGTTTGGTTTTTTTCTTCAACTTATAGTTTCATTTTTCAAGAGGAAAAATAAAGCCTCAAGGTTTTGAAAAGCCGCAGTGGTTTAACTGTAGATTTGCCTTAAACCCTAAACTTATTTGATCAGTAGAAAATCCTTGTATAAACCCACTTATTTAATTTATCTTAATATGTATTAAACTCTTCAGTTACTGCATAACTGAATATCAAATTGGCTTGATCCAGTTTAACTAAGTTCATTAAGCTATCAGAGAGCTTCCAAAGGAGGGCCACGAGGATGGTGAAGGGCCTTGAGGGGAAGCTGTATGAGGAGCAGCTGAGGTCACTTGGTGTGCTCAGCCTGGAGAAGAGGAGGCTGAGGGGAGACCTCACTGTGGTCTTCAACATCCTCATAAGGGGAAGTGGAGGGGCAGGTGTCGATCTCTTCACTCTCCTGACCAGTGACAGGACCCCAAGGAACAGCCTGAAGTTGTGTCAGGGGAGGTTTACATTGGATATCAGGAAAAGGTTTTTTACCCAGAGGGTGGTTGGGCACTGGAACAGCTTCCCAGGGAAGTGGTCACAGCACTAAGCCTGACAGAGTTCAAGAAGCGTTTGGATGATGCTCTCAGGCACATGGTGTGACTCGTTGGGATGGTCCTGTGCAGGGCCAGGAGTTGGACCCGACGATCCTGGTGGGTCCCTTCCAACTCAGCATATTCTATGAAAACCTAATTTAAGGCTTGATTAAATGTTGTTAATGCAAAGTTAAATAAACTAAATACCAGCGAAAGCTATTTTAGGGATTGCCACTCCTGCTGAAGGGTAAGGAGTTTAAAACAAACTTATTTAATTTACTTTAAAATTTACTAAAATAAACTATTCTAAGTGCTTCTGTGCAGAGAGGCTTGCAGAAATAGGACAGTGGACTCTGGAAAACTGCTGCTTAACATGAGTACATGAGAGAAGTTCAGAAACAGAAAGCAATTAAACCTTTTGCTTCTTTTAAACAAAAATCAAAATACAACACTTTCCCCCTTATCCCTTAGGGGAGTGAAAAATATGTTTTTGCCTGTATTCCCTCGGTTTTCTTGCCCATGCTGCTTCAGCTGTAGCTCTAGCAATGGGAACACCGGTCACGATAGAATTGTTCCAGCAAAGGCAAGCTGGGCTCAACATTAATGCCTGAAGAGCGTGGTGGAATCCAGCAAACAATGTGGCTTCAAAACAATCGTTCTGGTAATGTCAGAAGCTTTGCAACACGAGACATTTCACAGATACATTCTCCAGAGAGGGCTCTATGAGCAGATAATGTATTTCGCAGAGACTGCAATAAAACCCCCTGAAAGGCTTATCACAGAGCGTGCCGGAGCTGGGGCTGCGGATGTCAGAGTTCATCCCGCTGCCGAGGAGAGGATGTGCGCGGCAGAGCTCTGTCCCCTAGTGGGCACAGCGAGTCTCCTTCACAGGTAGTGTGTGTGTGGGCGGAAATCTCCTTCAGATACAACCGGGAAGGACTTATTTGGATATTAACGTATAATTCGCACTACTTACATCCCCCCACCATGGACAGCAACAGGCCTAAATAAATTATACAATTATTCATCTGTGTAGTTATGGGGAACTTTTTTTTCTCTCTCTTCCCCCGTCATATGCATGTTTAAAAACATTAGATATTTATTTTCCTTTTTTCCCAAGACTGAAATAATTTCAGTCAATGTCGTTATTGATTTGTCATTGACTTCAAACAAAGCAGAGTAATGCTACCCCACAGTTTTCCAAGTCACATGAAGAGGTCTGCTAATTGCTCAGAGCCTGGGATTGCCTGAAGGATTTGTCCCAAGATCTGGAAAGCCAAAGAGATATCAACAACCTTAAAGGCATAATACTGATCTTCAGACTGGTGCATTTGTCTCCTAAAGGGATACTTGATTCTTTAGCAAAACTGTACAGAACATGTACATGAGGAAGCAGGAGAAGTTGCCTGAGAGAGACAGTGGTCCAGAGGGCACCCCAGCAGCAGGAGCTCTGCTCCCAGGCAGGCAAAGGGCACTCCCACTTGGGCTGTCCTAGTCCTGCTTGATGAGCCTGCAAAGCATCTGTGTTTAAAAGCAAGACTTATGTGGCATTCCACTGAGTTGGATGCATCACTGACTGCTTTGTAACAACGCACTTCACGAGATTTTATTCCCATGCCCTACTCACCACCATGGCCTTGTCTGTTTGAGAGATGTTTAGCTCATGTTTAGCTCATTTCTACATCCATAGCTTCTGTGATGCTGTAGACCTGGAAGGAATGGACCATGAAATGATCTCAGGCCTGTGCATGACACAACTGATTAGTATCCCCTTACGATGGAGGTGTGCTTCCTAGAGTCAGATCCATAGTCTACAATCTAAGGAACTATGGATCCATACTTAGCTCTGTTTTAGACAGAAGGATAGTGATTTTTGGTACTGGGCCTTAAGTCTGAACTGTCTGGTTGGATCTGAGGTGTCACGGATACACCAGCCTGGGAGTACTCTTTAAAAATCCACACAGAAGTGTGACACCAATATATGATTCCTGCCCTAAGGTGGCACTCCGTCATGAGCCCTGGATGCTTGCTAAGTCATTTCATGAATTAGCAGATCTCCTTCAGTTATGAGAAAAATGTTTGCTTTGGTATTCTGTAATGACCTTTCCTTGAGGCTCTGCAGATCTGCAGAGTGGAATACACTGAGCAAGACTCTTGGAAAGTACTGTCTATTCTAGTACAAAACCTCAGATATGCTGGGCCTGACCCTATTCAAATCTTCTGTGCAAGCGCAAGAGGTTTTAATGTTATTTTGACAGATGGAGTTACGTCTGTTTCCATTCAAAAGTCAAGGGAGCATCTCTGTTTGAATTTGTGTCAGTAGTCTATTTCCGGGTATTATTTACGTCTCCTGAAATAAAACAGTCGCAATTCCTTGGATATATTTGGAGGATTGCGACAGTTTATGACCTGAGATTTCCTACTGTAAACATCTCAGTAACAAAACGGAGAACATTAGGGCAATCCCAGAGAATGTCCCTATGTTCTTCAGAACAACCACCAGCCTGGCAAGAGACACTGACCTCCCACGTCACAAAGCTGTGATGCAGCTTGTCACATGATTTTCCTAGGAACAGGCATATTTTACATTATCTGTGAAAGATCCTTTAAGAAAATGACTACACAGATCTGTTTGAAATAGAAAAAAAAGCAGAAATATTTTTGATGGCCACATGATACAGTGGGGCTTTGCTCAAAGAGCCTTTTAAGTTGCTCTCAGGTCAGATGCTCCTCATGTGATGCAGCTAGGAAAAACATGTGAAGGGGCATTCTGACTGAAAGTTGCAAGGAAGCAACACTCATGGACAAAGAGACTGTAACAACTGTTTGTCTTCCTAAACCCACTTTAGGTTTCAGAGAAGGAACACTGAGTTAGATTTTTGCCTTTGAAAACTACAAAGGAGTCAGGCAGGATATGCATTCTCAGAAAGACAGCTGGGTTTCACATACCCACAGCCCCAGTGCCATCAGTTCTCATACTTTCATGAAGGTTGCAGTACATGTAGTTTATCCTAAAACCCTTGGCTAGGTTGCACAAGACCTACACCTCTTTGCACTTGTCCATCCGGGTGAGAGCAAAAGAGAGGATCTAGTGCGAATGTGGAAATAAACAGTGAATTTGCCTCTAAATTTCAGGCCAGAGACCTGTGTAGTTCACGTCAACATAATCTTTTCCAGAGCCCTTCATACAACAGAGGAGCATTTTTTAAGAGATACAAAAAGCTGCAAGTTTAGCTTCTAAAGCTGCTGATAAAGGGCAAACGGGCTTGTAAAACCAGTTCCCACCCCTTCAGCCCCTACAAGACGGAGCCTAAGAACAATTTCCCTATCTCCCGCACAGATCAGGGGTTTCACTGGAAATGTGCATGGTGCTGGCTCAGTGATTACTCTGGGCAGGCTTAGCTAGACTGGTAAGGTGAAAAGCAGCACAGTTCAGACTGTCAGTGCTTTGGCTTTGAGGTTGTAAAATGCTTTAAAACAGAAAAATATTTTTACTATTATCCCAAATTTGTGTCAGATACGTAAGCTCCATGTAAAAGTAAAGGGGTGTAGAACAACTGTTGGTTGTGGGTAAAGCTGAGTGCAACCGAAATTGCTCCTTCTCCTAATACTAAACTTAACAACCAGCTGAGCACACTGCATGAAGGATTAAATTAATCAGAAAAATTCCCATTTAAAAAATCTCCAGCTGGATCAAGAGTCCAGTGAAAAGGAATTCAACAGCTCAACACAAAGAGGAAAGGTAGACAGAGCTTTTGGGAGAAAAGTGTTAGAAAAGCTCTGACAATCTGCTAGTGAAGAACACATCCAAGCACACAATTTATCAATTTTCCCAGACTGACTTTACCTTGGCAAAGGCCAGCTGGCCATGCTTGGATAGGCAGCTTTCTGGGGCTCTGAAGAATTTTACATGTAACTTATTTCTGTGTGCAGAGTGGTTCAAAATAAGGATTACAGGTACAAGGACAGTGTATTACTTGTCACCAGTATTGTGCAGGAAATTTGGGGAAAAGAGCATGATGGCCAACTTAGATTTGGAATCTGCAAAAAATTCCATTTTGTCCAATGATATATAGTAGGGCAGTACAATCTCATGTCTCCTTTATTGCCATCTCACCCTTCATTCCTTTTGTGTGCAAGATCATCACGAATGGCATGGAGCAAAGAGGACTGTGAAGCTCTGCTGCAAATACTCCCTGTGTTTGTACCTGAGGTTCTTCCTTAAATGACAACAGCAGTAGAAGGAAATTGCCATGACTTCAGTTTGTGTCGCTGCCCCCACAGATGATGAGCAAGTGATACAGAGCTGCCAGAATTTTAATTTCACTCGACTGATGCTTGATAAAGCAATGGGAACAGAGGCAGGAGTGGTTTGTGTGTTGACTGAAGAGCAGTTTCATCTGTCTGTGGAATTATCTTGCTTACTATCATGCTAATTTAAACAAACAAACAAACAACCAACCAACAAAAAGGCTTACATTCTGCAAATACAAACTTCTCACACCCATAGCAAATAATGTGAAATCGTGATTTTCTTTTATTTGCCCCTCTCATCTGTAGACTGAGCAGAGGTCAGACACAACTCCAGCAGAACCATTCTTTGACCATTTCCTCTGGCTTCTCTATTTAGTTCTCCACACTTCTACCTGATTATTACCCCTTTTAATTTAATTAATTGTGTAGTGTGCAGATCCTGATGGAAATTTACTGAAGGAATGCATTGTTAAACATTTCAGCCTTGCAGCCGCTGAAAAGAGTCTACAAGAACAGAGAGGGACCTTTTACAATGGTATGTTGTGACAGTACAAGGGGGAATGGATTCAAACTCAAAGAGGACAGTTTTAAATTAGCTATTAGGAGGAAGTTCTTTGCTATGAGGGTGGCAAGGCACTGGAACTGGTTGCCCAGAGAACTTGTGGTTGCTCCATCCCTGGAAGTGTTCAACTGTTGGATAGGGTTTAGAGGCCTGGTGAAGATGTCCCTTCCTATGGCAGTGGGGGTTGGAACTGGATGACCTTTAAGGTCTCTTCCAAGCCCAACCACCCCATGACTCCCTCCGACCCTACTCCCGGGCACCGCCCGCCGCCTCCCCGCCATGGCGGCCCCGCCGCCGCCTCACACGCCGCCTCCCCGGGCAGCGCCAGCCGCCTTCCTATTGGCCGACCCCGTCCCTTGGGCGGGGACAGCGGCGGAGCGACAGCCCGGGCGGCCAATGGGCGGGCGCGGCCGTCCCTCGCGGCCGGCGCCGGGGCCGGGGCGCGGCGGAGCCAATGGGAGCGGCGGGGCGCGCGCGCCGGGCCGGGAGCAGGTAAACAGCGGGGCCGGCCACGGGAGCGGGATCGGGATCGGGATCGGGATGGGGGATAGGGATGCGCCCCCGGGGGGAAGGCTGCGGGCTGCGGCTGGGGCGGCACGGGCCGGGGCCTGGCGTTCGCGCGGGGTCTCGGGGTCGCCGCGTCTATCTCTGTGTGTGTATATAAGTACACACGTATATTCTTATTTAGGTGTGGGTTTCATACATGTACTTGTATAAATATGTATTTACACGTGTGTTTCTGAATATACGTGCGTAAAATACGTGTCCATCTAGCTCTCCTGGGCGGTGGCGTCCCCACCTGCCATACCAGGTTTCGTTTGGGAGTGCCCCCGGCGCACTTTGAGCGGCAGCAGCTTTTTAAGCCTCAGAAGGGACATGTGGGGGACAGAACATCTGCACGGGCGCAGGGTCTCCTCTGGCCTCCTGCAGAACCTCTGCCTGGCGGGTGCCTGTGCGGTTTTCTTCTTTTAAATGTAGGTGTGTGTTGTCCCTGTCTCCGGCCATGCGCTTGGATGAGCAGGGAAGCAGAGCCAGCCCCGGTGTGTCCCTGTGTGTCCCCTGCCTGCCAGCAGCCCGTGGTGGCTCTCGGGGGAAAGCAGGGGCACCCAGGCTCAGTGCCACCCGGGTGGGACGCAGGAACTCAGCCCCAGCACAGGTGTCCTTGAGTGTCCCCGGTGTGTCACCTCCAGCGCCTGCTGGCTCCCATGCCCCTGGCAGGATTAGGACCAACATGAGGAGCTGCTCCTGCATGTGAAGTCTGACCCAGGCTTTGGGGTTCTGCTGGTGAAGGTGGGTCTGCAGGGCTGTGGTGCCTTTATGCTGTGATGTGGGGATGGCTGAAAAGAGTACTTGGGCTCAATGCTGGCAAAATAGTCCTTTTGACCCTCTTGGGGAGAGTCTGATTTCAGCTCTGCCAGCAAAATCGCCCTTTGGGACTATGTATTGTGTCTTTCTTGTGGGACAAAAGGGAACAGTGTTCAGCTAAAATGGAGAAAGAAAGCTACAAATCTTTACAACCTCCTGTACCATCTCCCATGTTTTTATTGTTTGTGATCTGAGGCTGAAAGTGAGTGGTATTTTCAAGTTCTCTTTTAGCCACTTAGACGGTGTGTTCCAAGTCCCTTGTCATTTTAGCAGCATGCCTGTTCTGGCTTTATTTATTGGCAAGAATCTGGTAATCTTTCCTCCTAATTTTGGCCTCACCACTTTGGATTTCTTAAGAGTTTTTTTCCTTCTCTTCATATTTACCAACAGCAGTGATTGCTGGAGCCAAAACTTAGGAGAATATCAGGCTGTCAGTGTTATCCCAAAGCCTTCTCTTGATCTAAATATAGCAAAGAGAAAACAATTCATCTAATTGCCATCAAAGAGAGCAATGTTGTCTTCTTATATTGTATAAGCAGGAGTTTTAACTTTCGAGTGGATAAGTATTCTGAAAGCTATAGCAGCTGTTCTGTGCTGTATATTGTAGTGGTATTATTTGTGACAGATGAAATGCAGAGCAAAGGATTTAGGTTGTTTGCACCACAAAAATAAAAGGCAAACTGAGTCTACATCTAATGTTAGTGTGAACTGGCCTGGTTTCATCAAAACCCGTAAAGCTGATTTATCGCAGTTGAGGAAAGAGGTCCCTTGCACAAAGGAGGTGGAAAGAGAGAATTGGTGACCCCAGCTTTCCTTCGGGCTTCACAAGGCTGCTTTAAAGCAGGAGTAATTGTATTCCCACCTCGGCTACTCTGTTATACGCAGCACTTACTACTGACCTAGTTTTTGCCCCCTTTCATTTTTGCCACACGGTTTTGACAGTTCGGTCTTTTGGCTCTTAAATGTTACATGATTTTTTTGAATGGGATCTGATGGTTTGAACCCATCTACAGAGGCGAAGAGGAAAACTTTGCCTGATACAACCTACTGGGTGAGTTTGATGATGGGCTGGCATATGTTGTTCAACTTCTTTGTTTAAGGTATTTGGTAGACCATGCTCTAAAGCTTTCTGTGGATATAGATACAGCTCACATTTCCCACACACACCCCGGAAGCTCCTTCTGCTGCCTCAGCCAGAAAGGAAGTGTGCTTGTCCTGATGCTCCGTGTTTTCCGTTCCTGAACTGTTCTTTCCCCATTTCAGCTCAGCCTAGGAAACAGCTGGTATGCACAAACGTATTTGGTGTGCGTGAGTGGGTAAGAAGGTTCCCGTGCTTTCCATTATGGGGTATCCAGCATAGTTTTGACAGGTAGAAGTCATCTTCTTCACCAGGCCTTTTTCCTTAGTTTAACCAGTGAAATGACACCAGAAAACAGTGTGGTTCTGTAACACCCCTCTCTTGGTTGCCTGGTGCTCTGTGGCTCCCTTTCTGTTTGGCAAGCAAGCCCCAGGGCAGAAGCTTTCTCTTCTTTTGCTCTGCTCAGCCCAAACGGTGCCTCGCCATGTGCTGAGTACATGTGTGAGAGTCACCAGGCTGGTCCTTCCTCCCCTGAAGGACAGACTGCTTAAGCCAAAGCTCTCTTTGGCAGCCGGCACAGCCTTGGTCTGATGAATAAACAGTGGCATTAGGCAAAATCTCTTCTGGGTCCATGGTGGGGCAGAGGGGGAGGACCAGTGTTCCTGCCTCCATAAACTGTATTTCCAAGGCTGCTGCTTAGCTAAGAGCCACACTGCCATAGGTGTTACAGACCTGAGGTGAGGGTGGGCTGCTTGTCTGGGAGCAAGCAGAAGGCTTGTCATTGTAAGGCTTGACCCTACTGGAAGGGGGACGATACGGTGCTCCCTTTTCCTTGTGTGGGCACTGCCACTCTGGGAGCCAGTCCTACTGGGACCTGGCTCTGTGAAAGCAAAGGAAAACAGGTGCCTTACTGTCTTTTCAAAAGTCCTAGATAGCTGATGAGCACCTGGTGTTGGTACCAGAGAGATGGAGGGTGGTGGCACAACCCCTCTGGCAGGACCACATATGTATGTCGGTTTAAGGCAGCTGGGAGTACAGAGTCTGAGGATTTGTTGAGGGCTGGTTGCCACAAGAGCTCCTATAAAATTTTTGTGGTGTGTTTGTGTCAACCCTCACTGAAACCACAGCCTTGTAAACAAGGGACAGTAAAGCTGTGTTCAGGCCTGAATCTGCTTGCTGACCAGAAGTATCATTGCATCTTTGCATGTCCATGTCCTTGTTGAGGGAGAATAGCAGAAAACCTCCTTAAAATTGGCTGTGTTTCAACATGAGATTATTTTTCCATGCAATTATGAAGGTTAATAATTGGCACCATAATTTTGCTATTGGTTTAACTCCTCCTGTGGGCATAACGAGGGTGTTGAAAGTAGGCTAATTGGCTGTCTCTTTTAAATCCTCTGCAGAATTTCTCTGTACATGTAGTAAAAATTGTTTCTTAAATACTGGGAGAAAAAGTTGTTTAGCATTGTCATTGGTTTGTTAAAACCCAAATATTGGTCCCAAGCTATCAGAGAGTAAGTCTTCGTTTATTTCTTCCCTGGTCTCTGACATGGGCAGAAGGGTTTTAGAGTTATTTAAATTCCATAAGTCACAGATCCTGTGGCATGCGTAGCTTACCCTGTTCCTGATCCAGAAGTATGTCATGACTGAATGACTTTATATATCCGACTTCTTTAAAGACCTAAATCCGATAACTGAACCAGAGTCCAGTATCCCAGCTGTAAACTGGGAGCCCTCGTGTGCTTAGTTGGAAGAGTGTGTTAATCACCCAGAGTGGAGATTTTGGTCTCTGAAAGAAGTAAGCACACAAATGCAAGTGTTAAGCAGCTCACTAAGTAAGAACGTAGGATTGCTATGAAGCTGACAGGCCCGTTGTGAGGGCTAGCCCTGCATTTATTTCCCATAACTTTACCACTTTTATCATCAAAAGAGGAACAAAATTATATGGAAAAGCAAGAGAAGGCAGGGGAGGAGCAGATGCCTGAAAAATGTTTCACTTGGGTAGATTTGAGTTGATGTTCTAAAATTTCCTGAAGGTGCCAAATGTGTTGAGGAGGCTGTGAAAGAAAGGGGAATCTTCCACTCCTCCCTCTTTCCTTCCTCCAAAGCAAATTTCATTTTCTTTAGTGAGAAGCAAGAATATCTCACAGATCCTCAGAGTACCCACTCTGACCTCTCAGGCTGGCTGGTAGACAGCAGAGTGTGTTGGCTGGACTATGAATGTGTGATTCAGATTTAAGTGACTGTGTCCAAATCACGTGGCTTCTTCAGCTTCCTCTTCTGGATCTATTTCCTGAGACACAGGAGCTTGGGTAAAGTACTGTAGAGGAGAGGTGTTCTTGTAGATATTACAGCTTAGAATGCATTATAGGTATGGTTTAGCTTTTGGATGGGTGGCTGAGAATCAGAAGGTGACTTAATTGCTTCAGTTGTTTTGTTAAGCTGACTTAATAAATGCTAAAAAGAATTTTCCTATCACTTGCCTTTAAAGCTTCCTGAAACCCTGACTTTAAGGCTGCTCTGCAGTATCCAGGGCAGTGTACCTTCTCCCTCTGGTGTCTAGAAAGGAGAGCTGTTCTTTCTTTTCTGGACTGTGTCACTGCTTGGCCTGCTTTTCTGCACAGCCAGAGGTGAAAAGAGGCCAAACATTTCTAGTCCCCACTTTTATACTCCAAGTTTTTGCCCATCCAAATAATTTTGCTTTTAATCACAAGACATCATAACGAAAAACCCGAAAATGGCTCTCCTAAGGAAATGGGTCTTTTCCTCACTACACAAATCTCTCCTTGTCCATGGGCAAAGAGAAGAACCACTTATAAAATTCATCTGGTTAATAAACCGTCATAACAGGGAAGACAGCACCTAACTCCTGATTAGTGGCTTATGTAAAGCTGAGGCTCCAGGTTACTGAGAAAGTTCTCCTACTTGCCGATGCTTGCAGAGTGTTGTGTAAGAGCTGAGCTCTCTTAGCTTTCTATCAGGCAGCCAGCGTTTGAGTGAAGCTTTGTTTGGCCTGTGCAGAATAAACACTGAGCACTGAGAAACCTCCTGTGTGGAAGGCAGGGTGCACTGGTAGGAGAGGGAATATAGAGGTAGCAACTGCGAAAGCTGTGGCAAAGAAAGAGTACTAGGTTTCTTCGGTGCTGCGTTTTGCTGATCTCCCTGACTGAAGAAGTCACAGTGACTTTACCGGAGCGGATTGTCACGCCTGGGGTGTTGGCAGGCTGAATCAGCTGTAAGGAGAAGATGGAGTTACATGGCACGATGCAGCCTCCCTGCTGAAATTGTGCCTCCTTTTCAGACTTCCAGTTGTTTGCACTGTGGTGTTCACTGTTTTCTTTGCTCTGTTTGTCCCTTCAGCCTTGAGCAGGGCTTGGCTGTGCCCCTCCTGAGTGCTCCATAGGAAAGCGGCGATGATCACATTCATGAACAATTCGGACAGCGAGGAGGAGCCCTGCAATGAGAGAACATCCCTGATGTCTGCAGAGAGCCCTCCAGTACCCTCCTACCAGGATGGCCTGCAAGCTTCGGAAGCAGGGGAAGTGCAGGCACACAGGGTAGGTGTGCGTCCGTCCTGGGGAGTGAGGACATGCGGTGTGATGACAGATGTCCTGCTACCCCTCAATCCCTCCTGGCAGACTGGCCTCTAGGATTGGCTTTGGCCAGTGTTGTCACTCTCAGCCAGCAGCAGCACTGCCTGTTTCCATTTCCTCCACTATGACTTTTTCCCCATTTTTATCTCTATATATACTCCTCCCTTTTCCTTCCTTTTGGTAAAGATAGAGGCTTTTAATCAGGACCTGATGCTCATATGACTCTTGCAGGATATCCTTTTTAGCCTTGTTTTGCCAGACACCCTTTGTCTGCTCTGGTCCAACGCAGGTAATGAACAGATTCTAGTCCAGCTGCCAGGAAAGCAGCAGGATAAAGCAAGCACAGCATTGATGGCAAGGTGAGGAAATTGTCAAGCTTATGCCACCTCAGATGACATTTCTTCTATCTCAGCTCTGGGCATCTTGCCCTTCCTGTTCATGTATCCCTTTATGTATTTGCACTTGAAGAGGCCCTTAGATATTCATGGTTATGGTTTAAAAACTCCATTGCATCCTGTCTGCACTGGAATTTCTGTTGTGTTGTTCAGGTGGTATTTTATAACTAGTTGGTACTAGGTTCTGTTAGGATCCAGTTGGTATACTGTGGTAGCCTGCAGCAGCCTCATAAGATATGATGGAATAAAGCTTTGAAAACAAAGAAAATAAGCATCTTATATGTTTGCTAATATTTCTTTTCAGAAGAGGCGAGCAGGTAGCAGCCGTGGCCCAAACAACATTGCTGGTGGAGAAATGTCTGCCTCGGGTGTTCCAGTGAGAGAAAGCGCCCCAGAAAATGAAGAGGAGGAACTGACTCTGAAATATGGAGCAAAGCATGTAATCATGCTCTTTGTGCCTGTCACCCTTTGTATGATTGTTGTCGTCGCCACCATAAAGTCAGTGCGCTTCTATACGGAGAAAAACGGGCAGCTGTAAGTGGGGTCTGCAAACAGCCTCTGAGTTTCGTGGGACCCCCAGCTCCACACGCACCTCCGTGCACGCGCGCCTGTGCACGCAGAGCGCTCCCTTGGCAGGCTGGGGGAACCTTTACACAGGTAAAGGCAGCTCTGTAAACACACAGAGAGCTTACTACGGTATGCTGCATTCACCTGTGTAAGTTTTCTCTCATACCTGCGTTACAGTGATTCGTTAGCACTGTCATTAGGGTGCCCTGAGCGAGGCCTGTGAGCAACGTGATAATGGAGCTGCTTCTTCTGCAGCATAAGAGGCCCAGGCTGAACTCCTAGGCTGTTCACTCACTAGCTGGCAGCAATCAGGGAATAGCATGTTCATTTGGATGAGTGTCTCATTTCCTGGTGATATTTCTGGTTCCTGAAGACTCATGGTGTGGATACATAATTCCATCCAGCTCTTGCTGACTGTGTCTGACTCTCAGGGCCTGTCTCCTGGAACTCTCACTGTGCTTCACACACTGGGTGGAGAAACATGGACTGTGGTCCCTTGAACTGAACCAAAGGAAACAAAACAGGGTGGTGGGAAGGGGTGCAGGGTGATGAGAAGGGGTAAAAGAGTCCAAGACTCTCCTACCAAGTGTGGAAAGAAAGGGTGTCCCCCCTTTCAGAACAGCACCTGGGATATATCCTTCTAATTATCATGGAGAGGATTCAGAGCATGCAATAAAAATTCATGGCCTGGAGAGCAGTTACTAAAATAAAGTCATTTATACTCTTGGCCTTTTTGTTTTGAGCTCTGCCAGCCACAGCTTCTCTGCAGGAATGTGGTTTTGATAGAGACCACTAATCTTTAGTTGATAATTAACTTGAGCCCAAACCCTTCAGAGGCCACATCTCATGTTTGGTGTCCTTGATAGTCCTACCTCCCTTTCTTTCCCACACACAGAGGTCTGGTTTTATCTGGGGTGTTTAGTTAGAAGAGTATATATACTTTATGTGGCTTTTGCTTTCTCCTGCAGGATCTACACCCCTTTCAGTGAGGATACCCCATCTGTGGGCCAGCGCCTCTTGAACTCGGTGTTGAACACCATCATAATGATCAGTGTCATCATTGTAATGACTGTGTTCCTAGTTCTGCTCTATAAGTATCGTTGTTATAAGGTAAAGCGTTCGCAACAGAACTTTTTCCACCTGTTCCTGAGCTTGAGTTCAAGTGGGCTGTGCGTGTCAGTGAGAAATATAGGCACTGCACTGGCTAATCCACATCTTAGTCACAGCAGGTATCAGATTGAAGCCTTTGTCAGTGGTGGTAGAGCTGTGCCCCTGCATGTGCTCTGCTGTTATTTAGTCACTAATGGCAGGCTCTTAAAAACGAGGCCTTCTACTTTGTGTTTCTCGGGTCTGAGTTTTCTCCATCTGATCCAAAGGTTTTACCATTTGTACTTATGGACTAAGTTGTACCATTTATTGTGAATGCCTTCTCTTAAGACATTTCAGACAGCCTTTGTGGAAACTGGTATTATTCCTGCCTGTAGAAGCTCCAGTGGAAGAGCACTAGGGTTGGAGGGAAAGGCACATTCAGGTTCTGTGGTGCCCAGGGAAGTGTTATATGTGGTACCAGCCCAGCATTTGAGCTCTGGCCATTCCTGCTTTGCAAACTCGTCCCAAAGATGAATTTGCCTTGAGCAAACCCCTCATCCTCCCCACCAAGCAAAGAGAATGTGCTCACCTAAGCTAGGAGCCAATGTGGATACCCACAGAAATGCATAGGAAAGAGACTTAAAAAACCCAAACAAACAAAACCACTAAGACACAGAATATGAAATGAAGGAGTTTGGGAGGAACTGGGAGGAACTGGCTGTTCCTCCTCCCTGGCTGACCATGGGGAAGGCAGGGTCTTTGGACATGGGAGGAGGAGTGCAGAAGGAGGCTGTCAGGCTGCAGTACTGCGACCTGTGCAGGGGTAACAGCCCCTACAATCACTGTCTCTTCTTGCCCTTGACAGTTCATCCATGGCTGGCTCATCCTGTCCTCTTTGATGCTGCTCTTCCTCTTTACCTACATATATCTTGGGTAAGTGGGAACGGTGCAGGTAAAACCTGTCAGTTCAGGGCTCCTTTACCTCTTTGCAGAAAGTTCCCAGCTTGAACAAGGAAAGGAATGTCTCCTCTTCTCCAAATGGAGGTTTTAGGATTGTTAGAATCAGATAGCTTTCTTTTTTAAAAAATGGAAAATGAGGTCTTTATTAGGCAGTGCCTGATTTTACAGTGCCTACTGTAAAAAATCACTGGGAAGTGATACTGTGAGCATGAAATGAACAGGCTGAACATTGTGGTACAGAGGCCCTGAATTATACAGTGAAAAGCAAATGGAGAGGAACTTCATGTGCTGAGGTGCTTCTCTGATTTGTCTTGCTTTTTCTTAGACCACATTTGTTTCAAGCTCATTCCCTTGGCTCCCAGCTCAGACTTTTAACTTGTGGGTGATACTTGTTAAGACTTTTCATCTTTCACTGTGAGCATCATGCAACCTGACTTCTTTGCTGTAGAGAGTCATGTAGCTCCAGGCCAATGTACAGTGAAAACTTGAAATCCTGCCTGCTCAAACCCTTGGAATCGCTGTTGAACTTGGGACTAGGGCAGTGTGGTGCTTGTCTGCACACACAAGGTGTCCATCTCATGCAGGAGGAACAGAGAACTCAGAGCAGCAATTGGCCACAGGGCAGGTTCCCCTTTCATGAGTGAGAGTTGCTTCTATTCTGCTTCCTCCTGGTGTAGTTGGGGGCCTGTTTGTTTAACTACAGCTAGTAGGATGCTTTATATGTTAGTTGCTTTTATTGCTTAGCTGAATTTTTGTGTTGTATTTCAGTGAAGTATTGAAGACCTACAATGTGGCCATGGATTACCCCACTCTGTTCTTAGTCATCTGGAATTTTGGAGCTGTTGGAATGATTTGCATCCACTGGAAAGGTCCCTTGCAGCTCCAACAAGCATATCTCATTATGATCAGTGCTCTAATGGCATTGGTTTTCATTAAATATCTACCGGAGTGGTCAGCATGGGTGATTCTAGGTGCAATCTCCATCTATGGTAAGTCTATGTTGTGACTGTGAAGGTGTGGCTCCTGGAAAGATCACTCTGAAGCAATCTCAGGACTGTGTATGTCATTTAAAAAACAGCTTTACGGTGCTACCAGCTTTAGAAAGAGGCAAATGGGCAGTTAAGTTGACTCCCTGGCTTGTCTCTTGCTAACTTGGCTGTGTAGGTACTGTACTCCTACCAGGTCTTTCAGAGTGGATGACCAAGTCAGGGAAGTACTGAACCACACCTAACTGCATGGTAGGGGTGGTTGGATTTTTATCAGTAGCAACCTGATAGTCTTGCAGGTTTTGTTTACTGTTATCGAGGGATCACAGATTTTGGTATGAGTTAAAAGTTTCAAGAGAACCTGCAGAACAAGAGGGATCCAGGAAGTAACATTCAGATTGGGGCAGAGCTCTGATGGAGGAGAGAGAGTAGGCAAAGAGGTACTGGACCAAAGGCCTTCATTCATGTGATACACAGAGCCGGTGTATGTAGCCATGGATTGTGAAAGAAGTACCCCCACTCCTCCTCCTCTAATTAAATTCAACACCTCAATGAAATTCTGTCATCTGCTTTCAAAGAAATAATGTGATATTCTCAAGAGGCTTTTTATACGGATTAGCACAATGAAAACTCTTATTATTACATTAAGGCTTGGAGATGGTATTTTATGTGAACAACATTTTCAGGGACTAGAACAGCTAGAGTTATGCGAAGTGGTGGAAACTGCCATTCAGGAAATCATGCAGTTAATATTGATATATGTTGTTTTGAGGGGAGAAAGGCTTTTTAAAGATAAAGAATGTAAAATATATATGATAGTTCAGGATAAGATTGACTGGCCCTTTTCTTTTTGCAGATCTGATGGCTGTTCTCTGTCCCAAGGGGCCACTGAGAATGCTGGTAGAAACTGCACAGGAGAGAAATGAGCCAATTTTCCCTGCATTAATATATTCCTGTGAGTAAGATTAGAATGTTAACGTTTTTAGCCAGATTGAATTCTAATGAACTATTTCTGTGTCAAACCAAAGAGCACTATTTTAGTGACTTCCTTGCCCTAAGATTGGTACACATTTATATCTTGGAACAGACCATTTTAGAAGGCCTTGTTTATCAGTTACAATGGTGTCAACTAATTAGCCAAAGGAAGCCCACGTTTTCCATGTGGAGCTGAAATGTTTAGAATATTTATCCTTTAATGAATACAGTGCAGAACATGCCCCTTTTTTGTGTGTAAGGTGGGCAGTTGTGTTTGCAAGGTTCTGTGGTTAGGTGATGCTCACTCAATAACTTATGCCCTGTGGGTAAGCTTTAGAGACACACTTTAAACATGTCATGAGGCTCCATTCTTCCTGCAGTCCCCTCTTGTCCTGTGCACTGTACAGATGGTAGTGCTTAGAATGTCTTTGCTTCATTGTTAATTGCGTGGCTGCTTTGCAAAGGGCTCTGTGTTCAAGTATTGCTTTGCAAACAAAATCACTCGTCTCTTCCCTGGTTTTCTTGGGCTGTTTAACTGCCGTGGTGTCTGGTGCCCTTATCCACAAGGGTATATATGTGCTGGAGGTTAAGGTAGTCAATGCAGGAGACTCAATGCTCATGGGACCTGGACTTGGGTGTTTCATGGACCTCAGTGACTTCTCATTACATCACTTGTAAGATGAATGAGTATTTCCATGTTCTGTGCTAAGTTGAGGATGCCTACAACCTGATTGATTTTTTTTTTCCCCCAAGCATTTAATGTTATATAAACGCTATTATATGTTCCAAGGAGAGCCTCAGTTGGCTTAAGCTGCCCTCCCTTTTACTGGAGATTGTTATACTGACCTGAGACAATCAAGATGAAGTCTCTCACGTGCTTTAGTGAACAAACAAAGAGTTTCTCTAAAGGAGAATGCAGTTCAGCAAATCATAAATACTGAATGAGAAGTTCTTGTGCAGAACATCAGTGTCTCCATTGCAAGACCACATTCTGTGGCTCCCTCTAGATGCAAAAGCATCACCTTGGCTGAGCTTATAGCAGAAGAGCATGCACTGTGTTTGTCTTGGCCTAATTTGTTTAGTTTAACTTCTATAAAAACAGGAAGACTGATGCACACTTAAATAAACAGATAATTTAAGTTTCCTTCCACTGATTTTGGAATGGTTTGTATTCCTTTTTAGTTTAGGGATCCATCTCAAGAATAAACTCCCAAGCGTCCTTCAGTTGTTATTGGAACCAAAACAGAAATAGGCAATATTTTGACAGGATGGAAACAAAACAAACAGACAGAGAAAACTAGCACTGTGACAACTCCTGCATATCCCTCACTTGTGTACTGTACCTCTAGCAGAACATGAGTAAGCTATTAAGTTAACCTCTGGTTACCTTTTGTACTGCTATTATTTCCTGGGAAAGTCTGTTCTTTGAAGAGAGAAGCCAGAAATCTGGAAGAAAAAAAAAAGGAGATGAAGACCCTAGTTCTAGAATTTTGCTTTCCTTAACCCACAGAGAAGACTATACTGGCTCTTAGCTATTTGTGCTCTGGGACCTTCTTAAAACCTGAATGGATGCACTGCCTTCTTTTTCTCCCACCTTGCCTTCTCAGTGCCTGGGGAAACCAGCCAAGAGTGAGTGTTTTAAAAGCATTTACAACGGCAAAGATTTGTATTTTTAGGGACAGCTAAATACGTATTTCCTCTGGGCTATAGTGACCAATGATTTATGCAGCCAGTTACTTTCTCTCTTTCTTCTAGCTGCTATGATGTGGACAGTAGGAATGGCAAAGCCAGACACAGCAGCAAGAGGACCAAGTCAGCAGACATGGGATGCAGGTTTGTTTGCATGTCCCTCTTCTATACAGAGCACTGCCCCATGGAAATAATGTCTATGTTTGAGACTGCAAGTAAAAATAAGCTCCTGAATCCTGACAGATGCATTTTTTTCAGAGTTGTTAACTGCAAAACTTCAGAGATGACAGTACCTTTTAATGTTAAAGCAATAAATGTATGCAAAGGTTTGATAACTGAACATGCTGCTTATTTCAGGATAAGGCAGCCAACAAACTAAGCAATGGCAGGGCCACAATCCTGCTTTGAAACTGGGCCCAGAGCAGGTGCAAACTACATGCTGAGGTGTACAGAATGCCTCTGTGGCAGCAGCAGCCCCCTGTCAGACTGACATGGACTGGAGAGTTTGTATGAGCTTCTGAAAAATAAGAACTGTCAGACAGAATCATGGATCACAGTCTGGCTGCTTCTAAAAGCACTATTAAGGGCTCTGTCAGATGGTGTTATAATGGGGGCTGGGGGAGTTAAATCTGTGAACAATGAAATGTGTCAGCTTTTTATACGTGAACACACAGCTTCAATGTCAGTGTGATCAGGACAGGACTTTTCTCTTAAATGGCAGTCCTCTTAGTCATCCATTTTTGTCATATGGCCAGTTAGGGAATACCTGAGCACCTCCACCCCAAAGGTATAACAATGTGGGAATGCATATTAACTTTACTTGGCTTTACTTGTCATTCTACTCTGTGCAGGGCAATGCCTAGGTCTGTGTACGTGCTCACTTGGTAACCCACTGAACTCCTGGGTGGCTGCCAGAGAAGCTGTGAACACGTACCCTTCCAACTGTTACAAATAATGACACGTGTTTTCCTTAAAGCCACTAAATGTCTCTGCTTGAACTGGTCCTGATGATCACACCTCCAAGAAACAAAAGGCTTACCACTCCAGGGCAGCTTCACAGAAGTGTGGATTTCATGCACTGAAACAAGTTATAAATGTAGCTACCTCTTATGTTTCTTTTTTTTTGGTCTGCTCTTCTTGGCCTATTTTTGTGGAACCAAGCTGAGGATGGGAGAGAACACCACAGGAGCCCTTCACATGCAGACTCTCAAATGCCAGAGACAAGGAGTCCTGTTCCAACCCGCCCTGTCACTTCTTTAGAGGAGCTTGAGGAGGAGGAAAGTAAGAGAAGTTTTATACCTTGTTTTCAGTTTAGGCAGAGCCTGACATTTATACTCTTTGTGGTTAGTGCTCTATTACACAGTTTGGACTAATCACAGTTAATTTGAAGAGTTGTGACTTGTTTGAACAACAAAGATGTTGAGTCTGACTGTTTATTACTTCTTCCTGCCGCAGAATCTGTTCTGGGATTGTAGTTACAGTGACGTCTCTTGCCTATGTGGACAGTTTGAACAGTTCCTTGATCCCCTTGCCTCCTGTCCCCTCTCTGTCCTTGTGCTTTCTCAGGCAGTACATTATAACTGCAGCCCAGGGAAGCACCTCAGAGAATGAGGCTGAGGAAAAAGCAATTAGTGGGAGGCAGGGCTGGAAGTCTCAGACTCCTTGGAAATGTGTGGGTCTAGGCTGGTAGCCAGGACTAGGAACCTTCACCTGCTTTCCAGGTGAATTTGTTTCTAGAGGAAGCAAAACAGGAGGCTCAGGGTTAACACTTGTTTTCTTTTTCCACTTCTTTCAGGGGGTGTGAAGCTGGGCCTTGGAGATTTCATATTTTACAGTGTGCTTGTTGGGAAAGCAGCTGCCACAGCTAGTGGAGACTGGAATACTACACTCGCCTGCTTTGTAGCCATTCTCATAGTAAGTGAGCAGGCTTTTAAAGCTCTGTTACACCCTGTTTAGCACAGCAGTGTTGCCAGAAGTACCAGCAGCTGAACACTGCTAAATCACTGCAGGTAACATGCTAGATATTTAGGAGAAACCACCCAGTGCTCTGTGTATAAAGACAGGCTTTAAACAGCCACTGACGCTGAATGATAGAGACTCATCAGAGCAGAGCCAAGTGATGAAGGGGGTGAAACAGCCCCAGGAAAAACAGTTACAGCTGAATTGTTGGTGTGTTTGGTTCAGCATTAAACAACTGGGGACTTCTATCAGCCACAAGAGTCAACATTACAAATGCCACATTGATTAGCAAATGAAGTTGAAAAGGTTAGCTCCCTTGTGCTAAGGAGAGCTGCTAGTAAGAAGATGAAGACCTATCTTTTTCTAGTATTTGAGCTGGAAACAATGGAAAGGAAGGAGACTTAAATCCATGGAAATTATCAGTAAAAGCAGAGGACGAACATACAGTAAAGGAGTTGGTCCTGCCAGGTCTAATGACCACACACTGTCAAGCTTTCACCTAGGTAGAAAATGATTACTATGCACTTGCTGTTTAATCTGCATCCTCATGGAAACCAACAATAAGAAAGGCAGGATTTTTATAAGCTAAAAGAAAATCAATTATCGTGTCTTTCTTGGGCTGCTGTTTCCTCAGCTAGATCCTAAGGATAGTGAAAGTGACTTTCACTTGTGAAGACTGTGGATCAAAAAGCATGAGAGCTAGAAATGAGCTACCTTAAATAAAGTGTGTTGAGTGTGGCTTTCCTACCCCCTAGGTCAGAGAAACCTATAGGATCACCTACCTCCATATCCTGGGGTCCAGCACTGGGGAAATGTTTGTGCTTGTCTCTCCATGAGGCCAAATGCCCCAGTCTGTGTCTTTTACGATGCTGTTAAAATTCATTGTCTCCTTTTGCAGTTTCATAATCTTGCTGCCTTGTGGCTTTCTGGTTCCCAAAAAATGTACCTCCAGTGCCACAGCAGTAATCACATCTTTAAAGGTAGATGTGAACTAAGGAGCAGATGTAGGCCAGATATGTTCCCTAAGATTGTAAGAACAGAGCCACAGGCTTAGGTGGATTGTAAACAAAATTGTAGCCTATAAACAGTTAAAAAAATTAATTAGAAAATCCTGTCTGCTGATCTTTAGCTAGTGGATATTTTTGGAGCCTAGTGTCTTTGAAGGTTTGTCGTCATGGAGGAATTAAAAAGGGCTTTGATGAGAGAAGGAATTGGTATCTAAATGCACTTAGCCTTACTGTCTACCCAAAATGTACAACAGCTTCCGCACATGCTCCAAAAAACAGATCTTGGTCTCCTATTGAGATAAAACCAGATTTCACCTATTGTAGTAATCAATCCAGTCAAAAGAACAGCAGTGGATATTTGGGTTGGTTTGGTTTATTTTGTTTTTCTTTCTTTTTTTTACCCCATGAGACCTTGTAAACTGGGAAGATGTTATAAGTACATTGTGCTGTGTATTCCTTCAGTGAAGCTTCTGTCTGCATTTTACCAGGATTTAAGTGCTTTTGTGTGCTGAATCAGTACTTCATACATAATGGCACAGCACAACAAGTGAAATAATCTGTAAATAAGTTAACCTCTTGGGGTCAGCTGTATGTCAGCACTGGCTGTTTATACCACTGTCTCAGCAGAGAGATGTGCCCAAGATTGCTGAGGAAAAACCTGGCCAACCTGTGTGAAAGATGAAGCTGTGGGCAAATGTACATCGTACCATGGGTAGCTCGGGCAGGCTCCAGTGCCGTACAGTGCACATAGCTGATTACCTGTGTATTGGGTTGTTGGTGGCAGATATGCTTCTGGTCATCTTACTGTATGTCCTTGTGTTTTTTATTCTCTTTTCTCTGGCAGGGTTTATGCTTAACACTTTTATTACTGGCTGTTTTTAAGAAGGCACTGCCTGCTCTTCCCATCTCCATCACCTTTGGCTTGATCTTTTACTTCTCGACAGACAACCTCGTGCGACCATTCATGGACACCCTGGCCTCCCACCAGCTGTATATTTAGAAGAAGTGGGAGTTAGAGGATTCTTTTTCAAGCTTTGCTGTGAAGTATGGTACACTGTTTGGAATAGGTCATAAAGTTTTTACACTTAGTGCCATATATTTGTAAGGAAAACACTAATTCTGTGACATGCTGTGTACTAAAAATCTAATAGTTATGTGTTAAACTGAGATTTTTCACAGGATTCTTGGTGAAAGGCCTGGCTCCTTGCTGAAAAGCCTGGCTCCTTGCTGATGTCAGAGTGTTACTTTTATGTTATTTGATGTGCACAGTGGCTGTTGTGAGCACAGAAACCTGTATGTTGAATGGGACACTGGAAAGGTGAGGGGTCTGATCTGGTCTGATCTTCCAGAAGCTAAGGTTTTTTTAGCCCTGGAATTGCACACAGGTTTAAATGTACTGTGGAATTTCTGAGTCTTCATACACTTGAGGTGTTGTGCAAACACGAGGTGCAAGTAATTAGAAAAGCATAGCAGGCAACGTGCACAGAACAGAGCAGCATGTGAGCACTAGAGCAGTGAGGTTGAACTTCATGAGCTGGCTGCTGTGCACACGACATCGGTTGAAATTGCCCCATGCCTATTTATTCTGACCTTAGTTAGACATAGTGAGCTATGATGGATCTAGAGAGGGTGTTAGTGGTGGGATGCATTCCTCACAGCAGCTGATGGAGGCAGGGCCGCCCATTCCAGCACATCCGATCCTCAATGTGGGAAAACAGATACTTTTCTGCTCTCTCCTCCCAACATTTTATTTTATTTTTTTTTACATATTTTTCTGAGTCCATACTGGAATCCTCAAATTACCCTAAGGTGGAAATGACTGAACAACTCCAGTAAATCAGACCTGTAACTCACTGTGTGTGTTTCTGGTCTCATTTCTGTGCATTGTTGTAGCTACTCCAGAGGAGGAATTACCTTCCCTTTATGAAGAGGTCCCCTCTTACACTGATTGAGACTTGGTTTACCTAGGTTTTTGTACTGTTTAAAGATTTTTTTTTTTTTTACATTACAAATTTTAAAATAGCTATTTACTGTCAAAGGAACTCTTTTGGAAATACCCTGTCATAGTTTGTATTACAATATTGGGGTGCAAACTTTAATCTGCTGTTACATTACTTCTAGGAATAGTTACACACCCTCAAGTGAGTTCATTAAAAAAATTAATGCTTGGTGCCAGTAAAAAGTATATAGATCTGACAGAACCTTTATGTTTACTCCACCTTTGAAAATAACTTTATTTCTACTCTGAGAGTTTTTGGTAATAGCCAAGTTCTATGATTTTTTCCTTTCCTTTTAACTTGAGTGTTTGTTATGCAAACAAGCATTTTTCTTTGACAGCTGATCAATGTCAGAATATGTAACACGAGATTTTGTGAATAATGCAATGTCAGTGAGAGATGCAGAACTTCATCTCTGAAAAAACTTTTTAGATAAGGCTTTGAATTACACATTTTTAATATAGTACCTTTTTCTAATAGACTTGTTCAAGCTAATCTACTTTGATATTTAACAAGGACATCATGCAGGTGATTCAAACTAATTTTTAAGAAGCACGTAAGGGTTTTTACGAATTGATTGTGTGTGTGTCAGCCTGGACAACAAGTAATTCTTCCTCTCTGTTTTCTGTCCTCATTTCTTACATTTGCAAAGTTTGGATTTAACAGCTGCAGACAGAGTTAACTATTACTAAAAGGTATTTCCTTTGGAAACGTAAATCAGTAGAGTTCTGTCTGCTGATTTTTAAGGTTTATGTGAGCGTTGTTTTTTCTATTTGTTTGTTTGTGTTTGTTCTTTTTAACTAAGTTATGGGGCCAAATTGGATTACAATCACTGGCAAACATGATTTCACTTTTTGCATTGTGTGGTGTAGAGAGGATGTGACATATTTGTATGTACTGGAAGAAAAATCCTGCTTGGCTTATCAGGGTTGTAGCATATTGTTAGAAACAGTTTATTTCTATGAAAGCAGAGCTGATACTTGAAGGAAACTGGGAGGGGAACCTTCAAATATTGAAGGATCACTGCTGGAGCTCGTGGCTTTCTGCAGATATCTGCTTGCCAAAGATTGGCCTTTCACTAAGCAATTCAAAAGGTAACCAAGCAAGAGATTCTGTCAGTGCAACAGAATGTGTTGTCCTGGTGAGTGACAGCATGTATATACTGGAGTGGTTATAATTGTGTAAAAGTTCATATGTATTTACTACAAATATATATATATGTGCGTGTATGTGTGTGTTTGTGCGTGTATATACACACATACATGCAAATTTTAAAATGACATTGAGTGATGTCTCTTCTCTGTAGACATTTTCAGCTGTGCCTAAAGTGAAGTTTTGTTGGTGATGTTAATGTTGTGCAGCATGGCCTAAGCTGTGAAAATGGAGAGGGCAGGATTTACTCTCCTTACTAGTTGGCTGCTACATGAGATACTTACTCAGTGACCTGGCAACTTGAAGGAACAAAACATTTGTCTGTCTGTTGTGTTCACTCACCAATTTCAACTTGCTGCATGCTCTGCTGAACTGCAGTCTCTTTCACCCTGAAGAAATCCCAGTACTCACACTGATGCACATCTCCTTGCAGCACTTAGTACCTTTGTTAGAAGCGTGTGCAACTTTGGCCTTGTAACCCTCTGAGCACAGAGTTGCTGCTTGTGCTTATTGCTGTGTTTCCTCTTGCCCTCAAAAGCAACTTCACTATTGCTTTTGGTTTTGATTGTTCTGGCATTGTTGTGTTTTGAAGTGTCTGCAGCGTGTCAAAGACTGGAGATGTGCTCTGCCCACAGAGGGTGCACAAGAAGCAGCACAGTCATAGAGAAAGTGTAAGAAACAAGACACTCCTTGCAGAACCATGCAGTTCTCATGGGATACTCTATGTCTCATTCTTAAAACCTAAATTCAGGCTCTTAAGAGAAGGCCCTCAGAAGCTAATCTGTGCTAGAAATGTTGTCTCCTTCTTGTTCACAGAGAGAAAATGACACATTTGCAGTACGAGGTGTTTCAGAAAGAGCTTTATAAACACCGCTGAAGCTGTGCTAACGAGGGTTTGTAGATACAGCAAGGTCATAGCATCTGTATACTACAGATATATAGCACCTGTATACTACAGTCAGAAGAAGGAGCAGTGGTCTGCTCTCTCCTACCTTCTTTGCACTGTTGCTAGTGGAGTCTTCTCCATGAGGCCAATGGATGAAGTTAGATGGACCGTCTCTCTGAGCAAATGGCACTCTCTGAAGGACTCTGGTGAAGAATAGCTTGAGGCTCACTGTCCTTGCAAAAGTAGTTGGAGTTCTCCATGTTACTCCCAAACCAGTAAATTTCCCTGCTTTGTTCTTGCCTTCATAGGTACTTCTAGTCAATCACACTGTGTTTGCTTTCCTATTCCTTGTAACTTGGGTTTTGGTTTAAATTGAATATGAGTTATTTGTTTCCCTTAGACCCTGGGCTCCCTGTTTCTGCATCAGAGATGCTCCTTGGCAGCCACGGGAGGGCAGTAGGTCTATGTGGAGAAGTACCAGCCATTTTAAAGTACTCTGCTGTGTGCCCCTTGTTTTTCAGTGAGGGTGAAGGCCCTGGAGTCTCCCTTGTGGCAGGAAAAGTGTAGGCACCCCACACGGAAGCACGGCTGCAGTTTTGGCACAGCACGGGAAAGACTTTCAGAGAGAATGAGCTCACTCTGTACCAGAATCCATTTAAAAACAGATGGTTTCAGTGTGGTGCCGTGTTCAGCACTGCAGCTCTGGGTGAGGTGCTGCTGTTACATTGCACACTCCATTTTGTTGGGGTTCCCCTTTTATTTTTTTTTTTCTTTTTAGTAAAGTATTCAGCCCTAGTTTCAGTCCTAAATTTATTAGATAAATTTTATTAGATAAATAAGATTTCTTCTGAGCATCCTCAAGAAAGAAAGGAATAATTATACTTACTGATTTGTCATTCTTCCTCTCACTTGCAGTTACCTGTTCTATCACTGTACGTCTTGCTAATCTGGGGAGGGAAAAAGGAGCACACAGCTGTCATTGCAGCTCGTGGCAGTGGGTTGAGTTAGATCATGTTGGATGGGGCTTTGAACAACCTGATCTAGTCAAAGGTATCTCTGCCCATAGCAGGAACTTTGGAACTAAATGGTCTTTAAGGTCCCTTACAAATCATTCTATGATTCTGTGTTGTTTGTGCCTTAAGGAGAACCAGGGAGTATCCAATTTTCTTGAACTCAGTTGTTTTATGGACAAATGTGGTATCTTTGTCAGGACTTCTCCTGCCACTGTTTGTATGCCCCCTAACACACTGCTGCATTGCTTGTTGAATTTATCCTTGCTTCCTCTGCCTCTAGTAAGGTAAAATGGTGTGAGCTGTTCCCAATTCTACAAATGAGAACCACAGCAAGAGAGTAAATGCTGGGTTTAGGCGTGGTTACTTAAGAAAGATCTGCCCACATCAGATCAGGGCATCAAACATCATCACATAAGTCACTAACATTTTTTTTTTTACTTACTCCTTTGCTGCAGGTTTGCTATCACCCATCTTTTCCCATCTAAATTCAAGGCATTTGCCCTGAGCACTGAAGGAGTTAAGTAAATATGAACTGATATTTTCTTCGTGCAACACGTTTGACTGGTTCCCAAGAGCAGAGTTTGGGAGGTGTCAGTGCTCAGCACTATTTGTGGCTCAGTATTAAAAAGATATAAATAAACAGAGACTTTGAAGTGGAACTAGCTAAACTCCTTGATATAGAAACCTGAGACAGGTACAGGGCCAAGTAGTTGGAATGGAAGTTTTCCAAAACTGGGAACTGGTCAAGCCCCATCAAATGCAGCCTGAGCTAAGTGACAGCTCCTGCAGGCAAACTCAGGATTAGGTCTGTGTACAAATAAATACCATGAAACCTGGCACTCCTGGACTTGCCTTGCAGAAGGGGGTGGAGTAGGAAAGGCATTAGGCCTGTTTTCTCCTATATCATTGGTTTCTATGACTTCAAGGAGACCTTGCTAACCCTGATATAAAACACAAGTAACTCCACAGCTAATTTGCATTTAAGCAGACCAGGAACCATGTAAAAAGTGTGAGAACAAGTGTGGAAGACTGATCCAATCTTTTTAACTTATGCCATACCATCTGCAATCTCTACAAAGCTAAATATAAGCAATTACAATTCTCCCTGACTTCAGAGAGCTGCATCTATTTATGAAAGAATTTGAGCCTTCCTTCAAAACTGGTGTAAGACAAGTCAGATCTCTGGAGCTGAAGGTAGGTATTTGGGATTATTTTAAAAGCTACCTATCCTATGTGCCAATGGGTAGTTAGTAGCAATAAAGTGCCAGTAGCATTAACAGAATTGTTCTAACAGGAATATCTTATCCCTTCATCATGCCAGAAACGACACACCCTCTCTGTAGACCCCTACCAAATACAGCCTTTGTGATATTCCGGGAAGTTCAAATTTGAGCTATTTTTGTTCTCCAAATATTGTGCCAGTAGTTTTCCAGAGTGTTCTGTGCAGGTTTCAAGAGGCATGAAAACTGTAAACTTTCTTCTTTAATGAGGAAAAAAGCCTCCTGGCTTCTGTCCCTTTGTGATTTGTGTGGGCATGCTAAGAATGAAACGGCAAACACACCAAATGATATCAGAAAACTCATCATGCTGCCAATTCAAACTCCAGGTTGTGCAGAAAGGTAATAGAGAATAGAATTCCAGCAAATCTGTTTTCCTGTAGACTCTGAGCTGTGGCTTTTCAGCCTAGGGAAGAATACAAGGCTTGAAAAACTGAAACACACCTGAGGCATGGGTTAGGCTTATAGAAGAGGAGTGGGGTGCTGGCTTCTCTCACCAGGCTCATTATGGCAGTGCAGCTGTAACTTAGAAGACTTAAACAGGATGGGAAAATGAGGGCTAGCAGGGGACATAAAGCAATACCAAAGGCACTTGGGATGTAAAGGATTAAGGCACCTTCTCTGCCACTGTTGTGTGTGCACATGCTTTTTAATGCTGTCGTGAAATAGGAGGTGATGCTGCAGAGTGAGAAAATCTGCATTTCAGGAAAGGAACATTTCCTATGCTGTGAAAAGAAGCCACCAGTTAAACTGAAGCCACAGCTGTTGAAGTGTGTGGAGTGGATGGTGCAGGATGTAGTCACTGACCAGGTTTTGGGCAGTGGGACTGCTGAAGGAAAGGGTCATCTTTGTGCTCTCACCTTGGGCTCCTCTAGGCTAGAAATCTTCTCGGAAACATCTGGGAGTTGATGAGAGAGTGAACCTGCAGCGCTGGTTCTCAGCACCGCTGTGCCTGAAGGCAAGGGCTTTTCCCTGTGCATGGCTACAGAGCATGTTGAAATTACTCTGCTGTGCTTCCACTGAGGCTTTCCAAACACTTCTTTAGGCACTGGGCTTCATGAGCATGATGGAGAAGAAGAATGCCATTAGCCCTATTTTACAGAGTAGTTGAATGATTTGCTCGGGGTAAAATGAAGGGCTTAACCTGGATGTCTGGACTGTCTCTCCGTCAGTCATTCCAGAGGCTTGTTAACTGCTGGCATTTTCCTCTCAGCTGCTCTCAGATTACATGTCAATCAGGATGTTCTGTTACCAATGGGTCTCCCTCTGTCCAGGTATGCAGACACTGATGAAGACAGTAGAGGTTAGATTATACAATCCTTCTCAAGCGACCTCTGGTATTGAATTGATAGCCAGAGCAAAGCAGGGAAAGGGTCAGCATTCAAAGGTAGAAATGATTCTGCCTTCCCCTGTGCTGGTTTTGGCTTTAGGTTTTTGAAACCACAACATCCCCCTAGACTGACTGATAGAAGTAAATTGTCATGACTCTGTGAATTACCTTCAGCCAAGTGGATGGAGGTTATGAGTTTGTACGTTTGCCACATGGGCACTCAGAAACACCCTGCAGCTTTCCATGTCTCCCTCCTACACCTTACTGTGTTTTGAAACAGGCAAATGCCAGAAAGCCAAAACAAGTACTAGCTTTCAGGACAGTGAAAAAACCCATGATGTTCTGGGGATGATTCCAGGCTGGGACAAGGTGGCTCACTGCTCTCCAGCTGTGAGACGTGGCAATACTGTGCCAAAAGCTGGGGGCAATGGCTGAGTTTGGCAGCACACTTTACCATTAACCAGCAGAATAAACTGATGACTAGTGTTAATTCTTAGTTCCAGTAAAGTCTTCAGAAATAACCCTGTTTCTCCCATGTTCTCTGGCTCCAGCCTGCCTTCCCTTTCAGAACAACTCTGCCCAAACTGTTCCAGATAACCTTTCTGTCCTTCACAAAAATCTCTTTAGGGTGGCTAAATGCAAGCAAAGGACTTGCCTCTGTTTGCCTAGCTTCAAAATTAAGTTGCCATGTTTGCCCAGGGGGTGAATGGCTTTGCTAGTTATAATCCGTAAAGTGAATCCTGTCTGGAAGCTACAAAGAACTGAGCCTTCCCACCCTGTGTGTGCAGGATAGATTGAGGTACATGTAAACAATTGGGTGCCAAGGAGAGAGAGCAAAACACCAAACTACGCAGGCGAATGCAATTTACAATGAGCAGAAACAACTGATCTGTCCAGCCCAGATAAAGAAGAATTACAAACTGAATAATGCTTAACTGAGTCTCATGGATCTGGGGAGAAATAGCAATACCATATTCTCGAGGCACACAACTGCTAATCAGACTGCTGCACTCTTCATCTCATCCAAAATAGATGTGCTTGACACCCATAAAAAGCACTGTTGTGCAACAGAATTTGAACAAGCAAGCATGATGTTGTGATTGTTTTACTACATTATTTGGTAAGGTGGCAGGGGCAAAGGTGCCTGTCCTTGCCCTTTACTGTCCCACGCACTATCCAAAGACAAGGACTGGTATCCCTTTCTACCATGCAGTGCTTCTATCTGCAGCCTCTGCACCTGGCACTGTCTTTCTCTTACCGTACTCCACCCCCACGGGCTTGTCTCCAATTTTCCAACGCATGCAGTGCCCAATTGGCACCCACGTGGTGAAGTCTGGAGGGAACTGTGGGTGGTGTGAGCCACAGCCAAGCATGGCGTGGTGGCTGGTGTGTGCGTGGTGTGCTGCACAGCCTCTCCTGGCAGTCTTCTGTCAGTGATGAACATGGTGTAGCTGGGCTTGTCGTGGCTTGTTACTACCTCACCTAGAGAATAACGCCTGGCTTTGTTTTCTTTTGTAATCTAAAGAGAGAGGAAAAAAAAAATCCATGTGCCTATATGCAAATTTCCAGTTGTGTGAACTTAATTGCAATCCTCCTTTTTCCCCATCTGGAGAGAAAATCACGTTATTCAGCACACTGAGCATATGTGTATGTGGAGGCCAGGGGCAAACCCTGATTAAAGATAACGAGGCTGTGATCTGCCTCACATCCCTGAGGACAGAAATCTAGGAGAGTACTATCTAAAATGCCTCAAAAGTAGACTTGTTATCTTTTCTCCAAATAATAATTAAAGATAACCCCAGCACTGGTGGGCCTGCTCCCACCTCCTATTAGAGTTCAGTCCTATATAGTCAATGTCCTGGAGCAATATAGCACAAGCCACAAAAACCCTGTCCAGAGCCACTGCAGCCTGTCTGGGATAGATAATAGCAGGAGAAAAGAAATGCTTGAGTCCTCAGCTTTGCTACAAATGTTACCAAAGGGCCTCTCAGGCTCTTCCCCAAGGACCCCTGGAGATAATACATCACCTCCATGGTTCCACAGCCTTCATCCTTCCTTCCCCAAAGCAGCCCCTCTCTGGTGACATGGAAAGGAGGGAGGTGTGATCAGGCACACAGAGAGGCAAGGCAAAACATAGGGGCCAAAGGGAAGGTTTTTTGTGTCTTCTGCCCCCTCCTTTCTTTCAATTAAGGGACAAGGCAGCCCTACAGCAGTCCTCTCCCTTTCACAGAACCTGACAGCCACCTCTGCTCACCTCCTCCCAGACAGGGGTCTCAGAGCCCTCCAGCAGCCCCACTGGCATTCCCTGCCCTCTCCAGCTGTGCAGAGCAAGGCTGCTCACTCAAAGCTCCAGAAGGAAAACTAGGGCGGAAATCGTGGAATTCCTCTCTAGTGACCAGCTGTGCCATGGGAGGTTTAGGCTATATACCAGGAAAAGGTTCTTCACCCAGAGGGTGGTTGGGCACTGGAACAGGCTCCCAAGGGAAGTGGTCACAGCACCAAGCCTGACAGAGTTCAAGACGCATTTGGACAACACTCTCAGGCACGTGGTGTGATTGTTGGGGCTGTCCTGTGTAGGGCTAGGAGTTGGACTCAGTGATCTTGCCCTTCCAACACAGGATATTCTATGATTCTATGAAATATCTGTCCTGCTCCCTTCACTGTGTCTTCCTCTTGGACAGAAAACATCTCCTTCTGACAGCATTAAATCATCTTGAAAATAAGGTGCTAACTGAAATGGAGCCTTGTCTCTGTCCCTTTGCAGTGAGGGGAGAGAGAAAAAAGAAGAACAAGTGCCACGAATGCCTGAGTGCTTTGGGATGAAAATACACGGTTCAAAAATCAGAGCAGTATTAAGCGTGACAAAAATAGCCCATCATTTGGATCCTATGATGATACTGGATGTGCATTTACCACTGTTTGAGTCAGAGAGATCTCATTTCTTTCTGAAAGCTGTTGCTCTCATGCTTGGCCATAAAGCCATATAAATAACATACGGTACAAACAGCGTCACTGAAACCTGCCAAAGTTTTGAAATACCTACAAGCTAACTACTAAAACCAAGCCACCTGTCCGGTGACTTCCACTGGAGTTGTTTCACTTCATCATCCCTATATTATGATGTTGATGGAACACCCTAAATCTATGTAGTCAGAGACATTCCATCTGCCCTGAAGAAATTACCCTCTAAAGAAGATGAGTGAACACAAGGCAAAACCACTCAAGAGGTAGCTTATCTAAGCCTCAGCAGTTGCTTGGAGAAGGAAGACTGAGGAAAATATTTCCAGAGCACCTTTTGCTCTGTGGGTAGCTGTATGAACATGGGAGAAGGATGGTGACATATATTACAGAGTCCTAGAATCATTAAGGTTGGAAAAGACCTCCAAGTTCATCGAGTTCAACCATATATATTGTGGTTGGAGAAACAGCTTGGGCCTGTCCTACACAAAAGAATTTCTGAGTGTTCTCTGAACAGCCTGGATACTTGTCAACCTTATTACATGACCAATTGCTGCTTAATTGAGGCTCCATTAACTTTTTTTTTCTGCAGGTTAGTAGTCTGCCTACTAATTTCCTGTTGTAATGGAGCCCTTCTTACTGCAGGGCCCAAAGATCCTTCCAGGCTGTGGTTCTCCAAGTGTTTTTTTTTTTGTAGAACTTCAGTTATTTCGGCTCATTCCTCCCAGTGTTCCTCCCTGGAAACTTGTCCCACTTTGTACAGGGCTTTAAGGAAGACCAGCTTTCACCGGGTTCTTCAGTCACATCAGCACTGGCAGAGGGTTTTTTGGGTGTTCCCTCGCACCCATGAATGGTGAGCTGCTAGCTGGTGAGCAAACAGACTCCTTTCAGAAAACAGAGAACAGGAGGAGGAAGGCAATCCCACCCAAAGGCTGGCAGGGATCCCGCTGGAATTCACAGCCAGAGAGCCCTGGACTCGCTCTTCCTGGTGCCCTTCTTGCTGCTCCTACCCCAGACCTGCAACAGAGCTGTTTATGCACCTCATGAAACTGCACCATAAAGCCTTCATTACATAAATATCAACAAGCAATATGAGATGGAGATAAGATGGCACAGCTAAAGCATTTGCTGTGGAATCAGGACTTCCACTGCTACATCAAGCTTTCTGACTGCCCTCAGGTAAGTTACCGACCTCACTCACTTTCAAAATTAGGATATTTGGAGAATTAAATAATCTTCAACAAACCATTTTAACATCTGTAGGGAGAAGGCTCTGAGGGAGTATGACTCCCACATTAGTTAAATTATAACAATCAGTTTATAATTTAAATTTATTATAATTTCCATTATATTTATATATGAGGATAGATATGCCATTATAATATTTATAGCTTTATTGTAATTCATATTACTATAATCAAATTTATCATGCTTATAATTTATTAAAAGACTGAGTTATATAACCCTCACATCTGTAAGATTTTGGCTAGAAATACAGAAATGTTTCTGGATAAGGCAGTGAGTATGTTGAAATCTGACTGACTAGAATACTATTGAACAAGCTGTGAGAAGCAACTGACAGCTGTACTGCCAAAGATGTGTTGTGGCTGATTTATTAATAATGTTCACTTCTTGTTCTTTTAGACAATCAAGAGACTCCTCAAAGTCTAGGAACTTGTTTTTTCACAGGACTGCTCTGGCTTGCTCTGAAAATTCAGATCTGCAATGCCCACATCTGCAAAAGAGTGCAGGTATATAGCACAAACATTACATGAGATTTAGACACTCACGCAGAAACTTTTCTGCAACAACCTCATTTGCTGTCACATCACACTGGAGTCACTAAAGCATCACAGGATGCCAGTGTTTAGGTATTTACATAGAATTTTCAGAGACTCATCAAATGGTTTGTGTTGGAAGGGACCTAAAGTTTGTCTAGTTCCAACCCACCTGCCATGGACAGAGACACCTTCCACTGGACCAGGCTGCTCAGAGCTCCATCCAGCCTGGCCTTGCACACCTCCAGGGATGAGGCATCCAGAGCTTCTCTGGGCAACCTAAGCCAGTGCTTCACCATCCTCACAGTGAAGAATTTTTTCCCACTATCTAATCTAAACCTACTATCTTTTAGTTTGAATCCATTCCCCCTTGTCCTGTCGCTACAGGCCCTTGTAAAAAAGGCCTCTCCATAGGGACTAGGTTTCTTCCCTCTCTTCTGCTTGGAAGGGCTTTATCTGTTAAGTGTTTGCACAGCACATTTGGCAGATCACCTCCTACACAAACTCTCAGAGTTGATTCAGTGCACAGATGAAGGTGTCGCTGCTGTTTTACCTTCAGTCCTTTGGTGAAGGGCACAAAACCAGAATGGAGCTGCCTGGGCTCATCCCCACAGGATTCATGTCCATGTCTCCTGTCTCTGAACATGGCACAACTTGCACAAGGTCAGACTTTATATTTGCCTTGGATTTGGAAGGGATGCAGGAGCACTCCATTCTCATTTCCTCTTGCTGAGCTTTCCCATTGTGTAGACCATAAAAATAAAGAACAATAATAACAATAATATGAATAAGGCTGGAGAGAAGGCAAGAGCAGACACTATCATTAGTGTCCCAATATGAGGGTGGGATGCTGTAAGTCTTCACAAGCAGAGAGGGAACCTGAATTTGAACATCTCAAAGCCCACAGGAACAGCCAACAATGAGGCTGTTACATAAAGCACTGATACCATTTCTGAAGAAAAGGATGACTCCCGTGTCTATTTTTCTAGTACAGCACTCTGCCCCTTCTTTTTTCCAGGGTTAAGGCTATAAATCTTATAATTGGTAGCACTAAACCATATAAAATATTGACAATATTTTTTCTCTTTTACTAGTTTTCTCGAGTTTACAGGAAGATCCTTCACGGCTTCTGCTGTGGAATAACTTCCAGCACTTCACACACACCATGTCTGATTTTTTATTTAGGACTGTGGACAAAGTTAGGCAATCATCCCCACAAAAATTAGCCTCTGGATTCTTGATTGTGAGTCCTAGGTGTCCTGCCCCTATTCCCCTCAAGAACTAAAAAGTAACAAAGAGGTACATACACCATCTGCTCCCAGCAGCTTCAGTCCAGCTTTCAGTGTTACCTCTTTGCATTCCAAACTGGGTGAGAAAACAGACACTTCTCTCTTCCTCAAGTATAGAAAGAGCTACCCTTGAGCTCAAGTTCAATAGGTCCTTTAAGGCTGCAGAAAACCCAGGCAACAGAAGGTGTGATGCAAATTGAACAGCAGTGCAAGAAATACCCAATGGTTTACCATGTGTGAATAAAGGCAACCAGCCAGGCTTGTCTTTGAAAGATGGGGAGAGCTTCATCCTGTGCTTGCTCTGCCTACATCTCGAGCCGTGACAGCGTGCTCATGCAGGAACCCTCCAGTTCTCCAAGCTCAGCACAGTGAGTAAGACGCATTTCACAATTAATGCGGAGCTGATGCAAGCGAAGTGATGTGACACAGAAACTTAGCACTGACATCCAAATTCAGCACAGGAATAGATAAAAGTGTGTAATTAGAAAAGACATCTGAAACTCATCTTTTTTTTCAGGTGAGGGTAAAGATGATTGTTTCTTTAGAGAAAACAGCATGAAATTAACAACAGAACAATTAATTTGTGTGCATTTCCGGAGGTGTCAGTATTGAAATTAAGAAAACAAGGCATTTGTTTTGGAACAAAATTTTTCAAGGTTGGTATTTTATTGCAGCCATGTTTTTGCATCATCTACACATTGAGTCTCCATCCCCTTATCAAGCACAGAAGTGTCACATTTGGTCTTTCCATTTCAGATACATGATGTCTATATAAAACCCATGCCTACAGCATTTAAATCAATAACGTGTCTTCCCCAGGGAACTTTTTTTTTCATCTTTCGAGTTCAAATCTAGGGCTTTCTAGTCCTGACTGAGGCTTGCTTCTAATCGGATAATGTCTGGGTGATGTGTTTTGCCAAATTTATTTGTAGCTGTCTGTTCAGTGCCTTGCAGAGACCTCCCCATCGCTTCCCTGGGACACTGAGTAGGGCCTGGGTGGGAAGCATATATTTTATTTAAAGAAAACAACACCAAAAATGAAGAAACATATGTAATATTTACCGTTTGAACAATATTTAGTGCGTTCATAAATATCAGCCAAATAAGCTTTAATGTAAGCCGCTAGAGATAATAATTATCAGAGGGAGGCAAGTTTGGCACTAACAGCTTGGCAGTAATATTCACCAAGAGATTTTATGGGGTTAAAACCCTACACACACTTACAGCAGACCATTTATCCGGTTTGCTTCTTCACAAATCCGCACCACCTACTAACTTAGATACAGGTCCTTCCATGTGGACTTAAGTGCTCAGTTCAAGCTAGTAGTAAGCTGAAAAGGCTGACCAAAGCAAGCAACCAAGAATGCTGAAATTAAAGCTCGGGGCTGTGTGTTGGTCACTCCTGGAAGTTACGCTACAACTAGAAGAGAATTATGAATCCCGTTTGGTTGAGGAAGAAAAGAATGATTTAATCTCCAAACCCCATCCAAATGTACTTCTGCGCTGATGCAGCCATGTGGCAAATGCACCATAAAGAATGCATTGTTGTTTTTCAGACAGGAAAGTTGCTGACAGAGGCGGGCGCTTACCAGGGCATCCAGACAGGCACAGCGCCGGCCGTGACTCTGCGCCCCTTGCAGCCTCTGCGAGACGGGAACGACCTGTGGGAAACCGCGCGATGCTTTTATTTCCAATGTACATTACGAGCGTTTTGCAACACCACGAACAGTTCCCGACGCATCAACCCCGGGTTTAAGCCGATGCTTTGAAAAATCGCACACAGGCACCCCACCAACCAAGGTTTCCCGACGCAGAAATGGGAGTTGCTCCTGTCTCTTGGCATCTCCCTGGAGTCTGCCGGGCGCGGCACTCCTGCCCATCTCCTCATGCACACACAGAGGGACCGGCGGGACCGCCCGAGCAGCGACAGCCGCTGTTCCCCGGGCCCCCCTAACGCGCGGGGTGCGGCCGCTGCCCACCCTGTCCCTGTCCGCCGCGGGACCACCCTCCCCCGCCCCGCCAGCCGGGACCGCGGTGAGACACCGCCACCTCCGACTGTCCCCGCCACCGGGGCGGTCCCGGCTCGCCGCCGGAGCCGCCGCCCGGGGGGAGCCGGCCCCCCGCCAGAGCCGCCGCCGCCCCGCTCGCAGCACACGCTCCTCACGCCTCGCCCTCACCCCCGCGGCCCCCGCGCGCCGCCGCACGGACCTCACGGGCCTCACGTCCCCCTGCAGCCGCCGCGCGCGCCGCGCCGGGCCCGCCCCGCATTGGCCGGAGCCCCGCCCGGGCCCGCCGCCCATTGGCTGGGGCGGGGGGCCCAGGGGCTCGGCCAATGGGAGCGCGGCGGGGGCGGGGCGCGGGCCGGGCCTGGCCGGGGGCAGCAGCGGGGTAAGCAGGCGCGCGGGCCAAGCAGGCGCGCGGGCAGCGGAGCGGAGCGGGGCGAAGCCGAGCTGGGAGCGGAGAGGCGGTGGCCGCGGGGCTGTGCCGGGCCGGGCCGCGGTATGGGAGGCGGCCGCGGTGGCGGAAGGGAGAGGGGGCGGAAGGGAGGAGGAGGAGGCGGTCGCGGAGCGGTATGGGGCAGCGGAGCGGTATGGGGCAGCGGAGCACCCGGTAGTGCCGGTGCCCGTGCCCCTGGCCCCGCGAGCTCCCCCGCTGCGATGCGGCGGAGCGGTGCGGGAAGAGATGCGGGTGATGGTGGCGGCGCTGCCGCGGCCAGGGCGCCCGTGCCCGGCGCGGGCCCTCGGGCCGGGGGTCGCTCCGCGGCGGGGGAACGTGTGCGGGGTCCGGCGGGCGATGGCGGCGGCGGGGCTGCGCCAGGGCAGGGGCTCCCGGTGCCGCGGCCTTCCCTCCCCGTGCCCTTGGCCGCCCCGGCGTGTCGGCCCGGGGTGAGAGCGGGGCCGCCGGGTCCCGCCTCCCGGCCCGCGGGCAGCGCTGCGCTCGGCGGCGCGGCGGGGACGGCGGCGCTGCTCGCTCGGGCAGGTGAGCGGCGAGCGCAGCCCGAAGGTACTCGGGGCAAAGGGTGGAATTCCACTCCGTAGGGAATGCACCTTGCAAGGACACGACAGGAGGAAGCGCAGAGCCTGGTGCTGTGCTGCTTTCCGGGCTGTTCCGGGTTAGGGCCGCGCTGTGCTCTGTCCCGCTCGCTGCCGGGGCCGATCCGCGCGTCTGATTGAAGAGGGATGTGAAATCAAGCTGTCGGCTGTTTTAAGCTTTGCTTAAACGTGGGATAAAGAAAACCTGTGAGACTTCTGGCTGTGGTTGGGTATGTGAGGAAATAATCTTACTTTTTACAGGCTTGTAGAGTCTTTGTATGAAGTCAACAGGAATTGATGGGATACTTAAGTTTTAAACAGACACTGGAGAAACTACCTATAAATAACTGAAAAAACCCCAAAAGTTTGACTTGTATAATGTTGTTTTCATGGTTGCGGACCATTCTGATTTCTGCAGGACTGTATCTTAAGTAATAAGACTATTTCTGATAGCCCAGCACGGTCACGTTCCACCAAGCAGGAATGTAATTGCGGAGCTTCTCTGTATTTCCCCGTGCAATGAAAATCCAATCTTTATGGTCAGTGTTATGAAAAATGAAGAAGTTAGAAAGCAACTTGCAATAAAAATGAAGCAGATTTTTTAATTATTTGGGGTTTAGACAAAGAAAAATGTGAAAGCTTTTCTTTCAATAACTCAGTGCTGTTTTCCTAAAAAGAATTAACCTAGCGGTTTCTGACCTTTTTTTTTCCGAGTTGCTTGTCTTTAAGTGGGGTGTATTCACCGAGCATATGCAAAATAATTCTTAGCACTCAGTACAGAAGGATAGTGGCCAAAGTCAATTGTTGCTCAGTAAAAGACTTCAGGAGGGATTAAGAAATTCTTCTGTGTTACAGGCTGAATGCAGATTGATGTTTAACAGAATATTGGTGGATTTGTGTTTCTCTGCCATGCAGTCAGAACTTTCATATGTTATCAGAAGGAGTTTAGCTGCAGTTTAGGTGAACTGCAGCCAGAGCCAGCAAGAACCTGTTTACTCTTAGACCAGGTGACTTATTTTTGTATTTTTTAAGTGTTTTTTCATTGCTCTTAGTTAGCAATGACCTTGGTCACCTTGAATAAGATATGCTTAGAATAAACAGTATTATGTTGTCTAGATGAGGAAAAAAATGACCTGCTGTGCTTTGACAGTGTCTCCCTTTTAATAATCATGTGATCAGTAGAAGAAAAGACCAGATGTGGAGAATTCCTTCACACATTTACCATCTGAGTGTTGATCACCTTGTTTCACTGCTGCCGAGGAGAATTCTATACTGTGCAATGCTGCTCTGGTTAATTCATTTGTGATAGTTAACACAAGTTAATAATAGCTCATTGCATCCATGCAGCAAGAACAGAACTTCTTTTGGCTTCTGGTCTTCCAGTAGTCCTTTTACAGGCAAGTGGTGGTCTGTTGTTTCACACCCTGTTTGTCAGCCTCTATTATTTTTCTGGAAACTGAGAAAGAGAAGAGACAGCAGCTGAATTCCAGCTTCTTAATTTTTAATGTTAAACTGGTTGATTACTTGCAGAGGTTTTTGTAGGTAAGGATTGGTTTGGTTTTCCTCCCTGTGTGTTTTTTCTTTATTTTTTTTAACAAGGATGTTAGGGATTGCCTGTTTCTCATGGTCTTTTATCTTGTGTGTCAGTGTGTGTGGTATAAATTGATTGATCTGTGTGGTCTTACCAAATTTATCTCAGGACTTGGCTTGATGCACAAACAAGTATTTCTCTTTTACCTTTAGTTTCTCTATACTAACGGGGATGAACAGTTCAGCTTATGATGGTGGTAGTGATCCTGAAGCAGTATTTAGAAACCATATCTCCTGTATGTATGTATGTAGATCTGGTTCTGTCACTCTACAACTGCTAAAGAAAGAATTTTGGAAGAAGAGGCTTCTTAGCTCATGGAACTGTATATTCTGGAACAGAGCATCTCAAGGAGAAGAGTATCTTCTCTTTAGGTTTGTTTTATAAAAGTGCTTCAAGTGCTGCCTTAGCTCCAAGTGCCTGCTTTCCTTTAGGACCTGAAGAAGAAAATAAGTTATTTGCGTATGGAGCTAAAATGCAAACTGATTGTCAAGCACAAAATTTTGAGTGCGTGGGTTCAATCACTGTCTACTTTCCCACTCAGCAGTGAAAGTTCATTTTATAGGCATGTGTGTATCTATATAGAAAATTTTTTGTCTTTAGCTTTTCAATTTTTTAGATGCCACTTATTTTGCTCCCCTCCCTTATCCCTCCCTCCTTACAGAAGATGGCAAAATTAAACCAGTCTAAGTTGGTGACAAAGACCAAGAAATAATAGGATGCGTAAGTTTTACCCTTTCTTTGCACAGTTGTGATTCTGCACTTTATTTTAATGGCTTTTGTGTTTTGTCAGTCGTGGAGGTATAGAGCTAAATGAAGCTATTCAGTATCTGAAATGTTCTATGTGCTTCATGCAGCATAGAAAAATGATCTCACTTGCTCTGAAAAACTTAGCTGTCAGTGTGTGGAGCTGCCTTTTAGAAACTTACCAATTCATATGTCTGCTTAAACAAGTCTGCATGCATATACAGAGTTAAAAAATAGATTTTTTTTTTCAGGAAATTGCATAAGACTATGTCTTTTTCTTAAAGCCTGTGAAGATTCTGTATGTAGAGACACCGGGAAAGGTGATCTGCTTGTGGTCTGTATGGTCTTAGAGCTGTTTTTGTGTTGTGGAAGCAATAACTTCCATTTACAGAGTTCTCTTACTGTGTTTGTTTTGCCTCTGCACTTAGTCCTGGTTTTCTGTGTAGATCTTTGTGGCCTGTTTAATTGTGGTTCATGCCTCCTTTTTAACCAGTTGCATGTCTTGTTTTTTTCTGGATGTGCTGAACAAATGTGCTGTAAAAGGGCGTGAGGTAGCATTCTGAAATGTCACAGCTCTCCCGTTGTCTGAATTGTGCCACTTGAGAGTATTAAATGCTCTTCATGGTCAAAGTGCTCATCAAGAGAGTAGTCAGGACTAGGGAAGAGATGGAAGGGAGAAGGACTGGGCAGTAAGCTGCAAGTGGATTGAGTGTTTCCTTTGGAGAACTCTTCTGAAATTGGTAAGCCTACAATTTTACATTGCATAGCAAAGCTCTGTGGAGCATGGCCATTGAGAATTCAGTCTGGGAATTTGGGGATTTTCAAAAGCACTTATGTAAGTTGCAATAAGCTTTGGCTTTTCCAGTTTGGAAAGGCAGTAAGTTTATGTTATGTAGAATGTGATTTCAAATGCTCTCCGTAGAGAGCATCAATAGTTGCAGATTACAAATTCGGTATCAGGTATGAGATCCTGTAGGTTGGGTTTAGTTCTAAGTTATAAGAAATAGAGAGCTCATTGCTCTTACTTCCCCTAGTGTCAAAAGTACCTATGTGTGGTAGGTAGGAGCTGACAGAAATAACTTGTGTGTGACAGAGCTGTAATGCAGGAGCTGTAGATTCTGATAGACCATGTTGCCCTTCAGCACAGAGATCAATTTATGTCTTCTTGAAATAGTCTTTTTTTGTCTGTGGTCCTCTTCTTGCATCCTATTTTTCTGCTTCTTACAGGGGCGTTTTGGCACAGCCAAGAAAAAAGAAAGCTCCCACAGCTAGGGTGCTGGTATGTTCGGGGGCTATGAATAGACTAGGATGTGTTGTAAGTTGCTAAATTGGAACTTAACCCTGGCTTCCAGGGCAAGATTGGAAGCCATGGATCTATACAGACATGAACGCCTGCAGGATCAGGAGTGGGAGGCTGTGGTGTTTGACCTGCTACCCGTGGTGGTGATAGAAAGGGTCACGCTCACTGTGTGAGCAGAGGGGGTGTGTTTGCCATCCAGAGACCTGCAAGGGTACCACTTACTGACTTCATGATGTAGTGGCGTGGGAAAGAGTGTGCAGGAGTCTGTCCTGGTGTACACGAAGGAGAATTAGCAAAATATCTTATACCTGGGGAAGACAGATGTACAGCACAGTTACAGGGTGTGTCTAGTTTTCCAGAAGCTTACAATTAGGAACCACTGCTGGTGTGGCATTTAATCATTTAGAGATGACTGTTAACAAATATACCATTAAGGTGATCAGCAAACCAGCTCCAAATCCTTGTTTCTCTTTACTCTGTAGGGGTGGATAGTTAGAGGATGCATAGGGATAGGCAGTGTACCCTGGAGAGCACTGTGATTTTGTTCCCAACCCCATCCCTGACATGTGGTGTAACTTTAGGTAGATTGCTTACTCTCCTCCCTCTGAAGTTGAGAACTGTGATATCACTCCCTGTTCCTTAGCTTTTTGAGGTCTGTGGGTGAAGGGATGTGTGTTTAAATGGAAGAGGAAGAGGTGCTGTTTTTCTCAAGAATTTTGCTGTAACTAGTGGTGTATTTGAGTCTAAAGGAATTTGCGCTTGTTTGTGAGGCATAGTGCTTTATCAGTTTCCAATTCCTAAATTGGAGTCATCATGCTTTCAGAAGGTCAAAACTTCCAATAAAAACAAATGCAAAATAACATTGTATGCCAAAAAAAAATAACTACAAATTGATAACCTTCCTGATTTATACTTTATATTTTAGTTCAGAGTATGAGACCAGTGGGGAGTTCTGTTGTTTCCTGTGCAGAGCTTAACACTGCGGAGCTGTGCATCAGGCAGGGACTGGCTCCCCGTGCATCAGAGGAGGCTGACCTTTGGTGGTCTCTTCTGCTCTAACTGGTCAAGTGACTGTGAGGAGATAGAACTGCCCCACAGACCTGGGGGGGAGGCGTTTGTAATGTTCAGTTTTTGTTTGAAGCACAGTGTTTGTGTTTCAGGGCAGAGCTTTAGTGTAACGTTTTTATAAATACTACTGGATGGAGTTGTTCCATATGGACGTGGGGGATTTGTGTTTTAAAGTGATGCTGTATGTTAACACTGACAGAGGAACTAGTGAACTGTGTTTTTGTGTAAACTTGCCATAAACCCAAATAAAGGTGTAGATTCAGCTTGTAATAGTTCTGTTCTTAAGTACATGCTTCAAATATTGCATCTGCCAGAATCTCGTATTAATCTTGAGGTCATACTCTGTTTTGATTTTAATATACTGTTGTCCTTGGTGTTGGATGAACTGTCTACATGCATGAGAAGTAATCATAGAATATATCAGAACTATTTATGTGAGTAAAGTCACACTTGTGCCTGCAGCTTTTGAGCTATGTAGAGAGTGCAGTGCAATGCATTTTTAAGCATTGCCCACTGCATAAACAACAAAAAAAAATCCCCTTTTTTCTTGTCCTCTTATTCTTTCTCCCTTGCCTCTTGGTAACATAAATAATACAAAGATGTTGGGTAGAATGTTGGGTAGAAATACAACTCCAGATTGAAATATTGTCCCAATGGTCCAAACCTTTTTGCCCTGCAAATGAGGTAGAGGGAACTTTTTTGGTCCAGTAGCTGCAAATACAGGAGCAGGCACAGGCCATGGTCTCAGGGAAAACTGAGTGAGTGGCAGCCTTAAAATCCCAGCAACTGAATTGGATCTACCTCGGTGTAATGGGAAATGTGCACCCAGGGCAGAATCTTATTAGTGTATTGTGTCAAGGTGTATCAGAAGTGACCTGTAATGAGGCCTGTAATGTGCGCTCTCACTGGGATCTTAATTATGGGTGAATTATTTCTAGATCTGCAGCCAGGGAAGAAAGATACTCTGTTAATTCCGGGCATGTGGGCTGTGCATGCTTTTGCATGTCCCCAGACATTGTCCAGAGAGAAGGAAACAGAGCTGTTTGTCCAGAGCATTCGCTTTGCTTGGATGTATCTGTGCCTAAAATAAAGCAGACTGTGCTTACTTTTAAAGTGTCCAGGCATTCTTTTCACTCTTATGTTGTGTGTCAGGCCATTTATGGGGAAAACTGGGTTTTGAACTAGCTGTCATTTGTCAAAAATGACTGCTAAGCCTTCTGAATTTTGTTGGAAGGATGGATTTGTCTGCCAAGCAGCCCACTTCTGTCAGTGTGTGTACTGTTATTGTAGTGATTAGAGAGCAAAGCAGTTCCGCCTGCCCTTCAAAGGTGTTTGTTTTAAATGGCATTGGCAAACTGCTTTGGGCAAGGGTGGTTTTAAAGCAGCTTTCAGAGACTTGATGAATTCAGTTTAAAGAGGCTGGAGTGCAGGCCATGGGCCAGGACTCAAATATAGGGATCCTTGGTTCTGTTGTAGGTCAGATCTTTAAATTAATTTCTTTTGGAGCTACAATGTGTAGGAGTTGTGGGAAGGGGGAAGAATGAAGGATAAGCAAGGTAGGTTTTCAGTTCAATTTAAAGGATGATGGCAACTTCCTCCTTTTGAAATGCAGGTTTTGTGCCCTGCGTGGTGAAAATTTGGGTCAGATGCAACCCAAGGAATCCAGCTGATGAAAATATGTCTAGGCAGGGACCTGGAAATCTGCTATCAAAGGAACCAGTGGGGAGATGTATGATGGAACTGAAAAAGACCATGAGTGAAAGGATCACATGAAAGGGTTGATATGGCAACACACATAAAAAGAAATGGAAAAAAATCTGTGGAAGAACAGTTACAGAGCAGCTTAATGAATAATACTTATTTTTAACTTAGTCTACTGTTGGTTTATGACTATGGAACAATGTGCTGAGTACTTTGTCTTCTGTATCTTGTTTGTGGTGCGTGTTACTTTTATTTCGGTATATTTGTTGCCACACTTGGTCTGATGGTGTGCTTATAACACTGATGCCAAGGTTATAGTCCTTGTTTAGATACAACTAAGATAACAGTGATTGAATAAAGGATTACAGCAGGGGGGAGGTATAGAGGCTGTTTCTTCTTCCTGAAGTGTGAAATTTAATTATCTACCTTACTACCTGCCCAACTTAATATTATTAATTTTTGTTTAATTTATTTAAAATAAAAGTTGAAGATAAAGAAGGCAGCTAAAACTTCTACAGAAGTAGAAGAATTGCTAGAACCCCTAGAACTGCTAGAGTTTTGTTTGGTTTTTGTTTGTTTGTTTGTTTTTTGTTTGTTTTGGTTTGGTTTTTTTTGTTGTTTTTAATTACTCAGCAGTTAGATGAGCTACGGGTTCTCTGTGTCTGTAGGAGCACCTTAGCACATAGAAAAGAAATGAATGGAGAAATGTGTTTTTAAAGCAGGACAAAGATATGATTTCATCTGTTGCCAATTCTGTTATTGGCGTCTGATCTGCTGAGTGTTTTGTTACACTTTCTTAAACCTTCAGTTTGGTAATCTGGCATGTTGAAGAAGGGAAAGAATACACTGCAGTTATAGAGGATGGTGGCTTGTGGTGCAGATGGTTGTTGCACATAGGAGCATCCCAGGCATTGATTTAGTTTTGCTGTTACAACAGGGCTCTAAATCAGGTGCAATGTCAGGAGATGGTTTAGCTACCGGTGTGGTTTGTAACCTGTACAAGCCCCTCTGTGTGCTGTGTGGAGTGTGCCCTGTGTCTGAGGATGCCTTGGCTCGAGCCTGCTCACACTAGAAGGTGTGGGTGATTTCCAGAGGTCCATTCAACTGTGAGAAGCTTACTAAACCAAAACTGTTGACCCTGCCTATTTTTGTAAAATGGCTCACGATGAACACTTGTCAACCCTCTTCAGTCCAGGTTAGGGGCACTCTGACAGCTTGCGTAGACACAGCTGACTTGTCCGTGCTCCCTGGCCCCAGTGACCTACTTTGCTGGCACTGGATAATGAATCCTCAAGGGCCAAGTGTGTTACAGACTTTGTACACTTGCACTAATTCCTTTTAAAATCACTCACTAAATCTGTTTCTGATAGAACTTGCTTACACTGTTTATTTATTGATTTAGTAGAGGTATGAATAGAACTTGCCCTGAGGGAGGAAAAATTCCCTTTCCTGCTACCTGCACTGGGTATTAACACAAGTGTAGTGTTGGGATAGTATCAGCCTTCTCGAAAGTGTGTGCTTCTTCTGTCTCAGTTTTTGTGTCTCTTGGCCTTGCTTGTGCTTATTGCTTATTGCTTTTTCATTGAAGAAAAAAAGTAATTTTCCTAATTCTTAGTTATGTTTGTGTGTAGTCTTTTACCTTCTTGATTTTCTAGCATATATTTTCTTTCATACTTTCTGCTTTTGGTTGTGATAACTAACCAACGTGTCCTGCTAAATGTAGGGTCTATAGAACTAGATAACCTGAGATTTTTTTCCATTTGAGGAAAATGCACCCCCTGTCAGTTCAGTTTTCATTGTACTTCTTAGCTCCCATTTTCAGATTGCTTGATGATGGGTACAGACTGTACCTGAATGTTTAGTTGCTCCTGATGCCTGTTGCTGAAGGATTAATCATTGTGGTACAGTTATTTTTTCTGCTGCTTTTTCCTGGCCATGCTTTATTAAAGGTGAGGACTTAGTATTCAAAAGGAATGGAAGGAGAACACAATTCTGTTCAAAAGCAGGAGTAGGGTCTTGCTTCTGAAAATATATTCTTCCATTTCAGCCTTTATTTGTTGGTGACTGACTCAGATTTGACCTTTGAAGTCCTCCTTGAGTCATGCCTTGCCTTTATGCTTATACTGTGATTTCCATTTGGGTCTGTGAGCTGCCTGCTGAGGATCTGGAGATGACTGAAAACAAGTTGGTTGCCTCTATAGCTGCTGTGCATGGAAAATGGAACTGATAACATGGAAGTCAGAAGGATATTGGCAGCAATGTGCCCAGTACGGTGTCTTGTAGCCAAGTCTGTACAGGGTCCTTCTTGCTTGTTGATATATGGGGGTTGGACGCACATTATGCAATGTATGTTTTTCACTTGTGGTTGCGTTAGCTTCCCTGAAATTTTATTGGGAGATTTATTTTTATCAAAAATGCACATATCGTGTCACTTCCAGCTGTTTGTGGGTAAAAGGAGGATATGGTTTTAGTATTGTTGGTTAGAAAGAATCCATGTTAAAAGTGGATGTTTTTGTGTGTGTTGTCTGAGTGTACACTGATCTATATTGCATTACTTTTGTTGCCCTTTTTGGGAGGGAGGGAGGGAATGAGCTTTTTGCATTCAAACTTTCCTGTGCTGCTAATACTTAGAGCCACAAAAGCACTTATTTCTTAGCAGTGGCAACCTTTGAATAGTCTTATTTCAGCTGGGACAGTACTGGGTTCTTGGCTGGTTTCTTTGCCTGGCTCTGAATTGCAAGGACTGCCTGCAAATGCTTTGAGTGAGATCCATGTGGAAAATTCCAGTGTGAAGATGTGGGGGTAAAAAAACACTTCCTGTTGACAGAGTACATTTCCTTACCTGACAGGCAACTTTTGAGTTTAAAAGTGCATTATACAATGTTAAAAACAACCCTAGTGATTAAACTCTGGAGAGATGTAGGAGTAACACTTCTTACAGGTCTGGAGTGCATGGATATGTTTTGTAAAGAGAACCAGAGAATAATAACCCTGTGTGGGCTTGATTTTTGTTTTTACAGCTAACCCATTAAGCTGAGATTCATTGTAGGCACCTGACTGTCTTTCTAACACCGTGCCTAAAGCATGTGATGTGCAACACTCCCTGGCTGCAGTGGTTGTCCCTGATTTTGATCACTGATTAACAGTTGTTGAACAAATATTCCAGCAACTGGGCTTTATCTTGCATTTGCATAATAATGTGTCTCTAAAATTCAACTCTAGTAATCCATGTGTTTCCTCTGTGATTGCAGGAAAATTGTGTACTTATCCAGAAATTTTAGCTTTAGCAGTCCATTCTTCTCCTGCATGGCTGTCTCACAAGCCTGTCTGCTGTTATCAGGCTTTGTGTTTGCCAAGAAGGTAACTGGATCCAGTTACTTGTGCTCTGCAGTTGAGCATAATGCCGTGTATACTTTTGACTCAGGATCACTTGTACCATGCCAGTGTATTAATGTTTATAGTTAAAGTGCATATGTGCATGTTGACAAGTTACCTTCTAAAAATGAATTGATACCCGTGTACCTACCTAGGAAATAACTTAAATATGTGGCCTTAGACTAGTACTTGGTACGTACTGCAGACAGAATTTCTCCAAACCATTGTAGAGAATGCTGTATGGGCAAGGTTGAACCTTAGTCAGCATCTTGTGCCAACTGCTCTGTCTTCTGTGTCAATAAAGATAGGAGGATGTGCAACTGAGCCAGCCCTGGAACTGTGACCCTGACTGTGCTTTAAAGATGTAGAAGAAGAGTGAAATGAGCAGGTGAAAATCTCCCCTGCAAAATAGGTTTTACACTCTGGCCACTCCTGGTTTTCTTTTACATGAACCACAGTGGCTTGGGGGAGCTGGTGTCCTGAGCCTGAGCTTGGTTCTAGGCTGAGGTAAAGGAATGGATGGAAATTACTCATGTCAGACACACTCTGCTGTGCATCCTACAGTGTCCAGTTTGTATTTAAAGACACTGAAACTGAACAGGCTGTTAGGAGTCTGAGGTGGAGTGCCCCCTGAAAAAGAAGGGGGACTAAGAAATGCAGCACTTTGCAAATGCTGTGATAGGTAGATCTGAGCATGCTTAAGTTTCCAGTTAAAAGTAGCAGAGTGTGTTGGGGATGGAGCAGACTACCTTTGGAGAACGGACAATGCTTAACCATTGGTGTGGGAGTGAAGAAATTTGGCTGGGTAAAAGGAGGAGGCATAGCTGCAGGGCAGAAATGCAATGTGACAGTGCTTCCTCAATGCTATCAGGCCCCAAGAACATCTTCCAGGGACTCATAGTAATTAGAGGTCAAATGCTAATGTTTTTAATCCTTTTCAGACATCTTGAAAGAAACATCTTTGCAGTGTTCACTGGCATTTACCTGTCTTTGCTTTCCCTGGTCAGTAGTAACTTGGATATTTGTGTGGAGTGCTGGAAAGTTATCCTAACTCATGAACACCCACAAGGAGAGTTCAGCTCACTTGCTGTCATTCAGGCTGGCCTGTGTCCTATCCAAACTGCAGACAGGTTCCCATGGGGGCTGGTTGCCAAAGCGAAAGAGAGGTGTTGGGTCTGTGCTGCTGACTCTTAGACGACTTGAAACTGATTACAAAATTGTTCATTGACATCCTGCCCCCCTGCCCCCTTTCCTTTATCTTTCAGCACGGAACGACATCAGTCATGGCGGGTGATGCCATCATGGTCATGAGAGGCTTGACAAAGCTCAGTAAAGCAATCCTAGAAACCCAAGCAGGACAACTTCGGCAGGTGCTCCTCGGGGGCGATGCAGTTACCATTGCAAGGAGTCTCCAAGCCACCGCTGAGGAACAGTTCAGTTCTGCCCTGGGGAAAATGCAGGTAAGCAAAGCTCTTTGTGCACAGTCTAATCGGATAGTTTGCTTTTCCTTCGGCAACTTTTTTGGTTTTGTTGTGTAAGTGAGTAGGAACTCGCATGGTGAACAAAAATAGCTCCCAAGTACTGGATCGATAATACAAATGTTGCAATGCTCTGGGAATTCTTTGGATCTGTGGTGTGCTGTAGGTGCTTGGACAGGAATGGGAGAGAAAATGTTATTGCAGAGTGTTTCTGTTTCCATTACTGAGTGTTTAAGACATGCTGAAAATGAAAAATGCTGTGTTCACCTCATCTTGTCAAAGATCAAGCTCTTGCTAAGACTGGAGAGCAGCAGCTTTGTTATTTAAAGTCTCCTTTAAACTTCAGGCATTGATTACTACTCCTTGACTAAATGAATGAACTCTTTTATAGTGCATTGGATTTATCTCAGTGCTGCTTGCTTTCTTGGCAGAACTAGTGATGTTTTTCAGGATGGCTCAGGGTGAGGTGTTTGCATGTTCATCACTTACAGCCCAGGCTGGATTTTCAGAACTGGTTTTCAAATGAGGAACATAAGGAGAGGCAGACTTTTTTTTTTTTTTTTTAATTCAGCAGCTTCTGTCACCAGAGATAGGGATAGATTTATAAGAGCTTCACATGTGCTTGTTGCCATCTCTTAAAAACATGTGGCTTGTCTGAGGAACTATTCTTTATTAAAAATGATCATCTTTTATCATCCTTTAGAAAGATGGTGTAGCTCAGATCATCTTTTTTAAAGCAGAAAGTAATGAATGAGGTTTTGATTTTTTTTATGCAAAGACCTGAGACTATCATGGTAATCTGTAGCTTCAGTCCTAGAATCTGGGCCTGTGTTTTCCTGGCTCTGTTTAAGCTTTCAGTAGAACTAAGTTGTGTGTTTATTTATGGGCATAGTGCTTTGTCTTGCCATTGTCTTTTCGCACCCGAGAGAGAGATGATGTTCTTCTGTTTCTGTGCATGTTTCTCTGCAAAAGAGAGGCCCCATAAGCCCACCTGCAGAACCCTGCAGCCCTGCGTTTTGTAAATGAGTTGAAAGAGAAGCTGTTGCCAAAGCAGGGCTTGGTAACAAATCTAAAGGTGCAACACTTTCTCTTTTGAAGAGAGGAAAGCTTTTACGTTAGGTGACAGGGTTTTTAGCAGTCTGACGTTAAAAATGTAAGTATGGAAGTAGAGAGGCATTCTTGCTTGAAATCATTGGTCAGTATTGTGGCTACAGTTCCCATCTGTAAACATATTTCTCCTCTCCCTGCTGCTGTGATGTTGAAGTTCAAAATAGCATGAGACCTGCTGAATAACAGGAAAGACCATGTTCTGTTTTTTTCTCCAGGGAAGGGAAATTTAATTAGTGTTTAGGAAAGAGCCTGAAATATGCTGCCTGCTGGCCTGACCACAGCAGGTTTTAAACTCCTGTTGACTGGCTGTAATAGTCATCAGTTATTCCATGGTATTGCCACTGCTGAGGTAGGTAATAAGAATATGTCAAGTAATAAGTAAACAGGAAATAATGCTCTGCTGCTGACTTTATTTAATTTTTTTATATTGAAAAATGGTGAGAAGTATCTGGACTTAGTGGGGCAGCTTTTGCGGGTCAGGACAGAAGAGAGGAAACTGTCAGGAGAAGCTTGCCTTGAGTGTTGCTGTGCCTGATGCTACTATCCTTGCTTCAGGCACGAAATTTTATCTATTTTGGGATGACAACAAGCCCTGCCATAGTTTAGTGGTTGAATAATGAAATGTGTTTTGCAGTTGTTTGTGTCATGGCCATGAACTTACTCTGCCTTTAAGTAGATATCTGGTTTTGCTTTGGGTGGCTCTGGGCTTGAAAGTGTTGGTGTTGCATGACTGAGGGGACAGGACGGGAGGAGGGAGCATGGTAGAGGGAAGAACTGAATTTTACAAGAAAATTACAAGGTTTACTTTTTTGTTATCTCTCCTAAATGCATGTTACGGGATATTGCAGCTCCCATCACCTGTTGTTTCCCAGCAGTGTATTGCTTCCAGTGAACTGCACATGTAGTGACTGTGTATATAGAATAAAGCTTCTCTAGTTATGGGTATTTGAGAAGCTGTTAACGAATTTGTCCCATCAGTGGATTTAAAAGACTGCCAGGGATTTCAGGGGTCCTTGGTGTCTCCTTTTTGTTGTCTCTTACTGTGAACATCTACAGTGCCAGAATCTCTACAAATCATCATGGAGACATGACAGCCTAGTTGCATGCCCATCTCTGAGATTCATGGTTTGGTAGGGAGCACATTTTAAGTTCTTTTCTGAAAGTAACTCTATTATTGTTTGCAGGAGCTAGGCAAACAGCAGGAAAACTTTACTGATCTCAGTGAGGATTTTGGGAGAGACTATGACTTCTCAGCCCGAGAACCATCAGATGCTGCAATGGACTTCTCCGCTGCCCCTGGCAAATCTCACGAACACAGCAGTGAAGGCCCTGCTTACTCCTACGCAACAAATGGACCTTTTAGAAGCGTTGAGACTGGAGACTCTGGCATGGGTCAGAAGCCTTTCCCTCCCAAAATGGATGCAAGGTTATTTGGAGGCGTTAGAGACCCTGGAAATCCTTTTGCTGCTCCCTTTGGACAAAATCGGGCTTTTCACCAAGACCATTCCTCTGTTGGTGGATTAACAGCTGAAGATATTGATAAAGCCAGACAGGCCAAAAGAGGTTCAGAGCAGAAACCCTACAAACAGATGGTATGTTCTTTTAATTAAGGATTCTCAGTACTGTGGTTTCTATACTTGATTGTCCTTACTAACCTTGTCCTGTGTTTCTCTCATTTCTTCTTGCTCTGCTACTCCCTTTTATGGAATGCTCATTAGCTCTGATCTGTGTGATATTTGTTCTGTCAATAGCTTTTCAGTTTGTTGGTTTCTTTTTTTCACACTTGTCCCTTCTGTCAGATAATCTGACATAAGAGGATGTTTAAAAAGCATACAAAGGGTTAGACTTCTGTTTTATATTAATGGGAACTCTCATTCATTGGATTATGAAGACTCAGTGTATTTATTGATATACGTTACAGCAGAACTTACAGTGGGGATGCTTGCCATCTGCTCTGACCTTCTGCCTCCTTCCCCAAATCCATTATCAGATGCTAGTGAGGGTGCACTCACTCAGGATATTGCCTCTGCTGCTCCAGCTGTTGTGAGGGGAGGAATTGTCTGTGGTACTGAGAACCTGATAAACCTTCCATGAGTTTTAGTTCCATGTGTGGAAAGGAGTTTGGGTTAGCATTGCACAGCTTTTTCTGAGTTCAAAATATAGGGGCTGCTGAGCTGAAAGTAAAAATGGGGTTTCCAAACATGGTCGTCAGCTCTTCTATATTTCCCATCCTCTCATCTTCTCCTCTGCTTAGTGTGTGTTTCATTTCAGGGTGTGTCAGTTCTGGACTGTGCTCACTTGAAAATCTCTCAGTAGATGTAAGGTTGTCTGTAGCACAGAGTTGTTCAAGTGCTCTGAGTTGCGCTCTGACTTTGCAGGTATCTGCTCGTGTGCCCAGTTAATTTGTGGATTTTTTTGTTTTTCTTTTCCCCCTCTCTCCTGCAGCTCAGCGAGCGGGCCCGGGAGAGGAAGGTTCCCGTCACGAGGATCGGACGGCTCGCCAACTTTGGAGGTCGGTTTGCACACCCCGTGGGCCACGTCACTGCCCTTGCACGCACTGGTTAATGGCTGGCTGTGACAGTGCTCCTGCTGAAGCATTAAGGGCTTCTATTTTCTGGTTACGCCTGCTGTAGGAAAGTGCTTTCCCAAAAACAGCTGGTTAGCTCGGAGCTTGACTTGGGCTTTTCCTTTACTTGTAAAGAGTTTAGGGCAGATGATTTGGGAGTGCGTAGCAGAGCTGCACATCCTCATGGTAGCACATACTGGACTGCGCTGTTTTAATGAAAGTGAGTGCAGGTTGTTCCCAGCCTGTACAAATACCCTGGTCCTGCACATGTGATTTCACTTTATTGAGGAAACTCCTCCAAGTCCTTACAGTGTTGTTACTGTCAGGGAGAGACAGCTGGAGCAGCTGTTATTTTAAATAACCCTTCTCAACCTTATCCTTGCTATTTCTCTGAACAGTGGTTAAACATAAAACATATCCCTTTGGTAGTGCTTTTTGAGGGTGGAAAGATGATAACAGTCAAGGTTTGATTTACTGAACCATTGCTTATAAACCCCTTTATCCCAGGAAAGATGTAAATTCTGAGCATGTAAGATCAAGCTAGCTGAAACGTAAATGAATTTTACATGCAGAATGGGACTTACTATATCAAAAAGCAGCTAAATACCTTCAGAAATATTAACAGGTGATGGTCATATACTGTCTGGTATCCAAAGCCATTGAAGGACTTAACATATTCCTGAGAAAAAGGGAACTATCATAGTATGGCAGGTGGAAAGATGAACACAACTAGTCTTACTTAGTTAATCATTAGGTGAGTAGTCTCTCTGGCTGTGGTTGGGGTTTTTTTGTGACTGTAGTGTTTTGAGATGATAGCAGCCTGTCTATGTTGTGAACACTCTCTTGTGGCTCTTGTGATTCTCTTCCACAAAATTTGATAGAGAAGCACATGTACAAAGTAGACATCCTTGTGTTACAGATCCCAGAAGAAAGAAAAATAAGCTGTCAAATGTAATTCAAATCAACTATTATATAAAAAAACAGTTATTCTTTGTCTGTGTGTCCCTTTGTCAGACTAATATGCACACTAGGAGGAGTTAGGGACAGGGACTGATCCTGTGCAGTGCAGGAATAAACAGCAAGTGAGTTTTGTGATAAGTTGTTCATGCTTGTCAGATTTCTTCAACCCTGTAGCTCATTGCAGGCACCTTGCTTCACAGCATGCTTAGTATTCCCTAAAGGGAAGCAGAGTTCGTGATCTGCTTTCTGGAGTAAAAAGGTATCACTTTAAAACTCACTTGTTCCTAAGTTCTAGTAGCATACAGGTCTCTGTTCTAACCTAGCCTTGAATTTTATGGAAAATGTCATGATACTTCTAGCTGTCATCTTCTGAATTAATCTGTTGCTGCTTGCTGACAACTGGTGGATGTGAAGTGGCAGATGACCAAATCTTCTGTGAACTTTTGGTTCCAGTGCTGTTGCTTTATGCTCCAGCTTTTGGCTCCCAAGGCTGTTGCATGAGGAAAGGCTGACTCATGCTTCTAGGGAAAGTATAGCCAACTACCTGTCTTCTCCTAACCTCAAGGTAGAAACCAAAACAAATAGCCCCATCAAACCAAAACCCCGAAGGGGAGAGTAAGAAAGAAGGAGATTGTTTATAAGCAGCAGCTCCAGACTTATCTCTATCATTTATTTTTTTTGGTCTTGCTCTTCTCTTCCAGTTGTCTGCTTTATATAATTAAAATTGCTGGCCAGACAGAGATCTTTGAGTGCTTTTGGGAGAAATTGTGTTACAAAAAAGGTGTTCAGATACTCTAGGCTCTGCAGTCTCTTGTTAGCATTCGTTTTTATCTTTCCCTCAATTTTAACAGGAAAGAGAAATAGTACAGTTAGTACAGTGGCTTAACAAACAACACATGTGGTCTATAGGTAGTTTTTTTCCGTTTAAGGTATTCTTAGGTAATGTTTTTAGACTTTTTAAAAGGGCATATAGTAACAGGACTAGCGGTAATGGCTTTAAACTGATAGAGGGCAGATTTAGATTCGTTGCTAGGAAGAAATTCTTTACTGTGAAGGTGGTGAGGCACTTGAGTCAGGTTGCCCAGAGAAGTTGTGAATGCTCCATCCCTGGAAGTGTTCAAGGCCATGTTGGATGCAGGGGATGAGGAAGACAATTCCATTTATAGTGAGGAACAGCTCCTGTTTGTTCTGTGCTCCAAGTTTAGAGTGTTGGGTGTTTTTTTTTCTTGAGACATCCAGTGCAATTGTGAAACTCCATCAGCCAACTAGGATGTGGGTTTTCCTGACTGGCTCTTATGTGATCAGAAATGTTCTTTTCAAATTGCATTTTTGTGAAGCCTTTTAAATGCCTAAATCATGAAACATTGGCTGATGGCAGGAGCTATGGCGTACCATTTGCTCTTACCTGGTTTTGGTTTATCTGAAGTTGTTGGTGACCTTTGGGTTATGGTTGTCTGTTTTCCTCTTAGACTGTGAGCAGGGGACGGCAGTGCTGTGTGCCTCTTACTGTCCTCACTGTCAGTCCTTCCTGGGTGTTAGGAGTGATGCAAGAGGTAGCATGTACAATATTTAAAGCAAGTAAGCTTTTTGTGCAGGATTTTTCTTGTGTTCTTCAGGGTGCCATCTTCATTCTGGGAAATAAAATGGTTTAGGTGGATTCTTATCCTACAGTCTCCACACCAGTCAAACCAGCATTTGACTCAGACTTTTTTTTGTTGTTAAACCCCACTTTTTTTTTCTTTCTTTCCATATTAGAACAGTATCATCTTAGGCTTTAGAAGAAGATGGAAAGATGTTGAGTAGGTCAAAAACAGAGTTCACGTAACTATTCCTGGGGTTCAGATAGCTGAATTCCCATGATATTGGCATGATCCCATTCACACCTGAATCATGCCTCCTCTTGCCTTTGCATGGGTTTTTTCGGTCCTCCCCAGTGTTAAAGAGAATACTCAGACATGTCTCAACCACGGTGTCAGGACACTCTGGTGGGTGGTAGACAAATTAGTCACAGGAGGCAGAAATACTTGGATTGCAGAATTTATCTGACTTCTCACCTCTTCTGCAAGCAAAGAACATCTTAGTGGAAAGACTGAAGATCATTTTTTCCTACACTTGCATGTAATACTGAACTGGTGTTTCTCTGTGATCAGCACAAGGTCCTGTGCTGAACTCCTTTGTCCTTTATATGTATTTTCGTATGCTTCTTGCAGCAGCTGGAGTAACTACTGGTAGGTGTATTTATAGTACTAAATATCATCCTTGATTTTTATTTATTTTTTCTTCCCAGGATTATAATTGACAAAACAGATTTTTCTGCAGTTTTTTCTTCCATGCTTGTTTTGTAGCTTGATGGCTCATCAGTTCCACCCACATAGTTCTTGATCTATTCTTTATTTCCATTCTCCCTTCCTTGTGTTATTTGATGTTTCTAAGCAGTTCCTGTCTCCCTCAATCGTATTCCTGGTTTATAAGTTTATTATTTTAATGATATAATAAGATCCTCTTGCAATAGAGGAAGTTCAGGAAAATTCTGTGAAGTCTAGACCTAATGTGAGTTTAACAATTTTGGAAAAAAAAGAAAAAAGGTAGCCTCTGGAGGTATGTTAGTAAAGTATACACAGAACTGACAGCTGTGGGATTCAGATTGTCATGTGAGTGACGAGTGTGTGTATTGAGTTGACATGGCAAGGTGTTGGCTGCAGGGGTGGCTTCTGTGAGAAGCTGCCAGAAACTTTCCCCGTGTCTGACAGATGGCTCCAAGACAGACCTGCTGCTGGCCAAGGCCGAGCCTGTCAGCAGATGGTGGTAGCACCTCTGGGATAACATAAGGAGAGGAAAAAACCTGCACAATTGCAGCTGGAGAGAGGAGTGAGAGAAACAACTCTGCAGACACCAAGGTCAGAGGAGAATGAGCGGGAGGAGGTACTCCAGGAGCCAGAGTAGAGATTCCCCTGCAGCCTGTGGTGAAGAACATGGTGAGGCAGCTGTGCCCTTGCAGCCCATGGAGGACCACAGTGGAGCAGCTTGTGGAGGATACCAGGCTGCAGGAGCTGGATGCCTGAAGAAAGCTGTGTCCTTGTCAGAAGTCTGTGCTGGAGCAGGCTCCTTGGTGGGACCTGTGACCCCATGGGGGCCCATGCTGGAGCAGCCTGTTCCTGAAGGACTGCACTGTGTGGAAGGGGCCCATGCTAGGGCAATTTGTGAAAAACTGCAGTCTGTGAAAAGGACTCACACTGAAGAACTTTGTGGAGGACTGTCCTGAGGGAAGGAGTCCACACTGGAGCAGGGGAAGAGTATGAGTCCTCTCCCTGAGGAGGAAGGAGTGGCAGAGGTAACATTTGATGAACTGACTACAACCCCCATCCCTTGTCCCCCTGTGCTGCTGGGGAAGGGAGGGAAGTAGAGAATTCAGGAGTAAAGGTCAGTCCAGGAAGAAGGGAGGGGTGGGGAAAGGTGTTTTATGATTCAGGATTTCTTGCTCATTACCCTACTCTGCTTTGATTGGTAATAAATTAAACTGATTTCCCCAAGTCGAGTCTGTTTTGCCTGTGATGGTGACTGTGGAGTGATGTCCCTGTCCTTATCTCAACTCATGAACCTTTCATTGTATTTTTCTCTCCCTTGTCTGGCTGAGGAGCTGGCAGTGTGTACTGCATGGTGCTTGTGGTGTTTTACATGACTGAAACCAGGGCACACGCTGCTCTAGGGGAGGGTCTTGCCCACCCCTGGGCTTGGCAGGCTGAGCAGAGTGATAACAGCCCATTCAGTCTCCTGTTGGTTTTGTTGTGTCAGTTGCTGAGCCAGAGGATTTGTCCTGAACAAAACTGGTTCCGGATCATCTCTTGATGGCCTTGGTTGGAAGTGTAACAGATGCTGGAGATGCCTGGAAAATACCTGAAGAGCCACTCACTCTGCTGGTGTAGAACCAAGTGGCCTTTTCCAGGCCTGAAATAATCTGTCTGCATGAAGTGCAGAATGCGGGAGAGTGGCATTCTAGAGATGTTATTTTTCAAGGTTCTGAACCGTGGCTGTTCAGCAATACTGAAAACTATCCCAAAATGATTAATCTTGGAGGAAACACACATCTTGCAGACAAGAAAAATGACAGACATCAGGAGTAGCTTGTGCAATGTCAGTAGACTAGAGGCCTGGAGGAGGAGAGTGCTCTTATACAGCCGTGCAGGTTCTTTGGAGGGATGACTTGTTCCTGGTAACAGGTGAACATCTGTCACAGTGTGGTGGGTTGACCTTGACTGGCAGCTAAGCCCCACATAGCTGCTTACTTGTTTTCTACCTCAGCATATGGGAATAGGAAAGAGGGAAAAAACTTGGAAGTTGAGATAAAGATGGTTTAACAGGTGAAGCAAAGAAAGCTCCATGTGCAAGCAAAGCAGTGGGAGGAGTTCATTCACTGCTCCCTGTTGGCAGGCAGATGTCCAGCCTCTTCTTGGAAAGCATCTGTAGTGGTTACTTGGAAAGTCAAACACCATAACCCCAAATGTCCACCCCTTGATCCTCCTTTCTCTGAGCTTTTACTGCTGAGCGTGATGTTATATGGCATGGATTTGGATCAGCTGTCCTGGATGTGTCCTCCCACCCTCTTGTCCACAGCTAGCCTGCTTTTTGCAGGGCCAGGGTGGGAAAAAGCAAAAGCCTTGATGCTGTGCAAACACTGTCCATCAAGAGCCAAAACACTGGTGTGTTATCAACAGGTTTAGTTACAAATCCAGCCCACAGCATGATAACGGCTGCCGTGAAGAAAACTCCTATCTCAGCCAGACCCAGTACAAAATAACCCAGTACAAATAACAGCATTATTTGTGTTCAAATAATACATGCCTTGACCATGGGTGAGTGTGTGAAAGAGGCCTGGAAAACAAATCTGGTGGCATTTTGAGATATTAGTGTTTTTGGCTCCGAATCCATCTGTCCAGTACTTGCTTTCTGAGCCCTAGAGTGTTAGTCTGGTCTGTAGGATGAGGAAGGGTGAAGTTTTCCACTATCCCTGAGGTGGGGTTGTAATTACCTGGTGGGAGAGACGAGTAACTCAGTGCAAGATGAGGGTTACCTGTGCCCAGGCTTCCCCACTAACAGGAGATTAGCTCAGCTGGTTAAACCATCATGCTAAAAACACCAGGGTTGTGAGTATGATTCCAGTATGGGCCATTCACTCAAGAGTTGGACTTGATGATCCTTGTGGGTCCCTTCAGTCCAGAATATGTGTGCTGTGACTTGGGTCTACAAAACGTGTGCACGTGTTTCCTCCTGCACATGTGCAAAATACCATGTGCTGGTCAGCTCTTCTTCCTTAATTGTACTGTGTTCTGTGGTTGTTTTACTTGGGAAACTTTGGATCCAGGAGTGCCTCAAGGGGGGCTTGGGGTGCGTGGAAAACAGGTGCACCCAGTACTGCCAGCAGTGTGGGAGTACGGCATGGCGGGATGCACCACTGCTGAGGAGATAAGAGAGAGCACCATCTGTTCTGCTTGCCCATGTCATTTATTATCCAGAAAAATAAATCTTTTGAGATTTGGAGAGCAGTGAGACCTTTTGTAGTATGGATTACTGCATGATTAGATCTGTGCCTCATATAATCTTCAGTGGCTTTGATCTGTTTAGTGGAGGCAGGTAATGCTTCTTTTGTAGCTGTACCTTAACCTGTGGCTGTGAATCAACACCCTGGAATTCACTGCTTGCCAGAGAGATAGTACATGTGGAGTCCTGGTGTTTTGTCTCCTGGTCTTACTGTTGCTGTGCAGGATTACTCTCCAGCCCAGCTCCTTGGAGTTGCAGGTTACAGCACTGCTTGCATAAGGTGAGCCTCAGGAAGAACATGTTTCTGTTCATCATAGTCAACGAGTATGTGGAAGTCACAGACAGCTAGTGAGAATGAATAAACCTGAGTGCTTAGACAGGGTTGCAGAGCCTTAAATTCTGCTGGCAGTGGCTTCATCTAAATACAGTTTTGCTTCTCCCTGCTGTGGTGGCATGGTGGAGGGGGAGAGTGATTCTGTTCTTTCCTGAGAATTGTACTTTGAGAACCATGTCTGTGAGATTTCACCCCCTCCTTCTTCTTCTAAACTCCGTGATTTGAGTTTACAGCAGGACCTCAGCCAGAGCACAGAGCTCTGAGTAGCACATGTGACATGGTTTATAAAAGCCAGATGTCCCAGACTGGCCTAGCCTATGATTCCTGGCTGGCATGCTGGGCTGAAGATGTATAGGAGAAAACTCTTAAGTGTCAAGATAACTCCATTGCAAGAGCCAGCATATTCTAATCAAGCAGTTGTGCATTTGACTGTGTGGCTTAAAGTTAATTGTAAAAATGTGTCTGTATGTGGCTTGGAAGGTTTTTTTCATTCTAACATGGCTCTTTTTCTTCTTGTTTTGAAGGACTAGCTGTTGGTCTTGGCATTGGGGCATTGGCAGAAGTTGCAAAGAAGAGCCTTAGACCTGAGGAACGCAGTGGTAAGCCCTTTTGATGTCCTCCTTTTTTTTTTTTTTTTTTTTTTTTTTTAAAATCCCAGACAGAGTTTACCTGCATTTGCAAGATTCTATTTTTTTTACAACTGGGATGGTGAGTCAGAATAACGGGTGTGTGAGTAGTTTTCATTTTTAACATAATCCTTCTCCATCTCCAGTCTCCTCTCCCATGTAAGTGCACTCGCTACATAGACAGAGGTCAGAGGTAAATATGAGAGACTGAGTTTGTGCCAGCACAACTGGTACAGCTTTACTTCTCCACAGCCACCTCTGAGTTTGAATACTATCCCTGTGCCCATTCTTGGATTGTCTTGGCCTAAGGGTTTTTGAAAAGCCGTTCAGTGAAACCACATAGTTCTTTCAGTACAGAGCTGTAGATGAGCCCCTATGTCTGAAAACTTTGATAGTGGTTGCAGTCTGTTTGAAATTTAAGCATATTCTGCCTAGGAGGAACTTGGAGGATGGCTGCTCTCTTTAAGAGAGACAAAACACTTTATGTTCTTGTTAAATAGCAAATATCTATTTCCACCATCTGTGTTTTGCCGCCTTCTGAAGGATTCTTGTAACATGTCAAAAGGCTGTGCCACGCAAGTTGACCTGATTCTCTTCTCAGCTTATTTGAAGTTGGAGATAAAATGTTCCTAAGTTGTACATAGCCATGTCCTGTTGGCTTTCTTCTAAGATTATGTGTTGGTAAAATATGGTGGGACTGAGTGGTTGTGTGGGGGTGAATGGTTTTTAGGGCATGGAAAATACATGGTGTTCTTTTCTAGAAAACATGAAGTTACCCTAAAGTTTACAGTTCCATTCCCTTGTTTCTTATGCAGGAAAAGCTCTGGTGGGACACTGCAAAATGTCAGGTTCTTTGTTACAGTTACTGCAGGCTGTTTGGTCTTCATCTGGTCTCTCTGGTTTGTCTGGTATGGTTGTGTGTTTAGGTTACTGCCAGTGACCACAGGGAGCCGATGAAAGGTTTAAGTACCTGTAGTTAGAAGTAAAAATGAACTCAATTCGTTCCTGGTTCAGAGGTGTTGCTTTGAGATAATGATAACTGTTGGGTCCTTGTTTTTTTACTTTGTGGCCAGTAGTAGTTAACTCCAAAGCCAGTTTCTGCCTTTGCCCTGGTTGCCTTTGGGGGTGGGAGGAGGATGGAGACAGAGTGTGAACATCTATTCCAGGGAGCACTGGGGTGGGTAAAAACTGAAAAAAATGTGGAGGGGGAAAGTACCCTAAAATACCTACCAACTGAACAAAAAACCCCAACAAAAAAAATACCAACCACCAAAAAACCCAAAGCAAAAGCCTACATCCCAGGAGATGAACCACATTCCCTGTGGGGGCAGGCAGGGGTGAGGCAGGGATTGTGTGCCACCTGAGACACTGCTGGTACAGGGAATACCAGAGGTTTTGACAGCCAGGCAATGCAGAGCAGCCCAGCAGAGAAAAAGGATCCTTGGCAAAGAGTTCTTGTTTCTCTCCATGACCTGAGGTATTTGAGGTGGGTGGGTTTCTTTGCTTTGATTTAAAAACACATTCAGGCAAACATGGCCCATCCTGTAGACAATCTTTGAAGAAGGCTTTTTGCTTTCAGCATTTGCAGTGTTTGACAGGTTGTTGATACCTGTTGGAAGCTGGTGATTTGTGTTGCTTTTAAGAGGAGGAATTGCACAACTGTTAGTATTTCTCTGCTTGCCAGGTTATTTTCTAATTGAGCACACCCCAAAGTGAAAACATGAGCTTGCAGAGCTATGAAATTTGAAGGAATAACATAAGCTTTGTTTCTTTCCTTTATAGTATGAGAAGGATTATTTTTATTATTTTTTTATTTGAAGGCAACACTTTTTTTTTCTTGCAGTATAGCAGTTGCATCTTTAGACTTTTTTCTTCTTGCTAGGGAAACTATTATTTTCCTGTGTAACTGTAACTTTGTGCCAGAAGCCTGCTCTATGGTCTTGAGTCATGCTTTGGGAAGAGTGATTTTCTTGAACAAACCTTGATTACAGAATAAGGCCATGACAACTGCCAACTTTGATGCTAGGCAGGGGAGTTAGAAAACGACTTGACTTTTATTTTCTGCTGTTTGTCTTTGGTTCTTGCTTCCCCTCTTGCTGTCAAGTCTGCTTAGATAAGATCTCAGAGCAGTTGTTATGCTGTAAAGGAGAAGGATAGCAAATAGTGAGGTTGAGAATGGGCCAAGAGCAGCAATTATTGAGGTGAGGCAAAAGTAAAAAACTTCCACATTTGTGCTCTTAGAGCTTCTCAGGCCAAGGACACAGCAGGGTCTCTAGGTGACTCAGCTACAGCCTCTAGCTAGTGTCCTTGGATATGTTTTCCACAGGATTTTACAGTGGTGGGTAAGGCTCCATGGATGACAACTATCTCCATGGGCTCTGCTCCTGCAGAAATGCACACAATGTGAGTCCAGGATACCCTTTTCTTACTTTTCTTCTGACAGTATCAGCGTTAGTTGTTCTTGGGGGAAGTCTCTTGACATAAGTACCTCTTTAAACGTTTCTTTAAAAATACCTCTGCATCCCTTTCATGATTTCAGCTTGAGGTGTTTGTGTCCAAGTTTGGTGGCTGTCAGCATCATAAGCTTGGGCTAAGACCTGTCTCTTTTGAGAATGACATATCATCCTGTTCTCTGGAAGCTGGTGGAGGATATAATTTCTCTCCCCACTGCTGCAATATTAATAGTAACTTCTTGGCACTTCAGACTTAAACAAGTGTGATGTGTATATGCCCAAAGGCATGCCTAAGAGTTTCACACTCTTGCTGGCATCCAGAACTAATGAGAAAGAGCTTTCTCTTGGTTGCCCTCCTCTTGTCTAGTCAGTATGAAGTGTCTTCACACCTTTTAAATGAAGCTAGAGACACTAGTCCTTCAGTCCCAGCCCCCAAGCCAGAAACTCCTGTGCTACACATGATCCTAGTAGCACAGCTTGTACTTCTTCTTTCCATTACTGTTACTGGAGGGACTGCAAATTCCTACTCTCTTGCACGTTCTTTAGTAACTGCGCTGGTGCTGATCTGTCTTTTCCTGCTCCATTTCCCTATCCATGTTTAGTAGCCATAGGGCCCTTGTCACTCTACTTTGGATTGTCTGTTTCCATAAACAATTCACTTCTTCAGGGACTTACCCTAGAACAAAAAATGTTTGGTGCAAGAGTCTGTGATTTTCTTCCTTTTCCATCGAAGCCTGATGGCCTGGACGTAAATTCTTTCCACTGCTAAAATCTTGTGAGTAGATGCAGGATTGTTTGATTTTTTTGTTTTGTGTTTGTTTTTTTGTTACAGGCTTAGGGCTCTAATGCTGCCCTCTTTAAGTTTTGTAAGTAGTTTGACTTACTCTGTTAAAAAGAGGATGGCTTACTTGATTCCGGTTGGAATTTTCCTGGTAGGCTGATGTAGCTAATTAACAATAACCTCCTTGTTCACTTGGTGACCTTGATGGCAGCCTCGGTATTTAGAGTGTGTATCTGCAGTGCAAGGCTCACACAGGGGGAGAATGGGAAACTAGAAAAAATTGCCAGGAATAAATATAAGTGCCCAAATAAACAGCTGCTGTTACTAGTAAAGAGACTCTGGGTTCAAGGTCAAGTTTGTAACTTATTAATGACCTGTCCTGGGCTGTTGTGATAGGCACTGCACAAATGCCAGGCCAGGCAGAGCCCCAGCAGGCTGGCACTTGGCCTAGGTTTGAATACAGAGTTATTTTCTTATGAAAAAGAATAATGCAATCTCCTTGGGTTGTCCGTCCTAAGTGCTTAAGTTGTGTTCTTGAGGCTTCTCGTGCCCCAAAGTTTGTGTGGCAGATTGTTCCTAAAAACAAATATCCACAAAGTCCAGTTGCTAGTTCTCCATTTGACAGTGGCAAAGAAGGTGGAAAAGGAGTGATGCAGCTGTGAGTTGCACACAGATTTGGATAGGTTTGTGCTGATTCTGAATTTGGAAAGAGGAAAAAAAAGTGAGTTAAGCACTTGTAAGGGTGTCTGCCTGCCACCTCTGCTGGGGAAGAACTGACAGGCTCTAGGCACTGTGGCTGCAGCAGCCTTCTATTCTGAGGTCTCCATGTTGCCACAGCTTGTATGTAACTTCTCTTTGCCTTTTTTTCTTTCCCTGATGAAATAGGTGAAACCAGCTGAAGATGGGGAGGAAATAATTTGAGGCATCAAAAGGTGCCAGCCATCTTTGCAAAAAATGTTGACTTACTGAAAATGGGCATATTTTTTCATGAACTTGTGGTGGATTTTATCCCCACTTCCTTTCCTCTCAGCCTTGTAAGCCTATGTCTGTTTTCCTTTTGCTTGCCATGTATGGCTTTTGGCTCTTGCTTCCAGGTCACCTTCTTGTTCATGCCCCACTTGTATCAAAGTACATAAGAGTTGCTCATGTGCTGTTGGCTGCCTGGTGATCAGGTATTGCCCCTGGGGCTTGACTTCAATGAGAAGCACACCAAGAGAGGAGGGTTGGAGGTGCCTGTGTTTGGCTCTTTCTCTGATAAGACTCTTTTAAAATTTGTCAGGGTTCACTGGCTTGTGGAGATGACTTTAATCATTAACTAACTCTTTTATTCTACTGCTGACTCAAAGGAGGATGTTTTTGTATGCATTGGTATGAAGGAAGGTAAGGCTTTGATTCAGTACTTTCCCTAGCTCCTGTGTGTCATCTCATGCAGAGATTTGCCTCAGCATTGCTAAGGACATAGTTTTCCTGACAGGACAATTAAGATGGGATCATTAAGAATCAGAGCTCTGTAAGATGCCTTCAACACTTCACTCTCCAGAGACAGCTTTTCAAAGCTGGGCAAAGCCAGATCCCTCTGCTCTGGGCGCTCTACCTGTTCAGTCTCTCAGATTCCTTACATCCAGGATCTAGAACAAAATGTGCTCTGAGGATTGCTGTGTGTGATGCAAGTGAATTCTGGACCCCTCCTGCTTCTCTGCTTTTTGCTCTCTAGAGCAGCATGGTTGTCCTGTGTACTCCTGGTGTTTTTATTTCTCTTCATGTACATTATTGACTCAGGACAGGGATTTGTACTGATAGATGTCCCACATGCAGTGCCATCTTGTTGCTATCCCACAAAACAGGGAAAGGAGAGGAGGGCTGAAGGGCAGGGCTTGGCATCTCTGTACACTGCTAGTGGAGAGTTCTGTGGAATCACTTTTGTAGGGGAAATCTGTAAGCAATCTGGCTATTTGCAGGGACTAAAGGGTGTCTATCAGATCAGTAACATGTTTGGCACCTCAAGAAAGTGGTACCAAGTTGTGCGAGTTACCAGAGTTTAGAAGGGACCATTTCCGTCTGGCTCTGTTATTTCTCCTGTCCCCTGGCCAGTCTAAGCTCCCACTGTGTACCTTCCTGAGAGCTACCTGGAGATGGAGAGAGTCTCTGGCTGCTCTAGTTAACATGACACACCAGTGATTTCCATCTGCCTGAGATCTTCAGGGCTGTTTTCATCTTCTGTGCCTTATTGGGCCTAATTGTTATATATGGGGACTTCAGCTGTTCTGTCCTTAGTATCCTTTCCTCTGAAGTGCTGAAAACAGTGATGTAGCTGCAAGATCAGCGTACTAGCTGTGGGCTTTGCAGTCCATCTGCAAGGCCTGACCTTCCTCCTGCTTGGCTCTTCATCATTAGGAGCTGATCTGCAGCGCCAAGAGAAGTGGTTGGCGGGTGCCTGACTGCCCCCTCTATCCCTGTTCTATCGGGCATTGCCCTGGAGAAGTAGTTCTGGGTTGCTTCTCCCAAGGAGACTGCAAAATGGAATCAGGGTCTCCTTCCCTCTCCCTTAATAAAAAAAAAAAAAAAAAGGTGCTTCTTATGCCACATAAACCTCATGTCACATACTTGAAATTGTGGCACTGGTGTGTAGATGGCTGCAGTGACCACTCTGAACCTGTCAGACAGCAGGCTTTACTCATTCTTGGGGACAGGAATGTGTGTGTTCGAGTCTGTATATTATGCCTGCTTTCTGTGCAAGCTTTCACCCTAAGAAATGCCAGCATATTCCTGGTCTGTGCCAGTGTGCTGCCAAAGCTTTTGAGGATTCTCCCTTGCTGTGGGTCACTCCTACTGCCCTTTTGTGGCTGTGCTGCAGCCCATGGTGTGGGACTCAGGACACCTTTACATAGTCTTTTAGGCTGAGCTAACTGGTACAGTGAGCTAAAGCACCAACATCTGCACAGGATCCTGGATAGTTGCAGCACAGACATTCTTAGAAGCCATGACTTGCTGCTCTTGGACCTCAAGCCAACAATGTCAAAGTTGTCACAGGATGTGTACAGCTTCAGTCTGTGCCCTTGGGTGGCTGTGAAGGCACTCAGTGTAGTCCTAGTTTGATTTCTCTGAGGAAGGGCAAATTTCCTTCTGAATGTGGGCTAACACCATGAAGTGGGCTTGCCAAGATAAGGGTGTTCTTCATTCACGCTCTTCCTCTCCTTGCCCTCAGGAAAGAAAGCGGTGATGGATTCCAGCCCGTTCCTGTCAGAAGCCAATGCAGAAAGAATCGTGAGGACCTTGTGCAAGGTCCGGGGAGCAGCACTGAAGCTGGGACAGATGTTAAGCATTCAAGGTAAGTGTTAGTACAGGTCCTCAGCTATCCTCCTTAGTACTGCCAGCTGTGATACATGATCTGCCATCAGTCAGTGTCAAATGAATATGGAGAGGCTGGACAAGTGGCATTCTTATGTGAGAGCAGCAATGGATATATATTTGAGTTCCGTCTAATCTCAGTATGAAGTAACTAGATGCATGCACTGTATACTAAAATTATTTCCCCAGTGTCCCTGTTGTGTCAGGTACATAGCTGCAATTGGTTGAGAACAGGGTGACGCTGTGTGAATTTTGGTGTCTGCGTTACAAGCAACTGTTGAGAAGCATAGCTGTGTCTTTACTCACTCTATTCACAGGTGTCCTGCTAGAAGGGAGGAGGATGATAAGAATGGGATCCTGTGTCTTTGTTCACCAGAAGTGGTCAAAGTTATACCACAGTGCTCTCCCATCATAGCAACCTGACTACCTGCTTGTGGTTTACATGCTTTGTGAGCACTGAAGCTTTACTGGAAAAGCCAGTACAGCTGATAATCTTACCAGGTGTAAAACACTTGTTTTCATCTTGAGGAGACTTCAGACTGGTACTTACCTCATTGGGCTCTGACCACAGGTGACCCCAGGTGAAGGAATTAGTGATGTCAGTGTCTGCACTGAACTGTTAGGTTGCTCCAGGGAGATGGCAGGTGTGCTGAATTCAGACCTTATCTGTACTTTTCCAGTTTGCCTTCCTGGCCAACTTGATAGGGAAAGGAAGGATCAGCCAAAAATAGCTGTAAGACTTGTCTGGAATAGCTTTCAAGATGTCACTGAAATTGAATCAGTGAGTGTTTGAAGTATTTGGTTTGCTTGGTTTGTGCTTCTACTTGAATTTTTGTAGGTGTTCACTGATGAGGCTGGATCTAGTGTATTAAGTAACTTAGGCTCACCAATAAAGCAAGACCAGCTCCCTGTTCCAGAGAGCCCTTATTGTGGCATTTCATTTGCTAATCACTTGGTTTAGGTGTGTGCCAGGCTGATGGACACATGAACAAAGCTATGTGGGAGGCATCAGCTGCTGTGTCAAAGGCTGCCACCCACATGCTGTTTTCTCATCCTCTAGAAACTGCCAGGTGCCAAAGACTGATGGCTCTCGGTGCAGATCCAGGAGGAGCTCATGTGCTCCTTGTCTTCCAGTGTCTCTGGTATGTGGCTGAGTGAGCCATGCCTGGAAATCAGCTCTGAAATTAAACTTGTCTACCATGGGCGGGATTAATTTCAGATTCTTGGGACACTACTGAGTTGCTCCTCATGTGTACCCAAGCCTGGTCACAGCTACCCTAGGCTTGGATGCGAGTGCAGAGGGAGTAGCTGTGAAAGGCTGGCTCTGAGTAGAAATGCCCTGGGGTTTTGTTACTTGCCTGCTGTCTCCTAATGTTTCTGAGCTCTGGCAGGAGTGTCAAATACTTGCTGATTGATTCCACTTTGGTGTCAAGAACAGACTTTCACCAACCTCAGTGGTTGTACCCAGCCCTTGTTTAACTCTTGTGCCAAGTGTGTGGAGCACTGCTGTGCCTGGTGAGAACACAAACCCCTGGTAGCCTTGCTGAGGGACAGCTTTGGTGAAATAAATTCAACACCATCAACAGTGCAGAGTATCCATTTCTTGGGCTGGCTGTTTGGACAGGAGGGTTTCATGCAGTTCCTGCCACTTCATGGGCTTCTCTGTGGCCTGGTTTGAATTCACTGCTTCTATCAACAGGACTGAGTGTTAATTGAGTGCAGAGGCCCCCTGCAGCTGAGCACAAGTCACAAAGCAGTGTCCTTAAAACCCCTGATTGTTTGCTTGTGGGAGTCAATGGATTTGTTAGGGACCCACATCCCTGAACATCATGAACAGAAAAGATGCCAAAGGTCCCACATCATCCTGTGTGGTGCGTGTGCTCTGGGAGATGTTGGAAAGGCAGCTGCATTTGCCAGCTGAGGGTGCCCTGCCTTGACTCCTGCTTTGTGTTTCGTTCCAGTAAGGCCTCATCAGTTTACCACAAAGACGTATAACCTTATTCATCAGCGTGTTGTAAGCCTTGGTTTGTCAGAGTTGCTTCCGCATCACGACTGATTTTTTGACATCGCTGCTGAGTTTCTGTACAGTCAACCTGGACTTGCAGGTTTCTTGGCTATTTGGTGTTGTGCTCGTGAACAAAATGATGGTGGTCAAGCAGCCCCAGTTAAGGGTGTGTTCTCAAACTAGGGGTTGAAGTCCCATGTGAGGCTTTTGGATGTCAGCAATAAGCAAAATAACAGAAGTTGACCCTAAATGCTTGTTGCAGGCCCTGATACCTCAATACAAACAGCTTTTGGGAGCCCGAGTCACTCTTTGTGAGGCCCATTCTCTTCTGCCCAGTCATCCTCGGACATGCAGGTTACGTGCAGGTTACAGCATGACAGTTCATACTTTCACAAACCCCTGAGAACAGTTTTTATAGTGTTCAGAGGCTTGGCAGTGATGCACCATCAGTGACAGAGCAGGTGTTTCTTTTGGTGTTTGGAATGCACATGCAAACGCCATGTCTCACCTCCTTGGGGGTTTATAGCATCACAACAGGAGCTTTACTCACTGTTCCTGCGAAGCCTGCTGACCTCTGACTTGCAGTGGTGGAACAGGAGCTCCTCTTAAAAGCCTCTGTTGGTTCCACAGTGGGGATTTTTTTAGTACTTTTAAATGCTGCTGTGGCTTCAGTGGGAATTTCTAAACAATGCTGAGTGTTAATGTGATGTGTCTGCATTATGTATCTTCTTCTGTCCATTCCTTTCCACCCATTCTCCCGGGACAGTACCCTTAAGGTCACTGTTTGTTTCTTGTTTCCTGGGATAGGCTTATGGTTGTTCATGCATCTGTAAATGGAGAGCAATGATAGATTTTTATTAGAACGTCACAAGTGCAATGTGCAGGTTGAGTTCTCAGGATCAAGGCAAGTTCCCTGGACTCTTCCAGTTGAGAGAGCAGCAGATAAATCTAATTCCTCCATAATCCTTTACAAAGTGGAAGGTTTTCCAGAACAGGTAGCTTTTTTCTGAGCTGCTGTAGAAGCCTTTGCTCAAGCAGATGACTAATCTTTCAAGATGCCCCTACCCCTCCTCTTTCTTATGAGTGTAAATGTTTACTCCTTCTGACACTTAAAATTTTTGGCTCGGCTGTGTTTTCTTCTGCCCACTTGTAGCTGCTTTTCATTTGGGTAGTTGTTTACAGTAGCAGATGCTGAATCCTGATCTCTCCAAGAGTTTAGTACTTGCGTAAGCGCTCTTTTGCCACTGCACAGCTTTCTGGAGAAGCTGCTGCTCCTTAAAATGAACTGGATTAAACTACATCAGAAGCCTTGGAGCGTTGGGATGACTCTCCAGGGGATTCCATCTGTGACCTGTGTTTCCATGATGCAGCAGCCTCTCCTAGACCTGAATGCTGTACTGCTGCCAGCAAGAAGATGGGCTGGTGGGTGACAGAGGCTTGTGCAGAGCACTCTGCTCTTGAGTTTGTGCAACCTCCACTATACCATAAGCCTCTGTGCTGTTCAGAGCTGCCCACTGCTCTTGGCAGTGCTGCTGGACTACGCAGGCTTGATTTTAAAGCATAAGAGGTTTCTCAGCATGCTTTCTAGCATATTCGTACTTTGTCTTTCCCTTTGTAATTGGGAGGGGGTGCACAAAAACTCTCTCCTGCTGCAGGATGGTGGCTTAGGAGTTGTTTGGGTAATACACAATATTGGGTAATAATTTGGGTAATACATTCCTTTTTGGAAGAGTGAAAAGGAAGGAGGAACTTTTTTTGCTACTTATGCACAGGACTCGTTTGGCTCATTTCTAAAGGTGTGATGCCTTAGGAGGAGCACCTCGGGTGCTGTTTCTGGGTATGGAGAGTTTCTAAACTAGAATTACTTCCAAAACCTTCACTAGGATTTGAAGGTCCTGGGGGCAGGACAGCAAGACTTGTCCAAATGCAGGTGCATGTTTCTTCGTGTGCTGAAGAGCTGGAGAATGCAGTGCCTGCACTGACTGTGTGTGCTTTTCCTTTGGCAGATGATGCCTTCATCAACCCCCATCTCCAGAGGATTTTTGAGCGTGTACGTCAAAGTGCTGACTTCATGCCAATAAAGCAGATGATGGTGAGGAATATTCCTTACTGCTTATCAGGGGAGAAGGGACAATGACAGAATCAATGTCACCAATGACATACCCTAGTAAGAGAGGTGAATGGGGATTTTTAAGAGTATTCTTTCAATAATGTTGCATATTTTCAGTTGTGGGTAGCACCTGATTCCTTCTCTCAATTATGTGCTACCTTTTCTCTCCAAAACATTGAAGCTCAGCTCTAGACAGAGGAAAAAATGTGGGAGTTTATGTCCTGAGACTAATGCCGATGGAACAGGATATTGCACACAAATATGATTATAGGGTCTTGTTGACTGTAGCCTCTTCTTTCGTTTCCTCTTGTGTTTCTAATGGGTGTTAAGCCAGCGTCTACAAATGCCTACATTCCATTTTAGAAACAGACTTACAAGTCGTAGTCTGATGGAAAATTAACAGTAACTTTATCCTTACTGTTTTGTTTAAGTGTAACCCATTATCAAGAAGAGCCAGAATGAAGCAAACTAAGTTGCTTTCCGCAATGTACATGTTCTCTCTTTACTTCCCTCTCTAAATTAAGATGTGAAGGGTGCTGCAAAAGGAATTGCCAGCATTACTTATCTTCTGAGAGACACTGAACAGTGCCAGAACTTAAATATGGCAGTCTGGCAAGGTAGCAAAAAAGCTGTTAAAGCAGGCTGTGATGTTTAATTGTCAATATTGCCTTAGAGAGTTATTCTTGCATGCCTGGATTGCTTCTGTTCAGCTTGGCAGCATGATGATAGAGGAGAAATAGCTAACTCCTTGCTCATTTACTGGAAGATAACAAGTGGCATCAAAAAGGGGATGTTTGTATTGCTAAGGCAGCGGTGTTTGTGTTCAAGATCTCTGTCCTTTATGCCAGAGATCTGATCGGCATCTGTTTAGTGCTGGGAAGCATTGCTGGCTAGACCACTTCCTTGCCTTGGTGTGCAGTGATGAGGCAGGGAGGATGATCTAGAAAGCAGGGTATAGGTACTCAGAACTAACGTAGGCTGTGTGAGTCACCTTAGAGGAACGTGATTTCCAATAGTGAAAGTCTTAAATTTTTGCTTCCCGTACCCTGATTTTTTTTTTTATTTGTAGAAAACTCTGAACAACGATCTTGGCCCCAACTGGAGGGATAAACTGGAGTCCTTTGAGGAACGTCCCTTTGCTGCTGCTTCAATTGGTCAGGTTCACTTGGCACGCTTGAAAAATGGGAAAGAAGTTGCCATGAAAATCCAGGTGGGCTTTACAGACCAGCCTTGTCTCTTTTTGTGCCCATAGAAGGGCAGGGGAGATGCCTGTGTACTGCTGGACAAAATAAGAAACATTTTAATGCAAGTGAAAGTGTGGGTCCAGCAATACCTTACGTGCAAGCAGATGGGAAAGACAGGAAAGGTTTTGCAACTTGAGCCACTCTCTGAGTCCTGATGAGCAGGAGACATCTCACAAGTGTGTCACTGCAGCATGGGGATAATGGTGGTGAGGGACTGCTTGCATTTTTAGGGCTGTATATGAGGGTCCTACCTGCTCCATAGGTCAGTCCTCTTTCTGGGATGTGCACGTGCCACAAGTCCCTTTCTGGCCACAGTCCAAAGGTTAAAGAAGCTTAAAGTGACATGCAGGCATTGACTGTTGAGCAGTGGCAGTCTGACAATGCAGGAGGATATACACTAAAGCTGGCAGCAACTTCGGGGAGCTGTTTCCAACAAAAATAAATTCTAGAGCTAAAACTCATTGTACAGCATAGTTTATAATCCAAGGGAGTGAGGTCCCTTGCTGACTTGAGCATTATCCCAGGCAAAGTTGGTCATTTAGTTGTTTGGTTTCTTTTTGTAAAGTGGGGAGACTTTAGAAACAGTATGAATGAGTACTGGTGTCTTCTCAACCTATTTGTGTCCAAAGTGCTCTCTGAAGTTAGGCCAAGGTAATAGCAGCAGACACTGAACCCTCTGGCATCAGCAGACATTCCTCTTCACAGGAATTGAGGCTCATTTCCTTCTTGACAGATAAAGTGAGAACAGGAGGAGGCACTTTTGCCAGCAGTGGCTCAGCCTCACTGCCCTGCTGCTGTGAATGGAGCAGTGGGGCTGTCAGCGGTGCTGCTGTGGTGGGGAAGTGACCAAGTGCCATAGCTGTTATGGGACCTGTATCTGAGAACTGCCACGTGCTGGAAGAGTTTCTGTAGGAGGATCTGAACGAGCCATTCTGATTGCAAGGAGCTGCATTTTAGCCTGTCTCTCTGTCCCCTGGTTCAGATGCTGGGCTTTAAATAAGCTTTTAGAGATGTGTGGCTCAGGTGTGCCCTGGCTCATTGCCAGGCTGCAGGTGGCTGTGGTGTGGGGGTCAGTGGATCAGCTGGAAGGTGTTTTTTTTCTTGCCCTGTACAACCAGGTCGTCTGGTCTCACTACCCCTCTGTCCCATTCTGTCCCACAGTATCCCGGAGTTGCCCAGAGCATCACCAGTGATGTTAACAACCTGATGACTGTGCTGAGCATGAGCAATATTCTCCCTGAAGGTAAAAAGACAGAGAGCCTGGCAGGCCCTGTGTTCCCACTGGTGCAGTTTGAGTTCTGCCAACCCATTTACAGCAGTGTGTTGCATGTGTGCCTCCAGAGACTGGAGGGAGGACACAGCCTCAAGGAAATGGGGGAAAGGACTTAAGAATTACTAACTCTGCCCAGGAGCGGATTTCCTGCAGAAAGCAGGAGAGGTAGTGGATGTAGGCAGAGGGTACAAGGCCAACTTAGGGAGCCATGTTCTGGTGCCCTCTCCTGCTGCAGAGCTGTTGCTGCCTTTGCTGGGCATGTGCCTTATGCAGTGTCCACCCAGTGCACCTGTGGTGTTTTTCCCCGCCACGCATGTGCACACACTTGCCAGAGTAATATTGCACTATAGGAAAGGACCCACAGGGATTCTTGGCAGAGCATAATGTGCCTGGGAGTACTCACTTTTGTTGCCTTTATAGGCATGAAGCGTGGGCAGTGTTCAGGTTAGGTAGTCTTCCTTTATCCCTATTATTTTCTTGTATGTTTGGCAGAACTCATACTTCTCCAATTTTCTTCTAGCCCTCCACATCTGCTATTTGCTGCTCTTCCTAGTTGTTCTCTGTTCTTTCCAGTCACAATTGTGGAGAAGTGTCAGACTTGGAACTTACTCAGTGTCCCAGCACATGGATAAGTCTCTTTTCCCACAGGGAATGCAGGACTTAACTTTTCCACATACCTGCCTGCAGCAGCTGTAAATCCTAGTGGGACTGTACAAATGCTGCTTTAAAATCAGTCTGGGTGCTGACAAAATCGGGGCCTGTTCTCTCTGGTGGCTGGGCAGGGCCCTGCAGAGGCTGCTGCAGCCCCAGCTGCCTGTCCCAAGAGGTAGAGTGGTTTTCCAGCTTCGAGAGAAAGAAGACTAGACTTGGCAACTCAGGCCCTGGCTACGTGCTGCTGCTGCACGTATTAGTCATGCTGTTTCTGCCTGGCAGTGCCTGCTCCCAGTTGTAGGCAGGCACGGTTTTGAGTCTTTTCTTGTTGCTTTTGCCCAGGCTGGTGTTTGGATGCTTCTATTCGGTGTGTGCCTCTGCACAGCCATGCCAGTAGCATGAACGTACAGCTTGGGCTGTGGGGTGGGAGCTGGGGGAGGATGGAGCTCTGCTGCACAAGGACAGTGGTGTGGACATACCTTGACTTAGGAGCAGCTGTGTAGCCTTGGCCTGGGATCACTGCAGACCCTGTATTTAGTTGGAAATATGCTTTGGCTCTTTGAGGCTTCTTGTACTTTTCAGCTCAGAGCTGGCTGGATAGCAGTTGCTCCTCAGGTGCAGCTCTGGAAAGCACAGCCTGAGGGGGTCCTTTTCTCTAAGTCTGTTCTCTCTTCTCCTGTTCGACCTTCAGGTTTGTTCCCTGAGCACTTGATCAAAGTCGTGAGCAGAGAGTTGGCCCTGGAGTGTGACTACCTGAGAGAAGCTGCCTGTGCAAGGAAATTCCAGTATGTTCACACCATTGCTTTCAACCCCCCTGTCTGCGTGTGTGAGAAACACAGCAGGGGTTGCTTAACTTCAGGGATGGGGGGGAGGTGAATGCGTGCCCTGCCATGTGGCTCAGGAGAAGGGTGCGTGTTTGTTGCAGGCTGTCCCCTGGAATTACCACCTTGCCTGAGCCAGGCATGTACTCAGTCAGCTGAAATGTGATAGCGTATCCTCTCTCCTCCAGTGCAAGCTTGTCTGTTTTGCCACATATGAAGGTGCTGCAGTAACTCCTGAGGATGGGTTGCAGTGCTGTTGTGTGTGCACTTATGCCAGCCTGTTGTGAACTTCTCCCATCCTTCAGAAAAACCTAGGAGGTTTTTCAGTTCAGCTCTTACAGTAACTACCACCACTACTACTGCTTGCTCCCTTAGCTTGCCGTAGCAGTGGGGTCTGGATTGTTTTTACATGGTGGCTGGATGACAGAGAGCTGCTGGAGGCTGGGCACCCTTCCTGTCCTGCTGCAGAACTGCCCCTGTGGAATTGCTCCCCTTGGCAAAGCCCATTTCTTCCATGTGTGCAGTCTGGCCCTGAAGCCAAGTGGGGTGAACAAAAGAGCCCAATGCCCCTTGATGTACCAGCCTGGAGCCCTCCTAACATCCCTGCTCTGGCAGGAGACATGACCTCAGGAGCTGGCAGCAGCTGCAAGTCCCTGGCATGTTTTCTGCTGACTTAATCCCTACTGTAACTGCTGAGGAAAACATATCCTGGCAGCCCCATCCAGGGTGTGGGGAGAGGCTGGTGAAGGGCCGGGTGAGCTGTTGCCGAGAGATCTGTCTGCTCTCAGGACTCCTAACCGTTTCTTCTCCTTTCTCTGTCCCTAGGGAGCTGCTGAAGGACGATCCCTTTTTCTATGTCCCAAGAGTAGTAGATGAGCTGTGCAGCAAGCATGTCCTGACCACAGAGCTGGTATCTGGCTTTCCCTTGGATCAAGCTGTAGGGCTGAGCCAGGAGATTCGAAATGAGGTAATGTGGGCAGGTTATGCTTTTGCCCTCGCTCAGAGCGGCGAGCTTGGCCTGCCTGGGGACTGGCACACCAAGGGGACACTTCATGGCAGGGCAAACCCTGAGCAGGGCAAAGCAGGGCTGGAGTCAGGGACCATCTGGAGCCTCTAGGAAGACTACTTTTTAGGGACTGTGGCAGTGACACTGGGGTCTCTCCAAGCTGGTCTGGGCCTTGCAGGCACCAGCATTCAGCAGGGAGGGATTGGAGGGGATGAATCGCAAGGGCGGCTGAAGGGGAGGTAGCTTAGCTGTGTAATGCCCTGTTTCTGAAGACCTTAAGTTTGGGAAGGATTGTCAGAAAGGAGAAAGGGGTCTTGTGCAGCTGCTCTTTTGGGCAGGAGTGCAGAATCATCTCAGTGCAAGCACTTGGGTGTCACCTCCCCCTGCGGGACTGACGTGCGCTGCACAGGGCTGCTGGGAAAGTACCTCCAGTAAACAGGAGGGGGGGATGTGGGCATGGGTAGGCGTTGGTGCTCAATATAGCAAGGGATTGGAGGGCTGTGGGACAAGCAGCTGTTCTAGCAGCAGAAATAACTGTCCTGGTATTTGGTGTGTTTGTGTTTCTTTGTGTGAGCTGTCAGCTGTTAGCAGGTCAGTAGGGAAGAGGGCAGAGTATTGTTTGATTAACAGATCTCAGTGTCCCATTAGATTTGAAGCTATGCCAGAGCTGGCTGCCTGTTCTTGGGGACTGTCCCCTCTGATGAGCTGTATCATCAGGACTGATTTTTAAAGGCTGTGAGGTGGGGTGTTGCTGCAGGACCAGTCCTTCTTTCCTATAAGCAGCTGGGCCTGGCTGCCCCTCTGCCTTCTGACCCAAATGGCAGTGTCCTGGAGCAGGGTCTGGCTTGCATATATTGCTCTCCTCCTTCTCTCTCAGAAATGATGTTTCACTCAGCTTTGCAGAAGCTGAAAAAGGACAGAATGAGACTGGCAATTCTGCTGAGCAGGCTCCAGCATAACTATTGTCCAGAAAAGCTCTGCTGTGGTATGTAATTCAGCAGTGGGCTCCTCAAGGACTGCTACTCTTACTTCCCTTGCCCGTCAGTCCCAAGGTGTAGGTTTGCTGCTCCTCCCTCAAGCTGGATCAGTGCTGAGCCCAGCAGAAGACTTGGCTGAGGAGCACATGGTGGGTCTGTATATCATGCAAGATTACCATTCTTGCAACAACCAAGTGCACAGTCAGTGCTGGGAAGTTAAAAGGCAGGGCCAAGACATGTGCAGTTGGATCAGTACTGGAGCCTGCTGTTCTCAGCTGCCGGGTTCTCTGGAGGCACATCCAGGGGCTGATACAAACTACAGCTCGAGCTGATGTGAAACTTGCTTGGCATCTGTGCTGGGTGCTAAGGGTGTCCCATGGCAGGTGTGGGCTGGGAGTTGCTGAGAGGTGCTCCTTCAGCACTCTGCAGGAGTTCTGCAGCGTAGAGCAGATTGTTCCTGCCAGTGTGGTGATGTGATCCCTGTTGTAAGTTATATATGTGAGTTGGGCTTGCTGCCCTTCTGACTTGTTTCTTTCTTTCCTTGCTTTTCAAGATCTGTCACAACATCCTTGTCCTGTGTCTGCGGGAGGTGTTTGAGTTCCGGTACATGCAGACTGACCCAAACTGGTCCAACTTCTTCTATGACCCACAGTTGCACAAGGTAAGCCCAAGCAGCTGCAGCTGTGCCTGTACAAGGGCTGGTTTTCACCAGCTTTTGATTATTCTCCATTCCCAGAGTTTAATGAGCCCTTACTGAGATTCTCTCAGATTCCTGTCCTTGATGCATAGGCAGATAGGACAGGGAAACCTGCCCTTTGCCACTTGCCTTGGCTTGGTCTGGGTAGGAGAGCAGGGCTGCTGTAACCTTGGCTGCCTGTCTTTGGCCCTAGTTCCCATCACAGCTACTTCCTTAGGGCTTGTTTTGAAGGTGGCCACTGGGAAGTTGCAGCTGGCAGGACTCTACCAGGACACACCTGACCCCAGGATTCTTCAGCTGAATGCTTTCGTCTTGTGCTGTGCTGGAAGGGTAGCAATTGTGGATGTCCTGCTTGTTGGTTTGGCTGCCTCTTTGTGCCCTGCAGGGCAGAAGGAATTGTTTGTTCATTCCTGAGGTCTGTGTTGGAAAGTGCTGGGAAAAGGTTCTGTGCTGGAGGTTATGAGTGGAGCAGGTGTGACAGTGTGAGCATTGGCCATTCCTTGGCCACGTGCCAGCACGCTGTCCGGGCTGCAGTCAGGGAATAAAGGAGTCAGGGGCAGCTGAGCTGCAGAGGAAAGTGCTGGGAAAGCTGGCTGGGAAAGCCAGCTGAGTTTTCTTAAGACATCAGGAACATTCTAAAGATCAGGCTCTGCCGGAGTGGTCGACTGGTATGATGGGTTTGTCCATTTTCAGGTGGCCCTGCTGGACTTCGGAGCAACACGAGGGTTTAACGAGAAGTTCACAGATGTCTACATAGAGGTGAGGACTTGCACTGTGTCTTAGAGTGCTGCACCTGATTTTGCAAATACTCTTATCTGTTAGCTGTATCACTTTGTACTCAAATCCACTTTGGGTGTGGAGAGAACAGGGCTTGGAGGCAAGAGAGAGATCTTGCTTCCTGTTTCATCCCTTACCATTGCATGTCTGCTGCAAGCTGCTGGCTCTCTGGGTTTGGGTGTTCACACTGCATGACAAACGTGGACTGCAGTGTTGCTTACTGTGAGACTCAGGCAGCAGGGTGTACCAGAGCACTCAGAATTCTATGATTTTTTTATGAGGCTTTTCAGGAATTGCTTGTTCTTTTCCCTGCCCCTTCCTGTGATTTCTAGCTTGCTTACAGACACACACATTGATGTGAAGTCATACGTGCTTCCTTTGTGATCACCATGTTCTGCACTTGACAGTCGAGCTGCCAGGGCCCACAGCTGTCACCTAAAGTGTCTCACAGTTGGCTCTGCTATTTCACTGGGGAAGGGACTGACTGATTTGTGAAGCTTTTTTGCTGTCCCTTACACTCTCTGGGCTCTGTGTAGCCCTACTGGGAAGAGCCATCAGCTGTATCTTTTTGCCAATAGCTCTTAACTTGGCCAACATACAGACCCCTGAAGATGAGGGCAGAGGCAAGGAAGCGATTGGGCAGCGTGTGTTAATGTGTGCCCGTGGTCTGTGTAGTAGTCCTGTACTCAAAATGTTTTTCAGTCATCTCCTAGCCCACCTGAAAGTATTCCTCCTATTCAGGTAATCAAGGCAGCTGCTGACATGGACAGAGAGAGAGTACTGAAGAAGTCCATTGAAATGAAATTCCTCACTGGCTATGAAATCAAGGTATGGAGCAGAACGATCTGATTTTAGTGTTGGCCACAGATAAGGTTGTTGTGGGTCTGTGAACTTCCCCAGATTTCTTGATATGGTAAAAGCCAATGTCAGCCCAAAAGCCCTGCTGATAAGGATGAAAGAGGATAAAAATGATTTGGCTTTTGGTCTCACTTCCTTTTGAGAGCAGGAAGAGTAATGAGGATACAGGTAGCCCCAAACCCACTGTCCTTCCTTTTTTCCCCCAGCAAGATCCTGCAGGTGGTGACAGCTCCTGAAATTTCATGACTGAATAGATGATCTCCTGGAAGGTTTAACTGCTCAAAACTGGGGGCTCGAGGTTACCTTTGGTGTGGGCATGTCTAGTTATTTCTCTGAGCTGCTGCTGATAGCATTACCATTTCTTTTCCTCCCTGGTGGTTAATGTTATTTATGCCTCTTTCCTTTTGGGCAGGAAATGGAAGATGCCCACTTAAATGCTGTCCTCATTCTGGGAGAGGCTTTTGCATCTGATGAACCTTTTGATTTTGGCAACCAAAGCACCACTGAAAAGATCCACGGTTTAATCCCAGTCATGCTGAAGCATCGGCTTGTCCCCCCGCCAGCGGAGACCTACTCTCTTCATCGGAAGATGGGGGGCTCCTTCCTGATCTGCACCAAACTGAAGGCCAAAATTGCCTGCAAAAACATGTTCCAAGAGGCATATAACAAATACTGGAGCAGTAGGGGCAAGAAGCCAGAGGAGTAGGAATGAACTAACACGCCTTGTTCTGAGGGCCCGGCTCAGCTGAGCCTTGCAGAGAGCGTTGTAGCCTCCCAAGTGTTGCACCCCAGCTCTCCATCCTCTGAGATGCAGCAGCCTGTGCCCTGGAAGCCAAGTGTGCGTTTCACAAGGACAAAGCTGTTCTTTCATGCTGTGTCTGTCCTACACTGACTGCCAGTACAGCCCGCAGCTTGCAGGAAACTCTTTTGAGTGCTTCTGTGCTGTTTCAAGGCACCAGCTGACTACTTTGAATGCATTTTTAAAATTGTGATGGTGGCTGCATATTCATTGGGCTTTATAACAAGCAGGGGAAGGACGACAAGAGCAGAATTTGATATCGAAACCTATTTGTAATTCTCCACAAATTGTTTTTTAAAAAACTTCCCTCTTTCAAGCTGAGGTGGAATTTAAGTAGATTTCATACTGTGAATTATAGATTGAAATACTAAGGTGTTCCCTACCACAGACACATCCAGCACCTCCCCTCCCATTTTTGTAAATCAAGTGGTGGCAGTCTAAGAACCCTCCTGGATTTTGATTTAATACAAGGGGTATGTGTGTGTAAGTAGGACGAAGTTTTATGCTTTCTGCCTCTTTTTGGCTTGCAAGCTAAGCATAGGAAATATTTTAAAAATCCAAGAATTGAGTGCCAGTCTCTTTTAAACACACACACTTACACACTCTCACAACCCTTCTCAGTTCTGGGAGTCAAACATGTATCCAACAGAGCTATATCTGAGCACAGTTAGTGGGATTCTTCACTGTCTGGTAGGTATCAGCTTTCCTGAGGGCAAGTTAGATAAGCTACAGCTGACACCAACTGCTTGCTGGACTCCTAACCAAGAACCTCGTCTGTCTCTGTTTCCCTGTAACGCAGAACTTACGGCAAGGCAGATGAACGTGTCGTCTCTCTCATGAGCAGTTCCAGCTTTAGCTGAAATGTCACACACTTAAAACCAGACGCACAGTTTTCAACTATTGGAGTCAAGCTAGGAAATTTACTTCCTTAGGTTTTTGTACAAAGCCTGTACCTGTACAACTTCCCAATGTCAATAAACAAGTGCTTGTGCGGTGGCCTCTCCTGCCTGTGGTTCGTTCTTTCTTCTGGTGTGGTAATGAATAGCCAGGTGAACCACGTCCTGCTCTGTGGGATAAACAGGAGCTGAGCAAACAAAGCAGCTCCCAGGTCTCCTCTTGCTGAAGTTGTTTGCTCAAAGGCTTGGAATTAGCCTTGCAAAGCCATCCACCTCTGGCCTGTTCATGGCTTCATCTTTCCATTGCAGCTGTGTCACCAGTGCTAACTGTGATAGTGACAAGTTTACCAAGAGTCAGAAAAACATCAGCTTGAACATGTCTGGCCATGAAAATCCCTGGAAATTTACTTGTTTTCTTATTTTCCTTTGTTCTAATCCCTCTGTTAGTCTCCTGAACACAGGTCTCTTTGCCTTGTGAAAGAGAGGCTGGCGGAGCTGAGGCTCACCTGGTGCTAGTAAGGCAGGTATCCTCATCTAGCAAGTGCCAGGTACGCAGCAGCAGGTTCAGCTGATCCTACTCAGTTAACACAGCCCAGGAATGCAGAGGTTGTATGACCTTAAACTTCAGTACGTAAGAAATCCTGACAGCTGATGCTTCCGGAGGGAAAGAGCAGGTAAGTGAATAAATGTCTCTCTCATGAGGGACCTCTGAGAAATAGGAAAACAGGTTATTGTATTACCTTTATTCCAAGATCATCACAAACATATGAACCACTTCATTTAAGACTTGGTAGAGCAAGATCCAGTGCTCTTTAATTCAAAATATTGGTCAGGTTATTCCTAACCTTTAGAGATTAACTCTGCTGTTCACTGAAGTAATAGTTTTGCACTGAGCTATTTATCAGTGTATACTGTTTAAGTAACTTTCCTTGTTGTTTTAAGTTCTAATAGACATGGTTTGGTTTTCCTCCTTTGCATCTAGACCTTGCAGCTGTAAAAACAGTGACATTGTTTGATATGTTAAAGTTGTTTTGCAAGTTCTCTGAAAATACTGACCGTGAATCTTCAGTTTCAGAATTTGCTCTGAAGGTCCCCTAATCTAATTCCCTCTCAGTTTTTTTTAAAAAGCAAAGAAGGCAAAATAAGCATTACAGGTTACTTTTCCAGTAAGCACAACTAGGTGAGACTGGTATGCATTTGTTCATGTGAGCACAGATCTTCTGTATACCATGCTGTGGCAGCAGTGTTTTAACTCTTGGCAAACATCTCCCTTCCTGAGAGACAAACTGTGTTTAAGAATAATGTCAGGCTGAACAGTGCAGTTGTTTTGCATTTGCTGAAAGGGTAGCAAGTAGCAGAAGCTAAGATGTTGCTTTATTAGGAGAGTTAATTAGAGCTCCCTGTCCCTAATGCTCCTGGCCTTTTGTGTACGCTCTGAAAGCATTAATAATGGCTATAGCTTTGTCCATAGAGGTTTGTGACACGAGGAATTGTGTGTCACTGTAACAGCTGTGCAGAAAACGTGAGCTAGAAACACTGTGCTCTGGCTCCAAGTCAAAGAAGCTGTGACATTTTACACTGAGCAAGAACACTCGATCACTGCTTGCTCTGTGCCAGCCAGTGCATTTGCTTGAACTGCACATGTAGGTTGAGGATGTGGACTTTTCTCTGCTGCAGCAAGCTTCTGTTCTAGAAAAATCCTCTTGTGAAAACAGTTCTTTATTCCACAGGGCAAACTGGAGGTTAAAGCTGCTTTTCTGAAGGCAATGCTTTTCCATTCTAGAGTGTGGAGACTCAGGCTACATGTGGTAGCTAGCAGTGATTTTCCTACCTTCTTTCTTTAGTCGGTTGCTGCATCAGAATGGAAAATGAATGCTGAGGAGCTGGTCAGGAGCTGAACATGCAGTTGACTTTCTGCTTTTTCTGATGCCCAAATCCCTTACACTAGAAAGCCCCTTTCCCAAGACCTTCACAGCTGTGATGGTGCAACTGGACCCCTGGGAACTCAGAACTAATGCACTCAGTCAAAAGTCAGAGCACAGGGAATATGGTATTTCCCAGAGCTACAGCAGCCAGGAGAGACGTGCAGTGGATTAAATGAGCTTAGATCCACCCCTAGGAGTAGGGTAACCTGTGGCCATGGAAGAAGTGGGAATTGTGATGACTTCCTTGGAGGTGATTGCTGGTAGTCTTTGATAACAGGAGAATGCCCAGGCTGCGAGGCTGGCAGGGATCAGTAACAGCACAGTCCTGTGTTTCTGCTGCAGGGGGAGTGACTGAGCATGTGATCAAAGCTAGGATTTATCACAGAATCATTACGGTTGGAAAAGACCTCTAAGGTCATCAAGTCCAGCCATCAATGTAGAACCACCACCTTCCCAAGTGCCATATTCACATATTTTTGAACACTTCCAGGGACGGTGACTCCACCACTTCTCCTGGGCAGCCTGTTCCAATGCTTCACAAGCCTTTCTGTGAAGAAATTTTTCCTAGTATGTAAATCTCCCCTGGCACAATGAGGCCATTTCCAACATTATACCAACAGGGTAATGAATGAAGAGGAAGATGAAGTAACAATTGCTGGTGTGGAGAAAATTCCAGGCTGAGGAAGTGGTGAATGATGTGAAAGGGTCAGGGCACTCACAGAACTTCACAGGTACTTATAAATGTATGAAAGTCAATTTGATGTTGGTAGCTCAGAACTAAGTAAGAATACAGCCTCTACCACTAGGACAGCTGGACCATTTGATGTGTAACTACAAATGAAGAAGGAACATCAGTTATAAAACTACCCCTTTTTTAGGTCATCACAGATGACCCAAGATAAAGGTGAAGAAAACTATAGCTGATGAAGTTCAATAGAGCAAAGTATAAGCTGACTTCACTTTTGTATTTTACAAAAGGATCTGGTTACTTTTTCTGAAAACTGTTAAAGGTAAATTTATTTTCTCACTTATTCCTTTTCTTCCCACTGTGCACTTGTGCAGAATTGTTACAACACGCTGGTTTTAACATCAAGAATACCATTATTCCCATTTCCACTTCCTCCTCAAAGCTTAACATGGGGAGGTAGGAAAAAAAGACAAAACATCTGCATTTCTAACAGTTCCCTGTTTTATTGCAGTACATCAAAGTAGGTTAATATTAAGTGTGTTACCAACATAAAATATTGGCGGTAAGTCATTTTTACATTGTTGACTTTTCCACCTTAAATATTTCTGTGCAAAAGAATCTACATCATTGTTCTGTAGCAGAGAATCTCTTACAATGTCCCCTACAACACTGAGGGCATTAAACAAAAGAGTGAGAAGAGGCAAAAAGCAGAATCTTTCCCCCACACGCACACTTGTCAGCTTTTATACTCTAAAACAAAAAAGTGATTACATCTATGCCATGCAAAACTGTACAATAATATTACAATGAAAAACCTAAAAAACATATTTTAAAAATAAATGATATGAAACTGTCATACATAAAAAGGCAGGTATAATTGCTCTGAAATACCAACACTGGTTTGTTTGTGGATTTCTTCCCTGTGGATGAGACTTTTTTAAAATGCAGAATAAAAACAGGTTGTACTGAGCTGCGGCTGGAATGAGAGAGTAGAGTTGGAATTTGGACAGGAAAGCCTGCAGCAGAGCGGTTTCTAGGGGTGTTTATCAAATAAAGTGTGAACACAAAGTGCACACAGAGTGCATTTTGTGTTAGTGCAGGAAGTTGTCCCAGTTCCTCCATGGAACTGACCTGTACTAACAAAAGAACCCACAGCAGGAGTTACCCTGTGCCGCTTTGATTCTCAGACCAAGAGGCTCAGGAGCTGTGGATACTTGCACTGTAATAAATGTTACCCTTAATGCATTTATTTAAAATTAGTATTCAAAAAATGGAAAAGAAACCCTTTTTCCACCCAAGAGCATGTTTGTCCTGTCATTCAGGGTCTGGCCATGCAAGACAACATGGTGCCAGAATCTGTTTCTGTGTTCATGATCCAACTGTTCTGTTTTGAAAGGGTGGCACATGCTGTGAACCAGTTAGATGCAGTTAAAACTATGATTCTATAAATAAACTATAATTTTTGGACTTTTTTGGTATGACAAGACCCTTAACTTCCCTCTGCCATATACCTGAGAATAAAACACCTGGCTTGTAATTTCATCAGAATCAAATCAAAGAGAGAACATTCCTGACTCAGTTTTGAAACTCATTTAAATGGGCAAAATGCACATTTGTAACAAGCCACAGCAACTACTGGAGGGGAAAAGAAGCAACTACTTCACCACAGCCTCAGGAATGTTTTTTTTCAAACCACCAGTTGTCTTCTACAGGCCAAAGGCAAGAGAGAAGAGAGTACTATAACCCTGCTTTTGGGTTTATGAAATGCGGAAGGAAGCCACATTATCTGTGTGTGTGCACACGTGCAGGGGAAAACTATTTACCAAACTTACTCCATTCTATAACCTGGAATCCTTAGTAGCTGCCTGAATCTGGCTTCAGATCCTTGTTGCCATCAAAAGAGATTAAAAAAATGCGAAACCCCAACAACCCATCTGTTTTAAGCACTGTCAAAAATGCAAACAAACACCTTCAGTCTCAGCCAAAAGGAAAAAAAATCATCTAGATACATACTGTGTACAGAGAACATGAGCTACAGTCAGAAATGCAGTGGGAGATTTTAAGCTCCCTGAACAAAACACAGCCCTCAAACCGTGAAGTTGAAGCAGTGCTACAGTGCAAAGGAGCAAACATCAAACCTGGGGAGACAACTGTCTTGGAGATACCAGTCAAGAGTCTTACAGTTCAAATGACCAAGTTACTTTTCCTAGCCCAATGAGTATTTAAAAAAAAGCTCAGCTGCAGTATGCATACCAACCAAAGAAAGATGAGCGTGGTTTAAAATTGAGTCTGTAATCAAATGGTCCCCAAATATATAAAACTATGTAAGTCCCAGGACAATTTTCCTCTTTTCTAATAAGTGATGTGGTCATTTGCTTTTCAACTGAGAGAACAGTTGCTGTTTCTCTTTTGGACAGACGTGTATAAAAATGTACAGTACCAAAGTAATAATTAAATACAGTAATCCTAAAGGAGACTGCCAAGGCTTAGAAATTGTAGTGTACAAACAGTGTAGGCCTGTGCAGCTCTCATCCTCTGGAGCTTAGTGTTGTAACACAGCTGACCTACCCTCTGCCTGAAAATGTCAGGTTTTGATATCAAGAGATTGCAGGCACTGTAATGGAGTAAACACTGAGGTTTACTTGATTTAATTGTTTGCTGTGTCGTGGCTCTTTGGGTTCTATTTTCAGATAGAGCTTTAGCACAACTGCAAAAAAAAAAATCCACAAAAAAAGATCCTGTGACCCTCTCTCAGGGGACTGTCACGCAGGCTGCTCTGTCTTCAGTGACTGCTGTTTAAATGCCTTCTCTCAACATCAAAATAAGATTATTGTTTAAATACAACATACAGTAAATACAAACTAGTCTGCAAAGGCTTTGAAAAGTGTGGACATGCTTCACCAAAACAAGGGACTTGTGGGGAAAAAGCAGTGGCTATACTTGAAGCAATATGCAGCCTTTAAAAAGAAGCTGATGTGGAATTTTAATAATGCCAATAACGCCCTGCCTATCTGTTCCTCAGAAATACATAAAATTTTCTGGGAGGAATTACTTTCAAGTGCTTAGCTCTTTGCTAAAGCTTTTAATTTCAAATGCCAGGCTTGCAAAAGTAGTAGCTTTGAAGTGAAAACAAAACAACACAACCAGCTTGCTACTCTGAAATACCCAAAGAGGAGAGAGACAGGTTTTTGATATGATGGTTTCCACAACAATTTCTTGAATTCCTGTCCCAAAATAACATTGAATGAGCTTAAACTTGGACAAACCTCTTGATTCAGAGTGAAAGAGAAATCTTACCTAGGAGACCCAGCATGATTAAATGGATTAGATGATCTGTGTCTTGTTCCCTATATCACACTTAGATCATACCTGGAAATTACTGTACATGGTTTGAACTTACTTACCTATAAGTTCTATTAGGGAAAACAGAAAATGGAAAACTCCAAACATCTCTATGTGGGCGGAACACTACATAACTGCTGACTGCAAGAATATGGAATGGCTTAATAAGAGCAATAACAAGTTTCCGAAACCCACAAAAACCAGTATTCTAAGTACAAAAAGCCCTTGCGTGTTCGAGTATGGTCATAGTATAAAGTCAGCAACGATACTACTGAGAAGAGAGGCTCATTTGAACACACTCCCAAATGAAGAACGCATCTGCCCTGCTAACTAAAGAGAAATCTTCCTCTTACCATCCATTTGTACATCAGTTTGTCATTTTATTCTGTTGACTGCGTGACCAGCTTCAGCTTTTTATTTATTTTTGCGACTTCGGAGGGCTCTGTCTTCCACAGCAACACTTTCTGCCCTCCAACCTGCCCTGCTTTTGGAACCAAACAGCAGGTGAGCACATAGAAACAACGGCAAATTGCACAAACCCACAGCACGAGTAGGGAGGGAGAGGAAAACCAACCTTGCCAGCGCGGCAGTTTTGGGTCACGAGGCATCTCCGACTACCACAGTGTGAACAGTGTGAGGTCAGTCTTCAAGGTTCTTCGTTGCTACAGTGACAGCAAAGCCAGCCAGGACCAGCTTTGGGCTAAGGGCACTCGTTTGGCTGATGTGTATTAGCATCTAGTATTTGGTAACAACAGTAACAGTTTTCTGTTTAGGGATGGTCAAGGAGATGTGGAAGATTGCTCTCTTCCGAGTTAAACCTGCTCAAAGGCTGACCCAGGGAAACAGTTTTCCTGCTGAATCCTGCTGCATTGAACTTCCTTGCTGCCTGAAGGACCTCTCCTGTAGCATGCTGCAAGGCTCCAGCTGCACAGCCAGAACGCACGGAACCGGGGCAGCCGCCGGGCTGACCGGGGCCCTTGGCTGTCGGGGCAGGGGGTTGCTTCCAATTGTTGTCATTTTTGCAAAGGATGGGGATTAACACGAAAGTAAGAATTACAGCTTCAGTTATGCTACGGCCAGAAGTAAAGAAGTGTTGTGAAAGCACTGCAGGGGCCTCTCCCGGCAGCGCAGCGAGCGCCGCGCAAACAGAAATTGTGTCCTGCGGAAGGTTTTAGGCCAGGCCTCCGAGTCTGTATATTACCGAGCATGAAAACAGGGACAACACAAATCTTAAATTAAAGGCTCTCTTAAATAAGCATCCATCTTCTGCTGCATACACAATGCTTTTCTTCTTTGAATATATACATACGTATTTTACTCTAACATCTGCGTATTTATTTAAACTCTGTACTGTAGTAAAATATGCATCATTTTAATCAATAAGGATTTGCTGGCGACAATCAGATTGACATTCAAACGTGGTGGCTGAAAGCTTTTATGTGCCTCTGACATACTGATCATTCCCCATGCAGGGGAAGGGGTCTCTGTGCTACTTTTGTACAGTACAATGAGCTATTGTATGAAAACAAAATCCCTCTGAATTGTCTCTTATTGATACTGGTCTGGTCTACTTACGCTACCTTTTGGGAAGTGGGAGTGGGATAAATATGTCTTTAAAAATGAAGCAGCTGTAACCACAAAAATGAAACCAACGCTAATACAAATCTACAGCATCTGATATTTACCAACACCCTAGCTTTGCTCATTTGCTGCTGTCAAATCTGGGGAAGGGAGGGTGAGGCAGTGCCGCACAGTGCTGAAGACAACCAGCTTTTACCTTCCTCTGTACCCCACTCCCAGATCACTTTCAGACAGGGAATGAGGAGGGTTAGGATGATGAAGGTGAAACTGGAGCAAGTGAAGGGGACAGCCATGGGGACAGCAAGCTGATGTGATGTCAAATCTGAATGCTGAAGCAGTTCATGAGTCCCAACTCACGTGGTCAGAGCTCTCCAGGGAGAGGCTCTTGGTCTTGTGAGGAGAAATCGGGCTGGGAGGGCTGCTGAGGTTGGAGCTGTTTGATGCCGTAGAGTGTCTTGGAGAGTCAGAGTCCTGCAGTCCAAAGACACACAAGAACACAAGTAAGTAAGAGGATGGCAAGTTTGAGACTGACTGAGGCTGTCTGAGCAACAGGTGACTGGATACAAAGACCTCTGCAGATTTGGCTTGTGTCCAAAAATACGGAGGGATTTTTTCTTCTCAGAATTTCCTGGTTTAGGGAGACACAAGAGTAAGTGGCCCATCACTGCTTTCAGAAGGCATAAGTGGTGCTGACATAAGTACACAGCACTGCTGGGATTCTGGCAGTCTGCGTGTTGCCAAGGGCTGCTTGACCAGCAGAGGTTCAGGTTGCCTGTGAAGCTATAACAGCTCCTGTCTTTTCACAGATTATCATCTGAGATGCTCTTGCACTTAAATGAGGAATCTTTGTGGTACAGGTCTCCTCACAGCTAACTCTTCTATGTCACACCCAGGACATCAATCAAAAGCATCCTCTCAAGTTACTCCAGTTGGACCTTCCAGAGTACAGTAGAATACAACTCTGTCTGAGCTTGAATCTGGCTTGACAGTTGCTTTCTGTCCAAACCATGACACAGCTTCAACTGGCAGGATATATTCAGCACCATAAAAAAATCTGTGATCTCTAATTTTCACACTCCTTGGTAAGAAAATGGGTTGGGGAAGTTCTGCTGGCCAACTTCAGATTGGACCCTCCCACGTAAAACAAACTTCCCCATGTTTACCAAGACACTTAAAGTTTCTCCTGTCACTCACCTCTCGCTCATAGTCCCTTGTTGGTGCATCGCTGCCTTGGTCCAGGCCACCAGAGGATAAGGACCCGTCTGAGGGTGATGCCATAGGCTGACGCTTCGCTCCGTAGCTCCCTCCTGAGAATTCCCTGCGCAAAGCACTCCCGTTCTGTGCAGACGATCCTAAAACACACGGAGGAATCAAACTGTATCATGGACAGATGCCTTCCTAACACAGCAGAAATTTGTTTAGCTGTTTCTCTGGTTACTTCTGCTTTCCTCCAGTGTGTCCCAAGATGCTATGTGGGCTTTTATCTTGTCTGCTGCCTGCTGCAGTTTTTCCTATGGATTCTCCAGTCCCTTCCTTGGCATGTTAGCCTCAGAACACTTTACTCAGGACAGACAGAGTCAGTGTGTTCCTGACAAAGCTGGCAACGTGCAGTGAACACAGCATGTGCCACAGGGAGGGAAAAACCAGAAAGGCTGGGACACCAGCTTTGCCTCTATTTGCACATGGTCTGTTACTTAGCCCCTTGCCTGGTCTCGGCCCATGTCACTGTGCTGACTGTGGCACACAGACAGCATGGCAGCACTAGAAATGTGTTTCCAATCCATTGCAGCTCTTCTATTCCAGCAGACAGTTTTCTATTCCTTTCTCTTTGCACTAGCAGCAAGAGAGGCATCAAGAGTTCTACACAATTCAGCACAAAGTCAATAACCACAGAGCTTGTGAACAACTTGTCACTGATCTAAAACACTTAAGCATGAGAAACGTAGTCCCAAGGCTAAGGACGTAATTTTAATTCTAATGTCAATTCTAAAAACTTGACAAATTAATAATCTGGGGCTCTCAAAAATGCTACCTGCTTATTCATGTGCTCCTTCGAAAGCAAGACTAAAACACTCCGCTTGCCCTCAGCAGGAACAGTCAGCCATCACTCCTGAAAATCCCTACCAGCATGGACAGAAGCAAACTGCAAGCAGGCAGCCCTTTCCCTAAAATACTTGTGCACAGACCCCAAAGCAACACAACTCTGTTTGCTTACGTGCTGCTAACCCGCTGCTCGCGCTCATCGACCGTCCCGGCTCCGTGCGGGATTTCGTGATCGACGGGATACTGACAGAGCCACTGAACACCGTCCGGCTTTCCTGAGGCCGAAGATTCTGAAATGCAGACACACGACACGCTTACTCATTGACTGTCGGCCCAACCTTGGGTGCTACGAAGGCAGGCCCCAAAACACATCAAAACCCCAACCTTACCAGAGCCGAATATCTGGGCAGCAAGTCAGCAAAATTTGCAAAATAACATTCTGCAGTTTAGTGCAGAGATTGGCAGCACGCGCAACGCAGTAGTGAAGTGCTGAATTACATGGACATATGCAGACAACTGAAAGAATGTGTCCAATAGATCAAGAATTTCCTTGAAAGGATGGTTTGCAAGCCTAATTAAGCTGCTACAGATATATTCAAGTTATATTGCATAATGCCTTATTTCTGAACACAAGCTTCCGAGGATCTTATTAAAATTTATCTCTTTGATGCCATCATTTGTGCGAGGATTGTGTAACTTTATACAATAACCAGGTTAATCCCTAATGCTTACAGATAGTGGATCAATCTATACAGCAATTACTTATGTAATTCCAAAGGTGCCAACAGCATCCCTCCAAACCTACACCAGTTGAGCCAAAGTGAGAATCAGCCTCCTGTTTTCAGCCTGCTCAAAGTGGATGACCAGAACACATGCCACTGTTTGTCTACATGTTTTGATTAACGCTCCTGTTTTGCCTCCTGAGAGTTCCAGTGCTGATTTTCTAAGTGTCCTTTATTGAGAGAAGAGATAAACCATAATCTCCCTACTTGGATATGGCAGCTCCTTAAACATAAGTTGCCTTTAAGGAAAGAGCAAAAAGTACTTTGAAGTGAACTCTGGGGAAATTTTATTTCTGCTTCTGTTAACTTACAGTTGACCTTAGAGAAGAAGACTTCTCAGACTTAGCCCATCTCTCTGTACATGAGCTGACTTCTTAGCCCAGAGGACTTGCCTATGTGCATCATTTTAGCTCTGGTTAAATATGAGACTTCATCCTACTGCTAGCATCACTTGCACTATTAAGTCATTACAATTAACTTGAATTAGGTTCAAGGAATCCTCACAGATGCACAGTGATGTCAGAAGAGCTGCAAGTAGCTCTGAGCATGACTTTATTTCCCCTTTACAAGCCCCCTCCCTGCAATAACTGTTCATTTCTTCCTATTTATATTTGTCTCCTCCCCACACTCTGAGATGAAGTAGCCACACTTAAAAAACCAGTTGCAATTGCAATGCTTTTTTAAACTACAGTGTTATGAAAATTTCAGATCAGAACAAATATTCCACCCCCACAAGAGTATTCTCAGAGACCCTCAGGTCTCTATCTGTATTTTAAAATGGATAATTAAATAGAAGCTTTGTAAGGAACAGATTTTATACAGTTCAGTCTTTATCACATAATTATTACCAAACTGCTGTCAAATCCAGTCTTACATTGATCCTTATAGTCATTGCTCTAACAGACCCCTTTGATCTTACAGATTTTGGATTCTCATTCTCCCAGAGGGCTAGAAATGGCTGATTTTTAACATGCAACAAATAAGAATCAAAATCTCTCCTGTTCCCAGATCTTTCTCCAACACCAGCAAAAGAGAATCAGAGACCTTACCAATGAAAAAGCCCTGTTTAATTCTCCTCTCATCCATTGCTGCACTGTAAGGATTTATACCTAAAGGCTTAAAAAAGTCTCTTAAATAATTTTTGTAGTTATATTGCTGTCTCTCACTTACCTTCCCCCCTTCTTTTTTTATTTTTAAATGTGAACAACCAACCTGCTTTGTAGCACAAAACACTGAGGTTTCTGTTCCTCTGTCCTTCACCGTGCAATGAACAATGTGAGATACAGAGTATAAGCATCCTGGCTGTACCTAAACCATGGAGGCTCGCTCCCCTGAGGATAACCAAAGGAACTGATGGGCTAAGGAATAAGTTACTGCTGTGTTTTGAGAAAGAAAGGAAAGCCAAGTGCAGCACCATGCGAACATGTGCACTGGGGTTAGTACACTGGGGTTGCAAGGCTGGACTTCTGTTCTTGTATAAACCTACAGTGGTTCATTTTGCAAAGAGAACGACTATGTTTAGTGGTAAGGTGATTAACCTCCTTCACAGTGACTGAGCAGACAACACACAGGCATCAGGGGAAGGAGGGAATGGGTGGGTCCATGAAAGAAACAAATTTGTTCTCATAGTATAGTCTAACGATGATTATTTTTCATGACCTCAGTTCGCAACGTCCATGTAATTCCTCGTAGAAAAGTTTCTCCACAAAGCAAATCTTTCATTGTTCTTTGTTCCAAAAATAAAATAAGCACATGCCAGAGATGCTGGCATTTTGGACCAAACCTCCTGGAAGTGGTATGCACGTGATGCAGAAAGGGGATTCAAAGGAAAATAAACGGCGGTTATTAGCGGTAGTTATAAAGCAGCACAATGCAGCGAGTTAAAAACACAGAAAACAAAAGGAAACCTGAGCTTGCTTTACTTAGAGAGACAAAACCCCCTCATTTAGAGCAAAAATTCAAATCCTAGCAGGAAAATCCATCCCCAGTGCTGAACCAAACAGAGAAAGGTAAGAGAACAGGGGAAAAAAGCAGCAGCAGAGAAGCTGCTGCTGAGCAAAGTGAGTGACTGTGAAATAGGGTGAAAGGCCCAGATTAGTTCAGTGCCTTCCATTCCAGTCAGAGGATGGAGCTGTGGGTTGTGTAGGGGCAGTCTCTGCTACACTCACGGCTTTGCAGCGTTAGGGAGACTCTGCTCCTTCTCCCACACCAGCTGCTCTCCAGCTGCCTTCCCTGGCAGTGGGGTGTGGATGTTCCCACAGTGTCTGACTGAACAGCTACGGCACTGACAGGAACTTCCTCGCCTCTGGTTCTCTGTCCCTCGTGCTGCTTGTTGTTTCGGGGTTTCTTTTTCTTTTAAAGTAGTGTTCTGTGCATTACATTATAAACCTCAGTTTTTAATTCTTCCATGAAGTAACATGACAGAATCTAAAAGCCTACTTTAATAGGTCATTTTTCAACTCCCCTGTGGATTCCACGCTATTCTGGTTCCAATAACCCATCTATACCTGGGACTACAGCACCATTCTTACACTAGAATCTCCAAACACAAAGGGAGACATGAATCCAAACTCACAGCCCTGCCTTCTGTACAGCTTATGGCATCTCTACCCTCAAACCACAAGGCAGACAAACTGCATAAAAGACTAAACCTCTAGTGCTCTGCAGAGCTACCAGGGACAGGACCTTGGCACTCTGGGTTGCCCACTTCACTTTTTTCCCTCCAAATTATGTTAGTAGGCTGCAACATTAGGATGAAGGATGCTCCTGAAGAAAAAATTGAGAGTTACTGTCTGAAACATGAGGGATCATTCCTTACTGATCCCAGGGGGACTACTCACATGAGAAAGGGAAGGTAGAGGGAGGGTCACAGTCCGGTGATACATCACTGCATATTAAACACAAAAAATTTAGCAGTACAGTTGGATTAAAAGAGCCATCTTAAAACCAGAACTGAAATACGGTTTCAGTGACCTTATAATGACCCTCTAGGAGAGAAACAGCTTTCAGTTCGGCCTAACAATATTTTTTGGTTTCCATTGCAACAGAGTGCTCCTCTTATGTATCTGCACCTCTCCTACTACCAGAAGAACTAGGATGGATGCAGACCTGTCCTTACAGAGCACATCTTCTAAAACTCTGCAACTTAATTTCTGAATACTGATGGTTGTGACAACTGGGCCCTCACAGCAGTGATACATGACCATGCGCTTAACCAGTCAAAGCTTAGCTGTGCCAATTGGTTTTGGAGCCATATGGAAGAGACTTATTTTCCTCCTGCATTTTTAAAGTTATATGCAGGTATGTTTCCAAAATGTTCCCAGAGATAGGGAACAGCAGCCCAAAGGCACTCAAAGCAGCCTGGCGGTGAAGGTTTGCCATGCATGTCTGAAGGGTGTCCAAAGGCCACAGAAGCCAAGAGCCATGTTTCCATTACAGCAATGGACATGGCTCAAAACCACACAAACCCTGAGCAACCAACCACCATCACATACATCTACCTCACAGATTATTCCTCATTTATCTGTGAATCTGCCCCAAGCAGAACTGCAGGCCACGGCACTGTACAGAATCATGATGCACAGCAGGTACTTTGTGTCTGTTTTAGTTTGGTTTGTATTTCTATAGGATGTACTGACCCCCATGCTGTTACACCAGGATGCACAATACAAGAAAAAAGAAAAGACTACTTCCATCCCTCCAGTTTCCATTCCAGCTTGAAGGATATCTACAGAACAGTATCCTACCTCAGCCTCTGCCTAAAACTACCAGGATTAAGAGGATCTATATCAGCAAGTTGCCATTATCTTTAATTATCTTGTTTGTACATGTTCTAATTTCACTTATTTACTTTAACCTAGAAACTGTCTGAGGCATGACCTGTCTGTCTCTCTCATTCTGTGCACAGTACTGTGTAAAAATTCTTGTATTCCACACGAATTAATCATAAACAATCAGTTTGAAAGTTTGGTCCAACAAAGACAGATCTAGAACCTTTACCTAATTCAACCTAGTATGCAGGATCCTGCTACTGACTGCTGGAGGATGATCAATGTGGAACAGAGAATTTACCATTTAAAAATGCCAACATCCTTCCTGGTGATTAAAAATGGTATTTTCATAGCAAAAGGTTCAGCCCAGTTGTTATGCACTTTTTTTTTTCTAAAGCCACGAAATATTTTTTTCTTGGCATGTCAGAGCTGTGTGAAGACCACAGCTGATTGCAGAAAGTAAATTGTCTGGGACAAAAGAAAGTTAAGGGGTGAAGGAACAGCTTACAAGGGGTTTTCTCCCATGTTAATAGCCAGGCAAAAGGAAAACCACACGGTGTTAGTAGAGTGAACACCTGACTCAGCCGTTCATACCCTCAGAGTCATAAAGTCTGGAGTACCGAGGACAGAGCGTGGAGGCGGGGAAAATGCAGGGTTTATGGAATCGTAAGAGAGGAATTTTTCAGCTGAATTAACGGTCATGTGGTAGATGTGCTCAAAGTTGCTCGGAGAGGAGATCAGACGGGAGTGGTGATGAGGGAATTGATAAGGGGAGCGCTGCTATCAAAGACAACAGAGAGAGAAAGCAATGAAGGATGGTTTACAGGTTACACTGGCAACAGCAGTCCACAGGAGCAGCCAAACACTGAGGGACAGCAGACAGAACCCTGCTCGCCGTCAACACACAGGCTGTTACACTGTCACCCCCAGTCCTCTAACCACCTTCCTTACATGGGGTCATATGGGCCTGCTGCCCCTGCTGCTGCTAAAACATTAAAAATAAATAAAACTTTTAACTCATTGGGAATAGATTCTAATATTTATTATTTTTTGATATATTTCAAAGAGCACCACAGTTGTAAAAGGTGCTTTACAGACAGTTGAGAAGCATCAGTTCCCTGCCTTGAGGAGCTTACAATCTAAAATAGACATAACACAAAGGAAGGTGAACACAGGTGAGGTGGTGTGGGGAGAAGAAAAGATGAAAATACACAGTAGTTAAGAGATTGTAAGAGATTTCCTTCTGTTATTCATGCATTTTAGCGATTCCATTAAAATTATCACCCGTACAACAAACACAGAGTATTTCCAACAGGAGGGAACAGTGTTTCGACAGGGCAGGGACACAGGTGGTGTGGGAAGGTGAACTGGTTAGTGTCAGACAACTGGGACAATTCACTCTGCTGCAGACAGACGCCACCAGGCCCATGTCCTTCTGCACACTCCTGACAGCGCTTTAGTCATGAGGGAACTTTGCACTGCTGTGCAAGGATCAGGTCCTTAGCACATAGAGGTGCCAAAGCACTGGGAAATCCAGATGTTGTTAAAAGGTCAACTGAGCAATGTGCTCCCCAAGTGTGACATAAAGAAGGAGAGGGGAGAAATAATCCTGCAAATTAAACAAAAATGACTTCTAATTCATCTCTGTGGAATGTGCTGACACAAGTGCTCTTATAATTTAAAGTCACCTAAATCCAGATTTAATGGAGAGGTTTCAAGGTTTGGTCTCCCTCCCTGTGCCACCTGTACATGCTCAGCAGGTCAGCCTGCACTGGGGTGGTTTGCCCACGGACACCAGCAAATCACAACACCTTTTCTAACTTCTAACTTTCAAGTTCCTCTTCCCCTCATCCACTGATTTCATCACCTTAAAACAAACATTTCTGAGTAATGTTAGAAATGTTAGGAGTTAAAATATAAAATATGGTAAAAATATAGCTTACCCCTCCACTAAACCTAAGGCACTACTTTTTGTATGTGGAACGTATTAAAGTCTGGAAGAACATTAAGTCACATCCCAATACATATTATATCAAACATTATTGTTACTGTTCTCTTCATTTCAGCTGGTAAAATCCAACTTTTTTTTTTTTTTTTAATTTTGTTTAAAACACATGGTTATTATGAGGCTTTGCCTGTTAACCAAAACATCAATTACCACATGATGGCATATAAGACATAATATACATTAAATTGTTATTAGTAACTTTAGCAGCATCTAAATATCAGTACAAGAAGCCACCATTCCAAAATGGTCCAGGACAGCAGACTTTGCTGAGTTAATCTATTCACAACAGAGAACTGGCAGCAAAGCCAGCCATGTTCCTAAAAGCCAATAAGGGAGATATGGTAGTGCCTAAAATCACAAGCTAAAAAGCAGAGGGTAGGCCAGCTGCAGACCATGAAAATATTTAGCCAGCATTCATGAATGTGAGAAAGCCACGATATGGCAGCATTTTAAAAATGATCCTCCATGGAACTTTCTCCATGGACTCCACCATTAGATGCATGCATGGGGTTCCCACTTTCTTTAAAGAATACCAAATATAGATAAGTATTCATTTACTCTAAAAGTTTCTCAATTGAAACAAGCAAAGCTTCACACATCATCTAGAATGGAAGTAGAATGGCTCATGTATAATGAGGTCAAACTGAAGCATAATGTTCAAATATAACGGCAGTCAAGACCAGCTTTTGTATATAAAAATACTTAGGCATGCAGAATATGAAAGCAAAATCAATCCTGTACATCTGATGTACACAGAGAGGTGGTCTGTGCTGCAGTAAGTGCAGTTCCAGATTTCAGATCTTCACTACAAAGGAGCATCCACGATAAAGTGGCTTCAAGGGACAAGAGGGCAGAAGGGAGGCCAGACTGTACGGCCAGTTAATTGGTGACAGGCTGCTAGGGAAGAAAAACATGTAAACAAATAAGTTTGGGGATATACTAACAGGAACCATTCTAAATTGTACAAAACAAGACAATGACCCAGATCCACATCAATAAAACACAAATATGTACTGATTACTGTGCTGCTAATAGCAAACAAAAACTTCTGGTTTCTGCTGCGTTGCAGCCCACAAAGTTGCGTGTCAAAGCCAGACCGTAAGTGTTCACCATGAAGAAAAGAAGGATGTAAATTTACAATCTCCTGAAAACTCCTAATATTTTCTCTCCTAAAATCTGATCTCTCTCTCTCTCTCTGAGCCTTGGGCATGGTTCTGCCCAAACACAGGGCTATGCTGAAGTCAAGGGTGTCTGTTCATGGAGAGAACAATGTGGGACTAGGCTAACAGACTGCAATTTCCCATGAACACATCATCGTGTCTGGTGCACAGCAAGACCTGGGAAACAATGCACAGAGAAAGCACCTTTCCCCCTGCAGCTGCATCAGCAAGGGCAAACACACAGTGGCAGATACCTTGCACATATGTAGGCACCTGATACGACATATCAAATAGCCCTGAAGAGTTTAAAACATTCCTTTTATTCCATTTATTTTGTAGGGTTACAATACAAATTAAACTCTTTAAAGCTGGTCTTTTAAAAGATATCATTAGAAACAGTGGTGGGCAGAGGGCAAGTAGGTTCCTGTTGGCTCTGCATCCATCAGGCAGTTACACCATGGGTTAGGGCAGCACAAGTGCCTGTCCTCTCCTGCCCACTGACACAGCCCAGCCCACCCACCAAGGACCATCGCCACCAGTTCTAATTCTGTGCTTTGTTCAATGTTTGGCATTTCCCCTGAAAAAAGGCAGCAGAGGCACGTTATTGGGACTGTGGAGATAAGTTTTGATTGGATTCACATTGCATATATGAGGTGAAAATGTATATATTAATGAATAAATATAAATACACATATATAAAAATTGTCATTTGCTTTACAGAGTGCATCCATGGATGCTAGGTAAGAGCTGGTCTCAGCTGGCTATTTAGTTTGTGACAATTTCATTCAACACAGAGATTACAGTATTTATGCTCTATTAAAACCTATTTATTACTAAGGACCCTTCTGCCACACTGCACTACACAGCACTGCCTTCAGTGAAAGAGAATGCTGGAGCTCATGCTCCAGCCAAATTTGAAAGCACTCAAGTAAGCCAGAAGAAACTCCAAATAAAAAGGGTCCACTCCATTCTTTCATACACTTTCTGCAATCCAGTATCCCTTAAAAAAAAGAAGCTGTTCCACTAAAATAGCTGTACAAAGAGAATGTGAGAAGACTCAGCCTTGCACTGCTTGCTCCCCCTAGCCGTAGCTCTCTTTAAATGGAAAAACGTATTTTACCATCCGCTTCCATAAACAAAAACAGGCATTGCCAAAGTAAAATTCTGCAATCTCTCCCATAGTTCATTAAAAATAAATACTTTCTCTTCTGAAACATACTAATCTATTTCAAAAGAGAAAGAAGATGTCCAGCTGCAAAATCATCACACATGCTAAAAGCACACAAAAACCCCCAGCTTTTGAGCTTTTGAGAATAAGGTATGAAAGTAGGGAAATAATTCCATGTCCTGGTAAAGGAACCACCATACAGATGAACTGTATGCAGGGTTCAACGAGGGCTCTTTACCTTGTGTAGTGATTCTCCAGGAAACATCCTCTGTTTCCATCCCTTCTTCTGATTCTAAATTTGTCTTTCTAAGAAAACATTAGACCCAATACATAACCTCACATGCACACATAACTCCTTTTCTTTTATTTTTGTGCCTGAGAAGTCAAGTATGTAGTCTGGAACAAATTAAATGAACACTCAGTTCAGGTAAATACCTTACAGGAAGCTACTGGAAAAGAAAAATCTGCCTAGACCTAAGCAGCCCCTGACAGACCATTTATTTCCTAATTTCAAGCTGCACTTTCAAATCCACACCCTTTCAAGTCCTGTGCCTGATGCAATTCTGTACCCGTTAAGTCAGGAATGCAAATACAATATGACATTGCAAGGAGCTGCCAGAAGAATACACAAGAAATTCGCTTTATCTGCAGTGACATCTCCCAGCATTAAGATTGATACCTACTTGCAAAAAGAAGAAATAGAAACTTTAAAAAAAGAAGCTGCAGCAGTGGAACAAGTGCAGGAATCAGCTGTATATTGCACACATTTTCTAATGTCTTCTCACCACATTTAAGTGTGGAAAGTGACTCATGAATTTCTTTCAAAACAACATATTGATTGGTAATAGCAAAGTAAAAGTTCTTAACATGTGACTTAAAATACGACCTTTGATCTAATACAAGGCTGGAGAAATTAGAATGAATTCAGAGCTAAAAGCCATTTAGAGATGACATAGCTGAAGAAATATTAATCCATCTAAATACAGGAAATCCTCTTCTGTAGATAAAATCATTCCTCATTTTACACTTGTCAGATTTGGGGCTGGGTTAAGAGCCCTTGCAGTTTTTGATTCCCATGAACTTTCAGCTACTGATAGTGTGACACAGGATGCTTTTTGCCCTACCTTTAGAGGTAGCAGATTATTTTCTCTGTTTGAGAAAAGCCACAAACATTTTAAAGAACCCACCAGAAATAGAGAAATGAACAAAGGTTCTGATCTACATCCTGCCCTGAAGCAAATTACCATTCTTTGTCTAGCATTAGACATATACAATCCTGTATCCAGGTGAGATAAACACTACCTGCCAACTTCCCTTGGATTTGCCATGTGTTTTCTAGAAGCAGTTCCTTCATTATTTATTCATTTATAAACACACATACAATACTGTGGTTTTGCTCATTACCCTGAATATATTTGTTATTGAGAGGTTTCTCAGTGTGTCTAATACAAGATTTAAAGTAAGTCAATGTACTGACTTTACAGCCAAGTGTAATATAAAAATACCATTTGCTTCAAAAGTGAGGTACAATGAGTATCCAAAGGCCAGACATTATGCCACTAAACTTTCAAACTGGTGTTACTGCATGGCACACTGTATTTTCCAGTCTTAACTGTTTCCTTTGGGCTTCTCAGCATCAGAAAATTCCAAATTCAGCACCTACTTTCTGCTTTCTGCACAAACTCCAAGCAGTAATGATGACCATTTTAGACAGCAGTTCTATACTAATGCCTATGTCTTATGCTAGTACTCACATCATCTGTTTGATATCATATCACCTCATCTTTTTTACAGTGCTAATTAGCATCTTCTGAATCACATCTGTGTCACTGTGGATGAGTTTAGGGAACAACACAGAACACTCAAACAAGATGTTCAAGGCAGCTGGAAGCAAGCAGTATGACACTCTCATGAAAAAAACGTTAATTGGTCTTCAGCTCATCAAAAATTTCATTAACTTTCAGGTGAGTGTTTCCTACACAAGGTTTTGTGGAAATGAAGAACATGTGTGTGTGCTATTACATATTTTCTTTTTCTCTGTTTCTCTGAGACCAGTTAATCTGGAGAGAACATGAAGAATAGCATATTAGGCATGGAAAGAAATCTGGGCACTACACACTATTAAACTGCTACAGGAAAACAGGCTGTAAAGAGAAAGTAAGTCAGAACAAAAGACTGGAAGAGAAAAAAGGAATTCCTTTCACAAAGAAAGGAATTTCTCTTTCCATACCCACAAAGAACACAGGATCATATCCTTTTAATTTTGCCCCTTCATATCAGTCATAAAAATTATCATCAACACTGTGAGACCAATCTGCCTGGAAACCCCAGGGGCATTAGGCACTCCTCCTCCTCTCCCCACTGAATGCTGAAGTGTCACCCTCCTTGGTTAAATTTTATTCCACATCTTTAGCTCCATTTCCCTAGTTACACTGTTCCTGATATGAAATACATCAACACTCTAAATATACATTAAAATTGTAATTGTTTTTCTCTCACTTATTTGCAGCCTCTGTTGCAGTCAGTCACTCTCACATGTACTTTTGTACTTACCATTGGAAGGTCTTTGAGAATCTGTATACCATCTCCTGGACCCATATGTGCTATGTGGTTAAAATTAGTTGGGTTAGAAATTAACTTATTTCTCATTTCTGGATCACGTAGCATCTCCCTGGAAGAGAAAACACTTTGCTCAGATATTTTGCTCTAGGTAAGGATGGACATTTATAGAACATGTACAACTTTGATTATCAGCTTCTTTTAAATGGATATTAACTAGTCTTTTCCAACTTAAACAATTCTATGATTTTATGACTCTATTTAACCATGTTAACAGTGATAACCCCCTGCTATCAGCACAGGCATGGAGAAGCTTCCAGCTTGAAGAGAGGGCAAGGGTTTAGAATAAAAGAATGCTGTTTGCAGGCTAAGAGCCCATGCCCAGTAGTTACTAACATTCAGAGAATATATAACCACATGAGGTGATAAAAACCCCTGTAAGATGAGTAAAAGCAGAACTCATTTGTGATGTGTTACAAAGTGGAGATGAAAATGAAGTACTAAATATGAAAATAGAATTAAAATAATACTGCAGTACCTTTCTCACTCTGTGGTCAGAATTAAAAGATCTTCAAAATGGCAAGGATGCATTTCAGAACTCAGAATAAATAAAATTTTAAGAGACCAAACTTCAATCAACTCAGAAAAGGCAAGGACGAGAAACAGAATTTTATCTCCACTGCATACTGCTGTTACCTTCCTTAGAGCTAAAAAGAAAGACAAGCTGGGAGCCAACAATCAGTGGAAGATGTTGAAAATTAGAAAACTGAAATACTCAGTTCTTGGAGTGTGGCTTAGCACAGTAGTAGATCATTTTTAGTGAGTGATACGAAATGGTCAGTAACATCCTCTATGAGCAGTGCAAGTAGTGCAGACCTATTTTTGTTACCATTTAGGAAAGTATTCGTAAGCTATTAAACACTCCTATTAGAAATACATCCTGAAGTCCTATGTCTTCTGATGAGGTGAGTTTTGTGAGTTTTATAGAAAGTTTATGTAGTTAAATCTATAGATCAAAAAAGCAGATGCCTTGGAGTACTGCTGAGAGTAGAAGAGCCTTAAGAAAGAAAAGCAGAACCAGAATCTGAATGTAATTAATCCATATGCATAGTTAGCAATGCAATCTCCTTTTGCAAAGTGTTTATTAGAGATCTTTATATATACAGTGTATGTGCACAGTACGTGGAGACATGCATTCCGAATTACAGCTGTTTCACATAATTAACCTGAACTAATGAATACTTGTGCATCCAGTGCATATCCATATCCAAGTTGTCATCAACACAAATTAAACACTGAGGATTAACATGGTAGTGAAGAGACAGAAACATCCAAATGGGCATTCCAGAAAGCAATGCATGAAGTACTAAGTTGGCACCAGTCACTGCCCCTCAGGGTCTACAGGCATGTACAGAAGACAAGTACATGTTGAATACCGACCTTCTCTGCTGCATCCTCTCCTCCTCCGGGACTCTGAAGGAATAGCGGCGCTTGTTGTTGATGTTTCGAACCATTTGCTTCCGGCTGTTATCTGATGTCTCAGGGACCACCAGTTCATCACCCTCTGAAATCAACACAAATAGGGTGACCCAGCAGGAAAACACATGGAATTTTAATTCTAATAAATTTTCTTCCTCTGCCCTCACTAGTGTTGAACACCACTCACTTCCCATCAAATCCGAACAAATGTTCTTTGGTTTATGAGTTTTCTTGACCACTATCTACTACTCTGTTATGTAGCAAAAGACTTAACCCTTCTTCACCCACAAGCTGCCACACTTGTGTTCTCACAACACCACTGATTCAGTCTTTCAAACAAAACACTTAGGTGGGCAGGAAAGGACCTCAGTCCTTTGTCTCAAACTTTCCTTGGCAGTTCTCACTGAAAAAAATCACTAAAACAGTCTTGTTCTGCCAACCGTCTGGAAATGCAATGCAAGATTCTCTTTCATTCACTCCCTGCTCCAAAGAGACTACTCCTTTTGAATTGTTTGAACAGTGCTGTATTTTGGTGCAACTGTGGGAAAAGGGAGGACTTTTTCCACATGTGTACATCTGGCCAAGGCATCTTTAATAAAGACATGAAAAGTACAGCAGTGATGATCATACAGCAGGATGGTTACTTTGAATGAATGCTGCAACTGCTCTGTCTTTTATATATATATACACTTTAGTCTATATATATACACGAACTTCAGTCTATATATATATGGACTAAAGTTACCCTTAGTAAACTTGAATACACCCAACACCTACTGCTCACTGCCAAAACAGGTTTTGTATGGAACTGAAAACTCTCCTTAAGATCAACTGGAGATTTCCTGAAGGGTGAGATCTACTAGATAAGCAGCTTTAGGAAAAAAACCTGCAGACTTCTAAAGAGATACACTGTTCAGGTAACATACAGGAGAAAACAATCAGCCTTATTTGCTTCTGATCCCATGCTTTCCAGCTTTCCTTCTCTTCTGCTCTACTTTTAATGTTCAATCTTTATTAGACTTGAAAATTCTTTATACACCGTTCTAGTATATTGCTCCTTTCTACCACTGTCATTGCTTTTGTACTAATTTGCTAGCAATTTAAATAACACTGAAACACTGCCAACAGCAGTATATGTTTCTAGAGTGTTTATTTCCACTATTTCCAGAAAGTTGTTAACAAAAGTTTATAGCTTTTGGTTGTTAAAATGGAGTATGTCCCCGCTCCATCTAAGAGGTTAAACAAAAGTTTAAGGAAATTCCTCAGGAGTACACTTATGAAATGGGCTCTAAAAAGAAAAAAAGTCAAAAAGACTTATAATAAGAATAGATTAATGAAGCTAAAACTGTGGCACACAGTCATAGTGGCCCCAGTAATAAGTTATGAATACATAATATTACATTACTTTATAATCCTTGGGAAATATTTTCTTTTTAGGTTAAGTATAGTATTAATTTTAATCTAGTACTGCCAAGATCACTACTAAAGTCTTTAATTGTGCAGGCATTTTTAGACAAGGTGATCTTGTTCTGCAAGGTGATCCCACATTTGGTGTCTAGTCATTCTATTTTCTACTTCCAGTCTTCATTCAAGTCTTCATTGAATATTCAAAAGGAAAAAAAATTCAGAGTAGTAGACATCATTGAAATCACTGTGGAATCTATAAGCTTTGACCTTTTCCCAGATTAACAAGCAGACATATTTTTGAAAGATCACTTTCTAAAATACAGTCCTAGGCACATAGTAACACTCTAAGCAAAAATGTGCATGATGAAAATTGGTTTCTCTTTACTTACCTGCCATTTTGTTTTTGAAATATATTAATCTAACTGTCTCCAGGCCTAAAAGGTTTAGTGATCCTTCTGTATTCAAGGGTCGTACCTGAAACAAGGAAAAACAGTCTTTGTAACACCAATAACTCGCATTTCTCTAGTGCATCTTATTCTGAAAGCTCCAAAATGCATTACAAATGCTATAAAAGGAGAACCGTTGTAGAGTCAAACAGGGAACAAGGTCTCCTATCTCCTATCTCCATGGCAGCTCTCAAGAGTAGCAACTGCAGGTCATTAAAACCACACAGAAGAGCTAAAACAATTTCAGTTTTTAAACTTCTTTTGGGAAAATGAGTACAGAGAGGGTTACCTGAAATTCCACTTTATGACATAGGCTCAACACCATTCCTCCCAGCATTTAAATAAATAGTTCTGTTAGAAGTCTACTTCATATATCATTTCAAGTTTTTCTATTAGATGTGCAAAGCAATAATCTGGGCTTTTGTTCTGCCTTAGTACCATGTCACAGTTGTGCACAGACTGCTAAAACCTACTGGTATTTGTGATTTCCAACTTAAAAGTGACAGAAGCATTCCACACCCTGAGCCTGCAAATTGTGTTAGAATCCAGCTCTTCATAATAAATAGCCATTTTTGAGTCTCTTAGATGTAGCAATTCTTGTTCGATGAAAGTAGCTTCATCCATTAAACGGGAAGTCTTGAGCCAAATATTAATCCAAGTAATAAATAACATTCCTACTGTGCAGGAAAAAATGATCCAACTGCTTAATAACTCAAAGTTTGGACATCAGAAAGAAATTCCCCCTAAATTCCAGATTCTTCTTCTCTCCTTAAGATGGTTAATAGCTGAGGACCTTGATCTTTTGCGTTATTTATTCTTACAGCATTGCCAGAATACCCTGGTCTGCATCTGACATGTGGGAAATCTGAGAGATTGAACGATTGACACAAGACCACAGAGGCAACGTCCTATAATTCTGTGTCACTGGAATGCCAGTAAAGGAATTATGTTGACACTAGCACAAAGCTGAAGTCAGTCTAAACTATGGGGAAAAAACACTTTTCTTATTTCTTTCCAAATACAGCTGAGCAAACACCTACTAAATACCAAAGAAGTGTCAGCTTTCAGAAACTTTTGATAAGAGATCCAAACCTGACATCATCCTGGTTTTAGTATTTGTACTGGTTGAAACAAAATGTTCTAACCCTGTCTGTCTACAATGTTCTCAAGCAGCAGGAGATACATTTCTGAAGGTCCGTTTAAATATTTTTAACATCCACCATGTTCTGGCAATAACAGAGATGCAATCAGTCCCAATGAAGCCATATGCAAATAATACCAAGAAACTGCTCTCATTATTACAGTAATATTATTAAATCTAACATAGTCATATGCTCCAAGATTGAACATTCATCTAAAACAGTGAAACCACAAGCAAACACATTTTGTATCTTCTATTTCAAACAAAAAAGCATTAAGTTTCTTTGCAGTAGCTCTTCTTTTAGTTCAATTATGTTCACACAAGCAGTCTGAATGATGGTTTCTAATGCACTTAAAAACCTGGTACAACTGCAGCAAAGCAGTTGTTGAGTCTTGGCAAGTTACCTTTTTGAGAGGAATAGTCTGAATCCACTCCATGGAGTTCACGTCAAAGATGTCAATAGCATTTTCACTGTACACAGAGAGGTATGGTGCATTGTAACCTGAGAGGGAATGAGTAGGTATAGTGTCATGTGCTTTTAGACACAGCCCAAAACACATCATTCCTTATGATTTTACCGTATTTACTTAAAAAAGGCCCAAATCAACACTTACACAATCCAACAACAATCGTTGAAAAATGTGTTTTAACTCAAATACAACCAAGAAATTTATTATGAAGGCAAACCAGTACCACCTAAAAACTTGGAATCTCTGCGACTTCCCTTTTAACTTTGCCAAAAACCCAGCGACTTTCTCAATTATAAGAGATTACTCTGCCAAACGCTGATGTGGTTCAAAGTTTTTTTTTCCTCTAAAAGCCCTATTTTTAAGAGCTCATATTTTGTAAATGATGTGGTAGGAATATATACTACTGTTATTTAATAACTGCCATTTGAATGAACTCAGCTCTTAGTCTCTGGACTATGCACTAAACGACCATCTATTGGAACTAAGCACCATGACACAGTCATAAAAATCATGTTTCCTTCTAGCTTTAATTCTTTCTTCTTATTTTCTGGATTGTAAAGAGAGTTCTTGTGCTACTTCTCTGGCACATTTCCCCAAGATGAAATTTATTCCACTGGGACCACTTCTAAAGAACTCAGTACTTCCATGTCGGTAAAAAGACTAACATGGTCTGCCAAGACTAACAATTCCATTCAATTTGTGCTTAAATGTAAGTTTTTGCTATAAAATATACTTCCATTCTGAACTGGAATAACATCAAGTCACTTCATTTAAGGCAATCAAAAAACATATCAATGACTAGTAGAGATTAACTACCTGTGAAAAATATCCATTTTTCAACCTATCACAAAATCTTCTCTTTTGATTCATTCATTCTCTGAGCCCACTGTAATAATCAATTGCCTAAAACTGCCTGAAAACCAGAAGTGACAAACAGTCTGTAAAAGTTGCTCCTTCCAAATTGAGAAGGGCCTTCACTCAAACAAGGTGAAACATTCCTCCCCTCTGCAGTGTGACTGGACTGCTGCCAGAATGAGGTAAGAAGGCAGACTATTCTGAAAATGAACATAAGACTGAGCTCATTCACAGACACTCTGAGGGTAAACTTGGCTAATCTTTATCTGCATTCAGAAAGGCACTAAAAAGAAGACAGACATTGCAGGTTGTTTTTTTTTCCTCAAACTGTCACAAAGATAAAGCCCCAGCTTTGAAAAAAAGGTGCAATAAATCTTTTCCAGTTCTTGGTAGAAATGGAAATCTTGAAAAATTACAGTATTTTCCCCTCAGGGTTATGAAATGTATTTTCTATACTGCGTGTTATGCATTGTATTTTGGAAAGGAAGAGAGAGACAGAGGAAGGAAACTTAAAAAGTGATTTTTTTAAAAAGCAGAGAGGACATGAGTGTTGACAAAAACTGCTGAGAAAGAGAGAATGAAAGAATAAAGAAAGAAAAGAACAAAGTGGTAAGCAGAAATAAACACCATTAAAGAACAGCAAGTCGAACTACCAGATCCTGATGACTCTGAACATCAGAGCTGGAACCACAATGCTGAGCCAAAGTACAAAGAAATTTCAAGACTAAGTAACAAAAGCTCAGCACTGGTGGTAAGGAATAGATCAGCCTTTGTAGAACCTGAAGCTTTTGGCTGTTTTAGGTACCAGGACATGTTTAGAAGTTGGACATCAGAGTTAGATATCCTGACTCACGATTCCTCTTTCTGTTCCAGCAGAGTTGTCAAAACCAGCGTAAATGAGATCAGGGTTAAACCCTCTGACTAGAATAAAAATGCTGAGAGAAGCTGAGAGCATTCGTTTCCCTGTCAGGTAATTAGCCCTGACTTTCACTTCCTGTGGATATTAATAGAAGCAGTGACCATTTCAACGTACAAGAGCAAACAGACTGACAGATGTGCCAACTTACAGCAAGAAGATGGAGTTGCGGGCCACATCAACTCTTGTTGTCTCGATCTTCGGCCCTGGCAGTCAACATAAACCCCGACGCTGCTAAAACACAGCAGGTATTCTTTATTTGAGATTTCGACTGCACAGATGGCATCAGTTGGCTGCTGTGAGATAAATGATAGTGTGTGGTCGTCCGGATGGAGCAGGCTGTATGGGCTGCCTTCGCCATGAAGGGGATATTTTAGGAAACCCGACTGGTAGCCCACACAAAGACGGTCACTGAAGATTGACATCCACTGGACGTTCCCCTGGACCTGGATCTCCTTGATCTTTTTGTGACGCGTCTTGCTCTGATTTAGTTCATAACAGAGGACCTGTCTTTTCATGGCTACACACAGGCAGGTAAGGGCCCCATGGCGCACGTGTCCAGAAACTATTGACTGACAGCCTTTTGTCTCTGCCAGCTTATAAAACTCAGTCTCCCTTCCATCCAGGGCAGCCATGGGGAAGAGCCGCACGTGACGGTTCCGTCCTGAGATTACTGCAATGAGCTGTTCACTCGGGATGAGCTCAATCTGATGAACCTTCTTATTGTCACCAACACGGATGATCTCTGAAAAAAATTGAAGAGAAAAACCCCCAAAACTGTAAATCCAAGTAAATAAGGTTGAAGTGTGAATTGATTATAACATAGGTATTTGCAAAGATAAACTATGAAAGAAACCCAAGAGATTCCCTTTACTGCTTCCCTGCAACATTAAAACGTACAGAATCAAAACTTGTATTTTATTAATGCCAGATGTGGTAGTTCTGGATAGACCTTTGGCTTTTCCTCACAAGAAGGAGGAGGAGCAGATCTGATGCAATTAAAACCGCTATATTATTTCAGGACTCATTTCAAAAACAGTTAATAGCAACAAAACTATTGAATAAAGGAAAACCCTCAAAGAGTTGACACATGAATAATTGTTGAGCACGCAACAATTAAACATGCTGTTTGTTGAATTAGCTTGGGCATCTGTTATTACTTCTTACAATACTGAACATAAATTTTCATTTCCAGCACCAAAGAAGAGGTTACAAGAAAGGATTATGACACAATTCTTACTGAGGTGCACAGCAGGACAAGAGGGTACAATAGTCACAAATTGAAATGAGGGAGGTTCCTTCTGGATATATGAAGGAAGTGTTTCACTGAGAGAATAATTTGCAACAAGCAGCCTAGAGAAATCATGGAACTGTCCTTGGGGATCTTCAAGACCTGACTGGCCAAAGTCCTGAACAACCTGGTCTGAATTCAGTATTGAGACTGCTTCAAACTGGGGGAAAAACCTTCAACTGCATTCCAGAAGTTGGATCATTGTTACTGAAAAGGATACCCAAACCAGAAAGCACACAGAACACCTTCTGATCTCTCATGGAGCTGTTCAGCTGATAATGTAGTAATTAAAAAAAAATGAAACCAGAGGATATTGAGTAAGAAAAAAGTTTAAAAAGCCACTTTCTGATTATTTAGTATTAGGGAAATTATTACCAGTTCCTAATCTCTTACCGTCTTTGGTGACATGCACAACAAACAACCCTTCTTCATTCCCCAGAGCTATTCTTTCATGGTCTGTGACATTAGGAAAAAAAAAAAAAAGGGTTATTTTTCTTTGGAAGAACTTGGGAATTACTTGAGGAATTACTTCAACAATAGTGATAATTCTCATCAACAGATTTTTTAATATCTTGAAGTAAATGTATATAAAGCCAAACCAATACATTCAAGGGAAAAAAAAAAGGCAACCTCCCAATCTTTCAAATTCTGAAAAAAACCAAGTCTTTTCCCATTTCTTCTATAATAGTAATGGTGAGAAACATAATTTTTAACAAACCACTCAGAGTACTTTAGTGTACCACCAACTTTGAAATAATGATAATATTTAAATAATTCAAATAATCAGAGTTTAACATATTTTATGCAGTAGCATTTAAAATTACTAAATTCACTCTCTGATCTTACATTTTGTCTCTAGTCCCACCAGCAGATTTTGTAAAGTCAATGATTTGCATCTATTCTAGAGTGTTAATTTTGCCCAGTTAGGGAATTATGTTACCAGAATAACAAGAGAGAAATGTCCAATTCTCAGTCAAAATTATAAATAATTATGAATATGAGTGAATAAAGGGAATACTCTTAAAAGATCTGAGAAAAGTACTGGGTAGCAAATTGCACTTCTCTCTTAAGTCCATACACATTTCCATATGGGACAAACCCACTACATATGACTCTCTATCCAGCAGATAACACCATCTAATACATTTTCTTTCTAGAAGAGCATGCTTTTAGCATACTCATTTTTCTCAGAGCTTTCCTCTTATTCATTTCATACCTATGATTGCTGCTGACTGTGTTGTTTTGATGAGGGGCAAGGTGCTGTCATAAGCTTCTTTGGGAACATAGACTGAGCGGTCTTTGAGCTTGTTCTTCTTCAAGATCCTATGCAATTCATTCAGCACGCCCACCCACTTGCTTTTTTCATTCTCACCGTCTGCTAGGATCAGGATTGAACACTTGTTACTGGATGCAGAGAGCTGGGAGGCTGTAACCTGTAAAAAATATACACGTTATGTCATAAGTGAAAAATTTCCTCATGACCATTTTTGCAAGGCTATCAGATGCCTGTAAAAGCCCTTTTAAATAGCTGTTTGAACTAAGAAAGCAAAAATTTAGCCTTAGTTAACAGAAAACACTCTTATCTTATTCTAAGAACCCACAGCAGAAAACCTGTAGCTGTGAATAACTCAAGAGCAGAGAAAATGTTGGTTTTATTCTAAATGCATTTGTGTTTATTCTATAATTCACAAATGTGTGCTCTACATAAGGCACGAAATTGTTTCTCACAGCAATTTTATAACAAAAAGTAATTCTTACAGAGCATTCTGTATTTTTTAAGAGCAAAAGATTTCATTAATAATTCAACACAATAGGAATGGTCCTTATGAAAGAATGATCTGTGATCCTTTTCATGTATTTGATAGAGCTACTACAGATAAAAGTCAAAGTCCCTTTTGTAGGTTTATCTCCTGTAAGCACACAGAGTGATCAACGGTCTAAAAAGTGGAAAAACAAGGAGTAAAATACAATGATACAAAAAAGAAATGATAGGGGAATTAATAAGACACCAAGGAGATTTTATTGAGGTCAAAGCTTCAAAAGACTATCTAGCAAAAATAAGAATATTAGAAAGAACCAATGATGGCAAAACCCTGATACCAGATACTAGACATAAATTTTTATGAGCATTTTACACTACATTTCTATACTGACCATCTGATAAACAGGAGTTTTCAGATAGCCAATGCACATATTTAAAAAAATAGCTAAGATAAAGTCCTCAGGAATAACAGAACTAGTTAAATAGAGAAGCAGAGGGCAACTCTGGGAAATGAAAATGTAGAAGGTCATGATGAACAAAAGAATACAAAACACATCTTACTGTGAAAATTGAAAAATAAAACCCACATACAGTGGAAATGAGAGGTTGTCTAAATGTACCAATGCTATTTTTACCACAAAAATGACGTATGTACAGATCCCTATGCATTGCTGCTGCTGCTGCTGCCATGGATACCACATGGCCAGAACTTGCCAAGGAAATAAAAGACTAGCAAGCTGTCAGTGAATCACACCATACATCACCCTGTGGAACCCTGTATGTCTGGGTTACCAGGATCAAGACATAATACTTACCCTAAAGATACAGGGGATATCTTTTCGATTTGCATGGATGACATCCGAGGCCAAGACAGAACTCACAGAGAATTCTTCATCCCTTATGGAGACCACAAACACAATGGGAAAAGAGTTAAAGAGTAAAATCTGTATGTTTGCTTTTTACGTTTCCAATAGTCTTGTTTTGTGAAGGACACAAGTCAGCACTGAGATCTAATTTTTAAAATTATCCTTTCCTCTGTATCTGCAGATGAAATTCACAAATGCAGTGCTGTATAATTAATTCCTGGTAAATGTTGATGGAGATAAATCTATTTAGATATCCTATATCTGGTTTCTGTTTGTATAAATTAAAACTTTTTAATTAAAAAAAAATCCAACTTAAAAAATAAGGGGGACCAAGAACACCTCTTCCAACTCTTTCATAAAAATCCAAACTCATTAGAAGTTTGAGACTTCCTAGATGAACTAACCTAGATCAGAGATGAGCTTTACTTAGTTGCTATGTTAAATGCTCTCAGCCTTCAGTGAGGTTGGTAGTATTTCAGTACTACTGAAGACAGTGTGAACAAACTATTAAGCCCTTCTGAATCAAAAACTGTACAGTTTTATCCTATAACAAAGTTCTATCTTTCAAAACTCTATTCAACTCCAAAAATAATTTTATTTTTTCTTACTTATTCATTCCAGATCTTCTACACAGCTGAACAGATGCTCTTTGCACATGATGGAGTAATGTAAGTTTGAACGTCCATATTTGAACACACAAGTGCAGTTCAGGTTAACTTCAAATAAACGTTAGAGCTGTTTCTTTTTTCTTTTTCACCAGAAAATCAGAGGCTCTCAACATGGATTACAGGGTTCCATAAAAGCTCTGGAGCTTGCTTACTGACTTCACAAAAAGGAAAAGCAGAACAAAACCTCCCAGTGCCTCTGATAAGCTCCCCCTCAGCACCACTCAGCTTACCTCATGTCTATGACCTGACTCACTATCACGCTTGGCTGGGACGCTTTTCCTTCTGCTACATCGTATAGGAAGAGTTTAAAATCACAGATCACTGCCAGTGCTCTCTGCCAACCTTTCTTTACTCCAGATGGTTTTGGTACCTTTAGAAAAACAAATTCTGATCAACTTTCTGTAGGTCTGGATGCAATCAAAGAACCAAAAAGCACAAAAATCCATTCACTCATCTGGGTTGAAAAGCTTTTTTTCAGTGATAACGTTAAGCAACATGAGCAATAACACAGGAGCAGTAAGAGCATCCAACAGATGATTAAAAAAAATTAGTAGTATCACAGATTCCTTCTTCTTATTTCACAAATTCATTCAGAGCTGTATTAACAAATAGAGAGAATCTCTAGTTGGTCAACAGGGATATAGCCAGAACTATGACAGGAAATTATTTTACTATTTAGGTACAAATATCCACACCAACACCCTAGACAGTAACAAACAGAAAGATTCAAAAACTCACATGCCCTGGAATATGATCTGATCTCCAGACTATTCAAGACCAACTCAAAGCACAATGACCAACAGAGATGGAGAGAGAACTACTGCTGAACATGCTAAGAATTTCTTTGTGAAAATTTGGTTTCCAAAACTAGTACCTTAAAGTATAACTGAATCCATCTCCCACAATGCACCAATTAATTGCAGCTCCGGAAAACAATGAATTTAACCTAAGTGCCCCAAATGCAGCTGTGTGACACTTACTCGGACATGTCCTTCATACGCTGTTCCTATGCCTTTCTGGGGATCTATTCCCAAAGGTCCCTTAGTCTGTTCGGGAGGGATGGGACACACTGCAGGAGCCTTGTCTGCACAGGTCACGTGGCAAGAGAATCCACACACTTGTGAGGAGGAGAAGAAACAAAAAGATTTAATAGTTATTTCTCGTGCAATGCAAAAGTTACAAAAAGATGATGACACTTATACAGGAACCCTCTCTCTTTTCTTGACCAACATCTGAATACTCTCACTGAACTTTGCTACACCGAGACAGAAACAGAAGTCTGCACACAACAGCAGTTCATGCTTTTATCTGCTCTAAATCATTTTTCTCATTTTCAGATAGTTTATGGATACACAGTCTGGTTTCATCCAGGTAAGAAGGCGCCTAAGATATTCTCTATGATTTCCTCTAGGTCCAACTCTACTAGTAAACTAAAAGTTGGAATATCCTCTAAATAATGAGTGTCATTCTGTGTACCTACAGATGGAATAACTGCCATTCAGTATCAATTTGCCTCTTTCTAGAATAAATCAGAATAAATGTCTTAGAAAGCTAAAAGCTGCTGTCAGCATAGCTGACCACTGACTGTGGCCCCTTATTGCTATTTTAAGTAAACTGAACTAAGCTCTTCTACCACCAACTGGAAAAAGTGTGTCCCCAGATAACTAGGTAATCTGTTAGGTAAGATATTTGAAGTGTTTGGCTTCTACTGTTGAAAGACTGAAACATGAGAATCTGTTTTGTTGTTCAAAACATAAAGAGAAGACTCCTGCATGACCATGCTACAACATTTACTGTGTCATTTGCATCTGTAAGAACTTTAGTTCACACTCTGTGCTCTCACAAGTGCTTACCTTCACAAGTGCAGCCCTGTCGTATTAAACCAACCATCAGAGATGTGCACTGATTGCATTTTGTTGGTGTATTGAACGACTTCACTACAAACTGGTGGGCTTTAGGCTGTGAAACAAGCAGACAAGGATGTTAACACCTGCAACACTTCTGAAGAACAGTTATTTTTTTTCACAGACATAAGAGTGCATAGGTTCATTTAAAAAGGCAGCTTGTTTGTGTTTGCTGAAGTGAGATCTGAGCTCCCAGCACATGGGCTGAAAAAAATTCCTTATCAGTGCTGGTTGTTGATAATTTAAAACATCCTCTGTAAACAAAACCATGGAAACTGGACCTTGCCTAGGAACATGAGTTTGCTTCCACTGCAGATAGGAAAGCTGCCAAAATTATTCCATTACACTCTAAAAACCTGACCTGTGTGTGTATGTGCTTGCTGGGCACCCGGTTGCCAGCCAAGGTCAACCCAAAACAGTATTTTCTAAGCTGCAAATTCACTGCTCCTCTGTAAGGAGTGTTGCCTTAGTTCAAAGAAAAAGGGCAGACTTCTTAAAAATTCCAAATTTTATGTCAGAAAGCATGACAGATTTCTGTTTTATGGTGTCCGGAAGAGGCAATTTCAGAACACCCAATTTAAAAGCAAGAGCTGAAGTTGACAGATGAAGCTGATTTTGAAAGGTCTTATCTTCCTGCTATTACTTGGGAACATAGACTACATGAGGAAGTGGTTTAATTCTCTCTCTCTCCTCAAGGATGGCCGTGTTGATGCTACCATATAAAGGTTAAATGACTATGTCATGTGATGGTATGATTCATAAAAGGCCTTATATAAAATCCAGGAAGCTACTTTGGCTTTCTACATAAAATCCCAGTGAAGTAACTACTGGTAGAGAAAGGACAGAGCACAGGGTGAATGCAAAGGCTGTCCAAAAAACCTGGATAATGTACGTGATCTGACAGATGATTTTGCGGACTAATGAGTAGGTATGTTAAAATTTTACTCACTTTCATGTTTTTCACAGTGTAAGATATCACAGCTAAGGGCTCAAACTTATCCATATTTAATGACAGCTTTACTGTTACAATGGAAGCTTTCTGTCTAGAGATGGATGTCTTCTACTGAGACTTACAGGGAAACAATACTTAGCTTTAAAAACTGATGCAATCTAAAAGTAAAAAAGTTCTTTAGAGGACATAATAAATTGTAAAGCAAATTATTACTTACTGAGCAAAATGTTTGCAAAAATTAAATTATGTGTAGAGCAAAATCTGCTTAACATGATTCCAAGTACACTTAAAGCATTTCTTTTAATTGATCTACTAATACACTGCCAACAGAACAGTCTGCTCAAACTACTCAGCTTTCCTTTACACAAATGAATCTTTTGCTACTTTGCAATTTATCAAAGCAGAGAAACATCTATTAGAAAGGCTTACTTACTTCATTGATTAGTTGTAGAAAAACTGTCATTTTTTATCATATACAGAAGATTCTTAAATCACTTCCGAAACTTAAACGAGAAAATTTTTCCTTTCATAGCTTGTATCTTACTCCACAATTACTTGAATATACATAATCCACTGGGATACATAATTCACTGGGAATTAGTGTATGCTGACTGGCTTACTTGGCCAACAGCAACATGATTTCAACAACTGAAGTAAAATCAGTACTTATGCGAGTAAAAACAGAGAAAAACTGAAACCCTTCTTCCAGCCCAGTGCTGCAGTGATGGCTGTAGTGCTCATTCCACATTGCTCATAAAAATGACAATCTATGGTTTCATTTTTAATCTTACTCTTTGCCTTGTCTCAAAAATAAGCATCTAACTAGCACACAGATGTGATAATCCGAGACTGGCCTGCAGTGACACCAGTTTTATGGTACGCAGAGGATACAGAGGCAGGTTTGTCAGATAACACTCTCTTCCTAGGATACCTATTTTCCTTTCTTCACTTCCTGGCTCATTTATCTCTTTCTAAATGTCTAAACTACCATTTTTCCTATAATCAGATGCCTGTGTGCTGCTACAATGGAATTCCTAGTGCAACTTGTCACACTCCATAATGTAAGAATGAGGGGGTTTAAATTTTAGAAAGTAACCAGTTTGCATATAAACAACCCTGGTAGGCAGTTCTGGTCAGATTAGCGTGATAAACAGTTCTCATGAAGCTGTGGCCCAGGGGTGACATTTCCCCTCTTACTACATAAAGAGTGTGAGTGCTTGAGAGAATACCTTTGGTGCAGAGAGTCCTGATCCAATGTATGCTGTCCTCATGGTCGGTGTGTGCATTGAATGGGGAGGATGATCTGTAACCTGAAAACAGGCCCCAAAGGATCAATAAGACATCAAGTACACACTATCAAAGATAGCTTCGAATAAAGGAAAAAGACTTCATTGTCCCACCCACCCCATCCCCAAGCATACAAGCCACGAAACCAAACTGATTTAACACAGGAAAGGACTCGGAAAACCAAATCCTATTTCTCAGCAAAACAACATGCAAGATTCGTCTCCTAAATGTCCAAACTAACTTTGTATTATCTTAAGCATTTGATTAGATATTTTCTAATGTAAAATAACTACAGAGTTAAATTTTTTAACAGGGAAAAGGGATAAATTATCATAGTTGCAGAGTTTGGCTAATATTTCGTAATAACAAGACTTTCAGTAGGACTTCAAAGTGTGTTTTTACAAACTACAGTACAACAGTATCTTTGTGCCAACATTTCTTAAATATTCTGAGGATATGTTATAAAGAGAGATTATAACTAATAATTGATTCAAGCTAGTTTCCATCCCTATTCAATTAACCATATGTGAAAGGAAATGCAACATTCTTCAAAATACAGTTCACCACTAGTGCAGAAGGCTATCACAAGGTCCTAAATAGACTTGCTGCAGAAGAGTGAGCTTCATCCTAAACAAAAGGATTTCCAATAGTAATTTTTGTGCAAGTGAAACTGTTACTCCTAAAAAAAAAAACCACAAAGATTTTTCAACAGTGAAGTACCTCGATTGGCTCAATCTCACTAGCTGTAGAAGGAGACCTTGATCTTGAATGGAGGTGAGACTTGCTATCTTCATCCCGTGACGGAGTATTAGACAATGTAAAATTCTCAACTGAATCAATCTAGGAGAACAATTCAAGAGAAAAAACAACAACCAAAGAAATAAATCAAAAACATCATTAAAAAAGAATTCTCAACTCTTACCAAAATAAGATATGGGAGCAGTAGATTCCTAAGAGAGAACTGAGAGGATAAAAATTCAGTTTTAAGCAATTTCCTGATTGAAAACCACAAAAATGCAATGAAAATTATTGAATACAAACACGCCAAGGCTTCTGCTGAGAGGTGAGCACATGCATAAGAGCTGCTAGGTCAGAGGCCTGATAAACACTCGAAGAGACCTGTAACTCAGGATTTTTAAAGGGTGAATATTTTCTAAACACAACTGGGTTTTGTCCATTGCTAGTAGGGATTTGTTAGAAATGAATTCCCATACATACCATGTAAATTATTGTCAACATATTCAGGAGAAAACAAGGAGAAAAGACAGAGTAAAGAGTATATTTCCTGAGGCTAGTGTTAATTCTATTCACAGAGAACTGGAGGGGGTTTTGGACCCCATTTGAACTACAAAAACATCCTTACCAAGCATACAGTTTCTTCAGGGAAATATTTTCCTGGTCCTTAATATACACAATGAAACTAAGCCCAACACAGAGCTACACTGAACAACATGGCATAAAGGTACAAACAGGTATCTTGGAAAACAAGTCATCTTTTGTTAGTCCAACTGAAAAAATTAGAGAAGGCACGATTCTCCTTTGAAAACAAGATGTCTTCACAAAGTTTTCTATGTCAAAGTACATATAAAAGAAAAAAAAAAAAGGTGAAAATGTTTTTCTCCTCTAATAATAAAACTAAAAGATGGAGGCCTCCAGAAGGCTCTGTGGGGATGCCTGGAGTTTTTGAAGCAATGCTATCATCAGCTCTCCGTTGCCAAGGCCTGTGCTAGCTTGCAGATAAATTAAAATATGCAGCAATGTTTATAGGAAGCATTTGAACATTCCAGTGTTTTTGATCTCATTTGCCACGGACAATGCTAGGAATTCCACAAATTTTACCGCTTTCTGGGAGTCAGATATATTGCCAAGCCAATCTAACACATGCATACACAGTCCTGTTCTCCAGAAACTCAATCACGGTAGCGAACAGGTGCAGTTGTTAGTATTCTTTTTTAGTTTTTTTTTTTAACAGCAGTGAGTTATAAGTTTGGTGTCTTCTAGTTTTACCATCACCTTCAAAAAAAGTTATCAGGTGGAGAATCGTTCATCAGTTTCATCAACCTAGGCATAGTAACATGCCTGCAAGTATTTCTGAAATGAAAACAGGAAATTCTCACACTGGGATACACCTGTTTACTACACATAGATCACGCGTTTCAAGCACTGAAGCAAAAATTAGCAGTAAAGCAAACATTCTGTGCTCAGATTTATCAGAAGCAAATAGTAATTGAAAGCTTTACCCAGTATTAGAAACTTAGATGCCTGAAGTAGTAAATCCCCAAACACGTTTCAATTATTTTAACCTTTTTTTATAATCCAGTATAAACATGTGATAAATTGGGGTCCACTGAAAGACTGTTTAACCTTCAACAATTCTACCTTCTCCTTAAAAATGTTACTAAAAAAATAAGCCCAATGAGTAACTACAGGCAAATTTTTTCATAGCAAGAAACAGACATTCCTTTTTTTCTGCAAGTTAAATTCAGAGATCTAATCTATCATTTCATAAATGTTTCCAGATACTTCAATCTTTCCCTTTCAAAGTAGCATCTGCATACCAAAGAATTTTCATGGTGTCTGTGAAAAAAATTTAGTACAAGCTTGATATGAATGATGGAACTTTTCTGGAATGTGCTACAAAGCCTTTGTGGTTCAACGCAACTGCTGAAACAGTAACAAACGTATTTCTACTTTACTTATGAACATAGAAAGCCCACAAAACACACTGAACCTGATCTACCATTACAGAATTTGAAGGGAATTTAACAACCACTGTTGCTGCAGAAACAAGGCCTTGAGCTGTATTGCTGCAGTGATCTCAGGTTCCTTGCTTTAATGAGAAGAACTAATTACAAAAGCAACATGATTCAACTATGGTCAACAGTTTACAAAGACGGTGTTAACACCATTCAAATTGGTTTTAAACAAATCCATTGGATTATCAAAAGCAGACTTCAATATTTCCTACCAAATTGTAACAGCCTTGCTGTCTTCCACAGGACTGTGCATAGTTGTCTACATGAGCCACCTGTACAGGCCTGAGCCAAAGCTGGCCAGTGTATAAACACATCTTGAGGAGAGGGAACTCCTCAACTGGAGGCATCGCCAACAAAAACAAGCAGTTACTGCAAGTTTGCCTAAGACACTGAGTGGTGTGCTTTGAACTGCGTGGGTAAGGACATTATTGGAGCTGTTGGGCAATATTGCTTATTCACTGAATATTCAGTATAAATACTTTGTATATGCACTTATTCCTACCCATCATATGTGTATAAAAGATAAAAGAAGTGGTAGTATGAGTTTAAAACGGACATAACATACCTGGTGCAAATTCAAGTCCGAGAAGCCTTTGATAACACATGTGAACACGTTTAAGAACCCATCACGACTTTTGAAACACCAAAGGCTTTTCCAGATTACCAATTACAACCCATCCCTTTCCATTTTCCCTGCATGAATTTTTCCTACCCTTCTCGATGCTCTATTTACTCAATTCCCCACTTCACATTTATTTATCTTTGTACTATGATATTTTCTATCATTTGCTGTGATGTGCCTCCACAATGACAAACTTTAACCTTCTATAGGCAATTCCCATAACCTAACACATGCCTTCGGCTAAAGGCAAGGAAATAAACAAGCCCTCATTTGATGTTTGCTCATCTTCCCAATCTGCATCTACCTGATCAGTTTTCACACAGAATTTAAACACTGAAATGAGAAAGCACTCAAAGCATCTTCTCCAGTTACTGTGATATTCAGCCCAAAGGATTACCAAATGAAATACTCCAAAAGCTTTTAGCTCACAGCTGTAAAACAATAAAAAGCACAGCAGTAGCAGCAGCAAACAGCAGCAGCAGCACAGAACATGCAGTGAGGTAAATACACAATCCATACATTAAACATAGGCATGGACACAACAGGCAAAAAATAAAGGGCCACATAGAGTAAGACAGCCTCTTACACGTCTGCCTTTGTTAGCTGGAATACAGGAAGGAGAGCGCTTTAACAAAGAAAGGAGAATATGTTACAAAACTGAACAGTGACACGTACATCACCTCAGAATTCCACGCTCTGTATCTCCAGAGATAGTGCTTAGACACACACAAACATGTTCATTTTTACTAGTATTTAAAAAACAAGATATTCTGGGGCAACAAGAGGGAAGAAACAAAAAAAAAAGGAACCGCTATTTCAAGTCTGTTGTTTTACACTGGATAATAGCAGGGAAACTGCAGACTGCACTGCACTATTAATTTGCATCTCTGTGCTTTGAACAAGATGAATGAAATAATCTATTGGAGGTACAATACGTCCAATTTAAATTATCATTACAAACCAGATTTACTCTAACCTTAATTATGAATGTGCAAGTAAAGTCAAAGTTCTCACCACTACTGTGCCTTATTCTGTTCAATAATAAAAATTCAGAACAACATTTATTCTGTGGCTATTTGTTCAGATTTGTTTAGTCTAACTAAAGCCCACGAAGACTGTATGTGAGGACAGACTGCAGGAGGACTTAAGAAATTTATATTTAATTCGTAATGTGTTAGTAACAGGGGAAAAACTAGTTTCTTTGAGCATGTGGTAAAAATAACTTTGTCAAGGTAAAGTAGGATTCCATTTTATTATTCATAAATAATCACAAATTCATCCTTAAATAAAATAAGTTGACTGCTTGTAGTAGCTAGTGAGATACACAAAGATCCACCTGGTAAAGAAACAAAACCCAACACTTCCATTATCAGACAATTCTAGTGAACACAGGAGACTTAACACCTACACAATGTTACTGAGAGACAGCCTGAGACACACAGGAGAAACAGCAGCAGAGATTTAGAGATCAGTCTATTAGAGTCACTGGGGGTGACTTCCCTCTCCACCAAAACCAGTAACCAGGGACTGCAGAAGCCATTCCTACTCCCCTTGCTGTGCACACAGGAGACACGAGGGTCATTTCTGAATGTGTGGACTTTCACAGCTGTGAGGATTTAGGCACCAGTTCTGCCAATCTGACCAAGCATCTTTTCCAGGCAGGACAGCTGGAATCAACAGTGACTGCTACTCATCTGAACAGTGAGTTATCACTTCTTGCTCAGCATCTGCAAGCTACAGAATCAGCAGGACATCTATTTTTATTTCTCTCCAGTGGCAATTGCAAAACTACTGTTTTCCTCATTGAAAGAATTAGAATTAACTTCAGGCATTCACAGAGTGCTATAAATAGTTATTTGGATGGCAAACACACAAGACATATCCACCCCAGTAAACCCAGTGCTCTGTACACATCTACATGCTAAACAGACTTCAAAGATCTTGCAAAGAGTGCCTTGTAACTGCACATAGTTTTAAACACTCTTTGTCCTTTCTAAACGAAGCACAGAGTCTGCAGAAACAATACAGGCCATTATTAATATTTACTTTGGGTTCCTGATTAAAAGAGAGGCTTTCCTGAAACCCATGCAATATTGCAGCACTGCACGAGTCTGACCTGAGGACTTCTAACTCTTCCTTGGTCTTAATATAAAGAGCCCACACACTTCTCAGGTTTGACTGAGCACAGATTAATTCTTCTGGAGATGCTGCAAGAAGCACTGCCCTTCAAGGCAACTACTATCAAAAAGAGTCACATTCGGTGGGCAAGGATTTTTAGTACCCTTATTTTGATTTAAGTCCATCTAATATATTGATACTAAATGAACTCAATGAGCTAAATCATGAATAACCATTCATTTTGATAATTCAGAGAATATATACCTATGAATGAATCAAGTAATTGTCCAATAAATTAAATATCCAGAATGGACTTTAGGCACAAGTGAATGATACCATCTCTCACCTACTAATGCAGATATCAGCTTTATTTCTCTTTCTAACAAATGAATCTGAGAAAGAACGATCCTTTTGGACTCAAACTGAAGATGTAACAGGAAGTTTGACTCCATGTGCAGTAAAACATCTCCATACAACAGTATACACATTAATACCTGAAATTGTACCCCAGACTGAAAGGTGGGTATCTGCAAAGATTCATCTGGGTAGACCAATCAAGAATTGTTCTTAAAGGATGTACAGCAGTAGTTGAAAACTACTTATTTGCATAGAGAAAAAAAGAAAAAAAAGAAAAAAAAATCTGTGAAAATGCTTGTGGAAAAGAAATGCTGCCTTCTTTAAAAAAAACCCCAACCAACAACAAATACAGAATTAAGTGCTGAAGTCCTTCAAAATTAACTAGATATCAACCAGGAAAATATTCTCATCCTAAACTTCCTCTTGAAAAATAAAACATTACCAGTTACTCTACTGCATATGTACTTTATCTCTCTTTTAACAGGTTTTAGGACAGAGTTTTAGATATTTTTAAAGGTACCTGCCTATGAAAGAAACTGTTGATACAAACTAGGAGTTCCTAGTATTAAGGTAACATAGAACACTTCTTTAATCCAGATAAAGGATATAAATATTATTCATCTATTGTGGGTTTACATGACAAGAAAGGGTGCCTTCATTTTTTTTTTTGTGTAAGAAAATTCCAACAACATCAGCAAGCCCAAACTTTTCCGTACACTATACAAAAATGCAGGCAAATGTCTTCTGTGATACCACAGATTTATCTTCACATTTTGTCTAGGGTATATACCCAGCTTACAGAGAAAAAGCATCCAGAAGGAAAGCATTGTTTCAGAGTAAGTGAAAGAAAATGAAAGCAGTAGAATAGACCCATATACTATATCCTCTTTGCTACACCCTTCACAGCAGACATTTCTCAAATAAAAGTAATTATTTCATATTTCAATGCAAATAGGATGACAACATGTTAAATATACATGTATAAATATGTGTGCATAAACAAATATACGAGCACAGACAGACATACACACACACACACAGGATACCTACAAAGTTGTAATGGACGGGTGTCTACCATGGATGCATAGTATACACTTTGATTTCAAAAAAGTTTATTGTTAATTACTTTTATGTGCCTACTATTTCAGTTTGGGAGAAATATAATGCAGTCAATTTTCAGCTTTTAACTCAATTCTCTTAGTATGCAATTAACTGGTCAAAAAATTTAAACTGTCCTGACAGAAAGCCTGCACCTCAAATGGCAATAAAAAGTAGTAAGTTCACCTCAGTTATAATGAAAATTACTTTTCACAATATAGGCTAAAAAAGAGACAATATTTTATTTGAGCAAACAGAAATTAACTGTATGCAAGGAAAGCATTTTAAAAGAAGTGATTAGAAACCTTTTGGAAACAACTAATGATAAAGGAATAATATGAAACAATAGAATAAAATAAAATAAATGTTCCAGTGATTTTGGGACCATTTTCCACAGGCCATATCAAAAGATAAGGCCTAAAAGCAGCTTTTCTCCATCAGTAAAACTCTTTGCAATTAAGAATTCTTAACCTGCACCTAATGAAAAACATTTACCTTAAAATGGAACACCTATCTATATAAATAGACGTAAGTGTGCTATTAGAGAAATACTCTGTTTTCTACTGCACTTGTAGATTTTTTTAAGTTGACTGCATTAATGTCTGAATATTCCAAATCAATCAACTGATCTGTTATTAAGGGATTTACTGGGTTGAAAGTCAGACTTACGTCATCCATAAAATCAATCAATGAGGATGAAGAGGAGGAAAAGGAATCCTATTTTAATGAAAACAGCAGTAAAAAAAAGAGAGAGAGAGAGAGAGAAAGAGATGGATGAAGAAAACTGTGCAATATAAATAAAATTGCAAAAATAAAGAACTGTAAATAATTAGTGGCAGTAACAGTTACCTCAGTAAGTTTTCATTAATTGCCTTTCATAGACAATTAATCAATAATCTACCTGTAAAAAACCCAGTGTTTTTCCAGCACTCACTCAATAAAATATATTCCTATACTCCAAGAGGATTCTCAAATTGAAAGTAACTTATAAGATGATTAAAAAGAAAAATTAAAAATTGTGTTAATTGTGAGGACTTCAAGAGAGAACAATGAATTAGTGAATACATAATGAAAAAAGCACATTCTGGAATATTAGTAACATCAGTGTTTATGCCCTTTTACAGCTGAATGCAATGACCTTGTACACGCATCAGGGAAAAAATGGGCAAACTTTAGACCAACGTACAACTATAAAGGTGGTGCCTTGTCCCCTCTGAATTCAGTCTGACCAATATTTCACCCCAGCTGCTCTTTTACAAGAAAAATGATGCATTGCTTACTGTTGATTAAAAACATAAGATAATAAATGTACGGTATTGTTTCAATTTTTTTTTCTTCTAGGCTTTCTACCTAAACTGGTCTTTTGTCTAAAAGTGACGAGGGTATAAAACAGATTCATTTTTAAGTATATAGGATCTGTGGAGAGGAGATGCATAGCAGTTATCTGGATTTTACAGATCTGTGTAAAATGAACTGATGATGAAAACAATCTAATAAACAGTATTAAGGACTTCAGGGGATACAATCAAGGACTATTCATATCTTCTCTCATTTTTATCAAACCACTATCTGTATGACTCAGTATTTTTCTGAATACAAAGAAAAGCCATTTGAACAACTATGCTTTTCATGTTCACCACAAACTCAGGCAAATTTCTGCGTTCAAGATTTCAGAGAGAATTCACTATGATTACTAGCACTCAAGAGAAGGCAGCCAGCACTGTAAATGACAAACAGTTCTCACATATTATTATACACAAGTATAAATGGGGAAGTACAATTAAAATGCAGTAGCAAACTCTCAGCAAATATGCACATAACCTGCACACCACAGCAGTTCCGCTGACTAACAGAGTTAAAAACAGCTGTAACACTTACTTCAAATTGATCCAGAGCAGAGGTAGGCGCATTCAAAAATGCCAAGAAAGAATTCTGTGAGTCTTGGTGCTTTACACCTAGAAAACAGCAGCAGGTTTTTAAGCTACAGAAAAATAACCTTTTCATGGAGGACCTCTGCCTTGCTGAATCAGGGTTTGAGTGTCCACCTGAAACACCTACGTGTTTTGAAACATGTTGCACATTTGGTCCATTTTCCACAGCAAAAGATTTTCTTTAATAGACAAGTGTATGTTTAATTAACCTCTTCCAAGCTAAGATGTTTGTGTGGTATGAGTTCAATGTGAAAACACACTGTATGCACATGTCTGTTATGCAAAGGGCACTGGTTTCTAATTGTTCATGCCCATTTGCACCACACACTAACGTAGCAGGTGCCATCCTGTGATGACAGGACAGCTGGAGCGGACAGAGAGGTTCCACAAAAACATCCAGAAAACACTGGATGGGTTCCTTGACCCATGCTCTATGTCAATCTGCCACCTCTCACTGCTGAATGCCCAGGAGTAACACAATCCTGGGTAAAGCTTCAAAAGTCTCTGTCACACAGCATCATTTAAGTGATGTACAGCCAGCGAGAGGAGCAGGAATGCTGCATCCCCTGGAGATGCAGAGGCTGGCACATCCTGACTGTTACTTTAACTTGCTTCAACTCATAGCTTTTTTTTCTTTTCTTTGGGGCATAATTCAAGTTGCTGTGTGGGTGTTTATAGATCACAGATGTGTATAAACTCTATCTTCCGGAATTCTGTAAATGCATTATACACACATACATATAAATACTTTTTATGAACAAAGCCTGCAGGACTGTGTGCATATCAAAAGAATGATGCTATCAAAGGTTACTTCCTTCTTTCAAAACATGTCAGTGTCTTGCTCTAAATAGAACCCCTAGTCAATGATGAGGTTACAAGAACCCTTTCCTCTTCAAAATATAAATACACCAAAATACCAACAAAATACTAAAAACAATTTTCAAATTACCTGCTACTGATAATAATTTTTTTATCAATCTTTTTCCCCACCTGCTAAATTTCTGGAATATATTTATAAAGAGCAAAGGACTCAAGTGCTAACCCAAGCAATTCCTACCTAGAAATAAATTTCCACACACTATAAGTTACTCCACACTGTACCTCATGTACATTTGAATCCTCTACACAGTTCATGATTCAAACATATATTTCTTCTTGTAAGAGAAAACCAAGTCCAAAGATGATATGGACTTTGGATTAAGGTGGATTTCTATCAAAATATTTGAAAAATTGTAGAATATTACTTATTTACTTCCATTAAAAAACATGACTAACTTTTCCTTGGACACTACTTTTGTTTGCTTGTTTGTTTTAAGAAAAGAGGAAATGTTTATCTCTGTTTTCACCAAAACAATAAAGTTTTAAATACTGGAAAAAATACAGGGTAAAGTATTAATTATAAATTCATAATAGATTATTTCAGAAGTCAAATAACCATGCATAATATTTACGACAGTTCAAGAACATATAAATGAAAGTTAAGCATGACAAAGTATGTTTGTCTCCAGGGAGATGCTAACAAGAGCTTCTCTCCAAATACTTGGAAGAAGCGTCATCCTGGTATCCATGCTGAACATCAAGTTGAACAAGTATCAATTCCCTAAGTCTTATTTGCTAATTGGCACCAGTAATTTTTTAATATTGTGTATAGGTTTGAATTATTTTTACAAGTCAACCAGCATTTGGAGACCTATATATAGGAGATGACTGTTAACTACAATCCATTATAGACTGACATGCCATTAGGTTGCAAAGTCTGAACAGTATTTTACATCCCTATGCAGCAATTGTTGCCGGGGTATTGAAATTATGGAGTTAAAACAGTTCCCTACAGAAAATTAGGTAATTCCATTTGGCCTGAAAAATACTTCTTCCCATGTGACTCATAAGATACAAATATTAGAGCTACTACAGAAACTGCAAAGAATCAGGCAACTCATTAATCATCTCTTATTGAAATCTTTGTTGTTGTAGAATTACCGAAAAAGTCTCTTCTCCCAGCAACAATGCGAAATACTGTTAGTCAGATGCATCAGTAATCCCAGAACATACTCTTAATACCACAGCAAAGCAATCATGACCACACTGCTCACTGTGTGCTTACAAAGCCTATCAACAAAGTCATCCCAGAAACAAATAAATGCTATAAATTCCACTGCAGTTGTTTTCTCTCTGTGTAGACAGACCCAAAACATTTATAAATGATCAGTATTGAAGTCTGAATACCTTCACCCATCATAAAGGAGAAAAAAATTAGAAATGTATCTATACTTCTAGCAGTTTTCTGGCAGTGAATCAACATATCCATGCCAAATGAAAACAACGCAGTTCCAACTCAAATAATACCTTACTGGTTCAAGTGTATCAAAACTGAAGCGTATTACAAACACTGAAAGTGCAAATGCAACTGCTGTGGGTACATCTTAACACACAATTGTGCTCACATTTTGTATGCCAAAGTCTGTTGGTATCATATTTTAGTTGCAAGGTGAACTTAACTGATAAGATGTACCCAACCAATGTGAAACATGCTATTTACTTGGATATCAGCTGCCATACCCTTTTCTGATCTAAGCTCTTCTGTCTCCTTTTTCAGCCTTTCAATATCTGCCAACAGCTCCATGTTCTTCTTCTCAGATTCTTGCAATTTACTTCAAAAGATAACAAACAAAAAAATGTATGTAAGTATTGAGAAACCACGTTTTTCTGTCCAACTTTGCATGCTATTTAAAAATTAATGCCCAGCAAGGTTCATGGTGTCTTCCAATGCCAGAATGAATGCAGAAATCTGTTGGGATCTGTTTAGTATGGTACCTTATAAAAAAAACAACCCAGAAAAAACTAATTAATTGTTCCAATTTATCCATTAAATAGGCTTGTGTTTCTAATTCCTAAGTAATTGTGTGAGCCTGTATCCTGTAAATGAGAAAAAAAGACCATATATATTTTTATACTTAAAATCTTGGGGATTTTAAATTTGTTAATTCAGTGCCTGTAATACCAATAGATTATCTTGAATTGTTTTTTCCTCAGTTACTTTAGAGTTATCCAATTCACAGTTGATAAGTAACAGTATTATCTCTTTTTTTGAGCACTTTTCTTATTCTTGCCTATCAAAGCAAATACTGGTTCTCCTGTTCTTAGAGGATCTCCAGGGTTGCCTATCATCACGTTACCTGGCCTGAAAAACAAACAAGGTAGGTGCACTCGGTGTTCCCACTTTACAGGTAACATACCTGAACCTCAGCTCTGTCCAAAGCTTCTGCTTTCCCTAAAGCTGCAAACCACAGCAGTGCTCTGAGCTAGACTGAAGCTGGACACCTAGACATGGAATGACTTCCTCCCTGCTTCAGGCATCCACCCAACTCAGAATAAATTTAGTTGGGGGGTGAGGGTGACAGGGTGGAAAAGAGAAAGAGGCCCGTAGAAGGAATAAAAGAATTCATAATATTCCATGGCCATTATTACTTATTACTGTGCATATCACTCTGCAATAATTGATTTTAGTCAGCTAGCCCAATGCAGTTATCAAAGGAATGGAAAGGAGTATGTTCTAAGACACAAAACCAAACTCTGCCTGGATTTTAACTTGTTATCACTATGAGGAGAAATTATATTACTAAAGAGAAAGTGGAAGTCTTCAAGATTTCAATTTTCCCCAGTTAGTGTTCAGCTACTCACACAATGATGAGAGATATGGTCTTTTTTCACATTTGGGTATTTGAAAGAAGCATTATCATTCATTATCAAATTTTGACAGACAGGATAGTTAAAAAAATGATTTGATGACATTTCCTGAGAGTTATCAAAGTAAACTGGCATCAGAGCAATTCAGTCTTACCACTCTGTAGAGATACAGGAAGCTTTGACTTTGTTCAACTCATCTTGAATAGCCTGTTTGGCTCGGATTTCAGCATCAAGAGCAGACTGGAGCTCCAGCCTTGCAGACATATCCAATTTTGCAAAGCGGCGCATCTTCCAGGGCATGTCCTAGGAAAGCACAAAAAAAGGGAGAATAAAGAGTAAGCGTAAAGAAAGTTGAAAATGAAGAATGTAGCTAACTTCAACAACTTTGTTTCTCAGCCTATTACATGCTTAATGTAGGAATTCGTTAATTCCAAAGTCATCTAAAATTAAACATTAGGAGTACACAAAAAGTGTTAGTAGTAGTATTATTTTTGAACTCTAGTAATAAATAGGCAAGATTAATATTATATGCTGATCTCAAAAGCAAAGAGATTTTATGAATTTTAGTTCTGATGTGCCTCAATTCAAATGACAGCTACAAAGGACATTCACATTTCAAAAGTGAAAGTCTTGAAGTTTTTCATGAACCAAAATATGATTTCCTCCAACAAATTCATATATGGTTATAAAGTAGCTATCTGAACAATATAATAGACAAAATAATTAAAATGTACTGGTGTTTAATTAATTGAAAAACAATAAAGTTGCTATTCAGTTATTCAGAAGGGAAGCTCTAGCAAAGTTCAACTTTTGATTAACACAGACTCTAAAGGCAGACTATTTCTGCAGCTGAAACTATCAAATCAGTGGTTTTTTTCCAAACAAAAACCCCTCTGACATATGGAAGTAAAGTCTTACTGTAGCTCTTGCACCCAAACTGGAGTTCCTCAGGGCTTCCAGCTCTTCTGTCATTTTAGAGGCCAAGGCTTGAAGATAACCTCGAGCATCTTTTTCATCGCTTACCCTAAACAATTACATCAGAAGAATAACGTGTTTTAACCAAAGAATCTAAAGAAAAAACAGAAGTCTCTTCAACAAAATAACAATCAGAGACAGATAAAAGCAGAATACAAAAGAAAAATCATAAAACATAAGGAAATGAACAATCAACAAAAAACCCCAAACAGAAAACCACACAGAAATAATGCTTTGTTGCTTTGTGGAGTTCCATTAAACAATATGAATCGATAAGGAATGAAGACTGAAGAACCAGATATCTGAATACGTAATGTATGTCTCAGCATAAACATCAGCTGCCTGAAATTGAAACAGTGGGAAAGAAACCTTTCATAATTCAACCTATTTTTAGGGAGCAAATTAAGACAAAATTCACATCCTGGAATTAACAATCCAACTGTCAATATAATATTGGAATTAGTGGTTGGCTTTACTGTACCAATTGACTAGGAGTATTAGTAGTTAAATCAAACAGTGACGTTACTTCAAGAAATGCTAATTAAATAGGGAGAGTCTACTTCTAATGTTATTAAAGAGCATAAGCCAGAAGAGGCTCTCTCATCTAGCAAGCTTGCTTTCTATCAAGACGTGTTTTATGGGTGTAAAGACAACAAGGAGGAGACGTGTCTGTTTTTCAGATTCTTTGATCATCAGTTACAAAGAAAGAACAACAACTTTCTGTGATTAATCACAACAGTAGGTTCTTTCTTCACTTTGCCTCAGGTGTTAACACAGAAAAGAAAGCTGGTAAAAAAATTAACTCACTGAAACTAAGTAGCTTATGAAAAACCTAAACCAAACAAACAGAAAACCCCCAGCATCACCCCTCCTACTCTATTTCCTTACATGCATGGCTCTGAACATGTTCATTTTGCCCACAGAAAAGCAAACTCATTTCTGCAACACCAGGACATATGCAAGTTCCTGAGCTAGTCTCAGAGACCAGCAGTCTAATACCACAGCTTGATCACAGCTTGATAGTTAAGTCTATCAGCATCAAACACTGAAATGTTTAGGATGTGATCTAATGAATGAACCTTAAATAATTTAAAATAAAATACAGGAAAGTGGGAAGACAGTTTTTCTATTTCATGAAATCAACTTATCCTTGCTTCCTGAACTTTCCTTAGTAACTGTAATCCTGAGTATGTTGGAGTGCAGATGAGAGTTCTCCAGATGGTTAATTTTGTCTCAGAGTGACCTTTCTGCAGAAAGTGCTTCCCTCCATGCCTACAGAGCAATGTAAGTTTTTCCAGTTTATTCTACGAGGTTCACACACACACTGAATATGGTAGTGGTGCTACTCGCAATTTTACTATTAATTATAAAAATATAAAATTTCAACACAGACTTATAGTCACCAAGAGGCAACAGAGAGTACATACTCTGAACTGCCACGGGCAAGGGAGGAACAGAAGAGCATTCCCAGAGTGGCCTTAGGGCAAGATCACAGTGTGATAGCCACAGGCTAAACATCTGCAGGTTGTGGTGACTTTTGAGCGGGCAGTTTAAAATTTACATAAGGAAGACAGACTGCTTTAATACAGAGGAGGCAAAGGCAAAATTAGCAACCATTTCCCACAAATCTCACACCCAACAGGAAAATGCAAGCACTTATTCATGCCTTGGGCTTTCTCTTCTTTGTCTCCTGCTTATAATTTAGTTCAAGAGATGGGGAGGAATCTAGAAAACCCCACATGTCCTGACTATGAAAGTCAGTGAGAGTTTTGATAGTAATGAGTCCCTATTTTTCCCAAGGTTTATCAGAACTCAATGGAAGCAGCATACCAACTTCTTTTCTCATAACATTCTGGATGACACATTTTGACAACCAGATACAGATAATCTTGGCCTACACAAAACACTTAGGCTATAAGAGTGGGCAAAAGACATGAGAAGTAGTTTAAGATGTTTTTTAGGGGGGTGGGCACATAATTAAATACATTGCAGAAAAAAGTGTAAGCAGGAATAAAAAGAATGTGAGGCTCTCAAGGTGAGAAAGTAAGTTTTCCTGAGGTACTTTTAATGACACATAAAATCTTTACAGAATAAAGGGACAATGCCACAATGAAAAATAAAATTAAATTGGTGCCTTATGTTTTAACTTTTCTAAATGAAGCTGAAAAACTTTAAGTGTCCAATTTCTTTGTCAATTTTTACCATGCCATATAGACCCCTACTTATGGAAGGTGAGAAAACACCAATTATTTGGTTTATGACGCACAGAACCTTCATGCTCTAAATGCTGAAAATCTGCACATGCAGAAATCTCAGAGAGATGTTCCACAGTCATGTAGAAATCTAGAAAATGAAAATAGTCAGATATTTTTACAAATATCTGTACTGAGTTCAAAGGAACTCTTCAGACTCTGAAAAGACAGTAAATAAAAGTACAATTTGGAACTGAGGTAGTTTTGTTGTCCACTAGATGGCAAAATTCTCTCAGTAATGACAAACATTGATGGAATATTAAGTGGATCCAAGAGCTCTGGGAGCTTTTTTATTTGTTTCTGCTTTGCTGGTGTCGTTTCATTTAGTTGGCTTAAAAAAAAAATTTAATAATAATAATAATAATAATAATAAAAAGAACAAGAATGGTAAAGTTATTCTTACTAATGTTTCTCCCTTGTCCTTAATCTGACAGAGAGCCCTGACAAGCACAACAAGAGACCTAAGGAAGGAAAGTTCTTCAGGTTCCACCCAGTCATTTCTTTCTTTACTGAAAATTGAGATTAACTGTTCTGTTTTCATATCTCACATATATTTATTCATATATAATTGCCCTTGTAAGCTTAGTTCATTAACTGTAAAGAATCTAGAACAGCAATATAGTATAAATTCCAGTAAAATTAAATTTAACCTTCCAGTTGGAGCGAACATCATGACAATCTCCAAATAACTACTGGCTGTTATCTAGTATGCCATCTGTCCGACTCCCTGTATCCAGCTGGGATACTTTACAATACAAAGTGGACCCAGAAGACCAGAGACTTTGCTCAACAGGAGCGTTCTTAAAGACCTGGGGTTTTACACCTGCTCCATCACACCTGATTTAAAAACCCCAAGGAAATCTGAGAGTCAAGATTCCCATTTCTCCTGCAGTTTCTCAATGTTTTTACATTTCTGTTGTAGTATCAGTATGCTCAAAGCAGACTTAACATTTTTCCTTTATCCCTGCTCTCTCCAAGAAATTTTTTTTTTAAAAACTGCTTCTCTAAAAATTTTCAACACTTGACTCTGCTCTTAAACCCTAAAATTTCCCCCCACCCTCCAGATTTTCTATTTTAGAGATAATTCTGATTATTTTTACCTCAAACAGAGTGTGTCTCAGAATTTTCACTTTCTGAGTTTCTTACAGTTGAATTTGCCCATAATTTTTGCTAAATCTTTTTCACAATTTGTGTGTGCTTTCTTCTGAGAGCTACCAGACTTTTTACGTTTGATTTAGTTCAGAAATGTTGGGGGAGGTGGGAAGGGGAGGGTTCGTATTTTTTTTTGTTTGCTTGGGGTTTTGCCTTGTTTTAATTCCAATGAAATCAATAATTTAGATAAAATCAACCATAATATAAAAAATATCTGGCTGACAAGGAAAATATTAACTGAATCTTTCGGTAAACAACAGCCACAGCTGGCCCAACATCCATTCTGTCGGTAAAACAGGTGGGATTTAGCTCATCCACATAAACATACTCAGCAATACAGAATTATTATCCATTTGAAATAGTTGTTTAGGCTTCCTTTTCAATCAACTGTGAGACAAACAGACTTCTACAGTACTAGCCACAGGATTTATTTGAGTTGTCTACATTAGGACTTCCACAACTAGGTTACACGAATCCCTCCCAGAGAGACTAATAAGTTAAGATTCTTGCCAAGTACTCTTGGGAATCACTACCAAGATTTTCATTGACCTCCTTTCTGCACAGCACAGAAATACAGTACCGTGGCTATTTAAAAGGTTCCTTTTTAAAGTGACTGCATTAACCTCCAATCCCTTTCCTCTTTCCCACAGGAAAATTTATAGCCGACTATAAAAGCCTCAATATTTCTTACTCTTGTCAAGGAATGATGAGTGATTTGGCTAATATAAACTTGTCAATATAATAGTTCCATTAAGGATGAATGATCTGTGAGGATCTGTTGTGTCCACAACAGAATTTGCAATGGAAGTTTGATACATGTGTTTATATTAAAACTTTGCCTACATTTATGGTATCTTGGGATAAGAACAGCAAAATTAAAAGGCTTTTGTACATTACCTCTAAAACAGATACAACAAAGCAGAGTCAGAAAGCAGGGAAAGGCTAAAGAGAACGTGATAGGTCATTAAAATTACTCACAAGTTATAAAATCTAAAAGAGACAGCAATTTAGAAAGGCCCAAGGGATCATGAAGAAAGTGACAATCTTAACCAACCACGGATTCAAATAGCGGGGCAGATTTTATGAGAGAGGTATCTATTAGATGCCAAAGCACTTAAAGGAAGTAAGGAACACCTTGAGCTTTTGTTACTGAAAACAGGGCTAGAAGGAATCCCCTGAACTACCACAGGCAGCTGAGCAAACTGTTTACAAACCCACTAATCAATTCCATCTACTACATCCTATCCTTATTGAATCATGGTACAAAAAGAAGATGGCAGTTTTTAACAGGGGGCAAGTATGCACTAAAAATACATATTTTAATGTAATATTTTAAATAATAATAATTATATATATAAATTGTAATATATTAAAATAAAGTAAGTGAAAAATTTGTTAGTTTTGAAGAGGCAGCCTACAAGCTCTACCCGACTATGCTCCATTCTGTTGTCATACTGAAAATGTAGACAGGTACTGATTTAAATTGCATGTTCGTTTGAGGAAAACATAAAACTCATTGAGTAAAACTAGTTTTCTTCGAAATTAGGGGTTTTTCTTTTAAAGCATTTATCATTATAATAGATGCTTAAATACTTCATATAGCACCCCATGTTCCCCAGAGAAGGGCCTAGTTTTGGTATGCAGTGCTGAATTCTAAGGAGAGCAGATGAACATGACCAGATTTTCCGGGTAACACATGGAAAAATCTAAACATAACAAGGAAAAAATGTGACCCAAGATAAGGCCTCACATAGTTGAAAAATATTTAACATAAGCAGAGAAAAGTACAGAGTGAAAATTGAGATGTGTATAGAGATGACAAACTGGAACCAAGCAAGATTTTTTTTTTGTCTCCTTAATGTCTGCCCACAGTAGTTTTTTTTCTTTTCAGACAATTCTTTAGTTTTTAGTTCCATACTAAAAATATAAAACAGTGTCCATAAAAGACACTATATTATCGTAAAGGATCAGCAAAATGGTGTCTGTCATTCAGAAAGTCAGTCTTGCATGTTCCTGGATCTTTTTTCATTAAGTATCTTTAGAGATAACAAAAAACTCAAGCCCAAAGCCTTTTACCACGCAACAGTGACATCTCTAACATGAAAAATGCTTTATCATATACCTGAACCACATCAGTAGTACATCTTAAAATATCAAACACTCCCGTAAAATGCAGAAGGTACAATCTTAATGGCTGTTGGTACATTTTTACACAGTGTTAAGTAAAAGAATCCACAACTAATTCCAATTTGTTTTTTCCATAAGTGCCAAATTTTATGAGTGCTTTCACACGTAAATCTGAAAAATTGGGTTTTATTACCTTGGTGCATTATGACAGATAAGCACTACCTTAAAACAATAAGGAGTGTGAAATAATCAACTTGTCTGACTTGTTATCTTGATTTTTTCCTGAACAAACATTTTTGATTGGCCAGAAATTAACTGTTCATTTAAACAACTTCTAAGTACTTTTTTTTTAATTTCTGTGATACAAGTTGTCTACTACACTCACAGATATGAGAGACAAGATATAAAAGGAACATGCACAAAGTGGACCCTTTAAATTTTTTTACTTCTGCTACAAATACAAGGCCTTGAGACACTAGGACTTCATAACACAGATCAGCATTACATAATTTTATGTAAAAAACATTGTTTAAATGAAACCCAGAGAATGACCCTCCTTTCTTGTTACGTATTCACATGGCAATATTCAAAAGCGAGATTTCTCTGTATCTGGACAACTAAATTATACTGCCATTACACCACCAAACTAGGTTTCATTGAAATAATGTTTCCCATTTTTGCCTGGACACAACAAATTAGATTTGGGGAGAGAATAATCAAGCAGTAACAGAAAAAAGATAAGTATATGATGATGAATATATATTATGTCTTCCCACAAGTGGATGAATGCAAACTGGTTTTGTAGATGTGCAACACTGCAGTGGACCAATAAAAGGAAGGGGAGATAAACAGGCATGGAGGGGAGAAATAAAGATAGATAAAAAACCTAGAATATACAATCTTTTCCCCTTAATAGTTTCAACAATTTTTTTTTCTTAGAAACATAACATCATTATTTAGCAGAAGTACTATTAGAAGTATCACTTGACTGGCTTTGTGGTAGTCCCAAATGCCCTCCTTGTTAAAAATCACATAAAAGTTGCACTGTATTTGTTTCATTCTGCCACATGCCAAGCAGATGAAGGAAATTAATGCCGAGACACAAACACTCTCATGCCACTGCTTTTCCCAGGCTTGTTCCCCCTTGGAGGCGTGAGCTCAGCACATGATTCCTTTCAGCATTCTTCCATAGCCACAAGCCACACCCAATGACCACGATTCTTCTGCACTTTAAAAAGCTGCATTTGGTCAGACACTTTCACTCTTAAGGAGGAACACAATTTTCTGGATTTGTCTATTATTAAAATCTCAAACAAAACCCCAGAGGGGTGTGAGATTTCACCTAAGCACTTCCAAGTGCCATGTGCAGAGACAAAACCTCAGTAACAGCCCCACCACATATTGAGGGGATTCTGTAATGACATGAGAGCACTCACCATTGGATAATCTCAGTAATTTGGGCCTCCCAATGGGCCACAGACTCCTTCTTATCAGCCAGGTCTCTCATCTCTTCTTCCAGCTGCCGATTATTCATACTCAGCCTCTCAAACATGGCAGTGAGCTGAATGAGAATTTAAACAATTTATTAAAAGTATAAACTGCTGTGACTCCATCTCTGTGCAGACTCAAAGACCCCCATCTTTCCCTCTCCCGCATCGTGCATCTGTTTTAAAAACTGGTAGTGCCCATCACAATAAACACCATATAACAATAAAAACCAGAATCTCTTCTCACCTATGGCCTTAGCTGTATTGAAAGGCCACTTTTAAGGACTAGAACTACATTTTTACTCTACCAAATTAATCAGTTTTCTGAGCTTCCACATACCTCTACAACTCTTAGAAGGTTTCTGCTTTGCACCATATAGGTGTGGAATGTTCTGTATAGAAAAAGCTACATTAAAAGAGCAAAGCAAAGGCATAAAAATTGTTATAGCTCAGATAAGACTGCCAAACCTCTCCCTTGTTTAGTAACCATGGAGAAAGACAGGCTTAACAGATACAAGCGGTCCTGAAGACAGTCCTGAGATTCTCCAGGTGTTTCACATTCCCCTATTTTTCATTTTACTTACTTGCAGACAGGGAAATTGAAATTAAATGCACATATTTAAGTGCAATATGTTATACCTAGCAATTAACCTCTCACATTCACACAGCTGCCATTCACACATGCACATTCTGCAAGACAAAAGCCATAGCTAACCTGAGCTGGTAATGGGAACTAAACCTTCATTATGTTAAATTATTATTCAGAAAGTCAAACTGGAATCAGAGACCAGATAGATTTTGTAGACAGGTTTTCTTAAGAGAATGAATCTCAGGTGAAAGTTTTTAGTACTGAAATATATTAACAAATCAAAATGATAAAAAAATTGCCAGTTTTAAATCTGTTTTGCTTTTTACTTCAAATATTAACAACTCCACACCCTATTTATCATTTAAATGGGTTTATAATTTAAATATGCCTACTTGTTAAATGTCATTGGACAGGAAAAATACAAAGCTAATGGTGGGGGGAAGAGAGAGCACAAAACCAATCAAAGTGATTAGGCTTTAGTGTTCTTGGACTAAGCCTACATAGGGGCTTATATATTATGAGTCATACTGGTATGAAAATATACTTAAATTTGAGCACTAACATGCAAACATGCTCACTTTGAAGAACATCGTACTTTCATCATATTTTTAGAAAATCTAATGCATTACAAAAATAATAGACAAGTTTAGCAAGACTTGGTTAATCCACAATGAACTTGAACAACCTGTCAAAATCAACAATAAAGCGACAATCCAAATGCACAAATCATAATTATTACTTGCTCAACACACTTCAATTAATATGTCTTATCATTTGTATTTTTTAAATATCTCAAAGTAACACTTAACCTCAAAAGGCAGGAGGGGCCCTGGTATTTCACAACAATTGACATGCAAATATACTCTAAGTAATCACATAATTAACTATACATTTTTATATTTGGGTCATACAATGACATAAACCTTTTTTGTCGGCTTACAGTGTTGTCTAGAATTAACCTTACCAAACTGTCAGACCATTTAATTAAATTCCCACACGTAAATGCTAATATATGCATATACGTACACCCACCTTCTCAAGTTCAGATGCATGTAGATCCTCTATTCAAATAAAATAGTAATCACCAATTTTTGTATAACATCAATTTCTGCTACCAGTTAAGAGTTAATAATAACCAATACAGCCCTATATTGTCCAATTTGTACACAGCATACAACAGTTGTAAATTCAGGACTCAACTACTCAGCACGTACCTTATCAAGTTCATTTGTAAGTTTTTTGTTTTCCTCTGTCAGCAGAAGCTTTTCTCGTTCATATTTTTGTTTGAACTCCGTTTCAAATTCCTCTCTCTCACTTTGGCTAAGAAATAAAGTAAAGGAGAATTAGAAAGTTTTCTATTCTAAAACTCACCCCATTATTCACTCAAACACAAAGAGATCAATGCAAACACATGTTGAAGCGAAGTACTACACTGATAATAGCACAGCCTCTTAAAACTAAGAACTGAATACCTAACCATCTTAGGGACTATAAGACAGTCTGCTGAATTTTAGTGTTAGACAGTATAGAATTAACAGAGCTTCACCAAGCTACTGTTTATCAATCCACTTATAGAATTTTATTCTTCAGATGAATCCTTCACACACTGAGCAGCTGTAATCCTGCAGACCAAAGTGTGTGTCGACATTCTAAAATGCTCACAGTAAATTCTCTGCTCACAGAAACATTATTTTAACTTACACATTTCTACAATTCCAAGTTTCACAGAATGACCAGCAAAAATGACCACACAGGAAACCAGAACATACAGAAGCTACACTAGAGGACCTGGAGCTGGGTCTCTGATGAGAAAAGTTTATATACGGGCTAGACTTTGGACAATTTAGAACAGCCAGAAGACAAATTCGAACTGTTAATTTAGGTACCATATACTAACTATGGGCAAAAAGGGGATGAATAGCCCATACACTCTTAATATAACCAGGATTTTACAGCAAGTATGGGCCATTCTTTCTGAGAAAGTTTCACAGCAGCTGTTTCCCCCACGTCTTCCCTTCTCCCACAGATGTCATTCAGTACAGGAGAACCTTTGCTTGAATCTGCTTAATATCAACTTTAACCTAGCACAATGAATACAAGAACTGGAAAATAAATGAAGCTGCCAGTCCCTGTTTGCCAAAAAATGTTGTAAATTCCTTCAAGTGGTGTACACAATGTTTTAGATGTGTAACTCCCACCTCGTATCTACTGATTTCAGACTCGGTACATTTGTATCTTGTACTCACCTTTTTACCAATTATTCAGGTCACTGGCACAAAGTTCACCAGTAGGTTAATGGAACTATATTACAAATGCCACAGATACAGTAAATACCCATTCAGCAACTACCACTGTCCAGCCTTAAAAGGCTTGACAAAGTGACCAGTATAAAAGGTTAACTGTAAAAATAAAATCCAGGGGAAACCTTGTCTTGAGCACTGCAATTTTTTTTCTGGATACAGATCAGAATTTTACACTGTGCAACACAGAAATCACATCCTTGCCTCTTTTTCTGAGGTGCAGAACTAACACAGTTCTACCAAATTGAGAGAACACCATTAGAGGATGAGAAATGTCAGTGGCTACAGCAAACCCAGTTAAGAGCTGTGCTGGTTTGAATTTCCTATTCCTAATTTGAAATTCATTTAGTGCTTCAACCACTCTTTGAAATCTAGTACATTATTTTAGACCCATAGTGAAATTCTATGTTGCTAGGCATCCTTTGAAACGTAATACTTCATCCTAGTAAAGTAACATACTATAGTTACTGTTTAAATGCCAAGTTTGAAATTCACCACCACTCCTTTTCTCTATCAACAGATTCCATGCATATGATGAGCAGTCTAGGGAAAAGACAGGAAGAGATTAAAGCATCGGCTGTCATGGGAATTAATAACAGGTCCTGCTTCTGTTTTCAAGGCTTAGATTCAAAGCTAATTTCTCAGGCAGAAGACCAAACTAATTTTTAATTAATTTCTTTTATTTGGCTTTCATGGTTTTGTTTAGGAATTTTAATTCTGTATTTGTCTTAAATTTATTCCTTTAAGGATCTAAGGCTGAAAGCAGCAATAAATGGTGGTGGATTAAGGAAGCTCTGGGTTGGTGAAAGAGCCCATCATATTTGTAGTTTTCTGTATCTTACTTATTGGACTTATTTCAACTGGTGATTGTCACTACCCCAGAACGTCAGACTGCTGTAGTATAATACAGAAATGAAGATAAATTTGAAACAGAGGAGAATGTGGGTATAATCTATCACATCCAAATATCAACTCAGCAAACTACAGAACTGTGACAGACTCCATAGATGTACCTTGGACAGCCAGTAAGATCAAAATAATGCATTTGCTTTGAAGCCTGGCATCCTCCTCTCTCATCAAGCTTTTACTCTCATCTAACATTTAGCTATGTATCTGCTCTTCAAGTTAAGAAATCATACATGATCCAGCTTTCTTTTTATCAGTAAAACTGCAGCAAACCACATGCAAGCAATGTGAAATACAGCTTTATTTTATCACTGTCACTCCAGCTCTTTATTGCATCTGTACGAAGTGGTGAAATATTTTATCTTACTGCTTTGAAACCAAGAAAAGTAGACCTGAAACACATACCAGCCCCCAGGCTTCTTTATATCACAATTTAAAACCAGCAAATGCTGTTTTATAAAGCTCTCTGCTTTATAAATCCATCATGAAATGATGGGCTTAAAGAAACTTTTACAAACATGATTTATTTCACACAGTTTCTTGCACCTTCTTCTGAAATATTTCATAATGACAATTCTAAGAAATGGAATCTTGTGCTGCACAGATCACTGGCCTGATACTGTGTTCCTATGCTTCCAACTTTAATAGCATGCAGTTTATGAGACTTTAGCAAAGGGTAATCACTTTGTACAGAAAGGTAGTTTCTCTTCCTTGAAGACTTATGCTGTTGAAATAGCAGGAGTTAGAGAGCTTAAATTTGAAGGAAACAAAGAAAAAATACCTATTTAAAAAAAAACAAAAACAAAACCAAAAAACCATCACCACCACCAAACACAAAAACAGAAACCACAGACATGCAAGGTACACAAAAATGCACAGACAGATTTTGTCAAAGCTCATATTGATCCTTGGTTGGAGTAACCTATGTAATTCACTCTTACATATAGTATTTACAAAGTAATACAACCACATCCTCTTACCAAAATCTTTTTTAATATACATGGAAGATTAGTTTTAGACTACTAAAATATTTTTGCCAAACTGTATAAGCACACTTCAACTCCACGCCCACTCCAAGCCTATTGTTGAAATAATTCCACTTATCTCAGCACAAATCCTCCAGGTGCTTCCTTTTCAACACTTACACTGAACACTCTATACTGGAAGACTCACAAAAAGCTTTTCATGCCTGACTACAAAAGCTAAAACACAACAGGAGTAAGCAGAAACAAAAAAACCATGGTCCTTTACAGAAAGCTACCAAACATTGAGAATCGAGTAGTAACCACAATTCTTGCATTCCTAATATTTAAGATTCCCTTCTAAATTGCAAAAGTCAAACTATACCATAACTTGAACAGTGGACTTCTGCAATTCTGTGGAGTCCTAATACTTGCATGAGATTCTGCAATTTGTTTACCAAAACACAGATTAAATCAGGCCTTCATCAATCACTCATCATGTGCTTGGACACCTGACTCAATATGATGCTGAAGCCCTTCCCACGAAGAGCCAAGTGTTAGATACTTGTTACGTGACACGTTTCTGTTCTTGCTTTCAAATGTTTTCTTACACAAACATTTGAAATACATACAAAAACACATGGTTATGTCAGCACGAACATTAGAAATGCATCCAGTTCTCTATTTATAGAGAGAAACCAGACTGACAGAAGATTTATGAACTAGCTAGCATGAAGAACATCAACATTTGGTATTTCACCAGATGGACATCTAGTTAGAATGTCTGCAGCTGTACAACATTAGAATTAGGAAAGAAGCAGTGTTTGGTCTGGTCAGTGCTTGGAGGTATGATCTTTACCAACACTTTAGCCTGCAGAAAGAAGTATTATTGATTTATTTTATTTAATATTCCTCCTCCTGAGGAATAACCCCGCTGGAGTTAAAAGTGTGTCATACTATCACCTTTCCATTTTACAAGACAGAATAGCCTTTTGTGAATTTGTAACTCATTGGTCAGCAAGACCATTAAGTTGTGTTACAATGAAAACATGCTGCTGATGCAAGTTTTACCTCTCAACCTAGAACAAAGCAGCGAACTACTGTGTTGTTACTATGTCCAGCCTACAAATAGCTGCATGCTAGGAAGAAACAGTTCATCCATCTCATTCTAGGCTGTATGATCTATGTACCCTGCTGAACCCAATTTACCAGAGAGGCAGTGTTTCTACTTCTATCTGCATTAACTTTTTTTGAAAAAATCGGTATTTCATTTGCTACTCATATTTAAGGACTTGCTACTGTTTGGCTCAGCTTGCAGGAGGAACTTCTCCATGGTTTTCTCTAATATGCCATCTTGCTGCAGCAGTAGAAAGATACATCTATGTTACCCTCTATAAAGCATTCTGAATTTTTTAGGAATGAACATGAACACATTCAGTTTATGACTATTTCCACTACTACATTATCCAACAGAAAATTTTGTTTTTATTGATGAATGCCTCGAGGAACATTCTCAAGGCCAGTTATAAGCCCCACCATGTGGGAGAGAAAAAAGCAGGTCTGACAAATTACCATGTCAGAAGAGATAAAGCGGCTTACGCCTACAGTAGTCTGCTGACTGATGTTAACACTGGATGGAACCCAGCATGGATTAGCCTCAGTTCCCATTAAGTGACTGTTCCTGTGCTGGCAGAAATGTAAACAATAGCTGATCTCTAACACATTAGTTTTGCATCAAAAGATGAAAACACCAAATAAAAGAAAAAATGTCAAAAAAACTATTTGAAAGTGCAACATAAGCTTTAGGGGTCAACCTACCCAGAGCTGCAAGTCTGTAACTCGAGTTACATACCTTGGAATGGCCAGCCAATAAAATAGTTCTGGTGCAAAATTAACTGTTTCAGTATAAGGATGTGGATTTTTTTCTTCTGTTTTATTTTTAAAGGTGACTCTTTTCAACCCTGGCATTAGCTCAGACAAAATGACTATACCTGCACTACAGTTAAGGAAGTGATAGTGTGTTTGGAAAAACATTAAGAGACTTCAAAAGATTAAAAAAATGTAAATTCCATACAGTACTCACTTTTCTCTTCTGGTTTTCTCTAACTTGTCTTTCAAAACCATGATCTCCTTCTTGAGGGCAAGCTGCTGGCTCTCTGCATCCCGCAGTTCTTTCTTCAGACTTTTTATTTCATTAGCATGCAACATTTCACGTTTAGATAGTTCCTCTTCATAGAAAACACTTTTCTTTTCCAGGTCTGCCTTTAATTTAGTGATCTCTTGCTGATGTTCTATACTGCTTACCCCAGGTGAGCGACCAACCTGTTTTTGCTAAAATAAACAGCCCCAAATTACCACTCAAGAATGTTGAAAATTATGCTTAATAACAACTCAATATTCATAAGCCTACATTTAGAAAATATTCCATTAGAGACTTGAGTTAAACACATCTATGTCAATTTTTTTCAAGATTTGTTAGAACATAACTTTGAAAGGTACTCTATTGTTTTGTTACTTAAATGCAGTAATAGTTTTCAAGCCATTCAAAATTTGATCACTTTAAACATCTCTGGTCACATTCTGACCCCCTACATGCAGTCAGAAAGTGACCACAGAATTAGAAGACACTTAAGGGTTCCACTCACACAGCTGACAGCAGCAACTTCAAGTGACTTTTCAGGACTGCAGAATAAGGACTATGATATACAGTTTATATACTCTGAAGGACAAATAATCTGTGGAAAAGCTATACTAAGACAAGAAGAGGTTTAACTGAAGGCTAAAATCTAGCTACAGAAATACTATATGGATTATATCAGTCAGGAGGGAAACCTGACCTATTTTACTTAAACTGACCATTTACTACATCATAGTGGATTAACAGGAAAAACAAGCTTTAAACAATAAGAGTAATTACTTCACTTTTCGCAGCTGCATAGCTCTCTTAGTGAGGTCTTCTGGCATTTCAATAGTCTTTACACACTGCTTCAGGATACATACACATTTGCACCAAATGCTGCACTCACTAAACTCAATGTCCTGCCATAACATAGAGGAGGAGCAAGATCAGGTTCAAAATGAGATAGTGGCATGACATGCACTGAAATCCAAGTATGGAAATAACTTTTTAATGTAAACATATGGACAACTTCGTTTGGAATTTCTTCTATTTTTTAAAATATGTAATTAAACGTAGTCTAAGGAAAGGAAAATTACTTCATAAAAACACTGTATTTTGAGAAAGTGCAGGTAACTGGAAAATGTACTTCCTTATGGTGACTGTGTCTCACCTTTAAGAGGATTGAAGATATTTTGTTAATTATACCTCCATTCTTACCATGAGATATTAAATACCTCTCAGTCACCCTAAATTGGACATGGCTTTGGGTAATTATCATTTGCTGATGTATGAACAGGCTTTAAGAGCTAAATGTCATTGCAGAACATTCCGATGAGCTGAATTTCTACCATGACAAACTCTATGAGAAAGCTGGGCCTTGCTGTTGGTGTCAGCAAAAAACTGCAAAGCCCCCTAAATGTATGAGCCAGAGATGTGCCGCTACTGAATTGTTTTCTCTAACTCATCAAAACAACCATCTGTTTTGATCTAAGAGTAAAGTCCTGCCTTTAGGAGGATGCAGAATGGTAAACTGGAGAAAGAAGATACCAACCTAACAGAAGACAGCTGGCAGAAAGAAAGATTTAAAAAAAAAAAAAAAAAAAGAAGAAGACAAGCAAGCAAGCATAGGAATTTTCTTTCCTGCACAGGCTGTTAACTACTGAACTTGCCTGTTACTGCCCAACACACCCAACTGCCTACACATACATGGCAATGGAGCTTAAGCTTTGCAACATCAACTAACAGGTACATAAAATGTTTTAGTGGTATTGTACATTTTTTTACCACAAGGAAAAGATACTATTAAGACAATAAGACAGATGGTGCAGCAGAAGAGAAAGCTGAACTGTATTTAACAGTGGTTTAACTAGAGAGAGATAGTACTAAACAGAGAATATATTTTGGATTGATGTAAGCACAAACTCCACATAGGTGTTTTCATACATGCCCATTTCAAGTGGACAAATGGTGCAACTGAGACATAATTCATCTCCTGGTATATAGACAGTAGCTCTTTAATGTACCCCGGGGTGCATTTTTGCACCCTTTTGGTTGCCAGGGCACACTGGGGACTCATATCGAGCCTGATTTTATTGAAAATCCAGATACATGACATCCACAGGATCTCCTTTGTCCAGACATTTACTGACAACTTTGCAGAACCACAGCAGGTCAGTGTTGCAGGACTTGGTTGGCCAGAGGGCACACTGTCTTCTTCCCAGTAGGCTCTGCTTCATTCAGGAGCTCTCTGACCTTATTCTTTACCACAGACTCTGCAACTTTCCTAAGGAAGTTGCACCCAGTCCTCTTTTTTCCCCAGGATCATCTGGATGAGAGTTACAGTAGCACAGTGGGCCACCTGTAATAACAGGGTGCATATCCTGGCCAGCAGTTTTCTTACTTCTCATTTAAGTTCCTCCAGAACTCCCCCAGCGAGGCCATTGGTCCAGGTGACTTCACATCTGCCTCACCTGCCAGCTCCACTGCTTCCTGCACGTCATCCTCAGGCTGATCCAGCTCATCTGCTGCCAAGAGTGGACTCTTTGTGGCAATCTCCCCTGCTTCAGCAGTAAAGTCTGACACATCAAACACTTGTGGAGAGTTTCTGCCACATCCCTATTAACTAAGAGTTTGCCTTTTTCACCCTGCCAACAAGCAGCCCCCCGAGTTTCCTAAGGTGCTTTCTGCTTTTGCTTCAAAGAACTTCCCACTATCACTCTGAGCACCCTTTGCCAAGTGCTTCCTAAATTCTCTTTATTTAGCCCTCAACATCCTGTTTACCCTTAACCTGCCATCATTAAGGGTCTTTTCGATTCTCCTCATTTGGAGAAATCTTCCTTTCTTCTGTAAATATTGACTTCTGTCTAGGAGAGCTCCCTGAACTTAACTAAGGAGCCATGCAGAGCTTTTACTGAATGGACAATGCAGTATCACAACAACCACATGTGATCCAAAGCGTGCCTACTGAATCGTAAAATACTACTAAGCATGCTACAGTTCCCCTTTCCTCTTCTGACAAACTCACTCTGTTGTTATAAATCAGTGTATCATTTATCTCCCATAAATTCTTCTCACCTCTTAAACTGTCATACAAACTCTTTGCTGGTGGTTATGATTCATGGAAGTAGAAGAAATTCATCCTAATTTTCAGATAACAATCTGAATTCATAGCAGTAGAAACTTTATAAATCCAAATTTCAAGTTGAATGGATCTCCTTATCAAAGGAAGGCCAAATAAAAGAATATTTGCAAAAGAACAACAAATTTTCTGTGCTGTTAATGTTGACAAATGTCCCAGAGAATTCTAATGAAAAGAAAACTCCACTGTTCCTGTAAATTAAGACCAGAATAGGCCTAATCTTGCATTTTGCAGGAGACGTGTAGAATTACCCTACTCAATGGAACATTTGGAAAAGGATTTTACTGTAAATGAACAGCAATCCTCATATGTAAATTAAAAACCTTCTCATTCAATTTTTGAGAGAGTCTAATTTCTTCAGAGCATCGTATAAAATGCTGAATCACAGAATAAAATAACAGTTAACACTCTTGGCTGCCTTAGGTGTCTGCTTGTAAAATCACATACACGTGTGAGCAATCTCATCTGTGTAAATGACCTGTTCATGCTCAGTGCTGGTCTTGTGCAAAAACACCTCAACTTCTGGCTGAGAGGTGGAACAAGCTAAAACTTTTCCTTTACAGTTACATCAGTTGACATCTATTAGGCAGGAAACACAAGGAACAACACAGCAGACCTACACAGAACACCTACACAGAAACCTGCCTAGGTGCAGCAGGTTTATCATCAAATGTTCAGCCATCCTGTGCTAAAAAATAAGCTTTTAACAGGTAAAATTAAACAAAGTACTAATGGAAGCAATTTGGTAAGAAATTGTCGAGTATTAGAAATAATGCATCAGGCAAACGTTCATTTTTCTGGACAATAATGTGATGCGCGCCTGCTTTAATGTTCAGCACCAACTGAAGCGACAAACTGACAAAACCCTTTTGTCCTACATCTGAAAGCAATCAAACAGATCCAAGTCCTAGTTGACTAGTAAGTTTGCAGGTGTTAATATCAAAACAGACTAACCTTTAGCCCTTCTACTTCGCTTTCCAACTGTTTAGAGTACTGTTCACTCCTCTCTCGCAATTTCCTGTCTTTGGATGCCTCAGCAGCTGCAGCTTCAGCTTGGACTTCCAGCTACAAAAGTACATACGTTTTTAATAGATAGGATTCTTTTTTTTTTTCCAAAATTTTTAATATAAGAGAGAAATCTTCATCACTCAACTGCACACTTCAAATTCTTAGAAAACAAAACTGGTACTGTTTGAAACAACAATCAAAAAGTTAAAGATTTACAAATTAGAAAAAAGAAATTACTTTGTCAGAAAACCTTACATGTAACTTATTTCACAGAGTCTAAACAGTCTTCTCACCACTTACTTCTTTTTTAAGTCTCTCTGTTCTGCGTAACTCTTGCCTTAAACTTTCTACTTTTTGCATCACCACTTCCATTTCTTCCTCCTTATCTCGGAGCTGGCGGGCAAGCTTTTGTTTTTGAGAGTGCAAGTCTGTCAGCCGCTCGTTCATCTCTGAGAACTCCTGCATTGCCAATTTCCGCTGGCTGTGTGCATCTTTCAGCTCTTTGGCTTGGGATTTTAATCTGTCACTAGACTCTGCCAGTTCCTACAGTTTAAAAAAAGAATTAAATAATAAACCTAGAAAGCTGCAAGGCCACTTCTGTCTCTGGATGCACATCTAACACCTTCTCCAGAGTGAACAGAAACCATATATTAATTTCTTTTCATGAATGCATCTATGATACAGATTGTATGTCTCTATAAATAAGGGAAGAGGCCAGGTTTTACACTACTAAAGTTAGTAAAAGTGCATAAACGTAAACCAAGTAGGAATTTACTCCATTATAACAGGTTAAACACAATGGTTTTCAAGTACTTGCATTATAACAAAAATATCTTGTCTTCTTAGTGTAAAAAATTTCATTAGCATAGATTTTCAAGAACTACTTAAATAAATAAAAAGAATCTCAACTGCTAAATGATTAAAAAATACTTTTTGCATTGAGTGGAAAAGTCTGCTCTATGAAAATTTTCACTCTAGAAGCTTTTGAAAACTGACCTGAAATGGTGAGCATGATTACCATACACTGTACCTTAGTATCAAATATTACAGAAAGTTTCAGGCAACAAAATGCTGTAGTGAGTAACAGCAATATATGACAATTATCCTTTTAAAAGAACCTACATGAAGTAATACTGCTAGTACTGTGATAACTCCACAGCACAACACTTCCACAAAACTTGCTGTGCCCTGGACTTCTGCTACTACACTACCAATGAGGGACCACAACAGTTTAATAGTTTAATGATGTGCAGCCAAATCGGAGCAGAACAAAGATGTAAGGAAAAGTAAATTTGAGGATGAAAAGAAGATCAACAGGAAGAATTAGTATCTGGCACTGTTGACATCTATATAAATCTAAAAACATTTCTAAGGTTGTTAAAAAGAGCTCCTAATGACTTCAAATTGTTTTAGAAGAGAGATGGTATTTCTTGGACAAGCTGGCAGCTTTCAAGATTTTAAGAGCTTTAAGGGTCAAAAGAAACAGTGTTAAACACAGCTGGCACATCAACATTGAGTGTGGACTCTAAAATACTGGGCCAATATAATCATGATGAGAAACAGGTTAATGTATTTCACACCTGATTACAGGTTGATCTAATCATGAATACAAAAAAGAGCCATGAAAGACAGTATGTTATAAATCAGAAAATGAGGAACTGGGGAGACAGAGGAGAAGAAATAAAATCCAGTATTCTTTAATTGTAGCTATTTCAAATTACTTTTCAATCTTCATATTTGGGCAATTTTTCACATCTCCCTTCTGGAAACACTTCTGTGACACAGCCTCAATACCATATTCTTCACATTTTTTCCCCAACTAACATCTCACCCATACTTCAGATTAAATTAGTTGTCTGGAATAGTTCTTCTTTACTCTGTCTTCTAACCCCTATCATTATCACCTTAATCTGAAGCTATAAAACCTGTTTTGCAGCCACCATGTAATCTGGATCATGGAGTTGTTCACTGTCTGGAAGCAATCACCTAGGACCACCCAGCAGTCATACATACAACATGTTAAATAATGTCCTTGTCTTAAAGAAAAAAAAAAAAAAAGGGCAGGCAGAAAGAAAAGTAGGTCATGCTACACATTTGTTATTTGCTCATTAGTTTTACACTTGGAAGTTATTTCAAGCAAAATGAACAAAAATAAAACAGACTTCAGTGTTTAGAAGAGTTGCTGACAAAATGCTTTTACCTTATTAAGATCTTCCCTCTCTTGCTTTAGTGTTCTGACTTGTTTCTCAAAAGCCTTTATTTGTCTGGAAGCATCATCCAACTCCCGCCTTGCAGTGCTGGCCTCCTCAAGTTGCTGTTCTAGCTGACCAGATTCTAGAAAAAGCAGCAGAATTCTAAATATTCTAAGGGAAAAAAATCATAATTCTAGAATAGCATAGTCTAGCTGTTTGAAGTCCCTTCAATACTTTCTCTTGTTTCCATTTAATCAAAATTTAATGCAGTTCTTATCTGGTTTAGAATAGGGAGCAGGTTGATTCAGCTGCCATTATCTGCTTTGAAGGGAACAGAATGAAATGTTTTGCTTGCTGCAAAACAACACAGAAAATGATAACTTTTATTCTCACATTATAATAATGATGCCTTCTTACTTAATTCTGTAATGTATGTTTTACCATAACTTACACATTTGACTTTTATGCACTGTGTTATAATATATAATGCATCTTTTATTACACTGTAATTATAAACAGTCTCCCTCCTTCCCCGAAGCTCCCCCAGAAAGAAACAGTAAAAGTAATGGGTCACTCAAGAGCTGGCAAGTGTTCTCCTGTCAATACACTTAAAATTAACTTCAGCTGATATTACTTATTTCTAGTGTGAAAACCACTTGTGTTTACGTGATCTGCTTTATTGCTACTATAAATAAAGGAAAACTATTATAGTCAGCTTCTTACCCAACAGTCAGTTACACAATGACAGTATATTTCCATGCCACACCTAAATAATGTCATATAAATGCTATCAAATGCTACAAGAAAAGTGGAAATCCATAAAATATGACAACTGAAAATTTCTAGCAAAGGTGTTTTTTTACCTCCTAGTCCTTCACTTAAAGCAAGATATATATGAAGGTAAGTTAATTCCAAATTCCGTGAAATGACTGGACATTTAGCATTTTATTTCAGTTGTGGCAGGTCTTCAGACCATTTGAATTTACCAAAAGAACAGGAACCCATCTATACTCTTAATAAGAGCCTTTAACTATATTTTCATAAATGTAACCCTAAGAGAATGGTTCTTGGAAAAATCAAATATAAAAATACATACATTTTTAAGAAGGTTAATTTCTGAAACACAAGAATTTTATAAGCAAATTAATACCCTTAGCTTACACCCATAAAAATGTTCACTATTGTTTTAATTCACTCTTGTTTAAAAATTTAAAAGAATGCACTTAAATAAGAGATGTAGCTCAAAGCCAAAAATTATTAACTGCCTCTCTTATGTAGTCTACTCTGAAGTCACCAGTGAAAAGAAAGTTTATATATGGCTCTGCTGAGCCAAGATAAATCTCTCTTCTGTGCATGAACTACTTTGTTCCACAGCTCTGTTTTCTTCTTCCATTGCTGCCCTTTACATATTTGGCAATATTAAAGATTCCTCAAAGTTTTCTCCTATGCAACCTAGCGAACAAAAATTATAACTCTGACCTCTAAAATTGAAAGCATATGCTAGTTTGTCATTTCCTGGAAAACTCGATAGACAAGAAAAATGTATTTTTCTAAGCCCCCTCCAGTGACACTCCTGAAGACACAATTTCAAGTTCATTTTTATTACCTTTTTAAGCAGGTGTTTACTACTACAGCTTCAGAAGAGGCAGCAAAGCAGGTTAAAGAATACAACCAAAAGCCGGTTGTGACATATGCGTAGTAAGTGGTAATTTTCCATCTAATCACTCTAATCACCCTACTTGTAACTAGCATTTTAGATAATATATGCAAACACTCACTGCAGTATGCTATCACATTTAGTTGCCCTAGCGATGAGCCCAAAGCACAATGTTCACCTCTGCACCTGAACTGAACCTTCCTAAAGTTCATCAGATCTAGTGCTGAAAAATTAGATCTTTTAAATGCTATTCAGAAAATCTGGAACTAGCTCCCCTATGTTTGGAAGCACTCAGACATGGCCATCATTTGGTTTGTTTCTGTATTCTGTCATTAATTTAGTTTTAAAATCTATCTCAAAACCCCCATAAAATCAAGTAAAATAGAACATTCTCTTTTCCCTGTTTTATCAAATTGCCTTGTAATAGTTACAGCACACGGCACAAATGGATGTTTTCTAACAAATGCCTGTGTTGTCTGGATCGGACGAACACTCAAATGTATACAGGGAAAGTTCTGTGGTGACTGGGGATAGATTGGACAACTCTACACCTTCCTCATTTGATCACATTATTCACTTCCAACCCCAAATACCAAAAGCACACATTGTATTGAGGAATAAATATGCAATTATATGCTTTGAAGTAGAAAATTACTTTAGAGAAAACCTCAATATAAACCACCTTCACCAGACATTGACTTCTTTTCAATTTGAAGAGGGATAGGAGCTCTGTTGGGGAACGTTCCAGATTGTTGCAGAGCAGGGGTTTCCGATGTTGTCGTTTTCCTCATTACAGCAGCAAGTGCAGAGACACTTGGCTGGAGACAAATTTCACTAACAAAACTTTGCCCTGACATAGTGCCAACATGGCGTCACTCAAACCAGAGTGATCCTCCCTGAGCTAGTTAAGCCATGCTCACATCCAAAAATAATGCTTATGGTACAATACGAAACTGCTGCATCATGCCAGAGCAGCTGTCCAACTGTGTATCCATAACAGGCTTTTTTCAGACTACACAATTTTAACAGGACATAATCTATGTGCTGCAGTCTGCAGTTCATATATAGCGTGTTTCTGTCCCATAACGCAGCTGCAGAGTCTAAACACATCAACTAAAATGTCTGGAAGTTAAGCTCAAGTTATTCTTTCTGTGGGTGTCACTGCTGGCATTCCAGACACTTTCAGGAACTGAATGAAGTCTTTTCACAAACACAATCCAGAACAAATCTTTTTTGTAGTTTCCTCCAGCCTTTCTCACTGTTCTGTTTTCCCTTGCCTCAGGTAAGACATGGACATACAATAGAGATCTATCTACTGCTACTTGTGTCTGATTTTTCCTCACACAAAATGTAGACATTTTCCTATTTGGATTGACATGATTAATTGGATTTTTTCCCCTGTTTCTGTGGTTCCAGACCTGATACCTAACAGTCTCTTGTTGTTGATTTTCCTACAGTAAAAAACATCTTGCTATACTTCCTTTATTTCTTTTTTGAAGATGTCTCTGCTCTCAAGAACCTATTTTAAAGAAAGTGTTAGGGAGCAGGATACCATGAGTCCTATGTTATGAATCACTCTGAGAAAAAATTCTTTTTAACTTAATTCAGAGCATTACATCAAGAATACTGAATACTAGTACTAGTAGTTAGCCTTTAAAGTACACTAAAAAGATACTAGCTAAACAGACAACAAATTGTTTCACTAACAGCTATATACAATATGGTGGTGCAATATAAGCTCTCCCTCTGAAAGTTCTTAAAACATGAATTGCCAGTTTTTGGGAGGGTAAGGCTGGAAAAAGAATGATCTCTCGCTAAATGTCTCAAGTAGCCTCTATAAATAAACACAGGACACTGGCCTAAGTAGATCTTTGGTTTTCAACTAGCTTGGGAGTTCTGAAAAAAGGTAGTCCAACATTAATTACAGAATTGAATCTTTTTATCTACACAGATTTAAGAAAAACACTTTTCAAGCTTAAAGTACTGTGATGCTTGATAGCCAAAATTTTAGTTTTCAGAAAATCTTCACGAATTCCCAGAAGCAAAGGAAATAAATGTTCAGTTTTGTAAGGAATGACACCTCACTGACAGCAGAGCTGAGAGGTGGTTCTTCTCCCTGTCATCTCTCTTTCCTCTTATGCTTCTATTGCCTACCTTGCACTGATTAATTTGATCATAAGTTGATCAAATTCCATCTAGATAGCATTTTCCTTGTTTAATTGAGTGAATTAAAGCCATGAGAGTCCAGGACAGGCACAGATTGAGAAGGGGTCACACAGCTGTGAGTAGGACCCATTCTGGTGGCAGTTTTGTTTGGATGGGTTCTGGTGCTACTGGAAGTGCAGTCTCATAGCCCAGTGTCCTCTCTCATGGAAAACATCCTTCACTGCTCCCTGCCACTTGGAAAACTCAGTATCACTGTAGTTTCATGCATACAGCCCACCTTCCAGATAACCCACACTTTTCTAAATGTACTGTTTCAAGAAAATACTCACAAAATCCCACCCTCAGTGTAAACTAGCTCTTACTTCACATTCAGTTACAATGCACTAAGCAACTGCACACTGTAATTCTGTGAATTTGAAGAAAATATCATCAAAACTGTGACCACATCTCATAAATCTGGACCTTTCAGGGAAAATTCAACAGAAAATGAGATAATGAGAAATATCAATTAATGCTTGAATCATAACGGAGCCGGAGAGAGACTTTTTACAAGTGCATGAAGTGACAGAACAAGGTGTAATGGCTTCAAATTGAAAGAGGGAAGATTTAAATTAGACATTAGGAAGGAATTCTTCACTATGAGGGTGGTGTGGCACTTGCATAGCTTGCCCACAGAAGTTGTGGATGTCCTGGAAGTCTCCAAGGCCAGGGTGGATGGGGTTTTGAGCAATCTAGTGTAGCAGAAGGTGTCCCTGCCCATGGCAGGAGGACTGGAACGAGATGGCCTTTAAGGCCCCTTCCAACCTAAACCATTCTATGATTCCATCAACCATTTTCAGGCCTACTAAAACTGACAGGTCAAGTGTTCACCCTTATGTTTATTCACTGTCAAAAATAACCAAACAAGTGTTCCATCTGCTCTGGTACCACACATTGCAGGAGGAAGGTGTAAAAAAACAAAAAGAAAAAGTACTACAGAGACCGGTCAGATTCTCAGGTAGACTCTGATTTACATCCATGTAAATTAGCAACACCAAAGTTTAAAAGTAGTGGAACTTTTGCACTAATAATAATAGCAGAAGTCATCGAAATCTTCCTACTCCCTTGCAACTGGAACTAATGAATATCAAGCTGAATTTGTAGAAAATGTTGAGCTACCAAGGAAGAGTGAAGAGTAAAATGAAAAGTAAGAATAGACTGGAAAACTATTTTAGAAAGCAAAATAAAACTAGCATTACATTAGGAAAAAAAAAAAACTTGCCAAAATGCTGTTTTAAGTTACAGTTTTTACATTAATATTTATAACATACCTGTTACCTGTTTCTTCAACTTTTCAATTTCTTCTTTCAAACTTTTAATTTCTAAATCTTTGCTTGCTGTTATTGGGCCATCCACTGTTGAATATTGCAGAGCCTGGACTGTCTGAGTGGACTCTAGAAGAAAGATGGAAGAGAGAGGGACAAATTACACATCTGACATCTGAGGAGGTCAAGATATTACTGATAAATTAAGACATGCCAAAAAAACCCTGCACTGAGGATTCCACAATTTATAACTTCCAACTATTAAGTGACAATTTTTCAGCGATTGTCAGCTGGACAAAAAAAGTTCTTATAAGTTTTAAGAATGAAATGCCATAGTAACCAAAGCACGATGAGAACAAAGTTAGAATGTCGTAAGAAGTTGCATACATGGCATATTTCAGGCATGAAGAGTAACAGAAGCTTAATTTGTCAACAAAAATAATGATGACAATTCTTTTCTGCTAGAAAGCATTCCAGGAGGTATACTTATTTTTTGCTACAGTATAAACAGCCATGCTGTTTACGTTGCAACATAAAGCTGCAAGTAGAAAAAAATTGGATTTTTTTTTTTAATGACTATACCTTGCAGTTTTCTACTAAGTTCAAGCTTTTCCTGCTCTAGACGTCTTATTCTCCTCTCGTAAGCTTCTGTTGCTAAACTATCCTCCAAAGTTCTTTGAATGCTGGCATCAAGATCCATGGAGGGTGGTCCAGCTGTCAGTCTTAGACAGCTGCGGTCCGAAAGCACACTGGGGAAAAAAAACAAATAGTACTGGACTTTACAACAGGCTGTGTTTAAAATAATGCTATAAAGCTATCAACCAGTAAACAGGTTTTTAAATTCGTTAATTACTATGCCCTTTATTATATCATCAAAAAAAACCTTGTAAGTATGTGCTCATTAAAAACTGAACTCATTTTTACCTAGCATGCCTCATGCCCTCAATGTATTTTTTGTTCCATAACAGGGAATAAACTCCTGACTAAAAATAATCCTTATGGAGAGACTGTGTTAGCCACACAGAAAAAAGCAATAACCTAAACAGTAAGATTACAATAATGGTTCATTTCAAAATAGTAAATGTAGTATCCCAAATTCTTTAAAGACAACAATCACAACAAATGGTGCGAAATTATCCCATGACAACTAGGGCATGGACATGTCAGAAATGCTGTGGCTACTCATGCACACATGCTACTACTTATGCAAATAACTCTTTGGAAGTCTAGGACATTCTAGGACATAGTCACATTCACAGTAGAAACACAGGCCTGATTTTTCAGTGGTTGTAAACATTCTTTCTTTATTTATTTCCATAAATGAACAAGAAGCATACAAAGACTTCCCTTTTAGTGTTAATTTAGCAATGGAAATTAACATAATAAATACCACATTAATACCAAATATCAATAAAAGTAATTTTTTTAAAATTTCCGTTCAAACTTACGAAAGTGTCAAAAGACTGGAAATAAACCTGTTTTTCACATCAACAATAATAAACTAAGTTTTATCTGCATCCACACATCAAGTCTTAAGTTTGTCATACACAGTTAACTTCACACATTGTGTGGTAACCACCTTTCTCAACAAAATTCCCTTGAAAAGAGGTGCTGACCTTTACATTCCTGTAAATTCTACCTGCAGAGAGCTCATTCTTCTGGACAGACAGCAACGTAGATCATGGCCTAGTAATTTCCTCAATAAACCACATTCTTTGCTGTCTCCTTGCAGTTGGCTTCAGATACAGAAACTCAAGATATTGTGTAACTAACCAAGAGACAATATCTGAACTCTTAACTTACCAGCTACTTGTATATGTGAAACCCACAAATGGTAAATGATGGCCAGAAAATGCAGTGTGCGATGGTGGAGGCATTGTTTCCTAGAAAAATAACAGGACAGTTGAGTAAGTAGTATCCACTGGACTTAAAGAGATTTTCAAGTTTAACCATAAGTGAAGTCTTAGTGGTAATATCATATTAACTATATTCACTGTCTTCCTTATCTACAGTCAAAATATGAAACATGATCAACTAAAAATATTTCTAATAGCATTTAAGATATTAAATAGACAAGGCTGGCATCAAAATGCTTTTCTAATTAAATAGGTTATTGTTGGAGGAAAGCAGATTACATATATTAAATACCAATTTATTCTTTCTTTTTTCCCAAGAAGCTCTTAGTACAAGGAGTAACACATTTTATTCCCTCCTATACTCCTCTCTGCTATTCAGTCAACACAGCTTCCTGCCTGTGGAATTACCAACACTAGTTCTGAGTGGGCTGTCTCTGTTTGGAGAGAACAACAGTCAGGCATTTACTAGAAAGACTCAGTACAACGGGGTATTCTAGTCTAATTAGTGCTTTGACCATTTCTTCATTTGTTGCTCCTTTTCCTGCCAAAGAACTACAAACCAAGACAAATCTTTGAATTTCTCCTCAGGCTAAAATAACCCTGTCATTATTTTACTTGAACCATTATAAAGTTTTAATATTTTTAAATATTCTGTTAAAAGCTTCCTGTTTAACCCTAAGATGCAAGGTTTATGCTGCTACACTAGAGATGGCCTTAACAAGCATCAAAAGAAATTCCCTATGATTACTCACACTGAAAGTATTAAAAGATTCTAAATTGCAAAAAAAAGTACATAACCTTTTTTTTTTAAACCCAAACAAAAAACAAGAAAGGGACCAGTTGTAGATTTTTCAATGCAAAACCCATCAGGAAAGGACAAGGAATAAGACTTTAGTCAGATGAAATCCAAAATTACCTTTCCAGTGCTGGCGTCAACTACATTACATCACAACCTTGCTCTTTTAGCTGACAAAAATCTTCACATTATAAGAGGGTTCCCAAAACAAAAAACAAACTAGTGATATGGCTAGATTGTGCAAGTACATTAAGTCTACACTGTTAAGCATTTTGGAAAATAAGGACAAGACCAAATTACAAAGCATTAACTTTCCACTAATTCCTAATAAAAATATCAATTACTACAGATGGTGGTTAAAAAAAGTAAGATTTTACTTCTCTTTTATAATTTGTTTTCACCTTTCATAGATTCAAGTGTCAAAGCTGTCTTTACAGGTAACTTTAAAAATACCAGATGCATAATTGTTTGAGATTTTTAACAGTGCCCATAACAGTTTTCAGTTACCACACCAGGAACTATGTTGCTTCTAAAACACTGTATCTGTTGATAACATCATAAGATTCTGTAAAAGAATTCGTTTCTTTGACAGAGATCATGGTATGTATCTCCTGCTACTTGTGGGAATTTAACTGTATAAGCATGCTGACAAAATTATAAATGAATTTAAGTTTACCACCCTTCTCAGTAAGGTTACCAATCCAAACAGTTAAAAGCTGAAATCCAGCACAACTGAGGCTGCCTGAACAATGCAGTTTAGCCCTTGGTGCTTATGCGTACTTTAAACATATTTTTTGAATTTCATTATTACGTATATAATTTTTCCATGGGACAACAGTCTCACTTAAAGTTCAGGAAGAACAATACAAATCATGGCTTTTCAACACTGTCTTTTATCTTCAGCACTGGGCATTCCTGATTTGCTCTATGCAACTCAAATCTTGCCAAGAATTAAAAAAAAAAAGTCTCATGGGCTTATCTCTGGTGCTGACTTCTATAACAGTAATGCAAGTATGTGAAACTTCCTCAAAGGATATATATGAAATATGGAGGAGAAAATACCTCCAAGTTATATATAAGGAATTTGAGGGAAAGCAATATGAAATACAATGCCCACCAGTCAAAGCAAAAATCTAAAATATTCTCAGTCATGCAATGCCTTAGGCTAAGTTTTTTCAGTGGTTCTGAGATACTAGGTGTGAAAAGAAATGGTAAGAACATAACATCCTTATATTAAAACAGAACAAAACCTTCAGATGTTTCAAATTAGGAAACTGAAAATGAAGCTCAAGAAACAGGCATTCATCTCTAACAGTTCAGTGGCATTGCTTTTCACTCCCAAATGTCTAATGCAAATTAAGAATTGGACTCAGTTTTCTCGGCTGAGAGTTCAGTAACTCAGCAGAGGAAGATTCTTCACCTGCAGTTCCCTGCTTCTTCACAATGGTAAGGTATTTCCCCAGCACAGGCACATTTTGAGTCCCTCAGCTGGGATACTGGGCTCTCAAAAGGAAGAGCAGTGGACTGGACAACACTAAAATGTGTGGACAGCCCCCAAAAGGTATTTTAGATTCATAAACAAAGACGTGCTATATACAGCATCCACTCCAGCCACTCAATCCTCATAGCTGTTCCTGGACAAATAATATGCAAATAATATGCAAAGAGATATCTGAAGACTGTATAAGAAAGTTTTAAGACAAAAATACTTCAGTTGTGAAGGGAGATGGGTAATATCAAATGCAGGTGAGAAAAAAATGAGGAAAAAAAAAAAGAAAAAATGCAAGTCATCCTATGCAGTTACACTGTTTTGCTTAATTTGCCTACAGGAAAGGGTTCTAGGATATAATCACAGATTGTAGAATATGTTACGTTGGAAAAGACCTTCAAGATCATTGTGTCCAACCATTAACCCAGCACTTCCAGGTCCATGTCTTTTAAATACCTCCAGGGATAGCTGACTCCACCACTTGCCTGGGCAACCCTTTTGGAAAAGAAATTTTTCCCAATATCCAATCTAAACCTCCCCTGGTGCAACTTGAGGCTTGTCCTGTGGCTTCTTAGAGGCTGACATCTTAGAAGAAGAGGCTGACATCCACAAAGTATTTTAGTTAAAGTGCTTTCCATGTTTTAATGTGCAATTGGAGGAAAGAGAATGCAAATAATGATCATCCTATCATATCAATATCAATTCATGTTGCCTATCTCTTATCTGCAGGCCCAGGAAACAGTTCAGAAAATAAAAGCAAAACCAGTGAAAATGCTTCACCTCACATGTAAACACCAGGTTTCTGCATCTTTCAACACACACATACACAACACAAAAGATATTTCCAAGGAGAGAACACTGATTTCTCTGATGGTAAGACCTTTATGATATGTCAAAGCTCCTTTTCAAAAGCACAGAAACAATAAGAACTATTAAAAACCAGTAGTTGCAGAGCTTTTTCAGCAAAGGTAAAAACAATTCCTTGTTCCTTAAGAAATGGCCACAATATTTCTCCTAAATTTCCCAAAACTCAAGGTAGAAAAAAAAAGCTGGAAAAATTTGAATGGAAACAAACTGAGTGGAATCTAACAGCAATATGAGCAAATAAGAGTACAGCACTACTATAAAATGCAAATTTAGTATAAGTCTTAACAATGCTCTGCTAGAAATACTGTTTCTTGCAGACTATCTACATGTAAATATATTATTCTGTATAAGGCATGGCCACTAAGAACTTGTTCATTAAAGACATGTAAAGTTGCAATGCATTTACAAAACTGAATTTCTCCTTACATGAGTATGTTTGGAGGATCAGCCTCCAAACTATGAAAGTATTCCCCCCACAGTTCTTCAAAGAAGCACTTAATTGTTATTTATGCAGAACACAGTGAACACACTGAAAGAAAATGCATTTACACATATTATGTTACAAAGTATACTATAAAAGCTGATTCATCAAAATGTTAATTCCATACTTACAGAATTTTTTAAGCAATCATCATCCACATCAAAGTTTGATGTATCAGTAGGGCTGCTGACTTCTGGGATGTAAGGTGCCTCACAGTTTCTAATGTTGTCCCAATCAATCCCAGCAAAAAATGGATGGTTCTTAAAGTCTTCTATACCATTTTGTCCAAGTCGATGCTCTCTGCTACAAATGAGCCTTCGGATGAGGTCCTTTGCACTTTCAGAGACATCTGTCACTTGAGCAGGAAACTGAAACCTCTCCTTAAAGATCAAAACAATAGAAAATAGTTTATTACCAAGAAAAAGTTGGAAAAATTACCCTTCTTAGTGCAAATCATTATGTAGAAAAAGAAATGTGTAAATGCTCCAGTTCTGAAATATATGCAGTAAGGTTTCAAAGAAAAGTCTCCTGCTAGGAATAGAAACTACTGATATTTCTTTTTGTCTCCTGGTTTTTCTTCTTTATTTAAATTTCTCTTACACTGTTGAATTCTAAAGCTTCCTCCATGTGGAAGAACATTTAGGAATCTTCTGCATAAGCCAACCAATGCATTCACCAGAAGAAAGTAACACAACAGGACTGATGCAACGTAGCCAAGACTTACTCCAGAGAATGAATTAACAGCCATGTTTCCCAACCCAGATTTTTAGTTTTGAACTGCTTTATCCCAAACCAAAGCCATCTGCAAACCATAACCATAAACTTACTGCATGGAAACATATTTTTTGTTCTACATTTATGCACATTAACATAATTAGTACATAAAAATTTATTTTTAAAAAAGTCCTCAAATTACCCCATTACTTATTTAAAATTAGCTTAGAGACAGACAGAAAGTGCACTAACTTTGTGGTTCATTATTTTCCCATAGGTCTCCACCAAGGACTCAGCATAAAAGGGCGTTTCTCCATAAAGCATTTCATACATGCAAACGCCCAGGGACCACCAGTCACATTCGGGCCCATACTTCCCTTTTCCATCTTCCATGGCCTGCAAGATTTCTGGAGAGATGTAGTCTGGTGTTCCAACTGCCACTGAAGATTGGACCTGTAGAAGTTACATTTTTTAGGACTAAAATCAACTTTTCCATTGTTATAGACACTGTTGTTTGTGGCACTGTGCCTGTATATATAAATCTAGCCCAGTGTTCTGGTTATAAGAAAAAAAACTAAACACAAAGAAAGGCTTCTAAATTCATAGAAAAATACTTAAGCATCTGAGGCACTACATTAATAGACATCCCAATAATATACATTTGCTAAACTATTTCCAATATTTAAAAACAGAGAAAGTACAAAACTGTCAATTCTTAGGCTTACAGCCAGTAAGCAATTATAGATTAGATAGCCACATCTATTAACTCAAATACTTTGTAACCCTCTGGGACATGATTAACATACTGGAATTACATTCTAGTCACAGTTACTATATACTGTGCAAATTTAAATGTACTAGTAGAACATCGTCATATTTCAGTACCTCATCCTGCTCATCCTAAAGCTCAGAGCCTAAAACATCGAGATTTATAGTTCCCAAACACCTACTCAGTATTGACAGCACAGCTTCTCTTTATTTATTCATGAGTTGACTATATGCATCTAAAAAGCTTTTAATATATTGCAAATCCATGCAGCGTGCAGTCCTATTTTCAACCAAGATTAGTTATATGCCAATACCATTTACAGTTCCATTTCATTTGACATAAGGCACCTTTCCCTTTATTAGCATGCATTTTAGCAGCTAACAAAGGACTGAAGAAAAGGTATTTAGGAAGGCATCATTCTTTCTAATTTACCGTTCCATCTTCCATCAGTTTCAGACAAGAACCAAAATCTGCTAATCGAATATGTCCATTCATATCCATCAAGATGTTGTCTGGTTTAATATCCCTGCAATTAAAACCAATTTCAGAATTAGTACAAAAATGTATTGCATAAGACATAGTCCAAACATTAACTCTGCAACACTCTTATCGTGCAAAACCAGCGATGAGTCAGTAGACAGAACACAGTCACTCAGCATATGGTGAAATTTGCACCAGGGACACTTTATGACAGGGGCTGTAGATCAATCAAATAATATAATGCTTGTTAATTTTTATAAAAATTGTAAATTTTTATAAAAATTATAAGTTTTTATAAATTAAAATTGAGAGGTAAATTCATCTAATCTCTCACAGGTAGACAGGGGAATCTTACTTGCTCTGAACTTCTGTATGTAAGACTTTTAAATCATGACAGGCTTAAGCTCTGCCAGGGGAGGTTTAGGTTGGATATTAGAAAGAAGTTCTTTACAGAGAGAGTGATCAGGCATTGGAATGGCCTGCCCAGAGAGGTGGTGGATTCACCGTCCCTGGAGGTTTTTAAGATGAGGTTGGATGTGGCACTGAGTGCCATGATCTAGTAATCACAGTGGGGTTGGATCAAGGGCTGGACTTGATGATCTCGGAGGTCTCTTCCAACCCAGTTAATTCTATGATTCTATGATCTGAAGAATTTTGGTTATGTGCTCCCAAGTGGAAGATGTACACTTACACTGGAGCTGGAAAACAACTTCTAGATTTTACAATAGAACATAGGCCAATCAACCTCTGAAATAATTAACACGTTTTTAAATTTACTGTCTTTCATCAGCATTCTTCTCCCATGTACATCTCAGTTCACTAAGTAGGTCTGTCATACTTCTGCTAAAACAATCAAAAAAGTCATTGTACAAGCTACTGCATCTCTGCTTGGCCGAACTCTGCAGCTGTCTCATTCAGGTCATGATACAGATGGTAATATCCTTCAAACCAGGTAACATAATAACTACTCCTTATTTTGAAAATTTGACCTTTATTTGGCTTCATGTTTTATCTAAGTATACTGAAATATAGGTGAAGTGTATGCTCCCAGTAGGCACCTGACTAGGATGAAAGCATCTATGCTCTCTTAGTTACCAGAGGGTCATTCATCATTCAACTTGTATACTAGTTTCAAACACTGAAATTTCTTTTCAGTAAAGTACAGTTATTAGAAATATCCACTAAGCTATATTTAAAAAAATATGAAATTATTAGATTCTTATTCTATCCTTAGCTACAATATTCAAAAGGTAAGTTATGACTGTAGGAATAAAGCACTATGAATACCTTCCTAATGAACATTTGTAAGATACAAAACCAAATTTCCTAAAATAAACAAAAAACAAGTGAAGTCCTGACTTTGCTTCATTCCCCTAACAACTTATAAATGAATGTCACAATTGCTTTGAAGACAAATCTCAAAATATTCACAAGTTAAGATGTTCACATTGCATGTAAGAGCAAGGTTTTGTTGTTTGGGTTTTGGTTTTTTGTTTTGTTTTGGGTTTTTCTCCAGATAAAAACTGCGTTATAAACAATGTTTAATGGTAATTTACAAAGGCAAAAGAATTAGTACCACACCCTGAATAACATTATAGAAGCAACGTCGTGAAGATGTTGTACTGTTACACACTCAGTGACAATTAATATGGAGACCGTATGTTGTTAGAAAGAAAACCAAAGACAAGCAGACAGCAAAACAAACAAGTTTCAGGCATCTTTAAAATATGCAGAAACATTTGCAAAGGAAAAAGCAGACACTACTTAAGAAATTATACTTTCCCATCTCTCAACTGAGCATAAAGAAGAATTTTTACAGGGCAAATCAGAAAAATTAACCAAGTCATTCTCTTAAGAACATTTTTCCACTTGATTTTTGCTAACATTGAATAGGCCAAAGAACTGCAACCTCTAGATTGAGATAGTCTTGTTTATTTTGTATTCACCCACCGAAAACATTCCTTGAACATGTTTCTAAATAAAAACAAACACATGCTATTGAGACCGCTGGAATTGTAACTTCAGTTTAAAACACTGCAAAAACATGCACCTAAAATCAAGTTCCTCTTAGAAGCTGGACCTAGTTCAAGCTAAACAAAAACATGAGTCACCCCTGAGGCTCCATTTATCCATGTTCTATCTTTTAATATATTCCCAGGAGAAATAATAATAACACTAATAATCATCATCACAACCTCTCCCATTCACTCTCACAAAACAGCAGAAAACATGAAAAATCTCACTGTGTTGTCAACACTGTGCAAAACAACATTGAGTGCACACGGAGGAACAAGGATTTCTTGCAAAGCAACATTTGTAAGGCTCAGTAACAACTTCGTAAGAACAATTTTTACAGTTAAGGAAAAAAAAAAAGAGACCAACTTAATGCACATGAATTCTTTTCAGCTCTTGTAACAGAAGGTAGGGGTTATGAACAACTGTTTTGAATTCAACTGAACTGTGTTAATAAAAGACAGTTTGAAAGACAAGAATTGTTGGCACCTGCAGAGCAGAGTGGGCTATAAGGAAAGGCAAAGAAAATTATGAGCCCCAGAGGAAAACAATAAAGGGGAGTAATTACTGCCAATATAATCGAAGAGTGTAAAGGTGGTGATTATGGGAAAAAAACTCTTAAACCCTCCACCTCTACTAAGCCTGCTGTTGTCAAATTGCCTTAGAATGATGAGTTTTGTTTCAGGTTTTTGTTTTTAATGACATTTGATGACTCTCCTTTAGTGATCAGAACTTTTCTGTCTCCTGTTCCAGAGTACGGTCTTCCCCCTTTCACATTCACTCCACCTTCCCTTGCTTATCCCAGTTTCTTCAGTGTACAGAGTGGCTCCTTTATTTCTACCCCTCCTAGACTCACCTTAAAAGCTGAGATGTCCAATCCTCCACAGCCTATCAAATCCAAATTTCCTCCCCTTTCATATCCTCCTTTCATTCTCAGCTTCTTCATTCCCTAGTCTTGTTTTTCTACATGTACACATTTAACTAATCTTTTTTTTCCCTCCCATCTCAGTTCTCAACACTCACTGTTTCCCCAGATTCCCTTCCCATTCCTACTGATTTCCTATTCCACTAATCCTTACTATCCTCTTTCCTGAATTCAAATTTTTGTCCAATTTGCATAGCAATCTTCTTTGACACCAAAAGGAAGAGAAGTATCAGCGAAAGAGAGACCTCACACTGTCTCTAGTGCCCATTTACCAGCATTTCCCAAAATTGCTTAATTCTTGCAGCCCTGAAACAGTGCAAAGCTACAGCAGAAGAAAACTGAAAAGTATTTAGGGACCAAACTCTGCATATGGTTGTTTGGAACTCATAACTGACACATTGCAGGGAAAATTACAGCCTAGGTGGGGAATAGAGGAATGAAAATACATCAAGGAGGATTCTCTCCCGAATTTCAACAGTGTTTCAATATCCCAGAGCAGAAGACTTTCCCACTGGGTTTGTAACAACTAATTTATTAACTTGAAATCTACAGAGGAAAAGCAATGCATGTTTCCTCATCTTGTTCCTGGAAAGACATGACACTGCTTTGGGCAAATACTAAGAATGGAAAATTCAAGACCAAGTACCTAAAAATCTCACAAAAGTAATGAGCAAATAATGAAAAGTTATATGGCTTAGTAAATAGCCCACTGGGCTGAATCTCCATAGATAAGAGTTACTACGGTGATTGTGGGCAAACCATTTAAACATCACTCAACAAGAACACTGGTGCTCAGTCAAGCTTCTAACATCATCTGGCTAGAAGGCTGTGGAGCCTGAATAACTCTAACAACTCTGTAATTAGTTCACTGTAATAAAAGGAAAAGGTCTGCTCACTTGAAAGATGAAATAATAATTCACTTTCAAGAATTATAAGCATTTGAAAGGTATTTTATGAACTAGATTTATAGTAAGAATAAGTATTGAATTGGGGCAACTGCTCTGACACCACTGTGCCCTCTGGAGACCCTGAGTTCGATCAAGTCCCGGACACTTCAGCCCTACTCTGAGAGCAGTTTTTGTGGGAAGTGGAATGTGCAAGGGGTGCAAGTTGACAGAGGCGGACCTGGCACAAATCAAGTTCTTCATATGTGCTCCACAGTGAAGTAGGGGAACATAGGTAGTCAGCATATCCAAAGAAATTAAAATCTTCCATATGTCAACCTTTTTGTAGCACTGCCACCTGAGGAAGTGAACTGAGCAAAGACTGATGTTCTGCCTTGTTGTTTTTTTTTCCTGAATGAGTAATTCACCAGAGCCAAAGGAACTAGAAGTTTGAATCAAATAAACTTTTTTAAAAACACATATGTCCATTTAAACTATGACTCCAACACAGTGTACAGGAGTGACTTCTACTTTTCTGAGCTCTGTTGGCCTTGACTTTATGAGAGAATCAGCACTGCACAACTGCTTTGCTGCTGTTCTCCTGGAGAATGCAACAGGAAAGAACAGTGTAAAATACCGAATACTTCACTTGCACAGAAAATGAGCGTGAAAGCTTAATGAAAAAAGAGAAAAATCTTTAATGATTCCTTTCTCATAATGCTTCTTAGTTTAATTTGGGGAGCCTGTACTTCAGATTGGCATGTTTACCCAGATGACTTCACTCACTTCTCTTTAAAACCGTTTACTTTCTTAAGCTGTAATTAAAACCCAAGCATTTTACATACTAACTGTGTTAATATAAACAACACTCTGAAATAGGACTATGGCAGATACCTGGATTATTGCCATTTATTTTGATTTCTCTGTTAATGAGCCAGAGTAGAATTTCATTTGTTCAGTAAGACCCAAGAAAAAGTATTCCCTCTGAGACATGCTAAATCCATAGCACATTCCAGCTGTAAAATAAACTAAAGAAGAATTTTTAATACATGTGAATGTATTTTTTTTTTCCCCTGGATTAATTTCTGAAACTAAATGGAACTTACAGAATGGTGAGGTTTTGCACATTGAAATTTTGGACTAGAAAATTCCTTTAAGTTCCTTACAACTTGAATTATCTGATCATCTTATGGTTTCAAAGCATATGGGTTCCTGAGGTTCACCTGTGTCATTCTTTGAATCACTGGATCAATGTTATTCTGTTATTCACAAGACCACGTGAAGATCCTCAGGCCTACAGAACAGGCAGCAGCCAATTCTAGAGGAATCGTAAGTTGTTTCAAGGGCAGCCTGATGGAGGGGGGACCAGACAAACAGAAGGGAAGGTGCATCAAAAATAGAGGGACAACTGTAACAGAGTGATGGAGCAGCAGTTCTGTCAGACACTACACAAGCCTGTGCCAACGGATCAACCCACAGGCACCCAGTTTCTAAGTTTATGTGATAAAAACCCTACTGGCACTAAAGGGATCCCTCTTCTTGGTAACCATACAGTTATGATGCAGAATTTGCTCACTTTAGCTATTCACCTGTATTGTTGGTTTGTTCTTGGTTTTTTTTTGTTTTGGCTTGGTTTTTGTTTGTTTGTTTTGTTTTTTGGGTTTTTTTGTGGTTTTTTTGGTGCTGGTTTGTTTTTTTTTTCAAAACACAAATGATCAGACAGAAATGGAAGAAAAAGTGAGTCCTCTGAAGACCAACAAAGGGTGGCCAGAAGGTGCAAGGGGGCACCTCTCAAACTACCCAACATGTCTTTGGAGTAAACATTTCAGATGCTGAGGGACTGTCCTTGTGTACACAGCTGAGCTCTTTAAAAAACACAGCAAAAATTACAATAAAGGGACTTATGCCATTCTAAATTCAACAACTGCAATGTCAGCTGAGTCTGAAGAAAGAAATGGACCTGTCTGAAATCAAAGGAGCAATCTGATAGATGAGCTACCAGTTTATTTTAGCCCATGAGATAAGAAAGGGATCATTTGGAGAACAAATTTTTATTTCTAATGTCAATATTAGAAGAGCATGAAAATTAATTTTCTTATACATGCCCCAAGACATGCTATCCCTGAATAGTAAAGAGCAAACTGAACAGCTTACATTAACATGAAATCTTCACATGAACATTATTTTTTAATGCTACCAATGCAAATTCAAGCACCACCATTTGAAAAAAATAAATTAGTTTCAGGTGTAACTGCTGCTAGAGAGAAACTGATCCAGACAACTTATTACTAATTGAAGATCTCACAGCACATTATTTTCTCACTGTAAATGCAACAGCATTCCCCAAAAGTATAAATCCAAAGGTTAAAGGCAGACATCAATGACTATAATTATTCACTCTTACAAGAAGAAATGTTGCCCTTTGCCAAATTACCTACTCTAAAAAAAAACATAACCAGGACCTTACTGTGAGAATGCCTGGACTTTTTATCCAAAATTCCTTCAGAACACAGGATTATCCTAAGTCAGGACAGGAGTTTGGCAAACTCTTTATTTCACTCCCTTCTGTTGTTTCAGGCAGACTTTTCTTCCACACTCCTCTTTTTTTCTCACACAGAAACGCTACATCCGTGATAAAAAACTAAGACATTTGGTTCTGGCAGCACTCCAATGAAATGAGAAAATCTGGTGCCTGTGAAGTTTTTATTAAGGTAATCAGTGATGCCCTAGTGACAGCCTGTTTCAGATACCCAGAGTGACAACTGATGAACTTCCATCAAGAATGCCCATCAAATGATGCTTTTTTTTTCATTCACAGTCAAACATACAGACATTGATGTCCAGCAGGTTATTTCTATTTTCCATTACAGTGGACTGGCTAATATCAAAGTCAACGTTGCCATATTCTGCCAACTCGGGTTTATCTGAATTCTAATGAGCAAAACTAGAAATACTCTCCATCTGGCAGAAAGACCAATGTGCACTGAGCCAAATTAGATTTGGACAGTCGGCAGTTATTCTTTAGTAATCCCAATAAGATAGGCTGCACAAGATAGCAGCATGAGAAAACTGGAATATGTTGTACCTCATTAACCGTGTCTCTTATCAAGACTCTACTGCGCCTCCTCCTAAACAGACACTCCTCCACTTTTGGATGAAATCCAAAAAGTGCATATTTCGATTGAAACCAAAATGATTTAAATAACTTTGATCACAGCCTTATTATTTACATAGCACCCGAACAGTTGCAGCATGTTTGTATACTAAACAAAACCTGCTTCATATAAAGCTGACAAACTAAAGCTCCACAACTGAAAAAGATGTAGTAGTCTTGCATGTAGCCTTGAAGGCAATAGCAACAGCCAAAGATTGAATACTTTAGAATTTAATTCTGAATAAGCAAAGCAACTACATGGAAAAATAAATGCTATAAACAACCTTACTTTATAATTATTTTTCTTAAACAGTATTTTCATACTGTAAAACTCCCTTTTCTTCCCTTTAACTCTTGATAATAAATCACTATGCATGTGTTGTTCCAGTACACCCAGTAATTCACCTCTATTAAAAGAATCTCTTACTCTCAGCAGCAGGAGATTTGTCTAAATCTCATTACATTTGGTGGACAGACTCTCATCAATTACTAAGAAATGTCAATCAAACCAAGACAATAAAGGTTTTACATATGATATAGTCATTATTTATTAATGTGGACAATTTTATATTTATACTGTTATACATCCTAACCAAATTTTTATCTTAGTACTATCACAAAACCAAATCAATAAAAAATTCAAGGTTCCATGTACTAGATGCAGGACATGTGCGACACCACATACCAAATCAGGTATTGAATCCAAACCTACTTAGCTTCAGATTGCACGTTCTGCCAAAGCATACCTTTCTTTTAATCCCTAGTCCAGAATGAGAGAAATTATTTCTATTTTCATTAAAAATAAGGTAACTACAGTCCTCCGTTATTACAAAGAATTTGCAACATAGACTTGAAGGATATAATGTAAAAAAAAGACTAAGGTAAATCCCCATCCACATTGAGTGCGGGTAACACAGTCAGTAACGAATTTAAATACCAATGGAAGATACTCAGATGAGACATTAGAAAACACTTTCATAATAATGACAGTAGGACACTGGAACAAATTGCTTCAGGAAACTTCACCGTTTCCATCACTTTTTTTTTTTCAAACCAGTTAAGACAAACATCTGTCAAGACTGGTTTAGCTACAGTTTGATCTTGCCTTGCAGCAGAAGAAAAGTATTAGCTGACCTCTCCAAGTCCTCTCCCAGTCCTTTTCCCTACAGTCTTTAATTTCTGCCACTCCGACAAGTATTCTGGACACAACGCAGTATTTACCTTACGGTATCCAATGTTCTCTATGAATTTCAAATGCTAATAAAGGAAATAACAACAAACAACAGGGAATGAGTACATCAGCCAACATATATACATCTTGAGTTTGTTCAGGCACTCATATTCATTCCTGAACACTTGAATTGACTGTAGTTACTGGCTTATAAATATATGCCCCAGCACAGCACATTATAATGTCCCAGAATTAATTTACCTTAGAAAAATGTCTCCCTGTGGGCTTTGTGCATATGTATTTGTTTTCAAGTAATGGATTTCTCAAACTCAGTAACAGTTCTAGACCAAGAATAATTATTTTTAAAAGCGGCTTATATCCATTTTTTTTCCTTCTTTTACAAAAATAAGTGAAAGGGGGGATTTGGGAAATTCTTTTGGAAAGTGCTTGGCAGATATATATTCCCTGTAGTTACGGTCCTCATCTAAAATGCTAATCAAGCGACAGAACCAGATATCTATGCAGAAAACCCTCATATCCAGGTTAGGCCCCTCATGCAGTATCTTAAAGAGATGTCAGGGCAAAGTCACCTGTGATGGCTAAGGATTACTTTGATTGCCTTGACAGTTTTACAGACTAAAACCAGGAACACATTGTGTCATTTTACAACCATTGTAAATTTAGTACCTTGCAAGGCTGATTTACAGATGTAATTTTAAACCAATGAAATAAGAATAAAGATTATCAGAAAGACAATTCCTTATAGCAAACCATCATGGATGTAACAAAGTCTGACACCAAGTGCATTCTGAAACTGGTAGAAGTTCAAATAAAAAAGTGGACATTTATTGAAGTTGACTGGTCTGACTACCAAACACTGGAACTCCTAAAAAACAAATGAAAAACAATCCCCCAAATTAACTGGCCTCTTACAGTAAATCAAGAATATAGAAGTTTGTAACTTTCCTCAAGGTTGTCTTGTAGCTGAGGTACTCATATTAGACAAAAAAAACTTGTAAGGAGTCAAATATAAAATTGGGCACACATAAAGTATTGAACATTTGAACATTTAATAATGCATTGATCTTGAACAGAATAGTATGGGTAAGTAAAAATTCATGCATAAAAACATGAGAGCCTGGTACCGTATTTCTTTTTTGAGTAATTTTAATAGTTTCAAATAGCTATTTATGAAGGTCTCTCTGGCTGAAAAATATTTGAGACACAAGCACAAAGATTTTAAAAGATTTGCAAACAAAAGATTGGAGAAACAAAACAGGAATGTTTTTAACTACCTTTTTTTTTCTTTTCAGAAACAAAAATCAATTTGAAAAACAAGTATTTGATTTGAGAAGTCTGAACATCAACATAGGAAATTACAAAAAATTGCTACTAACTGCATGCAATTTGTAAAAAACAAGGAGACCACACTCAGGAAATGAGACAAATATTCTTACATGAAACAAGACAAGTTGTAACATAATTACAGCACAATATGCTAAAGCTCTGGAGGTACAATGCCATTCATTAATCAAAGTCAGTGCCAATTTATGGTTAATTTGAAAGGACTACTCAAAAATCCAACTGGACATGGCACTTGGGAATCTCCTCTCAGTGACCCTCTGAGCAGGAGGGTTGGACTAGTTGATCTCAAGAGGTCTCTTTCAACCTCAACCATCCTGTGATTCTGAAATTATGACTGAAACTGCCTTTTCAATCTTATTTCAATAATAACATTCTGGTTATATTGTATCAAAGCTCCTCAAATCTAATTCTGAAATGCAGTAACAGCAAGATGCTCCTGGTTCAGTTGCAGCAGCATACCTGCTTCTGACTTCTTGTGGCTCGAGACAGAATGTGTCTTTAGCCTTAGCATCGATAACATGCCTATTTTTGCACTGGGAATTACAGTTCATAAAACAAAACTTGGCAAAGTCCAACTCTCTCTCAACTCTACGAGTATATGACAGGTAAACCCACAAAACTGTCTTCATTATACCTTGCCATGCTCAACAGCAGTCACGCTCAACAAAATTTGTTAAAATTAAAAATTTCCTTTTCCTGCTCCAAAGCGTGACTAACAGCAAACCCCTATTTATCCCCAAATGCTCAGCAATCAAGGCTAGTCCTTGATACTGTTTACACTGCTAAGATAATCAGTGCTGGCAAGACTGGCCTCAAGCCATCAGATACTACTCCATGAGCAGCCACCCACACCACTGCTCCATCACACAGGTTTTCACTGTGTAAGAAGTCCTGGCTTTTTGAGGAGACTCAACCTCCTCACAAGAATGGCTTCAGCATTGTGCACTCGTATGTGTGCACAAAGACTTCAGTCAGCCAGCGGCAAAACAAGATTTATAGGAAGACTTCTAGGTGGCAAAATTTATATGGAATTTGCTGAAGATGCAAACTAGGCACTATCCTGGCCTGCACTACTTACCTGAACCTCATATTCCAGTGCATGGATTACTTTTCTCACTGTGCTTTCATTAGCTAAATGGTTTTGTAAATTTGAAGTAACTATATGTATGTTTTATTATTATTGTGAAAGAATATTTTCAGGAATACACATTCCCTAGAACTGAGCACTTCAATATATGCAAACGAAAAGCATTTACATGAGGACTGCTTGCTTACAGATGGTTCTTCAGAACCCAAGTCCTTGCAGGCAGAAGGATTCAAAATAAGTGTTTAAATTATATCCCTATGTGATTAACAACGGTGCCTACACTGAAATTACAGTAACCTGAAATGCAGGAGCCTCTGGGAAAGTGGATTGCTCAGGGAGTGGATTGCTCACCTAGCAAGCAGCCTACACCAGAGGGGCCCTGTAGTAAATAACACAGTTAAAAACAGGCCGTGAACCAGAAGTTGTGCAATGGTAGGTTATGTTCTCTTTGTAAAGGAAGAGTTGGTCATCTTTAATTTACACAGCATTTAGAAAACAAAACAAAAAACCTGAGTTCATGTCTCTGTCTCCATCTGGTGCTCTTCTACTTTTCTAATAAGCTACAAATACACACAGCAGAGGACCTGGCTGAGGGCACTCACTATTTTTGCCTCCCTAACCTGCCCAGCTGTCACAATGCTTTTTTTGGATCTGATCATTCTGCTTATAGTTTCACATTCCTCAACAGAAACTCCACACCAACAACATTTATCAGAGAAAATGGCCATTTGAGTCAACACTGGAGAGAATAATGGCCTTCAAGTTCAAGCCCAAAGCTGCTTGAATACTGAGAAATGACATTAAGTACATGACAAACAAATAACTTATCACAGAAGTGCATTCAAATATTTTGAACACAGTTCCATCTTTCTTTTTTGAGGAAGTCTATTAGATAATACTTTAAAATACTTACTAAAAACCAAACTAATTTAAGCTGACGGTGGTAGAAACAAGCTGCATTGACCAGCCAACTTTAAATATTAGGTTTATTCACTTGAGGTTTCAATGTAGCTAGAATGGAATATCAAGCAACTTGCTTGAACTCTGAACTTCAGCTGACAGAGCTGTTTCTGGGTTGTTGAACTGTACTTTTGTATCATTCTGTACATTTGTATCATTTGTTCTTCCTCCAAAAGTTAGCAATAAAAAAATATTATCAAGACAATTAAAACCCCCCATCAATAAAATGACAGTATATTTGCCATGTCAACTTCATTGGAATTCCATTTTGGCTTTTAAGAACTTAAGTAAACAGATTAGGAACTCCACAAGCACTACTACCCTGCAGCATATTCTAAAGATTAAAAAATTAAAGTCTGCTAAGTAAGGCTAATTCATGTCAAAGCTTTTAGATTTCTAATAGTATCATGAGTTACTGGCGGGTAAGGGAGTAGAAAGAGTAAGCTCCTTAAGAATGTTATGTCCATCTGTGAGTGCCATCTGTCAAAGAAATCCTGAAAGAGGAGGCTAACAAGGAATCCAGAATATGCCCAGCTGTTGCACTGTAAATTACTACCTATGCTAGAAGACCTAAACACATATTTCCAGGCAGATAAATGTTTTCTTTCCTTTTGGTTCTCATTTTAGACATGCAGTCTCTGCTCTGTGCATTTCAGTACAACCACATACAGTCTCTGAAACAGCTGATAGCACTGAGTAATTCTGAGAAAATCAGACAACATAAACTGAGGACTTGAACTAGTTTTGATAACCACAGTCAAAAAACCATTATACATATTCATTTTTTTAAAATCCAGTGATGATACTAAGAAAGCAATTCACAGAATAATGTTCACTCAGAAGCCATTTGGACAACTTAAAAAGTTTTTAATATATATTCTTATATATGTCTCTGTATGTGTATCTGTATAGGACACACCTACGCGTTTTTTAATTATCAAGGGTATTTATAAGTGATCTTAAGCAAGCTACTAGTTGCAAATCACTAGAAAATTCCTAGGACTGATAAAGAATCAAACTGACCTGCTGGGTCCATACTGGGTTGCATCCCACAGCAACTCTTCCCTAGTCTTTTTCTATCTTCCTCCGGGAATAAACACACAGATATAAATACACCAAGAATTATGGGAGGTGAGGGAAAGGGAGGTCTGTACAGAAATGAGTTCTGAGATCACTTGATGCTTTTCATTTTTCCAAAGGAATGATATACAGTCTTAATATGAGGTTGATCTTATCCCTTCCATTTATTTGATCAGCAATAAAAAACTATGAAAAATATATTAAAGAGAGAGGGGGAAACACATAGAAGAACACAGAACATACTTTGAAGACATGTAAAATATTCAGGATTAGGGAGCACATTACAAAAATTTAAATGAATTGTTTGTTGTTCCTGAGTTATGTGGGAAACAGAACAAAGATAAAATGCAAAGCTGCAAGTAAACCCTGGAGGCTAAAAAAAAAAAAAGTTTACAAGGAGAAGAAAACCAATGCCATCCCAAGAGAACAAATATATACATCAAATACTTGCCATAGCCCTTGCAATATGTGAAGAAGCACTGTTATACCCTGTATGTTTTACTGTTCTTCTCCCAGGCTAGTAGGGCTTTAGATTTCACATAATTTTTGAAAGACTACCCAGCAGAAGAAGAATGTTTCCGAAAACAACACTACTATACAGCCATTTTAATGTGCTGCACAAAACCTTTGCTTTCTTCCTCCTTCACCTAATAAAGGTTTATTCAGTAGTTACACAGATGCTTGTGATTCCTTTTTTTTAATAGAAATCAATGTTGTTAAGAATATCTACCCCCTCCAAAAAAAGGGGGGGGGGGGAGGGGAGAGAAGAGACTATTTAAAAACAACATACAAAAGCATAGCTTTTCCAAATCTGCCTTCCACTTAACTGTGCCCCAAATTAACAGTATATTGGTTAAATGCTAATAGAAAAGAAGATTCCTTCCTAGTGAATAAGTAAAAAGTAGAACAGTGGAGAGCAAAGAACCCAGTACTTTTGAAATAATAAAACTAAATTTAAGGATATCTCTTGCTTCCCCTCAGCTTGATCATGTTTTTTTTTTTACTGTACTGCAAATACGGCATTGCATTTATTACCTTTGGGTTGTTTGCAAAAAGAAAAAAAAGTTATCATAAATTAATGAATAACTGCGTTGGAAGAATTCTAATCATTAAGTTGTCAAATACAGCAGAAGACACTGCCATTGAATGCAAGAAATGCAAAGTGACTGTTTTTAGGCACAGAGAAAAAGAGAGTAAGAGCATCTACATAAGTACATAAGGGAAGGAAGAAAAAATGTATTTCACTGGAAATTGATATTATTCCATGTTGTTATTCATTCCATGTCAACCACCAACCTGACTGATGTTGATACAGGCTGAATCAAAGCCTTGCTGGAAGCAGCAAGGAAAAGAGTGAGTGCCTTCAGGAGTGTACAAGTGCAAGGCTGTGCACTGAAAAAAAAGAAGCAACAGGACTGTATCATCTCCTGCATGACATTCCACAGGCAGGTGAGAAATCACACCATGACCCTCTCACGAAATTCTCAACCATGTCCTCCACAGGGAGGACAGCACCCAGGGTGGAAGAGACCACCAGTGGAAGGAGCTGAAAGAAGGACATAAATGGCTCTAAATCCATGAGGAAAACAGAATTGAAGAAACATAAAAGTTCTCCTACCTCTCTCCTGATGTGATTTTTTTCTTTACTATATCACTCAGGAATCCCCATAAAATTTTTAAAGGGTGAAAGGCCAACATTATGCCTAGCTGCTCACCTTCAGAGTCCTGACAGGGACTGCTGAAAGCCAGCCCTAATGCCAGGCACATCAACTGCACCCAAGAAAACAGCCTTCCACAAACCTGAACACAAGGGAAGCTGGGAATGAATCACTTCAGTTGGAAGCCCTACCCTGACTGGTAAAAGAAGATACATTTTACATTATTTAGCATTAGCTTTTTTGTTGTGTTGAGCTAATTCAACGTGAAATTGTACAGGTTTGTTTCTGACCATATCAAGGGGGACTGCAAGGTGGGTTAGGAAATTCCCCAGAAGTCTCCTGTGTCCATCTGAAAGACAGTTTTCCTACTTCTTAAAAGATTTTCTTTATTTTCCTATTTTGAGATAGTAGGGTGCTTTCCTTTTTGACACTAATATTGCATTCAAAGTAACAGATTTCTGGCCTATGTAATGAGGGTTTGATTTTTATTTTAACTCCTTTGACTCGGGGGTTCTTCTACCCTGTCTGCTTTTTCAGACTGAGAAAATTTGGGTGAGAATTCTGTAAGAGACTGAGGCTGTGATTCTTCATCTGACCATGGGGTACCAAGCAAGATTTGAAACAGTCTGGGGACTTCTTCTCCTCAGAAAGACCGGCGCCTTGACCCTTCTTTGCTGCAGAGCATAAACATCTATGGAAGCAGAATGGAAAGGACAGAAAACTGGGAAAAGCAGGATGTGAGCCATGTGAGGATGTGCTTCAATTTCGCAGCCTTCCTACTGAAAAGCAGCACCCTGTGCAGACAGCTCAAAGCGGTTAAGAGTCAGCTTGTACTCAAGCAAGAGTCAAGTTTGCTGAAGCCCTCAGGTGAACCAGAAGCCTGCATCTCAGAGAAAACTAGAGAAAGTGATTCCAGTTTTGTCATATTTAGATCCTATCATGGAATACAACGACAGAATTCACACTGAGAAGTTACAATGAGAAAACATATAGTAGGAATCTATGCACTTCATAGCACTGCTATAGCACTATCTTTTTATTAGAGATTACAGATATGACTGATTTCATATGCCTTAAATTACAAGTGCTGTATTAAAGATATATTCAAAAGAAGAACTGCAGCTACTGAGTGAAAGCTGGGGCTGAATTCACAATTTTAAGAGAATAGAGAATATTATCTTAGAACAAACAGTTATTTAGGAATATTCAAATGGACAACACACACCACTCCCCACACCCTCAGAAGTCATTCATCTCTTCCTCCCCTTTTCGCTTCCCTCACTCCCCTCCTTATTTTCTGTCTAGTCTTCTCTTCCATTTAAATTGCTGGTCACTTGGAGGATCAAAGTTGCTATTTTCAGTCACTTAACCTACATTTAATCTCATTGTTGCTTGCCTGTGTAAGTACAATTCATAGGCTCCTGTGCACCTAATGGCCATGGAGGAGTCTGACAGTAAGTCTTTGTCTATCTGTAACGTTACAGGACATGCATTTCAGAACTCCCATAACAAGCAGTTTTAGCCAGTTTTGACACTAATTTTTACAGAGTTGATGGATATTTGAACTTATGTGGCTTGATGAATGCATGTATTGATCACTGCTGTCTGGCTGAGACTCAGCATTGCTTTCCTCTCTTTGGAAACCAAATTTTTTAAAGCAGGGAACAGCAATTCAGAACTTGAACTAGCAAGCAGACCTATTGCATCTATAAATGATTTATTAACACGTTACAATAAGCAGAGTTAATATTTGGAGTATGTTACAGCTGATCTGCTTCAGGAAAAGTCCGAATAAAAACACAAAGTAAAAGTTTTACTCAATTTTACTGCAAAGTGTGGAACCAAAGATCATTCCTAATTAGTGCCTGTGCCTCAGCTCCAATCAGGAGTGCCTTTTCTGAACTCACCACCAGCCAAATGGCTTTCAGCAGGGTGTTTATTTTAAAAAATTTATTTTTAAAAATTGATATTTTTTTACAGTTCTTGACATTATCAACTCCATTACCAAAGTATGACGAGAAAACAGTGCTTACGTAAGCAAAGTTACCCACATGCCTAACACGATTCTTTTTACAGATTCGAAGATAGATGCCTATTCTGTCTTGAAACATCAGAAAGCAATGGGAGCTGTTGAAATACTGAATTTTTAGTATTCAACTTGAGATGATTTTTTTCTAAATAGATCATAGAATCATAGAATACCAGGTTGGAAAGCACCACAAGGATCATCTGGTCCAATCTTTCTTGGCAAAAACACAGTCTAGACAAGACGTTCTAACACCCTGTCGAGCTGTTGGACAACTCAATACTGGTTCCTTCAATAAACAAAAACATTCCTTAAAATGTCTGTGTATATTTTCTTCTTTTTTTTTTCTTTTTTTTTTTCCCTCATGGATCTGGAACTGAGGAGTATACAAACCATAACAGTGGTAAAGTATTGCCTGCCTTATAGTTCTTTAACAAAACAATTACAAACCCAGAACTGAGATGTGAATGCCATAAATGTTCACTGAAATAAAATCATGGTTCAAAAATGTCTATTAGAAAAGAGTTTTACTAAAAAGCCTCTGCCACTCTGCTGAAAACTGCATCTACTGAGGGTAAATTCAACTCAGACATTGAATGGACATGAAACCTTCCATGGCACCAGTTGAATCAGCTGGCCTGAAAGACCAGACCGGGTAAGTAATTCAGCTGTCTGCTTCAAGATAATACTTTTTATAAGTCACGTGTATCTTACTAGATAAATTCTGATCATTTTCTGGCCTTTTCAACTGACACTTCAGTTGTATTAGTATTTTAAAGACCACGACGTAAGACTCTAAAAAATTATAATGATAAAAGATAACCATCAATTATTGACACTTTAATAGTAAGTAATACTAAAAGAAGATCAGTTATTTAGGAGCAACAACAAGCATTAAGCATTTGAATTCTGTTGAAGCTATCCATGTTTTTCCTCTTAGCTAGACCAAATTTTCCAGTTTTGTTTTATGTGTCTGTGGTCACTTTTCAAGACTCTGAGTAAAGCCTCTTGAAGGAACCAACTCTGACCTCCTGAGAAGTAGCACACAGCAGGTAAGGCATTCAGAGTTCTTCTACTTAATATATTATGCAAATATAATTACAAGTCTTGGTAAGATTATTACTGGTGCTATTTGAATGTTGTACAAACTAGTATCACACCATCAGACACTTTCAGCCAAGAATTCTCATCAGCATGAAGCACATATGAAGTTGGAGCCTGTAGTATGAATCCCGCACAAGCATGAGTATCTCAACTATTTCACACACCAGCTGCATTTTTACCTTAAATGTACATTTGCTTTTCAGTAACTGCTGCAATATGCCCAAGCAGACCACTAAGGGAGAATTTCAATCAAAACAGAACCTAAAAACTACATCAGGATTGTGTCAAAATTTCTAACAGGATACCAAAAACTACTTCAATCCTGTTCAAGATAATCTGTTTTCATGTGGCAACAGGAATTTCCTGTTTCAGAAACAATTCTATTACTTCATCACTATTTCTAGAACAGAGGGATTAAAAGATTTTTTTGATGCTGCTAATAATATTCCATACATGTTACATTGCACTGAACTGGTACTTAGGAATTGGAAGGCAATAACAGAGACAAGGCATGTTTGTGAAATGCTTATTGATCTGAATCACACAAGTACAGCCAAAATGTTACACAACACTGTCTAACCCACACGAATCAGTACCTGCAACAGGAAGATACTTATTGTTACAGTGAAAATCTAGATTTTTTTTTTTACATGATATCCTCAAAAATACTTCTGCCTGTTAAAGGTTTCATCTTAGTTTTATCAAGACACACATACAGTTAGTGTAAACTGGAAGGAAGGAAGACAAACACATTGAGACACAGTTTTAGCAGGTAGGAACGTAGACAGATTCTGGCAACACACTCAAAAGATGAGGGAAATCAGCAGTCTGTTTTACATTCATGTAGATACTGGAAAAGTATAGAACTTAATAAAATTAAAGGGACAGAAATTTTTTTTGTGTTGGTATATTCATAGAAAAAAGCAGGAAAACGACAGAACAAGCAGAATGGCATAACAGAACTCCTACTTCCCAAGGGCAACTGCATTGAACAGCTTTTATGTTTGTGTTTCTAATGAACTGGCATAATTCTTGATGACAGGCTTTTTAAAAAATTTATCTTAGACTGTTAAGGTCAAATATAATTTATTAGAAATCAGTTTTCCTTCACTGGAATTAAATCTGTGAGAAAGGATGCAAAGGTCTGGTTTGAAGTCAGATGCTACAGCACACAAATGCTGCATTACTTGTCCATGACATCCTCAGAACTCTGATTTTTCAGTAAGAGACAAGTTAATCCCACTTATAATAGTCAACTGGCAAACAGGATGTTTTCCATTTCAGCATTCTCAACTCTCCTAAGCATTTGACTGTCAAAAGCAACTGTGACATCAGTAATACAGAATCCCAGACAAATATTTTCCAAGAACTATGGTTTTAAAGGTAAGCAAAGACTGACTCCGTGTTTATGAAAACATTGTGACTTGACAATTATTTCTTTTTGGGTACATTGACAAGTGTTGTCAACATAAATCATGTGTATTTTTACTTAATTTCCTACCATTTTTTTGAATTTTACATTCTTAAAAAGGAATACCAGCTTTGTGACACAGGTGAACAGGAAGAGAATGTTATTTGGAGCTACTCGCAGGCAGAAAACATGTACACTATGCTAACACTAAACAACTTACACTTTCTTAAACATCATGTGTAACAATTACCAGGAATACCACATCAGACCAGACAAACATCGGGAGCAAAATCTGATTTCCTTTGTGTGCACAATTCATCAGGATCTGGTAATTTTTGTCACATATTATGGATTGAGACAGAATTCTGTATCAAAATGGTTTTAGATTTTTTTTCACATAAGAAAGAACATCACTGAAAGAACAAATGACAGTACTAGCAAGGGTATTGGTAAGAAACTGGCTAAAAGAGAGATAACAATGCACAGTGGTGAAAGAGGAAATAAAATCAGAGGAAGATCACTTGTGATAATCCTCCGGGATCAGTTTTGAAACTGAAGACTATAATAACAGAAATCAGATTACATTTAACAGTGTAAAATGTAAATACCTTGCTGTTAAGTGTAACAGCAGGAACTTCACGTATACACTAAGAGCTTGTCAACTGTAAATGACAGAAGGAACTGGGTATACCAAATCATTATAGTGTATCTGTACCCTTTCAGTGTGAGGGAACCATGGCTCTTGGTTTCACTGGGAGGACTATTCTAGCAGAAATACTGCAGCTAGAACATGAGCTCTTTCTAAAATGGCATCCGGAAAAATATTTACAATCTTTGTCAGTAAAGTTTCATAATGATGTCTGACAACTTTAAGATTGAACAACTTGAAGAATGACCATACTTAAAACTGGCATGAAACATGACTTCAAAAATTATCATCTGTAAACAAAAACCCTAAAATATTAACTTACACATAAAGAACCTTCAGGCTACCAAATATGTGCCAAAATGTAACTGTAGCTCCAACAGTATGAAACAAACCAAAACCAAGTAGTCATTGCGGTACAGATATTTGTCCTTTGTCATCACTATAGTGTTAGACCCACACATAAATAAAGAAACATTGTATTTTCCAGTTCTTCTTTCTATTTTGCAACACTGTTCCATGATCAAAACCAGTCTTTGAAATACAGCATATGTGGATTTCTTATCTTATTTATTGTTGTTCCAAAATCTACTTGCCTTTTTGGAAGTATTCATAATCTAAGAGTTCTACAACCTTTCAACTGCAGCTTGGCTGTTACTACACCTACAATGTATTCATATGTAAAATTAGCTTTAAATTAGCCTGTATCATCTCTGGCATCTGAAGATGATTGTAAGAATATGCTTTTTTTAGAAGGTCACTCCACTAGAGATTAAAACTGCACTTTCATCCTTCTACATAAGAGTATTTTATAGTTTTTTTTAAAGTAACTCTTGGGAAAGAACAATAGCTCTATTTAATAGAAAGGCCCCTATCATGCTTAATTCATGACAAAAAGATAATAATTTGAAGGAAAGAATTTGAAAACAATACATTCATTATTTTTACAAAACAGAAATTGAGGAAAAGAATAAAAATGTTTCCTAAAGACTTTAATTCCATAAGGCATTCCAAATGTGTTTGGGCAAGTTCAAGCTGTAATATAACCTTTATTCCAGCCAAAAGGCAAGGATACATGCAGAATTAAGCCAGACCAAGTCCAAAGTATTTGTCTACAGTTTTTCTACTGTGTCATGCAGCAAGAGACATATGACACAAATAGTTAGTTCAGTGTGTGTTTTTTGCTTTCGTTGTGGTTAGAAAACAAATCAACCAACCATACTGACACACATGATCTCAGATATAATAAGCACTGTGACACTGGCATAAAGCTCTTCACAGCAACGCACTAAGGAAGGAACTGTAGCCAGAGGCCATGAAGGAAGAAATGCATTTAGTCAAAATGTATCCCAGTATCACCAGTACCTGCAGTAGCTTGGCAGAAAAAACATCCCATTTAAAAATAATCAGAAAAATAAAGAGTACAGTTTGCTCAAACACACTTATTAAGAATAAAGTGTTACTGGAAAAGCCTTTGTATTCAAGTTGCATAAGTAAAACCTTTTTTCTTTTGACAAAAAGCACAAGGCACAATGATTCTTTAAAAAAAAATCAAATACATATTTTTTAAAATATCTCAGAAAGGAACTTAAGGCCCAAATTTTCCGCCTTTAAACTTAAGCAGAACTCTAAAAGAGCTGTACTTGCATAAAAGTAAATTCCTTCCTGTGCTTTCAGTTTCCTATATGAGGAAGACATAACTGCTACTGTTAGATCAGATTTTAGCCCCTTCTCCCTGTTTTTTCTTTCTTCTCCTCTACAGTATTTTCTCTTTGTACCTTTGTAATGTCCTTTTCCAGGACTGCACACCCTGTATCTGATTAAGAATTACTGAGTTACAGTGGCAGTAATATCACTGCTTCCTGCTGCACAAGGAAATGCTAAAGGCTCCCCCCAATAGCTAATAAAGAAAAACTGAACAGCATAAACATCACAGCACCTGAGTCAATAAAGATTCTAATACAACTTTTCAGATAAAGCTCCACAAGGTCTTGCTTCTCTGACCCCAACCATGAAGCCTTCCATAAATGAACCAAGCCTGACCTTACGCAAGCATCTGCTTCGTAAGCAGTATTCTAATTTGCAGCATGTTAAGTGGTCTATTTTTTCTCATTTAAGAAGTCAAAACATAGCAATATTTTGCTGTTCTTAAAAAGGACCATGAGGTAGGCTTTTCTAACAATACAACAACAGCTCTTTTGGAAATGTATGAGGGAAAAGCTTACTGCAGAACAGCTTCAATGTAGACAAGGTTATCTGGAGCAGTACTTCCTTAACTGCACTTTCAGGAATCAGATTCTTGCACTGATAACTTATTATAATAAGATATCTTGCAAGGTTATCTTTATTTACTATGAAAAAAAAGAAGTACTACATTTAGTGGTTGAGGCAACTGCCATTTAATTCAGAAATTCAAATACCAAATTTCTACTTGTCCGATCTGAAAGTTCAGATAGTGAAAACATTTTCACTCCAAATCCACCAAATACTCACTGGTAAGAATGCTTTAGCACAAAATCAGGTAAAAGACAATGGTTTAAAAACCACTTCTTGTAATGTATTCAAGCATCTCAGTGTTATGATTTTATACTAACACTGCAGGAATATCAAACTCTAAAGCCAATTATTGCTTACTTATGCAAGGATAAATCTACACGACACTTCAAGTCAGATAATGATAATGAATTTGTCCTGTGCAGCTTCTAATCTTATCCAATCTAATATTATAAACCCAATTGTATTTCAAATACAAAAAAGGAAGCAAAGGGCACATAATCATAAATAAAATAGAGGCAGTCTAAGGAGGAACTTGAGGAACACATAGGGTATTAATAAATGAAAATTGGAGACACGATGAAAGGAGGTAATTATGAAATAAATACTGTGTTCACAGAGAGATAATGAAATGGAAAATCTGTAGAAGACAAAACACAAGACAGTTAGTTTCCTATAGGAAAAAAAAACAATTATAATTGAGAATAATGAAGACTCCATCACACAATTGCCATCCTCATTTCTGTCTGCATCATTCTGAATTTTAATAAATGATCAAAAATGATGGAAAGCATTAACTACAAACTCTATCCTCATTCACCAAACAAACTATACTAACTATACTCTCAGAACCACAGTCACTGGGGCTAAAAATTCAGAAATAAGGAAGATGTTTTTGTCCTACTTTCCTGATGTTGATTTTGGATACCAAAGAAAGTAGCAGGGAAAAGTATTTCCAGGTCTGAAACAATCAGAAAAGAATGAGTGTAAAATTATAGCTTAACTCACATAAAAACAGCTCGCAAATGGGAATGTTTTGTCCTCAAAAGAAGTTATTCATTTCTGCAAACATCTCAAGCTTCAGAAGACATTGAAAAAGATCTCATGTCAGAGGTGTACGACTGTTCCAATGTGGACTTTTTTCATGCAAACACCAAAGTAGTAAAATGAATTTTTATGCCAGAGAGAAGGAGTTCTTGGCAAATTCCATCACTTTTAGCATCCACTGAGCGTTGCTATGAACATTATTACTGGGAAGAACAGACCACAGTTTTTTCTGTAGAAGACTTTTGGCACTAATAATTTTCCCCTTAAGGGTTAAAAAGGACCCTTTCCAATCAAACTTTATTTCTTGTGCATCTCCCTCACTTTCAATTTTAAAAGGGTTTACATGCTTCTGTTTTATGACAGCCACGAGTTCCTACCTACACAGCATTACATACCATCTGACAGAGTGCTCACATCACCTGCCTTCCAAGCAACCGCACCCAGAAGAAAAATCCACATGAAAAAGAAAAAAGTCTTCATATCTACTTGTCCTCCTTTTCCTATGAGCCTTCTTTCTTATGAAGGTGTCATTGCACTAGTCAAAGGACAGGTAGGGACTCACCAGAAAGAACAGAGGCGTGCGCTCCTTGTCTTGCTGGCCTTCCTCAACTGACAATGATCAAGAATCTCCTTTAGGAGGTCAGTGTCAGACATGGAAGGGGAAGGTTTTATTGCTGATGTTATTACAGCTAATGACATTTTAGATACTCCAACTGTTTCTCATGTCCCTTTTTCTTTAAAATCACTGAGCTGAAGAAATCGCCAGACAGCTCAAATACCACTCAATGCATGTAGGAAAAAAACAGGCACAATGTGATGAACACAGATTTTATTGGAAAGACTGGTTTTAAGCAGCTTCATACTATTCTCCTTCATCAGATGAGAGAATTGATCCAGGTTAGTCAAAAGGTGAAGTTAATTCTCACTTGGACTGGTGTCCTTGTTCAGTCCCCTGCACAGTGCCACAAACCTTTGTTTCAGCAGAGCAAAGGGGATGTTTGGAGCTTGGGTCTTGCGGAGAAAGGAACAATGGGAGAAAAAAAGGCCGCAGGGTACATTTGTGAAAGCACCTCTGCTGGAAGGACTACTAAAGGCTACTGTCACTTAAGGCACTGGATTTAGGATTTCTAAACTCTTTCTGCTTGAGTAACACAGAATATATATATATCTATGGGTGTACACTAGCTCAGTCACCCATTACACAGCTTTCACTTAAATTAACACTCCCAATAGACATTCTAAGAAACCATTTGCCTTCTACATGATGGTACAGCCAGTGTAATCCACCAGCTCTTGGCAATCCAAGCATCTATGGGTCTTTTATTTCAAAATACTTCCAGGTCATCAGAGGGTCCTTTGGAAATCCTACCAACAAACTCTAGTCAAATAGCATTAACCTCCTACAGTCTCTGCTGCAGGTCAGATGCCACCCCGAGGGCACACTATGAGAGCAGCTGCCACCGTTTGTAACATGTGGAGTCACAGGGCAAAATGAAAGCCCAGAGTCCATAAAGATAACCTTTGTACCCAGACCCTCCTCAGTGGAAAAATGAAGTAGAAACACAGCCCAGATTCACAGAGTTCTCCTACCTCTGTCAAGGAATACCTTGTAAGGAAGCACTGGCTTACTGAATACTCATGAAAATAATTTTCTGTCCTGCAGTTTTCCATGTAAAACTAAACCATGCCACATTTCAAAGCAATGCATTTTCAGTAACTATCAAAATAACCTTATGTTATTTTTTACTTATTTTTCTAGCCCTGTTTCCTTGACTCTCAGCATTTTGTAAGCAACATCTTCATGTGTGTATTCAACCTTATGTGTGTTGCAAAGTTTGGTAAACACTTAAAATACGATGTTGCTTTCTTTCAAACCCACAATTACGGCTCACTTTACCAAAGGCCACAGCACTTGGCTCATCCCTGTGCCAATTCAACTCAGACATACCGCGCAATGCAGCTAACTCCCTAGATGGGCCTTCCACCCCCGAATTTTCCACTTAAGTAAATTAATGATCAGGAAAGATGGGATACACCCAGAAGACAGAAAACCACTTATTCAGCAAGACAAAAATGGATACGCTGGCATGGAAACTTATAGTTGAAAGTGAAATGCATCCTACAAAGAATCCCAGATTTCAGCTGCCTGCTAACGACGGTAAATATTTCAGGGATGTCCCTAAGATGATTTCTACTGAGGACAAATAGTACCTTCTTGTCAAAAGCAAAGAGGCTGGCCTGATAGGGGAGAGACAGTTCTCTTATCCCTCTAATGGATTTATTCCCTTATGTTCAATATTTCTCAGAAAGGATGTCACTTCCACAGAGAATTCTGCTGCTCTACATTTTAAGAACTCAAATGTTCCAGTGAAGCTCAGCTTAAAATTCAGAAGCTGATAGAGAATATGGAAAGAAAAAAAACAAATATAAGTTGGCTTAGAATGCTACAATCCTTCCAACTAAAAGACAGCAGCAACTAGAAATTCAGAAACGCACTGATGGAGCTAACTGTAATCTCACATACCTTCTGGAAGTAGGCATGTTTATGCTTTGCATGCCTATCTTTTCACATGCAAAAGGCAACATCTGAAATGTATGTAACCTAAGAGTTTGCCCTGTAGTCTTAACTATCCTCCCATAAACTTAACCAACAAAAATAATAATTAACATAGGTGCCTCATAATCCTTCCAAAATATTTTCTTAGTAAGAAGGTAAGTAAGGATTGGTTTACCATTCAATAGAAAAAGATGACTGTTTAATATGGGTGTGTGCCAATATATGAAAACTATTTTAAATTAATATTTTTGCAGTGGTCTGGAAGACCATGAGCCTAAATGCTGAACGCTCCCTAGCTGCAAATTGGCTCTGCCCTGAATCACTGTGCAACCCCGCATATTAAAAATAGGAGGAGGAAAGAAAGTCAAGATAAAAATTATTTAAGCACATTAACACTTATAATTCTGTACTATTCAAGAAGCTGGAATGCCCCAAATTAAATTTAGGACACAGACAGACTTAGATACACCCTTACTATAGGTCTGCCTCATAAGCCAGCACAAAAGGCAGCAGCACAGACACAGTGCAGAGGTGTGTAAAGCCACCAGTGGCACACTCACTGTGCCTGGCACTAGGAGCTGCTCATGGGGCATCTTCTGCAATCCTCAGGGGAAATTTCTTCCCATGGCAACCAGGCCTTCTCAAGTCTTTTTAATTAAAAGGATTTACACAAACCCAAGTATTTCCACTTTACATGAAACCTAGAGAAAACATGGCTCACCAATAAAATCACGAAGGAGTTGTAAGAAAAAGAAATTTTATGTGTTTGAGGTAATGCAACACATATAAATACAGTGCAGCTACCTAGCTTAAATTCATAAGAGTTTTTACTGCAGCCCACACCTGGGTATCTGATAATGCATGCAAATATAAGCTTCTAACGTAGGCCATGAGGAAGAATTAAATAACAACGCAACCTTGAAAGTGAAATTATTATCAGTGCATATTTTCAGAGGAAAAAAAAGGAAAACAAAAAAATGGTGCTAAAACCACACAAAAGACAAATTGATGTTGATGCCTAATAAATGGAAAATCTTAGCCTGTATGGTAGTACAGGTTGTAAAAAACTGGCACAAGACAATATTTAACCTTGGCCTACAAGCAAGCATCACTTCATTAGCACAAACTTGTAATTTAAGGTACCAGGGCAGATAGGTTTACATGTAGTCCCAAGGAATTCCTGCATTTGTGAGAGATACATACACTTATGTTCCTTCTCATTGTGAACACCTGTACCTATATTTAACTTCAATGAAATTTTCTTTCTAAAACTATCCTTGGAGCTGTCAACATCATTTGGTAATAACAGTGCTGGCGCATTCATAACAATTGCAAAAGCTATTTTATACCTATTAAAGAAAAGGCCATTTTGTTAACGTTCTGAGCCATCATTTAACTATCAGGTAAAATACCACATGATTTTTTCACAGAAATTAATTCATCAGAAATGAAGAATTATCCAAATTTTATGTTCTGATTGATGTTCTCTCAGAAATACTGTATCACATATTTATTTAAACTAAAATGTGAATAAAAACAGGGGAAATATTACAAGTACCATAAAAATGCTAGTATCGACGTTATTTTCAGTTAGCAACTTTTTTCTTTCTTAATTTCATTAGGTATCAGGAGATAGCTCTGAAAACATCATTCAATTTCCCTGCACAATTTTATTAATACCTAGAGTTTGATCTCCTTCCCTCTATAAATTCATCCTGTAATCCCACAATGCCAGTGAAGAAATGACATTCAAATCTGGAACCCTGAAACACAGTCGTTTAAGTAATGCTGAGGTTTGTTTGTATTTGACAGTTCAGAAACTTGGCCAATGTACTTTAGGAAAGAAAAATGTCTTGCATTTGATACCGGAGTGGTCTGCACATACGTATCCACTGCAATCAGCATCACTCCCAAACAAAACTAACTGACAACAAAAAAATTATTAATGCTAGAAGAATGCAACAATTAGAGTAAAAACAGAAATATAACTTTTAAAAGGCACTAAAAAATTCAGAGACAAATAGCACCAAAGTACAACACTATGGATGGTTAATGTGAAAATCTATCCTGAAAGAACTGGGGCACTAAAAGGAAACAAAACAAAGCAATCTGCTATCTCATTGTACGAAAAAAGCCTTGACCTAAACACGCCTAAAGCGTGGTTTCTAGTTCAGTAGCTGCAACTCAGATCAAATCCTGATGCATACTGGTTATTCATCTGAAATATCACTACTGCAGCTGCTACATTAATCCACCTTTTAGTAGTATTTCCTTCTTCTTCTCCTATGTCCTTTGCTGAGTGCAACACACTTCAAAAAAGGATGTGGCCACCACGGTTAAACTTTCAGGAAAAGAGCATTAGTGGCATTTAGATGATATGCTTTCTTTTCCTTTCTTCTGCTTTACCAGTTGCAAACATCTTAATAAAACTAACAGTGGAACAGGTCTCGTTTCAAAGGGTGATCACTTAACATACACTCAAGTGCTCTTTACATTTTTAATCTTGCCAAACATGCCCCTATAAACAGGCATTGTATTACAGCAAGTACTAATGATAAAATGCCAAAGTGGCATTGAGAACTTTATAAACATGTGAACCCCGCTGGCAAAGCCACAAGTCAAACAATAAAGGACTGGGAATGTACACGTTTGGGGTGGGTTTTTTTGGCTACACATTCATAGCAATAAATATGCAAGCATAATTAGTGTGTTGTTTTCAACTGCAATACTACTTGATTTTCACCCCAAATTTAATAGCAACACCTATTTCATCTTGTGTCATTAACTGTTTGAGGAAACATCACATCTGTTGTGTATTACATGCTAACAGTGCTGAATTACAAAGGTTTTGATCTGTTTGGAGGAAAAGGTAGGGATTTGTTGTTCTGAGAAGAATAACTACTCTATATGCAGACTCACTGGGTAAAACTCAACTTATGGAGTACATGAAGTACTCTGGACATGGCAACAGGAAACAGCATTTCACCAATTTACCCACAAACGTATTTTAAAAGTTAGATCCAAATTAAACTGAAAGCAGAAACCTTTGACATCAAGTCCTAAGCAAAAAAATAGTTTTTCAGAAATAATAGTTGAAATTTTCAGCATTCAAGGAGAGTATTCTGTTTGGGTTCTTCCATAAGACACTATCACATAAAGCTCTCTTTAGCAGGTAAACACAATTTTTCAACAAAACTATCACACTGCAAAATATTCCAGAGGTCCAATTTGCAGCTTAGCACCACCCCACCTTAAAGCACTCCTAGCTACAGATCTTTCATGAAAGGCCCGAACCCCAAAGGAAACAAACCACAACTCTGTAACACACCAAAACCAACTGCAATACACCTTTTGGACAAAAAGAAAAACAAAAACAAAGCACCTTTTGTGCAGTGAAGCAGCCGAATGGGAACAGTAAAAGAAGGCATAGTTTACCTCTAATTAAGGGAAATAGATGGATGTATCAAACAAGCTCATTCTGCCAACTTAATGAATCAGCTTAAAGAACTGGAAGTTTTCCTCCTAACTTCTCTCAGAGTCAAGTACATCTTTTGAGTGGACTTGAAAATTCTGCCTCTTCTAAGGTAATCTCTTCCTCTGCATACAAGAATTATTATGGAATTCAGTAGAGAATTATACATTAAAGAAGAGGTGGTACTAGTTTTGTGGGAAAAGCAATCACAGTCTCCAAAATAGCTAGATATGAATGACTTAACATTTTCCTTTGAACACAGTATTTATATATATATATATGTATGTATGTATCAAGGTACCACAATTTAAGTTTTTCTAATTATTTAGCAAAACACCCTTATTTTATTTTAAAGATAATTTCATTAAGCCCAAAATCAAATGATCAGCTTCAGTACAGATTGAACAGATTAATGAAGAAGAAGAATTTGACCTTTCAATAAACCTGTTCAAAGTTGATTATATTTCACAAACTGGTTTCCAGTTTTGCTTTTATAAATAATGGATCATTAACTTTCAAGCAAACCAGTGTGCAAGATTCATGAGATGCATTCAGATATTTGTTCATGTCTGTGACCGTATGACACAAGTTCAGCCACAGTTCCAGTCACCACGACACGTAGGCAGGTAGGTTCTACTGTGCTTACTATTACAGCAAGTACTCATTACTAGCTTAAACTCTTTTAAAGGAGCTACTTTCAGTCCATCAAGTAACTCCATCACTCCAACAGGAATCTGGAGCTCAAATTACTTACCTGTGAACATAATGCAACTGATGAACTGAATCAATGGCTATCACCATTTCAGCCAAATAAAAACGAGCCATATCTTCGGGCAGTCTGTCCTCAAACTTACTGAGCAATGTAAGCAGGTCGCCTCCAACATAGTAATCCATAACCAGGTACTGTGGAGTGGGAATGATAAGAAAACAGAGAGGGGAAAAAAAAATACCACAATTTGTGAATCACAGATTAAATTCTAATTGATGCATAAAAACTAATATATTGCAAAAATTATTATGCACGTTAAAAAAAGTGAACCGAGATACTTAGCTGTTCAGAAAACAGTAGTTGGTTCAGTTGCATTTTAATATTTATCCTACTTGAATATTTTTCATATTTATACCTCTCCAAATACAGTAAGCCTCATGACAAATTAGTATCAACTTTATCCACTGTCCCATCACTAAATACAGAGTATTTAGATACTCTGGATTCCCTTATGAACACAATATCCTTTGCTAGAATGCAAAAGAAGTAAAGGATTGAAGTACAGACCTATAAAAATGAAATTAACTGTAATAATTTGTTATCTCATTTATGTGCCCTGATTTTCCAGGTTTCCCTTTTTTCCTACCATCTTCCTTTTCCATTAAACAAATGCCTTTGGAGAGTAAGGTTTTTAGACTAGTCAGATTAAGGCAAAGTCTGAGAGACTTCCAGTGGCTCACAGTTCCAGGAACTGCTGACATTGTGCATGACACAGGATCTGGCAACATAAAATACAAGGGGTCACCTTCTCTAGTTGAAATTATGGAGAAAAATAAATTTGATTTCTGATGTCTTAACGAACCATAAAACTTGCCTGCCATTAAAGCAGGTGACTTTAAAGGAATCAGAACCTTTCTGCACTTTACTGTATTTACAGAATGAAATGCCACTTTTAGTGACATAGTCAATGTAACTGGAAAAAGTGAAACTTAAGAGAAGTGTGAAACTCAGGACTAACATATTCTTAGCTTAGTTTGTTTTAATTGTGGAACAGCAACTGGAAGGGTAAATGGGGAAAAGAAAAAAAATCAAACTAATAACTAACAAACTAATTATAAGCATTCTAACTTAACATGCACTGATATGACATTACTTTCAAGCATCATTGTGGACAGATTAACTGGAATCATAGAATATTCTGAGCAGGAAGGATCATCAAAGTCCAGCTCCTGACCCTGGACAGGACAGCTCCAAGAATCACATCATGTGCCTGAGAATGAATTCCCAATGAAGTACAGAGTATCTGAAAGCTTCTGCTTAGAGTTCCAAAATCTGTTTCCAGGAAGGCTGCATATGAAGCAGTGACTATTAACAAGATAAAAAATACTAAAACATATTAAAGATGCAACAATGTATACCCCAATTTGATCCTTTAAAATTTTGATAAAGCAACTTAAAGGGACATTTTAAAATTAGTTCCCCATATTTGTTCAAGTCTTTCCCATTTTCAGAAATAGACACTAAAATATGTGGAAAAAATCTGCTAAATTATACCAGCTTTAAGGAAATGAGGGGCAGGCAGAAATCTTACACCTGTTTCTTTTCCCTCATACTTTCCATAAAAACGAGGGTGATTTTAACAGCCTGATACAGAATAACTTGGGCGTCCTCATTGATTCCAACTGCATGAAGAAAGCACAAAATGAATTTCCACAAGACTTCAAATGTGTTGACAATCAAATTTTCATCTGTTGCTTTGTGACACGAATAATAAACTTCTTAAATTATGCTCACAAACCTCATACAAAATAAATATCTTCTATTCGGTGGTGCTCCTATGCTCCCTCCAAAACAAGATCATAGCATTAGTTTCTTATGTTTTATAGTTTTAGAAAAATGCATTAAGCCTTTGGAGCTTCAGATATTGATTATTAACTGATGCATTGCATAGACATCTCCAAGTGCTTAACTTATTGCTTTGAAAGCATATGAAAAAAACCTCTTAAGATTCACCTAACTTATGTGCAATCTCTGTACTCATTATTCAGGACTTTTAAAACCCATACAACTGAGTTACTGGATATACCAAAATAATGCAATTTTGGCTCTCATGACACAGGATTCCCATTTTGCCAGAGCAACACAGTAACCTAATGACAAGGAAACCTTCCATTGTTCAAATAATTCAACACTTAAACTGTAACTCAAAGCATTAAGTTGTGCAAATGAAGTTAAACACATGCATAGGACTGAGAGTTAAATTTAACAACTACATTTTAAATTAAAAAATTCCGTCAATGTATAACATCCTGTCCAATGTCAACTATCCATGTTCTTAAAAAAAGATCTTTTAAAAGCTTTAAAAATACTTTCTAAATGTACATAATCATCCAGATCTATCCAAGTCTCAAATACTTCTCAAAACACTACTGTATGACAGCACCATCCTTACAAGAGAAAGAAAAATGATAGATTTAAGAACACTAAATTCTAGTAACTAGTGGAAGTTTAACATGGGGATTTAATACATTTAGTTTGGAAGAAATCTCTTGAGATCATGTACTCCAGCCTCATTTGCTCAAGTAGGGTCAGCCAGAGAAGGTTGATGATGACTGGGTCCAGTATCTCCAAGGCTAGAGATTCCACAACTCCTCCATGGAACATGTTCCTGCGTTTGACCACCTCCACAGTAAAGACAGGTTTTCCTGTGTTCTGATGAAACTCCATGTATTTCCATTGTCTCCTGTCCTCTCATCAGGCTCTACTGAGAGGAATCTGGCTCCCCTGTCTTCATTCCCTCCAATCAGTTATTTCTACACATTGATGACAGCCCCTCTCCCAAACCTCCATTTGTTTGGGCTGAAGAATCCCAGCTCTCTCAGCCTCTCTTTATCTGAAGGATGTTCCTGCGCCTCAGTCATCTTTCTGGCCTTGCACTGGACTTGCTCCAGTAGATCCATCTCTCTTTTGCACTGGGGAGCCCAGAAGCGGACACAATACTTCAGGTGCAGCTGCAGCAGGGCTGAGCAGAGAGGAAGGGCCTCCACTGACTGCTGGCAACACACTTCCTTGCAGCCCAGAATACTCTTGGCCTCTTTTGCCGTGAGCCTGCATTGCTGGCTTACAGTTAAGCTTGTTATACACCAGGACCTCAAGCAAAGCTGCTTTCCAATCAGTTGGCCCCCAGTACATACTGGGTTTATTTTATTACACCCCAGACTGCATTTCCCTTGCTGAACTTCATGAGATTTCTCTCTGTCTCTGGTTCCCCAGTCTGTCGAGGTCTATCTGAGTGACCACACAGCCCCTTCTCCCTATTTCTTTACCACCTGTGAACATGTTGAAGGTGCACTTCACCTGTCCCGTTCCCAGGTCATTAATGAAGAACTCGGCCCCAGTTTTGATCCCTGGGGTACAGCACCACTGATTAGCCTCCAGCTGGACCTTATGTGACTGATCACAAACCCTGGGTCCAACAGTCAATCTTCTCTGCATCTCACTGCTGCTCATCTAAGGCACAATAGTCAGCTTGTCTATGATGATGTTCTGGCAGACAGTTCATCTGCTGCTCAACCACATCTACTGCTCAAATCTACACAGATTTTTTTTTTTTAAAGGTCACTTTTTTACACATAATTTTAATAATAACCATATAGAGAACTAATGATACCTTCACACTAAAAAGATACAAACACCCCCAGTATTACTGATATTTTCCCCAGGAGGCTGTAAAACTAGTTCCTGTTAGCAGACTATCAAAGATAAAGAACAGAACCTGCTCTGTGCTTAGTGAAAATAAGCAAACTGGCAAGAATAAAACAATTTCTAGCAGGCTGCTGTGGAATACATAAGATTTTCTTTGAAATGCTATTAATGGTAAGACCAAAATTACAAAAAAAAAAAAAGAGATTTTTTTACTGTCCCCATTAACAAAGCATGAAGCTGGCTGGGAGGTATTTAAGCCAACAGTTAGACTCACAAATGCAGAGGCCAGTCAGTTTCTATACAAATCCACCAAAATCCATGGATCTCCAAGCATCTGAGTTGGCAGAACAGAACGCAATATAATGGCATTTATAAAATATGTAGACGGCAATACAGAAAGCATTGGAAGTCTACAAGAATTACCTGTATAGCACTTCTTTTATTGGACAGACTAGGAGCAAAAAGAAGGCTGTGGCTGTATAGTAGATTTCTAAGAAATTATTAAAATTACTAATGATATAGAATCCAAAGCATAGGGCAATAAAACACAAATAATCAAAAGTCATCAATGTGTAGTTGTTTACTTTTCAGGTATAAATATTATCAACACTGTTATCACAATCAAAAAATATTTAAAGAGGTAAAGATTTCACAGAAAATTGGCACTTTGTTCTCATATTAGCTTTTTTTTGCAAGTCTTTCAAAATATTTGAAAACTAAATAACATTAAAGAGACACTTTAATCTACAATTACAGCTTCCAGTTTTTATTTATGAACATTTAGTGGCATTATTCCATGCTGCAATAACATTTTATCGCTTTGTGACATCTTAGTGGGCTTAAGTCCTCAAAATAAAAAAGACCAATCAAAAAGAACTGCTGTTTCAAAACAGGGCTACTCCCTATTTCTCTCTGTAAAATCAGCAATGTTAATCACAAAAATTAAAGTCAAATAGAAAATTTATGTTAGCAAGTGCACTTCTATTTTTATGCATCCAATTAAACTGGTGTGACAAATTGGAAGAAAGAATATGGAGGTAGACTACAGTTTATCAACAAATGCAAAGTGGTTTAGAAAACAAAGCTGCATTCCTGAGATATTTATAGCAGAACTTTTCAAAGTTTCTGACCCATCTCCACCCTTCAGAATCTTATGCACAATATCACAGATCCTCATATGGTCTGTACGGTCCAGAACACAAAATTAACAAGTAAAACTATATTTCTGTCTCAAACCACAATAAGAATCTGCATTTTCACCCATATATACATAAAAGCAACACTTACTAAATAGTTTTCATCCTGGAATGCATAATGCAATGTTGTGATCCACTGGTTATCTCCATTCACTAACACATCTCTCTCTTCTCGAAAACAGGCTGTCTGAAGGAGAAAAAAATAATTATAGCCTTTAAGTAAAATATATAAAGAGAAACATTTTACATGTTGACTATGTTTTGACTGTGTTTTTTGAGGGGGAAAATCAAAACCGCCTTTCAGTTAAAAAGTCATTACAGTATTCAAACATGACAAAATCTACAAAAAAAATTTAATATAAGCCCACCTTCTTCAAATTTGAACAGTTGTACTTCTCTATAGTGTTTACTGAGGCAAAGAGATAATAAGTTGCTGCTTTTCATCATCTAAAAATCCTAAGTAAAAATCTTGAAGTATCAATAATGACAGAATAGCAATATATGATTAAGAAAAACAATCAATAATTAGGTAATTGTAACTGTAGTAGGAGTCAGAGTGCTAGAATCTGGAGTCTTGTGTCATTGTTTTATCTCATCATGCCCTTAGCCTTGTTTTACATTTGAGTTTTCACATAAGCAAAGTTCTTTTCATTTAAAAGTTGCTGCCAACAACTTCCATGTACTCATCCTTTGATAATCATTAACTAGTTGGGGTTTTCTCCACACCCGATACTTGGCAAAAGTAGAACACATCTGAATATTACTCTTGCCAGATATAAACTGTTGATCAGACATCCCAGGGGGTTTCCCCTCAATATACTTGAAAGAAAAACAGAAGGCAAGAGGTGCCTTCGCAGGAAGTGGAACAGAGGAGGAGCAAGAACCACCAACAAATGTTAAGGAATACCTAAGAGAAGGAGGAGAACACAGGTCTGTATGGAAAAAAAAGAGGATAAAATGTGAAGAAAATAACAAAGTAAAAAGCAGTGAGGCATTTAATTCCATGAAGGTCTTGTAACTTGTCCTGAGAAGTGAAAAAAATACCTCAGCAAAAGCAATTCTGCAGAACGACAGATAAAAATGACTCAACAGATGAAAGGCCAAAAAGAAATTACAGCAAAGCAATACGATAAATGTTTCAAAGGAACCAAGTTTTAAAGTGAATATCACAAGAAAACAAAAAGTACCAAATGCCAAAGCCAACACACAATTTTGTTAAGAAAAAGAATATCTAAAAGATAGTGCGAAAGAAAGAATAATATTGTATGAGCTACATTTAGAAGGCAGAGGGAGAGTAAGAGACAAACACAGACCATATTCTCTTCCAGCACACTGCTCTTCACAAAGATGTTGCATCAGTTTGAACCCCTGCTCTTGTCTCTTCCATCTTTGAGACAACCAAATTTAAAGAAAATTCAAGCCTTTTCTTTTTAGTTTTTCAATTTTATTTCCAAATCCAAATAAATCCCAAATCTGGAAAACGAGAACTTTATCATGGTTACTGCTGGCTGTGAGATTTGGAAAGTGAAGACTGAAAAGTGAAATATCATTTGATATTGAGCTATGCACAAGAATACATGCAGTAAAAAGAGAGCAGAAAATAACTGTCTCCTCTGAGCAAATAAACCATACTTTTTTTGTGTGTGTGTAAATACGGTAAGAATAGTGCAGACAAGGAGAAGGAAAGATGACGTACTTTAATCATATCTTTATCTCAAGCACGATGCATGAGATAAATCAGTGAAATCTGAGAAAACAGCAAAACATACTTTATACAAATACCTTCAAAGGTTACTGAATGAAAAATAGACTTGGGGTGGGAGAAGGAGCAAGGATCATCTTCAGAAGGAAGAAAAGCTGTTCGATGCTTCAGCTTGATTTTTTTTCCTTCCTTGTTTGTAAACTCTTGACATATTTCAGAGAGAGATAACTATGAACTCTTGTTTTCACAAGGATAAATAACATGCACTTTCTCTACTCGTTATGAAATAATTCATAGGATTAGTTATTAGAGAGTTTATATAATTCCACTTATTTTTGCCATGATTTAACAGAAGACCATGCATTCCTCGAGTGCTCTAGACATCCACCTCTGGGAAGTATGCCTAGAGCTGACAGCAACAGCTATTACCACAGTAGATCACAGCTGAGACAGTAACAGCTAGAGTCTAAGTGGTTCATGGCAAAAATAATGCAACAACAACAAAAAAAATTGGGTAGCAGTGGTTCTTTTAATTGCTGTAACAGCTTAATTAAGGTGTGTTTTTTTTAAATGAAGTATCTTTTTTTTTTGTGCCTTTCATTATTCCAGCATTACACTTCATCTTCTCCAGGCAGTCTCCTTGAATTGTTGGCAGAGACCTCCAGAGGTCATCTGACCCTACTCTCTTTCACAGCAAAGCCAACTCAGTGCTATGGTTGTATCTATACTGTTATCGTGGCCTTCAAGCAGCAAAGAATTTGACCTGCTCGACTATTTGGTGCTCATGTCTTACAGCTCAGAGTTCGCACCTCCAGGGAGTGCTGACTGCTTCCATGCTGCTAATATTTGTCCTGGTCTCTCCTGAGCCTCATCTGGCACACATGTAACTCAAAGTGACTGTCAACGCTCAGGGTGACAGGTTTGGGAGTGTAACAGCAAGCTGTCGCACACTTCCAGGTACTCCTTGTATCAGTAATGCTCCCAGTTCTACATCCCACCTCTGAGTTTTCAACAGTGGCAAGTATCTGGAAAATTTATGCTATGTATAATGCAAAAGAGAACACTGACTTCACAACTTGCATGTAATTTCATGTGTAATTTCATTGTAACATACAACTGCTCTTATAGTTTGCAGTCATCAACCTTCACCTGGCGTTCACGAGCCTCTTCTGAGCACGCACTCCCTTTTTACTTTCACGAATGACTCCCACTCCCCACACTGTTGATACAGGGGTATATGAACATACAGCTCTATCTACATGCTGGTCTTGCAATTTTGGACTGCCTGATTTTCCTGTGCATTTCAGTGTTAGTGCAGTGCACTGCTAACAGAACCAAAACGGGTCATTTTCCCCAGCAGCAGAAGTGAGTTCATCAACGTTTAAAAATGACAGGTTAGGGTTGTTGAAGGTCATGCCTTGTAATGCATTTTCACTCCAGATGGTTCTCTTTCCACCGTATACCCATGGGTTACAAATACATGGAAAAACATAGCTGTAATTCTTTTTAGACTAACGGTTCAGACTTTCAGAAATTCAGTTGTACCCATGGGAAGAGTATTTTTAATACCTTGCATAGAGAAAAAATTTTCAAACCTATTTATAACTGTATTTTAATGAAAAGAAACAGTTTTCAAACTCACTTTAAAAGGGAACATTTAAAAATAGAGTGGAACTTTTTTCTGGTCCTTTCTTTTTCACTGAAATAATAAAACTTACAGTAGTGACACTTGTCTTCGAGAGAAATACCTCTGTATCAAGACTAATGCTAGATCGCTCAGTATCTGAATAATTTCCAGATAAAAAGGAACAACATTGTATACATCTAACCACAATCTGCATGCCATTTATACTTCTTAATGTGATAACGTTTTCATTAAAAGAGACAGGATGTGCACAATCAGAAATTGGCTTTAATTTGTCTGAATATTATTTTTTAAAAAGTGTTATGGTTTCCCATTGATCTCATTTCCTACCAAGATTTAATTAAAACATAAATGTGGAAACCAGAATAAACTTGGAAGCAACTGAACAGCAAGGCAGTCTAAGAGCAACAAAGTTGAGGTCTCAAATTAAAACTGAATGAGTCTATTTTTAGGCATTTTATTTTTAATATGCATAGATTAAGATTTTCAAAGCAAATAAAAGGGTTAGATACATGTTCCATTTAAAATTAATATACAGGTCTTTGGGTGTAGACTGCATTTTACAAGTTTCTTTCCAAAGGAATCTAGGGAAATATATCAAGGACTTTTTATGAAGAGCTGATTTGTATAATGACATTAGGAAGCTAAGGCAAAGCAGGGCTGGTAAAACTGCTGTTCCACCTTTTTCAGACACAGAATGGACTCCAGCTTTAATGAGGAACTTTTTATCACAGACTTTTGCAGATGGATATTTTTACAAAACACGCACTCAAATCTGAAACTTTTATTTTCCTGATTTTTCAACCTACTAATTGGGCCTTGACTAAGTTCTAACTACTGATAAACTAATAGGTTTGGTGAATTATAGCTCAGCAATTACCTTTTTAAAGCTCAATAACTACCTTCCACCATGGAAAAGACTTGCTAAAGACTACATCCCTAACTGGAACAAATGCATTAAGAGATCATTTGTGTTGTCAGTAATTCTTGAGCAATTACAGAAGAGGTATAATGTCAAAAACATCCAGCCCCACCTAAGTCAAGATTCCACACCATTTTAACCTGTCTGAGGAACTGCTTTAGGCTTATTTATACTGATGTTTATACTCTCAGTAAACAGCAAAGCACCTCCTCAACCCACTAACACACAGAGAGTCTTGGGGTGCACGATCATGGAAAACATTACTGTAATCTTACTTCAGCTCTCTTCAGCATCTCCCACTTATTAAGTATCTTCATGGCAAAAACTTTATCTGCATTCTTCAGTTTTACTACTGCAACCTGGAAAAGGGAAAGGAAAGATAAATAAGTTACAACATGAAAACACATTTTGTTTTCATTTTTATGTAACCTTTCAGTTTTGGAGGTTTCATCCGGAGTGTTCCAGACATGTTTTTACTATCCACACAGTACCACATCATTGCCACCAAGAAAGAAATATCACAACAATACAGGAAAGTTCCAAGCTTATTGTAAGTTTTCATTATGTATCAGAGTCTCACTATGTATCATTTTTCTAGGTGACTGTCAATGAACAAATGGTATTTCTGACCATCACAACTCTTGCTCTATCACACTCTCGCTCTATCACACTCTCATGAAGCTCTCTCTGGCACTATGCTTTATGTCCCTGGACTTCAGTCTACACACTAATTTAAATTATAGAGGAGTCAAGAAAACAGCGTAGCAGATTGTATATCAAAATAAACATCGTATTTTGGGTTTTAAACAAAATCAGACTGTAGATTTGCCATAAAACAACTTCCACTCTCATTTCAAATAACACACTAGATTTTCTTCAAAGGTATTATAACTTCACATTTTTCCACCTGAAGTTCAGTGAGCTCTGTTTCAACGTCTGTTTCAGTAGCAGGGAAACAGTGAAATCCACAATTTCTAGAGAAGTAAAAATCAAGGAACACAAGCCTGTCCACCTGCCCCTCCTCCCCCCATAGCTTCTGTAACATTAGAATACCATAGGCCTCTGTAATAATAAATTAACAAAGTTCACTGACACAGTCCTTTTCTGAGAATATTAGTTTTGTTTGGCTATAACATAAGCTAACATAGAATATTTTTAGGAAAGGGGGAAGGAAGAAGTTTACACAAACATGTTTACACAGTTCAGGCTTCCGTGGGTATGGAAAGCTCAGTGCCTTAACCAAAATGGGTATGCATCTGCCACAAACTCAGAGCTGCTAATCAAAACTAGACCAGACCACTGCACTATCACCCCAACTACACAAAAGTTCAACTGTCAATACATTTTAACAACCATTCTCCAACTGTTCTGTTCTGCCTCTTCCCTTTCAAATACGTCTTAATGCTTATACAGGTAAAAGTTTATTTCTGTGTGCATCTGGTTACAAACCAACATGATGTCACACAGATTACCATCATCTTCATCCTGCAGGCCAGTGACAAAAAAATACAAAGGTTGAATTCTACATTCCTTTCACCTCTCTCACAATCAGTAAACCAGCTATGTGTGAAGACAGTGATAACAGAAAAGAAAATACAGGATCAGACAGTTTGAAGAAAGTGTCATGCAAACCTCTTTCAACCATCTTCAGATGTGTCATCAGCTGCAACAGCTTCACGAATGTGGCAAAAGCGCAGGCTGAAGGACTGCACTGCTCTGATGTCTAAGCCAAGCATATCTCAAAGCGTACCTCCTGCCTAGCTATAGGCTCACAGCCGAAGCAGCTGTCACCTCCCATATGTGCCACAACGCACTGTCAACCCTGCTCTTGACACTGCTGCCTCCTGGGGTTACAAGGGGTGGGAATGGGATGGGGGGGGAGGAGGAGATAGGTAATAAAAAAGGAGATAGGATAGAAAGGTACCACATTTACTTGTTTAAACTAGTCTGTGGACTGAAATTCTTAAAGGTTACTTCATGCATGAGGTTCAAGTTCAGACTTGGGATCCCTCAAGGAACTTTCAGTTTTGAAACACAGAAATAGATTATTACTTTAGCCTATAATACAATAATTTTAATCCATAAAGAGTGCATGCTCTGTTGTGCATGGTACCCCAAGTCTAGGCATCCCAATTTTCTTTAGGAGGGAAGATATGAATCCTCTGCAGTGATATATAAGCCACAGTGCAGATTTGATCCTCATTCTCCTTTTGCTTTACCATCTAAAACTAGTTGGAAACCTGATAAGCCATTATCTGTATCAATTTCTAATGCAAATGGTAGAAGGAGAAAGCTTTTAATGTTGCAACTAGTCAGCATTCAAACTGTATCATACGTAACTTGGATGAGTTCTGCCCTGAAGACCTGTAAGGGTTTGGGGACTGATGCAGTGAAAAATTAAAAGGTTGCTCCCAGAGCTGCCTAGCTGCTGCTGTCCAGCATGAAAAATAAGTTTTTCCCCACCGTTAAGCATGGTAGGAGAGGCAGCCAGAGGCATAACACAATACATGTATTTCAAGATCACCTTCAGGATTTCATTTCTTGCCTGCAGAATGCCCAATTCTGCAAAGGCTGTTACTCTGCTAAGGACTTAGCTATTGAAAGACATACACTAACTGCACTGCTGCCTAAATTTGCAGTCTCCTATTCAGCATTCACGTGGACACAACTGTAAGAGCTACGGCACTGCCTTTGGTGAACAGCTGGAGCACAGGCCTTCTGTGGCATGATCAAGGGCTCGGTACCTTCTGTGAATGTGTAATTGCATTGAAGAGTGACTAAAGAACAGAAATAGACTTGTGTTTACCAGCTGTGTTTACAAGCAGTCAGAAGCTGTCTTTTAGTCTGTCAAAGCCATTAATGTTATTCCATATCAATAATCAACAGACGCACAAAAGAGACACAGACATCATCATCTTTCTGCAATCACAGCATCTTTTGGGGGGTGTCTCAGTGCTTTATGACAGTAAATTCTAAAACGTTTATTGCAAGGCTATGAAAGAAAAACCTGACACTTCAGCAATGAGTTGTCTGATTCAGTTTCTAATTGTAACAAAAAATTCTGAATCACGATTACAAACCCAGGCCACGTTTACATATACACAGAGGTATCTACTACCTACACAAAGGCACAAATACTCAGAGAGTGCTGTTTTGATCTTTTCCCTTCCCCACTGAAGCTGTCAAGATAGAAGAAAGCGTAATTCCTGTCTAGTTATCCTGAAGTGTCTTGCTACTGGAACTTCTTAAAATTAGACTTTTAAAAGCTGAGGTTTATTTAAATTTATATTTTCCTGTGAGCAGCCCAGGAAAAAAATGATTGGTATGTGCTGATGTAAATATCTTGGTTTAGTCAGATATGTCGGTTTGGTTTGCTTTTTTTTCAATTCTTCCAACAGTTTTCCATATTTCCCACAAACAGCAGTATAGTTTGGCATGCTGTCAGACACCTTCTGCCCCAAGCTTGGCTACTTGTCTCTATGGTACACTTTTCCTTTGCTTAAAAATCAATAGCCTTATACAGAAAAAAAGCTAAAACACAAGCAATTAAAATGGAAATTTAAAAAAAAAAAGAAAAAAAGGAAAAATAAAAAAAAAGAAAGTAAAAAAAAGATTCAGCATTGGTTTTCTTGCCCAGCAAGAGCAGGCAGACCTCCAGAAATAAGAAGAGGGAATGTTACTGTTCATAATTATATGACAAAATCTAGGAGTAACTGACTAGTTCTCAAGTTACAAAATTCATCATCTTCAAAATATCAACAACATAAACACGTAATATGTGCATAAGCATGCACTGAACTTTCTTTTTAAGCAATAATAGAATCAACTGAAAATTTTGGTATTAGCCAGAACCTTCATTAAGCTGCACTTTTATACTGCTGACGGACAACACCAAGAGCTGTTGCCCAGTTGCTTCACCTTTCCTAGCATTGTGCTTCCAACTCCCAAGTTTAAAGTCTTCTTGTTTAGAACTGTTTGTTAAGTTTTTCAGACTACACTGCTCAAAGCCAGTACAATGAAACACTTGAAGCCCACATTATTAATTTTATCAGGATAATCCTGCTCCTACCCCAAGCAAAACATCTGTGCTTTCTAAAGACAGCACTATGGCATAAAACTGTAAATAAGTAAATGCATGCATGCAGAAGGATGTATGTCAATAATTTGACAAAAAGGAAACATTCTCAGTCTGGCAGAAAACAGGGTAAGGGGAAAAACAAAACTAGGAACTCTTACAGTTACAAGCAGTAACTAGTTTAAACTACTTTTTGTCTACATTAAACTTGTAAAAACAAAAAGGGAAATATTTCTTGACTATGCAAATTGAAGAAATTGAGTAGTGTAAAATCAAAATAAGAACAAGTCTGAGACTGTGCCAAAGAAAACGTGCACTAACTTTGTAGTCTAGAGAATTTCAGAATTATGTTGATTCAGGAGACAAAAATTACCCCTCCCTGTAACCTAGAGAAACCTTGGTCTCATTTATAGTTTGCTGGAAAGAAAATACATTCCTTCAGATTTCTTAATCTGCCTCAGTAAATAAAAGTATTTTGCAATTTAATATTAATATAGTTTCTGGTGGTTTAAGTAGCAGTAAAATTTAGTGGTCCTTTTTCAACATTGCTCAGATATTTACTGGTTATTTTAAAAGAAAATTAGCAATTTCATACAGAACTTCTGTCTTCTTACACAAATGTCTGGGTAAGACTTGAAATCTGTCCTAAGCTAGAAAGGAAATTTACCATATATCCTTCCAAATACTTATTAAGTCCTACTTTAGGAACATAAAAAACCAAACATCTTCACTGGAAAAACTTCAGTTTTTCCCTTACTGAAGATTTTGACACATGCTATCCTCCTCAGATAAGGAATTATAAAGAAACACTGTTCCTAGAAGAGGAGAACTAACCAATTACACAGACTGTCCCCAGAAGAGGATGGGGAAAGTTACATTCTCACTATTCATGGGATGATTCACCACAAAGAACTTCCTGAGAAAGAACTACGGTTTCTTTGTGGTTTAGTGGCTGTGGTGTTTGATGCTGATTTAGCAGACAAAAATTACTTTTCTTATAAACAGAATATAAGGCAGGTTTCATGTATGATCATTCTGACAACGAAGCACCAATATCAGCAATTTTTCCTATATTTAACACAATTTGTACATGCTGCAGCTCTTGTGGTAGCACTGACAAAGGCTGATCTTTTAAGCAAAAGTGTTTACATCAAAATGGAGATTGCAACATTCTTTGTGGCAGAGGTTTAGAATAAAGACAAATTATCCATGAGTAACTTCAGCCTTCAGTCTCCTTTATAAAGAAGCTTTACTCCAGATGGAGCAAAACCAAGAGTGCTAAAGTAGCTAAATAAATACAACTCTTTTTTTGTTATTTTTACAGCTGCCCAATGATTATATTTGCTCGTAGGCATCAGAGTATGTAGTGACACACACAACAGTACAAATTACTGTTCCTTACATACTACCTGTAGGACTCTACTCTTCCGTAATTACAAACTAGTAAAGACTGATTTACACACATGATGCAAACATGTAAGTGAACCTGAAACCAACTCTGTCACGTGCCAGAGCCTCCAGAGATTCTCTCCTACCAAAGAGAACTTCTATTTCCACAGGCAATGAAGACATTGATCAGAAAATCATCTTCTTAGTCTTTGGGTTTCAGTTTGCATGTATTTTTGGCAGTATGGAGTACCTTCTGCAGAAGCTTTACAGACTACCCACATCTGCAGTATATTTGGCTACGAAAAACTCAGGGAACTGCTGTACACTAAATTGTTCTTCCTACAAGCACAGTGTCCTGCATGAAAAACAAAGCTCATGCACCCAAAACAATTAAGAAAAAGGGACAGAAAGCTAACATTTATTTACTAAAGTTTCCTCAACCTAGTGATCAACAGCCTTATCTGACAACTTCAAATAAGAGGTGGCTTAATCAGAAGCAGCAAAAAATTGTATAGTTTGATAGCGGTAGGTGACTACTGAAAAAGAAACTAAAATCTGCTAAATTCTTCAAAAGAAATGCAGGAAAATATTCAAGCATTCATTAAGAATAGGAAACTGAATGACAGGAAAACAGAGATTTCTCTATGTTCCTAAAATGTCAGTATCAGTAACCGGTTATTTAAGCTGCTGAAAACTATTAGTGCTGTAATATATTACATATAATATATAGCATTATATATATATTATAATAGTACTTTAAAGTAGTATTTAGTTATTAGAAAGATTAGGAATTTTTAGATCTTTATACCATCAGTAACTCACTGGCCTCAACCTACTGACTGGAAAGAATTACAATCAAGGAAATGATTTATCATCAGACAGTCAAAACATGGTCTTTTGATCCACGTGAACTTGCCTTCTCTCAAAATTTACAAGACTTTAAAGAGCTGTCAAAGAATGTATAAATCAAAATGTCCTTGCATCAAACATTAGGTGGGCCTACAATATCCAGTATGGTTAAATAATGTAAAAACCTGTACATTAGTCTATTACTATTATCTGTCTTCTCCTCAGTGCTGCTGATTTGAGTGCTACTCAAACCTTTCCACCTCCTTCACACACATACCTCCCCAAAGGCTCCTCGACCAATCACCTTCAGGATCTCAAAATCTTCTTTATGTAGTCGCATCTGTTTCACTTTAGATGTAAAAGGTTTGGCTGAAATAAAGGAAAAAAATCAATCATTAAGAAAAAGCCAATAACAACCCCCATAAAATCAAAAAACAAGGTAACAGGAACATAAAATAGATGGAATCAAAGCCCTGAAAACAATGGACTTTTTGCTTATATCTATATTCCCTACTGTAATATAATTAAGTCTAAAGCTAGAAATAAAGTTAGAAATAAAAAGTCAAAACTGCTGTGAGAAAAAGTCTATGAAGTAAGCTTGCTTGTGCCTTTTGTTTTAATTAAAAACAACCAAAACAAAACAAAACAACAACCCAGAGAATCAAGCTGACTATATTTTTCCATAGACTTTGAGTTTGCAGACGTCCACTGCATCTCTGCTGTGTAACTCTGGTTGCAAGAGCAAAGTAACAAGACAATAAGTTCACTTTGGACAGTATTAATTTGTTTGTCAATCAGCAAAACAATAGTGTATTCAATGAAAAATTAAAATGCTGATGAATGGTAACTGGAAGGGCAATATTGGCCTAGATGATGTATCATGCAGTATTTTTGGAGACTAATTCTCCAAGATTGGGGACACTTAATAGTCAATTCTTGGCTTCTGGAAGCAAGAAAAGTTGTGCTGGAGACATTAACACATTGAGTGGAAAAACTGAATTTGTTAATAGGTTTCATTTCCGTCTTATTTTCCCCCTTTTATAGTATCTTTCAAAGCAGTAAGCCCAACAACTTCGTATTCTAGACAAGCAACCCCTATGTTTTTGCAGTAAAACAGTATCAGGACTGTTCCCCTCCTTCAGCCCCATTTAGCACTACAAGTAACCAGTCCTGCTTCATTAATACATGCTCTCTGCCTGCATGCAGAACATCCAAGTTACTGATAACTCCACCTCAAAACCTACATAACACAATCTCGGGGGGGGGGTGGGGAAGAGTTCTTTTTAGAATTGTTTAAAGATCACGGATACAGATAATCTATCATTCAATTTAGAATTCTGATATTAACATTCACCCGTTCAAGGCACTACAGCATCCATGTCCAAAAGCCTACTGCCTACTATTCAGCAAAGCAATTTTATAAACTGAGTCAAGACACAAGCTACCTGTAGTTTTAACACCTAAAAATCAAAAAAACCCTTTCTTTACTCTAGTACTTAAAGTAACATTGTAAATAATATTTGAAAAACATCTCCACAAAAATGTAGGGTCTTATATTTGTCCTATTAAGCAATCCAGAACACCTCTATAACATTAGTAGTACAATGGATGAAACCCTTCAAAAATCTCAGATGTTCCAAAGTCTGAACTTAGTCTATTTTCCTAAAATTTCTCAGATGCCAGGAATCAATTCTCCACCAGGAGTTACATCTGTTAAAACTACAGAAACATCCAGGGTTTAGGTTCAAATAGTAAAGATATAGCCATACAACACTGAAATTTTCACTGTAATGATACTTTACCTTTATAAACAACTCTATTCAAAATATTTATTTATACAATTAAAATACAGGTTTAATACTGCATTTTAAACACTTTCAAAATGTAATTTAAACAGAAGTATATTACTCAAGTTCACAGAGATTCACCAAACTTTCAGTTATTCTTTTATCCCTTAAAAGGAAGGTCTTGCAATAGAAAAAGCAAGTGATAAGAAAATGTACTGCCTTACTTGGACAGCCCCAGCTGTAGTGTACTAAGTGACTGAGTACAAATATTAATACTACTGACAAATACTACTGAACAAATTAAAACAAGCCATTAGAGCCTCTTAACTTGAAAAACAACTGATTGAAAACAAACATGCAGTTCTCAACTTCAACATTTTTTGACCATTATAGGTCTGGCTAGAGTACAAGGCAAAATATCTTGCTAACAAGCAACAGCATAGCTGTTTAAACCACAAAGCTCTTCCTCACTTTATATTCCAAGGAAAGGCCTGTCATTCTTTAATTATTACATTCTGAAATCTTCCAAGGTTCCCATAGGGACACTGGAAAAATAAACATCACTATAACTACTTCAATAAAATAAAGCCGACAAAAATAGGTTTGGAGTAGGTTTAATGATTTGCAGTCTCAGCGTTAGTTAAAAAGTTTGCAAGCGCTCCTCTAATTTTTTTATCACCTCTAGCAGAAGAGATGTCAGTGTATAGCCAAGCAGTTTTATGAACAAAGATACATCCCTTGGGAACAAAAAAAAGGAAAGAGGAAAAAAAAAAAAGGAAGAAGAATTGCCCGAGGAATGTGCCCCAAATAGCTTGTTCCAAAAAAGGTCAATTTGCTTTATCATCAATGTTGTTTGTCCGCTGTGCAAACATCTGCTGTTCTTGTGGCAACAGCAATGCTAAGCTACAGAAAACTTGGCCTGGTCTGGGTCTTGGAGGGCCTGTCTTCAGACAGCCTTGTCATACATCCAGCCCTCCAGACTATGAGGTGAACAGGCAGACCTTTTGCAACTGGTCTGGCAACGTCGCCCAGGCCGTTACAAAGGGAGCAAAGTGTCAGGCCAGGGAATGGTCTTCAAAACGCAACGTGCTCCGAGGGGTCCCTGAAAAGCAGCTCTGCTAAAACAAACAGGTACACAGCCCTCCCTTGCTCACACCCCCATCCCCTTAAGAGAATCAGTATGAAGTTAACAGAACACAACATCCTCTTTCTCAGCAGGATCTGCAGTTTCATTGATCATAGATACCAGAGTGACACACTGTCTTAGCTGTTTTTTGAGAGCAAAAGGTAGTACTGAGCATCTATTTCTTTTGGTACTTCAATCAACCTACGGAAATACACGGTGGCATAGCTGATTTTTTCCTACACACACATTCCTTTTCAAGGTTGCTAGCCATGTGTGATACAGATTAGGGTCCAGCAGCTTGTTGTGCCAAAGAGAACTCATCCTCCTCCAAATGAGGAGTAAGTGTGGGCAGCACGTCCCTTGGTTCCTCCTGGAATTTCAACTCAGCAGGAATTGAAGTTCATTATATAAAACTTTCAAATTTGGCAATTCTCTATGACCACAGCGTTTATGGAGGAGGCTACTCCAAAAAATATTCCATGTTGTTATCAATCTCCTTGGAGGAGATGGATAGATAAGACTTGACCTATGAAGACTGTTGTGTGAAAACACTTGGCCACTCCACCTGGCCAATAATTCTGATCTCACCCTGCCTGGGAAAACTGCGCCACCACCCTCTTGGCAAGATTCCTTTCACTTATTAAACCAATTACACTCAGCAAGAAAAACCAATCTCCCAATTTACCCTCGGGGAACCAATGTATTGATACAGTAAGATAAGCTGCATTTTCAAACAAGGTGAACCTGTCATGACTATTTCTTCAATGTACGTAAGTCTCCATGGGTCTTTCTCCACACTTTAGGTTCTAGCCATTCATTACACTTATGCTTATAACACACTCAATAAAATTCAGTAATAGGAGAATATTACAAGTGTTAGAAATTTAGATTTTTTTCCAGTTAAAATTTAACCAGAACTCCATTAGAAGTAACATGCTAAACACAGAGAAAAACAGTCAGGAAGATTCTATCTGCCAAGCCAGGCATGCAGAGGAACATATGTTCTATCCCCTGGCCCAGAAAAGGGAAGATTTTATTACAATTACAACAACCATCCCGCAGAAGAGAGGCAAAACAATGGGTTCTGCAGTAGTGACACTGAGCTTTAGCAGTCTGTTTATCGTATTTATATGGGAGGGAAGCAGTTCCTAGCTTAACTTACAGAACATTTAATTTAATTTAAACATAGAGGTTAATTTTCAAACTCTCAGAGATAAAAGTCCACCTCCAGAAGAGCTGACACAAGGACTACAGGAACATGGTTTATAGCCCAATATTGTTTAATATCATGATTACACCAAACAACATCAAAATAACAAAACAGCACTATTGGATGCTTTACTTGCAAAGTTAGTTTCATACTCCTGCCTTTCTCTCCATCCAGCTCCAAGTTTCTGTCTGCAGAGCTTGGGCAGGTCAAGCCCTGGAATTCAGCTTTTTCAAGGCTAACCTGCTGGCAGATGAGAAGAGCTCGTGATGCAATCCTTCCTCTTCCTCCCTCACCTGCTAGTGACCCTTTCCCTCTCCAGCACAGAGCTGCTGTAGGCATGTGCTGAAAAGAACCCAAGTGAGATGAAGGTCATGTTGACTGTTAAAGAAAAGTGCTGCAGACTTGGAGCAGCAATTGGAATGGATCCCCACAACTTCTTTAAATAGAAAACAGGACAATGTTTAGGAATTCCTCTTGGTGTCTCACTGATGCAATAGTTGCTTTTGGATAAACAGGATAGCTAAGTCTGCTAGATGGAAGACACTGTATTGCTGACTGCCAGGTTGTAGTAAGATACTCATATCTTACTTCCCAAAGGAATTACAAAACATGCTTCCTTAGTGATCCAGGTATCCCACAGCAAACCCAGCATTCTGCCCACTGCACTGTTCAATGTAAAATGCCACATCAAGCTAAAGGTATAGAAAGAAATTAAAAGCTGTATCCATGAGAATTGTCAACAGCAATGGCGAAAGTTCATTATCACAGAATCACAGGATATGCTGTGCTGGAAGGGACCCATCAGGATCAGAGTCCAACACTCAGCCCTCCACAGGACCATTCACAAGAGTCACACCATGTGCCCAAGAGTATCGTCCAAACACTTCTTGGTCTCTGTCAAGTTTGGTGCTGTGACCACTTCCCTGGGGAGCCTGTTCCAGTGCCCAACCACCCTCTGGGTGAAGAGCCCTGACACAACTTCAGGTCACTCCCTCGGGTTCTGTCACTGGTCACCACAGAGAAGAGGTCAGTGCCTACCCCTGAAGGAAACAGACTGGAAAAGAAAACCACCACCACAGGAAACTAGTTGCTTGCCATTTCAAGACAATGCCCCCTTTCCTTCACTAGCTAAAAATAATTATTAAAATACATACAGAGCTTTCCCATACAAAGGAGAAAAAACACATAACCTCAAAGATGTCACTTAACTGAATACCAGAGGCTCTCTAATTCTTCCTAGTGGTGTCCTTGGGGGGGGAGGGAGGGGAAGAAGGAAAAAACTCCCAACAATAAACAAATGAACAAACAAAAAACCCCACACCCCCCCTCCCAAAAACCCCCAAACTAAATGACCACAAACCGAAAGCAAAATAATGCACTGACAGCTCTGTTTTTAAAAGCATTCTGCAGTTTTGAAATTTCTGCTAAATTCTTGAAAGGAACTTAGCAAGTGTTTCTATTTTACAGGCTCAGTCCAAACCCAAAGTATTTATTTTCCACTGGCTTCTATCAGCTGTGACTATGAAATGTGTAAAGAGCATTTTTGAGTTAAGACAGACCATAACTGAAGGTTTCAGAAAAACTCCGGGAAGGACGTGTGAAAGAAAACTACTCCCAGAATAAACAGTACTTCTTAGAACAAAGCGGAAATAATTGACAATCAGCAAGGCAGAGCTGCTTAAAGCCTTATCTGAGAAGAGATGGAAAAGAAATCTCTCCACCCACTTAAGGTTGGCAGAACAGCCTAAGAAAGCTTTGTTGCAGTTTCTGCCAACTCTCTGGAGGAAATCGGGGTGAAACACTGTAGTCAACAGCAATAGCAGCTGAACCACAGAACATTTGTTAAGGCAATGTAAAAAATAAAGGTCACAAATACCCTTCTCAGTTTTAACAGTTAAGATTCATTTTTCACTCCCTCAGAACATTTTTAACGTGTTTTTCCTGATGAACATTGAAGTGCCAATATATGTAAGTACAACTTAAGAATCTGGCATTTTCCAAGAATGAGAAGCATGTCCACAGATTCCTGTATTACAGTATAGAGCAGACACGATATTTTGGATCCTAATGTGTTCGCATCTAGGTCAAGTAGAGACCATCCAGATAACTTTGGCTACAGCTACCACAAAATATTCTGCAACAGGAACTTCAACATCAGAGAGAAAAATAAAATATCTTTCCCAAGTAATCAAGAGTAGTTCTGGTTTTCTATTTCCCAGACTCAGATGAAAAATAATCCCTTAGTTCCTGAAACACCCACTGCAGATCTGGACAGTGCTTCCATACCACATCAAGATGTGACCATTATTGTTGCATATTACCATTCTTTACTGTCCCAAGAATTTCAGTAAAGCATCCTATGTTTAAATATCATTATACTAGCCAGCAAAGTGAAATACTGAATTTTAATTCATGCTGCTGTGGATTGGAATTCTGAAGCAAGACTTAACTGACTGTGCTACAAGACTCCTCTTCCACCTAGTGAAGAGGGTAGAAATGCTCTGGGAGAAAATCAAGAGCAGACAGGAAATAAGTTTTGTGATATTTAAAAACCCTGAAAGGCTAACAAAGGAGAAGGAGAAAGGTGGTCTTAGGCTTATAAAGCAGAACACTGCCTAGACTCCATCGCTTATGCAGTCACAGAACTGGAAACAAGTCAATTAAAATCACACTTCCGACAATCAAGCTTGAACTTCGCATTCCTCAGTATTTGACATGTAACTCAATATGCTGGTATTTGACTGCCAAAAAATGCTGGACATTTAAGCTGTAAATAAAATCAATCATACCTGTGCTTAGAATTACTAAATGTTCTGAAAAGTCAAAACAAATCAGGTATCAAAAATGAATACTTCAAGTAAACTTCTCAATTCCTCAAAGTATTACTCTTTATTATGTAAAGCAGAGATAACACCTTCTAATCTGACCAGGCTCTTAAAAAGAGCTCTTTGGGGAACATTGTGTGTTGATGAATATCAACAAAAAAAAAAACCCTGAATATTGTGTAATAAACAGAGTGCGCAACCACATTTCAATGATAGAGGGAAAAAAAGAGAAAGGAAAAAAGAATGACTTGTGTGTCTAGCAACAGCACTCCACTGTAAAGACCAACTATTTCTTGTGACCACAGCAGAGGCCTGAAATATGTACTCTCTGAAATACTTGTGGAGGCATCATTAATTCCATCGTTTCATTTGTTCCACATTTACGGGTTTGCATCCCTAATTAAAGGATTGTTCAATATATATTCTATTTATAATTCAAATAATCCTCTCAATAAAAAAAAAAGAAATTAATCCTCTCTAGAAATTCTGCTGCATGCAGTAACATAGAAGTGTTTAACCAGAAAAAAGTTAGGAACTTTGGTCCACAGAACACGGGCATCCAGTACATGACCTTCACTCACTGAAGGACCAGTGCTGCAGGCTGTCACTCTCTTCATGGACCAGCACTAACACATGCATGGCCCTGTCTCAGCTTCCCAGGTATTTCACAGCACTGTAGGAGTGTCTATTTCTGAAGCTACAGAAAGAAGGATTCTAAGGGATACTCAGACACCAGTATAATATTGCAGTCTGCCTTACACTGCCTTCTCTGGCCTCTCACAAATACATGATCCAGTTTCACCTCTTGTCTGCTGTGACTCCTCATCCCAATGCTCTCCTTCTCAACTACTCAGTCCTAACCTCTCCCACAACACTCATGATCCAGTATCACTCTGTCCTGTCCCCACACTGTTTTGCCACTTTATAGGACAGTTTCTGCCCACAGTGTCCTCTACTTTCTCCACAGCTGTGCCAATGTAGTGGGTTTCTGTGGCTGGATTTTTGGGGCAGGGAAGGGGGGTGTCTACAGGGGTGGTTTCTGTTAGAAGCTGCTAGAAGCTTTCCCTGTCCCATGGAGCCAGTGCCAGCCAGCTCCAGGATGGGCTTCCTGCTGCTGGACAAGGCCAAGCCAAGCAGGAGTGATAGTAATGCCTCTGTGATAACATATTTAAGAACAGAAAGGTATCGTGCAGAAAAAGATCCAGACAGGGAAGAGTGGAGTGAGAACATGGGAACAACAAAGTAGACACCATGGTAAGTGCAGAAGGAGGGGCAGGAGGTGCTCCAGGCACTGGAGCTGAGGCCCTGCAGACCATGGTGGAGGACCATCAGGGTGCAGAGACCCCCTTGCAGCCCATGGAGGAGTCCATGCTGGAGCAGGTGGATGCAGGAAGGAGGCTGTGACCCTGTGGTAGGCCCAAGATGGAGCAGGGTCCTAACGGTGACCTGCAGCCCATGGAGAGGGAAGCCCCTGCTGGAGCTGGTTTTTCTTGGTTAGGACTCGTGGTCCCTGTGGGGGACCCATGCCAGTACAGCTCATACGTGAAGGACTGTACCCCATGGAGGAGTGACCCACAGGACAGCAGTTTGGGAAGAACTGTTGCCTAAAGGGATGGGTTCATGCCAGAGAGGTCCACAAAGGACTGTCTCTCTCCCGTGGGAAGGACTCCTCTCTCTGAGCAGCAGCAGAAACAACAACTGACCGTAACCCCCATTCCCTGTCCCCCTGCACCGCTAGGGGGGAGAAGGGAGAGCATGTAAGGAGGGGTGGGGGGAAGGTGTTTTTAAGATTGTTTTATTTCTCACTCTTTGGTTCTTATCCTGTTCGTAATAAATTTAAGGACTATCCCCACTTTGAGTCTGTTTTGCCCGTGAAGGTAATTAGTAAGTGACCTCTCCTTGCTCCTAATTCATGAATCCTTAGGTGGTTTTTCGCTCTCCTCTGTCCAGTTACAGAGGGAGACTGAGAAAGTGAGTGGTACCTGGCATCCAGCCAGGGTCAACCCACTATAACCTCACATCTGCTTTTTGAATCAGCCTGCTCATGCCCATTTCTCCACCTCCAGGCCCCCATCCCACTGCCCTGCCGGTCACAGAAGCCACCATGAGCAGAGTTCTGTTAATTCTCTGAATTCTTACTTGTCCTTTCAAACTCTGGTCTACCCAGCTGGAGTCTCTCCTAAAGTCCTAGTTTCCATGATGGTGCCCTGCCACAATACTTTCTCAACTTCCTTGACACATTTTCTCTCTCTCCTTTTACAACCACTCCTCTTGAGCGCCTTCACTTTTCATTAAATTGTGACTAACAAGCAAGGACTTGAGCTACATCATCCTGTCTTCCTTTTACTTCAGAATTTTCATTAAAGGAAATACATACAAAGCAAATATATTGAGGTCAGACATCTGACTTTCTGCTGATACCGAGAGTTTCATTACGTTCTTATATGAGGAAGTAACATTATTAATTTTCAGTTTGGAGGAGAAAAAAAAGCTATAAAAGCTCTGTAAAACTGAAAGCACTTTTAATCTCTTGTAATTAGCTAAAGGATATGTTCTAATCCTTGTGAGAAGGGGGTGATCAGACTCCACAAACTCTCCTCCAAAATGACTCATTTGTGTAGCCATGTATTCCTAGCATACATTTACACTTGGTACTTGCCAAAATGCACACCTGTCAAGTCTCACACAGCACACAAATAGTTTGAGTCCTGTCTCTCCCTCCCCCATTATGGTGCTTTTACTCCCAAATTGTCTGCACATCCCTGCAGACACTTCCCACCAAGCTGCAAGGGCCTCACAGAAGGCCAGTACTGCACCAAGCTCAAATAGCAGGCAAATTCTTCTTCAGGTTGTCACAGGCTGGTGCCCACTGTATGAACATGAACTTGTAACAATATACCTTTATACAAAAATGGCATAAACCTGCTCACAAGCACCTCATATCCTCTGGGTTTCAGTGACACTTGTTTATATCTGCATTGCAACAGAGCTCAAAAGCCCCAAGCAGAGCTTGAGACCTTGTACAAACACATACAATTACACTCTTAATTCTGCCCTTATGGACAACATTTGAAATGAAAGATGTTACATGAAGCCCTGCCTTCATGACATTAAATCGAAGTTCAAACATTAAAATAAAGTTGAAAATTCAGAAAAGCAAGAATAACTTTGATATAACCTAAGTCAAATGGAAATATTAAAAACTGTAGTGAGTAGGAACTTAGCGTCATGTAAAGGAATTTTGCCTAGGTTAAAATAATATATGTCTCCATGACTTTTTATTCAAATTTCAAGTTCCCAATCACAAAAGAAAAAGAAACACCCTTCCCATGTCCACAGAAATTTTTCCAGTTCCACAGCTTAAGCTCCCACTCCACACATACCTCTCATCATTTTAATGCCACCACCCTATATTATTTCTACTGTAAGAACTGCAAGCTACTCATTTGCTTGCTCCTTGTATTCATAATTGCCTGGGTTCATAATTGTTTGGTTCTTTTGCACTGAAACAATGACAAAAAGACTGTAATTCTAAAGAAAAGTTACACTGTCATGTTTTGAGACCTTTTCGTAGTTTTGCGAGACTTCAGGGAATTACGACTTCAACAGTAGCCCTTTATCAAACCAAGCGTACCCTTTAAAGGTCTGCAAAAATCCTAGAACTTCAGTACTCGTTCAGAGTTACCTTAAAACTAACGCAACTGAAATTAAAAAATAATTAAGCATTTGAAAATTCAGTACCATTAGAATGTAAATTGCCTATAATAAACTTGATTTGGCCCATTTGAGAATAAAGGCCATATCATAACTCTTAAGTGCCTAACTGTGCACCAGATCCAGCACTCTATTTCTCAACTATAATCATCTTCGCTTTCTTCCTGATTAAGTGATCACTGTAAAATAATGCTGATTAAGATACTTTTATTCTGACCGCGGTTCACCTCATGGCAATTTTTATAATTTTATTGCAAAAAAGATCAACGATCCCCATTAATATAAGTCAAACTGCGAGCAGAATCTGCATTTCGAAGGTGAAAAATATATTTCCCAGCACCATAACCACCCTAGAGCAAACATTTTCTGGAAGTAGTAAGTTCCTACATAAACCACCTACATCTGTGAGCACACACGCACATGTGCTGGAGATTCTTGCACCACAGCCGTTTTTGCTTTGATCCACACCTCCTTTGTATCACCAAGGATGCAGTAAAGAGTAATTCTAGAACCCAACGCACTGATGGATCTAGCTATTTATGAAACCAAAGAAAAACTTTAACCTTATTTTTCTACTCACTTTCTTGGTCCTGTTTTTAGGCACCCTTACGCCTATATTACCTAAGCATAGAATGTTTTCAAACCACCCTTTAAGGGCATATTGCTTCAGATGGAGCCTTCAGAGTTCCTAATGAATCAAGTGAAGGGATTCCCTAATGGTACATCTGAACTGACTTTCATCACTTATTTCAGTATCCCCATGAATGACAAGACAGACGTAAGAGACACCTCAAAACCATTTACTCTTACATGCATGTATTTGCAAGTGAGCCTAAATTAAGAGTAATCTCTGAATCTTACCCCCTATAGTAATGCAAAGTTGTATTGCTCTATGCCTGTTATGATTTATACAGAGATTAAAGCATTTGCTTATTACTAAATTGACAAAAGGCAATTTTTCTATGACAATAGAGTAATTTTGTAACAGGACTCAATTATTTATTGTGTCCTGTTATAAAATTACTGTATTGTTGTATAAAATGTCCTGTAATTATTTATTAGTTTTATTTATCAACTTAAGTTAAAAAGAGAAGGCAGCAGGTTAAATTAACAATCTTTCTGTAAATGAACAACTGCTTCAGTTTAGTGATAGATTAATCACAGAGAACCATTGGGATCAATACAAACTCTTCTTCATCTTCAAATTAAAGACATATTTTCAATGTTTTGTAAAGTTTTTTCCCTAAATGCAGACAGGAGAGGTGGTCTTGTAAGCATCTGATGCACTGGACAAGAAAGTTTCGCAAGTTGTGATCCTAAATACATAAAATATTCACTGAGTTCTGAAAATTCTTTGGATGCTTTTTCCCAAGTTTTATCTCAAAAGTCTTGTTTATTAGAAACTTGAAAAGAAAAGCCATGGCAAGACACAACACACACAAACAAGTTTGAGATAAGTAATGGGATAATAAGGAAGTTGGACACGTTTTCAGAAGGGCATAGAACACAAATTCATTAATTTCTACACAAAAGTAACAGGAAAGAAAGTCATTTAGTTACCTCAATACAGTAACCACACTTCAGAAGAAGGTAGCATACAGAAATTTTAGTATGATTATAATTTTAAAATATTCTCAATCTGGATACTTCATAAAAATACTTAAATGGAAACTGCACTCTAATAAAAATAGATTCCACTTACAGGTAATAAGACATTTTGCAAATATAAATCATAATTAAGTCATAAGCAAAATGAATGCCAGGAATTCATTACTTTCTACTCTGAAATTAGTTTATAGAAGGTTTGTTCTATGAAAAAGGGACTTGCAGGGAGGTGAATTCATAGCTCACTTCTCCCAATGTCATCTTGTTTTGCAGATCACAAAGGAGCAAGTTAAACAGTTCACAGTAAATGCAAGCAAACAAACATCTATTTTTAGTATGGTTAACTTATGTTCCACATTATATGACCATTTTGTTAATTATTTCATCATCTTGCCCTGTTCAGCAAGAATCCTCAGTTCAAACACCTGGTCATGACACCTCTTCTTCCTTTAGACTTGAGAAACATACTGAATTACTGCAAGCTTAACAACAACGTGAAAGATGGTCAAAACTTTCTGAAATCTGAACCCTACAAATTTCGAACACTTATCCATATGGAAACAGTACCAAAATACTATTACTAAAAATGAAATTTAATCATAATGAAGCATCAAATAAATATATGGAAGTATTCATATTTGAAAGTATGGTTTATGAGTGCATCCATCCATACAGTTGACAAACAGAACTTGTTACTCTTAAACCTTTCTTGACAAATGGGTCAAGACCCAGGTCAAACCTAAATCACTTCCATAATAACATAGTGCAGTCCCTACCTATTACAAAAATACATGAGAACTATAAAATTTCCCTTCTCACACTCTGAACATTCAGGTTTTTTCTGATCTCAAATCCTTAGGAAAGTGTGGCAACTCCTGCTCTCATTAATACCTATTTTTAGATTGTTAGTCTGTATTTACTCAGAAGTCACCACAAAACATTCCTACTAGTTTTAACTTGGCTTCACAACACTGTTCATAAATAAAAAAGGCAAAACAAAAACAAAATTAAAAAAGCCCCACCCTTAAATTGTTGCTCTCTTTCAAATTCTCCAGTTAAATCTTAGCAAGCAAAACTCGTTTGTAAAAGTAATGTCAATTGTAAGAGGAAAATCAGCATTCATATGCCATACATGAAAGAATTCCAAATGCATTTCCTCCCAACAACTCTTGATCGAACTCATCCACAACTGATACCTTTTCATACCTATCTATACATTGCCAACTTTCTATTCTTTATTAAAACTTCTTCCATCCCAAATCTTTCTCCATTTGTCATAAAAATGTAATGTTCAACTGATTGTTTAAATATTCTCAGTTTAATCTCAAAATGCATTCAAAAACCATCTGTACAGCAAGAAACACACACCTGGAAAACCTGAATTCAGTCCGGATATAGAAACTATTGCAAGTAACTTTAGCAATATTCATTCAGAGGAAATGGGCTGCTTATCTAACTGCCTAAATGGAAAGGACTCTTTCACACAATAAGGTATTTTGGGATTATTTTCTTGTTATTTTTTAAATAATGATGGCACATAAATTAAAAATTTTACATTCAGTAGCAAACGGAAGGCTGGTATTTACAATAGCCATTGTGTACACAGCCCATAAAAAGGAAACAAACCAGAAGGGCAGAATGCAGTCCTTACAAAGACCTGTAACAGAGGGGGTATTCAGAAACATTTGGTTTTCGTCCTCTAGATTTACAACTGCTCTCAGACACATGTGGATTAATAATTATATTAATAATTTTGACTAAGCAATGTCACCACCAACAAAACCATTTACACAGAAAAATAAGGAAATTGCTGTCAGGAAGGGGACACAGATTCAAAAGATACAACACTCCTGCAGCCACAGCACGTGTCTGCATCCAGCTCTCCTCACAAGTTCTACCCATCACCTGACTTGAATCAGATATGACTAAGCAGAGATGTTTCAAAGACAATTCCCCTTTTGCATGCTCTGCAAAGGTAGGTGGGTGGCAGGAGAGACTCCTAAACCCACACAGCCTACAACAGCTTCCCCTTACTTCCTAATTCCAGGGAACTCCGTGGGAACCAGCCACAGGGCAGGGGTGAGAGTAGACTTCTTCCACTACAGGTGCTGTAGTTGTGACAAAACATTTAATTCAGGGACTCCAGTCAACCACAAGGCACCATTAACAGGAAATCATGCTTTATTAGTCACTTCTGTTGACAAAATAACTCCTTAGGGTTTGCTCTTTTCCTGTGTTCTGGGGTGTTTTTAATCAAGAGTTTATGTACAGACTCTTCACATAGCCGGCAGATACAACTGCTTGAGAACTGATTATTCCATCCAGCTCTTTTAGCACATAGATATTTTAATACAGGAGGGAAAAAATGAAAGAATAGGTAAAATATTTTGCATAAAGTTTGGGCAACTCAAAGGGTAACAACTTCTCTGATTTATACTTTTTTGGCATACAAATATGGAAAAGATGATTCATGGGAAAGCGGGATCTCACTTTCTGAAGCTGAGAAACCTCTCAAGAAACCTAACAGAGTATTTCTCCTAGGAAAATAATTTAATACACGTTAATTTGGGAAATTAGTGCAACAGGTTTTCAAGATATCTTGGGTCCTTATCCTCACAAGAATGCAAGTATTTAACTTCTACCGAAATCAACAGGACACCTGTGTCTGCACCTCTCTGTCTACCCTGATACAAACTGCCAATTTCAAAGACAGAACTACAGAGTTGTGAAATTTATTTGTGTACACATGGGCTCATTACAAAAGAAAGGAAAAGAAAGGATGCTTCAGAGAATGAGAATCAAATATTCCCTTGTGTACTAGAAAGATATCCAAGCCCATAAAAAGGGAGTAATGAATATAAACAACACCCTCAACATCCTCATTCATTTAGTTTGTACTTCATTGCAATTTTTACTTCTTTACATAGAGGGGTAGACAAAACTACAATGATAGGCAGTTTCTTAATATTAAATAATAAACAGAAATGTTCAAAACACTTATTTTCTTGCTTTTAATTGTGGAGCAAAGTTTAGAATCAAAGTACTTTCCTATCATTTCTTATGAATATTTCCAAGTAAATTTTTTGTAATCTTTTCATCAAACATCAACTTACCCACCTAGTTTACAATGAAGTTGTTGGGATCTTGAATATCAAAACTCACCCAAAATCAAGCTTTCTCAGATGACTTCTAAAACCCTTGCAAATGGTTCTTTCTACTGCAGTCAGATACTGCCATGTTCTAGTCATTATGAGTTTTCCCCAGCTGGGATTTTTTTGTCCTCTGTTTTTTTTGCATAAGCCAAGGTGCAGTTCCTCCCCTACGAATCAATCCACAACCGACCAATATTCACTGCAGAGATGAATCTTACTGCTTGCTCCTTTATAAGTTTCAAATAATGACTGCTCAGTACTATTTCAACTGTCAACAGAATCTCTTGCTCAACACAACAACTAATTTAAATCAACTACTTCTGTGTGCTAGAAAGGATGGAAAGTGCATGTTTTAACCCACCATTAGTACTTGATTTAATTTTATTCATTTTCAAAAATGCACCAATATAATCACAGTAAAGTACAAAACCTACAGAGACAAACTTTTCATCTATACTGTGTTGTAGTAGTTCTTTACAAACCTCAGGATAAATAGATGCCTTCATCTTAAAGGCCTTTTGAATCTCAAGCAGAATTCAACTTGAACCTGAGAAATAGTGACTGTCAGAAACTTGGGTTGCTAGTCATTAAAACAGACAATGGTTGCTTCAGCTTCTCCTCACTCTTACCAGCTGGCAGTACAGCTTGCCCTGGCTCCATCTGCTAAGGTAAGAGCCACTCATGCTGTAGCGTTTTCCCCGTTTACATTCATTTTTGTACACTTTAGAACAAATGTGAATTCAGTATTTGAGAGTTACTGGACTGACAAGTACTTGCTGTCTGAAATAAGGGCAGGGCAGGTTTCCCACAATGTACTGACCAACATGCCTTATCTGAGTGACATTCCTGCAGATAAAGGCATTTCAGCTTTTTTGGCTCAATAAAATCACAAATATCTCTGCTGATACTAAGAAAAAGATTAAATAAACAAGAAAATGCATTAGATACACTTCAGTCAGCAAGGCCTAATGAAATTTACTCCCAAGGGTTTGAGGAAGTAGGGAAAATAAATTCTAAACTCATTAAACTTTATATTCAAGAACACACAGAGAATGAGCACAGCTCCAGAAGATCCAGGATGGACAAAAATAAAGGAAGTTTCATTTTTTGTAAAATCTAAGTTCCACATCTGCACCTACCTCCTGAATACGTCTGTCCTGCAGCCTTAAAACACCATGGCAGAATTCAAGCTTGACAGATGAGTGCCACTGCAGGACGTCAACAACTTATTGAAATTAGCAGTCTGAATCACTAGGGGACTGAAAAATGTACACTCTCCAGCTGAAAGTCAACCTATTAACTTCCAACCGTGTACGGTGAGGCATAGTGGGTGGGCTGAAATTTGCTTACAGTTAGCTGAATCCCAGTAAGCAAACAGGCAGCTGCACTCAGAAGGAAGTAACACTGAAAGGGAAACTGTGCTAAAGTGATGGAGTTACAACCAAGCCTCATCCTCATCTATCCTCCTTCCATGACTGTCCATAGATAATAGGGAATAGTCTGTGTTAAGTGAATTATCAAAAAAATTTATTTTATATATATATGAGTGTCTGTGTACCCACACATATACATATATAAAAATAAATATGTTCTACATGTATATGTATACTCCACTAAATGGAAATTTCCATGGGAAGGTCATGCCTGCAGGTAACACCAAGTTTCTCAGAGCAATTTACTGCCTCCACACAAATCTCAATTGAAAGGATCACAAAGGGAGAAAAAAATTTCTCAATTTTAGATTTCTTCTTCATTTCTTCACCATCTGTTTTCTGTGGGAGATGCAGAGAACAGCTTGAAACCACCCTGATCTCTCTTGGAGGGCAAACACAGCAGAGCATAAGCAATCCAGGAGGATGCTGGAATGTGCTGATGGTAACTTCCTACTGCAAGTGATACAGGAGCCAACAAGGAGTGATGCTTGTGGCTTAACCCCAGCCAGCAACCAAGACCTTGTTCTAACCAAGAAGGAGGGGCTGGTGGAGAATGTGAAGCTCAAGGGCAGCTCTGACTGCAGTGACCATAAAATGCTGGAGTCTGAGAGCCCTTTAAACAGTACATGGATGGTTTATCAATAAGAAGAAAGCCAAAACCTTCTAAAAGGTTCCTTCCTCTCACAGAAGCTCCTAGATTCCTATGTATCGTAATACAGTTACACAGCCAGATGAAGATATTTATACAAGTTATGGAATCCTCTGTGAGAAAAGTAACAATAAATAAAAAACCGCAACAAAACAACAGATGTCTGAGGAGACGTAAGGAAGAGGGTAGCCTTCAAGGAAGTGCTCTGCTTTTGCAAGGCCCCAGTTGAACCCAAGCACAGTAGAGGCAGTTCTGACTACTCTAAACAGACTCCTCCCCCTCAGCCTGTACTGTGGTCTGGGGAGTGAAGGAAGTGTAAGTTTATCCTAGACACATCCAAATTCTTGTGGCCCAGGCTCTGCACAAATATTAGACACACACGGCACCATCATAAGGAATAAAACTAAATGAACACCTAACAACATATTTCAACACCTGGCCCCAAATTCAGACAGCAGCAGCCCTCGTGCACTGGCAAAACAAGCAAAAAATCCTCTTGTGCAGTGTTAGAATGGCTTGCTCTCTTCAGCAGAGATGCCATCCCTGTGTTTCCACACATGGTGGGAAGTATGCCTCACCTGCTGCAGAGCTACAGGAGAGATGAACCGAAATAAAAAGCTCAGATTTCACGGTTTGGTATCTTGCTGGTTTTGGTTTTGTTTTTTCAAGTATAGGTTTAACTGTAAGACTGAATAGTAAGCAAAAGATAACGAACAGGATCACAACCTAACAACCGAGCTCCCAAGTTCTCAACTTAATTCTGAAGGAAGTAGGAAATGGAGGTTCAGCAAAGCATCTTTGCTTGTAATGAAACATGCTGTATTTTTTCCTGGACATCACAAGTACAGTTCAACGTCACCACTAGTGACTTATATCTGTTATTAGAGGTATACGCTGCAAAGGCACATGGTGGTCAGGAAACACAGGATCAGAGAACCTTAGAAAACTTGGTGAAAGCAGACACAAAAGAGCACTGTAATGCCATTATGCTTAAGACAGTAAAAGAAAACTCTGCAATATATTAGATGTGTAATAATGCTCATGGGAGGATCCAAAGAACAGTTGAGACCCTTGTGCTACATTGAACTTTTAGAAGAATATGAGACAAATAACTCAGACTCCATCCTCTGGGTTCTAAAACAACAATGGACATTCCTGAGTTTGAATGTTTGTGCAACGACAAACAAGCTTATTGCACCTGAAAGAAACAGTTTTAGTATCTACTTTTATTATCAACTTTTCTAGATTTAAAATAAGGAATCTTTAACTCAGGTATTTTCTTGAAAGATTCTGAACTATTTCTGAAAATATGACTGATTCAAATACCAAAGATTACAGATTTTTAAAAATGCAGATATAATTGCCCAGACATCATATAAAAGGATTTCCTAATTACTGGCAGTAAGCTTTACTTCATCTCAAAAACTGACCAGAACATTAGAGAATACTATTCACTAAATTAACCTAAATTAACTTAGAGTACAAAGATAAAACCATATTCCTCTATGCAATGGCTAGAATCTGTGAAGCTGAGTACATAAAAGCCATCAAAGAAAAAAGAACCACCTTCTTCATGCATGAAGTCTCATATACTTTACTCGCTATCTGAACTTAAAAGAAAAGCACATCACAGAATGAACATTGTGAAAATATCCTGAAGCACAGTTTCTTCCTAGAGACCATAAAATGTTTTTTGGGTTCATTTTGGGTCTTCAGTTGTTTGGTTGGGTTTTTTTAAAGAACTAAACTCTATCTTCCCTCTTTGAAACATTGCAGTGGTTGGAGCTTTATTAAAGCTTGAAAGAGATTTCAGGAAGCATTCATGACTGATGCCATGAGGATGCCTCTGAGTGCATTTCCACATACAACCTGCATGAACTGCCAATTTTAAGTACCTGAAGTCAGGTAGAGAGAAGGAAACATTACCATGACTTACTAGAGTTATGTAGGCTTATATGGTGATTCGTTTAGCTCTATCCCCAATTCTTTTCTTATCAAATATAGGTAGTAGACAAAAATCTCCCCTGAATCCTGCTTCTACGCCTCCAGGAAAAGGAAGTCATGCTCCCCACCCCACCAGCCTTGACGTACACATGACAGAGTAAACAAATTTTTGCCCCATGAATAGTAATTCCTCTCACTGATCCAAGAAACAAACATTTTGTACTTATTCAAAACTGCAAAGAACTCTTTATCATTTTGCACACGGGGAAAGAATTATTTCCTGACCAATTTTATTTGAGAAATATTTCAAATGCCATATATATACGTGTAACGCACACAAATTTCTTGTCAAGATTACAGGCCTGAGTTTTTCAGAAGCTGAGAGCAGAGTGACAGCCAACATTCAGTTCTCACCTGATATTCTCAACAGCACCCCATGCTCGTAGTTAAGCACAGCCTGTACACAAATTTTAAACTGTCATCCTGAGATCACATTTTGACCTACGAAAATAACATACTGGAATCCAAGAATGGATAAAAACATTTAAGCAAATAGACAATGGAGCAATTTTAATACAAAAATCAGGATGTTCTGCATTTTATAGAGACTTTACAACAGCAAATGGCAAACCTGTGTTGTAAGGGAAATCTTCCCTATTTCTACCTCATTTGGGAGTGATATTTTAAAAAAAATATATTATATATATATACACACATAAACACTGCTGAGTAACAAAATAGTTAGATTATTTTCCTGAAATAAAGAGTATATTCACCCAACTGAATTATTTATTGGCATGAAATCACAAAAGACAAAGATACAATAAATGTGAAATGTTTTTCTTGTTGCAAAGAAATGATCCATCTCTGACAAGATGCATGAGGTCTTGTTGAGTTCATTACGTAAAAAACAGAATTTCTTCTGGAAATTTTCTGATATAACACATACACCAGTAAAACCATGTCCTTTCATTCATGAGACAAGAACATTTCACTGTATTTTTGAAAACTAAATAGTTAAAGACACCACAGAAACAAGCCAGCTGTTATTTAATCAATAATAATAGGGGACTGTTATTGACATGATTGGCCTTATTTCCTCCCAGAGGAAATAGGAAAGCCATCTAAAAGAAGATTCAATTTCTTCATTTGTTTGCCGCCTTCTTTCCTTTTAGTCAGGGGCTTCTGCTACTCTCTCCTTTACAAAGTCACCTTATTTTTCATTTAAAAGTGAGAAAGTATCTGACAGCGAACATAACCAGGCTGGATAGCAACCAAGGTGGCAAAATCTGTGACCGCACTGTTCTCCTGCCCTCCAGCCCTGCAAAGGGCTGCTGTTGCTATTTATATCACCCCGTGTGCAAGCACAATAAACACAGCTTTCACATTTTGTTATGTTAAAAAAGGTGATAACCACTTTCCTTGCTTTAGCTCAACCTCTAAAAAAGCACTATCTCCTTAATACAAGTAATTAAACAAAAGCTACTTGTCACAACAGCATTTATTCTAATGATAGGCATTTAAAAAGCCACTAGTCTAAAATTAGTCTAGAATGAAACATCTAGTAATGATTTCTTCTGGCTCTTTAAGCATATTACCAAACATTCAAGATAGACAATCCATCAATTAGGATTTTATTTACTTAGATCTTGATCAATTTGTCTTGTATGATGTTTTAATCCATAACTCATTGCAGGCATCATACAAGACAGACTTAAAAGAAATAATCAGCTATCAATTTAGCCTTTAAAGATAGAAAAGATAATTAGATATTCCTTTATTTTTATTATACGTTGTCACTAAGAGACAAGATACGCAAAGTTATGTACAAATATAATAGCACTCCTGTTAGCACACCAGAGAATTATAAAACATTTTAGTACTGGCTATAAACAAAAGGCCAAAAAAGCCAAGATGAAACACTGTATTTTCAATTGCCTTTTTTTTTTATTTTAGTGATCTCCTCTGATCTCAAAAAAACCACAAACAAACAAACAAACAAACCCAAACAGCTAAAATACCCAAATTCATATTCTATAGATCTTTCACAAAAAAATTTCTCCCAGAGTACTCTCCCCAGCTACAGCCTTGACACTATGGAATCCGTCAGCTATGCAGTTGAAATAATGCAAGTGTCACCTACAGTGCAAAATATTCTGAACAAAATCACCTTCACAGCACTAGCCATGAGCATTTCCACTCTTTCTTTCAGTTTCAAACCAAACTTGACAACAGTGAGGCTGCCCCTAAAAGAACACTTAGGGATAATGTAAAACAGCTTTCCCCTGTCCTGCCTACAAGCAACACTGCAGAGTAACTTGGGTCCAGAAAAAAAAAAACAAGAAAAAGCCTCCATCAGATTTTCTGCCCAGTGTCACTCTTAAATACAGATGGCAGAACTTCCATACTGCCTCAGAGGAAGCTCATGTGGCACTTTTTTACTGAAATTAGTTGCCATCAAGTGAAAGTTTATTTGGAAGAAATGCTGCATACTGTGCAGTTCTCTAGAATAACCTTTTCTGTCCTGAAGGAAGTCGATGACAACAAACCCACACTTCATAACAGCTGCAATACCCATGCAAAATAATAAATTTGTTAGCACATTAAATCCTGCAAGAGACAAAAATTAAGAAACACTCTTCATCTGAGAAGTTATTATCAGTCCAGGATAGCTTACAACTCATACCTGCAGGAACACAACTGCTGACAGGGAAATTTTTTAGAACTCTGTAATTCAAATGATCAAATGAGCACCACATCACTGATACACATGGAGACACCATCAGGTTCTGTAAATAAACAAAATTACTGACTATTTAATGAAAAGCATTGAGATCAGCTGGCTATTAAGACAGCACTATACTGATGAGCCAAAACTCCTATTTTTGTTCCATGTAAAGTTAGAGGATACCTGCCATAAAGTCACAAAAGCAGTGTACAAACCAGAGCCCTCTATATTTGGATTTATGACCACTGCATTACAGCACCAGACCAACCCTAGCCAGGGAGGCACACAGTCATGTGAAAAAAGCAAGGAGCTGCTAGAAATTCAAACTGGTGGTCTACATTCAGCTGTCTGTATACATCAAGTATTCAAAAGACAGCACATAAATAAAACAGAATTTATCTTTCTGTGCCCATGTGTCTAAACTAAGAGTCTGTGTACACTGCAGGCAATTATGTACTAATACCCAAGGAAAACACAGTTGCAGAAATCATCCAGCCACCATAGAACAGGGCTGCTCCCCCCACCCCATCCCCAACATTAGTAAAGATGCTCTGCCAGGATGAATCTGGTAGCACAGGACCCTCTGGTTTATATGGTAGCACAGGCACACTATTTTCTTCTGTCAGTCAGGTTGGATGGGGCTTTGAGCAACCTGGTCTAGTGGGTGTCCCTGCCGTGGGGACAGAACGAAATGATCTTTGAGGTCCCTTCCAACTCAAACATTCTATGATTCTAAGATCTCTTCTGTCCGTGTAGCCTTTTTCATGATTTTTAAAAATAGGCATCTCCTCCACAAATCTCTGCATACTTTTCACTCTTATGTAACATAAGTGATTGACCACTGTGCAAAAATAGCTTGATTTTGCCCCACTTCTAAGCTTGTAATATTTTCCTTTAGCAATCATATTAGCTAGATCTGGACTAACTAATTTAAACATCCAGTTTGTTAAAACAGCCTGATTCAGTCAGGAGAAACAGCTATTTAATTTTGTCAACAACAGGTCAGACTGAGGCAAATGCAAAGTTTAACCAAACAGTTAATGTTTGCAATGTCATCTGCAAAAATGTGATTTAGGGTTCACTCTGAAAGTGGCAATTGGACCTTCCTACAGTGATCTGAAGTAAATGTTCAGAATTGAGCAACATTTAAAAGGAATGGAAAAAGCTCCTGTTATACCTCAAGACCACAGAAAACTACTTTTAAATACAGCTACACCAATGACTTAAACTACTCAAAAAGTTGCTTTAACTACTTGCTTCTTGGGGTTTCTTAATTATAATATGAATGACCCCATGCAAGAACACTTCCAATAGGATGCTATTCCTTGGTTATTGTGAGGACTTCTCAGCTTCCTTCCTGCACTCTACAAGATCTCATGATTAAAGTTGGGTGGCTGACCTGGAAAATTCTGCCTCATGTGATAAGACATTACATTTCAAAAAAGACACAATAGCTAAGCACACAAGCCTTCTTTCAAAAAACACAAAGAACACAGAATGCTTTTTGAATAGGCTTTATTGCTGTATTAATAGTTGAAATGCAGAGCAGTCGAGGGAGCAAAGCTCTCTTTTCCTCATTTGAACTCACTCAACTGGCACAGGATTCCTTTCCCACTCTCCCAGTCCCTTGGGTCCCTACAAATCAAGACCAAAACAGGACCCAGCTGTCTCAGCTTGTTGTTCAAGTCCATTCAATTACAGCTGGAAGGTGGAATACTTCCTGGTAAAACTTTCCTCTGGGATACTTACTCATGTGAACAAAACATACATACTGAATCAGGTGCTACTGAGTATTGGGCCTGTTAAATGGACTTCCTACACTGTGAATAAAGTGCTTAAAGTAGTTACAGCTTTAATGAAGCATTAGCAAATGAATTAACATAAAAAAAAAACATTAATAGCTAAGATGCCATAATGATGTAGTTGTCCTCACCACCAATGAGGATGAGACCTGCAATCAGATTCTATAATCAAGGTATAAATTACAGATATGCACTTGACTATGCTAAGCTTGAACTAAGCACACACAAGATGAACAGCTATCAGAGAATATACACACGCAAAGCAGTTGTGTTAAATTTGAGGGATTCAGTGGGGAGTATTTCTTTGAACTTCAAAAATATTGCCATTCTATGGTTGTTAGCCTTTTGTCACAGGATTTAAAAATATCTACAAATAAAATATATCCAGTCACACATGCTCCAGTCATCATAACGTTACCTCTGTCTGAACATACAAGAGAATACTGTCCAAAACCACCAGCTAAGCAACAGCAATACATGAAAAAATATTTCCAACTATAGAGTAAATCCAGTTGTTTGGGTCAAAAAGAAAGGGGAAAAGTCAATCCTTAACGCTTTCCTCCTATCTATAGACAATTCTAAGCACTCATAGTGGTGGAGATTGCTCTTACAAACATTCTTCAATTCAGTTTTATTTCAGTCATGAACAAAAATTCTTGAAGGAGAGAAAAGACAGATACACAATTTCTCTTTCCTTCTTGCTTCCATCATCAGGTCAGACAAGTCTTCTAACTCACTAATCTTTGACCTCTGGATTCTGACAACTTTGGGGCTTCAAAAGTTCATGAGTAATGGATACATGGCTATCACAAACTTAAACGTTCTGTACAAAAGTCCACAATTCCAATGGAAATTCTTTTTAAGTCCTAAAGGTAGAAAGCTAGTATTAAAGGATTCCAAATACTGTTTATATTACCCCTATAAATAAAACTTTTTCCAAAACACTAATCATTCAATTTACTGTCTTTAATATTTATTAAATATAAAGCCCTTGTTAAAATGCATGGCTTTGCAAAACACTACACCTTTCCCCCACACTCATATAATACTTTAACCTCACAATGCTTTGTTAATGCATATTGATAACTGTAATAATTGCAACTGTAGCACAGCAGAAAAACAATGCCAACCCTGAGAACAGCCTAAGTGCTTAGTGCAGTGGCTCCATGGGTCAGAGCTGATTCTCCTATGGAAGTTGATAAGAATATACCATCAACTATCGTTCTAAAATGCTCAGAATCATAACAAAAAAAAAAAAAAAAAAAAAAACAACAAACAACAAAAACCAAACAGGTCAGGAAATCAAAATAATGAAGCCACAATTTTGTTTGAAGTGTCTACAGTCTATCCACTGATACCACACAAATCCTATAATTGCGCTGGAATACATTACTACATACAACATTTTTGTCCTAAAAATTAAAACAAAGAACATTTGAAATAAGCACGTTCAGAAATATGTCCCTTCCAGATGTGTGCTGACATTAACGCTCAATTACAATTTAAACATCATCTGTATTAACCAAAATATCCCATGTTTTGTGTCTAGAATCCATTTTCCTTTACAATTTCCTCTCTGAATACTGATTAGCTTCGTTAGCTTTTATGCTAATGAAGATATGTGAGCAAATAAAAGCTGCACAACAGAGGGAATCAAGCTCAGAAGACTCGGCTTTGCATTGATCTGTCAGTACTACCCTGCCAGAACTAGTAAACAGTAGTTACCTATGTCTAAGATCTGTTCCACACCATCCCAAAAGACCACCAACACAGAATCCTATAACTCAGGATTTGCAACAATTCCCACGCTGAAACCTCTCCTACTGCAATCTGCTCTGTAACACAGTTCTCCAAGGTTCCTACTACGATGCCTAAATGACCTTCAAGCAATACAAGCCGTGCACTGGCCATATCATTTGCTTGCTTTACAAACATGATTTTAATAAACTGAGAGAAAATAGGATTATTAATAAAGGAAATCGGAATTTCCATTACACTTAGTACCTCAACAACATACCCCTTTAAAAAGCCTCAGAATAATGTAACATTTGAAATGATAATTTATGCACGTATAGCACCCAGTAAGGAGCAAAAACGATTCATTAGCTCTGCAGAAGACAAAAAAAAAATCAAATTAGTTAGATAGCTCTGAGTAAATAACAGCTGCAGCCTTTTAAGAAATGGTCAGCTGGTGTTAAAATTAGAGATGAATGCTGCTTCTGCAGACCATAATGGGCATTACTCTTCAAAAGCTCCAAACACCAGCCATTGGATAAACAGTGAAACAGATTTCAGAAAGCAAAAGCCTCATTCCTGTAGCAGTTCCTGAAGGACTCGACATGCTCCTCTTCATTACTATTGAATGACTCTTTCTAATCATCTCCCAGCTTTCATTTTTAGCAGTAATGTTAAAAAGGGTCACAACGACACCTTGTTTGCTACAGGTGCAGAAGCATTACTGCCCAGATACGATTTAACAACATAATTTCCTGTAAAATGTGTTAAATCACTCCACGTTGTTATATCTCCAAAATATTTTAACAAACTTAACAAATACCTTTGTGAGTGGCATGACTTTGTTCTAATGTCAAGGAGGACCTTAATCTGTCACACACATATTCCAGTTTCTTTTATGCTAACACATTGACAATACTCACAGCTGGACCCTCACTTCTTCAACAAGGACACCAAAAGCTCACGAAAATTGTTCACATTAGAAATTCAACTAACATCAGTATTCTGTAGTCTAGATAAGAAAGAGATGAAGTTCAGCAACTAGATCGGACTATCACTATCACATGAGCATTTTTAAGTCGACGTAAAGTATGTATCCATGTTCCAACCATCCATCTGACCATGAAATCCAGTTATCAATTAATGGGCCACACAAGCTCACCTACAGCTTCACCCTGAAGATTTTAGAGCTATAGCAGAAATCTTGAGATTCTACTTTAAAAAAAAAGTTCTGTTCATAGTCACATATGAAGAAAGGCCTCACAGCTTTAAATAAAATTTCAGATAGCCCCAGAAAGTCACGAACTTTGTTCTCTTGCTGTTACTATGTTTTACATAACTAAACAGCCCCAATATCTGCAGACAGCTGAATTTCTCGTAAATTAGATCAAGTACAAATTAAGTAACATTATTATAACACAAATGAAATAACACTAAAATAGCACAAAACAAAACAGTCTTAATGTCAAATAAAAGGCCAAGGCGCAAGAATGACGAGTTAGCAGTTTAACTCATTTCCTTCCCAAAATACAGCTCCTTTCCTACAAAGCAAAGAAATAAGCGTGGGGGGGGGAAGCTAATAAAAATGGGACAAGGCTATTAAACACAAAGGAACCTTTTCCTGGCTCAGTAAGGGCCTGAGCAGCAACACTATGAAAGACCAGCCAGAAGAGAACCTTTTCCCACTCTTCCGATGGCTGTTCTCCTGACCTCCAAAATTCGTACCTCAGCAATGCCAAAAGGACAAACCGCCTCCCACAAAAGACAGCAGTAGGACTTGTACTACCTTTGCCTTTCTGATAGCTATCACAATACTTTAGTCAGTACCCACATAGAAAGATAGTTGCACTGGCAGACTCAAGGACTGAGACAGCACAGCATTACATTTTCAGCAGTTCTGTGTAACCATCACATCACTTCCAAGTGCAACATATCGGAGCTCCTCCTAGGAGGGAGCAAACTGCACAACCTCCAACCACCTTCACCTTGTATTTTAAACTCTGATTCAACTGACGACTGCAAACAACGAAAGACAAGCTTTCCCTCCCTTTGCAAATATCAAACACATCTCACCTGAGACTGGAACATTTATAAGGAGACCTGACAGGTTTCATTAGCGCAAAATCAAGCATAGAGTCTGTGTGATAGCACATTTATTTGCAGAACAGACTGACACAAGCAAACAAAAACTAAATAGTCCTGGAGGAAATGGGTTTGGTTACCTTTGCCATCAAAGAGCTAGTGGAGGAGAAACAGAACTGTTTCAAAGGAGTGAAAAGCACAAAGGAAAACTTCCTGAATATCTCCCTGCACAAGGACTTGGAAGTGAATTATTTTTATAGAACGAAAACAGCTAAAATGTATGTAACAGTTGTAAAGCCTCAAAATACTGTTATCTCAAACAGACTTAAATACAAAACAAGTTAACATTAGGTAGATTTATCAGAAGTTCACAAATACTGCTTTTTCAACCTTCAAAGTGGTTAATATTGATGGTAACTTAGCAGAGAAAATTGCCATACAAAATCCTGTAATTTAAAAATTTCAAATGGTCAAAAAATTCAGTTAAGAATATTCTACAACAACAAGTTTTAAAACATTCCGAGCAGTACAAATATTTATATCAGTATATTATTTTATTTCGGGCAGAAACTTCTTTAAAATCAAAAATGTCTCAGTAGTTCTCAGTAAGAAAAAATTACACACTCATTAAAAGTTGCCTCTTTAATGCCCCCTTTCCCTCTGACAGCTTTTTCATCTTACTTGATGTGCAGAGCACTGAATGTTAAAATACAAATTCCATTTTATACTGGTATTAAAAAAAATTGATACAATTTCTGTCAAGCATGTGCATCTCTGTAAGAGTTTCTTTAATACTCGTCTGTTTTTCTACTATGTACTGTATCGACTTTATTCATTTCTAGAATTCAGGCATTAGAATATGTACATATTACAGCACCAAAGTTGTAGACTGAAAAGGAATTGACTTCACAGTTAAAATGCCTGATGAACTACTTTTATACATATGCAGAAAGGTTGAAGACAAAATACCATAAGCACCTGGAACATCCCAGCTTGATCTGATAATGTCATTTTTTTCATAAAATATTACTCTTGAGTTTAGTAATGGCCTGATTTTGAAAACTTTCTGAAGTTTCAGAATCTTTACACATTTTCCAATGGCCTTTACATCAGACATCAAAAACACAACAATAAAATTTTAAAAAAAAACCAAAACATAATATGCACAACATACTCAACAGCTAATCCAGTATTAAATCACAGAGATAATTACTTGATTTTTCTACCTACTGAGCAGAGAACAATCTTAATTGCCCCTGGGAACTAAGAGTTTAAAAATTTCTGGATGGTATCAGATATCTGTGGAACTGTGCCTTAAAATTTTAACCAAGTACCACAGCACGTAGATTGCTTTTTTTAATATACAAATATATATATATGTATCTGTGTGTATAATTGTGTCTATATACACACCTACACACATATACATATGACTATAGAATACCTATATTTACATAAAATTGTATGAATCACTGAATAAAATAATTTTAATTTAAATACAACCTACAAATTCTGTAGGTCCTTAGTCTTATGATTTCATTAAGAGCTGTGTGTTGCATAATTAGGTACAACTTTACTGCCCAAGTTCTGGCATTACCTTCAGATTTACACAAGTTAGAAAGAATGTTTCCAACATGAATACATCCTTCACTTAATTGGTGAATATAATTTTTAGTATTTACTTTCCAAGTATTTACTTTGGAGAAAATAATAAAAAAAATATTAAAACATTAACACCACTAAAAAGTGTCTAATACTGGAAACATGCTTGATTCCAAGTAATCTCACATAGTCTGCTCCTTAAAGTAATATAAATAGGAAATGTCTCCTTCTGGAAATCAAAACCCTGAAGCCTTACTCGATGCTGGTAAATCAGCTGAAGCCACGCTTTCAACAGAGTCGAGTCCATTTACTCAAAGAAAACAACCGGCTTTCTCATTAACAAAGAGAAATACACTAAATTCCTTACTAACCGTATATAATCTACTATGTACCCTATACAGCAGTGATTTACTTGCACTGCTACATTCCACTCCACAAACAGGGTAACACTCAATGCAAAGCCTAGAAGGAAAATTATCTGTTTTCTTAAGAAACATCTATTTATGTTGAATGAACAGGCTTTAAAGCAAATTAAAAAATTACTGAACATTTTTTTCATCTTTTTTAACCTAATCACAAAACCAAAAAATCAGCTTCTTTGAAAAAAATGATAAGCTATAGTATTTACAGCAGCTAGGAATAAACTTTTATTAAATATCTTACAGTTGTAGAAAATGCTGCTGTGCAAATATGGTGAGGAAGACTCTGGTCACACTGCTATAGTTTCACATTTTCTACAGGTATGCACTACATAGGGGTACTTTTAAACCACCATTATTTTCACCCTGAGGTGCTTGCACTACTTTTAACTTGATCAGGTGAGTTAAGGTTCTATAGAGCATGCATGAATAATCAAAGCCATGGGCAATTTCTCAAACTTCATTTGAAAATGAAGTTTTCTTTCATCTTTCACTACTGCACAAATGCGACACTCACTTCATTTGAGTTTAGGATAACATTTAGCTTAAAAACACAAGATGAAAAGGTTGCTCTAAAGCTACAGAGGTATGGCAGGTCTTCAGCCCACTTAAGGCAGTATGGTAATCAAACTGTGAACTGAAAAACACAAAGGCGCATTTAACAGCTTTATTAATATGCGAAGTCAAAATGCCCTCAGTCTCTTGATCCAAAATATCCTCCTATACTAAATATAAAAATATTTTGCTATACTAAACACCCACAAAATATTTTATCCTAAAGAGTTTCTCGTGACTTCAGGAATCTCCTGTTTATGCTCCTTTCCTCACAATCCAAATATTACTTGAGCATATATGTGAATAAACTGTTTTCAGATTGTTTGGATGTAATACTCAAAGCACTCATTCACGTAGTATATTGGATCACATCAGTAAATCTGTTTTTAAAGCTCAAGTCTCATCCCATGTATAGTTAAGAACTGTCTGCTGTGTGCTCTCCACTCCCACACCTATGGTTTATGAATATCTTCTGCCAAATTGCTGCAGTCACCCTGTCCTGCCCAGGAGTGATTTCTCTTCTCTCCACTAGAGTTTACGTTACTTTTATTCCTTTCATCCAATTCCACTCAACCGGTAATTGTTATGAGGAAAAACACGTTTCCTCTTTGACTACAGATGAAGTGTTTTGACCTAATCCAATTTTAGTACCATCTTTATTTCTGATATACACGTGAGGAAAAGAATTGCACAACTATATATTTTCTCATGCTGCTACGAGTTTTTAATGCTGTAAAATTTTGGGGTGGTTCACAGCAATTAATAAGCTTGAGAAATATAGTGTAGATCATAATTTTTGCTGTCCAAAGAGGTCATTTCAGCAGGACAATAGAGACTGGCAGAGGGTGTTCTTATATAATATTTTTTCTTGTTAAATAGTAACTACTTAAATAACCTTGAAGAATATGGGAAAGGAAGAGATTGGGAGGAGAGAGTAACTTTTCTGGAGTTTAGGTTGTTCCCACCCTCCTACACTTGTGCAGTATTATTGCTTCTACGTTCAAGTACTGTGCATTAGTAACTCATTAGAGGGGAAAACAACCAGAACAGTAAATTGCTTCAGTTTAAATACTGGGTCAGATCTCCAGCTGACATAAAACAGCTCAGTTTCATCCATTTCCAAGTCCCACAAGGTTCATGCTCAGTGATCTCCCTTAAAGGTCATTATGGTCAAGGTGAGATTTTTTTTTTCTTTTTTGCTAGGTTACATTTAACTCCTCATATGACCAGGCAGTATAATTTATAATTAAATTAGGACAGTCTCAAAACTTCTCTGAAGTACTTTACACAAAGAACTACTAACTCTCCGAAGCTTTAAGCTATGATGGATGACAGGAGTTCATTTAGCTATTTTGTCTAGACCTGCATAGAATCAAACAAATTTTTCCCCTTTGTTCCCTCCTCAGTCTTGAGATTTTGCACAGAAGATTGCATAAAAACACAGGTCAAGTGAGATGTTATGAGAACACCCCTACTCTTTGCTGTGAAGCAAGTTCAAAGAAATCCTCCCCCCCCCAAAAAAAAAAAAAAAAATTATCAAGATTACTTTTCTAGATAAATTTCATGGCCACTCTGTGATGACCCAAGCAGATTAGCACCACCCCCCACACTGCCCCCTCTAGCCCAGATAATCAGTCATCATAAATCCTTTTGCAAAAAACATGCTTCTTCCCCAAATTTATTACTGATGACAACAGGAATTATTACATCACAGAATGCTCTTGATGCTTCAAGCAGGGAAGGAAATGAAGTGAATTCAGTCCAGATTCTGCAAAGTCATTTTCAATCATCTTTCAACTACTTTTTTTCAATCCTACTGGTACTCATTCCAAAAGACACTATATACTGGTCTCTAATAGAGAGAGAAAGATTTAGAGTAAAAAAATTAAAATGAAAAAGAAACTGAAACTCCCGTTAAATCAACTTTCCACAAACTTATGTGCCTAGTATTGCTATCCCAATTTGTCTCTGCTGGTACTGCCCCCTTTCCCTTTTTTTCCCTGCCTTCCAGGAGATTCAGGTCCCTAGTGGGCTTTAGGGGTATATTTTAACAATCTAAACTGAGGAACACTGCTAGAGCTATCCACATCTCACTCAGCAGCTGGGGATCAACACCTGCTGCTGCATGAGGTCATCACATATGACAGTGACACAAAAGCACGGGCTCCTGGGCAGGCTCACAACCTCAAGCCTGTACACATCCAGTGAGCACGCGGCCACAGCAGTATTGGACACCTGTTGCCCAGAGCACAGGAGTCAAGGACTACCCACTTCAAGGATATCATTACTTTGGGGTGCCCACCTCAACATTTCCTGTTCCTTCTTCCTCATCCTGGCTGGTTTTCAAGCCATCCTCCCTATTTCCCACAGGGCATGCCCCCGGCTGGAAATAGCAATCGCTTGGCTTCTGGTTTCCACGGTAACCCCTTTCACAAAGCCTGTCAGGTCAGGGTAACACGGTGCACTCTCTCCACAAGGCCAGGAGATATGTTCTTGAAACATTTTACCCTTACTTTGCTCTTTTATCTTAGGGAAACATTTCTTTCCCAAACTTACAAATTCAAAAAGGCCTAACAATAAGTGCATGTGCAAGCAAGAAAGCAAATGCATTTGGATGAAGTGTGTCTTTCCCTAGTTTTACTTAGCATGCTAATAAACTCCTTTAAAGTACTTTAAAATTGAAAGGGGGAGGGGGAAGGAAATCTGCATAGTATCTAAACACTCATCTTCCCATAACTTCAAACACATTTTTTTATAAAGAAACTGGCATCCAAACTGCCTAAAAGTCACAGAAGAACAGGTCCCATAAATTAATAAGCAACTTTCATATTGCTGTATCTTGAAAGTAAGGGCTTCAAGACAAGATATAAACTACTCCAGATCAAGAATGAGAGCGCAGACTTTTTAAAATCAATTTAAATGTGCTGTGTTCCCAGAAAGGATGGTGTCACTCTTCTCAAATATCCTTAGCGTCTATAAGCATGAAGGCTTGTGTAGCTGAACCAGCTCACTACTCTAGCTCATGGAACAACAAGCAAGAAGTCGTACATGCCTCCATGCACCTCTTATCTTTTAAAGCCTCCAAACACAGCACACACATACTACATTTCTTTTTAATTCGTGTGCATTTGCATTTGACAATATTAACTTTCCTTCTGTTTGAAGTGACCTACGCTGCCAAATTTTCATCCAAAAATTCTTATATAACAGCAATATTACTATTTACTCTTAGATCTTTTTTTTAACAAAAGGTGCCCCAGCTCAAAAAAACGTTAGCCATTTTGTTCATATGTTGTGAAAAACATCACCATTTAAAGTCAAAGTACAACGCAGTCCTGAATCAAAGACAGTATTCTGCAAGTACAAAGTTATTACCAAAAACAAGCAAGAGAACAAAACTGGTTTCAGCCACAGGATTTCCTGTGGTTGTATGATGGTTACTCTTCAGTCACATAATCAATTTGATGTGACTTCCTATGACAAAGTGGGAGGAAACCAAGAGGAACTTACTCATCTGTCAACCAGTAGTAAAAAAATTCAACAAGTCTCAGTGATATCATAGGCCACAAATAATCCTCAAATTTCTACAAAGAAAGCTTAGGTTTAGTGAAAGCGGAAAACCACAGAGATTAGAAGAACAATTGCAGATGAACAATGACACGTTAACACAGTAGCTGTGCTTTATTTATGCCAAAAGTAACTTCTGCAGGCCATGAGGTGTAACATCAGGCACCTTTCAGTTCAGGTGATTTGATGAATATACTTAAAAGAAGCAGAAATTATATAATCCATGCACTTGTAACCTGAAGATCTGATTTGACTTATACAAAAAGTAATACTAGCTGGTATCAAATGAGCAGCACATGTAAATTAGTAATAAATATATGCACTTTGTGGGTTCACTGAATAATTATGAAAAACAAGATTTCAAATTGAACACAAATCAATACTAATACACTGCAGATATCTCTACCCCGTTCTCAATTACCACACAAGGTAAAAAGGTATAAAGCAAAAACAAGAGGTAGCTGGAAGAAGAGGAGGAAACAAAAGACTACTGAAATGTTTTACTAGTATACAGCCTACACAGGGCTGCAAATAGGTAGCTGAAAAGACCAAAAGTTGAAGACATTTTGAGCAGCTACAAGTATCTTAAATACACCAAAAGAGTGGCATTTACACACTGGGATACAAAAGCTGTTGTGTTACTAAAACCTAATTTTAATGAAAATCAATAAATAAGCCCCCAGTAGAACTGTCCTGGGATTGGCTCCTTCCACATTCTCCATAAAATGCACACTACTGGTCATGCAATTAAACATCAGCAATATTGTTGCAACAATATTCCTACTACTGAACTCATACTATTTACTGCCTTTCAGAAACAGGAACCTTGACATAAACAGCAAACAAGCTATTTTGCTTACAGAAAATGAAGAGTTAAAATACTTCTGCTTCTGTAAATCACCAAGTAAATCAGCCTAAACAGTACCATTTAATTTCAGTTCATTACCTGGAATAGAGAGTTAAAGCCCATACCAGATGCCTTCCTTACAAAACAACACTTCTAACTGTATTTAAAAATCCCCACTTAATTTCAACATGATGTATGTGGGGTCTATGTACTTTCTTTTTTTCTTAGTATGGAGACTATCTTCAGATTTGTTTACCTTTTGCTGTATTAGTTACCAGCCAGAGAAAATCTAGTACAGATACTCGTGGTTTTCAAATGACATGTACTGACTACAGAAAAAGGGCTAAGCAAGGATAATATGTAACCATCATTTCTGGTCAGGGATTTATTTATGCTGATGATACTTACATTTCATCTGCACCTGCAGCACTGTCCTTAACAACATTCTTTCAAAAGAATATTAAACGTATAACACAAGATATTTTATCTAAATCAAGACTAGATGACATTGGTCTGGTATTATGTTACAGTGCTTGCTCTGATTCACTAAAATTCATTAACAGGCTCCAAAAGAAGCCCTTATCCAGTGTTCCTTTGGCAATAACTTAAATAGAATACAATTAGAAGCTTCAGAAAACACAAGGCAGAAAGAAACTGCTGAAAATCCCTCATTGGCAAGGAAATATGTTTGGATTATCTAATCTAACAGAGCTTCCCCATCTCTACTTTCTATAACTCAAGGAAAATAAAAAGGATGAGTAAAATCTCTATAATGACCAAGAAGAAGTAAGAATTAATTATAATCTACCTACTGATAAAGATTCTTTTGTATCATTTAAGTAAGGAATACATGCAAGACTTCATGTCCTCTACTGCATTATACTGTAACTATCCTGCCAAACTCTATTAAGTCCTTGAGAGCAGCCCATATACATATCCAAACTATTGTGTTCTCTTATCAGCTCAGGTCTCTGCAAGATGTCATGTAACTACCTTGAAAAATCAGTTTTGTGAATTGAATTCTGTCAGTTGGAATACAGGTTTCACTTTGTATAGGACTGTGCACATGTAGATAAAGACATGCCAGCGCCTTGGAACAACTTCCCTTTTTGCTCTGCTCCAAACTGTTTTCTTCCTGAATTCTCTATTAAAGTTGTTTTCCTATTTCAATCAAAGCTCAAATTTACTGCTGTTTGCCTTGTCCTTTTGGATCATTAAAAAGAGAAAGCATCTGGAATTTATTAATTTTTAATATACTTTCTGGATAATAGCTAAAATTTAGTCATAATCACAATTGCAGAGCTTATCTTAGCCCATAGTCAAACAGCAGTAGGAGCTTTGACCCAAATTCAGGAAAGCATGTGGTTAAGTACATCCTTACACTCAGGAAAGCACTTCATGATGTGAATAAAGCAGCCACTGATTACTGCTCATTTACACCTTTCTTGAACCAATTTCTTTTAATTTATAACTCGGGACCTTTTCTTCCTCCTCCCTCTGACCACAAATCCAACCAATCCAGAAGAAAACAATCTCTTCATTTTCTACATTGAGAGGACACAAGAATATCTAAAGGTGGCTCTGTGCCAGAAACTACACTTGACAGCTGTTTCAGACCACGGCATAGCTAGCACATTTTCGATGCCTAGTGTTGACAGGGATTACTTAAAAACAACTGTACTAGAAGAAATTGTTCTGCAGGCTATTCCTCAGCAGGGTTTCCATGAACACAGTAGTTGTCAGAGCAAGTGCTAATTTGTATTTCAAAACAATGATTCCAGTAAATACAGGAAATTCTTTTTTATAATTCACAATTTCAGAATACTTGTTTATCTCCTAAGACCAACGGTGGAAAGTAATTCCAGCTTTCTGAGCATATAAATTTTGCATCCATCATAAAGTCAAGATCACTAACTAGAGTACAAATCTACAAGCTTTTCACATCTATTTTCAGCATTTCCTCATTTAAAATAGATAAATTTTAAAAGTCAATTACTGAGCAGAAGGAGGATTTTGTGGTGGTTGTTGCTTTATAGTCTACGTACTTTGCTCCCAATGAAAAAAGACTGACTTCTACCACAGCCACTGCAAGCTAATTTTGCCTAATTTGTGGGCAAAGCAATAACAGATTTCACATGCCAAAAATCGTCCCTAAAGGGATTTAAATACAGCAGACATACTTCACAGAAAAACAGGAAACGGTCCAGTAGTTACTTAACACCTACCAGAACTATTCTTAGGTCTTAAAGTGGCCAAATAAAAAGCTTCCTCACAGGCCTGTAAAACAGAAAGCTAATGAAAAATCCGCACATACAGTGCTAAATTTTAAGTTATGTCTGTACCATAAATACTAGACTAGAAGAACTATTTACGTCTGGATAACAGTCAGGAAAAACATGTCTGACAAACATGGAAATGGTCTTAAAGGTAGTATGGTTGGCTTAATATTTCATCTACCAGAGCTGTTTACCAGCAGGACACCATGTAAAGGGATAAAGAGAATGAAAATGGCTGTCTACTTAAATGATTGCTCTGATTCACAGTAATCAGGAGCTGCTTAGGCTAGACAAAAGACAGTCTCTCAAGACTACCAGTTATGCTGTTTGACACACAACCAATGCACAGCCAACTAGCCCTACAAACACTGGCTCCGCCACCAGCAGGAATCAGACAGGCGCATTTGAGAAGGTAACTGGATACAAGCAGCCAATTCAAGCATCAGTAGCTGGGGAAGACTTGTCTCTGTGGTTGCAGAAATGGAGCTGACAATGGCAGATTGAACAGGCAGGTTGATGAGGACAGTGTTTGTTGATTAGCACTGCTGGTTAAATTGTACCCGAAGAAGGGCTGTTTACCTTCTGGGAGAAAAAGACAGCAAAATGGACAGAATGGCCCAATGGCCTGGGCTCAACATAAAACCTTTGTACTGTACAGATTTCAGTTCACTGTGGCAAAGCAAAGCCCATTCAGAGTCCTAAAAGTTAACTTTCAAACTCTCACTTCACCAGGCTGAAAGGAACAGTGATAAACTTTAATTAATATATAATGACCTAAGACCCAAAGGTTCAAAGTTAATTCAACAACCCACAAGTAATTTTCAACTAGAACTGGAAAGCATGGTAAGGAGAGGGGGAAAAAAACAAATCCTACTTTCTTTGTATTAATGAGATCAATTTTGGTTACCATTCTACACCCAATTATAATTCTAAAGTTTTGTTGCACCGTGGGACACAAAACAGCGTTACGCAGCAATGCAGATAATTTAACACCACCTCATTTCAGTGCTAGTCATCTTGACCTACACTCTTCTACTTGCCTAATTACAAATTTATGAAGGGATCATTAATCCAATGTAACAAAACCAAGTTTAACCCTGATTCTTTGCCACGTCACCATTTTCACCTACTAAGGAGCATTGGGTGCCCATGTGGAGGTGCTGGGAGCAGTCTGGCCCCTCAGCCACAACGGTGGTGGTCGCACCTGGAGGGAAGAAAGCTAAGGAAGGGCAAAATGCCTCAAAAGACAGAGAGGAGTGAGGAAAAAGAAAGGGAGAGAAACAGCCCTGCAAGCACCTGGGTCAGGGAAGGAGGAGAGAAGGAAGTGCTGCAGATGCTGGAGCAGGGATTCCCCTGCAGCCACCAGGGAGGAGACCACGGTGGGCCCTTTCTAATATATACAGTAAATATAAGAAAGCTGAAAAAAAGGCTTTGCCATACTGCAGTGTAAAATATGCATCCATCACAATATGCAAACAGGATCTGTGAAAGAAAGCCCAGTCATGTGATGTCTTTATTGGCCATACATTAGCATTAGCTTTGATGTAGCAAATAGGGTCAATGGGCAAGCACTTCAGTTTCCTTTGCATTAGGCTCATCAAACATCACATCACCACCAAAATACCCTTTTCAGTCTCTGGAACCAGCCATTCATTCGATATTATCTATTGATGCTGTGCGCCAGGCTTCCAAAACCAAAGATACCCATAAAGGTACTTAAAACTAAACCAAGTAAACCAAACCCCAAACACTTACTTCCTGCCTGGACCCCCACCATCAAATTCCACTTGGCTGCAATTTGTTTATGGAAAGCTGTGCCTCCAGCATCCCATCTGCAATGCAAGAATAACTTCAGAAACTCAATTAAGCATGGCCATGCCTTCCTGAAAAGGAAACTGCTCAGAAACATGGAGCATTTAGAGCTATATTTCACCACTACAGAACGGCTTTTATGAATTAAAAATAACACACATTTTTTTACTCACAATTCCATATCCCAAACTAAAATATACTCCTACATGTTCTAGATTTGAATTCACAAAAAATTCTGTACAAATTTTTTTATTGTAAACTTTCAGAAATAATAAAACAAGAAAACACATAAGAAATCAAGTTAATAGTCTCTCTTACAAAAAAGACACACACCAAAACAGGTACACATTTACACAGCTCTAATTATCTTTAGATATCACAGAGTTTCTGTGTATAAGAATAGATATATTTGGTTTAATTGCATTTTTAAAAAATGTATATGTTTTAAAAGTCTGCAAATCCTATTTTACCTGAATGGACAGCAGATCAGCAGCAGTTTTTAAGTAAACTCTTAATAACACTTATTTTTCATGTTAAAACACTTTTCTACTGGAGCATGCTTTGTTCTCACACAATTAGCTATCTGCAAATGCAAAAAAGATTTCTAAATAAAAAGTAATAGAAAATCAATTTGTACAACTGTTTCATTAGACAGTGGCTATGTGTAACAGAAAAGCCATTTGTCTTTTGTTAGAGCAGCCAGAAATCCGACATTTATCTTAAAAGCAATTCAAAATTGTTTAATTTAATTAACAGACTTTGCATGATACTGCAGTCATATCTGAGCATACAGAATGACTTTCTGCAATTATTATGAATTGGGCCATGATTCAACATTTGCCTGAACTCAAAAGTTTTGTACAAGTCCACTAAAGCTACTGCCTTTTGTAAGACACAAGAGCTCGAATAAATTGCATCAAAAAACCACACACCAAAATTATTCTCCACCACATGCCAATTGAGATTTTCGTTATTTTACAAAACCTTAATTTCTTTAGAGTTTGAAAGAATCAAATTTCATAGCTGCTCCTTAAAACAATATTTTGTTTATAAAATATCAACATGGACATGACTAGTGCCTCACTTTGCACAATAACAGTGAAGATAGGTTGCAGCTTGCCCTTTCTTCCTCTGTGCTTATTTCAGGAGCAATCAAAAGGTGGATGAATACCTCAGACAGCTCTTTGGCAACAGCAAAATACGATCAGAAGGATTTTACTTTTGTTCTTTAAATCAAAAATGTTCAACTTAAAGGATTCTTTTTCAGTACAAACTTTACTGTTTCCCCACAAACAAAATCAGTTAAGAAGCACAAAACAGTAAAAAACACTGACTTGATCTGCATACAACAGATGACTCTGACCATCCGAAAGAAACGTCAAGGCATTTGAACCATTTCAAATTACTTCTGCACTCTGTAACTGTTCCACTTCTTACATTTTCACCTGCAATGGGTTCATAGCCAGAAAAAAAATCCAAAATCCGCAACCAAAATAATGATAGTCTAAATACCTTCACTCAAGGTGGTAAGCATGGGTGTATTTGTAGGTTAGAGTCTTCTCACACAACTAAGCAGGCAGCAACACTGCACAGCATTTCAGATAAACCTCTGATTAACAGGTGAGTATTGCCCAGGTTAATATAATAACATTACTCTGGACAGTTCTGATGCACAGTACAGGCTTAGCCCTCCCACATGCATATTGTTTAGTTCCCCCATGGATACAGGGTACAGAGGCCACGACCTGCCCTCTCGGTCTCTCTCAGCATCGCTCACTGGACACTGCACAGATTTACTAGTTCTAAGGACCCTTTGTACCTTCAAGGCTATCAGTAGAGAAAAGTCTGACAGAGACCCAGATTAAATTCTCAGTTTATGGATTTCAATTCTAAACATTATATTTTATATGGATCCTCCAAAGCCCATCATATACTACAGCTAAGAAAGTCTCAGAACATCTGAGAAGCACATACCAAGTGCTGCCCACATTTTGCAATTAAAGAACAGAGACAGTAAGTATCAGGAATTCAATTAGAATCAAACACAAGGACTGATACTGCCACAAAAAACCACAGAAAGTAAAATACATGGCTGTGCCAATTCTCTTTTACATAACCTTGACATGGCAAAACTACAACATGAAAATTCAGTCTTTGAAAGACCACCATTAAGAAGGTCCTGTAGACAATTTTCCCACACCTTGAAAATCTCCTGTCTTGACTGAACGGTAGTATTGCTTTTTCAGGTTCCAGACTACCTCTAAGGAAGCAGTCAGAATATGATCAGAAAAATCATATTCATTAGCCAATAAAATCTGTCTTGAGTTCCCCTAGCTAGATCTGCTATGCAATTTGCATCATTCTGCACAAGTCAGCAAGGTTCAGACACCTTTCTGCCCCCTGTACAACTGCATCATTACCACCTGTATTCCTCCAGGTACAGCACTGCCACCACACTGAATACAGACAGACTGTCAGAAACTTCATGGACTGAGTATCCAACACTGCCATTAATGCACTATCTTTTTAAGTATGCTTAAAAGAAAGATTTTATCCAAAAATATCTCAAGTTTGGTGCAGGGTGGGAGGTGTAAAAGCTTCCAATCTTAGGGTCTGAAAAAGACAACAGTAATGAATCATCAGGGTCAAAGAAAACTTATAAATAAGACAGTGCTGATGAAGAGTGACATGGGAGCACTGTTTAAGGCATAACCTTGATACTGTTTGTTTCCTTTCTCAAAACGGCACAGATGTAAGGATTAAGGATTTGACCATTACTAAATGAATGTAATCTCTCTGTTGCCTCTCTTGAAGGCTTTCTTTCTCTGTTCTGCACTCTCTGAGTCTGAGCAAGAGTACCACAGCTAGAAGTGCACCCACCAAGACAGTGAAGAAGGGATCACAGTGCCCACATCTCTGTCAAAAGGAAAAGTTTTTCCTACACCAGATATGAAGTACACAATGACTGGGGTGCAGCTTTAAATATTCTTGTGATTAAATGAAAAGCAGCTTGATTTGTTTTTGGTCTGTAGCAGTGAGATTTTAAAATAGGGAAGTATAAAAAGTATAAAAAATACTTCAGATTTTGGAAAGACAATCAGTGTTATGCTGCTTCCTAATTGAAGGTTTGGAAAAGTATGTTCCTACTACAAAGCCTACCCCTGGAGAAGGAAAACACAGTGCTCTTTTCCCAAAAATGGTGAAGCTGATACAGAATGTCCTTTATCAACAGGCCTGGATGCTGTCTTCTAGCCACAAGTGTTTTGGAGCTGGAACTGAAACACTGGCTTTCTTCCCTACTGGCTGAGGTACATTTAAACACTGAAACATCCTGCAGCTGTAGCTTCCCAAGAACCACCCCTCCCTCAAATGGGCAAGAAAAAAAGTACTTCGAGCTGTGGCTCTAGAGTTACCTTTGGGTGTTCAAAGACAGAAGAGTATCAACTGCAAAATGTTGATAAGGTAAACTGACAAGTGCCCTGTGAAAAACCAAACTATGCCCTCCTAAAGGTTGAGAAAGAACGTGACAGAAAGCCTTACTTCAGGCAGACAGGATCCCTCTCTGGATGCCTTTAAATATTTTTCCACACTCTCACTGAATCTACAGGAATTTTAAACATGTGCTCTAAAACGCACTTACTTCTCTAACACACAGACTATCTTATTTTTAGCACAGCACGCCCCCTCTTTAGCTTTCTACAAAACATAGTGGCACTGAGACTAAGCCAAATGAAACTTGTCACCACTTCTTTTATGCAGACCTTCCCCTTTCCACATCTATCAGTAGCTCTATCACACCTCATTTTAATTCAGAAAAATTCCACTCCTCTCTTCCAAAACAGAAGCTGTCTTCAAAAACGGTATCAGTTATGTTCAGAGAATTTGGCTGTCCTGATCAACTGCAGCTGCAACAATAAATGAAATCGAGAAAATATATATGCCTTGCAATGTGCACTTTAAAAAATGAATACTCTGTTCAAAACAAAACCAAAAGACAATTCATTGGAATGAAACTGGGACTGGACAAGCATGTGTCAAAGAGGAAAAAAACAACAACAACAACAAAAAACAATACATCACTGCTGAAGAAGATTAAAGCTTGGGATGGTGACAAACTAGAGGGCATGGACAGACAAATGATAATATTCTCTGACTTTCCCAATGCTCAGATAAAATACATTCATGTGGTTCCTGAAAAGAGTCCACCTTATTTATTGTGCAACAAGACTTGTGAATTCTCACAAAAAATGTACTCTATAGCAAGGTCCAAAATACACTGCCTTTCAAAATAATCCTTGAAGAGCAGCGATCATATTGCTTTTATGAGAAGAGGAATTGGGACATGAGAAATTAAGGGAAAAAGTAGTCATCCAATACTAACCAATCATTTTAGAATTCCATATATATGAACTTTTTAGTGCACGTAGCATTATATAGAGCTTTACAGTTTAAAGCAGAACTCCAGCTTATTTCAGTGACAGCTGAGAGTTCTCAGTATCTCTTCACATCAAACCACAGGAAGTCAACTAACTGATCCATATGGTGATGAATGCACAACACTGGCTACATACAAAATATGTGGTATTCCATGAAAAAAACCCAACCCTCTCTATCAGTCAGCCAGAGAACAAAATTCTTTGTAGCATCATTCAATTTCCATATTAAAAAAATTGCTATTCAGCAAACAACAACTTCATTTTCTACATAACTGCTTATTTTGACAACTTAGTCCCCAACATAATCTCAATGAATTTCCAGAACTCTACTGTCATGCAGGATACTCAAAACAGGTGATGAGAGGAACAGGCAGGGAAAACATCACCATCCTACAGTTACAGATGAAGATCAGATGCACACAAAAAGTTAATTCTATCTAATTTGTGTTTATATCATATTAATTGTTTCTTTCAGTATTTCTGTCAGACATATCATCATGAAAAAATATTTTCAGAAATTTTTACTGCATTCTGAAGTCATTTAATAATCACTTAAATAACGTCAAAACTTTCACAGGGCACTGACTTATGTGACATTCAGGATACATCTACATGAAAATTACCTTCATTGTGATCCTAAACCAAATTTCTGTCCATCCTCTGCAGTGGATGCTCAGGCCTGACAAGGGGTAGAGCCCCTGGAAGGAGCAAGGAGTATCTCTCCCACTCTTCTCTGCACCATGTTTAACACTCACAATGCGTCAAGAGATCTGCAGAGATTGGCTGCCTGCAGCTCCTTCTTCCTTAAATCTGATGCTTTGTTGTTCTGAAGTGTCCACAAGTAGAGAAGAGGATGGAAAGGAACACCACTAACCTGCAAAGCAATTCCCAGAAAGATTCCCCATTGCAATATGGAATGCATCTTACTTTCCCATTTCACAGTAAAAGACCACACGGGCTATGTTGGTTAAAGCTATAAAGGATACTCACATATCCTTTCTTTCAGACTAGGAGGAATTCCCTGACCTTTAAAGCAAACTCAGAATTAGCTCAAGCATTTAGGCAGCCAAATTATTTCACAGATGCACAAAGAACATAATGCAAATTTCTTCCTAACACCAACATAGCCATTCCTTACTCTATTCTTACACAAGTGCGATCTGATGGTGCATTTCCGGGAAAGATATAAATAAATAAAAAAACCAAAGAACTGTCCCATCAACAAGGTACAGTTACACAACTGTACAGTTACACTTCTCTAAGTTGGCTCTATGCTATCACAGACACATTTCATCCGACAATCAGTTCACCGCCCGCAGGTGTGCAGATGTCAAACTGGGGAGCTGCCCTGTAAATCTTTATCACTGAAACAGCACAAAAAACGCCCAACATCCAGTGAACGTGGAAGGACTCTATCTCCACAAATGCTTTCAAAACATCAGTTGATATGAAACAAGAAAGCAGTAACATAGTCATGACTTAGGCCTTGCATTTCCAAACGGCTCCTGATCTTAATAGAGACTGCCTGAGACTTGCTGATGTTTGCTGGGCAGTGGGGACACTTTCTCGTATGACACAAACTCCTCAAATTCAGGAGAAACTATATCTCAGGTCAGTCAGCTCAAAGACAATCCCTGTACATTGTTCAAGTCATACTGAATGTACAACACACTTGGAATAATTCTGAGAATGAGGTAAGCAAGATTTGGTCCTACCCGATCTATCAGCAATCTGAAACCACTCAAAAGCAAGATACGTATCTTGGGGGAACAGAGGCTTTAGGGTTCACGGTTAGTTCATAACAAAGTGCTACGGTTTAAGAATGAGTCAGAACTCTCAGCAACCATGGGAAGGCTGTTGTGAACCACCATTTACGTGTTCTGTGCTTGTGTGGAAGCTGAGCAGAGGGCAGTGCCCCGAACACAACCAGAAGGTCAGTGCTCTGCAATACCACTGCAGTGGCAACAGATCAACTTCTCTTTTCATGGTAAAATTTCCTTCCTGAGCTACCAGGCTTAAAAGAAAAAGGAAGACAAAAAAAAAAAAATGTTGACTTTTCTTGTGTTTGTCTTTCTACCAACACTGTAAACATAAGAGAAATAATACTTCAAATACTACTTCAACTTTTGAATCCTATCTAGTCTTCTCAGCTAATAAGCCCCAAAATTATACATCGTATGCAGTTAATGACACCACAAAAAAGAAGCATGTCTCTTATTTCCCAGTGCAACCATCTGTAGTAACATTTTTGAGGAATCACACCAGCCCACAGGAAAATAATTATCGTGCTTGGTGCAGAAAAGTATCTTAAAACAACAATTATTTTGACTGTGCTAACAAAGTCTAGGAGATTTTTGTGTGTGGCAGTTCAGTGACAGCTACCAGTTAAAGGCACAAGCAAGAGTGAAAAAGCGTTCAAAGGAATGAGCAAAGGAATTACTCTTGATTTAATCCGCAGTTCACCTACTACAGTACTGAGCTCACAAAATGGAAGTGACTTACTATACTAACATGAAAGAAAGCTTCCTCTGTTACATAGAATTGAGAAGAAAAGGACTCAAGAACCTCCAGGAGAACACTAAATTTTCTGTACAATTTGGGATTTAACTCAAGAAATGAGCGAATAACTGGCTCTGCACTCTTCCTTAATATAGTTCAGAGAAGTAGAGACATTCATCAGTAGAGAATATAAAGAATAAAGACATTCAGCAGGAGGTGGGATAACTACATTATTTACAAGCAGGAAAACCACAAATGAGCTATTGCAGCTTTCCAGAACAAATACTGATGTAAGATCTGGTTTTGCACTAGCTTGCACTTCATTCAGATGTTACTGTTCCATTAGGGAAAAAAAAATTTCAACCCCACTACTGCTCTGTCTTTGATTTTACAAAGGTGTGAATGACTATCCATTCTTTCAGTTGTCAGGAGGCCAGGCTGAAGTCTAATATTTTGTTAATAATTTTTTTCAAGAAAGCTCACTTTAAACAACCAGAGAATTCATTAAAAGTTATTCTTTTCTATCCATGTGCTAATGAAGCTAAGACCGGACTAAAACCCCTAATTCCACTCTACACAGACTAGTAAGAAAACAAGTTCATTTTAAGTAAGCCTAACTTAAGCAGAAGGCCATGGAAGGCAAACTCCAACCCTTGTCATACTTTCACTGAAGAACTCTGAGACCCTCAATGCCAGCTGCAATTTCTCTGTTTCTCGGTATATCATAAATAACTACCTTGTGACACTTCAAAAACTTCTGCCATTTAAATCTGCCAGAGCAAAAAAATCAGTTACAGTGATTTGTACAAAATGTTTCTGCACAAATGAAACACAAAGTAAATGCAAATTATAATGAGGCAGTGAAATCACTTAGAAATACCCTTATTAAACAAACTGCCCCATAAATAACGATAACTACTGATGCAAAGCATTATGTACTACATAAATTACATTGTGTCTGGGAGATAGTGGCTATCTCCAAAGTAATGAGCCCATGAATAGTTCTTGATTTTTTTCTTTTGAAGTACTATATGAATAAGAAAAATTTCGCATTTCTCTTCTAGTATGTCATGACTTAGTTGCTGTATAAACAGATTGACCACTAACCAACCCCCAGGCACCTTACAGAATGTGCTCAGAAGTTCTTAAGCACAAAACACCGAAACTAAGTTAACTAAAAATGTAGAGCATCCATTCTTGATGGAAAGTTGAGTTTTACTTAGAACTTATCAGCTTTAAAATCAATTCCTCACAGGGCAGTTCAGAGTGACAGTGGGAACAGGCAGGAAGCAGATCCCAGGAGCACCAGGCAGAAAAGAAGGAGGGGTAGGAAGGGGGAATTTCCTGATCCACACAAGTGATCGTACTACAAAACTGCCTACTTATACTTTTTTACCTCAACGGATGACCAAATACAAGGCTTTAAGAGAACTTGCCTCAACCTTCAGTTGAAACTTTTTAAAGCACTATCTATGCAGATACAGCTTTCCAGGAGATCATTTCCAGCATTACCTGGGAGATTATAATCAAGAGTTTCTGGTTATCTCTGTTGTTATCATATTGGACTTCCTGAAAGCATACAAAGTGTTAGGGAAAAGTTTCTAATGTAGTAGTGATATGAATTTTGCAGCCTAACAGTTACTTGCTCCACCACAACCAACAGTCTTCCCCAAAGCCCACTCAAGCTAAGCAAACTCTGCATGCTCCAGGAGACAGTGCAGACCTATTCCATAAATAGGAAGTATGAGACAAGATTTAAATGAACACATAACAATTTAAGTAAGATATTCAGACACTCTTGGAAAACTTTTCTGAAATGTCAGTGGTATGGGTATTGTGGAGCTGCAGGGAAGACTTTTCAAAAGGTGAGGTACAAAACACTTAATGAGTTAAAAGAAGATTAATTTTTTATGGAGGTCCAAGTTCAACACACATAAACAGTTGCTCAAAACACAATTCTGGCAAGCATGCACTGCAGAAGAGAGCACTTCCTTTATGAGAAATAAAACAATTGCCACTGCTCCAAGTTATACAATGCTAAAGTTACAGGAGAGGGAGAAAAGAGGACATCACAGCAACAAGATCACAGAAATAAGATTAGAAAGGGAACCCAAACAGTATTCTGGAAATTTAAAGCAAATAAATAAAGCACTTAAACCCACAAAAGTTACAAACCACCCACACCTTCAGGAATTTCCACAGCAAACATTTAAAAAAACCTTAAAGAAAAAAAAATTCATGTGGAAGGTACAAACACATAAACCTGGATCCCAGAAACTGCTTTTCTACTGAATTTTTGAATAGCCTTCAACAAATCACAACTCTGTCTCCATTTCTGTGCAGAGATATTTAAGATAACACATAGTTTTCTCAAACAGGTTTTCAAGGCAATATATGCCAAGTACCCAATATTATTGTAAATTACTTTCTCACCAGGAGTCATACTACTGAAAGGAAAAAAAGTATATTTACAACCCTCCCAACTTAGAAACAAAATACACATTTTAAAAGTATATTTTAAAAAAGTAAAGCAAAATAAAGAAAATATTCTCTCTTGACATCTAGAAAAAGCTACAGTAATTGAACTCTAGTTTAAATACTTAACCAGTTAATGCCCTCAAGTAAGTGGCTTGGCTTTCTTTAAAAGTTCAGCAGCCAATATGAACTGCTTTAATACCACACGGGTATCAGTGAATTAACAACACACTTATCTCCATTAAATGAGAGCAAAATTACTCTTACAAATGCTTTCTTCTTCCTACTAGACAGACAATTTTGGCTCACAGCTGTTAAGTCAATGCCTACCATTTGATGAATCTGCCCCCATTCAGATGTCTAAACTATCTGGAGTCTTGACACACCACCTGGGAAAGGTGTCTTTCAGCAGAGAGGCTGTTTTCTTCTCAAAAAGAAAAAAGCAGCAGAGAAAATAGCCCCCAAGTCCTCAAGTACCAGGCATAGAAGGATATAGTATGAGACAGACACTTTGGCCCAGAGAAAGAAGAGAATCCGGATTTATTCGTCAAGTCTTAGGTTGAAATTGTGAGGCTCAAAATGTCAGCAAGTAACACACTTACAGACTTTTAATATTTCTGTCTTAATTGGATACTCCAAGTGAAAGAGGACATCAGGTATTAGCAATGCAGCTCTTCTGCACTGTGTTTTACAAACACACAGATACAAAGGACCCCAAGCCCCTGTGAAAGGTGTTATGCTTAACTCAAAGGTGCAGTTTGACATGCTTGACCTGGCTTCTCCTGAAGGTAATGAAAATTCTGCCACAAGCTCTAAGGGGGACGGTGGTGGGGCTGTTATTGAAAACAACAATCGGCACACCAAGAAAAGATCCTCGTAGCTTTGCCAAAATTACTTAATTTTGCCATCTTCCATCTCCTGCAAGTTTCCTCTGACGCTTCCCATAGGAAAGAGTTTTGTACCCCTGACGCTGGAACGGTGCCACGAATGACCTTCGCACCCTGTCACTGTGAGAGCGCGTGATTTCACGTGTCAGGGAGGGGCAACGCAGAAAGAGCTGGAGAAGGTGAGCTTGAAAGAAAGTGAAAATCTGAAGCGAAAGGAATAACAAATGATAGCCTAACATCAGCAAAAGTGCCACAAAAATCTATCAGTCACAAAGTTTTCTTTACTGCTTCAGTAAAGTGGGATAGCATCAAAGCTACTAATGAAAATATTTGCTCCAAACATGTGAATTGATTTGATCCAACCAGATCTGACAGTGACATATTAGAGAAAATTGTTTCCTTAAACTGGAAAATAGAAAAAGGAAACAAAAAACTAAAGGAAATCCCCTAAAGATGGAAGCCCTGGCTGAAGTGAAAGACACAAGGCAAGAAATTGTTCTTTTAGAGACAGAATAACACTAAACACCTATATTTTAAAATGTAAAAATTGATTTTGCTGATAGTTAGCAGTTACCATTAAGAATTATCAATAAACGTTCTACTTCCTAATTTAAGTAAATGGAGAAAAAAATTACAAGATCGCATGAAACAAAATTATACAAGTTTTGAATAATCATATGATAGTTTGATGTCATTGAAAGATTTTAGTGCCACAAATTCAACCTAATGTAGAGCTGAATACATTGAGGCTTTAGAACCACTCAACATGCAGCAACTTATCATGTAGATTTTGGGGTGTCTAAGAAGCTTCTGTAATTATAACTATGATCATACGCATGGTTAAATAAATACTGACAACGTAAATTACATGACCAAAACAAAGCAAAAAAATCTTTAGACTGGATTGTTCCCTTATGAAGAAAACTTAATGGTGAAATTAAGGCAAATTTTTAAGCTCTAATGTCAAGAATTTCTTGGAAGAGATTCCCTATTATTGGTGGTGCCAAAGATCACAAAGTGAATGTAATATTGTCGGTAAATAATATGAATTCCATTAAATTATCTTAGTTTTGCAGAAAAAGAATGTAAAAAATTCAAGAAAAGTGTAGCTAGACAGCAAATCATCAACTCCTTGCCCCTGCTGCACCCTTTTCTCTCCCCCAGAAAGTTTAAATACTAGGCTACTACTGATAAGATCAGATGGCATCCCTGCTAAATCATCCAGGAAGAGACTTCTCTGGTGCTAACATGAGCTCCTGCAGCATATACTCAACAGGGTATTTGTACAGATACTCACTGAAATAGCTAAGAAGTTATGCCACTAGAAGCAATTGCTTCCCAGATCATCTTCTCTGAAGTCAATATGTTACTCGAGGATCAGGTTAACCAAGAAATACCAAGTTAACGCAATAATACACATCAGCTGGGGTAATACACAGCACATATTGTTTTTTCGTGGTAATCTTAACTCTACATAGTTTTCACTTTGAAAGCATGGATTATCATCAGTGGAGACACTAAGTTACTCCTTATTTTCAGAAAAATTGGTAACACACAGGAGTAGAGAGAGTGCATTTCTTACCCAGCCTATTTAGATCCAGAAACACTCATTTGCCTAAGTTTATTTTAAGAGTTAAATTACGACTTTGGTAAAGATGCAAAAGTTTAGAAGTTAGTCAAAAGTGGCTGCTAGCTGTGAAGGTGAAAATAGTCAATACTGGGGGTGGAATGACACACAGCGAAATGATAATGGCCTTCTCTGCAAATTTCTGTTTGCATAGGAGGCAGCTTTTATAATTTCCTCTATCATATCAGTTCAGACAGAAAACAAGTCTCTTTTGTGTCAGTCCCTACTAAAATTATAAAAGGATCTTTTTAAATAATCACAAAATAGAACATCATGTGTTTTCTAAACGTTGGGGGAAACAGAACAATTCCAAGTGTGTTAACGAGGAATCCTTGTCTTTCAGTTACAAAATGTACACAAAAAACTGTTTAAAGACACTGAGTGATACTGTGCCAAATACCACAGAACACACAAATACCCCAATACCTTTTTTCCAAGGAATTACCACCATCAAAATCAGAAAGTTATTTTGAAGATTCCTCCTCAGGTTTAGAAATTTTCTCATTGCGAAAATAAATGTTTTGGAAACTGCTGCATAAACAATAAGGCTCACTGAATTTCTACACCAAGTATCTGTCAGAAAAAGCTGGTAACATCAAAATTTGTTTAAAAATTGTAGCTCCCTTGTATGCTAGAGGAAATCTGAGAGGCAGCCTCTCAATTCAGAGCAAGGAGCTACAGTAGGTGAAGCCACTGAGGTCTGGGCTGTCACAGTCCCAGCCCCCTCCTTTTATACCCACACCAGCACAACATCTCCACACAACCATAGCAACAGATTCCAACGTGTTTTTGCAGGGTTGGTTTTCGACTGCATTGTGCCCCTCTGCCCATGCAAGCACCCACAAAACAAAGATCAGTGGAATTAGCCAGCCTTAAGACACCATCAAGTCAGCTCCCACCCAAGATAAATCCAGTGAATTGCAATCAAAATACCAACTTCTATTTCCTCCTCGTTACCATGTGTCCTGCAAAACATTCAGACAACACAGCTCTCTATTTACAAAAGGCAGCGTGGTAAAGGTGAAAGAACTTTAATGACATGCAAGAGCAGGAAATACCTTGGGACTGTGGTGTCCCACAGCACGAATGACATTTTCTTAAACCACTTGGCAGCCCTGTAACAAAAGTCACTGCCACTCTGCCTATCATTTCTTTATTTTAGTTTCAGGTATTAAAATAATAAAGCTGTACTCTCACTTAAGAGTCATCTTATTTAGACTACAGGAGTGAAACAGATCACGACTTCTTACTCACAGTCAGAGTAAACAGCCCAAGGCTCCAGTTCTACAACATCTTACAAGCTGAAATGATTAATGATAGCAAATCAATCGATACGCGCTGGATCTAATAAGAAATGTACAGCGTGTTTACAGGAAACACTGTGTGTAAGACCTGTGGTTAAGACCTGAGTGTATTTCTCAGGCAGGTGAAAACTTTCTGTTATCATTCCCCACACACAACCTCTATATTATGAACCTGGCCAACGAAACCATGAAAGCTTGGGGATGACTAGGGAGGAACAAAGAAAAAAACCCCACGCAAATCCAGAAACCAACATTCTGGCCATGGAATATCGGACTGACCCATGTATATCCACATCATATCAGAAAAACAAATTGAGATCTTGCTGGAATGAAAAGCAACAGAACAGAAGTGAGGAAGAAGTCCAGGAGACCTCACCTTGGAGAAGTTAAGTACTTTAAAGTGTTGCTTTGTAATAACCTTAGCTGTGGAAAACACACAGAAAGGAAAGCAGGAAGAACTCAGAAGCAGAGATCTGTGGACCCTTCACCACAGGTGAGGACACCTCACCAGCAAGACTGTCATGCAAGTCTAAAATAGGGTAGGATTCCAAGATGAAAATGATGAAACAAAGACAATGGTGAGAGGGAACATTTAAAAATATAAAATAAATAATAATTAAAAAATCACTTTACACAGAAAACCTGCTTAGGAACCCTCCACTTTGAAGCCAAAGTACTTCCACGCTCCTAAGCTAAGACATGAGTGTCCTCCCCCAAGCCCAGACTTCTTAGACTGTAAAGAAACTGAACATAAGACCAGCTAAGTGTTGCTGTTCTAATCCCACAATGTTTAAAGGGAATGTAATTACCTCATACAAATACTTCTTACCCCTCTCCTATTTGCCACACTAAACTCACCTAGTCTTTCTACAAGTAGAATTACTGTACATTTCTACTAAATTGCTGAACAAAATATATTTATGTTTCCCTCAAAATGGCCAACAAAAGTACTGCAGTTCATAACATCCACAAGCTCCAGACACAAAACTTTTGAAAAAGATGCAGAGAGAAGGTGCACTAAGAAGCTGCTCCCTAAGAATAAAAGAAACCTGCAATATTGTGTAACAAAACTAATTTAAATCAAATTGGAAGTCTGGATACGGATAAGGAAGAATTATGAAACAAAAAGTCTTAGGAGTCTGGATATACCTCATGTGGATTTTATCCATGGTGACTGCTAGTAAACCTAATTAGGCTGTATTACTAGAAATAAAGCAAACTGACCTGCCTGAATAGAAGATTTTTGCAGTTATTATTAAACTTAATGTCATGTTTAAACTATTTGAAATAAAAATCTTGTCGTTAACAAAAGACTGCACATGACTGACCTAAATCACTTGCATTTTTTAAAGATTTTGGTCCACATTAGTGGCATTCCCAAGCTTAACGAGGATTTTAGAAAAATAACGTGTTGAGGTAAGTTAGACAGGAGTAGAACAAAATATTCCAGTTGTTCAGCCAGAAAAAGAAAATCAAATTAAACAAGCACAAATGCTTATAGAAGGAATCCTTGCTTTGCCAAAAGATAAAACTTAAGAATCTAGGAGCTGGCCTTTTCTTTCAATTCTGCCCCAGTACTAACCACTGTACCTGTTTTAGTCAGGGTTTAGAGTTTGGACACAAGATCTAATTGCTTCTGGAAGTCTTCTGTGCAAACGGAGACAGTAAATTCTTTACAATGTAAAAGTAATTAGGGATGTTATGAATGGGTTAATATTGTCCAAAGACACATCCAGGATAATTTATTACAGTGTTCACTTTCAGAAATGATTACCAGGACAGTACCCTGCACCCGCTCTGTATCTGGAAATTTTGTACTTGCCATTTATTTGCAATAAAATTTCAAAACAACACTGGTCCTTGACTATCCAGCCACAGGTATGACTCAGAAGTGAAATTACTTGGATTTGCTGTTCCTATTCAGAATTCAAACACTGATCTAAGGGCATAAGGTAGAGTTTCAAAAAGAAAGGTAGTTTCTCCCCATCTTTGTAAAAAAAAAGAACATATATATATATAAAAAAATCAAAGTATTAAACTATATTGGGCCAAATAAGTTCATTGCTCTTAGAGCCCAATATCCTTCTTTCAGTCAGCTATGATCTAATAATACGCTGCAGGTTATAAAAGAGTACATCAGTAAAGTTCAGGAGAGAAGGGCCAAAAGGCAAGGAAGGAGTTTAATCAGATAGATAAAGGCACAGCATCATATGCTACACAGAGGTTAAAAATTCAAGCACATCTTCAGCAGTACATTTTACAGCTATGATCATACCATAAAAAACCTACTGGATTAACCCTTTAACACGAAATGTCCTAGTAACAGGGAATTTATTGTGCTGTCATGAGGTTTATAATGCCCACTGAGCAGACTAACTCATATAATTGTATTTCTCCATTTGTCCCCATTAGACCAAAGCATGCTAGGAATTTCTGTACAGAATAAAGGCATTTCTAAAATTCCTGGAAACTATGTGTTAGTTAGCTTTCTATCTAAGCAAGCCACACTCCTTTGCAACAAATAGGACATTACTAACAGAAATCAGTCAACCTAAAGATACAGATCCCAAACAGGCCCCAAAATAGGCAACCTCCGAATACCCCCAAACTTCCCCAGCCAGAAAGAACAAAAAGTCAAAAAGAACCTCCTTTAAACTTATCTTTACTTAAAATTAAGGTTTTTTAAAAACTTGGTATAATATAAAAGTGTTAAGAAACAAACATGTTACAATGGGTTAATGCCTCACTCCACTGGAAACTAATGCAAAACAAGTAGAATTAACTGGATGGTCTCACAGCTCATTTGATCACATCAGAACTGTTGATAAATTTACAGGAATTAGTTTCATGTGTTCAAGACAAGAATCAAAAGTGAAATAAATGTGGGAAAGGTCACAATTTAAAAGGTATAGAGGTTAAATACAGAGCTACCTAACAGTAAGGTCTGCACAGGCAATCATTCTACATATTTTCCTGCAATTACTTTTTTCTTCTTTTTCAAGTAATTCAGTGTAGAACTGCATCTCTATAAAAGCTGTGTACACAATATTCTGAAACATGGAGATGTGAAGGTCGTTTCTATTTGAGAGCATTGAAGAACCTCCTTCTCTCACCCTAAATCAATAAAAAATATTTAATTGTTGGCTGCAGCTGAACAATCTCAAACAACAGATTATATAAAATAAGCAGTATAACACTATCATAAACAAAGTCAGAAATCTGTGTGTCAAGAATGCCACAATGTCTTCTACATTGATGGATCCCCATCACTTCATATAGTTCAGCTGCAAGCAATTAAACAATTAAACAATTTAAAATCAGGTGTATGCTTAAGCACATTAAGTGGCCTTGACAAGCAAGATGCTCATTCTTTCCCAGAAAGAACTGAATAACTGTTTTGCTTATGTCAGACTAGAATAAAAAAAGTTAATACCTAAAATGTAATTTAAAAAAAAAAAGTATTTCTAATGGGCTAGACACTACGAGGGTCAGACACTACCAAAGTTGGAAAGTACTAAACACCAAGGTCTACTTTAAAAAACACACTAAAACTTAAAGTAGCTGAGTGGTAAGTCTTTTATTACTGTCTGCTAAGAATAGGACCTAAATGACAGATTGTTTCTTAACAGTCTATTTGAAAAACAAAATACAAGCAATTCATAGCTAAAAATGTCTGTGATTTGTTCAGGAACTACAAAGAGATGAATAACACAGAACAGGTTCAGGAGCCTAGAGACAAGATTTTGTTTTCTTCTGTTACTAATATTTAAAAACAAACCTACCTTAAAAATGGCCATACCATTTTTTCTTAAGAAAAAAACATGAGAGAGATCACCAGAAAGAAAACACAGACAGACCACCTCCTCACAACTTTTTCTTGAAAAATACTGGTTGTATGGTGATAGAACCATTTTCAACATCCAGAAGAGATGATGCACATCTGAATAACTGAAGTATGACAGCAATGATGACAGTCTAGCCTATGACCATAACAGCCCTGCATAAACACTACAACTTTTCAGTCCTACTAGAGAAGAAATTAGAACAATTTAACCCATCTTCCAGAGCCTTCTTAGGTAAGAAGAAAAAACTAGTAAAGGACAGTTTACATTTTTCCTAGGAGAGCACAGATTCAATCAAGTCATTGATCTTACCACGCTATTAGTGGTGCTCTACATCCTCCCTCCCTTCAATCTCCACACATTTTGAAGTTTATCCTGGTATTCTTTCAATGTATCCTAAATAACATTGTTCTAGTTTCTTTTTAAAACCAATTCAAACTGGAGCCATTGTAAAGGCATTTTTCGCAGAACAAAACCACCTCCAAAAGCTTCTTTTTATCACTATATTTTAATTTCAAGTTCACATTATCATCCTTCCCTACCTCCCTTACAGTCTTGCGTCAGAGTGACAACTCATACACACATAGAAGAGAAAAGGCAAAGTGCTTGGAATTCTCAAGAGCTTTTTCTGGTAAGCTCCAGTTGCTATAATTAGACAAGCCCTTTTCTAAATCGTAAATACAACTATCAATACTGATAAAAATGAAAACTACGATCAAATACATAGAAAAAGCCAATTTTAAATGTTCCATTTCCTCCCCATTATCTCAAAATGTGCCCTGATTTAACCCTCAGAACTCAAACACAATGGCTTTTTCCATGGTTGTCTTAGCATACAAGATACTTATGTAAAATAAACAACAAAATCAAATCATCTTGTTCATGTCACAAAACTAATATTATATAAAAATAGGGAATAAAGACAAAAAAAGGATTTTAGAAGCAAAGCAAATTCTGAATCACAAAATAATTAACCTGACACTTCTAAACAGTCTAATGTAATTTCAAGCACCAAAAAGGACTTAAATCCTACAAAAATTTAAAGTTCAACTACACATTGTAGAGACCTTACTTTCTCCACTTGCTGAGTTACGCTTGTAACATCAGACCAAAACAAAAGATGAACCACCAGTTCAGATCTCAACTGTTTCACCCTTCTTCATTTTTAAAATATGTTATAGTTCCAGATAACAAGCTCATAAAATAGTCCTAAAAGATCTAAGTACTAGAACATGAAGCTTCTTAGTTCCCCTAAAAATAGCTGCTGTCACATGGCTGTCATTAAGACATTAGCTTTTCGATGCTGGAATACCTCCTAAACCTTTTCCTCCCAAAAATTAGATTGTGCTTCAGTCTTACGTGAAATACAGCATGTAACTTCTCAGCAGCTTATATAAAAATACACATCCACAAACACAACCCCACTCGCAAAATCCCCACAAAACCACACAGTAGCACCTCAAAACTGCACTGCTGAAAAGCAAGAAAAAATTATTTGCTGCTCAACAGGAGTCTGTGATCACCGAACAGCTATTTGTTAGCCTTTTCTTAAAAATAACGGACTATATAAACAAATCTTATTTATTTCTGTAGAGAATAATTTAAAAAAAAAAAAAAAACAGAACCAAAACCAAACCAGAAATGTAGCTTAAGATGATGATCAGTTCTCAGGAGTAAATCTATACTTTACACCTTGTAAACACATAACTTCATACCATTCCATGACCAGTTTCAATACATTCAGATTGCACTCTTAATTGTAATAGAGCAAATCTGTAGATGCTTGGTAGAAACAAAAAAAATGCCTTTCCAAGACAACAAGCAACGGACCAGGCATAACGTTTTGTTTCACTGATGGGAAAAATAAATTAATACACACTGCTTCATATGGTACATTCAAAACCACAAGCACTTCCCATACAGCAGCTTTCAGAACTCCCTGGTGTAAAATCGGTGCTACTTTTCCTACTGTTCAAACAGAGAAGCTGAAAAAAAACTGCGCTGAAAACACTTCACCACTGAGTCATTTAGGGAGGTGGGGGGCAGAGTCCAGGATTTCTGGCTGCCAGCCTTCCTCTTCTGCCACTACTCAGCACATCTCCAACTTTAAAACCACATATAACCTCCTTCTAATCAACCATTTGCACTGTTTCCCCTTCTGGGGAGAGAGCTGTGAGAGGTCACAATTATATCAAAGCACAGGGTACCCTTACTACCTTCACTGCACCAGAGCACTGGAGGGTACATAACCTCTCTAAGAGCTTGATTTTGCCAACTCCCTGATGCCAACAGAAATGCCAGAGACCACCAGTTTCACCAGGACGGCTGGCCCTCCAAGGAGACAACTCATGTGAGTGTTTGCAGGATAAAGACATCATACATGTAGACACTGCAAACGGGGGGTACCAGCGACTGCTGGCTCTTATATTTCACCTCACAAACCCTCTTGAAAAAACTCCCACGGTAGAAGTCTGGACAGCAGAGCTGGGAGTAGAGAGAGGACTCGGGCAACTCAGCCCTGGAAATGGGAGGAACTGATCTTCTCTGAAGCTCAAGAGTACTGCTAAGGCACAGTTGGAGCATGAGAGTGGAAAAATAGCAGGAAAAATAGGGCAGCAAGAAACCTTATTCCAGCCTTTCCAAAACAGTGTATTATTTCCATCAGCAGCCTCGAAAGTTTATTGCAGAAATCTTCAGGTACTGTCAGAGCCTTGTAATGATGCATTTACCCATCAAACAACCACTGAGTATCGAATACAATGGGTCTCAAACCACTGTTACTCTGACCACCTAGATATGGTTAACTTGACTATTATTATTTACAGGATATCAGCTGGCTAGATCCACTGCAAACTACACAAAGTTCCTGCATAGAAAATACCCTTGGAGCCATCATATTTTCCCAGTCTTTCACAGCCTCTGTATGCCAGTGACAGTTTGAGAGGGAAGATTCTTCAGAAGCACTTTTAATTACTACTTCCTCCTTAGCTAGAATGCATTAATTATAGCCTGTTTCTCCAGATAATAAGAAAACAAAAAACAGTGCAATATGAACATTACAAGAAACTTAATTACTGAGTCAGATGTCCTTTAGATGTCAGTATGACTACAGTGAGGAGCAGGAAAATAAAACACACACATATCAGCCTCAAGTTGTTAGATCAGTTATCAAAACAATGTCTTTTCCTCAGCAATTTAATTTTGAAGAGCTCAACCAGATAATTAATCAAATACCTGTTATGTGTTTCAAAAACGTGCTTTTTAATAAAGGAGGCCTGATGATGTATTTATTACAAAGCAAATGTGGTAAATGGTTCTGCATGCAAATACAGAAGTGCAGCATGACTTTGAAGTTTGAAGGTCAGATACAGGAACCATTCTCATCAAGGTTCTTATGTCAGACTGCATCTTCTGGTTTACATCTGAGTTTAGGAGGAGGAAGAAAGAGAATTAAAAGGAAAAAAATAGAATCAACCAGTTCTGTGACAACTTAAGAACTGGCTATCGTTCACCTTCTTTCCTTTCAAGATCTGCAAATAGTCTAGCTCGCACAAAATGAAGAAAGAAAATGGAAAGGGTGCTGGGGAAACACACAGTTTCATTCTGATTTTCAACTGTTTTCTTCATCAGGAAAATCAATCTACTTAAGTCAGTAATGATTTTGTTTAAGAAGAGAATGTCATCTCCTCCACTTTCACAAGCATTTCAAACCCACATCACTTAAGAGAGCTGACGGATTTTCTTGTTGATCAACGTGTTTTATTTTAAAGAAGTACAGACTCAAAGGCAGAAGCAAATCAGAGGATTATGCATTGATCTTTTATCAGGCATCAGAGAATTTAACCCTTACCATTCTATATTCCCAGCAACTTTAGGAAACAAAACTCAACAGCTGGGCCTGAAGGCAAACAAATATGCCTCAAGTACCAGAGTCTGACCCAAGTCAAAAAAAAAGGAAAAAAATATGAAGTATGTTTTACATACATGCCTCAAAGACAAATAACCAATATGGATTTCTTTTTAGCACCACCACCACGTTTAAATACAGTAAAACTGATAACACTTCCCAGTAAAGCACTGAGTTATAAACAATCCCTCTTACACATAAATAACAGAGACATTATACAAAGCAGACAGGAACATGGACGGATGTACACAAAATAAACAAATTCAAACTTACCCCACTCCAGATACTCAAGGATGTTCTTCTCTCTTCTCAGAGGGGAATTATTACATTCATCATAAAGGCAGATGAGTATATCCAGCAAGGTTTCCACACTGAAGCATTGCCCATTAGTCTGTGTTGGCCCATCCAAAATAAACTGCTCCAACTGCTTCAAACGCACTTCTCCAGACATGGTTGTTTCAGTTTGCATTGGGGTTTCTTTTTTAATGATTATTATTACTTTGCCAGAAAAACAACAACAAAAAAAAACTTTTGAGGGTTTAGTTGCTTAAAAAGAAGTCAACAGTATTTTTAACAAGCGTCAAACCGTGGCAGTGCTTAATTTCCAGCCCACCTCGGTGTTCCCAGCCTGAAACTAAACCCTTGGAGTTTCAGACACACACATATAGTGTGTATATCTGCGTACGTATGGTTTTTAAGCGAAGAAAATAGTTATACTTAAAAAAAATGTAATAGGCTTAATAAGAAGGGGGGAGGGGGGGAATTTATGGCCACTCCTGGTGCTTTAATAATAATAATTGCACTCAAATTCAGCCGAGACTGACTGACACCGATTTCACCGTGCGTGTCCAGGCACACGCACTTATATATTTAAGAAGGTCTTCTCCTTCATTCCTGATGCAGATCATGCAGCGCGATCCTGCGAGGAGCCCCGCCGCAGCACCACGGGGTAACAGCCCCTCCGGATCCGCTTCCCAGGACGGATGGGAAGGGAAAAACAGACGTATTTACGTGTTTATATAAGCGAAAGGACGAAGAAACGAGAGCGCACACCGGCGGGGAAGGAGGGATGAGGGGGCCGCGCAGCCCCGCCGACCCCGCCGCCTCCCCCGGCCCCGGCAGCGCCTCCGCGGCCACGACGGGGTGGGGCGCAGCCCCCCCTCCTCAGGGCGCAGCCACGTCCTGCCCCGGGCAGCCTTTCCCTTCCTCCTCCTCCTCCTTACCGAGTCTCCTTTTAAGGCTTTTCAGTGATTCAAAAAAACTAAAGTCTTCATCGTCGCCCCCTTCTCCTCCGCTGCGCCAAGGGGCGGCGGGCGGAACGCGCGCCCCGACACACCGGCAAAAGCGCTCCGAGCCCTGTCAAATCCTTCCCATGGCTGCGGCGGCGGCTGCTGCTGCTGCTGCTGCGGAGACGGCGCCCTCCTTCTCCTCCTCCTCCTCCGGGTGCGCGTCCTGGGGCGGAGGGAAGCGCCGGCGTCCCCGCTCCGGCCGCACGCTGCGGGCCGGGAGGCCCCGACGACAGCTGCGGCGGCGGTGGCTTCACTCCCGGCGGCACGATGCCGTCCCGGCTTCGCCCCCCCGGGCAAAGGGCATCCTCGGGCGGTGCGTGTGCGGGATGTGTGTGTGTGTGTGCGTGCGCGGGGCGGCGGGGAGGGGTAGCAGCGGCGCCCTCCCTCCCCGGCTCGCTCCCTCCCTCCCTCCCTCCGCTTCCGCGCCCTCCTCTCCCCCGCCGCTCCCTCCTTCCTTCCCTCCCTCCCTCCTTCCCTCCCGCGGTCACACGCGGCAGCCGCCGCCGCCGCCGCCGAGCGCGCAGCAGCCCAACATGGCGGCCGCGGCGGGGGGAGCCGCCGCCGAGCGCCGCCGCAGCGCGGGGAGCCGAACCCGGGGCCGCCGCTACTGATGGGATTGAGGGGAGGAGGGGATGCTGCTGCAGCAGGGAATGCAGGGATACGGGCGGACCCAGGGAGACGGGAGGGAGAGAGGGCGGGAGTGGGGAGGCCGCGGGCCGACTGCGGTGGGCTACGCTGGGCGGACCCACCCGACTGTCCGGGGAGACCTCTCCAGGGGTCTCCCCCGAGCCGAGGGGGCAGCCGCCGCCGTTCCCCGTCCCGGTTCCTCTCAGCCGCTTCCCCGGCAATTAGGCCTTTGATTAAAAATCCCACCAGCCTCGTTAGGCCGGCGGGCAGCGGGAGCGGCGCCTGCCTGCTGTTCCAAGGGAGTCTGTCATCCGTGTCCGAGGGTATTTGCCGAGCTCCAGGGCGAGCACAGACCCCGGCAGCCTCCCCTTCGAGGGCTAAAAATGTGACAGAAAATGAGTCTGCTCGTGGCGGTTCTGTCCTCACTTGAGAAGTGCCTCCCCTCCCCGAGGAGCCCGCTGTGCCACCTCAGCACGGGCCTGGGAAACAGGCTCGTTTTGCAAGTCTTTCAAACCCACATCATTTCAGAGAGCTGAAGGATTTTCTTGTGTACCAACGTATTTTATTTTAAAGCAGTACAGACTCAGCGGCAGCAGCAAATCAGAAGATTGTGCATTGATCTTCTTCCAGGCATCAGGGAATGGGCCCAACTCTGGGGTGGAAAATGGCAGCAGCCAAGCAGCGTGTGGTGGCCACTCTTTTTCTTTGCCAAAGGTACAAGGGATGCACTGTGGAGCTCAGGCTACCACAGGGCACTGAATGTCATCTGTAAGTCAACCCGTAACTTCAGTGCATCCTTCCTCAGCAGTCAGGGAGAGGAGAGAACACAGTACAGCCCCCGAATGTCACTGGCCATTGGTGGAGTTCAGTGTTCTCCAGAAGCCCACCAGGTCCTGCATCTGCTGGAGCTCCAGAGAAGGAAATGGCTCAGGCGTCCGCTTCCTCAGTTCATTAACCAACAGAAGACCCTCCTCTGGGTTTTGGCATAACAGGCATCCATATAACACTTTTTTCTTTTTAATCTGGCTTTTTTACCAGCTGATACAAAACATCAACAGTCTTACATTTCATCATGAAGATGAAATACACAACACTATTAAATTAGAGTCCCATATGTTTGCTCAGATTCACTCAGCTGTATATAAACTCACTGGTGTGAAGCTAGAGAGGACAGTGACTCCCACCTTGTGTGTGTGAAATGGCAGAGCAGACTGGTTGTATGGTGGGAAAAGTCACCTTTCTATCGGTGAGCCTGAGAAGGGGATCCACCAACAACAGCCTTTCAAAGGAAAAAACGCTCCTGCCTGCTCTGGGTGAATGAAAAGATGTGCAGAGAATTTAGTTCTAAGAGCTTTTTACGCAAAAACCCTTCCAGAAATATTAGAAACTACTGCAAGTGTAAGTTTGTGATGGGTAGAAGATTAAACTGAGAGGACAGAGACAAGGAAAGGGTTTCCTTCCTGTGCTGGGATACACCCTTGGTATGACAGGAGCCCCATGCGAGTACCTGGGGTGCTGCTGGTCCTTGTCTACTAAAGTCATCGCAGTGCCTCTGTGGTAGGAGCCCTCTCCAAAGCTGTGGCACACAGGCAGTTTTACCCAGAGAGTAAGGCATTTCCTACTTGTTTTCCACTGCACTTGTGGAAATTGTGATTGAAGCTGGGGATGGGGGACACTGATGACAGCAATAAAAATAAGTTGCTGTTGCCAGTGTGGGTGGATCAGATCAGATCACACTTCCTATAGGGGTTGGAGACATATCATCCAAGTTCATCATCACCATAGATTAACCATTAATAGGGTTGGAGAGGGAAAAGGGAGAAGACTAAGAGTTAAAGGGATGTTAGCCTCTTGGACTTTGGTCCACATCACGTGGTAGGGAAGTGAACTCAAGAACCATTGCCAGAGATTTGATGGGTGTGGATATTTCACTTACTTATGTTACTGTGTTTTCCTCACCAATTATACAGTCTTTCCTTGTTTTACTTGTAGATCAAGTGTTTGGAAACAAGCAAGGATACCCAGCAAAGGTGCTCACTTTCCCTATATTTCTGGTTTTAAAGATGAACCCTTGTTTCTGGCAGCACGACTTGACAGAAGTTGCACATCAAGTCAGTTCTTTCCAGAGTTGCTTTCAGCTTGAGTGAGGCTACAAGAGGTAGATGACATGTTCCTATTAAAACCATGTGATGTAAGCTGCAGTTAAACCCAGAAAACAGGAATTATTTGTTCTCCTCGTTTAAAAGCCTGTCCAGAAATATATAGGCATCCCCACAACAACTGGTGATACGCCCACTGGGCTGCAGTCAGCTGTTGTGCCACAGAAGCTGTGAGGAACAGGTAACACCAACTATGACTGGAGGCATTTTTATTTGCTGGGAATTATCTATGTACCAGACAAGTAATTCTCACAGTACACCCATGGGATGGAAAAATATTTTTTCTGCATTATAAGAAACACTGCAAGAGAGACTTTAGTCTGGAATATTTAGAAAACTGACAGAAGAATTCAGTGCAACACTCAGAAATTCCTTCTCTCTTGTATGTTGTCACTAAGACAGACCGCGTCCTAAAAATACACCCAAATTGTGCAAGCATACCCCAGTATCTTTCATAATTATCATGGGTTTGTTTCACCCTGTTCTTGTTTTAATAATATCACAATAATATTTTGCTCTTACTGCTTAGCTTTACAAATGTTTACAGTACCTGAAACATAACTAATGATAATAAGGATTTTATATCTTACAATAAATTAAGCAAACTGATAGCAACAGAGGGAATAGTGGGGAATGAGAAGGATATGGTTGAAACAATGTAGTTTATGTATTAACATGTATGTTGAGTGTTGCAGTACTTAACCTTGGTGTAATAAACAGCCTTTTCTCTCCAGGGACAGGAGGTTTGTTGTTTGAGGTGAAATATTGTGGATATCTGTTTTTGATATGCAAACCATTTCTGAAGTTGATAGTGACCTCACATGCTTCTGGCAGGTGAATAATGCTTGTGAGTGGTAGATCTGTTACATGCTTAGGGACAAATGCTCAAGACTGGCACTTTTGTATTGACAAAATTTTGCATCCAGGCTTTTCTGTTCTCCAAAACTTCACTTTGTAGACACATGTTGTTTGTACTGGTACAGCGGTTCATCTCCCAGGGAAAATTTGGTAGTGCTCTATGCAAAAACAGTGCTAGCACCCAATTTAGCAGAACATGTGTTTAGACGTGTGATGATGCTGTTTGAAAAGGGATCCTACAGCTGTCACCTGAATTATAGTAATAACTGAGGTTATTAGAAATGTTTGCAGTTGGCTGCAGACAGAGCACACATTGGTTGCAGTCTAGGATGACACTGAAGATCAGTGTGAGAATCGAGCAACACTTGTCCTATAATCTGTTACACTGTAGCTTCACATAAATCTTGCTGCTGGGACAAACTTAATTCTAGCAAACAGGTCTCTTTGCTGAAACTGCTGACTATTGCAGAACTTGATTAGTCTCAGTACCTACAGTAATGCATTTAGTAACACACTTTAACATTTTTAAAGACTTGTAAACCTACTATTCTTTTCCTCTCTAACTGCTTTGCCAAGATCTATTTCTCCTGTGAGATCTGCAGACAACCCCAACTAGAAGCACTGAATGTTACCTGGCAAAATTGATGCTTATTATTTATCTAATCGCAAAACAATGATCATAAATGTGAATGCATATATAGACCGTTGTAAATATGGAATTATCTTTCTCTTCCCTCATGCTTCTTTTATTGGTCTTTGGAGTCTTATTTATAGTCTTAATGATTTTCTGTGAATGGCTGAGCTGACTAATTTTACCTCAGAGACAAATTGCATCATGCTGATCTCACTACACTGGTTCTGTGTCAGCCTCACTTCCCTGGTTTTAGTCTTCATTTAAAACTAATGAGAATGTGGCCACCACCAGCACAGAATTTTCTGTGAAGAATGAAGTGGTTTTGACCCTGCTGAAGTGTCTAGGGGTGCTGCGCTCTGAACAGAAACTAGATAGCCTCTGTGATTAAAGAAGAGGAGAGGAAGTAATGGAATTACATTTATAACTGCATGAAATTGCTATAATCTGAATCCTACTTTTATGATGCAAACTAGGAACTGACCAAAGTCACGTCTCATGCTGACCTCCAAACAGGACTCCGTGTTTGCACTCTTACAATGCTATTTTATCTCTCAGTACATCGTTTTCTTCCTATAAAAGTGGGACCAAGTCTGCCAAAGCTCTTAGGGATGCTGTAAACCTTAATTAATGTCAGTGTAGGAGTCTGAAATTCTTCTTTATTTTCCTTTCTTCAGTAACATAAATCTATGAGTGTTGTTTTATTTTCTCTCTTGTTTTTGTAGTCTATAATGTCTGCAACTTTTCAAGCCTTTAGTCCCTGCATAGTCCATTTTTTTCTTGTGGATTTCTCTGTCTATGCTGATATTTTCTTCCACTGTGTCCCAAATCTGTTGACCATGTTATGCCACCTTTGAAAGTTGAACTCTCCTCAAGATACTTCACTCCCTCAAATTAAGCTATTTAAGGAGGTAGAACTTTTCCTCAGGTCAAGTGGCTTTTCAAACAGAAAATTTCTGAGGAAGACCACGTATTTATTTGTGAAACTGGATGATAGATGCAAATTTCTGCCACTGCCACACAAGGCACAGCAAGATAATCCATTGATTCAAAAGAAAAGTGGATACATTTACATTATTTGACTGATGCCTATACAATGCTAGTGTTGCTCATCTTACAACTCAGCACGAGAGCTGCTTCTAAATCAACTCTCTTTGTAATGTTTCATAGTTTCAACCGATCATAATCAAGACTTTCAATATCTGTTCCTCTAAAATGAGTACCTCTTCTGTTGAACACCCAGTACTGTATTATGGATTTTTTTTTTTTTTAATAAAAAGGATATACTTAGAGATTAATTCAGTGAGGATTAACTGTGGAAGTGTTTTAAAAAACTGCAATGAGCTGCTACTGTCATGTAAGTGACATTTATGGAAGAGAGGAGGAATGAGGAAACTTGTGACTAAGAGATCTTTGATTGGGCAAGGAAACAGGATGCAGTGAGGAAAAACGGGATAGAGGAGGGAGGGAGAGAGGGGGTGATTAATTTGGAAATCATATGGGAAGGAAGTGGTTTAGAGACAGGAAGTCAAGGGCAGGGAGTGTGGCAAGAGAGAGGGAGGGAAGCTTGTGAAGAGGGAGAGGGAAAAAAAAACTTATTTGTTAAAAGCAGCAACTCTACTTAGATGAAAACAAGCCCACCAAGATACATAATTTGGAATGTGAGCCCAGGGTGGAGAGAGCTGGAATACCTTTACATCAGGATTTTTATTCTGGATTTAACTTTAGGGCTCAGAGTGTCCAGCTAATTACAAAAGAGAATGCAAGAGATCACACACTGATCCTGATTTTCCCAGGGTTGTGGAGTTTTCAGATTAGAAGTTTGACCAATGCAGTTGTTGTTTTAAAGTACTATTTTGGTTTATTTGAATTTTAATGAAAGAATATTGGTATATTGAAAAGAGCAGTGACTATTTTATGTACTTGTTTTTAACTTCAGAATTGCAAAAATAGCATCAAAGCTCTAAAATACGTATTTCATTGGGAATATAGATACAGGCAATGACGACAGATGTAATTCTGGCAGAAGTCTGTTTTAATCAGAGATGGGGCACTTAATGTAAAGAGACACTTCCATCACAGTCTGTAGATGGAAATCACAATATCATGGTTATCAACAGTTGGCATTTAGAGTTTGTTTGCTAAATTTTATTTAGATGGAGAGGCAGCAAGCCCCATCTCTCTCTTCATGGATAAAATTTGTAATTAGTCATCACATTTTAAGTAGGTGATGACAGTGGGGCAGCTAACAATGACTAGAAACAGGCACTTTTATTATTTGGTGGTACTACATTATGTGGACTTATTACTTCTGCAGTGAAAACTAATAGAAAAAATGAAGTGTTCTGTAAAACTTGAGAGACTTGTAGAAAGCATTTGATATAAATAAAGACAACTTGCCACTCAGCAGGTAGCTTTGGGTCACCTCCCAAAGAGAAGAAAATCTTGAAATCAGAGAATCGTAGAATGATTTGGATTGGAAGGGACCTGAAATATCATCTAGTTCCAACATCCCTGCCAGGGGCATGGACACCTTCCACCACATTACTTGAGGAAACCAGGTTGCTCAAAGCCCCATCCAATCTGCATTTGAACACTTTTGGGGATGAGGCATCCAGAACTTCTCTGGGCAACCTGTGCAAGTGCCTCACCACTTCCATAGTGAAGAATTTTTTTCTACCATCTAATCTAACCATTTTAAAATATTATGTAGTGTTCAGTAATGATCCCATTCAAGCCAATGCCAAAAAAAGCCTCCTTGATCTCAGCAAGAACATAAGTGAACTCATAATTCCTTCTGAAACAAACAAACTGTTTGGACTCAGTCTTTTGAAAAATGAGAGTGGTTTATATCTTTGCACAATGTCAACCATTTGTCTTTGTAAACTGTCAGTGCACAAATTAAAAGGATTTAATTATATAGAAAGGTTAGAAGTGTGATTACAAGTGGTTTTTGAGGTAGAGAAAGACAAATATTTGTACAAGTGTAATCAAAAAGTGTGAACATAACACTGGCTCGGATCCTCATGTGTGGATAGCACTGGAAATAATTGTACTTGTGGAAGGAGGTGCTGGCCAGTGGTACAGCTTCATTTTGCTATAGTGCTCCCTCTGTGAAGGTAACCTCATACAGAGGTGAGAGCAGATCTGCTGGCATGAGTACTCCCTACCTGCATCAGTACAGGAGGGCAAGGTTAGCAGTGGATCACTATGGCGTTGTTTCAAGTAAGCCCGTCACCTCAGCTGAAATAAGTTGGGGCTCACTTAGACCTTCCTAGACATCAAAAGGAGGGACAGTCTCCAGCATGTGGGCAAAGACAAATGTCAGAGATGGTGTCGTGGACAATAACCTGTCCTAATGGGGCACGCATAGGTCAGGAAAAGGACATTACAGTCACAGTCATTCAACTGGGGATGAGTTTAAGTGACAGTGAAATTTTCTTAAGGCAGGAGTGTTGCTATGAACGGCATTAATTCAACTCAATCAATCAAACTGAGGACAAGGACTAAAAATACTAATTAAAAGTAAATATTTCCAATCACAGTAAGTTTTAACAACCTGTAACTTGAAAGTCATATGGCTGATTTTCCTCAGTTTTTGCAAAAGTGACTAAAATACACCTGGCAAGCTTCAGACTCAAGCAGCTTTCCAAGCCGAAGTTATGATGAAGGGATGGAAACAGGGTGCTATAACAGAAATTAGCTTCAGCCTTAACCTAAGAGCTGTTGCTGCCTCCCCTTAACATCCCTAGCTATGCCAAAGCACACTGTAGGTGAGTTAAAATCGTTAAATAAAATTGAATGTTAGTAAAATTTTAGGCAAGGAATATATTTGCCTGTCGTAGAAACATTAATCATGATACAGCTATATCTCAAAACCTTTTCCTTCACGGTTTGCTCAGAAGACCAACAATTTCTATGTGTGGTGCATCAGGAGGAAGCAAGGTCCAGCCTCATTCATCACCTGGAATCCAGCATTTACTGCCATCAATTTCTTGGCGTCCTCCTAAAGAGCAGGATTTCATTTTGGAAGCTGCGAAATTTGGGTTTCCAATTTTCCAATTGAAATTGGTAACGAAAAAATATTTTTGAAGATGTTATAAAAGTTTGCACTTTTTCAATGAAAAGTGGTAGCCATAGTTGTGTCTTCTCAAAAAAGGACATTGGCAACTATTGGCTGGTTTTTTAGCCTTTTCAACAAAGTGAAGATTTTCTGCCTTGACCAAATAATAAGGAGAGTGGCTAATGGATGTATAATTAGCTTCCAGCTATGGCTAGCTCAGCTGTACACAGCAGCAATCCTACTGTCACTAATCTCACTGCTGTCTCCTGCAGGAGGAGGAAATGAGCTGGGCCATGGTCTCTGAACCTCATCCTCCCTCTGGTCAGGGACTCTGGCAGACCCGGGTTGCAGAGCCGCAGGATGTTGAATTTATTGCTCCTGTTTACTTCAAGACCCTTCCTAAGACTTAATTCCCTCACCCTGCAGTAAAAGTGATAATAATGAAAAGGTCTATGATTCACAGTAAAGCACTCTATCTTGTTTGAGTTAAACAAGTACCTAAGTGCTCTGCTGAACTAGGGCCAAGGGTGGATTACTGAGAGAGCTGGGCAGCCTTCCCATCTCCAGCCAGTTCACCAAGTAGTCTCAGGCTAATCATGGAGTTGTTCTGGGGCTTAGTTTCCTGTGCCTGTTTATCATAGGGTATCTATTCTGACTGGTAGAGATAAGGTGATAATGAGGGAACATGAAAAAACTCTTAACATCATGGAAGAGGAAGAGTGCTGTAGAGAAAACAGGCTTCTGCATTGGATATACATTGCATGTTACACTCTCCTTGTGACTTTTCTTTAGTTTCTGGATTCTAATCAGTACTTGTGAAAAAAACATCAGGCAGCTTATTAACAGAGAGCCTATTCGCACTTGATGGCAAGAGTGTAGTCTGAACCCCACCAAAACCAATGGAAGAAGATCCAGTGCTGCATGCAACCAGCATTCCAGAGCAGCTCAAGCTGTGTTGCCTTCAAGCAGCCTCATCACCCTGGCAGCACTGACCTGCTGCAGGGTGAATCCAGCAGATTTTGTCCAGGCTGTTGCCTTCATGCTGTACAGCAGCCTGAAAAAATGAACTCAGTCCCCTTTGCAATGGCTTATTCAAAAGGAACTGGAATAAAGTCTTTGGAAGTCTGTGCCTAAACTGCACTGAGAGAGTTTCCTCTGATCAGATATGGAGCTTTTAAGGCTGTTTTGCATTTCTCTGATTCCTACCTGGCAGAAAGTGGCTAGAGAAAGGGCAAGGGTGTCACTGTGGAAAGCTTTCTATTGATATGAGAGAGGCCTGGTTACCACATAATAGTTTGCAAGAACAGACAATTCCTTTAACACTTTTTCTACTTGGAAATTCATATTACATTTTGCAAAGGTAGAGCAAAATAGCTTAGTGTATTGAATTGCAGGAGAGCTGTCCTGAGTACATACGTTTACTCTATCTTTTGATACAGAGGAAATTAGCATTAAAAAAATCTTTTCTACGAATAGATTGTGGCAGAATATTAGTTTTGTAGCATAACAAACAGGAAAATATAAACATACTAATCCATCCTGTACAAGATAAGAGCTGAGGTAAGGTACCGTCCTCATTAACAGCTGCTAGCTGATGTTGTAAGCACATTTGTGGAGATTTTAATATCACATTACAGCATTGTGTGTGAAACTAGAAAAAACAAGTGCTACTTTTTGTGAATTTTTGACCTACAATTCTGAAAGATATTAAGCTCTTTTTTTCTTTATAATAAGCAGCATTTTGTTTATCCATAAATAAAGCAGCACTGTAGCATAGTTCTGTTTCTGTGACCCCCTCAAAACCTTTCTGCAGGCATTTCCTGATTCCCAAGTTCTGCAGATTTAGAACCAAAGGAGCCAGAAGAGCAGTGAGTATCAGTGATATTTCCTTTTTCTGTTACGTGTTCATGGGTCAGTCCCGCAGGAATTAGCACAAACCGAAATAAGTATTTTTGCTCAGGGTCCCCTTTCTGCAAGGACAGAATTCCTGAATTCAAATCTCACCCCCAGTTTTGACTCTCTTTCTGTGCCTGTAAGATGTGAGGTTGCTGGGGCCAACGTGCAGACAAAGGATTATCACCCAAAGTGAATGGGCTGTTTTCAACTCCCCCTGCATAACTGTGGATTTGAAGGCTTAATTCCTTACCTCTTTTGCTGCAAGTGAGGGGAAAAGTCCAGTGGACCAATAAACGAAATGGAAATAGAGTCAGTGGGAAGTGGTTGTGGAAATGGTGTTTGTGGAAAGGGGGCTGTAACTTAGATATATCCCATGTCAGTAAGTTTCAAGGCCCACCATTCCATCTTTACTGGGAATTCCATTCTGGTGATTTCCAACCATGGAAAAGATCTCCTGAGGTGTTTGCCAGCTGATATGGCAGACCACCTTTACCTGACCCAAGGCTGCAGGTGAGGAACTGAACAGTTAAAAACTGTCCCTTATCGTCTCCTCTGGGGTATGATGTGTGGGAAAATCTTATTCCTGATGGACAGCAAGTCCAACGTTTGCCAGTCCTAAGATGGAAACAAACTGTTAAGAGAAGACTTAATTCAGTTGCAAATACTATGACAGAAAAAGCAAATCCTAAACATAAGCATGATATTAAAGACATAACTCAGTTGCAGAAAAAAACCAGAACACTACAAATGCAGGCAATGTTTACTGGATGCATTGTTCAACTAGGATGGAGGTTGGTCCCGAAGTTAATGAAAAAGGATGTGATTCATCCCTTACTGAAACTCATCAAAATTTCTCATCAAATGATAAAAAACGTTAATTTTTGCATTAAATCAAAGTTTTCATTTAATCCATCAACAGTATAAAGTCTGTTGCTTAGAGAGAAAGAATACGTAGTATGTAATTACAATACCACTGAAAATACAGCTTATCTTTTTAGGTATGTCAGCTGTCCAGCTGCACTTAAGTCTCTTTCAGCATATCCATTACATTTGCATACGATATATGTAAATTAATATGTCCTTAACTCATACCTATTTCTGTATGCATAGATGTAGTATGCATGTATATACGTGTATACATACATAGGTATGATATAAGCACATACTCATTCAGAGCATTTTAATATAGTTAAAAACACTGTGCCAAAAATGTACACCATCTGTTTTCAATCAAAATAGCCTATTTCAGAGGAAGGGAGTGCTGTCTGGTGATCAGAGCAGGGGAACTAAAGAGTCAGGACTCATGGATTCCATTCCTGAATCTGCCAGGAATTGGCTGCATGGTTTTGACAGGGTCTGTGACTCCTGTGTACCCTGCTTTCCCCATCTGCAAGATGGAGCAGTTTCTACTCCTGAATGTTGCAATGGAAAACATAATTAGTACATGCTTGGAAAAATACAGAAGTTCTTTTTATATCATCATGGTATGTTTGAAGAGTGGAATTTAACTGAGAAATACAGTAGAGGATTTGTTTCAGAAGACATACATAGCAGCTATGTGTATAATTACAGATATTTGTACACATGTAGGTGCCTAATTTTTCAATGATAGTACCTGTAATAAAATTAATGGAGGGAAAATGGTGCTCAACACTCTATGAACCCAGCCAATACTGTAAAAGTTTTCACACTCTATTGAACAGGGTTTCCACGGTGACAGCCCTACACCAGTGAGTGAAATATGTGCTGTACCTAATTTTCATCCTGAAATAGGAAAATACAAATGGGTATTGGGATTTTCTGGCAGGTTCCCTGCAGAGAAAGCCTAGCTCCACTGAAGACAATTACAATACTCCTATGAACATAATTAGGACAAGATTTCACCCCATCCGCTTCCTTAGCTTCAGTGTGTCCCTTTCAGGAATACAGCAGGGACTGCTCAGCCCATTCCCACAGCGCTTCCTCTTGGGCATGTTGGCCACGTTTGTACTGTGGTGCAGAACAATGTCCTTCCTGTGCTCGGTGGTCTGCACAGGATGGCCCAGCCTGGGTGTGGTGGGAGTGTGCCAGGTGTCACAGCGGGCAGAACAGAAAGGGTGCTCCGTGCTCCTCCCACCACCCTTACCTGCTGATTTCCCAGCTCCTTAGATTTCCCCGTAGTGTGCACATCTGTGGGGTGTTCAGGCTGTGCCTTGCATCTGGAGAGGGAGATCAGAGGCGCTTTCCATTGGGGTGAGAAACACCATATAGCAAATTGCATAAATGCAGCAGCCACATAATGTTGGAGAGGAAGAGAAACAGTGTTTGTACTTCAGGGTTTACCTGGCTGCCTGTACGAAAGTGGCAGTGAGAAATCATGTGTGCTGAATGCTGCTTATGTATGCTGCAAACTGAGGCATTCAAGTATATGATAAATATTTGATGTAAATACGAATGTATTTCAACATCTACGTCACCAAGAAAAGTGGGCTGAGCTTGTTTGGTTTGGATGTTTTCGACAGCTGCACCTCATATCTCACTAGTGTGCTGTTGCTTAAGTGCAGCTTCAAAAGTACAATTAGAATCTTACCATGTTCACACCTAAAGTGATCCTGTTGCTTATCCGAGTGAGCTGGTGTAGTGACATACATGATAAAGAAATAAAAAGACAAGGCAATACGGACCTCACAGCTACTAAGTGGATTTACAGGTTTGTCACTCAAAGTGACAAAAGTATTTTACCCAAACGAGTGAGGACAACGTGCAACATAAGGTTACTTTGGAGAGACAAAGCAGTTGATTCAAATACCAGCTTTTGAGAATTGTCTTTCCACGTCTGAGATCTTGAAAGCTATCTTCTGTCTTTGTATCTGTGAATGTATCTCCTGCTTGGATCGCACCTGCTACATTTTAAAGAAAGGGTGTATTCACTTAGTGCCTAGGAAATACTTTGTAAATCCAGCTTTCAAGCCTCTTTCAAGGCTATGGAAAGTTTCCATCATATATATGAGAGTTTCCATTATAGATATGTGCCATATTCATTTTCAGCTGCCTTCAGTCAGAGAGTTGAAGATAACAAACTTGCTAACCAGGATAAACTCTTCTTCAGTTCTTGAACTTTTGTAAAATGAGATTCCTCTCTAAAGGAGGTACAATTACCAGCCAAATGAGACAGCAGCTTCTAATTTCGGCCTACCCGTAGGACTTGGTGGGAGGGGACCAAAGGGTCTAAATCCTCCTTTCTGCTTGTGATAGTCTGTACCTGGAGGGGAGAGGGGGAGATGTATCTCTCATGTGCAGTAAATGAGAGCAGTTCATTCAATTGATTCATGCAGTAGGCTCATACAAACACCAGAGGCTCTTCTTATGCACAGACTTATATTTTGGGAAGGGAGAGGTTTTGCTCTTATGGACCATTTGTTTTTCTGTCTCTCCACTGTGGCTTCTAGCAGGGAGGCATGAAGTAAGGGTGCATTGCCAAATGAGTATCAGCCAGTTCTGGGGCCAGGGCCAAGAGGCAGTGATACGGAGCTGGTGAAGGTTGCTGCCTCTTGGCATGCCCATGTGGAAGGCAGTAGATTCCTGGGTCTGACCTTGAGAAGTCAGGAAGAGGATGAGGAGGCTGAGCCAGGCAACCCAGCTCCCTGCAGAGGCCACAGCAGAGCAAGGCTTGCTGTTGGTTATCTTTAACAGACACTTCCACTGAACTAGAGCAAACAGAGTCTGGCACAGGCATGCTTCGAAGGCCTGCTGGGTTCCCTTGTTTTTGAGGACACTTGTCTGACCCAAATAACAAGGATTTTGCACATTGCCAAAGGCACTGGACATGTCAACAAATGCATAAAAGTGTTTGGTTTACCACCAGACTGAAAAAATATTTAGAATCTGGAAGGCAATAAACTGCAGATTTTTTTCCCCTGTCACCCCAAAGAGCATGACTTTTAAATTATGCATCACTTCCTAAACCCAAAAATTGTTCTGCAGTCTGTTGACAATGGTGTTCTCAGGTTTTTGTAACTGAAATAAACTTTATTTTGTGTTGTAATACTTTTTCACTATTTTCGAGGATTATTCCTGACAGCGTCAAAAAAAGGCCCCATGATTTCAGTTCACGCAGACTCCTCAGAAGAGGAGGTAAGAGAAACTTATTTAAATTCTTTATTCACATAAGATAGATGCAGTTTGTCAATGACTTTTTGACAGCTGAATTCTGGAGGTGTTCCAAGCAGTGAGGCAGCGTTACTGGCACCTGAGTTAAGATGGATCGTGTAAAGTGAGATGCTCCTTAATGTTGTACACATAAATACACCACAGTGCCGTTGCCATTCTTAGGTGGATGCTGCACGGTGCAATGGTCTGACATAACTAACAGCCTTTGTGTCATTGTTTGGAACATGAAGTCATCACAATACACCAGGTGTTGAATTGGGTAAGTATATACTTGTTTTCCAGCTTCTGCTGCTCTCTGTGTCAAGCTCTTTCTCACACAGGAAGTGCAAAAACAGGGCTTGAGGTGAGCAGTGCCTGGTGCTACAGCAAGTCTTCAAAAGTAGCATGTGTGCCACATGTGATTTGAGTCTCACATTGGGATCAATATCCAGATTCTGCTTTGGGCTTCTAACAGTTCCTCAGTGTCTGCACTGTGGCGAGAAACATCTCAGGTGACACAGAGGAGGGGAGCTTCTCTATGTCAGACATGAAACTCCTGCTATTATTACAAAGAAAATGGAGCAATATGCACTGAGACTGCCGGCGCACTCCGAACCACAACCCTCTTAGACTTCTCCTTCTTCCAAGTCTGATGGGGATCCAGATGCAAAGGAACTTTTCCAAAAAGCAGACCTTGGCTCTCAGTGCTTCATGCTGCAGAGAATTATGCACTTTCTGAAATTTTTCTTTGAGAACATTTGTTTTCCTGATGGTGTTACTTCATGGACTGTATTTACTTTTTCCATTTTGTTCATAGTTACCAGTGTGTCTATTTTCATAGTCATGCTCTAGAAACAGAAGTTCCTTTCCCTCTCTCCACTCTAATCCTTGTAACCCTCACCAAAGCTTAACACCTAATTTGGATAATAATTCCTGCCCACCATCTCCCTCCTCCCACATCACTTGCCTCTTTATTACGTTAGTTATACTGAGTGAAGTGCTAATGGGTGCTTTCTAACTGCTTTGAAAAACACCGTCATGAAAGAAGCCAAGTAAGAAAACAGAATGTTTGGCGCCTGCAATGGAACACAAAACCTTTTACCTTAGTCCATGCGTTTGAATCTAACCCAGCTCAGTAACTGCCCAAGTTGTTAATATGTCAGGCTTATGTGGTAGCCTGAAATAGTTCAAGTTCTTAGTCCATGTCATGAGGTTTGGGATACAGAACCCTGGACTCCATGCATCGTCTTGAATGTAATCCAGTTCTGTTCTTACTGTCAGGGCAAAGTGATTGGCTGGCTAGAAACAGTCCATGCTGTTTGCCAGCTTTCCAGCAGAAAAGCTTCCCCATCAAAGAAAGTCAGGTCGAGCAGTCCTGCCCCTTCATGTTGGCTGTCCCGGTGGAAGGGAAGGGTGAGGGGTTGGTGTACTGTAAGAAGACAGTTCCATCTTTTAGGGGCACAGGATTTAGGTTGTGTGCAGCTAAGGGAAGCATAGCAGCACCCCTGGAGTTGGTAAAGAAAGAGGACCTCTGTAGAAATGAACAGCACTTCCAGGAGAACCTGGCATTTGAAAACTAACTCTCTTAATGCTTTTTCTGTGGAAGATAACAGGAGCAATCTTTTTCAGACCCTTGTCTTCTCGAAAGAAGAAGACTGACTTAAAGAAGAGACGGTGTTACAGTTGCTACTCCCTAGGCTGCTGTCTCCATACGAGGCTGATGCATGCTGGGCAGCACAAGTGTACCCTTTGGACAAGGCTGCTCCAGAGTGTCTTTGCATCAGTCTTGCTGGGAACTCCTGCAGAAATGTAGAGCTTCAGGCATGTGTCTAGACACAGGGGAATCATGGGGCAGGGCAGAGAGGCCAACCCAATCGTGCATAGTGCTTTTGGCTTGGCAAAGTAGTCTGGGAGCCCTCTAGCCCAAACAACACCAGTGCTGAGGATGCTTAAGGTCTCACAAAAAAAGGCTCCAAACCAGTGTGAAACAGGTCTCAAGCTTGGCTTTCAGAGTGTTAGATTCACTTTATATTGTGCTTCCAGCAAGAGCTATCTGTCAGTAATAGTTCTTCCTAGTCTAAGAATGTTCCAGTTGTGTGTCAGCTATACACAGCTTTACTTTTGCATACCCATCTCCCTTGCCAACATAGCACAGGTCTTCTCCAAAGAGTTTGTTGGAGGAAGAGCTCACACCAGCATATTTTCCCCATTTGCAGCTATTTTTCCATTGTATAGAGCCAGGGAAGGAAAGGTTAAAATGTTGTAATGGGTACATTTTAGCAGCCTTGGATGATACCTTTCTCTTTCAAGGAATCAGCTGCATAAAGATGTTCCTAAATGTCCTGTCTCCTGCATTAAGAGGCCTTGTTCCTTAAAGACTGAGTTTTAGTCTCCTGTAGATTCTGTGATATCCCATGAAGTGTATCTTTTCATGATGGGAGGGCCCTAATAAAGTCTTTATTTTGGCCAGTTTTGCCACAACTTAATCTCTGTGAATGTTCTGTTCAGTTTGGATGGAATCGTCTGCTGGATTAAAAATTGACATCCAAACAAGACACCTACTTCGATTTCTATTGCTTTTTTTTACAATAGACACTAAAACCAGGATGGGACTGTAGTTTTTTCTTCAAAAGGACAGAATTTGCTTTCAGCTTCTTGCAGCATGTAATATATGTAGAGTGGCTCAGGAACAACTCCAATTAAACTAAATGTTTCCTCTACATAATCATCCATTCGCAACAGTCATTTATCAGTATTAACATTTAGAATTTATTTCCAGAACCGATGTTTTAGAGTATGATTAATCTCCAATGAGATTAAAATAATTGCTGGTAACATTTTAACTGACTTAGCCAGGTGACAAGAAATTTGTGAATGTCAAATTACCATCAGAGTTTCAAAATGCACTCACTGTTTCTGCAAGTGCAACACAATCTTAAATAATAAATGCAAAATGTCAGCACTACCATCTATCAGTACAAAAATCATCTTCCAGAATGTCATTAACTATACCTTTAAACTTTTTCAGGAGATCTGGAGGCAGGGTTATTTATCACATGTGGAGTCCACATTTGTAAGATTTCACAATATTAGAACCCTAGAAAGAGAGTTTCTCTGTTGTATTTGAGGTTATGGGTCTGAGAGTTCAATCTTCCCTTATTCTGCAAACTTTTGGACTTTTATATGTCCCTTTCCATCTTGCCTTGTGCACTGCATCCCTGAGCAAGTTGTTATTCGTGTCTCCCAAAATAGGATGTTCACATTGGACTCATTTGGAAACCATACTTAGAGTATGTTATCCTAATGTTTTATCTGTCAGCTTTCATGGGCAAGAGGCTGATATATTTTTCTGTATTAGTTCTTTGAAAACACAAATCTTGCTAGTCCTGAATTCTTATTATCATTGGTGCAATTGCAGCCTTCAACTCTTACACTATCAGCAAAGTGAGATTTTCCTTCCACCCTCTTGAGCTACACAGCAGATAAAATCCCAGTCCTTTTTTTATGTTAAGCCCTTGTACTGTCGTATTCTGCAGGACTGGGGGCAAAGGATCTAGGCTTGCAGATACTGCGTGGTCACCTCTGACTTCACTGAGTTGACATAATCCACAGTGCCTGCTACTCTGTCTTGGGCAGAACTTTGATCAGCACATTTGTAGAGATAGCTGAATTTTGGTTTGACATCTTGCTGATCTCTACTGGACTTCCAAAACAGGGTATGAGTCATAAAGTATTCCCTCTAAGGTAAGCCTCACTGGTTTGGAAGCTGTAAAGGAAGGCTGTTATTTTCAAAGGACAGAATTTTTCTTTCATTCCCTCCTCCCCTCCAGACACTCTCTCTGTTTATTTTTCATTCTGCCCAAAACCTTCTTTGTTTATATCCCACATTTTGAAAATTTCTTTCTTCTCCTTCATCTAACTGCTCCTTTATTCCACATGGCTTCTCTGAAGAGGCGAGCAAGATCTGGAAAGAATCAGACATTTACGCTGATAATGTTCCAGCCGGATTAACAGATGTTTGGAAAAGACCTCAAGCTTTGGGCACCAACTTCTCTCTGATTGGGGTAAAACACTGTAATGACTGGGGTTATTGCTGGATAGAGGCTTTTTTCCTTTACGGTATCTGGTGCTAGTTATTATCAAAGACAGATTGTTGGACTATGTGGACTGACGCTGGGCTAGTCCAGTCTGGCAATTCTCATCTCTCTATGAACATGAATCCAGACACATTTCAGTCTAAGCTGGGTGTTCTTTTTGATGCATACAGGATAAATAATGAGGTATACTCAGTAAAGTTAATAGACCGCAAGAAGGAACTGGTGATCTCTGTATCCATCAGCCCATATACTTACTGAACTGAATCCCCAGTTCCATTGGAAGAGAAGGAACCACAGAGCTTTCCACATATTTAAAAATATATGTAATCACAAGCAACAAAAACTTAGCAGAACGCTTCAGTCATCTGGGTTTACACATAAGGCAAGGTTAAATTTAAAGCCCAGACAATATACTCGCTGTTAACTTTTTGACCTCATTCTATATGTAGGTTTCCTTCATTGCAGAATCCATGTCATGAGGCTGAGAATGCCAATACACTTTTTAGATGGGGAGTTGATCCCTTAGGCACTTATCTAGCTGAACTGGAATAATTGCTTCCTTTCCTCTCGTATTTCTTCAAGGCATTCTTATATGTTGTATCTTAGCGTTTCTGTTGACCAGAGCAGGAAGCCATACAGCAAGTTGCAGCCAGATTTCAGGGACTAAGCTGATTAACTCTGGTGAAGCTCTAATGCAAATCCCATCCCGTTTAATTCCTTAGCTCGCCTCCACACTGCATGGTATTCCCTCCACAGACACAGTCCTACATTACCAAGTGACACAACACCACCAGCAGCCTCTCATAAATCTCATGGAGCTCGGGCTGCCAGTCACGCCTCACAGTTTTCAGGTGAAATCCCCTTCTCAGTGCAAGGGCTAAACAAATGACACATGATGTTCAAGTCACTCAGAGCAGAGCAGAGCAAAAAGGGTTCATGCTTTGCAAAAGGGAACTTACTGCAAGTGGTTTCTTGGTCTGCTGAAGTGCACTAACTTACTGTGTTGCCTGCATAATGAATTAACAAGTGTTATAATATCTAATGCGTGCATGTTTATTTATGTTTATAGTGCACACCTATAGCTACAGAAGTATGCTCCATTATATAAAATCTGCTCTCAAAACACTGGTCAAAATAAAATTGAACTGATACAAAAATAGAAATCATGGGGTTTCTGCTGTTTCCAGGGATGATAATCCTTTTCCTGCAAAGACCTTCTAAGATGGCAGTTAGCTGCTAACATAGTAAGGAAAAAACCATGACAGCAAAAAACCCCCTCTGCTGACATCTCTACATTCACATGAGCATAAGTGAAATGAGAATTTAACTTCAAATTGCCGAAAGGTTGTTAGGCCCATGTTTAATAGAAAGACTGATGTTACAGTCTGATTTTGACAAGGTTCAGGTTAATACCAGCCAGCTGAATTCCACAGACAATGCCACACCTCTGGGAGCTGCATATTCACAGACAGAGACAGTTTGACCTCATCCAATTTATACATTTGATCTAATGCACTGGAGGCCATCTAAAAATAGAGTTCTGGAGAGGAAGACAGATAATGCTTCTGAGCCAGGGACCAACAAAAGCAGCTCTCCTTCTTCCAGTCTCTCTTCTCTGTCTTTATGAGGCTTCAGCTGAAACTTCTATATAGTAAAAAATGGCTTTTATCACCGATCCCCTCGGAATAGATAACTTCACTCTTAATAAGTCTAAAAGAAGATTTGTCAGCCCTTCATGAATAACCAGATGTTGGGAAAAGGATGGTGTGTCATTTCCCTGAACAAACATTCTTGGCATTTATGCATTTCCTCCCATATCTCCTTAAGAAATGATTGTGTGTAAATTTAGTGCTGACAAAACTGAGGGCCTGGGATAAAATGGATTACTCACTCGTTTGGTAATTTTACTTGGTCAAGGCATGGAATTTTTGTGTTCTGGGAAATTTGAAACGGAATTATTACGTTTCATTCTGATTCAGAATATGTAAAGCAAAAATATTACTGTAAAGCAGAAAAACAAAGCATTGACTTAGACCCTTTTGTGTTAAAAAATTTCAAGGCTTAGTATTCCTTTCATAATATTTTTAGGTTTTGTTACATGATGAGACTACTGATGGAAACTTGCTTTTAAATTATTAAATGCCACTCCTGTGTACTGGGCTAGAAAAGATGAGGTGGTTCTTTCAGTACTAAAGAGCATCCAGCAGTATTATTTTGAAAAATGTGCTAAAATAGTATATTTCAGTTATCCACAATCCTATGGAATCCTTCAATTATACGCTAATGTGACAGTAATAATGCTTCGTTTATGCTAACACAGCTATTGAAATTAAATAATTTTAAAAAAATTTTAAAAATGCCCAAATAAAACAACTTCCATTTCAACATTTCCCTGAAGATACTAAGTGTAATCAATAGAACGCCGTGTGTAACAAAAGAGTGGCTCAAAAGGACTTTTACAATTAGAAAAAGTTACTTGTAATGTCTGTTTCAATAAAAAGGTCAGGCAATTGTTATCCCTGTATTTCTAGAATTCTGTCCATGTCCAAACAGATGTTTGGTGGTTATGAAGGTTTAAATGTATTTGATGTTTTCATTCACATAATTCCCACACAGTCATCTCCAAGATTATAAATAAAATACCAGTACTGAGGGAAGTAATTTCCACAGTGAGATGAAACAACTAATTTACATGGACGATGAACTTCCATAAATGAAACCCCAGTTTTCTCATTCCATACCTTGTGAATAGAACATAGATAATAAAACATTGTCCATGAAATGAAAAATATACCTCTGATTCACCTATATTGCAGTGATTGAACAAAATAACTCCTTTGGAACCAATGTACCATTACCCTCTTTTCAGTGGCAGTCATCTTCCTCTCTGAATTGTGAGCAGGATTTGAAGAGGGTACAGTGCAGCAAGACTTGTATGGCTGCCGATTTAATAATGTACTAGCAGAACCATCCATTGTAAAGAGAATTACTCTGTCTTCACTGAAGGAGGCATAACGTAGTGGTGGAAAGGAAGCAGAGCCAAGATTGCAACTGATAGTCATGGCTATTTTTCATATGTGGGGGAATTTCTCTGCCATGTGATTTTGGATACTGCTTAAATTAAAAAAGTCATATGTCAGAGAGAACCCCAGCCCAGTTCATTAATCCACAACTACCTATAATAAGTGCTGTCAGAGAAGCAAAATAGAAGTTAATGGACCACATTTTGTCCTCTGTTAAAAGTTGCTACACTGGAGTTTCCACTGATGTAACCAAGGCTACTGTATCTTTGCCAGGGTTTAAAATGTTCTCATATATTTATGTAACCAAATAAATTGATTTGAAAGAACACATTAGAGCAGAGCATTTATTCTTCATCTGAATCTGAATAAGCAATTCTGGTCTGCTGATTAAATCTCAGAAATCCATTGTTTAATTCAAATAGTGCCCTGTACTCGTGCCATAAACATGCTTGATGTGGGTCAATGGTTAGCAGGGGAGCTTGGCCAGCCAGGTGCTGTCCTGATGCCGTGTGGCACACTTGGCAGGGTGCTTACCACCTTGGGTATCGTTTGTGCATCTTTGAAATAAGTTTCCTTATCTTGTAAGAGAATAATGATCTTTGGATGAGAGATAATGTAACCAAATGAACAGCTGGAAGTCTCTGTCGTTTGGTATATGCTGCCTAACACTGCACTTCACATTCTGTGTTCAGCAGTTCAAACTGATCCGAGCACTGCTGAAATACCACATGCACATTGCTTTGTACTTTGCACTTAAAACACCTTTTATTCCGTCCTCTTCCCTTGCAGACGTTCCTTCCAGTGAGGTACCTGCCGGCAAACTCTTCATCAACCCATTGCCTGGTGACCCACAATGATCGGTTTGTCCAAACACTTCCGTAGTAGCTCTTACCGTAAGTTTAAAGCGATGCTGCCCTCTCCTGTTCATTCTTGACCCGAATGATCTGCTTCTAAGCAAAGGCTGCAACTGCCTTTGTGATTACCTCGAGCTAAATCGTAGCCAGAGGAAAAGGTCCACTTTTTAATTGTACTTTTGTCATTCTTTTAAGATCTGCGTAAATAGTATACCATGGAAATGTTCTTGCAAATTCTATTCCTTGAAAATTTTCCCTTCCCAATATTCCTTCTCTCTGTCTTTTCCCATCCCCCTTATATTCTTCGTTTACAATTTATTTTATTTCTTTTAAAAAAATCTATCTGCTTCTTACCAATCTCTTCTTCCCTCTGAGAGCTTTCTGAACACACTCCTCCACCAGGCACAGCTAAAAGAACGTGGGTGCTAATTGCATTAAACAGTTCGTTAACAATCAGAGGAGACAGTCAGTCAAAGCCTGCTTCCATTATTCGGTCCCTGAGATAAGAATTTGACACAATAATTGTGCCAACTCAGACAGCTCCCCAGAAGAGCCTATCAGGGAGACAAACCCCTCTTCAGGGGAAAGGGCAAATGTATGACAGCATTGAGGTCTAAAAAGACAAAATAACAATAATTTAGTTTTTCTATTGTTCTTGTTACCACCCCTCCTACTCAGTAACTTAAAATGTTCACGCAGCTCTTTTTAGGAACAATGCCTTTAACTCCCATTCAAGCCATTATTCAATGCATGTATAGTTCACTCATTCTGAAACCAGATTTTCCAAACCATGGGCTGTGGGGGAAATTCAAAAGCATCACTGAAGGGCTAGAAAAAAACCACTTATTGTTAATGTAGTTGTTTAAATTATGATTTATTTAATATCATAAGAAAACATAAGTTAATTTATATTACTCTTTTTCTTAAGTTTTATGCTGACAGCATCTCATTTTTCCCAGGCAAGGGCAATTGAGAAGTGGCTGTAAACAATGACTGCAAGCAGTTACACTAATCAGGCTTTAAATGTTGGCTGCAGCTCAGTCCCTCCACTACCAAGGAGAGAGTGCTCTGTGGACTCCTCCTGTAAATAATAATGGCCAGTCTTCGCGAGCGAAGATCCGGGGAAGGTCTTTCCACCTTCCAGCCTGCGCATTGGATTTTTTAGGTGAGACACAGTGTGCGCGGAACTGAGCCCACCCTTTAATCCTAAGGTTCATCTGCCGGGGCCAAGCAAGCTTGGACGGTGGCAGCGAGGTCCTTAGGACGTAGGTGGGTTGCCTTTAAGGGCTAACGAGCCCCACCTGCCCGGGACTCCTCCTGTAATTACGGCCAATTCTCACTCCTCTGCCCTGGAGGAGCTGAACTGTTCCTGCCATGGAAAGGTAATTAGCTATTTCCTGCCTAGGGAGAGTCAAATGGAGACGGATGAGCTCAAAAGCCTTAAATATCCACAGCAATAAATACTGTTGTTCTACTCCTTAAATACCCACTGCACTAAGGGCCGCTGGTTTAAACACTGCCCAGAGTCTGTTTGTCGCTGCCTCTCTGGCACTGAGCATTTCTAGAGGTGTGTTCTTTAGCCAGCCTCCTCTTATCCTCAGATGGGGAACTCGGTGCTGCAAAGTGTTAAACGTCTCTGCACAACAGCTGAGGATGAGAGTGTTACCACCTTGCAAACACTGTAGAGCTGGAGTCTTAATTCATGTGTCCTGATATCTGTGCTCATTGTCTTGCCCTGGTAGTGTGTGCTGATTCAAACGAGGAGGATGACTGTTGTCTCTTATCGACTTCTTTTGAAGAAGACAATCATCCATGTATTGTTCCTCTCCAACAGCTACTGGATTTTTTCACAGAATTATAGAATGTTAAGGAGTTGGAATGGACCTGAAAGATTATCTAGTCCCACCCTCCTCTACCATGGGCAGAGAAACCTCCCACTAGACCAGGTTACAAAATCACAGAATATTGAAGGGACCCACAAAGGATCATTGAGTCCAACCCTTAGCCCTGCACAGGACCATCCCTGAGAGTCACACGCTGTGCCTGAGACTATCACCCATATGCTTCTTGAACTGTGTCAGGCTTGGTGCTGTGATTAATTCCTTGGGGAGCCTATTCCAGTGCCCAACCACCCTCTGGGTTAAAAACCTTTTTCTAATATCCAACCTAAACCTCCCCTCACACAACTTCAGGCCATTCTCTCAGGTTCTGTCACTAGTCATCACAGAGGAGAGATCAGCCTGTCTCTCCTCTTCCCCTCATGTGGAAGTTGTAACTGCAGTGAGGTCTCCCCTCATCCTCCTCTTCTCCAGGCTGAGCAAACTAAGTGACCTCGGCTGCTCCTCATATGGCTTCCCCTCAAGGCCCTTCTCCATCTTTGTTACCCTCCTTTGGACACTCTCTGACAGCTTAATATTTTTCTTATACTATGGTGCCCAAAACTGCACACAGTATTCTGTATAGTGCAGAGCAGAGAGGGACAATCCCCTCCCTCAACCAGCTGGCAGTGCTGTGCCTGATGCCCCACAGGACATGATTGGCCCTCTTGGCTGCCAGGGCACTGCTAACTCTTATTCAACTTACTATCGACCAGGACCCCCAGGTCCCTTTCTGCAGCTCTGCTTTCCAGCATCCCATTCCCCAATCTGTACAAATATCTGGGGTTACCCCATCCTGGTTATGGAATCCAACACTTCCCTTTCTTGAACTTCATATGGTTGGTAATTGCCCAGTCCTCTAATTTGTCAAGGTCTCTCTACAGGATCTCCCTGCTTTCGAGGGAGTCAGCAGCTCCTCCCAGTTTATCCAACCTGCTTTTGAACACTGTCAGAGTTGGAGCATCCACAACCTCCCTAGGCAACCTGTTTTCTGTCTTACCACCCTCACAGTAAAAAAATTTCTTCCTAATATCTAACCTATATTTCAATTTGTACCCATTACTCCTTGTCCTATCACTACAGCTGCTGACAAAGAGTCCCTCTCTGACTTCCCTGTAGGCCCCCATTCAGATACTGGAGTGTTGCTATTAGCTCTCCACACAACCTTCCCTTCTCCAGAATGAACAGCCACAATCTCAACCTGTCTTTGTCAGGGAGGTGCTCCAGTCCCCTTAGCAACTTCGTGACCCTCTGGATGGTTCTGCTAGTACATGTTCCTTGAAAACTGGCATGTGGTTTGATAAAATTTCTTCAGAATATCCCTGTTTCCTTTTCCTCTGTATTGACAAGTATCCCCAAAATCCCACACAAGTCCACCTGTTTCACAAGGAACTCAGATTTGCTTCCTGAGATATACACAGGCACATCTTAAAATATCTTGCCAACTCATCTTTCATTCACCTGGAAGCCATATAACAGGGCAGACTGCCTCGAGTACTCACTGCCTTCCGTCAGTGTTGCTCTCACGGTGTTCATCAGTCTAACAGCACCCATGTCATTTGCAATCTCCATTTGAGGCGCGCCTGCAGGTCCTGTAATGCGCTGTGATGGAAAACGCTTGGCTTACATCTGGAATCACTGTTCTTGACATCTCAGATGGGGGTGAGGGGAAACCTTTATAAAGGGAAAAGGACAGTGAAGCAAGATGTTAAGACAGTTAGTCGGTCAATGAGTCACAGCTACTAAAAGTTTGGCACCAGCCACAAAGCAGCTAAACGTAACCAGCTCTAAAAGGCCCACAGGATGTCTCTTGCTCATTCACACACACAGACAGATTGACAGAGTTTAGACAAGCAATTCCCTCTCTATGTGCTCTTAAGACTAATTTTGCAAGCAACTTGGGCATAGGGTTTAATTTCTACAAGAAAATTTATTTTGCTTTCCTTAGCTTTATTTTCTAACACCCTGAGGGAGATTTCTGATGGTGTTTCAGGGTCTGATTTGCAGCCTGCTAAACTCAGTGTGAGTCTCTCTTTGATGCTGAGTCAAGAGACCACAAGATCAAGCCCTTAGCAATCAGTTCGGGCCACATGTCCTGATGACTTAGAAGGTAGATGCTGACAGTGTAAAACAACAGCAGAGGAGGCATAAAAGGGGACTGATGTCTGTGGCTGATGCTGCTTGATGGCTTCTAATGTTGGTTGTGGCCTCTTGGTGTATCATATAGTCACTGCTGACATGGCAACAGCTTTGAAGAAGAAAAGGTAAGAACTTGTACTCCCTGGAGAAAGAAGACAGGAGAGACAACAGGGTGTTGAAAAAGAAGGGTCAGAAAGACCAAAGATCAGCGTTTGTGAAGGGAAGTGAAGAGGGATGTGAGGAAACTGCAAAGGGAAAAAAAAATTACTAGAAACAGAAAACAGGTTTTCACAGCCACCCCCGTGGGTAAAATGCCAATAACAACAACTGACAGCAACAACATATTTATAAAAAGCGCATACAGCATGGTGCATAAATAAAAAACAGGCTTCTGAAAATTCTTGCAGTGGTACTGTAAAAATGATATAGTGTTGGTAGACAACTCTAAACAGAGCAAAAATGTTTCTCTGAGCCCCTCACCTACTCAAACCAGAAGGTGCCCACTTGCACCAACTGTGAATTTGGTCTCTGGTTTTTGTATTAGTTCAGACCTTTTGAAGGCTCTTTTAAAGAGGAAGTTCTTCACTCCCCTCCTGTGAAATAAGGAAGTATAACTAGAAATTATTTATTTAAAAACTGGATAAATAATACACTATGAAATTCAAGTGTGCTTTATTGTGATCTTGAAATCCTTTTGTTTGAAATATGCTGCAGGTTGGAGAACAGGTTTTGAAAGTTTAACTCTGTTCCAAAACCACCATGAATGGTTTTCTGGAAGAAAAGATTATATATTACACTTGGCTTCTCTCCAAGGTTTGTATGTCTTACATGAATACTCCTCTGTCTCCTTCTGTGGTGACATATCTGAGATCAATTATGCCAACAGTAAAGTCTGGAATTTTTATAGTCCAGCTCTTTATGAGCATTTTCATAGAAGAACTTATGAAGGCTGAGGCATAGGAAAAGTCCAATAATCCTGGCCTGTTATCTTCATCATCTCCAGCCCTCTGTCTTTTCCTCTCTACCCTCTCCAAGTGAAAACACTGGCTCACATAATACACATACTCCATTGTGGTGATTTAAATGGCCATCTGTATGTTTATCTGAGGCCTCTGTGAATGGGCAGCCTCATTAGTGCTTGTGTCATGGACGGATGGGCCAACACAAATTCTGTTTGTGCAAGATAAATTCTCCTCTCCTGGCTTTATCTCTTTTCTTCATTCCTTTTGCTCTCTCATTTTTCCTTTCTTTCCTCTCTGAGAGTTTGTTCCTGCTGGAACTCACTTTCCTTATTTCTGAGGTTGGATTCTGATGCCTTTACTTTCCTTTTCCTCTGCACATGCTTAGGAGAAATCTATCTGAAAAGACATGCATTTTTAAACTGATTGTGGCTTTTCCTGCAGGAGTGGTATTGATGACATAGTGGGATTAGCTGGAGAAAAAGGTGTTATTCAGGACAAGAGGAGCACCAGGGATAGTTCTGAAGTAAGAACCTTAAGCTGTGACTAATGACCTGGAAGTTTTTGGAGGTTCCCCTTAGGTTTATTTACCTTTTGCAATTATAAGAACCAGTGAATATGCTTTATTTTTCAATAATTAATATCTTCTTTGTGTCACCTCCCAAAACTACAGTGTCTGGATTATAAACAGTGAGGGAAGGCTTATGAATTTGTGATGGTTTTGGTCTAGGCCTTCCTGGTAACCAGTTTGTAATTAAGGAAGTAGCCAAGTACCCAGTATTCTATACGATTTTTACGTAAACTAGAGTATAAATAAGTTGGAGATTAGAGACTTCACACTCTTCTCTTCCAGCGAGGGTCGGGAACTGTAGGTCCTTGCGTTGGTCTCGCTTATCTAAAGCTGAGGCCTGCAGCGACCGCTGGCCTGCCACGTGGGGGGTTCGGAGAGTGCTGGCTGTGTCTGCCAATCTTGCTTTTCTAAGGGAAGTGGTGAGATTTGTTTTGTTAATTACTAGTATAGTTCTTGAGTTTGATCAAGTATACCTGTTTGGTGTCCCTTTTGTTCCCTTTTGTCCCTTTTTTCCCCTTTCCCTATCCCTTCGGGGGGTGGATCCCCTTTTACTGTGTATATAGCATCTTAACTGTATATAACTGTAATTTACGTAAATATATATATATTTTTATATAAGCAGCTTGACTTTGAGTTCTTTAATTTTTTATAGTTTTTTTTTCTTTGCCCTAAGAGGAGAATGGAGGGGGGAAGGGGGCTGCTGTCGTGACTTTCGGGCATTTGGCAGGGAGCCAGATCCAAACTATCACAGAATTATAAGCAAAATGTTTTCAATGCTTACCTTTGGCTTTAGATTTTGAAAAACATGTTTACAGGCAGGATGCTGAATCTGTCATGCCTAGTCGCACTGAGTAGCACTTGAGTGCTCAAATGCTCCTGCTGGGTGAACTAAGTATTTAATAAATTCTGAGGAGCAGTGTTGTGCTTCACTGGCTGGGAAACTGGGAAGTGGAGAGGTAATTGTATTAGTCAATTTGAAGGGAGGTCACTGTCAGTGTTTTAAATCAAGGCCTGAAGAGAAGCAACATTAGCCTAATTCAGACAAGTGGTGGTTCAATGGCAGGTGGGATCTTGTTGCTGCAAAGAAATCACAAGAGTGATATGGTGGGTTTCCAACATAATGTTGTTGAATTTTCTGTATCATTTTGCTTTGTTTAGTTCACTGCCTATTCCCAATGCTGTCTGCAACCTGAATGCCCTGCTGGGTCCTTTCTGGTTTATTCCTCAGCGTTAGGATCAGCTTCAATGGGTTTTTGAATACGGGTGAGGACATTAAAGAGATACATGAGTGATGGTTGAAAATCACCACGAGTCAAACTATTACTCACTCCTAAGTACTTTTGAAAGCCGTCTGCAGAAATTGAGATAACAAAATCCAGTTTTCTCTTTTATCAAAGACCTTGTTCAGGAAGGGTAAGGGGCTAAGGAGGGATACATTTGCTTTCAACAATAAGTAATTATCTATGACTGAAATACATATGCAGCACACATGTGGAAGGAGGAGCAAGTGTAACAGTCTTTTACGTGGTAAAAATGCATTTGTAAAACTTAAAAAGGATTCCCCAGACTCACAGAAGGCATTGTACCCTACTCATAGCTTTTTACAACTGAACTTGGGTTTCAGCGTTCAGATTGCTTCAGCACAGCTATGGGAAAATATAACCCTGGTCCTAGGAATAGGAAGGAATGTCTATTTTTCATCCTCATGTAATTGAAAACTGACTGAAAACAATTGGCAGGAATCTAAATATTCACATTTGGGCAGAGACCAAACATGTGAAATTTCAGGCCAAGGGAATTTTTGAGGGAAGATTATGAGGAAGTGCATGAGAATAGGTTTTTTTCTTTTTCTTTCTTTCCTTTTTTTTTTTTTTTTTTATGGTAATGGTAAATGTTTCATTAGTGGTGACTCAATGTATAAATTGTCCAACCGTTTTTTCCTCGCTTTTTCTTCAAATCCCACATTTATTACTTAGTATTAAAGTAACAGACAGTGTATCTTTAAATAGAAATCACATTCCTGTCAGCTTACCCAAAGCCCAAATATGGGACAGAGTGTCAGAGAAAAACACTAACATGAGGGATTCAGGGACTTGACAAGGTTACAGACTCTGTTTTTGCCTGAGAAACAACTTACACTGAATTGTGCTTCCTGAAGTTGTATCTCAGGACATAAAAGTAAGGGAGAAGCAACCCCTTACTTGAGCAACAGCAGAGACAGAAATCTAATGTAGAGTGAAGTGTGGGATATCTGGAAAGTATAGAGTAACAAGGTATTAATATCCCATTTATTTTGGTTTACTGCCACCTTGGGCTGGGTTTGATAAAGAGGCACATGGCTTCACTGGCAGGAAGGTTTGGCCACGTGCTGTAAACTATTATAAATAATACATGGTGTAGCTGAGAAGCCTACACTCCAAATGTAATCTAGTGTGGCTCAGACACTGAAGAACCACTCAATAAAAATGGCACTTCTCTGCTCTGCACATCTGTTTCTTGCATGTATCCTAAGAGTCAGATCTGCTTAAATAACATTTAAATGAAGGTTTTACTGTGATTTTTTTAAAGAAAAAAACATCTGCAGAGCCAATTCTACTTGGAAAGAGAGTTTGCTCTTCTTTAGCATGACTTTAAACTGCAAGATCATTTTTGCTCTCCTTTGTTTCTCTTTGTGTGCAGTGAAGACGTGAAGTCAGGAAGATATGCCTTGCACTAGTGCAGAATTTGAGAGAAGGGCAAAGGCTGCAGCTGGGATCCTGCAGGCTGCTGTGAATTGGTAAGGGTGCAGTTTGTTTCAGAGTATTCCCCAAGGTCCTTTCTTCCCTATTAAAATCCTGCCATCTTCTGCTGTTCAGCAGTGCCAGAGACCAGCTATACCCTTCATAGAACCGTCCCTCTGAGCATGTGCTGCTGGCTGGGAGAGCTTGCGTTACACCACTGCCACCCTTATGTTAACAGTTCCCACAGGGAAGTGGCAGCAGCCCAGGTAGTGCAATGCTGGAGTCCTCCTGCAGTAATAAAGATTAAATTAAAAGCCTTCAAAGTGCTCCAATGGAGTGCCACCAGGATTCTGTGCTGACCTTCTCATTGTTAACAATCCCAGCTGGGCACACATCTCTTCTCCCCCATCCTTGGGGAATTCCTTCCTCACCTTCCTTCTCCTTTGTTTCTCAGCCTCTGGGATTGGGATGCTTCCTGGTAGCTCCATCCTTGTTGAGGGGAGCCTTGGCGACTCGCCCTGGTGGGAGATGATCACACCCTCCAGAGCCTTCCAGCCAGAAGCCAACTGTTCGTTTGACTCCCAGTGACCTTCCTTTCCCTTCCCTCCCTGTGGCCTGGCTGTTTTTACTGAGAGGCTCACACCACAACCACCTTCCAATACGCTGCTGCGATTTGAACCCAGGCAACAGGAAAAAAACTGACCATCCCGCGCCTGGTGGCTCACTGTGCTGAGCCACCACACCGGCTCGAGTCTAGCTCCTTATTACATCCAGATGCACAAACAGTTTGCCTGCCAAGAGCAGCCTTGGTGCTTCATGAAACCCTATCACTGAAACGGATTAGTGGCGGGACTGCAAGGAGCAGCTTTCGGGAAATGCATCAGGAGGGAGGGAAGCCTCTGCATGGTACATCCACCTCTTGATAAGGGCTTGCTTCTGAAAACTCTCTTTCTACTCAAAGGTAATTATAAGCACAAAAGGAGTAAAACAAAGGAAGACAGGAAGGTTTGCCAAGTGATTCTAGGTTGTAAATCAAAGCTCCCCAAGCCTGTGTCCTCTCCACAGTCTCACATCTGGGACCCTTCATTTCTGTTCTTGGTACTCTACTGTGCAACTCATTTACCTCTGGCTCCTCAGCCCTGGCAGTTCCTTTTCTGCTAGAACAGTACGAGTCTTCTCCTGTGACTCCCATTTTATAGTTCACTGTGCCTCTCTCCTGTGCATCTTTCTGTACTTCTCACTTTGCTGAGGAGGGCCTCATTCTCCCCAAACATTCCAGCTTAGTCTGTCTGTTATTATAGTGGCAGTTCAACTTAAAATTTAAAAAATGTTAATTGAATGTACAGTGTTAACTACCTGAAGAAAAGACTTAATTGCACTTGTCTGAGAAAAATGAGAGGCATTTCAGCTTGGGGCTTATAGGCTTTGGGACAGAATCTAAGGTTGTTTCCTGTTCTCTGCATAAAGGGTAGTCACAGTCGTTTGTGTAAATCTTTGCACATATGTAGCCCACGTTGTGCATGTTTCACTGTGAATGAGAATCTGTGAAACAGAACCATTATTTCTGAATTTGCTCATGCATCTGTTGTGATTAAGCCACCAAAGTTATTGCAAGTTCAAGCCTGGATCCAGATTTTACTTGCAAACAGCAGAACCCAGGATCCAGATGTGAACATGACTAGTTTTCAGGATATTCAAAAAGGAATCTGAATTGTGGAGACCAAAATTACTTCCACAATAGATAAATCTAAGGATCTAGGGACCATTATTTATGCAAGATTGTCTTTCTTCATCAAAATAATCCATTCCTCCTTACTCAAGGCAAATGATCTGTTAAATCTGTAGACTGGGTTCTGTCTGGTTCCTGGCCACAAGGGGACAGACAGTAACTGTCACATAAGACAACACAGTGTCCTAGGTGGAGGAAGTACATCAGATAGTAATTGCTACAGTCTTAACTATTTCTGGAAAGTTTAAGAAAAAAATGCATCCTGGTCAGTACAAATCAGATGCAAAAATGTATCTGCTGAAGTAGCACAGCAGAGATCAGAGAAATAAAGATGCAGTACAGGAAAAATGCCATAAATGTTTAGATGTTTACAGTTAAAAAATATACTTGATGTTGGGAGATTGAAGCAACATATGAAGTGGTACATGGTGCCTACCAGAGACTTTAGCCCTGTAAAACTCCTTGGAGGAGAAGGCGTGAAGGGGAAGGACCTCTTGCCTAATGTTCATAGATTCAGGTCCATAGTGAACTTAATAGCAGTCAGGTACTACTCTCTGAGCATTTTTCTTTTTTTTTAATGTCTTATAGCACCATTGCTTGCAGCTCTGAGTCATGAGAAATGGTGGACCTCTACCTCAGCACCGCAGGACCAATGTCCCCATCACACTGCCTGTCTGGTCCCCCTGCAGGCAAAGAGCATCATCCACCCTGAAACACATCAGGCTGGGGCCAAATCTCCTTCATCAGTCAAACTGGGCTCTTCTGACCTCTGAATGGTTACTCTGTGTAATCACAAGAAAACCCATTTATTGAGATAACTGGTTTCAGGATGATTGAATTAATGTGGGTATTTCCTCTTCCTTCCTTATGAAGCTGATCACACAAAGATAGTCTTCAGTGCTTCCTGCATCAGAAATACCACTATAGATACTTCATTCCATTTTCAGGGACCTTTTTTTTATATTTGTTTCATGAAGTACCAGACTCATTAACAGGGCTATTAATTAGCACTGAATTCATTCATTTGGGATAATTTTTGATGATTATAGTTCTAAGGGTTAAATAAGATCTGGTGCAGGAACTTGCTTTTATTTAGGTCCTTGTGGGGTTTAAAAGAAGTGCTTAACGAGGAGAAGGCAGCAGTAAATTGAAGGGAGTATAAATTGACCTTTCTTGACAAACTGTCTGAGTTTTCATGGCTTTCTCATGTCTTCATGCTGTGAGTAATGTAAGGAATGCCGCAGGCCGAGTGTCTGCAAGCTCTGATATTAAAAATAAAACCTTTATACAAGCCAATTGCAACTTCCTCTGTCCACTTTTAGTTTGCTCATTCTCTTCCCCCCATCATTACAAGAAAGAAAATTCTGGGGATTATTCCCACATGAAGGACTTCCCCAAATGGGTCTGTCAGTGGTGCCGAGTCACTGATATAACATTCCACTGCTCCTAAAAGAACCTTGAATTTTCACTGATAGTTGTTTGTCAGGCTTGTCCAGTCTTATTAAAAAATATGGTTTCATTTAACTCCTCACTAAGCAGAGGCTTGTCAGAGTCGAACTACAAAAGCCCTTCCATCTGACCAAGGGGGAATTTTTGAGCATCTCCTGCCATCTTGTGGGATTAAGGAGAACATTCACGTGTCTTTCTCAGATGTCAAAGCCTTCCCTGTGGGCCCCACTGACTAGCGAGCAAATGAGCATGGTGGTGCACCTTCTTCTGTAGGAGCAGTTTTGGGGTAACCTGCTGACCTTAATGGGTCTGCCCTAAGTCTCCCAATATGCCTGTGGCCAGGCTGGCCACTTATTACTTAGTCATTATTAGAGGAAGAGATTAAAGTATGTGAGGGCCTCTCTTGCTGTTGGTCATCCTGAGGAATGCCCATGGTTCCAACTGAGGGAAATCTTCGACAGTATCACCTCTATATCCAGCAGAGTTGCCAGAGAGGTCGAGTAACTGAGAGTGGGGTTGGAAACTAAGGACTCCTGCATGTAACCCCGGCTAACCCCAGCTACGGCTGTGTGGGTGGCCTCGGACAAAGCTCTGAGCACAGAGAAAGAAGCCAATAATTTCTGAGTGATAATCCCGTGTTTGTCCTTTCTTCAAACTTCCCACTGCAGCGAGCAACAGAGTTGCTCTGTGTAAATAAAGCGACTGCCAGTACATGAACCGCACAGTCCTACAGAGCTGGTTGGTTGTGCAACAGCGAAAGCACAGCAAGGTTTGAATACCAGTGGCTGACCCAGGTGAATGCTCCCATGTTTTAACAGTGGGAGACTGCAGAAATGCCACTGTGGCTTGCTGTGACTCCTGAGTGAGTGGCAACAATATCTTCAGTGTGACAAGTTTGTTTTCACACCCATACACAGCATCAGCCAGCCTGTTGCTCATGCTAGCTGAAGACAGATGAAATAGTGTGTGCCTTTGTTTGCTTCAGGCTGCTTTGGTAGAGCTCTTCTGCAGATTTTGGAATCACTTTAGGGTGATTGATTCTGCAATGTGAAAACCACTCCTTTCATGTTTTCAGCTTGTTTTAAAATTTGCTCTGTTTGAAACCACAGTCAGGTTGAATAGAGAGAGTTTCCTGAGGACTTCAGTGAGCACTCATCAGAAGAGGCTGTCACGCATTTAGTAGATCAGGGGTCAGGACTGTTTTGAAGTAGATTTCCTTGGTGATCTCTGACAGTGGGGAAGCCATGAGGTCTTTCTTGCCATTCCAGGCTTTGGAGGGTAATATTCTGGTGGATGTAGATTTATCCATTAATTTTCCTATCTATTACCTTCCATCCCTATTTTTCCAAGATGTAATATCTGTACTCTGTTAGTTCCCTCTCTCTCTCTCTCTGTGTCTTTAGCCTATATTCCTCCCTACCCTTTGTCCTTTGCTTGCCCTCCAATTCCCATTATTCTCCATGGACCTCAAAGAGTCTTTGCCATGTCCATTCCAGGCTATGCTGCTCAGGCACTTTTCCCCAGTTTACTTCCCAGACTTTATTTCCTACATTCTTGACTCGAGTCCTGTTGTAGAATAAAATACATTCCTTCTCCATACTGAGTGAGTATCAGCAGGAGGGACAGACAAACTGCCACCTTGCTTTCCCTTGCTGTTGTGCCATTTGGGCAGAACAGAAAACCTTGTTCTGTCACATGCATGCCTGGGCTGAGGGTTTATGAGGATGGAGTATAAACATACAGTACAGGAACACAAAGGATCTGTGAGATTCAGGAATGAGCAGTTGCTCTATGGGGTGGCACAATCTCAGCACGCAGAGGAGCTGTGTGAATGCACGCTCAGGAGAAAAGTGCAGCCCTTAGATGAAGCCATTAAACAACTGTACTGAAGAGGAACAGACTACTGTCATTTAAAAGCTTTGTATTTTGTGCAAACGTGGGCACTTTTTCTGCAGAACACTGGGTCCAGGTCAAATTCAAACTCTCCTCTTCACAGAAGGTACTTCTTTAGCTTTACCCTAGTAAAAATGAAAAAACCCAGCTCCTCCCCTCCCCACCCCTGCTGACCCCAAAGAAAACTACTGTCAACACTCTCATTTTTTAACATCAAACCCAACCCTTATTCTTAGAAATGGGTGGATGGTTTTGACTGAACATTTCCAAATAATGGGGTACTAATTGTTTTTCACCTAGTATAGAAAATTGCAGCCCAGCAAGTTTGGCTGGCAAATGCACAAGCAACTGAGATAGCTGCTCTGCAATGGAAAACACTGGGCAGGCTAAAAATAAGGAGTACTACTAATATTGCTTATTCAAAAAAATGTCTTGTTCTCTCAGAGCATGCACTCATTGTCCTGATGAAGTAACTGTAGCTCCTCGCCACCTAACCTAGAGGAAATCTTCTCCTGTTACCCAGGATTGCCAAAATTGACGACCTATCTCTAGACTGGCTTATTTACAAGTAATCTTGCATTAGATGCTGATATTGTTATGAAGTTTAGAAAAATACACTGAGGAACTAGTGTTGCTCTTCTGCAGTAGCCAAAGATGTCATTATTGGAGTATCTCTCACTGCAAGGGACTTGTAGCATATGTTGCCATGCTTTCACTCATGGAAGCTCACAGAAACTAGAAGTAGTTATGAGGCTGAATGGTGCATAGCCAGTCTTTTTCTCTGAGCCTGATGTAAATTTAATCCTCATTTTTCTTACATTGCACACTGCCTGACAATGCCATCACTTTGTAGCTTTGGACAGCTCAAGACTCTGGAATAAGTTTGGCAGCATCTGTCATTCAGTCTGCATCTGGGGGAGATGTAGGTGACATAAGTAATACTGCAAATAGCCCTAGAATTTAGGATGTCTCTGTGTGCACCATAGGAGAGATTTGAAGTAAAAGTGAATCTAATCCCAAGACTGCATAAATTCTCTGAATTCAATTAGACTTTTATGACATAATTTATTCTATGCTGAGAAACTAAAAGGCATCACAGGGGAAAAAAAAATCTCAGTATTTTAACAGATCAAGACAATTAATGGGTCTAGAGATATGCAGAACTCTTTTCTGTCATCTCACGCTTAGCAGTGACTCATTTTTTTCTTCTTTTAGGAGAAGCTTATAATGTGACATATTAAACTATTGGACCTTTGCAGAAGTATGAGCAGAGGCAATTTGAACCTGAAATGTTTGCCTAATATAATGAAATTCTATGAGTCTGTTGATGGTATTGAGTCTTTAAATTATAGATGCTAAAAGGGTCAGTTATTTTTGTGGCAACTCTTGAGAAAGAACAAGTTATAAACTTAATGACTTAATTTTTCTTATATGCCTGTAATGTAGGTATTTCATGGACAATTTGTTATCAAATACCTAGTTCAGAGTCATAGAGGCTTTGAATCAAAATGCACACTCTAAGAGAGAGTCCCAATTTTAACTGTTATTGATTAAAATAAGTGTTCTCTCACTTCCTTGGTTAGATAGAAATTACCAAAGCCATGAGCAAAAAACATATAGGGCTTGATGAGAAAGACGGTACAGTGAAGTAAGGGAATTTAATCTGTCAAGACCCCCTCACACGTTAATTAACAGTCTGTATGTGTATAAGGAAAAGATTCAAAATACTTCAGATGTGATGAGGGAAAGCTGCTTTGAGAACTTAACTTTGCTGCAAATACATTAATTTTTTTTTCCTTTCATTTATTCACCTGTACACCTCTTTTAAATATTTCTATATATATACTCTTTTTTTGTATGTTACAAATACATTTCTTTGCAGATTTGAATTTCCTGATTTGAATGTCAAGGCGACTGCATAGTGGCAAAACATTTACTTATCCCAGGGTATGGTGAAGCTATAAACTAGGTTACTGAGGCCTCAGTGTTAACAAACACCTTCTATCCTCAAAGAGGCTGTGTGGGTTGGTCTGTGGGCTGGTGTCCTCAGCTCACCCAGGGATCAGAGAGAATCCCTGAATCCTAGCATTCCGTCTGGAATTTTCGTGAGTTCAAGTATGTGGAAACTACCCCCTTACTCAGAAGGGCCTATCCAGTGATGTTGTTTGATAACTAGGAGAAAAATAAAAAGATGATGATTTTGAAAATAGGAATGTTTCTGATGCTTGAGCTTTGTAGTAACCACACTGAAGAGAGTAAAAGATATTTAACTGGAGATACTCAAGTATGTACATTGGCTTAACTTCTTGGTAGCATTTTAGCACTGGTGGACAGGAACTAATAAAAACTGTTGCTGTCTATATCTCTGATTCATAAGAGTGTTTAAAGGTTACTGCAAGGGTAGACAGGACCCAGTAATTTTTCTTTCCCATTATACAGCTCATTCTGCTATTGCCACCTAGTGAAGAAACTCTAAGAGTTTCAAAACAGTAGATCTGGGAAACTGTCATTACTTACTTTACAAGCTTCTAAGGAGTTTTTTTTTGTGTGGTGGCAGATAAGGTCACATCCATGATGCAGCACTGTTGTCCATACTTCATCCAGCTCTCAGTACCTGTAAATCATACTCTGGGTTTGAACAGCATTTCAGCCTGTAAAAACAATCCATAAACACCAGGTGGGGAACATGACAAAGAAAAATAGGGAAGACAGAGACACACACCATTATTAAAATGGACAACTATAATAACATAACAGCTCCTAGGGCTGTGACTATGTAGGCACAGACCAGGAACCAAACCCCAGAAATGATGGACACATCAAGGAAGAAGAAGACAGGAGGCAAAAAGCATCTCAGATGTACTGACTGGGAGATGAGGGAATGAAGCCACTGTGGTTAACAGCACATAGAACTTAACCTATTAAGTTCTTCAGCTTGTCACAGGCCTCTTGAGTGACCTTGGGAAAACAATTTAATTTCTTATACCTCATTTCCACTCTTCTTTTTTCTTGCCTACTTAAATGTCAGGCATTTAGGGCTGAGCCTATGTACTTACAGAATGGAGGATCTTATGGGTTTATTGGAACTTACTGACGTGATATGAATAATGTATTGCAATGATGCACCGTCCTAATGACAGTTTACACAGGTTCCCCTCTTTCTGCAGGGAAGCTCAAATAACCTCTGTGGCAGCAATAGCTCTGTTCAATTGCGGTGCTTTGCCTAAAGCTACTCAGTTTATGACAGGCATGCAGTGTCTACCCAGCCTGTAGAGTCAGCCCAGTACTTCCCAAATTAACTGAGCTGTCAGGTGTGGAGGAGTAAATAACTTACTGGAAGCTTGTGTGTTTAAATGCAAGTCATAGCCATGAGATCTTTCATAGGGTGAAAGAGAGGACAATAAATTTCTGCCATAGGAGAATTTTTTCCTTTGGCTAATGACTCCCATCAGAATTCAGTGCCTCTTGGAGGTCTCTAGGGGCAGTTGGTGTTTATTATCTGCCCACTTCCTCCCTCCCAGCACACTCAGTGACTGTCTTCACAAGTCTTGGCATAAAAGTTTCTTTTCTCCAACCCAAGGAGACAGTAAGAAAGGATCAGAGATGTTTTTGCTGATCCTTTGATGCAGGACTGTACAGCAATGATGGGGATAGCAGAGCATAATGAAGGAGCGTAATAGCGTGCACCTGACTGACAAACTGCCGGAATCACAGCTGAGACAAAGCATTCATATTAAAAATAAAAAACAGAAGGGAATGACAGGGAAAGAGGAGGTTAATAAGGCTTTTTTTTCTTCAGGGGCAGCACGTGGGCCCTGCCACAGGTGGGCTGTGTTAGCAACAAACTGAGTAGTTAATAAATGCAGAGAAAATGGAGAAGTAGGGCTGGCTGGGTGTTGCTATGGTGGCTTTCTCCTGTACCTCAGAGTTTTGGTGTGAAGACCTGTGGCACCTTTGGATGGAGGGGAGATGCACGTTACCCCATTTGGGCTGGCCCTGCTGGTGGTCTGGGCAGCCCTGCAGCCCTATGCTCAGGCTGACAACCTGCACAGACTGCCATTTGGCAGCCTCCGAACCTCCTTGGCTGGTGGAGTGCTGTAGCCACCACAGGTCCCGAGTGCTTGTCGATAGTCTCCTGCTGGTGGTGGGCAAAACAGCTGCCTGCTACCAGCAGGCTGGAGTCCCCTGCCTCCTCTGGGGAGTGTTTTTGGTCTCTGTGTATGTGCTCGCCTTTTCCTGTTTAAACCAAACAAAACTCTGGGGTATGTTTGGGAGTGGTGCACCAGCGGATCAGTGTTCACTGCCCTGCCCTGTGTTTTAGAGTGGAGATAGCCCATTCTGTAGCACATGAAGTACATTTGGGCAGTGTGGCCTATCTGCAACAGGGCCAGGGTCTATGGCTGTCCATGCTGGGAATGGGGTGAGGGTGACAGCCCTGCAGTCAGGGTATAGGTCACCTGAAGCTCTGCAGCCATCAGTCTCCTCTGTCCTGGAGTGCCCCATGGGCAGGGCTCCAGAGAGGGTGCTGAAGGCAGTGCTTGCTTGAGGAACAAGCCCAGTGGCTCCTATTGTCTTCCACCCACTGTGAGCCACCTCCTTGCTGCAGGGATGAGGTGTGTCCATGGGCTCCTCCATGGGAATCCTGCCAGCCTGGACTCCTGCTAGTGATTAGGAGCTGGCCCTGTCAGAGGGGTCTGTGTGTTGCAGCGCCCTGTAAGGATGTGCGTGCCTCATGTCCTGGCCTTTCATAGAGATGGGGCAGAGCAATAGGAGATGGTACATACCTTCCCTGTGCTCAGGGTGTGGGTCCTGGGGCCTTTCTGTCCTGCAGAAAGGTGTGCTTGATGTGACCTTCCCATAAATGAGGTTCAGTTTCAAGTGCTGGAGTCTACACAAAGGGGTCTAAGACAGATGAGGGGAGACTGACGAGCTCTGGAACTCAAAGGTTGGATGGTGTCTTGGGTTGCCCTCAGCAAGCAGACACGGGCTGCTGCACCTGTGCCTTAATGTCCTGTAAGCAGGAGCAAAGCCTCTTCCTCTGTGGCTGGTCATCCCTGGGCCTGGGATGCTCGGAGAACCTGCCACAGCACAGTCAGAAGTTTGGTAGTTTCTAAACTGCTGGGCCCCTCCAGCCTATTGGGCAAGCAACTCTGTGGCAGCTACTGGTGAGTACAGGAAGTTTGAAAGAATGGATCACATAGATACTGAGTTAGGAGAGATTTGCTAGTAGTTAATATTTGATGTCTTTAAAAGGCACTTCTGGTTTAATTGAATTAATCTGCCTGCAGTGTAACTTTTCCTTTCTTGCTCAGCATATGCTTTTCACTGCTGTCAAAGGACAGTTAGCAGGTAGGTATCTTCTTTAGGAGCTGAGAGTAAGAAAGTCTATTATTTTCCCTTTGAGAAAGAGAGCATTTGCAGATATATTGTCTGAAGTGCAAAGTTTCCAGGAAAAATGAAAGCCCTGCAACCTCCAAAGATCATTAGTTAAGTTTTTATTTCTGTGGGAATAGAAGAGTGTCTGGTAGCATTGTAAAGTAGCAGATTGCTGAGTGAGTAAAGAAGAGCCCTGATAGTTATGCTCCTTTGTAGTGGCAGATGAACTTTTCTAACTTTTGCTTGCCAAATTCGGTTGAGGGAAACCTGCCTGACAGATTGCACGGGCATAACTTCTGAGGGTGCTCTGCAAAGCTCAGTGTTGTTCATTAAAATATGAGGTAGTGACTTTAATCTTAATGTCCCACTCCGTGTGCCTGTAGAAATGCAGTTGTCGGATATACCTTTATAATAGGCTGGCGTAAGTAACAAGGTGCAAACTCATCCCCAAAGTTCCATATGTGCACTGCTAGAGTGGAGCATTTAGGAAAAGCAACTGCGAAGTTATAAAAATCTCCTGTGCATAATTGCTTCAAACTACAGCCTACTGATAGACTGGTCCTGGAGGTAGCTAATTAGCAAGTCTTTTGGTAGTCTTGTCAGCTTAATTCTGTTTCTACATCCTTCTAGGTCAAGCTACTATTCCTGCTAATTGTCTTCTAAAAATGCTGGTGTGTCTGAGGAGCTGCATGCCATGAGTGCTCTGCACCTTCACTGCAGACACTGTTACAGTTTATCTGGTCATATTTCACAATTAGAGATGCAGCTGCACTTACCTGCCTGGAAAAGTAGTGAGTGGTCTGAACTGACCTTGGGAAATACAAGGAATGCTCTTTCTTGACTGACTTACTTAAAAAAACCCAAACCAACAATACCCTAACCTGCCCCTGAACATCAAACCCACAACACTGTTAGCAGTTCTGAGGCCTTGCTTGCCTGAGCTTCTTAAACTGAAGGGGCAAGAGGTGTCTGCAACAGCAGAGTGTCCAGGAACTACAGGACATTGCTAAGTTCTTAGATTTAAAGGGCAAAAGTGCTACCTTAACAAGTTGGAATGCAAACGTTTTAGGGCGAGTGGACAGTTTAGTCTGTACACTGTACATATACATTCTTAAGGATATCTAGCAAGAGAATCTGAAAGAGGTGTGATCAGTGAAGAGTAAATCCAAGGTGGGATCTTGGTTTTGTGATGTTGTCTGAAACAGCGTGCAGTATCCCTTGGCTTCACGGATGCAGCAACCTGTGGGGTGGAAACCAGCCCTGTATTAGCTGCACAAAGCAGTTTTTGCCAGGGAAGTCTTTTCCGTGGATGTGATCTGCTGATTTCTTCCAGCTAAAAGGCATTAGCACTGCCACTGCAGTGGAAAGAGGCCAGAGACATTCACTGCATCCCACAGATGAACATCAGAGATAAGTCCCTCACATGGGATTAGCTGAATGCTTAGTTCATGGGACAAATAACTTGGAATTTAGGAAACCTTGGGTTTGGGAGGGAATTGGCAGGGTACTGCAAGTACTTGTCTTTGCAGAGAGCACAACCTACATCATCAACATGGATAGATGACAGACTGCAGGAAAGTACTTTCCTGACATTTCCAGTAAGGTTGTGGGGATTAAGTACCTTAGTGAAGGAAATTTGTAATGTGGCAGTGATGAAGATGTGCTTGCACAGGTTTTGATGTTGCAAAGATAATGAAGCAGGAAACAAAGAGTAGAACAAAAAATTATATAAATAGCTTTTGAAAGGTAGTCAAATTGTCTTTTGGAGACAGGAGATCAAATGGCTGAAGAGATTGTTCATACAGTGTTTAGCCAGTGTAAATACTCACACATACTACTTCCCACAGCTTCTATATGACAATATATATTCTTTTTAAAAGTATATGAGAAACAGTATTTCAGGAAGTGCCTGTCTCAAAAATAGATTAGTGTGTCCAGGAAATTCTAAGCGTGACACTTGAACTTGCAAAAAGGTGTGACTAGAAGATTTGAAAAGCTCTGTGTGGGTTTTTTTTCCCTTCCCTTCATTACTGACTTGAGAAACACATATACTGCTTTGCAAAAAGGGAGAGCTTATGCATATGTCCCCAGACATGGCTAAATTAGGTGTTGTAAGGAATACTAGACAAGGGAGGGGCTAGGTGATAACACTTTTCCTAATAAGCTCCTCCCTGAAGGCACAAGACAGAGCAACTGTGACTCTGCTGTTTCATTAGAATGTGCTTTGTAGGCTCTTGCTGCATTTAGACAAGATCTTGCCTTTTAGGAGCATTCTAAAAAAGCTTTAGTTTCAACATTTTCTAATTCGATCATTTGCCAAGAGGATTAATGCAATGGGTGTTCCTGTCATGAATAATCCTTAAACCGGCTGTGTGCTGTGGGAACAGTAAAATACCTGGTGAATGTTCCAAAGCTCACTGGCTCTGCTCAGGTTGCGCCACTCGCTTTAGGTGCGGAAGAGGCTGGAAAGGTGTTGCAAGCTGCAGCTAACAGGTCATCGTGATGTTTGCTACACAAGGCTGGATCAAGGTCATGATAATTCTTCACATGCTTACCTCAAAGCAACAGGTTACTTAAATCAGTCAGTGTTTGCTCTTCTGTGATTGCCATGGGAAAGCATACACACATCTGTAAAAATGACCCCCTGACAGTGACGCTGGGCTTTCTGAGGTGTGTTGCTCAATTGGAGGCCACGGGAGTAATTTGCATTCTACTGTGGTTAAACACAAGCGGAAGCTCGTCAGGTAGTAATGAGTGCTTTCATGTGACTTGTTAAAGTGCTAGCAACAATTATTTATTGCAAGTGATGGATTTGTAATCTAAAGAGATCTCAGGGTAATGGACATCTCACGACATTCTCTATTAATGGAAGTGATGAAAAAGCAGGACTAGTTTGAATTGCTTCTGTTTCCTGTGGTCTCAGCAAATGAGCTGAGATGTTGGACATTTTGTTATCTGAGCTAGGACAGAGAATGGACACCGTTACCTCTTAAATCATTACTGGTTTGATGCTATTTGTAATTGTCTTCACTATAGTATCTAGTATAACTGGAGTATCAAGTGTCATCTGTAGGCTGCACTTCAGGCACAAATTCTCATGGGACTTGTTCCAGAATAAACATGAGTGCCTTATTGATTATATCATTATCAGGATTAACAAACCTTAGTGTGTCTAACTTCTTACAGCCGTATTGAGAATAAATTTTGAGCCTAACTGCAAGGACCGGGGTTGTATTAATTGTCCAACATAGCAATCATAAAGCTCTATGTAGAACCCCTGAATGTTTCAATTTAATCAAAATCTTAGATAGTATCTTACTAATTGCATAATCTTGTTGATTTTTATCGGCATTAAACTGAATAAGCAGGAGAACTCTATCACTGGTAACCATGGATATAAATCTTGAATGAGCAGTAAGAATAGGTACACATCTCTGTCTGGCAGTGCCAAATCTTCAGGTTCTTAATTGGCACAAAATCAGTGAAGATCACTTTGGGTCGGACATGTTCCCTGTTTAAAAGAAACAAACTTCAAGAGGCAGACTTGGTAAAGACTGGAGAAATAAAAGGCAAGATTTAACTGCAGTAGAGTTGGTGTAACTGTTGGTGAGGATTAGATGAATTGGTAAAATGCTGACTAGGAAATAGTTACCAAAATTCAAAGAGAAACATTAGCAGCTTAGTTAAGCAAAAGATGCTGATTTTTACAAATGCTTTAGTTTTTACTTTATTCTTAAAGTTTTGGCTTTGAACTAGAGGCAGGTTAGCACTGGCCCGTCAAACTGCAGGAGAAGTTTAATCTGTGCCACTTTCCAACTATTATGCAAACAATTTGGCAAGATAAATTTATAAATAAGCTTGTGCAATTGGTAGTCCCTGAACAAATCCACAGAGCTGCTCACTCCTTGGTGAAGGACACTGAGCTCTTGCAGGTTTTGATTGAATGGACTTCTAATAGTCCAAAATTAAACCTTCAAAATGGGTGTAAGCACACCTGGAAGTGATCTTTACCCATGATGGGAGCGTTTGAACTGATATTTGGACAGAATTTGTCTGTGTAGGGCAATTCTTCCTGAATGGCCATGTTTATTTCAGGAGAGTGTTCGTTGTTTCTCAAAAGCATGCAGGGTAGGATGAGAGTGGGCACTGTCTTTTCTCCGAGTGTGTGCATGCCAGATGCTCCTCTGAGGAGGGCTCTGAATTGACAGCTGTGTTCTGCTCTAAAAATGCTAGAGCAAGTAGATCTGACAACAGGTGGGAAGGTAGAGTTGTAAACAAAAACACTAGATGATCTTGGGTAACACCTGAACAATGTAATTATTGAGAAAGAGGAGGAATCTGCAGACAAAAGGAGAGCAAAGAGGTCCAGGTGTAATCAGTGATTTCTCCTGTGGTCTGTGGCTGGACCAGCTGAGAGAGTCTAGTGGAAATTTTTGCATCTGTAGACTTCTAAATGCTATATGTAGACCTGGAAAACTTTTCTTCACTGCCCGCTCTGGCACAGAAGCAGGTGGGAACCTTCTTAATTTTGCTCTGCAGTATTGCATTTGCTGCTTTCTAATAATTTAAGAAGGAACCTTGATTTTTCTTGTAAGAATCTAGGGTAAATGAAAATCAAACCCATCATTATTGGGTGGGAAGCTGTAATATCAATTTTAGCAAATTAATTTGAAGCAATATTTTGAAACTATAGAATTAGTTGGATGTTTTAGTCACTCAAAAGGGGCTTGGCCAAGACACTGTAGAAATGGGACTGTGGATTTATTACTGTGTTACTGCTGATTCATTATGTGATCTAAGCATTGCTTTTAGTGTCTCAGCTTCTTCTGTGTGTAAAACTGCAAGTAACCACATTATAAGGTCTTGTGCCAATGGTTATTAATGTTCATTAGATTATTCTAGCATTTTGTAGCACAGAGATGTGAAGTTATTACACAGGAAAATAGTAGCATGTGGCCCAGTACTTGCAGTGTGCAAAAATGGATTACTATGCCCACTAAAGCTTTTAAAGCATAGATCCAACCAAATCAACCTTTAACATTGGGTAAAGTAGACATAAAGGAATTCTGCTATTTCCTACAGACTGTCCTCTAGTCATTAATGTGCACAATGAAGATCTGAAATTTCAGATCTGAATTATAACTTTAATAACTGACTTTTGGAGCCTAATTGGAAAGATATAGTAATCATAGGGTCAAGTTTATAATGGTTTTGAGGATGTGTACCCTACAAAAACCAACCTGAAAATAACAATTGGTGGTTTGAAGAAAGGAGTTTTTGTATGTGAAATAGTAGGATTTTTTAGGAAGAAGTTCAGTTGACCAAAACTGCCCTTTGTAATGCTCTGATAAGATGGTTCCTCTGTGATGATACCATTCTAAATCTGTGTTCAGGTACAGTTTTGAAGTCACTGCTGTAGTTGCCATATGTGTGTCAGCAACATCTTGGGCGTAACAGTATGAATAAATACTGTTGAAGAAACAGAAACATACTGTAAATACTGTATGAAGAAACATTTTCATTCTTGATTATTCTGCAATTCTTCTTGGCAACTTTTATGCCCTTGCAATCTTTTCTTGCAATCTTTGGCAAAATGACAATATTTTTCATGCGCTCTTTCAAGTTAAGGTGTAACTTCTGGCCTGTACCTGATAGCTAAGCTGGGTTCTGGTAAGGTGGTTTTAAGTCTACTGTTCATATACTATTAATTTCAGAGCCACACTAGGAGGATACAAAAGGGTTATGTTGTGAATGGGATGTCTCCTTTGGCTTGCCTGGGTAATTATAGACACTTGTATAAACTTTCCAGAATGAAATAATTGACAGTGTACTGTTGAGTTCACTCTGCACCAAATGGAAGAAGCTGGTTATACCTTCTTGGAATGCGGAAGTTGCTGGGACTAAAGTTACCAACTGAGGAAAAAAGTGCAGAGAATCTGTCAAAATCCTGTCTGTGTTAGGGGCACTTCTTATTTCAAAAGGGATTTGATTTCCTTCATGGAAGAAGAACCAGGTGACAATAAAAGAATGGAAGTTAATTCTGGGGAATGTAGTCATGAAACATTGGCTGAAGAGAGCTCAGTGTCTCAGGAACAGGAGGGAGGGAAAACAGCAGAATCAGATGTCTGAATAAGATATTAAATGTATATATCTGATTACTCAGATACTGATACTTGCTATTTAGTGCTGATCAAAGAGCTGCTTCTGCAGTCAATCTTGGTTTTTTGTTTAAAAAAAAGCATACTTTTTGCATGTCCACAACAAACCTGAATACATTTGCTCACACTGTGTTTTTAGCCTATTTGGACAGGTTTTGCCTTGTATTAAGCTGCCTTAAGAATGCCCAGCAGTGATCATAAGGGAAAGGAAATTTCTATTGACAAAGTGTGAACAGTGAGATGCACCAGCAAGAAAACAACCCACAGCACCTTAAGGAGCACAAATTTTGGAAAAGTCAAATAGAAGATATTGCTCTTTTTAATATGGTCCTTTATGAACCACAGACCAGGAAAAGAAAATTAAATGAGGGAAAGACATCCAAGCAATATGTCAGGAAGACTGTCTGAAGGGAGCAGTAGGGTAGTTGCTAAGCTGCCAAGTGGAAGCAGGCAACTGAATAGGGGACAAATGTAAGGAAGGGAAATATGCCATCACAATTCCAGACAAATGACCTATATCAGAGGGGTCATCAACCTTCTCTTGAGTGTGGTCAGAAGCTGAGGCAGCAGTGATCTGCTGTGGAGTGTGATTCTGCAGGCTAGCAAGTAGCAGAACATGATCTGAAGAGACTGAAACACATGGCATGAGTCCTGAATCAATCTGGATTTTCAGTGGAGATCCACAAGATTTTGGGATAGATATTGCAGTAAGATCAATTAAAGAAATTTCTTCAGGGAATTTGCTGCCCAAACCTATTTATGATTACTTTGTTTCGAAACTTTGAAGGAACTTCTGAAGTCACAGTTCTATATGAATCAAAGATAAAGTGCGTTCTGAGTAAAAACCCAGCTGGAAGTGGTAAGAGTCATGGTCTTAAGACTATTATTATGGAGGAAATAGACTAAAAGCCAAAGAAGATGAGGAATGAAAAGAAGAAAACATTAAGATCCATCTATTCCAGCCTTTACTTTCTTGCACTCAGAAGTTCTATGGAGCCGGATGGGAAACTCAGAATACCTGGTCATAAATGAGATGTCTGACAGCGTGCACCCTGTGACCCCTGCTTGACTTAGTCTGTGACGTATTTGTGCAGACAGTCCCCTGTTGAACTTGGGTACATTCAACTCAGTGGAGCACCTGCCTCCAAGAGCCCTGTAGAATCAGTTTCCCTCTTGAGGAACTGCTTGTCCCGGGCTGAATGCCATGATACCTAAGAGAAGGCTTAAAATACAAAATATGGCATCCAATAAGTGTCCTCTGACATCTCAGTTGAAAAAAACACTTTTTTTAACATAATAATTCACTTTTTACTTCTTCATCAGAACACTGTCATATTTTCAAAAAATGGTACCTGACTGTGCTTTTTCAAGTGTGGGGTTTGCCCTGCTAAAGTGGATGTCATCTGGACTGAGTTCTCCTTTCCCTTGAGGAAAGGGAGTTCCAATACTTTTCCATGACTTGGCAAACAGCTCATCATTCTAACTCTCACTTTTGTACCTCAAGGGTGCTTATGTAAAATGTGTGAGATGTGGGATAAAGAGATCAATAGTTTAATAATTCCGGTGTGTGCAGTTATCTTGATACATACTTTACGTAGAAAGGCTAAAAAAAAAAAAGCTAAATTTGGTCTTGAGTTTTTCCTTGCGAATCAATGAGGAGGGTTATAAAATCTCACCAAGTAATAGTGACAAGAACTTGCTTTCTCCAGGCAAGGAAATGAATACTCCCAATTGTATAATGATATTCAAATGATTGAATTGCATACATAATCCATGACAAGGTGATCCGCTTAGTGGCTGAGGAAAAGGCTGTGGGTGTTGTCTGCTTAGATTTTAGTAAAGCCTTTGACACCATTTCCCACTGCATTTTCCCAGCGAAACTGGCTGCACTTGGACGGGTGCACTCTTCCCTGGGTAAAAAACTGTCTGGAGGGCCAGGCCCAGAGAGTGGTGGTGAATGGAATGAAATCCAGCTGGCGCATGGTCACAAGTGGCATTCCCCTCACCACGGGGGCCGGTTGTGTTTCATATCTGTATCAATTATCTGGATGAGGGAATCACTCTCAGTCAGTTTGCAGATGACACCAAGCTGAGCAGGAGGTGGGAGTGTTGATCTGCTGGAGGGTAGGAAGGCTCTGCAAAGGGACCTGGACAGGCTGGATTGCTGTGCTGAGGGCAGCTGTGTGACATTAAATAAGGTGAAGTGCCGAGTCCTGCTTTTGGGCCACAACAACCCCATGCAGTGCTACAGGCTGGGGGCAGAGTGGCTGGAAAGCTGCCTGGTGGAAAAAGACCTGGGGATGCTGGTTGATAGTGGCTGAACGTGAGCCATCAGTGTGCCCAGGTGGCCAAGAAGGCTGATGGGCATCCTGGCTTGGATCAGCATGGCCAACAGGATCGGGGCAATGATTGTCCCTCGGTACTTGGCACTGGCGAGGCCTCGTCTCAAATCCTGTGTTAAGTTTTGGGTCTCTCACTATAGGAACAATATTGAGGTGCTGGAGCATTTCCAGAGAAGGGCAATGGAGCTGGTGAAGGGTCTGGAGCACAAGTTCTATAAGGAGTGGCTGAGGGAGCTGGGGCTGTTTAGTCTGGCTCAGGGGAGACCTTACTGCTCTCTACAGCTGCCTGAAAGGAGGTTGTAGCAGATGGGGTTGGTCTCTTTTCTCAAGTAACAAGTGACAGGACAGGAGGAAATGGCCTTGAGTTGCACCAAAGAGGTTTAGATTGGGTATTCGGAATTTTTTTTTCATGGAAAGGGTTGTTAAGCATTGAAACAGGCTGCCTAGGGAGATGATTGAGTCACCATCCCTGGAGGGATTTAAGAAGACATGTAGATGTTGCACTTTGGGGACGTTGTTTAGTGGTGGAGTTGGCAGTGCTGGGTTACTGGTTGGACTTGATGATCTTAGAGGTCTTTTCCAACCTGAACAATTCCATGATTTTTCAGTTGTAATTAGTCAGTCGCAGTTGTTTGGTAAGTTTTTGTATTGTGGGGAGCACTTGCAGAAGTTTGCATTGTCAACACATAGGCACACTTTGCTGGAATGATTTGTAAAGAATTTTTTAAAATAAGAAGCCTACAGGAAAATTGTAATTTTCTTGTCAGAACATAAATTTAAAGGGAGAAGGGAAAAAAGGTTACGTGGTTCATTTATCCTAGTTTACCTAGATTGCCAGATTTCATATCCCTTTCAGCTTTTACAATGGAGTAAATAGAATAAACAACTATTTTTGTGGTTTTTATGTTGAGGTTCAATATTAGTAGTGCTGTTTGGCAGAATATAAATGAGTGATTTTAAATATGTTTTTCTTTTCTTCCTGTCTAGGAGTTCCATATTTTAAATAAATTTATCTTATGCTATACCTCTTTTTCCCAAAGTTTTCCATCTTAGGTATAAAAAGTGGAAGAGGCCCATCAGCTTGCTGAGGTGTATTCTGGGTGCCCCAACATAACACATCCCAATTGCATAAATGGATTTTGTAATATTTTGCCCTGTTTCTTGCACAATGCGGATTAAGTTAATTATTTATAGCTTGTTGGGGCAGCTGTTGAAGTGTCCTACGCAATGCAGGAGAAGTTGAATCGTACAGGAAGCCACCCTAACACGTCAGTCTGGGTAGGGCCAGGAGACTTTTTGATTGATAGATGAAATAACTCAGTGATCTAGAGATTTTTTTTTTAATTTTTTTATTTATTTTTTGTGTGTGTGTGTGTGTGTTTATGCTACCTACATGTCTCTCTGATGGCCCTTTCTGGAAGAGCAGGTACTCCTGGGTCAGTCAGTTGAGCCCATCTCAAGTCGGAAGGAGCAGTCACTAGATGATGTGCCACAGGCTCAGGAATGGGCAGGACCACCAAGGCTCCAAGGAGTGTTTGTCCTTGCTCACCATTATCAGTTATAGAAGCAGTGGTATGTTTGGGTTTTTTGGAGATCCTCTTTCTCTCTTAATGTCTGCCTGTGAGAAGGTTCGCAGCATTTAAACTGATCTCCACTAAGTCTTAGCCCAGAGGAGATGCCTCCAGTGGATGGTGAGCCATATCCCACCGCTGGTGTCCTGCTGAAGGCTGTGGAGTGGCCAGGGCAGGACAGGCAAGAAAAATACCCTGCTGGTGCCGCACTTGCCATCCCTGTCTGCCCTCCCTGGGAACAGGGCCCAGGAACTGCCTGCCAGGCCCTTGACCTTCCCTACAGTCCTGTCGCTGACCTCCCCAGCTGACCAGCTCCAGGATCCGCTCCCTCTCCTCGCCCAATAGGGACCTGCTTTTTGCTAAGTCGCTGCTGAGTCAGGCTTTCCACAGATCAGCAGACCCTGACCAGGAAAGTTCTTAAATTTTTTTCCCTTTAGTTTATCCTGAACATTGTGTCCCCTTTCTGCATCCAAACTCCCCCTGACGTCAGTGTAGGTAAGGGATCAGGGACAATTATATCTTTTTCTTACAAGGAATGCCGACATGAGCACCAGTTAGAGTAGGAGACCTGACAAACTCAAAGCGTGGGAGAATATCTCATAAAATCAAGGAAGTCATCAATGGTGCCCCAAAATGGGTGGGTACTTAGTTTTGTCCATGTGTATTTTTTTATTAGTGGTTTTACTGTAAAAAAAATTTCTTGTGCTAAACAGATTTTCCTGAGATACAAAGAACAGATATCAATAACTATAAGCTAAATGGGAGACTGCAACATTACTTGAGTTGAAAGGCCATACTCATTATAAATCTTTACCCAAATAAGATATAGCAGACAAAATATGCTTTGAACTCTCTAAACTGTCCTGCCCCTGGAAATTCACTGTATTATGCATAGTGGAATAAGCTACTCCATAGCTGTTTCTTATTTCAGAGAACAAAACAAAACACCCTTCCAGGAAAATTGGTAGTACTTTTGTTGTTCTTCAAGCTCATGTTGTTTTCATGCCTTTCAGATCAGTGTGGGAAAACAGTCTAATGTGTTTACATTTGCTTAATTGATCTTGCTTTGACTTTGCATCGTTTTTCTGGGGCATCAGTCCTGGGAACTGTAAACAAAATAAAGATATGTGCATGTTTTGTTTCAGTCAACAGGGTACAGGTTCTGGGTTCAGATTCTAGTCTCAGTGAAAGCAGTGGGTGGTGTCTCACTAGGTGGAATTATTCAGAAAGCATTTGATGTTTATTTAACTTCTCTCCCACTGAGTGTAATGAGAAAGGAGCTCAGTACTGAGTACTCTTGAAAATTTCACCCTTGGTATCATCAGTGTTTGTCCTGCTGTTTAGTCAGGTTGTCCAACTTTTGCACTGCAATAATTTCTTTTGTAAGATGAGAAACTCAAACTAGCTTTTTTATCCAAATAGAACTGAGAAGTGTATTGTGTAAAAAGGCTGGTTTTATGAGAATGTTTTTATAAGGGTGGCTTTGTATACCCTAAAGAATATAAAAGGTAGATATAAAAGAACAATGTCTTTTTTTCCCCCAAATATTGATTCTATTCATAGAAAAGTGAAGACTACTCCATGCATGACTCCAATAGATGGATCAAAGTGAGGGTTTGAAGTCTGGTTGAGGTCAACATCTCATAAAGGAAGAGGCAAGTATAAGAAATGGAACCTGCCTCTGAAGAATAAAATACAGCTTCTGGAACAAAATCTAGTGAAAACCTGTCTACCATTGCTCTTTGCTGTTTCTAAACCAATAATCATCACATCTCTAATTGGCTGCCTCTCCTTGATCTTATGGGTCTTTTGCTAGTTTGTGGTTCTTCCCCTGATCTGCAGTTGCTCTGTCTAAAGTGGAAGTGCTCGAGCAGACTGAGTCTGTGCTCTGAACTGGCGAAAAGGCTAAAAGACTGGGGCCTTGTTCTACAGCTTTGTTCACCATCAAGTGGCTGACAACAGTGAGCTTCCAAACTAAGGAGGTTAAATGTAAACAAGTGAAATCTGTATACTCATGCAAATATTCATTGACCAGTGTAACACATAAATTCACTAATATAAAGATCTGATAGATCAGGTCCTCTGCCATGCACAGCTGTGGTATGGGATGATGGGAAAAAAAGAGTGTAATTCAGATGACCATTGAAATGCCTTAGGTATTTGATATCAATAGCTTGGTGTCAGTGATGTCAGTTCTTCTAGGAATATTTCAGCTTTCAGTGCTAGTTACTGTTTGCATTTTTATGCTTAACATTCTGCAAGACATAGAATACGCAGGAGGTTGCATGTTACAGGCTCCACACCAGTCCCTTCTAAAAGCTACTATCTGCTGCAGTAATTACCGTCATAAAAATAGTAAGAAAAGAACTAGGTCTTTTCTCTGGGCTATCTTAGCCTATTTTATTTCTTCTTCAGAGGCTTTTGTTGTAGATCACAAGCTTTGTGACACAGAAACTGAAATATCTGCCTCATATTCTGTATTCCAAGTATTCTGTTGTGGAGATGAACCCAATAATGTCATAGGACCACTGCTGTAGCTCCTCTGGGACAGAAATGTCAAAGCTTTTGTCTATGCAATCCAATTAGGATTGGAACCATTATAGTCTTCAAGGGGAGGTGGATTTGAAGTTCCAAATTCCACTCCACTGTGTTTCTATTTATATACAGTAGTTTCTACTTTGTTCAAGGGAATAAAAGCTTTTTAAATGTTGTTTTTAATAAAGTGGGTAATGTTGGCTGCTTTAACCACATAAGTTGAGTTGCTTTTTCTAGATCTAATTTATCTCCTGGTGGGATCACTGAAACACTATTGCAAAGAAATCACAGGTTTACTCAGCAGAAGTCAGACAAAGGTGTGATTGGACATTCCTGCATTGCTAGCAATAGGGACAACAGAGCAGAAAACAAAGAGCAGTCTCTTACCAGTTTCTACAGTCCCAAGCTTTTTAACCGTTAGGACACGCTTACTTTTTCCTGGGAAAAGCAACTTTGAGAACTTCTATATACACACATCTTAATCTTACTCTTTCACCATTTTTCTCAATTATTTTTGAAGCTATTTGGTTAAAGCCCATCTTATTATCTTAATTTAACAAGGTGGTTAATCATGTTTACATCAAGATACATCATCAACATTCATCAAAAAGTACGGGTACATTTGCACTCTGGTTATGTATCTTAATTAGTCATACTTGGGGTTTTATTGCAAAAACCCTGTAATTAATTTGTTGGTAAATATCTCAACCTCATAGTGCCTGCTTGAATTCTGAAAGAAAGCTCCTGCCAGCCCATGTAAACTATCAGCTCTGGTTTTCATTCTCAGATATAAAACAATACAGGATATACAATAATAGTGGGGGAAACAATCTTTTATTAAAAAGGGAAGTGAGTCCAATGAAAACTTTGTGCTTTTTGTCATCAGGTGGTACAAAGGGCAATCATGCTAAATGATCAGAAATTTTAAGGATGTGCAAGTTCATCATGTAAATATTTGAATAAGCACAATGGAGGGAATATATTAATCTCTCTTTTACCTGGTTTCCAAGCGCATTTTTGAAAAGTGGAAGTAACTTGTTCTTCATGAATTGGAAAGCTTCAGGAATGATGGTGTAAGATTTCCATTCAATGCCTTTAAACGTTCATACTTGGGCATAAAGCCTATCACTGAAAACAATGAGTCTTGTTATGAGGTACTTCTGTTTGAAAATAATCCAGTCCAGGGATTCAAAGACATGTTTAAGATGTACATCGTTCCAGGTTTTCTACATATTTCAGCTTGCTTCCCTGTCCATTCTTAATGTACTAAGTTTGGCACTATGAAAACTCTTTTATTTCAGGTTGAGACTGTAGGGTATCAGAAACACGACTTAAGAAAATCTGTCCTTTGGACATCAAGTAGGATTGGAGGGGAAACACAGGACTCGAATTAATTTAGGTTTCATATGCATAACAAATTATCCAGTTTGTAGGCTGCTCAGGTTTCATTTTGAAAGCAGTTCATCTTTCTTTTCATGCACCTTCTGGAAGGGTATTCTTCAATGTTATTGCTGTAACGTTTATGGCATTTCTAATTTTCACCTTAAAAGATTCATGCTGGGTCTACAGCAATTGCTCTTGAGCCAGAACTCTCTTTTTCTTTCCTGCCTGATGTTTATTTTCCGTTGCTATTGCTTGGTGTAAAATTATTTAGAGTGAGTTCGTTTTGAAGAGAAATCAAGACAGTCTGGGGGATACAAGCTGATCACGATGGCTGCAATTTGAGACAACCAGCCTGTTTCAGTGAGGATGAGGGCATCTGGTCTCCTGCATTATGTTAATAACAAAGCTCTTCTGAAAGCTTCTGTGGGACTGTCTTGCCAGTCTAGATAAGTCATCTTAATGGTAGAATATAGTTGGGAGCTAGAAGGAAATCGTAGTACCTGGTACAGGTCTCTGTTTAGACAGTCTATGGAGAGAGGCAGTCTTTTTCTTACACAGACATACATTGCTAGAGTCCTCTCACAAGGTTTTGGCATACAAATCTTTCCTAGTCAGAACAGTCAAATGTTCAATTGATTCAGGAAAACCTTCTGGGTTTTGTTAGCAGAAGCAGCTGTGGAGGATTTCTTGTATTTTGAACAAACTGTCCACCAAAATGATGCCTTCTAAAATGAGAAAGTGATTAGCAGCGAGATACTCAGGGCAGCCTGATGTCCAGAGAGGCTTAGGACAGTATATGAAATAAAAATTTACATTGTACAACTGGTATCAGAATTTCAACAAGGACTGCATCTGGTGTATAAACAAGAGAAAACTAGATTTAACCATCTCCCTAGTAAAATTAATTCATACCTTCAGAAGGGCAGAACAAAACAAGCAATGCAGACCTCTGCACAGAGCCTCTCTCTTGTGAAGAAAAGCAGTGGAAAATTAGCTGTGTGTGGGTATGGTACGGCCCAGAAGTTCCTACTTGTCTGCTCAGGGATCTTGTAATATCATGGCATTATTTGGTGCCAGAAAGGTGAGTGTTTTAGCAGCTGTTCAGAAGAATGAAGAGCCCCATGTGGTTGTTGCAGCTGCTTCCTTCCTCTTTCCTCCTTGAAACACCCACTGGAGACAATGCTTCCACCTGTGACAACGGACAGCAGCCCATCTCTGCAAGTGGACTCTACTTCCTTCTGAGGGAAATACAAATAGATACTCCTAAAAAGTCAACAGATGAAGAGAAAGAAAGAAGAAGAAGAAGATTTAAATACCTTACTGATTTTATTCAGTTAGATTATCAGGGCAGGTGTCTGATGTTTCTGTAACAATAATCTGGAAGCAGGTAAAAGACAACAGTGCATCCTATTAGGTGCTGCTGAAGGCAAGGAACACATATTAACAGACCTGCTTGAAAATAAGTTGCTTTTCAAGGTCAGATATCTGAAATATCCTTTGTTTGACACCAGAACTATTTAATGAAAGAAAAACTGAATGAATTGAAATGAATTCTTGTTGTGAAGAATAGTGACAACTGTACTCCTCAAGAGAAGGCTGAATTAACTTTGTTCATTTCTTGGTCTCAGAGGAAGCCAGGTGGTAGGACTAGGAAAAGAACTATAATTAAACTCCGCCTATTTTCAAAAGCAGGTGGAGAGATCATAATTTGTGAAACAAATCCATACAATTAGACCATATTCGTACAATTAGAAGCTGAACTGAATGATTAGTGATTCATGAATAATGAGTTAGTATCCACTCACAAACCTAAATGAGGAAATCCAATTTATATTTGCTTTGTGACGATGATCTTTTACGAAACCTATGTCTGTAACCAGAAATAAACTTAGACATCTCATAAGAAAGTGCATGAACATGATTTTTTTTATATTTCTGAGAAATTCTTTTGAAAAAATGTGCAGTATCTTACTTTCATACTCATATGGCAGTGTTATGTGAAAATTGGTGGTTGTTGTTTGGGTTTTGTTTATTTGTTTGTTTGGTTTGGTTTTGTGGTGTTTGGGTTTTTTTGGGGGCTAGTGGTGATGTTTTATTTTGTTATTGCAAAGTAATAAATTTACTGTCTGTGTTAGGATCCCAAAAGGATTTTGTTACTTTGAGCTCTCTTTGGAGACTGCCAATAAAGTATGAATGTCCCAACCCACTAAGATAAAAAGTCCACTTATTTCAGGATCCTGTCTTCAAGTGGTCAGTAGATGAGGCCAAAGAGAAAAACAGACACCCTCAGGCAACACACTCTGCCTTCATATTCAAACTGTAATCAATACTGTGTGATTTTATTTTTTTTAAACTCATACAGAGAACACTCACAATAAAACAACACAACCACCAATAGTTTATGCTCTATAAAGTAATATTTAAAAAGTAATCTATGGTGTGTACAGCTCTAATTAACCTGGTATGCCCTCATAGCTGACCCCGATTTCAGCAGGTGGAGATCTCTTGACATCCTTGAAAAGAGTGTCCAGTGCCTGCTTCCACAGAGGGTATATGTGACAACAGAAGAGAAACTGCCAAAACTAAAGCAAACAAGTTGTTTCCACTTCAGTGGAAAGATGCTGTCCACATGTTTCAGCAAACAGTGGCTACCAACTAAATGTGTAGTAGTCCAGCTATTAGAGAGGGACAGCAGGCACACAGAGTGTGCCAACACTGGGAACTTGATACATGGGGTAGTGCATTAAAGCACTGACTTGGGACTTTGTTTTCTTTCCTATTTGCTTTACAAACAACTCTTCATAAATCCCTTTACAGAATCTTCTTCTCTCCTATTTCCTGGAAGAGAAACATGAGAAAAAAGCAACAAAACTTCTCACTTCTGTTTGATTTAAAATCTTCTCCTTTATTACCTCTAGCATTGTTTTCTTCTTGTAGTTCCATGCATTTACCTAATTCTGGCAGTAAACTACTTCTGTAAATTTCACTGTATTTATTGAGCTACATAATGACCATCTGCGGAACAGATTATGATTGTGATTGCAACAACCAGGTCTCCATGATTAACCAGTCAGAATGAGAAAAGCCAGCTGTGATTTTTTTTATTTAATATGATATATATTCTAGACTAACATCAACTGCTTTCTGAGCTCTTTAGTGAGAGAGTGAGACTGCAAAGAATTTTGAACTTCTAGAACACTCCCATCTCAGAGTTACAAATGCACAAAGGGATGATTTCTGGCAATCCTCTATTCTGTTTGGGGTGGGATTTCAAAAAATGGCCCAGAGATTTCAATAGCACAAGCTCTCATGCTCCAGAGTTATTTAGAGCACGTGGAAAATTCCTGTTCTAGGTGTTTTGGTTCTCTGCCTTTGAAATGTGTGTAATAATAGACTATCCCATCAGAGTGCTGAGACAATCAGTGAATTTGGTACTGTGTGATTAGTGACTGTTGAGCTGAGGTCTGAAGTTTTATATTACCATATAATTTACATATAGAGGTTATTATCATGGTTGTATTTATCTTTATTTTTATATTATGTATATAGTAGTTTGATGGATCAAAAATAAACCTTGTGATGGAATATCCTAAGGTGCTGTTTATTGGTTTAGCAGAAAGGGGTAATTTAGCTATAGGGTTATCACCAAGATAGGGCAAAAATTTCAGCTTGGGCTTCCATAAAGAAGAGATGACGTGATTGCAAGTGTTTTTTAGGCCTAAGAACTATGCTATGCATTATGGAAAACACAGATTAGGAAAGTAAACATGTTTGATTTTGGTGTTAATGCTGTAATGGCTAGCTGCTTTAAGATTGCTGTAACGTGTTACTTGTGGTTATGAGTAATAATTGTTGTTTAAAATATTACAAAACTATTAATGAGTGCTAACCCTGTGTACACTAATTTCAAGATTGATGATACCACATGAGGGTAATGCTTGTGTAAATTTGCCCACAGATGTAAAGCAATAGAGCTGAAGATCACTTGGAGGAAAGTGTCATTTTTCTAATACTCTTATACTGCAAAGTGGGAGGTGCCAGACAATAGGTGTCAGCACTGGCTCAGCTATGCACAACTTTCCTGCAAATGTAGATTAAAGCAGCTGGTGTTAAGCACAAGTTTGCTGTGAACCACACTTTCAGCAAACTGAACAACTGTAAAGAAATGCTGGAGCAGTGTTTGACACTTGTTATAAAATAGCTTTTCTAGGGGATGGACCGGGAAAAAGAATACATGAATCAGAAGATAAAAGCTGATAAAAATGAAGTATGTATTGTCTTCACTGTGACATATTTCCAAAGTTCTGAAGGAAAGACTGTTTCTGAAAATTGTAATTTAATTAGGTTTTGTTGGTTTTTGAATTGTTCAGAGAGATTCCTGGGAGGGAAGGCTTTGATATAGTGTTTTCCCCAGGGATTTAAAAATAAATAGTAATAAAAAAAAATTGAAACTAGTTGAAACTGAAAAAGGAAAGCAAAATCACAAGAATTAGAATGGAGCAGACAGTGTTAGGAAACTTCCATGAGACTTTGGAATTGTGGTGTTTTGTGGTGGAATATTAAACTGGAACTAGGGATTTAGATATCTTGTTCATGAAAACAATGCATGTCCTGTAGGGGCCTGTGGATGACTCTGAAACGACTTTGGAAGAAAAAAAGAGGAAGACTTAGTGCAAAATGTGCAGTTGTGTAATGGAGAAGCCAGAAGAAACCACCACCAAGGAAAGGGAAGACAAAAAATTTTTGTCTTTCCTCTGCGTTTTTGCTGGCAACATGCACCTAAGAACTGGGATGTGATGATTAAGCCAAAAAAGGTAAGCCTAAATGCTTTAAGAGCCCAGTGAAAAACATTATGGTCTTAGCCCAGCACCTTTCCTGAGGTGCTGGATTAGGGTGTGAGTTTTCTAGAATTGCTTTTATCTGGACAAACACATTTCTGTTTAAGTAATATCCTCCCAGGTGGAGGGTACTGTAGCTTTAAAAGCGTAAGGAAAACTAGCGAAATAGTCTTGCAGTCAGTCTACCAGCAGAAGTGCATGTATCCAGGAGTTTTCTAAATAAGCAGGTGCTGTCTTTAGAGATTGCTGTGTGGGGAATACCAATATTTAGTGAGAGATGGTTGGGAGAAGCTCCCCCCTTCTCCCCCCTCCCCCAAAGTTTGCATTGTATTGCAAAATACTGTGAGTTCCTAGCAATTGTTGCAGTGCCTCAAGCCTGGCAGTGTAATCTAAAGGGAATGCAGTAGAATTGTGATCTCTTACTATATAAAAGGGGGCGGGTCACTCTGCTTGTTCCAGCTCCTTTTCTGTCATTACAGCTGCAGAAGCACCAACCAAATGCAGCTGGCACGCCTCTTCGTTGGCTCTTATATAATATGGGGCACCGATGTAGAAATAAAGTCAAACATTCTTGAGGCAGACTCATATTACTCGTCGTATCGCTGGTGCTCCCCGCGCTGTGGGCTGTAGGGCTGCTCTCAGAAGGCTGGTCTGTGGCCCTGTCTGAGTGAATTTTGGAAGGTGTACAGGATGGCTCCGAGCGAGGCAGGGGATGAACTTGTTTTCTTTGTGAATGGTAAAAAGGTAAGGAAGATTCCAGCTTTCTGTCCAGCTTGCTCCTGGATTGTGGCTCGATTACTTACTTTTCTAGTCACCTTTTTCCTCCTCTGAAGTTTTCTAATACCAGCACATGTGCCATGGCTTTTAAATATTAAATTGTGAAAACTGTATATTGCTTTGCTAAGTGGCTTTTTATCTTCTTTGACTTTACCCTGTAAATTATTCAGAGACTAACACAACTATATAATGTTCCTTTTACATTTTAGATTTGTTGGCAATAATTTACTGCAATTTTGAGGTAACTACTTTTAAATAAGGGTGCACTGCTTAATACAGGCATTTCTACTAGAAATAATTTTCAGTAATTACAAGAGATCTGGCAAATGTAACTCAAATGTAAGCATCCATATAATTCATATATTCAGCAAGTAATTCTGCAATTTGTTTTTTGAAAGATATTTAGTAAAAAGTTTATTCCATTTCCACTTAAGAAGCAAGAAAACTCCTAAAAGTCAAAGTCCATTAACTGATACTGATTCCTGATTCAACTGCTGACAATACCCTAAGAGTGACTGTGTCTCACAGGAGGGTGGGGTGGTCCTTGCACATGGTGGACACATTTTAACAGTTTGTCCCAGAGCCTCCTTTCTCAGTTTGGACTTTCTCTGGCTATCATTTTTGCCTAGACTCTTCAAAACCTTGTAACAAGTCACACTTTCCTCTTTCTTTGAACTGTGAGTACTGAGTTAGTTCTGTTTCTGAGCTCAGTTCAGTGCTAATCTCGGTTCCTCACATTCCCCTTGCCTAGATACTTGGGCAGGGAAACTTGTGCCAAAGCAACTTCCAGATGGAAAACCTGGAAAGACAAGAGGGTTACATATCCACTCCAGTGTGGAGCCAACATTTGGTGGACCTTCCCTGTGCACTGCTTAGGGGTAAATCATGTGCTGCACTAAGTTGGGGCTGGACAATTATTTTTTTAATCCCTGGAGGGATCGCACAATATTCTCAATTGGCTAAAAAGCTCTGTGCCCTGAACTACAGGCTGGCACAGGATTACTATCAGTTTTGCTTTTGTTGATCTTTCATGCCGGTTTAATCAAGTGTAAATGTGAATGAGATTGTTGCTACAATTAGGGGTTTTAGTTATGAATTTGGATCCTAAACTGGATTGGAATTTGAACTTTCACAGGTACTAGTGCATTTGATATCAAAGTTTTGTTTTTTTGAGGTATCAGTAGTTTACTGAAGGATGAAATGTATCTAGTTTATAAGTTAGTCATAGAGCTCTTGAATGTAGTACTGACGTAGAGCACAGCCCTGACTCTGAGGTTTTATAGAGAAGGATGACAACTGAAGCTGTGCTTACACAGATCAGTAGTGGTTCATATGTCAACATTAATTGACATATCAGCCGTTCTCTGTTTCTAGAGGGGAGTGAAAACTCCCTAAAACTCCAAGAAATCATGACTAGCTAATTAAGCTTGGTAGTCGAGATTGTGGCACAGGGTGGTCTGTGAATTTCATCTGATGAATTTTCTGCTATGGTGGGCAAAGGTGGCACACCATTAACTTCTTGTCTTCTTGCTCAGTGAAGTTTTTGTGAGATCCCTCCTCTGTGAACCCCAATTTTTAGACAGTGAACTGGGAGTTATTTGGTTCTTGCAGTAGGAGGTTGCTGCAAATGTTTCAGGCAATCTGGACTTTGATGCTTTGAACCAAGTGTCCTCTCTAGTTTCTTTTTCTAGTATGCCCTAATGAAAGAGAATTGGAGTTCTGGTGCCAGACCAGCTGAAGTTCAATTTATAAACAAATTCCTATATACATTTGCAGGTTTTGCTTCAGCACTGTCTGGTGCTGAGCCATTACAGGAGTGTTGCTCTGTGTAAATTGGTGGAAAACCCCTTCTCCTGGAGAAAACTTTTGGCTAACATATGAAAATGACTATTAGTCAAAACACAGAGATGGTCCTGTGGGACTCCCTTTTATTTGTGTGGGGTAGGGGTAGAGAAGGGGAGAAAGAGCAGTCTATACTATGAAAGCCAGCAGCAGAAAACAATCTGTTTGTTTTGTACCTTCTGTCTGTTCTTGCTGAGTCCTGCAGCTAACGAACGTGCCGTGAGTGACATTGCCCTTGGTGCGTTTCAGCAATTTTTATGGAACTGCTGTTCCTGTTTACAAAAGCCACATCTCAGAGCTGACCGCGTGCATGTGTGAAGGGGTTTATCACAGTGTGATCTTGGCAGTTTGGCTAAAAAAAAAATCACCACTGGACTGTTAATACAACCAATGGTACCAACCCATTTAATACGTCAAAGCTCTCTCTGCATCCTTCCCTTCTGGCTCACAAAGCTAGCAGTGCTATCGAAGGAGCAGGTTCCACTTGCTCTACCCAGAGCCTCCATTGGCATTTTCTTTTCTATTCTCTTTTTGGGTGTGCTGCTTAAGTGGTTTGATTTATAACCCCACCAAATGCAGGTTTAAGAGAAAGAATCAAACCCATGGGGCAATCTGATCTGTGAATGTGGAGTTTGTTCAGATATTTCTGTACGTGAGAGGTTTTGTGATGGAAGGAGTGGTGGGAAGTGCCTGGGCAGGTAGCAAGAGAGGAAGCAGAGGGGCAGGCACTGATCTCTTTTCTGTGGTGACCAGTGACAGGGTCTGAGGGAACAGCATGAAGCTGTGTCAGGGGAGGCTTAGGATAGATATTAGGAAAAAGTTCTTTACCCAGAGTGTGGTTGGGCATGGGAGCAAGCTCCCCATGGAAGTGGTCACAGGACCAAGCCTGTCTGAGTTCAAGAAGTATTTGGATTGTGCTCTCAGACACATGGTGTGATTGTTGGGGCTGTCCTGTGCAGAGCCAGGAGTTGAACTTTGATGATCATTGTGGGTCCCTTCCAACTCAAGATATTCTATGATTCTAAGTTAGGATATGGCTCTATCCTTCTGGAGCCCTGACTAAATGTTCCAGTTAATTCACTGCAAAGAATGTGATAGCATGGCCAGTGGGAAAGGTTACTGCTGTGTGAATTCATGACAGCTTGACTTTGCTGATATTCCGTCAGAGTACAAAACTCTGTGATAAGAGATGGTTTGAAAGATAGGAACTTGGATGGCAGCAAATCCTTCTCTTTTGCATTAGCCCAGTCTATACTGTTGTCAAGAAAAAGTCTCCTTGGAACAGCTGAGCATACTCCACATTCAGGACTGTTTATTTTAAGCACCTGTTTACTTCACTGGGCATAAAGCTTGGCACACAACTAGCTCAAAGTTATCTTAATAGTCTGCCTAGACTATAATGGAAACCAACACACTCAATTTAAAGCTAATAGTGGCAATTTTGTTTTCCTCAGCTGACAAATCTGCCTCATGCATATGTAGCATGCAATTTTAGTTCAAACCTGTAGTCAATATTTCTATTTCTATTCTGAATGCTAAGAGGGGAATCTATGCTGCAAGCCTCATTAGACCTCTTCCAAAATTCTGTGGATTGCAGATGGGACTGGATAAAATACAGGATTTTTTTTGAGCTTTAGGACCCTCTGAGTTCTATATAAACAGTGAATTACAAGTTTTCAATGCGCTGGTTTAAAGCAGAACAAAATGATCTCTTGACCAAAAGCAGATTTACATTGTGTGGTTATACTCAGCTTGTTCATCTGTGTTCCAGCCCTTTTTCTTTGTAAATTAATTTGAAATCTCTCATTGACAGATTTAAGTTGACTAGCCTGACTTGCTGTGTGGCAGTCTGGTTTAAACCTTTCACTTTCTCTTCTTGCAACTTACTGAGTGACTAGGGATTAGTGATTAAATGGGAACTTGTCCTTCAGGAAAGCATCTGTTTCTCACTGAAAGACCCTAGCTGATGGAAAGTGTGCTTGTTAAACTAGGAAAGTTTCTGTTTTCTCTCTCTTTCTGTTCCTCTATTTACCTTGTTCAACTACAGTTCTTTTAAACTGAAAAATCTTTTTTTAACTTTTTGAGAATAATAATTTAAATATGATGCTTTATGTGGCAAAGGCAAAGTTATCTGAATTAGAAAAAGGCAGGTAGAGAAACCAGAAAATGAAATATTTCTTGAGATGTACATGAAATTATGGGGAAGTGAGCTCAACATCTCTCTGCACTAGCCCATGGGCTCTAAAAGTGTAGGGTACTGCTTTAGAACCCGTTCCACATAGTACTTAAAAGCTTGAATAACTGTAGGGCCAGGCTGGGCTCCCAGATGAGGTGCATCTGAGTATTTCAGATTCCTAGAATCAGTAGACAAATAGACATGTAGTACAAACACAGCAGTACAGAGCAAATTTGTTGAGTGTCATTTGACTGTCAGTGCCATCCTAAGAGTTCTAGCAAAGTTTCTTTCTGAATTTCATTAATAATTAAGCTACTGCATGCACTAAAATCCAGTTGTGAATCTACCAAAATGTAGCTGGCAATCTGATACACCTGCAATATGACATTTGATTAAAAAAAAAAAAAAAAGAAACCAAAATAAAACAAACAACCAAACACTGAAAAACAGTAACTGGCCAAAAGACTTTCTTTAACTGCAGTATCTATGTAGTCTGATCTTATAACCACTGAATGCAATGGATATAATTTAGTTTCTTTCTGTACAAGGGCACTGAGGGAACAAGAGTTGTAATACTGAGCTGTGAATCACATTGTACTGGACATCAGACAAGAAATGTTATCCCCACCCACAGGGTTTAAAAATATTTTAAGAACAAATCACAGTAGGTGATTGCAACAAACCACTGGATGAATGATATGCTGGAGGACAAACCAGTATCAATGACAATGAAAAAAAGTCAGGAACAGCAACAAGTTCTTACTTTGTGCCCAGCAAGAGAGACTCATAAACAGGCATCCTCCCACCAGGAATCTGAGTGAAAAAGAATGACTCCTTGCTCCCTGATGCTTGAGATTTATGTTAATGCAGAATGTCCTCCAAACTCTTATCTCCCTCTGATTTCTACTCTCTGCCAGTATTGCAGATATACAGCTACAGTGGAGTAGTTTGAAGTGACAGAAGTAGCAATCCAGGGCTGTTGGTTTGAAGAGAGTAAGGGTGTGGATTGTCTGGGGCATTGTCTTCCGCATAGTGGGAACCACTTCCTGATAAAGTTGAGCAAAGCTTTGACTCTGGGATTTAGCACTTGCTTAAGTACTTCACTAGAAGTTCATGGAGCTGAGTGGTTAAATAAAGAATGAAGGTCTAGGCCTATTTCTTACTTCCTGAAAAGAAGCTAGTGGACCAAACCTTTAACTGACAGAGTGCATCTTGGATTCTTTCAGGAAAACCTTTTGAGACGTTTTCTTTGGTCTAAGCATAGAATCATCTCAACAGTCTTTAACTATTCTGAAGCTTTTTCTCTGTGCCTGGCTATCTTGGAAGCTTCTTTGGAAGGCTTTGCACTGTCCATTGGCACAGATGTGAGGAAGGAACTCAGCTTGACAGTGACAGTGGGAGTTGCCAGGGAAGGCTCTGTCTGTGAAATGGCTCTGAAAGGCTATTTGTCCACTTTAAGTCCCAAGGGTTTTTGGAATTATCTACTCATGTCTGTCTGTTTGCCAAACAGTTGCAGAGGGATGTATGGGCTCACTCTGAACCAAATGGCCACATGAGAGCCGCTGCATGCTCTGATTTGTTTCTGTGCATCCAGAAAGTGAGGGAACAGGGGCACCTTGCTCTTAATAGCAACCATGAGTGCTGCATGATGTACAGTGTGACATTCCCAAGCTAGAAGAATGAACTCTGTTTTTTTATCAAGGAAAGATATCTACATTATCACCAATGCAGGAGTGAGATGTGCAAAAAATGACCAGTTGTGTTTTGTAGCAGCAATTTTATTGGATAGTTCTAAAAAGGTGGACTCAAATAGGTAGTATGAACCTTGTCTCTTTAGAATAACCCTGTCACGTGCCAAAAGCATAAAACCGAAACAGTGTGGAGGGTTGTGAAGGTTTCTTATCAGTAAAAAAGCAAAAAACAAACCAACTTGCACAAATGACCTCTGTTTCAATTTGCCCTTCAAGCTGGGAGTGATTAATTTAAATAAACTGTTACTACTGTACTTAGGACTTGCATAACATAATAGCCAAGAACACATGATTACTTTCTGGCACGCAGTGAATTTGGAAAAGTTTCTTGACACTTTATTAACAACAGAAAAAGGGGAGACAAGCTCTGTGGCCATTTGGAGGCAAGGGCAGAACTTTGGTTTCTGACCGTTGGGCAGAGGTTGAAGTAGAATGTCCAATGGTTATTTTATGTCTAATGGATAACTGCTAATAGCATTGTTTACTAATAGTATAGAGCTGGCTCAAAATGTGCAGAGAAAATTTCTCCTTGCTTGGAATTTTGTATTGCCACGTTTAGGGTGGCTATTGATGCAACATGATTAATTTAGAAAGGAAGAAAGAGAATCTTCAAGAGGACTGGTACTTGCTGCCCATCCTGCAACACCTGTGTTGCCACAGAATTTTTGGTGTTGCTTTTTTCCTCTGCAATGTCTGTTACTGCTGCTGTTTCTGTCATTCTGTTTATCTGTTCATTTTCTACCTCTTGTATCAGTAAGAAGAAGGGACTGAGTTCAGCTATGCATGGTCAGTAAAGACAAGATACCGTTTGGGGAGATGTGAGGAACCCAAAACTTGAGTACAAAACACAGTTTTTTCCTCACTGCTAATGCTATTTGCCATTTTTGATGAAGGCTTTTCTGGGATTTGCCTCAGTGTGCCATGGCTGAAAAACTCTGACCTGTGTAACACATATAAATATAACATATATAGCATATATAACATAGCATATAACAATAAATTCAAGGAAACATTTTGTCTGGATACATGACCAACATTGCTGTATTAATCAGTGATTTTTCTCCCTTGAAGTTGCAGAAAGACCAGACTTTCTCCTTCCAACTAACATGTCTGTGTTGTAAAACCTTCTGTGTGTAATAGTACCTTTTGCTTCTTGCAGGTGGTGGAAAAAGATGTGGACCCAGAAACAACTCTGCTAACTTATCTACGAAGAAAATGTATCCGGTGTCAGAAGAAACTGCAGGCGGCTTTAAATGCCTACAGCATTTCATGATTGTTTACTGTTGTGTCTGTCACTTGAGTGCTAGGCAGAGCTTTTACACAGAGTATAAGAGGGAGTGGTCTGCATGGGCTGGCAGAGATTACAGCTGGTATTTCTAGCATAAACTATGGCAAATTTTAAATAATATACTTTAAGTAAACTTTAAATACTTTATTAACGCTTTAAAGGAAAAACTCTCAGAATGTCTAGGAATTAGAATATGATGGAAAGGAAGCAATATTGAGATTACAATAAAATTGAAGGAAATTTAATTTTCTTCCACACAAATTGCAAACAATTTTCTGTCCAAAACATCACAGCCACTTGAAATCCTTGTTGTATCATCCATTAATTTGGATGTTACTGGATAGCTAATATCCAATAAATGGTAGTTCTGTGGTTTGTTGATCAGATGACCCTGGGAGGCAAGCTCAGAGGCAGGGGTTCCCACCACGTACGTGTTTACATGAGCACATTTACATGAGCAGATGCAGGAAGTCACGTTTCACTCCTGTTTGAAGCTGCTCAACACGTGAGTCAGAATAGCTTCAGAACCTGGGTAGCTATTACTGCGGTGACCAGGCTGGCTACGCTAGGTCTGGTTCCGTAGCTTGTGTCATTCCATGTTTTCTGGGTTTTTGTCTGGCTAGCTGGGTGTGTACCTGTGCCAAACTGCTCCTGTCTGTGCTGGTGTACTACTTGAAAAAATCATGCATACTTTTTTCACCCTACTGCCATGTTCTGTTTGTCTGGGATCTGAAGGAAGCATGAGGGTATGAATCACACTTCTCTTTGGGATTTCCAACAGAACTATACACAGCCCTCTTGATCTGACTGTACCTTGTGTGGGTAAAGGTCAAGAGGAAATATAAGTGGCATAACTCTTGTGCCTCTGTGCACTTTTTACCACTAGGCCTTTTGTGTCTAAGCTTGTTGATATCTAATGCAAATAACTTTGTAAAGGCATAACCTGAGCTCTTCAAAACCTACTGATCTTCTGCATGAGCATTCTGGGGAACTTATTTTGTACATGTCTGTTTAGGGATAGACAAATACTTTCAGAAACATGTTTTATTGAGGCAGGATAGCACTGTTGTCAAGAGAAACATTGGATGGCATAGGAAAGCTGTATTTCTGCTCAAGCAGGCACATGATTGTATGAAAAGCAGACATGGCACTTAGGGATGGGGTTTAGTGGTGGACTTGGCAGTGTTAGGTTAACGGTTGGACTTGGTGATCTTAAACATCTTTTCTAACCTAAATAATTCTATAATTTCTATGATTCTTTGAAAATTGTCAGTTCCAGAATCTTTGCAGTGAAGACAAAGGTGATTTGATTCTCTCTACCACAGTACCCGTTGCTTTTTCACAGGCCTAGGTTGATTATCTCAACACAAGCATGTGTTCATTGCCAATGAAATCAACTGTTTTTTTCCCCCACCAAAATGTCTCAGCATTGTCCAATCCTCTTTGCAAAAAGTAACACCTTCTAATTACTTTCTAGTGAGTGAAGGAACCCAAAGAAGAAGTGACTCAAGGAATTTTCTTCTGAATCCCTTTGCAGAACATCTGATCTAATGCCTGATTGTAAAATGTAGACATGAGCTCTGCAGCCTGCAGAGGAATCCACTTAGGCCAGTCCATGAGCTTTGTGAGGTCCCAAGTGTCTTTGCCGAGGTTCTGTGCATCTCCACCACTTCTGGCTCACATTGTCTACCTCCTATGGTTTTATGGGAACCAGACTCCTGGGAAGTGTGCTTGGCTGGTTTTGTCCCTAGGAATTTGGCAAGTGATCCTATATGGGTCAAGAGAGAAGGTTGGGTGGCCAAAACTCTTGAGATGCAGGTAGTTCAGGAGCAGTTCAAGTTCAGATCCTGCATCAGTGCTAAACTGTGTGCCTTGTAGCACTGAGTGACTGCCCTGCCTGGGAGCCTTCCAGGTGTTGGGAGTCACCAGGTGTAGGAAGAAGTCAACCACCACCAGTGAGAGGTGCTGGAGATGTCATCATGCAGCTCAGGGATGTGGCTGCATGCCTGAACAGCTCCTGCTCAGCAATTACTGAGTGCTTTATCTACTTTAAGTCATTTCCTTCTCTGAGTAAAGCAAAGTGGGAACTGTTGAAGTTCAGATTTTTTTTTGTTTATTCTGAGTCTGTTGCAACGTGGGCTGCCTCCTTATTAGGGCTTTGGGTGTTGATCTCAAAGCTCACATGCCAGCATTTGAAACTTTGCTTGTGTCAAATTATTAAGCAGTAAAAATGAGTGTTGGGTTTCCAGCAAGAACTTGTTGCTAAGCCTTGATTGACAACTTGAGCAGGTTTCTGCCAACATGTTTCATGTTTTCCTTAATTCCCGTACTCTCAGTGGGCCTATGTGGAACCAAACTAGGCTGTGGAGAAGGTGGATGTGGTGCCTGCACTGTTATGATATCCAAGTATGATCCCTTTCAGAAGAAAATCCTGTATCCTTTGCAATTTGAAATGTGAACAGACCCAGGTTCTTGGCATTCCAGAAATGGTATTGTTTTGTTTTCGTTTTCTTTTTAAGAGTTATATAATGAATGTTTCTGCCAAAACATAATTTTTCACTTTCAGAACATAAACTTAGAAGGCAAAAACAAGGAGGTTTTTTTTCATAAAGCATTGCACAGAACTATTTGGTTTGACCTTGCAATATCTGCTCTGATTCTAGCACATCGGCTTATCTGCCTTTTCCCAGTTCAGAAATACTCTTGCAGTGTAATGTAGCTTTTCCCTATGATGATCCAAATAATGATTACTGTGATAAAATCTTTACTGTTATTTGTATTACTACAATAATTTGGTTTCTGTATGCCAGCAGATACTTTTTTCTCTACTTGTAACTGTCAGAATTACTTTCTGAGAAATAAACTTTCCTCCTATTCTCACTTTAATTAATCAAAAGGTGAAGAAATGGCATCAAACAAAAAGGGGAATAGAGGGAGAGGATGAGGCAGAGAGACAGGCTGCAGTTTATATTTACTGTGGGGAATAGAAAGCACTGAAATCTTTGATATATTTGGAGATACTTTAACTTGGATCATCTAACTTAGTGATTCCACTTAATAGTTTGGCCATGAATAGGGTATTAGGGTCATTATTCTGTCTTGATAGAAATGAGATAAAGTACTTAGTTCTTGTAAGAGTTTTGGCCACATTATTCTGTTTTACCTTCAGTCTAGACTTTTTCAGTATGAGTACCCTCTAGAAACAGCTTTCTAGGTAAAAGGCCAAGAACTCCCTTCTCTTAATTAACTTTGCAAGGGGCCAGCTGAAGTTGTATTCAGCTGAATAACATCCTGGTATTTGTACTCTGCCCCTATATATTACTTATATGGGTTGTGTAGCTTAACATGCAACAAGGATGTTTAAAGTTATTATTCCTAGGTCAAATCATATGGTGCATGCTCAGTTTAACCTTCAAATGAAGTTGATGAGAACTTTGGATGACTAGGTGTGTAGGATTTGGCTTGTAACAAATACCTGTATCACATCTGTTTAAGTTCTCTTATTGTACTCGCTGCTATAGTGTCTAAGTACTCTTCAGTCTTCCTGTTCCCTTTTTCCTTTGTTGAGCAGCACTGTCAAATGAAATGACCTTAATTTATTATTGTAGCCACCATACTGCCAATGCTTGCCTCTTCCCTGTCTGTGCCCTGCATCATGTAGCTGTAACTACTGTTGAAGGCATAGGAAACACAAAATCCAGGCTGCACCCAGCCCAGGTAAGCTATTAATAGTGGTAACTTTAAATCCTCTATCCATGTTTTCCTCGGATAATTAATCCTGTTACAGAGTCTTGAGACCTCCATTGTAATGTTAAAGCCAAGAGATTGGCTTTCCACATGAGTAGTCCCTACTTGCAGGAATGACTAAGTGCCAGAATAAAACCCCCTGGGTCAATGCTACAGCTCTGTTATGCCCCTAGCAAGTAAACTGGTGCTATCCTGGCTGAATTGCGAATGCTTTTGTTCTCAGGATACACTGTCTGCATTTGGTTCACATCCTGGACCAGGGAGACTGATGTTGCAGGGAAAGCCAATATAATGACCTAGAGCTAGTAAACCTGAGATGGCCTTCCATGAAAGACCTTAGTTTCTCATCTTGCATAGTTAGGAACCCTCCCTGTGATAGTGAAGTAAATTTTGCTTCAGCAAAGTTTCTGTAATCCTAAAATATTCTTGTTGGGGAGGTGTGACAGGAATGTGAAGCCTTGCTTTTCTAGCACAGTGTTTTAATGCAGCCTTACCTCAGATTTCTCAGAGATCCTGCTCCCTTAAGGTAAACTGTGATTCATCACAGTTTGCACAGTGGGTAGGACTTGTGCCAATATCTATCCAAGACAGTAAACAACAAAGTGAAAAATAAGTTAGACACGCATCAATGGATGGCAGCCAATCTGACCTTTGCTTGTTTGTGTTCTTTTCCCTACTTCCCCTGAAGATTCTAAGCTTTGATTCTGGCTTCTAGTCACCTTCAGTTACATTGTGTGTTCAAAGCCTAGGTACAAACTTTTCATTCTTTTTTTAATTTATTTATTTATTTTTTTAAAAAAATTTTTATTTTTTTAAATTTATGTATTTAATTTTTTTTTTTTTTGGTTAAGTCTTCTTCACAGATTAATTGGCCACCTCATCTGATAACATCTGGTGATAATCTTAGCTCCTCTGGTGAGACTGGGTGTTCTTTTTAGCAGAGATGTTACAGAAACAGGCACCACGGTGAAGTCACCGTGATATTACAGGCTAATGGCTGTTTTTACTTCTTCTCAGGAGAGGATAGCAAAAAGTCATGGTTCCCAGTGTGGCTTTTGCACTCCAGGCATTGTCATGTCTATGTATACTTTGCTTCGGAACAACCCCGAGCCCAAAATGGAAGACATTGAAGATGCTTTCCAAGGTAATACTCATAAACCCTTCAGGGATGCAACCTGTTCTGCTTTTATTACATCTGCTTCACCAAATGGGATGGAGGTGCACCTTTATGAAATGTATTTTATTAAAAATAGCTGAATGTTATGAGGTTAAGAACTATCTTTTCCACTAGGGGACTGGGTAGGTGCTATGAAGTGAAAAAAAGTGGCCTGTGGAAGATCTCACAGAACCTCATTCTTTGCCCATAAGCAGGGGGCAAGTGGCCTCAGTCTTGCTTTAGGAACCCACTAATATTAACACAGAACAAAAGGTGACCTGTCCCCGAGGGGCTTGTAAGTGTCCTTGTTATTCACTGCTGTCACAAGAGCCTGCAGAGGTGATGGAGAACATCCGGGCCAGGCAACCTCAAGTAAAGGACCAAGGCAGCAATAGACATGATGGAGTGGGGCAGAATCCAACTGTGCCAATCATCTGAGAGGTTGAAGTTAGAGTCATTACTGTCCTTCCAGAAATGATCCAAAAGGAATGATGATGCAGGAGAAAGCAATCTCTCTGTAGTTCAGGAGACAGAATATATAGCTGTCACACTGATAAGGCTCACACAATTGAGATTAATGAATACTGAATATGGCAGATTGAATTTGTTCTAAATGAATTTCAATTTAAAATTTCAACAAAAAGGAATGGTAGGATTGTGCAGGTTTACTAATGAAGTTTTTTCCCTCCCAGTTTTTTCATTAGCTTTGTCTATATTTGACAATCTTTGGTGAGAAACAATGAAATTATCTAAAAGAAGAGACATTCGTAGCCAAATTATGCTAAATCTTTAACCTTTTGCTCTGGCAATGCAGGGAACTTGTGTCGGTGTACAGGCTACAGACCCATTCTGGAAGGATACAGGACATTTGCTAAAGTAAGTGTCTTTGGATAACATTTAAAAAACATCTGGAAGGCTGGCTGTTTTTCTCTCTGCTACTGAAGCACACCATGAGCTAAAATGGGAAGGAAGGAGATACACATGCTGTAACAATGCAACTCCAACTCTTGACCCCTTTGTATGTGCTTCATGTATTAATAATGCAAAAAGAGCAACTGCTTTACTCACCCCAGTTACTGGAAGTGGAACACTTGAATAAAATCTGCCTGATGATCCCTTATTGGATCACAGGTAATCAGACTCTGTAATTCTATTCTGTAAGTCTCTAGAAACTCACAATCTCTGCATAATACAGTTTGTAGATGATCCCTGATGTGGAAAAAGTGCAAAGGTATGGTGCACTGATAGGGACATGCTGTGGAGGAATCTGATGAGGAACTTGCTTGCTTGAAAGATCAGCTGCAGAGCTGGAATAGCTCTGGAAAGAAGCTGAAGTCACTGCTGTATAGCTCTTGTTCAGAATTATTCTACTGGTTTGGGTGAGGTATGAAGCTTTGCCATAAATTTTTTCTAGTGCCTTTGTACCTGAAAGACTGCTGGAGGCTGTGAAGAAAAGTGAATCATTAGGTACTTCAGTGATTACTGGCCACTTATGGGACTACACTGGTATTAAATACCAAAAGGAAAGAATTTAGAATGATGCCCATTAATTTAATTTTATTATCCAGAATTGAGATCAACAAAAGATAGTACAAACAGGACTGAGATCCACTACAAATGGCTGATAAACCCAGTTGATATAGCCTAGTTGGATTTCCAACAGGCTTTCAACAGTGTCTCACCAAAGAGACAATAAAGAGCCATATGGGGCAAGAGGGAAGAAATCTGTATGGATGAAAGATTGGTTAAAAGGCAGGAAATGGCAGGTAGGAGAAAATGATGTGTTTTTGCAATGGAAGGATGATCAGTGGAGTTCTGCTGGGACCTGTGGTGGAAGCAAGGCTGTTGAAGGTATCCCTAAATGTTGTGGAAAAGAGTGTCAATAGTGATGTGAGTTATCAAGTTAGTCTGGGTAGCAAAGGCAGGAACTGACTGAGGAATTTCAAAAGGATTTTATTGACCTGAGAGAATAGAATGGGATAAAAAATTGAGGGTAAAAAAAATGCAAAGCAATTTACAGAGTGAAACGCAGTTCTCATTTTGCACATAAAAAGATAGGCTGTGGGCAGACAAAAGTTCATTTTCCTGTTACTACACAGGAAGATGATCTAGGAGGTCTGATAGACAGTTTTATGTAAGCATCAGCTGAATACTTGCTGACAGTGAGAGCAGCACTTCAGAGGGTAGAGAACAAAACAGAAAACACTGCCATGCTGTTTTCTGTATCATTGCTCTTCCTACACTTGAGTATTCCATGCAGTTCTGCTTCTCTCATCCCTAACATGGTGTAGCAGAACAGCAGAAGATTCAGACAAGTGGAACAAGGATCACATCTGACTTTCACACAGGGAAGCACTGAGTAGTCTGGGACACTTCAGCCTGGAAAAGTGATGTCAGGGAGAGGAAGGGGCTCTATGTAGCCCATATACTGGTTTATTTTGACCTCTGATAGAGATCTACAAAACTGTGACCAGCAGGTGGAATGTGAACAGTCATCTGCTATTTGCTGCCTCTTCCAAAATAAGGGCAATTCAAGAAATGAAAGTAGTTGGAGTCAGGTTGAAAAAGAAGTCAGATAATCTGCCTGGTGGTAGAGTACTAGGGATTGTATGTGCTTGTCACTTTTAGTTTTCTCTGGGTATCTCCTCACAGCTCCAGCTGGAGCAGAGATACTGGTTGAATGAGAGCAGTCCTAGACCAGAACAATAGGTCTGTCAGCAGAAGGGGCGTGACCCAGCCATCACACTGTGGGATATTGCTTTGCACTGCCAACAGAAACACCTACTTGCTTGGCATCTTCCATCTCCTATTCCTGCTTTGGATATAATAGACGTGCGATCAATTTCCCTCCAAAAGGAATCAAGTCTACTTTATTTCCTTGGAATCTGCACATTTTTTCTCAGAACAGGTTTTGTTCCCACAGGACATGAATTGCTGTGGCAGAGTTGCCAATGGCACCGGATGCTGTCGTAGTGGGAGGGAAAATAGCATGGTAAGCTTTATGTTAGAACCCATAACCTCAATTTTCAGTATAATATTAGAGCTTTGATGTATTAGCCACCTATCTGGCTCTACTGTGGTGCAGATATTCAGAGCTCTCTGGGCTGTTTTCAATGTCCATCTCTTGGAAAGTGATGTGAATGTGTATGTCCTGATGAGCATGACTAGCCATCATGACACAGGTTTTACAATAGTGAGATAGATATAAATTCCTTCTGAATCTACATGGTGCAACATTTCTGCAAAATAGCATAGTGACAACTGTAAGCAATGTGTTACCACCTGCTGATATATTGAAGTGATACATCTTCCTGTGAAAACAGATCTGAAAACCAGTTAATTCCACAGTATGATCTTTCCCAAACTTTGCAGTCCAGTGATGAATGAAGTAATTTAATTTCTGTTCCAATAAACTATGCAGTTGGAACCTTTCAGAATATCTGGAACAAAAACATTAATTACGTTTTATGTACCAGTCGAGGTAAAAACAATGAAGGAACAAAAACTAGGAATTGAGGAATAAGGTAGTGCAAGTGTATAATAAATTTAGGAAACAGAGAATATAGAGAAATTCATTGCTGGAAAATTCCAATGAATTTCTGTGTTTTCTTTGTTAGGAAGCATCCAGTGTTGCATGGAATACTCCAGCAATTAAGACTGCTAGGAGTTTTCTCTCCAAATAGTTTATAAATGAAAAATTTTATAATGCAAGAGTTTATGAATGAATGCAAATTTCTGCAATCCAGGGATTGACAAAAGGGGAGGATGACATCCTGTAAAAATCAGAATGTTCTGACTTTATTTAAAATAGTTGAAATGTGCTTGTTTCTTCTTCAGAATGGGGGCTGCTGTGGAGGAAAAGCCAATGGTCCAGGCTGCTGCATGAATGGAAAAGAAGACAGTGTGGTAAGGTGCCTCTCAACTGTTAGTTTTTTCTCTATTTCTGATGTTTGAAAATCTTAGCTCTGGCTTGTTGTATGCCAAATCCCAGTGCTTTTATTTTAGCTATATTTATGCAAAGCAGTTTAGACTAATTTATATTTTATGGTCAGAAAAGCTTACCTCAGAAGAGGTATCTTTGATGTAATTTAACATGCCAGTGTGAAAGGGCACTTTTGATCTACAAAAACATATTAGTGTTCAGGGTTGAGGTTTCAAACATGCATTGAAATTGGAAAAAATGACTGAAGTACCGGAAATACTGGATGAGGTGGCAGCACTTCACTGGGTTTGCTATTCTTTGCTCCATGAAATGGTAACAAGGGTTTGACTAGAAAGAGGAATGACTTAGGGCTCTATGGGGATAGCTCTGTCCTCTGCCACTAGCCATTTGCACTTTCTCTGTCACAGAAAATGCTGTCCTCCAGCCTGTTCAATTCTTCTGAGTTCCGGCCTTTGGACCCCACACAGGAGCCAATCTTCCCACCAGAGTTATTGGTAAGTTCATTCAAAAAGAAATAGTACGTGATTTGTTGGTTTCACTGTTCTGCACGGGGTTTGAGTGACTCTGCCCTGAGGAGGTGGCTGGGCAAAAGATGGCTGCTGGTAAAGGAAAATACATGGGCATGAATCCTTCCTTCTTTCATAAAACAGAAGGAGTTTAAGCCAGCGTGACTTAAAAAATATGTGGTCCAGGTGTCTGCTCCAGCTGTCTGGCTTTCCTCTCTGGTTCTCACTATATATGTCTTTGATCTTGGATTGCCTTCCTTTCTGGTCACTGCCTGTCAAGGGGTGGAACAGTTGCAGAAATCTAAATTTCAATTTACTAGGTTACGTGTGAACTTCTACATTAAATACAGGTGTATCTGAGCTTATCCCTGTGCTCTCTTTATAGTGTAGGAAGGGAAGGAGGAGATATGGGATGTAGCTGAACATATGTCTCAACTAGCTGACTTTCCAAAAGCATCAACTTCCCTTCAGTCAGTGTAGCAAGAGTAGAAGTTGGTTGGGTTACACTAACTTTAAAAGTTAGGTGAGATCAGTTTTTCCTCCATGTTTCATTGCTGTCTCTTTTGGGATATTTTCCCCTAAGCAGTTCTTCCCAGTCAAGAATCTAATCCAGCACATGGTGTGTTCACAGCTTCCTTCACATTTAATGAACAACTAAAATTCAGTCATTAATTCTGCTGCTGTACCAAGCCTAAATGTGTAATGAGTAGGTTCTCATAGGCCATAGCATAAGACACATTAAGCTTGAGATAGGGCTCCTCTGTTTCTTCTCCAAGATGTTCTCCTGCCCAAGGATTGATCTCATGTTGCTCTGAGGCAGATATGTAAGTCTGTTTTCTTCAGTCACTGGATGAAGGAGTTAAGAAGGGAATCAGAATCTGGCCTACCTGGTAGCTAAAATTCATTAGTGCTGAAGGCTGACATTTTTGGATTGAGGTAAGAATGGAAAACCCATTATTTGTAAGGTGGCTGAAGCCAAGGGCATCTGCCAGAACTTTGGTCAGATGGAGCTTGCTGGCAGAGGTCTTGCCAGGGAGATGTGGCAGCAGGATGCACCTGGCAGTATCAGGACAGGAGCACTTTTGTCAGCACAAAAGAGATTTCCTTCACTGCTAGAAGAAGGATGGGGAATGGCCAACTGCCAACAACATTGAGGATATCACAGCCACTTCTCAGTAACTTGATTGAGATGAAGCCTGGCCTGGCATAGGCAGGGGCAGCATGTGAACACAGATTCTTGGCTTGATGTAGGGTCTGAGCTCTCTCTGAATTCACTTTTGCAGACTCAGAGTAACAAACAGCAGAAACGGATGTGTTTCAAAGGCGAGCGTGTGATGTGGATCCAGCCTACAACTCTCAAGGAATTGGTGGCTCTCAAATCTCAGTACCCCAATGCCAAACTCGTTGTGGGGAACACAGAAGTGGGTAAGAGAAAGAGCTGATACTCATTACGAGCAGTTAAAAAACTTTCCATGGAATGTTTTGTGAAAACAGTGCAAATGCAAACTTCTCTCATGCCAGTGCTGTTAAAAGCTGTTTAATTTTCAGGTTGTATATAGGAACAGATTTTCTTCTCAGGTAGATTAATCTCACAGTGAATGTTTTTTCCTGTCCTTTGCTGTGTTGGGCAAAAAAAATGCTAATCCAGATCTCTGAGCCTTTGTGCCATTTTGTGAAATTTGGAGAAGAGGGAAGTGACACAGCATAAAATATCTCCATAATCAAGTGAATTTAGTTGTGAGACCTGTGTTTTGAAGGACTTTTCAGTGGGCAAACTCTCAAAACTTGAAATCTTATTGTTAGCTCACACCAGATAGATACTTCTGCAAATGAAAGTGCTGAGGAGGAGAGTTCAGGCATATTTAATAATGCTGTTAGCCTGAGCAATTGGTTCAGAAGGCAATCCCCAAATGTTGTATGGTTCATTGCATCCACTGTTCTTTCCTGAAGGATTATGTACAACAATAGCCAGGCTACACAAGTACCAAGCAGTGTCTTGAAGGTGACTGTAAGACTAGAAAAGAATCTCTAAAACTTCCCTGTGAGAACTCTGATATTAGTGGAAAACAGCTTTTAGTTTGGTATATCTGTGTCCTTATATAATCTGTGTAACAGATGATTGATGAACTGACTCCTCAGTAGGCCTGCTTACATTTCATTGGGAAACAGCTAATTTAGGGTCTCTGTCACCTATGTGTAACTGAAGGAGTCTTACTTTTCCTTCAGGTATCGAGATGAGGTTAAAGAACATGTTGTATCCAGTAATAATAGCACCAGCATGGATCCCTGAAATGAATGCGGTTCAGCACACTGAAACAGGTGAGCAAAAAAGAGGCAGAAAGCCTGTGAGGTGAACAGGGATTCCGTGGAATAATAAAGAGATAAGAAGGAAAATCCTCAGTTTAAAAACTGCTTTCTGTATGCTTTATGTCTTTCCATGCAAGGAATCAAGTGAGTGGCATGTAAAAAAAGTGAGCTGGGGTGTTCATGATGGAGAAAAGGATGCTTGTGGTGACCTTATTGCTCTACAACTACCCAAAGGGAGGTTGTAGCCAGGTGGGGGTTGGTCTCTTTTCAGTGACAGGACAAGAGCAAATGGCCTCAAGATGCACCAGGGAAGGTTCAGGTTGGATATCAGGAAGAATTTTTTCACTGAAAGGATGGCTAAGCGTTGGAATGGGCTGCCCAGGGAGGTGATGGAGTCACCATTCCTGGAAGTGTTCAAGAAATGACTGGATGTAGCACTTTAATGCTATGGTTTAGCTGACATGGTGATGTTCAGTCAAAGGCTGGACTCAATGATCTTGGAAGTATTTTCCAACTTTAACAATTCTATGGTTCTATTGCCTTTATCTTCATGGTGGAAATGGGTCAGCCTTACAAATAAATGCAATGTAGTGCATGTGGCCCAATGTCTGGTAGGATTTTTGAAGTGTGGAAACTGAAAAGAAGGTGGAGTTCATTTCTCAAAGGACAAACTAATACCTATAGGAGGACAATATTGTTAATAATACCCTGATGCAAAAGGATAGGGGGTTGTCATGCGAGAGACATGAGTGAATTTTGTTTTGAGGATGTGATGTTTACGTGCAATGCATGCTGAGTAGTTTAGTGTAACTGAAGGTCTAATTAAATGCAGTGGCATCTAAGCTTTGCAGATGCAGTTACAACCGTTCTCCTGTCCCTTGCCATTTTGGAGGACAACAACTCTTTTCTGTTGTTTGTTTACAGGGGTCACCATCGGCGCTGCCTGTACCCTGCGCTCAGTAGAGGAGGTGATGAGAAAAGCAGTGGCAGACCTTCCTCCGTACAAAACCGAAGTCTTCCAGGCTGTCCTGGAACAGCTGCGGTGGTTTGCAGGGCCACAGATCAGGAATGTTGCTGTAAGTGGCTCGGGAGCACCAGGGACTGTAACTGAAGGCTCAGCCTGAGGAGCTGGCCTGCCTCACCCAATGTTGGTGTGCCTTGTGCTCCTCACATAAGAACATTTGCAAACCTCAGCAAAGAAACTAGCACACTGACAGCAACCTGGGTCTCAGCTGCTGTCTGTGCCATGCTGATGTCACAGATCTAGCAAGCAAGGGAAACATGGCAGTTGTCCAGGTTTTCCATTGCTGTTATCAGCAAGTGGGAGAAATTGTAGTGAGATTTGGCTAATTTAACAAAAATGTATTTAGGCTGCTGGGCAAACTTCAAAGAAGCAGGTGTGTATATTACTGCCAGCACAGCCATGCTAGTCACAGTGTTAATGCATCAGATCTGGCAAATTTTCCTCTAGTTTTAAAGGGGAAGGTTCGAACTCTGTATACTACAAGGAAAAAAAAAAAAAAGCAAACTGGTAAACCAATCTACCAAACATGAAATTTTGTTCCATGAGAAACTGTGCCATGCAGTGGTATTGCAGACAAAAAACTTGGGGTCCTGTTTGTTACTGAGAAAATGCTTTATAGTTTCATGGATCTTCCCTTAATGGCAGCTACAGTGATTGAATTTTGGCATTGTCGTGCCCATGAGGTTTGAGCATAAGGTAGCTGTGATGCATTAATAAAACACTACTCTAAGTCTGTTTCAGGCAAGCATCAGTATTGACTGGGACAGCAACTGACTTCATGGCACTTAGGTTTTCCCACTTGATTAGAGGCGTAAAATTGCTGAGATTTTTAATATTTATCTAATGCATTATTATCTCTCTAGGCTCTTGGTGGGAACATAATGACAGCAAGCCCAATTTCTGATTTAAATCCTGTGTTAATGGCAAGTGGAAGCAAATTGACTCTGGTATCAAAAGGTAAGTTACTTACATTTTCCTGTGGCACTGAGGGGAGTGGGATAATCAACACCCCTTTGCTAGGGGTTGTTAGGTCAGGTCAGAACTTGAAAACAGAAGTTAACATTAAGTAAAATAGGCTCAGTCTGAGTCTTCAGGGGTTTCACCCTTTTTGGGGCTGAAGTTCTAAAGCTAGGCCTAAGTTTGGCTTCTTAAAGGATTTTGAACTTCTGTGCCAGATTTTATCTTTGGTACTGTGTATGTACTTACAGGTACATCCTTGTGAAGAGCTGATTGAAGATGTCTATTAGGCACGAAATAGTTTCTGTCACTATCATACTTTGATCCTTACGGTTTATTCAGATGAAGACTGAGGCTTGTTTTGTTGTGTTTTTCTATGAAGAAAGCCAAACATCTCAGTTTTTATTTGCTCTTGGGAGTAATTTTTTGGAAATAGGATCTTTGAAGTAAATGGACTGTCTGGTCAGTGAACTGACTTTCTCTTGAGCTGGCTTTTGTGCAGGCCATGGAAAGGAGAAAGAGAGTATTTCATTGGGGTTTTGGAAACTGGTTCAACTGGAGGCTCAGCTTTAGTTAGATGAAGACGGAAAGAGGTGTCTTTGATCACTGCCTGTGCAAAGAAAACACATAGGCAGAAGCTGTCATAGATTCCATAAATACCAAAGTAAACCTGAGAAAATACTTCCTGATTTGGTGAAAGTGGGTGGAAAAATGAAAACAGATATCATATCAAGAGTGATTTGTGTAGGTTGAAGGCTCTTTTGCATTTTCTATTGCCATTCTTCATTCATCCACCATTGATATTTATTTGCTTTACAGAGGGCAAAAGGACTATCACGATGGATGAGAAGTTTTTCACTGGGTACAGAAAGACAATAGTTAAACCTGAAGAAATACTTGTCTCTGTTGAAATACCCTACAGCAAGAAGGTAAGCTTGTAGGAAAAAAACTTCTCTGTCCATGGAGCTAAAATGCTGTTAATTGAAAGATATTTTCAATGTTAGGCACTTTTCCCCCTGACCAACCTCCAAATGCTTATGCAGTCCCAAGTGGACCAACAAACAAGTAAATTATTTGTAGAAAAACTAGCAACACACTATTTTTGACAAGCAAGGGAAGCTGGTCTCTATGATAAAGTATGGTAAGCCCAAGAAGTTTTCCAGTGGGAGAAATATAAATTTCACTTTATTGTCTGGAGGTTTTTGAGTGCATTCAGTAATGATGAAATGTGACAAAGTGATGTTCCCAGAGGTATAAGTTCTGTTTGAAAAACAGTATGGCAAAGATTTTAGCAGTTCCTGACATGAAGTGAAGCTCAGGTTCCCAAGGCTCCTGCATAATTTCTGTGAACTGAAATGGGAAAAGAAATTGTAAAAATCATGTATGGATAAAAGGGAAATTGAGTTCCTGCATCCTTGCCTTGCAAGATGGAAACTGTGAGGACTGGTTTTTAGGGCATTTTAGCAGTGGGGACTTGCAACTTTAAACAGTCCTGCAAAACTATCTTCAAATAGAAAAATGAATGCTTCTCTGCTGTAGCAGCAAGAACCATGACTGATTCAGAGTGTCTGAGAGGTATAACTCTCTTTTTTACCTCTAGGGATTAGAACACAAGACTGTAATTTTATGTTTGTGAAGGTATTTACCTTTTTAGGCTCAAGGATTTATGGTGTGGTGACACATTTTCTTTATAAATGAAAAACACTGATTTACTTGCAATATTATCATATTATGGGATAGAACCAATAAATCCTTTGTCTGTCCTCTCAGATTTTGCTATCTAACTGTTCAAGGAACACAAGTGGGTTTTTTATGGTATTTTTCCATTAATTTTCAGGTATTCCTTCTTTGGTCTTGTAATAATTTCAGGAAACATCACTTCTTGCCAAAATGAGGAACACACTTGAGGTAGCCAATGGAGAAATACATGTTCCTCCATCCATATGACATAGAGCAATTTCACAAAACAAACAAATTTTTACAAGCACGGTGGCTTCATCCCTAAGTCACGTGCAGTTCATTGATCTGAAAAACTAAAATAACTTGAACTCTACTTCATGGTTTCTTGGCTGATCTTTGCCCAGATGGGGAGATTAAAGTTCTTCAGGGCATGTCTGAAGGTGCTGGCATGTGGCAGGCAAAGTTTTCTGCAACTGTGATTTCCTCACAAGTGGGAGCAGGGCTGTGTCAGCACACAGCTAGACAAATGTTTTTGCTTTATGTTCGTTTAAAATTGATGTTAGGTCTTGCAGTGATGTAACTTGTCACAACAAGGATAAGACTGGCTAAACCCCAGAAAGAATTAGACTAAAAACATTTAGCAGTTTACAAAATTCAGTGTTACTGCAGGGGATCTGAGCTTAGGGTAGGATTAATCACAGAGAGGTTGTTAAGGGAGATAAGGCAACACCTTTTTCCCCTGATAGTTTGTGTGTCAGATATTTAAGATATTCAGAGAATAAAGATTTTTGAATCTATACTTCTAAGGCAATTACAGCTGAGGAAAGACAGTAATAGGAAAGAAAACAACTCCCTGGATTAAAGATAAAATATAAACAGATTCCAGAAAAGAAAACTGCTTAGCTTTTTGTATATAACAAGAAATTCCTAAAACAGGACATATCCTTAATTTAACAACCCTCTTTCTCTTCTGGACTATAACAACATTCCTTTCAGATAATGTTCACAAATATTATGCACCACTTGTGTTATTACTCACCTAGTGACCATCAGTTTCTCATGTACTTTTCCTTTCTCTATACATCTCTTATACATCTTTCTCTATTGCAATTGTCACTACTATTTAATTTTTATGATAATAGTATTTTGTACCACCTAGACATTTAGTGTTTTTCAACTAGAAGAAGCCTGGAAACACAATGCCTATATATTTCTGTCTTTCGAAATTAATCTTAACCTACTGTTTGCTCAGTATTGCCATCATATGCTCACGGTATCACAACTTTTTCCCCGCTGAAGAGACAGAAAGTGGTCATGAAATCTTATTTCCTCATTTAATTTAGTGTCGTCCAGCCTTCATTCATTATTGATCTTTATATTCCATGGTGATGGGCTGAAACAATTGTGTTTGTTACCTATGAATCCTTTAGGGCCTGTGGATTTCTTAATGTTTTCCTTTCTGGTACTGCATCTTGTCCAGAAAGGGAAAGGGGATACTGATCTAGGTCCTTAATATGCAGTCCTTAAGAGTAAGGGTTGTTTTGTTTTCCTGTGAGAATAACTAACACCTAGAAACTTTTACTGTGATAAAGGTTCAGAGGGGACATGCTCTGTTTCACCAAGAGATAGGGCAGACATGAGCAGCTGATTTGATGGTTACCTTACCTACATTCCTAGAGAGAAAGGATAACAAGTGCCTTTCCTCCCACTCTGGAACCCGTACCAAGAAAATTAGGGTGTCCTGTGAGGAGTGAAGGCAAATATTGTCCTCTAATTGCAATCATGTTATTGGAAATCTCTTAAGTATTCAGTAAGAGAAGAGGCTGTTTTTTCCCACTTTGAAAGCTAATTGTTTTCACAAGTAGAGTGGCAGAACGTCCTTGCTCGGAGGATGCTACTGATACTCCTCTGCTATTATCTGCAGGCTGCCAAGTAATTACTTGAATTCAGAAAATTAAACACACCCTCCAGTTATATCTCTAGTAACAAGTCCTCGATGCACAAAAGGGACCTCTTGTGAAACTGTTCTCATTGTCAACAGTAGAGAAATTGTTCTTTACAATAATGAAAGGATTACTGTCCACTTCTGATTAGAAGTAATTAATGGAACAGACTGTTGTGCTGTGCAGAATCACTTGGCTAAGCTATTAGAGATGAAATTTGTCAGAAAACTCTCCAGAAGAGCTGTGCAAAAACATCAGATCTGATTCCTGTCTTAGTCTGCAGGATGCCTGAATGGCAATTTGTCATAATCTGCAGCACAGGCAAGGGGACTGACCATACTGTGACTCCAGGGTGACACTGTTACTCAGTGTATACTGGTGGAGTGTTAATCTCATATTTACTGGCACTTTTCATAGGAGAGCTTCTGCGTTTTTTGAGTTGGAGTTGCTGGTATGTTTACAAGGATTTCCTCACTCTACTGGGACGAGCAGAGGATTCAGGATAGTAACTGAGAATTGTATTTGCAGTAATAGATGGAAATTGTCTTATATTAATTAGTCCGGTGTGTCCTAGAACTGAGAGACATGTTATTATGGATTTCAGTTCTTTCAGAGTTTGATGCCTTCTGAAAGGAAGGGGTTTAGGATATGAGTTTTACTGGTCAGACTTGCAGCTTAGCAGCCTGGGAGAAAGAAAAAGTTGCTGAGAAACTGTAATCTTGTTTATGTACAAGCAGTCTGTCCTGGTTCTTCCTCTAAAGATATGGAAAAAAAAATGTGATGAGTATGGGCAGATTTCCATCAAAGTTCACTTTCCCCACAGTCCTAGGCTGGCTAAAAACCATGGATCTAATACTGGAATCAATCACTGTATCACATGAAAATATACAGTGCTGCCTGAACAAACATGTCCTCCTTGGCCCTGCATGATGAATCAACCAGACACAGCTCCCCAGGATAGCTCATCCATGTAGAGAGAGATCAATAGCTTACCAATATTTATACTCCAAAGCATACCAGGGTAGAGAATAAAGAAATGTTTTCCTGCCTTCTAGGGTGAATACTTCTCAGCTTTCAAGCAGGCTTCCCGTCGTGAAGATGACATTGCCATTGTGACCTGTGGGATGAGAGTCCTGTTCCAAGATGGCACCAGCCGGGTGGAGGAGATAAAACTAAGCTATGGAGGAATGGCTCCTACAACTGTCCTGGCACTAAAAACTTGCAAGGAGCTCACTGGCAGGTAGGATTTTTTCTGTGATAGGAAAGCTGTGTAATGGAACTGCTCTGATTTTTTCCAGGAGCAGTTCAAATGCCCTAAATCATCTCTAAGAGTACACGGAGAGAGAAGAAGGAAGAAGTGTAGCTATGCTTCTGCAGCAGTGTGTGTTTTGTGTGATGGCTTGCTTCCTCCAGTACTCTTTACTCTCAAAGTTTCATATAATTCTCTTGTTCAGAGAGCCACTTTCTTGCCAAATTCGCTCGTCTGTTGCAGTGGACAGAAGCTGGGTGTGGGCGTGACCTACAAAACTGGGTTTATCTCAAACTGAACTGAGAAATCTGCTGTTATCATTTAATAGCTTTACTGCATCTTTGGAAAAGGTGATATGAGCCCAAGATGAGATGAAAGCACACAAATATATTATAAACAGATAGAACACATGGCTGTTGCTTGAGAGCTTGTGGGAATGGCTTGAAGTTGTCTCAGGAGAGGCTTTGGTTAGATATTAGGAGAAAGGTTCCTTACCCAGAGGTTGGTTGGGCACCACTTCCCTAGGGAAGTGGTCACAGCACCAAGCCTGAGTTCAAGAAGCACTTGGATGATACTCTCAGGCCCATGGTGTGATTCTTGGGGTGTCCTGTGCAAGTCGGACTTCAATGATCCTTGTGAGTCCCCTCCAACTCAGGAGATTCTCTAAGTCAGAAGAGTTAGTCTGCCCTGGTGATGTTTAGGGCTGGGCAAGGGCTCTGTGTCACCTTTGTTCCTTTGCAGAGACTGGAATGAGAAGCTGCTGCAGGATGCCTGCCGCTTACTGGCGGCTGAGATGGATTTGTCTCCCTCTGCGCCAGGTGGGATGGTGGATTTCCGACGCACCCTCACCCTCAGCTTCTTCTTCAAGTTCTACCTGACGGTCCTTCAGAAACTGAGCAAGAACCTCAATGGCACTGTAAGTGCTGCTAGGGAAGGCAGATGAGGAGGAGGGGGACCAGCTTGTGCTGTCTTGGTGGGGAAGGCATGGGGAGGGTTCAGATTCGAGCAGAGTTGTACCCAAAAACAAAACCCATGTTTTAATAGCTGCCAGAGCTACTCTACTCCTTACCTCCATGTAAGTACAGTACATCTTCCCACTTGCTTCCCCGTGGCATCCTCACCTTGTTGTGGAACGATGTTGCTCTGTGGGTTCACAGGATGATTCCTGGACTTCGCCAGTTGGTTGCATTACAACCAGTCTTGTGGGTCTGTGGCTATTCTTTGCACAGAGCCTGAACCTTGTTTGCCTTTCACGCAGTAGGATATGAATTATCTTAACTGGAAGGTGGAGAAGGGAAAAAAATCCTGGGCTACTAGGGAATGTTGGAAAGGAATTGACAGTGAAGATGATTTTCTTTAATATGTCTCTGGCAGAAAAATCTGTGTGAACCCATCCCTTCAAACTACATCAGTGCTACAGAGCTGTTTCACAAAGACCCCATTGCAAATGCCCAGCTCTTCCAAGTAAGTAGCAGCTTTTCCAAGTAAGTAGCAGTATCAGCATGATGTAGATTCAGGTTTTTCTGTAGCTCAAACTGTGCTTCTTATCTTCTTGTGTTCCTGAGTATGGTCATTACATAAACTTATATAATCTCGTGTGTGAAACCTGGGTTCTGGGCCTCAGTCCCTTCCTCACTTTAGGATACAATGTTCTTGCCTATCATTGCCCAAGACAATCGCTGATGTGTATAGCTTCACAAAAATCACTTTTCCTCTTGCAGTCAGCTCCGTATCCAAACTGAAATTCCCTTTCTGCTTTTCCCAGTTACAGTCTGCCTTTCTTTGAATCTCTCAGTCTTCAGATTCAGCACTTGTCTTCTTTTTTATTTCTTTGTTAGTGACCTGTTCTCTTCAGCTTTTAGAGTAGAATCCAATTTCAGAACTTGAACCTTCTATGCAAGCTGTCAAATCAAACCCTTCTCTTCCACAGAAATTTCAAAATCCAAATACCTTTCACTTCATTCTCTACAGCTCCCTTATGCAGCCACATCTCGTGGCACCTTGTTTACCTTCCTTTCCCACAGGACTGAGCCCCCATCCCATTCCCCATCTCACTGGAATGTTTTCACAGTGCCTTTTGCTCTCCCATCAGTGCTTCCACCTCCTGCAATCTAAAGCCAGTAGCAGTCAGGCATGTGTTTTACTGCAGGAAGTGCCCAGGGGACAGGCAGTTGAAGATATGGTGGGACGGACCCTTGATGCACGTTTCGGCAGCCAAACAAGCAAGTGGAGAAGCTGTTTACTGCGACGACATCCCTCACTATGAGAATGAGCTGTATCTAACCCTGGTGACCAGCACCAAAGCCCACGCTAAGATCCTGTAAGTGCTGATCCTGAGTTTCAGAAGTATTTCGGTGCCTGGTGGCTTAGAAAACACCGATCTGTCAAGCTGTGGGTGAGAGAACTCCAGTTCATTGAGCATTATTACACGGAGGCGAGCTGTACGTGTTACAGCTGCCTTCCAAGTCTGTGTCAGTGGAAAAATAAGGGAATTAACAACAAACTTTGGGCTTTGCAGAAGCACACACCCCTCCACCCTAGACACCTTTTTGCATTTCTCATCTCTTATACTCAAGCATGCAGAATTGTAAAGGAGCAGGGTAGAAGAGCACCACAGTGTCTGAGGAGATGTCATTTTAATCACTAAGCAGAGCATGCAGCTTGAAAATTCTCTTTCTTATCAGCCTAAAAAGTTGTAACATGCAGTTCTACCAGCACTTCTACTGGTGAGTCGGCTGTGTGCAGTCTGCTGGTTTTTGCCTTGCACAGCCTGCACTGGCTGTGATCAAGCCCTCTGCACAACAGCTGTGTGTAAGTTGGATTCTGTACATGTAGAGCTGTTAGTGCTTGGCTGTAGCAAGGTGGACAGGTCCATATTTGGAAGTGCAGGTATATCTGAAAACATCTTGTCCACCCAGGGCATGACTGATTCCTAATTTATAACAGTAGTGACTAACCAACTCCAAAAAGCCAATCCTGGCAGGCAGTACCGTCTAAATTCTCATAGGACTTTTAATGCTGTCATATTGCGGGACTGACTGCCTCCCACAAACCCCAATTTTGTTTACATGATGGTTGCTCTGCAGGCTCTCGTCTGCTCTTGACTGCTTTGATGTGGGGCACTCCCTGTTACGTTGCCTCGTGTCATCCTCAATAGCCTTGCGATGTGCTGCTCATTCCTTAGGCAATACTTCCTGCCTGTTTAGGCTTCCTGCCCAGAGGTTTCCCACAGTGGTCTAACATGGGATGGGCAGCGTGGTGGTCATGGATGCAGAGATGTAGTAGTTGACTCCCAGGTTATGAAAGAAATTGCTCTGTCATCATAGTTAAATTTTAGGTGTTGCAATGTGCTCATTGTTGAGTGCTGCAAACACTTAAGAGTTGTTAGTACTACCAGTGCAGATGGGGTGATAGAGAAAGCATCAGATCCATGCCTGTGAACACAGTATGCAGTGTTTTCCAGAGGATGCTCGACACGTTCTCTTACATTTGCATTGTGCACACATATTTCAAGCCTATATTATTCTGTAGAGGAAGTAGTAGAACATTTGATTAGAGGACAGAATTATCTCAACCTATGATTTTGGCAGTCAAAATATTGACTCTGAAAACTCCCATTTCACCGAGTCAGATTTTGACCAGCAATGTAAATCAGACATCAGCTGCCTCTGTATTTGTAACGAAGGGGAACTGTCAGGGGATTGTTTCTGAGGCATTACGGCAGAAGCACGGGAAAGTGAACTTGCCAAAGAAAAATAGCATTGTCTTCAGTTCCTGCTCTCTAAGGGTTCATGTGGGAAAGTTCATTCACACATTTATTGTCTTTTTTAAAAAAGGCTGTAGCTCACTGGGATGCATAAACAGCTAAATTCAGGCACAGTTTGTATCGGAGTTTCAGGAATATAAACAAGTTGCTGAAAGAATTGCAGCAATTTATAGAAGACAATAAATCATTCAGTTAGCAAAAACAAAGCCACAGCTTTTCTATTTGCAACTGTTCCCTTGTAAAGCAAGATAATTATATAGCCAATGTACAAAATATTGCAAAAGGAGCATGAAAGTCTTTTGTAATACGTATTATACTAAGCCCCTATATAACAATTAAATTATGTTGCTCTTTTATAGTTATTTTGTCACTGAGTTTTAAATCTGTATATGATTTAAGCAGAAAAGAATTTTGGTTAGATACCTCCATACTTTTGCATCCTTTTAAAAATCCCACAGCTTCCTTGTCATCAGTACTCAACAATTTTTCCCTGACTCACAGATACATTTTCCTCAAGTGGTGAATCCATGGTAGATGATACATGTTTGCACTAAAATTTCATGTTTATGAATAGACAGGGAGGAATCTTGCCTTCACAGAATCATGGCAGCTAAGAAGACGGTGGAAGACAGTGGAGGCATAGTAGTATCACTAACATCAATTTGTCTTTGGTAAAGGGTGTCAAGGGATCTTTAGTACATGTGGCCATTGGATCAAGTTCAGATTTGTTTTAGCTAAAAGATGTATGGTATGATATAGTCCAAAGAAGCAGACTGGTGATCAGACTCACAGTTAGAATTCACATTATCACATACACTCAAATTATTTTAATCTGGTGTGTTACCCTTTCTACCTTGGTCTCATGTAATATTCATGTGGCATAACCAAACTTCAGGGAATCAGCCTGAGTATGTATTGGAATCTTGTAAGTGCTGACACAAAGGAAAAAAGAGAAGTAACACTATCTCTCCTCCTTTCTTTAGTTCTGTAGATGCATCTGAAGCTCAGAGTGTTCCTGGGTTTGTGTATTTTGTCTCTGCCAAGGATGTTCCTGGCAGTAACATCACTGGCATCGCTAATGACGAGACTGTCTTTGCTGAAGATGTGGTATGTGGTTAAAAACAGCCTTTTCAATCATGCTGCTCAGGAGATAAGGTTTCTCATATTGTCCAGTGAAGTCCTGTACCTCATACAGAGATAAATTCTAACTGCATTGGGGTCAGTAGAAATCTTGGTGCCAAATTCAATAAGGCCTGAGTCCCTTTGCCCTGTGCCCCTCTCCTTTGTGTTATCTGCATGATCCTTCTCTAAGCTGCTGCCCACTGGAACAGGCTCCCTCATTCAGTTGCTCTCCAAATTTGTTCATGATTGTTTTCCCTGGACTGGTTTTAACTAGACTGTTCTGAACAAACAGACAAAAATCTACACAAAAGGAACAGATTAATGAGCCTCTCAGTTACTGCATATACCCACACCAAATGATGGTGCGTCCTCATCTTGCCTGTAGGTCACTTGTGTTGGTCATATCATCGGCGCAGTCCTTGCAGACACACAGGAACATTCCAGAAGAGCAGCTAAAGCTGTGAAGATTAAGTATGAAGAACTCAAACCTATTGTCACCATTCAGGTGAGCTGGCTCAGTTCTGCATCTGCAGTTGGCTTGGGACCCCCTGATGTCTAGTTCTGTTCTCACACTCGTGGTTATTTAACCCCACGTTTTGTTTGTCTTGGTGGGTGCAACACGATGTGGACAGAAAGAATAATTTGTGTATGTAAATATAAAGAAGACACATCTTCGGTATCCTACTGATTTAGAGAACATTAAGTTGTTCTGTGTAATTTAAAGCTGAAACAAATAAACCAAACTCGGGTAGATATATTGTGCTTAGCACAAATTTGTTTGAATTAACAAGGTTAATGTGATTTACGTTCTTACCCACAGCTGCTTGCTTTTAATATTCTCCAGCCCTGCTGGCTTCATTGATATCCATTCATTCTTCACTCCTTCATTAATAGCAGTCAATAACAGGGTGTGAAAATGTCTTTTCTAGTCCTGTCACTGCACTGCTTCTGTGAGATTTCTACGGATCACTTGTCTAGTTTCTAAGCTCATGAAATTAATTTTCAGTTCATTCCCCACTGCGAACATTTCCACTGACTTTATGGACACAGCCCTTAAATGACTCTTCTCAAAATTGAAGAAGTTCATGTCAACAACTTGTGATAATTTCATGCTTTTTTTTTAACTAGAAAATTCATTGACAAGATTTCCTTTTGAGAGAGTAAACCCAAAATATAATATCTATACATATCTGTATCTATTCATATCTAGAAATGGGAAAAATAAGTATGAAGCCATTTTTATTGTGGACCAATTAGAACCACTGGGATTATAATTAAGTTTTTTTATTAGTTAGTACTTCATACCTTGGGTTTTGTAATGTGAATTTTATTCATGCAAATACAAAGAGTCTGTGCATTGTCTTGTGCAGACATTGGTACTGCCATCTGAGGACAGAGATTTTGGGTTGTTTGTATGACTTGTGGATTCACAAACAATGTGTGAGAACTTTTCCTTTTTTGAGGCTTCCAGTTGTTTATTCAACCAGGGAAGATAAGAGTGGAGCCAAAAATGCCCTGATTTTTTTTGTTTTGTTTTGTTGTTTAATCATTCTGTGGGGTTTTTTCATTATGGAAAGCTTCAGTTTTGGCAAAAGAAAAATGCTTTTGTAAAACATCCCCAAGAAAGATTATTGTATATTATCTCAGAAGTGAACTATTTCTGCAGAAGTTCTCATCTTATCTGAGAGATTGTGTCATTCTGTCTCCTAGGAAGCTATTGAGAAACAATCTTTTCTGAAGTCTATAAAGAGGATTAATAAGGGAGATGTGAAGAAAGGATTTGAAGAATCTGATCACATTTTGGAAGGTGAGAATAAGCATTAATACTTCTTTTAAAATAGGATAGTTTGCGTCAAAAGAAGTCATCGCCCTCCTTTTTCTACACATGATATCGAAAAGAAGGCTTGCAGGACTAAATTAATTTTATATAAAGTTTCAATCTCACATACAAATAGCTCACACAAGATTTAATCCAGTTTCAAACAGACTTAGATGCTGCGAGCTGTACCCCTGTAAACACTCTCTTCCAATGTAAGGACACATTTTTCTTAAGCAAATACTCTATAAAGTGATTTTTTGTTTCTGAAATGTTTCCATACAGGAGCTTCTTCCTGTCCAGGCATAGTCTGGTCTAAATCTTACAGACAGCCGATTAATCTGGTATACAACTGTGTCTTAGGAAAATGGCACTTGCCTGTGGCTGTCAGTGTCATGAAGAACACGGCACTGCTCTGTAGCACTTTCTCGCCACTGATTGTTGGTCTGTCTTTGAGGACAGGCTTTTTTTGGTCTGCTGCTGGGTTTTGCTTAGTTGCAGTCTGCCAGGCACATTGTAGAGACAGGGGTAAACATAGAAATTATCAGGAGGTAAAGATTTAAAATCTCTATCAGTTAAGAGGGGAGAGTGGCAGAGCTGTGAACTGAAGTAGTCTCTTGGAGCCATGTCACTGCTTGTATGTGTTTGTATCACCAGTGAATAGCTCCTGAGAGGAAGAGTCTCAAACATCAGACTTTTGGAAAACTATGTGCTTTCTGATGGTGTTCTTACTGAGGGTGTTGTACACCTTTTATAGCTCTGAGAGGGAAGTTAAATCAGTTAAAGACACAAAGCCTGGTGTGAAGGGATTATTCTGGAAGATCACAGAGAAATATGCCCCCCTCAACCTTCCATTGGGAAAATGGGGAGTTATTTAAGTGAAACACCCAATTTTCAGGTCTGTCCTTTGCTGTATTTTGCATTACTAAGACTCCCCTCCTGCAGTCAGCTGAGCTTCAAAGGTGCTGGCACTTCCAAGGTGTCATAAGCTGTTGTTAACAGTTTCTTATAGTGTACTTTACTATAGAAAATAAAAACACCATGCCAGAAGAGCCAGAAATTGTTCTGAGCTAAAAGAATACTTTATTTGAAAGGCTATAATACTGAATGAATTCCATATCCCTCGAGAAGACAAGAGAAAGGCCCCTGCTACATACCAGAGTAGATGTTGTCTCAGACAAATGTGCATTTCTCACCTAGTGAAGGCAACTGTTTTGTTTCTTCTGAATTTTGAACAAAAAGAAGATAAAAACAGGATTGTGAGAACTGCTCTGAATATTAATTTTGATGCCAGTTGAATACACCAGGGCCACGACTGTGTTTTGAGTTTCTATTTTTGTTCCTCTATTTCAAAGTCTGTAACCTTGTATTTGATCTGCTCAGCTAGACTATACTTGATTTATTTTTATCCTTAATCTCAGTGCCGTTTTCAGGGCAGCCTTGAAATGCCACCCACTTGTGTTTTAGAATGAAGATTTCTAGAAAGTGTCTATGGTTGAGTGGCTTTTTTGTTTGCGTGTAGGTTGTTTTGTTGTGTTTGTTTGTTTGCTTTTTAATTTGTGGAGGTTTTTTTGTTTTGTTTTCCATTTTGCTTTTTAAATGTCAAACCAGAATTGTCAGTTTTAGAGCTACTGGTATCCAGTGCTGGGCAGTGCAACAGATTGTCATTTAGCATATGTCAAAAAGGCTGCAGACAGCACATGATGGGAGACTCCTTGTAACACTAGGGATGCCCTATCTTTGGGGCGTTTCTTTCAATTTTCTAGGAGAGATGTACCTTGGTGGCCAGGAGCATTTCTATCTGGAAACTCACTGTACTCTGGCTGTGCCAAAGGGAGAAGATGGTGAGATGGAACTCTTTGTGTCAACTCAAAACCCAACGAAGACACAGGTACTGTCTCATTAACCTGCTACCTGAAAGGCACTTGTTTCTCAGTTTCAGACTAGATAAATGGTTGGGTTTTAGTTGCTCCTATCTTGTTCTTCAATAAAAAAACACCACATAGGCTCAGAGTTTGGTATAGCCTCACATCATGCCAGTCTCTTCCTGACTGCTGCCTGCTGCAACACCGTGCCTTCCCACCTCAGGGATGAAATGCTGGGCTTATTGGTTCCAATTGCATCAAATCCAAGTACTGGACCATAGGACCTGGAATGAAACAGAATATTTACGCCATTGAAATGGTTTCAGAAAGGCAAAGTGTTGATATCTAGCTCTTAACACCAGCTCAGCTCCCTACATGTTCTGCTGTTCTGTTTTTCTTTAGGAGTTTACTGCTAATGCATTGGGAGTCCCTTCAAATCGCATTGTGGTTCGAGTGAAAAGAATGGGAGGAGGATTTGGAGGAAAAGAGACTAGGAGTACTATTTTGACAACTGTAGTGGCTGTTGCAGCCTTCAAGTAAGTTTGGGTGTGGGAGACAGGGCTTTTTTCTTTCAAACTGTCCCAGCCTGCTTCTTTCTGGAGCACCATTTATATTGAAGTGCCTTCAAGACTCTTCATGTCTTCTACAGCTTGTAGCAAGATTGATAATTCCCAATGGTGGTGTCTAATGGGCTCTTAGCTGGTAGGAGGGATTGAACCTACTTAGGGGGGATAAGCTCATGTGGGAATGTCAGCTTTTAATGGGAAAGGGGAAAACTCCCTTACTCTGCTATTCCTTTGGTGATCTCTGAAAACTCTTGTATCTCAAATTATCTACCTCTCCCCTTCACTTCATCCCAAACAATTTAAAAATCCAGCAATAGCCATGTTTATTGCTTTGTATAATAGTGGTATGAGAATCTCTTCCTTATTCAAAACTCTACTACACCACCCTTTCACCACTGTTTTCTCTGCTCTTCTGCAAACTCTCTCTTTGGATTTTTCCCTAGGAAAAGTGGCCGACCTTGTAAACCCCACTTTTCAAACCCCTAAAAGCTCAGGGAATGAACCTAGACTGTAACCATTCGTGAAGCATAGGTTAGAAATGCGCTTCTGGTTTCTGGAGTTTGGTCTGAGCTCATCTTTACCTGTGCAAGTTTCTGTGGTTGTGAGTGAACAGGGCCTCTGAGATGACATTTGTGCACTGCCTGTAGTGCTGCCCTTCCCAGTATGGCCCTTGGAGGTGACAATGAACCCTGCTGGCAGTGCTGGAGGGATCTTGTAACACAGCAGCAGTTTTGGCAAAATACCTTCGGAAGAGAATAGCCAAAATGAAGCTCTGTACTTCTGTTCTGAGCAAACCTCCTGCTTTCCCTAATTAATCAGTAATACATTTGCATTCTTTTCTTTCCTTTATCTCTGCCAGCCACTGTTTGATATCCTGGAGGTTACAAAATAACATCTATGACATTCCCTAGATGTTTTTACAACATCTAGGGAAGAGAGGCGTTGGGAAGGCAAAATTGTTAGCAACTCCCACTTTCCTTACTGTTTTCCTCCTCGGATAATAAATCAACAGACATAAAACAAGGTCACACTGAAGGCTAATTAGTACTTTACTTCACATTATTGTATCATTTCTATGTCATCATCTTTTTCAAAGCCAAAAGAGTGTATTGAGACACAGTCTGGAAAACAGTGATTGCTCAGTTATCAGCATCTGTCTCTGAGAAATTATCCTTCTTTTAAAAAACACACAAGAGTGTTTGCAAGAGTTTTCATGAGCAGATTCCAACTTCTGAGATCTTAATTTTAGGAGTTTTTATACTCAGTCTTGCCATTTTCTTAAGAGGAAGATCTATAAACCAAGCAGTTCACCCTTAACTCTCCACTGCCACTCTGGAAAGACAAAGAGGAGAGTCTTGTTCTCTAGGAACTGTACTGTGCCTTTCAGGCTTTGCCTAATAAATGTACCCTTTAACAGAACTGGCCGTGCAGTGAGGTGCATGCTGGATCGAGATGAGGACATGCTGATAAGTGGTGGGAGACACCCCTTCCTGGGGAGGTACAAGGTATGCACCCATATGAAAAGAATGAATGTTGTCTCAGTGCTGTCCCCTGAAACATCAGAGATTAGTAAGGTATTGTGAAAAAAGTAGCTGCTGTGGTTCTTTCACTGCTGATCTCCTCTGCTGCAAGTGGGTCAGGGCAGGTGTATTACAGCATTTTTCCTGTCAAAGTCCTGCAGAAGTTGTTTTGACCTGTGACTTTCACCCTTCTTGTGACCTTGGCATAAATAAGTCTCTCTTCCTTGCAAACAAGACTTTGCCCCTGTTGACAAAGTTACATTGCTCATAGATGCCCCCCCATTCCTTTACAGTGTCATGTAACGATTTGCTCTGTTAACTTCCTTCCCTCTTCAATTCCCACCCAACTGCTGCTGCTTTTCAAAGTGAAAACCTGTTAAGGAAGTTGTGGCTGTGATGAGAGGCCAGCCCTTAATTTAGAAGAGTACTCTGGATACGTGCATAGGCCCTTTGCTGGGGAACTTCCTCAGTTGCTGCCTGTGCTTGTCCTGTGCTCCATCAGGGACAGGCAGTCTTTTGCCTATATGAGGTCCATTCAGTTTTTGGAGGGAAGTACGACATGGAACATTTTGTAGAAAGCTGATTACTTAGGAGACTCTCTTGACAGGTTGGTTTCATGAAGAACGGGAAAGTCAAGAGTCTGGAGGTGTCATACTACAGCAATGGGGGCAACTCTGCAGACCTCTCTCATGGTGTAAGTAAAATTTTCAGATGGCTAACTAGGCAGAAGGCATTACTCTGTGCAGCCTTTTGCTTTGACTTCAGAGAGTTGTCTAGAGCACTGCTTGCACATGCTGCTCTCTGATATGACTCAAAACAGACTTTGATGGGGGTTTGGAGCTTCTACAATGGCTCTCTGAGCCAACTGACCTGCCTTAGCATGTGCCACATAATTCTCATTGATGCTGAATAACTTGGATTGAGCAAAAGAGTCAAGAATGTTTGCTTTGCATTACAGAGGGCTGGGATGTTGCACAATGCAAGATGATTGATAGTTCCCCAGCTTTGGGGAAAGATAATTCCTTGGAATAAGAAACATCCCAGCCAATGGGTTAATCAGGGAACAGTGCCTAAATCAACAAGCTTGGTAACAACTGGCTAAAGCTGACATTAGGTTCACAAGAACTAAGGACAAAAATGGGCCTGAGTTCTGAGTTTGTCTCCAAGAATTTCTGTGCTGATGAGTAAAAAATTCTCCTTTTCTGTTGTGTTGTATATGACCAAGTCAATAGCCTAGTGTCAGTCATGTTTATTCTAGCTCACTTTCTCTAGCCCACTGAGCCTTTGGAAATTTCTGCAAAAATGAATCCATTTCAATAGGACTGAACTACAAGAGCTGTCTAGCAGAGCCACATTCGATGTGGCTGTTGCTGTGCAGAGCAGAACGACAGTCTTTGCATAAGCTCGGGCCTTGGTTGAGAGTACATCTCTGTGAATTGTCTATTTGACTGTGTCTGAATTAGGGGACTGGAAAGTGCTCCATGTTGAAATAAGGCTGGAATGTGTATAAACTCCTCTCTGTGCTGCTGCTGGAAGGGAAATCTGGGAATACAAGCCAGAAAGAAGCTCTGCCCTTTCCCACTGTGGAAAAAATCTTGCTGTTTAGATGTAACTATTGAAAACCTTTATTTCAAATGGCTGCCCTTACTACCATAGCCCAGCTGATGAGTCAGTTGATATCAGCAAGACTTCTTTTCCAATAACAGATTACTCAGTATAATTAAAAGAAAATTCTGTTTCTTCCAGATGGGTAATGGCATTCAATAGCAGCCAAAGGCAAAAAAACGACTTTGAAGCTCAATCTGTCCCAGAGTCATAGGTGTCAACAGAGAACTGTGCTTATTGTCCTGTCCTTTAAGAGGGTACCACTTGACACTCTGTTGCACATGGGAGGCAGTATTGGCTGCACTTCAGTGTTTTTCCAGCTGTGTTGACTGCAGAATGGAGGGTGCAAGAGAGAGTGCTGGTTGTTGTAAATTAGCTTCAGAGCTTTCCAGTCTGGTTTTGGCAGCTAGTGAGCAGTCTGATTCATGTAAAATGTGTCACCTCCTTTCCTTTTTTTCCCCAGGTTATGGACAGAGCCCTGTTACATTTGGATAACTCCTACAACATCCCCAATGTTAGCAGTGTGGGCATTGTTTGCAAGACCAACTTACCTTCCAACACAGCCTTCCGTGGCTTTGGAGGGCCCCAAGGAATGATGATTGCTGAGTGCTGGATGAGCGACCTTGCTCGGAAGTGTAACCTGCCACCTGAGGAGGTACAGATCCATTGACACGTTTCAGGGTGGTGCTGCCTTTGAACAAGCTCTGAGAACTGGACACAGCCACATAATATTCTTAAGCACAAGAACTTTTGCTTCTTTTTTGCTAAGCTCTTAGCAGGATTTCAAATTATTTTATATGACAGACACATTATAGAATGGATTATCTCCTGCTTAGTTAAGTTCCTTGGTAGCCTCAATTGTGTAATATCTGCTTAAGGATAGATATTAAAAAAAAAGGTCCAAAAGCAGTAGGTACCTCAGTCTTACTAACAGTGGTCTTAAATCCCCATCTCTCTGAAATTTCCCAGCCTAAAATGTCTTAGTTTCCATTTTCTCATAAATAGATATATGCCTGTTAATTCTGTTGTTCTGTAGAAGAATCAGAGAAGTAAAAGTAGGAACCAACATGCCTTTGATCTCCTGCATTAAAGAGACCTTGTCTGAAGCGTAAAACTTGACATGTCCTTTGTATGTTCTTTGGGAAGGTGCGGAAGCTCAATCTCTATAACGAAGGAGACACAACTCATTTTAACCAGAAGCTGGAGGGATTTACTCTACGAAGATGCTGGGATGAATGTTTGTCAAGCTCTAGCTATCATGCCAGGAAGAAACTAATTGAAGAATTCAACAAGTAGGTGTTCTAGAGCTGTCTTGTTACTGCGTGCACCTGTTGCCTACTAATTTCTGAAGTTCTCTTAGCAGCTTGAGTGATGTGAAGTCAGACCTTATATTTGCTGAGTAACTTCTTACAGTTTCTCTTTTTGAAACTCCTTCATGCTTGCTCACTGTTGGAGGAAAGATCTATCAGTGAGCTGGTGGCATAAATAAGGCAGGAATCAGACCTGACACGACATGATTTTGTAAGGGAAATGTAGCGAAGGAGGGGGGCTCTGTTAAGTCCAGCTAGGATTTTCACAGGACTATTAAGGCAGTTTGTTTAGACTTTCCCCTGATCTATAGTTTTTTTAGTTGGCTTGTACAATACAACTGAATAGTTAATAGACTAGACAACTGGTTCTACAATGCACGAGGGAAGCATCTTCAGTTTAAATTTCTTCTTGTTGTTTCCCATAAAGAAAACCATTCTTTATTACAAATTCCTGATTCACTCAGTCCATATTGCATTCAGGTATATTCTATTTTGATGACTAAGCTGTTGGAGGGAAGTACAGTTGTGAGTTGTGATAAAAACCTCATGAGTATAGGAGTAATTTCCTTTCCTTTCAGCCAGAATCGCTGGAAGAAGAGAGGGATGTGCATCATTCCTACCAAATTTGGCATCAGTTTCACTGTCCCGTTTCTGAACCAGGTCTGTAAGTGTAATTCATCTTTTCACTAGAGATGATGGATTTATGCTGCCTCTCCCAGGCCATCCTCCATTTGTAATGAACTGGAGCTTCTTGGAAAAGTAGTAAATTAGTTAAGAAAGAGCACACATTTTTCAAGCCAAAATGTGCAACACAACAATTACCAGTTTATACTGTCCAAAAGACACCCCAATGTAGCTCTGTTTTCATGGTATCCTGTTAAATTCCCTGCCTTCCCTCTTCTTCAGTAGTTGAAGCACTCCTGTGTTTGACCTGATTTGATGGACTGTCAGTGGTGTTAGCAAGTTCAGGTGAAGGGTGCATCTGTGTTTCACAGGGACAGGTTTGGGTTATTTCATCTGCTTTCTGAGGTGAAAATATTGACTGAGGTTTGTTATGTCTGTCATTGGAGCTCCTGGAGAGCTGGTGAGACTAAACCAAAACTCACCTCAAGCATAGACTAGTGGCTTCATTTATACCAAAGAACAGCCTTAGTCCAGTTCCAAACAAATTCTCTCTGTAGTCCGCTAAGTACTTCACTAGTTAATTTATGATGATTAATATTTTCCTTTTATAGGCTGGAGCTCTGGTCCATGTGTATACAGATGGCTCTGTGTTAATTACACATGGAGGGACTGAGATGGGTCAAGGCCTTCACACCAAAATGATTCAGGTAATGAGTTTGGATTTAACCAAATGAGACATCTTTTCAGGAAAATTATGTTCTCCCTACAGCCTATTGCTGCAGGCATCTTGACACCTCCTCTGTGTGCATGAATAGGGTAACAAATCATAACTAATTCCTCTTCACTGTTTCAGCAGCAGTGCTAGATTTCCAAACTATTATTGCAATTGAGTATGAGAACTGAATTCTTCACCATCTTAACTTTTATTAGGTAGATAATGCAGGTTATGCTTACAGTCTAGCTTCTCTGGTAATTTCCTTTCACCCCATAAAAGTACAGTTTACATATATTTTATACAAAAGCTGGTTGTATTGCAAACATATTTATCTGCATATGCTAGTTAAAAAGGCCTAAGGGAGCAACACTGCTTTGGTAGGGAAATGAAAGGGAAATCTAATGGGCTCTTGATCCTCTGATTCTTATAATTGTTGAGAGAAGAACTTGGTCTCACAGAAGTGAATGTCTGCCATCGTGGCAAAAGTGTGCGTGCTCACACACATTCAATCTGTGAAATGCAAACAGAACAATGTTAACAATGGCCAGCTCTGAGTCACCAAACCAACTGAGCTTTCAGGAAAAATGGAATTTATGGTGGGAGAGAGGTTGCAGTGTGGGTCCTGGCAGTGTAAGCAATCAGTGGTAATGCTCGTGTATAAGAAGCGCTGCTTACCAAGTGTTTACCTCTGTTCTGCAGGTTGCCAGCAGGTCCCTGGGAATCCCTACCTCCAAAATTTTCATCAGTGAGACCAGCACAAACACTGTCCCAAACACCTCCCCGACAGCTGCATCTGTCAGTGCGGACATCAATGGAATGGCCGTCCATGTATGGAGGCTGAGTTATTCAAAGTTACAAACTACAGCTCCAGAGCATGAAAAGTTGATGTGTATTTATCTGTTATTTAAGGAAAACAACCATCCAAAGGCAATCCTGGTCTAAGGATGCCCCATACCTTCTTTACCTGCTATGATATTAGATTATGAATGACCATATGGTTTTTTAAGTTGTTCAAAACTGTCCTTCAGTCCTTTGGTAGTTCTAAAAACAGAGCGTTTGGGATTACTCAAAATTAACAGAACAGAGCATCCATTGAAATAGTCAGCTTCTTAGTAATTAATGCAGCCTTACCTATAACTACCTATATATATATATAGGTAGGTAGTTACAGATATATATATATACACCAATCTATGACAAATATATTTTGCTGCATGTATTAATAGCAGCTGGTTTGTGACCTCTGCTGCAGAACTAAAGACTTTTAAGTGTTGATATGCTCATAGCAAACATTCTGCTGTAGCAACGGCATGGTCATGACTGTCTGCCATGGTGGAGTTACCAATGCATGTATTTGCTTGGTATGTGACTTCTCCATTATGAAGAGGAATTTAGTACTGGTCATTCTCATTTTTAAAGAAAAGGGGAAGTGTAACCTCTAAAGCAAAATGATCAGGCTGTTTTTATTCTCAGCACAGCTTGTCTGAGTAGGTTGAATTTTGGCAAGAATTTTTTTGGTGTTACAGGATTCTCTTGTAAGATATGCTAAAATGTCCTGCTGTGACTTGGTACAGAGAAAGTTAATGTAAAAATGGGTGGACTTATAATATTTTGGGTCGTGGACAAGAAAGTTCTGGGATGTATTTGGTATTCTTTTCTGCCATCAGCACAGCCAATCTCCTTTAAAATCCCTTTCAATCAATATTGATTCCTCTAGAGCAAGACATCTGTTAGTGAACTTTGTTCCTTTCTATGATATGCCCAAGTTGTAAAGGCAATATTGGTTTAAATAGAAAGTTCTTTGAAACTCCTATAGGGCTCTTAATACTATAAGTAGGCTTTTCAAATATTGATATACTTCTTCTCTATTTGTTTCTAGAATGCCTGTCAGACTATTTTAAAAAGATTGGAGCCAATCAAACAGTCTAATCCCAAAGGATCCTGGGAAGACTGGGTAAGCTGTTTGTATTTGTCATGAGCCAAGTGGACATCGTCAGAGATTGTTTTAATTGGCAAACCATGTGTGCAGGTGTATCCTTCAGGCCTTCTGCAGCTTGCTAGCATAGACCTGAACAAAGACAGGTAGCCAGAAACCTGGCAGGAGTTTCCAAGTAACCAAAGCTTGCCAGAGGTCATCCCCAAAACATCAGCTATGACTTTAACACTGAGATTTCTCTAAATTCTGGGACTGGCCTATGATGGACTTCATCAAATAAAAGTTTTGAATGGTTATATATATATATATCTTTCTAGTCAGGCTATAGTCTTGGACAGAAGAAAACTTGATTTTTAATGAAGGGATTCTGTGTCAAAGATGACTCTTTGTTGAGCTGCCATTCACCCCCTGTAGTGCTCCTTGGATGCAATATCTCTGTACCCTCAGTGAGAAGAGATTGGTGGGCTGTAAGGCTCCTGGGCTGTTTTCAGATCCAAGCTCTGCTCTTCAACAGAGGAGTTTTGACTTTGGGATTTGGAAGTCAGGATAGAATTTCCCTTAGCCTCACTGAAGTCAAGGTGACCTGTCAATTTAACCTTTTGTCTCTGAGGCTAAAGGTTTAACCTGTAACTGAGAGCTGAACAAGCAAAAGCAAGTCTTATCCTCTATCAGTGGTCAAGTTATGCCCTTGGTAGCTGCTGACGGGGCTATTTGAGGAAGCAGCTACAATCATGATGTTTTCCTTGGCAGTGCTGGTGTTGAGTAGCATGACAGTTGTCTGTCACTGGACACCTTCTGCTTGAGGTCTCCTGGAAATATTTTTGGGCAGCTGTTTTGCAGGAACTGGTTGTACAATTACTGTTTTCAAACTCTTGTTCACTTTGCCAGATTATAGCTGCCTACGAGAGCTGTATTAGCCTGTCGGCCACAGGGTTTTACAGGTGAGTGAAAATTCACACTGCAGAGGCACAGCTCTTACCCAATTGCATGGACTGCATCCAGGGGAATTCTGGGAGGATTTACAGCCCCTCTACCCCTGTTGCTGCTCTAACTTAGGGTTGCATTCCCTTTCCTACCTAGAAGTGTTAAACTGAGGTTGACATTCTCCTGGTTGGGGAGAAATCAGAGCTTTTCCTGGGAGTCTGCTCTGTGTCTGCCTTGTGACTTAGTGTTGTGCTAGAACTGCCATACAGGATAAGAAGGGAGAAAGGGTTTTCCTTGAACATAGTTGGCTGGAGTGGTATCCTGATTTTTGTGGAATGAGCAGATACCAGTGTTTCCAATTTCGTTCTCCTACTTCAAACTCTTGTTGGTTCCTGTGTAGTTCTGAAATGAGGGACTTCTCTTAGTCAGCTTCACTGCTGGAAGAAAACAGAGATCCATCACCTTTAAGGCAGAGGGGTTGACAAAAAAAACTAAAGACAGTTTTGAAAAGAACATATTTAGGACTAAAATACACTATAAGCTCATTTCTGTTGCATCTCTGAAATGTATTTTTTCTCTTAATCAAGTGACTTGTCAATATTTTAATAAACCAGTTTTCAGATAAAGTATAAGTTTGCCATGAACTATGCTTAAAATGATTACTTAGTCTAATCCAGTTTCTGGTTCAGCTTGTTTATGCTCTGAAACTTAATGGCCTTTAAGAAATGCTTAACTGTACACTGAAAGCAAAGGTTTTGCTACAGCATTGGTGAGAATGGGTTTATAATAGTCATCAAAAGCCCCAAGAGTCATGGGAAAATAAAGATGGCTCAAATAGTTCGATAGTTTTGATCAGGTTTTGGAATACAAAGCAGCTTTAGCAGGTTTCTGTTTATAGTTGTTTACGCTTTTCATTTCTGCATGGGTTTGCTGGAAGGAGTGAAACAAAAGTGAATAAGGATTTTGATAAGTTTCGATGTGGTTGTATTTGTTTTGTTCATGGAATTAAATGCGGTTTTGTTTCTCTTTGTATCAAGAATTCCTGACGTTGGCTACAACTTTGAAAAGAATGAAGGGAAACCGTTCTCCTACTTCAGCTATGGCGTTGCTTGCTCTGAGGTTGAGATAGATTGCCTGACAGGTGACCACAAGGTGAGGGGGTCAGCAGTGAAATAGCTCTGTTTTGGTGACGGAAATGATCATGTGGAGTTAGAGCAAATACTGGGTGTCAACCTGCTCCTGGCTCTGTCATTGGTCTGGTGTGACCTTCAGTAAATTTCTTAACTCCTCTGTTCCACAGTGCAACAATCTGTAAAGTATAATAAAACAATAATTATCTACCCTGCGGGGATTTTAGAAGGCTTAATGAATGATTGCAAAAGTTATTGGACTTGCTTAAGTAAGAGATAGCAGCACAAATGAACAGAAATGTACTGGAATGAGTTAATCATTAAAAACAGCAATGAAGACTTTTTGAAAGAAAGAAAGAAAGAAAAAATCATCAAAATCTGACCTAGTTGGTTATGCTCAGGTGCAGACCAGTGATAGTAGCAGCTTGGAACTAATATAAATTGGGTCCATTGGGCCTCTGGGGAAAAGTGCAGTGAATCCTTTGATTTACTTTTGGGCTGAACTCAGATTAAAAGTCAGTATGAAGAGTTCAGCTGCGATAGATTTATGAACACTCTCCAAGTGTGGGATAGTGTTTGGATACATTACTCCTCCTCACACAAGACCACAGTGCACCAGTTTGAATGAACTGTCCTGATTTATCCTTTATTTCTGTTCTTCAGAACATTCGCACAGACATTGTTATGGATGTTGGTACCAGCCTGAACCCAGCCATAGATATAGGACAGGTAAGTGAAATAGTGCTGCTATTTCCATCATGTTAAAGCAGTCACACCACTCTCAAGCTTCTCTATTTATCATCCCTCTCCAGGTTGTGCCTTTGCAAACACAGCCTTTAAAATTTGGTATAGAATTATGTAGGGAAATACTCTGTCAGAGGTTTTGGGGTTTTTTTCCCTTGAATATTAATGCTATAGGATATTGTCTAGTTGCCACCACACTGATGTTTTTCAGCAGCTGCCTTGCCTTAGAAATGAATACTAATGTGGTTGAATAACCTCATCCCAGCTTATTCAATCATAGTTGAATCAGTTTTTACAATGTGGTATGTGAGACTAAATCCTACACCTGGTTTTTATACTCCTATCTGTCAATATGAAATCCCATTTAATTCAGCGAAAATTCTTCTGTGAATAAAGTTTTAGGGTGGCAGATTCTGTCCTCTGGCTACTGCTGTGTAGAGTTCTCGACAGGAAGTTGGACCAGTCACTTAGCTTGCAAATTCCTTGGTGAGGGACAAGCTTACTTCAATATTTTGTGGAGTAATAATCACACTATATCTCAGCAAATAAAGGTAATAAACACAGTGTTGTTTGATAGACCAAGAGATGAATCATTAGACATTTGCACAGGCTTATCTCCCATCTTATCTCCCTTGTTAACTCTGGGTGTTGATATGATGTAACTTCAGGGAAACTGCTGCAGGATTTGGGGTTTACAGGAAAACATGATTTGCAGAGTCTGCTATAACTAAAATGAAACTTCTTTGAAAGCAATGTATTTTTCTGAAAGAGACTTATTTTGGAAGTGGCCAAGAGGAAATGAGGCTTTCTGTCTTTGCAGTCTGTCAGTTTGAGTCTGGGAATAAAAAGCTGGGCTAAGTGGAGCCTGTCAAAGAGGTCTCAAATTCCTTTCTCCTTCCATGAGTTGCTGCAGAGGATCTGTGGGAAAGGTTGTTGTGTGAGAGCAGGAAAGCAATACACAGAGATGGGTTAATGAAGGCTTGTGCCAAATCTTTAGACTGGTCTGACTGTCAGATATCTCAGTGGGCACAGAGAACAGAGCTGCTTCATGCTGGGTTGTTCAAGCACATCCTCCTCTCAGAGCTGTTCCCCTTGACTTTTTAATTTTTTTTTTTCTCCTAAAATTTATATTAGAAAAAATATGCGAGAAAGTCTTTAGTACTTGAATGTATATGGGAGGGATTTTTCAGGTCCCTATTCTGGTGACCTGAGAATGTACAGCGCTTAGGAAAGTATTTATGCTGAAATAGAAAGCATAAAATAATTTGCCTTCAGATGTTTCATCTTTAGTCCTTTTAGTTTACTTGTTCTTTGAATTATCAGCCATTACAACTCAGTGTTAATCTACCTGGGAAGGGATCAATATTTTAGCATTGATTTTTTTTTATCTCCTTGCTTCATCAAAAAATTCCTGTCCTGCATTTACAGAAAATCTGTTTGTGTGTATTTGGAGATTGCTTCACCTGCCAGGGTAATGCAGCCACATCTGTGTGGGAATACAGGAATTGTGCAAAGGTGCCAAGCTGTACTTAGCAAAAGGAACAAGGGTTTAGAGATGAAAAGAGGGATACTAGTCAGAAGCGGAGGGTACAAAACTCTGGTGGGTATGTCATCACTGTTTGTTCTTGAACAGGGAACAACAGCAAGAAAAAATGTAACCTTGTTTGGATGTGTTTGTAGATAGAGGGAGCGTTTGTCCAAGGCCTTGGGCTCTTCACCATGGAGGAGCTGCGCTACTCTCCTGAAGGAAACCTGTACACTCGAGGGCCTGGGATGTACAAAATCCCAGCATTTGGGGACATCCCAACAGAGTTCTACGTGTCTCTTCTCCGTGACTGCCCAAATAGCAAAGCAGTTTACTCATCTAAGGTATGCCAGCAAGATCTGCAGGCCTCTTACTGCTCTATAATTTTGTGAAGCTGAGGTGTGATAATCTACATGTCTAAATAGTTCATCTTGTTATGCTGTCTTTATTCTGGGGTCGGGATGTTTTCCTGTTTCTTACCCATAGTTAGGAAGAACTATAATAACCTGCACACTGCTGCCCTGATTGTTAGGCAGAACTGAAGTGGCTTTGTGAGCCAGTTTTGCTGTATCAGAGGCTGCAAGCCTCCCCCTGCATGTCAGCTCCCTGGTTGCCTCTCCCTGGCACCAGAGCCATCACTCTGGACGTTTCCAGCAGTGTCGTTTCCCCAGATCTCATATAGCAAGGTCTTGTGTCTGAGTTTTTATGCTTTGCTTTCTTCACTGTTTCACGGTGCTCATGTCACCCTTCAAGGTCCATGATTAATCCGCATGTCCTTCAGCTGTTTGCACTGCAGTCAGTGAGGGCTGCACAGAGTAAGGCTGGATAAACAGCACCAAGTGCTTTACTTAACAGAGCCACCCAGAGAGGGACCACCCCACATCCTTATCTGTATATGCCTGGCCTGCCTCCTTTCAGTTTCCCATTTCCTCTTCATCCACAAAGACATCTCTTCAACCAGGAGAACTTTTTGGGTGATTGGTGCTGATGACAGAATTAAGAAAAAAAGGGTTGGCAGGGACCTCAGTACTAGATGATGTTTGTGTAATCCCTGAGGGAGGCATTTCTGCTGGCTTGCAAGGACCTCCAGTGGTGGACTATCATACTCTCTGCCCGAACAGTTCACCACTGCCTTATCTGAATTCCCTGTGCTGCAATTTTAGCACCACCCAAATTGTTGTGAGAATGGGTTAGTCCCTTTTTTCCTTCATAACAGCCTTGCTGTGTCAGAAACCTTGTCTTTTCCTACTGTTTCTTCTTTAAATGGACTGGGGATTGTTTTAGTCAGTCTTTCCTCACTGATCACACCTGACAGCCTGGAGGCTGTTTTACCTTCACGTTTCCTCACTGAACACATCTGGTAGACTGAGGTTCACATCTGGGAAGCAAGTCTCACTCTTGCTTATGGTCTTCTAGGCTGTGGGAGAACCACCCCTGTTCCTGTCTGCCTCGGTGTTTTATGCCATTAAAGATGCCATCTACGCAGCGAGGAAGGACTCTGGCCTGACTGAGCCATTCAGGCTGGACAGCCCTGCCACCCCGGAGAGGATCCGCAATGCTTGCGTGGACATCTTCACCAAAATGGTAACAGCCCCTGGTTCCACAGTCTGCTCCCTAGCCAGCCTACCCCACGTGGAGTGTGCGTGGTAGTCACAGTGGCCCAAGGCCGGGATTAGGGCAGGATGGAGCTCTGTATCCCTGCTTGAGCAGATGAGTTTTATTTCATAGTGGTTATCCTTCATTTAACATACCACCAACTGAGAGACAAATCCACAGAGCAGCATTGCTGGGCTCCCATTGCAGGAAGGGCTGCTGCACACTGTCATTGGAGTTGCAGTCCATCCCTCCATCCTCCAAGTGTTGTCTGTAGAACAAAGCACTGACTGCTTGTCCTGGTGCTGCTGAGTATCATCCCTCTCCGCTGACATGGTTAGGGCCGCTCTGTGATCCAGGGGGGTCTTTCAGGGAGGGAGGGAAAGTGTTACTGAAAATACTCCCTTCTCCTGAATGTCATGGCCACAGAAGTCTTCGATAGGGGCTGTGAGCTTGATCTGAAGGAGTTCACAAGTTAACCCTGTCGCTGTCTCTTCATGGGCTCCTCAGTCACAGTGTTGTCACAGGGCTCTGTAGGAGCTGACCATTAGACCTTCAGCTAGAGCCAGGCACAGCCTCTAACAGAAGTGCCATGAGACAGACATCTCTCTGTTTTGAAAGACTGGGATAGGAGCTAATATCTTCACCAGCACAAAGTCACCCACCTCAAAAAGAACATAGCAAATCCTGGCCAGGATCCTCATTTGTTACTAACTCAGTTATTTTCTTTGTCTTTACAGTGCCCTTCTGCTGAGCCAGGGACCTTTAAACCATGGTCTGTGCGTGTGTAAAGGGAAAGTTTGGGGAGAAAACTCTGCTGAAACTGAGCTTACACCAGAGGAACCACAAGGCAGTAGGACTATAATGGAGAAAAAAATATCTGTGTTCATGTGGCTCACCCAGTGATTCATGGAGCTTTCACATTTAATTGTCCAATCACTGTTTTCTCTAGGAGAAGGAATTGCTGCCAAATTATAACTGCAATGTAAATTCAAATGAAGAGTAAGTGGAAGGTGATGTTATCCAGGCGTAATTGAAAAATCTTACAGGTTTCATATAAAATTGTTGCAATGGTGCTTATTACCAGCCAATGTGAAATGGCAGGGTGGTTGTTTCTTTTTCTTCCTACTGTGGGGAAATATGGACCACCTAGTCATGCTATGCCAAGAAGGACTTAAATGTGCTGAGCCCAGACATACAGTCCTCTCACTGAGATGGGGGAAGGCCTAGGAGGCACTGAGGGCTGGACCCTGCTGTGTCCCCTCTGCACACAAAGCCAGATATATCCTAGAGGAAAATGAGGAGGACTTTTGATGTTAGCTAACAAAGATGGTCTTACCTGTGTAACAAAACCGTTTGATAGGAAAACACTAAAATGTGACCAATAACTGATTCATCCCAAGTTAAATGACTATTGCTTTGTCTGCACCAGGGCTTTAATGAAATCTTAGTTCAACTGCTACCTTGTCTTCTCTGATTAAAGATAAAAACTAGATACACCAAGAGGACTTCCATCAAGATGCTGTTTTGTTTGATGCGGTCTTTTCCCGTCCCACACCTCCACATCTTTCCCCATATTTTAAATAGGAAAGGACATCAGCAACCTTGGAGTAACAGAGAAAGTTGCTCATCATTGTTGGTAACATTGTTGGCAATTTATACCAGCCTAAGCAAGGGACACGAAGAAAATGGACACAGCTGGGGATTAGCTGACTCTGGGTGCCCTCTAGGGTCAATCCCTTGCTGTCATGCTATGGCCTTGCCTTCTTTTCAAGAGAACTCTTAGTTTTGCTGAATGTATGAGAATGGGTACATTTTGCTACAGGGACTGCTTGTCTGAAAAATGTGCTGACTATGTGATGACCTGGTGTCGTCTGGGTTGAATATATTTTTTGTGTTGGATTTAATGGTGGGCATCCCTCTGGCAGGTTTTGTCACTGTCAGATTTAACACTGTAGCATCGTGTTATCCCTAGATGATGTCAGCCATGTACTGTACCTGCTCATCATTTGCAAACTTTTATGTTTCTCTGGCCCACAGCTTTATGAAAATGTCCTTTTTCTATTTTTGCACTCCTAGGGCCATCAAAAAAGTACGGTGCAAGAGGATGTAACTCCATTGCCTTATTAAAAATTTTGCTCATGTGCAAACTACCTAAAATTGGCCTCTCTCTTAGGACTGGATGAAGTATGCTCAGTGTGAAATATTTTTTTTAAGCACTCCGGGGTATATTGCTTGGAAATGTGTAGATTTATTTCTCAGCTTAAAATACTATGAATCTACCATCTAGAAGAAGGGAATTTGTATATGTGAGCTGCAGAAAGTACATTGTGCCTGTTGGGATTGCTATGTAATTGTTTTATTAATTGAAATACAATATTGGTGTTTCCTAAGCTCTGAGGTACTGGGCAAGAACATGTTTTTGCTTTCTCCTGAAAGTTGGCAATATGAAAAAAACCTCTTAGAGAAGAAAATATGATAATTTGTTTTCAGTAACAGCTATTGGAGCCTGTGTATTCACATTCTTAGATGTCCACAAAGGGATACAAAATACAAAGTCTGTAAGGTAGATTGGTATCAGCACTGTTCCTTGCACATCCACCTCATGGGATGGCTGGACATGCTCATTCAGACCAGGCTGATGATAAATACGAAGGGAAGGTAATGTGTGTTAATGCAGAGCATGGGCAGACACAGGCAGAGTGTGATATCGAGGAGCTTCAAGTGTCACTTCAGGGGAAAGCTGCCAGTGTTCATGAGAGGCCTGCTGCCTTTGGGGGCCCTGGGGCATGTCAGGATGTCTCTAGCAGGATGAGTAAGTGCTCTCTGTCCCCTGTGGTTCTGGAAGCACTTTTTTCATCACTTCAAAAAGGGGTTGCGGTGTCTCACACAGTCGCAGTGACTGCCTGGTCAGGTAAAATTTTTTTAGATTAGGTATATCTCTTTTGCTGTTTGCTTTGTGAGTTAATTGCAATTGTATTTGCCAAGTTCTGCATACAGGCAGTGGTCAGAGCAGGCTGTTCAGTGCAGATCCTGGAGTGTAGAGTGGTTTTTCCTGCTGCGTCAGTGAGCCACTCTTTCCCAGGCACCAGTCCATACCCTCGAGGCCACCCCAGTTCAGGGCCCTTTTGTTACCCTTGCCCAGCAACTATCTGATGAAGGGAAAAACCCCTTTGTTTTGGGGTGCACTGGAGTTGAATGTAATTTATATCAAACACCTGGGGAGGGCAATGGTATAAAATCAGGGTTGCAAAGTAATTACAGAAACTGGTTTTGAGGGTGTAGGGAAAAGGGAAGCTTGGATGCTAATAGGAACTGTGGGTAAAACAGGGACTCTAAGGAACATGAAGCTGAGATTTTCATGTCACCTCTAAACGTCTTAACATTTCATACATTGCTTTTCCTCTGGAACTTAGGAAAGGACTGGGATGTGCTGTAGAGGGCTGGCAAGAAGAGAAGGTACTGCTATAGGATACCCAAATTGAGGTGTGCTCTGCAGTACAAAGCTGCTGGAGAGCAGCTCTCCTGCTGTGAGCGCACAGCCCTGTCCTCTGCCGGGTGCTGAGTCACATCTCTTCGCACACGTCTCGCTGCGTGGGATTTCAGCTCGTAGTCGCTGAAGGGAAAGCTACTTACGAAGAGAAAAATGTTCCTTTTCTAGTACTTTCCAGTGAAATACAGCATGGATGCAAGACTCTAATTACCTATAATTGGAAATTTGCTGCTTCTCTCTTTCCCAGAACTGTATCCTCAGAAGAGGGACTATGCCATCTTGCTAGACTGTAAAGTATTGCGCACAGTAGTGGCACTTAGGTTGTAATTGCTGTAGCTGGAGATTTTGTGGGAGGATGAAAGGAGGCCTGGTGATCTGATGTCTTAGAGATATTAATTGTGTGTCCCTCAGTGTGAGAGGGGGAGCAAGTTTTTTGATAACTGTTTTAGGTCAGTTCTAATCAACAGTTTTCACTATCATTCTTTAATGAGCATTGTCAAATTGGTGTCCTTGTTACATGAATGTATGAGGAATTCTCTGTGAATGTCACAACAATGCAAAATAAAGCTGCTAAGTATTCTGGAGACTAGTATGCTATGGTAAAAGTCTGCTATGTTTTGAAAGCTGGACAACTTCAGTTCATCCTTGGTGTTTGGCAAACATGGACCCATCCTAGAGGCTGTGAGTTAGATCAGCTCAGTGACCAAGGCTGGGAGAGGGTGGGTGGCTGCTCCAGGCTACTAAGTCAGATGAAGCAGATGAGCCAGCTGGAGAGCCCGGGCCTCCATCCAGCCACGCTGGCAGCCAAGTCCGAACGAAAGCAGAGTCAGTCCTTGTGCTTCTCTGCCAGCAGGAGCTTACAGTAGCCCCACTGTGTTTTCCACAGCAGCACAGTGATGCATCCTGATGCTTCCAGCCACCTCCACGGGGCCCATCAGCAGCTGAGACAAGGTGGAAGGTTTTTTTTTCTCCGTGGTACCTGGGCCAGACTGAACTATCCTTGTCTCAGTGTCGGCCTTGGCCCATTTGAGTCTGCCCTGTAACAGAGGCAGCCAAACTCAAAACTTGTGAATGGAGCAAGCATCATGTGCCATCCCCAAGGCCCTCTTGAGCCTAAACACATAGGAGATGTGAGACAGTAAAACATGAACAGTTCACACAGAACAGATAGGACCAAATGATGGGCCAGGCATGACCTTCTGTGAGCATGAAAAGATTGGGAACATCATCAGTGGTTCTCCAGGAGGGAGTACCACCCTGTGTCATATCTCACCTACTTAGGTAGAGTAGGGAGAGGGAGACTCCAAGTGTTGTGCTCCTTTGGAAGTGCTTCTTGTATCTGTGTGGGGAGATTTATCACAAAGAAGCCATTGCCAAATCTCTTGACCCAAAAGGGAGCTCAGGATACAGAATCTCAGTGCAGGGAGAGCATGTGTGATACTGCTGTGGTTTGCAGCAGGTCTGACCCACCCTAACCCAAGAGCTAGGTTTGCTGAGAGCTGCTGCACTGTTCAGTTCATGCAGTTTTCCAAGCCTAGTGCCACAAGTTTCCCTAGTGCCTGCTCTTGTCGTGTTAAATACAATTCAACCACGTGAAGAGCCTTGATATCCCTTCCCTGCCAGTGGGCTGTCTCAGCTCTCTGACGTACCTTTTGGAGCTGTGACATGGACAACTCTGCTGCAGGCAGCTGTGAAGCAAAGGCTTGTCAGTATCTTGAAGTGTTTGCTTTTGGACTAACGCTCTCTGAAGCAGTCCCTCTAGATGGGCTATTTCTACCAGGTCTCTGGAGTGCTGAGGCGGTCTGACAGATAACTGCTAGAAAATGGGAAAGCAGAAAGGTCCCAGCGGTAGAAGTGAGACAGTTTCTTCTTCTGTTGGGCAGACAGCTCACTGAACATCTGCTCTGACAGCCACCTGTAGGTCCACAGCACTTGGGTGTCGGTGAACCTGGGGAGGAGGCTGTCCACAGACAGCCCAGCCCGCCGTAGCAGGTGGCCCAGCTCCTGCCTGTGGAAGCCAAACATCACCACGTAGTCGTACTGGACGAGACAGGGCAGGCAGAGGCTGACGAGTGGTTTCCAAGCCACACTGGCGTTGCGTATTCCACTGCCTAAACCATCCTCAACAAAGCTGCTGAAGGATGGGTTGATGCCCATGCCTTGCAGGAATGTGGTGATCAGCCTGTGGAAAGGGTCCCTGACAAAGAGCACTTTGGTGTAAGACCCTAACATGGCCTCTATCTCCGTCTGGTTGAACTTGCTCAGCTGCGTCTCCTTAGTGTGGCGCCAGTGGTAGGGAAGTGGCACTGGGAGAGTCACATTTTTCTTTTCTAGCGTCTCCAAAAGCTGCTGCCATTCCTCTACTCCCACTGATGGCGCTTGGCAGTAGAGGAAGTCCAGCTCGGTGCTTACCCTCAGACTCGAAAGCAGGTGAGCTCTCTCCTGCTGGCTCCTCGGCAGTGTGGTGACTTTGCGGGATCGGCTGCAGAAAGCTCTCAGTCTCTTCTTCCTGAGCTGCTGAACGTGAAGGAAGGTGTCCAGTGTCAAAGTGAAGGCCTCCTCCGCCTTGGGGGCCAGGTCACCTGGGAAACATCAGGTGAAGATGGGGGTGAGGAAAGCCCTATAGGACCTCTGCCCTGAGTCAGTGACACCCCCCCCCCCGGCACAGGATGCTGTGGCACGATCTTTTCTAGTTATTCCACTATGGAAAAGATGTATAACAAGCAAAGAAGATGGGTAGGAGAGGGGAGACCAGCCCTGCCTGGCAAAGAGCTTGGCTCTGCTGGGAAATGGGTTTCTGTCTCCACAAATGTGTGAAATTATGGACACCCAGACCCCACTTTCCCCAATTGCCATGTCTGAGGACTAATCTTGACCATAACTTGCTGTCAAGGGTCCATTCTCCACTAAATCATAATTTTTCCTTCTATGTCCTTGCTTTCAAATGAGCATAACTGAGGTGAGTTTACCAGAAATATTCTGAAATATCTTGAAATATTCTGAAATATTCTGAGAGACTGAGGAGTAGTAAATTGGTTTGTAGCAACGAATACACAATGTCTTGCAAACTCTTTTGTGTCTGTTAATATGTTAACATCAGCTACCAAATATATGTGAAAGCAAGGGATGATTCTTAGTGGCTTGGGGTGATTTAGGGATTCAAATGACGTAACTTCTTGCATCACTTCCATATGTAAATTTTTCTCTTGTAGATAAAAAGGCAAAGGCAAATAAAAAGCAAAAGGCAAACAGAAGTGAGACAACAACAAAGCAAATATAAAAGGCAAAAGCAAATACAAAGACTTTATGAGAGCCAGTTTAATTTCTCAAATTTCGGCTTTGTTCTTTCCTTTTATCTTCCTATTTTTGATGTGAAGAGGTCATAGTGGGTTAGAATGCGGGAGATTAATGACTGCCTTGTTACTTTATTTTTTTTAGCAGCAGCACATCTGCCTCATCTGCTCAGTGCAGGCATTTGGCAGCCCTGGGGAGACAGTTAGTTTGATAGTTTCTCCCAGGTCCTTGGGAAGTTAAACATTTCCCACTGATCTGGGAAGACTGTTGTACAGGGAAGAGGAGCACAGTTAAAATTAGGCAAAGGACACCAGGAGCACAGGAAGAAACACAGCTGGTGTCTGCAGCTATCCTGGGTTGCTCTTTGACTTGTCCAGCCCTGGAATGACAATGCCTGCAAAATCTAGTAATGACTTCGCCCTGGAATGATGGGGACTGAAGGAGAGGGATGCATTTTTCAGTCATGAAATGCAATAGTCTCCAAAGTCCCTCCTCCTGCTCCTTCCTGCCTTCCCAAAAGCATTTTGCCCTTCCCAGCAAAGGTTTTGGCAGTTACCTCCAGCAGCCTGACACCTGTTTTCCCCACCACACCTGAGATCAATGACCCCACTAAGGGCATAAAGCTGCAGGGCTCCACAGTAAGTGCTTTCTCCACAAACACTGTGTAAATGGTGTTTTCTGTCCTGTAGGCGTTTGCCTGCCAAGAACCTCCAAAAGAAGCTCCAGGTTATTTCCCTCATGGCACAGAAATGCTGCCAGACATGCAGAACCCACACGTGTCCCAGACCTTACCTCCTTGGCCACCAGATAGGGTCTGAAGCAGCCTCCAGCTCAGGAAGGTAGCGATGGCCAGGGCAGCTGAGATGACAAGGCGGGGAAGGAAACGCATTTCTGGGGTGCTGTGGTAGCGCTGGGTGTTGAACACTGTGCTAGTGAGCAGGTGGGGACCCGAAGGAAGGGTGTTGGGGAACCTCCTGTGTTTGTTTAAACACACCCAGAGCTGGGTTAAAGTACTGTTTGGCAGCAGCTTGGCTTGGGGCAGGGAAATGGCCTGAGGCACAAAAGGTGCCTCCTGACCTATGTTTACAACATGAGCTTTTGAGCAAAATCTGCCTATTTATTCAATGTTTGTGCCACCCTCAGCACTTGGCTATGCCAGATGACGGCGATCCCTGTGAGAAACGAGCCCTGCATCCTGAGTCCTGTGCAGGGTCCTGCAGAGCCAGGTGGGGCAAGATGTCCCAGGTCCCCTGATTCACCTTGCTCTCTGCTGGCTTTGGCACTCAGCGAGGTACTACTCAGAGGAATGCTGCTGTGGGGAGCAGCGTGGCCTGGGACTGGGGCTGAACAAGCATTGGGTCATGGGTCTTGCCTTTGTGGTGCTGGGGGGACTTTTAAGGTAGAAACTGTGATGGGAAGTGATGTGACAGGGCACATCCAGTGATATGTGGCAGGTCCATGACTAACCAGGGGCTGGAAGTACTGAACTGCTGCCTGTGCCCTTTTTGCTGGGGGCTGCTTAAAATTTGTGACTGCTGCTTGTTTTGTGAGAGCAGCCGCAGACACCAGGCAGTGTGGAGGCCCCATTATACCAAAAAGGGGGGGTGATCCCCCAGGCAGGCAGACAGACATGCTGCCCTCCCCCTTCTCCAAGGAGCTGCAGCCTGAGCGGGGCGGGGCTGAGAACTGCGGAGACCAAGGCAAAGGGGACTGCAGCAGCCAGGGGAGTGTGACCTGCTCCCACTCAGCCCCACGCTTAACACAGCTACAAAGGCTTCAAAGCTGGGGAGTGGTTGTTTACAAATTGCCTTTTCATGGAGGGAGCTGCCACCTGCCTCCAGCAGCATCCCTCCGGCAGTCAGGCCGTGGGCTGGCAGGTGGCTGGGACGCGATCTGGCCGCCGGACCCTGCAGCTGCAGGGGACTGTAGGGACCAAAAGGCGCGGGATCACTGCCTCAAAGCTCGAGGAGAGCAAGCTGGCACACTGGGAACGCCGACCAGGGCAGGGTACCGAGCCGGGCAGTGCTCAGCGGGCATGGGCATAAGGGCTGTGTTGCACCGGGGGTCTGCCAGTGAAGCAGCCCCGTGCGATGGAAACCCACCTCCCAGAAGGAGTTGACAGAGCCGAGTCTTGTGCCACGGGTGGCTCTGCTCTCGTTTGGACAACCATGGCTTTCCCACCAGAGGGTGCTCTGTGCCCGAGGAACCCCTGCACACCTCTGATGGCGGAGATGGAGTTGGGCTCGCTGTCTCTCAATGCTTCCTCACTACGGTTTAGATAATGAACTTCATAGCTTCACACTTATGTCTCCAAAAGCTTCCTGCGTCTCTTTTGAGCCTTGGGAAAGCTGCTGGAACCCTGGAAAAGGCTGTGAAACGCTCTTCATGGTCGAACTGCTCCTTGTCCCTCATATGTTGTGTATCTTTAGTAAAGCCTTGTTATTGATTAGCACAATATTCCCATGAGCAAACTAGATCAATACATTTAGATGTAACTATTTAAAAAAAAAAAAAAAAAAAAAGAGAATTTCAGTTGTGTTGGAACACTCCTGGCAAAAGCCCGTTCAGCATCGCCAGTTGCGTGCCCATCCTGCATCAGTCGTGCCCCGATCATGTGCAGATCGCACGTGGATCATGTGCTGGTCAGGTGCCAGTCACACGCTGGTCATATGGCAGTCACGTGCCCGGCACATGCCAGGCACTCCCATGGCAATCCCACAGCTGGCACGTGGAGTGAGATGACTTTGATGCCTCAGCTGACAGTTGCAGATGTTTCAATGTTTTATAAACCAGATAACAGCTACTACTGAATGCACAGATGCAGGTGACATGTTTTTACAGTGAGGAGGATGTGTTGCCTCCAGGTCATGGGGTCCCTGTGTTGGGAGGCCAGGTCTTGTGGCCAGACCTTGCTGCATGTGTCCCTGCAACCTGTTCCTAACAAAATCCAGAACAAGCCTGGGACAGCCAGAGGTTGGGATGTGTGGGGGCAGGAGGGAATGGCCACACTTTGCTTCCCCTCCCAGCAGAAGACACAGATTTTTCTTTGAGCTGCACTGCTAATCTTGCTCCTCTCAGCTTGATGTGTCTTAGGACAGGAGGGTGCTTGAGAAAGGGTTAAATATTACCTGAAAATAAGGGGGGTTTGTGTTACTGTAGTGCTGACGAGCACAGACCAGGGAGGTTACATGATTATCGGGAAATGGCTGCAGAGCAGGGCTCTGTACCAGGCAGCACAACCTGCTCTTTCCCCAGCTTGGGTTAGCAGGTGTGGAGAGCACAGAACCATTTTAGGTTGGAAAAGACCTCAAAGATCATCAAGTCCAAGCGTTACTGAGTCCAGTTGAGCAGCGCTGTGCACCTTCCCTGCTCTGGGTGACCAAACTGGTTCTCAGCAGCTCCCAAAGCTGCTCTTGGCAGCAGTGCCTGTGGCCTGGCCACAGACCTGAGCAGCAGAACCCTGCGGGGGCTGCAGCAGAGGCCCGTCCAGCTGCCAGCAGACCCAGCTCCAGTGCAAGGAGGCCCTTTTTCTCAGTGGTCTGCAGTGAGGTTAACAAGTGAAAGGGCGGAAGGAGCTCTGCAAGTTCTCTTGGTTAAGCAGGTGGCAGCATCACGCGCCTTCCTGCACTGAAATACAACATTTCAGCAGGGACTGTCCCAGCTGCAGCCATGGTGAGCTGAAGTGCAGCTGCAATGGGTAGGGAGAAATTCAGTTTATTTTTATGTTACAGTCATAAGGTGAAAGCAAAGAGACATTGTCTACCCGAGGGGTAGAAAAAATGCAAAGAAGCATCTCTTGGCAAGTTACACCAGTCTGGGTCTCTTCAGAGGAGGACATGGTGCCTGCCATGCTTTCGTGACCTGCAAACAGGAGGAAACTGCCCCTGAGCTGCCAGGGGTTGGTTCTGGGGAGCAGCTGCTCTGCCACAGCTGCTTCAGCTGATGGGCTGTGATGGGGCTTGTGTCCCAAACACAGATGTCCCTTTGTTATCACAGCATAACTGGTTAAACACATTAACTGGAGGTTGAATTCCCTCTTGGTGGCAGGCAGTGCCAGGCATCAGTGATGCCCTCTGGGGCTTCCAAACACCTCTCAGAGGCCCTGTGTTAATCCCATGTGATAGTCTTCATCTTCTTCCCAATTGACAGCAGTACTGATGGGCCAGGGAGTGCAAGGGCCTTGAGCAGCTGGCATTGCCCTGTGGATGAGGAGACACCTCCCAGATATGCCTGAGACTGCTGCAGAGGTATGAGGAAAGAGAGTAGAAGGGAAGCTCTCCTCTCTCTAACTTGTATCTGCCATTTAAAATGCAGTGATTCCTTTTTTTTTTTTCTTCTCAAATGTCTGTAGACAATTATTTAAACTCACTACTGGGCTTTCCCTTGCCTTCCATTGACCACTTGGACGCAGTCAACAAGGCTGAGACTGCAGTTCTTGAACTGAAAGGCTTCCTGCTCTGTGCTATAGGGAGCCAGCAGCCTTTTTGGCCACAGAGGCTGAGCCGGGTGTGGAAATGAATTCACATCATAATGTTTAATGAAATTATACAAAGGAATTAATTAAGGAATCAATTTGAAGTTTCCTTATTTAGAAAAACCCTCAGTACCATCAATGTGAGAAAAAGCTATTCTCTTTTTCTTTACACCAGCAGTAGGATTGCCTCAATAAGGATTTCCAGATTTTTCCTCATCAATAGCTCAAACAGCATTGCCTTGGGATCCCTTTTTATCCTCACAGGACACTAACCCTTTGGAGATATTCTTATATGTTAATAAACATCCTCCTCTTCAGCTTTCTCACATTCCTCCCGCTTCCAAATTTTGCAAAGTATTGTCTTGTGTGACCATGACCTGCGGGTACTGGTGTGATGGTTCCCCCCCTCCCCTTGATCCTTGCTCCTCCTCATGCCTGCCTGTGCTTGTGGGAATGTGAACTTTGCTAAGTGATGGCAAACACTGCCTCATTTGGCGAGGGATGTTTTTACACTGCGAATAAAGGAAGAGCAGAGAGGAAGCCTTCTTATCCCTCTTCTTGTTTGGAAACTCGCAATTGACGTCTATGTTTTGAATGCAAATATGGGCCCATGTCTCAGCAGAGACACAGAAGCACTTGCAAGAGGAATTAGCTGCCCCACTCCCAGAGCATCACTTAACATGGGAAGTCTCTTGTCTTTGGGAAGGATGGTCCTCTGAGGCCTGCCGGGCTGCAGGCTGGGGATGCACTGCATTGAGTGGAGTGGCATTCCTTGAAATCAAACCTAAGAGTTGAGGATGGGAGTGCACATTTGTGGATAAAAATGGGGATGGTGCAAGTGGCCTCTTCTCCATCACATCTCCTGATTCCCTGAGCTATTCTCTGTGTGCTTGTTGAAAACCTTGGCTGCCCAGCTTGCTTTGACACCGGGGCAACACCCCCATTGCCCATCCACCCTTAGTCTCAGGGGCTGCTTGGGACAAGGTATAGCACTTTAGTGCATGAACTGGAGCATGTTTGTAAACATTAGCTCCTTCATCAGTCAGATAATTTCAGAGATTTGGCCAATAGTGCCCATTCTCAGCTGCTTTCTGGTGGGGAAGATTTAGGACTTTCTTTTATCTGGCTTCTGCCAGATGTGGGCAGCTGTGGGTGAGCTAATCTGCCCAGCGCCATGAGCACTCCATCTCTTCCAGTGATTACATTCAGAGCCTCCAGTGTTAGCAACGGGTTAGGAAGGTGGACATTTGTCCTTCTGCACCAGAAAGCACCAGACTGGCTTTGGGCAGGCAGGGAGAAGCCAGAGGCTGCAAAGACCGACCCATGCATCAGTATTCCAGTACTGGCCAGCCCTGGACCAGAAATAGTTATGCAATGGGGAACGGAAAGAAAAGCAAGTTCACATCGCACCCAAGGAGTGAAGCAGGTAGGACAATGTTTGGAGTGGTTGTACAACTCTGGCACTTCCTGTTTTCCTGTGGGCAGGAGCTGTGATTGTCACTTCCTATTCAGCTCCTCATCCTGGGAGGAAGACAGTATCGGGCTGTCCGGGGGCAGCAGGATGTTTATGTGGCAGGCTGAGTCAAGGTGCTGCTTTTAATACACCCCAGAGCAGAGTCATTGGGGGAAATGTACATTTTAGATAGCTTTTTTTATTTTTTATTTCTTTTTAAAAGGCTCATGAAGATCCAAAGTGCTTTGCAACGGCCATGGAGCTGTGTGGCTTATCGCCAGCGCTGAGTGTCTTTGTTTTCCAAGGGTATTACACAAGGATTTTACAAGGTGCCATGAACTACTGGTAATTTAGGGCGGATTTGTCTAATTAATGATGCTGCATTGAGAGGTTTTTCTTAATTACTACACAAGCTGTTAAATTTCGCATTGTCTGAGCCAGGCCTGCATCAACTTGAACACCTAATGGTGGTGGAGAGGGGACAAGGCAGCCATGCAACCTCAGCCACGTGCCTGCCTGGAGGACCAGGGAGGGGGGACCAGAGGATTCAGTGAGCCTCAACACCTTAAAACTAAGGGGATTACAGCTATTATCTCTCTGCAGTAGTAATGGGAATCCCACAGAAAAGAATTAACATGTGTTTGGATCTATGATTGCAGGGGAAGGATGTTCATGGGACTAGTGGCCATCACCCCCATCCCATTGCCTACCATGGGACCAGTAGCCATCCACCCCATTGCCTCTATCCTATCACCTCCCATGGGACCAGCAGCCACCCCATTCCAGTAGCTCCTCATGGAGCTTTGTGGTGCAGCCTGAACGGCACAAGGCCTTTTACCACTGAGCATTTCTCTAACGGGATTTCAGTCTTGCTTTGTGTCCCAAGCACTTCCCAGCTCCTCCTGGCCTTCCTCTCTTTCCTCTGACTGTTAAATGCAGTAGTGCCCCATGGGAGAAAACCAGAGTGCTCACAGACAAACCAGACAGTGGATGTGTGAGAGTCTGGAAAATCTAGTTCTTTACCTCTTCTTTCTCGTTCATTTTTAATTTGAATTTCATTTCATGCAGACACCTCTCCTCTCTGGACTGCTCTTTTCTTTGGGATCTGAGTAAGAAAGGGATCCTGAAAGAGCCCTCAGGAGCCACTTCTCCACCCCACTGACATGAGGACAAAGTCTCTGCTTGTTCCCCAACTTCACAGAGACAGGAGGGTTTTTTCTTGGGTGGCCACAGAGACATTGATGAGGATGGCACAGAGAAGATTTGTGTCTGAAACATCTCAGAATCTCCTGAAAAAAGAGGTGGTGGTGGTGAAAACCATTAGGATGATGGGAAGAAAACCTTGGATGTAAAACATCACTCACTGGAGCCAGACTTTGATCTCCCTGCTGCAGTCCCTGATGGGAAGGGGAGGTATGAGCTGGAAGGACATGGGCAAAGCATGGGATCTTATGGGATTTGGGCTTATGTCTCCCATGGGTCCTCTTTTTCTGAGCCTCAGCTCTCTCACTGTGAAATGGGGACTGCTTCTTCAGGCTTCACAGCCTGTGCCTGCCCTGTTTTTTGGGGGAGAAACACTTTTACTTTCTTTACAGCAGCTTTTCCCCCTTTTTGCATATTTTTTGTGCAACTGCCTGGTCAGGTGTGGAAAGTTCTCACATGTGTCTGTTGCTGGACATGGGGGGATGGATTCTCAAGCACCTTTTGACCCAGGGCCTGGTTTTTGCTGACGCTCCCAAGAGCTGAGCTTGTTTGAGGGTGCACCCCAGACACCGGTCCTTTGTTCCTGGCCTCTCCCAAGGGAGTGCTGCCCTGTGATGCTGCAGGCTATCACGTTTTCTTGGTTGCTGGTTGTTTCCATTATTCATGCAGCAACCCTTTAAATATTCAGAGATCTCTGACTGGTTTTTGAGCGACTTGTAGAGGAGATGGCAGCAAGGCTCTCTTGGGCTCCCTCCACACCTGGCTTTGTAGGATACTATTTCTGATGAGTGATGTTTTTGGGAACTCTGGAGTCTCTGGCCCTGACTGTTTTACTGTACCAGAAGTGGCAGGGGGAAAAGAGTTTAAGGTCTGTTTGTTTTACTTTTTTGTCCAGACAATAAGACGGCAAATACTCCCAGGTTGTTTATATTTGGATAAGGCTACTCTGTGTCCTGTGAAAGGAAAATGACACATCTACAACTTCTCCTGGGGAGAGATGGTGTAGGACAAATGGACTGGACTGCAGGCAGGCATGGCTGCCAGAAGCCTCTTGTGTGATGCATGGGATGGCCTGGGCACTGTGGTCCAGATGGGGAGGGCATGGCAGGGACACAAATGCCTGTTCTTTTCTCCATTGGTGGCATTAGGTTGGGGCCAGATGCACAGGAAGGGCAGAGCTTGGTCCCCAGTGACAGCTCCATGCTGCTGCCGGCTCCTGCGGGATGTGGGGCTGTGGACACTGGGACTTCCCATCCAACAAGTTGTTTTTGGAGTCTATGGGATGTGAATCACAAACCAAAATTCTGCTTTCCTGTGTTTTTCCCAGAAGGGCAGCCCCTCACAGCATGGTGCTGCATGGGGGAAAGACAGGAGGCACCAGGGTTTGGCTGCAGAGCCTTGGGCTGGCTCTGCTCAGCTCCCACCTTCCCCGACCTGGGCACCAAGTGCCTGACCCCAGGGGGGGCACAAATCTTGTCACATCTGTCCATCCCAATCTATTACCAGCTCTGAGCCTCTCCCTTTCCCGCAGCTCACAGGATTTAGCGGCTGCAAACAGGACTGGCAGTAACACCTGGGCTGGGCCAGTGAGGGACAATGTCCAACCCTGTCCAGCTGACTGATGGAGCCCCTTGTCTCAACATGAGCTTTGTCTGAGCAAAAGTGAGTGCAGGATTCATTTGGGGTACACCACATACAGCGTCCCCCTCGGTGACACGTTCCTGGACCAGGTCTCATGGGTGTGGGAGCCTCTTGCCACCATCCAGCTGCGCAGAGCCGAGGGATTCTCTGCCTTCATCTCCTCCTGCTGACCCACTCCTGAAAACCAAATGTATACCTGAAATGTTTTCACAGAGCTGGGCATCCCATCATGATAGGCACCACATAAAAGTTACAAAAACAATCCCCACATGGCTTTTTTTTTTTTTTAATTTATTTTTTTATTCACTCATTTGTGGAGAGCATTACCTGCTTGCCTCACAGGGAAAGGTCCAGCAGAGGGAAGAACATGTGACCTCAAGGCCCTGTGGCCCTTCAACAGGTCAGAGAAGAGGAATTTACAGAGCCTCAGCAGCTCCTGAGGTGGCTCTTCTGGTTTCTCTCTGGGGGCAGGTACTGTGAGAAAGTGCCAGGAGCTCGTGGCTCCACTGCAGTCTGTAAATCCAGCTGTGTCCAACATCCTCCTTCTTGATCTCAACATTGGCCAGAATTTTTTTTAAATTTCCTCAGGGTTATTTTTATCTAAAAGTGAAGAAAAGAGAAACTTCTCTTCCTATTGTTTTTTCCCCAGAGTTCTTGGAAGAAGTAAGAGGGGAAATGGCTTTCCTCCTTCATTCAAAGTTGGCAAATGCAGCCAAAAATTGCATCCTCCCCCATTATTTTACTTTTATTAGTAAATCTCATCTAACTATCTGTAAATTGGGCATTTCTGTGGCTATTTTCATTCTTTGAAGAAAGCCAGTCCCCTGCCTTTCTCTCTGAGGAGCCTACATGGCAGATAGAGTTCAAGGGAACTGCTCTCCGTGAGCTCAGGGCTTTGATGGACCCATCTGGAGGTACACAAGAAGCTGGGAGTGTAACAGCCCTGCACTTCTGTCACTTCTGTTTATCCATATCTTCATCTGTACATCTTGGTTGACAAGAAGAGTTGCCTCATTGTGAAATCTCCCATCACCTCCCTGCCTACCACTGTTGCAGTTTGGAGGGGTCCTGGCCACCTCTGCAGCTCCCTGGAGGACACTGGTTTTGGCAACCAGCCCATAACCTCCTCCTTGGTGCTGCCATCTCCATTTTTGGGTTCAACAATTGCAGCACAGCAACATAAAGTATAAAACTACCATTTATTTAAATATGATCTTTTTTTCTCAAACAATTGTGACCACACTGTTCAGCGGAGTTGTGTTTGTCTCCCTGCAGGTGCTGAGGTGTATTTGATATAAATATTTTCAAGGGACATCTCTGCTTGGAGACAGGGGAAGCAGCTTCTTGTGATCTGCAGCACCACATTTCTGCAGAACAAGTACCTGATGTTGTGAAAGAAAAGGCCTGGAAACACTGAAAAATCACTTCAGGAGAAAAATTTTGCCAAGGAGCAAATGACCATCATTTCACACACGGACACAATTAAAGAAGCAGCAGACTGGGAGTCGAGGCAGTTTTGGTCTGAAATAGCCCCAAGGATTTTAGCTTTGCTTCTTCGTGCAGGGCATAAAATGCGGCAGCTGTTAAAAGTCACGCTCTGGTGCTTCACCTGCCCCGTGTGCTGAATTCAAAAGCAGGCAATGAAACTCTGAACTAACAGGCCAGGAAAGGCATGAAATGGAGGACCAGAGACCTCTGTGCCTCAAGGAAAGGTCCAGGAGGGATGGATAACTTTTTCACCCCGGTAGCCTCCTGACTCTATGAGCCTTCATCTTCCCCTACACCTCTGAATTTGTTTCAACTGAAAACTGAAATTGAATCATTTTCCTCTGAATGTGGTGTGTGGGAACAAATTGCATTTTGTGAGCTCTTTGGAAATGGATTTCAGATGCACCATTGATAACTCTTACATAAGACCTTGCGACAGGTTTTGCCTCTGAGAACATGCGACCCCAACTGGTTGTTGCACCCTGGCTATGAATCCTCAGCTGATTCTCCAGGTGAAGATGAAGATGGAGACACAGAAGATGTGTTATGGAGAGGTGGTTCACTGGGGAAAAACACCCTCAAGCATTGAGGCATCCATTGCTTGCTTCAGCCTCTGAGGGAAGTCAGGACAGCAGGGAAGGGTTGAGAAGGTGCTGTAGAATCCATGCTGTGTAAATGTGACACTTAGGGACATGATTTAGTGGTGGGCTTGGGAGTGTTAGATTAATTGTTGAACTTGATGATCTTAGAGGTCTTTTTCAACACGATGATTCTATGATACTAAACCAACATCAGCTCCTGAGTGCTGAGATCAGTGTGGGAGTGCTGCCCCAGCCCATGCAGTTTAACTGGAGCAGAGCACTGAAATGCCCCTGAGACCTGGCTCTTGGGTCCTTCTGAGGCTTTTTCAGAGTCTTGACTGGTGGTTTGTTGTTGCTCCAGCACATTCCCACTCCGTTACTGCTTCTCTGTCAGCCCCTTTGCAGATTGACCATGCTGGTATCCCCGGAGACCTGCCAGTGCCAGCTGCCTCTATAAATACTCCTGGTATAAATTCAGAGAGCTTGGTCCCTGACAGGCACAGTCTTGCCTCAAATCACAGCATTGAGGGTGCTGGGCTGCAGACTCACAGGCTAGAGCACTGCCACAAGAGAATCAGCTGTTAATGCCTTGTTAGAAGGCTTACATTTCCTTTTTGGATTGATTAATAAAAATGATGCAGTGGTGGCTCTCTGGTACTGCAACATTTCCATTCCCTTGGTCTTATATAAGTCAAATATTTTAACTTTTGTGCCAGGACAAACTTTTTTCAGGAAGAAACCAAGGCCTGTGGCAATGAGCCTGGGAGCTGGGATGAGATGTCTGTGTGTTGGGTCGGACCTGCGGGTTGTTCTTCCTCCATTCAAGAGAGGAGTCAGCATGAAGCTTCCCACAGTTACAGGACATGTTTTTCCATTTCGAAGGCTTGAGTTTCCTCAGTGGCAGCAGGCTGAAGACAGCTCTTGCCCCCCTTGCTCTCCCCACCCTGGGCAATAGCAGCAGTGGTATTTCTCAGGCTGACCCTAAGGAGACATTTCTTTGCACTGTCCTTGCCCATATTTACTTCCTGACTCCTCACATGATGAGGTCAAGTCCCTGGGAATAGCCCTGTTGGATCCGAACCTGTGTGAGGAGGAAGGAAGCCTCTCCATCGCCTAACTCTCTGACAGTTCCCTGCAATGTTAAAGGGTGTCTCAGGGATGGGCTGCAGCCAGAGATGCTTTCAGTCCTGAGAGCCACATTTTTGACATCCACAACCCCAGTGAGAGAACTGACATTTATTCTTAAAAGGAAAAAATATGCACTTTTCCTCTTTTCAAGGAAAACTCTCACTCCCTTTTGCTTGCTTGCCAGGAGGAATGGTTTGCTGGGAGTTGAGGAAAGCTTCTGTTTGGCACCCATCAAATGCATGAATTCCTTTTCATGTTCCTCTTGGCACATCTCCTTTCAGCACTTGGGGACTTTTTCCTTGGTCACAGGGAAAGGCAGGCAAGAAGAAGGTAGGAGCTGGTGGCCAGCAGTGTCCTTGCCAACATTTTTCTTTTCATAAATGATGCTAGTGACCCTGGGGTCTCTGGAATAACATTTTGGTGTATGAGTACCCACTCAGGGCAGACATAGCTAAAAAGAGTGATGCCTTTGCATTACAGGTGGCTGAAAATCATTGGCATTCAAGATCAAACCAGTCTGTTCTGAAACTGTGACACTTCTGTGTCCTGAAGAGCACAGGCAGAGGTGGGGAGCAGCCCCTCAATGCAGGCCATAGGCACTGCTCCTCCCTGCAGTTCCAGGAACATTGTTGGGGAGGGTGGGTACACATGTGCAGGGGAGTGTGGAAGTTGTGTCATAGGAGAGTGGGAAGGGTGGGAGGAATGAGTGTTCTGCACTTATATTTATCTCTCCTGATGACCAGGCTCCAAAGGCAGGATATGCCGCCCTGGAGCCCAGCAAACTGACAAAGATCTACCTGGGAAGGATGCAAACCCAAACCCCCATACCAAAAATATCCAGGTAAATAGAGATTTTCCAAAACAGAGTTCCGGAAATGCTAAATTTGGTGGTGATTCATTGAAGGAGGGGGGCACAGGCACTTTATTTTTTCTCCCTTAAGACGAGCAGGAACAATGTAAATCCCAAACGCTGTCCATCCTACCCCCTCAGCTGGGCTGCTGTGCTTTGAAGTGCCCATCAATAACCTCGTAGGCACCGGCTTCCCAAGAAGGCAGACCTGCTGCAAAAACAGGAATCCCTTATCGGGCAGCAGGAAATTCTATTTTTACGTGAAGTTCAGATTAAAAATAAAAGGGAAATATATGCACTGCGGGTGTAGGCTAAAATTAAACCTCGAGCTTCTCTCCTGATGACTGGCTCCTACTGTTCACTGGACTGAGAAACTTAGGGTGAACGCCAAGAAGGAGCCTGCTGTCACCAGCTGCTCTTGGTGGGATTTGCTTTGCTGTAGGGCTTTTTTCCTCTCAGCTGGCTTTATGAGTGTGGCTTAAATAAGTCCCCTTAGATCAGTGCTGTGGCCAAGGCCTGTGTCCTGGGCAAGCAGGAGGAGGTTCCTCTGTATCTTCTTCACGTGGCTTCTTAACATATTTCTGAGCCAAAGGCTTCAGGTTGTGACTGCCCTGTCAGCCGCCCTGATGTATGTTCAGCTCAGACCTTTCTCTGACCAAAATTTCTGCATCCAGGTAGTACGACATGATGTGTTGATGCATTGTTAGGGTCTGTGTTGCCCAAGCTGGCAGTTTTGGGTCTGCTCCCCTGCAAGACATGGGCCAGGACATCTGATCTCAATTTTGAGCATCACTTTCCAAAGCTCCCTGGGAACTGTAGTAAAGAGACAAACCCTAAGCCACAATCCCCAAACCTCTTCCTTTTCTGCCATCCAACACTGAAAATTGACTGCCAAAAAAACGCTGTGGCTGAGTATTTTCATTACCACTGTGATTTGTATGACAAATGGAACCCATTTACAGCCACACTTTTGTTCTTTGATGTCTCAGGGCTTTGCCAGCTGAAGCCGCACTCAGGGTTTTCCTCTGAGCTGCACCAGCTTTACCAGCTCTGTGGGCAGGGTGGCACTGAGACAAGTCCCACAGGGACTGTGAAGGTGGCCCCTGTGGCACCTTGTCAGCATTTCTGTCAGGCAGCTTATTTCAGGCTTATCTGTGTCGAACCTTGGACCAAAAGGATTTTTGCTTGTCATGCAAAAACCAATTAAACCGTATCCAGAAAAGTCACTGGGTAAAATGAATCGTGAGGTGCATATCTCTTGGCTAACTACACTGACATCTTCTATGTGTGTATATGTATATCTAGGTTCAATCTACCTCCTGTCTGGGAAATGTCCCTTTCAAAAGTCCATGGAAAGCAGAAGAGCTTTTGAGCTCAGATGGGGGCTTTTTGTACCACAACAGGGTTTCCAGCTGGATGAGAGATGTCCAGATCCCATGCATGGCTACAACCAGCTCCTTGGGTCTTGCAAAGGCAAAGGAACTCCCACAGCTCACTTAATTGGCTCATGGTCAGGGATGGGTGTTTTAGGGCTCAGAGAATGAGCAGCCTGGGACCACTGCCTGTTAATGCTGTCACAGCCCAGGAAAGCAGCAAGTTTCCAAAAGGTGGTGAGAGGAATTCAACGGCAGCCAGAGACTACAAACCGAATGTGAAAGTGGAATGTTTCAACGCTCAACAGCAGAAATGGAATAAATGTGCTGAGTCTGGGGGGTCACATACCCAGAGGGTATGACCACCAGCATTGCCCAGGGTGACCAGACACAAATGTTAGTCAGTAACTCCTCTAAGTTACCTTTTCTGAGAGAGAATAAAGCAAAAACATGCAAGGGCTTTTTTTTTTTTTTTTTTTTTTTCTGCAGCAAGGCTTCACTCTGAGCCTTTGGCTTCAAAACGTATTTTGAAAGATTGTTTGTTTGGAAGAAGTGCTTGAGGGCATTTGCAGCCTTCATCAGGAGAGGGAATCCTAGAAAAATTGAGAAGAGCAGCCTGGCTTAGCCAGACCCCTTCAGATGGTTAGCAGGGGGTTGGCTTGCCAGATGCACAGGGGTTTGAGAGCAGAATTTCTTTTACCTGAGCTGTTCTTCTCCTCCATAGTGAAATTACAGGAAGGTTGGAAAGGATGGATAGAAAATGATAGTGTTGGGTTGCTGCTGAGAGCCAAGTTGTCTAGAGGGAACAGCCTTTGGCAAACAGGTAGGAAAACTGGGGAAGGAGAGGGAGGATGAATGATGAAAAAGCATTTGGTCATGATTTTGCACACTCTTGAATGTTTAGGGCTGGAGGGAGCTGCCTGGGCTGTTGTCTCAGCTGCAGTGTCATTTTTAGAACACGGCTTTTTGCTTTTGGGAGAAGGTAGAATTGCGGCAGTCATTGCTGTCCTGTTTGTGGCTGGCCTGGACAGCTGCAGGTCTTGAAGTTTAAATTTGTAGCACTGCTTGCTTTGCTTTTCTTCTCGTGCACTGAAGTGGGTATGTGTGAAGAACCACTGTCAGCCTTGCTAGACAATATGGGCAAGCAATTAAATTGTTTTGGGCAGTCCTGTGTGTGAACAGCTGCATGTGGCTCGCATGTAGTGAAAAGCGAACGTCTGAAAGCCCACAAAAACGCAAGTCTGTGATGTCTGCTCTGTTGTGTAAGTACTTCTCACTTCTACCATTTACTGTAAGTTGAAGTGGTGAAATACGGCTCAAAAGAGAAGTGTCGTGGTTTGCCCAACCGGTCAGCCCCTGGGGCTGAGGATGGTTTTGTCCAGGTAGATTTCTGGACAAAAAGCCAATCAAAAGTTCCAGTAACGCCTTTGCTAATTACATATTTAAGAAAACAGAAGAGAAGGTTAGTGGTGCAGTTGAAATTAAGAGCAGTAGCCATGTAGGAGTGGTAGCAAGGCTCAGGTGGGAGCCAGGCCCCCTCCTCCCCCGGCCCTGGGCCAGGGGCAGGTGTGGCACTGAAGCCCCCCTTCTCTCATGTAAGAGAGTGAAGAAAAAAACCTTTAGAAAAGGACTGACTGCTTGGACAAGAACCACTGCAGAAGAATTCCGGCAGAAAGATAAGGGACCTCCAAGGTCAAAGCTGGCAGCCGGAGGAGAGAGAAATGCGAAAGGAGGCCTGTTTCTCCCCACTTTCACTCTCTCCTTTCAGCAGGGAAAAGACTGAAAAATAATCCCTGCCACCTGTAGGAGTTGGTGGGGTGAGGAGACCCCATGTTGCTCGTGGAGGAGCCTACACTAGAGTAAGTTGCATGAGGAAGCCGAGACTTCATGAAAAGGACTGAGATAAGGCAGAGCCCTGTTGAAGATTTATGACCCTGAAGGGATGAGGCTTACACCACCAGACGGCTTGGGTAAGCTTGGGATCTGTGTGAAAGATCCATGCTGCTGGCGCTGGAGATTTGTGACCCTTAGAGAACCTACGCTGGAGCAGAAAACGGCTCGGGTAGGGATGTTGGGATCCATGTGTGGGATCCATGCTAGATCCATGCCGGAGAGGTCTATCAAGGACTGTTCTCCTATGGGAAGGGACCTCCACAGAAAACAGAGATGAACTCATAAGCCATTATCCCCTGTAATCCCGTGGAAAAAGATCCATGGTAGGCAAGTGTCCCCTTGCAAGACCATGGAAGAAAAACCTTCAGGGCCTGGGTAACCCCCAGCCTCCAGTCTTAGCCCAGGAGGGGGGTAGGCCCAGCCCTGGAGACCAACACAGAGCAAGAGACAAAGATGAAAGAGTTCCAGCTGTGACGAGAGTGCTGCAGAGTTATTGAAGAAACCTGGAGCTCCGAGAAATGGAGAAAGAAACTGCTTTTCCTCCTTGAACTGATATAAAGGGGGGAGAAGTATTTTCTGTAAATACATAGCACTTTTACTTAAGTAAAATTGTTATAAATGTAGTTCTTTAGTAGTTTGTATTTTGCTAGTAATAAATGTTCATACTGTTTTCCCCAAATCCAGTCTCTTTTGTCTGCATAAACCTTCTCTCAGTTTATAGTAATTGTGCGGGGGGTGTGAAAGCAAATTGACCCAGAGCAAAACCACGACAAGAAGTGATGTGAAACAGTGCCTGGTCTCATTTGGAAAAAACCACTGATCTGCTGCTCTTTGTCCAGGGGGAGCAATCTATTCTGAACTTCACCATGTAAAATTATCTTACTTATGCTTAAAAGGTTTTGCTTTGTAAAGCATCACCTTGCTGTTTTACCCCCTTGCAATCCCCATCACAACTGTCCAGGCTGTTCCTGTGCCAGAGAAGCTGGGGGGCTCCGACCTGCCTTCGTCCTTCCCAGGAGTAGGGGCTGCATACCACAGGACAAATGGAGAATTTACAGTTATTCTTACTTCACTTTCTGGAGTGGACTAAATTTCTAGCTAGCTATTTCTCTTTCAGTGAGAGGTGATCCTGTGTGAGAATCTGATGCTGCTGGGGGATATAATGTATTCATACTTGATGCTGAATGAAGCCTGTGCAATGATTCTTCTCTTACCTCTTAAGAAGGGAGGCATGTGGGGCTAGTGAAACAGAGGTACATGTAAACACCTTTGGGCAGGCAGTGGGAGGGGTGTGCGTGTGAATCCTCTGCCAGAAGCCCCTTGGGCAGGGTAACACTTACAGGGAAGGGGTAAAGGAGAGGTGCTCCTGTGTTTGATACAATCTCTTTGGCCCAGGTACAGGACCTATGGTCTGACCGCAGTAATCGGGAACAGCAGGTCCAGGAGATGCGCTGAGGTGAGGAAAGGAGTGGACTTCCCATGGAGGCCATTGGGAATCCCTGAGCTGCTGCAACCACAGGCTGCTAAAACCACAATGTGTGCAGGAGTGCTCACTGATGACCTTGGGGCTTCAGATGAAAACCTGTGTCTGAGGTCCCCATGTAACACAGAGCAGATTGGCTGTCAGCAGAAAAAGCCACCCATGTGGTGGCTGTCCTCAAGCACAGGTGACACATGTGACACAGGTCGTACCACCCCAGTAAGGTGGGCAAATGTCCCTGGAGATTTCAGCTATTCTTGCTCTGGCAAGTGTTGCCAGAGTGCAAAATGCAGAACTTGAGAGGCGAGAGTTCAGGGTAGGACTAAAGGTGTGCACTGAAGCCAGTACATCATCCCTAAGTGATGAAAGGCTTGATGTGCTTCTCTTACCTGCTGTCTCAGCTGGTGTGCTCAGGTTTCTTGGACCTGCTCCCCAGTTCACATTCAGCAAAACAGAACAAATTTCGCAACACGACATGTTTAGGGGAGGAGGGGAAAAAAAAATCTGCCGGTCCTTCCTTTCTGAGATGTTTTGCGAGTCAAATTTTTATCAGAGGAAAAAAAAACCCAACCCAAAACTCAAAACAGGAAACTCTTATCAGCTTGCCAGGAAGTTCTATTGCTTTGTGGAAGTGTTACCCTACGGTCATTGCTACTTTCAGTAGCTGTTTGTGAGTAATTTATGGCTTTAAGATGGGCGTCAATCTTCCATGCAAGCAGGGGAGAGGCCCTAAAGCTGGAAGGAGTAGTGGTAGGAGTGGAGGGTGGAGGGGAAATACCAAGGAACAGGATTTGTATTATCTCACTACATATATTTACAACGATAAGATTTTCATTGTCTTCTATGGTAAATTATGATCCTGTTTTTGTTCTGTATTTGGATCAGGAAACAGAAAACCTATGTCTTCAAAAAATGCACAGGCTTAGTATTCAGTGACTGCTATTCAGCAGAAGTAATCCAGGGATTTGGGATGATGTGTAACTTCTTGGCAAAAGAATTTCTAAATTATTGTCTTATGGAATTCTGTGTGCTGGCATGCCAAATGTGTACAGGTGTCTTTGTGTAGAATGACACACGTATATATATATATATGTATATACACAAAAGCTACTCGAACCTGTCACAGTGGGTTGTCTGGTTCTTTTTCATGCCCCAGTTTTGAATTGTCCATCTCCAGAGCTTGTTCATGTCCAGAAGGAATTTCTTTAAAAACGGTGTTCCTCTGAAGTGTCTTTAGATTTAGAAATAAAGAAAACAGTGTTGTGTAATGTAGTAAAATGTATCTGAAAACTCTCTATGTGTGTCAACTTTATGTATAGAGATCAAATATGCCAGGTAGTTGTGTTGAACAGCACTGGCTTTGCCCAGTGTTTATTTTTATTTTGCCTTTCTATGCCCTGGTGTGTCTGTGCTTTGTGGGTTGCTATCACCCTTGTAGTCACCCAACATTATGGTGATCCTTCCAACAGAGCTGTTTTGTGCCTTAACAGCTGTACTGGGCAAGCACGATGCGAAGAAGGAAACGCAATGCTGCTGCGAGGTTATTGTGTTTGTCACGCTGACTGCTGACTAAAGTGCTTGTTTATCTCCTAATTTGTGCTGGCAGATCTCTTCTACTTAAAAATAAGAATTAAACTTTTGTCTGGAAAGCTGGGCTTCTGGACCATGAAGAGAAAAGATAATTTCTGAGTGTGTAACCCATGACCAAATTCTTAAAGGCAGTTTGGCAGCAGGGCGATGCAGAGGAGCTGGGATGATGTCCCAGTTGAGCTCACTGTGCACTACCAGCGATGCAGAGCATGTTTCCATGGGCTCCTGGGCTCTGACCTGGCATTTAGAAATACGTCATGGTATCACCAGGCTTTGGGAGTATGGGGACTGATTTGTTTTTTTAGGGAGAAATGCATTTCTTTGGTGTGTCTTGGAGGTCCCTCTTGGCTGGAGGAGTCCCTCAGAGATGTTGATCACCTCCATCCATCCATCTCATCACAGACAATGAGTGTACTTGAAATCTGGCTGTGCTTATTGCCTTCTGGGGTGACATCCCTTTCTGAAAGAGATCTTCAAATATGAAGATCAACCTTTTTTCACCCTTCAGCTTTTAACTGATTGTTTTAAACCCAGAGCACTCTGTGCCAAAATGGTTCAGCATGCCTCTGTCCCACACTTCTGGGAAGTGAGGCTGGTCCATGATTGCTTGAAGTCTTTGGCCAAGCATTGTTGATACACAGAGATACAGTATAATGACTGCACTGGCGTGTGAACCCATTTTTTTATTTTAATTTGCACTTACCTTTCTAATAGAGCATTTGAAAACAGTCATCTGAAACCCAGTAAACAATGGCCTTTTTTACCCATTGGACTAAATTCAGTGTTTGCATTAGCACTTCATTAGGAAGTAAATAGCTATTTGCTGGGGCTGTAAAAAATCACTCTTCCTTTCCTTGTACCTTATCTCATTTTCCTGGACAGAAGTCAAGAGCCTCTTTCCCCCCACCCCTTCCCTCTTGGATATACAATTGAATTCAAGTGATCCAAGGGGTATGATATGCCAGGTATTTTGCACACTCATCTCTGAGGCGCTGATAACAGCAGTCTGCCTTTCTGGAAAAAGCCTCTTGGCTGCTCACTCTTGCTGGAGTCAGCAGTTTCTTGGAGGGCCAGGAGGTGCTCACCACCCTTGTCCCTCCAGCCAAGGACTTTGGGGCAGGAGATGAGGTTGCACCTGATGCTTTGAGGTGCCTCGAGAATAAATGCTGTAAGCTCCTTGACATGTTTACTGGCAGAATTGCAAAAAGGGTGGTAGGGTTCTTGGAGACATTTTCTTATCTAGAGGGGGAAAAATGGGCTGTAAACAGGTCTGACCACCACTGGAGATGGTGGGAAGTCAGGTGGGAAAATGGTCTGAGCATTCTTTTCTCCCGGGGGGTCTCCCAGTGGCTAAGGTGAGCCTGCCAGCCCTGGAGTGTCCCAATTTTTGGCAGCCTTTCAATGTAAATCCCAATTCTGACATTCACATCTGCAGTGAGAAGCTGGATAAGTAAATTCCCTTCTGGGAAAAGGGAAAGGGCTGCAGCCGGCGCGTGCCTCTCGGGCCGTAATGATGGCCCACGGCTCTCCGCAGGACCGCGCCAGCTTTTGCTCCCAACTGTCCTCCTGAAAGGAAGTGGTGAAAGGCTGCCAGTCCGTCTTTATTTCTGTGAAATGGAGTGAAATGAGTGAGGTGACCCATCGGAAGCAGATCATTAGAAATATTTGTGACCTTAAGTGATCTCTCCAGGGCTAAGATAGAAGCAGGCGGAAAGGACAACGTGTCCTTGTTTGTCACGTTAGCAGTTTATCATCTGCTGCTCTGCAGGGCTTATTTGTCTCCCTTGTGAAGGAGACATCCATGTTTCCTGCTGTGTGGAGTGTAGCTGCTACAAGATGGCTGGACAGGCCCTCCTCCATGAAGGTGCAACGTGGTTTCAATAAGCTCTACTTGCACCAGCCTGCCCTGGTTGCATGGACGTGGCACCTTGGATAACTTCCAGCAGCTTTCCCATGTTCCCCAGTCCCACCTCTCAACCACCGGGACCCCCTTTGCGCCTTTGCCAGCTTCTGTCAATGGCTGTGCTGGGAAGCCACCTCTGCTGTGTTGCTGGGACCTTACATGGACTGGTTTTTTCCAGAGGGCTACAGAACAAGGGATGTTGCTTTTGCCCATGTCAGCAGGTTTTTGGGATGTTACCATAAGCACTTTTCTTCCCCCCTCTCACAGGTTGGATGAAGATCTGTACTTCCCCAAAGGCCTAGTGGGAGAGGAAGGACAGAGTGGCCTTGAGAAGAGGAATTTCTATGAACAACCACAAACAAAACCCAACACTGCTCCTTCCAGGTTCTCATGAGAGATGTGGAACTCTGACCTTGGGTCTGTACTGAAATGCTGCCAAGCCTGAGATGATGATGTGCTTCTGGGGTTTGACTGAGCTGTGTAGAGGATGGAGGGGGAGGGAAAAGCTGTTCAAGCCTAAACTTTACCACTTCATAGGCAGCATGTGATCTGTTCTCTGTGCTCTTCTGCTGAAGCACCGTGCCTGAAGCTTGGCAGAGTCCTCCCTCCAGCATCACCTCTCTTTATAGATATGGGGATCATATCTTCCAAGGCTGGGAAAGTGTGGCAGGCAAAGTGCTGGAGCAATTCAGTCAGCAGAACTTAAAGAAAAAGCATTGCTGCCAAACCTCACTGCCTCCTCATCAGTCACCATTCCTGTGAAGTGTTTACAGGGGGAAAAAGATGAAACCACCAAAAAACCCAACCCCACAGAAGTTGCATTGTTGCACAGACAGCTTTGAAACTGTGAGTGATCTGTAGACTATGGTTTGTTTGTTGTGGGCCTGGATATTTATGAGGCATTCAACCACTTGTGTTACATAGCATTGATATACTTGATGGCTACAGTTGGTAAGGCAAAGTACACGTGTAGCTCTGTCCAGAGCTAATGCTGGTTGTACTGTCTGCCTCAGGCTGAAACAGGTTTGAACCAGAGCTTAAAAACTAGCTCCCAGTGTATCAACAGTACTTGACCCATATGGGTTTTTTGATTAAGGCTCCCTGTGAGACCTGGGGTTGACATTTAACTGCTTGCATAACTAGTTCTGTAAAGATGTCTGTCTGCCCCTGTGCATGCAAGACACCTCTGGGCAGTAAAACTTCTCTCTTAATTGTTCTTCCAGTCACTGGATTATCTATTACCCTTGAGCAGCCTGTAAAGCTCCAGACTAGCATTAAATGGCAACCTCCAGACTATCATTAAATGGCAACCCCTAGATTACCTCCTTTCATCCTTTCCTCTTCCAAGCTTGCTCAATTTCAGAAGGAAGAGTAAGGCTCTTCCCTCAGAAGGAAGAAGGGCTTTAGATGTGCATTGCTGTTGTATGGTGGTGACTACTGGTGGGACCTGAAAAGCTTGCCACCAGTTCTTTTTATAGTTTATTTTGCAGGTTGTAATTTCTTGGCAGAGAGGATGGTCATCGGTCTGTTTTTATTCCTCTGGAATGATGAGTCATCAAAGATAATGATATTAATTAGAGAACTAATCTCCCTTGGTGGCAAATGGTGCAAGTTCCCTAGTTTGCCAAGGGTTTGTTCCATGCTAAACTGGATTGATGGGTGCTAGTTAGCTGTTATGGATGGTTAGGCTGCTTATGATATTTCTGCGCATGCAGAGAAATTAACTGGGCATATGAAGTAGCTCTTTACTGAGGGATTGTGTCCTTACATACTAATTGAGGAGCAATTCTGCTTCTGAAAATTTAATATACCTGTCAGCTGCCAGCTTGGACTCCAGCTATGCAGTTACAATACCACTGGAGATGCCTGTGCTGTGGCACATGCAAACTTTTAAGGTGGTCAGATGCAGGAAATTCCCATTAGTCTGTTCTGTGAATGGCTTAAATATGGTAGGCAGACAGGCAGCAAACTCTTCATTTTGATACCTTTTCACTGTCTTTAGGAAAAAAGTTGCTGAAACACTGCCTTGAAAACTAATGGTTGAAGGAGGTCAGAGGAGAGGCCAGAGAGCTTTCCCTGTGCTTCCTACTGGCCTCTGTGCTGCCATCACCTTATAAGGAGCTTCTCTGATCCTCATCTTGCTAATAAAAATGTAGGGTGGTAGACTGAGCAGTGGGTAAAAGCTATTTACAGACAGTTTTTACTTGGCATTTGCTTGCAGTGATCTTGCGTGGTGCAAGGAGAGGAATTCCACGCATACGCCCTTGGTTTGCGCAATGGCACAGGCAAGGAGGACAATATAATCCAAGGCCTATAAATATCTTCCATGTTCACGTCTTCAGAAGACATTAATGGAGCCCTTGCTGACGGCTGTTTACGTGACGCGTAACAGGCTGGAGAAGAGCCCATTTCAAACCTAGCAACTCGTACGGTGTTTGACAGCAAAGGGATCAGTGGAACGGGCACGCCGTGGAGAACGTGTGCTGTACTCATCAGGGATTTCTCTCCCTTCGGGCAGGGAGGAATTGTTTAAAAGTCCTGCTTTAAATACTGGCTTCATTACTCTTTCTGCAGTGCCTGAAGGAGTTGGAAAGCTACACAGTGACTGAGTTGCCTGCACTAGTCTTGAACTTCATAGCACCTCAAGTTTCAAACTAAGCCTTGTATCCCCCCCTCTCGGATAGACTCGCAAGAGAAGGGAAAGGCTCATAAGCACAAGGAAGGAAAGACCAAAAAATAAGATATGCTATGTTATGAAAACTCCACAAAAATAACTTGGATGTTATAGCCAAGCTGCTCCTCTGCAATAACTCAGTGCTGTTCTCCATGAGTGTTCCCACCCATCTGTCAAACTTCGAAAGACTTAAGGACTTCTGAGTCTAGGAAGAGCTTAAATAGTCTACAATGTTCCTTGATTTTAACAAAGCCTAAATGTGGAGCCACAGCTTGTCCCTATAAGAGAAACATGAAATAAACAATAGCAGAGGTGGAAGCTATCAATGACACAAGAGGTGTAATGTGTTCTGAGGTGAATCCTGGAGAAGCTTGTCCATGTTTCCAGCAGGGCTTGTAGGAACACTGTGACTCTATGTATGGTTAAATGGCTCGTAACTCTTGTTCCCTGACCACAGGTTGCCTTCATATGGACAAAGCATTAAGGCATAATAGGAGAGCAAGTTAAAAGATCAGTTTCCAGACCTTAATCTGAATTTCATTGTCGTATGAAGTTTGTGTTGGAACTTAAGATGATGGAAAAACTGATTCTAACCTTTTCTGTTTGATTAAAAATCCCTCTGAACTCCAGCATACTGGCTAAATTCCAGCTCCCAGAATTAATTGCCTTTTGGTGAGCTACACCTCCTGTGAAATCTTATTCAGGGAACTTAGTGTAATTATTATCCTTCCCTTTAAATAAATGGTTGTATAGCACTGTTGATCCAATGTGCCTGTCATATTCCACAGTAGAGAGAATTTAATTTAAAAAAAAACTTCATATTTTAGCCCATATAGCATGGAGGTGCAGACCTTTATTCTCTAGATCCTACCCAGAAAGAGAGACCAAATGCAGTTCCTATTTGGAGGCAGGGCGGGGAGGGAAAAAGGTATTTTTGTTCTTCTGGCCTTGTGGAAGCTCTTCTGTGTGAGGATGGGTAGGGAGGGACATGAGAGGATCAGAGAAGTGAGTGATAGTGGTATGTTCACATGATAAAATCCCCCACCCACAGACAAGAGCAAATGAATAGATTCCTCTGTATAACCTCTTGGGGAAACCTTGTTCAGTAATTGAGAACTGCTCTTGGAAAAAGGAAGCACTGTTGGACACAGATAACGGCCTTTGGAAGCGTGGGTCTGTGAACTGGCAAGAACATACAACCGGCTGGAGGGCTGCGTGCAGCGCTCCAAGTCCTGGTGGGCTTGGAAAAGCGTGTCCTCGCCACAGATGTGAGAAACAATACAGGTGGCTGGGATTGCCCATAGAGTCCTAACTCTGACGGGAAAAAGGAAAAAAAGGGTTGTGTACACGGGCAGCTGCTTTCTGGGAAGGGGATGGAGAAATATAGGCACCTTTTAACAGCCATAGTGGAGACAGGATTCCATGTATTTTTGTATAGAGAACCTTAGGGCGCTTGAGATTTGTCGTGGATTTTTCGGTGCTTGTTTTTGTGTGGGGTTTGTTTGGTTTTTGTTTTGACTTCCTGAGGAGCTTAGCGAAAGTAAAACATGCTGCATGAACTTACCTGACTAAAGAGGACTATTCATAAACTGCCTCACTGGCATCACAGCCTCCCTTGCTGCTGTCCTGTCTCCCTCTGTAACAGGGTTACTTTGCCTCCTGCCTTGTTGCTGAACCCCAGCGCAATCGTGTTAAGTAACTGTGTGTCAGTAAAGCACTTGCGTTGTTTTTTCCCCTCCAACACGAGTGGGGAAGCTGCACTGACAGTGCCAAGTGGTTTCCGAGCGAGTGTTGAAAGCAAACCCCCACGCCGCAGCGCTGCGGCGGTGCTGTGTGCACTTGACCTGTGCTGGCAGAGCTCTTTGTGCTGCTGTCCTGCTGGCACTTCTGGGCTAATCCTGCTGGAACATCCTGGAGAAGCTGGCACAGGGACGAAGAGCAGGAGCCTCTGCATGACGTGCAGAGCAGAGGCAGGAGCTGTGGCATGTGCTGGTACACCCTCGCCAGTGTGCGGGGGTAAGTGCTGCTACCAGCGACACAGAAAATCTGTTTCCTGTGTAACAGCGAGCCCTGTTCTGAGATTAGGCTAAAGCACAACCGCAGTCAACGAACTGAAAACTAAACTACTACGTGTGCTTTAACAATAGGCTAGTGGTTTGGGTTTTGAACCCATATGCACAATCAGGCACAAAAGGCTTTGTGCCCTGAAAGCTGTTTGATTCCTGTTACAATGTTTGGCCTGTGTGAGCACCTTCCTGTCCTGGAAGAAAGACTAATAGACCTCACCTTCTCTCAGGCCCTTTGAGAGAACCAGTAATCTTCTGCTTTTTAAGGAGCTGTAAAAATTTCAGCATGACATGATTGGCACAAGCAGTGTGCTGTGGCCATCAGAAAGTCATGCCCACTTAGAGATAAAGCTGATTTAGAGTGCTCTGTTCAGCCTCAACCTTGTGCCTCTACTGGAGTCAGACAGATGCAAATTCCACACAAAGACCTGGACAGCATTAGCAGATGTGTGCACTGTCATGACAGTTAAACTGGGGGTTACTGGGTAGTTGAACAGGAGTGACATCGAGTTTGCTGACTTTTCCCTCAATTTGCATTTACTGCTTTTGCTCTCCACCCTATGATTTCCTCTCACCCCTCTCTCATCCTGTACAGATGCTAAATGGAAACTCCGCCAACCACTACAGCTCACACCCTCTTTCCGAGTCCTTCCCCAGTAGTATCCTAACTGCTCTCATTGTCCTGGTGCCTCTCACTATCCCACTCTGGGGATAGCTATCATTGTAATGAACGTGTAAAGAAAGGGCAATGAAGACAGAAATAAAATTAGAGTCAGCAAGACTTAAGTCTGAGGTTTTTTGTGTCCTTTCCAGATCTTGATAAATCTGTAGCACTCTCATCTGTAAGTAGCAGGAAGAAACTCTTCCAATATATCCCTTTTCTACTGGAATTTGGCTGTTATCTCTCCCCTACATTGAACAAGGTGAATTGTGGATAAATTCCACTTGCTTTGGTAAGTACAGAGGTTGTGATGTGACTGCCAAAAGGGAAAGAAGATGTTGCAGTTGTCAACCAGTCACCCAGCAGTGCACACCCGTGTCCAGCTGGGCTGATCTGTACATGCACATTTGAGAATGTGTTAAAGAATAATTTCCTTATTCTGTTGCACATGGAGATAAGCTTTTTTCTTTTCAGCTGCATTTCCTTTTGCAATGTAAAGAAATAGACAGATCTGGCCTTTCTTTTTTAATAATGTTTTAGGACCAGGGTACAAAAAAGGTTAATGCATTAATTTTTAAGACAAGTGATAAATGTACTGCAATAAGCACATCCTACATACACAGAATATATTTCTCTATATAATATGAACACAAGAGATATAAAATAAGTTATACTTATCTTGGTATTTCATCACAGTAGGAGCTCAGCTTATATAAAGTGACAATAGGAATTGTAACAACACACTGCTCCAAAGCAACAACAAAAACCAGAAGAGTGTGCGTGCGTGTGTTTAGGAAATGAAATAGGAAATTGAGGGATTTCTGCTAAAATTGGGTCTTGAAAACAAAAATTTCATAGAGCATGAAGGAAGTAGGGAAGTTCTCTTAGCTCAGGGTAGAGGTTCTGGAGGGGATCAAGTGTGACTGTGTGGTGAGGAGAGTGTGTGAAGGCTGACATCTTGGCTAGATTTGTGGAGGCACAGGCAGCAGAGCAAGCTCTGCCCACGGTCCCTCTGTGTTCTCTGCTCTTGCAATGGCCCATCTACCTGACAGTGCGGGGTTTGTATCTTTACAGTAAGGATGGGGTCTGGTAGCTTTCAGTGTGCACAATGAGAGTAAACACGTCACTTCACAGGGATAACAGACACCACTGTTGTTCAAAGAGGAAACACTATCCACTGGTTGTGAAATGTTCACTGAGCCTGGGAGCAGTGTTCCTCCCTTCCAACCCACCTGATGTCTGCCTCTAGTGCCCCACTCCTCTGTTTCCCTTGGAGGTTGGTTCTCTTGGCCATGCCTGCAGAACAAATCTCCCTTGGGGACGGAATGGGAAGTAGTGACGATTGGGAACTTTGAGTGCCAGTCCCACAGTGAACAATGAGGAACTCCATCTACCCAGTTCAGAGCTCTTTCAGATTTTATTTATATATTTTTCTTTAAGGACAGGGGAATGTTGTAAAATTTGCATCTAACAGTGAATCAAGGTTCTTAAAATTCTTCACCTTGGGGTTTAGTATCTAGTATTTTAGTGTGGGCTTACGTTAATTAGGAAGTGCTCTTTAGTTTGGCCAAAAGCTCGAAGACCTTGTGTTTTCTCTTCAAGATTTCAGTCTCCTGAAGTTTGCACAACCCATTAAAAGGCAGCAGGTGCAGCCAAAGCTCAGGAGTGATACTGGCAGTTAGCAGATTTCTATTAGTGCCTATTCCACTCTCAAAAAACACAGCCCACTTCAGGTTTTCTTCTACTCCTGCTTAAAAGTCTCCTACTTTTCTTTACCTTCGTATTTACAGACTACACATTAGAAAGCAGGGACAGTACACTGGAAGAGTTAATTGCATATTATCATGAAGGATTGGACTTTTTTGTTCTGTTTTAGATTTTGTTCTTCATACAGCAAAGTAGGTATAAATCCAAACGTGATCTCACATCTAAAGGTATAATTTAAGTAAACATGTTTCTCTAGATCTTTTTTTGCCCCCTTCCCTTTCCCTCTCCCCTGTAACCTTGCTTTCACTCTGTTATTTTCCTTTTGGATGGAGGGAGGAGATGGGAAGGGAGCTCATTTGGCAGCTCATGACCCTCCAACTTGACTTTTATGAGATGATTCGCCAAGGCAAACTCCTCATCATCCAGCATGCCATCTTTGTCGATGTCAGCCAGTTTCCATATCTTGCCCAGCACCGTGTTGGGCAGCTTAGACCTTACCATCTCCTTCTTCGCATTGGCACCAGTTATTTTACCATCGACAGGTGAGAGTGTGTAGAAGATCTCATCATACATGGGTTTGTCCCTGGCCACCACCCACTCGGCGTCGTCGATGCCTTCGCCAGCGCCTTCGCCGTAGCCGTGGCCGAAGGGACCGTGCAAGGTGCCCTCAAAGGCTCCTCCCTTCACCATCTGGGTTGGCCGCTGTGACTCTTCCTGGCGTACGAGCACCATGAGCTGGGCGATGTCGTTGGCCAGCATGTCTTCCACGGTCTCCAGCAGCTTGCTCTTCAGAGGCTGGAACTTGCTAAAATCCTGGGCTTGCAACTGATCCTTAAAATAGGACAACACAGCAGGAGATGAGCGACATGGCTGTGCACTGTGGAGCAATGGTGTAGAGTGGGATGCCTGCCTACTGCTTGGCTCAATAAAAGTGCTATTGCAGAGGAGTGAGGAGCTTGGCATTCCCTCTCTGGTAGCCCCGTTCCTCAGCATGCAATGGGGTCTCCCTGACTGGCCTTGCTCTTGCTTACATTCTCTTTTAAGTCCTACTGAAAATAACCTCCTCTGCTTACAAAGGGGGGCTGACATGATACAGAGAGGGCAAGCAGTTTGCTCAAAAGACCAAATGATGGACATATGCAAATAAGACTCCTCCTTTCCAAGCCACACAGAAACAACCTCCTTGAAGACCAAATTGTTCAAGGCAAACTGGTTGTGCAGCTCTTGCTACGTCCTCCAGCCAGTGTTCTGCATTCCTTCCCCCTTCTGCACTCTGGGAAGGAGATGCCATTCTGGAAAAAAACTATTTTACTCATCCTCATGCAGTGCATCTTTAAGATGTCACAAAGACAGTAGCATGTCTGTAAGAGGTGAGCGCATCTTTACATGGCTCAGATTCTGTAATTTTCACAGCTAAACAAAAGTGCTTTGAGTAGGGCCTTTAGAGAACTCTCTTCTAACTGCAAAATGACCTACAGCTTTATCCTTCACCCTCTGCTTATTTAATCCAATTCGCTTCTAATGGATCGGTACAGTATTTAAACACTTAAACACATATTTTAACAATTAGGGAATGATATCTCCTGTTGGATACACTCCACGGATCTCATTCCCAACAATTTATAGAAAATATACTTTAAAAAAGACAAACCAGGCAAATGCTGTGTTTTTCATAGGTAACTAGTAGCAACCTCGACAGCTGGCAACTCACAACAGGTTTCTGCTTGGACTGAAGCCACGTAGCAATGCCGCACTGTCCAGCATTGTTTGAATATACAATACAAGGCTCTGATCCAAGGTCCTTTGAAGTTTCTGACTTGCATGAACACTGGGTCAAGTCTCAGGTCTGCAGAACAGAAAACCTGCCTCTCAGCTTAAAATAGAAGAGGGGTTTTAAGTTTTCACACCTTCATTTCTCTCTTTCTAGAAACAAAGCGTGAAGTAGATGACAAAAAAAGTATAGCTCTTGGGGAGAGGGGTATATGTAGGCTTTTTAGGGCACAGCTTTCCTTTCAATACAAATTAACTATTCTTAGGCCTGAAAATTCTTCAAATTGACCTGGAATTAAAGAAAAATAGAAGAAATAATTTGCTGTAAAGTGCTATATGGGCAAAAATTTGAGAAATGAAGGCAGCTGCAGCTTCCCATGAGCTCTATGTGTAAGAAGTGCTCATGCCCAAATTTAGCCTGCACATATTTCAAAGCCCATTTCAACATTACAGTAAGCCTTTCCTTACAGGTGGCAACAATCAGTGTCTGCATGGCTCTGTTGTATTCCCTGTGGTTACTCTAGTGCTTTTTCCTTGGATGTTTGGCCAAGATGCCCGTGCTTACCTGCATCTTTTTCAGATTTGGGAAGTCTCCTGGTGAGATCTGATGCTCCCGTTCAATCCGGGCATAAATATCTCCCAAGTTGTTAACAAGCTCTTTCTTTTTATTGTCTTTCCCAAACATTGAGGGCATTTCCTTCTTCAGAGAACTGATGATGTAGGCATGGACCTGAAGGGAGATAAATTATATGGAATAAAGACAAGTGTAAAATAGCACATCAGAAAAATTCTTCTCAGCAGAGAGTATCTGTGCCCAGGACTCAACTCTATCTTGTACCACCCTGAAGAGCAAGCTCAGCTCCTCAGCTTGCCTGGATTGCTGCTCCAGTGCTAAGTAAGTGCTGCTCAGCTGTGCACTCTGGCTGTGCTGAGATAAGGTGCAAACACTGTGAGTCCTGAGCATACAGACAGTAATGTTCAAATGCACTTCCTGGTGCTTCATTTTGGTGGTGGTGGTGGTGCTTCATTTTTTTGTCTTCCACTGGACAGAGCCTTCCAGGGAACAGTTCCTTTCCACTCCAAACCAAACATATAGGTTTTGGAGCACTCTAGACTTTGTTTCATGTTTTAGTATGAATACCAGTCCTTATGAAATATTCTGGCTTCTTTTTTTGAATGGTGAATTAATAATTTCCTCTTAGAAATGAAGACCCTTGAACAGAAAGCTTTTTAGGGATCTTTTGATATCTTTTCTCAATTGGTATGGGGCTCTTCCCTGTATTTTTAGGGGCTTCATTCCTCTCATTTCAAATTTTCACACACAGTGCAGGCTTATTTATCATTTGTGTGAGTCTCTACCTCCTGCATCCATCTAAGCCAGGTATCTCTCTTGGGTAAGAAAATTTAAAGCAAAAGACACAAGAGCTTAACAACTCCCTCGGTGTGTGATTCTGATACACTGAATTGGTCCTAATTCTCAAGTTGCTACCACAGAGCAACTCTTTCTAGATCCCTTCCAGTGCTACCTGCTTTGATCCTTGCTCTGGCCTGCCATGATTGATGCAGGCACAGGAGGTACTTTCTTCCTTGAAGTGCCCAGGGCTAATATGCTGGGCCCAAGTTAAATGGGATGGAAAAAGAGTAGGATCCACCAGCTCTGCAAGCTGAACTAGCCAAAACCACTTCCCCATAGCCTGCATGCTGCAGACAGCCCAAAATGAGAGCTTGGGGGTTCCATGCCAACACCCACCTTGGCCAGCCGTGCTCGCTTGATGAGATCATTCAGCTTCCTCAGGGCTGCATTGCGGGGCAGGCTCTGGATGTCCCTGAACAGGTCCTGCTCCTCTGCCTCAAACAACTTGCGGTTGTCAGGGATGAGCAAGGGATGGGACCAGAAGGAGCCAATGTAGACCCTGATGACCTCAGGAGTGTTGACGATCTTTCCCAGGGACCACATGAGGGCACCGTACACCCGCATCAGCTGCTGAGTCTCTATCTGGTCCGCCTTGTTGAGAACAACCCTCATCTTGTCCTCATGGTTCTTCAGGGCCTTGATGACCTCAGAGAATTCATCAGAGATGTCCAGCTTGTGGGCATCAAAAAGGAGAATGATGCGGTCAACCCTCTCTGCAAACCACTCCAGTACAGCGGCGAAGTCGTAACCTGCAAGGGGTGAAGGAAGAGATGCAACATGCACAGGACTACAGAAGCCTACTTGCTGTACCTGAACTACACCTGTGCCTAACAGAGAGTAAGCTTGCAGAGGAAGCTTTCCAGTAGACCAGCTTGATAACAGAAACACAAAACATCATTTCTTATCCCAAAGAAGGCGGAGATGAGGCCCTGTCCTTCACACTGAAACGCCCAGGAGGTGCACAGCTAAGGGCAGCTGTCCTCTTCTTCGCATTAAGAGATCACCTGAAGAAGTCTTGAATTTGTGCTCCAGATCCTTCATTCAAATGCATATCATGAGGCAACCGCTACATTAAAGAGTTATTGCAGAAGTCTCGTATGTGGCAACAAGAGAGGTCTAGTTTGTGCATGACTGGCCACCAGCATGGCCTACAAGGGCTGTAGAAAACTGGATAATTGCAATACTTGCACCCAGACTGGTTTGAGATGTGTATCTCTACTGTTTAATAATTCTCAGCTCTTGTCTAGTTGTGTAAGACTAACTTTGTTGCATCCAATTCAAAATCCGGGATGCAAACAACCTGCCTTACCAGAGTAATCATCCTGTCGTACCTGCTGCATGTGCACAAAGCCAAATGATTTGTGTTCACTTAGCTAAGCGCTTGATGCTTAGCAGACAGCATTGCTGTGAACACCAGAGGTGGACTAAAGATAGGAACAGTGGGTTCAAATTTCACATGCCTCAAGACTAAGGATAATGGACATATAATGTCCATTCTCTGGACAATAGAGGGCGTGAAAAATAGGGTTTGTGGAGATGTGTCCTTAAAACAGTAGTAATGACAGCAACAAAATGACCTTCTTTCCTAGCTCTGTGGTGGTTTTTTCACCTTCTTTAAAGCCTTGGTGAGAGACCAGTTCATTCTCTCCCTCTGCTCTGTCAGGCTCTCCTATGCTGTGCAACATTTGGGGTTATCTCTGTTGCCAGACTGCTGCACTCTGTTAAGGAAAATCAGGACAGAGCAAATGCTATTTGCATTCAAATCCTTTAAAATACTATTTTAATCTTGGCTTTCATGAATAAATGTATGATAATTACTTCGGTGCTTTTTCCTCTCCCTGCCCTTTCTTTTTTCTTCCTTCCTTTTTTCTCTCTGTCCCCTCCAAAACCTAGAGGGCAACCAGTACATCCTAGTCATTAGATTGGAACTACAGAAGGGAGGACAGCTGAGCTCTGATCTTGCTTTTTGCCACTGGCCTTTTCTCCCTCCTGACTAAGCAAACTGGAGAGAAATCCTGGCTGCCAAGTCAAGAGTAAAGCCTGCATGAACTTTCTCTTCAGCTGATATTAACTTTTTACCACTGAGACCAAACGCAAAGTATTATTACTGGAAGTGTTCTGCTTTGGTCAATTACAGTTTGTTCCTTACAAGAAAAGGGGGTAGTGGGGTGTGGGTGTGTGCTCTTGGATGTGGACAGTTTGCCCTGCTGTCTACTAGGGGATCTACAGAAATTATAGATGGAAGACATGGATGTTTGTTCCACCAGTGTCCTTCTGCTCATTTAGGACACCAGTGCTTTCTCTAGCAGCAGTAAGCAATGCTGAGCCTGGCTCTTTGCTCAGCTATGTTTGATGCTGAGAGCTTCAGAGAATTCAGAATTAGTATTACCTTTGACAAAGACCTGCTGAGCACTCAATATATTATATTGATAGCTCTGTATCTTGTCCAGTCCATGTATCTGACCTCAATAACAGTCACGAGTCAGACTTTAAAACTGAAATAAACTTGGTTCTGCTTGCTATCAGATATTAACAGCCTTTTTTAACACTTGGGTTAACCTCAGCTTTTTAACCTTAGGTGTTCTTGCTGCAGGGAGCTCACCTCCACTGCTCTAACTGCCTATCTGCTACAAAGCTAAGCACGCTGACTCCTTCCCAACGTGTGCTAGGAGGGACTGGCAGCAGGACGAAGTTGATACCAATACCTCATTTCACTTGGACGGGGTTCAGACTCTAAGTTGTCCCTCTGCAAACAGATCAATGAATTTGCAAACAGGGACCTCCCACGCCCCCTCAAACTTTGCTACACACACACTTAATGTTCAGTTCTGCTGGGGCTGTGCTGGAAGTCATCTGGCATGGTAAGACAGTTTATTCCTCATACGCAGAGCAACACAGCTTGCATTTTCATCATGGAAGCAATGAGTCAGGGTGCCTTTTTTGGAGATGTTTGTGCATTTAATCTCGTGAAATCTCATTGACTGGGGTGTTTTCTTGTGAAACTGGCACACGTTTTAATTCTACCACGGCTACTTTTTCCAGCCTCTTTCTTGGGAGAATCAAGAGGGGAAACAGAATTGTGCTCTCTAGGATACCTTGTAATGCTTGTGATGTTCTGTCAGATTGTGTAAATATTTTCCCTCTGACAGTAGAAGAACAGTCTCTATTAGGATCATTTAGGGGCTGGGATGAGGCAGAGAAAGTGTCTGCAACTGATATTCAGCCCACCTTTTAGTGATTCAGTGAAAGTGGGAACTGATTATTTAAAAGAAAGAGGGGGCTGTAAAAAGAGTGGTACAGTAGTTTCGGTATTAACCGAGGACTTGGGAGATTGATCTTAGCTCTTTGATCTGCCTGGGTCTCAAGGTTTTTCCAAAGGTATCTTTAGGTATTTAGCTCTGATGATTTTTATCTTGTATCAAGCCTGGGTCCACAGTAGCACTTAGAAGGTATCTATTCTGTGAGCCTCTCTTTCCTATTAACAAAAAAAAAAATGTTTCTCTACCCAGTTAGAAAAGGAAATTAATATCTGTTCAGACCTTTTGTGTATTCCCAGCTGCTACAGTAACATACAGTGAGTCTTGAATGTCCCTGTGGACTTCATTAAATGTCTAGATTGATTAGCAGACTTTCTTTCTGAGCTCCTTTGCTTGTTCAGAGATATTCTCCTGACAGCTGTCCTGCATATCTCCATTAATGAGAGAACAAAGCCCTGGGGAGTAACACTTGGTGATGTTTCAGAGCAGTCAATAGCATGGACTCATCTGCATCCCATGCTGGGACAAAAGCCCAGCCCACACACTCCCCTTGTATGTCCCACTTGCTTTGGCACTCAGGGAACGTGTGAGACCTTTCCTGCTGGTGCCCAGCAGAGTAAGAAACATGTCTTTGTGTGCACTTCTAATAATCACAGCTGCATTCTCCAGTATAGAGGTACTTGGCTGGAAAACCAAGGTGTAAGTGTATGTATTTTGTTCTTAAGCAACAGAACATTTTAGAGGAAAAGACAGGAAAATTATCATGAGCATTGTATTGTTTCTTAACATGTAGAATGACGTGTGGAAAGGGTAGGTGGGACAAGACCTTTGTTTACAAATACCTACTTGGAGTCACTTACTGGTGGTGTTTTCTCACACAGACAAGTGCCTAGAAAATTGCTACATACATGATACAACAGTAGGGTTGACTCTTTAGTTTTGCTTTCAGTGTATAAAAAGAGTAGATTGTTACTAAAGCATTTGGGTAACAGAGTGACAATGTAAAATTTAAAGGGCAAGCTGGAGGTGCTCAACACCTGAAAACACAGGAGGCTCATTCTGTAATTAAATCTAAGCATTACATCTTCACTTTAACTTACTCTCCCCGCCCCTTTTTGATTTCACAGATGCACAGAGCCTGACTCTTCCTTCTGGCAGTTTATCAGTTTCTGAGCTGATCTTCATCTACAGTCAAATTAGGAGTTTTCATAGTGTCCCTTGCTCATTCCACTGCAAATGCATGATGTCTCTTTATGCCTCTCTCAGTGTTGCAGGGTGTTGCTAAGGCCTCTCACAAAAGCAGCCAGTTACTATCTCTGACTTGGCAGTGTTTCAGTGATGAGTGAAGCTGTCCACACACACAGCACAGTTATATTGTGAAGTTACGGGGTGTTTGGGAAGCCATCTGCTTGCCAAAGCTGCGTAAATGCAAAACTATTGTTACGGGGATGTTCAGACAGAACTGTTAAGGGAATAATTTTCTGTTCAGTAATTCCTGTCTGTTTGTTATACTTGCATTCCTGTTGAAAAATACGATGCATATTTAAACATTCTCTAACATCACTGATGCAGCTTCTTTCACAACCTCCAGACAAGGTGAACATGAATAGAAAATTAATCCCAACCATACAGTACTAGGAGGACAAGATGAACACGATAACAATTTTATTCCCATCAGACATTTTTTTCATGGGACAGGTTTCTTTCTGACAGCATGAAAAGGACTCAACAGATTTAACACAAAGCTGACAAGTCAGCAGGGCTGTCAGTGGGTTCAGCCTAGAGAGAAAATGATCTTGCAGACACCATGCTGCCTAGACTCCATAAGGCAGGCTAGCTTACTCAATACTCATTTGTGCACCACTGGAATACCTGACAGCACGCATTTCACCAAGATCTGATAGGATTATGCAATTACACTTCTGTCAAGTCAGACCATGGCATGATACAGTCTTTATGCTGACTGTGGGAAGATGGATGACAACTGACCCAGCACAAAATTTGCCTGGCTGTAACATTTTAAAGCCAATTTAAACCAGTAATGAGTGGGCATGCATTGGTTCAGCACTTCTCACCATGTAGCTACACTGCGTATTGGTTTAGGTTTGTTTTGTTTGTTTGTGCTGGGTTTTTGTCTGGTAGCATGCACACTACTGCTTTTGCTGTTTTGTGGAACCATGGCCACGGACTCTATGGTAGTGGAGTTCAGGTGGGATTGAATGGGAACAGCAATGTCAAGAAATGCTGAAAAACACAAAGCTGCTGCTTTGCACCAGATATCTCACAGCTTGCTGTCACTCCTGCTGTAAATTGTGCTGTTGTTTTTAGCAATTCACCTCTTTCCTGCTGAATTTGAGTCACTGGGAGCTTCCTTCTCATCTTTCTAAAGGTGATATTATCCAGAGACTGAAGATTTACCAGACTGTACCACTCTATAGGGTAGAGTTTTATAGCTGTGTCTGTACCTGTCAACTGACAGACCAGCTCCGTGCATCTGAGGACAACATCAGAAGATGGGACAGTTGACACATTAAACACTGACTATCCTAGAGAGGGAACAGCTCTTCAGAGATGAAATAAATGCTGATTCCAAGGAACTAATGACTTGATTTGAATTTTTATAATTGAATAAGAGGGTTTTGAGGCTTAGTCTGACTGCTCACAGTGATGGTCCTGCCTGAAAGCCATTTAGAGTCCAGGGAGGAGAACTTATGTCATGGCAAAACAAGCGGGCAGCCCACAGCGGAGGGGGAGAATGTGCCAGGAGGGGCAGGTGTTACCCAAATGTGACAGATGGCTGTAAGCAAAGGAGAAAGAAGGTCACACGATGGTCAGAAGAAGCAAAGGAGGGGAGTGGGGGAGGGGAAAGTGACATATCCCTTTGAGGACACACGAAGTGAGTGGAAAGCTGGGCAGGTGGTTCCCATGAGACCCAGAGAGTGATGGTGTCATGGAGAGAGAAGGGTGCTGGGACGGGGTGGAACAACAGTGATTTGAGCAAATTTCTCTGAAGGTGAGGAGCCGGTAGTGCCAGCAAGGAGAGGACAAAAGGGATGATGAAAAGCAAAGGATGGGTACTGGTACCTCACTGCAGCTCAGCCCAAAACATCTCTGTAAAAAGCTGCCATACTCCTCATACTCCTCACTGGAAGTGGCTGCCTTCCAAGGGAATATAAAGAGATCCTTGTAATCTATATCTGTGGGTGTGTTGGGAAGTAGACAGAAGTCCTTTGGGATGAAAAGATTTATTTGAACATCACATGTCATAATTTCAGAGCAGGCTTCAGCTTGCTGATCACCTCTGCCTTTGCTTACACTCAAAGAAATAATCTGTCCCAGACCTTCTGATTCAGAGAGCACTGGGAGCGACATGATCCAGCCACTGCTCTGCATTTCTTCCTCCTCTGTACCAAGAACCAGTGGAAACATAAAATACATCTTGGAGACTCTAGGGTTTCCAAAGCAAAGGCAAAAGGACTCAAAGCACAGCAGATCTGCCTATGCTCTCAGCCAAGAACAATGCTAACATTTACATTAACCAGTACGTGGAGTTGGCAGACTGTGTGGCCTTTTGCTTTCATGTTGTTTACTGCAAGAGCTTCAGGGTTGGGAAGAGACTGGGAGCCTGGCAGGACTCTTGCTTTATGTCAGTGGAAACTGAACAAATCCTCAGTAAGCATATTCAAATCAGGTGGAGTAAAACTGATGAGAGTACTGTTCAGAGCTAAGTTTCCTTACAACAGCCTGTTTAGCTTCTATGTACACACAGCAGAAGTTGTCCCCCCCACAAGTTTACAGCTTTGCCATTTGTGACAGATGGATGGAGCGTTTCCTGGTACTTGAGCCAATCCTGAAGACAATTCCTAGCCAGACTTTGAGACCTCAAAAGGCATCTGAATATAGGCCACATATTCCAGAGAGGTCAGTGCACAGCAGAAATAATGTGTAGCTGGGATTCCAAGGAAGATTTTTTACTGTAGCTTTCAAACACAAACTGAAATCTCCCAGTCCACATATTTTAATTTTGGGAGAAATCACATTTGAAAACAAGGCCTGAAATGGCCACCAGTAACTGACAGCCATCAGTGACCACGAAACACATTCCTTCACCATTGTTACTCGGGATGCTGAAAGAATGCATGGTGGGCATAAATAATGCAAATTGATGAGATGTTGATGGGCATGAATATCTTTTCTTAATGAAATAGACACTTAGGATATTTCTGGAGTGCACAGTGGACAACACATGCACAAGCTGAACAGCTGTTCTAAAAATCAGACTCATTTAGTAACGCAAATTAAGTACTTGCTGTATGTTAGCAAGAATGTAAAAAGCCCAACAAAACAGCACAGCTCTTTCTATCTTTGCAGCCATTTAAATCTGCTGGTTTGTGTTACTTTTATTTTTTTCTTCCAGTTCTGGAACTGAAAAATATATTGATACCTCCAACTGAAATCATGGATCAGATCCTCTACCCAAATAAAATAATGGTTTTCCCAAAACCCAAAAATAATCTTAGACTTTCTTGCTTTCAGATCAGAAGAGTCAGGTTCATGGCTACATGTATTTCTACAAATAAAAATTATGAGAACGGTGTAGATTTTCTGCTCATTTTTATGCTGCTCTTAAGAGGAAGTGCAGAACTGTGTGACTGTAGGAGCTGAGCCTTCCAGTGGAACAGTATGTGATAAAATCAGGCAAGTTGGCAGAGCAGCTACTGCACTGCAGTAATAGAGGTGAACTGGAAAGTCAAAATTAACCAGTGCACTTTTGCCCTCCCAGGCAAAATGAAATACAAAATATAAGCAAACATCACCGGTGGGGAGTAGTATGGCAAATATTTGAAATACTTCCCTTTTAGAGGCTTTCAGGGTAGATGCCTTAGTTGTGTATCACCCTGTTGCTAACACATGTGACAAAACTCTTCAGAAAAAAAATATTTTCCTGTTGCCATTGTACCCTAAACAGCACTGCATGAAGTGGAAGAACATCAATTCCCTTGGTGTTTGCCTTTCCCTTCCAATCATGGCTATTTGAGACACAGCCAGTCTGAGAGCTCTGCCCTGCCCAAGAGTTGCTATTAGCATTTTTCTTTTTGCTGTCAGGCTGGTGAGTCACTAAGTGTCCCTGGTGCTGAAGCTGCTGGTCATTTGGGAATTCTTCCTTCCCAGGAGACACAGCGAGGCTAGTGTGTATGGGTTTTTTCCCTTGGCTGTGGAATGCCTAGGTTGCACTGCAGCCAGCAGAATGGGTAGAAGGCTGGAAAAACACTGGAATGGTGCATACTGGAAAGAAAGTAGATGGGGAATGACACTGCCACTCCTTACCTCCTGGCTAGGACCTTGTGCTCACTGCTAACACAGGAAAAGGAGGAGGTGGCACATAGAGAGTGAAGATGAAATAAGTGTTCAGGATACATTCAGGAAGTACTACCCCAAAACAGGGATCAAATACAGACTTGGATCTGCTCAGCTCAGGGCACGTGTAGGTCGAGGCGGATGGTCAGCAGCGTGTTAAGGCTCAGGCCCCAGGGATGGCACTGCCACTGAAGCGCACGAGCTCCTGTTGCCAGGTGGCTCAATTAGCATGGCAGACTGCACAAAGTGATGAATTATGAGGAAGTCCTAACTCCTGCCCTGGCTCTGCTGTACTGCATGACCTGATCTGTGGTCCTCCCCTCTGTCCTCATTTATTTCAGCAGAGTCATCCCCTTCTCATCTTCTCTCCCAGCAGGATGGCCTGGGCTCATTATGTGACACCAGAACAGTGTTTTGCAAATGGACAGCATCCATATTATTACCAAATTGTCAAAGCAGACAGGACTGTGCTGTGCTTCGGTACAAATACCTCCCCTACGGGCATCTCTGCAGCTTACTGTTGCCTTGTGCTCCCCAGAAACAATAAACAATAGGAGAAGGACACAGAGCAAGAGACAAGGCCATGATTGGCTCTTTACATGCCACCACAGATCCATACCCCAGTCTGTAAAAAAAGACCAGAACAGAAATGGCTGACTTCCAGGCAAGGATAATACAGAAGCAGTGAAGGGCAGGACGCTCTGGGCCATGACATCCTGAAAACACATCCCACCAGGCCTGAAAATGAAACCAGTATATCCTAGGGGGTGTAACTACCACACCTGTGACACCATGGGTGCCCACCACAAAGTAGTGCATGAGTCACAGGGGCTCAGTAGGACAGACCAGCACAGGCAGCTCCTTGGCTACACTTTTTACCAGAGCCTGAGAGCAGCAGCTGTGTCAATGCCGGTGATCTCACTGCATGCCAAAGGGATGTGGACTTCAGCTGTGACAGACTGCATCACCCTCAATCACTTGATAGGCCTAAACCTGCAGGTCTGCTACTGGGAAACTTCATGGGCTGCTCTGTGAGGGGATGGGGGCTCTTATGGTCATGTAATCCTGAAAAAGAGCCACTGCAGAGCTGTTTCTCGGGATTATACAGCATTCCTTGGAGGAAAGCTTGCTACCCTGCTGCTGGCTGTCCGAGGCTGAGAACTGCCAGCACTAACACCAGGTGCTGGTGCATATCCTGTCTGTCCAATGGGGAAGAGACTGGGTTATCTGTCATGTTACTCTTTTAACACCAATGAGGTAGTGAATTTAATCCAGAGTTCAGATAAACGTAAAGCTTCAGAACATGGGTGTGGCCCCTGAATCAATCCCTTAAACCCAGCTTCCATGCTCCTGCTCCTTGAAACATGGATGCAATAACAGGAACAGCTTCCAGAAAATTTGAAATTCAGGAGTATAAGGTGGTCTTCAAGGATTGCTAAGATTTGATAGCATGTTATTCTGCTAAGATGGCACCATATAGATTAGCTAATGCTTCTGACGTCTAATGGGAAAGGAGACAACTTGTGATGTTCCCACTGAGAAGAATTTCCTATTTTTAGAAATGTTGCTGGTTCTCATGGGATGGGCAGGCTGGGAAAGCCTGCCACATCTTTTGGATCTTTACTTTGCCCCTCAAATGTGTGACAGAAAGCTGCTTCACTACCTACTCCCTTCCCTGACCTTGCTTCACAGGTAGCCCAGTCTGAGGGTCTTAAAACCTACTACTAGCAGTGTGGGTAAGAGGAGCTCTCCTGCTCCCAGCAGTTAAGAAATTTCTTGGGAAATCTCTGTAAGACTCCCTCAGGTCTTGCTTCATTCTTAAGTGAAATCCGAGCAGGCTGGGAAGGTATAGAAGAGCAGGTGCATTTTGTTGTGTCAGCAGTTTTTAGCCTGTCTTGTTTTCTGCCTAGAAACCATGTTATTGCTCTATTTGCCTCCAAAACCAACTTGCTACCGAGGGCAGCTGGCTCATAAGCTTGGTGGCAAAGGTGCCAGCCTCACCACTTTTTCCTATTCCTCTTCCATAGGAGCTGGGAGATGAGTACTCCCTTTCAAACATCAGCTCCCTTGAGATAAGCTCAAGGCAACGCCTGGCAGCAGCCCTTCCTAAACACAAGCACCTCAACACACTTTTGACTCTTTCTGCTCCCTGCAGACAGAAATCGCTGGAGCTGTCCCAGCTTCAACAGAGCTGTGTTGATCTAAACCACGTGAGGATCTTGCCCTGTAACTATTGAAAGGTCATCCAGCCTGGTCCACATGACCAGTTTCAGTCCGTCCTGGATGCAAACGGAGAGACCCCACAAAGCGAGACCCCACCTACACTGTACTTCTAACTGTCATGATTAGGTCAGTTGACAAGTTGTGACAGCCCCTCTGTCTGGCTGGAGATGTGCCAGAGAAAATTCCTGGGATGGCAGAATGACCAGGAGATGGCTGTGCTCTGTCTGAAGTTCTTGCCTCCTGGCAAAAGGGTTGAATGACCACACACTATAGTCACAGGGCCAATGTGCAATGTGCCAATTTTTTGCCCTTAGTGCACTTAATTGTACTAGGTGCAGAAAAGTTGTCCAGGAAGAACCTGTTTCACATGTTCAGACAGGTCTGCAGCTCTACAAACAGGTAAGGTGTGCAAAAGTTTACAGAACTGGGACTCCCTTTAGCCTCCTCAGCTGTTCTCAGATGTTTGGAGAGGCATTACTGGTTTGTGTCAAAGTGCACCAGTGACTTTCCTAACAGTGCACAGCTGTGCATCAGCATGTTCTGGCATTGCTGGCATTTATTAGAGCAGCTGCAGGAGGCACAGAATTGTTTAGGTTAGAAAAGACCTTTAAGATCATTAAGGTCAACTGTAAACACGTTGCTGGCCTTGGCCCCTTGATCTGGCCCATCGATTCAGATCCATCCACAGATCCCTCTGTAGAGCCTTCCTACCTGCCAGTAGACCAGAACAATGCTCCTGCCCAGCTTGGTATCATCTGCAAATTGACTGAGGGTGCCCTCGATCCCCTTGCCCAGATCATCAGACATGACTGGCGCCAGTGCTAAGCCCTGGGGAACCCCACTTGTGATTGCTCTCACGATGATCAGCTCCATGACTGTCGGCACCGAGGTCAGACCGACAGGCTGAAGAATGAGACACCAAGAGTCACTGGAAAGCTGACAGAAATTTTTGCAAAAGGAGGAGCAAGAAGTGCCAGTGTATTTTGCAGAAGGATATTTTTAGTTCTGTAAATAGTTGAAAAGTAGGAAAATCTTCCAATATATGTCAGGGTTTGAATTAGCGAGGAGACGTGGGAAAGAGGCTTGAAATGCATTCATTCTGACTCACCTTCAACTTCTTTTTTTTTTAATAACAAAAATATTTCCTCCTAAGCAAATTTCCTTCACTGTGATAGTTCTACAAGAGAACCGTTTGCTTTCAGCGGCATTTTTTAACCAGAAACTGTTTACACCATGTAATATAAATTTTTGTTTATCTCTGTAACACTTTCTGCTGAAGGGAGGAATGCTTCCACAGCATATTTTCCAACCTTCTGATGAAGGCTGGCGCACCTTGGAATTTATGATCCCCTAGAAGTGCACAGACCCATGCTGAAAAAGGTTAATGCGAGTTTTCAACTAACTGTAGCTGTGCTTTCTTGACGCTTCCTCAGCTAAGGTGCCTGTGGTGGAAGATCCCAGCAAAACAAACAAGACCTGGCTCTGTGTAAGGTGGCTCTTCAATTAAAAGAGAAAAGGAAGTTTGCAAGAACAATTTCAATGCAGAGAAGTGTTATAAACTGGGAAAGTCATGAGTCATCTGAGATCTTAGGGGACAGAACACGGAAATACAGGAAAGACCTCAGCACTTTTGGGTAGAGCCTGTGCTGCTGAAACTTAACTGTGCATTGTTAATAGTGAGTGTGAATGAGAACTGATCTTCTCAAACCTGAACACTCAGATTAGTACTCCTGGCTTTCTTTCAATGAATGACGCAGTTTTATCTAAGGAACCTTCCAGAAATGTGAGCTATGCCACTATTACCACCTTACAAACTAAGAAACTGACCTCAGATTTTAAAGTATAAAGATGTTGCCCATTTCAGAGGGTGAGTCTGAGACCAACCTCAGAAATTCACTAACAGACTGTGCTATTCATCAGCTCCATTTACAAGGTTATGTAGTGACAGGACAAGGGGGAATGGCTTTGAACTGGAAGAGAGCAGGTATAAATTAGATACTGGGAAGAAATTCTTTACTGTGAGGGTGGTAAGACACTGGAACAAGCTGTCCTGAGAAGTTGTAAATGCTCCATCTCTGTAAATGTTGAAGGCCAGGTTGGATGGGGCTTTGAGCATCTGGTCTCGTGGAAGGTGTCCCTGCCCATGGCAGGGATTGGAACCAGAGGATCTTCAAGGTCCCTCTGAGCCCAAACCATTCTATGATTTAGTGTCCCCTGGATTTCCAGATTCCCCACTGCAATTGGGAACCTGGATGACAACGGCTTTAAACCCAGTCCAGTCCTGCACCAGATTTAAGAAGCCTGAACAGTGCAAGAAACCTACAAAGTCAACTGGAAAGAACAGGCTGATTACAAAGGGAGCCTTGGCTATGGATCATCAGTGAGTCACTGAAAACAAGTGTTTCTGCAAACCAGAGAGGTATTAATTGACTCTTTCTGATGGAAATCTCTTCCATGGGGAAATACTCGACTATGACACAGGTACTGCTGACCTCTTCAGCAACATTTAAATTCTCTGCAGGAGATAAACAATGTCTCTTTGAACTCCATTTGCAAAGTCATGTTGTATCTCTGAGAGGTTCCTACTACTGCTTCTATCTACAGCTTGTATAGTTTGAAGAGTTCCTTTGGTGTTCACCAGCAACATTTAGAAGAGAACTGAACTTGGGACTTACCTCTGCTAATTCTCTGCTTTTCTCCAGAAAGAATTCCTGGTGTATCAATGACGCTGATGCTCTCTAACACAGGATTAGGTAGCTGGGCACAAACAAACCTGTGTGGAAAATAAATGTGTTTAAAAAAAGAAGAAAGGCAAAAGGTACTTATGATGTGCTGAACATCACAGGCAGCACAGGACAAGCCAGACTTTGATCTTGCAAGTCTTCAGTTGGAGCTTGGAGCTACTGTTACTTCAAGAAAAGACTCCTTTGCTGCTTCTGGAACACGGGGCTCAGACATGACCTATGGCAGGTTTTCTTACATGGGCCCCCAAATTGTGAATTATGAAAATATTTGGGTTTTCATTAATGTGCTGTTTTGATTTTAGCAAGAAGTGGTATTTGTTTTTCTTCACTTAAGCATTTCCCTGTAGAGTCTTGAACTCAAGCGAACTGAAATAACTTGGTTTGGAAAAAAAAAATCAGCAATGTTGTAGAACTTTTGTTCTCTTTCAAATCTGGTCTTAAACAGACAAAAAGTGTGCTATTCTTGTACCACTGAAATACTACAGCATAGGCAGCATGAGTTCTGAAGAGGCTGCTTAGTCTACCTCAAGGTAGGATCAATGAGGTATTTGTCTAAGTGTTCTTCAAATCTGTAACAACACAGACTCACCAACACTTGGGAGTCTACTCCATTACTCAGTAATCCTTACAGCAAACCCTCTTTTATTTTAATGTCTAATCTAAAATTACCATGCTACAATGCCACTCAGTCACAAACTCAGTAGATGTGGAAAATGATTTATTTTTCCCCTCTTGTCACAATGTACACTATTGTCATCCTGCCTCCCCCCAGCCTTTCCTCTGCAGAAAACAGTTTGGTAGCTGTTTTTTCCTCTTTCTCCTATCTCTTCTAGTTCTCTCTAGCTGCCTTTCTAGCTAATTTTAAATCCCTGAAGACCCTAGCAGCCTTCCTTTGGGTCCTCTCAAACTGCTTCACATATTTCTTCAGGCATGATGCCACAAGCTGACATACTCCAGCTGTGACCTTGCCAGTGGTGAGCAGAGTAGATGGATTGCTCCTTATCTCTTACACATGACAGTCCTGTTTATGTATCTCAGTAAAATGTTTGCTTTTTTAACAGCAGTATGACAATGTTAACTTAACATTCAGTTTGTAATCTACTGCTCCTCCCTCTACAGGTCCCTTTCTGTGTAACAGCTCTTCAGCTAGTTGCTCTCCATCCTGTATCTATGCAAATCACTGCCTAAGAAGAGCCACTTTGTGCTTAGTGGGTAGCAGCTCATCTATTTCAGTTGCCAGCAACAGCAAAGGACAGTAAAAGCCTATCCCCTCACATGGCTCCCAGTGGCATTTCATGGACAGCCTTTTTGAGCTGGCATTCCAGGCAGCTATAAATGTGTGTGTATGCATATTAATAGGGTGGTGTGACATCCAAGGCATAAAAAACACATTACTGTGGGAAACACATAAAGGATGTGGGCTGGGACAATGACCACTCTATCAGACATGGCAGCCAGGGCCCTGCAGTGCTCTCATGAGTAGTTGGTTCTGCTGAAGCCCCTGCACCTCGCAACTCCTGTAGGCTGTGCCACAACCTCCCCAAGGTTGGGGAGTTGTGACAAGAGTGACATCCTCATGGGTTAGAAGAGTGCCTTCTAAACTCTCACCTATTTCAGACTACATATTACAGCCTCTCTCTCTCACACACATCTACAGCTTGGCAGGTGGCAACAGAGTGCATTTCAGAATGTGTAACATCTCATATCGAAGAGGGGGGACTGGTTTGATAATCCTGTTGAGTGTTAGGCACAGCAGCAGAGAACAAAAGGCTCAGGAGGTCGTGTTATTCCCCTGTCCTGCCAACCCAAGTCTGCTCTCCATTGTTACAGCCCTGACTATTCCTCATGCTCCAACATTAAATGGCTTGGGCAAGGGGATTTTCCACCAGTTCCTCTAGAAAAAGTACTCCACAGGAGATTTCAGATATAAGGTCAGAGGCCAGCACGAGTGAGTGCATTCTGGCTCTGTTGGCAAGGTTGTTAAGGCTGCTGCCTTCCTGCTGTCCCAGCAGAACTGCAGGACCTCAGGGAGCATGACCTAATTCTGTTTGGGGCCATATGCAGGGTAGAACGTGGTGCCAAACTAGATTTCACTACCTCTACAGGCAGAACGCAGGGCTGAAGAGGGAACCTATTATCCATGATGTCTCCTGCTGTTGACAACACAAAAGCAGGAGTGACTCCACCTTAGCTTCCCAAGACAGAGTCTGGTGATGGGAGACTCTCAAAACCCCATCAGTGTGATACAAAAGTAATGTCTGAGATGCCTGATTTTGCTCCTTGGTGCAAGGTGTTTTGGCCCTTGGTGCCAAACAAGTCCTCCTGATAACAAGGTGCAACCTGTAATCTCCCTGCTGGGATCTCTCCAGAGCTGGTGTTTGGCCAGCAGAGTTGGAGAAAGGAAGACAAGCCCTCCTCTCAATACTCAGGAATCACCTGGGGCAAGGAGAGGCAGACAAGTGACAGGATTTTTGTCCCTATCTCCCAAGTAGGGGCATGCGCTCCATGTCCTGGGAATGAAGGGAGGGAGAAGACACGCTCTGAGCAGCACAATTTGCTTGTTGTCTCCCAGCCAAATCCTAACTCTACCACTCTTTCTTTGTTTCCTGGAAAGCAGCAGATCCCAGTCTCTGGTGGAGTGGGGTGAGGGTTCCTAACTAAGGCTAAATACTCACTCCTGGAGCAGCAGGCTCTGCATCCCACAGGACACAGAGGGTTGCCACCTCTCAGCCAACACTAGCTTGGCCTATGTGAATGCTACTGCCTTGTGCTGCTCTGCTCCTTGCCACTGGTGCAGTCAAGCGTTACCTTTAACCTCCCTGGGTAAAGCAGACAGACTTGCCCATGGCCACTCTTATCTCAGCTTGGAGGGGTGGCTCCTGGAGATTAGCTCCCTTCTCCAAATTCCCTGCTCAGAGCCTCCTAGCTGAGGGCAGGACCTTGGCATACACATCGCAGCAGCAAGATACGTGCAAGGCAGAGATAGCTCTGCTTGTTTCCAGCCAAGAGGCCAGGCCCACAGCAGGAGTACGTGTGGGTGGCTTGATCTGGTCCAGTGGGTGCACCAGGACATACATCTGTTAAATTTCTGGTCCTTGCATGTGTTTAATTTCCTTGTTAGCTGGGGATTACCATCTGCATTTTCAGCACTGTGAGGCTCACACTGCTGAGCTAGTCCTTACCGTGTCTTCCTCTGTCCGTTTAGAAATCCTTACCTCCTCGTTTTTAGTGTCAGCAACAAAAAGGTGTCATTAGCTCCTGTGGCTACTCCCTGCATTGCTAAAAGGACTGCACTGCTATGTCCCTCTGCCCTGCTGTCCTCACAGGCACATGCATGACTCCTTCCTCAAGAGAAGGAAGAGTAGTCAGAAGAGTAACAAGAACACAGCATGATACAGTGAACTAGGTTAATGGCTGCAGAGATCCCTTGCTGTATTAGCAGCAAATTGCATTCAGGACACATCAATCAGTCCAGTTCAGAAGTGTTTCCTTTTTTTGCCCCCCATGCCTGGCCTGATGTTGCTTCTCCGTACTGCTGTTCTTGGCTCTCAGTAGAGCTGCTCTCAATGATGCCCTCTTCATCTATTATCTCTGCACATGCAGGAGGCCTGTTACTTCTTAGGGCAAATCACCCTTCTCCCCTGGTGTAGGGAGTGGCTAGTCACCTGACCTAACTGGTGGTCAGACACAGATGTTCTGGGCCCAATAAAACATTCAAAACATCTCAAAGTCTTTCTGGTGCAGGACCACGTTGGTGTATTTGACTGACAGGCCTGTGCAGTGATCAGATGCTGCTTCCAGAGTCCCCCTGAGGCACTGGGAAGTTCTCTGCACAGCAGCGACTCCAGCTTAGTCCCCCTTCTCTCATCAAGCTTCTTCCCATCTTCTCTGCAGGTCCCTTCCCTGTCTGCCTGCAGCCTATGGCAGCACACTTGTGATCAGTGCTAGTAGGAGATGCTGCACCCTCTGGACAGATACTCTCTTAAGCTTGGAAGTTAGACAGGGAGCCAGAGCCCAGCCCAGCTTTCCTGGCTGTTAGGCTGAGCAGCTGCCATGTTTCCAATGTCTCCCACACTGTGTTAGCAGGGAAGGCACTGATGATGGGTGTAGTCAGTTTGCTCCCATCTGTCTGCTGTAGCACAGTTTGTGCTCATCTAGGATATGGGTGTGTGCTGCTGGCTTCCTGCAAGGCCTAGATCCCAGGTTGGGCTGGGTCTAGGGGATAGAAAGGTTACATTCCTCACCTCACAGAGCCACTGTCCAAACACCCTGCTGCTTTTTTTTTCGGGAAAGACATCGATTAACAAGTCATTAGTTTGCACCTGAGGTTGTATGTATAAGGCATCAAAATGAAGAGAGCCTGGTTTTGTTTTAAGGAGGACATTCAAGCAATGTTTAACAATGCAAAAAAAGCAAAGATGTAGTCATTGTGTGCCAGTTCTACTCCCGTGTTGACTTCAGGGACTACAGTCGGACTATTTGGTTTCAAGGGACCAAACTGATGGCAGAATGGAAGAAGCTAGCAATACTGAAGCAAAGGAGAGTGAGTGTAATGAAGAGATTTACCGTTAGACTCCTACAGGATGAGCTTAACAGGCTGTGATGCCATTTTTGTTTTGTTGGTTCAAGCAAAGTAAAGTTTTGCCTCACTTGCATTTGTTAATCAGCCCTTCAGTAAGTGACTTCTGTGCACCTGGTAGGACTGGAACGGCTTTGCATCAGCCATGTGGATGGGAGGAAAAGAAGTGCAATGCCTTATCCCTTTAAATTACTAGCTATGCTGTTCAATAAGTTCAAGCTTTACGCTACAGAACAAGTAAGTTCTTGAGTACTGACCTGTTCAAAAAGGCATTGCCAAAGGCGTTGAGTTTCCTGAACGGTTTTTTGGGATCCACCACCAATGCGTTTCCAGGAACGATTCCTTCCACATCTCCTTGCATAACTGCTATAAAGGAGTCAGTTGTAGGCTCTGGTCCAATCCTCATCCCTGGGAAATCCTGCTCCAGCAGGTACCTGCAGGCAAAAAAACAGGGTGTGGGCATGATACATGAGCTGCCTGAGTCCTAAACGAGTAGTACTGAAGATTGCAGTGTAATTATGAAGCTCAAGAGCATGGATCCTGCTGAGACTATTTTTAGCACTGTCACGGAATCGTTTGATAAATGTCGTGGTAGCTTTTCTACTTAGGATCCCCACATTTAAAGCTTATTTAAGGTGGATTAAGAAATTGAGATGATTATAGCTGCTGGGAAGAGATTCTCATCATGTTGCATCATTTTATGTACTTCAATCCTCAAGACATTTGGAACAGCCTTAGCAGAGCAAAGTAAAAACAGCAGTTCACCACAATCCCAGAGCAGTTCATCACAATCCCAGACTTAATCCTGAAACCTTATCGGCCTTTGGTGCCAATATCAATTACTTCACTGCTGCTCATTTCAGCAGACTCATCCAACTAATGTGCTTAGCCCCGAGTCCAAATCAGTCACTCAAATGCCAACTTCCCTTGTGCTTGACTGTTGAAGTCTCAAGCCTGCCTCCTTCTGCACTTCTGCAATGCAGCTACAGGTCTGCACTTACAAACTGCTCAAGCAGATTGAGCATTATGCATGTGGGTGGCAGAGTATATTGCGATATTTGTTATCAAGCTAAATAGCACAGTAAGCACAACATCCCTCATTATTTCCTAAGCCTCTGGCAGCCTACCTGAAGGTACAGTTTGGCAAATTTCAGGGAAAGATAATTTTTTCAGGGAAAAAATTTCATGGGGCTAGAGGACTTTGGCAGCACATCCTGACTTATCCAGCCAAATTCAGGGTGGGTCAATGGTATGTACATGGGATAGTTCCCTCTGGCTCATGAAGGAGCCAAATGCCATTGCTGAGGTCATTGCAGAAAACATTCCACCTGCTGATCCTGACCATTGTGTCTGTGTGGCTTGCAAAAGGTAGCTAGAGCTGGCCTAGCCCTTGGTACAGGATGGTGTCAGAGCAGCTGAGCTGGTGATAAGCTCTGGATAGTTATATGAAGAATAAAATTACTACCAGATTACGGAAGTTAGTAGAATACTGTGTTGCTTGTTGCCAGAAGATAGCTAGCACTTCCTCTTCCGTTGCTTTGACCTAACCTTTAGTAGGTAGAAAGATAAATACAGAATTGCTGTGATGTTGGAAGTAGATTATGGGGACATGGAAAAGGAAATAGGAGAAGGGCTGAAAATTCTTCATGACTGAGGCCAGTGTGTTTAACAACACTGGTTAACTCAGGTGAGTCTTATCAGAGAGGGAAGTCCCTGTGTGAGTGACTATAGGACCACTGCCGTGAAGGCTTGTGATAACTTGTTGGGGATTCCTGCTTTTACCATAATTTTAGCACAGGTAATCACAATCCAGTGTTTAAAGAATAACAAAAAAAATTGTGTTAGCTCAGACAGGCTATTTATGGACATCGTGCCAGCAAATATTCCAGTTTCCCAATGGGCAAGACCAAATCAATTGGATCTAGAGGTAAAACAAGCAAATGTACACCGAGGACATACTGCAAGTCACTGCTACTTATCAGGCTTGGTACATGTTAATGAAGAGAATTGCTGCAGCAAGTGTAACTCCAGCAGTGACATCCATAATTCTCTTAGGAGCTGATGACCTCCTTTATTGGTGTATTATCATGTATTTTCTAGTATCTTGTATCCAAAGTGATTTCCAAATCCCATGCTCACCAGAATGCCACCAGAAGTAATTCCTCTTAATTGCAGCAACTCTGAGATGCAACAGCAGCTGTTTAGCAGTTCCCAAGAAAACAGAAATAATCCAGCAAGGATTCCAGGAAGGGAACAGCCCTCTGATCTTCTATAGTAGGGTGGATACATCCTATCTATCTAAACCCTATGCAGGGGTTTCTCAAATTTTCCTATAAAAGTGAGTCATTACCTAAGAAAAGCAGACTGCAGGTAGTGCTGGTGTGTGTCATCTCCCTGGCTGGTGATCACAGTACATCTTCCTGGCAGCTACAGTAACTTCTCTATCTAGCTTGAACCACCCCACAACTCCTCTCCCACCAAGGGCTCTGTATATAATATTTTGTTCTTGGCTCCATTCCCTGGAAAGCTCTTTTACACTGAAACAACCATTTGCGAGGTTAGAGGCCACATGGCCAGACTCCGGAAACTTAACTCGTGCCTCCTGCATGGCAATTCAAACACCTGAGCCCTGGTGGACATGGCTGCCACGCCAGCGGCTTTCGTCTGCTCCTGCTTTGTACGTCACTTCTCTTATGACCTAAATACAGTAAGAATGATATACAGATGGGAATTTACTAAATCCATAGATATAATCTTTGTGTTCTCCCCTTGCAAATATTATACAGAAAAGAAACAGGCAGTGACAACAACTGCCAAATGTAACAAGTGCTTTTGAGAAACACCCCTTACTCCCAATACCAGGTTGCAGCCTTGCCGTAACAACCACCTGCTTGTTTTTTACAGGTTTGAGATGCACATGTTTTGATGACAAGTTTTGAGCAGTAGTAGAAAATAACCAGGGGGTGGGGGGGTTGTTTGTTATTTATAGGCAAAGCTTCCGAGAAAGTCTAACCAAAAGTGCTGTGTATAATAGCAACACTCCTCCAAACAGGCTGCTTGAAAGAATTTTATCACAGCTCCACTCTGCTAATGTTCCAAAGCATTTCTGCATTTATTTCTTGTATAAGGCTTAAAATATACAAAGCACAAAATCCCAACAAAAGCACTCTCATACAGAAGTAGCTACAAGCCAGGGTTAATTGACTTAATGTGCAACAAGTGGTATGAAATCAGAGAGATGAAGATTTGCACTGCCCAGTATTACAGTATCTATTTTAAGTGAGGCCTCTCTGGGAGATTCGGGTACATTGTGCAGCAGGGTGTCGGCAGCACAAGAATCTCACTGTACACAGGACAAATACAAGGGGATTTATTGACACTGCCTGATGGGGGGAAGGCATTTCTGCTCGGCAGTGACACAGGCTGCCTCTGCTACCAGAGGCAAGAGAGAGAACACATGCAATTGTCACATTTGTGGGGATTTCTGGCACGGAAGAGCAAACAATGCTGTGGAAAACACCCACCAACAGCAAGTAAATTCCCCTGCCAGTGCTGCATGCCTTACGTTGAGCTGCTGAACACCTTTAAAGGTTCGGGGAAGCAACCTCCAGCCAGGTTAAGGAAGTCTGCAGCCCCAGGCAAGGTGTGAATGGTTTATTTTATGACCAATCTGCTTTTAGAGAAGTGCCTGGACATGCTATGTGGCTGGAAGCATCGTGCTGTTTGACCATTTCACGCCTGTTCCTGGTGAGGGACAAGGGCAGGAAAACTGCATTAGTGTCAGTCTGGTTTGGGGTACCCTTTCCCGGGAGGGTTTGGAGCAGCATAGGAGACAGGCAAGGCCGGGCTCCCTGGGCAGGAATGCCGCAGGATGTGGGGGAAGGGGCTGCTTGCCTGTGATGAGTCATGCAGGAGCCCTGCAGGATGCTGCTGTGTGTGGCAGCAGAGGTGATGCTGAGCGGGAAAGGGAAGAAGGGCAGAGCAGGAGGAAATGGTGACAACTGCCCAGTGCAGGCAGAGATGAAAGGCTCAGGGCCAACAGGGAGGTCACACCAGAGCTCTTCGTGCAGCCTGTGACAAACAGTGTGGAGAGGCCAGGACGTGTAAATGATTAGCTCCAGGAGGAAGGGGTGGCTACACCAGAAAAGCAAGCCATGTTGACAGTTAGTATGGCTCTGGCAGGCTTGTTTATTTTATTAGCAGGATGGCTGGACTAGAGCCAGGATTATTTTTAGAAAAGACCATGGAATCTAAGTTAATTAGAGGAGTAATGTTCTGTCCTGCACCCCCACCTCTCACAGGAAACATAAAAACCAATAACATCATAAAGGCAGGCTCCAGTGACATCCTGCTGTAGCTGTCAGATATTCCCAGGTAGAGGTGTTGCCTTGCCCTAACCAGGACAGCCTTTCAGACCCCAGCCCTGTGGAAAAGCCTCAGCTAAACGTATCCTGAGGAGAGAAATGGGAGTGAGCACAAAAAGAGATGATACAGCAGGAAGGGAAAAGCTGCAGTTAGCAATGCTACATCTTTCACATTGCAGAATAAGACTCAGTTCTGTGTCACTGTAAGCAGGAGAGAGAACTGCCTGGTTCCACTGAAAACAAGCCAGTGCTCTGGTCTCACTTCACTGGCTTTGACCCACACAATGCACCTCCCTGTTCCCTGGCTCAGCCTCTAGGAATGTTTTTCACTGCTAACCTTGACTGCCTTCTTTCTGCCATCAGCTCCTGACAAGGGAACAGCCTCACTGCAAGATGCTGCATCTTAGGTGCTCCAGAGCCTTGAATTCCTTCCTTGTTTCGACTCAGATTCTCTAAAACAAGTGGAGAGATTTGGAAGATGGACCTCCCTTGGACAGGTGACTAAGGTTCTTTATCCCTTTTTTTTAAATGGTGTCCTGGGATCCAGGTGAACTGGAACTGAGTTCATTCCATCTGAGTATTTAGTGGCACTAAGTCATCTCCCTAAATTGCATGGCAATATAAGAAGGATGCAATTTAAGAGTGGAATTGATACATAAGGATAACACTAATTACCCCCATGGTGATGAGATTGTGGAAGGAACGTCCAGAGGCTGTTTCTTGCTTCACTCTACTGCTAAGATATAATGGTTGTCTCCCCTCCCACTTCCTCCCCCAGTCCCCTTTAACTCCTCCCTGCTCTCAGCTTTAGCTCCCACTTGCCTTCCCACAATAACCCCGGTGCTAATCTGGTGCTTATCCCAGCTCTTTAATGACCAGCGCCTGCAAGCTCACACTGGAAGCCTATCACGAGCAACACGTGCTTTTCTGGTACCTCCTGCCTTTGATTTGGAACATACTGGAGTGACAGACCCTCACGCTCCTCCTACTATTAGAGGGCCCGGGCTTCTCTGAGAGTTCTCAGCTTTCACCTTCTTAAGCACTATTTTAAACAAGAAGACTCTGCCTTCCTGGAAAGCCTCCTCAGGTCCATTTGGGACCCTTGATGAAGCAGAAGTTCCTGGTCACTTCTCCTTGACTCTGGGTAGGCTCATCCCAGCCCAGAGAAGGCTGGGAGAAGAGGACACAGGCATGAATGAAATGCAGTGGTCAGAGAGCCTCAGATCCACTTGCTGACAACAAAGACTCAGTCTTCTCCTTTTGCCTAGAACATGCTTTAGACACCTGAACTTCTTACAAAAGGAGCTGAGACTTACAGAAAAAGGACTTGACTGAATAGAGAGAAGCATAGCCAGGAAATCTCTGCTAACAACAGTATGCAGGTGAGACTGCAGGGAAACACTGATGCTGGCAATCCAGAGAGGAGATTTAGGAAGAGATGCTTTAGTTAGACAGCCATATCAGGAATTCAGCAAACTCCTCGTGTTCAGGCTTTGAGCATCAGTAGGACAGAAAAAGCTTTTCAATCAGGTTTGGTACCAAGCTACAGAACAGAGATCTAGGGTGGAACTCGACAGCTCTGCTATCCAACTAGCCTAATTTTCAGATGAGTAACCAACTCTCTTTCCAAAAATGTGCCAAAGGCTTCTTTGGGTCGTTCGCACCCCTTCACCATCTATCTGACCCACTCACATGAGAACGGCCTTTTTATTTACCCTTTTTACTCTTACACTTTGTTTGCCAGGTACACCCCAAGGTAGCAAAAATGCATTTTGTCCTTGGCCCCTGGCCAAGACACTTAGTGGCAAGAATATTACAGTACATTAAAAAAAAAACCTACTGCATTTTTCAAGGTCAGTCCTTAAGAGGTACAGTCAATTTGATTCACCTTTCTCTACTCTTCACAGCTCCCCCCTCCACCAAGAAACACTGGTAGAACAATGGGCTGGCTGCCTGTGGCTTGTGTCCAGATTTACACTGGGGTAATTCCACTGATTTCAACACAGCCACACCAGAAAAAGGCTGGAATTTAACGCTTAGCTTATGAATCACATAGGAAACTAAGCGCAGCTTCAGCTATGATCCCAAGAGAAAGGCTTGCTGCAAGTTGAACAAGCAGCATGGCTGAACAGAGAGAGATCCCTGCAACAAAGTCCAGCTGGAAAAATTTAACCCCTCTGTGGCAGTTTTCTATGAGTGAAATGAAAGAGCTGCTGGCAGCTGCTGTTTCTTTACAATTAGAAAGGAACTTGCTGCTCCTAGCATCTCAGCAGAGCAGGACTCGAGTTAAAGTAGGACTTAACTTCTGGAACCCTGAAGATGGGCAGGTCTCCCCTGTGCACAGGCACACATCCTTCTCTAACTGGGCTCTGAGCATTGCCTCTGGGCACAGGGCAGAGGAAGACAGACAGACACAAGTGCGAGACAGAGGCCCTTGCAAACCAAAACACTCACTTTAAGATTCCCTAGCTTGCCCCATCACTCAAAAGCTACATCAGGTTGAAAAGAATGGCAATTAGCAGGGTCAGCCCGGCCCGAGAAGCCGCGGGAATACCCGGCGCGAGCCTTGTCCAAGCCTTTGCACTTTGAACGGCCAAAAGGGCCCCAAGTGACTCACATCTCCACACTCATGCCCTGCCTGCGCTCCTCAGCCCTGCCCTGGGCTACTTTTTGCCACGTCGGTGTTTTATGGGACATCTTACAGCACCCTGGTGCTTGAGTAGGAACGCTCCGCGTTTGAGCGGAGGGGACTTTTCAATGAAAACCTGTCCGTGGGCACCAGGGACACGAAGGGGGTGACAGAAGGGGGATCAAAGGCACAGCACAGGTAGCAGAGACACGTCCTGCCCCACCACAGCCCGCGGGCCTCGAGGGTGCGGGAGGGCAGCGGGCAGCTGGGTTTTACCTGATGAAGGTGGTCTTCCCAGTGGAGTACTGCCCCACGAGGAGCACCATGGGCTTGTTGTCGAAGTCGGCATCTTCCAGGGCGGGCGAGTGGAACTCGTGGAACTTGTAGTGCTCTTCCAGCGGCAGCAGCTTGGTCTTGTAGAGCTTCTTCAGGCCGTCGCTGACCGTCTGGAACACCTCGGGGTCCTTCCTCCGGCGGTCGTCCGTCCCCAGCCAGCTGAACATCTTGGGGCCGCCTGACGCCAGCTCCGCAGCGACCACCGGGGCTGGGCGGGGGGCGGCGGGCAGGGCTGGGCTGGCTGTGGGCGCGGGCTACCCGCGCATCCCCCTCAGGCCGGGCGGGCCTCGCTCCCCTCCCAGTGCCCACACGCGATGGCCGCCCGTCCTCACGCCACCTGCGCCGGCGGTTTCAGCCAGAAAACAGTCCCCGCGGGAGGCTGAAGGAGCGGCTTCTCCGCGCAGCCCCGGCCGAGCGGCACCGGCGGGCGCCGCCTCCCCTCACGCCGCCGGCTCCCGGCGTGGGCATAGCGCGGAGGGGCGGCCCGCCAGGAAAGGGGCGGGCGCCGGAAGTCGGCGGCTCCTGGCAGGCGCCGCCCGTTCTCCCCGGCGGGTGAAGCCGCGCCGGGCGGCGCCATGTTGGACTGCGGGGAGGGGGCCGGCTCCCACAGCGCCCCCTGGGGGCCGCCCGGGGTCTTTGCGACCCAGGCCGCCATTTTATTCCTTTCTCAACCTCACTTTGAAATAAACCTTAAAAATCCACGAAAATAAACCCCTCGAGTGTGGATCTGAGACGGAGTCGGCTTTTTCTGAGAGCTGCCACACACCCAGCCTTTCACGGAATCACAGAAGGGGTCAGGCTGAAAGGGATCACAGTGGGTCACCTGGTGCCTCCTCCCTGCAGAAGCAGGGCCATCCCAGAGCACACGGCACAGGGTTGTGTCCAGATGGTTCTGGAATATCCCCAATGAGGGAGACTCCACAACCTGTCTGGGCAGTCTCTTCCAGTATGTGGTCACCTGCATGGTAAAGAAGTTCTTCCTCATATTCAGGTGGAATTTCCTGTGCATCGGTTTCTGCCCATTGCCCCTTGTCCTATTGCTTGGCGCTGCTGAGAAGAGCCTGGCTCCATCCTCTTGGCACTCCCGCCTTTAGATATTTATACACGTTGATAAGGTCCCTCTGAGCCACCTCTTCAACCCTTCCCTCCCCAGCCTCACGATTTGGCTGCACTGCTGATGCCCCTCACGTCCCGGGCGCCCACGACTCTGGCTGTGCCTGGAGGAGTCCACCATTTAAGCACATGAGACGGGCAGATTATCTGCTGTCCCCTCTCCTTTATTCCTCCAGCAATGAGAGCTGACAGGACAGCCACCAGCAGCAGCCTGTGGCTCGACATGTCCCCAGGGCCAGCTGTCAGCCACAACGCCCTGCTGCCGGCCTCTCCTCATCTCCACTGTGCAGAGCAGGGTTTTTTTCTTAAAATATCTCCTAATGGCTCTTTCACTTGAGTCCATCCCATGGGTCTGAGAAATGTGGCAAGAGGCAGTTTTGGAAGCTGTCCCTCCATGTGTCCCTCCTGCCCTTTCCCAGCCATTTATGGTTGGGAGGAGCCCACAGCTTGTGCAAGCAGAGGCAGTGGTACATTTTTTTCATGGCATTTTTTCAAGTAATTTTTTTTTTTTTTTATGGGTGGGGGGGACACATGGAGGTGCATGCAGCTCTGTGCTTGGAAAACGATCCAGGTCCATTTTTGTGCCTCTGGATGCAGGAGCAGACATTTCCCTGGCTGTTCCCAGCTGCTCCTCTTGGCTAATCCCGGGCACTTTTATGCTCTGTGGCATGGCCTGACCCATGAGGTGCAAGGGATGACTCCAGGGACCAGTTTTCTTTTTCTGGGAGAACATAGCAAGCTGACTGTATTTTCTGAAGGTCAGGCTTTTCTGCTTTCCTGCCAATGCCTAGAGCTAATCTGAAAGTGCAACTGATGTTTTAAAACCTCCTTAAGACTGATTTCCCTCATTTATTTAGTTTTATAAATAGAGACTTTTGGCCTTAAGAATTTGATGACTCCTTTCCAGTGAAAACTCCTGAAAATGAAAGGCCCCATAGAATTCAACATGTTTTGGCAAGAATTGCTTATTTTGTAGGAAAAAAAATTGCTTTCATCTTCTAGATAATTCTGCCATTTAAGGGCTGTGCTCTTCCAGTGCCACTCTGGCATTTCTACAGCTATATATGGAGTCTCTTTGGTGCTTGCTTGTGTTATCCTCAGAGACGAGTAAAGGTCAGGCCAGGAAGCCTTTGATTGTAAATCTCCCCAGGCCACCTTGATGCCCTTCCTGAATGTAATGAATGGGGGAGCAAAGCAAGTGTTCTGTTGTGCAGGCTGTGGGAGCCGACTGCTACAGGTGTGGTACAAGCATGCTTGTTCCCCGTTTACAAGATGAGGATATTAATCATTAAATTGCACTAATCATAAATATGTGTACCCAACGGCCAAAAACAATGTTTCAGTACCTTGTCTGGAGTCCCTTTCCTCTGGATTTGTTATCAGTGGGGCAGATCACAACAAATCTTGACAGTCTTTATAGATTTTCTTTAGGTATCTCACAAATATTGCACAATTTTATTTATTTTTCATTCTGTTTTCTTAGCCATTTGAGGCTGACTTCCTCAAGAACGCTCTTTACCTTGAAGTATTAGGGCTGCCAAAAACAAAGGGAAGTAAAATTAGGAAAGGAAGTTTAGAGTATAATTAGGTTTTTCTTTCTGCCAGAATCAAACTGAAAGTTTTAATCCATTTTCATTGTTTATTCCTTTTCATTTTTTTTTTAAACAGGGGTGTTTTAATGTATGGTTTTCTGTTGGACAGATTGATCTTATAGTGCAATATTTAGTAAGTTGTATTTTTTAAAAATAATTTATATTTTTTAAATTTTGCAAGTATAAAAAGAACAAAAGCAATTAAATATTTTTTTCAAAATTATGATTTTTCATTTGAAGTCACTGCTGAAAGAGCAGTTGTTTTTTTTACATGTTTTTCTTAGCCATTCCAATGTAAAGACTCTCTCGACTCCCCTGCACAGAAGTCACACTAATGCAGTGCTCAGGGCATACCTGTATCTGATACTAATGGGGGTCTGCAACTGTTACCTACTATTGAATTTGTCTTTTATCTTTAAAGCTGTGATGGATTAAACTTTTAGTTCTGTAGTTTCTCAGTCGTGTCCCTGCTCTTGGTAACAGGGCTGGCAGTCACTTAGCTGGATGCTTGCCTTGACCAGGAGAGAGTGGCTTGCTGGAAAAGATTCAGCTTCCACTTCGCTGAAAGTCAGTGAGGCTGGACTAAGTCACGTAGTATTTGCACTCAAAATGAAACTTTGTTTTTGGGAGTGAAACACAATGTTGTATAACTGAAACTCATTTCATGTGAAATGGTGACGTGTGTGTTTGCTTATCTGCTGCCTTAGGTTGGACAGGTTTACTTCCTACAAAGGAACATCTGAGGATGGAGACATTAGCAAGTCACTGAATTTGAAGAGAGGCGGTGACTCAGTCCGTAACACTTCAACAGTTTCAAAAAGCTTGTGGGAGCAGTGTAGTTCAGTAAAATTAACTTCCTGCCTGTGCAGTTACTGCCACTGTTTGTTCATTACCAAGTATGAAACCTGAGTAGATTGTGTCAAAAGTTCAGGTGGTGATGGGTTCAACAGGGAATAACCAGGCTTGTGGGAAAGGAAAGCGGGGAGAGGAAGGCACAGCAGGCCCCCAGAATTAAACCAAATAGACTAATTTGATAAGTAAGGGAAGGAGAGTTTCCTCTGGTTCAGTTAGATCAAAATTCTCACTGCCTGCTGGTACCATATGGCCTATATGGAGACATAAAATTGTCTCCAGCATAGTCTATCCCTTTCCTCACTCATTGCTTTGCCTTTACAACTCAGAAAGCTGTTGCCTTTCCCTCCTGCCCTCACTGCTCCTTCATATTCCTCTGAAATATTTCTCATTATCTTTCTCCCAGCATTCTTCCAGGTGTCTTGGTATATACACACTGTCCTTTTCCCTACCCTCTCCATGCTACTCTTACCTCTCATTGCCTGAGATGGAACAAAGTGCTGGAACCCAGAAGAACCACCAGAAGTGGAGAATATGGGCTTGGATAATGTACATGCAGTGAGTGGGAAGCATCCTCGCTTCCAGAAAATTCACTCCTTGAAACTGTACAGCAAAAGAAAACACACAGGGGACCTGACTGATGTGAAGTCTGTAATAGTGCTGGAAAGAAAAATCCTCTGAGCCGTTCACCATCCTTGCAGTGCAGAAACTTGGCAGTTTCTCCTATAACTCTTGAATGGTTTTGGCTGTCTTTGTTGTAGGTCATACTTCTCCCTCAATTTTATATAAATGTTCTTTGCAGATATTGTTATGGTTGATAAAGTGTCATGTCCCCATCTGTTCTGAGTAGAAATGGGTTTTTGAGGGTGTTTCCTCTCTGTACTTTTACTTATCTGAAAACAGAAATCCTGTTAAAATATATTAAGACACAGTTAGACATATCTTCCTGTTCTACCTTGTTAGTCATATTTGGAGAGATGTGGAGTATTGTGCTATGAATAAACAAATGGCAAACTAAACAAGGAAACTGCTGCCCACTGAAGCGATGGGTGAGTCAAATGGTAGTCTGCGTGATGGGCTGACCTGTTCTTCCATGTCTTCTGTGGAACAGTTTATATTGAACTATTTAGAAATTTTCTGCCATTACTCAATATGCTGTTTTTCCCCCGCCTCCTGCTTCTGCCACAGTGTTTGATAGGTTAGGACAAACTGTTTGGGTTACGTATGCGAGACATATATATACATGCACACACACGTAGGCATAAATACACACATAGGTAGAGATAACATATATACTATTTAGAAGCAACAGGCATCACTGCCAGTGGAACAATTATCCTTTGCTGTGAGGACACATCTGGAAAAGGTAGGACATCAAACACCAAATGCTGTGTAAGAGGGATGTGGTGCTGGCATTCAGCAGGCGTCTCGGGCTAGTACAGAGTTAGGATTTTCTAGGGGTTTGAAAGGACTATAACTCTGTCACCATGGCATGGTGTTAAGATGAAGTTGTCCTCTGGGATCAGATGGGGGTATTATTTGCACGATGCTGCTCGCCGTGCTGAATGCAGCAGCTGCTGCTGTACTTTCCTCTGGATGCGTAGAAGGCAAAGAGTTATCAGCAAACATGAGAAGAACTGGTGTGATTTAAAGCAGCTGGATGAGCCACATCAGCTGCCCTGCATGTCACAGTTCCAACACTTCTGTCTGCCAAATGGTTGGGAACAGAGGCTGGTGTTTTAGCTATCCTGGATTTTGTGCACCCTTGTTTTCTAACTTCTACTGTTTAGAGCCAATTCAGCTGATACTTGATCACTAAGTATTCTGCAGAGAGAAAAAATTTCATCTGTCTCTAGTGGGAGTTGTGAGTAGTCAGAATCTTTTGTGCCTGGGATGCTCATGAATAGGATGTTGTAACCTTACGTGCTAAAGGACAGATCTTGACTGAATAGGATTTTCATATTTCCACTTATTTCTATGTAGCTTGGACAGTTAGTTCAGGAAAAAATATGTATTTTAAATTCTCAACTGGAGTTGTTAAAGGTGATCTTTGGTCAGAGAGGTATTGTTCGAAGTTCTGAAAGCCATCCCAGAATTTTTTGTTGTAGACTTTTTAAAAGATCAGTGGGAGGCTCTGGGGCATGTTCAGTGCTTGGCCTTGGAAATCTCAGCCCCAGAAGGTATTCATCAACTTTTGTGCCAATAATCTAAGCACAGGAAATTCAGGGCAAGGTCATCCACCTGTCTGTATATGCATTCATTTTGTGAGAAAACATAGTTCAGTGCCTCTTTTCAAGATATTTCTATTTGCTTTAAAAGCCCACAGGAAGGGCAGGAGTCAACTTTGAGGTGTTTCGTTGTGTTTGTTTTTTTTTTTTTCTGAAATGCACCACTATATTTAATCAAAGACACTTGAGGTTGTACCTGCAAGTGCTGTTTTTATACCCTTGTGTAGAGACTACTGTTGTTTAGAGACTAATAAAGATTAACAAAGCCTAACACACATTTTCATTTTGACTAATGACTACTAATTTCTGCAGCTAATGTTCTGCTGTATTACAAGAATGGTTGTAAAAGATGGCCCTGCATCATTTGTTCTGTGCACCCTAAAATTTATTATTTTGCGTGCAAACATTTATTCTGTTCCACACAATCAGGAACAGCTCCTCAGCTCAGATTTGGATTGTCTTTATTAAATCTGAAAAGCTGTGCTGAGCTCTGTCAGCTCCAGGTTTAGCCCTCGAATTGCCCACTGCCCCAGTGTTGCCTGAGATAAATCCTCTCATAGAGTGAGTAAGAGTCTCTGAGAGAATTAATTCATGGTCTAGTTACTTTTACTAAAAGTGTAGGATTTTCCGTGGATTCTTCAGATGCTCAATTTAAGACTTAGGGGTGGGGCATTTAAGATCTTGAGAAAGATCAGGGGAGATCATAGGATGCTAATGTAGTGCAAGGACTTACATCAGATGGCAAACATGCTAACTAGGGAAACATGCAAGGAATACAGAATCAAATCCATTTAACCTACTGGCTCATGGCTTCCGTCTAAAGCTTTAGATGGAAGCTACACTGCCTGCTACACTTGGCTGCTTTCCCTTAGAAATTTTAATTGCTGGAAGAGACATGCACACACACTGCTCCGCCTGTGAGGGAGGACACAGTAGGGCACTGATTCAGTCTGGGTCAGCGCCATTGCCGAGCGGAGCACCAGTGATTTCCAGGTATACCCTGGCTAGTCACATACAGCTGTACCTGGTGGCTGCCCCTACACATGACTGTGGCCAAACACAAGTGGAACACCTTGTAGCTGTCAAAGAGGTCACTGTTTATGACACATAAAATGCTTCATTGCCTCTTTTGTTCAAAGATTTCCAGGTAACTTGGAGAAGAGTTTAAAACAACACACCTACAGGCAGGTTTGCCTGGGAGGTTTTCAAAACATACAGAGTAACTGCATCATTACCTCTGAACACACCTCTGTTACAGTCAGGGGTGCTGGCTGAATTTATTGAAAATAAGGCTATATATTCAGGTGATTTAAACGTCCATTGTTGAAAGCATTGGCTTTTTCATACTGTCTCTGGGTTTCAAAGCCTATATATGAAGTTCAATTCTTTTTCAAGTAAATGCCAGAGTGAAGTGAGAACTGGTTAAAGGTTAAAATGATTTTATCAGACATTGTGCATGCTCTGCACACCCAAAATCAAGTCTCAAATATTTGCTCTTCAGTGTAGCTCGAAGTATGCCAATTGGTCTCCACTTCTTTTCCTGGAAAGTAGCAAAATGAGAAATTCTTTTTCATCCATGCTTTGTCTGTCTATATAAAATGCAGCTGTTCTCCTGGCTGTTTTCTTCTGTTTGTTTTTCTCTTAAATCTATCTCTGTCTGTTGCTCATGTTGTTGCAGCCGTGAAGGCCAGTGGTTGTAAAAAGGGAGGGTTTGGAGAGGGAGACCGTATTTTTCATCTGGAGAAAAAGTAAGCAAGTTATTAGGCACTTAAACGCTTTTTCAGATCTGCAATGCCTACTGTACAATAAGAAAATGGAATTTTTTTTTCCAAGGCTATATTTTGAAGATTTTTTTCTTGGTTGCCTTTGAGGGTCAAGCCTTGTGGATCAGTTGTAGCGTGGTTTTATAACCAACGAGAGCTCCTTGTGGGAGGGCAGCTCAGTCTGGTGGTGTTTGGTTCCTCATAGGGAATGCCTGTGACCTTCAACTTCAAAGGGAGTAACAATCAACTGGTTTCTAACTGAGACCAGCACCCTCCCAGGTGCCTGGGGCAGTGATTTTGAGTCTCAAAGAGCCTCCTCTGCAAGGAAGCCATCCAAATACTGTATCATTATGCCATGTGAACCATTTATTAAACTTTGCATCCCAATTAATTTTCTTCGGTTCTGAAAACAGTAATAAGTATGTAATAGTAATAACTGAAAACACTATAATAACTATGATTATGATCACCTTGTTACCACTGATGGGAGTGATTTGCCTGCTGAGATTTTAGTCATGATTTCTCCCGGGAGCCCACCACTTGCAGCAAAGGGCAATGCTAATGTTTAACATAGCTGACAATACTAAAGAAGGGGCTAGGACATCACTCTTTGCTGGTTTTAGTGGGGGGATGAGAAACATCTGTCTTGAATGTTACAAGGAAAAAAATACCTCAGCATGCGATTTCATGTGTGAATCTGTGGTATTCAGCAAGATGGAATGTGATCTCTTGGGGGAGATCGTATCATTCTCCAAAATGAGCCAAAAAGGACAAAATAACTATCCTGGGTGTGTGAGTAATGGCTTTGTAACACCTCATGTATTCCATTTTTCTGTTAGTCTCTGGTTTATCTTTTTTTTTTTTTTTTTTTTTTTGAGGGGAAATATCTTCATGCCAGAATGTGATTGAATAAAGACTGTCATTCATGTTGCAACACGTTGTGAAAATATCCTGGAGAGCCTAAAATAGTCCAGAGAGAGACTGAGAATAGCCATGTGCATGGCTTCAAAGCCCTAGTAAAAGTCAATGGGGTCACTCATTTTGATTTCACTCAGATCCACAGCAATGTAAAGCCTTGAAAATGCAGTGATAGGTGCTAGATTAGAATTGGGTGGGTCCCCACTTCTTCTGAGAGTGCCACTATCCCTACCCACCCGTGCTGGCTAAGGAGAAAATTTTAAAAGCCATGATTAAAATGACTTTTTATACTTATTTAATTATCAGGAATTCTTCTGAAGAAGACACGCCTCATCCCAGAAAACCAAGTGTTTCCAGCAGAACTGTGAAGTGTGAGATCCCTGCAGAATCCTCAGTGGAAAACAATTACCCTGGTGTTATTGGGGACATCACCATGCCTTTTCTGCTCTGCTTGAAAAAAAATGAGTCACCTGTGCCTTTAGGCAGGAATATCTTTCAAAAACACACCCCTCCCATCCAGCAGAACTACCAGGCTTTGCTGGAGTCGTGCTTGAAGAACAAATGCCTGTTCGTAGATGACAAGTTCCCTGCTCATATCAGCTCTATTGGAACAGGAGCACTGCTAAAGAAACTTCCCCGAAATTTACAGTGGAAGAGGCCACATGTAAGTGACTTTCAGTGAGTACTGTAGTGTAAGAGGATGATTGCAGCTGATAGCCAGCAAATAGTTTTAACATTGAACAGACTACTCTTAGACTTTTATTTAGGTGCACTTTAATGTCTCCAGAGATTACATTTATTGTATCAGATGTCATTTTGAAAGCTGGGGTACACAGAGTTTCATAATTGCCCTTGAAGCATTTGTTGCCCAAAATCATAACCAGCCTCATTCATTTTGTATCCAGTGATGCTTGGAGCAGGCAGGGAGAGCAGGCAAAGGGAGCAGGTGGAGCTGGTTTCCTTGGAGCTCACAGCTATGGTGATCCCACCATGATTCTGTGATGACAGTACTCATGGCAATGGTTCCTCTCCCTAAAAATTCAAGATCCTGACCTTTTAGAAAATTTCTGAGATTCTAGATAGTTCTTAGCCTTTGACCTCTCTCTCCTATGGATCACATATTGTTTTGATGCTGGAGGCTGCTACTTTCCCAGGCAGCAGCAGGTGCCTTATCCTCTTGCTGGGCTGTTTTTTTTCCCCTGCTTAAGTGTTTAGTCTATTCTTCTTAGAGCAGTCTTTTCCCAGCTCTCAAGGTTGAGCTACTACCACAACCAGTAACTGACCATCAGTTGGTGAGTGGGTTTTAGCCTTGAGGATTGCTTTCTACCTATGCTGATATTTTCAAGGCCTTTACTGGTATCCTGTGCTTAAACTGAACATCATAACAAGCGACACCTGGTTGCAAGGTCACAGGGGAAGTTCTAATTACAAATGGATAGATAACAAGTCTAAGAGGCCAAGGCAGGGGCCTGGCACAGTTAGATAAGGCCTGTTACTGGCAATGGCAGTTCTGTTCTTTCTGAGCCACTGAGCAGAGAATTGACAATCAGATCTTCCTGAAAGCAATGTAAAAATTATGTGACAATTTCAGAACCCATGTATTACTGTCCCTGTAAGGGAATTCTGCCAGGTAATAGCAGATAGCATCTCCAAGCTAAGTTATTTTCTAGCTGTCATACTTTGTCAGACTTAATTTCTCACAAGAGCTGAGCTTCTGCAAAACTCATGAAAGTCACCAGGAAAGTAGAGGCATCTTTGCAAAGCAAGCAGGGGAGCTTGGGAAGAGCAGCCCTCATTCTTACAGTTTCATACATAATTCAGTCTTTCAGATGGTTTGTGTTAAGTTTAGATCTGCAGGTGGAGGAAGAGTGTAGTCCTCAGGGGCCTGAGCTGGGTTTTGCTTGTGCTGTGGAACACAGGCAGCTATATCAGCATAGAGGGATTTAGGGAGGAAAGTCAGCATTAGCCCTGGACTCCACCAAGCCCTTCAGGTGTCCCTCCATCCCACAGATATTGTAATGGATTGAAACCTTCTCTGTCTCTCTTGTTCTGCTGCTCTGCTGTGATTCTTGGGGTGCCCTGTGTAGGGTCAGGAGTCGGACTCGATGATCCCGATGGGTCCCTTCCAACTCAGCATATTCTATGATTGTAAAACTGCCTTGTGAAGGAGGCTGCCATTTACTCTGTATGCCAAACTTAGCAGAGCAAAGTCTCTCTGAGGATGGATGCTGTGCATCCTTCAGTCCCTGTGCTGCAGAGAAGATGCTGAGATTCTTCTGTTCACCCTGCAGGCTTGTAGCTTGCTGCATCTATGACTGACAGCCTGCAAACTGAACACACAAACTCACCAAGGACAGGGCTTTGTGTCTAATTACTGTAATTGCCTTCTGAGAGTTTGCTGTTTCTTTGCTAATGCCTATAGGGGAAGCCAATAGTGTGAAACTTGCTTGAGCAATTTCTGGGTCATTCGAGTGAAATGTAGGTTTGACACTTAGGTTGTTAATTTAACCCCAGAGGCACTTGTGAAGGGAAAAAAGTAACATTATTTCTCTCTGAACCTGTTCTTGTCACAGAGACAGGAACTGCTGTAGCAGCCATCAGTCTGTAGCCCAAATGTCAGTCAAATCAAGGAGATGTCAGTCAGGTTAGCTGAAAGTTTGAATAGTTATGCTCTGCCATTGTAATCTCCTTAGGCTGAAACTTGTATGGAGGAGCAGGGCTGGCATATTTGAGGGGTTTTCTTCTCAGTGTGGTGTTCATGGAAACCCACAGTGATGCAACTGGTGAGCACCAGTGACTTATGCTGGAGACCAAATTCAGTGTACACCAAGCACAAGTGTGTGCCCAGGCTGGTGTCAGATTAGCCAGAGCACATCACACTAGATTTATACCTGAACCAGAACAGTGTCTGCTGGGACAAAGGGACTGTAAGTATTTTGAAAGCTTCAAAAAGGCAGAGGGAATGTTCTGTGTCACATGTCCATGAGGTTTTTACACCCTAGACTAGGAACTCGCTGGATTTCCCATCTTATGAGATTGCAGCTCTGCACACAGAAAATCCTTGACTTTCAAGCTAAACCAGCTCATGTTACTTACTTGACTCTCTACCTTTTTTGTGTGTGTGTGCTTTCCAGGCTTTGCACAAAAGTCCAGTATTTTATGCTGCAAACAGAAAGCAACTTGATCTGTGCCAAGGATTGGTGGGTAAGGAAACTCCTTTGTATAACTACCTAAGCATTCTTATACAAGATAACGTTTTGCATGGAAGTTGGATTGTCTAAAACTTGGCATAGAAATAGAAGGTGTCTTTCTCCTCTTTTCCACAATGCCAATACTTGCCATGGTGTGGGTGAAGCAATTAAGATGGGATAGGCTCGGTGAAAAAAATGGCAAGCTTTGAGGTGGTATTTGAGGGAAGAGAGGTGTCTCTACAAGCTGAACTCACCACTCTGTGTTGCTTCTGTGCATGCTAATAGGAAGTGATCCTGTGCTTTTACTGGTCTGTGGTGTTGCAGGGACCACAGAAGCAGGACTTCCACTATCTTTGTACCTAATGCTTAGTATGAGTGTGTTCTCTTCGCAGCCTTGAAGTTAGAAAAATAATTTTATGCCATGTTGCCTGAAGTAAAAGGCTATATTGTCACCTGCAAAAGAGGTAGAGGTGGGACTAAATTATTTTTTAAGTGCTTTAAGTCCTTAAAAAAAAAGTTTGATAAGTACAGTTTTGCATGTGAAATCCATTGCAAATTATTTTTCTTTTCTGAAAAGCAAAGGTTTTCAAAGAAAAATGGAAAAGTTTTTTTAATAGTGTGCCTTTATAGAGGAAAGAAAAAAACTGACACAGTGTCAGTAAAAACCAGAATGTTTTCATTGACAATTATTGCTTGCTAAATTTCTTATTTAACCAAATAATATCCAAATGAAAAGATCACGAGAGAACAATAATAATTCAATCATGGTTTGATTAAGTAAAGCACATGTCTGGATTGTCTAATTTTCTGTGTGTGATTTGTTATAATTGTAAAGACGTCAGCACAACAGCTCTGCTGCTAGGATCTTAGTGGTGTTCCTTAACTTGGCTGACAGCTCTCGCTTTTCAGCCAACTCATGTGTCCGTTTGTCTTGGCGCAGAGAACTGCTGGTTCCTGGCGGCCCTGGAAGCCCTGACGTTCCACCAGGACATCTTGGCTGCAGTTGTGCCACAAAACCAGAGCTTTGAGAGGAAATATGCTGGCATTTTCCACTTCCGGGTACAGCTGCTCCCCCAGATTGCAGGGGATTTTCATAAATCCCCTGCTATGTTTTGTGTCACACCCTGAGATGTACGTGGTTCCTCTTGGCCAGGGGCAAGTGGCCAGAGGGTATCCCGGCCTGGAGAGCAGCCCATCACCCCTCCCACAAAGCAATGCAGGCAGTGAATCAACTGCAAGTCGCTCCAAGGATACACCTCCCCTTGTCCCTTCTTTCCAGCTGTGCGCTACCTGTATTTTAAGCCAGACAAAACCCTTTCTTCAACAGTCAGCAGACCTGAGCACATCTGCTCCAATCTTCTACCCTTTTGCCCACCTCTTGATGCAACCGTGCTACCCTGCAGTTAGGAATTCCTTGCCCAGAAGTCCAGCTGTGGCTTATTTCCCTACTTATTCCTTGTACACCTGATATATGCTTTGTTTTCTCCTCTGTCTGGGTGGGGCTGAGGATTTGGCTCTGTCCCACATCCCACTGACCCACAGCAGCTTGTTCTGTGCCCACAGCTAGGCTATCTTGCCTTTCCTGTTGTTTCAAGGGGAGGTCCTTTCTAAGGGAAACATCAACTCATTCCTTTCCCCTGACAGTTCTGGCACTTCGGTGAATGGGTTGACGTGGTGGTTGATGATCTCCTGCCGGTGAACGAGGCGGGGGAGCTGGTCTTTGTTTCCTCAGTCTATAAGAATGTGTTCTGGGGAGCCCTTCTGGAGAAGGCATATGCTAAGTAAGTGACTCATTCCAAGTTATGCAAATAGTCTCTGAAATATGTTGGTTGGTGCCTACGCAGTTTGTTCATGTTTACAAATGCATTTTGTAGGCCTTGCTATATTTGGAGTGTAATAAATGGTTCTCATCTTTCTATTATTACACAGTAAAAGCTGCTATTGCAGTAGCTGTTACCAATCCAGGCCCCTGAGTTTAAACCCAAGGGTTTAGGTGTGAAAACAGACCTATTGTGGGGGTTGTACTTTGAGTGTTATCACTGTTTGCAGTGTACTGTCTATGCTGGTGCCTTCTTTGTAAATACTATAGAGGAGCTGGAGGCCACAGATAAGGACTTTCAAAGGTGAATGATTTCTGGTGCTTCCTTTGATGTATTATCAGTGTGAGAAACCTCCAAGAGTTTTCATTTTGGAGGTCTGCTGAAGCATTGTACTTTGTTTTGGTAGAAGCTCCTATTCTCAGGTCCCCCAAAGCTGACGCATGTAACAAGTCACATGCCACGGTGAGAACAGTGGCTTCTCTCTAGAGTGTTTTGTCTACAACGCTAAACTCTAGTGGTAGTATCAGGACTAAGAAGAAAGCAACAAGGCATAACTGATGGAGTTTGTTAATATTGGGCTGAAGTAATCTCTGCAGAGCAGGGAAATATCCTAGTTAACATTCAGAGAAAGATCACAGTAAAGGTGAGAAAATTCATTAAGTTTCATTTGGTGCTGGCATTAGAACAAAAAAACTGGACAAAATTGCACTGCAATGGTAAAAACAATCAGATTGGAGACTAAGCTCTCAAGACAGCATGCCTCTCAAGGTACTATATTTTAGATACAGCACACTGTCTGGTGATAAATTCAGGCAACATTTGCTAAGGCAGAATTATCAAAGATGTTGTGATAGGCATGTTCTCATTACAGAGCAGTAAGGGATGACAATGAGCGAAGAGTACCTTTCAGACTATGGCCGTCTTGGAGGCAATTTTCTAGATTCTCCTCTTCCTAAATACAGAAGATACAAAGATTCCCCTAAAATTAAATATGAGTTACAGCCTTCCTTCTGCTTTTTGCACACTTTTTTGTATGTTTTCATTGTCACACTGTCCTCAACCTGTCATCTGTGACTGTAATCCAAAGAATATATTGATGTCATTTTTTGCTAGACTTTATGGCTCCTATGAAGATCTGCAGATTGGGCAAGTTTCAGAAGCCTTGGTGGATTTTACAGGAGGTGTTAACACAAGGATCAAGCTTGCAGAAGCTCCTCCTGATCTGTGGGATATCCTGACAAGAGCCACCTACAGCAGATCTCTCATGGGCTGTCAAACACACCTAGGGGTGAGACTCGGAGTGACGTCAAATGGCTTTACAGCTAAAAGCCTTTCCAGACCTGTTTAATGCTGCTCAGCTAGTTATTGTGACCCAAAAAGTATCAAAGCTGCCACATGTGACTTTCTGTAGAAGTCACATTCTTAATATTAAACTTTGTACATGGCTTGATTCCCTGCTGCTCTAAAATCCCTGTTGTTATATTCAGAAATATCTATCACAGAACCTCTATTTAAACGAGGTCCTACAGTATTTTCCTTTTTTTGCTAAATAAATTTTCCATTTTTACAGACTGTGCAATGAGGCACAGACACACATGGAATGAACTTACAGCTAAGGCAGAAGAGGTGTGTAGTTTAGAACATAAGTTCAAATGTTGGCTTCCAAGCCTTATGCTAACACTTCAGCTATTGAGAAACTCTAATATTCTGAAAATCAAAACCTAACCTCCTGGACTTTTTGAAAGTGAGATGGTCTCTAGCCAAAGATCCGCAATTTAGGAAAGGACCTTCCCAATCAACCTTTCAATTCCAAGCATACTGCGAAATATGGCTGTTAAGAGCTTCAATTTATTTATTCATTTAATTTTCAGTTCAAACCATTCTCCATTTGCTTTAGGAGTCATTGCTGACACAGGTACAGGTCTCTGGTATTGGTATGAGTCTGTCATGTAAGTATAGGTAGAATAAAAGATTTATTTTCCTTCTCTTTCTCTTCCTTGTATACAGACAACAAAGGTCCTGAAGAATGGACTTGTTGCTGGCCATGCCTACACAGTAACTGGTATTAGAAAGGTAAGGCTAGCCCTAATGTCCTGGGTACAGGTTTATTTGGATATCAGCAATTTTTATTGCAGTCATAGGTTCAACCATTAATCAGAGCAACTATGGTATCTCCTCCCCAATGCTCTTTTCTAAGGCTAAAAGAGACTGTGTGCTTTGTTAAGATTCCCTTTTGAGAGTGTCCATTTTAATATCAAGGTCTTAATGTAAAGGACAATGGTTATGGTTCAATATATCTCTAAGGGTGGGAATGATTCATAGGGCTCTGCTGAGACCATCACCTACAAATGCATCTTAGCTGCTTTAGATGAAAGGACTGGACTTTGGGGCTGCTGGGAGGATGTGCTGAAACTTGGGATGTGCTTTTTACTTGGAATAAAAAGCCTTCCTCTGAAGCCAAAGGAGAGGCCATAGAGAAGTAAAGATACAAGGGCCGAAATATGAAAGACTGCAAATGGAAATGTGAGTCAGTGGTGGATTAAGGGAACCAAACTTGGTCCCTGTGCAGAGAGTGCAGGTGGACCCCACTGATCTGCAGAAGTATCACTGAGAGTCCCCCAAAGATATTTGTCTAGAGGTAAAGGACAGTGAAATAATAGCTCCCAAAGACTGGGAGAAAACTCAAGCTTTCTCGTCCTGGGTTAGTGAATGACTATCTTGTCCAGCTTCAAAAGCAGGTTGATAAGGATGACAAAGGACTATGTGGGGCTTTGGACATGTTGGTGAAAGTATGTTCAGTACCTCTAGCAAGAGATGCTAGGAAAGTTGGAAGAAATACTGTGAGCTGGGTGATGTACATCTGTGTCTCCCACAGGGGGAGCAGGAAGGTTTTAGGTATGGAGCTTATTAGTGACATGTCTGCCATTCTGGTTCCTCTGTGGGATGAAGAGCCAGGCAGCATTAAGGGACTGACCAAGCATCTGGAACCAATGTGAAGGCAGCTGTTCTGCTGTGTTCTGCCAACAAAATCCTTAGTTGGCCTGGCTCTCTCTCCTCCAACCATGGCATCCCAGTTCGGGAGGCACTGACCTATGTGGTCACCCACAGGGGATTGCACTGTGCTGTGTGCCGTTGCACTGTGGTAGGACTTGGCTTTCACAGTAGTACAGTCTTGCCCCCACATGAGTATAAAATGAGCAGATGTTGTAAAGGAAGAAGAATTTACAGTCAAACCTCTGCATTAGGAATCTGTGATGTCTCTGGTAACACTTTAAAATGTAAGATGAAGCATCTTAATCTCTTTGTTGCTGGCATTCTGAGTTGCATATTCATAGATGTTTATCATCATGCTTGCTGGCATCTATGAAAACAAACAGAATAATTGTTAATATCTGACACAGAACAATGACTTAAACCAGATGAGAACTGCTGAGACCTTCGTAAGCAGAATGTTACTGTTTTCTGCAGGTTACCTGTCAAAATGGACCAGAAAACCTAGTGAGACTGAGAAATCCATGGGGAAAAATTGAATGGAAAGGAGACTGGAGTGACAGGTGAGTTTAAAAAAGGAAAGGTATGTTGCTGAGGGGGAGTAAAAGTTTATTGGAGGAAAGATGCTGCCATCTTCAGGCATGAATTAATGCTGAGGGCAGCGTTCAGATAACTAAGTTCCTGCAAAGACCTTCTGGTGTCAAAACTTGATAGATTTGTGTGTCTCCAACAAATAGTACTTACGTAGTTGGGCTCACTTCACCCACGCAGCTTCAACAAGATCAGTTCTTGTTTTCCATTCACTGAATACCAGAGGAAACATAATATGAACATCAGACACTGACCACATTGCTGTGATCTGGATAGCATGCAAAGTGACAGATAGCTGAGCAGGAGGCTCTAAACAAACAGCATGTCTCAGGACACACAGTCCTTTATCACGGGAGGGCCTGTGCAAAGTCCTCCACAGGCTACAAAGTGCTGGAGTTCTGGGTGGCTTCAAAGGAGTCCTCTCTTCTGGCTGTTTGGGGAATACAGTTGGGTATGAGATCAAAAGAAGCAACCAGTGAGGCAAATAGGCCCTATATTTGCAGCTACCTTTTTTTTTTTTTTTTTTTAATTGGGATCCAGGAAAGACAGTGGTCTAGAATGCAAACCACTGGCAACCGTAAACTTGTGTCCAGTTCCTCTTTGAAGTGGAGAATGTTTCTTTCCTCCAAGCTTCACTTTGTTCCCTGTGCAAGCTCTCTTTGATGAGGCTTATGGGGGTAGAAAGGAGAGAAGAGTACAGAGGTTACTGGGAATGTGAGTGACTTTCACCTTGTCTGCTGAGCTGTAACTTCTCTGATGCGTGTCTGTCACATAATGACAACACACCAGCTGTTCCTGTTGAAGAGCATAATGAGCAACATACTGTAGGCCTGCCTTTGAAACGACTCCCAGCTGCCTCTTGTGCTGTCCTAGTCATTCGTTCATTATGCCAAACACTCATCCTATTATGTCCCCTTTGACAGAAAATTAACCAACAAAGCAGGTCTAAATTTTTATATTTTAAGTATTTGGAAGCTGCATCTTCAAGTGAGTGGACTAGCTGATGGAAACGAAGCGTTTCTGGCTTCTGCTGCAGAAAACTGGAGCCATTTAGCTACATCTCATGGGACTCAGAGTGGTCATGGAGAGTCTCATATGGCTGAAGGCATAGGAGCCTCTCTTTAGTGGGAGATACACATGGTGATATGTGGGGACAGGTATTTGGCTTCTTTTTGTAGAGGAGAGCTATGTAATCTGCCTTGAATTTGAGGCCACATTTGGTTAGTCATCTCATGTTATTCCCTTTAGCTCTTACAAGTGGGAGCTGCTGAGCCCAAAGGAGAAGATTTTGCTGAGGAAAAAGAAGGAGGATGGAGAATTCTGGTAATGCCACAGTCTTGCCTCTCTCTCTCTGCCAGTAGCTCTGGGGCTGCACCTGGAGATGAAGCAGCACCGTGGCACTTAGGCTGAGGCAGAGGTGATCTGCTTCACACGAGCCCATGCTCGCTCTCTGCTCCCCTCTGCCTGATGACATGAGAAGCAGTAGCTGTGCTGACACGGATGCACGGTTCTTCAGTGGCAGGAGCAAAGGAGAAGCAGGACATTGCCGGGTCTCCTGGGGTTGCTGGAGAAAAAGGACAACTTTCAGGAGCTGTTTTCCTGCCTTTTATTTTTAACATAGCTCTGGGAAGCTCTCGCCTGCTGTTTGTCCGTGGTTTCTCTATAGCTTCTGCCACGAGGTGGCAATGTTGCCGCCCCTGTAATTTCACTGCATTCTCTTTGATGGCAATATTATTTTATTCTCTGAGCTGCTATTCTCTGCTGAAGTTTTAGTCGTGCATTTGCTACTTCTAGATGCTGCTGTTGGAGCAGACGCTCTCTTCTTTACTGCCTAATAAAATATGAGCATTACCATATGTAACGCAGAATGGTGCGGCTTCGAAGTTCCCTGCTCCCTTCCCTTTTCTTTTTATGAGCCATATGGACTAAACTAAACTGCTGACAAGATGTCTCTTGGCACTCTTTTCCCAGGATGTCTCTGCGAGATTTTAGGATTCATTTTGTAGATCTGATGATCTGTAAACTAACTCCAGACCTGATGAGCCAGGAAGATGGGAAAAAGTGGATGTATTCCCTGAAGAGTGGGAGATGGGTTAAAGGAAGTACAGCAGGAGGAAGTCTGGGATTCTGTAATGGTGAGGGGTGCTCTCTTGGATGACTCTGACTTTTGGATGCTCTGCTGACTCAGTTACCAGCACCTTACACTTCTTAGCCTAAAATTGACAACAGAAATATGTGCTTCCTGCTTAAGCCTCCACACCAACATCAAAAATAAGCAGCTGAAGGACTTTGACTGGCTTCTGGTATCACAGAAAATGCATCACTTGCAAACATAGGGCAGTGGGTTGATTATAGCATGAAATGAGCTGCAGAATCACAGGATCAATTGCCAACACTGTTCTGCTTTAGGGCATTAAACTTGTCTATTAAAATTTGCATCCTCAGCACCTCCAGGGAGTGGTATTTTAAGTAAAGTGAATGGGAAATGCAGAAGCTCAGCTCTTCTGGAAGCAGAGCGGGTGGGGTCTGAAGTCAGCTAGCCCATATACCAGAGGTGATAGAGCAACGGTGATACATTTATAAACAAAATGAGCTCTTAGTTGCATGTAAGCGGAAATATAGTTCCTTGTTCCTGGATCTTTCTACTGTTTTAGATAATAGTTAGTTAGAGGGACTGCAAAACTTGTGACCTGCACCCTAAAATTCCTGTGGCGTCTGGAGGCATGGACGACCTGTGACCTATTCAGTCCAATGCCAGGCATCATATGGGAAAATGGCAGTCAATTTTGTGAGGGAAAATGACATCAAAATTCTTTTCTTGTTTTACTCAGGCAACTTTTGGATGAACCCTCAGTACTGGCTGAATGTTTTACCAGTTGAAGACGGTAAGAAAAGCCTGAATTCATGCAGTGTGGTTATATCCCTGATGCAGAAACACAGCAGCAAACACCGGAACCGAGCTCCTCACCTTTTCATTGGATTTTCACTCTACAAGGTGTGAATTGCTTTGCTTTTCTTGCTTTCACCACATAGGAAAACTTCCAGCCCCTGTAAATTGTAGCTCTTTGCAGACCAAGAGTGTTGTTGTGCCCAGGGTGATCTGTGCTCTTTCCTTCTGCCTGTGCCCACTCTCCTCACACGTCACAGCACAGCTCTGTGTCCCACTTGCTGCCTCTCCAGCATGCTGCATGTCACCCTGCAGAGCAGAGAGAAGTGCCTTTTGCTTCAAAGTACATTGGGCTTTATTTTCCTTTCTCTGAGACTATGTGCAACAGCTGGGAGAGGGTGCCAGGAGTGCCCTTACTTTGAGGGAGGAAGAGCTCTGCCCTCAGGTTGTTTCCAACCATGGTAAATTGTGCTTGAGAAGTGTTCCTAGTATGAGGTAGCAGCTGTCTGTGTGTGCATACTGCTAGTTCCCTGTGTATCCGGATATAAGTGGATATCCCCTCAGTTCTCTGCTTACCCTAGTGCCTTGAGAGCCACTCTCCTCCCTTGAACAGAGCCACAGCTCTTGGTGCTGCTGTGAGTTTGCACAGCTGCGGTGAGGTGACTGTGGGAAAGGGTTTTCAGGTGGATGGCCTGAGGTTTCTGGAGGCAAAGGCCCCAGATGGATACATGTAGCTGCTCTGCTTCCCAGGCATGACAGGGCTATGCTGTGTGAGCTCCCTGTCTGACAGTTGCTCTGTTTCTTTTCTTCCTCCAGGTGGATGTACAGGTGAGTCCCTTGTCACCACTGCTGACTGTTTGCTGGGGCACCTGGGCTGGTGCAGCTCTTAAGACAACACTGAAAGTTGTGTTTGCCTTTGTTCCTTGGCTGACAGTGAGTATTTGAGTTCAGTGAGGCACCACAGCAAGGCACTATTAATGCAGAGCTATCCATCCACTGACTCTTGTGAAAAGCTGTCATATCAGGAGGGCTCAGGGGCCTTAAAGGGGCCATTAGTTGTTCAGCTTCTGTAATGGGTTCTTCAAAGGTATTAAGAGTGGTATCAGTGTTAACAGAAAGGTTTAGCTCCTCTTGTCTTCTAAGGGCTTATCTTGCACTCTGTTACTGCTCAGAACACATCTTAAATGAAAATATGGGCTGGCAAAGAACTAGTTGAGGTGTATGGTTAGGGCAGCACGATTGTGTTCCTAGTTACTGTGTTTCCAGCACGGTAACTGCAAGGTAAGATCCCACTCTTTCCTGACTTAAACATTTTGTGCACTATCAAGGTTACAAGTAAGGTAAACTTGCTGGCAGAGGGGGTCTGGGTGCTGCCCACTCCTCTGTCACACCTGAGTGGGAATGGTGGCAGCCAGGACTTTAATTTCAGGTTTGTAGTGGTTGCCAAGATCAATACAGAGAGATGGCAAGCCGAGAGCATCTAAGGTATTGGAACTACTGTCAACGAAGTATTGACTGGAATATAAAAATTTTGAATTTAACATAAGGGGCATGAGGAGGAGTAACCCTGAACCCTTCAGAAGAAAGATTGCTCTATTAGTAAGAAAAATACTGGCAAAGGAAGAGGCATAGCACCTTCCCATGAGGCTGCAGAGTAAAATGACTAAATGTTTTGAGGAACAGCCAAGATCAGAAGGTGACAGTGGCTCTAGCTAGCAGGATTATTTATTTTGCTTGTGTACTGGGCACTCAGTGGCATTAAAAATTAGCTCTGTGTTGCCTGGATCAACACTTTATCCATCCTCTTGTTGCTGAAAAGTGCCTGTAGAGCAAAGAGTGTCAGGCAGATCAAGAACTCTTGCATTAAGTCAGGGCTAGGGCTTGGGTTGTGCCTGCAGTACATTCAGATCACAGGTACTCCAAAATCCTCTGCTACCAGATCCCTAGCACGAAGGACAAAGGATAGGATGGGTGTTCTGGCTAGTGAAGAGCAGTGTCTAGAGCAATTCCTCCCTGCAGTTATTTTTGCCAGTATGGAAAAGACTTTCAGAGTAGCCACTTTGACAGGAACAGCTTCTCCTCTCCAGTCCTCACTGCTGTTCCGTACCAGTACTCTTATATGGTTGATAAGTCGCAGGAAGCCCAGTTCTTTGTCATATTAGTATTGGGCATGGATGCTGCATAAGTAAGAACCACCATGTCATGGGAGGAGACTGAATCCTTTGGGCTCTGTTACCTGCCTGTGCTGCAAAACAACCTGAGGGGTGAGGGCAGGCTGTCTATGCCGTGCCTGTGAATCCTCCACATGCTTTCTGTGCATTTGTTCAGCTGGTGCAGAACACATTTCCCATATCTTTCTTCCCTGAACAGTACCAGGAAAGCAACAGAAAACTGCCCCCAGCTTTCTTCACCCGACATCAGCCTGTGAACAAACACCAGGTTTTCCTTGATGAGCGGGAAGTGACTCATGACTTCCATCTGGAGCCTTGTGTCTATGTGATTGTCCCATCCACCCTGGAGCCTCAGCAAGAGTCCGAATTCATCCTCCGGGTCTTCTCCAGAAAACATGTTCTTCGGTGAGATGCTGCTGCCCCTCTGCCAGCACCGAATTCTCTGGGATAGTCTGGTCTTTTCAGTCTAATGAGAGCAGCATAGAGAATTTACTCTGCAAAAAGCAGCACAATCTCTTTTAGAGAAGCTGGTTGTGGGTTTCTCCCACCTTAGGGTTCTCAGTGGCTGAAGCACTGCTTTTGGCCTTATCCTTTTGAGAAGTGTTGAGCTAGGCCCACAAAATTCTTGCAGCATGGCCACGTTTGAGACTGTGAGAAGGACAAGAGCTTTCAGTGCACCATTAATTTGCCAGGAGACCCTTCTGGCAATGCTAGGACAGTTGCTTGTGCATAACAGTGTTTTGAATACTTAAAATGCTGGCAGCCCTTGAAAGTTGTATGGACACGAGGCCTTCCCTTACTGCAGCTGTCACACCAGAGAATAAAACAACTCACAACAGCAGGTTGGGGCCCCATCTGGGATTGAGGAATGCCACCTGTGGTGAGACAAACATGTAACTCTGAGATACCCTCTTAACATGTCTGCTTTTTTGCATCTGCAGGGAAATGGGTGGGAACACGAGTTTCACCCTCTCTAAGGTGAGTGGGTGTGAGAGGAGTGGGAGGTCTGTGGTTCAGTCTTCAGCTCTGAATGTTGGGTTTTTACTCTGCTGTAGGACAGGCTGAGTGAGAATGTCAAGGCTTGTGTTTCAGCACTTTTGAAAGTATGGCTTGGGTTTACAGCCATGGGCCATGCAGACGGATGCAGTCAAATGTGGAGGGCAGGCTGGACACCTTAGCTGGTAGCCTTGTTGCAAACATCTTTTAGTGACACCATCTTACTGGCTCTGCAGTCTTTCCTGTTCATGGCTTTTTGGAGACCCATGGCCCATTCTTGCACTTGTCCCTGTCTCTTTCATGCCTTGAGAGTTTAGAAGACATCATGGGACCTGAGCAGTACTATTTCCATGCAGCTGCCTATAGGTTATTCTCAAAATAGCTGAGTTCAGTGGCAGTGCATGCATGTCTGCATCTTGTGCCAGGGGGTTTATAGCATAGTCTGTTCCCCTGGCTTAAAAATGCCTTTCCTGCTTTCATCTCCTCTGCTGTGCTGTATATAGAAAGACAGAGGCCCTTCTCTGTCTTCTTGGAAAAGAGCGAGCCACATCCTTTGTTGTTGAACAGCTTGGGGCAGGGTGGGGGGGATGCTTCTCCCTGCTGAGTGTTATCTGAGTGGGTCTGGGGAGCTATCTTAGCAGTGGGCTGTGTCAGTGATGTAGCACTGATTGCAGTGGTGGGGAGAAAGTGGAAGGGCAGGGGATGGAGTGCAGTTCTGGGAAATCATCTTTAATAACTTAGATGACAATATTTTTCTTCTGCAAGTTAATGATTAATATTTTTTTTTAAATACCTTAAAGGAAATTGTTGATAGATATGAAGGAAAGATTTGGGAGGATTTCTTCACAAAGCATTTTGAACAGGTAGGTGCTTGCATGAGCTGCCAGAGTTTACTCTGGCAGAGCTATTGTGTAGCTCTGTGAAAGTAAAAGCATGTGGATGCTTAATGGAGATCTGGATGTGGAAGTGTGGGGAACAGAGAGGGGCCACAGAGAGCACAGTGGGCTGTGTGTACAGTGATGACTCCATGCAGCAAATTTGACTGTGAAGCTTAGCAATATGATAATGTTAGAGATAGGCAGACTTCTCCATACAACAGGCTGTGAGTGCCTGGAACTTAATGCCACAGGATATTGTGGATGTGACAGTATCAAGAGGCATTAGCAAACTGATGGGCAGAAAGTCCATAAACAGATACTAAAGGACTGGGCATGGATGTAAACTCTAAGATCCCTTTTCCAACAGGTGTGGGTACCAGGGAAACAGCAGAATGGACTGCAGAAGCTGACCAGGCTCATATGCTCTCCCTAAACATTAATTCCTATTGCTTGCATTGGGGTGGGCTGTGTGAATCCATCCATTTAGGGTGTTCTTACATTCACTGGGGAAAGTTACCTATTAGAGAACATCCCCTGAAACACTGACACTTGTCTCATACATATTTCATCACAAGTTGGATGGCAACTAACTTGCTCTGAGAGGTGAAGTAGATATCAAGTGTCCCATCATCTCCCTTTTTCCCTAATTTTCCTAGTGAAATATGATCTTTAGTGTAAAAGATTCTTTTTAAGGATCTCTCTGGCCTTATTTGAGATGGCACTGACCATCAGGGATACCACTAACTATGGTGAGAGATGCAAGAGTTTCACCTTTCAGAAAAGGTCACTCCTTTTATTTAGCATCATACCCTATATCTGGCAAACACAATTTTACAAAAACAATTTTGCACTTTCAGTAGGAATATTTTGAAGGAAGCTGTTAGTAAAAGCAAGCAATGCTTTGACTTTATGCCACTGGTTTAAAATTTCGGTTTTGAGAATGGTGTGGCTTTCAGATGTGCTAGAAATTGCCACATACTGTGAGATGTCAGCCCTTTGCTGTCAGGAGGTCCAAGGATGCACAGACGCAGGCAGTACTGCCATTTCTGAAGGCATTACCCTGGCATGTCTCAATGATTTGAAAATAGCCTTTTATTTTTGAAGAGTGACATTTAAAAAAGCCCTCCAAACAAATGATTGTCACAGCTTCTAAAAAACCTGTAAACTTTAATATGACAAGGATGAGGGGAGTCTTTCCTTTGAAAAGTATGGGGAGAAGTATTCCAAAGTTTCCATCTTTTTTATCTGTAAGTGATAAAAGGGAAATATTTGAAGCAGGTCTCTTGATAGGGTGCTTGATGGGACAGATGGCACCAAGGCCAAAAGGTTAACAGTCTGGATCCTCACTCGGTGTAAATTTGCACTGCTGCATTGATCGGTGTGGAGCCCTGAGAACTTCTCCCAGAGCAGACTGCAGCTCTCGCAGGCTGAGAATCTTGTCATATTCAAAGGGAGCCTTTTCTATTGATTTTCACAGCGGCTGGAGTGGGGCCAGAAAAGCAAAGAATGAAGATGGGACATGCTGGGAAAACAAAAGTAGGAGAAAAGTGATTTAGCACTTTAAAAAAAAAAAAAAAGTAAAGTATTAAAATTCTCTTCTATATCACAGAATCCTGAAATAAATGCTGTTCACCTCCAGAAGATGTTGAATAATATATCTTGGAGAAGTAAGTACTGAAAAACAATGTTTCTGTAAAACAAGCCCTCTCAGAGAAAAGCCTCAGCTCCGTATATCTATTACTTGCATTCTGGGAAGAGAAACTGGCTTGAATCTGATTGAACTGATTCTTCAGATGCCATGTTAGATTTCCAGAGCAAAAGGATTTGCTGGGGTATGAATCAACATGGCAGAAATTTTACAAGTGAGGCTAATCTAGTTTGAATTCCAGCAACTGGAAGAATGGGGGAGAACAACTGTGGATGCAGACTCTTAGTTTGACCTCCAAACCTGGCTTGACCTCAGCCTTGATTCTGAAATCTCATCCCACCCTGTGCCACTGCCAGTCTTGGCAGCACCACTACTCAAAGGTGTGGAAAGCCTGGTCTGCAGGCATTTATGTGGTGGAAGAGGGCCTTGTCTTTGCCTTCATGTGCCTGGTTCATGCCTGCTATTCCTATTTACTCTTCCCTGCTATGCATGCATAGGGCTGTTCCTTGCTCTGTGTGTGTGTGGGAGACAGGATGAGGTGCAGGTGGCCTGTGTAACCTCTGCTTGTGAGACCCAGGTGAGCCCCGAGCTTGCCCCTCTGATGAAGACTGTGACATCCACTGTGCCAGGGGCAGCCCAGGGCACTCCACAACCTCATAATTTGGTCTCTAGTTATAAATAACACCACCTAGACAACAGCAAGGTATTACAGTGGCTATTTTCTCTGATCAATGACAATGAAATTACAGATATAATGTTGAATCCAGATTTCCTCTGCAGTTTCTTCACTGCTAACAACCAATGTGCAACATAGAAAATACTCCATCCAGCCATTACAGGCGACAAAGAATACAATCAAAAGCCTGATGTGATATCTTTTTTACTTAAGCTGAATTTGCTCTTTTCTACAAAGGTAGACAAGGATAGCTCTTCAGTGTTATTGCAGTGACCCACCAGGCATTGGCTTATCTGTGAGGGGACTATATGGAACAGGGAATCTTTATTTTTCATGAGTGATCGATTTTAAGACAGTGATTTAAAAAACTTTACAGTACTTTGATTCATATTTACTAAACAGGGCTATTACAAGATTAAAATTATTAAAGCATCTTGACTTTCTGCAGAGAAGAGATTGGTGAGTTATGATTCTGTTCCTTACTCAGTGTGAGGCTACAGACCATCTATAATCATGATTTGCAGTGAGATTGGAGCCTATTTTTGTTACTCTTCATGTAACTTATGTATGAACCAGGAATGCTAAGCTTTGATGCAGCATCATGTTTCCAGCAATGCCTGTACTTTTAATTATATTAACAGAGCTGGCACTGTGTCTGTGGAAGAGAAGGAGAGAGAGATGCTTAGTACAAGAGTTTCAATTAATCTGCAATGCTGTTCCCCAAAGCTCTTCAGGTCAAGTGACTTTGCTCAAGGTCATGCAGTAAATTCTGTTTGGGATTAGAGCTTTGGATGTCCTTTTCCTTCCATTTTCTCTAATAGCTGGAGATAGTGCACCATATTTCATTCTGTATTACATGCCTGCAGGGAGCTCATATTGGATTTTCTGAGACTAGTAGAATCCATCCTGTTGCCTCATATTTTTATCATCATAAATGATACTTCTTCTCAAGTGGGTGTAAAGTTTCACAAAGGCTTGGGAACTTGAACCCTCTCAAGTGAGGGGGAATTTTGTGAGAGTCCATTTTTCTGAGAGATATTCAGTGACTCCTTAAAACAAATTTTTTTTTCCCCCTCTTCCCAGACTTCCAGAATTTTCACCTGAATTTCAGCCTGGATTCCTGCCAGGGTATCTTGGCACTCCTGGATGTATCCTTCTCATGAGTGATACCTCTGACTCACATAATACTCTATTGGAGCATTATTTCATAGGGCAGACTGGGTGTTACTGTGATTTCTTTACCACCAGGACATGGCCCTGCTTATTGAACTTCTCACCCTCCATAATAGCAGTTCAGCTGTGACAGAATGGAGTTGGTTTGGGAAAGGGTTGATTCCTGCTGCTTCTGAAAGCAGCAGTCAGGTTTCCATTGACTTTGGTGGGAGGAGGATCAAGCCTATAGATAGGCATGTGGGCTAAGAAATCATTATCCTCATATTATAATTGTGTGAATGTTAGAGTGACTATAATTTTTTGGTTTGTTTGTTTTTTTTGTGGGTTTTGTTTGGTTTTTTATGGTTTTGTTTGTTTGTTTTTTAATATGTAATGGGTGCTACCTAAAGTTTAATTGAGATGTTTTGACTTTAATTCTCCCCACTAAGCTGAATGCCACTGGCACACTGAGTATCCAGGAATTCAGAGTCCTGTGGAAAAGGCTGCTTTTCTATTTGGTATAACAATAATTTCTGTGTTCCCTTGCAACATCTCCCTGCTCACAATCCCTTTGGTGTCATCTGTTGTTTTTTTTGGGTGGCTTGTTATGTTTAAAAGTACTCCCTTCACCCTCCAGGAAGTTTTCCAGAAAAGAGACACAAACAGATCAGGAAAGCTTGACCTCGTGGAACTGCATGCAGCTGTACAGGAGACAGGTGAGCCCATATTGCATTTTGACAAGTCTCATCCTCTTCCTCACAAAAGTGGAAAAAGCCTAGGGCTGGGGAACATCTTGATAATTGTAGGTAGAGCCTGGGAGAAGTGGAAAACATCATGGGCTACATGATCTTGGCATCTCTTCTTTCTTCTTTAGCTGGATAAACGCATCTGAAAATTATTTTGACGTGGGATGGGCTACTCAATCTTTGCCCCATTGTGGTCTCTTGCTGGTAGTTGCCTGAAACAGAAGTGTCTGCTTATTTTAGACACAGTTTTTAAATCCCTTCCTCTTCGTTGCTAATTGAATTTTAAAAGACTACGTGGGGTTGTGTGGATGCGTGCAAGAGGCCAGATCTAGGTCATGTTAAATTGCTACCTCCGCTGAAGACGGCAGCTCAGGTACCAAACCTGGAAATGCGGGACTTGCACAGAGGCACTACTGGTGCCACACTTCACTAATGCAATGTCTGAAGCTTGACCTAGAAATGGAGTATGATACATATGGGTCCAAGTGCTGGACCAAGCTCTGTTACTGTTACTGGGCATTGTGTGGGGGCTGTTGCTCAGTCTTGTAGCTTCCTTTGCATGTTTACAGCTTAAATATCATTCCTCTTTTTGCTGCATGTTCACCCAGTTCATCTGAGTCATTGAAAGCACAGCGAGAAACCCAGGCAGACCTCTGCTAAAGCAAACTAAAATCCCAGGCCATGAATAGAAAATGCTTTTATTCCTTGCAAATGCTGCTGTTGCTGCTTGACATTGGAACTGATGCTTTCTGTATGAGCTTCCTCTGGATTTTCATTTCTTTTCCTACTCTCTTGGGGACTCTTGCTCTTAAACCCAGCTGCTGCTATCACCCTCATATCCCATGAGCAAAGGAGGGCCATGTGTATTTTATTGCAACTCTGGCAGGACTGTGATTATAGGGGATAAGATCTGAACCCTTTTAAATTTGGGGGAGGTATCTTCATGTAGTGGTCTCATTTGGGCTGGCTAATGTTTGAGATTATCTTAGAGGAGGCTGGAGGAACCAAGCTGTTGGAGAAGGGCTGAAGACCACTCAGTTGTGCTCTGTGTGTGCCCACTGCTGGTCACATTCAGCTGTGTACAGCTGGGAGTTGCCATCTCATTCTGTTTTCCTTTTTTTTTTTTTTTTTTTCCTTTTCCATTTTATGAAGGCATTTCACTCAGCAATGAAGTCTGTAATTTGATGGCAATCAGATATGGTGACCCTGACTTACAGATCAGCTTTGAGAGCTTTGTTTGCTTCATGCTTCGAGTGGAGATCATGGGAGGTAAGGCTGGTGCTACGTGCCTGGCCAGGCAAGCTGAGCTGCCAGCTAAGCCCTGACCCCTCTGACGCTGCTCCAGCTGGCAGTGGCAAGGTCAAAATTAGTAGGACTGGATTTCTGAATAAACCAAAAATAATCAATTTAAAGAAAGGGACAGATATAGAGGAAATCAAGTTTTCTCTCTTTACTTTTCCACCAGTTACTTTTTAGAGACATCCAGGCTGTACATATCAGAGTGATGTAGCTCCCTGCAGGTTTGCACCAACCTTCTGTAGGAGGAGGTAGGCAAATTATAGATGAAGACTACTCATTTTCCATGAAGAAGACAGCCTTGAAATATACCCTTTTCAGGAAGAAGAGAGCCTTGAAATATATCTTTGATGGACTGCAGTTGTGATGATGAGACAGCTCACAGATATTCAGCCTGTGAGCTCATGCTGTAGACATTTTGCACATCCCAAAATTGTAGTGGGTGATGTTGGGACCCCCTGTATTTTGAGGTTTCACAGATGGGTGGGCAGTAATGTGCCTGACTTTATTCAGCTGCTCCCAGTGCTCCAGCCTTCAGGGATATTCCAGTGACAGAACAGAGAAGCTCACATGCACTTGTGAACAGCCTACATATTCTTCCTTTGAGTTTTTTCTTGAGACAGTGTCTTGGCTGATGGTGATCTCCTGGCTAGCAAGTTAATGCTCCTCATTTGTTCTTTTGCAGAGGCATTTCGCAACTTAACACAGGATGGCAAAGGGATATATCTCCGGGAATCTGAGGTAAAGCTCATTCATTGGCTGTCAAATGCAGGCTTCTTTGTTGCACATGGCACTGCATGCTTTGTTGTGCCGCATTAAAAAAGATATCTTTAACTGACTTTCTAACCTATGGTGTAGGTTAGAAACAACAAGGAGCTTCAGGCTTCTAGTCTTCTGCATTGTTATGGCTTCTTCTCCTTCTGGAAACAAAAAATCTCCAGTGCCCCACAGTCCAGTCCAGGTGTGAATATGGCAGAGCTCTCAGAGGGATGGGTTATTTCAAACGCACTTTCCACATTATTTTACAGTGGATGATGATGACACTTTATTCCTGAAGCAGTGCTGTAGAGGACAGGACAACCAGACCCACACCAGGATAAGGAAGTGTGTCTTGTTTCAACTTTCTGCGCACACTGGACTCTCTGGGTTCAGCCCTTTGACTTACTTTATATGAAAAGCCTTCCCCTCAAACAGACTTGACCTAATAACCACAGACTTGGTGAACTGAAGTTTTACTACTTAATGGATTTATTCTGAGTCCTATTTCACTTCAGACAACCCTTCTGAGAAGAGACTGCTGGATGCCAACCACTATGAGTGCACAGTGTCACACCGCAGAGCACGGTGGCTGAGTTGTTGGGGTCACCTACTTCATGCTGATGTTACGCTACTGTTGTCATAGGTACACATCGTGGCAGTGCCCAGAGGCTGTGCTTGGGGATGGGGCTCTTGAGCCTGGGAGAGAAATAGCCCCTACTCTGAGTAGTTTGTCACCTAATAGAGGGATTCCCAGTTCTGTAGCTGCTGCCCAAGGGAGAGGACAGGAGTCTGTGTGTGCTTGTGGGAAAGAAGGGATGGGAACTCACTGAATGAGCACTCTTCCCTAACCCTGACTCGAACAGGTGATTTGCAAATGTTCAAGCCATCTCTTTTGCTTTTATAAGTTAACACAGACATATTGAAGTGAACCTAAGTTGATTTGACCAAGAGATGAGCTGGGCCTCAAGCTGTTTGTTGTGTGATGATTGCATATTTATTTGAGAAAGGCAGTGGGTTTTCTCTGCAGATTGAAAAGTACGGTACAGTGAAAAGTAAACTGATCCCATATTGTTCTTCAGTCACTGGAGATTGGCAGGGAATGGATGTTCTCAGTAGCATGATATAGGAGCTGTCTGGTAAAACATTTGGATATTTTTCAGTTACTTTTTATAAAAGATGAGAGAGAGAGTGTATGTATATTTTAAATGATGCGGGAAAATGTAGGTTGTAGCTAATTAGTGAAAACTTGGCACGTAGCTGTGACCAGCGTTAGAGAACATGTTATAAGTGGGGCTGTTCACATCAAAATCCATGAGAGAGTTAATTGATGCATCTATCTGTGGGATCCTTTTCCACCTTCTTACCACGCATTTATTTGGGCTGGAAATTTCCGAGCTAAGTGCCTGTTACAGGTTACTTCTTTGATTTTTTAAATTTTTTTTTTCCCCATTCCTGCAGGCAGCACAACTGTGGCTCTTTTCCAGTGCACAGCCTAGTCAGGGCATCAAATGAAATCGAGCTCCAATGGGAATGAACATATAATGAAAGACCATACTTTTAACGCCTTTGTAGGAAGAAGTTATACTAAGCTTGTATAGGCAGCCTTCCCTCTGGCTTTTTGTGACTTTTTTGTGACTTAATCTCTTAAACATCCTTTTAGAGTGTGCGTGAGATTCAGGAATGAGGTAGACTGTGGATAAGAAAGTAAACATGAGCAAAAGACCAAGTTCAGGTATTTGCTTACCAGTGCATTGAAGCCTGTGCAATAACATAAGCATATTTAGAGAGGAACCTCACCATGTTTAAGTGTTCCCAGTCAGGAGGCATTAAACAATAAAAACAACAGCATGCACTTTATGCCCCAGAACAGTCTGTTTCTAAATAGTATCATTTTCATACTGTTTTTATGAGAAAACTGTTTGTACCAGAGCTGTGTTGGTACTTGTTTATTACAGATGATGCATCTATCATCTACTGTGAGTGACCTGCTTTGGTGTCACAGGAGCCACAGGGTTCAGATCTGTGAAGCAGAGCAGGTTAGAGGGAGCAGAGATGTCCAGGGCCCCTCGAGCAGCAGTGTCACAGGGCTTGCTGTCCTGCTGGGCTGCTGAAGGAGCAGCAGTGTCACAGGGCTGCTGTCCTGCTGGGCTGCTGAAGGAGCAGCAGTGTCACAGGGCTGCCGTCCTGCTGGGCTCCCGAAGAGGCTCCCTCAGCAGGTCCCCTCACAAAGCACGTGCCCTCTCCCAAATGCCTTGCCTCTTGCTTCCTTTTGTGACTCGCAGCTGAACATGATGGTACAAACTAAATTACCCTGATTTAATTTGCACTCAACTCAGCAGGGGATGTTATAAACACTGATTTACTGTGTGCAGGAGCAGCACTGGAAGAGCAGAAAAGGTTGATTGGGAGAGCGTGGGCCCTGCTTTTCCAGCACGCTCTGAAAAAGATGGTCCCTGGCACCCACGGGGATCTCCAGGGGGGTCTGTGTGAGTGCAGAGTGTTCTCAGCAGGGCTCTGTTGGACATGATGGGATGGGAATCTCTTGGTCCCAACTTGGTTTTTTGCACTATTTGTGTAATCAGCTGAGCAAGAATCATTTAAGGCTGGACGTAGCTCTGCCATGGGGTGTGCGCAAAACTGTGGTGCAGGACACGCGGTTTCAAACTGCAGTTCATTTTAATGTTGTACACATTGTTTTTTCTACCAGATTTTGTACTTATTTACTTCACACCTCTTTAATGCAGAGCAATGTAATTGCAGGGAGATTATTTTGCTATTGATTACTTGATCCAGGAAAGAAACAGAATTCATCCATGCCATGAATCACTAAACATTTGCAGCAATAAACTTTATTGAGCCATGTGACTTGCTGTTACAGAATTGTAAAGAATGCTTTACTGGAATGATTATACCAAACCGTGTACAATTCAAACTGAATTATCTGGCTCACAATAAAATGTTTTTGGCAAGGGCACCTACTCGGACACTGTGAGGCTTTTATATTGCTAACAGAATAATGTTTTCTGGGCAATTCTGAAGATATATTACTTCTCATTTACAATGTGCATTGTGGAAAAATGGTCTAAAATGCTGCTGAAGGATGCATTCGTTTGTAACCACAGCATTTGTGGAGATGCTGAGCTTTGCAGAGGCTGGTATTGCTCTAGCAGAAATGAAAGAAAAGTGAGGCTGGGGCTTGAGACTAGCATTGTTAATAAAAGTCCTTTTTTGAGAAGGCAGGTGCAGGAATACAAATAATACCTGAATTGGTAAGAGGAGCTGGATGGTGAGGTATACTGTAACAATAAGACTGAGATGAAATTGAAAGAACTAATCCACACTTCGCAAACAAAATATTCAGCTAGAGCTTTTTGCTGCAAGGTACACACACACAACTGGAAGCATTTAATGTTTCCTGGGTATAGCTGGTGCACACGTTCAGTGTGCAGTCGGGGTACAGCAGGTACCTGTCAGCCTCACTGTGTGCACTCTGCATGCTCAGGGCTTCTGAAGAGATGGCAACAGGACAGGCTCTACTCTCAAGCCTAATAGGATTCAAAAAGGAGCTCAGACTTACAGGAATGACCGGCACAGCTGGAGAGGTCCTGGCTTCAGTGAAGAGCTGTGCAGGAGATTTGGTATCTGGCTTCAGGCAAAAGGGGAAGAGCTCTTTTGGGGGCAAGTTACCCCGAGATCATGGGGCTCTTTCCCTTAGACAGCGAGGGATGACCACTTTTGAAGAGATACCAAAGTGGTCTAGGCTTGGGATTGAGTATATCTGTGCATTTCTTTCTGGGCAATCAATTAAAATTTGAAGGTTTACACGCTGTTGAGACACTGCAGTGTAATTCTGTGTCTGAGATCCCATCTCTCCTTTTCACCAGTTTTACAGTGGGGTAAACAAGATTCCTGCCTTACCTAAAAGCATATTGCAATCCCTTCCTGGGAGGTATTATATTCATGTAAGAGGCTCCTGCACAAACCACCATTGTGGTTGGCCAAGCTGTGCCAGCAGACTTTGATCATACCAGGAGATGCTCTGTGTAGAATGAATAATGTTGGTTTGGCTTTAATTACTGAGCAGTACATGTAATCCTAACTCCACAGTCCAGAAGTGGGCCTCTAAAGGGCAAGTTGTCATTGGACCCATGCCATAAAAATTAGGACTTTGAAGCCTCTGGAAGGAAAAGCCTGTTTCCAGGGGCATTTGGTGCCTGAAAACTGGTCACTGAGCAGAGTGGGTATAAAGTGTGCAGGCCTTTGCATGGGGATGTGATGGGAGTGCAGAGACAACCTGGAGCCAAAGCCACTACTAAATCCAGGTGTCCAGCAGTCCTCACTCACCCTCTCTCCAGTTCTGCAGCCTCACCAGGAGACTCAATGGGATTTCAAATTTTGCAAGCTTGAAGTCTTTTTTTGTTTCCTTTGTGGGCTGTTAAGGTTAGTGCTCCAAGCTTTCTGCCCAGACACTGAGGGCTATGGAGACTTTTCTCCCCAAGTCAGTCCTGCTAGGCTCTGGCTGATTGTAACCCTGTGCTCCACTGTGGAAGAGGGGTGAAAAGCTGTACTGTGATACACAGGCTGATATTTTTATTCAGATTCAGAAAAGTGAAGGGCAGAAAGCCCTTTTGATATTATTTATAGTGCCACAATGCTGAGAGGAGGAGGATCAGGTCCCCAGGGTGATGGCTGCTATGTGACAAGAAGAGCAGCATTTGCTGTCTACTTAGAAAAAGAAGTACTTTTGCAGTTGCCCGGGGAAGTGACCTTAGTTCAGCCTGGGGCTCTGTTAAGACTTGACCTGGACCTCAATTTCCTGCAGCCCAGCCCACCAGCTCCTCTTCCCTTTGCATGCCAGAGCATTGCTGCTCTGGAATCCCCATACTGCTGGGAGCCAGATTTTTCCCATAAGCAACACTTCTTTCTCGCTGGCATCCAGGATCTCAAGTTAGGATGCCGTCCCAAGGTTTGGGGCTTGGCAAGAAGCCAGTGATTGCTGGGTAGTTCTTCTGCACCTCTCTATCTTCATGCACACCCTCACACATACCTGTGCACCCCACCTAGCCTTCCTTAAAAATTGTTGCAATGCTGTGCTGAAATAGGAGGTGAAAGAGATCTTTTTTTTTTTTTTTTTCCCTCTCCCCTGCTCAGGGAGCAGCTCCTTGCAGAATGAAATGCTAACGAATGCCTTTGCCTTTCCTTCCTGCTGTGTCTTACACTGAATTAGACCTGAAAAGCAGTATCACCAAGCTTGAAGTTCAATTTATCAGTGCAGTCAGGATTGATTTGTTACACTACCTATTCTGGGGAAATGAATGTCTCCATCGTGCTCCCTTCCAGTGCAGGCAGACCTTTGTTTTGCTCAGATCAGCCATGTAATGTAGGAAGCTGACGTTCCACAGATAAAGGAAAAAACCTACAAAATCCTGACTAATTCTACCCAGCCTGGCAGTGCCAGAGACTGATGCCACTTGCAAAGGACACGCTTGGCGTTGTGGTGGCTGCAGATACCAGGCAGAAGTGCTCTCTGCCTGGGCTTATCTGCTACGTTTTTGTTGTTGAATTAAGTGGTAAAAAGTGCCATAGAAAATTACTGTTGGGTGAATTACATGTCTCCTTTATCACTATTAATGTTATAGCTGGACCATCGTGTTGATCCTTGGAACTCAAATCCACAGTAAGAGTCAGGTTGAAAACAAATTTGGGTTTTCTACAGATTTTCAGCCGTTTTGTGAGACAAGAAAAATGGACTTTGCTACTGCTGTTGAGGAGGAAAATTTTCACTCCTAATCTAGCACAGGGGATCTCTGTTAAGAGAGCAGGCAATTATAAATCCAGTTTTCTCTTGAAGCCCCTTTTGATGGAATATTTACAGTGAACCACATACAAATGTGGGAATTGAATTTTCAGATTCAAGAGACCAAAAATGTGGATTGCTATGAAGTGTTATAATTCAAAAAGACCCATTTTTTTCTTCTAATTTGTCATGTACACACATCTAATGTGAAGGGAAGGGTTAAGACAGAGCACCCTGCAGAAACATGCGGAGATCCTCACACTCCTGCAAATGTGGCTACAAGAAGGATGTCTATAGCTAGTGCTCATTAGGCGAGGCGAAATGAAAGAGTTGCTCTAAAGTAGCTTTTTTTCCTCAGGTAAAAGCAGGATTTCCTTCTCATAAATACTCTGAAGCTAGACATAAATGACTTATTGCTTGAAAGCAGCTCTGCACTGCTGAAGAGCTGGAGCTCATGAGTAAGGAATTTGGTCTCAAGCAACCCTGACTGGGTGTTTTCAGTCTGCTGGCAGCAGCAATGTTGCTTTTTGCCTAGGCTGGGTCTGCTGGAGGGTCCTGCCTCTGCAGCTAAACGCTGAGCTTCCAGAGGATGCCAGGAGTGGGGTTATGTCCGTGATAGTCTCGTTACCACAGCCTCTTCCTTTCCACTGCCCTCTTCAAAGCCAAAGTGTTAGCTAGAGAATACTGCTTCAGAAACTGGGGCCATGCCTGCTCTGTAAGTCTCTAGACAAAGCCCCCCATTAGCCTGTTTACCCTAAAAATGGAGCAGACAATGCAGAGCACTGGAGCACGTGATGAGCATACCCCTTCCAGAGAAAAGATCATGGAAAATGGCCATGAGCCAATTTTTGGATACAGTGAATATCCTGAAGGGCTGCACACCTTTGGGTATGAGATTTCATGTTGCCTCTTCAATGCAATTTGGGTGCTTATTGCCATTTATTGTGTTTCCCTCTAAAAGGAAAAAGAAAACAATCTCAACATCACACACTCCTCCTACCTGCACCTTAATCTCAGAAGAGTCATGACCCTCATCTTAAGAACTGTCTCCTACTCTCAGGGCATAGGTACACATTACCAAAAAATTAAAACCGAAGGGCTAAGGTAGAATCATAGAATTAACTGGGTTGGAAGAGACCTCAGAGATCATCAAGTCCAACCCTTGATCCAACCCCCCTGTGATTACTAGATCATGGCACTCAGTGCCACATCCAGCCTCATCTTAAAAACCTCCAGGGATGGAGAATCCACCACCTCTCTGGGCAGGCCATTCCAATGCCTGATCACTCTCTCTGTAAAGAACTTCTTTCTAATATCCAACCTAAACCTCCCCTGGCACAGCTTAAGCCCGTGCCCTCTTGTCCTATTGCTGATTACCTGGGAGAAGAGACCGACTCCCACCTGGCTACAACCTCCTTTCAGGGAGTTGTAGAGAGTGATGAGGTCACCCCTGAACCTTCTCTTCTCCAGACTGAACAACCCCAGCTCCCTCAGCTTCTCCTCACAGGACTTGTGCTCAAGATATTCTCCCTGATCCCCCAAATGACAGTAGTTCCAGTTGTTCATTAGCTCCAGCTTGGCAAACCAATGTCTGAAGTTATGCAGAACTGACTCATGTTGCACCATGTGTCCCAGCACACACGAGATGAGTGGTGGGTCAGACCACTGGAGGTTCTGTTTTCACTTGGAACCATGGTGGTCACAGAGCCCTTCTCTGAGGCCAGGTGATGTCCATGCTGAGTGCATCCCTTGTGGACAGCTACCAGCACTGCGCTCCCTGCCTGTCGGCGATGCTGGACCAATGTCAGCCTGATGCTAAGATGCTCGTCCTCAGGGACTCTGACAAGCCATGACTCCTGGCTTGCCAACACTCAGCAGGTCCATACGGACAATAAATAACCATGAGCATCTCCGAAGGAGTTTGATCTGAAGGGCTCATTATTATTTTTGAACAGCTGAGTTGAGCATTACTGAGAACTCAATTTCCACTTCAGCTTGCTTTTCTGCTTGTGCAGGGCAGAGTGTGGGAGCAAGGCTTGGGCACTTCACAGCCTCTACCGTCTGGATCAATATTTTCCAATGTGCACAAGTTTCCAAGACTTTAAAGCGCTGAGTTTTGCAGAACTTTAATTGTATCAAATGCAAAAAAAGAAAGGGATACTCTATCAAACTAACACATAACTAAGCACATAAAGAATTTAGGGGATAAATTAACAGAAAATAATTCATATGCTGCAAGAATAAACTGCTGAGTCTGGTAGAAGGAAATGCAATTTATTTTTAATTTTTTGTTTTTATTTTTATGGTTTACAAGTACGTGGAAATACAAAATGGCAAGAGAAATTTGGTAGAAAGGCCATGTGGGGGTGCCATTCATCAACGCTACTCTTTAAATTATGAAAATGTTGCAATAGATTTGAAGACCATCAGAGAACTTCTATCGACTCTGACCAGCTGAAGCAGCTGAAGTAAGCTGAGAAGTCCACATTGCCTTGCTGAGTTAAGGTGCCAGAACCTGAGCCAGGTACAGCTGTCACTGGAGAACTTACTATGACAGGAAATAAGCCCTTCCTGCTGTGAGGTGGACATTCTTCCTCTCTCAAATTATTTAAAGGAACCAGAGGCAACAGATCCTTGGGCAGCCCATGCTATTGCATACACATGAAAGATAGGATCAGCTGGGAGTGTTTCTCCTCAATTACTTGCCATATAGAATCACAGAATAGTTTGGGTTGGAAGGGACTTTTAAAGGTCATCCAGTCCAACCCCCCTGCAATGAGCAGGGATATTTTCAACTAGACCAGGGTACTCAGAGCCTCGTCCAACCTGGCTTTGAATGTTACCAGGGACAGGTCATCTGCCACCTGTCTGGGCAACAGGTTCCAGTGGTGCACCATCCTCATTGGAAAAATGGTCTTCCTTATATCTAGTGTAAATCTACCCTCTTTCAGTTTAAAGCCATTCCCCCTTGTCCTATCACTGCCTGCCCATGTAAAAAGTTCCCCTCCAACTTCCTTGTAGCCCCCTTTAGCTACGGGGAGCTGCTATAAGGTCTCCTCAAAGCCTTTTCTTCTTCAGGCTGGACAACTCCAATTCTCTGTCTTCAAAGGAGAGGTGCCCCAGCCCTCTGAGCATCTTCATGGCCTCCTCTGGACTCACTCCAACAGGTTCACAACCTTCTTCTGTTGGGGGTCCCAGAGCTGGGTGCAATAGTCCAGGTGGGGTCTCACGAGAGCAGAGTCTCATGAGTAGAGGGAGGGAATCGTGTCCCTCGACCTGCTGGCTGTGCTTCTTTTGATGCAGGATGCTGCTGGCAATATAAGAAGAGCTGCCTCTAGTTAGCAGGTTCCTGAGGGCAAAGCCCAGTGAGGAGGTGTCCTGATGACTGGTAAAGCTGCTTTCCTAAGAGGCTGTGCTGGATGCTTGTGCCCTTCCTAGGATGGGTCCAGGAGCTGAGCTGGCTGTTTTGCAGGGGCGAATGGCAGGGTGAAGGTCTTGCAACAGCTGAGGCTGCTTTTCTGCTCTTTTTGTTAAGTCAGTGTTTTTCCTTTGGCAAATACCCCTGGACTTGGGATTGCTGTGGTGAGGGATGAGACTGTTCTGATGTTAATAGGAGGTGGTTGCAATGGTTTAAACCCCTCCTGCATTGCTTGGGTAACAGGGTGATATTACTCCAAGGGTGAGCAAGCCATGGGGTGGCACAGAGCGTGGGAGGTGGGCACACAGTGTCTCCATCAGTAGCCTGGCTCTTTGGGGCTGCCAAGGATATTCTAGTCTGCCCTGACATACTATTGGCCCCAAAACTGAGGCTAGTCCTGGCTGCTTCTGGGGCTGCAGGGACAGCCACCTGGGACCCGGGCCCCTCCTTGCATTCAGCAACGAAGGAGAGAAATTAAAGGAGCCATCCTCCCAAGTCAGGCTTTTTGTACAGCTCTTCAAACCTAAAAACCACTCATTTTTTCTCCTGCCACTAGGCTCAGCTTGCTAAAACAAAGATTAAAAGCCTGGATTCCTGTAAAGATATTTCAGTGGCAGCCCAAACAGGCTCCCTAGAGAAGATTAACTCTCCCCTGGGCTGAGGGGAGTTTGAGCTTTAGCAAAATGGACTGATGAGAAAAACATACAGCTAGTACTGTAAAGATGAATTTGATGAAGGTGGGCAGAACACAGTGAAGGCATGAGATGCTGGTTAAGTGTTTGCTTTCATGTATAGCTGAGTTCTAGGTCTTTAGACAAGACTTAATCTTTTCTATAAACAAATAACACATTCATTTACATGAATAATCCGCATTTCTTATGCAAATCATTTCCCTGCTGCTATTTCTACTGAGAATAATATTCAGTATAATTACCACATTTATTTAGTGAATCTATTTACACAGGGTAGCTCTCTGTCCATGAATGCTCTTCACCAGAGAGGCCCAAAGAGCAACAGGGGAGCCCAAGCTGCCAGTCATGTGTGCCCTCTGCTTTCTATTTTTGTTCCGATAAAGCATTTTGGGACCATCTGAGATGTCTTGGAAAGAGCAGAAGGATGTCAGCATCCTGCCTCCATCCCAGGGAGAGCACCTGCTGCTAATGGAAGGCAACTCTCCCCTGCTCACTAGCCTGCTGTTTGAGCTCCAGCTAACAATAATGAGGCAAGGCACTTTGAATAATAACTTTCCTTTGGGTATAAGGCTATCTTAATTTTTTGTGTGTTTAAGTTGGTAATTGCCATAGAGTTTGAAAATCTTCCAGGTTTTACCACTCTTAATTATGTTCTCATACATATGCATCCTCTGCTTGTGCACTCATTACTGTGAGGAGATCAGAACCCGAAACGTTGGAGCAGTTCCCTCCAATTATCTTCCATATGCAGAATTTCCTGTGAAGTACCTCTCCTGCATGGGATAGCCCAAGCTGTTTGAAGAACATCTAGCTGTCCAGAGCACATTTTGCTCTGGGCAGTTAAATCAAGATAGTGTTTCATCCCCCGCCTGGGCTGCTCCTACCTGGGATGCCTCCATGCTTGTAGCACCAGCTACTGAAATACTTGTTTAGGGGAAGTTATTACATGTCCTAATGGAAAATATTTCAAGTTTCTAGGACCCTGATTGCCTCTTTACTTGCTCTGTTTGCATCTATTGATTGTTCTGGTTCAACAAGACCCTCTGGGACTAACAAAATCCAACAGGTTTGAATGCATTCATGAGGTGTTATGTGGGGAAGGAAAAATAATGCTGTTGGGCTTCTAACTTGTTCTTGCTCAATAACAGCAAAACAAATGTGTGCAATTAAACATTACTTTGTTTTCTAAACAGCAGCCTTGAAATTTTGTCCTGCAAGTGGGGAAATCAAGCTGCTGCTTTGCTTTCTAACCAACAGCAATGATTTGGTGATGGGAGAGGAGATGTTAATCCACCTGTGCACGTTCAGGGTAGAATATTGGTCCCTTGGAGATAGGCAAGATTTGTAGCACCACGTGCGTTCTCATGCAGGAGATCACAGCGGATCCTATGAAAAAAATCGACATGGAGCATGCCCAGACCTTGATGTTAAACACTTTTTGCACAATGTAACTGCTTGTTTTTAACTATTTTTCAAGGAGTTGTGGGGTTAGTTGTTAGCCCCTTGAAGCTTTTGCACTGAGAGCAGGAGGCTGCCTGATCAAATATAAATCACTCTGTCTTTATACTTAAAGCATTGTACTGTATATTAAGCAATGGATATTCCTAGACACTTCACCTGAATAATGGGATTAAAAACCTAAGTAAGGTGGTATGTGGCTTGCCATCTTCAGTTTCTGTATCCCTCAGGAGAGAGGAGGGAAAAACAGTCAAGAATTTTTTCCTTGAAAAATTTTATAGGAGGAAGATGAAGCTAAAACTTTCCATCCAGCTGTGAAAACCCTCCTTCCCCAAAAGCGCCTGGTGCAATATGACATATTGCCAGCTGTGTTAATAAATGCCTCAATCCCAGTTGGCATTGGGCCACACTTACATATCACAGAAACAGAGATTTAATTCTGAAATCTGCTTAACACCTGCACACAAAGGGACAGAGGCATTAAAGGTGCTTTAAAGACTAAGCTTTATCTTAGCAAATATGCTCTCTCACCCGTCACCTGACTTGTGCTTTATTTGTTTGATTGTCACCTGTCCAAACCACAATTATGGGCTTCAGTGTGTCTAAAGAACACAGTCCTGCAGCTGGCTAACGGGACTGATTTAGCATATTCAAAGTAACAAAAGAGTTTGGTCTGAATTCTGGCAGGGTTCTCCGCTTTCAGAGATGGATGGGGTGTGTGTGCACACGTGTGCATGCACAAAGGAGCACATATCCTTGGGAGACACCTGAGCAGCTTTTCTTCCCCTGTAGAGTCACAGCAGCATGGGGGTCTCGCTGAAACCTGTGTCTGCAGGGTGCCCAGGACCTTACAGGCTCAGGTGCTGCTGGCAAAGATTCACTTGCCCTGTGCTATGTTTGCTTATTGATTGTTTGCTGAAACTTGGCCCATAAAGCCCTCTGCTGCCTTTGGTCTCAAAAGCCCCTTTGTGGCCATTTGGAGTGGCTGCCATGGGTAGCTGATGCAGTGACCTGGAGCTAGAGAGCTTCCTCCAGCCAGAACACTGGAAAAATCAGGCTGTGGGATCAACAGCCATCACTTACTCACAGGATTTTCTGAGAAAATGGGAGCATCAGAGAGAGGAAGAGACTAACAACCACCAGAGATATCTGGAGACAGATAGGATCCAGAAAACTCAACTCTATTATAGCAACACAGAATCAGGGCTGGTCAAAAGCAACAAATGACCAGTGTTGAAGGTGGTCACAGTGAAGAGCACTGTCCAAGGGATCTGTTCTTGTGCTCCATAATATGTTCTCCAGCCACAAGCTGAAGTCAATGTGTCTCCCTTCAAATCTCCCATTGCTTTGGCCCTTGTTACCACACCTGCTTGTATTAGTGTCACTGGGCACCTAGCAATGCTGTGAGCTAGTGAACAGGCTGCATCTAATCCAGAGAAACCTGTGCTCCACCAAAGGGAGGAGGCAAGGACTGCGGAGAATGTGAATTAAACACAAGTGAGTGCCCACTTGATTGCAGTTGCTAAAGATGCAAGATGCAATACCTTGTGCTAGGCAAGAACTGCCCCCAACCCTCCTCTAGTCTTACTATGGAGAAGTTTTTGCATTTGTCCCAATGGTGAGGGAGCTCAGTGCTGCCTCATCCATCAGTGCCACACAAGCTATCCTGGAGGCAGGAATCTGACTTATAGGAACTGCAGGCAAACGCCTGGATGGTGCTGGTGCCCGTCTACTTGGGGAACAGCTTGTGTTTCTGCAGCTGACTCGATGAGAGCTTCAATTAACAAATGCTATTAAAGTAGCTCTCCTCTTTATTTTATTTTTTTTTAATGCATAGCATTTCCTGACAGCTCAAACCTTTAATTAACTGGAGATGCCATCGTGGAAAGTTTGCTAGAGAAGAATGCTTGTGGTTTAATTAAAAAGAAAAAAAATCTTTTATAGGTACTGGAAGAGATCTGCTTACGTCTTTAATAGTGGCAAAAAGCCTGCAGGAACTCTTCCATTTCCCTTTCTGACTGCAGCAGTAGGTGAGGAGGTGCAGAGCAATATCATCACCCAAGAGGAGAACGTGAGTGCTTCACAGCTTCATGTTTGACCCTCCAATTTAAGCTGCAGATGTAGGACAAGCTACAGTTCTGTTACCTCAGCAAGGAACAGGAAAGGAGAAAGCCAACTATAAAGTTTTTACTTTTTTTTAAAAAGAATTCTAACTTACAGTTCTCTTGGTATTAGGCCAGAGCTGTCTCTAACATCTGTGGTCTTCTCTAAGGGCACACAGAGAGAACATTGTTCACATACGCACTGGTCTGGTTTTTTTGGCTCCCATTGCAGCACAAAAGCAAAGACAATGCTTACCTGCCACAAAAATGTGGAATACAGTTCATGGTATCTTCAATAGCTTTCATGGAAGCCTCTCTTTGAGATGGTAGGGTACTGCCTGAGGTGGCAGAGAGCCCTCGCTGCCCTTCGCAACCCTGAGGGCTGTGTGTGACGGCAGCTGTGGCAGGGAACCACGAGCTCAGTACACACTTGCACCCTTGCAGCAACTTACCACAGGGCCAAGGCACGGTAGTGTCAAGTGCTGCAGAGGTGGTGGACCCCCATGGCAAAGCAACAATCTGTCCTTGCTCCTGTGCAAAGGACTTGCTGGCTTCTCCCCTTCCTCTCCCTGCATTGACTGGATTAGGAACAGATCAAGTGACCCAGAGGCTTTTTAAACAGCTACAGATCCAAAAAGCAAATTTGGTTCTAGTATTAAATATATACCTGGAAAAGTCACTGACATGACTGTTCACATTCGAAGCACAGCTCCACCCCTAGAAGAGTATCAAATGGTTTCTGAGTCATCTCTGGGAGCAGGTTGGGGCTGTTGGGGTGGTGCCTGGGCTAGGGGCATGTGCTGGCCTGCTCTCCTGGAGGCTCTGTATCCACGCTGCCACCTCAGCTGCTGGGTGACAAGGGACAGCTGGGCTCCTTCTGAAACATGCCAAAGCTCAGAACTTGCCAAAACAGCTATTTGGGAGCAGCGTGATGTGCTCAGCATGGTTAAATTCAGTGAGGGTAGCACACCTTCTTCCAGGGGTGGGAGAGAAACTTCTGAATGAGCTTCTTTCCCTGAGCCTGGAGCACAAACCCCATTGACTACTTAATGGAATCCATCACCCTGTATAACCACATATTACCACTCTGACCCTCTCAAAAGCTGATCTCTTATTTTTGCAAACAAACATATTCTTTCTGATATACCTGCTACTGCAAGCAGCACCTCGTCTTGGAGAAGGTGCACTGCCATGAACAGCAGTGAGAGCTGGGCTGCCCCAAATCGCTGACTACACCAGATCCTTCCCTGGCAGTGGAGCTCTGTGTCCTATAAGCCCCTTTTCAGCCAGAGCTCAGTGAGCCTGCTCCTCCTTAGAATAATTTCCCATGTTCAGTTGAGACTCCTCAGCATCCCAGCTCTGGGTAGATTTTGATCCTTTTCTCTGACCACTTCCTGAGTATATCCGTTTAAGCCCGTTTCAACTTTCTCAGAACAAACCACACAAGTATTTGTGATCCTCTTAGAAAAAAAAGCATGTTTTTTCTCTATGGATGGAGCATAAGATGTGAACCGAACTCAAACCCAGGAGTAAAAACTGCACTGAAGCAGTACCAAGCTCGTTTGTAGACTTGGTGAGATTAGAGTCCCTTGAAATGTGCTTTACAGATGCCCTTGAAATAGCAAGGAGAGCTACTTTCCCATACCACCCTTTCCTTAGGGGACCCCAAAGGGGCTGTGACCTGAAGCTGGGATTGTGAAGTCTCCTTTCCACTCAGAAATAATTTTCTATTTTGCTTTCATGAAACAATCACTTTCATCAGCTTTTCAATGCTGATACCAACAAATGCTACCCACCCATTTCTTAGACTATTTTTTTTTTTCTGCCTCTGGCTGTACTGCCCTTAAATTCTTTTCTGTTGGAAACAGATAATATGTTATGGACCTCACTTGTGAAGCATCTGAGATTGGCAGATGAAAAATTAGAAAAATGGGAAATATATGGGTCAATAATACAACAGAAGATTTTTTTATTGCTATGTTTTTAATGGAATTACAGTAGGATTTTTATATGAGTCTCTGAAAGTCTATGACTTCAAATAACTCTGAACCTCCAGATTTGTATTCTTGCCTTATTCTTGCTTAAATAGCCGTTACCATCATCTGCATGATATATCATCTGTCCCAGAACACAGGCACACAGTCAGGAGCAATATACTTCCTTGGAGACAGTGTGCATTACTAGAACTCCTCGAATCTCTTGCCTCATGGCGGGACAGCTGCACGAGTGGGGATTTGCTCAGTATCCCCCTCCTCGCTGGAGCGGCAGCAGTGCCAGCAGGGAAGCGTCAGGCCTCCTACCGTTCTTTGCTGGGCACAGCAGGTTATCCATCATGGCACCAAACCCTGCCAGTGAAGCTTTCCCTCAGCAGAGGGAGTTGTTTCTCAAGGTAATAAGAAACCATTATCTGATTGCATTTTTGTCAGGTATGTCCTATTTATTACCTTACCTGTAATCTAATTTGTAATGTATTTCCCTGATATTTTCTATACTTCCCCCCTATGTTTTTCCATAACTTCCACTGAAAGCCTGACCTACAAAAAAGACAAGGTTTTTTATCCACCAGCGATAACACCCTCTGAGTGCTTTTATCTGGAAAAGCTCTCCTGGCACAGAGGGAGGTTTGCTAGGAAAAGCTCAGCACCCTCTGCAAATGTTTTGGGGGAACCCTGAGTAACAGCAACCAAGGTCGCTTTGTCCCAGGCCAGGAGAACACCAGCACCTATTTTCTACTTGGGGCAAGATGATCTTTTTGGTTAGAAAGCCATTCCTGAGCCAAAGGAGGTACGTGAGAGGCAACAACCAGTCTGACCAACAGCTGGGATGGGCAGAAGGTAAAGAAGACAACTACAAACCACATGAAAACCACCACTGATGTACTAAAGCTGCTGAAAGCTGCTCAGGTGTTCCACCTTAGCTGTCAGGAAAAAGTGTGAGGCAACAGTTTGGGGAAGAGAGCAGACTCTGTAGGTCCTAACTAGGCTGAGCAGAGATGTCTCATGGTGGCAGAGTGTGATGGTCCAGCTGCCCTGAATGTGGGGCTGAGGAACATTGATCAGCACAACAAGTGAACAATGGGAACAGGTTGCATTTTCAGGCTGGGGTGGGCTTCCCATGTAGCATCAAGCTGCTGGCTCAGCAGGGCACGAGGGTTTTCTGCTCTCTTCCCACCTGGTTAATTCTGCTCCTGCCAGGCTGTGCTACTGCCAGTGTCATAAAACAAAGTTCAGCCTAAGCCTGCCTGCTAGACCTGGATTTCCTTGTTCTGGTAAAGGTGTTTCAAAGTCACACAGCTTTAAAACAAAGAAAGAGAAATGTCCCTTCTTGTGGATGCTAATGAAATTTTTATCTGGGCATCTTTCTGTGAATGTTGGGCCTGAGAGGCATGGATTATGTTAGAGGAGAAGGGCTTACGGAGCCCTGGAAATAAATCAGAGGAGGACAGAGGATGAAGATCACAAATGATAAATTAGCAAGTGACAGAAAACAACTGCAGGAAATAATAAAACCAGGAGGAGTGTGTGGGAAATGCATAGGAGAGGTTGTTTACAACATGTGCATCGGACTTTCCAGCATTTGACATCTTATCTCCATTTCATTCCATATGTTACTTTATGCAAGGTTTCCTGTTTTTATAGGGTTTGTTCTATAGTTTTTGTACTAACATGAATGGCTCACATCTGCTCCAATACTTAATTTATTCTCTAATGTCTTCTGCAAGGGTTTGCTCAGCTTGTGCAGTACTTGTCAGTGGTAAGATCTGAGGAGCAGTGTCAGGCAGGTGAGCAGGGATAGCTGCATGAGGCAGCTCGTTTCTGGGGTCCTACTCTGTGGTGGGTTTTTTTTTCCCCTTAGCGAGGTCTCTAATTCCCACTTTGGCTACCCTGTGCAGACAGGCCTGCTGTGCTGGGGCAGTATATGGAGCCAGCAAGGAACACCCCATGGGACAGGGATGACAGCTGAGGACCATTCCTGAAGGAGACCACGGCATGGCACCAAGCTGCTGCTGGCATACCAACAGCTGATGATTATGATTTTATTTTTTAAGTGTTCTTGACAGCTCCGGAGACTCACATCGTCTCTTCCAAATCCAGTAATTAAATTCCACCTACCTGAATTCCCCCTGCTGTTTCAATTGGTTAAATTAATCTTCCCATCATGTCTGAGCCTCCTCTGTGTGTTGTTGAACGGTGGCCTCCCCTCGCCCCGGAGCCGGGCGACGACCGGGACGGGGACCGACCCGGGCCAACTTCGCAGCGGCGCAGCCCAGACCCGAGCATCCTTTCGCGTGGAAGTGGCCCAGACCCACTCACGGTCTGTGGGAGAGAGATGGGCGTCCCCGATTACACACACACATTCCCCCCGCCTCCATACACCTTTCCCCTCCGGCTCCACGTCTCCGTCCCCGGGAGCTGCCTCCCGGACAGGGAACGGACAGGGCAGCGTCTGCTCCGCGGTTCCCTCGGGGGACCAGCCCGACGGTCTGCCCGCCGCACCTTTCCCCGCTCCAGCCCCCCTCCTCCCGGCGCCTCCTCCTCCTCCTGTTCCTCCTCCCCTCCCCTCCCCTCCCCTGCAGAGCATGCACAGCCCGGGACTCGCATCGCCGGCTCCGAGGCGGGCGGGCGAGACCCTCCTCCCCGACTAGCCCCGCTCCCGCTGCCCCGGGAGGTGCCCGCGGCTCCCCCGTGCCTCCTGCCTGTCCCCGGGCCGGACTTTTCCCTCCTCCCGAGGATGAGGCGGCCGACGCGGCGGCTGGCGCTGTCTCTGATGGGGGTGCTCTGGCTCGCCGCCCTCCTCCTCTTCTTCTTCGAGGCGCGGAGGAAGTTGGAGGCGGCGGAGCCCGAGGGACACACGCCGGAGGTAAGAAAGGAAGGGGCGGCGGGGCTGGGGCTGGTCGGGCGGGACTCGGGCGCGATGCCGCCGCTGCCCGGGGAAGAAGTTCCCAGCGGTTTTCGGGACCCCCCCGATCGCGTTCCCCTTAAAGTTTGGTGCCGGCTCTGTGCCTGCGTGGGATGGGGGGAGGCGCGGTCTGGCCCTTTCCATACCCGCCCGGTCGTGGCCCCCCCCACTGCCCACGGTCTCGGACAGTGGCAGCCACAGCCTCCCTCTCGCCCTGCTCCTTCGGGGGCTGTCGGGGCTCCCCCGGCCGCGCCGACCCTCTGCCCCGCTGCCAACTTCGAGCATCCCTCGCTCCGGACCCTGGGGAGCGGGAACACCGGTGCGCCCCAAGGAAACGAAACGCGTGGTTTGTGTCACGGGTGGGGAACCGGCGACTCCTTTCCCCCGTGGGTCACACCGTGTTTCCGAGCTCTGCCCCAAAGGAGAAGGGTGCGATCCTGTGCCCGGGCTGGAACGAGAGGGGAGCAGACGGCGAGCACTCAGGTGGTCCGTGGTTGGGGTACACGGGCTGGCCGAGTCCGGATAAACCGCTGCGGCTTTCCGTGGCTGGTTGTGATGGAAGAACTAAGCACGGGCAGGATGCCCTGTGAGTCCCAGCCTGGGTGGAAGGAGCGTGCGTTTGCACTCGCGCCTTTCTATGTCATATCTCGAGTCCCTGGAGTGCACAGGAGTGACAGCACGGGAGAGATGCGAAGAGCATCTCACTCGACACAGTGAGTGCATCAGAGGAGTTTCGCTGCCCATACGCTGCGAAAAGCAGGGGACCTGCCAGCAGCTTCGGCTGAACGAGATCCCTCTCGAGGTCCTGTGTCCTCTCCCAACGGCTGAGAGCTGCTGAGGGTTAGCCGAGGGTTAACTTTCCAAAGGACAAGGATTAAATGCTGCTCTTAGTTGTATTGTGTAAATCTTGAATTAGTTAATCTCGGTTAGAGCCCAGATCCTGAAAATACTCTGAGATTAGGGTTACTGTGGCAGAGTGCAAGCCCTCAGCCTCCTTTTTTGCACCAGTGACACCCAACATCGTTTGGCCCGTGACTTGTGACAGCTATATGTGTTCGCCACATCTTTGTAGAGTCTCATATGTGTCTGTCACCTCTGCAACTGAATTAACGACCTGATTGGGAAAAAAAAAGTCAGAACTCATAAAGCTTACTTTGATTTTTTCATCTTGAGGAATTATTGGTTTTCCATGTTTTTTAAATAAAAATGATTGAAGAGGGTTTTTTTCAGGCTTTCGGAAATCTTTCAATCCTAGCAGAGGGGAATGAATCTATGCAATTTCAGGCCCCAAAAATAAAATAATAATATATACATTTATTTATTTATTTAAGCGGGGGAAAGGCAATAAGTCACTGAAAGCAGAGCTAGAGGACAAATGCTTTCTTAACCATAACTAGGCTTTGGCAACAATAGGTTTCTGACAGAACTGCATTCTTAAAAATTGCGAAAGAAGACCTTCCCTGTGTGATGGGGGGCTCCTATATTCTCCTTGAAATGAACCTTGCTTCTTGATTAGTACCAGCTGCAGCTGAATTACTGCCATTTTTGCAGCCTGTTTGACTCTCTACTCCCATTCAAAGCTCCCCCCACCTCAGGGTGCAGGTTGCTTATGCTCTTATGGGCCAGTCTTGGCTGCTACAGTAGGTGAACTTCTCCCATCAGACAGGATCAGGCCCTGAGTTTTGAAGCTGCAGCTGCCAAGTTGCCATAACTCCAGCAATTTGACTGCTTAAATTGCCTCTCCTTCATTTCTTCCAAAATTCCATCAAAACAGTTGCATCCCCTTGAGATCCATAGAGTGCAGATTCTTTTTTGTTTTTTAATTCATTGCGTTTTTTGGCTTTGGAAACTGCTTTTGAGCAGTATGACTTGTAAGTTGCTTATGGGCATGGGGATGTGGTGTCACTTCAGTTAACACCTTTGAAAGGCTGCAGAGCTGACTTGGGTACAAGAGACAGGGATGCTGCAGTCCAGAGAGGAGCCTGGTGGTGTGTCCCATTGCCCTGGCTGGTGGGACTGGCTGCCACAGATGAAAACTTGAGCAGTTAAGAGTTGTCCTCCCAAATTCCTAGAGGTACAAGAGGAGGTGGAAGTTCCTAACAGCAGTGCAAACATTGTAACACGGCCACAGAGCAAATCCACATAAACTTTCCTGGCAGCATTTTCCAACGTGTTTCCCACCCCCTCCCCCACCTCCCTGCTTCTGCCTTCTCCCTCAGTTGAGCTGTATGTCTGTGAACATATGCACACCATGTATCATGCCTCATGTAGGTTTAACCTTTAGACCCTTCTTAGTTAGGCTCTAACTGGTCATGCTGCCTCCTGCCCATGCTTGTCTCCTGGCAGGGCTCACAGCACACATCCAGTGCTGGAAGGCTGGAGTTCCCAAGCTCCCGGCTGGCTGTGGCATGTTGGTGGCTTGCCAAGGGCCAGCAGCAGAGCTGCTGCCCTTGGCTGTGCGGGTGCCCATCCATCACTGTTATTTTTGGTTCTTTTCCCCCCCTTCATTTATCCCAAATACTCTGCAAGATCCAGGCTTCAGCTTCCCGAAGGATGGCTTGCGATGCTTTTCTTATAGCTGGAGAACTCAGTGTTGGGGTGGGCAGAGTCTCCAAGGACCAGGACCTTGGTGTGAGGGGTCTGATGCAGTTTTTGAGTCCTTCCTGCACCTGCTGACTTGTCATTTTGTGGTCACAGTGGAGGCAGGCATTTGGGGTGGGTCTAACACCACTTTGAGAGCTTTCCCAAGCTGCTTGTGCCTGAAGAGGTAGGCACAGCCCTCTGTTGTAATTCATTTGGTTTCACCTCCCCAGTTGTTTTGTTTTGGTTTGGTTTTTTTCTGTTTCTCCTTTAATCCATCTCTGTGGATCTCTCACTGCTGCCCGGGCGGCAGGCAGACTTAGAGGGCCCCCCTTTTTGCCAGCCCTTGCTCCCCTCAGTCCCTGTCGCTTCCCTTCCCTCCTTGTTCCTGCTGCCTGCAGCTGCTGGTGGTATGTGCCAGGGCGGTGGAAACAGGTTGAGGCTGGATTTTAGGGTGTGGGACTCCCTCGTGTGTGAGGAGTGTAGTAACCTTGCAGGACTGGTAGGGTATGGAAGAAAATCACTTGCAGTGTTTAGGACCATGAAATTGTTCCTGGGATGACTTCCCCAGTCCCTCTGGTGCTGTTTTTACTGCTGTCCCTTGAGGTTTGGGGATTATTGTTTTTTTTTCCTTTTCCAAAGGGAAGATCAAGCACTATTAGTGCTGTAACTCTTGCCCTTTCCCTGGCCTTTGATTGGCTGGGAAGAGTCCTGTGACTTGGCTGGGAAGAGGAGCCATTGGAGTGTGCCTGCCTCTGCCAAGGGAGCATTACCCAGCTAACCAGCTGGGTGCCTGGTTAGCAGCCATGGGCTCAGCCTACAGGGAAGCCCAGTCTGATGGATGAGAGTGTAAGGACATGGGGCTGGTTGGGGTCATGGATCAGCTGGGACTTGTGGATGCCTCCTGCCTTTCCTGCCTTTGGTGGAGGATTTCGAAATAGTTTTCAAGCTTTAATTAGTTCCAGCCTGTCTCCTTGTCCCAGCAGTTTTCCGGATGGATAAACCAGGACCCAGAGAGGCTAATTGAACTTTGTATCCTTGTGGGTCTTACTGACTCCAGAGGAATTGGAATCATTCAACCCTCTTGGACAATCAGGTAGCCAGTGACCCCTCTGAAGTAACACAGGGAGGAGGTGATGTGGCTTGGCATTGCTCTGGTAATAGGGGCTCATGGCCCGGTGCTACTGCCTGGCATGTCCCCTGCCCCCCCCCGATAAATCCCACTGTTCTGCTTTGGGTGGGGAGGGGGGGGGAGGTGAGCAGGGGGCCAAGGGAACATATAGGCTAATAACGTAATTACATTAAGGAATAATGAAGGGAACTGATACGAGGGATTAATTACAAGCAAAATCCCAAATTAATTGTGAGTAGTACATGTAGCTGGCTCTGCAGCGATGTTTTGCTAGTGTGCTGCTCCTGTGCCAGGCTGTGGCTGTGTGGCCTTGGGGGGATGCTAATAAGGGAGCAGGAGAGGAGTAGGTGGGTGACAACCTCTTGGTCATCTCATCTTCTCCACCTGGTGAATCTGTATCAGACCACAGTGAATGTTGGCTGTATAGCAGAGCCCTGCAGTAGGCAGGGGTTGGCAGGGAACTGGGCTCCCTTGCTCAGGGCCACCAGCATGTGTGGGAGGGCCAGGAAGATAGTTTCTGTTGGGTTTGGGTTTTTATTTTTCTTCATTCCCTCCTGCATGCTGGTTTGCTCCCTCTGATGGATGGCTAAAGCACAGCTGACAGCCTCTGGAGGGAAAGTGAGTCTGTCACAGGCTTGATTGCAAGAGAAAAGCTACGGAGGAAAAGTTTCCTTTATTAAAAAAAGTGACCTGTTATACTTGGCTTGTGTTAGTGTTTGCAGTGTAGCAACTCCTTTTCTGATTGTGCTCAAGTGCAGCTCCTGGGAGATGATGAGAGGCTCAGCACCCTTGCTGCCTACTCCAAGTGGTCTGGGGTGCTCAGCACCCTGCAGGGTCAGACCTCGATGCAGAGGGACCCTTGCCAGCTTTGTGCTTGTGTGTCTTGCACCAGCCTTGCATTTCCTTCTGCATCATCGCCATCTAGAAAGCCTCAGCACCTGGAGCTCAGTTGATAGTCTCCAGATATTAAATTCCTGTCAGTTTTATAGCAGCAGAGCCACTTAACAGATTAAAATAACTGTGTATCCTGCAAAAATTCAGATCCTGACAATTAAGGGATTGAAGTGGCAAAGCTGTAGGGAACAACAACAACAAAAAAGCAGTGCTTAATACCCAGGAAGCTTGTGTTGACTGGGACTTGAGACTTGGCTGGGGGCATGGATAGGTCCAGGATGTGAGAGAAGGGAAAACTTCTGTCATGCTTTGCTGCTGAATTCCCACCCTGAAATCTCTAAGAGCAAACTCAGGCTTTCTAGAATGTGCAGAGCTTTGGCAATGCAGGAGGTGGGGTGGAATCGAGTTCCTCTCTCCTGCTTATGTATTTAGTGATGGATAAAAGAGAAAACCATACCCAAGCTGTCCTCATCTGTGGGACCAAACGGGACAGGACTGGTGCATCAATGGTGCTGTTTCTCAAGCATTTGGTTTCCTTCTGGTGGGACTGGGAGAGAGGTTTCCAGCACCTCCTTGCAATACCTGTGCCCTTGTGGAGCAGGAATGGGGGGAGATAATCTTGCCAAAGTCAGCACCCAGTCACCTCGGCGACTAAAGCAGCTGTGGACAAAGGGTGAGCAGCGTGCCTTGTGCATCGTGTTTAATTGACCTGCCCACTGTGCATCAGGGCGCTCTCTGAGAGACCTGTGAAACAATAACCAGTCAGTGAAAACCCTCTTAATTTTTCACTGGTAATTGCAGTGAATGAATTTTGCCCCTGTTACATTCTGGCAGAGCTCCGTGTTGTAGCTGTGACTGATGGGGGCATAAATATTGATTGAACAAGGCTTGTTTGCTTTGCAAAACAGTGAGCATTGGGATATACAGGTGCCTGTCCTAGGTTGGTGCTTTTAAAAAAAGTATCAGAGAAGGAGGGAGAGGGTGCAAGGATTCTGCTTCTTTGTTGGTAAGAATATAAATAAATTTCTGTGCAGGTGGTATGTGTTTTGTTGACAAGAGGTGTTGAGCACCAGAAGAAGAAAAATACTTCTTATTGTGCTTGAGAAGGATAAAAAGAATTGAAAAAGTCCTGCTGCTTCAGTCTAAAGGGGTGTTGGAGGTGGTGATGCTCCCAGGCTGAGCTGGGCTCCAGAGTGTCTTGTAATCTGTTTTTTCTGTCAAGGTCCCTGTGGAGCACCCTGCACCTGGAATCACTCTGGGCTGCAGCATCCCTCAGCAGCTGGCGTGACATTGTGTGGTGTCTTCTGGTTGTAGCTAACAGGGAAGGGCTCAAGCCCTTCCCCTGGGTTTCTAGGAGGACTCAGCTCTGGCTCATGGCCCAGAGCCCTTGGTGACCTTTGGGGGTAAGCTTGACAAAAGCAACTTCTGTTTTTTGAGCAAGGAGGTGTCCAAAATCAGCTGTGTCTGGATGTCGAGGCTTCATGGACACAGCACGTATGTTGTGAAGCATCTCCACTGTTGAGAAACATGTTGACTATCAGGGAAGATGTGTTTTCCTATTTATCCTTGCACCACCTCAGATACGCACAGAGGTGGATTATTTACTCAAAAAAACTGTCTGTTTTCTCCTCGCTCTTCCTTTCCTTGATAAGAAAACATCATCCTGATTTATTTTGATGGGCTCATGGCCCAGGGCCTGCCTTGTCTGGGTTGGCTTCTTGCTCTGCTGAGACATCCCTTGTCCCTGGCTCTGCGGTGTGACCTGTGCCTCCCTACGGGCAGGGGCCTCAGCACATGGGGTGGCTGCAGGGTGAGAACTATAAATGGGAATATAAATGTGCCTGGGGAGGTCAGGTCTAAGGAACATTTATGGTGCTGTGACTAGAATTTTTCTGTCCCTCCTGAAGCTGAAAGGTTGGTTGTAGGCGTAGAGACCAGGGCAGAGCACGTGGGGCATGCTCTGCCGACCTGCAGTGGTTCTGCAGGCGTGAGCTGGGTGAGCTCTGGCACGGGAAGGGCAGTGTGGGGAGGGGCAGCCTTACAACTGACACCGATTTATAATCCTGTATAAGTGCAGGTGCAGCATTATTGTCCCAGGCTGACAAATCCCTGGGAAGCTGATTATGGGGGTATTTTGAACCAAGTGTCTTTCTTGAGTCCATGGATGTGTGCACTCCGTGCACACAGCTCATGGGAAGCTGCTTTGGCACCTCTGGGCATTTTTGTCTCTGCTCTAGTCTCCTTGCCAGTGGGAAAAGCGAGCTTGGGAGAAGTTGTGGAAATGCAAAAGCAACGCACCTCGTCTGGGAAAGTCTCATCTGTGAGGGCAGCCCAGAATTTGGTGCAGTAAAACCAAGTACGGGAAATGTATCTGTGGAGAAAGCAGAAGTAGGATCTGTTTAAGGAAGATGTTTTCATGGAGGAGTAATTACGTGTAGCCTAATGACAAAGGGTGCAGTGGATTGATTATTAATTGGAGTAGCACGAGCGGGAGATTGCTGGCATTAGCTCTGTGTTTCTTGCTGGTTTCCTCCTGCTTGAAGAAGGAAAGGGTGAGGAGCAGATGATGGGGGGGAGTTTGCTCTCAATCCACTTTCCCATGCAATGAAAAAGTCATTTCTCCCCCTTTCTCTCACAATGAGATGTTCAGATTTTGCCAGCGACACTTAGTGCAGTTGCTTACTAAGCTGCAATTAAATTGATTTTCCCACCCCCTTTTGCCTTTTTGTTTCCAAAATCTCAGCAGGGGTCAGCTTTATGGGAAGAGTGAGGCAAGGAGGAGATCTTGAGCCCTGTCTTCTGCTCCTCTAAATCAGTATTGCTCCACTCTTCACATGCATTTCCAAAGGAGCCAGGAAAGGGGGGGGTGCCTAGATAAAGGTTTTCCCTGTATAGCTACTGCTCTGGTGGGAAGGGCAGCCCTAGGTCAGGCTGGATAAGTCTATAGGGTACCTGGGAAGCCTTCTAGTGTGGAATGGACACTGGGTGTCCTGGGGGAGGGCTGGGGCTCTCGGTGCCAGCGGCAGAGGGGTGCTGGTAGGAGGAGGATGATGATTTTTCATTGTTAACACGTGCCTTCAGAAAATGATCAGTGGTGACAGGTTCAGCAGGAGTTCACCCCTTTGTTTATGGAGGCAACATTAGTAATACTAATAGTTTGCCTTCAGTCCCACTGTTTGAAAGCCCCTTATGAGCTGTAGTTAACCCTTACTGCATCCCCGAGGGAGTGAGAGGTGTGGTGGTCGTTTGTTTGGGAAGGGACAAGGTGCCAGTGCCACTCCTCCATGGGGGGAGATTACATGCTGGAGGGGGGTCTGTCCCCAGCAGGTGTGCAGATGCATTGGTGGGGCTTGTGTCCCCTGCCAAACCCTGCCTTACCACACATAGGCAGAAATTAGTTATGATTTACTGCAAAGCATCTCAAGCTCAAGCTTTGTTATATTATTTGGAGTAGCAAGTGAGCTAATGATTGCATCTCGTCTCAGAAAGTACTGCGGGAAGTGCAGTGCCAAAAGAGAATTGATTCAGAAGGAAAACAGGTTCATTTTCAGATCAAGCTGAAAGACAAGGGAAAGAGATATTCTTCTTCTTTTTTTTTTTTTTTAAATTTTATTTTTCCCCTCCATCTCAAGTATGACTAGTAGCTTTCCCTCTTTGGTTTTCTACTGGAAACGCCAGTAATAAACCTGATTGGAAAGTGATGCGAGGAGAGCAGGGTTCATGCAGTGCAAAAACAAACGAGCTATGAAATCACCTTCTATTCTCCAAACATTATTCACAGAGCCAAGAAAATTGAGACGGATGATTCTTTTTCTTTTGAAGCCACTGAAGGAATAAGTCCAAAGGATGTAATTTGGCCCAAGCCGGGAAAGCAAGGCTGCTTTGTCCTGGCTTTCCAAATAGCTTTGCCTGCATTTAGACACAGACCATTTCCTCCTGAAGGACCACTGTCAGCATCCGCCGGTTACAAACACACCTCATAACCCATTATGGAGACACACGGCGCGCAAATAAGACATGAATATGTTCAGTGGCGCGGGCCTTGGTTGCGGCCCCCCCGGGCTGGGGGAGTTCCTGCACACCTCGTCTTTCTTGTGCAGTGAATTTTTAGTTCCTTTTTGTTAGGTGAGATGGAGGTAAGATGGGAGGGAGGAGTTACAGGTGTCAGCAGACTAATTTTCAATGGTTGGCTCAGTTCTTCTTATTAAAAGCTGATTTTTTAAAAAATATTTTTAATATTTTTTATTTATTTTAAAAAGTATTTTTATTTTAAACAGGTTTCTTCATCTGGGTCAAGGTAATCTACTTTACCCAGTGAGTTGATTCAGGGTCCTTCAGGGTGGAATAATATCCTTTAGGATCTGCCTTCGGGGATGTTTGGTAGGCAGCCCCTTTGCACTTTGACCTTGCCCAGACGAAATGCAAAACTCAGGGTCTTGTTGGGGAAGGCAGGTGGTTTTCCAGCGGGTCAGGCAGCAGGAAGACACAGGGAGGCTGCTGGAGCTGGTGTGGGAGCCAAGCTGGGAGGGAAGCTGTTACGTAGCATGGTCCTGCCTTTGACAAGAGCGGAGCTGGATGGAGAAGGAGCAGGGAAGAGTTGTGGCGTTTATAATGCCCGTTGCATTTTCCTGGCGCCATAATGCAGTGTAATCTGGAGAGAGACAGACTCAAACATGCGTTAACCAGCCATCTGCTGCTGTGACTGGGATCCAAATGGATGAATATCCATATAACGCTCAGCATTAAACCTCTCACGGCGTGTAGGCTGCATATGGTTTGCTCCTGGTGGTACTGTGAAATGCTTTGTGAAGAGCCCTCCTGTCCTGCCTTCCCATCCTGAAGGAAGATCTCTGCTTTGGGTATCTTCAGAGAAAAAAGAGCAACCACCGTGCAGCCCTTGGGGATGGGCCCTCAGCACAGCGGTGCGCTGGCAGCTCTGCCTGCTGGCTGTGGCATGAGGGGAGCTGATTTTGGGGTGGAGGAGACAAAAAGTATTTGCTGGGCCAGCCAGCACCAGGTCTCCCTGCCCCACTGCCATGACATGGAGTGAGGGAGAGTTGGGACAGATGGATGGACCGATGGTGTTGGATCAAGGGTTGGACTTGATGATCTTGGAGGTGTTTTCCAACCTGGTTGATTCTATGATTCTGTGGAATGCTTGCTGCAGCAGAGGGATGGCAGGCATCTGGGGAAGCTGTTAGTGGTGCTTCACTGCTGTGAAGTTGCAGTTTTGGGAAGCAAAAATATCAAGAATATCAATTTCCCTTTTTTTTTTTCTTAAGTTTTGACATTTTTTACCACATAATTAACTTCCCACAAAAAATATTGTTCTGGAACACCAGCACTGAGGTTTTAAAGTGGAGCACGCTGTTGTACCCATCACCATTTTAATTTAACCATTGGAAATGGCTGAAGATGGAACCCTCCCTGTTGCAATGATGTACGAGAGTACCCACCCAGCACACTGGGTGGCCTCTGCTCTCTTTTCGAGTGACTTATTTCCTTTCTGCTCCCTGCAGACACCAGAGCCCACAGATGAAGCACAATGTTGCATACTTCTATGCAGACTGTTCTGCTGTGCTCATGCAACTAAGGGCTTCAAAAGCAGTAGTAATTGTATTCACAGAGCTCTGAATAAATAAGGATGTATGTCCCCCTTGCAGAAGTGATGTGTGAAGGGTTTGGTCAGGTGAGAAGATCAAGCCTGAAGGCAAAGAGCCTGAAATCTGCTGAGACTTCAGCTGCTGCGATCTTAGGAAGCGTCAGACATTTGTGCAGAGTTAGGCTTTGCAAAGGCTTCTCACTTTGCCTGGTTTGGTGGCATTCTCAAGGGGAAAGTGAACTATCTGAGCTTATTAGAGAGATGGTCATCTGCCCAATCTGAAGTCCCAGCTCCACATCTTGGAGAAGGAATAGCGTCTCAAAACAGAGGTCACCAGGTGAAGTAATCGGAAATTTAAAATTAGACTTGCAAGTGGCAAAAGAGGGAATCACATTATGAGAAAAGTGTTATGATACCTGGTTACAGGGCCTTTTTTACTGTGCATGGGTATGGATGTGTCTTCGCAGCAGGGACCTCCTGGATATACCTGTACACTGAGGAAGCACAACGTTTCCAAAAGGAAACATAAAATACAAACGCAATCCTTGTGAGGTGAGAGTGAGCTCGAGCAGGCATTTGAATGCCAGGGAAGGTCATTCAGATGTTGTTCGTCACCTGAGGCATGGCAGGACTCAGGAATGAGAAGACACCTTCCCCTCTGAAGGCAATGTCAGCAAAGGAAAGTCAGTTCCAATTTGGCCTTTGTGGGCAGAAGCTCTGCTTGTGTGCGGGAAACAGGAGGAAAACACATTGGCACTTGAGGGCACCAGCAGCTGGGAGGTGAAGGGCGGTCAACCTTCCCCAGCAGGCACAGGCAGTGTTCTGTAAAACGGGCTTTCTTTGCTCTTGGTGCGTTATTGCATCCTTGGGAGATTGGCTCCCACTGCCAAATCCTGACCCTGTAAATGAAACGCTGCCCAGCAGTGAAGAACATCTCTGCTGTGCAGCCAAACCCTTGCACATTTTCTGTTTAACCAGAGCGTGGTGCTGAGATGGCAGTCGCAGCACTGGGGCAGAGTTGGTGTAAAAATACTCGCCATAGGCGCAGCAGCAGAGGCAGGTCCAGCATGGGGATTTTAACTAATTAAATAAAGTGTAATTTGCACCTTTTAATCTCTGTGATTCCTGCATGTGGGCACCTGTATTTAGGATAAAAGCTTATTCTGCTTCAATTAATTTTATATCAATATAAGCTGACTAATTAAAGGTGTGAATGAAAGGCTAGGTAGCTAATTCCCTTCCCTCTGGAGCACAGGCTGCACTAAGATAACTCAGGGATTGGGAGCTCTTGGCAATGCGGGTGTTAGTCCAGCTGAAACAGCCAAACAGTTTTGAGTTTCCCTGTGTAAATACTAACTGGGATCAGCTAATTTTTGATGCAGATCTCCTGGTATTGACATCAGTTTGGGCATTGGCACCAGCTGTGTATGTGGCTTTAGGCTAGCCAACATTTCTCTGAATGCAGGCTTGGGTCTCAAGATGTTCTTCCCATTTTCATGTAGAACCAGCAGCTATTGCTGTATCTGAAAGATAAAGCAGATTAGTTCCCACTTTTTTTCCTTATTTCCAGAAACTGTGTTTCAAGTCTGTAGGCAAGGACTGGCTGTGTTTCACAGGTGTTTCATCATGGTAGGATGCAGTAGATAACTGGCTGTTTCTGTGTCAAAATCACAGGGAACTTCTCAGAATTATATTAATCCAATAAAAGAGTTAAAACTTTCAAAGTGTAAAAGCTGGAGACATCTTCTTTGAGAACAAACTAATGCTTGACCTGAAAAGTACGATATATCTCTAGTCCTGAGGCACAGCTAAACCCATGCCATGCTCAGGATTTCTTTTCCTCCCCCTGTAATCCTTTCCCAGTGCATCAAACAGGTACAGCAGATCGATTTGCTCAAGCTCTTAATGTTTGCTCTGTGTTACAGAGACCCAAATTCCACAAGAGGCTGCCTTTCACTGAAGGAGGCTTTCAAGCCACCCAGTTCATCCCAGCACGTGCTTAAGGGCTTTTGCCACATGGGATTTGGTTTTGAGAGAAACTACAGGGAAGCCAGCGCTCACTTTCCTGTACGCAGGGCTGATTTCAGTGCTGTAAGGAGCACGGTGGAGTTTGATAACCCAGCAGCATGGTTCAGTGCCTTCCCTCGTGCTGCCTGGCTGTGTTCTTGCAAGGAGCCACAGTGTGATTACAAGGGCTGTTAAATGCCCTTAATATTCACGCTGTTGGAGAGAGCATTACTCCTGCCGGCTCTGCTGTCTGCTGTTGTTTGCAGTAGCATTGCATCGATGATTAAATCACCAATGCCGCAATGAGGAGCCTGTGAAGCCCCTCCAGCCAGGAGATGCAAAGGCAGAGTTAAATCCCTCCTGTTTGCCCACTTCTTTTCTTTTTTTTTTTTTTTTTTGCTGTATCTTAACAACATTCTTTAAACAAACAAAGCACAGAGGAACAGTTTGGAGCCATGAAATGAGACGGGAAATGAGCCTCTTGCAGAGAGGTTAAGAGAACAGGGCATGGGCACTGCGAGGGAAAGGAGCTGGAGGGCTCAGGGCAGCACATGCGTGATGCAGCACTGCTGTGCACGCTGCTTCTCCTTGTCCTCTTTTCAGGAATTGATGGGAAAAGCGGCAAACTGAGTAATATATATATATGTGTGTGTACATACACTTGGTGGGGCAGCAGATGGGGGGATGGCAGGGGGTGCGCTGATGATGGTATGGGGCAGCTTTTGGAGCTGAAGCCAGCAGCTGCTTATCATGAGAGAGCCCCGTTGCAGCCTAATCTCTTCTGGTTGCTCAGGGGAGCTGCTCCCAGTTGGTGTTGGGTTTGGGGATTGTTCATTCCCCACCATGCCTGTACTGTTCTCAGCTCCGTGGTTTCCTTATCTGGTGCTGGGATACAGCTGTTTCCCCAGCAAAGCCTTGTCCCTTGTATGCAGCCTCAGGCGCCTGAGAGGGTCTTCAGCCTGCCAGGTATTTTAGGGAAAAGAGCCAAAAGCAGATTCTTGGCACCCTGTTTCGCTTGTTGGACTGCTCCCCATCCCTCTCTCCCAGAAGGCTGTGTTCTCACTTTCTTGTGTGCTTCTGTGCTTGACTACAGGTATCACAAACAGGTGGCTTGTCTTGGAAGTGTCCTCACACTTCCAATTTGGCCCAAAAATGTGCAGTGTCCATCTGACCACAAAGGCTTGTATTCAGCTCTTGGGACCAGGGGCTTTGAAACCCTTGTGGGTGTCTGAGAGAGAGATGCTGAGCCAAGAATCCTTGTCTGCAGGGAAATGCTGGGGACTTTTCTGAGGCCAGTTCCCAGCGGCACCTCAGTGGCTTCAGCAGCCCCTCTTTCCTGTGCAGGTATTGCTGGGGAGGAGGCTGGCACCTCCACAAATGGCTTGTTTCCATGGCTTGCTCTCACGAGGTCTCGCTGAGGAGAGTCCTGACGGGGTGGCCATTAACGAACCTGTTGGTTAATCGCTCCCGTCGGTTTCAGTTAGAGAGAGCAGCGTGGCGGGGACGCCTGGCTGGGCGCCGGCAGGAGGCTGTGCTCAAGGTCTGCCGAGCCTCCATTGATTTTTGAGCTTGTCACGCTGTTCATTAGGAGTGGGAGAGCAAACTAGGTGCTTAGGAGAAGTGCTCTGAGTTGATCCTGATGGAGTGCGGGTTTCTCTGCTGCCTGGTTAGGAAGGAAAAAACATTCTTGCCCAAGTCTCCTCTGCTCCCAGAGCACTCAGCCTCCAATCTCCTATCTTCGAGGGGTGCCCGGCAGGACATCTGTCCATCTACTCTGGCACTGCCCTGTCCTTGCAGACTTGCAGCACTGAGAATGAGTGCAGATAGTTGCGCCATTGGTGCTTTTGATTTGTGGGATGATTTTTTTCCCTGTCCCTCCCTCTTATCCTGCCAGGTTCCCACGGCTTGGTCCCTCTTGTGTGTTGAGCTTGCTGAGCATGTTGATCATGCTGGAGCTGCATTGATCGAGGCAGTAAATCAACTTGCTGGTGCTGTGGATATAAATGATGAGTGTGATGTGAACCAGGGGGGAGTAGAGGAAAAAAAAGAGGGGAAACAAAAGGAAAAATTGGGAAGAATATAGTGTACTGAACAGTGGATGGCCTATGAGCTGAAATACCTACCTTGACCAAGGCCCCTGTGTCAGGGAATGTTGATATTTTTTGGTCTATGTTTGGCCCAGCCACCTTTGAAAGTTTTGTTCTTTTCCTGCCAAGTTCACTGATAAACAGGAGCCTTGTCCTTGGAGAGAGAGAGTTTCTTGTATGAACTGTTTTAATTGGTGTTCTGTGGTTGGCTCATTGTCTGTAGAGGGCATTTGAAGGAGACACTGAAGAGGAGAAGATGAAGTCAAGTCCCCAGACCCAAACAGATAAGACCCCTTGAGTGAAACAGCGCATGTGAGAGGGGAATCCCAAAGTTCTCATGCGTGCACTGAAAGGGTACGCTGACATAACCGGGGGGTGAGGGACTGAAGGCCTCTGGCTGGGTGGTGCTGCCACACTGGCCCAGGGAGACGTCACTGGCTAATTAGATAAAAAATACAGGTGGCTCGTGCTTGGGACTCTCAGGCTTCACATGAAGGACAACGTTGCCTTTGTGGGGACACCCGCTATCTTTGTGAGCCTGCTGACCCTCCGAGGATGCAGCTTCTGCTATGGGGAATTCTAGTTATTCTGGGGTCGGTAAGACAACGTTGTAAAACACACCTGCGTGTGTTTTACACAACCTCAGTGGGGGTTTCACTGAGGGCTTAGTTCACTCCTTTCTTGTCTCTTGGGTTCCCTTTTACTTGGCCACTTCTATAATAAATATTGGGTTTATTGTTGAGCTTTCAGCAGTGTCTTGGTTTTCAATCTTTTGAACACACCCTGTTACAGCCCCTCACCACAGCAGCGTGGTCCTAAAGATGGCATAAGGTGCTGCAGTGGGAGGGACGGTTCCCCTGTGTGCAGAGCTGTGCTGGCACCCGCCTTCCCTTCCTACTTGCTGACAGCAGCTAATGGGTAGTGGAGATAAGGATGGAAGCTGGTATCCGCTGCGTGGGCCGAGGTGTAGGACTGAGCAGAGGTCACCAAATGGAGCTAAATCATAGGCCAATTTATAGTCTTGCTGCCTACAGATGTGGGGAAGGTTTGAGCAGAGATACTATTGTTCAAATGTCTATGCAGCTCTTCAGGTTGCAGCCTCCCTGTTTGCTGCCTGCCTTAGCAGGGTTTCCTTTTTTTTAGAATTTTAAAGCACTTTCCTGCTGGTGAAAGGCTGAGAGCCTCCAAGGTTTAAGCCTTCCACTGATTTCAGCTGTTTCTCAGTCCCTGAGCTGCCCATATGGTGTCCTTCAGCCCTGGCCCATGCTTGGGGGTGGTAGAAGGAAGTTTGGAGCTGAGTCAGTGGCATGTCTACTGGTGGGTAGTTATCCAGCTGAACTAAGCCTGGTGGCTCCCTATGGGCTGCAAACCAGATGTTGTATGGCAGTGATTTAAAGTCTCTGTCATTTAGAGACAAATCGGTGATAATGAGTCTCTTTTTATAGACAGGGACTTCAAGGCATGGGAAGATTTAATGGGAGATGCTCTGTAAAATTAGCTGCTTAGCTAACTTTAGCAAAATCTTAGCCAAATTAACTAAAAATTAGCTACATTCAGCTAAAATCATTGGAGAATTCTTGATGGGGGGAAAAGCAGGAATTGGAAGGGAAGGTGAAAAGTTATTAATGCTGCTGACGTTGTAACACCACTCGGTAGTTCAGGAGTGTGCCCCTGCCTTGAGTATGCTGCTGAGTTTTGGGCATCTCACTGGGATGGGTCCTGAGTTGGAAGAAATTAAGGTGGATGCTGGAAGGTTATCTGCAGGGAGAGAGGGGAATTTCACTTGTGGGCCTTACTGCTGCCAGGCTGCTGTGGTATCAAGCACTTGATGGCTGGCAGCATCAAGGAGGATTTGACACCTGCATTCAACACCTCAGCCACAGCTTTTGTAAGAGGAGGAAAAAGAGATGGGGAAAAAAAATAAAGTCTTGTGAGTCAGGAGGGTGTCTTGCTGGCAAAAAAATTGGGGAAGAGCATCACTCCTGGGGGAGTTGCGTGTAGCTGCCAGTTTGGAGAGGCTTGCATCTTCCTGCCAGGTGTTGGAGGCAAGGTGTCTGGTTGGATGGTTTGGGAATGATTCATTTTCTGAGGTTGAGTATGGAGAAAAAATAGTGCTGCTATAGTCCCACGCCCTTGGAAGTGAAATGGAGAGAAGAAGAAAGAGGAAGGAAGATGAAAAAAGCCTCCGTGGCTGAAGGAGGAGGTGAAAGAGGGTAAGATGAAATCCAATTCTGTGAGCCTGGCTGTTGGCCAGGGGGATGTGGTGAACTTCTGCTGTATGCCTTGGGATCTGTCATGACCAGGAGCACTTAAGTGCTATTTTTCCTACAGCAGAGCTACACCTTTCTGCAGATGTTAAGCTGACAGAGACAAGATGGATTGTTGCGGAAATACAAAGGACTTGGATGTACATTTTTCCTTTTATCCCAATTTATGTTCGAGATAGTTGTAAGCCCTGTGGGATATTTTTCCTGGTAGAGGATCTGGTGATGTGCCAGTGGCTTTCTGCCTTTTGGCTTTTTCCAGAGGTGATTCCAGTGTACTAACCAAGAGGTGGCAGTGTTACTGGCCAGCAGTACGATCCATGGGGTCACCATCTCCTCCTCCATTAGCTGGGAAGCTTATGTTCCCTGAGGATCAGGAGGGACTGAAGATGTGGTTTTGTGGACTGTGCATGCCTGACCTGGCTCTTATCCTCTATTTTCAGCCCTTGGAGATGTCAGAATTATTTCATCTGAATGGTACAGAGTCAGTAGAGCAGATGCCAGGGGAAGCCCTGTGGCAGCATCTCTGCCTGCAGCAGCAGAGCTGGGGGCCACAGAGTAGGACTTAAGGCTAACCCTAGAGCCTGCACCTCTGGGAGGTGAGAAGGGGATGCAGAATTGGTTCAGTGAGCAATGCAGGGGTTTGCCCAGCATCCCCACCTCACTTCTGGGGCAGAAATTATTGTGAGGTTTTCAGGAAAGTGGTCTTGGAAGAAATATTGCTGTGGAGGCAGAAATCTGAATAATCTCTCAGTTTGCAGACTGCTCAGATAAACTGTTGTTTTCAGATGCAGGAAACAGGTCAAGCAGTTTTTGAGCTTCCTGCAAAAAACCCCAGCCCCCAAACACACCCTCATCACTGACACAGTGGGTAGGGCGAGGAAGAAACACACTTTTTTTTTTTTTTATTATTTGCTTTCATTAAATGTGCTATCAAGAAGCATTCACCTTGGCCTGCCCAGAAGCACGCGGTTTTTGTTAATGATTTTTTTTCTCTACTCTGGAAGCCTTCCAGTGACAGCAGTCCCTGTGCTGGCAGGGCAAGGCAGTGTTAGGCAGCATTTAGGATATGAGTGAAGAGTAACCCATCATTTCAGTTCAGTAGCACCTGTGTTGGGCACGAGGCTCGCTGTCCCATCTTAACCTTGACTTTGGTTTTCCTGCTGTGGTTCCTGTGTGCCCATCAAGAATATGGTGTGGCTGGGGCAGCTCTCACGAGCAAGTGTAGCTCTTTTGGGTTTGTGGGTAATAATGAACTGCTGTGGGAAATAGCAGTTTCTTTTGAAGCAATCTTCTCTATGAAAGTCCCCATGAATTTAATGAAGACTTAGAAAGTTGTTCCTGCAATTTTTATGCCAGCATATAGATATCCATAAAAGAGCCCTCCCGTAAATGGAACAGAAAGGAAACCATTCATTTTAACGTCTGTGCATTTATGGATTGATCTTTACAGAATCCTATTAGTTTCACTGCCAGTAAGTGGCATGAGGACTCTATTTCAAACCAGACAATGTCAAGATATAGAGGTGGGCATGAAATATCATCCTACCTGTTGCTGCTCAGCTATACTTCTCATGTCTGATCAGCATGTAATGGCAGGGGCCAGGAATGCCAAGTCGATCTCCTTCCAGCTCTTTGGTTAGTAAAATCATTAGGAGCCATGATAATGTAAGAGGCTGGCATTACACTGTTTCAACAGCCCATTACATAGATCTGATCATTTTTGTGCAATGCTTCCTTAAAAGCAAAGAAATACTCTCCTGGAGTCGTTTCTCTGTGTCAGCTTTTGAGAAACAATGATTTATAAACCTCTTCCTAAATAAACAAGTTACGTACAATGAGAAAAACCCCAACCAAACCCATAAACCATAGACTGCTGCTCTTCCCCATGATGCAGACAATTTCTGGGTTTTTTTTCTCTTCCCCCTATGCCAGATAGAGGACAGAGCATCCTCTCCCTGCCCAGAGGGCTGCTGACAGCCTGGCTCTACCTGCCCATTTTACACTTTTCCTTCTCATGGTGTTTGAGCTGCTGACAGCCCAGATGGTTTCATAAACAGCTACATCTCCTTGGGCTGAGGGTAGCTTACCTTCCAGTGTCATTACCAGGCTCTCACATTATTACAAATGAAAACATGCTATTAATGTAATTTCCATTTTTCCCCTCCCTGTTTAAGCTCCCTGCTTTGTGCATCCCACTCAATTTTGGCAGTGCAGTGCTTTGATTTTCATTGATGGGTGGTTTTAGTTTTCAATTTCAATTCCAGCTGCATTTGGTTTGCAGAATGTGGGGACTTTGCAATTAAAACCAAAACTGAGCCACACACGTTGAAGTGAGGCAGGAAAGGCAACAGGCTGACACTTTCAGTGTGGCACAGCAAGTGGGGGACATTGCTTAGCCATGGTCATGCCAATCTCCTGCTTGGGAAGAGCAAATATGCGATGCCTTACTGGACTGTTTAGGAAAGGCAAAGTAATATGAAAGTCATATATATGTATATATATAGATATGTATGTTTTCCTATATATAGGTTTTCTGTAGCTGAGAGAGAAGGGGTTGTTGCCAAGATCAGCGGTGTAGTATCAGATGCCACATGTTATTTAGGGAGTTGATTCTGCTGGTTTCAAGCCACCTGATCACACACACTAAAAAAAAGACACAAAAATGTGTTTTCAAGTTGTTTCTCGTGTTTTACCTCTGTGGGCTGACCAGGTCACCTCTGCGTTGTCACTCTTGTTGCAGTGGAGACTCTGAGGATGTCAATTCAGGAAGAGAAAAGGACCTTTTTGAGGGTCAGAAGAAAAGAGAGGAATGTTAATAAAAGAGCCTGACTCTGAGCTTATCCTCTCCCTGGCTGTTATGATGCTGCTCACATCCTTTGTCCACTGTATCTTGCAGGCTGTGAAAGTAGAAAGCTGTTGAGGTGGACATTGGTGCCCAAAATCCCTGCTTTTTCCCTGTCCATGGCAGGCACCTGCCAGCACAGCCTTGCAGTGAGTGTTTTCCTGCCTCACTGTCGGGGAATAGTTTCTTGGGTTTGAAGAGCACATGGCTCTTTTATCCCTTAGCAGCCTCGGGCTTTGCCGCTGGGCTGAGTGAGGAGTTCTGCTGCTCTGCCTGGGAACTGGTAAAACTGGGTAAGCCAGCTCAGTGCTGAGCTCCCAAAAGTGGTGCAGATGCTTTGAGCTTGCCCTTTTTGCCATGTGTAATTTCTGAGTGCAGCAGAGTCTGGGAGCCGCATTTGGAGTGAGTTTGTGCCAGGGCACCTTTGAATTGCAGGGCTGGGCTCCTGGCAATAACAGGATTTGGCTGTGACATCTGTAGCCTAAGTTTCATCCTGTCCCAAGGCTTCTGAGACTAGTTGGAGCTGGATTTTTTTAAAGATTTTTTTTTTTTGAGCTTGAATTGGACTGTATTCAAAGAGCTGCCACATATACCCATCACTGTGGGAGATCCCAGCAGCTGGGCTAACAGCTTATAGCACATTCCCAGTGGGTTTACATCCCATTGAGAATTTCTGGGCCTCAATGGGCAAAGCAGTCACTGTCTCCACACTTTAGCTACCCCATCGAGACATGGAGAAGGGATGGGGAGCACTGGGTGAAGCTGTGCTGTGCCCTAGGGGCACAGGGCAGTGGCTGAGGGAGCTCCCTATACTAATTGCAGTGCTCTGTGCTTTCCCACAGGGGAAAATGTGGCCTGGGAGCATGGCAAAAGCTCACTTTGCCACTTACTTCACCCACTTTGATGGTTAAAAGCAGCTTGGTAGCTCTCTGTCTAAGGCTGAAATGAAAATTGTGCGCAAAGCAGGGCTAAAATCCAGTTTCTTTTGCCCTTTAATTATTTAATTTATTTTCTATATTTAACATGCTTGCTCTTCATGAGTCAACTGAATTTTCATGTAACTTTTTTTTTCTCAAATACTTATCTGTGTTGGCGGAGGGAACATTTTAAAATGAGCCTCTCAGAACTTGCCCTAGATGCCCTAGTGTTTTTTCTGGCTTCTCCTGCTATTGAGGCGGGGTAGTTACTTGTTTCATATTTCCCATGTGTTTTCCCCGATGCTTCCAGTGCAGATAAAATGTTAAATTGAAGCACGAAGGAGAATTTTAATTTTATTCCTCACCTTCACCACTCGTGTCTCAGGAAGGAAAGGGTTAGTGGGCTTACCCTGATGCTGGCAGCAGAGCCCTGCTCCAGTAGTGCTGGCTGCCCATTCCTGTTTGGCATCACTGATGCTGGACAGGAGTGAGGGATAAGCCACAGCGAGCCTGCTGGAGCTCAGCTGTGGTGTTGGAAATAGCAGAGCCCCTGCCAAATGCCCTGTGGAGGGGAAAAACGTCTTGTCCTGGTGTACCAGGATCCTGGTGCCTTTTAGCAGCCTGGATTCATATTTTAGAATAATAAGGCTTTTGCTGCTTGTCTTTTTTGTAGTCACATTTAAGTAGTGAGGCAGAGGACAGGACTGTTGAACAGCCCTTCCTTTCCTGGGTGACTTGGACTTGGGTTCTCCTTGTGAGGACAAGCAGGGTGCTGCCATGTGAACTGCCAGCAAATTTGGCCTGCTTTTGCTCCCTGCCATCTCAGAGAGGTGGAAATGGTGCAGAGAGGAAACAGAAGGGGATGGATTCTCCACAAGAAGCAGGCTTGGGCTGTTTAGCCTGGGATGGAGGAGGGAAACTGTGTTGGAGATCCAGAAAATCTTTAATGGCAGACAAATGGTGGATAGGAAATAACTCTCATCTCTTCCTGGACAAAACCTGGGATCATCAAAGAGAGCTGGCAAGGGCAGGTTCAGTGAGTTTGGTTGCAAACTGCTTGTGTAGCCCCTGCAGCAGCATCTTCTGGGTGCTGAAAGCCTGCCTGGATTTGATGATAACCAGAGACACACATGGGAAAAAGGTCCATGCAGGTGTTTAATGAGAAGGTCTTCCTTTTTCCCTGCTGCTCTGAACACCCTGTTCCTCAGCTCAGCAGTTTAAGAGCCGGGCAGTACAACCAGGTACCACCACAGTGGCTGTGCCTGGCTGGGATGAGCCCCCTGTCCATGCAGGAAGCTGGGCAGGGAGGAGGGTGCATCCCGGCCACCGGGACTGCTGTGCATCCTGCTCCAAAGCTTTAAGCAGTGTTAGACACAGCTTAGCAGGGCCATACCTCAGCACAGACCATTAGTCTTGCTGAGTACAGCTGTGATCGTACTTAGCACTGCCTTCCTATCTCTCCTGGCTGAACTGTAGAGCACTTTGCAATGATTAATTCAGCATGAGACTCCTAAGTGAACATTATTGCCCTGTTTTAGAGCAGACATAAAGGTCGCTGGCAGACCAGGAGCAGAAACTCTTTGCCATACAGATGTTCACCAGTCTAGCTGTCTCTAGCCACCGGTTACTTCCCACTGGCCTTCTTTTGTCTCAGCTCACTTTTAGGTCCATTTCATTGCCCTTGAGATGTTGTTCCTTCCACTGCAAAAAGCGGGGGTGCATTCAGACGCTGAGCTGTACCCAGTAGTTTGGGATTAAAACTCTCTTTGGCTGCACAGGATAAAAAGTCTTGGCTTGTGTAACCAGTTATTTCTGGTGCATCTCTCCAGGCATCTGCGTTGATGTGGGCAGCAGCAGCAGCAGCATATGCTGCCGGCTGCAGAGGGACCAGTCTTGTCGCCATCTGCGTGCAGGCTTGCTGGGGCTGTGGCAAGCGTTGCTGCTGGAGCTGTGTGTCCCTGCCTTTCCCAGGGCTGTGCATGAGTTGGTGGCAGGTCATCCAGCTCAGAGCTGGGAGCCTGTTGTGGTGCATCCAGAGCTGTTCACGTCTCATGGGAGTGTTTTCTCCTTTGGGCACCAGCGGAGGTAGAAAGAGTATGAAAACGCCCAGCTGGGGCTTGTGCTCTGGAGGTGCCTTTACAAGCAGTAACTCAAATATGAAAGCAGTCAGGTGGTTTTTATTTAGAGCCATCAGGACCAGTGCTGGTTATGATGCTCAAGCCTGCCTGCCTCATACACAGCTGGTAGGACCTTCGCACTGGCTGCTGTGTTTCTGGGAAGAGTTTGTGGACTAGCATGTCTGCTCCTTAGCAGGTCTTCTCTGTCCACTGGGTTTCTGCTCTTCTTTGAGGTCTCTTGTAGCTTTTGCTTGCTCCAGCATGCCAGCGTGCTTGTCAAAGCCTGAATGTGCCTCTGGGCATCTTCTCCCTTATGTTTGTAGGCACACTGTGACTAGTGCCAATGGTCAGGGGAGCAAGGGGAGATAGAGGCATGCCTGGAGCTGGAGAGGGTAAGGATGGAAAAAGATCTGTGAGGAGAAGCAAGCCAGTGGATGCCCAATGGTAAGGGAAGCAGCGTCGCCAATTTGGGGCTTGACTTGTGCTTTCAGGACCACCCAGACAACAAAAGGTTGTGTTTCATTTCCAGTTACACAGACCCTGCAAGAGTAATGTGAGGGACTTCCCTCCAGCAGCACAGCAGCACTGATTCCACTCTCCTGAGTTCCACCAGGAGGCCCAGCTAGAGACATAGCTCCTCAGCAAGGAGAGTCCCTTCCTCTGTAACTGAAGGCTGTCAGGTGCTGTAGTGATATATCCAAACCTGTGGGCAGAGAAGCTGCATTAACCTGGTCTTAGCCGTACCCCTCCTTTCCTTGCCTGCCTGGCCAAAGTTTAACAGCATCTCGTTTCCCTCCAGCTAGAAAGACTGGCTCCTCATTTCCTTGCAGCTACTGCCAGCAGCAAAGACGACCTCATTTTTTTGTATTATCCCATGTCTGATCCCACCTAATCCTTAATGCATCTCTGCCAGCAAGGGGAGCGTGTCACTGTGGGAGCAAGAGGGATCAAAGGCATGCAGGATGGTACGTGGCCCAGATGGGTGATGAGGCCGCCTGAAATTGGGTCCAGCCTCTGCTCTCCACTACTTGCATCGTGTGAGGGACTTCCGCTCTCCCTCCATGGCTTTCTGAGGGCAGGAACCTTTGCCTTCAGTAGAAACCACACAGCTTCTGCTGTGGTGTTTCTGTGTCCACCTGGCACAAAATGCTCTCCGTGAAAGCAATCACTGGGCTGTTTCAGTGCTGAACTCTTTGAGGTGCTGGAGGTGTTGCCTACCAACTTGTTCCTGTTAGGTGGCTGGACAAGTCTTGTGTGGTGACAGCTCTGTGTTGACTTGCCACCCAACCATGCTGCGAGAAGCTGTATCATGCCCACAGCTACTGCCACCCTCCAAGCCCGATGCTTCCAAGGATCAAGACCCAACAGATTCAGGGTGGCTTATCTCTGCCCATATTTGATCCCTGCTACTGGCTTGTATCATGTTTGTTCTGCTTGCCCACATGCCTCCTCTCATCATGCGCTAATACAAAATGCCATCTACAGGAGTGTCTTGGTGTCTGCATTGAAGAGGATGAGGTTTTGGGGTTTGATACACTGGGATACCTGCCAGGGCTTGCTGTCTCCGGACATGGGTTAGCCCCAGTGTGTGGAACTGTGAAGGTGAGCAGGAGCATGCCATGAACCATAATGCCTTGGTGGAGAAAACATCTTCTGCCTAAGCCAAGGGGGCTGGTCCATGCCCAAGCAGGAGCTACCCATTAAGTCTTCCATGCAATGTTTCCATAACTGAGGACTCCAAAAATGCTCTTTTCCTCATTGCAGTGAAATGCTTGTATGTATGTGAGAATCAGTGCCAAATGCAAATTTTATTTTCTTTTCTGATAATAACAACAAAGCTCAGTGCCTGTTTGCTGGTTTCTATCCAGTTCCGCATGCTCTCAGGAGATGTTTTAGTTTGCTGCATCAGGTGACTTAGCGCGGGTTTGGTTTTTGGTTTGATGTTGAGCGGATGTTTGAAAAATTATTTTTTATCTTCTAGAGATGGGAAAAAACATCGTTCAGATCTTACCAACGTGTTAGGGAAAGGGGGAAAGAAAGGTTGTTCTGTGTTTCCAGGCTGTGGCCTTGCCATACTCCTTGGACCAGAATCTTCTTGGGTGTGAGAGCTCTGGTAATGGGCCCTTGGTAGTAACACAGCTGTCCTCCAAATTACAGATGTTGTTTGCTACAAGCCCAGTTACAGCTTTGGTTGTTTTGTTTTATATTTCCACTGCCCTCCTCCCTTTTCTGTTTTCCTTTTACATCTCTGGTCTTCCTGGCAATGGGGCTGGGGGGGGAGGAGGGCATGAGCACAGCAGGAGAGAGTGAGGGACATTCATCTCCGTGTTTGTTTGCCTGGCATGGACCTGGCATGTCCCAAGGTGTGGCTCCCGTGCCCAGCCACAGCTCTGCTTAGGGTTTGCTCATGCAAGCAGCAGTGCTGTGCTGCTGGAAGATGGCCAGAGCCTGGAGACCTGCCTGTGATCTGCCCAGCCAGGCCACACCAGCCGTGTCCTGCCTCTGTTTTCCCCCATCCCCAGCCAAGCCTGCATCATCCTAAGGCACAGCATCTCCTTGAGGCTCCCACAGCACCTGTGCTTGTGGCTGACCATGACCCACAGTCCTTCCCCAAAAGGCTTATTTATTTTCAAACTTGCCATACCTTGCTACAGTGCTTTTCTTGCTAGCCAGGGTTGATTTTTTTTTAATTCCTATTACGGAGCTGAGATAGGGGCAGTTTGGGCTGACAAACACACTCTAAATTACGTTGCTGTATCTCCAGTGCTGTCAGTCATGTTGTACCCAGGTCTGAGATCTTGCAGACACTCCAGCAGCAGGTACCTAAGGATCAAAGGTTTCTTGCTGTCACAAATGTTTTATATCTAATGTCTCCTTGAAGGGAGTTGAGGGGAGGATGGGCTGGCAGCTGGGTAGTACATGAACCCTGGAGCATTGTTGCTGTGACCTGAGCTTCATCTCCCTCCACCTGTGTGTTGAGGACCAGGCTTGGGTTACAGAAATGCTTGTCTCTCTGCAAAATGTGTCTGTGTGAGACAAGGATCCAGGTCACCAGCACTTTTTGATGGTGGAGTGGTGTCTGACAGGCAGGCACTGGCAGGTCCTGAGCTCCAGCTGCGCCCTGACAGCTGCAGAGAACCTGCTCCTGCATCCTGCAGCTTTCTGCGTCATGAGGGTTAGGGCAGCCCTGGTGATGCTTTGAAGTGTGTTGGAGAAGTCGTGCTCTGACCAGAAGTATCTCCACTGCTATCAGGATAGCTGCTTAGCATTATTTGGGCTGGGCTGCAGCACATCACTGCATATGCCAGGAAAGCTGGGAGGGATTAGGGCATTTTGGTTAGTCACCAGCAAGGGTTTTCCTCTGCTCTTCCCACTCTGCAAAGAATGAAAGATGGGAAGAGGGGAAAAACCCTTGTGCTGGAACTGCTCAGCAGAGGTGATGTTCCCTCGAGAGCCTTCCACCTTATGAGTTAATTGTAGGAGCAGGAAAACTGAGGCATGGCTTGGGAGAGTCCAGGGCTTTCCTAGAGCTGAAAATAAAGTGCAGTAGTGAGGAGTTTTGGCTGATGGCATTTCTTGTCCTTACTGAGCTCCTTCCTTGGAGCAGTTGTACCTTGGTGCCCACCTGATAAATCTCTGCTCCCCAAAGCAGTTAGCTGACAGAGGGAGAGTAAAAGGTGGGCTGGTGGCTTCCTGAAGGCAGCTAAAGCCATGCATGTAACTGTCCTGTGTATTTGGAATTATTTCATTTCCTTGAATATCTGCTTTTCTAGCATATGTGTTTTTTATAACCTTTTCCTCCCTTGGAGGCACTTCACATTAATATGCTGCTGTTAACTGTTGCCCCTCATTGCTGCTTGGTTCTGGAAAGGTGGCTGCTCAGGAAAGAATAGTAGCATTAGTTTCTAAAGCTGTGTGAAGATCCTCATGGAAGCAATTACCAGATGGATTACCCCTGACTTTGCTGCTGTGTAAAGGCCATGTTGGGTCGGGGATGCTGACTGTATTAACAGTACGATCCCTTCCTTCTTGGGAGGTGTGGTGCAGATTAGTCACCTGCTTTTTAAAGGGCTGGGTTCAAAGCAGGGCATTTAGAGCAGGGATCCGTCTGCTGGCTTCTTTACTCTTCCCTCCCTGGTCCACTTTCCCATTTTCTTTTTCTCCTGATGTGCCCCATCCTGGGCTGTCCTTGGGAATGTGGGAATCCACAGTTCCATGGGGAAGAGAAAGACCTTCCCTGACCTCTGAGATGCTCAAGCTCTGTTGTTTGGTAGGACTTTTGGCTTTTTTGCAGAAGGAGGAGCAAAGCTCAGCTGGAGACTGAGTACAGCTATGGGCTCCTAAGTACTAAATCATCTGTGGCTCCTGCTGAAGTCTGAGAAGGCTGGTTTGACCTTCATGGCTGGAAAGCAGCTCATTTCTGTCCTAAAAGGCACAGAAGGAAAACAAATCACTGTCTGTCAATGTAGGAGCTCCCTTTTGCCACTCTGTTTACCCACCAAGCATCTGGGCTCTTCCAATGTGTTTGACCTCTGATGATCCTGGGAATGGGCTGAACCTGGCTGGCGTGGAGGGGACACGGGATGTTGCCTTCATTTCTTTCCCAATTAGTGCCCTTTGTACTTGCAGATGACCTTTGGGGACCGTGTCTTGCACTCACCCACCCACTGGTCATGCAGGCAGCAGACGAGGGCACTGAGTGGTGGCAGCAGGCTGTGGAGGGGCTGCCTGTGGTGCTCCAGTTAATGCAGCACCATGGCTACAAAGATGCTCTTTGGCATCTCCTGGCACCCTGGTGAGCTTGGACAGGGTTGCCGAGGGAATCCCTTCTGTGAGGGGGCAAAGGCACTTGTGGGAGCTAGCAAGTGGAGAAACATGGAGAGAGACTGAGGGAGCTGCGAGTGTCCCACTGCTGATGGGAGCGGCAGTGGGGGCACCAGTGGGGGACCATTCCCATCAGCCTGGGGGAGTTGGGTTGAGAATTGGTGCACAACTCTTTGTGGATCAGAGCTGCTGCCAGTCCAGAGGTTTTCCACCTTTTTAGATTTTTAAAGCTGGAATAAAAATAAAAAAATCTCAATGGAAGCAGAGACTCTATTATAGACTCTTAAAACCAATTTGGTCTTGTTTGCTATCCAGAATTACCATTTGCAACCCCATTAGAAGAGTTCACAGGGGCCAATGGACTTGCACTGGCATCGCTCATCCTTTCCCGGTGGCTGTGGGAAAACCCAGAAGACCTTTTTTGATGGAGACTTGGGAGGAAACATCAGGAAGACTGATGCAGCCCAAGCACAAGCAGGTGAACTGAGCAGTCCTGCAGCATCTCAGGAGAACTGTGGGTAGGGGGAGGAGGACATGACCAAAAATCCTTGCTATCCTTCTGCTTGGCTCCCAGCACAGACAGAGCTGGGTCTTCTCTTTTGTCCAGTCAGCAGCTTGGTTTGTGCTGACCTCCTAAATATTCAGCTCATTATACACTGTAACATATAAATAAAACAGAAGCAGGCAGCAATATTCTCCAGGAGGATATAATCGGCTTCCTTTCCTTTTTAATTATACAGGATTTGTCTCCATGTGTCAGACTATCCTATGGGCTAATTTTTTATTTCAAAGAAATTAAAATAAAAATTTCTTTACACAGTGAGACATACGCACCTGATTTTGGGGGTCCAAGAAGGAAGACCTTCTTTCTAAGTGGACACAGGGAATTTTGTTGCTGGATGTTGTTTCTAAAGGTCAGTGGCACAGATCCTGCCCTCCTTTCCATTAGCATAGAGAGGCAGGAGGTTCTTCAGTATGCTGGAGTTGATGAGGGTCACCAGGGGAATTCCTTGGCATCTGGCTGGAGAGTGTGATGCTGGCTGGTAGCATGCATTGCCTGTCCCTCTACAGAGGCAGGCTGGTGGCTTGATGCTACAGCCTGTGAATAGAAGCATTGTCCACACACGAAGCTGTGGCCCAGGCTGCCTGTGGGAGATGTGTGTATATTTTAACCTGACGCTGCTGCCAGTGCGGCAGTTGCTTGTTGATAAGTGTGATATGAACTCTGAGCTGACTTGCTTTCTCCTGAGGGAAGCCCTGGAAACAAAATTTGGCTTTTCATCAAGGCAATCAATCTGTCATCTTTCCTTCCTGCAACTGGGAGTCCCCCGCTCCTGATTTGCAAATAAATTCCCTGTTTTGGTGGCTGCCCTGGACATCCATTTTAAAATTAAAGCTTTGGTGCCCTTACTGGGAAAAGCATCAGTAATTCTCCAGTGGCTTTTCATGCTGTTGTATTTGGCTGGAGACTTTAGCAGATTTAAGCCTCTGGAGGGTGTTTCAGACCGTGTATATTGTTTACCACAGATACAGACAAGAATATACACGAATTGCTGGTTCTTGCTGTTATTGACTCAATAACGGCTCAGTTTCTCTAGCCCTGAGTCATCTCCTTGCACTGAATCGGTGGCCAACAACCTGAGCTGATGCTGGTTGAGTGTGGGGACGATAAGAGGAAGACACTGAAGAGCCTTCTGTAGAGCCTGATGTCACAGGTGGAGTGGGAGCTTCAGACAGAGTTTATTAGAGGAGCCCTCCCGCTGAGTTACAAGGTGCAGAAAGGACTCCCTTGCTTTCTAAACTCCTTCTCAGACTGGAGCCTGGGTGTGGCTGGTTCCAGTCTGAGCCCCAGACTTTGTCAATGGTTTAAGTCTGAGGAATTATAGATGTGTGATTGAACCTTTGTATGACTTTGTTCCATAGGATTAAGGATGGCAAACTAGATATTTATATAAAAATGAGTGATTTATTATGGTAAATGATTAGGCAAAAATATCTTAACTACACAGTAGAGAAGCTAAAACTACTAGGATAGTGTAGTGTAGTATAGTATACTATACCAAAGCAATTCTATTAAAGCACATATATTAAAGCTAGCAAAAAAGAAAAAATTATTAAGTAGAGATTGATGTCACTCACCCATACCAACAACCATGGGCAAATCTCTTTTGCTCAGCCTTGAGGAGTAACCTTGAGGGGCATCCCCAGCGAAGGGAGGAATCCCCACACACACTCCAAGAAAGGGTATGTTAGAAGAACCTGCTGTTTGAAAGTGGGACTGGACTTTTTCAGTATAAAGTGATTGATTGTCATTCCTGTGTCCCCAGGTCAGCTGTGTCAGCTTAGCATTTTTAGATAAGGATACTTTACCATATCTGCCACATCTTCACCTCAGTATCAGGATTTTTAACTTTAGAGTTGGTGAGTCAGACTGGTTTTAGCATGATTCAACACCAAAAGCAGAATGACACCCCTTTTCAGTTCACCACTGAACAGCTGTAGTTCCTGAAGATCAAGTCTTCTTCCATAGCCCCTTCCAACCTTTATAATTCCTGTTGCCTGATGTAGTAGGTGTCTCAATTGCATAAATGTTTTTGTGCTATGACAGGAGAGAATAATAGAAGGGTGGTGGGCAGGAAGAGCAGAAAAAGTAGTGATAGTATGATCTTGGCCTCAGGGCCAAGTGAGAAAGTGGGACACTTACTGAAAAGTCCTCAGGGACTTGTGTTCCCTGCCGAGCTAGCAGAGGAGAAGATGATGCTCTGTCCTTTGAAGATGGAGCAGTGTGTCTGTGGATGTGCATGAGCAGGGAAGGGTCAGTGGTGAATGCTCAAAGCTTCTCCAGGGACCCAAGCTGCAGGACAGGAGAAGTACTTTGCTTTAATTAGGTATCTGTATTAAAATTTTATTTGAATTTTTTTTTTTGTTCTGTTCTTTCTTCCCACAGAGTGGGGTCAGAGCAGACTTAGATCTGCAGGTTTTCCTTGAGAGACAATAAATCACTTCCAAACGGAGGGAGATGCTGGTCCTCCTTGGAGCAGAGTGGGATCCTGGACTTGCTGTGTGTGCCCATGGGGTCCCAGAGGAGCTGCCGCCAGGGTGCACATGAATGTTGTGCCCAGGTACCAGTGCAAGAGGAAGAGGAGTTTCAGAGGCCTCAAACTGGACCTAAAATCTTCATGTGTCAGAGGACCAATTAGGGCGGATGATGGCCAGGGCCCAGAGCTACCTCCGTTTCTCGTGCATGATTTGTGTGAGCACAAAGCAGAAGGCAGCACTGAGCCATTGAAGCACTTAAACAAGTGCTTATCTTCATTTAAACAGGGATTTCCATGGATTCCTTCAATATCTGCTTAAGTTTGTATATAAGTGCTTGATTGGCTTAAGTATTGTGCAGTTTGGGGAAGGAGTGTAAGAAGAAGGAGGTGTTGTGACACTTCCAGGGTCCCTATTGATTTGCTGCTGAATGATCCCTGATGTACTGGAGGATGTGATGCTGGATGGGTATGAAGTACGGTCTCCAGAGACCCACCGCCTGATTTTGGCACCACTACATGCAGTTTGGATGGGGCAGTGTCTCCCCCTTGTATCTTGGGGGGATGCATAGCACTGCTTATACAGGGCTAAGCCAAGGCCCTGCGCTCTGATGTCAAGAAAACTGTACCAAAGCTTGACTGAAGGATCTTGTACCTCGGTGGTCCATCAAGGGTTATTCAAGGGTCCTCGGTGGGTTATTCAAGGATGAGGATGAAGGCAGTGTGATGCTGTCCCACTTCTTTTCCTTCTGGTGCTGCTGACCCTCTTAGTACACGTCCTGGCACCGGGAGACGAGAAGGGATGAGCCCTATCCTGTTTGAAGTATTATAATCCTTTCAGATGGCATTAATGCCTTGGCCAGTAACAGCTTTATAACTGAACCTCCTGCTTGCAGAGGCCCCACGCTTCAGTGGGACATTTAAATCTCATTTGTATAATGTCTGGTTGCAATTCCTGCTGGACGATTGCCCTCTGCCTCCGGTGCCCCTGAACTGTGCTGAACACAAAGACGTCCTGGCAGGCAGAGGAGTGACAGACTGTGGCCAGGCAGCAACATGCCACACAGCTTCGGAGTTTCTAGAGCTTTCACTTGTTTGTTGGAACTTTTGATAGCCAGATGTAATTTTTTACTTCCCCTCCCCTCCTATTTTTTAATGCCTGAGTCCCAGGGAAGGCAGGACAGAGGCTCAGTGGTGAGTGCTCAGTCAGAGGTTATGTAGGGAAGAGATTTTCCAGGGAAAGCTGGGTGTGAGGGAAATAGAGGTAGAGCCATGTTTGGCTGCTGCCAGACCCCTTTGGGGTCATCATTGCACCTGCACAGGCAAAACCTCTTTTCTGGCCAAAGATGGGGCTCCCTGTCAAACCCTGTCAGCTCTACCAGCCCACTGGGCAGGCTTGGGTTTGCTGCCTCCTGCGAAGATGCTCATGGTGCCAATCCGATTCACTCTGGTCTAAAGGCAAAACTCAGCATGCCCAAAAGGAAAATTACTTGTATTTTAGCAAAGGCTTAAGTTCTCTATTTTAAAACAGTGCCATGAAAGAAGAAAGTGAATCAGAATCTGCTTTTGGCTTGCGCCACCCACTCCTTGTTTTCCTGGGCAGCTGGAGGCTGGTCCTGGGGTCTGGTGTGGCTGCCCATCCCCAGTCACTGCTGGCTGTGCTTGGGTCAGGCTTTTCACCTGAAATGCCCTTTCATTGCTGGGCTGCCTCACAATAGCCCAAGTGCTGCCACAACATGCCTGTGTCCAGTGCCCAGTGTCCAGCCTGCTCTGGCCTCCTGTGCCAGTGAGGGGTGCTGGGGGCTGCCTGCAGGAGCAGAGCTTCCCATGGGGACGCTGCGGGCCCGCATCAGTAGCCGGCTGAGTTGCTTGTTCCTCCTTCCCGCTCCAGCAATCCCTGCCGTACTGTAATCACACAATTATTATGCCATTAAAATGTCATATTCGCAGAAATCCACATAAACAAGGCATTAGCACTTGCCAGAAAATTGTAGTTTTACTGCTAATGACCCACTTTCCCCCTGCACCACCGCTCTTTTTTTTTTAATATTATTCCCCCCCCCCTTTTTTTTTTTTGTTTTGTTTCTGAGCCGTGATTTAGGAGGCAGATGACGAATTACATCTTTGCACTGAGAGGCTTTTAATCTTTAATGTGCGGTTGTTGTGAAAAGGTGGCTCCATGCTGGCTCTGGGCCATTTGCCCTCTGCCAGCAAGGGGGCAGGCAGTTTTGGAGGAGGGTGCCTTTAGTGGATCTTTTTTGGGGGGGATACTTTAAGTGAGATAGCAGAGAAAGCTCTTGGTGAGCCTTTCTCTTGTCCGGATGCTGATGTGAGAAGGGAGCTCCTCTCCACAATGAGTTTTGTCCATGTCCTGGGGATCCCCCAGTGCGGTGTCAGAGGGGGCAACACTTGTTTGCTGAGAGCAGACAGCTACCCCTTGGATACATTTTTCATTTCTTTCCTTCAGACTCGTTGAGTCTCTTAAACTCTTTTTAAGCGTTGACTGTGTTTCCTATAATTAATACCAGCCATTAAACTTCAATGTCGAAAGAGAAATTACCTAATTCCAACAAAAAAAAAAGAAAAAGAAAATTTATTATTCGTACATGAGAGAAAATGAATATGAAACTTGGAGAGATGAGCCCTGTAGAAGATAAATAGAAAGGCAAGTGGAGTATTGACTTGATCCTTCTCTAGTGCAGGGTAATTTGGCCTCTGAAGTGAGTTAGATCATAATAAATTAAATTTAGATTTCTGCATATCAGTTAAATAACTCCCAAGACAGAATTCTGGTGTGAGGAAGAGGTGATAATACATGACGGAAATATTATAATGAAGACCTTATCTGGTAACCTGTAACCCATGTGCTGTCCCTGGGTGAGCAAAGGGGATTTCTCCTGATGCTTTAACTCTCACTCCCTGTCCCTGATCAGGTGCCAAGAAACAGGTGAGTCTCTGCGTTGGTGAGGTCTCCTGCCTCCCACGGCTTACATAGCTGTCAGCTTTTCATCTGAGGATGCTGCCTTGCTTTCCTTCTTTACTTTGTGCAGGTTTTTTTTTGCAGAGTTCAGTGTGCACGTGTCTGAGCATCCTGCTCTGATTTTGGTAGGGAGGCTTGGGATGGAAAGAGCACCTAGAAGATTTGGACAGGTGATGTGGACTGAAAGTGAATTACCACACCTGGGTATCTACTTCTGTCTGAGAAAGTTAACCCAGGTTTGTTTTGTGGCCAGACAGGGATTAAAATAACTCTTTAATCTCTGGCATCTATTTGCTCTTGATCTCAGGTGTGTATTTAATTACCCAATATTTAGTAACCATCCTTCTGATATCTTTCCTCAACCCAAGAAGGAGAGCCTGGGTGAATCAAGGTGGGCTGATGCCTTTCAGGTGGGGATTTCATAGGAGAATTAGTTACTCACTACAGAGCAAACCAAGAATTCAACCCTTGGGTGCAAGGTATATCCAGGGTAGGAGGAGAAGCAAATACTGCTGGATGAGCCACCGGTATTTGTCCAGTTTACTGCTGGGACCTCCCAGCAACAGAACATTACTGGGGTTAGATGGATGCTGGGAAAATGCCATCCCAGACCCTGAAGCACATGCCAGGACTCTCCTGTGTGTTGAACCCCTGCTTCTGCTGCCTGACCAGAGCCTCGCTGCCCTTGTAGCAGGTGCAGAAGCTCCAGTTTTCCTGGAGCCACGGTTGCTTGCAGGAATCCACCAGCCCTCCCACCTGAGCCATCAGATTCTTGCCCTGCTGTGCCCTTCTAGCTGATCCAAAGCTATTGGGTTTAACTGATATTAAAAAACAAACAAACATATATATGCACGCATCTTACAGCCTCAAGTGCTACGTGGCCGCTTCTGAAAGCCATTTTTCTTATTAAGTTTGATAAAACCAAGTTTTATTTTTCTTCACAGCATTAAAATTTAGGGACTGCAACTCCGTGGCGGTTGTTTTAGCAGCGCTAGGCCTCCCGGGGTCATCATGAAATCTTATAAACATCAGGCTGTCGGTGGCTCTGCGATGCAATCGGCTCTCTTTTCCCTGATCTTTTACTGTGGCAGTAAATCACGTTTTGCAAGATGCCTTAGAAAAAAGCATAAACAGTATTTATCACCCTGAGCACGTCGGTCCTCCCAAAAGTCCGCAGGCGGGTTCTGTGCATCCTTCTCGTAAACCTCCTGCAGTGACCTCGCTGGTTTCATAACTTTCTCCCAGCCTTGGTTAACTTTCCCTTGGTCTTGAGTGACTTTCTTCCAGTGTGGTTGGTGGCCCTGTAGTTTCTTCTGATATTCCCACAATGGGGTAAATGCTGGAGAAGCTCCTGAGAAGGCCATGGGGTCACACCAGGGGAGGATGAATATAGCCCTGTGTCTGGAAACCCCTCCATGCCTGGGCTTTGCTGCCTTTTTGGAAGTACTCATGTTGCTGTAACCCAGAGCAATGGGGGCATCCTGTGTTTGGAAGTGCCTGGCTTGGTCCTGCAGTGATTCACTTGCAGGAGCCAGTGCTCCCTCCTCCCCTTCCTCTGACTACAGAAAATGCACTGCCAGATGCGAGAAAAATCAATTACAGGATAAAAATCACCCATTTCAAAAGCTTCATTTTGTGCTATTAGCAGGCAAAATCGGCTTTGAGATGGTGTGAACTGAGGAGGGTGAAAAAAAAAGAAAAGAAGAAGAAAAGATCAATTATTGGATAAGATCACAATTTTCTTTAGGGCTGAGATGTCTGTAAATGTTTGCATCTCTCAGTGCTACAGGTAGGCCAAGATCAAAGAGGTTGTGCTGCTGCAACGAGATCTTATCCGCATGGTGTTGTGCTGGCTGGCTCAGACACTGCCAAAGGGTGCTTGAACCCCCTGACAGCATCATGCTACGGAGGGATGTTTAAACCCCCCCCAACAGCACCAACCCACCAAGAGATGCTTAAACCCCCGATGGTTGTCAGAGCTGTTGGGTAGCCCCGAAATGCAGCTCCTCCATCCTTCTGGAGGGGGGGCCGCACAAGCACGTGCTTGCTTGCTCTTCTCTCTGTGGTAGGGCTGAAGACCTTAGTGGGAGACTTGTTGTGGCGAAGATGGACTGAAACTGGGCTGGAAGGATGGTGGCACCTGTTCTTCTAGAATCCTGTTACTTGAGCTAGTCCTCGGCCTAGGGAGTGACTGTGGAAATGTGGGACTGTGCTTTATGAAACATCTCCTGTTGATGGCCCTTTTCTGAAGAGTTACAGGGGCGATGGGTCAAGTGATGTAAAATACCTTTGTTTCTTGGCTGGAGAGAAATTAAAACCCTCACAAAACCTTTGCGCTTTTATATTTCTTGAGGCCATGCTGCTTGAGAGCGGCATCCCCCAGAGACCTGAATTTGGTTTCAAATTAGTCATTTTAAATTCAAATTGGCAGGCTCTCTCTGACATGGTGTTTTGGGACCTAAGGGGAAAAAATAAACCCCGAAGACCTAATGGGACTCCTTGTTGGCCTGCTCTTGCAATGCTTACCCATGTTGCAGTGCTGACCGACCTTCCGGTGGGACTTGGGAGGATCTCTGGAGTGGGGTCAGGTGTCCCCTGGTCTCTCCTCTGTCTAATGGGGCTGACTTTGTGCGTGCAGGAGTCGGATGTGGACTGGGACGACCTTTGGGATCAGTTTGAAGAGCGGAGGTACCTGAGTGCCCGGAGGTGGAAGGGCGGCGAGGACCCGTACCGGCTGCACGCCTTTAACCAGCGGGAGAGCGAGAGGATCCCCAGTGACCGTGCTGTCCGTGACACCCGCCATCACAGGTTCTGCCTCCCCCCTGCTTTCTCCTGATCTTGTGAAACTTCACTATATTTGGGTGGATAGTTCGTTTCTCTTCAGGGCCGTGGTTTTGGGTTGCTAGGTGGGTCTGGGCCCTTGGCCCACAGAGCAGAGGGTGTTCTTGAGATTGCTTCTGTCTGAGTTATATTTTTAGGATTGACTCACTTTGCTTGATATCCTGGCATGTCTGGAAGTCTTAAACCTATTAATTAAAACCTATATAAATTTTCCTGGAATTATAAGGAAAGAAAGGAAAACCCTTTTTTTGACCTTCAGAAAAGTAATGGGTGCGCAAGAACACTTCTCCATGATGGTCAAAGTTTTCACTGGTGCTGGGAGCTCTTACTCTGCAGGCAATGCAGTGAAGTGGTGCAAGGCGGATAAAATAACTGTTAAACATTGATTTGGCTCTGTAGAGAGAGGAGTGGGGAATGAGAGGCAATTGCTGAGTGAGAGGGAGAGGTAAGAACTTTCTGGATTACTGGTTGCTTCAGCACCACTGAGTTCAAAAATATCCTTTGGCACCCAAAGGACCCCTTGGGAGAGGCAGGGAGGATTGCAGCAAGGGTTGTCTTGTAGACAGAGCCCTACTACCTTGTCAGCATGAGAAGGGTGGGATGGGAGTTTTGGTGCACCATTTCTTGCTGAGAGCGCAGCTGTAACCTCCTGTGGTTGCCTCTCCTAACTCCTCAGGGAAGAGCTGCCCTTCGTGGGTGCAGGTTGTTGAAGGTCAGTGAGGTTAATGGTTAGTTTTCTGGATGGAGTGATGCAGAGGTGTCCCACTGGTGAAGGAAAAATTCCCAAGGTTCCCTCAATGCAGTTCTCCTCATTGTCTTCTGAGGGCACAGCATATGCCTGGCCCCTGCTGTCACTCACCAACCTACAGACGGTGCAAACCCTTTCCAAGGAGCTCTGCCTGGCATCGTGTCCCAACTTGCTGGCAGCAGCCATTCTCTACAGTCTTCTCTTGGGAGCCCTTTGGGGGAAGTCCTGTTTTGGTGGGAGCTCTGTGCTGGACCCAGTCATGGCACCTTGCTGCCCATGCTGCACCTTGTTCCCAGATCAGAACAACTCCACTCCTGGCATCTGACCCAACTCTGAATTTCCCCTATTCCAGTTCAAAGGCAGCACTTAGGCTGAAATGCTGAAACAGCACGAGTTCTCCTGCCCTATAACGTGCTTATTTATTTATTTAGCTTCTTTTTGTAGTAAGGACCAGATGCTCTTTTCTCTGGAGAGGAGCTGTCAGCCCTGACAGACACCTGTTATAGCTGAGCAGAGAGCTAGTGTGCTATTCCTGGAGAGAATTAATGCCAGGGATATTAACCATCTGCCCTACTAAAAGGGAAGACCGACTCGGCTGCCCCTTTGCCGTACCCGTGCTGCGCAGTGGCAACCACCTTGTTCCTGGGTGGGCAGATGCGGTGCTGAGTGCTCCTGTGAAAGAAAAGTTCTCATTAAGGAGGAAGTGAGGGCACAGCACCTGGGAGGGGCTAGGGCTAATTTAATTTGTTTCCAATTTCCTTAACCCGGTAATTGGATTCTGATTTATTGAATATGTCTGGAGAATGCTGCGGCTGATGCACCATTAGCCGAGCATTAGAGCGGCCACAGAGGAAATGGGGCTGCCGGGAGATCTGGGGGAGGCAGGCGCTGATGGGAAGTATGGAGGAGGGAAAAGGATCTGGGATTGTTGGTTGAGGGAGGGAGGAAAGTGCGTAACTAAGCCCGCTCAGGAAAGATAATCCTTGTTTAGATCACAGGTGTCCCGGGAGCTGCCGCAGGTGATGCTCAGGCGCTACCGTGCAACTTAGAAGCTGGTCTTGAATTGTCCAGTACAACTGTGTGGGGAAGCATGGATAAGCATGGCCTGCTCTTGAAACAGAGAGAAATTGCTGTTGGCTTTGCAAGAATATACACAGAAATATATAAAGAGGGTGGAGCATGGTGTTGAGTAGGAGATGCCCCTCCTGCAAAAGGAAGAGGAGAATCCTGTGGACAACAGAGAAGGGACACCCCCAGGGCTCATGCTGCATGACCTACTGGAGGTTGTGTTTAGAGGCTTGATTTCAACGGAAAACCTAGATTAAGCCGCTTTATGCAAGCCAGACTGGAAGCATTCAGGCTTCCTTATTTGAGAGTGAACCCGAGGATTTGGACCTTGATTCTGCTCCAGCTGACTTTGGGGGAAGATACATCCTGTCGCAGATCCTACATTTAAGGGGCACCACCATGTCGAGGGGCTCCTGCCTGGCTCACATAAGGGGTTAGGAGGCTTTTGAGAGGGTCTCGCCCATCTCTTCAGCTCATACCCATGAGCAAGCAGGTTCTCCTTCAGCCTCTCAGTCAGATGTTGCTCAAAGCAGATTGCTCTGCTCTGTGACCAGGTTTCCAGTGTGTTGGCTCCCCATCCTTTATCCCCTCTGTATGACACGTGGCAGCACTGAGATGCATAGGCCTATAGACCATGGTAATGTCCCAAGACCCACACCCTGAAGTCTGGATCCTAAGGGCTGGGATGTGGGAATGCTGCTCCTTGCAGCTTCTCTGTGGGCTATTTTTCCTTCTGGTTTTATCCTTCTGGTTGCAGAAGATTTCCTGGAGTTTTCTTTGCTAATTCAGCCAAGCACCTGGACCTTTCCAACAATAGCTGCAAAATCTGGCAAAGGCTGAGCAGTAAGCTCCTTGCCAGAAGGGCATGGAGAGGGCAAATGCTTTCGATGGGATGGGATGTGGCACTGACAGCCAGTTGCTTAGCAATGTTTGCTGGATTGATTTTGTTTTTAAATTACAACCAGTGGAATAGTTTCAGATGGAGAGGAATTGCAGTACTCCAAGGAATCAGAGCTGGAGAAACTGTGGTGGCTCTCTTTGCCTGTCTCTAGCTAGTGTGGGGATTTGAACTTGGGCTTGGTTTGAGGTTTATTTTAGCCAGGGAAATGTCATGCCTTCTGTGCACTGCCTTGTGCCACTTGGCCTGTGAGATCTCGCAGCTGGAGCATTGCTCCTGGTGACCCCCTTGAATTTTGCTGCCATTAACTCCATTCCTGGTTGCGTGTTGACTAAGTCCTGGGACCACATAAAGGGATACCTTTCTCCAGGAGAGGACCTTGTATGGTCCTGTGGTGGTATATCCCATCCCCACCAAGAGTTAAGGTTAAAAAATCCCTATGACTGCATCAGCAGGTTGGACCTGGATCTTCATGGCACATCCACACTGTGCACAGCCAGCTCATACCGCCGGAGTGGGTGGCTAGTCCCCCTCCATCGTGGTAGCCACATGCCATTGGGATTAACTCATCTCCACATCCTACTTTCTACAACTCCCACTGGCAAACCGCAGGACCGAAACGGCGGTGAATGAGTCAGTGCTGGGCGTGTGCACTGGTAGGAGAGGAGCTGAGGTTTCCAATATTGCTCAGCGGCTTGGAAAGCTGACAGGGAGGATGCGTCGCCCCCGGCCATAAGATTTTGTCGTGATGGCTCCTGGGCTTTTTCCATCTGTGGCAGACAGCTCCTGAGGAGGCCGGTATTCACCACGCAACTGCTCCATATGCTGCTTAGGCTGACCTCTGCCTCCCAAATGCTCCGGTGGGTTTGATAGATGTGCAGATGCCACAGTTGTGGCTGCCAGGCTGGGCTGGGATCACGAGTCATGGCCAGCACCAGCCTGAGCGGGGGTTTGTGCTGGCTGATGGCAGCGAAGCGGAGAGGTGAATTCAGGGACAAGGAGAAGAGAGGAGAGGCTGGAGGAGAGGTGAGAGCCTCCAGCAGGCTTCTTTAGCTATTGCAAATCATGTCAGACAGCTTCAAGCGTCTTCCACTGTCTGTTTTCTTCTATTTGCCTTACTTTTTACCTCCACACTGCCGATATACGTTTAGTAGTGCTGTCTCAAGAGCTGATAGAGCAAGCAGGCCAGGGATGGAAACCTCTCAAATTCCAGCAAAAGACTGGATTTTTGAAGTTCCCTCCCTGAGTCCCCAGTGCTTTACAAGAGGTCCTACCTACCTGGCTAAAGTTTAATTTTACAGCTGCTTAAGGGGTGTGGTTGTGTGAGTATGTGTGTGTCTCAGCGAGAGAAAGCAGCTGCTAAAATCAAGTTGCAATTGAAACACGAGGCTGGCAGGAATACTGCAGATAGGAAGACCATGTGTTGCATTGTCTGCTGAAATTGAGAGCATCCTGGCAGCCCAGAAGCCAGGTCACACTAGCTTGTGCCCCCTGGAAAAGCTCTGCCCTTGTAGTCTGTCCTATTCCCTTTTCAGGGAACAACACACACCATAAGATTTCCTCCAGATTTCTTCACTCAAATCGCCTTGCAGTGCCAGCTGGAGAGTGTCCGTTGGGTAGGAGGGCTGCCCAGGGCTGGTTGCTCTGCTCGTATGAACTGTTCGTGGAGGGATGGGAAGAAGTACGCGATGGCTGTGATGTTCCCCTGGAGCAGAGAGCTGCTGTCTTGCATTTTCAAGGTCCAGAAATGTCAGGATTTCAGTCCTCAAGCAGAAGCATTACACCCTGCAGTGTTGTTTTGAGCCGTTAATTTCAGCATGTCCCAAGGGTGCAGAGCTTGCACGTTCAGTGTTACGATGGAGCAGCTGTAGTTGGGGTGGTCAAAAATACGTGACTGTGCGCTGTGCATGGGAACGACTGGGAAGAGCACATGGTCCTGAGGGTCAGCTCTGCTGGGTCTGGTACCTGTGTACATGGGCATGTGGGGCTGAGAGTGCATCTCTGCCACTGAACACCTTCCCCGCATCCCTGTGTCCCGTGTGAGCACGTTCGGCACACAGCACGTGAGAGCGTGTGTCGACATCCGCGTGCCGACTGCAAGAGGGCAGCTGTGTTGCGTGCAGAGCTTGAAGTGGCTCCATTTTTGGATGAGTTGATGACTGACTGCATCCCAGGAGTGGCAAGTAGTCAAGTGCGCTGAAAATATTGTAACATCTTCTTGGAAGTGAAGAGTCGAAGAGGGGAAAAGTGGTTTTTGACAGTATTGCCTTTGGGTTAGGATGCTTATGATGCCGTTGGGCTTTTCACATTGCCGTGTCTTCTTTCAACTTCCTTTTTCTGCTAGACCAAAACCATTTTGAGGTGACTGGAGGTGAACACTGGGTCTCAGCATCTAGAAATGCATTTTGTACCTCACATAGGAGTTTAAGCATCCTACCTTTCTCACCTGGTTTCTTGAGAGTCCCCAGCAGAACTTAGTGTCTGGAGAACGTACATGTGTGGGAAACCTCAGACAGGGCGGATCAGAGGCTCTGCTCCACTCTGTTGTCCTCAGTTCTACCTGAACCTTAGATCTGCAGAAACAGGTAAATACCTAGCATGTGGCCAAACCCACTCAAGGGCCAAACCCACCCATTAAAGGGAAGGCTTGCAGGGATGTTACCCAGGTGGACCTTGAACAGTTGAGAGCAGAACCAAACCTAGAGGTTTTCCTGGTCTACTGTTGCCTTTCCCTTTGCTGACTCCATACATTTTTTCACTTTTGCCTCTGGACTGTAGCTGAGCTAATCCACAACCCTGTTTAATGCGGACTAAGTCCCAAGGGATTATTATTTTTAAAAATTGCTTACTGAAGCAGTGTCTTGTGAGTTGCTGACTTGAGATGAGCTGTGTGGTAGACCAGGGCAAGAAATGGTGTGGGTATGGGTGCATGCACCTGTGGCCTCCCTGATGCTTCTGGGTGCATCTGCTCGGGGCAGAGGGCTGCTGGGGTGGGAGGGAGTGGGACAGGTCTGAGTAGAGGAGCCTTGAGTACAGTGCAGAATGGATGGACACCTCTCTGTGAGGATGGATGGAGCTGTACAGTCTAAGATGTGAAGGAGGGAGCCAGGTGAGGAGGATGGGGGAGAGGTAGTGCTCAAATGCTGCCACATCTCAACGTGGCACTGTTGAAAGCTGGAAAAGGTGTCCCTGTGTGGCCATGTGTGCATTCTGCTGGCTTTGCTCTGTCCTACACCCTCTTCTGTGCGCTGGGGATCCCTGTGTGAGTGCTCCCCCATGAGAAATGTGTGATATTCTGATGGGAGAAGGGTGGCAGTACCTCATGTGGGCTTGGAGTGGCTGAACGTAAGGGGGTACAGGTCTCTTCTTGCTTTTGGTGTTCATTATTAGCTGCTGTCTGGCTGCCAGCAATATTCTCAAGAGTTTTTCTGTCCCTTGGTCTGTTATTATGGTTGTTACACTGTTCTCTGGGCAGAGCCAGGATATTTGTAATTTCATTACAAAATAAAATTTATCCCATTTGGGCAAAGTCATGTATGCATGAGGTTTGTCCCTGGATCTCTCAAAAGATACAAAGCACTTTGAAGCTGAAATAGCTGGGTAAGAGAAGATGTGGGATCCCCCTGTCTTTGGTCTTGGTGTCCTTATTTCTAGTGACAACAAGAGCACAGCATGATCCTGCAGGCGAGCAGTTGCTCAAATCTATGGTGGAAAATGCATTTGAGACAAAAATATCTCCATTAGGAAACAGCGTGATTGCTTTCATCTCTTGGACACCAGACCCCAAGAGGTTAGCACTCTACACTGTGTTTTTCCATCACCTCCTTAGGCTGAGATCTCTTGGGATGAAGATATGAGAACAGTCCATTAAGTAGAGCAGAGGCTGGCTTATGTCTTGGGGATAAACTAGAACTGCCTGTATTGGCCAAGGTTTTGTTTACTGCCACTGGTGAGATGGCTTTTGTGGCTTCAGTTTGAAACTTTCACAGGCTTGGTAGAGAGAGAATTGCTCATGCCTCTTGTGTGCAGCCTGATAACCCTTTGACTATGGTACAAATAGCTAGCACGAGCTGGGAATGTGAAGGAAGTATCTTAGTATGTGGTGTAGCTTCTATTAATGCAGTTGGGCAGGTGAAAGTCTGTAAGAGAGACAGCTTTGGGCAGCCAGCTTGCTCTGCACACACTATTGCCAACCCCTGACCAACTATTTGAGATCCAGCTGTACTGTCTATGTAAAAGAATGGATTGTCATGTGATCTGGGATTTATTTTCTTTTTTAGGGAATTGTCGTTATTACCTCTTCTTATTAAGTTACCCTGTTGTCAAGCTCTTCAGGAATTTACATCTTAAACATGAAGGTTATTAGCAGTCAGTTCCCCTAGCTGGGAAAATTTGCAGTCTGCTAACAGAAGGCCCAGTATGGAGCTCCCCTGATCAAACCCCACTATCTATAGCTTTGTGCTAGTTTACACTTACTGCCACTTACAGGTTGGACCTACGTGTTGCTGGTGGGCTGAGGCTTTTGAATGAACTGAAGCCTGAAGCCTGAAGTACAATTAGAGGATGCAAACTGGGAAGGTCCTATCTGGCCAAAGACTTAAGGGTGAGGCATAGTTTGACCAGGGGTGTGCACTGCATCCCCCAAACTGCCATGCACTGGTTATTTTGGCCTCCCAGCCTCTGTCAGGGAACTGTACCAGCATCTCATGGTTGTAATGGCCAGTTTGTTGCCCATAGTAGCTCTTGGGCTGACACTGGTTTTTTGTGTGTCCATTGGCTAAACCTGACCAATCTAAGAGTACAGGTGGACCCAAATCTGTTTCACTCAAAAGAGCTCAGTTCTGCACATTGTAGATTCAGTCCATCTGAAGTGCTCACCACACATAGTGGCATTTTGCACTTCGTTTTCTGGGTGAATTTGAACTTCAAACTCCAGTGAGGTTTAAGGAACAGGTGTGTGATTGAAACACAGAGAGATTGTTTTCAGGTAGCACAGAGAACAAGGAGTACTGAGGTTTGCAATTCTTGGCAGCTAAGCAAGGAAAGAAAGACAGCTATTAATCAGAAGCAGGCATTTCATAAGATCATAGGCTAATTCAGGCTAGAAGAGACCACAGGAGGTCTCTAATCCAACCTCCTGCTCAAAGCTGGGTCAGCTATGTAATCAGCCCAGGTTTGTCTCAGTGCAGAAACCAATGAGCCCACTGGGACTCCTGCACCTCAGGCTCACCCCAGCATTTTGTAAAAGCTGTATGTAATGTAAAAACCTTGGTTGCAGCACATGGAATTTGTAGTTCTTTTCCCCCAGCTGCCTGTGGTTGGGTAATAAGCTTTGAAGTTGCTGGAGTTGCTGTCCTTGCAGTGCTTGTGTTAACTGTATCTTGTCCAGTCACTCGTAGCAAGTGCATTTCAATGAGAGCAGCGGTAGGTGCACATCGAACCGTGCCTGATAAAGCTTCCTGTCCTCACTGCCTGACGGTTTTCCCAGGATTGATCGTTATGTCAGTAGAAAATCTGTGTATCAAATCTGTGCATCGCTGTGTGGTCGTCCCGAAGGAGGACTGACGAGGTGACTGGAGACCTTCATCCGTGTGATTAACAGGCACAGGACTCTGTGCTGCTGCTTGGGTGATGTTGATATTTTTGGTGGCCTCAGGTCATTCTTTGTGGGACAGCAGTGAGGGGAATTCTGTTGTCTCCTCTTTTGGGGTTCATCACTTAAGAGTGATGCACTTAATTACCACACTTGTGTATCTTCTCTGGCTTAACATTACAAGGCTTTGCCAATGGTGGGGTTGAGAAAAGCTTGAGAAAACTTAGTCAAAGACAAAAATCCCATGGAGTCTCTACTCCATTAGGTTGCCTGAAAGTGGAGGGAAATAAAAGTGGATCATTTTGGCAATGCAAAAAATCTAGTGTTTCACGTTCAGCTGCTTCTGCTGGAGTTGGTGTTTGGAATAGATGTGGGAACACCTGCATTAAGGTGCCTCTTTCCAACAGTTGCACCTACTGCTCCTGGAGAGCTTATGCAAGAAGTATAATGGGTTTGAGCACTGAGAGAAGTTACATCACCTCTGAGATGGCTGCCCATGTCTGAGCCGAGAGCTATCCTTGGCCAATGCTCCTGGACCATCATCCCAACATTCAGTTGTCCTGAAGAGCCCCTTCTTCCCTCCTCAGATGTGACAAGGCTTCTGACATTGCCCATGTTGGCTCTGCCCATGCTTTTCCCAGGAGTTAGTGTGTTCCCTGGGTATCACAGACATCCGAACCACCCTGTGTGACTTGCACAGATCACCCTGGGGAGAAGAGATGCTTCCAAGCACTGAGGTCACAACCCAATCCCAGATTTTGCTTTGATGTCTGACACAGCCTGTGGTACTGCCCTGCTCTCCAAGCCCTACCTAATCACTCCCTAGAGCTAGAGGTGGTGGGTCAGGTCAGTCAACATGCCTTCTTGGCACAGACAGAGGGTCGCTGTCATTACCAGTCCAACTGCATCGCAGCAACAGGACCTCTTCCTAACTTTTTGGTTCCAGCGATGCTATGCCTTCCTTACCTTGGCAGTGGGGTGGCTCCACTCAGGATTTTGGACCACAGCTCCACTGATCCCAGGTCACGAGTCACGCCCTGGAGCTCTGACTGTGAATGTTCGTGGTCACCAAGGGGGAAGGAGCTGAAGTGCCATGAGATGGTGCAGTTTTGTATCTTGAGGGGCTGCCTTGAGAAAAGGCAGGCTGAGGGGCTTTCATTAAAACTGGTTCTGGGAAGGGGTGCTGGAGTAGGGGTAGGCTGGTGTTTCTCCAGGAGCAGAGTTGGTTGTGTCTCGATTGTGGATGCCGTAGGGTGATGGCACACGTAGTGGTGCTTATTCTGCAGTGCTATTCCTCCCCTCTCCTTTTCCTTTTCTTATATGAGGAGAATGGGGGCAACCCTTGAGAATGAGCTGAGGAGTGAGCTAGACTGTATGAGGAGCTGATGGAAGTGTACAGGCGGGTGTTGTAGATGCAGGAAGATGTGTCACTTAAGTGGCTGTGTTACTCATTTTTTTTTCTGAAGGGTAAAGCTAGTTATATCTGAGAGGGCTGTGCTAGGAGTGTGAGTTATGGCACCTGTCTGCACAGTGAGCAGAAACGATTCGTGAGTTGTGTTCTTGGCTAGAAGGTGTCTGCAGGGCAAAGGGAATCGGCAGCGTGGGTACCGAGGGAGTCTGTAGGTGCCTCAGACTCTGTGTTTCAGAACCTGTGTCTCAGAACCCGGCTGCTGGCAGTGGGGGTGACGGGACTGTTCCAGCAAACATCGTGGTATAATATTAAATTTCTCATTGCTGTGTTTTGTTTATCCAAGTTGTCCCTTCTCCCGGCTGCACAGTGCCTTACTGGGTAGGAAGAGCATCTGCACAGGACAGGCACCCTCCTAGAAAGAATCTGAGGACCTCACTTGGGAGCAGGCACAGCTTCAATCCCAGCTGTCCCTTCCCTGGAGAAAACCTTTATTTTGTGGACTTACATTTTCCTTGCCAAAAGTTGCTGTTTCAGAGAGAAGAAAGCTGAGAACAGTTTCTCCCCCCTCTCCAAGTGACAGATTTATTTCCCTTAAGTTATTTTGGCTTTGTTTCCCTATGAGACAGTTTTGATTTCATTTTGGAAATTCCCCACCCACCCACCCTCTGCATTTTGCCTAGAAAAATACATGCACAAAATAGTTCTGGATCAATCTGAAATGACCCTTCCCTCATCCTTTTTCAGTTCATTCATCTACCCTGCTTGTATCCCGGCCCTGTTCTTAGCAGCCTCATGGAGAGATGTTGTGCGCTGTACCTTTGATGAGGACTTACTGTGGGAACCTTCTTCTGTGCAGTCCCTATGGGAATTTGCTTCAGCAGTTGGTTACCCCCCATGAGAACAGGTTTGTTTTGGGGATGGAAGAGTTAGGAGGCCCTTTGGGATTTCCCTTTTGTTATGCAGACAGGGGTGCTGGAGCAACAAGAGAAGAGTGCCTCAGAGCTGGCACTGGCAGCAGTGCTTGGGGAGAAGGGACTTGGACTGGTGCTCAGTGTCAATGCTGTGAAACTCATGGCTGAGTCGCAGTGCCGTGCTTTAAAGTACCCCCTCCACCTGAGGGCATGGAATGGACAAGCAGATTATGTACAGGAACAGGATTTTGCCTCTGTTAATATTCTGTAGCAGGTTGGTTTCTGTTGAGGAGTGACTGCTGGTTAGAGGTACTGTTAGCCCAGAGTTGAGCCCCAGCCTATCCATCAATACCACGTGTCTCTCTCCAGCCTCCAGTCTCTTGCTCAGTCCCTTGGGAAATAGCAGAGCTAGTACTGCCAGGGCTAATTATTCCTCAAGACAGAAGACATGTGATAAAATATTAACCTTTTTCAAAAACAGAGCCCCAGTTAATTAGCTCCAGTTTTGTGACACATTCACCTGGAGATAAAAGCTCGTTCCCGAGATATCTGTCTGTGGAGCAATGATCTTACCGTGTGTCCCTGTCACGATGGGGAACGTGGAGGAGGGAGAGTTGGGAATTTAATAAAAGACAGTGACCTGCCAGTCACTGCACCCTGAGGATGAGCTGCTCCATTTCAAGGTGAACTATGCCTGGGTATGGGCACTGCTGCTTGTGTTCAAGAGCCTGAAGCTGGAAATTGAGACAGAGTGGGTGGTGGGATCCACTCCACTCCCCACACCTGGCTTATGTCCATGTTGTCAGTGCCACACCTCTGGAGCCTGATTTTGGCGGCTGTGTGGGTAGACAGGGCTCAGTAGAGCTGAGTGAATAACCATGTTTCTTCAGTTATTTAAGAAAAAGAAAAGCCAGGAGGTAGCAATTTCAGGATAAACCAGAAGCAAAGCTCTTGGTGAATCTAAAAGTAAAAAGATGGGAAAACTTAAAGCTGAAGGAATCTGTTTTTCTCATCCTGAAAAGGGAAAAATTTCATTTAGATCTCAAGTTTTTGACACTCTAGTCATCTAAAAATGACAAGCTGTATTTAAAAGCAAGTGATTTTGAGTATCAGATGAAAAGTACACATTGGGCTCCTCGGCAACAAACGATGTGCTGGAGTGGAAGTGATGCTGCAATGTGTGTTGGCGGATGCAGAAACCACTGGTGGGAGGATGAGGTATCACTGTGGCAGTCACTGCACCAGGGAGAGGGGCTTCTTCCCAATGGAGAGAGGAATGGGGGTCTCTGATAGACCAGGATTGACCGCAGCCCCCGGGGTGGCTGTGCCAGCACCAGTCAATCCATGGAGGCATGGGATCTCCTTTTTAAACCCCCTATGAAGGATCCTGGGGTTTTATAGGGAAGAGAAAACCTTGCTTGTCTTGGTGCACTTCACAGAGAGTGATACTGCACCCACACGAGCCACACCAGGGCCCACTGATGATTTCGTGATGGGCATCACTTCATCACCAAGTGCTTTGGCACTCCTGGGGCACCATTGATCACTCTCTGCTAAAACCATCTGCTGCCTTAGACTGCTATATCGTATTGACCGCTTGTCTTATGGTTATTACGTGCCATCGATTACTTTGATAACTTGCTCCAAGTAATTCTGACAGAATGAAGTTGTTTGTTTAACTTCCGTGCTTGTCTCAGTATTTCTATTGACCCAATATGTTTGTGTAGGCTGAAATCAAAGTCAAGTATTAGTAAATAATGGAACTAATTCTCCGAGGCTCGCTCCTGTTGATAATTAAGGCCATGAGACAGTTTCCTCCATCAAACTCTCATTTGTTTTTTTCAGCTATCCTGCACCTTAAAGTCCCTACTCCATCAACTGCAGCAAAAGGGCAATCACAGGCACTGGTTTGGGGCTATTTGCGTGGAGTTTTGCTATAAGCACTGCAGCTCCCGAAATGTTTAAAGTGTCTTTGAGCTATCACAGCACAGAGCTGGGTTTGTGCTTCTCCAGCTGAGACTAAGGAGATATTGTGAGGATGGGGACTTCCTCTGCTTTAATTTGCCATGTGGTGCCAAGAAGCTCTGGTCAGAAAGCATCCTCCCTAAGGAATCTTTGTATCGTGGTTCCAGCCCTCTGAAATGTAATTTCAGGCTGTCCTGGCTTCTAAAGAACTTTAATAATGGATTGGTGGATTTCCTGGAAGGTACAAGGTGCCAGATGTTGCTTTTACTCTTACCAGGTGAAAACCTTTGCCATCAGCTCTGGTATTCCAGTAAAACTGGTGTCATAAATTTGGCCACAGATTAAAAGCCTACTGAAAATAAAGAAGGTTCTTTTTTTTTTTTTTCATTTTGTTTTCTTCTTTTTGCTTTTGCTGGCTCCATTTTTCTTTTTGCATCAGTTTTGAGGAAGGAAAAGTGGAGAGAGTCAAGAAGTAAGACAGACCCTGAGTCTGTGTGGAGGGCCCTGAAAGTCTGAATTATTCATGAGCTGCTTTGAAAATCAAGACACACGTTCTGGTTTAACTTGTTTTTAAATGCAGCCCTGCTATTCTTTCTTTCCTGTTTAATAGATTCTCTTTTTCCCCCTCCCCTTTTCCAAAGACAAAAATCCAGAAAATTTTTAATAAATTATAAAGACGAACGTCTCATCAGTTTTGAGGTTCACAGGCAGCAGCACGTCATGTGCACAGAAGGTTATTTTTGCCTTCTTGCATTTCCCCCTTACTTCAAATTTAGCCATTTGATTAATTTTTTAGATATCTATCTTACAGGGAAAAGAAAGAAAGAGAACCGAAAGAGGCAGTGAGTTAGAGGAAATACTAATTGTGTGGTAGCCAAATATAGCACTGTTTCAAATTCCAGAAGCTGTGTAGAAAAATGTCCTTCTTGGTCAATCCACGGTTGAGTTCAGCCAATTTGCAGGACCCAGTCCCAGTGGGCAGAGTGTGTGGTGGTCCCCTGCCAGGGCTTGGAGCTGCTTGCCTTCAGACTGTGACTGTCACACCCGTGGTAGCACACAGACTTCAGAAGAATGAGGAGGCTGAAGGGAAGGGGCTTTATCATGTCCTGCCCTCAGAAGGGCTCTCTTCTTTTGTGCATTTTCTGGTGTTTTTGTGGTAGCATGTGCTGGGGAGGGGAGAGGTGGAGGCTTGGACAGGTTCCTCTGGGATTCTTAATTTACAGCCAGAACTGGTTCACTGCCCTGGCAGATTTTTCCTGATGGTCTTCCTTACAGTTTTATCCAATTGCATCTAGTTAGAGCCTGCTAAATAACTCCTTGTTAGCTCTGAGGCTAAACATCATTGAATTTTGGTTGCAGATGTGCCTTCCCACTGTTGCTCAAGCCCTTGTAGACCCTCAAGTCATCTGCTCAAACAAGGATTCCTCACTTTGGATCACCCCTGTTTCTCCCAGCCCCAGCAGTCCCTGTTGCATGCCACCCTAGGGATTTTTCAGTCCCTTTTTGGGAATGCAAACCTGAGGCACATGCCAGTCCAGCACAGAGAAATCCTGCTGACCTTTCTCAAGGATATTTTTTCACTTTGGCAAGCCAAACCTGAGCTGGCAATCCCTGCAATCACATGGCACTGCCAGCTGACATCTGACTCCTCGTCCCTTCTTCTTTCCTTTTGGCACGGCTGTTTTCCGGATTATTCTGCCTTCCAGCTGTTTTTTTCAGCCTCTGCCTCTCTTTGCTCTAGGTCTTTTGGTGTTTCAGCAGCACCAACCTGCCAACAGTCATAGCCAGCCCAAGGTGGACCTGCAGGGCCAGGATAGACACAAGAAGGTCTGTAGTTGGTTGCAATTCCTGCAGCCACTGCTTTTACTATCATGCTACAAAGGTGTCACGTGCTCTGAGCAGCAACATTCATGCTCAAACTGTGGTGTGTCCTGGTAGAGTGGTCAACATCAAAGCTCCTGGCCTTTTGGAGGGAACCCCAGAGCTTTCTCAGTAGATCTTTGTCCCAGACCCAGCTCCAAGTGCAGGATGTGCCAGCAGCTGGTTCACTGCTGGCAGCTGTCCCCTAGCAAAGGCCTGGGTGCTGCAATGCTGGAGATGGGCAGCAAGTCAGACTATGGTCAGGCCTCTGTTTGGCAGCCTCATCCTGACTGAGGAGGGGCAAAGCATATCCAGAGAAGGAGGAGGGCATGTCTTGGGAAGACAGAGTAGGATTCTGAAGGTCTGTCAAACCTGAGTGAAAAAGTATTTTGAGGCAGCATGCAGGAAGGATGGCTTGGGGAGAGCCAAGAAGAACCAAAGGTGTTGACTGAGGTGAAAACCATAAAGAAGATCACTGACCCCTCATCGTGCTCCGGTCATGCAAATACTGAATTGTCATATCCCATTTATACTGCTGTATGAGACTGATGCACTGACTGTAACATGAACAGCTCTCCTTGGATTTTCCATCTGTGGAGGTCATCAGGTAATGATTTTTTGAAAGGTACTCTGCAGTGAGACACAAGTCACTGGGCTTAATGCATGGATAACTGAGAAATGCAGAAATAACTGGGAAAAATGCCAGAGACTGTGTTACCCAGAGGTCAAGTGAGGCGGTGCATGGAGGTGTCCAGCAGTTAGCTCTATGAATTTACTAGCTTCCACACGAGTTGGCACATATATTGCTATATAGTTTTATATCGCACCGTGTCTGGGATACCTATTTTTAGGTATTTTCATGGAAAAAATAGATGAGGTTAGTAGGAAGACATTCTTTACTGTGAGAGTGGTGAGGCACTGCCACAAGTTGCCCAGAGATGTTGTGGATGCCCCATCCCTGTAAGTGTTCAGGTGTTGGATGGGCCTTAGAGCAACGTGGTCTAGTGCAAGGTGTCCCTGCCCATGGCAGGTGGTTGGAACTAGATGATCTTTAAGGTACCTTCCAACCCAAAACATTCTATGATTTTATGATTTTATTATTTTTGTTTCAGCTCAAAGGGTTTAGGCACAATGGTTTCCCACTGCCTAGGGTTATGCCACCCTGAGAGGTTGTCCTGTACGCCACCCTGACAGGTATGAACAAAGTGCCTGCATGTCCTGCCATCCCAAGGTGTGCAGAACCTGGGTATGTTTGCTACTGGCCAAGGCAGGGCAGCTGGGGCTCTAGTCCTTTCCTTCCTGTTAGCAATTGTTTACTTGCCTAGTGTGGGTGGCTCCCTTGCTCCCTGGGGCAGTACTTTTAATTTGCCTTTGAGGGAGTAATTTTTCACACCTGTTGGTTGTCAAGACTTGCTTCAGTTTCCTCTGGGGTCCTGGTGGAAGGAATTGGTGTGACTACACCAAGGATGCATGACTGTAGTAGTTAAGTGAAGGAGTTCAAACCAGAGAAGGCTGAGCTGTTTTTTGTGATAAGAAAGAAAAATTATTAAAGAAAGCTGTCCTCATTTTTCTTTCCTGAACTGCCATCCATTTCCAGTAGTGGATTGGTTCCTGTCCCTTTGGTAAGGTACAGATGTGTTTTCAGCATCTCTGATCTTTCTCCTCCACTTTCCCTGCCACTCTGTCTCTCCAGCTGGGTGTGGGGTGACACCAGTGTCTCTGGAAGGCAGTCATTAACTGGCTGGTGTGTAGCCTGAGCAAAGCTATATAGGCTTCTCCCAGGCAGGAATAACTTGGTCCAGGCCAAGGCCAAGCTTGCTCCAGTCCTGACTGGCTGAGTCCCTTCAGAAGACCAGGCTGGCAAGAGCCTTCCTTTCAGCATGGGTGTGAGCAAAGAGCTTTGGCACTAATATTAACTCTTCCTTTGTGATTTGTGTAATTTATTTCACTCTTTCTGTGAGCTAAAAGGACTTTTTATGCTTTTCCCCCTTTCTCCGCCAAGTTCTTCTCTGCTTCTGGTGGAGCATCCAGGTCTAACACGCAGCTCGTGGTGTCTGCACTGCTGTGACGTGACTCTTGCACGTGTCTTCACTCGAGAGAGCCATCTAGTTTGGAGAGCTCGTCAGACCTGAGGAATGTCATCTGGAACCCAAAGTAGTTTGTCCATTGGGGGTGGTATGAACTGATGATGTTTGTGATGGCACATCTCTGTCCTCTGGGTCACCGTGAGTGCTCAGTGTGGAGAAAAACCCAAATACCCTTGGTTTAGATGTGTGGTGATGAGACTGCCCTCCCACGTGTTTCCAGGGAGAAGAGAGGAGCCAGGCAGGAGTTGAAAAGATGATGTAGCTCTGTCTGATGCAGCTGGCTGTTGGAAATAAATATGCAGAGGGTGCTTTGGAAGTGGTGAGCTGTGCTGAAGGGAGAGTTTGGACTTCATGAAAAACATTAAAAATTCAAAGCAGAGTTGTTGGCAGGTGATGGCCGTTGAAGTAGAACAGAAGAATGAGCAGAAGCCTGGCAGGGTAGTGGGATGATGATAATTATTTCTTGATTTCTTGAAGGAAGTTAATGAGACAGTGGAGAGGGTGAATGTAAGAGGTGGGGTTTAAGAGATGTGTCACAGCTCTGTGGGCATGGGATGTCAGGTGTCAAGGAGAAAACCCTCTGGATGACCTGTGGAGGACCAGGAGGGGTTGCAGAACAGGGTCGATCTCCGTTCACGCTGTTAGTCTTTACCATTGTGCTGTGTAGCCATGTTTGCAAGGTGGGCCTTGGTTTGGTGGGAAGCACTATGAATTAAGTTTGTAATTTTAAATGTTAAATGGGTTGAAATTCCCTGGGAATGAGCATGTGTGTTGCCCCATCAGGAGGATATCTAGGGATGCAGGGGTAGCTGTGTGCATAGGCCACGGATCTGTGATACTAGACCATTCACCAGGAGCACAAGGGTCAAAGAAAATCAAGAAAAAATCTTGAGTAAGGAACTTCGTGGGCCTGTGAGGAATTCTGGGGTGTCCAAAGTTTGGGACTTTATGCAGTTCCTGCTATGAGTGCAGGGCTCTGGCTGTCTGCTTCCTGCCCCCACAAACAAGTTCTCCGTAATTTATTCCTGAGCTGTTAATGGCACATAGGGAACATGGAGATGAGATGAGCTGCTCTGTCCCCCCTGAAAGAAGTGTAACAAGTTCAGACTGGGATTTTCCAAGGGTGATCCCCAAGGTGTTTTCAGCCAGAATACCCTTCTAATAACTTTTTAGTTCTGAAATTATTTCAGGTTTTAATGGGGAAAAAACCTTAAAACAAGAAAAATGAAACTTCCTTAAAATGGAAGATTGACTTCTGGGTTTGCAGGAGGAAATAACAATTGTTTCTTCATCTGGGTGCTCTCTCTGGGGTGTTTAGGGCAGGTCAGCCTGGCTTCTGTCCTCTTTCAGTCTCCCAGATGTTAGGAGCTGGTGGAGCAGCCCACATTGCAGGCAGTTCAGCCTGGCAGCAGTCCTGCTAGCACTTGCTGTGCTAGGATTGCTCCCCAGTCCTGCTGCAAGGTTTCAAAGCATCAAATTTTAAATGACTTTAGCCAAAGAGTTTCAACACGCTGCAAATATAGGTAGTGCAGTTATTACTCTTTTTTTACTGTCTTTTTTTATTTTTTTTTTTTTAAACAATTTAAAACAAACCAAACCAAACTTTCATTGGTTTCCTGAAAATGTTTTGGGTGTTGTTTCTGGTTTGGGTTTTGTTTGGTTGGTTTTTAGTTGTTGTTTTGGGATTTTTTTGTTTGTTTGTTTTGTGTTTTGTTTGTTTGGTTTTCCTTTTTTTCATTTTTTTTTCTTTTTTTGTTGGCAATTGGGTGACCTATGAAATACCATAAGCAGCACAAAACGTTTATCCAGCGACAGCCTGAGGTAGCACAGGCAGCTCTTAGCAGGTTTATTTTCATTATTACAGCAATTTTAGGGCTGCATGCTGCAATTTTCACTTGCAGTGAGGTATTAAATTGAAATTACCCCAGATGTAATTGTCACACAAAATAATTCTGGACATGCTGGATTTAATGCTTTTCCAAGCTGTGGTTTTTATTACCCAAGTAAGTGCCAAAAAAACACTTGTAGTCAACAACTTAAACTGAAATCTGCCTTCTGGGGAGCCAGGATGTTTCGCTGCAGTTACACTGGGGAGGAAGGAAAAAAAAAGAGGGACCAACTGGAGTAAACTTTGGGAGGGCTCCTGAAAGAATAGTCCAGGGGTAAAATATTGGGCAAGGGCAGACTCAGGGCCGCATAGGAACCACGGAGGAGGGGCGCTGGCAGAGGCAGCAGCTCAGCCTAACACTTTTCGAGCTGGTTTTTGGAGAGGCAAGTCCCAGCTGTGGTGTCACAGAGACAAAGAGAGGCAGGGGGTGCTGCCAGGCCCCTGCCTGCTCCGCAGCAGCAGCACAGTCATTGGTCCCTTCTTTGGGATGCAATGAGTCTCGTTAAACAGAGGCCAGGGATGGATGGCAGCACCAGTGACCAGGCTCTGGAGGTGCTCATATGAGACACTTCAGCCTTTCCCAGATGCACATTGTCTAGTGAGGCCAATCTGGTGCACAGACATCTGGAGTTGTAAAAGCAAGTTGTTGTGCATGAGGAGCCTTTGTTGGGCTGCTGGAGGGCTCAGCCAGGGTGCAATATTCCCAGCACTCCCACTGGTGGGTGGTACAGCATGCACACGCTGCTGCTTTATTTATTAGCTCCTTAGCTGTTGGAATAACATAAGTAAAGTATTGATGACTTTATGTTTTCCACCCTCTTTCATTCTTTTCCAGAAATAGCTTCCCTTGTTTGCTCCACAGAACCGCGCTGAAAGTGGGTGGAAGGACATGCATCTGGGAACGATGTAAAAATAGCACAGGGAGAGGCAGTTGCCACAGTCTGTCCCTGGAGCTCCACAAAGCAAGCGAGAGCTGAGCCTGAGCATGGCAAATCAGGAGCTGAACAGCCACTTCTTTCTCATCATATCAGTTTGGGAAGGCTGAGCTGGAGTTGGTTACTGGATGGTGCATGGTGCTGCAGTGACCCAGAGGAGCAGCTCAGGGCATGACCCAGTACTGTTTCATAATTCAGAAACCCTCTGTTTTCAGCATCCCTGAGATGTAATTTTGATGAATGAGGGTGCTGTCGCACAGGGCAATGTTACTGAACTTTCTCCTGCATATGGAATAGCTGTGCAACTTTGGCATCCTTTGGGGATGTACCTAGAATTAGAATTGTCTTGATTGTGAATTTCTGGCTAAAAGAATGAGAAAACTGTTTTTGGTCAGGTTGAAGCAGGATTTGGAAAATGTTTTGAGTGAAACAATGAGAGAAAGCAACAAGTGATTTAGTGTGATCTTGGAAATATTTTGTCCCACTCAAGATATCATTTTTTTCTTATCTCTGGAATTGTTACACCTGTTGTGCACTCTTTTCTCCTTTAATTTAGTTCACTTTGTAAATAATCGGAAATGCAATTTCAAAATTAAAAGATGGAAAATCTCATCAAAAAATAATATCTCAAGCATTTTGGCACTTCACACGTGCAACATGCCATGTTCAATAGCATAAATCAGCAATATCTTGCTGGTTACTCTTACCTGCTTTCTCCTCTCCATCCCCAGCCTAATTTTTCCATCTGTTTTTACTTCATCTTGCAGACACTGTGTCCGAGAACTTGGTGGGAGCAAACTAATGGTGGTTGCTCAGTCCTTTTTTCTGCTTCATTTGACGATAGTAGTGGTAGCACCTGGGCAGTGACACAGCAGCAGGTGATTGGCATGTGGATGGGAAGGGACATAATGGCTGTGATGGGGAGCTCCTCAGGTTGGGTATGGGCTCCTGCTGCTGTTGTGTCATCACAGAGACTGATAGGGACCTGGAAAGAGCATCATAGATGTAAGAGATGTATCTGGATTTTCTGAGCAAGGAATATATTGGTGTCGGTCTATAAAAGCCACAAATGTAATCAGCTAAAGGTCAAAGTAATTACAGAGTCTGTGACATTTCCTTCTGGGAAGGAGGCAGCAGGGGCCATGGTCACAGTTGTGGGTTTGGAAAGTTTTAAATCCCAATCTTCCCTGTAGTTTGGTTATGCCATTAAGGCAGAATGAATAAGGAAACAATCAGTTTAGAAACAAGGACTTGGCTTACCTTGCAACCCGCTGGTGGAAATTGCTGCCTTGGGAGGTTGGGAGTGAGGTGGCTTGGTGCTGGAGCTGCAAGGATGCTCTTACCTCTGCTGGTGCCACCAGCTGGGTGGATGTGATAGTGCTAGCTGTGAAAGCATTGGTTAGAGGAATGGGCTGCCCACTGGGTACCTCTGATCTCATCCCTTCCTATTAATGACAGTTAAGTTCTTTGCTGCTTTAATCCTCAGTGACTTACTTTGCATTTTTTTGATTCAGACAGAAAAACATGTATTTATTTATTTATTTGTAATAGTGGCTGGAGGACCATTTACTGATGGCCTCTGCTGCCTGTGTAAATCAAGTGAGCTCCCACTTTGAATTCCAGTACTTGAATGGCCTTTTCTTCTTTCTCTTTCCCCAGGTGTACGACTTTGCACTATGGCCAGGACCTCCCACCAACAAGTGTCATCATCACTTTCCACAACGAGGCCAGGTCAACCCTGCTAAGGACAATTCGGAGGTAAGAGCTCTGGTGATCTCTTAAAAAATTGTGAGTGAGCTAGAGGTTTTCACTAATAAAGGCAGAATCTGTTTGCACTCATGGCAGCAGTGGGACTAGCTGCAGTCTCAGATGATGTCTGGGAGAAATTAGAGTGAAAGCTGGTCTTAGAGAAGTAGCTTTTACAGTGGGATATTCAGGAAAGTACGGAGCTGTGCTCCCTTTGCAGGGTCTAGCATGGGAAACTCTTGAGGGAGCATTAGCAGATTAGACAGAGTCTGGGATAAGAGCTTTTATATCCATCTGGGTATCAGAGATCAGCTGTGTTTTCTCCCGGTCCTCTAGGGACAGCTATCACTCTACAGATATTTGCTCTGGTAGTGCTGTTTGAGCTTCTCCAGTGACCCATCGAGTGCCAGAAAGGCTTGCTAATTGAGAAGCCCTGATGGCACACATGCAGACTAGATTTTCAAAGACGGTTTCTGTACTCCTGCGGGTCCATGGTGGAGCGCACTGGGCATGTGGCCATTCCTTCATTTGTCAGTTTGTTCTTGGCTGTGTTTTGCTGTAGTGAATAGACTAAAAGCTTCGTTTTCACAGCAGGTTTTTGAAATCAGTGTTTAATCCCAATATGCGCTTTGAATCTGCAAATTCTCTTGTGGGAAGAACTGGTGAGGTGTGCCCACCCCACCTTTGAGGGATCTGTCTCCACATCTAGGCTGGTGGGTTCCTCAGCAGCAAGCATGGGTGCACTCTGATCTGTGCCAATAGTAAGTGTGTTGCAGGTGCATCTCATGCCCACCTTGTAAGGGTTTGTGCCCTGCTGAAAGTCTTGTTTCTTAAGCCCTGGCATCCTCAGGGACCCCTTGCCATCATTGGTACTGGTCAAACTGGGGTTGCTGGTTACAGGGAGGCTTCAACCGTTCCCTGTTCACTGTCACATCCTTGCTGAGCTTTTCTCTGAAAACAGCATCCTTCCTCAGGTGAGCACACCCAGGGCCACAAGTGAGTTTGACAGTCCTGAAATTGAAATCCTTCTTTGCTTTATGGTTTCATGCCCAATCCCATCTCCTTCCTTCACACTTAATAATCTGTCACTGCCTTCTCTCTCTAGGATGTGTGGATTTTGGGTGATACTGATGCTTGGCACTCTATACCACCTCCTTGATCTTGAACCTTCTCTTTTGTCTTTACAGTGCCTTGCATAAATTTGCCATTCTCCAAACCCAATTGTAACAGAGATGGCAGGTGCAGTCCTCTGGCTCCCACTGAGATATAGGAAGCTTTAAGTGCAGGGATGGACTTTAATCTCATTTCTCCTCATAACTCAGCACTTGACTGTCCTGCCAGGTAAAATCATGAGTAATGTTGTCACATGAAAAATGTTAGATGCATGATACAGCTCTTATACCTGGATCCCCTATATCTGGCTTCACTGGAGAACTGTTCATTGCAGTAATGGCAAGGTTAGAAATACAGATAGATTGAATTTTTCCTTCTTCTGGGTTATTGTCTTCTGAAGTTTCTGATTTCCAGCTATGAAAAGACTTTCTTCCTTGTTCCTCTTATTTTCTTTGCTCAACTTGATTAGTTGGCTTTACTGCCTTCCTTACCTGGCTGCGTGTGATTTCCACCACAGTTTTGCCCATGTGCACTGCTCCTTCTTGCTTATGTGCCCTGGCAATTCCAGCACTCCTGTTTGTCTGGGAAGTTTTTCCTAAATTCTGGGGCTCCTTCTGAGCCCTCGTTCTCTTAGGTTGATCTCCAAACAATGCCAGAGCCCTGCGGAGCATTCGACTGAGCTGCACCACGGAGGCAAACCTGGGCAGTGAGGAACTGAGACGACAGCCTTGGGTCCCACGTCTTCTCTGCCTCCCCCTGGGCTGAGATCCTGAGCTGACCCTCCTTTTTCTGGTCCCCATGGTTTGGAGGTGGCCTCTTGGCATCAGGGTTTACTGTTTTCCTCCTGGATGCAGTGCACAGGGGCTTGCTTTGATACAACCAGTGTTAGGAACACCAGCCCTTGGTGGCAAGTTGTGCTGGTGACATGGCTCCTGTTCTGCTTCTCTCTAGTGGTGATTGTGCACGTATTGCCACCTCCCTGCCTCTTTTTGAATCCAGCTGAGAGCACATCTGCCTCTTTAGCCTCTGTAGGTTAATTTGCTGTGCCTTCTGACTGCTTGGTTTTTTTCCCTCTTGCTCAGCAAATACTTAGTTTAATTAGATCTTCCAGATAAGTCCATCCCACAGTGGCTGTAACAACATGGATCATTTTCCATGGCTGTTCAAAATAACCCCTCTCCTCCTGACAGTGCTTTGTGCCTTTTGGGGCAGTCTGTGGCCAAGTGCTTTGAGTGTAGTGGTGACTAAATTGGACACTTGTTCTACCCTATTCTCCCTAGTACATCTCCATGGTGCACTCTTGGGATAACCCAGGTGGATGGACTGAGAAACAGATCTGTCTGTGACTGGCAGAAGATTCTGAACTGCAAACCTGGTTTCCTGAGTTCCAGGCTGGATTTTCCAGCCTTGTCACAGGAACAATGTTTTCAGCTAATTGCCGTAGCAGGAGCAAGAAGCAGGGCAAAGGGACATTGCTTGGCTTGTCCAAAGCCGTGATGCCACAAGGCACCATCCCTGCAAAGGGGGCACTTCCTACAGGACTCCATGTAAACACAGAGGAGTGGCAGAGGGAAATGCTGGTAAAGGCACCATCTATCAGGGGAGGAAATGGCCTCTTGCAGAAGAGACTATGTATGTGATGAGCAGGAAGGATTTTGCTGTTCCTGTGATTTTCCTGGGTGCTTGAGAGCTTTAATGTTTCCTGAGTGCTGAGGCTGAGCTGTGTGGCAGGCTCAGTGTGTTTCATGTGGCCCTTGGTAGGGATGTGAGTGCACTGACCTGTGAAGCAGAGGCAGCAACACGTGGCCTCCACAGCCACCCCTTACGCAAGTCACGTTGTGTTTGGGACGGTTCGTTTATGAACATTTTGCGTTGTCAGAGCTATTGGGAAAAGCTAGTGGACTGTGTTGAATAATGAATTCATTTAAAAGTTTCATGATCTTTGACCATTTGCCAGCTGAAAGTAAAGCAGGGGGGAAAAAAAAAAAAGGCCACGTTAATCGAATGCCCAAATCTCTGCAAATGGTGTAGTCAGCACTTATAAATGCATGTGGCGCAACTATGCTTGCGAATACATACAGCTGCCCAGGTAGTAGGGGATGGCTGTCATGAGAAAGACAAATAAAAAGGGGAGAAGAGGCCAGAAAGGAGGAGATGGTGAATAGCAAAGCAGCTCTTGAGATTTTTTAGTATTTTTTTAAACTGTGCAGATGGGAGAAAGTACCATTGGGTTGTTTCAACCACTCACTTTTTGAATGACCTTGAACAAATTCCTTAATCCTCTCTGGTTTGGCTTCATGTATTTCAAGCTCCAAGTACCTTAAAGATGGTGAGAGTCTCCAACAGTACAGGGATGGGACCATGTAAGTAAACCCGACGTGGGAAGGCAGCAGCAAGGGAGAAAACAAGCAGTACAGAGGCATTTAAAATTAACACAAAACAAGCAATTTCTTCTTTCCTGTCTTTCCATCCTATGCTATCCCGCATTTAACAAGGGAATCTTAATCCTGTTGTGTGGGTGATCTGCCGGGCAGAGAGTGAGACAGTCCCGTTTACTCTGCTGAGTGGTTTTCATTTATTTATTCTTCAAACTTGCAGCTGGGGAGCTCAGAGGAGAAATAAGGAAACTTTAATTATTTACCTCTGGCTGACAAACCAAAACACATCCTTTGGCAAAAGTCCTGATGCGAGTGCTGTGAATACCGCATCAAATATTTAGGTCATTAATTAGCAGGGAGAATATCATGCCTTTCATTTTCCTGTGCTTATAAGTAAGAGAAGTGATGTCCTGGACAGCCAGCACCTCACACCTTCCTTTTATGCCACTAACTTGTCTGCATCCAGACACATCCAAGGCAGGGAGGTGACAAAGCCGCACACCTCCTTGCTTCGGCAGCGTTGGCACCATATAGAGTCTGTGCCATAACTGAAATGAGCCTGATTAGAGAAGCAAAAACAAGCCAGGTGTTGCACAGACACTGTATAATTAGCACTTTGTGCTGACTATTTTTTCATTTCTTTTTTTTTTTTTTTCCCCTGCTTTTTGCTTAAACCCTGGGCTTTTTTTTTTTCTTAATTTGCTAATCATCTCTCGTGGTGACTGAGTACACAGCCCTCCATTCGCTTTTACCTTTTGATGTTAACATAAGAGAACCCTTGAATTTCAAAGAGCTTGGTGGGTATTTGAAAGAATAAAATGCGAAAGCCGCAGTGTAATCAAAGCTCATTATGGTTATTCTTGGTGTGATGTCTCTCTTCCTACGTAATTAGCCATTTGGGGTTGTTGAAGCAGCTCATTTTGGCGGGCATTTTCTCTCTGCACTCATGGTCTGATTTCGATAATTGTGACCCTTAGCCCTTTGCACACTTTATTATACTCCCAAAGGTGGGTTTTTTTCCCCCCCACCAAGTCCAAATATGTTACCATGGAGAGAATTAATGGGTTCATGAGTTCCAAAGAATAAATGTCCACAGTCATCTCTCCAAAGCAAGTGGTATTCTGGGTGGTGACTGAAAATATACTGACTTTTGGTCAGAAGGTCTGAACTCCTCCAGGCAAACATTTTCCATATCTTATATGTCAGGGTGACTTTTGCACTGGTGTTTATTTGGAGTTGAAATTGCTGGATCCAGTACTTATCTCCAGGTAGGTGGAAAGGGATCCCAACAAATTGTTGAGGAGGATGGAAGAAGGACCTTAACAATGAAAATTTAAGGTGAAATTCTCCATGGCTAAATCTGCATAAGGTCTGCTAAATCCATTGAAACAAAGAAAATTTCAGCATTGACTTTTCAAGATAATTCAGCAGCAAATGTGGTCTTAATGGATTGAGTAAATGTAAGCACTTTCTGGACTAAAAGCATGAGTTTTCATTTCGATGGCAACAACAGGACTTGTGGCAATTTAAGGGAGAAAATGTGATCTCTGTCGCAACAGAATATAAAAGCTGTTTCATTTGTTAAAATGTGCCCATCAATGCAGTATATACCTACCTATGATTTCAGGGAAAGAAATCTATAAATAACAGAGGGACTTCAAAGCACTACAATATTGTCTTCTGATTTTACCCATATAAAAGAGGAAAAAAAGCCATGCACAGACATAAAGAAAAGAAAGTATTAAAAAAAAAAATCAAAGCCAAGCAGAGGCAAAAGTAATAGAAAAGCCGGCTTTGAATTTTTAGAAGTGCTTTTATAGTCTGTCTGAAAATAAAATTCCCGTAACGTCGAAAATGTGCAGGATTTGGTGTCTCTGTTTCCCATCCTCCCCAAGGAGTGCCGCAGGAGGGGTGTTTATAGTCTTCTGTGTTTCCAACATCATGTGCATTATCGTGTGATTAATAGAGCGCAGGAAGAAAATGTGTTGGAGTTGTGGATGTGGCTCTGCTGGAAAGCCAGTGTGCTTGCTCTTGGCTGAGTTGGGAAGTGGGCTGTGGTTGTGGTCTTGCAGCCTTTGGATCTCTTTGTGCCTGCATCAAGGGGCCTTTAGCTTATCAGCAGTTTTTGGGTTTGCTGGGGTCTGTGCACAGACTTGTGAGGGCAATAATGAGCTCAAAGCGTGCTGAAATCAGTGGACATCAGGGCTCTTAGAGCCAGCCTTTGGACCACCCTCACCAGGGTGAGTTGTTTAATGGTGTTTTGGAAAAGTGTCACGTGGTAAGGGAGTCCCACAAGAGATTTGATGGGATAGGGCTGTGATGATACAGGGTGAGGGGATGCTGTGTCACTCACACTGGTGTCTGTCATTAACCCCATGGAAGGATGAAGGTTTATGGAGCCAGACCAGCTCTTGGAGATGTCCTTTCCTTATAGGTCAGCGTGCTGGCTAAATTTTCCCTCTCCCTCTGGTCAATGCTCTGCATCCCAGAAATGGCCATTGCTGGCATTCAGGGGACATGTTCCATGACCTATGGTGTGGCACATCCAGGCACAGAGTTGGCAGCCAGTTCCTTAACCTGGGAACAGAAGGAGCAGCAGAGTAGGTGTGGGGCTACACACCTTCCCAAACCCAGCACCATGGGAATTCTCATGCTGAATTTTCTTCCATAAGAGCTGCCTTTGGGGAAATTCCTCCAAAGGCATGGAGTACCACTTAGAGCCCGGGTCTGAGTATACACAGCCTAGTGCCACAGTTTTATTCTGGCTGGTACCAGCAAAAGCAAGATTCGGCCCCTTTGTGTCTGTCTTCCTGTGGAGTTAAGCCCTGCATTGCACTTCTGGCAGCCGAATCCGTAGGGGAGACTAGGCAGAGGCAGGATTTGAATGTTCAAGTTGCCCGCTGCCTCCTCCCCTCCCGCTCTCCATGGGTTATTTATTTATTTTGCTGGCTTTTTTACAAGCCTGCTTCTTTCCTGCAGGTTTCACTGAGTTAGGTTTCCAGGCAATCAGCGCTTGTTAAATATTCCACTGAGCGTGATATTGCTCTCCTGTCTCTCTCTGCTGACGCTCGGCTGTGGTAATTTGCTGAACTCAGCTCTCGCGTGTGGGGATTTTTAAAAAATAACAAACCTATTAATAATAATAATTAAAAAACACTTGACAGGTGGAAACAGCACAACTAAATTGTTCTGTGTGCCCCAGCGGGAGGAGGGGCGCTCAGCCACTTTTTCCTAGTACTCCATGCAGGCTCTGGGTGTTGGTGAGGCGGTGTTGTCTAACTCTGCTTGGTACAAGCCGTAGTGATGTCAGGGGGGCCACAGCTGCTGTTGCACAGGGGACAGCATCTTCCTTTGCCTCCTTGCTCCAACATTAACATGCAAGGCATCTGAAGTGGGGTAAAATAATGTTTTTTGCTAAGATCCTGAAACTGGAAGAGTTTGTGTTTCCAGGGAAAGTCATACTTGGAAGTGATTTTTGAGGACATCCAGAAGGGTGGTGCCAGGCTTACCCACTCCATCTGATATGAAACCCCTTTCTTTCAGGATTTCTGCTGGGGGAAAAAAAAAACCAAAACCAACATACAGGGAGCATCCATTATATATGGAAGAAATTCTTTGCTGTGAGGGTGGTGAGGCACTGGCACAGAGAATTTGTAGATGTCCGTTTACTGGAGGTGTTCAAGACCAGATTAGCTGGGGCATCGAGTACTCTGGTCTAGTGGAAGGCATGCCTTCCCATGACAGTGGGGGCGGAACTACATGATCTTTAAGGTCCCTTCCAAACCAAATCATTCTGTTATTCTGTGATTCTGTTTCAAGCATCTGCCTTGTGATGTCCTGTACACCTTCCAAAAAATTCCGGCTCAGTTCTCTGGAGAGTTGTAATTCCAGTACCTGAAGTGTGTGTGTGGGGTGTACACCAGTACAGGCAGCCTGGCAAGTACAGGTGTCAACCTGGCAAGGGCCACCCTCTGGAGGGAGTGCTCTTGTAGGTTCTCATCAAGAAGGTTTCATCAGAGAAATGCAGCCCTTTGGTGAATGTCCTCAGATATCCAGGGGTGAGGCTGTAAGACCCTTCTGCATTTCTGCCAGTGTGGCTCCCAAGCACTCATGTGCCCTGGGGATCCTGCCCTTTGTAGCTCTCTTGACTAGGGTCTGGGCCAGGGATGTGGTTTTTCCAGATTTTCAGGTGGTTGTTTTTTTTTTTTTTTTTCTGTGTGTGTGTGAGGGGTTTTTTTGTTTTGTTTTGGGTTTTTTGTGAGGTTTTTTTTTTTTTGCGGGAGTTTTGGGAGCCTGAGAGACTGGGAAAACCTGTTGATGAGAATCTGCAGGGATTAGGGGCTTTAAGGCTGTTAGCTAGTCAGGTGACTGCCCTCTTATGCCAGTGGGAATTTTGAAGGTCTGAAGTTTGGGGGGATTTTAAATCCTGTGTGAAAAACGAACCATGCTTAGGATGAAGACAAAGAAGTATAAATGATGGAAAAGCCTGAACAACCCAACTGGCATTATCGAAGCCCAAGCCGAGCACTTAGGAGACTTTTGGGATGTCCTGGGGTTTCTGTTTCAAGAAGTCAGCCTTGACCCTTTGCTGGGGCAGGATTTTAAGCTTGTGTAATTCTGCAAACCTCTGCGCTGTGAGAGAAAGAGAAAGAACAGGTCTAGGCTTTTTAATAATAATCATAATACTAAAAAAAACCTTTGGTGGCATAATTAAGGGAAGACTGTAGCTTTCAACCATGTTTCGCAGGAATGGAGCTGTGAACCACGTCCTCCAGCCTCTCTCTTTCATTAACTAGGTGCGCTCCAACCCTGCTCTTATCCTCTCGGCAGCCTCTCAAACACAATCAGCTCATGGATAAAAACAGGAGTTGTCCTGCCGCAGCTGTGAGCTGTGTAAGGATGGGTTTGAGCTGGGTAATTTTCTCTGTGTTGGCCCTGCTGTTGCTGGACACCGTATCATTAGCCCCAGAGGAGGTGTTGGGGTGACAGCAGCTTTGCTGTAAGCCCAGCTAGGAATCTCGGTGAAATGTGCGTGTTGCTGAAAAGCCCGTTTTTCGTGGCTTTACGTGGTGCTCTGCTTTTGCTCACAAGGGTGATAAAGGTGAATCTCAGGCATTTCCCAGGAATGCTGAGTGCTTGGCTCTTAGATCAGGCTACAGGGAATTGATAGCCAGGCACTGTAGATTACTGGGGGGTGGTGGGGAGTGGTTTCTGGGCCTTATCTGGTATACCCTTTCTGGAAATCGAAGCCTGGTTTTCTGTGCTTTGGCAGAGACCAGTTCCTAGGCTTTTCCACTCCGTTTGCTGGGTTGTTAATTTGGTCAAGCACTGTCATGGATTTTCTCTCTTCATCCTTTAGCGTGCTGAACCGCACCCCAGTGCACCTCATCCAGGAAATCATACTAGTGGATGACTACAGTGATGATCGTAAGTGACCCTTTCTGTGTTAAAAGCAGGAGGCCAAACTGAAAGAGCCTGTGAGAGACTGGGATGCATGCAGAGATGGGAGAGAGTTTGCTGAAGTGGAAGGAAATTCAAAGCTGTGTAGCTGTGGAGAGCAAACCCTGCTGTGCCGGGTTTGCATCGCCACGTGGAGAATTCAAATTCCAAATGATCAAATCTCTTTTCATGAAAACCATACAAGAAAAGCGCACGGCAAATCCTTTTTATGCTTAGTAGACGTGAATCCAGTCCTTACATGGTTGTATCCTACCACCAGCCATGGTGTGTCTGATCTGACTCTCAGCTGCAGCCAGGAGCAATTCTGCATTGATACCACTGGAAATACAGGGGATAATGACAGTCTGACCCTTTGGACCTATGTATATGTGCTGCATACATTTATGGAGGTGGTCAGCAACTCTTGATTTTTTTATTTTCTTTTTTTCACCTGAGGATTCCCTGTGTGGGTTTCCCATTTCTGAGATGCACCATAAATAGCATTGTGCACCACATATCCTGCCCACATCCTCCTGCTGTTCTTTCAGTTAATAGCATGACTCAAGTTAAATCGATAGGTCTGATCTCCAGTAGAAGGTAGCTGAAGCCCCAGGGACTCCCAGGGAACCACCCCAGGTAAAGACCTTGCCCAGTGCAAAGTGCAAGTTGAAGATCCAGGGGCTGAGAGTAAGTGCTCAAAAATCCTGTCTCAGGCATAAAAAGGATGATAAACTGTCTGAGTGGTCTGTGACACTTACATTTGAAGGAGCTGCAAAATGTAGTGGTTTACTAGGAAACCTGAAAACAAAGCCAGACAGGCTTTTGAAAACATGAATCTAGGCTTTGGTCTTGGATGTTATAAATAGGCTCTGCCTCAGTGAGCATTAGGGACAGATTTCACACGAGACCTGTTTCTTGGAATTGACACCTCCCTGGGAAGTTGCTGAAGCTAGGGGATGGAGTTGCCGTGATTACGGTGAGCTTTGGAGTAGCTCTAGCACACGGGATGGGCAGACTAGACAAGCCTGTGATGGGGAAAAGGAGCAGGTGCAAGGACTTGAGCTACGCTGGAGTACAGCAGAGCAGGATTTTTGAAGGGTGGAGGAAATAATTGCCAGGTATTTGGCTAAAGAAACAAAGCACTTGCCTTCCTACAAGCATGCCAAATGCCATGAGCCACGGAGAACGAGCAGGGCTGGGTTTAAGCTCATCCCGGGCCACCAAAGGGGAGCATGTTTCCTGCGCAACTTAGAGCAGCCCCTCAGCTACTCAGCACTTCTCAGCTCTCTGACATCTTCTTTCCTGTGATAGTCTGAGCCTGCTGGCATCTGCTCTGCATGCATTTACATAAAATGCATGTATTTGCATAATACACTATACACACATGGTCAGTTTTTTCCCTGCAACCCACCCCAAACAATTAGTGCTTTTATCTCATGCCCAGTTGTGTCTCATTTCTCACCTCTCTCTGCCTGCTGGCCTTGTTATTCACTGGGATGCAGTTTTTCTGCATGTGAATTCCCACTATTCTCAGCAGAAATCCATTGTAGGTCCATAGCCAAGCCCTGCCACTTCTGCTTCCCTGTCCCAGCTCGTCCCCAAATTGCTCAGGGTATGGGTACAGCGATGTTTCTTTACCAGCAAAGATTGCTGGAGGAGATGAAAGTGCTCGGAGGTGTGTGCAGGTGCAGGGGCTGGGCAGAGGGGATGGGGCATGTGTGTGTGTGTTTATAGCAGCAAGGAAAAGGAGGCAGAGCCGTGAGAGGCATGAAGGGGTTGTGGAGGTCACAACATGAGGGTGCAGAGGTAGAGGGGACTGTGATGGGTGCATCTACCTGCAGACCCAGCTCTGGCCCTGCTCTGACATCCTCCACTTTGCTGGGAGAAATCCAGGTGAAGATGGATGCTGATGCTGCAGGCAGCACCAGGGCAAGAGCAGTGGCAGTGACTGTGTGGGATTGCAGGACCTCCCTAGCTCAGGTGTAGGTGGCTGTCAGGCCATAAAGCTGCCACCCAGAGCATAAGGAGCCCCCAGCTTGCTCCCCTTTGACTCTATTTGACCATCCCTTTCTCCTCACTGAAGCCTCCAGGCCACCACAGGAAGCTCCTACCCTGCCAACCAGACACACGTCAAACAGCTTGTGCGTTGCTTTGCAGCTACCAAAAATAGTAATTTGCATTACTGTGCAAAAAGTCAGATTCTGACCCCAACCACAGCTCTTCTGTGCTGATTTTAGAGCATAACTCAGCTGCTCTCAGTGTCAATCTGCTGAATTTACACTAGTTTCATGAAAACTGCTGCTCTGCCAGTCAGAATTTATGCTGCATGAGCTGAGGGGTAAGAGTGTTGTGACCCAGCAGTGCTATCACCGTAACAAGCCATCAACCAGTCCAGGACAGGGTCCTCTCCCTGCTCCCAGTCTCCCCTAGGACTCCCCATTTCTGCTACCAGAGCCACCCTGAGGGCTGAGGGTGACATGTCCTCCCTTTTGTGTTTCCCAAGCTGATGACTGCCGCTTGCTGGGCCAGCTCCCCAAGGTGAAGTGCTTGCGGAATGGACGGCGAGAAGGTAAGAGCTCCCTGCCACAACCCAGGTGGGATACCCAGATTTTGGGAAGTGTGAGAGCGATGGAGTCAAGGGACACCTCCATGGAGTGGCCAGCAACGAGGTCAGTGGCTCCTGGGGACAAGGGGGCCATGATAAAAGGGAATGTGATAAAGGGCTGGGATTTGAAATGGATCTCCCCTTTCTTGCTGAAAAAGAGGGGACTATTAAGATATCCAGTGAGGCTCAGCTGTAGCTTATTAGCCAGAAAATTAGAACAGGCAAAACAAAGCCCCGGGTCTTATTTGTAAAAATGTTTGCTCTAATGAAAGAGAGGAGATCTGCTCCTGCTGCTTCTGTGGGATTCTTTTTTTTTTAATAATTAATTATATTTGAAAGATTAAGAAGGGCTATATGGAGGATGAATGTATGTCCTACTGGGCTGCTGCTGGCAACCTTTTGAGACGTTTTCCAGCTCCCCATAGCCTGCATGTGTGCTTCCAAATTCTGCTTTGCAGTATTAGGAGAACAAAACCCTAAGTCTTTTCATGCTGCAAATCAAAGGTGTGAGTCCAGGCAGGCGTTGGGTTGAGGAGACTGAGGAGTGGAGATTCATTGTGATTTCTTTCTGCAGATGATTTCAGCTCTGCAGATATGGTGACAGGGTGGCATCAAATCTCATGGGTGTAAGAGACATACCTGCTTTGGCAGGAGAGTAAGGGAGGTCTCCCCAGACCCTCACCTCCTTCTCATCTTTCTGTCCTGTGTGATAGAGGTGCACATGTGCTTATCTCCAACACGTAGACCCACAGGTATTAGTGCTCTGTAAATCAGTCAGAATGTGGGAAGCCAGCCTTACCTTGCTTAATACGTTGCTAACCCAGGGTCTACATTGCTTAATACATCGCTTAAGTTGTATCCCTCAGGGCCTGCTGGGATTTGGGGAGATTTAGGGTTGGTGCAGAACACACACCTGCCCAAGAGATCTTAGGAGTTGTAGAGAGAGATACAGTGACAACCTGTATTGTAGGAGGTGACTTTGGCAAATGCTGGATCATTTCAGACTTTGTTCTCCTGTCCCTCTCCCTCCTGCTCAGAGGCTGTTCCTTGACCCTATTCCTCTAGGGAATTTTAATATGAAAGTTGGTGACCTTCTGCATGGACCTGATGTGCAACTGCTACCTGAAACCCTTGTATCTCTCTTTATCTGTCTCTATGTCCCCTCATATTGCCACTGTTACCCTTTCATACAGAAGCTCTGCTTTCCTTGAGTCACCTGCATCCCCTCTTGTTTGCCAACAGACCATCTCCTTTCTTGTGCTGCAGTTCACTTGAGCATCAACTGCATGCAGGAGGAATGCTGAAAAGCTTTTTAACTCCTGCATAAATAGGAACAGAGCATCTTTAAGAGCAACGATTTTGCTGAAGAGTCTAGTGTGAAATCCATGTGTGCAGCTGCCTTTCATGACCTCCCTCTTTTTTCATTTTTCTCTCTCACAAACGTGTACAGCAATCCACTCCCATCTCCAAAGGATTCTAAATTCACCATCAGGGCCCTGATGAGCCCAGTGGGCTTCTTAGCACCTTGAAAACCAACTCTGTTTCCTTGGTAGAAAATGTGTTCCCACTGAGCTGCAGATCTGCAAGTGCCTCCAGGGCAGGAGAGAGATCTTGGGGTCACTGGGACACAGAAAGGGGCACAGCAGGGGAAAGTTCACAGTCTAAGAAAAGCTTAGTTCTGGCATGAAGTGATCCCACCCTCATCTCCCCTGGTGCATTCCCCGCTGCCTTACCTCTGTATTAGATTTATTACCTGAAGGGGGTCATGAAAGCATTTGAGTCATGTTTTGCCCCGGAATGTGACAGCAGAATTAATTGTGCAAATTAAGGATTGGCATAAATGGCATAAATCATATATCTTGGTGGAGCCATTTATTTGCTTTGGGGACCTTAGGAAGTGGTTAGCATACCTTGCAGCATCAGGAAGGAGGCAATGAACCTGGGCTGTGTTTTATCTGAATGAGGTTCAGGCAGATCAAAACCCAGGGAATGCATGAGTGCAGGAGACCATGCTGGAGGAGCCTGGGGGTGCTACCCAGCCATCTGGACAGCAGCTGACGTGGTGTGTCCCTGAATAGGTCTGATCCGGTCCCGAATCCGAGGGGCAGATGTGGCAAAAGCAGGTGTCCTGACCTTTCTGGACAGTCACTGTGAGGTGAATAAGGACTGGCTGCTCCCTCTGCTGCAGAGGATCAAAGAGGTGAGTGTTCCTGAGAGACCAGGATCACCCTCAGGGGGTGTATCAGTGATGTCCACCTCCTCTTCCCTCTCGATGGGCGTGACCGTCCACCCATAACCAACTGCATCTGAGTAAGGAAGCGATGAACTTTTGGGGTACAAAGTGGCCTTTTCTGGTCTTCCTCCACCCAACAACCAGATGAGGTGTCTCTGTGACTGGGAGAGCATGTGGGTGGGTGGGAGAAGGTGTCTCCTAGGGCAGTGGGACTCTTAACTAGCAAGCGCAGGTTGAGTGGTGAAAGGGGAATACGTGGGCAGTGCTCCAGCAGAGTTTTTAATTAGGCTCATGTAAAATGCTCAGTGATGATGATTTAAGGGAGTGACGGCTCCTTGAATAGGGGCCGAATTTAATTTCATGCAAATTAAACTCTAATAAATTGATTTAATAGGATTTAAATTCTGCTGATTTCGGAGCAGACAATGACATTCTCCTTTAGCCGCCGGCGACTCTCTCACCAGACGTGCACACAGAGGTTTCCCGGTGCCTTGGCACTCCAGTCAGGGGAAGCTCTGTGCTGGTGACCTGCTGACACCAGGGTGCAGGGGATGAAGCCTTCAGCTTCAGTACGGATGCATGATCCTTTGCCTTCTCCGTGCCTTGTTCCTTCACCCTTGTTACACCTCTGGCTCCTCATTGCTAGTGTTTATTACTCAGTGGTTTTAAAATTACTGAACTATATTGACATAAGGGCATCTGAAGGGCAAGGGAAAGCTGAGGTGGTGGGTCATGGAGAAACCTGCCTGGCTGGTGTTCACGGTGCCCCTCATCCAAGGCATCCTGCTTTTCACACCTCTATATGTGATAGCTGTTCTGGGCTGTCCGTCCCTCTGCAGCAGGAGAGGGCTGTCGGTGCTGCCAGTGCTGGAGAGGTCCCAACCTTGGTTTGCAGGCTGGGCCACAGTGCTGCTGATAAATGGAATTAAAATGGTCTTTTCATATTATCAATTGCAGCTCTGGTGCCATGTGCAGCATCACCATAGGAGTTCCGCTGCCTCCTGGTTTGAATACAGCATTAAATGCACATGTCACCTCTGTGGACTCTTTTTATTTACTCTTCTGAACTGAATCTTTCTCCAGTTGGAAGCCGGGTGGTGTATAAGCTTGCAGTGCTGCTCATGCTGCCCTCACCTTGCCCACTATCTTGCAGTCCCAGGCAGCAAGTGAGACACAGTACAAAGAGTGCCGAGGGACTTGCAAAGCAAGGGGAGTCCCACTTGCTTGCTTTTTAACTGCTCGCAGGAGCTGCAGGATAAGGGCAGAATCCTTGATTTCCTTCTTCCCAGGCCCACTGTACCCATCCTTTCCATCAGGGTTAAAATATTGATCAGTGAAGTGTATGAAATGTTACTGCTGCCACCTTCAGGCTGTGCGCAAGAGATGGGTTCCCTGTCCAACCGCTCCGTGAGGATCAGCCACCTAGGAAGAGCACTTTCTCCTTCTGCTTCTCCTAGGAACAATCTGTTTTGAGCTAATGTGATTTAAGTTCCAAGCAAATGGGTGCTGAGTGCCTCAAAGCACCGCTGGGCACTTTTGCCACCGCCAGCCACCCACCCCTGCACATCACTTCCCTTGTTTTCTCAGCCAGAGCAGCTATTCCTGCAGTTTCCATGGCAGAAACACCAGAGCCCACGTGTGCCACCGTGCATCCATGTGAAAGTGCCCCTCAAGCTTTACATCACGCTTTCCCAGCAGCCGATGGTATCCCCCGAGTCTGACATTCACTTGTGGGTGTGGGCAGCACATACCCAGCGCAGGGATTTGGAAACAAGCAGCAAAAGCAAGTGATGGAGTGTGGGGGAATGAGGGGGAGTCTGGGGGGTCTCAGACCTGTGTCTGGGAGGGTGTGCATGCCAGGGAGTGACAACGATGGTCGATGTCTTGCACCAGCATGTTTGCAAATGCATGACTGAGAGTGCGTGGGCTCTTGTTTTTACTTATGGAACAAACATCTCTGAAGCCATTAATGGTGCATTTCAAGTGAATAACTTTTCTAAAAATGTAATTATGCAGCCTGAGGTATTTTTACAGTATGACTCAACTGGATTTGCAAATGGCACTGGGATGAACCAGTGAATGGTGACCCCCCCCTACTTCCAGCTCAAATACCTCTCCAGTCGGGTGATCTCTTGGGAAGGGGAATGCACATGAGGGACAGCTTGGCCCTCTTACCTTGCTTGATCCTGCTGTGAGGCCAGAGGAGCAAATGTGGCCCTTTTTTGTTGACCATTACAAGGTCATGATGTAGAGACTGGGAGACAAGCTGCAGCCAAAGTCCTTCTCCAAGGCTGAAATGTACCTGTTACCTTCAGGACCATTTTCAGAGTTTTTTGCTGTTCATTTCGATCCATACATTCGTATGTTTGAGAAGTGAATAGGAGAAATGAATTCTCGGGTTTATGAAAAAGATTGAAGGTTTGAGTGTTGTTAACATTAACATGTCCTGCCATGGGTGGGTATCAAAAAAACAGAGAGATGAAGCTGCCTATAATAAGATTGGTGCTCAGCCCAAAATAAATCATAGCAACAACGCTGTGCTCTTGAGCATGCCATGCTTTTCTTTTGAGGGTCAGACAGACCTTGACGAAAGCTGAGTAAATATAAATGTTCTGAGGACGTGGCAGGGAAAGTGAGGCAGGGAGAAGACAGCACTGCTCAAGGGTAGCGTTTTGCAGTAATGCACTCAGCCCAGATGTGAAGGGGATTTTCTTACAAGAAGTTGTACTGTGCAATGAGTAGCAGTGGAACTGAAATTGGGGATGAGTGTCAGCTAACCAGAAGTGCTCACCATTAAGATGCTTGAGGGGCAAGTTTTAAATGAGTGTATATAATCTTTTCCCTGTAATGTTCAGCACACAAAGCAGATGCTTTGCTTAAAACCTTTCCCCTACCCTGAGGCAACCGAAGGATGCTTTGCTGTACTGGGCTGTGGCAGCTTGGGGGGCACTGTGCAGCAGCCACCATGGGTTTGATGGGTTTGAAAGGCTCATTGTGCTTGGATGTATCTTGAGTTTCTCCATGCAATACATAGACACAGCAGACCTTGCCTTTTCAGTGAGATGTTTGACTCACAGAAAATGATGGTAAGACCCCTGACTTGACCTTGTTATGGAAATACCAAGTATTTGTCATGCTCAATTGGAAAATCGACTCTAGTCCAGCTGCCAGCTCATGGCCTTTGGTTACTTCTTCCTACAGCTGCATTTGAATACTCCTTTGTCAGGACTAATTTCTAAAACAAAGTCTTTTCCCAATGAGAGAGCAAGCCCGTGTGTGCTCAGATGCTTTCCTTTGTATGGCTGTGAAAAACAATTTGATCTAGTGAGGGTAAAACCTTGAAGTTTGAGCTATAATTGGAGTTTGGGATTTTTGAAAAGAAAAAGGGAGATAAGAGACCAGTCAAAGCTGTCAGAGTCTCTTCCTCCTGTAGATATTTTTGTTCATAACTGTTTGTATAATCTCTTTGCCCATAACAAGATGTTAATGAAATCACCACCAACTATTTTAAATAAATCAGGTCTTCTTTTTTTAACCCTTTCACACCTTTGGCAAAACTCTTAACTGTATTGCCATAGTTTGTGCATTTTAAAAAATACCTGTATTTGAGCTGTGTTTTTCCTCTGTCATTTCAATTGCCTGTTTGTCACTTGATTTCTGAAATCTGGCTAAAAGGGAGGTGAAAGGGGAATACATTGGTGAATTTGCAAAAGGCAGAAGGAACTTTGCATCCAGCCCTCCAGCTTGCGGAGGGTGAGACTGCAGGTGAAGCCCAAACTGGTGGGAGATGCCAGCTCAGCAGCCCAGAAGCACACAGCCCTCTTTCCCAGGACAGACAGTGCCTGCCTTTCCAGCCTCTCTTGCTGACATGCACCTGGCTCCCAGCAGTACCTCTGCCACTTGGTGCTGCAGCCATTAATTCCTTGGCTGAATTGATGTGATGGCTGAGGAGGAGAAGGAGAAGGCAGTGATGGGCACTGATCCCTGACAAACCTGAGTGACACCAACATTTCCAGCCACCTGATGTCTGCAGCAGTTTGGAGAATCCCTCGACCAGTTTGAGTGGTGTCATCTGAAGTCATATGTCTTCTCGGTCCTGCTTTCCAGGATCCCACCCGAGTGGTCAGCCCCGTGATTGACATCATCAACTTGGACACTTTTGCTTATGTGGCGGCATCCTCAGACCTGAGAGGAGGTAAGTCCCAGAGTTGTGCATGGCCTGTTGGTGTCCATCCATGGTGTGAGCATGCACTGGCCTGAGGAGATGGTGACTTTGCACCACACCTCTGGTTTCTGCTGCCTCACAAAAAAAGCACGTTAGCGCTGTTCAGTGCTCCCCGCTGGCTGTTTCCCGGCTATTCTAGAGACAGGTGGGCATGGCGTGAGGAATGGTGTTTGCTACAGTGGATAAGGCAGTCGAGTGGGAAAGAAGGGTCATGTCAAAGCCACCCTGGGCAGCACTGAAAGTGACAGGAGGAGATGGGGAATGTCTAGGCAATAAATGAAGGGTGCAACTGTAGCACTTATTGGTATGCCTGTGCTATTTGTAGCATGCAGTAGCCATCAGAGCGTGTGTCTGTGTGCACAAGGGGACTAAGTAAGGTTTCAACAGCAGCTTTAATTCTGATTTTTCCTGCCTTTGGAGTGCTTGACTTTGCAATTGTAATGCAATGTGTTGTTTCTTGTTCATATGTAGTAGTAAAATATGTTAGTGATTGGACTCTTCTCCCAAAAGCTGCATCTCTGTGGCTTAAGTCATTTGAAAGTGGAAAAAATGCTTCACCAAACACAACTTCTGCATCCTGCATTGCCTCCCAATTCATACCAATTTCTAATGTCCCCATGGCACTTCTCTACTTTGGTTTAGGTTTTGACTGGAGTTTGCATTTCAAATGGGAACAGCTTTCCCCGGAGCAGAAAGCCAAAAGACTTGATCCCACCGAACCCATTAAGTAAGTCAAGAAGGGGTAGGAGGCACCTGTGGGGCAGGACAGGCTTCTCCTCTGACCTCATGTGTGTCCCCATGCACCATAGCAGTGTGTTGCTTCTTCCAGGACAGCTCTGAACTTCTAATACCTATAGCGAGCTTCTGACTAGCCTGGGTTTTGCAGTACAGCTTCACCCTCAGCACTGAAGCCTGAGAGTGCCACAAAGGTAGAAGGGATATATTTATTGTTATTGATTTTTGGTAATGCTAAGGATTGTGGTTAGGGAAAAGCCCAGTGCTGTAGACTACTGCTTCTCTCAGCTCAGCTGTCACTTAAAAATAAGGCGGTGTCCTTGGCCCACGTGATAAAAACACGGTGTCTAGGCCAGTCTTTCCAGATCAGTGCTGCTTGTCTGGACCTCACTGAAGACTCCTCAGAAATGGGGGTGCAGGAGAGAGAGCAAAACCGAAGAGGAGAGATGCCATCTGTCCTCATGCCGTGGGATGGAGGGAGTTCTTCGCTCTGCTGAAAATCTCTCCTGGCAGCAAGCCTGGTGCTGGTGTCTGCAGCCCCATCCATGAAACGCTGGGGTGTGAGGCATGGAGGAGACTTGTGCCAGGGAACAGCGATTCTCCTCAAGCTGTCTTCTGGGTCTACCCTCCCCTCCTCCATGGACCTTCTCTGTGCAGTTTTCTTAGCTAATCCAAAGTCTGAAAAATAATCCTGTTTTGAAATAAAGATCACACAGCTAGTGACGGCTTTTAAAAAGCCATTCTGAATTGGCTCTGCCTTCCTCTCCCCAGTGGAATGGTGCTCTTAATAGGCTGGCTCCAGGCAAAAAGCCGGTCTGAGTGAATAACCCCCCAAGTGCTAAGTGCATTTTGGATGCTGAAGCCTACAATCAGGGCTGTGAACTTTGGGCTTGTAGGAGTTGTACTAACGGGTGCATTAGCCAGTCATTAAGTGCCAGGCAATTTATGATTGACAGCAAAATACCAAGGTAGCAGAAAGAAAGGCTCAGATGCATTTTGAAGTATATTGTCCATTTTTTTTGGTGAGAAGAAAGTACATAGGTATGTCCCAGTGGTGGAAAAGGAGGCAAAGGGAAGGGCAGGTTCTGTGAAACCAGGTGCTGAGGCAGTGTTTGAAAGTGTGTCCTCTCTTTCTTACCCATTCTGCAGGACACCCATCATTGCTGGAGGGCTGTTTGTGATCGACAAAGCCTGGTTCAACCACCTGGGGAAATATGACAGTGCCATGGACATCTGGGGTGGGGAGAACTTTGGTGAGTCGTTCTTGTTCCTTCTGTGCCTTGCTGTGTTGGTTTCTCTTTCTGAGCCATGCCAGGTGGACACAAGGTCATTTTGGACTTTGCTTTGAATGCTCTGGATGGTTTCCCTCACTTACATTCATAGGTTATGTTCTCAGCAGTGCAAGGGATCCAGCAACCATATTGTTGATGGGAATGATGGGAGGTGAGCAATTGCTGGGACTCAGGACTGCCTGTCTTCCATGCTGCTTTGATGTTTTGTAGGTAAATACCCTAAACCGCAGAGTTTTCAGCTTTGATGTTACCCTTATATTCTTTCCTGATCTTATTTTCCCCTTAATAAAGCAAAGATGTGTCTTATTCCATTACCAACAGCATTTCAAAACTGTGAACTGAGGCCTCAGTGCCTCCTTGAATTTGCAGAGTAACTGGAACAGTAGCTACCTCAGCATGCTACAAACAGGTGGCAAAGTAACACAACTGCTTATCCATTCCTGTGTCACTGACTGGCTGAATGCTGCCAGGCTCTCACTTTTCCTGCACCAAAAAGAATGGGTTAAGAGCTGACCTAAATTCAGTCACCTCTGCCCCTTATCATGGAACAGGATGGACATTAAGAAATCTCCTGCATGCAAACTTGAGAGGGCACATGAAAGAGGTAACAGCCTGTCCCTTGTCCTCCTTGTCAGGTGGAGCTGGATCAGTTTTGGTTGTTCTCTCTTTGAAGCTGTAGTTGTATCCAGGAAAGAAGAGGGAGGCATTCGATGTCAGTGAGACAGATCAGAACCTGGCTTTAATAGCTTGCACCCCTGGGGAGTATGGCTAGCCAGGAAGGAAGGATCTTGTGTCTGAACACATGCAGCGATGCTGTCAGTCATCCAAGGGAACAGATGCTGCCACCTTGCAGTAATCCATTCACTGCCTGGCACTGTTGTTTGCTTCACATGCCTTTTCCCCCTAGATATATTTCATTTAGTTATATCTTGTTGTGCAGTAGGATCTCACTCCTTCATGCTTTCTCTCTGTGGGTGGGTATCTTGCCACCAGACTGACTGAGAGTGTCTGAGTGGGGTGGCTCTGAGGAAACCAAAGAGGGGAGTGACAGCCCTCCTACCTCCCCCGCTGAATCAATAGCCCAAACAAAGAAGGGAACTAGACAGGAAGAGAGGTGAAGAAGGACTGTCACGCTGTGTCTGAGCTGCTGTCGCTGCTTGTCATTTGCTTCTGACAGCAGCCAGCCCAAACTGCTCCTGGGAGATGAACAGTGGCAGGTCAGCCTGCTCTCAGGGGAAGCTCCATCCTGGTAGCTTGTCCAATGGCCTGTAATGGCAGGCATTGTGCTTCTTACATGTGGTTATGGCCCATCTTACAGAGCAGAGCACAAGGTTTCCCTCACTGCTGCTATGCCCCAGAAGGCTGGTCCCAGCTGAACGTACAACTGGCCATGCTGCAGGGTGTGCCAGGACATTGGTGTGACAAAGGAAAGCCAGACAGGTTGACTTTGCAACAAAAAAGTACAGTTCTGCATAGCAGCAGGGCAGATCCTCTCTTGCCCATCACCCTGAGAGCAGAAGTGTGCCCAGCTCACAGCTGCATCTCCTGCAGGCACAGTGGTCGAGGGCAGTGTGTCCCATCTCTCCTTTGCACATAAGCAAGGGCAGCTGAGACCCTCCTGGGCCCAGTCAGTTCTGGGCAGGTGATGAAGAGCAGGAGCTGACTAAGCAGCTTCTCATTTTGGGCACTTCCAATGAACCATGCTTTTCCTGGTAGCTTAGTCCTGAGGGGATGCAGTGCTCCGGTCCTGAGAAGCATCACTGCTGCTTTTAATGTTATTGACTGTGCAACTAGAAGGGGCTGGAGACTGTAGGCAAAACAAAAATGAGTGTGTTTGTGTTGGAAGGAAGACATTGTAGGTGTTTTGCTTCTTAAATGTACTTAATTCCCTCTAGATGAGTAATGGCAGAAAGGATTTGCAGGCCAGCAAGAAATGCTAAAGATATTTTGCCAAGTGAAGGCCAAATCCAGCGCACCCCAATATGCGCTTCCCACATCTCTCCTGGGGGTTGCGTGGAGGGACCACCTGCACTGGCAACATCTCTCGAGGGTCAAGTGATGCACACTGTCATTTCCTATTCCCCTGGTTCCTCTGAGTTGACCCTGTGCCAGGCTTTAGATGGTGCCTCAGTTTACCTTCTCTTGAGGTACTTAGCTCTTGGCTACCTGTCTGGAGACCCTGTTTCTTAGCTGCCATGAGTGACTCCCTGGGTCATCCCTACTGGAGGAAACCTGTGCTTTAATTGTTTCTGCTGGACCTAGAGCAGGGTCTGCAGGGTACAACTAGTCTGAAGCAGGGAACTCAGAGTCCTTACCTTCTCCTGCCTCCCCAGCACTGTGTCCTCAGTCCAGTTTGCAGTGCACAGAGATCACGTCTTCATTAGGCTTTAACTTAGGACCAGGGGAGGACTGAGTGGTGCTAGTCTTTGCCTTGTAGCACTTCATGGAGCTACTCTTCTCCCAGGCTGAGCAGAAGGACCAGAGGAGGGGAAGGCATGATGGAGTAGCCATGTTGTGGTCCAATCCACAGCTGCTCGTCTGGTTGTTCCCTTTTATTGGGCATCCTTCTAATTTACACATCAGAGTGGCCAGTGCTGTGACACACAGACAAATGAGAGCAACAGCCACATGCAAGGGGAACCGAGCAAAACAGTTTAGAGTGGCCATATCCTGCCGTAATCTCATTTCCCTGCAGCTGTGATTAAGGTTGCTCCCAATACAGCACCAGGGCATGACACAAAGGCACGTTTTATTGACTTGTTAATACCCAGCACTGGGGAAAGTGGTGAGGCTCCAGCTGCTGTTGCAGTTCTTGCATGTAAACACAGCAGTGAAAGGAAGGGCAGGGAATTTCTTGAAAGAAATACTCCTGCCTGCCGTGCTTTCCCACCCCTGTCATTGTTTGTCCCTGCTCCCAGTACCAGCTGTTAGGGATGGGATCAAGCCTTGAATTTTGGGCCCACTCACCAAGGCTTTGCAGCTGCGTCAGCCTCCCATTTCCATCAGCTCAGGAGCAGATGGGTGTGTTGGGAGTGGGATGGGAGCAACATGAACCTGGCTTCCACCTCTGCAGCAACATGCAACTTGGCACTGAGCCATGTGTGCTGAGAAGGCTTTGGAGGTCCAGACTCCAGTTTGCCTTTGCTCCCTGAAACTGTGAGTTGTTTTTGGAGGGATGGCAGCTTTGTGGGCCAGCAGTACCTGCCGTTGGAAGAGGAGGAGGCCTGTCCACATTGTCCAATTGGCCTGCCTGCCACAGGTGCTTGTCTTGCCAGCATCCGACCTGGGGACAAGTCATCCTTGTGTTGGCATATGTGAGGGGACTGCTGGGAGCACAAGCTGGCAAAGATGGTGGGTGTCCTCCTAGCTTAATTCTGTAGTTAAGTGGGGGGGGGATGTGAAAATGAATTATAAGTTTTGGAGTAGATACATGCTACCTATAGCTCTATACTGTCAACAGATGATAAAATAGGATTCAAAGAACCACAGAAGCCTTTTCATTTTAATTTCTTTAATTTCTTTTCCATGCTTGTTCTGTCTGACTTCCTGACAATAGAGCTGCAGATTCATAGCTTCATAAACATTAGGGCCAGATGGGCCCATTAGATCAGCCATTCTGTTCACCCATCCTACCTCATCCAACTCCCTGCCAAGAGCTCTCTAACTTCTGGTGTCAATTGTGCCACAGGCTCACTTTCTTTGAGAAGAGCCCCATGGGCCAGCCAGTGAGTGGCTTGGAGTGACTGGGAGTCATTTCCCATACTGACAGTTTATCCAGACTTTTGAGATAATCCCTCCCACCACTGACCTTTGCTTGTGTGAGGATGTGTGCCATACTGGACCACAACATTGACACCAATGGCCCAGAGTACCTGGGCAGGGTAAACTCTAGTCCATTTTGGGACAGGCGACGGATGCACAGCTCTCTGTTCAGTTTGCAGAATCAGTGCTGGATTCATAAAGAAAATGACAGTTGTAGTCATTAATAAAGAGAATTCATAGCCTCTCGTGGTGAACTTGACAGCCCTTTGGAGGGAAGTGACTCTGAAATAGTGCAGAAGTAATTAGGGGAGCACAAAACTGGCAAGATGATTCTGCAGTGTAAGTGGGGCTGCATGAAAAGGGACCTGCTTACTGTCTCATGCTTGCCATTGTGATAGCACCTGCTGTGCTAGAGGCAGGTTTCAAGTGCACTGACTTCAAACAGCTTTCAAGAAGCTTTGAAATGCACTTTTAAGGCAGTTGTGCCTAGGAGAGCCCCTCTGGTAATTGATTTACCCCAGTTTAATGTGGCAGGGGATGAAGTGAGAGCTAACACTAGGATCCAGACTGCTCTAGGACAAAAAGACAAAATGCTGAAGCTGCTTCTCTTGTAGAAATCTCTTTCCGTGTGTGGATGTGTGGAGGGAGCCTGGAAATCATCCCCTGCAGCCGTGTTGGGCATGTCTTCCGGAAGAAACATCCATACGTCTTTCCAGAGGGAAATGCCAATACATACATTAAGTAAGTGGCTCTGTTTTATTGTGAAACAGAATGAGGAGCTGCCTTGTAGGGAGGGGAGAGAAGAGAAGACATGGAGGAAAGTTTGTTTAGAAAACTCTGAGTTATCCTTGGGTAGGAATTTCCTCAACCAAAGAACACGCATGTTGATACAACTGTCCCACAGGATTTCTACAGTGTCGAGAAAATGACAAAAGTAGGACATTTATATGGTACCTTTCATCAGCACAGAAATGGAGGAATGGCCCCAGCGCATCCCTGAGCACTAGGTACTAGAACAGCAAATGATTTGCACCTTGAGGTCATCAGAACACATTTATAATGACCTGAAATCAATGTCTCTCAGTACCCAGTGACCTTAGCTGAGGGTTCAGCATGGCTCAGCTGAACCGGAAAATTTGGTTCCCAAGGTCTCTCCAAGAGGGGAGTCAAGCATCTTGCTGGAGTGGGTGGCTGTGCCTCTGGACTGGTGCTGTCTCTTGAGCAGAGGCAGCAATGGGCTGCACCTTGCTGGCATGGACGCTGTTACAACTGCCAGGACATCCCAGCTGAAGGGGACCTCTCCTCAAACACAGAAACATAGGCTGAATCAGGTACTGAAATGGCTGGCTGAAATGGGCTAAGATCCTGAAAACATGAGGCAAAGAAGGCGGCAATCCAGAAGTGAGAATAAGCATGGAAAGTTGATGGGAGCAACTAATGAGGTGGGGAAGGATATCCTCTGTTTTTAGAGTGTGAGGCCGAAGGTTGTTGCTTAAGTAAATGACAAACACCAGGGGCACTTACACTAAATGCAGGGTTGTTTCTCAGCTAACCTGCAGTTGTGAGTGCTTACACACCAGGCATTCCTTTTAGTGCAGGCTTCCCAGTGTTAGAAAGAGCCAACAGCATTTGTGAAGACCCAGGCTCTCTGCAGCTTCCCCATCCTTTACATGAGACAACGAGACTGAGGGAGTGCAAATGGCACTTCTCAGTTACACCTAATTCATGGTTTCCAGCCATGCAGTGTATGGGGCAGGAAGGGGACCTTGTCGCAGGAAGAGGACCTTGTGAGGGGCACAGGGCATTGCTGGCATCAAGGAGAGCAGGAGTTTGAGAGTCATGAGGAGGGCTCTTGCCTTTAGTATTAAAATAAGATTCATACAGAAGAGGCTGGGATGTGGCAAAATCTCCACCACTGAAGTCGCTGCAAACCTGAGTAAAGAGGCAGTGTCTGCGTTGCATCACCTGCAGGAGGAGCAAGGAGAGCTTGAATGCGTACAGCTCTCCTGGCTGCTTCTCAGGCACAGGCCTCTGGGGACCTAGGGGATGCCTGTGTCACTTAGGTGTGAGCCTCATCATTTATTCCAGTGTTTCTTGTAAACCCAGATGAGATCAGGAAGACAAACAAAAGAACCCTGCCCTTTGGGGAAGGTTAGGTACAGATGTAGACACTGATTCAGTCATCTCTTGAGCAAGAGCACTTAAACTATTTCCTTGGAGAGAGGGGAAGAAGCTGGTGAATCAGCAAGGAACTGAAAAGCAGTCAAGAGAAACATACCTGTAGACATCAGGAGCTTGGATGTTATTAACCCTATGATATCCATCAGCCTTAAACTTAATATTATAGTGTATATACTGAGAGGAGAAGCAGCTTCTGGCAACCTGATGCCATGTAGTACTTCTGTTTCAATAGAGATGTTAGCAAAAAATATCTTCACCCTTCTTCCAGATCCTGATTTTTTTTTCCCACACAGCCTCTACTTCAGAGTGAGCTCAGGCTCCAGTGTAGTACTGGCTTCACATGCTGACTGTCTCCTTTTCTGGCCTCCTGGGGCTTGGCTGTATCCAGAGCCTGCCCATGGCACCTGCAGTTTAGTGGTGTGGTAACAATAGCTTAGAGGCATAAGCCTGCCTTGGAGCAGGAGACTGGAGGACTCTGCTGGCCTGGGCTTAGATAGGGAGATAGACATGGAGCAAAAAAGCCATTTGCAAGAAGAGTTAGAGACATCTGAAGTCAACAGAAGACTTGCTGAGGTTCATAAACCTGCAGACGCTTGGCTGATGTGAAAGACTGATATTTATGCACTGTGATGGGGTGGTTCCTCTTAATTTTTGAATGCTGAGGTTTGCTTCAGTGAAATCCAGGAGTACAATACAGGATCGACTCAAGGGAAATATTTGCAAATCTTTGGCAAATTTTTCACCATTTTCCGAGCTCCATCCAAGCCACTAAATAAAACACTAGACACCCTTGCCTGGGACATGATGCTTAAAAGAACCTTCAGTTCTGAGTCTGGTGGATACAAGCTTTATTTGGCCTGATGAGTTTGGTCCCTGGAGCAGTGAGGACCTTCTCTAGTAGTAAGGAGGGGCTATCTCAAAGGTGGTTTGGGTGAGACCAAAGACCAAGTTGAGGGTGGGAAGAGAGCAGGATGGATCAGTTGATGCATTTTGGAAAATATCACCTTGGCAGCTTCCCTGGATTCACCTGTCTTTTGCTTCCTCCTTCAGAAACACCAAGCGCACCGCGGAGGTGTGGATGGATGAGTTCAAGCAGTACTACTACGCAGCTCGTCCCGCAGCCCAGGGGAGGCCTTATGGAAAGTAAGGGTCTTCCTCTGCCTGTGCCATGCCTGTGCCCTTCCTGTGCCCTGCCTGCTGCAGTGGGGTGTTCACGGTGACGTTGCTCTGCTGTGGAAACCCGCCTGCGTTGTTTCTGTAGTAACGCTCAATTAAATGCTAATGGCAGGCAGATGCTACGAGCACAGCAGTGAGACCTATAAACAGCCAGTTTATATGCTGTGCTGGTTCATCCCAGGGAGTGAACCAAACCCAGGTGGGGGAAAAACCTTCGCCTGTGTCCCACCCTTGGCATTAGGTACAAGTACTTCTGGTCCCAAAGCAGAGATTGGCAGGAGAGTTCAGAGCTTTTGTTGGTAGCTGAGGGGAAGGAAAATCATCAATTTTTTGGCCTGCTTAATGCTTTTTTGAAAAGGAGCAAGTTCTTTGTATGCAGAGAGTTTGCCATTCATTCTGTGAACAGTCAGAAACACCTCCCTGTCAGGAGGACTATAAATATTTGTGTTATATTTCTCATTTTCATATGCTCCTCCTTGCCTTAGAAAGTTCCTTTGGACCACAGGCGGTTTCCAAATCCAAACCCAAATTCCTTGTAGCTAATCTTCAATCTCCAGGACAAATAAATTGAAGTCCTGGTGACTAACCTGTTTGCACTGAATTAATATCTTACTCCCATCAATCAGCACCAAATGAAGTAACAGCTCTGTCCCGCTTCATATAGGAGGGTGTAGAGAAGTTAGCCTAAGCGAAAGGAAGGTTCTGGAGGCTTCCAAGTACTCTGTAAATGCCAGCTCATAACAGCTCATAACAGCTCCACAGGCTGGCCTAGGGAGGAGCTGGAGTTTGGAAAATGTCACTGTACAGCATGATCCCTCAGCAGAAATTTTGTCATGGTTAATGAAAGAAAAAAGTATTTTACTGTAAGATTAGCTTCTGCTGATTTAAAAATGTGTTTAGGTGCTCTTGGAAATCAAGGCCTCATGTAGCCCTGTAAACTAAGAGTAACTTAGTATAGCAAATAGCATGTATTAATTTCCTTGTACATTAATATATTAAAGTAATGCTTATTGAATATAGTAGACAGCATACATTTTTTACTAATAATTTTTAAATTACTGTACTTTTCCATTAATCTATTTATCCGCCCAACTTCAGACTCCTTGTTAAAATGGCAATATGTCATCATGCCATTTTACCAAGTGAGACCTCCAAAGGGATGGAGATCAAAACAACTGCTCAAGCTCATGCAGAAGAGTGCAGAAAATAAAGCTGCTGATGCTCTTGTGTTTGCTGTCTATGTGTATCTATTGGGTTTCTCTCAGCCTCTCTATCTGGTGTGTTGGGTCTCACATTCTTCATTTCCATTGCATCTCTATGATGTTTTCTTCCCACAGTGTCCAGAGCAGAGTGGAGCTGCGGAAGAAGTTGAAATGCCACAGCTTCAAGTGGTACCTGGAAAACGTTTATCCTGAACTTCGGTACGGATGTGCCATCTCCACCTGTCTCTCCAGTGGGATGCCCCATCCCTCCTGCCCCACAGAGCTTTCCTCTTTACCTCCAGTGCCCCCCATGTCCCCCTGCCCCAGAGACTCAGGCACCCCCTCCCTTGGGCTTCACAGAAGGGCAGCGTAAATTTTGTGCTGGCTTCAAACACAGCGTGACATGCTGCAGCACCAGGAGTTGGACTTCAGATATCCTTGTGGGACCCTTCCAACTCAGGATATTCTGTGATCCTATGATTTGTGATCCTGCTTTCTCTAAACAGTCTTATAGACCCTGTGGCTCCTTGCTGCAGGGTTGGTGAGGGGCAAAACACCAGTTATTCCCATTTGCTCTCGGGGATTCATTAGGTGTCCTTCTGCCCATGCTGTGGGACAGGTTGCATAGGGAAGTAGCTAGTTTTCCTTTCAAAAGTATCCCAAGGTAGAAAATCCACCATAGCCTCTGCTGGGCTGTTTCAGTACTTAATGGCTCTCGATTACTAAAGAAGCACCTAATTTCCAGTCCTTTCACACTGTTCTGTGGTACTCAAGACTTCTCTGTTGTGAAACCATCCACTCTAGGATTTTATGACTTGTATTCAGATTGCTCTGCCTTGCTTTGCTTAATATCCACTTCCACAATTGCTTTTGTACAGGTATTTTTTAGTTACCAAAATTACTCTAGAAACCATTGCATTCATTCCCCTGGTCCCTATCAGGAGCCATCCCCAGAAAGGGTGGAAAAGTTCTGGAGATACTGCGGGGGACCCTGCTGGTGCAATGGCTGAGTGCAAAATCACTGTGTGAAAATGGTGATTTATAGTTGGTTTCTTGGGGTTTTTTGCCTCTGTGGCATTGCACAGCAGAATTCACAGGGAACGCCAGGACTCTGTGACAGTTTATTATAAACTTCCCCACTCCTTTAAGCTGAAGGCTGACCTTCAGCCTGCTCAAAGTCTATTCCTTGCTCCTCTGTTTGCCTTGTGCACTGTTATTTATTTTTTCCTCTTATAAAGGTCAGCCATCCATCTCCGAGCGCTGCTTCTGCAGCGTCCCTGTCCATGTACTGCTCTCAGTGGTTCTGTGTTCTAATAGATCTTGCCACTCCCATTTTCTGAAGGTGAAATGGTGCGACCTTACCCAACTGAGCTTTCTCTCAGTACTCTGTGGGGGGGAATATGGATGTTGTTTAAATATCTTTTCTCACAGGATTCCCGAGGAGTCACTCTATCAAACTGGGATGATCAGGCAAAGACAGAGCTGCCTGGAGTCACACAAGTCTGAAGACCAAGAGCTCCCCATCCTGAGCTTAAATCCTTGTAACAGCAGCAAGGGCACAGTAGCAAAGGCACAGGTAAGACGTGTTGTGTATCCCCATGATGCTGGCTGGAGAGAAGCCTCTGGGCCAGCTTCAAGATCATTTAAGTTTGCTAAAGCTCTGTTGGAGGATTTACCTGTTCTTACAGACCCTTTCCTTAGGTGGCATGTAGTTAAACCCTGGTAACTCCTCCTGACTGAGGGGAAAGCCCTGGGCAGCAGCAGGGATTGGTGGCAGGAGCCACAGTGCAGTGTGGACCACTCATCTCTGTGCCAGCCTGTGCTGACCACTTACTGCCAGGAATACCACGCTCTGCTCATCTGCACAGCTCAAAGACAAAGAGAACTGTAATTTCATCTCATCTTTCAACCTTTTCTCTTTCAAAATGCACTGAATCGCAATGGTATTTATAACTTCATAGTCTGCATTCCCTCAGTATTAGATTGCCCATTAAACTAGTGAGAATTTAATGAGGATGATCTCATTTTTTTCAGTCTCACTGAGATGAGAAAAAGCTGTATGAATAGGTGTTCTCAAAAGCATAGTCCAGGAAACATCAGAGCCAAGAGTAGGCTCGTGTGCCTTGCAGCAGAGTTTCTGGAGCAAGACCCTGAAGACACGGCTACAAAACCTGCCTTTCCTTCAGCCTCCCTTTGTGATTTTGGGCATATCAGTAAGTTCTCTCACTGTTCCCATCTATAAAACAGGGAGGATAACAATCACTTGCTTCTTCACTGTTGCTGTGAAATAATTTAATAGGCAATGGTGTGCTTGCTTCCACTTGACTGTACATTCTTAAGCTTCGTGGTTACACATTCAAGCCAGGTAGCTCTGCATATAAAAGGCACCTCAGCCTAGGGAGACTGCTGAAAGTGCCCCTGATTTGTACATACAAAAAATGCCTGTCATTATGTGCATCTCATTCAAATGCAGTTGCATGCCTGTCCTTAGGCAGGAAAATAATATCTATTTCACAGCATGGTAAAATCAACAATGATTACTTGAATCTTAGTCAGTTCAGAAAATATAGTGAATGTAATTGCAAGTGTTGCACAGTTGCACTTCTTATGGTTTCACTGGTGTCTAGGTTCTGGGGTTATTTTCCTTTCTTCCTCTGCTACATGGACTTTTCCCACCAACAGCAAGAAAAGCAAACTGATGAGAGCAGGTCATCATGTTTTGCAGGGCCAGCTCTGCAGAAGAAAAGAAAAATATTTCAATGACAATTGCAACTTTAAATGAATTGGATGTTTTTAAAAAAATCTGAGAAAATCAGAATGAAAAATGCTGCTGCAAGCTAGCGTTTCAAAATGAAATGGTATTGGTCTTTCTGAAATATCAGTTTGATGTGGTATTTTAAAATGAGAAATGTCATGCCAACAAGTTGGATTGTTTCATTCCCAGCAAACACATTTTGTTTTGACATTTCTGTGAAGTAAATTTTTGGAATTTTTCATGCCACAAACTTTTCATCTTCCCATTCTGATTCTGCAGCAGTTTGCAATAGGTCAACACTTCCCACTGGATGGCAGCTCCATTTCTTGTGCACATCCAGGACAAACTCTGCAAGGGAACAGAAAAATACACTACAAACAGATTGCAGAATGGCTATACCCAGTACTCCACAGGAACAGAGAAAACCTTTTTCCTTTTATCTTTCTCTCTTTCTAAGGTAACTCTCTGTTACTTGTACCCATGGAGACTATTTCAGATTAAAGCATGATATTTAAACTTTTATTGTGAATAGAAACTTATATTTTAATGACAAGACCACCTGAACTTGTGGATGACATGGGTGTTATAGTCACCAGGCTGTGTAGGATCTATAGTGCAGCAGTCCTGAATGCTACTTAGTTTTGCATTTGATATACCGTAATAGAGCAATGATCTTCACTTTTAGCATACTGAAGTCACATCTTGTTTGCCCTAAGCTTCCTTATTTGAAAAACAGGTTTAGCTGAATCAAAGCTCTGCATTCCTGGCATTCAGTAAGTACCATGGAAATATCCTGGCTGTCCAAATTCTTTATTATCACTATTATAGTAGCAGTACTTTGGTTGCTTTGATTGCCTTTCTGTATCTGTCTCATTGCTAGGCTCCCCCAGCCCTTTACCAGCATTACATGCATGAAGTGCTGGGACTGGATGTGAGAAGATCTGAGCTATCATGCATTATCATGGTTTAAGGAGAGATACAAAGGAACCGTGAGAAGGCAATGAGTTGCTCTTTATTTTAGTACTTTCTTTCTGTAGTGCAGGGGAAGGATGTTGTGAGACCTCTGGCTACATCCATAGTTTGGGTAAATTGAGAAGAGTACTCTGTGGTGAAATCAGATTTACACCCTTAGCAGATCTCACAAACCCACCCTGGTGGTGTCTGATGTTGGCCTTAAATTACTAAAAGGAGCACTGAGGCACAAGAAGACCCCTCATCTTTGTGTAGGAGAGCTCTGTTCTCTCATCCCAGGGATCTACTTGGCCCTTTCTGCTCCAAAAGGTCTGGCAGCAGTCAGTGTAGGCTGTGTCCCTTGAGATGGCTCTCAGAGGGCTCTTGAGTTATTGACTGGCAGAGATCTTCGTGCAGTGCTCATCCCCAGGGCACAGCAGGCTCTGCCTGCACTCCTGCCCACTGGAGCCCTTGTACTCTATGCTTTGTTATGTCTCATTTGCTAAATGAAGAGATTGATTTAGCTTTTCACAAGAGAAATGCATCTGAGGGAAAATAATTGATCATAATTTTGTCCTCATTTATCTAATGAAGATGTGAGTAGCTGGGTGTTTTTTTCCAAGTCAAGTGTCAGTTGATATTAGTTTCCAGGGTTTGAAACAGGCATCTGACTCTGGGATTTATTTAAATCATCAGCAGCTTCAGGAAACCTGTCATACTTCAGATAAAAAAAGCAGAAGGTGCTTTGACCTGGATACTCACGCACATGTAAGCAGTCGCTGCAAGATGAATGTAAAGTTCAGGCATCTTCTAGACAAGCAAGGAAACAGTAAGAAGGCTGTGGCATCCATTTCCTGGGCCTGCACTCCAAAAAATCTGGGGTTTGGAGCTGAGTGGCTGCCACTGCATTTGAGTGGCATGTCCTTGACTCTTCCTGTGAAGGAAATGCAATATGATAATCTGCCTGATATGGCTTTGATGCTCACCCCAGTTCTCTTGAGATCCTCTGTGTGCTGGCTAGATCTGCACTTAGGAGAACATTTAGCATCTATCCAAACTAAGTGTACCTCCTGAGACAACTCAACCATAAACGTTCTCTTCTGATCTTCCTCCCCCCAAAAGCCTTCGTTCTTCTCCATGGACACATCTAGCTCAGCTGTTGGCTGGCCAGAGCTACAGGAGGCAGGCTGAGCTAGCAGAGCAGAGGGGTAGCAGTGTCACCTCTGCAGCCAGCTTGTCATGGGCATCTTGTGTACTTCGCTTTCCTTCTCCTGAGATGTGTGTAAGTGCCAGTTGCATCCCAGGGTCTTTGGACGAGGGGAGCGCTTTGGTATTCTTAGGTGACCCGTGCAGTCACGTGCCTTGCAAAGTCCTTCCCTGTGATTTTAAAAAGATAATTGGGGGATTAGATTGTTCACAGCTTCCTCAGAAAATTTTTTCTCTACCTACTATCCTGGCTTTATGGTACAGCTGACCTCTTATTTGGTAGCAGAGCCCTCTCTGTCACATAATGCCAGGTTCCCATGGGACTGCCCCTTCCTAGGCTGAGGGCTCCTTCCTCCATCTGTCAGCGAGGCTATGCCAAGCCGAAGGTCACATTTTAAAATAATTTCCTCAATTCATAATCATGCTGAGTAACAGTGACAGGTGCCTGCTCAAATGATGCTAAAGCCTTGAAAAATAGTCGCAAGCCTCAGATGGGGGGTTAGTGTCATCTGAGGCTTCAGAGGAAGGGGATTGCTGGTTGTGGTATGCAGCTGGTAGCTCTGTTCTCCAAGCCCACCCTCTTCCTCCTTACTCCACCACCACTTGTGTTTGTGAAAAGGCAGGTAATCCTGATCTCAATTTCACCTCATATGTCTGTTTTTCGGTGGTGCCGGGATCAGCTCTAAGCCCTGATGGCATCTCTTCAGGCCAGGCTGCAGCCCTGAAGGTCATGCTAGCTCCTTGAAGATCTCCTTAGGGGTACCATGGGCTGCACTGTCCACCACAACCTCCATGTTGTGAAGCTCTGCTGTTATTACTGCTGTGCTGGCCAGGCTTTAGGAAATTAAGTAGTTTCTCATGGGGAAAAAAAAAAAAAGGCAGAAGTTTTAATCCCAACTGCTACAAATAAGGAAAGAGATGAGGTAAGATAAAAATTTACATGGCCATTTGCATGCATTTGAACTCAAAGCCCTTCATGGATTCTGTGGTGTTCAACTGACTCCCCCCTTTTTACCCCCCCCAAATTTCTTCATTTTCTGCATCATTTTCTCTGGCTTTCATCTAGGGCTGAAAGGGGACAGGACATGATTAGAGCTGGATAAAACATTTTCAACAGGACTGGCTTTCATAAAGAGCCATTCTGCCAAAATAGATGAGCTGTGTGAAAATCTGTCAGTTGAGATAAAGACAGTAGAAGGACAGCCTGGGGGCAAGAGAGTAGGATCCAATGTCAGCTGTCGAACTGAAGCATGCATCCAGCTCTGGAGTCCTCACTTCTTATGATGAACAAAGCTTAGGAAAGATGGTTACCACCACCCTTTCTATCCCATGGACCATTGCTGAATGAGAGAAAGGTCCTGCCTTGAGAGGATGTGAATATTGGGAAGGCTTGAACAGAGCCTGACCTGGAAAAAAAGCATGGAGGACCTCTGCGAGGAGCAGTCCTTCATCAGATACCTCAGTGAAGCAAAGAGGCTAAGACATCAAAGCAAAAAAAAAAAAAAAAGTCCCATGGCCTGAGTTAATTGGGGGGAGTTAATTGGGGGATCCAACATGTACACAAGTCCAGGATTAACTAGCTGCTGCTGAGGAGCCTCGTGGGTGCAGCTCCAACCCTGTCCTGAGCTAAAATGATGAACAACTGGTTAAAAATGTAAAGCAGGTTTTCAAAGCAGCTCGTAGTAGTGTGGGCGCCAAGAACAGATGTTGGAGCTTGCCCCGTAGGGTTTGGTTCTTCACAGATGCAGCAGTAATTTGGCACCTGATTTCCCAGGCTGGTGGTTTACACAGCAGCTGACAGCATGCATGGTTGGGATGTCTGGAATATGTTCACTGTAGGATCAGGTAAACTCTGCTCCATATGACAAAGAAGAACTAGCTGCCAGAAGGCCCTTTGGGTGCAGATTACAGCTTTGAAAGTGAATGCTTGTTATGTGCCCAAATCCTGGGCAGCTCTCACTGAGAAGCCTGTGGGCAGGCTGTTCAGAAAGCTGGGTTTGATTTCCATGAGCTGCTGGGGAGTAGTGGGCTAAGAAGCATGGGGTATGAGGATCACAGTGTGAAGTCCTTGTGGAGCTGGGTCTGCTATGCAAAAGCATGTTTTCCCTTCCAGGTGGCTAAGAACCTGAATCAAAGTGGGATTTATGTTCCCAGGAGTTAAATGCCTGTAGCTGTCTGTTTTGAAGTTGAGGAGAGGAGTTAGAGCTGCTGACGGTGACAAATACCAAAGGAGTGGAAGTGTTTCCCTGCTCTAATAATTCATGCTAGTGCAACTAAAAACCTCCACCATTCAAAGTCAGGGGAGCTGCAGGCATCCCAGCTCTGAGAGCAGGGCAGCCATTCTTCACATTCCCCTCCAGCACTCAGAAAGGGCTGAAATCTCCCAGGAGCACCTTTTACACTTCATTTTTCCAGCCCCAGCCTAATAGCTGTATGTTTGAGCTCTGCCTTCCCCTCCATTGCCAACACCGCTGCTCACATCACTTCTCACGGAGCTTTGACTCTCCATATCTGAGTTCTCAACTATTTTGCTTTCTCTCTGCACCTTTTCTTTCACAGCAGGTTTCGAATTTTCATTGCCTTTACCCTACCAAAGCGTCTGCCTTGGCTACTGGGGGCTGTTGCAGAAAAGCTCTTGCTCCCTGGCCTTGTTCTCTCCAGCAGGGTTATTGCCCTCTGATAGTGAAGCCAGCCTGCTCTTCATCCTCACATCCTGCTCATCTGCTCTTTGTCCTCCAGTCCTGCTCACCTACCCCGCCACAGTTCAGAAACCTGCTTTCCATTTGCTCCCACTGCTGCTCACCTGACTGCTCAGAGCCATTTACACGGCAGGAGTTGACCCTGCTTTGCACCCTGGCTAGGGGCCCTCAGAAAACCCTTCCAGCCCTGCTCTTTCTAATTTTAAAGTTGATGCTCACACAAAATTATAAACAAAACACTTGTTCCAGAAGTCCCTCTCCAGAGTTATGTGAAATCCTGGTTTGCAGCTGCCAGTCAGCCAAACCAGATCTTGTCTGCTTGTGTGCACACACAAATAGCAAGGAGAGACATCCCTGGCTTGGGATCCTCTCAGTAGCTGCTTTTGGGTAATATGAGCACTGGTAAATGATGGGAAATTTCAACTGGAATAAATGTTGAAGTAAACTTCTGTGGAATACTCCTGGGCTGTGTATCTGTACAGGCCTGATGCTTTGTCCTGCACATTTAGAAATCCTGGTCAAACTATCAGCTATTTCCCTTTTTTTTCCCAAGTAAAGCATCCAGTAGTGAAAAAGAGGATAATCGCAGAGAGCCCCTGTTGTTTGGTAAACATCTGGTAAGCATCTAGTAAGCATTTGGTGAGCACTTGGTAAGCAGGACAAAGTCTCTGCTCCTCCAAAGTTTATTTCTTGGGCTGAGAAGCTGGTAAGAGAAGGTGAACATGACAAGCAGTATGAGGAAAAAAACCTTCAAGATAGCCCAGAGGAACAGAAGTAGCAGTGGTCACAGCAAACCAGTATAGCAAACTTTAGGAGTTTGGTCCCACTGCCTTGATAAGAAAGCTGAGCTTTACCCTTGATTTTTGTGATACTTGGGAACAGAATCCTAGGAGTTGCAAACGTTTGCTTTGTATCACCTCTTTTCTCCTACTACCAGCTGTAAAACATTTCTGCTGCTCTTCCCTGGAAAATGGGGATTCCACATTGTGTGTTTAGTAGTATTTCTACCTCTCTTTTGCTTTTTTCCCCTTCCTTTTTTTCCCCCCAACCACAGCCCAGCTGTAGCTTTGTAATCTTTTGTCTCATGAACCATTTTCTTCCAACTGCTTTTGTAGACATTTTCTTTGGTACCTGCAGTCCCCCAATAACAGCTGCAGTTTTGGGAAGGCTTGAAACAGTGACCTGTCCTGGTGCCTCTTAAAGTCAGTGATGTTTGTGCTAGCCTTTAGAAGGGGCAGGATTCAAGCTGAAGCGTTGGTTTTCCGGGTAGAAGAATACCAAGACTTAACACTGATCTCTCACCTCGTTTTTTTTCTTCCTCTCTGCAGGAGTGGACATACACGTACAACCACCAAGTTCGCCAGCAGCAGCTGTGTTTGTCTGTGTACACTCTCTTCCCTGGTTCCCAGGTGCTGCTGTCACCTTGTAAAGAGGGTGACAACAAGCAGGTGAGCCCTTTCACTGATCCCTCATTTTCTTTGAAATTCTCTTTCTTTCATCATAGTATTACTGCACAGTAAATGGCCCGTGTGTTCTGACTTCATCTGGGAAGCACAGTCAATTCGGGAGTACAGACTCTGGCCTGTTCAGCCCTTTGCCTCTTAAATGAGTGTGTTGATAAGGATGTCTATTAGTGAGGGTGGTGATCTGGATACTTATCTGCAGAAGTCAAACCCAAACTGGCAATTTAGTTCACACGGGCTGCCAGTCAGGCAGCAGATGCTAATGTTTCTCTGCAGTTAATCATTGAGCTGGCATTTGAACCAGTGACCTGGGGAAAAAGCTGTTAGTAATATATTATCTTCCTGAAGCCAGGCAGAGGCCGAGCTTAAGTGAGTGTGCTTCTGATGGGAAAAAATGCTCAGCCTGTGCTCTGCTTGGTGCGAGTTTGGGGACCTTGTACTTCCCAGCATCAGGCCACAAGGGCTTAGTGACCAGTGTCCCCCTGGTGCTGGAACAGTAGAGTGAGAACATAGTGGTGAGGAAGCTTGTTCATCTGTTTCTCCTCTTGTGTGTCTCTCTCCTCAGCGATGGGGTAAAGTTGGGTCACACATTGAACACATAGCCTCACGCTTCTGTTTGGACACTGAGACGATTGGGGACATGAATGAAAGTATTAAAGAGCTTGTCATCAACCCTTGTGAGAGCACAGCCATGAGTCAGCGCTGGGACATGGTGATGTCTTGACCTGCTGGAGGAGGCGCACGGCAGGGACGGGCACTGAGATGTTGCTACGCGCAGCCAAGATGCACCAGCCGGAGCTCAAATGCAAAACCATTGGGGGTCCTTGTGTGCTGTGGGACAGAAGGAGAATCATTCAAATAAGAATGGGACACGGCACTCCAAGTTGAACAACGCATTTTGACTCTGAGACATGCAGCTGGCATTGGCCTGTTGGCAGTCATACAGGCAGAGAGAAAGGATGGCTAAAAAACAAGCTTGAAATGTTTTAGAGGGATACTGGGGCTCCTGCAATAGGCTGTACAGAACTTCAGTGTGCACAGTATTGGTTAATCCACCTGGAAACACAGGCAGAAGAGCCTTGAAGACCAAAGGGAAATTTGGACTGAGCAAAGCAAGCATCTCAATAGCTTTTGAGGGTTGAGGTGGGATGTGCCAAGGGATGCTAAGAAACATCTCCAGGGATCAAGTGGAAAACACTGATTTATCTTTGCACTTTTTATTGCTGTGGATGTTTTTGTCTCTGCAGACAGCATGGGTGGAGCCATGTTGCACGTTTGAATTTGTACCTAATCCACGTACATGTTGTGTATACAGAGGCAGAGCAGACATTTATGTCTGTGGCCAGGATCAGAACAGCAAGTAGTGGGGGAATCCTGCTTTGTGCTAACTGCACATGGGGCTTGTTGAATCTCCAAAGCCCAAGCAAACAGAGGATTCAGTGTGTGAGATTAAAGGATATAAACTGCTGTGAAGCTGGGAGGAAATGCAGTAACATGATTATTTCTTCTCTCTGGAGGCCATGGGTCACTGAAAACTCCCCTATAATCTCTCTGTGTGTCTCTCACTGCTTCAGATCTGGACTAAATCAAATTTTCACTTTTATTCCATAAAAGTAATATTTTTGGTAATTGAAGGTAATTGTGTCATATTTCTGTTTCTCAATTTCCAAACTACAGAAGAGGGGACTGCCATGAAGTGCTGCTACTGAAAGAATGGTGAAGGTAATTAAAATTAGAGACTGCTCTGAGAAAGGAAAAGGGATATTACCTGGTTTTACTTCCAAGGTATCTTGTAGTCCAAGACATGAAGTATTGAAGAAAAGGTTTGGGATTCCCCAATCATACTGTGAGCAGGGAAGTCTTTGTCACGATGTACCTCTCTCTCAAAGTCATTTAACATAGGCAGACCTGGCAGAAATGATTTCTTCTGCTTTTGGAGATAAGTCGTTAACCGGAGGTCATGGTAAGTGCTATCAGTATGTGGGAGTGAGGTGCGACTGCCAAAGGAGAATTGCACAGATGACCTCAGAAAGGGTCTTAGGCATAGAAGACTGGAAGGTCCTTTCTAGCCTGTCTTTCAGGGCAGCTGCCACTACAGCAACAGGTAACAGGCAATGGATCACCAAGAGCTGTGCACACAGCTCTTGTGTAGTAAAAACTCTCAGAGAACTTTCTCAGGACTGTCAACGAGATTTGAAAAAGAAAAATATAGTTTGTGTCTCTAAAAATGCTAGGGTTTAATGAAAATCTTATCCTTTGTTTCCTGTGCTGCAACCTGTAGGTAAAATACCATAAGCTTTAAGCCTTCAAGTGCTCTCAGCATCCCTTCTTGAATAAATTGCTGGCTTTCAGGATTTTACTGCCTCAGTTTCTCCTCCCTCAGTGCTGGGAGAAAGCCATATGTGTAAATCTCCCTGGCTTTAGAGGCAGAAGCAGTATGTACAAAAGGTCGCAGTGCAAAATGCTTTTCATGTGCTGCAGTGATTACTAACCTCATCAAGCTCCCCTGGTGCAAGCCTCAAGGGCCTCTGTTATGAAAGGGCTGGAGCAAGCTGTCATTTCATGGTGGGAGGCGGCATTGTTTCCATGCCACCACTTTGCAAAGGAGACAAGGGGAAGCACTTATAAAATGGAATGGACCCGCTTCAAAAAGAAGGGCAGTGACCTTGGGCTTCTTCTCTTTAATTGAACAGGGAAATATCACACCTACTTCTCACAATAGTGGTGACAGGCAAGTGGTAGTAATTCCCAGTCTAGTGCTTACAAGGGAAAGAAGCTCCCAGGAGCTTGAAGCTTAACACGTTCACACCTGTACTGTGCCTACAGCCTGGGACTGCCCAGCTGCTGGCACTTTGATTCTGAAAATCTTGGCATTAGTTTTGAAGTTCAGCACCTGCCAGGTATACTGAGCAGGACCTCAGACCTATCTAGCTTTACTGTTTTCCAGCAAAGCTGAAAATACCCGTTCTGCTGACAGCCAAAGCTCTCTATAAACAGGTAATGCTCTTTGCCTTAGCAGAAACAGCTACCTCACTACATGGGTGTGTGCTTGAGCACAGGGACCCGTGGGACCTGCAGGGATGTATTCTAGGAAGGAATTGTTTGACCAGCTTTTCATCTCTCTTGCTTTTTGCAAAACACAAATGCTGTACCAAATCCCTCCTATTCCAAAACATGCACTAAGGTGATCACTTTGAACATGTTTGGGGTCAGTGGAAGGCAGGCAGTGGGGAGGGTGACATCAGGAATGGTGTCCCCTACTAGAGAGTAGCAAGTAAGTTCGGGTAAGTCTCTTGCAGGCCAAAAAGCCACCTAACAGACCTGGATAAAGCAGCCCCTTGGCAAGCTGGTGATTGTGTCTCACACATATATCAGCTGTAACCCGTAGGCTACGACTTATTTCATGGTCCAAGAAATGAGATTATCCCTATGGATCAGCAATGTTTTCGGAGAAGCCTGAGAGTATCAGCCTAACTCCTGGGAAGGTTTATATAAGCTGGCAATGCTCTGGCAGCCTCCAGTGTCAGCCCCACTGTGGCATTTAGCAAATCTGCTTAATATCCCTGCAAAGAGACCTCGCATCATGTCAGGGGAAAGGTTAACTGCTGCTGAAATCCAGCTCGTACCTTTAGGTTTATTTCACTTATTAAAACAGACTGAAGACAGATTTTTGCTTTGTATTTGTTCCTTGTGTAGGCCTTTATTATCATGCTGTGAACAGATAAATGTGACTGATAGGTATCTAGATGGGCTCCCATGCCAATACTTCTTAAGCCCTAATGTCATGTGGTAGTAATGCTTTTTGGTGACATTTTGCACTGCCTTGAAAGAAAATAAGATAAGGTAGAAAATATGATTCTAATCCTGGCTGTTGAGCTTTGTGACAGCCTTTATGATCTCCAAGTAAGTCACTTCTTGTGCTTTGGGAAAAGTAGATTCAGAACAGGAAACTTGGGGCTAGAACTACTACTGGCTTTAAAGAGCCAATTAAGGCTGAAAAAAACCCAAAACCAAACAAAAAACCCCAAACAAACAACCAAACAACCAACCAAAAAAAAACCCCACCAGAAAAAAACCCAAACAAAAACTCAAAAAAGCACCTCCCCTTCCCTTGTGAAGGAGACTCATGTTCCACTGACAACAAATCTATCTGGCTTTAGTTGGGCTGGAGAAGTCTTGCAGTCCTTATGTTGCTGCTATGTGATTTCCGGGTATTTTAATGCTCATCTTCTCTCTATGTATCAGTGAGTACCATAAGATAACAACAAAAATCATCAGTGCTTGGAACCTCAGGTTACAACACGGTGAGGTAGTAATTTAATAGTAAAGAGATGGAAACTGAATTCAGAGGTTTTGATTATCCAACAATGCAACAGGAAAATAGGGCTGATGGGTGAAGACTGGTGGTTCAAGACAAGCAGCAGCCCTGAGTGCTAATCCCTTCTTCTGCTTCTAGGATTGGCTTGGGATAGCTTACTTCATTTCCCTGCCACAGTTTCCCAAACTTTTAGTGAAGACTGAATGTTTTGAACAGAGAGAAAACCAAGGATTAGTTTTTGTTGCATGCAATTCCAGCAGTACTGGACTGGCAGTCTCTAGATCTAGTAGCTCCATGAACCCTTTCTATCTGCCTGAAGAGGCTCTGATTCAGATGGAGTTAATTTTCTTCCTAACAGCCTGTAATGTCCTGTGTTTTAGACTGGTGACCAAAACAGTGTTGATAACACACCACAGTATTTTAGTTTGATAACACACCACAATGTTTTAGTTATTGCTGTGCCTGCACAGTGTCAAGGCCTTCATCTCTCACTCTGCTAGGTAGCAAGTAGGCTAGGGCTGGGGAAGAGGGTTGGGAGGCAACACAGCTGAGACAGCTGACCCAAACTGACCAAAGACACATATCATACCAAATAATGTGACACTCAGCAATAAAACTGGGGGGGAGTTTTGCTTTGGGAGGTGTTACTTAGAGACCTGATTGGGCATCAGTCTGCAAGTGGTGAGTGACCGCCTTTGCGTCACTTGGTTGTTTTTGTTTTCTTTCATTTTCCTTCACTCATTAGACTGTCTTTATCTTTACCCACAAGTTTTTTATTTCACTTTTGCCCTTTTAATTCTTTCTCCCATCCCATTTGGCAGGGAGTGAGGGAGTGTCTGGGTAGGGGCTTGCCAGACAAGGTCAGCCCGCCACACTGCCCTAAACCAACCAGGGTCTGTAGTGTATCAGGATTCAAGGCTCATAGTCTGATCACAACTGTGCAATAGAATCTGCGTTGCTCAAATTTCAGATCTTAAAATCTCTAGTGAAGAGCTATGAGCTAGGATTGTTGGTAGAAGTGGTAAAGGAAGGAAGGTCAAGCAGATTGCACACAAGCAGCAGAAGAAACTGTAGCTCATTAATGTGCTGGCTAAATTAATTTTGAATAATCAGTCCAGCTCCAGTTTTAATATGCAGCTGCTTTAGATGGCCAAAGAGTAATCTAAACCTGGTATGAGTGTCCAGCTTTTGTTGAGACTTAAGTGGAATTTTCCCAGATTTATGGATGTTTTCTAAATGTCCACTGTTCTGTTATTCGCTGGAAGTGCCTTCAGAACCCTGTAAGAATAAAAACCTGTTGCAAGCTACCACCTCTCCAACTGAGTCTAATTAAGTTTCAAGTTGAGCTGCATTGTAGCTTAGAGCTGATGAAAAGCAACATGTAAATTTGCAGGTAAGAATGCTGCTTTTGTGGTGTAGGGGGCCGTTTTGTTTCCTGTGGTATTATTTGGGCTCTGAAGTAATCCAAGCTGGTTGAGTGTGATGTACAAAAGAAAACATGACTGAGTTTCAAGGCTGGGTTTTGCATAAGCACTCATCTAGTAATTATCTATCAGCTGTCCATCACAATGAGTAATGTCTCTCATTTTCCTGTGATTTATATGAAAGAAGTGTCCTGACAAGATATTGCTACTGTACAGAGTTAAATTCAGTTGAAAACCAACCAACCAACCAACCAAGGAGGAAAAAAAGGAGAAAGAATGTTGATAGTTTGTATGTAACTTGATACATGCAATAAAAGAAAGATATTGCAAAATTAGAAGTGTTCCCAGGCTGAAAGGTTCAGGTTTATAACAGCACCAGAGCACAGTCTGCCTAATCCTCAGTTTTCTTACTAAGACTGTGTGCATCTGCAGTCCTCCTGAGGTCCTTCAGAGAAGCCATACTTCTGTCAGTATTAAACATGCACTACACGGTCCCAACTAACTCTGGCCATGGCCATGATCCACGTGTCTGTTTGTGTGTGTGTCTGCAGCAGACAGCACCTCCTTCTCTCAGCGTCTGAGAAGTTGAGCCTATTCTAATGGAGATCAGAATCCTGGTGCTGCACTGGTATTCTTGCATTTGAAATGTTTTCAGAGGAATCAGTGTTAGAAGCATTTTGAGCAGTTCTCATGTGTTCTGCTCCTGGTGACAATTCCTGGATCACCCCCATCCAGCCTATGTTCTCTTACAGAGATGAATGTTTTCTCTAAATGCAGAATCAGACCCAAAGTATACATGTAGTCACAACTAGATCCAAGGGTGTTACTAACATTAGCTCTGACCCTCTTGGCCTAAGCCAACACAGTTCAGATAGTGATTACAAATTTTACTGGACTTCAGCTGCCCGAGGCCACTGATGACAAGGACACACAGCACTGATATCTCACGAGAAGAAAAAGAGCATGCAGTGTTGGGAGAGAATGCTCCAAATCCTCATCCTGAGGCTGCTTTCACCTCCTTACTAATCCTTGGGAAGTTGATCTGGGGATGGCTGTGCACAAGGTAAGGTGAACGGGAGTTTTCCTGAAGGCTTGGTAGTGGTGGGAAGCACGGGCAGGTAGTCTGACTGACACCTGAACTGATGGAGGGCAAGGTGGGTGGGTTCACAAGATGCACAGTGAGTTGAGGAGGTGTGAGGCTGCTGCAGCAGATCAGGTGAGACTGGGGAGTAAGCCAAGGGCATTACATGTCATCTGAGCATGAAAACACCTGCTTCCAGGGGCGCAGAGGGCCTAGGTGGATCTTGGGTCAGCACCCTACACTTTGAGGGGTTTTTATTTTGACTGATAAATGATCCAGTGCTTGAAATTGCTGCCCCACACTGCTGTAGGGGTTAAAAGAAATTTGCTTATCTGGTCACAACATATTTTTGCTTCTGTTAATGCCACTGTTGTTAGAGTGGCAATGGCTTATTCAGCGCCTTGGATGTGAAACCTTGATTTGGGCATGGCACATATGTTGATAACGGGCATTACTTGTCCTGTCTTTGCAGCTTTGCATTGCCAAACACTTGGTATGTTTGCAATGGATCCTTGGCTTGAAAGATCACAGCCACTGCATTCTGAAATTGATTTTCTTCTACGGAGAGATGTTTGAAGCAAAAACCAATTTCGTTTGTATAAACTACATTAGAGATAAGAAGATATCCCTCAGTGTGCTCAGGATCACCTTTGAAGCCATTTTCACCCTACCATGAATAACAAGCTGCACAATAAAAAGAATTTCTTACAGCTGATCTGATCTCTACCCATCCGTGAGTTAGCTCTGAAATGAGATAAACCTATCTACTCTAATTCAGGACAGGTGTATCATGCTTCCCAATCATATTACAGAGACTCGTGAGGCCTGGTGGTGTAACCCTGAGCACATAACTGGGGCAAGTAAGGCAGCTTTATCTGCTTTAAGGGACTTGCCTTTTGAATAAGGTGCTGTGCTGCTCCCTCCGCCTGCAGCTGGTGTGTGAGATTCTACCTGCGCTGCTAGTCAGTAAGTGGTAGCTCTGGAGGGTCACACATGTGGCTTGCTTTTCTCTTCAGATAGGTTCAGTATTGGGTGTGGCTGAGGTGCAGTTCATTTTCCTGTAGCAGCTCTCACAGTGCTGTGTGTTGGTGGCTGGAGAGGAGCTGATAATGCAGCAGTGTTTTGGCTACTGCTAGGCAGTGCAGGCACAGCGTTAGCACAGCATTCTACCCCCTCATCTGTGGGCTGGGAATGGGTAAGATCCTGGATAGGGAACACAACCAGGCCAGCTGACCTGAACTAACCAAAGGGATATTGCATATCATATGACATCAGTTCAGATATACAAGCCAGGAAAAAGAGGACAAGGCATTCATTATTTACAGTGCTTACCTTTGGAGCAACCACTACAGGTGCTGAAGCCCAGCTTCCCGAGAAGTGGTTGGGCATGGCTTGCTGATGGGAAGTAGAGAACAAACCTATTTCTTTTCTCTTTGCTTGTGCACATGCAAACTTTTGCTTTTGCCTTCATAACCTGCTTTAACCTACAAGTTGTTTTCCATCTTGTTTTTCTCTCCCCTGTCCAACTGGGAAGGGAGAGTAATAGAATTACTTCATGGGTACCTGGTGTCCAGCCAAGGTCAACTCTCCATAGTCTTGTATCCTCTCTCTTCCTTTGCCTGATTCTGTCCTTCCAGTCTGCTATTCAGCTGGTGCCAGTTTGTTTAGATATGGTGGCAGCCAACCTACAGAAAGACCAAAACAGAAAGTATGATTTAAAATGAAAAGCAGCAAGGGGGGGAAAAAAACCACAACAAAACCATCACCTTTCCCTCCCTCCCTTCTTCCATCTTTTATGTTTTTGTTATAGGCTTTCCTGATGTGTACTAGGATCTAATCTGTAGGATATCACAGAGGTATCAGGGCTTGAGATACTACTGTGGCATTGAAGATATAGATGCATTTGCAGTCCAGCTCCAGGCTGGAGTCACCCCCTCTCTTTCCTAAGTACAAGGTTGCCAGCTCCAGTTATTGTAAGACTGGGTATGGTTTGTGAGTCCTGCATTGCTGTTTTCCCTTGGCAGGAGTGTCGGGTTGGCTCAAGAACACTGATAAGTTTCCCCAAATAGGAGCAGATGGATTCCTAGCAATAGATGCCAAGTCAGGTTGTCCATGAGATGACAGGGAAAAAGACCCTGACTAACCAGGCCTGGAGCAGGCACTGGTTATTCTGCTGGGAACAGGGTGACATTCACAGCTGAGCTTGTTGCCTCTGATGGCAGAAAGCAAATCTTCTGTTGTTTTGACTTTATGCAGTTGTGGAAAGGAAAGCTGCCATATTCAAGTATCGTAATAAATAATGGTAGTTCTCAAAAGGTGCCGAAGAACACAAGCATCCAGAAGGGAAAGAAAAAATTCATGGTGCCTCCACTGGGTTTTGTAAGAAGTATCTGGATTGGGGGAGGAAACAGAACACGTCCCTTATCTGATGTCAACTTTTTGTGGGAAATAATAATGGTAGTAGCTGTGGGTGGGTGGGTGGGCATGAAGTGACCGTGTGTTATCCGGTCTGTGATTCAAAAGGTCAGGGCTGAACTGCTTTAATGTGAGGCAATGGAGAATGAAGAGCTTTGCTTTCCATGTCATATGTCCTGTGTGCTCAAGTGTGCAGGGCTGTGCTGGGGCCTGGGGAGCCCTTTACAGAGAGGGTGATCAGGCATTGGAATGGGCTGCCCAGGGAAGTGGTGAATTCTCCATCCTTAGAGGTTTTTAAGATGAGACTGGATGTGGCACTTAGTGCCATGGTCTAGTAACCACGGCAGTGTTGGATCAAGGGTTGGACTTGATGATCTCAGAGGTCCTTTCCAACCCAACTTATTCGATGATTCTATCTCCCCAGGCTGTGGAGGCTCCATCAGTGCTGGTTAGTGGAAGGTCACTGGTGGTGTGCTGTGCCTGCCCTGGTATGACGTGCCTGCTCCTGGGGGGACCGACGCCAGGCTCAGCACAGCCAGTGGGAGCCCATTTACCTTTGGCAGGACCCCGATGGAGCGGGAAGCCAGGTCTGTTCAGGCAGTCTCAAGTTGTGTCTTGGAGGTTGCTCTTTCTAGGGCACTTGGCTGCCTGGTGCATCCTGCAGTCTACTTGTCAGCATATTATCAGCTAATTTAAAATTACTCAAACAAGCCCTTATCAGTGCATGAGACCAAAGGGTGTTAGTGGGCATAATGGCAAGGAAGGTTTTATGAACCACTTCATAAAGCCAAATCCTCGGGAACTGTTGAGGCTGTAATTAGATTTGAGGATAATAAGATTTTTTTTTTCTCCTCTTTTTTTCCCCTCTTTTTTTCTTTCTGGTAGCAAATCAAGGAAAAAATTGGAGCACTCGGTTAATTCTTGTGTATTCAGAATGTGGCTCCAGGCTCTTTACTAACACGAAGGGATTACAACTTGATATCAAGTACCCTGGGAGAAGTGTGAGCATGAAAGTACAGTGATGTTTTGCTATAGACTATGTGGATCCCTTATGTACGTGCCTTGAAAAGGCCTCCCAAGGCTTAGGAGCAATTAATAATGAAATCAACTAATAACAAGATCTGCAATGCAAAGAGAAAACTAGCCAGCATTTTGTTATGGGGAGAAAATGAGCAAACCAGCAGGGGACATGCTGATCGTGTCTGATTCATGTCATCTCTATAATCCCAGCTAAAGTTTTAACAGCCCAGGAAGATGAATTACCTACTCTAACCAACACTGGGATCAGCATGGGGTTTATTAGAAGCAGGCTATCATTTAACAATGTCAGGAGTGTATTTATTATTAAGCAGTAGACTCCACAGTCTAAATGGAAAACCATCACTCCTCCTTAGACACCAAACAAGGTATGTTCATAAAGCCAAATGGCCAATATAGTGTATGCTTGCACGAACACAAATACTAGGTCCACTTTACTGGACCTCAGGGCTTTCTATGTCTAGCTAGAGACTAATAAACCAAGATGTTTGAAGCTACTGGAGGACAAAGCTGTACACCATATGCTAATTCTGACTCTCAAAACTCCTTGGTAACTTCACTCCAGTGACTTGGTAAGAAACCAGAGAAAGGATTCTAGGTTCAGCACAGAGGGATTGGTTCAAAGCAAATGCTTGTGGGCCATGGAACAAAAAACACGCAAGAAAACTCTGCACAAGCAACTAGATTTTTTAATATGTACTGTGTACTTTCAGCCTAGATATTGCTGAGTCCTTCCTTTTTCCTTGAGGCCAATGCCCTTGTCCATAGGAAGAATCAATCAGTGAAATGTATGGTAATACACAGCAAACATTTTGGGTTTATTTATCGCCACATTAAGGTACCCAATATGGAAGCATAAATAATATAGCTCAAGTAAACTACCACTTAATGTAGTAATATTTTAAGCTGGATTTGTGGGAAAGACTTGTGGCTGACCACGTTTTCAGTCCAGCTTCACAAATCCAGGGTGTTTCTGGACCAACAAACATACAATGCTCTCAACCTGTAGCATGGCGAAACAGCTCTTACTGTTTCACGGTTCTGCTGTTGCTGCACAATCAAATAGCAATCCCAGCAATAGTCTTTGGGTCTAAAAGTGGGAAAGAGTTACTGATCTCAGCCATCTGACTGATGTGACTCTCTACATTTGTGGGCTGCCACAACTGTCTTTCAACATCACCAAAAAAAATCCTGTCTTTGCAATTTATGAGGTCTTTTCAGCCATATTTTTAATATGTCCTCCTAATGGCCCTGTTGGGAGATACCTTGAAATATGATTAAGTAGATTTTCAAAAATTTAGAAGCTTAAATTGTAGAAGGACCTGAGAGCTTGGGCAGGCATGGAGCAAACATGCCAGACTACTTTAAGTTTTTCCCTTTTTTCACCAGCTATATGGGAATACTTGATTTCTGAAGTTTAAGCAATATTATACAAATTTCTTCACATCAATTAACTTCTTTCTTTTCTCAGTTGGGGATCTGTGAACATACTAGACTGGAATTGCAGGATGTGGATTATGCAGAGTTAATGCTGATCTTCAAACCTGCTCTTCATGAAAAGTTGCTTTGTAAAGAGAAAAATTAACCAGTTGACTTCTGTCTTCTGGATTCTTGCCATGCATTTGGAAAGGAACATATCTAATGTCCATTTGAATATATTTGCAACTGAAGACAGTCTTTGCATCTGGCTCTGTGAGGCCACATCTTTTTGTCTGGGGCATGGATCCGGAGGGTCTTGCTATAGCAAGACTCTCAATTCTCCTCACTTTCAGTGTTCAATTTGTCCAATCAAATTTAAAGTCTTTTGTGTTTCATTGCCATTCCCATCAGCTACTTCTAATGCTGAACATAGTCTATCACTGTTCCCTGAATTCCCCATAACCATTATCCCTGATCAAGTCATAAAAGCAGATATGATATCATTTCAACAGGACTGATTTTCATCTAGGTGTGATGAATACCTCTTGCACTCCAATAGCTTGGATTCAAGCCATGCATAATTTTTGCATTAATTATGTCATTACTGTTTAATTGCTGCAATTAGCAGCATCACTTTTTCTGAACCATCACTGTCATCATATGGGCCTCTACATTACAGCAGGATCCCACCTGTTGGGGCACCCTATGCTGATTCTCAAGTATGAGATGTCCATATAGAAAATAAATACACGATCCCCAAATATCAAGTCCATTGTCTGCTGTAATTGTAACTGTAAGAAGGAAGGCTTTCTTCTGATGATATCAAAGAGCTGTGTTCACCTGACCACAAGAAAGGGAATACCTGAGCTACTACTCCTTCTATGTGAGAGCACCTAAAACCCTGCAAGGTGACTGCAACATGGTGCTTCTCTGAAATGGTCATTTTTTATGTCCTCTCTGTGGAGCTTCAGATGGCTACACAAAGTACAGGAAAGCTAGAATCTTGACTTGAATTTTAAGGAGCTTCATAAACTCAATTTATATGTCACCACGACACTGAGTGCCACCTGGAAGTGATACACACAGCGTTTAGGCTGGGAAATGAAGACCAGGCTGGGACTGTGTATCAGGAGGCAGACTGATGCTTAGTTAAGAATGTGACTACCCTCTTCAAAATCACTGGAGCTGGTCACCTAATACAGAAAGGGGTTCAGTTCATAGCTATTAGGGTGATGCTTCTGGAAGATCTGAGTGCTTCCTACCATCTGGTGAAAATGTTAATTGGTGGACTAATGACAGCAGTGTCACATGGGAGTGCTTTAGGAATCTAGCCCACATCTAACCCATGGCTGCATCTGCAGACCTGAGGGAACCCTGTCAGAATGAACTGGGTGGAATCATCTCATAGGCAGGTATGAGACCCTCTGCTTTCGTCTTACAGCAGGGCTGGGCACAGCCCTACGTGCAGGCTACATCTTCACTGGTTTTGGTTTTTTGAGATGAAATTTTCATCATTACTTGCTGTCAGTCTTCTGCACTAAATTAAATCCATTTAAGATAATGTCATAAGGATGTCAGTACAACAGGTTATTAAACCTGCATTTATAACGTCTGGAGAAAGCTACAGTGACTAGGTACACTCATGATATTAGCTGAGTACCAAAGTCTGCACTTCCATTCTGTAGAGAGAGGGAAGGGCTTGTTTCTCCGAAGTAATCACTCTTCCAGTAATGTGTCCAGGCCTCAAGAGATTACACAAATTAAAACTACACTTTCTTATTCAGAAACGAGATTAGCTCTTTGAGGAGAGTCATACTTTGTGCTGTAGTTGTTGGGCTCAGGAGGCTTTTGACTGTCTGAATCTCCAGTCTCCCACTCAGTATTAAGCTGTCTGCTAACAGCACCATCAGCCATCGTTACTTTACTGCACAACATCCATCAAGCAACAAACTCTGGTATCTATTTAGCAGTAGGAGATTGTTATCCAGGAGAAGTGTTCTTTGTGCCTTAAGACATTCTGCCTTAAATAAAGGTCAGCCATTCTGCCAAATGCATAAAACTCACTTGAACACCTATTTTGAGTAAAACTGAGATAAATATAACTTCCTGATTGCTTTTAATTCTCAGTGATTTTTTGTTTTAATTTTGTGTGTGTGTTTCTGTGTGTGCTGAGAAGGTTGTGAGCTTTTTTTTTTTTGCAATGGCAATGGCCCTGCTGGGAGTTCTTATTATTGTTGCATTCATTTGAGCTTGCTTACACAGACAAAAATCACTCAAGCAAAATCACTGCTGATCACTCTGCAAGTGGGAATGATGTTGAGGTGACAGTTATATGGGCTCAGTTGCATGCACATAAACCATCTTCATTGGTTGGAAAAGCTGCCTTGGGAGGGGTTCAACCTTTTCGTGTTTGTTTCAAGCACTTAGGAAGAAAGGCAGCAATTACTGAACGCAGCTTTAGGTCACTTTAAGTCACCCAGTGATGAACATTTATGCCACATATTACCAGCTTTTGAAACTGCACTGTTCTTTGCCAGTGGTTGCCCGCTGTATAGATAATTGTAAAACAAACTCCATATTCCAGTTGACACCCTTTCTAATTACATCTCACCTTCATTAGGCCATTAAAGTGATAAATGCTAGCAATTACATCGAACTCCAATGAAAACCCTCTGTCTGTGGCATGCCCTGACTGTGGTGTGAGTGATTTGCCCAGGAGCCCGGCAGAATTCAGCTGGTGAAGCAAAGCTCTGAACAAAACAATCCCAAAATGGAGAAAAAAAAAAAAAAAATCTGAGAAACAGCTCAGCTGATTAGAGTATCTGACAGTAAAGTCTATGCCGAGCATCGAACTGCACGGCTGGCTGGGGCCAATCCACTGGCCATGAGTGACAGCTTCTCTTCATTTTAATTAGATCTCTGCCAGAGGGCAGAAAGTGAGTGGATCTGGCATGTGCTTCAGCATGGAATAAGGTGTTCAGATCTGGCACTGGTGGCTATTCTGTGGTCCTTCTTTGCCTGGCATGTTTCAGCTCCCCGTTGTTCTTGCACGGCAAATCTCCCTCGCTCGAAGAGGGAGCTTTCCTGTTCGCTCTGTGCATGTGTAGGATTTAAATGTGCACAGTCACCTGTGTTCTAGCTCGAGTGTGGTCTCACACAGGAGACAGACATTGGTGGGTAAACAGAAAGCTGCTTTCCGTCTCTAGGAAAGGATACAGGGCGTGACACTTTGCATGGGCTGTTGGGAGTGCAGCCACAGGGGGAGACATAAAGAGGATTCCCAAATGCTGAGCTGCCCTGTGACAGGGGAGCCCAAGCCTCCCTTCCTCCCTGGAAGTCCCTTCTGGAAAACCAGGAAAAAGACCTGGTGATATTTGGATTTTGGGCTTCTCCCTGTTGAGTGATTTGGAGGAACAACGGAGCCAGGGAAGTGAAGGAGCTTCTGTGCCCCAGTGTCTGCAGAGCCTCCTCCCAGCCTGGTCTAGGGAGGGAGTGGGAGGGACACCCAAGTGGGAGCCCCTCTGCAGCCAGGTAGCAGGAGGGAGGGTGTGGGGTTACCCTGCAGTGCCACTGCCTGATGGCTAGCTCTTAATTGGGCGTCTGTGGCTTCAGAGCTGCTGCTGCAGGTCTACCCGGTTTCTGTCTCGTAGAAAATTTAATTTTAAACCCCCACAATGCTTTGTCACAACCATGAGTGCAGTTCAGTGGAGAGATCAGCCAGCCACTGCAGAAGCAGATGTTTCTTTTCGTGATGGATTGAGCCAACACAGGAGATGGAGTGACAGGGATTTTTTTTTTTTTTTTAATAAATATGATAACTTCTGCAGACTTTTTTCCTGAGGGTTTCTGCAGGGCGACTGCTATTACTGCCAAGAGCATGCCCTGAGCTGGACACAGGCTTGCCCAGCTCCTCAGAGCTGGTGTCTTGGGAGCCAAACAACTGGGGCTTCCTATAAGTAACTCATTTGCCAGAGAAGGACAGGCAAAGTCACCTCTTCTTATCAATTCTGATCTTCCTATGGACAGATTGAGGGCTTCTTAAATGCATTCGCTGTCTGAAATTATTTGCTGAATACGACCATTAGTCATTTCTGATTTATGAATTTTTCAGTCTGTGAGCAGCTCAAAGTATGGTATTTGAGATTCAAAATCCTAGCTGTGCTGCTGTGTTGATTAGCTGGTCTGAATGCATTGAGGTACTTGATGTGTTTCTATTTTGTGACTAAAATGAGTGTGACCTTAAAGTGTTTTGTACTACTAAAAATAATATGTCATTAAAATCCTTAGGAGTTGGCCTATGCCTTAAGAATATTACCCAGAATTGGGAAGGAACACCTGTGAGCTGCTTATTGACAAGTGATAGCAGTGAACTTTCCCCAGCTTCTTTTGACAGGGGTAGCTTTTTGATCTGTGTGTTTCCTTGCCGTATTTGAGAATCTTGCAGAAACACCCTGAGCAAAGCTATCAGCATGTGTCATGTTATTTCTTCCATTTTACCAGAAAAAGACACAGGTGAGAGTGGATGATTTGGTTTAGTATGAACAGCTTCTCTAATAAGGACTGTTCCTAGCAAAGCTAGCAAAGCTTTTCATTAGCTACAGGCTGGACACTGCACTAGTCTGTTGATGTGAAAATTCTGTGTGTTTTCACCCAATTGATAGAAACCTGGTCTATTTTCAGTGACTAGCACTACACAGTGTGCAATCTATTTTCTGTGACTATTTTCTGCGACTGAAATGTTTGCTCAGAATACTATTTTTGAATACATTATTGCCAGAAAAATTATTTAGGCTGCATTTGTAGAAAGTAACAGGAAGTTAACAATAACCTGGGGAAAACACACACACACACCCCCACACACACACCCAACCCCCAATAATTAAAAAAAAAAACAAAAACCAAACAAAAAAAAACCACACACACACAAAAAAAAAAACACAAAAAACAACAAAAAAAAACCAAAACAAAAAAAAACCAACAAAACACACACACACCCCCCCAAAAAAAAAACAAAAAAAACCCAAAACAAAACAACAAAAAAAAAAAGCACAAAAAAGCTAACAGCTTTCTTTGAAAAAGAGGAAAGATAATTTCTCAGAAGAACAATAGGGACATTATAAGCCACTTCCACTGAATAACAGCCTAGTGAGCTATTTTTCAGACAAGGATGTACACAGCCTTTCTGAACTACCCTGTCATTATGAACGGCACCTTCTGCCTGCCACCTGGTGATAAGTTCTCTGGGTCACTGGGGGAAGAGACAGAAAAATCAGTGGGAGATGCCTAGGTATGTGCAAGGGTGAAGGTTAGACCTGGAGTAACTTCCTGCAAAATCAAAGGTGCTGGTGTGTGAGTTTGGGGCAGAACACCCAGTGGCCCTGCCCTTTCTGCTCCCGAGGCCACAGGGCTGGTTGGAGGTGTTTGCAAGTCGTTTACTCAACCAAGAATAAATAGATGCATGTGTGAGTCAAATCTGAGCTCGGGCTGAAGCCCAGTGTTTGTGGGATGTTGCATTAGCTGTAATTTTTCATTGGGCACCACAGTTCTGGCTTTAACACTGACCTCAGGTGACGACAACAACACAAGTCAATAGGTTTTGTTCCTGTTCTTTGGTGCCACCCAACTTGCTGCCCATGAGGAACTCAACCCCAGGCAATAGTCAGCAGGTAGAGTCAGCAGACCTGGTCATTGCAAATATTTACTTTTCAAACACTTTTTGCATACATTTTAACAAATGAGTTTGCACAGATGCAGGTGTAAGGGCAGGGAGATGTAGTATTTTGTGTTAGAACTATCAATATAGATACCAGTGAAAGGAAGCAGGAAAAGGTTCAGATATATGGGCTTTTCTTCAGATTTGAAACTAACTGAAAAAGATTGGTTTTGCTGGCTAGCAAAGAAGCACTATTATTCACCAGATGGCAGTTTTCATATGCTGATCTCTTGCCAGCCTGGATCAGACTGCTTTCTTTAGGGCAGAAAATAAGTTCCTGGGAGGGCCACATGCTTCTTGACCCTAAGGCCAGACTTAGGCCATTGGTGTCTCCTGTGGTATTTAAGATTAGGGATGAAACCTTGGTGTTTGTGGCTTGTTCATGCTGTGGCCACTGACCCCAGGCAGGGCTAGGGTGCTGCTGCCATGTCCCAAAAGATGTGTTCCAGGGTACACTGAAGTTGTTAAATTGTTCTGTCAAAGTCAGTGGCCTTCGGGTTAGACCGTAAAGCCAGCAGGCACTTGTGCACGGTTTTATTTGGAAATCCAGGCTTTGAGCTAATCCCTGGTTAGAGAAACAAGATTTTCAGGTATATTTCTGAGATAGGTTCTTGATTTATAACTAGGAATTAATTTTCCAACTAAATGGTTTCTGATTTTGCTTTAGATTGTCTCCCTGTGAATGTTTCATGAGTAAAATTTTCTTTCTAGAACTGAGAAAAACAAAGGGTATAAAAAGGGGTATAAAGCACACAGCTCAAAATCCTTGCAGGGCCATGGTGACAAATGGTGGGGCACAGTCCTGGCAATCTCAGACACTAACTACAGCCCTGTCCACTGAGGTGTTGATTTCTTGCTCTTCTCTTACTGCTCATTGTTGAAGGATTAGGGTCCAACGTGCCTCTAAACTACCACCAGTGGTAGTGGCAGAAACGGTGTAGAGTAAGGATTTGAAAGGAGGGTGAGTTAAAAATGACAGTGTATCCTCACTGGAGCTCTGTGGCCTGTGCTGCAAGCCTAGTAACACAGCAAGTAGGACAAAGGCATAGAAATCTTCATAGAACTTAATTTTTATTATAATCACTTGGCTTTTCCACAGCTCATAACTGTACTCATTAACAAAATGTCCAGAGATTTATGAAGTCAGATAAAAATAAAAATTGAAGATTAACTAATCTGAAACTTCCTTGTGTTTTTATATACTCAATTGTTAAAACACAGTAAAATGTTCTTAACCATTCATCATTCTGACATGAAGTAATTGTTTATTCTTACTGTTTGGATTATAGAAGTCTTTGAAGATCCAGTCAGGGATCAAAGTCTTACCGTGTGAGGCACTGTACACACATAATAAATCTGTACCCCTAAAGAAGCAAGGGTATTTTTCAGTTTTTGTCTCCCAGCAATGCAGTGATCTCTTTTCCCTCTCCCTCTCTGACAGTCCAGTTATTTAGTACAAAACCCATCTTTGTGATTTCCTCCTAAGATGCTGCAATGCTCTCTGTAGCCCATAGTTAATAGGACCATCCCCAGTGCTTTGGCAGGAGGATATAAAGGGAGTGGAGAAGAGGAAGGTAATTCTTTGTCCTAGGAATCTGATCCATCACAGCCTGCAGTATTTCCTCCTCAATACCATTCTCTGTCACTCACTAGGGCATATATTGGGTCAAACACATTACAGTGTGATTCTCCAGCTAATGGCTACTGAGGCCTGGTCTCAGTATGCTGCAACAAGCAGAGTAATTGAAATTCAGACTGCAGGAGAGAAAAAGCTTAGTCTTCATTTCAGCACATCACCCACTTGCTCATACAAAGTTTTCTCCTGGATGCAGTAAACGAGGGACTTGATTCAGTAGTGCCTTGAAGTCTTATCTCATATTAGTAAAAAAAAAAATGTGACAGTGCATAGAGGCCCCAGCACTTTGTTTTTAAGTTCAAGGTGCCTCATCTTCTTGCTTCGGAGAGCAAACTTTTGATGTTCATCGTGGCAGTCAGGGTTCCTGATTTGTTCTTGGGAGTTGCTAGATTCATGTTACCTTTTCTTTTCCATTAGTGAGTCAGGAGAGCTGATTCACTGAGCTCTGTTCTATTCTCACTCCCTTTCTGTATCTCTGCATGGCTCACCAGCATCAGAGTAGCTGAAGGAAATCAGATGTCTGGGAGAGGGATGAAATCTTTCTCATCAGATGGGCTGGAGGGGATGTGAGAGCTTCTCATCCAGCTCTTGCTCCATCTTGAACCCTCTCTTATATTGATTCTGGTATAGTGAGATTAGTGATTTGGTCTGTGATTTTCTAATAAGATCACCAGATTTAAAATTAACACGTTCTGTTTCAAGAAAAAAAATTTAAAACTAGTGCACCAGGAATGGAGGCAGTATCATATTGTTTTCCAGTTTATTTTCAGATTCTCCTGGGTGCATCCCAGCTTGGTATTGTACCAGTTTTTCTCACCTCAGTGGGAAGCAACCATTTCCAAGGCTGTCTCACCCTGCAGCCAGTCTTGCTGAGCCTTGTCTACTCCCAGTGCTCCTCTTCCTTGTTAGGCATTACCTTGCATTTAACACTTTTTTACTGGATGGAATAATTTTCACAGAAGTGATCCTCTGTGAAGTACCTGAGACTTTGCCCTTCTATTTACAGTTTTGTTCTGTATTTTGACCCTGTTTCCATCCTGGTTTGTGACTGTTACCCATAGCCTCTGGTGCTTGACCATAGAAATTTTATAGTGTTTACTGCTTCCCTTCCTCCTCCCTCAAAAAGAAGGAAGTGTTTAGAAATATAGTGCAGTTTGGCTGGAAAAGTTAAAGGCAATATCTGATGTGCTTCCTTAATGCATTGTAGAATATAAATAATCAGTGAAGAACATTAGTTGAAATGTCAATGAAAAGTGACAGAAACTTTCACTAGGGACCATATGCTGTTCTCTGTACTGGCATCTTACTTTTCCTACATGGCACTGAGCCCTAACCAAGTGCCTTATCTAGCTATTTAAGGTATTTAATTAATAGCTCAGATATAGTACCAGTACTCATTTTTCCATGTACTGATAGAGCAGAGGCAAGAGAGCAGACCTGTGTTATCAAAGCATGCTGTGCAGCTCTGAGAGGAGCCTTTCATTCTGAAAAAAGAGCTCAGGGCTGGAGCTGCTCTGAAGCTGCTCATGCACGTAATGGGAGCCCCGCTGCCAGCACAGTGTGGGGAAAGAGGTTACAGTAAAGGGTCAGCCTGGGAAATGCTGTGCCAGCCAGCGTGCCTGCGTAACGCAGGCGTGTGGCAACAAGGGGGAAAATGAGAGCAGAACACACAAACTCTTTCTTTTCAAGGGTGCTGCAGTGACATATGCTGGTCTACCTGTCCATGCAAGTGACAGCTGGCCCTTTGCAGTTCTTGGGAAGCAGAATTTGGGGAGGACAGCTTTCTCCATCAGGCATTTGTCTGTTTGAACCCAGGCTGAGTCCTGATGCTGTGCTGCTCAGGAGGGCACCACTGGGCTCTGTGCCTTAAATTCTCCATTTGTTCTCTAGACCTTCACCACCTGGTTTTTGCTCCTCTTTCAGTGTGTCTTTCACGCTCCCTAAACACTAGAGCACCCGTCAGAGCCACGCTGCAAAGGAACAAATACAGTACAGGTATTAAAAATTCATCCAGGTAAATTCCTAAAGTCTTTCTGTGCAAAATCATCTTGCTGCTCTTGTCCTCTCTTGACTGCAGGCCTCAGGTGCAAGACTGTCTAATTACTTGAGGAGATCACTTCTGTCTGGAGCTTTTCTCTGTGAATTTGCCACCCTTCCTATGCCTTTCAAATAAGGTCATATTCTCCTTTGGTTTGAGCTGAATAGGTATAGCCCCAAGATTAAGCTGAGCTGCCTTCTTTATGGGCAGTGTTTTGCTTTTTACTTGCTGTCAGTCAGATGAGCAAGCTCATTTTTCTCATCAGGATGAGAAAACTCAGGCTGGTAATGTTTTAGGGTTTTTTTTTTTTTAACTCTCCAATGCTGTGATGTTGACAAATGCTGACACTGTTACAAAACCTGTGAGATGATTCTTCTCTTGGCCAAAATAATACTTAGAGAGAGACCAAATGGGTCTCTAGTGAGTGGGGTAAAAAGTGTGGACTGCTTTTTTAGAGAAGGCTCTAGCAGCAGCTTAGTGCAGGGCAATGTCAGAAGCCACATTCCATCCTGTGCTGTGGTTCATCTTAGTTTAGCAGGAGATGCTGTGGAATGGGAGTGAATGTGGTCTCAGCACTTGTGAGAGCAAGTGTGGAGTGTTAGTTATTGAGTGCACTGCATGGTAGCTCCAGGCTGCCATGGGACATCTATCCAAATACTATGAACACCTGTTTTAGGCACCCTGTGTATTCCAGGGAAGCACAGCATGATCCTGGGAACCTAACACCTATGTTCCCCAGGACTGCCTGCTGTCTTGTCCTGAAGGCAGAAAGACCTATACCTCTCTTGCCTAGCATGGTAACTGAGATGAACATTGTTTTTTACCATTGGGTTTCTGTCTTTAGGCATGCTTACCATCCTCTTTCAAGACAGTCTTTTTTCCTAAACTGCTAGGTACCTTGCAGCTATGTATTTTTGGGTGTTATTGCTTCAGATGAAGTCACTTGTGTTGGACCAAGGGAAGAGGAATCCAGAGTTACGAAAAATATCTGATGGCTGTTTTTTTTAATCTTTTAAATTTCCAGGAATTTGATAATGGGATTGTTAGTCTGAGAAATTATTTCAATAATTTCTCCTTCTATCCCGTTGTTTGCTTTTCATGGAACCAATATATTCAAACAATAACCAGCACTGCCAGCATACAGCACCCTTGCTGTGTGGTGGAGAAGCTAGGACAAATCTAGGAAGTTATGTCTGTGACTTCCAGCCACTTCATGGTCTGAATTCCGCTGTGACGTCTTTAGGGCTTGCCATAAAAAGCTTCAAATCCCTCTTCTACCCTTGCCCTGATTTGGATAGCAACGCAATTTTCAGGTTTTGAGTATATGCTGCAGAACATGGAGTACCAGAGCAGCTTTCTGGCTTGTCTCAAGTTGCAGCCCTTTTTTTCTCTAAGTGTTGGATGTCTTGTGGGAGCGAGGGGGAAAGGTGGACAGCAAGTTGCCTGTCTGACTGGAATACCAGTGATGTACCCTTGTTGGCACCTTACAAATGGCAAGATGTTGAGGAAGAAGAAACTGTACTGTGCAGGATACGTCACTAGCCAGCAAAGGCTGAGGTGAGGACTGTGAACTTCAAATGTTTTTACTACTGAATGATCTGCAGGACAAGGATTCTTCATCAGAGGATGGCGGGAATGTTTCTGGAAAACAAACAAATGTGAGGCTGTTGCAATCTGTTCACACCGAGACAAAAACAAAACAAAAAAGCGTGAAATAAATTTTCTCATTCCCACAGGGCATTAACAAGGCTGGACGCTGAAATGCCAAACAAGGACTAATGTGCGGGTGGAAACAAGAATTTCATTTTGATGTGCCCTCCACAAAGGTTTGTTCCTGGCATTTCGTGATGCCTGGCAACTGTTTATGAAGAGGTAGATATGGGACACTGAGAGAGGGGTAAAAGTGCTCCTTCCTTACTTACCTTTCTGAGTAGTTGCTAGCAAAGTTTGGTAAAGCAAAACAGCAGTGCTATGACCAGATGAAATGGTGTCCTTGTCACTTGCCAGGACAATGTCATGAAAACTCTATTTAAAATATGCCTTGATGTCACTCCTGATGATGAGATGGACTCATTCTCAAAGAGAATTTCAGTGCTAGCTGCTGTGGGGCCAAACTTCTGTAGAGGTCGAGTACATTGAAAATGCTTTTATATTCTGTTCCTCATTCAAACAAAAAGCAAAGTCCAGAATTTCCTGGGAAACCACATTCTGAAAAATAATGTCAGATCAAATGCAGTGAGCTATTGCAGTAACACTTGAAATCTTTTTTACATTGCAATGTTAAACCTTTTGGATAATACAGAGAGGATCCTGAAGTGATGGCTTTTTCATAAGCAAAAAATGCAACTATTGCAAAGTCGGAATGGAGCCCAATGGCATTATTGAAATGTATTGTGTCTTTCTCATGGTGAAAATTCATTGTTAGTGGCTTTCACGTTTGACAGAATTGTGTTTTTCTGAAGGAAAAATATTCCACTGGGAAATGCTAGTGCTAATATGGGTGTCAGTAGCAGGCTGCCTGTTTTTTTATTTTTATTTTTATTCTTGAAGAATTCCCACTGTAGTTCTGAAGTCGGTGGATATTTCTTCTGAAAACAGGGCTCTGGAGAGATTTATTTTTCACACCAAATCCCCCCCTCCCTCAAGTGGCAGTAGGGCCTAGCTATGTGGATTCATTATGTACTATTAAGCAGCTGCCACATTTCACTCAGGCAACGGTTGTACTTCATTTGTGAGCAAAATGATTCATATGTGAACACAGCAAAAGTGCTGCAGCTTGTGGCGAATTTGCACTGAGGGGCAGCTCGTGGGTGAGGACTGGGTAAAAACAGATGCTGAAGAAGGACTTTGTTATTTGCTTGATAGTTTATACAATCATAAAAGTTGTTCTTTAGAAGGGCAGGTCCTGCCAGAAATAGGAGTGCATAAGCACAGAGCAAAGAAGATTGTTTATGAATAATATATTTATAGCTTCCCTGCATCTTGTGTAAGAGAAGCAAATAAATGGTAACACTTGACCTATATACAAAATTCTGAATGAGGAAATGAAATGGATTCATAATATTCTTCCATTAGTCCCACAATGCAAAAACAGTGGGACACCCAATTATTGCAGCAAATGTGACAGTGACTGATAGAAGATTCCACTTTTACACAAAGCATAGTTGTGTTCACTACCCTGGACAATTTCCCAGCCTGCAACTTTTGTTTACCGTGGTGTAAATTAGGAGTATTTACTGCTAAAAAGAGTGCGATCTTCACGGGGGTAAAAGCAGTGGAAATAAGAAATTAAGGCATATGTCTGAAACACTGTAAAACATAACAGTCTTAATACTTCAGCACAGAAGCTCTGTGGGTGGAGTGAGGAAAGTCCCCTTTCTTAAGGCCAAGGCTTCCACTAGTACTTGGGCATAATTCTGCAGTTCCTCCCCACACACCCTTGAAAGATGATACAAAACTCGCCGCTGCAGAGATGCTGCTGGCTGCTCTGCTGGTTTTAGCTGGCGTAGAGTTAATTTTCTTTACAGCAGCTGGTATGGGGCTATACTGGATTTGTGCTGAAGACAGGGTTGATAATACAGAGATGTTTTAGTCATTGCTGAGCAGTGCTTACACAGAGTCAAGGCCTTTTCTTCTCCTCACCCAATCCCACCAGCGAGTGGGCTGGCGGTGCACAAGGAGCTGGGAGGGGACACAGCTGGGACAGCTGACCCCCATTGACCAAAGGGACATTCCATACCATATGGCAATCATGCTCAACATGGAAGAAGGAGGAAGAGAGGGACGTTTGGAGTTACTCTTTTTCCCAGTAACTGTAATGGGTGATAGAGCCCTGCTTCTCTGAAAATGGCAGAACACCTGCCTGCCCATGGGAAGCAGTGGATTAACTCCTTGTTTTGCCTGGCTTGTGCACACAGCTTTTGCTTTACCTATTAAAGTGTCTTTATCTCAACCTAGGAGTTTTCTCACTTTTCTGATTCTCTTCCTGATCCCAGTGGTGGGAGAGTGAGTGAGTGGCTGTGTGCTGCCAGTTGGGGTTAAACCATGACAGTTATGCAGAGCTAGAGTCTACCCTCAGGAAAGCCAAGAAAAGAGAAGGTATATATGTTTAGCTTAAAATTACTTTTAAAAGAACCCCTGTGTTGTGCATTTTTTTGTGTATTTTTATTCCAGGGCAGAGAGGAATAAAGGTTTTTTTAAATTCCAAAAATATGTGATGCCAAAAACCTTTGATGCCAGCTGAGACCACACAAGCCATTCTAACTTCACAGAAAACCTGGAATTAACAGCACTCCATAGTATTTGCCTTTGGTGCCAGTACCCTCTGGAACAGAGGAAGGAACTCATTGCAGCTGCTGGTCCTAAGCATAGGGGTCCTCCTTTGTTTGTGCTTTTAACAGTCCTGAGGTGGTAAGTTACGGTGCAGAAGTAGTTTTGAGTTTCCAGTGATCCCTCAGCATCTCTTGCTCATGAGTGGATCAAACTACACAGCTGCTCTAAGGTGGATTAATGTGCCTGCTCTGCAAAAGCAAACCTCAAGCCAGGGCAATGTTGCACCTGCCACAACCTCACAGGGTACCACTGACAGAAAACACCCCTGCTCTCCCAGTGCACAGCCCTGTGCTTTTACTGAAATTACTCTGTTGTTTTTTTTTTTTTCTTGCAGGATTCCACTGACACTTCGGATAGCCAATAATCCAAAGGCTCATTACTGCACATAAATCCCTCAGCCTTCTGGGTTTCCTCCTCTGGAACCACTGTGAAAATGGACACATCAATACAGCCTTCTGCAGAAAAGCTGACAATCTCAAAATGGGTTCATGCTGCAATAACTGAAATCTCCTGCCAGGTTGGTGATGGTGCTTTCTAATCAACTTTGCAATGAATATTTCTTAAATCATGTTAATCCCCCATTTAAGCAGAGATATCAGTTCCAGACAATGAATCACCATACCTGGAGGGGAATATACCTGCCGTTTCCCCAGAGAGGAGGCGATTAACAGCACGCGTGCTGTCAGATGAGCCAGCAGCACTGGCATTTATCACCTCAGAGCTCCTTTCCTGCAATGAAGGAAATCTCTGCTCCCTGCTTCTGGTGCAATCAGCTTTTATTTATGTAGTGGTTATGGAAAACAGCTCTTAAAGGAAAACTGCACCTGTTTTGCTCTCTGGGGCAGGTTTTGCTCTAATTTACATGGATGTATTTCCTATTAGAGTTTGCTAAATGTTGGGATCTCATGAGGAAATGAAAGCCCTAAAATGTGAGCAGGCAGGGTGCAGTACACGGCTTTTAGACCCACAGAGCTATACTAAACATTGATGAAGAAGCTGAACTGTCTTTTTCATGAGCTCTTTTATGTTCTCATCTCCCATAGCTCCTAGGGAACAGCTGCTATGCGAACTGCTAGCATTCCAACTCGAAGAGACTGCAGCCCAAGCAGAAAGTCTTGTTCAGAGGAAATTCCTGAGCCCAGGTGATTGTGTGATTACTTTGGGTAAGCAAAGCACTATGCATTGGTAAGTTTTTTTGTTAATGCCCAAGATGAACTTCACAAACCTTCCCTGCAGAGTAACTTTTCTTTTGATGAACAAGCTGTGATTGCTTGAAAAAGAGAGGGTAATTTCTTCTGTCTTTGAGTCCCACTCCAGCTCAAAGAAGGTTGACTTCTGAGTTAGGTGATGTTACTTATATTCTTGTCCAAGTGAGTATCTCCAAGGGCGGAGATGCTCCAGGCTCTCTGGGCATTTGTGCCTGGGCTGAACCACTCTAAAGATTTTTTTTCTCTCCGACCCCATGTGATTGTCACCGCTACTCCTTGTGCCTGTTACCTCTGCCCATCTTGCTGTGTACCTTCAAGAAGAGTCTGCTTCACCCTCTCTGTAACTGCCTTTTGAATAGTGGGAGACTGCAATTAGGTCTCCCTCCTGACTGAGTGGACAAACTCTCTTAATCTCCTCTCTCACACCATGTACTCCAGCCCCCTGACCATGCTGGTGGGTTTCTGCTGGACTCGCTGCACTTTCAGTGCCCCTCTTACCCTGGGCAGCCCAAAACTGGATACAGTACTGCAGATACCATCTCAGAAGTACTGTGCAAAGAGGAAGGATTTCCTGCCTTGACCTGCTGCCTATGCTGCAGCTTGTGCAGCCCAGGATGCTGTTGGTTTGCTTTATTGCAAAGGTGCATGGTTGTCTCTTGTTCAGCTTGCTGCCCATCAGAACACCAAGGGTCTTTTCTTCAAACACAGGTTTACAGGCTACAGGAATACACTTAGGATTGCTGCCAGGGAAAGTGTCCCTGAGAATGTGCTGCACACAGTCCCTTGAATTTTGGCCTCTTTAGGCTTTCTGTTTGGTTTGCTGAAAATGAATATTCCCACATTTTTGCTAGATGCTCCTTTATTCTTTGGCTTTGGGTTTAGGATAATGGAGGCCAGTCCCTTTCTAAATATGTGGATAACATATTGATGTGTGACTTCCTCAGGCAGTCCTGGAGGAAACGAACTGCCCAAGTAAGTGAACTGATGTGGAATTTAAGTAAGAGCCCAGTGTAAACGCTAACAGGCATTGGCCTAAAAGTACCCGCTGCTTTTAGTGCTGCAGAAAGAATGACACGCACCACTGATAACCTGTGGTGAGTCCTCCCAGGCTGTGCCTGGATCCAGGATGATTATTGCATTTCCTGGTGGTGTGGGGAGGAAAACACATTATATAAAAGGGTGGGACTACAAAGAAATGTATTTCTTTTACACGAATAACTGCAACTGAAGCCACAATTAGCCAGGAAACTGTCAACAAATGTAGATCAACAGACAATCCATTGTGCATGGCTAATGGAAGTGTGTGTGTGTGTGTATATCTATATATATAAACACCATGTGATATCTGTATGAAACTATTACGCCCAAGCCAGAGCGGTTGCTTTTGGCCTTGAACTTGACTTCAACTTGGCTACGTTTACTTAAGGCGTGGCAAAAGTTGCCCTATAAAGGAGGGACAGTGCCCGCCTGTCTGTTTCTCAGTTGGTGTTGGCTGGAGAGTTACACCGGAGGCGCTGCAGGTAAAACATCCCTTTGCTGTTTTATTTAGTACAAAATGAAGCAGGTGAAATATAAGTAATATAAGTATTAGGGCTGGAAAAACACCATAGACACATTGAGAGGGATATGCCTTGGAGAGACAGAATAAATGAGAGTCCCTGTCCTTAATGATACCTGGAGGGAAAGAAAAGACAAATTTGCCATCCTAGAAAGAGCCTCATACTAAAACGGTAAGTTGTCAAAAGTAATTGGATCAAGTGGGAGTAGAGATTCTAAGACGAGGAGGGCTCTATAGTTACTGTAGGCTGCTGTTAAATGAGGTAGAAAAAAGGTATCTGGAACTGTCCAATGCTATGTATGCAAAACGAGAAGAAAATTGACTTAATAAATAGCCAGAAGGGAGTACTTCACAGGCTGTTTGGAGCAGAAGGTTGTGCAAGATGCCACTGGGAAAGTAATCTCCTGGAGGGTTGCCAGAGTGCCTGGCTTTGGTTTTGATTTTCTGTGGTACTCAAGGCTTTCACACATTGTATGTACAAGGAGCTGTTGTCCAACTGGGGTTTGCGATGCCCGTGTTCTGGTCCCTGCTCTGCCTCTTGTGCTTGCTCTCACTGCAGGAAGCTACTGAAAAGCAGCACTCTTGTTTGTTTTTAATTTGAATGCAAGGAGAGCTAATAAACCCACACTTTCCTTCATTATGAAATAATTCTGGAACTGAGTTTCTGAAGTTTTTACAATACTTCAAATACGTGAATGATGGGATCTTAGAGGAAAGAATACTTGTGTAACTGTAGCATATATTGAGTATTATAGGGAGATGAAACATAGCTTAGGAGTTTAGAGTGATTGAGAGGAAACAGGGGTAGAAGGGCTGCTGGCTTATTGACTTTTCTGATATTCTTTGTAGGGTTTGAGAAATTCAGTTGCTCTTTCTGAAGTACAGAAACTCAACTAAGCCAACACATAATGGAATGTTTTGATAAAATCAGTGGAGAGAAGGTTTGGCTATGAAGTAGACACATTTTCTAATTGCCTATTTCTACTTTCTCCACAGTGAAAAATATCAGAAGCCACTGAAGGAAATTATGTCTGTACCCTGACATAAATCTTTAAGCAAAGTGTAATTAGCTGTCAGTAGCATTTGCCACCACTGAGTACCTGATTATAGTAGTGGCTTGACATCTTTCATGAATGAGTGTTGGGGGGAGACACAACCCTTCACTGCTGACTTTTAAGCTGTTCAATGCAGAAAATGGTCTGTTTGGTGTTCCCCCAATAATTTCTGCAGGAGTCACCAATCTTTTTTGCTCTGCTATCCTGACTCCTCTTTCTTTCCCATCCTTTCCAGCTGTCACACTTGATCTCTTTTTATCCTTCTCTCTGTAGCTTTTCCACTGCTTACCTTCCCTCCTTCTTTCTTTGTCCCTTTCTCTGGGAAAGAGTCTCTCTCTTCCAAGAAGGAAGAGGAACCAAAAAAGAGCAGCAGATACAAAGTTGGGCGTGATTCCCTTCTCCATTTCAGATAAGTAAATATGTTGAAGGAGATTTCGGGACTAAGTAAATGTTTGTTTAACCCCTTCTGAATAATAATTTCCCTGCTTGGTTGAGAGGCAGCCTCTTTTTTTTCTTTAGAGTTTGACAGTATGTGTGAACCAACTTCTGTGAGTGTTGGAAGTCCCTTCCTCTTTCCTCACATCCCGTGGCAGAGAACAGTTCAAGGGCAATGCCTCCAATACCCATTCCATTTTAACTGTCCCTTGAAAGTCTTTCTGGCTCATGGGTTCAGCAACAGTAAGAAGCTCCCAAACCAAGCAGGCAGTATGCTGCTTTAAGAGCTGTTGGAATCTTTTCTGTTGCTGATGGACCCATGACAGCTGAGCAGGAGAGGTGGGGCTAAGGCTCAGGGTGCTGCTCCAAAAGAAGTGGCCACCAGAATTTGTTGGTGCTGGAAGGACAGTGCTAGTCAGGTATGCCTGACCCCATGAGCTACCTGCACAGGGGCATGGATGGTTATAGAACTCGTGTGCCCCCAGACACAGCGCTGATGAAGTTATTCCTGCAAGGGAAGAGTAGTTAAGTGTATTATTTTCTTCAGTCTGGTTGCTAATTTAATCCTGGTATGTTGAACAACGTAATTAAACACACACACACACATGCTAAAAACTCTTGTTCTCTGTCAGAAGAGAGGGAACGCATGTCAGACCCAGCCTTCAAGCTCTGTTAATTTTAATTTGAGTTTTGGAATTAGTAATCAGTTTTGCTGGAACACTGTTGCAAGAAATAGATCTTAGCGTGCATGGGGTCTGGGCACAGTTTCAAATGAGTATTTGTTAAGAAGAAGCCATTCCCTTGTCGTGTTATGGTACATTACATGAGATTTATTTCCATTGTATCAAAAAACTGCAAGCCCAAGGGGAGTGTTCTCTCTTCTTGTTGGCCGAGGGTGGTTTCTGAACTCCGTCCGCTGTTTTTGTGGGGCTTTTAATTAAAACAATGAGATGCAAAACTACTTATTTGTTTAGGCTGTTGTTACAATGCCAGGAGGTTAAGTGACTTGAAGCACCAAGAAAGGTGATGAGACAAAGTAAAAAGCGTGTAAGGCTGAGAGTGGGGAGCTGTATCAGCTTCATTGTGGCTGAGCTGTGTTTTTCATATGTGTGAAGAATTCACAATACAAGTCTGAGGTATTGCTCTTGCTGGAGCTGTCTGCTGTCTTTGTGCTGCAGCAAGAACATCTCAGATCTATGGGTCACTTTGTTTGGTAGAAAAGAGTCCTTTTATCTACTGAAAATTTGGAGGAAAAAAAGATGAAAAAAAGTTATGGCATCCGGTGCTTGAAAGCGAAACTCAGTGACTTCAAGCTACAAATTGGCACAGTGAAGTCAATTAACTGTAGGAGTGGCTTGCCCAGGTATGTGGTGGATTTTCCTATGCTAATTTGTGAGAAGGTGTATCTTAAGTGGATGCCAGGAGCTAGGGGGAAGGAATCACTGGATCAAGTGCAGTGACATCCATCATACAAGATGCCAGAAGAAGTGATCACAGTGATCCTTCTTGCCCTTAAAAGTTTACTAATAAAGGGCTTCACCAGAGCCTTCTCTTTTCATAAAGAAAGAGGCAAAAGGGGTATTATAACTCAGGATAGTTAATACTTTGATTTTGTGAGGGCAAATATAACTGAAGGGTGAAAACTGGTGTGTATCCTGAGCCATATTTTGATCCAGCAACATGTAATTTTGTGTGACAAAAGGAACTGAAGTAGCCAGGAGACAAGGCAAGCTGCACAACCTTCCTGCTAATTCTCTGGACCCTGAAACCCACAATAGAACTTTTCAACTGAGGAAAGATCCCCAGGAGGTGGTGCACATGTGTACATATCTCTGTACATCCACGTTGCTCTGGGGAGCACACCTAAAAACTTGTACTCTGCTTGGACAGAAAAAGTTGCTCTTTTTAAGCTCTGGCACCACTGGCTCCTACAAATGTGCAAGTTCTCTGCTTTCTTAAACCTTCTCCCTCCTCTGTCCTAAAAGTACTCCCATGCTGCAGTCCAGCGTCTCCATGGCACATGCACTACCTCCCTTCAGAACAAAAGCAGATCTTTGATGACAGTTGTCCCGCTTTGTGATGACTGTAATGGGGGCAGAGTCCTCAACGGAAGATTTTGGCTCCCGCATCCATACCTATCTGTGCCAGCAGGCATATTAGCAGGTCTGTTCAGCCTAGGGTTTCTCTGCATGTGTGAAATGTTCATTTTTCCTAAGAGAAGTGCCCCTTTTCCTTAGACACATTTCAGAGAGGGGTTCTACCATGCTTCAGACTGGAATTCCTATAGATGCCTGCAATGACTGTCTGGTTTAAATACAAATTTGAAATTCAGGTCTGTTTCAACACTGGCTTCTGAACAAACTACTGAGTCCAAAAAGCTCAGACCCTGGTGCACACTCACGTGAGTGTGTAGTGTGACCCAGATCTGGATTTTGCAGCTTGGTCCCATCTCAGCACTGTAGTTGTGGGGAGTCTGGTGGAATGCCTGTGTAGGCTGCAAGGAAGCCACCCCCTAATATGCCCAAGCTTCTTTGAAGCAGATCCAGGTAGCAAAAGTCTCTGTCATCTTCACATCTCACAGAGAGTGACTATCAAATGCCTACATGTGGAAATGAAAAATAAAAAAATAACTGGAAAATTCCCTGGGCACAGGCATGATACATGGCCAGAAGAGTCCTGGGTGCCTCTGAGCATCCTCTCTGCTCACACTCACGCTCCCCTGCAGCTGCAGCAACTGTTCCATCCCCTGTGCTGCAGATGTACCTCAGTGCTCACACAGCAGCTCACTAACAGCTTTACTCTCTGTCCTCAGGGAAGACTCAAAATTGAATTTGTAGCAGTGACAGCACTGGTTTAAGATAAACCAGTTGGGATTTGATGACTACTCTTTCCCTGTGCGTTTCCAGCTAATAAGGATTTTGTCACTGTGGCTGCCCTCAGCTTTGAAAGCTGCTGCTCCACAATCCTCTTGGCAGGAGGAGGGGGCTGTTTGATTTCCCACACGCTTCTGACACACTGCTTTGGATGAGGAAACTAATGGCAGCCCATGTCTCTCCTTCACAGGAAAGGAGCACAATGCTCGCCCCCAGCTCCACTCTGATGCCGGAGCAGGGCTGGCAAACCACAGGAGCAACGGGAAGTCTCCAGAACCTGAAGAGGTTTAATAGCCAGGACTTCAACAACCTACGAGCCTTGTGTCTGAGCCAAGGGGTGCTCTTTGAGGATGACACCTTCCCCGCTCACATCAGCTCCATCGGTCCCAACCTGCTCCCAGAGGATAAGTTGCAGCGAATACAGTGGAGGAGGCCAACTGTGAGTTCCATCAGCTCTGTTGTTTCATAACCCTTCATAAAGGCCTTCACCTTGGGGAAAGAAATCTGTGTTATCAGGAAAGTAGACTTTAAGGGGAACACTGGAAGCACAACACTGCAAGGAGAGGTCCTTGCTGTGGGATGTTTATAGGGAAGATAACCTCTGTAGCGTTAATGATTTCACCAGGTACATTTTTCTAGGAAGTTTGTTTCCACCTGTAAACCTGACTAAAACTAGTGTTCCCACTTTGATCTACTTCTAGAGGACTTTGTGCAAACATGAAAAGCTGTCAAATTCTATTAAAGATCTCTGATTTCTGTAATCCAAGCAACTGACTCAGCAATACCTATTTTAAAGTAACTGGGACAAGGCATGAGATGAAGTACGTTTGTGTGCTGATTCCCAGTTGCAATTTAATAGGCAGTTATCATCTGGCATATGGATGTTTAAAATGGGAGATGGAATCACATGCTCAGCTCTTTTATCCTAGGACCTAATTTAGGAAATCTTTCCATGGTCAGACTGCTCTGTATAGCAGTGCTCTGTACCATTTGCTACTGGCGCAGCTACTGGATTAGCCACGTGCTGCCCTTTTCTGGGTTTTGCTGAGCACATCACCGGTGCCTGGAGACTTTGACTTCCCTGGACTGGGGCAAACCAGCTCATCTCCCTGAAGGCAGTAGAGACAGTAACTGTGAGATTGTAAAGACAGGACAAGACAACTGGAAAAGATCTACTTGGATGGCAGATGCATTAGGGCAGTGAGGGTGTGCTGGAGCTTGGCAGCGCGGTGGCCTTGGAGCTGCAGCAGCAGAGGCTGCAGCCAGCTTGTTGAAACCCATGAGTCCCAGAAGGGAAGCAGTCTAGCCAAGAGAGCCTGCATAGTTGCTAAATGTGGATGCCTGAATGGAAAGGCGGGAAGTGCCAGCCCTGATGTCAAAGGAGTGTGATGTGGTGAAGTATCAGACGGAGCTGAAGCTGCAGCCTGGACACCAGCAGGGCTGTGGCTGCAGTGTTGTGGTGATAAGGATGGGGCCTGAAGCTCGGATATCTCCCTACCCACTGCTGCAGCAGGGCCTGGAAATGTCAAAAAAAATGTGTGTGTAGGGGTACAGGTGCTTCCAGTCTGGATGGATGCTTTATCACATGACGAGGTAGTTGTGGAGGTACTGAGTGCAATGTTTGGGTGTCCTCTAAGGAGGTGCTGTGAATGGGTCATTCTCTTCTGCAGAAGCAGCTCCTACCACAGGCTGAATGTTCTGGGCTTCTCCTTTGGCAGCCTTCCTTCAAATCTGAGTCCAGTGAGAGTGCAGCTGATGCTGAGTTTTTCGCACCAGCCCTCTGCTTACAGGTTCATAGCAGATGGGGATAATCCCTCTTGAAACAGGGGTTGTCATAGGAAAGTAACTAAAAAGTGCAAAGGAGATCAGTTAGTTGCCACTACTTTAGGTCTGAGAAAGAGTTACGATAACTAAGAATTAGACTCACAAAAGACAAACATGGGTATTAGAAAGGAATCTCAGGGGCATTTTAAAGATGAATAAACTGGAATAAAATGTTATGATAAGTTCTGTTAAGTACTAACACCCCAGTGTTTTTGCCATTTGAGAGCAGTAGAGAAGTGTAGGATTTCAAAAGCACACAAAGTAACTTAGAAACCCAAATACCACTGAGTTTGAGGCCCTGCATTGTGGGATGAACATCTATCCTACTCTAATATCCTGATAGTTATTTCATGTGCAAAGGGACTGATGTACCTTGTCAAAAGCAGAATCTGTTGCTGGTAGTGCTTGAAGTTTGTCGGGGGAGGCAGGTATTGGAGAATTCCTTTTTATTTTGCTGAATTCATGAATACTAAGTTTATGAATAAAACCTTTTGTGGAATCGGTTTAAAAATTTTGCATATGTCCTCTCCATCCCAGCACTTCCCTTATGAAGATTTTTTTTTTTTTAGCAATCACTATGCACTTTCCAGCATCACCACATCAAACTGTCTGAGACCAATTGCTTCCAGCAATTTTCCAGAGGTTTTCTTTTTTTCAGGAAGAGGCAGGATCAAAAGTCATTGGCTTTGCCAGATCTCTCCTTCAGAAAATTAAATCATTTACTCATGGCCCAGGGTTCATGATGTGAACATGGAAAAGCCTTTTGTTCTTTTACAGAGGCTAAGGTAGCATCACCAGCTGCTCTTCTACAATATGCTCAAAGGACAAAAGTTGAGACTGCCAACTCAGCTGGCTCTTGTGGAACAGAAACACTGGATGTCAGTGCTGAAGAAGGCTCCATTTTAATTTTTTTGTTTTCTCAGTGTGACCAAAATTTTCACCTGTAGCCATTTTCCACCCAGCCAGGCTTTGCCCTTCTAGACAAGATATAAGATTAAGGGTGATGGCATCGGCTGCCTGGGGAGACCAACCAGAAGTTCTCAAATGTCACCACAACACCCCTGCTGTGTCACTGTGACATCAAAGTGTGGCCTCACTTTCCTGACAGAATGAATGAGGAGCTGAAGAAGTTGCTAAACAGCAGTGGTTTCTTTTCATTTACAGAGCTGCAAATGTTTTGAGTGAAGGGTCAGGAAGTAAATAAAACTATGTTTGCATTTCTTAGGTCCTGAAAGGTCAGTGCTGTGTCCAGTTGCCTATGGGAGTTGGTTCCACCGAAGAAAGAACGAAGGCTTCAGTGTCAGGAGTAGCAAAGCCCCAGATCTGAAGTTGTTCAGTTGGGCACATTTCATCCAGGCAGAAATGTTCATGAACTCTGTTCTTAGGTCACTGCAATGCTATATGTAAGGATACATGATCTCAGTTTTTTAAAGAGATACCTATAACTCTCCCAAGACTGAATTCATCTTTCCTGCCTGAATACATCTCCCAGAGAGTGAGTGTAGTAGTATCCTGCTGACAGAGCATGGCCAATTTAACCTATGTCTATATTTTTCTCAGCCTCCACCATTAGCTACCTCAGACATTAAAAAAATTTGTCTGGAAATGTACCTGTGACTGGCATCTTGGTCCTAGTAATCTCTTAGCCTCCATTTACTGAGTCATGCAATGTCTGGTTATTTAAGTGGTAGATAGCAATTATAACTGCTATCTTTGTTCCAGATCCAATTGAGCAGTTGAGCAACATGCTGCTTCTATTTTACCTTGTACATTGTCAAGAGAATTGCCAATTACTCTTGGAGTCTGGAGTCTTCATATCTGGGGGTAATGTAAAAAGGAGAGGGAAAACAGCTTGTTTTCAGACAGTGATAGTCAGCAGTGACACTCAGAAACAACATATTTTGACTTGTAACCTGATCATGTTTAATAGGGATGCCCCTGAAGAGGGGAAGAGGGTGGATCAGGAACACCAAGACAACATTCAAAATGTCACTTTTCCTAATTCTAAGGTATTTGGAGTTTTCAATCAAATGGGGACTACTCCAGGCTGTGTTTTCATCCACAGGCCCTCAGTTTATGTCCACTGAAACATGAGAAATTTGTAAAAGAGACCTTGCATGTGGTATTTCAAGTATTAGTAGAAATGGAGCTGAAGGTACCAAATAGAGCTGGACCTCTGCAATTAACTAGTCTTTTGGCTCACCCACAATTTTGAGAGAAAGAGAAGTTCTATTTTAGGCTGAAAAAGTATTTCTATAGCTGGGCTTTTATAAAGATCAGTCAGAGGGAAATTCTCCACAAAGAATTATGTCGGATTTAAAAAATTGAGATGCTCCTTTTAAAATGTTCAGAACAATTCTTTTTCATTGTTTGCTGCTTTTCCTTCACACAAGAAATTGAGCGGAACAGAGGAAGTCCTGAAATGATTTGCTGTTGTGGAATATGCATTTTTAACCAATTACTGTTTAGGCTAAACATTTCACTCTGTTCTGATCACAATGCATAACACTACACAGATGCAAAAAGAAACTGAATTAGGATGGTCCAGACCATGTGAACTGTGGTGATGGTAAATGCTTTACTTTTACTGACATTGGTTATATTTTCAAGCATGGTATGTGTGAGGGGAGAGAGATTGCCATCTATGCAGCAGTGCCTTGGCCCTGCACCAGGGATAGCCCACCATTGTGCTTGATGTGATGCCCATTATAAATGGTAAGGACAGTCTCTGATCTGCAGTGCTGATGCTTTAAAAAGGGCTAAAGTGGAAACAGGGTGAAGTTGCTGCAGATTCTTCTGAAGGGTCTTCAAGATAACAGACAGCTCCTGCACCGCTCACCTTGGTCTCTCGGGGACCCTGTAGCTCCCTTATGGAGTGAGGGGATGCTGGGCAAGAGCTGACCTAAGAGGGTCCATCCTCTCATCAGCATAGACTGTGGTGTGTGTGGGCAGCCAGAAGAGAGGGAAAAGCTGCAGTGTGGCCAATGGAGGTTTGAGGATCAGCATGAGAGAAATCTCTGAGAGCCTCTGATGTGACCTGTAGGAGGGATGCATGGTGAAAGGATTGTCTGAAACAGCCGACATGGGTTTCGTCTGCACCATCAGTCTGTTTGTAGTACCAGGGCATGGACTACTTGGGTATTTGTCTCATGTGTCCGATGTCAGATGAGGAGAAGGATAAAAAAGAATTCCTTAGGCAGAAGTCACAGGAAGAGGCAGCTTTAGTGTGAATTCCAGCAAGTGATGTACCTTGTTCCTATGGCAGAATCTGGTGCTATGGCACTTAGCATCTAAAAAGCATTGGGGAAAATGGTGTCCTTTGAGTCAATGCTTGTTTGCTGAGAAAAGTGATCCATGTAACCTTCTTTCAGGAACAGAGTGCCTATTGTGATTCTACACAGCCTTTGGTGATTATTTGCTTATTGGCATTTTATTTATTTCCAGAAGTCAGCAGAAATTTCCAGGAATTAGCATCAACATTAAGGATTTTCAAACCCAGCAAATGAATAAACCAAAACAGACCCTCTAAAAAAGTAATTTTGAAGTTAGAATCTTTCCAGACAGATAAGCTGAGCTGGATTTCCTACTGCATCAGCCTTGGTCTGTCAGTAGCTGGGGGGGAGAAAAAACCAGATTTTATTCAGGCAAGAATTTAGACAACAGTTTGAAGTTAACCTAAAAACTTATCTCTAATAGAACTGGGAGAAAATGAAGAAAAAGCTTCCAAAAAGAGGAAAAAAAAAAGAGAAAAAAGAAATAAAGAAATGAGGATTGTCACAGGATCTGCTTTAATGAGGAAAGTTAGAGGAAATGTGGAAATGCGTGGCAGTGAGGGATAATGCTGTCCTTCACTACCTGCAGTTCTATCACCTTGGGGCCATTTCCTGGCATGAGCCAAAGCTGCTTGCCAGCTGTTCGTGGTGGAGTTCACAGCTTCAGATTTTCCAGGGGCCACAAGGCCCTTGGATCCTGTTCAGTATTTCTCCGTGATGAAAATCAAAATCAATTCCCCTTATTTTGGAGTGTGCGTGTGCAATCAGTGTAATTGAACGGGAGCAGCATCTCCAGGCTGCCATTGTCTCAGCCCTTGCCTACTCAGCTGATTGCCTCTGACCTCAACTTGGAAGTTTGTATTTTTGGGCCAAGGAAGCTGCAGTGCATCACCATTTATTATATCTGTCTTCCTGCACAGGCTTTAGCTGAAAAGGGTTTATTTGCATCGTGTCTCCTGGCTCCATCCATCTTTGGGAGGGGCTGACTGTGGGGGAATTTGCGCATCCCGGGTTGATTGGAAAGCTGTGCTCCTGTGATGGTCTGCTGACTCACCTGCTCCCCTGTTTCTCAGGCTGGGGAGTCACCTGTCAGGGGATCATATGGCCGAGATGGCCAGAGGGGAGTTGGTAACACTGTGGCACTTTGAAATCTTTAGCTTGTACTGTGTGGGCCAAGTGGGAGGTTTCAAGACCTCTAAGGAAACCTCCCCTCAAAAGCTCTGGGTACACAGGGCTACCTCCCTTGTTTACTTCCTTTGTATTTGCTTCCTTTGTTTGCAATTATTGTTTTTTTAGCACTGAGCCACACAAAGCAAACAGGTTTCAGGTAAAATCTGAGCTGGTTTCTGGTCATCAGTCCATCCTCTGATAGGACTTTGTTTCTTTGTTTGTGGGCTCCCCACCCATGCAGAGTCTGAGGACCTCATTCTTCCTTTGCAAGAGAGAACTGGAGCAGAGCAGAGTTTTTAAGCAACCAAGGCATTTGTATTGAAATCAGGCAATTAAGAATTGAGCTATTCTTCTGTAAAGCAGGGAATTGAGTTCTGTCAGTGTGAGCAAACCCCTTGAGTGTAGTCTGATTTTTCCTATTAGTTTTGGCTTACTCAGTTATCCTCTCCCTCTCCAAGCTGTCTCCAAGTCATTGCAAGTCAGATCTTTGGTGTGACCAGCATAGCTTATAGAATCACAGAATTGTGTAGGTTGGAAAAGACTTTTAAGATCATCGAGTCCAGCCATTAACCCAGCACTGCTAAACCACTACTAAATCATGTCCCCAAGTGCCACATCTGCATGTCTTTTAAATACCTCCAGGTATGGTGACCATCACATCATGGGCAGCCTGTCCTAGTGCTTCACAACCCTTTCAGTTAAGAAATTTTTTCCAATATCCAACATAAGCCTGTCCTGGCACAACTTGAGGCCATTTCCTCCTGTTCTACCACTTGTTAGCTGGGAGAAGAGACCAACCCCCACCTGGCTTTCAGGTAGATGTAGAGAGTGATAAGAATCCCCCTGAGCGTCCTTTTCTCCCAGATAAACAATGCCAGCTCCCTCAGCCTTTTCTCATAAGACTTGTGCTCCAGATCCTTCACCAGCTTTGTCCTTTGTTCTGCCCTCCCTCGTTGCTTCAGCTGCCCTATTTCTGTGGAGGCTTCCTGTGGTCATGGGAAATATGCCAGTGGTGCCATATACACCTGACCCCTCCTCTGTGCACTGCCAGCCAGTGCCTTCAGCCCAGGGAACTGTAGTAACGTGTTTGCTTCTTAATCCAGAGCAACACTCTTACAGGCACAGCAGTGATGCTGAATTAACATTTGTCCAGCTGAGAACAATTTGGCTTTCAATCAATAGCAGCCTTTTTATTTGTTGTAATTGGTGTGTGTTGAACGGGGAGCACCATGACTCATGATGGCAGTGTGTGTCAGGATGGTGGAGCTGGAGCCAGGGGGAGCAAAACAAGTGTAGCTGAAGGAAAAGATGTGGCAGCAACAGAAACAGGGCTGGGATTTTACTTTAGAGTTAAGGTAAACTGACCAGGAGGTGGTTCTGCAAAGAGTCAGCTCCTGCCTCTTAACCCTCAGTGGCCTTGTGCCTGCACTTAGGATCATGCTGGGCCAGTGGGGAAATCTGTGGGAAAGTGGCCAGGGCCCAACCATATTGAGCATTATCCTACAGCCAGACAGGCTTATGCTGCCTATGAAATCCAACCTCAGGCTTCTAATTTTTCACAAAAATGTTTAAGTCTGTCCTTTGCATGTCTGCATGTGGCCTACATCTATGCAACTCACCTCCAGCTCCTTCTGGGGAGTTGTTCTTCCTTAAATATTTCAAGCAATTATAAAAAGAAATGTAGAGATGAATACATGTACAGGACACTTTCCTTCCACCTTTCAAATTAATTCTCCATTTTGCCCTTTAGATGAACAGCAGTTCTGTGGTAAGACCATTCTCTAGAGGATGAACTGGTTTGAACTTGAACTTCTCTTTTCTTTTGAATACGTAATGAAGTCTTCAATGGGCCAGGGAAAGCGAGTGATGATAGCTTTGTCCTGAGGGGATGAGTTCAGGCAGAGTGCTTGACTTGCAGCCCATATGGTTGCCTTCACTGCTGGACTCATAGATACTCTGGGAAGAGACCACGTGCCTCCCTGAGCTCTATCTTCTTTCTTCCTCCAGCTAAAACTGAAAATTCTTCAGGAAAATGCCACAAAGCCTCATCATAATTACTCAGTGAAATAGGACACTGCTTCTGGACAGACTTACAATTAAATCTGTGGTTTCTTTCTTTGTCATGCAATTGGAGCACTAGCTAATAGTGAGGCTTGCACATTTTGTGTAGCAGTAAATATGTCTTTAGCTGTGATTTGCAATAATAAATGATATAGTGTTTTATGACTGCTGTATTCTTGCCTTTGAAGGAAGAAGAGCTAATTGGAGACTTCCTTTCCTTGGGGTTGAGAAGGTCCAGATTTCCAAAGTGTTGCACCCATCATAATTATGCCCTCTCTAAGCTCTTTCAGAAATCCATCTGCTCTTAGTTCAGGCAGCTGCCAAGCAGCCCTTTTCCATGGCTAGTGGAAAAATGATATGTGCTGTTTTCCAGTTATTACCCCTAAGTCCATGGGGAGAATGTCCTACTGGAGGCAGAGCTTAGTGTGTTGTGGGTGTTGGGATTTGAATGACAGTGTTTGAGTATTGTCTCTGATAGCCACAGCGATGTCTGTATGCACAGTCAAGGCATGTTGGCTGGGCCTGACTTCACATTATGTTTCTTCTGGTTTTGGACAAAATTACTGGTTTTGTTCAGCAAGGAACCTGCTAATGTCTTAACTGATCCCTCTTGCTTACTGGGGAGTTGAACACCTTGGTGGGCAATAGGGTATCTGGGGAGGCATCTAACGGGCTGACTTTTCAACCAGTCTCCATAGGAGGCTGTCACGATCCACAGTGCAATTAAGAGCTTTATCATCCCAGCACAGAGCAGAGCATCAGCCCTTTTCTCCAGAATCTCATGAAGATGTAGCTGCCTTCCTGTTAGTTTCATGTTCCTGCTTCTGGATGATGGTCATCCCTGTGGCAGTTCTGCACTGTGGCCCAGCCACCCTGCCTCTGGTGACTAAGACTTCAATAGCCTCAGAAATGATGGAGGAAACAAAAATACCCATTTCTTTGTGCTATTTGTTGGTTTTCTGGGATGGTTATTGATACATCAGACACACACAAAGGCACAGGCCAAGTTCAGAGCCTCGTAGTGCTGATTAGTCTTTCCTGCATGTGGGAAGTTTTGAGGAAGCAAAAGCTGTCAGGGAAATACAGGTAGGGAGACAATAAAGCTGGGACAGATGTAGAGTGGAAGGGAGAAGGGCTGAGAGGCTGTACGATAAGCAACCACTGCTGCTGGTGACCACCATATTTTAGGCCTGCTCCTATGCCATGGATAAATCTCTTCTCACAAACCCATGAAGTCCTGCGATAGGTGTGGATAGCTGCATGAAAGTATCTGTCAAGGAATATGCCTGCCTAGGTTGCTCTCCCCCACATCAGCAGTGCTATGGGAGCACAATCTGTCTGCCAGCCTGGAGCAGTGACGTTGTGTTGCATCCTCTCCTGACAGGGAAACTTCTTAGAGGGGTTTGATCACTGTGAAGCCATTTCAGAAAGCTGACAGCATTTGCTAATGCTGAGCTCACACAACCGTGCAAGTCATGAGTCACGTTGTGAGCTGGTCTCATTTTTGCACAGCATGTCAAATCAATTGGGGAGAAGAAATGCCAGGGCCTGTTCAAGGAAGAGCTGCTGTGTTATTTTCTTACTCAGATTTTTTTTCCTTTTACCTCTTTGTTTTCTTAGGTGCGTGGTCACTTGCCTATTTCAGGCTGATTGTGCTTTCAAAACAGAGCCTTACCCAGCTGGAGTGTGCTGAGGTTTACTTATGGGGGATGCTCAGGACATTCCTTTCTGAGCACTCAGATATCCCAGGCCAATAGCAGATGCAACTGGGAGAATGGTTCACATTTTTGTGTGCAAAGCCAAGCTCTGAAATGTTTCCCTCTTCACTGCCCAAGCAAGACTCTCAAGGAATGCAAAGAAAATTTTCCTTGAATCAAAAATGTCAGCCAGGCCTATGGGATTTTCCAGGCAGAGATTAAGCTCTCTTTCTATATCTTCCTCTCCAGAGTGATGAAAAGCAGCCAGGCTGACCTGCATTAGACCTGAATGGAAACACAAAAGGCTCACAGTACAAAATGCTCCCAGACCCAAGGCTGAGCTGAAGTATAGACCCTGCTCCACTTTTCTTGGAGACCTGTGTGTCTCTGCCCTACTGTGCCCCAGGAAACTGCATGATTTTGCAGCCAGGCTCAGAGTGCTCTCTGAAAGGTGTTGGTAGCATTAGAGAAACCCAAATGAAAACTCAGTGAGCACCCATGCACCAGTGCCCATCTCTAGGACTAGATGAGCAGACTAAAGAAGAGATGCCTGAGTATTTCCTCCTGTTTTGTTGATGTCAGGCAACAAAAAAATCTGTGCTCAATAGAAATAGTTTTCAGCTACAGAAAAGGTAGGCAAGCAAGAGTCTTCAAGGGGCAGGAACACACTGCTGGCAAAGCCTGGGTACTCACACTGCTCTTTGCATTTTATTTTCTCTAGGAGCTTCAGAGAAATCCTCATTTGATCATGGATGGAGTTAGCAGATTTGATATAATGCAAGGAGAAATAGGTAAGGTTATATTCTTGTTTTGGAAAAGATGGGCACAAGGCAATAACCTGTGATTGCTTTGCTCTGTTCCAAGTGCTTGGTAGGAAGATATGGACAGTGATAGCCACAGTAAACAACTAGTGTGGGTCAATCCAGACTCACACAAGTCCACACACAATTTATTGCAGCTATTTAAAAGGATTCCCAAATGCAGCAGCTGAAATTCTTGTTCCTTATATATGGCACCTGCCTTCTTTCTATACAAGAACAAGCGTAAAAAGGGAGTTCCGAGTGAGATTAGGCAGATGCTTCAAGTACAAGGGTCAAACACAGTTAAGTGTAAGTAGTTAAACAGGCTCAGCTCCAACATGTGTAGGACTGAATTTTCTTTCTGTCCTAATATCTTCATTTGATTGTCAGTGTTCTCTTTCCCATGAATATTTCTGATCATCTTATCTGATATTTACTCAGTATCAGAGTATGTATCTGCAGCCTGTATCAGTTCCATCTTTAACTCCTGGTCCATTACCATGTTTGTCTTTGGCAGCATCTCTGTTCCTGTATAGAAAGGTGTTTCTCACTGCTCTGAGAAGTTTGAAGGTTTCCTAAACAGTGTTCTAGACCATGAGTCTCAACATGACTGCAAAAGATAGGAGGAGCACGAGAGCAGAAAAGGATGTCTGGGTGGCATCAAGGTTCCCAGTGAACACTGGTGAATACTGGGTAGTGGTTCCGCGCTTTGAAGGAGGAAAAGGAGATAGAAGAACATTGGTTTCTTTTAACAAACTGATTCTTAGATGTCTCAGATGTTGCAACCCATTCTTTCTAAAGAGTTAGCTGTGATCCACAACAGTGAGTAACTGACTAAATGCACTGTATTCTTCCCTCCCCTAAGGTGACTGCTGGATGCTGGCTGCCCTGGGCTCCCTGACACTGCGAAAACAATTTTTGGAAAATGTTTTACCAAAGGACCAAGGATTCCAGGATGATTATGCTGGGATTTTTCATTTCCGGGTATGTATTCTCTGTCCTCTTGGTACCACTTGAGCTAGGATGGTTGGATTATATGAGGGTCCAAACTGCAGTCCCACATCTCAACATCCTTGAATGCTTTGGTTCTTCAGTGCTGACTCCTAGTTCAGAATTTTGCAGAAAATCCCAAGTTTTCTAACATTCCTGTGTTCCAGGTGGTGCAATCACACTTCAGGGAATTTGATGCCCTTTTCTGAAAGTTATGACTCCAGAGGTACAGGTGCCAGCTGTTCAGATAGATTTGTGTACAAATATGGTTTAGATGGAATTCTGGTGTCTACTTTGATTTGGACAGTCTGTTATGGCTGTCAGCTCACCTGAACTATCTATTTGGAGTCATTTTCTGTTTCCCCACTTATCTTTGCCCTCTTAGCTTGTTGAAATGGCTTGAAATGACAAATCCTTGGAGACAGATCAGAGAAACAGGCTTTTGATATTTTGAAAAGAGAATTGTTTCAGAGAGAGGAACAAGGCTTTTTAGTAAATCTCACTTTCAACCAAGCCCCAAATTCTCTGAATCTCCCAGGAGGTTGACTGAGATAGCAACTGGCAGGCCCTGCTTGCTTGCATCTGAGTCAAACAAATATCTTGTGGGATTAGAAGAGCTTGCAGTACCAGTAAGCTCCAGAAGTTAAACTGGATGTAGAGAGTCAATATATACTCAGGCATTCATCATCCCCCTTTTTTCACAAATCTGTTTTGTTATATGCCATTCAGTACCAACCAAAGAGCTCTGGCATTGAGACTTCTTTGACCTCCTGGAGCTCTTGAGGAGCAGCACCAGGAGAATTACTTTGTGGAGAGTCTAAATTTTGCTCCATTCCTTTGCTCCTCAGAATACCAGATGTTTCTCTCTTGGCCCATTTCCAGCATACAGAGCTACACTGTATGAGATAAACCAGCTGAAGGGACACCAGTATGCTTAAAACAAATTAAAAGGATGCAAGCTAGATTGTCTTCCATGGGAGCTTTGAAAAGATTAGTTAGGCGCAATCCTTAAATCTTAAGCAGTATAAATACCTCACAGTATTTGAAAATGTTTTCCCTGTCATCTCATCTGCAAATCAATGCAACTGTTTTTGGCTTTCCTTGAGCAATAAACCCCTGAGAAAGCTACTCTGAATGAAAATGCTTCTCTGCAATGCCTTTCAATTATTCCATCAAAGATATTTTACTGCCATCCACAGGCTAAGCCACCAGTCCTCAGTTCAGTGAAGAATCGCAAATAAGGCATATCATATGCTAATATAAAAATTCTAGCTTATAACTTTTTTACACCTTTTTGGATCTGGACCACGTTGTCTCTCAGGAATACAAAGGGCTGCTCCAGTATTCCTACACAGCCCTGGCTGTTAGGCTGCAATAGTCAAGGGTGTTCAGCACTTCATCAGCTCTAGTTAGGATGGGTGATGTTGTTATGTAGGGAATAATTACCATGACGCTATTTCCTCAGGAATTAAGGCAGTCCCGTGTTTGTATAGGAATCACTTTCTCTGTCACAGAAGCTCTGATGCCTGTGAGGCAGAGTGTGCCACTCATTGGGACAGTGAGCAGCAGCAGCTCAGCCTGGGAAAGAAACAGAAATATTCTCCAAGGACTACAGGGAGTTATGGCACAGTGCATCAACTCACAAGCAAAGGGATCTGCCCTGAGTGTTAATGTCTCTGCTCTCAGGCAGAAACTGATGAAACCCTTTAAGACCACAAGTGGTCAAGACCTCAGTTTCAGGAATCATCCAAAAGGTACCTTTTAACACCATGCAAGAGAGAGGGGTTGACAGGCATGGGATTTTCACCTTGCTCAATTCCAGAACTGGATTTCTCTAAGATCCCTGTTAAGGAAGAGAGAAAAGGAGCATTTCCCCTTTGACCAGCAGAACCCTAAATGTGTTGCTATCATCTCACAACTGTCCACTTCTTTTTCTTCCTATTAAGCACAGGAAAATAAAGTCCTGATTTAAAAGGCTCACCACAAATGTTGAAGTGAAGAACTTCCCTCCTTGCATCCTGCCTAAACAGTGATTCTTGGTTTTGTTTACTACCACAGTCACAGCTGCAGTACTTAAATCCTGAAGGTATAAAGAAATTTCATGAAGCTGGAAGAAAGCCAAAAACTGAAGGCCTTGACCCTCTTTGAAGGCATATGGAGAAGAATGGCTACTTCTGTACCTCCCTTGCACTCCCAGAGTATCCTAGGGCTTTCCATGAGGTTTCTCATTCCCCCTCTGGCTTTTCCTGTCCTTGTGAGCTCAGATGAGACCATGATCTGACAGTCTGTGATAATCAGAAAAAAAACAGCTCCCTTTATCCAGCTGAAGAAAAATACAGTGTTGTGTTCAGAGGGCCTCCAAGCTTGAGCTCCCTGACAAAGGTGGCCAAAGAACTTGGCTTTTGGAAAAATGTCACTCAGTGGGTTTGGACTACATTAATCTCCACAGCCAGTTCTGTATGTTCTCCTTGTTTACCCGTTGTGTTTGCACTTGAAGCACCATGGGGAGGTGTGGCTGGATGTCACACCTTTTCTCCATTCAGACCTGCTTCCACATGTCCACCGGTGACAGAAGGGCAGGTTAGGTGACTGAAAAGACACCTCCTTTTGGACAGTCCTTTCACCTTGCTCTATTTTGGGCGAAGGGCAGCCAGTTGAAGGCTTTTCCTTAAACCCCATCCTGCCAAAATCAAGCAGAAGCCTCATATCACTCATGGAGCTCAAGTTCCAAGAGTCCAACCCTGCCACCTCCTGCTGCCACTAATGTAGGAAGTGAGAGGCCTGGGTGAGGCAGAACATAAGTAGGATCAAACTTGCTTTCAGCTTAGCAGGCTGTAAGCTGCTTTGCTGCTGGGCAGATCTGGTCTTGTGCTTTTCTAGCAGAACAGCTCATTTCTGGGTTTTTCATTGACCGAAGCTGTTGAAATAAAATCATGCTAGACTAAATCTATTGCTGGCATACTTCCACTGGAGTCCTTAGCATTACTGCAAATAAGAGCTTGGCCTCTTATGATTGCGAATCATGCTAAGCTACATTAATCTGCTAATGACTCTGGGAATGGCTCCTTTAGTTCATCCCCACAGATCTCTTTTCCTATCTTCTCTCTTGAAAGGTTTTGTCAGCTGGATCAGCTGGAGAAACACCTGCTCTGTCCACATGCTGGAGAGACCGCCTGTGTCCTTCTCATCCATCAAGGAGATGGATAACACCTCAAAACAGTCTTTAGTCACTACACTGTCTCTGTCCATGACAGCATGTCAGAGTCTTAATTGAAACACAGAGCAAAGAAAATCTAGAGGCTGGATCTTGACAGAGGCTCTCTGGCCAAAAGCTGTACTGTAGGGGAAAATCCATGTGCAGCTGAGGAGTGAGGCTCATGGAACCATCTGCACGATCACTCTTTATCATCTTGAATGCTTCTATCACCCACGAATATTAGCATATTCCCCACGTTGAATCTCTTCTCCCACTGTTTGAAGGACTATTTATATTCCCAAATGACTTGCTCTACAACTAGGAAATCCAGCCAATTTGTAGCTTGTTTAACAATGTGGACTCTTAGCCTGAAGCAGTTCAGGAGAGAACTTGTACATACCTGTGCTTTAGATTAATTCCTGTAAAAAAAATTTTTTTTTTGCTTTTTATATATTTTATTTTATTATTTTATTTTATTTATTTCCAGTTCTGGCAATATGGAGACTGGGTGGATGTAGTGATAGATGACCGACTGCCAATCCTAAATGGAAGATACCTGTCTGTTCACCCTCGAACTTCAAATGAATTCTGGCCATCCTTGCTGGAAAAAGCATATGCCAAGTAAATATACCTGGTCTATTCTTCCACCCAGTGCTGAATGCTTTCTGTGGGTGGTTTCACCCTCTGCCTTATGCGAATCGCACAGGGAGGAGTTCAGGCTGACACCTGGGTATGTTGTGTTGTGCTCATGCAAAGATCCATGGCTGCCTGCAAACACAGAGCCAACATAACCTGGAGATGTTGATCTTGAGTTAGACCTAAATGTACCAAGTTCAACTCTGGGACGTTAATGCCTGTGAAGAAAAATGAACAGGGCAATGGCTAGTGACACAAAAGGGTCTGGGGTCTCCTATTTACTTTAAGAAAACTTTTTTGCTTCTGTTTTTCTTTGCATATTGTTCTCTGTTTAAAACTGCAGACTCTAAGCAGGGATTATCTCTGTTTATAGTCACTAATCAGAGATTATGTGGATATTTGGAGCAGGCTGTGAGAAGAAGCATGAAAGAAGAACATGCCCAGGCACAACACATGCACTCCTGTGAGTCTCTGGTCAGCTCTTACCTCACATCTCTTAGCTGAGGTCCCCACCCCAGAGTACTTCAGGGTAAATAATGCGCAATAAAGAGATAATAATTTTAAAAAGTCCTCTGGGGAGTGAAGGGATCAGAGTGCAGTCCCTTAGTATTGCCCATTATTATAATATTGCCCATTGCCCATTATTAAATATGCTGAAGAAAAATTCCTGTGCTAGGGGTAGTATGATGGGTTGGAACTTGGTACCTGAAGCTGAGGTAACATTTGCAATGCAGTAAAGAGGTTTTGAAGAAAACAGATAATAATTTTGGCAGATTTGGTCAGGAATAAGCAAATGTTAAAGCAGCATCGCACCAACTCATGAATAGGATGCATTTTGCCCTGAGATATCTCAGAAAAGTTGACTCAGGATTTAGTATCAATTTGCCACATAAGATTTTAATTACAATGCATACCAACCTCTATTAAATTAAAGTTGCAAGCAATGCTGTTTATGAGATTCCCATTTGAGAAGTTATTCCCCAGTGCCCAAGACAAATTCTTTTCATCAGTGTAGGACAAGGACAACTCTTCAAAATACAATTAGCCGCAGAGTTCATTTGATTACATTCATTAAATACAGTGTGTATGGTGGGGTTTAACAGCATGCTCTACCTGCTCTAAGTACGGCATGTTCCAGCTTATTTGCTGTCTCAATAAAAACCATGCGATAAAATCAACAAGGACTGTGTTGGCAATATTAAATTATTATCCTATTATTGCACTCTAGCAGAGTGAACTGGAAGCAGTGCTGAAAACTTTTTCTGTCTTGCCTTGGGAGCATGGGCAAATACCTTCACCTCCCTCTTTTTCCTATTTCTCTTTATCAAAAGGGATACTGGACATTTTTGTGAAGAGTCATGACAAAATACGGTGTAGAAATTAACAGTTCAGCTGCATTTGATCTGAAACATCCATTTGAACTGGTCACCCTTGGCCTCCTGTTCAGAAACTGGATGCTTCAAGATGAGATGCAGCTCATCTCCCTAAAATGTCTGTGTTGGCGTGCGATGCCCCTTATTATTTTCCACTGTCTGTGAATGACTCTAGACGGCTGCCTCAGATGTGGATGAACACACAGGAAAAGCTCCCCCTTTGCCTCATTCACTCCACAGAGCGTGTGTTGTGTCTGGTCATGTGTTTCGATCACATTTCCTTTCATTACCCGGCCACAATGTCTACACACCCCAGGCTCCCCACCTGCTGACCACCTAGATGCACATATCTATTTTGGAAGTGAGCAATGTACATTGTTTATAAAATACAGTGTAAGGACTAATTAACTTTTATTTTCATTCTTTTTTTCCTTTTTTTTTTTTTCTTCTTTTTCTCCAGACTGCGGGGCTCCTACCAAAACTTGAATGGAGGATACCTTTCAGATGCTTTAGTAGACCTCACAGGTGGAGTTCAAGTTCAGTTTTCATTGAAGGATCCACCTCCTGATCTGGAGGAGATACTGAAAGCAGCTGACAAATCTCATTGTCTCATGGGGTGTAGCACCCCAGGCCAGGTGAGTCACAGGACCAGTAACATGCTTCTCTTGGTTTACTGTGTTTGCTCTTTAAGTTGTAAAGGAAGTCTGTAATCACTCCATGCAATAGTTACAGTTTATGGATGCCTGAAGGGATCTTGGCAGCAGAAAGTAGATAAGGTTATTTGGTAAGGAACGTTAAGACATTTGGGCAGATGTAGATGGATTGGTCTGTCAGAGAGGGAGCTGTGGCTTCTCTCCTGGCTAATTCCACTGCAACAGAGGTGTGTCCTCTTGCAGCATGACTTATTTTGACCTCACAGGTTTGTGATCAATTCTAGCAAGCCAAAATGCACCTTTCTTCTGCAGGAGGATGCTATTATCACATCATGATTTGCAGGTTACTGGTATTAATGCTGGGAAGGTGCAAAAGGCTTTGTGATACTCAGTGAGTATCTTGATAGAATGTCTCCAAGGCTTCCCTCACAGCATGTAAGGGAAGACTGCAAAGTGTGTGATGTTGTTTCTGTAGTGCCTGCTTCACCAGGACATGAAGCTTGGCTGTTGCAAACAAGCCAAGGACTAGCATCTGAGCTCAGGTGGCTTATGATGGGCTGTGAGTGGCAGAGAAGTTCTGCAGACCCCCAGTCTTGACTGCTAGTCACCCAGTGCAGCTCATTTTTCAGTTGCCGTAGCTCTGGACCATTGAAGAACTTGCAAATAAGTGAAGACCCATAGTTTTGTTAAATTTACTGGCTTGCTTATGGCTGGGAACAACAGTCACATTTCTCTGGAGTGAGTATTTCAGTATCTGAGATACTGCTGTAGTCAATGGCAGCTTCTTTTAGTGCTGTTCTGGAGCTATGGCTGTACCTTCACAGTGTGGCTAAAAGCTAAAAGCTGTGCTTTCTCCCTTCTGCAGCCAAAGAGGAACATAGAGCTGAGGAATGGGATTGTACAGGGTCATGCCTACACTATCACAGGAGCTGTGAAGGTAAGATCAGGGACTTGTTCCTGCCTGAAGGTCTTGTACTGATGATCCACTACAGGGCAGTTGCACTGCTGTTCAGTTCAGAGAATTTTAATTAGTGTCACACTTTGAAGGGATTGTTGAAAGCCCATAGTTCAAATTCCAAGAGATGGAAGGATTCTGGCACAGCAAGAAGAGGGAGGATATCCAAATCTATAATTTTTCGTAATAGAAAAATGCAACTTGTTTTCAGTTTTGTTTTGGGACACTTCAGTAGCAAATAAAGCATTTCTGGATATTTTCATTCCATGCTGACTCTTAAAAATTTTGCTTTTCTGTTTCAAATGAAAATAGAAGCACTGGCTGAAATTGTGGGATTTGTCATATGATGCAAATCTACATTTGTTCAGCTCAATCACAAGCTGCCAAAAATCACTGTGTGAGAAGTGAATCTCTGGTTCAAGAACAGCATTTCTGCATCTTTTAAAGCTGTTCTACTCATGCAGAACTGCTCTTGGCTGGATATTAATACTGATGATCTGAAAACAGAACCAATTTATCACATGGATCAAAAGAAGTTAGAACCTGCCTTACCCCAGTAAGCTGTAGTGCACACAGGGAGAGTTAACAGTGAGCAAGGCCAAGAAGGAAACCAAACAATAGGTGTGCTGTCAAGCAAGGTAGCTGCAAAACATTTGAGTCTCAGAATCTAAAGTATTTTGGAAAGGGGACATTGTTTTCCCTTGGCTGTTTTCTCCCTTCTCTCTCTCTCTTTGATGATTTCTTGTATGAGCTTGGCTTTGGTTCCTATCCACTCATGCCATGGCATGCTTGGTGCTATCATCATAATGTGCTGCTTCTTGGAGGACACTTACTTGTTATCAAGAGGTTATGAAATGGCTCCAAAGAAGGCCCAGCTGTCTCTCTCCAGCTCAGGGGCAGAAGGATCCCCAATTCCATTGGAGAAGAAGCAGACTGTTCCAGCCTCCTGTTGCTCATGGTATGTGCAGAGAGGAGAAACAGCCTTTGCCCCACATTATAGAAGTGCCAAGGCATCCAGGGAGCTGTCTTGTGCCTTTACCTGGGAAGAGTCTGCCATGGCATTTGTTTACAACGCTGCCTGTATGCATAAGGAGAGACAGAAACAAAAGCTTTGTTTCTCCTTTCCACCATTTTGGCTTTACTGGCAAAAGTGACTTAAATCAGTGGCAACAAGAGGAGAAAAGCACCAGAAACCTAAGCTGTTGGAAACCCCAGTACTGTAGATATAGAGCCACAGTTTCTGTTTATCATCTCTCTGTGCTGACTGTTGGCTTTCACTCCAGGCAGTCTGGTGACCTCGTTCCTCAAAGTCTCTGCCTCTGCTGACTCACAGGATCAGATGTGTGGAATTAGGCATTGCAATTTCCCAAGGCTGTTGAATTCATGTGGTGTAGCAGGAATGCTGCTGATTCTCTCTGTGTCAGTTATTCATTATCCTCAGGAAAGCAAAATGGGAGCAGTTGTCTCTCACACATCATTTCTTTCCAACGTAGCAAAAGGCTCTGCTTTTTAGTTGCAGTCAAATGAGATCAGAGGTTAAACCAGGTCTCTAAGGTTTGGAGGATGATCCATTTTATTACTCGTCTCTTCACTGAATTTCATGATTGTGAAAAGCTGTGACTGAGTTTGTTTTTCTTTCCTCTTTACAGATCCGCTACAAGAATGTCTGGAAACATATCATCAGGATCTGGAATCCATGGGGCCATGGGGAATGGAAGGGGCCCTGGAGTGATGAGTATGGTCTTAAAGCTTTAATGTCATAGAGAATCAATCTCTTATAGGCTTATTGTAAAGAACCTCTGCCTTGTACCCATTTTAACAAAACAGATATTTCCAAATCAATTAATTATAAGTGTTATTTCCATCTGCAAAGCAACTGCCCGTGGAAATCCAATCCAGGGTAAACTAATGCAGCCTCACTAGGCTCAGGTATCCCCTCTTGTCTGGGTGTACATTTTACCTAGTGCATGATTCCAGGTAAGTGTTGGATGAAAGAGTTTTTAATTCCTGGAGTTAGCTCTGACCATGTCCCTAGATGCCAACTGTCTGCTTCTACTGAACTCCCTTGCAGCAATCATGCATGCACCTGCCTCCTTTTTCTTCCCCTGCCCTGATTATAAATTCTTGGAAGAGGATGGTGAGACAAATCCATGGAGTATGGAAGTATTGAACACAGAAGGATAAAAAGGGTCCTTGGTTATTGCAAAGGCAAAGTGCCAGATAATGGCTTGAACTGACCTTTTGGATCCCAGATGCAGCTTTGGGGATGCAAAGACCACTTTGCTGCTGTGTGTATAATCTACCATCTCTTCTGTAAAGAATGGAATTATATAGAGGAAGACTGCAACAGTGTTTTATAAAGAAATAGATGTTTTCCTGTTGGAATAGCATCAGTATTTTCAGGACTAGAGAGATGTTCCTGTGTCACTCTTAGGTTATTCCACCCCTCCTTGTTGCTAGGATCACTCACAGCTTCTCTGCTGAGAAAAGTCAGGCTAGCATGTTGCATCTGGATGGGGTGGTGGGTTGTGCAGACATGTTTAAGGCTGGGATAATATCTATCTGCTCAGACAGCATCCTCCCATTTTTTGGAAGAGTGAATACAATCCTAGCTGTAATTGACATGTCAGTAGCGCATTCACAGGTAAGCGGCATAAATCAATAAATTATTGATTCACGCTCTGTTTAGTTATCTTAAACTCTGCAGAAAGTACAATTATCACTTAATTATAAACATGCAGCTTGGAAACAACACATTTGACTGGCTAATGTGCTCTCAAGATGTGAATGAAATATCAGCCCTTCAGAGTGCTATGCCTTGGTACCTCACTAACCCCTCCAGCATGCGGACAGGTGACCAGGGCTCAGAGGGCAGAGGCAAGATTCCCCTTCCTAGGTGGGCAACTCAGACAGGCACAGCAAAGGTGCAGACCTCTGTTTGCTGGCCTTGGCTATGAAGGTATCAAGCATGATCCTGTTTCCAGTGTGCAGTTTGTTCACCCTCTCTGATCCCTCGTTACTTGACAGTCTGGTTAGAGAAATAGGCTGCGCAGAGAGATGAAAAATTGTGCAGAGATATGAAAAATTGTGACTCACACCTTCTTGTTGATTTGTTCCTTTTTGCAGCTCTCCTCAGTGGGACCATGTTGAGCCTAAATACAGAGAAGCCCTCCTCAGAAATAAGGATGATGGAGAATTCTGGTATTTTCCTATTGATCCTTTGTCCTTTTGGTTTTCTGTTTGTCTTCATTATGAAAAAAAGAGTAATTTTGGCAGTACTCTGCTATTAGTGATGGCTCAAGACACCCTGTGTTAGCTATGTGCAAACAGCAAATTGGAGGTTGTCCTGAACCCGTGGTTTCAGAAGAAACAAGACCTGAAAAAATGGAGCTGGCCAAGATTAAGTAACAAGCTGGTGAAGAAAATGAGAAGTGACAGAAGTAAAAACCCATCCCCCTGAGATCTGTCACACTGCCATTTCCAATAAAGTACCTGGCTTGAACCTTGGACTGACAGATGCTCGAAGGGGACAGGTGGCTAAGCAGGTCATAGAGCTTGTGCACTTGGCTGCTCTGCAGGTGTTTGTGGTTTTTCACTGCCTCTGATTACTCTCAGATACAGTTTAGCCATGTATGAGCCATCCTTTAGAAAACCTATTATTATTCGGAAAGTGCACACTTGCCCTGTGAGGCTCTGAGGAAATCAGGGCAACAGCAAGCTGGTCTGAAACAGACACTTGAGGCTTAAGCAGAGGATGACTGTGAGACAGGACACTGTGGAGGGGCAGAGAGGCAGAGATGTGCTGGAAATCTCAGGGCTCCACTCCTGAACATGCCCTGTGACTTAGGGGCAGTTAGGGCAGCCCAAAGGCATTGAGAGCTGGCCTCTTCTGCAAGGTATCAGCCAGTGCAGCTACAGTCACCTGCAATGTTCTCAGTAATCCCCTTTCAGAGACATGGATGGTGAATGTGAATACCTAACTAGTGTCTTCACAGAATCACAGAAGGGATCAGGTTGGAAGGGACCACAGTGGGTCATCTGGTCCAACCTCCCTGCCCCAACAGGGTCATCCCATAGTACATGGCACAGAATTGTGCCCAGACAGTTCTTGAACATCTCCAATGAGGGAGACTCCACAACCTCTCTGGTCAGTCTGTTCCAGTGTGCTGTCACCCGCATAGTAAAGAATTTCTTCCTCATATTCAGGTGGAACTTTCTGTTCATCAGTTTCTGCCCATTGCCTCTTGTCCCACTGCTGGGCACCACTGAGCACAGCCTGGCTCCACCCTCTTGGCACCTTTGCTTCAGATACTTGTAGGCATTGATAAGGTCCCCTCTCAATCATCTCTTCTCAAGGCTGAACAGGCCCAGCTCCCTCAGCCTTTCCTCATAAAGCAGTTGCTCCAGTCCCTTAATCATCTTTGTTGCCCTCCACTGGACCTGCTCCAGGAGCTCCATGTCTCTCTTGTGCTGAGGAGCCCAGAACTGGACACAGCACTCCAGATGTGCCTTACTAGGGCTGAGTAGAGGGGCAGGATCACCTCCCTTGACCTGCTGGCAATGCTTTTCCATCTTAAACCGCTTTTCCTCCTCTGCAGGATGTCCTGTGAAAACTTCCAAGAGCAATTTTCATGGCTATATATATGTAACAATACCCCAACATTTCTGGACTTTGGAGATCAGCACTGCACAGCATGGTCTCTGGAAAAGTATATCAACCTGTGGAGTCCAAACCCTGCCACAAGAAGGAACTACTATTCCTCAGGTAATGAACACTCACTGCAGTCACCCAGTCCTCTCCACTGATGCTTGTGGTGAAACACTCACTCTGAGCACCAAATTGCAGAAATATTGATTGCCAGTTGTTAATGCCTGCCCTTTCCCATTACAGCACTTACCAGCTAAATAGGCAGAAACGAAGCAACAGCACTGGTTGGCTGAGTTAAAACAGGAGACTTGTGATTTAGAAACCCTGGACTCTTTAAATCAAAATGAGCTTGTATATCTTCCTGCAGCCAGTTGCAGCAGGTGTTACTGGGGACCTCATCAGAAAGTCTGGCTTGGCAAATACGTAGTTGATTTTCCAGAGCAAGAAATACTCTGAAATTAAATGGATATGAAATGAAAAAGTTATGCTACAAAGCTCTACTTTTTTTTTTTTTAAGGTAAAAAGGTCTTTGAGCAGATAATATCCATTGGTTTTACTCCCTGTGCAAGGACCCTTCTGGCATTGCAAGCTCCAACCATTTTTATCTTAATTTATCTCACTTATTTTACAGCTTCATCACTACTGGGGCTCTGTCTTTTTAATCTAAGATGGTAGCATGTGATCAGTGAAAGGGCTTCTTTTTTCCTGCAGTGCTGATCCCTGACTTATCAGCGAATGGGTTTTGGCTTACAGGCTTCAGGCTCTTCCTCACAGCCAGATTGCCGTGTCTCAAGGTGTGACAACAAAGCGATGCCTGTGCTGCTGCACACCATGGGCACTGGGACTGAGTGAACAGATGCAGGGGCTGCACTGAGAGTGTGTGGGCAGAGGCAGTTTCCTTGGAGCTGTGTTTTCCACCAGCACTCTAGTAAAGTGCCTGTCCTAGTACAGTCGTGCTAATTTGCAGCTTTCAAGGCCACCCAAAGCAGGTATGTTAAAAGTCCAGACTGGCCTGAAGTCTAGACTGCTTTAAGCAGATGCTGCCATCTCAATCCTTTTCCCCAAGTTGTGGCATTTCACTGCTTTTTTATGAGGTATGCTTTCTGTTAACCAAAACCTTGGCCAAAAAGAAGCCTTTTCCCTCTGTAGCTCAACATTCTGTCTGTCCACCACAAACACTAACATAAAGGAAGGAGAGGATAGCCTTGCACAATTTTGTTCTTTTCTATTTGCTTATGATCTCCAAGCCACAATCCTTTTTAACTCAGCCCCTGGGTCAAGACATTTGATTTAGAGTCACTGCTTCTCTGCCACAGGACAGTGTGCCGTGTAGGTGAAGCAGATGTTAGGAGTGTTGAGAAATCTGCATGACTTTTATGACTTTGCCAGAGATTTCTAGAATGATTAATGTGCAATTAGTTTAACTCCAGATGCCTCAGCTTCTAGAGCTAACCTGTAGTGCTCTGTTGCACTGAAAGGATCTTGGAGCAGTAACTACCTATTGCTCTTGTTCCATATAAGTATGATCTTACACAATAGGCTACTACTGGGACATCCCTGTGCCTACAATTAATCTGTTAACACTTTTCTCAGCAGGTGCAGTTTCAACAAACCCTCAATATTTTTTCAAAGTGGCAGATTATGACCCCCAAACCTATAATGTAGTAATTTCACTCATGCAAAAACACCCTGAGCATACACAGGATGCAAAAAACCTGAAGATTGGCTTTTTCATCACCATGGTAAGCACAGTCAGACATCATGTAGGCACTGTTGTTCTCTGTGTGGTTTATTATACCTGTATGTGGACGTGAAAGACTGAATTGCCTTTTGGTCTGTAAAAGGAGAGCAGTCAGTATGTGGTGTGAATTTCTGAATGCCTTCTATTGTAAAACTTCACAGGAAAAGTAGAGCTAGGCAGGGTTTGTTTCCTTTATTCATGTCTTAAGGAACAAACGTTGAACTTTAGTTTTGTAGCATCCCAAAATAGCTCTGGGAAACTCAGGGAGTCCCCTGGCTACCAGATGTGCCAGGGCAGTATCCTCTGTACACACCAACAGTACTGGTGACATGCCTTGCTGGCCTGGCACAGCACAGGACAACCAGCACTAACCACAACTCTCAAGCAGTATTCTAGGTATAGTAGAGAAGCAAATAGTCTTTGTTCCTCGAAGTGGGTTTGTCTTACTCATCTCCCTCTTTTCTAACACTGAAATGACATGTAAAAAAAAATCGTTTACAAAATACATGGAAGCCTTTCTTGAGACCAGTGCAGATATCTGGGGCCTCCCCTACAATTCTTAAGTTTTCTTTCTTGGTTACTGTCCAAGGAGGTTCCTTTTCAAGGGCAGCTGTTGTCAGAGCATTACCAGGCTTACTGAAAGCACAATTGCTAGTGTAGATAAATGCTAGCCTTTTCCAGAGTGTTTTTGTTCTCTGAGGAGGGTGGGAGGGAATTGGTCTTAACCCAGAGAATAAAAGGAAGCAGAGGTTGCTGTGACACCAGCTTCACATTCTCCTCATCATTGGAGAGGTTTGCCCCAGTCCCAGACTTTGAATAACTGATGCTGTTAGTCTAACTACTGCTCATAAAGAAAAATCATGGCTTTGTAGCTCATAAAAAACAGAGTCCGAGAAATAAGAAATGTCATAAAAGGAGCACCCTTCCAGCAAGTGAAACTCACTATCCCTGTTTGAGGTGATCCTCTGCCCTGTGCAGATATCAAGCCTGCAGGACTCTGTGGGGCTAGCTGTGCCACTCAGCAAGAGCTGTTGCTCCTGGTAAAAGTGGGAAATTCACTCCTTCCAGCATTCCCAGCACTCACCAGGCATAATGCTCTTGCATGACATGTGTCCACGTCGATTAGTTACCCATCTTAACAGAAATGACCTTCACTGGAACGTGATGCCATAGGTCTTGGGTGCCTTGAAAAGAAGGTTTTTAATCAGGAAGCAGACTAGGGGACAGATATTACTATTCTTGCTTTATACTTAAAATTTATTTCTTCCCCTCCAGTTGATGCTCAGGTGTGTTTTCTGTCTCTTGGTATGTTCCCATGGATGGATGAAACTCGATGAGTTTGTCAAGTCTGGATGACATGGCCTCCGTGGGTTGTCAGCCCATAGCTCACCTCAGGCTCAGTGTGGGCTTCTGACCCTCAGTGACTTCCTACACAGGGCTCGAGGGCAAGGCCAGAACAGACCATGACTAGAGGCACCCCCATTACTCTGCTGTCATGCCATAGCTTTCAGTAATATAATGGGATTGGTACAAATTTACACAGAGATTATACAGAAGATATTCCCGCATGGACTCAGACTAAGTATTTTAACATGAGAGCTGGTCTACCATCTCTTTACAGCCAACCCAGTGTCCTGCCCTGCTAGCAGCAAAAGCCAAGTCCAAGGAGATAAAATCAGGGTGGGTGTAATTGCCAATCCTTTGTTTTATTTCCTCAGTCACTGAGGGCAATCGGGGGTGGCATCTTTGAGTAAAAGTTTACAAGGGGTTTTCTTTGCACGAAGAGAGTGCAATTGGCAAGATTCATGTGGCTTCACTCTTCCTCTCTGATCTTCTTTCACTGCCATTATTCATTAGCAGCATTATTCATTGTTCAGTACCTTTTGAGATGCATCAAATGGTTGCTGTGAAGTAAAAAGAGTATTAGCCCTTGACAGGGTGAGAAGGGAATGCAGTGCAGGCAAGGATGCAAACCAGAATGGACATATTTGATAGCTCTAGGAAGCCTTTGATTAAATATAGACGTGGAACACTAATACATGGCTGTGAGGGAAGTTTAATGTTGTGTGATAGAGCTGAGAAATGTATAGAGGCTGATTCTTATCTCACACCAGTTTTGATTCCATTGAGATATTAATCTGCTTCTGCTTTTTACCAGAAGGAGTGTGGAATGAGACTCAAAACTGGGAAAAAAAAAAAAAAAAAAAAGGATTACACCATTTATTTCTTTGCAGCACTGCCCATTTCTATCTGCTCAAGATCTGACCCATAATACTTGGCAGTCTGTGTACCTCCCAGCTGTCTGTAACAGTAGTCATCCTTTTTTTTTTTTTCCCTTTCAAAATAGCAGTTTTATGTTATTGTCTCCCAAAGGCATGGCTCATAAATAACTCTGCCACGCTGTATAACCATTCTAAATGGAATTTATACATGCTGATATGTTTTGGGGAATATGTTTAGGAAGGGGTTTTTATTATGCTATCTTTACATGTCATCATAGTAATAGCTGTTGCATTATATTTGTTTCATCTCAGCAAAAATACTGGAATAACAGACGAAAGATCAGAGTGCTGTTTTCTTGTGACACTTAACTGGTTTGGGTTGTGATTCTTGAAATATTGTCATCTGGGTGATATGCTTAGAGGGCTCTCTGACCCCTCTGAGTCACAAAAGATCTCAGGGAAGTTTTAGTAAGACTATTCATCCTTGATTCCTTCATGAACTCCAGCCTGCTTAATGTTAATTGAAGTTCTCTTCAAATCCACTTACATTCCTTTTGCCTTCTGTTTCTCTCAGTCCCTTCATGCTTGTGCAATTTTGATGTGCCCTTGAAAAAAAAGTCCGTCCCTTGGATGGGCTTTTCAGGCCATTGGGGAGGTTAAGGCGTGTTAGATGCAGTGAGCATTTAGAGAGCTGTGGGAATGCAAGGCTGCTGTGAGTGTGCTTGCTGATTTACTTTGGTTCCTGACATAGAGGGAATATAGCCAGTTGTATTTTTCCTTTCAGGAGAACTCCAAAGTTCTGAAACAGTTTTTTCTCCGATTCGAGATGTGACCAACTACTTTATCTTGAGCCCAGGAACCTATGCCATTGCTCCTGCCACAACAGAGGACCAAGAATTTGAATTTCTCTTGCGAATTTTCATAAAGAATCAAGACTACAAAGAGTAAGATGATCTACACTCCTTAAAGGCTCCAGACGTACAGTGTGCCAGGAATTAACTATTTAATGTCAAGATAATTAATGTGGCAATTTGCTTTTAATGTGTCCTTGAAGTGTGTTGGGAAGGCATAGACGAGTGATAAGCACACAGTGTTGAGGGGGATCTGGCATACAGTCAGATGCACAAGGATGGCCACTGCAGAGCAGGGCAATAGATCATCTGCAGCCACAGGGGTCTCAGGTTTAGTACACAAGGGAGCAATAATTGTGGAGAAATTCTCCTTACTGAAAGGAGGACTGAGATCTTGTTTTTCTTAATTCTTAGCAACTGTTATGTAGTTTCTTATGTTCTGCCGACTGGATGCCAGATGGATTGTGTCCCATTCTGCTCAGAGTGGGACCTAGAGAAGCAAAGAGCAGTGAAAGGCCTTGATTCTTTCATTCAGCCACCTCACAGACAGGCTGACAGGGCTCCCTGTAGGTATGAGACAGGCCTTGAAGATAAATTTATTGGAAAAATGGTATCTTGGTTCATGCAAAGGCAGATATTACCACATGCACATATTCACATTACCACATGAATATCTGGGTGTGATTTACTTTACATAAGCAAACCCCAGTATTCAGCCTTTACCAAATGACCTCCAAGTATCAGATGTGCAGTGGTTTCCCTTTAGCAAGTTTTATAGTGGAAATGATTTAAGCTCTTGCCTCATTGGCCCATATCTTAATAATGAGGTTGCTTTCTAGGCTTTGGCCCCTGACAAAAATAGCCCAGAACCAACTAAGGCAACTCCTTAGTTATGGAAAACAAACACAAGAAGTCTGTGCTGTGTGCTGGACTGCCTTCAGCATGATGAGTCATGCACGAGAGGGCTCAGCCCTGAAAGAAGCACTTTTCAGGAGTCTCTGATTCTCACAGAACTTCCTGAGCTAGGCCAAGCATGGAGATGCCCTTCCCATGAGTATCTGCAGCACTCACCTCTATAATAGCACAGATGTTATAAAAATAGAATCTGGCTTGTCTAATTTCTCTACCAAAAGCAAAACTCAAGTACTGAATGTTGCTTCTGAGTGTGTCTCAGAAGGAAGGGTGACCCTGGCTCAATTTCAGACAGTCTGCAGACATTTAGAAGATGTTGCCTTTTAATAGCCCAGTGCTATTTTTATTCCTGACTATGGAATAAGTTAGGCTTTTTCCTTAAACTAGGCAAAGAGAAAGCAGGTGAAAAATTTATGTGGCTCAAGGTAGGGCAGCCCTGTCTTCTGTGTGGTGAATTTAGTCCTGGTATGCTCGGAGTAAAAGAAGTTACCCTTTGTCTGCTGCTCATGCCAACAGAGCTGGCTTGGGGAAGGCAGGGGCTCCAGAGCAGCCAGAGACTTGGATCTGCTCGTGACTGTTTGCACAGAGAGACCCAGGACTGGTGCAGCAGGCTTGGCTGAACTGGGACAAGCTGGGCAGTGTGGGTGCTGAGCATCCTGTGGGGCCACGGGCTGGGCAAGGGCTACTGTTGGTGCCTGCCTTCTGCCACGTCTGCAAATCAGTGCTCTGAAAAGGCCTGTTTTCTCCCAGTTTGACTCTTGTAACTATTTTCTAGGAACTCAAGCTCCCCGACCAGCCCAGTGCTGCCGATGGTAAGAGTCTGTGAAGATGTAGATACAGGTGGTGCTCCCAGAGAGATGACTGTTCAGTAGTCACCTCTACTGCCTCCTCTTCATCTGTTCTTTTCTACCTTTACCAGCCATAACCTGTCCCAGAGTTCAACTCTGGCGTCCTGTGACCTTGCTGGCAGAGCAGGGTACCTCTCTGGAGAGATGGAAGTGACAACAAAGCTCTTCCTCTTCATGTCTTATTCAGAGCCTGACTTTTAAGGAAACAAATCTTATACTGTTCCTTTGTCCATCTGTCCTTTTCACCTCACCATCTTTAACATTTTGACCAACTAAATGGAGCAGGGGAAAGAGAACTTGAAAGATACTAAATTCTCACAATGTCTGTAAAATGTGTATCTTATGGAGTTGAGAGGGGGAAACTTTAACTAATTCCTGAGAGTGGCATTACACATGCCTTCCTCATGGGAATGTCTTAATTTAGGTGCTTGAACCCTATAAAGCACAGGAATCCATAGGGATGAGGCCCAAAGCAGATTTCTGATGATCTTCAGCAGGGTATCTTCTCAGATATAGGGCAAGTTACACTTCAAAACTGGCGGCATCTCTAGTTCAACCCACATGTCAGCCTGTCTAGCCCAGCTATGATCTGCTGCTTCATTTCCTTGCTGTGAACTGTGCACACATTGCCAGAGCTGGTCCAGTCCATGCTACACCAGCAAAACCATGCTGCAAACCAGTGCAGGTCTTTGAAGCCACAGGTGGGAAGCTGCTTCAGGAGAACAGAAAACAGTCTTTTCCTTGTGATTCATTTTCCAGCATGAAATTAAATCCCATTAGAGGGATAGTGTAAATGGTGTCTTGTTATGTCTTTCTACTGACAAGCTGTCAGTTTACTTGGCTGTTGTCCTTAGTCAAAGTTGAGACTTTGATGAATTATGGTACCCACACTTTCTACTCTTGTTGAGGTGTTTGGGCTTGACTGGTGTGAATTATCTCGCACAGAGCTGAAGGCATTAGGCCTTAGGCTTAGATTATTTTGAAAACTTTTTATAATGTCAAGGGTAGTTGCCCTTAGTGCTTGGTGGATCTTCTCAATGGAAGGTTGAAAAAAAAATCACTTAACCATTGAATTGCCTGCCTTGGGGCTGAGAAGGTACAAAAGAAAGGAAAAGACAACTCCTGTTCTGTTTTCTTTGTTCATATGAATCTTCACATGTCCTGCTCAATGGTCCCAACTAGGGGCCATCAATAAGGATCAGGCTTTGTATCTCTATATTCATAGAATCATAGAATCATAGAATCATAGAATCATAGAATAGATTGGGTTGGAAAAGACGTCCAAGATTCATGTATTGACTTGCTAAATCCCACCCTGGATGTGATCTGTCATCTTCCTTAGGCCTTGAGTTGCTCCTTGCTAATTGTACTAAATGCTAACACCCAAACTATGCCTCTTCCTTCATTGCAGTAGCTGTTCTTCAGTTCTAGCCCACTTTGCTTTCAGGGTGTTAAAACTCAGCCTGTACTGTACATTCTCTGTCCCTCTTAAGTGCTGTTTGGATCAGCAGACTTTTGCCTCCAGTTGTTTTGTAACTGAATTATTTATGTCTGTACTTTGCCTTTGATGCAGGATGGACTGACACTGAACCAGGACAGCTCATATAAGGCTCTTTTCCTAAGATATGCTAAGCAGGTATCCTGTCTAAAACATCTTGCTGAAAAAAAAATAAATAAGAAAGACATGTGGACTTGCAAAAAAAAAAAAACAACCCTGATCTATGATATTGATACAAATTCATCTAGAATTTTTTTTTTTAAATGTATCTTGATCCTCAAGTGGATACGCTGAAAACAGTATTGATTGACCTGCCAAAACCCACAGAAAAAAGGGACATTCAGCTGGGATCGATTGCCTAGTGCCATATATCAGTCGAATATTGGAGATTTGTAGTTGCAGTGGTGATGGGCTTGCATGTGTACTTTTTGTGGGGTTTTTTTTTGGCTCTGGTTTGTTTATTTGCTGAAAGCAATTAGAAAGTCTTGGGTATTCCCCTCCTCTCATCAGCATCATTTTCCATTTGCCTTCTCAGCACTTGGAAACCAGACATCAGTCAGCGTTTGAGTAATTGATTCCTGCTCTTTCAGAGCCAAGCTCTGTGTTCACAGGAGAAGCTTTTAATGGTTTAATAAACTGTTATAAAGAACTCCTTGACTTAGTCAAGAGGAAAAAAATCACTCTCAGAAGTCTCTGCACAATGGACCTCTTGCTGTTAATAGTTATATCAATGCATGAAGGTGAAAATGAACATGACCTGCCACACTGGGTGCCCCAGGGGTGTCTCAGGAGGGAGGCAGCCAGGTTCCCTGATGGGCAGCCCTGAGGGAAGCAGGCACCAGTGCCTGTGCTCCCAGTCCACTCACACAGCTGCCTGCTGTGCCTGCCCATCACCAGCTCCCTAGCTAGGGGCTGGTGAAGTCAGCAGGTTGTCCCATCACTGCTGAAAATATCCTGTGGCGAGGGCAGTGCCTGTAACTTCCCTGAAGACTCTTGTAGGGAAGGACAAAGATTTTCCCAGCACTGTGAAGGGCTTTGTTATGTTCCTGAGGGGGGTGCTGATGCTCCTCTGATATATAAGCAGAGGTTCTTGGTTGCCACAGAGCATGAGAAAAGGAGCTTTGAGCAAAAGTGACACAGTAGAAAACTTTATGCTCACAGACCTCTCTTTGCATTTTATTCTGCATTAGGGCTCAACTATTGACGCCTCACAGCTGCAACAACTGCTTAATGAAGTGATCCTGCAAGGTAAAGCTTTTACAGTCCTGCTGATGTCTTTGGTGCTTCCTTATCCTTAGACTAGTGTAAATTAGACAGAGGATTTAGTGGTGTCCCGATGGTCCTCAAAAAGTCCTCATTGTGGCTTACTGTGCTGTTAGATCAAACATGAGACCAGCACAGCCCGAGGGCTCGAACCAACTCAGCCATGCACAAAGCTCAAAAGTGCTCTTAGGACTTGCTAGTGCAGCATAAGTGGCCTTTCTTATCACAGACATTTCCCTATCCCTTATTTCAAGAGGGAAGAGTTTCCATCAGGGCAGGTAGGTGGGCAGAGACTGTGCAGAGTAGCTACTTGTGAGCCTGAGCAGAGCAACTGTACTTGGGGAAGAGAGCAGTAGAGATGTCTGAGACATGTCAGAGTCCCTCAGTAGACCTCAGCTTGGCACAGAACCCTTGCTACTGTCTGAGAATCTGAGCCAGATGTGGGGCTTTTAAGCTATGTGAGCCTTCAGACCGGTGTCCTCCTTCCCTCTGAACAGTGTCCTGATGCCAGTCACATCCCTCATCTCGCTAATTCCTTCTGTTTTGTCAATCCTTGCAGATGAAATGACCAGCCTGGGAGGAAGATTCAGCTTCGATTCGTGCAGAGGCATTTTAGCTCTGATGGATGTATCCTTTCAGCAGAAGCAATAAACTTTCCCAGTGCTGCCTATCCTTACCTTGAGTTATGGGTGAGCTGAGCATCCCCATGTGAGAACCTGCAAGTGTGCAATTAGCCACAATCCTCAATAAAGAACTGTCCAGGAGTCTATGCAGGACTTTGCTGTGCATGCCCTGGCTCTGATGTGTCTGGTGAAAGGTGAGGGTCTTCTAAAGCTAACTCTTTGCTCTCATTTTCCCTTCTGCTGGGCCTGGGGCTTGGCTAAGATTCACCCTTGGGTGCAGATCCCAGGCAGAGCCCAGGAAAAGAGGTAGCACAGAGTTTAGGCATAGCTTAGCTCTTCCATCCCAGCTGCACCACCCTGGCCTGTGGTGGCACTTGAGCAGGCTGCCAGCCCTGCCAGAAAAGCTGGTGTCAGGGGCACAAGCACTGTCACCACTGAATCACAGGCATTTGCCTGGCAGGCCATTCAACCTTTTGGGTGTATCTTTCCTATTTAGATGGATCACACAGTCTTTTTACTGTTAATGAGACAACACAAGAAATTAATTTCTGCCTGTTGTAGAACAAGAGGGCTCCGTGATGAAAACATACATTCTTCCCCATGTGTTTTCTCCCCCTTACTTGCTCACTGTCTCTTTTCTTCCATGCCTTGAAATAACTTTGAAACATTTTCAGACCTTTACAACTGCCACAGAATGAATGAAAATGACCAGAAGTCCCGCAAGAGACTTTTCCCCCTTTCCAAAGCTCGTCCTGGGATAAGTGGGCTCTGTGAATGCATGGCACATGCAAGGAGCTGGCAAAGCCACTGCTCTGCTTTAATTCAGGATGGATTTTTCGTAGTCTGGGCTGCATACAACCAACCCATGTACAGTGTGACTTATCCTAGCCTTCAAAGCCAGGATCAGCTTTTTTCTCTCAGGTTTCATGACAGTGGCACTTGTCTCCTTATATTTCACTGGTGATGAGTTTTGCTTTCAGAGAGTTTTCGCTATTCTAGTTGCATTATGTGAGGTGCTGCATGTCTGCCAAGGATTCCTGGATGGAGTATGGAGGGGAGCAGTTTTACTGACACAGTCCTTCGTGCATTCTCTGTGGGATGTCTGCTGACATTCCTGGGCTCTTATGCATGGCTCAAAGCTTGTTTCTGCCTTCTGACAGAAGGCATCAGGACTGTCTCCTCATGCTCTTACTCCTTCAGTGCCTGTTCCTGCAGGAGAATCCAGCTAGAGCTGATAATGTGAAGCCTCATGCACAGAGGCAAGACCATAGGCCCATATTCATTCTCAGGGGCATCCATACTCTGTGACTAAACGTCACTGCAGGTTTCTTTGTGGTTAAGGCACCATATAAATAGAAACCTTTTGTTGTTTGTGAGCACAGATATGAGCAGCTGTACCATGTGTCAAAGACAGTGAATTTAACTCTAAGCATAATTGGGAGCAGAAAAGCTTTTGGCTTTCTCAACAGACCAAAGAGGCTGCATCTTATGCCTTTATGTGAAAGCAGCATCCTCGGGAACAAAGACAACCAGGTTTAGCTCTCATTAACTGCTCGATTCTTAACTAAATGCACAGCTCAACTCGAACGGACAACTCACACTGCAGGAGTTCAGGAGCCTCTGGCGAAGTCTCACTAAGTACATGGTATGCAGGGGCTGCTCTCTCTTCTCCGCGGATACTGTACCCTTGGGCTTTTCATCAGCAGGGAGCAGATGCTCTGTGATATCAAAACACTGCGGGGGAGCATTGCAAAGGTTGCTTGCTTAGTGGGTCAGAGTTCCATCCTCTCACGCAAAGGTTGAGAGCTCAGGAAGCAGTGGTGTGTGTAAAGTGCTCCAAATGAGCAGTCGAGGCTTTTCTAGCACAGAGAACATTGAGGGAAATCTGGGTAAAGGTAGGAAGCCCAATTAGGCTCAGAATTTGATGGAAATCTCTGTGTCTGTGCCCCCATTGGCAATTAAAAAGAAGAAAAAAAAAAAAAAAAAAAAAAAAGAAAGAAAGAAAAAAGAAAACCAAAAAAACCCACAAAACTTTCTAAGCTAAAATGAGTTCTTGAACAGAGGCAGCTGAAAAATGTCACTTCCTCAGTGCTGCAGTTTGTAGTCAAAATGTGTAGGATCCAGTGAAAGCCTGTCTGGGAAAAATGTCTCTGCTCCGGGATAAGCATTAGATCTGGAAGCAGTGAAAACAGTAGCATGGTACTTAGGGTCCCACATAAATTCCCAGTCAGGGCATGCATGGCAGCTTCTCTGTGTCGGGTTCTTCTCTTTCAATCTTGGTGCAGGATGGGAAGGTTTCCTGAAGCCTGGGTTGGGCTCTAATTTGTCTAATCCCTCTTGAGATAGTCTGAGCCACCTTGGACAGGGGGTGCCAGTTCTCCATCTAGCAACAGTGCTCTTCCCACTGACAGCACATCAAGTGTGGCTTGTGGTGTGTTAGAAAAGATGACTCAACACCATTCTGGGACTCAGGAACTCCTGGCTTATTTCACATGTTATAGACAATGTCTGTCAGTGAAGTTGAGTATTCCCATTGCTTGCTTGCACACATAAGACGGAGAGTGAGGAAAAAGGCTTCCATCCACACAAAACTGTGGGATTTTTTACACAAAAACATTCTGTCAGAGCCTTCTGGAAATGGGTCTCCCTTGTCATGGCCACTCGATCTCATCTTTTAAACTGCCTTGAAACCTATTTCTGAAGGAAGAAAAGTGTACATAATTAGGTGTGGTAGTAAATTTGGGTAATTCTGATGAGGGCTTGAAATCTACCTTTACACTGTTTTATAGGATATCTTCAGGAAGGAGGACAGAAACCATTCTGGATTCCTTGATGTTGCTGAACTGAAGGGTGCGATACAGACAGCAGGTATATCCATACGTGTTGAACAGCTCCCTTTCTTGTCCCTGTGCCAGTGAAGGAAAGGATGAAAAAGAAAGAGGAAAGAAAAAAGAGCTTCAGGGAGAAAGTGGTTTGGATTTCACAGAGGTACCAGTTAGATCACAGCTCTGCCCAGAGCTCTGTGCTGGGGAGCCAGCAGAGATGCAGAGAAGTGCAGCATTGGCCAGACTGGCTTATCTACAGTCTCTCTATGTCATGGGTGAAACATCCAGTAGAGGAAAGGAGCAAGGAACAGTGGATGCTTGCACTTGTCCCAATTCCTGCAGTTCCTCTCCATGGCAGTGACTAAGTCTAGAAGGAAAACCACAGTGACAGGCATTTATTTAGTTTGCACTGACCTCTGTTGGCTACTGAGTGCTGAAACTTGCAGAGAGTGCATGGGACCCTGTTACACGAGTGAAGCAGTTTAGCTGAGTCGTCTCTCTGGAGACTTTGTGTATGAAATGCATCTCTGACACAGCAATCCTCTTATTAGAGAAGTTCCCATTTGGCTGCTTTGAGCTCGGAGGGATGTTGTCCTCAGGAGGAAGCTGGTGCAGGATTGCTATCCGTGGAAGACGTCAGCTCGGGGAATGTTAAGTGTAAATTATTTGCTGCTGAGAGGTGGGCAGAGTATTAGCATCTGCCTGAGGAGTGCAGCGCTGACGTGCCAAATGTCAAAGGAGAAGCTGCCAGGTGCATTCTGTAAGAAAGATGCTAAAGTGTAAAACGGGGAGGAAAATTGTACACTGAGAAGTCCTGTCAGCCAAAACAGTGCAGCTATTTGAAGGGATAAAAAGACACTATTAAATGGCAAATTCAATACATGTTTGGCAGTTCTGAGTGGGGAAGAAGAAAATTATAAGCTCATTATTGCTGCCTTCTGAGCCAGACAGCTACATTTGAATCTGGCTTGGTAATAGGATGATCCCAGTCCTGGCTTTTAAGCAGGAAGGAGCAGCTGACCCCAGAAGATGTTTGGGAGCTTGGTGCTACCTCTGGGAATGGTATTAATGTATCTAAATACAGTTCTTAGCCAGCTGTTCCCTGAAGTGTTTGGTGCTTTTCCCAGCAAAACACTGCAGCGTGTGCTTAATTTTCATTGTTTTCCTATTGCTTCCAAGCATAATGAGGATGGGGCAGAGTAAAGCAGGCCAGCTGCAATAACAGCATTGCTGCCCTGAAATGCAGGGGCACTGGCCTGGTGTATTTACACACTCTTCACTAGCAACAGTAAATGCATCAAAATAACTTTTAAAAACAGGGAAACCAAATCTGTCTTTTAAAGCTTGGCTAAAAGCAGAGTGGGGAGTAGTCTTTTAAATAAGCAACTGCACATATCTGGAAAGTCTTGGGAACAGGAAGGAATTGTTGATGAGGATAATTGAGAGACCTTGCCAGGTGTGCAGATTTCAGAGCAAATATATCCCAGACTGACCAGGTCAAACTGTTGGTGTTTTACTAGGGTGAGATGTGATTATAGCATCTCATTAGCAGCACTACAATGTTTGCTGAAATCTACTGTCCAGAGAGAGCTTGATCGAATTCCCACAGTCTTCAAAACGTTAAAAATAGATAGAATTCATTGCTCACTGCCTCAGTGGTTCTTGGCAGTGGTTAAAAACCAGAATCAAAGAAGAAATTTCATTAAATAGATTTATTTTAAATTACTTTTTCTCCCAAGAAAAGAATCTAAAATCAGGTTTACCTTATTTTGAAATGTATCTTAAACCCAAATGTATTTAGATTCTTTAAATATTCAGCATTGTGTATCTACTTCCTGCTGGAGACCTCCAACTAGGCTCATGCAACAAGAGTTTGCCAGTGGTGGTACTAAACCACCTCCATCAGCTCTATCTCTCCCTGTACAGGTGTAGAGAAGCTATTTCTTTTATTTCTGCTTGTTCAACTAATTTAGCTCCATGATGAGTTCATTTAAAACTGAAAAGTTTAGAGCTGGTTGAAAAGCCAGGAAAGTTACTTCTCATCCAGCTGAGCCACTATAACTGGGAGTGAGCAAATGAGACTTTTCTGAAGTCTCAGAAAGGCATTAAACCGAAGCTATCAGTCCAGCTCTCTGCAGAAAATTTCCCTTTTGTTTCGCAAATCAGCTTTTAGTGCAAAAATATATTTAAATCATTCCTCTTATATAGCCAGCACATTTAGGGTAGTTTTATTTAACTAATAAAAGAATCATTCTAAAAGGCAATTTTTGTTCATTCAATTGAATACCAATTTCCATCCAAACAGACTGTGACACAAATACTGAATAATCAGCTAATAAAAAAGAAATGCACTCTTTGCCATTTTCTAATAGAAGAGAAAATGTAAAAATTAAGAATCCCAGGCATGCTATACTGCATAATAGCATGGGCATGCAGCATCTCCCTGTTTAGCAGAAAGTGCCAGTGCTATTGTAAATGCTTCACTCAGACTTTAACAGTTATGAGCCAAAGAAAACCACCCTTTCTTACTGAAAATAAAAGCTAAAAGGGAAAAGCAAGATAATACTAGATTAGTTAGCTCAGTGTTTCCTGCTTACTGAGTTAAGCCACAATCCGAGTAAGTGAGTAAGACGACTTTGATTTTCCATTACCCTACTGTGTCTCTCAGGCACAAAACTGTGGAAAGACAAGCTGCTGTCCAGGGACGCAGAGAGCTGGCATGACAGGGTGGGGGGCTGAGGGAGGGCCCCAGCTTCTTTGCAGGAAGCACAAGGCCATCGGAGCCCATCCATCGTCTTGCAGTGTCCTCTCAGTGCTGTCATCCCCCTTCCCTCCTCAGGCCTGGCCACTAACACCCAGCTCCTGCGTCTGCTGGTCTTGCGTTACGGCGATGCTGCGGGGAGAATGGGCTTCTCTGACTTTGTGTGCTGCATGCTGCGCCTCGAAACCATGACCTGTGAGTCTCAGCACCGGGGCCTGGGCACAGGCAGGGGACGTGGCAGCAGGGGAGTTGGAGAAGCCAGACCGAGGGCAGCATCAGGAGGCAAGGGACATGACACTAGACATGATAGCACATGTCTAGCAGCATAGATTGGAAGTAAAAAAACCTACCCAAAGTCCAGGAATGGTCCAGGAATCCTCTAGGACAGCCAAAAGCCAGATTTGTCTCCTGCCCACAGGAGCAACTGGCGAGTAGAAAGCAATTTAGTGTTGAGAGAAAGAAGCAGCTGGGAAAGAAAGCAGCAGCTGGGAATCCAATGATATGCCCTCACTGACAGAGGCCAGAAGGAAGGTGGGCCCCCAGTTTCCCATCAGAGCTCATCAGAGTGCCTGTGGGCTGCAGTGACACTGCAATACCCTGTGCTTTTCCCTGCTGAGGAGCAATGACAATGTATATCCAGAGCTTCTTCAGCTGTCAATCCTTTTCTGCTGCAAGAATTTAGCCTGGCCCCTGCTGGCTTGTCCTTAAAGCCCCTATGGACTAAGACTTGTTTTTCCAAAAACAAGATGTGTCCTTTTGCTGGCGCTCTTCCACAGAAGCTTGAGCATTGTGGTCCACAGCAGAACTTCCTCCAGGGTGATGTGAAGCATTGCTGGTACCACTGAGGGGACATTGCCTTCAGTGATGCTCAGTGAACAGCAGTGAAGTGCCCCATCTCAAGTGGAAGGCAGCTTTGTCTTTTTGTTAAAACACAGAGAAGTCTGAATCACAGCTAGGGAGGTGTTTGTGGTTTTTTTGTCTGTTTGTTTGTTGGGTTTTTGTGGGGTTTTGTTTTGGTTTGGTTTTGTTTGTTTGTTTATTTGGTTTTTTGGGGGGTTTTTTTGTTTGTTTGTTTTTTTGTTTGGGTTTTTTTTTTTTAACTAGAGAGATGTATTTTTCCCACCAACTTCAGTGAAGTTCTCTCAGTTTCTTGGTAAGGAGAAGGTCTGAGATCCTTCTCAGTGGATAATGAGCCCATGCCCTGTGTTGCATCCAGCTATTGTCTGATAGTTGCAAGGAGGAAGAAGCCTCTGCCTAAATGTAAATGGTTTACAAAAGCATAATTTTTGCTACTCTAATAATAAGCATTTTGACTGGAACTACTGGTAGTTAAACAAAGCCAGCAGTTGTGACCCTGGTGCTAGAACATCGCTAGAGCAATTTATTTCATCTTTGGAATGAGCAGGGTTTCAGCAGTGCGTGGAAATGAGTGTTCATTTTTTTCCCCATGTGTTTTTGCCACTGATGTTTAATGGGCCAATAGTGGTCAGCAGATCCACTCGGATGACACTGCCTAAAACCCCATTTCAAGGGAGTACAGCAGAAGCAGCTCAGAAAGTCAGAGCATGTCCTGATTTTAATGCTTTCATTAAAAAAAAAAAAAGAAGACAGCTTGTAAACACCCATTTTTTGTGAATTATACATGTCACTTGCAGTAGATGAAAGTTCTTATGCCTAAATTAGTACCATGGTATTTTTTTTCATCTAAAAAAGATCCTCTTACCTTGTAAGTGTGAATATAAAGACAAAACATTTTACATCCACGTGGAAAGGAGCCTCTAAAAGTTTCATTGCTATTTGTAATGAGAATCTTAAAATGCTCTCAACTCTTTCAGTTATCATTTTACAGAGGGTTTAACATGGAATACATTTCTCAGACTTTTCAAATCGTTGTGAATAAGTTTGTAACAGGAGGGGATAAGGGTGCCAAGTGGGAATAAAAGGCAGTAAACCTTTATGATGATGTGAATGCAGCAGGGAAGACAAAATCTGTGCCATTAAATCATTACTCATCCTTTCAAGATAGCCAGAGATGATACCCAAGCCAAAAGGAGCAGCTCCTTTGCAAATTCTATTTAACTGGAGTTAATGAAGCAGTAAAGAGGCACTTACCTCTGCCCAGAGGAGGTAATTTCAGCGCTGCCATTTTTTCCTAAAAAGATTGCTGGGTGCAAGCCTAGCCCTGCAAATACAACCTTGTCAAAGGATGGGGTGCAATATGGGGATTTCCTCATTCTATGCCTTTCTTCAGAGCAGTGTAGGCTGGATGTGCTTCACTGTGTTAGCTCCCCTCTCTGCTCTGGACCATATGAGTAGCTCTGGTTGCCTCCCAAAGGGCAGAGGAGCAATGAGCCTTTGTACCCTTTTCCTACCCTCTCCCAGCAGCCTCGTGGTTTTTTCTAAGGCTGGGCAGGTTCCAAAACATGCATGATATTACAATTCTTTTTCATTCAGGTTGGGAAACAGGCTCCTGGAGAAACATGTCATTCAAGGATAGACAGACTTAAATTTGTTTCAACTTTTTATTACTGTTTATAACAGCACATTTCTAGGAGAAAAGTAATTTCAAAATAAATAAAAGGAACTCAGAGTGGTGTGTTTTGAGTTTATCCAAACACTTGGGTTTGAAGGTTTCTCCTAGTCAATTTGCAATATAAATGTGCACATAGAATATCAATATTTGAATGGATTTAAATTTTCTGATGGCAAAGTGTTCAGTCAAAAAACTTTCAGCAATGTTAATTTCAAACTCTAGCTGAATAACAGCAGCATCTGCATTTATATTCCCTGGAAAAAGCTTGCAAGGCATACTAATGATTTCAAGAGAATCACTTTCTTTAGGGCACACTGTGATCACTCACTGCCAGGGAGGATGGAAAAGGACCAACAGAAAGTTTCCCTGTGGGAAGATGTGTTTCATTAGTTCACTGTTCTCCTGTCAGTCTTCAGGCAGGAAAACAATTGAAACAAATTATGAGAGGAGATGAAAGCACCCACATTGAGCACTCCCTGTCCCTACACTTCTGCCAAATTCCAGCCCTGAAATTGGGATGGCTTCCCAGGCTGTGGCCCCCGGGCCAAGGCAGAGGGGATACCAAGCACAGAAATGAGATGTGGCCGGGCAGGACAGTGTGGGTAGACACCTGAGCCAGGCAGAGCATCCCAGCAGGGGGATTGCAGCTCTGCTCCTCAGCTGCCACCGCCTTATGTCTGCTTTGCATTCCTGCTTCCTCCTCGTGAAATAAGGTTTTCTTTGTTCTGTCCGTAGATGCATTTCAAAACTTAGCAGAGGGTGGATCACAAATTTCGATGACAGCAATTGAGGTAAGAATGCTCCCTCTCCCTCTCCCTCTCCCTCTCCCTCTCCCTCTCCCTCTCCCTCCCTCTCCCTCCCTCTCCCTCTCCCTCTCCCTCTCCCTCTCCCTCTCCCCTCCTCCTCTCCCTTCCCCTCCAGAGGACTTTTGCCTCTGACATCAACAGTGGTGAATGTTTTGCCTGGCAGGAGGTGCATGATGTGTGGATATTTCCCTGGGGTTCCCTGGCCCCAGTCACAAAGTCTTGTGAGGGTGAGCACAGCTCAGGGCTGGCCATCCATGTCCAGAGCACAGAGGCTTCCCTTACTGATGCCAGCCTGTCATTACTGGAAACATTGCTCAAAGTGACTTTGAGGAAGTGACAAAAAAAAAAATAAAATCCATGCCCTCATTTCTTACTGCCCCATCTGTTAATCCTGAATTGCAAAACATCTTGGTTTCCAGAAAGAAATAGCAGACAAATGTTTGCTGCTGCTGTTTGTCTTAAAAGCACAGCCTGAAGGATAGCTAGCTGAATGGGGATACATCAAGCTTTTTATCAGTTAGTCTGAAGCAAAAATCCTGCTGTGCTCCACAGTGATATGCCTGAGTGCTGCATTTTATCAGTCTGGGGACTGTTATTTGACAACCCACTGTTTAAAAGGATTAAAAAAAAAAAAACCAAACACCTTTTACAATCTTGCCAGCTCCTGTTTACACTCTGTGGTTAGTGCAGTGGCTCACAGTTCATTAAATCTGTTTTGCACCACGGGCGGAGCACAGTTTGCAAGCAGAAGACCTGAACCTATTTTATAGGGTAGTCTGTAGGACAAGCAGATTCCCAGAGGTTGGTATCCTTTCCACTTGCAATCAGGCAGGTGCCATCCTCTCCCAGCAATTGCTCCTGCTGCAGCTGCTGCAATAATTTATCATGGAAAGCAACATATGGAAATTGTTTCTGGGTCTGAATTGTAATAAGGGGAAAAGGTAATTCCAAAACTCCTTAACTGTCCTGTGTAGGACAAAAGACCACAGTCATTGGATCAGAGCCTGAAGGCACCAAGACACATGTCTGAAGAGTTGGTGTAACATCACTATCTAAGTGCACCTTTTCTTGTCCTTTTTGCAGTGGCTGACTCTTGTCATGTACACCTAAAGGAATGTCAGAGCTCATGGTAAGAAATCTCAGTACTATACAAACTGGGAAGAGCGGGTGGGTGCCCTTACAGTGAACACAGGGAATGTGAGTGGGGGCCTTACAGAAAGCTCACCCTGGGATTATATTAGAGAAAGATGAGAGCTGTGGCATGAGTGGCGCTGGACAGGGGCTGTAAAGGGATTTGGACTTGGGGATGTTTTTTCTGGGGAATTGCTGATGGCCTTCTCAGTTACACAGACCACCAGTGGCTGAGCAATGCACTTGCCCCTGGTTCCCACCTGAGGTGATACATTTTCAATAGATCAGCAAGCAGAACTTTTTTTTTTTTTTTGTCTTCTTCTGAGAGGTACAATTACCCCAGCACATCTTACATAGCTGTAGCAAATGTAAAGTCAAGTAGAAAGTGAGTATATGAAGTCACTTAGATTTCTTGGTCAGTCTGATTCCACAGTTTTAACTGAATTATGTGATTTAGTTTGCTTTTGAACAACAGTCCCCACCTTGTGCTTCACTTCATGTTTGGTCCCTGCATGTCAGGCCTAGAGAGGGGTTTTTTAGCTCTGAAATTTACCTGGACTTTCCAATTTTGCTACTTAGTTCTCATGAAGGATTCTGCCTTTTCCTACAAAACTTTCTCTGTTTGTACATCCATAAACCATCTCAGCCATCGTGCTTCTTCTGACCCTCTGGGATGCAACTGTTTGCAGTTGCACTGGTTAGTGTTAGTGCTGGTCCCAGACATTTGTCACTGAGGAGAAAACAGGGGAGAAATTGGAGAAAATGTGCAGTGCAGAGCTAGTAGCCTCCTGCCATTGTTGACCCCAGGAATTCATGGAGCATCCTTGGGCAAAGTCACACACATTCCTTATCAACTCAGTTCAAAAATGGAGTGAAAAAAGCCAAAACCCCAACAAACAAAACAAAACAAAACAAAACAACACAAAACAATCCCAGGACATCCACTGAAATCCAGAAACTGCATTCAGATGAGCTTCCCAATAGACAGGAATTACAATAATAAATAATACATGAACAGCATCTCTGGTGTCTCACACCCTGTTTCTGAAGGCAGTTCACATTGGATGCCAGCTTTGGGGAGAAATTGTAAGGGGAAATTTATAACTAAGGTGTAAATTACACTCCCCCAGGGAGAAAGTGTGGTAGGTTCAGGCCCAAGGCAGGCATGGCTCTGTGTCTTTCACCCTTGGCTCCAGGACAGCATTCATGCCCAGCTGCTCCTCTATCTTGGCTCCTAATTATATCTACTGGGTCCATCTGCAGCAGGAGCTGTGCTTCATCACTCAACACTGTGATGCTTTCACCCCTCTGATCTCTGTTTGCAAACAGTTGTTTGTTTGAAAGTTTGCTCTCTGCACTTGGAGAGCTTTGGACAGTGCAAACCTGCATTTTGATGTGTTGATGTGTGGAAACAGAATACCACAACACAGCATTTGCACTGCAGACTATCATTAGGTAAATATGAGGCTAGAAGGACCTCACTTTTGGAGATGAAGTTGCTTAAATTATTGCTTGCAAATTATATTCATAGTCTATTTAGTCTTTTTTTTTTTTTTTCCCTTTCATGAATCATTCATAAACTGATCATAACTTCTGGGAATATATAATTAATCATAATTTTCACTTACCGGTTTGGAATGAAATCCTGCCTGTAGGGTGCTTGTAAGCAGTTCACTTGAGCAATTTAGCAGGCACTTGCAGCCAGAGACTGGGCAGTCACGGCACAGACCCCCTTGGAGGACTGAGATTGTTTAAACTGGAGCCTAATGAACTGTGAGCGATGTGGAAAAACACACTTGACGTCCGTTGAAAAAATTCCCTTGGAAAAATATTCTCATTAATGATTCCTAAAGACAGACCTGAGGCTGTCTGTGTTTTGAGTGAGTGTTTTTACCTCTGTTTTAGGTGGCTTCTCTGCTCCCTCACTGAACAGTGCCCAAGGCCATCCCATACAAAAGCCATCCATGGAGTTCTTGAAAAACCACTGTGAAGGAGCGAAGCCATGGACATATTTGGTTATGCTGGATAGGACTCAGATGTTGGGATAAAGAGTCTTTTTCAGGCAAACTGGAGTTGCATTGGAGAGAGAAGAGGAGCTAATGAGAGTGATCTCTGGGCAAGCTGGTAATGCTTAGTGGTCTGGGCAAGCAATCTCCTCTCATCTTCCTGTAAATAGTACGACTGGTTCTCCTGATCAGGAGAACCTGCACAGAAGTCAGGAACAGCTCCACTAACTCAACTGCAAATAAGAATACAACCATGCCTTCTGGTGGGGGGACTGTGTATTGTGTAGGTTACAAAAGCAATTCAGACACAGTTTAATATGAATTATTTCTTAATTTTCTAGTGAGCCATTTCTAAATGCCAGAAAAAGATTGAAGAAATTAGTCATAATTCATAAATAACACCAGAAGCCTTTTGATTTTATTTATCCTTTTTATTAATAAATTAAAAAAAAACAAAACTTGAGCATGTTTGAGTTCATCTATAGAGATTCCATTTTATTTGCTACAGCAATGAGGAAGCATATTAGAGATGTCGAACAGATTGTTTAGTGTTTTTTTCTGACTTCCAACATCTATATCAGGACTGTCTGAGAAGAGACAAGTTTATCTAAACCACATTTTCTTCCTCTGTCCTGATGTCTTAAAAATTACAGAGCTTCTTCAGTCATAATTCACGCTCAAAAATTTAACTTAAATCTGCAAAATAACTGTAACCTTTCTGTACCCACAGTGAACTTCATTTTCATACCTTTTTATCATGGTGATAACAGCAAATTTAGTGATCTGTTCTACTCAACTATTGAAAAAAATAATCTTTGAAGACTCTGTGAGAATGCCAAAAAAGAAGGATGCAAATGTCAATGGATGAAAGAAATTCAGGGTTGCCATGGCAATATAATTCACACTGTGCCTCACCCAGACCCTCGGTACAAGTTTCCATTGAGGCATCTGCACACTAACAACATATTTACCCATTTGGCAGTGAGATGTTACACCCTGGAGCAATAACTACATCACAAGGTAAAGAAGAGACTTTGTTATCATTAAGTGAGTCTGCACCACTGTCTCATTCAGCAACTTGGAGAGCTTTATTCGTGCATGTAAGTCCACTGAACCCACTTTTCCACTGAAAATGAGGTGGAAGTGAGATCAGCAAAATGAGACTTATCCTAATATTTTCCAGTAACTTTTAAACAAACTGATTCCTTTTCAAAAATGTGATTGCACATCCTAAGCTCTCTGAAAATGTTGGCAAAGAGAGAAGATAAATAGAAAAGATGGCCATGGAAAAAAAAAAATATGCTCTGCTAAAAAAGGCTTATTAGTAGATCCATTTCAGAAAAGTATGTGTGTTTAGTTTAGCTGGGGAATCCAAAAAAGGTAAGTAGAAATCTTGAAGTACTTCTGGATGGTGTCTACCACACAGGTCAGGGATGCTCAAGACGGCTCAGACCTGCTGGGAACACGCTGACACAGAAGTCACCTCTGTTAAAATTGAAAAATTCAGTTCAAGTCAAGTGGTTCAAATACATTCTTATTGTGTGAAAGTCCTATCTACAAAAATACTAAGCTATTAAGATCAATCTTAAAAATCTTAATTTGCAGACAATGTATTACTTCTTTTGTTACAATGCGTAATTGCTTTTCTGCGGAAGGCAATTCTGCTTGTCGTGAGGCAGAGATCCTTGTCTCATAACTTAGGCTGGCCCCAGACTGAAATGTCTCTTCTTCATTAAAAAGCTAGCACAGACACCAGACATCCCAGGTGAGAAACATCACCGATACAGGAGTTGTCTCCCCGTGGGCAGATCCAGGGGATGATGCCCTTCCCATGCAAAGGGGCACGTGTGTGCCTGTGCACGGAGCCTCTGCAGCCAGTGCCCTGCAGACACTACCAGCCAGAACCCACCTCCACCTCAATCCCACCAGCTTGCTCCTGGTGTGTGTGGCCTCCGTGGCCTGTGCACACCAGTGGTCTCAGGGACAAACATACAGCCCCTTTTTGTTTGCGGGCTGGCGCCTGCGTGCTGATCCTGCACTGGGGCACAGAGTAATAACTCACTGCTGTCAAGCTGAGCGTGGCTGCCTGTCTGTGGCATTGGAAGAATTGGTATTCCACTTGATTTATACCTCCAACCAAGCTAATTAAGCAACAATTCAGGAGGAATCCATCATTGTGACAGACTTGTTGATTAACCATCCCACAAGCAAAGTCAAAGGTGTTTGGTAGCCTGAAAAAAAAAAAAAAAAAGGAAGAGGGTCAATAGGGAGAAAAAACAATGATTTGGCCATAATACAGCAGTGACTGTTATTTCCAAAAGCAACAAGAAGCTTAATACATTTCACAAACACAGGGGCCAACACTGAAAACAAAGGCAGCTCAGATCAGTGGGGTGTTAGATAAAGAGGGAAAACTTCTACGTCTCATCTTCATGTGATTGAGCTGTGAAGGCCAGCTTTATGGGAATGGTGCCCCTATTAAAATCTTCAGTACCCCTTCATCTGTGTTTGCTGCCTCTGAAATGTTTGTGTGATCCCCATGAGGTTTCTGGCATTTGCGAAAGCTCTGAGATTCATCCAATTATGATAATATCATCTCTAATTTTTTTTTATTAAAGTCAGTTTCCATTCCTCAGGGACACAAGTCTGAAAACCCTAAGAGGATCTGCTGTTAGAAACTGAAGAGCAGGCCCTCAAACAAATGCTCTATTTTTAAGTCTTCATGAGGCTAAAACCCTCAAGAGGGTAAGAAGCAGGCAATGTGAAGAAGCAGAAGCTGAAGGAGATGAGATTAGTGATGCTGAGCTCCCCAGCACTGAAGATGGGATATAGAGCTGATGAAATTAGGTAGGATCTAAGCCAACCATTAGCATTAGAAGGACTTTGGTGCAGAAGTGGTGACAGCTGACCCTGCAAGCATAATCTCTGGATATCGATCTCAAAGCCCCGCTGTCAACTGCCCTTCTTCTGAGACACAGAGGCCCATGTCTCACATCTGCCTGGCAGAGGCCATGCCCAAGTCATCTCAGGACGGACAGAGGAGGAAGCTCTTGCACGTCTTGCCTGTTCCTGAAGATGTTTCCAGAGCATGCAGCCTGGATCAAGGCTTTCTGAGGTGCCCTAGTGGCTGTGCTTTTAATGTCCCTGCCTCAGTGAGCTTTTGGAGACTGGGGGTGTCCACAGCCAGTTTTGAAGAAACTGAACCTCCCTCTCCGTCGTTGGCTGGGCCTCAGGTCTCTCACAGAGAAACTGCTGCAATTTATACACAATAACTTTGACACTTTTCAGGAAAAAAAAAAAAAAAGGCACATTATTCCATAACCTCGTGCATGGCTGAAGCAGGGAAGGCTGGGCTTGACCCTGGCTGTGAGCAGCCCACTGGCCAATGCACCTTACGGCATGCACTAGTGACTTTTATTTTTGTTTCTTAGTGCAATGCATTTCTTAAAGCAGGGACCAATCATACCACACCACAGCAAATACCCTGTCCATGAGCTGCAGAGTCACAGGCATCTCTTGCCCAAGGGTGCAGCAGTGAGGGACTGGTACTCCAGTGTGAAGCCTGGAAGGTGCCTGGGAACGCTCAGCTCTTCCTGCTGCCTTCAGTGAGATGCAACCCTTTCTCAAAAGAGGCACCTGTCCTTCTCTGAGTAGGAGGCAGATGGAAATCCTGCCAAGAGTGACACCACCCCCATATTTAGGTAGCTCAGCAGGAGCACAGACAAATGTTGGGACCATTTCTCTGGTGGGGAGCACCAGCTGTGTTTGGCATTATCACGCTTAGCCTTAGCACTTGTCTTTAGGATCTCTTTGCTGCAGGGCTGTAGCTGAAATATTTTACTATTACCTGTCAACTCCTTACATGAAATACCTTATCCTGCAGTTTCTAGCTACACTCTTTACAGCTGGTTCCACTCTGTGATAGCTGCAGCTTCTCAGCCCTGAGGTCTGAGAGTGCATCAGCCTTTTCAGGGCAGGTTTCCCAATGCCCTCCACCAAGCTGGCCATTGCCTGTGTGCCTGCTGCCAGCTGTGCTGCCTGCTGTGCCTGGACCAAGTGTCCCCAACCTGCTGTGGCACTGAGGTCCATTTCTGCTGCCTGGCAGTGACATCTAGAGGCTCTCTGGCCTGAGCTCCGGTGTCTCACTGCTCACAGCCCTTGTCAGGCAGAAACCTGTCCCTCAGAAAGCCCCTGGGAAGTGTATTCACACCCTAAGGGTGAAGTAGTGCAAGACTTAAATCCTAGTCCCTTCCTCACCCTTCTTCCCTAAACCACCATGGGAAGGATCTTTGATGTAGCACCCCAAGGAAATTTGATATTTCTTCTGGGATAGCAAAGGTTTGGGAGAAACAATCCATATTCCTTCCCAGGGAGAAAAACTGGCCCATATGAGGCCGGTGCTGATTAAATAATACATACAGCTTTCCACTTGAGGAAATATTATTTCCTTGCTTTACATGCCATCCATTATATTTGCTGCCATCTAGCATCAAATGCAGAGCTGCCACAGAAACACCTCTGTATTGAGGCTAGCTGTGCAAGATGAAAGATGATTGTGCAAACAGTATTACGCATTTAAAAGCAATGCATTCAAGAAAGGGGGAGGAAATGTATCATCTCCATAAGCTGAATTATTCAGCCAGGTGATGAATGCATCTCCTGAAGCATTCCCAGGGTTTGAGCTGAAATGCCTGCCATGGAGAGGAGAGAATACTATTGCCTATATGAAAGGTACTTGGTATTCAATACTATGTTTATTCTCTAGGGTGATATCCCATAGGCATTTTGAGTCAGCAGAGCACAGACAAATGTTGGGACCATTTCTCTGGTGGGGAGCACCAGCTGTGTTTGGCATTATCATGCTTAGCCTTAGCACTTGTCTTTAGGATCTCTTTGCTGCAGGGCTGTAGCTGAAATATTTTACTATTACCTGTTGTCGTGGTTTTGCCCACCAGCTCATCCCTGGGGCTGAGGATGGTTTTGTCCAGGTGATTTCCGGACAAAAAACCAATCAAAAAGTTCAGTGACACTTTTGCTAATTACATCTTTAAGAAAACGGAAGAGAAGGTTGTGTCGCAGTTGAAATTAGGAGCAGCAGCCATGTAGAAGGGTAGCGGGCCCGAGGAGGGCCAAGGCCCCCTCCTCCCCAGCTTGGGCCGGGGGCGGGGGCAGGTGCAGCACTGAAGCCTCTCTTCTTTCTTGTGAGAGAGTGAAGAAAAAAAAAAGGTTTAAAAGACGAACTGCTTAGATGAAAAACCACTGCAGAAGAATTCCAGCCATGAGATAAGAGAACTTTCAAGGTCAAAGCTGCAGTCGCAGAAGAGAGAAGAAAAGTTCGAAGGGGGGAGAACTGCTTTTTTTCTCCCTTCCACTCTCCCTCCCTTCAGCAGGGTAAAGACTGAAAAATAAAACCCTGCCACCTGTAGAAGTTTGTTGGGGTGAAGAGACCCCCGTGCGGCTCACAGAGGAACTTGTGGATGCACCAGAGATTTGTGACTTTAACAGAGAGAAAGCCTTATGCTGGAGTAAAAGCGGCTCAGATGAGGCAGAGTCCTGTTAAAGACTTTGTGACTCTCGAAGGGATCGATGCTTATGCTGGAGCGAGACGGCTCAGATAAGCTTGGGATCTCAGTGAGAGATCCATGCTGCTACTGTGAAGATTTATGACCCTGAGAGGACCTACGCTGGAACAGAAACGGTTCGGGTAGGAATATTGGGATCCATGCTGCTGGTGCTAGAAATTTGTGACCCTGAGAAAACCTACGCTGGAGCAGAAAACGGCTCAGGTGGGATACTGGGATCCGAGTAAGGGATCCAGACTGGACCCATGCCGAGAAGTCAATCAAGGACTGTTCTCCCATGGGGAGGGACCTCCATAGGAAAACAGGGGTGAACTCTTAAACCATTATCCCCTGTAACCCTGTGGAAGAAGATCCATAGTAAGCAAGTGTCCCCTTGCAAGCCTATGGAAGGAGACCCTTCAGGACCTGGGTAACCCTCAGCCTTCGGTTTTAACCCAGGAGGGGGGTAGGCCCAGCCCTGGAGGCCAACACAGAATAAGAGAGAGATAAAGAAGTTCCAACTGCGACGAAAGTGCTGCAGAGTTACTAGAGAGAGAGAGAAAGCTGGAATTCTGAGAACAGAAAAGGACTGTTTCTCCTCCTTGGACTAATATAAAGGGAGGTTGGGGGGAGAAGTATCTTCTGTAAATACATAATACCTTTTACTTAAGTAGAATTGTTGTAAATATAATTCTTTAGTTTTAGTTTGTTAATAATAAATACTCATACTTTTTTTTTATTCAGTCTCTTTTTGTCTGCATAAACCTTCTCTCAACTAATAGTAATTGTATGGGGAAGTATAAAAGTAAATTGAGCCAGGGCAAAACCACGACACCTGTGAACTCCTTACATGAAATACCTTATCCTGCAATTTCTAGCTACACTCTTTACAGCTGGTTCCACTCTGTGATAGCTGCAGCTTCTCAGCCCTGGGGTCTGAGAGTGCATCAGCCTTTTCAGGGCAGGTTTCCCAATGCCCTCCACCGAGCTGGCCATTGCCTGTGTGCCTGCTGCCAGCTGTGCTGCCAGCTGTGCCTGGACCAAGTGTCCCCAACCTGCTGTGGCACTGAGGTCCATTTCTGCTGCCTGGCAGTGACATCTAGAGGCTCTCTGGCCTGAGCTCCGGTCTCTCGCTGCTCACAGCCCTTGTCAGGCAGAAACCTGTCCCTCAGAAAGCCCCTGGGAAGTGTATTCGCACCCTAAGGGTGAAGTAGTGCAAGACTTAAATCCTAGTCCCTTCCTCACCCTTCTTCCCTAAACCACCATGAGAAGGATCTTTGTTGTAGCACCCCAAGGAAATTTGATATTTCTTCTGGGATAGCAAAGGTTTGGGAGACACAATCCATGTTCCTTCCCAGGGAGAAAAACTGGCCCATATGAGGCCGGTGCTGATTAAATAATACATACAGCTTTCCACTTGAGGAAATATTATTTCCTTGCTTTACATGCCATCCATTATATTTGCTGCCATCTAGCATCAAATGCAGAGCTGCCACAGAAACACCTCTGTATTGAGGCTAGCTGTGCAAGATGAAAGATGATTGTGCAAACAGTATTATGCATTTAAAAGCAATGCATTCAAGAAAGGGGGAGGAAATGTATCATCTCCATAAGCTGAATTATTCAGCCAGGTGATGAATGCATCTCCTGAAGCATTCCCAGGGTTTGAGTTGAAATGCCTGCCATGGAGAGGAGAGAATACTATTGTCTATATGAAAGGTACTTGGTGTTCAATACAATGTTTATTCTCTAGGGTGATATCCCATAGGCATTTTGAGTCAGCAGAGCAGATTGCAAATGATCTTCTAGTCTGAAATCAGGAAAAGAGCAGCTTAGTGGAGTAGAGCTGTCTTACAATGAAAAATCTGTGGGAAGATTGAAAAGTGAAAATGTGAAAAGTGGAAGGAATGGCTCTTGCCCATCCTGTGTCTTACATCCACCGTCCTTGCCTCTTGACTTGTTTTGCCTGCCTGATGTCAAGGAGCTGGGCTGTAATGATAACTCCCAGCTCCATGCAGGGAGAAATGCTGGGATAAGGTAGGAGGCAAAGCTGTGGGTCAAGCCTTCTCCATCATCCTTGGATTTCATGGCCTAAATCCCCTTTTCTTTATCTCTGAGGGACACAGGTAACACCTCCATCCATGGAGCAGAAAGGTGCTTTGTTTACTAATGGTATGTGTGATTTGCAAAACCTAAAAACAGTCATTAACATATAGAACTTCTAATCTGTCTAGTTGTTAAGGTTTTTTTTTTCCCAAACTAACATTCCACATGCTCGAGAGCTCCAAGGTTACAGGAGGTGTGGAATGAAATTGAAGTTGTCAGGTTGTCTTGATTTTACTGGATGGCAAGAAGAATGGTTAAAAGAAAATAGCAGCTGCGAGTGCCAGATTTTTCATTTTCAGAGACTTTCTTTTTTCGCTGAGGCACTGGCATAAAAGCTTCCCATTCTCCCATTGGAAAAAAAATAAAGTTCCAGGCTTTGAAGGTAATTGGTAATGGCCAGCACAATGCTTAATAAAACTTAGAAGATGAATTGAACACCTGACCCACAGCCCCCAGATGTCATTCATTCCCACTGAGATCCCTTGGCCGAAGCCTTTCAACCAGGTTGAGGATGATAGGAAACCAAAGGGAAAGCAATGTGTTGTGGTGGACTTGGACAACTCTCTTCTGGGCCCTGCTTGCTAAGCACAGGAACATGACCTCAGGAGAACCACGCTGAGATCCTGGTATGTCAGAAACCCTGAGCCTTGGTGAAACCAGCCAAAGCCAACAGCAGCGATCAGGCTTTACCTCAGACATTTCTTTTCGGCTTCACACAATATGAATGCTTTGGTGTCTGCAAGTGGCGAAAGAAGGGGCTTGAAAGTTCAGTTGGATCTGCTTATACAACACTGTGAGTGTTCAGGGAAAGGTCAGACAAAATTTCATATTAAGCATTATACCTTATGTATCATCTGTTATTTGAATTCTCATTAAAGGCAGCACAGGGGAATTCTGGTCTTTGTAGCACTCAGAGTTTCAAACTGCTCGTTCGGGTGTTGGCTCTGGCCTGAGGATGGGTTGACATCACTCCTCCTTCCCAAAAGGAGGCATCAGAACTCCCAGGAAGACACTCCATGGCAGTGGTGGAATAAAGAAAGAGGACCACTGCAGGGCTGTAGCTGAAATATTTTACTATTACCTGTCAACTCCTTACATGAAATACCTTATCCTGCAATTTCTAGCTACACTCTTTACAGCTGGTTCCACTCTGTGATAGCTGCAGCTTCTCAGCCCTGGGGTCTGAGAGTGCATCAGCCTTTTCAGGGCAGGTTTCCCAATGCCCTCCACCGAGCTGGCCATTGCCTGTGTGCCTGCTGCCAGCTGTGCTGCCAGCTGTGCCTGGACCAAGTGTCCCCAACCTGCTGTGGCACTGAGGTCCATTTCTGCTGCCTGGCAGTGACATCTAGAGGCTCTCTGGCCTGAGCTCCGGTGTCTCACTGCTCACAGCCCTTGTCAGGCAGAAACCTGTCCCTCAGAAAGCCCCTGGGAAGTGTATTCACACCCTAAGGGTGAAGTAGTGCAAGACTTAAATCCTAGTCCCTTCCTCACCCTTCTTCCCTAAACCACCATGGGAAGGATCTTTGATGTAGCACCCCAAGGAAATTTGATATTTCTTCTGGGATAGCAAAGGTTTGGGAGACACAATCCATGTTCCTTCCCAGGGAGAAAAACTGGCCCATATGAGGCCGGTGCTGATTAAATAATACATACAGCTTTCCACTTGAGGAAATATTATTTCCTTGCTTTACATGCCATCCATTATATTTGCTGCCATCTAGCATCAAATGCAGAGCTGCCACAGAAACACCTCTGTATTGAGGCTAGCTGTGCAAGATGAAAGATGATTGTGCAAACAGTATTACGCATTTAAAAGCAATGCATTCAAGAAAGGGGGAGGAAATGTATCATCTCCATAAGCTGAATTATTCAGCCAGGTGATGAATGCATCTCCTGAAGCATTCCCAGGGTTTGAGCTGAAATGCCTGCCATGGAGAGGAGAGAATACTATTGCCTATATGAAAGGTACTTGGTATTCAATACTATGTTTATTCTCTAGGGTGATATCCCATAGGCATTTTGAGTCAGCAGAGCAGATTGCAAATGATCTTCTAGTCTGAAATCAGGAAAAGAGCAGCTTAGTGGAGTAGAGCTGTCTTACAATGAAAAATCTGTGGGAAGACTGAAAAGTGAAAATGTGAAAAGTGGAAGGAATGGCTCTTGCCCATCCTGTGTCTTACATCCACCGTCCTTTCCTCTTGACTTGTTTTGCCTGCCTGATGTCAAGGAGCTGGGCTGTAATGATAACTCCCAGCTCCATGCAGGTAGAAATGCTGGGATAAGGTAGGAGGCAAAGCTGTGGATCAAACCTTCTCCGTCATCCTTGGATTTCATGGCCTAACCCCCCTTTTCTTTATCTCTGAGGGATACAGGTAACACCTCCATCCATGGAGCAGAAAGGTGCTTTGTTTACTAATGGTGTGTGTGATTTGCAAAACCTAAAAACAGTCATTAACATATAGAACTTCTAATCTGTCTAGTTGTTAAGGGGTTTTTTTTCCCAAACTAGCATTCCACATGCTCGAGAGCTCCAAGGTTACAGGAGGTGTGGAATGAAATCGAAGTTGTCAGGTTGTCTTGATTTTACTGGATGGCAAGAAGAATGGTTAAAAGAAAATAGCAGCTGCGAGTGCCAGATTTTTCATTTGCAGAGACCTTCTTTTTTCGCTGAGGCACTGGCATAAAAGCTTCCCATTCTCCCATTGGAAAAAAAATAAAGTTCCAGGCTTTGAAGGTAATTGGTAATGGCCAGCACAATGCTTAATAAAACTTAGAAGATGAATTGAACACCTGACCCACAGCCCCCAGATGTCATTCATTCCCACTGAGATCCCTTGGCCGAAGCCTTTCAACCAGGTTGAGGATGATAGGAAACCAAAGGGAAAGCAATGTGTTGTGGTGGACTTGGACAACCTCTTCTGGGCCCTGCTTGCCAAGCACAGGGAACATGACCTCAGGAGAACCACGCTGAGATCCTGGTATGTCAGAAACCCTGAGCCTTGGTGAAACCAGCCAAAGCCAACAGCAGCGATCAGGCTTTACCTCAGACATTTCTTTTCGGCTTCACACAATATGAATGCTTTGGTGTCTGCAAGTGGCGAAAGAAGGGGCTTGAAAGTTCAGTTGGATCTGCTTATACAACACTGTGAGTGTTCAGGGAAAGGTCAGACAAAATTTCATATTAAGCATTATACCTTATGTATCATCTGTTATTTGAATTCTCATTAAAGGCAGCACAGGGGAATTCTGGTCTTTGTAGCACTCAGAGTTTCAAACTGCTCGTTCGGGTGTTGGCTCTGGCCTGAGGATGGGTTGACATCACTCCTCCTTCCCAAAAGGAGGCATCAGAACTCCCAGGAAGACACTCCATGGCAGTGGTGGAATAAAGAAAGAGGACCAGAAGGTATGAAGTTGGGCATGTGTGGGTCTATGTACAGAGAAGCAAAGGCAGCACTTTCTGTGCCACTGTAGAGGTTGCCTGGTGCAAGCACTGACCCCTCCAGCAAGAGGCTGCTCCAAAAGTGGCTGCAGAGATGCTCTGGGGAAGTTTGTGTGTCTTACTGTTCTGAAACAACACCGTGGGGGCCTGGGAAAGTCACACCAGACAAGCTAAGAGATCTTGGCATACTCCTGCATGCCGACTGGGGTCACCTTATCCATGGGAAAGGATGTTTCCTGCAGGCTCTGATGCTGCTCCTGGTGCTGACAGAGCTAACCTTATGGAGGACTTATAAACTCCCTCTCCCTCCAGGCATTAACAGACAACTTACCTGACAACTTCATGCTAACAGATGTTGGGAAACAGCATTTTTGGCTCAGCTCTTGAAGCAGGTGACAAATCCAGTTCTCCTACTTAATGTTCATTTAATGTGAACAAGTCCTAGGAAAGGCAGACATCTGCAATCACTCATCTCCGCTGCTGAGACACAAAGGCACAACATTGCAGGCACTTCTTCATAGACAGCAGGCTGGTTTTAAAGCCAAATCAAGAATATGGGATAGAAGAAGCCTTTTTCCATTAAACCACATTTGTAAAAATAATTTCTGGGGTTTTACCCTGTAGCAATTTCACTTCAAGGTCTTAATACTCACTTCCTCCCTGAGGCTGTGAGAGTGTCGTGCTGTTGGACATCAGCCACATCCAAGAGGCAACAGGCTGAGCAACCAGATTTGCTTTGTTGAGCTGGAAGCACCAACTTGAGGGAGGCAAGGGCCAGAAGCTGCTTGCAAAGATGCTGAAATGTTCAGGAAACTATGTGGTATCCATGCTGAGCCATCACAGCTGTGTCCCCAGGATATGCCCTCTGTGCTGCCAGGCTGGTGGTGGATTGACACACATTCCCACTGACCTACATTAGAGGGATTCATGAGTCACACATTAAAAAAAAAATCATTTCTCTAATAAACAGACTACTGTTATTGAGATGGCAATTTTGCATGAAATGCTGAGCAAAAGCCTTTGAATATTTTGATATAACTGGCATTAGATCTTTATAGAGATATTCACAGCTTTCAAGACACTTCATGGATAAATTGATTCTGTTGAGTCAACTTGGGCTTGGAGGAATTATTTCCTTCTTTAGTTCCACAGTAAGTTCATGAAAAAGGGGACAGGATTTCCAAAACTCCCTTTTACTTTTAACTGAAGAACAGGAAAGCCTTTAGAAAGGCCTGAGGCTCAAGCGTACCCAGTGGTAGAAAGTCAGAGGTAGAAATTTATAGGTCAGGAACAGATTGTTTCTCGTTTTTTTGGCAAGATATGTTCTGATTAAAAGAAGACACCATTAATCCAGGGATGTGCCATGTCATGTATAATAAAGGAGTTCAGAATGGATAGAGCACAATGTTCTCCTCCAGCACACGGATCTGAAGTGGTGTATTATTCACCACTGGTGGATGGGAATTATGATAACTACTGGAGTTAAGGTGGGACCCAGCCAGGGGTGATTCAGAGGAAAACACCAGCAGAAGAATCGTTTTGGTAGCACTTAGGGTCAAAGTCATCATGATGTCCTCTTACCAATCTGTTCAAGCACTGCTTGATGGCTGGATTTTATGAGTCCAAACAAATGTTTACCAACTGCTTTTGTTGATCACCCTGCGCTCATTCTTTGGCAAAACAGGCAAGCTCAAAACAGTCTTCCTGCAAAAATAAAGGTGCTGGAATGCTTCCCTGATGAAGACAAGCTGAGAGAGTTGTGGTTGTTCAGCCTGGAGAAGTCTCCAGGGAGACCTTGTAGCAACTTCCAGTACCTAAAAGGGGCTACAAGAAATTAGAAGGACTTTTCACAGGGGCCTACAGTGACAGGACAAGGAGGAATGGCTTTAAACTGAAGGAGGGCAGATTTAAATTAGATATTAGGAGGAAATTCTTTACTGTGAGGGTGATGAGACACTGGCACAAGTAGCCCAGAGAAGTTGTGGATGCCCCATCCCTTAAAGTATTCAAGGCCAGGCTGGATGGGGCTTTAAGAAACCTGGTCTAGTGAAAAGTGTTCCTGCCCATGGTAGGGGACTTGGAACCAAGTGATCTTTAAGGTCCCCTCTAACAAAACCATTCCATGATTCTATGATAAAGCAATGAAGGCATGCAAAGCTTTGGCAAGTTGGAATTTCCTGGGCCTAAATATTTCAACAAACATTTTTAACCCCTTAAAATGGACAGATTGGATAAGAACATCTGAGAAACAGCACAGCTATAAGCCCCCTGTACTCCTGGTGAGCAGACATTCCCCTGAGGCTAATCTCATCTTAATTTTTCACTTAAGGGGTGAGTTGTTTAGCTATTTAATCATTAGAGAAAAGACTTTATCTCATTTACAATATATTCATTCCTCTTGAATCCCTTTTTCTTCTGTTCTCACCTCTGGGAATTTTAAAGAGAGAAACGTCACCGGAGAAGGTAGTTTAAATAAGGGATTTTTATGCCTATCCCCAGACAGGAGCTTGCCTGTGGGGCACGACAGTCTCCCGCAGTTCCAGCCGGGAGCTGCAGATGGCAGGATTGAACTGCAGACTCCTGTCTGACCAGCGCTCGTTTGCTCTCCCAGCCAGCAAATACCTTCAACCAAGAGACCAAAGTACGATGCAGCACTTTGTAGGTGAGACTGGTGATGCCATCCCCAGCTCACAGCTTGCTTTGGAGGCGTTAAACCCCTCCTGCAAAGGAGATTCTTTTCCTCCACAGAGGCTCACAGCCAATGTTGGTACTGTCAGGGCTGCCCTGAGGGTGCTGTACCCACCTTCTCCCACTCACAGAAGAGTAGAAAAATGTGCAGAGAAAGACACCACAGGTAATCAAAGTTTTCTGGGCAGTTTCTGGTTGAGGAACCATTAAATAGATTAGGATATCCTAGTCTGGAAAAGATCTGCCTACAATGATGGTGGAGAGCAGGTGCATAAGACCATTTGTTGTCTCTGCAATGCAAGAGCCAGGAGCAGGAGAAAAATCGTTTGCTAGTGTATGTTCAAACAGGCAGAATGAGGTACTGCTTTGCACGGCCTGGAAATGGTGGGGCTCGTCTTCTGGGGGTACAGGAGCTGCCAAACCCTCACAACGCTTTGAAAAGCAACGGTGCAGCTTCATAGGAGAGGAATCAATCTGGGGGTACCGTGCTCAAAGGCACCCCCTCTGCTTTGTGAGGAAACTGGTTCTGGTCATTAAACCCTTCCCAGGATGTCTGTGTTGGAGGCAGGAGACTGTGCTAATGGCCCTTTCAGCTGGCCTCATCCAGCACTTCTGTGGCCTTGGTTTGGGATCTCAGTTTAGGGGATGCTGTGAGGTGCTCAGCTTTCAATTTCTAAAGTCCTTTTCCAGGACAAAACCTAGCCTGTGACCAAGCTACACTGCACAAACTCTGAGACTAGAAGATTAAAAAATGTATTTATAAAAAAAAAAAAAATCTCTTGACCTTTAAGTGGGTTTTGAAGGGGAGAAGGTGAGATTCCTGGGTCAGAGTTTCCAAAAGCGTGGGATGGCAGCATTGCACTGTGTCTACACTGAACTGGAGCTAGTGGGAAAGGGTAGGGTGAGCCCCTGATTTCAGGATTGTTGTGCTGTAGAGCATCAAAGAATCACAGATTAAAATCGTAGAATGGCTTAGGTAGAAAAAAACCTGTAATGTCATTGAGTCCCACTGAGTCCAACCCCCAGCACTGTGAAGCCACCACTAAACCATGTTCCTAATTGCCACATCTACATGTCTTTAAAATACCTCCAGGGATGGTAACTCAACTACTTCCCTGGGCAACCAGTTCCAGTGCTTGGCAACCCTTTGGGCAGAGAAAATCTTTTTAATATCCTTGTTCTGTTTCTTGCTGCTTGGGAGAAGAGATCAACCCCCAGCTCACTACAAACTCCTTTCAAGTAATTGCGGAGAGCAATAAGGTCCACTCTGAGCTTCCTTTTCTCCTCTTCAACATTTGGTAGGCAGAGCATGGGCCTGTTTCTCACCTACAGCTGATGTAGAGGCCAGACCCTTGCTTTTTTGGGTGCTTCCTCTTCCACCCTACAGCAGAGCAGGCTGCTCTGCTCTCTGTTATGAGCAGTGCACTTTTGGTGGAACAATGCTGCGTGTGTCTGGGTCCCAGAGAGCAGCCCCAGCAGCAGAGGAGCCTGGGCTGTCCTTGGCCATCCAAGTACAGAGCAAGGCTGGAGCAGGCAAACCCTGAATAGAGCATGGCTTTCCTATCAAAAGGTCTAGTTAATGGATCTGGATCTGTGTGATGAGGAGAAGGAGCAGAAGAAAAAGAGGAATCAGACCGATAGCATCCAAATCAGTGCCTTTCTCAAAACCTATTTTCCTTTTGAAGAAAGACAACTCTTTTCCCATTTTAATTAGGCTTAATTGGCAATATGGGAACAGCCCTAATTCGTAGCCATTTCCTGACAGTGTTAGATTTAGTGCTGCTTAAGCAGCAGCCAGAGCTCTGCACTCTCTGGGGGCGATGGCAGCAGCTACCATTAAAGCCAAGAGAGAAGGAGTAGCAGGATCTTTGTTCTACACTCTGGCTGGAAATGCTGGTGTTCTGGTGTTAACAACTAGATAATATGAAATGATGATCAGGAATTGCTCAGGTCCATTGGCTTCTTGGCATCAACCAGGCAACCTTTTATGTTGTTTCTAACTGGGCTTGATATTTGGCCTTTTTAGCTTGCTGGTTGATCTGGTTTGACAAGCAGGGCTTGGTGACCCTGCCTTCCGACAAATTCCCAGCATTATAGTGTTACCAGGTCTGACAGGACAAGAAGAAATAGCCTCATTTTGTGCCAGAGGAGGTTTAGGTTGAATATTAGGATCAGTTTTTTCACAGACAAGGTTGCCAAACATTGGAACAGGATGCCCAGGGAAGTGGTTGAGTCACCATCCTGGGAAGTATTTTGAAGATGTGTAGATGTGGTGCTTAGGGACATGGTTTAGTGGTGGCCTTGACAGGGCTGGGTAGATGTTTGAACGGGATGATTTTAACCATCTTTTCAAACCTAAATGATTCCATGATTCCTGGATTGTGATATCCCTTCAAACTGGCAAGGCAGAAATACAGGTGAAGAACGGTTTTGTTTCAGCTAAAACACATGCAGAGATGAGACCTGGTCATTGTGTGTCTACACAACCCTTCTGCTCAGCACCTGATACACCTTGAGAAGGTACTCACTCTTCAGTGATGGGGACCCCTCTAGCCAGAGCAAGGTGGGTATCCAGTCACTGGAAATAAAATGTGTCAAACTGAGCTAAGGATGGATCTGAAGATTTGAGAGAGCAGAAGGTGGGCCCAGCCCCTGCATCCTTTATTGGTGTCTCCACATCGCCCCAGGAGGTAATTGAGATGCAGTAAAAACTCTTTGATGTTCAGAGGTGAGAGTGACATTACAAGGGAAACGGAGCATGTTCTAATGTGAGATCATTTACTAGATTGTTTGGAGTATTTTTTTTCTTTATTTTTTTTTGACTGGCCAATGAACAGGATTGTTAAGGTGGAAAAAACTAGTTGTTGTTAGTTAATAACTATGGAAAATCAATAGCTGTACGTGTTTCTGATCACTTGTGCTTGGGGAAGTTAAGCTGGCAGAATAAGTTGTTCCTCACCTTTTGTAGCTAAATAAAAAAAAGTCACTTGGTTACTGACAGGCCAGAAAAAAGAACAAATCTGATCTTTGCCTATGCTGTGCCATGGCTTGCTGCTGTGGCAGGTGACAGGGGAGAAGGCACCTACCTGAATGCTGGCCTTGGTTTTCCACACTGGAAAAGAGTCTGCCCAACTCAGTGCAACATCCATGCAGGCAAGGATGCTTGGGTTTTTCCTTCAGCAGCTCACACTGGTCTTTCTCCAGATTCTTGGTAGTCTCCATGTCCAGCACCTGATTTCCCCTTACCCTAAATTTGCTCAAAGCCTGGGTTTAATCCCTTGCTGGTGTGGGAGGGCATAATTCCATTTATTGAACTACTTTTCCATAATTGCATTTGCCAATGGTTAGTACTTTAATCTGCCTTTCCCCAAATCTCACACAATCATGCTGGAATCCATTTATGGCTGCATGTGCAGGGAGGGGCCCAAGGAGGCAGCTGGGCACACGTGTGTGTGTGTGTTTGTGTCCGTGCACTTTTCCATGGGGGAGGGCGAGGCACCTGGCATGGCTAGTCCTGGGCAGTGGTTGCCTCCAGCAGTTGCTGGGCCAAGCCTTGCCTCCACCTGCCGGTGGCTCCCATCCCAAGCAATTATGTGGAGCTGCCGTGTGCCAGAGCCATCCATTCCGCTTCAAAAAAGGCTGAGTAAATGGCTGTCTCCACTATTTGTTCATACCTACCTCCCAAGGTGAGGTAAACCAACAGGATAAAAAGTAAAGCAAGACCAGCTGATGGTTGTGACCTGAGCTGTTCTGTCCTGCTCCGTGACAGCAGAATCTCCACTGCACTGGCAGGATGAACTTGCAGAAGCTTGTTGCACCTCCAGAGAGCCATTTGGCTTCATCACTTTCGGGAGGGAGGTCTGGTAGCTGCGATGTCCAACTGTGGCTTGGGAATCTCTGTCCCTTTGCCCTGCCTGCATATCCAAACACCTTCTGCCTCTGCCCCGCATGCAGGGCAGCGGGGATGCTCTGCTGTGCAAGCTGAGTGCGTGCTCACACTGGTGGGCATCCCATTCCTGGTTTAGCAGCGCTTCAGGCAGGGAAGTCAATCCAGGAAAGCTCTTCAGGGGTTATTTTTCCTGGGAGGTCTTTCATCTATTCCTGGAGTAACCGCAAAGATATTCTGCACAAGAGCACACAGCCCTTGACCGTGCAGTTTTCCTTGGATTGTGATGATGTTGAGCAAAGATCACTGCAGTGCTCTGCTGGTGCCCCCACTCTGTGCCTCCCACAGTGACTGTTTCTTCCACCCTGAAGAGATCTGCTCCTGCTCTCCCTCTCTATCTGCAGCCTCATCAGTCCAAGAGCAAACACACCAGAAAGCTTGATATGAACTTGCTTGCAAGAACAATATCCTGCAGGGATGGGGCTTTGGCTGCTGGTATATAATGTTTGACTTCGCAGATGGGGGGGTTTGTTTGTTTATTTGTTTTCTTCTCTTTTTTTTTTTTTCCCAAGAAAACCAGAGGGATAGGGGGAAAAGGGATCACAGCATAAAATTTGTTAGAAGCACTGTAGTAAGCAGCCCTCCAACACTAGAGCTGGTTCATAAACTGTGTTTAGGGAGAAAAGAAAAAGCAAAGAAAAAACCCACAGTATTTTCAGAATTAAATGTTTCTCCTTACAAATTTGTGCTTCCTTAAATCACATTTTTAAATTTATTAGAAAACAAAGTCAGAATCAAAGCAAAATAAGACAGATGATGTAATAAAGTTTTCAAACAGAGTTTCTCTGGATGAGAAATTTGCAGATGCCTGCAATTCTGTGGGGACTTATCTTCTCATACTTTGCTTAACTCTTCTTGAAGGATGAGAGACACAGAGTGGAGAGTGAGCAGCTGGAATTTGGAATTTCACATTCCAAAATGTGAAATTATCCCCATAATAGAGCAAAGCATGGCCGTGAGAGGCTGAAGGCTTTGAGGGCCGGGTGTGTGCTAGGGAAAGATCTCATAGCCTTGCTTTGTGGAGACACCTTCTGTCTGTCAGAAGGGAGCAGCTCACCCATGCAGCCTGGCTCTCCCACATCACCCGAGCCCTTTCAGTTAAAACTCTCTCCTGGTCTGCCAGCAGGGGAGCAGAAACGATGGAAAGGATTCTCAGCAGTCCTGTTCTCAACCCACCATGGCAGTAGTGAGATGCATTGCATGGCTTTGTACCTACACGTGCTACAGCTAAGTGTTACCCCTTTTCCTGCAAAGGAAGATGAATGATCATGGAACCACAGAATTGTTAAGGTTGGAAAAGACCTCTAAGATCATTGATTCCAACTGCTAAATATGCACCCACCTGTTGTAAAAACTACTTCTCCTTCCCCTCTCATGATTTGCAAGCTAAACAGTAAATGGCATTTTAAGCAGCTTTCACTCTGTGAGGAGGATCTAACAACCTTTGCCCTGAAACATGCTGGAGTGTTTTTGAACAGCATAATGAAAATCCTCTGAAGAACAAAGCAGTGGAAGAGCTGGTGTTACATATGCCCTGAGAGCCAGTTAGCTTAACTTCTTTATTGATCTTCCCTGGGAACAAAGCGCTACAGCAGAGAGGTTAAGGGAAATAGATAATAAACATGAGAGACTTTGAACACAGGAGAACTGAGATGACAGTTTTAGGAAGGTTATCTCAGTGGAAGCACAGTGCCCGACTCTCCAAGGTTTCCCAGCAGATTAGCCAACAAGCATTTTAGTTACCACACACTAAACCCACTCTTTTGGCATCAAATCAGGTGATCAAAGTCCAGCTCCTGCTTGTCCCTGAAGAAAGGGGCACATCAGGTAGCAGTTACAGTAGGAGGGAGGAGGTGCATGTGGGTGCCAGGCAGGACAGTCAGGGCTGGACTTCAGCTCTGGGCAGCTCTTGGTAGTTTGGGTTCTTTGGCAAGGCAGACCAGTTAGCACCACACCTTCACATTAACTCTGGTCTACACTAGATTAGGACTGGTTTTGCAAGTGGCATCTCTTTCCAAAACTAGAGTTTAAAATTCTAAAGAAAATTAACCATTGTGTTCTGCTGAGATACCAAACTGTGCCAGTCCCAGGTCAGACATGTGAGCCACTGCCCAGGGGAAGCAGGCAAGGACAGACCCCAGCTCCAACACTTTCTTGCTGCTGCTTGTCCTCTGCCTCTGGATCCCCAAGGCTTTTCCAAGGGAAGAAAATCTAGAAGAAGTAATGCTGAGCTAACAGTGCCAGGAAAATACACTGTACCCCTCTTTTTGAATTGCACAGCTGCAGCTCTGCATTTTTGAAGGTTTAGTACATAGGGAATGAGAAATGTCAATTTTACCATATGGTTTTCCTTGGGTGATACAAAATCCTCCAGCTGTCAGGTTAATTTAAAGCCAAAAGAGAAATCAAGTTTAATCACAATTTTGGGATAATTTTTGCTTCTCCTAGGAAAAGGTCCCCTGGCTATGCTAAAAAGATGTTAGATGTTTCAAGGACATTGATTTGTTAGAGAATAACTTGCATTCCTTGATCTGAACATCTCCCTGAGCAAGGGAGAAGGGGATGTCTCAGGATCAGATGCCAGGTTCTGCTTGAAATACATGCATTTTAAGTTTCTATTTTAGACCAAGAAACAGCTCCTGGCTTTCTGGTGGCCTTCAGACAAGCTAATGATCACCCTCAGGAAATGCACTTCCTGAAATCACCTCCAAGCCACTCCAGTTTCTACAGGCAGTGACGCAGTGTAGATTAGCACCTGCCTCGGGGTTCTTGAACCTCTCCAAAGGCACCATCACCCATCATTCCCACCACGGCTTCTCCTTTGCAACCAGTCTGGAGCCCTTGGGAACCAGGCCCAGGAAAGGGCTTTCCATCCCCCATTCCCATTTGAAGGGGGAGGAGGGTAGAGGAATGGGGAGATTTGAAACAGTGGAGGGGGAGAAGATGTTTAAAAGGGGAACAGTCAGAAGAAATTGCAAGGAGTTGTGAGATTTAGAGGACCAAAGACCCCAGTCGTCATTAACAAGAGGAATCCATTGCACTACTGTGGAGCAGAGGCAGGGCTATGAGTTTGCAGGGTGGAGAGCAAGGGAATGGAAAGGACTGGAGAGGACAGTGATTTTCTTAGAGGAAAAAGTGAGCAAGAATGACCTCAATGGAAAAATATTTTCTCTCTCTCTCCCTTTCTGTCTCACGGACAAATATAGCCCTACACGTTATGCAAAGGCAGTGTTCAAGCATGTTTGGAATGAGCAACTTGGGAGGCAAATTGCTACCACTTGTCCTCACCCTTGTTTTTTGGCTTTTATTTCTTCTTTTCTCTTTGTCTTCTCTCCTCCAGCATGGTTCAGCCTTGACAGCTGTCACAAAACCACCTCAGAGTGATCCCCTGCCTCGAGAGGACAGGGGCGTGCCAGGGTGGCAGCTGCCAGCAAACACAGTGAGAATCATCACTGGTCTTCACAAAATGACCTGAAAGAAAAAATGGATATTTTTTCTGGGGCTGTGTGGGTTAAAGAAGGGGAAAATGGTTGGGCTGAATATTAGAAAGGTCATTCCAACAGTAAGGAAATGCTGGACTAGGCTGCCTGGAGATCTCACCAACACCTATCCTGAGGCACCCTTAGGACGAGTTCAGCAATACCTATCCAGAAAGGCACAGGTACAGGCAGTCATTCCCCCTGACAGTTTCACAGCTCAGCAGCAGACCAGAACATTCTCTTACTACCCGATTTCTGCAAAATTTCTTTCTCTTTCACTGTGAACTTTACAGAACGTTTTCACTGGGAGTCAAAAGACTGCCGAGTGCCTTCAGCTGTTTCCATCATCCCCTGTTTCCCCAGCCCCAACTGTGTTTTCCTGAAGGCTGCAGCTCTTGTGGAACTCCTCTGCTTCAGTGGCTTCATGGCTGCTTGTCCTGAGTTTGCTCCCTGGCAGGAGGAAGCTTAGAGGGGTTGTTGGGACCTTGCAACTTGCAGTGCCCTGCAGCCAGTGCCAACCGCAGCTGGCACCAGCATTTCATGGGGAGAGCAGCAGAGGAAACACCCTGGAGCCACCTCTGAGCAAGGCTCCCATCCTGCAGTTAGCCCTGTTTGTGTTTTACTCGTGGGACTGAAAATTTCAGCTTTGGGATTGCTCAGAAAAAAACCCAAATGCGGAAGTGGGAGGCTGTACACCCATGGTTGCTTCAGGGGAAGGAGAGGGAAAACCCAAGCTTGGGTGCAAAGCAGAAATCCTGCTTTGAATTGCCAGTAGTAACCAAATCCTGCCCTGTCCTTCTCCTCTAGGACTGCCAGAAACAGCTCCCAGGCCTTGAAGCCAGCTCTGCAAGCAGACCTGGGGCTGAGCAAATCAGGACAACACTCTTGCTCACTCTACAATACTCCCAAGGGCCCAGGAAAGAGATGGATTTTGCAGACCAGGGTCTCCCAGGACAGGATGGCAGGGCAGAAATAAGTTGCCAAAGGGCCCTATAATAAGGCTGGAGAGGGATTTCTTACAATGCATGTAGTGATAGGACAAGTAGGAATGTCTTTAAATTGAGAGTAAGTTTAGACTTGATGTTAGAAAGGAATTTTTCACCATGAGAGCGGTGAGGCACTGAAACAGGTTGCCCAGAGAACCTGTGGGTGTCCCATCCCTGGAAGTTTTCAAAGGCAGGTTGGATGGGACTTTGTAGTAACCTGGTGTAGTGAAGGTGTCTCTGCCTATGGCAGAGGGGGTTGGAAATAGATGATCCTAAGGTCTCTTCCTACCCAAACCATTCTGGGATTCTTTGATAGGATTCCACCTGCAGAAGAAACCATTGGGTTGGTCTTTTTCACCCAAGCTGGCTGTATCCATGTTTCACATTTCTTTATCACTTGCCTCGGTCAAGAGGCCGCAGCTCCTGCACATACTCTTTTCTGACAGCTCCCCTCTGGCACTCACCTCAAATCCAGGAGTGCTTCCTGGCACTCCTGCAGATTGTGAGCATCAGGGAAGTGCCACCTTGAGCCGCACACACACCTCTCCTGCCGGGGGCATCATCTGGCTTGTTCTCTTACTCAACAAGTAATAAGCAGCAATACCAATATCAATAATAACAGCAACAGCAATGGCAATGCTTCCCCTCCAAACGCCAGAATAATCCTATGTTGTATTTATGAGGAAAAAAAAATAAATTAATAATTCAGATGTCTTCCTCCAACACAAACCATGAGAGAACTGGAAACTGGAACAGATATCCTTAATCCTACTGCTCAGCTCAGCCACTGTGTAAAGAAGTGAGACAATATCTACAGGGCTATCTCTAGGAAGTGTTGCCTCTCTCAAGAGGAAAGTGGGAAGAAGCAGATCTGAAGGAGCTGTAGTCACCCCTATGGCTAATGTCATGTCCAGCATGGATGGTGAGGGCTGATGGTCTGGCAGAGCAGAAATAAGAGCAACCTCTGCCTGCCATCACCCCAGGGTTGCGTTTCCCTCTTTCCTTGAAGGAGCATGATGCCAAGAGCAATGGAAGAGGTCTCTCCTCCACAAAGTTAGTTGTGTCTGATTTCCAGAAAATCAATCAAATGGGACAAAACTAAAGCAAACAGATCAATCTGCAAACAGAGACTTTTCTCAGTCTTTCATAAGAAAAAAAAAAAAGGAACAATCCCTTCCCTTAAAAAATCAACCAACAAATGACATCTTCCAGCACTGTTATTTCCCCTCCTGGTGGGGAGGTAGACTGGTGCTGCTCCCAGATTTTCTGTGAATGGTCTGGGAAGCAAAGCAATTAGGCAGAAAATAATAAACCATTCATCCAAACACAACAGCCAGCAGAAGTGCAGTTGTAAACAAGTCAAGCTTTCTTATCTCCTCCCTGCTTTGAGCACTCAGTGGTTTTGTGAGAAAAGCTGTGAGCAGTGGGAGGTGTGGTGCCCACCCAGCCCCCCACTCAGCCCCCCACCCGTAATCGCTGAGCCAGACTCCCTCAGGGCAGGTTCTGTGCCTGTTAAGAAGCACAAGGTGGTATTTGCCCACCTAAGGAGTCTTTTTGTGTCTGCAAAATATTAAAAATTCTAAAATTCTCCAATCTTCATAAGGAGTTTTTGTACTTGTAGCCTCCAAGAAGAATTTGTCTGATACTGGTGGCTGGGGTCAGGTCAGTTTGCAAACCACCTTAGGTTCCCAGTCCTTGCTGGTGCAGTGGCTGTGCCACCTCCACACTGTTAAGACAGAAGACAAGCTCTTCCTTGCCATGACTCTGGGACTGGTAAAACCAACCTTCATCTCAGCTCTTGCACAAATGTTCCCCAAACACTCTGGTGCAGCAGGCTCAAGCTGGGAGGCAGAGGAGGATCAAGGGGGATCCTGCCAGGACCCAAACCTTCCTGGTGGCCTCATGTTGGAGACCTGCTGGTGGCCAAGGCTGCATTGGAATCAAGGAAGGCTGCATCCTTCCTTGCTCCTGCTGCTCAGCAGGAGGAGGGAGAGACCTGCCACTGCCAGGCAGATGCAGGTTTGTCCAGAGAGGAGCCATGCAGCCATGATGGCTGCACCTCCAAGGGGTTCATATGTATCTGTACAACTTCCCAAGGGATAACAAATCTGTTGTTGTCTGCCACATTGTTCCCACTGATTGAGTGTTTTGGTGGAAAAGCTGCATTTTTCATAGAAATGCCACCTCTTTGGCAAAAAAAAAAAATATGATACTTGCTGGGAGGTCAATTTTCAGGCAAAAATATTGCACTGGGAGAGAAAATGCTCCCATGTGAGCAGTCCAAGTACCCCTACCCGAGCCATACAGCCTTGGGCCTGGGGCAGCCATGGGAGTGGAACAGATGCATCCTCTCAAAGAAATGGTTGACCAAATGGTAGAGGACAGAAAGGGAAGGAAAAAATAAAGGTAGTTTTGTAATATCCAAAAGAAAGACAGAACAAATTTAAAGGGGAAAAAGAGAGAGAGAGAGAGACTCTCCATTTATGAGCTTTAAGAGAAGTGATGGGCAAGGGATGAGAGGAGGAAGAGCTGTGCTACTCGTGTATGACACTGAACAGGCTTTTTAAAAGCCAACCACAGCCTCTCCTAGGCACATGCATTAAGATATAACAATAATTTTTTTTAGTTTGGCACTTTCACTGCACCTGACAACCAGGTATCCAGAAAGGCTCTTTTGAGTTTTGCTCCATAAGCACAGGCTTCACAGGAGGAAATTTCTGTGATAATAATCAAAAAAGCAGATGCCAGAAGAGGCTGCTTCAGGGCAAGAGTTAACTCTTAGACCATTGGGGTTGACTGCCCCTCTGGCATCAGATCTCAGGGGCACACATATGAGCAACTTGGAAAAAGCACCACAAATTTGGTATGCTCATTTTTCAAGTTCTGTACAATTTATTGTCAAATAAATAAAGTCTTTGCTGAAGTGTTTTTTTAGTGTGAGCAAATAAAATATAAAACATGATTTTGAGTGAAAAGCCTGAAGCCAAACAGTGATGGATGCCTTTTTACCACCATCAATCATGTGGAAGAGCTGTTTGGAGACTGCTGTCTCTAAATAACATCCCACGTGTTTGAGAAGTGATGTATACAGCCATTCCATCTGTCTTTGGGAAGACAAAAGCCTTCAGATCAGTCTCCTTACAGATCTCCTTTCTTCATCTGCATCTCCTCACCTGATGATGGGAAACCTGGGATACAAATCTCTTCTGGCTCTTTTAAAACACTTCGTTGCAGAGCTGGCAGTGCCACATGGATGAAACCTGGCAACAATGTTTTTTTATTTATTATTTATTATTTTATTTGCTTATTTATTTATTATGGTTGGCTCTTCTTAGCTTTTGGAATTATTGGGACATGCATGGATTTCCTGGCTGAGCCAGGGGACTTTTCCCCCTTTATAACGCACAGATGTATAGACCTTCCACCTCTCCCAAACCCCTTAGGGCATTGTCTGCTCATGAATGATGGCATGGATGCCATGGACATTTGCTGAGTGCCCACTCTTCTCATCCCATATAGCACAAGAAGATAGAGGCACAAGTTTGTAAGCAGGTGGCCCTTATCTCCATCCTTCTCTGATCAAGGGCAAGTGGCTGACTGAGGTGGTCTTGGCCTCTCCCAGGACTGCCCTCTCCCTCTCTGTTACCCTGGTAATGCAGATTCTGTCCCATTAATGGTTGCTGTCCCTTCCCTATTCCAGGCTGTCTTGAAGCTTCTTGCTTCTCTCCTTGGGCCATAGACAGTGTCACCAGAAGTATTCCATCATCTTCCATTGATCTGTGTAGGACAAGGAAAGGGCTAAGCAGGTAGAAATGGATAGTCCAGTACATTTAGGTGATGTTGATTCCTCAGCTCTAAGTCAGCTTCCCCTGATTTGAACTGTTGTTCTTTGTTCCCAAATGATATTCCAGCTGACATTCACCACAGGTGACTGAGAGCCCATCGTGACCTCAGAAGAAATGCCAAAGACAAAGCTCCCCATGTCAGCTTGGGATTGTCTTTCTCAGCCTTACCAGGATGAGCTAATGGAGGAGTCTCAGGAGCTTTGCTTTTCCTACAAGACTTGTTCTGCCCAATTTGCACACGTGCAGGCTGGAGTAGGGCCCTCAGACACTCTCCTCTGAGAGCATGTGCTGCCCTGGCTCCTTCATTCCCTGTGGCTTACAGGAGCTGCCCCCCTGTGCCCTGCAGCAGAGGGGGCTGAACAGAGCTGTCCCAAAGGCCCAGCACTTCATGCTAATTGAATTAATGTTTTCTGTTAAGGTTCCTGGGTAGTAAAGTGCTAATTTTCTTCCCGAGCCTGAGGACCAATTTTCCAAAGCAAGGAGAACACTGATGCAATGTGAGCTCCTCACAAGCTACGTCTGGCTTCTTACGTGGGTCCTCACTGCCAGTGACCTCAGACACATTTAGCAGACACCTACTCTGACATCTGTAGATTCTGACCATCTGACCATCAGCAGATGCCTCAGCCGTCACTGTAAAGATGTTTTTCTGCTCAATGTAGAGACTCACACCCTTAAGCAAGAAGGATGTTGCAGGCTTTTGCCATATCACATTGTGTACAGAGATTAAGTGTGACTGTGAACAACGATTTAGTCTTGCTGCACTGCAGATGAACCACAAAACAGCTAATGGGTTCGTCAGCTCTGCAGGTACTGGGTCTGCACAAAAATTAGGCCTGCAGCCTTCCCTATAGCACTGATGTGCTGCCATGCTTGAAAAAATCAGATCTGTTCACAGCTGCTTCATGCCAAAAAATATTGTACCTTTGACAAGACTAGAAGAAAAACCAAGAAGGATGGCTTGAGACAAAATCACTTAAAGGTGTCTTCTTGTCTCCTTGAGTCTATATTACACAAAGGAGTTACAGTAAGTACAAGATTAGGTACTATCAAGACTCTAAAAACAAGCTGTGCATAGTAGTGCCCCTGAGCAAGACAGCGCCTGGGATGAAGGCTCTTAGAGAGGAGATAATCTTGGTCTCTTCTCCTCTGTGCACACACAAAACAACAATCTCATCATTCTGATGTCATGGCACGTCCAACAGATGAAAAAAAGCAACTAAAGGCCCTGTAAATCTCACAGACACATCAGAAGAGTGCAGCCAGTGGAGGAAGCCAGCACACATATTACATCAGCCTGCATCGGGTTGCTATGCGACCAGGAAATCTGCACGTGTTGCCATGACGATGTCACTTCATCATCATTCAGTGCACAGTTCAGAGGAGTGCAGCGAGTCCTCACTGCGCACATACTGGGACACAAAGGTGTGGGATCAAGCAAGAGCCTCGCAGCGTGGTGGGCATGAGGGGTGCCACTGTCAGAGCCTCTCACCCGGGCAAAGCACACAGGAGTGCTGGGAGAGGTCTTTAACCTTTTCCTCTTAACACTTTGTGGTTCAGCACTCTCCCCTGGCATTTCTCAGCTGATGCCATGTCTGTGAAAGCCCTGGGCAGCATACAGATGGGCAACCCATTCTGTGTGAGGTGGCAGCACCCTCCTCTCCTTGCCACTCCCAGGGAATGGCAACAGCCAGGGGAGGATCATAAGGGAGAGTAAATAATCCAGCTGGAAAGAGAGGGAGCTGCTTGTGTGTGGCTGAAAACACAATGCTACTTCACAAGCTTTCACAGCAATAGTATGATTACTGCTATATATGATTCTCACAACAAGTAGCACCAAAAAGAATTAGGTGACAGTGTTAAAGACCAACTGGAAAGCCACATAATGCCACACTTACCCAGGAAGCATGAGTAAGCTGGAACTTGTGTAGGTAACCTCAGCTTGGCATCACTACCTAAATTTGGTTTGGGATCTTTAAGGTCCTCTCCAACCCAAATCATCCTGTGTATCTATGATCCTGCAGTGTTGAGCTCTTCAGAAATGGGAAGAGAAGGAAAAACTTTGATTGGGAAGGAGTCATGTTGTTAACCAGGCTGCGGAAAATAATCACTGTGGCCATTAACCCCCTCTACTACTCTCCTCCACATTCATCTTTTGCCACATGAACTACGGCTCATTTGCAAAAAACCATCAGCTGCCAGTGCCTCCAAGCACTGAAAATTGTGGAAAGGTTTCAGAGAAGAAAATCTTGCCAGATAGGTGGAAGAGCCAGTTCTGGCCCTAAACACAATGGAGGGATCGCAACTGGTTTGTAGCCACCAAGCAGATGAAATGACAGATGATCACAAGTTGTCAGGTGAGTTATTCCCAGCTGAAATTGGACTGGCCTGCCAGATAAAATTCAGTGGTGGAGAGGGAGAAGTCCTAGATGAAGACACAGCTGGAGAGGAAGATCTGAAACATGGCATTCTGAGGAGCTAATCAAAAATAAGATTGCAGCCCAGTGTGATGTAAGAAGGGGTAGCTGTTGTTGAACATTGTGGGAAGTGGTCCCTCCACACTGGGATGCAAGGGAGAATGTCAGCCCTGAGGTGGTGGTGGTGGTGGCTGAGCTGGGACAGTCTGATGGTTCCTCTCTGCAATGTCCATCATGTCACCAGGGTTGGTGGATTGATTTCTAGACAAACTCTTCTGGTTTGAGCAACAAGTCCTTTTCTTTCCTCTTCTTGTACAAGGTCTATGCATTGCTGAATCTCATCTAAAATCAACGAGATGAATTACCAGAAACTGGACATGCAGGAGCTTCCTATGAACTCAGGTGTGAAGGCTGCCTGGTTTTCTCCAGAAACCCTGCCAGCCTCCTGCCTGCCTGCTCTGGCTGTCAGCGCTTGCGGCTGACGCATCAAAGTCACCAGGAATCATTACAGAGGCTTCTCAGCCAGGTTTGGACACCACCAGGCACATTTCCTTCTCTGAGCACTAAGTATCTGCTCCAGGGTTGTACTCAGGGTGAAAGAGCTGAAACACTGAGAGTGGAAACTGTGTGGGATACACTGCATCCTGGTCCTGGTCACTGTTACTCTTATCCTGGAGGAAGGTGTACTGGCAATGAAATATCGATTCCAGCTGTTGCTCTGTCAGTATGTGTTTTGCCTGGGTACCCAGCAAAATGCTTGTTCTTTTGCTTTATAATCTAAGGTTGCAACACCTGCCTATATGGTAAACACATCCATAGGAACACTATTAAGAAAATGGAAAAATTCAGATCATTTGCCAGTCTGTTCATGCTTGGAGCAGCACCCAGGGTTTGGGTTTGAAAATAACCTTTACATTTCATTTAATAACTGCTATCAAAAGCCTATCTGAACACTAATGCAATTATTTTTCCTCCTTCCCGCTTTCCACATCCATCTAGTCTGAGGAAGGAATGACAAAACATTGTCATGATGTGTCCTTCATGTCTCTGTACGACTCTTTGTAATTTAGCTGGTATTTGACTCAGCCATTTAAAAGAACAGATCGTAACACCACACATCCATGAAGCTCCTTTCTCAGCAAAGGGAAGGAAAATTGCTGGCATCACACAAAAGCTTCTGTATTTTGCTTTCTATCTTTCTATGCATATTTTCCCCTTTGTGCTCTGTGGCTTTTCAAAACTACCAGACTTGCCCAACCAACACAAATCTATTTCTTTCCATTTTCTTCTTCTACTTTCTGGTTTGTTGGGTTTTTTTTCCCCCAGAGGTTTTGTTTGTATTTCCATCGAATGCCACCTGGGACTGATTGCAAGGGGAAGCAAAGTGTTTGTTCTTGATCCATGCCCCGAATGTCAAACTCTACATTTGATCCAGGGGCACTTACTGAGTAGAGCTGCAGTTGTGGTATCCCTGCCCTTTTCCATAGGGAAAGGTAATGTTCCTGCTTTGCAGTTAACTGTGAGGAAAGATGAGGAGAAAAGCCCCTTTTGAATCAAGCCTAATGTTTAGGTCATGGTTCTGTTTATGGCAGCATGGACTTTACCCAGCAAAAGTCTGCAGGATTATCTTGACAGTGATTTTATCTAGTTTCTTTTTTCATAGCCATAATAGAGGTAAGAAAATAGCCAGTGGTCCTATGGAAGGATTGTTTGGTTTCCACATCAGGCCAGGTAGAAGCTGGCCAGAGCAAAGGTCTGCACAGCCCATTAACTGAAAAGAGGCTATTAGGAGAAGAATAAAATTGGGGCAAAACCAGAAGGGTTCTTGCTCACAAACCCTACACATCTCCAGCAGCGTGTTGCTGAGGAGCTTGGCACCAGAGATGTTTTCTGGGCAGTAACAAGTTCTCCAAAAGGCCTTCTTCTGCCAGTGTGCCTGCTCTTCCCTTGGACTAGTATGACAAGGTTTTTTGTGCCCTCAGCATCCTGGGGCCAGGCACTCCCCTGCTTTTTTGCTCACTACACAAAGACCCAGCTATTGTTGCTGTGGCCTCACAACCACAAGCAATGCATGGAGCAGACCTCATGTTGGAGGGACATGGGGTGAGCCTTGCCACACTCACTGCTCCCACTGCTCCCCCTCCTCATCTCCTGCCAGCCCCCATCTGTACAGGATTCCTTCCTGGCCCCAAAGTAACATCAGAGTGGAGTGGCAGCTTCCTATTTCTTTGTTGTTCAGGTCCCAAGTGCTCAAGTGGGCAACAAAATGGTAACTGTGGGATAGTGGGCAAAGGCATGGAGAGGGAGCCACAGAAATGGCTTTCAACAGCTGGCAGGGAATAAAAATAGCTTTGCTGGTGCATGGGTATAAAAAGGTTGATATGCTACACTTTGGAGGAGAAAATTGACTCTGTTACAATCAAGTGGTTTGGTGCCTTTAGCTCTGTCTGGACACTTCTGATTCTCAAGGAAAATTATTTTGATACCTTTTGTTGTGCTCTTTTAGCAGAGCTATGCAACCAGTGTGCTCAGTCACCCGCTCTTCACACCACTGCCTTCCCTGTGCCAGCTGGACCAGGGGGATGCAGGAATAACTAAGTACAAAGTCTCCAATTTTCCCTTGGTCCTGCTAGTGCTTGCCCATGGTCCCTCCTGTCATAGAATCTTCTCTGTCTCAGATCATGAGAGTGTCTTTTGCACGTGCTATGCTGTGTTTCTGACTGCAGATCCCCTAGTAGGCAGCAAAGAGCATTCACACTACCTACTGCTGAGGTTTGGATTAATGCCCCCAGCAGAGATCCTCCTCCTCATCTCCATTTTTTCACAGCATCCCTTGTGCCCCAGGGGATGCTCAACTTCTCTGAATTTTCTGGGATGCGAGATCCATATCTCTCTGGGACTGTGCCCATGCTCCCAGTTGAGACCAGTGGTGCCAAGCACCATTTTGCTGTGGAAACAACCCACATGGGTGAGGACCCTCACATCAACTGTGCTGTAGGGTTGTGACTTTCCCCAGTCTTGAAGTATCCACTTCTCTGATGAGTTATGGGGGCATCAGCCAAGTGACACCACTCTCCAGCCTGCCCACACCCATCAGTGGCAACCCTGCTCAGGCATTGCTGTTGCTGGATCTTGACATCTGTGAGCCAGAAAAGAAAAAAAAATTCTTTAGAAGAATTTGTCAGATTAGACTTGGGATACGGAGCTTCAACTTCCAAGGACATTGAGCTGAAGCCAGCAGAGCTACATGAGTTAATTGCAGCAGAGAATTTGGCCAGGTGTTCAAGTCTCCCATGAAAACTCAGAGTTTGAAGTGATTTCTGGCTTTGAAATATCCTGTGTGTTGGCTGTTTCTGACTCTGTAATTAACTCGCTTTGTCACCATCACATATGTTTTAGATACACGGGCCTTTCTGGCATACCTGTGTTCCCTGTAGGAAACCCATGTGCTGATTTTCCCCTGTGTGGGCACAGCCTACAAAGCAGCTAACAGGGCACAGCGCGTGGTGGAGAACAAAGTTTTCATCTTCCTTTCGGAGCAGCAGCCCCAGCACGCAGATGTAGCCAAGTGACGCTGACATTTAAAGCAACCACCGAGATTACATTACGGAGATTATATTTAATATGGATGGCCAAATCTTTCAAACAAAATCAATGTTCTTTTACTTAATAATACCCTTGCCACATCTTAATGAAGGCTCCTCGAGCCCAAGGCCCTATTTTTCTGCAGTCATTTCGTTGCGTGACATCGCTGACTGCATCAGATGGTACATAATGCTATTTTCATCCGTTTCTATTGGATTTTATGCGTTCCCATCCTTGATTTGTCAATTGCCAGATCAATTAATCAAGGGGCTCTTAGGGGAGAAACATTTTTATTACTAAGAAGGAAGGGGAATTCATTTAAATTCTGCATCTTCCTGCAGCATCCAGCATCTATTATTAACTCTCCCCACCAAGCACAGACAGGAGGACGACAAAGAATCTACAGACTGGTCTGTGGCCATCTGAGTTATCAGCAGAATTAAAACCATGTTGGGATGATCCCTGGTCTGTCCCTCAGTTCTCACACCAGCACAGGCACCCAGGCAGTACCCCTGAGCCCGGGCAGTCCCAGGGGAACCCAGGGGTCCCGCAGCAGGTCCCTGCACAAGGCTGAGCCTGCCATGGGCACAGCCCAAGGACCAAACAGGCTGTGCTGGAGTCTGAGCAGCAGTCACAACATCTGTGGGTGAGAGGAGGAAGACACTTGTCATCCCAGTAAATTCAATTTAATTAGCGATGCCTGAAGAAATTTAGTCGAGACAAGAGCTGCACTAAAACTTTGTGCAATTACAGAGCCCAGCATCAGCCTTTGTGAAAGCTGGGGGGGAAAACCAGCTAATTTATGTGTCAGCCAGTGCCTGTCTCAGAGTGAAGTGTGCCCCAGCAGGGACTCCTGAGCATCCTTGTCAAGTTGTAAATTTGCTGCAGGCCCAAGTCTAGCATATTCCAGAAAGCTGATTCCTGGCCCCAAAACAATCACCAGCAACTACATATTCTCCGGTCACTCCAGAATGGACGTGATTCCTGCCTGTAAGCACGCTCCCATCATGGGGTTCACTGTAATGTTTCCAGTTGGGATTCCCTCTTTGCATGTACCAATCTTTGCATGCTCTCTCCCAAAATGCAACGTGGCCTTTCCCCTGGGAGACTCTGCAGCAAGTTTTGTGGCTGAAGAAACCAGCTGGGAGCTTGTCCCAACCAAAACAGAAGCTTAACATATTGAGTCCAAACATTTCTGAATGCTTGGGCATTTAGGGACAAATCAGACTGGGATTTGCTCTGGACAAAGTTACATATCAATACCCCTGCATGATCCATTCCTCTCCCCAAATTTTCTCTAAAAGCAGCCTTGTCTGGGGGTCAGACCCAAATTTCCCATGGACAGCTCCTCACACCCAGCTGACCAAGGGCTGGTGGTCCTCCTGCTCTGAAGACATCCTACCTCAGAGTGTGTGCTATAGAGATTAAAAATAGATTATAAAAAATAATTATTTCAATAGTGTATCCAAAGAGGATAATGAATTTGCATGGACCATAATGCAGTTTCCCACTTTTCCATCCCAATAACCCCCTTTAATTTTTTGTCAGTATAAAATCTCGCACAGCTGGGGTGAACTCAGTCCTTGCAGCCACCTGCCTGCACCTTGCAGTCAAAAGGCACAAGCTCACCATTCCTCCTGACAGCCCTTCTCCCCACTCCACAGGGAGAAGACCCCCTGTATTTTGTAGCCATGGAGAGCTGGGACAGCTGTTGGCACACCAGGTATCCGGATCTCCCCCTGCCTTTGGCACCTGTCAGGTTCATTTGATGATCAGTGGTTACTTAATGAGGATATGTGGAGCTGCTGAGACTGCAGGCAAATGATAAAGGTAGGGCTTTTGTGTCCTGGGGTTTAAAAATAAAAAGCAATTTCAGCAGCCACTGCAGGAGAGGAATGTGCCTTGTGAGCCTGTCCAGGAGATGTGGGGCTGGGGGAGGAGGAGCTGCTGAGTTATCTGCAGGGAAGACTGATGGGAGCAGAAAAATGTATGCAAAGTTCTCTGCCAGGACCAACTCTTCCAAATACATTACCTTTCTCAGGAAATAAGCAGTGGGCAGACCAGCCCCACAGCTATATTTGAATCAATACTTTTCCTTGTTTGCTGTGGGACAGAGCCTCATCCCAGAGGGGCCACGGATGCTGACCAATGCATCCATGGGGTGGTGCTGGGTTGGGTCTCTGAGCCTCAGGCAGTGACATTGCTGGGAGCAGAGAGGAGATGGCATTCAGGTGCTTGGCCAGCAAGAGCCCAGAATGACTGATCCAGTGCCACCAGTGGCATGGGTGGACTTTGCAGTGACCGCAGAGACCCCACAGGCTTGAAAAAGTAAGAGAACGTCCTCCTGTGGTTTGTGTTGAAAACCACCAAGGTTTACACTGAAGGTAGGACTGACACTACAGATGAGTGCAACACAGATGAAGACCTTACCCAGTGCCCCTGGCCTGCAGCATGGATGTGACCACAGTTTTATTGTTTGCCAAGTGGTGGGCAGGGATTAGAGCCACCTGAGCCCATCCACGGTGGCCCTTGCATGGGGCAGGCCATGAGAAGCCAAGGACTAAAACATCACTGGGGATGTGACAGGAATGCACAGCCATGGAGTGCTGGCCAGTCTCATGGGGCAGGCTGTGTGGCCAGGCTCTGCTGTCTGCTTGGGCACGCAGGTACACCAGCTGGTCTACAGGAAGGCAGAATTTGGTCCAGGGCACGGTATTTAAGATCTTAAAAAGGTAAATGATGTGTGTAGACACTGCACAAACACAGCATGGGGCCTATGGGACAAGGACCACTGTTTGCCCACGCTGCTCTGAGTAAACCAGGGCACTGAGCTGAGCTGTGCTCTTCAGCACCACAGGCAAACAAGTTCACTTATAATAGTAGAAACCAAGAAAACAAAAGTCTGTCTGTTATTTCCTTACACCTGCACCAGTTTCCTAAACATAGATCTCGTTAACTATCTTTATTCATGCAGGACAGCAAAAACACCCCTCCAGCTAGCTGCTCACCTCAATGTCTCCACCCTGACAGGGGGTGACCGTGGGCCACTGCTGATGTGCTGGAGCTTCCCCACTACGATGACAGCTTAGGGAGTGTGAGGTGACACAGTTGCTCCTGAAGGCTGGGCACTGAGCATGACAGGGACAAACCTGCCCCCAGTTTCCCCAGTGGAGAGGAGGAGGCACAAAGCACATCTACCACTAGCACCCAAAGCAGGGCTCAGCACAGGTAGCACAAACCAGCCTCCACATTTGGTACTAGCCAAGGACTACCCTGATCCTGAACAAAATCAAGCATTTGTAGTGGTTCTACACCCTGTAAAGAAGGATAAATCCCATGTGTGTTCAGGTTTCATCCCTGAGGCTCAATGGGAGACTGGTGCAAAAAGGAGGTTGACTTTATGATACAGTGGTTATGGCATAGGCCTTTCTCTTCCTTTAGGCAGAGTTCAACAGCCAGCACCACAACAGAAGTTCGAAAGGAGGCTTAGAACAACGTGGATCCTGCCCTTTCTGAGGCAGTGAGCATCTGAGCATAGCACAACCCCAGCTGGAGCTGGAAGGGCACATCGGGGCCTCCTGACCTTGGCTCCCTGAGCAACTCAGTGATGCCCTTCCGCAGCTGAGTTGTATTTTTAGGTCCTTCTCCCTGCTGATTCATTAGGGGAGCTAATGTTCTCCAAACTGCTGGGCTTCTGACCCTCGAGGTGTGTACGCCATGCACTCCTGATAAATATAGACCACTTCAATTACATAACCTGTCTAATAAGCAGTGCCTGTCCTCCCTGCGGGCACGCGGGGAACCAGGAACTGAAATGCCTCTGCCAAGGGTGTGAATGGGTGCCTCGCTCTTCATTTTATTTCCACTGTCTTCCATTTCCAATGACTTCCTGCTGTACCATCGTAACGAGTGACTCAGTGAGGTTGGATGGTCCTGGAAGTACTCCAGGTTCAGGGTGACCTCTCTGCTCTGCCCACTGCCACCAGTGTGCGGGGTAAGGTCCCCCTTCCTAATCCTCCCTTCTGCTCAGGGAGACATGGCAAAGTGGGATGAGATGATTAGGATTCAAAAAGACTGAGCTAAAAGCTGGATTCATTTCTTAACTGTATTGCGTCAGAGCATTTGGCAGACTGGAGGTAACCAAAGGACTTTATACCTAGGGGTACAATGGTCTGTCACTGGAAAAGGCACCTGGCTTGGTTAATAGAGCAAAAAAGCACCTACCTGTGTGGTGTGTCAGTACAGAAAGCTTAAAAAGTTCATGTGATTGGTAATAAAGACATCTTGTTATCGAGTAATGAGTCATCAGTGGAGTCAGGCCGTGACCTTACAAGATGTATGTCTGATAACTTTAGGACCTGGATGTAACTGAAACAGCTGAGTTGCAAAATGCAGAGTAATTATTTTTAAAAAAGCATTCAAAGTACAGTGTGAAGCACATTATTAATAGACTCAACAAATGCATGCACAAGTGGTTTTTGTTGGTTTTTTTTTTTTTTTGTGCACTGGTTTTTAACCCCTGATCTCTGGTTCCTTGTGGCACTTGCAGCAAGAGCCCCATGGAGAGGACATAGGGAAACCAGGTCTGCCCCACGATAGGAGGTTTCTTCCCTTGAGAATGCAAACCTTGTATTATTTATAGAGAGAAGTGGCTGTTCTCATAAAATGCCCCCACTGCTTGCCAGGGGTTTGGCATTGCTCTGCCAGGCTGGCTGTGAGCAGCATCATGATGGCAGAGGGCTGTCAAAACGGCTTGAGTGATATTTATGACAAGGACCATTCTACCTATATTTGTTGTTCCTGCTGTGCCAGCATTCCAGCATGTCCTGTAATAACTTTAATAGCTTTTATGCAATGGCTAGGAATGATGAAGCTAATTCAAGATTAGGTACTTAACCTCCCTGGTTTTATTCCTGTCTTTATCTGACAATCAACAATCTGATCTCTTCCAGCTTCCCTCGCTACCAGATTCAGGCTGAAACAGGGCAGAGGGCTGGTCCCAAAGTGAGGGGCTCTGCTCTGACCTTCACACAAGTAAACAGCTGTGCTTTTGCTCCTGGACTGCCCCTCTTCTGAAATGCCATGGCCTGCCACTGGGCACCACCTGAGGAAAGGTGACAACCGCGACCATGCTCTCATGGGGCTGGAGCCCCTTTTCACCCCCAAAAAGGGTCTGTGGCACAGTGTGATGTGTGTCCCCAAGCAGCAGCACATCCCCAGGAGGTGTCTGCAGTCCTGCTGAACCACCTGGGATGCAGGACATGCATGACACACACCACTGGATGGTGGCAGACCCAACAATAAAGCCGAAAGTCTTTGCCCCAGGGTCCACAGTGACAGAATCACAGAATATTCTGAGTTGGAAAGGACCATAAGGATCACCGAGTCCAGCTCTTAAGTGAATGGCCCATATGGGAATCAAACCCACAACCTTGGCGTTTTTAGCTCCATGCTCTACCCAACTGAGGTAATCTCAGGGTCCACCCATGGGGCCACAGGTTTGGGGTCTGTCCCAGCTGCAGCAGAGGACACCATATTCCATCATCCATATGCCCTCCTCTACCTCCCATCCTTAAACGATGCGCAAAGTCTGCTAAGGACTTTCCTGATGGAAGAACTCAGCAGGAAACAGCTAATGCAACCTCTCTTGTTCATCCACGCTACTCATGTCCAATGGGTAATAAAACCACAGGTTCCTTTCTCATTAATCCCTAATTAGGCTCTCTCTCACTCACACAGCACTTTCTGTCATTAGTGGTGGAAAGTTGAGAGCCTGTCTTTAACCTTCACATGTTGTGAGGAGGCAAACCCGAACACCTTGCTGTGATCTTGCATAAAACATCTCCTTGTGCTGCCTCTCAGGGGCTCCTGGAAAAGAACCTCCCTTTCCCCAGCATGGGCAGAAAGCAAAACAGCTAAGGGAGTGCAGCATCTGCAGCGAGGAGGCTGGAAATGTCCACTGGGTGTGACACTTGACCACTGAGTGACCACAAGGCCAGGTTTGCCCTTTTATCTCTGCAAGAGCCCAACTGATGGACTGCAGAAGCCTGAGCCAGCTGTCCTGCTGCTAGCTCATCCCAGTGTGTGAATAGAGAAGGCTCCTAGAGCTTCAGCATCTTAATTTAAAGCCTGGCTGGGCATGAAGGCATGTAGGCTGGGGCACCCCATGTTCTGAAACAGCGCATGCGTCCCTCACATGGTGTAGGAGCAGGAACTGCCTGATGTCAGGCACATCCCTGGCTTGCAGTAAGTGGTGCCTGTTCTCTGTCCTTACCCTTGGCCCACATTACTCACAGCATCCTTGATAAGACCACTGAGGACACCTGAGGTCTATCAATAGGCAGGTCCCTTCCCAAGCGCTCTTCTCCAGCTTCCCAGCTGCTGGCTGAAGCACTGTGGAATTGTAGGATGATGCTCCATGTCCCACTGTCCTTGTGTTGGGTGTGAGGATCTCACGTTGTCCATGCAGTAACCCAGCAAGACGAACCAGCTGGCCTGTGCTCGCACGAGAGACTAGCAGTGGGTGAGAAACTGGATCCAGTCCCTCTCCGTGTGGGTCTCTCCAGGGACAGACAAATGCAAGGAGCTTGCAGTGTTGAGCAGTCCTCAACTCCTGCCTTGTGAACCTGCCGGGCACAGCTCAAGCCACGCAGGACAGTGGCTTCAGCATCATGTTCTGCTTTAAGCAACTGTAGCACAAAAGGTGTCTCAAAACTTTCTCCTCTCTTGCTCCTGGTAGGGAGAGAGGAGAAGGAAGGCACAGAGCAAGAAAGGAATCAGGAGACTTTTGTTTGCAGCTGAAAGGGATTGTTTAGAGCATTACATGGCTGGTTCTGCTCCTGCAGGGATTGGTGTTAAGGCCTGTTAGAAGCAGCATGAGTTCACCTCCTGACCTCCCAATGTCCAGGACTGCGCGTGGTATTCTGATCCAACTGGACTCCAAGTGTTGGAAGGAAATCCCTCCTGCCCTTACAGCAGAGGAAAGGTTTCCTCTCCGTGACCTTGAGACTGACCCACTGACTCTGATGATTTGTGCCCATCACAAAGCACCAAGGAAAGCCCCTGGGGAAATGGGGACCTTTGCTTAAGGAGCTACAAAAAGGGCACTTCTCGAGTGAAAGAGTTCAGAGATGAGCTTCAGAGAGCTCTTGAAATAGCGTGTGCAGGGACTGCAAAGCTGTAGGAAGCAAACCTGGGGATCTACCAGCATGCACAACATCTCCACTTGAATCATTTCAGTGGATAATCTGGAAGAAAAACTAACTGCAGCAGTGGTGAGGGGGATGATGAGGCAGCTCCTTGCCAGCAAGGTGAGGGAGCACCCAGCTGCCAGGCAAAACATGGATTGCATAAGACAGCACTGTGTTACAAGTGATTTTGCAAGCTTCCCTGGAAAGGTGGGTAGCTTCGCAGCCTGCTGCTGGGAATCTTACTGACAGTGAGGGATTATTTTATCCTTAAAGAACTCAGGGTCTTGCACAGCTGCCAGGAAAAGGAACAGGAGGAGCTGTTTGAATGTCTTGAAACGCAGGACATCAAGTGAGACACTTGAGTACAGAAAGAGAGGATGTATCACCCCAACTAGCTACAGGCACACACAGGCCATGCCAGCGTCGGTGGGCAGCCTGGCAGGTAAGAACAGAAAGAGGCTTCTACTGGTGCAGTTAGTGGGTAAAGCTGTGAACCACCCCATGGAGGATGTTCTTTTTCTCCCCACTTTATCTAAAGATGTCTAAGAAGAGAAGTATTTTAACAGAGCCCTTTTCTTTCAGACTGAAGCAGGATTACATGCTCCCAACAGCTGTACCCAGCACTGGCAGGAGTCAACACCTTCCATAGCACTTCTGTTATCCCTAACATTCCCCACCTCTATCCTGTTATCCCTAACATTTCCCTCCCCTCTGGGTTCAGTGTCAATCAACATACATTTCTCTCACTCGACACTCAGCAGTTCAAAGAGCAGAGCAAGCAATGAAGGCAGACAAAGAAAACCCAGCAGTGATGTCAGTGCCAGGTTACAGATCTGCTGCAATCCGCAGTGCCTCCTACTCCTCCCACAGCATCTCCTTGTGCTCTTGCACCCTGCACAGCTTATCCTCCTCTGCTAGGTGTCCTGGGGATGCAGAAGCAATGCTGAGGCCTGAGCCCCTCTAGCTCTTCCCTTTGGTAAGGCTGAAGGTGCTTCTCTGCTCCCTGCAGATGAGGGTGAAAGGGCTCTTGCTTATGTCTCACACAAGCAAGAGGAGAGATAAATCTAGGGAAGAGGCTGCTAACCACCAAAACCATTACACCAGCACCTGCACACCTGCCTCTCTCATGCAGCCCAGAATGAAGGAACTCAAACACCCTTCCCTCCTCTCCTGAGAGCAGCTATGAAGGTCAAGTTTTGCTCAAACTCCTCCTGTCAGTCTTCTGCATATCCCACCACCAGAGAAAACAGTGACTTCAGACGAAGACCTTCAGAAAAAGGGATGACAAACCATATGGAGGCCCTACTGTAATAGAACAAAGACATCTACTTAAAATCTCAGGGCCTTATATCCACTCCTGACAAAGATGTCCGGACTTTTGAGAGGCCCAGAAAGAACAGAGGCAAGCGCTCTCTGCCTCTTCTGTGTCTCAGCAGAAACCTTCTCTTAGACAAGAGTCACCCAACCACATTACAACCCAACCACAGACCACGCTCCACACTCTCAGGAGCGATTTCTGGTTCAGATAGCTTGTGGTCTGATCCAAGGTCCTCAGAAAATCAGACAACCTTTTTGCTGTTGTATTGAACTGCTGCAAGGGAGGCAGTTTTGGGGCAGCCGGAGGGTGAAAGCTTTGGCCTCCATTACTATTATTTTCTGTAATGACAAGAAAGATAAATACATTTTTTCATTGCATACTTGAGTTCTGAGGAAACCAACAGGAAGGGACAACCATCTTTCCAGAGTGACTTCGGGGGACTGATTTGAATGCTCTGAGACATGGTAAATATCCCTTCCAGCTGCAGAAACTGCTACCAGGGTGTCTGTTTCTTGTGTTTTTTCTGACACATGCTATCTGCTGGAGCTGCAGCTGTTTTACTAGGGCTGTCACAGCAAGGCTATTCCCCATCAGGTAACGAGGAGCTGAGAAACCGGATTAGCACTCCAGCAATGGAGAAAGAAATCAAGGAGCCTGTGACGTGAGGTTACATTAAAGACAGGTCCTCTAAGAATGTGACCCTTGCCATAGATCATTTCTTGTGTCAGCATTCCACAGATGGTAAAAGGCTATAGCTACAATGGAGGACTTACCCAGGGATCACTACCTAACACAGATTATTCTTTAGCAATCCTGGTTAAGCAGCACAGCAATGCTAAAGCTGAGCTGTACTTCTTGCACGCTCTCAAAGGCTTCTGCACCCCTTTACACAAAGAAGCTTGAGTGAGGGTACAGTCAGACCCCTTTCCAACTTCCCAAGGAGAGAAGGGGGGGTCTCCCCTCCAATAGCCATAGGCCATGTGTTGACCATCCAAATGGACACCAACCTGCCCAAGAGAGCCAACTACAGGACTGAAGACAAGGTTTGTTCCTTACAGGTGCAGTAAAAAGAAAACAGCAAAATTAAACATGTGCAATGCTTCAGGTCTTTATTGTTGCTGTAGAGTAACTGGTACATGGTTAAAACATTCTAATAATATTATCAGTGAAATCTGAAAACTAAGGCTTTCTGTAGGTTTGTAGTATCCTGGTGTTTCCTTTAACACAGTGCACATATAAAATCAAGTTATAAAAACAGGGATCTTTTTTATACAACACCGATTGAGGCAACGCACAAAACTAAGAACTACATTTCGTATGATCCGTACAACACCCTACAGACCAGCTTTGGGCCTTGCAGCTTTGAAGTCAAGAGACTTGGTCTGACATCCTGCTACCCAGATGAGCTTGATGACACACACAGATGGCAGAATTTCAACCTTCTGTTCTGAGCAGAGAGAAAGAAACCCCCTGATGCTGAAGAGGAAACATTTGATTGAGTAAACGGGAGCAGCATCCTTAAAGCACGTCACTGATTTCAAATAATGTAAACAAGACCTACCCAGACCTGTAGGTCCCATAAGACAGAGCAGTGGCTGCTCAGCAGTGCAGCTGCTGGGACTACAGCAGAAGGTGAGCTGGGACAAACCTGCCAATGAGTGAGACGAGTCTCAGTGCCAATACGTGTCCCATGAAAGAGGAGTACTAGCACCCTTAATCTAACAGCACTGAAAACATTTCAAAGTGATTTACCCAGTAGAGAATCATAGAACAATTTAGATGAGAAAAGACCTTTAAGACCCTTGAGTCCAACCATAAACCCAGAACTGCCAAGACTGATGCTAAACCATGTCTCTAAGTGCCATCTTAGTGTTCTTCAAATAGGAAAACAGGGCAGGAACAAAGAAGCCTCCAAGAAATCTCTGTATTAGAATATTTTCAGTAAAAAGCCACATTTTGACCAAAGAGAAAAAAAAATTGACAGAAATATCTTCCCTCAGTTTCTCAACCACTTTTTAATCACAGAAGCTTCTATATCCACAAATCTTCTAGTTTTCATTCAGTTTTTCCCCGTCTTGCCTTTCTAATTGAGCTGAAAAATGATGCATGTAATCTGAAAATTTGCATCAGACACAAAACCAACACCCTCCCCTGGGAGAGGAGGATTCTTCACTGACCACTTACTCCACATCGTGGAGCTGGGCATTGCAAAAGTGACATTAACAGCTGACAAGAATATTATTCTTTCTCTTTGATCTGAACACATGAGAGAGGAGGATGAATTACAGATTTGCAGGATGTTTTTACCACATTACAGTAGGTTACGAATTTGGCTCCAGCTGGGAGAAAACCCCTTGTAAGGGTCTATGATGGATTGTATGACTTCACTTTCAGAGCCCAACTTTAATCACACACAGATGTAAATCCTTTACCGCTTCATGGCCAAGACTCACACTGATGCTTCTGACACATCTGATGACACCAAAAAGTTCTCTGAACGACTGAGAAAAGCATGGCTGGTATTTATGTCACCAACACATAGAATCTGTTTTCTGAATTCACTCCTGAAGATGATGTTAAGGCTATTGGAGTAGGCTGGCCATGGTTACTCCTGGTATGAAAGCACAGCCGTAGCTTAGGACAGACTAGAAGAAGTCTTTTAGGTCTCCTCTGCATTAACCATAGATGCAGTTTTTAGGTTTTCCCTTGCAGTGGATTACCTGGATGTGCAGGGAACTGCACCAAAGCAGAGCATTAGGTGAAGAAAAACCAGGCTATGTAGATTTAAGCTGGAACCGTGCCTGTGATATTACAGAATTGTGTTAAGAAAAGACCTTGAGGTGCAGAAATGACCTCCTTCCACTCATGACAATGAAACACCAATTGTCAGTCACCAGGTATTCAAATACAAATATGAAAAAATCATTAAGAAACATAACCCTAAATATAAACCTAGTTTTGTTTATTTATTTATTTTTAAGAAAAAAGGGATTAAAAAAATTGGAGTAAACCAGATGGCTTCAAGTACTTTCCGCATAATAAACAATTCGTTATTATAAGCACAGATTAAAAAAGACTTGTCACCTTGCAAGGGACAGTTGAATAGAGGCTGGTGATTTGTTAAAAAAATGGTATTTGAAACAAACACGTAAGACAACATGCTTAGTGTCGTAATTTAAAAGCAAACAGGTGTGTCCACAATGCCAACCCAACGCTTGAGACACCCAGCACAGTACAAGATACATTTTGCGCTCTGCACTTTCCCATTTCATGGCAATGCCACTTAACACACCGAGCCAGGCCATCTCAGTCTAGCTCAAACAAGCCCTCATGCAATAAACAACAAATATTTAGTAAGTCAGGAAGGTTTTGCAGCAGTAGAATTGATCAAGTTGTCTAAAATTTTTGAGGTTTGCAGAACAATCTAACCTGAAGACCTGAAATGTCTCCTAAGTGCTGGCAATGCTTTTGTCTTTTTCTATGTGAATATAACATTACTTTTAATGTATATGACAAGGAATACACTTGAAAGTGCCTTGTCTAAGCTTAAGCCTTCAGATTTTCTGAATGTCATGAAAAAAAGTGAACATGTTATAGTGGGAGCCCCAAGAGACCCCCCCCAAAAATTGTGAAGGAAGTTAAAAAAGTAATGATGTCATCAAGAAATCAAAGCCAATACAGCAAAGGGAAGATGTAGCTCCTCCCTGTGCTAAGTCTAAAACCCAAACCCATCTCTTGTACCAATACGGAGACAACCATTCCATCATATGCATTTCAACAGGTCTGTCTGACATGCATGCAACAAGCAGTCTTTCTGCTTATCTATATGGACACATGAAATGCCAAAGGAAAGCAAAGTGAAAACCAAAACTTATGCTTAAAAAAAGAGATATCTTGCCTACTCTGAAAATTATATAAAATGTTTTCAATCAAAGAATGTCTACAAGGACACTGTTTTGAAAAAACATTTTCCAGCTATTTGGAGACAGACACTTACTTTTGCCTCTGTGAGAAAAAAACACCACTAAACCAACAAAAAAACCCAGTTCCCCTATCCCACAGCTCTGCATACTACAGTAGGAACAACTCTCCCACAGCTAACAGGGAGACTGGAACAGTATGAAACAGTGAGAAATCAAAACTTAGCTGCACAGGTCTATTAAATAATCAGCAAAGACTTAAATGGAGGCAGAGCCAGCACTGTTTTCTGTACTACGACACAAGACTGCAAAGCTTAAAAAATCCTCTGAGTGACCAAGCCAGAATGGTTGAACAGTGGTAGGTTCAGTAGTGTTTGAAAAAGCTTATGCAAAAATATTATTTTAAAATAAGTTTGAGTATTTGAAATATAAAAAAGAAACAGAACAACTTCTCCAACTTCCACCTACCATCAAAACATCACTAAACTTATCAGCTTTCCAAATCCGATGCTTACTTCACAACAATGTGATTATACAGAAATCATACATCTGTCTCTGTTAGCTGAACAGTTTGGGTTTCTACATGAAAGTCCAGTGCATGTCACATTTATTAACATCCTTGTGATTGTTCAATAATCCAGCAATTTGTTTCTTAATGACAGCAGAATGCAGTTGCTAGCTGCTTGCAAGAGCAATGTTGAAATTACATTCAGAGATTAAAAAAACTACCATTTTCATATGTAGGAATAACTAACATTTTTCCTTCTCTTCACAGAATCATGTGCAAACGTCTAACAATGGCGATAGTAAAAGACAATTCTCATGCAAAAATTGTTCTCTGTGCATAAAATTCGCAGGGCATCTCAAACCCACCCCTTCTCTACGCCAGAACTAATTGCTTTTTGTTTTCGTGCCGTGAAATTTCTGTTGCTTTTTAAAATATTGATGACAAGCCAGTTCAATTAGTTCCAGCCCACCAAATATCTTTTGCTGCACAACGAAAAAGACGACCATGGCTGCAAAATACCACTGTGCAAAGCTGTACAGGTATAGCAGCGCGAGCATACCCAGCGGGAACACCGTCCAGTACAGGAGCGAGATGCACTTCACTGCCAGGACCCTGAGCTCGGATTTACAGGGGGGAACAATGCCTTGCCCTGCTGCACTGAAGCATTTTCCACCTTCATAGAAGTGTCGGAGTCTCTCCTCTTTCTCTTCCCAACGCTTCCGGCACCAAAGCTGCAGCTCCTCCTTTGAAGTGGGCACTGTCTCTATTGGGTATCTCTGGACGTGGAAGTGGATCTCCTTCGGGAAGTTTCCATTCAAAAGGTGTTTCTCTGTCTGAGGAATGTTTTGGGGGTATGCCACAGTTATGTCATGGATAGCATCGAGATTGTCACCTAGAAGAAAAGTTTTGGGGAAAAAAGATCAATACAGATCATACAATGGTCAGAACATTAATTTGCTTCAAGGTGCAACTGAAAACTGTCCAAATTGTGGCAGAAATCCCAGAGATACCTTAGCTATGCAGAGGACGTTTAATGTGCCAGAATCTTTAAAGGTGAAAGGTCGAACTTCTCCCAATCATTATCTTTTCAGAATCTGAGCAAAAAACTTTGTGAACAAGATTACACACAGTACAGACTAATGCAGAATAAAAACAGTGAGTAAGAGATTAAAGTCAAATTTAAAGGAGAGAAGGCGCACATCTGGTCTTGGATAAAGAGTACAGTTTGTGAGTCTAATATTCAGCCATTCCTAGCTGTGCTGCATGCTGAAATTTCTTTTCACTAATGAAATACAACTTAGTCTTTGTTCCTGTGAACACTGAAATAGATTCAGGTTGCTCTGAAGCAAGCAGCATACACAATCCTAATTCACTGAAGACTGAGAAAACATAAGTGAAACATATACCAGCTAAATATCATTAAGTCATTCAATCTAAGGTATCTCACAAGGACGAGGAGCAGCTCTGCAGCTCAGCCAGCTTTGCAGAGCACTCTTGTTAACACAGTTTCCTTATACCTGAGCAGCCAGTACTGTAAGGAGGTGAGTTGCTGTTCTCTGCATTCCAGATCTGGGAATGATAAAGTGCAGCCTAAGTGGGGGTTGAAGCCCAGTGTTAAGTAAACCACATACAGTTGGCTATTTGGGTACAGTGAGTGTAGTTAACCATTTAAAAGGCAATTGCAGATTAGATATTCAGGGGAATATTGATGAAAAATCCCCTGCTCTTCATTAGAATGTTTGATTGAGCCAATGCTCTTGAAAGGATATCAGTATTGCCAAAGTGGGACTTGCTAGTGCATCTTTGTACTAAGTGTTTTTATATTTTGCACTTCCTGAATACCTTCTTTATCCCCCGGCCCCTGACCAGACATTCTTTTTAGATTTCATAAAGTAAATTCTGCTAGTGTAAAACTGATCTAAAAATAGGCATGTGGTGCACTGGACGTTGCATAACTGTTAAGTTCTGCCAGCAGAGATTTATGTCGCTGTTTTTATTTGGCTGGCTGGCTGGCTGAGGGCAAAATAGAACTGGAGACTAAAAGCTGTCTCCACTTGCAGCAATTGAAGACTTTTGTTCTCAGAGATGATGCCACTTCTTGCAAAAATGATCAAAACCTACTCTTTATCCCCATTCCTTGTTTTTATTTGCTCCCCTTCCCTGGCATTTTGGCTCTCCTTTACAGCTCTAAAAATGACATGGCAAGAATAGAAGGTTACTTTAAAAGGCTATGTTCAAAATGATGTATCTAAAGTTCAATTCCAAATATCACAAGAGGGGGAAAAACCCTATTCAGCCTTTCAGAGTATTTTATAACTGTGCTGCCTTATAACAATCTCTCTCGGGCAGCAGCAGATTACTCAGGTTTTTAAAGAGCTATATATGGCTCCTAGGAGGTCTATCAGAGCAAAACTCAATATTCCATCTTTTCTCTAGTTACGGGATCACCTCCTGTATAAGCAGAGAATCCATGTACAGGTAAAACTTTTCAGACCTCCTACCAAGAGATGCCAAAATTGAACATGTCTTAGAAACCCAGCCCTTACAAAGGAAAATGACAGCCAGTCTGCTGTACCTGATTACAAAATATTTTCATTTTGGGAACAACTCACTTTCCCCCCACTATCCCAAATATTTCTGCCATCAGAAGGAATTACAGTCATCCTACACGACAGATATCCCCCAGTTCCTGGCCCAACCAAGGGAAGGGCTGCTACACATACTCCAAGAGATGTCCATCTCCTACAATCTGCCTTCCTCCTGATCCTCCATAGCTACCCTGGTCCTGGTGACACATAAAACCTATACACTTTACCCCAAGAGGGAGGTCAGAAAAGGTAAGCCTTCCTGAGATCCTTGCATGAAAAAAGACTTTTATAAAAAAAGTTTTTGGCTAGATGAGTTTCTCACCCACCTTTTGGCTATTTGCATCTTTGCAGCTAAACAGTCTGCCATTACATGCAAGTGTTCCTGAAAAATCAAGGCTTTACAGGACCACTGGCAATTACAGACTACAGGTAATAAATCATCAGATTTCTTGATTCTGTACAAGTAGGACTGGCAGGACTCTCTGCACTCACAACTGGTCAGACCTCTCCAGCATGCAAGTATATTTCTCCCCATGAATTCCTGATCAGAAGGAGGGAAGCCTCTACTCCTTACCTATGGATCCCTGGCATCCCTAGACAAGAAACCTTCCAGCAGGGCTTCCCACCAGACTGTAGAAGGTCTACACTACATTATGGTTTCAAAATTGGTTACCCAGAACCAAGCTCAAAGAGCTGCATACAGGAGGATGGACGTTACTCTTTCAGCATTACACATGGGAATGATTACATGACCTGCTCTGTGTGTCCAGCTTGAACCAGCATCTCCTAATTCCAGCTGCAAGGTTCACCTATTAAAGTGAATTTTACACAAGGAGAAATGAAACTTCAAGGGTTGATTTAGCATATCTGAAAGAACAGAAATATCAGAAAGAGAAAAGACCAGAACACCAGGTTTCATATGCAAGAGGATTAGAGCCTTTCTCAACAGCCCCCTGGTCTGGGTCATACATATTTAAGAACCCCACACAAATGGCAGCCTGAAGCTTTAATTCCCTGGCAAGGCAAGCATGTGGAAAGGACCAGTTCTAATCAGTTTTCTACAGCTGCTGAAAGAAGCATGCCCTGCTAGTGTGACATGCAGCAGAGCTGCTGGATCCAAACAAAAAGCTTTTGCGTCTTCTGTGCTGATTTATCAATGGAATGGATATGGAAGGGGTCACTGCATCACTGCCAAACATGCCACTGGAGAATCTGCTAAAAAGAAGAAAAGTTACAGCAACAGATAAAGGTAGACTATTCATAAGCAGGGACAAAATCCCTTTAGGCTAGGTTTATTCAGGCAGTTCTGAACCTGCATTCTTGTCTACAGCCATCTTTACTGTCTCCCTCTGAAGTTAAGCTCCTTGTCTCTGCAATCTGGAAACATCTAACAGCATGTGTTCCAAGGTGCCAGTCAACCAGAAAAAGAAAGTGATCTTAAGTGAAGATGCAGGGCAGTCACTGACTTTAAAGATCTTTTTTCCATTTGAATTTAAAGACTAGCTTCAAAACCCTGTTTCTGCACATTTTAAGAAGAAATTGCACTAAGGGAAACCACATCATTGTACTTCTCTAGTAGGTTAGATCAGAGAAACTGTTGGTGGACAAAACACTTCTTTAAATGCTTTTAGTATCCACGTCCCACTGGGGAAGGAATGAAGGACGGAGGAAATCAAATAATGTTCACAGATTTGCATTTGAAATCTAATTAGGCTAAGAAGCTGCTCTTAAGATTAAAACATCAGGTAGGTAGCCCAGCTCTTCAGGACAAAGAGACACCAGTTTCAGTTGCTTTACAGTCTCACAACTTTCTTCCTGCAGGAGTAGAACTATGTATCCTTCATAACCATGAATAATATTCTGTCCTGTGCTTTATAAAAGCACCTCAGAAAATGAAAGCTTACTGCAGTGCTCAGAAGTGAATATAAAGTTTATTTCTAATCATTGTTAAGTGGCTGTAAACTGCATGACATGCAGACAATGATTAATTCATGTGGTGGTCTTCATTTTGGGATGACAAAATGCCTCAAAAGCAGAACTCTTTTACTTACTAAATTTTCTGTGCTCCAATCAAAGTTATTTATATTTCAGGCTCCGTTGATACATGACATTACTTCAAGCTATTACAATACACAGCTATTTGCTTTGGGCACTGTACTCAGAGGTGGCACAGGGAGAACTTAACCAGGCTCATGACCAAAATATTAGCATCAGAGAAAGATTCTGCCTTTTAAAAAACATTTCCAAGGAAAAACAAGGACATTTTCTTTCACTACACTAGTTGTTCCATCAGAATTTTTATTCTTTGTTAAAACTTGCAGCATGTGTTAGTCCAGAACAGCTCAGTTTTTGCAACTCCCCGCCCCAGCTAGAGGCAAGCCTGAGCATGTATTCCCAATACGCTCACGCACAAATACACACGTACTGTGTGCAGGCACAGACAGATGGACAGACATGGATCAACAGGGACAGAAAACAGCACCCAAGCAAACAAAATGGCCTCATGGCCTGTCTCTCCAGTTGCTGGTACTTGTACCTCTATATGCACACTTACAGAGCCCCCTCACCCAGGAAAACAGAAATAAGGTTTATTGAGAAGATGGAGCAGACTGGGCTGAGGAGGCACAAGTTACAGCCAGTCAGTTTTGTCCCTCCAAAACTCATTCTTTGGCATCCTGCAATGACACTCCTAGAGCCCTGCCAGCAGTAACGCCCCTCAGTCTGCAAGGTGATGCACAGGGTCCTCTCCCATGGACTCATTGATGGGTGTCCCTCCTGGCCCACGAGCCAATGGCTCCCCTGACAACCCTTGGAGGAGCTGGGATAGAGGCTTTGTTCCTCCATCCGGGATTTGGGGTTTTGCCTGCCTGCCCTTCTGCCCCTGTGTTCCTTTGCGTGGCTGCAGACAACCTTTTATCTCATCCCTTATTATAAAACCTTACAACCTGAATATTACTTTTAATTGGGTGTTCAATAATACCATTCCAGCACAGTATTTTAATTCTAGGGGAAAAAAAATCCAGCCTGAACACAAAAGGCAGGATTAAACTATTTTTCAGCTTCTTTCAAACACACTCACAAGGAGAATATTGCCATGCAGATGCAATTGGAGACAACTGCCAGAAGTGATGCTCAGCCCCACAGCACAGTCCCACGTAAGTGGGCTGGTTGGATGGACCCATCCCCTCTGCCATAAGCATCACTTGGGAGCTCAAGCACAGCCCATTCCTCAGTGATGATTCACACAAATGACAAGGACACTTCCTTGCTCTTACCGGGGACTGAGCAATGCTGAGCAAGCTCCTTGCGAGACAAAAGGATCTGTACAAATAGTGACTTCAGGGCCAAAATGATGATTCAGAACAGGAGCTCTGAAAGCCAAAATGACCATCAGGGAGCCAAAAATGAGAATGGTCCCAGGCAAACCCATGCAATGAACTGCTAAGACTGTCTGCAGCCTAGAAGGTGAACAGGCAGCTGAGTCTCCTTGGCATTAACCCATTTCCATCCCTAGCAAGGATCTCAGTAGATGTAATTTGTCCTACTTTAGTTATCATTGACATTACTTTAAATCTTACAAGGATTATACAGTCTCTCCCCCTGCATTGATCCAGCAGAGAAGATGCTATTCTTAACCACAGTACATCACAGAACAGCACGCTGATGAGCTGTTGAACCAGAATGGGAGAGGCATACTGAGATGCTCTCACAACAGAATATTCATAATCACCTTAAATTAAGCAGCTCTGTTAAAAGTGGGACCAATATGTGAGGCCCGTGTCCATTCCACCTCTCACCTCCATATAGCTACTTTCTCCAGTGATGTGACCTATCTGTCCCTTCATTGCACAGCTCCAGGTATTTCATACATTTTCAGGCTTCCATAAATCACTGGCTGTAGCTCACCCACCTATGCCCTAAAATCCTCGACCCTACACACATTTCCTTAGGAAAACCGGAAGAGCGAGGTTTGGCATTTCTGTAAATAAACTGATCAGCAACATAATTAAAGCAGAGATAGAAGCAAGTAGAACAAACTTGTCAGGTTTTACAGTATGTATGTTAACTTTGAAACAAAGAAACATTTTTGGACATTAAAACAAAAGCCATCTAAAACTGCTTACTGGATAATGCCACTGCCTTGGCTCACGAGATTTGAGTGATTTTTCTTTGAGAACACAGTATCAGGAGGGAGCAGCTTCAAGGATTTACAGCCCCTCCTGGGAAGTATCATGCTTGTGAGGATTTAAAACTTCAGGTAGCCCTCTTTAAAGCAGCAGTGTCAGCTGGGGTTAATCTAAATCACTTTCAACTCAGTAGTTATTGGAAATCTTTTTTAGGTAAGTGTAGCAATCAAATAAGCAAACAGAAAAAGACAGAATGATAATACTAGCCTTGATCAACAGAGAAGAGTGATCCTGCATACCAATCCTTTGTATGCCTATCCGATTTTCTGCTGGCATTGTGATGCAAGGAGAGAGGAAGACCTTCCACCTGCTGACACTAAGGAGTTAAGGACACTGCACCTCTAGTTCCTGAGGGTGGGAGCCTAGGAAAGGGACAACCCTGACTGCTTTCTGCTTCCCAGCAGGAAGGAAATGTGCTCTGGGTGCTGCATATGGAGTAGAGGACTATTGGGAACTGATACCAGGTACCTGTGGTCTACCTGGTACAAAGACCAAGAGATATAAGGATATTCTCACAGCTATCAGCAGTCATTCCATGTTCTTAATTCTTTAGCTAAATACATTTACACAACATAGTTTTGCAGCCTGATGCTACATCTCATTAATGTGTAAACAATACCACTAACTGAAGTTGATGTGAGGTTGGTGGTGGGGAGGGAGATCCGCTTTGACTTTGAAATCTCTGTAAACACCTCATTTAATTATTTTAAGACCAGACTTATTGTTATCATCATCTAATCTGATCTCTGGAATGACAGAGGAGCTTATGCACAACGTTTTCAGTTTTGCCATGGGATGTGTAAGACAGACATCCCACATTGCTTTAAAGCTTTTAACATGAGATAAACAATTCCTCTAATTAATCAGGGGGGCACGTGTATGTGTCTGTGTACATTACTTCTGTACTTTTACTTCCTGACCATATAACTTGGCTAAGTTAGTGAGTTGTCTGTGCTCATATAGGTAAGTGGTTGTATGATCTGTCAACCTAGTAAGTTGCTCTTGAACAAACTAAACCTACTTAAGTTTCTGAAATCTCAATATGCAGCAAGTTTTTAAAGCTCAAATCCCTTTAGTAGCCCTCTGAATCTCTTCTAATATTTCAACATACTTTTCAAAGCATGGGTGCTGGAACCAGGTAGAATTTTCCAAAATGGCCTCATTAAGTCCATATACAGGCATCTAATCCTAACATTCCTACTTGCTTTTTGTTTTTATGCTTCCAAAGACTACATCCTTTCCTGCAGCTACAGCACTGCTGCAAGAGCTGATATTCAGCCCTGTTTATTAAGCATTATAAAGTTCTTTACTATATCTTGGAAGGCAACAGAGTCAGTAAGCTGTGGTGAGCCTGGCAGGATGACACTTGGGTAGGTTTTGAAGTGACATGCAACAGGGCTGAAATGCAAAACCCACAATTCTCCAATGCAAAGTCCTTTGAGATGCCACAGCTGAAGTGGACAGCCACTTCCAACGGAGACAAGACATTGCTGAATTGGTAAGGTGGAGCTAGCAAATACCACTCCCTGTTTTTTGGGGGAAATTTTTTCCAGGCAAGGAGAATAGACTAGCCCATCATCTGTGAAAAGATGCTGATCCCCAGTTGCATCAGGGCACACAAACAAGCTATGGAAGAGTTTTTCCACTCTTACCTGTGACAGAGCCTGAGATTCTCCCACCCCAGGCTGGCATCTGATAATCACCTTCACCAATCGTACCTTGGGCTGCAGTTTGAGAGGGGGATTCTCCCTCTCTGCTCTGCTGTCATGAGACCCCACCTGCAGTGCTGCCTCCAGCTCTGGGGTCCCCAACACACAAAAGATGTGGACTTGTTGGAGCAAGTCCAGAGGACACCACAAATAAGATTAGGATGATGGAGCACCTCTTCTAAGAAGACAGGCTGAGAGAGCTGGGGCTGTTCAGCCTGGAGAAGAGAAAAGCTCTGTGGAGAACTTAGAGCGCTTTCCAGTGCCTAAAGGGGGCTGCAAGAAAACTGGTGAGGAACTTTTTACAAGGGCCTGTTGTGACATGACAAAGGGGAATGGCTTTAAAGTGAAAAAAGGATTAGATATTAGGAAGAAATTCTTTACTGTGAGGATGGTGAGGCACTGCCACACGTTGCCCAGAGAAGTTGTGGATGCCCCTTCATTGGAAGTATTCAAGACCAGGTTGGATGGGGCTTTGAGCAACCTGGTCTAGTGGAAGGTGTCCCTGCCCATGGCAGGGGGGTTGGAACCAAATGACCTTTAAGGTCCCTTCCAACTAAAACCCCTCTGTGATGTTATAATTCACATTTACTGCTTTAACACGTCTCTCCCCTTGCCCTCTCTGTAAGTCAAAATATAAGGAGGACTGCAGTGAAGCCAGCCAGCTCCCTTCCTCCTCTCCAAACCAAATCAGAGCTAATACAGTGTAGTTCAGTAATGGTATGAGAAGTCAGTACTGTGGGAAACTTAAGAGTGGATCAAGAAGTATCTTATCCTGATCTGCAAGTTAAGATACATCAAGTGATAACTGATTCTTAGTTTGTAGATTAAACTGTACAAAAATACTTGGGCACTTGTTGAGCTGAAGGAAAATGCAGAAGATTTAGCTCATAATTATTGCAGGCATTGTTTACACAGTTGTGCTTTACATGATAAATACAAGTATGGGATTTGGATTTCACACATTTCAGAGCAGCTTACAACCTCCACTAAGGTTTTACAGATAGAACTCTACTTGCCACCTCCCTGGACACGAGCCCTCTGACCCCACTGCTATGAAAGTCACAGCCAGCTGGTCTGAAACATCACGTGTGGGTCCTGGGTAATGCTGTCAACATAAACCCTCTGACAACTTCAGGAACTGAGGTTGCTTGTTTAAAAGAGGGATCTCTGAGCAGATGAGGGAAGGATGTGCAGGGGAAAGAGGGGACCCAGCCACTGCAACAGGGAAAGCACAGACCCAGGGGCTCCATCCACAAGACTGCCCGGGGGGTTGTTGCTCTTTGGTCTTCCCTCCCCAGCTCTGAAGGGTTATTTTACAAATTGCAAAGCAAAAGCTCGTGGAGCTATAAATAAAACATGAAAATATGTGGGGAGGAGGGAATGAAGGGATAAAAGGGTTGGAATAACAAGTTATTTTCAGTCACTAGAGATGACCAGGCAAAACTGACTCACCACTCTTTACTCTATCATTCCCAAACTATATTTATCAAATCCAGATAACAAAAATGCCATGTTTATTCCCCTGCCTGCATATCTACTCTCTCCTGGCCTCCCATACCACAAGTCTGCTCTACTTACACAGGTGGGATGTGGTTTTCACAGGTATGTTACATGTTAGGTAGAAGAAGAAATGTTGTTTCTAGGCTTACAGGACACCACTAGTTTTCCATAGAGAAAAATTTTATTTCATATAAGGGAGACACTGACGCACTGAAACACAACTTTCCAACTCCACTGAGCTCTAACATAAATTTCCTGGCAAACAACCAACAAATTCAAACTGGAATCACAATTATGCTTGAAATGAAGATAATTTACTACACTTCAGTGAAATTCTTTTAAAAAGCATCACATGTACTCTACCTTGTCATGATAAGATGCCTTGTTAGACAGGGAGATGTACCTAAATTAGGAAATGGATGATTTACTTTTATTTTTAAAAAGAATGCAAAACTAGTCATCCAAGCATTTCTGAAAACCTGAGTATCATTACAATTAAGCAAAAACAAGACATCGAATACCCTTAAAATAAATCATACACAAACACATAGAGCTTATTCTAATCTTTAATATAACAGACAATTGACCCGATTCCTCTGTTATTCATTGGGTATTTCAAATCACTGGGAATCTGAGAAAGAAGTAATCCACCCCAGCACATTTCTTTGCCCTCTGCTTGGATGAGCAATCTCTCTCCAATGCAAATGGAATAAAGCATCAACCTCTAAAGCAGAAAACATATCCCTATTCTAGGTAATCCAGTTTTACCAGAATTCAGCTTTGCATCTGCAATTTCTACTGCCATTTCTGACTGGTCTCACTGAGTTAACAGTAAAGCAAAACACTCTGGAACGATTTACATACACAACTGTCATACCAAAGATGCTCAACATTGCAGGATGTTACTGCTAGGTAAACAATGGAGCTGGCTTAAACCCTGGAATTTTAGCAGAAGAAAAGTGGTCATTTTTAAAGATGTAAGCAGTAGCAGTATGTATTAACTGCCATTTTGTAGCACAACAGCATATGTTAGCTTTCAGGATCCCAATGAAAATGCAAGCATTAAAGAGGTTATCCTTCCCAATCTCTGTGGTCATCTTATTAGATGTTATTTATTTCCCCCAATTCTTCCACAACTATTGCTAACACTCTTTTCAAATACATCTATCTTTTTTCTATAGTTCTAGGATTTGCCAGGATGTAGGATAGGAATTTCCTCATCATTTTCTCATCATTTTTAATCACTGTCACATTGTCTTAGGTAAACATTAGTCCATCTACAGACTGACCATGCTACTTATTTTGAGTATTGAGGCCTTATTTTGAGCCTTGTCCTTTGTAAAGTCACCACAAAACTACTGTGAGTCACTGTGAGTAGAGGAAAACAATTCACTGTAGATATTCAGAAGGAAGTAGTCCTGGCAGTTCTTGCTCGGTAATCAACAGATCAAAGTGCAACTATCTCCTCCGAAATGCCATGGATTCTCGCTTTCCATAAGCCCTCCTTTCAGGCCAGTGGAATGATGGTTCTATGAATAGCATAGCACCATCCAGCACTGCATTGCAACAGTAGCAATAAGTAAACAAACTATGACTATCAGAGATAAAAACATTTCATTCTTGGCTTCTAGTGCATTACATCTGTTCTTTTCTATATTTCAGATACAAAGTTCAGCTTCCCTTCCTCACCTTACTCTAATTTTCTTTGCTTTTTCAGCAGTGACAGATGAGTGCCCTTCAGTGCACTTTGCTATCTGTCCTTATCACTACCCAAAGTCAACCGCTAGAGAGTACCCTTCAGCTGCGCAGTGACCTGACACTGTTTACAACCCTGTCTGCTTCAAACTGTCCCAGGCATCACTCATGGGCAGAGCAGCCTTCAGCAGCCCCAGGAAGAGCAATCTGGAATTAGGGGGCAACTCTGATTCCATGCGATACAAAGCACTGGTTAGATGATATACCCAGTACTATTATATTTGGGATACACAAGAAGACACCCAAAACACATTCAAACTTTTGAGAGATCCAATATTACAAATACGGCCCATCCCACACCAAAACACTAGATGAAAATGTATCCTGCACCAAAAATAGAGTATGAACTGGATATTGAAAAAACACCTGCTAGCTGCCACCTCAAATATTTGGAGGGAGTGCTTCTGCAGACGTCCTGAGCCGATCTCTTGCATTTCATGCCTCACTGATTTGTGCTATTGCCATTCTTGGTCACAGTGGTTTGTTTTCATTTTAGTGTACAAAGCAAGAGGAACGCAGAACAGCACGAGCAGCCCCACAAGAAGGCATAATTTCAGGACACAGAAATTATGATGCTTATAGCTTTTCTCTGATGCATATACAGACTACAGCCATATCATGTTTTTGTTTCACCTTGATTTTTAAACCCAGGACAAGGATTTTGCTCCGAAAACATTTCATTCCCTGCTGTTACAAGAACTTCTGTCAGAAGCATCTGCTTTATTATCTGAATTTGCAGTGGAGGCATATTTACATAGAAATGAGCTTATCTGTACATCTCAGAGAGTGAAAACAGTTTGGGGTAGAAAAGCACTCAGGTTTCAGTTGAACAGCAAAGGCCTAGCCATGAAAGAGTCAACAAAACAGAGCCTCTAACATACTTTAATCTTCCCTTCTTTACTGTAACCCTCTAGATGTAACTCAGCCCTTTGATATTCAATTCTACCACTCCTAATTCAATTTCCATGGGTTTTTTCCACCACTGACTGACCACACAAACCATAGTGCCCCTGAAACAAGAATGTACAGCACTGTGCAAACCAGGCATTTAAAACCATGGCCGCCTGCACTGAGATATGAACTTATTGCTCCCAATCCCCTGGTGCTAAAACAGTTTCCACCAGACCATGATACACACAAGTGAGCAAATCTTATTAAATTTAATCAGGCCAGTACTTGGGGGAGCCATCTTAATCAGAAAGGGATTTAATGAAAAGCCACAACGCCAATGAATACTCCTTAATTACGACTGACTAATATTTATCCACAAAGAGGAATTTGTTTCAGGATTAGTCTGAGACCTGGAAGAAGCCAAAGACATCAATTTAATAATGGAATGCCTAATTAAAGTATAATGGAAACTAATTGTGATATACTGCTTTGTAGCGCACATGATTTATTTAGAACAATTGCTTTTCACTGGGCTCATTAGGGAAAGTTAAACAAAACACAATAGTAAAAAAGAGAGAGGGAAAAACAGACACACTGAAACTTCCAAGATGATTATAATCAGCTGATGAAAGACAGTGACATATTTGTCAGATAAAGCACTGCCATCTCTCCACAGGCTGTGATTAAAATTTCTAAAAAGGATAATGATTATATAGTTCCTTCACTCCCTAACGACGCGGGATCAGACCCAAACCCTACTGCAGCTACTTGGTGGAGCTACTGTGATGGAAAGGATACATAAAGCTGAAGGGCCTGATGGCCTTTGGATCTTCCTCACGCACGGAAACCTCACGTAACACATGCACCCTTCCAGCAACCACAGAAGGAGAGAGGACAACCAGTGCAGACCCCTCCAGCCCTTCCTGCAGCCTGCAGGTACGACTGACTGCTCTTGATCAGGATGCGCTTCTTTAAGAAGGGGTAGTCCTACAGGTATCCATGGCACATAAGTGAACCTCTCCTATTTTTTTTTTCCTAAATCAAAAACAAAAATCTGCTTAACCCATTCTTATTGTAAAACCAAACATCTTTCTCACTGCATCCTGATGGCACTGGCATGATGGCCCCCCAGGACACTGGGCTAGCTGCTACCCTCTCATTCACCCAAGCCGAGGTGAAGGACACGCACTCTCCTGCATCACATTTCTAGAGTGTCAATGCAAGCAGTGTTTCCTCTCTTCCCTTGTAAAATGCTAGGAAAAATGAAGGAGATGCTCCTTTGTCCTGCTGTGCCCTGCAGGAAATAGACACAGGGGGATCCAGGAGAAGATGAGCTTCCTCCAGCAGTGACTGCTGCAACCACTGAACAATGCCCGTAGCTCCAGCTCAGTTATGTTTAACTGGTGATGTGAGAATGGCTGTACCAACAGAAGCTGTCATGAGAGTGCCAGAGAGAAGACAAAGGGATGCTACATGCCATGGGATCTCTGAAAACAGAGCACCATGGCCTTAAAGGTGAATGAGGGATTGCGGCAATTTTAAATGCACAGCAACAAAAATGTCTGTCTCCAGAGATAAAACGATTTGCTAATTTCCTTTTTTTCCAGCCACTGCTGTTCACAGTCATGCTTAGAAAAATTATACTGAAGTCAATACCTTGAACAAAAATGAGCAAAGACTACTGAGAGTGCCTGGACAGTCATTTCTGTGCCCAGACAGAAGCTGAATTCTGGGCACCCATCCTGTACTTCCACTTGTTTGATGCTTATCAGTCTGCCAGCCTGAGAAGTAAAAAACTGAATTCCTATTGCAAGGACAGCAAAAGAGTCAGACACAGGCCAGCAGTTCCTCCTCAGATCTGGTCTCAGTATTACAAGAACAGGGCTGAAAGAGACCCAGTATGCAGTGGCCCAGCACTGAGCCAAATGCGCTGCTCTGCTCAAGGCAAAGACAACTAGGTTTGGGGTCATACTCTAAGCTTTGTACCTTCACATTAAAGACATGTGCAGCAGTGGTCTGCTTGTTTTTATACCGACAGAAGGCAATCTCATGCTGGGAGCTGAAGTCACAGATGAGAAATGTTGTAAATCCTTGTTGTACGGGCATCTTTGAACAGAAGTCTAAAATTGGTTTCCTGAAAACATCTGCTATAAACTTCCATCTCTGAACTCCAGTGGAACATTTAACTCCACTGGCACTGCATGCTAGTAAGCTCTGAAAGCAGTCATTACTAATGTTTTTAACATTGTTTTTTGACACAAATATGAATATGTACATAACTAAACCACAATGAATAGAATCAACTTAGGCAGTTCAGTTTATTTCACAGGAATTACAGAAACAAATGGCCTTCAATTTAAAAAGTCCATTGTTGTCAGCACACAATTGTTTTCCCTAAATATTTTAACTTGAGGAAAAATGAAGCCCCTAAATTTCACACAGTGCACTGAGAGGACAATGCTTAATCAAGGGGAGAAACTATGTGTCACAGCTGAAAATCCTTTCCAGGTATGTTTTCCACAAATACACTTTGCTATCTCTAACACATTTGAGTTCAGAAACACTTTCCCTCAAGACCATCTGAACAAGGTATCTGCATGTTGCTTCCCTGAGGCTTATCACTGAAAGCACAAGAGACATTATGTCGTCCTCACTCCACAGCTTCTTCCACTGGAGGATCCCAAGGTGAATTGGAACAGCAAACAGATCGGAAACACGCACGTTGGGAAAACATACCAGAAAACTCCATGTTCCTTGGAAGACCTTGGCTATTTTCCCTCAAGTACTTGTCTACATAACACTGTTCACTACAATCAACATCCAGTGGTCATTATTCTCCCCACTGTGTCTCAATGGCCTTGAACAAGCTACACACCAGCTGCACAGACTTCAGGTGAAGACTGCTATTCTCACTCATATTCGGTCTATGGACCGAATTGTGGAGAGTTTCAGCCAGGAGAGAAAGGACAAGAGCCCTCCTGAACAGCAGTAAACACACCAACACCTCTGCTCTGAATGAATGAAAGTCAATGAAGAGCCCTGGCCCAGGGCTGGTGGAAAACTCTGAACTGCCTGCAGTGAGGCTTTGCCATGGTACAGTACTGTATCTCCAACAGACAGGAGCAACTGGATGTCTCCCATGTTCCATCCCACTGGGAAGGAAAAAAGTCATCCTTACAAATGGGAACAAAGAAGTTGCCACTGGTTCACGGGGCAGGTCAACAAAGGAGGTGAGAAAGTTCAAGTTTATCTGAAGAGCACAGTCTATTCTCTGAAGAACAGTTAAAGTTAGACTTTCCAAGAGCTGCTGAATGATGAACTACCAGTTGGTCTTTAAAAAATAAACAATGGGGTGATGAAAAATCCAGTGTAGTAAAGACACTTTAGCTCTAAGAAGTAATTCTGGCCAAAACCTTTCTCTCTGTGGGCAAACACATGCCAAGGAGACTTTCAGTAGCTTTGATTTACTTTTTGAAACATGGAACACATGGAATGTTGCATCCCAAAGTCCACCACTCAGTGTATTTTCTGCCTAAGCAATGATGGCCCAAACTAACTCCCAACAACTCTTCCATCTGTCCTGCTTCACAGAGCATTAAAACAAGTAAACACACCAAACAATAAGCAGTTATAGCATGAATATCTCTGGCACTACACATATTTAGCGACTGAGGCAAAATAAATGTAATACAAAAAGTAAGATCTATTTTTATTCTCCCAAAGCCATGTCAACTTAGTGGTGACAGCAATTGTAACTGTGTTGCTCTGTCATTCAAATAGCCTTTCAAATGTCCAGGCTATAACAGAATTACTTTGACAAACTAAAGACAATTGTCCAAACATGTGCAGTAACTTGTATTTAAGAGGCCTGCACACCAAAGTGACAAATTCTTTGATTAGTTTATAAGATATATTGTAAGTCAAATCAAAACACAGTGTTAGAAGAGTGAATATGCTGCTGCAATAACAACTAATGTCTCAGGTTACAAATGGAATATTTTTCTAGATCAGTCTGTGATCTGAGAAGTCGTCATAGTATCACTCCACTCACCAACTGCAGACGTGAATGAATAATTCTATCCATAGAGTAAAACCCTGGCACACTTTGGCATTTCAAATTGACTAGTACATTGAGTTATGGTACTGCCTGTGATGAAATAACATTGTAGGCAAGAGCCCCAATATGGAAATGAATTGGCTACTATCCATCTGTCTTCACTGACTTTCAAAAAACTTCTCCCTTGACATCAAGAGTGAAATACTAGGTACAAACATGTTTTTAGACTCATTGGTAAATTATCTTACCTAATCTGAAATAGGAAACTTATGGAGGTCAGGAATGCTGTCAAACTTTACTGTATTCACACCTTTTAAGCTATTTTGGCTACTTGTCAGTTATAATTACAGGGCACATTTCTATGCTGCTCCCTGTGCTATACACATTCAAAAGAACGAGCAGAGATGTACACAGTAGTAGTTTGATACAGCTACATCTACGCTGCTCTACTGGCAGTTTCAGGGCAGGCATGAGGCCAAACTCACTACCTGTTCCTAGTTACTTACCAGGAGCATCCTCATGAGGCTAGCTGCAGTAAAGTCCTGCTGGGATTTGCAGAGGGAAAACTTCAGATGTGCCCAGTGCTTAGCAAAAAAACCCTCCTTTATTTGTTGGATTGGGACTTGGTGGTCTTTGTCATCCCCAGCCAGGTTAACATCAGGTAGGGTACATAGGTTATCCAAGGTCCTTCACAGAAAGGCCCTGGTATCACCTGCAAGTGGGGCTCAGTGGGATTTGTTCAGTGCCTCAGGTGATAGGATCTGCCAGGGTAGAACAGGAAGACTGTGTTGCTGAGTGCTGTCACTTGCCCAGACCCAAGGGTGTCATCAGAGCCCTCTAGCTGAGCACAGCACTCCTGAGTCAGGCAGCTCCATCAGCAATGGGTCTGGAAAATCCAGATCCTGCACTTTGGGTTTACCATCTGCAACAGGAGTAAACAGCCCATCCATCTATAGATACCACAGGCACGCTAAAACATAATTAGAGTTTATGTAGCACTTTGAAAAACATACAAGAGTGCTAGGACTCTTAAAGAAGAATTATATACAATAAAAGGGAAAAAGACAGATGAACAATTACCTTCTCTTGTTTTCCTGTCTGAAGACACTGCCAATGCCCGAACTCAAAATATGACGTACAATTTTGAAGTATGCTATAAAACAAGAAATGTATCCCCTAAAGCAAGATGAAGATGACTAAATGCTGGGGAAGTGCATATTATCAAGGAAGGGTTCCAAAACTGAGTTTATCATTTTGTCCTGACATCAGCAGGACACCAACTAAAAATGTTGATCAGCTACAGCTGATCTATGCAGATGCTTCTGATTTACCACACATTGCTTTTCCTTCATGATCTACCATCTGAAAATGTTAGCCAGTAACAATACCTCTCTCATTTTTAAATACTGAAAAAGGGACCAGCAGAGCAAAATACCAGTAAATGCATGATGTCCTGAATTCCTGACTCTTAAGTATACATTCTCAAAGGGCTGTTTTAAGAAAATATTTACTCTTTCGTTGTTATGGTGATCATCTTTTCACAGCAGTTTATAAAAATAGGAATGGCTAAAAATAAAAATCCAAAGGAACCTAAGGCACTAAAAAGGAATATGGCATGCAGATTTGTCTGCTTCAGAATAAATCTGCATATAGTGTCCTGCAGCAGCACATTTTACAAAGGGAATTAAAGCCATGAAATTAACATTTTAATGAAGTAGAGAGACCATTGACGTCAGGACTACACACTGATTGTTGCTTCCAGGTGGCCTAATGAGATGAAAATGAAGTTTATATCTTCAGCTAGTCTAAGCCAGGCTTGTTTTGTGACTGTGATTGAATTTAAATGAGAAGATACTGCTGTGTGCAAACATGTCTAGGCTGGTAAGTAGCCTTATCAAATCTAGGCATGATAAATGCTTGATTTTAAATATTTTATGTTAAGAAAAGGGATTTTAGTCTTCCTTTCACAATTCAACATAAATGTAAAGCCAAAGTCTTATCACTAATTGTATAGCATGTCACAGCTTTTGTATTGGTTGCTCCAGGAATTCCCATATAAAATTTTTACTGCAAGATGTGCTCGTTTATCTATCCAGACACAAAAAGCATTCTGCTTATGAATGTGAAATAGGAAATTGTAAATCCAATGTAGCCTGTGGATAACCCACACTGTGATGTTTTGGCACCAGAGGCATGTCAGACATTAAGGTACAGTGATGGAAATGCGAGACCATCATGTATTGTGAAACACAATAAACAAGGAACTGCAGCACATCATAAATTCTATGTTCCTAAATGCCACTGAGAGCACTGCATTTCATTTTCTGTCTTCACTATACATAGTGAATAGCCGTGTATAAATGTTTTTCATTATTTTTTATTAGAGGAATGAATCGATACTGGTCTTGCTTTAAATACCATATTTCTACTTAGAGAACAAGACAACCATCCTGCTGGGGACATACCCTCACAATTCCTGGGAAATCCTGTAGTTTAGTAATGTTTCACTTTCTACCCCTTGATGTAATATAAAAAAATAAAATAAAAAACTAACCCAAAGCCAGACTCAGTTTGCAGGACTATGTGTATTCTTTAGGTCCAATTCTCACTTCATTCCTGGGTTCACACTCTGTGAAGTAGTCTTCAACAGTCCTAATTTCTCACTTCCTAAGATGTCCTGACATGCAATCTGCTACTGCTGTTATAATTGATCAGCAGTAGAGATTGGAGCAGGGCTAGAGAAACAGAAAATAAATTGATTGGCCCTCCAACTCAGCTCTTCTTCTGAGTCTGTAACCTAGAGTTAGAATAGATATGAGGGGATTTATTTTAGGTATTCTCTATTTTGTCCACTATAAAATACATAGTTAGGTTCACAGCAAGAAAAAAAGTTGCCCATCAACAGCTCTTTGCTTTTTTAAAATCTAAAAACTTCACAGGAAACCACTAATATGCAAACCCCCTTGTTTCTCTGCAAGATGGAGCTACTAATGTTTACTACTTCTAGCAGATTGCTTGTAAACCTTTTATAGACATCAGCTTCCCAGGCAAGATGCATACCTAGGTACAATATGTATATTTACATTCTTATTTTTTTCCTTCTTTTTTTCTTCCTTTTTTTTCTTGTCCCCATGGGAACAAGGACTGTTGCACAAGGACTACGTTTAAGGATTCAGCAGCTAGGTTCAAAGAATGGCTCCTCTAGTAATTTAACAGTCATACCAGGCTTTAGCTACCCCTGACCTCTACAAAGCATGGCCAAACAATCTTTGTGGCTGTTGAGCTGTTTGAGATCTTGAGGTCTACAAGAAAGCTGGTGAAGGGCTTTTTACAAGGTCACACAGTGACAGGACAAGGAGGAATGGCTTTAAACTGAAAGAGGGCAGGTTTAGATTACATATTAGGAAGAAATTCTTTACCGAGAGGGTGGCGAGGCACTGCCAGAAGTTGCCTGGAGAAGTTGCGGCTGCTCCATCCCTGGAAGTGTCCAAGGCCAGGTTGGATGGGGCTTTGAGCAATCTGGCCTAGTGAAAAGTGTTCCTGCCCATGGCAAGGGGGTTGGAGCTAGTCAAACTTTAAGGTCCCTTCCAACCCAAACCATTCCATGATTCTGTGATCTTGCTAGGTATGAGGCACAGAGAGACTGTTTGGAAGGACTTCATCAAATGTGCTCCATGCCCTTCTTTAGGAACTCGTATGCAGGGAAAGTGACTGCTTGAAGCAGGAGGTACAGCTGGCAGACACATATTTGAGACACTCTTGCATCATCAGCACAATAACCCATGTTCTCACAGGCAAATAAACACATCTGAGCTCAGGACTGCTCTCTGGCCCCTGGGAATACCTTGAATATGGAACTTTCTGATACAGTTCCTGTGCTAGTTTAATTGTTGAGACAACTGTCCTGGACAGAGGGCTAGATACAAACGTGAATGTTCAGTGTGCTACCAAACCAGACAAGTAAGTACCTGTTCAGCCTTCCTCTACAAAAGGAGGTTTTAAGCCACTTTTATTCTTGGGATGCAGGTGATAGGGCAAAATCAATCCAGTAACAACCCACTTCTAGAAGGAATTATCTTGCTGTCTCCTGCCTCACCCTGGATGATCCCTTTGCTCCCCTTGATGCTGCAGTGAGCCCTTTCAGCACATGGAGCCAGCAAAAGATAACTGTGCCAAGGAGCTGTACTGGGGCTGCTGAAGAATCTGGACCCCTCTCTGTCCATGGAAATGGGACACAGGTATTCCCACTGCTAGCCCAAGGAGTCAGGAGAGCTCATCAGGCTGGACTGGATGCTGTACACACAGGATGTTTTCTGATCAGAAACCTCTTCCTTCATCCACCAAAGAAGATAAGCACTCTGTTTCCCCTACCCATCCCAGATGTGGGTGCAGGTTTGTCTTCTTGAGGCAGAAGACCCAACCTGCAGCTCACATCTGTTGTGCCGGTAAGATGTAAGAGCAAGATTACACAGAACACGGCGTCCTCCTGCAGTTCATATGAATTCTGGGCCAAAGGTTGGAAACATTTTTTCTTCATTATTCTACCATTGCCTAGAGTAGCATTTTCCTCTATTAGTTGCTATTGCCTAGAACAGCATCTGGAACAAGTTAGGTAGCCAGAGGAGAGTAACAGACATGAGCTCAGTGTGTTCCCAGGACCTGATTTTCAGAGATACAACACACCTGCAGCTTTCAGCAAATTCATTACAGAGCTAAAGAGCTCAAGCTATCTGAAAAAATCAAGCCCATGCTGCTTAAACCCTCTCAGGATGTATGCCACTGCTTTCTACACACCAGCTAAATGCTCTGGAGACTTATGAACATTTGCTCCAAGTATGGATTCAGCCTGGGAGGTGACAAAGACATGAATAACCTCAGCAAGATCCACATCCGAGAAAGATGTTCACAAATTCCTGGCTAGCAACAGATGGAAAAAACAAAGGCATGGAACCACAGCTGTTCCTTTTCTGAAATGGTGAAGGACCCAAGAGGACCTCCAAGCTACAAACTCCAGCAGAAGTGAGAGGCACACCCTCCCTCCTCCCTCCAGAGGTGTAGGCACTCACTCCACCCCTGCAGACAAACACCCTCTGCCCAGTAGCTACACACGTCACTGCCACTCAGACCCAAATTTCTACACCACTGACAAAACACGAAAGAGTTTTGATTACAGAATAGGTACGTGCCTTACATGCTTTATCACAAACATCCCCAAACTAGGTAAGAAGAAAACAGCAATGAGGTACTCGAGTTGTGATAAAATTGTGGAGTTTAGCACTTTTTAATCCCTCCCCCAGTATTCTTATGCATTCATTTATCTAGAATAGCAACAGTTCCAGCATATTCCTGAAGTTAAAAACTTCCAGGGAGGAAGAAATCCATATCAAATATCATCCTGTGCCATCAGCTCTGACACCTTCACACACACGAAAAGCTTCCTGTTGTTAATAGGAGATATTCAAAAAAGGGTGAAGTGTCTCAAGGGAAGAGGAGAGAGAAGACTGGGCTACGCCACCACCTCCAGATGTGCATAGTTCTAAACTCTTGGATTTCTGAATTTTACAAGATTCCATCTTAAAAGCAAAACAAAAGCCCAAGCAAAAAAAACTAATGGAATAGTTTTTTATTCCCTTTGACTAACAGAAGAAAGCCAGAACTGACTTCAATTTCTAATTTTGGGTTTGGAGGTTCTTTGGTTTCGGTTTTTCTTGTGGGTTGTTGTTTTTTGGGTTTTTTTTTTTTGTTCCCCAAACTGAGGGTCTGTGTTTCAATGCAGCAATTTCTACAAGGTGTTTCCTGCTTCTCATCAGTCTTCCAATTCTTGATCTTAAGTGATGGGGAACTGAAAAGACACATACATTCCTTATTACACTGCATGGCATATTGCATGGCTCAATATGCCTCTATGGCATATTGAGCTGATATGTCTTAATAAACGGCACATTTCTGGCTTTCACTGCTTTTCAGTTTCAAAAAAGAGATTCCTACTGAAGGCTTAATACATACATTTGTAAACTGACAGATCAAACCGTGCTAACGCTTGATGCATCATAATTACTTCTGTCAAAGACAACATTGTTGAAGGCAAGTAAGCATGTTTGTTGGTTTTGTTTGTTTGTTTGTTTTTAAAGATTAAAAACAACCCCTGCTTTGCCTAGTCCTTCAGTCTTGCTTCCTTGACTTTATAATGTTTTGGCAAAGTGCTTGACCAAAGAATTAACTGCAGAAACAGTAACCAAATCCCACCTAAGGTTGTTCATAAGAAACTGTGTAAGGCATGTACGTATTCAGTAATAAAACTCTCTGTAAGCAACCCTGCAGAAAATTGGTTCAGACAAAGAAAAAGAGATTTGCCATCAAAGGGGCATGAGAAAGACAAGCTTCAACTAGACACAGCCACTCTTCTCCATGATTTTTCTTACAGCTACAAAGAAGTAGTTACAAAACAATGTTTAACGCCTTTCCTGAAAACCAGGTTGTAGTTTGTGCACTTAATATTTGGAATTTACAATATTTTAGGAGACAGGAGTATTTTCTCCACGCACAATGTGTACAAAAGATATGCATGCTTAGGCCTGCCTAATTATATTTCCTGCCGTTATGAAATGCAACTAGAGTTTCCATCCTAAATTACACACAGGATTCTTTATTATAAATGTTGTGACTCACCCCTGTATTTAAAATCTGCCAAGAACTGCTTACTGCAGTCAAGTGCACGGCAGGCACATTACTGGAACACTGCACGTGAATTACCTCAGTCCCTCTTCTCCCACCCACCACCCTAATCTCTGAAGTGTTAAAGTTCAAAGGTACTTCATGCTGCCTTCTGGGATTGCTCCCACCACGCACCAAATAAGCCAAGTTCTATACGGAAACAATTTTCTTTCGGGAAGGATTCATATCTTTTTGTGTGTTTATCATGTATTCACTATGCTTGGCAGATATGAGTCAAATGTTTGAGCCCTGGTTGGGACACGCAGAAGGTTATTATAATGCAATTCATTACAACAACTTTCAGTTTTATGGATGAATCTCAAAACAATCCAGTGGGTTCCAGGAGGCTCTTCCTAGGAGAGAAGACTTGATTTATCCTTAAAAATAGCCCAACCAGTTGCTGAGAAATTTGGTTCAAGTTTTTTTAAGTAGTTTCTGTGATATTTCACTGCCTGCTTCTGAAAATTAGCTTGTAAGTGTAGGAGACCCACTTTTTTTCTGTTGCTTAACTGAAGTACTCAACAGTTTAAGGACTCAAACACAACTTGAGTTTGTACTTTTCCATTTCTCAAGTGGAAACAAGATCACACAACTAACTGGTATGTTCACTTCTTGTTTCATGCACAGAATTGCAATTAAATGTTAATCTCATACATTTAGAGAGATCAACCAAGGTTTCCGAAAAGCTTTTAAATTCCACTCCAAAACAGAAAGTAAAGAGGCTATTCGGAAAAAAAAAAAAATGCAGCCATTCTGAACTGAAAATTATTGTGTTGCCTTTGGTGAGGTCAAAATCTGCATTCCTTAACCACATTATAGCACTGGATGTCCTGTGTATGAAAAAGACACCAACTCAGGGACTGTACAAAAAGATGGCTGATTTTGGTTTAGAGAGAAAAGCAAAGACAAATATAAACTTCTTTGGCAGTGTGGAAATATATTTTCCATTTATCAAAACCTACTAAATTAGGCTAAAAAAGAATGGAACTAGAATTTCTAAAATCTACTATTAAAAATATTGACTGGAAAACTACATATGCCTATATATGTGTTTATATATATATATAGCTGTATCTGTTTATCTACATCTTAAAAAAGAAACTTGAAATTTTTTATTCCTGCAGTTTTAGAGTGAAAAATTATTCAAATTGGACAGAAAGTGACTACTGACAGCATTTTATTAAATGTGTAAAATACATTTGGAGGAAAAACACAATAAACCAGAAAAGAGGCATGTTTTTTTTTTTAGCTGACAGGGTAACTAATAAAATATATTGTGTTTCAACATGTTTGAAAGAAAGAAGATGCCTGCAGAAGATGAATTACATAAAGAATGCTGCTGGGGTTTCATATAAATTGCTTTATTTTTATTTTCAGAAACCTAATGTACTAACAGTCCTGAAATCAGATGTGCATAACTTGCTCAGTGTATTTGTGGAGTCCCTTGCCCACAAATGAAATTGCTAGATTAGGATCTCAGATTTAAAGAACCTCCTTTAACCTCTCGTACCTGTTTATTCACACGCACAGCCACCAGTGCCTTGAACAGTTTACAACCCCTCTGTGTATCCTTATTAATTTTCCGTGTGCCAGCTATATCTTCCATTTCTCTTTATTTCCTGCAATCCACAAACCACATTCTGTGCGAGCAGAGGAAGCCACGGAGGGGCCAAATGCGATTGCTGAGGCTGTAAGTGCATAAGAGAAGCCCCTCATTACACAGCAGAGCATTATATAACACGGTATTCTCACACATAATATTGGATTTTCTCGGACAACACACGATTATTGAATGAGGAATACAGATCCCATGTCACTGGTTGTTTGCAGACGCAGTTGCTGTAACAGGACACAGGTCAGGTGAGTGCAATCACAGACATTTTGGAAACCACATCTGCATACTCCGACCTACAGAGTTTGCTGTAAACCCAACTATCTTTAGTGCTATAATTTTTAAAACCAGCACTAAAGGTTATTTTGATAGATTTGAGTTAGCTCATGATTAAAAGTATTACCTCTAACATTTACCAAAAAAGACTCCTAAATCTTTGTTTTTTAAAATCTGCCAGTGAAGCAAGGAAAGCCTTAGCTTTTTTTACAGTTCTGAATTGAAAAGATTTAAAAAAAGATAATACTTTTAAAGTTGTGTCTCACAGACCCTTAGTCCTCACTAGAAAATGTTTATATAACATTTCCAACTTATTCTATGTTGATATATAGGCCCTGAATTTTATTAACAGAATTTGGCGTGATCAAAATCCCAGTAGGGTATGCTGACATTGCTCTCCCTCCAGCTGCTCCTCTCCATCTGAAACATTCTCCAGCCCATAAACAGGAAAAACTACTAAGAAGCCGACAGCATCATATGCTGCAGACACATGTATCCCTGCAAACGTGCAGTTTACAATATCAACAGCTGCATGGAAAAAAACACCCAGAAAACAAAGAGGAACATTTCATAACAAGACTAAAAAAACCCCGAAACCTTAACAATTAAACAGTTTTTCGTTGAAGAGCTGAAGCTTATTACAAATATCCTGTCTAAAAGTATCAGATTGTCCAGATGCAGAAACAAAGATAATACACAAAGACAGATGTCGCTCCGAGGATGGTGCTACATGCAAAAATGTCCATTTTCAGATCCACTAAAACACAACAGGGGGTGTGCAGGAGGTGGAATCTTTCTGCCAAATGCACAGAGGAGAAAAAGAATTTCAATATGGGATCTGTCCAGAGATAGAGGTCAGAGAGAAGAGAAAGGAGAAAAGGTCACATTCAAGCTTTTAATAGGCAATAACATTTTCTGGAGGATATAATTCCCAAACTATTTGGCAAAACTTCAGGACATCCATCAGCACAAGCAAAATGAGGGTCAGTTGGCTATTCTGTGAAATATTGAGCATTTTGTGAGTCATAAATTTAATAAAATGTGGATGTGCTAAATTTACTCCACTCCCAAGTCACACCCTTTTTTGGTAACCTCTGTCCATGATATTCTTCAATGCATCAATAATGGGAACCCTCCAAAAAAACTAAACTCAAAGGAATTAGGACTGAATAAAACCAGACAATACATGCATACTTAAGTCCCATTTAAGGTTACAAAAGAATAGGGTAAAAACTTCAGACACACACAAAAAGAGGCCCGATACGTTGTTTTTGCTATAGGGTTGTAATCAGTGATGGGAGAACCAACATTACTCCCATAGTTAAAGGATCGGAACCTCATGAATAGTTTTGCTAGCCTCTGACAGACGTTTTGCAGCTATTTTACTGAAAATCTCATTTTTAAGCTAGGCCCTTTCCCCACGTACTCGGTACATGACACCACAGTGCTGCAGAATGTGTCCCTTCGGTCTGTCTGCCCACCATCTCACTGCTCCAGCTCACAAAGCAAATTCTGCAAGACACAGATTCATAACACGGGCAAATCCATGTTCCTCTTTGTAGCAAACCAGTAACGACCTAGGCAGACCCAGAGCATTTACACCTCTAGGTGATAGGCTGGTTATTCCACAATTTCTTTGTTTCTTGTATCTCTCCCTGAAGTAGATGCTGAAGGAGTTTGGATATTAGTGATTTTATTTTCCTTTAAAAGAATACAATTTCAGCGCACAGTGCTCCGCTTCCTGAAGCCTTCAAAAGGAAGCACGGGAGACTTACTGCTACCCCATCCCGTGGCAATACTCTGCCTGAAGCCTCTTGTCTCTTTACTTTGACTGCAAGTTCTTTGGTTCAGCATTCAAAATTACAGTGGAATGGAGGCAGAACTATTGCTATATAAAAAAAAAATCACAGAGCAATCTGCCCCAAACAGGCCAGATTTCACAAGTTACTAAGAAGTGGAGACTCAGCCACAATTTGCAAAGGTCCTCATGGATATGAACCATTGCAGTTTTAAACCATGCCTGGAATAAAGTCAGTAGTGGCAAAGGGACAATCTGTAGGTCCTAATACATTCACTACCTACAAATTAGCATGAGTCATGAAGTAAAATGCTGGGTGGAGTGGGAAGGCAGGGGAAGCAAGATCTAATTCAAGAAACCACCAAAGAGAAGTTTTAACTCAACCAACACTTACATGCTCCCTTTTCAGGAAAACGAGAGAAAAAAGAGGACAGGAGGCTAAATAGAACTGAAACTGGCAAAAAGTCAGGTTCCCAAATAAATCTTCATGTTAGAAACTGTATCAAAACCAGTGATGGATTAGTGGACCTTTAAAGACATTGTTTTAAGGAAACCCTTCCCTGGTTGAAGCTGAATTTCAAATTCCAGTCAAGAAAGAAAAACAAGAAAGTGTCTCTTTTTCTTGGAAATTTAGAGGAGAAAATAGGTTATCACTGTTTTACAAGGATGATTTAGCCTGTCTTTTGTTGTCTTTCAAAAAACACATTTATTTTTATATTCACTTATTACAACTGACTGCATATTTCCTCAGGAGTTTCAATTCATCAGATGTTCTCAGAGAAGCTACAGCAGTCAGTACAAAATGAACTGATTTCCTAAATTGCCAGAACAACAGTCATCACAGGTGACAGGTTTTGTATTACAGACACACATAATTACTCTTCAAATCTTCAAAGCAATCTTCTGAAAATAGTCCTGCTTAAACTCCTGGGATGGTCAAGAAAAAAGGCACTTGCTCCTAAGACAGTGCCTGCAGACAGGTAGGCTCCCACTGTTTCCCTGGATTTGGCTGCACCCAAAGGTTCAGCTTTTACAGCTCCTTTTAAAGTACTCGTGTTAAATTACGCAATCTCTTGCACAAACATCACTAAAATTGCAACTGCTGGTAAGGCTACCAAACAAGCTCATTAAAGTACAAAAAGTTACTTTGTTTCCATCTAAGGGTTTTTGTTTGTTTGTCTGGGGTGAGGAGGACATTTGATTAGTTTAGAATGATCCTGCCTCACATGAAGTACAGCAGGCCATGTCGTGATTTTATCAAAGGCATTTCTTTATTATTGTCATTCCAACACACAAGCCACTGTTGCCTTATAATTTCAACTTAAGTAGTTTTAAATACAGGATAATAACCACATTTAGTGGAACATGTGGTTTGTTTTCTTATGACTCCTGTTGTTTAAAAAGCAAAACGAGAATTAAATCAAACTATATCTGTAATATTTGTACATGAAAGAGCATACATAAAACAAAAACAAGTGATGAAGCTCCATAAATGCTCCATAAATCTGTAAAATATACATAAGTATCTTATTAATTTTCAAAGAAGGAGCCCCTGGTGGTCTAGTGGTAAAGGCGCCGCGCTATCACCGCGGAGACCCGGGTTCGATTCCCGGTCAGGGCCACTCCCGGGCAGGTGGGGCTCGTTAGCCCTTAAAAAGGCAACCCATCTACGTCCTAAGGACCTCGCTGCCACCGTCCAAGCTCGCTTGGCCCCGGCAGATGAACCTTAGGATTAAAGGGTGGGCTCAGTTCCGCGCACACTGTGTCTCACCTAAAAAATCCAATGCGCAGGCTGGAAGGTGGAAAGACCTTCCCCGGATCTTCGCTCGCGAAGACTGGCCATTATTTAATTTTCAAAGAAAGACTAACCTGGAAATGGAGACTATTGGTATTTTACCAAACTTATTTTATATCAAGTATGGTGGTTTTGTTAAGCTTTAAAAAAAAAATAAATCAAAAAACCAAACAAAAACAAACAAAACAAGCCCCAAACCCAAAACAAACAAACAAACAAAACCCCCACCCACCCAACCCAAAATATACTTTACAAAAGAAAAATGTTTAACTGTTCTTTTTTAAATATTTATAAGGAATTGCATTGCTAGGTTGGATGATGTCGGGGGTGGACCAGAAGAGGCCTACAGAGAGTGGAGAGAGATGCAGAAGAACTACAAAGAAGGCTCAGAAGAAGAGATCTCTATCGAAGTCTCCTAGTAACTGCAGCTGCGCAGAACTGCTTGGGACCCAGCTACAAGGCCGCAGCCTTGCAGCCTTTGCAGATTCCCATGTCTCTGCCCCCAGGACAATCCTTCCATTCTTCCCTAAGCTCTCCCTTCTCCTGGCGTGACCAGACATATTCCATGCAGCCTATCCCTCCAAGTTCACTTATCACTAGCTCTTGGGATTCGAGGTTCCCCAGCAAGAAACCCACCTCTGTTCCTGAACCTTCTGTATCCCCCTGTATATAAACTGTCTTCTTGTTTTAATAAACGCCATTTTGTGGGTCACATACACTTGTGTGTGTCCTGTCTCCCATACAAGATGTGCCGCTGGGTCTGTCGCGGGACCAAACCCCACCCGCGACAGGATGGGGCTTTGAGCAACCTGGTCTAGTGGAAAGTGTCCCTGCCCATGGTAGGGGGATGAAACTAAATGATCTTTAAGGTCCCTTCCAATCCAAACCTTTCTATGTGTCTATGATTCTATACTTTTTGGCACCCAATATGGGGCCTCCAAGAGTTTGAGATAGTAACAGACTGACCAGAGAGTATAAGAAGGCATTTATACTTGTTAACAGCTGTGGGTCAGGATATTGATTCATCTGTATCAACAAGACATAAGCAATTTAAAAAAGCAATGTTGACACCTAATATTCAAGCTGACTTCTAATGAATTCATGTTTTTTCCTCGATCAATACTAATAAACCATTAAATTCTCAGCAACCTCTGCCTGTATACAGGAGCAGTCAGCAAATACTGAATTTCAGGAGACGATGGTCTACTGGAGAAAGAAAGAACAGTATCCCAGAAAATGGCCAGTGTGCCAGATTTATCAATTTATTCTGCAGCCCAATGAATGCATGAGTTTTGCGGAGGTTTTGCGGAGATCTGGACTCTTCATGTGCCTACCTCCCACAAAAGTAAAAATGTTCAACCCCGAGGTCTTTCCAGATGTATCAAATTGAATCAGGTGCCTATTCATATATGTAAGAATTAATTATTTTCTTTTGCCAACTGCTCAGATTACCCTGCTGCTTTAGGGTGAAGCTGCAGTACTTGAGCCAGCATTCTCCACTGTCATCAAAATGAAATAACTTCATCCACCTCCCTCACTTTCTGGTTCTGGCATTCCAGGTTTGCTCCTTCCCCTACGACCACTGCTGTGACACCAGGATTTGCAGGCCAGATGGTGAATCACGTGAGAAAAATTATCCTGTTGTAAAACAATCCTTTTCCTGTATTTTTCTGTGGTGGCAGTCACTGGTTTACATGCACATAAAACTACATAGTTGATCACAAAGCTTTTGGGTGCACTAATAATTCCCCCTCCCCATCCCCTCCACCCCAGTTGTGTAACCTGTTGAGAAGCAAAGCAACGTAAGATCAGCTTCCTGGTTTATTTTTACTAAAGTTCAGATGGGAAATAAAAACCTGAGCTTCCAAGTGCAAATCCAAATATTCCAGTTAAAAGAAATGCAAATACTTGACTGGATGAACAGCGACAAAGCTGTATGGATTTCAACAGAGCTAAACTAATTCACCCCAGCTAAAGACTCCTCTGCCTTTGCAAGAGCAGGCAGGCAGAAAAGCAGCAGATCTGCACTGAAGTCGGCAAGAGCTACATTCATCTTGGAAGGCAGCAAAGTAACTTTACCCATAAACGGTAAGATGATATTAGTAACAGAATTCTTCACATTCTTTTCACGAAAAGACGTTTCACATTGCAAGACCATATCCTAACAAACCGGCCTTAGATGGCTGGACTGAGTCTGCACAGTGGCAACGCCAATATATCACACGTTCTCCTGACCAAGCAAAAAATCAAAGCAGGACAAGTTGTCCAGTCCAGATTGGGCTATTTGGTCTAAAAATAAAGTTCATGAACAACAATTTTATGCTATTTGAAACAACTCAGATGACAACAGCCAATTTCTTTTACTATAAAGCAGGCTTAGTACCTCCACATTACAATTTCCCACTCTTTCATTACAAGCCCCTACTGTAATTGCTATGTACAACGTCAATTTAAACCACTTGCACTGAAGTGGTTTAAATTTCCAGGCTCTTTCAGACTCAGATTCTTTTTCTTTTCTTTCTTTTTGCAGAAGGAGCACCACAATCTCAGCTAAAGCAATTCAGCTATATCAAAGACTGAGGCTATGGAAAAAATGTTTTTGTTACTTAAAAAGTCACAGAAAAATTTCAGATGGTTTGTTCTTTGGAAAGGAATAACATCCCCAAGCCTTGGAACTGGGACTTGAAATTTGGCAGGAGATGGTATTTGTGTCAGTAACATGCCTTTTGCCAACTTTCAAGAAAACATCCCAAATTTGGCCAACAACTACGAGCCTTTGAAGAATCTTAATTTTGCACACGCTCAGCAAACATTTTATAGAGTTTACAGCTGAAATTTAAGAAGAATCTGTCCTTATTGAGTATTCCCAACTTCTAGCCTTCAGTGCATGCATCATTCCCTCTGAGTAAACGACCATGCTACATCCCCTCGTGGCTCCTGCCTGTGACCACCCATGCAGCATGGGGAAGGAAGTCATCTGATTCAAATGCAAAGAAGACAGTTATTTAACAACTCTGGAAGGGAATTTGGAAACCAAAGCAGAGACCAAGCCTGTGGAGGGAAGGTGGCAGTATCTGTTGCTTGATCGGCTGTTGATTTACTGTTTAAAACATTCAGAATAACAAAATACATGAGTAGTAAAGAACATTAGGTTGTAAAGTTCAATACTCAGATCTAAGGAAATGCAGATCTAAAGCTGCCTCTGCCTATATAATGGATATTATCTTTAATTCTGTGGTAATATACTACTTGGTCCCAGGACCTGAACTTGCAGTGAATCAGGGTTGTGTAACAACTGAATGCGAGAGCTTTGCTTCATTTGCTGCAGGACCAGAGCAAACAAAACAGAGGGAGGGGGGAGGAAACAGGACTAGTTCAACTTTAGGCAGCTGAGTCTCAAACCAATCTTCATGCTAAATAAAACCCAAGAGAACTGCATGTTATTTCTGCCTTTTTCATAAACAGACTTTAATTCCTCATCTTCTGGTTTGACTCACTGGAAGTTTCTAGGATCAGTTTTACAGTGCTGCTGAGCATCCTCAGCTGCAAGCTGCATGGAAAGCACCAGGACTGGAAAATAAGCCCACAGGTGTCTTACACCAGGCAGCAGACCTGACCTTAGTCTTGCTGCACTTCGATTTCCCACACACATGAGATAAATACAGGCATAGTGAAAATAAATTCTTTCAAAATCAGGAAGCATTCTAGTGCTAGAGCAGCAAGCAGCAGAGAGAGATGCTTATATGGAAAAACTGTTTTCAGAGAGGAGTTTGAATAGTGCAGCACATAAACCCTGGGGCCACACACTGAAGATGAAGAGAAAACATGATATTTAGAAGTTGCTCCTTCAGTGAGTGCTCAGTGAGGCAGAGGACATGTGTGGGGAGATTGGCATGCAATCATTTAGCTAAAGACCAGATCATCTCATATATACAAGTAAGAAAACCAAATTAAGATTCCGCAAACAGCTTTGTGATGTTTGCTGACTTCTGAGTGTCAAGTTTTCCAAACATTGTAATTTTTCCCTTTTTAATTTTGCTTTCATTGTTGGTTTTACCCAAATAAAATTACCAGTCCTCCAACTAAAATAGTCCTGTAAGATTTAATGACATTGGATACTGAAATGTGATAGAGAAATCTGGCCTCAGCCTTAAAGAATACATTAGACCTTTAAATACTCCGTTTTGCATCAGCTTTTAAATTCAAAGCCCAAACCTGATCTGTGAAGGAAGAATCAAATTTTGCAATGTTAATGATCAAGTCTTAGCACTTGATCATTAAAACCAGTGCTTGTTAGTAACTAAAGATAATTCACTATGATTTTTCTGATTCTGTTTCTCAGAAATTATTTTAGACTTCAACTCCATGTGAAAGTTGTAGATTTGGAAAGAAGCTAAGGAAATAAATTAGAATGTTGTCATTTTGATTTTCAGTTCAATTGTTAAAACCTCATCTAGAAATTTTGCACGTATAAACTGTTTGCAATAAGAGCATATTTTTATTTTGTCCATTGTAATATGAACTCGGTTGACGTTTCTAATTTTTCTTAATTATCCTTAGTACAAAACACTTCTCCTCAGCACTTTCAAAGCTATTCAAACCTTTGTAATGCACAGTACTGTATAATACAGAGGTAAAAGACTGTACCCTGTATAATTCTGGCAGTTTATTTACCACTGATTAAGGACACCTGTCTTACAAGAAGCTGAGTGGTGGCTCAACTAATCAAATTCAACAGTAGATTAAAAAGAATAGCACTGAATTTGCAGCTCCGAGCTCAACTCTCTGTCATGACAAACTATTCGACAGGCACTGATCTAAATGCTCTGGGATTTGTACTGCAAACTTGAATAGCCATATGCTTACCACTGAAACGTGCCAAAGGCATCTGTTTTTCCATAGTTTTTGAAATTTGTTTACCAGTGCATGCTAATATACATTTAATAATTACTTTAATACCTTCCTCCCTCACCCTCAATGACTAACAGCTCCAAGAGAGTTCTAAGAGGTACATACATCTACATTTGAACGCTTTATGTATCCACAGATGATTCTGGAATGAAGCAATATAAGCAGCATAAATAAATCATTGCATAAAGTCATGATAAGCACTGCCATCTATCAAGCAATCTGCAGCAGAAGGCTAAAGATATATGCACTCTCTTTTTGAACTTTTTCCTTCTCCCCAATCCTCCTCAGTTCTTATTCTACGCTTAGTCTCTACAAGTGAGTTTTCTGTCTTCCAGATAACAGGCTGCTGCTTCTCATCCGAATTCATGCTGGAGTTCCCCCAAGGAAGCAGCGTGGTGCAGCTAAACCTGCCCTTGGAGCACCTCCACCTCTGCCAGACCAGTCTACACCCAACATACTCTCTTGGTACGGAGCACCCCTTTTCATTACTTCCACAAAGTCTTGGAAATAAGCTAGCCCTTACATGATCTTGGCATTAACTATGCCTTCTTATCACATTGATTCAACACTTGTCCCTTTAATCATTAAAAGAGATAACACAGACAGGAAACCCACCAAAGAATTAAATTAGCTTTTAAAAGGCTAAATTGTCTGATTGTTTCTATACAAGATGATACCTATGAAGACCACGTTTTTACTATGTATAAAGCATGCATTAAAATATCTATCCAGGAAAAGACAGTTTAAGAAGAAAGGCTCTATTTCAAGTGTGAATTTGCTGCTTTGTTCTATTCAAATGCAAACCAGTGTTGTTGCTTATTATATTGCCCCTTTTAATGTTGCTTAATTTACATAAAAATTAACTAGATTCTTCTTTTGCATGCATCAAGTATTCATGGTTAGCTATCTATGTATATTTAATATATTTCCATGTCATCATCCATTGCTAGGTAATTAGTTCCTGGAACTCTTACTGTGTTTCAAACAGTGAAACATAAGAAGATCTTATTTAACATCAAGTTTCCATTCAACAGATGAGTAGCAATTTCCCACTCATCTTCACCTCTTCTGTGTTTTGATTCTTTTTTCCGATGTTTTACACTTAAAGGGGGCATACACTGCAGTTTGACTCAACTGAGCTGAGTGAAACTTCAAACTCACATATCTAAGCTGACTTCCTCTCCCCTCCTTTATACTGCCTTTTCTCAAAGCCATACTACCTATCCCAGCATGCTGACATACAAGACAGCTATGCAGAGGAAGCCTCACTGAAACAGAATAAACACATCAATATCTATCTGACCCACCAGGATTTTAAACATTGCTGTACAGAGACATTATATAGTTTTTTGTCATGTGCAAAAACACATGCAACCACCTTTCTAGTACAGTCAATATGAAATTTTTGACCAACTTCAAGGAGTGAGGGATTCTGCAAGGATCTGGTAGCCAAAACAGAACACTTACAGGTTATCTTAACACAATCTTGAACTAAAAGCCACTGAAATTCCTGCAAGGGAATTTCTACGTTATGACTAATGACAGAACTGCTATACTTAAAAAACAAAACAAAACATTGAAGATGTTTGCATTCTCACAGTACACTAAGGCTGAGCAATACTGAGGTATTGCAATAGCTGGAGCACAGGTTTGATAAAAACAACTTTTCCATTTCTCTCCCTGTTAAGATACTTAAAGCAGTTTGCAGTTCTGAGATCAGGTTCCACTCACATCTGCTGCTCTTGGCCTAGACACTTTGGACCAGATTTCACCTATGCTTAACAAGGTGACTACCTGCTCTTTGTTTGCTAACAGAGGCTTAATAGCTTCTCCTTTCCAGACTTGATGTTACAATCAATTATTTTCAAGCCCAGTCAAAAATTCATGAAAAAGTTATAGCTGGACACCTCGCCCCAAGTCTCTCTGCCTTCCGCCCAGCATGACATTTGAGGTTCTGGAATAGACCTTCCTATCCCTCGTGGAGTTATATTCACACATTCTCTGCGAGCTTTTCTCAACATGGATCTGCCTTCAAATCTGATCAGTAAGATCATTCAGACACATCATCCACTTGTAGCAAATTCCTTTTAGAGTGACCAGCTGGCCAGCTGTCATCTAAAGCCCAAGTTTGGCAGGGGACCCTATTATTCATGACTTTATAGAGAGTGCAGCAATCTAAAGTTTCCCCTACTGTGTAACCTCCACAAGCCTCTTCTGCCAAACAGAGGGAAACTACAGAACTCAACCAACTCTATTTGTATCCCTGCTAATTGAATTTCAATCAAAATGTCATCTATGGAGTTCACTATTTATACTGAACAAAAAAAAAGGATCCAAATATATCACAGCAATGTTGAGTTGGAAATTTTAGTATCACTAGCATCTATTGTGCAGCAAGAAATTTGGGCCCTCGTACACTGGATTAAAACACTATTGTACTCGCCACCTGCCAGGCATCAGCACAACCAGGGCTGCCTTAGGTGGAGGTGTGCAGAGCAGAAGTCTCAGAGAGGCTGCAGAAGGTTTCTTCTGACAAGTACCTGATCTGGAGTGACTTTGTTGAAGAAAGTCAGCAAAGCATCATGTGTTTCATGCTTGAGAGAGGGGCCCATCAAATTTTGGCTTCTTTCAAGAGAAGAATAAGCTGAGCGTTAACGCACAGAAATTACTAGCAATTAACTGCACTGTAGCGAGTGCCAGAGCAGGAACATGGTGATGAGCACAGAGAGAGTACAAAGCAGAAATGTCCAGCAGACAAAATCAGGAAGGCTTGAGATTTCTTAGTTCTCTTGAACTTCAGAGTTTTCTCCCTCTGCCCTCAGATGAAGACAGAAAAAAGTGCATAGTGGCATAAAAAAGAAGGAACATTGAGAATAAAGAGTCTTCTGCAGAACTGGTGATACCACTTAGGTCATTCTTTCAGGTCGATCTGCAGAGGACAGTCCCACAATAACTTAGTGAAGAAGAACTACATGAAAGTGTATTTGGAGTGTTTAGAGCAGGGAAGAGTAGGAAGAGATCCTCCACAAAAATCTTGACAGTGTTCTAACCAAGTATTTGGAAAAGACTAAGAATTTGGATGATCCTGAGCTATTGTTTAATAGTGTGCACTGTTCACCTAGAAGATCTTACTGGTTGATAAAGATGTAGCTGGGCATGAGGCTAAAATCTAAGCACATAATTCAGGATGGGGGACACTGGCAAAGGCAGCAAATTCCAAAGCTGCCAGATGGTCAGCTCCATTTTAGCAGAATCGCTATTCTGCTATGAAGGTTGGACTAATTTGACTGTTCTGTCAAACACAAGTGCCCCGTGGTCTGTGGTGACAACAGCTCCGAAAAGGCACTCTGCTTCCTCATCTACCCATTCATCATTAGCAACTTGCATCTGATGGCTTCCAATTAGTCTCATTCAGTGCCAAGGTTCTGCTGATAAGCATCTGCTCCTCTGGACTGCATTGCTTCAATCTCATTTTACCTCGGTTGATAAATCAGAACATTTGTGATCTTCACGTAAATTTGCCCACAAATATGCAAATATCTTAGTTACTGCTCTTTGGTTTTGACCAAAGAAGACTATTACAGGAAAACAACAGAAAGAATAATTTATCACATCTATGTCAGTATTTTGTTTCTCTTGTAAGTTTAAGTAACTCCTTCAGTTTATTACAATTTAACCAGGCTCCCTAGTGTATTTATCTGGTTCTGAACATTCTTTTGTATAATAAACACTGCTGAAAATAACATCTTATGAATTACAATAACAGCCTGAGAAAGACACTTTATCCTTACACTATACTAAAAACAGTTTTTGAGAATAATCATATTTAGATATGATCCAAAACTCACTAAACATTTTCAAACATGAAATTTGCTTCCTCAAACCTTTTTTCCAGTGAGTAAGAATACCTAGTTCTCGAGTTCATTGTAATGCTAATGAAAACCTTTTTTTATACCGACTTAGTTGAAGGATATCCTGTCCTTCTGCTGCATTATTAATACAGCCAAACCACTGGAAAACTAATTGCAAATGCCAATTCACTTAGTGCTATCATTCAGCTCTACAGAATTTTCCATTTTAGCTACAGTGTGTGCTAAGTGGCAGACAAAATATATTTTACATGCAGGTCTCAATAGCCCTTGTTTATTTTGTGACAAAAGCCTGACCAGAATATTGCTCATGTTCTTATTTGTTTAAAATTGGTTTCTTAGTGTGTTTATTTTTTTTCAGAGAACAATTTATGTGAAGTGTCATACTTCTGGGATTAAAACTATGCTGGTGCTCCTTTTCAAGATAACTCTTGATTTTTTTCCACATCAAGTATACATAGCAAATTCCAGGGAGGAAAAAGCAACATGACATTTCTGCTCTATAAAGCAGAACTAAAATCTAGGAACAAAAGCCAATGAAGAAACTTATCACTCGAAAATGAGAAAAAACTTTCGTGTGTTCTTTTGTTTGCTTGTTTGTTTGAGGGGAGCTTTGTCCTTTGTAGTTTTGTTGTTTGTTTTTTTTTTTCTAAGAGAACAAAATCTGAGAGCTAGAAGATTCTTTTTATGTAACCATGTGCAAATATCCCAGTTGACATACACTGTTTCCTAAAGCGTAGTCTGGATTACTCATAGGTATAAAACTTATTATTGTATTTATAAGATGTGGAAGCATACTCTGCTGTCAGACTATACATCTTCAAGCCTCTCATTTCTTTCATCTATCTCCACTACTTCCATCCTTTTGTATTTGCCACAACCCTTCTACTAAAACAACAAAAGTATCTTAGGAATCTGTTTCTGGATAGCAATATATTTTGAGAAAATAATGTTGAAATAACAGCTGTTAAAGAGTTACTATAGAAGTTTTCAAAATGAAGGCAACATTTCTGGAGATATAACCAGATATTCCCAAATTCTACCTTTCTCCTAAGAAGAAACTGTTTATTTCCTCAAGTTCACCCCTCTTGGGCTCCTCCAGAGACCATATACACTTGCTTTATTCTTTCATAGCTTCTCACACAGCAGATCAACCTCAAAGCCCTGCCAGTAAAACCTCTCCATTCTGACTTATTTTACTGTCGTTTGAAATGAAAAAGCATGAAATACATTGTTAGAAGTTTGTCATTCTAAGCAAAGAAAATACCAAACTGGCAAAACACATTAGTTCTCTTGCTCCAAAGCATACACCACAAGAGGGCTGCTGCATTCAATCTCCCTTTCTGAAATTCCCATTTCTCAGTATTTAGTTACGCAATCTGAATGCCTGACACTTTCCTCCTGTTTTACTTTGAAAGGATGCAGCACCTCATGAGGCCATTTCACTTGTAGATCAAGACAGAGCATCCTGAGAGCAGAACCTTGAAGGGTTTCAAAGCGACGTGTAGTTACTCACTTGAGTTCCTCCTCTTGCCCAGCTAAGAGGTGGCAATGGACCTTCATCAAGAGGCCAGTGAAACTCATTCTGAACATCACGGCTACCCTGGCTGGGGGATGCCTCACAATATTTTGCACACTGAGTGACCTTGGTTTGCTCACAGGTTTGAGTAGCTGAAACTCACAGCTTCGTAACCACAGTTCTTCAGTTTGGGTATAAAGCAGCCCCCTTGTCTGGCCACAGTGCTTTCAGTAAGCTTAGAGGGAGTGGCAAAGCAAAATAATTTTGCTTATAAAAAAATTAGGGGGTTTATATCCTTACTGCCTAAATCCACAAAGGCTAAGTAAGATTTGTTTTATGTAACTGTGTTAATTAGGTTTTAGAATATGATCCTCATCCTAGACAGTTTGCCAAGACAGAAATCATTCACTAAAACTCCTCTAGATACACACATTTCTGTAGGTACACAACATACCAGACCTTACAGGAAAAAAACCCCACCATTTGAGTCACAGGTGCATTATATTCTATTGGCATTTTGGCTGTTCAGTTTTCATGAATTCTGTGCTGTCCACTGCTATCCAAACAAGAAAACATGAAAAAGAATATGCTGCTGGTTGATTACAACATGTGCCAGAATACAGAAAAACGCAAGACTGAAAGTCAGGATTATTTATACCTTCAAGGAGGAGAATAATCCTTTGAAAATGTTCTATCCTAATGTACGACACTGCTATTATAAATTAGAAATTATGTACGTATTTTAACACTGAGTGCATGCTTACGTGTGTGTCTCAGTGTGTAATGTCAACTGAATTTGTCAGCACCACAGGTAGCACAAATCCTGATGAATCTCCATAGCCGCTCAGTGTGGTTTGCAATGTATTATTAACAGGTTTATTAAATATTTGCAATGCTGTGAACATGCGGAGTCCACTATTTGAGACAGCTGCAGCTTAACTGCTACCTGCTTCAAAAAGGCTAATATATCAGTGAGATGGGTGTTTCAGATCAACCAAACTGAAACACCTGCCTCGAAAAGACACGAGCCTCACAGATAGTGTGTGAACAATGGGGAGAAAAGCAGGAGCCACATAGCTGCTGAGTATATGTTTCATTTAATTCTCTGATACATGCCACAAGAGCAAAAAAAGAAAAGGGCTGACAGGGAAAGCCAGGGAGCTTTCAGATCTTTTGGAAGGAATGCTTTTTGGATAAGTGAAGGCAGAAGTCAACTGGTTAAATCACAATGGTGCTGCTGACAGGATGAACCTGGAGAGCACTTAAGGAAAGAATCCTTTTGAGTGATGATTTTTCAAAAGCATCCAAGCAGATATAAAAGAACACTAATTCTTATAGGATTTTAAATGGGACTTATGTCCCTAAGGTCTGCCCTGTGTGTGTTTGGCTTTTAAACATCAGTACCCATAGCAACTTCCAGGCAACGCAAACGTGCCATTGCTCACAAATTCTGAAGTCTCTGAAGCACTTTGAAAATGTCTCTCTTCTTTTTATTTATTGTGCATGCTATGCTTTTCTCCTAATAGACGTCGTTACTGTCTATGCCATGCCAGAAACCATCAGGTCAGGTTGGCTCCTTTCAGAGCAGCGCAGTGTAGGACCGGTGGATCAGAAGGTTGCTCAGATCCCTGCCTCTGGTATTATTTTAAAATCATCAAGAGCACTTACTTTTACTGTTATGCTGCAAGGTCAACAAGGACAACCAGCGCAAACAAAATGACAGTTTTGCGTAAGTCTAAATATAGATGATACGCATTTCAGAGATGCTTATTTTAAGATATTATTAGTTTTCGGTAGTATGAAATAAGGTTAGGGAGAGACACTACCAGCCTGAATGCATGTTAAAATAATTCTCCAATTCTTAACTAGTAGCCATTCCACAAATAAACGAATTTATGGGCAAATATATTCAAACTCTATAACTGTAATATACGTTATGTACAGCACTTCAAATAACTGGCATGGCACATAGGCAGCAAAGGGAAACCCTTCCTATATCCTACCAATGTTTAGTGAGAACACAGAGAGCCAAGACCTTATTTCCTGCCCTCCAGAGTCCTGCAGTTCAGAAAAAGGTTGACAAAATAAGTCCCAAAGACAGCAATATTTCAGATTACATATACAGTGATGAATGAGGTGTAGAGTTGAATTTATGCTGAAGTTCATGTTTTGATAAAAATCTATTTTAAAAAGCATTTATGCTCTACTACAACTTTTCCCAAGCTCCTCTGCCCTCTTATGTTTTTCGTTTTTCAGTATCAGTCCCATAGCAACATCCAGGATTCATGAATGTGGCACTGCTCTCAACATCTCTGGAGCAGAGCCTTGCAAATGATTGCTAAACTCAGGGATCTGAGTCAGCTCGGAAAACTATGATGCTGGGCTAATTTTTTTATGTCCTGAAAATAACGGCAGGGGACTGGGAGGAGGGCAAAAGGAAGGGGAGCTGAAGCTGCAACAGCAGAAAGGAATGAAAGAAACAAACTACTTAAGGTTTAATGATACATAAGCAGCATGTTTTGCAAGTAGATGAGATTGGAAGTTTTATTACTATCTTACAGATTTGGGGGCTATATCTGAACAGTTTGAGGATTCCAACATTTCCAGTAAGTGAAATGATACTCCACGGACCTTCTCCCCTGCCAGCAATTACTCATATAGAAAAATGATATCAGGAATACACAAAACACATTTGCAGAAACCTTAATGCAGCTGGAAATGAAAACAGCTAGCATCTGCAGAAAGTGGAAGAGTGGAGAATCTAACAAATATGACTGAGAATCTTCTCTACAATGGGACTCTTGATTTGGGATTAGTCTATTCAGCCTGTAGATGCTGCTATTTTTCTAATAAAACACATCAGGAAACATCATCTCCTAACGGAAACTAATGCAGTTAAAAAAAAAAAAGAGTATGGAAAAAGTATGTTTAGGTTTCTCTCTCCTCAAGACTGCTTGAAGCAATTATCTGCCTTACTAATAAACAGAGTTGAAAAACGAGTGTGCTGTGTAAAGCATCTGGAAATAGCATGTGAAATAAATAGATGTCAGTATTATTCCTTTGTTTATAGGAATTAATTTCAACTTCAGCAATAATTAAATACGCTACCAATCCAACCAACATCACCTGCAAATTCTTGGATCACTGAATGACAAGAATGAGCAGTAATTAATAAACCTGTACTTTACCTGAGGCTCACGTCTTGTCTGTTGTGAAGCCGTAAGTCTTTAAAAACAACCATAGTTCTCAGTACTCTGACACAAAAACCCAAATCCCTTTGATAATTCTCACAGTATTTAGTATACTTTATCAGTGTCAAGCCCATCACAAGGATGTAGGGAAGAAGCCCACAAAATGGACAGTTTGATGTTTTGTGCAGGCTTGGGGGAGCACTGAGGGTACTGCAAGGCTCTGTGCTAAGCTTACTGTGCCTGCTGCAAGTTACACTATAGCAAAAAATCCAAACCAGACAAATATTCCAATCAGATGAATGACCTTTCAAAATGCATACTCAGAGATGCTGCCCCAGCCTAGCCCAGCAGACACACCTTGCTACACACACTCTTAGTACACCACCTAGATAAAGTGCATTAACTACCAGAAAAACCTTTCTTAAAAATATCAAAAGGAGATAAACCTTTAGATTAAAAACAAAAAGCAGGAATATCTTCTTAATTCTGAAGAAAATAATTCTATTTTTTCCTGAGCAATCATTTTTCCTGAACTCCTCTGTGGCCAAGCTTCACTTTTACATATGCAATCTGATGAGCTAACGTCGTTCCAGGCCTCCAGTTGAAGCAATTAAAAAAGTCCACACTCGCCAAACATTACCACATCGTTACCACAGATACTGTGTATTCTGAGTTAAGGGAAAACAGTGGAAACCTCTAATACCACTGTGGGGTAACTGCTGGCAAATAGTAAGATTTTAGCATAGTTACCACTGTGACTATTAATTTCCTGTGAGGAAGTAAACGGAAAATTATCCACTGCATGGTATATCTGCTTGTCACAGGCCATGACTCACACGTAAGAGACTGTAAGGGGATTATGTCAGTAGGTGGATCTTGACAGGCTCAAGAACGTAAAACCTGAAATATTTCTGATGAGTACCACAGACGTGTGGTGACACAAAGAACAACATGTCAACCTGCAAACACTAAAGGGGGTATCGATTCTTACACCATGAACCCTCCAGTGAATGGCTGAGCTCCCTTCTCAAAATCAGTGGAGGATGGAGAGAGGAAAGGATGGGGGGGCTGCAAGAAAAGAGTAATTAGGAAAAAGCAAATCCTTCCCAGGAGGTCTAAACAATGGGCTATTTGCCACAGAGGTGGGGCGAGCAGTGCAGACTGCTGCTCGAGTAAGTCATGAAAGAAGAGAAACAGAAACTTCAGTGTGTTCCAAATGCCAGAATATATCTAACAGAAAGCTGGTGTTCATTCTGAGAAGTACATCACAGCCAACACATGCAGATGTTTGCAAGATATGGTAATCATCAACGGTTAACGGAGTCTGGAAAAAGTCGAGCTGCCCTTCCCGCGTTCCAGCATACAGAGACAACTGTCAGCATTCACAATAAAGCACAACAGCCTGCACCTGATTTTCTGCATTGCTGAATTTCACAGACATGCCCAGTGATAAAAGTGTGCTTTTGAACAAGGTCTCCTCTTTCTTTTTTAAAAAAACTAATGTTATGAATTTTTCACTGACACACAAAAGGCATAAAAAGCATGCAAGCTTCAATTTACATACTGGTATTTCTATATCAAAGGCTATACTATTTAATGCACAGGATCCAATTCTCTTAAAAGCACAAGTTCAATTACAACAGCCTGTGAAGCTCCAATACTGCATCTTAAGCTAAAAATTTGCTCAAAGCTCTTTCACAACAGCTCAGTAATTTCAGAGTATCAGCCTACTTAGTAACATGACTCTGGGAGGAACATGTGCACAAAGGGGGGGAAAAAAATCAGGAAGAAAGAATTTCCTTGCATTAAGAAATGATGGTTTAGAGTTGCTGCCTAATCTCTGCAAATCTGATGGACGAATGGGTGAAATTAATTGATTGAGGACCAAGAGTTAAGGTTCATGTGGACACTTAAATTCTCCTATTTTGAAAACAGGCTGGTTTTGGTTTACACAAGCGCTGAGCAACCAGCACAAACAGGCAAGAGCTGCTCTGGGAGATGGCAGTGCTGGTCAGTGTGCAAGGTTTGGCCTTGCCAAAACCCACAGAAATTCTGGCAGCGACCCAATGTATCATTTTAGGAGTCAGGAATCTGTTCAGTCACGATGTGGGAGGCTAAATTTTGTTAAAACAACAGATCTAATCCTTTCTGTCATTTGAAGTGGGGCCTTTCTACATCCTGTACCTCTGTTACACAAAAGACAAATTACGCACAAACCTGAAAACTGCTGAAGTCATGTACACGGTTCTGCCGGAGCACATAAAACCTCTGTAACTCAGCAGACTTCTGTGATCAAGACCTGCATGCCTCACCCAATACTTATAGGAAAAGGAAAGAAAATTTGTATAACAAAATAAAAAGCAGTATATTTAATATGTACATCTATTCATTCACACACCCCAACCACCACAGCCTGAGCATTTCAGTCAAAGAACAGACCTGATTTTTACACTTGCGTCAATTTTCCCTTTATAAAACCCAAATACAACACACTTAGAAATCAGTATTGCTTTGATTTATGTTTGAAAGAATGAATGTCCTCTGTCTTGTAAGCTGTAGGTGCCTCAGACATAACTGTGCACAGAGTAGAAGCAGAAGACAAGTACAACAGACAAGTCCCTGGCAGTATCATGGTAACATTCCTCCACTCATAAAACATGGTAACATTTCATCCACTCATAAAAACATCCTCCTCTCTCTCTTTCAAAGTCAGAGTAAGAAAAAAAGTTCTGGGAGCTAATATGGTCTGGTTTCTTCAAGACAAAGGATCGCATTAATAAATGACTAAACTGAGAGTCTCAACTTTAAACATCATTTACACAAATGCGTCAAATTTGAGTCTCTTTGCTCATGAGACAGTTGCAGGGCTCAAGACAGAATCACCTCCTAAAGATGGTCCATAAGCTACTCAGGGATTTATACGGAAGCTTGCTGCATTCTCGGTGCACAGCGAGGGCATCCAGACGCTCACAAAGACCTGCTGCCTGATAACTCCCTGGCTACTTCACACCCCAGCCAAGTGAGTCCACCCTACGTGTCAGCTCTGAAGAACTGCTCAACATCATCTCCTATTGACTGTTCTATATATTAATCTGCAAATAACAAACTGTTACCCTAGCTCAAAAGTGCCACATAAGCAAATTGTACCATAACCCAAATAAATGGCATTAAGAGTTAACTACGTTAATATGCAGATGTGGATACTCCACATATAAAAATATACAGAATCTGTATAACAGTCATTAAGCACCACAGGATTAAAACATTTACATAGTTTTATACACAGATATCCTGGACTGAACACCTAAATCCAACTTTTCTGTCCTAGCAATGAAACAGGTTGGAATACCTGCATTTAATTACTGAAACACTGTACAAGTGCAAAACTCAGGTGTTAACATTAGAAAATACAGATTAGTTTCTGATTGTGTGTGTCAATATTAATTTTAAGGCAAAACTATCAATTTTGAACCAATCATGGAAAAAGGATGAGAGACATGGTTTCTTTCCATTGGTAAGGATGTGCAGTGGAGTTAAATTTGTATCTTTGTTTATTTTAGGATGCTGCAGTTGGCAGCTGTTACTTGCAATATTTTTTTCAGTTGGCTAATTATGATCCAGAAATAAATTCAAAGCTGAAATACTATAATAAAGCAAATAATTCTGACTGATCATCATACTGTAAACCCAGTGAAATATAAACCCCATAATGGGAACATCCAATCCCATGCATCCAGATATTAAAGACTGTTGACGACTGTAGAGGAAGTGTCAAAAAGAGGTCAGTTTAAATTTAATGTTGGCAGAAATTATTGTCTGCAAAAGCATGAATAATCTTCTAATGATGCTTTAAAGCTTTAGCTCTGTCTTAACACTTACTGTTTATTTAGTCCTGAGAAAATACTTTAAAGTCATGAAGCAATTTTAAGAAAATATTTGTAAACAGCTATTTTCTCTTGACAGACTATTTGGCTACAATTACAGATATTATGCCAAGATAATATATGTGATTCAATGAATCCAGACAATATTGAATCAAATCAACCAGTATTATTTTCCTTCCCTTTGAAACTGAACATTCAAGCCATCTGAACTTTCAATGTCATTTGGCACTTCAGAAAAAAACTTTATAAAATACAGTCAGGCCTGAAAACCTATACTTCATTTCTGAGTAACCTCCTGACCTTTTATAGAAGGATCTCACAAACTGGATCTTCAAGAGCTTTGCTTTATGTAAACCACAAATGTTTTCAATTAACATTGCTAAAGTCTTATTTAAATTCCTGCACATTTCAGTCCTTTTCAAAGTCACACATTTTGTAAGAGGAGATGAGTTACCTTAACCCAAGTTCTGCCAAAAATGTCTCCATACATAACATCTATTCAAAATTTTAGGCTTAAAAGAAAGGTTTAAACATGATTTCAGGAGATGGTTAGAGAGGTATATGATGATGAGTCAAAAAAAGTGACCAATCCTCATTTTGGTGCCTGGAGTTCTCTTTCTGTTGCTCATTTACATGTTCTGACTCTGTCTCTCAAAAAAGGCTTGCCTTTTTTCCCCAAAGAAATAAGCATTAATCAGGATTCCAAGCTGAAGGCAAGACGACTGACATACTTGATCAAGTGAAGAGAATTAGAAAGAAGCAAATCACCTATTTTATTTCTCTTAGCTTTCCATCCACAGTCACCCAATCAGAATCTGAGTACATTATTAATTATACACCTAATTATTAATTAAACATCTAAAGCATGTTCATAGTCTGTGTTTGCTCTTGAGGGATTCCATGGTTTCTGTGAATGAGGAAATAGTAATATGATCATTCACAGGTAAAATAGTATTTTCACTGTTTTGGCACCTGAGCATAATGAAAAGGAAAAATGGTCAGCTTTTACCTGGTTTTCTGCTTAGAAGAGCCAGTTCAAGGGGGAAGAGCTACCACTCATGAAGAGTCAGAATGGAGAAAGAAAGGTACAGCTCAAAACCCAAGGAGTCGTATGGCCTAAACAATTTTTATTGCTGTTTTGGTGGAGATTAAATAGATCTCTTTTTTTCAGCTACCATAATCTCAGCAGTGACTTCAAAACCATCACTGCAGCATTTATGGGCAAAAGAGATCAAAGAGTTGAAATAATGACCATATAAGAGCAAGAAGGCAGCCAGAGGAATTTGAGTGTTGGTCATCAATAACAAAAATCCATTCACGTGGTTCAGAAATTTTTGCCACCTATGGAAAGCAAAGGTAACTGCTCAGATTATACTGTCAGGATGCAGACAGTGCTTCCTCTAGGAAGAAACTCCTTCGCAGAAATACTGGCAACATTTTACTGAAGGTTATTTTTGCCTGATTCTTCATTTCCTATTCAGAAGGGTCCCTAATTGTTATTTTTATATAGTAACAGGTAATTCTTTCATGCTACAGCTTGTGATGCATATTAATCAGGGTTCTTGCCAAATTAGATTAGTTTCTTCAACATTTGAAAAGCAGTTAAACTTCCAATGACATTTCTCCCCTCTTTTCATCAACTTATTCTTGGAGCAAAATAATGTACTCAGGCCTGAAGAAAAGACACTTGAGCCTCAGGAATGGAAAACAGCCACAGGCCAAAATGTATTCACTGGAGAGCTCTAGGGCAATAAGGTTGTCATCTATGCACAAAAATACTTTCAAAGACGTAAACATGATGTTAAAATCTCTACCACTCCCTCCTGCATGTTAAAGTCACACACACTGCTTTATGCTTGCAGTTAGGAGCAGTACAAAAGGAAATAAGTCTATTTTTATGATTATTACTATGATTGTAGCATTAAGACAGTTCAGAAACAGGGACTCAGGTTTACACTGTATGCTTGACAACACTGGTTTTGTTTATTACTGTTAGTATCAGAAATCAGAATTATAAAAAAGGCATTCTAGTAGTTTAAATAACAACTCAAACCAGAGCTGCACAATAACACTAGGTATCAACTGGGTATCTGAATATTAACCGGAACATCTATATTGTACAGATGAAAAGATAAAGATATTTATTGTAAAGTCCATCAACTACAGTTAGGTTGTACACAAAAATAAAATTTTTCAACACAAATGGTCCACATTTGGCACACTTGCAAACAATTGAAAATCAATTATTAAATTATAAGTGATAACCAAGTACTTTAAAATACTACTTGAACTACCTTTTCACAAATAATTTACTACGTAATACCATCCAGTTGTAATAGATATAGTTTATAATGCCTATCAAGGTATAAAACACCTAGTAAATTCAATGCTAAAGGAAGATTAATATTTCACACACTATTTGCCTGCCTTAAATAAAAAGAGGATTTAAAACCACTTGAAAGGCTGGACAAAAAATTATCTGGGAATGTTTTTGTTTTTCCTCTGGCTTTCTACTGCATAAAATCAGTTAATCAGCCTCAGCTATTTTCCTTTTTATAATCCAATAGCCTAATTTACAAAGATCTCTCATAGAGCAATGGAAGAGAAAAGCATTTTTATAAAATTAGAAAATTACTGTATAACCACAAAGCTTGTTTCTGCAGCAAATGCAGAATCATTCTCTTTAACTTGTCAATATTTTGAGTGGAAAACATTTCTTTAACTGAAAATTTATTCCAGGCATGAAATATTTGTAGGCACTATGCTAACTTATTGATGTGAAAATTTAAAACGAGCTTTTGAAATTGTGTATGTGGCAAATTTTTTTACTACAACAAATTGAGTAATAAACATTCAAGACAGATGAAAATCTAAGATGTCCACCTCTGAATGTCCAGTACAAATAGGGTCAAACAGACACATGGTGCAGCTTGGATTGTCCACCTTGACAAAATACCAAAGCAAACACAAAATTACAGCAATTTTAGGATATCTGTTTAGTAGGAAGCAGGTAAAATGGAAGCCAGGTCTGCTTCTAAAATCCAAGCAAGGATTCCAGCAAGTAAAAAAACCTACCAGCAGGCCCTTATTCTTTTTAATAATCTCAAACTTCTTCCCTTGGCAGTCAAAATAACCAGCATGTGTTAAAGATCTAGAATCGCTTTGCCCTGAAGAACTAGCCTATAAAAAAGTCACTTCATATCTACTGTACATGTTTATTTTCCTCAACCATATATCCTGCAAATATTTACTCATCTGAACTTGAACCACTGCCACATCAGTACCATTTAAAGGTTACATCCTTATGGCCTCAAACCTCATCAAAATGCTTATTCCCAAAACAACTCACAGACATCTCAAACTAATGAGCAACCACATCTTTATACTCAAGTTATCCTGATAACAGGAACTCAATCTCAACTCCTAGATTAAGAGAGGATGGAAGACCTCTTCTAGGTAAAGTAAGGAAGACCTTACTTCTAGGTAAAAAGCAAGTATCACATGCTCTCTCACCCACCACCCTGACAAGCAGCACAACTGTTATTTTACAGAACTTCTCCAAGTCACCATCACCCAAAAAAGCAGACAGCACTGGATAGCCAACTTGCTACATTTACATGCTGCTTGTCCTTTTAATATAACAACTTCTTTTCTCAGCTCTAGGACTTAAAATCAGAAGCTTTTTCAGAGAGGACAGTGACATAATTGCCTGTGTGTTCAGCGTCAACCACCCACTTGGGGTTGAGGATAATACAGGCAATAAGGCTAAACTTCCTTAGGATCTCTTCCACTAGTTTTCTGAGGTAATACCACTAAACAAGATATAATATTAAGAAAAAAAAAAAAAAAGGTTCTTTTCTTTCACTGCATACTCCTGATGATATTAGTGTCTGTTACCAACTCTCTCAAATCTCTCCATGTTACAATCATTTTAAGCAGGGTCACAAACAAGGGCCTTCTTTGTGATCAGTCCTCCTGGAATTACTTCAAGTAGTTGTGTGAATGTCATCTTCAACAGCTTGGGTAAGATTTGTTTTCTTAAACAAAGAAAAGAAGAGAGCAGAGTTACCTTCCCTTAGACGCTCAACCACAAAAGTGAATCCAGTCGTTCGCGGGTGTAAGACATACTCGTATTTTTGAAGTCCGTTCTTTTCAGCAAATTCATTACTGCGGGCTTTGGTATTGGCTGAGGAGAGAATAAAAAGCACCATTTTCTGTTAGTGTGCTTGGAGAACCATAAAATAAATACAATGATCGTACGACAGGAATTGGTACAACAGCAGTTCACACGGTACAAATGTACAACAGCTTTTTGGGTGGAGGCAGACAGCAAGTGTGCTTTCAGTTGGCCAAACCATAGTATGAAGAAGAGCCACGTGGATTGCAAGAAAAGCCTTTTTACCCGTTCATTTATCTTAGAAAATCATCAGCAAATCTCATATCTACCAAATGCAACCTGAAACCTATAAATTAAAGTCTGTTAATAGTTCTCTGTACACTTCAATACCCACTTTACAGTAAAATGTGTCAACTGGCTCAATTGCATTTCAGGGTTTTTTTAACTCAAAAGGTACAGTGTATAGTAATGTATGTTTAATACTATGTACAGAAATACCTTGAGGTCAGTGTTTAATCACGTCAAACTTATTTCAGAAGAAAACATTAAATGGACGAAAGAAGTTAATCTAATATATTAAAATTGTATCTTCATTCTGAACTTGACATGTTTTATTCATCAACCTGCTCTGCACATACATACCCTGTTTTAATTTTTTGATCAAGTGACTCAGTGTCACAACACATGCCTGCTACTGTAGGCAGAGTACACACAAGGCATCTGAAAAGCAGGGCGGCTAAACCCTGTGACAAATGTGCTTCAAACCTCTGGTAAGAAGGAACCTCCTGCGAGAAAGCCAAACAAAGGCTTTTCAGAGCTGGTTGCTAACAGAGCCTGCTAAACAAGGAAGATGGGAACACCAAAGCAAAAACTTCTGAAGACAGGCAGAGAGGAAGGAATTTTTTGCCTGTGGTGTGCAGAAGGCTCTTCCAACCAGCCTCAGTCTGGAGGTAAATGGACTTTGCTGGCTACACTTAGTCCTTTACTGTGGGTACTGCTGTGCCTCCCCTGGAGCCAAGGGGCAATGGACACGTGCAGTGTTCCCTTGGCAACATGGTAAAAATCAATTTGATCAACTAGCTTATTTAGTAACTCACTTATGAAGTCTTGCAGGTGTTTTAAAAGATGAAATCCCACCAACAGATCTATGGAACAAAATAACTGTTTAACCAATATATCACATTTTTCAAGCAGAAAAAAGGTCTTTTTTTAAGTGTTCCTAGTTAGCCTTAACAGAGATGACAGATAAAGTAATGAAAAACATGTTGCTGTTTAATAATTTAACAGAAGTGATAAAGATAAATCCTTCCCCTTACAATCATCGTAATTTTTTCCTGCAAAGGCACAGTAGCATAAGTGAACAAATCAACAGGAGAGGGAAATTTCCTTTTTGCTGTAATACAACATTCCTGCATCTTTTTTTCCCCTAAATTACATGACCTCTCTTTATAAAAAATGCATGTGCCCCCAAAGATTATCTACCAATTAATAAATGCTACAGTATATTAGTGTACTGAGTACTTTTTCCCTGTGACCTACTGTTTCCAAGCATCAGGGTGCTGCTTTTCATACATGCAAGCCTTAAGATTTAGTGCACAGATTTCCTGACCATGTGATTTCGAGGAAAGCTGTTGCACAGTAGCCAAGCAAGTGATTCAGCAAAGAGAATACGAATATTTAATTCTTGCCAAATTGCCAAAACGTACAAATACTTGAAAAATATTACAACTTCAAAAAGCATTGCTAAAATTACAGAATGTGTGAAACACTAAAATTACACTTGGCTATGTAACTTATCTTCCCTTGGACATATACACTATGTCTTTCACCACATGGTCAGAGGATCTATTTTTGTCTCCTCCACTACTACTCCTTTCAATATTGCAAATGGATTATTCTGAATCAGTGTCAGGGAGTTGCCTTTCACACTCCCATTGCAATGGCAAAACTTGTAAAGTGAGCAATGAGAAAGACTTGGAATGGCAGAAGAGGCAACAGTAATCTGGTAATTATTAAATGCTCTTCCAAAGAAAGTCAGGTTTTAACTCTTAGGTGTACTTGTATTAGCTCAACAACTACAACTCTTTATTTTCTAAGAAATTACACTGATGACCAAGACTGTTGCTATAAAAAATATCCAAATCAAGAGTTCTTTTCCAAATTCTGTAGTGATTCAAATAAAATGTTTTAAATTAATTTATCACAAAGTTCTTAGGCTAATGTATTGTTGTTTCCAAAGGACAGAAGTATAATCTTAATTTTCTGCATATTCAAATTGGGGCTTCACTGGGGAAAACTTACCATCTGCAAATCAAGTCAATCAGAGCTTTGAGACACAAGTGCCATATAAATCTACATAAAGTCAAGCAGTTAAAATAAATATAAAATCTAATTCTTAAGCATCTCAAACTGCACACGGTTAATGAGTACTCAGAAAAACTATCTCCTTCTGTCTGTTCACTAGCACTTGGCTTCAGGGGAGCATGAAAATTAATTCCTTGGTGTTTGTAAATCACTCCTACTTGCACCACAAGAAAGTCAAAGAGCAAATGGGCACATTCGTTCTCTGAGTAAGACCTAATTGATATTGCAAAAAAGGATTTGGGACTTCCAGTGCCCACTGTCTTGAAATAATCATCTTCAAACTCCTCTTAGTGCACCTCCCTGTACTTGCAAAGAACTCACTGTAAACATCTGCAAAACATCTTCCAAATTTCCCCTTACTACACTGCCATTCTAAAAACGTGTGAACAGCTGGACATCAGCACACTGGCCAACACTATTCAGTTATTTCCTGACATTTGTATCCCTGTCTTGCCTCTGGACTGTAAGTTTTATATAACAGAGACTGTTCCCTTCCCTTTTCGCATTACCCCAGTGTAAAGGGATTTCAGAACTAGAGTAACGCTCCCAGCTAACACAGCGATCATAGTCATCTGGAAAAATCATCTCCCTCTTCCCTTCCTAACAACTACCAAGCCACAGGTCTTTGTGCATTAAACATGATTATTTATTACAGCAAGTCAGGAAGGTCAATGGGTTTTGACGCCATACTGAAAGCAAGGGTAGGATATGCCTTCACTCCACAAAAAAACTAAGAATAATGTCCTTCCTCCCTCTCCTATTAGTCTCAGCACTTGAAAAAACCCAGTTTCTTATGCTACTGTTACTTATGAACAAATGCTCTGACTCCCATCATGTCAGTCGATGTAAGCACCTCTGTGCCCACTGCTGTTTGGGATCCTTGAGAGAGACACCAGTGGCCAAAGCCCTGGGGGAAACTGAGAGCAAGTCAGCTGCTCAGAACTGGATTCAACAAAAGGCACAGAACATGTGATGCTCCTCATTAGATGAAACCCAGAGGTTAGAAAGCTGATCCAGGAAATTAGAAAACCATTTTTACATCCTCTGCAACTTGAGGGAATTCACACAACAAACACCTCTTAATCAATGGACCAGGCTACACTGTTAGTGTGGCCAAACTTCACGCAGATCCCTCACTGTTCTGCTGGTCAGATTATAACATTCAGAGATTAAAGAATAAAATAAAGTTAAATGTGCCTAAAAATTTCCTTAAAAAGAGGAAACACATTCCCTTCTATTCTCCCAACCACTAATACAAATAGCCATCAAGAACCTCTTGAGACAGGGCCTGGAAATTAACTTGGTTTGGGTTTCCTCAATCCCAAAAGGTCACTCACATCATTTGGCTAGAGGTAATGCCCCCTATTGCTTACTCTCTCTGAAAAATATGAGTAAGTGTTGCTTTCTAGAAACAAGTATTTTCTTTCTCACACTGTAGTTAAATCAAAGCAAACATATTCCCAGAATTTTTGTTCCTCATTTCTATTAGGAGTATTTTGCATTTTAACTCCTTGGTTCTATTTACTGATAAAAAAAAGAATAAGGAGAATAAGTTATTTTTTATGGAAAGCAGCCAGTTTATCAATAGGAGGTAATGTGGGACACTTACAGAACTGCTTCATGCTCTGTCTACTCAGGTTTTGCATTGACTTGTCTCTCCTCCCCCATCTCCTTCAGCTAATACATGCAGTCCCTCAGAGCATACATTCATTGGGGTGGTGACAAGTACAGGACTCCAATTTATTTAAAGGGTATTTAGACATTCCTGCAGAGTGACTGTCAAATAACACAAAAGTACAAGATTTTAAGGATTCTGGCCAAAACATCTCACTTTTTTTTGCTCCCTTGTTGCCTTTGGTAAATAATTTTATTACTTTTTCTTTCCTCCTTTATCTCCAAATCATGTGGGCAAATCCCATTTACCACATTTTTAAATTACTGAAAAAGCTCAGAAAGTCAGTATTTTTCTAGAAGCACCACACTTCAGAATTTCATTTAAAGTAACTGGAGGAAGAAATGATGCGAGCACATTTTCTTGATTTTTGAGTTACAGATTTTTAGAAGTTAAATTGATTTTGCTCCTGAAAACTAGCAGAAAAAGTGAATAAATTTATTTTTTTCAAGTCAAATTACATTTTTAGTTTGTGAGTTAATTTTGAATTAAAACAAAAATCTCTAAGATTTTACTTTGATGAAAGCCATAACGCAGTAACAGCTGCATTCATCTGAGTCTAAAGCGCATTTGGAACTAAAACTGCAAGATCTATACCCAATGAAAAGCTAAGTCCTTGCTCCCTGTGAAATATGTACGCTGTATTAGCTCCTCTCAAACAAACAAGCTCACGTACTTTTACAGAGTCAACACCATCCAGGCTGATGTATTTTGCTGGGTGTTACCCAAAAGAATTGTAAACTTCCCTCATCATCCTACTGGAAAGCTGATTTGGACAACTTTAATACAGCTACTTGTGAACAACTCTCAACCACTACTTTTTTCTTTCCTGCTAGTACTAATGCACTGAAATTTGACTATTAACTACTGCCTTTTCCTTTAATTTCACTTGTGATAAAAGAAAAATGATTAAATGATGCATGTACATGATAAAAGCATCTATGTACTTCTATGACTTCAAGTACCCTTACATTATATTATTGCCAGACAGTGAAAGAATAAATGAGCACTCTCAAAGTTTATCTTATTAAATAAATAAACAAACCCCTCATTTATCTATTAGAGGTTTGCATAGAAGTGATAAAACTACACTGGTTCACAATTTTAAGAAAAAATTAGGTTAATTGTTCTTACTTGTGTTATTTTCAGACTATTACATGTTAGATCAACCCCTACCAGTGCTTTTGAACAGTATTTTTTGCACTATAAATTTACTAGAAAAGTTAAAAATCCAACTACAGTTATTGTTACCTTGTGTCATGCACGTAACAACATTCCTGCCAAAATCTGAGCTCTAGCTAGCTTTCCTCCATGTTTTCCAGCTGTTCCTCAAGGAAAAAAGGTCTGTGCAATCACACTTTGTCCACCTGTTTGTTCCCCTTAACTTTTGAAGCTGTTGCCACCTGCAAAGTTTATCAGGGACAAGAGATTCAAAGACAATTAAGCCCAGCAGAACTTTTAGGAAAAAAAGTGGTGGCTAAGTGAAGGGGAATCTTCTGAGAGCAGAGATCCTAATAATGGGAAAAGCCAGGGAAGGCTCCATGGGTATTCATCTGTCAGGGCTTTCAGCACAGCATGCAGCAGTCCATCAGGTAACACGAGTACAGCACACGATGCCTCTTGCCAAGACAGTGGAAAGAGCTTTATGGGGAAGTGTCACACAGAAGGAAACAGAAGGAGAAGGGAGAAGCTGGAGTGAAAAAGAGACCATGTACAGGGATGCAGACACAAATCCATAGGAAATGAGGCTATCAGGCACAGAGCAATACAGCAATTTTTTTTTTTTCTGTCATTGCTTTCTGAAGAATTACTACAAACAAGTCTTGTAAGGAACACCAAGGAAAACAAAAGAATAGGTAATGTGGTAGGTTGTATTCCAGCTTTCCAGAAGCAGGAGACTTATGGTTGCTTTGTTTTCTTTAGGGCTTCAGAAAGTCTGGCTATATGTTTATCTGCTGAGGGCTTCTTTTGAAGCAATTACAATAAAATACCTTTGATGCACTTAGCTTTAACCTTCAAGTACTCCAGAGTGAAAAGATGGTCAACCTATCAGAAATAAGTATATAATTACATAATTATTACCTCAGATCCTATACATCCAGTCTGCAAATACAATGTTCAGGGTTCATGACTTTATTATTTCTAAAATTTATTTATGCAGCATCTTCCACCGCAAAGTACTTCACCAACATGGAGTCAGGCTTTGGCCCACGCATAAATACAGTCATACTTTACATTTCTTTGAAATCTTTCATTCTTGAATACCTGAAAATATTATCCAAATTCTTAAAAAGAACAGGAAATCAATCATTGCCATGCGGTCACTGAGAGGATAAAAAAATGACAGCAGCACAGAGCTGCACAGCAATTCTGCTATTCAGTGAAGTGCAAGTAGAATGTTATTTTTCATTTTAAGCACCAGAAGAATTCTGTTCTCAGAAGTAAGCAGCAGTTTTGGAATTTCGTCAGAAAACAGAAGTCATTGCCTCTATTTTTGCAAAACATTCCCTAGAATTTTGAGCAACTTATTATAACGGATGGAACACAAGGTTGCAATAGGTCCTAACAGGTCAATAACATAGGTTTTCTGCATATCACTTTTTCGAAATGTTACATAAAATAGATTATTATGTTCTAGCATTCTCATATGGCATAAATTTATTGCTTGGTCAGGCTTAGCTTGTCAAGGGATTTTTCCCCTTCTCTTATAATATTTTTAAATATAGGAGGTAATGTTTCCTGTGAAGACAATTAGATAGGGAGAGCTATTTACTTCCACAGAAAAAATTCAGGATTTTGCCCATCTCTAGATATCTTTTTATGCACAAATTTAATATCAAGGTAGTAGTCATTACTTGATGGTAAATTAAGACTGCTAAACACAGGACAGTTTAATGTGTCAGAAGGCAGCACAGCAGTGCCCTGTTGTCTCCTCTATCTATCACTCCATCCTTCCACTGCACTGCTTCCTCCCTGGGCTGCCCAACCACCATCAGTACAAGTGGTTGTCTCAGTCCTCAACCAAATCTTCTTTTTTAAAGCCACAGCATGAAACTTTCCCAGTTCTTTAAAAATCTTTTCTCTCTGAGGAATATTGGGAGAGATCAGAATGAATTCCAATTGGATTACAATAAGCAATCCAATTCTTTCAGTAATCTTGAGGTGGAAGCACCTGTTGGGAGAGAGAGTGTGAGCACTCTCCTAAGGAGGAGTCTTCTGATTCCATGAATAAGATAAAGATTGCACCTCATAATTTAGAGCTAAGAGGAGACAGTTCTTCATGAATTCTACGAAAAAAAGATAATTTTGTAGAATCACAGAATGGTCTGAGTTGGAAGGGACCTTAAAGATCACCCAGTTCCAACTCTCGAGCCATGGGTGGGGACACTTTCCCCTAGACCACGTTGCTCAAAGCCCAATTCAGTCTGGCCCTGAACCCTTCCAGGCATGGAAAACCTGTTCCCGTGCCTCACCACTCTCCTAGTGAAGAAAATTTCATCCTTCTTTCTACCTTTAGATACAAAATAACCACTTCAACAAAAGTTATGATGTGAAGGAGTCCAAGAACGTTCAATGAATTTACCCTCTTTCTGGAAGGTTGATTAAGTGATGACAATTCCCTATGGTGTGACAGCACCTGGATACTATACATATCAATTTTAAGGATATTTGGAATACAGAAGAAAAAACAGGAGTATATGTTACTTTCTTTTATGTTGTGTCTAGTACTTACTGATGTGGTTTTGCCATAAGATATGATTTGAAAATATCTGCAACACAAAGTATAGCAAAAATCTTCAAAATGAGTTTAAAGTTAGAAGCTTAATTGTAATTGATTTTCTATTTAAAGATAATGCTTATCATATCATGCTGCAGGCATGAACTGCCACAGAACATTCATACAGTGTTTTCTTTAAATGGCACTTGAGTCGTCTTTACTGGTTAAGAGCTTGCTACTGATGCCATAAGATACCTGCGTAGAGGCAGATATTTGAGTAAAAAGTAATACTACAGGTTCAAACTCATTAAACCCATTCCTATGATAATCTTAACATTTGTTTTACAGAGATATTTCTCTTGTAGAGGCATATACAGACTGCTTATGTGGCCTAAAGAACAAGAATCTCCATGTTCTCTACTTAAAACATCAGGCAAGAAATCAAACAGAATTGTCAGTCCTTTTCAATCACTCATTCATAGATATGAAATTATTTTGCCACAGTAATACAGGAAATGGGAACATGCAAGTGATATATTCCGGGTCTTTAAACCTACTCTTGCTAATGCACTGTATTTACAGTACTGACCAGCAAAAAATTATTTCAATCATCAGATGCTTTGTAATATAAGTTACTTCAGGAAGATTGGCAAAGTTTCTCAGTGGAAATATGTTTATGCCTCTCAAATGAATCAGCACATCATTTTATTATTTGCTATAATTTCTACTGTCTGTGTGAACAAAGTCTTGCTCCTGCCTTGGACTTTTTTAAACTTTTTCCATAAACAACAAAGAATTTCCACATTGAACATTCCTTAAGAAGGTGACAAATGCAGCCTACCTGTGAGATCAGTTCCTTCTGGAAAGATGAGGAGTTGTAGTGGCTCACGAATGTCACAGAAGTAATCCAGCATTTTTTCAAAGTGGCTCTTGTCATTTTCCCACTTTCTCTGAATGAAAACAAAGGCAGCAACCTGCATCGCCCAGCCTGAAGTTTAAAAAAATAAACCTTTAGTAACATTTCATTCAGTCTGATACTTCCACAGTGTCTGTTATTCCAAAATATTTTATAAATTGTGTTAGACAACATATTTTACTTGCTGCCCACCTGTCCTCACCTGAATAAGAGCACTTTGTTACCTTGTAAAAGGTGTTTTGGACAGGAAGAAAAAGAATGCATAAATGCATAACTCAAGTTACCAGAGTCAGAAAAGTCTTCCAGAGTGCAAGAATAGGGCTCAAGCTGTCAAGAAAGGAGGTTGTAATGAGGTGGGGGTCAATCCCTTCTCCCAAGAAACAAGGGACAGGACGTGAGCAAATGGCTTCAACTTGCATCAGAAGAATTTTAGGTTGGATATTCAGAAAAATTTCCTCACTGAAAAGGTTGTCCATCTATCCCTAGGAACAGGCTACCCAGAGAAGTGTCTGAGTCACCATTCCTGGGGGTATTTAAAAGCCATATAAATGTGGTGTTTAGGGACCTGCTTTAGTGGTGGGTTTGCAGTTCTGGGTTAACGGTTGGACTCAATGATGTTGAACGTTTTCAACCTAAACAGTGATACGATTCTCTGAGGTCAAGTATTTAAAACCATGGCCCTCACTATAATATCCTTAATCCCTGCAACTCTGACTTGCTCAGTTGATAGACATCACTCAAGCAATGCACTGCAGGGTAACAGCTGCATTATGTAGAGATCCCTGCCCGTTAACCATGTGCAGTGTGCAGAAAATATCTGTTACTTTAGGGGCTTTATTACATATACCTTCCTATAATTTTCATTAATCATAGAAGAAAATACCAAGCTTTTCTTTACAGTTAATTGTAGAAAAAAATTATGTGTATCCATTTATTTGTATTAATATACAAGAAGACTTAGAACCTGACATCAAACTGACGATGTAATGCAGTTAAGTAAGTGAAACTGCTGCTGAGCCTGCAGTTCAGAGGTTATACACCATTATCTTCAATAAGTATTCTTGGCTCTTTTTTGGCACAAGTATATAGTATACAGTATGAGACATAATATTAGAAGTTCTGTCCACTAGTTCAGACAGTAGGAGGAAAAATCAGGATTCCAGTCCCACCACGTGCCAGCGATCTCCCTTCCTAAACAGGGCTCAGAAGATGATGATACTGCCTTACCACTGTACTTGGCTAGCTTGTATCTCATCAGAAAGCCTGCAGATAGATCCTCCACATCAGACAGAAAATATCACAGTTTCCCATTCTCCTCTTTGCTCACCACAGTTCTCAAAGCTTGTTTTTCCTTTGCTGACTTACAACATGTTATTCTTGCACTTTATTTCAGATCCTCTTTACAGGGATTCCTTTCTGTTTTGTTCATAGCAGTATCTCATAAGAAGCATATGCTAGAAAACCACTTATTAAAGTCACTCATTTTTAAATCAACTTCATAAGTCACTCAGCCTAGATAATGCATTAACTGAGCTGCATAACTCTCGTGTTGTTTAGAAACATTAATTGTATTGTTAAAGATTTGAGACCTGTATCATGGAGTAGATACTTTTGATTTTTAAATCAGCTAAACAGATGGAACATGCATAACTAGGATGCCTTCTGCAATCTGGACCTAATGCATCTCAGATATCCAGATAATCAATGATATCCAGACAACTGAATCCTGGAAGTGGTTATATGAATTAAGAAAAGAAATGCCCAGAATGTAGTCTCAGCAAATCTTTTCAAATTTGCATGCTATACTTGTGAAAAACTCTTTGCAAAGAAAACTAAACTTTGACCACAACATTTTATGCATATTTATGCACATATCACATTCCCACATTTGCAGTGTCAAGAAGTATCAGTACAGCTTTATTAATAGAGGTTATCCATGTTTAAACAAATTATCTGAAGAAAAAACAATAAAGGTAAGTTTTAAAGTAACTTTAAAATAATTTATGTAATTTTATGTAAATTTACTATGCTATCTTCTGGCATGTACTCATAGTGCTATAATAGATGGCACTAAAATGCTGCAAACCCAGAATCAGGGCTTCATACATAGAGATTAGGAAAGTTCTGCCATGGTTTTGGGGTTTTCCAATCATTCTTACCTCTCTGCCCAGAGCTTTTGTATGTTTTATGTACCTAGGACACTATGCCTAAAGCAGAATATGGAAAATCTGTACTGTGCTAAACCATTTTATTGCGTGGTATCGCACATCAGGCCCAAATTATTCCGTCCTTGTGTTCCCATTGCAACAGAGCCTGTAGGTCGAATTAAGGGAAACAAGAACCTGATACTTTCCCAGGTCAGAAGCTCCTTAGGAAGAGTGATTGTGGCCCACAGCAGAGGGAGTATGGAAAAAACCTCACTGCCAGATACCACCCTCTCCCCTACCTTTCTTTACACAGCACAAGGCTTTAAATTACATGGAAACTTGCACATAAACTCTAGCTCTCATTCTTCAACAGCACAGTGAACATCAAATTATAAATACCTTTAGCTACTACAAAAGATGCTGCTTGGGTGACTTGCACTTCACCTCACTAAACTGCATAAAGCAGAGGATATAGTGCAGTAGTTTCCCATTCCTGCTCTAAGCAGTAGTGTTATATATGGGCTATGAATAATTAAACAGAGCCAGTAATGTAATGACAGTAGGATGTCAGGGAGGAGGAAGAAAGAAACAGTAGGAAAGGAGTTGGGAGGTATCCAATTTTTAAGATAAACAACAGGTCTGATTTTCTAACCTTTCCCACAGATAACATCCAGTGTTCTGGAAGAATTTGTCTATCTTTAAGTGCATATCTAATTAGATAAAACAGTTCTGACTGTTCAAATAAGAACAGATTATCTAACAGATAGATGACTAATAGTAAATGACCCAGGTTTCCTCCTGACTTACCCCAGCACAGCACACTGCACCAAGCTACCTTACCATCTATGAAAGTGGAAGAGTCTTCCACATTTGCTCACACTTTTAGGCCTCCAGTGAAAGGCAGCAAAAACATGAAATCCTGGCTTCTACCAAAACCCTCGTCCGTGCACCATTTGGGGAGAGTGCCTGCTGTACATGTATCTCACCATCCCACCAGACTCAAGTAGGAAAGAAAATCCCACACAGGCTTGCAGATGCCTGCTTTTGAACAAAGCAAAAACAGCTCTTGCTTTGATTTCCATTCCACAGTGTGTCTGCATTGTGCTGCTAGAAACACACGTAACAGGTCCAAGGTATGACATAGGAGCCAAATGGGAATGCACAGAGAAATGGGAGGAATTCAGTAAATCAATGGGCAGGATGAAAGGTTTTGCTAATCAGCAAGATTTATAAGCAGCAGAAGGCACTACCTTCTCATGTGCAACCTGCAGTGAGACATGCTGTTCAGTTAATTACTTTTAAGTTTAGGTCAACACATTGTTCAACAAAAGTAAATATATTTTGCTCTTTTTGCTCAGTATTTTTGGTTGTCTAAGAGCTCCTGGGCAACAGGAATTTTCCTAGGAAAGGCAGCATTTACTTGACTGCGGAAAATGGTTGCAGATTGTTGAGAAATCATTGATTACAAGAAACACAGCAGAGAAAAGAGTGAGGCTAAAGAAACCATAACAATGCAACTCCATTTCTTTGCTAAAATAATCTCCTTATAGCAAATGACATTGTGGATAAGTAACATTGCTTGGAAAAGTACACAAACACTGAACAGTCCTTGTTCAAAACTGCAAAACAGCAGTGCAAAAACCTACCAGACAGAATAGCTAGCCACACTGACCTTTAAATCAACTTTTCAGAGCTGAGAAAATAAACAAGGCAGCTTAAAATCTCTAGTAACACATACACAGTAATGATATGTATTCTATCAGGACATAACTCTACAGAGGAAAAAAAAGGTGCTTACACAAAAAGGAAAGCCTGCTATTGAACTAGAGAAATATGCTCTACGTAAGAATTTCCTTACTGCCTTGGGGATAAAGCAAATTATAGTTTATGCAGGTCAAGAATTTGCAGCATTGTATTAAAAATACTAGCTCCAAGTCTAAAGCTTTTTAAATTCTAAGACCCTGCACTTCTATTCTCTTCACCCCAAAATCCTTTAAAAGAAAATAACACTTGAAGCTGAAATTTCTTGAGTGTGTTTTCATTGCAAAGGTAATTTGGAAGTAAGTAGACACCAAGGATGGAGGTGGCAATGAACAAAAGAGAGAAAAAGGGTAGTTGTGCCAAAAAAAAAAAGTCTGATATTGAAAGCAAACGTACACAAACACATCAAGAAAATGGTATCTATGTATTTCCTGTAGCAATGTAAGATAACAACTAAACCCTCCCCCAAACAAATTCATTAAATGATTCAAAGCTACAGAAACAAGTAGGAAATAAAAGGTCTAACTATGGGATTTTGTTATTATATTCACTTGTCCTCTCTCTTTTCCTTCACTGCATTATTCACTGTTTTTTCATAGCATTATCTTGGTCAAAAATAAAAGCCTTATTCAGTATGCCTGTATTAAACAGGGGTCTGGTCCTGATCAGGGCTTTTGAGGCATCAGGGAACCAGACATCTAGGTTTAATAAGGGAAATCACTCGGAAGCTCATGATCCCACTGTATACAAATAATTGGGTCCATTAACAGTTTGTTATTCCAAATGTTTTGCTGCATAAAATTACCACAAGGCAACAAGCACGCAATTCCGAATGCTCCCTATTTCAAAGATCTGTAGGTATTGAAAAGATGTTGGCACACAGAAAATCAGGCAGGAAGTCAGGGCATAAAGTTAATATGTATATACATTGTTGAGCTGTCACCAGTATAGACTGATTAGCACTTTTCTGAAAAATCAATTACAACTGGCCATTTTACTATTGTTCTTTTGTTTTCCTGGATAGTTTTATATATAAATCCCACAGCAAACTAGATTTTTTTTTTTAATTTAATGTAATCATCTAAGTGCACAAATTAGGAAAATAAAGAAAAAAAATTCTTCCTGAAACAATCTTGTGAAGTACAATCCCTGCTCCTGGCAAGTTTTCTTTACCCGTGCTCATTTCCAATAATGTAGGTAATAGGAGTATAATGAATTGAACAATTACCATCTGATTGGGTGAATTCTTTGAGCAAATTACAAAACTAGAGATTAACTAAGAGATAAAATTCACAAATATAAATTCACAGTAGTGCTCCTAATTTTACAGTGAAACATCTGATTCAGTCTATTTGTTAATTTGATTTAATCTATTTGTAAGGTGTCTATTTAAAAACCACTGTGCTTTTCCTATTGCCTTGCCCTATCAGATTCTAACCATTACTTTAACTTATGCCTGTTTTATAATTACTTTTATGGTAATGTCCAGTTTATGTTCAGACTATATATTTCACAATGTCTATACCATGTAGTCTACTAAGTATTCTACAGAATATCATTTCTTCCAATGTGTGTGAATCCTAAACATTTTCTTCTTACTATAACTGAAGTTAAGAAACAGCAATGTGAGAAACAGAGATTTTTAAGGTAACTGAAAAAGAGAAATATTCCTCTGGTTTTGCTCTGATCACTCAGTTTTACCTTTGACTTCCCCATAGTTCTCATGCATTTATTTCAGTACGAAAGTATTCTAAATTTTATGTTTATTTAAATCACTTTCAAAAATTAATGCTTTGTGTATTTCCTTTGCTCTGCTTCATTCTCTTGTGGGACAATATAGGATGTGCCAGTACAAACCTGAAACAAGGTTTACAATACAAGATTTTGTTGTCAGGGCAAGAACAATGCTGTCAACAAGCTAGTCAGATACAGTGGCCTACGTCTTAGGTGTGAAAATTCAGCTGTGGAATCTTCTAGAAAGGATATTCCATTGAAGTACTGGTGCCTCTCAGCTAAGGCACACACACACAGTGTGTGAAAGTACGTGGGAAAAATTCACTACAGTAGTAGCAGGGTGTGCATGTATATAAAACACCCAGACAGAGACATATATAATCTTCTTGGAAAGTATTGTTTCAATATTCAATCCCTTAATCACAGTTTAGAAGAATGCTATTTGGACACTTCATACTCAAATATTCATTCTGTTTCCTAAATTATGCCATTTTTGTAGAACATGGACAATTAGATGATTAACTCTACCATTGTGTTAGTGCAACTTAGAAAATGTTATAAATGTCATTAAGGACTATTAAACCTACTCAGTTACAGTATTCATCTTAAAATAATACTTCAAATTCGAATTTGACTTGATGCACTGTGTAAAATCAGAATAACGTAACATTACTCTAAAGTAAACTAAAGTAAAGGCTTAAACCTCTAGGATGGCTGGAAAGTTGCTTTATCTAATGCACTTTAAAAATACATCAATACAGTGAAACAGCGCATGAAAGCCTAAGCATTAAAAAAGATGAGTTTTGCCCAATACGTACCTGGAGAAAAACCCCACGTCATTCCAAAATCTCTAAATAAATAAAGAAAAGAGCCTCCAGTTGTTAGACTGTGAGGAAAAACACCCAGGCCCTACGAAACAGTGTGAAACTCTCCGATGGATGTGTCATCTTAACTGCAAGTCAGGAACGGCGAGAGATTCTACGATGAAATATCTCTTCCATAGGCCTACATCCTCTTCACACACTCCATCTCCTCCATGGAGGACCATAAAATTAAGTCAGCCTGATGTGCTGAGCTATACGGATGCTTTAAAAAAAGAATGTAATTTGGGAAAACATGCCATCCTAATTCTGCTGTTACTTGTTTCTTGAGCTTGAACAAAACAACCACTCTCCATCACTTGCAGGTTAAAAAATGGGGAGCAAGAGAGAGGTTAGCATCTGATCGCACTCTTTTGATGTGTATCTTGGAGAGGCAGAGGGGTGTAGAGAAAATGAAGCCTTTATAATACAAAAAGGATAAGGAAAGTTTAATGATACAGGCTAATTGAGTTTTGGCTGTGTTTTTTATATCCTCCCCCCCCACACACACACCGAAAGAGTTGAGAGAAACCTATTATGCCTTTTGTAGAAGAGACAAGCAGGGAAATAGATACCTAAGTCTTTTCTTCCCTTTGGGAAAAAAAAAAAAAAAAGCATGTAAAGTTACAGCTAACTTTAGCTGCATTTCTGCTTCAAAGTAGTAATCCTTCCTTCACACTTAAAACTTCTTCTAGAGAGTCTTCAAAAGAACCTTCACCAGCAATAACTGGTAGAATAACAATTTTGTTTTCCATTAGAGAACATACTTTTACAACTTCTACTTTAAAAAATCACGCAGGATAACAACTCTATTGCAATTAAGTGTGGCAGCTCACAATTAAATTGCTAGAAGACATCACAGTTTCTCAAAATTCTCATTTCAGTCTATTTTAATGTAAGATACTTGACACCTTCAGTAGGTTACAGCTTCAATTTTTTAAACCAATATCCTCTACTGGTAAGAATTTGAATGTAAATCCAACCATATCGTGAACAAAGATGCTTTATGCTGAAGCACTTCTATCCCTACCTGTGGAAGTAGCTGTGACAGCACAAACACTTCCATGACACTATAAATGTGTACAGATTCTCTGCTAAAGCATGCTGCTTTAGCTATACTCCAATTGAGTTAAATGTTAAAATTTTCTAGGCTTAGTGACAACAATATTTTACTTCATGGTAGCTGATCCATCATAGCTGTCGGTGTGCATGCTCTTAGCCTGTGGCAAAGGCAGGATAATTTGAGTTGTTTTGCCCTGCTTCATTGAAAACTAAGATGACTCAAATTACTTTGAGCTTGCTTCAGGGGAAGCTCACACACTTGGACAGCTATAATGGATCAACTGACGTGTAGTAAAAGATTAGTGGGGCTAAGCCCAGTGCTGAAATAGAGCAAAAGCCCTTTTTTCTTTCTCCCCCCGGGCACTTAATACAAGGGCCAAACCCAACTTGAGCCTTTGAGAGCTACAACACACGAGTGAACAGATGAATGAAAAACAACAACTAAAAAGCTCCTTCATCTTGCAGTCTTCTTTGAGAGCAACGTTAGCCACAGAGTAACTTGAATACAGAGATGAAGATCTGGACAGAGTTACTCAGTTATCTCTGCTTCTAACTACTCTGAGTTTGTCAGCTTTGCTTATTCTCCTCTTCTTCCTTCATCACCTTGTCCTTCCCTTCCTTATTCCAGTCCCAGTCTGCTTAAACTACAGTTCCCTGCTTTAGCAGTCTCAGTGAGCCTTTTTTCAAAACAGGTAAGTCTTCAAGATTTGTCCATCAATGGTGCCTGTAGCACCTGCATACTTTACATTTGTACACTGAATTATGATGGTATTTCTCTTTTCCATCTGCATTAAGCAAAACTAGGATTACAATTACCTCATGTAACAGCCATGCACTGACACTAACCCCTTACCCTATTTCAGTTTTTCTCTCAGTTATTCTGAGAGTGCTCAAATTAAACTCAAATTTTGATTTATTTTTCACATACATGTTGAGACACTTTCAACTACTATAATCCAAACATTACTGTAAGCCCACCCAACATATTCAAATTGTCCAGCATTAAAATATATACCTATTGCCAGTGAAGTCTTACTGGTTAACACAAGACTTTCACAAATGAAACTATTAAGTAAAGAATTAAAAGTATCTTCTAGTCATTATGTATATGGCCATCTGACATTACTGTGTATGTCCCTTGGTACCTACTTGAACAGTATGTACTCCACGGTACATTCTGAACACAACTGCACCATAATCCATATCACTTCCAACATTACTCCTTATTAACTGAGAATAGACGAGAATATTAATCGTTCATATCTATTACAAGTACTGTAGGGAAGTCCTATCATGTCAGACTACGCAGGAAACTGTCAATGCCATTAGAAATTCTCCTTGAAAACTGATACCGCAGAATGTGTCAGTACTTTCTGATGATGTCAGATGAGAAACTGCAGCAACAGCTAAGAGCAGAGTAGTGCTCCCTCGAGATGCCAGTTTTGGCAAGATGTACTGAAATGCTGCAAGAATGTTTCTGAAATTGAGATTACTGAAATGTAATATCTCTTTCTGAAGACTTTACTGCACACAATTCATCAAGCCAAAGCTGCAGTTCCAGGAAGAACAGACCATCTGTTTTTCTTTGGACTTCTTTTTTTACAGCTCACCTTTAATCAATTTTAAGGTTTTTTTCATACACTGGAATGCAAAGACTTAATAACTTAAGAACTGGATAAATGACTCAATGTGTCTCCTTGAAATACTGAATCCTCTGATTTTAATTATAATTAACTAGAAAATAACTGCCTACTTGTAATACAGACTCATTAAATCTGATATCTTTAAACTTTTAACCCACAAAGGGGGCAACAAGAACTCTGGATCTTTTTCCATTACCAGCTTTGCCCTTCACCTACCTTATATGCCACTTGAAGGATCCTAACCTCTCAAAGACCTATTTTTACACCCTAAATAGGAAACTACTTATGACAGCAAAAGTACTATGCTGAATACTGTCAAGGTTTTCAGAAACATGGAAACAAAAGGGTTGTAATATAAACCATATCTTATACACAATTTTAAATTAAATTCTTGTTTAAAAAAGATCAGAATCTTGTTTGAAAGATCAGAAAAAAATGCACTGAAAGCAATACAGTATATTCATTCAAATATTTCTCAAACTCAAAGCAAAATTATCATTAGGTTAAGATTTATAAAAAGTTTTGTTTAGCCAATGTATCAAAGTTCCCTAATCCTATACTTTTAACTATGTACAACTAATCCATATAAATACATGAAAAGATAAAACTGAAAATAGTTGGTTGAATTTCCACTGATACTATGTCTTAAATGATCAACATCTGAAAGTATTGATTACACATGCAGTGCACTGAAACTGTCTGGTTGATTTCCAAGTGATCTTGCCTTTTACAAGCTCATAAAATAAAATTTCTAGGTAAAAACCACAGGACATAATCTAAAAACCAAACCCAAAACCTGACAAACACTTATTAAAGGTGTATCACATAATACAGCAGAGCTGAGAGTGGTAAGAGAAATTCTACTGTTACTGCTGAGATGCAGGGTTGTCCTCTTTATACACCATTTTCTGCAGTGATACTGCCCCAACAAACTTCATACAGATTCATCTTTTTCCATCAATCTTCAGTTAATCCAAGAGTCTCATTTTCCAATGATCCCCTAATTATGTGGCTATATAGAATATTTTATTTTTGCAAGGAACTGCCACTCAAAACAGCCTGACTGAACACAGAGACATGTATTTCTAAGTCCTCTTTTTAGATACAGTATGATAAAACAGAAGCTTATCTCTCATAATTTTAGAGCATCAAATCATGGCTTGAGTGAAGGACGTAAGTTTAGCTGAATTCCCTTCCTGTGATTAGAAATACAACATTAACAGTTTACTGAAAGATAAAGTTTTAATTCACAACATTACAACCGAAGTCCTCAAAGCCCTATCTACTGCAGACAGTGCTTGGGGATCTGGCATTGAAAGGAGCGGGTTACAAGCACTACAGATCCAGACAGCCACTCCACTTTATCAGCAGAAATGTTCATCCTGGAATGCAAACAACAGGAGTAAATGTCTGCCTGTGCCACTTCTACATTACAGCCCACAAAACACAGTATAAGCCTAGAATTTTGTTAGCGGCTTAAGCTACCACATCACGAACAAAGAGGGCATGATGGTCTGCTAATATTGACCTGTCACAGATCCATCTGCCTGAGTCTACACACCGAATCTATTAGATGTGCTCAGAGTATTCAGAGAAATGAGAATGGAATTTGGAAAAAAATTAAAAAAAGAAAATCAACCTCTAAAAACTCCTAACACCCTTTCAGGAATCAAATTTTGCCAAGCATAACTTAGTATTCAGGCTATTGGAGCTAAACTTCCAATTTTATTACAGGTATTAACAAGCATACATACAAATGTTTTGTTAATAACAAAATATATGCTGCTTTTGAAGAGGTAAATCTACAACTCCTCTATACTATACTCCTGATTTCACCTTCCATCATTTTGCTTTAAAAAGTTGCATACTCAGCTGATTACAAGATTTCAAAACATCTCTGCTGTGTTACAAAGATACAACATTTATCTAAATATGTATTTTCTCATTTCCTGTCACGTTAAAAGAGATGTCTTTTGTCAAGTAAAACTGACCTTAATGTTTGGCTGCTAGGGAGGAAAACAAAAAATCATTACCTAGTTGCAGCTCTTACTAAAGGCCCAGCAAGTGAATGTAATACAGTGCAACAGTATGAGAGTTCCTCAGTATGGACTCCTGCCAAAATTATTTGTTCAGATAAATGGCCTGACAAAAGGGAACCATAAATAAGGTTACTCTTTCGGCATCATAAAGTTGACGCATATCCTGCCCAAGCTAGTTTTGTATAAAACAGCAAATAAATCTAAGAGATAAATAAAATGCAAAGATGTTTTTATTTCAGATAAGTCTGCCCATTTATTCAGAAACCATTTGCACGACAATTTTTGGCCTATCTGAAATGCTTTCTCTGAGTACGTGCAACTCAGACTTGTTTCCAGCCTACATTACTATAAATCCTGATTATTTCATATCCTGTACAGCATATTTTGCATAGCCAAGTTCAATTTAAAACTAGTTACTAAAATCAACCAACAACTTTGCAATTGCCTATAGAGCTTTTTTTGTTAATCTTCACAATAGTATACAGTGGATAATGAAGAAAGAAGCTTGATGAGAGCGTGTGCAAGGTGGGGTGAAAGAGCACAAAAAACACAGTGCTGAAAGAGACTTCAAAGACTGAAAATCATTTTTCATCATTTTGAAAAATGCTTTCAGTATTTAAAGCAGAAATATTTTTACCTACAAGCAACAACAGAAGCACGTGTAGTATCATAAAAAAGAAAAGCTTAAGCATGTAGTCCAAGCGTCCTCTGGAGATACAAGGTTTAATCGCTCAACATGCCACATATTTTACCTAAGTGTTTTTTAAAATACTGAAAAAGAATTTAAACCTACGTCATTTAACAGGTTATGAACAGTGCTGGGCATCATTTAAACATATCTTCCTTTCAAATTAAAGGGTTTAGTGACATACCAAATCCCGGAATGCTTTTGAGACTGGATTTGAGACAGATTTTTTCAAGTCTGAGGTAGCTGTATCGCAGCAGGCAGTTCCACAGGAACATCCAGTCCATTCGTGTGCGATGGTTCATGATAATGACACTCCTTTCTCCAGGAACAAATCCATCTCCAGTGACAACCACCTTGGCACCAAACACCATTTCCAGCAAGGCCTAGAAATAGTATCTCCGTATTATGGCTTTACTCACAAAAGAAAAGCATCAGCCCATTAGCAATAAAAATTAATTTGAATCGTATAATTTCACTTATTCACTCATATCATCACTGGTAAACAAACTTCTGACTGTTCTCTGATAAAGCAGCCAGCTTTCCCACAGTAATAGTTGTTTAATGGAAGCGGAAACAACAATTAAATAGCACTTCTTAAAAAGCACTCCATTAAAATCACTGCATTAAACTTACCGTTCCTTGTTCTTCGAAGAATCCTAACACATAAGAATATAAGCGAGTCAGTATGGATTATAACTCGGCAGGTAATCTAAGGAGAGACTGGTTGCACAAATCATCTATTGCTTAATATTCTCAGGGTTTGAGAAGGTATCAGAAGCTGCCTTGCTTTCTGCCTGGGACCAAATGGTCAACATGCTTCACTCCTCCCAAAGCACAGAATAAGCGTCAAACTTGGAAGGACACAGACACGAGCCTGGGCAAACAGCTGTCTCCATTTTACCTGAACAGCCAGTGATGCCAGGTCACATAAAAAACATGTTTCTTGCTTTAACTGCTATATGTGGCTGTGAAGGGTTAAGTTATAAACATAGGTCAGTGGTTTATCAGAAGGAAAGAGCAGGCAAAGAGCTACCACACTAAGTTTAACAGGGCCTGGTTTCATAACCTGGACAGTCAGACCATAAGCACATAACTCGACTAATTGTAGTAACTACAACTCTAGAGCCCAACAGCATGCTATGGCCACATTCACACCTTATCCAAATTGCCCACTGAAAAAGGATTCTGATCCATGACCATTCCCAAATCATGCAGGGAAGTGTAGGGGGGAGTGCTGGTTGGTTACAGCAAAAGACCAGGACCAGGCAAAGAATTAAAAAATATGGATGACTGAACCTGCGACCTTTTAATGCCTAGTGGAGACACAAGTGGAAAGGTACAAAATCCCAAGAAACATATGCAGACAACAGACATTACCTAGAGGTTTGACTTGAGTCCCCTAAGGTCAGGGTCACTGGCAGGACACTGTCCAACCCAGTTAGCACAGAAAAAGAAAACAGCAGAACACAGTTGGACATCTAGAGCAACAAACTTACCCTTTAGCCCTAACATAAAAAGCACTTCAAATTACCTCCTTACCTTATCTTCCCCATTCTTCCTCTAAAAAGTATAGAAAAAGAACAAAGACTGGGGATTTAAACAGAGCTCCATAAATTAAAACAACTCTCTGTTCTGTTCGTATTTCTGCTAACTCTGTGCCAAAGATCACAAGTTTCCCAGGTTAAGTCACCTGTAAAACTAGAATGACATTTTCACAATCGCAAATGGCTTGAGATCTTAGAATGAAAAGCATTATATTTGCCAAGTATTAATAATATTAATAAATCATCTTACTAATAATTCCAGAATAGGTGTTGCTACCAAGAGGAACTATGGGCCACTGCAAGAGTGGTACAGGCAGTATAGCTCAAAATGGCAAAGATACCTTCTTTTCAGAAAGAAGAAAAGCAGCCTTTTTTGGGTAGTTTAATAAGAATCATATTACATATTTAAGATCTAGTTAAACATAATAACGAATGGGTGCCCTGTTCTACATACTCTAACCCTAATATAAGCCAAACTAAACTGAAACAGTTAAGACCCACCTCACTGTCCTGTCCTGCTGAGTCTTCTAGAAAGGAAATTAAATGGGATAGCAGAGTGAGGAAGGTGGAAATTTCTTACATCACAGAGGTCAGGGTCAGAGTTTCCCTGCTGGAGTCCAACTGGTACAACAGCACTTTATTTATTGTTTGGAGACACAAACCAAGAACCTGCTTTTCCTGACCAAGAATGGAGTAAGTGTAAGGACAGAAAACTAAAGCAGACAATGTCAAAGCCTCAAAAAGGTTGGGTGCAAAATCTTTTTGAGACTCCTTTTCTGATATGTAATAAAGATACAACTTCTTTTATGCCACAAGATACATACTTCTCCATACCAATATGGTATTTTACTCCAGAAAGTGAAACAAATCTTCAGTGGTCTAGAGAAACAAAGTCCCTTGGCTTTTAGAGAACAGATGAAGAAAGATCCTCTCCCATTCATACCGCCTTTCCTCTGGAACAATTCAGGGAAGAGTTTTATTACTGATTTCCAAACTCATATGGTTATAAAGTTGATAAAGGTGAAGTTTTAGTTTTTCACTTGAAATAATTTATCATTATTCAGCTACAATGACTAAATTCTAAGAGGATTTAGTAACAGAATCATGAAGGTTGGTAACGGTGTACAAGACAGTGGATAATTTTCCTTATGAGGTAATTGGAGTAAAGTCCAAAGAAAGAGTTTACATGACTACTCATTTAGGAAGTTTGCAATTAAAAAAAAAAAATCCTTCTGTTTACTAGGATTTCACCTACTCTTCTCTGCATCTGAGTGACATTGGATGAAGATGTCTCAAAAAGGTCTTTTCAAGCATAAAATTAAGCATTAGTTTACATATAAATTCAACTGTGGAATAAGAGAGGGACTGTAAACAGGCACACAGTTTGCAACACTGAGCTAAAACCCAAGTTTCCACAGACGATAAGTGTGTTAGGGTCTGTTTTGACAAAAACATAAATAACTTAAAAAAAAATAAAATCAAAAGTGTTAGTGGGCAAATTAAATTGTGGGATTACAGACAGTTGCCCAGAACTTGGCTCAAACTGCAGCTTACCACTGGGAGCGTGAGCCAAGTGGCCACGATGCAGTCGGTGATCCAGCGATACCAGGCCGGTGAGATGAACATCAAAGGTAGAAAAGGACCGAGCATGAATATACTTCCAAAGAAACTTCCCAAGAATAGTGCAAGTACAAAGTATATCCCTTTCCATGACACCATGGCTCTGAAAAAGAAAGGTGGCATTATGTTAGAGAGACAAACTGAAATTACATAATTTTTCAAATCTGTAAGCCCAGTTTGAGGTAATATTCCCCCTTTTTTTCCACAGCTAACAACACATGATGACAGTAAACACAATCAAAATGTTCTACTTCACAGTAAGGAAAGGACTTCATAAACACAGTGATTTGTAAGGTGAATTGGGATATTAAAGGGGTCATAAAAGTATCGGCTACATCATAATTTCCTCCACTTATTACAATATGTAGTTACACTAAAAAATTCTCAGCAAGCTATTTTTATTATCCAAAGGTACAAAAGAGCTATATAAGAGAACACCAGCTACATTAAATTTTCCAGCCATTACAGTTGTCACTGATGAAGTACTAATGTTACCATTTTCTAAGGATAGGAAACTTTGCTAAACATAGCATTGCAGAAACTCATCTTCCCCACCTAACAAGGGTCTATGTGTGACCTCCATCACAAACCACTCAAATCTGATGAGCCTGACCAGCCATTTCAAACGCCTTTTCATGCCAACAGGGCAGGCAAGCAGTGGTTGAAGCCTCCCAGTCCAGCCTGGCTTAGAGAACTCATCACTTTTTGAAGTCTGACGTACTTCAACTGTCCTTATCAGTTATTTTCCAACTTACTGCACCAGAAAGCCAACAGCCTCTGGTTTTCAAGGCAGTAGTCTAGACTTGAAATATTTCAGTGTCTGTGCTATCAGCTACATCCCTTATTATAAATTGAAATGTACAGTACACTGAGCTTCTTAATGCATTACGGCAGAACACTCAATCCTCCAAGCATTTGTAATAGCTACAAGCTTTCACAATTTAGCAACTACTACCAGCTATGACAAAGCAAATGTGGAAATATCAATTCTCTAAATTAGGGCCCAAAAATAGACTGTTTTCATCTATTTAGGACTCAGCCAATTGTTTATAAAATCAAAGGTTAAGTAGAAGTCACTTTTTAGTCACTTTACTGAATTCCTTTTTTTGACAGGCTATTTTAAAAATTATAAGAGTTCAGTTAGACAGGACTTCAGGACAAGAAAAACAGGAAGTTGGTGGTTTTAACTTTAAAACGAGCAATGGAAAAGTAGTCCATTAAGCCTTATGTACTGCAACATACATGATTTATCTCAAGCACGGTTTTGTACAATGTCCACAGCAATAATGTTTGCACAGTAAAGTATTTGAAAGTCAAGAAATGGCAACGCTAGTGTTGCTAGCAGACAAACTTGCTTCTGCTACTTCATGTTGACAAGTAACAAGGAAGTAGCTCTATTTTGAGATACTTTTAGGTTTAAACAATTTCCTAAACCTTACAATATTTGGAAAAAGGCAGAGAGAAGAGGTCATGCAATTTGTTAATGCAAGAAGGATATAGGAAGCTGTATTTAACTCTACTTTCCCAGCACAGTAAAACAAGTATTAAATAAAATGTTTGCTGACAGCTACATCAGAAAGATTTTAACACAATGAAATTTGAATTCAAACAAATACATGCTATTTACATCCTGGAGTACAGAGCCCTTGTTTTTCTACCAAAAGCAGGAACTAAACAACCATATGTCTGCACATATGCACCAGTAGGACCAATTCTGACACATCAAGGGACCCTTGCAGAGGAACGCACTTAAGTAACAACATTCCAACTGCCTTCTTGTATTTGTTATTGCAAACCTCTGTGGTGAAAGTTCAAAATAAAGGCAGAAGAGGACGAAAAAAAACCCAAAACACAAACACAAAGAAAAACAGAAACGGCAGAAAGGGAGTAAAATCCCCATACATTAGTTGCAGCAAGACCAGAAGAAAAAGCCTTCTTCTGACATCAAGATTTGAGACCTACTGTGAAAGGCAGTAGAGAGGTTTAAAATTCAATGTGCTTGACCTAATCAGGCATTTTTTGAGGAACACACTGGAAAACAACTGTAAACATGTAGGCACAGTTGCTCTCAGGTACACAGTGTGATTCTTAGGGAGTCCTGTGCAGGGCCAGGAGTTGGGAATCGATGGTCCTGATGGGTCCCTTCCCAACTCAGGATAATCTATGATTCTATGAAAGACCACTAGCAGACAGAGAACGAGTTTTTTAAGCTTTAGCCACATACTCTGGTCTTCTGCAAAGCTGCTCAGAGCCTCTGGGCATTGGTCAGATGCAACGACCTTCCCCACGCAGACACACCCTGGCTCTGACAGGTCGAGGACAACATGGAGGTGACACTCCAGTTCCAAATACCTGAGTACTGCACACAGGTAACCACAGAGCTAATGAGACGTCTCTCTGTCATCCTTCTAGACTCCTAAGAAAGCAATGTGGGTCATTTATTTACAGGATGTCCTTTTCACAGTTTACACTGGTCCTTTCCTCAAAGTATTGCATAGAGCCAAAGATTTAAGGAAAAGTTTTTGTGGTTTTTTTTTATGTGAAATAATGTCTTGAAAACATTTTCTTTGTTTATTTTAGCTGAAGGTATCTGAGTTATGGAAAAGACCTGATGAAGTTCTAAATTTTCTCTTCTTCAACCAGCATTCCAGCAGTATTTTCTTTATCATTACAGTATATACATATGTGAGTTATACTGCATTCCAGCGGGTTGAACACTGTGGTGTTTATTTCTAGACACAAAAGATACCATGTGTGTTTTCAATTGATGCCATTTATCACTCTTGAAGCCAAATTTTTAGTGTGATATATACCACATTTCGTTTATTGCTTCTATATAATGCATTATAGATCTTTACATATGTACATATGCATTTATCTAGAATAATGGGTAGACTTTGCCTCTGAATTACCTCCACCACACAATAAAGCACCTACCACGCTAAGAGGTATGTGAACAGAAAAACAACTCCCTCTGAATGAATTTGAGCAAAAGTGCAAGCTGAGAAGCCTGTGATAATGCGAAGAACTTACAGCAAAGAGTAACCATCCAGCTGGCTTTCTGAAAACAGTGGAGCAAGCTCATTTTCGTAAAAAGGTCAAACTGTTAATACACTCAACCCATTTGTTTTCATTTGTGGGTTAACATGGTGGAGTTACAGCCCGGACAATAGTTTACATGATTTAAAATACATCTGCCTACATACGTCAGTTCAGAAACATTTACATATACTCTAATTTTAGCCAAGACTCGAGAATGGATAGTCATCACCCAAGGTGCTGCTGGGTGCCAAGAACACATGCCCTGCACTGGCCAGCAGAAGTCCTGCTGTGCCCAGGGAGGGCTGAGAGGAGGTTGAAGCCCCAGGATGGATTTGACACACCCACCAGACCAGGTGCACTGCTGAAGCCACATGAGCTCTCTAATTTAGGTGGTGCACAGAGACAAAGCAGCTCCTTGGCTGGGAGTTCAGTGCCCAAGTTTGTAAACTGTGCAGAGCTAGCTCTGGGCAGACAGAAGAGTCAGTCACAACTTTGTGTCCTATCAAAGCTTCAGCACAGGTTTGGGAATTGCCCCATCTCTGAAGCAGTACAGTCATGTTCACGCAGTGCTGCAACCTGCCTAACAAACTCTCCCCTGCCTGTCTCACCTCTGTATCCTCACCTTTTTCTCTTTCCAATAGCAACCCTTCTCCCAGCCCTGCATCCCACATCGCCCATCCTGACACTACAGTTCCCCTCCCATATAGCCTCCCATTCCATCCCCCTGGAATAGCAGCTTGTTTGGGCAGGTGAAGAGCAGCAGGCTCCACGGGGTCCTCCTGGCAAGGGAAGCCACAGTGCTGAGGACTGCAGGGTTGGCAGGTGGGCTCAGCTGTCGGGTCCTGCTAGGCCAGGCCATGCTCTGCACACCCCTGTCAACTCGTGTGGCACTGCAAGGGCTGTTTACCATTCCAGAAACCTACCACAAAAACAACAGGGAACTGACTACTATCATCCTTTAGCATCCATCAGCCCCTTCAATACCTACCTTAGAAACAAACTGCCTCTAAGATATGTCAGCCATCCCAAATCTAACATCTGCATTCAACAAGAGAAGTAACAGCTACAAATCGGTGCAATATACATGCCCGCAACTTCAAAACATGATTAAAAAACAGCCAAATAATCTCAAAGCAGAAGGAGTACTTAATGAGGACTTGTAAAATGATCTCAAACAAATGTGAAAAATCTCAAAACAAAGAAAATTGGAGCTGACTCATGTCAGAGATGAGACACCCAAGAAAGGAATTAAAGGATTCAACAGGAAGTCTGAACAGAACCCAAGCATTTTTTCAAGTACAGAAGTATTCTGTTACTGCTGCTGACAACTATCTCTTTCTAATCCAGCAATCACTCTCAACACTGGATTTAGCATGTATGACCTTTATGTATCTTTAAAGTCACTTTCCATTTGCTGTGTGGATCAGAGCTGTGGAGAAACATTCAAAATTATTTTACAATTCAGACTGAAAGCTGCAAACAGTGAGAAAGACAGCACCCTCATACTGGGCTTGTAGTTCCTCATCTATTTCATGGCAGAACTCCAAGTTATTGGGGTACTGTACTTCACATGTTCTTGTTGCCATAGCAGAAGGAAAACATGCTCTGTCTCCAGGTAACTAGAAACAATAATTCTTAAAATACAATTTCTGCTGTCTATTTCAGTTAATTTTAAAAATTCTTGGCTGCAAGGGAAAAAAATTACTTTCCCAAACAGTTTTTCCAAACTTCATATTTATTAGAGTATTTACTTAAAATTATTTCAATATTCTATACAAACAAAATGTTTGCATAGTAACACAAAGCAAATGCACCTTCCTCTCATTGGATTTTGGCTTGTTTTGCTTAACATCTAAATACTTTTATTGAAGGCACAGTTGGAAGGACGGACAAACGGCAGCTTTTTGTGATGATGATTTCAAAAGGTTTTAAACAGCCTGTTCTCTACATCCAAACTCTTTTTTCCACAACTGCTTCTATGGTTTTTATTAAGTGGGCAAAGGATGCAAAATAAGTTTATCTGCTGAGAAACAAAAAAGTTCTAAACTTAAAGGTCTATAAATTTCAGAGGAGTCAGGACTCACCACAGGATTCACGTCTCCTTAAAAGCTCCTGGCTAATTCAAAGTTCTTGTACAAGCAGGTTAATTTCTCTTCCAGGTTCAAGGTAAAACAAGATTTTAACCTCAGCATGGCATTAAGCAATACTACCTGACAAACAGAGCCAGCTGCCTGATAACTAGAGAGATTTTTAAGAGCGTAGTACTATAAGTGAACAAATCAGGTTTTATTACACCACTGAAAAAATAAGAAATGCTCTTCAGGGCCAATAAAACAACAGTGTATTATTACTGGTCAGCAAGTTTCCATTCAATCAGCACAGGCAATAAAACTGTTCATTAGCCTTCAAAAACTGAATGGGGACTTCTAGGCACTGGATTTAATGCTTCCTTCAGTCAATTACCAATGGAAAAGGTAAACGTTATCTTCAATTAAAATCAAGCTGAAACTCACACAGACAAACAATTATGATTTGCCTCTAACAGGTCTGCAAAGAAAGTAACCAGTTAACTACAAATTGACTTCACTTACTTCTGCATTTCTTCTAAGCACGGTAAATGAAAGAGGCGAGCTGGAAATTCCAGCTCCCATATTCAACTTTGCAGTCTGAAACATAATTCCCAAATCAGAAGACATAATTTCTAAAACCTCTGACCAGAGTGAAGTGAAATGAACTTCAAGGAGGTAGGCAAGATGGGAACAAAACCTGCCAACTTCCCAGGTGTCTATTAAACAAACCATCAAATGAATGACTCAAACTTTTATTTGTTCACTGTTTTTTAAGGTTCCTAAGCAAAATCATCTAGATAGGAGAGTGAGCAAGCAGAGGGACAGCCCTTCCCAGATCGTGAGGCAAATAAGAAGGGGTCTCAGCAACAACTGAGCAGGTGGTCGAGTGACAAAACATCAGCCAAGCAGACAAAATGTCAATGGAAATGACACATCCAAGCAGAACGTCTCAAGTTCAACAAAATCACCATGCTCTTCTATTTCAGTATTTTATGCTGTTCTTCCCTATCAGCATTTAAAAGGAAATTTTTATCAATTCAGAGCAAGAAACTAGTTTCTATGTAGTACCATATTTAAAACTAAATTTGTTCACAGCAAGCTTTTGTAGACTGACTCCATTGTATTTCCAGATCTAAAACTTACCCCGTCTCTTCTCAGTTAAAAGAACTGCAGAAATAGCAGAGGTTATTGGGGAAGCAATGACAGGAGAAAGCTGAATTATTAATTGCAGAGATATCCACTCTAATCAGTAGCCCATGCAATACAGACAAGAAGCCCCATCCGTCTCAGCAGACCTCTCTATGAACTACATTTTACTCCTGATCCTTCTCTTGGGCACTTCAGTATTTTAAGGAGCATACAAATACAGCACAGATCACTATCAGAGAAAAAGATATGAGAAGAAACAGTCACTTGACCATTAAGACCACTTCCTTTTTATTTAGTTCTTGCATGTAAAAACCTTAAAAGATACATATATCATAAAACAATATAGAATAGGGTAATAAGATGTAATAATCATCACAAACCACACCCCTGACCCTCTATAACAGTATAGCAGGTATTAGCTTACACATGCCCAAAATAAAAAGTACAATCCTTAAAGAGCAATTTCCGTAAATATTACCAATAAAATATGATTACCGCTGCATCTTACAACTTATTTTCTCTTTTATTTGCCAAGACTTAATCTGACTATTATAATTCAATAAAAAATTTAACAGAATATTGAATTTGCTCTTCCAAGTAATTGTGTCTTTCCAAATGAAAAAACCCTGGCTGAGATCCTTTGCAGTACAGCCTTTAGATATTGTAAGCAGGTAATTCAGTCAGGGTACAAACATCAAATCAGTCTGATGCTTTTTCACCCTCATTTACCTGTACTCTCTTCACTGTTGCTCCAGACAACCATTACACCAATAAAGCCCGAATGAGAGCATGAGCTAAGGTATTTGAAATCATTTGTAAGAGGGTATCATGCAATAGCTACAGCTGCTTCCTGAAAAAAACCCTATGATTTATGGAAAAGTAGCTTGCTTCTATTTCTTACTATAATCAGAAAATTTAGATGAATTGACAAATTTGAGCTGCTGTACAAAGAACTGTACAAGAGCTTTTTCTACCAAAAGCTATCTCACTTTTTTATTATGCTTATTGCATGGACACAAATAATTTTGAATTAATTCTTCAGACCTTTCCGTGCATACAGCAGTTTTCTGCAGTATCCATCAAGTTACTGAGACCTTACAAACTGTACTGAACAGCAACCAAGATAAAAAGAATGCCCTGGTTGACAAGTCACCAAAAACAGGTTTGGCAGATAAAGAACTGCTGTTTTATTTCCCCCATCTCCTGCCTTTAAATAAAAAGAAACAAAAAAACCCTTCATAACGTTGCAACAAACATGGAACAGTGGTCAGTTTGGGGCTTTTATTAGATACTTTATGTAAAAACTGCAGGTAAGCTCCAGACTCAGTCTATTTTTCAAAGAAGTTATATGTGATCAACAGCTGGCAAATCTGTCCTCTGGTTTTCAAAGTCTACAGCAGACCAAAAAGCTGACCAACACTGATGGATAACAAATCCAAGTGAAAATGATGAAAGACACATAAAATGTTCTACTTTGTAATTCGAGATGTTACAAACAAACCAATAAATCAAATTTATTTTTCCCCTGCATAAGAGCACCCCAACATCTTAGTTCAGAGCTATTCTTCATGAGGAGGGGTGGTACTTATAACTTCAGAAGTACCTATTTCACAATCAAATCCTCAGCTGAGGAACAGAAATAAAGGACTCCAATGCTGAAGAACAGTTACTCAAATACAAAACTAGCAGTGTTCAGTGGAGTATCTTCAAATCTCTGCCACTGGCATTGAACCAAAATCACACTCAGGGAAGGATACATCCATGAAACTTCTAATGGCTTTTCTACCCTCATCTTGACAGAATTTTCTCATCAACTTAACTCAAAAGAAGTGCAGGAGAAGTATATGAACAAAATTCATACAGCCTGTTCAACAAGCTATAAAAACCACTGACCATCACTAACAGCATGACAGAAAGCTTATGCTGACTCACATTATTCAAAGAGTGCAATTACAAAAACACAGAGGGGTGATGTAAAAGCAGACTTCCAGAAGCCCTAAGCAAGCTATTCAACTTGGAAAAAGTTTCACTGAAAGTTCTGTATTTGTGACCATCCTTTACAAAAAGCTCTCTCATTTCTAGAACAGATTATATTATCCGAAACAACTCATCCTTTTTCAGTTATAATGTGTGGTACAAATGAATTTGATTCTGGGTAATTCTACAGCATAGTTGGGTTTTTTTTAACCAACACAGCCTTTTTCTTTTAGTATCTTTTATACTATGACAGGCATCACCTGTAAAGCAAAAGCGGTTGCTAAACTGCTTTATACCTTTTCTCAGTAGCACGTTACATGCTGTAAAATTCCAGCAGGTCCCCAACAGCAAACTTACTGAAGCCAGTGAGCCTCCACCTGGAATCAATTGCAAGATCAGATTATGCATTTTATCTACTCTCCGAACTGGTAAAAGGCTGAAAAGAAAAACTAGACACTTTTCTTCATTTCCCTACCATGTAAGTAATTCTGGTTCAACAGTGCTCAGATGAGAAATGGAAAACACTGTCCACAGACAAATTTGTGTTACTATATTTTTTTTTTTAATAATAATGAAGATAAATTGTTATTATCAATGGCATACAACTCAGCCAAGCCTCTGAGCCTGTGCAACTGCCTGAGGCTTTGTAAAATGCATTTCCAAAATAAATATCAAAGAAAAAAAAATTTGCAAATAACATTAAAAATGTTCTAGCCATTTAATTGAAAATTCCATTTGAGAACTTGAAATTTTGCAGGGCTGCCTTTGTGTAAGGAGTACACAGCACTGAGGCATACTTACACCATCAGCAAGTATCACAAGTTTATAACAACTTTAAAAGCCACATAAATTGTAGTTTTCTACAAGTTTGTTTACAGGCTGGCTGCTTTCCAAGGTAAGCACAGAAGAAACAATAGATCAGTTACCTGGGAGTCTCTGAAGCAAAAGAAGAAAAATGCAGTAGTTTTGCAGAAAATTGACAAATGTTTCATTCCCACTGGAAGCAGCAAAAACAATTTATTTGCATTTGCTCCATTTCCGGACGTGAAACCCTGTTTTTAATCTATTATATTTTGATGAACATCAACATCCAAAGCGTTAGAGTCAAAAACCACATATTGCCAAACTACTGTCCCACTATTAACCAATACAATTTTTACTTCAAGACATTACAGTAAGAGAGGAAGTTACGCTGTGCTTTTCAGAGTGTTCTAGACAACAGTCTTCAAAACTCATTTGCCAAGCTCACCAGTAGGATCAGTCACCAGCGTCTTTGGATATTTCTAAGGTTACATTACAAACCATTGCTAAAAAGTGTAGCTTTAACCCCATCTTCAGCTCTGTAATTCTTTCTTTCCACCAGCCACAATGGGAAGCTTCTCTCCTCTGACAGGACTCCAGAGGGACGTCCCCAGGGCTTCAAGTGGATGCAGGTCTTCAAAGCCATTTCCAGCAGAGCACTGCATTTCACAGTGTAAACCATCTGCATGGTGTTGTGCAGAGACTCAAGCTTTGCCCAGGAAGATGCAGAATTGAGCTGGTCCCTCTGTACTTAATTAAGCTCTGTGTCTCAGCAGGGGTCTCAGTCCATGCACAGCAGCAGGACGATGCAGACATGGTGCCTCTTGTGCCAGGGTTACTCAATCTGATTCCGTAAAACCCACAACATTTTTCTTCAAATTTAAGTGCTCTCAAAGCCAGAAAATGTTTTACCAATATAGTATATTGAAGCAACTCATGTTCCTTGTTAAAGCTGAATGGCTTTGGTCCCTCAAACACCTAGAAAGATGAGGGACCATTTAGTTCTTACTTGTAAATTTTTTTGCATTTACCTGCAAAGGACACAGTGTTATTGACAAATGAATAACAAAATATTTTGCATGAACATTTATCAAGGTAATTTTAACCTATAACAAATTACCAGTCTAAGCAGCTAAATAAAGTAATTCAATGTTGAGGCAACCAGGGAGTTATCTGCCAGTGCTTACATAATACTTTACTAAGCTGCCAGACAAACTGAAAGAAGCAACATCTAAGACCAAGATTTTTAGCTTTTTATTGTGTAAAATAGTAGCTCATTTGAAACAGAAGCTCAATTTCTAATAAAGTTGGCCAGAACTGAAAGGAGTTTATAAAAATAATTAAAAGTGGTTTAATAGGTGTATTTCCCATCACAAAGACCAAGTGAATGTTACAATGAGTTTCAAGTCAGCTGCAAATACATTTGGCAGTTGCAGATTCATTAGACAGACGTTCTGTGGCAGACACATAGATCCAAGGCAATCCAAGAACAAAGTATCCATGAAATAATTACAGTACAGCAAGTGACCTACTCAGGGAAATAACCTATTACAGCTATTCAGGGACTACTAATCTTTACACACGTGAGCAATCCTCTGGCTTAATAAGAACAGGGAGGAAAGAAGGAAATCCTCACAAGAATTAAAGATAAAGAGCCTCCCAACACACTTGGGGCATTGTTACAGATCAGCTGACCCTGTCCAGTCTCTCACTCGGTAATACTGATATTGCACAAAAGTGCCTTAAAAGCTGCAAAGTGATAGGGGAAAGGAACAAAAAGACAGAACAACTTTTAAAAGACTGTGATCGCTGAAGCAAAAAATTGTTTGGATCATTCAGAAAACTACGCTACTCGCACATAGAGATGGAGAGGCCAAAAAATAAAACCCTGACGTACACCAAAACTGTCATGTGGAAGATAAAGGAGACAGGTGACAAGGTAGAAATAGTCTCAAGAACACTATTTATTGGTATCCACTCTTCCTCTTAAAATAAATAACAATGAAAAAGAATTCTAAGAGGAAATGCAAAGAGTCAGTCTTTCCACTAGGTAATTATGTCCAAAAAAAAGAAGACACTATTCAGAAATACCCAAATTGGAAATCTTTTCATAGCAGTTTCTATAGTCATGAAACATGTTCAGCATCAGTTGTATCTAGATTTCTCTTTAGGGCCAGAAAGATTTAGAGTTAATGACTTAGCAATTCATTGTAAAGAATTTTTCCCCCTCTCTTGCTACAGGAATCTCTCTTCCAAGATTTAGCATTCTCTTAGTTATTTCCAAGTGGGAACACACCCTGTCATGTGTTTCCCCTTTTACCAAGTGCCCTGACCTTTCAGGAAAAAGATTATACAAAACCACAGAATTCCTGGAAAGAATCTGCTCTTTCTGATTAGCATATTAGTATCACAGGCACAGAAGCAAGAAAGCTTACCTTCAAGGTATAAAATATGCTCATTAATAAGTGAAGTATGTGGGCAACTGGCTAAGGATATGTATGAGAAAGCACGAACATCCTTCCAGCTGCATTTGTAGAAGAATTCTCAAATGCAATCACAGTTCTGGAAATGGATTTAATGAATTCATTGCAATGGGCATTGTGGAGGTGATATTTTTACTGGGGAAATTATAAATCATGGACTTTTCAAAAATAGATCCTTATGACATTCCCTCTCTTCCTCATCAGCTTCAGGATTCTCTCCCTGTGTCTTCTGAAAGTAAACTGAAACTCTCAGTGTGATTCTAAACCACCAAAGGACAGTATGCTTTTACTTACTGGGACAGTTTGCATTCAAACACTACAGCCTCCAGAAAATGAGTCCAACTCTGGTATGACTGCAAGACATGCTGGAATTTAGAAAAAACACCATAAAGTTGAACACAGAAGCACCAACATTAAAATGACATCATTAACAATGAAATATTCTTTTGTTCCAGAGCCACATGACATTTTCATCTGAGCAAGGAAGAGACAACTACCTTAGTTCAGAGCTGAACATCTCAGTATAGGATATTATTGTTGCCAGCATGACCATCAAGCAAACAGCTGGACAAGCTCTTGATAAGAGGAAGAGTAGTGATAGGAAATGATGTAATACAAGAACCAAAGACCTGATATTACACAGTCTCACTTGGAACTTATTAAAACCATTCCTTTTTGGTACCATTAAGTAAAAACTAACAAAAACACGGAAACTATTTAGATAAACCGTAGTAATGTAATCTTCATCAAACAAGGGAGAGTAAAATTGTTCCAATCCTTTACTAAAATGTTATTAATTAACTGGCAGTTGGGTCAACTTCCCATCTTTCCCAGACGTATAAAACCAAGGCGACTTGCAGGGATGTTGCTTTCCAGGCTCAAAGGCAGAATGAATAGTATGGGAATTCCTATTCTAGTGGAAGCACCAAATCAAGAGGCACTCACTCCTGTACGTCTTAACTCATACTGGGTGTGTTAAACCTAATTCTCTACAATGGCACTGAAATAAGAGCCCTAATGACAAATAAGGTCCTGCTCTTCACAGTTCTGGCTTCTCCCCTCAGGAAGTCCAACAACAGAGGCAGTAACACCTCTTTGAAAAAGTTAGCTATGATTAAAGTTAAAAACTCCAGCTTTCACAGGGGAACACATATGGACACTTCTTCTGAGTGCTTCCACTCCTAACACTAACTAAGTATGTGCTTTGATATGGATTTTTGTAACAGCACTGGCTTTTCCATGAGGGTAGCTCTTAATATGCAGTTGGCCCTAAAAGCTCTCCACAGAAACGCACAAAGCATTACATTGCTTAATTTAAAGATTAATGATACGTTTGTCATAGCTTAAATAGAAGATAAAAGTTCGCAACTTCTACGATGGTATCTAAAAATACACTGTGAGAAAAATCCCTGGCTGTTATAGTATCAGTTATATACTCGGATTAACATAACTGAGAATTAAGTCCATTTTTTTCTCAAGGCTAAAACATATAATTTTTAATTTTATGCAAAGTGGCTTAACATTCACAATTTTCTTCTCATACAAATCATTTTCACCTGCTCCTGCTGTTGTTGCAGATTAACAGCCTGAGAGAGAGGACAGAAAGAACCAAAACAACACAGCACCAGGAATAAAGGAACACAGTGTCAAAGAGGAAGCCTAGAGCTATTGGAAAGCCCAGTATTCCAGTTCAACAAGGCAAAACTACGTGCCTTCTAACAAAGACAATTTGAAACAAATTACAACCCAGAAGATGAATGCACTGACTCAGGCGTAGATGAGCCTGAATTTTCCACTGCCCATCTTTCCCAAGAATCCTTGTCTAACTCGTGGAAGGAAGGGTAAAGATGGTTGTAAAAGATTTTTCAAAATGCAGTAAGAAGTAAATTTGAAAACAACTTGAGGAAACATGGATTCCTGCTGAGCACAGAGTTTTCAACAACAGCTAAGATTTATTATATTGAAATTTTTTTCCAACAAGCTACAATGTGTGTTTCCTTTCCAATTCAGCCACAGTTGAACATTTTATTGAACCATTACAGTAAGAAAAGAAGTTTTCACAATAACTTTAAGAAGCTCTCTTCTTTTGGGATCAAACAGATATATTATTAAAATAATGCCAGTAAGAAGAATCAATCATTGGACTAACTGATGTCAAGAATTGCTAAGCAATTAAATCCGATTACTAACTTTGATGCATTGATGAAATCTTCAGAACAGAGTATTCAGAAAAGAAAACTGAAGACAAATGTTCACGAAACAATTCTTTGAGTCTTTGCTTTCCCTCTGTCCTGGATTTGCACATCAAGAAATGCAAACAACCTTCTTCATCAATATTTAGAAAAGTTTTATGGGCAATGCATACAGTAAACTCAGTTTTTGATAAAGATATTCCCATAATTACTATGCAATCAAAGTTTTAATTTGTTTGTTTGAGATTTTTTTTGCTATAGAGAATTGGAAACAGGTAAAACCTCAAAAGCGACACCTTTGCTTATTTCCATTGTAAAAGGTGAGCTAGCAAATAGTTACTAAACCCAACATTTTTAGATTCTCCCCCACCTTCACCAGTTTAATCATATGACAAACTAACACTCTTTTTAAAGAGAAAATACGTAATCAATTCAATACAATTGCAGTGTATAATGGCCAGTCTTCGCGAGCGAAGATCCGGGGAAGGTCTTTACACCTTCCAGCCTGCGCATTGGATTTTTTTTTTTAGGTGAGACACAGTGTGCGCGGAACTGAGCCCACCCTTTAATCCTAAGGTTCATCTGCCGGGGCCAAGCGAGCTTGGACAGTGGCAGTGAGGTCCTTAGGACGTAGGTGGGTTGCCTTTAAGGGCTAACGAGCCCCACCTGCCCGGGAGTGGCCCTGACCAGGAATCGAACCCAGGTCTCCGCGGTGATAGCGCGGCGCCTTTACCACTAGACCACCAGGGGCTCCTCTAATTGCAGTGTAATACAAAAAAAATGAAATAACCATTTAAACTCTGTTTGGAAGCACCAGGTCTGGTCAAACAGCACATGCCTAGCCCCGCACTCCTCCCAGCATGTGCTGCTCTTTGATATATTCCCATCCCAAAGGACGTGGAGGCAGAGCTGCAGTTGGTTCTTTGAAAGGAATACCATTAAGGGATATAAATAAAAAATTCCAAGTGTCAAGGTTTTATTATGGAATAACCTATTTTCTAACATCAGATGAACCTTCCCACTGATTTCCTTGAAGAAAGCAAAACGCTTTTTGAAGGATACTATTTACAGTGACATAATCTTTATTATTTACGTAAGCCATTTTTAAAACCTCTCTTAGTAAATTACATCTGATTTTAGTACTTAGTACTTTTTCTTTTTTCTTTCTTCTTTTTTTTTTTAAATTAAACTTTGCTCTACAAAATCACCAGCAATTATGCTTGGTGGAATGGGGTAAGAAGTTCACACAAAGCTCTCTCACTGCCTAGGCAGTGATGACAGGCTTTGTTGAATATGCATTTTCTCACCTTAAAGATATTTCACTGGAAGGGCCTAAACACAAGAAGAAAAAGTAATGGTGTCTTGGCAGCACGTAAAAGCTGCCATTATTGTGATGAAACATTAAACCACAAGCAGCTTCCACAGCGAGATCTGCTTATGAAAAGCAGCACATTTCTTCAAGTGTTTTAGCTTAAATAGATATTAAAGTACTTTTAAGAATTGCCTTATAAGTCAGCTTTCACCTCTTTTGTATGTATATTACAATACAATACTGTGTTTTTGGAGTAAGGGTTTGGTTGTTTATATTTTTTTTTCTGAATCTTTTAGAGAAAAGATTAAATTGAAAAGAAATTAGCTGCCTTCTGCTTCCTACCAGCAAAGTAGTACAGACTTTTAAAAATCCTGGATCAAAATTATCTTATGCAATTTTGCATTTGCCAAGCCTAGTACCAATCCATCAAAGGATTTCCTTCATTTCATTTTGGGCATTTACATAAGTACCTTAAGTTGGGTCACTGCAATTATTCCCCTCATTCCACATCCCATCTCCCTCCATTCAGTAGGCTCATCCTATAATCCAATTTCACAAAAGAAAACTTCACTTTCTCTTCCTGTGAAGCAGCAAATATACACACAGCTTATTTTTCTGAAGGGTTAATCTACAGGGGGTTAATAATTTAGATCTTCTAGGTAAAATTTGCAATCACAGTAGGAAAAGCAAAAGAGACACTTAACCTCAGGAATGCCTCACTCTCCTCACATCTTTGCGACATTAGAACCCTCCAAATGGAAATTACTGTGCAGGCAATACTTTTTCAAGTTCTTCTTCTGAGAAAAGGGAGTGAAGAACAATGTACAAGATGCACTGGAGGAGTTTCCTGTTAGGAGTAAAAGATTTACTGCAAGAACACGCAACTATTCCTGGATTTCTAAACAAAATTTCAGCAAATAATGAAGTTTAGCCCTTTCAAGCTGTTTTAGAATTCAGTTCAAGAGCCAGGTCATCAGACTCACTAACACTGACATATGAAAAGGATAAGAAGTGACAGTAAAATTACCATTTTTCTCTTTACATACAAGAAGTGACTAAATATGTGCAGAGTCATAACAAACCTCAGTGACTGAAAAAAAAAACACCACCTATTTGTAAAATGAAGTGCTTCTGCCAAATAGCTCCCTCTTCAGTTTTCTTTCAATTTGATCCTACTGATTTAGACATAAAAAACAAGATCCTTCCATTAATGCCACCAGTTTGGAAAAACTGTGTTTGAGGTCCTATTTCAGTTGTCATGGGCTTGTCCTCCTCAAAGTTAAAAGCCAGAAGATACCATTAGATCATTTAATCAAATGTTCATGGAATGCTATTGAACAATAGTTGGTTGCCCTGTTGGAAAATACCAGCCTCTGATACCTCACATATCCCAATATTAAGCATTGACCCATATTTCGATATAGTAATTTTGTTTCTATAAAGAGAATTGCAAGCTAACCATGAAACATCAGTCTTCATTTAGATAAACTGGGCAAAAGTAGTAATATACCATGAACAGCCAAGGAAAACACATTACAAACACTACTGAATTCTTATATAATCTTATGTATTCAAAGACCACTGCAGGACAGATGCACACTGGGCAAGCACTGCCGTGACAGTTTCAGACTTCTATTTTCAAAAGGAATTATAAATGAAAATAAGTAATCTACAAATATAAAACATACAGACAAAGCTTCTCTACTCACTGTGGTGTGAGGGTTAAGCCATTACCCTCTAATAGACCCAAGAATCTAATGTTATCAATGCCATAAGCACCCCAACCTCCTGCTCCATACACTCTATATAGATATATATCGTACTTTAGTAATAGGCTCTACTAATCCTTCATAATGGACTATTTAGTACAGTCATCAAAGTGATAACATCTTAAATATCACTTTGACTCCAAAAATCTTCTTCCTTTTGTCGTGACAGCTATGTTCAGTGGATCATCTTTCTCCTGGCTCAGGAATAGCCACATTTGAGTATTTGTAATTCAAAAGAGCAAACACTGACCAAGCTCAAAAATTGAGTTTTCCTAGTTTAACAAGGGACTTTCTGAGCATGCATCTAATTTAAGAGAAGCTGACCTTTCAACAACTACTCCTTACATCTATTTGTACATTCAGAAACAAGAACATAAACAGAAGGGTGTAAAGCTTTTGCTCATGGTTCCTATCTGCTTGAACAGTCAAATAGCATCTGTCAGTACTTAAATGTGCTGATACCCCAAAACAAGCTATGAATTTACTTTTTACACATGGAAACACAAAAGCAAAAGAGAGTTGCAACACATCAACTTATTCCTGGATGGAAAATTCACTTCATTTTAGAAAGGAGAACTAAGCCAGTATTGCCACAGCTTAGGAGATTGCCATTTTCTCTCAATATTTGCAAGATCCTATCAGATAATAGCTGTAAGTTAATGCAGGGGGAGATTTTTCTAGTTATATTGGGGTGGGAGGGCATGTAAGAGCAGTTTTATATTTTTCATTATTTTGCTTTAATCTCATTTTGGATTTCAGTTTTCAGTTTGTTTTTAAGATGTCCTTTAAAGTACCCAACTCGCCCCAGATGTAGTAATTTATCCAACTAGAAGAAATTATGCTATTAATGATATAAAAAGAGCCTAGCTAAGAAGTGAGCTTAATTTCTCTACAAAATAAGCTCCTTTTTCATAACGGATGAAGACATTAAACCATGAAATTTTCAACATTAGGAGGACTGCACTGCTTATGAGCAGAGCAGATAGGTATGTTTCTAATTCAAGGTTCTCCATTTGGTTGCTTATACATTTCAAAAAAGGAAACAGCTAGTTACAGAAGAAGTAGTATGTGTTCATGCAAATCAAAGATACTACCAACGTGCAGATCAAAACTGAATTAACCTCTGCAGGCAATTTTACAGTATTTACACTTTATTTTCCAGTAAATTAATAATTTGGAATTTAAATAATTCCATTTGTTTCACTAGGGACATCACATGAGTTTTCAAAATACTCAGATCTCGTAAATAATACGGTTTATCTGAACCCTGGAAGGGGGCGGGGGGAAGAGGAGGGGCCTTAATACACTGTGGGGAACACTCAGATAGTTTGGTGATCCGATCATACAAACCTCTTTGAAATCAGATATTCTGAGAAATGCTGCCAAGATCCTTAAGAGTTTACCACACTTCAAATGCATTCAATTGCTACACTAAACTCCAACTGCACTAGAGGAACACATTTTAGTGGATATTTCTACAACAGAAGTAAGCCCTATCTTACAGCTACTACAAGAACCACAACAGTCTGGGTTTTTTCCCTTATAAGAAAAGTTATATTGTAGAGCTTTAAGGATATCCAAGAATTTGGTCAGACTAGATGTATTCACAGTAAATACAAATATTTACGGATTCCATTTATGAATAGCAATGACTACAGGTTGATGAAGGACTCTGGCACTCTATCAACCTTATGCACCTCCCACACTGGACAACAAAAAGGAGCTAGCCATACAAGTTCTCAATCCAGAAAAGAGATGCCTTTACAACTTAGAACACGGCAAGTGGCATTTCAGGGAATAAGTTCTGGAGAAGTCTATATCCAGTAGGGAGTACACATCAGCATAAAATGAAAACTGCAAGCCAGAAGCTATGAAGCCATAACAAATTCCCTCACTGACCTTCTTTCATCACAAGATCTTTGCAAGCATCAACAGATATCTGTTAAAAATAAAACATCCTACTTCTCACCACCTCCTCCCTCACACAATAGACCTGATTAATATCCATTCCCTGTGGAAGGGTATTCCTTGCCTCCTGTCTTTGTGAGAGAAGTTAGAGAAAAGAGGGAATCTGTCCCTGTGTATAATAGACTGCAATGTCCAAGCAACCCAGATGACACAGTAAAAGTTCAACACTGAATATATACACCCTTGCAAAATCCATGTCACACTGCGCAGGAAAAAAAATATCAACTCATCTTTGAAAAAAAAAAAGAGAAAAAAAAAAAAAAAAGACCAAATTATGGACTTAAAAAGGAATAAGAAGGAAATGAGTCATGGGGAAAATTTCAGGGAAATTTCACATGAAAAGGAAACCCATGAGCAATTTCATAAAGTTTTCCATGCTCAGTTGTCCATCTCCCCACTTCCCTCCCTGCCTCTGCCCTTTCTTTTTTCTTTCCCAGAGGCTTGATGGAAGAGGACAGACCTCAAAATACTTTTATTTATTCTGCTATTAGAGGGAGAACAAAACAGAGAATAGGTCACAATGTGCTCTGACACTCTGAAGATTTGTCTGCTGCATCTTTTTATTCATGGAATAAAAAAATGTATTGCATCAAGAACTGGCAACTACAAGCATTCAAAAACTATGAATCAGATTGCCAAAACCCAAACACATTAAATAACCATTCCATTTCCAGTTTTCAGACATGCTGTCAGGAAATGAATGGTTTCTTTCTTCTTCTACGTCAAATGGGCAGGTGGAAAATTCCCAAGCACGTTCTTCTCATGGCTATGTTCTCAATCAGCTGGAAAGCAAATGTGTCAAAGTCCCAATAAGGTCATTTGGATTTATGTCTTAGTTCCCTCCCTGAGACTTGGAGCCAGCCTTCTGTCTTTGCTCATGCACTAAAGAAACCAGAAACTTGGGACTGTTCAGATGTAGAAGGCAGAAAAAAGATCCCTACAGATGGAAAGAGGTCCTCAACGTCCCTACTATCAACTCTCTTTACTTAAGCAAATTATCCTCTTCCTTCTGTAAATATCTTAAGTCATCACCTAATTAAAGAAAGAAAAGCAAGCTGCTTTGCTGTTCCAGGTCAACATACATTTTTTCACTGGAGAGCACAATAGTTTGGAGACCAGACGGAAACACCTGCTGGAAGCTCTAAAGGACACTGATCTTCCCAGCTGCTCAAAGACTGATGCACATTGCTCTGATTGATACATTTACCTGTTCATATGCTTATAATCTTTGCTGCTTCTAAACAATACTCAGGTTCAGTCTTGACTCTGAACATGGCCCAAGAAAAGGCTTTCTCAACAAAAGTTTACCACAAACACGGTCTGCAGGATAATTTGTTTGAATTAATTCAGAACAAGAAAAATTGAGACCGCATGCAAAGCATTTGTTTCCAGGAGGCTCACAAAGGGATTCTGCTACTGAAATAACATCATGTTTGTCTTGAACAAGCGTGATTTTCCAGGAGTCTTCCAATGAGACATTGCCTGGACTCAATGAATCAAATTTTCTAGCTTCTGCACTTTCCAAAATAAATAAAAAATGAAACTATATTAGCAATCAAAATAGAAGCAAAAGCACAAGAACTGAGAAGCTTTTTCCTACACAGACATGGTCCTCAGATTCCATTAAGATATGTCTCAGTTCAGGTGGCTGTTCCCTCTGGTTTGGGAATTCTAGTCTGACAGTCATTGACCTGGAAATACTTTCTAGTTACTTAACCTCTGAGGAACGCTCACAACTGGGCTCCCCTCACCCTACCTACTACTTCTCATCATATCAGTGACACTGGAGGAGGAACAAGCAAGCATGGATCAGAGGACACCTAGCCTAGGATCAGTCTCTGGAGCTTGCATCCCATGTTCTTTCAGCTCTTCCTAATAATATTTCGACGGGAGCCCCTGGTGGTCTAGTGGTAAGGGCGCGGCGCTGTCACCACGGAGACCCGGGTTCGATTCCCGGTCAGGGCCACTCCCCGGGCAGGTGGGGCTCGTTAGCCTTAAAAGGTAACCTATCTATGTCCTGAGGACCTCGCTGCCACCGTCCAAGCTCGCTTGGCCCCGGCAGATGAACCTTAGGATTAAAGGGTGGGCTCAGTTCCGCGCACACTGTGTCTCACCTAAAAAATCCAATGCGCAGGCTGGAAGGTGTAAAGACCTTCCCCGGATCTTTGCTCACGAAGACTGGCCATTATATATTAATAATATTTCACTCCTGTCTGCCCTAAACTACAGAATCTATCCACTCATGGCCCAGTTAAGGTTCCTCACTAACAAGTGAAAAAAAAAAAAAAACCAACCAGCATCAACCCAATTGATACCCTTGAAACAAGAACAACAGCTGAGTATCAAGGACCTACCAGTTGCCCCAGAGTTTCTTGCAACCTTAACAGATGAGGAATAAAACCTTAATAGTCAGATAAAAAGTATATCCTTTACAGTACTTGTTCTCTAGCATCTTCATTGTAGCATCTACTGTGAATTAGATCAGATGCTGGAAAAGAGTCTGGTTTATTTTCTGGATTCTTTGGGAAGTTCTGCTATTATTCTGGGACAGGGAAGGAGAGAAACATTTACAAAAAACTTGGCAAGAAGTGACAACACCCACTTTTCCTTTGTTATTTTGGCCCCCATTGCTGATATTTTTGGATTTTCATTCTGGAAAAAGGAGAAAGATGAGGAATTGTCTGAAGTACTGTTTGCTGGGCTGCTTGCCCTCAGAAAATTGAAATATAGCCAAGGCTGAAGAAAGAAAGCATTCTATAAACTCAGATCTGACTTGTGTTGAACAGAACAACATTTATGGAGAATTAATATTTACAGTGTCTTGACCTAAGAGACTTTGTTATCTTGTATGATGTCGAAACGACCAGTGGGAAAAACACAGAAATGGCCAAACTGAATCAGCAGTAGTCCACCCAGTCATCCTGTCTGACAAGGTCTTGTCAGACACCTTGATAAGAAGGTGCAGGGAGAAAGCCTCAATAGGCAGTAATGGTGATTTTATTCTTAGCCCCTCAACATTTATCTTATGCCATGAAATACTCTGGCTTATGTTCTTCTCAACATTACTCATTCATTAGCAAGCTGGTTTTGTCTTCTATATAAAAAGAACTAATCCCTTTGTTCCACAAGGAATCTTTAAGCCTTCTTCAATCTTGCTGATTACCCAAATTCATAGAGGAAAAGTACCAACAGCAGCCAGACAACTTGCCCATTCAGCAGCAAAGTTACAAATCACACCCTCAGTTTCACTCAGCTATCAGTAGCAGGTAGTCAGCCGGTCAGAAGTCAGATGATTAAAATCCTTTCTTAACAGCAACCAACTAGTGATTCTCATCACCACCCTTTCCTGTAAACTTCCTGTAAAATAAAATAAAGAACTCTAAACTCTGCATCTCATTCTAAAGCAAAGTTCCCATTTTAAGGAATACCTTACTAGAAAGCACTGTCAGCGGTGAACAGAGCTCAGACTGTGTAGAACAGCTTAAAGGCTTCAGGAGCACAGTATTAAATAAGGAGAAAGCAGGAAGGGGAAGACTAGATCTCACATCTGGGATTTGCTCAGACAGCTGTAATAGAGCAAGGGATGCTCTTGAGAAGCTGTCTCTCCAAGCCAGAAGGTCTGGCTGAGCTAGCCAGCTGTCCAAGGTGACAACTACTAAGATTTTATCAGCCTTTAATTGTCAGAGGAAGATCCCATTCTCCTGTAGCAACCACGGGATAGGAACTGGCATGCCCTTTAAAGAACAGCTGGGAGCCACCAGTTTAGACAGCAGAACCAGTACAAACTGTCATGTAAAAAGATCAAGTCTGCAATGAATTCTTGTAAAACAATTATTTGTAATCTTATACAGCCTACGTTGTTAACACCACAGGGGAGTAAAGAGAAGGAAAGGTGCCAAATGGAGAAGTCTAGTCTAACATAAAAATATGTATTCCTCTTGCCTGCATTATTTAAAGTATAATTTATTCATCACCACCTCAGTCTGAAATGTCTGTGCAACTTCCAGAGCACAGAGAAGTTATTTTTCCCCTCCAAAATATAAGAAACACAACCAACAATCACTGTTTAATACAATAACAATGCAATACTATGATTCACTTGCATTAAGTCTGACTAAATATGTCATTATCTTTAAATAGAAAAGGCAACTAATAATTTTAAAACTAAAATTAGAAAGACATGTGATGTGAATCCCATGTGATTTACTCCTAATCTGAATATATTATGCTGTCTTTCAAATGTTTTTGTAGGTGCTTTCGGCTTTGGCAATTTTCTTCTTTTTCACACGTTTGTTTTGTGTTTCTTTTGCTTACCAAAATAACATTTGCTTACAGAAATGCATTTCTAGAATTTTATTCAAAAAAGGGCTACATCGCTCTACTGCTACAGAAACTATGCTGATACAGAATGTAGATGCCATTGCAGCTGAAGAAAATCAAATGGCAGAGAAGATGACAATGAAATATGTAAGAGCAAATACACAAATAAACCCTTTATAATGAAAGGAAGTATTGCTAAAAGTCTTCTAAAAATGTCAGCTAGGGGAACTCAATAAAGGTCAAGACACTTTGAAAAGGAGAAGTTAATCAAAGACCTTCTGTATTTACAGTCTTCTGTTCCATAATTCAGCATAATGTACTCTAGGTTACTTTAAAGCTGTGACCTTTGCCAACATTCACTGTCCATTATCACAAAAGTACCAAGTTTTGCTTGAAGAAGCCAAACCTGCTGATGTGTAAATTGTCTAAACCTACACCTTGATGTACAGTGATGTATGTCTCCAAAACCACTACTCAGATGACAGAACTTCACCAACATGATTACTTTTGACTGTTCTTGCATAAACCAAAATAAACAACAGGTGGGGAATGACCCCAGAACTCACTTCATATATTTTAAATAGCCTTTAATGTTACGGTTCCCACCACTAGCAAATGAAAATAGGTGGGGCAAATATTTTTGTGCCAATAAAAATGTTTCATTTAACAACAAAGCATGAGTAAAGAAGGTCAATTAAAATGTACAGGCACGTTTTGAAGTCAGTGAATTTAGAGCCACTCCAAAGTTGTGAAAATAAATGAGTATTTCAAAATGGGAGTATTACAAAAATGACAAGCAGATTTCCATCACCCTAAGGAAAGGCACTTTTTAAAATTATTTTCTCTAAACTGTCACTCTCAAAAGCAAAAATCAAGAACGAGAGAAATTGGTTTTGATACTATGCACACTCTTGAAACCTATTCTTATTTTGTGGCTTAACAACCACATTTTCCTGTGTTTAAAATGCTTCTTTCCCTTTTTATAGCACAAGACCACTACAAAAAAGAAGAAACAGCCTATAGCAAAATAGACTACACAGCAAGTGCTTCTGTCCTTCCTCCCTCAGGAAAGAGTATTATTTTCCCACGATATCTTAGTTACAATGTACATTTAAATTGCTCTAAGAGCAGCTAAAACTACCACTTCAGTTTTCAATTCACATGATTCCTAGGACTTAAAAGCGGAAATGAAGCTTTCCCAAATAACACCCCTTATTCTGCAACTTACTCAAAGCTAAGTAGTTATTTCCTCTGAGATTGATAAGGAACGCATACAGAGTAGCTTTTTATTTTAAGGAGAATCATCTTCCCCTGTGAATCACCCAGAGGTGATCTCAAATCAGTCAAGCCTGTGTGACATTTGCACAACAGAACCACACAGGATGGCTGAGGTTGGAAGGGACCTGTGGAGGTCACCTGTTCCAATCCTCCTGCTCAAGCAGGACCACCTGCAGCCAGTTCCCCAGGGCTGTGTCTAGTCAGCTTACGAATATCACCACCCTGGGCAATCTGTCCCTCACCGTATAAAAAGTGTTTTCTGATGTGTCTCAGTTTATGACCATGGCCTCTGGTCCTGTCACTGGGGACCACTGAGAAGAGCCTTGCTCCATCCTCTTAGCAGGCTTCAGGTACTTGAACATACTGATAACACCTCCCTCCCCGGGGCCTTTTCTTCTCCAGGTGAACAGTCCCAGCTCTCACCTTCTCTTCACGTGTCAGATGCTCCAGTACCTTCATCATATTTGTGGCCTTTCACAAAACTCTGTCCAATAGAGCCAGTATATGCTTGTGCACGGTCTTAATCCCAAAAATTTGGGATCTGGAAGAATCTAGAGAACCCTGATTAGCCAGGACATTAATCCTGAAGGGTTGAAACTGCCCCTTCAGCTGCTGCACGAGGTTTTACAAGAAGGGAAAGGGAGCTCATGGCCCTCTAAAATCACCATGAGGGGGTTTCCATCTTTAACCACTAGAATAATAGCTTTGGTCCTGGTCCCAACTCAGAACAGAATAATTAAGGTCAATTTTCAGAAAACTCCAAATTATGTCTGAAAATATCTCCCCACTAGCTGCAAAATGAAGAGACTATAAAGTCTCTTAAAAGTTCATCAGTCCTCAGCTCCATTTCAAAGAGACTAAATTTCATGAAGCAAATAATAAAGCTGCTAATGGTGTTTTGCAATATTGCAAGCCTGAGAGAAAAACTAGCAAGAGATTAAAAGTCAAAACACGAAGATCAAGACAATAAAGCAGACATTTTCATAGCAATCATTGTCCAAAATGAATGAGAAGAGGAAAACAGGTGAAACTGTTTCCAATTCGGAAGCTTTTTATAATGCGTATAAGGTTTTAGTAGCTCTATGTCATGGTATGGCCTAGCAAAATAGTTCAGATTACTTTAAGAAAAAGTCAATATATTCCAAAACAAAAAAGTTCACCAGTCTTCCAACATTTCTCCCTCCACGTTTTGGTAAGAGGCCCCAACACCAAATATCTAGGCAAACTAGACGACATGAGCAACAACTGAAAGTTCCTTTACACCTATTTATACTTTCTCATAGTGCTTTGCAGAGCAGTTTACAGTAATCTGCAGTATGCAAAAGGCATACAATAGACAAACAGAATGAGAAGTTATGTGCTAAGCATTTCTTAGGATGTCAGAATTTTTAATAACTAACACTGTAGGAAAGAAGAAAGAGATTAATGGCGACAGAACAAGCAATAAATGGGATTTTAGGTATTTTAGGGAAAATAAAAAATTGAAAGTGATCCAAAACCTCTAACAGCATATTTGTAAGCCTTTTTTACTCATAACGTATTCCAAGCTTCAAATCAGGTTTGACTGTATTAGTCACTAAGGAAAAATGTAATAATTTCCTGATAGTGCACTGAAAATCTTAGACCAAACTACAACAAAAATAAATAATAATCTCTTTTAGAAGGAATATTAGAAGAAGATTCTCCTCCAGTTGTTCAGGAACACCAGGGATTTAAAATATTTCAAAATATCTGGCTGCAATTCAAGACAACATGGCAAATGGGACTCAACTATCAACCCTCCCATAACAGTTTATCTAGTTAAATAATTTCTCTTTATAACTTTCTGTCTCTAGCCTCTATATTGTCAGATAAAGATATCAAGCCTGTAGATGGGAAATTACCTCAAGAGATATCATAACTGACTCTTTTAAACTGAAAGTAGGTTTTTCTATACATTAAGGACCACCTCAAGTCAGCTGCAGGATGCCCTATTAAATAACACCTACAACCTGCAATATCAGTAAAGTTGTTGCACATTTTGATAATATAATTTAGTTACTTTCTATTATGCAGACCAGATTTCATACTTAGAAGAGTTTTTCCCATCAAAGTTATTTACTAGCAGGGAATTCAAGGCATTAATTGTAATTTGTCATCAGATATATCCATAAAGGTGATCATTGTATTCTCAATCACTGTAAAAAGCTGAAAAAAAGATTTAAGTGATCATCAAATAAGATAAATCAGGATAAAACTAAAATTCCAGTCTTCATACCTCATTCAAAATGCATCTCCAAGTCATTCAACTGCAAAGCTGTCTGTCAGTTCACCAAAAACCTTTGTGTAATTCTAAATTCAGTAAAAGTCTAAGGTACATTTAGATTAAAAAAAACAACAACAACAAAAAGTACATTTTTAGGCTTAAATTCACTGTGAAAGCCAACACAGATTAGGCAAAGCTGTCTATCACCAATTAGACAGTAAAAGTCAGTCAAGGCATAGAGATTCAGTATTAATTTCTCGGCAGAAAGGCATCCCAATCAACATCCTTCATCTTGATTGCAGAGACATCAGCCTGAAATTGAAAAAAGTGATCCTAGATGGCTAATACAATTTTCACAAGAGCTACTATAAAAAAAATCTCTAGATGTGAGTTGACAAATTGGAAGAGGCTATTATCCTCTTACTTCTCCTTGGAACAATAACCACATAATCAATCATGCATACGTAAATAGACAAGGAACTATTTCACTTTGGACAAAAGAAAGATTTAAGTGAGAGCCATAAAACATAATTCAGTCAAACTGCAGAATCATTTACGATTAACTTCTTTGTAGAAATAACTTGGAATACTGACAGATTTTTTTTTCCTGGCACTGATATTGTTAAGTGATCTTGATACTATATTCAGGAACTCTATGGAGTCAGCATTGATTTTGGGTGTCTGTCATTTGCATACAACAACACAGACTGCCAGGAAAGCACAGTCTCAGACTACAGATGAAGTGATTCTCTGGAAGCCTAACACACAATAGTTAGTTTCAGCCTTAAAAGCATTTAGGGCAGATACAGCACCACCAGAATTTACTCGAGGAAGAACACCACCTTATCCTCAGCATAAGCACAGTTTGCTCAGGGGATTCAGCACCGCCCAGCACGCTCCTCACAAACTGTCACCTTCATGTTATCCTCAAAAAACATTTGGGATACTGAAGCCGCACAATGAAACATGCAGAAATTGTAAAACACCAGATTTAAGGCTGTTGCTTCCTGACTGGTTTGTTTTTTCAAACAGGAACCCTGCCTCATCTAATGCACATGCTTCCACAGTGGTGTACTCCTTGTAGTACAGTGCTTAAATTAGACTAAGCTATTAAAATCCTAGGACAAAATAGCCTTCTTTTTCCCCTCTATTTTTGCTTTCTCCTCCATCTTATGTTTATTACACTACTACCTGAAAATGTTATATTTCAGTAATTTATTTTCACAATCTGAAATATTTCCAGACTAATTTTTTCAGAATATTTGTCACTGTGCAGTACATCACAAGCACAATTCACAGCTGCTATCAGCTTCAGTTGCAGCTGCGAAAGCTTTGCATTCTTTATTTTATAGATGCTCAACCTGAAACCTTACTATTCAATATAAGGATTGCAACTAGTTACTGGTAATAATGATACATATCTTGCTCTTAAGTAAAAAGTAAAATCTAATTCTTCAGCGGCACTTAACTACAGAAACCTTCAGCTGATCATCTTCAATGCTTTATTCAGTTCAGGATACAACATCAAGCACGTGCAACAAGTAAAATGTGTTCTACAGACCACATTCTTTACATCTTTAAGGCATTCCTAAAATACAAGCCATGCTGAACAGCAAGTTTTTTAAGGGGGGAAAAAAGAGAATGTGTTAATGGAATTACAATCTGTCAATTCAAATATGAAGATATATCTGACATTAAAAAATTTGGTCCATATATCATTTGGTACTTATGTTCCCATTGGTATTTTAACAAAGGCTAAGATCACAAGCCTACTGTGAAGACAATCTGGGGGAATAACAGCTGCTCATCTCTAATAGCAATCATGTAACTTGAGAAATGTCATTTTAATATTTTCAAGGAACAAAGGAAAACACTCTGATGACAAGGTAGGATATCTAGGATATCTTAAACAGATGAAGACCTAACACTCCCATGTACGGTATGTATCCTTTTTCCAAAAATCAGAACCTCAACATTTAAATCAGCCACATAACCTTACCATCATAAGCCTTCCCTTCAAACTCTTCAGTTACATTAAAAAAAAAAAAACAAAACCAAATAAAATTATTTTAAAAAAAATCAATTGGAGCACTACCTAGAAAGGTAACAGACATAACTTTCTGTATTTGCTACATTTCAGGGTAGATCTGACAGCATCAACAGGTTAATGGCCAAAAGAGCAAAGTGCTAATTAAACCAAGAGCTTGTATGTCAAACCATTACAGTAAATCTGTATATTTAGTGCACAACTCCTTAAAGCCACCAGGGTTAAAGGAAGAGCAAATCCTATCATTTCACATGCCTGATCAAGGTACCCTTCTATGAGTACTTCACTATTTTCCTCCACAGAAGCAAAATAATCTACTGCTTTTAAAAACTCATAGAAGAACTGATTTTCAAATAAAAACATTTAAAAGGAAAACAGGTTACATTTTAGGTTTTCATATTAAATAAATTCTGTCCACAAAGAAGAATTAATGAAAGCAAGCTCACAGAATTTGAAAGTAATAAACTATATTGACTCCAAGTTGTTGTGTTTTGTGGTTTGTTTTTTGTGGGTTTGTTTGTTTTGTTTTTTTGTTTTAATTTTAATTTTCCTCCTAGTTACACTGGAGTCAGAAAACTTCTTTATTCTACATTAAGGAACAACTTATCCAAGGTAACTTCTTTCTGAAAAAAAATAAATTGAGCTTTTAATTATGACCGCATTTAGAATGCTTATACAGAACTTTCCTAACCTTCCTCCAGAGTAAAAATAGTTAAAATGTTCTAATTAATCCACTTTTCCTTGAGAAATATTTCCTTTAAAATGTTTTTAATATAACTCAACATTGGCTGCATCTTTTTTGACAGATGGTATTTCCTCAACAGAGAATGCCTCAAATGGTTTATGTATAACATTCTTTCTAAAATTCATTTCCTTTCTGTGTAAGAAGTTAATACACCAAGAAAAAAAAACCATCAGGAATGCCATGTGGGATATAACAGTTCTAGAGTTTTGCTTTAAATTAGCCAAGTAATGTTTTTGTAGAAATATTATTAACTTGAAGCTTAACATTTGGAAAATGGAAAAATACTTGCCCACAACTTTGCTTCTCTCCAGATCCCATTCCAATGTGAACTTCACTTTTATATTCTACTCTTCAGTACATGTCTGGTGGAAATCTGACAGATCTTAGTAAGGTTCAGCTTAGGGGAGAGATGTTAACTAGATGGTTGGTTTCTTCTTAAGAACAAGTGACTGACACTTCCATAACAAGTATCTCCCAAATCAGAAATCAAAGCTCTTGATAACTTCACTCTAAACATTAAAACCACTCAAGATATTGAAATCAGCAGAAAAGCACAACATAACCTTTCCCAAAAGAAGGGCAGACATTGAGGTCTCACAGAAGATACAACTCCTAAGGGTAGGTCACTCCTCCATACTAACACCAAAACACAAGTTCTGAAGAGCCGGGAGACTTGAACCAGCTGAATGCATAAGAACTGAGGTTCCACATGACAAAAAATCCTGGGAAATGGAATCTTCACAGAATATTGAGACCAAAGGCACTTGCTCTGCAGTTTGTAATACTGTAAAGGTTTGTTGTTTGGTTTTTTTTTTTGTAACCCTGTAAACGTTGTAAACCCTTGGCTAAACTGCTGGAAAGCTACTGCAGTAACAGCAGTCTTTGACTTCACACAATTTCCCTTTCCTCTTGTTATGCTATGAGCATTAATTAAAATATTATGCTATATAATTAATAACTAAGTACTTAAAAACTTAAGTACTCAAGTAAGTACTTAGTAAGTACTGTAAGCAACTAATTAATATATTAGTCTGCCAGATCAGATAGATTTCAGTACTGCTAAAAATTTTCATTCTAAAATATTCTGCAGCCTATGCAACTCCATGTACAACAAAATTTTGCAATTACTATTTTCCATTTTTTGGGCATCACCTACCAGTATGTCAATTTGTGATACTTCTAGTAAACAATATCATCTGTGTTGAAACTGTACATAGAGAATCCCTTGCACTGAAATCCAAAGCTATGACCAGAAAATCTTGCTAACATGTGACTGAAAGGATCAAGCTTTACTAAATCCTCTAAACTCTTCCTAAGGTTCTTTCTTCACTTAAAAATAACTGCTGTTAGTACGTTTTCAAAGATATCAACTGCAGAAGGGTGCTGCGTATTATGCCATATTGTTCCTCAGTAGACTAGCCTACTGCAATTACTTCAACAAAAACCACATCATTTCAGCTATTTTTCCCTTAAGACAGAAGATAATATGTATTCCTATGTTATTAACACCACTTTCAGCAATATGCCTATAGTGACCACTCCAGCCACATTTGCTTCTGCCTATACCTAATTTCCATACTTCCATAACTACACAGTCATTGTCTCAATTTTACAGATCAGTCATGTCTCTAGGTCCTTCGATGACCTGCTGTAATAAGAACACACACAAGAAAATAGCTCTTTGACCCTTGACATCTTTGCAAGCATTTGTCAGTCAAAAACTATTAAGGTTGTAGATAAGATAAACATGCTGCTTTTTTACTCACTGTCAAAATCTGAATGTGTTATTCAGTACAAGTATTGTCTTAAAGTGTGATTCTTTTTATTGCTTAGTGGAGCTGACACTGTCCAACATCTCACCCTGTATCCAACAGAGGTGCAAAACTAAATGCTTCTCAATATTTACCAAAAAAAAAAAAAAAAAACACCACCTCTTTCTTCAGAGTACGACTGAGATACAAAAGGTGTAATGCCTAAATTTAGTACAAGTAAAAATATTCTTTGAGATATGTTTTTACAGAAATTATCGTTCCAAGTAAATTTGAGAAATTGGCATCTAAAGATAGAACTGTTCATGACAAAATAATGAAATATTTATTTTGTAATGAATAGTAGACCCGTGGAAATAGTGGATACTGTAAGGATTTCATTTAAAACTTGGTATTCAAGTGAAAATTCAAACCCAATGTTCCTAATAAAAGAACACACTTCTCTGAGCAAAGCCATAATTTTGGGAGAGACACACCCTTTGTCACTTCCAATGGTTAGAAACAGACGAGTCTGCAAAAGATTTGTTGTAAATCACATTGACACACAAGTATTTTTCTAAGGAAACTCTAGCGCAAAATCTATCCATCTGATCGAGAAAGCAAAAAATGCAAGACCAATCCTCTTCTGAAACAGTCTATTTCCAAAGGTTAGAGAGATTAAACATAACCAGAACATTACATTCCATCTTCCTAGACAGTCTGCGATTATTTAAGAGAGATTAAAACAACCCAAACACCCCCTTTCCAAATGTGAAATGCATGCCAATTCCCAGAACATTAACTGTTTCCACTATCTGATGATGAATTACACATAAATAGATCACTGGCAGTGCATCATTTTTACTTGTCCCAGGACAAATGTACTGACCTGGGCAAGAGACCTTAAAAGAAATTGCTAAAACTGTTTTATTTTTATGGGAATTCACTAGTTAAGTTGGCAGATTAAGCATTGTTTTCACATGGAAGAGGGAAGACCAGAAGAAAGCTACTGTCTGTGCAGGAGGCTGAAAGGAAATTATTAGCCTTACCTTACCAGAATCTATGAGCTGGCTCAATAACCTTGAGTGTATTACCTCACACTTTCTTAAAATACTATACTCAAGAAAAAGAGGTTTTCCATGAGTGGAGAGTTAAAAAAAAAATTTAAAAAATAAACTGGCTCCCAACAGACTTAACAAGTAAGTATTTCTTCTACTTGTTTTGCTCTTTGAAAAACCTTTTGTAGTTTTCCTTGGCTTTGTTAAAGAACCTAGCAATGACTTCCCTGGTGCACACGGCCTCCAACTCCAGCTGCTACACCATCTCAAAAATTTACACAGCAGAACTAGAAACAAGCTCCAAGTTCTGACCATAGCCTGAAAGCCCATTTGCAGCTTGGCTCACTTTGAAAAGTTATCTTCCATGGATCAGCATGTAGTCACCACTGTCTCCTGGCTTACCACACCAGAAGAGTTAAAAGCTGTTTTTCAACGAGCACAAAGCATGTAACTGCTATTCAGTGAGCAGAATACTTGAGAAATTCCCACTGTATCACATGAATTCTGGGGCAGAGTTAGTCCTGTTTATGAGAAAAAAGAGTTGAGTGAAATTAAAAAGCGTTTCTTTCACTTCAGTTTCTTAAAAGACAGCATAAGCTGCTACAATTAGAAAAAAAAAAGGTACGCTTTACCAGTCATTAATAAATTTGTTATTACTTATTCTTCCCTGTAGTACTAATAGTTTTTTCAAATCCATTGTTCTTGGCATTTTAGCAGATCACTGAAGTCACAGTGACCAATGTGATCTTGACAGCATGATCACATTTGTGATCTTGAACAGATGCATGATTACTGTAAGTATTAAAAACTAGAAGGATCTAGTGTCTGAATAATAAAATAAAGCATCTGAAAAATTAAGTGAACTTTCTCACAGTTCCATGTCCAAACTAGGACAGAACTTTTTTTGACATTATTTTCATTTGAGAAACAGCATATCAAAGGTAACCAGCACGTCTCCTGTAAAAACACCCTGCGTTTCAGATAATGGAAATCCACAGAACTCATTATTCTCTTACATTTGTCCTCACATTTCTCTGTGAAAGGAATTCACTCTACCTGTGATCAGAAGAAATGGTCTATTTGAAAAGAAACCAATGACAGATTGACTCCCTTGATCTCTGAACACTCTGCCAACAGGAAAACTTTCTGGGTACAGCGAAGACCTTTTCTCCTGCATTTGGGTAAAAAACAGTGATATAAGATTGATAAAAGTTTTGGGGCTCCTTCTCCTTGTCAGTTTTCTTAATATTTTTCTAGAAACTGAAACTACCAAATGTTTAACAATAACTCAGAGAGTTATAATAGCCACCTGACAGACACAATTCAGACTCCTTCCCACTTCTGTGTGGGAATTTACACAGTGCTGACTATCCTGTACACAAAGTTTTACACTTGCTATACATCTATTTACAACTTTAACTCACCAACTGAAAATGGTAACTATACCCTGCCTGAAGATGTACAAGATGACCATTGAAAACTTCAGTAATCTCTAAAACAACACTTGCAGGGAAGTCTGGAAAAACAGCAGCATTTTCCTTTGTTTTGACGTTTTAATTTAGCTGCTTGATGAGTGGAATTTACAGTTTCTTTCTGCACAGCTACCTTTCAAATTTCAGAAGCACAGCATGAAGTGCTTTCAGTGGTATTTCTTACAAAGAGATTACTAGTATCATCACATTGGAGCCTGTCTATAAACATCCTTTGCAAACAAATTGCAAAAACACTTCAAAATCATTAATCGGCTAAAAACCATTAATTTCTGCACACATTTTTCTACATAAGTTAAATCACATTAGTAGAACATACTTTTTAAAAGATGGCTTGAGCTAATTTTAAAGATGGTTGGAAAAGTTTGGCCTACACTGATTAAAATCTATACTTAAATGAAAGGAAAATTTAACCACAGAAACTGTGCTCATTTTAGAAAAACAAGCATATCACTGCCAAAGTGCTGTCCTAAGTTTAGATTGCTGTCTGACTAAAACATTATAATTATGAGAAACTGAAATGGATTTCTAAATGTTTCAAGACGAAACAGCCATTGGGTAATTTGCAAGATATGCAATTATCTTCTGAATTCAATCACATAATGCTAATAGTTGCTTTGAACAAATGAAGGCTGTAGATCGCTGCTTGTGTGAAGATTGGGGAAATCAATGTTAAAACATCAATCCTAACACTAGATAAGAGTAACCATAATGAAATCTAAGAGCAAAATTACCAAGTGATGTGGAATGAATTACTTAAAGAATTTTCTTTGAGGGGGGAAAAAAAAAAAAAGGCTTGGAATCTTTTATCTGTTGCTTCTGTCTCTCCAAGAGCTGATCAAGCTGAACAGAGGATTTTCAGCACTTTTATCACTGTTAAAACTGCACCAATGGTCACACAAGGCATTTCACCCAAGCTCCCACATGTAGGAAGACAGTGACATTTTTACCTTCAAATACCAGAGAGGGTCTTCCAAATAGATTTGAAGGGTGATATAACATATTTTCTGTTACTTCACAATTAGCATTCATATTTCATTATCATACTGACCATGCAAAAGTTAAAAGGAAAGAAAAATTAAATAGAATCACACACTAACCCCAGATCTGTTTGTTAATTTCTTGTATAACCATTGTAACTTCCAGTTCCTTTGAACAGTAAGTTAAATCTTGGCCTGCAACAATCATCAGCAGTTTGATGCAACAAACAGGTTTTCAGGAAATCAAAGTAAGTCCATTCCTGTTTAAAAATCTTGATTGCAAGTACTTGTCAGTAGCTGCACTGCCTTTCATTGTTTGTCTTAAATTTAGCAAGAAAAACCAATGCCTTGGTTGTATTTTATTTCTTGGTCTCCTTTAAAAGCCTGAGTGTTTGGTTATCTTTTGACTCTTCCAGCTACAACCCAGTCTCTTATTTCACTGATTTGGTGAAAGGAGTACAAAACAATCTGTCATTCATATATGAAAGCACCAAGGAACTGTGAGTATGTCTAGGGACGCAGCAGTTCATAGGAACACCGTAAATCAAACTAATTTTATAAAGGACTAGAAAAATTTTCCAAGCAATGTGTGGTGATCCACAAAACTGCTTCATACAGACTCTTAAGGCAGTCTCTTCATTTCGCCTTCATGGCACCTCTGAAGCTGCCATCAAAAGAGAAGAGCAAATAGAGATAGATTTCTCTCAACCATAAGAGATGCTGGATGCCTTAAAAACAACAAAACCATTGTAAGCTTAATGAGAAAGCACCTGAGATTAAGCAATACTTTCAGAACCACTGGAATGAAAGCAATACCTGCTCCCTTGAAACCCAAAATAACACCAATGGCAGGTTTTATACTAAAGGATGCCCAAAACAAGCTCCTCAAGAGTCACTGGAGTTTCAGTATCACAGATGCAAAATCTTGGAAAAGTATGCTTAAAAGCAAGAAGGTGAAAAAAAGCGGGGGGAATCACCTAAGCCTATTGTCAGATTAAAGACAAACTGATTTTCTCAGACTCAGGAAAGGATAGTACGTGAACATAGTGAAGCAATTAATTTCGTACTGACAAGGAAAGACTCTCCCAGTTTTTAACGCCTAAGTACACAAGAAAACCTAACACAAACAAATCAAATTAAGTAAATTAAATTCACTTTATCAAAAAAGTTCAAGTTCAGAAGTAAACTATCTCAGCGAAGAGAAATGAGGAAAAAGGAGAGACATCTTGTCTGTGTTTCAAGACTTCTGCTAACACAGCTCTCTTGCATCTCACTGTGCCCTGTAGCAGCAGCAGCAATGGACTTCACAGTGCAGAATTGCCTTTCAGGAGCAATTTATTTTTTTGGCCAAGTCAACAAATAGCAAATTCAAACTGCAAGCCTTTGCCCAAACTCAGCTGGGACCTGTTTCAAAAAGGCAACTCTCTAAAGGTTCCATCTCACTCCCTCTTAGCTTTGAGTGCTGACCAAACACCACGCACACAACACAAACAAGCCAGCTCTCCTCAGGCCATTTCTCATAAAACATTAAACCAGACTATGGAACTCAATACCTCATACAGAACATGAAGAATCTTGTTTGTGTGTTCTCAGCACCACAACCTGAAGAAAGAAGGGAACAAGAAAGGGGCAGCCCTGAACAAGACTAAGTGGAGAACAGGAGAATGAAATAAGGAAAGGAGGACAAATCATTTGTAAATGATGACTAGACAGGAGGAAAGCATAAATTGACACAAAAACTCTGCATGTCCCAAGAAGCTGGAAGAAGCAGCCAACAAAAGTAAAAAGCGTGTTTTGGCAAAGCAGAGTAAGGGGTAGCAGCACACTGAAGGACAGGACAAGAGGCAGGGAAGAAAAGAGGCACATGAGACTGCCTAGACAAAAATTAAGAGAAGGAAACTATAGGGGAAAGTCTTGGACAGAATCAGATAGGAAGTCAGCAGAAGGACAAGAGGATTTACACCTGAGACAGTTCATATGATTAAGAATCTGGCTTTACTAAAAATAGCTGCTGAAGAATTAGAGACGCTGTAGGAACAAATGAAACGTATGCCACCTGAGCAACTCAGAAAGGGTTACCTGATACAGCAAATCCTAACACCACTAAAATCCTAAATCCAGCAAAATCCCAACCCCAGGTGGGTGTGAAAAAGACACCTCATTACACTTTCAATTTTCTTTTCAGATTGCTTTTGTGAAGAGGGCAGGCAACTCCATGAGAGCAGAACTCATCAAGGCTGAGGAGCTGGACCATATCAGAATCAAGGTTTCCCTGCACAACTTCAGTGTGGCTTTTACAGCAGGGTACAATATTATCTTTCCTTCAAGACTCTGCCCCACTGACTGCACATGGTGGGCCAGCCTCTGAGACTGAAAGAAGGCTTTGTAGGTGACTTGCCTCTTTCAGCACAGAAACACTTTGGCAAACAGAGAACAGACAAAAAGACTCTGGAAAGAGTCCTTCACAGGCTTATACTCCCTTCACTCTTACCTCACATTCCCTACACATAGCTGACTTTTTTTTTTAATTGAAGCTTTTTAGAAGTTTTAAGTACAGTTCTGATTTTCTGAATGACCAACTTGAGATTTGGTTTCTCAAGGTACAGTTTCACATTGTACTTGACCCACAGCTGGTTTACATTAGTGCAGAAGGAGAGGCAGCTTTCATTCATATCAGAGCAAACACTCCCTAGTATAGCTTCCATCTGACAGAAAGCCATCCCAATAAAACTGTTAGATCAACTGTCCCTGAAATCATCCAACCACTAAATCCACTACAAAGAGAAGAGCAATAACTCATGGCCAGCAATGGCAAAGGAGTGAGACCACACTCCTCAGCCTCAGCCCACACACTGACCAAACTACGTCTTCACATATTAAAGTGCACCTTGATTTGCTGGGCAGTCAGACAGTACAGCTCCCACTGAAGCTTTGCATTCAGAGTATTAGATAATACAGTAAACCATTATTACAAACTCAACCGACTCATTTTAGATTTCTGTATTCAATTTAAGACATAGTTTGTCTTTCTGTTTCTTAACCTCATTACCTCATTTTGTAAAGCAGGAAGGCGGGTGGGGAACCCATCTGTCAATCTTTGTGTTACAGTGGAATAAGTTTATGCTTGAGAAATGTTAAAATATTGCTGTATCTATTACTGAAAAGTCCAATTTATAAAGTAAGAAAAAGGATGGGGGGGACACCCATCTGTTAGTCTCTTACAGTGGAATAAATTTATGCTTGAGAAACATTAAAATATTGCTGTGATATCTCCTACTGAAAAGTCCAATGGTGCAAAAGCAGAGCCTGGGTGGTGTCTTGAACAGAACAGCCAGCTGCTATGAAGTGAGTGAGATACAGTGATACTTTCAATCAATAAGCTAAATACACTCCCCATCAGTGCAGTCCACTCTGTGCACTGGCATAAGTAGAGATTAAAGAAGTCCAGTGATGACCAAGAACAGTGAATACACCTAAGGACCAGCGTGAAGCTGCACACACAGCTTAACTCCATTATTTATTTTTAATATGCAGCTCCTTTGCAGACACAGTTACGTCCTGAATAGCCCAGTTGTGCAAAGCTACAAGCCTTGTTCTGACACTTACCCTGCATTTCTTACACAAGAGACCATTCAGGTCAGAGTTTAATTGGTCAGAGTTTATTTGCCAGAGGGCACAGCGAGCCCAGACAGCGGCACACGCCAACACTAACGGGAAAACTGACACAGTAACCAGGGAAAACCACGCAGCTAGAGCTGGAAAAAACCTGACTGACTTCTGCGTATGTGCAGGTCTAAACAAGAGACTCCACTTTTCCCAACAGAAAAGATGCTAAGGATGAGACTGTAGCAACAGGCCTCCGTTTATTCCTTCAGGTGCAACAGAAACAGCAGCACCGAAACCGAGGTTTTGGGTACCGTACACGTCTCACACACACGCAACACCTCCGCAGACAGGCTCAGGGGCTCTCCTCCATCGCCGCGGCTCCCGCCCTCCTACAGCGCGGCCACCATGCCTGGGGAGAGACGGGAGGAGGGTGAGAACGAAGCGGCGAGCCCACGGCAGCGACGAAGCCCTGGAGCCGCTGCCACCGCCAGCACCGCGGCCCGGCCCCCCCCTCTCCTGTCCTTCCTCACCTGGGACGGGGCAGCGCCGCGGCGGGGAGAGCGGGGGGAGCTCAGGGGGCCGCCGCGCCGCCGCCATCGCCCATCGGCGCCAGGGCCGCCGCCATGTTCGCGCGGCCTCTGACCCGCACCACTTCCGGCCGTGGCTGTCACGCCGTTGCCATGGGAACAACTCTGGACCGGCCCCCCTTAAAGGGACCCCGCGGCGCTGCCCTGGGGGCTGCGGGCCCGGCCCGCCTGCAGAGGGGTCTCGGAAGGGTTTTGGGTGCTCGGAGCCGCTGTGCCGCTCCCGGGGGTTTGGCGCTCGCGAAGACAAAGCACTCGTCTCAGTTTAGCTACCAGCCGAAAAGGGATAGTGATTCATCAGCCCCGCGGAGCTGCACGAAGGGGAAAACCCTACTACTGTTTACTGTGGAATTTGTCATAAAATAGCGTGTCGGGTCTGAGAGCAGTGGAAAACGATCGTGGCCTGATTTCCACTGCCGTGAGGAGATGATTTCCCTTAACTTTCCCCTGAAACGGGGAGTATTTTCAGCTTTTATTGCATCGCCTTTACCGCCGCTCTCTGTTGATGCAATTAACCCCTTTATACTCTTTCCACATGTGTGTTTTTATAAGTAAACAAACGTGGTGAAACCCCCAGTCCAAGAGGGGAAACTCCAGGAGGTTTTAAGTAAAGTTTTATGTTTGTGGAAAGCCAAAGTGAGTCCATGCCTGGCTGGCAAGAGCTGTTGAAATAGGACCAAAGCAACCAGACCTCTCTGACCCTACAACAGTTTAACATGCACAGACAAACGTGCCCCTCTGCAAAACTACTGTAAAGTGCAAATACCAAGGCAGAACCTGACCCCATAACCCCTTTAGGGATATATTGCCCCGCAGTCACTCCCCTGGTGGGATCCCTCTTTTCCACCGCACTTAGTTTTGAGAACAAAATTGTCTCCTCTGATGTGCCTACCATCATCCAGTGAGAATCCATTGCTTTAGAGACTACCCTTGCAGAGCTGAGAACCAGTCATCAGTGTGATCAGTACTTGAAATACAAACAAAACGAAAAAAACCAACACACACACCAAAAAAAAAAAAAAAAAAAAAAAAAAAAAAGGAAAATAGGGGGAATGAACCTTTGGGGAAATTCATAAAAAATGTAACTTGGCTGTTGTCTTCCACTGGTGGAAGGCTGTTGAGAAAGTGGAGCCAGACTCTTCTCAGAGGTGCACAGCAAACAGGTGACAGGCATTGGTCCCACATTTCAGCGAGAGAAATTCCAATTAGTTAGTAGGATGGAATTCTTCAGAGTAGCCAAGCACTGGAACAGGCTTCCCAAAGACCTTGTGCAATCTCAAAACCTCAGAAAAGTGAAAGTACCAATAGCATCCCAAATCCTTCAAAATGACTTAGCCGAAGAGACAAAGACAAGACCCTGTTAGATCGCACTGCCCCTTGTGCCAGGAGGCTGTTTGTTGGGTGATTCACCTCAGCTGACTTGTGCTAACTAGGAAACAGGCATTTAGTCAGACTTAGTCACCAAGATTCCCTCCTCTAGGCAGCTCTGAGAAGTGATTTATTCCATTCCAAACTGGATGTCTAGAACAGCTCAGCACGTGGTGAGCTGAAATGGCTCACCTTGGGATCAGTCTTGCTGGTGACATAGCTAAAGCTTGGTGAAATGAATCCTCACTGGTGCCTCATGAAAATAAGGACAAGAGGAAGGCAAACTACTGAATTTTAAATAGCTAAGCATAAGGACTTATGATGAAAGACATAACACTGGAAGAATGTCTTCAGGGGTAACATGAGTTGTGGGCTGTCATCTATAGACTTGTGGCCAGGCTCCTGGGCAGCCTCAAAAATTTGAATAGAAACAGGGCATCTGCAGTGATGGCATCTGATTTAGGCACAACCCTACAATGCTAAATGGAAAGCTGTCCCCAAATTATTACTGCTGGTGTCTAGGAAGGTGAGTGGGTGAACCTGCAGTCTTATCTGTGAGTGGATTTGGTGTTTGTGATGTAGGGCAGTGACAACTCTTTTCACTAATTTGATAAACTGATAATAGGCAAAAGTGCATATGGCTAATTGTCTGAAGCTTTCTGTATGGTAGAAATCCATGCTAAAATGGGTTAATAAAATCTTGAAGAATATTTTGTCAGTAAAGTGCTAAGTAAGAAGCTTTGGCACTCTGTACACTAGAACACAGGCCAGAATCTTACTGCACACCTCTCTTTAACACTTCCAGGGTGACCCTGGACAGATCACTCTCCTATCAGTATAGTAGGAACAGCAATACTTTCCTCTTGCAGAGAGTGCTCTCAGGAGACAGTAATCAAAGTCTGCAATTTTATTAGAAAGTGTGAAACATTATATAGCTCTCCTTCTTACAATGCCAACACCTGGCTACGCAAACTTCTAGTTAAGATATTTTATTTACAGCTGTGGAGAAAACGATTTAGTAAGACAGACTGTAACGAGTGTGTTTCTGTTTTCCTTAAGCACCCCAAAACAATTTTGTACTGTTTGTAGATAAATCATTTTGCCTATCACATCGACATGCAGCCAGCTGAAGAAGAACATGACATCTTTTCAAGCATTCCCCATAGCACTCTATTAGAAAATACAAAGACAAATTTAATTTTCAGTTGCAACTACTCAGGCAAAGTAGATAAGCACCTTGTGCTTTACACTCGCACACTTAACGCTGAACTTGTGTGAGGTGAGTTAGTGTAACCGTTTTGTTAGAAAGCAAAAAGTCTGCTCCAGAAAAATACAGGCATTCATAACGCCCCTACAGTTTTTGTGAAAGTGGAAAGTACAATTTCTACAGCCAAAGACAACAGTGAGGGGAAGAAAAGAATGTTCAGTATTCAGCAAAAAGGAAGAATCCGGCTGACTGGAAATGTATGTGCATTTTAGAAGGCTTTGTTAAAATAATATTAAGGTACTGGCTTTACCTCCACAAAAATAATGCCATTTGACACTGAAGTCAAGCTTTCGACGTGTTTGAAATAAAACAATATAGATTTAATTTAGCCACAAAACAATTCCTGTGGGGAGAGCTGGAAGCAATAAGGCCTGATTCCCAACAGATTTGCTCCCTATGTCCATCAGCCCACCTCCATCTCTGCTGCATTATTTTTGTCGCCTTCCCACACCACAGACAACATCTCCACAAAGCAAGAAGCAATAGGTGCGGGTTGGCAGGCCAGTACCAGCTGCCAAGAGAAACAATAATGTTTGTTCAGTTGGGGCATGAATTTAGTTTTTGCTCCGCTGTTGAATTGTCTTTATTAACAGATCTTGTAGGAGCATGAGGCTTTTGCCTTTCTGCCCTTCCACCAAATTTGAGTGAAACTTGTCAAAAAGTTTCAAAAGGTTTTGGAGGGGGAGACATGTAGCCAGACTAAAAAGTAGCATGGCCTCATAGGCAATATTCATGTGAAAAAACAGGCTGAAAAGCTCAAAAGTTGACTACAATGTGTGTGGGGGGTGAAATTGAAAATTATTGAGATTTTTGAAGTTGTGCTGACACCTGAGACATGAAAAATGAAAACAGAAAATTATGCGAGTGGATTATCTGTCCACTGACAGGACTTGGAAACATATGGAATGAAGAATTTAACATGTTGATAGCAACACAGGAAAAAGAATTTTTTTACTGTATCTGGGGTAAGCTTTACAAAACATTTTTTAGTTGTGTGGTTTGTAGTGGGACCTCTCCATTCATCTTGTGTTGGCATAGCTCAGCTGGATGACAAGTGGCATCATGGAGCTCATAACAAGCTGCTGAGAGGGGAGACATGGAAGAGGGAAAGCATTTGAAACCAGTGTCACCAACAACAGCAGTATGCCTAAGACATTTTGGGTTTTAATCTCTATTGCTTAGTTCTGTGTTTTACTTATAAACTAAGTCCCCTTGGGACCTGTGTCTGAGCTGAGGGAATGATAGACTATGTGGCACCCAAAGGAAAGAAAAGATAAGCAATATGGAAAATATCTTTGAGCTTCCAGTCACACCTCCCTAGAACTGCCAAAAACCAGCAGAAAGATAACCCGTGTTCTCCTGTTCCTTGGAAAAGCCTCAATCACTTGAATAAAGAGGCTTGCTGGGAGCTCTTGTCGCTAAATGGGCTGGACTGTGCTTGCATCGAATGGTTTTCAAATTGTGACTCAAAAGCTACTCATGGATCTGCTGTTCACATGACTCTTTCCACCTCCTAAATCTCATCAGAACGTGTTAAATGCTTTCCTAATGGTCCTATGCCATGTAAACAATTGCAAAATTAGCCCCAGAGATGTTGTTAAATGGTAAATAGAGTGGAAGCAGAGGAAGAGGAGAGGATTGCATGACAGAAAGGGAAAAATGAGGAGGGATAATAAATGCAAGAGGTGGGAGGTCACCAGACGCATTCCCTAAAGACTTCTGCCCCAGAGAGCAGTGCAGATGTGATCATTAGGGCCTCTCCTGTGTTTACTCCTAGAACACTTTAGGATGGTTCTGCCCTAACCCTGTGCTCTCCCCTAACAATCCTCATATAGCTCATTTGCTGATACTGCCGTACTCCACATCCATCTGGGTTTTTCCTCTCTCTTGGGTTTGCTGAACAAATTTCACTGCCTGTGAGAAGAGCTAAGTTATTTGATGTCTGGATCACTCACCTTCTCGCCTCCATTTCGCTACTTCTCTGGAGGGTTCAAGATAAGGATAGGATAAGCCCACAAAAGGCTTTTCACCTCTCCATCTGGTTGCAAAGAAAATTAGATATCTGAGCCTACATACCCTCTTAGGTGTGGAAATTTTCTAACTGTTCATAACATGCCAAAGCTGCACTTGTTAATTTTTTTTTTCCAGAAACAGCAGAAGTAGAGAAGGGGCCTTGACTCAAAGGGTATCAGCACAGCAGTGAATAGAGATTACTGTCACCAAATCAAAACAGGGGAGGCAGTGACAGCATGGAAAGCTTGCACTGCTTTAAGCTGGTATAATATTTCTGGTGCCTGTAAGGTAGGTGTATATCTCTGGAGACAGTCTAAGCTCGTTCTTATGCACAGCCCCATGAACAGCAAACAGTAAAGGCCACTGTTTACTGCCCTACAAATATAGTAACTGGCACAGGTGATATGATGGATTTAGCTGATTTGGGAAACATTATGAGTTTAAATGTTTTTGCTATCAAATTCAAAAGACATCTGCAGGTATAAAACCATAAAAGGTGATTCAATAAATTACTGGATTTTTTAAACTCTCCAAAGCTGAAGAGAAGATGGAATTAATTCAGAAATGTTTATTTGATTTAGTTGCTGTTTGGTTCACGGGAGACACCCCACAGGGGCAATAAAAACCAAGGCTGCCTTTTTTATAGTGCAAAGATTTTACACTGCAGTCCTCTCCAGTCTGTTTAAACATGCCCCTTTCTTGTTTCAAATGCTAAGAAATTCCATTCATCACAACTCAGAAATTTCAGAGATGGAAATGATCTATTAAGCCCTATGATCTATCTCCTGAGAGACACAGAATTTCCCCTCGTAGTGCATTGTATTTTTAATATTTTGTCCATCAAGTTTATAAGGTTACATTAGTGAAGTGTACATTTCATTACATTTCATGTTTATGTCAGCAAATATGTGCTTGCCTAATTTTGGTGTAATTGCTCTTACTGATGTACCAGAGAAAGGAGGCAAACAGTAGCCAGCATAAATGGCAGATGCCAGTGTCAGGAGGGGTTGTTTTGTTGTTAAATGTGATCAGTGCTGTGCACAGTAGGCTTTCAACTATTCCTCTTTCAGGAATGGTCATCGTAATGTCAGTCATTAGCAATTTGCTGCTGGTCAATTGGGAACAGCATGTTTCCTACAAATTGCTTCTATTAGTCACCAGTTCTTGTCTAAATAATTGACTGTGAGGGAGAGACAGCCTGTGTGAGACAGGAGTTAACAGGGTGGCAGAGTATGGGCACATTGTTATAGGACACACAATTTACATTTTTGGAATGCCAAAAATTAGTGGAATGGGCTCAGATCTCTTTTATGCTGGGGTCAGGCTGGAGCCACACCACTGAAGTCCAATGGAGCCCTTTGAAAAACCAAGGCTAATGCACATGAAATCAGTATCTGGCAGCAATACAGCAGTACATTTGCTTGTCTCTGAAATGCAGTCACCTCTGGCATGAAACCTGGCAGCTGTTTCACATCAAACGGTCAGGATGTGGACCAATATCCTTCAGGAAAGGAGGAGGAGAAAGAGGAAGAAGAGCATGGAGGAGTCTCACTATTTTGCACCCTTTGTATTCCTGTCCTCAGCTCATTTAGCGAAAGCTCTTCTACACTGTGTTGTTAGTTCGAGAACCTGCTATTTTGACAGCCTTTTATCTCACTGAAAATAGGTGTTTTGGCGTGACAGAAAATAAAAGGAACGAAAAAAATTAACTTATCTACTAAAAAGAAAAATGCTGTGGAAGACAAAGCAGGTCACAGTAGCACATCAGGAGTCAGCTGTGTCATTCTCACCAGGAGCTTCAGTCTTCCCACCACCCGAATATGTTCTGCTTTAGATTACTGCTGGACTGCTCCTATGGTTCTGCTATACTTGGTTTGTGAAAGCTGAGCCTGAGAGAGTCTGGGGCTAAAAGGTTACAAATGTCCTCCTGATAAAACTCATGCCATGGTTACAAGGAAGTATCAAAGGTTGTTGTTGATGAAGTACTTTCAAGATGCCAGAAAAAGGAGATTTGAGATCATGCAAATAATTCTGGAGCCTCTGAAAATACATATAATAGAAGGGACTCTAAAGCAGCCAACAGAGGTGTGGAGAAAGAAGCAGCAGAACCTTAGAATCCAAAGCTGATGATCTCTGGGCTGATGTAGAGGGGACTGGATGGTTACTCCCCAAGGTCTGGGTAGAAACCTGGCAGGGGCACTGGGAAACCAGAGCTTAATTATTGGTGTCATGGGAGGAGGCAGCAGCAGTGGGACAATGGATGAGGGTCAGAGAGGGGATAGAGGAGCCAGCCTTACGTAAGCCATTTCTCAAAGTTACACAACGGAGTAAGGTAATAACACTAATGCACTTTTATAATGCATTCCTACAGAGATTTAAAATGCTTTGAAAAGATAAGTAAATATTATATCATAAGGTGGCAGATGGAGAAACCAGAGCAAAGAGGAAATTGGTGGCTTCCTTGTAACTGTAGGGAGAGTTAGAGTTGTGTTGGTGAGCAAAGGTAAGGTCTCTGGAGCCCTCTGAGCACTTGGTCACAGCCTTCCAAATGCCCAGGTGGGATGGGAGGAAAACTGGCAGGTTAGGAAGAAATTTTCCCTAAATCAGGAAACAAATTGGAAATGAGAAGTGCATTTTTCAAGATGGGAAAAGATGTTTGGTGAAAACAACAGAGAAGCATTTTTGGTTCCCAGGATTTTATTACCTTTTCTAGTGAGAGCCAAAGGATTCTATCCAAGTTTCCAGAGATTATTCCTCACAGGAAAAGCAAAGCTGTAATAAAGGACATAGCAATGGTACAGTGAAAACAACAACAATAATAAAAAGATGTCTTTTGTTTAATCACCTGGACAGATCCAGCATGATGCAAATAAAATGTGGGATAACAAGCTCCAAGAGACAGGTCACATCCACAGTCAAGCCAAGGCAGCAAAGTGGAGACACAGTGAGGTACTGGTGGGGAGTGAGGAAGGGCAGCTCTCCCAGTAACACAACCCTGCCTGTGGCCTTCGTGGTCAAGCTGCTCTTTGTCACCAGTGCTAGTGACCCTTAGGAGTCATCTGCCCTCCCAAAATACTGTTCAAATCACTTGTTGATTTCCCAGTCCTAACAGACTTGCCACCTCTCCTTACTACTTCCTTGGTCTGGACTCGTCCCTTTGGGGATACCATGGGGGTTGTAACTCAACCTTGGGAGCAATCACTGGATGCAGAGGGACTCCAATCTTGTCCTGTGCCTTTGAGCATGTCTGCCCATGTAATAAGTGATGTGTGTTCTCTCTCCTGCTGCAGTACTGCTATGGGCAGGACAGATCATCCAGGAGATGGTTTAGCTGGGGAGATCCGATTATGTGGCTCAGGACTTTTCCTGCAAGACAGAAATTGAGCCTTCACCAAAAACTCCGCTCTTGCCCCTTCTGGACTGAAATGAAGGCTCAGTCATGCTGCCAGAGGTACCGCCATACAGATCTGTAGGACCAGTCCTGTGTTTTCTGTTAGTTTAGTTTTCAGGGACTTACAGACAAATAATGCCCAGTGATATGAAATGCAGTAACTAATAAGTAATGATCTTCATTTCTCTACCTGCAACATTTAGCAACTGTTCATAGCAGTGTTGGAACAGGTCAGTGAGCAGCCACGTGTTGCCCCCATTTCTGGACAGGGAGACCTAGAGCACAGGACCATTGCTAAAAATCTCTTCCTTTGCAAGAAGGGGTGGTGTGTAGCCTCCTTCCCTGTTAAAATCCCTACATAGGCAATATTGCTGCCAGGAAGAGCTGTAATCTCCCCTGGGGTGGGGGGAGGAAATGGCACAACAGGCACATCTCCAGTTCACACTCCCTGGCTCGCTCATCCAACAGGCTTATCTGTGGGTTCAGAGGGGAGCAAGGTAGAAAAGTGCCAGCCATCTCTGCTGGAAAGTCTGCACATGTGGCTGCCAGGAAGATTTTGGCCATGGTTACAGGAAATCCAGTGGTGTTTGGTCAGTCTGAAGCTGACGCTCTCTTGTGCTCTGGCTCATCTGGATGCCAGGATCCATCATTCTGGGCGAAAGCGAGTGCAGAAGCTGAGGCTGGCACAGAGGCGACTGAGCCGGCTTCAGAAAAAGCATGTGGCTTTCCAAACATCTTGCAGTCCAAAGCAAAACCAGCAGTTCTGACATGCTGTGAGCAATAAACAATGAGCTTTGTCAGCATGTCTAGAGGAAATGATAATTCCTGGAGTGTGAATGATGAAATGTTAACCAAGATGGAGGCTTTGGATAGCACTGTGGTTAGGAAAGCATATGTGCATCAGTGTGGAAGAGCTGACACTAATGCAAAGAGCCCTAACTAAGAGGTGAAGATCTTCCAGGTCTCTCAACTTACTCCCTAGTGGTGTTTTGTACTGTTCCCTGTGTGAAATGTAAAGCATTGTTTATACTTGAAAGGGAGATTCGTGCTGCTGTAACCAGCACCTGAATCCACTCCTCTTGCTGCATGGCTCTTCATCACCTACAGCTCAGCACTGCTGTTCAGTCCTCTGAGACACACAGGGCTTGGTGCAGGTTAATTTACTGTTGTACCTGCATTACAAGATTGCCTATTCCTCTTTTCTCTTCATTGTACTAACAGGCAGCTCTGATTGCTCTAGTCACTTCAGTGTAATGGAACACTTAATGAAATCAGTGGGAGTGTTTTTACAGGTTACAGTGACCTTGCCAGAGACCTGGTAGCCCTGTGCTCAAATATTTTGCAAATCTGTTGCTCAATTTTGAGGCCAAAAAGAGTCAAAATGTATTTTTCCCCTTTGCTTGGAGAATGTTAAAACTGTTCACTGCAAACCGTGTGAAATGTTTCCAGTCACTCCAGCGATGAATAGCATTGACATGCATGTATTAGCAGAAAACAAGAATAACTAGAGTCAGAGAAAATGATGCAATTATTCATAGTAATAATATTAATTTCACAATGTCATCACTTTAGGGGCCTGTTGCAATAAATAACCTTGAGAGTTATCTTAGTGTGTGTCACAGAAGATGTATGTGCATTTGAGATCAGATTGCACAATAACTTTTTCCTGATGTGCCCTGTGAAACTTGGAACCTTGATCTCACTCTCCAGTCACCCATGCTGGGTTGTTTTAAGAAAAATGACATTCAGTACCATTATTCAGTGCTGGAGGAAAAAAAAACAACCAAAGACTCAGCGTTCTGCTATGGCTAGTGTTACCCTCAGGCATTTCTGGCATGTTTCCGTTGTAAATTCATTTTACATGTGGCCAGGAAGTACAACATCTTGTTGCATCTTGAAAAAAAAACACACCATATTTCTTTCCTGTTGCTCATTTCCAATCTACAGAAGCATCTGGTGGTAGCATGTCTGAAGATCTGTCATTAAATGTAAGAGGTTCAGCTCACAATGGCCTTTAATGCATGAGTCTCATCTTGCAAGAACAAAGTCAAGTAACATTTTACTTTTCTACCTTTTTAACAGTGATTTTTTTTTCCTTCTCTCTTTTGAGCAGGACAATGATTTTCTACCAAATACTATTTTCACCACTGTCGCTTCTGAGCAATTTGTTTTTGGATGGAGATAAAAATTAACACTGATGCTTTCCAGGAAAATCCTAGCACCACAAGTTTTCACCAAAGCCTGGCCCACATATCCAAGTTTTGAGACACACTTAGCAAAAAAATACAAAATACTACACAGGAAAAAGTAATAAAAGGTCAAATACTCCAGTTTACATGAGTGATACTGCAGGGTTTGAAATGATGGCTAGTCACACTGTGGCGTTTGTTAGAGGGGCACAGAGTTGTAGGAGAATATTAAGGCTCATCTTTAGTATCATAAACATGGCCTCCCTCCCACCTCTCATTCCTTTCTTTTCTTCCCTCTCTGGACCAAGCTAACATCTGCTTCACCATTCTCACAATGGCAACCCCAAAAAATGTCTGCTGAGCATCAGGAGGAAGGTAAAGAGCCATTTGCACAACATAAAAATTGCTTTTGTCGCTCCTACTAAGCCAAGGTCCAAGGTGTCATAGTCTTGTGCACTGTCTACTGGCACACTGCCTGTCAGCTCCCTGTCCCATACGTACAGACCTGGAGCTCTGCAGTAGCAGAACTGGGTCATTTCTGCATTCTCATCTCCCATGACCTGCACGTTTCTGTCTCCACACCTTGCCTCCCATGAGGGTCGCTCTGTCACCTGGTTAATCTGGGAACTGAGATGTGGATAAGACAGGTTGCATTTCCCACAGGTCAGACTGATTGCTCTATCATAAGCCTCACACTTATAATAGAAGCAGGAAAATTTGAGAAAATACATCTGATGTAATTAGTGTAACTTTTCTGCCAGGTGGTTAACAGCAGAGAAAAATGTTTGGATTTAATATACCCATGGCCCCCCTTGATAAAGGACTAAATTCCAATCTCCACTTAGAAACCTGAGAAAACTAAACATACCCTCCCTGGGAGCTCTTAAAGAGATGGATTTCCACCACTCACTTGCATTCCCAGATCTTTATTAGGCAAGAGGGAGCACAGTCATAAAGTCAGGCAAAGCCAGCAATGGTAATATATATCCAGATAATGAGCAAAAGAACTCACTTTTTCAGATCTGTTGGCAGAGGTCCACCTCCCTTCCCCCTGTCTCGTGAAAAGGTCCCCCAAAGAGAGCCTCACGACTCCAGCACCTCACCCAGGGTCAGGATCAGTGAACAGCCCTACCCAAGGCAGTGATGGGGACTGCAGCTACCGATGCTGTGGATAGAAGAGCTCTCAGCTGCCTGCACAACCACCCAAAGACCTGGCGATAACACACACTGATGATCCAACTCAGGGAGAATCAGGAGTTGCAAGGCAGGAGTTCAGGCAGCAAAGTGCCATCAACTGATGACCTCTGGTTATCAACAAATGGAGTGTGGTGTACCCACACCTTTACCTCCTCGTAGAGCCTACAGGCAGAGGTGGAAGCACTATTCCAGCCTGCCTTATGGCACGTCATCAAAGCAATCCGGGTATGCAAAGAATAGACCACTTTCCCATGCAACTGTGATGCTGTTTCCTTCAAGACACATATCATGAAAGTCAGGTTTTCACATCAGTGTGTCCTGAGCACAAGGGTCCTTCTGGGTCTCAGATGGCTAGAAAGGAATAACTGTGTTCTCCAGAACTGTTTTATCTTCTCAGTTGTCTCGTGTCTGTTGGGTTTCTGTAACCTGCTCTGCCCAGTACTATAATTTCAAACTGTTTGGAGGCTGCTGCTTCATGCTAAGTATGTTGTACTCTTAGTTACCATGAGAGTATTTCTACATGGGTGCCATCATTTGCAACTGCTTATGAATGATTTTGGGGCTGAAGACATAAATGTTCATTTTCAGTTGGAAAGTCTTAGAGTATTTAATTCAGTCTACTTTAGGGAACTGACAGCTTTTTAATTGTGTTCTATTGCTTTCCCTTTCCATTCTGCCTTACTGGGTCTATTTGGAGTTTACTGAAATACCCAAGGGCTGGCTACTAATTCAGTGAGCTCTAAAATGGATTCTTTATCATATTCACCTAAGTTCGAAACTAAGCATTACTGTTAGAGGTGAAGCTGTGGAGTTAGAAATTATTGAGAAGGTGTATGCTTTGCATATTGCAACCTTTTGCCTGACTAATTTATACTTTACACCCATCCTAAACCTAGAAACGTAATTGGAAAACCTAAAAGAATCCTTCTGAGATCCTTTCAACCTAGCTTCCCTGGAAGAAAAGGAAGGTGCTTTCTCCTTTTGTGAAATCCCCTCTTGAAACAATACATAGCTATGAATGCAGAGCAAGAAACAGCAGGACAGGAGTCAGGACTGGAGGATGAGACTTACATGGAAAAGAGAGTGATAGTTCAAGCAGAAGCAAAGAGGCAACACAAATTGTCCATGGGCGTTTATCCAGGAAGATTCGCTCATCTCTGCCTCCATCACATGTGGATGGTGCCCAGGCAACCTGTGTTGACTGGTCAGTGTCACAGTGGAGCGGTGAAGAGCATTATTTGGTGTTTGGATAACACATCCAGCTGTCCCTCCTGGCTGTCCGAACACATCGTGTGACGTGGACAGAGGTAAGAGAGTCTGTCTGGACAGCTTCAGGAAGGAACAGGATGCATCTTTCCCACACATATTCATGCATTTCATTTTAGTTCTATTCTTTTCTCTCTTCTCCCCCCCCTTTTTTTCCAGAAGGCACCCATCCAAAAAGTCCTACGAGTTGCCTGTGCCGTGTAGCTGTTTTCCTGTTGAGCAGCCATCAGCTGGGAGCAGGTGGTGGGGGAGCTTGGCAGGGGTATCTGTGGTGACTTCTCTGCTACGGGGTTTGCACAATGCCCTGGAATCTTGGAACGGATGGGAATGATGTACGCGAGAGATATTCCTGGGGCCATTACACAATGCGGGAAGAGCCTGGATTGCAGCGGTCCTATTAATTTCTTTCATTCATCTCCACTGAAGTCAACAGTTGAAAGCAATTTTAAGCACTTGGATCATACAGAATATATAAATACCTTTATTCTGGCTAGCTGTAACAATTCAATGATAAGTATGACTCCCTGGTGAACGAACAGGATATCACAGGCTTATTTTGTCTTCCAAATGGGTCAGAGTTGAATCTTTTTCTGGATTTCCACATTCATTTTCTCTTAACAGGTTAGGTTCACTTGGAGAAGGCATTGTTACAGTTCTCAGACTCACAACTGCAATGGAACCACCTCCAAATCTGAAGATATTTAAAACAAATTTGTTATAACCTGTAATTTGCTTCTACCTTCTAGTGAACACCTTCATTTTTATATATTGATACAGTTCAGGCTTATGTGTTCCACATATATAGACCCAGGAACCTTGAATCAATATGTATCCTTTCATGACTACTTTAAGGGGTATTAAATTCATTAACCTTTATAGGCAAAAGTGGCCTTTCCTGTGGTACCCTTGTTTTGCAGCATTATCTGAAATAATGAAGTTATATCCTTTGCTTCACATATGCTATTTTCATAAAACAGTATAGGCTTTTTTAAAGGTGATAAAACATGTTTATAATGTCTTAAAAGAGGAGCCATTTTGCATTTTTTTTTAAAATGGTGCCATTCGAGCATTTTTAAAACTTCAACAGCCATTTAGAATTGCTGAAAGTTTCACTTGACAGCTGGTTGAAAATTGTGGAAAATGCCGAAGCAAGCTCAAGAGTCAGATTATTTTGGCTAATGTGAGTATTTCTCTAGGCTTTAAAAGTAAGGCAGTGGGATAAAACAAATTCTGATCCTAGCATTAGACTTTAGGCAGACTGTAATATGCGTGTTGTACTTTCCAGTGTATTTTGGCGTTTTTACTCAATATACAATGTCTATGTATGTATATATATATACACACACATACACTCTCCACTTTTCTTCACTTCTGTGTTCAGTTGAGCAGTGTTTAGGTTTCAGAGGACATGGGTGCAAGTACCCACGCATGAGTATGTACACAGACCTAAGTCCAGCTCTGAACATGCACATGCAGTAGATGCATAATTTGTACTTGTATTGTACCTGCCACCTTGCAGTCAAAGATCTCAAAGTATTTTAAAGTCATTTAAGAACCAAATATCCCATGGGTGTAGTAATGAGCTGCTGGTATACCTTGTCACCTCTTCACACGTTTCCCTAGTAGTGTGCTCAGTTCTGTGCTTCTCTCTATCCACGGTAAATAGATAATAATTAAGCCTCTTGTCACTGTTGCAAGGTGAATATATTCATAAGTTTCCTAGTGAAGTGAGACAATTCCCCTAGGTCCTTGCAGGTTAGCAGTGCTAGGAGCAACACCCTCAAGTGTTATCACCCTGAACCATGTGCTCATCATCTGAGCCCGTGATGTCTCCAACATCTCTTTTGCCACACACTTCTCCTTTAGATTTTAATGTCTTACTAATCATCCTGAAACAGAAGGAAAGACATCTGAAGCACCCTCAGCTCTGAAAATGGTTTGTTCAGAACCTCCAGGATTCAACCTAGTTTTGTCAGAGGAAACACAAGTGTGGTGATTGTCAGCTGTGTGAATCCCAAGGGAGGACCAAAGGATTTCTGTTAGACACTTGGTGAGCCAGGCACAAAGCTATCAGCATCCCAGGTCTGCTCTGAATATCACAGAAAGGGAAAAAAAAAGTTTTAAATTAAAAAAAGAAATTCCATCAAGGTTAATCTTTCAAAAGCCACAGTCCATCTGGATGCCTTCTTCCTTGGTATTAATTACAAAGACTCACTCTGTAATCCATAAGCAAAATATGAGTGAGATGTAAGCTCGCTGCCGTTGTCTGTAATATTTTGCTTGCTAACAGGGCATCTAATTCACCATGAGCGGGAATTCATGAAGTCTCAGGGGCTACCTAGAGCACACAATCCCTCTAAATGAGCATTAATCTCCTCCATCGAATCTTCAATCTCATGAACTAATAAGTGATGCTAAAGGCTCATTTGCTTTGGGAGCTCCCAGCAGTGGAGGGGATGACACTGTACCCATCGCCAGGCACAGCAGAGAGCAGAGCCCTGAGATGAGTGTGGGCAGTGAGGCAGATTCCTGGCACTTACACTTCTGGGGTAAAGAGCCCTTCTTCCTCAGCACACCAGTGCTCTGCTAAAATTTGTGAGCCACATGAACACAGGACTAAAAAGATCCCACTAACAGTTTTGAGCAGTAAGATCAATAATAATTTCCACAAACTCTGCTCTTTTACATAATGTTTCCCTCCCCGCTCCCTGTGGGATAAACAGTGGGACTCAAGGCTGACATTTTGCAGATGCTGGGAGCACGGGCAGTTCCGTCAGTGGCGGCAGGAGGAGAAGGAGGCAGCATGGGGGAGAGGCACAGGCAACTGAAATTCATTACTTGGAGAGGTCGTGAGGGTCAGTGACAGTGGCGCTGAATGGATTTTTCCAGCCGTTTCAAGATGAGATTTGCACTCTGTAATCTGAATGCTTTTATCTATTTCTGAAAATAGACAGGAATTTTTTCCACAGGCTGCTCCAATCTGGCCATGGAGATGCAGGGAAGGATTACAGGGATAAATTCAGGTTTTGTTAAGCAAGCATAGCTTTTCCAAACCAAACATAGACAGCATTCTCACAGCATAAACATGTGTGCAAGAGTTCTCTTGTCGGAAGGACATGTCCCCTTGTGCAAGAGATGAAAGTGCTGGGTGCCGTGCACAGCCCTGGAGCCTTTAACTCCTGTTTTGTATCTTGTTTGCCTCTCCAGGCCAGCTGTGCAAGAGCCAGCGAGGTCTCTCCAAAGCTGCAGAGAATGATCTAGATTTGTTTCCCCTGCTGAACCGACAACTACTAGTTTACTCAGTGATTATTTTCTGTTTCACTCACATCTTGCTACAGTCCTCTCTTGCTTAGTCATCTCCTCTTCTGGCAGCAGTTTCTCTGAAAAAAGAGTTGATTCTAGAAATTAGCTAGGACAGAAACTGTTGAGTGGTGTATTACAGCACTTTCAGGGATGAGGAACTGATAAGAAGCAAGCTTTATTTACTAGCTTTTTCTATTCAGGGCAGAAAATACAATTCTGGGGCCTGGCTTTGATGTTATTAAATGTTTTCAGCTACAAACTAAAGGATGTGCTTGGGTGTGTATATAATGATGTCGTGGGGTAAAATACTGTGGGATAGCAGTACCTGCAGTTGCACAGCATCAGCTCTGCTTACAAGGTTTTGCCATTTTCCTGGTGTCCCTCAGTGCCACCAGCCCCATCTCCAAGCAGCTCATCTCACCTGCCAAGCCTTTAGTCATGCGGTCACTCTTCTGCCTAACTCCTTCCACGTGCCAGTAACTCTCTCTTAGCTGTGCTTTAGCACCCCCACTTTACATACAAAACAGGTGTTATGAAGCACAGATATACCCATTATGGGTGGCAAGAGCTGGGTACTGAGCTGTAACCCTGCTCTCTCAGTCTGGGGACTTGCCATTGATAGTGGGCAAGTGTTTGTGCAGAGGCAAGCGCTGGGCCAGCAGATCGAGAGCTTTCCTTACTGTCCTGCCAGGAGGTGGCTCTGCCTTGCCACGCCCAGGTGGCCATAGAGCCTAAAAGTAAACACTTAAGAGCAGTAATACTGGGGAAAAGTGAGGGAAAGGAAAAGGTAATTCAATTAAGCATTGCAGTCATTGGTGGTAGTAAAGCCCTTGTGGTGGGGAGGCATGGATCTGCAGGGAAAACAGTATGCATGACTGGGGCCACATCAGAGCACACAAGGGCTGGAAAACCATGCCAAGAGCTGAACTGCTGAAGCATCTTGACAGCTCTGAAAGATGATGATGGGGAGTGACCGTTCCCTGGAAGCCTCCTCAGCTGGAGATTCAGGGAGGGGGGAAAGGTCTCTTAGGAGGCAACCAGATCCACTGAGCTTCAGCTGTTTGACAGAGGTGTAGATCGGTCTTTCTCAATGCAGTGCTGCACGTCCATCCAAACACAAAACAAACAAACAAGTAAGTGAGTGCAAAACCCCATTGGCATTCACCCATGCCCTTAACATTTAGCAGCAGCCTCTTACCACCCTCCTGTCTGTGCATCCTGCCATTTTCCTGAGCTCAGAGCAGAGTTTTATTTCAAGCCAACAGCAAACACTGTTTGAGGAGGCCCAAATGCCTTCAGATGCAGCCATTCCTTGGCACAGAAGAAGAGGCATCAACCATTTCCCCTTGGCAAGCTAATACTGACAGCAAAATTAGTTGAATCCATAATTTGGAAATTAAGTTTGTATTATTTACCAAGCCAGTCAGACTGAAACTCTAAACATCACCTTCTCCTGGACAAATGTAGATACTAAAACATACCCTGAGGAAGTGTTGAGAGGACTTTTCTTGTGGAGCAGGATGTCTGTGCAGATGGCAATCTAATTCCAAGGATATAAGTAGGTGCTTGGGCTCAGCAGACTCTCCACACTAGCTCCTAATTGTCCCACCTGGTACAGTTCCCTGTGTACCAACATTCCCATACTGGTGCTAGATGGGCTTTGTGATATCAGACCTTCAGCTGACTCTTCTGCCTCTCACCCTGCCTTCCCCAGTAAACAAATAATGGCAGACTCCTGTTCAGCCTTGTCTATTTTGGGATCTCTAGCAGTCCTACTGATAATAAGTGTTATAAATGTTTACACTGATAGGAGACTGGCCCATATTGTACAGAGATAATAACAGTACAATTTGATATTCATGAGGTGCTGATGATCTCTAAATATAGAAACAGAATAATTATTGCTGGCATTGCAGGCTGGATTTCAAAAGGCAGATAAATGGAGACATGGATATGCTATTTATTGCAGCTTCAACAGTAACAACAGGAAAACTGTCTCCCTTGATTAGGCAAGAACCAGACTGCAGAAGGCAGAGCTCATGGCAGAGGGTGAAGAGATGTGATAACCTGCCAATGGAAGGGAAAAGCACAGCTGAAGAAAAGGAATCCAAAAATGCACCTAATGTCAAGCTCAAACCAATGCATGGCTATGCAAACTGGCAGTGAAACGGGTTGACTGAACCAGGAAAATCTATTGTGACTGGAAAAAACATTGCAGATTTTTCTACCAAAATCCCTTAAGGAAAGGCAAAGCCCTTGACCACTAGAATCAATACATGTCTGCAGCTAGAGCAGGCTGCCAGGGTGCAATGAGAGCATACTGAACCAGAATCCCAACCATTTGCATCTGTAGGCGGTGAGCTTTGGCCTCACTTGAACTGCAAGCGCTGCAGAGTCACTCAAGGCTTGTACACTGGCCTGTAGGATATGCAGGGTCCTGCACCTGGGTCAGGGCAATCCCCAGTATCAGTACAGGCTGGGGGATGAAGGGATTGAGAGCAGCCCTGTCAAGAAGGACTTGTGGGTTCTGATGGATGAAAAACTGGACATGTGCGCTCCCAGATCTGAAAACCAATTGCATCCTGGGCTGCATCAAAAGCAGCATGGCCAGCGGGTCAGGGGTGTGATTGTCTCCCTCTACTCCACTCTGGTGAGATCCCACTAGGAGTGCTGCACCCAGCTCTGGGGCCCACAATGTAAGAAGGACATGGACATGTTTGAGTGAGTCCAGAGGAGGCCACAAAGGTGATCAGAGGGTTGGAGCACCTCTGCTATGAAGACAGGCTGAGAGAGTTGGGGTTGTTCCACCTGGAGAAGAGAAGGCTCCGTGACGAACTTATAGCAACTTCCAGTACCTAAAGAGGGCTTATAAGAAAGATGGGGACAGACTTTTTAGCAGGGCCTGTTTCACTCAAATGAGGGTTAATGGTTTTAAAGTAAAAGAGGGTCAATTTAGATTAGATGTAAGGAAGATTTTTATAAGGAGAGTGATGAACCATTTGAACAGATGGCCCAGAGAGGTGGGAGATGACCCATCCCTGGGAACATTCAAGGACAGGTTGGGCAGAGCTCTGAGGAACCTGGTCTAGTTGAAGATGTCCCTGGTTTTTGCAGAAGGTTGGAATTGATGACCTTTAAAGGTCTCTTCCAGCCCATATTCTACTATTCTATGGATGTGCACATTACATCATTCTCCTTTTCTGTCTTTGCTTCATTTTAGGAACATTTATATCTTACTGAAGACAACAAAAACTATGGGCACTCAGAGCTTCTGATGAACAGGCTGCTTGATTGACTACTGGGTCCTCCAATACAGGTGCAGGCACTTAGCTTCAGGCATGCAAGTTGGTACCTGAGGAACTGAGGAACTTCCTAGCGGAATCTCTGCTCTGTTGAATGCTGTGTATGTTGGGGTATGTGTCTGGGGCCACGTCCTTCTCTCAGTCTCTAAAGGATGCCAGCAAGGCATCCCAGTGACTGGGAAGATACCCATCTGTCTGGAAGCCTTTGTAGTTTCCACAAAGCAGTGGTACCATGGAGCTGAACACTGCACCAGCAGGACTGCCACAGTCATTCAGGTTCAAACACTGTTTTGTGCAGCCATTTCCCTCCCACCCCTCTGAGGAAATTCACCCCTGGCTGGTGCTTCCACAATGGACAAAATCAGATTTGCTTCAACTATGACCTTCACCATCACTGTGCTGAACAAAGTGCTCACCAGTTTCTGTTGCTGTAGAGAAAAACATGTGGACTGTAGCCAGGCTGTTGTCCCAAAGAGATCAAAAGAAGTGAAGCCTTCAAACAGAACAGGGCAGGAGCTGTAGGTTCATCTGGGGTTTGGTTATTAATATGACTCTTGACAATGACCTTCTGCAGTGAGATGAGGAAGAGACAAAAGTTACCCACAACTTGCAGACTTTGGTTTGAAAGGTAATGGCAAAGAGGATGTTTTTAAGAGCAATAATTCCTGAATCAGTCCCCTAATTAGGTGACTAAGAGTCAAAGAGAAACCTAAACTCTCAATTTCATCAAAGTTTAGGGAATTAGTGCTTGCATGTGAACTTCACAACATCACCCCAGTAGATGAAGAGCTGCTCTTCTGCACTTCCTATACCTTCTCTATGCATACTACTATGCAAAATGGGAGAGGAGAAAAGAGAGGAGGGCAGAAAAAAAATCTAAAGAATTGTAAGTAAGGGAAAATACGGACATAAAGCTTCATAGCATGTACACAGTGTTTAATATGTTCCTGTAGGTATACAAATATTGACTAAGCCTTAAAATGCAGTATAGCCCACTGAAGTGGATTATTCTGTGTTGTTAAAACAGACGGAGTCAAAGTTCCCCAGACTTTTATAGCTCTTTGTCAGACAACACCTTGAAGTTTTTACTTAAGTTTTACAATTGGGGAAACCAAATTGCTGGGAAGTTACATCACTTGGCCAAGAACTGCAGCAAGTCACTGGCATGATTTCCATGGGAGCTCAGCCTAGTTCTCAGTTACCAGCACTCTCAGACAAGAAGGGTCTTGGTTAAACTGGCCATGCATGGGGTTTCAAACTAGTTGTCATGGCCAGCAGCGTGAGCTATGGGGCTTTGGGGAAGCTCTCCTGTGCTGTGCTTGGTTCTGTGTCAGTATGGTGCAGAGAAATGAGTGGCTGTGACCAAGCCAGTGTCATTGCCTGGAGGTCACAGGGACTTGGCAAATGGACCCTGATCTCTCAGACAAGCTCCAGGCTTGTCTGCACCAAGTCAGCTCCCACATGGAGCGCTTTGCTTAAATAACTGATGAGGGATGTTCTCGTTGTTGAACATGTGTTTCAGTTGGATAGAAACTGCTCAGCCTGTAGGGAATCTGTGCTGCGGCAAAGGCAGATTAGAACAGTATTTTTTAATTAAAAAAAAAAAAAAAAAAACAAAAAAACCCAAAACCATTTCAAGCATAGTTTGTATTCACTTTGGGAGGAGCTCTCTGCCCCTGGGGAGTTTTAAGGATGCTGAGCTGTGACAGCAGCAGTTGCTTCCCTATTTGCTGCTCTTAAGCAATATATTGCTTTCCTAGGTAGGTGATGATGGAGGCAGAGCACCACCTTTTCCAATATAATCCAAAGTTCCATGAGGTCTATGCAGGTTACAAAAGAAACCCCAAACTGGGATGCTGCTTCAGAGCTGGAGGACAGAGCTGTTCACCCTTGTTGCTTGCAGGTTCCAAAGGGTTTTGGAGGAGCTCCAGGGGTCCAGCACAAGACAGATGTGGGTAGATGTGGGTATGCTGGCAGGAGGCTTGGATTCACTATGGGAGCAGTTTTGCTGGGAAATTTGTAGGCTCCACGAATCAAAATGTTGAAGAATACAGTGCTGAGGCCTGCTGCTGTAAGCTCTGTGAAGTAAAGACAAATCACCAGTCTCTAGGGACAACACTAAATTTTATATAAGGGAAAACTGTGACATTCATTTATAACTTCCAGGTTTTTCCAATTCCCATTTGGTCACAGTTCAAGGTTGTGCTTCCCAATTGCAGCTCTTTATTGCTGGGTTGTTTTTTTTTCCCCTACAAAATATGAATTTTGTCCTGATGAGGTCAATGACTGGAATTTTCTATTCAAGAAGCTTTTCTTCTCAGTCTCAGATGGCCATAGGCCGAGCAGCTATGCAAGTCTGAAGGTCACCAGCATCCTGTGGCAACAGCCAAGGTTTCTCACCAACATAATTTCTTTGTGCCTGAGACCTGGTCCACCCCTGCATTAGTCTGATTGCGCGAAACCAAGGGATAAAATCAAAATTAAATAGGAATTACACTATTACAACAGGTCCTAGGACCTACTCTGCCAGCACTTTATTTGGTGCATGTTGTCTGCCACAGTTGATCTCCCATTTATAGTTGTGGCTAAGAGGTGGTAATTTCTGAGGTCAGGAATAACTCATTTTTTTAAACAGCTCCTTTGAAGCACAAAGAAGAGAAGGGAGCTAAGAGAAGAGGAGAGAATTTGAGTGAAGAAAAGGTGGGAACCCCAGATCTTTCCTTCCCACATGACTTGTCTTATGCCCATTACAAAGAAGTATCAAAAGCACATCTTCACATGCAACCACAGGTCAGTCTGATGAGGGTGGGAACAATGAGAGTGGGACAATGAGGGTGGGAAGTGGAAATAATCATTGTTTTTAGCTCAGATCAACATGTCCAAATCAAACCTTCACACCTATCTTTCCTCATAACTTTTTCCACTTCCACTACCTGCAACTCTCCCTTTGGAATGAGTGGTGGAAACAGTCCTTGTGGGTCATGAGAAAGGATCAGACCTCTAAACATGTTGTTATTCCTGTTTGCCAGCTCTCAGCACTCACAAAAACAGATGATTAAATAGAGTAGGTAGCAGTCAACTGATCCAGCTGTCCCAGCAGGTACAGGGAGTTCTCTGTGAGGAGCAAAACTGCTGGAGTAGACGTTTTCCCTATTGCAAAGTAACTTCTTATTCTTTACAACCAAAGCAATGCAGATGCTACAAAGAAGCATCACCTCGTTAGAAGGCCCTTTCCTGCATTTTCAGACTTATTACTGCATACCTTGTCTGCACTGCCCTGTAACAAACTTATGAGCAAATTAGCATCGCTCATCCTTTAACGAGACAGTTTTGGGATTGTTTCACCCATGTAATTATACAGGAGATAAGAGAATGGGCTTTAACTTTGATCCATGTTGCTTGTCATGAATAACAAAAAACAAATACCAGTAACCACATAACACACACACCCCCTTTACCTAGTATAGACAATTATGAATTTATGAATTTAGCCTGATACCCTTAAAGTAAAAAAAAAAGGAAGGTTTCTGTCTTTGTGCAGCCCACAGAGCTATGGGATCTAGACATCAAAGTTCATTTGCTGCTTATGCACCACTACTCAGTGAGCTGACTGGTATTTTACTTCTCCTCAAGCATTTAGAGCCATCATGGCAATATTAGTTTCAAAGCACAGAGGTATTTTCTGGAAAAGCACATAAAACACATGATGCACTCACTGGAAGGTTTGGGAAGTTTAACTCGCTGCAACATTTCCCTTCCCTGTGCATTCTCCAGTGAGAGCTCCGTGCACATGTCTGGCCAGAATGGGAGAAGATAAATGGCAGAAAGGAGCCCACATGGCCTGCCCTGGAGCTGGGACACGAAGGGAAATTAGGTGAGAAGGGAAAATACAGTAGGGAATTATTACAGAAGGGGCATTTGCTGTCCCCAAATGGACAGGGCTTTTGGCTTGTGGGAGGAATGGGGCCCTTTGTCAGCTTTCCCCACTGCTCCTCATGACTTCATCTGTTTAACATCTGTTAAACAAGCTCCTTGGTTTCTGCTGGGAGAAGAGCTGCAGGAACTTGTAAGGCCAGGATGGGGAGAGGACACAAAGGTCTCTCTTGGAGGAACATTCTATGGAGGAGTCTATCAGACATAGAGGTGAGAAAGTTTCAAAGTAAATCAATATGCAACTTAAGATATGCAAAAGACCTCCCAAAATTAGACTCCATAACAGCCTCAGTCAGTTAGTCTGGAGCAGGATGGGGGTCAGCAGGGGTTCCACTGCTGCCAAACAGGAGCAGAAGTCCAGGACAAGCACATAGAACACCAACCTCCCATTCTGGCAACAGCCCACAGCTGACAACGACACGGGGAAACAAGTTACACCAGCCCCAAGAGACAGAGAGGGAACTACAGGCTTCCAAGCAGAAGTAGTCTGCATCATGTCTTCAATTCCACACTACTGTGGGGACACTTCTGGGCCTCAACTCCACTACCCACTGAGACACAAAACACCTCCCAGCCTGGCAGTTCTGAGTCTTGCCCAGCAGGACTAGTGGTGAAAATCAGCTTTTAGGAAATGCACAGCCATCCCCTGAGGTGTGCCATTTTGCTTTGGAATGCTACCACTCTTCTCAGAGAGGCCAAAGCCACCACAGTCTTTGCTGTAGGCAATGGGGTCACTGGTTTAAAGTGGTCCCTACTGCGTCAGCATCAGGGCTGCTGGATCAACAGGTCCATGTGAGATGACCCTGCTCAGACCCCCACAGCACAGGTGCTTTAATGCAGTCACTGCTTTGCACTACCTGAGCAGAACAGCAAGTTCTGGCAGCCCTGGGAGGTGAACAGTCAGGGTCATTCAGGAGTCCTTAGACAACACTACAGATACAACAGCTGGGTTAGGTGCTTCTGGCACCCCAGGGACAGGGAAGAGAACATAAAAGCTGCCTGCAAAACTAGCAGCAGTGCTGCTCACAGGCATGCGTGATTGGGAAAGGTCACGCTGTAAAGTGGGAGTTTAAAAACAGCCAGACATTTTTCCTTTGTTCTTTATTTTTTTTCTTCCATGGCATGATGCAAAGAGCAGTGTTATACAGATGGTCAACAATGACGCTGTGTAACAAAAGAGAAAAGTGATTGTCCCAAAACATCTGACAGGGATCCATCATGATTAATCAAGGGCCAGAAATAAAGGTGACCCCCACAGCACTGATAGGGGGAGCTGGGAGCCTATTCCTGAGCATGTCTAATATACCGTATCAAAAGGCTACCTGAAAATCCCTCACTGGAGTCAGCAGAATTATTCAGGGATCTCAGCCAACTCGAGTATCTTCTGCTTTATGAGCCTTGAGGACCCTAAGGCATGTGCACTGTTGCTATTCGCTGCAGTGGATTCAGACTGGCTCTCTGCTATCTATATTTATCACGATCCCCTCAGGAAGTGTTTTGGCAGGATTTTGTAATGAAAACCCTGCCCAGAGCACTCTTTGGCATGCAGCGAGCAGCCTTAAAATAGTGCAGTGACATACTGCAATAATTACTCATATTAACACTCTTCATTGTGCTGTGTGACGCTTTGTCCCCGTCGCCTGGCTCATCCCGCCACTTGGCACGTGGTGGGACGGCAGGAAAGAGCTGACCTTTCCTAAAAGGCAAAGTTCAGCGCCAGGCTCGGCCCCAAGCCCCTGAAAACCAGGCAGACCCGGCTGTGGTCTCATCCATCACACCAGCAGAGAGCTGGCACCAAGACCCCCGCTTGCTTCCAGATCCGAAGTTCGCAGGTGTTCAGGCAGGATCTTTTGGCTCCTCTCTAGCTCATTGGTGTTTTTTGAGGAGAACATTAAAAAAAATAAGCATAAAAGCCCAACCACAGAGGATAGATAACTTTTAGCCCACACTATAGGAGCAGGCTGCTTGCTTGCCAGCTATATCCTGCCTTCCAGTCTAGCCCATATTTTCAGGTTTTTAACCCCTTTGGTGTAAATCTTCCTTCACTGTGCTAACAGTATATCTCATTTTACCTTAAATAGTAACAAAAAAGTAGTTTTCAGTCAGAAGAAAGATGGAGAAGTGGGGAGAGCTTTGCTTGAAGTTGACAGAACCCTCAAAGTTTCAGTATTCTTGAGAAAAAGGTTTTCGCTGTTCAAAAAAAAAACAACAAACACCAATTGCTTTGCTTGAATTGTGCATTTTGAGCATCTGCAGTGCATTTTTCCTGTTGATGACAAAATGAGTTTTTGAGAAACATCTTGTTACTCACAACTATTTACCTAAATTTGCTGGATTTCAAGAGCTCAATTTAAAACCCATCCAAGTCAGTACAAAGAGTCCCAAATACTTCAATGGGTTTTGATTAAAACTTCAGTTCCTCTAGGACTGCTCAGTGTTCCCCACAGTCATGGTCCACGTGTTTCAAGATGACACAGTCCTGTAATTACAGAGGCCAGGATCTCTGAACAAATATTGATGTAACTGCTTAATTATGCCTTCACAAGGAGAGATAATAGTGCAGTCCTTTCAATATATTCTGATTCAGAGAAAGTTAGAGCATAAAGGCTCCTTTCAATTTTTATTTTCAGTGAGCGTACTGTCACTTTAGGGGAAATCAGTGCCTTATAACGCACATCACTTCATTTGCTGGAACATGATGTCATCACGGAGCAAAGACACCACAAGTAAACTATTTGTGTGTGCTAGCCATTTGTACTTCCATAGTGTTATCTAAGGAGCTCCAAGCCCTTCCTCAAGTTTAGCCATGGCTGCTTAGAAAGTTACATCCATGCTAACATTGTTCCTCTGCCTGCTTATGGAGACTCAATAAATTAAAAGACACAGAGAATTTTGGAGTGTTCACAAATAACAAACTGAGTGAAGGGACAACAGCAAATGGAATCAACACATAAGGCTATTTTTTTCTTTAAGAAAACTCATTTAGGCCACATGAGCTTGTGAATGTGCTCACAAGCACTTCTGTAACTATGATGCCATGGAAAAATGCTGTTCCAAGAAAGCATCTGGCTAAATACAACAGACTCCAATTAAGCAATCCTACTTTGTCAAACTGCAAAACATCTTTCAGAATGTAACAAAGAACATTATACAAAGCTGTCTTTCTCTAGTATGTCATCAAATCTACCCTGAACGCACAGTAAAGCAATGAACTCAGTATCTGAATTTGTAACGGGATAGGTATCTGCCAAATGTATCGTCACCAGCCAACAATGCACTAGTCATATAGATTTTTTTTTTTTTTCCATGCACCAGCCTTTATTGAAACTTTCTCAATTAATTCTGTGGTCTCCAGGACCTTCTGCCAAGGTCACCATTCATAGCTGAAAGGGCTGCTCACTGAGTAATGAACACTAACTTCTCCGGAGACTTTCTTGTAAGCCGTAATCAAACACAATCTTCTGTTAATTGCCTACACATACTTGGTACATTAACAAGAGGAGCTTTAAATACATATATATATATGTATTTAACCAAACACAACTGCAGAAGGAAAAGCTAAGATATTAGCACCATATGAAGATCCTGTTGATGACTTTTCTATCAAAGCCAGATCTGATTACTGACATGGAGGAAATGTTTACTTGGAATAAAGCCTTTGCTTCAGAAGACTGTGTCTCAAATGCAGTGCTGGATGGCTACTCCTGTACTAGTATAAATTCCTGCCTGTGAGAAAAGGTCAACAACAGGCCCTTGCCCTAATTACTGCTCTCAATCTAGCTGTCTGCTGAAAGTTCACTCTTAGACATCTGATTTTGAACCAGACTGGGTTGGTTGCTCACAAAGGCTTCTCCTTTGATGTGCAGCTCTCTGGGGCACAATCTGTCTTACCACACTCAAAAGAGTAAGAGGTCTAAGGAAGTGCTGTCAGGAGCAAGCAAGACCTCACCAGATCAAAGCAACCCACTCACATAGCATCCCACTCACCCATAACACCGGGTTATTGGAACTTGTGGAAATGGTGACACTTAAAATTGATCAGTTGGCTTGGCAGTTATCAGGATGGCTCTCAGCCCTATCTCACTATGGCTGAACAGAAGTTTTTTAGTACTACTGACCAGCCTGTCACTCAGATAAGCCACAAGTGAGCTCCCCTGCCCAACAACTTCCTCAGCTTGCCCTGTGATCCCAAGGAACTGATACCTTCTGCAGAAACACAGCTTAGAGAAGTAGTTATCCCTGAGAGTTCCAGGTATTAGCAGAGCTCAGCAGGAACCCAGGAGGGGTAAGGGAAGCATCTGTCCTGGTCTCTAAAATGCCAGAGCTACATGAGGAAGTCTGCACAACTCTGAGCTGTCCTCTGCTGCTATCAGTCCTCTACTCTTAAGGTCACTCACAAAAGAAAAGCGTCTGTAGACAGCATATTTTGGTATTCACATGCCTCAGATGAGGCTACAGGCCACTCTTCTTGTACCAAGTACAGGAGACCAGGCATCTTTACATGTCTTAGAACACTGCTCCTTATCAAGTGTGCAGTGGGGCAAGCTCTAATCTCCAGGTGGAAAACCAGAGGGTGCAGTGATGGGGAACAAGCAGAGCCTACCAAGGACTTGCACATTTCTCTCATTTTTACTTTTTGCTTTTGAGAACTTTCCCCCATGAGTCCTTTAGACTCTTGGACCGCCCAGAGAGTCATTTCAATGAATACTAGAGTTTCAAAAGAAAATTAGATAGAGGTCCTGGAAAAGAATAGAAGAGGTCCCTAGGTCTCTTCGCCTTGCTTATGTTTTATGGTCCTTCTGTAGGGTAAGTTAACAGGTTTTTCTAGGTATGCCACAATCCATATTACATTATTTTTCCATTGCTGGTTTCAAATTATACTGCTTCTCCCTCTAAGCTCATAAAGTTCTTTTTAAAAGCTCATAAAATTTCACCTGTGTACATTTATGGCTCTCAGGATATGAACTAAACTCAATTGATTTAGCTATATTTACCACTGCTGAACTTCACACTATATTTCACTGCACTGCCTTTTCAGGAGGAATAAGTCACTTCCTCCTCCTTTCCTCTTGCTGAATTCTTCTAGTGTAGCCACTGAATCCAGAAGACTAATCCAATTTTTCCCCCTTTCGTTTGTAGTCCAGCAATATGATTCTGGCTTAGAATGTAAATAACAGATAAATAGCTAAGTCCCTACCTCTCTCCAAGGCCCTAAGTCTGTGGTCATCCATACCACATATTCATAGAATCATAGAATAGTTTGGGCTGGAAGAGACCTTTTCAAGGTCCTCTAGTCCAATCCTCCTACCATAAGCAGGGACATTTTCAACTAGATCAGGTTGCTCAGAACCTTGTCCAATAGCCCTGGATGTTTCTAGTAACGGGGCATCTACCACCTTTCTATGCAACCTTGTTTGCTCAAAGTACTTTCTTCCAGAAGGAAAAACGAGCGCAGCAGATGGGACTGTTTCCTGACGTTTCCGAGGAGGCAGCCAGTGCAGCTGTAGAAGGCCTCAGTTTGGTACCTCCTCCACGAGGTACACTAACCTCTTCTGAATATTCACACATGACAACCCAGAACATGCAACACATACCATCAGCATCACATAGCAAAAGCACTGGCCTGTCTGGTTACAACACCCCCACAGATTTTTTTTTTTCAAGTGTTTTTGGAGGTTTTTTTGGGGGTATGGGGAGGAAGGGGGGAAGAAAGAAAAAATGAAACACACAGAAAATTTTTAATGATGTGTCAAGGTCATAACTTGTGGCCCAGGAGAGACCTAAGCCAAGAGCTATGCAGCAGGGGTGCAGCTGAGTGCTCCAGAGGGACTCAGCCTCCAGCAGTACTGACAACAGCCACTGCAAAACTAGGGAAGGTCTCTCTTGGTCTTGTCAAGGTTGGACAAAGAGGCCAGAAGAGGACCAACAGCAACCTATGCATCTAATACTGACAGAAATTAACACCTGTAAAGTAACATGGTAGCCAGGCATAAATCCCACAACTAGAGGCAAAGTTTATCTAAACATTCGGGTTACCATTATTCGTTTTCCCATTTTAGACAAGACTGCGAAAGCAGTGCTGATCTCTAGCCCTTTATTTCCTTTATGGCTAGAACATGAAGTGAATCAACATTTCAGAAACTCCAAAGTATTTTTATTAGGTTTTGATATTTGCTTATAAAAGTGATAGGATTTTGTCAGAGGGAGTGGAAGAGCTGCATTATTTTCCAGTGCTTGGGGAAGGAATTAATTTGCAAGGGGTACAACCAGAAATTGGCTCCAGCATTTGCAACTTTGTGGTTCATTCTCTTTTCTTGTTTTCATGGTAAATTGCTGCACGGAACTGGAAAGATGCTTAATTCCTCACAGACTTGTGACTCTGAAAGAAGAGTTCAGCCCTGGTAGCCCTAATGCCCTGGCAGTGGTCACCTCTGCACAGTCCTGACCTCCTCAGATGGAACACAACCCTCTCCCACGTGCGCTTTGCAGGGTGCACAGCTGCCACAGGAGGAAGAGCAGTGGCAATGGTCACGCAGAGACATCCTACATGTTGGACAGGGACCATCAGGCACCTGCTCCCGAGTGGGAGGCAGCAGGTCCTGATTGCCACTGAAAGTGGAAAGCTGATTTACTTCAGTTGTGTTATACAGAATAAAGCCTGATAGAGGGGGAAATAAAAATCATGCCAGAGTGGAAGTTACTGCCTTTTCTTCTCATGAGAGACAGAAAATTACCCATCTGTCCTGTCCAGAGAGATCTTAAACAAGGACTGGCCTGAAATAAAGACCCCACCTATGAACATCCCTGAAGTCTGGGAGAGGACCTCCCCTCTTAAGATGAGCTATCTCATAAACCTCCCTATAAGGCCCAAACTAAAATCTTGGATCCCAAGCAGAAAATAATTTAAGAACATTCAGATGCAGATTTTTAATTTAGCAGGCTGTGGGAAATTACTGACATAACACACCAGACCTCAGAACTCACTGTTTTTCTTCAGTATCGCATGCACCGAGACACCTCGATACAGAGACTCTCACCCAGGATATTTTAAAGTGAGAAGAAATAAAATAAAACATGGAGATGTCATTTTGTTTGGTTTTATACAGCAGACACAGTGTACTCAAAAAGCAGCACACCTCTCCTATTAACAGTCTCACACTTCTGTCCATGCTCCCTGCTGGTAGGTTGTTCACTGCTGTCTGCGCTGTCATTTTGCACTGTTGTTTTAAAGATCCTATCGTTTTTCCTAGGGAAGAGATTGATTAGCTGTGATAAATGAACCGACAGCCCTTTCATAAAAGATCACACTGGCAGTTGTACCTGGGAGCACAAGGCCAACCGCACTCATCGGGTCATGGTGAGGTGCAGCCATCAGCAGTGTGGGCACAGGAAGGAAACATCCCCTGCTGCTCTCCAAAGTCTTTCCCTGAGGTCCTGAGGATGGAGGTGCCATCTGTACTGCAGCACTGAGATGGTGGGGGACAGTCTGGTCCAAGCTGGGGACTGTGTACCTGCAGTGAAATAGTGGCTACTGCAAGCCTGCCTGCTCTTCACAACCTCCCCGTGGGAGTTCTCACTGCCTCAGCTCTGCTCACTGAGCTACTCATGGAGCACTGCCTAAGCCACCCGTCTCACACCACTTTCTGCTCACAACAATACAAGTTTGTCTATTTACACTGATGTGGTTCAAGTCACTTTGCAGACAGCGATGTGCAGATACCATGAGTGGATCTAAAGGAATTTAGGATGATGGTCAGCATCATCACTAGATGCAGTAATTTCTTCAAGCAGAAGTGCAGGTTGAAGAATGTAGGTGTGCACAGACCCAGCACGATCCCCTCAGCCACTCTTCTGCACCATGACCTCCTTACACAGGCAACCTCCTCCTGCTTTGGGCAAACATCAGTGTACTGAGTCACTGCTGTCACAGGCACAGACCGCACTCAGCCCCATCGTCTGCTGCAGATGAGGACAGCTTCAGTGGGCAGCAGTCTTACCTTACCAAGGCCACAAGATTAACTAGTGCTTGTCTATCAGAGCTACTTTCAGAGCTGGATGCATTTTCCGAGAAGAACTATAGGTCCCACATTATACTTATGTGCCACGGCGACAAGGTTTTACCTGCAGTCCTTGCCAACAGACACATGTGCTCTTTTGGTACACCAAGCCAGCTGGAGGGAAACCAAGCTGACTGTGGCTAAGTGGCTTTCAGTCTGAGCTGGCTCATATCCTCCCAGTGTGAGGTGCAGTGACAGTACAAATGCATCTGCCTGCAAGCAACTGTGTAAGCAGAGAAGGCAAGAGGCAGATGCTGAGAGGTGCAGTGGTGTTAGTCTGGTAGAAAGCCCCTAACAATCCCTGGGAAGAGACTTTCTGTGAAAAGTTAGACTCTCTTCACCCTCTTCTCCCTGGTCACAACCTGTGTCACAGCAACTGCTAGCTATTTTTGAGCTGGAGGCAGGTGAACAAATAAGGAAGTGCTCTCTGAAGCTTTGATAAGCAATGTTGCTTACGTTAAACAAACAAACAAACAACACCCCAAAACAAAAAACACCAAACAGCAAATTTGTGTTTCTCCATTTTTAAAACATCTCAAATTAAAAATAAATATTTGTTCCTCTTTTCAGTGGAAACTTCCTTGACACATTTAGGTTAATAAATGCGTTTGATAGATAACTTATCATTAATGCTCCCAATTCCTAATCACTTCCTTTTCTCACAGCCACCCTGACTGAAGACTGATGAGATGTTCTAATAGCAGCACAGCTGCCTTGCTCCTGCCCATGCCAGGCACAGCAGTGGGTGCTGCAGTCACTGGGAGGGGGGGCCCTGTGCGCTCCTTCTGGGAGTCAGCCACAGCTCAAAACCCAGTTGAAAGCAGCACTTGCTCCCAGCAACTGGACAGTGGACATTTTCACCCCAGTAACAGCCTCATGCTTTTAGAGTGGTGGAGGAAAGCCTAGACCAATGCTTTGCAAAGAGCGGTGGTTTTAGAGCAGCACCTCCTGCGGAGTATGTCTCCATGGGATGGGTGGAGAGCACCCCAGATCCATTGCTGACCTTGGAGCTGGAAATCAACCTGCCCTATGGCTGTCTGACTGTATAGGGTGCAGGCACAGCTTGGGGTGAGGAAAAAATATTGCCCTCAGTTGCTTTGCCTTGGGTAAGGAGCACGCATGGATGAAGCGTGTGTGGTCACAGAGCCTTTGTGGAAGAAGCACCAGAAAGCTATGACCCAACTTGCAGCCACTGGCTCAACAAGCAGCCAAAGCTGTGCTTGGTAAATACTCACACATCGTGGTTGCTGTGATGGATGATCTCTGTGATGGCAGGGTGGGCTGTTGGTGCCTGGAAACTTCTGCAAGCACTCTGCTTGCTCCATCACTCTTCCTGTGGGTGCCTGTTAGGGCAACACAGCTCTTTGCCTGCCCTGCCTGGGGCCTTGGGCACAATTTCACGCATAGTTCCCATCACATCATGCCCCTGTTATCAAAGGAAAGATGCTGGTATCACATGGAAAAATCTGGTTTCTGTGGAAATTGGGCTCTACTTTGTTAGAGGCCATCCAGCAGTGCAACACCTGAGTGAGAAAGTGCAGGGAGGTGCAGCTGCTCCAGGGTAATGCCAGCTCTGAGCCATGCTGTTGTCACTCAAATATGCACGCAAAGACGCAAAGCTGGACCAAGCTGCTGGCTCTGGTTATAACCTGAGATACCAACATTTCCCAGGACAAAACAAGTATGATCTCCATGAGCTTTTTTCTCAAGGTCTGTATGCAGAAACACTCTTTCACAGCAGCTTAAGAGTCAGAGTTGCTGGAAACACATCTACATCCTGCACGTGTCTGATCCTTGCAGAATGTTTTTTCTTGCAGTGCTTATTACATCAGAGGCAAAGGCTTCTCATTTCAAGCAGCTCATTATTTAACCCCACCTTGTTAAATCTACTCTAGCCTGGGAATGGCAGTTAGGTTCAGAACTGCTTCCCACTCCCAGAAGCAGTGATGGTGGCTATACTTCATGACTATACTTGATTGCTTTTATTACACTCCCCCTTCCATGCTTCCTTCTCAGTCCCAAACAGGGAACTGGAACTGCCCAAGAGCACACTCAAAGAAAGAGAAGGTCCCTCCCACAGAGGCAGGGCTGTCCTTCTGTAGACATTTGATAAGCAATGTTGTGAAAGGTAAACATTTGTTTAACTTTCCCATAAAAGAGGCTGACAGAATAAAGCAGGGACTTTTTTTCCACCTTACTGCCAAAGAGGCTTGCCTAAAAGAAAATAAAGCATACCCAAACTCAAATGTCCACATAAAATTTAAACCCAAATCTAGATTATATTTTTCTGAATGGTTTCTGTCTTTTTATTCAGCTGAACCAAGCTCACCAGCCTGAAAACTCAGTTTCCAACCAATGCCTTGGACCCAGCTCCATGGAGAAGGGCAGCTCTCTGCTTAGGAGGAGGCACAGTGCTGAGCACAAGCATGAGTGGAGACAGAGACTTCTGCAATACGTGGCTGTGCTTCAGTTCCTCTCCTGTACCAAAACATTTGGGCCTGTACCCCTTTCCATTTCAATTTTTCTGCACCACTTCCCTCTCTCAAATGAGGACATCAAATACTCATGGGCATCTCACTAAAAGCCAATATACATAACTCTGGTGCTTTGGGTTGTCTCGTTTTCAGTAGCCACAGTGAGGTTTCAAAGATGCCTGAGTTGCCCTGCTGCTGGGTCCACTGATTCAAACCAGGCCATCTAATGTATTTGGAGCTGAGTTTATGAAAAAACCTCAAGCTCCTTAAAACAAAAGAAAAAAATCTCTGAAAATTGAGACAGGTTATATTACACATAAAAATAATGTCCAGTTTATTCAACCTGTTCCCACAGGTGAGAACAGAGCAGAAAACAAAGATGTACCCAACAACTTTCTGCAAGCAAATGTTGATTTATTTTTTTTAAGATCACTTGGAGTGAAGAACAACGTTAAACTCTTACACCTCAACCACTCGTAGAAAAATATTTGCAAAAGTGCCTGAATTGTTTATCTCAGTTCAGTTCCCATCTCCTTTTCCCTCCCATTAAACACTGAAGTTTTACCTGTCACACCGCAGAGACTGTGTGACGACGTGACAAACAGCAGAGCTGCGATGTGCTAAGACACCTATCACCAAGGAGCTGCACATGGACCTTTGCCCTCTTCAGTTTGGACAGCATTTACAACACTTTCAGTGAGTTTCATCTCCTAGTGAAACTTAAGTCTACTTAAATTGTTCTCCAGCAAGAACCCAGAGCACCACACCTAACAGGAAGCACAGTGCTGAGCTAGAAACAAGCAGAGCAGAAAGAGCTCATGAAAATGGTACAGGCACTTTCAGTGATACGGCTACAAAACAGAAATATGGCTCACTCTACTGCATTTTTTCCCCTATCACCTTTACTGGTAAATCCCAGGTTATCATTAACTTTACCACCTAAATGCAAATGCAACAAGGCACATTTTCCTTATTTTGGTCCATCCTTCACAAGTCTCTTCCGCCAGCTAGGAGCTGACGGCTGCAGGCTGGGGAAGGGGGCTGTGGGAGGGACTCCTGCAAGCAGCTGGTGGGAACAGCGGTCCACCTTGCTGCCTGCTGCTCACATTTTGAGATCTGTTGTTATGGCACCAGGGGGCAAATCATTTCTTGACTCTGCCCTGCAAATCCCTCCCAGAAGAGATGGGCCTGGACCTGCAACCTTGTCTATTTTTAGCCGCGTGCTGTATAGGGCAGAAGTTGATGACCATCTGCACATCTTCATTAGTCAGCCATTTCCAGGTGCTCGGTGAAAGGAACAGGTAGCCAGAGAGAGGAGGAAGACTGGGATCAAATGCTGAGCAAGGGGAGCTGCTTGCCATGCCTTTTGGTGGGGAACTCCATCTCAGTTTTACCTGAAATCCATCGCAATGGAACTTGATGGAAAGGAACCTTTGTTCCCTGCAAGCTGGAAGGACACAGACCCATCATCCTACTTCCCTGAGGTGCCCACACCACCTGAGACACTCAGGCACCACATCTCCCCAAGTCCACCTTGTGCTTGCAGCCCTGGCAGGAGTAAACCAGGACAGGAGGTCTTGAGGGTTGATTGAGGTCCTCAGACAGGGACTACGAGGGATGTTCCCAGCCCAGCAGCCCAGCCCCCCATGACATGTAGGCTGCCAACCTACTGAAGCAGCAAACCAGGTTATTGAAATTATTTCAGAATAGCAGGTTCTTTTTTCACATTAAAAAAAATTGAAAATAACTTTACAGACTCACAGCTATACTTTGCAAGGATACATTTGGGTTTTCTCTAGGCTTTTTGAGATCCAAGGGCAAGTATCCCAACTCCTGGGTGCTCCTGTCCAAACACAATGGGGTATGTGGGCAGCCCACCAGGCAGCCTGCATCCTAAATTCACTGGTTTAAATCAAGCTCAAGAGCAGACTCTTTAGTGGCAGAGCCAGGCTCTAGGCTGGCAAGCCCACAGGACTTGAGGGTGCTCTGAGAGGTGCAATGCAATGTATCAGGAAACCACTGACCACACCAGCTGCAGGCTCAGGTGTGCACAGAACAGAGGCTCTGAGGTCTCAGGTATGGGGTTATTGCACAGAATTTTGTCCCCATCACTCTGAAAAAGTGATCACATTGACTTTATATCTCCATCTGGCAAACAACTGTCAGAGAGAAAAAACTGAGACTGGAGCTGCTGAGGCAGCCTAATTCCTTCCAGTGCCTCCCAGCCATTGCCCAGCCGAAATACAGCAAAGCGGCACTTGGTCAGCCTCGAGACAGATGTGCTGTTCCTGCTCATCCTGTTCCTGCCCTGCTGGGGATGTCCAGCTTGCACAAAAAGCAAAGCAGCAGCTGGGCATAGTGCTTGCAAAATTAAATATTGCTGTCTGGGTCTTTCCGCAAGGTCTGACACAGACAAATTTGAGGGGAACCTCTCACATGTGAGGGGTCCCACCATCTCTGGTGTGTAAGGGCGTAGCTCCATAAACACCCAAGGACCTGGGTTGATTCACACCAGCTGCAGATCTGATTACTGGGAAGCACTGCTGCCTTACTCCACATTTTTCTTGACTTGCATAATGTCAGGGGGCAAATCAAGGCCATGGGAGGCTCTGCACTAAATCATTCACTGTGATTTAGGAAACGTGTACAAACACAGGCACGTGCAACTACCTGAGGGACCATCATCCCCTCTGAATGGAACCAAAGATGGTACCAAAAAAAATGCACCACCAAGACTGAAATGAGCTGTTACAGGTCAACCTTCTGCTAAAAAGAACAATGATTTGTATCCTGGTGCCCAGACGTTCATGCCACCTGCAATATGCTTTAGCTTGAGTTAGATTTTCTGCAGCTTAATGAGTGCTGTGCTTCCTCCCTGTGCTCAGAAAGACAAAACTAGAGGTGACAGAGTTAAACTGCTGAGCAGGGTGACAGCCATGCTGTGGGTGGCGGGAAGAAAGAAGTTGCTCAGCTTGAGCCAGGCAGGAATATCCCAGGTAGCACAGAAAGCGAGAGTTGTAGGCCCAGGCTGGGGTCAGCAAGAAAATGTCACATGAATAACCCCTCAGACCTTGCTAAAGGCACCGGTGGACTTCCAGATGCTGCAGAAGGATTATGTTCACAGCAGTGACACCCACCAATGGACTGCCCATCCACAGCAGCTTCACAACATGCAACACATGCCAGTGTCACAGTGCATCACTTCCCCAGCCCTGACAACCCACAGCTGAATCAGTGACATGGTGAAGAGAAGCATCATGGCCCATGTACCCCAGTGTCTCCCTAAATGCCGTATCCCAGCCCAGCATTCAACAGGAACATCCTCAGCCATCTTTCCTGTTCCTCCTGTTCAGAAAGGGAGCTGGACAGGGGAAGCCTGATAACAAAGGAAGATCTAGGAGTCAGATCCGGACAGCTGAAAAAAATTGGACCACAGCCTTCACCCTCACATGCTGGAATTGTTTGTTTATCTTCTTGCTTCCTCTGTAAAACAACTCATCCCAGCTGGGTCATAAGGAAAGGAACAATAGCCATATATTTTTAGGATTTATCTGTGAATCACCGATGACCAGTTTTTCCATTTTGTCACACGAATGATTTTGTTTCAGAAAAAGACCCTGCAAAGTAGTACAAACCATGAGTGTGCAGGAAAGGGGCAGTCCTGGCAGTGAGGGATTCCTTCCTGAGCACCTGATAGCCCCTGGTGGCATGACATCTGTGCCACCTTCAACAAGTGAGGCACCAGAGGGACCTCCAAGTGATTTGTAGTCATAGAAGTTACCTATAACATGTCAAAGGGTTTGGGCATGGGGGGGTCTAAGCCCTGCCTTTGACAAAAAAGATGGGTTTTTGTCCTTTTTTTTTTTTTTAACATAGGATGACTCTCTAATATTTACAGGTCAAGAATGTTTTAGCCAGAGTGTTTACTTTCTCTCCCTTGTTGCAGCGTTCTTGACCACACAACACAGAGACAGTCCCACAGTAGAGTGCCACAGCCCAGGAGAGGCGAGTGTGTGGTGCCACAAACAAGCGCCTGCTCATTAAGACACACAAGTTAACAATGCAAATCCACAGCCTAAATATAGCATGTGACAGAAAGTCCCAGTCCAAATACAGCAATACTGTACCTTGGGGGACTGTCAGGGGCAGGAACAGCCCAGCCACAATATACAGGCATATGCTCAAAGGTTCAGTGAGAGCAAACATAGCAGCTCTTGGCCCTGTTGGTCCCCTGGGACCCAGGGCTTGCAGGCACCACCAGGTAACCTCAGCACTACCAAGAAGTCTCTGGCAAGAGAGAAAGAAAGCAAAGATGTCCCAAAAGCCAAATTTCCTTCTTCTCATCCACCCCCTCAACCAGTGGCAACATCAGGGAAGAAATTAGGGGTGTGATTCAAAAGTCCTTTGTAAGTCAGGAGTTCAAGTTCTGCTGCCTGTGGAAGATTAAATAGTGTTATGAGAATAGTTTCTCCTTAAGAAAGATATGAAAAAGGTTATTAAGTCACATATTCTTCTCTCCCTAATCTGTTCCACTAAGCCTCCTCTGAAGCAGTTGCTCCCAGTAAGCTGCAGACATAGCCCACAAAGCTCCACTTTGGCAGCAGTTTCTTTTCTCGTGTTCCTGGATGAGGTGGCGTAGGTGCAGAGAGGTGAAGAGATTTGTTTTTACTTGCGTGGAGTATCACAGGAAATTCTGCCTGCTGGCCCTTAATCATAACTCTATCAGCAATCATGCAGGCCTCTAACACCGCTTTCTCGTTAGCTCTAGGGACTCTCCATCCTGTGGTTTTCCCAAGTCTACCTCACCCTCCCTACTACTTCCTGACAAGGTCTTTAATAAAGGTGTTTTATCTTTTCCGTGCTTCAGGGAAGGTCTCGGGTGCTCATCCTTGCCCCAGCCCTCTTCCCACTTTTCAAAGCACTGATTCATATGAAATACAGGCACATCCGATATTTCACATGAATCATTCCCTTTTCAGCTCATGTTCCCAACGATAATATTTTTGTGGAGTAGTTTTATTCTATTAGCCCACAAAAAGCTCCATTACTCAAGCCTTTCCCAGATTATCTAGCATGTTTCTCTAAGGAAGTTTTTTCCACAGTGCTGCCTTATAATAAATCCCTTTCCTTTCTAAAATGCAGGGGTGGAAGGATGCAGGGGAAATGAGTCTACCAGCAAACAGATTGACTCGTGCAGCCATTTCCCAAAAGTTTACACTCAGTAATTAATATTTCTGAGGACATGCATGGATAAGAGGAAAGATAAAGCCTACAAAACCATGTGTCTTTCTTCCTAGACACATGGGTGTGGTGCAGGGGAGAGCACCAGCGTTCATGGTTCTGTATACATACAGATGGTATCTGCCATGGTCCTGCCCAACCTCCCTGCTGCTCCCAAACTCAGCTATTCCTGTGTATGCACAGCCAGAGTTACACAGACCATCATCCCCTACAGATTTCTGTCATAGCCCCCAAGTCAGTAGTGGGGAAAACCAAGGAGAGTGACATCAGCTTGTACCTCGCAAAATAGTGGCATCCCATTGCAGCAGCCTAAAGAGTCAGAGGGAAAGGGCTCTCATCTTCCACAACTTAAAAAAAACAAACAAACAAACAAACAAAAACCCACAAATTACCCCCAAACCCCACAGAGTCAAAACCAACCCCTCCTCCCACACCATGTTCAGAAATGTTTACTGCTCTTAAATACTACTCTTATTTTTTCCATTCTGGACCTTGGCCAGGAGGTAAATTTCTTGTTTTGGAAAAACTGAACAAATTTCTGCAAGTGTAGGGGAAGTATTACACGTTCCCCCATTTCCAAAGCGCAAATTGTGAAAGAGCCACTATTACACATCTTTAAACTTTTTATGAGTTCAAAAGAAAATAAAGAAAGAAATAGCAAAAGGAAGACATACTGCTATGTCAGGAGTGAGTCCTTATTGGCTGATTAGAGACAACATCCTTTCATGGATCTAGAAGAGCAGCTCTGGAGAGCGGCAGGCATTGCTCCCATGGCTTGCAGGTCACCTCTGCCTGCTGCTGGCTACAGAGGGACAGTTGCCTGTCCACCCAGAAGTCCCTTTAGACCTGTCCTTAGCCAATAAGAGCAGAGAAGTCCAAGCTCACATTACAACCCTGTAGCAAAAGGGGCAAATGAGCTCCTAACCTGTTGGTGATTGGGTAAGGACAGACAGCAGGGCTTGGTTTAACTGAGCCCATGCTAATTGCACTGGGTGCTGAGGTTTGGATTTCAAAAGGACACTGAAAAGGTGGGAATAGCCCAGAGAAAGGAAGGAAGAACGCTGAAGAGTGCAGATGATCCCAGGAGGTGGTTTGATTATAGCTCATCTGCTTTAGTGGAGGACACCAACGGGACTCTAATCCAGCACAGAAATGTGGTAGACTAAACACAGGAATAGCAGCCACAGTAGGCTAAAGAGCAGAGGATGGGACTGATGTTCCTTGCTGGCTCTAACATGTCTAGAAGGACCCCTGAATTTATCTAGACAGTAGAAACCTACAGATTTGGTGTTCAAGTTCCCTGGGTTGTAGGTAGTCCAGCTGTGTGGCCAAGGTGCACTCAGGAGGTCAGATCCACCAAGAGTCTTTTGCAGAGTGAAGTCTGCTTCTCTCTGGCAGCACAGAGGGGAAGGTGCTCACAGGCTGCTGAACTGGAACATGTTAAAACCCCTCCCTAAGTACAGCACAGTCTTTGGGGAAGGTGAAGGGCAAAAGGAAAAATAAGGGAAAAACCCTCAAATCCTAGAAAATAGGATCCTCTCCCTCACACAGAAATTGAGACTGCTGGATCCCATGTTTTAAGCATTTCCATATCTTTTAGTATGCACTGCCTTGCCATTTGTAGCCTTCAGTGTCTCTAAGGAGAGATGTCTCTGCCATGTGCAGATGGCAGAGAGCCTCTGCCCACCTGGAAGAGGACCTTTTGCACCACTCAGCCTTTGACCTGCTGGAGCTGGAAAGGGTTCACAAGCTAAATACATTTTCTGAATACCTGCAGAAATGTGGGTCTCTGTGCTCTTCGCATGTGCCTCCCCTCACCACTACAGCATCCTCCAGACTCACACCTCCTCCGAGCAAGTCACTCCCTCTCCTAGCTGGGCAATCCCTGGGATGAGGGACACACTTGGGATAAGGATTTTGCCAGTGTCTCCCTCCTGCCTACACTTCACCACCACTGCCAAACCTCCTGACCTACAAGCATTGAAAAGAGCCCAAGTAAAAGGTATTCCTTAAAAACATCATCTCCTGCTGAGGTAGCCCAGCTTCTTCTATGGGAACTCTTGCCTTAGGAAACCTCCCTCCATGTTTTCGGTTGAGACTTGCCGGTGCCTCTTTTATACCTTTTTTTTTCCCCCTTTTCCTCCCCCTCTGCAAACATTTGTTTTTATGAGCTTCTTGTTAAGATCATAAAATACTGGGTTGGAGGACTAAAAAATTCACAAGGAGGTATTCTTTGAAGGGAGCTTTTCCCTTGCAATTAAAATAATAATAAAATAAAGAAAAGGGGGGGGGGAAGAAATCCCCATTCCTCTTGCAAACACCCTCCTATTTTGCAGCACAACATTTAAGTAAGGATTTAGACCCTCACATATCATCTTGCCTCTTAGATTTAACCAGAGCAGGGTTTTGCAGCCTGAGAACCGCAGGTAGAGGTGACCTGCAGCCAGGCCTGGTGTCAGGTCTTGGGCCCCAAAAGAGCAATTCGTTTTGGAGTTTTACAGAGATGATAGTTGCCTGTTGATGTTGGGTCAAACTTCTTCCACAGTGACATTAGAAAGCACAGGGCAGTCAGCCAGAGCTGAGGATGGAAGCCTAAAATCAGGAAGCCTAAAACACTTCATGGAAAGATCACCACCAGTTTGCTGGAGGATACTCGAAAGCCCAGCTCTTTGCCCCCACATACATAGTGGTAACATGTCACGTGTCCTCCCCAGAGACACACACATGATTTATCCCAGGGCTACAACTACCCCACACTCATTGCAGGGCGCCTGGTGTGCCCTACACCCCTCAGGAGCATCACTGTTTTTGCAGGTGGGGAGTCTGATGCAGAGGAGCTATATCATGACTTACCCAATGGCCAAGAGGCCTGCATTGCTCCCCTCACAGCCATGCTCCATTCACACCAGCTCCCAGGACACTCGAGGCTGCCACTTCCTCCCTGGTGGGTTTGTGTGAATTGAATCCAGTCCTGCCCGTGGCAAAGGAAGAGCCGAGGGGGCACCACTGACTCTCTAAGTAAAAAACGCTCTGCTGGAATTTGGGGCACTATTAGCTAAATTTTGCAGCCTTTATTCAATCAAGCCTCCAGCTGAGAGGCATTCCCATCGTGCAGCCTTAATTGGCTTATTTAAGATTAACTAGGCCAGCTGCCTGGGCCAGCTGAGTCAGCGAGGGAGCACAGGGGGCTTTTCCCCATCACTGTTAAGGGAGCGAGTCCCATCCACTCCCGGGGCCCTGTAAACCTTGATTTGGCTCCAGATTAACCCCAAACTCCACTGATTGCACAGGAGTCATGGCTGCTTCCATAAAATGCCTGGTGGCTGCTGTAGGTTTTGGCTCACACAGGATAGCAGGGCAAGAGGTGCCTGGCTGCCAGCCCCCTGCCCTTGGACATTTTCCTTGGCCTCTCCCCGTCCACAGATTAAAGAAGGGATTTGCAAGCAGCAGGACTGAGGGCAAGATTTCTGCAAGGCAGATCCGCTGGTCCCCCATTATCGCTGTTTCTTTTAAAAGCAACAATTGTGCACAAGGAGGAGGAGGTCACATGAAGGATGCCTGAAATTCTTTCCAAACCACAGCCTTTTCTGACCCATCAGAAATTTCCCCACTTACTCTGGACTGTGAACTCTGGAAAATGCAATTAAAAGAGAAAAAGCAGAGTCCTGAAACCCCCAATTCGGGCAGGCTCTGTGACATTCATTAATGAGGCCAGCCTTACACGATGCTGATTCAATAGGAGCGACTGTCTGCTTCCAGCACTGGTTCATCAAAAGTTCACCAGCTCTCCCTTCCAACAGAAACCCTCCTTCTGCATTCCCAGAAGTTAAGCGAGCATCCTTTTTAATGGTTTAATGTGACTGAAATTGCCATTTTCTGGATTGACAATAGAGAAGAGCAGCCCCTTATATATATATATATACACACACACATATATACATATATATGTACTTATGTATACACTATTACTTCCCCATTATATCATCTTCTTTCTAAATCTGGGTGCAACATGCACCACCCAAAGCCTGGCTGCTCTGGCAATGTGACAACAGGCAACTGCTGCTCCCACCCCAGCGGGAGCCAGCCTTTCAGGAAGGGCACCGGACAAGCTGCCAGTGTCACCAGAGCCAAGCCAGAAATTTCTGGGCATGTTTTCTGTCTCCCCTCCACCCACGTGTCAGCAAGCAGATCCTGACACCACCTCACTGGTTTGTTACTTGATACTTGGTTCCCCCTGCCCCGGACACACACAGCTGCAGACACATGGCCACCTCTGAAACTGGTTGTTTTTAACTGTGGAGCTCATTTTCATCAGTAGCAGTGGTGGAAGGCAGTGGCAAAAGGAGATGCAGGGAGATGAGTGGCTTCTGCATGTTCAGAGATGTCCCTGGGCTGATGATGGGTCTGGGCAAGAGGAGATAGAGGAGGGTAAATGGGTTTGACATGTTTGGAGGTAGTCCCAAAATAATAGTCAAAATATTACAAAATTAAATTAAGCCCTTGGGCTCAAACAGAGGGGACACACACCTGGGAATGAGTGAGTTTTATTGTGAGCAGTCCATCCATTCCAGGTGGACTTTAACCAGCCCCCTTCCCCAGCAAATCTGCTCCCTACCTGCTGGGTCCCTGTGACGTCCCAGGCCTCTCTGTCGCATGAGAGGCTCCCACTGCTGCCACAGGTCATGCTTACAAAGCTCACCACTTGATCCCTGAGGTAACATTATCAGTCTCTGTTTAATATCATTAAGCAAAACTACCTGTGTGGGGCCACCTGCGTAACCAGAGAACTTCCCTTGGCCGTGTCTCCCAGGGTGTCTCCTTCCAGCCTGGACCCACCACCCGGGTAAGAGGGGGACAGTCTCAGGAATGAATGCCCTGCTGCTCCAGGCCGTGGGTTGCTCCAGCTACTGGCAAAGTGAGATGGAGTCCCATCTGCTTAGGGTACAAAGGGCCTCGATGGTTCAGGGAGTAATACACCTCTTCCCGAATCCATGGAATGACATCCTGACCTGCCAGTGCAAGGCTAAAATCTTGTGGGAAGAATTTATTTTTAACTCTTCCACAATACAAAAATTACAGAGCTTTTAAAAACCAGCGCTCCCCTGTCCTCCCCCCCCCAAAAAAACCCCCACAAAACTTGGACATTTCTGTACTTCCTTATATTTCAAAGCACAGAATTAAAACTGTTATGGGTTTGAAAAATGGAAACCCACTCAACTTGTAGCCTGATGGTTCTTGGAGCAGTTTTTAAAGGGGATTAAGCAAAAACCTCTGTTTAACAGATGGGGAAGCAAATCATATTTTGGATAAGCATCTAAAAACTAGGTCAGTAGCACTATTGGAAAAGCCATCCATGTCTCCTGATTTTTCCCCAGGTTTGGCACCCAAGGACTAAACGAGCAAATTAGTTCTCAAACCAGTCACAGGGGAATACAGAAAACTCAGGTGAGATGCCAACCAAAAAGATAGTGAATTGTATCTGCCACAATGTGCAGTTAAAGTAATTAATTTCTTCCATGGGCAGAAAAAAATGGTTTTGAAGTTTGTGGCTTTGCAGGCAGATTCCTCCCCATGAGAAAAGGTGGCATGAAGGGCTTTTCCCCTGCCTGGTAGGGTGTTCTGGGGAGCAGGAGGTACCAGCAGTGCTATCCAGGGCTGTGTGAAGGAGGCTGAGTGGGCTAAAACTCTGTGCCAAGGGTAGGGCTGAAGTTGGGGGAACTTTTGTTCCTCATTTGCCCAGTGTTTTTTTGAGAGGTGTTGTGTTCAAATTCCAGTTGCAGCTTTTAAGCTGCAAGAAATTATTTTCACCCCCAGCTGAAGAGAGAGCACAGCACCTGTGGGGATGGGGAATTATAAAAACACAAGGAGAAAAGTCACGGTGGCTATTTGGGACAAACATCCATCTGTAACCAGGGTTGTCAAACTCAGCCTGTGGCTTCCCCACCTCAAGACATTTCTCTGCATAGCTCAAGTGTCTTTAAAAAGGGTTCCAAGTGTCTTTAAAAAGGGTTCCCTGAATTGCAATGAATCTTAATGTGTATTTAAAAGTGATTTCTCATTAGCCACTGGTGGGCTATTGTGGCAGGAGTGGCTGGAAGGAAGGCTAAAGGCTCCCGGCTGTCATCTCCAGGAGTTCAGGGTTTTTTTATTCAGGTCCATTACTTGGAAAGTCACTTCCTAAAAATATTTCACTCTTTAAGTATTTGGCATTGGCTAACTGTCCAGCCCCCTAATTTGGGGCAGGGGTAGTGTACCATGGCTTCACAGGGCAGCAACACTACAGGAAACATTGCTCAGCACTCATCCCACAAGGGCTACAGTTTGCAGTTGGTAAGTAGTTGGGACTGTAAAAAACAAGGAAAGACCCTCCAACAATTCTACAGCACACAGGTATATTTTCATTTACATCAGCTTGGCTTTCTTTTTTTTTTTTTTTAAACACATCTCTGTCTACAGCCATAATTGGATTTACTGGGCCTAACAGCTGAGAGCCAACCATGTTTCCATGGAGAAAACAGTAGGTCCAGCTCATTCTCCTGTGTACTCTTATCTCCAGCTCCCTTGGAGGCACTGCCATTGTCATCGCTCAAGAAGCACTCTTGCGCCAAGGACAGAAGTCCCAAGGAAATAATCAGGAACACGGAGAAATAATCAGGGACATAGAGACACGATGTGCTTGTAGCATCCCAACAGCCTTGTATGTGCATTTGAGGCATCTCCTTTGCCATGTCCCACTGGGAGCCGACAGCACAGAGCTCCAATCAGGAGAGCATCTTACAGACACCAAGCCTCCCCAGCTCTGCTTGAACCCCTCTTCAACACCAAAAGGTACCCTATGCAATAGAAAGTGCAAACCAGGTGTTCAAGGGCTTATAGGAGCTGATGTCAGGGAGTTTACACTCCTCTTACCTTGGTCTGGACACCTTGCCTCTCCCTGCTGTAGGAATTAGTGGAAAATGCTCTCTGCAGCCTCCGCACAAGTAACCACTTCAGGTCCCCATTGTAAGAGTGAAGCTGCCCTTCGTCTTTGAGGAGATGCTGCCAGAAAGCCATGGGCCAGGCCCACTCCCATCTTTCACAGCTCATTGCTGATGAAACTGGGCTTTGAGAATCATGGTGGGTTCAGGTGCCATCTGCAGCCTGGTTCTGCTCCACATCACCTCAGAAAACTGCCCTTCCCTGACCTGTGCCACCCCATGCTTCCGAGACCACCATGAGGTATTCACAGGGCTCAGACACGTGTCCGCATGGAGAGGGGCTGGCAAAAGCAACACAGCCTGCTTAGGGCTTCAGGTGGCTCCCAGCTGGGCAGTGACTGTAGCCAGTGACCTCCCTTCATGTTATGCATCCCTCAATGCCTGGCGTCCTTGGGCTACCTTGGCAAAATCTCTTCAGGTGCACTGATCTTTAACCCATGGGCAGCTTGGCTTCCTATCAAGAGCTGCTCATAACCCCACCGCTCCCCGTGTTCAACAGAACCCAAGAGGCTGCTACAGCAAGCTTTAGTGACTGTGGTATGGTGGGAAGAAAAGGCACCTTCCTGTCCATGTGGTGGGGAGGGGATGGCACAGCAGTGGTCCCTCAGTCTTGGGCATCCTGCACTCCCACGGCTTCTCGTTTTGCTGGCGGTCACTGCCTCCCAAGCCACCTTTACAGCCTGGCTGTGCAGCCGCTGCTACCAGCACCAGGCAAAGGGTGTAATCACTGGTAAGCAGGCTGCATTTTAATTATCCTTTATATAATGCAAACGTGACTGCATTAATAATCCTTGCAAGCCATGCGACTGTCTTACACAACCTTTAATTACTCAGGGAGCTCAGCATTTTCCATTGTCTTACAATTTGCTTTATCTTTTATTATCTCACCGGGCTGCCAGGCCCTGCAATACAAAGAGAAACACTCTCTGCAACTTCATCCGAGCCAGGCATCTCAAAGCTTTGTACCTGCTCCAAGACAATCATGTTTCCTTCCCTTTGTTTTCTCAGAGCAGAAAGCCAGAACATCACCCAAACATGTGTCATTATTAGTAAGTGCATATGCACAGGGTGGCTTCCCCTCCAAAAAATCCCCACCTTTGCATTGAGAGGGTTATTCCCATGGAACTGTCTGTATTAAAACAACAACAGATAAGACTAATGGGTGCTTGACACACTGCACAGGGCCAGACCCAGCAGAGTACTTAAGAAAGTGAATAAAGCTCTTAAGCACATTTTCTCATTGACTGGAGCTTACCTTTTATTAAGCACTAAACATGAGCATATGGGTGTTCGCAGAAATGGGAATTAGGTTCTGACGTGACATCCTGGATCAAACAGATTTTTCCAGTGGCTTCAGCAGCAGCAGGAAAAATAATTACTCATCAGCCTGTACCAGAAGGTGTCCTCATTCATGGTGATTGGCATGCTAAAAAGCCTCTGTGGGACAAGAACCAGAGCTCCTATGTCCTCTTGCACTTCATATCACCAATAGGACTCAGGTGCTCCACAAGTTTCTTTGTCTTCCAAAGGAAAAAGGCCTTCAGGCACAAGACTTGCTGCATTTCATTCCCCTGTCCCAAACACAAAGTCATAATGGGTGACTTCATTGATCCTTTGCAAGTCAACATACCAAAGTTCCCTGGGGTCTGCTGTAAGCTTACAAATCTGCTGAGATACTGGACATAATAAAATAATAAAGAATATAAGGAATAATATAACAACAAAATAAGGAATAACATTTTTGCAAAGCATTCAAGTGGTCTTCTAAACCCAATAGATCATATTTAATCTGCAAAGTTTGTGTCAAGGAATAAAAAAACCAGGAAAAATAATAAATAGATGTTCCTTTCTTTCAAGGGGGTTCCCTCAGTGCTGCCCAACCCATGGCTCAGCCTCCCACTGCTGTGCATGTGGACTGAGATCCACAGGGAGACCTCAAGCAGAGCTGCCTGGAAGAGTATCTAAACTCTCGCACCCACCAATAAAGGGACTTCCTTGAACTTCTTCCCCCTTATAAGTCTCCTGCGATTGGTTTCTCATACATCTACCAATGCAATTAACAAAAGGTTCCAGTTGGCAGAATGGCTATAGAACAATTAAAATACTACTTCACTGGGCCTGATTCTGGTACTGATTTGCACTGGCACCAGATTTCCTTAATATCACTGCTGATGTGTATCTGCAGAATTACAACCAGAATAAAGACTAAAATAAATAAATAAATAAATAAATAAATAATTATTAAGAGAAACAAAATTCAGTATTTAAAGCATTTGTAGGTGTTTCCCACCACCCCATTCCCAAAGCTTTTATGTACAATTAGCTCTCCTAAGGTCCCTATTGGGGATAATTTCATTAAATAATAGCTTAGTGTTGAGTTACAGAATTGAGTCTATAAAATATTATAAGGCATGTTAAATTATGCATGAAACTAAACTAGGCTGGATAGGGAATAGGGATTTCTGTTCCCTGAAAGGTCACACATCTCTCTTCAAGGGACATGAAAACAAGAACAGATATGTAGGAGCTACTCCGCTGGCTCAGGCTGTCGGCCCTTTTCCTGCTCTACCTTGGTCTGGCAGTCAGCACAGGCAGATGTTTTACTGCACAGCCTTTCCTGAACAACCTTCCCAAGGAAGAACCTCTCTGAAGCTCCCATAACTTAAGACTGCCAGAGGGTTTAAGAACTTACAACTCTCTGAAAGGTCTCAAAAGAATAAGTGAAATATGCTTATTTCTGCAGATATCTTTTGTTATTTCTGGACATTTTTCCCTGCTTGACCTCATTTTTCTTTGTGGCAGTGACTTCTATAGAGACTGTGTAAAGAAAAAAATTTTTTTCCTTAAATGAGTTTTGAAATTATGCCTTTTCTGCTCCTTTTAGTGTTCAAGAGTTCAGTGTGATACAAGCATGTGTGGAAAGCAGGGAAGGAGATACAGGGAAATTGTAGTTGAACAACAACTGATGCTTTAGCACAAGGTATTAACCAGGTCCTGAAATACACATTCAGAAGAGCTTTTAATGTGGAGCTAAAACACAGTATTTGTGTCCTGGTGCCCATCATTGCAAAAAGACACGGTAAAAATTGAGAAGGGGGCAGAACCAGGCCACAAAGGCAGCTTCAGAGCTGGAGAAGATGCCAATAGGAAGGCATCCGGGGAGCCATCTGTCTTACTGAGACAGTGGATTCAATTACAGTGCACGAGCACATAACTCCAGGCACTAAAAGGCTCTGTCAGAAAAGGGGAGAACAAAAAGTAAAAGCTGTAGATGGAAGCTGGACAAATTTAGTAAAAAATACATCAACAGTGCAAGCTTGAGACTCAGAAACAAGCACCAAAGGAAACAGCAGAGTCTCCATCTTTGAATGTGATCAAAGCAAGCTTGGATATCTGCGTGGAAGGCATGCTTTAACCAAAAAATAAGCTAACAGAGTATGAGGGGTGAGTGTGGTTGCATGGCCTCAAACACAGGGAAGGTGGGATTGACCTTGCCCTCTCACCTTGTGCTCTGTGGCAGTGCATGTCAGGCTGCAAGGGAGTTGGTTCATTACAAATCACTTCCCAAAAATGCTTCTTTTCCTAAGGACTGCTGCACTGTAAAAACCACCAAACTGCAGCTATTAAAAGAGGACTCATTCCATGGATAATGGTGTTGAAAAGAAACAAAATCCCCTCCAGAAATGTGTCATGGGATAAGAAGGTAATCCCACCACTCACAAGGACACAAGGGCTGCAGACAGCCAAACTAGATGGCTACACTTCATCCCTTCATGCAGGAGAGGAAAGCAGAAGGTTTTCAGAAAGGGGCTCTTTGCTATAAAGTTTCAGCAGAGGTGGTGGTTAGCAGGAGGTATGAAGGGCTGGGCTGGAAGGAATGCCCTGGTCAGTCACACCCATCCTGTGCTCTGGCACACACTCACCTGCTCCCAAGGTTCTGGGAAACTTCATTAACTTCATCATAATCCCCTGCTTTGGGAAGGGGTTGGGTAACTGGTGCTCTACAAACAACAGCATTGATTGACACCATTAATCACAAATTGTAGTTAGTACCTCTCTATGGTCAGAGCCTTGCTCATAGCTACACTTGCTGAAAAAAACAGGGGAGCCCTCTCCACCCCCCTGACACAGGCTCGCTCAGCATGGATGCCTCTGGGGCTCCCTTTGGTCCCAATTCGCTAGGGTGGTCAGGGTTAGCTCGGTACCACTGCTAGGATGGCATGAGCACAGCCCTGAGCTGCTGGGCTCAAACTCTGAGGGAGCAGCACCACACAGTCCTCACCCACAGCCCTTAGAAATCATGCAGAATCATTTTCATTTGAGGATGCACAGAAGGAAACTCATCAAACAGCCCTCACCCCTTGTAAAAGCAAGGAAGTCCAGATCTAGTGAGCTTTGCCTTCTCCTCGAGTTAGTTTTAGGCATGAAAATGGTTTCCTGCTACCATCAGCTTTTCCTTATACAGTAATTAGTGTGCTTTCCTGCAGAAGGAATACCGATTGAGAGGTAAAGCCATTGCCTGGAGAGAGCTGGGCTTCCAAGGAAGTGCTAATTAGTCCTTATTTGAGAAACCTGGTTAAAGCAAGTGAGCAGGTGTTGCTAGAAATTGGAAATAATCTGTACAAACATGTCCTTTCTGATGTGACAGCAGAGCTAATTACACCTCCTTGGGTCACGGCACCATTTTACCTAATATCTCTTTGTCAAAGCTATATTACTGCCTGGACTGGCTGCCAGAATAAACACCTTAGCTCTTGGTGTCAGGGGTGAGTTAACCCCTTCTCCCATCACAGCTTGAGAGGAAGGATGTTGCCACCAACCCCACTTGCCTCCAAGAGCAGGGAAAACCTCTCAGCTCTCCTTTTGGGCATGCAAGGCACTGTGCAGTGCACCCTGCCTTGTGCCACGCTGTACCATCGCCAGCAAGTTTCAGTGTCAGCGCAGGAAGGACTTAGGGAGGGTTCTGTGCTCCATCCCACTTCCGTGGTGTGAGATCAAAGATTTACAACCTCTTGGGAAACCGAAATATTCCCTGGGGGAAGATGATGACTGACATGCCGAGAAGGGACGATGCCGTGGCAGCAACATAACTAATCACAAAGCCTATTATTGTTTATATAAGATGTTATGTGTGCAGGCTGTCTCAGACACAATGGTCTCATTACATCGGCTTAGTCTCAGGCTGGGGGGAGGTGTCCATGCACATTTGCGGTGCTGGAATTGAGAAAAATGGGAAGCGATCACTCAGCACAAGCCAGCACAGGAGGAAAGCAGCCAGCTGTGGGTTGATTTCAATAAGAATTTCCTGAGCACCCTCCCAAAACAGAGGTGTCTCTGTGTTATTTAACAAGTATCATGCAGTCTTAACTCCTTGTTTGCACCACTTCCATAGGAAGAGACGGTGGCCCAACAGACTGCATGGACACAGAGACATCTGTCAGTCACTGTGTAGCCTGAGAGACCTTCAAGGCACCGTGGGCCTTGGTTTGCTGTTGCAAAGGGATGCATGGATGTGTGGGTAATGTCTGGGAAGTGAGAACTGTTGGAGGAAGGGAACACAAACACCATGACTACCTTTGTGAGGGAAAGCCTGTTTCTAGGGTGCCTGCTGAGGCAGTGAGGTGTGCTCTTCCTGCAGGCAGAGGATGTTGGTACTGCTGGCAGAGGCTCTGCTATGGCTACGTGCCTCCAGCCTTTTGTACTAGGATGAGGATGCACCTGCAGCCCAGGATTCGCTTCTGCCATAGAGACACCCTGGCCCTTCCACCTGGTATATATAGGATAATAAATGAGGACAGATGCAGTACTGAGGTTGTGATAAATGAGATGAGTGCGGGCAGAATATGCTCCTGACAGGTGGCCGTGGGACCTGAGAGCCCAAAGGTGAAACACAAGCCCAGGTAGCCCTGGTACCCAACAGGACCAAAGAACAGAGACAACAAATTCTTAATATGTTGCAGGATAATGTGAGTTTTGCCTGTTCTTTGCAGCTTCGTCTGCAGTGCTGGGCAGAGCTCTCAGTAAAACACGGTACACGTTAGCCAGCCCAGGGAGCTTTCACAGAAAGTCCTTTCTCTCTGGGCAGAACCTGTTCAGCATCCACTGCTGAGCCACCCTTTTAGCAGTAGCACTTTCCAAGCCATCAGCATGTATGGCCAGGTCTGCAGCTGGTCTGGACAAACAGGGAGCTGAGCCCAGAAACTGGAGGATGGCAGCATGGCTGTGGGACTGCCTGTGGGGTAGCCCAGCCAAAGCCAAGCAGCAGGGGTGTGCTCCTCAGCAGCACAGCAGCTGCCCCTGCAGTTGCTCCCAACACTCCTTGTCCCAGCAGCTGAGCATGGCCCGGCTGGATATGGGGCTGGAGGCAGGGACAGACTCCCTTTGTAAAGCTGATTCCAGACATACTGCCCTACACACACCCTGCTAAGAGCGCCCATCAGGGCTCTGCTCATCAGAACTGGGATCACACTGGGGATGAAGTGGCAAAAATGTGATGGGAGCTGGTATTTAAGACACAGCAGTGTTCCTATGGAAATGTTTGTTTGGGTCCTATTTTCCTCCTCTGCCCTCCATTAATTGCCTCAAAGGTCGAGGGGGAATGTGCATTATTGCTTGCAGAAGAAAACAGCCACAACCAATCAGAGTGGTGTCCTTCTCCACCCGTGGGAGAGCCCACGCTCATGCTCAGTTTTTCCTAAAGCCAGTGCTGACTCTTGACTCTCCAACCACTTGGAGCTATGAACTTGCTTATCGGAGGGACTGACATGGCCCTGAAATAATAACCTCTGATTACTTGGTCTGTTAACATGCATAAGGCAGAACAATGGTTATGTTCCTATTCCTGAGATGAGGGGAAGAGATACAGAAGAAGTAAAATATTTCCCCAGTGAAGCCTCTGTCAGAGGAGGGTCAGCTCCACTGCTGATGCATCATCTCCCTTTTTGATCAGGGATATCCCCATACTTGATTCTGCAGAGGTGGGTTGCAAGTGTCTCAGTATGACAGCAGAAACATGCCTCCCTCTCTCAGATAGCTTGTGGATATGTGTCCTTCCCCAAGCTTTCTCTTCTTTCAATCTCACTAGGTCCAGTTAGTTTGATCTTTTCTTGTGGAACACATTTCCTAGTCCCATGTTTGCCTTTCTCATAACACCATTACAATGCTGACTCATGTCAAAATAAAGTTCAAATATTATGCAGGAGGCTTAGACATGTCCTCCCTGAGACATGGGAACTGGCTCCAGTCTGAAGATGGCTGCAGTTCAGTCTTCTTCCAACCATGACGCTGCCCTTAAAAATAAATCCTGTGGGTTAAAATAAGAGCTTACCTTGGATACGCCTTCGGGCCTCTGAGCCACCTAGGTCAGAGCTACTAAGGCTGGATATGGGATCATTTTGTTTAAGTGAAAGCTGAGATTCATCATCTTGCTGACAGCTGACAATGAGTTTTTAACTCAGTACACACATTTTAAGTACACACATTTTGTTGGGCTTCTAATAAGCTGCCTCCACCGGCAGGTGCTTATAAGTCCAGCACAAGGAGTGGTCAGCACATATGACTCACTTCAGCCCCAAAGCCCTACTTTATCCACAGGTGATGTACCAGCTCTTGCAGTGATGGAGAGGCGCTGCTGCCCAGCATGACTCTCTGGGCATCCTGCCTTTGTAACGTGGGACAGGGACGGTGGACATAAAACTGAATTAGCTCAGCTTAAGAGGTGACAGGCGCAGTACGGACTCAGCAAAGCTTACGTGAAGAGTGCTTTTGTGCAAATCCATGGCTCTAACTGCTGTTGGTGTAGGTGTGCATGACACTGTGTGAATCTTTCTGCTTACCAGCTCCTCCTGTCCCTTAACCCTGCAGCATCTCCTGTTTACTGTATGGCTGTGGGATTTGCTAGCCCTCAGAGAAGAGTTGGGGTCCAGACTGGGCTGGATCTGGGATCAACAAAGGAGAAGATCAAGAAGCAAGCTCATTACCTGTTAAGGCTTCAGAGGCAGACAAAATAAAAGCACACCCTCCCTTGTTCCAACAGCCACCATCCAGCTAAGAAGTGTGTTCTTCTCCTGCAAACAAAACCTCTTTCCTCTGTCATGTCTGATGCTGCTTCAGTTTGCAAAGAAAGGCTATGAATGTGCTCACCCGCTGACAGAGCAGACTAGAAGAATAGTTTATGGCACCTACTGTACTCTCAGCTCAGAGATGTAAAACAATATTCACTGTAGCTACTGTGCAGGGCTTGGCTAGTACAGCCATGTCCAGAAATATCCAGCAAGAAAAAAAGTGAAGCTATTAAAACACTCACACACAAGCCAGGAAACATCTTATTATAGATCTTGGTTTGAAGAAGGGAAATTAAAAACCCATACCCACACTCAGCATATGCCCGGCTATATTTGTCTGATCCATTTATTATCTTAGCCAATGCAATTTCAGTGGTGCACTACTCCAGTCTTTCACGCTAAAAAAAACAACAACAGCCCCAACGCACAAGATGCCATCGCTGGTTTACAGCTGTGGCCTATCCCGTTTCTCTGAACATTTGCTGATTTGGCATCAGCACAGTACGGAGGGAAGCGGAGGGTGGGGGTTGAGATCTGACTGGAAGATGTGGATCACAGTAGAACAGGCCCTTCCGATATTTATAGAAGCGCTCTGTCGGAAGTGCAGCAATTTGTTTGTGCGCTGATCTCTAAAGTTGTGGTGGAAAAGGCATCACTTCGAGTGGGATCCTTCACTAAAGACGTACCTCGTGCACGCATTTCTCAGGCCACAGAACAGAAAATACAGGCTCTGGCAATGACATGACATGCATACAGAGTTAAATATGCAATGGAAAACATTACAGCTCTGCTAGTTATTGCTCCCACGGTGCAAAGACTGAAAATCGATGCTGCAAGTACTTTATGAAGAAGTAGGAAGCTTGGCACTGGATTAAAGCAGTGTGCATGTTCACGGGTAAGCGTGGAAGAAACCCAGCCATGTTGTAGGCTGAGGTTCTCCAAAGCCACCTGCGGATGTAGCCATGCCAAAATCACTGTTGAGCCTTCTGCCTCCACTGGAGAGGTGCCACGGGGTGCTCACAGTGCTTCAGTGGAAGGGTGCTGGAGCCATGCCCCTAAGGCAGATTTTCACCAGATTTTCTTCTTGCGCAGAATGGATATCAAAATATGGCAACTTCAATGTGAGCTGGAAGTACTCTGTTGGCTGACGGAGCCAAGATAGTTTGGGTAGTTACTTCTGTGTCCTTGATGAAGCAAACTTATAGGGGCCTGTGCAACACTTGCTTTTATTAATAGCCTGGATGTCCTGAGCATTTTTCTTTTTTGGTTCTCATGAGTTATTTTCACTATACAGCTTCCCATGATCCCTCAATTTTGGGACCTGATTGGACCAACTCGTGGGACAAATCCCCACAGATGAAAAAATCCCAAACCAACCCACACCCAGGGAATCAAGGCTGTTTCTATAAAAAGTTAGGAACATGTGCGTGGCATTGTGGGTACAAACAAGACTCGGCACGTATCTGCCTTCCCTCTCAGGAAAAGCTCATTCAGTTGTGTGGAGCTGTATATAAAGAAGATGCTGGTTGTGCATCACGTGCCACTTACGATGGTACAGGTCCCTTGACTAACCCGCCTTGTGCAAGCACTCCAGGTATTACTCAACAAGGGTAAGGCAATTATATTTCCATGCTAGTTCTCCTGTTCGTAATGAAGTGTTAGGGATCAGATCTGCCTGTGACTTGCTTTTGCATGAAAACCCAATCTTTCAGTACTTTGAACATCCTAGGAAATACCATTGTGCAGGGACAGAAAGTCCTCTCAGACACAGTGAGTGCCGGATGGGTGGGGAAAAGCCTTTGGGGCAAATGCTTCATTTAATTCCCACAGCCTGTCTAGGCAGAGATGTCAAGTTGCACAGCTACAGCAGTGATGTGAAACACCTCCAGTAACATCTTGGTCCTGTAAAAATCAATAGCAAAACCTTCCTGAATCCTGGACTGTAGCCAGGCCATGGATACAGTGAATTGTGCAGAAAACCCAACATTAGAGAAAAGCTACAGAACGGAGTGCTCTGTAGGAGTTTCCAAAGGCCTTTGGGGTTTGTTTCCTCCAGCAGTGAGGTATCAAGGGAGCTTGCAGAATGGACTTAAGCAACTTCAGTGGGACTTGGACAAATCAGGATCTCCGTGAAGATCCAATACAGACTACCAGGGAATAGTGGATTGACCTCTTTGGAGGTATTAACTCCTCAGCTCACTGTGTAGGTAGTACCAAATAATTATGAACTACATGACTGCAGACTATTTCCCCCTCCCACATTCAGTTCCTATTCTGGGTTGCGATCACTCACTGAATGAGAATTCCGGATTTCATATTACACCCCTCCATTTACCTTTTTATCAGACCATACTCAGACTCTGCTCTGAAGAAAGGTCTACTAATATTCTCAGGGATTTTTGTTTGATCTTTGTCTGTGTATTAACAGGGTGAGCACTAACAGCACAGGAAGAAATTCTTCTTACCTCCAACTCAGGTATTTGGACACAGACCTGCCAGCTGCCAAAATCTTACTCAGTCCCTGGCTTGGACTTGCTTAAAGCATATAAAGTCTTCTGGGAATTTCTCTGCAAAATCCATATCAACATATGTGAATTACTCCTCTCCCCTCCAAGGTCTGAGGTGTAGGCATAACCTAGAGATACTAGGCTGGCAAACAGACCAGGTCCCAACATATTTCATAATTCCCAGCAGTATGAGTAGTAGAACTACTCTAGAAGAAGCTTGCCAAAATTTTTTATGGGAAAAACCACTGAATTTTAACTCCCTCTATTTTAGGAAATATCTGAACATCTGTAAATAAAAAAATAAAAAAATTAGCTGGAGGTAGAAACTGACAAGGTGAGATATGTCAGGCTGGCTGAGGCCAAAGCAAATGGGAAGCACGTGATTGTACCTGCATGTATCATAGCATAGCCTTGCTGTACGCCCTTGGTAAGGACCCCCTGACAGCGCCTCCAAAGGAGCTATGGATCCTGACATCACAGCACACCTGGGACACAGGGAAGGGCTCCCCTTGTTTTGGCATCAGAGCATTGAGTCTAAGTATACTTTAACAGTACTCAGTCTAACAGTACAACTGGTCTGATGTATTGAGTAAAAGTAGTGTAGAAAGCAAATCTGTCTAGTGCCCAATCTGCTACACTGTGCTTTCTCCCCAACATGTATGCCCATAGACCATATATGTACCCTTACATGTGATGTGTGCATGTGCCTCTGTGAGAACACAGGAGGGACCTGACCTACAACAGCATCCAAAGCTGATGCTGTTGAAAAGACAGGGAACTGGAAGATACTCCCTTCACAGTCACTTACAATATGGATGTTTCAGCAGCACCCTCCACATAGCTGAGATAAAAATAGCATTTCTATAAATGCACCACTGTATTCTGACGTTGAATAAGACTCCCAATAAAATCACTCCAAGGCATTCAGAAAACAATTTACTATTTGTCTCACTAAAGCACACTAGTCCCTAGTTTTTCCTTGTCTCTTCTTGCTAAGGCCCTAAAGCCCCTGGAGGATAACTATTTAGATAAATTGCATAACAAATTATATTTCAGGGTTGTACATCTCCATAGCAGAGTCTGGAAGCAGTGTAAGGCTGCCTGTTTACATGAGCTATTTCGAGACACGATGGACAGCCCTGGCTTTCTCAGAATCCATCAGCAGTCAGTGTTTGTTCCTCAGCGTGCACACATACGCCCACCACTGCATGTCTCCCATTGACCCGATGGTTCCCACATATTCCCCTCAAACAGATGTTTTCTTTCACACCAGAGGACAACCAAGAAGATGTTCGACTTGAGAAGGTCTGATAGTGAAAGGGAAGAATTCAATTCATCCCCCTGGTGGGCTTCCAGCTTTGATCTCCTGGATAACCACTGCATTTGGTGTCCATCTGTGTTTAAAAATGGCTTCCCAGGAAAAAATGCTTGGGCTCAGCACTGGGAGGTCAGTTATTTTTAACTGAAACCCATTCCACCTTGGTGTCTCAGGAAAACAAGCACATTCAGCAGAACTGGTCCTTTAGAGTCAACGTGTGCTATCACAACGTAATGTTGCTTTTGGCAAACAAACCAGTATCACCTACTTGCCCAGGCTCATCCACTTACAGCATGGCTGCCAAGGGAAAACAGGATGAAGAAAGGATGACACATTACTAATCTCTAACCAGGCACGTTCAAAGTGCAAATGGAAAGAATGAGCACCCTTGACACTACACTCCCCTGTTTATCACCGGAATAACTGAAGCCCTGGCTGTGACTGGGCAACTTTCCCTGTGGCACAAGTGTGTCCTAAGCAGAGGGTCAAGGAGTAAACTGTGACTCTAAACCTCTCCAGCTCCAGAGTTTCTGAGCTGGAAGCTCACTTCTGAGAAGTTAATCACAGCAGTGGCAGGGACACAGGGACACTGAAACCAGGCTGTGCCAGGACAACAGCTCCCACTGCAAGGCAACAGAGAGCAAGGGCTTGATGTGTGGACTGCCCACTCTTCAAGAAGACCTAACAAAGTAAAACCAGGAACCCTTAGAATGAAAACCCTTCCCTCCTGCTTTCTTCGTCCTGCCCAGTCATGGGGAAATGGGAAAAAACTGCCCCATCTGCATCTCTGTGCCCTGGTCAACACCCTGCCTCATCCTTGAGACTGTGGAGCCAGAATGCTACTTCGCATTTGCTGTCACATGCCTTGTGCAGAGCATCCTGTATAAACACTCAGATCTTGACTTTGCACTGCTGAGATGTGCGTACGCGCTGAGTCACGGCCCTGGTGTGACTGACAGCCCTCTGCTCCAGAAGCCTCCCGAGAGCTTAAGCAGGGGGAGTTTTGTAAGCAAGGGTGTTATGTAAGTGGGTAGCTATTTCTGTTCGAAGTTTGGTTCTGTACTCTACAAGACTAAAAATACACGTACACAAAGCTGAAGAACGTGTTTCTAATGCTATTTAAACAGCCGTGCCCCTTCTCCCGTGATCCTCTTCCCGGTGGTGGCATCTGCCGAAGGTTTTATGTGCATTGTGAGGAGCAAGGCTTCTCCCTTGTAACCTGCTTCCTCCTGTGTCTTCATCATCCTCTGAGCCCATAGTCCAGCACTCAGGACTCCACAAGCACTTCTACCACAAAGACGTGGCAGCAATGCTGAACCAGAAAGTAACATTAACCTAAGGTAGCCACAGGTGACTGCTGCAGCTCTGAAACCAGCTGTGTTGGGCATCTGGGGCACCCCTGGACTTTGCCAGCTGCAAAGTCCTTTTAGCAAAGCAATTGCATTGTGACCCCAGATTATAAGGAAGAAGGATGTCCTGCCAGGCAAGTGAGGGCAGCACAAGAGCTTGTGAGCTACTGGGAGGGGAAAGGCAGCTACATGGCTCCCAGCTGCTTTAGTTTAGCAGAAGTCAGCTTTAGAAGGAAGCAAGTCCACCACAGGCCTATACTCCAGTCTCAGAGCAGCACATAGAGATGACCTGTTAATGCAGCATGGTCCCTCCTCTGCTCTGCCCAAAACTTTCTGGATGACCTTTGGTCAGTGTCTTAGGCAAAGATCCAGAGAGGTCTACAGAGAGGCCTCTGGGAGATGGCCAAACAGCAAAAGTCAGCTTGCCTTAGTTCCTCCCTCTGTAAGATCAAGGTGGCAGCATAGCCCAGTATCAGAATTACACTTATCTTGTTGGCTGGGAGGTGATCAAAGAGCTGGGAGCAGAAGCCAAAATGAATAAGGTGTAGCTCAGACACAAGCTAAGCCTTTTATTCTGTCCCATGAAACTTTTTAAACAGAATAAATCAGACCTGTCATCATTAGATGCTTTGAAAAAATCCCACTGAACTTCTAGGAGATTGTCTACTGTAGTAGAAGACTTCAGACAGTTAAATGATACTTGCTAATTCTGGTGCTATCCCTGGATCCAGACATCTATCCCTGCCGGCAGGTCTAATGAGGACTTTGGTCTGCTCAAGAAACAGTTATCCATCATCAGATCTCCTTGCCCCTTATGTAAATGCTCTGCCTAATCTCAGAAGAACAGGAGGGGGGAAAAAGGCTATAAATAAAAAGTCAGCAGCTATTTTTGGAAAAGAATTTTCTTCCTGGTGTATGTGTCAGTGTGCGTGTATAAACAATTATCTTCTGCATTTCTGTCAGCTTATCTTATCTCTTAAACAAATACCAAAGGGCTTTTTTTATTTTTGTTTGTTTGGAGCTTTTTTATTTTTATCTCCCTTTTTATGGCCTGGTTGTCTTCATCAGCCTTCCCAGAGGACTCCTTCAGGGGTCAGGTTCTCCAAGCACCACCACATGTCCCAGTGGTGACCATTGGGGTAATTGAGTTGCAACTGATGCACAAGGCAAAGTCTGGCCCTTGGAGTGCCCTTGGCAAGGCTTGGTCCTGTGCCTGTAAAGACATAATTGCCCACAGCTGTCTACCTACATATTTTCATATCTGCTTATTGTAGGTATAATTTTACTCACCATCACGCTAAAGGGGTACACACGGGATTATTTTTGGCTGCAGGGAAATGCTCCCCACACCAGTCTCCCTGCTCATCAGCATCCTCTGAAGTGCTCACCTACCACTGCCACTACCTCTGAGAAGGCTCTTTCCAGAATGAATAGGTGGGGAAGGACATTGCTTAAGTGCCCCCATAGCAATCTGGAATAACCTGCCCAGGGCTTGCAGGAGCAGGCAGTGCCAAAGGGATTTCAAAGAAAATGAAGTGGCTGCAGTTACAGATTGATGGGTACTTTGGGGAGGGGAACGGGCAGAATATATATAGAATGAAAAGCAACTTCAGGAGCACAAACAAGCTGCTAATGGCAATGGAAAATCTCTTCACAAGACACAGCAGCCTTGTGTGTGCTCATAAGAGATAGGGTTAAATGAGTGGAACATCACATGCCTGGACCATTCACAGCTCTCCTTCCCACTAAAGCAACAAGCTCTGGAGGTAGATAACACAGGAATGTCAATGCAGAGCTAAAAAAAAAACCCTCCTGTGCGCTGCTTAAAATATTCCCAAGTACTTGGGGCTTGTTCTGAAAGCATCTGATTCAAAGCCTAGGGAGGGCTCTTCATTGGAGCTTGTGATAACGCTGCTCACCACACTGGAAGAAAGGCAGGCAGAGGCAAGGAGGCTTGAAACGCTGTGCTGGCCTTTCTGCATATCAAATCATTTCAATAGAAACAAAGAGATAACCAAGACAGGACAGAAAGAACAGAATGACTCAAATGCTGGATTTGTCAAGACAATTGCAAGTGTGCTAGGGGAAAGAAAAAAAAAATTGATTGTCCTTGTCCTCTCACTGTTGCCTGGTGTCAGAGACAAAAGCTTGTATAGAGCACAGGGTCAATGACAGATGTCACTTCCTATGAGGAATCATTGTAATTTCTAAACTATTTAGCTGAATTCCCATCCTGTTGAAGTCAGAGTTCTGTATAAAGAAAAGTCTCTGCATAAAGAAGTGCCAGAAATTCAGTGATGTGTCTGTCGTTATATGTGGCAGAGAGGACACTTCAGTGCAACCCAACCTCCCAATCAAACCTAGTAGTCCATCAAAACCTATCAGCTCATCCTTTTGCAGTGCAAGAACTCTGTATTCCCTTGATCCAACCTCGCAAAGATTGACGACTTAGGCCAGCATGAAGAATATGTTCAACACTGGTCACCCAGAGGTCCCGACTCTCTTGTTCTCAGAGTTTCACAGAATCCTTCAAAGGCCCAGAAAACAACAGAGAACAGGAGTGAAAACAGTTTTCTTTCCTCTCTCCTTTAGTTTTATGCTTCGAACTGTCATGGGAAGGTCTTCGGAGGGGGGTGGGGAGGGGGTGGTCCTGGATCTAGGAGCTGTGTGCCCTGATCTTGAGAGTAGCAAATGCCCATGCTACCAGTCAGACAGGGGTCACATGTGCTGTGCATCTCTGAAAAAAATCGGGCCAACAAAATCTCAGTTTTATCAGTTATAACTGTGATACCCAAAACCTCTTTCCCTGGAGGCTGAATACAGTTCTTTGTCTGAATTCAGCTTTGATCAACACCACCTATTACACTGGGATGTGGAAAAAGGACCACAGCTTTTTGAACTATATGGTGGCACAAAATATTCCAGAGAGGACACAGCCACTTGGCTCCTCTGGTTAATTCTCTACTGCCTGTGGCTCAGGATGAAGAGGATGCTCTGGGGCAAGCAGGCAAGAGAAGAGTTGGTGTCAAAGTACTATATGGCTCCTCTCACTCAGCCACCCTCTGGCAGAGCTTGGAGGCTGTCTTTGCCCTGCAGCTTCCAGCACACTGCTTTTGGCTGGGCTCCTTCACCACACCATGTAGAAAATTCAGGGCTGCTGCCAGCCAGAGCTGGCTCTGGAAATGAATGTCTGTGTTCACTCTGCACTAGTGCACGCTCAGGCACTGAGCTCCCCGCGCACCAACTTGGTGGGAAAGTAGGTATCAGAAATCAAATAAAAACTTCTCCTCCCTCAGTTGCCAGAGCTGCATTGAGTGCACATTCATATGGTCTGGCCAAATCCAGAGCTGAGGTGTCTCAGCTTCTGTAGGGTTTAGGTCCAAAGGCTAGATTCAGCTCACACACTGAAGCTGGTGTGGTTTGTGAGTGCAAGCTAGACTGGAACTTCAGTCTGGTGGTTTGAGGAAGAAGAAATAACTTTGCTTTGATTTTAAAAGGAAAGAGAAGCCAAAAAAAAATTGTTCCATTCCCTTGCAAATCTCAAACTCTCTAGTAATCCTGTTGGAATGAGTTGCTTTCCCCAGTTGACAGTGTACTGGAGATTGTTTCTACCAGTTAGCTGGCCTCAGTGGGACATGAGCACTTTCTTTCCTGTTGGAGGGAACCCTTCCTTTTCTAGGATTCCCTCTCCCTACAAACCCTACAAGAGTATTCCAGAACGATGAAGTCAAAGCTTTAAACTTTGTGTGATATCACAGCAGCTTTCCTGTACTCGCTCATCTTACAACCGTAGTCTGGATCTCCGTGCTTAGTTTTGTTTGGGTAGGGACTTTCTATCCCTGTTTACTCCACTGAAGTATCTCTAGGCAGTCCCCAAGTGTCTCACAGCCACCCACTCACAGAACAAGCATATTGCATCCCAGTTTCAACAGTGTTTGTTGGATTTCCTCTGCTGTTAAAACTAAAACAAGTTCCATCTCACCCCAGCAGAATTACTACAACATGGAGAGGAAAACCAAGGGAGGCAGAGAGAACCTCCAAGTAGGAGGAAAGTTTCCAGCAAGGAAACATAGCAAATGATCATATAGTGCAGCATCCAGCCAAACACTGCCTACTCCCCTAGGCTGCCCCAGGACCCCTTCTCTAGCTTCAGCCAGAGCCAACCCAAACTACCGTGATGGTTTTACCCCACCATCATTTATCCACACTCTGACACCAGGTAAGATGACAGGTATCTCAACACCTTTATTTTCTCTTGTTCATTACCTGCAATCATTTCTTTTCAGCCACTGCCCACAGTCCTAGCTGGTTTTCAAGGGAGTCCTGGGGAGGTAGGAGGGTCTGGCAGGTTGGGCAGACTCTATCCAATGCCTGGCTACTCACATCACTGTCACTAGTGGCAGAAAATGTGAAACCTACTTTTGCCCCGATGCTTTCTCAGGCAGTGCAATCCCTTCTAATATTGGTTTTGTTGTTCTTGGTTCATACTCCTGTAGTGATCTCGCAACAGTGCCAGCATATCCAAATGGAAGTGTCACATTTTAGCCTGCCAGCGACACCCACTTCATGTTGCTGAGTGGTCTTTGACAAAAGGAATTCTTACCGCCCATGGCCAGCAGCCAGTGTCGCTCAGGAGCTGCCTCACCACCAGCTGGGAGCATCCAGGTGTTGAGACCACGAATCCATCAGCACCAGCAATGAGACTGGGAAGGCCAAGCCAAGGAGTGACTGAACAACGACGTCCCACACACAGTGTGGAAATGGCGCCACTAGTATTCATGGAAGGGAACAACCCCAACCAGTTCTTTACCTGCCTGACTCTGCAGAGAGGGAGGAGGCTCAAATTCTCCCCAATACCTTTTCAGGCAGCAACATCCTTGCTAAAGCTGTATTTAAGAATGCCAGTTAGACCATGGAGTTGGATGAGGCCAAGTCTCCACCACACAATTTCATACAGCAAAGTAGTCTTCCAATACTGTCATCAGATGTCTTGTACCCAGGCCAGAAGGAAACCAGATGCCAATATCTTCAGATTCCCTGATAAATTCCTTTCCTATCTGGCCTCCTCTTCTGAGGGCTTCAGAGAATGACTGAAATAACTTGATGGTTTTCTGAGGTTTCTTGGTTACAGTTCTCCTGATAATGGTAATAGCTCAGTGGTCTCACTCACACTGTCCAGGTGTATAAATATACTTTGAACAATTCTCCGGAGTAATTTCTTCAAGTAATGGATGCTGGTTTTGTGTTTTCTTCTGTTGCAGCTTCAGATGACATCTGAATTAGCAACTAAAAATTAGGAAGAATTAAAGAGGATTTATAGTAACTGGGGTGCCATTTACACTAGGGACAAAACTGAGCTGGCTAACTGGCAGGTGAGTTATTGCAGAATTAATTTCAGTGTTCCATCTCTGTTCTGTGCTCTGATAGCAACCTTTCAGAAGGTGGAGTCAAGCTTCAACACACAAAATACATCTCCACTCAGATAAACCTTCAAGGACAATGAAAGGCTTATGATTTGTCATACTTTTTAGGAAAAAGAGGAAAATCAGTTTTCCAAAGTTATGCTTTTTTTGGTAACAAGGTGCAATACAGAAAAACAAGGGCATATTTCAGTGTCTCATTGGAGCCTCATTTCCTGTTACTCATCTACTGTGAACTGTCTTAAGCACAAAAGGCTGAATATCCCCAAAAGCTAAATGAAGAAAATAATTCTTCCAGGATTCCTTATTTATTCTATGCATTTTATATCTAGATCTACTCCTTCTCAGACAGATCTGCACACAACAGCTTACCTTTGCACATCCACCTTGCAGCCCATCTCATTAGCGTTTAGACCAACGTGTTTTACTTCCACCACGGCAGAAAAACAGGCTGCAGAGAGGCATGATTTTCTCCAGATGTGCTGACCTGACCAGGGTAGGGAGTGCAGGAAAATGTAACAGTCGAAATTGCTGTAGGCACCCCTGCAGTGCCAAGCCTGAACATAACCCCAGCTTACCATCAGGGATCCCTAATCAGCCTGGTGTCCATTTCACACTCCTCTTTGCAGATATTTCTGGGCAATGATTGTTGCCTATTCAGGGAAAGGTTTCCAGTTAATTCCTTTAAGGCCACTCCCTTTCCTTACTTCCTCCCTGGTTTTCCTTCTTTCGTATTTCAGATCCCATCCCTGCTGCTGGGTCACAGTAAAAACCCTCAGGGGGCACAAAAGCATTAGGACATCTCCCCTTTCCAGCTACTCATGAGCACTCAAGGCAGAAAACACATGCTAGGCAGCCTGTGACTCAGTAGAATCTGATCCCTCTTCACCCAGCATCCACAACCCCACAGCCATCCCGTGCCTGGAGAAGGGATGGAGAAGGGGGCCGGGTGAGCTGCCACTTCCCTCTCTCACAGCCCAAGTGACCTTGGTGTGAAGAAATGTTTTCCTGGTATTCAACCTACATTTCCCTTCACCCAGTTTATCCTATTGTTTCTGCTTAACCCTTTCCCAACAACCTTGTCACCCTGCAAGGCCCTAACTGCATTTAGCTGCCAAACACAATTCTGGTATCCTTTAGAAGCAGGTAATTCAGGTTAGCAACCTACACAGCACCCCAACAGACAGGTGTGTGTTCCTATGCTTTCCAGATGTTCTTAATTTCACGTCTTGATTTACCCAGTGACTTTCTGTTGGAAATCATCAACAAGAAATGTAACACCAGTGGAGCAAACCTATGGAGCAACACTTGTGCACAAGGAATGAACTCCACTTCCATTCTGAGCTTTCTGCAGAAGCTGCTCTGTTTGTTTGCCCCAAGCCTGCTCCTTCTCATATACAATATTCCCCATCAGAGCATTGCTGGTGTACCTGTAAGGAATCAAAACACCAGCACAGCTTCTCCTTCAGATACAACAAGGCCGTAAGAATTGGGAAGGGGTCTGTGAGAATAAGACTTGTGTTTGGAGCCTGCAGTTCCAAAGTGGGTCTCTGCAAATCCTTCTCCCAGGAACAGAGGTATTACTGCTGCTGGTGTGGGGCAGTCCCTCTGAAGCCAGTTGGGACATCAAAGGCACAAAAAGTATGGTTGTAACCCTCTAAAATCTGATGTTAAGACATAATTTATCTGAAGGGTATTCACAGGGAAGGTACTGGGATGTTAGAAAGCACCTGCATGCTGTGACTGACTACTGCTACTTGCAAAATCAAAACCTGTCATTAGGAAAATTCCTGGAAATCAGTCTGAGCTTTTCCATGTTTCCTGTGAATTTCCATTACTTCCTCCAAATATAAAACATTTTTTAAAAATGCCTGAGATGTGGATAAAAAGAGGAATTTTGCAGATTAACAGAGAATATTGAGTTCTGTGGGATCCACTTAAGTACACTGAGCATCATTTTGTTAAGGCCAGAGCTCCTTCTGCCTTGTGATCTTTTTAAACCCTTTAATGCTTGTCATACTCTCCAGAGAGCACTTCATGTCCCTACCCTTAACATGGGTATGTGAGACTTACTAGCTTTATACTTCCAGATGTCCCCCGGACTTTCTTCCCACTGATTTACCACCTTACCACAGCATTTCGTAGCAAAACATAGTCCAAATTGGGCCCTGTGCAAAATTTTCAACATCACAGAAGCTAGTGGATTAATTAGCAGATTTTCAGGGCTTGAGGATGCTCAAAGCACTGTTAAAGGGTTAATGCCAAGACTATTTTCAGAGGGCGAAAGGAGGTCTGGCTATAACTTCCCTTTGTTTCCCTCCTCCTCCTCCCTTCCCCACCTTTCCTCCTGCTGCTTCTTTTATGAATATGTCTTTACTGTGCCTGAAAAAAAAAATTTGCCTCTCTGATGGCCTTGCTTTCCCTTGACTGCTTGGGGCCATCAGAGATCCAGTCAGGGGTGGCTTTTGTAGTAAGGAAAGCTTCTTCCAGGCAGAGGAAGACGCTGCCTGGGGCTTCTATATTCACAGCCTTTCTATTTCTGGCTCTCCCTTTTCACAGGGCTTTGTTTGCAAATCCCTGCTTTCCCCCCACGGGACATTAGTGAGCATACTTACATCAGAAACAGAACAAACTGAAAAAAAACAAACCCAAAGACTGGCACAGCCCACCCTAGAGATGAGGGGCTTTGCATCTTACCTCTCTGCCTTTCTTACTTTCAGGAGACTAATTATTAGGAATGCCTTAGCGTCTTAAATCCTGCTCTACGGATTTCAATTTGCCTCTTGAGGTAGAAAGTAAAAAGTAATCCTATTTTCAATATAGACAGGGGTAGACTGTGCAGATACCGAGCCCAAAGCAATTGGAGAAAGGTCAGTGCAATAATGTGGTGCATAGGCTCAGAAAGCCCCAAGGAGCTGTGGGGAGCTGGCATCAGATGTTCAGGGGCCCCAGCCCCTCCCCTGATCCCTGACAGAAGGATTTCAGCCCATGACATCAGCTCACAGCACCCCTTCTCAACACCAGCATCAGAGATCAGTCACATCATCAGCATCAGTCACATCAGAGATGTGACTGCCAACTGCACCCACACACTGGATTGGGCATCCCATCCCATCCCATCCCATCCCTCCTGCCTTATGCTGTGCAGCACAGCTGGGTATTGGTGCTGCCAGCAGCAAACACACTCATGGAAGCCAGTGGTCAGCCATCTCCTTCCGTCCTTCCCCACCCCTATATGTTCCAGGCCCCCCAGCCAGGACTCACAGCATTGTCAGGGTGCCCTATTCAGCCTAGCTGCAGTCCTTTATGCCTTAAGCCATACACCCTGATGTCCCTCACCACTGATGGTGCTGTGCAGCCCCGGCTGCAGCCATGCTTTGCATGGGTTTAATGCTTTTCCATCTTTTATCTTCCCAGATCAGCAAGTTTCTGAATGCTGTGTTTTCTCCATGCCTGTCTCCCACCCAGTGCAGGCATTCTGAAGGCACCACCAGTTTAATTTTACACTGTACTGTAGCATGGTAATCTATTCTACAAGCAGGGGAGTTTAGTTAGAACAGGATCACATGCCCAGCTTGATACCAGATTTTGAGGCAACGTTAAAAGTTCCTTGTCACTGCTTTGCCACGGTGCCTAAAACACGCAGGAAGGGAAAAGCATTGCAGTCTCTCAGGATCTGCACAGGAATATGCAGATCTGGATCTAACATGTCTTCTTCCTGAACCTCTTTCCTAAAAGTTTTCATCAGTCTTCCTGCAAAAGGTTTGTTTAGCCCAGTCCCGTCAGTGAAGCACACAGTTAACTGCTCTCCCATCTCCTGAGGGCTGCAAAGCTCCCTCCTGTAGATTTTCCATCAGAGGCTGTTTCGAACATTTTTTTTTCTGATCTCTCTTGAAACAAGCCAGTGTTCAAGCATGGCCCGTCTGACACCTATCCCGAGGTCAAGACTATTATTTCACTCCTTGCCCAGAGCTGCTGAGGCCATCACAGTTTGCACCAACCTTTTAGCATTTCTGTCACCTCCAGCTGACTGCAGCCTTACCCGGGAAGGTTTGCGCCTTGTTGCTGCTGTTGCCTGCAAAGTCACCAACAGCATATGCCACCTTCCCAGCCCTCCTCAGTGCTCTCCCAAATTTGCACTTGCTTTTTATAGCAAGTGCTTTTTATACTACTCCCTTCCTGAACTTGAAGCCAAATGGTCATTCAGTTAAAAAGTTCTCCATCTTGGGTACAAATTTCTCCGCGGTCTAGCACAGCAACATTTTGATAATGTGTTGATAACAAGTGTGTAGTGCTTTCCATCAACATATGAAACCGTCCTTTTCCCGGGAAGTGACTGTCAGGGAGCTGTTTGCAATCTTGGATGATTCTCCAGGTTCCCAACTACCACCAACAAGGTTTGGTCTTCCCATGTGAATGCACACTCTCATTCACTTGCCAGCCCAGTGAGTTACAGCTTTTTGATGTCCAGCCCATCTCTTCAGTTCTTTTGACCTGAGCACACACATTTTCTCATCTGGCACCAAACAGATTTGTGTGCCAAAGTCACAAGTGTGCACCAGTATCGGCTGTTTAAATTGGAGCCACATATCCTGGTAATTTCCAATGGGGCAACAACAGTCTTGCCAAAATCAGATCTTGGTTCCCTAAACACTTGCTGCAGCAGAAATAGGGCTTGCCAGAGTGGAATCAAGTCCCTCTAATTTGACAGAAACCACTAAACAGCTCTGCCAGAGCAACAATATTCCCCTACCACTGGCTAATGACTGGATGAACACTGCGAACCCAAAGGTGAAGGACTTTCATAGCCCATTACTCAGCCTCCTGAGCCATGCAGTTCCCAGCTGCCACACAGAACCTCAGTCACTGCTCTTTTTCTCCTTCAATCTCAGCTTGCAAACAGAGTGTGAAAACACATTTCCCCGTCTTCAAGTGCTTTTTCTTATTTCCTTCTCAGCATATCTGCTTCTAGCCCGTCACCTTGAGGTGCAGGGAAGAAGACACTTAGCATTTCAGGAGATGTCATGTTTAACACTGGGCATGATAGAAGCTGGAAATATGCATTATCAGTAGCACTGGGGCATGAAGCTGAGAATAAGTAGTGTTGTAACTTGGAAACTTCAGACACAGTCATGGGAAGATGCAGTGGTGTGTTCTTTTATCTCAGCCTAGCTCCCAGAGGGTTGCTGTCGTAGAAGCTGCTTGCTGAAAAACAGATACACCTTCAGTCTCACACAAGTAACAAGTTCAGCCCCTTCTCCTCCAGTTAAAATAATGATCAGAGATGGTTATTGAAAATGTCAGGAAGCCTTGATCCCATCTTAAACCTTTGCAAACTTGCTGACCCTCCTGACTACCTACAAACGCAAAGGAAGCCTGACAGCCCCTGAGTGCCAACCAGTAATCCAGCACTGCCAAGCTACCACTAAACCATGTCCCCATTTGCCATATCTACATGTCTCATAAATACCTCCAGGGACTGTGACTCCAACACTTCCCTGGGCAGCCTGTTCCAGTGCTTGGCAACCCTTTCGGTGGAGAAATTTTTCCTAATAGCCAAACTAGACCTCTCCTGTCCTAGGCATCCCTACCAAACTCAACCTGTCCTGGGAGAAAGGACTGACCCACATCTCACTATAACCTTCTTTCAGGTAGTTGTAGAGAGCAATAAAGTCTCCCTTGAACCTCCTTTTCTCCAGGCTGAACACCCCCAGCTCCCTCAGCTGCTCCTCGTAAGACTTGTGCTCCAGACCCTTCCCCAGCTCTGTTGCCCCTCTCTGGATACACTCCAGCACTTCAGTGCCTTTCTTGGTGTGAGGGGATCAAAACTGAACACAGAACTTGAGGTGTGGCCTTACACTCTTCCTCTACCAGCAGTGAAGTAGTATCTTATGGGTGTTTTCAATAGGTGCCAGCGAGCTCTGCAGATAAAAGTAGCATGTTATCATCACAACTGTGATTCTTGAAGAGCAGTTGGGGGGTGGCAGGGCTGAGATTAAAGAATAAAAATGGAAATGAGACAGAAGCACTGAAGATGGTCAGGGAAGTGAAGCAAAGTTATGTCTGCTGTGACCAACTCAGGTCAGGAAGTCCCCATTGCCAGCAAAAGCCCCTAGAAATGGATCTTTAAAGGGCTGCCTGGAAGCATCCAAGAAGTTAGGCTGGGGGTTACCAAACCTGATGTTCTTCCTTCATGTGGATTTCTCTATTTTCATTTATATTTAGCTGCTCAGGGCTAACTCAAGGAAATACCAGATAAAACTATGTTAAACATGGCACAAAGAGAGGAACATGTTTGCCTGTTCCCAGCTCTCTGAACTGTTCTCCTAACCTGGCAATGCCTAAGGCAATGTAGACACTGATGGGAGACTCTAGTTTGGTAGAGGCAAGACCTGCCTTGCTGTCAGGTAGCCAGGTAAGGACATGGATACAACTCCATAGTCCATCCATATGCCCAGAGCCCAACTGTGCAGCAGTCTTCAGGGAAACTTTGTGGTTTGATGGGTCCCTGAGCTAGGAAGTCAGAGCTTATGTCCTCCAGGAAAGCATCATTGCATCCCTCTTCACCCAGAGGTGATTTTCCCGGTTCTGACTGTCCTCAATACCACATGTCATACGTACCACGCTGCATGACCACACTTCTGCACTGGCTCAGCACCACTGACCCACACAGTGTTGTCTCTGCACCACTGACCAGCATGTGCTCAGCACCACTTAATCTTCTGACATCCAAAATCCAGCACTGTCACATTACTCCTGGACTGCAAGATAGTGAGCAGCAGGTTGCAGTGATTGAAGCGTCATTTAAATGCTGCATGCCCACTTGCAGGAACTGAAAACACACCAAGTATGAAGGACAAGCAAAGAGAGCAAGGGGATTACTCGGAGCACTCATGACAGTTTAAAAGGAACAGGCATGAAAGTTTTGCTTTGGTAGAGGTCCTGCAATCTGGATGACACATCTCCACCTGGTGTGCATCCTCACTTGGATCAACACCCTTACAGGATACTTCCTAATGGTCTATTGATTTCAACAGATGTCCCAGTAAATGTGTTACAGAGGGAACAACACCCCAGCAGCAATTGCAAGCTCATGTGCTAACACCTCACTGCTTGGTGCAAAAGGGAAAATGAGTTTTGAGAGGGTAAGTTATTGGCAGGTCAATGGGATGTTTGTAATTCTGGCAACAAGCAGCCTACCTCAGAGCAGGGGTAACAGGAGCAGGGGCAGCACAGCCTCCCCTCTGTGATCTGTCCTTAAAACCAGGGTCACCTCCTGGTTCAGCTTCCCAAGGGTCCTGCCAGCCTTAAAGGAAACATCACTTGTCAGCCCCAACTCTCCCAGGGTAAGGCATGTCCAAAAATCCACCTGCCTGCCAGTCCCAGGTAGGAGACGACCATGGTCCAGTCAAAGCGCTGGGCTTGGGGAACGCAGTGAGAGGCAGAAAGCTCAGCCGTGTGAGGAAGGGTCTGGCAGGCAGCATTCCTTGGGAGCACCTCTGCTGAGGAGCAGAGCGAGGACTCGATTACTATTCTGGGGCTGTTTGTGCTTCCTGTTTGGTGTGACAGCCTCAAAGGGGAATTAGCATACAGGGCTCCAGACACGTCATCCCATTGTTCCCATGTAGTCAGGAGGCTGCTAGGGAGAGACGGAAGAGAGAGCAAAGCATCCCAGCAGGTTGCCCCAGCCACAGCTCCTTGCCAGCAGTGGCACTTTGAAGGGCGGCAAAGCAAACAGCATGGTGAGGCTGGTGATTTCCCACCTCCTGCCATGGGAGCAGCACAGCGAGGGGCAGTCAGATGCTGGGAGCACAGCTTCTCCCTCCCCGGGGGTCTTCTGACAGTGGAAAAGACAAAAAGGACAGGAGAAGATTTTTTTCCCCTCTGGCAATCTAGAAGACGCAAAATTACTTCAAAGTCCCTGAAGACGGAATGACAGGAGCTTTAAAAGCTTTTGAGGGACATAAGCTCCTCAGCTGGTCCAAAGCCATCTCTGCTGCAGAGACATCATGTTTTCTGATACACACAGATCAATGTCATGCCACAAAGAGGCCCAGTGCATGGACAAGGAGAGGAGCATCCTACAAAGGGAGAGGAGCCTCCTCAAAGGGAGGGATTGCCAGCAGGGCCCTGAGGTGCCAGCAAACCCCTTCAGCTTACCTTACCCAGGCCACACATATCAGCAGGGACAGAGAGCAAAGCAGAATCAAGAGAGAGAAGAAAATGAGAGTCTCACAGCGGGAATTCGTGGAGGAGAGGGGAATAGAGGATGGGAGGGTGAAACAGACATGGCAAAGGGAAGCTAGGAACAACTCCCATGCACAACAGAAAACCTCTGGAAGAAGCAGGATAGGATGCATAAGAGGGGATTAGTTCAGGATGTTGCTCTTCAGTGTTGCAAAGGCATCCCTACCAAATACAGATGAAGCCATTTTGAACTTGAAGAGAAAAAGGGGCAGAGACAAAAGAGAGGTACACCAGGAAAAGATCTTGCAGCAGTGCTAAGCCACAGCTGAAGACAAAGACCTTTTATAGGCAAGAGCAGCCAGATAAGGGAACATCAGTAAATCTCCCTGATCACCTGTGCTAGGAGAGAGCTGCATCTCCTGGGGTGGAAAAGAATGAATGTGATAAAGATGATGAAGCACCAAGATGATAAAGTAATGGGGGTTGTTCAAGTTCTCACATAGGGAGAACTCTCAACTCAATCAGCAGAAGAAACTGTCTTGATGACCATGTTTTCCTAGGTTCTGAAGTCTCTCTCAGTTTGTGCTTGCAGGACTGTGTGGACTTGATGCTGGTTTCATCTCAATTACTGTTTTCTCATGAACTAGGACTCAGAATTTCCCATGAACAGCATGAAACAAACTATAAGTATTTTAGGCAAAATGCACACATGCACAGCCCGGTCTGTGAGAAAAATCCAGCCTCCACATTTTGACAGTCAGCTTCAGAGGACCCAGGATTTCACCTGCAGTATTTGCTGACCCATCAAGCAGTCATGGACTGCTTCATTGAATGAAAACTGCTGCTGCTCTATACCTTTGGCATGGTTTTCTACATGATGTTTTAATAATTTTTTGTTGTTGTTTCCTTTCCCCATTTCATTTCCTCTTGAAATTCCAAGACAACTGCCTGTGTGCAAGGATAGCAGCTGTTTTATTCCTGGAATTAGCTCTCAGTTACCGGACAGACAAACACTGGGCTTTCTGCAGGAAACTTGGCTTTCCTGATTTGTTGCTGTTTTCCTTAGGTTGAAGTTAGTATTTATTAGAGCCAAAACAGACTTTTGGGGTTTTGTCTATGGAAAGAAAGAGTTCACTCCTTGTCAGCAGCAATGTGGGACCTTTCAGAAACAGAAATATTTTCACTTCTTGGTTTCAGCAAGACATTTTGGCAACATTATGAATCTAAACCTTTGGCAGAATCATGCAGGCAATGAGACAGAGACCTCATGGAAATATGAAGAGCAAAGGGATCAGAGCTCAGTGCTGCACTGAAGGTGCAGAAGTTCTTCCTGCACAGCCAAGCTGTTGGCAGAGCCGCTGGCACAAAGGCACTGCAGGAAAGGGCTCAGACTGCACTACCTGGTTTTCATGTTGAACAGTTTCTCACATCACAGTGGCTACAGTTCCATAAGTGTCCTGCAGAACTGCAACACTTCATACTTCCACACACAAAAACCCCAAAATCCGTTCTGGAAGTTTGGCATTTGTATTTTGAGCCAACTGCAAAGCTGTGGAGAGAGCGCCGTACATGTACCTCTTCTGTGATAGTTGACAGCTTGCCAGGAAAAGATTAAAGCCGTCAGGTTCCATGCGTGGGGAAGCATCTTGGTTAGCCAGAGGGCTATTCCAGAGGACTGGAGGAAACTGGCACTGTGCTTGCATTGCCATGGGCCTGTTGAAACCAGAACAAACGAAGTGACAGAGCTCATTTTTTTGCCTCCAGGAGCCCAGCTAAGTCCAAACACACTCAAAATAACTGCTGAAACCTTTGGGTGCTGATCCAATAGTGAGTGAAGCTTCTAAAAACATTGTTTTCCTATCTCTGACTATATTTATCTCCAGCCTTGCTCAAGTGACCACTCTGAGGAATGAGGGGACAGACTCATGGTACTACTGAAAAGTGCTGTAAATGGCCTCTAACAAAAAAGCCCAGTGGCATTTTCTGGAGGGAAAGGTGCATCACTTGGAAAAGAAAAGATAGACAGTCTTTTCACTTTCAGTTTGGGCATCCATCCTACCTCAGGTCTTTGTAACAGTCCTCCCCAGAAAGGTAAGTGGGTCCAGGTCAAGACAAACTCCTCTCCTGCCCTGCTACTCATCTGCCTTTCTCCTTCCCTTGCCTCTTCACCATGCCATGGCTGGCCCTGGAGCCTACACTCCTTATGACTCACACCTTCCCTGCACACACTTCTAGGGCAGACAAGGGCCACAAGAGCTGCGAAGCTGCAAGTTACATGTGAAAATACGGGGAGGAGAAAGAAAAAGAGAAAGCACGGAGCCTCAACATCTCCTCCTGTCCCACCCTGGAGCCACCAAAGGCTTTTCCAAGCTTAGGCTGAAGCCTAGGATGAGCACAAGTGTCTGCAAATCAGGTGTCCAAATAAAAAGGGGGACAGATTTGTGTTTGTCATTGAGTTTTTCCAAAACCACAAAAAATCCCACTGCATAAGTATGGCTTTGTGTTAGTTTTTCTACTTTTTTTGGTATGACCTAGGTTCTCTTTTCCTTCTATTTCTGAACCTTCAGCATACTTTACTTTCTAAAGATTTTCTCAGGGAGGCGGGGGAAGGACTGGAAATGCTCTTTTTAATTTAAAAGGAAGCTGAGACTCCCTGACAATGAGATGACTCCAGCAGCTGGGCTTTTAAGGACAGTCTGGAAATTACTAGACTCCTGATAAAATCATAGGAGTTGTCAAGGCTGTATTTCCCCTGTACAATTACAATTTCTTTGCCTGTGGGTATTGCTGTGTTGAAATGCCTCTAAAGTTCCTGCTATGTCATTGAATTTGCATGCATTTCTTTTCGGTTCTTTCCTCCTCCAGCCCCTGCTAGAGAGTAGACATTCCTGAAAATCAACTAACCACACTCCCATAACTTTACAGCCTGAAGACCTTGAAGCAAATGAGCCTTGAAGAGTAATTGTAGCATTACAGGCACCAAATGATGCTGAATTATGCAGCGCTTAGCGGATGCTCCTTAGTGGTTTGATTTGGGGAAAAACGTTGGATAACATGAGAAAAAAACCCACTTCTCCAAATGATACAGCAATGCTGGTAAAACTCTCACTGTTTTAAACTCTATTATCAACATAACATGGGATTAAAGAGTTAAACAGTTTAAACAATTAAACTTCCACTGTGAAAGGATACCCCCTTTACCCCATCATCAAACTTAGACATCCCACACAGCCCATCTGTGCTGCTGTAAGAGGTGCTGAGAGTGAATCTGAGTACTTCAAATCTGAGTACTTCAGGTAACAAGTATCAGCCAGGATGTACCAGGTCTTCGAGGCAGATGTGAACCACTGTTCTATTCTGGTGGCTCAGATGCTGTGGAATGCATGGACTTTAACCAAGATGCATCTTCCTAACAGGATAAATTAAATCCTATTGACTGCGAGAGAGAATGTTTTCTATTTAGAAAACGTCTCAATAGTATTATCACTAACTAAGCCAAGAGAAAAGGAGCAACAATGGAAATAATGAAGGAAATGGCACTGGAAGTGTGTACAGGGATGTCTGGCAATGTATGATCACTGCAGGGGGTTGGACTAGATGATCTTTAAAGGTCCCTCCCAACCCAAACCATTCTATGATTTTATGTTCACTAATCATTGACCATTTCTGTGTGTTCATGTGAAGGATATTTCTGTATGTTCTATGAATGACCTTGATTACTTTATTATTATTATTACTGCTACTCTTATTACTATTATTACTATTATTATTATTATTTCAGCTCTTCACAGGTAGGACTCAAGCTGAAATTAAGTGTTAATTAAGCAAGTAATGTAGAAAATGAGCAGCTTGCTCAAGATCACACAGGAAATGGATGACAGCTGAGGGATGGGAAGTAGACTGTCAGGTGCTCCTGGCTTACTACAAACAGCTTAGCATGGCATAGGACCTGAAAAACACAAGGCTGCTGCAATGTTTGGAGGTCCTCTCCACTAAAATTTTGATGTTTTTCATGAACAAGAACTTGGTAACGAAGGTGGGAAGTGAACGGGCTAAAGTCTGTTTAGACCCTCCCCTCTGCTTTATGGATGCTTGTTAGCAGTGAGAGGGATGGATGGGGCAGTAGGAAGAGCAGGAGCTTTGATAGGTTGACCAAGAAATCCCCAACAGCAGCAGTACGTGAAGGGTCTGGCACTCCTAGCAGGTGAAGATGGGAAGTGGGTGGCTCAGGTGTGACAGCATGACGAGACAAGCTGTGGCACCTTGAGAACAAATAACCCTGTCCATCACAGAGCACCAGTTCACCCAGGAGTATAGACTGCACACTTCCACAAACTGGGAAGTGCGTGCTAGGTTTCCAATGCTCACCTAGCACACTGTTCCATGTCCACCACCTCCCCTCCTGGGCTTCCCACACAGGCTGGCTTGATGGGAAAATAGTGAGTGGCACAGCTTACCACTGCATGTGATGAAGCAAGAGCTTGAGGGAGGATGGGAGGGATAAGTAGGTGACAGTCTATTAAGGAACGCGTGATAATGCCTCATTCCAGCAGCCAGGCTGCAGGCATTTCCTGACCGTGGGATGCTGCCAGATTTGCCACCTCTGAGCTTGCCTTCACACGGTTTTAGACACTGGCCACAGCCCCACTGGGTTGATGGAGAGGTGTCCAAGTCCACTGTCCTGCCTGTGTACACGTGGGGAGGTAGAAGCAGAGGCTTTAGGTTACCTTTTGGCTTGCCACTGGTTGTTGGGTGTTTAAGCACAGGTGTCTGCTGCTGTTGACACTGAGTGATAAGTGGAGACATTTTTTCCATTGGAAAGAATCTCAAGAATTTCCCCGTTCTCTTTTTATTCCTTTTTTTTCCCCTTCTGTATCGTGGTACGGAGGCTGTTACTGGGGGAAGAGGGAGCCAGAGGTCAGCTGGCACGAGGCATAGGTGGGACTGCACTTATTTAAAAATTAGATCCCCCTCCACTCCCTTCTCCAAGTGCAGCCAGTCTGGCCCCAAGCTTAAAATTCTTGTTCGAATTAGGTATTCCTCCCTTTCTGCACCCTCAGCTGCCTCTAATAGCTGGTCCTTAATGCTCTAGTTGCTGACTTGTAAACTGGTTCCCCAAAACAGTAGTCAGCTGCACCTCTGGGGACTAATTATGCCTCCAGTAGCAGGAGGAGCTGTGGCTCCTTCGGTGTGGTCTGTGATGCTGAGGCTGAATTTACACCTTTCCATCCAGACTCTCAGTTCATCCCCCTCCTTGACCCCTTCAAAAAGAAGAGTAAACACTCAGACCTTGGAGTAGCAGCTGGGAGAAAAGTGTTTGGATGTAAAATATAAAAACATCGCCTTTCCAGAAGGGAAAAAAGCAGACATGAGCTGGGAGAGGGCCCCCCTTCTCCCCTCCCTTTGTCCATCTCGTGACACTGACCTGCAACCATGAAACACCTCAGGCTGCCATTACCAGAAAGCTCCTATTATAATAGTTTCCATGTTTAACTGTGTCTCAGCTCTATGTTTCTGGTAATTTCTTGTGTCATTCACCCTGGTTTCAGGGTTTTTCCCCGAAAGAAACCGAGCCTGGTGCAGCCTGGGGAGCAGAAGGAAGACTCAATGACCACACACGTGTGTGCTCACACACCCTCCCAGCCAGCACTGTGTACCACAGGGAGAACCTTGTCTCACAGGGAGCTGGCTGAACACCCGCACACACACGTGTGCAGAGATGCTCCAACACTCACAGGGCATGTCCCAGCACATGCAATTGCTGCCCAACGATGCTGCCCTGCCCCTGCCTTTTGCTCTCCTAGGACTTTGTTGGAAAGCAGACGAGTCACCTCCAGCCTTCCTGCTGGTACACATGCCAGAGGGCATCTCTCCCTCTTGGGATAACGGTGACACTAATAAGCAGGCACCATCTCCAGCATGGGATGGAAAATATAATAAATGTGCTAAAAATAAAATCCTTGGTGCAGTGGAAAGCCAGGCCCAGGGGGACTAAACCAAGCACCTTGGGACACCAGCTCACCTAACATTGTTCAGTGGAGCTTGGCCACAGCACAAGTAACTAATTGCCTATATCTTCAGCTTCCTGCAGCAATTAGCTGGTTCTGGTTGTCAGCTGCCCTCTGCCCTGGGAGTGGGGAGGCACGGGGTCCCCACTGCTGTGTTTCCTGGGAACCCAGTCCATCAGATAGCCAGTCCATCCAGCAGTTGTTATTTTCATGGGAGGTTACGTTATAAAAAAGACAAACCCTCATTGCACTGGTGGTGTCTCTTGACACGTCTGCTCATGGGCTGGGGAAACGGTGGCAGTGAAGCCAGATGGGTTGAGGTCACTGATGCAGATGCTGCCACCTCCTCTGGAGAGGATAAAAACCTGGGGTCCAAAACTCATTAGTTGCCCTTTTCTTCCCACATGGATACGTCCCCTCGCCCCCCTGATGTTGTACATCTACACCCTCAGGGTGCCCACGAGCTGCCCCACACATCCCTCCCATCTCAAGGCAGAGGAGCAATGGAGGATGAGAAAGAAAAGGCAAACAGACTTGTTTTGAACAAAAGGATAAAGAGGCCAAACCGCATATGAAACATTACCACTTCAAAGGGGAAAAAAATAGATAACGACATTAGTCACCACCAGTTAACGACCTACAGCCTCCTCAGCCTGCGGGGGCTGTGAGGAGCCTTCCATCCTCCTCACCATCCTCCTCCTCCTTCCCGTCCTCCTGCCCTGGCTCCTGACTGTTTATGATATGGCTCATGACAAAACAACTTATTAAAGGAATTACGCAACTGAGCTCCTAACCCTTTCCATGCTGGATTTTTCCAAAGCCTTTACTTATTGGGTAATTGTGCTGGAGACACCAACTACCTGTCACAAGCCCTGTTGTGTGGCTGGTTTTTTTAATGAGTTCTTAGCTCCTTAATTGCTTGCATGCTTTGTTGGGAAATCGTGGTCACATGGGTGCAAAGGTAATCCAGGAAAAGTGCTATCAGTGTGCCCAATTACAAGGCTGGCACTGCCTTTGGTGTTGAACTCTGCCCACAGCCTTGGGACCAGCATCCTAGGAGGTCACTCGGTGAAGGGGTATCTTTACACCTCACAGTGCACATTGGTGTTGGCTCTCCAGCTCATGGTCCACGTGCCTGTAGGAAACTTGTCTCACAGCAGGGCCCACATCCTTGTTGCCCTGGGATTACCCAGGAAGCCCACGTGATGGTCAAGGAAGTATGCTGTGCATAGATACCTTCTGCCTTCTGCAATGCCTTTGGGCACCTGAGGCACCTACCTAAGGCTGGCAGGTACAGTCCAGGACCTACCAGAGCAGCATCCTATTGCCAAGGTGGATGTACCCCTAGGCTGCTCCACCCAGGACACCAGACAGACCTCCCCAGGTCCACTTCCCCTCACTGAAGGCTCACTGTCAGCAGGGACCAGGCGTGCCCTGACCTGTGCAATCACCTCAATTTGCACTGTGAAGTTTGGACCAGTGGTTGGTCTCCATGTGCCACTTTGGCTACCAGCAAGGGGCTGGCACACACACACAGACCCAACCTGTTACCTGCATTAGAGCAACTCCCACGGGACCAAGCACCGTGGCAGGATTTGAGCCGGGCACTGTGCAGACACGGGGTGAAAAACACACTGTGTGGGAGTGTGTGCTTACACAAGGCAGCTGAGTGGGTAAGCCATGCTCCTGCATGTGAAAAAGAACCATTATCTACTATTTCAGTATGCTAGTTTCAGACTTTGCTCCAAATTGCTGCAAAACAAATAAAATCATGTACAAAAGAATTCAAAAAACAACACACGCCACCCCCAAAACAAACCAGCCCAAAATCCCCCAAACAAACAAACAAACAAAAAAAAAAACCCACACAAAAAAAGACCCTCCAACTGCAGCCCACTGGGTCATCTCACCCAGCCTCAAATCTTCTGGTAAACAACATGACAATGACAGACACGAGGCTGCTGCAAGCGTCTCCACACATTTGTAATATGTAACACAGCGTATGAAAACTATATCTCTGTATAATTAAGAGTGCTCTGAGCAGTGACTCAGATATTCCAGTGCACTTTCTTCTTGTCATTAGTATGTGAAATATAACTTTACTCATTTTTTCCAATGACTTTGGACTTTAAAAACAGTAATTAGCAAAGTCAGCTTGTTATCAGCTTCTGTCAGTTACTCCATCTCCTGCCAGTCCTCCACTCTGCTTTGGTCACAAGCAAAGCTTTGGAAGTTATTCCCTAAGACTTGCTTTTGTCCAGAGGACCAAGCCAGCCAAGTGAGGAAAAGAGGTGCTAAACCTGCAAGCCCTTCCACATATCTTTGTGTTAAGCATTTGATCATTGAAGTAGCTCTAGACTGGGTCTTTACCTTGTAAATAGCAGATAAGACTCGAAATAAAACTTCAGAGGCATCATTTTCTCACTTCTCCTTCTAGTTACCCCTAGGCATGCATTGACAGATGGAAAGTGAAAATACTCTCCTTGCTAAAGATGCTTCTCCTACAATGTTTTTACAGTGGCTTTCATCTGTGCTGCTCAGAGTGTTTCCGTACATCATCACATGCTGCTGCATCTGCAGCCAGATGAAGGGCGAATGGCAGTCTGTTACCTTCCACTGCTGATGGGTGTTCAGCCTATGAAACTTTTCAAAGGGTGTTAGAGAGCCTGTGCTTTGTGAGGGACAGGGGAAGCCACTGTTTCCTCTAGCATCCTGGTGGTCCCAGTATATTTTCTTCCCTGGTGAGACAGACCAGTTGTGAGACCCCAGCAGAGGAGGCTGAAAGACCAGCATCCCCTTCAAATCTGCGGGAAGAATCTAGTCCAGCCAACCTGCGCAGGTGAGGCACTGCTGATAGTAAACATGGGAACAGAAAAATGTTCAACAAGTAAGTCCACAATATTTTAGTTTGAAAAATTAGAGTGGAAATAACAACTTTTCCTGAATAACTGAGGTGATTCCTGGTGAGTAGATTGTGCTCGTCTGCCCTGTGTTACAGTGACTCTCCGATGCATGCAGAAATACAGGGGTACTGTGCAAGACCCACCTACGGCCAGAGGTTTTTGCTGTGGAAGCAAGGCAGAAGACAGAACCAGGACCTACAAGGGGCTGGAGACAAAAAGCAAGGAGTCTATTTAATCTTCTTGGTCTAACTGTTCTCCTCAGCTCAGGCAGGAAGAACCTCGTCAAGTTCAAGGGTTTGTTGCCCCTGCCACCTCTCCGTTCAGCTCCATGGTCTTCATTGCAGTCTTGCTGTGTTTTCCTCTTCCTTTCCATTCCCCATTGGGTTTTTTTTTCACCCTATTGTGTCCCTTCATGTGACTGATGCCCTGCTGGTTTGGGGTTATTTTTGTGGTGATTAAGAAATGTGAATTTTCCAGCAAATTCAGCCCACTGAGCGCACACAGAATGGCTGACCATGGGTGCATAGATCTCATTACACTACAGAAACGGGACATGGACATGTGAAGGGGCAAACACAACAAGGTGAAAGCATAAAAGAAACTATGGGTGAGGCTCAGCTCACCTGTCTTCAACTACTTGGAAGTTGGGCATGCCAACTCATAGAAACATAGAATGGTTTGAGTTGTAAAGAACCCTAAAGATCATCTAGTTCCAACCCCCCTGCCATGGGCAAAGACACATTCCACTAGACCAGGTTGCTCAGAGCTCTACCCAGCCTGGCTTTAAGCACTTCTAGGGATACGGCATTCACAATTTCTCTGGGCAACTTGTGGCAGTGCCTCACCACTTTCACAGTAAATATTTCTTCCTAATATCTGATCAAAACCTACCCTCTTCCAATTTGAATCCATTCTTCCTTATCTCGTCACTACGTGCTCTTGTAAATGATCTCTCTCCATCTTTCTTGTAGCCTTCCTTCAAATACTGAAAGGCTGCAATTAGGTCACCACAAAGCCTTCTCTTTTTCAGGCTGAACAATCTCAATTCTCTTAACCTTTCCTTATAGGAGAGGTGCTCCACCCCTCTAATCAACTACATGGTTATCTCCATCCTCTTGCTAGTCAGAGGAGCTCCAAGAAGTTATACTTTCCTGATAGGCAATTAAAATTTTTCACCTTCTCAAGGAGTTTACTTAATTCCATGGAATACAGGAGGAGACCTAACTACTATCTCAGACCAAACACCCAAGTTTTAATTACAACAGAGGCAGCTCAGCATGACTAGCCCAGTGCCAGAGTGGGAAGCGACATCACAGGGTCTGCAAATGTGAGCTTTTTGCTGGCTTCCTGGGTGAAACTCAGCCAAATAAACCATCTCTTTGATAGCAGTGGCTCTTGAGATTTCTTCTTATCAGGTTTACTCAAAACTGACTGCTGTTGCATCACACCAGGAACCTTCCCTGTAGACAAATGGCTAAGGTTTGTTGGAAGAGACGGATACTGAAAGTCACTGATAGCAGGTCCCTGTAAAGAACAAAATACTCACTTAAGTCATATACTATACTTCATGCATTCTGTGGCCAATCATATTTTACAGAGATCAGGAACAGTGACAGAGGTTTAGCTGCTCAGATCAAGCAAGGCAGAGGTAGGAGAAGGCCCTGGAGAAATCGCTTGGGCTGCTACCAAGAAAAAGTAGAAAGGCCACTGAAGAGGAGCACAAGGACAGGATGTGGTCTGTGAAACACACTGCATCAAGCACCTCTGGGCAACTGAGAAAGGCTCTGGAATGGGCTAGGACAGCTTGGGTGTCCACCTGGGAGCACCAGTGGGGTACACAATACCATGCAGCATGGCTCTCTCCTGCCCCGTGCAAACACCCACAGGCTCTTTCCTCTACCACATATGGGCACCCACAGCAGATCGAGCCAGGAATCCACATCCAAGCACTGCAGGCGTTGCCAAATCCCATTTCAACTCAGCTGAGTGACCCATGGATAGAGACAGGTCATGAGACTGCACACTACAAAGTCCCTTTGTCCTTGGGTGCAGGGGATAATAGGCCAGCACAGATCAGCTGAGCCTGGCGGGGACTGAGGAGGCCCTGCAAAGCCGCCTCAGTCCCACTGTCAGAGCAACTTTATGCAGGAGACCCTGCCCTAAAGCTGTCTCCGTCTTCCCCTCTCGTGAAGGTATCCCAAATCCCATCAGCTGGAGCCTTACTGGATTGAACCCACCAAATCAATGTCGTAATGGGCCAATTACTCAATAGGTAAAGCAAGCCGTGGGTGCCAGAGCAGGGCAGGGTAGGGGGCTGAGAGGCAAATCCCACACACACACACACACACATGCACGCACACAGAGCCCTCTGGCACACTGGAAAGGGTTTCCCCACCTGAGGGATCATGGTAGGGAGCTCCACCTCTGCAGCTTGCCAGACCACCCAGTTTCAGCCAGCTCACCTCCACTCTGTAGGATGGAGGGTTGTTGTTACCCGACAACCAAAGAGGCGCTGTTTTAACCAGGGGAAATGTGTCTGCAGCTGGCCCCCACCCTGCAGGCAGCATCCACAGCAGACCTGACAGCCACAGCACTGGCAACAACCGCAGCGGAAAAGAGTTGTCAAACACCGCTCAGGAAGGCTTGTGCTTGACAAATATTTGTTGAGCTGATTGTAACCTGCCTGGCTCTTACTTCTGAATGCAGAGAACCCGTGGGGAAGAGTTCAAACCCCTTTTAATACAGTCACCTTTCTTCCAACCCTGGCACAGCTGGAGAAAGCTTCAAACCTGAGCCATCTCCTCACCACAGCTGAGATGTTGCCAGCATGGAGAACAGCAGGAGCAGGCTGTTATATGGCAGTGACCACTCTGGGATTTTTTTACCCCCCATGTTTTCGCTTGTAATGATCCTCACCTTTGGAGAGCAGAGTCAAAGGCATCAGCCAGTGCAGCCCTGGAGGAGGTGAGGAGCTGCCTGGCTGTAGCTGGACAAGGCGCTGGCTGCTGCTCCATCCCTGCAGCTAGCAGCAGAGCTATAGGCTGCGTGCATGTGGCTCCCCACACTTATGGCAGGGCACGGTGCACACCAGTGCATGGACACAAACACACCTGGGCTGGAGACTGTTTTGGAAAGTGGTGCTTAATGGCGGGACACACTCTGGGACAGATGGAGCAGGAAATACCTGGGCTCCTGAACCGGCTGAGGGCTGAATAAAGAAGGAAGCATTGAAAATGAAAGCAAAGGTGCTGTGACATTTTCATGCTTGGCTTCTGACATCCTCTCCCTCTTGTACACTTGACTTCCTTGTTTATTTTTATCAGATGAAGCTGATGGTCGCTGCTACGGTAACCCTGTGTGGTTACAGCTATGGCAGGGAACAAGCGCTCGGTGCATGCTTCCTTTGTGGCTTTCCTCCCTGCTCAGTCTTTCCACCCCTCAGGGCTCTCAAAATAGTGTGTTTCACTTTGTTATGCCTCAGCTGCCCATTGTGATGGGCAGGGGTTCACCCTTCCAGGCTCTGTTTCTGTGGCCCCCAGCCACTGCTGTGTTCCACCTCTTCTTGTCCTATCTTTGCTGCCTTGGGTGGGCAATATACACCCCAAGCACAGAGCTCCAGTTTTTTGCTTTAACGTAGACAACTTTCATGGAGCTGATAACACGGTTTGAGGGAAAGCGTTCTTCACGGGCAGAAAAAAGCCTGATTTGAAACAACAACAAAAAATTACTTTTCTTGCCTTGGGCCCACTCCTTCCCCTTTTAGTTGTTATAGAGAAGGTGGGACCAGGGGATAAAGGCTGGTGCTCTCTCCTGCAAAGTGGAGACCAATTTATCTCCCAGGGCTTCCCAATGGAAGTGATGACCCACATCTTCTGGGACGTACCAGAGCCTCATCAGTGTATTATCCATGCTCCAGCCCCACCAAAGTAGTTTCTGTTGATACTGTTTCACTATCAAGGGTTATGACTCGTTGTGCTTGAAGACATTTTCAGACTCTAAAACTCTTCCCCAACTGGTCTGTTTCCAGTTCTGGCACCCAAACTGCACCAGCCAGCTACCCCAGGCTTTCAGCTTATGCTGGGGCCATCAGCACAGCATGACAAAGCCGAGCCCTGCTCATCCCTTCCTCCAAGTGAACTTGCACTGACCAAATGTTGGGAGCTGATGAGGGCAGTGGGTGCCCCAGTGTATGTCCTGGCTGCACATCCACCCCTTCAGGCATGAAACCATAGAGCCATGCAGGACCTTTAGCAGAGCAGCTCCCCCCTGTCACACCTTACAGCCCTATCCCATCCTCCTCCCCTTCCTGGCCCACGCCAGCAGCCACCCACAGTGTCCTTCCTCACTTGGCAGCAGCTCCTGTTCTCTCCAGCCCTGCTCCTCACCATGTCCACACACACAGCACTATCACCAGTCCAGGCATTTCCTGGGTAAAGCAGGCCTCTGCACTCAGTTTGTCCATGGGTGTTGGGCGTGCAGAACCCTTTCTGCAGGTAGATGATCACTGTAGATGTAGAAAAGTGACACCTTTTTAACCCAAGTGGCTGAAAATCCAATGCCACTGTGCAATTGGCACTGCCCACCTCTAGGAGAGCCATGGATGCGCCAAGGCTTAGGGGATGCCCCACACTTCTGCAGGGAGCCCCAGCATGGTCCACCCCTGCCTGAGCATAGCCAGGCAAAGAAACCCTAAACAGGCCACAGTGCCATCCACTTGCCTCCACCTATCCTTTAATCCAGCTTTTCACCAGGGCACCCTGAAACACGCAGCAACAGCCTTGCAGCAGGACGCACGGACAGGCACTCGCAAGGTGCTGCTGGAGGCAGAGAGGCATCCACACAGATCCACCAACCTTGGGGGCATTGGGCAGGTGCATAATTAAACTCTGCTGTGCTTCTCCTGGGTCCAGACCCAGATCTTTGCCTTCCTGCCCAAACATAAGTGAAAAGGCATTGCTTGAACCATTAAACACCCAGAGCTTTTCTCCTCAAGTAAGAATTCAGGGATAGCAATTTCTCTTGTTTACATGGATATGCTTGGTGCCCAGGATTGTTTTTTGAGAGCTCAGAGCATGTGCATTACAGGCTCTTACTCCTTGCATCCCTTAGTTTGTTCCAGGTGAATAGATCTGAGAGATTTTATTTTAGTTTTGATTGTGCTTCAAGGTATCTCAAAGCAGATCAACATCACAGGGATGAAACTCCATGTCCTCAGCTGCTGGGAACTTCCTACAGGGACTAAAATTGGAAGGAGACAGCTCACCTGGAAGACAATTCAGCTTCTCCCGTTGCTTGCAATGATAAAGAGTGTGCTTACACCGGAGCAGGACTTTGACCTGCACCAAGGGGAGCTGTATCCTAGGGGTGGCTGCTCCCCACATGGAGTGCTGATGGTGAATTATCTTTGCACTCCCACAGAGCGAAAAATTTTTCATCTTCACCCAAACACAGGCAAAATCAGATGCCAACAGTTCATCTGCACAGTGTGTTTCAAGTGACTGTGTGCTTTGATGAAGCCAAACAGAAGTGGGTACACAGTGAACACTAAAAATTAAGTACTTGAGAGAGTGAATATAGGCTGAACTAAGCAGGACAGCAGTGCACAGCTTGCTGTGTCACAAGTTTCAACTACAGGCCAAAGCTTTGGGGAGGACAAATACCTCAACTTCAAATGAGAGCCAGAAGAAATATTGCTCTATGTGCAAAGAGAGGTCCTTGTGCCACCCATCAATGTTTTGGGATGATTCAGGCTCACCCATTCAGAAGCAACCCCATTTTCATTTGATGATGCAAGTTGACCACAATAGCTGGAGCCAAGGAGCAGGAAAGAGCCCCCTTCCCACCAGCACTGCTCCAGGCTGATACAAAGCAAACTCCCTGGCAGAGCAAGCCCGAAATAGCATGATGCATCAGGAAACAAAGTGAGTGGCTCCTTTGTGACACAAGCCTGAAAAACCTGTTTGTGTGAAGCATGGGAAGTAGCAGACAAGTTCAATACATTTGCAGTTTCCTTAACCAGTGCTGTATTTTAAACTGAAATGTTCTAGGGCAAGAGTGAACATCTTCACTGATTTCAGACCAGGACTTCACCTTAAAAATGCTGCAACAGCTTCTACAAGGCAAGTAACTCCATGCCCAAGGAAAAGAAGAAATCAAGGCACCCTAGCTAGAGGTTGACTGAAGAAAAGGAAAGCCTCAATACTGCATTTGTTTCCATGGCGTAAATCATCCATGAGGGCTGAGCCCAATACAATTCATCTTTGAACTGTGGGGCTCACATTGACCATGCCCTCAGTTCAAGCATTAAATCTAATAGTCATTAGTGTGTTTAAACCAGTCTCATGTAAACATAACACACTAGCCTCAAGCCAAGCTTGTTTGTACAGGTAAGATTAGAGCGTTACCTGCCAAATCACAGGAACTTCAATCCATGTATCTTAAATACATGGATATTCCAGGGTGTTTGCTTCTTATCACCTGATTTCAGTGGAAAATTTAATCCCATTAAGTACACAGTTTTAATTACTGAATCCTGGCGTGGTCAGATTTCTATACCCTGAGCACTGCCTTGGTACCAAACACGTTCAGAATCACGCTCAAATGCCATTTCCTCCAGCAGCACTGCAAACCATAGCACAGACATTGGTGTGTGACAAGATACAACCAAGTACTCAAGAACCTGCAGTGGCCAAAGCAGACAGCTCTGGGTAGCTCAGCTGAGATACCAACATCCCACAGCAAGGCAAGACTTATCTTCGTGCTTGTTGCTCAGGGGAGGGTAAGAGCATGCACAGGGACCATGACTAACAGCAGCTGTGAATAGTTTCCACTCTCCATTACTTCATGCTCTGTAAGGTTAGGTAAGGGGGTAGATGTAGATTACAGATGTAAATACAGATTTTTTTTTCAGGACCGAATAAGCTGGAGCAGCAGTTTGTTGCAGCCTTTCCCACAGCAGTAAGCAGCCATAGGAAGGTGGAAGGCAAACATGCTGCCCTTCTAAGTCAATCAGGCTTACAATGCCATAGGGCATGATCTGAGGGCAGCCACATGCATGATGCCAGCATCTCCAGGCTCACAGAAGAGCCTCAGCTGATAGACATAAGCCTCTTCAGGTATTGGCATTAGCCTTGCAAGTCAGCACACCTAAGATCTGAAATGCAAGGACTGGCCGTGATCCGGAAGGTCAAACATCCCAACCCACTCTGGCAGTAAAAACAAAGCCAGTATGTTTGGAAAGCATTTTCAAACTTTATTTACAACTGTCACAGTGACAAAAATGTAGTTTGAAAAAAATGCTAGCTTCTCCCTGAGGCTCAAAAAAGAATTACAGAAATATAGAATGTATATCATACAACAGGAGGAGTTTTACTGGAGTGCTTTGTTCTTTAGATACGTTCAACAACAAATAGAAATATACACAATACTTTCAAAAAAAGGATGCAGACAGAAATATGCAAGTCTTTAGGGCAGACAGCAGGTCTGAAGTCCAAGGATTGCCATCTCACTGCTGCCCACATAGTAATATCTTTGATATACAGCTTTGACTTGGTGGTACAGATGGTAGAGACCAATAGAGAGTAACACTTAGAAATAAGACAACTGGCTGGTATGCAGGTGTACAAGCTCATTCCAGTAAGACAGCAAGACTAGAACAAGTGTTACAGATACAACAGCTGAATCCATCACTAGAGAAAATGGTATCACCACATCATGACCATTCAGTGATCAGCCATCCACCAAGATGGGCAGGGAGCGTGTATAACTGGGTCTGTGCGGCTGGACCAGAGACCAGCCACAGTGTAGGAACACTGAATTTCTCCTGCTTTGTGCTAACTCATCTCCAAACTCTGATCTGTCGAAAACAGTTACATAGAGCTGATAAATTATTGCCATTATGTTTAAAACACAAGCAAGACAAGACTAAAACAATCCTGCCAATATGATAAAAGCGGTTCCCAAACCCCACCAGCGTTTAACTACTCATGAGGTATTAAAAATACAAATACACACATGTCCAAATAGATTTTAAAAATGGAACGAGTTATAAGCAAAGGGGGGTGGCATTGGGATTGTTATGGAAGTTTGGTTAAGGCCTTGACATTTTTTTCCTCTTCCATGACCCCAGATTTGGTTTGGGTGGTAACTGTTCTCATCCTATCCCAAGACCACTGGCTCCAGAGCTGGTCCCCAAAGATGCAAGATCATCCCTTTCCAAGGAAGCAGCAGGTTACCCGGTCTGGCAGCAGACTGGCCTTCTCCTCAAATGGAGACAATGACTTCTCCTCGAGGCAGGATATGGTGATGGACACAACTACAGACTTCACAAGGCAGTCTGCACTTCATTAAACAACCATGAATGTTCCACCCTTGCTAAGAAGCAGAAATGCATCTTGTCTCAGGACACCCAGACTAATCTTCTCCCAAAAGACCCCACTGGTGATCCACACTAGATCTGATGTTTCGTCTTTGGATGATCTCCAGGTCTGGCGGCCCCACAACACACCCCACTACCAGCCTGTCCTGCACTGAGGAGGCCCTGCAGTGCAAAGCCAGAGAAGATCCCCCCCAATCCCACCCCAACCCTCACAAGTCCATTGACCAGCATGTTTAAGAGACATGAAACCCTACAACCTCAAGGACACCAAGGTAAGGAGGCAGAAACCTCCACCCTTGGCCTTTGGGTGTCATATGACATGAGACCAACCACAGCAGCCTCAGCAAATAGGAGAGAAAAATCTGAGGTGTTCAAACCTACATGAGCTCTTGCTGCAGACAGAAGCACCTTTAGCATCACCTCACGCTATCCACCTGCAAGATAAACTAGGGCATCGCAGGAGAGATGACAAGCAGCAGCCTAACATTATCCTGCAAATACAGCTGTTCAGCATGTAAGAGTCTAAAGGCAAACAGGGGGAGAAAATAGCTTTGGGAAAAGTGGCTGGAAAACAGGCTCAACAGCGAGAGCAAGAAACCAAACTACTCCTATGGACGCTCACCTTACCCTAGGAGGTGCCGAACCGGGGAGAGCTACAGACCCCTTGTCACTAGAGCATTTAGCCATGCTTCGCTATGGACACCCTTCCACCCCCCAGCACACAAAATGGAAGCTGTAAGAAAGGCAAATCTGAGATATTACAGCTCTGTTCTCATGCTTTTAGCCAGAGGCAGCTCCCAGCCAAACGCTGCCATCACCAACTTTCCTCCCCCTCCCCGAGCTCCCCCCTCCAGCAGTCCTCGCGTGGTCACCCTCTGCCATGTGCTTGGAATTTCACTGCTGCCTCCGCCTCGGAAAAATACAGATAATGATCTTGAGAACAGCAAACATTTCTCTGCGTTACTTCCTTCCTTCCTCAGGAGGTCTGGTGACACCGAGGGCTTCAGTTCTCGATACAGAGAATACAAAAAAAATAAGATCTCGCAGGTGCAAAATTGAACTTGTCTTTTTTTAAAAAGACTTTCAAAAAACTGTGGCTCTTCCTTCAGAAGGGTGCAGTCCCTTGCCTTTCCTCAGATGCCATTTATTGCTCCTTGTTGTCCTTCTTTGCGTCTTCACAGTTTTCTTCCTCCTCTTCCTCGTCCTCCTCCTGCACGAGGAACTCTTCAGGCGGCCATCTCAGCTCACCGCTCTCCACGTCACCCTCCGTCGGCTCCACCACAATCGAGGGCAGGCGGTCCTTCAGCTTACAGTAACGATCGAAGTCCGAGGGATCAGGGAAGATCTGAAAGAGCCAAGGAACAGCCTGTGAGAGGGGCTGCATTCACAGTCTTAGCCAAAACCCAACTCAAGACACTCAGGTCCTCAGGGCAGATTAGTCTGGACACAGAGTCAACCACCGAGCGATGGGAATAACTCTTGCACTTATAAATAACCTTTTTGAGTCTCCAAGTAATGGAAATGAGCAGTGCCCAAGAGGCTTCCAAAGCACCCGCTTGCTTGGATAGCGCTCAGCAAATAGATGTCTGCCCTTTTGGATGTTTATCCAAATGCCCCACTCCCCCAGCCCTGCTTTTGCATTAATGCTCTCGAGTTTGCACACTGAGCTATCTTGATCAGAGAATCTGAGATCTCATTTCCTGCTGCTGGTCAAGCTCCACATGAGAACAGGCTTGCTCTCCAGGCTCTGCTGCTAGAAAGGAAGAGGAACATGGCAACCCAGGGCTAGAGTGGTCCAGACCCTTGCAGTGAGTGCCTGCATCTGGTATTGCTCCAGGGCCACAGTTCCAATCTGAAACAGAAGCTCAGCTGCATTTTAGAGATAATTTTGGCAGTATTCTGTATGCTACAGCTACCATACATCAACAGTGAAACTCAGCAGGAAGATACACTCTTTGTATGGAAGGGATGGCTACTGGACGGTATTTCCTCAGGAAAGAGGTACCTGTGACATAGCCAGCAGTCATGTACCGTATTTCTGATGCAAGGAATAGGAGGACTCCCTTATCTCCAGCCTCTCAAGGTGCACAGACCACTACCTTATCCATCCCCTCCCATCTGCAGCTTGCCATATGGATGCACAAGTTCATGCACTGCAGCAGCACCAAGGTCCATATTTGCTGGTAGTGCCAGTGGGATGCACACTTTGATCCCACTAGGAACTGAGACAAAACATGGGTACAGGAAAGACTGTTGGTGCAGTGTTAACAGAAGCTTTGCATGACTAGATTGCAAGGTGAACAGAAAAGGTTGTTACTTATAGGTAACTTACTAGGGGAACAGCTACAAACCCCAGCTCTTCCAGAAGGGAACTGCTGGGTGACAAAAGCCACTTGCCACATCAGATCTCCTCAGAGGTAACCAGAGGATTAAACAATTACCACCTGTTATGTCAAACAATTTTATCAGTGTCCATTTCACATTACAGTTGCATTTAAACACCCCAAAGAAGATAATGACAAAATGCATTTTCCCCTTGAGGTTGCATATGGTGTGAGAAGTCAGGTGGCTGTACTTTTCTTTGAACACCCTCTGCATTCAAGAGAGTCACAAGAGTATCTTTGCAGGGAGCAGCACTGCCAGCCTCAGCCTCAGCTTGAGAGCGAGATCTGCTTTGATCTTTGTGGTTGCAGTTACAAAAGCAAGCTCCCCATCCAGCAGCCCTGAGCATTAACCATGAAGCATCATCCTCCTTGTGCCAATCACGTGGGTATCCACCACCTTGGGATGCCCTAGCCACAAAAAACCAAATAACATCCTATCAACTCATTCTTCAACTTAGCAAGTATTAACTACACCCTCGCATCCTTGGCAATAATCAGCTTCTGCTATACAGCCTCATTTCTCCCTTGCACGGAAAGCTTTGTGGCAACCAGACTGCCAACCTGAGACAGCCATCAGGCTGCTACTTAATGCAAAGTCAGGAGAGGTAACAGAAGGTAAGGAATGAATCAGGGCTGTTTGCACACCTTCATCTGGCCCCGGGGACAGCGGTGCAGAAGTCCAGCTCCCACTGCAGCACCCACCACCCACATGCTCTTCAGGTGCACAGGAGCAGGTGAGGTCCTCAAACATGGTCACATCAACCTGGGCACTGCAGCGTGAGCTGCTTGTTATTAGTCACTCCTGGCACAAGTGAGACTGTAGCTGTTCCTTGGAACTTTGTGGCTTCTGCTTGGCCAAACAAAGGCAGTTTCAGGCACATGGTGCATTACTGGAAGTACGGGCAGTGGCTCTTAAGCATCAACTCATTATCTAAACTCAGGATAGGAAAAAAGTACCCTTGACATTACACTGTTTAGAAGGTTGCAATGGAAAAAAAGTGTGGTTCAAGAGGTTACATAAGCTGATAATATCATGAAAATAGCCTCCTATGCAAGAAAAATAGCAGTATAAGAATTAAACTAACCTTTGGCTGCTATTATTTTAAGCACATTAGGTCAAATTGGAGCAATTTCTTTGAAAATAGCCTGCCAGATTTTTTTTCCAGAAACTAAGTAGTAGTCATTTCCTTACAAACAAATATCTGCAAAATGTGGTGTGCAGCTTTTTTAATAAAAAAAACCTCCTAGCACAATCTTATCTCAAACAGCTGCAGGACAGGCCGAACCCAAGAAGGTCAGGATTTTTTCCACTAAGTCATGCTTTTTAATCGTTGAGGCAGCATGAAGGGAGATGTTGCAACTGCCCTTTGAAGGGGTGTGGACAGTCAGTGGAAAAAGTACAGAAAGGCAGATTTCCTTCAATGTGACAGCCAGGGCAACAGCAGGCCAAGAACAGGGACCTGAGAGAAAAAGGGCTACAGATTAAGACTAATTATACATCTGGGAAAGATGGGTGGAAAAATTACCCCAACCGGCCTCCCCACTCTTTATAAAAAATGTAGGCAAGCATCAGCTCTCTCCTGTCCCACTCCAGTAGTGTCATGCTACATTTGTTGGTGCCATATGCCTAATCTGGTCCCACTCCAGATTTAGACAATGGAAAGAAAAAGCTTCCCAAATTTGCAGCAAGGTCCATGCTGGGAATACAGCAGCTCAGCTCTGACCTGGAAGCTCTGCCCTCTCTGGCACAGGAGCCAGGACAGCAAAACCTGCCTTCAAGCCTTTCTAGTCACACTACTCAGCTCAGCTGTGTGGGAGGAAGACTCTGCACCTCCCCACCACTTAAAGAGCAAAACAGACACGGGTTAGCTTCTCCCTCTCATTCATCACCTTGCACACAGCTGAGGCAGATGCCTTCCCTTGGCTGACCTGGTCACTTGGTGGGGGGGGACAAGTGACAACCACCAACTGGTTGTGATGGCTGTCTAAAATCAAATTTAGCAGCAATTCAAAGGTGCTTTCCTCCCCTTCACTTCCATAATACTGCATGAGGGGCTGAACCGCTTCTGTAGAGCCCCCTCCCTCTGTAGATGAGGCCCAACTCCTGGCTGCGTGGGAGAGACCCATCCAGCACCTCTAGAGCCCACAGAGGACATGTATGTTGCTTCTTACCCCACTCAACAAAGCTTCTCACTAACAGCAAGACTGGTTTTCACAGGCCCCTCCAGATTATGTTTGGGGAACTGCTCTCCTCATGAGCCAATCCAGATCACATACAAGTTGACCAAGCTCCTGCCTTGCAGCTAGAAAGGGCAGGAAAAAGCAGAACTTGAAACAAAACTTGAAATGATTTTAGGAAGATCATGTTTGCCTCTGTTTCAGATGATCTAGCTCTACTCTCCTTGAATGAAGTCTTGGCAACAAGAATGGAAAGTTTCCATTGCCCTGGGGAGGCTCAAACCCTCTCTCAGCATTCACAGGGATGGAGAAACACCAAAAGCAGGAGAGATGTCAGACAATTAGGAGGATTAGCTCAGCACTACCATAATCCAAGTGACACTTGTAAATTCAAAACAACTTCCACATGTGTACTCCATACCAACACCCATAGTTAAAATGCTTGTCTCCCCTCCCATGGGACTCAAAACTATTTAAATTGTATTACAGGGACAGTAAGGCAATGAAATCTTTCCAAATTAAGTTACTGTTTTGGGGTAAAGCTTTGCTTCGTTGCAGCAGAACTATACAAGACTGAAAAGTCCGTACTGGCAGACATACCACTTCAGGTACAGCATACACCCCGATGTACACATCACTCATTCTCCCAGTACTACAAAGCTAAATTTTGTGCCTCTTCAGCAGTATCCAGCCAATATTCCAAATCCCAAACCATTATTTACAGTTTTTAAACAAAACTTGACTGCCATTGAGAAGTATGGCAAACTCATTTCAGGAAATATTTAAGCCATCTCTCAGTGCCCTCTGTGGAGGACTTTTCCAGCTACAATACATACATTTACTCACACAGTAGTCATGACTCGAAACCAAGCTCCATCAAGTGTTCACACAGGAGCCCGTGACTCAGGCTGATGAAACATAACTCCTCAACCACAGACATATTGCCCTATCTTGGGGGACGATGTCAAGGAAACTTCATACATCTAACAATTTTCCAACAAAGTAACAAGGTATCAAAGTAGGGAGGAAAAAACACGCACTGAGGTGTTCCGATTAGCTGCGGTCTTCAGGTCGGGTTTCAGTGGAACACTTCTGCGCACAGCATAGCTGCAAACATGATTAGTTTTGGATCTGTTTATCCCATATCCTGCTTCTGTCTTCATTCAAGGTCCCAGACCCTGGAATAAGCACTGACTCAGCCTGCCAGTCTTGTCTAGTAACCACGCTTGCTATCACCACCTTTTTGCAGCCCAGTCTCAAGACCTTCCCAGCAGCAAGCACTTAGCTGTGATGCAGGACTTCCCCTGCACAAATCAAAGCTGCACAGACATGAAGCACCTCACAAGAAAACCAGACAACTACAGAGGAAGTTCAATTTCCACTGAGCCATCAGCCCTTGGGTCAGCAATGCATTGGTCCCCCACCTTAAATGGAAGGATTCAGGGACCCAGCAGAGACAGTTCAAGACCCTCAGCACTGACCACCACAGCTCCCTGGGAAAGTAGGTGCTCCCCAGTGCTGGTGAAGAGGTGTTGCACTCACCAAAAATGATTTCCATGACACCATGGAAATACCATGCCATAGACCCTGGATGGAGTGTTAAGCCTATTTACCCAGATTCAGCCACTCTGACGTGATTCACAGCTAGCTGTGGCTGTGATTAACCCAGACAGATCCCGGCATGATGCGATCATGACTTAAAGAGCTCAAGCTCCCCATGACAACCAAACCCCAGCTGATGGCATCAGGCAGGCTCAGCCTCCGCAGGCCAATTTCCTAAAAGGGAGCCTAAAGTCCCCCAGGACCAGCGAGTCAGCCAGACAGCCAGTCTGCAGTGAAGTAGCACACTCAACTCAGGACACTGAATTTGCTCAAAACACACACTTCGGGCATTAACGTGTTTTCAGTTGTTCTCAGACCCCGCTCCACTTCCAAGAAGCAAGGCAGGATTCAAGTCAAGGCACTGTTTTGACAACAGCTCCATGAAATGATTAATTCAGCCTCGGTTTCAGTGGCATTGTTCGTGCTGCTGCGAGACGGCAGCAGAGGACAAGCCGGCAGAGTGCTGATGAGGCTCTTCAAAGAATGGGTATTTCTAGGGGCTGGAAAACAGCAAACGGTACATTAGCTCTGGCTGGCAGCAAAAAAGGCCCGGCTCGCTGGAGACTGCCAGGCAGGAAGTGCATGAAGCCCTCCATAGGCACATCTGTTTGTAGCAGGGGCATCTTGAGCCATCAGCTGCATTTCAATGAGTTTTTTGTTTAGTAAGTCCCTTGGGAATTATGGGACATCTATTAAAGATCCAGAAATAGCTCCTCACTGCAGGCACAAGACCCAGCATGACATCATCTCTTCAGTCACATCTTCTGTTTTGTCTATGCTGCCCTGTTCTGAGACTCATGCCCCAAATTCACCATTCACTTCCGCTCCATCCCTTGAAATCTGTTGGCTCACCCATCTTCAGGGGGGGCTCAGAGAGCAGCTGTCACAAATACAGTAATAAGAACTGTCTTACACAGGAAGATTTTGAAATAGCACATAAGCTTACAAGCATTTTGTGTATTAACTGGAAAAAAGACAATCCTACACTGAGAAAGCATGTTTTGCAAATGAAACTGCACAAATTACTCAGACCTGTGCAGGCAACTCAACTAACACTGGTATTACTTCTTCAGTCTGACTTTTCATACCATTGCTTAAAGAGCAGTAATGGCCAGCCCAGCAAAAGCCAGGAAGCTTCACCAGTGAGGGGAGTGCACACCTTCAGCTGATGTCTAGGACTGACAGACAGTCCAGGGCATGAGCAGAGGCATGAGGGTGAAGGAAGCAGAAGGAAAAAGTCAACAACACAAGTTCCCTTCATAACCAGCAAGACAGACAGGAGCCCTGAAGTTCAGTGAACTCCACAGGACAGATGAATCAGATTACTGAAGTTTATACTAGAGCTTGTTTCCTCAGTTTACTTCTAAGTAAAGGCAAAAATACTACGAAACAGTACTCTTAGTATAACAAGTCTGTCTGCAGCAGATACTGATGTGCTTTACAGTTCTAGCAAAGCTGCTGTACCACCTCCTCTGGTCCAGACAGTTTCATGTCTGCCTATGGCAGAAGCAGCTCACAGTCTCACAGCATCCTACAGACCAGCTCCCAGGCAGTCTCTGCTCCACAGAGCCTGAAGGGGGGCATTTTGAACCTCACTTTGAGGTCATCTCTGTAGTAAAATAAATACAAGTTCTACTAAAGGAACAGGAGAAATTTTTGAAGCTAAAAGCTTGCCTCTCCTTTTTCTGGCTACACTTTTCTATTTTTTTGCCTCTTATAGCCAGTCAAGGGCTGTTACACTGACACTGCAGATAAGTGGAGGAAGATGTTGCAGCTTAGAACAACAAGCCTCAGTGTAGCAGCAGTCATGCTCCATTAGCCCTGTCTGGTTTTAAGTTATTGCACTATAGCCCCTCAGACTAGCATACAATTTTCCATGTACCAAACTCTCAGCATCAGCAAGACGAGGCACTACGTGCCAAAGTCTGAGGCAGAACAAAGAGTCCATGGTGCTATTTACATCAGATTTGCCCTTGCTGTTCTCACTTGAGCTTTCAACCCTTTAAGGATGCTTTCAACTTACCTTGACTTACACTGTGACATTCTCAGCCTAGCAGCCAGAGAAGGAAGGCTGGATCCTGCTCTTCAATCCTCTTTACACAAACCTGATTTAGAGGCAGACCTCATACACAGCCCACACATCCCTAGTGCCATAAAGACATTCCATTTCAACACCTCAACTCCTGGTGCCATCAGTTTGTTTCACATCAAGGTGAAGTTGCCAGCTCTTGCAGGCATTTGATAAAAGTTACCTGTGACTAGACCACTAAAGAGAAGAGATCTAGGATGCAAGAACCCTGCATAGATATGAGTCGTCAGCGTTTATGACTCATGCACCTTCCAGTTCAGATGATCCACTCAAAACCAAACAGGCCTGTCCCCTAGTTGGCCCAAACACTCTTATCAAGGTCATTAGCACTTGGGGAAAAATCTTGCTGAAACAATCATGAGAACAAGCAGGGCACCTAGATCCTGCCTCTCACTGGAAATTTGGATAGGTAAATAGAGGCCTTGGACAAGACTGGGTTAAGCCTCTTCAAAAGGTGACCCATAAAGATGGACTAACATCCCACAGAGGTAAGTTTGATTGCTTCAGGTTTAACAGCCTCTCTCATTCCTCTGCATTCCCACTGCAAAAGAGGAAAGAGGCCGCTTGCTTCCCACTAACTCAAGCACTGAAGCACAGCACAGCTATTAACCAAACATCTTGCACTATCCAGAGCCAGAATTCTGACTAAAAAAAAGCAATGCATCCCCTTTTTCTCCACACAGCTTTGCCTTCTGCTGGAGGCCTCAGCCATGGCCCAAAGTTCAGTTGATTTCATGCTTCAGTGCACTGCTGCTGCCTTGTAGCTCATTTTTCAGACATAAATATGCAAACATACAGCAGCACACCTCATTTGGATGCACACTTAGAGCAACTGCCTCTGTGCAGGTTGTGTAACATCTGCAAAGGATGAACCCCGCATCTGGATCTGCTGGTAAGAGTCACCCAATGCACAGACCAGGTGCAGGTCATATGGAAGCATTCAGCATCTGTGTTAGATCTTATCAACAAGTTTCCTAGAAGTGTAGGAGACCATGGAAGTAGTAGGCTAAGATGCATAACTTGCACTTTGATTAACTATAAGCTAGGAAAGGAAAGGCATATTGAGACTTGAGTGATTTGAAGACCATCTCTTCACCCCAGCCACTGATCTAGAGGCTAATAGCTAACTACATTGTTCAGAACTTTTAGAATGAATGCAGCTCGTGCCTTCAGGTATTGGTATCTCCAGCGACATTTCAAGGCTCATTTAGGCTGTCTCTGGCCTTACTGTAATCTTACAGAGGACTGTTAACCCTCTCAAATGGACATGTCAGTCAGGAAAACCAAGAAATAGATCAAACAGAAGTAGATGCTGTATAAACAGCATCCTCCTACTATCAGCAGGTCAATTGTATGCCATCTTACGAAGATCTCAGGAGTCCTCTCAGCCCAGTGAATGGTGTGAATCCTTCTTTAACCACTCTCCCTGTCTCCCAGAGACCCCAGAATGCTGAATGAGTTGGGGCTCAATCACTTCAAAAACAACCAAGTCCTCTGCCAACCCGCTCTGATACCGAGTTATATTTTAGACAACCATCTACTGCCAAGCAAACATTCCAGTCCGTTGACTAGTTCTCACTACAGCAAGACCTGCTATTAGGTCAGGCTATAGAGAGGTACATTAGACCAAATTTACAGTCCAGCCCAGGCAATTCCACACGGGATTAATGCCTCAGCAGTCAGCAAAGCACTTACCTGATACGACAGCCCATCCTTGCGGGGGCTTAGCCCGATCTCATCCATAGCTGGGGTGTTCATCATCACTTCAGTCATTTCAGCGGATCTCAGATAATCAGAGCTAGAAACAAAAGACAAGCATTCCAGTGATCTGAGGGGCTCCGGGAGGGCTGAGCAAGGTTCAAGCGGCATCGGGAAAGCGAAGCGAGCAGCAGAGGCTGTAGGCAGTCTATTTCTGGTCCCTTCCTTCCTGCCCCCCCTTGGAAGGCAGCGGAAAAAGCTCAGTACCTCGTAAGCTGGAGCTGTATCCAACGCCCTGGGAGCACCTCCCTGACTCTCCCCACAGGAGCCCAGCTCAAGCACACCCGGGGAGGCTCCAGCGGCAGCGCTTCGCTTTTAACTCCGCTTCCTCCAGCTCTGCACCCCCGAGGGGGGGAAAGTAAAGAACCACAGTAAAGTGCAAGCGCTGTGGGTTTCGGTTTTTTGTTTTTAATTTTTTTTTTCTACTGTTCGTGTCGGTGTTCTTTAGCTCCCGCTGACTTATTTTACAACCTCGGGGACTTCCACACCAGCGGAGAGCGCGGCGCCAGTTCCAGCCCGGCTTTTACAGCCTCGATGGCGCTTCCAGTGCGAGAAAGTGAAGTGAACTCCCACAGTTCGCAGTTCCCCTATTGCGGCTCATCCCGCTATCGCCCGGCGTGTGCGCGGCCGCCACCGGCCTCCTTCTCTCCGCTTTCCCTAAATCCCGCCCCGGGGCCCCACGCTGCATCGCCTCCTCCCGCGGCGGGGAGGGCAGGGGAACGGCCGAAGCCCGGCAGACAGGCAGCGGCTTCGCTTCAAGAGCCCCCCGGCCACAGCAGCGGAGTCGTCATCCCCCCGCCCGCCCCTCACGGGAAGTGCCCACTCACCAGGGCAGGGGGCACAGCACAGACATGAAGTCCCGGCGGAGGCAGCCCCGGGCGCGGGGTGGCGGGAGGGGCACCCAGGCACGGCACGGGCGCTGCAGGACAGGGCGGGACGATGCGCGGCGCTCCCGGGACCGACGGGCCGCTCCCACAAACTCGGCCGCCGCCGCCGCTCTGAGCCCAGCGCCCGCCGCCGCCACGCCTTAAATGGCCCTGGGGGGCGTGGCCCGGGAACAGGCCCCGCCCACCGCCTGACGTCAACTTTTTCATGAATGGCTTCGGCGCGCGCCGCCTGGGGGGGGAGGTGTGGGTGTGTGCGCGTGCCCCTGTCCCGCTGTCCCCGTGCCTTGGTGTCCCCGTGTCCCGCTGTCCCCTGGGGGTGGCGGTGGCGGTGGAGATCCCGGTCCGGTGAGGAGAGGCGCGTTCCCGCTGTTTCAGCCTGGACCGAGGTGCGGTGCGGCCCCCACCATCAGCACCGGCACCACCCCGAGCATCACCCGCGCCGGGCCCAGGCCCTGGTCTGTGTCTCACGGAGGGGGTTCCAAATCCACCCCATTCATGGTGGTGATGGCGGGGGACCGAGGGCACAGCCAGAGCCCTCCAGAGCGGCAGCGGCCGCCCAGCCCCGGCCCTGCGTGCACCTTCCGTGCCCCACACCTCCAGCTGGAGTAAAGGGAGCGAGCAGCTTCACGAGGCCGAGCTATATTTAGCAAAACAATGTGAATCAATGACTGGAAGGCGCAGGAGGAGAGGGAGGCAAATCCGTTTGCTGCCAGGGAAGCGCAAAAGCACCGCGGGCAGCTGTAGGTGAAGCACATTTCCTGCCTTCCCCTCCCAACATGAAACTTCTGGAAGTCAGAGTCCGTCTTTGGGTCCCAGAACCCAAGCCCTGCTTGAGCCCTGACTGTGTGTATCGATCTACTGCTGGTGCTCATGCAGCCTCCTGAGAAATGGGCTGTACCCCAAGGCAGATGCCTGCAGGGCAAGGCCTTTGGACACAGAATGGGCCAGGCCCTCCAAGGCTGCTGAGAGATGCTCAGGGCTTTTGGGGACAGTTCTACCCTCTGTTTGTTTTCCCAGTGAACAGTATCTTGCCACACACTGACAGGTGAAGTTTAGTGCAGGGACTATTTGCATTCCACCTGTTGCTCCATGCTGCTGCTCAGACTTTGCCAACAAAGTGGATAGCCAAGCACACAAATGCTTCTCTTGTTTCCTTCACATGCAGAACGTACAGCTGCTGCTGCGCTTCATACACATGTCTGTACATGGGCATGCACACACTATTTGCCCCATTATTTAAGTGCTAAAAAGCACAATTTCAGTGTTTCTGAAGGGAAGCTTTGCCTTCAGCTCCGCTCAGCCACCCCCCAGACTGTATAGATGTGTACATACATACGTGCATGTGTTTCCTCAGACCGGATAATTTAATCTCCTTAAATTCATATTATATAATGCAAGCGTATGTGGGTGTTTCACATGAGGCTTCAGCAAGCTGCTGCTTTGTGCCAGATTAAAATGAATCACAAGGAGTTGACTGAGGCCCTGCAGATGTGTGGAAATTCAGGTGGGTGTGAGTGAGCTCCCTGCAAAGGGTCACCAGTAACCTTCCACAAGGTTAAGGGGAGGGAGGCAGCAGGGTGGACTTGGTGCATACAGTCCTTTTGCTTGCCTTGAGCCTCCTGATAATGAGATTTGGAGTCAGGGAGAGGAGTAAGAAAACAGTCAAGTTTCCTAAATTCTGGGGAAGCAGCTTCCCTATGTTTTGCTTGCCTGTCCGCAGGGACCACATCTCCCTGCCACGTCCCCTGGGACACATAAACTCACATTTACTGTCTTTGCTGATTTTTGCACTAAGAGAACACAAAGACTTGACTTATAAAAGATTTATTTGAAGCTGGAGAGTATAAGGCAGTGCCTGGTGGTACTGGGGCTAGGAGACTGCTCTGGGAGAAGGAGAGAGACAGGGCTCTGCTTCAGGCAGGTCTCTTAAAGTTAACTTTGCAACCTGCCCCAAATGCCTTCAGCTCCCACCATGTCCAGATGAAATGTAGGACGTGGATGGGGCCATAGCTCAATTCCCTGGGGTGTTTCATGAGAAGCTAGCCTGCCTGTCTCCCTCAGACATACACACACCTGCTGTGCATTTTCTGGTGTCGACTGTACAAAATAAAAGCCAATGAAAAACCCCCATGCCCCAAATCTGTCTTGCACCAGGCACACTGAGTTGTCTCTCCAAATACCTTCCTACACTCATCAAAGCTCGAGGTTCAAGGATTTTTCCCCCCTTGAGAAACTCATTCCTTTAAATACCTAATTTTTGATACATCTGAACCCCTGAAGGAGACCAAGGAACAGCAGCAGGGCTCACTTTCCCATCCATCCATCCTCCATGGCTCCTGCAGCCACAAGCTTTTTCCTGAGAAAAAGCAGCTCAGATCAACCCCTTGGCCTGTGTCCTCTGGACACCTGCCTTGCCATCCCAGCTGGCATAGACAGATAGTTTCGAGTTTCTACCTAGATAACAGCCTTTTAGGGGGTGTTTGGGGGGACAACATCGAACAAAAATCCCTGGGTGTCTGTGTGCTGAGTACACAGAATACTTCCCAGCAACTTGGTGAGAACATCGGCCCTGGCCCTGGCCAATTCCCATCGGGAGGCCTGGGGATCGGTGCTTTTATTGCTCACTTTGGCTCTAAGCCACTGTGAGATTTATTTGTGTGATTAACCATAAGCACGTTAATAGTCCTTTTGAAAGCAAAGGCACACCTCCTGTGATTTCCATCAGCCGCGCTTGGCTGCTTCGCTGGATCAAGGGTGGCTCAATCCCCCCATCCTGGCCGGTGTAATGTTTAGTGGGTGAGGTGCGTGCCGGGAACACTGCACCTTTGGCTGTCCCTTGAGGGAAGTCTCGCTGAAGGTGTTCAGATAAGCCAGGGATGGGAGGTGTTCTTCATGCAGGGCAGTTGTACTATATACTGTGCCTCCTTCTGCTTTACTTGCCCCAGCCAGTACAGAGGGGCTACAGAGGCAGAGCAGGAGGGGCTGTTGTACCCACCTGCAGCTTCCACCTTGCTAAGAACAAGCTTTCCCTTGTAGGTAAGCCTTTATTTCAATGTCTGGGCTTAAAGTGAGGGAGCCCCATTAACCCTTGATCTGCTGAGCTGCTACCTTAGAAATCCACATGTTTAAGCAATCAGTTTTCATTACACCCCAGATCCTAAAATACCAAGTCCTCACTCCTCTCAGGGGGCAAGGCAAGAGGAGTTTTCTGCCATCTGTGGCCCCACAACCATGGAGCAGTACCTGGGAGCAGAGAATAAAATGAGATCAGCTCAAAGTATTTAATTGCAAATGAGAACGAACCCCTATGCTGTTTCCCTGCTCCCGTGATGGGAGCAAAATACAAGCACTTCAAATTGCCATTTTTTTTCCTTTTGTTTTCAGTGAGTTCTAGTAAATGAATCTCAGCCTGCCTTGATTTTAACTTCTTTTCTCATCTCAAGTGCTCACCAGATCCCTGCTTCAGTGCTGTCTGTTTTTGCATTAAACACTCGGGACTACCCAGTTACCTGAGGGCAGGAGAGGCAGCACTCGGGCTCTCAGCTGGGGTCAACTGCTTTCCAGGGCGCTGAGCTGATTGAAACCAGATGAGCCCTCATGCCTTTTTTATTACCTTCAGTTAATTTTATAACTCTCTATAATATTTTGTTTTTCAGGACAGTATAAACTAACAGAGGACAAACAAGTGGTGGCAGCCATTCACCCGCACGTTATGAATCAGCAGCAATCTAGCAGGAGCAGCATGGTGGTGAAGGACAGAGCATCGCTATCCCCACTGAAGACACTTGTGCGTAAGCAGAGCAAAGGAGAAACAAAACTACTGGGCAGCCATCTCCCCTTATTTTTCCCTAACCTGCTTGTAATTTAAGAGTTTTCTTTGCATTTACCTCCAATATAACGCACTACTCATCCGGATTTAGATCTAATGGCCGCACGGCTGACCGCATGATAGCCAGCCAGGCTGGCATCCCAGCCCCTCTGCAGCCATGCACGCTGCCACCTCCCTTTTCCAAGGGGGTAAGTGAGGCTGCACGAGGCGACGTGACCAGCACAGGGTCACTCTTAGGGTCACCTCCATTCGGGAGCAGAGCTCGCTGGTTCTTGTCTCCCAGCCAGCGTTGCGAATCCTACGGGGAAAGTTTCCTAGTGAAAAAATAAACTCTTCCCACTTGGAATTTAAAAACAAAACCATGGAAACATTTCTCTCCATCATAATGTTTTGCAAAAAGTTATTTTAACAAATTTAAATTTGGGGTTTGATTTGACCGTCCAGTGCCCTTTTAAATAGTTGAATCCAGGCCATCGCCGCAACCATGTTAGAGCCAGGCCTCGAGCTCTGGCTCGCCTGACATCCCACCAGCACCTGAGACATTAAAGCCCCCCCTCCTTAGCTGAGAGGTGGCCAGCCTCTCCTAGGTACCTGCACACACTGGAGTGGTTGTGCAGCGTGCAGTAGCTTGGTTTGCTCCCCCGTGTTTCATGACCCCCCTGCAAATAGTTTGCATGCTCAGGGATGCTACAGACAGGTTGAAACCACTGCCACCTGCAGCCTGCCACCTTGGTGACACTGCCAGAGAATGTCCCATGTGCCTCTGCCCAGGAAAATCTTCCCAAGAGACAGTGACTACAGCTCAGACAAACTCTGGGCTGTCCCTATATGGCCCCACCTGTGCATGACCTGGCACAAACCCTCTCCTCTCCGTGCTTGTAGTGCATGGTCTATTTATTTCCTTAGGAAAAAATAGGCTCTCACAGTGTCATTCTTTCCAGCCACTTTCTACATCGCATCACATTTCTCAGTGACTTTCAGATGGTGATTGAGAAGAAAAGGCCAGTCAATGTGCCTGTGTTCATCTTGCCCTGTGTGCCTGGTTGTGAGCGGGGTTGGGAAGCAGAGACGAAAAATGGGGCTTGTACCCTGTTTTGAAAAGCAAGAAGAATAGTTACAGCTGTCAGGTCAGGGTGGAGGGGTTTGATCTTAGGGACCTGGATGGGCTACCAAGGGGCTGGGAATTGAATCTGCTTTGGTTTGCAAGGTTGCCGCTGGTTTTATTTTACACTGACCCCCAGGAAGGAAGGGGCTGTGGTGGAGCTGAGTCTGCAGCCCCCTGGTAAGGCTGGCTTGGGGTGGCTCAACAGGTTTCCATCCAGCTCTGCAGACTCAATTCAGCAAAGCCCTTAATATTGTCCTGATAATTGAGTTTGTGTTTAAGGAGTTTTCTGAATAGGAGCCCTTCCTTTCATGGTGACAGGTGCTGTAGGTAACAAATAGGAGAGCGGAGGGGCCAGTGATAGAGAGGAGGAAAGGACAGAGGACATTTTAGGTTTCTGTCTCAAGAAACCTAAAATATGATGACCCTTGTTTCTCCTCTTTTCTTCTCCTTTGCCAGACATAGCACACTCGTGAACCCCATGTCCATCCTGGCCAGTGTTTCACCCAGTGCCTGGTCCTTGTTTCACCCAACCCTGCCTGGGACATGTGCCCGCATAGCCTGCAGACTTTGCAGGTACATCTGTCACTCAGGGCTGTCTCCATGGCTCTTCACTGGCCCATCCTCTCTTGCCCACTGCTCCCACCAGAGGGGCAGAGTTTCAGAGCCGTTTTGCAATAAGGTAAAGTCCCCAAAGCAGCAGAGAATTGGCCTCAAAACCCCAGAGAAGGGGGTTTGATGGAATGCCCCCATGGCTTAGGTGTCTCACCAGCACCTCCTTCAGGTTCCTTCAAAAGGAGGCGTCCTCTTCATTCATCTGCTGAATCCTGACGGCACTCGCATGAGATCTACTCTGAAACAGCCTGGATGAGCAGCAGAGCCCCCTGTTCAGGGTAGGAGAATGTGTCCTTGCTGGACTGCTCTGGAGTTGTACTGATGACCCAGCATCCACAAGGAAGCCAGCAGGAGATGCGAGCTCTCAGTGCGGCTCCAGATCATGCCAATACAAAAGGACACGTTAAGAACAAAGAGTGTCTGGGTTAATATTTATATTCTGTCAAGGGAACAGAAATGTCTTTTGGCTGGAATCAGTGTATGGAAGATATTTTCATTTAAAAAATTGAATCCTTTACTGAATCACTGCATTTCCCCTTTTCATTATGCTAGAGTTTTATTTATTAACAGGTTGTTTTGGTTTTTTTTAACAGAGGTTTTTTTTTTTTTTAACTGTGGTATTTATTTCCCTTTTTTAATCTGTTAGTCAGGTGAGTAGTTCCCTGAGAAGAGTTGACCCTAGAGGGAACACCAGCCCTTCCCAGTTTCTGGCAGGTCCCTTGCAAGCATCAGGTAGACAGTGGGACCCTGAAAAACACAAGGGAGAGTCTCCTGTCTAAGAGGGAATGAGGAAGCATGTAAATCCAAGCATGAAGAAGGCACCAAAACACAGGAGCTGACTGGGGGAATTTATTGCTTCTGTAATATCTCATCTGTGCTGTCATACTTGTTTGGCTCTGGTGTTGTAATTAAAGCTGTAACCACTGCTATCATAGCACAAAGCAGCTTTTACAGTAATACTATTTTTGCACCAAAAGGGGAGTAACATTATTGATGTCAGGCACATCTGTCCAAATAGAACTGAGCCAATGCTCCAACTTTGTCTGCTGTAAGTGCAGGTAAGCCACTGTGTCCCCACCATAAAGCATGGGAGAGGCTGAATGGGCGGGGGCGTGGCAGCCCCCAGGAGTTTCCCCAGCAAGGTTAGCTTTGTTAAGAAGTGTTGAAAGACCAGGGACAGAAAATCAGTGCTGAAAGTTTAGTACTGAAGTTAGGTTTGTTGCTCACCCAGCACTGAGCCCCAAGGTCCACTTCTTGTTGGATAAAAGCCAGAGTTAGGAAGAACTGTGGCCACACTGCAGATGAGAGGCAGAGGACAACTTGAACGAGGATGTGCTGGTTGGTCTGGCTCCTCACAGATATCCAGCTCCTCTGGGTTTGTGGTAGGTTCAGGCTCAGGGCACGGGAGAGAGAGGAACTCTGACCACCTGGGTCTTGGCAGTGCTTGTCTCCACACTCTCTCCTGCATGTGCACAGGTGTGCAAGAGCCAGCACAGTCCCATGTGGTCATTAGCCTGTCCCATCTCCATCTAGATGAAAGTTTCTTCCTAGTGCCTATTAAAGCAAATCATGATGCTCAGCACTGACCTTAACTGTGACCTAAAAGGACATACATCTGTCAAGGAGCAAGAAGTAATCCCATAGAATCCTCAGCTTCCTACTTAAGAGCAGAGGCTAGTTATCCTTTTGCCTTCTGCCCCGAGAGCTCGCTAAGATGGGGATCGATGCACTAATTGCTTCTTTGGGGACTCAAGGAATGAATACCTAAATTAGCTCAGCTCTGTAGTCCTGCCCCTATTTAGCAGCAGCTTTTCCTTCCCTTTCCAAAGACTGCAACCTGGCCCCAACAGGGACTCACGTTCCTGCTTCCAGTGAGATATTTTGTTCCCTGCTTCATGACCCACTACCCACAATAACCATATAGTAGGACAGTTCCTCCTCCCCTCACTCACCACTACTGCCATGCCCAAAGCAGCAGGGAAAGGACCCTGGCCCCAGCTCATCACATCCCGTAGAGTTACAGACATGAGGGTGGGACACAGCCTTCAATACATAACCCCTTCTTCCAGCAAGCCCCTCAGCAAGAGTCACTGTGGTTCATTTTGCATGACTCTGGGTTCTTCCCATGGTAGGAAGCAGCCTGATGACCACTGTCATTTGGCAGCTTCATCATCTGGCTAACCTGAAGGGGAAGGGGTTTTTATCTTAATTTATCTTAAATCTGTCACTACTGTCAAAAAATTGTGGTCAGACAGCTCAGTCATGCCACCAAAGAACAGACAAATTCTCTGCTCACCTACTCATCTATGGACTTGAGTGAAACTGCACCAAGGGAAAACCCAAGCCCTTTGCCCCGCGGCAGGTACCACTCCCAGTTGCTGAGGGTACCCAGTGTCCCCCCCCTCCCCCCCACCTGCCACTGAAGCCTGAACACTGAAACCTCTGCAGAAAGTATATTAGAGGGGAAATAATTGTCTCCAGAGCTGCTCTGGTGGCTCGAGCTGACACTCGCCCAGTTCTCCGTGTCATTCCGGGCCGGCGTCAGGCACGCTAGAGCTGCATCTGCAGCCCTGGGGATCAGGGAAAGCGGCTGGATGCCGAGGTCTGGGTACACGGCTCTCCGCCCCCTCCTCCTCGTCCTCCCCCTCGTCCTCCTCCTCGTCCTCCTCCGCGATGCCGCCTGCGCTCACGCCGTGTGCGGGACACGCTCTCTGCCGGGAGCGCACGGCCCTGCAGCATCCCCGCACCGCGGGCTCTGCGGGAGCGGCCGCAGCCCGGCCCCGGTGGGTGCACGCCCACGTCTGTCCTCGGTATGGGACAGGCGGACGAGTCACGCCGTATGCGGGGCTACTTAGCATCTCGCAGCCGCGGAGCAAGCCTGCGTGCCGGATTTGTGGAGGGGACTCCTTTCAGTAGGCAGAGGCACCAGAGGGTTTGTGGGTGGGAAGGTGTCTCCAAACACAGCCTCAGCCACCACCAGTTTAGTCTTGCAGTCGGGGTGTTTCTGCAATATGGAAAACTATCACCATGGCTCCCCCCCTCTCCAAAAGAGCATTTGACAGCCAAGGAAGCAGTCAGTACTGATTCTGCAAGAAGTGGCACTCATCCCACAAACAGCCTCTCAAAATGCTCCACGGACCTTGCACGTGAGCATCGCCAACACCTCCGTGACGCAACCACCCCTACAGGAGGGCTGGCTGATAAGGCCATGTCAGCCAGGCTCTGTAGCAGTTTGACAGGCGTGGGGAAGGATGAGAATAGCCTCCTCCACCAGGGCTGAACAAGGTGGCTAGAGCTGGCATCAGGTGGCAAATGTCCATGGACCTTCAGAGCATCTTGGTTTGTATCAAGGAGTAATCATCCTCACCTGACTGTGGACCACAGGGTCTCACCACCACAGGATGCACGGAGGCCAAGTCTGTTCACAGATGGAGCCAGTAAATTCCCTGGGATCTGTAGGACACAGTCAAAACCTGCAGCTCAGCTGGAGTGCCTGGGAACAAGGGATGGGATAGAGGCCTGACCAGGGATAGCAGTACCAGCTACTGCACCACACCACAACCATCACCTCACTTGAAACACCGTGTTCCCTGACCTGGCCAAAACCATACTGGGCTTGCAAGGTGGGGCTGGCTGGCTGCACACAGAGCTGCAGAGGAGTCAGGCCCCATGTCTGTGTCTGCAAGGAAGCTGATCTCCCTTATCAGTGCTGGTGTTGGCCCAGCGTTGCTGGTGCCTGGCTCTTGAGAGCTATCAGCCTCACCATCCTGAGGGTGGGCCTGATGCAGGTCCTTGCAGAGATAACCCAGCTCTGTGTCAGCAGATGTTCCTGGAGCCGATGCTCCCAATCACTGTGACATGCCCTGCTTCCTGGGGGCAGCTCTTGGACCAGCAGAGAGACCCATCCTTAGGGAGATGGGAAGAAGAATGGTACAGCAGTGGGGCTGGCCAAGCCTTGCTGTGAGCTGCTTCAATAGAAAATCAATCACTCATGCTCCACCTAAAGGTCTGTGATTTAATCCTGGGGGGACCAACAATGGGGGATCCAAGATAAACAACATCTGTGCATTCACAAATAGGAAATGGAGTTGCTTTCATGTCCTGAGCCTGTTGATTAACCAGGTTGTTGTTTGGCTTGGCTCTGGATGCTCAGTGACTCGGAAAGAAGGTAACTAAAAGGGATCGTTTGGTTACACTCCCTAAATTCGAGTATCTTTAAATAGTGTGTGGGTTTGCATTTTGCCTACAGAAGACTGATGGGAAAAGGTAGCAGGAGAGTGCAGATGGCTATCAGAAAGGAACCTGTGTTTAGTCTGCTTGTGCCAGATGGGAATGGAAAGTTCGCTCCCCTGCCAAGTGTTTAAAAGAGGAAATAGGATGTGATATTCTGCCTCCCACTCCTTTCTCTCCCCTGAAACCAGCCCACTGCTCTACTTCCATTTGTTGTAAAAAGGAAAAAAAAAAAAAAAGCAGCTTGGCCCATGTAAAGCCTTGGAGACAGTTAGAGACACACCTTGTTTCTTTTTAATGTGTTTATTATGTGGAGACGGATAGAACAGTGTATTTTTATGTGCAGCTGGGTCCAGCACTGCACAGCACCTGTCTCTCAGTCACTCATATTCATCTGTGTCAGAGAAATAAGATTGCAAAGTCCCTGAACCACAGTCCCCGAACCACCCTCTGCTGTCATCTCTCTATCTCTGGCAAGGAGGAGGTGAACCTCTACCACAGCTCAAGATTAATGTCAGACACCTTGGCTGACAAACCTACGCGTGAGATGGACCAAAACTTCTTGCCTGAAACTCCCACAATTTCCCCTGCTTAACAAATGCAGGTCTGCCCTGAACTGACCACCCAGGGAACTTGTGGAGGTGGGGGAGGCTGAAATCTTGTGAGGCTGGGGCTGAGTTAAGGCATTGCTTTAGGGAGTCCCAAGGGTTGAACCAACATTGCCCTTTTGGCATGAGTGCTGTAGCAGCCTTGGTGATGTGGTGCATCAGTAGACCCTCAGGTTAATTGTGGAAATAACTCATCATAATAACTGGATGATGTCGCTAGCAGAAAAACAGCAGCTTTGGTCCAGGGCCTCCTGTCCAGCCCCTGCTTGGAGCCGAGCTGACCTGCAAAGTTGAGCAGGTAGCTGAGGGCTGGTCCAGGTGAGGTATGAGCAGAGATCATTTCCAGAACAGAGATCCCACCACTTCCCCAAGCACCAGATCCAAGGCCTCACTATCCTAATTGTGAACATTTCCCTTTCTCTCTAACCAGAACTTCCCTTACTGCAACTTGCATCTGTGGCCTCCTGCTGTGTGCACACAAGAAGAGTCTGGCCCCACCTTCTCCCAACCCCTGGCAGCTGACAGATAACAGGAGCTACATCCCTTGCTTTGTTTTCTTCCTCTCCAGGTGAGACCAACCCACCTCCAGGTAATTTAAAACAGTGTCCTACTTGCAAGAATATCTATCCAGCTGGTCTCAAGCACAGGCCGTTCAGCAGTGTCCCACAGCTGTAACTTCTGAAGGGTGGCTTTGATCACTTGTTTCTCCAGGTAATTGAAGAACATTTGTGTGAACGTTTTCATAGAGGTGAATGGCCTCCTGCGCTCCAGTCCTCTCTGTGTGCACCCACAAATGAAGCTGTGACTGAGCAGAGCAGCCCCATGTGTTACAGTGGAGTTACATCAGGAGAAAAGCAAGCATGACTTCTATCACATCATCCCATGCAGTCTCCAGGCCACCCCACAAACACACCTGCCTTGTTTGCAAAGCCACGGAGTGCTGGGTCTGTGCACGGTCCCCACCACTGGAAAAGCTCCTGAGCGGGAGAGGAAACAAAGCCCCAGCACCTGCTCAGCTGGAGAAGCTGTAGCACTGTTCGCTGACCACATGGACATCTTCAGCCTGACAAGGACACAGCTCCTCTGAGGGGACATAGGGCACCCTGCTACAAGGTGGAGGGCTGAGCGTGGTGGCTGGAGTGGAGGCAGGAGGGCGGGCAGGGGGCTGGTGCAGCCTGGTCCCCTGCCCGCCCCTGCCTTGCGTGGGAAGCCTCCAGGCAGCTACTTCACTCTGAGGAACCAGGGATTTTAATGAGCAATTTCGGGAACGCTCTCAGCTTTCCTGCAAAGCTCTTTGCTGTCTCCAACACTAATTACTAAATGTTTCTGAAGCCGCTGTCTGTGTGAAATGAGGACCTTCGTTACAGCGACGCTGTTGTGGGCAGCAGGGTGATACTTGGAGGGTGTCTACCCTGCCCAGAGGGAGTGTGGATGTTTTTCTTTTTCTCATGGGGAAAGAAAGGATAAGGCCTCTCTGTCACCTTGATGAGAGAGGTGCTGACACTTGCCTTGCCAGGCAACAGGTGCCCTGCCTCTTCTCTGAGAGAGTACAAGGTTCCCCATTGTGGAGTGCAAGGGAAAGGGGCAGAAATAGGCCTGCCCAGGACAAATGTGAGGACCTGCCTCCAGAAGGCTGGAAATCCAGATAGAAACTGGTGAGACCAGTTTAGTAGAGACAGGATCCCAGGAGAGGAAGGTGGAAGGAAAGACAGGGAGGGGGAGAAATGAATGCAAGCTGACTGGTTGTCTGGGACCTGACTGGCAAGAAATGAGAGCCGTGGAGTTGGGACATGGCTGAGTTCACATGGGGACAGTTGTGGGAGAGATGCTTGGCTAGTGATGGCCTTTTCTGCAGAAGAGGCGCCATGAGAAAGGCCACCCAAAGGTCAGCCTGACTCCTTGCGAGTGCCTGCCCCCAGCAAAGGCACAGCACAGGCAGGCAGGAGGCAGGCTGTACCCACATCTTCCAAAGGGCCAGCCAGCTTCCCATCCCTCCTCCCTTTCCTTGCCTGTAAGAGTCAGGGAGAAGTGCTTAAAGGCACCAGGGCCGTGTGAAGCCCTGTGCAAGAGCTGTTTTTTCTCAGCAAGACCTCTCAGGTCACAGCCCTCTGGAAGCTGCTGGATGGTCACAACCTCCGGACAACGGGCAGCCTGGCAAGGTCTCATTCCCCAGCTGCACACCTTGCTCTCAGGTACAGAAAAGTAAAATCTTTTCAGCTGTTCTGGGCTCTTGGTTAAGGAGAGCTCACAAACAAGCAATTTGACAAACTGTGTTGCAAACACAAAGCAGTGGCAGCCGAGCAATGTGATCTGGGCAAGTGGGAGGCTGAGTGCATCCCTGCTGCAGAGCTGCTGCCGGCTGCGCTTAGGCAGGGAGGGATTTAGCCCTAAGAGTCTTAGTGACGCATCTTGGGAGACTTAGGCTGAGCCTGGCTTGCAGAGACGTGACCTGTGCTGCATTTCCCGTGGTCACCTGCCAGTCTGCATTATGTGAGCTGTCACCCACTCCCAGACACAACACGTGAGCGCGGTGGCACAGGGCCTTGGAAGACAAGGAGGGGGAAGAAAGCCCAACTCCTTACCCTGCCCAGCCTTGCACCTGCACCAAGGCTGCTAAAACGGGACATAGGACCCGTCCCACAGGACAAAATCCACTGCTTACAGCTGGCGGGGTACCAGCACCCAGTTTCCTATTGGTTTAACTGGAAAGAGAGGATGCTCAGGGACCCTGCATCTCTTGGTCATCAACAGGAGAGTCCTTCCTGCTGCCTTGGGGGGGTCAGCATTTAGGATGAGGAAGAGCCAGGACTGTGGTTACTGAGCTCCTGTTTGACCCATACTTGCAAGAATTGCAGTATGAGTCACTGCAAACAAGCAGGAAAGACCAAGGCACAATTTAATGACATTGTTTATGATAATCCCATCCATGCATGTATTTTTCGTAGCCGGGGAAAATGAGAAAGGGAAAGTAAATGTCTTCTTTTAACTTGCAGAAAGTCAGCCCCAGGGCTGGCACCAGTAGTGGGAGAAAGCAGCAACCTGCTGCTTTTTGCTACCAGGACTGGCACATACAGAGTCCACCCACCCCAAGAGCTGACCTGACTTTGCTGATCATGTTCAGCTGAGTTGAAAGTTGAAGTAAGGCCGGCTGTAATCCCCAAGAAACCAGGCCACTCTCAGGACTCAGGACAATCAGGTCCCATTAAAAAGCATCTGCCAGACTGATGTCCTGAGGGTTTCATTACCTTACTTAGCTAGAAGTCATCAGTGAGGACTGATCTGTGGCCTATGGAAGGAGATCAAAAGTTGCTGTGTGGCAGCGTTGGCACAGGTCAGTTTCAGGTGCAGCAATGTTACTTTTCTGAATTTCTTAGTTCCCAAATGCAATGCGACGGCACCTTTGGCAGGTAGTGTACTCAACTTCTCCCCCAAAAGACCTGGAAACTTAGGAAGAGAAATCTGACAGTCTTGGAAGTGACAGGTGAAGTGCTTGAAGTACTCAGTATGTGACAGGGCACAGCTAATAAGCAGCAAAGAGGACACCGTGGAAATACCTGCTGTTGTTTGCTTCTTTCTTCAGCATCCATTTGTCTTTTGACTATTGCAAAGTCTCCGAGCCACAATTAGGAATGAACTTGTTGCAGAGTTCCCAGATCTAAATGAGCTCTCTTGAAACGAAACCATTTATAACAACCTTTTGCAAGGATGAAACATGATGTACTCTGCTCTGGTACAGCCGAGAATATGCTGTCCTGGGGCCTGATGAGCCCAGCTTGCAGCACACAGTGACTAGGCAGCGACCCAGAGACCAGCTCCTTGCTCCAGCAGGTGAACCGTTAAGTATCTTAAACCCAATCCCATTGAAATCAATCGGAATTTTAAGACCCCTTAAGCAGGGGTCCTGGGATGCAGAAGTTGGGTCTGGCTGGGGGGAATATTGTTAGCAGAGGGGAAGCAGAGCAGGCTGTTAGGAAGAAAATGTTTTTATTTCCAATATATCTGACCTTCCAAAGGAAGCAAGATCCCTGACTCAGTCCCTAACTGGAGTGCATCTAGTGGGACTTCTATTTTCTTTTTTTAATCAATGAGGCACACTATCTGCCCTACCTCTTGGCAGGCAGGACAAAAATGCTCACATTACAGTGGTGGAAGCATACCAGTCCAGATCCAGACCTTGGATCACGTTCTAGTCCTCTTGTTTGTCCCCTCTCCTGAACAGCTAGACCTGGGTGGCAGCTGAAGATTTCTTCATGTATTTTTGGAAGACAACTCTCCTAGCTGTCTAGAAATCATACACTTGCCTTTCTTCCTGTCTGGGGCAAGAGCACATGATGCCAAAGTCACGAGGTGACCCTGGGTGACACTTGGGCATCTCTGGCTAATACAGGAATAGAGTTTTGGGGCATGGTAGAACCAATTCTTTACCCACTAAAAAAAGGTTGGTTAGGACTAAAAGAGAATGTTTGCAAATGTCATCCTAAGTCAGCAGACAGTCACAGCAGTGCTGCAGATGCAGAGTTAAAACCAAGTACAAAGAAGCCCTGGCTGGCTTAAGACTTCTTTCAGAGAAGTTTTTTTTCATTTTGCTGAGAAAACCAAACTACCAGAAATGTTCACTTCAGATTGATCTAAGATTAACCCAGTTGACCTTCTTTCTGATTTGATTAATAGGAGGAAGAATTTCTTATTTGTACAGTTTTAATAACAAGCCATCAAGGAAAAGCCTTGAACTGTGGGTGAGCCATGTCAGGAGCCTCCTGGAGAAGGGAAAAGTGTCCCAGCCTGACCTGCAGTGGCTGCAGCAGCATGGGCTCAGTGGAGCTCCTCAAGATTCACTGAGGTGCTCGCTTATCCTGCCACCCAAGCCCTGCATGTTGCAGTTGGAAGGCACCCCTTCTGGCTTCAGGGTGCTGCCAAGAGTGGCTGCATTATCAAAGAAGTCCTGACTGCAGCAGGCTTTACAAGAAAGAGTCAGCCTGGGGCATTTGGAGTGGGAATAGAAAGAAGAAAGACTTGCAGCATTCTTTTATTAATAATGTTATTTTAAAATGTTAAAAAGTTTCTAAAATAAAAAAGGCCAGTAGGTAGGATTGGCCAAAACCAACATGATAATATAACAGGAACCCATCTGCTCTGTTTTATGGCCTCTTGCCCTCCACCCTCAGCAGACAAAGGCCAATGACCAGCCTCGTGTCAAAAGAGGTCATGATTTGCAGAGCAAAGGGATTTGGCAGAAGATGTGTTGCAGAGTAACTTTGTAGAACAGCAACTATTTTAATTTGGGGAGGGGAGGAAGGGATGTAATAAAGTAATAACTTTCATGACTCTAATCTGTGTGCATCTAAACTCAAACCTGGCTTTACCCAAGAGCCGGAGGCTTAAGGTGTTACTCGACACGAGCTGACGTCGCTGATGGTTGTTCCTCTCCTCTGACATTGGTATTTTTTATGCTTTAGCTGCACAAAGGAGCCCAGAGAGGTGGGGTGAGCGACCTGCCTGGGATTTTCGGGCTCTCTCCGGCGCAGGGAAGGGGCAGAGCCGGCGGCGGCGCGGAGAGCCCGTGCCGCGGTGTTTGCTGACAGCAGAGGGGGGTATTGGGCCGCTTTTCCTCCGCATCCCGGGCGGAGCTCGGGCGGCTGCCAGCGGAGCCTGCACCCCGCACGGCCCCGCACGGCTCCGTGGGGCTCCCGAGGCTCTGCTCCCCGGCCGCTTTCCCAGCACACGGGATGGAGCGGAGACACCCCCGGGCCCCACGGTCCGGTGGGCTCGGGCTGGTCGGGTCGGCTCGTACCGTGTGCCGGGAGGGATGCGCGGCTGACACGGAGGGTGGGCGCAGCAGCCCCGGCCGGGAGGGGGGGTCTGCAGGGTTTCCTTGCCCGCTCCTCATCTCAAGGGTTCGGGTGGGAGAGGAGGGTCGCTCCCTGCCAGCTTCTGCGCCCCAAGGCTGCTCCCGCGCCGTGTCAGAGCAAAGCCCCTCCGTGGGCAGCACACCTCACACCTGAAGGGTGTCCCCGATGGGCCTTGGTGATGGGTGGAAATTCACTTCCACCACAGAACTGGAAGTGCTGAGTTCTGTGGGGCCTTGGACTGCAGCCTCTGACACTCGCTGGCCATAGGTAAATTATAGAACCATAGAATGGTTTGGGTTGGAAGGAACCTTAAAGATCTCCTAGTTCCAACCCCCTGCCGTGGGCAGAGACACCTTCCACTAGACCAGGTTGCTCAAAGCCTCATCCAACCTGGCTTTGAACATTTCCAGTGATGGAACATCCATAACTTACCTGGGCAGCCTGTTCCAGTGCCTCACCACCCTCTGCATAAAGAACTCCTTCCTAACACCTAATCTAAATCTCTCCTCTTTTAGTTTAAAACCATTCCCCCCTTGTTCTATTACTATCTGCCCATGTAAAAAGTTGTTCTCCCTCTTTTATGTAAGCCCCTTTAAATTACTGGAAGGTGCTCTAAGGTCACCCCAGGGTCATCTCTTCTCCGGGTTGAACAACTCCAGGTGTCTCAGACTGTCTCTGTAGAACAGGTGCTCCAGCCCTGTGATCATCTTTGTGGCCTCCTCTGGACCGGCTCTAGAAGGTCAACATCTTTCTTGTGCTCTGACCCCAGATACTGACACAGCACTCCAGATGGGGTCTCACAAGGGTAGACTAGAGAGGCAGAATCCCCTCCCTCAACCTGCAAACTGTCTTTCTTTTGATGAAGCCCAGGATGCAGTTGGCTTTCTGGGCTGTGAGCACACATTGTTGGCTCATGTCCAGTAGGACACAGCCCCACTGTGCTGCAGTGCTCTGCAACCTGCCCAGTTCTGGCCCAGTTGTGTAGCTGGTCCTCACAAAATGGTGGATTTAATGGCAAAAGGAGACCCTGTGGGGTAAGAGTACACCTTTTGTAATTTGGTTTGGCTCCTGGGGATGAAAGGTATTCTATGAAGCTAAAATATTAAAACTACCCTGGATTATTCATTAAGCATCAATTATCATCATCACATTTACTGTCAGATGTTTCAGCGTTGCTATTCTGCTCTAAGAAGGAACATATTTTTAGGCTGGTTTCCTGAGGAAAGGTGTTCTTGGGGTCAGTCGCGCAGTCTGCTTGTCTGCCTGTCCTCACAGATTTGGTGAGGATATTTCGGCCAAAGTTTACAGCAGGATGGAAGTCTCCAAAATATTACATCGTTGCAGGTTAATTAGCAAAGGGGATGGTGGCGAAGTCCCCCAAACCCAGCTAGTGCTGTGGGTGCAGGAAAGGCAAGCCCCTGATGGGGTGGCCACGGATGGTCCTGGATGCAGGAGAAGCTTCAGGTAGGGCAGCATTGCCACCAACACTAGGAAGCTCAGCCATAGGACACAACACCATGGGAGACTGGGCTTCCCTACCTCTGCTGCCCACTGAAATTACATAAATACTTGTCAGGTATGAACTGGCTTCTTATTCCACGTTCTTTCTACTACTTCTGCTTCCCCTTGTTTGTATTTTTACAGCATTACAAAGTTGGAACAAGCTTTGGTTTAACAATAAAGGCAGCCTCATCTGCAAAACAGGATGTTCCAAAATAAGATCTAATTTTCCTTTGTGAGAACCTAGGGCAAAAGTAAATTGATACCCACTCTAAAGGCAAGCACAAACAAGGACTTATTATTTATCATTAAAACATCTTTAAAAGGCTCTAGAGCCCTAAAAGCAGAAGTTTGATGCTGTATAAAAGAATTATGTTTCTGAGATGTATCAGTTCAATAATTAAAATAGCATCTATGAAATATAAATGTAAGATATTAATAAATTAAATTAAATTAAAGCCACAGAAAGCCAATTATCTTGTAAAATATCTCTGATAGCTAAACTAATGAGATGTAGAAAGATTAATTTAGATTCCCATTTTAGGAGGTGATTATAAATTGCTGTAATGCCACATCCAGTTACTAGGTTGTTATTGAAACTTGTGAAATACATTTGGAAAGGTTTTTAAATATTCAGAATGAAGTAGAAATTAGAAAGGAGTTAGAAATAATTAAAAATTAGCTGTCTTGTCACATTGCAGCTTTAATCCTATTACCTCTTCTCATTTACAAAGCTTCAGATGTCTCTCAAAGCATTGATCTGTGGGGACGGTGGGGTTTATGAGCAGGGATTTATGTGTTTTAATAACTGCAGGAGTCCAAATATTTCTCCTTTTTTCACTTATTTGAGGGATTCTTTCTATGTAGAATTATCACCCCTGCTGCCAGCTCTTTCTGATGGTTTTCTTTGGCCATAGGGTAGGTTAAGCCATCACCCATGGTCCCATGGAGCCACCAAAGACCCACTGCTTTCCTTTCAGCTCCTGGTGAAAATGCTGAGAAGCATCACTGATGGTCTTTTTGGTCAGGGCAAAGCACAAGGCCTTTGCTCCTCTGTTCCTATGGTTGTTGTAGCAAAGCACGGGGCTCTTGTGGAACAGGGAAAGATGATGGTGCAGTGCATGCCTAGAGCCCATGAATTATGGTCTTGCCACTGCCAGAGGCTGGCCACGAGGTTGACCAAAAACCAAAAAGCTGTGGTTTGGGGACCAAACCCCTGAGGAGCACAAGGTTGGCCAACCTTGTTTTGGTTGGGACTTGCCTTGGTTCACGAGATGTATCATTTTTGCGAGAGCTTTGTAGCTGTAACAGCAACTGTCGAACCCAGGGACCACACCCATGTACACTCAGGTTCTGCTTCACCTGGTCCAAGGGGTGCTGAAAGACCTCCTGCAGCACAGCTTGGCTGTATTTTTGCAGTACAGCAGGAGTACAGCAATTGCTCCTTGAGCCAGGAGGAAAAATGCAGGCAGGGGAGGGTGGTGGGGCCTTGAGCCCACTGGCGCAGGGTGATATCAGCAGCCCCGGCACTGTGAACTACTCCCCCATGGGCAGCTGCTCCATCAACAGAGGAACACGGCCTTGGAGCTGGGAAACACCACTCACGGGCAGCAAGGAGGGCGAGGAGCTGATCTGCCAGGTGTGCACAGCTCTGCCTGGAGGATCAGTGTGGATATAACCAGCTCTGGGGACCGAGGAGCACGGCGAGGGGAGCCTTGAAGACAGGGACAGAGAGCCCCCAGGTGGTCTCTAGCAGAAGAAGAAGCAGAATCCCCACCAACACCACCCTGGAGAGGCAGACAGAGGGGTTCCATCAGCAGCATCACACCGCCTGGAGGTGAAGGACTTGGGTAACAACACCTGCAGCCATCCTCGGGCTTTGGAGGGGTGAGCATAAACCAGGGAAAGGCATAGCAGCTAAGGGAGGGGGGGATCTTGATACTGATACGGGATTATTTTCCCCTTTTATCTCCTTTATCCCTAATAGCCCAGATAATATCATCAAGCATTTTAAGTGGATTGATTAGCACACTTTGATCAGGCTGTTAAGACTCTGAAGTAGTCAAACAGCAGATTCTCCCATGTAAGGTGTGTTTCTCTGGCCCACATAAAGGCACAAACTGTGGTGCTCAGAACTAGTGAAGAAGGCAGCAGCTCTCCTGGGAGCCCTTATGGCATTTTTGTGAACAGCACTTCTGGGACAGCACTTTTTGGGTGCCATCCTGTGGCAGTCAGGGACAACCAGTAACAAGACTGCTTACTCTGTGTTCACATACCCTCAAGTGTCTTGCTGAAAGCATAGCACTCAGTTTTGGGAGCAACACAGGTAGCCCTTTAAAGACTTGTTGAAAATACTGGAGTGGGAAATCAGCAGGTTTGAAAGCCTTCTTCCTTTTGCCCAGGGAGAACAAATGCTCAAAGGATGCCTCTAAGCATCCATGGACAGAGGAACAAAAGCTCTCTGCCTTGTCTGGGAGAAGAGCTAAATTAGAAATCCCTGCTTGGGAGATTTCTTCATTGAGAAAACCTTCTGGAGGGAAGAAGTACACCAGAAAAACAACAGAGAAGCAAGCCGAAATTTGAGTGAGCCTCTGCTATCTTCTCTCAGCCTGCTTGAGTTGTAGTTTGTAAGCTGATCCTTCTGTAAAGTCAAAAATACCTTTAGAGGAGACAAAAAGATGTCAGAGCTGGCAAATTGGGTTATTCAGTGGGGACCAAACCCCTGGGGTCCAAACTCTTGCAAAAGTATCCAGCAGGCTGACCTAGAGTTTGCCAAATTAAAAGAGATGGCCAAGTCTAAAATCTTCTCCCGAAAATCCTTAAAATGTGCGGGAGCGTGGGCTGTGTGGTTAGTTGCTAAAAGTTTATCTGAAGAAAAACAGGCAGCCCAGGTAGAAATTCAGAACCTAAGGGAGGAAAACAAGACACTGAAAGCAGAAATAGAGGCTCAGCGACTTAAACTAGAGGAGGGTATAACTCGAGAAGGAGCTGTGGCTGTGGAGCAAGTGCGAAGTGTTCTCCAGTATCAAGAGGTGTGTGAACAGAAAAAGGCCATTTTGAATGAAAATCAGGCATTGAAGGAAAAGCTAGCCATCAGCACAAAAGCTGTAGAGGAGGTGCAAGGAACAATCCGATTGCTGGTGCAAAAAATACAGATCCTAAAAGAAAAGGGTACAGACCACCGAGCCTGCGAGGTCAAGATGGAAAAGTTAAAAGCAGCGTTAGAGGCGAAGCATGTCATGGTCACAGCCTTTACAAACACACCCTACCAAAGAGATGATGAGCTCTGGGATGGAAAAAGATGGGTTAATCCAGATGGCAGCCCCTCTGTAGAGGAGTGTAAGCCTGAGAGCCCACACTCTCTAGTTTTTGAGATGCCAGAAAGGTTTAAAGCAAATCCCCTTTTGGTGAGCAGTGCTCCGGTGGCTGTGAAAAGGGAAAGGGGAATTGAGGGTAATGTGCAGCCACAGACAGAACAAGTTATTAGAGAGGAAACAACCACTGCTGACCTGGCTCCTCACCAGCTCAAACCTGGAAGCACCCAGGGAAGGAGACAGCAGTTAGCAAGGAGTGTTTGGGCAGGGGAGGACAGAGGGGGCTTTAGGGGAAGGGGCAGCAGAGGAAAGGAAAACTCCAGGGAGATGGAGGACCCAGAGGTGCTGCAGACCACCCCCCCTGCTGGTGCGACCTCCCAGATCCCCTTCTCGGGAAAAGGGAGGAAAGGCAGGTGGCAGGGCAGGAGGCAGTGGCAGTGTGGTGCAGCTCCCCGATTTGTGGTGCAAAATACCATGGCCAGGAGGGAGCTGAGCACGATGCGAGTGGACATATGGAGGGAGCTGCGGAAGCACGGGGAGGATATGGCCCGCTGGGATAACGCTCCCACCAGGGTTTTGTTGGATCGCCTGCTGGAGATCAGCAGTGAGAAGAGAGGCAAGCGAGCCAGGGAACCCTGCCCTCCCCACCATCGCCTAGGACAGACAGTCCCCCTCTTCCCCGGGCTCGTGGTCAGGCCAACAGCGGACCACTGGGGAAGGCTCCCATGCTGGGAGCAATGGGGGACTGAAAGCAGAGCCCTCCAGGTGTTGCCCACAGCACACACAAAGCCGGGGCACCGGCTGCAGGCTGCGGCTGATGCAAATTGAGAAGGCTCATCTGACGGAGGAAACGCAGCGGGAGTGAAGCATTAAGTGGTTTTTGGGTTGCTTATTTTTACAGAAGAAACACAGAGGGAGAAGTTGACTTTTCCAGCAAGAGCAGTCAGTGCTGCAGTAAGCAGAGACTGTTTTAGCTCTGTCACAGCCACCCTGGCACCTGCTTTGCTGCACAGAGTCCAGGCAGAGATACCAAATGCTGCTCAGGCCAAGTTAGCAGAAGCTGTTTTGGGAAAAAAAAAAAAGGCTTTAAGGACTGATAAAACACTGGCATGAGTCCAGGCTGTGATACCAGCTGGGCTGCAGCATTTGTGAGCAATGATGTGCAGCAGTAGGACTGAGAATGAACTCTTAAGTATGAAGGGTTGTGCAAGGAAGGTTAGAGTCCCAAGCATGGTATAAACCCTGAGGGTGAAGCAAGGCGAAAAGAACAACATCTTCTTTCTGGCTCTTCTGTAGGCAATCCAGAAGAGTTTGGATTTATAAAAAGAAAACCCCCCACCATTTAAAGAAATAATATCTGCCTGTTGTCAAAGGTAAAGAAAAGAGGTACAAGCAGAGCAAATTCAAGAGGTATCAACACATAAATTAAACACTTTGTGTTTAGCATTAGTATTATTAAATTCAGTAGTGCGTTTTCACGTAGCATGTGGAAGTATATGCAGCAAAGAAATTAAGGAGTGGTATAAAAAAAAAAAGGAAAAAAGGATTGAAACAGAGGAATGTAAACTAAGTGCTACCAATGCATAAAAGGTTAGAAGCTGGAAAAATGGCAGATTTTGTATGTACCTATAAAGGTTTGAGGGGAGGGTAATTAATGATAAAATATTCTAATGGACTTGGAACAGAGTTCACTTTGCAAACAAATAAGTTAAGCCTCTGATGTGCAATTATAGTTGATGTGCTAACACCACCTTTTTTTTTTAGAGTGAAGAAAAGATGAAATTAAAAAGAACTGAAAAAGACGTACATGGTATACACATTATTGTAATAGTTTTAAAATTAAAATACACAGTTCTTCTGTTACAGAAATGAGATGGAACCAAATGAAACAATTATGATGGAGGATTGGTGAGCAGCTGTTTAAGAACATAAGCTAGTAAATTGTATAAAAATATGTGAAGAAGCAGTTTATTAGATCCTTAATATCATCAAAAAGTTCTATGGCTGTAAATGATCTACCCTGATTAATTAAGATAACTATTAATAAAAATCTTTGCTGTTTTGTCTTCCATAGGTAGAACAGAATAAGTAGCAATTTCAAATTCTGAATATTATTAGTTGAATATTGCTTAGCACTTTCTTTCCTTTATTAGTGCACTTTATTAGGGCTTGATTATCATATATGTGTGGAAAAATAGAATGTCTTTTTCTTAGAACAGTTGCTGTTGTTGAAGTTCAAATAAGTGCAAAGAATTACTGAACTGTGGTGACAAGGAAAAAATGGATCCAGTTTAAAGGTGTTGTCATCTCCAAATAAGAGAAACTCTGTTTCCTTTGATAGGTATGGACATACTTCCTATTAGTGGTAGTGACCTTGATTAGTAGAGCACCAGCATACGACACAATGTCTGTACACGTAGCACAGAAACACACAGCACTGACTTTGTGTCAAAAACATCGTATTTTGAGTACTATGAGAAGTAAAGATGAACAAATTAAGCATAGAAATTTCTAGTAGAGTAAGTTATGTTTTCAAAATATATACTGTTAGTGTAGCTTTGCTAGGACAACTGCATGGCACGGTTTTGATTTTAATTTAGGGCACCTTCGTATAAATGGATGGTTCTGGGATGGGTAGAAAACTAAAGGTCCTAAAGTGATGGGGATAACAAATCACTGCATAAATGTGTGATACATAATCATTTATTGGTCTGATGAAAAATTTTATTTTGTTATGGAGGAGATGATGAGGTGACTTTAGAAACTGACAGCAGGAGGGTTTCTGGGATGAGAGCTGTACAGTGGTAATGTCGAGCAGCCCAGCAGGTGGAGTCCTCCCAGGTGCCTCTCTGGAAGGACACCAGCAAACAGGAGGCACTTACACGTGCAAGTTACATACAAAAAGACATCAGTTTTCAATCAGTTTGGAACAGAGCTTAGCCAGAGGTGAATATGAAATGTATCCTTTGATTTCCAGTGGGTCTGTAATCACTTATATGGGATCCAGCTGTCTTTGTGTGTATATCCAGCATCCAGAAATCTCTGCATGACTAAGTTGTCTGATATTGCATAAGCATGTAATGTAACTTTAACTTAAATGCATGATTTTAATTATACAATTCTTTTGGAAGTGACACTGAAATTACTGTAAACTTTTTAACTGTGTGCTGGACAAAGCCTAGTAACATTTGGGTTGAGTTTTGAGCAGTTGTTGCAGATAACAGCATCCACCTGTAACTTTTGTAGTCCTGCAGGCAGCAAAACAAGCCACCAAAGCAAGGTTTGCAGTGTGTGACAAGAGCAAGTTGCTCTTACTCCAACCACAATAAAAGATGCTGACTGTCATACTTGGCGTAAATCCCTCCTTGTTGGGACTATATCACCCCTGCTGAAATTTTTAACTGGGCTGTCGAGTCTACAAGTGTAATCCTGGGAACTGCAAAAGTTTGGTTAGTTGTGCAAATTATCCAGGCTGTAAAATAAAATATTCCATAAACCAAGCAGCAGCTGTGCATCAGAGCCAAGAGCTACAGACCACCCTCAGACCCACACGAGGTAAGACCAGATAGGAAAGAGCAAATGCCTCCAAGAAGATCAGTTGCTCGGTCCTGATGAGGAGCCTTGAGCCACAGGAGGGTTTGCAATGTCCTTGCTGGACCCGTGTGTGATGCCCGTGGACTGGCAGAAGGGGTCTGTATGCCTATAACCCATGAAATACTCTCTGGCCACTGCCAGAAACAGGCCACAGGCTGTGTACTAATGCTGAAAAACCTGATAGAGAGGTTTGTGAACCTTGCTTTGGTTGGGACATGCAGAGAACAAGCAGCCCTGGCGCTATGAACTACTCCCCCATGGGCAGTCACTGCATCAACAGAAGAACACGACCTTGGGGCTGGGAAACATCACTCACAAGCAGCAGGGAAGGTGAGGAACAGTTCTGCAAGGTGTGCAGAGCTCTGCCTGGAGGGTCAGTCCAGCTGCATCCACCTCTGGGGACTGAGGAGCACAGCGAGGAGAGCCTTAAAGATGGGGTGGAAGCAGCCCCAGGAAGACTCCAGCAGAAGAGAAGGCAGAATTCCACCATCCTGGAGAGGCAGGCGCTTCCATCATCGTCATTGTGCTGCTGGAGTAAAGGATTTGTTGAGTTCATGAGACCTGCAGCCCTCCCCCTTCTCAGGGTGACACCTCTGAGTCTGGTGCCCTGACAGTGGAGGGGTGAGCACAGCCTGAGGAAAGCTGCAGCAGCTGAAGTGCTCTTTGTGTACTAGTTTTGACCCTGGTATGTTAAGGTTTTTTTTTTCTTTTATTCTTTATTCGTTTCTGTCTAATATTCTAAATAATATCATTTATCATTGTTTGCTTCATTGTAAGTGATAAGGACTCCCTGAGCACACTGGTAAACCTTTCAAGTAGACTAACAATAAATTAAGTGTCTCCTCATACTAGCTGTGTTTCTCTAGCCAATATAAATGGCAAAAATAGTGGTGAAACAACCTTGGCTCCCATGAAAGTATTTTCTAAGATGGAATAATGATGGAGAGAAAGATGAGCATCCAAAGGTAACCTCAGAGAACTGGGTCTGGTCAAGTGTCACTCTTTGTTGTCTTTCCAGGCTACATCATCCAGCCCAGGCCCTCTCAGCCTTTCCCTGCAGTGCTGCCACTCCCTCAGCTAACGATTAAATGACCTCTCTCCTCACAGTTCAGGTAATTCAGTGAAATGCCAAATTTCCAAAGCACAGCCTCCCAGGTACTCAAAAACAATGATGTTCACAAGCGCCATCTAGAAGAACAATGACCCATCTATAGAGCATCATATCTCAGGTGTATTTTAGGATGTACAAAACGTTGTTCAAACTCAGTGCAAGCTGCTGGCTCCCCCATCTCACTGGGGAATAACTGGAGTACAAATCTGGGTCAGGACAGAAGAGCACTCATTTATTCACGATAGCTACAGGAGACCAACAGGTTCTGCTGCTGAGACCACTGCTTGCAGAGTGGATAGAAGGTTTATTTGCCATTGCAGATGCTTTGCAAAAGACAGATAAGGGGTACGAGCTGTACACATCTCTTACAGGGCTGGATTCTTACTCCAGGCAGGAACTAGTTTATCATGAAGGTTACACAGTGATTACTGTTTCAGGACACAGAGTGAAGGTTCAGTCAGGAAGCCTGCTTACACCCTAGCATTTCTACTTCCACAGTCCTCCAGAAGTTGTTCATTGCAATGAACAGTGCAGGGAGACTGCCTGTCACATGGGAACAGAGAGCTATCTGCTGGCAGCATGATGGTGGAGAGGGGGAGGGCAGGGGGAGCTTCCACACTGGACTTGTCCATCAGGAAGATGGGTGATGCAGGCTTCACACTGAGAGACACAGCTGCTGCATCACATAGATCATACTCGTCTGCATAAATACTTTCTAACAAAATTCCTGACTTCCCACTCTAAGCCAACTTAGTCCCTGCTGTTGCCAACAGCCCTCAGGAGAGTCACCCCAGGGCTGGAGAATTGTGTGGTGCAGCCAGCGCAGCACTGTGAGCCACCCCTTACCAGAGACTGTTCCTGCTTTGCCTGCCATTAAAGGGATTTGAAAAAATCTGCTTGACCTTGGCTATTGACTGTTGCACACCTTCTCAAGCAGGGTCCACCACACAGTTTTCATGAGCTCTGCTTCAGTGAACTTTCATCACAGGTTAATGTCCCAGGGATGGATGGGGAGGTGACCCAGCCAAGGCCAGGTACTCCTTATGGAGACGGGAGACTACATTTTGGGGGAAGGGGGGGAGAAAGGGGTGGAGGAGATTTTAATGAAAGAAGTTACAAAAAGAAGAAGAAATTTCCTTTTCACAGGAGCATCTCCAAGCACTCCTGTTCTAGGACAAGGCACCAAAACTGGCAAGGTCAGTATTTCCAAGAACAGCTATTCTGAGAACAGCAAAACCTGATTTTCAGAGCAAGCAGGTATCCATACCTCTCACTTGTCTCTGTGAGAGCAGATGATGCTCACTGCACCCCTGCAAACCTGTCCCCAGATTCTCCATGTCAAGCCCAGGAACAGCAGCACCTACTACGAGCAGTGTGTGGGCACCAGACAGGACAAGCCCAGTAAGCCCAGAACAGTCATAGCCCTGGCATGTGTGTTTAGGAGCCACAGTCATTCCCCATCCTCCTTCAAGGTTGCACATAAACCTCTCCCCCTTCTTCAGTGTACTTAGTTTGTTAGTCCATCCCTCAGATCTCCTACCAACACTACAGAGCCTTTTTTTCTCCTTAAGAGGGCCTTAAACTCCCCTTAATGCACACCCTAACTACAGCAGTCATCAATTTGTGTTGATGCTTTCTTTTATCACCCAAATTCCTCTGTATGCTGGGCTGCCTTCCTGGCCTTGGGATCAGACTTTCTGGCATACCTTAAAAGCACCAATTGCTTCACACACCCCTGCACACCTGACCCTTTAAAACGTTAACTCTCTTCCAGTGTTCTTGCTCATTATCTTAGATGGCCTTTGACTAAAAAATCAGAAGTCGTATTTTTCAGCCTTACAAATCAAAGTCAAAGTATCTGTTAAAAGAATGGTACAATTACAACATTTTCTGTTAGGTCTAAAATGTAAATCATTTCAGTACCTTCTGCCTAATTACAGTGAACTAGTGAGTCAAGAAGTAGATAAGGGGAAGAAAAGATTATTTACATGCAGTGCTGTTTGTTTCCTTTCTTCTTTTATTTGGTAAAAAGTACAGACAAAAACATTTTGTGTAAGCCTCAGCCTTTGCCTTTGTCTTGTTGTTCTTCTCCTTTTGATGTCTGAACAAAAAGAGAGCAAGAAAAGATTACTTCCACAGAAATAAATGCTGCAAGATTTACAGCACAGCTCTGCATCGATTGTTCCCCAGCATCTCCTGAGCCCACTAAAGCACTCAGAGGTGATCAAGTGAAAAACATTGTAGAAATGTGTTTCTTTATTAAAAGTCCTTCATGCAGTTTACAGATCCGAGCAAGTGTGATGTGTCCATGGGTAGGCTGCCTTCATGCAGGCAGACCCCAGACTGGCCTGTTTTGCTTGTCACATCACAAAGTTGTGCCCAATATGTTCCCTACTACATCTCAGCTATTTCAGATGTCACCAGTCTCTCTCATAGAGAAGCAACTTCTTCCCCCTCCAGGGCATGTGTTTGCATTTCTACAGATAAAATATCAACTGGTTATCTTATTCTCCCATTTCCAATCTCCAGTCAGATGCATTCCTAGAACAAGGAGGAACGTAGGGAGGATAGATGTTAACACAGGATAAAGACAAAATAGGAACAGGTACACATCTGGTTAAAATCCTCAGGTAAGACTCCTACAAATTCACAGACCCCACAGAAGTAAGATTTGGCAGAACCCCACAGCTGCAGGTAATTCCTTGCAGGCACATTGTTGTTATTAAGAATCTTAGCAACAAGAGTCTCAGCAATGGTTACATTCACTGTATCACCACTTAACATATCCAGTAAACTCATCAGTCTGCCCCAAAAAGAATAGTAAAAATAAAAGCAGGGAAACTTGAGGCATTTTATAACTGTTGTTGCACTCTTTTTTTCCCCCTCCCTCCCCCCCTTATCTGATATTCCTCTTTTCCTCACCCTATTTTGGGATGTTTTTTGTGACTCCTTCAATGTCCTTCAATTCTGTTAGGAAAGTCTACTTTTAGCCCTCACCACAGATGTTTCAAAGGCAGTAACTGACTCAAGTTAGTCTTGTGATGGAAACCGGGTTGTAGCTTTATGTTGCCATGGCTTCTTTAGTTGACAAAATAATATTTTTGACACACAACTTCTAGGGCTTTCTCAGCCCTCTTATTTCACACAGGATGGGCGTAACTTGAAGGACAAAAAGCGGAATGACCTTGTAGGAAAAAAGGGTTGTAGGGGAAAGCTGGCAGCAGAAACAGGCACAGGCCTGAGGCCTTTTCCTTTCCAGGGCTGTGCTCGCTGCTGTCCTTCTGACTCCACTTGATGCAAGTAGGACTTTCAGCAATAAAATTTAGCCCAGTACTGGCAAATGCTGTTTCGCTCAGTCTGTGAGGATGTCCTGGGTTCAATGAAACTTGATTAATATGTTTTCTTGCAGTCCTCAGCAGAGTTTCTTGGCTGAGGTGATACTTAAAACAGTTCTCTCTCCCCACAGTGCAATGCTTATGGTCTGCAAAGATCACAGAATGACAGGATACACTGAGTTGGAAGGGACCTACAGGGATCATCGAGTACAACTCCTGACCCTGCATGGTACCACCCCAAGAGTCACACCAGGGGCCTGAAGGCACTGTCCAGACACTTCTTGAGCATTGGCAGGCCTGGTGCTGGACATCAGAACCTGCCCACACATTTTGGGACAAGGACTTCAACTCAGTGCTTCTGAATCTACAGTGACTGCAGTGGCCACCAGCTATGAACTTCTGCTTGTTCCTCCTCTCATCCTTTGGGAAAGGGGGAAGGAGGATCTGAAGCAGCACCAGTGTTTAATACTGCAGTGCAGCCCTCTGCAGAGAGGGTGGAAATGTCTAAATTGGTTCCTGTCAGATGTAGGCGTTATGTTCACCCTCTGTGCAGGCTGTACATCCCAAATTCTCCAGCCAGAAGCTGGCCCCAATCTTCCTCTATTCTCCCCCATAAAATGTACTTAAAAAAAAAAAAAAAAAAAAAAAAAAAGAGAGAGAGAGAGATGCCAGAAAAAGGGAAAAAAAATCAGTCAAAACATACCAGCTACTGCTTCTCTCTGCATTTGCATCTCAGCCTCATTATGTCACCTGAACAATAGGAATTCTCCTGGTCTATTTTAAGGTGGCATCTGCCTTAGAAAACTCCAAATCTGACATTCTCAGTGCAGAACCCTGGGAAATAAAGTTGCTTTAGATTTCCTGCAAATACTTCTTCAACCAGCATGAGACTAACACTATCTGTCCCAAAGCCTGTTGCAATAAACAGTGCTGAAGCATAGCTTTGGGAAGAACCTGACCCAAGTTTTATTTCAGAAGGAAACAAATATGAACTTGGGATCTGGCCTGAGAACTTGAAGTGACAAAGATGTATTTTACCCTGAAAGTTATAGTCAGATATTATATATCCTTCAAATCAGTCACAAACAGAGATTTCCTCTCCAATCCCATGAACCTTTATTTCAGGATGAGCAGGAATTCTTTAATCACAAATTGCAACTGCAGCCTGCTTGGAAAGATTGTCTGAAGTTATTCTGTGAGGACAAATCAAAACATCTTTGTTAGCAGCTTTGACCAACCAGGAAAATGAGAATTTTCAGCGGAAAAGCTTCAAGGACATATGTTTGTCTTAAGGCCCAGGTACACTCTTCAGAAAAAGGTTCTCCCTAGTAAGGGCATGAGGCTCAACCCTCTTAAATAAAAGTTAAGCAGAGAAGATTTGTCAAAGGCTAAGAAAGCAGGCAGAACCACATCTCCAGCCTGCAGTGATTCAGTTAAAGTCCAGCCCACTCTTCTTTTGCTCTCAGATAATGAATAATTTGCCAGCTGCCAAATTCTGCTTCAGGTTTCATTCCCCAACATTCCTAGATATTGAAACTTCCACAGTCTCTCTTGTGCTGTCAGAAAATAGCTCTGCATTAAAATACAGGGTTGATAACATATGGCATGTGGTATATCCCCAGCCATTAACATTTCTCCAACACAAACACTGACTATTAGAATGGGCACATCTCACTGTAAAACTGATGAGGGGGGAAGTGAAATGCAAATGCCCCCAGAGGGTGAGCTGGCACTGACGTGGATTCACACCATCGCAGGAGGGTCAGCTCACGGATGCTATTGAAAGGGAGCATTCTCTTATCAGCAGAAATCTTTAAAATAGAACTGATGTGTGGAACACTGGTGTTTTTCAGAGAAGCTAGATTTATCCACACACAAATGAAGCAACACATGTAGTAGAGGTTTGACAGTGGTTGACTTTCCTCCCTGAGATCTGGTCACATCAACTATCAGAGGAGCACAAAATACTCCTTTATTAAAAAAAAATATCAGAAGGAATATGCAAGGTAATCCACCATCTATGGATACACACTGCAGTGCCCAGCTGCAGCATTCTCTTTTGTTTTGTTTCTTAGGCTGAGGGAGGAAAATAATGGTATCTCTATGCAGGGGTCCCTGTCACTGCTTGCTTCCCCTCCATGTAAATTAATTTTGTCACCTCTATCACACCCCACCAGCTGCAGCCAGAGCAGCTTGGGATTTTATTAAAGGTAAGCCATGAATGGTTATCAGATACAATCAAAGCAGAGAGGCAGCAGCCTCGTCAGAAGTACTGCATTTGTTGAGGGAGCAATGGAAAGGATCCTTCATTAATCTTAAAGACCTCCAGGATCCGTTTCAAAACAGAAAGGCAGAATGTCTGTTGAGGCCCCTTGTTTGAGTCTCTGGCACATTTCACACCATTCTTATCTAGGAAAAGAAGGAGCCAGTAAGAGCTCTGAACACTACTTGATCTAATAAGAAACAACATGTATTTGGTGAAGCAGAAGGAGGATGCAGAGATCAGCCAAGGCCAAGAAAGAAAAATATATGATGGGGTTTCGGTGAAGGTCAGAGTAAGTGGGAGAACAGTGAGCAAAAGGTCTTCAAGAGAAAGGATGGTGGTTTGGAAAGATGTCACAATAAGAAGCATTCAGCTCATGATGAACAGATGGAGACAAAAGACAGGAGCAAAGGCAGGGAAGAAATTAAGATGGCACACCACCAAATTTGGTTATCTTGAAGTGAATCACTCTGAAAGGTGACTGAAAAATTACATTTCATTGCTTGTTGTCATTTTAATTCAGCACTAGTCTAAGCCTTCACAACTGAGTTAATATTTGGAATAATATAACTTCACTGCTACCCTCAGGTTATGCATCCTCAGCATGCCTTCACCAAGCAGCATTTCCTGCCGCCACAGGCCAGCAATCCAATGCTGATGGATAAAGATGTTAACTCAGAGTCAATGCAATCCCAGAGTCCATAAGACCTTAGAACTGTAGTGCAGATTCTGGGTTAATCATCTGAAGTCTCTGAGCATCCATACACAAATGTGCTTTTTCTTTCAAGAAGGCCTTGAAGTCTTTGTGTTAAAACCCTATATAAAAATGCTGGGCAATATCAATCTCACTTGTCAAATATAAATGCGTAGCACGTGGCACACAGTGTGGAAAACTGCAATGATTTGCTACAGTCATTCCAAAACTGATCACATCTGTCACTAAGCTGGATTGTAGGAAAGGACACTGGGACACTGCTTTCCATTTAATGCTACAGTGTAAAGCCTAAGCTGTGAGTGGTTAGAGCATTTCATCTGAGTTACCAATTCTTGGACTTCAAACCAGAATCATGTTTTGTACTGCCTACAAAAGGAAAAGAAGTGTTTCAGTGTTTTTATAACAAGTATTTCAGTCTGATCTTCTGAGGCTGACAGGAATATATATAGCTAACAGAAAAGTCACACAAAACTCTAAACAACATCTGCAGTTGTAAAGAAGGTATTCTTTTAGAGAAAAGGTGCTTACAAGGATGCTTCAGGAGACTGGAAATCTCAGTACATGTGCAACACGTCAAGTAAAACAAAAACCCATCAGTTACTACGATTTCACTTCTACATAACTCCTCTCTATAGATATATACATATTCATAAATATAGAACAATATATATATTTTTTTCCTACCAATACCAAGTCTGTAGAGAATCAACAGTGCCAATGAAGACAGCTGATATCAAGAGGAAAAAAAAACCAAAACCAAAAAACAGTGTAAAGGGGAGAAGAATCAGGTCCAGAGTCTTTCAAACACCGATTATTTGGCAGCTAATCAGTGCTTGAAAAGGTCACTGAACTAAACCATTTCTAAGGCAATACTGAAAACACTTAATTTTACAGTGTTAAAAGATGGACAGAAACATGTGCCTCTGCTAGGTTTTATACAACCACCCTTTTAAGACAAGAAAAAACAGATGCATGTATGCATCCTGAAAGGAGATATCAAAGCATAGCAAATGAAAGGCAAAAATGTGTGGGTTTCCATTCTCTTGTCCAAACTGATGCACTTGTTGGCAGCTGGGCTCTCTTTTCTGGTGAAGTGTCTGTAGAAAAAAATACTCCTAAATTAAGGCTGCTTGGCACTTGCCAACACACAGCTCTTTTCAGTTGGCTATAATTTTGCTTACAAAGCATTTAACAGTTGGCTTGAAGTTTTCCGTGCTGGAGGTCTGCTTCGGGATAGGTTATTATGTTCTAAAATAGTCCCTCTGGAAACAGGCATTTCTGAAAACAAGGCTCGGGGGATTTATATGATTCTGCCTGTTTAAAACAAAGTGACCAATTACTTTGTTTAAAAGCTGTGGCACAATACCTTGCAGCTGGGTCTTGAAATTTGGTAGGGTTGTCACACCAGTACGTGAATTTTGCCCATCACTTGTGTGGCTGCAGAGGGATGTGTTAATGTTCCATCTCAGTTCCTGGCCCACACTGGGAGCCAGTCCCATGCAGAAGAGATGAGCAGAGCCTGTCTCTGCCCGGCATCAGTACCACCAGAGCAGGAACTCAGAGCAGTAAGATCACGTCATCTGCGTCTGTGTTCTTCACACCTCCCTGGCAGCACGGAGGGACAGGGATAACAACCCCATTTCAGAGGTAGTGCCAGCGCAAGCAGGCCCTGCCTGCACTTTTCATCACCCCCAGCAATCTGCTGGCAAGGCTGTGTGAGCTGTTTGCGTGACAGCCCAGTGAATCAGACCGGCAACAGCCTCGCTGTGTCCCTGGTTCACCATCCGGCCACGCCACCAGCAGGGCTGTCACAGCCAGGGTGAGCAGGAGCCTGCGGCACAGAGCAGAGCCCGGCACCAGGACACTGCAGCCTTTGATGCCATGTGGGGAGGAACAAGGTCACCTGCTGAAAACCCCAAAGGGATGCGAGGAGCAGGGCAGGAAGGAGCGAGAGAAGCCATGGGTAGTGTGGGGAGATGATGAGCGGCAAAAGCAGAGGCTTTGTGGGAGGAACAAAGCACAGTGGGGCTGCAGAGAACAGGAGAGAGAAAGAAAGGAGACAGCTAAAGAAGCCAGTGATGAGTATCACCTTCCCCAAGGCCCCTGGAGCCAATATCTAAGTATCAACACTGCCAGCAAGCAACAGTAAAACTTCTGGCAAAGCATCCTCCTTTGCCTTTGCTTCCTGTGGCAAATGTCCACCAGTTTCTCATTCAGTCTTCTGACATAAAAATACCAAGGCTGCTGAAGTGAGTTTTATGGGGCAAATGGCTTTGTGTTTATTTTTAGTTTCATACAAACATTGAATTTTTTGTCCTAAATTTGCACTGGACTTGAGTGTTAAAAGCTGTTGTTTTTCTGTGCCTCGGGTTTGTTTTGATAGGCAGACAAAGCTTCCAGAAGCCATGAGCTTACCTGCAGGTTGATAGAGCAAATGAAGTAGGGTGAGACAGAAAGTAAGCTATCTGCAGCTCCTCCCTCCTTTCCCAGAAATGTGGCACATGAATCGTGGTGCAATTCTCTCCTTGACAAGCAACAAGCATGCAGCAAGAACCTTCCCAAGCTCAGGAGGCTGAAACTAAGAGAGTAGGTTAAGCAGTTTGGATAGGAAATACAGCGTAATTTTAATTTTTGAACTCTTCCTCCAGTGTCCTACACGAAGCAGGAAAGTCATGGACTCCAGGTAACAGGAGGGGACAAATAAAAACCCCAACCTCAACCTAACCAGAAGCAGCACACAAACTTAAAAAAAATGTTCCCTATCCCATGCTGAGACTTCACATCAAATGAAAACCTCTAAAAGCCTTCATCTGACATCTGCTCAGCCTTCTTCACTGCAAAGCTTCCTCCAGCTGCTGGTTAAGTAGCAGTCAGCCCTTCAGTTTAAGTGGTAATGGCTACTGCACTACATAGGGTTCCCAGGTCAAATCCAGTTGTGAAGAAGCCAGCAAGTACAAATGCTTAATCTCAGTTTCTTTTACTTTTGCCACTTAAACGCACATCAGAAAGCTCATGTCCAAATTGCAAAATTATTAAAAGGTCCAGCAGTTCAGAGTTAGGAACGGTGGGATGGAGGGTGTAGCTACAAGTTCAGTGCACACCTTATAGAAGGGTGATGATGGTGCCATCCTTGCTCTTGTGATCACATGCCACTTTCACATCCCCAGGCAGCATGCATGCAGGGACAGGATAACCACATGCTACCCAATTCATTGGAAATCTGGCATTTTCCAAGCATTCTACTTCTGTGACCTAAATCGTATCTCTAATGTACTTTCGGCTACGATAAGAAATCACACTGAGAAACTTCATCCTAAGAATGCAGTCTCATTGATATATCACTTAAGCTAATCCCTCCTCAGCAGGGAGACATGGAATAGACAATCCATCGATCCCTCTGAGCTGCAGCAACTAATCCACTGTACTGGTATAGTGATACCAAAAGTGGCCATCTGATGTTGCCAAAAGCAGGCACTTCCCCAGATCCTTAAGCTGCACTAATTCTGTAGGGAAGGTGCAGCCATCACTAGAGATTCATGCAGTTATGCCTTTTTTTGCATGCATTTCACCACAAACATCTGTGGGTGCTGCCTGAGCTGAAGGAGGTTTTACTTTTTCCCTAATCCCTAAAGCAGAAAGATTGCCCTAAGGAAGACAAAGCATCTTCCTCTAGTTGAAGGCAAGGGCATCTGCACCATGTTGACTGCACATGGATTTCCAGGCCAGATGAAAGACATAAAATGGGTAGGATGGGGAGAAAGATCTGCTGGCCAAATATCTACAGCAGAATAGCCATGGAGGCTTTTTCTGCACTCTGTTCTCACCACCAAATTCAGAGCATCCCACTTTTTTGACAGTGAACCTACCTCTGAAAAATAACAAATGTCCTCTTCTACCTTCTGTACTTTCCATGTAGTTGTGCCTGGAATATTAGTTTTCAAACTGTTCAAGAACAGTGGATTGTTGTCCAGGACAGCTGAAAGCCACCGGGCAGTTTTTTGGCTAAGCACCCTTGTATGAGCCATTCTGCTTCTGTTCCCCTCATAGAAAAGGGGTCTCCCTATTTCACTAACTACATCTATTGCAACATCTGCCACTAGTCTGCAAACAACTGTGGCATGCTGTCTGTTGTAATTCAACAAACTTACTGTTTCAAACACCTGTAAATGTTTACAACAGTCAAATCAATTGCTTGCAAAAGGACAAAGCAAAATTCTGTATCTAAACACCCCCAAGTCCTAGAGGGAAACAGCACTGGATCTTGATGTCAGGCAAGCACACATCTCTCTCATGGGCAAAGTCAAAAAGTAATGTCTGAAGACCCTTCTGTCTCCCACCTACCCCTTTTGCTCTGGAAATGCAAATTATTGTCACAGTCTTTTGTTCTTTCTCCTGTTTTTATTTCTATAAGACAGGTACGTTTCTGATGGTATTAAATGCTGCAGATAATGATAAAACCAGAGTGTACTTTGAAGGACAAATACTTTCCAGCTGCCTTCATCTAAGCACAACACAGAGTCTGTACCAAAGTTAGCTCTGGTTGTGCACTTCCCATTATCAGTGTTCTACAGTGAGGACAATCAATTAGGTTGCTCAAAAGAAACAGAAGTGCTTACATGTAGTCTCTCCCTCTGTTTATTGGGGGACCTCAGATCCTCTACAATGCTCAAGTGATTTCCACTTTCACTCAACCCACACAAGGCATAATGGAAAGGTGCAAACTTACCTCTAGAATTTCTCCCACCTCTGCTGCTTTGGAGTGACTTTGTTTGGTTTGGTTAAGACTTGAATCACACACACATATTTTCCTTCTTCATTTACCTGGATTTCTCCTCCATATCTTGAATCTCATTACAGAAAATTGGCCATTTCTCAGACAAGCACCAGGGTTTTTTTTGTAGGAACAAGTCAAACAGGAACACAGTCATCTCTTCCAACTGAGCAGCACACAGAGCAGTCTGTGCCAAACTGTTGGTATTTCAGGTCCTTCAGAGAGAAATGCCATGTTTAAGAGGCACAAACTCAGTCACCTCCTTTCTAAAAGGAGGACCTGCAACACAGACTTAAGATCACACCTTCAATAGCATCACACGGAAAGAGATGCAGCACAGCAATGGAAGTGACCTGTGAGCAGGGAGAAGGAGGTCTTCCTTCTCATCACCTCTGCCCAGAGCAGGATGTTCAGTCAAGCATCACTCCCAAACAACCTCTGCCTAGACTTGAGGATGGGAGATGATAGTTACTAATACTCTGCCAGAAAGGCCTTTACCTAGTGAAAGGCTGGCATTAGACTACCAGCAGTTTCACTGGCATCACAGAAATCCATTCAACTAAGAACAACGCTCCCAGTAAACAAACAAAAGGCCAGGAGGGAAACATGAGATTTCTCCCCTTATGCTTTCCAGAAACGTACCAGAAACCCTCACATCAGAGGAGGTGAAGGAAATAACTATGAGGCCAGGAATAGCTCCACGCAGCTCGTCTTTGCCATGCAACACACAATGAGACAGACAGGAGCTCATTTTCTTTGGCCATATTTCAGATTTCCTGCAAGAAGAAAAAGGCTTGCACAGGGACATACATTATCAACTAGGTCATACTTCCCCTCACCACTCAAAGCAATCTTTTGAAGTTATTGGGCAATTTTAACTCCAGTTTATGAAAAGAGGGGCCTCAAAATTGCTTAGTTCTTTAAAGTCCTGCATAAACAGGACCAGAGAGTGATTCTTATCAGTGCCCCAAGCAAACTAAAAAGACTGAAGCATTTCATCCTTGTCAGGCATGAGGGAGGCTGCAAAGCCCTGGAGATCCACAGGAAATCAAGCTTCACTGGATTTTCAAAAAACGTATTATTATTCTAAGTGAAGGCAGGCCAAAGAAGGAAACACAACACACTAATTCTGGCTTTTGCAGAATGGTACTGCAACATCACAGCTTATGTTTCTCTTCTAAAATATGGTTCATCAACCAGCTAGCCTCTTCCCACACCAATGCCATAACTTTCCCAGCCACCTCTTCCTTATACCTGGAAGCCGTGTCCTCAACTGCAGCTTCACCTGTTCATCCAGTGATGATCTACTGACTTTATTTCCTATAGCTCTGACAGACATCTATCAGAGACAAGCTTGCCCTGTAAGAATAAACCTGTGTCAGCTGACTACAGACAACCCCAGAGCCACCTGTAACACCACTTTTTCCAACAGAGCCGCAAGACAAATGTTGTTCCAAAAGTTCTTTTGAACATCCCTAGGAAGCGTTAAGTAAAATGCTTTTTCACTCCACAAACACACCATTCCTCTTCCCAAAGCTGTGTTTTGCTGAAATGGCAGTGAGCTTTAATGAACTATTTCAGTTTTGGGTACACCTACAGGATGAGATCATAGTGTGGGTGATGTAAACTCTAATCCAGCTAAAGACTTCGGCAGAAGTCATAGCACCACTGCTAACCCAAGGTGCAGCCTAAGAGCACAAATTCTGAGGTCTCCATGAACCACTGCACTCTGTTGTGCACTGTAATTTCCTCGCTACCTTCTCCACCTTGGGCAGCACAGGCACACCATCCCATGCCAGGCACAAGATCATTGCAGTGGCACATTTTGCTGTGCCAGCCCTTGTTTGAGAACCCCAAGCTACTGCACCACTACAAAATTGCAGTTAATGCCAATAAATAGCAATGTCTCCTCTGTTGCCAGATGTCCTGTAACCAATTGCCTTGTTCCCCACAGATAAGTTATCTGTATTCATACACACAGCGTCTTAAGGAGGAGCACTCAAAATATATGAGGTTAAACTCTCCCAGAGATATCAAAGGGATACAGGAGGGAACTGCAATCCAAAGTCTAACTGTTTTAAAGGTGTCACAGACTTGCTCATGGGCTTTTAATGAATTCACCTCAAATGTGTTTTTCAAATCAAAGTCTATGTGAAAAGTAACTTTTAACAACTTACGCTAACATTTTACCAAAATTAAGATATCTTAATATAAGTTAGAACAAGCTCCCCAGCCCTCATCACATCAACAGAATGATCCTCTCACCTTAGTTCTTCAGCTACAGCCTTAGAAGTTGACCAGCTGCTAGTAGGCTTCTGTCTACCATTTGATCATAAAGGAAAAAGGTCACAGAACTCCAGATATACAATTCCCAATTCATCAATTCCCAATTCATTTCACAAGCCAAAACTTCCAAGTTTCTTGCAGAAAGTGGATTTTTGCTTAGCTCATGGTCTTTTCAAAGACAGGGAAAGACATTTAGCACCCAGAATTCCATTAAATGAGACATTTCCTGTTTTAATTTTCTCTTTAACAGGAGTAAAATGCTTCCAAGTGTCCAAGTGGCATGAAGCTCTACTTAGCACCTTCCAAAGTCAACAGAACGCTCTTTTGCCACCTATGCAGAGGGAGATGCTCATCAACAGCCTGTCACTGTGCTGCAGAAACTCAACACAGGGAATGAAAGATGGGTTATGTCATTTGTTGACAGACTCTATGAAAATAACTCTAAAAGAACAGCAAAGATCAGTTCAGGACAAAACATACTTTATTGTACTGTAATGTCAGAAGTACAAGAAAAGTACTGCAGAGAACCATGCTAATGGCGTTTTTAGGGTCTGTGAAGGACAGGAGTACAAGATAATGGGGTACTACTGTACTCAGTGCAAAAACTGATTCATTTGAGGCACAAGTACACTATTGTTTAAGCAGCTTGATTCAAGCACAGCTCTGGTATGTGATCTACTCTGTTTTCTTTCTATGTGACAATTCTATAATAAAGCTACTTTTACATGAAAGAGGCAGTAGATTCAAGTCAGGGGTGTCCAAATTGCCACTTGGCAACCAAAAAATTAAGAAAAATACTCCGCATAGTCACCCTCCCCCTTTTAGTTTCATGTATGGAGCAGTGGCTAGGGAAGAAAAGTTATTCTGAAATGTCAGAGCCCAGACCTGTTTCATTGGGTGGGGTTCCCCCCAACCACCCTTTTTCTGTGTCTGTGGGTAACTTATTTCATGTTGACCACAATTTATCCAATAAGAAAAAGAAACAGAACTAACTTGTATCTTGGATAAGAAATCATACACATCTAACATTCAAATAAATTTCAGCCCTTGAGATCTTAACTTATGGCTTAAGACACAAAGAAAGTGTTTGGGCACCCTTGAGTTAAGTTAATGAAGAGCATCTTTGCTAAAAAGGCAAGCAAGATCACTGTTTTAAACAGAGCTGACCTCTACAAGAACAAAGCAGGAATCCAAGTCACTAGTTACTACCAGGCTGACACGTACTGCTGCCCAGAAAGATAAAAATGTAACATCACAACGAAAAGGTTCAACAAAGTTGAAAGATAAAGGTTTCAACACCAGAAGCAGCATTTGAAAACAAGCTGTTTAAGTTAATCTTTTCAAGAGATGCGGATTGCATAACTCTAGGCATGAACAAACATGCTGGCAATCTTCTCCTTTTACACAGCAGCTGTGTTTAACATAGGAAGTTCTGGGTTTAAAGAAAGCTACTTGAAGAAGAATTAAGATTTGCAATTCCCTGTCTACTTAATAAGATTAGTAGAGAAAACAGAAAAAAAAAATCACTACTGAAACAGTAGTTTCTCCATGGATCCCTATCATTACAAACACAGCTGGATTTGTAAGCAACGCAAGACTAAACAGACAGCTATTATTTTATATTATTACTATGCTCATAAGTTACATCAGTTAAAGTTAAAAAAAGCCAAGCAGTTTTGCCCTATTTCAAGAATAGTTTCCAATCAACACCAGTTTTACATGGTGAATGGGACTTCACAAATAAACGAGGAATGGTGACATCTTTGGGTCAAGAATGACAAGAAATAATGGGCTCTGTGCTACCAATCAACCTCAACAAGAATATGGCACACGGGCCAGCCCAAGCCGTACCAACACTGAACCTTTAGCACTCAGCACAAATTCGGATCTCTTTACTTCAGCTAGCAAACCAGTTGAAAAGACTGGGTAAAAAAAAACAAACCAAAAAAACCCAACTAAAAACTTAAGCCAAAATTTGGAATATACTTTTTAAAAAAAATCTGAAGTTTTAAAATAATTTGATGCTGACATCAGTTTGTGCAAACTAAAAAAAAACTCACTGAATTTCTCTCTAACAAAAGACAAATCTCCTCAAATATTCTCCTTTTAGCCCACCGTATCTGTAGATACAATCTGAAATCTAACAGATGTAAATGAAAGAGAGAAAAAGATACAGCATCTGCACAACATTCTTTCTACAAACAGCTGCTGGAGGGAAAGTAAAATATAAACTGAATAAAGAAAGTAAGGTTCCATCTGAAATACTCTCACAATCTTTCCCACTCTGTAGTCCATGAATCCGACTCTGATGCTAAGGTGACAGTGTATGTAAGCAGATTTTTTTGTTGATTTTATTATACTTGAGTTTCAGTTGAAGAGAACCTGAGAAGAGACTCAGGTCTCTTCAGGAATTGTCAGATGGAACATGCTCCTCAAATCCTTCGCTCTCTCGGACCAATGCTCTTTCCAGGATGACACGGCCCTCCTTGTAGCGCTGGCTGTCTTCAGTGGCAAATTCATAGATCCAACCCAGTTTGCTGTTGCAGTTCTTGCAGCTCACGTCTCGAACCATGTGGCGGCCAGTGAGCATGACCCGATCCTGAACTTCACTGTATTGCAGATTTACCACCTGATACAAACACACAGGGGACAGGGAACAGAGAGGATTAGTCTGCCTAAGGCAAAGCTTGGTAAATGACAATCAACATTTTAAAAGCAGAGAGCCTGTGGCACTGCATGTGAACTGAGAACTGCAGCGGCATAAATCAACAGCCCTTGAAAATCTCTCTCTTGAGAAGGTAACATCATGAAGATGTGCTTCACCGGGATGCATAACCCTCACTGTTTAACTGAGAGATATGAAATGCTATGACAAGACGTACAAAAGGGCAGAGGACTGTTCAAGTTTGGGTGAGAAACTCCTGGTGAACAGCTTGTAAACTAATTTACATTAATCCAGTTGTAGCATATGTAACCCGTTTCTAGCAGCTGATGCGATCACTTATTCCCAGAACTCAGAACCAGATATTAAGAGGTACTTCTTTAAAAATCTGGGTGTGCTTTTGAAATAATTATCTAAGCAAAAGCAAGGGTCAGTGGCTGAAAACGTAGGCATGAAACGGGCACCTTTTTTTTATGCTATACTGGCAATTTAAAAGACTAGGTAGCAACACCACAAAACCAGGATTCATTGAAAAGTTGATGTCAGAACTATATCCAAACTGCTGATATAAGGTAGGATTCTAAAAGCTGGGACTGCACTGCTTTCTCAGCTTTCCACCTGCCTGTGTTTGTTCTCTCTGCTTCAGATGTAAGTTTTCTAACTGCAGAAATGCAGAAGTCAAACTTCTGTGATTAAACCCCAGTATCTAACACCAGAAAAACTTGAACTCCAGGATCCAGTGCTTATTGGATGAGAAAGAAATCAGATCCACAGCTCTTTTCTAGCTATGCAGCCTAACACTTACATGTAAGTGCTACTGACAGGACTCAGCATATCAGAAATCCCAGGGCCGAACACAGTTAAGCAAAGAGATTACTGACACTCTCTCAACCCTGCCCACGGCTAAATGGCTGTCAAGAAAAAAACAAAACCAAAACACACCAACTATTATATGACCAGGAACTTTGCAAGAAAGCAAAGGGCAATCACAGTTTTTTTCAATGAGTCTGATGGACAAGTCTATATGGAAGGGTTAATAAATAAATATTACCATTTACTCAAAAGTTTTAAAATTTTTAAATTTTAAATACTTGCGTATTTTAATCTGTTGCATTTGGTCAATTAAAAATACATTAAACTAAAACACAGTATTACTGCCCGTAAAAGAGACATTAGTTGTCAGAATACTGTTAGTTTAAATGCGTTCTAGAAGTTAAACAGAATAGTTTTTAGACTTTTTTTTTTAATTAAGTAAAAGTGCAAATGCCTTTGAAACTCTCTGATAGACACAAGACACCTTCAGAGTGAATTTGAGGTTCATATTACAAAAGTCTCCAAAGTTAAAACTCCATACATCTTGGCATGATGCCTCTATATACACAATCCTCTTTGCAGTCTTTCAATATTGCAGATAAACTAATTCAGATAGTTTGTCATCAATAGTAAATGTCTACCTTGACTTCAAAAACAGTTGAATAAAACAAAATAAAAATTAAAAAAATTAAATAGTAATTACACAACACTTTAGCCAAGAAGTTTTTGGCTTCTCTGATGACATCGTTATCCCACAAACTCATTTTTCAGAAGTAAATAGCAGTTCCTCCTCAGCTTCTTACCAACCTTGTTAAAAAGAAAGGCTCTTCCTGTGGCTCCGGTGAAACGAGTGGAGATGAGTTCGGAACGGTTGGTCAGAATCGTGTCGCAGTTTGCACAGGAGAACAGGCGAGTGCCACCAATATGATCCAGGAAAATTCTTCCCATTTTTAGAACTGATGTAAGTTTACACTCAAGACCTGAAAGCAAAAGGAGAAGATCATGTACATGTAAAAAAAAAAGGCACAGAAAAAAAAAAAAAGAAAAAAAAAATTCCCAACACCCTACATACGGTAGAACATTCTGCAAACCAATTCAGGTAATGATTGAAGGGAGTCCTTCTTTCACAGGCGAGTTACTAAACTCACAGTCGGCCTTCACCCTCTCTCATTAAGACAAGTTCTTTCCCAAAGTGACCATCTTACAATAACACGACCTAGATACAAACTAATTACATTAACGGAGAAAAACATCAACGGAAAGCTTTAAAATATAGTTCAGACATTTACAGACCCTCTACTCAACCCTACAGTTCTTCAGAAGCTTTTACGTCCTTTAATATTGAAATTCCAATCCACTATATTCCCAACAACTTAGTGAGCACTGGGGAATGAAGAACTGAGCACTGACATTGAGTCACCAATTACAGCCTAATTTTCCCATGTCACCCGCCCCCCCTTTTAAAAAAATATATATTTATTTTGTCACTTCCCCTAAGCTTTGCATAATTTATGACACACACCACCATCACCCCGAATGCCTGCCTGCTGCATTTGACTTGACACTGGTTTCATACACATACCAATATAGGAAAGGTTTGGATGCTATTTCACATAATAAACAATCCACCCAGTCTTTACACGAGACTGTACCATATACAAATATTTAAAGTTGTCTAGTGTAAATACAAAATACTGCGACATTTATCCAAGATGTTTCCAAAGCTTCATCATTAAAATACCTGAGCAATTACAATAAGCCAAAAAAAAAAAAAAAAAAAAAGAAGGAAAAAGAAAGAGACACCTTACAAAGTTTATAGCAGCAGATCTGCAGTACTTGACAATTCAGCCTCTTCACTGCTTGGGAAAATTAAAGTGTCTCACCAACTTTATACCAACCAACATAAACTTCTCATAGTTAACTAGTGAGTAGGCACAGAACATATCAGCTGAAAACTTAACTCACAAAGGATGATGTAACATGACAAACGAATTAAATGATGTTATTTCCCTTTCAACTGCAGAAGTTTTATGACTAAATACCTATAGTTAAACATGTTAAATGTAACTCTATTTATGCTTCAGATGTGGAATCAGAAAAGCATATTGTCTCTGCTTTTGTCATGCACAGAAACACGAAGTAAATCTGACACACTGCATTATTAACGTTGTGTGGGCTTTACTTTTCAGAGCAGCAGATACTCTGCTGTTCATAGAGAAATTAATCAAATTTTGTGCTCATCAAGTTGAATATTCTAAGTCAAATGCCTTCAAGAAGCGCAAATACCTAAATTAAACTCATTTCAAGTCTTAGGGGATCAGTTTCTTAAAGCTTCCTCTGACATGCACAAAGCAAATGGACTAAAACATGCACCTAAACACACGAAATTTAACACACTGTTTTTACATGGAAAAATCAGAAGTCACCGACATAATGATTTTTTTCCCAATTGCTTTATTTCACCACTTAGTTTTCCTACAATGTGTAGCAACAAAAAGGGTTTCTAAATTGAACAGAGTGATTTTAGCACAGGTTCCTTACAAGCATATTTTTCAAATCACTATTAATCTTCTGTATCCCATTTGAAGGATACATAAAAATTCAAAGTGATGGAACGACTCTTTCCTTTAAATTTCTCTTCTTCAAAAGATAAATAAAACAGGTCTTCAATCTGACAAAAATATTTCATAGACTCAGCTGAGTGTTAGAGGTGTGACTCCCTGTGACTCCACTCAAAATATAGAAGGCATTTTCATTACATTTCTCTAAGCATTATATCTTCCTAATACTTCTTTATCTTTCCTAGCAAGCAAAGGCAAAAGAAAAAATTAAAATGTGAATGGTGACAGAATGAAGGAAAATAAACAGACAATAAGTGTGAATAAACAAGTATCAGTCAAAGTCTCCAGCCAAAAGAAACCACAAGTACAAGCAATAAAGGCAATTGTAACAGATATGCCCATAAGGCACTTGGCCTAGCTCCATGTGCCATCCTAACTAATTTTGGATAATGTCATATTTGTGCTGATTGTATTGTGGATTAAAAACAATTAACTGATCATAAGTTACTGTAAATGTGGAATCAGCATCCAAAGGGATATTTCTTTCAGGGTAAACACAAAGCTTAGCCCATCAGTATTTTTAGAAGCTAACGTAAAATAATTCCAAACCCATCCCTCTCATACCAAGAGCAACACAAACACTATGCTTGGCGACCAGAACAGATCCATTACACAGACTGACCTTGCACAGTATGAAAACTGCCATTTTGAAAAACACATCTAAACACTTAAACTGCAAGTACATCACCTACCTAAAATCATACCTCATGTTACTGCACTCAGAAAAGCAGTAATCCAGAGAGACTAAAAATTAAATACTTCAGAGGAGAGCACAAACGTAATTCTTACAAGCAAGTTAAAAGTCAAAGCAACATACAAATGTATTACTTCTGGATATGGCACCATGCATGGACTGAAGTGTTGAGTCCTGAAGATACTGAACATTAAAATAAATGCATAAATATAATCTAAGACTAAAGGCTGAAAAACATGCTAGTAACACAAGGCCTGAAATCTCCAGTTATCTGTGTAATCCCAAAGAGCTAAAAGTAACCTCATCAAGTATCTAAATGAGAAATAAACTTGTAATAAGGTTTGGGTCCCAACAGAAAGAAAATATGAGATTCATTTGATGGTACCAAAAGGCTGTGAGAATTCAGACTGAAGTCACAGTAGACTCTAACAAACCAGTTGGTACCAGAACACTTTTCTTCAGAATACAGTGCATAAGAAAATGTATATTCTTGAAAACAATATATGTTTTAAAATTTAGAAAATTACATTCTACAATCAACATTATAACAGTCAAAACAATGTAGAATTTGCATATGTTTTCTTAAGAAACTGCTAGAATTCTGTAATCTTACTAGAACGTCTAACTTTTAAAAAGTAACCTCTACACTTAACTACTGCCTGGTAGACTTCAGTCAAAATATATAGCACTCAGCAGCTACCTCAGTCCTTAGTTTTGATTGCTGCAGGATTTCAATGAATCCATAGGGATCCAGCTGAAGTGTTGTAAAACCTTAAGTCACCTTAAGTCTTTATGGTACTGCTCACAGTGGTAAAAAGGAGGAAAAAAATTACAAAATGACTGCTAGTAATGCAGCCTTCAAATGCCACCCTCGATCATGAACTTTCTAAAGAAATAAGCTAGCATGGAAATTTTGCCTTTTCCTCTCCTATATCAAAAAGTTAATTTCAACTTGGAATCATTTCACGCTTTCCCCTCCCGTTTCCACGGCCCTGCCATCCCCCAGCTAAAAACACAGCATTTACTTATCAGATGAAATCAGAAGATACTTGCTGTGGATAAAGACTCTTCCCTCCTTATGTAAGGATACTGAATCCTGGAGGGTATACTCACTGTGCACAGGAGAAAAACATAATAGCACAACAGAACAAGGGAAAGCAATTTTCCATTGCTCTCAGGTTCCTGTCCCTTACATACAGAAGTGGTGTGTATGAAGTCACCCAGGATAACTGTAATTTTTTTTCCTATAGTTTCACTACCTATGTAAAAGGTGCAGGCATCTATTTATGTTCACACATACATAACTGATCTGAAAAAGCCACTTCTAGGTAGCCTCTATAGGCAGTGGGAGGGCTCTCTTAAATGAAGAGAAGCCAAAGAATTGTGAAACATTAAAGCATTTCTAAAGCTTAAGATCCTCCAAATAGGGGGAGGAAAATGCATTAAGTGCACTTACCCATTCATCCACTCTCTACACTTAAAAACAGGGAAAATAACTTCCTCTAATTCAGAGAGGCAGTCAAGTTCTTTATTGCTATTTACAGCCCCAGAAAGTGACCCTACTGTATCACACCAATTCCATCATGCTACTAGCAGAATTTTCAGAAGCGGTTGACAGGAATCTTGGTTATTCACAGAACTAAATGCGGAGGAAAGAACAGATTTTTCTTTTGGGCCTATAATTTAATTTTTAAAATCGGCTAAGCATTCTTCATTGGGTGTGTATCAGTGAAGTGCTAATGACCTTGCCTTCATGCAAATTACCAAACACAAGTCATAATATTAAACACAAGTCATAATAGCAAATTAATGGCTGCAATGTAAAAAAGGAAGACTTACTTTCATTAATGGGGTATAAAGTATCTACTGCTTGTCAAATCTCCACAGTTCCAGAAGACGGGTACTTTTATGAACTGAGAGATGATGACACTGTGTCAATATTCAGCACCCAGACCACCACTATCAACCTGCATTCTTGAGAGGACCTTTAGGAGAACAATCAATGATAGCTCACATGACCCTCCTAGCCAGTCTTGTAGACAGTGCATTATTCTGACAATATAAACCTCGATACTACTTGTTAATCATACTGTGAATCACTTCCTCCCTGCATGCCTCTCCAGTGAGTGCATGGACAGACAGGAAACACAGGCACTGTGGTTAATGCTATGACAGGATTCCTAGAGCAGTAGCTCCCAAACTTCCACCTGTTTTTCAGTGTTGATTTCGGCAACACTGAGCAACAGCTGTCAAAGAGCTGACATTCAACAGCTTCAATTTGGCTGCTGTCTGCACACAGACCTGAAACCACCTGGTTGGTATTTGTACTACCTAATCTGCCTACCTTCACAAGCAATGAAGAACCAAAAAGTAACATGAAGAATTATTTATTAACATTTTTAAAACTAACAGTCAGTGTTTTCTTGTCCCGGAATGCATCTCTTGAAGCCACAGGACCATCAACACCTGGGAGACCCAGCAGGCACTTTCTATATACACACTGGATTGTGGATATTTCACAGGAGGAGCCTCAGTGTTGCTTCAGCACCATCTACTGCGTCTCAGATCTACAACAGAGAACAGCTGCTAGTTAAAGGACCAAAAATTATGACAGTGTCTCTTCCACCATTTCACCAGCTAAAAACTTTTCCCTTTGTGATTAAATAAGCACTCTCTGCCCCATGAAACAGGGTCATGCATTTCCCTAGGCAGAGTGAAACATTCTCAAGGGGTACTTACCCTGGAATCAGGCTTAAACTTCATCATCGCATCTCAGGAACTGGGCTTAAGCTTCCTCTTCTTGTTTTGGAGATGGACAAAAGAGAAAAAAGAGTTCTTAGCAGAGCTACACAAGACCACACGTCGAAGTGTCACTGGGTAAGTAAAAAATAAAACTTGCTCCCTACCTTCCCAGGTTTCCGCTGCTCAGAGGTTGGGGTGCATTTGAAAACACACACGTGGTCAGTCTCTTAGGAGGTCTGAGATTCAACTCCGCCACCGACTTCTGAGGCTGTCAAAGTTAGCAGGGCCTGGCCTCTGCCTACATGCAGAATTGAAACCACCACATGTAGCCAAATGCGAAGAGAGAAAGTGAGCTGGAACAGTATGCTGTGCTCATTAGAACCATCCAGCTACTGTAGCAAACTGTAAAAGGAATGTAATACAGTCCAATGACTGAAGAGGCTTTGGCAAAGCAATGAACAAGCTGCCTTGCAGGATGAAACTGCATTTGTGCAAGTTGCAGTAGTGTCATTTTGTGTTGCAAAGTGGCTTTTTTCCTGGGTAAGGTGAATGCTGTGTTGGTATTTAAATGCATTAACATTATATTGGTGCATGCAAACACTAATAGAGGGTAGTTTGTTTCAATTTTACAGAGAGCAGAGCCATACAGATGGGTGCTTGTTTCTCATACAGACCCTGTATCTCAGCATCTTCCACAGAGTAACTTACACCCTCACAATACTCTTGCTAGATAACATAGTAAAGTATTAGTTGACAAATGGCATCAGACTCAGATTAACTTTCTTTCTACTACACAGAGTCCAAATGCAGCAACTATTCCTGACTCCGTGTTTCTTTCCCCCTTTCTTCTTCCCCTTCCCTTTCTGTCTCACTTTTCCCCTTCCAATTCTTCCACAGTTTTCAAGAAAGCTTTATTTCTTGGTTTTGTAATAAATTTATTCTTATACTAATTAGGCAGCTGAGACGACTTTTGCCTATGAATCCATTCTGCAACTTTCAGAAATCTAAACTAATTTAGATTTCCTGTTTTCACCAGTCTTAGCACCGAAATGATACAAAATTTCACCCAAAGACACCACTGGTTTCATGAGTCATTAAAAAAAAAATCCAATAAGCAACCTTTAAAGAAATTAAGACAGCTATCATCCAGACTTTCAAACAAACTATGTAAAAGTGGCAGAAAAGGTGCTAGTATGTTAAGTGCACCTCAGCAAGAAATTTTTATATTAACAGAAAAAACTTCTAAATGTAGGTAAGGCCTCCAAAACTTGAGAGAGCCTTGCTAACAAACATCCACAATGCACAGGCATTTCACCTACACATTTAACAAGGCATTTTAAAGTTAAATCTTGCTTAGGGGAAGTAGTATTTCAGCAAGAGCTGGGCAACTCAAGATTTCAACACAGGTCAAATGACAGTAAACAAACATGAACCAATGACCTAAGTTTGACACCACCACTTCAAGCTCGTGAGGACTACCATCAGAGGGAATGTTAAATGCACATATATAAATACGTGTACACGTGTGTACAACTCTCTGTCTGTGACAAGTAACAAATCTGGCCTGTTCTTGTCATCTTCTCTACTGAGTTTTGAGGTGCAATTGCTGTAGTCTGCACACAAGTGGCAGCCCCACCTGAAACTCACTCATCATCATTATTAAAATCTATATAAAAACAACAACATCTGCATCTCTAAATCAAGCACTTCCACAACTACGGAAGTGAAAGTAACAGATGACAGAAGCGCCCAAATAGTATTTCTACAGACTAACATTAGAAAAAGAGAGTAGCACTTAAAAATATAGTTTTGTTTGTCACAGACACGACTTGAACTCAGCTATCCAGAATGAGTCTATATGTAAAAGCATTACATGTATAGCAGTTATATACAGTCACGTGAGGGAATGTTTACAACTACGGAGCAAGTTCCCTCCCTTTCTGCCATCAGTCACAATCATGACTTATGTTAATGGTTAACCTACTGCCATTATTTGCTGACATCAAGAGCTGCTCTGCGACACCTACCACTTTCGAAAGAGCCCTGCCCTGTGTTTCTCTCTCAGGAGACGTGTGTACTTGCCTTGTTGTTCCCTCAGTCTAACCCTGACACCAAGTTTTTTGTTTAAAGAAACTAAAGGCAACTAATTCATTAAATTCTACGTCTGTATCAGTCCAAAACATGGTCTTTATTCTTAAATAAACACGATGGATTAATCTAATCTGTATCTGCTTGCACAGTAGAACTAAGGGCTGTGCACAGAGTAACAAATGAACCAGACAGACAACAGTCTTCGCATTCCTTTTTGCTTGGACTTAGAACCTTTCTGAGAGGTTTTCCAGGGCGGAAAAGCGCTTGCAGAATATTTCAGCTCCCTGGGAATCCATACTTCCACGGGGAAAAACCCAGCGCTGACAGGCGAAGCCGCCTCGCTGCTGGGCGAGCCGCGAGCACCTCCATAAAGCAAACCACCACCGCTGGATCCCTGACAGCATCCCCCGGGAATTCCCTGTCCGGCGGGGACACCGGGGAGCGGCCGAACCGGCAGCACCTTTGCACGGGGAGGGGGAGCGACGCGTCAGGCGGCGGGGCCGCCACCCCCCGTGCGGCCGGGCAGGGCGGTTCAACCCCCGCGTAACCCTCCCCTGCGCTGGCCCGGCCGGGGCCCGGCGCGGCGCTGTGCGCAGGATGGGGGTGTCGGTGCGGATCCCGATCCCGGTGCCGATCCCGGTGCGGGTGCCGCGCGCACACAAAGCCGCGCGCGCGGGGGCGGTCCCGGGCCCGGCCGTCACGGGGGCGCGCGCAGCCAACCGGGGCCGTCCCGGCCCGTCCCCCCCCCGGCAGCGCAGGAGCCCTGACAACAAACAGCAGGAAACAGCTGACGGGGAGGCACCGCCGCCGCCGCCGCCTCCGCCGCGACGAGGGGCCGTGCCCGGGCCCACAGCCGCCCTCCCACCCTGCACCGAGCCGCCGAGTCGCCCCCTCTTCCCGCACCGGGCCCGGGCACGGCCCCTCGCCCACCCGCCCGGGGCTCCGCGCAAGAACGGGCCCGAAAAGTTGCCCGGCGTGGGGCCGGGGGAGGAAGTTGTGTCGGCGGCGGCGGGGAGGGGGTGCTCGGTGCCGGCCGCCGCCGGGAAGGCTGGGCGGCGCTGGGAGGCACTGACGGAGGAGGGGACGCGGTGGGGAAGGCCGGTGCTTTGTGGCGGCGCCGGCGCGCAGCGGGGCCGGCAGGGCCGGCCGCTGCCCCTCTCCGCACCGCCGGACCGGACCAGAGCGGCTCGCCCGGAGGCTCCACCGCGGCCCGACAGACACAGTGTCGCGGCGCGGAGCGGCGACCGCCACCGCCCTCCCCAGCCGCCCCAGCCTCCCCGGGCGGCGCGGGGCGGGCACGGCCTCCGCCGGGTTACCTGGCGCCAGAGAGCGGCGGCGGCGGTAGCAGCAGCTCCGTGCCCGGTGTCTCCCCCCCTCCACGGCCCCGCCGCTCCGGATCGGCCGCGCGGCTCCGCCCCGCCGTGGCCCCGCCCCGCCACCCGTCGGTCAGCGCCGCCAAGGCCACTCCCCCCGCCATTGCCACGCCCCGCGCCCGTCAATCAGCGAGGCCGAGGCTCCGCCCCCGCCGCCTCGCGCCCCGCCCCGGGTTCGCCTCAGGGCTGCGGGCGGCGGGGCGCGCCGGGTCGGGGAGTCACGGAATCATCGATTCACCGAAACTGGAAGAGACCTTTTAAGATCATCCAGTCCAATCCAACCGTCCACCCAGCACCGCCACTATAAACCCCTAAACCACTAAACCAGATCACACAGTGCCAGATCGAGACGCCTCTTGAACACCTCCAGGGGTGTGACTCCAACCACCCAGGGCAACCCATTCCAGCCCTAACAGTGGGTTTTTTTTTTCTAATATCTAATCTGAATCTCCCTTGTCTCTACTTGAAGCCATTTCCTCTGGTCCTCTCACTGCAGGCACGACAGAAGAGACCGGCCCCCACCTCACCACACCCTCCTTTCAGGTGGTTGTAGAGAGCGATGAGGTCCCCGCCTCAGCCACCTCTTCTCCAAAGTAAACAAACCCAGCTCCCTCAGCCATTCCTCATAAGACTTGTTGTCTACACCCTTCACAAGCCTTGTTGCTTTGTCCTGCCCTGGCAATGGGTTTCCCCGCACCACAGGGGCCCAACGAGTGTTTGAGGTGGGGATGTCAGCCACATCCCCACTTCAGTGATCATGCTGATTGCAGAGTTTCAGGCCATTCCAGTTGAAGTCTTTGCTGGATACCTCAAACACTCTCCACGGTGGAGATGAAAGATCAGAGGAGAATGAGGGAAAGGGTTGGTAGCCATTCTTGGCCACTGGTTGCAAGAGCTATCAGTTCCCTGCCAGTTTTAATGGTTCAGTGCTTACGCACTGATTGCCTCCTTGACAAACAAATAGTGGTCTTGGCCAAAATAGAACGAAAAAAATCCTTTTCAGTTGCTAGTTATGAAAAAGAGGTGCAAAAAGCTGTTGTTTTCCTTCTATGAGGCAATCCATGATGTTTTAAGGATTTCTGTTCTAATACCATCTTAAACAAAGTATTTTTCATGTAGGGCGATTCCTGGGTCTATCCATGTGGTATCACCAGAGGAGCTGCAGAAATGGCAGGAAGGAACAAGCCAGCAGGACTCTTCTGGCATTTCGCACAGAGGCAAAGAGACGTCTCTGTGTATGTATAGCATGCAGGACATGCTTATACGCCCAGTTGCTGTTCTTCAGCTGGTGTCTTCTTGCATGGATTCTCTTACTATTAGAAATATCCAGGTAGAGGGGTACACCACTGCCTGCATGAGGGTAGACAGTCAGTGGGGGTCAACATCAACACATTGAGAACTGCTGTTTGCTTTGAACAGATCTCCAGAAAATCAGATCCCTTCAGTATGGTTAGCTCTGGCCTGATCCTGCATAGAGCTGAGCATTGACATTGCTCTCTGACCTGTCATCAACCCCTCTTTAGATCATGCAAGGTGAGGGAAAGGCACTGGAGCACTCTGTCAGATAGCAATCACCACTTAGTTAATGGCACGGGAACAGCAGATGTACTAAGGATATTAGAAGAAAGCCATAAAGACCATGCCTGGGGTCCAATTTACCACCAGCAAATGGAGGAAATAACTGGTCTAACATGCCCTGTTTGTTAATAGGTTGACCTCATCTGCTGCTGTGCCTCACCGAGTAACTGTGAGCTGTGTTCCCACTGAATCTGCTCAGTCTCGTCACGGGAGCTATGTGAAGGTCTACGTCTTATTCATCTCTGCAAAGCTCCTGTAGAGATTGCCATAAACAAAGCCAAAGCAGAGCAAAAAGAGAGCCAAAGCAGTGATTCTTTAGTCAGTGCTGGTGACTGGGTTTTATCTGAGGACTTGTGAGCTCACTGCTCAGCTCTGCTGCTGAGGCATCCCTACATCCCAGGGCAAGACAGTTCTTTCTGCCTCATTTTGCCTCTGTAAAATACGAAGAGTGATGCTCCCTGCCTTACTGGGAGATTGTGTGTCTGCTTAAGTACTGTTCTGCAGTCTGGGCATATGGAGGGGATGTATGCTTGAACGTTGCAATCATCATAATAATATTAGCATGAAAATAAAGCAAAGCCCAAACCTATGAATAGAATTAAATTCTCAGCAATAAGAAGGGTAGCTGTACCAATCAGAAATAAACCAAATGGACCATGAGACAAGCAGAGAATGGATTAGCCTGTGCTTGACAGATGGTGCCAGGGACTGATGTTTTTATTTCCCTCACAGAGGAGCTTAGAGGAAGGGGGGCAGGGAAGGGTGAGGTAGGGCATGTTTAATAGAACAAAGCATCAGGCTGTAGCAGCTCTGCTGAGAAACAACAAAAATACCAAAAGCAATTTCCAATTAGCTTGTAAGGGGCATGCTACATATCAGCTAGAGGTGAAAAACAGGAACAGGAATATTGTACCACATGACACTTTTAATTTTCAAAGCAGCCTGAAAACATTAATTAATCCTCCTCTGATATAGGGAAATGCAGTGCAGTCAGCAGTTTGTTCCTTTACTTCTCATGCCAGGTTTTGGGAAGACCCTGGGCTTTTTCCACAGCTGATTCATATCACAATAGCTCAGATTACTCTGGAGGAGCCAGTCCTCTGTGCAGCACTACAGAGCAGAAAAGGTGGTGTTAGATCTGGAACTTAATGAACCAGAGAGAGGGGACATGCCCAACAGCCTTAGTAAGACTCACCTTTAATATTCGTCCCATCTAAATCCATTTGTCAGTGCTGTGAGCAACACTATAGGAAGCATTTCAGAGAAAATGGTGTGACTGAGGAATTAATCACAATCTCAGACAGAACTGTGCAGTGAAACTCAAGCGTCAACATTTTTGTCTAATTAACACCTGTGACAAAACTTAGTGGAATTCAGAGGGAAAGGAGGACGTCCCATTGAATGAGTGTCAGGGCTTGGGGGCTGCTTTTGCACGTCTTCTGTCTTTAAAAAGAAAATGTTACAGCTTGGTGCTTCATTTCTAGAACCACTAATAACTTTTCAGTACACTTGTGGATTCCCGTGTGGTGAAGTTGAGCCTACCAATCCAGGCATGCCTGAGGAGGGACAGTGATGTAGCGGGATTTTCCACTGCTCTTTCTCCCTTGCCCAGGATTTCTGGCAGCAGAGAGGAGGCAGCAGAAATACAAAGCCAGACTTACGGGCTGTGATCTCTCTGAGAGACAGCTTGACTCCTAGCTGCCTCCTCTATGCCTTCTCAGCTTTGCCTTGCATCAAAGGCTGGGTTCATCCCACGAGCTGCTCTTGTTTTTTGGCAGTGGCTACTGGTAGCCTGTGTTTTTGCAGAGGAGATGGTACAGCCTGCAGCATCATTCTCGTACACTAAGCCTACCGACACACACACAGAATTTAGTTACCTTTCATTTCCCATCACAACCTGACACCTATTGCTTTTGGTTCACCTGAAAGCCGACACGGGCACGAGTGCCATTTACAGATACTTTTTCAGATTACTATGTTTTTGCCAGGGGAAACTATTTGTACAGTTAATCTCAACATCAGAAAGTGAAGATCAGTGATGAAGCAGTCCTTCCATACCCTCTCTGTAATGGCAGAGCTGGCCTCATTACCATGTCACCATATCTAGTAGCTGTTGGACAGATTTTAAAAGGTGTTTAAGTGTAAAACCCCAAAGCACTCAGGAGCCATATCAGAGAAAGTATTTAATGTCCAAAGAGGGACTTAAGCTTTATGTGCCATTATTAAGACATCAGGAATAGAGCCAGTAAGCAGGCCTGATGCCAGGGAATGCATAACGCTCTCCTGCAGAAACGAGGAGTCATCACTGTGCACACGGCAGTTCAGGGAGGCCGGCAGACAGACACGGATCACCCTGAAGCAAAGTACTATTGCAGCGAGCATGATGGGGCTCACTGCCATTCCCTAGTGAAGAAAGCAAGGTTGATAAGTAGGATGGGTGGTGATACAAACATATCAAAGGTGGGGTGGCGATCTTGCAGGGTTTTTACATTGCTAAGCCTTCTTTATTTGGCCTTCCATGGTGGAGATCAGTTATTGAAATAAGGAGAACTTTCAGGCTGTAGACTACAAATCCTGTCTCACAAATCCTGTCCAGTGGCAATGCTCTTCAAGATCACATATGTTACCACTCTTTCATTTGGGGGAGGTTTTGCCAGGTGCCCAACTCATGGATGACATCCATCTGATTATGCCATTTCCTCCACACAAAGGCTTGGTCTGATGCACACATATGTGAGTGGAGAGAAGATACCACGGGGTGGTGCTCCATTGACCCAGTGATGCAGTGAGCCAGCTGCCAACTCCCTTGCATTTTACAGGAGGTGATTTCAAGTGAGCTTTTATTCCCAGCTGAGGAGGATAAAAGCTGGAACCATTCCCTTGCACAGAAAGAAAAACATCACGACATCTGTCTACCAGGAGACGAGATAAACATTTCAAGGAGAGCAGCTACTCCAACACACGTGGACTTCATCAAACAGTCCGGGCTGTCGCTATTGTTTGTGAGCACTGGATGAGAACAAAGACAGATTGGGCTAGAAAGGGCCCCACGCAGGGACATTCAGAGCCCATACAGAACAGGACACTTTAATGGCTACACTGGATCACTGTTTTTTGATATGATCAGAAGAATCTACTAACCTGGAAATATATATAAATGTACATGCACCTGAGGCCCAGATGAATTCCCATAACTGCTTCTTTCTAGTTGCACTTAAGGAACTGGTCCATTACAATTGTCACTTCACAGACAGGGGAGTCAGGAAAAATCTTTGTAGCTTTGTCAGTCTTTTCCATTTGCTGTTCCTAAGAGCTCTGGGTGGAGTTTCCCAGCTATAGTCAGCGCAGCCTTTGCTCAAAGGTCTTGAAGCTGATTCAATATTGCTTTCAGTCTTTTAACAGTACCACCCCCTGCCCAGGAGGCACACTTTTTGGTGTCAAAGGGGAGCCTGTTTGAAGGAAACCAGCCAGCCCCACTCTAGACTCTCTTTTGTTCACAGATATCTACCCAAAGACATTTACCAAAGATGCTAAATTCAGTGGGAGCAGAGAGCAAAAGGCAAGCAGAGCCTGGGGGAAGAAACAGGTGGCCCACATAAAAATGGGAGGCATGACATGCAAGAAAAGGGAACAAGACATGGAATTCTACCTGATAAATAGCTTCATCCATATCACTGAAATGGTGGGGTAGAGACTTGTTTTGTGATCCTTTTGACACCTTAATAATCCTTGGCTGTAATCAAAACAGTGATGGTAGAGTGCCCGTAAGACCGGGAGGGAGAGCTCAGCAGATGTGTGTCCGTGTTTACCACCAGTTTCTGGGATGGAGACACATTGAGAAGGCAGACTCCAAATCTGTTTTCTGTCCAGCAGCCATGACACACGGGTGGCATCCTATCCCATCAGGCACAGTGTGTTTCAACAAGCAAAGCCTGTGAGAGAAGCCCACACCTGATGAAACAGAAAACACCCGGCTCCCCTTCTGTGAGCGCTTCGGAGGTCTGCGGGGGGGGCTCTCAACTCAGAGACCGGCTGCACAGCTGAGTAAACAGTAATGTGTTTGCCTCTGGGACAGCCTGGGAGAGATGATGCATGGTTTATTCCAGGGCATTACTGAGACCACCACGGAAGTGAGAAAAGGTTTCTTTCCTTCCCAGCTACAATAGTAACAAGAAGGTGGAAGCTGTCTGCAGATCTTACATCAGAACACACGGTATCATGCACACAAAACATTTTCAAGTACATTGCTAAGCTGAGTAAGCAATGCAATTCTTGCTGCAGAGACAAAAATTACGGTACAAGAGAGGCAAAGCAAATGATCCGAAGCCTCTTGTCCTGCCAGAAGGGAAATGGCAGGGTTAGGTCAGGAGCAGAAGGCAAAGAGTTTTCCATTTGTTTGCTTTCCAGGCTCCATTTTGGATGAGAGCCCAAAGGAAGGGTGCTTGAGGGTTTTCATGTGGTCAGTTGCTTACATGGCAAGTAATGTAATATTCAGCATATGTGACTGGCCTTGCACAGGGCAGGCTCTGAGATACACTAGCAAGGGACTTGCTAGTTAAGGTAGACTGAGTCACTCATAAGCCAATGAAATAGGTGAGAACAGGAAGAGTAAGAATTACTAGAGGTTTAAACTCAGATGGGCTCACAAAACCTAGATGGGATCTGAGGTGCTCACAGCATGCATATAAGAAAGCCACAATACGCCTGATTCAGTTTTGTTATTTCACTGGGACTACACATGCAGATTGTTCACATTTGGCAGAGGTGAGCAAGCTTCCTAGATTTGCAGGACATCACAAGAGGGGGATATTGGCCTTCACAGATGATTATGCATCAACAGGTGTAACACAGGCAGGCAACAGGGCATCAACAGCACCTCTGCAGGGAGCTGAGGTGCAGCAGTGACCACTTGATATGGGACCTGTACACCCAGCAGAGCACAGGGTGGAAGGCACAGCAGGCTAGGTCCTGGAAAAGGAAGGCTTTAAGGGAAGAGTTGGACACTCCATGTGTTTTATGGAGGCACAAAGAAGGAACAAAGCAAACAAAAACAGTAATTTGCCAATAAATCACAGTTTGAATGATTATTCCATCATTACTGTTGTTGCGTAATTATTAGTCAAGCTTCTAATCTGCTAATATGACACCTGTTTATTATTATTACACTGTTTAGACAGATTCCTAAAATCATTGTGTAGGTGCCTCACTCCCATTCATTTCAGAGACAGTTAGGCAATAGGGACTTAGCTCATAGTCCAGCCTCAGCATGGAACGTGGGAGGCTGGATGAAGTGATCATCCCTCTGTGAATCTCTAACCAGCAAAAAACAAATGTTCTTTCACAGGTGCCTTGCTCAAATCTAGACCAATTTGAAAAGATTCATTAGACTGAACTAACTGACCAATCCAATGCTGCATCTTAGCCCTTGAAAGCCACGCTGAGAAAAACAATCTCCAGAACATTTTCCAGGGCACAGCAATGGACTGCTGCTCCCAAAAGGCAGGCAAGTCAGCAGCCAAAGGCAGTCCCAGCACAGGCAGTGCCCTCAGTGATGGTACACAGTTCCAGAAGACCTAAATCCTGGTCTCAGGGTCCATCAACAGCTCCAGACACAGCAAACAATGAGCCAGGTCCAGACTCCTCATAGGAACATAGACAATACCAGGACCACAGACAAGCTGCAGCATACCCCTGAGGGACCCAACCAGGAGGAAAATTATATCCAGCAGAGGTCCTCAGTCCATGCCAGAGGCAGGGCTGCAGACAGACACGCCTGCCACACAGCTCCTGCAGGAACTAAACAAATAACCTCAGTCCTGAGCCTAACCAGATCCCTAGAGCCCATAGGCAAGGGGTGGAAGACCCTGCTGAGGCCAGTCAGTGCAATTGTCAGTCCTTTAAGTGCCCTCAGGACCATGACTATATTTTAGAGTTAAAATGGCAGCCAAGGATGTGTGTGATAGGAACGACAGGACAATAGGTTAATTTCAGCTTCTCACAGTACAGCACTTATGTTAGCATTTCCTAATTCTTATTTTTTTAAAACTCAGCTATTATAGTTTAGTGTGACCTTTCTCCATGAAAATGTATTGACCTCTTGAATCTCAGGTTCAAATCTGATCAGTCAGTGAGAGAAACATGTCTGATCTCATTCCATTTCCTTTCAGATTTTTGCCCAAAAAATCATGCACACACTTGGCAACTTCTAATTCATTTTGGGGAGATCCAATTTTAGATAGCTGAGAACAAACTAAGTCAAGAAGAAACACATCACAAGGACTGGGATGCTTTTAAACTTGATACTCAAATGACCTGTGTTTGCTTCTTTTTCTGTCTCCCTAGTATCAATTCAGTAGTAATCTCACAGAGCCCTTCTATGCTTTTCCTCCCCTGACAGACAAGATCTTGTCATCAAACCTGCTGGGGTTGGGGTTTTGTCTGTTTTGTTTTGTTTTTTTTTCTTGCTACCTTAAGCTGAGAAGCAAAGTCAGAACCTCACAGCGTGCAGACTTTGTAACTGCTTGTGGGTAAAAGGGAGCTGGTTTCTCACAGGTTGTGTATGTAAATCCTGAGTGTTTCTGTTTGTAATACTTGTTGTGGGTAGCTCCCAAAGGAACAGATCGATCAGTTCTCCAAAATAGCAAGCAAACAAGATAAATCCAGTGACGCTTACACATGAAAAAATGGGAGCTGATGAAACACAAGGAACAGCTCAGAACTAGGGCAAATAGAGTAAAATGGCAGAGATGGATTAAAAAATAAATAGGTTAAAATCAGTCTGAAACATCAGCATAAGATTTCTTTCCGTGGCAAATTGACTTCAGCACCTGATAATTAACTGAAAAGAGAGTTTAACATATGTCTGGCAGGTGAGTTTTCTATGGTTGCTACTTATCCCCTGTTCTGAAGGCACCATTAGTGGCTATCGATAGCATGTGAAGCATCACACTCCAGCCTACATCCCTAACTTCTAGGACAGTGATGCATTCATGAGCCACGTTAAATTGCCACAGAGTCGTCCACGGACAGCCTACACTCTCGCCTCTGTGCTCGCTCAGCGTCACTAATCGCTGTCATTAGCTGCTGAAAATGAACACGATGGCTCTCGGGGCAGGGGGGTGGTGTTACTGTGCTGTGACTCACTGCATACCCACCCCTTCACGGTGAGCAAACACGGGACTGAACAAGAGGTGGTTGTTAAATGATCAATTTAAGTTAATCAAGACTTCATTATTCATGGGGTTTTATCCTAGGTAACCTGGGAGATTTTCTTTTGTGTGGCATAGCCCTGTCTGCATTGACTCATCACACTTGAGGGCAAATGATACTTAGCCCTGTCTTAGCTATTAAATTACTGCTCTGCAGTTTGTTTGTTTTATCTGTTCCTCAGTTCTTTGGCCCAAACCCACAATCTGATCGTTCATTTGCATGTAGGCAGGAGCAAGCTCCAGCTTGGAGTTAGCTGTTCAGCACAGCAGCCTGGGTAATGCTGGGACAAAGCTGAGAAACATAAATTAAATTGCAACCCAGAGGTATTTATCTTGTCACCACTGTTTAAAGTAAGCAAACTGAGCAAACAGTGAGCTGAAATAACTGTGTATAGAAACCATTTGAAAACAGCCTGAGGCACTTTGTTAAGGCAGGAGACCACCTTATAAATGAGACCTTTCATGCATATCCCACTGTAATATCATAACCCAGTGGTTTTCTTGCTTTAAGCAAACCAGCTTTTGGGACTTTTCTTACAGGCCGCTCCTCCTTGCTGTGCACAGTGTGATTGATTCACCACTTCTTTGCTTTTTTGTGGAGTCATTTAAGCCTGGGCTAAACTGTGCCATCCCTCCTCTCTAGGAGAACACTGCAGATTTATAAATACTCAACATGGGACAGGGCAGTTTAGAAACTGATTCTTGGCTTGTGACACCAGCTCTCAAACTGAGACCCACAGTACGGAGGAATTCTTTTCTACTAGCTGAGCAGGACTCAACTTTACAACTAACACTGGGGTTTTTTTCTCATTTCTAGAGACCAGCATATGTCAAGTGGAAAGGCAAATGTAGGAAATAATTTCCTGATGTTGCTCTCCTGGTAGTTTTACTATATAACTGTTAGAGCTCTAGCAAGACTGAGCTGTGGCTGGGGAGGGAAAAGGAGGCCATCTGTGCTATGGTGAACAGGAGATCTCCACATGACACTCAAATGAGCCTATGTCAAGAAAAAAGCTGGCAGAATACAAAGGCTTTGTTGTTGGTCCTACAAGCACCTTTAGTGCTCTGTGTAATGGCAGAAACACATCTCAACTGTTTTGTCCTATGCAAACTCTTATATTAAAGCAGAAGGGAGGTGAAGGTATGTCTTAAGTCAGGAATAAACATCCCTTCAAAGTACAGAAGCAGCATATACAGAGATGTGATGAGTAGGTGCACTTTATTTCTCCTGTCTCCCGCACTTGCTGTGACTGCAGGCTCTTGGGACCTACACTGCATGCTGCCTTACACTTTGGCAGGCATCACGGAAATCAAATCCAAGCTTCACTCACAGAAATCTTTCCCATTTTAAGCTTTGACCCTGCCCTCTGGGGCCCTTACTGGGACCTGGAAGCCAAAAGGGAAACATTTCATATTGCAGTCGTGAATATATCTGAATATAGCCTTTGGAGCAGCTCAGATGGTCGAGAGAAAAGGGTTAATCTGTTCCCAGCTGGGAGTAGTCTGCAGGCAGGGATTTGCAAGGCAGGAGGGACTGTATCAGATGTGAGGGCAGTGATTAACTCACTGCCCGGACCACTGAGGAGCTGTATGTAATTGGCACCTTATTTTAGCAGCTTGGGGTCTCTAATTAAGAGTTTAGATTAAATTCACTCTGATTTGAAAGAGAGAAGCTGAGAAAGCAGGGATTGTCTGTTACCATAGTGGTCTGGGCTTTATCTTTTCTTGGAGGGAAGAAAACCCTAAGGAAACCAGACATTTCTGTCACAGAGTTACCCAGATTTTGTTGGAGTCAAACAGAAGCTTTTCCTACCCCAAGACGGTGTGAATCTTGATAAGTACTTATTTTTAAAAGGAATGATTCATAAATATTTGTTTTTCTTTAAAGATGATTTGTTTTCTGGGGGGTTTAAATCCTCCTTGACAGTGTTTGTAAATTAAAATGCCACAAAGCAGGGCTGTCACATAGCAATTGGAGGATAATACTGACATGAAGAGAAACTGGCTATTCTCATTGGGCTGTCTGGATGGGAAGGAGCTGCAGACAGTGAGCAAACAGAGCCACGTGAAACGCTACTAGAAGCAACCTCAAGAGGTCACCTCTGTTGCTAGGCAGGATCCACTAACACAAGCAGGGAAAGGAAAATTAGCCTTGGAAAATAATTTCCGCTTTAATAATTCAGGCTGGCACTGACACTGAGGCACGGATTTGATCTTTAGATGCAGATTTTTATAGTGGATCCTTTCCCCTTTATTTTTCTTTCCCATCCCAGTTCCCTTTGAGTGGAGAATGATTCTCAGGCCAAGCTTGTGATTGATATTAGCTGGAGTCAGCATCTGTCCTGGTGACCCCCATTGTGATCCCACCAGTGGAACTAAACAACCTGGAAATTTTGAGCCAAAAGGCTTTGTGTGGACAGCCCTCCAGGAAGACAGCACCTTTTAATTAAGTGGCAGAAAACGTTAGTGGGGAATGATTCTCGGTTCCATCTGAGGGGAGCAATCTGCGATTTCTGTTACCTGTACAATGGAAAAATCTCACAGGATTAGCTCTTTTTTCCTCTCAGAGGAACTAAAAGTATGCTCTTTGAAAAAAAAATTTTGCTCTCTGAAAAACCAGACTGATACTGGTTTGAAATGGGAGACAGAAGAAGCAAAGGTATCTGGGACCCACGTGGAGGACATGCTGACAAATTTGCAAAGTGTTTTCAGTGACAGCAGCTCACAGGGAGTATTGGGTTCTGAAAACCATCGTCATATGTCCCAGAACTAATTATTTGAGTGGATTAGTTACTACTGGCTTTGGCAGGGCTTTTACTGGCAAAAAAATGGGTCCATGAGGACAATATGGTCCTTGTCTTTTGGGCAAGGGGTAAGAAGGATATTGAGTGGCATTTTGGAGGTCAAAAGGAGAGCTATCTGTTCACATTAGCTTTGGACTGTTTGGTTTAGTTTTGGATTCTTTTATTCTGTACAGTGAGAAGCCCCTGGGATCAAGTTAAAATGTGAAAACACAAATTTTCTTGGAAAAAAAATGCAAAACATTTCCAGCTTCTTGGGTTATGGAGTCCTGATATCAAACCAAGGTGGCTTGCATAATGAGGTAGATCCTACACTGCCAGCTTTGGGCTGTAGAGCATGACTGATGCCTGCCCAGCAGGAAAACAGAAGGCTGCCAACTTGAGCCAGCTCAAGAGCTGCACTGAGGCCCACAGAGCTGTCTCAGCTTGGAAAGTGGGGCTTGGTAACCTTGTCAATCGTACTGGTGAAAATCATCTCAACCTAGGACTCACTGTCCAAAGAGAAAATAATTGTCAGCTTGAAGAAACATCATCAGCAGCAATGTCTGAGGGAGAGGGCTTGGAGTCTGGGAGTGCTGGATCATAGATCTTGGGAAACCCTGAAGAAGTCTTGTACTCAGATATGAATGTGGTGGCTCCCATTCACACTTCAGCAGATGTTTATCCAAATGCCACCAACTGTTGTTTGCAAAGGGATTGAAGGGTACAGGAGTCACTGAGGTACTCTTACCTAGAGCTGAGTTTTAACCATTTCACGTGTAATTGCAGTTTCCACCATATAGGAAAATACTCTTCGTTACCTAGTTACCTTTTCATGCTTCCACTTTTCTGAAAGATAATCTGCAGATCCTCCAAATGCAATGAAATATACTGGCACATTTAATCAGTGTTGATTTCCCTAAGAAAGCACTGGGAAACAGGATTTAGAGACAAGAGCTAAGCCTGCTGCATTTGCTGACCATATGCTGAGATATTTTCTTTCATACTGGGCTCCAACAGTAGTTTGTATTTGCAGGGGTAGAATTGGAAACAACACAGACTGGGAGTAAACAGCATTCAAAAAATCATGTTGAGATCTAGCATCCTTTGTTTCAGACAAGGAAGCAAGCACAAGGAAGGAAAAGACAGAACAAGAGATAAGGGCAGATCAGAGGCTGTGGGGTGAGCCACAGTTCTCACTGCCATCCCAGCAAAGAGGAGTTAAAGGGCATGATTTGAAGGAGGATAATCTGCAGATGTTTATAGGGAACATGGAATGATGGTGACTGTAAGAAGGAAACACTCCATGAAAGTGGCTAGTTTCCAAATCCCACCATTAATTGACTGCTGATGAATAAATAGTCCAGGGTTATGCCAGAGTTTGCATTGCTTCCACATGCTCAGAAGAGAGAAAGAATGAACCAAGCTGCCTTATCCTTTCAGCTGGTCACAAGGCTGTTCCTGTCCTGATGAGGATGAGCCACTCCCTGCTGTGCACCAGTTCCTCACCTGCTCTCAGCCTACCAAAACTTGTTCTGCCCAATACTGGAAGGCAGCTGTGATGGGGACAGAGAGGACTACAGACACCCCAGACCAAGTACATATATTAGTCACTTCAGGGAGCCAGGATACTGCTCACAGGGAAACAGAAAAGCAGCTGTTTTGAAAGACCCTCTTAAAACCTGAATTCCTTGGTGTTACACAAGCCTAATTATTTTTTTAAATGGAGGTCCATAAACTTGATCCAAAGTGTGCTCCTTGCCCACTCTGACCGACTCTCTAGTCCAGCATCTACTACCTGCAGATAGACCCCTCACCCTTTTCCTCTCCTGCAGAGTCTGCACAGTTCACTTTACAAGCTGCTGTGAACTGGGGCCTTCCTCTATCTGTAGCCCTTGTCTTACTGACCAATCTGCTCTATTCTAGAAGCCAGATGCTGTTGGTGAATCAGCATGATTTAGGGACCAACAGAGGGAAGCCCAAGCTGCTTTTGGCTGATGAGATGTTCCTTTAGGTTCTGCTCTTTAAGATATTTTGCAAGGATAATGCGATGAAAATTTACTGCATAATTAATTATTATATTAAATACCTTAGAAATATTTATCAGTGAACAAATTCTGTGCTGCTTGTTACATATCTGTAATACTTGGCTACAACATAACCCACAGTTGTATTCCAGCTACGATTGAGTTATCAGAGATGATCCCTCTCTGTGATGGAGAGGCAGAGCAGCCACATCTTCAGGGCTGGAGTCAGAGCCAGTGAGGATGGTGGGGAAGGAGGAGAGGAGAAGATCCACCACATGACAAGATATGTCCTGGAGCACAGTTCTGGACAATGCAGCCAGAATTCATGAGGAGAGTGGTTCAATTGCCATAGCTAGGAGTGGCATATATGGCAATATTTCATAGGGCATCCATGGCTTTGAAGCCAGAAGAGACATGAGGCTGTAGCAAGCAGTTGGTGTGCACATGTGAGTGTGTGTTTGTTATTCTAAACCAAGAAAGACAGTTTAGCCTGGTTTTCTAAGGAAACAAAGCTTTCACTCTCATGCTGCTTGTCCATCTGTTTCCCCTTCGGTTGTTCCCCAGCAAATCTGGAACCCATTGGCCAAGGTCAGCCAAATTTGACAGTGGGACAGTGTGTACTTCTCTCTGTGGAGAACCGGGTGCCCTGGTGCAGGAAAAGGCAGGAATCACCCTGCTCTTTAATCAAGAAAGGCCAGAGCCAGCTGGACCTGAGTGCTGGCTGGCCTGTCAGCCCACGCTTGGCTCTGGGTCCACCACAGCTTGTGCCCAACCACGGAGGCTGGGTAAGACCTCAGCTACCAGTGGGTACTAACTGTGCCTGGCAGGGAGAGTTTCCTTCCTAATCATTGCACTAATCAGCTTAACCCTGCAAGATGACATCTGATAAACTTGAGCTCTCTAAGAAAATATCTCACAGCTACTTTGCGTTTGGGTGATTCAAAGTATCCTGATAGGAGATGTTATATTATTAAACCCCTGGTTCTCTCAAGCATTTGTGTTTTGACCTGATAATATTTTGAAGGAACCCTTTGAGGGGTGTCTTTTCTGCAGAGCAATCACAATAGTTATTATGAACACGTGCCCCTATCATTCCCTCTGTCTGACCTCGCACCATCAGATAAGCAGGCTTAGTCTTCACATGTCCGTAGGGATTACTTTATATCTGTCCATAGCGGTGACTGGGATAAAGTGATCTTTTCTGCAAATGCAGTTTAGCCTTTAGGAAGTTACTGCTTACTCATGTGTTAACCTCAGCTACGAGCAGGTGAGCAAAGACGGGCAGACTGCAGATTGCCCGTGCTGGGGAGCTATAAATAAAGAGGAGCTTGCAGCTACAGTTGCCTGTGCTCTGCTGCAGGTAAATATGTGTCCATGTAAGCTTCCCGAGGGCAGCTTGCTTTTGAATGGCCACAAATCCCCACCGGAGACTGCAATAAAAATGTTTTGGTGGCATCAGCTGCCACAGGGTACTAAGACCCCCAGGAAAAAAAAATAAAATAGTCCCGTTCATTATCTCAGTGACATGTTGTTGACACAGAAAGTCAGTATTTGATACCAGAGACTCAGCTAATGAAGGGTCAAAATCCAGCTCAGGTGATCACTGACCTCAACCTCCTAGGCTGAGGCAAGGAGCAAGTACTTCTGGATCATCCTAAGCATATTTTATGTATCTCAAATGGCAAAGATTCCACAGTCTTTCTAGTCAAGCCTAAAATTTGTGGTATATTTTTTTCCTGACCTGTACTCATTCCTGATTCCAGCTTTTTACAGATTTCTGACATGCTATTGAAAAGCTAAGGAGCAGAGAGGCTACGGTGCAGGACAGTTTGAGAGACCTGCACTTCCAGACTCCTTGCAATGCCCCTGGGTTTTTCTGTAGCCACAGCAGGCTGACTGATCTACCCTCTTCAATCCTACGAATCTCTTCTCCTTCCTGTTCCTGTATGTGGTGGTGAAAACAAGTGCAGAGGGTGGGCATATAATAGCAGTTCGATATCTAATACCAGTTAATTCTCTTAAACCCTCCCCCAGCATGTGGGGGTTTTTTGTTGTTCGTTTGTTTGTATTTTTTTTTGGGAGGGGGTGTTTGAGGGAGGGGGGTTTGTTTGTCAGTTTGGTTTTGGGGGGATTTTTTGTTTTGGTTTGGTTTTTGTTTGGGGGATTTTTTGGCACTGCTTGGGACAGGATAATAGGCTGTATGCTTTGACAGAGCACAGCAATTCTTTTGTCTGCTGAATTTTTTTGTTTGACTTGGAATAAGGCAAAACCTCCATAGTTTGTGTAGAAACATCAGATCCCATCTAAGTGGCTACTCAACAGAACAGTCTGCTGAGACATATTCGACAGAGAGTGAGGGTCACTTGGGTAAGATGCAGTGCAAAGGCAGAGAGGGCAGAGAGCAGAGGACTGAGGAGGGTTAAAAGGGGTCACCATACCATCCCTGCACTATCATGACTCTCTGCCATTGCTTTGGAAACTGCTCTATCAGCAGCATCAAATTTCTTATCTTTGCCTTAAGGCTTTTTGTGGCTTCTTTTCATGCAATTCAAATGTTTCCATTTAGCAAAGGACAACAGTCTCCTTGACTAGGTGTTCTTTCCACTCTGCATCATGCAGCAAAGGAGCTCTGCTGTTTAAACACCATGACATCACCTTCAAGGTCATCCTATAAATTCCTTCCTAAAATTCTTCTGTCACAAGCTCTGTGGAAAATGCTGTGAGAACTAGACCGATGGCATGCACTAAACACACTGCCAAGCACGTAACTCATCTCTGACCCACTCCTCTGACCATGGCTGACCCATGAGCAGCATCTCTGTTGTCTTATATCTCACGTTGGGCTGGCTTGCTGGCACAAGGGGTACCTTTCTTTTTTATCTTTGTACAGTGGGCACCCCAGTACAAAACTGGAGCTTTGAGCTACGACACAGATAATCAGCAAGTTGGTTACAGCAGAATGGAGAATGAGTATCAGTCCTTTTTATGTCAGAACACTCCTGAAGCTTTGTTAATACAATTTCAGTATTATTCTTTATGAAAAAATCCCACTTAACCAAGATGACCAGACTTTTCCCATCCCTAATTTTAATGTGGTTTTATAAAATGGATACATTTGGCATGTCATCTGGAAACATTAACCAGGAAGGTTAAAGGGGTGAGGCTCTTGCGTTTAAAAGCATCCATTTAGTAGAAAGTTAAATGAATTGTCTAAGTGCTAGCCCATTTGTCACAGGCCTATTATACCTGATTTTTTTTTTCCTGAACTGGTTATAAGCTATTGGTTAATGGGGTAGAATTAGATTTTTACAGAATTCTGTGTAGATAATTTTCTTAGAAAACATTTTGAAGAGCCTGCCTGTCCAGAATATGAGATGGGATGTTCCATTGCTGTCTGATTGATTGGTCCTCAAACAGCAGGACTGCAGCTGCAAGTGGTAGCCTGTGGCTCCTCCACTACAGTTTCTGTGCTAGCACAGGAGAGCTGTAATAAAGAGAAGTGACACATTAATGTGGAAGTAGGTTCAAAGCCCTCAGATCTGAGGATTATGGGACATTAAGGACATAAAACATTTGATCTAGAGCAGGGCTACTTGGCCTGGGGAACCTCAGGACCAAAATCATCACATCTTAAAATTCTGTGTGCAGACTGTTTAACTTAACTTGAGCTTATCCGTTCACATGAGATGAATCCAAATAAAGAATAATACCAAGGTAACTTCCTCACAACAGGATCTCAGAGCAATGTAGAGTGATCTCAGATAATATAAATACTAGGTAATGTAAAACCTGGCTGGACAAAACACCGGCTATCAAATATAACAAATGTTATCCTGCACCAGAGGGGGCAGAAGCAGCAGAAGATTTCCCATTTTCCCTGTATTTCCCATGAATGTTTTCTTCTGAAAAACTCCCTGTCTTTCCCATATTCTTACATCTCAGTCAGGCTGAGGAAGGTACATAGGGAAAGTTCTGGGACGTTCCAGGGTTATGAAGTATTTAATCTCCAGGACATTATTATCTGAAGTTGGTTGAGACACTTCAGACAGAAATAGGTCCCATCCCAACAGACAGTAAAGGGAACAGAGGATATCTTCTAGTTGTTAGTTGACAGGATTCCACAAAATCACCACCAAGGCACTACAGACAAGCTTTTTTTTAGCCTTACTAGTGAGGCTGAAGGACAGATAAAACATAAAAATGCTCTGCATAAGGTGAGGGGCAATTCTCTATACACTTAGCAGAGCTTATTTGCCCCAGCAAGAGGTCTAGGAGAGGGTGGTGTTACTCCTTTTGTATGTATCTCCTTTGATGATTGCTTTTTTTTTCAAAGGAAAATCACCTCTTTCCACAGTATGTCTTTTGCCTTACACATGTGCATTACTGAGCTCTTCATATCATGTTTTGCTCTTTCCCCCTCCCTTGTTACACTTTCCTTAGCAAACAGAGTCTCATGATGCTCTCTGTGGCTGAGAGGAATCTGTCAGCTCAACGCTGTTCTCTGTTAAAATCCTTCTCAGGAAGCCCAAATGCTTAAACAAAAGTTGGCAGCATGTAGGGCGACATGTGTTGCTCTCATGGTGACTTTTAACCCCCAGCCAGCCAGTTCTCAGGTTTTTCCTCTGCTTTGGAGACTCTCTGAGAGTGTTTTGGCCATTTTGCTGTGTGTCTGTGTCTCAGCCAGCATGAGAGGATTCAGTACTCTGGTTGGGACCCCTGTGTTTTATGAACAAAATGTTAATATTGTCAATAGTGAGCTGCTTTAAAATCACAGCTTGACAAGTTAATTCATACAGAACTGAAAGTGGACTTCCAGTAGAGTTCAAAAAATACCCTGTGAATGCCTGACTAGGGCAGGCTGAGGTGACAGGCACCCAGCTTCCTAGTAGCTACTCATTTATTTTGCACACAACTACTGTTGGAGGTCAGGGCCTATTTACTGGAACATGATGTGACTGCATCGCTTCTGTTACAATACAAACAAAGAACAGTGTCATCCCAGTGACACTGAGAACAGGCCTTTTAATGAGGTGCATAAATAACAGACTGTCTCACTGGAGACCTGTAACAGTGTCAGTACAAATCAGGGGATAAGAAGAAAGAGATGCCCCCATTTGTCATGTTAGATGTATTGGCTCTCTCCAGGTTTTATCTCAGAAAGCCCCCACAACTTCTTTGGGGTCCAGCAAAATGCAAATGTTCAGTTTTGGAGCAGATACTCATCAAATCAGGGAAATGTTGGCTAAAAGTCCCCTCTGCGGGTCTCCCGGTACAGCTGATGAAGAAATGAAGCTGCACACACCATAATTCAGTTTTCAGGATTCTCCACAGAGGTCTCTCTGCCTTTCCCCTTTATCAGGGTTCTTTGATAAATAGCACATGGTGTTGTCATTCAGTTAACTAGAATTCCTAGAACTTTTTGTAAACTCAGTGTTTTGATTCACACAGTCCTTCTCAGCTCCAAGGACGAAACACTCCCTTTTGATTCTAGTTAACTGAAGGCAGGTGCTACTGGCCTAATTTGTTCCTACATCCTGGTACAAATGTCTTCCCCAATCTGGGTCTCTGAAAGAGCAAACTGTGGCTACCACTTCTTGTCTGCTACTGCTGAAAAGTATCTGCCATCTTTGTATCTCTCTGTTGGGTGGGTGGTTGTCCACCTCGAGCTCACCTCTCAGACACCTCTTTCCAGCCTAAGCAAACACAGCTCCTTCAGAGCTTAACTCCCTCCTGAGGAGGTACGTCCTGCAGGCCCCTGAACGCACAGGCAGCCCCACTGGGCCCTGCCAGTTTCCCCACATCCCCCTTGACCCAGGAATAGGAGCCAAGGCCAGACTCAGCAATCCGGGCATGGTCTCACCACCACCAAGTGGTCCAGAATAAGAAGCTTCTCTCAATGCCGGCTGCCTTCCTCCTACCCAGGAGCTTACAGGGTTTCTGAGGGAGGGGCTGCTGTCGAAGGCACTCATCGGTTCTTTACATCCATGAAGTTGTCCGATTGCTTTTTGATCCTCTGTAAAGGTTAGCATCTAGAATCGCCTCCAGCAAGGAGTTTTACAGATTTCTTGCACAGTGTGTGAAGAACCTCTTCCCCCTGCTTGTGGAGAGCTTGCTAATTGCTAGTTTCATTTCTCGTTCTCGTACAAAAGAGCACAATGAATCATGGTAAGTATTCATGGTCCCCCTGCCTTTCCTGATTTTATAGATCTCTATAGCAGCGATAACAAAAGGGAGGAAAAAAAATATGAGTAAGACAAATGTTATATTCTGCTTTTCTTTCCCTTTGTTTCCTGCAGCATGTGACTCCTCATGCTTCATTTGAGTGTCACCTTTAGAGACTCTCTCCCATCTTCTGTTTCCTTCTCCTTCAACTTTACTGCACTCCACCAGTAAACAGCAACTAACTGTAACTGAGGCTACAAACAACCATTTTCCTGCTCATTTACCTGTGTTGTCCTGCCAATTGCTTAATGGTAAACATATGATTTACTGACACAGTCTAGACAACAATGTTGACAGGTTTAATTCCTTACCTTCGAAGGACAGGCTAATTAAATTTTCCTCTGCATTCCTCCAGGCCACAGAGTCAAGAACAGCCACAGGCGGAGGTGCTATCAAGACTCCCACCTGGATTATCATCTGAATTTCATTAGAATTCTGAACAGTGATGCTGATGAAGTTGACTGGCAAAAAAAAGCAAATTAATCTGTTAAAGAGCTGCAAAAATAGAGCTGTAATTCTTCCTGAAATGTTGTTTTGGCTTCTTGCTCTGCTAATCTGGTGTTTGTGTTTATGAGGACAGTCAGTATGCATCCTCAAGCAACAGTTTTAACGACTGCTGGACATATGCTGTTTACATGATTTAGAAGTCACTGATCTTGCAGGCAGTTTGACATTCAGCAAAGAACACAGCTTGAAGGGAAGAAGCTCTCCTGCAGGTTAGGAACAACAGCTGAACGCTACAAAAACTAACCCCAGTCTCAAGAAGAGCTTTGCTAGAGTAAGGGATTCAGCCAGGGGCTGAGGGAGGGGTACACTTCTAAGCCACCTATCTGAATCTGACACAGGCAAGAAGCCTCCCAGTACTCAAAATCTGTTCATCCAAGACCTGCTAGAAAATAAGCTGACCATATCCATGGAGTGGGAAAACTGATGTGGAGTGTGGCTGGTGATATACTGCTGATTCCAAAACAAAGCTTTCCCACTCTTTACTCTGTTGACTCAGTTGTCCTGAGTCTATCACTAATGGAGGGCAGTGTTTATGTTGTGAGTAAGAGATGATGATGAAGGAAGAACAAACAGCCTCAGTATGGGAACTGGAATTATCATGGGGCTGACAGTAACGCTTGCCAGGGACCTTCCCCATGTTTATTAGCCATCCAAAGCTGCCTATTTTGGGGCCATGAGGTTAAAGGTGGTCTCTATTTAATGCAAAGGCCTGTGTTGATAGGGAAGCAGTCTGGATTGTAAAGTTTGTTATGCTGCTGAGCCACCTCGTATTGAGGAAAGTCCCCAGGGCTGCACATGGAGATGGACACAACCCCGCAACAGGGAAGAGGCTGGAGGAGACACGAGGCAGCAGCCAGAAATCCTTCCTATGATCCTTTGGACTGACTGAGTGCAGGTTGCTGTTGGGGTGATGCTTGGCCTGCGGTTTAGAAAACCGAGCTGCATGTGCAATGGCAATTCATAAGGGGAGCAGGATCTTGACTTCTCCTCCCTAATGCCTTGGTGGCGTCTCTCCTCCTAAAATTATTGAATGGCACCACCTTGTGGGTACTTGGAGGCGATGAGACTTTTCCATCTTTGTTCCATGTGCGGACTCTGCAGGGCTACATTTGAATAGCGAGGGATGCAAAGGGTGATTCAGTTTCACGCTGCTTCTCAAAGACCAGGCAGTCATCAAGAATTGCTTTTCTACTTGTTTTCTGTCAGCTGACAGAAACAGATTTTAGCCCTTAGCCATTGATTTTCAGAGTTTAACTGATTTTGCCTTTGCTAGAGGTCTCATTGGAAAATTGTAAACAGATTAAATAATTAACACTTATCAACTGTAGAGGAAATGCAGAGGAAAAACTCCGAAAAATCTGTCCTGTGTGCAATGTCTTCCTTCTTTCCAAGATGTGAAATCCATGTGTCAGCTAGTCCATGCACCACAAAATACACTAAACTCATGAAAATAAGGTGTAATGGGAGTATTTACCATATGTACTATTGTGTTTGCCTTTAGGGATTACCCTGGCAATGACAGCACATGTCTTTAAGTGAAGTTTCTGGGAAGCATCAGACATATGTTCATGAATAGAACAGCCTGTGTACAACGACTCCAAGACTTCCCAGAAAGCACTGGCTGCATGGTATGTATTTCATACAGCATTAGGATGCACGCTATCATGGGTATGCAGGAACCCAGGATGCTAAATAGCAACTGATGACTGTACATCTATGGAGTATTAGGTTTTTTTGGTCAAATGGGATTATCATATATCTGCAAATCCAACCAGCTTCATGAAATCTACCCAGATAACGTTTTGCAGAAGGAATAGGATGATGTCCTGGAAAAAAAAAAAAAAAAAAAAAAAAGCACATATTTTAGCCTAGACTACATGAAAAAAGTGGAACAGAATCTCAAGCAGCACCCAGGCAGGTGAGCAGACAATTTCATACACTTCTATTACCCGTTGTGAGAAACTGAATAAAACCACAAATTGATACAAATAGTTAAACTGCCAATTAAATTTCTCAAGTCTGCTTCTCAAACTCAGTTTCAGTTTTGGAAAGAGCATTTTCCTTTTACAGTGTTGTCCCCCCAAGCTGTGTGCCCGCCCAAGGTTTCTCCAGGAGTAGTTACAAGGGCACGTTGTGCTGGGTGCAAGGTTGTGCCAGAGAACCCATGGACAGAACAACGTTGTCAGAGCAATGTGGTCCATGAAGTGAGAAGAGTGCCAGGAAGAAGGACAAGGAAACCCTGACAGGGGATTAGAGAGGTTTCTGAGAGCAGCATCAGGAAGGTACCAGGCCAGTCAAAGCAAGGCTCTGGGCTCTTGGTCATCCTCCCATTGCTCATGTTCTGCCTGATGTCTCCTGGCTGGTTTTACCCCTTGAGCCTGAGACACCTGCAGGCAGGGAGCAGTTTGCTGTGTATTCCCAATAACCCCAGGCATCCACCAGGATAACATCATCTTAAGTGTTGCATGAGCACAGAAAAAAGGCAGTCCTGTCCCCTATGACACAAGGACAGACTAAGATGTACCAAGAGGACAGTGCGTGCTATGAGCACAGATGGGTGGTGTGAGAGGCAGTAATGCCAGTCCATCAGCCGCCTAACCTCTAAAATGTGCTTTTTTCCAGCCATGACAGTGAAACACAGTTTAAAGCATGGATCTGGAAGAGGAAGATGAACCAGTCTTAGAGACAGCAATGGGGATTTCTTCTTCACTGTCCTGAAAATGCCTGTGTGGGAGAAGAGATGAAGATGTTCACTTGGAAATTCAGAAAACTGATGACAGCAGTGGCCTCCTGGATCAGTCAGAGACTGCCATCAATATCCAGTTGTTGAACAGCAGTGGCGGGAAGGATGGGGATTTATAGGCTGAGGAGATGAGCAGTGAATGTTTGAAAAGCGGATTAAAGGAAGGGAGGGAGCCCCTCTAGTGGGAGAATCCAAGAAAGGCAATTGCAGCCATCAGCTGGGAAAATGATCCCTGTGCAGCATCCAGGATGGTCACAAACATGACAGATTGTCACAAACATTAAGACTGTCCCAAGAAATGCAGTCTGTGGCATGATTTACATTACGTAAGCCAAAACAAACCCCAAAACCAAAGAAAAAAATCCAACCATTTCTGCCAAACTGATTGCAAGAAAAGTCTTTCCTGACTTGGTATTTGGCAAGGGAGTGGAGCTTGAGCATGTGAGCAGAACATGCCTATCATGCATGCAAAGACTTCAAGTTGGGTAGAAACAGCAATGTATTTCACTCTAGTTTAGCCCAGACTCCAGAACTTGGTGTTTGTTCACCAGGTACTAGGGAAGGTCACAGAGACACTCAAAATATTGGTCCCACCTCTTGTGTGAGTCTGAGGTAGCTGGAAAGACTTGTATCATGTCAAAAAACATAATGCCATGGGAAGGGAAGAAACACTGACTGCCTCTGTTATTCGGGGAAATCACTACCTTTGTAAAACTAAAACTAACCTCAGTTTCCCATTTGTAAAGCAGGGTGAATAGGAATTCTTCACTCTCTATAAGAGTTGCACGACAAAAGCCGTGAAGGTTTTAAATGCCAACATACTTAAGGCATGGAACCAGAGTAGAGTCTGGCCCTGATATACAGTAACATCAGGTTTTTTACAGTTTGCAGATTCCATTTTAGCACTGGGCTGCCAAATAGGACAGCAGACCAGCAGGGCTGTGCAGGGAAAGGACAGCTCCAACTGCAGAACAGGCTTGCTCATGCCAGTCCCCTTCTGCTGCAGGAGCCATGGCTGTCAGGAGGACAATGCCTCTGCCTGACAAAGAGGATGAGGAAGATGATGTATATTAGATACCTGTAATAGTTTAACACTTTTGATTTTATCATGCAGCAGCACATTCAATGTTTCCACCTATTTATGTAGTGTTTTAGGGCTGTATTTGACAGGCTTTAATGTAAACATGGCATTGCTGGCACACAGACAGCTTTTTTTTGGCATTGCTTTTGCAGTGTTTTTACATAGAATAAGTTGATGTGTGACTCATGTAAATTCAGATTTTTTTTTTGCTTTGAGCAGATGCAGCCCCTCAGTGTGAGCCTGAGAACAGCTGGGGTGTTGCTGGGATTTATTTACAAACCTCCAAACCAGCAGTTTCAAATCTGGGTTAAAGTTAGATGCCTGTCTCCATGACAGATGGCCTCATTTTGAGAAGGAGTGAGTCTTGACAACTGGGTATGGCTGGGAGAATGAATTCCTGTTGCACAAAGATGCTTCTATTTTCAGGGTATTTTCAGATCCCAGATCAAGATCCAAATCTCTGAATTCAAATATCATTTAGGGATGAACAATATTTCATCTTGCCAGCATCCAGGCTCTTGCTGATCTCTGGCTACTACTGGTGTTTATCAAGGCTGGTGCAAGAACGAGACTTGGCTCTGTTGTCACCTGTCTGATGGAGCTGTGGAATGTCAGGAGTGAAGGCTGGCTGGAAACCTTACTCAGGGCAGTTGTGTGGTTTCCAAGGGCTCTTGTGCTCAGGGAACAAGCCAGCCTGTGAGCCCATGGGCTGTCCCTGGGACTTGGTATAGCAGGATTGTGGTAGGGGATTGGGATTCCTGGGCTCCATGGTGGCCTTGAAAGTAAAAGGACCAAAGAGAGGATGTTCTAGAAACCCTGATTGTTCTTTAGCCCTGCCAGGCTGGAGCAATTCAGAGGAGAACTATTTCCATAAAAACCTTCCAGTCTTCCCATTGAAGACTGCAGTAACTATGAATGAGCATTCACGGTCTTCAGTGCCCACAGCTGAGCTGGCCTTCAGGAGGTGAGGTGTGTGTCACCTTACCTGTATGCCACCCCCACATCCTCAAGCAAAAGCTCTGAGATGAGGGAGGAGTCCCCACTCATGCTGCACAGGGTGGCTACTGAGGCATGTGAAGCCACACAAGATGTCTAACACTGGTGCTAAGACTGGAGTTCCAGGTTGTTTTTCCTAGCCTCCAGCTGCTTTTGTGGAAAGGTAAGGAGCTTCAGTAGCTCTTACTCTGTGTAGGTGTCTCACCATTAGCTCATCTCAAATGTCACTAGATGTTGCATTTAAGGGCAGCAGCCCCCTTTGAATAGTCTGTCATTGTCATCATCACTGCCAGGCAAAGCAAAAGGAGAGCGCCTCAGCTATCTGATGAGGCTTCACCACGATCTGTGTTAGGGAGAGCAGCATCCCCCCAGTCTAACTCCTGCTGCCCCAGAGCCTGGATTTTTGATTCACTGACCACAGCTTATGGTAGAAATGCAAGAGACAAGGAGGAACAGGGGAGAAACCACATTCATTGTGCAACACACAAGACAACTGCAGCATGCGCTGCTGAGCAAAGGGGAGCTTGCAGTCCTGGAACACGAATATAGGCCATGGCCCTTCATTAACCTGCATTATTATTAGGGTGGCACCCAGAGGAATTTTTCTGCCAGTATATCTCTTCTTCCGCAAATTATGTCATATCCCATTAAAAAAAGAGGGCCACACTGAGGTTTTTGTTTGATTTTAGGACTTCGCTCTTGAGATCTCAAACTAGTGTTTGGTCCTTGCAAAAGCAGTCTGGCCTGTGTCACTCTGAAAGGTGACTGTAAACATGAGCTTGTGCAGACTCCATTTCATGGAGGGAAAGAGCTTCTACTTCTTAAGTCTTTACCTATAGAACACAAAAACAAAAGCACCCAAAAGACAACCAGCATCCAACTGACATGTATATTGAAAATGTAGGCCATCCACCTAAATTTCAGCAAAGGTCTGCAAATTGAGCTGATTTCTCCCTCTCACCTCAGTTACTCTGTAGTAAAAGTTATTTCCTTATTATGAGTTATCAACTTTATGAAAAGGAGACAGTTTTGCTCATGATGGGCAGAGGACTCTTTTTAAACAAAATATAGGAATGATTAACTTAAATCCCACAGTATGCTAAGGCAACTCAATATCCTTGGAACGTTACTGATAAATATTTCATTCTGTTTAATAAGGCACAAATAGAATTTATTTTTCTGTCCTGAATCAACATGAGCCAGAGGCTTCAGCCAGAAAAAGGGTGACTTTGTGAAGATCTTTAAATTCTCCTCTAGTGTCCAATTCAACAGCTGTTGGCCAGGATGTCATTCAAGGCTGTTATGCACCAACAGCTGTTTCAGGGTTTCCGATATTTATAGTATTTGTATAATCAGACAGCTCAGAGGTGTCCAGGATTATATTTTCCTGAGTGCTGATGAAGGAGCACTGAGGCAGCCCTCCCACAGAAAGTTCACACTCCAAGCAAACATTGTACCTCAATGGACTTACTGGGAATCTACTGTGCTCAAAGCATTTGTGAGGCACCAAAATGCTTCTCCTTTAATCAGCCTTATGGAAATTCCTGTTTTCATATTGCTAGTATTCCATCTGCTGTTGAGTGAACTCTCACTGACTGACCTCACATATACATTAAACCATAAAGATGAGGGAAACAGGTGACCAGCTGCTGGTTAGAAGGCTCTGAACTGATTATATGTAATAGTAGAAGCAATCTGTCACTGTCCAAGTCATCACAAGTGCCACTCTTCAAAGACAATTCTTTGAACAGAACATTAGACACAATGAAGTCAAGAGGAAACTTACTTGGAGGAAAACAATTTTCATGTAGTTCTGGAGTGTTAATTGTTGATCAGACTGTGCACTTACCCAAGATTAAAAACCCACTGTAGATAAACCCACTGGAAACATCCTGGCAAGTGGTTATCTTTGGCTCTGGATGAAGTTTATTGTCTGTGAGACAACAAAATGAAGGCCCTGACGCTCATGATGACTGAATTAATTCTGAAGTCTCTCTCGGCCTCTGAGGCCTTGGAAGACACTGCAAAAACTTTCCTGACAAATAATTTTGTAATTATACTAAGTCTGAAGGTTGTTTTCAGTGACCTTCAGCAGTTAATTATGGGCTTACAACCTGCAGACTGTGGGGTTTAACAGAGCTGCTCACAGTCTGGATTCTTCTTTTGTGGGGGATTCAATAAAAATAATTTTAAAAATATGTTAATTCCTTTTTGGACCATGAGTTTTGTCAAAAGATGAAATTCTGCATAGCAGCTCAACCTCGTGGCACTGGCATTTCCCCCACAAAAATACTCAGATGTTAACTTTCTGACCAGCTCTTGTTTGCAAGCACTAAAACGATTAAGAAGGTTCAGACAAATTTGTCATCATTTTGTTAGGAGTAGCATAGCTTTAGTTTTTTATTTACTTGCCCACCTACATGGTGGTAGGGCCTTGTATTTGCAGTTTTGGTGTAGTGTCAGCTCCTGCACATGTACAGAACAAAGACCTTAATTTAGAGAAAAAAAAAATCTTACTTAGGAGACTGCAAAACATTTAGCCTTGCTGATACCGTGGAGCACTGAATTCTGCAAGTTAATTATGGGTTGTGTAAAAAAGCACTGCTTTTCATCAGTGCTGGAAGATAAATGTATTCATGCCTTCCAGAATGCTTTCTCAGCAGTTGTCAGCCTTGACACTTACATAGAGGTGTGGTGAAACAGGACACTGATACCTGCAATCATCCTGAGGAAGGAAAATGTCCAACAATATAAAACTGTTTCACACTCTTAGCCATTCCTTGGAAAAAGAGCATCTAGTTCAATGTATCTGTAGGCACAGACTGTTTGCAAGGGCTTTTTTGTTCTTTAAACAGCTCAGCTGACAGGTTACTTTCTGGAAGAGGCATGATAATCTGTCTATTTATGTGCTGTCTTTGGGAGATGTTGCCTCAAATTAGGACAGTATTTGGGAACTGAAACAAATGGGCTCACAGAAACGGAAGAAACCAGGATTCTTGGTGTGCAGCTCTGTGCAATCTCAAAAGCATTTTCAAAAAATGGAATAAAATGAGCTTTGTTGTTTTTATACCTGATTAAACTGAGCTGACATCTCATCCTCCAGACACAAATGTACTGCTTGATCTAATCTACATTGAGAGATATGTATGACGTTCAGTGAGAGTCAGGAACATCATTATCCTTCCTTTGGAGTCATCCCAGTGTTTGCTGAGTGCCTGCCTTTAGAAATGGGAACGCCCTCCCCAGGAGCTGACAGACAAAAATCATTTCATACTTAGTGGTCAGGATTCTGCCCTGACCATCCTGCAGCACCTGACAGTTCTCAGTCTCTGGCAATCCCACTCTCTGCTCACAAGCAGTTTCCCTGAAAACAGAGAGCTCAGTAAGCCTAATGGCTTCTTTGGGCCCTGGATCTCGTATCCATGAGAGCCCTGTTCAGAACACAGGATGGTACCAGTTGCACCTCGTTGCTCTGTGTCTTCTCCAGCACTCTGAGAAAGTTCACTCCTCAGTTCTGCCACCTCCCTTGAGCCCTACTCCTGCCCCATCTCCTGTCCCAGCTCACTCTTCATCCAAAGACCAGTCCAGCTTAAGACCTCAGCACCCATCCCTCTTGCTCAGGCTTTCGGACCCGGACGACTGCCTCCTGCAGCATTCCTCATGCTGAGGCTTAGGAGGAAAACTGCTTTGGGAAACACTTAATATTCCCTCATCCCTCATCCAAAGGCAAAGGAGCTTGTACCTCAGTGGTCAGAGCTGGTGTTATGCCATAGGTCTATGCTCCTCAGGTCATATAGTGACAATCAGACAGTTTCAGCTCGCCCTTGCAGTTGGCCAGTGCCTGCAGTGAGAGGTAAAACTGGGGTTGCATATGCCAGCAGAGATGAGAACGGCTCTGCAAAAAAGCACTCAGCTTTCACCTAGGGTAGAGATAGGCACCTACCAGCTGTTTGATAGCTTCTGTTCCTTGAAGTAAGAAGATGAGTTAAAGGAACAAATATTAATCATAACTTAAGAAATGCTGTTAAAAATGTTGGGTAGTTGCTGTGAGGGGCCAGAGTTCAGAAGTTCGCTAACCCCATGACTTTGCTATCTGCATTCTCTCAGCCAGACTTTCACAGACATGGAGGATGTAGCACGATGTGTCAGCACTAGGTGACCAGAGTTTTACAATACCAGAGATTTTGTTAGGTATCCTGTGGGAAACAGAAGAAAATTTTGCAGGTTGATTTAAGCAGTCTGTATAAATTATCCTGTGAAACTGGAGACACAAGAGATTCAGTGTCAAGATCCATCTTCAGGCTTGCACTTCCCTTCTTTCCCAGTTTCACGTTTGCAGCAGGCTCTGCTTTGCCATAAGCAAGGAAGCTCATTGTCTGGCATTGCTCTCACCATGCTCATGTTGCACTGACCTGTGCTCTCAGTGGCCAACACACTATCCTGTTGCCTCTAAAAGGTTTGCTCCCTGTCAACACCCAGTTGTGTTGGAAACGTTTCCTACATCAAGGACCCTGTCTATACCCTGAGTTTAAAAGTGGACAAAGGAACAGGTGGAGGCCTGCCTCCTGCAGCATTCCTCATGCTGAGGCTTAGGAGGAAAACTGCTTTGGGAAACACTTAATATTCCCTCATCCCTCATCCAAAGGCAAAGGAGCTTGTACCTCAGTGGTCAGAGCTGGTGTTATGCCATAGGTCTATGCCCCTCAGGTCATATAGTGACAATCAGACAGTTTCAGCTCACCCTTGCAGTTGGCCAGTGCCTGCAGTGAGAGGTAAAACTGGGGTTGCATATGCCAGCAGAGATGAGAATGGCTCTGCAAAAAAGCACTCAGCTTTCACCTAGGGTAGAGATAGGCACCTACCAGCTGTTTGATAGCTTCTGTTCCTTGAAGTAAGAAGATGAGTTAAAGGAACAAATATTAATCATAACTTAAGAAATGCTGTTAAAAATGTTGGATAGTTGCTGTGAGGGGCCAGAGTTCAGAAGTTCGCTAACCACATGACTTTGCTATCTGCATTCTCTCAGCCAGTCTTTCATAGACATGGAGGATGTAGCACGATGTGTCAGCACTAGGTGACCACAATTTTACAATACCAGAGATTTTGCTTAGGTATCCTGTGGGAAACAGAAGAAAATTTTGCAGGTTGATCTAAGCAGTCTGTATAAATTATCCTGTGAAACTGGAGACACAAGAGATTCAGTGTCAAGATCCATCTTCAGGCTTGCGCTTCCCTTCTTTCCCAGTTTCATGTTTGCAGCAGGCTCTGCTTTGCCATAAGCAAGGAAGCTCATTGTCTGGCATTGCTCTCACCATGCTCATGTTGCACTGATCTGTGCTCTCAGTGGCCAACACACTATCCTGTTGCCTCTAAAAGGTTTGCTCCCTGTCAACACCCAGTCATGTTGGAAATGTTTCCTACATCAAGGACCCTGTCTATACCCTGAGTTTAAAAGTGGACAAAGGAACAGGTGGAGGCATGCTCAGACTCTTGATAAGTACATGTTCTGCGCACACTGTGGCTCTCTGTGGCAGAGCTTCAGACTAATCACGCTAGGGAAGCGAAGCGCTGGGTGAAACTGGGACACAACAAGCCAACCTCTTTACAGGTTGGACAAACAAGAACCTTCAGGAAAACACTGTGTTGCCCCAGCTTCCCTAACTCTTGTAAGTGCACCAGGTCTTGGTACAATGTACAGGTGAGCATCTGGATGTATCACTGTGAGCAGGACACCTGTCTGGATTACAGCAGTGCTCCACCGGCAATATGGACATCTTCTCAAAGTCCTCCACTTGTCTCTAGATGACTCTCTCTTACACACCTTGCAGATGGCTGTTGCATTTGAGGTAGTTATCTTTCACTTCCAAACTTCTGCAGGTAAATAACCATTTGGGGATTGATTTGTTCTGCATGCAGCACATCAGGTGGTCCCATTACAAGTAATTCAAATGCTTTCCAAAGTGGCAAATCTCTGCTTATTTTTATTTCCTGCTTCTAGCAATGCAGTCAGAGATTGTCTCATTCACTGTTTTTGAATCCTGCAAGCAGAAGTGAAGTGCTCTGCAATTCAGGACAGGTTAGACTATGTTGGATCCCAAAATATGATATTTGCAGAGAGGGATTAGAGTGGACTTTGCAGAAAGCCATGGGCTATGAGAGTTGGGGAAAAAGCCTCAGTTTGAGAAACAAACGAGATTTCATCAGGCATTGATTGCCCTGCCCCAGCCCACAGAGTCCACACCTTGATTTCATCTAACCTCTGCAGAAATCCTGTTGTACATTGTCTCTTCCTTTGTGTTCCCTGAATCCCTGCATCCCACCATACCTGTTTCCTCCTGTAAAATCCCCTAAGATAAAGTGGATTTTTCCCCATGAAGTAATTGCTAAGACCCCAGATTTGTTAACCTGTGTTTTCCCCTTATGCCATCCCCTAAAACCCCCTATTTGTAATAAATTGTAATAATTCCAACCCCCCCTTGAATATGTAAACCCTAAAGCCTTTAGAATGAACTTGTAAGTCCAACAAACTATTCTAGTTTCTTGCCTCTCCTGGGATCCCTTAGTTATTGACTCACTACAAGACTATAGATTTTTCCACCATCCCAAAGCCTTGTTTAGTCAGCTGGATGAATAAGAGCTGGTAAGCATGTCGCAGGGCATAAAAGAAACCCTTTATGTTCTCTAACACCAGCCTTGTGGGGCAGTAGGGCTCTGCACAAGGGTGCTAATTTGTCACATGGCATGTCCACAGGCTGCACTGCACAGCCCGGGTTGGATGTGGAAATCTGGACACAGAAAGCATTTGTTAGAGGCTCACCATGGCTGAAGGGTTATCATCCATCACCCACAGATCAGTTTTTCTTTCCCAAGGAAAGGAAGAAGGACAGTAGACAGGATCCTGAAAAACAGCATGCCTCTAAACCAAGAGATCAGGTTTCTGTAATTCTCTTCCTTTGTGTTCAGGCACCTGATACCTGGTAATTCCTTTGCTTCTTTGTATGTCCTGGCTGGATCATCCTGTGCTCCTTCTGTACAAAGGGCACAGAGGAATTGAAATCAGTTTTGTCTGGAAACAGATGCCAATAAAAAACACTGGAGAAAGGCAGACAGGGAACAAGAAATATCTCATTGGAGTTGTTGACAGATGTAGAATGCTGGAGATGGTCCCAATATTCCCCAAAGCCTTTTGTTCTTCTCCTTCACAAACAGCTTCTCCCTTTAAGTTTTTCCTGTGTGTGCCCAGGCAAAAACATGGGGGAAGGAGCTGAGCTGAGCTCAAATTGGCCCCTAGACTGCTGGAGCCTGTGGCATGCCTGCTCTTCCCTGAAAAGAGTTTCCATTAGGCAGTGAAACAAAAAATGTGAAAGCCCCATTCCCAGCCAAACAAGTGATTTATCCTCAGTCCCAGTGACTAAAAACAACAAGTGCTATTGTTTTTGTCTGTTTTCAGAAGGTATCTTCATTCACTCTTATCCCCACGGTGTTCCTCATTGCTTCCTGTGTCTTTGTACAGAGTGGCAGGAGGAAGAAACGACAGGGAAAGGATGACAAACCTTAGCCTAAGCATGCAGCACACAAAGCCTTTCTGCTTCAGTTTATTCCAGAAAAGAGATCTATTGGAACCTTCTATCCCTGCAGTACAGTATGGCCATTGCTGGCAACAGGCTGCAGGTTCTGTACTGGGTTTGCAAAGGCTCAGGACTGAGACCTGGCAAACTTGCTTTGCTTGGACTACTATTGAGTACCTGCTTTATTTCAATTTGGTTTAGCTGTAGGAGCACTTTTTTCCTTCTAGTCAGGCAGCTGTGGCTGATTTGAGTTACTGTGACCAGCCCTGTGAGGTAGAACCATAGCTTTATACAGATGGCAGTAAAAAGTAACTCTTCTGTGCACCATGAGGTGTTCACAGCTCCAACTTAACAAAGTTAATCATGGGCCTGGTATGACTGCAGAGGTCTTGAGAAGTGAAAGCACAGGACACGGTGCAGAGGAGTACAGGACCAGTGAGATGGTAGGAGATGGGGCACAGGCTTGACTCTGGAGAAGTCACAGCTACAAGCAACTCACCTACAGACAGAAATAGCAGATACAGAGCTAGATAAAAACGGTTTTAGGAGTAGTAAAGAGGACAAAGAAATAGTATCTTTCATGTATATGATCAACATCTATAGTAAATTTGGGTGTAAAATGAAGTTTCAATCCAATGAAGAAAAAATAAGATGTAAAAGCATGTTAAAAATCATAAAATTGACCACCAGGAGATTCTAGAGCGAGGAGAAAGAAACCATCGCCATCAGCCTCACATTCCTCCCGTTGAATAACTCAGGATGCTGGTGATTCCCTGTAACACCACCACCAGAATGAAACCAGCAACGTTAGGATGCAGATGAGCATGGGCAGGAGCAGTATAACATCAGGAATAAATAGGGATAGAAGATAAGAAGAGTGTGTATAAGAGTTTCAAATTATTTTATTGTTATTATTATTACCACTACTACTACTACTGAAACGTTTTCTGCATTTATTTATTTTTCTGTAATAATTTGACCTGGGCTAATAATTATTATGTTTTTATTAAAGTGATAAGATTTCAATTACTCAAACATTCAATACTTGTCTTTATATATAAGGTAATTTTTCCTTTTGCCCCAAAACAATATTTTGAGCCTACCACTGTAAGAAGATTCCTGAATAACTCAGAAACATGCTGTATTTCTCACACTTTCAAGGATAGGAGCCAGAACAGCAGGGAGATCTGTGCCATTTGAAACCATGCAGAGGTGAGCAAACCGTAAGAAGGCCTCCATAGTTTTGTACTGGGCTTCCTGGGCAGAATTACAGTGTAACCTGTAATTACAGATTTTTTCACATCCTGGACATCCTGGATCTGCAGTGTAGAGGTGATTGCCATAAGCCCAGTGGCCATTCTTGATTCTGGGATGTTAGCTTCACTCTTCGTTGGAGATACTTGCAGAATATTTTTCTCTTGAATTGTATGTGTCTCTGCAGAAAGTTCAACTCTCTACTCCTTACAGGACTGCTTAAAAACAATCCATATGACTAAGAGCATCATCCAGATGCTCTTGAGCTCTAACAAGATGGGAGAACAGTTCCATGGGGAGCCTTATCTTAATATCTCCAGCATGTGAGGGTTGCTTAATGGCTATAACCCCTGTGCAAAGACACAGCAATTCCTGGTTCAGTGCCCATCCCAATCCATGAGCTGTTCTGTAAGACTGTGGTCTGTAAAATATGTGTTTTCCCATACTTGCAACATGGAAATAATGAAATCCATGTAATTCCTATGGTATAGTCATGATTTACTGGTAGGAAAAGCCTTGTGAGAGCTTTAGATGAAAGACCGTAGCCATTTAAATACTAATTCACCTCTCTTCTGAGAACCTAAGTCCAAATTCCAAGTGCTTTGGAAGATGTACAAGTTCTAGACCCAGCTTTGTGAGTGGCTTTGGTTTCCTGTTTCTGTGACCCCAAACACCATTTGGAGATGTTCAGATCTGATACTTGAATTCTCTTTAGTCTGAATATATTGAATATATGTTTGTCTTCTTGTTAAATGAAGAAATAACTCTTGATTTGCTGTATTTTCATTGTTCTCCTAAAAATGGTGAGATACCATCTTACTGCAATCTGTTGATTTATAAGATGCATGGAAACCCTCCTTCCTTAGACACAGCTTGAAACAAAGGAGGTTTAGTTAATTTCTTTTCAGCGAAGTTAATTTTTATCAGGTCCTTCTGCCTCATCCAACAGGGATGTGTCTCGCCAGGGTGTTGCACAAGTCTGGTTGCTTAATCCCAATTCCCCCCATCCCTGCTTGCTCTAACTCCAGTCCTAGAGCACCGACATCTGAGAAATGCTTAGAGAAAAGCTCCCCACCCACCAGTTGGGTCTGGCCATTAACCTTTTGTTTATGCACTTGCTTAGACGAGCAGAGGCACTTCAGGTATTTCCCTGCTGAACAAAGGCAGGCGATTAAACCCAGCAATATGCTTTATGACTCTGGGCACCGTTACTGCACGAGCCGTTTGACTCTGCCCTCTGCATAGATTAATGCTGGGATCTCAAACATCACTAATGCCTTATAGACAATCCATTAACATCAGTGTTTCCTAAGTGGCCAGCCATACCATTATTCACAAAACAGGGATTCCTTCCTAATGCTACTGCTACCAATCCCTTGATTTCCTGAGCATGTAATCATGTGTATTATCAGCCATGGAGTATTTTTTACTATATAATGAGATGTGTGTGTGTGAGTGACACACATAAAAAAAAAAAAAAAGAGGAATATTGCTATTCCACTTGCTGCAGTGTATGAGCTGATCTGGTTAGACATGAAATGCAGACAGAAATCCACCTCACCTCTCAAGCTAATTTTAGTCTCTCCCTCTGTTCTCTCTGGCTGTGTGTGTATAAAATCACTCTCAGTCTGACAGCGTTTCAGTAACCTGTGCCACGCACAGAGCGGGATGTACTTACTAACCATCTGCTTGCATGGCACGGGTTAACTGAGCCTGTGGGATTGTGCTTACCTAAACAAAACCACTGCAGTGAGGGGAAAAACAATGAATGGGTGGAGATGATCAGCCCATGCATTCCAGCTAGTGCAGTCCAGGCAGCAATGACAGCCTGAAGGTTGCAGCAGCATCGGGATCGGCATTCCAAGTGCACTGATCTTACAGTCTGGAGTGATTTTGTGTGGAGCTGTTCTTTATTTGCTGAGCCATGGCCAGTAACCAGGCCAGCCTGCAGGATGATCAGAGCAGGCACTGCAAGTTCTTATCCTATATGTTCTACCAGGCTGTGAGAGATCACAAGCCTGTGTGGATGCTGGAAGACATGAGAACTATGGAATATTTTTACTGGGAGGAAAATGCCAGCCTACGAACCTACTCACCTTCAGAAGCCCTTCTCTATGCAGTGGTGCATAATCACCTGCCTTATGCTCAATATCTGCTGTCTCATTTTCCAGAGGAGGCTCTCAAGGTGCCTGGGGAACACTTCTGCTATTGCCCATCCTCTGCTCCTCATTTGGCCATGGCGGTCACATATGACAGGAGAGATATCTTGGGACTGATCATCAAAATTGCACACAAGCTCCCCAGCTTGAACTCCTACATCAATAGGGCTGGCTGCTTTCATCTAGAAGATGGGAAAACACCCCTGCACCTTGCCTGTGAACTGCTGAGGTCAGAGACGGTCCTCATCCTCCTTGGGAATGGAGCCTCTCCCAGGATAGAGGACAGTAAAGGGCTTACCCCTCTGGACGTCATCCTGGAGCAGATGTGGGACTCCAAAGTCAATGTCGCATCAAAGAAGCTCTGCCTCGACTACCTCTTGCTCTTCATGCCCAACCCACAGTTTAAGATGAGGAAAGTTCTGCAGGAGCATCCAGACCACTGGACAGCTTTGCTGGGAGAAGACAAATTCAACAGCCTGGTGGGGAACACACCTGCTTCTTTATATCTGCAAGCTATGCAAACTATTCTCCAGACTCTTCCCCCTTCTCACTTCCCTAAAAGCATCCAGGAACTACCTATACCTCAGGCACTAAAGCCCTTACCATCCTATGGCAAAAAGCTACCGACAAAAAATGTGGTAAATGTTTTTCCTTGACTTTATTCGCTGGGTCTTGGATTTTCAAAGGCAACTTAGGGGAGCTGGTCATCCACCACCCCCTGCATTTTAGTGTGATTTTAGTACTTAACCTCTTAGGCTATGCTGTAAAATCCAATATTTTGTGACAAGATTTTAAATGTCTTTTCTAACTGATTGCAGGCACGGCACTTTTAAAGGCAAAAGCCTTCCTTGTTCTCTGTTTTGTTGTGCATGTGAAGGGTTAACTGTAGTCGAGACTGTGTTATGTTTGGTTTCTCAGCTGTCAACTGGTATCAGTGTATCTGAATTCCCAATATGATAACTCTATCCTGTGTGATGTACCTGGGTAAAAAGGAACACGCTGGGCATGTGGGTAAATTACCCACACGCCCAGTGGGATTTTCAAATGGTGTAACTATGGGACTGTGTTCTGCTAGAGCTGGGAGAAACACCATTCTCTACCAACAGGGTTCAAACGTCAGGTTTCCTTTCTAACAATGATCTAGCATCATCCCATAATAACCACAAAGTCCATGGCTGATGCTGCAGAGAAGTAGAGGCAGTCCTGCAGGGTACCTGACTTTACCGAGATACTTTTCAGCAGGTCATGTGGAGGGCATGAGGTCAGAGAGGGGCAATGAGTGTATATACCTGGGGGGCTGGGGAATAGAAAGCCATAGAACAGCTGACAGAAAGCATCCTGTCTCACCTGGGAATGAGGGGGTTAAAGACAATGCCAGCCCTAATGTATCCAGTCAAAAACTAAATGATCCCAGGGAAGGCAAGAAACTGGAATGGTTTGTTGGACTTACAAGTTCATTTTAGAGGGTTTAGGGTTTACATATTCAACAGGGGGTTGGAATTATTACAATTTATTACAAAATAGGGGGTTTAGGGGATGACATAAAGGGAAAACCCAGGTTAACAAATTTGGGGATTTGGGGGGATTTTACAGGGAGGAAACAGGTATTTGGTTCTACAGGATGCAGGGATTCACGGAACACAAAGGGAGAGATACAGTATAAATAGCTTTCTGCAGAGGTTTGATGAAATCAAGGTGTGGACTCTGTGGGCTGGGGCAGGGCAATCAGCACCTGATGATATTTCATATGTTTCTCAAACTGAGGTTTTTTCCCCAACTCTCATAGCCCATGGCTTTCTGCAAAGTCCACTCAAATCCCTCTCTGCAAATATCATATTTTGGGATCCAACACTCTGATGCCTCTACAGACCTGTGCAATGGGGAAGGAACCATTTTCCTTGTCACCCAGTAAACAAATGGCAATTGGAGCAGGGCCAGTGGGAGCCCTGTCCTTCATAACTGACATTATTTCTTCCTGACTTGTGTTTCAGAACATATCTCTACAGGAGATGTAGCTCACTGACTTGGTCTCCTAGTGGGTCTCAGAGCCAGCAGCACTAGTTAGTTATCCTAAACTGGGGTGTGATGTTCTGCTGTTAAAAGTTGTTACTTGTTGTCAATTAGAGTATTTTTGCCACCCGGGTCCAGACATAGGGCCTGACCCTGGAAATGACAAAAAGTTCCCACTGACTGGGCACTGCAGGCAGGGTGTGTTTGCAGAAAGTGGGTTTGGGGCTGCCCAGCCTTCTGGGTAGCTCTGAACCTCACTGCTGAGGCACTAGTTCTGCTCTTCCAGCTGTTCTCACCATCAACGGAGCAGTAGTAGAGCCCCCATTCCCTTTGGGGGACATCCCTTATTTTGGACCCTAGTGTTCTCCTCTCTTTGTAAGTGCAACCCTCTGTTCTGCTGGAGTAGCATAACTCAATTCCCAGATTTGCACTGAGCAGCAGTGAAGAACTCACTCAGCTGTTCAACTGAACTTGGAGTCAAAGTGAGGCACAAAACCCCTTTAGCAAGACTCTAAGGCTAAGAAAGGATGTTTAGTCACATCTCAATTGCTTTGTGCAAAAATGGCTCATCTCTCATCTGGCTAATTCCCTGCCTGTGCCAAGGAGGCCGTACTGGACCCTTTTTTTCCATCAATACAGGGAGCACTTCCACTCAGCTTCTTTCTGCATGGCGTACCTCCTGTATGCCAGGGCACTGATGATGCCATGGCCAGGTGGAGAGTTTGCTGTGGGAATGCGCAACATGTCAGTCACAGCAAATGGGAGCATGCTTTCTGAGACCCTGGGGTGCTCCTCCCAGCCATTCCTTCCCACGTGCTGTAGGAGGACCTCAGTGCCGGTGCCACCTGCGCTAGGCAGGTGAATATCCAAGATTGCTTGTGAGGTGGAGAAAATGTCAAGCCCAGCCCTAAAAGTGGCAAGCAGGCCATGAAGGGGTTAACCCTTCTCCTGAAATCCCACATCCCTGGTGCTGCAGTGTCCTTCTGCCCCTGCCCCTGGGAACTTGAATGTCTCTCTCCATCTGTGTCTATTCCTCCTTGTTCAGTGGGAGAGGCTGTGAACGGGGAAAGTCAGGGTCAATCTTGGGTGAGGGTTTTGCAGGGAGGCTGCTCCCTCAGCAGGCTTTGCTGCAGACACAGGCTGTCACAGCTTGGGAAGCAAAGCAGGGCCCAAGGCAGATTTACATCATAAGCGGTGGCTCAGCTGCTTCTGCCAAGCCCTGCAAGCTCCCAAGCCCTGGAACATACGCCCCACCCCTCCCCACGAAAACCTGGAGCTCAAGACAGAGGACAGTGCAGGCACTCGCTACCCATGACTGACCAGAGCAACTGTGCAGAGCATGGCCCCTGTGGTACCCCTGGAGTCCAGAGGAGTAGGATTGGGTTTGTTCCCAGTAGCACTGCGGTATCTCATCCGGATGTCGGTGGGTGAGAGGCGGAGGAGGCTGGTGATGAATATTATTAGAATAGTAATTAGGCCCCAGGAGCAGAGATCCCAGGAAAGGAGGGAATGGAAATCATCCACTGTTTTTGCGCTGGCTTGAAACCATAAGAGTTTTGTGCTATAAGGAATTGCAGAAGAGACAGGAGGGAGGGGAAAGCTGTTAGACTTACAAATCCAAGGAGGCAGGTAGGGATTCTTGGCATTAATGGAGAGCACTTTCTAATAAGGCAGGAGGCTGTACTCAGAGAGCCAGAGCAATCCAGTGGGAGCAAGTGAGTCTAAAATGGTGCAGGGATTTCTTGTTGGCCATAATAACTGTGGATCATTGCAAAGGTCAGGGATCAGGGCCTTCAGGCTTATGGGTGGATTTGTAGCAGACAGCAGGATGCCTGTTTGCATGCATTTACCCATGTTTAAGACTCCCCTCTATCCAGTTGCCCAGAGAGAGGATAGAAGATGAATTGTCTTGAGAAGTTTCTTTCTGGGGTATATTTGTGACTGGTACCACGACCCGGTCCACTGGTGGCCAACATGCAAAAATTCTAGTGTGTTCATCCCAGTGTGTAACAGGCAGCTACCAACACAGGAAAGATCACTCCACAAGCCCCTCATTTCTCCTTCTCCTGACCATTTTACTAAGACACCAAGCACTAGATGGCTCTCAGTCATGGAGCTACCATTGGATCTCCCATGTGCAGTCCCACTGGGCCATAAGTGTTGTGGTGACAACTCTTTCCATTGCCTGTAGCAGTATAATTGCAGGATGGGCCCTCCTTCTGATGGAATGGGAGAATCTTCTCCCTAAACCCAGTTTGCTTATCTTGTGACAACCCATCTGTTAGTTTGAGATCCTATTTGTCTTCCTGCTGAGTACAGTGACATTACATCAGATATGGCCAAATCTACCTCAGCCCTGTCTGCATTGTTTTTTTTCTCCATTCTTTCCAAGTCAGATCATTAGCAAAAGTAAATTCAAAATATTTTGCAGACTTCCTGCAACCTGACAGTCTTGAAAAATCCCTATGCTTGCATGAAAAATATGTTGGTGACTTTGTAAATCAAAAAGGGTGCTAGGTGCTGTGTGGTGATGTTTACATTTCACGTATATGCATACTGAGTAAGTGTTGCTAAAATCTGTATTTCTGAACTTGGGGAAAAGAATAAAAACGACAGAGAAAAGGGGAGAGGGTTAAGTCTTTTCTAATCTTTGGATTACAGGTTGGCTCTGCAGGTCACATCTTTTTAATTTCAATTTTGAGGAGTAACATTGTAAGGATCTGAGTCGTCTGTGTGTGTGTGTGACTACAGTTTTGGTGAGAACCCCTTCAGTGGGCACAGCGAGTGACTTGGGGTGTGTGTGTGGCGAGGGAGGGGTTGTGTGGGGGTGTGTGAGTGAAAACGCGTGGGTGCATGTGCGCGCAGGGATGTCTGTGTCTGGCTGCCCTCTCCTGGTAAAACCCGTAACTGACTGACAGCATTTACTGCACTGCTCGTACCCGGCCATCGATGCCTTAAAGGAAGCAGCCTTTGCACGAGTTCACTGTGTGTCCCGGGCTCTGTGCTGCTGACAGGTAAGGACATTTCTTCTTCTCTTGTAAAGAGGCAGCAGCTTTGCTCTTGAAATGGGTGTTTCACCCCTGAATACCAAGCACAAGGGCTTCTGCTTGCCAGCAACTCCAATCGTCCAGTGAAGGGTTTTTGATGCTGGCCCCATTTTATTCTAGAATCCATTTTTAAAAAATAAAATCTATTAAATATACATCTTTGTCTTTCTTTTCTCTGGGCTGCCAGCAAAATTCAGCTGCCTATGACTTCCTAACCATATGCTTCTGTCTATTTTTGCAGCACCATTAGCAGGAAGGACAGGCCAGATTCTGACCTCTGACCTCTTTACACCTGAAGTAACGCTTTTTAAGTCAATTGTATCACTCCTGATGTTTCTTGGTCTAAAGGAAGACAGAAACTGTTTGTGCATTTATGTTCTTCGAGACTCTTCTGACTTCAGCATACAAATAAAAGTGATACTTAATCCCCAAAATAATTTTTTACATTTTTCATACTTTGAATGTATATAGATATATATTTTCCATCTCTCCAATTCTGATGGGCATTTCCCTGTTCCCAGTTCCCTTGGCTTTTTTGGAATCAGCATGGCAGTGACAGATGCTTAAGACCGAATGTTGCCATGCCCAAATACAAATGAATGTTCTCTGTATGCTACGACTTTCTTATAAAGCCATACTTTTGTAATTTTTAGGGGGAAAAAAATCTTCACTATAATTGTGTTTGTACATTACTTGCTGCATGATTAAAGTTAAATTGTAATGTACTGGAATAAAGCATATATACATAGCCTGATAATTAGGTATATTAGCTGTGAAAATAATTTAATCTGACTGTATTACTATAATAAACTTGCAATACAAAATCGATGTGTCTTTTATTAGCCCGTTGGTCCAAACTACCCACCAGTATCTTTTGCATTTGCTTTGGCTCATCTAGTTGTTTGATGATGATTTTTGACTGCTGAGCCATTACCTCCAAAAAATATGATCTGAGGAAGATAATATTTTCCTTCACAGGCTTGCAGTACCCGGCTGTGCTGTCAGAAGATGACCCCAAGTGACGAGGTGAACACATACTAATGAGTCAGAAGAAGGGGCTCAACAGGGTGAATGATAATTGGGTTTGGAGATTTCCATTATTTAGGTTTGAGTTCAGCTCACGCAGCTGTTTCCAGTGAACATAACAGTGCTGGTGGTCTGCTCTCCTTGTCTAGTTCATATTCCATCAACAAGATCCCTTCCTTCCCAGGGTTTTTCTCTGTACAGGAAGATGCCCCAGCAAGGCTCCCAGCACCAACTTCTCCTGTAGGCACAGCTGCTGCTGAAGGCCCTCAGGCAGATGTGCACCTCGCACCCTCTTGTGCTCTCTGTGGGGTAATGATCCACCAGGTTCTGTGCACAAGCTCTGTCACTAACAGCCCCCCAAAGCGTCTCAGGTGATGGGTAGCTGGTTTGGATGATGACAATGATAATCACACAAGTAGACCTCCACCATCAACTGTACCTCCTCAGCGCACCTAGTACATACAAGCTATAACCCAAGGATAACTCCTCTGAGCCTGTGCTTGCACAGTAAGTTATTGGTTTTATGGAAGAATGCAGAGAGGGGAATTGTTTCTCTGATCTCACTTAAAGAAGCTTTAGACTGTCTCCTTGCCTTCATAGTCAGAGACTTAGCCCTGACTATTTCACCACAATGTGGTCCCCAAAGATATAAGTTTTCTGGCTTATTTGCTTCCACCCTTCCTGTATTTGAGAAGGAGAATCTGACTGAATTGCTGCCATGCCCTGGCAGCTCTGCTGAGGCTGACAATCAGGGTATTAGCAAGCTGCTCTGGCAGCTGAGGGAGTCCCGGACTGACTCATCCCTCAGAGCCAGTCTCATCTAGGTATCGGGTTTTTTACAACTGTAGTTAGTTGGAGCCCATGCACCAGCAGGCAGCAAGACAGGTATTTAAATAGAGTGAGAAATGTAAAGGGTATATTCCCTTGTGTGGGGGGAAGCACTGTCACAAGCAGATGACGCATGGACTGAAATCCTGCCCACATCTGAGTTACTCGAGTGCACCTCTCTGAGTGAGTCACCCCAAATGGAGCTGATAGGCTTGGCATGTCCCATAGTATCTGTGTCTGTCTGTCCAGAACACCAGCAGTGCCTTCTGGGGGCATGCACTGTGCTTTGCTGCAGCACCACACTCAGCTGATGATACAGATGACTGTGCGCAGCCATCGGGCTTCAGCTACCAAGATGCCTGCACTTGCCTCTAGCACTTTGGAAGATGCTCTGGAGCCAAGAAGCCAGATTTCTCTGAGGGTGACTCCTAAGGGATTTGAAAAATCTGTCATAATTTTTGCAGTCCCAGTTCCAGCTCTAGTAAAGTGTGTTTCCATTTTGCTACAGATCTTCTGTGAAGGGGAATTTTATTGCTAGTGGGAAGGCTTTTGGTGAATTTCATGAGTACGTACACAGAGAAGATAGCTGTGCTCTGTACACCAGCTATGCCCACCCACGCAGATTCCCATGAAAAGCTGTGAGGAGGAGGAATGATTATCACAGAGTTGTCAGACTCACACAAGGAAACCTGGAAGAAAGGAAGAAAAGGGTTGGAACAGGCAGTATGGTAAGATGCCTTGTGGGAAGCAGATCCTACAGTTGAACAGAAATAGGGAAAATAGTCTGGAGAATCCCAAACCACAGTACAAGCTATGAGAAGCACGGTAACACAGAAACCACCCCCTGCCACTTCCTCCTAGAGCTTGGCTTCAGGATCATAGAGGATGTCAGAAACCAGTCTCAAAACTGAGGCAACATAATGCCCTCGCTGTCTCCAAGTCTTCAAGCTGGTGTAAGCAGGCACTGGCATAAGCAGCTCAGAGACACAGGCCCAACCTGCTGCTGCCTCCCTGATCCCTACTCCTGCCCTCAGCTAAGCAAGTCCCAGCAAAGCTGGGTCATGGTGCTGTCCCACCAGTGTCGGTGCTGCCCAAGGGGACATGGGGTCTGGTAACGGGAATGAGCAACCAGGCAGGTTGTACTGCTCCTTCCTAAGGTTGCTTTTAACTCCAGCAGTAGAACACCTTGTTCTTTGATGCAGAATTAAACAGGGGAGATCTCCACTAATGTTGAACAAAGCCCCTCTCTGTAATGGTGTACATTGTGTGCACATAAAAAATACCTTAACTGTCTCCTGAGTTAGAGCAAACCTAGTATGTTTAACACAGTGAAGGCTTCTGAAATGGGTGAAGAATAGGCTGACAAGCATTAGAAAAGGAAATAATCGTTAGGGATGACTGGAAACTGATGTTTCTATGCCACCAAAACGGACAATATTGCAAAATACACTTTGTTTCTGATTCAGAATGAAAATTCAAAATATCAAAATTTATACGAACACAGTTTTACACGGGAGAAAGCTGACCCAGATCTATCAAAATAACTGTTAAAGAATAGCAAAATTTTTACAATGTTGCAATACTTTGCTTTTTTATTTTTAATAGTGTTAAGGCACTAAAAAATAATTAAAATATTATCAAAACAAACTCTTCTGATAGATGAAAGTCTTTGTTCAGATTTTCTTCTACCAGAAATTTTGACAAAATAGGAACATAAACATCACACTGTGGGGTCCTCCCAGCATTATGCCACATCTCCAGCACTGGCAAGGTATATAGAACACCTTTGCCTGGTCACTTTCTGCAACGCATTCCCTATTTACTACCTAAGTACCCACAGCTGTTGGATTGGGAATGTTAGAGGGTATACCCTTGCCTAGTCCTGTAGTATTCATCTTTTGACCAAATTTGTCTAGGTTTTTTTTGGGCCTGTTGATACAGTCACATCCACAGCACCGTACAGCAGCAATTTACATTTATCTGCACCAAAGCCCATCTACCACTTCTTTTTCCCACAGTTTAGTGAGGTCCTTCAGGTGCCTCCTGCTATCTCTGTGGTGTTTGCACACTTGAAAAACACCAGTACCATTGTGAACACAGAACTATCACTGCTCATTCCTTTCTCCGGCCATAGGTTATATCTCAAACAAAACTGGTTCCAGCACTGATCTCCAGGAGACCCCACTGCTGACTCTTCATGCTGACCACTAAATCCTACCCTTTGCCATTCTGTAACCAGCTCTCACTCCATGAAATAACTCCTGTGATCCCATGGCAGCTTCATTTCTTCAATAGCCTTTGGCATGGAATCTTGCCCTCAGCTTTTTGAGAATCCAAATACATTATGCTCACTGGATTTCCCCTTTATCCTCTCTCCTTTTAAATTAGATAAGTAATTTACAAACAATTCAAGTTTTATGAAAGTAAATTTTGCAGTAAAAGATGTTCTGACAGGAGACAGCAGAATTAAAAAGGTTTGTCTGTCAGAAGGATCTAAAGATTTTTATAAATTGTGCAGTCTGCTTACAGAAGTGTCTCCCCAGCATGGAAGTGTAGTCCCATGCAGGATGGAAGTCAGCAGAGCAGCTCAATACCTCTCTGTGGTACTTCCCCATTCAGTTGTCCTTTCCACTAAAGACTGGAAATGGTGTCTTTTAGGCTTCCTGAAGAACATGATTGTATCATGTGTAAGTGGCATCCAACATAATTAGGTCCAGATAATGAAATAAGTACTTACAGGGTCTCTATGAAGGAGGTAATGCCTGTCCCTCTGGAGCAACTCCCAGCACTGGGCTGCGAAGATGGTGAAGAGCCTTGAGGGAGAGCCATACAAGGAATGGTTGAGGTCACTTGGTCTGTTCAACCTGGAGAATGGGAGACTGAGGGAAGACCACATTGTGGTCTATAGCTTCTTCATGAGAGGTAGGTACTGACTCTTTGGTGACCAGTGACATGGGGGAATGACATGAAGCTGTGTCAGGGGAGGTTTACGTTGGATATTAGAAAAAGGTTCTTCACCCAGAGGGTGGCTGGGCACTGGAACAGGTTCCCCAGGGAAGTGGTCACAGCACTAAGTCTGCCGGAGTTCAAGAAGCATTTGGATAATCCTCTCTGGCACATGGTGTGACTCTTGGGGATGTCTTGTGCAGGGCCATGAGCTGGATCCTTGTGGGTTCCTTCCAACTCAGAATATTCTTTTGTTCTGTAGTTCTGTAAAATATATTGTCTTGACATCGCAAGGGAAACCCAGAGACTATTTTTTAAAAGTCGCTTCTGATTTTGAGGCTTTGACTGAAGCTGAAAATGAGCAACTACAGAACAAAAATCCCTGTTCTTCTGCCTGGAAGGTGTCAGGCAGTGACACTGTAAGCAGTCTCTTTTTCAGAGTTTACAGATCTTAGGGAGATGCTATTTTCAGCTGTGATACATATATTTTCAGACACTAAACTTCTCACCAATACAGTTGACTGTTTGATCAAATGGGTTTTTTTATGGGACTCCTTCTGTGGGTAGAACTGAGCTTTGGTGATAGCTACAGCCTTTGGCTCACTACTCTACCAGCCAGCAGGCCCGCCATGGTGTCAGACAGAGATAAAATTACATTCCATGCATAATTTGGGATTTAATGAAAGGAAAGCCAAAATTATAGGAAGAAAGAGCTCTGCCTAAACTGAGCTTCTGCTTAAAGATGTGTTTCCCAAGCACTCAGAAATTCACATGCTTACTTAGACAGGCTCACTCAGATCTGGTGAGCTTCAGGAAGGTGTAAGGTATGGTAAGTTACCCAAATTTGGGATCAGGGAGGCTGAGGATAGCTTTCCCACAAAATTATCCAGCTCTCCTTTTGCAGAATTAACAGATTCTAGAAGCAGATTGGTGCTTCATGTTCTCTTGAAAACATGAACCGGGTTTCCAACACACACCATCACATCATCACCTCAAGCAAAAAACCCATCAATTAAATAACAAAGTCAAAACCTAGACCTCTCCATGTCCATTCTTATCCCCCTTTTGCAGACGTTTAGACCTGAGGAACCCCTTCCATCCTGGCCTGAGCTTTTGCCCCCACTGACTTGAAGGGGATGGACACCCAAATTTAAAGCTCTGAAATTACTGCACATGATATACAGCATGCAGCACGAACGCACATGCAAGCTGATGTGAAAGAAGATGTTCTGCATGAGTCTTACTTATTTTTAGAGTAAAAAGACCCTGCCTCAGCCAGGCAGGACTCCGTGACTGACATCCCTGGTGCCAGCCTGCCAGGTTTTGCCAAGGCTCCCTGCTGGACCTGTCAGTGCAACTGCTCTAAGATTCAGGCAGGCAAGTCCTTGCCTTTAAGACCAGGTCAGACTTAAAATAGGCAACTGCAGCTTTAGTTTTTAGTAGTTACTGCTTCTATTGTCCATGTGGATCTTTATACCATCCTCAATAACATCTAGAAACTGCTGAACCTGGGAGAACTGCTAATGAATATGCTCTCACCAGTTAAAAAGAAGCGGGGGGAAGAATTTATTTTAAAATAAAACCCCCGTGTTTAAGTTTTACATTTCAAACAAAAAGTGGTTTTTCTTCTTCTTTTATTCCTGCCGCATTGCTTGAAAGGCCAGTCTTGCCTGGCTATTGCCTGCTTCCCTGCATGTCTCCTTGTGCTTTGGCAATCAGTCCTGAAATCGCCACAGCTTTCAAGTGGATGCCTCGTCCAAAGAGAGACCTTTTATTCCGCCTCCCCTCATCATCAGTCGCACATGAGCCCTGTGGGGCTTTTGAACTGGAATATCACCGTTTATTACAAGCGAAAATAAAGATTGAAACTCATAAAATGAAGGACACTCATCTGGGCAAAGCAGGATGGGAATAAAAAGGAATTACCAACAGCCCGCCCTCCTCCCAGGCAGGCCCTGGCTTGTCAGCTGCCGGAGCTGCGGCACAGGGGGGAGTCAAAACCGGCTTCGTGCACCTGTGCAGCTGCTGCCGGCGATCATTTCCACTCGTCGCCTTTGTCTTGTATCTTGTTTTGAGTTTGTTTGGGGTTTGGGTTTTTGTGGGTTTTTTTTTGTTTTGTTTTTTTGCTTTTTGTTTTTTTTTAATTCTTTTTTTTAGGACTCTTTTCACACTTTCAGAGCGAAGGGCACCCCCGAGGGCCGGGCCGGGCCGCGGTGCCGCCGCCGGCCGCGAGATGGCGCCGCCGCCCTTCGGCCGCCGTGAGGGACCGGGGCGGGGGATGGCGCAAAACGTGGAACGTGTGAAAATATTCCTAAGAAAGGGTGTTCTCTGCACACTAATCAACAACAACAACAAAAAAGGATATTTATTCCTTTAAACAGAAGAGAAGTAAGCTCTAAGTGATGCCCGGGTGTTAGAAAGAGAAATTACTTGTTGGTGGAATTGCGTTGTTGAAATTTGAAGGCCTTGGCATGTTTCTGTGATCTCAGACCAAGGGGGAGGTTAACTGAGCTTGGGGAGAAGGGTGTACCGCTGATAGGGGGCGCAAAGAATGCAGAGTTTATGGGCCACAAGGACATTTGGCAGAACTTCCCAGAGAAGGAAGAAAACTTACAAAGGTAACTCAGCAACCGTGCTGAATCAGCTCTGATGGGGTAAAAGGTAACTCCAGCAGGGGAAATCGTGACCACTGACTCATGGACGACCAAACCAAGAAACCCACTGACCCAAAAGATGAGGAAGACTGAGCATGCAGAATAATCAGCATAAGAAGCGAGAGAGCCTTTAACCAATAGAAGATAGAATACTGATTAATAAAAGAACTGTGTAACTTGTAAACAATGAACGTTAATGCCTTTGACTGCTAAAATGTATAAATAATAAAAAGTTTTAATAGTTGGCTTGCTTGACTTGTGGAATACCACTGAGCACTCAGGCTTGTGCAACTCTGAAATAATCAATGTCTCTCTCGAGTGTGTAATTACTGGCTTGTGGAACACTGGGTAAGAAATCCAATTTTTGTGGACAACAAGATGACCCTGGGGTTGTGAGGGGACCCTGGGGTGGTGAGGAAATCCACCGCCACCAGCTGCCCCTCACTGTGTCTGGCTGGTGTTGACAGCACAGCCTTTGGATGCAGTGTCCAAACCAAACCCAAATAAGCAAAACCAGCTGCAGGAAGATGGTGTAGGTGCCTTTACTGTCAGCCACCAGAGGTTTGGGGTTCATTCAGTGACAGAAGGGCCTCAGGTGCCCTAGAAGTTGACCCTGAAGCTCAGTTCTAAACAAAGAGCTACAGAAAGAAGCAAGTTGTTTTGCCCAAGGCTTGTAGGGTCACAGGGCAGAGATGAGTCTCAGCCCTGAGGAACAGGCAGATATTTTCCATCCTCTCTTCTGCCTCCAAGGGACAGGAGAAGCTGTGGTGGCTGAAGCTGGCTGAGGGCAGCTGAGAGGCTCCGTATTTGTGTTTAACAAAGTATGTAGAATGCAGGGATTTGATGCAGCCCTGCTGGTACACTGCTCCTGCGCAAAAAAGCTCATTAAATGGAGGAGCTGGCAGTGGTGGAGCTGCAAGAGCTACCATTTCCCCCTTTCCTAGGAGAAGGCTGGCTGTGCCAGGAGGTAAAGGAAGGCATTTCCACTGTGACTGGGCAAGGAGCCTGTCTGTGCATTTGTCGTCTCCTGTGGAAAACAGAGCATTGTTGAGAATGTTGAGAAGCTTGATACTTGTCAGGAAACCAGGGAAGGTACTGCCAAAGCTGTGTTTCTGGCACATTTGATTAAATCTCACATAGCTCCCCAGACATTCCTAGCAGGCCCAATAGCCTGAAGTCTCAGCTTAAAAAAAAAAAAAAAATCAATCTACCTTTCTGGAGTCATCTCCCTCTGATCTGGGGGTCTGACCCTTTATTTTCACTCATCTCTGCCTCAAGGCTAATCAGCAGAGCTTGAAAACCAATAACAAATTGGTTAAAAATCAGCTTTATATGCAAAGCCTAAAATAAAACATCTGTATATATCCCAGAAGCCTTCGCAACCTCCTGTTTTATTAGTATCTCTAAAATAACTTTTCTTTCCTGACTCTAATTCCAGCCAGAAGCACTCAGATAATCCTCATAGGACTGTTATGTGTATTTCCAATTAAGCAATTTATAAGCACTGGCTGCGAGGAGCTTTTTGTTCTTAAGGAAATTATTTCTTCATTAAGAGTAAAACAAGTCTTTTTTTATCCCTGCTTTATATGAAAGCCCTTGTGCCCCCTTCACATATGGTTTAAGTACTGAACTATGTAGAAGGAGATTAATTATTTTGTATCCCAACAAGCAGGCAAGACACAGCAGCTGGGTCAGCTGCACAGGGAATAGGCATTTCAGTGTTTGTTTTCAGAGAGAAGTAAAAGTCAGACAGACAGACACTTTCAAGCTACTTGCCTTTGCCAGAGGCAACCCACACAATCACGAGCCCTTCTGGAGTCTGAGTCATGAAGAACTGCCACAGACAAAATGAAGACAGTCAAGAGGGAAAAAAAAAATCCCATTCATGCCCAGCTAATGAGTAGAAGTTCCAAATTGCCTCTTGTTTTCCAGGCTGTGTACCTTAATTAGATGAATCACAGAATACTGAGGGTGGAAAACACAGGCCAGAGAGCTCATAAGAGACCACTTCATTCTTCCACACTAGCAGCATTATCTACCTCCCCTCCAGGGAATAATGTCCCTCCATTTTCTCGGACAGCAAAGTCTCCTGGCATGAGGCATGGACAAGCATGGAAAATGAAGAGCAGAAATTATGTATGATTGACTTGAGCTAGTAGCACAAGCATTCTATTCCTGTTTTTCTCCCCAAATCCAGCTGTTTGCACTCTCTGTAAAGACACTCACCAGCCTGCCTTCTGGCCAAGGTCAGACCTATGACCAAATAGCATGAGCTACACTGAGCAGCAACATGGGGGACCAACTTCAAAGTGAGGGCACACTTGCAAGCGTTAGGAATTGACTCATCAGAAAACCTTCTGATGTGGTAACAGGAAGGCATTATGAGTCTTGGGTGTTCCTGGGACTCTGGAAAGAAACCCCATGTTAATGACATAAGTAAACTGCTTTCCCTTCATCCTTCTCCAAGCTCGATTAGAAGGGGACAGCCTAACAACAGGATAGCTCCAGAATGTTTAAGATTTCTATCTAGTATCTGCTTACAGTAACAACTCTAGAGACATGGAGGAACTGACAACGAAATGCAGTTAGTACAGTTAGTAAACAGCTAACCTATAGAAAAGAGATCAATGATTACAGCATGTAAGCTTGTGTCAATGCTTAACTTGCACAGCGTCACTGGAAAATGTGTCATGTATTCCAGCAGAACCAACAGCCCCATGTCTTTTTCCCAGGAATGGATGTGTAAAATGACTGATGAATGAAGCTAGAAGTGGTGAGTTCAACTGTACAGTTCAGTGTAGACATCATATAATTCAGTGAAGAAATGATGAGTTTAGAATTATCTTAAAACCTTGAGGTTTCTTTCTCAGTCTCTGCATATGATGCCATGCTCAGTAAAAACATTCATCATGTCCCTTTCTGTTACCGGATTTTTTTTTTCTTTCAGAAGCGCATGGAAGAAATGTCTGGTTGTAGTTCCTTCAGCAAGCCCAGTGGTACTGTGGTTTTTGGTTATTCTGGTAATATGATGTTGCTCTCTGTCTCACAGGGAAATAGGTTTTGATGAGGTATTTGAAGGACAAAGGGGTAATATATGACACTGTGCATTGGCTCCTGGGACAGAGACAGCTCTACTGGCAAATGGAGAGTCACTGATCTGCCAGGTCAAAAAAAAAGTCACTTATGTCAGGGCAGCAGGAGAGAAAGGAAGAGGATAGAGTGACAAACAAGTCATACTTGGTGCTCAAAGTCAACACAGCCATCAAAATGGAGGGGAAAACAGCAAAATAAATGTCAGAAACAGATAAGCAGGTTGTTAAAGGGAAGCAGAAATGTGCAGAAAGGACCATTGGTGTTTAAGTATAGCCTAAGGTACAAAAGAGTATAGAGAGCAACAGGAGCTGTCTGGCTACTCAACTGAAGTAAAAGGGATATGGCAGCATCTCAGTTCTAAAAACTGAGACAAGAGAAGAAGAGGAGGCAGTCAAAGAGAAAGATCAGGATTTAATTTGCTTGGTGTTCAGTCAGCAAGAGACGTGGGGGTGGCAATATTGCCAAAGCAAAGCTGAGTTGAGGGAAATAGATTAGAAGTGGTGAGTCAGATGTGTGATCTCATGGTTGCACAGCTGATATTTGAAGCTGCAGGAAGTTTGAGGATCACAGGAACCTTCTAGGGGGCATTTCTTCCCGGGTTTTACAGCTCACATCCCATCAAAACACACTGCTCAACAACACTTAGTCACCACAAACCTGCAAGAGCATGTCAGAGCCAGAGAAGTGAAAGACACAGCAGTGGCTGGATATGGAGCTGCAGGAATATTCCTCGGATAGGGGTAGTAGTTTGAGAGAATATCCCTCCTAAATTTAGATCTTCACTGAAGAATCTCAACCCTCAGGGAAATCTTCAATGAGTAAAGGTTTAGGACATGTGTATCAGCTGCTGTAAAGTCTCTTTTGTAGCCAATCCAGGCAGTACCAAACTGGGTGATGTGTAACAACACACAGACCACGAAGGCACGAGTCCTATTTCTGTCTGTGATTGCATGCATTAGAACAATTTTCTTTAAACAGCTTATCTTTGTCTGCTTTCAATGATACCATTGCAATCTCATGTGATATTCAAATGCATTTTTCTCCCCTCACTAGAGCTTTTGTGAAAGGGAACCACTTTGTGATATCTCCTTGATTTTTACGTACCTGCCTTAGTGACTGTGATAGCAACATTCTCCTCTATTGCTCTGGAAACTAGCTTTACATGCACTGTTTCATCTACTCCCTAATTCTTCCACTGGGGCACTAAATCTGGACTAAGCTGAAATACTAGGACAATAATTCTTAATCCACTGTGGAACATTAACTGAGTGTTAAGACAGCGATTTGCTGTATATTATGAACGTGGCTCCATTTCGTTTCCTCTCTGGAGATGCTGATTCACTGATGGAGTGATGTTCTTCCAGGCAAGAAAAGATTAAATAGAGACAACAGACTCAGAAGTAATAAATAAGGCTGTAGAACAAAACTGCCTGATATTATATTATTTTAGAAGCTGTATATAATCATGTCATCAAAGATGTGCTGTGAGGCGCACACGGAAGGGAGCAGAGTTAAGGTGGTGCCTCTAACACAGTGCTAGTTCATGAGGTTACAGAGTTTACAACTGTATATTTTACATTATATCAATCCGGCACTGAAGAGGAGGTTTGCATCTGTTTAGCTACTGCAGTGTTTCCTTTTGGTTCTCTCTTAATCCCATCACAGTCCAAGTGTTTTTCAAAGGAAGTGAGCACCACTTCCCCTGCTTCTCAGATACAAAACTGAGGTGCTGGAGAGACAGCACATCCTTCACTCTCTGAGATCAACAGGACAGGTAGTAGAAAGGAACCAAGTTTTCAGGTCCCTGCTTCTGTCTGCAGTATGTGGTCACACTCTCCTTACCAGTGCAGTGCTGCAGGGAGGCTGCATGGCTGAAATTCTGAAGACAAGTTACGATAGTGCATCTTAAATACAGACAGAGCACAGGCTGGGATCACAGGCAGCCTGCCAGAATTGCCACATCGCCCTGTCTGAAGGGACCATCTTCAAAAACAGACAGCAGAGATTGATCAAAGACAAAGTTGTTGCTCTTTTCATTTGATTCTGTGATTCTTCTGTCCCGAATGGTACCTGAGTTGGTATTGCTGTCCTGGCTGCTCTTCATACTGGTTCTGGGAGCTTACCGGACCACCCTTCTGCAAGCTTGGGACAGGCAGCACATAGAGATTATTGAACATAGGCAGAAGGAAGAGGTTCACTGGACTCCATTCGTGTTTTTTCAGGGTAATGGCCAATTTTAGCAGTCTGCTGAGCAGAGTAATCTACTTCAGGGACAAAAATTATTCCATGTAAATTGTTAAAATTAGGCACTTGTTGAGGTTGTAATTCCCTTCTGAGCAGATAAAAGTGCAGAAAAGAACCTGAGGTTGCTTGTTCCTTACAAGAAGCCTCATTGCTATAGGTCTTAACAAAGCAGCATGCTTCCTTTATCCTGATCAAACAAATGTCAGAAAGCTGATTGGTGACTGCGCACAGATTATGAGAGGGTTTGGGTCTCAGAGTCTTCTGTATGTGCAGAACTCCCAAAAACCCTCTGCCTGTACCTGGGAATCCATTTCACCTAATCCTGACTTGCTGCAGATGCTTGAAGAGAGGTCTTGATCTTTATTCCTAAACAAAATCAGGTGTGCAGAATCTTTTTGATGGTATGTTGTGTAGCTTTGAGAGTTTGAAATTCCAAGACATGTTCTGAAAGTGACACTGCTCTCTCTTGGAGGTGAAGATGTTCTCCCAGACCTGTAGCATGTGTCTCTAATGCCCAGCTCTTCTCTGTTGCTGTAGGAAGGGATGGGCACCTGTACTGGTGGCTCACAGTGCTCTGTTAGCTCTCAGTGCTTTGGGGAACTTCAGTGTTTCACAGCAGTCATTCTTAGCACATTCCTTTCTTTTCTTTCCCCTGGCTTAGCAATTACTATTCTACACAGTGCTGCCTCATGCTGTTCTTTACAATTCGTTTTTAAGGTTTCCCCAAAAGTCTTGCCTGGTAAGAATTTTTGCGTAATTGCTCCTCAAGATTTGCATTTCAACATTTTCAACACAATTATTAGCTCTTGGAGCTGGCTGCAGGCTCATGTCACCTCCCTACAAGGTTAATCCACACAGCTCTTAATCGAACGATCTAAACACAGGAATATGCTTTTGCTTCTATTCTCAGAACATCATCGTTCTTTCCCAACCTTTTTTTTTTTTTTTTTTTTTTTTTAATTTTTCTAATTTAGTTGTTTCTGCAGTAGGCCTTAAAACTCTCCTTACCGAGGGGGCTGCAGCATCTGTCAGAAGAATCTTTTGGTGTATTTTTCTAAGCTTGTCAGATTGTCCAAGTTTTGCAGCCTTTAGTTAGGCTTGGCTGGTTTGTGACTGATGGCACCAGGGAGGTAGTTCTCTTTTTCTATAATAGTCCTCTGTAATAATATGCTTTAAATTGTTAAAGTGTTAAATTGTCATCAGTGATAGGTTTATTTATCTTCCTCCTTGTACGTTTACACAGTTTCAGAAGTACCTGTGTCACTGTAATCAAAGGGAAAGCATGACAGACTTTTGCTTTCCAAAATCTAGCTTTAAAATTTCCCTCTGGACTGGAACTCACTGAGTTTAATTAATTTCTAGAGGACACTGATTTAACTGTTCTCTTCACTCTTCTCCCCAGATAAAGCATTCTCTATCTATTTGCAAAGTTTCCTTAATGTTCTGCCTACACTTTCCCTCTGCTTTGGTTCATTACAGAATTCTCCTGTTTCAAACTTCTTGCTCCCCTTATGATACTTGGACTCTCACATGCAATTTAAAAACATCTTCTGTCATTTTTACCTTTGCAGTTGTTACTTTGCCATGCTAGTTCCTTTTGATCTGTCATCACTAGCTCCAAAAGTTTTGTTGGTTTTTTTTTTTAATCTGGCAGATAATGTTCCTCAAGTTCAAGCTCTTGTGATCCTATCTGCTCCTATCTGCCAGCATCGTCAACCTTTTCCTTAGAAATAGTTCTTAGCACTTTGCCAAGATGTCATGATAAGAATAAAGTGGGAAAAAGTGCTGTTTCTAATGACATTTATTGAATCCTCCCAGTAATGATCCTTGGCTTCGTCTCCTGACAAAATGTGCTTGATATGCTGTCTTTTTGGTCTCCTGTTATAGGTATAAAAATTACCTTTCTCCTTATTCTTTTGATGTAATTTTAAACACTCTTGTTCCAAACAGGGAGTTTCGCTGCCTTACTTGGCAAGTTTAACAAGCTGAGCACTACTGGCCTATTTCTTTGATGATAAATGGAAGGGGAAGTAAGTATGGAGTAAGCTACATGTGCACCATCTCCCTGGGTGATCACAGTCCTTCTTTGGAGTTAACGAGCCTGTTTTAATCTCTCCCTACTAGTAAGCAAACTGGCAAGGTAGCAAACAAACTGCTAGTAAACAAGTTAGTAAACAAACTAGTAAACTCCTGGCAAGACACAGCTAAACTCAGGCAGCCTCCAAAACAAGGTATCTGCATCCAAACTCCCTATTGGGAACAATCTTTTGTTAACCCCCAAACCTTGCACAGGCATTATCCCGAAGGGCATTAGCTGTCCCTGATCAGACCTGTGGCAGGGCTGTGCTAGCAGTTTTGCATCATAGAGACTCCCTGTTCCATGCCTGTGTCCAAGCCTAGATTTTGTGTCCTTTGGGTAAGGTGTATATTGTGCTTTGTTCCTTAATTTTTTTCTGGTGTGACTGTTGGAGTCAAGAGAGAGGTTCAAGATACTTCTCCCGTGCTTCCTGCTCTGGGAATGAGGGTGATGGGAGTGTTGCCATTACTGCAATGAGTTGTGATTAGGCTTTATGGTACTGTGATAGAAGGCTGACATTGCAGAGGTGTCTAAAATGTTTTATAACACTGTCTTTCTCTTTTCCTGCAGCTCATGTCAGCAAGATTTTGAAAATTTTATCTAAAATTGTTCAGTCAATAAAAATAAAAATGAGAGTATGGTAAATATGTTAGTTAAAAATCTTACAATGTTTTGACTTATAACTGTTACTTTTTCCAGGACTTATAGAAAAAGGCATTTTCAGTATCAAGTCAGCCTCTTTTGCTGTTCCAGGAAAACGTGTATTGGCCGAATCCTAAACTCTGACTAATTTTAATTTGGACACCCTCAGCAGAAGCTTGTTAGCTTGGCAGCTAAATTCTGGCTGGTGACATCTGCAGTGAGCATCTTCCAGCCCTCCAGCTTCTCCCTGCCAGCTCATCTGCCTGTGTGCAGCTTCATGCTGCAACCCAGAGCTGGCAGCCTCTCCTGTGGAGAGCAGAGCACTGCAGGGCAGGAGGGGGGAGCAGGGCCAGCAGGCAGGTGAAGCAGATAAAACCATCAGAAGTCGGAGACTTTACTAGGACTTGATATTATAGGAAGAGAGAAGCTGTAAGAAGGAGAATAAGCAGGGAGAAGGCAGAACCAACATTTATACATCCCCTTATGTCTCTTCTTTCTCATCCAGAATTGAAACAACCCAAGGCTCATCTTGCATCTTTGTTTGTTGGCAAATATCTGTATTATCTGGTGATGAAGGATGTATCCTACATCCCTCAAATTTGTTGATTGAGTTTGTCCCGCATGCAACTGATCTGTCTGAACGATAAGAGACATCTACTGCTACCAGTTATTATCAGCACATGAAGTAAAGGTCTGTACTGGGGACCTAATAGGTTTCAGTTCTCTTTGGAGGTCACTAGGGTTTCATGTAATATCATTTATTTTTGACTATCATGGGAAGTGACTTCATAATTTCAGTAAATGACTAGGTACTTAAAGTAAATCCATCTGGAAATACAAATTTCTGTCCAGCTGAAAAGGTTAACAATTGCCATTTCACTTGAGACAAAGTAGAAAAAGTAGAAAAAGTAGAAAAAAAGAGTTACTGTATTTTTGCGGTAGAACATTAAAACAAATGCCTTTCTATTTTTTTGCTGTGAGCTGTGTCATCAAAGGGTTAACACACATGAAGAAAATGAGGTGATCAAAGATTTTATGGAAGGATGACTCTCATAGATGGTGTAAGGCAGGACTTAATCCAAAATTAACATACTATATGGATTAATTAAAGGAAACAAATGTGAGGAAGCTTGTTGTAATCTTGAACAGCTCATTTGGCTTATCTTTAATGCAAATTGTCAGTGCGATTCCTGTCATGAAAATAAATCTCATTAAAAATACATCACTTGTTCACACATGTAAACCAAGGAAAGAGTGTGATCCTACCAGATGAATTTGATGCTACTCAGCTGTAGAGCAAAGATAATGTGCGTTTCAAAATGCAGTGGCTCTTGCTTTCATCTTTTACATTTTCTGAAAAATCTTTCTGGGGTGATATCACTCGGAGGGGGCTATCAGAGCCATTAATGAATGTGGAATAACAGGGGGCTGCAAACTGATGACTGGCATCTAAAAGGCAGACTTGGAACAACAAGATCTCAAAACTCACGTGCCCTCTTTACCAGTGGACTCAAATTGCCAGAGGTTATGTATCCTCAGGCTGACAATTTCCTTGAGATTTTCTATGGCTTGCTATTGAATAGAAGTTCATATAAAAGGAAACTGAAAGCAAATACTATTTGAAACTGTATAAAAATGTAAAAAACTATATTGTGCTTATAAATCATGACATCATATTATTATTATTCTCTTGGAGCAGTTTATGGAGCAGTAAAGCCAGAATTCTGTACAGAGATGGAAGTCAATATCTATCTCCATCCCTACACCAGCATTAGTAAGAAATATTGCTAGACATTGCAAGCTAGGAAGGAAAGAAGATGAATATTAACTAGAGGGTTTTTTCTATATTATAGTCCCATATTACAAAACAAACCAGTATGTAGTCCTTTTTTGTATACTTACAGAACTTCCTCTCAACAGAGCAATAAAGAGGCAGAGATTCCTGAATGTTTGGGAGGCTGAAGCGTGACAATTCCAACATGAGGGATACCATGAGAGACAGTGGTCTCCCTCCCCTTTAAGGTGAGAAACTCTAATAAAACACATTTGTATGGGAAGCAGGCATAGAAAGAATTCTAATGTTTTCATTGTATTTTCAAATGTATGTGTGGAGCGCAGTGTAAGGTCACAGCAAAGTTCTTCTTTCATATTTATGGTCCCAAAGGCATTATCTGTGTCTACATTCATTCTGCATATACTTTCCAGGTCTAGGCTGAAGCCTGGTGAACCTTACATCAGGCCCCTGACCCAAAAGAGAGTAAGATATGAAGTAGGCTGTTTACCGTTCTGTTCGGTGCCTGCTACAACCAGGAGGTGGCAGAGTCAGTCTAATTTACCACATCTGAATCACAGGCTCTGGGTATTTTCCAGTCTTGACGCTGTGCAAAGATGGTGAGTTCCCACAGTTTTCCCATTTGCACCGTTTAGTGGCTACTGCCTGCACACCACTAACAACATTTGCAAGGCTATTAAGAGGGTTCCAGTAAGCTTGTGGAGCTCTCTAGGATTTGATGGCTGGTATTTTTTCTTTCTTTCTTTTTTTTTTTTTCCTTTTTTTAATTATAATTTTGTACTGCTGGCTCAACTCTGCTCTTTCTCTGGCAGTTTGACCAACACATCCTTTCAGCATCAAGAATGAGTCTTCCTTGTATGCACGCCCTTGCAAGCAAACAACACTGGCTTCTGCCCTCAACAGCAAGTGAACAAAAGCATGTTGCTCCAGCAAGCGCTTGACAAGTAGTAATGTATCAATATGTAGTACATATATATATTTCTGCATAACTGTTAATACAGATGCCCTCTCCTTTCTCTTCTTGTTTACTCCTTATCATGGTAAGTGACCCAAGTGGGAGGCAGAGAGAAATCATGTGAGAGGGCAGAACAGATGAAAAAAATAGAGAGAAAAAGCAAATAGTGAATGACAAACTGGCCAGTATCAGCTGGGGTACTTTTTGTATCAACTTTAGCTGCAGCCCATATCTTTTAATCTAAACAGCTCTGGATTGGGTCAGCACACGATGGGGATTGCTGGGGGAAAAAAACAGATGTTGCACAGAAGTGTTGCCAATAATTTGGTAATCTAAAATGTATCTGCTTGTGAAATTATTAAATAAGCAGTAGGCTTCAGCAAAACCTATTTATCAAGAGCTACTGCTGCTGGTTAGTAACAAAACCCCCAATGTTTATTAACAGAAAGAAACCCCAAAATCTATGTGTGTTTAGTGGGCTGCAGCAACCCCAGGATAGATACTGCTGCCTTCACAAAAGAAGACATTTACTGTCTTCTGCCTCTCATGCAGAATGCAGATTTTTTTGTATGTCTTTTTCCCTGGAGCAGCTGTAAAATGGGAGGTAAAGAAGGGCAAGAGGAGAAGGTAGAAAGCCTTGTCTTAGGGTTTGATCACCTTTAAGACAAGGTGACCATTAGGACCACTTTGGACCTTGCCATTTTATATGGCTCGAAAACCTGATAGAGGACAATGGAAATAGAGAGAAGAAGCTCCTTTAGCTAAGACTGCAAGAGAAAAAGATGATGCAGGGTTTTTTGAGCACAGGGTCAGATACAAAGTCAAGAGAAGCATGCACGAGGGAGACAGGCAATGAGGAGAGGTGAAGCAGAGGATTCCTTGCACAGAAAGTACTGATGTTATTACACTCCAAATTTTGCATTTATTGTCTGCTGGCTTCAGAGCAGCAATGTAGGGTAGAATCTGACCCAAAATGGATGTAGTTGTCAGAGTCAACAATAGGAAACAGAGATAGAAAGAGATTTGATACCTTCTCTGCAATCCTGCCTCTGGTGATAGTTAGTGCTAGAACTCAGAACTCCTTCCTCTGAGGGATGGAAACTGTATTTCTTCCAATCCTTCTGCTAACAGCTCTATTGTTTTTTAAATTTTAAGAAAGGACCAACTATATAGCTGGGGAGAAACCACAAAAAACCCTAAAACACTGCTATTCTCCAGGGATTTTCCACAACCTCATAACTGTTTTAGCCAGCTACAGATAAGATCTACACCCTGAACACTAATGCAGACAGTGTGCCCCAGACAGACATATTCAGGTCAGAACTGCTTGGGTGAGAGGAAAGGTCACCTACTGTGGCCTGTGTGACCCCTGACTGCTCTGCTAACACCAGATGTAGAGATGGCATCTGGAACATCAACTTATGGCCACAGGCAATTGAAATGAGAGCAATTAGCACAAGGAGCCAGACGGACTGTGGAGATCCTTGTAACTTCCAATTGCTCCTGGCCAGGCTGGAGTTAAACAGGCATCTACTACTGAAAGGCTACATATCTTGTGGTTCCTTCTCTGGGTTTTATAAACAGTTCTGTGCATGTTACTGCAAGTCCTTCCACATCAAACTGAGGGCCGTGTCTGCCAGCAGGTCATGCATTGCTTTAAGCATCCAGGTCCAAATCTCTCATCTAAAACAATGGTGTTTGGATTGGGAATGCTATTTTGATCTCCCTCTTTTTTTAGTTGCCCCAACCTTGAGGATGATGGCTTAGAATAACTGGAATATTTAAAAACTCCACCAAGTGTTGTGCTGACAAAACAGCAATTTGTATGTGCTCAGTACTTCTGGCTAATCTCAGCACAGAGTTCACATGCTGAATGAATCTTTTTTTCTTTCATCATTCAGTGTATTAACTCGAGGTCATGCTCCACTGACACTTGCAAACAGCACCCGTCTCTGTCAGTCACAGCCTTGCACAGAAGGAGCTTGAAAGGAATTAACTCTGTCTAATAAACATACCCGGCTTGCACACAGCCCCTCGGGATGGGAGTGAGGAACTGGTGTGAAACTGTGGGAGGAGGAAATTGGGGTTAGGCTACAGAAATGGAAATGCCCGTGTTTGAAATGGTATCACAAATGCATAATGCCACAGATATTTCACTTATAGCTTGTTTTCAGTCATCTACAAAATCCAGTAGTTGTGGCAAAGCCAGCTCGATTTGTTGTGTATGGTTACAGTTAAAAAACACCAACTGACACTTTGCAGCCCTGTGATCCAAAGCACAGTGCTCTGTATCACCTCAGAAGAAAGAAGTGGTGATGCGATTTAGTTTAAAGCTGTAAGAAAATGGAGAGAGAAGACCGATAATACTAGCAGTAACAGAACTTTATTTCTTAAAGGAAAATGAATTCAGCAGCAATAAATAAAGGTGCTGTTCACAAGAAAACGCACATATTGCTGATGTGCAACATCATATAAATGTGAGATTAGGAGATGTGAGAATTATGGTCAGCTGTGCAACTGATATCTAAGGGCAGATCAATCCTTTCTTCTCCCTTACTTTTCTTTCTTTCCTCTTTCATTCCAAAAGCTTCAGGAGACTTCTTCGTCTGGTGCAAAATCAATGATTTTGGGAATGGGGGAAATTCCAAATCTGATTAGTAAGAATATCTATAAATTAGCAGCATCTAATTCTGCATGTATATTCTCATCCCAGAATCACCAAATACTTCACTGAAAGTTTGATAAGGTTCGACTGTGTATGTGCTGTAGGTAATTTGTATTTCATGGTCCAACAGATTGAGGCTGTGGGAGGAGACAGGGAAGATCACCACAAGCAGTATTCCAACCTAGGATAGGAACTTGGTGCTTTATGCTTTTGTACTCTACTCCCTGAATAATACTTTCTCTCATTAATGAGAAAATCTGTCCAAGGCAAAAATATTAGGAGTATTCCATTCCAAACACGAAAATCTGGATGCTCTGATTCTTGTTTTGCCTTCCTTTATACCCAGAATAACCTATTTTAGAATAACCTATACTAGGGTGGTTGGCAGGAACTGATCAACTCTTCTGTGTTATTAATGTTACTTATTTGTCCATAAGATTATTAAGAACTATCTTAGAAAAATATTTAAGCTGAGTCATGTACCAATAAAAACAGACAAATTCACTCTGGCAGCTGCAAAAGTGAATTTAACTTACTCTTACTGTGCCTAGGCAGAGCGTGGCATATGGTTCTGTGGTGATTTCGTTTCATTTCAGAGTTTCTTTTTGACATAAGATGAAGTCTAATAAGATCCCAAATGGCATTACAGGAAGAGCAAAGGCAACTCTTCTTACTACAAACAAGGAACTCTGTGCACCTGACTGCCACATGTAAAGCTACCTATGATTGTCACTAGAGAAGTGAACAGTTGTTCTAAACATCTAAATTTGATCTGTGCAAAGACCTTTGCACCTCTAATGTGCACAGGCAAGCAAGTGGTTGAAGCAGAGGTTGTGTGTGGATTTCTTCCTGACTCTCTGTTTTGATCAAATGTTCGGAGTATGAAAAGCACAGGTGCTGCCTCATTTTCCTATATATTCATCAAGATACAGCCTATCATTGAGGATAACTAAGAGATGTCAAAGTGAAAAATGACATGTTAAGCAGGAGATGGGTTTGTTATATTGATTAAAATCAGAAATGAAAAGATTATCTTTTTTTTTGAGAAAGTATGCCATTTTTTAAGGCTGTGGACAGTAAAAAGAATGGTAATTTTTGCAGACTGGAATGCAAATTCTTGAATGGCACAGTATTACAATGGGTCCTGGAAAATGGAGTTGTTAGTTGTTTTAGTATGAGCACAGTACTGACTCTCTGACCATGATTAAGTGGATGTTGCTCAGATGGTGTGTTGTTCGCAGTAATATGGGTCTTGCTCACACTGACTCACGTTTCCTGCATTCTCATCAGGGATCTGTGTTTCTTACCATTCTGGCCTCCGAGGTACTGAGCCTCCTGTATCTTGATGTGTGTGGGAGGCCTGGGATCAAACATCAGGGAGCAGGAGCAGTCACTGCCAGAGTTTCTTAATGTGAAGATGTCAGACAGTGCCCAGCTTTTGGGATCCAATATGGATTTTTCTTTTTCAGGGGAGGACAATGAGAGGAAGCCAGAATGTGACTCGGAAAGGTACAAAACTGTAGTTAGACAAGAATGGGCTTTTCAGTTTATTTTGTTGCTTCATTTAACAGCCCTGCATCCTATTTTATGTAATTATAGGGAAACATCCAGACTTTATGCATCAAGGATGACAGAAAGTGGACATCTGTGAAAGTGAAGCAAGCAGGTTTTCACATGATAATGTGCTTAGTTGATATTAAGGGAAATCTTAACATTAAGACAATTCTGCTGACATTCCCAGACCCATTTCTGGAGATAATATTCATAGAATCATTGAAGTTGAGAAAGACCTCCAAGATCATTGAATCCAGCTCTTGACTGATCACAGGTATGGTGTCTCCACTACCTTCCTGGGCAGCCCGTTCTAGTGCTTAACACTCTTTTAGTGAAAAAATTCTTCCTCATGTCCAACCTGAACCTCCCCTGGTGCAGCTTGAGGTCATTTCCTCTTGTGTTGTCGCTGGTTGCCTGGGAGAAGAGGCCGACTCCCACCTGGCTACAACCTCCTTTCAGGTAGTCGTAGAGAGCAATAAGGTCACCTCTGAGCCTCCTTTTCTCCTGGATAAACACCCCCAGCTCCCTCAGCCACTCCTCATATAACTTACTCTCCAGACCCTTCACCAGCTCTGTTGCTCTTCTCTGAACTCACTCCAGCACCTCAATGTCTTTCTCTGCCCAGAACTGGATGCAGCACTCGAGGTGCACCAGTGCCGAGTACAGGGGAACAATAACAACCCCAGTCCTGCTGGCCATGCTATTGCTGATATGAGCCAAGCTCCCATTGGCCCTCTTGCCCACCTGGGCACATGGGTGGCTCATGTTCAGGAGCTGTGGACCAGCACGCCCAGGTCTTTTCCTGCTGGGCCACATTCCAGCCACTCTTCCCCCTGTAGCACTGCATGAGGTTATGACTAAAGTATTGAAGTATGACAAGTGGAGCCAGACAAAGAGGGGTCAGTTTTCAGGAGGAGAAGGAAAAAAATATGACAGCAGAGCACAATGGGTTAGACAAGTCATTCAGTACCTAACAGAAAATACCAGGCATGTGGTGATGGTCTCCTCTGCCACGCTGCGTGCCTGTTACTGCAACTGAACAACACTGGCCCCAAGTTACAAATTATCATAGGATATGTAAAATCCAAACCCTGAGTTCTCCGGACTCATTATGTTCTTTGTTGTAAGGGGCACATCTGCATCTCATCAAAGTCCTCATAAATTTCTGGATAGGTTTGGAAGAGATGATTAGATTATTGCTCTAATTTCTCCATGTATACTATCAGTAGTTACCTACTTGCTCTTTTAATTAGGACAAAATTTGCTAAAGCATATGAAAAATTGCTTATCCTACTGAAAATAGAATTATATGCTGGGAGCTCACAGACCAATTCTTCAACTTTTGCATAAATATTTTTATTGTGTATTTCTATGTTCTACATTAAAAGTGTGTCAGTGGGAACGTGTGCTGGTTGTGAACACCGTACTTTCTGCCAGCACCTGCTTCTTGAGCAGGCTAAATGTGGAAACATATTCTAATGGCTAATGGCTGAGCTGTGCAGATAGTTTATTCTCTGTACTGCAGAAGCAGCATGGGTAAAACAGGAAAATTTGTATCTGACTGAGTTGACCCAGAGGAAAAACTGACCAAGAAACTTTAGCTTTGAGCTTCAGTTGTGTGCTGCAGGTAGACTCATTTGTTTTAACTTTTGAAAAGTAAAAGTGTGACTCGATCTGGCCTTGAAAGATCCCATTAGGGTGAAAAATAAAAGTGTTTATATTAGAAAATATTGAAATCAAAAGTAGCAATTTGCCCCTCGCTCTTTTCTTTTTTTCCTTTTTGCCAGAAGTAAATGATTGTCCCAAATGCATTCAGGTTTCACTGATGGCCTAGATTCTGTCACAGCATTTCGTTCTTCCACGGGTCAGCCCTTCATCCCAGGTTTGTGGTTTGGCTGTTAAGGATGGCACTAGAGCAGCACACCACGGGCTGGAAGGAGGGGAGCTGTGGAGATCCTGTACCAGCAGCAGTGTCCCTTCCTCTGTGGCACTGCGACCCTGTGGTCAAAGGAAAAAATGAAAAGGCAAACCCCTGGGATAAAACTGCTTAGAAACCCTCAGCTACAGGTTGCCTTGTTGTTCTGTTTTTTTAAAGCAAGCAGGTTTGTCTAACTAATTAGGGAAAAAGAAGGGTGAATTAATTGGTTTTCAGTCCTCAGATGATAAAAATCGACCTGAGCTTCCAAATGTCTGTGCAACAGCTCTCCTTTCTGCACGTGACATACAAAGAAATGATGTATTCTCCCACTTCGAAAAACCTTGCAGAATTTCAGTTTTGTTTATCCTGACAGAGCCCATGTTGTTAGCACGCCTAGTTTTTTTGCTGCCATTAATTCTTTGAAGTCCAGCAAAAAGGCATTGCGTATTTGAAGTTCCATCTCTCTTGAAAGCTGCCTCAGCTGGGAGGATGCATGTGTTTGCCAGTGGGGCCAAAGGCCGATCGAAGATCCACTGAGGCAGTCATTGATTTATCCAGCATCTCCCCTCCTCAGGAAGACCTCAGTGAAGAAACTTGCCTGTGAGGACAAGGTTTGAATAAGCCTTGCTATAATGAGTGCAAGAGGAGGCCAAATTCCCTTTCTTTTCACCACACATGTACTTATTCCATCACTCACTTTGGATTTTACTAAAGTTATTGTATCAAACACTGGCACAACCCAGAATATGCTGGAGGAAAGCAGCTCCACTGGTAACAAGTTGATTTCCATCTGGGATCTTTCAGAGATGGTCTCTTTTCCTCAATTCTTTTGAACTGTTGTTTAAACAGACATACTGGACTGACCACTTGGGCCACAGATATTTATTACACTTACTGAATTTAGATGAAATTTGTTTGTAAACAAAGCTAAAGAAAGATTTCTGTAAATTGGAGGAGGTCCCATTTGCAAAATCAATGTAGTAAAGAATACAGGAAGAGCAATAGTACATGCCTTTACATAAAATAACATCTGATTATTATTTTGGTGAATTATGGAGACGTATTGATATTGGAGCCTGTGGTGAAACTCTGTTCTAGGCCAGATGTCACAGTTAGTATCACATTCTCAGCAGGACCCTTAAGAGACACTGTGGAGACTGGTAACTCTTTCTCCACAGAGATGGTATGGGATAGCCTCACACGTTTCAAATTCCTCCTAAAAGGGAAAAAGATAGTTTATTCTCAGTGTTCTGGGGACTGTGAGCAAATTTTATTTGTGATAATCTGGACAAACAACATCTTGAACAGGTTGAAAACCACCATTTCAGATATTGCTCAATTTATCACAACTGCAAGACTATAACAAAGATCATGACCCACTAGCTGTATGTTCATTACCCACATAGCTATGGGGCAAATTCTTTCATATGCTAGGTTTGATGTCTTTCATTGTCAGACTGGGCTTTTTTTGGGGGGAGGCCGGAGTTGCCATCTGAGCTCACTAGATGTGACACTCCCTCTGTGACGTTTAGGTGTGGCTTTGGCAATAACCTCTAGAAAAAATTATAATGCATGGGCACCTCAGAGAACAGCACCATACAGAGGGCACCCTGGTGGAACAGAAACATTTGGGAAGTGCTCCAGTCACTACCCATGGTTTCACATCTCTGCAGAATCCCTTTTCTCTGGTACGTGAGCTGCAAACATACTCCAACATACATCAGCACCTTCCCCTTCATTAAGGTATTTATGTAGAGGTAGGATCTGCACTTGAGTCTACCTTGAGGGTGTAATTGTGTGTTGCTAATGTAATGGCTAGAGCTGGTGATCCAAACGGCAGCATATGAAAGGTCAATGTGCGGAATGCAAGGTTGTGCAGAGCTATTGGAGGAAAAATGGAGTCTGATTTGATAGAGTAAGAAGGAAAAGGGAGGGCAAGGGCAGTGAATGAGAGAGTGACAAGATGACTTCTAAAAGCGGGCCCTGCAGAGGGGAAAACAAAAGCATTAACTCCATCAATTATATCCAATGAATGTCTTAAAAGGAAAGGTCATAGATAAAGGAAGGCAGGGACAAAACCCAGAATCAGAGCTGACCATGTAAGTGATGTGCATGCAGATTTCAGAGCTGCTGTTTCCACATATCATGTACATCATGTGTAAATCCCCATGGATGCCCTTAAAACATCAGAGGCAACGGCATTCCTTAAAAGGCAAGTCATATACCCTAGTGAACATCCAAGAGTGGTTTCTACTGAGAGCCTGCACGGCACAAAGGAAAGCAGGACTTAGCTCCTATCTTCATGTCGTGTTTGCCACTGTACTTTGCATTTTCTCATGTGCCATCAGATGAATCCGCATGGCTCTGTATTCTACTGACAATAAGAAAATGTCAGAATTCAGTGCAGCATTATTACAGGGATTTATTTATTTTCCACGTAAATTTAAAATAGTATCATACCTTAAAAAAAACCCAAAAAACCAGTGAATTGTGTGGGCCCATGAGAACTTAATGAGATTCAGCAAGTCCAAATGCAAGGTGCTGCACCTGGGTCAGAGCAATCCCAGGCATGAGTACAGACTGGGAGAACTCACTGAGAACAGAGAGAAGGTCTGGGGGTTCTTGTAGATAAAAAGCTGGATATGAGCCAGCAGTGTGTGACCACAGCCAAAAAGCCAAACACATCCTGGGCTGCATCAAAAGGACAGCTGACAGGTTGAGGGAGGTGATTCTGCCCTTCTATTCTGCTCATGAGACACCCTACCTGGAATGCTTCATCCAGGTCTGGGATCCTCAGCACAAGACAGATGTGAACCTCTGGATTGGGTCCAGAGGAGGGCCAGGAAGATGATCAGAGGGCTGGAGAACCTCTCTTATGAAGACAGGCTGAGAGACCTGGGGTTGTTCAGCCTGGAGAAGAGCAGTCTCCAGGGAGGCCTCATGCATCAAGATTGTCTCTATGGATCAGAGCAAGCATGAAAAGGATTTTTCAAAACAAACAAACTAAACAAAATCTGACTGGTCTCTTTATCTGGAAACCATTTTTTCTAAGGGAATCTCATCCAACAAGAGAGTAATCATAGCTATGGCACTGAGAGCAAAACAACAAGCAATTTCCTGTACTTTTGTCTTTCCCATTTTCCACAAGTGCAAATAGCTTCAATTACTTCCTCAAAGTTTGATGAGTTCCACAGCAGGGCCAGTGATTAACTGCAAGGGAAATTTTTACTTTCCCCCTAGAACCTCTGCTTTTTTGGTAACCGTTCAGCCATTCCACATCAGCGTTGAATGTCAGTCCTAACTAATCATCTGCATGGAAACACAAGTGGAAAGGAAGAGGTGGCAGGAACAGCACAGCCAAAATGCTGCAGATGAAAGATTTTCTGTGTGGTCTCCGAGTGCTATGCGTTGTGAACAAGTTGAGTCATGCTCTGAGCACCAGAGCATGAGTAAGAAAGCTCAGCCTCCTCCAAAGCTTGGTTTTACTGAGGGGCTGACATCAGCTCTTGTCAGCCAAACTCCCCTGAGTCTCTCTCTGCACAACTTCCTCTGCACTAGTCCTCTGTGTCCAAAGAGTTAGTCTCATCCACCTGCAGCCACGGCCAACTGGAGCCATCGTGACTCAACAGAGCAAGGAAAGAGGCCTGCAGGAGTTCTGCCTCACCTTCTTATGGAACATTGCCAGAATAGATGAATAAAGACTGACTTCATGAGCAGTGGGGGAAGAGGACCCAATTTTCATGCTGAATTCCTACTGCTGATTGAGAGCCTGTACTTGAGAGGCCCAGTGCTGACAGGCAAACAGGTTCAGGTAACTTGTGAATGACCATGACATAAAATACCTTCAGAGCTGGAGTTTTCAAAGGAGGTAAATTCCTGATGAAGTACAAAGCATATTGGGCAGTGGGTGCCCTGACATTCAGGGCAGGTTGCAGGTTGGCTGGAGGGAGGAGACGGACACTGGTCCCAAAGTTGGCTTTCCTACCAAGCCTGTTCATTCACATGAACAAGGTTAATCTGCCATTCTGAAAAGCACTAAGAGCAGCCTACTTATGGAGACCACATCTTCTAAGCACATTGGACGAAGCAAGATTTGGCTCATTGTTAATGTTTCCATTAAGAGGTTGGCTTTGTTTCATCAGAGAGTTAGCATTTCTTCAGTCAGTGTAGGAAGAACACCTCTCTAGTCTGTGCTGTTTTACACTGCTCTCACCATGACATCATTGTCATCAAACTCCACTGGGGAAGGATAACAAATGGAATGTGTTCAGTCAGTAGTTTGGAATAACCGTGAGAATAGACTGCAAGATTCACAAGAACCAAAAAGAGGGCAGCATTTCTTGAACAGCTTATTCACTTGGGTTTGTTTGCTCAGTGAGTTGAGAGGAAATGTAAAGTGAGGGAAAGGTGACGAGGCCAAATAGACAGGGGTCTATGGAGTGCCAGGGGGCTGGCAACAGGAGCTGCTGGCAGTCTTCCAGCTTGATTGACAGCTCTGGGGCTTTAACAAGGGGACCCTGGAGTGAAAATACCATTGTTACAGACCATGAAAACTTCTCCATCCATACCATCAGCATATGGAAGAATACCTCCTTGTACCAGCATATGAAAGGGTACTTCAACAGCTCACCTACCACTGACCTTCCTGCTGGCACTCTTGGGCAGCAGTTGCTAGACTGGATGATAGGAGTATGGGCAAGGCTCTGTCTTCCACTCTGTCCCCTTTTGCCAACCCCCTAAGTTTAAAAGTTTCTCTGAATGGGAAACTGAGGAGCACACAATGGCAGTGCTACCTCTAAACTTCTCCACCTCATTTTCCTCTGTAAGGGCTTACTTAAGAGCAACCAGGCTGGTGAAGGGTCTTGAACACAAGCCCTGTGAGGAGAAGCTGAGAGAGCTGGGGTTGTTTAGCCTGGAGAAGACAAGGCTCAGGGGAGACCTCATCACTCTCCACAACTCCCTGAGAGGATGTTGTAGCCAGGTGCGGGTTGGTCTCTTTTCCCAGGCAGCTATCAGTAAGACAAGAGGTCACGGTCTTAAGCTCTGCCGGGGGAGGTTTAGGTTAGATATTAGGAAGAAATTGTTTGCAGAGGGTAATCAGGCATTGGAATGGGCTTCCCAGGGAAGTGGTGGATTCTCTGTCCCTGGAGGTTTTTAAGATGAGACTGGATGTGGCACTGAGTGCCATAGTCTAGTAACCACACTGGTAGTGGATCAAGGGTTGGACTTGATGATCTTAGAGGTCTTTTCCAACCCGGGTGATTCTATAATTCTATGATTCTAATGGGTGAAGAATGTTTTTTAAATGCACTGGCAATTTTCCTTGACCTAATGACACTCTAGGAACTGTCACAAGCCTTCAGGGTTTCCTGAGCTGTATGGAATATGAGGGCAACAGAAAAATGGTACATGATGTCACCCACAGCTCTCCCTCTCTGATGCTTTCATTACTTCCATCCAATTCCTATGTGCCAAGACCTGGGCTAGGACTTTACACAGAACATCCACCCTTTAGAAATGCATCAGCACATGATGCAGATTTCTTCAAAAGCGATTTTGTTGTCTCTCACAGAGAGAAAATTAGGGGAATATTCACCTGCCCTGGAACATTGCTTATTTAAATGCAGTTTCAACTGAATACAAAGTTCTTCACTTCTTGGCCAAATTATTCTGCAGAGTCACTTGCTTTGCAGCTGCTGCATCCTCCTGCTCCTACATGGCAGCATTTCAGCAGTGTTTGGAAGGGAAGCGCCTGCCTGTCCTAGCATTACACCGAGCTTTGGGACTCTCCCAAGTGGCACTCATTATATCAGCGTACAGTGATATTATTAGCGTATTTTCATCCAGCAACAGTCAATGTCAGATTGCTTCACGATGTGTTCAACAGGCATCAATGTTTCAAAAAACACCAGACAAATGTCTTTTTACTTGACCTCTTTAATGCAATGTCATAGATCATTTGCGTGTTTAACAGCTCTCAAAACCTCAATGCATGTGTGCTTACAAAATAGATATCTTCTCACTCTTTATTTTCCTCCTTCAAGTGCCATGAGAAATTATTTAAGGAAGTTTTAATGAAATGCATCTGTCACTTATGAAGATAAATAGCCATAGTATGGCTTTCCATTACTGGAAATGGCAGAATTAAATTAGAAAATTACAATCCTCAGCATCTTCCCTGACTTGTTTCTGCATAATGTGTTAGAAAATATGCCCACATAGGCAGAATGCTGCAATACCAATGGAGCATGTCATAAAACAAGACCTCTTTTTATGATTGTTTTGTTAGTTTGCATTGAGGAATTTTCTCCCATGGATGATTTTTGGTCCTGTTTCTGGGTAAGGAAGCCAAATTAGTAAAGGGAACCTAACTGGAGTGGCAAATACATAAAACCCTCCCTCTCTTCCAAAATCTAAGTTCTGGACTTTGTTCCATGTTGGCTCCCAAATCAAATGGGAAGACCATAGTAGAGCATATGATCCAGACTGTATAATTCCTCATATCCCATCTAGAGGACATCTCCATTTCCATTACATGGAATAAAATCAGTGTAACCATGAAAATCCTTGGGGCCACACTTTGGACAATAGGAATAAATATTGTATTCTGACTCTTAATAAAGAAAAAGATGGCTAGTAAAGGAGACATTTAAATGAAGAGGGGGATGGTGGGAAATTGTCTTTTAGGGTGGAGTGACCATGTCTTAGTCCCTCATTAGCAAGCTGGTCTTTTTGTCCTCAGAAGCAGGGTTTTGGTAATTGGTTTTGTCTTTTTAAGTGAAGAGTTAGGCTTCTTTGAGTCTGGCCAGTTAGAGGAAGTTGGAATGTGATTTGCAGCCTTTAGCCCTACCAGTCCTGGAAGAAAAGAGGTAGCAATTGAAATAAGCACATAATAGGAAACCTCTTGTGTTTCTCACCTGTGCTTCCAGATGTAATGGAGGATGCACACAGAATATTTGTGTCCCTCAGCCCTCACACTCACTCCATGCCAGCAGCTTATGCTCCTGCTTCCCTGCTCCATCCACCTCCAACTCCCCTGACACTCTTCCGCTCATTCTTCTGGTGTTTCTCTCAGATTTTATGGCATGTGAATTTTGCATTTTTTGTGGCACCAGAGATGGCCTCAGCAGAGGCAGGAGTGCTTAATCTGTGCTCACTACCAGACGCAAGTTTCTTTCTTGTCATATTCCTAATGACTCCTCATCCCTCACTCCCTGAATAAGTGCTTTAAGTACTGTGCTTTTATCCAAAGCTGGTCACCAATGCTGTAATGCTCTCACCAGCTGCCATGTGGCTGTTACACTGCCATTCCTGATGAGTCCAGCTCTGCCTGTGCATGTCAGGAGCACTCAACCAGGAGTCCTGCAGAAATGAGGCATCAGGTCTTGTGGGTTGTCAAACACAGATGCGAAGGTGTGAGCAGAGAATGTTCTTGTAACTAATGAATCGTATCACATCATACCGTAGAACTGCTTGAATGTAACAGGTTAAAAAGGGAGAGGAGCAATTTCCCTATCTTCTCCTAAAAATTGTGCTTATTTACAAATGAAATTAACAGAATTTTTGTTGTTCCTGTTTATTCCAACCTCCTAAATTCCTGAAAGTTCCTTAATATCCCTGTGAGGAAAGGCAGTGTGTGTGTGCGTGTGTGCGTGTGTGTGTGTGTGTGTACGTGTGTCTGTGCACTAACTGGAGGTCCCAATATATTGAATACATTTTGGGGAATCCCAGGGCTCTCTGAGAAACAGGAGGCAAGCAGATAAAACATATTGGGCACGAAGATGGGCTTGTTGAGAGATGAGAGCTTCTAAAGCCCCAGCTGCTTTCCTTTCAGCCTCATCTTAATTGAACTGCTCAGATAACAGCAAACTCCACATGAAGTAAGTGCTGGTTATCCCAGCTTTGACCTTCAGTAATACTCCAGGAGTGTGGATAGGCATGCACAACACTTCACTTTTTCCCTGGCTATACAAAGGAATACTCAGATTTGAATACCCAGATGAACAGGAACAGCATAATTGATGAACGCAAATAGCACCAAGGTCACAGGGAAACAACATAAGCAGTGGACAGTGTGGCAAGTGTCTGTTCTCCAGCAGGGATCAGTATTGTTTTCTTGCAGATGAGAACACACCCTGTAATGCTCCCAGTAAGTGGTGGGATTGTTTGAGCATTTACATCCCAAGATTAGCATGTCTTGCTGACCCTGGTAGGGGGTGGCTTATCCTAGGAAGCTTTGAAATTTGATTACCTTTTGGTTACCTGGCACTGCTCAGTGTGTTATTATTAATCACACAATGATCAAACTTTTATAAAAACCCAGCCTTAGAATTTAACTCTACGGCTTTCTCTGTAGCATATTCTACAGATTCACTTTATTCTGTGCAGAGAAGCCTTTTTTTTTGTCCCTACATGTAATGCCATTTAATTTCATTGGGTTTTGTTTATTCACTGTCCCTCCATGCAATCTGACCAGAAGTGGGAAGAGCAGCTTTTCCTCTATGCCTCCTGCCATCTGGAACAGGCTTGTCGGTATTTCTCTGCTCCACTGGCTTTCCATCTCATTTCAAATCTCAGCTGAAAACTCTTCCCTTCCCCCTTACTTCTGTCTCCCTGCTCTTATTTATCTCTGAAGGTATACTACTGGTTTCTGTAAAGCAGCTGAGAGATGGAGTTTGCATAACAGGCAGAATTCAAATACAGTCCTTTAACCTTTACTTACTAAGATATGTGTATGTGTCTGTACTGGAGAAAATGGGCTACTTCAGGATCATGTGTACCTGCAGACCAAGTGGACTTTCTTCTCGGATACATAAAGGAAAGGATAAAAAATTTATTTAGAGCATTCCTAATTGCAAATGCTGCATCAGCTCTCAGGGGCTCTCATGGGCTTCACGGGCTGCAGGGATACTGTAATAGAGTATGCTGGCTCATCATGGACCAGGGACCTGGGAGACAGTTGACCCTCTATAATTAGCCGATCAAGAAGATAAATGACCAGTGAGTGATCTGTGGGAAGCCACAGATAGGTTGTAGGATGGAAATGGTCTTTCATGTCAGAGTATGGTGTAGGTCAGGTTAGAGGGAAGGAGAGGCTGGTAGTTGTATCCAGAATGGGCAGAAAGGCTAGGATTTTTTTCAGAGGGAAAGGCAGGACTGAGTTTTGCCTAAACTTATTTTAAAACTCTGCCTTGTTAGAAGCTTCAGCCTGATGGTACTGGGCTGGAAAATGAGGCTGACAGCCTTATAAAAGTGCTGGCAAGTAAGGAAAAGAAAATGCTATGGAAAACTGACCTTAAGGTTTGGATGTGGGCTTCCTTTGCACTTCATACTTAACAGCTTGGAGAGCTGATCGTGGAGAGGAAAGTTTCTCTGGTTGACTAATGATGATGCAGAATCATTACTGCCTTGACAAAATATCGACTCTTTCCCTGTCTCACCATACTGAAAATCTTCCGGATTTTGATTCAGTTTCGGATGCAAGGGGCAGGAAACAGCACCACAATTTATGACATTATGACATGTTGCTCTTTAGCCATAAGACAAAGAGGATGAGTGCTGGGCAAGAGGCAGTCTTGTAGCAACAACAACATCACTTTATCATCCTCTGTGTTTCAAAGTGTCAGACCCAGTTTGGAGGGCCTGTATCCCGACATGTCACCTTGTGCACTACAGAACAGCTGCTTGGTCTTACTCCACAAGCTCTTGCCCAACACAGAACACTTTTCACACCCTATCAGGAGTTTCAGACTGTCATCAAAGGTTTTCAGCTGCAGCCATCATCTAGGACAGAAAGGAACCAAGAAATTGACTTTGTCAATAATATTTTGGGTATAATAATATTTAGGATGTGTTAGATTAAATTCTCAGGTGGCCTGAGGTGGTGCACAAGCCTATGCCCTTTAGTAAAAAGCCAAACTAGGAGTAAATTACCTACTGACATCAGATCTGGCAATCAGTAGAAACCCAGGTAATGTGGACAATAACATCATTAAAGCCATATGGAAGCTTTTAGTATGTTGAGAAATGCCTGTGCATCTATCTCTGCTTCCTCCTGGTACTTCAGGGTGGAGAGGCAAAGCTGTATATGAAGTGGAAAAAATTCTTTCTGTCCCTGACAGGTAATCAGTAGAAGCTCCAGAGCATGGAACAAATGTTATGTAAACATATATTGTAGCAACACACTTTATTTCAAACCCACTTGGTGTTTCAAGGGCTCATAGCACAAGTTTAAATTGAAGTTCTTTGCCCATCACTACTTTATTTGAAAAGCTTCTCCAGAATATCATTCTTCTGATGGTTGAAAACCTTCCCCAATTTCCAGTCTAAATTTATTCATGACCAATTTATATCCATTTGATCTTATTCCAGCATTATCCTTTAGGTTATATAATTCTCCCCTTCCCAATATTTACTTTTTGATATATCTATAAAGAGTAATTTTCTGCCATCTCTAGTCTTGTTTCACTAGGCCAAACAAACCAAGTTCTTTTTTTGCTTTTTTGTAAGGTAGATCTTCTGTTCCTGAACTCATCTTAAAAACCCTTCTCTTCAGCCCCTCTATTTTTCAGTTTCTCTGTTTTGAACGGAGGTGGCAGGAACTGCAGTATCAGAAACGAGGCCTTCCTAATGCTGTAGGTGGTATTTTCCTGTCTCTACCGGCAAAGCCTGGTCTGATGCGCCCTGGAATCAGACTGGCTTTTCACCACTGTGTCTCACTGACAGCTGCCACTCAGTCATCTGGCACTTGGATAGAAACACAGCTTTTCCACATTTCCGTGTGATTTGCTTGGATGTCAAAGGATGTGTGTATTAGGAAGATGGAAGTTACAGTTTCTTCTATGGCAAATTTGTTATTTTACGCAGAACAGTTCCCAACAGAAACATTCTAAGGAAAAGTCTCGGAGTGGAAATTTCCATTCTCCCTTTCAAATGAATACAACATGCTTTTAAATTGGAAGCCTAACTCCTAAGAGGACCTAGTAAATAAACACAAAGAGACAAAGCTATTTTGGACCCTGCTTTGCTGAAATGTGGGATTTTCTGACTTGTTTTGTTTTAATTAAAATAACTTTAGAGAAAGATGAAAAACAAAGACTTGCAAGTCTGAAGTCAAAGGAAATAAAATAGTCTCTGAAGTCCTAATCTCCAAGGCACTTGTCTCAACTTCAGGAGGGGGCTGAGCTTGCTCTGCACCTCACTGGATTAGGGCCTGAGAAAAGCAAGTGTAGAATGCAACAGAAGCTTAAATTTTAAACAAACAAATATGTAACAGAAGTGTGTGATCATTTGTGGGGGATACTAAGATAAATAACTGTGTTGGGGAGCAGGTTTCCTTCTGTTTTTGTTTGTTTGTTTTTGGTTTTGTTGCTGTTGTTGTTTTGGTGTTTTTACGTTTCTTTTTGTTTTGTTTTGAGTGGGGTTTTTTTGTTAATATTATAAAGCAATCAGGAAAGGATGCACTGAAATGGTGAAATTCAACGTCTGATGAAAATAGAGTTATTTCTTGTCTCATTTGGATTTTCATGTTTTCTTGCTTGGATGTCTGTCTATCGAAGCATCTAGTAGAGTTTAGCTGAATACTGAATGTGGTTAAGAAATGTTCAAGAAACTCCTAGCACTTCTGATAAACTATGTGAGCATTATGCATAGCCAAAGTCTGCATTGACTTGGGAAAATAAACTGCTTCCCAGTGGTTGTACTCAAGTTTGATGCACATAATGATGACAAAGAATTTCTCCCCCTCTTTATGCTAAATGTTTGGAAAAGAGAGAAGAGATCTCATTCTTCATGAGGTTGTACACAGATGCTGCCAGTTCAGGGTCGGATGCTTTTCTGTTTGAATATTGCACTTGTTGAAAAATGCAGATTTAGGTCAGTCAAAATCTGATTATGAGCCGATGTTGATATGTAATTGTTAGCAACAGACATTTCTGACCAAAGGCTAAAATTATTTGTTTGCTGTTTCCCAAAGGAGAATATTTCACTAAAACATTTACCCTTAAGTTTTGAAATAGAAGGACAAACAAAACCAACACAAAAACAACCTGAAATTGTATTTGGTTGAAAATGATTGATGGGAGGAAATGGAGGAGGGGAATAAGGGAGTATTTCATACTGGAAAACTATTCTTCTTTGTTTGCCTGTTTGTTTCAGGTCTGAATAAATCAAACCCCTTTTCAATGTTTTGGTTTGGCTCATGCCCTTGATCCTCAGAGCTGCCAGTCAGTCTCAGAGGACCAGCAGAACAGCCTACTAGTTGTCCCAAAAGCTAATACTTAAGGTTTTTTTGGAGAATGTTTTTTTGGACAATTTTCTTTTTAATAGATCGCGATGCACTTTTCTGACGTTACTTTCATCACCCTTTGAATCCAGTTAAGCCTTTTGGTGTACAGAAAACAATCTGGATCAAGTGTTACCTGCATTCCAAAAGCCACAGATTCGTGAAGGAGAACCCAAAGCTCCAGCCTTGCACGCTGCCTCAGTGAACTCAGTGTCACATAACCTCTCCCACCTCTGCAAAGGATGATATAAATTAGTACTTGCAGCAGTCTCTCAGCTATATACCATGTATACAAGAGTGATCTCAGCTCATTTTCAAGACAGATAATTAACATTCAGTAAGATTAGATGACTGACCTATTGTTATTTAACAATTCATTTGTGAAGTGTAAATGATTAATTGGAAGCTCTTGTCTTCCTTTCACCTGGCCAGAATGTTTCTATCACAATGTAGGGAATAGACCATAAATAAACCTCTTCATCAGAAAACTGTAAGCCTTTGCTGATGTCTTGCTTGGCAGGCTCCATGGATACTCTGGGACATCTTCCAAGAAGGGCCCAAAGAAATTAATTGCATCCTAACCTGTTTTGAAATATAGGTCAGCCTTTCGTGGCTTTGCTAAAGAAAAGGCAACCTTAATCATCTAAGACAGCCAGTAAAACCTGGAAAAGGTGGAGATTTTCAGGCTCTCCCACTAAGGATCTTCCAGGGCAAAATAATTCTGACTGCCCTGGAGGTAGCCTTAACCTAAAGAAAAAAAAAAAGAAGAGCAAGGAAATGAAAAGAAGTGTCCTAAAGCCTGGGACCTCTTTTCTTAGCTTCTCCTACTCTCAGTCTCTTTCTTCCTATCTGCCTTTCAATTCCCAGAGTATGAAGACAGTTTTTAAAACTGGAAACTAAAGTAGAAATGTGACTCAGAGGAAAAGTAACATAGAGTTCAGAAGCTCTGGACTCCCAGCATTCGAATCACCAAATAACCCCCCTCTGGAATGATTAAGTCATCATGTGGGATGATGCAGCAAACTCCACTGGGAGGCTATTGATGTGGTTCTGATGAAGCTCTCTAGCCTGTTATGAGACTATTGATTCTTCTGGCCCAATCTGTTGACTGTGTCTTGCAGGGGAAGCAAAACACAGTTGGGTCATAATATTCCTCTTCTGAGTCCATACAGAGTTGGCAATATCCCAAAGACACTGTCTAGTACTGGCTTTCCCACCTAGACCAGTCATATGTATGAACATGAATGTATTTCTGCTTGGCTTATTTGCAGACTATTTTGTAGTGAATTTGCTTCTTAGAACACATTCTTCACCGTATTGGGGAAACAATGAGTTAATTTTTAACCTTGCCCCACTGAGAGATTTAGCAAGTCTTTATCTCCTTGATGCAAATTCACAGTACCAGTGTCAGAAAAGATGATCATCAGCACTTATTTCCTGGATGACTTCAGAAATATCAAGACAAACTGCACTTATTTAAGGCTACATTTCTCAATGCTCTCAGGGTTTCCTGCTGTCTTAACATCAGCAGCCATTTAACCACTCTATAAGCTTTCAGTATTTTTCCTAACTTGGTGTAAGCAAATATTGATCGTGACTAAGATAGTAATTGAGTTCATTCATGATAATAGATGGTCCATTGGCTGCACCCATTAAAGCTTCTTTAAAAGCAAGAAGGAACTCTAATTGCCTGGAGAGACATGGGATGGTATTGCAGCAGATTGAAACCTATTAATAACAATAAATTCAAGGTTTACCCTAGCTTGTTTATGCTTGTTAGTATTAAAGCTTCACATGGAATAGAAAGATGACTAAAAGGGTCATTTCAGGCAGAATACTAGCCTGATTTTGCAGCTTTTATAAAACACCCTATTTAATCACTAAGAGTATCACCATGCAAAGCTGCAGTACCTCCTTGAAAAGACTCAGTTCTCTATTAAATGGGTTTTTTCTCCACTACCTGAAAGATCTATAAATTTAGCCTTTGTTTTATGCCCTATCATTTTGTTTGCTGTAGGAACATAGGACCAGGGGGCATCACTGGATTCTTATGAGTTACTGCAGAGGAAGTATGCATACAGTTTATAAACTTCTAGCACCTGTGCCTATTTGAAAACCAGAATCAATTACAAATATGTCTGCATATCTCCATGAATGATTTGAGGGGCTTTTGTAAGCCAAGGCCTTCAAGGTATTAACAAAAAGCTGCTTCAGGCCAATAATAATACCTGGCAGATGTATCTCAGGACTCTCAGATTTCAGTAAACCTTAGTACATATGGCACACAGGCAGTGAGTTTCATTTTCGTAGATACCCAAGCAGAAGAAACTTGCCAAGAAGAGGGGATTGGTAATCTAACAAGGAGGCCAGGGTTCCTTTATCATATATTATTTCAGAACCACATGGTCTTCTTTCAGTCCTCAGCATCACCAGTGCTTCAAGGACAAGAGCTGATGAGCTTCCTTAGCTTTGTCTTGGAGATCTGTGACCCTGATAGCATGACTCCTCTCTAATACGTCCCAAAGCACCTGTGAAACAATACCAAATTAGGATGGCGGGGTTCCATAGCCATCCTGCACCAAGAGAAACAGTGAAACAGTCCTCTGGTTTCTTCAACCTATTATCTACACTGGGTATTATCTGAAACCAATTGCTTCATTAAAATTGGCAGGCATGTGAAGAGGACTCCCGAGAACAGTTTTCATTATACTCTGCAATATATGGAACTTTGATTTTTTTTTCCAAATTTACAATGAAATGAAATATTATATTTATTATGAGGTCATTCATATTTTTTTTTATTTATTTAAAAACCCCTCCTGTGTTTGGCAATGTGTCTAAAGCTGACATCAGCAACATCTGGGAGCACAGAATAACACCTCCCAGATGCTGAGCAACAATCTCACTGAAGCTAAGGGGAAAGACATTTGTTCATTGCATTCAAAAATTAGGCCCCTAGCCAACATTTTCCCATTTAAAGTTAGGCACTGCAGTCACTGCTGAGTACCACAAACATGTTCCAAATGTGCCTGCAACCGTGTTACATTTTTCAGAAATGAAAGAAAATCTTCTGCGGTTAAGTATTACTATCCTTTTTATCTGAACTGAAAAGTTTAGAGCAAAGGCAAATAGATTTGTCACACAGAAAGGCAAAATCCCTACAAATCTCTTCAAGAATTCTTAACTCTACCACTCCCTGCTCCCTACCAACCACTGAGGGAGACCTTACAGCCACCATTCTTAGGCAGTTATTGACTTTTGGGGAATTATTAAGTTTGGAAATTAATGAGAAAAAGTAACACCTAAGTGCAGTGGGTTTATCTTAGTTTTTTAAACAGTATGCTGATTCTGCTGTCTGCACTAAATACCAGCCTATCAATGGACTGAGAAATCCACTCCCTAAAGTTTCTTGCATATGCTTTTACTGTTCCTTATTTCTCTTGCAATGCTCAGCTCAGCATTAAATTAACATCACAGACAGAAGGTAAATAGCTGGGACTATATTTTTTTTCCTTGAAATGGGAAAAATTGTGCTTCTGTGATAACACAACAAGCATTAAAGAAAATTATCAGTCTTGTACACTTGCTGAATTTAAGGTCACAGTACACCCGTCAGAAAAGGCGATTTTTACTCCATTTGTAATCAGGTAAGATGTGACCTGTGATCCTAATACAATAATCCCAAGACCTTCAGTGAACTTTTTGCATTTTCAGAGAATGCGATCCAAGAGTGTTGGTGCCCATAAGGAATTCAGAAACTGCTTCAAACCCCATTGATGTGCCAAGCCACAATCCTGGAAAGCAGATCTGAAATACTTCATTCACAGCAATTTTGCAGAAGCATGTCTGTGTACTAGGAGAGTAGCCTGGATGATGCTCTGAAACAGCAAAACCTCAAATGCCTGAGGTTTATGTGCAATGAATTCCAGTGTAGCACGGCTACTGAGTCAGGTGTTCAAAGCCCCTGATAGGTCATTCAAAAAGACCAGCTGTCAGTAGGAGCCTTGAAAACCACAAAGGACAAAAAGCTACCTTGAAAGCTACCTGGACAAACTTTGGAAGAATTTCAGGCATATGAAGTCTGAACAGGAAAGAGGAAGGCAATACGCCTCCCTGAAGAGGGGGACTAGCTAAGGGAAAAGGGATATAGCTACACAGGAGGCACGTTCTGTGTTTCAGCAGAAAAGCCATGACCTCAAGAGGACTCCTGAGCACATCAAACGCCTTAAGAACCTAAGAGAGCAGTAAGGGGAGATAGAGAAATGTGCACAGTATTTTAGGATTTCCTTGCACTGAAAGTAAAAAGAGATAGTGCTTCTAAATCTTTTCATAAGCATGTCTGTATGTTTTAGCCATATGTTCAACTGAAACCCCAAAGAAGGGGATTATAAACCCAGAGCACCTACAGGGAAAATCCTTTAAGCTCTAAAGCGATTACTACTAGATCTGGTGACTCAGAGAAGCTGAGCTACAGGTTTCTCTTTTTCTGCAAGGTCCAGAGACAGGGAACCTGTGTCCAAAACTTCAGTGGTTCTGCAGTCTATTCAGATAAACCTCTTTGGAAGAAAGCAAGTCCCAACTAGGAGCTGCCTAATGACTTCCTGGGCAGCAAGAGCTTTTGTCAGCAGGGAAAGCAAATCACATCAACAGCTTTTCAGTGAGGCCTTGTTCCTACGCACTGTGGTTTATGTCAGTGCAGGGCCAGGCTTCACAGTGGGACATTACATGATGCTGGAACACTTTTGATTTCACAATATAGCTCTTCTGAATTAATGTGATCAGCCAAGTCCTCTTAGAGAAACTGCTTCCCATACACAGGGTTCCTCTGCAGGGTCCTTTGGCATCTGTGAAACAGGAATGTTGTAACTAGCTTGACTGCTTTTGAAATTTCAACCATCGCTTTGAATGCCATGAAATTGGCCTTTTCCCTCTTGTGAGCACAATTTACTTGAGGGCACTGAAACAAGACGAGATCATATTTGTTCCTGTATATTGCTCATTCAGGTGATCAGGGGAAAAAAGTCACACACCTTTGGTGATGTGTTTGATCCTACATGGTATGAAAATCGCAACACAGACTGCACAAACATGCTGCTTACCAGCTTCCACCCTGGTCTGTTCTTACATACATGCTTTATAACTTTGTGCATGCCAGCATCCAAAGGGATGTAACCTCTGGTGCAGATTTAGAAGCAGACCCCTGCATTCATGCAAGGTGAGGCAAGCAGAATTACAGGAAAGGTAGTGCTGTTTCACATAGTTCTAAAAATGAGATCAGATATATCTTTTTTTTTATATGGCAATGGCGTTTTCCCCCTATTATAAACACTGTAATTCATCTTACTCCATTTTTGTACCCAGACCTGCTTTATAGGATGGTTTTTCCCATTTTATAGCCTGACACTCAGCATTGATTTGTTTGTTTTTCTTAATGGGCAAAACAGTTGTACTGATGCACCCTGGTGCTGGGTGATATTAACAATCAGTGGTTCATGGTTGACACTTGAAAGTGCGAGCTTTAAGTGATGGATTAAGCTTGTCATTCAAAAGCTCCATTCTGCTTTTATCTGTGGCATGCTCTGTCCTTGATAAAGATTCTCACCAAATAAGGAAAAATGCCTAGAGTATTCAATAACATGAGAGGAGAGATGAATCTGGGTGAAAGTGAGAAAATATTTCATACAGGTGGTGACTCATCTATTTTTATTTTCCATATATAATTCCGGGCATCCGTAGATAGCTGTGGCTAGGGGATACCCTGTGAAAGAGAAGCAGCTTGGCTGGAATGAAGCACCAAATTTGCAATCAGGCTCTTAATTAGAACACAAACACTGTCAAGTAGTAACATTATCACCTATAATTGGTCCAACAGAAAGAAACACTAATTGTGACATTAGAGGATAGAATGCTTTCAGGCAGGATCTCTGTTAAAATGCAAACACACTAATTGACGTGATGGGGAAGACGAAAAAAACCGAAGGTAATAAAAGAGGCTATTATGCTTTATCTTGGCAAATGGAAGGCTACTTTGGAAACACTCAATAGCTAAAGAAAGGGCAGGTAGCTTAAGCAAAGCAGTAAATGAAATAATGAGTATTGTTGATTCACTACCTTTGTCTCAGGGAGTCAGAGTGATTACAAAGTGATGACCAAGAGCCAGAATCTACTCTCTGCCTCATTAGTGTAAATTCAAAGTAGCTACATTGAAGTCAGTACAGTGGAGATTTACAGGCTTTCAGATCTGGCCCCTCAATTACAAGCTCTGGATCAAAGTCTTGCACTTTCTGGGACTCTGAGCAGCAAGGCAGTGAGTAAGGAAATCAGCCACGCTTTTCATAAATAAAATGCTAATTGATCAGCAATTGTTCAGCCTAACCCTAATGAGGGAAGATCTACCAAAGGAAAGGTTGGGCTGTCAATTTGATCTAACATGCCTATCAGGCAGTTTAGCTCAGCAGGCTTAGGAAGCAAGATCACACTGCCTAGAGGGACTGTTGCTGCTTCTCCACGAAGTCCACTCTCTTCCTACACAGTCCCAAACTATGTGTGCATTGCCAATCCCATTGCCAGTTCCTTCAGTATTCTTTCTTCCAAGTTGGTACCTCTAGATACAGAAAATTTTATCTGGGAATGGTCCCCATCCTCAGCTCTCTCTTTTATATTGTTGTTGTGTACAGACAGTTTGCCTTGCCACTGTACCTTGGATCTAACATTACTCCCAGAGTACAAATAACAGATGACTTGTATTGGGAACTCAGCGGGAGGGGGAAAACATACATGGCATCTCCTTCTGTAAACCACTAGGAGTGCCAATACTCAGTAGTCACTATTTCTTCCCAAAGTCTAGTACAAAAACACTGTTCTTAAACATGATCTCCTTGTATATAGCCTGGCTTTGTCCCTCAACAATAGTTTTCTACTTTTGCTTTGATGACACTCTTACACACCTGCCCAAATTACGATCTCCACATTTGACTGTGGTGAAGCCTTACCAAAGCAGTGTTGCTTTAGGAGCTGACTCTGTTTACATTCTCAGCTAAGACAAGCAGTAGTGTTAAAGCAAAGCAGCTTCTGATGCTTGTTCAGTATACTATAAACCCCTCCTTCTCACACAGTACTCCATTTCCAATACTCTTCTGATTGATTTTGAGGCCACGTGACATTGCTCAGCTCTATTACCCCGGTAATATTTCCCAGGAAGTTCTTGCAAAGGTTTGCTAGAACACAGATATGTGAAATTTACTGTGTGTTTTCCAACATCTACACAGTTGCAATTAGAGTCCCAAAAGGTAAAACACTTTTCCTGGCAAAAAAATTTAAGTGTTTGAGGATTGTGAGTCTTTTGTCAGCAGAATTTGTCTTCCATGGGTATCACACCCTCAGCTCTCACACCTTCCACTGAATTCCCCTGCCTGGCTTGTTCTTTTTTACTTTTTTGCTGATGCTGAAATGTTGACCTACCAATGTGACTTTTTTCCTTTACAGTAAAGGTTAGTATTGTATTTAATCCCCCCAACCTCTGCCTTTGAGACTACTTTCATTTTCCTCTGCTTTTCAAAATTAATTGCCAACGACAGAATCAATTCATTAGCTAAATTAAAAACCTGGGAAGCATATTGTCCAGATCTGCTGATCCCAACCTATCACTCAGTTGAACAAAGTTTTTCCTTACCTGGCCTTCATTAGCAGCTGTATTGGCCAGGCTTCTATTCCTTCCCAATTGTCCCTACCACTCTCCCTGTCAAAGACCAATTTAAAAAAGGAGATAAAAAAGCAGACCAGCAACTCAACCACTGGAGATCCCTCATTGATTTCTTTGCCTCTCTTCATGCATTAATGGGTCCATTTTCACTTTTTCTCTTTCAATGTATTAACAGCTGTTCCTGCTTCATTTAAAGCCTATTAATAAAGACACCATTTCAGTTTTCAGCTCTAACCTTCTTGTGTTTTGTGGGAATGAAACCAGGTAATACGGTGGGAAAAGTACACATCTACCTGCTTTGATGCACTACCTAATTTCCTTGGGTCTGTTAAATAACAGTCTGTTAGCTGCAATTAGTCTCAGAACCCTACTTTTTGACTCTTTTCCTCAAGCATATACAGACTATTTCATTGAGCGCAATGTGTGATTTTGGAATGCAAGGCTATATCACCACCCAAATGCAGTCAAAGATCACCCTCTTTTTGTCTTGTCTCCAGGCATCTCGGGGCTCTTTCCATATTGTTCCCAAGGGAACATCCCCTCAGAAGGTGGCAGAGCCACTTGGGTCTGTACATCACCCGAACTGGTGACACTGACCAGAAGCAAATTCTCATATACCTGGTGAGGCACATCCTAAACCCTTATCCCGATCAACAGGTTTTTTAATTATTTTTTTCTAAATGTAGTAGAGAAGGCAGAGGCTAAAAAGATAAGAGTAACTGATTCCAGGTAACTGATTCCAGGTAACAGCACCCACAAATATTAAAGGGGAATGTGGAGGAAGGCTGCAATATGCCACCACAGATGGTTTATCTCATCCTAGGGAGAGATTAGAGAGCAGATTCTCTAGTTGTGCCAGCCTTTCTTCTCATTGGGGCCAACTTTAACTTCCCAGTTAAGAGAGAGGTCAGCGAGGTGCCTCTGTAATTTCCAAGATAAAGAGTAAATTTGAGAAGACGTGGTCTATCTTAGCAAGATGTTGAGCATAAAAGAATCAATTAAATGGTTCTGTAACATTATCTGTAGCAAATTATTCTGTACATGACTTGAAAATCTGAAGTGTGCCCTGAGTCTACCCAGTTACAGTCAATAGGAGACTTACTAATCACCAAAATGAGCCCAGCATTAGGCTTAAATTGATTGAATCCCAGAGGAAAATACTGAGAACTGAAAACTGTAGAAATCCCTCAGCAGCAGCTTCATTTGATGGAAATCTGATTGATCACTGGAAGCAGGAAAAACATCCTTAATAAACTGTTTATAGAGATTTTTAGAACATTTCATGTGCCCAGCATACCATATTCTGCAAAATTAGTCATTCTCACTAGCACGTGACACTGAGGCAGAGTTCCACAGGTTTATATGACTATCCACTGGAGTAAAAGAAGAAGCTGAGTGAAAAGACTGGTAGCCCCAGATTTAATTCAGTCCATTTAGCATTTATTCCAGTAAGTAATCTGAGCTCAAAGGAACAGAAGCAAACAGCCTGATTTGAAATCTCTCTGTGTCAGATACTATGTTACAGAACACTACTCTGTATTTCAGTTTGTTTCTAGTTGTCTTCCTCTTCTAAGAGAAGGAAGACCTGTGGAGGGCCAGGGATAACAAAACATTGTGACTGTTGAAAGAGGAAAGTTGTGATTAGAGGCTCTACCCTTTAGTCATGACATGTGTCCCTCCCTGCCCCCTTCCTTACTTAAACCAAGAAACTCAAGAAAAACTAGATGTCCTGGTTCTTGCCAGGACAGGTTTAATTGTTTGCAGGAGCTGTGAGGGGACTAGGACATGGAGGTTATTCTCAACCACCTCACATTCTCACTGGAGGCAGGGGAAAGGAGCTCTTTTCTGGCCAGGAGTTCCTTCCAGTCAAGAAAACGTGGCAGAGGGAGGGCTCCAGTATTCAGGGCTTTTTTTACTGTGGATTGTTTCTTTTCTTCTACCATCTGGCATTAGTATTGTTGCTGTTCCTGATCTTATCTCATTGCTGTTTCTGGTAAATTCTTCTTCTCTCAGCCCATGACCTTTGCCTTTTGTGCCTCCAATTCTCCTCTCCAATCTGCTGCAGCAGGGAGGGTCAGGGGGAAAGGGGGAGCGAGTGAGCAAGCAGTGCATGGTTAGGAGTTTCAGTGGGAACACTGAATTGGGGAGTACCATTCCTAAAGCACGCCATTCAACAAGAAACTATTTGTTGTGCAGCTGGTTCCCTGTGCTAGATGAAGTTTTCCTCCCTCTTAAGCACTCCCTGGTGCCTTTTCCCCAGGAAAAGTCTTGCCTAGGAGAAACCTTCCTTTTGCAGGGGTTGTTAAGAGAAACGGAGGCACATGGCAAAGTTTATTCCAGGATAGCCACAGTTGTTCAAAGCTTTCCATGTCCTGAATGGGTGATTTCCAGGCCCAGCTCCTGGGCCCGCTGGCACTGAGGTTCCTGACAAGTGTATTTCTGGGAGGTGATCCAGGTTGACTCCTGTGTGCCTCAACTCCCCTCCATGGGCCCAGCAGCACAGACAGTCCTGCTGGGCTGCGTTTGAGCAGCTGCTCCCCTGGGCTGGGGGCAAAGGCTGTGCCTGCATCCCTGCCCTTCTCTTCTCCCTTTAGGGGCCTGCCCAGGATCACAACCTGCTTGCTCTGGATGTCCATGAGGATTCAAGACAGTCCTCTTGGTGCACAGCAGCCAAGTTGTGGGAATGTCTCTTGCATGCCTGCTGTGCCAGCTTTCAATCCCCAAGGTGCTGGAATTAAGGCAGGTTCAAGAGGATGAAGAGCTTTTGATGCTGTGTGTCTGCTTTAATTGCTAATCCTGAGCAATGCCATGACTAAAGGAGAAGTGGTAAAGAGTTCAAAACCTGACATTTTCAGGAAAAAAGCAGGAAACCAGAGACCTTCACAAAAGTCTCCTTTGGCTCTTTTACACTCCAGTGAGAAACAGGGTGGGTCTGGTGGCTGATGCTCCCAAGGAAATTCAGCGCCTTGGGAAAAAGGCTGTGAAGCCTGTCTTGTGGGCACTGCCTCACCCAGTGGGCCAGGCTTGGATTAGAAAGCCTGGGAGGCTCTCTGGGGTGGCAACTGTTGTGGCTGTGGCCTGGAGTATCCTGCCGTGCTGACAGCACCCACCTGCTGGGGCTGTCCTTGGCAAGGGCTCCAGAGCTGAGCAAGGTCCTGGCAGAGAGGAGGGGAGAAGCTCTTCTCCAGCCATGGACCAGGAGCTCTCCACAGCATCTTTCCCAGCCATGAGACAAAGGAAGGTGCCCATTGGTCTGATGGATAAGGCCCTGCAGGGATCCTACCAGGCTCCTTTCACCTGCCTGTCCTGCAGCCACCACTCCAGGCTCAGGCAAGGTCTTGTGTCTCAGTGTGTGCTTGCAGGGCATGTTTCTTTCCCACTGGCCAGGGCTGAATTTCAATCAAAGGCCCTCCTTCTTTCTTGGCCTTCTCCAGCCTGATGATCTCCACCATCAAATTCTACCTGTCCTGTGGTCTCTAGTGCCTCTCTCATGGCTCTTACTACAGTGAGGTGGCACTGAAGAAACCACACAAATTCAGATTCCTGCTAAAGAGGAAGGACGGAGGAAAAGAAAGGTCCTATTTGGAAAGAAATCTCTTTTTGGACTCACAGTACTTCCAGGGCATGAACTGTCCTGGGCAACTTGTTCTAGATGAGCCTTTTCAAGCAGGGCAGTTGGAGCACAGCACCTCCCCATAGGATTTATCGCCAAACAACATCTCCCCAGTCCTCATATGTCTCATATGTCAGACATAATGAGAACAACCAAAAGGTAACTTTACTACAAACACAACTTCAGGGGTAGGGAGGAGGCAGGCCCACGAGTCCCAGGGCTTCAGTTGGCAACAGGAAAGCGACACCTGCAATGACAGAGTCAGAAAGTCAGAAAGTGAACCCACAAAGGCAGGATTTGGTGTGGTTTGGTTCCCCTGTCTTTGGGGAATGCAGCTGACAAGGAGTTGTCCATGGCCCAGTAGAGAGAACTCTTGCTGGCAGTGGTGATGGACTCATCCTGGGACCTTTACCTCATGAGGGATGGATGCCCTTAGAGCCATGGGTGCATGCAGAGGTGCCCAGTGCCTCTGTGCCATGCAGCAGGGCTGGGTGGAGAGCCCCATGGGAGCTGCCGTGGAGCTCTTGCCAAGCCCTGCTCAGCACCATCCCTTGCCAGCCCTTGCCAGGGAGTTGGGCTGACTTGGGACAGTGTTGAGAGTTGGGAAAGATGGACAGCAGAGCCTGGGACACACCTGGGCTTCTTGACCTGCTGGAACTTCCTATGCTTCTCTTGTCATGTTCTTTCTGTCTTCCTCTTCTTCCTTTCCTCTTAGCAGTCCATCTGTCCAGGTCAGGCCTCTTGTCTTCGCCTTTTCCTTCTCTTTTCCTTTTCCTGGGAGCAGCCTGCAAACCGTTACCTCCAGAACTGGATTAGAGAGGCAAAGCCACGATCTCCAGGAGTCAGTTCTTGTTTGAGCCAACACCAAATGACTTTACCTTCTGGACTCTGAAAGGCTTACCAGTGGTTCTGTGGGTGCCAGGGATTCTGTTGCACTCTGGGGGATGTTTGGAGGCAAAGCTGGAGGTGCCTAAAACATAAATTTGGGAGGTAAGAGGTGGCAAGAGACAGCCTGGAGTAGGAACTGACTGACTGCCAAACGGCCAGCTAAGCTCCCAGAGAAGATGCTGTTTTGCACCATCCCCGTCCCACACAGTACATCTGCCCCAAAATAAACTGGAGGAAGCTGGAATGAAGTAAGATGTGAGCAAAAGCCCTCCCAAGTTGACAGCTACTCCTCTCCACCTCAAATTTGTAGGTCTTTTGCACTTTGATTAAGCACATGCCTAAGGCGTTCAAGAAAAACCCATCCACTTTTTGTTCGGAGGTGTCACTGTGGGGGGAGGAAGGAAGCCCAAGGGCTCAAGGGATGGGCTGTCAGGAGGAGGCACAGTAGCTAATGGGCCTCATCAGAAAGGCCCATTTTGCCTCTGTGGGACACGCTGTCCCAGTGTTCATGCAGCTGACCTACATCTGCCCCCTCGAGCCTTCACCACTGGGTCTGTCCCATCTTCTCTGAACAGGTCTGGCAGGGCAAAGGATGCATCCAGACAGTTCTTTGCCTGATGACCCTTGTCTGCTCCACCATCAGGGCCACTTTGCCCCTCCAAACACAGGTCTAGAAAGCAAAAGACATAAAGGAAAACCCACCCAAGCCCTACACCATTTATCCTCTTGATGGTGAGATTTCTGGGATCCCCAGTGCCAGGCTGTGACAATGCCCTGGAGGTTCCTGCTCATACCTGTGCCATCTGTTGGTGGGTGTTGGTGACTCCCCGGGGCCAGCCGTCTCCTCCCCAAAGATGGCATCAAAGCTGCCCATCATGAACTCCACCAGCACCTTCCCCTGCACACATCCCAGCCGTGCTCTCAGCCCAGGGGCCAGAACATGTGTCCAGCAGCCTTTCCCATCCTCCTGAGCCTCTGCACAGAAGGCTGTGGCTGTGGGACAGCTCTTCCAGGCATCTACCCCGCCAGCGTTTGTTGGAGACAAATTTTTTGGAGACCCCTCTGGGCAGCCCAGCTGGCACGGGCTGGGGAGGCTCCAGACAGCATTACCGGCACACTCAGCACCAGCGCGGCCCCAGCGGGAGCAGCTCCTCCTGGGGTGGGCTCAGCAAGTTTGGCCCCAGGCAGATGGCCAGGCTGCTGGAGGTCATTCTGCTGGTAGAGATGTGCTGCTGATACTCTGGAGCAGGGACAGCAGCTGTTTGAGGAGGAGATTTGCTGCCAGCAACTTCCTGGCCACCCTGAGGAGCAGCAAGGCAACTCCTCACGCACGTGCTGCCCACAGCCGTCCCCAGGGCTGGCACGGGGCAGGGGCTGCCTGTGGCTCTGTTGTGCAGCTTTGCAGGTGCTCTCAGCCAGCACTTGAGGCTCTGCACTTGAGGAAGGAAGCACATGGTTGCCTCCCAGCTTCTGATTTCACCCAAGGCCATGCCAATGAAGGCTCTCTGTCCATTCTCCCCCAGTCTGACCCCAACCCAGCAACAGCGAGCTGCCAGAAAAAACAGCATTTTAAGGAGACTGTCCCCTTTCAGGCAAGTCCCAGCCTTCTCCCAGTCCCTGCTCAGGAGGCAGGATGCTGCCTCTCTGCTTACCCTTTCAGCTGACAGATCTTTTCCTCCCTGCTGGCCATCTGCATTGCTGCCATCCAGTCCTCATAGAGCGCTGTGATGAGGAACTTGGAGGGGATGCTTTGGAGGAAGTCCTGCAATGCCAAGGGCTCCTGGTGAGCCTTTGGAGATTCCAGCCTAGCCAGGAGCTCTTACAGCTGCAGGTCAGAAGCATTCACCTTCAGGAGGATGGCAAGTGCCAGCTTAGGCTGGCTTCCCGTGGAGCCCACTTCACTGTGGTCCAGGGCCTCCCACAGCTCCTGAAGGGCTCTCATGCTGGAACACCTCCTGAATATGCCCTCTGTGGTCAGTCCTTACTGGTGCAGGAGACAATCAGCAGCTCCTGCAGGAGAGGCAGGGACTTGTCTGAGGAGCTGCCTTGCAACAGCAGTGGCTGGGGCCAGAGCTCTGCCCCACACCGGTTCCCTTGTCCTGCCAAGTGTCTGTGCCCAGACGCCTGAGCCATGGGGGAAGATCACCTTCCTCTCCTACAGAAGCTTTGAGCAGGATCTGATCCATGATCTTCCCGGGCACAGAGGTGAGGCTGACAGGTAGGAGCTCCCAGGGTCCTCCTTTCTACTCTTTCTTAAAACTGGGTTTCCCTTTCTCCAGTCACCAGGGACTTCAACTGACAGCCATGAGTTTTCAATTATCATGGCGAGTGGCTTGGCAACTCCATCAGCCAATTTCCTTTAGGACTCTGGGATGCACCTCCTTATGTTCCATAGACTTAGGCCTGGTCAGGTTCCTCAGGTGGTATATTCTATTTTGAGTGCTGCAATGCATGTTTTAGGAGTTAGGGAGATAAATCAGCCATGCTGTGGAGGAGCAGGCATAAGCATGATTTTACTCTGTACTCCATACTGCAGTTTGTTGTGGGAGTGTGGAGCTTGTGGAAATGTCTTGTGAGCCAGCACCTTTGAGTCCTGGTGTGTTGTGGGTTGTGAGCCAGCACCTTGGAGATGTTTCTTGTGAGGAGCTGAGAGCTTATGGAAGGGCCCTGTACAAAAGCAAGGGCTTGTCAGTCACCACTTGTGGAAATCAGTTGAACAAATTTCAAGTCTTGCCAGCCACCACCTTCGGAGTCTCACTAGTGGGCTGGTTGCTGGAGTTAAGGTGACTCCACTGTAAAAGCCCAAGAGTTCCCTGACCCCTGGTCTGGTGTCTTTACTCAGACTAAGAATTCGAAACAAGCCTCACAGCTCTACGCAGGGCTCGTGACAAAACTGAGACCCAAAGTCACTAAAACTGAAAAGTGAAGGATTAGGGTTCATATGTTGGGGAAGCAAATATAATGGACTGCGGAATAAGAAGAGCTGGGGGAAAACAAGGGTATGTCCAAAGCACATTATCTTCATTTTGGGAAATGCCATTGTATTAAAAACAGGCTTTGAATTAGCTCATCTGTATGAGGCAGAATACGGCACACAAGTGGCTTTATTTTTTGTATTAACTCTATTATCTAACTAATCCTTCGGCAATTGTCCTGAAGTTCCTTCCTCAGTGCTTCTGTACAGAAAAGATCATGGTTCCCTTTTCTAGCATCATGTCTCCAATTGCACTCTCTGGCATTACAATTATGGAGGCATTACACTGTGGTTCTGCTCCACAATATCTGTATATTAACATTAACTTTATATAAGCAGAAGAATAACCGCATGACAGAATAATTGCACTCTAATGATTATATAGTTAAAGTACCTGGATTACAAAAATATACATGCATTAAGTATCAAACTAAAGAGATAATAATAAGTCATTAATTCATACAGGCAACTTCCAGAAATATGAATGAGTTATGATTAGCTGTCTTAAGGCACAGCACTAATGTAATTACAGTAATTATATTGTATTTATTAAAGGTAAAAAAGGGGAAATTGTTGCATGAACCTTTCTTAAGGCTGTTTTCACTCTGAAATGGAAGAATTTTGATCAGTTTTTTAGAATGACTTATGCTCTAAGACTTTCCCCTCCCTATTTCTCATCTTTTTTTTTCTTTTTTTTTTTTCTCTACAGAGGAAAGACGTTCAGGGTTGTTTTGTAGACGTCACCCTTAAAGCAGGTAAGGAAGGAAAGGAAGTGAAGGAAGGATGGAAAGGAAGGGAAGACAGAGGGAAGGAAAGGAAGAAAAGCGAACAGCTCTGTCCATCATTGCCTGCATAGAGAAAAGAGGCGAGGAACGCGGGATCCCGGAGCCCTCTACCACACGGGGCTCGGCGCCCGGTGCCCGCCCCCAGCCCCTCCGGGCCAGGTGGAGGTGCGGCTCCAGCCCTGCCTTTCCCGGAGTGCCGGGCCTGCCCCTGCGGGCCGCAAAGGGCCACTCCCGCAGCCCTGTGTCAGGGCCCCGTGCGCGCCCCAGCCCCGTCGGCCGGGACCGCTCTGCCCCATTCCCGGGACGTCGCATCCCCATCCCCATCCCGCTCCCGGGGCCGCCCGGCCATTTTTTTCTCAATGAACGCTCCGCCCGCCCCGCCCCCGGACATTTGCATAACGAGGGCTGCCGGGCACGCCATTGGCTGCTGGCGGGCGCGCTCGGGCGTGACGTCAGCGCTCGCTGGGTAATGCCTGCGTTGTGGCGGGTAGTTGGAGCCGGCAAAGCCCGCGCAGCGGCGGCGGCGGCTCCGGGCTCTCCGGGCTCCCCCCGAGCTCCCCGGGCACACCTGCCCAGCAGCCCCGGGCTCTCCGGGCAGACCGGTCTCCACAGCGGACCTGCACCGGCATCGCGCTCTGCGGGCGCAGGACGGGACGCTGCGGACCCCCCGCGGGTCATGGCCGGGCGCAGGCTGCCCGCCGGCCTCCTGGCCGCCGCCTGCCTCGCCCTGAGCTTGGCCCCGGGGTCGGCGTGGCCGCGGGAGAGCCCCGGACTGTCGCGGCTGCAGAGGAGGAGCCTGGCGGTGGACTTCGTCGTGCCCTCGCTGTTTCGCACCTACGTGCGGGAGCTGGTGCTGGGGCCGCCGGGGCGCGGCGCGGCGCGGTGCCGCCTGCGCCTGGACTGCGCACCCCTGCTCCGCGCCGCCCGCGGGGCGCTGCCGCGGGCCGCGCCGCCCGGGCCCCCCGGCGGGCCCTCCGCGGTGGGCGGGCGGCGGCTGCGGCGCGCCAAGCAGCTGGTGCTGGAGGTGGGCGAGGGCAGCCTGCGGGACGGCTGCGCCGGAGAGCCGCCGCCGGGCTCCGGCGGGGCGCACCTGGAGTTCAACCTCACCGAGCTCTTCGCCTGGTGGCTCCGCGCCGGCGACGGGCGGCTGCGGGTGCGGCTGATGCCCGAGCGCCGCGGCGCCCTCCCGGGCAGCGAGCGCGGGCTGTCGGCGGCCATCCGCGCCGCCCGGCCCCGCATCCTGTTCCACGTCTCGGCGGCAGGTGAGCCGTGCGTTGCATGCCGGGCAGCGCCCCCGCACAGCCCCCGCCGCGTCCAGGCGGTGCGGTGTGTCCTCCCCGCCGGGACACGCGTGCAGCCGGTCCGCACCGTCCCGGTCACTGACAGCTCCGGAGGATGCGGGAAGCGCAGCTCCCTCGAGCACTTGCGGCTTCCCCAAACGGCTTGTCCTTAAAGGCTGCGCTTTTCCGGTGCGAAATGTGCCGAGAGGCTTCGGTGGGGCCAGGAGGACTGTTTTCAAAGTGCTGAAGGATTTTTACGAGAAACTAAGAGTTCGTATGATAGCCGCAACCAAGATCCAAAGGTTAAAGTGTTGTTAGTCAAAGGACAGCAAGATCAGCTTCTTTGAAACTTAAAAAGGGATGCTTCCTCAAAGTGCTGCAAGTGTTTTCAAGGTTATGTGCAGGCAGACTAGGGAACAGCACAAACATGTTCAAAGCTGGGGCTGACCTGTACGTTAATGTTACTGCTATCAGTATTATTGGCTATTGGTGTTACTGGCATTAACATTATTCTTCTTTCTTAAATATAAAAGATAATGGCTGATAGACAAACCTGCAAAAAGGTTTCCTTCTCAATTTTATGTATCTGCAACTGAGTTAATTTCTATCCCTTTTAAACCCACAGAGAATCCTTAGTGAACTGCACTGTATCAGCTACAGTATGACATGAAGTTGTACATCAGAGGAGGCTCATGTAGCATTGGTACTTCTGTGAAGAGACAACCTGGCTTAGGATTTTGGTTCTGGTTGGCAGTGATTCACAGTCAGGGTATGGGGCAACTCCTTTACCTAAAATCAGGACTCTCTTTTGGGCCAGTGATCAAGAGAAATTTCCATTCTGTGTATACATTGTACCTTTAACACAAGCTCTGATTCAGCCTCTCCTACTAAAAGAATATAATACCTAGAGGACTGCAGGGCCAAATAATTTGTCACAGTGAGTTAAGTTAGGTAGCTTTTATGAAGCTGTGTAGAAGTCAATGGTGTGTCCCTGAGTAGCCACCTTCTTAATGGGTGACAAAGTATACTTCAGTAAATTTCCAAGAGACAACACAAGTCGGTGCTGGGCTTTGAAGACAGTTGGAGCAACTGATTTTTGATGCTCACCTGAAAAGATGGGATAGCCATCTGAGCAACTAGAAGTGGAACCCACCTCGTTCCTTGCTGCCTGAAACAAAAATCAAAGCAGACTGTCAGAGCAGGCTGGCTGTGAGTCAGTCCTACAGCTGTGGCTGAAGTGAGGTACCCAGGTTAGCTCTTCCTGTGTCGGATCTGGCAGGGATAACACAGAGGTGTTACTCTCCACCACAAGGTGGCTAGGTGAGGCCAACACACCCTACCTTTTAGCAAGTCTTGCCTTCTTCCGTTGTCGTAAAAAAAAGGAATAATTAAAAATTAAAGACACCAAAACCTACTGTCTCCTTTTTTTTTTTTTTTTTCTTTGGGGAATTTATTGTGATTAGCACTTGTTTTGATTTACAGATCTCCTTCTTCAGCTTAGTTTTGAATGCCATCTTGACTCAGGTACTTAAAGCAATGAAGGAGCTGGAGGACATGCATTTGTCTTCCTAAAGTATGAGGGTGTGTTTTTAATCTGAGTGAAGGGTATACATGTGAACTGACAGGGTGCTCTGATCTTGTGAATACAATGCAGATGGAGCTTTAACCAAAGCTAGTAAAAATCACAGGCTTTTACTGTATCTGTCGAGAAGAAATGCATTATTTTCCAGATCAGTGGGAAGCTATGCCCCCATAAAATCATGTTGGAGACAAAGCTCTGCTGTTCTTACTGCAACACAGTCATGCAAAGTCAATCAGAGGGGATGCAGGGAAAGGAGGAGCAGAGGGAAGGAATATGGACCTCATTTATTGATACCAAAGTGATAACTTCTGGCACATGTTCATAATCTGTAAAAATCCTGGTCTCTTCCTTAATTCTACACGGAGGTTGCTAACATGCTTAAATCGTGTCGCTCTAAAATTGCGACTCTGCTTTTTTGGCAATAACATCTTAGTGTAGTCACACTGTTATGTGGCTTTGTGCTGCTGTTGTAACATGGGTTTGTTTAATAACATTAGAAATCCCTTGTTACTGCTTGGCTAAGGTACTGCCTGTGTGAACACCGTGTGTCACTGCCGGTCTTAAATTTGTGCTGTGTAGCCCTGTCGACAGCCGGATGTGCTGACACAGTTTGGTAACAGCATGAACAGCATCCACCAGTGCAGATTCCAGCAATTATTGACACCATTGCAGCTAACATTTACAGGGCTTAACTAAAGCCCTTCCTAAGGCAACCCAGCCTTTCCTTCATTGGTTAAGCTAATTGGAAATGGATTTCAAACAACACAATCCTTCCATCAACAATGTAAAGCTGTTTCACTTATGTTAACATACTTGGCTTTTTTTTGGTTTCTTTTTTCTTCCTCCTCTGCTGGAGGTGCCCACGATTGCAGTACTTCCCAGGAAAATGTATAATTACCTTGCTAAGTTATTTTTGCCGGATTATCCTCCACATGAGTGGCAAATGAATTATATTTTAGGATAAGAAAAAACTTGCAAGGGGATGAATTCCCATTGACCGTAGGGTTGGCGACAGAGTCCTGTAAATAATGCTTTATTGCCTTTAAGTGTTATACTCTCAGATGCTGGCTTTAAGATAAATTTAACTAGAGTGAACCTTTTCCCTTTTTAGCAACATGTTTGCACAAAACATAAAGCACTTTGTCTCAGTCTGTTACTGAAAAATTAGTAAAGGATCTACTTATGGGCTGCTGCTGTTTAACAGACAAACCATAAAGTTCATAGGAATTTCTGCAGGGCTTTCCTGCAAATACTCTTGATGCCAGATTTCTCTCACACTCATCCTTGTGGGAACACATCCTCCTGCAAGAAAATGCTTCCATTTAGAGAAACTGTGGTCCTCAGCCCATCTACTGTTTCTGTGTCAGCTTGGTCTTTTCAAAATTTGGTACAAGAGAGTTTTCCTCTCTTGGAAAGACTTTTGGAATGAATATTGTCGTCTTGTCTTTCCCCCAGTGCTTCTCTGGGACAAAACAAAACAAAAAAAACCCAAATAAATTTAATTCATTTCTGTGGAAAAACACACAACAAAAAATGCAGAGGAGGGGAGAGGTGAGCTTGGCCAGGAACGCAGTGTTGCAGATCTCTCATAGTTTGGGTGAACCTCAGCTACTAGGCTGCTGTTGGATCTGTTCTCATTGTCTTTAGTTTTGACTGGAAATTCCACTCTACCTCCAAGGAAACTGTCCCCAAAAGAATTTAATCAAAACCAGTACATTGCTATGGGGCATTAAACAGCTAGCATGAATATTACTGTCAGGGCATTCCAGGCCAGATTTAATTCAGGTATTACAGGATTTGCTATATGGTGTTGAACCACAATGGGTCTCTGCAGCAGGGTATTCTGGACAGGTTATTGAGCTTTCTTGGGAGAAAAATCCTAACATTTGTCTGTACAGAGTCAGTGCATTAGCACTGACTATCCCTTGCACAACTAATCCTCTGCTGCTGGGCTAAAATTACACAATCAGATAGGATACATGTCTTGTGCAGAAATCTTGTGGGGGCCTTGTTGGCAAATCCATCCTGCAGATAATACAGCGTGGGAAGGCTTGGGTTTAGGTTAGTCCAAAGTGAGTGCTCTGCACTCACGTGGGCTCCACAGTGATCCAGAGCCCTTCCACCCAAATCCTGCATTGGTGTTTGGATTTTTTTCGTGTTAATATAACAGGTCCACTTACTGTAGGGCACCTGGCCCACAGATGTTGCTAAGTAGGTTTCTTGGGTTTCTTGTGAGTTTACCCAGGAAGTTTAATAAGCTGAACTGGCTATAAAATAACTTCTCATGAGAACTAATTGCTACTTACATATGCAAAGGTGGGAAGCATATGTTAAGAAGGGGCATACAGGGATGAAAATGAGTCATTCCTCCCTCTAAAGGTCAATGTACTTTCATTCATGAAATAGATTTAACATTCCAATTATATTTTTTAAATAGCAATGCATAACTTTTCATCCTCTGGCTAGGCGAAATATTACTCCTGCACTGTGGCCTTCATCTAAAATTTTATTAACTTGCCACATGTATTCTCCCTGAAACTCTGCATTCACTATGTACCAATGCTATTATAATGCTGAGGCAATTAGGCTTTACATCTTTAGGGTACTGCTACTGTGCACCTCAACTCATTAGCAAGAGGAACTCTTTGCCTAAAGATTAGAAAGAACTTCAGACTAGATAAAAATGTGGTTTTAAAATTAGACATTTTGTAAATGAAAATCAGAGCTCCAAGCTGATATCTGACTGTGGTAAAGTCCACAGAATTATTTCTGCATATTTTAGAGTAACAAGCAGCATTTAATCAAGGCCTCTTAGTTATATTTTTCTTTTATTATTTTTTTGATTTTGTTTTTCTACCTTCAAAGGACAGTGTTTGAAGTTGTGCCATACTGAGCAGAAAACTGGTAAAAGACATCAGTCACTTTGCAGTTGCTCTCTGTTTTTCTCTCATCCTCAACTGTATGCCACATCTATCTGGTCTTCCTCTTCTGATAAAGCAGAGGCAAAACTTGGTGGATAAGACTGAGACAGTGCCGTAGGGCTTCTAAAAGATTCCACTTATAGTGCAAGTGGTTTTGCTCTTTTCTGCTGGGGTTTTGTTCTTTGCCTCAGTTAACAGGCCAGCTTTGCCACTCCAAAGCTTAAGGAGAGCATGAGTTGCCCCCTGAGTTTACTCTAGACATGAACTAGTGCAAATCAAGGTTTTCCTTTTCTACCCTTGGGTGCCAGTGGGCTACATGCTGATTACCAGTAGCTAAACCACAGTGAATCATGCGTGTGCTTAGGAGCACCTTTCCTCATCCCTCCTGCCCTGTTAGGTCTGTAGCACCTCTGTCTAGACCTCCAGTCACTGGTGCTCTTCAGAAGTGTGGATTTAGTCAGCCCACAGTGCCTACTCTTGAATGGTAAATACCTCTTGTAGAGGAAACCAGTTGCCTAGTGATGGGCTTGCCTGGCCTCATGGGCAGCATGATCCTTGATCCTACTGCTGTCCTACCTGTTCTTGTCCAAGTCACTTCACTACTCCATCAGCACTAACAAAACTCAGGAAAACTTGTAGTCTATGACTCTCTTGACTCATGGTGCCTTGAACACTGTTTCTGTGCTAATCACAAAAATTTGGCTTGCAAAGTCACCAGGCTTTCACAATAAAACCACCAGACTTTGTTAATTTTTTGCCAGTTATTTGGCAGATAATTTTAGAAATTACGCTCAATATTTGAGTGGTTCACGGAAAGCATGCTGTGATTGCATGGGTTTTGTTTTCCCAGAGTTAGGCAGTGTTGCTGATCCTAGATGGGTGTCAGGATTATGCACAATGTGTTTATGATTTCTAGGCCTCCTTTCTGCAAATTTTGTTTGCTTTTAGGCTCATTGTTCTTATGAACATTCTTATTCATAAGCATGTTCAGTAAAATAGCCATAAACAAACACCAAAAGGGGCACAAGTAATAGTTTATTATGTTTGAATGAACATTTATGGCACCTTTTAAAAATATGTTTTCTCTAAACTTGCTGTGCTTTATTTCCACATCCTTAAAAACAGGGAATAAAGACCTAAAGCAAAGAAGTGCATTGGGACACTTAAGTGCTTTATTATACAAAAACAGAGACACTCTTCAAAAGCAAAGGCAGATTTCCAGGGTCTGATTGAATTAGATCCTGAAGTAATCTGGTCATTTGGTTCACTGCACATTTCAGGTGAACACTACATGATAGGAAATAAAATCTGTGTTTGTGACAATGTTTGTGAATTAGCCAAAAAAAAAGTAGAAAAGGTGAGGGGAGATTGGCAGTATTTAGCACTTACTCACAAAATTTCCAACTAAATGAGCCTCATCTTAGTAAAGAAGGTAGCACCTTTTCAATACATTAGTGCTAACTCATTTGAAGTGATGGTGTTTTGAGTCCAAGTTGCTTCCCAAATGACAGCAAATTCCACACTGTGCCTGGACATTTCCAACTGATTCTCACACCAAAGCATTCAGTTGGGCTACCCAGAACTAGAGTACTCAAACTAGGCAATCTACTTTTTTGGCACAAGTGATTTGCCTAACATCAAGCAGAGATTCATGTTGCTTGCTTTCCAAATCTCTTTTTACCCACTGAGACACAGCATCTATTTCCTGAGAAGCCCTTCTGAGCTCAACAGGGCTGCTGAGACTGCAGTGCCGAGCTGACAAAGGTCCGTTATGAAATGTGCCACATTTGTCTTGCTTCTCTAATTCAGAAAGATTTGGTTGGAGAAAAATGTCATGGAAGCATAAATGCAGATTTGATAAGTCTGACCTTTCTTTTCTTGCGAACAATAAATGTCAGAAAGCTTAAAATGACAAGCTGGAATGGCTGGAGGTTATTTATGTGTTTAAATATTTAGGCAAGAAACACATTTTGAGACTAAAGTCCAATTTACATGAGTATTTTGATTTATGACTGGGGCGGCCGAGTAGCGTCATGGTTGTCACTATCCTGCTTAGCATGGCTGCTCAGAAATTCCCTGTGACAGCACAGATAGGACTTAGATATCTCTACTTTTAGAAGCTATAAACTATGTCAGTTGTAGTGAGGGAAAATCACCTTCACTTGCTAGTCAAGTAGGATCTATAACGTGGTTGAAGTGTTCTGAATGTATCCAGTAGAAAGAGCTGGTGGCTGGCTCCAAACTGACTTCAGACAAGTTTCTAACAACAAGCATTTCTTTTGCAAAGGACTTCAGAAGGTAGCTGCAAGAATGGAGTTCTGCTTTGACTTCCAACTTAATTATCTTGCAGTATTGTCTGTAGTCAGTGACTGGCACAGAGTGAGCAGGGAGGAGGTGAGAATCACAGGAGGAACCGGGCTCAGAAGAGGAGTTGTGTATACACAGCTCTGCCGGTGACATGTGTGACATGAAATACTTCCCTTTGCAAAGTAAGGGTAGTTCTAACTGCTTCTGAAATCAGTTGGTAGAAGGTGCTTTTTTATGCATTACTAGTGCTTTTGCTTTCTAAGAACCTCAATAAAGGCAGTAAGATGCAGTCTGAACTCTGGGATTTCTAAGGGAAAAGCTAAAACAGCCTACCATATTGATTTATTACCATGTCTGCAGTTAATAATCATAGGACTGCTATTTCCTTCACTTCAGCGATAGCAAACTTACAGTTTTGTGTGATGCTACGAGAGACTCAGTTTCTGTTTTGTTTTGAAAAATTATGAGCCCTGCCTTTGACTATTTAAAACAGCACACATCTTGAAGCCAAACTTTCAAATTTAGATTTGTAATTTGAATGCTTTGTGCGGCTTTGACCAGGGTTACTTGCAGTCCCACGAAATGGGAGGGTGGGACAGGCTGTGGCCCCTTTGCCCATGGCCAGCTGCCCGTGGTGCTTTTTGGCAGCTGCAGATGGGCACCATCTGCATTTGCAGAGAGGAGCTGTAGGTGTTGGCTGGCGGGTGCTGCCCAGCTAACTGAGCGCTGCCTGTCCTGGGAATGGAAAACATGTAGGCAGTGGGGGAAGGTTTATCCTTTATACTTTCCTGCTTGAAGTATCAGAAATTTGCACAGAATGGGGGATTTGAGATTGTTTAAAAACTTCAGTGGCCTGCTTGTTTCTTCCTGGATTACACATGGCAAAGTGGAGATATTAGGCAGGAACCTTGTAACTAGATGATTCTAGAAGTGTGGGGCATCCTCTTTACAACTTGTCCCTAGCAACTCTTCAGTTCAGTTTGCAAATACCAAGAGTCTTTCAGTGGTAGTCCAGTGTTTACATCAAGGCAGAAAAGCTGCTTTTCCTTCTCAAACAAGAACACATGCTGAATCCATTTCAGACTGGGATTTCCCCTGTAGTAATGCACTGCAGAAAGAAAGTGGTGAGTTTCTTTCTGTAAGCTTCTCCCCATTTTCTTACTGACAAGCAGCTCTTTCTGGTTTCATATCTTACAAAGCCTTGTGAGTGTTCATAAAATCCAGGTACTGGATAGCCAGGAGACAGAGCAGCTATCTAAAAAAAAAACACTTTTATTCAAATAAAAGAGGGAGGTTGCTGAACAAACCTCAGTGAGGTCTCTCAAGTCAGTGGAGGTTGCAGCCTCTTTTAACCCCTTTTGCCCGTATTCCTGGTCCCTCCTCGTTTCTCCATTGGCTGAAATACTCTGGGGTTACAGGCTTCTCAACACTCCTACTATATATTCCCACCTTAAGTTATTAGGTGGCTCTGAAAGTCACTGACATTTTTCAAGAGGGAGGCCACAGCACACTTCAGAATGTGGAACATGGGCACAAGATGCATTCTGTGCTGCTAGTTGGTGCCCCCACCTCTGGGCAAACTGCACCTCTCTGTGACTGACAGCTGAACAGCCAGTAACTTGTGACTTCTCACTGCCAACTGTGGCTACACTACAAACTTTGCAAGAACACCTACTTATTCCTAATATCATGAAAGAAAACCATGACCCTATCTTCAGGTCGCAGGCTGGGCAAAGGGAGAGCAGAAGGCTCTGTGTGAGTCGGTGGTGAGTGCAGGGGGAAAAGCAGAGGCAGTGGAGAAGGTGGGAGTGCAGTGTGAGATGGCCATGTGGGGATTCTTGTGCTGTGTGTTTCCTGATGTTTGCGAGGAAGAGGTGATACTGGTGTGAGTAGACATGTTCGAGAGGGTGTTTCTCCATAGGTCATACTCTTTTAAAAAAGTTTTCCTTCCAGCTCAGTTTTGACAGCTTGTGTGGTTCCTCTGACTGCAGTTGCTGTAGTGCTGATTTCTAATGAAATCTGTGGTGATCCTTCAGAGCTCTGCAAGTTGCAGCAAACCTCTAATCACAACTTGTACATTGGCATTCACCTCCTGTTTCTACTGGCCCATTAAGTAACGGGCCATCTCAGATGCATCACAGTGTCTGGGCTTTTTATAGCTTCTTTCATGTTGGATTCTCAAAGTACTTTAAGCCTTATCATCCTGGTGACAATGCTAGGCATTATTATATCTATTTTACAGAGAGATCATAGAAGCCAGGGATGGAAAAAGCATTATTTGATTATGTTAGACTGCAAGTGCTGAATAGAATTTTCTCATATGGAATATACTCCATAGTGATGTCTCTCTCTGCATTTCAGCCAAAAGGCCAAGAAAGAACAAGAAATTAGGGTTGAGAGGCTTGATAACTTGCTGGAAATGCTTCAGCAGTTATTGGCAAAACTGCCTCCCAAGTCTTCTCTGCTCCACACTGTGTTTGTGACACTTCTCTTTAGAGAAACCTGGGTTTGTCACAATCCACAGTTTTTGCAGTATTGTTTACTTCTTAGTTTTGGGAGTATTTGTGATCTGCCGAGCCTCATCTTCAGACATCACTCTGTGGCCTTTCCTTTTGTAGGGCAGGGTATGTCAGCATTAGAGAGTGTGATGCAGTGGTTATTTCTGAGGGACATTTCATTATTGATGCTAATTAAACTTGAAACTAATGAGAAAGGATTACTTTTCAGGGCTGGAGAGGAGGCTGAAACAGTTATTATGGGTTAATTATTCTTCTAAAAGACGCATTTTAAGTAACAATTCATTTTGTTAACTTTTTTTTTACGTTGTACAAGAGCCTTGTTTGAAAAGGATTCAAAATATAATTGCTGCACTGACCTCATCTAGCTCTCAATCAGTAATCTCCTTCCATCAGCAAAAGGTTAATAAAATCTTTAAGGAAAGGAATTCTGTGCCTTATCTATGTGTAGACAATTTAGAATAGGTCTCCCTGCAAGTATTTCTTATTACCCTTCTGCATGATGTCTTTGGCATACTTTTTAGACTTGAAAAATGTTGCATTCCATAAAGCTTCCAAATTTAATGGTTGCTTGGCAAAACAGATGCATCACAGTGGCAGAGAGTGAACCTAGTCAGAGCTGGCTGAGAACTGGCACATAGATCAGAACCTGTTTCTTTGTTTTTAAAACTAGACCCTGTGGTGAACCTTAAAAATCTTTCTTCACTTTACAGCCCATGTCATAATCAGTATTTGCTAAGTAACCAAGGAAGGGAGGAGATGACACTCATTTCAAATGGGAGCCAAGGTTTCTTTCTGTCTGGAAAGCACTGTGGTTTTTGGTGGGGAGGACACATGCTGGTCCACTTTGCTCCTTCCCACCTCACGTTGTCCCTTTCTTCTTCTTGGCTCTCTGTAGAGGTGACTAATGGCTTTAAATTGTTGCAATATTGTACTATGAAAATGGAAGGGAGAGGTGAGTTGATATTGTGAATGCAGAAAGCTGAATAAAATCATAGAAATGTGTAGGTTGGAAAAGACCTCTGAGATCATCGGTTCAAAGTGGCACTTGGCAGTGCACCACTACACCATGTCCTTACATGTTTCTTTGAACACTTTCAGGGATGGTGACTCCACCACTACCCTGGGTAGTCTATTCCAAAGCGTGGTAATCCTTTCGGTGAAACAAATTTTCCTAATATCATATCTTAACTTCCCTGGTGCAACTTCAGGCCATTTCCTCTTGTCCTCTCCTGTTACCTGAGAGAAGAGACTGAACCCCACCTGGCTACAACCACCTGTCAGGTAGAGAGCGATAAAATCACCCCTGAGCCTCCTTTGCTCCAGGCCAAACACCTCCAGCTGCCTCAGCTGCTTGTGCTCCAGACCCTTCCCCAGCTCCGTTGCCCTTCTCTGGACACGCTTCAGCACCTCAATGTCTTTCCTGTAACGAGGGGCCAGACCTGGACACAGCATTCAAGGTGCAGCCTCACCACTGCTGAGTTCAGGGGGATGATCACTTCCCCAGTTGTGCTGGCCACACTCTTGCTGATACAGGGCAGGATACCACTGGCCTTCTTGGCCACCTGGGCATGCTGCTGGCTCATGTTCAGCTGCTGTCAGGTCATTTTCCGCTAGGCAGTTTTCCAGCCACTCTTCCCCAAGCCTGTAGTGCTGTGCAGGGTTGTTGTGACCCAAGTATTGTGAGCTGGCACTTCACCTTGTTGAACCTCATACAACTGGCCTCAGCCCATCAATCCAGCCTACCCGGATCCATCTGCTTCTGTGGACAGGAAGGATATCACTCTTCATTAGCTGTAGGACAGCTTACTTGCTCCATTAGCCATTTGCCTCATGCCTTCTGTCAGGGCTCCTGCTTTGCATCTTCTGTTCATGTGAGGGCTGTGAAAGCAAACACCCATTTGTGAGGATGGTGCTGTGAGCAGCAAGGCCTCAAATGGAAGGCTGGAAGTTGCAGCTTAGGACAGCCCTTGGTACTGGGGAGATTTACCTAGTGAGAGCACATTACAGTCTGTCTTGAAAGGGCAGCATTCGCCAGTCCCGAGTTCAAGAGCATCCTCCATCTGGGTGCTGGTATCAAGTTCAAAGATAAAACATACTCTGAGTAATCACTCCTGCCACAGAACGCAGCTTGGGCCAGTTTGTAGGATTTGGGATAATATTTGAAGTGCTGAGTCCCTTTTGCGATTAAGGTTTTAAATCGCACAAAGATTGATCAAAAGCCCAGTGTTTCCTTCTCTGCCTTGCCAGCCTACTGTCCTTTATCTCTTGAAACAAAGCAGCATTAACTTTTAAGATCTGATTCAATAACATTTTATGGATAATAATTATGACTGATACTAAGCCTTCAGCAGCCAGTCTGTATGGAGATTTAATGTATTGAGGTTTATTACCAGTGTAACCTATCTTTACATCGGTTGTAAAGCAGGATCAACTGTACTGATAAGAGAAAAGAGAAATATCAGTGAACTGTTTGCCTCTGTTTCTCTGCAGGGTGTTCATGTTCCTGCCACTTAATACTGCTAGCACGGTGGGAGTTTGCTGGTGAAGAGTTTTTGTTTACAGAGTCTGTTTGCGCAACTGCAGCATGAATGAACGAACGAACGAATGAATGAATGAATGAATGAGTGCATGAATGAGCTACAGCAATCCTATGCTGGAAAAGGAATCCATTAGTGGACAGACCCTGGAGACCAATTGATCATACTTTCCCTTTTAATACTAAGTGTGTGAATGCAAAGTTTTCAGAGATGCTATTTAGAGATGAGCTTCACAACCTTCTCTGAGGCTTATCTCAATAATGGAAGTTATTAAATATATGAAACTTCTTTAGACACCTCATATCAGTGGGTTTTTTTCCCAGAAGTTTTCCAGTTTCCCTGATCTCATCAGGACATAATTGTATGTACATGTCATAACTATCTACGGAGATGGTCCCTAAACTAAACTGAAGACCAGGCTGAGCAAAAGAAAGCTCTGGTTTCTAGGTCCTTAAGTGCTGTGCACAGTGGTCTAATATAAATTACAATATGAGAAAGGAAACTTGCCTTCATTTCCATGTAGGGTCTTCAAGGAAAAGTCTCCTGTTGTATTGGCACTTAAGAAGTCACCTGAAGAGCTCAGGACTGGGTCCTTGCCCAGCTGAACGTTGTGATGTTCATGCATCATTAGCTGTAACTGTATTATATAGTTGCCTTTTTTGCCTTGCTTCTCCTTATAACTTTCTGTATAAGGAAATCTACATCCCTGGTAAGTTCAAATAAGATGCTGTCTGCTTGTGTCCTTTTTGCCTTTTTGATGGGAAAGCAGAAGGGAATGCTAAAGTGCACTGGGAGCTACATGGAGGCCTTGCTTTGACATCTCTAAATATGTGAGTAATGGGGTGCTTAGAACTGATTTTACTTGTGACGGATGATCAACAATAAGGAATCACAAATTGTGGGCAGCAGAGCTTGGAGCTCAACAAGATTAATGGGAAGGGAGACCTTTAGTGTAATGAAAGACACAGTTCCAGCTTGAAAACAGACAATGACACACTAGATTGTGTCTTGAGGATTTGGGCAGTCAGGTTGCCTCTCCAGGCAGCACTGCTGTGCATTTGTAGAGCCCCTCTGTAGGTAGGGAACACTGAACAGCTGCAAGACAAATGCAGTGAGTACGCTGCAAGTGAGTACGCTGGGACACCGAGGTATTGGCTTGTCAAAGGGCTGTGTAAGCTGGGGATAGGGATGTTGAAGGGAAACTAGAAATTTCTATTTGTTCTAAGTGCAAGCCAATAAGAGAAATAGGAGTGAGACTGCAGTAGAAGGTAGCTGGGTCTTGTCACTGCAGGGTTTATTTTACAATCAGGCATTTTCCTGTGGAGAAATCACCCCAGACAAATCATGCAAGTGCAACATAATTGAGAAAAAACCAAACCAAAACAAAACTTTGAGTCCACTTTTAATTAGATAGTAATTATTGAATTATCAGGAGAAATATAAAGTTTAAAAGAGAATAAATATCTCTGTACTGAAATAATAAAAAAATCCCAATAAGTGAAAGTGTAGCTTATCCTCCCCTTCCACTGTAAGTTGCAAGCTGTTATTGCCAATCTGAATGTCATAACTACAAGAGCATGAGCAGGAAGCAGAATTAACAAAATGTTAGTGGGGCCAGCTAAAGGATCATTGTTATGAGTGGAGCTGTTATTCTCTGTCTCTGACAAGGATAATAGTGTGTGGAAATGAAGCCAGCAAACATGTAAAATACATCTAAATATAGAGGACCAAACAGCAAATAATAAGTGGACCAGTAATCAGATGCAGAATGCCTTATCTGTAAGTACAGTGGCTTGAAAGATGGCAGTGCTGGTAGATAAACATTAAGAGGACTATGAAGCTGAGGATAAATAGAGCAATATCCTCTAAACAGTAAAGAGCTGGAGCATAAGATCCTGGAAAGACATTCAGGACTTATTGCTTGAGAAAGATCCCTAAAGCTGTCAAGCAGATGTGCAGCCGGTAAGTAGATGACTTGCTGGAACGTTGACTGAAATGGTAGAAGAAATAAATCAGAGGGGATTGCATTAGTGTAACTGAAGGCAGTACATTACTTTGGTTTGAAGTATAGTGTCCTGTGGAGAAAGCAATGACTGTCATTCCATAAGAAAGATCAAACTGAGTGGAGACAAGTCCCAGATCTAGGCTGTAGCAAAGGCAGGTGTTTCTCCTCTGAGCAGTCATAATTTTCAGGTTTTCATGAAGGCCTTGGACTAGAGTTTGATGGGAGGCCTAAGGGGCTCCCTTAGGCCTCCTAAGGGGCTCCCTAAGCCAACCAAAGCCAGTGGCATCTTCCCACTGTACATCTTCTCCACTCACCCGCTCTCCACTCACCACCACCTGGTACAGCCAGGCTGGGCAAGAACAACCTTTCCTGCTCTTTGCTCTCAGGCCATCTGCTCTGAGTGCACAGGGAGACACAGCACACCTTATTTTTTTGTGTCATAAGATAAGAAATAGAACTTCTTTTCAACATTTTTTTTTTTACCAGACCTTAGTCTAGATGATAAGCAAAAGAAGACATTGGTACTACATTTAGTGACCGAACCAGTATTGTCTGTGCTGTCCTTACCCAGACCAAATGAGCACAAGATGCTAAGAGCCCTTGTTCTTGAATTCTTACTGTTTTGTGGAAGGGGCTTTTGGTCATAACTGTTGCACTGTAGCACGTGTGTTAGCCATTAAACACCTCTTGCTGTAGTGAACTCTTAGGCCTTTGGCATCCATTCTATGCCTGGGTTTTGAGTTAAATGAAAACAAAGGAAACATCAGCCCGATAATGGGAATGAAGGAGCAAGAGCATCCTAGTACAAGCAAAGGGGAAAACAACAGCTCTCCAGAGTCCAGTAACAGGAGGAAAGAGCTTGTCAGAAAAGGAAAAGCCAACTAACTTGAGATGTTCATCTGGATGGAGAACACAACTTTTTCAACCTTCCAACCCTGGTCACTGCTTCACTAAAGCCCATCTCCAGAACCTCATGGGCACTTCCATTATCCTGAAATGATCACTGTGTCTGTTGAGAACAAAGTACTGCAAGGTCCAGAAGCAGTTCTGTTTGGGTAAAACACAGTGTAGCATCTATTGTTGGTACAGATTGCTGGGGTCACACACAACAGCTTTCAGATGTTCCTTTCAGTTGTGTGCCCACGGACACACAGTGTGCTTGACTTCTGGAGCTACAGTTTCGTGAAGGCTCAATTTTGAAATTCGCCTCTATAAAAAGTCACAGCTAAAAGCCTTCTTGGTCAGAGCTAAAGCTGGAGCTGGTGCAGCACAGGGGCAAGTTCAGCTCTAGTGACCTGAATCTCACCTGCCTTAAATGAAGAGACCAGATGAGTTTTATTTTCCAGGAAAATCCACTGTTTGTTTTGCCCAGAAGCTTCTCTGTTAAAGCATTTTTTTTTTTCTGTCTGAGCAAGCTAGGTTCTGTGTTCTGTGCTATGACTCTGTATTACAGCAAGCAGGAATCCTTTCCCAAAATAGCCTGTTTCTCCTGATTGTGTTAGAAGTTACGCCTTGCTGTGACTGACATTATGACTTGATCCTACACAGATCTTCCCTGATGTGACTTTCTCCACAGGTTCCTTCTGAAGTCCTTTTTTTTATATTTCATTCTGAATCAGTAACTCTTCTCTCAAAGGCACTCCATAAAACAGCATGCTTCAGCTCCTCCAAGTAGCTCTAAATCTGTGATGAACCTAAGGGAGGTTCCACAGCAAGGTGATAAACTACTGACTTGTCAACTATTTTGCTGGTGAAACGGGAAATGAGGCAGACAGCTTTACCCTTTAAAGTTGAGAGAGATAAGGGCAGTTTCAGTGTTTCATAGTCAGCCATCAGTGTTTCACAGTTATCCATAAAATAAAGAATTACTTGTTTTTTAACTGATGTCTCAGTAGTGAGGGACTTCATTTTTCACTAGTATTCATGCTTATTCAATAGTAGAAGATATTTACTAGTGAATTAAACAACTAAGATTTCACTTGGTAATCATCTTCCTTGAAATACAGATTTTAAAATGTTCATATTTGTAGCTAGTGAGGAGGTCAACACAAGTAAAATGACACCCAAGAGAATGACAAATTGCTGGAGTTGAGGGATGCCGAAGGTGAAGTTTTGTAGCAGTTCCATAGTCTTTCATGATACTGTTTTTTCAGTAGAATAATAACATCAATAAATTTTGTGATGTTTCTGAAGAAAATAGGGAGTGGAAGTGATTGGCTTTCTCCTATGCTGTAATCTGAGTCATTGGGAAACATCTCTGATACAGCAGAGAAGATGAGAGACTCTGACCTCCTGTTGTTTGATCTTGGAACACTTCATGGAGTTCACTTTCTTATTTTCTTCTTTCTTTTTGGTGTCTCATATGAGTTACCTGTCAGTGCTGATGAACGCATGCTGCTGCCCCGGTGAGGGCCAGCAGTGAGTCCCAACCTGGTGCACCTACCAGGTCAGTGCTTGGCAGTGGGTGATGATGGGTGGCATTGCCAGCGGTGCCGCCGTAGGCCTACGCTCTGGAAAATGAGCTTCCCTAGGTCACTACAGCCCTTGTACCCCCACTGGAACTGTGTCTGCAGTAGCATGTCAGCTGAGCGGTACCTGAAGATCATGGCTTTCCTCTCCACCTGGATGAGATATCCTAGAATCAGCCAGGTTGGAAAAGACCTCTGAGATCATCAATTCCAGCTCTTGATCCAACACCACTGTGGTTACTAGACCATGGCACTAAGTGCCACATCCAGTCTCTTCTTAAAAACCTCCAGGGATGGAGAATCCGTCACTTCCCTGGGCAGCCCATTCCAATACCTGATTACCTTCTCTGTAAAGAATTTCTTCCCAATATCCAACCCTGGCAGAGCTTAAGACCATGCCCTCTTGTCTTACTGATAGCTGCCTGGGAAAAGAGACCGTATGTGAAGTGCAAACACCCATACCATTGCAGTTTGATTAGGAGCTGCAGAGCACTTCCTTCACACACCAAAAACTTAAAGAAGTTTTGTCTTTGCAATTCCTAAATGGGTTCAGAGGCCTTTTCCACCCTTAACCAGTCTGTGATTCTGTAACTGTAGACATCATCAGATAGCATTAGGCCTGGCTTTTTTAGGGCAGCCTGAGCTGTGCTGTGTTGCCCTGTGATATGTGCTCTTAACTGTATTATTCTGTCTTTTCGTGAATGCCAACAATCTGAGTATATTTGCTTGGAATATTGTGCTTAGATTTATGGTACTCTGCATACGTGATTGCTCACCATGCACACCAGTAGAATAAAGCAGTGCCTCTCATTAGGGAACTGACAGATTTTTGACGAGATTGTCAAATCCCAAGTCATGCATGAGTTCCCTAACTGCTTTAGGGCACGGCTTGTGTGTCTGGTTGTTACATAGGACTTGTTTTTGGCTCACTCAGTAGACAGCAGGTCATCCCATTGACACCTGCCTGCTCTGTTAACAGACCAGTGAGCCTACTGCTGTCTGATATTTGTGTGATAATGCAACACAGTTGAGAATTGATTTATAAAATGCAGGTCACTCAGTAGATGCAGCAGCCAGCGAGGGAGTACAAGGTGACAGTGAAACAATTCAGATTAGCAAGTGGGGGCATTGCAGCTGCTTGTGCTGTAATTGCATCTCTCCAGATGTTCCTGTGATGGGCAGGAGAAGCCAAGCAGTCTCAAGGCATAACCATATTTCACTGTTCAGCTTTCCAAACACTCTTTTGTGGTCTGTAGAGAAGAGAGAATTTAAGGACCCCAAGCCTTTTCATCTTCTGTGCTGTCAAATAAACTCTGTCATTCTGAAGTAATATTTCCTGGGCATTTTTTTTTCCTGTAGATTTCTTTTCACATTAAGATCAGCAAAAGCTCTTTCTGGGAAGCCTGATTAAAAATGCAGTTCCTCCCAGGAAAGAAAAGAAAATAACATTTTTGGCATCAAAAGAGATCACAAAAATATAATGAAAAAATGAAATGAATTTTGAAGATTATGTGTTGCAGGAAAGTAGGTAAAAGTGACCTAGGGTGTTCTGTTGTTTGTAGAATAGTTTATGGTTTTTTGAATAGACATCTGCTAAGAGTATAGGTGAGGAGGACTCAGAGACAAGAAATGTGCTGTATTTGGATTAGCTTCAAGAAAGTTTTGAAGATAGCTTATTTCTTTGTGAAATTTACTCGTCTGTGTATTAAAAACAAAACAAACGAACAAACAAAGACCAGAAGAAAACCCAAACAAAGCTCTACCAACAAAAGGCCCAAGAAACTGCTGTTTCTTCTCAACTACATGCTGTTAGCATTGCTAGGAACGCAAACACAAAGGGTTTCCAGCTCTGTTTGCAGGCCTTTGCCTCTTAGGATCAGACTGGGGTGTTGGCAAGTCAGGCTCTGTAAGTACAAAAGGTGCTTTCCTGTTTTGATCTTTTGAGCTGAGTTGTGTTCTCTGTGGTTATATAGTTAATCATGTAACTGCCTGCATTCTACTTGGACCCTAACTTTATTAAGAAAAGAGAGAAAATCTCAGGAAACGAAGTAATTTCTGCTTTGGTCTTTTTGAACTTGTACAAAGGGTATACAAGAGAGGATTCCAGTGGCTTCAGATGTTACCTTCTGTATTGCATATGATCTAAATATTTTCAAACAGTGTCCTTTTTATACATATGTTTCCAGTCCAGAACAAGTAAGATGGAGAGACACTATTTACAAGAACATGTATAGAACAAGGAGGAATGGCTTAAAACTGAGAGAGAGTAAGTTTAGATTAGATATTAAGAAGAAATTCCAGTGGTGAGGCACTGGAACGGGTTGCCCAGAGAAGTTAAGGGTGCCCTGTCCCTGGAAGTTCAAGGACGAGTTGGATAGAGCTCTGAGCAACCTGGTCTAGTGAAAGGTGTCCCTGCCTGTGGCAGCGGGGTTGGAACTAGATGATCTTCCAACCCAAACTATTCTATTATTTGATGATCTTTAAGAAAAATAAAATCTAGCAAGATAGATACCATTTTGTTTTGACAGCCTAAATTCTTTGCAATATCTTTGCATTGAACCCTTCTCCAGCTCCAGTGTAACCTTCATCTGTAACCAACCCCTCTTCTGTTTGCTCCTCAAACACCCTTTCAGATACATTTCAGAGGAAGAGAACAGGTTTAATGTTATTAGCAAAAAATAATGATGATTGCCCGCGGCCCGTGTTTTATCAGTGTGGTGGTTTTAATCTAGGCCTTCCTTGGTTATCAGTTTGTAACCAAGGAAGAGGCAGTGTTCCCAGTATTCCATACAATTTTTATGTAAATTGGGGTATAAATAAGAAGGGAAGAGAGGCCTTCACTCTCTTCTCTTCCGGTGCGGTACTTCCTTTGCCCTGGGGGAAGAAGGGAGGGGGACGGGGGGGGGGCTGCTACTGAGTCTTTGGGCATTTGGCAGGGAGCCAAGTCCAAACCATCACAATCAATAACTTCTATGAAGTGTGTTTTGCATCTTGAGATGTGTCTAGCATTCCAGCTTGGAGCAACACATTGCATACTTGGAAGGCAATGGAGACGGTCTTTCCAGTGTCTTTCATCAATCATTTAAGATGAGTTGTGTAAAATCCAACTGACCCTTCTATAATAACTAGGGGCAAATAGCTTTGAATTGTCATTTTGATAAATTTTGGAGTATTGGCAGTGTTATGGGCTAAGGAGCCAGGCATCCAAGCCTTTCATCTGTCAGTGTCATTATGAAATATCTTAAAAGAACACGGGGAATGTGTCCTAGTGATTCGATAAATCTTATCTCCATGAATGAGTGGATTTTGCGTGGTTTCATAATCTACTGAACTCTAATAGCCTGTATCCTTCGCTTCAAAAATAGCTGTTAGAACAAGGTGTTTGATGAGTCTGTGTACTGTTTTTCACCAACCCCTTAGATTTGTTTATGTCAATGAATGACTTTCAGTGGTGAATGCCATAGCAATTATTGACCTATGTGGTATATGCATGGTTTTAGCAATTTATTGTGCGATAAAAACTAACCTTTTACTCTTCCCCATGTTTCTTTGTAGTGCCAAAGGCAGGTAGAACACTTTTCACAGCAATGTTGCAAAAAAAAATTCAAAACTAGGTGAAATGATTTTTGTTATGTGCCACCAAATGAAATGTTTGGTTTAGCATCCTATCTAATGTCTATGACATGGTTGGGGCCTGTAATGATAATTTAGCGCAATCTGAGGACCTGTTGTGTTTTACTGTATTCACCATAGACTATGTGTCAGTTTTAGCATAAATGAAAAGTTGAGTTCATAGCTTCATAACCACAGTTTAAATGAAACACAAAAAATTATACTAGAAATTAAAATAAGCTTCCATAATAAGGGACAAAAGTCTTGTTTTTCCAGCTGTGTTACCATTTCTTTTCATTTTCAGGGAGAAAGCAGGCGAGGAGAGGAAGAGTGGAAAGAGTAGGAGAGAAGGTAGTGATGCTATCTTGCTGTTAGTAAGTATTAGGCTGTCACACAGGCTGATTTCCCAAACACGGGGTATTTCTAGGAAAATGGCACGGATGGTGATGCAAATGCCAAAAAACAAGTCCATACATAGGAATTCCAAGTGAAAAGACCTTGGCTTCTAGCTAAATGTTTTGTAGGGTATACTGTTAGGATATAGACAATTACTTGAATGAGCTTGGTTGTACCTGACACTGCTAGACCATTAAGCATTCTCCACAGTTTCATGTTGAGCCTTCATGACCACTCTTCATACTGAGGCCAGGAGAGCAAAGTCCTTATGTGATCTTTTGCCCCAGAGAAGTTACAGGCATCAGGCAGGACACAGTGAACAAGGCAGACATCCACATAAAGGAATTGTGAGGAGATGTGGTAGCGCAGGAGTGACGTGCTGTGCTGCCAGGTGGGAATGAGAGTGTCTCTCTCTGTTGTTTTTTATTGTTTGGTGGAGATAGCAGAGCCAGGGATTATTATTACCGTGCTTGTATTTTATGGCTGTGATATGTGTCCTTGTGCTGCGGATGGCAGAGTTTTCCAGGTGCTGCCTTGCATTGAGGAAAGATCCTGATTTTCCTGTGCATCTCCACGTAGCACTGCTGAAACTGAATTATTATTTCCTACTAAAGATAAGGTTCTATATGCCCTGAAAGCCTGGACAAACATAGCATTTCCTCAATATGGATCTGAACAAAGCATCTGGGACAAAAATTAGAATCTTTTCCAGGAAGGTAAAAAAAAGAATGCAGGAGTGTCATTTGAGAGCAGATTCAAGCTGAGTTTTAACATATAATTATTTATTTTATTTAATTAATGTAAACACAACTGTGATTATTTTTTAACTAATTGAACTTGTTTTTAACTGCCAGCTTAGATTTCTGTGACTCTATGTTTTCAAAAACTTAGGCATCTTAGTTTGATAGTGAATGAGAAGTTCATAGAAGAAAAGAGCAAATTGACCTGGTGTTTTGAACACACTGCAAAAAAAAGGCTCGACATGAGAGAAATATGAGGAGGCACCAGCAGTACTCTGACAGCGCTGATGAATGGCAGGTGGCCACAAGCCTGACTGCTTCTCTTTGGTTGCTGCTTGTGATTCTCAGGCAGGTGGGTGAGAATGTTAAAGGCCTGACACAGGGAGTGACAGATACCCTTAGTGCTTGTGTGCACAGAGCAGTGGCTTAAAATAGAGCCAGCTGCATGCATAATTAAGGAGAAATAATTGCAAGGCACTTATGTAAATTATCTTATGCTTCTTCTCCCCCCACTTCTTCCTCCTACCCTCACTCAGTGTTTCCACCAGGAAGGTCCTGTAGTCAAAGATTCACCTAATCAGTGAGAAAAAACTAAAATATTATGTCTGGAGCAAGAAAAAAAATAGTTGTTTTCTGTAAGAGAATAAGAACACCCATGAGAGAAGTTATGTGGCTCCGAAGTATATAGACTCACTGTTGGCAATCTGGCAGCTCGTTATACAAACAAAAATTAATTTTAGAAACCTGCGTGTGAATTTAGTGGTTCTGTCATTCTTGCTGTCTTGTAACTCAGATAAATATCTTGTATTTCTGCTAGCTGAAATTCTGCCTACATAAGCTTTTTCATTCAGCCTGTTAGAATCATTCTGGCAATATATGACTGTGAATTTAACCTCTTTTTTGTTTGTGCTAATTACAAGTTATATTGTATTTTTACTTTCTTTGGGAGAAACACAAAAAGCTCTATTCCATGTGTAATGGTTTTATATATCTCCCGGATGACTGTTCTGGATGCATCTGGAGCATTGTTTTCAATAAAATATTCTTTCACTCTCCTTTGCTCATATCCCTCTTTCTTTATCAATTGAATAAAACTCTGCATATAGCTCTAACAAATTACTTTATCTCCAGGTCACTGTTGACTGCATGCATCAGATTCAAAAAGGGTAGTCCAGAAACTGGGGGATATATTTCATTTCCTGGGAAGTTTGTAAGATGTTCATATTGGCCATTCAGTCTTCTCAGTGTATGATTGATCACATAGCACAGAATATGATTTTCAAAAGCTCTGATGCACTCCAAGTTCCTAAATCCTGGACTTGATTTGCACAGCTGTAACACAAATATAGTATGACCAACCCCTGTCTCTGAGACCTCATTCGTGGTTTTATAGGACTATTTTTAGGAGCAACAAGGAATTGAATCACCCTTAGCTCCCACAGACATTGAACTGTGCTGAGATTGCTTTGGAGAGTGCAAGCTGTGGTGGTGATGGTCTTGGGGAGCGAACAATTGCCTGTTTCACTTTTCACTCAACCTGTGTTAAATATTGAACGTGCCACTTGGCCGCTGTCAGAAATCGACTGGTTGTTAAGTATCCCTGATCTAGTCTGGACTTAAGCTCGTACCACGCAGTTTGTTTCCTGACCTTAAGTATTTTTCTGGAACACAAAAACTGTGCTGCTGTCCAGCAAAAGAGAAACATGGCGATTGCACCATCTCCCTGCAGAAATTCATCCTCTTTCCCCTAGGATGTAATGCAAGAGGTCAAGAAACAGGGAAGGCAGCTAAGCAGAAAAAACAGTATAAAGCAGGAGATGCAGATCTGCTCATTCTGTGCTACATTTTATAATCAAAGCCCTGGAAAAAGTAAAACATCAAGTAATATATGAGGCATGACCATTGATTTCTATTTCATAGTCTCTACCTTTTTCATACTTAAGTACAGCTGAATTCAACATATTTATGGTTGGCTGTACTGCAAATGCTGCAATAAGCCTTTCCCTGCTCCTTTTGTGTTGCAGTGTCCTAAAACGCAGAGCTTGTGGAACTTCAGAGTGTATTTCAGAAAGATATAAGATGTGGTGCAATCACGTGAAACTCCAAGGTGGGAAAAGTTCCTCTCATGCAGCAATTATCAAGTAAATCTATTCAGTGGTTCAACCTCACTTTGAAGTTGATTATCTCTCCTTGGAGCTGTTGTCGGTCTTTACGTGCAACTCTTTTTGAATAGTGAGTCCAAGGGAAGACATTTTCCCTTGAAAGCTGGCAATACATTGAAATAATTAAGGCACTGTATAAGTGTCCAGTGCCATATCCATATTGTGGCTATGCAGTAGTTAGTCCTGAATTAACACAGAGCCGCTAATGTCACATTTTAGTACATGATACAGTGTAAAATGTATCACATACTGAAAGACATGGTGTAAAAGCTACTGAAAAGATTAATTTAAATGCAGTGTTTTGAAGAGGCATCTTATAGCACTCCAGTATTATTGGAGCCCAGATCACAGTGCCTATAGGAAACGTTGCCCAAAACTTTCCATTTATAATGTTCTTTGATTGCTTATAATTTTCAGCCTTTAAAGCTTAAGAAAAGAGAATTCTCCATGCTGATCATCTGCCAAAGACTCTTCTCGAGTAGTGTTTCATCTAGGACATCTTATCCTCTCTCTCCCTTAGAAAAAAAAAAAAGCATATTAAGGTAATTTATTATGGAAAAACTTGAATTCTAAAGAAATTGATAACCAATTCCCTGTACTCTTTCTAAGTTGGGAAGGATGGAGCTTCTGTTGCAATGGAAGGACTGATGGGCAAAGTCAGCAACAGCAAAATCTCACTACTTACAAGATATAAATAAAATGCTAGGAAAAATTTTGCCAAGCTGTCCTTTGGACTTGCAAAAGGTTGGCAGCAATTTTAAATCAATATATTGATTAAAAGATACTGCTTTTTCAATAAGTAAAATCTGAAAATCTCATTTAACTATATGCCAATTTTTCCCATCACATGACAATTGTTAAATATTCAAATATAGTTGATCTGTATCTATTTTAGGAAAATATAGTTGAGATGGAGCCAATGAATTTGACAGCATCAAGTTAATCAATCCCTAACGTTTGCTCTGTTTTGTGTGTGTGTTTTAAATGAACGAAGTGAAAGTGCAAAAACATCTCTTTTAAGGACATCTGCAGATAATAATGAGATTAAAATCAATGAAGTAGTCTGGTTTAGAAAAAGAAGTGGGGCTTCCATCTCACGGAATTTTCTGAGAATTGCAGCCTTGAACTGGAGTGACAGAAACAGTTTCTTCAGCACTGATTTTTGATGTGTATGCCTACATTCCAGTGTGTCCTTCATGTAACTCTTACATCAAGCAACGCTTTTTCCCCTACATTTTTTTTGAGCTGGATCTGACACTGCATTGCCAGAGTACAAGAATATGGACAGCCTCTGTTGTGTCTAAGAGCAGAGATCTAAAAGGTCACTGCAGTCATGGTGTTGCTTCTTCCTATTTCACATAATAATAAGCTATTTTGGGAAGTCAAAGCTTCATTAATTGCTTCTCAGGAGCTTTTAGTTTTTAGTTCTTAGTTTACCATTTGAAGTATGACTAATACTGTAGTCTCCATTTTATACAGATAATCTATTAAACAGTTCTAATAAGTGAAACATCTGAAAGTTTATGTCCTCACAGTCCAATTGCCTGTTCATGTACTGAATTTGTCTTCAAGAAAATTGTAGCCCCGAGCTAGATACTAGTAAATTAACCCAGTTTCTAATCTTCCTACGAGCTTTTAAATAATATATTAGTCCAGAAATTATTTGGGCCTAAGTATTAGGCGTTAATGTATAAATTCACTGTATAATTCATTCATCAGATGAATAATTTCCAAAGTATCAGCAGAAGTAAAGAAGGTCTTAAGGGATGTATGTTTATATGCATATGGACATTATTATGTATATAATTATCATTCTAATATCCTATTGTGACTTGATACAAATACTGCACAGAATGTAATTGAATGTTCGTCTCTGCTCTCTGCTGCCTTTTTTTTTTCTACTGAAGCACATACACACGGCCCAAAATAGGTTGAAGTATGAAGAGATTGGGATAATCAGCCATTTAAGATAAACTTTTACAGATCTTCTTGAAGTCAAGGCTAAGCCTGTCTCCCAATAGGAGACAGTTCCTTTTGGTTGTCCTTGTTTTAGTTTAGTTTATTTATTTAGCCTGGCTTGCATAACTATAGACATGTTTTGATTTTTTTTCTGAATTCATGAATAAATGTTCTTTATTCATGAACAAGGGATACATCTTTCTTATTGGATATATATTTGGGCATTCTGAAAGTTCTGTGACCTTCCAAGTGAAGATGAATCTTTCTGAATAATTTATTTTTCCTATTTTATTCTTCCAAATACCACCTTTACCTCTGGAAAAAGGTGAAGAAATGCAGCCCCTGGAATGGGTAGACTTTCTTCTTTATTACTAGAACAATCTTCTGAATGAGACCTCTCATTCTACATGGGAAAGAGACCTAATTGTACTAGTAAGTAGTTGCATTCTTGAGTCATCTAGAGAGGTCTTGGTGCTCTTGTAGCAACTTGGTGATCATGTTTGAAAGTCAGGCTAAGTAAAAAATATCTGCTCAGGTATTGTGTTACTGTCTTAAAGAAAGGCTTGTGAGTCTGCAACTGCCCCATGGTATGCTCCTAAGTAAGCCATCAAAAGGTCCTGTGTCCCATCATCCCTGGTGGCTATAATGTTGTAATTTTTTGGAAGTGTTGTGAGATTTTTGTCAAGTTAAACAGAGTTATGGAAAATATTGACTCTATACAGTACACAGTGGAAGGTATTGAGGATTATATATGGCTAACCAGAGGATGGCTGAGAAAATTACCCCAGATGAAGGAAAAGCCCATAGCAATATCTATGTAACATTTCAACGTGACTATAAAACCCCTAAGTAGTTGGACTGAAAACTGGCTTCTCCCACTCTCCTCTACAAATCCTATATCTTTCTTCCCACCTGTACATCAACACTGTGGTCCCAGGCTAAACTGGGATTAAGGGGACACGAAAAATTTGATTCTGTGTGCATTTATTACAAATATGACAAAGAAAGTTGTGTCAACACAAGATGTAAGTGCAGCCCAGGCTACCTGTGCAGTGCAAAGATAAGCAGCATACGCTGGTGCTTGAATGTGTGCTCTAGTGGGAGTGTTTCAGACCCTGCTTTTTGCAAGCTCCTCAGAATGCATTATTTCCTCCCAGTCTACTCTTTTAGGAAGCTCAACTGTCATGTGAGGAACTTAGGCTTTTTCTGAACAGCTAAATTTCTTTTGATTTGCACTATTTGCATATGATTCAGAATTTAGATTAGAAGCTTACCAGAAAAAAGGATGTACTGAAGTTCTGTTTGATATATAGAGGGAACTGAACACATAATTTTCTTAAATACTTTTACAACTTCACACCAAAAACTACTTATGAAAAGCAGTACAAAAAAAACCAGGATTTGAGTAAGATGGGACTAAACGTTAAACTATCAGGAGCTCATTTGCCATGCTCAGAGTGACAAAAGCAAATTATTGGTAAAAGCAAATTATTAGGGCTCCCAAAACCCATAAAGTGGAAGAATTGAAAGTCTGTTCTGTGTCACAAAACTATGCAAGATAATAAACTGTGTAGAAATTGTCTTCAATCAATTTTTAGTTAAAAAATACTTGCTCTTTTCTGTTGAACTAATGCCAGGCCATGGGTAACAAATGGGATTTTAATATGTCATAATCTGGCAGCCTAGTGACATTGTGCTTTTCAAATAAGCAGTGAGATCTTGGTCGACTTCCACCTTTCTATTCTGAGCATGAAATAGCCTTCCGAGGGGTGCTTTCCTTAAATACATCCAAGCAGTAACCCTGGAGAATAGGATGGTCTTTCAGAAAATGGCCTTAAATGGCTTCTTCTAGTCTAAAGTATTTAACATCAACAGATGTTACAAAGTTTCACTACAAGTGGCCTAGAATGGGAATGGAACATGTCATTTTTCTCTCTCGCTTCAGATTGTATAAAATATGGCTGAAATCCAGCTCTTCCCCAGGTTAAATTGATGCATTCTCCTTCTGAGATTTGAATACTTATTGGAGTTTTTGATTTGTTCATGTCCTATGTTTACTCACTTTTGAGCCAGTCTGGAATTAAAGGGATTAAAGGTATTGCAAGGAACAGTACCTGCTTTAATTTAAGGCTCTCAAAAAACTTGAAAAATTAATGAATCCTCATTACAGTTCTATTAGGAAGATTATATAAATGTGTAGACTACAGCTAAGTGATTACTGAATGTGGCTTTGTAAAGATGACTTTCTTGTCACAACTCTTAATTGCACCACCACGTTGTCATCTGATCTCATAGGCTCTGTGGTTCTGCCAGAATTTGGCCAGGGAGATGATGACAGAATTCACCAGTGAGGTTCTGCTGCACCTTGTGCTGAGGAATGACTGTGGGGAAGTCTGGATACAAGTCTCTTGGAGCTGGTCTGAAGTGCCAAGCCAACTGCACTTCAGAAAATAGTGTTTTGATTATTTAGCAAGAATTCAAAAGTAACAGAACACCTTGGGTGTTACGAAGGATATGTTGATGAAGTTAGAACCAGTACTTTTACATCTGATTTTCTTTCTTTTTGTTTTTATTTTTTATGGAATAAGGATTATATCTTGTTATCTCTTCAGAAAAAAAGTTTTTTCTCCCTTAGTGCACTCTTGCCTTGTCTGATTCTGAAATGCACTAACTAATTGCTTAGATCTCTTACACTAATTCTCCTGAAAGTTCAAGGATGTTGTGCTTGGATGTCTGCTAATTAATCAAAGGTTATGAGTTGTCTCTTAATCAAGGATTTCTTCTGAAATTCAGAGCCCCAAATACTTCAAATGTATAATGTTCATGGTTGAAATGGGTAGGTAATGACACTATTAGCACATTAAAATGGATCTCCATGGACCTCTCACTCTATGATCTAATGAGTGAAACCTAGTACAACAGTGCACAAAATTGCTTATCAGTATGTAAATCAAAGCCTTGTCACATGGCCCACACCTGGATACTGGTATTGCTTTGTGTGAGTGTTCACACAGTCAAACAGTGTGGCATCAGGAGAGTACTGGGGATGACTTTGGACATTGCTGCTCTGGTACACGGCTGTGGCAACCCAAACACTGGGCAGACAGCATTATGCATGTGTGAGATACACAGTATGTGATGTGGAGCTTATGTTCTTTCCTGAACCACAATAAGCTACATCCACATGACTATGTTCATGCCAGCAAAATGGGCACTACTGGGAAAGCATTGGTTGTTCAGTGCTGATATATCCAGAGAATGAAAAACTCCTTATTGCAAATAATATCTCAGGTGTCATAAATTAGACCTAGACAAGTATGCTGAAGACTGGAGCAGATCTTTAAGCAGGCATCACTAAGGAGCAGGGCAGGCACCAAGTGAAGCACATGCCCTGAGAACAGGCAGAGCATGGGGTTGTGGAACAACAAACAACATTTGGTCCTCTGACAGATCAAGGCCTGGACCAACCTAAATAAATAGTTTGGAAGCAGTTTGGACATGAGACCTATATTTATTTTTATTCTCTATGTACTTTCCCCCATTATTTTAGGTACTGAGTTTAAATCACACCTTAGCTGAATCTCCTGTTCCCTCAGTCCCAGTTGTTTTTTATTAAAATAAAAGCAATTATTTTCAGGTATTATTTATTCCTGCCTCCTCTGAGCACTATATTTTCCTAGCAGTCTAGTGCTCACTTTTTTCCCCCTTTCTTTTCTCTGATTTTAACAAAGGAAATGAATGGGTAGAAATTTGCAAAGGAGCACAGAAGTGGAGTGAGGGGGCAAATTATCCCCTCTACTTTCCCATGAGTTGCCCCCTCACCTTGAATGTAAGGTTTTCTTCAGCACTGTCTCCTCATTCCCCTGATGCCTCACTTGACAGCTGAACTGTTCAGTCTGTTACTGAAGCCAGAGTTGGTGGAAACTGGCACAGAGGATGCTTTTCTATTTACATGTCTATTTTTGTCTAGGTGCAGATTATTAACAGGCTTTTCTCAGTTATACTCAGTAGTAGGTAAATTATCTAAATTAAGAACCACTGTAAGAGGAGGCATCTAGTATTATCTGTAAGCAGGAGTTCAGCCCGGAGATTTGCCACCACTAAACTAGTTCTGCTTTCTCCTGAGCAGAAATACCCAGCAGGTAGAGTTTCAGAACACAGAGCACAGGTTCATACATTCTTGTGGCAGATTTCCTCCAGGGAATCAAAACCAAGATCAGGCTGGAGATCTGTTTCCACAGGATGGTATTTCTAATCCAAAGGTAATTAGAACCAGGTTGGTGGAACTCTCCAGTGTATTGAGAGGCTTTACAGGAGTGGAGTAAACATTTGTTTATACAGGTATCAGACAGCTACACAGATTTGTGTGGCAATTAGGCATTAGTCAGTCAGTCATGATCACTATTTTCATCCCTACTTCATTATTCCTCAGAAAGGTAAAGTACATATTCTCTCCCCCCTTGAGGACTATAAAAAATGTTAGGCCAACCTTTAAAATTGCTTGGTCAGTAGTTCTCAATATCTCATATTTCATCCAGCTTCCGAGACTCTATAATTAGGATATTAAGACATGCTCTTGATTAGATAGATGCATCTAATTGTAATTCATATCATGCTTTCCAGAAATCTGAAGGTACTCTAGTACCTGCTCTTCTTGTGTGCTCAAAGAGAATCAAAGTTCTCTGTAACTAAGCCATAAAACCTCAGGTGTCAACCAACTACACATCTAAATATATGGCTAAACCATGGTACATTCTCTTAGAAGTTAATCCTGGCTGAAAGAGACCTCAGCTTTGCACCGTATCTGTCTTACTTTTATCATGCAGAGAACCAGCTTAATCATGGTATTACTGCCTTTGTTTCATAAGAAAGCATTGCAGTCTTGAAATTTTGAGTAGATTGCATGCAAATAATAAAACCTCCTGAGAGTCTTACTGTGTTAAATCGCAAATATCATTTATGTGAATGAAACTGATACTTTCTTCCAGCTGCAACTGTTAAGTTAATACATCCAGAATCTTCCCCACTCTTGTGATCCATACAGCTCAAACTCGTTGTGTCCTGGGCTGTTGCAGCACCAGCGATCGTGAGCAAGGCTGTGCCAGCATCATGTCAGTGCTGGAGATGGTGCCTTGGTATCAGGCACCTGAATTGTAGGCACTGATGCTGCCAGCAAGGCTGGTGTGCTGTTGGCACTGCCTGGCCCTGCTCCAGCGAGGGTCTGGGTGCTGGGGAATCTGGTCTGTTGCTTTCTAGCAGAGGGATGCCACCCATATATAAATATTCTGCAACTTCACAGAAAATAATAGCCCTTTGTCACTACAGCTGCACTGCTACCAGCTCCTGCAATTTTACTGCAAGCCTTAAAGTATTTGATATCTTTTCTTAAAGAAAATAAAAACAAACCCACAAAACAACCCCCCACTTGTGGAATTGACAGAACTTTTAAGTTTTTCTGAAAAACTTCCTCTTCTTCATGTGGCAAGGGACAAGGGGGGCAGGTAAAGTAGGGCAAACCCATCCTCCCATATTTGGGTTTCAAATCACAAGCTTTCAAAAATGTATGTACTTTGAATGCTTGTCTGTCAATATTTGGAGAAGTGGGCTCCCCCGTGGGGTTGGCATCAACTCAGCCTCACAGTTCCGTGGTGCATCTCAGCCAGGGACATCAACAATCCATGAGTTTGCCTGACCCAGGAGGTTTAGTGCACTGCAGGGGCTGGACTGCAGCAATGAGCAGCAGATTGACTTGATTCAGCTGTTGTGGCTGTGAGCTGCTGTAGCAATGTTTCCAACTTGGAATCGTACCTGGTTTAGCCAGATCTTTTAAAAAGAATTTTCATTTGCAGTTTCATGTGAGAGAGTAGAGAATTTCCCCTATTTCTTAACTCTTTCTACCTTTTTTCTGCAAGCTGCTGTCAAAGGGCAGGGAAATAGTAGGAAGATGAGTAGGCTCCTACTCAGAAAATTTTGCTAAACATTTGAGGAAATAAATACCATTTGAAGAAAAGGCTGTAGTTGTGTACCCACGTGTATATTGTGGCCTCATGCTGCCTGAAAATGTTCCAGTATATCCTCTGTAACTTCCTAATATGTCATTAACAGGTTTCAGCATCTGCAATGAGCTGCATATAGTTTTATATTGCAGTTGCTCTATTTTTGTGCCAGTTGTGCTAGCAGCTTAGAGCTTAGCTAATGTACCATTGACAAACGGCCCTCTTTGAAAGGAGGCTGTATATATTACATAAATTCATTTACATTGTATATATTCATTTAGAAATGAAACACACAAGAGAAAAATCAGTGCTTTTCAAATGAAATATGACAAATTCACCAGTGGAAGATATTTGATTTTTTAGCTTTTAAAAAGCAGACAAGACATTTACCATTCTGATGTATTTTGTTTAAAACTTAAAAAGACTAAAATAGAGCTGAATTTGTTTGATTGGGAAAACTGTTCTTGTGGGCTTTTTTCTTTTTCTTTCTCTTTCTCTCTGATTTTCAAGATGAGTGTGAAATTACAAGGCTGTATTTTGAACACCTTGATTGAAATGCTGCAACTTTGATATTCTTGGGCAGTTATAATGAGACAGAAAGGAAGGAAATACCTGAATGGGGAATTACCTTCCACCCCAGAAATGTTAACTCTCATATATTATTATTAATTTATGTTGATACAATTTAAAATTGCCTGGGCTCAGATCCACGAAGGTTCCCAGGCACCTACATTCCACATAAATCCCACAGAGAACCCAAAACCTGCTTTCTAGTACATGAGGGACCATCTGTGCAGCACCATGCCACATCCTCTCAAGCTATTTGAGGCATCTCCAAATGAGGTAGTTCAGCACAAGTGGGTGCAGGGCAGGAGAGATGCTCGCAGCGATCTCAACCACAGAGGCTGGCACACATACATGGGTTGTGGTCACAGCACTTCACAGGGTCTGTGGGGCTGTCAGAGCACCAGTCCATGTTGAAAAGACTTCCTAGTGCCTTGTGCACTGGTTGGGAGTTTTATCTGATAATGCTCTAATGTTTGAGTGTAAACTGATGAAATAAACATTGTTAATTCTTTTTTTTTAAAGGGTTTTTCCTGAAGACAGTGTAAGATCCTGACTCTAGTGTTCAGCACTGGGTAAAAAGAACAATTCATTCTCATCCTTGCCATGGAGAAGTCACAGTCTAAGTGATGTCTCACTGTTCTTCTTGGTTTCAACTCGGCAGAATAACTACTTTGATGAAGAAAAAAATCTGTTCTTTCTTGAAACTATTTACACATGCTGGATATATTAACTGGAACAAAGTATCAGCAGGAACAAAGTATCAGGACTTGGGTTTATAAAAATGGCCACTGACTTGTGAATTTAATCAGCTGGTTAGAAGGGTCACCCAGGGTGAAGAAATTCCAGGTTTAATTTCTGTCTCTGCCTGCAGGAGTTTGGACTTGCAAACTCCCTCACTGTGGAAGAGAACCTACCCCATCAGGCAGTGCTGCATTCAGTGGGGGAGGCAGGACTTTACATCCCTGTCAGATGCTTCTCCCTCTTGTGCAGAGGTCTTGAATATCAGTTTCAGTAAGAGCTGAAGCTCCAGTGCCCCACCTGCCAGGCATCTCCACCACCCATCTCCAGAAGGTCACTGCATCATCTTCTCTTCATTGGATGGACTAGCCACAAATCTTCAAGTATTTGTACAAAAAGGGACGACTCCTGCAGGGGAAATGGAAGGTGATTTACCTCACTGTAGTCACTGTTTATAGGGCACTTTCCCAGGAAGGAGGTCTCACATGTGTTGTAGTCTTGGATAAAATCAAGAATGCAAAAAGATTGTACCCACAGTGACTTTCCCTCTCTGCCATGCACATGGTCTCCCAGTTCTTCAGCATAACTGAGAATTCAATTTCTCACATAACATTAATCTGAACAGAGAAGAGATGAGCAAGTTACGGCAGGGAGAAACATGAAAAAAAATAGAGAAGGCAGCAAATCTTTCTGGAGGGAGCAGTTCCGTGTTTTGTGTTGAGGGGGTTTTTAAGAGCAAACAGATGAGGTGATAATAGAACACGTGTTTTTAAACTGATTTTTAACTGTCTGTGATATTAAACAAGCCAATACTATGCCTAGAAATGAGGAAGAAAACACTGCTGGATATTTATAGGTGTTGGTTTTCTACAGCTCTTTTGTTAAACTGAGTGAATGCTGCACAGAGTCTTGTCAAGCCTTTCATTTTCTCCCCTTTTGTGAAGCCTAGTGCCTTCAAACTCTTTCAGAAAAGAATCACTTTTGAGAAGCTCTGAAAGTAAACAAGTTTAAAAGGATCAATAATTTTGGCTGGTTGATACATGGAACTTGTCACTGGATCAAACAACCAGTGGTAATGCATGTTGAGTTGTGTATTGCTGGGAAGTGTCCAACTGGGTTAAAATGAGCAACTGGAGGCTGTGCTTACCTGTGAAGTGTGAAAACCTCAGACTGTTCTTGACGTGATGTCCTGGCTCAGGGCAGGCAGCACAGGGCTGGGTACACAGCTGCAGACATGCTACAGGGTGGGCTTCAGAGACCGTGTTTGAATTTGTTATTTTTAACGAGCACATCATTAGGCGGGTTTGCAGGCTCATGCCTTCCAAACTGTTGCTGAAGGATGTAAACACTGCTGTTCTATAAAGCCTTTAAAGGTAATTTAAAAAATAATTTAAATAAAGCAATTGAGGTCTCCTCGTGATTATCATGGATGGCTGCAGCATGGGATTAAACAGACTTCTGTGCCCTTGTTAATGTGGCATTTTGAGCATTGCTGCTCAGCCCAGGGGTGCCTCAGGGCATTTTCTAGTGCATATGCAGCTCACCTTGCTCATCGGAAGGCTCTCAGTCAAGCATTTCAGCAACTGTGTGAGGGATGGTCAAGTGAAGTGCAGAGCATGAATTTTTCAGCTTGGCTTTATCTAAGTTCTAAATCTTTAATGGGCAACACACAGTAAGATGCTTAAATTTACACTTAATGAGGGAATGTCATAAAAATGCTGATGGGAATGAAGGTAAAGAATTTCTTGGTTATTATCCAGACTGGTATCAGGATCTAGCTTCATGATGTAGACACACTAGATGCAAATGGTGCTCAGTGGTGTGCAGTGTTGAGCAGATGAAATCATGCAGTCCCTTGTGTACACAACCCAAACCTATGACTGAGCTTGAATTCTTTACTCTGGCAAAACTCTAGCTGACTGTGAGAGTCAGGTGGGAGCTGGGAACTGAGGCTTGAGCTTTGCACACAGTGTAAATGGAGTGTTTCAGCATTAGGGAGAACTGGATAAGTAATATGCTGATGAAAACTTCATGGGATGAAGGTCTGCTGCTTCCATCTGAATTGTGGTTCAAGGCTTCAAGCAGGTGTGTGAGGAGAACAGACATTGTCATGAAACCTCCAGAGAGTACAAGTGTACCACTCTTCTGTAGAGCTCTGCTTATCCCATGTTCTCTTGTTTCAGCCCTGTGTGACTCTGAAAGAGTCCCATTCCAGCTGTGTATCTGAGCAAGCTGGTCCTCAACATCAAAGTGCTTTCAGACAAAGAAAAACTTTGTTCTGCCTTTTTTTCATCTTTCTTTCTCTTTTTATTTTTTCCTTTTTACTCTGCTCATGGTAGTTTGCTGCGAAGCAATTCATGCTGCTAAGCCAAGGTACAATAAAGCAGAGGTCTTCTCCAGATCCTCCTCTGAACCTTGCTGCTTACAGCACCTACATCTCACTAAGCACCAAGTGGTTCTGTAAATTGTCACATAGATCGAGGTGTTTTTTAGGTATCCTAATACTTGTTTTGTGATATGTAAACTGAATGCTTTACTTGTAGGGACAAAATTATCCTGAAGAGAAAATTTCTTGAAATAAAAGCATCAGCTTACTGATGCATCTGAGCACAGAAAGAAGTTAGAAAACAGATGCCAAGAGAGGAAGTGATGGAGTGCAAATGGCACTAATTGAGGCAAAAATTAGTGTTTTGATTAATCATAAGGTGTCTCAGAGATCATTGTTTGATTCGAGCAGGGTGTTCTCCTGAGATGTGAAACCTATTTTTTCTTGTTCTCTGCACACTCAGAACTTGTTTTTGCTGCTTAGAGCACAGAAAGGGGTTGCATAAACATTTTAATATTGCATGAGGCTTCTGTAAGCCTGAATGATCTTATGAATGCTAAAACCATGACATACAAGCACAAATGAAAGCAAGTAGCAAAGATTGTGTAGTCTTATCATCGGGATGAACTGATAGATAAGCCAACACAATTTGGTGTCTTGTTATATTTTGTTTTCCCTCATGCAGTAATTCAGCCACAAGCCTTAAAAATACTCTGCCTCCCATTATTATTATTTTCAGGATTCCCATAATGTTTAGCTTCACCTAGCAGAATAACAGTTACACAGCTATGTGCTGTGACTTTAAAAAAAGCTTATGTGTGAATGGGGTCTTTCATTTGGATAAATCTCATTGCACTTTCTGATCTTATTAACTGTACGGATAACACTGGAGACTTCTTCAGTTGTTCTTGCTGATACAAGATGTATGGCTGTAGTAAAATAGCTGAATATCTGAGTAATACCAATTCAGAAATGAGATAAGATAAAGACTCTTAATGGTAACCAGCTAGGACAACAATCCACAAAGTAGTTGGTAACTCATATCATTTGCAGCCTTGTAACAACATCCTCCATGTAGTAGCTGTGCTACAAATCTGAGACTAAGGCAGAGGTTTGATGGTGTAGCTCTACAGTATTCATTGGTTTTGTGCTAGCTTTTAGAAATAGATAACATCATTCAAACACTGAATGATTATACCAGATCAGACCAGGAACCTGTGATTCTGCCAGTGGCCATACCTTTAAAAAAGTATATTAAAAAAAGAGTGTAAAAATGGAACATGTATAAAGTGGTACATTCTTGGTATTATTATATCCCAATTTTCAGCAACATATAACAAAGAAACTTCTTGAGATGGAAGTCCCATTAGCATCATCTTGTTTATTAGCTTTTAATGGACCTTTCTTTTAAGTTTTTTTCTCATTTTTTTGGAACCCTTTGTAGTTCCATAGAATTTTGTGGACCTGTCAGGATTTAATAAGTGCATCATCTGAGAAACACATGTTATTTAAAAGTTGTCAGATGACATTACTGTAAACTTCTAGGTCTTTACTAATGAAGTCATACTTTCATATTTGCTTATCATACTTTCATATTTGCTTATCATAAACCACTTCAGTCACCTGTTTTCCAGGATGAAAAATTCTAGCACATTTAAGTTCTCCACGTCTACCATTTTGCTGATAATTTTTATCTTTTGTTGCTTGAAACTTTCCTAATTCTTTCATGTCTATGTTGAGAATGAGGGGGAGAGACAGACAACTCAGAGGGGAAAATGGGACCAGAATTGTAACGTCGTGACATTTCCTTAATTTTTAAAAAATATTTTCTGGAGTTGCTTTTTTGACTTCTATTGAGTGTTGACTTGATATTTTCAGAGAACCATGAACATGTATTTCAAAATGTCTCTTCAGAGAAGCAGTAGCTAATTTAGTAATTGTTGGATAAATATACTGAAGCTGTTGATCACAATCTAATTAAACTTTGCAGAAAGGAGTACTAACTCTTAAGCTGTCCTACTGAGTCTAATAAAACCTAGCGTTTGTTGTTCTTTTTTGAAGAGGTTAATAGATACCCTCTGCTTCTTGTCAGTATTTCTCCTCATTCCTCAGCCTGTTTTTCGTTGCAGCTGTGAGGGAACACAAGTAGGGACTGTGTAGTTGAGATCTTGTTTATTTCCTGCAATGATAACTGCCTGAGCAAGCAGGAGTTGGCTGTGGGAGGATGGAAGGTACTAAAGGGAAATATGGATAATTAGGGAAGATTAGTGTGCTTCAATTATCTCAAAAGATTTACCTTTTTCATCTTGCTTTTCACAGAAATGAAATGGGCCTCGTGTAGATTCTCCAGTTATCTACCAATTATCAAGCACATGTTGAAAAGGATGACCAGTTTCTGTCACTCTGGCTTACTAATATTGTAGCATCTGAGTCCCTCACGATTTTTTCATGTACTTATCTTTGCAGTAAACATGTAAAGGAGATAGGAAACTAATGGTTGGTATTTCCATCTTCAAAAGCTGAAATAGTGAATAGGAAACTTCAGCCTGTACCGTGAGGATGTCTAGACTCACAGAATCCAGAGGCACATCAGATTCATAACATGTCCTATAATAAGGCAGAGAATTGAACCTTGGTCCTCAAGGATAATGTATTTCCCCTTTTCTCAGCAGACAGCATGTGGTTTCTCTGGCCAATTTTTAAACCACAGCACAAAAATCATGTTTGTCTGGCACTCCAGGGCTACTACTATCCACAGATCTGTGCACCAGCTTTGTCAGAGAGACTCACATATCCTTCTGGTGACAGCAGGAACTTAAACAGTGCTGTACCTCCCTCTGTGGATGGCTTTTCCCTGTGCCATCCTATCCATTGGATTGTGGCCCAGGTAGAGACAAGTATTGTCTCTCCCTACTGCTCGGTGTTTTCTAATACATACCCTGAATTTGCCTTTTTGAAGCAACTTGCCCAGATCCCCTTTGTTCATTGAATGCCTGAACACATCTTGAGTGAAAACAATTTTCAGCTGATGCTGTGGCTCTCAGTGAAGACGGGACTTACCTTTACAGCAGCAGAAGTGCTCAGTTTCTGGTTTGCTGTTCTCTTACCGAAGAACTACTGAGCTGCTTACAGCCATGGGCTCTTTGGATGTACAGACAATTCTTTCTACTCTTTGCTTCCTAGGACATTAGTCTCTGTGCCATATTAGAACATTTTCTCCCAATTCATGTCAGGCTAAAAAAATAATAATTATTATTGCTTTGTGATGATTTCTATACAGGCCGTGATGATTTCAGTACAGGCCATGCTGGTTTTGCCTGGGGCAGAGTTAATTTTCTTTACAGTGGCTAGGATGGAGCTGTGTTTTGGATCTGTACTGAACATAGGGTTGATAATCAAGATGTTTTTGTTGTTGCTGAGCAGTGCTTACACAGAGCCAAGGCCTTTTCTACTTTTTGCATTGCCACTTTGGCAAGGAGACCGGGCACACGTGGGAACTTGGGAGGAGGCACAGCTGGGACAGGTGACTCCAACTGACCAAAGGGGTATTCTGTACCATATGATATCATGCTCAGTATATAAAGCTGGGGGAAAAATGAAGAGGGGTTGGATGTTTGTAGTGATGGAGTTTGTCTTCCCAAGTAACCATTATGCGTGATGGGGCCCTGCTCTCCTGGGGATGGCTGAACACCTGCCTGCCCATGGGAAGCAGTGAACTAATTCCTTGGTTTGCTTTGCTTGTTTGTGTGTCTTTTGCTTTTCCTATTGAACTGTCTTCATCTCAGCCCATGAGTTTTCTAGCTTTTACCCTTCCAATTCTCTCCCTGATCCCACTAGTGGGGGAGTGAGTGAGTGAGTGGCTGTGTGGGGCTTGGTTGCTGGTTGGGGTTAAATCACAACACATGCCCAGGCTTAATGATGAGACTAGCATGTTTCTCTGCATTCTCCCCAGCTTTTCCTCCTTCCCTTTCATAACCTAGTAGAAAACTCAAAAGACACTGCCACTTGGTTCACATGAGGCAGGAGCGACAGCACTTGAACTGTAGCATCTTCCTTTTGCTTGGTTTGCTCTTTGGTTGCTTGTGTGTGCTGTTCTGTGCAGGTCCAGGTATGTTTACAGCAATATTAGCTGCTTTATAAAAGACTAAAAATAAGAAAAAGATGTACAGAGTGTCTGTTAGAGTTGAATAATTTTCAGGTGTGTGCTACATACGTGGTGTTTCTCTGGAAGATGTACTTAAAAGGAAGCCTCTTAGTCGAAGTCCCTTGAATCAATTACTCCAGACACTATTGATTTTCATGGGAATTAAAGGGCTTCAAAACCATCCAAGATCAGATCGGATTTGATGGGATTACAGTTAACCATTTCAGAGGCCAAAAGTAACATTGCTAACACAGGACTCTAACAATCCTCTTGTCTTTCATGACAAAGAAGAGATACTCTGTACAGGGAAAAGGAGGGATTGACTAGTTTGCAGAACTACAACAAAACTAATGTAGGAGAAATGACATATCCAGGTCATCATGTTTGCTTCCCCATAGTCTCAGTTATAAACTTAAAATATAAGTTTTAAAAAAGCCCTTTCAAAAGTGACTGATATTCCCTTTCTGCTTCCCATTACTTCTGCAAAAAGGTTATTGCTGAACCTTGTTCCTCTACTGTTCAGAAGCTTTGTTTTCATTTCCAGATGTCCTTTCTTAACATCGATTTGTATTTGTTTGCTGATATGCCAATAATGCTGTTTGGCTTTAATGACTGTTTTTCCCTGCTATTTATCTCTGGACATATTAAAGACAGCACTCCTCTACCTTTTCACCCTCTATTTCTATATAATATTCGGTGCCCTTTCATTTTTCTGTTCACACTAATAGCCATGCATGTGACCCAATTCAAACTCATCCTGCTGGAACGCACTGGAGCAGACCTGAACTCAGACTGATGGTTCAGACAGTGTCTTATGCCTCATTTTGGCTGATAATTATTGTTAATCACTAAATGTATGTCAATATGGGTACTTTCTCCATAGTGTGGTACTTCTATCCAGGCATCCAGTTTTTCATTTAAGGTTTTATGTTCCTCCTCCCCTTCTCAGAGGGGTGAGCTACTGTCATTGTGAATAACACAGAAACAGTCCATTTCTGTGTGCTGGTAACTTCCCCAACACTCCTTGCAGCTCTATAATACACAGTTATTTCAGTTTACTCTGGAAATCAGCTACAGAATTTGTATCCAGCAATATTTGTGGAAATGATCTGAAGACCTCTTGTTATGAGTTCCCCTTCCATGACAGCTGCTTATCACTACTTTGCTTTCAGCTACTGCCTTGTTTCTCTCTTAGCTTCCTCAGTGACCTTCAGCTTTCCCAGTCTCAAAGATTCCCTCCATGGTGCTGTCTCAAATATTGTGTCTGTGCAGGTGGAATACAAGGCACCGCTCTTGTTTAGAAAACCAATTACCTTAGCAAATGTCTGTATTAGATCCGCCAGCTTTTGCTAAACTCAAGACACCTTTCAACCCTTTTTCCATTTCCCCCTTCCTCCAAAATCTTTTACCCTTCAAAACCTGTTCAGCCTTGAATTGTGGCAGGGTCAGTATGTCTGGATCACTCATCTCTTTACTGAATAGCTGCCATATCTCTGATCACATGGTACCACCACTGACTTGATAGATTTATGTAAAAAAAAAAAATCTTTGCTGCTGAATTGCAATTGCATGTGCCTTATGGCAGAAAACAAATAGAAACAGGTTGTAGTGAATATAGAGGAGACTCTCAGAGTAGAGATTGCTGGACAGAAACAAATTTTTTTTTTCTTTTTCCAATTCAAGACTTAAGCAGCCTCTGTAGTATGTAGTCACATAATTTAGAGTTATCAGGAAATTGTTTTCCGTTTTTCACAGGAAATCTTAGTGAAAAAAAGCAATTCACTTTCATTAGCAAAGTAGTACTGAAAATTTTGACTCCATGAAAACCTTGTTTTTTCAGAGGAAAAACAGAATGTTTTCATTGTTCTAACCAGAAGGTTGCAATAAATTATGGTTTAGACTTAGAAAGGGGTGATGAAAAGGCTTAGGAAGGAATGATGGGAAGAGGGGACCACAATTTTATGCCTTAGTGCTTCTGATTTCATTTTAAAAGCTTTTTGGTTCTTCTTGTTTGTTCTGCCTAATTCACAAAGCAGGCAGTAGCGATAAACTGGGGTTTTGAGAGGAACTAGATTACAGTGAAGAAACAAGGCAAAGTAGGAGAGAAAAATGTCATTCAAGATGATCCTAAATTGTTTGAGACCTCTGCACTCTGTCACAAAATCCGTAATTTGCAGGCTGATAGGCATGAACCAGTTTGCTTAACTGGGACTGCTGGTAAAACCTACTTTCATCTAAAGTAATTTGAAATTCTTTAATGAAAAGTAGTAAATATAAAAATACTTATGTCATCAATTCAAGTTTGATGACTTTTCTCACTCCAGGGATTATGCATTTCCTATACCTGGCACTTGAAGGTGCAGTGAGAAGTGTTGGAGAGGGGCAGGAGTGTATCCCTTACTGTTTCTGAGCTATTTTCTTGTTGTGGCCTTAATCCTGCAGCACTGGGTCTCTGCTTCTGCACATGATGTGTTATGGTGCCTTCAAATCCTGGGCATGGAGGCTCTCTCAGAGCTCAGAAGATGTGTAAAAATGAAGTTTTCAGCATAGCACCCACAATGCTGAATATAATATGCTGTTTTGTATTCTGTCTATTTCTCTTTGGTGTAAATTCATTGAGCTTTCATTCTCTAAGAAGGAAACCTTATCTTCTTTCTTTATGGTAGTCGTGAAGAAGATTCAGTGTTTAGGCCACCAGCGAATTCTCAAATTTTGAGGTTGGAAGAGTTTGATTTGTTTTGACTGTTTCCCCAGGTATTGTCCTCCTGTTAGCAACTGTTTAGCTCACAGAGTACCCAAGTTTTATTCCATGTGGACAGAAGGCAGAAAGAATAAGGTGACAAGCAGATGATCATTTCAGCGACTCCTGGTTAAAGTGAATTGTCATTTGGGATAGCTTAACTGTTTAGGCAGTATTCCCTTTTTATTGTCCAGATCTCTAGGGATATAACTTAGGTCTTTAAAACATAGCTCTTCTGCCATTGCTTTCGAAATTCTACCTGGGGATTTTTTGTGTTTTGAGCAGAGGAAGGATAAACACCAACATGTTCTTTTTTTTCGTGAGGAGTATACATGGATTGCATGGGCAATAGGATAAGAAAATACCTCAGAAAAGACTCAGATGGTATTTTTATTCACGTACATGTGCCTAAATACTGAGGCAGATAGGCACATCAGAGTCTTATTTCTTTAAGAACATTGCCAGGGAACTACCTTCTGAATGATGACATTTATATATTTTAATACAATTCATTGTGTTCAGAGGAATGTCCAATACAGTAATTTGCTACTCTATATCAGTTCTCAGCGAGAGACTAATCCATCAAATTTGTTCAGCACTACAAGTCAGAACAAGATTTTTTTTCCTAACTGCTAGTGTGGCTAGCTCACACAGCTTTTAGAAAAATCAAGTTGTGGGTTTTTTCCATCCTATATATCATCATCTCTGTCCACAGTAAAGAATTTAGAATCAGGGCTTGACTGACTGGCTATTTTTCTCAGAGTCGCATGAGGCAAAGCAGCATACAGCTTACTCATCCAAACCTATTCAGAGTTTGAAGGTACTCTGTGATACAAATTTACTGAGCAGATAAGAAAACTTGGAAGGCACAAATGGGGCAGATAAGGACGACTGCAAAATCCCATGGATCCTTTCTGAACTGGTTGGAGAGTTTTTGGTGTTTTGCTTTGTTGTCTTTTTCTGGCATTGGTGCAGTGCATTTTTGACAAGCCTCAGCAGTTTTAGAAATGCATTCAGAAGTTTTTGATGCTCATCTGAACCAATTCCATCTAATCAGAACAAGAGCTGAATGTTACTATTCTCAGGAAGCAATTGTATTCATAGAATTTCATCTTTTCTGATGTCCTCAATTTGTCCTCTGACAGAAGCAACTTTTATTAATCTGTCCTTTCACTATTATTGATTGGCCTTTTATTATGCCAATGCATCCAGCTTATGTTTACACATAAGCTGTTCAGTGAATCCAGTTGACAGACCTAATTTGAAACTCTCATAGATTGAATGAAAGCGCTGCCACATTCCTGTCACTTGCCATATTGTAGCTTTCAGGGGTGATGGTATAGACTTGTGATTTCAAATGTTAGACTTGTTTGAGTTGCCTTGTACCTGGCCCTTCAGGTGGGCTTTGCAGCATGTGGTGGTTGGATGCTGGGAGCTCCTTTGAAGCCAGCACAGTGTGTGTGTGCATTAGCCTGCATCTGTTCCCCTAACAACGGATTCCACACACTGTGACTGGGACTTGACTAATGAATGCTGAAGGACTGAAATATTTACTCAAAGCTCATTAAAGTTGTTCATTCATGCCAGTCTGGGCTAAAATTGTCAAAGTAGCTGGCTTCTTCCTTTCAACTTGTAGCCGGGCCATATGTGTAAGAGCAACTTGCACAGAGTTACTTGTATAACATGTATGTAAATGGCAAAAGGCAACAAACAGCCAGATCTTCCTTCAGCTGATTATTTTTATTTTGGATCAGCAGCATGAGGAAGCATGGAATTCAGCAGTGCTTCACTCGGAACAGACCCTGCATGTGGCCTTTCCTGCAGGTCCTCTTTTTCTTCATGTGAAATGTGAGTGTGTGCTCTCAGAGAAGAAGAGTGACTGCCTAACTAATACCCACAGTAGTAGTCCCTTAAATCACCAGACTTTATTTAAATACCCTCCAAGTTAATGAATATTTACACAACGTAACATGGCTTATCAGTAGTCACTGAGAATGCAGTTCTGCTGTGTAAATAGTGCTGCAGTTTCCCTGCATGCTACATTTCATTGATCTTTGTTGTAGCTTCTCCCCTCTTTACTAAGCTGTTGGCCAGCTCTGCCTTTGCTCGAGTTGGTAGTTCGAGTTGGTTTGCTTTTCTCTGCATGGCTTTGCACCACTGCTGGAGGTGTCTGCTTGTCCCTCCAGAAGTTCATTTATACCTGTTTCCTTCCTGTGAAGGAGTACAGAGGGCAATGCCAGGCACTTGTTCGTAAATGCCACGTGGAAGTTGTGATCTGGAGGTGGTTGCGTTGGACCTGCTATCAGAGAGCTCTGGCTGTCCCTCGGGGAGTTCTCTGATGACTGTGTTGCCTGGTGTAGATAACACAAGGTATCAAGTCCTGCTACTGATCACATATGATTGGAAAGACCCCAAGGTTTGTCCATGGGTTTGTGAAGGGAAAATGGCAGTTTAACAGAGAATAAAACAGATGTAGATTTGAAATTGGTGAAGTGCCGTGACTGGGGAACCCACTGTTGCCATTTGTCCAAGCACAGTTTTGTTAGGTTAGAAATCACAATTTATGTGGCTTTAACAAGTGTGCCTGAGGTTTTAAAAAAGCCCAGTTTTATTATTTTTGAATGAACATTTTCCCCCTCTGGTTGTATATTCCCTGCACTGTTTTAGGGTGAAGGTAAAGTTGTTTGATTTCACAGTGGGGTTATCATTTTCCTGTTGATCTCTAGTTTCTTGAGTACCTCATCATAATATGAAATCCAGCTTTATCTCTGGTTGGTTCCATAGCATTTCCCTTTAAATCATCTCTTAGCTATTTTAAGGTGGGCTGACAAAGGGACACAGTGGTATGCAGATGATACAAGCCCTCACTGCAAAATCTAATAGCTGAAAGAAGGTAAAGGTACAGCTCATACCCTGATGTGTTGGTTGTGTTTGGCTGGCAGAGGTTTTTTCTTGGGGATTTTGTTCTTATGAGGTTGCCTGCTGAAAGGTTACCTGCAGGGCCTGCTGGCAGCTCTTCTAAGGGTGATAAATTAATACTTGCACACTAATCTCAGAACAGCTACTTGCAAAGTAAAGCTCTAATCAACAAGGGAGAAGTTGGCTGAACTCTACTGCTTCGTTAGTTGAGGAAGAAAATAAGACATGCAAGATACTCTCTCCTGTAGGCTCGGGAGTAGGCATCTGTGTTTTTGTGGACCAGCTTAATTAGCTTGGGCTGGTCCTGCAAGGAAGTGCTAAATAAGTCCTGAAGTTGGCTCATTAATGCTATTAACTCCCAAGGCTGCATTTGAGGGAGGGAGGATGTAACATTGCTCTTGATAAAGTCCTGAGGTAAGGCACAAACTCTGGAAGAACACAAAGCTGAGGAGATTGTTTGAGCCAAATTTTTTTATTCTCATTTTAGTTGGTTTTGTGTTTGTTGGGTTTTACTAATGAAATGAAATTTTGGGAAAGCTGAAGAGAGGACAGTATGGAGGAAAGAAGGCATGAGAGGAGGTTAGAGCCATTATATGTGGCAGATTTGGAAAATTTGGAAAGCCATGAGACTGCATCATATTTGGGCATTTCTAGGATGTGACAGTGGTTGTAAATAGCCTTACAGTGGCATCATCTGTTGACCTTTATTATCCTTATTTGCTGATGACATTCCTGTTAGTCCTTGAAACATGCTGGGCATTTCTCCATTTCCTTTTGGTTAGCTCCCCAGTATGCTTTGTTTAAACCCTAGTATTACAGCCAGAGCCAGGAGATATGCAGTTACTATTCTGCTTTAAAATACATTTTGAATAATGCTGCATATATTTTACAGATTTTATATCCATTCTGTAATATTCTAACTGCCTCCTTCGCTGATATACAGCCTCTAGATTTGGTCCTATAGTAATGGAAAAAAATACTATATTACTTCCTGTCTCTGCTCATTCCCCAATTCTCCTTTTCCATGAAATATGATCTATTTTGTTCTTTCTATTTCTGTTCCAAACATACATTATGCATCCGGATCCCCATATATACTTGCTGTTACTGCTTACTACCTAACTTGGGATTATTTGACTTTACTGAAGCTAGCTAGCTTAGTCCTCTTTCTGTCCCCCTTCCTTCCCCCTCTTCCCCCCATCTCTCTCTCCCATTCTCTCTCTCCCTCCCTCCTTTTCTCACCTTCTGGTCATACAATAACAGAATCATAGAATGGTTTGGGTCGGAAGGGACCTTAAAATTAACTAATTCCCATCCCCCTACAACGGGCAGGGACACCTTCCACTAGATCAAGTTGTTCAGGGTCCAATCCCATTCATCTGCCTTTATTTGCCTGTCTATTTTATTTATTTTATTTGGAATACTCTCAAGATAAAAATAATGTATCTATGAGAGAAGTGTTCTTGCAGATTCACTAGAACAATATTGCAAAATACAGTTTTACAAGTGTTTTGAAAACATAGTTTCTGTTTTTCAGACAAAAAGAAATGCCTTAAAGCACTATGCCATTTAAGTATAATTACTTTTAACCATCTATTTTGTGTATTACTTCATCATTTATTTCCCCAGTTAAATAAGACAAGTGAGTTTTGCTTTTCTTTTTTTCCTGTCAGTCGTGGTTTGCACGCTACCACCTTGATTAGATGCTGAGTTTACAAGTACTGTAGAGAGTATTTGCTTGCTGTGTTCTTTTTTTTGGAAAGAAATGAAAGGTAAAATGCTAAAAAGGTGAAACTTCAATGTCTATTCTTCTGTGTAGCTCCTCCTCTGTCACTGGAAAAGGATTTATTTTAACAAATGGTTTATGTTTCCATTTCAAAGCAAGATTTGGAAGAATCAATGCAAGAAACAATTTCTGGAGAGAGAGAGATCTGTATCGTTCCTACACCCTGAGGAGAGGAATGGATAGGACATTTCCCACACTTTTTTTCCTTTTTTTTTCTTTTCTGTTTTTGTAGGGGTTTCTTTTTGAGATTTTTTTGCTGTTATTGTTGTTTTGGTGGGGGTTTTTTTGTTTGTTTCTTTTGGGGTTGGGGGGGGGGGTGTGTGCTTGGTTTGATTTTGGCATTTTAATTTGTTGGGAAGCCAGAGGCAACAAAGACAGCATTCAGTCTGTTTACCTGGTAAGAACCAAGGGCTTGTCTTGTTAGCTCAGTGTTGATCATCTAAAAGGAATTCATCTTGTCAACCTGTGCCTGGAGGTGGGCCTTAGAGAGGGATCCACTCACCTTGCAAATAGTTTGGAGTTTTTTTCTAGTATCAGTCTGACTGCTCTTGGAGATGATACTCTTCAGGTTCTTCAGACACTGACTTTTGTGCAGGTGTAAATGGATGCTTTCCCAAACAGCTCTTTTAAATCAGTGGGCATTTTGTGAAGTCCCACCAGCATTGTTTCAACCACCCAGAAAGTCAGCAGGGGGGCTCTGAGATTTGGTTCTCCTGCAACACTTCAGCTTACCCCTCCCATGTCCCTTTTCCAGAAAGTCCCTCGGGTCCTTCTTCACTCTGGAATTCTTCCCCTCAGTGTAACTGCAAAACCTGCAAGCATCTTTTACAAGGAATCGGAGTACCTGCAGATAGACATCTTGCATCTCAGACAAATACTGCCTGCAAGAGGTCTTTGATGTGCTTTTTAAAGGCAATATCCATTTCCTTCAAAAAGGCTGATCTGTCCCATTTGTGATGTACTTTCACTTCTGTGTAACTTGCTGAAGCAATAATCAGCCTCCTTAAAATTCTACTCTCTACTCACTTTTAAACCACTTGAATATTTTACTCTATCCAGGATCTGAGTAGCTCACTCCTCTGCTTGCTTTCATTTTTTAAAGTAACTGAGATGTTTTCATGAACAATGACCTCAGGGAAGTGATGAGCAAACAGAATTATTTAGCCAAAATTTTTGTCTTTCTATGGACTGACAACATTACAGATTATCTGCCGAGCTATCTGAGTGTAATTCAGAGAAATGCATGACTTCTCTGGCTTTGCTGCTGCATCTTGTGTGGGTGAGCCAATCCTACTTCTCTGCATTTTACAGGTGTTGCTGTTACCCTTGTGTTGACTAACATTTTGTACAGCCAACATAGTGCTTTGGTTTGGGTTTTTCTGATGGCCTCAATGTCTTAAGTAGTGGCTGAAACAAGAATTGTGCATTTCTGGTTCAGAACTTCTGCAATAACCCTGTTTGGACTGGTTTGTACCCCTTCGAGAAGTACTTGTGTACATCTCTGACCTGCTGCTACAGATAAGAGGAGAATATAGGCCCATTACTATGGGTTGTTCTCCAAGAGATTTTAATAGCCAACCTGGGATGGCCAAGACAATGACATGCTTACAGGATGTCATCCCATGAATTCTAAGGAGAATGCATTACTCTGACAAGGGTTTTCCATTTAGTCTCTTGTTTGCTTCCGCTCTGAGGCTTCTTATCAAGTGGACCTTGACCTTGTTTTTTTCTTCCACATGCAATAGTGACAATGAATTGCTGCTTATCTCATGTTGAGATTCACTAATTCATGGTGCTGTAGGAGCTTAATAGGAAAATGGAGAGAAATTTACATGAGAGGAAAGGCTTGTATTGCTCTTTCTTGCAAGTTTCCTTCAGTTCCACTGATGTTCTTTTCTAGAGAGATCAATCTTGCTTTATTAATCTAAAACAGAAATTAAGATGTAATTTGTCAGACCTATCAAGAAAATTGCATAATGCAAGTGAAACTTCAATTTTACTCAATGGCATGCAGTGGGCCTGATTTTACTGTGCACCTGCATAGCACTGAGCACACCTAAGCATGGCACAAGAGTGGTTTTAACTTTGAGCAATGACTGATGCAATTGTTCCCTGACGCTGATCAGCAGACAGAGACACTTGAAAAGGTTGGGAGCAGTGTTGTGGGTCTCCAAATCCAACTGGCTCCTCTAGGAAGCATTTTACTTGTGTTCAGACTCTGCCTTATCTTTCAATCTGGTCCCAAAGAGCTTCCTCTGAGCTGCCATGTCTGAATTGCTACGTCTGATGGATTATGGAGGCTGCGATTCAATATCCTGGCTTTATTTGCAATTTGATAGCAGCACGATAAGTTCCTCCAAGTAACTGCATAGAGTGGATGAAAATAAAGCAATCCAAAGTGCTGGATAAATATGAACGGTAGAATCCAAAACAGGAAAGTGCATAGAGGGAAATTAAGGAAGATGGATGGCTCACACTTTCACTCTATGTGGCTGCTGCAGAATTCCACCACAGCTCAGTCATGCAAAGAGTCATCACCTCTGCTTTCATACAGCCTGTATGTAGCTACTGCTCCACAGGTACCAGGTACTGCCTTCTTGATTCTGATAGAAAAATCCTGGTATGACTAAATTGAGTCCAGTAAAACATAATCAAATAGTTCTGTGGACCTGGATACACCTACGGGGTGAGGAGGGGCTGTCATTGCATAAAAGTAGTCACATCTCTAGAATCTCAGCCAAAATCGCAGCCTGTCCCTTCTTTGACAGTAGAACTCCTCCCCTTCTACTAGACCTTTTAATATTACTGTTAACAATAGATAATGTTACTGCTTACTTTTTGGTACATCCTGACCAAACACTAGAAAAACTGAACTGGCTACAGAGACAGAAAATAAAGATTTATTACATAGTCTTTGGTGTTGTACCAATGCATGAGCAAAGTATATATCCTAATTCTTCATTCTTAGGGCAGAGAAAGGATTCTATATAGTTAAATGGAAAATGCCATTGAATTAACATGTTATTTTGTTAGAGGCCTTTGTAAAATCCAGTGCTTGCAGAGGGGAGACAAAACCAATTCATCCTTATTATAATTGCAAGGCTATGATCTTATTTGCTCAGATGCTGTGGTGATGGACTAAAAATTGGCTCTTGGTAAATACAGCATACTTTTTGCATAATATTGGCTAAGCTGTTCCAGGAATTTTTCACCTCTGGGTGAAATTGCCTGCTAAAGCAATGTTGAAATTGGCCTTGGTTGTGTGGAAGCTTTGCCTGATCATTGTGTAATAGATCATGGTAAATTTGTTTCATGATCCTGTTGAGAAAGAATTGAGGAGACTGAGCATTCATCATTGCAAAAATGGCCAGTATGTCTGAAGGTTCATTCACAAGTGCAAATTCGCCATGTTAGTCTCCTGTTTGCTTTACCTCTTTTGGTACTGTTGCTCAAATTTTGTGCTAAGTGCAGATACACAATTTAGCCAGTGAAGAAAATGAAAGCCCTGAAACAATGAGGTGTCACTAAAGCCACTTCTGTTCTTTTGACAACCCTGAAGGCTTCACTCTGTGGTGTCTGTAGTGGCAAAGGCAGTTTGATTTTCACCATGTCCACTCATTCCTGCTTATGCCCTTCTGGCTCCCACCACAGCTGCACCAGCACATTTATTGAGGGACTTAACTGGAAGACAAAGCAGTGAAGTGAGCAGGGCTTAAAAAAAAATCCTCAGACTACTTAACACACTGCACTGTTCTCTGGGTATGATCCAGTGCAGGGTGCATCCCTATGCACCTTTGCGACAGTGCAAGGTGAGGAAGATGAAGAGGGAGGATGGGGAAAACACAAATGGAAGGAATGAGGTGTCCTTGAAATAAAAAGAACAAAGTGGTATCTGGAACAAAGGCAGCATGGGGTTGCATGCTGACTTGCCACCAGAGAGACTAGACACTGTGAAAAAATCAGTAATCTGGCCAAAGCAAGGCCATTGCTGCAGGAGTGTGTGTGCTGTGCTTCATTTTGATTGAAGAGAATAGCTGCTTAGCCAAGAAATGGGATTTCAACTACCAAAATTGTTCGTAGGGAGGAGAGGGGGATGTTCGTGATCAGTTTAATAAAAATGAAAAATGAAAGAAAAATGGAAAATGCAAACCTGTTGCATCTTGCTGTGTAAATTCACAAGACGTAGAAACCAAGGACCTTTGATTTTCTCTAGTATTAGTTGAGACATTCATCTAGTAGACCCATGTTCAGATCTCTGCTTGATTTGGGACAGTTTTGCCTCTGAGACACCCTTCCTGCCAGGCTGCAGGGCATAATTCAGCATTCTCTTCCTTCCTCCCTCCCCCTAAAGCAGTTGAATTTAACATAAAATAATTGTGTATTGGTTGAGATGAAAAAGAAATGTAAAGCTACCCCAGTAACTGTGACATGCCCTTGGGCCTTCCCATCTTTGAGCCAGGCAAAGTGGAGGCCCTAGTCCATCTTCACACCACGTCTGAGAGCCCTCACCAGCAGGCTATAAATCACACAGAAAGATCTTACTTACTAAGGCACTCTTTCTCATGGTAATTTCTTGTTATTTGACTGACCCCAAATAGATTTTTTTTCCCCTTTGCCCACCTATATATATTTTTTTTTTATTTCCAGACTAAGAAAATACAGATTGAACAGATTCAAATTACATTGTTCTTGACTCAGTATAAGTTTTAGTCATAGATTCTGTAACATCACAAAGTTACTGTATTGATCCAGCATAGTTTAAGACATGTTTGAGGTATTTTATTTTATCCAATATCATAAGTATGATAAAGCACTACATAATATTGGCCATATTAAGTAAATTAAGCACTTTGAGGAAACAAGTTATTGTACAAAAGGAATGTTTTTACACAGGATTTCCCAGAAACTTCTTGTTACCTAACACTGTTGTATCAGAGATCTGGAGAAACTGTAAAACAATGGCAAATTTTGCAAATGAGACAAACAGCAAGATAAGATAAATGGCAAGCTTAATGCTCCTGATGCATGAACTAGATTCAGGCAGTAATCAGGTGAGTTCTCTTAAGCAATGTGCATTGTAACACAGCCAGGCATAAACTCTGCTAAAGAAATGGGGCCATGTCTCATTATCCCAGGTAGGATGAGGATGCTGTATTTCACAAAGCCATGGCATTGAAAAGGAAATTTCACCTTCGGTCTCCTATCCCTCAGAGCATTTCTGCTTTTTCCTATTGGTGGGTGCTCAGCACAGTTAAGCCTCAGAGCATTTGTAAAGGCCTCAGTGTGAATTGAGTTGTCTGACTTTTTAGTCCTTGACTTTGAATGTCGTGTTTGAGTTTCTACTCCAGCGAGGTAGCTGTGATGAGCCAAATGGAAGCAAGGCATATTGCTGACACTGCATCTGTGAACAGTACGAGTTGGGCAAAACACAGTGTGCATATTTATTTTGCTCATTTAACATTCAACAAATAATTTAAATAAATTAAAATGCTAACACCTTAATGGGAAATCAATGAATCACTTACTGACAATAGATTCCCTTGTACCTTTTGTGTCTGCATTAATGCTGCATTAAATCAAATTACTTTCAGTATGATGGATATGAACTGAACTCATTTAGCAACAGGACAACCAGCACTTTCCTACCATGAGAGTCTCCCTGTTTCTGTTGGAGACCTTGGTTCAGGGAAACATGACAGTTCAAGCTATTTGTGAGCTTCTGTACTTCAAGCTTCTGCAGAAATGCAGTTTACAAGGACAGCTGTGGTTGAGTATGTGCCCAGCGTGCAGCGGGCTACGAGAAACCAGTAAAAACAACTGCTGAAATCTCACACAAATTCTTCTTTCCTCAGTATTTTTGCAACCTGGAAAAAAAAGCTTGGATGGTTTTTGGGTTGGTCCTGTCATTTCTTCTCTCTTCTTCACTCTATCACATAACTAACTTCAATAATTGCAAAATTGGCAACTTCAGAACAAAAAAAATCTTGGACAGCTGATTTTACTTGCAAATTGGTCCTCTTTACAGAAAAATAAAATGGCTTATGTGCAAAACTGGACTGATCTTAGAGTTAATCAGGGATATTTAATCCCTATTTTAAGACTCTGTGTCGTGATTGATACCTAGCCTAAAGAAACCAAGGTCCCCACAACTTTTGTTGCTTAGAGTAATCTTGACCAAAATTCCTGGGAAATTACCCAATCAGAAAAGACAGTTTCCTAGTCTATCCAGTTCTTCTGTTATAAAGATTATACTATCATCATACAATTTATTAGGAGTGATCTTTTGTTTATAATGTATTGTGTGCTATGAGCATGAGGTGCAGTTTCATTGAAGAGACTTGAACCATGGACAACAGGACCGTTTCAAGCCAGGCCTTTATTTTAGCTACAGATATAATTCTGGCATGAAGAAGTAGCAGGTTCTTCCAGTTCCTCTGACCAGTTTCTAGAGAGGCATAATAATGTGCACTAGATCCTATATCCTGCGTCTGAAATTGATATTTAGGGCATATCTACATGGATAGGTTTAGATGTCCTGGAACTTACTCTGCCTGATTTGGCGTAATTTTAGTGCATCAGTGTGAGAAAACTGTTGTGTCCCGTGGACAAAGCACCCTCAAAAGCAGTAGACTGTTGCCTGTTGTACTGCTGGTTAAGATGTGCATGGGTATTGTGGAAGGGCTAATGCATTTTAAGTTTATCTTCCCATAATACATCTGTCTAGCCAGACCCTTAATTAAGTGAATTTTGGGTAAGAGCTGCTGCAGAATGTATGAGGACATTTGACTGTGTTAAAAAAATCCTGAATGAAATACAGAGCATAGTACCTAACCTAAATTTACAGTCTGGGACTTCGATGTAACTTTTTACTTGCATATGAATCCTTACAGAGAGGTGAATTTCTGCTGTGGGATGGGCTGATATTTACTGAACTTGCTTTTCATATCTCTGGCGCATTTAAAATACATCCTTTTTGCATTTCTGAGCACAGGAGCAAGTGCTGCAGCTTCATGCATTATTGAAAAGTCTGGTCTCAGCTCATACAATACAGCAGGGATCCAAATGATCGTCACACACAGGCTTTTTATACACATATAGGAGGGTCAAAAATGAGGTTCCAGGGAGGTTGAAGAGTGAAAGGACTGAAAGCCAATGCAGAACATAAATAAAAACTTGTGCTTGTGCAAAAAGTGAACAAATTTTTACTGGGTAGGCAGTAGATGAAAATACTGGGCTTTAGAAGTTCAAGTGACCTCTAAAGCCATTTTTGTGATAATCCCAGCTGGCCAAGCACTTTATCTCTCTCTCTCTCAACTTCTCTAGTTATTTTGCTCCGTGTATAACTTGAATATTCTTTGAAGCAGAACTTCAGTAACCCATTTCCTGGTTGAATACTCTCACCTGAAGGTCATATTTAGTCATCCATTTCCTTCAGCTGGACCTCTATCATAATGAAGAAAACCCTGTAAAGTTACTTAATTGCCAAAGGAATTGCTTTAGTGTGAGAGAATTGAAGTGCTTGGCCTCTTTAGGAAAAGATCAAGGCATCACTTTGGGAGACTTTGTGTGCTGTTTTTCTCCTTTTGGCAGTAGCTATGGATGTTAATCCATCAAAGAGAGGCTGGAAAAAGACCTGTGTGTGCAAAGTGACAAATCCCAACCTGCAACACGGATTCCAGTCAAGGAGAGAGGGGATAATGAAGTGTTTAAACTAAATGTAACAGCAAGTTACATTTAGTTTATGGCCCTTCAGGCCATATCTGGATGCCTTTTCTGGAAGTTCTGTTTTCAACAGAAGAGATGGGGCTTAATAAAGGGACAACTGGGTGAAATGTAAGGGCATTACTATGGAAGAGCTCAGATTAGATCTAAAGTGATGTCACTGAATTCATGTGGTTTTTCTTCCAGGTGATGGCAGGAACTATTTCATGTCAGGCAAGTGCATGCATTTGAGATTTTGGAAGTCTTCTATTTTCCTGGGGAGGACAGCCTGAGGATTTTTGAAATTTTATTTTTATTTTTCTCTTACCATTAAGAACAAACAAACAAAACCACTCAAAATCAGGAGAACAAACTCTAGTCTATCTCAGCAGGTAGACCAATTTCTTTCCCTCTCAAAAATCTTCTAAATGCAAGTTCCCTCATGAGCTTCCCCCTTGTTGTGCATCAGCTTTAGCACCTCTACAGCCACATCCTTTACTGTTCACTCATTCACTGGCATATAATGTTCCCTGGGTTTGTGGTAACACAAAGGTCATTGCAAATTCTCTTCATGTCTCTGTCTATTTGTCTTTGCATATGTTAATGCTAATTGGGCCTGGAAAAATACCATCTACATACATTCTCTATATCTATAAAATATTCATACTGAGATTGGCAAGTCAGTGTATCTGGGACCTAAGTTAAGCCACTAATACTATTTTAAGTGTCTGGTAAATATAACAGTGGCTTTTGTTATCTGCTTTGTTTTTTCAAGTGTTAGTTCTACATATATATGAGATGGGTAAGCCAGACTTTTTGTTTAAGAGGTGCTAAATTATTTCTATAAATCTTACATTGTTGGCTGTTTAAATTATTATGAACCAAGGTCCCTGGCACTAGAGGCTACACACTACAATGAAACTTGTTCATATTTTCTGTGTTTATGAATTTAAATTATGACAGGGCACTTTCCTTCTCTTCTGTCTCATACTTTTTCTCCTCAGAGCACTCCACCGTGGGTATTCACAGATGGGCTAATAACAATCGCAATGGTTGCCTATTTGTCACCCTGTCTGAGTTGCCAGGGATTCTTTATTTGTGCTATTAAAACCACACAAATAAAAAACACCTTTTAAATGTCTGATGGTCCTCCTTGAAGGCCTATTTGGTTTCCAGAGAGGAAATGAAAGATCAAGTTTTTAATCCTTAAAAAGAATAAAGAATGAGACAGACACTTCTTTCCTACTGAACTGTAAGTGATCCAGGTCCACTTTCTGCAGACCTGCCAACACACAACACTTATGCAGTGTTTTTCCTTTCTTTAGCCAAAGGTAGCATATGAGGGAAGTTCAGATCATAACCAAGCAATGAAGAACAATGTGCTCACCAGTTTGACAATAGCTTAATCTACATCACCTATGTGGTACAGAATCTTCTCATTTTGAGCTTTTTAAAGGAAAAGCTTTTTCCTACTTCGGTCAACGAGCTGGTTTGCTTTTCTTTTTCACACATTTCAAGCAATCCTTTTCCCACTTTTACCATTCAAACAACCACTTTCAGGTCCTGATATAGCAACTGGTTCCTAATATAAGGGAACATTGTACCCAGCCATTGCAAGACAAGGTGTAATGTAACATGTGAAATCGCAGGTAAAACCTGACCATATAGCTCCAGGCAATTCTCCCAAGCAGCCTGTACTTCACATTCTAGTTTTCTGGAAAATATCCTGAGAGTTTTTCATGGAATAGAAGTTACTAAAACTTTGCTGTGCTGATGCACCACACTCATACCTGTATGCTGAGCCGAGGTATTAGCTTAGCAAGTGTCTTCAAAAGTGAAGCAGTGCAGCAGTACCCAGTCCCCTCCCTTCCAACACATGTCTTCTGTGGCTTTGTTCAGAGCACAAAGAAAGTTTTTGAGGCAGGAAATATATTTCTCTTTGTGTGCAGATCACACATAGAAAAATGGAGCTGATCTTGGCTGGAGATGATAGGTCAGGTTATGACAGAGACAGGGAATGTTTGTAGTGGCAACCAATGTAATTCTCCTCCCCTGTGGCTGGACCATACAGAAAGCTTCAAAGTTTTTCCACAGCACTGTCTTGTAGGATCCTAGTAAATTATGCACACTTGCTGGAGCTGGCTATCTGATACTGTCCCTTCTGGTGCTCTCTCTTACAAAATTACTTCCTCTGGGACCTTCTTGTAATGGAAGAGATGGCCAAGATGAAGTGGAAGATGGCTAATTGGTAGATGTAGGGTACTGAAGCATTAAGCAAAGTAATCTTGCTTTATACTGTTTTTCTCAGACCTTGTTTTTATCTAAGCTTGCTACTATGTCTCCAGCTGGAAAACTGAGTTTATCTTAGAGAAGATGCAGTTGTCCCACATTTTGCAATAGATCACTCATTATAATAAATATGTGCAGCACACTTAGAGAGTTCTGTCCCTGTTACAATCTGCTGTTCACGCTCATGCTAAAGTGGTAATTTCACTTTGGGTTTGCTGTGCGCAAGTAATAAAAGCCATTAATGCTTCCCTGGAGTAGATAATGGGCTCTTTCATAATTTGCATGTCCCCTATTGGCATTGACTGGCGTGTGGTCCAGGATGGGTACTTCTTCAGCTTCTGCAAGAGGCATAATATCATTTACTCTGGACAATTTTGCTAAATGTAACGCCACCAAGGGGGCTGAGTTTCTTGCAGCTGAGATTCCACAGAACTGTAAAATCTGATCACCAGATCTCAATCCTGACATGTAAAGAAAGTCAAAAGACAGGTAAGCACCCTCAGTCTTGCGCATGAAAGAACAAGGCAAATATGGACAATAGTCTTGGAGACTCAATCCTTAACTGTTTCACACTGCTGAAAACCACCCCAGCAAACAAGCAGCTGTACTGGCCCTGCTGAGTTCTGCTGCCATACCAGGAACACCCTGGAGGCCTTGGCTTGTACTGAAATGCTAGGCCCTTATGTACACCAGAGAGACCTAAAATTGAGGTGGCTGGTCCTTTGAGGATCAAAAAGCTACCGTGTTTTTTTTATAGCCACTAGTCATATTTGTTTTGTTGTGAGTGGTTAGTAAGTTCAGTAATAACAGACAAATAGCTGATGTGTCCTGTGTTGGTTGTTCTTGGTATATATTTACTTTTGGCATTCAGGATAATCATAAGCATATTTTAAATGTCAGAAAAAGAGGTACCATGAAACATCAAGACAGTTCATCTGTAGCTTAACTGTTTTATTAATTTCAAATGCTTTCATCCTACATAATAATCTTTGCTTCACTTCATCCTACTTTCTTTTCCATTAGGAACCGCCTTTCTTTACTTTTATATACTTGAAATTTCAGGTCTTTGCATTATTTGTACAGTACTGTGTGTGTGTGCATGTGTGAGCTGCTCTAGCTCATGGAGACCCTCAAATGTGAATAACTCACAGTTAGTCTTGTAGCACAGGTTTGCAGCAGTTTCTGCAGGCTGATATGGGGCTACTTGTAAGGCTTCCCTAAACCTCATTTGCGCTAAGGAATCACTGAAGACCTATAAATAATGATGCAAGACTTACCACCTCATTAATTATCAGTGTAATGTGCTTTACTGCTTCTTGGCCTGCTGCTCTTCTCCACCTTCCTTCTCCACGCTTTCTTGTCTGTCTTTTCAAGAAACCTAGGGTTTTATTCTTCCTTGCTTCTCTCCACCTCCCAGCCCTATTTTCCTCCACAAGAGGCCTGGACAAAGGCTGCAATGGGTTTTGTATTTCTAGGGAGCCTCGTTTATGAAAGGCTGTGCTGCAAAGATGCGTAGTCTCTACCAAAGCAATGTGTGTGCTGGGGATAGGGTGAGCAAGATTGGATGAGCAAGACTGGGCACAGCTGAGGTTTACTTTGCTAGCAATAAAGCAGTATTTCCATAGTTTTAGTACTGTACAGTCTGTGATATAAGAAGTTATATCCCCCTTTCAGCCTTAACTGCAGAGGTTTCAATGCAGAAGACTTGGCTGAAAAGAAACCTCCCAGTGTTCTAGATTTAATGGTAAACAGCACTTTTAGCTTTCAGTCAGCACTGGGGAAGGGTGGTGTAATAAAGTCTTCATGGCGTTGCAATTGTAAACGAGCAGGGCAGCAAACAATGGGAGAATGTCAGGCAGCAGCAACATTCCAATATCCACAATATTTATCTGGCCACTTGCATGTCTCCAAGGGGAAAGCAGTGGTGCTGTCCTGGGGGGCTCTCCTTGGCTTACCCAGGCACAGTGATGGAAGAGAGCTCGTGTCCTAATGGGCTGAATGGGGAATGTGGGAGTCACAGTGCTACACAGGGAAGGGCAGACTGTGCTCTGGAAGCTGGAGGAAGGAAAGGGTAAGTCCTAACCATATTGCGAGCCTCAACCAGCAGCAGGTCCCATGGCCCCAGTGGGATTAGATTGATTGCAAGGAAAAGAATGAGAAAGAGAATTGCATCTTCCTGCAGCACACCGAAATCTGTGTCCTGCAGACTAAGAGGAGTTGTGGTATTTGGTAGAGGGACAGTCCAGTACTGTGTGTGAGTCTGATGGTTTCACCAAGCATTGTATTCAACCCATTAGGTATTTTCCATTGTGGTTCTCGTTGTGTGCTCAGAGATATTCACAAGGTGAATAGTTTCCCTATATATCGTTGCTTTTTAGCTACACTTTAGTAGGACTGAGACAGAATTCCTCAACTTATTCTATAGCAGCGTGTTTGTGGCATAAGTAGGGAAGAAATGCCCATGAGACACTATTATACTTACCTTACAGATGATGGATTGATTATTCCAGCCACAAGGCCCATTGAAGGGAGATCAGAAGATAATTGACTGTCAGGCTGTTGAGCAATGTTAAGGTCAATTGCTGCAGAGGTCAGTTTATTTGAACAATGGACCCGTTTACAAAGGGTTACAGAATGCTACTAATAATTTCTGCTTTAATGGAATTTTTCAACATTGTCAAGGGAGAATTAACTTTTAAATGTTAAGCTTAAGTATCTTTTTAAAATCTGAAGGCCCTTGGTCAAAGAACCCAGCTTCATATTTTTTATTGCAATGAATGTGAAAGATTTGAAAAAAATATTCTCTGGAAATGCCAAAAGTCAATGCTTCAATTACATGCCAAAAATAATTGCTTTTTACCTCCAGTCAGTCAGATGAATTGCAAATGTGTGCATGTATATTATGTGCATATATGTATTTATTTTTTTCAAATTTCTCAATCCTTGAGAAACTAGCTTGTTGGGGGTATGTAGGAACATGACTGAGGGAAGTAGCATGACTGGGTTAATACTTGGGGGGGGGGAAATCTTGTTTTGCTAGTAAGCAGGAGAGAAGTTAAACTACTCAAATTCCTGAGGCTTCTGTCCTTAATAGCCATCAAATCTGAGGCTCAGGACACTGCTGGTCAGGCTTGGGAACAGACTGGAGCAGGTGTGCTCAGAATAAAACCTTTTTTTTTTTTTTCTGTAAGGTTCACTGTAGCTTAAAAAAAAAAAAAAAAAAAAAAGAAAGAAAGAAAAGGAAGAGATAACTCCTGAAGTGATTTGTACCAATTTCATGTATGTGTAGTTAACAGGAAAGCTGTAAGACCACCGAGAACCAAACCGTTGCCTACTGCATATATTAGATCACATACATATTACCTTTCTGTTTTCAAATAAAGTAAAAATCAGCAAGATTTCTAGGTTGATTCGTTGTGTTCACAGAGGGTGTTCTTTCTACCACTTAAACCACTAGAAAAAGCTCCAAGTCCTGCTTCCAGCAAAATGTTGGAAAGCACTGATTTTGACACGTACTATTGCTGAGCCTCCTTACTTATCTTGCTAGTGGGAACCTTTGAAAGGCGGAAGAAACCACCCTCACACACACACACAAATTAGTCTTTGTTTTTAGAATCTCTTTATTTTTTGTGTATGTGTGGAATGACACAGTGAAGCAGCACTGACGGGAGTTCCCATGTCTCTCAGCCCTCCTGTTCTGCGAGAACTCTTTCTTCTTCATCAGTTGTTAATACTTGACCTAACATGGTCGTCAGGGAGAGCTGTCACCAGGACACCCCTTGGCTGCAGGAGAGCATCATTAGCTCAATTCTAAGGATGCCAGTTTCTTTTGTCACTGTGGCAATTGCCTTGAGTAGTCTTCAGGGGCACCAGAGAGCATTCAGCCTGCGTGCTGCCATATCTGCTGTAGCCAAAACTGGACCTGTATGAAAGCAAGATAGAGGCTGAAGTAGCCTGAGGAAAATTGGCAGGTTAATTAGGAAAAGACCAAACTAGTTCTTGTTTCTTTGGTGACCAGAGTTCAAGTCCAGCAGAGCTCTGAACAACTTCCAGAGAAGTGACTGTGGGACTGTGTGTGGTGGTAGGAAGTAAGAGGTTCCTTCAAGCAGGTCTGTGTGATATTTTGCAGGCAGATGAGAGGGTATGTGATGGTGTTCTTAACCTGCTGGTGGTTACAGGACCACAGGAAAGCTCATGTGGAGCTGGTGTGCCCTGCTGAAAGGGAGAATATATTCATCCGGCACTGGTGACTAAGGCTCTGTGTTACTACTTTCTCACCTGATATGAGGCATGCAAGGCAAGGGGGGCTTGCAAAGCAAGTTCACATCTGTCTGAAAAACATCAGAAGACCAGATCCTTGAATGGATCTTGTCAGTTTAAGAGAGAGGTGGAAACCTCCCAGGCTCCTAGCCCTTTTCCACTAAGTAGAAAGAGATGGTAAAACACAGGGAAATCCCTTTCTCCTAATTAATCACTATACTGTGGGGAATTAGGAGACTGAATTAGTTCCCTCATATCCCTGAGCAAAGGGAACAATCTATAAACCTTTGATTTTTACATTTGTCTTCATTCTTTTCCTGTCCTACATACTTCAGGTGGAGCATTTTGTCCTACACACTTCAGTTTTATTGCTTTTTCTTCTTTATGGTATTTGTGCAAGCTAAAACAACTTCAGTAAGGTAAACAGTGCCTCCATATAACTGCTTTGCTTTCTGGATCTCATGTGCTAACATATCCCTGAATGCCTGTGTTGTGTGTTCCTTAAAATAAAGCTTACTGCTTGGCTCCCAGTTCAAACAAGTGAGATACTAAGAGACTTGGAGACTTCCAGAAGAGCTTAGCTGCATAAATGTAATTGCAAGACTGGAGCAAACATTCAAGTGCTACCCCTATGCCATATTTGTAAGAGGAATCCTATATAACTGCTTGTGTATATCTGGTGAGCTGTGAACCTTTCTCTAGGAGTACCACTCAAATAATGGCAGTGAGGAGAGGAATATGCCAATGGATGTAAAGCAAACAAGGGCTAACTCCATGTTAGTCACGTGCTGAAACAAAAGTATGGTATTATGTGCTGCTTCAAGTGAATCTCCGTAGGATGTACAAAGCTAACTCTGTTTAGATTCCTCTGAAAATCCACACCTCAGCTGGAAAGAAAAGCGTGGCTTGTCCAGATCTAGCCGAGATGTCTGGGTAATCCGGAGTCCATGCAGTGTCTGTGTTTTCATGTGCAGTGAGAGGTGTCCTAGAAAAGGGGAAGGAAGAAACACCAAGAATATGATGTAATGCAAATAATGCTGTGAGTTTAGTTAGAAGCAATATCAGATTGTTGCTATATGTTGTTACATCCGCTCCAGATCATACATCTCTACTTCATAGCCTTTGTCTTGTGTCTGTTAATATTACTTATCTGGGGATAGTAAATAACTGGTTATTCTCTGTATTCTCAGATATTTTCAAATTTTTGGCTATATTCTAGGTTTCTAAATTAAGACATTATGAGCATATGCATATTGAGTAGTGTAAAAAAAATATAAAGTTTTAGCACGTCCTCTGTAGTTTTTTTAAGCTTAAATGATGACACAAAATCATAAGAGAAACAAGATTTAAATGGTTACATGATTTGTGGAAGGTCACCATAGTCAGAAGTATATGGAATACAGTAAGCACAGGAGTCTTGTTCCCAAATGCCTAATAAGGTTTGTCTAGGAAGGGATGTGTTTACCTTGCCTGTGTTCTAGATACACATTGCAAGATACAGTAAATTTCTATCACATTTGTTGTGTTTTAAGTGGGTTTCCTTAAATGTTTTTTTTTTTCAAATCTGGGTGTTAACTGTTGCTTTATTGTGTCTCTCAGTTTGGTAAACTTCTTGTTCACACCCATTGGATTAATGGATATCTTGTGTACAGGGATGAGCAAATGATTGTAGCAGTGGCTTCTTAGTTCCAAGGCAATAAAACATTATGAAACTCATTTGCAGTACAAATATACAGGCCTGTTCATCACATTGCCCAACACTAATGCATTTACATGGCTACAAATTCCATTACTTTATGCAACTGAAAGGACAGAGGACTTTGCCAGATAACGGAGAAATCCCAGAGCACTCTTATTAAGAACCTGATGTCAGTCCAGAATGGGATTGTAGAACTTGTTTTAAATATTCAACAAACAAAAGCTGAAAAAAATCAAACTCAAGATGGTTTAATTTCTTCTTGAGGGCGTAGGCAGACTGCCATAAAAAGGTAGAGGAATAATTGTCTGCTAAGCAGACATCATCTCTGAAACTGGCATCGCTTCTTAAAAAAAATAATGATATGAAACTCATACTATTCTTCTACCCATGGAAGAATAAGAAGTGTTATATACTGCAAGAGGTTGTTCTAGAGGTAGTTTTATTGAAGATAAGCTTTCAAAATATCACCATAAATTGTTTTTTAAGACAGTCAAGTGAAGCCTGTAATTTTCCACGGTAGTATTCATTTTAAAACATTACTAAAATCAGAGGGCGTAGATTTGCCAGTCGCACAGCATTCTGGTGGCAGATACCAACCTGTGTTCAGTGTTTAGAGGGAAAGGCTTTCCTAGAAGCCTTCTGCTCCAGAGGCTTATCAGATCTGAGTAAATGAGGGTGTGACTTCTGTGGACAGGAGTGAGGGTGACTCCTGTGGATGTGGAGGAGGCAGCTCTTTCACCTGCCTGGAAGATCTCAGGTAGGGTAATACTGAGTCTCAAGGCAGCTGAATCTGAGCAGGATCAGTGAGTAAGAAGGGCCGGAGCAGAGGTAAGGAGCTCTGGAAGGCATTTTTAGGGATCTTTCTGCAGTTTGCTATAAGAAAAGCTGATACCTCCAATATGGTTGCAAGTGTGCAGCTCTCACTGTGCCAGCTGAAGGTCTCAGTTCCCCAGCTTACCTTTTTCCAAGCTCTGCTGGGTACAAGCAGGTCCTGCAGGATATGCATGCAGGTAGGGTCTTTTGCAATTCCTCCAAATTTCTCATGGGGTAGCGTGGAGGGAAAAGGAGAAAGAGGGAAACAAATAAAGGAATCATGTTTTTTTTTCCCTGTTTCTCAATTAGAACACATTCAAAACCCAGCAGAGCCAAAGTTGTCCAAGCCCCTCTAAAAATGCCTCTGGGTGCCCACTGCATCACTAGGTAGTTAGTGACACCCAGTGACACTTTGACACTTCTGCCTTGCTGCAGATGACATAGGGTCACTTTTGAAAAATCCCTTCTTTGTGAATGAAGACTAGGAGAGTGTTTTAAATTTGTGTCTTCATTTTCCTGGTTAGTAAAGAGTAGCCTTGAAAGAGATCTGAGAGTGAAGTAGAATAATCAGGCAACTCATTGATCTAAAGTTAATCTGCTGCAACTGCCTCAGCAAATGCTAAAAATGGTCTCCCTTTCTCCTTTCTATAACTGAGGAAACGGCTTCTGCCAATATCCCTCTAACACCATCAGCCCTTGGCACTTTTGTCAAACACACTCTGTGTTTGAACAGATCAAATGAAACTCATTTGTTGTTATTGTCTAAGATTAAGCTGTACTTATAGAATTACTGCAGCATTATTAGGCCAGTTTCCTAGAACACAAAGAGAATGAAAAACAGAAATGAAAAAAAAAAGATGAAATTCTTTTTAGTTTTTGTTTTAAGGCTTAGTACTGAGCTTTGAGTTCTCAGTAGTGAATTATACAGCATTGTATTCTGCAAAGAAGCACCAAGAAGCTGTCTTAAAAACATTATAATTGCTATACAAAGGTTCTATGTACTATCCAAAGCATTCAAAATGTTTCCCAAATGCTTAGGTGTGTTTCTGGTGCAGAATGCAAATCATACCTTCTAGCTTTGGGCTCTGATATGGAATCTGTACAAACATGAGCAGGTCACTTAAATTGACTATCTACTGCTCCATCTGCAAAATGAAGCTACTGAATGCCTCAAACTACCCAGGGAAGCCAGAAAATACAGCTGTAGACAAAATGTTTGGTGCTGACCTGCTGGGATTCATGCAAGCTGAATTTTGCATTTGTGTTTTCGCTGATGGAAAGCATTTCTACCAAGCCATCAGAAGTCATAATTTTCTTAAATGAAAACTCACCAGTCCTCTAAGTCATCTTGAAAATGTGCTGTGGCTCACAACTTGTATTTTCATAGAATCTTAGATCAATTCAGCTTGGAAGGGAACATGGGAGGTCTCTAGTCCAGCCTCCTGCTCAAACCAGGGCCAACAACAAATTTGGACCAGGTGACTCAGGGCTTTGTCCACTCAGAGACTGAAAACATGCACTTCCTCTCTTGGTCTCTGTCCCACTGAGTGTCATGCTTAGAGGGAAACTTTACCATCCCCTACTACGTGCAGTCAGAACCTCACCAGCTCCAATTTATGCCCATGTCTGTTGTTCTCTCACTACATGTTTCTGCAACAAACTTGGCTCCAGCTCTCAGTCACTTTCCCCAGTGTACTGGGGGCTGTTGTTAGGTTCCCCCTAACAACAACCATCCCTTCCCAGGGCTGAAGAAGCCCCAGTCCCTCAGCCTCTCCGTACAGGGCTGGTGACCTCCCCTAAACTGATGTTTTTCTTGTACTGGGTGTCCCAAATTGAATCCAGTGGCCAAGCAATTGCTGAGTAAAGGAGACTAATCACTTTTCTCCATCTGTGATCACCTTGATCCAGCCCAGGATGCTGTCTGTGGTCTCTGCAGCCCCCAGGGCAGAGGTGCTCCCCAGCCAGGCAGTGCCCAGCCTGTATTGCTACAGGGAGTTCCTGCTCCACAGGTGAGGACTACACATTTGTCCCTGTTGGATTTCATGAAGTTCCCATTGGCACATTTCCCTGGCCTGGCCTTGTCCCTCTGGGTGGCAGCCCTGCCTTCTGGCATACCAGCTGCACCTCTTGGTTTGTTGTCATCCATATACTTGATTTTAAAACAAAACTCAGGTTAAATTGAAAAATAAATCTAAGCACCAGTGACTTCTATTAGTCCTCCACGGAATTTTACTACTTTTGCTGAATTTAGCAAATTTTTTACAAGGAGAGTTTTCTATGTTTAAGGAAATTCACTGGTCTGCAAACCTCTTCTGTTTTTGTTTTCAGCAGTGGGTAAACTTACCCCTCTAGCTCCATTAGATCATGTATACCTGCCAGATCATAATTTTCTTCAGGTAAAAACAGAAGAGCAAACAAATAGTAGATTCTTCTCCCTACCCACTGCCATTTCAGGATGAAGTTAAGTTTTCAAATAATATTTTTTCTAAAAGAAATGAGCCAAGTCTGGAAAAATCAATACATTGACAGAAGAAACTTTGTTTCTCTGACTCTTCCAGAGTATGAAGCCATTAGGTTGTATCCCACTTGGTTTTAGGTTTTCACTAGTTCTTTATTGCCTGGAGCTCAGCCACTAGTAAGATGCTGGTAGAGGTAATTCTTAAACTACACAGAGGCTTTTCTTGTATTTCTTTGGTAAAGGATGTCCTTGATGCTTAGCCAGTGCGTGGGAGCTTTACATATTAGCACAATCTTTTCCTTTTGAGCCCATAGTAGCTGAATTTTGCTTCTACTTCAAACCAACCTTACAGGCAGGTGTTAGACGATATTTAGCTCTTACTGCAGGACTGGAGTATGCTGAAATTGTAAATGCCACAGCATCCTGATGAACTCCCCAAACGAATGTAATTCACTACCTATCTTAAAAAGCTATTCTACTCTAGAGAATGACTATTCAAAAAAGGTCTTTATTTAATCAATGGAGTAACTCCCCATGAACATTGAGACACATACAAAATCTGCTACTGACAACATGATGAGTTTTATTGCTTTTTACTTCTATTAGCATTGCAGAACCAACTGAGCTTTGAGCAAGCTGGAATCTTCACCTTTCCATACTATATCCACTGAAAATAATGGCTGGCACAGCACAGAGGCTCTCGGGCAACCGAGTGCTGTCAATAATGGTTCTGTTAACCATCATCATGGCTAGGCTTCACGAACGAAGATTTGAGAAGGGCTCTACCCACGCTTGCTACAAGCACGCTGATGGCTAAAGAGGCCAGTGCGAGATAGACAAGTCCGGTTGCAGAAGGCACAGCAGAAAGACTCCTCGGGTGATATCGACGAGACGCGATTCTTTCTGTGTTGTCTTTTCTCCTCGAGAGTGATCCTGCGTGTGTTCTCAAAAGCAGCAGCAGCGTTATAGATGGTGTGTCTCCAGGCCTCACCATTGGAGGCCAGGGTAGACCAATGGTGATGATGAATATAGCCAAGGCTGAGGGATTGTTTCAGGGAGTCCTTGTACCTTCTCTTCGGGGCTCCTCTCTTGCGGTAGCCACTGGCAAGTTCCCCATAGAGCCCAATCTTAGGGAGGCGGTAGTCCTGCATCCTGGAGACGTGCCCTGCCCAGCACAGCTGTGTTCTCAGCAGCATGGCCTCAATGCTCGTGATTGCTGCCTGTTCAAGGACAGACGTGTTGGTCACAGTAGTCAGTCCAGTGGATGTTTAGGATTGTACGGAGGCAGCGCTGATGGAAGCGTTCTAAGAGACGCAAGTGGTGCCGGTAAATGACCCATGATTCGGACCCATATAAAAGAGTAGACAGTACAGTGGCTCTGTAAACGCTGATCTTAGTACTTTTCTTCAAGTGTTTGTTTTGCCACGCTCTTTTATGGAGTTTACCGAAGGCTCTGTATGCCTTTGCTAACCTGTTGTCTATTTCTGCATCAATCTTACCATCTGAGGAGATGATGCTTCTCAGGTAATTAAACTGCTGGACTGATTTGAGTTCTGTTTCACCAATGGTGATATGGGGATGATGGGAGACTTCCTGAGGTGCAGGCTGATAGAAAACTTCTGTTTTCTTCAAGCTGACTTCCAGTCCAAAAAGCTCAGCAGTCTCTGCAAAGCAGGATGTTAAACGCTGCAGAGCTACTTCTGTGTGGGCGATGAGGGTCCCGTTAACCAAGCTTCTGGTGAATAACCTATCCTGACCACTGAAAGCACTGGGACTGCACTGGTTTTACTGAGACTATTAGTTCAGTTTACAGGGGGTTTTTACTATGTGCACTATACAAGGACAGAAGAAACCCAGCTGAACTCTGACTCTATGATGCCTTTGAAGGTTAGGAAATGATTGCATTTTTCATTGCCCATCTGAGTACTGTTCCTGCAAAAATATAAAGTCCCATTATAATATTTTTACACAGCTGATTCCTGTGCAGTAGAAAAAGATGGGGAGTCTCATTCAAATTAGTTAAGGCAGCAATTGACCTCCAAAACCTGGGTGGAAGAAGAGAGGAGAACCTGTGTGCTTGCAGCACTCTGACCTGTTTCTATGGCTGATAAAAATAGAGATTGAATCTGTATTACTGGAAATGTAGCATTGCCTAGAAAAGAGAGGAACAAAGTTAAGGGGAAAAAAAGGAGAAAAAAAAAAAAAAAAAGCCAGATTATCTTAAGTTTAGATGAAATTCTGAGCAATCATTCCATATCAGTTCTGATTGTCCAGTGTCAAAGTTTCACAAAAATAGACTTTAAAGTCTATTTGAAGTTTGAATTTTGATTATAGCACTGTGATTCACCTGTCAATGGTGATAAGTCTGCAATAAAACCTTTTTTAGACTACAACAGAATTGCCATTGTACTCTGCAGTTACTGAATGTGAGATGATCCCTCCAAGCCAGGGTTGCAGTCTGGATTTTGATATTGCATACTTCAACATTTGGGAGGGTTTGACTGAAGGGGTTTGACTTAGTTTCACTTTTAGTGGATGCAGTGTAGGAAGCTTCCAGCTCTAGCTGGAAATGGAATTTCATCATGGAAATGGCAGGTTAGGTGCTGCTGGAGACACAGAGGCCAGTGCCCTGAGAAGCAGGACAGGCTCCATTTCATAATAGGGAACTATGAGGAAGGAGGGTAAGTTCTTGATGTTCCCACATGCAACCCAGGATGTAATGGTCAGAAACCAGAAGAACTACCATCAGATTAAGACTTAGAGCTGGGGAAGTGAATTTGCAGCTCAGGCAGTCTGTGCAAGGAGATAATGATGTTAATTCCTGTAAGTAGTGAGCTGGATTCTGATCAACCTTGTGTAAGCAGGTGTACTCCAGAGATAGCAAGGAGCAGAAAAACAGGTTAATTACTATTTTTAGAAATGTAATAAGGCCAGACCGGGCAAGCTAGCACTATTTACCTGATAAATATTAGATTGTGGGTGCTTAAGGAGCACAAGCATCTGAGGTGGGGGCTACTAATAGAAAGCTCTTCTAGCATTGGACAGAGGCAGGTTTCACCCACAGAAGAACATACTCAGCCCCTCACAGTGAGAATCAGTCTGCTCCTATACCCTACCATCCCTTCTGTGTCCTTTAGGTGCTGCAGAGCAATCTTCACCCTGGTGAGAGGCACCTGGCTGTAAAATGCCAGGGAAGACCTCCCCTCAGAGCCAGTGCTGTCTCTGGTACCAGCTCTGGGAGCCAAGAAAGTAGTTCCCTTTCAATGACAGGGGAATCCTATGCCTCCTGTGCTCAGTCATGGGTCAGGAGTAGGGATACAAAAAAAAGTGGACAAGGAGAGAGCCTCTCCCTCCTACTTTACTTGAGTAGATGAAGGGAGACGAAGAAATAAGGCAAAACTGAAGCAGATATACCCAATTCCTGAAGATTGCTTCTAGCAGCCCAGAAGAATGACATCAATGAGCAGGAAGACATAATGGCTTAGGGACATCTAAGGGGAGACAGATAACTACTGAGGACGACCTGGCTGGGGGTCCTCAGTATTAAAATATGTGAGACAAGTATCCCCAAGAAAACAGGACACTGATTACTAAGTTTATTTGAGCTGTGGGGCCAGGAGGTGAAGTTAGTGATCTGGTGGTAAAAATCCCCTTACCATGCTCTGTTCTTTTGCATCTTCTGGTCATCTGAGTATAATTCAGAAACTTTGTCAAATTATTCATACTCTCACTTTGCAGGTTGCAATGCATCTGTAGGATGCTGATCTCTTTCTCTATTACCTGCTGCAGTTGTCTTTACAGACTTAAGACAGTCTGCTGAACTTTACTGAGATAAAGTTATCATGGAAAAAAGGCATGTTCCCTGTTTTTCTTTTTGCCTGGATTTCTTTTAGTATATGAGATGGAAAGAAGGCTGCTTATCTTCACAAAGTGCTATTTGCTTAGAGAGAAATACAGGTACATGACTTAAATACCAGCAACGTGATCTAAGTGGGTAGAATCTGGGATGCCTTTTGTCATGTGCAGTGCAGGGCAGTTTCATTTCATGTCTAGAGCCCATACAGTCATCTCCAGATCATGCAGATTAGAGAGGGGAGGATGCTCTGAGACAGCACTGTGGCATGCAGCAAATCTCCTAATGCAAGATAACTTGCTACAACAGTTTTGAATAACAAGTTATTTAAAGTACTTTACTCTTAAGCTAATTTTATAGTTTCCCATAATTTAACAAACTGTAGTCCTGGGTAATGACTGATCAGTTCATTAATGAATTCTGGAGGGCTGGCTGCTAAAGTGATACTCACTGTTGTTTATTTCTACCTGCTAAGCCATATGACAAGAATTTTTAAAATACCACAAATCCTCACTGTATACTTTCTGTCCTTGCTAATACTGTCATTGACAGAAGGATGGGCAGGCCTCTGAAGTAGGTTGTGAAACTGATGTTTCTCAGAAGACTTATTCCAAATCAAAACCAGAAATTATGAAAAGCCTGAATGCTCTTGCCTCCCAGATGGGATTGAAACTTAGAGTGGCTCCCTGCAGCTCCATACATGCCAGTTCAGCTTCATACCTCCAGTGCTGGATCAGCTGCTTGCACTGTAAGACCGCCACAGGTGCAACTAGGACTACAGGCTTGTAAACAGAAAAGCCAGTATATTTTTTTCTGCAAAGGGAAGGACAGTGTCTGTTTTCCATCCTGAAACTGCCTGACAGTGTTATTGAAGAAGGGTATGGATATAAGCAGCAGTGCATCGTTCTGGTGGGGATTCAGTCTGTTGTCATAATTCCCATAGTGCGTTGCACTGTCTCTGTCATGCAGCTCCCTCTCTGTCAACAAAAATAAATATTTGTCTGAAGTTTATTGTAAATAGAGATTTTTTTTGAGCTCACCATAGCTATGCTCATTCTGTTTTGCTCTTTACTAAATTTTCTAAAAGACCTTGTTGACTCTCCATGAGTGTTTTTCTGCGTGGCTTCTCCAGTTCAAGATCCCTGTCAGGGGACTCTCAGAGAGATGTTCTGGCAGCAGCACAGCAAACTCATGTCATGTCAAATGCATAAGAATTAGAATTACTTAAGTTGTTTTCTAATGGCAGATTTTCCATCGAGAAATATAATTTTGAAAACTAGATTTCCGATGGGAATATCAATTTACACAAAATGCCAGGGTCTTTTTCAGTCTGGGAGAAAATCAAAATGAAATATTTTGACCTTACTATGATGAAGGATTTCGTTAATTTACTTCATTTGCAACTACACTATAATATACTTTACTGAGAAATTAACATGAAACACTTTAATTTTAATTCCTTTACACAGAAGCATTTGCTCCCCAGCTGTTTTTCTATAAAAGATTTTATTTCCAGGAAACTTCAGGTTTATTCTTGGTAATTCCAAGGTGTGGAATGAAAAGAAAGAAAAATCATAGTATTTCCTGCAAAGCAGAAATTCATATTGCTGCTTGGATCCAGCACCTGTTGTGTGCCACGGGCATTTGAAAGACCAACTGGTGCATAACTGGAGTACCACACAAAGCAAACAAACAAAAAACCCCAAGGGCTGAAATCTGTTCCCAGTAAATATTTGAGTAATTTCAAAGTATTCATCAACTGCATTCTGCCCATGAACAATTTGCTACCAGCCAACAAGTGCCAAATTTCAGAAGCAAACTGTTCACTGCAAATAGTTTGCCTCTTCACTGTGACAGAGAAGTGTGTTATTAGGAAGCCAACTGTTCTTCTTAAACAAGCTTTTTACCGTTGCCATTGTAAAAACTCTGTGTGTGAGAAGCAGGACAGCTTAAGGGAAATTATATTTTGAAACCCTGCTTAGACATTTGTTCATAAAAAGATCTACTGCTTTTTATTCAAGGATTCCCAGGCCCGGTGAGCATCATTACTTCCATTTTAGTACCAGAATAAAAAGGCAAAGGAGAAACTGCACAAGTTATCTTAGATCCCATTGCAAAGAAGAAGAGGTGGGAATGGAATTAGATCTCAAGATCCAGTTGATAAAACAGCGTCTATGATCTTCATTTATAATGGGTGTTAGTAGTTAGTTCATTACAGAAGGTGCTGTATAACTCAAAAAAAATTCAACTTAGCAGTTTCCATAGCAGACGTACAATAGAGTATTTACTCTTCCTTTTCTAGATGAGGAAAATGAGGCATAGATTACAAATTGTTTTACAGCATTTTGGCCCGGGAGTGGAAGAGTAGCTTAAGGCTAGCAGTGCTGTCTCAGCCTTTTCAATCCTCTTAATTTTTCTCTCTTATCATCATCTCTAAATTCACCTTTAGAGCAATTGCTGAAAGTATTTTGATTTCAAGATGTGCACACAGATAAAAAACAAACAGTAAAACTAAAAAAATACCAAAACCCCAACAAACCCTATCCCTGAAGCAGCTTATGAAGGCAGCTGGTGATGATTCCTTCTTGATTATTGCTTAAGGACCACTATTTGCAAGTACCTTATCCCAGGAGACTTTCCTGGGGAAAAGCCATGTGAGGAAGTCTTCTTAAAGAGGTGTCATCTGTCATGACAAGTTACCTGTCCTGATGAGCCTTGTGCTGAGATCGCATTATGATGACTGATGAGGCCGTCCATGGCAGTTAACTCAGCCATTTGTAATCATTTCTCTTACAGGCCTTTTGGTAATCACTTGGGGAAATTCTTATTTGAACAGTGCAGGTTCTGGAGGGAAGAAAAGCAAAGATATTTCTCGGTTGCAGGAAAGCATTTAGGTAGACATAAACTTGGGGAAAATCAAAAATCAGCATAAAGTGTCTTACTGTCCTTCTAGATATTTCTGCAAGGCTATTTTCTTTTATTTTTGTGTAGATTACAGTCCCATCTTCACATTGGCTTTTTTCCAAATGCTCTGAATTTCACTTTCGCAATATAGAGTAAAGCAGTTTGGCAGAGACAGGGCTGGACTACTAGAAGCCTGGGAAGAAGGAAACAGTAAAAGTTGTTTTCTTTTCTAAACTTTGCTACTGTTTCACAAGGTGTGATTTGAGCAGGTTGTTTAATCCCATGGTTCATTAGTAACCTTACACATAAGAGATATATAATTCTTATGTCTATTTTTTTCCATATGTTTCATGCCTTCTACTCATTGCTTTACAGGTCCTTATGGGCCAGCTTTTCAGACCAATCCATCTCACTATTTTTTCCACATCTGAGAAAGGCTGCAGCAGTATGTAGGAATATGTAAAAGAGAAACCAGAAAGATCCTCATCTGTGTGATAGGCAGATGATAATAACCTGTCTCTTCCTACTCACCTTAGACTGTGTCTTTTTTAGTATTTGGGTGATTGTCTTTATATCAGAAGTCAAATACAAGTCCAAGTAGGACTTCACAGAAGTGCAGTTTGCATTACCAGAGAGAATCTGGGCTATCCTGCCCTCCAAACAAGGTCTTACGTGGAGCTGGAGCACCACCCTTTGTATCACATAATTGAACTGCTCTGGTGCCATCCAGCAGAGGATAGAGGTGTCTGGTGGCATGTGCTGCTTTCCAGCGTCTCTCACCTCTCTTACGTGAATGCTGTGGATTAGCTAACAGTTAAGATCTTTGGAAAGCAGCTATACAGAGTTAAGTTGTGCCAAGAAACCCCAAATGTCCTAAAGAACTTGGGATGTCTCCAGAGATACTGCTTATTTTAATTTTGCACCTGAAAAACAGAATGACAAGCAATTTCCCTTTTACAGTCTACTCATAGTTAACGCAGAGGTGTCTATCTGAGGCAAGACAGGGGTTTCTCATGCCTTGCTCAGGTGCTTTACGACCTTCATTTCGGCAGCACTTCCTTGAGAAGTACTTTCATATCTAAATACCCCACAGTTGTAGTCAGAGATGCTGTCCTTTACCTTAAGTGAAATTAAATGCTGCGGTGAAAATAGACAATATAAGCACATTGGCATCTTTCCCAGTAAAGGGAATATGAAGTAGTTTTTATTGTTCCTGCCAAGACAGCTGTGTTTTAGATTGAAATAGTCATCGCACCCTTTTGCTATTTCTAGAAATAATGCAGCTTGCCTACCACTAACAAATGTCTCATATTTTCTCTGGTACCAAAACACCCTGAACTTTTGTTGCTATTCTGCAACACTGTATCTTAACATAAATGCCTAATGCAGCAATTAAAGGGGTTTAGCCGTAAAAATGGCAGGAAATTCATAACTGTCTCTTCTTCACAGTTTGTGTCTGTTGTGCACATGTAGGGCTTCATCTGATTCCTCTGAGCATTCATTTTATGTTTTGGTATGGTAGGCATATTTAAAAAGTTTCCTCTTCTAAAATGCTGTCTTCGGATTACAAGATTTCAGAATTATTTTGTCTCTTAAAGGTGAACAAAGACTGTGCAGCTGCAGTGGCCTTTCTGAAAGTGTTCTCTCTGTCTGCATGGAACAGCGGAGGCACAATTTCTATGGGAGTCATCACTTCAGAATTTCTGCCTCTTTTGTATAGGAAGTATCCAGGTTTTACCTGAAGTTCCTGTATTTCATTTACTTTGCTTGTGGGTTATTTTAAATGTGAATGGGTAAGGATGGTTGATTCAAAAAAAAAAAAAAAAAAAGCCCCTGGATTTGTATTTCTGTATGTGGAGCCAAGGAGTCAATTGTTGAGCCTTCTGCCAGCATGACTTTCACCTGCACTTATGCAGTAAGCAATAGAATTTCCCTCCTTTCACAGATGCAATAATAGTAATAATGATAATAACAAGGAAAAAATAAGGCTGACTTATGCCACTGCTGTTGCTTTCTCCCAAATAACCATTTGCTGGCTACCATTTGAAGCTGGAAGTGATGAATGGTTCCAGGCAGCAAAACAAGGCCAGCTTGTACGTAAGGAGGGCTCATGCCAGGTGGTGGATGAGAATGTTCTGGACATTGCCCCATACTCTTTGAGGAGGAAGGATGGTGCACATGCCCAAAGAAGATTTTTTCACAAAGAAAGAGAGATATGTAGCAGTATTATGGGATATAGGGAATGAGGGTTCCTGGGTAAACCTGCATAAATCAGCTGAAGCAAAGACACTTTTCAAATTAACTCAGGCTAAACTCTGACCTTTAAGTTGTCATGTGTCTGTATGAGGAACCATAAGAAAAAGGTTTGCTTTTCCCTCTGATATGCAATAGCTGTGTGAAAGTGGACCGTGTTTCCTCTCCACTTCCCATTCAGGCTCAGTGCTGCAGTGCAGTGGAAGAAAGGGTTTTAAATGCTCAGGTCATGTGTGACTGTCGATGGCTTTGAGTGGGAAGGGAGGCATTTAGTTACTGCATATGAAAGAAAAAAATTGTTTCCTAAACTTTGTTACAAGTGTCTCCAGATACAGAGGTGCTGACATGTCATGAAAGTGTGGGAGGAGAAGTGAGTTACCACCATTTTCATCCTGATCAAAAAAGTCTTTGAAAGGTGATCAGGCTGCCTGCTCTGAGGGTGAAAAGACTCCTGCAGAACACAGAGGTTCAGATATGCACAGAAACCTTCAAATATTAATTTCCACATCATTTAAATGCTCAAGAATTAAACATAAAAATGTGTTTTTATTCACTGACAAAAATAGAGATAAAAATAAGTGAGCATTGAATGCCACACCTTAAAGCACAAGACAGATCAAAAGGCAGATGTTGAGAAAAATATGAGCTTGTATTAAAATTTGCAGGGTCTGAGTATCTAAATCTGTGCAACTGTGTTAAAGTGATAACTGCTTAGTAGTGTGAGTCTGTGTATGCATTGTGGTTTAGTTCACAGTCAGTATTGCACAAAAGAGGATTTTAAGTGCATAAAGAGTAAGAGGTTGTTTCTAAGCTTGTTTCTGTTTGTTTAATCCCACTACTAAAAACTGCGTAGGAAGTGTGCAGATCTTAAGGGAGAGTGGAACCAGGTGTGTATGTGTACCTATGCAGAATTCCCAGGTAAAGGCACTAAATGGTTTGAAGTCAGTATGTTTAATGCATTATTGAAACACTGTCAAAACAAGTATTTATTTTCCTTGAAAGTCTGGCCACTATGGTTCTAGAGGTTATGTTACTGGGTACAGGCTGGAGGAAGGTACATGCAGAGGAGTGATCCAAGACATGCAAATAGATGGACTTTGGGAATACGTGGCATCAGGACCCCAGTTTTAAAGATGAGAATCATACTGGTAGAGCAAATATACTGGTGTAGTGATCAGGAATCAGCTAAACATAATGGCTTCTGGTTTTCACCACATATCTGGTCAGAGATTCAGATGCACTTTTCAGTCCAAAGACAAGGACAAGTATTGCCATGTATTGAAGTACCTCAGCCCCACAAAATCACTACCCGAACGCTTCTGTTCCAGTTGTGACCCTAAAATGTCTAAAAGCTAAGCACAAACATCCAAAATGTGTTTGTACACGGAGCTTTGCCACTGAAGGGCTTTTTCCCTCTGTTTGGCAAAGCTGCAGGCTAGGCAGGCAGGAGAAGCACATCCCTTCAAGCCGTACTGCTGGCAGCCTCCACTTTTGAGGGGATGAACCAGAGGCTGAGGGCAGTTCAATTACTAACACTCAGTCCTTTGTTTTCTCTTTGTTGCCCACAGAGGTGCTTAATTGTGCTGTAAAAGATTATTGCAGCCAAAATCAGTCTGCTGTTGGATTTTTTTTTAAAGGTATCTTGTGTGTACACAGATGAGTAACAACGTTTAACCATTCCTAATCTGGTCTGTAATTGAGGCCCTGAGCTCTTTATGAGTGATTCATTGCCATTTGGTGGTGTCTTACTGGGCAAGTCTTCAGCAGCTTCACAGCACCTGAGATACAGTAGTATACTCTAGATGGCAGTGTATTTAATATTCATTTCTATATTAGATATTATAAGCATCGTCATTTTAATTGGGTTTTCTAATGCTCTTTCTATTGGAAAATGTGGATTATTTATTTTCCTGTAATGAGCAGCAACAAGTCATACTTTGTTAATATTTCCTTATTGCAATGCCTTGATCAAATTGCAATTTGGGTGTTCCCTGCTCTTCTACCTCTAGAGCCAAGGTCCACTGATCAGACCGTATTTCCCAAACTTTGCACAGAGTCTCCTTGCATCAATTAATGTTCATGGGATGTGGTGGTAAAGGAACTGCCTAGTCAATAGAAGGCAAGGTACAACAGAGGTTCATGCTCCTAGTCAGGGGCTATTTGCTGATTGAATTAATCAGTTTTGAGGCATTTGGGTTTTTTCAATCCAAAGTTAATATTCCCTGTGAAAAGGAGATGGGAAAAAATACATGACTAACAAAAAGGGGTTGAAAGAAAATTCTAAATAAGCCTTATGAAGGGAAAAAAAAATAATTCAGGCCAGAAGGATAACTCAGTCGATGAGTTAAATACAGTTTTATCAGTGACACATGCTTCATGTACAAGAAGTGTATGCTATTCCCAAATTTACTCATCAAGCATCTGCCGTCAGCGTTGTTGATCACTTCTATGCCTCATGGAGTATGTCTGACTGAATTCACTATCCACAGGTCTGCTACAGCCCACCAAATGCAAATTTCTTCTCTGCAGCAATCCGACACAGTTTCTGTGACGCACACATACTATCGTTTATTTGCGCTCTTCAGGCTTTCAATATGACATAAAATCATTGTAACGTAATGCATTATTAAATATATTTTTTAACTGAAAAAGATAAACCTGACAGACTGTCAGTGAACATTTTTGTACTGTAGAAAAGGTCTGTGAAAAGAAACTCTGGAGTACATCCACCCATTAGTGAAAGTAAAGCTCACCACCTGTTCAGAGCAAGAAACTGCATGGAATGAGCTTGTCCTTTGCCTTGTTCTCCAGCTAGACCGTAAACAGAATTTGAATTTTGCTTCTGAATGTCATTGAGACAATGATTTGTGTGAGCATAGATGAGTCTATGGATTATTCACAAAGCTTTTACTTGGGCTATTTGTTGTTTTTGGTGCTGCTTGGTCACCTTGATGTAATGTGTGTTTTGCACTTTCATGGATGACTGTATATGTCTGAAGATGGGAAGGGGAAAAATGAAAGCTTCTTAGAGGTGGTGTGAGTACTGCTAGTGTGATTGTGAGGATCAGTTGGGAATTTGAGAGGGAATTCTCAGGCAATCTTTTCCCTTCAGTTTGCATACCTTCACCCTCTCAAAAAAATGAAACTAAGAACTTCTGTAGAGCTGGGAGATCAGCAATCCTTTATCAAGGACCTGTGGAGTTTTCACTTTCAGATAGACAGCAGCAAGCCCGAACACCTTCCTGGTCATAGCCAGGCAGGGCTTCTTAAATGACAAGGTCTTGAGTCCTCTTTTGCAAGATGGAGTTGCTCAGCTTCAGGGTCCTGCAGTGTTGCATCTGCCTCTTCTCTAGGATGTCCTTGGCCTGTCTCTGGTTCTTAGGAGAAGTCTACAGAGGTTTCCTTACCTGGGGCAGTCAGCTCTCTGTAAGATTTTTTTGTTTTAATGAAATAAAGTTGCCTTGGTTCTGAGTAGTTTAGTCCTTCCTTTTCTTAATAGGGGAAAGATAACTGTGTAATATTCTTTCTGTGGAAAATTGCTACCTTTTACTTAGAACTGGAATAACCTTTTCTGAAATGTCAGGCTTTCCCAGAGACTGGAAAATCCAGGTCTTTATGGCGTAATATCCTTCTGTGGGAAATTGCACCTTTTACTTAGTACTGGAATAACCTTTTCTGAAATGTCAGGCTTTTCCAGAGATTGGAAAATCCAGATCTTAATGGCGGCTGTTTCTAAGCACGTTATTGTAATAATTGCTAATAATGACTCTGTTGATTGCTGTTATAAATCAGAGCCACAAATACTACTAAAGCTGACTAATGATTTTTACACAAACATGAATGATTTTGAGATTTTTTTTTAAGATGCAAATATAGCTGAAAGTAGGTGTTGAACTGAGTTTCATACACATCTGTTGCAACTCTGAAATCTAGAGGGCAGGTACATGCTGGTTTGTCACCTCAGATTTACCACTAAGAAACTGTAATTAATACAGCTCAGCACAGTGAGAAAGCTGAGTAAGGAAGCAATATCCAAAGGTAGTAACAAGCACTATTCAGTTACTTGTAAGTGTGTTTTTTCATTAAGGAAGGCTTGGGTGTTTTGGTAAAAATTCCTTTACATTTCTACACTGAGTGGAACTTTAGAAAACTATGTATGTTAGTTGCTGAGGATGTTTCCTCCTTCTTTCAGAAAAAAAAACCAAAAAAAGGGAGGAAATCCTGTTTGTTTAAAAATTACCCAAGGAAAAAGCTTTTTTGTTGTTCCACTTTTATGTGAACACATTGTTCCATTAAAGAGGTATTTTTCATTAAAATAATACATAAATATTTTATTTAATGAATTTGTAGCCTTGAGGCTTGACTTTCGTACACATGAGCCATTTTCTATTTTTTTTTTTTTTACTGAAACTCTTGGTGAGCTGAATGAATTTCCTATCCCCTAAGGAGATTCCTTTGCACAAGTTTAAAAAACAGAAATGTCATATGTTCTCTTCAGGTGCATGTTTCTTTCTGTGATGGAGCACCTTCAGTCAGGATTTGGCCCTGCATATGTCTTTAGGCAGGAATATAAAAGAAACCTCTGTTGTACCTTGCCATACTTCTGTCTACCAAAAATGGAGTTGTCAGCTTTCAGTTGCTAATCCATTAATTTTTTTAAAGGTTAGGGTTACTTTTGACAAGTGACAGAGTACCGTGGTACTAACAACTGGAATGGGAGGTTAGCATACTTAAAAAGAAAGAGACAAATTTTCTCAGTGCCTTCTGGCTTAAATTAAATTGTTTTGAAGAGGGGAAAACCCCTTTATTTTGTAAAATGGCTAGAGTGTGGTCTACTTTTGCATTACCCTTGTTGCACAAGAAGCATTTATTTAGCTGAAACAGTCTTCTGTTATTACCTTTCTGGACATAAAATGCCCTGGAGGGGGAAGAGGGAAGGTTTCTCCTTTTCCTAACCCATAGCTCACTCTGAAATCAAATCATTCCTCACTGTGAAGAGTAGCCTCTTGGCTATACAAAAACCTTTTACCCAGCATCTTTCTCTGAAGATAACTTAATTGGGAAAGATTCATAACTCCTGATACAATCTTCTTGTCTTCGAGTTCGGACCAATAGCCCAAGCAAATCATCTGAGATGAAGTTCCAAAATTAATCCTAAAGAATATGAAAAAAAAAAAAAGTTATTAGGTTAAAGTGAATTGAACTGAATCCATACTGTTCTTTAAAAATTGAGAAAAACTTCCAATTTTTTGTTATCTCTTATTCACCTCTTGCTGCTGATAGAGGGGAGGTTCATGTGCCTGGACTGCCTTGTCTTCTCTGCTCAGATGTCCAATTTTATTTTTCATCTGAATTTACTGCACATGTTGACATTAGAGGGAACATTTCCACTTAGCTGGGGCTGAAGGTGGGCACCCTTGATTCCCTGTTTTGGAGAACCACTGGGTACAGGTGTTTTATAACAGAGATATTGATACTGGTCAGACCTCTCACATCAGGCAAAACACCCATGACTTTGAAAACCAGATTAATTCAGGAGCTCATTTTTTATTAATATTCTTATTTTATTGATTATTTTATATTAGCATCAAAGTGAAGCACATTTGTAGGGAAAAAAATCTGCTTTTATCTACTGTTATAAGTGTTATAATGAAACCTGGCGTTATTTGCCACAAGCAGCTTTATCAGGGGCTACTGAGAGACGTGTCAACCATTTTGATGTTAGGAAGGAAAAGCCAGTATACAGATTATTCCATAGTTACCTATCAGTGACAGCTGAAGGCAGGACACTAGGTTTACTACCTACACTCATAACTCACTGGCCTGATTTTCTGTGTCTCTGTATTTCAGACAACAATAATGGGTGTTTAGTTATTGCACCACAACTTAGCGTAGAGACCAGGTATAATTGAACCATTATGGATATTAATTTTTTTCCACTCAAGAATGTTTTACAATACAGTGTGGAGTTCATTTTTATCTTGAAAATCACTGCTCTAAGCAATGAGCAAGAGTTACAGCTCTTACATAAGAATGGTTATTTTTCTCTTGGTTTTGCTATAGTTATTCAGTTACAAGAGTGTGCTAAAAGTGAGACTGCATTGAGAACAAGATGGGATACAACTAAGACTTGGTATTTAAGCTTCTGACAAGTCCCTCTGAAATTTTCAAGGTTTTTTTCAGTGGAGTTAGAAAGCAGGGCTAAGCAGAGCTTTTGCAAGATCAAAGCAGGGTTTTCCCAAAGTCTTCAGCCATTTACCTTGCTTACTATTATCCTCTTAAATATGTCTTTTATTATTTATCTATCCAACAGGACAGTTCATCAGCACTCTGAATCAATTATTAAGTTAGTGAGTGCCTATTTTTACTGAAGGTTTTTCCAAACTTTTTTTGAGAGTTATCACCAATTTTTTTTTTTTTGCTATTGTTACAGGAAAAGTTAGCAAGGAAGCAACTGCAGTGTTCTTACTTGACAAAAATATTTGTTAATAGATCAAAAGTGTACTTCTTATTTTCTCTCTGAAAACCAAATTCCTTGTGGCTTGTGAGAAATCACAAATCCAGAGATTTATTTTTTCCATCCATCAAAGCTCCCAAATGCGAGTTTTGGCTTCCTGTATTTTTACAAAGTTAAATCCTACCTTTCCCCTGAGAACCTCAAAAAATGAGATCAGAATACTCAGGATCCTGATATCTTCAGAAAATCCAACTTGAACATTCACAGACAAAATTTATACTTTCAAAGCTTGCAGAATTCTACTTTGCTCATTGGTCTTGTGTGTTATTTCACATACTGTTTCTGATTAGCTCTAATATTGTCATGGTCTTGCAGAGTTAGTGCAGGTTTGTACAGAACTTCACCTGTTCTGGGTCACTGTAGTATTTGAATCAGCAAAAACATCTTTGAGATGCATTGGGTTGTTGAACAGAAGATGGGTACATGTGTGCCTGTTCCATGTGCAAGATCTCCTCATGCCAGCAAAACTTATGAAAAACCCAAACAAACTGGGGGACTGAAAGGTCAAAGAGAACTTCAAATCAGTGGGAGATGAAACTTGACAGTTTTTCTGGGTGATGATAATTTTGCAGTGTAAAGCAATTAGTGTCCTGTCTCCCTGTTGGTTCTCAGGAATGAAGAACCAGTCAAGAAGTAGTTGAATATCAGTGCTGATTGAATACAGTCTATAAAGTCAAGATCTTTGCACTTGATGTGTTGCATGCAAACAGGACCAGCATACATAATGGGATTTTCTCTCATGTATTTTTTTTTTTTTAATGAAAGGTCTGAGCACCTCGGATCACCCATCAAGAAGCTCTTCTCTTCCTCCTGGTTACTCTGCTTGGAACTTGACCTGGGTCATGAGAGACACGTCCCCTTTCTTCTCCCATAGAGGACGACACAGTGAGTAGCATGAATGTGTTATCCTCGAGAGTCTGTCACTGACTGCCTAAGGTTGTTGATAGAATACCGGAGTAAAACAATACAAGTCAAATGATCCATGGTAAAATATCCATACTGTCAGCATCTGGAGGCACTAATAAGCCTTACTGTCCCTTACCAGCTGCCCCTGGAGCCTTTCCCCACCATACCCATGGGCCCACGAGTCCCATTTCAGCCCTGCCTGAGGTGACCTTGGTCACTGCCATCTCTAAGGAGGTGCCTGGTGACCTGGGCTGCCCCAGCCTGCCCTGCTCACTCAAAAACAACGTCCCAGACTGTAACATTTGAGTGGTATGTTGGAATCCAATGATACCATAAAGAGAGGAGCTGTGTACTGAAGTTTTTGCATTCCATCTCCTTTTGTAACACCCACCCATTCCAAAATCTGGGAATCTCTTTTCTTCTGTTCTCTGATATGACCTGTTTATGGGCTATCCATAGCCATTCCACTGTGAAGTACAATGGTCCTAGTTAGGACTGGACTGCATAAGGCAATATCTAACATGCAATCCAGAAAGTGACTGAAGTAGAATATATCTACTATATATCTACTACCAGTCTCCATGAGGGGAGATAAGGTGCTGAGAGGCTAATAAGATTTACTCACCCCAAGCCTGTAATTATCTGCTTGAGGGAAAAGTTTGACCTACCTATATGAAGGAGTCCCATATTTCTTCAAATTTATGTTGCAGCCTTTTATGTGTGCAATATATATTCTTTCCACTGGCATACAATATCTGCTCCTAGCTGTTGTATCTGCTTGAATGATGAGGACACACCAATTTCATTTTGGAAGCGACAGTAGTACAATCTTTTTTCCCTTACTTGGTTTTCTCAGAAGTTGCAAGAATGATTTTTAATTTACCCTTTATTACTTCTTCCTAAACTCTTTCAGTTTCTCAGTAATACTTTTCCAAGGGAAGGCTTTGTTCTAAAAACTTAAATGCATTGATTCCATCTGACAGCATCACATGGAGATAAATGCACTGCATCTAAGCAGAAATGATTTATGATGATTTTAGCTGGTTGCACGAGACCAAATTCTACCATATTCCAACCACCTGTTTTGCAAGGAAAGGCAAGAATTTGATGAGGTGTTACACAAAATACAATCTTCACTCAGGACAAGTCTAAACTGTTTTCTCCCTCAGTAGGTGTAATTCAGGGCATACACCTTGAAACTACTGGAGAATCTTAAAGATAAGGAGGGGTAATTTGAGGTATTTTTAGCCTTGCAATTTAATGTTTACAAAAGTTTGCAGAACCTCCTTTAAATTAAAGGGGTAGCATTAGCCCCCAAAGTCACACATTTCAGACTGGAACACTCCTGCCACTTCATGTTTGCAACATGCAGAGGACTGATGTGGATATGTAGAGTAGAGCCTGTAAACATAGCTCAAGACTTAGAGGGCACTTCTTAAAACCTCTGTTCCTCTGCACACCACCTTCAGCTTATATGCATCTAATGAATGTTTATCAGTAAACTTCCCAGGGATCTGGATTTCTATTCCAGAACTATGTGCATGACAGGGGTAGACAGTGCCTTTCAGTAGTTGATTATTGACCCTGGATGTACGAGGCTCTGTGAAGGTCATGGGACTCAGCAGAGCAAGGAAGAAGACAGAGTTAGACCATCCAAGCTCTAAGTGAGTACTCTTGTCCCAGGACACATCCCTGCCTTCTGATTAGGTGGTTAATCCAAAATCACAATAAATCATGAGAAGAAATAAAACCCAGCAGTCCTTTAGTACTGGAGTGATTTCTTCTTCTGTTAGAAGCTTTCCTCGCTTCTCCCAGCGTGACTGATTATAGAGTGCTCAATAAAACTTCTATCAAAACTTTGTTTGCCTAATCATCTGATGGGACCCATCTTATTAACTGGCTGACATTGCTAGAGTGAGGTAATATTAGTTGTGTTAATTACCTGTTCCCTATGTTCTGCTATTGGAGAAATCTCTGACTGAAAGAGTGAGTAAATTGACATGTAGTATCCCTCTTCCTCTGCCAAAATAAGTTCTCTTTTCTTTTGCTCAGAATTAAAAATTCTAACAGACTGCCTCTGGTAGTTCTGGCAGGGACAGTGCCTGATGATATCTTTGAAACCATATACAGCAATCCGAAAAGATAATCAGTGGCACAACAGGATACTTGAGTGATGAATTCAAAAGACTTTTTTTCCATTTTGTCTAGAGGTTTCTAGGTTTGTCTCCATCTAAGCACTGATTAATCATCAGTCATCTCAAAGATGCAAAAACCACCCACCTTTCAGAAAATAAAAGCTGAAAAAATGGATGTGAAGTCAAAATTATCTGGGAATTCAACCTGAGGAGCAGGAAGAGACTTTAAATCTTCAAATTTCTGTGTATTTTTTTGTTCTCATGAGGTACACTCGGACTGTTTCCTGTGGCTAGAACAAACTTTTAATGCATTCTGCATATGTGGACTTATGGTAGTGTATTAATCTCCCATTTTCACATCTGATGGATCTCTGTCATGAGGATTACATGATTAACTGCACTCAGCCACATATTTCGTTTCTTGTCCTGGTTCGTTGTTAATTTTCTCTTCTGTACAGGTTTTGTATAAGAAATCAATTGTCCACTGCATAAAATCTATTAAGCTTCTGTAACAGGGGTTCCAAACGACAGGTGCCCCTTTAGGCCTGTAAACTTTCATGCACTTAACATACCTCTCTCTGCCCCTTCCTCTACATCCCCCTGAGCCAGCCCAACAGCACTGGACCTGGAGCACAATCCTGGCAGGGTACAGTGGCAACTGTGGAAAGTGCTACTGACTGGAGAAAAAAATCAAATTCAGTTCAACCCACTTAAACTCTGTGTTGAAAGAAGAACACATTTCATGAGAATAACAGGCATAAGCGTTGCCATGTTGGACCATTTAGGAAACAGGAGATGGCTTTTGCATTTTAACTATTCTTATATCATTGTGCTGTTTGTGTCTCTTTGCCAGATTGTCTGTCCAGTAGCAGCTGAACTCTTTGGCTGTTCTGAACCAGCTTTGTCCAAAAGTACCTCTCTCGGGCTTCCGCAATACAAGTTACAGATATTTTTTTTTTTGCCCCTCTGAAGTTTAGGAAATAGCGGTGTTTTCTATTCCAAAGCTAACTGGGACTAAAAGTCAGGGTAATATTGCTACCAAATGATTAGTGTGCTTAAAAATGTCTAGAAAAGGTGAGTTTAGCAGGGGAGGAGCACATACCTACAAGAATGCATAATCATTCACAGCTTTGATTTAATAGGTGCTAAAAGCCCAATCCAAAGGATGGCCTCTATTAACAACTTATTAATAATCTCACTCAGCTCTATGTTTTCAGACAACTAATTTGACAGGGTTGTTGGGGATTTTCTTTACACTTTCTAATGGAATGTCATCTGTGATGAGTTCCTAATTTCCTGAATTGGGTTTACTAACTAAGAAATAAAAATTCATTGGACTTACTTTACTGTGGAATAATTTGGGGTCATTCCTGCTGTGTATTTCATGCTCAGTGGCACAGCAGCTGCTCAGCAAGGTGTCACATTATTGAATTTTTTTCTCTGGTGGTTCACATGCAACTTGCTGAATTCAAGTACTCATGTGCATGTATTTGAGATACCATTTCATTCGTGTGGGTTGGATACCAGATAGATAGTGCTGACACAAAACTCCATGAGTCTAAGCATCAAACAAAAGGGAAGATGGAGAGAAAGAGGGCACCAGCCAGATGAATTCATGTTAAGTTTAGGTTCCTGTGACTACTTGTTTGATAATTCTACTGCAAATCAGACTAATACTGACATCTTCAGAATGATAAAGCTATCATGATTCTTGGCTCAGCATGGCATAATGAGATGCGTGGATATGAACTGATTGTTATAGCAAGTTCTGTTCAAAAGGTGAGATAAAGTCATGAGAGGAACAAGGAGAATGCTACTTTGTCCCAGAGGAAAAATCAATCAATGCTTTCTTAGTAAAGATACTGGAAGGGTGATGTACTGCCTTAAATCAAGCAAATCCTTTTTGCAATTCTAGAAGTACTCTAATATAGTTTTGGAAATAACATTATGGATAGAATAGGGCAAGATTTCAGTTAACAGCAGTGAATTGCACCGCATTAATAGAATTGCTTCATATAAAATAGCAGATGTGGTAACCCCATATACATGTGCAAGGATTCTTGTTTAACAATTATATGGTATTTTTACCATGTGCAATGTTGCTGAAATCCAAAGGGAGGAAAACCAGGAAAAGCAGCATCTGTCTAGCTAAACTGAAGGCAATACTAAACAAGAAGGAAGAAAAAATCTTATTAGGGAGAAATTTTTACTTTCTTTCAAGTTATTTTTTTCTCTTATATCATTTTTCAGCTGCAGATAATATACCAGTGACAGCTCAACATTTTTTCAATAATAAAATAACATACAGTTAGACAACAAATGTCTTTTCTCCCTGTCTCTCAAGTATTCATTTTCTCTAGAGATCTCTCAAAATTCATGCAAGAGGTCTCTTGTATGAATTGTCAAAATATGACAGTTCATCCAACCACTATTTTGTGCCAACTAGAGCATGTTTTCTAACAATCACTGTTAGTCAGTACTTCATTTTTTTTTTGGCCAGAACTGACATTAGAAATGCACTGTCATGTATTGTTTTCGCTGCATGCATGGGAGACTTGGTGGGTAAATATTTCTTGTGCGGAGAATGAGCTCTGTCACTTCTTGGAGCAGGAGGAATGAGAAGGAGAGCTATTGCTAGCTGTTCTCCCAACACCCCTTCCTCACACCTCTCTCTGTAGCTGTCTTGAAAGACTGTGCTTATAATTGATTTATGAAGGAGTCCTGGCCCTCTTCTTTGTAGTTTGATTTCCACTGAACAAAGCAGCTGTCAGAGATTTTGGTGATTCAGTCCCTGGTGCACGCTGAGGAGCTGGGTATATAAAAAGTAGATGCTGTCATTTTTAAGATTCTCTTTACAAATAGATGAATAGTTGTGTTGTTGCCGTTTTCCCTAAGCAGTGGCCCATCCAGCTGTGGCTCACTCCCCAGAGGACTAATTTAAGTGCATCTGGCATGAGGAGAGCTCCATGGAGAGGCAGGCAGCTTGTCCTGTGCTGGGTGTCCAGGCCCCAGCACTCTTCCTGGGTGTTATTCCCTTTTCTACTGAACATGTGAAATTGTGGCTTCAATGGGGTGCTGCTCCTCCAAAACTCTTTTCTTTGGAATGTAATCTAACCTTAATAGCCCCTTCCAAGGGAAACCCGAGTGTTTTTCTGTCAAGATGGGCATTGGAGCAATGAGCCATGCTTGACCCTGCCCAGCAGCCACCACCCCTGCGATCTTGCCCTGGGACCTGGGGAGAAATTGGCCACACTGAACACTTCCTTGCAGACAGTAAGCTCTGAGGAGCCCTTGGAACCCTGTGACTGAACATCATTGCTGTGAGGGAGCAGCAGCATTCCTGCCAGTATATTCAAGGTCAGGGAAGCATACACAGAGACCTGCCGGTGCGGAGGAAGGACACAGGGAGATAAACTAACTTGCACTAAGTAGCTTGAAATTAAAAGGAGGTCCCTGATGAACACAGGCTGCATCTCAGGGCAGGGGGAGGAGCTGGCATGCTGCCCTGCTGTTCTCCTCACTGCTTCACTTGCAGGTGACTGAGGTTCCTCAGATGGGATGGACCCCAAAGCCCTGTGGTGTGGAGTGATGCCATGGGGCTACTTGAGGGCATCCCCAGTTCCCCACCTCTCCAGTTTCCCAACACCCCTGTCAGGCCATGCTGCTGCTCTCACATTTCTCAGCTCCTCGAGAGGCAGCCCCAAGACCAGGCAGTTATATTTTGGCACAGGCATTTGCTAAGGGTGGATCCAGGATGCCTGACAGGGATACATGTGGCATACTGTCCCCTAAAATGTACAGTTTGCCCTTTCTCAGTGCTGAGTAATGGAAAGAAATCGGTGAAAATGTCTCTCAAGTCTTGCTTGCTCAGCAGGAACAAGGCAGTTAAACCCTGCAATTGTTTTTCCTCTTGAATTTGTGTGACCGCCAAACACCTTTTCCCTTTTCCTTTGTGCTTTTTTCCCATGCCCTTCCTTCCTATGATGGATTCACTCCTTTTAAATTGCTGCTGTACCTCCAGTTGCACAGTGGAAAGATGGCACCAGGAATTCATTTGCAAGGAGTTTCACCCCTTCTTTGTGCCAGTGGGGCAATGCTCACTTCCAAGGACCTGACCTTGATCCTCCTGGGTGTTCAGCAGCCTGCTGAGCTGACAGCCAGAGAGCAGAATCTTCTATTTATGTTCTATTTTTGGGGAGAAATACCTATAGCTGCAGGCTTCTTTGTGTCACTCCACGTGTGCACCCTGTATTGGGGAATAGAAATTCAGAAAGTCCTGATGAGGCAATTGAAACCCTTAGATTGAATGGCCTGTGCCCTTTTGTACTCAAGGGCAATAGGAAGGCTTTAGGAACTGGCTCTGTCACTAGGATTAATAACTGGAAAATCAATTTGTCATTTCCCTGTCATAAATTAAAAGCTTATAGGCCTTATAACATGAGTAAAATAGAGGTTAGTGGGTATTGATGGAGGTCTCAAAGCTCACTCAGCTGAGCAGATCTCTGCTATACAATTTAAATTATGTCTCCTCCACAAGGAATATCTGTCAATATTTGTATTAAAAAAAGACATCCTGTGCAAGAATATTTTATCCATTTCTACACTGCTGCTGCGATTGTTGCTGCTGAAGGAAGTATGTTCTTGAGGGAGGTTGTGGTCCCGATTTGACAAGTGTAAGTGACCTTTACATTGTGCATTTGTCTGTGGATGTAGTGTAAATTAGTCGTGTTTAAGCTGATGAGGTGCCAGTGAGGATGTACATCTCTAAGCTGGTCTTGGTGAGAACAGAGAACCTCTGCCTGCTCCCTTGTCTGTGGCAGTGAGGTGAGAAGGCAACCACAGCTTTCCAAAGGGGTGCCCAGCTGAGAGTAATGGAGAAGGAGTGATTTGTAAGGGAGGGAAAAGGATCTTTCAAAGTCAGACACATGTAAAACTAGAAAGGAGCAGTCTAAGAGGAAATTACCTTCTGGTAAGATTTTTGTGGTTGAAAGGAGATGTGTTTTAGACCAAATAAACCCAGTCTTTTGTTGGGCAGCTGAAGAAAGGATAATCAGAATAGTTTTTCAACAAGAATAAAGTTTTTTTATATATTCCTTTAAACTAGCTGATTTTTGTTCTAAATAAGGCATGTTTCAGCGATGGGTGATTACACAAATAATGTAAGATGACTCAAAGAGCAAATGATCCATAATCTGACCTGCAGCAAGGTAAAAGGATATTTCCCACAGATTACTGTGTTTTGGTTTATTATTCATATTACTATTTTAAGTCATTTGTTTATTAGAAAGTTCTAATCAGTTTACTTGAAACAGATGTGGTTGCAAGATATTTTAATTATTTGTTCATAAATTATTGCTGTTAGGTATGTTGATTAAAAATAAATAAATTGAAGCACTCACAAGACTCTAGCATCATCAGACACACACAGATTCCAGTGTCTTTTCAATTGAATAGTAGCTTAATTTGCTTTTCATTCTATGGTTAGTATCCTGTATCTTTTTACATACCAGAAGCTAAACTGATTGATGGCTAAGCCTTTCTTAAACATGTTTTTACCTTAATTTGATTATAAGCATCACTTTTGTTTCCTCTTTAAAGGCGTAATGGTGAAATAGACTTCTAATAAATTATCTGTTCTGTCTCTCTCGTGTCCAGCACTTGCAGATGAAAGAGACTGTTGGACAAGGGGTTGTTTGTTTGTTTGTTTGTTAATTAAAAAGGGCTTTTGCTATTTTTTTTGCTATATAGAAGTTAAATTCCTATAGCACCTTTTGGATCTGTAGTGTCAATACACCTCTGGCATAAATGCATGTACTGGGTATAAAATCTCTGTGACATCACTTTCAGAAAAACATCAGAAATCACAAAGAAAGAAAACCACCTCACCTTACTGATTAGGCACACTATTCAAGTCCCAAAGCTCTGTGTCTAGTCAATTTATATTGCTGGTAAGTTTAAAAAATAATCACTAAATGTTGTGTTAGATTTAATTGTCTTTCCTTCAGTGTTTGGTTTTTCAGTAAAAGGCAGAATGGCTTTTATTCAGCTTCCAAAGACACACGGCTACTGCTTTCTGTGCTTAACTGGGCAAGACAAGAATAAACTTGGTCTTGCATTTAAACATTAAGACAAAAGTAAAGAAGGAAGGAAAAGTGCTTTATTTTTTTATGCAGAGATGTAAAAAATGGCAGGTGATTTGTGGCAGCAATTCAAATGTTATGAAGGTTCTGCATTTGCAAGTGTGGTTATTGTGGTCTTGTAGCAGCTAACACATCAAGACCAGCTTATCAGTGAAAAAAAAGTATACCATTCTTTTTTTATAAAGTGTATTGCATTGTCAATAGTGAAGGACATTGTGAAAGAAGGAAAGCCTAAGGGTGGGAAGTTAATGTTAGGCGTAGAAGATTGGATGCTGTTTGCTGTGTTGCATCAGATAGCATTTCTTTGTCATCATTTCTTTGTACTGAATAGGATAATAGCACTGAAATTTGTGTCTTATACAGGACTAATTTAAATAAGAGCCTAAGAAAAGTACTGATGTTCTGGTGATGTGAGGGGACTATTGAGTGCTGTAAAAGATTCAAGTATGTTTCCATTAAATCACAGACACTGTCAGCTGTAGGAGCCGAGTTGTCTCCCCTCTTCCAAAGAAAAACCTGTTGTAAAGGACATTCAGCTTGACCACAGCAGGCATTTTAGATCATGTCCACTTCTCTGTAAGCTATTCATTGCAAGGGAAGGAGATGGTATTTCTACTTGCCTTTTTTTTCTTTACTTTTCCCGCTTCAGGCAGAGCCTTTAGTTGTCTGCAGGGGTCATAAGACTAAATGTGATGTCTGTTATTTAATCACATACCCCAATTAAGTGTATCAGTTGTAGGTCAGAGGCCTGCTGTGTTGAGGGCTCCATAACTGATTGATAGCTCTCTTCTGAGAAGGGGATTCTGGAAAGTCAAATGGGGGAGCAGAGCTGGCTATTTGAGTATTGACAATCAGACTGTCGTGGGGGACTAGAAGAGGAAAATGAGGAGTGCCTTGTGGATATCCATGGAGGGCTTCTCTACTTGGGTCAGGAGGGTAAGAGAGCACAAAGGCTTCTGTTCCAAGCAGGTGGACGAGAGAGGAGGGGGAAGCAAGCAGCAACTTCTAGAAAGCTGAAGGAGGGAATGAGGATGAGGAGGAGAAGCCCACAAAGAATGAAGTAGTTGATTTGAAATGATTGTTCTTGCCACGTGTTGTCCTTGGCCTGGACTTTCTATTTTCCAGCCAATGGGTTCCATCAAAAAAGTCCTTGCATGAGCTGTGTTCCCTCTGCCTTTTTTTTCACAGTTCCCTAAAACACACTCCTCAAGGTGTTCCCTGTAACAAAACTGTACAGTAATGAGAGTACATCTTCTCTAACATGTAGCTGAGCATTTGGTTGCTCCTTTGTCCGTTTGGGCTTTGATACAAAGTTTAATAGACTCCTAAGTCTTTGTAGGGTTAAAAAAATTTGGTTTGTTTTTCTTTTTGACTTTAAGAAATAAGTGGTCTGAGGTTTGGGTATGATATTGCCATAGTAAATTGTATAACGTTAATATATCCACAATTTCCTGCTGCCCAAATTGAAGTGTTTTTCACTATCATGAAATTTATATTGATAACATAGAGGCCTGAAGAGAGTAGGGGCTTGTGCATTTGAATTTAAGGAAACGTGTGTAAACCTTGTTACTGCTGCTTGAAGTATATATGGATTCCTTACATGTTATGGTTTCCATGGCATTGTGAAGTATTCAAAATGCTGAGTGAATGTTAAAGCACCTGATTAAGAAAATCAAATACAAACTGGAAAAAGACTGTTCCTTCCAGCTTGCTCTTAAAAAGGCAAATTAGCTGGGAAAAGTGCAGTGAGAGGGCAACAGTATTAACCTTCAGATTAGAAAATATTATATCACCAGGAGAATAGGCTGAACTACATAAATCTGTGCCCACTAAAGGAATTAGATGTTTAATAGAGAATGTAATTGAAGTTAAAAAAAAATCAGTTAATTTCACTAATGTCAATTCAGATTTTTTGTTTCACTTGCATAGCTACGGCAGGACAGTAGACAGTGTAGAAAACTCCAAAGAGCAGCTGGATTTTTTTGAGGAGCTTTTTCAAATGGATCTAGCCTGTTCAGAAATAGTGAGTTAGTTCAGAAATAGTTTATTTTTCTTACTGAATATTGTGTTGAGTGCAGAGTGTGGTGATAAAAACAAATGTATAGAGGGCATTCCAGAAAATTTAATGTTCTTGACAATTTAAAGTAAAATCCTTTCAGGTTATCACTGCATGTTGTATTAAACAACTTGAATTATGGTGCGATAGTGAATTGGACACTGGGAAGTGAATCATAGTTGCACCAGCAGAGCAGTAGATTTCTGAAAGAGAAACACCTCAAAAAGAAATGTCTGTGTTGGAGGCAGATACTGGCTGCACTACCTGGAGGCTGAAGTTTTGCAGCAGCGAGTGAGGTTTCTGCTGCTCCTGCTGCCTCACTAAAGTGTTTCAAATCCAGAGAGTCAGTATGTATCCCAGTGGATACAGTCCCTATGGCTCCCAGCACATTCCATAAGCCCAGGATATATTGCTTGCTCTGTAGAGGTCTGTGTTCACTGAGAAGGAACATGAGTGTGAAGAGTGTTAGTAGTCTTTGCACTAAACTGGTCCTGGTTGAATTTGAACCACCATCCCAGAAGACATTGGCTTTCCATCCCATTTTATCCATTTACTAATGATATCCATTCAGTCTGGATGATGTCTTTCCCTAGTTTAACCTATGCTGCCCTTTTAGCTGTCCTGAAGGGGAATAACTGGCTCTTGGGCCTTCCTTCTGAGGCTGCTGCCTCCATAATGAACCTCTCTGTGCAGCCCATTTCAGGCACATTTTTGCCTTTCTGTTTCTTGAATTCTTCTATTTCTTTCTACCTCATTATGGAGAAAAACAAGCCCTAACTTACTAAACCATAAAATTGGTGTGTATACACACCTTCCAGCACAGAGGAAGCTGGATTTAATTAACCTGGTATGTTTTATGTTTATTTTCTTTTTCCAGTATTTGACTGCAATTTTGAATCTCCTTGTGAGCTGGAATATTCCTTTACCTCAAAAGACCAGGAAACCTCCAACAATGCCTGGGTCAGACTGAGTGGGGAGGAGATCTCACAGCTAAACATTCCAGATGGGCCAGAGAGAGATCACTCTGAGAGCACACCTAAAGGTAAGACAAATACAACTATAATGACTTCAGTGTAGTGGTTACTTTTAAAAACAAAACATCCATGCTCCTAACCCCAAAAATAACCCTAACAAAAAAACCCCAAACCCCACCCAAACAAGCATGTCCTCCTGAAATGCTAAAGACAGATATAATCCTTTTACTCCAGCAGAGAATGAATGTAAACGATGTGACAAGCAAAAGGGGGTCATTCTGCACGTGAGAGATCTGTTTTCATCTAAAGACAACCTTCATTATATATGTGGGAATCGAAGCATCAAATATAATATTGTGTAAAATCCTAATTGGGCTGACCCATGCCATGGATGGTATTTGGATGAGAACTATCCTGTGGTGCCTATGTTTAAGGTCATTCAGTGTTTGGAAGAGTTAAGCCTTACCTTTGCTCTAGGTCTTGTTTACTGCTTGTGTATTTGCAGACCATTTCAGGCAATAATCCTTGTGTGCAGGACTTAGGTTCTCTGTTTGGTCAGAAACCAAAAGATGGATTTTGTCCTTGATATAAGAAGAAGGATCCTGTCTCTAAAGAGAGCTAGGAAGCCTGGAAAGAAGGAAGTGCAATACATTTTTCTCCTTTCTTGGAAGAAAATTTCGTTTGTTGGAAATACTTTTCCTGCACATGATCATATCTGTGAACAGCAGTATATTTCATTAAGATTATAAGTTCTGAAAGATTTTTAGATATATTTGTGCTCTTCTAGCCATGGGAAAGCAGCACAATCTTTATCATCCTTTTAGCTGTTAGTGACATCTGCTTGAAACCTCTCCCTGTAAGGGTCTGGTAGTGTTGATGAGAACAGAACTACAAAAATGGAAATAGGGAGATTAGGGCTACAAGCTTTATCCAGAAAAACAAAGAGGTGTCAGGAAGGACAACAGAAATGATGAGGGATAAGGAGCAGTTTCCATACTAGGGAAGACTAAACAGACAGAAATTCTATATTTTGCCTGCAATGGTAGCACTTAAAAGTCTTTAAAATGCATGTTGAAGAGCAGTGGAAAGCAGGTGTGAAGATAGTGGGTTCCAGGTACAGAACAAGTGAGTGGAGATATTTTTCATGTAGGACCTGAATAAACTGTGTGAAAAAGATATATGAATTAATGTTATAGGGGCCAGAAGGATGCATAAATTTAAAGAAAGATCAGATTAATTCTTGCAGAATACATTAATCACTGCCTGTTTAATTCAATGGTCTGTTTAGGGCCTCTTATATAGAAAGCTGCAAGTGAAAGGATCCTTTTCTTAGTAGCCAGCATCAGAGATGGCATTTGACTTTGCAGAGCTGCAGTCTGACTGCTCGTAACAGTTGTTATGTTCAGGTAAATACTGAGGAAATTTTCAGTGCTGCTTTTCGTTCATATTCTGTTTTCTCATCCATATCAATAGTATAAGCACTTTTCCCCAGATAGCCATTATAAATTAACTTTTAAGGCCCATTGATTCATCAGCAGACCAAGTCATTTTGGCATGATCTGTGTCGTGTATAAAGCAGATGGACCACATTTGTGCTGCAGGCAAATATCTTCTAATTTCCACATCAATGAACATACGTACGCATACTGAATTTCTTGCTGTAAAGATACAGTTCAGGGAAAGTTTGAGGTAAATCAGAAGTTCTGCAGTTGTTCTTTCTCTAAAATTCTAGTGCAAGCTGGCTGCCACTGAGATTTAGGAATTAAAACCTTGTTTTCAATTGAGAAGAGTAGCTGTCACTTTTCTGGAGTGGGGAAGAAATTCTGTTCTGCTGTTTTCTGCTGTTCTGAGGGGCAGGTAACCAGTGTCATATTGATTGAGTGGGTATACATTGGTGGGCCATCAGAGTGGATTATTTGAGGTGATTTATTTTCATGTATGTGCGTGTCCCTGGTGGTCTAGTGGTAAGGGCGCCGCGCTATCACCGCGGAGACCCGGGTTCGATTCCCGGTCAGGGCCACTCCCGGGCAGGTGGGGCTCGTTAGCCCTTAAAGGCAACCCACCTACGTCCTAAGGACCTCGCTGCCACCGTCCAAGCTCGCTTGGCCCCGGCAGATGAACCTTAGGATTAAAGGGTGGGCTCAGTTCCGCGCACACTGTGTCTCACCTAAAAAATCCAATGCGCAGGCTGGAAGGTGGAAAGACCTTCCCCGGATCTTCGCTTGCGAAGACTGGCCATTACATTACATGTGTGTGTGTGTTTGGTTTTTTAACTTATCAGGCATGTTGGACATGGTGGTAATCTTAAACCCTTTAGTAATTTAATCTTAAACCCTTCAGTAGAGCTGTAGGTCTGCAATTCATAGATGACTGTAACTCTTGCTTGTGTAAAGACTCATTTGAAAATCAACACTTGGAGCTAGCATCTATCTATTTTAAATCACTTTAATTATGGCTGTTTGGCATAGATAGTTGTGTGGTCTGTTTCAATCTGAAATAATTAAGCACAGTAGTTCCAACCCCCACTGTTTCCTGCAAATTGTACTTGCAATTATCTCAATCTCATTTCATCTCCTTTGCAGACAGTAATGCACAGAGATAAACAGATAGCTTAACTAGATTTTGGGATGGTTTAGCTCATCCTTGTCACTTGGTTATCAGGTCATGTCAAGACATTGATAGAGACAAATGGCTCTGGTATGATTCATTGTGCTGCATGGAACTTTCTCTAAAAGGTTCAGTAGAAACTCATGGGTAGATCTCCCAAAGATAGGCATTAGAAGAACTTCTGTATTTTTGCCCTGTCCCAGCAGCATGATACAGCTCAGTGTCAAGAAACTGGAACAAATCACGGATTAAGCTGACTAGAGTAAGAACTAGTTTCAGGTGTCTCAGCATTTGGTTACAGTCACATCTGAGCACTTCATTCACTTGGCATGTTCAGCATGTACTGTCACACAAATCATTGATCTTCTGAATAGGAATAAATGGTGAAGTGGCACAGTTTGATATTCAATTATTCAGGGAAAAAGATTGAAGGTCTAGTTTTCAAGGAATTGAAAAAGGATGCTTAACCGGGTAATAGTGACAGGTGAAATTTAGTGTAGATTATTTGATTTGAGGTGGTGTGAGAGACAATCAGAGTTTGGCATGTATACAGACTGATTCTAAGCTGGTTATGGTCACTTAAGCTGATTTGGGGTAAGAATAGAGCTGTGAGAACATCAACTCAGTAGCAGTCACAAAGTAGAAGTGATTTTGGGGCTTACTGGGAAGGGAGTTGAAAATAGGAAGAGTATGCTGTAGTGTAAATGTGAGGGGAAGCTGTATCTAGAACACAGCGTTCTGTTCTAGATTCCATGCATCAAAAATCTTTTAGTACAGCTGGGAAAGTTTTTAAAAGAAAGAAAACAAGGTTGATCTAAAGTATGTAATGGCTGTCTTTAAGGAACTCTTAAACTAACCAGGGCTACACTGCCTGCAAGAGACATCTAAAGGAATACATGGCAAGGTTGTATAGAAATCAAAGCATTTTATAAATTCTTAATAAAATATATATAAATGTTTATAAACTCCCAAGACTTTATAAAGCACTGAGAGGATGAGTACAGAAAAGATATTCAGTATTTTTTCTAATACAGAATTGGACAGCATCAGGTGAAATTAGTAGATGTCAGGTAAAACGAAAGGAGATCCTTTAGTATGTAACAAATAGGGAAACGGTGGAACTTTTTTCCTGGGATATTGGTGGTGCTGAAACATTCTGTGAGTGTGCAAATTGACAGGATATGAGCAGAGAAGAAAAACAGCTACTGGATTCTCAAGACAGGCTTTCCTGGTTCAGAAATTACATGCATGACAGGGCCATGAAGGCCAGGGGTGATGAAGTGCAACTGTTTGCTCTTCCTGTACATATATTCTTTCCTCTGTATCTCCACCTGTCTGTTTTCAGAGCCAGGTATCTAAAGTGAATGGATTTTTGGTCTATGTTGCTAGGGTTGGTGTGTGGTGTGTCCCTACTTCACCTCCCAGACAGGATTTTTCTTCCTTTTGAAAAATGAGAAAAATGCACAGAGTTTTGGATCGATTTGGAGAGTCAGAGAAAAGCTTACTATGGTGTTAAAGCCTTGGTAATGCCTTCAAACCATACAAAAATATTGTGTATTTATTAGAAAAATCTTCAGGACTGTTTGTCTGTAGAGATCTAGAGAATTATGATTATCAAGGTACTTTGGCGGTGGGGTTTTTTTGGAAAATTTGTGCTCAGATGTTTCACTCTTCTCCATTCTGTGCCATCTTGTACGTGGAGCAGTGGCTGATAGAATCACTAGTGTATCTTCCAGCTATGCCTCTGAAGAGCTACTGGAGTTACAAACATTTCCAAGTCTAACTTATGTAACTTTCTGCAGGGTCAGAGATTTAAGGTTAAAGTTCCACCAATGTGCTAAGGATTGACAGTAAAAACCTCTACTTTTGGGATCTGAATCGGGATTGTATGTGCTGCAATGAATAGGCAATCCATTGTGGATTACTAGACTTCTTTTAATTCATGAATAAGTAAAAAGATGCTATGAAAAATTCAAGCATTTTGCATCACTGACTGCCTTTATTTATTTTGACAAGTGTGATTAATTCTTAATTATTCATGATCCTTCATAATATATTATACCAGGAAATGTAATGCAGTCTATTGTAATGAAATATGAGGAATTGGAGATCTTGCTACTGTGGCAATATTTCCAAAGGAGGCAGGTTGTGATTGGAATGAAGGGATTTGTAGGAAGTTGCACTTTGCAGCTGTGGGGATGTATGTGTTTGTCATGCTCACGTTAGAGAGTCATTCCCCTCTCTAATAAACCTGAGATGAGTCAAACAAGCCATAAATTCTGTGCCTTTCAGCTCTTGAGACAAACCTGGGGTTTCCTGTACTATGAGGGCCTCTAGAACACAGGTCTGAGTAGTAGGTGGTTTAACATAAATCAGAAAGTGTGCCTTTTCAGAATTCATCTCTTGGGCTACCTCATCCCAGTGCTTGTATTTTCCTTCTTCCAGGGGCCACTGGCTCAGGTTCCTGTCAGCAGCCTTGCATTGCTGTGTTGCCCAGGGACTTTGGAGGACAGTAATTGTTGCCCCTGATCTGAGAGTAGAGTTGTGGCTTCCTTCTGAGTCACATTTTACAAGGAAGAGATGATCACTAGTACAAAGGTAATCCTGTGTATTTAAGGAGGAAGGACCAGTAGCAGCTAGACCCAAAACAATTACACACAAATCTAGGTCTGATCAAATGTCAGAGTGGTCTGTTTGTGATCTTAAATGCAATTTTAAACTTGAATGGTTTGAGTCTTGAGCGTTCCTGACTATGGTGATGCAATTAGGTTGCCTGCTCCTCTTTAAAACCTTCTGATTCTAGGTAAAGTAAGTGAATTTCTGTTTCTGTGATTTGAAGATTTCAGGACCAAGAAAATATGCAGCTACTTGATAAAAAGCTCAGATTAAGAGACAAGTTAGGGAGGTATGACCACCATTTCAGATAAAAATCAAAGCCACCCTGCAAATGTGAACTCGAATTGAGACAACTTCTTAATGGAAAATGTAGATTAAACTTTCATGAAGGGTGGCAGGGGAAGTGGGAGATGAATGAGGACAGTGCCCTAACCAGCTACTGATTAGTTGAAAAGCTCTTATGTAAGTTCTAAAACAAGGAGTATCTGCATATTGTGTTAATGTGGTTTTGATTTTTGTAATTATTACTAAAGAAATGGAGCAAGGCTGAGGCACTGAGCATATTAACAAATGGGAGATAATGAACTGCAGGATTATAAAATGGCTGTTGACTTTAATTTATGATTCCTCAGACAAAGAAGAACGAGGCAGATAATAAAGGATAATAAATAATATTTTGTTTCAGATTATCACTTTATTAACAAAACAGGAGAGTATAAATCAATGTGGGCTTGCAAGAACTAATTTGGTGAGAAGTTATTTTTCATGTAGGACTCAAAGAAGAAAAGAGACTTTTAACACTTGCAATTCCACTAAAAATTTGGAAAAAAATTATTTCTGAAAAAGATAGTTATTTACCAGGAGAAAGAATAAGGGGTAAAAAGAGTAACTGGGCTCATGGTAGACAGATAAAAATTTTCCTTTTAGATTAAGTCTTATGACTGGTTTGAGGATATGCCTCAATCTCACAGAATTGATCTAGCTTATGTGCTTTTTAAACAAGGTATCAGAGGTATTTCTTCTTTGGTAAAGCATTGAAATCTTGACACAGTAGGCCTGGGAAAAGAAACAACAAGCCAAGAATTGTTTTTTCTGGAGAATTTCTATTTGGTGAAGAAAAATGTTTTGGAACCTATCACAAATTTTGACAAAAAACTGGTAGACCTGATTGTTTATTGCCTTCCCACTCTCTAATGCTGGAGAAGAATGTGGATCATCTTGGTCGGCAAAGACTCAATCCAGGTGGTTGAATAGTCCTTAAAAAGATACCGTTGTGATATGATGCCACCCTCGTTTTACTATTCATAAGCATTCAGCTAAACAGACGGTATCCCATGAAGATTTGTAAACTTTTGTGGGTTTGTTTATTCCAAGTGGGATTCAGTTTCTTATTAGTTATTTTCCTCTTTAAGATTTTGCCAGTAACTCAGTGGAAATAATTGTTGTGTGTGAGTTGAAGGGTCAGCTAAATACCACAAGTGAAATAGTAGAAGAATTAAGTGAGCTCTGGAAGTAACACGTGGACTGAAAATTATCGATCCATCTTACTGCAAATGAGGAATTGTAGGAATGACTATCAAGTTCTTTGTAAACAAAGAGAGGGTTTAAAATCAAAAATATTATTTACAATGACTAGTTCTGGCTGCTCTAGAAGAGATTTAGATTTTGATACTCCACTTGCCAACATGTACGTATCAAGTGTTACAACACAGCCCCACAACACAGAAATTTAGGCAACATTAAAACACTGAAGTCAAACTAAACTTGCTTCCAGAGTCCATTGGGCTGTGGAGAAGGAAAAATACAGCCTTTTTATGATGATCAGATTCCAGCTCATGCTCTGTCAGTACAAGAAATGGACCAGGTGTTCTTAGCATTTTGCAGCTTGCTCTTCTCATTAGTACTACACTTGTGCTTCGTTGTTGCAAAATTATTTCCCTTTAATGAGCCTGCTCTAAAGAGGCAAATTATTGTCTCGCTCCAGGACAGTGTGTTTGTTTATAGAGTAGGCATGTATTTATACAGATGATCGCATGGGTTTGTTGATTTTAGAAATCTTGTTTGTTCATTCCTTAATTCAGTGAAGACTTGTGTGCAACTCAACATGAAGCGTTCTGTTCCCCAAGCTGAAGAAGAAAAATTAATTTCAGTGTGCATCAGATGTTAGTATGCTCTAATGGCTTGCTGCATACCTGTGACTAATGTACTCCAACAAGTATATCCAGAAAAGGCATAGACAATGAAGAATAAATGGGTTGTAAAATGGTCTCTTTCTCACTCCTAATAACGGTTTGTCCTTGGCAAGATGAGAGATATATTAAAAGGACAGCTGGAGGGAAGCATGTCCTGCTCTTGGCTGTGTTTGACCTTTTTATAGGAAAAGACTACTGGATTAACACACATTTGTAATTTTATTTTCCCCTCCCTGGTGTAGGGACACTGTCCTTTATCACCAAATGCTTGTATACATCCAAGCATGTGTTGTGTTCAGAGGTTTTTTTTAATTGAACTTTTTAAGTATAGAAAACTCACATTTGTGCAAAATATATTCAATGAATTAATAAGTTGTTGTTATTTGACAGTTTTAATTTCTTTCTAGCCTGCCTACTGCCTCTGTTTTCTGTGTGTTTATTTTTTTACCATTCCAATCACGTCTCATGCATATGGCTCTGTACATAAAAATATAATGTATGATTAAGGAGTGGAGTATCAGCAAGACACTGCAAGCCTTTCAGCCCCTTGGCTGCACATTGCCAGTCATTACCAACCACAGTCTAACCATATACATTGCCAAATTCTACAGTAACTTGTGCTTCTTTAGCACTTTACCTATGAGCCTCTGAGAAGGCTCTGCTATACAAGGCGCTTCATACGGTTTTAAAGAGTTGAGAGATGTGTTTCTCCCTGTTATCAAAGAGAATCTAAAGCACAGTGTGATTAAATCAATAGCCCAAGGTGAGTTGTGTTTCTAGCTGTGCCAAGCTTGTTGTATCTCTTGCACCTTAACTAGTACTAACAATTGTTGGAGCCCATGGCTCCACGGTATTTTTGTTGTGAAGTTGGCTTGGTCTACTTGTAATGAATAGATGTAATCACATGGGATTTTCTACTGAACTACTCTGTGAGATTATATTAAAAGCATAAGCAAATTGACAAGAATATTTTTGCTTTTATTCTTCACATCAAAGATGATGTGTCTGTTCTGTTGCAGTAGGTATTTTACACAGCTATGCTTGGATGAATACATTAAAAGAGAGTCACAAAACTGTAAAAGCTAAGAAGTTTTACTGCTGTGACTCTTGCTAAGAACAAAGTCCAGATTAGAGGTAAAAAATTGTTAATTTGGGATTGTGATAGAGAAAATATCCCTATTTAGTCAGGATCCTAGGACAGGCTAAGCTAAACTCAAGTACAGTTAAACCATTTTACCAGGTAAATTTGGGTAAAGAAAGAGAAGAATGATCTATAGTATTTCTGTTATTGGTTTTCTGATTAAATTCGAGTTGTTTAGATCCAAGTCTGTAAAGGATATGTTGGTACCAATGCTTGTGTGTGATATCTCATTTTTGGGAAGACAGAACTGCATGTACTACTTCCGAGGTGTTACAAGAAGTATTCCCCTAGACATGCCTTCAGAGGTTAAATCTTACAGGAATTGTTAATGTTAAAGCTGACCAAAATAATTTTATTTACCTATAAAGGGTAAATAAAATAAAGGGGAGGGGAACCTGTGGGCTTAGTTGTTTTCTCTTATAGTAGCTTAAACTGATCACGCTTATTTTATCTCACTCAAAATAACCAAAGAAGGTTGCAGCATTAAAGATAAGATGCTGAGTGAAAATTCTGTTTTCTATCTTTAAAAAAATAAATTTTATAATACCATGCAGTGCCTGCTTAGGCGGCCCCAAGCAACTTGCCTAGACGCTGATGAATAATCATCCATTCAATTATGAGTTAGAAGCTATCCCTGAAGTTTCATCTGTTTTCTTTCTTTGCTTGTTTTGAGAGCACAGTGATTAAACAGATGGTATAATGTACAAAGACGTGAATGGCCATACTGGGAGAGCAGGAGAGGGAGGAAAACTGGCGTCCAGACTTCCCCGAATATCCTCTCACTCTTCAGACATGCTGTGTCAGAGACTGTGCACTGAGGGGAGCAATAAAATATAGCCCTCCATGTTATGTTGTAAATCTGTTGGGGTACATCCTGCAGTGTCTTCTTGCTGATTTGGGATCTCCAATCCTAGACGGTATTTCTGTGTTGAGCAACACTTCCTTTCTGTGTGGTGAAATACACTGTGCATCTGCTTTTGGTGAAGAAATCCCTTTCTCTAAGTCCCTTCGTGTCCCTTTAGTCTCAACAGCTCATTTTCCTTGTCTATCAAACGCAAGCAGTTTAGAAATGCTTGACCTTCATCTCTTACCTTCTCTAACTAAACAGAATTTTTAAAAACAGTTGAATACGAGTGACAATCTTTTGTTAAAATGAAAATACTCTGCTTTTAGAAAATCATTTGTAGTTCACATTAATGGTTCATATCACTTGTGAAGCCAGATGAAAGTCAGTTTCTTTAGCCGAATACTCCAGTGTCACAACACAGATGAGAGAAGCAAGCACCACTTGATTCTAAAAGGCATTTCTTTAGGAATTCAAGAAATGTAATAGTAGACTTTTAGCCATTGTTCTTCATTTTTCCTTCTTTCTTTTCTGTGTCTTTGAGCAGATCCTACCACTTCACTGTGAGAGGCTATCTTTCTAAATTATCTGGTCTAAACACGAGTAAACAAGATGATGAGTAGACTTCTCCGGATTCGAAGAGGTGTTCATACAGCAGAACCAGAAGATTTGTTACTTGCCATTGCCTGTGTTAAAAGGATAAATCTAATGGAGGACAGAACTACAATCATTTGCTTTGTGTGTTGCTTTTAGTGGGGTTCATGTTGCTGCTTTCATGTGCTTCCAGTGGGAAAGCGGAAAGGTCAGGCAAGGAAGGGAAGCATTTTGCTGTGTACCACAGATAGTCATCTCTGGCAGTCATTTAGAGGCTTGCAAGGCACACAAACAGCATAATAAAGGTTAGATCACAACTCCTTTTCACCTGTCATAGTAATTTTGTTTATCAGAGAAAAAACCTAAGCTGCAGAACTATGGTATTGATTTTGAGCAGAAGGTTCAAGGATATTCTGGTTTAAAGGTGTTTATTCAGAGCATGGAAGAAGCAAAAAGCCCATGTTAAAGCAACATTATGGTGCAGGTTTAATTCCACTCTCTGGGTTTTTCCTGAAGGTGTGAAAGTATTTGAGGAGGAGGCAGAGGATGGTTTATGTTTGACTTCTCTAAAAAATTACAGCTTTTCCGACTGCCAGCTGTGGATGGGGCAGGCTCTGCCCACCTGCCTGAGTTGATCCTGCATGTCAACAAGGTCCCTTCATTAGAAGTGAAAGTTTACTGTGACATACAGAGCTTGGGATTTTGCATACTGAACTTCCTTAGATTGGAGGAGAAAGAAAAGATTGTTCTGGTAGCCTCGATGCCTATTTGCACAGTACTGAAAATCATTTTCGTTCTGTAGTTGTTGGTTTATTGAACTGTCTAAGGGCTATATAGTCAGTGTTATCATGTCAGTAACAAGTCAAGATTTCTGAGGAATGAACAGCTTAGTTAATCTTTGTTCTATCATTAATTAAGGGCAAAAAGCAAGAATACTAGAAGATGCTGCAAAATACAAGAAGAAGATGCTACAAAACATTATATAACTTAATTCAGGAACTATTTTTTACATTGCTCAAAGTAATGACTAACCAAGATAAAAGAGTATCTGTTAAGCAAAAGTAGATTCTAAAATTGACTACTTAGTAAAGATGCCAAGCCATTTGCAATCACTGGCAACAGTGGAGTGAATAGCCACAATTAACATTTCTAATAGCAAGTTTCTTTAAGAACATTTAGGAAAGTACGACTACCATGTAGGATAAGTAGTTGGTTGTCTTATCCCTCAATGGAGAAAGGTGAATTAAGTACAGAGTTTTATCTTTGAAGGATTTGATCACCTAATTAGAAAACAGAAAATCTGAATCCCAATTACCTGAAAACCTCCTAAAAAACCCCAAACAAAACAGGTGATAATTGTAATGGCTTTGAAGCAAGGGATGACTAAAATGTACTCCATGCCTGTTCAAGGTTGTTGTTTGACCTGCTGCAGACAGTTCTCTCTCTGGTCACCTTACAGAACGGATGGTTTGCAGTAGGTGTTTGCTGTCCAACAGACTTGAGTGATTTTTGCTACAGGTAAAGCTGAATTGAATATTGATTCTGGAATATTTGGGGTGCTTGAATTCAGCAGTATTGTTCCCGATTGCCTTAAAATCAAGGAATATTCAAGAAATAAAAGGTGAAATTTTGACTATTTAGAAACAGAAGTAAGGCCTCCATTAACACTAAACCTCCTGTTGTGTTATAGAGGGGGCTTTTGCCAGGACTTGGTGACAGGACTAAAAGATGTTTCACTGCAGGTGAAACTTTGGGAATCAGTGTTCAGGTTTTCCTTGCAGTGAGGAAAAATCCCCTTGCAAAGGTATTCAAGAACCAATATGCTTCCAATAATATTTGTATTGTGCATTTGTTTATGTGCTTAGCTGAGATACTTGTGTCATGCATGAGTGCTGTGTGAAGCTGAGCACTTCCATTTCTTTCCACTGATTTACGGTGGGAAGGTGTCTGTCTGGACAGGTAAAAATATGCTGGAGTAGGGTCAGTCAGTGACTTGTATTTTCATTACAGAGTGAGTGACAAAGTGTTAATTGAAATAACTGAGCTCCAACCATCTCAGGTACCTCACTTGGGTGTAAAGCACTGCTTAACTTGGGGGAAGAGCAGACATCCCTGAATTAAGAGGTAGGAATTAGCTCTATGGAAAACTGGCACATTAGAGACAATGCCTTTAACTCTCTACTATGTTTTGGGTTTTTTTTATTTTCATCTGTATGAAATTACACATTTCAGAGTGCTTTGTGGGCGGGCAGGTGAAATGTACTGCATCACAGATAAAAATTGATTGCTCTGTGCCATACTTAATGTTACATCCATTAACTCTTGCTGAGGGTGGAGCACCAAAACTGACCCTGAGTGCGAAGCTGGTAATGGGCATTGCAGTAAGAATGACCTAAACGACTTGAAAAAATTAACTAACTTGTTGGTTACTTTATTGGTTATTTTGTGTTCTACTTTTATCAGCAAGCCAAACTTTTTAAATGCAACTTAGTCGCTGAATATTATTTGTTTCTAAAACAACTACTCATAATACGAACTGGAGAAACTCAGTGAAATACAGATTAGCATCTTTGAATGTAATCAAAGCCCTGTTTCTTTATGTGCAGGTTGTTTTGGTGGGGGTGTGTGTGGGTGCCCTGTTTTCTGAAAAGCCCCTTCCTTTTCCCTTCTCCTCCTCTGATCTGTTCTCTCTTGAAAGTATCTTTGGGATAGCTGGATGAAGGGATACCGACCACAGCAAGTGGCATTTTGCTAATCCGGGTGTATTGTGAAGGAGCTACCAGTTTCTCTGTGTCTGGCTAAAATAGGATGCAAAGTCTGGGATGGTTCTTAAAGCCTGACACTGTCACGAGGTGGTACAGATGTACACTGTGTCACTCAAAGCCTTGCCACATGACAGATGTTTTGGACTTGCTTTGGTTTGGGATTTTTTTGGTCGTCGTGGTGGTTTTGTTTGTTTGGAGTTCTTTTTGTTTGGTTTTTTTTGTTGTTGTTTTGGTTTGGTTTGATTTTTTGGGGTATTTTTTTGTGGAGGTGTTGTTTGTTTTTTTGTTTTTGTTAGTTTGTTGTGGTGTGGTTTTGTGGGGATTTTTTTGTTTGGTTGGTTGGTTGGGCTGGGATATTTGTGTAAGGAAGTAATGTTATACCACTTTTTCCCACCTCTGCACCCTTTGTATACTTGAGGAAAATTAGTGTTTGTTAAGTATGTGTATGTTCTGCACTTGCTACCTGGGGTGGGGGAGAGCAGAAAGGCCAGAGTGAGGTTTGCTTCTGCACAGAGCATTTCTAGAGTGAGCCAGGTAATTCACTTTGATCCCTTGCAGAATTGCTATTAGACCAGCTACTTAGGTCAACAGCATCTTGACAACTTGTACTTCAAGCTTGTGAATCAAGTTTGGGAGGGAAGAAAGAAATTTTGTGAATTCTTTTGCAATTTGGAAAACTTATGTTAAAGTGGAGCAGGACTCATAATTTTATTTCTCTTCAGAATCAAAACCCAAGCTAATAGCACATTGCTCAGGGAAACTAGGAGAGCAGCAAAGGGGATATGTCTTGTAGAAACAAGTTACTGGCAAAACTCTGCTATAGGGCTGAGTCCTGCTAAGAACCAGTACCTGTTGTGTGACAAGAAAATATGCAAAAACTTCTCTGTTTCTTAGGACTACTCCAATACTTAGAGTGTTTGCTTAAAGACTTTGTGAGATTGAAATGCAAGACTTGCCTCTCTGCAGGATTGGGTCCATGTGGCCCCACACAGTGGTGTTCCTACTCCTTTTCATGTGGAGATAAAACCATAAGGATTTCTCTACTTCACTGTCTCTGGTCTACAAAGTACTAGCACTGAGAACTGGAGATAATTTATCACTTTTTCCATATTACCAGATGTCTCTTTAATTGATGAGAATCTTTTTACAATCACTTTAAAGAAAAAAAAATTGCTTTTGAGGAATTTTTCCCTCAATTGACAGCAACTTAATGAGGGGTTGTGACTTTGTAATCAATTTTAATTATTGTGTAGTTAATACTGCTAAAAATAACAACTTCGGCTTTGATACTGGATGATTGATTTGTGAAGCAACTTGTAAATAATTGATCTTTTGTTCCCTAACGGTTTTTCTTTTAAAGCTTTTTAAAGTTAAGAAGAAAAAAAAATCAGGCAAACATTTCAGTAGCTAAAGCACTAATAATATAATGTGTCACAGTAACCACTGCTCCTGTAACTGGGGTTTTATATGCTGAGAGCTGTGTGATTTAACAGTTAAACTGTGAAACAGAAAACTAGTATTTCTAGGTGTTTTTCCCATTTGATCACTGACTCTGCAGGAGTATGATCTCATAAAGCAGCCATTTTGTCCTTCAATCTGCCAATGAACAGGACTTTTTAAAATAGTGAGCAAACTCTGTCACATGCTAATTAGGATCAGTTGTGATAAGATTATTTTACAATGAGAGAGTTAAAAACTGCAACATCCTATTATTTTCAGAATACATGTGCTCAGCTTACAGATGACAAGACAGCTCTTTTTCTGCACTGGTAACTATCAGTCCAAAAGACCAGTTTCTTCTGGATTTTTTCATCAATATTAGAGGGTCTCTGATTAGACCTTTTTGCAGCCTTTTCTTCTGTTGTTATAGAATGATAACTGAGAATTTTTCTTTTAATATTTGATGTAAAGGAGCACCCCTCTTCATTCCCAGAAGTTATCAGAGATTTAAATGACCTGTTAGAACAAGCCTGTTTGCTTGCAGGTGTGTTGAATGAGGTGATAAAGACCAACCCTATTTGAGTATTGTTTAGAATAGGACCCCATTCTGTATGTTTGCAAAGTACTTTGAGTTCCTTCAGAGGGAAGGTGCTATCAGTGAGTATTACTATTCTGTGTGCAAGTGATTGTGGGTCGTTGGCAGTAATGGGACAGGGAAAGTGGATTATCATTAATGTCAGAGAATAGAGTTTTAACCATGTTAAACCCATATCTTTGTGAAACTAAATGAGATTTCTCATAACACAGATACTTATTTGAATTCACCATGCATTGCACAGACCACCTCACTATTCTTAAAGCAACTACCAATCACTACAAGGAGTCAAGCAGACGCTGCATTCTCCATAATTACAAGCAATTTTCCAATTGAATTATCCCATGATTTAATTCCTTACCTTGCATCTGGAGAGCATCAGCAATGTGCAGCTGTTTCGGCTTTCAGAATTAATTGTTGCTAAATGCATTAAAAGTGGTCTTGCTGCAATGATTTCAGAAAAGAGTTAAATCCTAGCTCATTTCTGGATTAAACTTTTACTTCTTATTTCCTGTTCTCCTGACTCCAGATAATGATACAGACCATGGGTTTACTAGCATTTGTCTTAGCTAGTTGTGAATCTTAATTCAAAGTAAATATGTTTAGTCACTGAATTGAAATCATATTACTAGGAAACACAAAGTTTAATAGAACCATGCCAGAGTCAGTAAAGACTGGAGGGCTGGAGATTAATGATAAATTATGTTAGTTTATGCTGCTGGTACAACTGCATAGCTATGGTTTGCAAAAGAAAGGTGGTAACTTTGTGAGTATCCAGTGACATTTTTCACATCACAGGGTTTTTTAGTCAGGCCAAGTACTTCAAATATAGGAAGACCGTCTTAGTCATCTGTCTGGATGGACAGGTATTTAGACTGGGAGTAGCATGTGTTTTATCTTTGAAAGTAGAAAAAGATGTAGAAGGAATATGAAGAGTTTTGTGAGGTTGAGATTATCATCAGTGTTTTCCAGAGTCTGTGGGATTCCAGTGAGAACAGATTTTTTTTTTTTTTATCTGAAGTCCTGAAGTTTCAAATTCTTGTCCTTTTTTTTAAATTCATTAAGTACAAAGACTGTAGCTAAGGATCTTAGGAATCTTAAAGTTCAGAGGTGTATTTTAATAATTCTTGTGAATGAAAACATTTTTGAACAGTACTTAGTTAAATAACAACGTGAAGAAGATGTGAAACTTGTAAAGTGTGCATTAAGTTTCTAGCTTTGACTTGTGTGACCTTCAGATTGGTTATTTAATGTCTATGCCCATGTTGTAAACAGGGCATAGACACGGTGAAGTGTAGTGGATATAAATTAAGGTTGATATAAGGTACTCACTTTATTAACTGGTTTTGTTGCATTAATTCAGATAGCAAACAATTTTCTAGATTTTTAGCAAGAAAAAATAACTATTGAATGAATATGATTTAGAATGCATCCATCCTTGATAAATAGATGTTACTTATCCAAGGCTGTGGAACATGATTATGTGGCAAAATATGAAAAAAAAAAAAATCTGGTTGTAAGAGTTCTGAGATCTTGCAAGTCCTGTTCATATGTGATGTGTTTGGTTAACTTCTGTTAAAGCTTGGCTGTTTTCATCCAGGTACTTGGATCATCCTTTATACTAAGACAAATTAGCTTCTGGTAGCTTCCTAAACTACTTTAAGGTAAAGTGTCATAGTCCTATTGAAATTCAGTGTTTCTTCTGTTTATCAAGAGGCAGATCCGGCATTAGTATAGCTGCTTATCAGGAAAATTAATTTAAGGAAATTATTTACTTAATACCTGCAGGATATTTGATCTTAAACTATGGCATAAAGTGTCTAATTGTATTAATGACTGTGAATTTATATGAGTATTATTTATAGATCATTATACATAGCATATCAGTTCTATTTATGTATTGTTTATGTTTTCAATACATTTTAAAGACACTGGTCTGTAGAAAGTGTTACTGTTTCAGAGTGTCTACACAGTTTATTACAATTCTGGATTTGAATTGCTTTCTCGAAGGCAATTTGTCTTTGCCCAGTGATGAATGTTCTGTGCATTTACTTCTGAGCTTTTTCAGACTGTAGCAATGTATGTTATGCTGAATCAAATCCACAAACAAATGGAGAGTCCAGTATTTTATCTTTTGTATCTTTACAATAGAAGAAGAAGGGAGGCAACCCGCACACTATAAACATTGCTTCTCAAACACCTTACAATGATAAGGACAAGTAGTTTCTGATTAAATCTGAATAATATAAACATGATTGAGTTTGCCTAATGATTATGTCTGGCTTATGATTTCTCCTTCCAATGAAAATCAGGTTGTGCAGGTTTAATGTAACCAGGACACTAAGGCAACAAGCAATTGAATTAGTTGGTTCTTGCAAAAGTTTCCTTTGTTCTCACCCAGCAAACAGCTTTCTTGAGGGGCTTATCTGCTAAAGAATTTCATGCAGTTATTTTTATTCCTTAAAGAAAGTTGTTAATTCAGGGCATTTGTTACTTGTCCATGTTCCTAAATTAAACCTTTCTTCTCTTAAAAACCAAACAATTGTTATCAGTTCTGTTCTAAGGCTGGAGATGTCTAATTTTATTCCTATACAAAAAAGCATTGTAGTTGCTTTTGTAAAGCCTGTGTGGGCAACTGCAGATTTTTCACAAGCTGAAGAGAGAAACTCCTGAAGGAGGAGCAGTGAGAAAGGCGTGGGATTGTTGGACCAACTGATACAAGAATTTATGAGTCATTGCTTCTGTACAGTATAGGGAACACAGAAGCAGTAGAATAAATGTGGCCACATAGGATTGAAAGGCATTTATAATGAAATAGTGGAATAAAGTAAGGAAGAATGTGATGCCTTTAGGACTGGAGCCCTGGAGGCAATAACTGCACAGAAAATGAAAAATCTTGTACGTGGAGCAGGGTAAAAATTTCTGTTTCAAGCAGGGACTATTGGCTGTGAGTGGAAACGGTAAGAGAGAGTTGAGAGTTTCTGCTAATTGCCGCAGCAGCCAGCTGCAAGACTGGTAAAGATTTTTCTGGAAGAGAAAAGAATATGCTGTTACCATTGCATAAAACAGTAACAGTGTCTAAGGCAGAGCACTGCATAGTAGTCTGGTTGTCTGTGTTTGAGAAAGGAAATCTAAAATGGGAATATGTGTAGAAAAGGGCTCCTAGAAGGGTGCTTAGGGAGCAGAGATCTTGCCACAGCAGGTGAGATTACAAAATAGCCCTTTTTAGTCTACCGACATGAGGAGTAGATGCTGATGTTTATAAATATGTTTGAAGAAAGAAAGGTAAGTGTTGAAAGGCTAGCTGAAGGAGAAGGAAGTGCTGACCGAGGAACATGTGAACAAATAAATACAGGCCATTAATGCATTTAGCATGGAAATAAGGCAAAGATTATGAAGTATCAGAGCTGTGAATTAGCCTTCCAATGAAAAGAGCTGGTAATCTAGCTAGTTTTAACGCAGCACTTCATATTGTCCCTTAGCAGATGAAAAAACTGTCTTTCCTGGTATTATTGTTATGTGTAATTCTTGCTCTGAAGTACTTTGTCTGTAACACAGTTATTAAAGCAGGGTTGCTCTTCCCAGCTGTATGCTGCACCCATCAGTTTATACTACAGTATGCTGAAAACATCTGTAGCTCAGACCATACAGATCCTGTAATAAGTTCCCATCCTGCAACAGTACCCTGTGCCACACCACAGTGTTGTCAGTTTTGACTGTGATAATGTTTCATACTAGTGTATTGGCTCTGGCTTGCCATTGTTGACAGGATGCTGGATTTCCTCTGCCTTTCAAAAATCCTGGGTTTGTGGTTTTATTTTCAAGTGGATTTGGATGTTGTAAAATACGGTTTATTTGCTGAATTTCTTTTTACATCACATAACGAAAGGGCTTTCACCACCCCACGGGAGAACAGGGTGGCAGTAAGCCACCTGTGCTGTTTGCTTAGCTGTGCTGTGAAGAAGTAAAAGTTGGCACTTGGCAGCTGTGTTGGTTCCCCCAAGTGCTCCACCAGTCAAGCACTGCATGCTGCACCGTTTACATTTGGTAACTGAGCAATTAAGGATTTTGTATTCTAATTACCTGGCCAATTATGTGCAGTGCAAAATTCCCTGCTAGTACTGCTGTGATAGCCTGAACTGCAGACAGTCCTGTGATTAAACTGTCCCTTGATGATGAAGTCGATAATTAACAAGAAGGCGTTTTGCTGAGTAGTGAACAAAGTCAAAGAAAGAACAGAATTGAGTTTTCAATGCTGTAATACGGTTTTAATGGTGCTCTTCTCAGGGACAAGAACTTCTCTGACCTCCCCTGAAATTAAAAATGCATACTCATGTGCAAAAATGTAGACCTGATTTCTTTACACAGAGCATAATTTTGATGATCAAAGGGCTGGAGAACCTACTCTGTGAGGGAAGACTGAAGGAGTTAGGTCTTTTCTCCCTGGAGAAGAGAAGGCTTGGGGGAGACCTCATTGCAGTATTCCAGTACTTAAAGGGCAACTACAAAGAGGACAGACTCTCTTCACAAGGAACCTCATGGAGAAAGCAAGGGGAGACAAGTACAAATTGCACTGGGAGAAATTTTTTTTTTTTTTTACATTGCTGGATGTTTTCAAGGTAGGACAGGACAGGATGCTTGATAATCTCCTCTAAGCTCCCTTTCCCATGAAAGGTTGGGTCAGATGATCTTTTGAGATCCCTTCAACCTTGGCTGTTCTACGATTCAAATTTTAATTAGGTAAAGCACGTTAACAATGTGCTTTTTCTGTGATAACTTCATCACAATAAAAGCCCAGGCAGCCCATGCCAGCCCTCTTGAATGTGCGTCCTTTGTGCCAATATATGGAGTTCTGTGCTTTCAGCCCTGAAAATTTGAGTGTCACTGTCAAGTGACAACTAAAGATGGACTTTTTATGTTCATTCGTTCTACAGTCCCTAAAGTAATAATTAAATATTTACTCCTCACAGTTTTAAGCATTGTATGGACATGCAGCAAACAGGACAGAAAACCACACAGGTCATCTATTTCAACCTGGAGTGAGTTGGGAGTCAGGCAGACAGAAAAAACTGTGCTACATTACAGCATTTTACTTGTACTGTTTCTTTCTGAATGTCTGCCTGAGCAGAAATTCATCCAGATTCTCTTTGGAATTTATTAGCTTTTATTGAGGGCTATCCACTTAAAAAATTTAATCCTTGTGAAGATGTCAACTGAGAAAAATTAAAATCCTCTAGAAACTGCATATATCTCCCTTAGAAAATTCGAAGTATTGACAGAAGTAATTATCCTGAGTGAGCAAATCTTACAATTACAAGTTATCCTTAACATTGTGAACGCAATTAAATTATGGTAACTGATTTATATGAACTAAACCATTTTTTTTTATTATTCTTGCTCAAAGTTGTACCAAGAAAAGTTAAAAATATGCATGAACTTGTATAAACACTCTTTGGCTTGCTAAAAGTTAGTTTTGTACATGGAAAAGCTATTTTCCTTAAAGAAAAAAAATGAAACTTCTGGAAAAGATCTTTTGAAGACAAGAACAAGTTAAATCAAGGGCTCTATGTTTCAGCTAATGAAGTTCATAAAAACACCAATCATCATTTGGTAAATTAGTGCCTGAAAATGGGTTGACAAACGTAATAACCTGGCACCCACAGACCTCATGCAATTACTGCATTACTTGCTGTGTCATTGAGATTTTCAGCTAAAACAAATCTGAGTAGTTTTGTATGTTTGGGGTTTTTTTTGTTTTTGTTTTTAAATGTTATGTGTAGTATCTGAAAATTCACCTCATGATTGAACATGGTGCCATCTTATGTAAAAGAGGAATGCATCCTCTTCTGTGTTTTGGGCAATACTTGTCTTTAGAACAAGTACTTTATAAGTTCTCATGTGTAACAGCTTCTACTTTAATGGGTTTTAATGGTGTTAAAGGCACAGAAACTTGCATGTGATGTCTCTAAAGCCCTAATGAAATTAGTGGAAATAGCAAAAGCTATAGAGAACTTCATCTGCTACTTCATCTGTTGGCAAGCTCAACTTTCCTTTAACCAAAAGAAAATAGCAGTAACTTCCCTTAACATCTTTGATATTTGTCTGTGTCAGCCAACCATACCATATCCTATGTGACATCAAAACAGAGCTCGGTATTTTTTAAAAATAAAAGAATACTTATCATGCAATTTGCACTATCAAATCTGGCTGCAAGTCCTGAAATGTGATTATATGTTCTTGCTCAATTGCATTTTCCCTCTCTGTTTTAACACAAATTACGAGATATATTAGGTCAATTTGGTAGGAATTTGTGCTTTTCTCTAGAACTGTGTGAAAATGTAGGGAAGAAATTAGTATTTCTTACTTTGTAGGAAACTTCTCTCGTTATCCTATATTTCATTTCATTGAATTTCACCAGAGCAGAAAAAAATCTAAACTTGTTTTTATGTTTTCATTGTTGTAAGCTTATATGTTTAAGTATATTTTAGAGGAGCTTCATAAAATGCCTTGTCTGCCCCTGTAAATTGTAAGGAATGAAACCAGAATCCCCTACAGGTGCTAGTTTTGAAAAGTAGTGATCTATTTAATATACAGGAAATTATTTTCTTGATTAAAAAAAAAAAAAGTGAAAAAATAAGACTAGATTTATTGAATTAGTTCAGTAGTCAGAACATGACTATCCTTTTTCTCCACGGGATTGAGGTACCTGGGCCCTGTTAGGTACTTAACAGCCTGTAAAAAAATCTGTCTGTAACAGATGTGTGCTATTTATGAATGAATTTCTTTAAACCTTGCCAGGCTATAAATAGCATGTTTTATTAAAATGTTTCTTTATCTAGAAAAAGCATTTAACTGATTTGGTGGACTTCTTCCATAGTTTGCAAGTGATTTGAACTTCCTTTTTGAGTGAGATCTAGCAAGTCTCCTAATATGCATTATTTTAATAGTTTAATGTGTATGAATACTTCAGCTCTGTGGTACTTCAGAAGCTTGGTATTGAGGTAGTGCGGCTTGATTCACTTCTTGAGTAAAATAACATATTACTCTTGGATCACTCTTTATTAACCAGATTTCAAAAAACACAGATAAACACTTTTAATCATTTTTTGTCAACAATGTGGGTTTAACTGGTCACACTGATTATGTAACGGGTACACAAGTTTATTACTGAAAGTGTATTTCTAACTGCTACACGAAACTCAGTTGTAATTGATAAAAATCAGAGGTAAGGAATTTTCAAGTTACAGAAGCGCCCTTGGGGAGCTGAAGCTCCTAGAAAGTTAATCAAGTGTCTTCCCATTATTCTAAACAAAATGCACTTGGAAGTTACCAGTGGGAGGGACAAGGAGCTGTAGTACAAGGCTGCTGTTACATAGCTGTAAATAGACTCCCACTTGTGCAGTAATTCTGGCTTTACAACTTAAGGGTTTCTCCATGGGTTTACAAGATAAGAAGATGGGAGGAGGACTGAGAAGGTAAGTAATTTTCAGTCTGATCTTATTTTGAGCTTAATGATTGAAGGGATATGCAAAAATTTTCAGGGGTGCTCCTAAAACAGAAAGCTAGAGCTCTGGTGACATCAAGGTAAAACCAAGTCCTACGCCCAGCACTTAGTGATATTCTTCCTGGAATATCAGAACTCACAAAACTTGGCATTCAGTTGCTATAATTTTATCTGGTGGTTAGGAGTAGACTCATTACACTGGGGCCACAGAGAGGAATGCATCAACAATGAGCCCTGTAAGAGACAAGTAACTAAGTTGCTGGGGAAACTGGGAATTGTTCTTAGTAATCTTGTTTACTAGTAAATGCTGTAGTCTGTAAAAGCAGAAACATTTTCCTCTGCCAGTACAAATTCATTAGTTTGCAATTTACATTGTAAGTTGATATAGAGCCAAATTCTAAAAGAGCAAAGTTTTATCTGCAAATAGAGTGTGCCATTGGTATAGCAGCTAACTGACTGGAAAGAGTATTCTCTCTTTCCCCAAAATTTTGTTTAAAAACGTAAATGCATGTGGGTTTGGTCCTAGGTGAGTTTCACAAATGATACAACGCAAAGAAGGTGGCACCAGATTTCCTCATTCTGATGTGAGACCAAACTAGTTTGAAGAGCTGCTCAAGGAAAAGAGGGAGCCTGGAGAGCTAGAGGAGAGAAAGGTTGGTTGGAATCACTGACTGTGGACTGTTGTATCTGCTACTACAGCGTGGAGCAACACTGTCGGGGGGCCTGAGCAGGTGTTGTGACAGGGAGATTTATTACAGAGGAAATGCCCTTTAGCACAAGAGCTGTGGATTTGCAAAGGCAGTGCAAATGGAAAAAGGGGCAAGTCCTCTCCCTTCAGTGGTGTAAAATGAGGGTAGTGACTGCAAATGAACTCTTGTAACAACTTTGTCCTGGAAACTTTCACTGGCGAGCTTTAGCATATGTACAAAGGCGCACACGTTTAGGCACACAATCTTGGACAACTCTCCTTTCTGTATATGAAACGTCTTAGGTATTATGATAGTTTTTTAATGACACAACATGCCAGGGCTTGGAGTTACGATGAAGAGACCAGAAAACCTTGGATTCTAAAACCCAAAGTAAAATAAGCTATTTTTGAAGCACTGTCTTTTCAGGGAATCAATATACAAAACAATTGGCATGAATGATTGAAAGTGCTTAGAGTCTGTACTTCGAAAAGAAATGTTTAAAATCTCTGCTTGTGACTATTCTTAGCTTGCGTGTCCACAGTATCTCTTGAAAAAACCTCCAAACAACCAAAACAAAAAACACCAGATAACTTCTGTGTATGATGTATCATCTTAGGTGCTACAGAACAGAAGGTTTCTAAATTACTTTATATGAAATCAATATTAAATGGCAGAAGCTTAACAAATTCTTTGTTGGAGATACAAGAGGAGTAGTCAGTGACATTGATTTATTTTTGACGGAGGTGAAACATGTTCAGGCAGTGCAATCTACATCCTGCTACTGTATTGTTGGGGGGTTTGTCTGTTTGTTTGTTTAATTCCACAGAGCATTCCTCTCTTTTCCTTGCAGAAATATCCCTGAGGGTTTCACAGAAAGATAATCTTTTCTCTGCATTGAGTTCCATAGCAGTCACTGGTAGAAATACCATTTGTTGGTACCTTTCGCAGGGCTTGGATTGGCTTATATTCTTTCTTCACTAAAGAGATGTGTTTGATTAAACTAGCCCAAAAGCAGAGGGGAAAAAAACCCCATTTCTCCCCTTCTGTGTTTGACTAGCAATCCTGTCCCTGGTAGAGAGGCCTTCTCAGTGAAACATTTGTCAAACAAGCATAGGAAGCATCCTGGCTTCAAAAAGAGTCCATGTTTCAGTGGGCTTGAATTGTTTCATTGAAGGAGTGTGGATCAGTCCTACTGCCCTGGGGCACTGTGGGCTCTTCCAAACAGTCTCCTGCTCAGTCTCCACAGCTGGTTCTCTTTTGTCAGTAACACAATCATCATTGTTCCTTTTTTAATGCTTATAATGCCAATTACCTGTTCTTGACTAGAACTGTATTTGCAGCTTAATAAAAATTTACAATGCTCTTTGATACTTTAGATAACTGGATAGTTTTCTGAGAGAAATTACATTAAAATACTTAAAAATTATATCCTTTTTATGAAAGAGAAGTGACCTTTACTTAAAGGATTCTGTATACTGTACAGAGAAAGGGCTATTAAAGGGAATGATTGGACATGTTTTTATTAATAATTCAGAAGGATACAATCCCACTTCTTTTTGTAGTCCTGCCTAGCAAATAACAATGTCGACATTTGTAATTCCATATTTCAGCTCACTGTCCTCAAAATAAGAATGTATGTACTGGCATGGTAGGGATATTAGAAGGCTAAGCTTCAAAAAACTGTAGAAATCTTTTCATCGGCATTGCTTTAAGTAGCTGGGAGCTCATGTAATATTAATTTTTTCCTGGAAATAATTTTCTGCATATTTTCTAAAGATTTCTTTTCAGCCTGAAAGTACACTTGCATGGACTTTGCATTCTTTGCTTCAAAATTATCTTTTCCCAGGTGTGGGGATTCACTCCCCAGATGTTGCCACTCAACATCCAGCCCTGCTTCACAGGGTTGGTGGTATTGTATAGCATTTTAAATAAGACTGAGACTTGTTTCAGATCCCAGTCTTTTCTCCCATACTATGCTGCTACAGATATGATCATATAACAAAATAAAGCCAACACTGTGGTTTAAAACCTTTTGGGATGATTGTGAGGGTTTTCTTAATGAGTAGGACTATCTTCACAGTTCCTTTTCAGGAAGACTGCTTTTTGTGGGGGTTTTGGGTGGTGCTGGTTTTTTGTTTTTATTTTCTTTCCTAGAATGTAAGTTCAGCAGTCACTTGCCTTTGTGGTCTACCAATCTCTCTGGCTTCTTATGCTAGGAGGTACATTCAGCCCAAGAGTTGCAGTAGGAGTCTTACTCATTACTAGGAGGGGTACTTGCAGTATGTTCAAGTCAGCCCCTAGAGAGAGATTTGCAGGCTGTTGTTATAAGCTTGGAGAAAGCTTTTACATGACATGATTGTCTTGACATTTGTTTTAATGTATGAGGTTCTTTAAAATGTTGCAAGTAGTTAAAGATGATAGATAGAATAAAACTAAATTAACACCATCCTGTACAGCAGCAGGAGGAGAGCATTTCCCTGCCAAGTGGCTTCCCCTGCCCTCTTCTTGTCCGGAGCAGTAGACTGTGACGACTGTTTTTCTTGGAGCCGTGTTTGGTCATTTGTGGAAAACAAATTAGTTAATAGATTTTAAGGCCAAAGGAGACAATTAGATCATCTGACCTCCTGTGTACATAGTGGACAGAAATTGATCTAGTAACCTTTGCATTGATTCCAGTAAGTTATTTGTTAAAAATATACCTTGGTGTATTTGGTTGGCTTTGCTTTATGTGTTGAGTGGCAGTGAGTGTGCAAACTTTGGCACTAAACTTTGCCAAAGTTTTTCACTGTCTCAGTTGTTTGAAGAGAGAGGATGAAAATATCAAGTTTCTAATAAAGGCAGTAGAATGCCCTTTAATTTATGGGGTGCTCTCAACAGACTGAAAGATAGGAAAAGAGTTTTGAGGGTAGAAGGTTCATGTTCAGTTTGTCTTTTATACAGTAGTTATCCTGAAAAGTAATTCATTACTTGGCTAAAAATGATTAACAGTTTTAAAAATGCCAAGGTCAGGACTCTGTATAAGGGTTATCTGTCTGTAGTCAGACTTCTTCCAAGCTCTGCTTCCCTTCACTGCCTGACCTAAAACCATGTCACTGACCCTGAGAGCTGTAGTCTCATGTACCACGTCCCTGAAACTTCTTCATAATCGTGCTTGAAATCCAGTCCAGTTGTGATATCAGGGCAACACACGCTGGGCCTCTCACTACAGCTGATGGCAGTGCCTGACTGCAACCACCAACTGACCATCTGAGTGTTACAACTATATTCTTTTTTGTGACACTTACAGAACAAGTATAGTCATGCAATCACTATTGCCATGTTTCTCCTCCTGCATGTTATTTGGCAATGAACTTTATTGAAGAACAGGTTACTTGTACTGATTTTTTTAGTCAATGATTTACCTCTTATTTATGATTACCCTACCTTTATGCCAGTTGCAGACTTCGTTGCCTATTGTATTCTTCTCAGCATATATTATAAAGCAAAGCTCATTCTCCTCTTGCTAGTGAAAATGTTTATTTAGTACTCATCTCCTGTCTATCATGTTGTAAGACTAATTTCTCAGTTCTGAAGCCATGTAACATGTCCTGTGTTGATTCTCTGGTGTTCAGAATGCGAGGATGATCTCTTCAATCTTTTTAAAAATACTGGTGTAATGCTGAATTTCTTTTAGAAATTCTCTGTTATTCTACAATTAAACATAAAGTCTCTAACATATTAGATAATTTCTTTAGCCATGTCTTTCACCACATGTCAGTGTCACCCCAGAGTAAATCAACTGTGTTCAAAAAAAAAAACCCAAATGGTGAAAAAAGCAAGAGTTGAACAGTGATTTGCTAAAAAATGTGCAAAGTCACAAGTGTTGTCTGAATGTACAAATAAAATATCTGTGAATAATAAGCCACTGGTGAAATGTTAAAACAGTTGAAAACAACTAGCAAGCACTCTATTCATATACCTTATATCTATTTTGGCACCTTAAGAAACCCCTGTGATTGCTGCTGCTAAAGTTGTCTTCTGAATCAGTGCTGAATATGTTGGTTTAACAGTGGCCAGGTACTCAGAAGGATGGAGTGTGTCTGAACAGAGGCTTTTGGCTCACCACTATCTGAGTCAGTCAGCTGAACACTATCTTGGCAAGAGTCTTCCATTTTGAAAGTAGTCAAGACTATGATCAAGCAGTTTGGCTGCAACCAAGTAAAATGTGATCTGGATGTCTGACTGATATTTTGGACCAGAAAGAGCTCAACTGCTCATTTGAGTTGAATTCATTTTAATAACGTGTTGTGCTTTTAAAATGCATGAGTGCCATTGGTCAGTCTGAGCAGGAAAGGTGTTTATACAGTGCTCATCAGAACCTTATTTGCACACGTGCTGATGCATCTTTTCTGATAGCAGAAACTCATGGGTTTAAGTGATTGGGTAATAGTTGGAGAGACATCAAGTGAGTCTTGTCTTTAATTTCAATTTGAGGGCATTAGTGATTTATATACAATTGTAGTGGTGAGTAGGAAGTTTGATTGGTTTGGGTTTTTTCTTTTTTTAACATATTGTGATTATGTTTCTATGAGGTTTTCATGTATGTCCCCAAAAGTAAATTACATTCATTTACATGTCTTTGAAGAATATGAGCAGAATTTTACTATTTTCAGATATTTCATACTATTTATAGCTTTAAGAAAACATCTGCTTTAATAAAATTGTAGTACTAAATTCTTATAGTGTTTGTCTTGGGCCTTCACACACCATACTTTAAAGTTATGTTGCTAAGCCAACAAACATTTTTGTATTTATTATGATATGGTTCTTCCTTTTTTCCATTCCTTCTTGCTTTACCCTACTCCTTCCAGATCCATGGTGAAGGGTAGGATACTTCACTATTTCATTTGATGGAGTGAAATGAATGCTTTCTGAAAGCTTTCAGCATTTTAATTAAACATGCAGATAGCAGAGGAGCAGTATATATTAAATTTTTTATTAAAAACATGGATAAGGTACAACGTTAATCAGTGAAAAAGATCTTGCCCTTGCTTTTCTTAATGGATTATATTAGTCATTAGATCATTAGAATGAGTTCAAAGCGCTCCCTCTTCGTCTCATACTGTCACTTCGTTAATATCACTCTCTTATGAGTCACCTTCCCTTTTAGGCAGTAATAAATTTTACCTCTCCTCCTCTCTTCTGTTCTTCCCAGCACCCACTTATTTGATTTGTTGTGTAACTTTCAAGGAAAGGCCGTGTTACCTGGCTGAGGAGACTGAGAAAGATGCAACTGAAATGAAACAGCTAGGCAGTGAATTAGCTTTGCTGGTTCATATTCTGCTTTGATTTATATTCTTTCAAATGCTTTTGAAGCTCGAAAGATGTGCTGGTCTCTGGAAACGAACACTTAATCTCCTCCCTCCCCTCCCGCCAAGGCTGACATTAGCTACTTAAGCGAAATCTGATTAATGCAATTGGCCAAGGCTTCTGTTCGATGCCTCTATCACTTCCCGGGTGGAGAACTCAAAACAAAACAAAGTGCTTGGGGAAGTGCTCTTTGCTCCTTTTCCAGTACAGGTGTGCTAGAGAATGGCAAGCTGGTAGGAACACCTCTCTGTCTTCACAGCAATAAAAAAATACCAGTAAGACAGGAGACTGGTAATGGGTTTGGGGCCTTTTCAGCCTGGGGGTCACAGGTTCAAATTCAGCCAGTCAGCAGGTGCTGGGAGTCATTGCTGTCTGCAGGATGTTGGATAGTCAGTGGGACATGTGTTGAAGAACTCTCATCTTTTCCATCAAAGCACTGTTCACAGGAGCTGGCACTAATTGGCCACCCCTGTTGATAGTTTCAGCAGTGAAGCCAAAGGTTCTGAGCTACCCTGTCAGTCCTTAAGTGGATTCACATCATGGTAGCAAGGTAATATGTGGGGACACTTTCTTAAATTTTGACCTATATACTTGTTCTAAGAAAAGCAATGATTTTTATACTTTGAGCTGGGAGATTTGCTGCGAACACTGTGTTTATTCCAGTCTCTTCCCAAAATATATAAGACAGCAGTTTTCAAAAGCTTTGTCTTTTCCTTTCACGCAACAGGAAAGTTCAACACTACCATGCCCAAGGAACTGTGAGACTTACAAAACCTTGAAGCTGTATAGCTTCATCATCTAAATAAGTCTATTTGAAATAGCTTATTTGTATTATGGCTTAATCATCCCCTTCTGTTTGACTTTTCTTGGGAGTGAGCTGCATCATTTATATTTTCTTTCCTGCATAGAAATGTTGCAGTTAGTCAATCCTAGAAAGGAGTGTTGTCTCCTAAGAGTTAATGCTCATCCAGTCAGGGGGTGCATTTGCATTACAGTGCAAACATAAAAGTTCAAACAGTGAATTAAGAATACTGAATTCTCTAAAACACATACTTCCTAAGTGGTTGATGAGCAAACTTTGATGCACACAAAGCACTCATGGAATAACTTCCAGTAAAAAACATGTTTGTAAGACTCTCCGTCTGTTTGCAGATTATTCACGGCTAACTTAATAGAATATTCCTACATTTTTCAGTTATGGCAATGTGCACCTTAGAAACACCTCGATATGATATGCTACAAAGACCAGCTGTATTTAAAACAAAACAGAACAAGGCTCACCTGATTTGGTAATACATCAGAGTTATGTTTCACGATTCATATTTTTTTGTAGTATAGTGGTTTCCGGGATCTGCATTCCTAGTGAAGGGAAGGCAATGTAATTTAAAAAACCACTCTCTTGTAGAAGATTAAAGGAAAAAGGTTATCTTAAAGCTTCCTGAAGCTGATGAGAAGACTGCAAACCCCAGGTGTTTAAACGGAAAATTTCAGTGCCTTTGGATGAGGCCAAGTATTTATTTTTCTATTACAAGATTGCATTTATTTATTAGGAAATACTTTTGATTGACTTTCAGTGTTTTCTTGTCTTGCAAAGTTTTTAAAAGAAAGCCTACCTCTGATTTTTACAAATTAAGTATGGGGGCAAAAAGATGGCTTTTTGAACACTTTGCAACTGTTGCTGTGATGCCACCACCTTCCTGAGCAGATTCTCTCGTAGAGACACTTTCTTGTTTTGGTGTGCCAGTAGATTTGCACAGGATTATAATTTGTCCACCAGCTTGCAAGGATCAAATGTAGCTGGGAAGTAGTACTCCTTTCTGCTGGGGGAAGAAGCAAGACTGAGTCAATATTGTGGGATCCAAAGTATATAGCAAAACTTAAAAAAGAAACTGGTCTTCTCAAGGGCTTAGGGCACATGAGTGACCTGCTGGCGTTAGCAACCTAATGAAGCTTTGCATAGACCCAGCATCATCTTTCACTCTATTTCACTGCTCACTCTATTACTGTCAAGTTTCTCATCTCCTTCTTTAGGGCTCCTGCCATCATTGCTTTTAAAAATCAAGAAAACAGAAAGGTCTCACCAAAGACCACAAAGAGTGCTGAGATCTAAACTGTGTGGTATTTGTATCTTCTCAAAGGCAGTGTTTGCTGCTGGGTCTGCTGTGCTGGTAGCCACATCTCATTTGAGTTATAGCCTTGGCTTTTACACACTTTATTATGCATTTATTAGGCTTCTAGCATAGCATGGTCCCAGAGATAAATTTGGGCAGTTGTCTGATATTTCATGGTATTTTCTCTCTCTTTTTTTCCCTCCTTACAGGCAATGTAACACACAGCTGTTATAAATTTAATCTGATGATAATGTGTATGTCTGGTATCTGATTCATCTTTGATTTCATGGCTGAATACCAAAGAAGGGAGAGAAGGAGGAAATTAGAGGATCACGGTGGCAAGCAGGATTTAGATGCTAGTAGAGATGAAGTGTCGGCAAGACTAGCTCTAGCAGGGAAGGACTAGCTAAAGCGAAAACCAGCGTGCACAGATGGAAAAATACCAAAACTGGATATATGAAAAATGCAAAATGAATGTCAGTGATTTAAGACTGAGTGTGCAAAACCAGCTAGAAAGCTGCTGTGTGCATGTAGGTAGAACAGGGAGAGGGATACATATAGGAACTCACACTGATTGCAGGAATTCACGCTGTGCAATCCATCCAGTTACATTAGCAAAGTTCACTCAGTTGCCTCCTTCACCTCTCCTAGACCATTTCACAGAATACAAATACCTTTGCTGCTGCCATCACTGAATGCTAAACAAATAAGTTAATCCTCTAATAAAATTTAGACATGAAATAAATAGGTCAATCCATTTATTCTATAACTAGAGTTCAGAAGCATAATGAGGTTTGGCTGGAGGCAGCGTGGTACCCTGGAAGCATATTGCTGTTTAGCTTGTTAATGATTGTGGTATGCTTAATGCTAATTCATTTTAAGACATTCTTTTGTTTAGGCTTTTAAAAATTCAGCCTAAGAAAATACTGAAAAATAGTATTTTCAGAAACAAGCCCACAAGCGGACAAAACTTCAATGTCTTGTGCTTCTGCTTAGAATAAATATAAATTTCTGTGACCTTGGTCCTGTCTTGTTGTGTAGGTACTTGCCTTGCCTCCTACCTCTATAGATTAGCCGTGGATAGCCCTCAGACAGATTACATGTTCATGTCTGTGTGCCATGGCAGTTACATGTCTGTTTAGCCACTCCATTGATTTTGTTGGTGGTCACACTTTGGAAGAACATCTCTGAGGTGCCTTGGCAGTCAGAGTAGTGCTTTCTGAATGATCAATCACAGTAATGTTTTGTTTCCATCTTTCTTCACAGGGCAAACCATGTCAGTCTGTAAGCCAGAGTATCAGGTAGTTGCCACAGTGAGGGTATGAGACGAGGAGGTGTCCTGCCTTTAGCAGCAAAATGGCAAAGTGTAAGGTATTCCTCCTTTTTGAGGACTTACAATCTGACTTCAGTGAGATTGCAAGAAAGCCACGTTTCTTTTGCCTAAGCAGACAACTGCATTTTGGTAAAATGTGTTTGCAGACAATAGATGAGGTCTTGACATGGTGGTACATTCCTCTCTCTCTCTAGATGTGACTTGGTTGGATAAGAGCTTCTTCATTTGTTATCCTATTCTGTAGTGTTACTTAACACCATGAAAAGCTTGCTGGCCTTTTCTTAAAATGTGATGCTTTTCTGTGCGAGTAAATTAAATCCTATGTGATATTTGCTTATGTGAGAATTAATCTGTTATGACTCACATTTTAAATCTCAGATGAAAAGTGCTACAGAAATGCAAAATATTTATTATGGCTTTTGTGAACAATTCTCTTGTCATGTATGCATATTCAGTGCAAATTCATATTGGCACGTATTATCCAAAAATGTTCAACTTTTTACTGTTAGTGTTGTAGGATTGATTTCAGTACAGTCTAGTTTTTGAAAGGCTTTTTTTGAACTGTAATATGCAAATCACAGCAGTAGCAGAATCTTCAACTTCTTTTTCCTTTAATTGAATTTAGCAATTACAGTGCCATGGCACCTATGTGAACTACCATGTGTTATTCATCTTTCTTATTGTTCTCAATTAGGGTGTTGTCTGGTATGGGATTTTTTTGTCTGGTTCTTCTGCAGTGATTAATATAATAGAGTTATAATCTCACTTATAATCAAACTTTCAGGAAAGGTTATTGGATTTGAGGTGACTTGTATGCAAGCAATTTCCCGACAGCCAAACTGGATGCTTGCAATTTATGGGTTGTCAAACCTTTATCATTTCATGGCCAGATTATTAGTACATTTAATAGTCAGGTTTCTGAATTGTTGGGTTTTGGTTTTCTGGTTTTCTTTCCATTTGAGGGACAGTATCTGTGCTTCATTAACTACAGTGTAATTTTATAGGAGGCCATATTTTTCAGACACCTTGTAATTGGCTTGTTATCGAGGCAGCACAAAGAAATCACCTGTCACCATGAGTGTTCCAGGCACAGTGAGGTAAAGAGAGCTGACTGGAAAAAATCATTTGCTTTAATGAAAAAACACAGATAGATTTCTTCTTTCAAACTATACACTCTCAGTGTAATAACAATATTAAATTTATAGATATATATATTTAGAAGCTACCTTTGCATGAAACAGGAAAAGTAGCACTAAGTTATAGTTTGACACAGTACACAAGTGTCTTTATTTCAGCTATTTAAACAAATCCAAGAGAAAGATTAAAATGTCCCCAGACAGTGGGACACCAGAATTCTGTCTTTTAACTATTTTACCTCATCAACAAGTATCAGCCTGGTGCTGGAAATGTTTGCTTTTGTCCAGCTACACACTGTCACAGTCTAAACCTGGTGGGCAGTTAAGCACCACACAACCACTCACCTCCCACCCCCACCCCCCAAGGTGGGATGGGGAAAGAGTCAGAAGTGTCAAGTGAGAAAACTTGTGGGTTGAAAGATAGTTTAATAGGTGAAGCAACAGTCACATATGCAAGCAAATCAAAGCAAGGAGTTACTTCATCACTTCAGCCACCCCCAGGACATCAGGGCTTCTCTATGTGTAGCAGTGACTTGGGAAGGCAAATGCCATCACTCTGAGTGACCCCCACCTTCCTCCTTTTCCTCCCAGCTTCTATTCCTGTGCATGATTGCCATATGGAACGGAATGTCCCTTTGGTCAGTGGGGGTCAGCTGTCCCAGATGTCTCCTCCCAGCTCCTGGTGCACCCCCAGCCCACTCACTGGTGGGGTGGGGTGAGGAACAGAAAAGGCCTTACTGTGTATAAACTCTGATCAGCAATAACTAAAACATGCATCTGTTTTGGAGACTGTTTTCATCACAAATCCAAAACATAGGCCCTGCAAGATACTATGAAGAAATGTAACTCTATCCCAGTCAAAACCAGCACACACACATCCTCTATATGGGATTTTCTTCCTTGTTCTCTCCTTTACAGTAAGTGCTACGTGCATGTGAGGAGGGATGTAGTTATTAGGCTTGGTACTTTGTGAATGAAAGTACATGCTCAAAGAGGGAGAGGGAAAGTGTGGAATAGATCCTTTGCTTATAGAAGATAAAGATCGATTTTATTCATGAAAGAAGTAGGGTAATTTGCTAGCTGTAGAAGAATAAAGACTCAGCTAAGTATGTCTGTTTTCTGACTATATAAAGGGTTTAGTTTCAACTGGACCCTGATACTAAGGAATTATGACAGGACATTAGAGCTTTTTCCCACAAAAATGACAGTTCTCTTATAATTGAGATCCACTTAAGTCTCACCTGATATGCTGAGGGCTAAGGCAGGGGAGATCTTCCTAATCTATCTAAAATAATAATTACAAAATTGAAGAAAGTGCCAGCACCCATGAGAGGGTGCATCATTGACAAAATGGAGAGGCAGATATGATTTGATTTTTTTTTGAAGCAGTTGGCTAGGGAGGAAAGATATTGCATTAAATGTATCTGAATTATAAAGGCCAAAAATTACGAACTGTGAAGGTTTTAGGATGATCTTCATGAAATAAATAGCAGCTGCAACTCTGTTTCTGACTGGGTAGGTATCCACATGACAGAAAGCCTCCATCATAAGTTGATAGTCCTGCTGGAAGTCTAGAGGCCAAGGAATAAATTGCTACTGTTATTTCTGTAAAGCCAAGATTATTCTATAATCTATAGTGTAGGTGGTGCTAGCCTTACTCAGTACTTAAGCTCACTAGAAAATATGAAATATTTTGATTCTCTTGAGTGCTGTTAGATTTCAGAATGGTTTATGTTTCAATTGTTTATGATCTGTGGTGCTTGGTTGGCCTTCATCTTCACCACACAAAGTATTACAATCTGCAAATAACAGGCTGATATCAAACCCTTGAATGCACTTTAATATTTCAAGCAATAGCATCAAGTTTCCTGTATATTGCTCTCTTTTTGAAGACTGTAGACTGAACTGTATATGGATGTTGTCTTTTATGGATTTATATATTCCTCACCATCCTATTTGGTTTGGTTTGGGTCTTGTATGCTTCATTTACTACAAAGTAAATGCTTTTACTTTAATACAAGGTGTCATCTGGTTTCCACCTAGCTGTACTAGGTTAGTATTTTCTCAAAAGAGCATTTTATTGGCTTTGTGGGCTGTGCAATGATGTAAAATGGCTACCAAGTTTTGGTTGTCTGCTGTTTCCAAATGAAGACAATCTTCCTTTTAAAGGCATTCTGCAATTTGTATTTGGAACCTTCAAAAGTGGTAAAGCTTATAACGTATTTTAAAGAAGAAAAGAATATGTGCAACATTATTCATGATTAGGCTCTGGGGAGACCTTAGAGTAGCCTTCCAGTACCTAAAGGGGGCCTACAGAAAAGATGGGGAGGGGCTCTTCATCAGGTAGGGTAATGACAGGATGAGAGGTACTGGTTTTAAAATGATAGAGGGTAGACTGAGATAGTTTATTAGGAATAAATTCTTTACTGTGAAGGTGGTGAAGGGCTGGCACGTGTTGCCCATAGAAGCTGTGGCTGTCCCATCCCTGGAGGTGTTCAAGGCCAGGTTGGATGGGCTTTGAGCAACCTGGTCTAGGGGAAGGTTGCTCCATGGCAGGGGAGCTGGAACTAGATGATCCTTAAGGTCCCTTTCAATCCAAACCATTCTGTGATTCGATGGTAATTTGTTTCAGAATTACCCTGAAAGCATTTGTGGATTTGCATTAGTTTGATATTTTTACAAATAATGCCTCCACCATTCAGTAGACAAGTGTCATACATGAAGCAGTAGTGAAAACTTAGTTTACAATAGTGCTTCAAACTTGACTTCAGAAACTGTCCTTAGAGTATCTACAGCATGTAAATACCTTTATTTTAGAGTGCTAGAAGGGGATACCAGATAAGGGCCACTGCAAAAAGAACTGTTGGAGTCAGCTGATTTTATTTAAACTTCCTAAGCATGAGATCCAGTGCTCATACTGGGTTTAGTACTATTTTCTATGGAAACTTAAAAATTGAATGAAGTCTCACTGACACATTTATCAGTGTTCAATCTGATTGTGCTCTGGAAGGGGCTGGTATCTATAGGATTGCAAGAAATGGTCGCTGTAAACCAGACTTGTCATTTTTTGGCTTTAATGTAGGGGTGTTTAGCTTCTGTCAGAGGCTTTGAAAGTCAGGTATCTTGAATCACAAAGGTCCTAAGATTCCAGATCTCATTTGTCTGTGCTTGAATGCTGGATTATAGCCTTGAAGAGAGGATGCTCATATCGTGCATCTCACCAAGTTCAGAGTTCACTGTGTTCAGAGTTCCCATTCAGTTGACTTTCCTATAAGAATGCCAAAAGCTGGAAGACACTGCTGTACCTTTCCTCCTGATTCAAGAGTCATGTTGGGTAGTAGTTTTTCAGTGTTGAAGACCACCAAAAGATGGCAGGTTTTCTGTTTCAGTAGTTCTGTTTACTTCCTTTTACACATTTCTCCTAAAAGAAAAAAACCTATCAATGGTATCTAGAACAAGGATTACAGCTATACTGAGACTTAACTAAATTAAATACCCTGATAGCTCATCTTCAAAGATGGAAATGGTTTGAAAATCTACTCAGCCTACAAGTCTCTGCAATGTTTCCTTCAGGATCAGTTCTGCATTTGTAATGAACAGAAAAACCAAAACCAACCAGTTTAGTAACAAAACCATTAAAACCTTGGCAGTTAGGCTGAAAAATACTGCCTGCAGGAACTGTGAAAGTGCATGCTGTCAAATGTGACTTATATGCACAAATACCTATGGGCTTATTAGAGCCTCCATAGTGATGTGCTCTCAGCAGTGCATTTGTACTGCATATAACCTTGCAATATTTACTTTTATCTAAAATGAAAAGAGGGAGAGAGCATTATTCAGTGAAGCTTGGGTATCTCCTGTAATCTTTATGGAGTCTGTGCCAACCACTTCATAGCAGCCAATAGCACATTCACTCTGTGTAGGACTCAGGTTATTGAAAAGCCACAGCAGTAAATCCTATGTGGCTGAATGTCGCAGGGAAAGGAGAGCTCTCTGTTTGCTCTTCACTGCACTATTACAGCTTACATGTCTGCTGCATCTACTAGCTTATTCCTAGGTGATTTGGTTTTCCATCCTTAAAAGAAGGCTGCCAGGCTGATTTAAGGCCAAAAGTGATGCTTTCAAAAAAACATGGGTCTGTTGAGCCTTGGATCATTTGACAGGTGGCCACAAGGTTTTGTTTGAAGTCAAAGAAAGCAGAATCTTGTCTGGGTTTATATAACATCCCTTGCCACAAGTTTTGGCAGCTTTGTGCTAATGCCTCCAATTAGGAAAGGAAGGCACTGCAACCATGAAAAGAAAAGTGACCTGCAGGTGAAATGCAAAATGTAGGGAAATTATGTGAATGCTGTAAAAGTGAAATAACAGGTAAGATCTTTCCTCTCTTAATAATATGGTGTTTTACAGTACGGGCTTTTAGAAGCAACCTTATTAAAACTAAGTCCTAAGCATCTTTCCTTCTCATTCTATAGAACACCAGTGACCTTTGAGAATTTAAAGACAACATGGGTGGTTTACCAGAAGTACCTTAAATTCACTCAGCTTACTTTCGACTTTCATCTGTACTATATCGCATAAAATACTGCACCAGTTACCATAATGCATCTGTTTGTGAAATTAGGTGTTTCCACAAGTGCTTTGCTAGCAGGGAAGTCATCTGTCACCGGAGGGAAAAGCTGAGGGAAAGGATAGCTAACAGAATCACAGAATATGATGAGTTGGAAGGGACATCCACAAAGATCATGGAGCCCAACCCTTATCCCCGCACAGTGATGACTTTTGTACCTCTTGCACATTCTATCTAATGTATCTGTTCATCTCAGAAGTAACATTTACTGTGGTTTTGCTCCATAGGGATAAGCACTGGAGGATACTTAGGGCTTAGTGCAGATAGAATGAGACAGCACTGAGGTCAAAATCCACTGTGTGTCTGCAGTACAGGAACCACACAAGTTTCATTTACACCAGCTTACCACCAAAATGTCTCATTATGGTACTGATAATGGTAATGGCTTTGTGATGGGGACTCACTGAAATCATAATCTGGAATCACTCTGTCAGACAGAGCCAGCTTCTAAACTCTCGAGTGTCATTCTGGGCCGTGTAAAGTCCATATTATGAGCCACAATCCATTTCCAATTCACCCTGCCATCCATTTCTTGTTCTGTTGTCTCCAGGCTAAAACTAGAGTAGGGAGATAGTCTTTTAATAAGACAGTAGTTCTTTCTGTCTACAGCTAACAAAAACACAAATAAAATGGGATTTCTCATTTATGCTATATCTTAGGGAAGTGAAAAGAGGATGGAATAATTGTAACCAAGATAAATACACAAGTCATAACCCTTTTAGCATAACTATGCCTGTTTCTAGAAAATTGGAATGTCAGTGAGCTAAAGGTAATTTGTTCAGGATGCCAGCAGAATGATAAGTCTGACTACTTGATTTTTTTCTCTCATTAGATAGTTTCAGTAAGACTGAAAAGTGAAAGTAGTTGGTCAGAAGAGCCTAGTACATCTTTGCAGATACGCCTTCACGCACATCTCCCCTGACAATAATGTATGTGACTTCCTCAGTTTGATTTTTTGAGGCAGAAATCCTTGGTTAGGGCTGTGGTGACATTTCAGAGACATTTGAGTATTCTTTTTGGAAGAAAAAGCTCCTATGACATATAATGGTTAGTGGTGTTTAATTGAATTTCATGTAACATTTCTCCATCATAGCTAGGATTTGTGCTGTCCAAATTTGTTATTTTTTAAGATAAACATACATCTCTTGAGAAACAAAATTGATTTAAAACGTGTGCTGAAGGTAGGATTACAACGTATGAAATGATTGGCATGCCCTGTTCAGTGGGCAGATCCCCTGTGGCCGTGCTTTTTGTTTTTAGAGCAAAAGATCTGTACAGTCTTTCATCCATAATGTTCATCGAGAGCTTGAACTTCTACAGTTTGTACTCATGTGAAACCCACACTGAAGCCCCAGGGGTATTTACTTCCATGAAGAGTGGAGTCTTTTTCCAGCTTTTCACTGCTGGAAAAAGCGGTGTCCTTATTATTTCAGTCAGTGCACACTAGTCAGAGCCCCAAAGTTTGATAGGCAGTTTGCAGAGTAAGTAAAGAAAAAATGGCTCTTTCTCAGCAGAAATACAATTTCTAAGTGAATCGCAGTGCAATCACAGTAAGAAAAGCAAACTGAAGAGAGAAGACAGAAATTGCACTTTGGTGTCGTAGCAAAAATATTTTGAGATGCATGTGATTTAATGGTCACTGTTGACATGACTGAGGCTCCTCTTTGTTTCCTTGTGTGCTGTTGTCACTGTCTGTCTATTTGTAGCTGCCAACTGTCTTTTTCCTCATTCTCTTGGACTGTGGTGCAGTGACTTTCTAAAGTATTCTCTGTAAAGAGGTCTGGCCTTCAATGGACCTTCCAGGTTCTGCGGGAAGAAAAAAAAAAAAAGTGTTTAAAAGGATCCATCAATCTTCCTTGATACATGTTAAAACAATTTTATTGACAGATGGTACTGGGAAGGTGGAAGTACTCAGCGACTTTCTTTGTGTTTACAGTCCAAGGCAGCCCACAGACCTTGGCATGTAACAGCGTGGGTTCAAGGAAAGGACAGCAAGGATTGTGAGAGCACAGAGTTAGGGACTATTTGGAGAAGCTGGATGCTTTAAAGCCCCTAGAACTGGCAACAACCAAAGATGCTGTATCTAATACCAGTGAGAAATCATTGCAATTGAAGGAAGTCCTTGACAACCAGAAAAGATTTAGTAGTATGTTCATTTCTAAGGAAGGCAAGATGTAGGAGTTGGAGAGCTACAGGCTGCTCTCTCTCATATTAGTCCTTAGAAAGAATATAAAGCCTATACTCCTGGACTCCATTCCCAAATAGGTAGAGGACAAGAAAATAATTTGGAACACTTAGCATGGATTTTCCAAGGACAAATCCTTGTTCACCAGCCTCATGTCCTTTAGTGTCAAATGACTGGGTGTGTGAGGGAACAAGAAACCATGGGTGTACTTCATCTTGACTTTAGGGAGGCTTTAAGCATCATCATCTTCAGCATTGTCTTGTGGGAGCTGAGGAGGTCTGGGTGGGTGAACTCCCTCTTGGGCCGGCTGGAAACTGGACAGAGGGCTCAGAGGCCAATAAAACTTGGTGGCTTCATGCCCAATGGCAGCCAGCACTGAGCAAAGCTGACCCCAGGAGCCAGAACTGAGGCTGGTAGTGCTCAGTGTTATCATCTGTGACCTGGACATTGAGACACTGCTCAGATCTGTAGATGACCCAGATGAACTGAAAGGAGAGGGGACTTGGCTGATGCAGCCAATGGTAAGCCTTTTCTCCAAGGGGACCTTGGTAAACTTGAGGATTGGGCTAACCAGGAGCCTTGTGGAGTCACCAGAAGTAACAAGCTCTGCTCTTGGACCAGGATCTCCTCCCAGGTTGGGAACTGGTAGCCCTGAGTCGTCCTGCTGAAGAGGACCTGCAAATTATGGAGGACCCAACCCATAGCAAATAGGGTAGGCAGCCATCCAAAATAAGGTAGGAGGAAGGCAGCCAGAATTGAAAGAAGTTACTTGTTCTGCATCACTTGGTGGTGGTGAGGCCACATCTGAGTTGCTGTGTCTGACCTTGGCTGCTCTTCCCAGGTCAAGGGGGATGTGGGGAAACTGGCAGGGCCCAGTGGGGCTGCCTGTGCATTCAGGGGACCACAGGATGTATTCCCCTTGGAGAGACAGGGGAAGCTGGACTTGCTTAGGCTGGAAGGAGATGTCTGAGAGGTGAGCTAGAGGTGGCTCACAACCATCCAATGAAGAGATACAAAGAAAGCAGAGCCAAATACTCCTCAGCCAAAGCAGACAATACAAGAAGCAGTGGCAACAGCTTGCTGTTTGGGAGGTCCAGGTGGGACTTCATGGAAGATGTGCCACTAGGATGTGGTGCAGTGCTGGAACAGGTTACCTAGAGAAGTTGTCACATCTCCAAGCCTGGAGGCTTTTGAGACTTAGTTGAACAAAATTGCAGCTGTCCTCATGTAGTGTTGGTGATGGTCCTGCTCAGAGTAGGACACTGAACAGAGACCTGTGGAGTTACCTTCCAGTTCCTGTGGTTCAGTGATCCCATTTTAAAACAGAAACAGCAGTGGACAGACTGCTTCCTTGTGCTAGAGGGCCCTTGAGAGGCCAGTACTGAGACCAGACAGCTGGAGTCCAGTCTATTGAGATCTGATCTCACCAGGACATGTAGCCTTCCTCTAACTGTAGTCTTTCCTTCACCTGTACTGCTATTTCTAGAATAGAAAGGAGAATCTGTTTTATTTCACAATAAAGACAGATTAGGTGGAGTTTTAATTAAAAAGCTAACTGTAAGAAGCAGATGAAATCAGCTCTTTCAAATAAGTGTTGCCATCATAAATAAGATTGCTGGCACTTGAGTGGTTCAAACTACTAATTTTCTGTGATGCCTGATTTTACTGCATTAAGGAAGCAAACCCCTCACATTTGTACTGCCTTTTCCAATTTGAAAAATAGATTTTTAGCACCCTGAGGTTTAATCATTTAATGTTTCTGCAATGTTTTGAATTTATAAAATACTATCTAAGTGCGAACTTTAACTGTGTTGTTGGAGAACACATTTTATAAGTGATCTGAAGGCTCAGGGAACAGTCACTATGTGTAAGCTCATGGAATCCTGTTCTTTCCGTGATTGCTACAACACTTTTTAGCATATCTATCAATGTTCATAGAACCTCTAACCCACTGTCAGACCTCGGGGAAAGGGTCACTGTCCCCTCTCTTGTCTGCTCATAAAACAACTGGTGTGTGGGTGAAGCTTGCTATTTTCTTACACGTGAATGTTAAGTGGGTTTTTGAATTAGCAGAAGGAGAACCAGCAGTCAGTGCAGTTTTCACAGTAGAGCAGAGGGTCCTCCAAAGGTTTCTGTCATCTGCATTTCTTTCCATCATTTACCTGGTGTGCCAAGGCACTCTGCTCCCTTTTTTTTCCCTGAGGCAATGACTTATGAAAGCACAGAAAATATGAGGAAGCTCTAGAGCTAAAAGATGAGTGGAAAGGGGTCTGCTGAACAAAACTGGCATGCAGAACTGATACCTGAATTATGGAAAGACAGATTTGGGATGGAAGTGGCATGGAGACAAGAGATAGAGGAAGTATGGCTGAGCCAGATGATGGGCAGGGATTTGGTGCTTTATGCTATCAGGCATTCAACAAGCTCTGGATAGGATCATCGCATTTCCCGCAACATACGGGGACAGTTGGCCAACTAATAGTCTCCTGGTACTGGGTGCATGGATGTATACGTATGTGTGTAGAGGAGAGACTGACAACAACAGATTAAAATGTATGGGACATTAAAATACACCATCTCCTCAAGATTTATCTTATTTGTGTCATCTGTGGACCAATTTCATGATTCTCCAATGGTCTGAGTTATGACTCTTGTGCACTTAAAGCTGACATAATGGCAGCCTCGATGTGATGAGTTTAATCCTAGCTCAAAATGAAAAAGGAGGAGGACCACACCAAACTGATTTAATTATGTACCTTCTCTTGTGGCTTTCCTGGTTCTTCAGGGGAATAACCTGCAGTACTTACTAGTTGTTTAACGTGGTCTCTGACGTTACTGAACTGTGAGTTGCTGCAATTCTGTTCCAGGCACGTTTCTATTCAGGTACTTGTGCGTCAGAATATTGCTGAACTTCTTAATTTTTAAGCTTCTAGCCTCCCGAGTGTAATCGAATAAGCACACTCCAGGGCAAAACAGCAACTAGAGGCACAGCACTGGGCTTCCTTTCACACCCTCCCCTTCACTACTGCGCACACTGTGAGCTACTGAACAGGCATTCTGCTTCTCTGTTTTTACTGTCAGAATGAGCTTCCTCTTAGCTTTCCCTTTAGGTCTGCCTTGTTCATGGTGACAGAAAATTCTCCCATCTTCTAGTCTCAGAACAGACAGCTCAAAAGTAACTTACCGTTCGCCTCTGTCAGCAGCGAAAGAGAAGATGCATATTGGTTAATCAGCTATACAAGGCTGAATTATTTAAAGACTCTTCTGTCATTCTCTAGGAGAGATTTTAATTTCAGCATTGAATTCTAAGTTTTTAATTAACTATCTACTTTTTTCAGTTCAGTGCTTTTTAGCTGGGAGCAAACACTGCTGAGTCATTTAGGAATTGGGCTATAACAGCATCTGGCTCCAGCTCCTGTTACAGAAGGCAATACCTGGAGCTTTTAATTGTTTCCTTTTTCTTCAATATGACTTTTCCTTTTTGAAAAACCTTGATGTACACTGCTTTGTGAGAGAATCATCTTTTATTGTTGTCTGTCTAAAGAGTATTGTGATGAGATATGCTAGGGATTATTGGAATTTAAATTGATAAATAGTAATGAAGTTTTATAATAGTGGTTATTTGGACTTCAGCTCACGCACTACACCTGATTTTAGGGAAGTGACAGGGGAAATCTGTGAAAGAGCTGCGTGAAGGTCACTGCTAGGAGACTCCTCTCAGTGTGTTAGGCTTCAAGGTTGCCTCCAAGAGAATAGGTAAAATAATAAAGAAAATTTCTGGAACTGGAGTGTAAGAAAAGGAAGGACTCCTACCGTTCCTAATTTTAACTTACATTTCTATAGCACTGCTGCAGTTCCCAAGGATCACAGTGAATACTGGTTGTTTGAGGGACAAGGTTTTATGAGAGTGAAGCCTTTGAATTTAAGACAAATCATATAGGGCAAATCAAATTTGTTTCATGCCTTAGTATGAGGACATTTTACTTTAATTTGCTTTGATGGATTATTTACCTTTCCCTTTATACTTGGGAAATGAAAAATACTTGAATAGGAGGTACTTTTAAAGAGCTTTAACTTGCAGATCTCTGCTCTGATACCAATCTTGGCCACACACTGTTTGCAGTTGTTTAATGTCTGCCTTAACTTGTCCATTTGTAAAATGTATTACATGCCCACAAGAGTTAGTATGAATTCATTAGCGTTTCTGAATTGCTCTTGCATCATCTAGAGAAACATGCTCACATTCCTGCTAGGTATTAGAAGTGAAATCCTGGTTCTATTTAAGCTAATAGCAAGAACTCTGATCGACTTCCAAAGAGGTAAGATATCATTCAATTACCATAATTAGATTGTTAAGAATTGTTCAGCTCCAAATTTTGTAATAATTCAGAGGCTGTTACCTTCATGAATTTTAAGTCAGATGCAAGTCTAGCATGTTGCAAATCTTTTGGTGCTTATGCAGTCACATTGCATTCAGCACTGGAGACCATTCACATTTTTCACATTCAGCACATTTTGGAGCCTTGATGAGGCAATTAGAAAATCCATATAAATAAGCCTAGAAAAAGTATTACAGTATCTTTTCTTAATGTTGTCACTCAGGTAGTGCCCAGTTTTTTCATGGCTTTTACCAACTACTGAGCTCCTGATAGGAGAGTTTTGCTTGATTAGTTAATTTGAAAGTTAAGTGTAAAATGAAGAATTCGAAGACCAGCTCTGTGGGATGTTTTGTGATACAAGTAGAAATGTTCTCTCTAGTCAGCATCTCTAAAGACTATAAAACTTGATTTAAATAATTTTTTTCTACTGTACAGTCCCCAGCAGACGTTGACTGTTAATAGTTTTTACAGCCCTAATTTAATCTGGTGGAGTATTGAACTTCTGTGTGAAAGGTAATAAAATCCTTTTAGTAGGAAGATGGAGTTTATGTTCAGAATAACAATCTATCAGTTTTGCAAAGGATTGTTAAATTGCTGCTTTATAACTGTGATCAGATTAAGTCAGCCTAGCTGTGTTTTGAGCCTTACTTTTCACAGAATCACAGCATTGTTAGTCTTGGAAGGGGCCTCTGGAAATCATCCAGTCCAAGCCCCCTGCCAAGGCAGGGTGACCTAGAGCAGATGACACAGGAATGTTTCCAGGAGGGTTTTGAATTTCTCCAGAGAGTGAGACTCCACAACCTCCCTGAGCAGCCTGTCCCAGTACTCTGCCACCCTCAACATAAAGCAGTTCTTCCTCATGTTGAGGTGGAACTTCCTGTGTTTTAGTTTATGGCCATTGCTCCTCCACCTGTCTCTGGGGACCACCAAAAAAAGTCTGGCACCATCCTCTCAACACCCACCTTTGAGATATTTATATGCCTTAAGGAGTTCCCTTCTCAGTCTTTTCTTCTCCAAACTAAGCAGGTCCAGCTCCCGCAGTCTTTCCTCATGATAGAGATGCTTCAGAACCTCAATTGTCTTTGTGGTCCTCCACTGGACCCTCTCCAGTAGCTCCTTGTCTTTCTTGTACTGAGTGGCCCAGAACTGGACACAACACTCCAGATATGGCCTCATTAGGGCCGGGTATATGGGAAGGATCACCTCCCTCAACCTGCTGGTCACACTGTTCCCAGCACACCCCAGGATACCATTGGCTCTCCTGGGTGCAGGGGCACCCTGCTGGCTCACTGACTACAGGCCTCCAATTGGATTCTACTCCATTGATCCTGAGCCTCTGAGCTCTGCCATTCAGCCAGTTCTTGGTCCACCACACTGTCCATTCATCTTACCCACAATTCCTGAACTTATCTATGAGATATTATGGGAGACAGAGTCAAAAGAAGACTTTTCAAGAAAGTTAAAATAACAAAACTGTGGTCTTTATTTATTTGGGAAGAAATCTGCTTGAATTGGCATGGGGACACTTTAATTTGTATGAGGTACCTGGATGTCTGCTCTGTGTGTATTACTGGCTTGGATGTGTTGCTAAATACTGTTTTTAAGTAATGTGAACTTCCCTCTTCATAAATTGCAATGCATGTCAATTTTGTAACCGATTTTTTATGTCACATTGACCTGTTTGATGTCACATCTTTAGGACCTTATTTGGTTATGTGCTATCAGGTATCCAGGAACATCATGTGCTGGAAATCCTAGACCTCAGCTGTAAGTTGAGGAGTTGCCTCCGTGTATTTGTCCCAGAAGAGCTGGCTGCTGTTTTCTGCAGTGAACTCTATTCCCCAATGTAACTTCTCAAGCTGCTGCCTATTTGGGCTGCAGCTATCTTTCATAGACTGCTGGCTTGGAAAGATCAAAGGATGCAATAGGGTTGCACTGACCTTGCTGAGCATCACAAGGTTGTTTAGCAGAAGAACCTGACCTGGCTCTTTCTGTGGTTTTACCCTGAGATGGACTGGGAAAGATTTAGGACATGAGCAGGTAGCAGGGTAGATTCAAAGCTATTGGGTAGCTATCAGATGGCCAGGTTTAAAAGGGGTTTGCAATAGGATTCTACATTTATCCAGTTCCTAGGGCCAAAGGATGGCTCTGTCTTTTGAAGCCCATGATCTCAGGCTTTCTTTAGCATTCACTGGCATGAGTTTCAGGTGTTTTGTGCCTCCATATCAGATAAGGATGTTGGGCCAGATATTGTGGGAATGGGCTTCATTGCTGATGTGGTTTGAAGTTATAGACTTAGCAGTTTATACTCCTTCATTTGAAAACTGTTTTGGACAGGTGCTTTGTTCATAGTGCATCTGTACATGCAGTAGTACATTAGCATCAGTTTTCTTGTTTACAAATAATCTTTTACCTCATTAGTCCTGAACAGCACAACTTGAAGCTGTCTTCATCACCTCAAAAACATCTTGCTACTGAGTTGATAAACCATCCTTCCCTTTGTGTGACGTGAATGTTAAAATGTTGTAAACAAGTTTCCAAAGGATCAACAACAATTTTTCATGCCGGATATATTTATTTGTCTTGTAATATTCCTTTTATGTCAACTGCAATAATTCCCTGTGCTTAAAGCATAAATATCTTTTCATGTGCGTTTGTCTGAAGTGACAGTAAGTTGCCAGAGATATTATCAGACACAACATATGAGGATGAGTAACACCATTGCATTATGAATGCAGTTATTAAAAAGGCAGGGAAAAAATATTATTAGAAGCCTAAGTGTTATTGGTAGGTTTCTCACACAGTGTGAACGTTTAGGGGGAATGTGGAAAATAAAGTATTTGCATTTAGACCAGCAGTTTCTGGAACACCACAGAGCAGTATCAGCTGGTAGGCTTTCTGTCATATGATGCGAACATGGATGTATTTGGTGCAAAATACTGAATGCTGTTCCCTCTGCAAACCCATGGTTCTGTGTGATGATGATGAATGAGCTCAAGACCCCAGAAGTGCCAGGTGCCTGGATCTGTGGCTGTATATCTAGTTACAATGTGATTATTTTAACTGCATCTCTTTAATATCAGCAATGCACTGTGCAGCCAGACTCTAATTTAAAACCTCTGGCGAAAGACTCCTGAAATGACTCATTGGTGAAGACCTTTGTGATAAGTAAGTAGACCCTTCAGAGTACTGAACAGTAGAATGTGACACTTGCAACATGTACCATGAAGGGGCCTTTCATCTCAGGTTATGCCCCTTGGTATCTAAATAGCAGAAGGAGTTTGGTGAAAGATACAGTGCTTCTTCTATCTATTCACCCAGGAGGATCCCAGGAGTCTTATTAGAGCTGCAAGCCAAAAGGAGAAAATAAGTGCAAGTAAATTATCGCTGGTATCTTAGAGTCTTATGGGTCTACAAATGTCTCGAAGCATACCACATTGATTCCCACTGGAGAGAAACACAAGTGAACATGTAGCTTCTGATTTTGCTCAGAAAGTCCATTGTTGTGAAATAAAATGTCCTTGTATCCCTTAGCATGGATGTGGAATCGATCTCCATGTGATATTTTAACTCTTTCTAAGTAGCAGTGTCTAATCTGATCCTGGACATGGTCATATTGATCCTGTGGGGGAGGCCATTACATGAAACAGTGGCAAGCAGTGGCTGAGAGGTTGTGCTTTTGAGGGAAGTGAGAAGCATAGGGATTTGTGTTCAAAATCTATAATTTTTCACAGTAGCTACTTCAATTATTCCTTTGTGGGTGCCATAGTTTAATCCCAGAATCCTCAAATTCTGCTGTATAAGAGAGTCTGTGTGGTTTCATAGCAAGTACCCCTCATTTCAACTTTGGAAACCATTCCCATAACACCAGAGCTAAAGGTGACTCTGAGAGTTCTTTGCTTGGAACTTAAGAACAGCAGTAAGAGCAAAGAGAGAACACTGCAAAAGACAGGAAAGTCACCCATAAGATAGTTGAACTTTCAAAAACAGGAACAAAGTTTTGTTTATTCTCTCCTATTTAAAAATAAAGGAAATACATATATTAAAAATATAATCTGTCACAGCTCTACTATTTGCCTAGGTGGGTGATCTCCCTAAAAGTATGCTCTAGAGGATGTTTTGGACAAGACTGTGTGCTGGTGGTGAGGCCAACACAGTGTAATAGCCATGTCCTTCAGAATTCCTAGGCACTGCTTCACACCCACACAGTGTGGGGCTGTTCCTCCCAACATCCTGGGACAGTGTGCTGGGGTAACCCCACCATGGCAAAATTGTATTCCTTTCAGTAATATAACTTAGTAGGTAGAACCGGCCACGTGATGAGTAATAAGCTACAATTGCAGAGTGTGAGCCCTGTAAATAGAGAGTAGAAGTAGAAAAGTCAAAACAAAGGAGGTTCATGGCTGTCCCTCAAATTTGCTGTAGCAACTACCCTAGTCTACCACTGGACTTCATAGATGTTTCAAACCTGACCTTAAGTCAGAGTGCAAGAGGGACTACCCTTGGCAGCTCTCTTGATTTAGAACCACTGCAAGAAAAGAAGGAATGAGAGCTGCCTTTGTTTGTTATTTTTAAAATCCGACTCCCTGTTGCAAGGCAGTAAGATGAGCAAACGGTTCTTGCACCTGGCAAGTTACCATCAGCAATTATTGCAATGCTTAGTGTCTTTCTGCCACCAGCAGAAATCTCTGCTCCCTTTCATGTCAGAGATTTCATTGTTCTTATGGGGATGCTACAAATAAAGTCAGAAGATTTACTACTCTAATTCTCTTTTGTTTGCAACAGAAGGGAGAGACATGGAAAGATGATACATGTGGCTGAGAGGTTTTTATTATTATTATTATTTATTTATTTTATTTTTATGCCCAACAAATATATTGTGTATATACAACTGATAAAAACAGAATTTGTTTCAACTTATCGAACCATTCTGTTAGTAACCAGATTAAAGACTGTTATTTTACATAAAGGAACCTAGTTAGTAAAAAAAACCCAAAAAAACCCAAAAACAAAACAACAAAAAAGCTGTGACTGCATTTCACTTCTCTCTGTTTACAAACCTTGGCATCTGAGCAGGCTGTATCTTATGTATTTCTTCATGTTTCTTTCAGTATAGATATTTTCTAGTTTTAGATATGTCATTAATGTGGTGCCAATGTCAAGAACACTGTTTTTGACAAATATGTCAGAAATACTGCTTATGGTAAGTGTTTTTATGGGAGGGAAACACAGTGGTTGTCAGGAGTCCAGGTTTCATTTTTAGCCCTTCCATTATTACCCTGTGTGTGACCTGAGATGAATTGCCAAATCAGACTTTTTCAAAGGGGCCATCTGTGAACACAAGCACAGTTCTCCTGTTCTGAACTGGCATCTGACAGTGAGCTATTCAAATCTGAGCTCTTTACCCTCAGTTGAGTAGAGAGAAGCAAGAACAATTTAATAAGGACAATTCACCAGATCCATTGTAGGAGGTGAGTTGCTGCAGGAGCTCAGAGTGACTGTTTTGCACCTGATGGTCCGCATTTTGGACACTGAGATGAAGGCAAGCTGGATTCATTTCTGACCCCTCAATAGGATTTTTTAGACACCTTGAATGTCATCTGAGCCAGACTTAGTGATGTGGAAGGCCATTCCTCTGAAGCTTCACCGTCCCTGGAGGTTTTTAAGATGAGGCTGGATGTGGCACTGAGTGCCATGATCTAGTAATCACAGTGGGGTTGGATCAAGGGTTGGACTTGATGATCTCAAAGGTCTCTTCCAACCCAGTTAATTCTATGATTCTATTCTATGATTCAACCTTAGCATTTTCAAAAACAGGTTGATGTTCTGGCTAAAATTCATGAACATTTCGAAATAGGTTTAAATTACAACCCTGTTGAGCCTTAATTTCTCTCACAATGAAATTAAACTCTTTGTCAGACCTTCATGTTATAAGTATTAACAGAGAGTTTTTATTAATTGATGCTCCAGGTAATTGAGACAATAAGATTTCATTATCTGGCCCGTCTTGCTAGAATTTGTGGAGTATCACACTCTTCCTTGCTTCAAGGGTTGGTCCATTTCATTTACCAGCTATAGACCTCAGTGTGTTTCCTCCGTGGACAAATTGGTAAATTAGTCAGCTGCCAAAAGGGAGTAATTTGACTTACCTGAAATGAGCAGCAGTGGGATGAAAATACATTACCTCTGTCCCACTGGATAAGCCTCAGATTGTATTGAAATAGAATTAGGCCAAGGGAGTCAATGTACTGGATAATAATAAAATGTTTAATGTGGATTAGCTGCATATAAAATTAATACATTAGAATGAATTGCTGAAGAAAGGAAACTATGTCAGGCCTTTGTCTTGAATCTATAATATTAGACTTTAAATGGTACACTCTTCTGTTTATAGAAGAGCAAAAGTAAAGCTATTGAATTTGTGTTCTTTTTTTGGATGAGAGAAATAGATATAAATAATTATCTATCTGTCTATCTATCTGAGTAGTCAAATCAGGATGCCACTGAACCAAGGTTAATATGTTTGGGTCTGGACCAGACCTGAGAGGTTACAGATAAGAATCTAAACCTCAAACTCATTCATTATCCATCTGGGCTTTTTCTTCTGGAAGTTAAGTCTAGAAGTAATATTTGTTCTGTACCATTCAAAGGTGAGTAGAAATGTTGCCTTAATAGGCTTAATATAAAATGAGCAAACTTTCCAAACTAATTGGCAAATATCATCTTTGACTGTCAGGTTTGGAAGGGGTGCAGAATGAGCTGCGGCATGAAAATTACAACCATCCATCTGCACTCTGTGAGGGTTTGGGTTTTGGTTTGTTCTTTATTTATTTATTTTTAAAGCTTTCTTGTTGCCTCCTCTGTTCTAGGTTCATTTCTTTTTCTCAACACATCAGAGAGGCCGAGCCCCATCATCCTGAGCCCTTGGCTGAGAAGCAGCAGTGATCAATGTGTAGTTCAAGTGGCTGTGTATAAGTTTTACCAGCAGAGTGGAGAATATATTGCTCGTGTCCATCCCATTGATGAAAGCAGCAGCGAAATCTTATCAGTGAAGAGTCCAGAGAAACATGGGTAAGTCTCATCCTCTCATTTGACTCACAGCTTGAATTGAGAAAAATCGCTCGATCGTGTAGCAGTATAGTCACAAAACGCATACCGCACATCTGAGGGGAGCAGGATACCACACAGAGTACATGTTTGTCTTCCATGGGTCTAAAATATCATAGAAGCTGGAGATTAATGCTTCTTTTATTACACAAAGCATCAGCAAACTTCTGGATCCATGTAACTGAGTCTCTAAGTCGACATCACATTTGTTCTCTGTGCTTGCAGGTACAGATATGGTGTGGATACTCATCCTAAGATTAAAGCTTTCCTGTCTAATTCACTCTGTCTGATTTCTTTTTACTAATTCTTTACCCATATAAACTATTTGGCTTCGAATATCTACTGAGTCTTTGCAGTTTCATGTGTCTGTATACATTTTAAGTTTGCCTTACGTTTGTGTTTTTTTGTCAATAAGGCAGTTCAGGCAGAGGAGGAAAGCTTTTGATCTTTTAAGGGTGCAACTGTTTGAAATGTTTTATCCTTTTTGTGCAATTAATCTTGATGATGTTTTAATTTGTCAGACTTCCTGTGTATTCTTTTAAATTTTTGCTAGCAGCAAAACAGCAGGAGCTGAACACAGTAAATGTTTCAAGATCCTGTGGTAGTAGAGTAACTCAGAATTTAATTTGGATATGTGTGAGACTAATGCCCTACCTGTTCTATATAATGATTTTTTTTTTTATTTTTATTTTTTAACTTTGTTGAGAAATGTGTTAAGAAGCATAATTTTTAGCAAACATCTCGAATTTTCTTTGTTTTGATCTGATAGATTAGAGAGTCTCTAATAGCAAGTCTTGCTGGCTTGTGCTCATAACAAGATGTGATTATCTGATTACTGTCTACAGCAAATTCTGTATTTTCCAGTAGCAAAAGGAGAATGCGCAATAAAAAACCTTGCAGGAGATAACCTAACTCATAGAAACAGTTTGAATAGTTGTAATTCTCATATAACACATGGCCTATAAAAGTGAGGAGGAGAGCTTGTGTGTGGATCTAGATCATACTTAGTTCCAGCAACATCATCCAAATTGTAAATTGCTGTTGATGTCTGGGGAGAGGTAATTAGAGGAGCTGCAGCAGCTGTCTTCTTCCTTAGCTCTTTGCAAATGCTGTGCTCTATGTCACAGCTAATAAACATGCTTTGTGCAAAGTGCCTCCTGTGTTGGCACTGCCACTGCTCCTTGGCACTCGCAGGGAATATTGCTGTGTGCAAAATGCTTTGGTCTGTTACATGGAGCAGCTCCAGCTCAGATCTGTGGGTGGGCAGAACTCACCAGGAGCACGGGCAAGTTTCAAATGTAAGGAGCCTTGAAGGGAAGGGAAAGATCACTCTAAGTACAATAACAAATTCCTACCTTTGCCATCTGCTGGAGATAACATAGACTACTCAGCTGGGTGCTGCAGATGGAGATTGTCACCACAGGAAAGAGGGTGTGTACTTTTGCAGAAGGTGTTTTTGGTTATAGCTTGGCTGTCCCACATGCTTGCCAGAAGTGCTGCTCCCCAGCAGCATCACCGTGGTGTGTAGGAGTGGTAAGGATACGCCTGTGACTTTCATGGTTTTGTATGTCTGGCTCCTTGGCATTCCCTTGCTGTAAAACTTTGTAGTTGGGCAACTGGCTGGTTCATTTATTCCCCCTCCTCTGAGCCTGTCCCTTCATTGTGAAAGGCAGTAGCTCTTCCCCCAGCTCACAAGGCCAAAAAACTCTCATGCCATGCCCATGTGAATATCTCATGGGGATAGTTAATTAACTACCCACAGACTACAGACATGGATGATCGGGTAGCGATTTGTCACCATTTGTCCTGGATCTTCATTCCAGAATTTGAGTGCTCTTCTACCCTTTGTTTGAAGGAATAATATTCATTATTCCAACTTTGATAACACGTGTCAGTCTCACTTTTGTAAAAATCTACTTTTTCTTCGAATAGGGATCCAGAATAGCTGATCAAAAGTCAAGAATAATTCTATAAAGTTCTTAAAAGAACTAGCAGTCCTACAGTGGAAATCTGTTCTGTTTGATATTTTATTTTGTCTTGGAAATTGCAAACAATTGTAATTTTTTATAATGAATTCTTTGACCATGCTATAACCAAATAATTTCTAAAATTTTATAAGGATTTTAGCTCTAGGCACAAGGTAATTGAATTCCTCAATGAGCCTGTGCTAGAAATAAAAACACTTTAAAGTTTCACAGGTGACACTTCTTTGATTCCATATGCTTTATATGTTGTTTTGCAAACAAGAAGTGTAAAGTGTGTGTAGTTCCCAGTGACTGGCATCTGCAGTAGTGAGTCCATGAGATGACTTAAAGTCATGGAAGGAGGAGTATGTTTTATTGAAACAAATGCACCTGAAGGGTGATAAAGCAGTAAATTAATTCCAGGCTGGATTTTCTCATATCTTGAACTATGCAGAGAGTTAATATCTTCTTTACACTTTTTTTTCTCTTTTTCATTCTTTTTAATCTCCATAACCTGAATTACGTATATTAAGATCTTACAAGGTCTTCACAGTTCACTTACATTTACAAGAGAAAAAAGCAGATGCTGTCAGGTGTTACTGTTTCATTCAGGGTGCAACCAGGCAAGCAAAGGTTTTGGTTGGCAGCACTTGAAGCTGAATTTAAGTAGAATATATGTAAAGCTGTGAAATTGTACTGGGTAGAGACAGTATAGCACCCAGTATTTATTTGTTACCAGAGTTCATCTCTGTTGTCTTTGTGTGTAAATTACCAGGTGTGATTATCCATAAAGACTCAAAGCAAAACTAGTGGGGTTCTGTTTGTTCCTCTCTGTTTGTCTCATTTTCTAAAGAAAAATAGCCCAAGCCTGTGGACTAGAGTTGTACCAGTTCCTTAATGAGCCAGAGTCATTATGGAAATTGATGTGTGGAAGACACTTATCTATTTTATTTTATTACTTGATATATTTCAATGTAGCTGATCTATTGCAGGCAGGAAGAAAGCTGGCTAATTTAAGATGCATCACATTGCAGTAGGGTGGGGCAGATAGGACAGACACCAGGAAGAGTATGGCAGAAGTGATGACTACAAATGGTTCCTGAGTGATGAAAAACACCAGAGGCTGGCAAAGGGATACATGTTTTGTGTATACAGAAAGTCTGAGAGTCTGCCAAATACAATCATAATGGTTACACGTAATATTTACCACAGTTCTTATCACTCAGAAAGTAACTGTATCCTTGGTTATCAGTCCAACAAAATTATATACCTTTTTTTTTTTTTTTAAACAAGCAGATAGATCTTACTCCACATTTATGTGTGGGTTTTGAAACACCTTTGGTTAGACCTTCTTTGATTTAGTTCCTAAGCAATCAGTAGCACTCCTCTGTGGGGAATACCACATTGCCGTGTTCTGTTAGAATGAGATTTGTTGCATGACAGTGTTTCTAGATTATCTGACTCTGTGGATGTGTTTTTGATATGGTTAGTCTCTTCTGACATCTTCTGCAATTCTGTTGGGTTTTACAAGCACCTGCAGATGATACAGGGAGAGAACCAGTGCAGTGCTATTGATCCTTTGTAATGGCAGAAGAGTTGTTATAATTCCTGCCATGCAGCACAGCACTCTGATTTATATCAAATACCACTAGATGTGGGTACTGGTTTTTGCTGCTTTTCTGCTCCCATGGTGCTGTATACAATCCTTTCTTGTTGCTATTTAATAGATTTCCTGTTGTCTGTTTCTGGAGGTGCGGAGGCAGCAAGTATGTTTATTTAGCATATTGGTTATTTAGCGAAGCAGAGTTGCTTCCACAATTCGAATTTTCACTTCTGGGTGCTTGTCAGACTGTCACTGTGGCCACTGATTTAATTTCACCTCTCATTTGCTTTCCCATGTGTTAAGTTTATAATTATAAAGCAAGTAATATTGTAAATGTGCTTAGTAGAGTGGAGAAAACACAAAGGAAAACTTACCAACAAGGTCAGAGTTTGTAATAAAGGATTGATTTTTATTTCTTTTGATCATTGTATTTTGTAGATGGAAGAGTTGGGCAGGAACAAAAATAACATGGTTCATTTTAATTACCATTATTATTTTACATCTCTACTTGCACTATTAATGATGAATTGCAGTACTGTATACTATATTTCAAACCAAACTTTATTTAAGAACATAGCTAATGACACCATATCTCCAATTTGGTCTTTTATTGTAGACCTCCCTTATCACTAATCTGATTATGGTGCTCTTGCCCCAAAAAGTAATGTAGCAAGTGGATGTTAATACTGTTCAAAGGAAGGATTTTGAGGCCTCCCTGAACATGGGAAGTGGGGAAGATTCTTGGATTAGCTACTTCAGCAGGAATATCAGGATGTCAGCCTTGTTTAGGTGTAGATTCAAAAGGTAAGAGTTGAACTACTGGATTGAGTTCGCTTCTGACACCTGTCCCACATTCCCTGCATCAGCTGGGCACACTGCATGTTTGTTGTGATGATGCTTTTTCTCTATAGGACAGAGCAGGGTAGTTTCTCTAAGGTATTTTTCTATATATTCTTAGATTGTAATTGCCATATGTCAGTGGGACTTTGTCTCTTCCTACAAATCCTTGCAATACTTCAGAGGCAAAGGGAGGTTGAGGCCGTGGCACTAACACATCAACATGATCTGTTCTCTCATCCTGCACTTAGGGGATGTGGACTGTAGAAGCCCTGCAGAGAATTGATGATACTGATCTTTTGGCTTCAGCATAACTGTACAAACCACATAAATTGACTTTGCAAGCCGTATGTGATTTTTGAACTCTGAGTAGGACCTTTAGACTTAGTCTAGAGCCTTAACCAAACCTGAGATTCATCTGAAGACTTTTGTGTAAATGTGTGAAGTTTAAGGTGTTTCTTAAATAAAGTTTGAAATCTGAACATGCATGACTGAGCAAGGAAGCCATAAAATACCGCTACTTCATATAGCCAGTACTTGAGTAGGTGCATGTATATTTGTGCACAGAGCACTTCCAACAGAGAGAGTTTACCTGGTTTTGAAGGTTACTACAAATCATGATAGGCTATTCCCTTTCTGGCATCTACAGCTTCACTTGAGATTGATTGCATTGATAGATGTCAAGAAAAATATATGAAGGAATCACTAGCAACTGTCACATTTGACCTTGGGGCTTGAAATCTGAAGGTTGTTTCTGGTTCTAGTGTTGTTCCATTTGTTGTTTGGGTTTTTTTTTTTTCTTTCTGTCCAATAGTTTCAGTGGCCTGTCTCAGAGACCATGGCCTTAGTAGAAGGAATTTACTTTCCTGGAACCCTTTAACCTTAAAAATACCATTCTCAGATTAGTGGTAATATGAATTTGCCTGACTCTTTTTGTGAGGAGAGTGGGATGTGGTTTTTTTTTCTTTCTCCTTGAAAATCTATTAAATTCAAGTCTTTGTTGTGCAAATGCCTGGACTAAGACATAGAAAGAATGAGACTAAATTGTGTGTATTTGAAGCATTTATACTAATTTTTAGGCATCAAAATATGTCTCAAAATTTACAGTGCACTTTTTTTGCAGAGAACTTGAAGTGATTCAGCCTAAACTATGCGTTTGAGAAATTCAGGTAATCCAGGAAAATAATTTGGATTTATGGATTCGTTAAAAACTAAGCTCTCCTACCTTAGTGGCCAGGCACCACTAATCCTTAATTTTAGAGAGGAAACTTCAATTGTTCTAGACAGAAAATTAACACTTAAACATTTCCTGTGCTGTTATCCACTAGCCAGCTTTTAGTCCCTTTCAGTCAGGGCAATTAAGTGCAAAGAAAGAAAAGAGAGGGAAAGTAAAAGTAAAGAAAAAGATTGCTGTATCTTTCCCCCCTTCACTTTTGAAATGATACTGTATTTGATACCTATAAAGACCCAGTCCCCTTCATAGCAAATGCTTGTATTAGAAAAAAGTTTTTCGTCTCCACCTAACAAACCCTTGGTCCTTTCAGTATCTCGAGTCTAGACCTGAAGAAAGCTTTGACTCTCTTGGTCATGGCAGCTTGAGGAGTTCATTGCTATTTTGTTTTCAGTTCACACTAAATCACAGGATATAATAGGTTGAAAAAGGTCAAGTCCAACCTATGACCAATCACCTCGTCAACTAGATCATGGCACTAAGTGCAGTGTCCAGTCTTTTCTTGAACACCTCCAGGGATGGCGACTCCACCACCCCTCTGGGCAGTCCATTCTAATTTCTAATCACCCTTTCTGTGAAGAAATCCCTTCTTATGTCCAACCTAAACCTCACTTGGTGCAGTTTGAGGCCGTGTCCTCTCATCCTGTCACTGGTTATCCAAGAGAAGAGGCCGACCCCACCTGTCCTACAGCCTCCTTTCAGGTAGATGTACAGAGCAATAAGAATCCCCCTGACCCTCTCCTTCTCCATGCTGAATACTCCCAGCTCCCTCAGCTGCTCCTCACGGACTTACTCTCCAGACTCTTCACCAGCTCCGTTGCCCTTCTCTGGACGCACTCCAGCACCTCAATGTCTCTCCTGTAGTGAGGGCCCCAGAACTGGACACAGCACTAGGGATGTGGCCTCACCAGTGCCGAGTACAAGGGGACAGTCAGTTCCCTAGTCCTGATGGCCACACTATTGCTGATACAAGCCAGGATGCCATTGGCCTTCTTGCCCACCTGGGCACTCTGCTGGCTCACGTTCAGCCACTGTCGACCAGCACCCCCAGGTCCTTTCCTGCTGGGCCACTTTCCAGCCACTCTTCCTCCGGCCTGTAGTGCTGCCTGGAGTTGTTGTGGCCAAAGTGTAGCACCCAACACTTGGTCTTGTAGAATCTCATACTGTTGGGGGAGATTTAAATTAAAACCATTAGAATGTATAAGGTGAAATGGAGCACTTCAAAGCTTTATGAAAGAGTACGAACCTGATATACAAATGTCTGCAGATATGGAAAGACTGTTTTCCCATTCCACTTGAGCACTACAGTGAAGTAAATGTCTGCACACTTGTGTTTTAAATGTCTTAGTGGTTTTGCTGCTGGTGAAGTGCTATATTATTACTTGAGATAAACATGGGTCCTTTCTGTAGGGTTTTTTTTTTTTGCAGTACTGTTTTGCTTTAGAGCATACCTTAGTTTTCCATGTAACCTCAAGTAGAACCAAGCAGTAGCTTCAGACTGCTCCAGAAAGGTTTACTGTGTCGTCAGTAGAGATTGAACTGTAGCAACTTATTTCTTCTTATAGACATTTATATGAAAGCAGACTTTTTATTACAAAAAAATGATATATTAATATTACCAGAAACTGAATTTTGAGTACCATTCACTGCTGTGGTGGATCATACTGGGAAAGAACAATATTATATGACCTCTTGGACTGACTAAAGCCATCTGACTTTAGTTCAGTAATGAGTAAATGTAACTGCTTTTTTTTTTTTTTTTTTTTTTAAGCAGTTGATTACAGTCCCAATCAAAATGATTGAAAATCATTTTGGGCATTGTGGGGGAAAATTGTTCTTTCTTTTCTTGTAATATATATTATCAGACAGTTATTAGGTGGCAGTGCTGCATTTTAGTGATGTCTACCAGAATCAAATGCAAACAGGAAGGACTATGTTATGTAGTCTTCTTCCAGTTACCAAAAAAAAAAAAAAAAAGGCAGAGGGGGGGGAATGTCTTTTCAAGTTGAAATAAAATTTACAAATGAGGAAAGTTTTTGTCAAATGAAAATTTGGCCTACTACAGAAGCAAATTATTTAGTGTGTGGAGAATGAAAAACAACAAAAGAAGAAGTTACTTTTCAGGCTACGAGTTCAGTTTTTACCTACTGGAGTAGCCTTTTCTACTGCTTTTAACACAGTGCTGTAGGTTCTGTAGAGGAGGAGGGAGGTGGTGAGATGGATGCCCAGTGTGCCTTGGCACAAGGATCCTTGTGGCTTCCCAAATAATCATAACACCTACTAGTGACCTCCTTGGGCTCTGGGAGCTATTTCTGTTTATGGAACCCCAGAGACTGGCACATCTGACTCTGTACAAATGTTACCAAACTGACCACAATAACAGAGTTAAGGCACCCTTAATCCACTTGCTTTGGATGTTTGTTCTGTTGAAACTGAAAATTCCTTAATAAAAATTCATTTCTTACAGGGCTGAAACAATTTCTTCAGACCACTCTGAGAAACATAATCTGACTTTTATACTGTCCAAATCCTGGGCACAAAAGTCTTTCATCTTAAACTTTAATACCTTGTGTCCTCCAGAATTATTTGCAGGCCCTTCTTCTCTTGTTGGTATCCTGTTCTCACTTTCCAAGGTGGAAAAGTTGGCTTTATCCCCCCCATTCTCTCATTACTTTAACTTTTTTCCCTTGTTTTGTAGATCTTGTGTTTTCTTCTTTACACGAAGGCTTCTACTTCAATTTTTAAAAGTCATCCCAAACTAATCTTCACAGCCCCATCTTGATGCTGGTATATGTTGCACTTCTTTCAGTGTGCATATGCCAGGATGAATTCAGCTTTTGTAAAACCTGAACAAGCAAACTGCCTACCACACATACACACACCACCTAATATTGTCATTCCAAGCATGTGCAAACACTTCATTTTGTCATCTTTCTTTTCTTCATTTAGGTGTCCTTTCTGCTATGTGGCATTGCAACAGTCTCTTTAGGATGCTTTGCTACCTCCAAGTATGCCTTCCCACAGCTAAATGCTTGCAATATTTGTTTCCAGAGACTAGGCAATTAATATTGCCAGCCTTGTTTCTAGTTATTTTTCCACTCCCCTCAAGCTAAGCTCGCTGTCATTCTGCTGTTGGCAAAGTTTTACAACAAGCCTGTGGTATAATTGCTTTCTGTATCTCCTATTTATTTTTGACCTTAAAATCCTTCTGAGTTTTGTGCAACCTCCTCTGCGGCTGTCCCACTTTGGAGCACGGTTTTGTCGTAGCCTGCAATTTCCTTGGGGCTTTCCTTGCTAATGCTTAAGTATATCCTTCTTATCCAAGGCAAATCTACCCTGCTGTAGGAAGTACTGTAGAAGATTTACAAGGTAATATTCCTCCCTTCAATTTCAGAGAGAAATTATTAACTAGGTGCTGATAACTTTGCAAGACCTAAAAAATAGTGTCCTTGACCTATCCAGCTGCTAAAAGTGTTATTATGGTGGTAATGTAGTTGATTCTGCATTCTAAGTAAGGTTCTTAGCTATCACTCTAAAATTCTCTCAGTTCTGTTCCATGACTTGCATCACAGGATTCAAGTCCAATAGGGCATTTTCGCACTCTCACTTTAAAGAACACTGTCTATCTTGCTGTCTCACCAAAAATGGTGCCTGTTGTCCTCAAGTGCTGGTAAATCAGATGTTTTCCACTCAAGAAAAAGGAAAGACAACTCTGATAAACTTATCTCTAACTTAGAATTTGCATCTGCATATTAAAAAGAAATCAAAGACTTATTCAACAGGAATTTGGAAGTCAATTCTCAATAAATTCCCACTTGGGAAATTGATTGAAGGCTTAGAATTTATTTAGATTCTCATGCTTGCTGCAGTGGCAGAGGTGGCAGCTTGGAATTCTCTTTAGTGATTAAGGAAAGCACTGAACAACTTTCCACAGGGATACAGTGAGGACTGTGCTGTATGACACCAGTGCGAGCCACTTTGCAGAGCTTTTAATTTAAAACTCATGTACAATATTTGTTAAATAGTACTGCTCCTGCCTGAAAGCATTTCTTCTGTCAAATAGCTACCTTTGTTTTCTTTTGAATTTTATTGGTTTTTATGGCACACACCTGGTGCAGTAGAAATTATATTCCTTTAATAAAATACTTTCTCTTTTGTACTGGCAGGGGGAAACCATTACTGCTAGGGACTAGTCTGGCAAGAGCATGGGGTTTGGGTTGACACCAACACCAAAGGCACAGGTCTCAGACAGCCTTGTCAGATCTACTTTATACACTGCTTGAATCAGATTATTTCTTGATGTGTGCATTGTTGCAGAAGGCTTTTCCCCACACTACATTGCTTGTTTTTAAAACGTGTCAATATACTGGAAACCATGAACATTCATGGCTTGCACAGTAGCATTTTGGTGTTTTGTCCAGAGAAATGAACAGTCCTCCCCATTTGGAAGTACTGGCCTTTTCCTTCCTTGATTTTTTTTTTTTTGCAAGGGCTGTATTCATTAGTTTTTCTTTACAGACATTGAGTTCTTTGGGTCACCAAGAACAGTTGCCAGCTTTTTATAAAGATCAGTCCATAACATTATGATGTTTGTTGTGTCCTATATCAGGCTGACTAAATATGATTTTCCACTGGGAATAGCAGCAGTGAAGCTTGTTTGCTGAGTGTAATCGGTGCTTCCCCTGATCATCCCTGACTTGGTGTGCCATTCATGCTGATGGGTTGAGGGCACAAAGGCACATAACAAAGTTCCTTTTGACAAGGCAACGTTATTCTAAGCTGGGACTTGAATCAGCAGCATGTCTGCCATCCTTGGTGAGCTTCACATCAGGGTAAGACTGCAGAAGATCAGCACAAGTCTAAATCTTTCAGAAGGCAATGAAGATTTTATGAATCTGCTTTATCTAGCAAGGAATACATGCGGTAGAATAAATGAGACAAACTCAACTGTCTCTCATATTCAGATCAGTGGCCAATTATTATGATGCCCTTATAATACAGCAAAATTACAGTAAGGGGAAGATTTTGTCAAAATATTTACACTGAAATACTTTTTAATAAAGAAGCCAAATAATCTGACTTCCTTCAGCAGAAGAATATCCTGAAGTGTAGAAAGTTTCCCTGTGCAGTGTGCTTGCTCAGAGATGTTAAGATAAATGTAATTAGAAGACTGCTGTCAGTTCATCAAGTGCAATGGATGACATGAATTTTTTTAGGATGCTAAGCATCCTAAGAGTGCTTAGCTAAGTGTCCAGCCACACCGGAAAATAAAACATGAGATGATCCATCTGGATATTGTCTTAGTTTTAGTGTGTTCTCAAATCTAGGAACTGTTTTTTTTGCATCTCTGCCTCTTTCTTTTCTAAATGCTTGTCTTTCAGGAGGCTGTGGTTAGGGAAGTGTGAGCTGATGCTTCTGACAATTCAGATCCATATCAAAACCATGATGATTGCAATTGGTTATTATTTTATGTCAGACGAGCTATTCAGAGGCTTATTTCTTAGAGGTCTCTAGATAACATCTGACACAAGTTGATTTCCCTCTTTTCTGTCGTCTGAGAACCTGGGCTCCTTTCATTCCTTTAGGCAATTTCTCCAGGTCAAGGCTGAGACATGTATCTGGGCTGTTCGAAAGGGCATTATCTGCTCTTACTATTTCTGTTTTAGACAGGGCATTTTGATGGCCTGTACCAAGGCAGTTACAGTTGACAGTGTCTAGTAAAACAGCCCCTCTCAAACAACACAAGATACCATCAACTTCAATGTTTATTCACAATCAGACCCCTATCAATATAATTTTTTTTTCAAGAACAGCTTGCTTTCTTTTCACTTTTTACTTTCCACCACTATTCAATTATGGAAGGGGATAAAAAATTCCATATAATTTTGCTGACCTCTTTTCTTAATAAGTCAAAACCTGAGAGATTGATGTTGTCTTAGACAAGAGAATTTCTGTCTTCCCATCAGCTCTTTTATCTCTTCTTGCTTATTCTCAGGGCTCACTTTCCCCCTGTTCCCTCTGTCTCAGCATTCTTCCCTTCTAGTTTTGTATTCCAGGCTTTTCTTCTAAAACAGGTTTTCCAGCCCCTCAAACAGGTCTCATTCTCTCACTCCTTTTATCTCTTGCTCCTGTCCTGCTTGCCCTTGACTTGGGTATGTTTCTTCATTCACGTGTTCTGGATCCAAAGGCTGGGGGAAGTAACAGAGCAGCTTATTTTGTGTGCCCAGGTCTGGTACTGCCTGATGCAGCCCGGGGGAACACTGGACACCCTCCCTTGAGCAGTTCTGTAGGAAAGTGTCTGCCAAGAGGACGCAAACATCAGCCTAGAGGCTTGCAAACTGGCCTCATTGAGATGAATTTTCACGGAAAGGGACATAAAAATGAAGGAAGTGATTCTATAGAACTTTGGCAACACTTTCATCAAGTGACCTGCAGGACTTTTACAAACATTAAGACCCTGCTGAAGTAGATGGTACTATACAGGTGGACACAGTCAAGTACTGAAGAGATATTCCAGCAGATCATTTGTGAGGTTGGTACTCAACTGATGTGTGGCATTATGCATTTATGGCATTTTTTTACTAGAAGAGTGCAGTTTTAATGGGGAGAGATAACGTCGATGTCTGGGTTTTCAGGGCCAAAGGAATTGATCTCGGTGGAGATGTTAATGTGTATCTCCTTCACTTCAGGTGGGTGGCCTAACACTGGGGAATGGGCACTAATTCACTAAATTTCAGCATACACACAAAATCTAGATGCTACATTTATTGCAGTACAGAAACACCTTTAGGGGCAAAGATAAGAGGAAAAAAATATTGTTCAGAGGCTAGGACTATTGTAGCTCTTTATCATGAGTCTTCATCATGAGCAGCACTTGGCAGATACATTTCTATCCTTCAGGGGACAGACATTGCATGTACTCTTTCCATCTTCTCTTTCCCATCCCTTCCCAGCTCTTCTCATTGCATTAATACTCCATATTCCTGAGACATGGATGTCTGATTTGTGTCCTTCTAACTTAATTGTGAACATTTTTTTCTCAAATTAATCATACCCAATCCCAATTTCATGTGTCTTTGATGCCTGATTTTAATTGCCTTAAAGTAGAAAGCTTCAATGAGCAGAGAAATTAAAATTGCAAAATCCTGATGGCTTTTTTGAGTTATTTGCCTCCACAGTCAGATTGAAGAGTAAATTTTTGGTTGGGTTTTTTCTTTCTCTCTTTTTTTTTTTTTCCCTTAAGCAAGTGAATGTCTTACTAGTTTTCCATCCCTGACAGAGCTGCAGTCTTAACTGCAATGAATAGACTACATTTTAGCTCCAGAACACAAAACGTGTTCTGCAGTGCCTACACTCTGAAAGAGATCTTGCAAGTCAATGAAATGAGCTCTGCCTTTCTTTTGAACCAGAGCTCCACTTAGGAAGAAATCTGCTATTTGGAAAGATTGAAACCCCTAATATATAATGGCATCTCAGGGATATCATGAAAAGGACAAACGTGGGAATGAAGCACGTTGTATCCAACTGAAAAGCCAGACGTAATTTAGGACAATTGCATTTTTTCTTTTATCCAGAAAACGTGTCTTCCATAAAATCAGAACTTTTTGTGAGAAAAGTTCAATTTCAATTGTGTTTTCCCTAAGGGTGAGGTAGACGAAATACTGGTTTCTTGGACTAACCCCAAGTGCTGTCTTAGCTCACTGCTCAGGATTACAGTGGTTGTCATTTTGCTGCCTGAGTTCACGCGCAGCAAAGTTTGTCATTTTTCATGGGGATTGTTCTTTATCCCTCTGATGAGACAGCACGTCTGCTTCAGCCACTATGTGGCATGCCATGGAAGTGACATGACTTGAGGAGCATCATCAGAGTGCTGTTGGGAAAACTCTTTACACAAGGAATAATAATAGCCTGTGAGTGTCTGTCTGTGAGAGAGCTGTACAGCAGTACGGCTTCATAAAAGAGAGCAACTGAATGATGAATCAACGCAGGCAGATATTACAAGTCACCTATATAAAGCAAAGTGAAGCATGCTGATAAATTAATATCCTTTTTTTTGTTTTAAAATTAAAAAAAAAATGCTGCTTTACCAATTGGTTGGGGTTTATAACTTAATGAAGTGTAATAGCAAAGTCAAAGGGTCCCATGTTTTCTCAGACTGAAGAGAAAAGTTACTTTGTGGAGAAAAATCTCTTGGTGTAGGAAAAGTTAATTAATTATTGAATGAAAAAGAAACTGTCTGTCAAATTGCTATATTTCAAATCTGAAATTTGTTGCCTTTTACCCACTTGGGTTTTTTTCTAGAACCAATATAACTGCTTTTTCCCAGTATTGATTTTTTCTTAATGACTTCTGCTTGTAGTCTTTTGTAATAATTTATGCCATGATCATGCTCAGTTATTATCTGCTGACTGATAATAGAGTTTGTTTTACAAACAGCATTCATTGTAATGTAACTGTTCAGTACTGGCACAGCAATCCACGTTAATAAATTCTGCAGGTTAATGTCATTCTTTACTCAGCTGTTGCTCAATTATCCATCAGAAAGTGTTTTGCTTTCTGTTCATTGCCTGTGATGGCACTTGGGAGAGTTGTTTGGCTTTGTGGGGTTTTTTCAGCAGTTAGGTGTAAAAGGGATTTTGATGCCTTTTTACCTCTGAAATATATTTTAAACATCCTACTGGAAAGTTCAGGAAGTTCTTGAGGGGCAAAGACATAGCCTTTATTGACTGCCTTTTTATATGGTTACCCTTTTTGACCAGAATAGTTATTCAGAACTGAAGATCCACAGGTTGCCTTCATAAGGACGAAAAGTTGACAACAAGGCCAATGTTTTTGTTCACTGTGTTGATTTGAAAACTAGGGGCATCAAACACCGTAAAAATCTGTTGTTCACAGATCTTGTTGCCCAGAAGCCTCTCTAGTCTTGTTTCTGGGCCACTGTCAGTACTTGATGTTTGATATTTACTCTTTCCTTAATATGATTTTCCTGATTTTCTTCCTAGTTGTGTCTCTCCCTCATATATGCATGATAACATATACAGGAACTGGGCTTTTCTCTCTCATTCTCTACAAAAATTACTGGTTTTTCTATCTCTCTTTTTGCCTGACTTTATATGAAATGAGAGGGGTTTTGTTTTTTGTGCTAGTCATTGCTTGTGCATGTAATTTGTGTGTGTGAGAGGTACACACTTACACATGTTCACATGCTCCCAATTCTTGCTGACTGTTTCAACAGTGTGATACCATATCTTGTTACATCCTTCATCCTGGAATAACTGCTAAAGGGTAGCTTTGTGGATACTTATTCCCTTTTGGAAAGGCCATCACTGTTACGCCAGTACCATCCATCTTTTAGGGAATGCAGATATAAAATTATTTTTTAATGGTGTAGAAGAGGCGTAAGCTCAATATGTTTTCAACCACAGAAGGGGAAGGAAGGGAGGGAGTGTTCCTCCAGCTCATTAATCAGAATGAGAATGAGAAATTGAAGCAGCTTCCTAGTCATTTACTATTTGCTCAAAAGTAAATCTATCTAAATATTAGTCCACTGATGACAGAAAAAAAGGAGGGTTGGGGGAGGCAGGAAAAGAGCCTTGTCATTAGCTTGTCACGTGCTGTACATGGGAGACCAAAGATATATATACTATGGCATCTCTGTAATGAAAACTTGAGCAATAAAAATAGTTTCTTCCATATTCTGGAAAAGGAACTCTCAGAGGAAACACATTAACAGTATTTCATATTACAAAATATTACTGCATATTCAGCTATTGTTTCAAATGAGAATTGTGTGTAATACAGGACAAGGGAAGGAAGATACAGTTAGTATTTCTAGCAGATCAGTTCAACCCTATAAATTTAGATTAATACTTTAACAGAAAGATGAGTCCATTGTCCATAGGATATTTAATCAAATTAAACATGTTGCTCAGGTTACACTGTTAGTGGCTGAATATGTGAGTCTCCTCATTTCACTGTTCCTAAGAGAAGAAGGTATTTCACCATGTGACAATGAGACTTGTTGAATATATCTAGTGAGGGGTCAACACCATGTTGAATTTACAGACTTCATTTTGCATGTTAGATACTATCAAATTAGAGTATTTGTGCTGAGTGCAAATAGTGTTTTTCCCACCATGCCTACAAATTTTGAATTAATTAAATGCTTTGTTTCATTCAGTCCCCTCTCTCCACCCATCAGGACAGTGTGTGTTTGGAAAGCTGGTTATTTTCTTTACCTTCTTACCTCTTCATCAATTTTATGACCTTGCAGAGGAGGCCAATTCACAACAATTTGGGAGAAACTTTAAAATACCACTCAGAGTTTCTATATTAACATATTGCCAGTAGAAAACTATTTCTGTGTTGTTAGAATGTGAATTTTTCTCCTTCCTCCTCTAGCCTCCTTTCTAGAGGAGGAAGTACTACTTCATCTTCTACCCCCAAAAACAGCCTCCATTTCTGTGTGTAGTTGGCTCTGACTGAATACTTCAGTTTCCAGTTTCTGATTTCTGAAGGAAGTGAGTGATAGGTACTTGCACTTTGGAATTTGGCTTCAAATATGTGTGAAAGTGAGAGAGAAAAAATATTTTTCTTACTGTTTTTGTTTCTGGATATATAAATTGAAAAGTCTTAGAGACACCAGTTGTTCCAGAAGTGGTGTGCCAGCAACATTCCTAGTTCTTCACCCCATTAAGCAGTAGAAAACTGAGTTTAGGATAAACTGCCTCTATTTCCAATTTCTGCATTAGCTTACATAAAAGGTGGAAGAAAGAAATGGCATTTTATTTTAAGGTCCTTCAGTCAGGCTGGCCTGAGATTAGACAGGGTGAAAGCATACTTTGACAAATCACCCTGAACTTAGAGAAGACCTAGGCTGATATTTGCAGAAACCAAGAGAAGCAGTTAACGTTGGTTTAATTCAACTGTTATAATTAATGCTTTCTGGAAACACAGCGGTGTCTTACCCTGTTCACCTTTGCTGTGGCCTGGCTGGATGGGATGCTGAACACAGCTGCCTTGGAGAAGGCTCTGAAGAAGCACTGCATAAAACTTGCATTTTTAATCTCATGTAGTGCTCACATTTGTACCTTAATGATGTTGCATCAAGACAGTAAAATGTCTAGTCCATATCATCAATGCAGTTTCTTCATTTATATTTACATTAAAATCATGTTAACAGTATCATTAACTTCTTAGTGATATTATAGCATAGCCTTATGAGTGTATTTTCAAAATGCTTCTTGTTGAAAGAGATTTGCAAAGTACTTTATTGCTAGCCAGAAATGATTCTAGCAAACCAGTGAAACGCTCTCTAATTAAATGAAAGTAGTTAATTTTTCTTCCCCTGAGATTGTAAGTCACAGTGGCACACACAAATATCCTGCCTCTGTACTCAAAATGACAGTGAGATTTTTTTTTTCCCCTTCACAATTGCCTGGCAGAGGATCTGAGCCACTCAATTTACTTGCAGTCCCACATGCTGTCAAAGATACAAGCCTGAAAAGTTCTGGAGGGTGAGAGTGAACACTGTTGCAGAATGAGAAATGGAAGTGTTGATTTGCCATGGAGTTGCCCATGTGAGGTAGGTTATCTTGCAGCTCAGGTGTGAATGAGGACACTTCACTGAAGACATACTATGACAAAACTATGTCATTTTCTACAGGAAACTGTCCAATCTATGATGCAAGTACAGTATGTTACACGGATGCTTATCAGTGTCCAGCTGACTAGAAATAAGGCAGCTTGGCTCAGAAAATTATATTCAAGGTTTTTGTATTTCCCCCTTTATTTCCTTCAATAGATCTGATGTTTTGAAATTAGGTTTTTCCTGTGGTGTTCATGATTCCCAAGAAACATGGGAGACCAAAGTGGGCTTATTATGAACATTCTGCTGTTTCTTTTAACATTCTTCTTCCATGATAATTTATAGTAGTAAGTGTGTTTATAATATTATTTGCAGGAAACACACATAGAGAAGATACAATCTGAATCAAAACAAACTGATTTAAAAAGATCAAATGGCTGCTGAAAACATCCTTGTTGCTTTCTTCCTTAAATGAAAACCTATTAAGTAACGGTGCTGGAAGTCTGGATACAGCCATGTATGTCAAACAAAGAACTGGCAACTGGAGGAATGTTATCAGATGTGCATAGCATCAATTAAGTGGAGCATTAGGTTTTTAATGTTTAGGTAAATGGGTATCTTATGGTGTGTGTCTTCAGCAAGGTAACATCAGGTCTTTGCACTGCCCATTTCAAGCCCTCTTGATTAGGAATCTGTCCACAGAGTTCAGTAGTCTTTCAGTCAAGTCTTAAATCATCATCCACAAGTGCAGCCATGTTTTAGATGGATTTTGCTTTCCTAATATGCTTTGAAATATGTAGAATCAGGGGCTGCATCTATGGAGTTTTTTAAATCTTTCTGTTTCAGTGAAGGCACATAAGTTTTGTGAAAGAAATATTTGGAAATATCTCACCAACTAAATGTCACCCCCTCATTTTTTTAAATCAAAATGGGAAATCATGCCCAGATCTCCCCTGAAATTTTTTTCTTCTGACTGAAATTTCAGGAAGTAAATTTCAATACATCAACTTCAAGCAGCAACAGTCAGACAAGTAAATGTTGATTTTATACTCTGAATGCTGACTGTTAGCAGACTTTATTGTGGAGATGGGGGTAGATAGTGTGAGCAGATTCCTAAGGTAGAAAGACAACCTACTAGAGGGACAAAGAAGTTATGCTAATATATGACATGGTTTAGCCATATATAATTTAATGCTTTGCCCTTCAGCAACATCTTTCAGGTAAAAATCTGCAAGACTTTACCAAATAATAAGTTTTTTTAATGACATCTTTCTGCTATCCTACAGATAGCTGATTAGAAGAAATCTTAAGGGACTGTTCACAACTGTATTCAGAGCCCTGCAGTCCTGTGTCATAGTTGTGTGTGGTGTTGTTAGACTTCCTAATTTTTGAGCCATTGTCCTGCTGAATTCTTCTCTGACCCTTGAGGATTTTTTGTCATCACATCATTTATACTGATATTTTTTGGGGAGAGGTTGTTTTTTTGTTGTTGTCCTCTGAGTGACCACTGTTTCTTCACCATGCGACCATAACAGGAATTCCAGCCTTCAGCTCTCTAAGTGCTAAAGGAAGATTTTTTTAGTGAGAGATTTTCATGGCTTTAGTCTGATAAAATAGAGCAACAGATGGGATCACTTCAGTGTTTAGGTTAAACTGTGGCCCAGAGCCGGTATGATATCTTAAATACCTCCCAGAGTTCCTTGGGAAACAGTAACAGAGACATTTGTCTGTGTGAAGTGGAACCTGTTCTAATTCGGAATGTTGGGCAAAGCATGACATTTAGAGAGATTCCATAATATTTGATTCCCAGAGAGACAGTGCAGCACTCTACATCACCAGCACCACTGAGGCTGGAGGTGCTTTGTGCCTTCACACAGAGTAGAAGAGGCTGGAAGACACACCTGTGACAACTTCATGTTTCGTTATTATTATCATTTATCTATCTTGCTATAGTGAGTGTAATCCTGTCAACAAACTCTCAGTGGTGGTGGTAGTGGACTCTTGCTGAGTCTGAATACAGGTTGCCAGCATGAGTCAGCATTGTAACATGGATAGAGTATTTTCCTGTTTTGAAAACATTCATTTGACCTGCTGGGATGCGCCCTGCCTAGCACTGCTCAAAACCTCTGCTGTTGCCTTGCATGAGAAGAAGGTATCTGCAATGTAAATACCTGACAATATTACAGCATAGGGATGGCTAGGCCAGACTGGAGGCTGCTGACTAGCCCTGTGTCCCTGTTGTTCCCTTTTGTACCACTCTTTCTCCTAGCACAGGGAGGCTTTTTCTTCCCTCTTGGAATAAGAAAAAAATTAGTAACTAAAATTAAGGGCCTCATCCTAAATATTCTGAGTAGTGTCTGCTGCTATAAAGATTGTAAGATTAACCCAAATTTCTACTCATTATAACAGCTGCAAGTGCTCATTTCTCTCAGAAGTTGTTAATATAAGGGCAAGATCAAACCAGGTTTCATTGAGAAGGACAAATGTCAGGAAAGGCCTGTTCTGGAAAGATACCCATGGTGCAGAGGTAAACTTATAAAGAATTACACTTTGATGTCTGCTGAGCTCTCCTTTCATTCTTTAGCTCTTCACTTACCATTGTCCTCTTTCTAGTTCAGTGTGTTACTAAAGTGTGAGTTGAATCTTCACAGCACTGAGTGCCAGTGTTGAAAACGTTCATGCCTTTAAGTTACACTCAGTTTCTTCAGATCTCAAGAGGTCTTTGAAAATTCATTCACTCCTTGCTCCTGACTGAATCAGGGTAGATGTGCTGAATTAGGTATCCTTCCTTTCCAGTGATGGGACTTGAGGAAACATCATGAAGCCGAATTGGGGGAGGTTTAAGTTGGGTACGAGGAAAAGGTTTTTCACCTAGAGAGCAGCTGAGCAATGGCACAGGCTCCCCAGGGAAGTGATCACAGCCCCAAGACTGCCTGAGCTCAAGAAACATTCAAACAACACTCTTGAGCAGATGGGGTGATTCTTGGGGTGTCCTGCACAGGACCAGGAGCTGGATTCAATGATTCTGAAAGGTCCCTTCCAACTCAGCATGTTCTATGATTTTGCCATGTCCTTTCTCATTTCTAGAACAAAGTATACAGGTCTCCTACATGGCATTCCATCAGAAATGCATACAGCAATTTGCAGGGCATTTAGCCTTCTGTATTACATTCTGTAGGCTGTAAACATCTTGTGATGGATCCAACCACATAGGTGGTGAGATTGTGTTGATGTGCAATTGACCCAAATGTGAAAGCTGACATTTGGCTGTGAGAAATATTGAGAGCACAGGTTACATCAGACCTCTCTTGGGCTAATATTCTGTTTCCAGGAGTGGAATAGGCTTTTCAAAAAACTTTACATTGAGCCGATGCTGGATTATCTCCTTTTCTACATCTTAGATTTGATCCTACTTTTTCACTTTGGCATTTTCTATAGCTAGAAACTGCTTTAAGCTTTGAAAGAATTAGCTCAATAAAAGAGCATCTTAGGAAGTTTCTTGTCATTAGTCCATTTTTACCTTTAGTTGTTTTATGTTGTAAGAAAGCTAATGCTTTTTCGAGCATTGGTGTCTCTTTGTCAAGCCCTTCTCTTCTATCTTGCAGAACAGTCTGGAATATATCCTAGTGCACACAGCACACCCACAGCCTAGACCACCCAATAGCCCATGAGTACGAGCACTGAGATACTGTTCTATCTGGCTTGTAGCTGGTATTCGTCTATTGTAGTGATGTTTGGGGTGAGATGAGTATTGATCCCTCTTTCTGCTAGCAGAAATTCCACCATGAAATGAAAAATTCTTCAAGATAGAAGTATAATTGAGGTTGGTATATTTCTATCAAAATTTTGTTTCCATTACATTTTCATTTTCAGACAGAAACATCTTTAGCCAGAAATTGTCAAAGAATCATAGAATCATAGCATGTGTAGGTTGGAAGGAACCTTAAAGACCATGTAGTTCCAACCCTTCCTGCTATGGTCAGGGACACCTTCCACTAGACTAGATTACTTAAAGCCAAGTCCAACCTGGTCTTAAAGACTTCCAGGGATGGGGCATCCACAACTTCTCTGGGCAATCTCTTCCAGCATCTCACCTCCCTCACAGTAAAGAATTTCTTCCTAATATCTAGTCTAATCGACTTTCTGTCAGTTTAAAGTCATTCCCCCTTGTCCTGTAACTCCATACCTTTGTAAAAAGTCCTTCTCCAGCTTTCCTGTCATCCCCTTTAGGTAGTGACAGATGCTATGAGGTCTCCCTGGAGCCTTCTCCTCCAGGCTGAACAATCCCAGTTCTCTCAGCCTGTCTTCATGGGCTTGGTGCTCCAGTCCGTTTGATCATCTCTGTGGCTGCCTCTGGACTCTCTCCAACAGGTCTGTATCGCTCTTGTGTTGGGGAACCCAGAGCTGGATGCAGTACTTCAGGTGGGGTCACATGAGATCAGAAGAGGGAGAGAATCCCCTTCTGGGGAATCTTGCTGGCTGTACTACTTCTGATGCAGCCCAGGATGCAGTTGACTTTCTGGGCTGTATTTCCGAGTCATGTCAAATGCCTGCAAGATTCCCAACAGTATCTTGTTAACAAATCATTCTTAATAATTTTAACATTAAATGCTATTACAAAGATCTAATACTTTTCTGACCAGATAGTTTTAATGCCATGTATTTCAACTGACAGCTTGTTCATTAGCATTACTTGCCTTCAGCTTGTGATGTTTGCAAGTATGAATAATCATCGTTATTGTGGAAGAATGCTTTGACAACTATTTGTGACAACTATTATAGCTGTGTGCTGGTTTTACGAGGGGCAAGTGTCTGCAAGTGAGTTAACAGCTTAATCTGCTCCCTTTCTCCCAGCATGACTCACTAGAGCATTTCTGTATGCCCTTCTGCCAACTCTCTCCCCAGTTGCTGCTTGATTGACATTAATCTGATCTTTTCATACACGTGTTACCCTCTCTGTGCCATACAGCTTTTGTCACAGTGCTGATGCCACCTACTTTCAGATTCTCATGTGAGATTTCCCTGCAAAAGGATCTGACTCATAAGCCCCTCCTGAGATCCATTTAACACACTGAATTAAATTCAAGTAGCTCTTGGTGCTTGTTAGCATGTTCTGACTGACTGACTGGGACCCTTACTCCTTAATCTTGAGATCGTTTGTAGTATCAGATGTGTACATGCTATATCACAGATTTATGTCCCTCCGGGGTCCCAATTGCTTTTATTTTGTCATGGTGTTTTTGCTGACAATGTCTCTGTGAAGAGCTACGAATACGTGGTCTCACTTTACAACAAGTCCTTAGTGTGCAAACATTTCTCCACTTGCTTTCCTAGCAATTCCTCTTTTTATAATAATGTATTGTGCCCTCTGTTGTGCATACAAACAATGCATTGCCGTGTCATTGGCTGAGCTGGGAAGAGAACGAAGGTCTGTGTCCAGCTCAGCTGTTGAGCTACTGGATTATCCTGAGCAAGGCTTTGTCTTGATTGCCTTGAGATCCATCAGAACCTTGCTAAAGACCATGTGGTGCTGGACCACCCAAAGTATAAACATTTGGCTGCTATGTCTTTTGGAAATGCTTGAGTCCTCACACGTAGTTTTGAAATAAGGCGTTAGTTAGGGCCTACTTTCTTTGTTTCACAGAAAACATACTCTTGGGGTGCTTTGTATCTGCCAAGTCTGCCTGAATTTTTGGCTGGCCAGCTAGCAATGCTATTGAGGATTTTCACACCACTTCCACGAGCTCCAGCCTCACTATCCATTGACTGTTTCAAGGGCTAAAGTTCCTCATATAGATTCTCCAAGTTAAGTTATATTCTAAGCTTGTGTCAGTTCTTGCCTACAGGTCAAATTGTGTACCCAAAATAGTGGGTATTTTTGAAAATGCTGACCTAAGTAATTCTTCCAAAATCCTATCAAAGCCCAGCTGGAGATGAATGAGTAGCAAATATGAAAGCTAAGAAGAAGGTACTCCAGTAGTACAAGGAAATTCAGCAAAAATATTTGTCCATTGTTAAAAGGAAAAGGCAAAAGTTGTGGGTGTTCTTTTTATCTCAAGTCTTCACAAGCAAAGCCTGACCTGAGAGCTATTTGCATATTGTTATAGCTTGGAAAGGAGAATTCCAGCCAACATGAGGGGAGCAACAAATCAGGGACTCTTTTCAGAAGGTGAATGTGATAAAATCCATGTTGCTGGATGGGCCCAAGGGTCCTGAAAAATTAGGTTGATGTGTTTGTGGGGTTGTCATATAATGTCTATGACAAATTGTGGTGATTAGGCAGGAGGCCCACAAATTCCTGATGGTTGAAAATAGCAACTTTTGAACCAGTTATTTGGAAAGGCAAGGAAGTGGAGGTCCTTTGGAAGTCATCAATCCCATTCCCGTTACTGGAAAGGGCATGATGCACAGGGTGCTTGTCTTAGAGTCAGTTGGACTAAATGACTTCTAACGAACGTTTTCATGATTCTGTTGTCTGAAAGTGGAACCTTCTGATTTTTTTCTCTTTATTTCAGCTAAAGCTTTGTTTCACATCCCCAACTGTGTTCTACTAAAGATTGTATACTCATGATGGGCCTCAAATTGATGTTTTTCGGAGTAAGAATTGCTGTGAACTTTCAGAAAGGTTAGGGTCAGGTCTGGAGCTACACATTGCAGCTTAGGAAGCTTGTATTTGGTCTTTATTACCCTTAGCAAATCAATATTCAAAAATGAATTTCTCCCTTTCGGTGGGATCTTTGAATTTGGGTTCATCTAATACCTGGGGGAGAGACTAAATGCAAGGAATTTAATATCTTGAAGAGGTCAGAAAAGGTTGATCTCTTTTCAGTTTATCATGCTGTAACAATTATTTAGTGTGTTACAGCATTGCTGGTTTTTCTGTCTTTCCCAAGTATTGTGCAGTGGCTGCATGCTAAAGGCAGGCTGCAGAGCTGTTGAGATCGATAGTCCGGCACAGCTAATGTTCAGGTGATACGCAAGTAGAAAAATATATCCTGCACTTCCAGGGCACAATGCAAGCTTATGTAAGCTTATTTAGCACTACTTTAGCTATAAAAATATAGCATTTAAGTTTTCCAATTACAGCTACAGTTTTATATTGTTAAAATATTTCAAAGTAATACTTGGATACTAGCAGCTCTGAATAGAGGTGAGACTTCTCAGTTTAATGAGAAGGACATTTGTATTGCTGTTTGTACACTTTGATTAATAGAAGATATAGAAATTTAGTAGTCTGATAGTCTGATGATTATATTTTCAGGATAACATAATTAACAATAATTTGCTCTTTTACTAATCCAGTGAATGCATTTGAGAGATAACATTTGTGAAATGTCAGTGTTCTCAATGAAATGAAGACAGTGTAATCGTGCCAAAAAAGTGAATTTCACATTCCAGGACTTTGTGTTGGCACTAAACTACTGCCCCAGCAATCTCGTGCTGCACTTCCTGAACCTCTGTCTCTTACATCTTTTACTGCTATATGGAACATCAGGGGACACTGCAAGGTCCAGTGCCACTAGCGAGCCCAACTGAGGGGACAGGACTCTGCTCAAGGGCCTGTGAAGGTGTGCAGGCGGCACCAAGCAGGAGTTTGTACACGCTATGGCTGTGGCCTGGAGTGGACGAAGCCACATGTCATGCGACAATCTGTCTGAACTGTAGGTGTGCTTGTTCTCTGAAAGCACAACTCAGACAGGATTCCCACGGGAGTTATTGCACTAGATTTTTGACCGGGAATCATGCAGACTGCCCGATTCCAGAAACAAACTTGATGCAGGAGAGTAAAGATATTGTTTCTCTGCCTTCCGTGCAGCTTCAGTGAGAGAGTGGCTTTATTTTTTGAAAATAAAAAAGCACAAGAAAACAAAACTAAAATGCCAGAAGCCCTATGCTCTTATTGATCAGCTTCAGTGCGATACCATTGCTTCTGGCCCTGTATTTATGTTCCCTCCTACCCGATATATTGCAATTCTATCAACAAGAGTGATCTGTGAGGATGGAGACATGGGAGAAAATACCCATAGGGTCAGCATGTCATTGTGAAGGAGAAGGAATCATTGTTATGTTTTATCAAATCCTCAGCAGGTTGGTCTGCTGGGGATAAATGTTTTTCCCTTACTGCTCTCTGGAATCCTGATATTCTTCATCCAGCACAATCCCATGGTGTGCCATTGAATTGAGATTCATATGATGCAGACTGCCATCACAAAAGCATATTTGAGGAGAATTGCCTCAAAAACTTGCCATCTGAGGGGAGATGTTCACAGGATAAATGCTTTCTCCAGCCTCAGTTACCTTCAAAACTAAGTCAAAGGTTGCCATATCAAATATACCAAACTCTGTTGGGTAAGTGCCAGAATACCAGTAATCTTGTTGTCCCTGCAGGCAGGACTCTGGTCTCACCAGCCGTGACTCAGAGAGGGTCTGGCTTGATTTAGTCATGCTTTTTCCTAAGCAGCCTTGGGGAAATATTTTAACTACAGGTGCTCTAGGGCTGTAAATCAGTGCCCTTAGCACTGAGTTCTGCTAAAAACATCTTCTCAGGGGTGGTGGTAGAATTTTGTTTTCTTTCTTGCATCGTTACAGAAGTGATTAGATTTGGGACATTAAATGAAAGCAAAGTTAATTCTCACACTGTTAATTTTGAAGACGTATATTATTTTTCACTTGCTTCACTAGCACATCTCAATTTGTGGTTCTCGAATAAGGATGGGCAGGAGCTACCCAAGCATCTGTAACTAATGCCTGCTTGCATTGGAGGTTAATTGTCAGATTACTTTAAAATATCTGTAATTTATAACGATTATTAATGGAGAGTTACAGCTCTGGTTTGGGTTCTTGTATGTGATTATCTGTTCAAATTCTTTGTTTTGTATACCTACTACCCTTAATTAGACCATGAGCTTTATAAAGCCTTTTGTACTAAGTTTTTAGTACAAAAAAACCCTTTTGTACTAAATTTTTCTTTTTATTAGTCATATTTCCACTCCCCAGTATTCATAAATCCCACATCTGGCTTGAAATGAGTACTGTTGGCAAGTTCTGTTAATTCGCCTCAAGCTTTTAAAACCTTACCTCACATTTTCAAACCATTTTTCCCCAAAGCAATGATGGCCGGAAACTTTGAGAGGTAACTAGTTATTTGACACTGAGAAAGACATCAGATATTGCAAGACTTGTAATGAATTCATAGTGAGGCAGAGCATTTTGGAGATGCAGATGACTACACACCTATTACATCCACTTTTCTAAATTATTAGTAAGTAGCTGTGTACAGAAAGTGTCACTCAGTACTTGCTCATTTTCACATTCAAGCATCTGTCTTTCTCAGAGCCCAGGGGGTCTGTTTTGGGTACAAATGAGGCTTCCACATTTGAAAGCCTGGCTGACACATACCATGCAACGATCAAGCGAAATATTATCTCCATATCACAGCAGAAAGCATTTGCACTTCATTCCAACTCTGTTGCTTGTACTTTTCTCATGGAAGACCAAACACATTAAATGACCAGCAAAGCAATGTTTTTATCCCCTCCCTGCTGGGCTAGCTGCTCCTCACAGAGTGCACACACCGTGGTGTTCACGCATTGTGTCAGATGCCACTGCCACAACACAGCCCAGTATTTTGTCCCTGCTGCTGTTGACACATGAGCACAACTGCAGAGACCTAAAGTGATGTTTCAACAAAGCATGCTTCATTTCTATGCTAGCACATAACATGAGTTCGTGCATATAAATTTAATGGAAGTGTTGAGCCCTCTGGATCTCAGTCTCAGAGGTCTGGGATAATGTGGGAGGAGGACGAGTACCTTACTTAATACAGTGCTCTTTCTTTAAGGTGCTATAGTAATGCAAATACTAATAACTCAAATGTTTCAGCAATAAGGCTGAGGTTTACAGTTGTTTCATGTGCAATGTAAAGACTTATGAATTAAAGGACAACTTGCATTTCATTTTGTAGCTCTGTTTATTTACATGGTTTCAAGTTACAGAAAAAGTCAGAAAGCAATTAGCCTGTAATTATGAGATGCAGCCATTTGTGGTGCTGTGAGGATATTTTGTGTGTTTTGTTTGATTTTTTTTTTTTTTTACAAAGACATGATAAATGCCATTATTCTTTGATCAAGACGGAGTTAAGCTTGTTTTCTACTAGCAGCAAAGGAAAGCAGAGTTAGGCTCAGTCTCTTATTCTTTGCCCTTTGCAGCACATGGTGTTTATAGTTTCCAACAGTGTTTTACACTTCCTAAGCCTAATTTTCACTTTCAGAAATATCCCTGACTTCTGGGAGAAAGAAAATTTAATGTAAATATCTGTCATCAAGGAGGTGAATCATTAAAAGTGATACATGAAATACATCATTCTGATATAAAAAACATTCTTTGCTTCCTGGCTTTAATATGGTATTAGGCTACAGCATCAGCAGAACCTTTGCTTTTTCATTCAGTGCAGTATGTCCTGTCTCACAGTGCAGCCTGGTTCAAGCTGTGGTGACTGAGCGCTCTATCTAAAAATCTGCTGACTCTGGTTATAAACACAAATGGTGTGTGATTTAAAACTAACAATAAGTGTTTGACCTTCCATTCCTCCAAATAACCATTTAAACGATAAGCTTTTTGCCTAGCTACCACAACAGTATAAGGTTTATAACCATTTTAGCCACTTTCTGCAGATACCAGAAAATGAGGCGCAAAGAGCAGAGGCAATTTCCTAAAGCCTTGAATGACAACACCAGATTTGACTGTGTTTTTCTTTAAGTTGATTCTCCTTTCATAGATCTCTGCTTATCTTTATCTATGTTTTATTTAGTTTTCTCTACAATAATTTTTCTTTATTTTGATTTTTCAGAAATTGCTGTAGGCACTGCTTGGGTCTCAAAATCTTGGATCCAACCATTTTAACACATCAGTATCAGGGTATTGAATGCCTCTGAATTCCCTTTTAATAGGCCAAATCTTGCACAATCAGTGTGAACATTCTTTGATTGTGTTTTAGTTTGTATTCAGATCAGATGGCTGGCCATTTCAATCCATCTACAGTTAAAGCTGATTTGAAAGAAACATCAAGTACACATGTCCAATTAAACTGAAGGTATCGTGCAGCATATAAATTGCAATCCATCATTCTTTTCAGCCTTCCTAAAATTCACTGACTGTATTTAATTCAGAGCAGCTATCTTTGAGATTCAGGAATGTATGACGGTAGGGCAGAGGAGAATGAGCACGGCTCTCTGTGATGCTTAAGCTTGGTGGTCTCAGAATGGGTCTTAGCATATTTGTGGTCAGCTTAGCAGTGGAATAGGCAGCATATCACTTCTTTCCCTTGCTTTCCTGTGTCACCATGTCCTGTCAGCCTGGGGCCACTTCCCTGGGCTCTGATGGACAGGTCTGTCCTTACCTGCACTGCATTCTCCTACCTTTATAGATCACATTTGTATACATCCCAGGAGATAAAGTGAAATCAGTACCTAATTTGAAATGTCATTTCAACAGCCTCTTTGCGCTGCTTGCTTGCGGTCACGAGTCTCAAGGGGCTTCTCAGATAAGCATTCCAAGAATAGACTTTCATTCTGTTTTTTATAAAATGTTTTCTGTGAAAAGGGGATGAAGAGGAGATGATGTGAATCACGTCATGCTGAGGTGAGCAGAGTCCCAAGCTCGGCAGGGAGGGCTATGGACTGCTGTGATCCTTGCTCACCTGTGGGGATGATGGAGAAAGCTGATTCCACCTCACTTTCATGTTCCTTGTTCATATGCATACCCCAGATGTCTTTACCTTCCTGTTTAATTTAATATTACTGTATCCTATTAATAATGCAGAAACATACAGATTTCAGAAAAGATCCATCTAATCCAAACTGCTGGGCTGCATAGTCACTATAGAGTTCACACTTTCACCTGTTAAGACAGGGAGCTTAGTAGGAACAAAGGGCTAAAACTTTTCTCCTGGCCTGTCACTAGTGTTTCCCTGGAATGCAACAACTGAGTATTAAGTGTATAGCAAACTTCTCTAAACCACAAGGATTATAGAGCTTGCTTTGAAGAGAAGATTAAGTAGAAACTACTCCACAGTCTGCAAATGAAAGGTTCTGCCTCCAGTGCCTGTTTCATTGTAATACTTTTAAACAGTATTTTAAGCAAAGTAAAAAACAGAAGGAAGAATTTTAGCCATCCTTATATTTTCACCAACATGTTTAAGACAACTGGGGCTGAGAAATATGTAACTGCTTTCTAATTAAAGTAGTTCAATATACAAAGGCTTCCTGGTGCTGTAACTTTAAGGTACAATATGCATTTAATTATCCCCAAGGCAAAAATGATTTTCAGAGTGGTGTAGTTCTTCCCATACACAGAATAATATGGTTTACTGAACCGGACTAAGGTTTAACAAGGCCTGCAACAGCAATGATTTTAGTGGCTCCTTGGAGATTACAGAATAAACATTTTTAAGTCTCATTTATAAGAACTGCATTATTATTATTATTATTATTATTATTTTGGTCAGGCCTAATTTATTGTTAACAGGATTATTAAAGTGATATAAACTGAGAATCATTCCTGCTGTGTATTATGCACCCTCTGCTCCCAGTAAGTTTGACCAAAATTCAGCATCGTCATTTTACTACCTCATGCAGATGCATAATACTGTCATGATAATATTTAATTCTTTAACTCTTCCAAAAATAAAATACTTTATCCCAAAGTAACCCATCTCTTGTTTTTTAGAAGTTCTTTTGCCTTGAAATTAGAACTAGACAAGGTGTGGAACATGTAGAACTGTCTAATAGCACTCATTGTTTGACTTAAAAATCAATTGGATTTTTTTCTCCATTTAGCACATAATAATCAAACATCTTATGTTTTTTCAGGAACACGGTCTAAGTTTCTTCATAAACTTCAGAGCAAATTTTAGCTTTATCTTTTATTTTAACGGTCAAAATCCAGGCATAATATTTGTTCTTCCAAATTCTATTTGTACTGTTGAAGCATGCCTTTTGACAAGGAATCTGAATCTCGTTGAAAGTTGGACTTCTGCTGTATATTTCTGTGGTTTCCCCTTCTTTAAAATGACCTACAAAGTCATATTGACTGAAGACGTGCAGAGCCCAGAGCAAAGACCTTATTTTAAAACATCTTAGTACTTTCTTAAAATGACCAGTAGATTCATTGAGGGACATCAAAATGTTACATGTGCTATATTTCTCATTTACTCTTTTCAATTTAATTAAGGAAGGGGAAAGAAGCAGAGTGAGAGAATGAAGCTGCAACTCCCCAAAGCTGAGAGAAGTGGGGGTGGATAGTGGTTGCTGCAGTCACTGACTGTATGAAAATGTTTGAATGTTGCCTCTTCATCAGTCCTTTATGCCTGGTTTTTCCTGAATCCTGTTAGTATTGTATTTGTTCTTGCCAGCTGATCATGGGAAACGTAACTTACCTGGCTACTTCTATGAGGGTACCATTTATGTCTAGTAACATACTTTGTGGTACATTAATAGAAACTGTGACCTATCATGACTGAAGAAGGCCAGGCAGGATCAGGTCAGATGTGCCTGAGTAGGAAACATGAGTGTAAGCTCAACCCTATATTTTTCAGAAGTTCAGGGTTTGCAGCTGGCCTTGTTTTAGAGAAAGAAAAGTTTTATTTTTGTGTTTCTGGTTCCTTCTGATACCAGGAATAGAAAAACTCCAAGGCAGGCTTTGGAAGAGCTTCTTCAGAAATTTCCATCTCCATTTTACAAGCAGAAATACTTGCAAAGGTTTGCACACTTCTCAGAAGTCTTTGCTTGAAACCTTAAAGCTGTGATGTATTTTAAGCTACTGATATTATGGTAAATGTTTTGGAGGTCAAGCCAACCTGTAAAAAGTTCTGATTTGTGTGAAAACCGGTATCAAAGATATTTTCTCAAAATGTTGAGCAGTTTGACCATGAGGTCATCTCTGACCAGCCTTTGGAAATGATCAGTAAAGAGCAGGTCACATTGGGTAGTGGTGGTTTCTTTTCTGTATTGCCTTCCTTTTGAAGGTTTGTGTGGCTATTTGAACATTATCTGTTGTTTAAAAGGAAAAAAATAGTAGGGATTGAGGTTAATCAAGCTATTTTCTACTTCTGTTTTCATTTGCACAAGTTATTCATTACTGTTCCACATCAGTAGAGTTATCTCAGTTGAAGGAATTAGGAGTTTGTTTGTTATGCTTTGGAATAGGGCTAGCAGAAGTGCTTGGAAATGAGAATTTCTTTCTTCAGGATTTGTCACTTGAATTTGTATCAGATGTTCCAATAAACAACCCCCAGAGGTCACACCTTAGAGCTAATCCCCCCCTGCCTCCCTTTCTTCAGTGTTACTAATAGGGAACATGCTCAGGAATCAAACTTCGATGTCTTGAATTCTCGTCAGCTTTGATATATACGAAGATGTCTTTTTTTCCCTGGTAGAAGGAAAGGAAAACAGCAACAAAACCACTTGTGCTTATCCTGGCATTAAATAGATTATAAAATCCTGATACTAAACTGATGATTATTTCCAAATCTGTAGAGCAGCTTAGTAAAGTACTTGCTCATGTTTATGTTCATATTATAAATTTGAAAAATATTAATTTTCCAATTGACTCTCTCTTAAATCAGCTAATCATCAACGATGAAAAATTATGCAGAGCTTTTTGACTGTGCTGCTGATGTTGGGTTTATATTTTGTGTGGAAAACTTCATCCCACTTTCCTTTTGCATCAGGAAGAGCACACGTGCACACAAATACATACAAGCAAAAGTAAGAAGTGATTGTGATTTTTTTGTTTCTGTGAAACGTTCAGAATTATGTGGAGTATATCAAGGGAGAAAAAAAGCATATGACATCTTTTGTTCCCAAGTACTGTGGGTACAAATGTACAAATAATGTAATTAATTAACTAAAATCTCCCTGGGTTTACATTGATAAGCCCAAGTTCTGCACATCTCTGATTAATTCCCTTGCTTTATGCAGAGGTTATTAGAACATCAATGCTGTTGGTGATGTTGCTGGCCTAATGAAAATGGATAAATGTGAACCTCGAGAATGCAGCAAGTGAACTGGTCAGACAAAAAACGAGTCTCCAGTTTTTCACTTCATTTATGCAGTGACATTTAATTTGAGGCATGTCTTGCGCATGTCATTCTCTATCTGTACCAGGTACTTACCCCTCTCTGAACTTGTCTCTTCTTTAATTAACTGCAGATATATCTGAAGTTCTGTCTTTTGAATGCTCCTCAGCCTGTTACGAAGGAATGCAAAAACATCTACCATGCAGGTCATTGCATCTGATGCTCCCCTAAATCAAGGAGTTTCGGTGGCCAAATACCCAACCTTTGAACCAAGTGCTGTCTCTTCAAATCTCCCAAAGAATGGGTGTAACCCACAGTACTCATGCTTTGATCACTTCTGGTTCAACCACTTCTTCTAAAGAAAGCAATGGGGAGCACATAATGCACACAGAAATAGCCTGTGAGCAGGACTTCTGAATGCAACTAGCCTTTAAGAAGTAAAGTAGGGCTTTGCCAGGGTAGAAACAAGATTTTGAACCTGATGGACCTTTGTCCACCAGCCTGGGAGTCTCACCTCTGCCAGGCAGGGTGCTGCTCTTACCGCTGCAAGCTTCGGCAGGGTTCCCCACAGCTGCCACTCAGAAAAATGAGGGCAGAGAATGTTTTGTCTTCCAGTGGTTCGAGAACCTCCTTATCTGAGACTGGCCTGCTCTTGTGAGTTATGTCATGTTGCAGCTGTATCCTACTGATGGGTCAGTTCTGTTTTGCAGGAGGCAGACTTTGGTTCACCAGATCTGAGGGCAACCGCTGCCTCATACTGCTAAGTGCCTGAATGATCAGAAGAACATGAAATCCTCTTAAACTTTGTCCTCTGAAAGAAAGGGATCACTGTGGAGGTTTCATCTTTAGTGCACAGTTTCTGGAGGAAGACACAAGCATATTCTACAGAGCTAAAAATGGTCGTTTTTATTAGACCTGCTCAGAAACTTCGATACTCCAAGGTTTTGTGAAATACTAGATTTTGACAGAAAAAGAGTTTGTGGAAGCTTTCAAAAAACCTGCATACTATTTTTTGACTACCTGTAGTTTGTTTTTAAACTAATACAATGCATCTTCATTAACTTTGGGACCACTTTTTGTAGCCTGAAGCATTTGAAGGCAATAAAAGACAAGATTTTGAAAAGCAGAAAGGTGTGCTTTTTGTATTTCAAATCTTGTTTGAACAGAATTAGGAAAGTAATGAGGTGTGGCTGTATGAGACCTGTTCCAAAAAACAAACCAGAGCAAATAATTAACCTGTGAATTTTTGTGTGTGTGTGTGCTTGGCCCAAGACAACTACTTATCATGAAAAACCTTAGACTGGATGAGAATCTACCCTCAAAATTCAAAAAATTTAGGAGATTTTTTTGAAAGTAGTATCCCTACTTATAGTCATTGTAAACTTTATATTAACAGATTCTGGTGAATAATATACATTACAGAAGTGCAGTGTATCATTCTTTTCCTGATCTCTGGGGTTTTTTTAAATTTTGTTGGGGGGAGGAAAAGGGAAGGGGAACTTTTTCTTCAAAAAAGATTCTGCTGCAATCTAAATTTCTTAGCTGAACAGTACATCCATAGGAACAGTACATCTCATTTAAACAGCAGAGCATTTCTTTGAAAAGGAATTATTTCTTCTAAAGATCTTGGCTGGCTGTATTGTAGAGTTCATTTGAGCAGCAGTTCAGTAGACAGGGCTTGAGGAAGCACCAGGGACAACTCTTATACCTCTATCTTTTTCCTTTTATTTTTTTAATTGACTGATTAAGATCGCAGCTGTGAGCTGTTCCACTATAATTTTGGCATTGTAACTCATGGTTTGACTTCTTGAAAATGGTTACTTACCTTTTCCTTCACATAAAATCGACTGCTGGCATGGTGAGTAGTTAATTCTTTGTCCTTGTGAAAAAATGCATTGGCCTGATTGTGATCATTTAATTTTAAACGTAAGTATGAAAGTCATTTAATATCTTGAAAGAGAAGATATTCAGAACTACATTAAACTTTTCTCTGCAATGATTCCTGCTTTTCCTAGAGCTATGCGGAAGGAGTTTCTGTTGACAGGCTAAATGCTACAGTTTCTGCATATGCAAAACACCCACCTAAATTGCCTGGCATGAAACTGTTTTTGTCTTGTAAGATCCTGTCTTAGCTTTCTCAAATGAGGAAAAACAAATCTCTTTTTAAATGACAGGAAGAAAAAGTCATGCTAAAAAATTTTAATTCTGTTTATATAGTGGGATTTTTCAACTCAGGCGTGCTACATTTTTAAGTACAACCATCCTGTCATTGCTCTGTATGTTGTCAAACAGCTCTAAACCCAGACTGAATCTGTTATGTTGTTAGCCCTTTTTTTTTTACATTAGCATGATGGAAAGCAGAATCTGTCATATTTAATGCGTAGTAAGGCCAAACTAGAAGCCTGTATTCAATGTTTAGGATTTCAACAATAGAAACAGAAGATATTGTTAGATCTTGAGTTAGATTAGATCAAATTAGATTTGATTAGGTTAGAGTTTCGATTAGATTAAATCTCTCCCTATGCATTTGGTACTGCAAAATTGAGTAATTTGGAGGTGTCTGTAATTTTTCTGAAGTCAGGACACTTTTCAAATTCTGTGCTGCTACCATCACCTTGCACCCTTCCAAAGCAGAGCTTTCCAGCATTTTGTGACTAAGATCCCAAGCCATGGTTTTCCAAAAAGGAAATTTGCACATCCTTTTTACCCCAGATGTATACTTGCTGGCCCAATATTACTATGAGCTAATTTATACTGTTTTAAGTTCTGCCTTATCCACAGTTCTTCATTTACATGTTTTCTAAACTAACAAAGAAACAGATAATTTTAAAAAGTTTGAAACAGATCCACATTAACAAATCCTGCCGTGGTTTTCAAAAAAGAGTGATAATTCTGACAACCTAAATACTGATCTTATCATGTGGCCTGTATGTCCTGATCTTTTCAGAACTCTTGGTGGGGGTGAACAACTCTCAGTGGCTTTCCAGAATTCTGGTGCTCTCAGCAAGATCAAACAATTTCTGTAAGCAGGGAAAGGCCAGTATCAGACACAGTGCAGTCCATATCAGTAGAGTCCCTCAACATGTAGAACTGGGTATGAATTTGTTGTGTGTGTGTAAAGAAGCAGAATTTATGGAAGTGTAACCTGTGGCAGAGTACAGATTCCTCTGACATGTAAGTATAGCAATACCCCATCCTATATTCCTTGTATTCTTCTGCTTTTTGTAATACTTCTATTATCCATTGGTAATGTTTGCTTCATTGACAACGATGATGCCAATGAATCCTAGGGTGTTAAGGTAGAACACTTCACATGGGAGAATCTAGCAATTTAGATTTTGCTAACATGTTCAAGCAGAAGGTCAAGTAATGCTATCAATTGCACCGGTTTTGACAGGCTCTGGACTTGCTTTGTGTTTAGATCAGTTTCTGCATTTCCCTATGCTGCCCATGGAAACTGTTCTTTCTTAGTACTCAAGTTCATCATGCAAAAGGAGTTTAACTTTAATGATATCCTAAGTGAGACTCATCCCTAGCTTCAGTCAGTCCCCGTCTCCTAGACAACATGGTACTGTGATCCAAGCAGCTGAGGCATTTCACTTCTCTTCAGGATAGATGCAGAATCATTTTCTCAGGAGTTGGAAAGTTCAGAAGGAGAATGAAATAAGATCATTTTCTCACTATACTTTACAAAATCCTACAAAGTAGGCTAGACCTCATTGCTCTCACATCATTATGTGTAGAGAAAGGTTAGGGCTTTCATTGCAGACTTGCTCAAGGCACATTATGTGAACTCCAGAAGAATGTGTGCTTGAAATTGTCCATCATAATTTTCAGGAAAGAATGGCAAGAACAACAAGAAAGTAATATAAACTTGAGCAAATGCTGAAATAATGAGTACTGCTCTGTGTTTTAAAAGCTCAGAAGCAGATTGAAGTCATCATTCTCTGCTTTACAGCCCCCATTCTTAGTGTCTCCTCATTTCCCCTGCATCTGCACAGTGATCTGTGGTACTTGAAGAAAGGCCATGAGCAGAGAACAAATGACCCTTACAAAATACATGGGGTATACTCTTGGGCTGATCCTCTTCAGAGCTACAGGACTTGAACTGGATCCAAAAAGAGAGGAGAGCAACCATTAGGTATCATCTCTGCACCCACAGATTTGGAAACACTACAGGGACAAGTGGTGCAAAGGGAATCTGAGGCTCTTTTGAGATCTCCTCTTCCTGTGCTTGCCTACAGCTCATGTTGCTGCTGGAGTCTCGCCTCTGATGACCAATTTCACACCACGTCTTCTTGTCACTGCTGTGCTGGTAGCAGTTGCCTCCTGATCCCTTCAGGCCGCTTTGCCTTCATTACATCACCTCAGCAGCACCCAGGGGTCATGGTGGGCATTGAATTAGCTCAGCATTTTAAAGGTGGTGAGTGCAGAAAATGTGTTGTCTGTGTTCACTACTTTTAAAAGGAATTTCAGTTTCCCACCCTTCCCGTCCTGAAACTTTCTAAAGGGAGAGATAGGATTGCATTTCTCAGGCAAGAGAAAAGCAAAACTAAATATTTCCTTATCTTTTGGTCTGGAGGAACCTTCTTATCGTAGTTGCCACAGCTGCAGCTTCTTCAGCCTTCAGATGAATGGCAAGACAGCTTTTGCAAAGTGTTTTTTCCTAAAGCTTGTTTCTCGGGATTTGAAAATAAACCTTGTGTCTTGCTGACTTAATATTCCCTCAGGGCTGCTTGTACAGCTTTTGTGGAGTGATAACCTTCCACCTAATGATCCTTCCGACTCAAGGAAAGGCCTGATCTTTTTCTGATGAAAGACAGGCCTGAAAGAAGACAGAAACAAAAGAAAGCTCATGAATAAAAGCTTTTCTTTGGTTTTCAACCTTTTGGCTGTTGGAAAAAGATCATAGCAAAGGCAAAGTCATAATTATATTTTAATAACAAAATAACAACGTTGGAAGACAGTTTTATTGCCTGTTGTACTGAAGTGCTGGTCCACTTCTTGCACCACCAGCACTGGGGAAAGACAAGAGGAGGAAGAGAAGAAAATTTGGAAGAAGTGAAAGACAAAAATAAAAGAAGACTCCTTCTGACAACCAGTAGCATTTTTGTGAGTTACAGTCTGTGCAGTTTGATGGGGCAAAACTCAACCTGCATTTTAGAGCTCTTGCAGCCAATGCCAGTGTGTGCTGGAACCAGAGCTGTGATTTCTCCTGGCAGCAGTATCAGCCTGAGGAACCGATATTGGATGCTGGCTGAACGAGGGATTAGTGACTTCCATGTGAATATCCCAACCAACAGAGCCCTTCTCACCCTCTTGCTTGCTTTATCCTTACACTATTTAGTACATTGTATGGAAGCAGGTGTCACAGAGGAATGCATTCTGGAATCATGTCATGCTGATGATCCAAGGTGGAATTTTGATTTAACCTTATAAACTGAAAAGGGAAGTTTTCCATTAAGGTGCTCATCTTTTTAGCCAGCAGAGTTTTCCATAGCCCTTAGCCAGCAGAGTTTTCCATAGTTTTAGGCAGTAAAAGTTTTTATCATCAGCATCTTTGGGACCTCAAGCAGCCTGGGTGTAGTTGTACAGAGCATACTCATTGTGGACCCCAAATTAGAGTAGCTTAGTTTGATGCCTGTGTTGAAAGAGACAGACAAAACAGTTCCCACATTCTTCCTCCTCCTCACTAAAAGCACTGATTCATATTCAAAGTCACTCAAATAGTGGAATGATGACTTAGATCTATCTGCAATTGTTGTTAATTTTGTTTTTATTTCCTGTTTTTCCTGAGACTGAGCTATTAAATACACAAACAATAAGTAGAAATGCATCTGTTAACATTATTAATTTAAGGATTTACTTGTAAATTAAGATCTTTTCTTCTAGGGTAACCTCCCTTAGGTATTTAATTTGTAAAGCATATTTTTCCAGCCTTTCCTTTGTAAAACATAAAATACCAATTGAGCATTTGGCTTTATGGCTGCTGGCAGAATTGGGAAAAGATGGTAAGTGTTCAGTCCTATGCTCTTGCTCTGAAAATCTAAAAATCCAGTAACAACCACTTTTATTTTGCTGGTTTATGCTCTTGCTGTACTGTGGGAGATTTTGCCCTTAAAACCACAGCACACAATCTACATTGAATTTCTCATTATTTTCTATTTCCTGTTTTACAATGAAACTGAAGGTAATGATACATATTTACTAGAGGGAAAACTTTTTCCCTTGAGGGAAAAATTATTTTTAAGAATTCTTCAACATATGCTGTTTATTTTGAGGGAAGAAAAGATGTAAAAATTTCATTAAGTAATCAAAACTTGAAAAGAGCAGGGAGGCATTGCCCGATGGATGGCTTTGACAGCTGTGTTTGCCAGCATATTCAGTCACCAACCAAGTTTGACACTGACAGCGTCACATTTCTGTTTTTTGTATACTGCCCTGAGGTTTTAAGCAAGGTGTGTTACAGAAAGACATGTTCTAATGCTTTGTAAAGTGACAAAATTTGCTTTCATTCTGTCAAATTACAGTACTGTGAGCATTAACTAACTGTTGTGGTACTGGAGTGGATCCACGTGGATCAGAAAACAGGATTATGGTCATGCCCTCTACTGAAACTTTGTATGACTCCCAGAGCTGTGGTTTGCAGCATGATACACCAATTACCGACAGAGAGATTGGTAATCAGTGCTGATTAACAACAGAAGGCTTTTTTGAGCACAGAACTGTATGGAGGGAAACATGCCCAGCAGGTGCTAGTGTTTAATTATAAGAGAATCAGATGGAGAGAGGTGCTTACAGGACTGGCTCAGGATTACCTACAAGGGATTTTCTCACAGAAAAGGTTTTAAAGAAAGCTCACACTAGTGTCAACAAACGTTGGGACACCAGCTCAATTAGAGCTAATTAATGTCCTGTGAGCGCTTCTTGCAGCCACACTGCATAACATAATGTGTGTTGCTTCACTGCACAAGAACTTTTTGCTGTGGCTAGAGAAGTCTGATTCTTCAGTATCTTAAATCCAAGAGCTTCAAGATGCTGCTACTGTAAGTCAGAGTTTGCAAATGATCTTTGAGGGATTTAGAAGGTGTCAAGGCTATGACTAATATTGGTTTTCTGGTGCGTGGGTGAACGCTTAAGCAGCATATAGATGGGTGTATGAGGCTCTGCAGTTTTTGGATTGATTTGGCTAATCGAGGGTGTTTTGGTGAAGTTCAGGATCAGGTGGTGTGCTGTTGCCTGAAGAACTAGGTTAGAGTAAGTGGAAGTTAAATAGAAAATTGAATTACTGAATTCTCTGTGTGAAGAAAATGGAAAGATTTTGCTTGGTCATTTGTTGCACAGATCGAAAATTCTTTTTCTCCGAAGAGTCTTCGGTTTGTTTTGAAATGAGTCAGTGAACTTGGCGTAACTCTTAATGAACCCAGGTGGGATTTTCAGAAGTATGAACATTTGTTTGACTGTTGTCCCAGTGAAGCAGGTGTGCTCATCCCTGACTTCGCCTGGGGTAAACTTCAATCACTTCTCAGTGCCTGCTCTTGAGAAGCCTTTGTTTGGTGCCCAGATCACAGCGATCTCCCTCACACTTGACATGACTTGGCTTTATTGTTTGCAGAGCAAATGGGTAGGCCAAGTTAAAAAAGAGATGCTGGATACCAGTCTTGCTTTCTGCTTCTTAATAAAAAGTTACTGTTAAGGTCATAGCTGGGTCAAGCTGGCAGGCAATGAGCAAATACTTGCAGTGCTGCCTCTAGTCCATAATTGCTCTGCAGATAAGGCCTGTCAGGCCAACAACAACTAAGATAAAAATGACGGAGGTAGGCTGAGAAGGGCTTGTAGCTTTACTGGCTACCTTCACTGAACCTAATCTGTTAAAGATAGAAGTGCACTTGTTTTGAGTAAGTTATAATTTGTTTTTTTCTAATGCTCTCTTAAGCTAAACAGAATGAGAATTACCACTGTGAAACAACAGTAGGGAAACTCTGAAGCACCTTGAACACCAGGAACACCAAGAAATATGTGAGGAGAGATAGGATGGACCAGAGACAACCTAGGGAGTGATGCTTTTAGCAACTGCACCTATCTCAGGGCTGTTTGAGTAGACTGTGGTGCCAAAAGGGTAATAGCTCCTGCTGAGCCCATGCTGAGGGTAGTTCACCCTTCCAGACACCTACTGGACGTATAAAGTCCAACAGCCTGTTGTTTTGACTACATAGGTACATGAAGGTGAGAGGCTGCCCACTGAAGAGTGTGAAAGGTAGAACTTTTTCCCAACCCAGCAGCACACTCACACACAATGCCCACTTGGAATGAGCCTTTGTAGCTCTGGATGAAAAGCAGCGAACAAATGTTGCAAATGAGTATCTTGGCAAGCTAGCAAATTATACTGAGGCTTTCGACATTATTTTTTTTGTTAAAGGAGAAGTTGGTGGTGTGAAGCCTGAATTTATGCTCAGAGAATTGCTTTTCATCCTACGGCATGGGTTCTTGAGCAGAGTCAGGCTCAAACAATATTTTGAAAATTATGTTTTCACAGAATTTTGATCAAAGTACAGATGTCCTTGCCTCAGGAAGCAGCTTGTTTTTCTCTGAGAAGTGATGTTGGAAAAAATCAAAGAGAGCAAAGTGTGCTTGTTGGCCAAAATACACCTATGAATAAATTGCATCACAAAGCTACCAACAACATAATATTTTCAAAGACCATATGCTCTCGCTATAAGAAAAGTGATTTGTAAAACTCAGTGTTGTATGGGAACTCTTGCCATAACAATATGATTAGAAACTATTATTGTGTATAGTGCAATACAGTATAGATATCTAATGATATTTTTCCAATGTCAGTGGAATTCAGACCTGAAACAAATTTTGCCAATTTCATTATTTGTCTGCTTGGAAGTTTTTTCTGTGAAATTATATTGAATCTTTTTGTAGGAACATGCCTATATTACTCATCTGTCATTTTGGAAAAAAAATTTTAAAAAAAATTGTAATTACTAGATCTCATTTGAATCCTGAAGGATCCAAGGGAACTATCCAAATAATGCTAAATACCCACTGATGTATCATTTTATTTATTTTAATTTTGCTTGTCTGTTACAAAGCTGAGATTCAAGACTTCTTCCTTGCTCTTTAACACAAATTTTTGGAACCCCGGAATCCTCAAGTGTCAGGAGCCTCTGAATAATTGTTTGTGACATGCAATTTTTCTTTTCTTTTGAAATTTCCCTTTTACTGAAAATACATGCTTCTCATTCTCTTATGTGGAGTGACACAGTTCTAACTAGAGAAGTTCTGGTGAAAAATTATTCTGAATGTTTATTACATCTCTTTTTGTGTCCCAACATCATTTTCATACATTTTCTCATGCTTTGGAAGATGAAAATTCCTTCTCCCATCCAGACTTTCCCTGTAAAGAGACATCTGCGCTGCCAGAAGATTTTCAGCTCAACTTTCTTTTGTCATAACCTGAAAAAAAGAATACATCTGCAGTTGAGACTTTTAATGTGATTGACTGAATGACAAAATTCAGTTGGTAACAGTGACTTCATCTCTAATTTCACACGAGACTATAACACTGAGTAATACTATTGGAGTGCTTTTCCCAGTAATTAGTCAGTGGGATCCCTAGTGGGCCAGGAGTGGGCTTGTTAAAGAAAAACTTTTCAAATGTGTGTTAAATTTTGTTGCTGGCAGTTTTTGTTTCAAGTTGTAGTGTGTAGCACAGGCTGGACACAGCTGCTGTACACTGTCAGCTTGTACACACTTTTTTAGCAGGCTTAGTTGAAAGAACATCTCAAAGTGCTGTTCAGGCCACCTGTTGCTTTCATAGATTATTCCCACAGAAACCCACCTCTGTGGAATATAAATGATTCAGCTCTAGTTCTGTTCTGTGCAAGTGAAGAAAGATGAAGAAAATATGCATAAGAAAAACAACTTAAGAGAGAACTAAGTTACAGCACTCAAAGGCCCCATCAAGAAAATTTCTTTGGATCAGAGCTAAGGGTAGGTAAATCTATTCAGGTAGGAAAGAATAATTTAGACAGGAATCTGAACCTTTATGGGAACCTTGCACAAATACTTACTGAGTTCCTCATTACTCTGCTCATGGTGGCTGGTGCAACAGAGCATGGTTGGTGGTAATCCCAGACCCGGTCAGAAGCAGAGTCCTGCACATTTTCATTTTTCTTCAGGCATGATTCTAAAGACTGCAGACATTTAGGATCCTTCTGGTATTTTTTAGTGGGTTTTAATGCGTTAAGTGGAACTAGTCTCTTTGGAGATTAAGTGTTCCATTTATTGCGAGATGTCTTTCTGCAATGCCAGTGTGTTTCAACCATATGCTACAGGAATAATATTTAGTAGCAAGAAAGGAATTTAGTCTTCAAAGTCTAGACAGACTTCCAGTAGAATTTTCAAGAGAACCTCACTGTGAAATAGGGAAGGAATAGCTACAGGGTGAGAATACAGATCATCATTTTTTGTACTTTTTCAGATCACAAAATTATGAATACAACATCCTTTTCTATTGTGATTTGGTCTGTATCTGTCTCTTGTTCCTGCTTCTAGCAGTTTTCCTTCTCTCTGTTCCTTAGCTGACTTCTTTTCACTGTCACTTCGGCTGCCCCCCTGTACCTTTCTGTTGACACCTTGACTTTGTTGCTGATGCATAATCAACATATTATCATTATCTTTTCTTCAAGATAGGTTTATAAACAACTGCCTAATCAACTCCAGTGAATTTTATAGTTCTTTTTTTGCATAAAAATTCTATTTTCTTTTTATATTTTTCAGTAGAATTTAGAGACATTTCTGAAATAGTAGTCTAACATCAAATTCCATTTTGTCCTCAAAGGGTAAAAGCCTCTGAGGTATCAGGGTTGGTAATCTAGAGACCTGACAGTTTAAAAAAAAAAAAAAAAAAAAAAAAAGAGGAGAGGGGGTAGGGGGGTACAAGCCTTTGACCCTGCTGAACTCTTTGAATCTAAAAAGCTGTTTGCTTCTAAGAAATTTTGATCACCATCAGCTTTTGCCTGAGTAAAACATATGACTTAAGCTAGGAACATAAGACTGGGAACAATCACTAGGGCTGTAAGAGCTGGGACATTAGTCTGTGCCTTTCTGGTCTCCCTGCTGTAATGGAATTTTTTTTCATCTCTGCAAGTGTACTGAAGTTCACTAGCCTCACCCATTTCTACAGAGATTGTTTATTCCAGGAGGCCGTGTCCTGTCTTTAATCTGCTGTCCTCACCTCGTCGCCGTTCTTTCTTATTTTCGTTTCTTGTACATCCCCGTCTCCATCCCCTCATTTCCCAGTAAATTATGTTGAAAGTGACTATTAAAACTCCTTTTGGTATGGTATTTTTTTCCTCAGGCATTTTTAGATAGGATTTCTGATTCACACCTTTAAGTTTCAGTTATGTGCTCTTTCTGATATTAACAGATATTTCTGTGACGTTTGTAAGTACGGGATTATTCATAAAGATTATATTGGGAAAAGAAAACAACTGAGGTTTCCTCTGAGCTGTAATTTGTGCAGCTCAGTTTTCCACCCTAGAAAGATCACTCCAGTGTTTTTCAGTGGCTTTCTTCCTGAAGTGTTACATGGATTGCCTGGTGTCCTTTAAAGAATGTTAAATAGTGCACAGAGTGTTTCTTTACTTTTGGCTCATGTCTGTACCCTGACATCCCAAAGGTGAAGGAAAGAGAAAACAATACAAGGGTGAGGCAGAAGTTTACACAGAGAAAGAGCCAGTCCATGCTGGCACTCTTGTAGTTAGAAAAAACAGTTTATTTACCTCTCTCTAGGCTTTTTTTTTTGAACAGTTGTACAGAAGAGTTGAAAGAGCACCTGTTTTCCCATCTCATGTAAATCACAAGCTACAACTGCAGTGAGAATGTGGTCACAGTCTTGGCTGCCTCTGGGGCATTGTGTCTGAGGCAGCTAGTCCTGCTGCACATATTTTGACTGTCTTGCTCTAATCCATATGCTGTCTGTACTCTGCCCCAGTCCTTGCTTGTTCGTGCTATGGTTCTCCATCTCCCCCTCTGTCCTTCTCACTGGCTCCTGCTCTTTGACTCACTTGCCAATAGATGAACTTTCTGGCCTGGATATGATCAGCCCATGTTCTCCAATGTCCTGTTTACAAAGACATGTATACTTTTCAGGTTTTGAATGTTGCCCTTTTCTAGCGCAAAATAACAAGAAGAAATAACATTTTCTCCTTCCTTCCTTCTTCCTCTCTTCATAGAGGATAGTGACTAGAAAAAAAGCCAACAAAGTACAAGATAAACCAAGCACAGAGCAGGTCTTCTAATAGCGTCTGAAGGGCTTTCCCTACAGGCAGCAGCTGCTTGAGACTTACTAACTTAATAACTCTTTATGTTCTTCTAGCTCTTTGCATTTTCAAGGCCTCCATCAACAGGAAGAAAGCACAGATTATTTTAATAAGCTGATAATAATATGCATTTTCCTATTCATGTACCCTGTTTCAGCACATGTTAGGTTCACTCAAGAGAAGCTCTGAGTCTATAGCTGAAAAAGAAAAGTTGAAGAGTTGTCTGTTATTGAGCTTCCAGTATCGCTGATCTGGGAGCACCAATAATTCAGCATGCTTTGTTAAAGAAATCGGCAATGAAGGCAGAGATCTTGAGCCAGTGAGGCATCTTCTGCCTGATCTGCAGGATCACAGAATGGTTGAGATTGGGGAGCATCTCTGGAGATCATTTAATCCAGCCCCTTTGCTCAAGGCAGAGCCAAAACAGGGTATTAGTACGTATTGACAACATGCTACCTGAGCCTTCTCCAGGCCAAACAATGCTGACACTTTCGGGCTCTTCTTGTTTGTCAGCTGCTCCAGTCCATACTGTGCATTATTGACATTATCTGTTCATATAACATCTAGCAAAAGAAGCTGGAAGCAGTTCCTCCTCCTGTGGCAGTAGGGTTGAGAAATCTACTGGCACAACTCACATCCGAGTTAACTGAAGTGGGCTGTTTGCAGAGACAGAGTTCAGGGCTTCCAGCAGGAAAGGGCCGGCCCCATCCAGCCGTCCTAGAAAGAGTGCTGCTGTTCAGAGAGGTTGTTAGGTTCACTGCTTTGGCCTCAGGCTGCACTTTCCTTAGCAGAGTGAACCTTTAGCAGAGTCTTGGTGTATTTCTGTGTACTGCATCTCTGCTTCCCCACTTTCATAAGTGGATATCTTGAAGTTTTATTTATTGGTGTATTGAGGACTTCAGAGTGCCTTTCACTGGCACCTGATGTTCAAGCTCAGGGCATTACGTTGTGCAATAGTGCTGTGTTAAAACACTAGCAGGTCTTGTTGCAGAAGTAACTGCATTGTGCAGGTATACCAGTATGGTCAGAGGAATAAAACTTTTTTTGTTTGTTTAGTAAGAGTTTAGTAAAATTGAATTTGGTTTGTTTGTCCACTCGATGGCTTATGGTTGAATAGAAATTCCCTAAAGGGAGGAATCTCTGTGTGTGCTTTTGAGCCAATTCCATTATTCTCAGTATAGTCATTGCTGTTTGAGAGCATAGATATTTAACTAACAGAAGTTATAAGGCAAATTCTTGAATGTATATGGTTTGCATCAGCAGGCGTGAAATATAATATGTAGATTCACCCTTTCTTTTATTGCAGTGGAGCAATGATTTACATGGGACATTACCTGCTTGGAAATGAACATTTTGCAGCCAATAAGGGCCTCAGAATATAAACTTGTCCCTGTGAAAGTAGAAGGGGGGATGAGAAGATGCCTGAATCCTTTTTTTTTTTTTTTTTTCTTTTTTTTTTCTTTTTTTTTTTATTTCCATGAAGAAGGAATTGCAAAACATATAAACAGCAGGATGGGATTATTGGAGTTGATTGTACTTGGCATGCTCTGAAAAGGGTTTGTTCACATTTGCAAAACAAAAACAAAAATCTGGAAGGCTGAAAGAGAAAATGACCAACTGCAACCAAAGCATTTGTTGCCCGTTTGCTCTGAATGTGCAATTGGCCTTGGTCTTTTAATTATAATCCATAGAGATGGCTCTGTTCCCTACCCACCCTTGGGCTTCCAGGAGCACTGAGTGCTTAGGGCTTGGGCTGCTAATGCTGTAATTGAAACAGCTGCTCTGCTCTCTAAGTACTTTATTCATTCACCTTCAAAAATGTTGATGGATCTGTGGCATGTTCTGGGCCTTTTCTGTAGATGTGAATCTCAAACACAGCCACTTGCTAGATAGAACTAGTAAAGAGATTTGCCACAGCTTTTAGTGTGCTCTCTCAGTTTTCAAAGAGAGAAGAAAAAGGGAGGGTGATGGGAAGGCTGCTCTGAGGCCATAATGCTCTTTGGACTAAATTCACTTCACCTATAAGACTAGACATCCTAATTCTCTGTTATTCTCAGTAACTTAAACTGCAAGTGAATGTAAAATATTACTAGGCCAGAAGGTCATTATTTTTACATTCTCCACTGGTTTTTAAATTAGCTCAAAGAGAGAAGTGCCTCTTAGAATTGTGCTGTAAATGAGCAGAGCACTGGGACGGCTCCACGCTAATTCAGGAAGGCCCCAGGCCTGTGGTTGCTCTGCAGTCCCTCCTTTCTCTCATGCCTTGGGACAGCAGCGAACAGGCTAAATTGCTGTTGAAGTCCTTGATGAAGTTTGAAAACTTCATGCAGCCAACAGAAGCTCAGGTATATCCATAGCCTTTCTCTATACACCTTCCTTTACCCACTGTTTTTCCTTATCCTTGTATTCATCCCATTTCTGAATTACTATCTGGAAAAGAGGAGTTTTGCTGTCATGTCAGATGAGTGCACTTAATCAGTGGAGTCATCCTAGTGAGGGCTAATGGCAAAGCTGCTATGAGGCTCACAGTGGCTAACACGGATATATATTTAGTAAGGCTGTGGCAGAGATGGAGTTAGAGACTAAAGCACAACGACTTGACAGCTCTGATGGAGCTTTAACATAATGGCATCTTCCCTCCAGCCCCACTGCTTGTCACATCCTAAGGACTCAGGAAGCTTTAACCTCCTTGTGACCAGAGTTCAGTTTATCCTGGGGCAATTTACCCATGCAAAAAGGGTTGCGCAGGAACATTTGGATTTGAACTTTTAATTCCTCAGGAGCTGGTTCACCCAAGAACAAGCTGAAACCACATAAAACCTTTGAGCTAGGCAGAGGCAAGGGCTGCTGTGGTCCATGACTGGTTTTTATTCAACACTATTGATTGTTCTTGGCAGATATGGAGCCTGAGAGCTTTGTGGTTATGTTTGTTAGGGAAAATTAGAGGTCATTGTGAGACTTTGAGAATCAATAAATCTAAATTTTGATGAGAAAGGCAAAATCCTACTTGAAGTAAGTACTCAGGCAACCCATGTAGGAAAGCAGTGAGGCAAGAAAGAAAGGGCTGGAAATTTTACTGTCTTTCCTATCAGCCTGCAGCACTTGGATTATAGTTGTATTCTGCTCAGGAAAGGAGGAACAGCAAAGAAATGGTTATAGAAAACAGCACATTGAAAAATCCTCTTGATGTGACATTGAAACAGATGATTAATGTCAGAAAATGCAGTCTTGGTGTTGCTACCCAGTTTATGCTGCCTCTAGGTGACCTGACAAATATGTACCTTTGCATATGGATATTTTGCCTGCCGCCTTTGCTGTCTCAACTAGTTAAAGGTTGTTGCAGGTTCATAAAGGAAAACTCATCCTTGTTCAGAGTTTGATTTACGTATTATATTCAAAATAGGGTTTAAGTCAGACCATAGAAATAGTGCCTGGATTTATTTGGCCTTTTTCACATTGTTAACTTAATCAAGTCTTACAATATCCCCAGGCACCAACTATACCTTTTTATACTGAAGTTCATAGAAATGTCATAATGTTTCTAAAGTTACACTGAAATATCATGGCAAGGACCTTTTCCCCCATTTTTGCCCTTTGAGGGAATTGTGCAATAGTTTTCTTTGCCCAATACAAGTGAGGCTGAACTCATGTTTCAGAGCTTTCCAGGATGCTGCAGTGTATGATCTACCTCTGAGAAAGGTGTCTAAAGGCAGGAGCTATCCCAGAAAATGTTATTGAATTGCAATTACTGATGTAGGTGGTTTTTTTTGGTTTTCAAATTGAAAAATTACTGTGATTCTGATATGGAGAGCATTGTCAGGACTGCTATATCAGAAATGCACAGAAAGGCCTAGGTATTCTCTTTATCGGTAAACACTAAAGACAGTCATCATGTTTTCATGCTACTTTAAAAGCACTGTTCCAAAACACCTTCAATTTCATTGGCAATATTAAACCAAGGAAATGAGCTTCTTGGTTTAGGACCCCTTTTATTTGCTTTTGAGAAGCCAGTATATTATACTAGAACATCTTGTGGAGTCTGTCTTCTATACATGTTTCTTGTCAAGGCTTTTCTTATTTATGCTCAAAGGAAGTGTGTGTGCCAAATATTGAGACTAACAGGCAAATGTATGCTGAGCTAAATAAAACATTTCTGTACTCCAGGTTCTGGGAAGCTGAGAAACCAGACAGCGGCTTAAACTTGTATCTCCAGGCAGTGCCAGATGCAGTTAACCACCCTTCTGGATGTTCAGCATGGCTTGCTACGATTCTCTCTCAGAAATATACAGTACTAAATGAGGGGGATTTAGATCAGTAGGAAAGAAACAGTCTCAACATGTGTGGGAAAAGTAGACCTGACTGTAGGCAGCATTTCTTCTGTTTGGGCCTACACAGAAGATGTTATTCTTGCTTATATTCCAAATGTGGTAAGATAGTGTAAGCATTGTTATCAGCTCTGATATCATTGCTGTGACTGCTGCCATGTTGAAAGCTGTGCAAACCTCACTTTCATGGCATTTCTCTTTCTTTAAAGTTGACATTTCAGCTGCTAAGTGGTATGATCTGTCTGCCTTCTGATGTGTCATTTGCTCTGAAGAGTGGACACTGACCTCCCACATCCCTTTTCTTTGAGCATACTGACCAAGTGATTGTTTTAGTCACTCTCCTTTTTATTTTAACTTCCTTCTCCATTCAAACTACAGTTTAAAGGCCCCCTTCTGCAATAGAGTAACTCCTACAATACCTGCTACATAAGCAGTCTTGGACAAAGCCTTTCTGCATTCCAAGCCTCATCTTTCCCTATTCATATCCATCTTAATGAATCACTTCTTTCAAAGCTCTTTTTGAAGGAAGTGAATTACATTGAAGGAAGAAGTTGTTCATCAGTACATACATCTTTCATCTTCACTCCTGGAGTTTCCATTCATGCCACCCCTCACATTGTTTGTGCATAGATATCCCCTGTATTGTACAGTTTTACAAGAGGCATTTCGCTTATTTTGAACCATGTTTTATTTTTATTTACTTACCTATTTTGCATCTCATATGGCACACCCTATGTACAGTGCAGTCATATGCCTACCTCTGTGTTGCTGGTAGAGACTGTAAACAGCTTAAGTTATGGGAAAGATGGCATTTGCTGAGGGTTATCTGCCAGTCTTTTTTATTTCTGAGAATCTCTGATACCCAGTCACTCTTTTTTTTTTTCTTTTTTCCTAACCAGACAGCTTTTTATGGGATTTGAGCTGATGAAATGGGGTTTTTCAGCCTCCTGGAACAGGTTAGGGACTGTCTTGTAGTGGGCTGGAATGCCTGGAGTAGATGTTCACTAAATCCTTCTGAGCCTAATGATTCAAACAGTCCTTCATCTAGTCTTTAATCTTTCTTTGGATAGATTGATATCTTGTTTGGAAATCAAGGTTATTAAAGCTGCTAGATATCTGCAACATATTCCTAAAGGATACAGAGTTAAGCACAGCTGTTCTCTTAAGTGAAATCTTCCCTCTCATCCACTCTTTGAGTATAACTTTGAACCTAAAATCCTTTGTGGATGTAATTCCACCATGTATGTGGTAAGCAGACGCAATGTTCATACTTTCCTTTAGCTGTGCCTTGAAGAGCCATCACTGAGTGCAGAAGTAAATATCCTGGTTTAATTGGTCTTCTAGACACAGCTGTTGAGAACTCAATTATTTCAGAATATGTTGCCACTACCCTTCCCTTTGAAAAGACATCCTGTCTTGACTGTATTTGGCTGCAATTAGGATTAGATTATGTTTTACTTTCAATATTTAAATAAAAAATGGCATACTCTTTGGCACACCTAAACAGTGTTTGTACATTGGGTTGAAAGGATGGAATTTCCTTCGGATCCTCAAAGACAATTAAGTTACTCCCTGAAGCATTAAATTTAATTACCTTCATCAGAAGCAGCATGATTCAGTGGATTAGGACATAGGAATAAGAATCAGAAATTTGTCTCTCTGATCGTAGTTCTACCATCTAGCTACTGACTAAATGAGTCATATAACCTTGCTGTTCCTCCTTTTCACCCACCTGAAAAATGAGGTGTTTGATTTCTCTACTAAAGCGCTGGGAGGTCTGGATAATCATCTAAAGATATAATGGTTTGTATGAATGCTCAGTGTTCCTGGGATTGCCTTGGCTTACATGCTGCCAACAGTTATTGCAACTTGGTTTCATACAGTGAAATCCCATTTTTTGGCAGTGTTAGTTTCATTAAAGTAAGTGTAATCAGGTTCATATGCAAATAGGGAGAGGACTACAAGAGCAGGTGACACTAAAGAGCCATTGTGCATCAGAAAAGGATGCTGAGCTGTTCTTTTCACATCAGTTTTTATGCTACATCTTGGATAGGATTGCTAATTTTAGCATCCCAGGAGTGCCTCAAACTATGTACTTCTCAAGAGGCAGAAGAAAGTTCCACTGTGCATGGTTCAACTGGAGAACAGGATGGAAAGTTCAGTGCCAGATGAACATATTGCTCTGGGCAGGCTGTTGAACTCTACTGTATTTGCGATTGCAGTAGCCTCTTACTGGAGTGATTAGTCATGTCATGTCCACAGGGAGCTCCCACCAAAAAAATATCAGAACTGTTTATTGGATATGATGAAATGGCTAATTAAAGTAATTTGTTCTGTCATTCAAAAAACCAACAATGCTTTCTCATGTCTCAACCACTCTTGGCCAACAGAGTTTTTGATTAGATGATTTTCTTAGCATGTATGTAGCATTAAGTTTACATTTTGGAAGTGTCAGTAACAAAAATCATCCTGTAAGTACCTGAATTACTCATTCCACAAACTTTTTAAAAAGAAAAACTGGAATAAAATAACCCTGCCATTTATTTAGTGGGTTATGTTCCAGTGGAGAGATGCCAGAATACTCTGTTGGAAAGATGTTTTCCCTCTACCATGAACTCCATTCAAAGTTTCTCATTTGTAATCACAAGAATTAGATTTAATTGTGAGGGTGTGGTTCTTCAGTCAGTTACCTGTTTCTATTTTTTACAGTGCTCAAATGTAAGTCTTCAAATTTTCAGAGCAGGGAATTTTCTTTAAACAGGTTAGTAAGGCAAAATCTTTGTAACAATGATTTTTCTAAGAGAAACTCAGGAAAGAGATTAAAAAAAATATTTTAACTTTATGGAAGTTAACAGGGAAAGATATTTTTTTCTCTGTAGGTTTCATCTTCTGCCATTTTAATAATTTTTCCTGTGTAGAGTAGTTGTGTTGTGGTTGTGTAGCATGCTCTAAATATAGGAGAAGAGTTTACTGCCAAGAAAACTGTAGTGGCTTAATTGCAAACTCGCATTGTTATCCAGGAATAAGTATAACATAAAAATATCCTTTATGGGCTACTTGTGTTCACTGTACTGAAACTAAAGCAGTTTCTGCCATACTGCAGTATCTCCCCAGTTGTACAGTTCTCAGTAGAGTAGCTGTACAAAGGAACTCAGCATTGCAATCCTAGAAGGAAGGGAGATTTAGCTTTCTTCCCAGTACATGTGAAGGGGTATCACTGCAGTTTGCGTCACAGTTTGGAGCCAAAATCTTGTTGGTTTCCTATTCTAGGCAAGGTAATTACACAGTGCCTGACTCATCAGTCAAACCTAGCAGAATAAGGGCATTTTCATGGGAGGAGGTGGCAGTGTTATTAGTTTTATCTTAAAAGTATGAAAAGAGTAACAGGAGAGTAAATCATTACAATTCTTTATTTTAATGGCAAAACTTTGTGAATGCATCTTCCAAAGGAATTTTGAGGAAAGGATGGGGAAGGATTCTTGGAACCACTCACAGGGATGTTAAAGGTCTGAGCCAATGACACGAATAAAGGTCTTAACTGTGTTTAACCTATCACTAACTGTTACGTCTTGCTTATGCAAAAGGCCATTGAAAAGGGTAGGAAGACAACTGGCATTAAATCAATAGAGGAAAAGGTATACCATTTTTCTTTCTCTTATAAAGTAGAATTATCCGTGAGCAGAAGAATTAACATTGCAAACTTTGTGTTCTGCATCAAGAATTTTCTCCTATAATACTAATTCATCTCTTGAATTACTGTACAATAACTTTATTTGTTGCTATTTTTCAAGACTATGTTATCATGCTTAAAATTCAGGCCCTGATGTCATTAAAGTAATTTTAAGTTCAGTAAATTGAAATTAATTTAAAGTTGAAAATTAAAAGAAATTACAAGACAACATATTGTCTGAGCTGAAAAGTGTTTATACAGACTCCTATAGGTGATTTTATTTTTAATCCTTCTGTCTCTTAAAGTTTTATTGACATCATCTTGAAAACTATTTTAATTTTATGTTGGCTGCAACTTGAAAAGATCTAGTCTGGTTCTTCCTTTGCACAGTGCCCATTAATTGCTGAAGCAAGAAAAAGTCTGGAGCAGTATGGAGGCAAGATTAAAACCCATTGTAAACTCCTGCACAGTTATGTAAAGGCATGCAGGATGGAGAAGGTTATATTCTTTCACCAATTCATCTAGTAAAGGGGAAAATTCTCTTTTGGATTTCTACTGTTAATTTTTAATTCTACTCTTAAAAAGGTTTCATTCTCAAAATGAATTTTTTCACTGCCACAGGTGGATTTTGATGTGAAATACCCTGATGCAACTGCTATTATTACTATTTAATTTTGTAATTCCCAAAAGTTTGCTGAACGTTTTACCAAAGAGGTAAAACTTAAGTCCTGGCCAAGATACATTCATTTTCCTCACAGGTATACCATGGTAAGGAGCCCCTGGTGGTCCAGTGGTAAAGGCGCTGCGCTGTCACCGCAGAGACCCGGGTTCGATTCCCGGTCAGGGCCACTCCCGGGCAGGTGGAGCTCGTTAACCCTTAAAAGGCAACCCACCTACGTCCTAAGGACTTCGCTGCCACCGTCCAAGCTCGCTTGGCCCCGGCAGATGAACCTTAGGATTAAAGGGTGGGCTCAGTTCCGCGCACACTGTGTCTCACCTAAAAAATCCAATGCGCAGGCTGGAAGGTGTAAAGACCTTCCCCGGATCTTCGCTCGCGAAGACTGGCCATTATTATACCATGGTAAGTCTTGTTAGCAATAGAAGTACTTTAGATGAGAGCTTGGACCAGAAGAAATAAAATCACGCTGTTACTCAGCTATGAGGAGTCTGTTAAATTCCACCTTTTTTTTTTTTCTGTGGAGTGGAGATAAGAGAGCAAAATATAGCTTGAATTCAGAGAGCTTTCTTCTTAAAAAGAGGAGATAGTTTGAAGTTCTTCTCTTCCCTCAACCGACTATTAATAGTTACTGGGAGCACACAATCTGAATCATGACCCAGGAGGGGCCATGCATCTTCATCTCCCACACCACAGTTCAAGTGCATTTACCCCTTCTTTACTATACATAAGGCAATGGGATTTAAGGGTTTGTTCTTTGGTTTGGTGGTTTTGGTTTGTTTTTTTTGGTTGTTTTTTTTTTTTTTGCTAATTCTTTCCATATGTTTCTTCTATGATGAAGACTTTTTGTTTCAAATTTTCTCTAAATGTGCGAAAGCAGTGGCTTTGTCAGAACTGGGACAGTGTTCTGGGTGAAACTTAACTTATGCCTTGGGACCAGTACAAACTACACTGCACTAAAGACATAGGTGGTGACACAGGTGGCAACACAGGTGTCAGGCTGGCTGATGGCACAGAAATTAATTCTACCTTCCAGAATTAGTTGGATGTCTGGAGAATGGTCACAAAGATGGTTGCTGTACGTGGGATGTCAAAACCAAAGTCCCAAAGCTTGCTGCAGTCAATCATTTTGAAACCTCTCTTTAGCAGGATGAAAGAGTATGTGTGTGTTAATTGGATTCAAAATCATTTATCCATGAAGACAGACAAATGCAGTATGCAAGTGTTCTGACTCGAGACTTTACTTGAGAGTTCTAGCACTTTTTTTTTTAATTCACTGCCTCTAAGAGAATCATCCTGACTTGCACTTGCAATTAATCAGTGCTGGCATTACCCAGAGGAGCATGCAAAATGGCATCTAAAGCATTAGTGTATTGATTAGAATTAATCAGGAAAGTGTTCCTGCTGAAGCTACATGCTGCATGAATAGCTGAAGTGTGTCTAAACTATAACTATATCTCAGAAATTAGGTTTCCATGAAAACTGGATTATGGCTTCTGAAACCTGTTACCTGGCATCTGGCAAACTGAGTCATGGATGGGAGGCTTAAGAAAATTTAGGTTACAGAGTAGTACTTTGCCTTGTTTGGGATCTAACGCCTCACCCTTGCAGGGCTGAGTGAGGCCAAGGGTGGTTTCTAGCATACCTTTGGGTTAAGGAGTGTGAATGAGTATACAGAAGGTCATTTGAAAATTCAGCCCCTGTACTCCTGTGTAAATCTGTCTTCAGGTTCTGTCAGCAGCATTTTCTGTTTTGGAGAAGAGCCTTTAAGAGGAATGCTGGGTGCTGCCCACACTTTCCTTAAGCAATAAATTCTTTCTAGATAACATATCCAGGTCTGAACTTCTTCGAAGTCAGCAAATATTTGGATCTAGGATTTTTAGTTACTCTGTCACTTAAGACCACAGTGTTGTTAGTTTCTATCTAAATTGACATATACTGCAGATTCTAGATATCTCAGTCAGCTTCTTTCTTACTGTAGCCTCAGTGAAGGACTTTTTGTGGATCTGGCTTGCTGTATCAAGACACTGGGCAGTGCCTAAACAAAATAATACAGTGCATTGCTTTACTGCATGAAGGTTTGAATTAAAATGTTAAACTACAGTATTTTTAATTGCTTGCGGCAGTATCTGGAGAGATCATCATGGATATTATGGCCAATGTTGTGGTAAAAATAGGCTGTGGTGTTGAACGCTGTGCAGAGATGACAGTGGTGTGTACAGTAACTGATGCTTTTGTCCCTGCAGTTGTCAGCTTACTGGTCTGATTTATCCCCCTCTAGAGTTCTTGGAGATTATGCAGAGGATAAGAGGAGCAATTTGTTATCTGCTGTAATTTGCTTTTGGGACCTGAGTTTCACAAATTGCAGAATAGCTGAGGTTGTAAGGAACCTCTGAGATTGAGCAGTCCAACCTCCCTGCTCAGTGCAGGGTGAGCTAGAGCAGGTTACCCAGAGCCAAATCCAGTCACATTTTAAATGTCTGGAGATAGAGTCTCCATAAGATTTCTGGACAACTTGTTCCGTTGTTCAGTCACCCTTAGAGTAAGCAAGTTTTGTCTTGTGTTTAAATGGAACTTCTTGGTTTTCAATTCAAGCAAACGTGCCTTGTGCTTGGTTTTGTTGGATATTGCTGTCCAATTCTGTCTTCTTCCCATGCTCCCAGAACATATAAACATTGACAAGGTCCTTCCTGAGCTTTCTCTTCTCCAGGCTAAGCAATCCCAATTTTCTCAGCCTCCTCTTGGGTCAGATACTCTGGCCTCTTAATCATCTCTGTGGGTGTTTGCTGGACTCACTTCAGTAAGTCATGTCTGTCTTGTGCTAGAAAGTCCAGCAGTGGATCCAGTGCTCCAGGTGCCTCTCCAGTGATAAACAGAGGAGAAGAATCACCCCTTTGATCTGCAGTTCCCAGTGCAGCTTGGGAAGCTATTGGCCTTTCTTGTCACTGAGGACACATTGCTAGCCTATGCTCAACATTTTGTACACCAGGATCCACTTCTGCAAAGCCACTTCCCAGCCTGTGCTGGTGCATGAGGTTGTTCCCTCTCCAGCGACGGAACTTTGCATTTCCTTTTGTTGAACTTCATGAGGTTCCTGTTGGTTCCAATTTCCAGCCTGTCAAGGCCCCTCTCCCAACTGTGGGACCCCAACTGTGGGACCTACAGCTTTGTAGGACTTTGTACCACTGATGATAATCCTCTGAGCCTGGCAGTTCAGCCAGTTTTCTCTGGAATGTTCACCTCACTGTCCACTTAGAGTCTGTACTTGCATCAGTTTGTCATCAGTCAAGCAGGATTTCAGTATGAATAGGTTCCAGACATGGTGTTCTCCCATCTATCCCTAAAGATGACTGACTTTTCTGCTACCTTGCTAAAATGCTTTCTAAAATTAGTTTCTTAACATGTAGGCCACTGATAGAAATTTAATAAAGCTACTACTAATTAACATCTAATACATATTGGTTATGCTGAAGTAGATCTTGCTGCTGCCAGGCAGCCTGTAGTACAGGATCTGCAAATGAGTATGGGTCTATGAAATACAGTGTGTTGTATAGAAAGGTCTGGAGATCAGTCCCTTTTCTGCCACAGAATGATGGCAGAATAAATTCCCGTCTGAATTTGCCACAGGTGCCTCTGCTGACCCAGTAACTATTTTTAGTATTCCTGATAAATCCACCAGTTAATGTCATCTTTAGCTCATTTATTTTCGTGTCTCTGAAGAAGGAGGCTGATACTTGGTATTTCTTTTCACATGAATCTTTGAGTCTCAGGCAACCTATTGTAGGAATTTGTACCACGATGCATGAATATATTTTGTAATGAATCTGGGCTTGAGTGAGTCTGCCTTTTCCAGTCTTGCATTGTGGTGATATAAAATACCTGCTTGGCAACAGCTCTGGGAGTTAATAAAGTTTCTGTGGTAAACTATGAGAGGCCTGAGAATCTCAAACTAAAGTTATTGCACCAGTAACTCAGAAAAGCAATTCCTAAAACTCCTGGCACATTTATCCAGAGGGTTAGTGGTAGCACAGAAATGCAAATCATTGTTGAGAGCCACTGCGTACTTGGAATTAAAATCCATCAGTCTTCTGAAGCTGAGAAAAACAATTTTCATGACATACAGATGCTTTTGTATTTCATAATCAAAATTAATCTAGGATGGGTTTTGACTCTATTTGTAGGGAAATTTGTATCCTCTAATCCTTATAATATACCTAACTTGAGACGACATCAAAAGAAATAACATGCACCCAAGCTAGGCATTTAAAATACTCTCAATGCTTTATTCTATTTAATTTCAGCAAAAGCAGATTTATCTCTTGGGGGAGTGGGACAGAAAAAGTGAGGATGCCAACATCCTCTTCTCAAGGGGGAGCCTCGAGCACAGAATTTGGAAGATGAGATGTGGAAATGGAAATAACTGTAAACAAAGAAGGAAATTCAGCAGCCTATTTCCACTCTGGCTGGAACAGGAGGGACAAAGACATCTAGTAAATCATTAAAAAGCATCGTTTGCTTTTCTGAGTTGCAAGTTGAACTGCTGTAGCTGTCAGCAGGGTCTTTATGCAGCCCTTGCTCAGGAGTTTTCTTTAGGTCCTTAACATACCTGTTGGCAGCTTCCTTGCCTGCTTGGAATTTTGTCCAGTTCATTGGAGCATAATGACACCATTGTGTCCCTGATAAGATAAACAGTGTGTCTGCCTCTGGAACAAAGAAAAGTCTCCTAACTGGGCACAATGTAGAGCCTGCGTTGGGAATGATCCGTGCTTGTTAGCAGGCACAAGTGATAATTGGTTGGTGCAATTGTCATATACACATTGTTTGATTTCCTTTCAGAAGTGCCTCTTAAGTTTGTAATATCCAAATTTTGGTGCACTTCTGGAGAAGGAGATTCTTGTTATGGATGCCAGGTAAACTGTGTAGTTTCCTTTGCTCAGAACATCAGTTCCAGTGGGTTCCCTCCCCAAGAAAAACTTGTTTGTGTTCACAGACCATGGACAAGCATAAACACATACACTGAGGGGTGACGGGGGTTCTTGATGAGAAATATTTTTACAATAGCAACGAAAAATGTGGGGGTTTATGTAAAAGTAGTGAAAAATTTCTGACAATGAGAAATAGTTACAGTCTTTCTCAAAAATGCTTAATATTGGTGTTTAAAAACAACTTAAGGAAACACAGTAAGTTTTTATTCTCATCTTTTGAAAGTTTCAGCTGGAGCTGTAAAGAGTATTTCCTAATGGGCTTTGTTAGACTCCTGTTGGCTTGTTTGACTCCAGCTGACCACTTAGGGTATGCTACAGAGAGATCTTTTTTCCTTGCTGCTGTGGTTTTCCTGTAACAGAACAGAAATGTGAAAAAGTGGATTGAATAGTAGTGACTGAGTGACTTTACAGAATCTCTTGTCCGTGTTCACATCTATGGTTAGTGAGCAGGCGCTGAATAAACTGGAGCAAAACAGGTGATGGGATCCCTATTGCTGCTGAAGTAATATGTGTGTCTTGGGAAGCAGCCCTTCACAAATGGCATCAAGTGGTTTTACTGGCAGCCTTCTGTCTAAGGATGAAAGAGGAATAGACTAGACTATATTATCTTATAAGTATTTAATTTCTGAAAGTTTTCCTTGCAGATCAGAATTCCAGTGTACTAGGGAAAAGATAGATACTTTTCTTTTTACTGTCTACCTTTGGACATGTCTTGCTGGATACAGAAGTGGAATGAGAAGGTGGTGTGATGATCTAGGAATAGTTCTTGTGCTGTCTGGCACAAGTTATTTCGGGCAAAGCAGCAGACCCAGCTGATCAGAGGGGAGAAGGTGGGCATTAAAGACAGCCAGGCCTTGATGGCTTCTAACATCTCAGAGGATAAATTGAGTTCAAACAGGCTTTTTGTTCTCATTTACTCTTGGCAACAAGCAGACTAAGTGGAAGCACTCTCTGAGTGTGGATGTTAGTCTCCAGAGCTGCTAATCCAGTTTCTTAATTTACTTGCTGGGACTTTTTGTTGTTTGGGAGGGAGGAAGTGGGAGGAGGAGAAATGGAATGTTTCAGTTGTAGTGGTCCATGCATGCGTAAGCCATCCAGCCAACTGAATTAGAAGCAAAGCACATTAGCCACTGCTGCAGACCTTGGAATTACAGCTATTGTACAACCCTGGAGACTGTCTTACTGCCTGAGTGACTAAGAGACTTTGCCAGTGAGAATCAGGAGTGATATTTAGAGGGGCTGTGCATGTGTGCTACAGATTTCACAGCTTGCTTTGCACAGAAAGTTAAGTTTCTTTTAAACAGCAGGCAGGCATATGTGAGAAAACTGGGAGCACAGAAGTGTGACAGAACAGAGCAATACGCTACTGTTTAGCTGGGTTTCCACACCTTAGCTGACTGGAAGTCTTGGTGCTTAGAAACTTGGTTTTGTAAAATCTGTGGGAGAGAAAGGCCCTGACCATGGGGCACTGTGAGGGAAGTGAGGACTGGGGTAGGAGGCACAGTGTGAGCAGCCATATGTGGAGCTGCTCCTTTGGGGGATTTGGTCCTTGTAAAGTAGCCTTTCTTACAGCTCTTCTCCTTTGTTCTTTCCTCTCTCTCTATGCTGAGACCAGATGGGTGTTACTTCAGAGGAGAGTTGGACACCTAGAGAAGCCGTTTCGGATCTCACTCGAGTATATTGCTGCTGGGAACAAGAGTGTAGCAGCTGTGGATTCGTTTGCAATGAAGAACTGCAGTTCAGGTAACAGTGTATTTTATTACTTCTAGCTCATAATCTTTTGATGCCTTTTTGGAGAGGAGCATGATTTCTGGCTGTTATGGAAACTTCACAGAATGAAAGGTTCTTGTCAAATAAATCATTTAAATAAAAAAAATAAAACAGGTTTCCTTCCAAGGAAGATTTTTTTTTTTTTTTTTTTAGAATACCTTAGAAGTTTCCCTTGAAAAGTTAAAAAAAGTTGGCCAGGGCCAGGGCCGTGGGGGAGATATGTTTCCATTCGGACAGAAAATTGCTATGAAAATTTCATTTCAGGAGAAACAGAGTATTCATCCTGGCTTGCCAGATGCCTCTCCTGACAACTTCGCTTTTCTGCAGCAGAAAGTAGAACAGATCAGGGGTTTTCCTAGGCAGACATCTTGCAAGCCATCTTTTTTCATGGTTACAAATTTCAGAATTGTTTTTTAAACAACTGTGGAAAACTTGATTCTAAAATGTATGCCGTTCTTTGGCAATATTCCAAAGCAGTTATTGCTGAGTAACCCCTAATAGCTCAATGTAATGTGTGGAATTTTAATAATGGGCAACCTTAATGGAAGTTACTTTTTTAAATACAAGCTCTGTTATCAATCCAAGTATGTAAATTTAGTGCTCCATGCCAGAAGCAGCTGCATATTAGTTCTACCAGTTTTATGGACCCTGTGAATCATACTGAAATCTTTAGGTGGCACGTCAGTGAAGAATATTACTACTTATAGCTCTTAACACATTACTTTTTGTCCATTTTATTTATTTGGAGCACTGCTGACTTGGACTGCCTGTCCTTCTTCTCAGCCTGTCTAGGACAGGGAAATGTGTTGGAGAACATACATTATTTTGGTCAGTTTTGTTGCTCTCCACAGAGGCCAGTTGTACTAAGGGATTTATCGCACTGTTTGTGTGTAAAGGTGCTCTCAAGGCTCCGGAAAGGAACAACCTGACACTGTGCTGAAAGCACGGGGCATGTTCAAACCGAGGGCACCTGCCCTGTTGCTGGTGTAGGGACAGAACTCGTCCACATCTACAGTGCTTTGGGAATTCATTGCAACAGACTCTGGGAGCATTTTGAAGGGGAACCATAAGTGACAGACTGTGAGCTCATACCCACACCAAGCACTGCTCCGCGCATGACGGATGTCAGGTGCTGAGGCCATTAAGACACATTGTGAGGAAAAGAAGGAACAAATCTCCCATTTTGTCTACAGATCTGTAGCAAATGGCTACTCCTCTGCTCTGTTTAGAGGACGTGGTGTATGAATAATACCATCGGAAAATAAAACCACTTGTGGTGGTTTTTTTTTCAGTTGGTTTAGACCACTAAGCCTTTTGCACACAGTTGAAGATGTGGTACTGTGTCCTTTTACGAGAAAAAAAGGTGGTGATGAGCAGCCCAAGGTGGCACCCTAGGCTTGGAGAAAATAGGGAAAGTAATAGAAAAAGATTAATCTAACTCTGTTTTTTATGCAGATGTTAGAAGCCTTTGGGCAGCTTACCTACTTGGATACCCTAACGTCACTGAAGCACATAAAACATGGGTGAATTTAGGAAAGAAACATCTGAGAAAGAGTAACATGACTTCAGCCTCATTTTTCTAAGCCTTTTGAAGACCATAAATGCAATTTAAAAATAAATTAAGGTGTACAGACAATCTTAGGAAATTAGACTCCCATTTCCATAGGTATATGCAGGTTAGATATAGAATCATAGAATCACAGAATATGCTGGGTTGGAAGGGACCCCTCAGAATCATTAAGTCCAACTCCTGGCCCTGCACAGGACACCTGAAGAGTCTCACCATGTGCCCAAGAGTGTTGTCCAAATGCTTCTTGAACTCTGTCAGGCTTGGTGCTTTGGCCACTTCTCTGGGGAGCCTGTTCCAAGGCCCAACCACCCTCTGGGTAAAGAACAACAAGGGCTCGAAGAAGGTAGAAGCTTGAGTTTGGAATCTGTTTTTATGCATTGGTAATTCCATTTTTTTCAGTTCTTTAATCATAGAAAAGATTTTGCATAGGAAAAATTTATTGCATTTGAACAGAAAAAATAACGGTCTATATGGGATTGAATGGGGAATTAAAATTAAAAACTTAAATAGATTCAGATGCTGATCAAAGTCTGAATTTTTAAAAATTCTAGATCCATATGCCATCTAATTAAAAATAGTTGAGTGGAAACATAACTCTATCATTGTAGTGTCTTAATTGCACCCCACATTTCCCTTTCTTCAGTCAACACTGCAGCAGATTAGAAAATCAGAGTGACTTGTCACTTGAATATCTTCACATTTCCCGATTTCCATTAGAAAGGGAAAGCTCTTACAGTTTTTTTCAACCACGGAGTTAGAATCCAATCAGAAAGCCCCAACAGTCAATAGAAAGACTGCTTGTACTTCTATAGGTTTTGGCTCAGGACAACAGGTAGCATTACCCATCATCCTACAGCCAATTGAGTTTCAATTACTGACTTAAATGTGAAGCAAATCATGTTTGTCAGTGTGTAAAACCTAAGCTATTGATTGCCTAATTTTGTTTCTTACAACTTACTATTTAAATAAGTGCAGCAGCCAAAGCACAAAAAAAAATTTACAAATTACAGAGAAGTAATATATTAATTTAATAACATCAGTTAGGAATTTGTTCCTTCTACGTGTAAAGTAATTGGTACAGTGGCATTTTATAGTTGATGGTAATTTCTAGTAATAAAAATAGAGTTCATTTCCTAAGTAATGTATTGACTTATTTATGATATTTAATGGGTTTCTTACTGATTTTTTATTGCAGTTGTAAATTAATTAATTTGTTAACTTATTTCCAAAAGTCTTAATTAAAGTACTTAATAGTAAGCACAAGTAAATGACAAGACTTTGTTTTACTTAGCAATGATCGATTTACCAATTCTAAGTAAATTTTTACGTAAGGGGCGTGGAGATCAAATGCTTCTGAAACGTGTTAAAGGTTTAATGATGCTCCAAGGCTGTTAAAAGCAGTTATTTCAGACACTCAGCCTGTCCAAGAGGAAGCACTTAGCTTTCAAGTTTTCAAGCTCAGTAAGCAACATAAAAACCATTTATTTTGGAGAGGGGAGAGACTGTGTGTTGTTGATTAAGTTAATGCTTCTGTCCACTCAGCAATAACTTTTTTCAGTAGATACCGAAAGTACGTAGAAATACACTCATTACCTTCAGAGTTGTAGGCAGTTAGTTTTGTAATGATCTCATGGTTGTAATAACTCAAATTTCTGAAAATTGAAGTTAAGATTATACTAAAGGCAAAATCCTTGATGTAAAGCAGAGGACCTCTCAAGAAAGGAAAAATTTTGGAGACCAGGAGGTGATTTTACTGAAAGAAGAGGTAGCAAGGAAAGAGCATGGATATGGACATGCAACACGTGTGAAGAAATACGGCTAACTGCCAGACAGAATTTTTCATGATTCCATTTGATAAACAGTCCAGCAACAGATTTATGAATCAACTGCAGGAGATCAATAAGGTCTTTCTCCAAACAGGATTGCTTCTGTATCTGAATCATTACTAAAATGATGAGTTTGTGTATTCAGACAAAACCTGAATATGTATCATTTCAGTTTTCCCACATATGCTCACTTTTTGCAGTTTGTCTTATAAATTAATTTCATGACAGGATGTTGTGGTTAACTGAACTTAATGAAATACCAGTGAGCCCCTTTTCAAAATGAGTTCTTGATGCTTCCTACTGGAAAATTGCCTAGGAAAGTTAACCTCTTCCAAACAGAAGACTGAGATTACATCAGTGTGTGTGATAAAATCACAGAACAGCCCAGGCTGAAGGAACCTCCAAAGAGAATCTGGTCCAAACTTTTGTGGGAAAGGAAGTCTAGGTGAGGTTATCTAGAATCCTGATCAGCTGCATCTTAAAAACCTCCAGTGATGGGGACTCTACCACATCCCTGGGGAGGTTGTTCTGGCAACTGCTTCTTCTCACTGTAAAAAAAATTAAATGTGTTTCAAATTGAAGTCCCACGTGACACACAGCTAATTTAGATGTTAATAATTAATAATTTCAAAAAATTTTCTATAACATTTAAGTAATTTTCACTTGAGTGAAACTGCAAGATGTTTATAGAAATTTATGAAACAACTAGCTTAATTGTGACAATATTTTATTATTACTTATTTGCTTAGTTGCAATTATGGGATGGGGGAAAGAAGATATGTACCTTCAATGGAATCAACCATGCCATCTTGGGTTCCACCCCATCCAGAAATTCAGATGAACAGGACAATGAGCACAGTCAGTACTGTATTGTTGTTAAAAAACCTGAAAAATAGACAGGATTAAAAAAATAAAAGTAGTCATAATTTCAAAAGTAGATGTCTCTACTTGAGGTTTAGGACCAACATTTACCATAATACTTACTTGGCCTATCCAGGTAACTTCTGTGTAAAGGAAGCTGGAGAATTTCCTTTGGCATTAATGCAGTGGTTAAAGACCTTACCAAGCCAGAGGAAAGATCCAGAGTTAATTGAAATCAATGGGAATTATTAAGTATGTTTGGATTAAGTGTCTTCATTTAAAAAAATAAAATCAGGCAGACTGGATGCATTTTCCATGGAGTGGCCTATGCTATTTATACAGTTCAACTGAGCTGGTTTTCCTGAGGGTCTAATTTCACTAAGTAGGCATTTGGAAAAGCCTTACTATTTTAAGAATATTTGCTTCCAAATGCTTTGGCAACCACCTTCCTCCTCATTCACCTCTGCTCCCCCATGAGGTATGACTGATTATTCTGAATTCAACCTGTGTGCCAAAATCTATCTCTAACCTGCTAGTGTTTTAATCCTGTAGGGATCTTGTCTTGGAGAAAAAACTGCTTTACGGATCAGTGTGGTGGCTGCAGTGAAGTTAAATCATTTTAAAGTCATTCCAAAGTGAAAGTTATTTCACTTGTGGTTTGTGCCAATTTAAGTAAAATAAATTTAATGAACTTGTTATGGGGCTTATCTTTGTTTTCACTTTCATCTTTTTAAAATTAAGTTATAGTAATGCTAGGAATAAAAAAATTTAAGCAAATTTAGTTTTAATATTGCTCCTAGAAAAGGCACAGTAACTCAATTAGTGGTAGAGGAGCTTCTTGCAGTAATGAATTAGTGATTATGCATTTCTGTTGCTGACTGTGAACACCTACTTCTTGTGGAGCCAGATTTAGACAGTGAGGGTTATGTTAAATAATTAAATCTATTTAGAACATCAGTGTGCTTACCAAATAGGCAGTGGGGGGGAAACAAACCTGAATATCTAAAGCATTTGGTTTTCACAGGTCTGCCATGCCAGTTTGTTTGTGAATGGGACCTAGTGCTCTCTTGTTTTATTTAGTAGTCAACTGACCATGTACTTGGGTTTTTAAGATACAGAGGAGGGAGCTATGAAGAAATGTTTTTAGGTGGTGTAATAATGCACTTAAAACTGGTCTTTAAAAGAGATGATGCCATAGAGAAGGTGGAAAGGCTGGAATCTGCCAGGGCAGCTCCAAATGGATGTGTTTCTTAGGCAAAGTTACTGTATTACCTGAGTAAGGAGGTTCACCTACTCTAATTCATAAAAGGTTAGGTGACTTGGGTTAAGAAACAGAACTGAGAAATCTCAGCCTTTAAAATCCAAAGCTTTAATAATCCAAAGGGAAGGACCTGCTCCTAAGAGGTACTAGGAACTGCTTGAGAGACACTGCAGGTGTTGGCACTTGTGGGTCTTAAGTACTTTTTAACACCTTGAAAAATTGGCCAATACATTATCTTTTTAATGCTGTATATGATTTTTATCCTGACCTTCTCCCTTAATTAAGGCTTATTTCAACAGGGGAGCTATTGATTCAGTGAAAGAAAATGAACTCTGTAATCTGGTTTCCCCAAATTGAACTTATTTTTATTACTATTAATTGCTGCCACTTAGTTCTTGTGATGTTTTAACTGCTTGGATTTACTAAAACAATCATAAGATTCGCTATTATCACTTCAGAAATGGGAAGGACAATGATGATTTACAGATGACCCAATGATTTTAAACCAGTATTGCTCCAGATTCAAAGATTTTGCAATATGACTCCACTGTGTAAGCAGATGACAGTCCCACTCTCCCTTTTCTCTCCAGAATGAACCCATACATTTTCAAAAGACTGCTGGCCTGTAACAGGGGGCATGCAGATCCTTGATTTTTGCAAAAACAAAGTTGGGATAGTTTTGCTCTGAACTTTGCTTTATATCCATGAAGTTCCTTATTAGCTGTAGGAAAAGGTTTTTTGATTTAAATAGGATTGAGGTTTAAAGCTGTTAAGACCTGGCTGTGCAACTCCATTCATGTTTGTGAAGGAACACCATGGTAATTCTTTATGAAGAAGTGAGACACAGTGGGGAAGCTTAGAAAGTCGGAACAGAAGAGGGAGATGATCAAGCAAAAAGGATAGAGTCAGACTGTGTGAGCTGAAGAACAGAATCATAAAATCACAGAATGGTTGGGGTTGGAAGGGACCTTAAAGATCATCTAGTTCCAACCTCCCTGCCATGGGCAGGGACATCTTCCACTAGGTCAGGTTGCTCAGAGCTCCATCCAACCTGACCTTGAACAATTCTAGGGATGGGACATTCACAACTTCTCTGGGCAACCCGTTCCAGTGTCTCAGCATCCTCACAGTAAAGAATTTCTTCCTAATACCTAATCTGAACCTATTCTCTTTCAGTCTGAAGCCATTCCCCCTTGTCCTGTCACTACATGCTCTTGTGAATAATCTTTGTCCATATTTCTTGTCGGCTCCCTTCAGGTAACAGAGAGAGGGTGAGATGAAGGAAGAAGAGATGGTGATAAACCAGTAATGCTGAAAATAAATGACAGGATATCAGGCAGGACTAATTGGTCTAGATAGTGAAAATGATTAAAAAGTTTGACCAGTTAGAAAGTGATTGGAATAAACATTTACAATCCAATTAATTAACTAGAGCAATCAAACTTAATCAGATAGCCACTCAATCAAACAGGCTGAACTAACTATATGGATAATCTGTTGAACTGGCAAAGAAACAAAGTAAAGGAAATTCAGTGAATTGTCAAAATTGAATGAAATGTGCAAGGATTAATCAATTCACATTTAAAATTAGCAAAAGCAAAGATAAATATGTGGGATGTTCAGGTGGAAACTAGTCCTTTTTTGTGGCACATCTCACGAGAGCCACTGATGAGCAAAATTGGTTTTGAAAGAGAAACAAGAATGAGGAGAAGATGGCACAATAAGGAAAGAAGATATTCTGTGTTTGCTTGAAAATGAAATAAAATAGATAGCAAGAACCTTAGTTTTTTTTAAAGCCTGCCTAAATGTCATGCATACCAACGCTGGATTCTGAGGTACCACTGCTCTGTAGCAGTGCACTGTATGTAAGATTGATAAAAAGATATAATTCTTCACCACAGGGAAGAGTTCTTTAGATTTTGGCTCAGGGCACTTCTGTAGCCCAGGGCTTGTCTGAAATGCTCAAGTTCAGCTTGGTTTCTGTGTCCGAGGTTTCATTGCAAATCTGCCCCAGTTGTGCTCTAAGACCCTTTGCAGTTCTTCTTTCTTCTTGTCCAAAACCTCATGCTATCTGCCTCAGGGAGCCCAGTTTGCTTTGTCCTGCTGTGCTGTTTCTACAGGTCTTCTGCAGCCAGCTTTTTTAGCAAAACAATTGCTACATCAAACCACGGACATGGTTTAATAGTCCTGTACTGAATCCAGTATGGTGGAGAGAGGTGTGACACATGGGTGATGGATACAGTGAAGTAAATGCTCTTAAACAGAACAACTGAAACTAAAATGCCTTGACCTTGTAATTCCAAATCAAATCCATAATCCAGAAACAGAAATGACAACTGACTAACCCTAACATCTAGATTTTGCCCTAAAAATTTTAAGGATCTGTAAAGGGGGAATGAAGTTTTCTGAAAAGCAGCTTCAACAAATTTAAGTCCTTTATGTTGCATTTGGAAACTCACAACCAGTGGCTGCACATCAGAATCTCAGTCAGGATCATTAAACCCGTGTGTTGCAATTCTTTTACTTTGAAGGTGAGAAAAACGTGGGGAAAAGAAGAACTTTTGAAAGCTGCCAAGTGACTTAGGAGCACAAATTAATGGGAGCCACACTCCTTAGTCCCCTAGGAGTTTTCAAAAACGCCATCATTACTGCACTGCACTGAGGCATGCCTTCCAACTGTGAGGATGAGAAAGGACAGACTGTGCACGGTGCCTCCATGGAGGCAGCTTTACAGAGTACCTCCATAAATTAGGCATACAGGGCTTTTGTGAATCGAGCCTTTGAAACCCCTGCTAGTATGGCTTATTGATCCAGAAGTCACACGTGGATGGCAAGATCTTAAATTGCAGTCAGGTTTTATAACATGAAAGAAGTTTTAAGAATACCTTTTCCCCTCCCTTCTTTAACTGACTGCCTGCTGAACTGCTGAAGTTTTGTGTAACTGGGAGGTTGCAAACACTAAGTGAGTCAGCTGGATCCTGAGTCCAATTCCAGACTGAAGTGTATTGTTCATGGGACATGATTGATGGAGTATCAGCAAATTTGTAAGCGAAATAAGAGGTTTGGAAATGTTTTTCAGATCTACAAGGAAACATAATTTAGTCAACTCTGTAAGAGACATTTATCATGTTCCAAAAAATCATCAGTGGTGGATCTTTCATTAGATTTGAATAGAGATGAACAAAGCAGCTATTTTGATACCTAAAACCTTTGAGAGTTGAGAGGCAATCTGTCTGGTTCTGTGAGATGATGGGTTGTGGCATACTGGGATCTAAGCTCTTTTGGTTGAATTGGCAGTCACAACCTAGAGTAAATTATTTTTTGTAGACTACAGCAGTGAATATTCCATGCATTTAAGCCTAAATTACGTACTAGATTTTTAAAACATCATTTAGAGCTGTAAGCAACAACTGCGTAAATCCAACACCAGGTTATAGAGTATCAAAAAAAAAAAAAATTTCATATGAAAATGGTGACATTTCAGTGTTGCTATTGATTTATAGAAAGTCACACCGGGTGTGTGTTCATGAACATATGTTAGTGCAACCATAACAAAAGGAAAGCAATGGTTGTAAGATCAGAAGCCTTAAGTGTAAAGTTTTGGCAACAGTGTTCACTCATCAGGCTCTTGTTGTACCCATCAGTAACAAAACAGTAGGAAAATGACTCACCTGTCTACAAAAATTGCCAAGTGGCTTAGACAGCAAAGTAAAGCAAGTATTTATTGCATGCAAGCTATTTCCCAAAGTAAAGGAAGTGAGTAATTCTGCAATTACTTGTAAGGAGTTTCTGCCAGTGAAATTTGTAAAGCACATTGTGCATCATCCCAATAATTGTTGGAGCTTTGACTGTTTGCATCAGTTGAAGATCTGTCCCTAGGTATATTTATCAAAGCTTTTGGAAAAAGGAGGAGCCTAACAAGAGGTTTGTTTGTTGATTTGGATTTCAGTTTCTTCATCACTGCTCATCTCTTCACAGCCAACAGAAGAGTTAGATTTCAGTTATAGCTGTTCTTTCCTTGTAGATAAAGGAGGCTGAAGCTGACACTTACTGTTTGCCATTATACATATAACTATAAAGTTATATAAATTTTTTTAATTGGATTGCAATACAAAGTCTATTTGCTAAAAATATAACTTACAACTGAGAAATGCAAATAACCTTTTCTGTCGTATGTTGGAAAAGAGATGTTTCACCTGCTCATGTTTGCACAGAGTCTTTTGCAGTGGTCTTCCATGCTTACAGTGTGCTTATCTTATGTTTTCTTCTAATTTCACCTTTGTAGCACCTCCAACTTCTTCTGTTCCCAAGTGAACTTAGGCAATTTCTCTCATTTGGACAAGCCTATTTCTCCTCTTTCCCTTTAGTCACAAAACATTCCTGCCTGTCTAATCTCATCACAAAACCTTTAGGGCAATTATTACTCCATTATAAGTTTATATTGTAGCAAGTAGTCTTCATCTTAATTGTTGATTTGCAGAATGTGGGCTTCATGTAGCTCTCCTCAAATTATAATAAATATGCTTCTACTTGCTGCTTCTGTTACCAGCAGAACCAGTCAGCAGCAGCGTCTGTACTGCATTAGAATTGTCTTTCTCAAGTGTAACAGCAGTCAGAGCATTCTCTGGTTCATATTATTTTTGACTTTTCAAATAAACAGTGCATTCTTTTCCTGGACAATTAGGGTAATTGCTGAAATGAAACCAAAGTGTCATGACCAGGCAGATTGCTACCAAATGGAAATCATGCAAAATTACTCCTCATATGTTGCATGCCCACCATGATACTGTTCTGTAAAGACTACAGATTAGTTTATTACCATTTCCATTTATTCATACTACTGTGCCATCTCAGAGCAGTACTCTCAGATGAGTCTGGTCTGTGCTGTGCACTGAGTACAGGCAAAGGACAAAGAAATTACACTGTGAATTCCTCAGCATAAATACAGAGGCGAGTGACAATAGATGAATAAAGATGAGCAAAGCCCTTTGGCCAGGCCACAGTGAGTGAGCATTAGATTAGTTGACACCTGGGATGGAATTAGCTGGAAGGAAATGGAAAGAGTTTTTAAATAGTCCTTTCATCTATCTTAGAAGTGAGAGAAGTGAACAGAGTTGGGCCAGTTGTGGCATCAAAAATAACCAGCAGTTTACAGGTGCATCTCTAGCAACAGGAAAGAGTAGACTGGCTGTCAGCTTGAGTTTTTAGTTAATGCTGGGCATTGCCTAAGATTCAACCATGTTGGTATAATTGAGCTCTGTCTCTGGGGACTCCTCTTTAGCAAATTGCATGAATTCCAAACATTACTGAAGCAGAGCTTGGTCACGGCAGAGCTTCTCTAAGGAATCTTTCTGAACTTGTGTGGATTTTATTAAGAGTCAAGTCTTCATATAGAGTGCATGGTGCACTAATGAAATGGCAGTTTCTTTTCCAGTTTACAGAGCCAAACAATGGACTTGTCCCTTTCTCCATATTTCTTTGTCTTAATAGTGTATAAGAGACCTCTTTTTTAGCACATGTACATTCCACTGATCCTGCCTGCTTTTTTTTTAGCATTTGAACAAAGGCCAGAAAATATTTTCAGTGGATAAGAGACCAAAAAAAAATCTTCTCCTTAACTCCATTTTCAAAGCTAATTCAGTTTGCAGTTCAGCAAAATTCTCAGTCTAGACCTCAACCGAACTGTCAGAGAATAAAATCTGTATAATAAACCAGTCATCTAATTCCCAACATCATGAGATTCAATCTCCCTAGGCAAGATTTAGTTCAGACATTCAGGTGCTTTGTTGGATGAAGTTAGACAAGATGGTATTCATCTTTTGTGACTTCAGCTATCTGAAAGTTAGGCATCATGTCAAAGCTAGTCTCTAGGGTCCCTCTGTAGTCAACAAAGGAAAAAAGAGGCACTTCAGAGGGCAATTCATTCCACCTTTAACATCATAGCATCATCAGAGTGTCAGAAAGGGGACAATGCTTTGGTTGAAGAATTGCTGTCTGGGATTTCTAACAGCACTATCCTTTTAAAGCCAGTGGGTGCTTTAATACCTGTAATCTATAAAGTCTGCCCACCAGTTCCTCACTTGTGAATGAATAGTGTCAGGCAAGGAATCTTTAACAAACAGATTCTCTATTGAACATTCTCAACACCCACTGGTTACCAAGCCAGAGAAATTATTTTATAGTAATTATTTTGCAGAAGTTTATTCAGAGTCTGTTAGGATAAACCCTGGAAAAAGTTTGATTGTTGAGTGCAAGATTAATCGTGCCATCCAGGCATACTTTACAATACCAGCATTACCAAAACAAGCTTCATTTGTGCAGCTTTGACAGGGTGCTTCCAGTCAGACCCCAAAGCCTCTCTGCAGTTGGAAACCTGTATGAATTATAAACCAGAAATCAGCCCTGTGGTTTTCCTCTGTCTAGATATTTTATTAATGGGTCTAGAAAAGAAGGTATATTTCTACAAAGCAACAAACCCAGTTCTTTCATACAGAAGAACATTCAGATACAGAATGTCTGGGAAAGGTAAAGAGGTTGATGTTAGAAGAAAAGCTACAACCCAGAGCCTTCTAATGGAGTCCTGTAGATAATATTTGCTTCTCTGCATCCTTGCAAAATCACTCTTATGTAAAAGCTTTGATTTTTTTTTGTTGTTCAACTTTCCTTAAAGCCCTCAATGAAGGGTTTTTGAAAAATCTACTTAAATTGAGTTGCATTTGGAGATTGGATCCCATGCTGCTTTCCAAAGACTGGTAATAGAAGATCCACATTAATTTTTCAGTTATTTCCTTACCAGTAGGTGCAATTCTTTCAATTGCATTATCTTGTTTATTTTTATTACCCTTGTGAATGACTCTGTCACTTCTGTTTAAGTAGAAGCAGTAACTCAATCCCTTAATACAGTCTTAAACAACATTGCTTCCAAATGAAGTTAAGATCTATATTATATTCAGCATTTGTCTTGAACCTTAATTCATCCTGCTTCTGAAGGATATCTCATTACATTCAGGAGTAAGTAATTTCAAATCCAGTTCCTGGAGATCATTGAATTCTAGACTAAATTTCAACTGACAGGATTTCTTAAGCATGATACGCTATTAAGAGTCATGTCAGGGAATTTCTGTTCCATTATGTTAGTATAATCAATGTTTCTTCTTTATCAGGAAAATTTAAACCAAAAGTTCTTTTCTAAAGAGAAACTTGTACCAAGAGTGGTGCTGTTTGGTTTTTTTTGTTATATGTTCATTGTGTTTTAATAATTTCAAATACTATGCTGAAAAAAAAAAAAAAAAGCTGTAATAATTTCCTGTACATAAGCCCATCCTTTTATCTCCATCTTTGGTTTAAAGAGAGATCCCTCTTGAGTAGTTATAAATTAAGACAGAATTTCCTCTGAGCTTGAGCACACTTGCAGTTACTTTTTCCATTTCCCTTGGTTTAGGAGCAGACTTGAGCTGAATATCTCAGGAAAAGACCAAGCTGTGTTTATGACTTTTCCCAAAGCTGCAAACGTAATGGGAATGAACAGTCTGATGTTTCACAGTATGCCCTCTTTAAAAAAGGGAAGGGAAATACTCACTCTTCTGCAAATTGCTTTGCACGGACTAGTAAGAACATCATCATGTATCAGAATTATGTGATGTTTTAGAATGATGGTTTTTAAAAGTGACTAGAGCACAGCCACTGAGTTGCTCCTCTGCCTTGTAGCACTGCTGTATTGTGGCTCTGCTGCTTTTAACAGGTCACAAGAGTCTGTAAGATGTTTTCATGCAGCCCAGAGAGCAGCTGCCATTTGGAAATGGGAGAGTTTCACATAAAATCCTTGAGTAGGTAAGAACTGTTGTTCTGGTGTCACCTGTCTGACTTTGCCTGAAATAAATTAGGGAGTACTTGCACATGCTGCTTCATCAGCGGATCAGGAGGGAAAGCAGTCACGAACAGATGGAGGCAATAACCTCTCCTGCCAATGCAGCTGGGGAAGGATGTCTACCTGCAACCAAAGGGACTTACCTGTACCACAGCTACAAATAATTGCAGGATCTCATCACGGTTGAGTTTAACTCATTAGTGTTGGCAACTGTGAGCTGAAGTGTTGTTGCTAAGGCTAGAGCCGTGAACTGCCTGGGATTTGTGGAGGGGAATATCTTTACTGTGTGAATTTGTGACTCTCTAGTTGAAAGTACTTGAGGTCTGTTTACTCATGGAAAGTAATATCCATAGAAAAGCACAGAAGAAGGACTCTGCCTTGTTTGCAGTAGTTGGGTCAAATGCTTAGACCTCAGGGCCATTCTGTGGCATTTCTTGCTGCAGTTTCTTTAAACAAGAGATCTGAATTGTATTGAGTTTTAGCAAAACTCAGAGATGTGTGTTTCATAAGAGCACCATTTTGGAGAAATAAATCATGATTCTAAAGCATCTCTCCACCTTCAAATATGTGTCCAGTAGAAAGAAGTTTGGGTCCAGACTGGGTGCTGTTCGATTTCTTTTCCTATTTTCCACTACAGTGAAAAGCAATTTCCACTTGAATTTAGGAAATCTGAGCAGTTATAATAGCATCAAGTAACTTTGGCCAGAAATTGAAAGTCTCAGTTCATAATCTCATCCTAAAACTGTAACAGATACTCAGTGCTTCATCTACAGAAAATTTAATAACTTACACAGCATCAAAAATTGTTTGACACCACATATGCATTGCTGAGTGAAGGTAGTGATTTATAACATTGCATGTGAGATGTTAGTATCTAATTTACTGCATCAATCAGTGAATGCCAAACAAGTTTGCAGATTTCATGTAGATCAGTTTAATCTGTCATCTTAATTGTCAGTGAAATTTTTAATGTTGAGTTTACATTAACTGTTTTCCGTGCTGCTTCTCACTGAGAAGGCAATAGCAGCATGATACCTCCGTAGTGCTCACGTGAGACTGTGCAGGCTTTGTGGCTGGTTTTCACTACTCTCCAAATCTGAGGTTCCCTCAGCTAAACCTGCATTTTGCTAATATTTGCATGTTTTTAATGAACGCCAAATGGAGAGGATGTTGTCCATACTGTCAGTATTAGCATGGTAAAAACTTGTCTCTTTGGTACACTGAGTAGATTTCTGGGGACAGGACCAAGCTGAGATGACCCAGAGCTTCCTCAGACAGATGCTGTTTTAGCATGTGGCAATGACTCAAGTGATTCTATCACCCTCCATGCTATTCAAAGTGCAAACTTAGTAAGTGTTTTGACAAAACAAAAGAAAAAAAAAATGGAAGAAACTAAGTTTTCACACCTTTTCCCTTGACTTTATGGCTTTTTTATTGGAAACTATGTTAAACGGCATAAAGCAAGAAAGAAATATATGAACTGAAAAAAACTTTGAACAATAGCAAGTTTCCTGGAGCTAACCAGTGTTTTATTTCAGGTCAAATAAAATCTTTTGAAGTACTGCTGAGCAAACATTTTCTTCTACAGAGGACATTTTAATTTTAGAAGCTCTTAAAAATGAGATTTTTTTTTTTCTGTGAAAAAAAATTATGCCATTCTAAAAACCAGCAAGGCCGTATATTCCCCACAAAGTGGCGGGTTTTTTCTGTCATGGTAAAAAGAGACTTATCCAAGGTCTTTGTCAAGCAAACAGACATATCCAAGGTCACAAAATGAGTACCATTTTGGAAATCCTGACCATCAGATTCCTTATTTGATAGGCAGCATTCCTGGAGGAGATTTGAAAACAGTGCAAGGCATCTGCACCTGCACACAGAAATTGTGCTGGGCTGCTGTGTTTGGGCTGTTTTGTACTCAGTCCTTGGTTATTTAATTATTTTTTCATTTTGTTTACTATTGGGAAAAGGATGCCAGGCTTTTTATTGACAAGAATAACCTGGATGACTGATAACTTGGATTTGCCACCCTGCCTTTGCCAGGTTGCAGATTGTTTAACTGAACACGCCTCAGAAAATGCGGTGGCTGTTGCCCAGAAAGACCTGACTGATGTGGGCCTGGAGGCCTCTGGGCTTGCTGAGTGTTACCACCTGTGGGACGTTGGATCACTGATTTTATCCACATTAGATGCTAGGGCAAGGCACTTTTATCATCTTTGTGATACCTCATTGACAGACTGTTTAAAATTATATTGCTCACTAAAAAGCAGCAGTAATGACCTGTGGGATGGGAAGGAAGGGCATGATCCAAGTGGAGTTGATAGCCTTTAGTGTAACTACTGCTGCATAAGAGTCCTACTGCTGTTTCTCAAGAAATCCTGGAAAAGGAGGCATGGCGTTTTTCCTGGTTTAAGTACAAACCCAGGGCAGCTGATTTTGTTGCTGGTATTTCACTAAACTTTCTGCATGTAGATTCCCTGTGCACTTTGTGTTGCATTCCAGGCTTTGAGATACTGCAGTGATGTAAGTAGTTGGCCAGTGACATTCTTTATGGCTGGTGAACTGCATCCACATCCCATTAAGTTAAAGTCCTGAGAGGGTTGAAAGTCGGGTATTTTAACTGTTCTCTTTGTAAAAAATATATAGTGGATATATAACACCTTTGCACTCAGTATAACTTTACTATACCACAGAGAAGACAATGGGCAGCTTAAGGTGAATGGAAGTACAAGTACAGAATGACCAGTGAATCACAGCAAGGAAAAGGAAGGGTTTCTGTTCCCTAAGATGGCTGCCCTCATCAAGATGGCCACTGCCAGAGAGAATATTTGAAAAATTAGTTAAAATTAATGTTAATAATTATTTGGTCTTTTAAATTGATACTTCAAGACCAAGTGTAGACAACTATATAGTAGCTTTTAGATCTCCCCTAGTCCATTTCATGGCCAAGAGAAAGTTTGATGGTTCTTTTTCCATTATTCAGTTTGTTTGTGTGCATTGTGCTCTCAAGTGAGTCCTGTCCACTACAGCTTGTTAACTGTAACCCTCTCCTAAACCGATGGGTTTTTTGCCAATACCTCCTTTGAACTGCACCATAATCCAGGAGATGTTTGGTGGAGAGTATACAGAATTTCATTACTTCCAGTAACTGGTGAATTGGTTTATATTTCTATTTTCTTAGTTCCTCATATGCGTAATAATTTTTTGATTGCAAGACAATCAGAATAGTATGCATGTATGGCTGGACTTTCCCATAATTATTTGTGGATACTGTACTACCCCAGTTTGCACAAGACCAGACTAACCCCATTTAGTTTGCAGTGGGGCTTGCCATTTCATATTCTCTTTTTATTACTTGTTTTGTCCCAAAATGTTTGTGTTTGCTAGGACTTCATGAAGAATGATCCGTAAGCTGTGTGTCCTCCTAATTCTCTATTTTGTATAATGAATCATTGTGCAATTGTAAAGGATTTGTCTGCCAGGAAGAGGTACATTTGCATTTTATAAATAGATTTATCAAGACCCAACAAGGTGTTATGCTTTGCTGAAATCTACACAGCTGGGAGGAGCATTTTACATAATAACAGCAATAGCAAATTTGTAAGAATTTAATGCTGTTGCTGATGGTAGTTTAATGATTAATTAATGGCCAACTGAATACTTTAGCAAAAAGGGGGTAAAAAGGGTTGGAAAAATTTTGAAGGGAAGATTGCACTCAACAGAAAGCTTATTGACAAAGAATATAAAGGGATATTTTGAGTTGGCATACATTTTATGGTGCCAAATTTGAACATGAGAAATGTTAAGAAAAAGGCTGTCCATTCTAAGTAACTGTATAAAATATTCTGAGAGTCAATTTCAGAGTCTACTCATTGAAGTGTAAAGATCATAAAGAAAACCTAGAGTTAGAGAGGTGAATAGGACATGTTCTGTCTCCTTGATTTGTCTTTACTCACAGCAACTGTTCCTTAAGATTCCTATTAGTATATTAGAAATAATTTTAAAAGCCATTTTAATATTATTTAGCTATTCTATTGTGGGTGGCAATCCACAGGCATCTCAGCCTCAGGGCATGCTAATTCTCTATATTGGTCAACTCTTCCAATTCTCTCTGCACGTCAGTATATGTTTCCAGAAAGAGATCTTACACAGAAAGTATTAACCAAAGTGTCTTTCAGCATGCCACAGGACAGTAGAGAGGCTGCCTAAAACCTGGATGGTCGTCTTGGGATTGTGATGTTATCCCTCCTTGCATTTTTTCACTAATATCTTCTGTAAATACCTTAGCTTACACAGAGCTAATCACTGCGTTATTCACTGACATAGGGGTTGTTTTTCGGTAAGGATTTGCAGTTTATAAGTTTTCAGCATGTTCAAGGGTTAGCAGAGGTCCTTCAGCAGAGCCATGGACTCCAGGAAGGAGTCCTTCTCCAGGCTTTTTTTGATGTTGAGGACCATTGACCTTCAGCAGCTTTGCTCCTGGGATAACATCATTCAAGTGTAACAAGGCCTTGAAGCGCAGCCTGATACCCAAGAGCAAAAAACTGCTACTTCTTCATCCCATTGGACTGCCTTCAGAGCACTGAGATGTAGGCAATTCTTGGTGCATTCAGCTGGAAGAGTCACCCGTGAGTCACAGGATTCACCAACACACTGATGTTCAGTGACGTGTGGAGGTGGGGTAAAATAGCAGTTTCCTTTTGTTTCCCCAGAACTAAAAGCTGGATAGCCTCAATCCACACCAAGTCCCTCCCAGCGGCAAACCTGTTATGTGTAACTATTGCTCTCCCTCACAGCAGGTGTTCACGTGCAATTTCATTTTGCTTATTCTCTGAGATTTTGAGGTATTGTTTCTGAGTTTTCAAACAAAGTGGAGATTATTTTCTTGATGACAACTTGTTGCACGTACACAGCTGCAGAGGTTGGCACAGTGCAAAGGGGCACAACAGGAAACTTTCTTCCCCAAGCAAGCTTCTGCTGCTGCCTGGAACAGCTATTGCTCTTCCGCTGTTGGGCCACTGCTTTGCATAGTAAAGCATTGGCTGTGATGTGAGGATGCATCACTGCATCCTACTGAAAGGGACCGCATATGAATGCTCAGGATTGTGCTGATTTGTGATATTCCACCCACCACCCCCAGCAACTGATCTATAGTGAGGCCATAAACCTCAGTATTGCTGACAGCTAAAGGAGAGAGACTGCTTTAAACAGATATAGAAACTGAATTGCACTTTAGAAGTGAAAAATCTGATTCCTATTAAAATGATGTTTGAACACAGTTAAGTGTCATGCCTCATACCATTTGTGTTTTTCACAACAAGTCATACAAATATACGTCTCTTGTTGACTGGATTGGCAGTGCTAAAAGTGCTTGGCAGAGGGATTGCTGAGATGCTACTACTGCAGAGTTCACAGAGTGGTTATACCTGACCTGTGTCAGCTCTTGTAGAGCCAAACAGTCTTACCCAGTCTCTCCTTTCTGCAACTTATTTCTTGGATCTAGGCAACTTCAGTCCAACTGGGAGAGGTTGCAGCAGGAGTCAGTTAGTCTGGTTGGGGCAATTTACAGTCTTATTTACGTAATTGAAATTGGCTGATGTGTACCTCAGTTGCCTCATCTTTAAAATGATAATGATGTTTGTGATTTTCTGTTGTGGTATTTTTAAGAACCAAGAGTTGAAAAAAGTCTGCTGTGTATAGTGGCAGTGTTGGTTGTGCTTGGAACTGAGAAACTTCAACAGGCAAAAATAACAGTTACTTCAGTAATTGAAAATGGATTTGAACTAAGCCTCTTATGAAGCAAAATGTGGAAAATTACATGTACTTCCTATCTAATCAGCTCTTACAGTTTACCCAAGAGGAACACATGAGGTTTGGAAGCACTATTTTCATGTCCTTTCTCCAGTAGCCTTATTTTATTTCATATTCATTTCTGTGTCTGATGCTGAGATTGGACCTGCTCCTGTCGACTGTAAGTAAGCTTAGAGATCATAAACACCTCCTGATTTTGTCAGTGCCCACCGCATGTGGCAAGCAGCATTCATCTTCCAGTGAGCTGGCAATCAGTCTGGCCCATGTTTCCCATGGGAGAGGTTGCTGGCTGATAAGAGCTGATCTCCAAGCCTATTCAGACCCAGAGAGGTCTGATGGGAATAGCAGAATTAATAATAGAAGTTGGACCTTTTCATTTTTCCTCAACAAGGTAGGTATTTTGAAAAATTCACAAAAAAATGGGGGTTTGACCTTTTTTTTTCTAACCAGTTGCTTACTGTTACAAATATAGTATTCACTGCTTTTAGAAGTGAATATGAAAGATGGGGGGGGAGGGTTTTTTTGTTGATTTTTTTTAATCTCACAAAGATGCAATGGTACCCTGGAGAAAAGGCTATCAAACATCAAGTGCAGTCTGATATTGAAATAAGGGCAACAAAAAGCAAGAGATTTGACATTTTAATAAAATTACTCTATTCCATTATATTGTTCTAAGTCAGAATGTTCACATTTAGGGATGAAAACCTTAAAGATCTAATGTGTTAGATTACATTAAAAAAAGGTCCAGATATTTGGGAATAAGTATTTTCGCTCTCTTTTGTCCCTTTTCAGTTTAGTAGATACCACAGAATATGTAGGTATCACTGCATGATGGAAAATCACACTTTCTTTGTAAGTTCACTGCTGCTGTTGAGTTGTTTACTGTTGATTTTCGGATGTGCTGTTGGAGCTGTTTATTCACTGGTAAGCAAATCACAGGAAAAATTCCTTTTACCTAACAAAGCCAAAAAAGCAGGAGATTTTGTGCAAGATTAATAGGGGAAAACATTATCATGTCATTTATTGCACTCAACAGTTTTTTGCTGTCTCAGGAGCTATGAAGACCCTCAGCCAACTTCCCTAATTGAAAACTGAGAAAGTGTGAAATCCATCTAACTTTCTCTTTCCGCGTTCTTATTTCATTATAGTTTTAAGAAAGCTAGTTTTTGCTGTAAGTGCAGGGAAGCTACATCACACCAACATTAACGCTGGCAAGTCATTCAATCAAAAGGTAGGAAAAGTAATTATACCTGGTCAAAAACACTTCCAAGATAATACAGAAGGCCTGTCTAGTCTGAGTGCTGCACAACTCTGGAGAGAGTTCGTGCTACCGAAATGTGGCAGTGAGCAAGTGCTGTCTCCTCAGGTGTGCTGAAAGGCTTTTTTCTGTGTAACCAGTCATGCTGGGATTAGGCAATGCAGAAGGAGCAGATGTTTTAAAATTTGTATACTAAGCATAGCATCCCTACTTTGAAGCAGCAGAGAGGGGGGAAAGCATGTTAGAACTGAGATGGCTGAATTATTGGCATGAGTGTGTTCTAAACGAGTAAGTTCCCACTTGAGTTTCCTCCCCAACATTTTATTTTTGTTTAAATTCAAGTTTTTCAAATTGCTTGGGTTTATGACAGTATTACTCATGTACTGAAACCTCCAAAGTCAGTATTTCTAACCCAGAATTGATTTGAATCTTTTGTTCTATGAGAACTTTGGGCATTTTTATGTTATGGTTAGATGCATTTTGAAATGTTGACATTTTCTGTGAGATGAAAATTCTGTTTCTGTGTGGCTCTAATGAGCAAGTTTTCTTATCCTGTAGTAGCTCTGTGGGAATGCTGTGCCCTTTGCATGCAGGGCAGGGGATGCTCCCTCAACGGGAAGTTATTTGCTACCCTCTGTCTTGCCTTCATCATGTGTATGGCCCTGTTCATTTTTTACTGAAAATTATTCAAACTGCACTGTGAAGACAGAGTAAATTATTTCCTTACAATTTTTTCATGACTGATCATAGCATCTTAGTTCCTTACAAATGTTAATGAAATGAACATCACAGAGCTCTTGTGATGAGTTTGTTCACATTTTATGTATAGGAAGTGAAATAAGAAGATTAAAGGCAATTTATGTAACTGGAAAAATGGGGAAGCTTTCAGGCATATACTAACACAGCCTGTTTTATCTGCCTGTATCAGGCAGTCTAAGGAAAAAGAGAACACTTCCTCCTACAAGCGTGGCTTCGTTTACACCTTTAGGCAGTGACAGTAACAGTAGTAAAGCTATTACAAATATTAAAGTCAGAAATTATGAACTGTTGACCAACTTTTGCTGCCTGACATGAGAAACCTGGAATCCAACTTTTTATCAAAGCATTTTTTAAAGACAAGTTTTTTTCCAAGTGTCTCTCTCACATTTGCAGCTGCAACTACTTGCCTTCCTTGCTGATTTGAATACAGGTGTTGTAGGGTGTGTGCCTGGAGAATGAGAGCAGTGTAGCTCACTGGGAAAGTTCCGATTTATGTGATCTGCCCTATATCATGTTGGAGTTCAATGGCCATTTGCCATAGATGGCCTCAGTTCTCTCAAACATGAGCTTGTCTTTCGCTTCTCTCGCTTTCTTACCTACTTTATTTCATACCTTCCAACTTCTTTAATGGTGAAAGCAGGGGTATTTATGACTTATATCAATAGAAAATTTACTTTGTCCTGGAATGTGGCTATCCCCAGTACCAAGTGAGCCATCAGCCTTCAAGTGTCTGTGCTGCTGTAAGGCTGGAGGATTGGAGATGAAGAGTGAGGAAATGGTGTACCCATCAGAAATGGCAAGTCATAGCAAAATCAACCATCAGAAATCCCCCAGAATTTTCACTAACCTTTTATACCTAGACAGCAGCTTTTTTTTTTTTTCCACAAAACTTTTAAATCCCCCAAGTGCTCTTTTTTCAAATATCACTGTCAAGTCAAAGCCCTTGAAGTCAAACCAAAGGAGGAGCAGGTGAAATTGAGAAGTTAATGACAAATATTTGCCACACATAGACATTGTCAGGGGTGTTACACAATCCCAGATTTTTAGAGGCATTTAGTGGAGGCACATCAGACTGCAGCACTAGCCCACTAAAAGAACATTTTTCAAGAGGTGTAATTAAATAGTAGAAAAGTTTCTCCTTTTTTGAGGTAGATATATATGGTGGACTTCCATGGGTAGGTACTTCTTACTACATACATGCAGTTAAAAATTGAAGTTTTGCACCTTGTGGACATACAGATTTTTGTCTTAAGATCCACTGGAGTCAACTCAGTTGTGTCCAGCTGGGCTCCTCAAGAGAGAAGCTTCATGTTGGTAAAACGTGCACAAGACTGTACATTCAGCCCAGGTCTTTGGAATTTTTGCAGAGTACAATAGACACAGTTTTTTAATAGCAACCAAGTATTGTCTTACTTGGATGCTATTAAAACTCTCTTGTTTTAATGTGTGCTGAGCAAGAGTGCTTCACCTGACTGTGTTCATCCCAAAAGCTTTTGGTAGTGTTAAAAATTATGGCCTAAGAAGTTGAATGTTGCATGTGAACATATAATTATGTTCAGCTTGATTAATCCTGCATGATAATTAGCAGCATAGCCAGTTTGCAAGATAAGAGGTATTTTTGTGGATGCCTGCAAGAATTTCAGTCTTCCATCCCTCCTGGCCAAGTGTGGTGGCAGTAAGTTAACATTTTACCTTTTGCTGTGATCAGACATCACAATCTTTCTGGCTATGTTCCTCAGAGACAGACTCGCCAGCACACTGCATTTTCTCTGCTAATCAAGGGACAGGAAAAGAGAGAAAGGCAACCCAAATCAGAGAAAATCTACTGAGGACTGAAATACATCCCACAGTCTGAGCAGTAAGTTGCTGATCCTACATTAGGCTAAGCCACATGATTTTCCTCTTTCCATCCTGTTGTATTGAAACTAAGTCCAAAAACATGGGCAGTAAAGATTCCACACTGTCATTTCTGTCAAGGGTCTGGTACTGGACTTGAACACTGCCAGGGCTAGACTGTGTTCAGAAGCGGCACCTGTGAGGTACAAAGTCAGCACTTGTTCCCCAAGGAGTTGTTTGTTTCTCCTTTCAATTTAGAGTCTGGAATGCCATTTGTTTAATGCTGCTGTTTAAATAATGATTTATAAGCCTCCAAGCCAGCCATGGTACAGCTTAATTACTGCTGTAATTTATGGATGCCACTGGCTACATAAACACTGCTGTAAATATAAAGGATGCCTCACACAAATTTTACTCCAATACTTATTTGATACCATTCATTTTCTTTTCCTTACATATCTTCTGTGTGTGAGTTGAGGCCACTTCACTCAGCAATCCAGGTCATTCTGGTTCACTTTGGCAGGAGTGCTTTGGGATGGGAAATCAAAAAGATCAAATGTCTATTTTTCTTACAAAGTATTTTAATTAAAAATTGAGTTTCCTTGAGCTTGGATGCAAACATCTGCATCAAGTGGCCCATTAGAAGGGTTATTTGTATTTGGGCTTTTTTTGGTTATCTGTTTGTTTTATTAGTTAATCATCTCCTTTATCCAATTCATTTTGCCTTTGTGCACACAGTAAGCAAGCAAACAAGAGACAGGAATACATCTGTCACAGAGCCCAGTCGTTCCCTGGGTTACAGCTTTGCTATTTGTGTTCTCTAACCTATACAAGGAGCATGTATATGTGCATCTAATGCAAATCTGAGCTAATTCAAGCCACATCTCAACAGAGATGAGTGAGCATGCAAATCTGCTGCTTTGTTCTGGAGGAATAGCTCCTGGAATTGCTTGATTTCTAGTTGCAACTGACATCTTTTAAATACTAGTCAGTTGACTTCAGGAGATTTACGCTCCTGGGCTGCAACAAAAACACCTGGGAAGACAATAGGTTCTCTTGAATGCCTTGGTTTCATTATAATTAGTGTTAATGCAGTCATGTGCTTGGAAAACCGAGTACCTTTAAAAAGTTACAATTAATTGAGTGAAAAGAACAACTCCATTGCTTACAACAGCCACTCCTCTGAATCTCTGTGTAACTCTGCAGCTGCTGGGATAAAACATGGACATTGCTGAAAAGATTGCAGATAAACTGAGTGGGACATGAGAGCTGGTAATAAATATGGGGTTCAAAACCATCTGTGTGATAATTCAGAGACACGAGAGTACTTCTGAATTTGAGTAGAACTTACAGATTTTTAGGAGTGCCATGATGTTGCTAACCCCATGGAAGTGCTCTGGGATGTCTGTTAACTTTTCTTTAGGTGATGCTTCCAACAACACAGTGCTGTACAGGTTCATTGCACACCCCTAGGAGAAGGGATCACCTACCGAGTTACCAGAGTCACTTAGAGGTTTCTAGCATCCGTTTATACACTGACCCGAGCCCACTATGTTTGATTTGTGGCATGTGAAGGGCTTTGTACGTCACATAGGGGAGGCTCTCAGAGCTGTCTCTGAGAGTGCATTTTTGTAAGAAGCACAGCAAAACCAAGGAAGATACCTTAAACCCCCACCAAGGAGCCCACAGAAATTGCCAGCAGCCAGCTCCAAGTTACTTGGTCTATTTTTTCTGCAAAGCTCTCCTCTGTAGTCATGCCTTGACCCTGACTGAAATACAAGGGCATTGTGCAGCCTGCATGTGGCAAGCCAGAATTGCTCAAAGGCAGGCAAAAAAAATTGAGCTGACAATAACACAGAGCACCCTTTTCAGGAGCCGTGGTCCTTTATTAAAAAGGTTTGGCATGTATTCCCCCCACTCCTGAATTGATTTGCACCATAAAATAAGCTTGAAGAGAAATAGTGGTTGTTTTCGTTCATGCTTCATTAATTTCTAGTTTTGGCAGGCAATAATAAATAAAAGTATCAAGTGCACATCTAATTGAATCGCCAGTGATCCCCAACTCCCTGTAGTACCAGAGAACATGATGTAGCTTCACTGTTTAGTGAGCATGGATGAGTTAGGCAAACAATGGCTCACTCTGCCCAGAGGCTTTAGTTTAATCTTGTGCGTTTACCCATTTAATATGAAACAGGGCAGTTGTTGCTGCAGTGGGGAATTGAGAGCACAGATCTCTTCGTACCTCTGGGCTTGCCCTCTAGTAGTGACTGGCAACACATCTTTCCAGAGTCAGGAAGGTGTCGGGAAATTTCATCTACACCAGATTTTTGTGGAAGGAACTCTGGCATTTCTCAAGGTTAGCCTCCTCCATGCATACTGACTGCAGGATTTTGCTGAACTAATTCCTGCCTCCTTCAGGTGTCTGATCTAGAGTATGTGCCTCTTAAAAAAATTTAAATTGAAAGGAAAAGGCCTTGTCCTAAGTATCTCATTTGACCACAAAGAAAGAACTTGGGACGAGAGAATTCCTATGGTAAGAAAGATGACACCTGTTGGGCTACTTGATCTCTGACTTCTCAGCTGTCAAGGGAATCAAGTACCTCCAGAAAAGAATGATGTTACAGGACCATTACTCAGGATCATTTCTGAACTGGTGATATTGATCTCTGATTGTAATGGCCAGTGACCTCATTTCATGAGAGATGGCTCCTTTGCACATTGCTGGCTGCCTTTTGCTGCTTAGCACAGGTAAGACAAACTGGTGACTTTTGTATCTTGGTAGATGTAGTCTGTTGTGGGCTCCCTGACACACGGGGCGTGCAGGATGCAGGAGCAGGAGTGGGTCTAGAAGAGAAATAAAACTACAAGAAGAGATCAGACTGTTTTCTTTCCTGCAGAGAGAATATGACAACACTATACATCCAAAGTAAAGGTAATGCATGTTGCCAGGAGAGCATGATGAAAGCTTGTGCTCTCTTCAAGCCCTGTAGCCATATTTTTCCTGAGATAGGCAGAGAGGATATCACTCTTCAGGACTGTCAGTGTAGCAGTAAACAACACACATGCAATTAAAAACCTATCGTGTGTTGTGTTGTTCTTGAGAAGTACCACAGAGCAGGCTGCAGGATTTCAACCCTTTAGGGGTCAGAGATGTCTTCCATGTTACAGCACCAGAAAGATCTGGGGAACTGAAGTGCTCTGTTAGGTGGACCATTAGACAACTGACAAGATTAAATAGGTCAAACAAAATAATTGTCAAGTAATTATTGTATTGAGGGGATTTTACAAGGTGTTCTTCCCTTCAGTGCTATGCAGGATACTATGACCTGTTGGTTGAGAGGAAGGCAACTTGATCATCTGAAGTAGTTGTGGGTTTATTTTTTTCTTTGTTTGTTTTTCTCTAGGATCTTCTTCTCTCTCAAAAATGGCTCTAGAGGGCTCCTTCAGCTGCTGGAATGGAACAGCAGTCAGGCTGGGGCAGGCATGTGACTTCAACAGGGACTGCGCCGAGGGAGAAGATGAGGGAGATATGTGCAGTGAGTAAATCCAAACACCCAGGTTAATATCATCCTTTTCCTAAAGCATTGATTGCTTTGAATTTTAATACCTGAGACTTTAGCACTAATAGCCTCATTTGGTACTATCAAAAGACCCGTTTCCTCCATTACACATGCAGTTTCTCTGGATGTCTGCCTGGAGTGGACCATTTGATATGTTTCTCTACTTGCCTGCATTAGTTCTGCAGCAGGTTCTTAACATGCTCTCAGTGCTTCATCTTTTCGAAGGTCCTGATCAAAAATGCAAAGGAAGTATAGCCTGAATAGCTAGATGCCTTACAGAATTATGAAATGTGTAGTTGGTTAGAGCCTTTAATCAAAATGCAGCACAGTATGTGGCAGAAGGGAGAGGAAGGAGAAAACTTCCCAGATGAAAAATGAGTAGAGCCAGTAGCTTGTCTTTGACCAACTCCTGTGTCTCTGTATTCCTCTGGTTTTCTGCCCTCTCTTCAACAGTCAGTAGTCTAATAAAATACAGCAGAAGACAGAGAGCAGCCTGAGTTTTCTGAAAACTTGCTGAGCCTGAGTACTTTCTAAAATGTGCTGTGGAACTTTAGGACCTTCCTGAAGATACCTTACCTCTTTTTCTATAGATACTACCTCTCCAGCATCTTCCCCTTTGCCAGTCTACAAATAGGAGTGGTGGATTGCCAGTTGTATGGTTGTCTACAGGGCACATATATCAAGAAAAATAAATGTTGGGAGGTCATAATTTTAAGTGTATGTGTCACAGCTGATCTAGCCTATGGGCTGTTGACAATAGAACTGCATTGATTTCATATGTAAAAAATGTGTTCCCTGATGAAAATACCAGTAATAGCAAAAGCCTTTGGAATAGAAGAGGCAGCTGTTCTCAGTTTAGCTTTCATATGTGGCAAGTAGAGCAGGGGAGAATCTGTGTAAGGTAATTCAAACAAGCTGTGTTGATGTAGGTGATTGTCTAGACTAACACACCTTTGCTGTTTCTAGCAAAAACTTAAGGTGAGAGTGACGTACAACTTCTGGCAGATTTCACTTCTCTGCTGCTAATAAAGAAATAAAGTAACAGACTTTATTGGTGTGGAGACCACTGGTCTGACCTAGGATCATCTAGTAAACTAGTTAAAAGCTTGAAATTATATGCTTCTCCATCATGTTAGATATTGTTACGACTGGAAATTATGTTCGTTAATGACACACTCAGTGAACATTAAATTCACAGGAGCAGTGTCAGGACTGTGGACTTGCAGCTCCTTAGAACCAATAATGCTTCATATTAGTAATATTGAAACCTTATTTTCACCTAAGAGCTTTAAAACAGAGCTCTAAAAGCTCATAATGGTATTTCTATTGTGTTCCACTCAATAATTTAAAAAAAAAATTAGTAAATTATTATAACCAGTAGGTTGAATGCATTTTGATTTAATTGGAAATAGAGAAACATTATCATCAGCTGTATGTTCAGATACATTGTCATGTCTACGTGCTGTAAATGGTTCTGCCTTGTGAAGGTAATCCTGTCTATACCAGTGGGAAGAGCGGAGTTGTGCCAATTGGGGATGTAAACTGAGTACCACCATGGAATGGGGCAGGCCTGGAGGAGCATGCTTCCCTGTTGCTTTCAAACACTGGGTGCACCTGTGGCTGGTGTATTGCCTATATTCAGGTATCAGGAGGCTGGCTCTGTTTTTGCCCCTTAGCCCTGCACCCCATGGTGAGTCCTGTTGGTAAAGTGGCCAACCCCTGCCTGGCACGTGTTATCCACAGGGCTTGGTTTCATTGCCTTTCTTCCCTCCATGCAGTATTCATCTATGGCTTCATTCATTTAGTGCTTCATTCCCATGAAGCACTACAGCACTTACAGTTGTGTCGGCAAAAGAATGTACGGAGAATGTCAATGAGAAAAATATAAAAAGCAGAAGATGTTTAGCCAGCTTTTTAGCAGAGCATCACTCCCTGGCTTGAGGAGAAGACCTCATGTCTTGTGTTCAACCACAGTTTTTGGGAATGAGAGTTTCTACTCCCAGCCAAAAGGTCCAAAAACCACCATCTTCCATTCAAGCAACAAAAAAGAGTGGCTTGCCTGAGCAAGAGCCTGAGCCGAGGATATATCTGTTTACCCACTCACAAGCGTGCTCAGTTCTATGGCTGATTTCTCTGCTTTTACCTCTTTACTATATTGAATATTGTTTGCATAAGGCTTCTTACACAAAACAGAGAAGTGATCTAATATTTTAGGTGTCAGTTATATCTACATGGCAGCATAACACAAAACATATGCCATCTTTCAACATTTTAGTTGTCATTTTGCTCCTGAGCAACACGGATGTTTTCATCAGCTTTTTGCAAGTGTTGTAAAAAGTGATTCAGATTTTTCAAGCAGAGAAGGGGGTTTCCCAAGTGGTTCTGCTTACACAAAAGAGCTGTCAGAAAAAGATGTAGTTATGCTCAAGACTGAGGGTAGAGCTTATAAAATTACCATTAACCAAAGGCTTCTTTCTTTGAGCTTCAAAGAGATGTTAGGGGGTTTTTTGCCTTTCACAGTCTTTTAGCTGTGCAGGTACTGATTTGCTTTATTATTATTTTAATTTTTTTCTCCTATTCATTTGATTTTTGTTCCTTTCTTAGCTGAATAAAAAAATCTCCCTAAAGCCTGCTGTTTGTTAACATCTCTTTGCTTATTAATGGCCAATGAAATGTCATGGTGCTTGTTCTGCATTGCAACCAATTAGTCTGTGTAGAGAGTGTAAAATCAGAGAGGGATGACCCCTAGAGAAAAGCGTGGTGCTGTTTGAGTCATAATCAGATATATTCTTGCAGGAGTAAAAGACAGCTTCAAGGAGGCAGATGTGGAATTAGATGCCAAACTGAGTGTGCGTGTTGACTTGGGATCAGACGTATGGGGTTAACAGACTGATGGAAGTGCCACACTTGAAACAACTTTGCAGAGCATACTTTGCAGACACACGTTAAGTCTTCAGATAGCAGTGGTCTTATGTCTTTGCTGGTAAATTCATGTGTTACAGAAATTACACATGCACCATAACAGATTTCGACTCTAGGTTTCTGCTGAATTGATAAGCTGAAAGATTCTTCCATGAAAGTACTTTTTTTTAAATAGTACAATACCTTGAGCTAGGTGTCTCCAAAGGAGAACACTGAACAAAGAAATCCCTGAACAAAGGAATTATACCCTTACAGTCTGAAGTCCTTACCTCTCATGTGACTGTTCAGACCAGTAGTCCCCTATATGAGGGTTGGGGAGGTCTCCCCATTCTTCAGTGGGCCTCTTCATTGCCTCCAGGGGGGATATTTCTTATTTCTAACATTGCAGCTTTTGTTAATGAACAAAGCTTCCTTATCTTCTGTCTTGAACTGGCTCTGGGGTCTTCTCTTACTTGACTAGGTGGAAAGTTCAGCATATCCAGTGAAAGTTCACAGCTTGTGCCTAACACTTCAGCAAATGTGGTGTGCTGTTAATGCTGAGCAAGAAGTTCTATATAAGTTCTATATAAGTTCTATATAAGTAGTATACCAAATCACTCAACATATGGATATGGCTTACTGCAAAAAAAAAAAAAACAAAAATCCTACTTCCTCTTACTGTAACAATCATGTTATATACCTGGTATGGTACAAGACAGAGATGTAAACCCAAATTATTTACTAATACAGATTGGCAGAGCTTTACAGAAAGTGTGAATTTGTTTTAGTGGTTTAATACTTCTCTTTTTGGTTCAATAATCTTTTGTTGCAGCGCAGCAAGTCTGGGCAAAAATTAAAATTTTACTGGAAAAAAAAGGTGCATATAATTTTGTCTAGTCAAAAATTGTTTTACTTCCTGTCACAAATTCATGAAAAAATTCATCTTGGGAAAATATTGGGTAATCAGTCCGAGCATGTTAGGAAAGTATTGAATATATTTAAAAAATACAATAAAATTAAAAAAGAATGGAGGTGCCCATAGTATATTTATTATCTAGTGACCCAGAACTTAGAGGATTGACTCAGGATACAACTAACCCAGGACTGATTCTTTCTTTGGCTTAAGTGAATCCATAGTTCCTATTTCTGTGCGGAGTTTCCAAGATTGTGATCTGGAGTTCTGGTCTAGTTCAGAAGAAAATGGTTACTCAAGTCTCTCCTGTGGTTGCTCTTTTACAAATTTTACACAGAATAGAGAGTGAAAGTAATATTCTCCATCTTTCAAATAAATCTTGTAATCATTGGGTTATGGGATAATTTTCACTCTTTGCCTCATTAAATATTTAAGGATGTTAAGCACCACACTAGGTGAGATAAGGAAGACTAGTGTCTGATTCCTGAAAGGATTGACTCAGGATGTGCTTCGTGGTTGGAGGAGTACATGGACACATCTGCCAAAAAAACGGATGGGAGCTACAATAGGATCCTATAAAGCTTGAATTTGTGATAACATGGAAAGTGACCAAAAAAAAGCATAGATAATCAATTCTACAGGGGCCAGTTTGCTTTCCAGGTAAAAATGCATGAAGAAACCACTGGATTCATTTATATCCAGATACAGCCCAGCAAAGTCTCCCTGCAAGCAAAATGATGAAGTAGCAACCTGTTGCCATGCTACACTCTCTTAAGGTTCCTGTCTTGCATACACTAATCCTTCTGCTTCTTTCTTGATCAAAAGCTTTACTTATAGCAACAAATTCTTACCTCTGGTAGTTCTGAATTCAGCAAAACCATCTGGCATTAAAGGATAACTCTTTGTTGACTGTTGAAAAGTATTTCCTTTTTTTATGCTTCATTTCTGGTAGAATTTGGCTGGCCAGCTTTGCTAGCATAGAAGCAATTATTGAAACAAAATCATGTTTAAGATTCACGTGGTTCTTTAAATTCTTTGAGTAGCTGATCTATTTGGCTTCTGAGATTTTCTCCGTAGCAAAGGTTCATATGTACAGAGTACTTTTTTATGCTTTCCGTCTTTATCACATCGTTTTGGAATTTCACCCAAAAGTTTAAACTGTAGTATCTGGTTGATTTACACCTAGTTTTGAATCAAGAGCCTGCTCCATCTGCTTAATAAGTTATTCCAGTTGCTAATTTTTCTTGCTATTAATGGATGAAAAATCTGAGTTAAACAAAAAGAAGTTGAACTGAATTAGATTTTGCTCTAAAAGTATTTCATTCTGAAGACTTGAAAATATTTGGTTAGGAACAAGTTTAACACCTGACAGCTTTTCTCTGCTTCATCACTCAAACAAAAGCAGAGACTCTTATATTCTCCAGTGCTTCGATTTCACTGGACTACTATATTTTCCATCCCATACACATAAGCTGCATTTTAATCTTACTAAGGTCTAAATCCAGGGTTTCTGTCACTAATGGTAATATCCAATATGGCAAGTTTCAATAGGAGTAACTCCTGCCCCCTCCCTTACTTGGTTTTCCAATAAAGTCAAATTAGCTTCCCCTCATCAGTGCAGTGTCTGTGCTATTGTGTGTTTCAATCACAAACATTCCTAAAATTGAGAAGTACAGGTCAGCAGGGAAGTGCCACCCAAGGAGGTCTTTGTGGAGTAGCAACACGTGGAATCATAGGTGCTATGTGTACATTCAAAGTAACAAAGAGCAGCAGAGAAAATGCATCCAGGGCACAGGACATCTGAAAACTCAATAAAAAATTAATTTGTGGAAGGGGAGTGGAAGATTCTGTGAAAGTAATAGCTTCTTATTTATGCCCTTAGTTGTTCATCGGCACTGAGCTTTTCCTGGCCTCCAGGCAGGCTTGCTACTCAGATGACTCCTCCTGCTGCTCTGACTTGTTTACATCATCCTAGATAGCAAATGGCCATGACATGAATTCAGTTGGACACTGAGCCAAACTGTTTCAGTAGGAATTCAGGGTACATTATAATTTGTCATTTTCTCTGTATCCCAGCCTCAGGCTGCGCAATGAAATATAATCAAGTTCTATAGAGGGGTAAAACACTAGGAAGTAACTCTCTGCTTAAGAGCTCTACGTTTAAAGACAAGACTGAACGAATCTGGAGATTTTTAAAAGGAAAAAGTTGAAAAAGCCTGAACTTCAGTAGAGGTTCTAAAACTTTTCATAATAGATTTTAATGCTTGCAGATAATAACACTAAAACATGGCTCTTGCCTCAGTGTCGGGTTCCAGGTTCGAAATCAGCCCTACTAAAAAGCTACAGGTAGAGGATTTGTTTCAGTTTCGTCTACCAAGTGAATTGTTTCTCAGGCTCCTAGAAAAACAAATATTTCTGGTCTAGATGCTGCAGCTGTGGTGTTCTCCAGTTGTTTTCTTCAGGTATGTCGAGGAGCACATGCATGTGCCACTGACAGTGAATTGCCTTTTGAGGTGGGGAAGTCAAAGCTGAGGCCCTGAGAGCAGGTATTTAATTGACCTGAAGTCTCAGCCATGGGGATCTGCTGATATTTAAACATTTTGAATGTTCTGCAGCTTGAATACTGGTGCCTCAGTGTCTGACAGACACTTTATAGATATAAAATTTCAAGGGGTTGGGGGGGATTTAATAATAATAACAAAATATGTGTTCAGGAGCCTCCACTTCTCACAGAGCGGCTAATGAAATTACCAGTATCACCTGACCAGAAGATTCTCTTGGATTAGGAGTTTGTAGTCTATCCTCCATCTTGTAGGTGAATAAATTTTTACTCTGATTTTATCAAGCAGCTGAAAGGAAAAACAAATGTCCTGGGTACGTGTCTGCACATGAAATTTCTTTTTTTTTCCTTGCAATTTTAAACAGATTTTTTGTATAATTTTCTTTTCTTGGGGCAAAAGGAGCAATACATGCACCCTTTGTAAGAACTTGCAAGTGGAGGTAGAGAAGCATGCCTTCTGCTTTGAATGAGATTCCTATGCTTTAAAACTGGTTAATATCAAGGCAAAAAGCTAGTGGAGCTCTGTTGTTTGGAGCTGGGAACTTGAAGCCAATGACAGAATGAGTGGGCTTCAGAGCTTGGAAGTATGGCTTAAAATAAATTATCCTCTTTTCAGCCATTCATCTGACAAAAGAGTTTCACATGTGAAAAAAACTGAGGCGCTAAGAGGATTCAGTGCTTTACGTGAGGCCACATGAGTGCTCACAGAGAGGAGAGGTCATGTTGATGAGCTGGGATGAGTAGAAACCTAGACTGTGAGTGTGGGAATCTTTTTAGGAATTTATCCCTCTCCACGATTTCCTGCTATGAGGCTGCAGAAGCAGGGAAGTCATCTCCAAGATGTAACCTGGAGTGGGCTTATACCTGTGGAGCTGAGAGGCCAGATATTTAGGAGACCCCATAGTGTAATACTGAGATGTGTCCTCTCACTCAGGTTATTCAAAGTGTAGGGGAAGTCAGTCACAACCTCGGGGTTGTTTCCCTCTGCACCACTCTCCCCACGGTCAGGCATGGTCATGACTCCACACAGAAGGATTGAATAGCTGTAGGATGCCCACATGCCCTGGGCAAACCAGGTCAGAATAGTCACTGCAGCTTCTCTTCGTGCCCAGGAGACTCCTCCTCAGCTCACCCGGATTCTTCTGTGTGTGTCTGTGCGTCTCTTTCCCTCTTGCAGGAAAGCTTCCCTCTGGCTTTTACTGTTCATTTGAAGAAGGGGACTGTGGCTGGATGCCAGGCTCCTCTGCATCCCATCCTTCTCCATGGCGGATTGGAAGCCCGGAACACAATCGTTTTCCTTCAATAGAAGGTGTGTGATAGTAAATAGTAAGTGTAGAGCGAAAAAGAGCAGAGAGAAAAAAAGATGCACATGTGGTAAGGAGAGGGAATAAAACACAAGGCAGATTTTCCTGTGTACTTACATATTCAGCCTCCAGTGAAACAAAAACAAACCTCATCTTTCTACTCTGACTGCTTTGAGCAAAAGACTATCCTGCTCCCTTTTTGTCTTGAGGGTATAGAATTGTACCTCAGTCTCCACCCCTGACACCAGATACAGATCTTGACCCTTTCTAAACAACTTCATACTAAATGTTCATCTGCATGACCCTCCTCCATACTGATCTGTTTTTTCCTTTCTGATTTTCCTTTTTACTTTCTCCATTTCTCTCTACTACTGCTACCATTTTCCCCTACTCACATCCTAATTTTCTTCTCTTCGCTTCATGATCCCCTGAGTTGCACTTTTATGGATAATTGATTCTCCTACCTAAATGCCAGTCATTTCTAATCCTTCTCATGCAAACCATTGAAGGCTTATACTTTGGGCACTGAACTACTGCTGGCTGAGTTTTGGCAAACACACTACCTGCCAGGATAAGCTTTTTCCAAACGCAATAATGTGAATCATTACAGACATTTATTGCTGAGGTACAGAACATCTAAAGGGATACAATATTAACAGGAAGTTAATGATATATAATCCCAACATCATTTTGGAAAGGTAGATCCGGAGTTAAACATGAAGAGTAAGATTCTCTGCTTTTGTGTGAACTGTGCAGCTGTTCTGATTTATGTCTTGTGATGGTTTAGCCCTCACATAGTGAGGAAACACAGGTAAACACAAAGGTCAAGATCCAGAATGAGGGTACTGACAGGGAGCTGGCAAATGCTGTTGCATCTGTGATATCTCTATGCTACAGAATGAAAGACCAAATAACTGGACTCTAGGTAATGCTACCATCCTGAGCTAGAGGGCAGAACTGAAATAGGACAAAATCACACCCTTTCATGCAAAGCTGGCAATGGAAAACCCAAGGGTTACTACTGGCCTTGTTCCCCTTGTTTACAACAAATTATTAAAGTAGCAAAGAGGTGTCCAGCTGCATTAATCTTACTCTGATGGTATTTTGCCATAGCTGTACTTTTGTTTGGGTTCGGTCAAGATAAATACTTCTAAGTTACTTTTTGTTCATAAAGAATATAGTCTCTTATTCACTCTTGCAAGGAGGATGAATCTGAAGGCAAGGAGCAACAGAAGATAGCTGTAGGGGAAAGGTGGACATACCCCTTAAATGTGGTTCCTGAATATGTTTTTTGGGTAGGTGAAGCTGCGTCCCTAAGAAATTGAAAAAGCCTTCTGCTCCCTGGAATTCTGCTGTAGTAGGAGCCAGCTAAGATAGGTTTTGGGGAGGTTTCACAAACCCTGAAACCTCAGAAGGTGAGTGCTGCAGTTTGACCTTCTTCCTTCTCTTTCATCAGGTTGTGCACTCCTCCTTAACACCAGCAAAGTACCAGCAGTAGCAAAGACTGTGATGACCAGCACTGCATTTCCAGCTCCTCTGAGGAACTCCCCCTGTGAGGTAAGTCATAATGTTGGGTTTTTTTCTTTTGTAATTTACAGAGCTTTTTTGTGGGTTTGACTCAGGTTTTCAAATATAGGTACTAGGTCAGTAGCACAGCAGCCACTTTCTTTGATGACTTTTCTATAAAATATTCTTATTTATGCTCTCTGAGCAGGAGAAAGATATGGTTATCTGCTTGAATTGCACAAAATGTGCTCTGAAAAGCTTATTACATGCTGTCCTCTTTGTATGGCCTCACATGATGTATTGAAATCTTCATAATTAGGTGTATATGCTGTAAGAGTAGGGCAGACAGCATTACATAAACACAGAGAGGAATAAGTGCATGAACAAGCATTATTATATTTGCAAGATCCAAGAAAGAATAGGCTTCAGGACTGCCCCTGAGCCATCCAGAAAATGCAGTGCATGCTTTCTCCAGCACAGCTGGGATTTGAGCTGGCAGGTTTTCATCCTTCTACACTTCAAAGCTACTGATCCCCGTGTAGGCCTTGTTCATAAGGAGTGATGAAGTTAGCAGAGATAAATTCATGTAGAATGTAACCACGCTCGTATTCAAGCAGAAAAGCTATTGACAGTCACAAGATATCAACTTAAGCAGGTATATCAAGGCTTGCCAGGCAACCTTGCACGTGGTTATAATTTCTGAGTCAGTTGTACTTAACCCCTCAACTGCAGTTTACAGAAAGATGACCTGTCTGCATCTTTTTACTCTGTCTGTAGCTTCACAGATTATATTATCACTGATAAAATTTATTTATGAGTTAAGACTTTGACCCATGACTAGTGACTTGGAGCATTTCACATCTTGCATAGTCACCCTGAAATGTCACATAATCTCCTGGATCCTGAGGCAGAGGGATTTGAGAAAATTAATCCTAACAAGGCACAGTTTGTCGTTCGTTAGTTGGTTGAGCACTGAACAGACAAAAGAATCAGATTTTCCCCATTCCAATGATCTTAAAATGCACAAAGGAAAAGAAGGGATGCATCAGAAAGTCCTCTGGAATAAACAGAAGAAGCTGTTTCTTTGTCTTAAAGTTTGGTTTGGTTCACTTCCGTTGGATACCTCAGTTCATATAGCAGAGCGCCTCTGTTTTCGCTCTCTTAATATATTCACATTCTCCTTCTTTGAAATATATTCTACCTTGTTTTTCCTCCCGTCTGTGACAAAAGCGTATGCTGAATATTTTAAGACCTTGCTCTGCCACGGACCAGCAAGAGCAAGTGTTTTTCATAATGCACCTGACACAGGAATCACAGTGAATGATTTCCCAATATCTGTGTATTTTTTTCTTGTGTATACAACACTGCAAATAATTAAACTTGCCGTCAGGGGAGAAGCTGCCATGTATTTCATCTGCTCACATGCCATCCCACCTCCGTCACTCCCCTTGGCTCTTAAAAGGCATCCGGACGCATCCAGCGTTGCAGCTGTCGGTAATAAAGAGTGAAGGAGTTTTGGCAAGGGTTTTGTTTCTTGCCTTTTCATATAGTGTAAAAGCTTCTCTTCCCAGTGGGTCCCCAGTGGCTTCAAATTCTATTTTACTGGAACAATCTGTCGGTGTACAGAATAATTTAATTCCACTTTTCAGCACAAAGCAAGAGGAGAAAGGAGATATGCCCCCCTGCGCACTTATTCCTCCAGTAGGTGCCAACAAACTTTCTAATAGTGAAATTATACTCAGAAAAGAGGTTGTGAAAATACTGTAATGCCGTCGTGTATTTATTCACCCTCAATCACTTCCCAATTGAACTGGCTCGAGTTCAGACACTAAAAGATGAGTTTTCTTTTACCTGTCACTGCTGACAGCTCCACCTGGCATGTCACCACCAGGACAAATTCTTTGGCAACTGAAATCCCACAGACAAAACTCACTCAGAATTCATGCTGCAAAGGGATCTCAGCATGTGTGTGTGAATTAGACCCATTTATTCTTCCACCATCAAGCCATAAACCTGCCCTCCCTCTTGTATTTGATCCAGCTCTCATGATCCTTTAGATATCTGCTTGCTCTCCTTGTGTGTTCACTTACATAGTGGCTTGTTCTGACAGATGCATGCAGTACCCCAGAGACGTTTGTCCCAGGTACACATAATGTTAACAATGGAGGCTGTTCTTAAGCCTGTCACTTAACATCTCCTCCTTGTGTGCAGTGTCTACCGCAATATAAACATACCCAGCTCCAGTGAAGTCTTGAGGGTGAGACTGAGTGTGTGTTTCCCTGCCTGCTCAGGCATAAGTGGACCTTCCTTCTGCTCTGTGCGTGGGACTTCATCAAAGACCATGTGCTGCACACCCTGAGAGCAACAAGGAGGCCAGCAGACATCCCCACTTTGTTCATCTTGACTCCCCTCTCTTCTCTCTCTGCTACATGGAAGCTATGGCACACTGCTAGGCCTGCTGTTTACTGAAGCTACTATTTTTTTCTCTTAGCCCCTGATTTTCTTTTCTTTTATCCAGTGAAGTTAGACCAATTACACCCATAACAGTAGATGCTGACATCCTGCTTTTTATCCTGAGGTGTTCATAGAAATTAATTATTTCAGCCTCAGCATGAGGAGCTCTACCTGTCACAGTGCTCTTTACCGGGCTGGAGGATTCTGGGTTTTGGCCAGAATGTCCATGCTACCATGACTAGATGATGATAAGGAAATAGTCAAGCAGTCCACACTGGGTGCCAGCCACAAAGAGTTTGCCAATGCTTCAAGTTTGTTTTTTTCCCCTCAGCCTGGCTGTTTAATGTTCCACTGTTATAGACTGGCAAAGGAGATGACTAAAAAAATAACTGCTGGAGAATTGTGGGGTGTTCTGGTCTAAACGCCTTCCCTGCTGAGGTTCTGGGCAGCTCCTTGCAGCAGCACTGATGCTTAGCACTTGGAGACGCCAGAGCCTGGATGATCTTTGGCATGTGTATTGCCACTGAGTGCAGGACTAGCATGATCCTCCATCTTTGTGTTGTCTCCAGCTTGAGGTTGGTCACCAGGAGCACACTGGGCTGCCTGTCCTTGCCATGCCCTGCAGGAGGCTCCTTGTTCACTCAGGAAGGGAAAAGTCAGCCTGACCTACTCTGTACTGCCCCACATGCATCAAAAGACGGGAAGACGATAAAATGCATGCAAGAGATACCATAATAAACACAGCCTGCACTTTCCCACACAAGTTTGGGATTGGACCAAATGTGCCTTGCACTTTGTGTACAGCACTTTGCTCCTGTTTGTTTTGAGCAGCCTTATGTTTTCATTTTCTTTGTTCTTCAGTGCTTTTGGCAGGTCAAAGCGGTTAGTTTGTGATGCTGCCCTTTGTTCTTGGTTCAGTCAGTTTTTCTCTTTCCTTTTGTTGTTTTATTAAATCTTGGCTGGAGTATCCTGGCTTCAAAGAATCTCTCTTGTTTGCAGTCCAGACAGCCTTTGTTATCTTTTTCGTGTTGCACATTCGGTAGAGTCCTTTGCCTGTTGACCCCTTTAACTGTGTTTTAAAACCCAATTTATGTGGAAGAGGGAAGCTGTGGCACTTCCACTAACTCTTGGGTGAATGCAGGAAGTGGTGTGCACAGTCCATGAAGAGATGCTTCATTACCCTGAAGTAGCCAGTAAAGGGAGAGGCAACAAAAAGCTCAGGAAATCCTTCTGGAACCAAACTGAGTCACAGTAATCAAGAGTGAAAATCTTTTAACACACATATAAAAGTTCATTGGAAACAAAGCACACGTAATTGAGCATAGGAATGCACATAAAGTGCAAAGAAATTAAGCAAAATAGTGGCCTGATTTAAAGGCAGAGTTTATAGAGCTCAAGCAATAAAGCACAGCATTATTTGCCCCTTCTGTTCACACTGTAAATCCTCTCCTCTGAGTGGGAATCAGTTGGCCTGCACAAGGCTGACAGGGCCAAGAGGATCATGGGGGGGTTACACATTTCCTCATTTTGAAGAAGAAATCCCATATGCATGTCATTAGTAGCCATACCGGTCTCTGTGAATCTAGGAAACCACTTTGCAATTAAATCCAAGGGAAGTGCTGTCATCTCAGTCACCACCATGGCAAAACTAACTTGCTTTGCCATGGTTGATAGCTCCTAAGTACGCACAGTTTTCAGACTATAATGGCCACCTACTTCTCAGTAGTTTGCAAAGATTCAGAGAGCTGACAAAACTGTTGCAGGTGTCCAGGGAGCACTCATCTTTGTGTGGAAGCTGGAGGCTCAATTTCTGTCTCCACATGTCTAGACAACAAGGCAGTCCCACCTCCCTCACTCCCAGTATAATTGCTGTACAGATGCAGTCACACATGCTGACTTGCTTTTCATTCCCCTTTTTAGATATGTTCCCTGCTATCTGCGTCTTCATCCTTCAAGGGTGTTAGGGTACCTGTAGATTATATGAGTCATACCTGTGTCTTCCCAAAGTGTTTGGGTTTCTGTCATAAAAAGATGCAAAACCAGCTACAGGACTACTGCATTCTGTGAGGCTTGGTACAGGGTGTCTTGCATCTATGCTGCAAGATTTCATTTTGTGATGGGTTATTACTACTCATTCTGTTTGAAAGTCAGCACAGAAACATGAGCAGTCTGGAGACTGATTTTTAGAAAGGCTGTGCTTTGCTCAGCACAAGGGAATCTTAGAGAAGAAAAAGCCATTCGTGCAGCTTAATGTGGGCTATCGTAGAGAAGGACAGTAACAGCAGAGGTGGTGGTGCCTGCATGGTGATGAATTTGAAATTAGCCTGAAATGTTATCACATCCATCTCCACAGAATAAGGTGACTCTTTGCAGGAGAGACTGCATTGTGATTCAGAACTAGATTACTTCATTTTTCTGTTAGGTTCTGGGTCAAATATTTTAAAGGGTTTAGTTGTGCTGGAAAGCAATGAAAAACAGGTTACAGGGATAGTAAATGTGCTTTGTGCTTTTGGCTATGTTTAAAATAATGGAAATATTTTTCTGATCCTATTTTGACATTTCAACTAGCTGTTTCTTGGAAGCCTGTATGTAAATTAGTACAAAACTGAGCCAGATTTCTTTAAAAACCTGAAATTACTTTTTGCATGTAAACATACTCTCTCTAGTAAATAAATATAGCATGTTGATGTAAAAGAGTAAAGTTTGCCCTCTCATTCAGGTTTACAGATATAAGAATGTTTTCATCCTCCGTGGTTATTAAATCACTTCTCTTTTCTATGCAGAAGTGTTGTATTTTTTAAAGCATATAAATCAATGATATAAATCATTCCTTGAGTGCACTCTGAGCCCCATGCTGACACCTGCAGAGTGTGTCTCCTTTTCTCCTCTATTCCTTGAGCTTTAAATAACTAAGAAGGGTACATTGACTCTGAACATTCACAAGCATGAAAAATGCAATATAGATCTGCCTGTAGCGCAGCCTTTCATGTGTTTTATTTGTTGTTAGAATGTTGTTAGCATCCTTTTTTATTTTAAGGTGTTGTTTTTAAAAACTGTACAGCTTATTCACTGTTATCTGTCTCCTCTTGCTTCCTTTGCCACTTGTCTTCTGTGTCATTGGTTCAGAGGATCTATGCCATCTAAAATTTCTTGAAGGCCTGGTCACTTCACAGTACTCTGACAGGAAAATTCTGAGCACTTTCTCTTTCTTTCTCTTTTGTTGTTGTTTTTATTTTTCCGTTTGTCAGTTTTCTGAAATCAAGTAAGAAATAATGTGAGAATAAATATCAGGATAATCTGTTCATAAAAAATACAAGTTTCTCTTGTCTGCCTAAATATTTTAGAACTACATTATCAGATCAGATCAGTTAACTATAATTTTAACCTTTACAGGAGGTTTTTGCTTGCACACCTGAGTCCGAAGCTAAAGCAGAAGTATCAGCAGACTACAGAAGAATTTGATCATGCACAGTTGTAGATCTGGCCAAAACCAGGAACAAGACCTTTTGGTCCTCATTGTTATTCATAAGAGTCCAAATCTGAATTGTTGAACAGTACTAATAGATGTCTTGTTTGTACTATTGTGTGCAACCATTTCTCATTTCTAGTAAGAAAAAGAAATATTGTCCGTGTGATAAACTTCACATGTCAAACATATCTCATATTCGTGTACAAAGCTTACTGAGACTTGACAAAGTTGTCTGCAGCTATTGTCTAATTCTGTGTAAATCATATTCCAACTCGCAGCTTCAGTTTCTCTTCAACAATGAGATGTTTTCCAAACTTCTTTACTGCCTTACATTTACTGGGTCAGTGTGTTCCCATCTGAAAGCAATTTCTGCTCTTTCCCATCCCATGAAGAAGACTCAAGACAAGAGTAACAGTTTTCAGGAAAATAAATGTCTGTATTCCAAGAACCTAGAGTTCCCTGTCGGACAGATTTTGAGCAATTCCTTTGAGGAAGTATCATGGAGGGGGAGCAAGGACTAGGGGCAAGAGAACTAAGTAATGTGCTGCCTCACAAGATGAAAGACCATGTTGTGGAGTTGAGGTGTGGGTAGCCAGATAGCCAGCAGTGAGATCCAGGCACTGTAGTTCCTTGGGAAAAGAGTGCCTGTAGACTCTTCTCTGTCTTCTTAAAAATACCTTCCTCCAGGCCTTATTTTAAGTATTTTCTTCTTTTCCCCTTTCTTTGTTTACTAACTTTTCCTGCCAGGTAGGACCGTAATACTAATAGTCAGGGTCGCTGCCACTTGGAAAGGTTGGAAAAAGAAACAAGTCTCCTGGGTGTCACTGCGGAATGTTTTATTTATGCTGCTCTCAGTGTGCGCTGTTGGCCCTTCATCAGACATATCAGAGTTAGTTTATGCTGGAATGTTTCTAGCCATTTAAGCAGACTCACAGGTGTCAGCAGGCCCAAACTTCACCCAGAAGGTTCTTGGTATTTTATTTCTTTTTTTGCATAAGGAAGTAAAATGCAAGTCTCAGTTCTCAAGTGGTCTTGAAATTATGCAGCTTGTGCTAGAAAATCTACCTTCCTTGTTTTTTTTCACCTGCCAAGCCCTATTGATATTGATAAGGATTAAGTTTTTTTTTTTATTATTTTCTGGGATGATTTAAGTCTCCTGTTTGTCAGTTCAGAAATTCCACCAACTCAGAGGCTAAGGGGATTCTCAGAAGGCATCTTTCCAGATGGTGTTTGCAGTACAATGCATGTAGCCATCTGACCCGAGTTTTGCCTCAATATGCTGTGTATTTGCCATGGGCTTTCTCTCCCTTTAATTTTCCCCAGATCAGTTCAGAGCATTTCATTTACTGAGTCAGTGGGTTTGCATATGAACAGCTGATCAATGGCTCTGGTGGGTTCTGAAGCCAGAAAGCAAGGTGCCATTGAGCCACTGTCTACCTTCCACGCTTAATTAATTTCTCAGTGATGTTTCTAGTTTCTCAATATTTTGCTGCTGGTTTAACACAGAGGGAGATGTTTGATGCACAGTGTTAGGGGTATTCCACCAACAGCCCAGATTTAGATTTTTCCAAATGTGCCACTGCTCTACTTGCAGGACGCACTGTGTGTGTAGTACCATCTGCCATCATTGATGCTGTATTCTGTAGAATGAATGCCAGCCCAATTCGGAAGTCTTTACTGTGGTATCCAGCTCATCATCTGCTCTGGTTCACTTCAGCAGGTGTGAAAAGACCTGGACTGCCCTACTGTGAAGCTTAGAAACCATGGAAATCGCAGCCAAAAATGCCCATTTGGACACAGTGCCAGTCGATTCACTCAGAGCCAGTTCATTAGAGTTTGCATATTGCACTTTGCCAATGAGCTGAACTCCCACATCTATTGCCAGCTACTTCTTTCCTTCAAACAGCTGACATGTGTGCAAAGGCATTCATTCCAATTCATCAATTGCCTCAGCTTTTGCTCTAGTGTTACATTAACAGCTATCAAATGCTCACTCTTTCCTCACTTCTGACCGTATAGTTGTTGCCTGTTACTGTCTGGCAGGTCTCCAGAAGAGACAGAGGTCTGAAAGCTTTTGCCTAGTAGGAGCTTCAGGGCTTTACCTCTCAAATTTTGTATTATCAAAACGGGGCAGTGAAGTTGCCCCAACTCACCTGCATTAGAAATTTCATATACTGTGTTACACAGTGGAGTTAGCATTAGAGTCCTAAAAGTACTTCACATGTGGACTCTCAGTAAGAGGAGTTGCCTTCCCTGGTATAGTTTGAGGTTTTTAAATTTCTGCTGGCATTCCAAAGTTATTCAAAGAAAAAATTTAGTCCTGATCAGTTTTCTTGAAGGAAATTACTTTAAAGGATCTGAAAGGTTCTGAAAGGATCTGAAAGCAATCTTCAATTTGTTTTCAGTAGCCTCACTTCATAGGCACTTGAAAATATAGAATGTTCAAAAAGTTCTTTCATCTTGATTGTCACTTGTTAGGAGCAGCCATGCAGATACCAAGTTTGAAGGCATCAGCCTCCCATACCATGAACGTTTGTCAGCATCCTCTTCTACCAGTGTTGGTTCCAGTGAACCAGTTAGTGAGTATGAACTCAGAACTCCTCAGCTGCCTCCTTGGCCATGACTTTGTGTTGTATCAGAAATAGTTCCTGGCCATCCTGCTAGACTCTGCTTTTTCTCTCTGGTGTCTGCAAGGTGAAAATCCTCACGTTTAATTCTGTGTTTTCCATTGTCTAACATCATGGACATAGACATGGGACTCTGTGAGTCATTTCCCAGACTTGAGGTCAGAGTGAGCTGGTAGTCAGACTTGATCAGCTTGTCCCCAGAAGTGCTGTGATCTGGAAGGTGCCTGTGATGGTTTGCCAGTCAAAACCTTACACATCAATTTTCAATGTATGGCCAAAATAATGTAACAAAATTAATTCACAGACCCAAAGTGGCATATCTGTTTGTACATTTGTCAGTGCTTGGGTCATACAGTACAACAGACCCCAGAGTGATTCCAGGCAAGTGCAGTGATTTTTGGACTGTAGAGAGAGAAAAGCCACATCTAGATTTTTTTTCAGTCTCTGTTATATTTTTGCAGTGTAATTTCGGTGCTTTCTTTGTAGCTTTGGAGACAGGAAGATGACTGTAGTGTTTACCTAAATTCAGTACGAACAATTAATATAACGGATATCCAGAATTATGTTCCACCCACCCCGAAATTGTGAGCAAACTAGGAATAATAGCGACACTTCTGTCCTTATGACTCCTAAATCTTATTTGGCTGCCAGGACAAACTTACACCATGAGATAGGAATAGCAAGCAAAATTTAGTAGCTGCATTTTATGCTGAGAAGTGGATATGAATGTTCTGTACTATCAAAGCAAGAAAGTAGGTAATGTTATCAGGTGTTCCTGTGTAAAAGATGAATTTAATTCCTAGCCTCCTGACTTTGGTGTTGGCTTTGAAGTGCTTAAAAATAGAGGGCTATTTTTTTAATATGCATGGATCCTAGATACTGTGCTAAACACTTTCTTGTGTCCAAAACATTCATCGTTAATGTAGATTTAATAAATTCATTCTTTCAGCATTCTCACCCCTACTGGTTATTGAGATGGGACTCAGCTCTTGCATGTAATACATCTTTTACATACGCTCTTTATCAACAAAGGGCTATCTCTTCTTCTTCTTCCCAAGAAAATGAGAAGATTTTCTAGCATATATGCATATACTATGGGTTGTGGAACTAGCCTGATGTGGAAGGAATTGTTCTTCTTTTTATATAATGAAGGAGAGAAAGTCATAAAATGAGGAAACTACATGAAATAATTTTACATACAGGGATGAAGGCATAGAAATGGATTCACTTACATTATCATAACAGAAATGTTAGAAAAATGGTTCCCCAAAGTATTTTAATTAATAAGAAAAAAAACCAAATTATTGCTGAACTTTAATTGGAAAGTCTGTAGAAACTTCGATAGAAAGTAAAAACTGATTTTTTTGAAAGGGTGTCTGGGGGATGAGAACGTGATTATTAGTGATGCCTGCTTATTGCAGCTTTCTCCCTGTGCTTTTTGTTGTTGCTGCTGGAATATAAAGTTTATGGCTAAAAATTTCATTAGTTTTAACTCGAATCTCTTAGGTGGCATCTTAGGGGAGCATAGTCTTGGTATTGCTGACAATAGAGGTATGAGCTTATCTCTTTAAAATTAGACACATGTGAAAGCTCAGCTTTACAAAAGAAGAGACCACTAGTTCCAATGTTAAATAGCATATACTGAGTATTACAGGCTTCCACAGCTGTGGAATATTCTAAAAGGATTACGTGAGTGTAAGGGAGGGAGAATCGAATGAAAGAAGAATCGACAATTTTGTTAACTTTCAAATAATGTTTGTGATCGTTAATCTTGTGTGTTCTGTTTCTTCTAGCTACGAATGTCATGGCTCATCCATGGTGTCTTGCTGGGAAATATATCCCTGGTGCTGGTCGAGAACAAGACAGGAAAGGAACAGAGCTGGACATTCTGGCATTCCGGTAACACTGAAGGTTTGGGAATGTGGCAGCGGATGATCTTGCCTCTCCCAGATATATTGGATAGGTATGGCCTTCTCTCATTCTCCTTGGTGATTAGTCATTTCATCACTAGCTACCTGGCAATGAAAATGGCCAGCATAGCTCCTGGACGCTGTTCCCTCAGGGAGAAGTACTTTGTCCCCATGAGATATCTTCTGTGAGATGCAGGGAATGAGAATAACTGAGTATTTTGAGTAAAGCACACAATTTAACAACTCCTGAGTCGAAGTCTCGGTTCACAACTGGTCAATGGGTAGCCTACAGCAAGGTGCTTAAACAGCTGGGTCTCCATTTCAGGGACTGGAAACCACTCACTTTGCATACTGTTCTGTGTTGCATGTTTGACCCACTTATGTGGTTTGCTAGAGCTGGATGTGAGCTCCACAGCCCCAGTGTTCAAATGGTCTAGATCTGAGGATGAAAGAGGTGGGAGAAGAACCTGCTGCAAAATTTGACAAGGATCCATCTGAACGCCTTTGTGTTAGCTGTAGCTATCACCTTAATAAAGAGCTATCTCAGTTATGGCTGTATTCTGTCTTTAGGCATAAAAGTTTTATCTGGTGGCATACGCTTAATCTGGTAGCGTATGCATATTTAGACTGTTGGTTTAGCTGTTTCTTACAAGTCAGCTTTAAGGGGATATTCTTGTTAATTGTTTACTTTTTGTGTGTGCTCTGGCTTATACTGTTTCTAGAGAAGACACAGAAAAAATTCACCTCCAGCTGCCCTGGCCCTTAGACTGCAAGATGCCTCTACAGTCTGTGCCATGAGCACTGGTGTCCTTTGCCTTTTTGGAAATCTGTGCTCTAGAAATAATGGATTTCATTAAGGGATAGTTTGCCTCATAAGAACTTTGAACAAACATGGTATGAATATGTCTTTTATCTTACTGGCTCTTGGGGACGCACGTAGGCTGCAAATACAACAAGGATACTGCCAATGCTTCGGTCCTGAATGTATAATTAATATGTGTGCGTCAAAGATTTAAAAAATACCAGCATTAGGCTTATTGTGCAGTCACTGTTGAAGCACCATTTGTAAAAATACCTGGTTGCTTCATTCCCTTCAGCTGTGTTTCCTTTGAAGAATGGTATATTTTGCCATTATTATTTATGTGATTTATTTTCTAATGTTGCCAGGGGAATGTTTTGTACCTGAATTATTCTGTACCCTTGTACTTTTGCCTTTCTTTAAATTCTCTCTGCTTGCACAGTCAGGCAGAGAATACTTTGATCTTAGGAGCCGGGCTAGCAGTGGTTCATGTGGAATCACAGATTCAGCTGATAACACATGCTGACTATTATGTATAAGGTGCTGACACCCTTACTTCCCTATTACTTACAGAGAAAGATGGGTTCCCTGAAGGAAGGGAGTTTGTTGGAGGTTAAGACATAAGCAAGGAAAACTTTTTGAAGTTTTGGTGTCTCTTGAAAAGTTTTTATTCCCATACATTCACAGAAAGTGCACTATATTAATTATTTTCCTTCTAAGATTGTTTAGTTGAAATCAACCCTTCCTGGGAAGAAATCTCCTGTGAGACTTGGAAATACTGCAGGCATCCGTTCTCACCATCTCAAAACCTTTCGTAGGAAGTCTGGGCTGATGTACAAATTAGGAAGGAATTCTATGGAAGTATACACCAAAATGGTACCAGTGAGACTCCAGTATATAAATGGAGATAAATGACAGTTCTATTGAACAGTAAGAAGTACTTAATTGATGTGAATGCAGTGCTGGTGCTGCTGAAGGCTTGCTGTGTCTGTCTTTTTCTAATTGGTTCCTGTGTCAGAAGCTGTGAGGGTCTGTGTTAGAAGAACCACGATATTGCAGATATTCCTACAGGAGGAGCTGAAAGTTTAAATCACCTTACAGAAGTAAAGCTCTTTAATAAAGCACACCAGTGTACCAGTTTCACACAAAATTAAAGCACATTCCATTGTGTTTGGGAAGCTGAATGGAAAGTGTTATTAATAACAAGATAATATGCTCTAAAACTGCTTAGAAGCATGCTTGTTTAAAAGCTGCTTAGACATAATTTCCATGTTTGGCTTATAGCACTTCAAAGAATCATTAGGAAGACTTCCAAGAAATTAGATCAGCTCTATCTTTAGAAACAGACATTTCTTAAATGTTTGATATCCCTCAGGCTGTTGTGAGAAATTATATTTTGGCAGAAAATCACAGCTAAAACATTTCAGGTGAATTGGCAGTACCAGAAAGGAGGCAGGAGTAAGACAAAGAAGCTAAATTGGGACTGAGGGCTATTACATTTCTAGCATTGAATTAACCTGGGCAACCCTGGACTTAATTTCCAAGAGTATGATTAGGAGAGGACTGTCTTCTTTCCTTACATTTGATCCTTAGAAAAGCATCCAGTTGCAATTTCACCCTGTGTGAGGTCTTACTTTTCTGTTTGGACTTGCAAGAAGCTGAAGTGCTTCTTGTAAGCTTGTAAGCTTGGTACTTCACATCTTCCTGAAGTTACCTATCCTTCCTTGTTCTCGAAGATGCTGGCAAAACAGTCTTGAGAGTCAGTTCATGTGGTGTATGGATAAACAGAGCTGTAGCCCAGTTCCAAATTCTCAGGATCTTCTGTGCATGGGGGAGGAAGGGCAAAGGGCCTGGTGAAGGATATGTCATCAAAGCAGCTACAATTAAGGAAGCCAGTTGTGGGCAAGAGCTCCTTAAACTGTTGGATAAACAGGTTGTGCCTACCAGAAGCAAAATGTGACATCCCCAGAGGTGCTGTATTTTAACTTGCCTCTTAGACAGACTCAGCTTGAACTAACAATCCTTGCTGTGATTCATTTAGCCCCTGTAGAGCCACCCACCCCTCTCTGAAGGAAACATTATCTGCAAATCAAATCATCTTCACAGATTAGTGAAAGCTAGAGAATTGGTCATTTTTACTTATTGGAATTTACACATTAGTGCAATTCTACAACATTTGGGTTGAGAGTAGTGTAGAGAATCTCGTTATTGTGAGCTTGTTTTGTTTGATGGAAAATTACTATTTGTTTACCAGTGAAAAGTGATGAGTCTGTCGAGGATTTTTTTTTTTTAACTTTACAGAAAGGCAAGTAGGAAACAGTCTTGAAATCTCTGCTGTAGCTGGCAGTTTGGGCTTGCTTTTTTTATATATTTGCTTTTAATTAGTACATGTGAGTCTAAATTTTTAGTAATGATGTAGTTTTGGGAATGTGACAGCAAGAGCAAACAGAAGCCTAATGTAATTGAAGATGAGTGATTTGTGTAGCTAATAATTAGCCATTCTGTTAGCTAAACAGTATGGTTAAGGTATATCACAAAGATAAAATACAAGCACCTGCAACTCACTGATTCTCTGGAGCTTACTGTAGGCTGATGCTCATTATCAGCAACGCGCTTAGCAACTGTTCCACTACACAGTGTGAAAGGTGGAAAAGGATTAGCTCTAATAGGCTGAAGCCTGGCTGGAAAATTAATGCTTTAAAAAACAAATTAAAAATCTCTTGATTTTTGCTCCCTTGATGAATGTGAGGCCAGTTGTGTGGAGCAGCATGTTGACTAAATATTCTGTGGGTACCTGTATACCATATGGCTGAACTTGTCTGGAAATAGACTCCACAGGAGCCAGCTCAGCCCAGCTCAGGTCTTTTAAGACCATATTCTCTACTAAACCTGTCCTTTTCTTTAAAGATTTCCCTGTAACCTCTGTGAGAGAAACTTGCTAAAAATGCCTAGTATTAATAGCAACTTGTCCAACCTCAGCACAGTCTTATGACAGAAGAAGATTGTATAGAAATATAAAGAGAATTTAAATTTGTTTACTGGTTAGAAACATTTGCTTGGTCTCCTTTCTTCTTAAATTATTTTTTTTTGGCATTGCAAAGTCTAAATTTGTAGGCAGTCTTAAGCAGAAGTGGCCAGATGGGGAAGGAGGAGTGAGAGGATTTTACTTGAGGGCCTAAAAACTAAATGTTGAGTCATAAATAGCATCACAGTTTGCCTTGTCACTGATAGCAATGCTAGATCCTGTGTCCTTCAAACAGGGAAGCATGTTCAGAAAGTAAAAAGCAATTTTCTCTTGGTCCCACTCTGCTGAGAGAGCTTCAAAATTATTTTCTTGCTGATGACCTTCTCCTGAACACAAACTGAGGAGTTTTACTATGTTGGAAGGGAAAAATATGATTTACCTGGGAGGCTAGGTAAGGAAGAGACCTTCCTGAGGAAGAAAGCAAAAAAGGTCTACAGATTTCAGTTCCCTCAGAAGGTGATATTCTGTTGCAACAAGTCAAAATACATGTCCAAATAATTATACTTTCTATTTCTTTAAACTGACCTCTTTACCTATTCCAGTCTTTATGACTTGCTGGATTTTTATGAACTGCACTGGTTCTCATTAGGTTTTTTGTCTATATATCAATGAGAGATTCCCTTTCAGTCCAAGGGACTGAGATCCTTTGTTCTATCTGGCTCCTTCAGCAGCTCTGGTCTCAGAGGCAGCCAGAGCAGCTGGGGACACTCTCACTCATTGCTGCAGTAAAAAGACAAGTAAAAAGAAACTGTCTCATATCATACCACTCTGCTGTTATCTCTGCCAGCTGTGACTAAACACTCTTTTTGTCCAGTGTTTTTTCTTGCATTGCTATGTCTCTTTGTCACACACCTTTCACATTTTCTTTCTAATAAGTTTCTGAGCATCAGGTTTCCCATCAAGGAAGAAAAAGGAAAGGAAGGTTCTTGGAAACATTTTTGATCCAGAGGCCTGTTTATATCATGTTATTCCTAAACTTTCTTCCCATTTTCTATGAAGAAACAGGGATCCTCCATACAAGCTAGACATGCCTCCCTACACATTATTACCACATATATATTATTGGTCACATCTACACCAGATCTCTTTAGTCTTTCTTCTTACATCCATCCCACAAGCCTAGCCTGTGTTGCCTTGAGGTGATCACACATTACTTCATTATAAACAGTGTGACTTTAACACTCATATCACTGCTCTTCTGCTCCCTAGCATTAACTCTGTCTGCCTGCTACTGTCCTTCTCCTGAAATGGAGTTATTCTTCCAGTGACTGTTCTGTGCATCTGAAAAGGAGGTTTTGGTGACAGTGTGTGCAGAGTATCTGTGACAGATTTTGTACGTGCATGTATTCTGCATGATTACCTTAAATAACATGTTTGAATCTCAACCTTTATTACAAGCTATTAAGTAACTTCCTGCATGGCAATTCTGTCACTGTAACTGAGTTGGTTAACATGCTTGTGTTTCTCCAAATAATCTTATTCCATCTAAATGTGTCTTTTATCCCAAATAGTAACTATTCCTTTGTGAAGTGAGCTAACAATGCATCATTTGTAACAGAGAAGTTAAAGGGAACCTGAATGTAATAAGGGTTAGTGACCTGAAACTTCTCCACTCTGTATGTACCTTGATCTCAAGCAGGTTCAGCCGTAATTATTTTAGGCTGAGAGAGAAATCAGTTCCGTCAGAGATAAACCATTACAAGTTATGAAATGAGATCTGTACATACAGACACGCTGTGTTCGTGTCACTGCATGGGGGATTGAGTACAGAGGAGATTAATGTTCAGTCTTGGTTAATAATCCACATCTTTATGATAAAAAGAAAAAAACTTTTTTTCTTTTGTATAATAGAGATTATGAGCCTTTCTAAAATAATGGCATGAAGACAGCTGCCTGAGTCTGCCTAATGGAAACCTGAACTGTCTGTATGAGCCAGGGACAGTATTTAGGTGGAATTCAGAGTAGTTGCTCAAGGGAGGGAGCTGCAAAATTTGCATCAAATCAGCTTTCTGAGGTCTTCAATTCAAGAAGAATGTTCTTCATTTCCATCCCAACAGGAAGAGGATAGAATATATGCAAAAGTATTTTGAATACATGAACAAAAACATTTCTGTGCAATGAAGACTTAAGGATAGGTGACAGAAGCAAAAAAATTTGTCCTTATGGAAACTATACCAGCATAGCTGTAGATCTACCCTCATAATTTTAGTTCTGCTTTTTCCTCTGTAAATAAGCCTCAGATATTTTGGGGGAGCCAGTGTTCTGTTAGGATCAAGAGAAAAATAAGTAATCAAAATGAATCAAGTGTTATGGAGCTCAGATCCTGACCACACTAAAATAAAATCCAAGCTTCAAAAATCCAGAGGCATGGGAAAGATTACAGCCCAGAAGCTTTGATGTTATCCTGTTTCTGTCATATATAACTTAATAATATTAACTGAATAACTTAACATATTTAACAAAATGCTTGGTCCTACCTTTCAACTGTTCATCTAGATTCAAATTTCACATATTGGGTCAAAGCAGCAAACCAAAAAAAGCTCATTTGGTGCCATTTCTTATCTGTGACTGAAATATTTGATCAGTAGTCACCCTTGAGTGGTTTTTGAATTTATGTAAAACTTGTATCCCTCAAACAGCTGAGCTGATGTTCCCCAAAGAGGAGATTTGTATCAAGGGGGTTTTGTCCACTTGGTACAGCATTTCCTATTTACTTCAAACAGATTTTTTTTTTTTTTTAAATAGGCCTTTGCATGCATTTGCTTTCACAGCTCATCTAACACAACTGTACACGATGTAATTTATGCTTTCCAGTTGTCATACATGTAAGGAACCTTTTTTCTAGCTCTGCTCTAGGTCAATTAGGAAAAAAGAAGAGACAGTTAAGAATTAATTTCCACCAGCCCTCAAGTAATGATTTTCCTGATAACCAAGTTATTAAAGTGTTTTGTAGCAGCCATATTTTCATCTGATGAAATATTACAATATCTTAATAAACACAAACATATCTGATGAGGATTTGGGCTCCATGTGAGGAACATGTGGGGGTACATTAAGCAACAGTCATGACAAACTTGCCAGCACTAATTTTGCTGTTCCTGTATAATTGCCTTCAGGAATATTCTTTCGTGGCTGTTCACTACAGCATCTGTGTTTGCAGTGAGTATGTCTGTGCAGTGCTGTGGACCAGTGTCCATGCTGTACAGGTGCCAGTTGAAGTACTGGGGGTGCAGTCAGCTCCCACTTTGATCTGTTCAAAAATACCAGTGTGACATTGCCACCTCCAGCGTAGTAATGAGTCACTGCAATAACATGTGCTTCTGGTGTTTCAGTATCAGCTTCCACCAAAGTCAAAGGGAGTTGTTTCATTGATTTCAGGGATCAAACAGAAAGAGAAAAAAAAAAGGAGGGGGCAAGGGAATGAGATGTCTGTGGGGTTTTTTCCATCTCACTGATGTGTGACATTTCCATCTTTAGTTTTGATTAAATTTCCCTTAATTAGCCCATTAAGCTAAAATCACCAAAGCTAATGATTGAAATGTTGGTTAACTGATGATCTTGTTTCAGTGGAATTTGAAAGACATCATATTTCTAAATTAATAGTGGCATTAAACTGGAGAAGATAAAATGATGAACTATTTGTTGCAGAAATGCTGGCCTCAGGAGAAGGTTTGTACTGAAACTGCATTTCTGTTAGGAAAAAAATAAGAATAATAGACAACCAAAGCAGCACTGATGGTCCTAACAGTGTTTAGCATTCACAGGACTTTTGGATTTTGAAGGGGATGTCTGTCTTTTTTTCCATCCCTGGTGAACTTTTGGAAATTTCTTGAGTGTTTTGGTCCCGGTGCTACTGCAGGTGAAATCAACAGTTAACTTGAATGAACTGTAAATAAAAGTAAAAAGCAACCTATTGCGTTCTGATGTGGGCATGTTAGATGGCATTCCCTTCTGCAAGAGAAATACTGGTTTGTATCTTGCCTTCAACTTCTTAGGAGCTGAACGTTTGATAATTCTCATAAGAACAACCTTTTATTGTCTGAAGAGGCATGACATGAGAAGTGCATCAAAGCATAACATCTTGGGGCATGAACCTTAGGTTCTACCAAGGAAATTGCCTGAAGCTATTTTTAGAAGTGCTTCATTGCCTGGAGCCTACAAAGAGGTTGCATAGCAGTCTTTGCAGAAGTATCTGTCTCTTCTTTTATGTTCCTTGAGCTGAAGTCTGCAGAAGTGGAGGGAAAAGCTGACAGATAGGAACCGCTTATTTGTCTTGGTAATTAATTTCCCAGCCTCAGTTTAACACCTTACAATCATAAATTCACATCAAAGTGCCCCTGTCTCCAAGTGGCATTTAGTGTGCACCCTCAGGAAAGAGGCTGAGGATCAAGTGCATCACAGACTTGGTTGCAGCTTTCCCTTCAATGTAGCACCAAGGTTTACTGTGGGCAGGGCAGGGCATTGATTTTCAGACACAGCCAGCTGAAAGATGTGCAGCTGAATCAGCTTCCACCTTACCTTTTCCTGGACATTTCAGCAGCATAGGAGGGGCAACAAGAAGCTTCTGCTGAGCTACAGCCTGTATTTAACAGCCCATGGTGCTGGTTCTCCATCACATAACAGACTATGAACAGTGGTGGTTCAGGACCTGTTTCAGTCATCTCTGCTGCTAGCACAGTAACTTGCAGGGAAAAGTAGATCAGAGCCCAGTGTGTCTGTCCAACAGCTTTTGTTTAAGTCTTGTATAGCAAGTCTCAAACTGAACAGCTTATGTTTATGCTAAAGCTTGTAATTTCATTTGAAGTGCTGTGGGATGTCAGCTGTAGAGCAAATGAGGGAAAGAGGCAGGGGGAGGGCAGCCAAGTCAGTTGGAAGCCAATTTAATATCCAAGGATTTTATGTTCCTTCCAGTTCTCCTGCTAGACATAGCCACAAGGGGTTTCAGGTATCCCAGCTAAGAACTGTGAGACTGCTGACAGCATCAGACTGCAGTTGCAATTTGTATGGATTGGAAAGGCAAAAAATACACTTTTATGATCTTCAGGTTTATATGGATGGAGCTGCCACCTTTTGAGCTGGTAAAGATGGATCATTTAGCAAGGAAAATTATGTCTTGCTTTTTGGAGTTTACTCTGATGCTAGGGGTGCTCTTCCTTCACCATATCCACTATTATTTGTGTCAATCACCCACTCTTTCATGACAGCTGCTCATGTGTTTAGGATTTAAAAAGGTTTGTTTTAGAGAAGTCTCTCCATATGTCCAATGCATATCTCCAGAGTGAGAAATTTCATTATTGAAGCATCATTGTTTTTCCTCACCAGAAATAAAGGAGGAATATTGCAACTATATCAGATCTTTTCTGTTGTGAATGGACTGTGTTCTATTCTAAACCCCTTACACCTTTCAGAAGCTGACAGGAGTTTTTTCTGTTTCAAGTCTTCACTTTAGTCGGGTCAGCTTTTCTGGCCGTGTCCCCACCTGTAGCTTAGCAAGAAGACCAATTGCAGGAGATGATGACACTTCAATCTGGATATGCTCAAAGGAATATGCATCCCTGTGGTCTGTTTTGGCTTTTGCTGAACCTCACTGTCATCTCTAGTGGTGCAAGCTGCACTGTTTGAAGACAACATGGAAGTTGGTTACATTTGTTGACTGAGTCAGGAGGCTCACTCAAAATCCACACTCAAAACACAGGAACATGCTGTCCCAGAGTAAATATGCATATGACCAGGGGAACTTCAGCTGAATTTTGGTTTTGAGGTTGGTTTGCTGGTAAAGGAGTGGTAGTGTTTAAAAACAATAGAAGTCAACAAGACTGATGTAAGAATACTGATAACATAACAAAAATCTGAGAGAAAATATTTTAGACCCAGTACTATGCATAAAGGACTCTGGTTCTTTATACATAGTACTGGGTCTAAAATATTTTCTTCTCACAGACCAGAGTCTGTGAGAAGAAAAAAAGTTCTGCTTGGTGTTTAGATTCTTGCTGCAAGGAAGAGACAGTATTTCTAAAGCCTTTCTAAATAAATAGGGCTGCTCCTTAAAATACTATGTTCTGTATGGTATTTGTTTTTCTTGTCTAAACCAAAACACCCGCAAGAATTCACCTTCTGATTCAATACTTATATCTAAGAGATAGAGCAGGAACCATCAGCAATCTACATTAAAGAGACCCATGAATGACTTAACTTCTGCTGGCATAAAACATCAAATACAACAGATAATTAGGTTTAAATAATATTTGGTATTCACTTGTTTTGCAGCTCATGTTTTTGTAGGCTTGATGCAACCTCTCAACATTGTATCTGACTTCTGGGCCATGGCCGGCTGCTTTTAGAAATTGTTCTCCTTCCTAAGCAGAGTATTATGATTTTATGTGCCAGACTTGCATTGGGAGAACATGAACTTACTAAGGCAAGAGAAAAACTAAATCTCTGAGTGCACAAAATTAATGCATGGTCAATATACTGTCAGAGTTGAAGTATTTGGTTGTGGGTTATTTTTTGCTCTTCCTGTTGACTTATAATATCACTAGGGTGAATTTACGGTGATCTTGCTGCTGGTAATGTAGGAGTGGCAGAACTTCCTGGCAATAGCCAGCTGAGAGGGTGGAAGTGATTTAAGGCAAACCTGCTCAGCTTCTATGAGGAGATAATGAGTTCTGCTCTTCCCGTGGACTACCCAGTGTCAGTTCCTCTCTTTTGTGACTGCCAGGGCTGTTAGATATCCTTCGCTCCCTACAGGGTGGATCAACACCAAATACTTTCTAAATTGGTTCCAGCCTTTGATTGCCAGTTCCTTTTAGAAACTACAAATTACTTCAGGAGCCCTGCCTACTTATTTTTCTTAACACTTTAGAGTGTAAATCACTTGAGAGAATAAAATCACTTAGGGGTCTGTTTGGTTGGTTGGTTTTTTTCATCTGTGCCAGAAGCCAGGGGACTTTGTTTATGTGTGTGGTCAGAAAACACACTTCTACCTCCTTCAGATTGTATGTCTCTGGAGGGAAGAGGGGCTGTAGTCTTTTATTCTGTCTACTTGTATTAATATATAGCTCTCCTCCTCAAATCACCTTTACTTGTTAGGAGTGAAGGTACTTTCTCTGTCAATTTAATATTTTTATATGTGAAGAGAAAAGTTTTTCTCCCCCATTCAAAAACTGCTTTAATTGTAAAGAGCTCTGAATTTCATCTCTTTAGCAAAATTTAATCCCATTTTTTCCAATACGTGCAGGTTTTGGTTTCAGATCATCGCTTCATGGGAAGAAGGATCTGATGCCATTATCGCTTTTGACAATGTCTCCCTTAGTCTGGACTGCTATTTAACAAGTAAGTTTTCATTTTATCTCCAAGTGACTTGTTCTTTATTTGCCGTCTAATTGAAATTTGGAAACTGTGGGGAAGGGATTCAGTATCTTCAAAAGACCCTTGAAAGGTAAAAGTATGTTTCAGAAATAGCTGTGCTTGGGCAGAGCAGCCTGTTCAGGTACATACCTTATTAGTGGAGCCAACCAGCGAATGGATTCCGAGTTTGGCAGTAGATGGGTAGAGAGACATATGGTGTGGGAGAGCCGGCTTCCAGCTGAGACAGTGGCATCACCTCTCCATCCAGGCTGAGGCAGGAGCCAGTCTGTGATTATAGATTTCCAGATGACCTGGTTTGCAATGTGACAGTTATCAAAATGAATGACAGTTGGACTCTGGCTAGGAAAAGACAGGCATCCAGTGATTGACACTAACTTTGCAATAACATTGGGCACAATACTCCAGTTAAATTAGAACAAGGTTATTTTATTTGGACTGACGTGCATTTAAGTCTGAATCAGACGAGGATCTTCACACTCTACTGCTCTGGGGAAAAATTTGGATTCTGATCCAGGCTTTGGGATTGACTGGCCTCTAGAATATGCCCAGTCTATACCTCTGATGCCAGATTTCACCACATTTAGATTTTTATTAAATGTTTGTGTCTGGCTCATCTTTCATAATCTCATGCATAGTGAACTGCTTTAATTTGTAAATCTGTTTAATGTTCTGTCACTCTGTACCTCAGACCAAAAACTTACATGAGGATTGGAGGATTTCTGCTCTGAACAAATGGAACTTCTACCTGTGGCTGAGCAGAAGAACTTAAGTGCATTCTTTTGTCTCCTAGGCTTGAGAGCTACGACTTCTGTAGCCCTGTTTAGACTGAAAACATCTAAGCCACTTCCTCATCCAACAGCAGTGATAATGTTTCATTTCCTTTGTAGTGTGTTAATTTGTTTTAAATTGCATTGGCTGGGGCATGAGGCTTTCAATTTATGCAGTAATACCTCTTGCTCTCTGTGCATAAGTACAGGTATACCTCAGGTTCAAGTATTCTAGAGATCTTAAAATCAGGTTAGAATTAAAAAAGACTGCACATATTTTCACTGGCTAAAGAGAAAATTCATAACCGTTGCTAAAGATGATATTCTGGTTTTCTGCGTTTGGTTTTCATTCACTTGCTGTTTTGCCTACCACTCATTACTGTTTATTTTTCTTTCACCTCAGTTCTGTAACAGCAATGGAAAGTCAGTGTGCCTATTCCTTTTAATAGTGTTATATCCTGTGACTGCAGGACCTTATTCTCAGTACAGAAGTCTGCAGCCTTTAATTAACTTAGGTTTTGGATTTCATACTGACTTAGTCACCCTCAACCATAAACCAGTCTGTGACTTCTTGTTTTATAGTCAGTGGAGAGAAGACACTTCGAGGTACCACTCCAGACTCAAGCAATTTGCTCACCAGTAGAGGAGGCCAGAAGAAGTTTGGATGGGAACAAAAGCTTCTGGGAAATCTCCAACTCAACAGTGCCCCCACTTCTGGTCCAGCAGGTAATTGTCTGCTCTGAGAAGCATCATCAGATAGGAGAGATTTCCAACTAGTACAGACCTCAGATGTGACTAAATGCAATATGATTTTTTTTTCCAAAGCCTTTATTTAGACCTTTTCCCAAGTCCTTCACAAACAAAAAAACCACAAGCTCTAGAAAGCAAATTACCTGTAGCTGCTAGCTGTAACTTTGATTCTGATTGCAAGTTGGTGAAAGAACCAGAGGGAGCCTCTCTTGAAGAAAAAAGAGCTTTTAAACTGTAAGACAGTTTGTTTGGTGTCATGGTCATATAAAAATTGTCAGAAATCAAAGTGAACTGTCCAAATTGACTGAGCTCAGCATTTGGTAACATGAACATCTAACTCTAGTTAATATAGGTTTGGTTTGAAATAACGTAGCCTTGCTTTTTCAGTAATATTTTCATTGTCCATTTGAAGCAGAACAGCATAGGACTCTGTTTTAAAAATATGATTTTTATGTAGTTAGAAAAGTCTTGTCTGTTAATGTTATTTCACTCTCCCCTACCCCTCAGCTCCTCTTTCCAGCTTAACTGTAGTGGTGCAGGCCAAACAGATGCAAGAGTTCCCTTCTCTTCCCTCACCCTCCCATCAGTGTCTCCCCAATGGTTCTCTCTTACCTCTCCTAGGCTTGCCCACACTTTCATAATATCTGTTTTGGGCTCCACGTATGCGTTTCCCTTTGAATCTGCTTCTTTCTTTCAGTTTCTCTTCCTGATTTGATTTGGGTAGCCACGACCTCCTACCTGGGGGAGCAGGGCTGACCATGGAAGTGAGGGGTAGCTACAGGAGAGAGAAGCACTTGTAACTGCAACCTCAGCACTGTATGCAGCTCCTCTCCTAGGACTAGCTAGTTACCTGCCAATTTGAAATACCACCCTCTTAAGTTAGAGAACAGGTGTGTGGTTGATTTATGGCTCCTTTGTCAGGAAGCCTAGGGATTTGGTCCTGCTGCCTCCTTTTCTCTCCACGTCTAAGAGAGACTTCTTTGCATCTTTTCTATCTCAGGTTATATTTCACTTTCCTACCTGCAGTGTACTATTAAAATGCACAGACTAGTTGTGTTAGCTCTGATACCAACAGCGGGCTGGTCAGAGTGGTCAAAAGCTCCACACAGCCTTCAAAGCCTGCCTGAAAAGCTGGATGCATTTGCCCACTCCTTGCTGCTGCAGCAGGGCAGCTGCTGCTGCCTGAGCTCTCTTGTTCAGAAGTGAGCTCTGGCAGTGCAGGCTGATGGTACAGGCTGTGGGGCAGGCTGAGCTGCCTCACGTGGAGCTGATTGATGCTTTATGTACGGAGCATCACACAGCACCAAAAGTGCAGGAGTATTGACAGGAGTCTGGAGGGAATGAGTCAGAGGGGATGAGCCCACATGAGAGAATGCTGGGCTGGGTGGAGGTGTGCTTTAGCTTTAAGGGTTGTGCCTGAATCTGTTACAGATGTTGTGTGTGAACTTGGGCTGGTCAAAAAAGTATAATTTTCAAAAATATCTTTATGTTCTGTTTGAAGATCTTCTGATGTCTTACCTTCACTATCTGTATATCTGTTCCTGCCTGTAGGCGAAGTCATCTTTTAGTGCACTCAGTATTGCCCTTAGGATCTTGTGGGACGGTCCATACACAGGTGTAGGTTATGGACTTCTGGCTGACTTTCCTCAGGAATATCAGTGCTTAGGTGGTGATGTAGTTTCCTAAGGCACATGCACATTTCCTTTCAGTGTGCCTACTGTTTCAGTAACAGAAAAAACGTTAGATATTGGATTCAAAGTTAATCTGAAGTGGGTGTGTGGGCTAGAAATCTTGGCTGTAGATTTCTTGGAGAATTTTGTTACTCCCTACTTCTCACTAGACCTGACATCTTCTAGCTCTTCTGCTCCCTGTCCTATGTGAGGAATGCAATTTAAAGAAATGCCTGGATAGGAGAAATAATGGGAGTCAGAGTGTCATGAGGGTAGAAGAGAAGGTCACTGAGGTACTCTGAGCAATTAAAATAATTTTTTATCACCTTGGGGTGAAAATTAAAGGCAATTCCTATGGTATCTAAGCCAGCTTGCCTATTTTCTGGGCTTTATCCTCTGTGCTGTTCATATTCTGTCTAAAATTGTCTCTAGTCCTTGAGGTTTGAAATCACTCCTACAGCAATTTTCTCCCTTTGTGCCCTCAGAGTAGACAGGGCAGAAATCAGGGAAGCTAAGCAGCAGCAAGCCATAGCACTTCTGAGGATCTTTGCAGCACTGAATCACCTTTTTCCTTTGTGTTGCCGAGTCCCTGCCAGCTCTCAGTAAACACTGCAGATGCTTGTTTGGTCCCTGGGCTATGCATTTTACCCAGCTTTAATCTTGTTTCTTTCTGCATCCTGTAATGCATTTAAGAAACCTCAGGCTGAGTCTGTCAAGGCTTTTCCTTTGATGGCCACATATTTACTGTTGTGCAAGTGAACCAACAGCATCAGGACCACCCTGAAGTCCCAAAGACTGCACTGACCAATATGAGCTCTGCCAAAAGTAATTACAACTAATAGGATCTTTGACCTGTGTGATGGATCACACGCTATAATATTTCCTTCTTAAGGAATCATACTAAAATAATGAACTGTGTTCCCAAAGCTGAGGAGACAACAGGATAATAAAATGCTCTCCCTAAGTCCCCAGGCCAGCTAAACCTAAGCAGCAGGAACTACAGTCTGAAAGACAGGTACACGTTTGTTTACGTGACAGTAAATCCAAAGAAGCTCCATTGCCTTCAAGGATATGGGCCCTCCATTTGCTCATTTGTATCTGGGAACAACCTCTTACATAAACCTGCTGATTTTGCTTGTGCTTGGAAATCCATTTTCAGCAGAAGTGATAGTCAGCGCCACCAGCCTCCCCATCCTCTCCGTTGCCAGGCCCTGTACCTTGTGACTTGCTTCTTTATCCTTGCCCTTGCTTATTGTGTCTTGGCATGCCTCCAGGAAGTGTACACTGGAGGTTCAAAACACAACACAGCCACAATGTGAAAGATCCTAAAGCTTCCAGAAATCTGTTAACCACTGTCATGTGTCACTCATGGGATTAGGAATGCACTGTCTGGAATAAGACCTGAAATTCCTACAGCCAATGTGGTGGTGTTATGTTCTCAAGTTTCTAGATGCCCAGGACCAACACAGAAAAATTCCTATGCTTTTCAAGTCACACAGTTACTTGCAGTGCAAGGTGGCCATTATTAGATAGTTGTTCACAGAGCAGTGCAAATGCTTTCTGTTTCAAATAATTGATGATGTTTTATTTGCTGATATACCAGCTTCTTACTGAAAGGCTGCAGGTGAAACTTGATTTTAGAAGCAGCCTGCAAAAAAGTTGTAACAAAGCCTACATATACCAGAAGATTCAAGCAGCTTTAATGGAAACCAGGATTTTTGATTGAAATGGCTACATCTGTACAAAAGGTGCTCTTTATTTTGCTGTAAAGCAGGCTTACTTTGGCTTTGTTTTTATATTGATTAGGTATTAGTTTCAGTAAAACTCAAAGCTGCCTAAACTATAACATTGTTCAACTATCAATTAAAAAGCCAATTTATATCAAACCAATGCAATTTCCTTTTGTACACAAGGCTAGAGTATGGGAAATACAGGCATATAAAGATACAGTGAGCAGTAATGAGGAACTCGAGGTAAACAAATTACTAACATGGAAACTGGAGGAGACAAAATGGGATTCTCAGTAGGCAAAAGGAGATAACAAGACACAGAGCAATCAAGCTTTAATTAAAGATTTCTGGTGCTTCTGAATAGACTGTAAATACCATGAGGATAGCCTCTCTTTTGATGTTAAAGCTTCTCATCTGTCCCACTGACAACTTACTTATGTTAAGGCACACAGTACAAAAATGGCATGTTGTGAAATGTGCAAAAAGTTTACCCTTTTTTTCCCCTCAAATCTAGCATTATTTTGTCCCTTCTCTCTACATATCCACCAGCTGCTGTACGACTGTGGTTTTTTGCAAGGAAACTGTCATCAAATCATTTTCTCATTCCACACTGGCCTACGGTTTTCCTCTGGTCTCTTCCCCACAGCAATTAGTGGTTGCACGAATTTTTTTTTTTTGCATCAGGGAGAGTCCTGTTATGAGTACTTCCTTGGCTGTTTCTCGGAAGAGCTCTGAGTCACGTTAGTTAATCAGATGAAGGAGCTGAAAGGAACAGCGGAGCAAGTATTAAGTAAACGAAAATTACATTTGGTTGCTCTTTGTGTGCAATTATACTAACTGAACTGTTGGTATGATGCAATAAAGGTATCTGCAGAATTGTGTTTTTGTATTAAGCATCAATTAACACAGTGAATAACAGCTCAGTGCCCTCCCCCCAACAAAAGTGACATCCTGAACAATGATGGAAAATGTTCAGAGACAATGATGGGATCGCAGAATATGTAGGTATGAATTTCTTTATTGCAGTGTTTTCTCCATAGGGTTCAAAATAGCAAAGGTGCAATACAGAAAATCACCATTCAACCAGATACCAACACAGCAAAGTTGAATTGGTATAACTGCTCTCTGGAGTAAATCATACAATTGAAATACACAGGGCAATTCACAGATTTCAGAGTTAAATTTTAAAGCTGCTTACTCTTAAGAACAGCAGGTTAAACTGTGCAGAAACTGCTATAGATGTCAAAAGGTTTTGAAATACATTTGCCACCTCCACCCATTTTGGTCTTTGTTATCTAACATTTCTACCATCCTTTGTAATTGTGAACAAAAAAATTCCAAAAAGTTAGTGGCATGTCTCACTTGACACCCTTTATGGAAGACTTTTTAAGTGAAACATAGCAAAGAAAAGAAATTAGTTGTCCTCATGCTGCTTTTTTAGTGTCTGGTTTCCAAAGGTGGCAAGAAACAAGGCGTTCTCATTGCTGTTTGAAGTCACCAATGCCCTTACCCCGTTATACTGACCACAGATAATTACTTAAAAGGATGCCCTGTTTTATATAGACACTTAAGAAAAATATAAAGCATAAATCAAGCTTTTGATTATTTCTTTGAAATGATACTCATGATCAATCTGGCATACATATGTCATCACTGCAGATTTTGTTGAACTGAAAAACATATCCAAGTCTTCCATTGCTGCCCTCATTTAGAAAATAGAATTAGAAATAGTAACTCCATAAACAGTGGAAAAACCAACCCACTTTTAGTCTAGCCATGCCTCTGTGACTGGTTCTGGTATTGCTGGCAAGACTCACTAATTTCTCTGATCATTTTATATCCTCTTAATGTTTTGTAGACATGTTTAAGAGGTCATGGACTGCAATTGTTAACACAACCTAGTTCTGCAATTTACCATTATCTTTCAACCCTCTGCCCTATTAATCTCTGGTAAACTTAATCCTGGAGAAGGTAATAATCTCAAATTACTGCTCACAGGACACTATTAAATGGCAGAACCCAAAGCAAAATTGAAAGGTTTGTTCTTCATTACCTCACTGAGCATGTTTGTTATATTTGTTTGTAGTATATTTTGCCTGCAGGCTTTCAGCACAGACCAACCTTGGAATTACTGGTAATGCTATGGTAATGCTATGCATTACCGGTATTACTGAGAATTACAGAATTACTGAGATTGCTCATGCACTGAGTGAAAAGTGCAGCTCTCCACACATGGAGACCATGGTACCAGTGGCAACCAAATGTTAGTGAAGATTAGGATCGGCAGTTTCCTGTAAGCCTCTGATTTCCCATATTGGCCAAACATTGTGAGGGAAGCTTTTGAATGCTTTTACAAATAGTTGAAGCAAACTTCTGCTTGTTCATGGCATCAAGTTTGATGACATCTGCCTTAGAGGAAGAAGTAAAATGAACTCTCTGAGGAAGAGCTAAGAGAATTAATTGCCTCCAGAAGTTTGGCCACAAGGGTTCTTATACCCCTGAAGCATGAGACTTTATAGCCCTTATTAATGTGGATTTTTACTCTATTGGAAGTAGGAATAGCCTTTTGTCCTGAACAGAGGTTGTGGCATCAAGTTCCACAAACTGCCTAATTGTTGTGTTAAAGCAGTGATGCATTTCACTAAAGTGTTATTATTCTAGGTTCCAAAATAAGCCAAGTATCATGACGCTTGGTTGGCAATTTTCTCAAATCACTGAAGTTTTGGTTTGCAATGAGTTTAACCTCAGTTCAAACCAGCTTGATTTAACAAATGCCAGTTAATACACTTGAGGTAAAACTAAAATGCCTCTGTCTGTTTTGTGGTGCGGAGTTTATGTGCTGTGTATGTGCCAGTGAAATTGCTTTCTATGTTAGAAGTACAAATGTGGTTTAGGCTTTGCTTCACTCTTCAGTGTTGCTGGTTATTATTTGCAGCAGTGCCGGCCTGAGTGCTACCTCAGGCTGCAAGTGGTATCAGAGCTTCAAACAAATTAATCATTTTAAGTCCTGTGGGGTTTTGTTCATTTTGTTTTCCAAGAGCAGGACATCACTCCCCTTTACTGTTACTGAAATCCAGCACCTTGATTGCTGTGCATTTCATGTATCTAGCCAAACTGTGTGAAACATAGAGTATCTACTGTACTCTGTTCTGCATGAGTGACTGTGTGTGTAAATACATCAATCAGTAAATGTAATTTGGAAAGAAAACTTGGGAAGGAAGAATTCTTTTTAAAATCATTTTAATAGAGCCAAAATTACATTTCTTGCAAAATGTTGTTTCTGGGACCTTACCAATGTGTTGGAGAGCTTGTTAGGGAGCTTGAGGAGAGCAGGTGAGTTGGGTAAACAGGCAGAAACTAAATGTTTCCTCTCTCATGTTTCTTGTGAAAGTGGAGATTCTATCAGATGAACTGATGTATAAATTATTCACTGAAATGTAGTACCCTAATTCTGAATCTCACTGTAATCTCTTTTTTTCCCACCTCAAATAGGGATTGTTATTAAAACAGCATCTTGCAGCTTCCAATTACAGAATATATGGAGATCCTACATTAAACTACTTGTTTGGTTTTGTCATGGGAATGCTCAGCTGTTTCTGGAAACTGGACATCTGTAACTTGTCTGAAGTTGGGCAAACTTCCATAATCTGCTAGTTTTGGGGGGAAAGGTTTAGACTGGAGAGTCCTGCTGTTTTTCCCATCGTGTGAGTGTGAGGTGCCAGCAGTTTTAGCCTGTCGCACACAGCAGAAGGAAGGAGAGCTGTGCTGTGCCATATGTGACAGACCACAGTTGTGCACAGATGGAAAAAACCTATGCTTCTCACCAAGCTGCTTAAGGATTTTCGATTCGGTGCTTGCTACTTTAGTCTTTGGAGGTCAAAATAGTGCTTCAAACTGAATTACTGTAAACTGCTGTGGCATGCAGCAACCTGTAGAAGTGCTCTCTCTGAGCTCATAAGACACGCTGCAGTCATTTCCAGAATTGAGAGAAAATCAATACTTTACAGCGAGTGAAATCTTACTTTTAAAAAGGAGTGGTGGGTTATCTAAAGCAGTCAGTACTCTGTTTTGTTACTGGGTTAGCACTTTCAGATCTTGGGCTCCTGTTACATCTGCATGCTGAGGGTTGGCTCTGTGAAACGTGTTAAGAGAGTGGAGGGGGGGAAGTGCGGGGGTTTTAGTCTGTATCCAGAATTGTAACTAAGACCCATCTGTCCTAATTATCTTGAAATGAGGGGTGGCTTCTTCCTGTGCCATATTCTGTCCCATTTAATTCAGTGACAAAGCTGTTACATGTTGGATTGGCTTCCAGCGTATATAAACAGGAGGAGGACTGCTTGCAAGTTAATGCAGCAATGACAGATGAGGAGATCATGCAACACCTGGCTCTAGGTTTTATCAAAATCCCTGCTGGTTGTATTAGGTGCAATCTCCCCATGGACTTCACTTGGGCCAGGTTTTGGGCAAAGGTCACTACCCAGCTCTGCTAGTTCTGAAACATATCTTTTCCAGTTCTTGTCTACCATCTACCTGAATAGAGCAAGTAAATATGCTTGCTAGCACCGACTGAAGCAGCTGCAGAACCTGGGAGGCTTTACAGACAGTCTTGTATACGTGACTGTATCAATAACAACAGGGCCACTTCTGAAATCTAAGATAGTACCTCCTCTACTCAGTCTTCTCCAAGTTCCTGACATCATACTCCCTGGCATAACATTTCTGTGGTTTTTCATTCCTTGTTCTCTCAAGCTCTTAAAAGCCGGATTCTAAGAGCTTAGTGCAGATTCACTAACCTTAAATTACCAGCACTGTTTGCTCTTACCCTGACTCTGCCTCTGCACTGGAAGTGCAGTCCCCTCTTGCCCGTCCTAGAGGCAGGAAACACAAAAGCTGTTCTGGTTGCTTCAGTTTGAAGTTTGAAGACATAAAGTTTGCAGCAGAAGGACATTGTCCTTCTGCAACACCGGGGCTTTTAAGGAACCAGAGGGCCACTAAAGAGCATTTTGGAATAAGATCCCCAGTCCCTGGAACCCAGTGGGAACGAAGAGCTGCCAGTTTCAGGTCCAGCTGTGCTGTGTGTTACATGTGTAATAGTCTAGACATAAGTTTGCCAAGGTCAGGTAAGCAGATATATATGGAACAAGATTTATTTCAGAGGACTAAATCAGAAATGTAAAGCTTAACCACAGCAGCATTATGCACACACTATGTCTGTCCTAGGTTTTATGACTTCCAGTTTTCCTTTTTGATTCTCTCATGTTTTGGGCTTATTGTCCCCTTGAAGGTCAGCTGCGTCTACCTTTGGGAACATATTTGATATTTCACTGGAGACATCCAAATGGCTTCTTTTTGTTCCAAAGGAAGATACTTACCTGCCTGCTTTACTAAACATATGTTTCAGTGCAGGTGGCTAAGCCCACTGGGGTATTGCAATGTTAAATCACTGTGATAGCTGACAGAATGAGTCTCTCATCTTCCATTTAGTGTAAGATTTTGCTTTGGTTTTGGGGTGTTTTTTGCGAGGATAAGTATCTTCTGGTGCGAGACTGTCGATGTCAGAGCTACTGAAACATTTTGCTTTAGTTACTTCTTGACCTTGCTTCCTTAGGTATCCTCTTACCTGTTGCTTTGGGAGGTTTTGGGGGATGCATTTGAGACAAAGGAGGAGAGGGGAATTCTTCCATTTGTTATCTAAGAACTTGAGGACTTTATACTGCCACCCACTGCAGAAGGATTGGAGAAATAAGTGAAATAAGTATGCAAATATCTGTATAAAACAAATAACAGTGGCAAAAACTGTGGAGGACCCTTGCACAGGAGCTTTGAGAAGATGTGGTTCTTCCTTTGGTCCAGTGAGCAAGGTGAATAAAGAGCAGAACAGCTCCTTAATCTTTGGATGTTGGGATCATGCTTTGTATATGTCCTCGTTTCAGAACACTGGTTATTTACAACATGTGGTGCCAGTGGTCCCTACGGCCCCACACAAAGCCAATGCAATGATGCCTACAGGAACTCCAAGCTCAGTGTGACTGTAGGAGCTGAAGGGATTCTCCAAGGCATTCAGATCTGGAGAGTACCAGCTACCAACACATACAGGTAAGGGAACCATCTCTGATTGTCACAGGGTATCTTTGTATCTGAAACTTGCCCAGGCTGCAGATACATGCAAGGCATTTATGAAGTGTTGCATTCAGAAGTCTGGACAGAACTGCTGGGGGTTTTACTTCTCCCTGGTCCTGTGTTTTCTAATGTCTCCAGTCTCAGATCTATTCTCTGGAAGATGCAACTTTTTTGGTGAAAGAGAGAAGAAAAGAGAAGCAACTATTTGAGGCAGGCAAATCTTTAGCCTAAATGGTTACAGGTTGTGAGAGCTGTATCAGTAGCTGAAAATGAAGCATTTTGACCTCCCCAGACCAAGAGGAATATATATCCTATATGTCATTCACTGAGCTCTGGGATCAGAATGAGTTTTTCCCACTCTTCACCTGGCATAGGAGGCACAATCGTATGTCAGCATTTAAGAAATGACAGCTTGCATCAACCTCTGCTCAGCATCTTCACTTTTTTGAATCTAGACATGGCAACTTGAGCCTGTAAGCCTGGCTTATCACTGTAGAATTGATTTTGGAAGCCAGCCACCTAAAAGGTAGGCTGTGTGATACTGAGGGTTCTAATGCTTAAATCCCTCTGTGGAGTTATTTTCAAAGAGAGATGATCAGATACGGTTCAATGCTACTTAATCAGATTTTCACCAATCATTTTTTTCTTTTTGCTCTTGCTGGGGAAAGAAGTACAATCAAAGTGTAGTTCACTGTATCTGAATGGTAACACGAAGCCATTACGTGTATCAGTTTATAAGCAGAACTGTCGTTTTGAATCAGTGACTGTCTAGTGGTGGTTTTTTATGCAACATTCCGTATTGAAGCCAATGATGGTATCATGGATTTCAAAGCAGAACATTCCACTGAAGGCTTTGAACAAATTTCAGTTAAAATTTACTGGTCCCATCTTTTTTTTTTTTTTTTTTTTTTTTTTTTTTGAAAAGGAATGTTAATATTTAGGCTAGATGTCAGCCTCTAACAGAGGTCTAGTGCAAAGTAGTTTTGAGAAACTTGCTAGGCTAGGCACAAGTTCTGCCTGAGTGCCTATTACCACAAGGATTGATGGTAATGAAAAAAGCATTAATGATATTTTACCCAGCTATCAACAATGAGGTGCCTGAGGTGAACAGAATTTTTCAGGAGCAGCATTCAGTAAATATGGTTTTAAAGTACAGCCCAAAAGAGAACAGGCAATAAACTTACAACACTGTCATTTCTTTAACATCAGAGTCCAAGAAGAGCCAGAATTGCCATGCAACTGTAGGCTGATTTTTGCTACACAATACAAACCAGGGGCCCTGCAGGGAGGATCTGTCTATTTAAGTCCTATAAATGACCTAACAGACTTTTAGGTTCTGTATAGATAATAGATGTATAATGTCATGTGTAACATATATATAAATGGCTGACATTTCTCTTCTGCACCTCTTAAGGCTGTAGTGGAAAATTCACAGCCTGGGGAAAGGAGGAGGAGATTGTGGGTTTAAATTAACTTGACATCTTCCTGATTCTGGTCTGCTGAAGGGGCAGCAGAGTCCCCCAGTATAGCATAGCCCTAGGAAAATGTCAAGTTGCAATATCAATTCTAGGGCTTCCCAGAGTCTGGACTCACTGGCTGAATTTAGCTCTCCCCTGCAGGCCTGCTGCAGTGTGGGTCCTGTAAGTCAGGCTGATAGCATTGCTGATATACCTGACCTGGAGATGAATCCTCCAGATGGCTGTTGGGCTCTTAAGAAGCTGCTGTTATGCCATATCAGTGTTTTACACTATGTAATGTACACTCCTGATAATGCCATAAAAAAAAATGCATAAAAAGGACACTGATTTTGTGAGCATGAGGCAGAATACGCATTATTAAAATACAGGCAGCTCACCTGTGCATAAAACTCTACTAGCACAAGTCAACCACAACCAGAAAACACCACTATCTATGAAGGTCTGGATAGGCTGCCACACACTGTAGTACCCACATTTGAAAACTGGAGTCTTACGTGCTCTGGTTTGCTCACATGGGACTGCACATTATGTAACAATAATGTTAGATACTCTGAAAGAGTATTTTTCCTTCCAGATTTCCTTCTAAAGGCTTCAGAAGGAATTCTAAGGATTCAGAACATCTTGTCATCTAGGCCTATGATCAAGTATGACAGAAGTGAACTGTAATAAATTACATGTTATCATCCATTATCCAATTTCTTTCCATTTTTAAAGGAAGAGTCTCTGGTTCATTTTGCTGAGTGACCCATTTGTCGTCACTTCCACTGTCCTCTCTTTTCTATGGTCCCTTCTTGTAAGGTGGCACAAGAACACAGCCCAGTGGAGTGAAAAAAGGTGTCCTTCTAAGTCAGGCAGCCTAGGCACTGCAACTAGCTCCAGTGTTTCCCATGACCTGGATGTTATGGTGGTTGTTTTTCTCCAGCCTTGGTTTGCACAGCCTGATCCTAAAGGGTGTGGTTTTCTTTTTCAGTTCCTACAAGTGACATAGTGAAAGAAAAGGATGAAGGCAGTGGAAGGGGTTGTGTGTTCTTAGTGCATCTACTCAGGGTGCTGTGAATCTTTCTTCAAGGCCGATATGGTTAAATGGATTCCTCCTTTAAATGAAAGGTGTGCCTAATGAAAGGGGTCCTGTTAAAGTCTGAAGGCAAGATAACCCATCTCTTTAAATAGTGACACCCATTTTGAATAGTGAATTACTGTCACCTCAATCTACTGTTTTTTATTTGTCTGCAGACTTTGAATGAGGCCAAACTGGGTTCTCCTGAACTTCCTGACATCATTGCTTGTATGCACAATCTGTTCTTACACAGAAAAATATGGCCCCTACTTGCAGCCAATTAGCCCTGCCAGCTTGCTGTGCCTGGTAGTGCACCTCATTAGCCATTACAAAATTCTACAGCACATCAGTTCAGTCTTCAGATTCATGCAGCATCTGTTCAGGGTGGCCCAGTGCTGTGTCCATCACTTCTTTTTGCTAGCTCAAATACAGCCTTACTAAGGACTGATTGTTCTGGTTATCAGCAGTGGCATGAACATAATCATATCATATTGCAAGGATATAATACGCTTTATGAGACACTTGTTGCTCCATAGTTTTTCAACATCAGGACTGCTCCATGCTGGTTGACTCAGAGCAGTGTCACAAGGTGAGTTCCTCATGCTAATCATCAAGGCAAGTTGCTGGCTGAAAGTGAGCTGGCTGCTCAACCTGTTCAGGGTCCTCACTCACAATGGTTTGCTCTGCTTGTGGCCTGTTGGCACACAGGACTGTGCTGGGCAAAGACCAACCAGGTTCTAAAGCAGAGCACCTAAACTGTGATCGGTAGGAAGCCAAGAGGAAGTTTTACGTTCTCAGTCCTGCAGTCACTGGTTACATGCTCCCCATGGAATTTTGCTCTCATGGAAATAGCTGCAAACCTACTAATGTCAGTGGAAAATCACCTGCTTATTTCAGATCTAAACTGAGCTTGCTATACCATCACTCACTTGCCCAGAAAGCTGAATAACTGTGTTTCGTAGCAGCAGAGATGTGTGTTTTATCATGACCTTTATAAAGTACTCTGAAATCCTCTGATAAAAGCCACTTCAAGTATGTAAATTGTTAGGAAGGGAGAGGGAGGAGCTGAGCAATACGGCGGAACAGCCAAATCTTTGGGTGCATCAACAACAGCAAGCACCTCTGAACCTGACTGCTTGAAATAAAAATCCCAGAGCAGCCTGTATGCAACCTGTCCACACCTGGCTGGAGACAGTAAGACATTCCTGGTGACTATGAGTTAAGCCAGGGGACTTTTGCCTTCTTTGTTTATTGCAGGTAATATCATCTCCATCTACTCTTCTATAGTCCTCTGGTCCTGGGAATAAGAGAGCTGTTTTCCATCTGGTCCATGCTACCAGGACCAGTTATACTGTCTGCTTTCTCAAATATCTCTCTGTCAATCTCATGCTTAATGTTCTCTTTAGCCATATGTCCTGTTTTCAGTAGATCTCCTGCTTCTGTTCTTTCTGTTTCTTGCTGCAAACCTCTCAAGGTTGTGCCTTCTGGGAAACAAGATGTGTTTCATATATTAAAGCTGGAAATGTAAGGACTTGCTCCCTCTGTCCTCAGTAGTGTTTGCCCAAGAATCATGTGAAAGAATCTGTTTTGTAGCTCCCCAAGTTCACAAATCCAAGTAGAGCAGAAAACCCCAGTCTTCAAGCTTTGGGTTTAAATCTATTTGGAGTGTCAGGTCTTCAGGGTATGGCTCTGTGACACTGTGTTCACTTGTGCATAACTCTCAGTGCCCAGAATTGGTTTATACTCCCTTCCACCTGTCTAGGACAATTCAGGCACCAGGCTCTTGTTTTGTTTTTTTTTCCTGCAGCATCTCAGGCTATGGAGCTGCTGGTGGGAAAGGAGGGAAGAACACCATGATGCGGTCCCACGGCGTGTCTGTATTGGGAATTTTTGACCTCCAGAAGGATGATACTTTGTATATTTTGGTGGGACAGCAAGGAGAAGATGCTTGTCCTAGTGTAAGTGATTGGGCTTTCTGTTTTACCTTAGTCTTTTCTACCAATCCATGGAGTTTTGTCTGTTCACATAGAAAAATGTTGTCCTCGAGGGACTTGGGTTATATCATTCAAGGAATAGATGCAGTTTTACTGGGAGAAAATGAGTGTGAAAAGATGAAGTACCATGTCACTGTGCTCACTTCCTCTTCAACATTTGGGCCCTGCTAATAATACACTACAGGTTCCTGACTAATCTGCGTATCTTGAACCATCTGTGTGGGGCTTTGGAGAGAAAAGACAACCCTGCCTTCCTTTTCTCTGGAGATCAGTCTTCAAGGTTGACTTCCCAGGGCTTTGCCTTTGTTGCACTGTTGATGCCAGCCCTGCCATTGTCATAGTCCTCTGCAGTGGTGGAGACACCCACTTCACAGGGCCTGTTTGCTTATTCTCTGTATGGGAATAGGAGAGACAAATCAGTCACTGCTGAGTCTGTCCTGATTTTTGTGTTACTAATGAATCCTTGCTGCAAATGTCTTGACAGAAAGGTGCAACTTCCACTGTTCGCATGCACAGTAATCTATTAATCATTTAGTATTCTTTGACGGAAGAGGGAATAGGAGATTCTTGTGGAGGAAACTAAGCATAATCTGATGATATTTCACCTGCAGGTTTGAGTTGGACATTTACATGCTGTGCGTTTCTCAGCTGTTAATGGCTGGCATCCAAGAGATGAAAGCTTAGCAGTCTGTTACAGCAGAGAAAGGTTGAAGGATATGGACAAGAAAGACGGGTTTTCAAGGCTGGCTGCTGAAGTAAATAATGTTAAAACTAGAATTACATGTATCTGCAAACAAACCATTAATATAAAGCCTTTTTGAAATGAGAAATGCCCTAACTCAAACTTCCATCTAACGTCTATAACTAGGACGTTCCAGCTGAGTGTAATATATGGACTCATTAAATTGCAGGCCACTGTAATCTTAGCGAGAATTTATTGAGTGCTAATGTAATTCTTTCATTGAGGCAAAGAGATTGCATTGACTTGTAGAGGGGACTTTTACTAGATTGGATTGTAATCAGTTATGTCTTTGCCATGAAGGATTATTTTTTTTGTAATCTAGTGGTTCCTTTGGGTCATTGACTTTGTCGTTTTATTAATCATTCCCACCTAACACCAAATCAATTAAGGAGAAGGAAAAATAGGGAAAGGAGGACTGTTTAGTTCCACAGGCAGGTCTGCATACACAAAATGGATGCTATTCATTCTGTGGCACAACCTAGGAGACATTTTGTGGTCAGCAGAATAATTTGTAATTTGAGGATGCTTTTATCAGGTTCCTCTTCCAAAAGAAAATACATGCATGAAAAAAGAAGGAAGCAGAAGGTCAATTCTATTATAACAACTGTTTGTGCATTTTTCCCTAAAAGTGTTGTTGGTTTAGTAAGTTCCATGTGCAATATAACAAGATGGTGTTACTGATATAAAACCTCTAAGGTAAAATAAGCTTGGAAGCAAAGTTTGCAACCTGAAAATTCTCACAGCAGAGTCCTGCTTGTCATGCACTTTAGTGTTCCAATTTAAAACCAAAACAATAGTTAGGTCATAGTCCTGAAGTACTTATAAATTATGGTTTAATGTTGTGTTTGAAACCAATTGATGAATCCAGTGATTTGCCTAATATAGAAAGTTCATTATGTTTGGTGCTAATTGATGGAGGGGGAAAAACTCTAAGTAAGAAATATGAAGCCTTTTTAGAGAGGTATTTTCATTAACATCAGGTGAACATTACAATCAAACGTGGGATTGCTGCTGTTTTGGTAGGCTTTGAACTGGTAATTATAGTAAAATTGCTGCTGCAGCATAAGCATCAGATCAACATCAAAACTTGCTTGGAAGCCCAGGTAAATATTGGGTGGCTATTCTATTTTGAGCTCGTTGCTAGTGCCCAGGCTCTGACTGCCTAGGTTAAAGTTACCTCTGGTATGTGAGCCACCAACAAATCTTAGTTCTGGATAGATATACATTGATTGCTTGGCCCACTGGAAATGAAGAAACTCAGGTTCTCTCTATGTCTCTGCCATTTGGCTGTTGTGTGACAAGGAACAAGTCACAGTATTGCTGTTACTCTGTTCCCCCTACTTGTGAAATGCAGACAGTTAATGCTAGGAAATATTTGCAGCAAATTCTGCTATATTTTGTACATTAAAAGCTTATGGAGCTGTTGTACATGGTAATATACATTCACCGAGCTTGATTCTATTAAAAATGTCAGCAACTTCCTCGGACAGATGTTGAAGCCCAGAGTGAGATTCTTCTAGGAGAGCATTCACTTGGTTCTGGTTACGTGGTTTCGCTGGAGGACAATTTCTTGCTTTGGGAGGGTAAAGCATCCCTGAGGCTTCAGTGTGTACAAGGACATGGAGATTTCATTCAGACCTGGTCTTCTGTTTGCAGACTAATGATGTTATACAGAAAGTCTGCATTGGAGAGAACAATGTGATCGAAGAAGAGATACGTGTGAACAGAAGTGTCAATGAATGGGCAGGAGGAGGTGGAGGCGGGGGTGGTGCAACTTACATATTTAAGGTATGGAAACATAGTCCGACACACACCTTCAGCATGAACACATCCTGCCACTGGCCTCAAGTATTGCAGCCTGAAATATATGACAATCCTTTGCACATGTCAGGGAAAGGGGGTACAAAGTGAGCTCTGAATATCCTTCATTTCCAACTGATAGCTGTAGTGATCTGACCTGGCCCTTCACACTTCTTCAAACTGATGTGCAGTATGGCCACACTTGCTTCAGTGGCTTGGAATTTCTCTTGCAAACATGGGGTTTGAAGGGGATGTTTTTCAACAGAAACTGAGCTGCTAAAGCATAATTCTACAGCAAAGGGCAAATTCTGCAGGACTTTATTCAACTGTGTCATTGTAGAACATTAGGCTTCAGCTATACATTTGGTCTCTAGGGTGCAGTGACAGAAAAGTTGAGGATAAGCCTATGTGTTTTCTGTTGGCAACCCTATAGCTAAGGATCACTGATATTTTCTGTCATGTGCTAGCTGAGACAGCACTCATTCCAAACACTGGTTTCAGGCAGTCCTTTGCCAGTGGAAACATTATATTGCACTGTATAGAGCAGTGTTTCTTTTGATGAGAGTCATCACACGGTAACATTACAGGCTTTCTAGGAGCCATCAGCAGAGCAGGTACAATTCATAGAGGTGCTGATGCCACTCTTCCCTGTTGCAGAACTTGGTAGGACTAGTGCTATGCATTAGTATTCTGGATATGGGTGCATAAATAATGCAATGATAATTTGTAGTGCTGAGCAGTCCTAGATACCTGCTTGGTGCAACATGCAGTAACTACCATGTGGCTGAACTTCCATGTACATATCTGACTCAGCTTGAACACTGCCTTTATTTCTGAATTTGTTAAGATGGAGAATGGAGAACCAGTCCCCTTGATAATTGCAGCAGGAGGTGGTGGCAGGGCCTACAGGGCCAAAAAGGACACATTTCATCCAGAAAGGCTGGAGAATGACTCCTCTATTCCAGGGCTGAATGGAAATTCAGGAGCTGCAGGTAAGGAGAGTTTATTCTTTTTTAAGAAAACCTTTGTGAATATATGGCACTCCCAGATTCCTCCTCACAACGAGGTGAGGCACAACTCATGGAAACACAGTTCAGGGGGAACATAGAATCATAACAGATGCAAATAGGAGGTACCCACAGTGCTGGATACTTGGCACAAATAAGGGTGTAGCAATGGCAACATTCTCCCAAAATACCTCTCATAAACAAAGTTGTTTGATTTTTTGATGTGGGAGTTTGCAGCACCAATGTTGCCATCCTGCTCCCTGCACTGTTTTGTGCTGTGTAGACATACTCACAGTTTCCCTGGCTTATGCAGAAAGAGCATAATTGCACCCTGGCTAGAAGTCTCTGTGAAGAGACCTTGGACTGAACAACCAGCAGAGCTGAAAGTGAGTCACTGGTGAGTATGTTGTATGGAGAGTGGGGCTGGGACATATTTTCACCCCTTTCACTAAATTCCTTTTGTTCCACTTCAGAACTGACATAGGTTTTTTTCAAAAGTATTTTTTTCAAAGAGAAAGGGAAGGCTCTTTAAACCAGAAATAAGTGGTTTGAGAATAGGCAAGAATATCTTTTTGTATTTTCCATAGAAAATACTTGTCGCTATATGGTAGGTGAAAAGAGGCACAGATGGTTAGCATGGCAAAAGCCCTACAGAAAGGTCACAGTAGCACTGTGTAGCAAGTACATCCCCTCTTCTAACCAAGGCATGAGATTCTTACTTTCAGCTGAAGTGCTTTGAGTAGCTGCTTGTTCTGCAGATCCTTGCAGTGTTTTCTACACAAAAAATAAACCCTACCTGTGCCATTTCTCTTCTCTCAACTGCAGGTGGTGGAGGTGGCTGGAATGATAACACTTCCTTCCTGTGGTCAGGAAAATCCTTGCTGGAAGGTGCTACTGGAGGAAGATCCTGCCCCCAGGCCATGAAGAAGTGGGGGTGGGAGACAAGAGGGGGTTTCGGAGGGGGTGGAGGGGGGTGCTCCTCAGGTGGAGGAGGCGGAGGATATATAGGTAAAGTGGCTTCGTGTTCAAGGTGTCCCTTCCCCTCCTTTAGTGCTAATGATCAGCAAAATGCTGATAGATAATTCTCCTGTAGCTAGCATATTTGACTGTTATGTATTAGTATGTCTGTGTGTTGCCTTTTTAGCAGCAGATGAACGTATGGCATTTAGTCTTTGAGCAAACAGCCAGATGTCAGTCCCTCAGCTGTAATCCTGGCTTTGCACACTGCAATATGTGACATTAAGACCCTGCTGTGATTTTCAAGCCTTTCATGTTGGGGTGACAGTGCTGAAGAAGAAGGAGCCATAGGCTATGTGCTCCCATTGCCAGCACCTGTGTTGGGAGGACTTTGGTCCTGGAGAACTGGCAGCCAGACTTTATGCCAGGGGAAAGATTCAGCTTCTACCCTGCCCTGCTGTGGGTGGGCCTTGGTCCCGCACAGGTGTCTCTGGGGGCAGAGGCTCAGGCTGCCAGCCAGGACCTCTCTTAATAACAACAGTGGTGTTGACTTTAGTCAACAAGGAGCTGACTTCATGTGCTGCGGGTCTCAGGACAGCTGTCAGATGGCATTACGTTGATTACAACTGGTGTGGGCCAGATTCAAGATCTCTACTAACCCACAGTCTCTTGGGCCACATAGTTTCTTCAGCCATCTGCACTGTGGTGGACTCATTAAGCCCTGGTTCTCCACAGCTTAAATTAAGTATTTGGTAGACTAGAAATCCTCAGAGGAAGTAGTGAGTTTAAATGATCAAGTGCATGTTTTGTACCAATGTTATTGTGTAATGCTTCTTTTTCCAACAGAATGTCTCACATGACATTTTTAATTTCACTGAAGACAATTAAAGAGGAAAACTTTTTTTGGGGTGGGGGAATCTTTGCATGCTTGTAGTTAAAAAATATATGGCTTGTACTGTGCTTCTAATATTTTTTATGCATTGCCCATACTTTGCTTCAGATATATTCTATATGATCAAGCACAAATGAACAACTCATAAATTCCTTCAGTCCCCACTCCTGGTGGACCACCCTGCTTTAAGGGTGCAAAGGAGAGGAAGGATAGCAGTTTATTCATTCCCTCTGCTGACATAGTAAATACCTCAGTCAGCAAGGGTACTGAATTTAGCCCTTGAATACTGGCGTTGCCCAGTTTCTTGGCTACATAAATTTTAAGAAGGGCTTATATGTTTCACAGCATCCAAATGGTTAAAGATGAAGTTTGCACCTAAGTTTGCAACAGTCTGCCCAAAACAGAACTAATAAATTTTGATTGTCAAAAGCTACTGTTACTTAATTGAAGTTCTAAAAAATAAACTCCAGTGGTTTATGCAACAACTCACTAAATATTCCCTATATATTACATACCTTAATGTTTCTCTTTTCTCATTTGGATGCATCCCTAAATATGCTGAAATCATGCATGTTGCAGTGTTTATCTGTATTTTATTGCCATTGAGCTGCAGACTGTTAAGGTAACTTCTGGTTTGACATAGGTGGCAATGCTGCAGTGGACAATGACCCAGAGATGGATGGGGAGGATGGTGTGTCCTTTATTAATCCAATTGGTACTTTATATACTCCAGCACTTAAAGGTATTCATATTGTTCAGAAGTTTTCTAGTGGGCTTATTTCATGTTAGAAATAGTTTGCATTGGTAGGACATTTTACAATCCTTTGGGTACAGATCAGTGTCATGGACATGAGGAGGCAGAAAGATAGCAAAGTACAATGGAGAGTAAGCACAAGTAGGAAGAGAGAACATCAAGGCTATTAGGAAAGACTCCCAACAGTATAGTCTACCAGGCTATAGAATAATTTTGGGCAAGAAAAGTTGTAACAGAACCTCATAATTCAGATACATTAGGACAGAAACAGGCAAAATACCTGACTGTTCACTAACAAGCAAGTTTATTAGAGCATCCCTCAGCAAAGTATCCAAGTTAGGCCAGGTTGTTTCTAGAGAAAACATTGCACTGCTGCTCAGCAGTGCATAAGAGTGATGAATGCTGCCACTCCAACTTGTGTTTGCCCAGAAGTCAGTGTCTTTAATATGTTTGTGATGTGTTCATGAAACACACACCAAAAAAATCTACTTGTTAAAAAAAATACATTTGCTTTAGAATAACCAGAAGTATTTTCAAATACAGATGCACTCTGGCCTGGTAGATTCAGCCAGAAAGTTTTGAAAATGTTACAGTGCTTGATCTTGGAAGGAGTAAAGGCCAGGAAAGAATATGTTGACCTCCATGGACCACTGCAGGGGCAGGTTTCCCTTAGCCTTGGCAGCAGTCTCCTTGCTAACCTGGTAGGACTATCTGCTCAGAGAGAGCCAGGGAACCTCAACTGCAGTGGGGCTAAGTTAGCTGTCATATGTTATTTTCTTAGTGAGGAAAGGTGGGGAGAAATTGGTTTCTTAGATGGGGCCCATCCTGCCACATCATCCAACAGCAACCACCATGTCCCCTGTTTCTGTCAAGGCCCAAGAGAATTATAAGAATGGTCTTTACAGTAATTAACTCAGCTTCTTCATCCACTCCCTAGTGACAGAGGGGCATGGAGAGGTCGATATTAGGCTGCATCTTAACTGCAGTCACTGTGAGATGGACGAGTGCCATGTTGATCATGAGAGTCAAAAAGTCATTTGCTTTTGTGAGCCAGGCACAGAGCTGGCTGAGGATGGTGTGTCTTGCATAGGTAAGTAGGTGTGGGGAATACGGCTAGCATGTGAAACAGAAAGTGCATGGCCAGTGCTGTAGTTTGGACTGTAAGACATACTGAAAGTGTTATCTAGTCTTTCTTATACCTGACTTCTGTTAAATGCTTCCTTCTTTCCTGCTGCAGAGTTATTTTCCTAGGATATAGCCACATGATCTCTGAGGACTGGCGCACTGAGCAGCACTGCTGTTTTGCTCTACAGCGTGTTTGACATATTAGGCAGATCTGTGGAGAGACAAATTTTGTGCTTGGTTGTGCTGATGCTCACATTCTGCTCTGAAATCACAAAAGTGAAGGAATTTTCCAGCTAAACTAAAATTCCAGGCCAGTTCTCTTAAGAACAAAAACAATGTGCAAGGTGAAGGAAAATATAATTCCTGTGGATTTGGGCATTTGAGGTGCAGGTACAGAATCTGTAAGAAATTCTGTGCGAGATCTCTCTGAGGAAAACTAGACAGTGCCTGTACTTGCCTATCTTGACAAACCAAATAGTCAGAGCTCCATTACTCGGTTTGCTTCATATTTTTGCACAGCAGTTAGAGCAGTGACTCCAGGCTTTTGGGACGCTGATTTCAGATTTGTCACTGGCATGGGAAAATTGTTCTGTGTTTTTACCATTTCTATCTGTAAGATGGGTAAAAAACATGGCCATTTTGTCAAGGTGAAGTAAATCTTAATAGTGTGATCCCAGATGAGGATGCAGCTATGGAATACCTTGCACTATACTAACTGTTATCAGGTTTTTCTGCCTGGATTAGATGCATTTAGGAGATGATACATTGCAGTCCTCCTCCTGCTTTTTCTATAATTTGGCATTGACAGAAGCATTTTAACCCTGACAATGTAATGTTCTTTCCACCTCCCCAGACTCCTGCCCCTGGTTTTTATGGTCTTGTTTTCATATCCAGGGAGTTCACATGTTAATTCATTGATAGCAAACCATCTGTTTTAATGGGTTGATATTAACTGAGGAACGTGAAACAATGAGGTATGAAAAGTCATAGATCCTGTGACCTGATCATGCCAGAGGTTGCTCCTACACTATAAGAGCAGCTGATGAGTAAATGAAAGGAATAGCAAAAAAAAAATGCAAAAAAAAAGTGTCTCCTGGAAGATCATTTCAAAAATGTAATTCCTTCTTCTCCTTCTTCTGTTACAGCTGAGCCAGTGGTTCATCTCCCTCTCTCCTTGGTCTTGTCTGTACTGACTTCAGCATTGGTGGCTGTTTTAATGTTGGCTTTTTCAGGAATCATGATAGGTGAGTGTTTCTCTGCAAAAGATATTTTCATATGAGGGCTGGATCTGAGCCAGGGATAATTGGGTCCTGGGAGGCAAAGGGATTCAGATTTTTAGCTACTGCTATATTTAATGACACCTTCCCACACACACGCCTTGGCTTCAGATTTCAGTAGTTGTTTCTAACCACAATGACCAATTTGAGGAGGCTTCAGTTACTGACTGCATCTCGAAAGAGACATTACTGTTTCTGTTGTACTGTAAAGCTACCAGAACACAGCTGCTTCTGGTTTTGTGAGATCTGTTGCTGTTCAGTGCCTAAAAGCTTCTTTATTTGTATGCCTTTATACACATTTTGCCTCTTAATGTATAACATCTGAGCTTAAACTCTCACATAAGTTCCCCTTTTACACACTGCTACTTAGTAGGATTTGGGTATCCTTGGCATTTTTATTTGAAATTCTGAAAAGTATTTTTCACCCTTTCATGTTCTTATTTTAAACAGTCACTCACTCGCACTCAGTGCAAGCAGAATAGGTTTGAATCAATGCAAAACAGGCCACGGATACAAACCTCAGCTTTGCACCTTTCTTTGTCCACACTGTGTATAGTCTGGAGGAGGAGAAGAATGTACCTAGAGCAGCAAATGGCAACTATTAAATAAGATTTGCGCAGCTGTTTCAGTTTTAAGGATTTCAGGACTTATCAGTTGCACACACATGGTCCTATATGTATGATTTCTGGCCCGACAGTACTTTTTTACAATTACTAAATACTTCTGAGGAGTGGAACAGTAATCCTCTTTCCATCCAACTAGTCTATCATTTTCATCTCAGGAAAGAGCAACGATTGAAAAAATCAAAGCAAAGGCAATGAGGAGGAAAATGGAGGACAGGAAGGGTTTGTGGATAGGTCATTACATCCATCTGCCTTTGCGAGTGCATGTTTACCCCTTAAATTCTTCCCCTGAGCAATATCTCCTGGAGAAGATGCAATAGCTATTACCGTCACAGTCTTTGGGCTCAGTCCAGCTCCCACAGAAATCAATAGTGATTTAACCTGCTCATGATTGTCATCTTGCTTTGGAAAAAGTCCTGCAATATCAATTACTATTTCAAGGAATATCCACAGGATGTTGTCTTTCAAGGTGTGAATTCTAATGACGTAGTAGAAGTATAAGTGAAGTGATGCAAGGAATATAACACTACCACAAACTGATTTCAAATGCAGTCCAACTCTGTTGTTTAGAAACAGAAAAAGTTTTGAAGAATGAGCTATTTTTTGTGTACAAGGTGTTATTCTGAGCAAACAACTTGGTCTATCCATTTTGAACAATATGATGCAATAATTCATTTCAGACTTTAGTCACTTCTGTGTGATTTAGGAAAGTTGGTTATACCCCAGCTCCCTCCAGTTTGGAACTGGACTCATATTTGGAATGTCCAGTTAAACTAAATAGAGAAGAACAAAAACCTCAGAACTGTGAAATCTAGGATCTCTGCAAGTGAAATTAATTTTACTTCTTCAAAACAGTTCATGAGCAAGCCTGTTTCTTCATAGGATGTGTAAATCAAAATTTCAAAGTTCCTTTGGTATCTTCAGATTCCATTTTCTGTCTGTAATTATTTGATGTACAGAAACATTACAGTGTCCCTGTCTGGTTTCATTCCCTGAAATTTGGCCACACAACAGCCAGTCCTAGCGAGATGTGCTGCACGGCTGCTTTCCTGTTCCAAAGTCAGTCTGTGTCTCTGGTTGACTGTGTTCTCCATGTTTAGTATATCGTCGGAAGCACCAGGAGCTACAAGCCATGCAGATGGAGTTACAGAGCCCAGAATATAAGCTGAGCAAGCTGCGCACCTCCACTATAATGACAGACTACAACCCCAACTACTGCTTTGCAGGAAAGACCACATCCATTAGTGACCTTAAAGAGGTGCCTCGAAAAAACATCTCCCTCATCCGGTAAATTCATCTTTGCCTTCCCCATCCTTCACACTACACACTCATTTGGACTGAGTCTCTCACAGGGGTGTGAACGCATATCTCTGTGCAGGCACATACAAGTTCTTATGCACTTTTAGTCACATACCACTTTGCAGTAGCTGCAATAGTTAGGCTTCTGTAGAAGGGCCTAGATTTTGGCAGTTCAACTTTTACAGGTGTAGTGTTAATCTCCTGGGATTATTAGGCGAACTGAATAGTTATCACCAGTAATTCAGATACATCTTTTACAGGCAGGGCAGTGAACGGCCCATTTACAGAATGAACTGATGAAATGCTGGGAGGCTGAGGCTTGCAGGAGGCTCCTTTAAAGTCTTTAATGGGGTCTTTGATATAAACAATGACATCCTTAAGTACAGTATCAATTAAAACAATGGGTTTGAAGACACTAGACAGTATTAAAAAGACAGGAATATAAAGCCAGGAGGGTAGTAGTGTCTAGATAGGAACTTCTGGAAAGCTCAAAAAGATCCCCTAAGAAAAACCTGACAATTTGGAGTTCTTACACACTTTACTCTACTGCAGGATACTTCTGAATGTGACATGGCCCTGGTACCATGCAGTTTTATAGAAAAAGCCAAGTGGAAGCAGGAGAATTTGCTTAAGGTGCTACAAAAGTTGATGCTCAGAGCAGTCTTTGCAGTCCAAAGTTTTGCTGTCTCTTATCTCATTTCCCCTTACCTGCACATCTTTCTGGACTGCAACTGGAGGTTTCCAGTGTACCTTGTGCTGCTGCTTCCTTTGTCACTTAGGCTTTGAAAGGATTTTTGAACTGGGCAAGCTGCAGATTGCAGAGGATACAGCTGGGAATTGATAAGGGAAGGGAAGGTGGACTTTTTGGAAGGAAGGTGAGTTATGAGCTGTAGAGATCTGTTTTATACCCTTAGTTTGTATTAAGTTGGTCAGGAAGAGCCAAGAATAGTGTCTCAATCTGATATCTAAAAAGTATTATTAAATGAAGTGGCTGAGTCACAGGCAACACAAGTCCTCACTGTGGTTTCACTGCCTAGGCTGGTCTTTATCCTGGCAAAACCATAGACAGAGCTTACGCAACAGCAGAGCAGATTGTTCTAATCTGTTCAAATGGATGGGAGGGCAACAGCCCATGGAAAAACAGCCCACCAATACATCAGAGGACATAATCAATGCAGCTTCCAGGCCAAACCTGGCTGTAACAGGAGAGTGCGTGTTGTAGGAGAGAGCTTTATTGAGAACCTTTCACCTGGGCTGAGATGCAGGAATGCCTCTCAGAGGCTTGAAATACTACTGTCCAATGTGCAGCCCATGCAGGGTTAAGAGTGACTTGGGATCTGGGATGCAGCCTCATTCTCTGCCATGGTTTCCTGGGTTGTTATGTTGTGCCACCGATGTGGAATAATTATTGTTGTACCAGTTGACTTAACATTAAGAGAGCGAAGACTGAATAGACAGGTATGCAAAATCGGTATCACAAGGACCTGGAACAGGACCTATTGTTTGATTACTTTTTATTCCCTTCTCTTTCTCTTGTAATCTTATTCAAAATAAAACTGTAAATTTTGTAATATGATCAGTGCCAGAAACAATTCTCAGCATGAATTCCTAGAGCTGAGTGCTTTACAAAGCACTATCATCACCATTTATTGGCTAAGGTACTTGCCCAGAATTACACAATAAATCAGGAAAAGATATTTGGTTTAGAATTCAGGACTTTTGAGAATCATTATGCTTCCTAGTTTCTTGTTCAATGTTTTGTTTAATGGTGATACAGAAACACCATGGGAACTGTTAATGTATTTAGGGTTTGTAAACACCTAGGCTTAAGTCCTATCTTTATTGACCTGCTTTGGAGCACCCACCACTAGAGCACTGACACCAAAGTCATAGAAGAGTGCTCTTCACTACATGCTGCAATGCCAGCAGCTCAATTTCACTGGGGACTGCTCACTTCCAAAAATTGCTTTCCCTGCCAATTAAATACATTGTAGGTTCAGGAAAGATCACATCAAGGTCTGGTCCCCCGCGTAGTGTCAATATCCAATGCTCCCTGTTTCACTGCCATGAAAATTGTGAGCCCGTTCTGTGAGCTGTGTCCACAGTGTTATAATGTCTGTTCTCTGTAGTAAAACCTTCTTGTCTTCTCTGGTCTGTCCAGGGGTTTGGGCCACGGAGCCTTTGGTGAGGTATATGAAGGTCAGGTGACAGGGATCCCCAGCGACCCCACTCCCTTGCAGGTGGCTGTGAAAGTAAGTGACAGTGTATGAGTTATCATGATGGTTTCATGCACCTTTCACCCAAGAGTCCCAATGCATTATAAAAATGAAGATAAATGAAGCTTTGCTCTAAGTACTGAAGGATGTGGCTAGAAAGGTTGCTGCTCTGTTGCAACACTTAATCCATCACAGCAGTGGTACAGCATGTAGCATATGGGCATGTGAAACTGTTAAAAGAGGTCTGTAAGTAGTAAACAGGCAAAGATTTCCCACAGAGCTACATCAGACTGCAGTTATGAGAACTAAATCCACTCTCTGTCCATCCTCTCCATTCTACACCTGATATGGTAATCTGTCCAGAGCCTTGTGAGTCAGAGGTCAAAAGTCTTTATAGGGCCAAAAGCAGCTGGCACATACATCAAAGACACTGCAAGTAGGAGAGGACTGATTTTCCCTGGATCTCAGCACTCCCTTACAGGATGGATATGCATTGGATGTGAAGCTAAATCCTAAGAGACCCTGATAGGGTTCTCTGGGCCTTCTGCAACCTAACTGCCTTGTTTTCTCCTAGAGGTTACATAGCAGCACAGTCCTGCTGCTCGTTAGAGTTCACAATCTTGCTGGAAGGTAGGAGCATTGAGCTGCAGGGAGCTCAGGAAGTGTGGTCTCATTCCTCATCCTCTGTACAGCAGAATCCCATATACTGAACACTTGCCTGTGCACTCTGGGCTATTTCCTTTGCTGGGAGGAGGATGACAGTGGTGTTGATGGGCTGTGTGTTCTGATATTTACCTTTCAACAGCTTCACAGTCTGGTTTAGCAATGGTCTAGCTGTTATCTTAGAGTGAGGTTGCTTTTAGAGAAACAAGGATTGCTGCAGACAATGTTAGTGCCAGGTGTTCTACATCTGTAAGTTTAAGTATCTTCTCCTTGTCAACCTGTTCTTTATCTTTTACAGACATTGCCAGAAGTGTGTTCAGAGCAAGATGAGCTCGACTTTCTCATGGAAGCTCTCATTATTAGGTATGTATGAATAACATGAGCTTGTGTATGCTTGCAAAGCCCAGCACTGTAAAGAAAAAAAGTTTTTTAGATGTGATATCCACATAGTACATCTATACAGTAATTTTAGCAGAAAGAGGATAGGCATTACCATCCTTTTCTATTCTTCTTACAAATGAATAGGCACCAAATGATTAAAGGCTAAGTTTTGGAAAGGGTCCACACTGGTTTTCATTATCCAAAATGAAAAAAATTAAGGCCCAGTTTTCAGAATTGATAATAGGATCTTTTGATTTCTCTTAGAGATGAAAACATGAGGTAGAAACAAACCTGAGGAATTTAGATTTGAGTAGTCAAAACTTAACAGCTTAATATTGACTTTATGCTGCTATCTTGTCATGTGTCAGTGTCTGAGTCCTGGAATCCATAGAAATGGTTTCCCATCACATTTGAGGTCTGGAGAAATAAAGAAGTATTACAGACTAGACCTTGAGGAACATTCCCTACAGAAACAGATCCCTGTGTCAGTATGTTACTTGGAACAACACTGCCCAGCCCAGCTTCTGCTCCTTGGATGGGGAAAATTAAGAGCAGAGTCTGTTATCAGACACGTTCTCCTTCCTATGCCTCTCAGCTCTTGCTGTAGCCCAGAAAGAATGCAGGGGAGAGGAAAAGTAAAGCCACTGCTTCCCCACCTCTGTCCCTGCACTATGCAGACAGATACAGAGTGCAGGGGTAATGCTTTAGCTTTATCCAGTTACCCTACCTTTGAGATTTGTTACTTTCTAGGAAAAAAAAAAAAAAACCAACACACACAAAACAAACCCAAAACATTCCCTGCGGCAAAACGTTTTGAATTTTTCCTGCTATGGTGCTTTTTGGATCAAAGTTGCTCCTGTCTCCACAGCAAGTTCAACCACCAGAACATTGTGCGGTGTATTGGGGTGAGCCTGCAGGCACTGCCCCGTTTCATCCTGCTGGAGCTCATGGCTGGAGGGGACCTGAAATCCTTCCTGAGAGAGACACGGCCCAGACCGGTAAGAAAAGAGAAAACTGTATTTTATCTAGTAAGTTGCTGCCATGAGGCAAATACTTAACTGCAAAAGAGCTGATCTGTGCAGATACTATTTCCCAGAATTTTCAATGGTCAGAAAATTTCTGTTGCTACAAGACCACTGTGGAGGCAAGACCCAGGTGTATAGGGAACAGATGCTGCTGGGGTTATGCAGAGGTGCCTCATTCCCAAACTTTGCTAGACAGCATTGGAGATACTACCTAAAGAAAGACCAAAATCAAAGTTTAAGAAAACAGAAGTTAAACTCAACTCTAACGTCTCTCACGCCAGCTGGGGGCAGGCTGGGGGGACTTTTGAGCTAGTAATGGTAAATCCATAATTTAAACTGCTGATCAGGTGCATTTCTGTGGATATCTGTCTGTTCAAATTTGACACAGGCAAGCAGAGAATCTGGCCTGGAGCTGTTGACTTAATATCAAAAATCTTTAGTCCAGAGTTTTAAAGATTTTCCCCACTGAAATCAGCATCAATAGGAAAAGACAGTCAGCTAGAAATGTGTGAGAAAAAAATTACAACTTCTAGAGAGGAATCAGTATTTCAAAAGAATAAAGTTTACTCTGAGTCCCTGGACCAGAGAGGCACACAGATGTTGCTGAAGTTTAGGACCAGAGCCCAGCTTCATACTTTGTCTCTATATTTCTTCAACACAGGACAAAATTATGGATTTTATCAGTACAAGAGAGACACAGATTCACTCTAACAGATATAAATAAGATTCTTCCTTGAGGCATCTGGAAACAGATCAACTTTGTGTTTTTTCCATGAAGTGTGGTTTTCAGACATATAAAATGGTCTGTGAGACTCAAAACTCTTGAATAGGTTGCATTTTAGTGGCTCCTGCCTGGATAAGAAGGCTAAACACCTGGAATCTGAGCAAGCAATCTTTATAAACACCAGGCTGGTTTTCTGAAGCACCTAGAGATGCTCATACAAATGAGCTGAAATTGGTGGTAGGTAAATGGGTAAATCCATGTTTTACCATGTGGGCTCTGCTCTCACCCCATGCAGAGCAAAATGGAATGGGCAAGATATAATGCCTGCTAGATGCTCTGTTGAAAACTGCCAGGCCAGGCTGTGCTAGATGTGTGAAGGGGCAGGGGAAACATGATGGGTTTTAGCTCATTAAATTAGAGAAGCCAGCTCAGTAATAATAAAGATCATGTGAGGAAACACCAGGAACACTAGTCTTGCACAGCAGGAATTTTGACCTACTCGGAGTAAAATGAGCCAGCTGCTTTTGTAGATGAAAAGCACTTAATCTTTACAGGACACAGTCATGGGAGCCTTCTGATCTTTCTGTTTACCCCAACCCCAGTCATGAGTTCTTCCTTGCCAGGGCTTCTGTTCCTCTTAGCAGTAGCCCTGTGCAGCCTCTGTGAAAGCCAATGTCAGAAGAGGCAGACGGTTCATTCCATTTCTTCTCTTTCTGCCTTCACAGCAGCTCTTTCCATTCTTCTCCTTTCCTTGTCTTTCCTGACCTGTTTGAGGTTATCTGAGGCTGACCATAATAACTACTACACACAGGGGCTGTTCCCAGCACCTTGAAGGTTCCCCCTTATTCCTCCATTTAACTTGCTCCCAGGAGTGCAGCAGACCTGGGATTGATGCCTCTGTTTTCTGCTCAGTCACATTTCTATCACTCTTTGGGAAGCTGAGTTTCAAATGCAGATGGGCAGTTGCAAGCTGGAACTGATTCAGAAAAACAGTTTCCATTCCCTCTTCAACAACTGGATAAATGTGGATAGCCTGACTGTACGCAGACATAGATCCACATGATTCTGCTCCACTTCTAACACCTTCTTCCCTTTGCCTTTCCCTGCCTCTGCAACCATCCCATGTGGTGTCTGCCTGGCAAGAATGACAGAGTAATTCACTGTCTGGCTGCTGGGGCAGCTTCTGAAGGGCCAATGGCACCTGTGAGTGCTGAGAAATCAGCCCCTGGTTGCACGTTTGAGTACTGGCTCAGAAACCGTGAGGCGAGGAGACTGACTGATGAGAGATGAGATGTGTGCAGAGCATTGTGCTCTGTGAAATATGGGATCCAACTGTGGAAGTGGATTTACCTCTGCATGTACTTGAGGTGTGACAGAGTACATAAGGCCTGTGGCTCATTACTGCTGGGTGTATCTTTGCACTGCTCTAAATGAACCCTGAGCTGCTTTCTTCCTCCTGTTGCTCATTCAAAGAAGACAGGCAGGAGGCAGGCACAACAGACTGGATATGCAGCTTTTCAGGCCCAGTAAAGAAAAGGAAAGACAAGAAAGAGTACAGAGTAAACAGGCTTTGATGAGCTTTGATTCAAAAAGGAATTAATTGAACACACAAGACCTGGCTGACTGACTCAGTAGCGCAGGTCCACTGCCTACTCTGCAGTAAGCACCATATGAATTACTGCCTTTCCCCTTATTTTTTTGCAGTTTTGTATTTTCCAGCTAATTTATTTTACTACCTTGTCTTTCCCACCTATTTCGGCTTTCAGCCTAATAACAAAAAAGAGATTTACATGTTCACTCTCTACCTTCATCTCCCAGTTGCTCTCTCCACTCCTCTGCTAGTAACTTCAAATTTGTTTGACAGTTTTGGAAAAAATAATAGAGGTGTGAAAGGCATTAACTTGACATTAATTCCAAGGCTTCAGAAAAAAGAAAGCACTATGCTAGAGAGATCATCAGTTGCCTTGTTTGGTTTGCCACTGGTCAGCAACAACCTGTGTGACTTGGAGCAAGACACATGCAGCACTCTGCCATGCACTCAGCCACTGAAAAACAGGAAAGCAAGCAGAGGGAATGGTAAAGGAAAAGGTGAATCAAGGGAAGTGGAGCTTAAGACATTGCAAGGGACATGAAATGGGAAGCTAGAGCAACTGCAGGAGATGTCAGAACATGGGATCCAATTTAATGAGAGATCAAGATGCTGCCAGCACTACTGCATGTTGTTCGCCTGTCTTCTTCATGTAAATAACGAAAGCAGTGTTCAGCCAACGTGAAATGATTTTTCTGGACTCTAAGTAAGAATTATCATACATTCATCCAACATCACTAATACAATACCAGTGCCTCTTGTGGAGTACGTCAATTTATGCCAGCTAGGTCCACTCCATAAACTCCACCTTCGTACTTCCCCACGGCTCCAGGGTTTGCAACCCTGAAGGGCTTCTCTGTTCCATTTCTAGTAAAGTTTCACATCTATTACAGGAATGCCCCGTCCCCCTCACCTGTGGTAAAGCAGTCTGGTAGATTCAGAGACACCTGGTATTGGAGCCTTTGCTCATTGTGAACATTGCAGAATTGTCCATTGTGGGAAGTTCAGTGCTGATCTTTCTCACACACAGCGCAGCAATCAAAGAAGAGCTCTGGGAGACAAATCATATATGGATAAATGATTCCCCTCCTTTGTGCTGTGCAGCCTGTTGCACAGGGCAGTGATTACACTGAACAATACACAGAATTTCATTCACCTTTAGCAAGATTAAGCCTCACCTGGGGAGGTGTCACACTAGTGCTTCCAGCATGCCCACTGCCCTGAGCAGCGGTGCATTGCAGCTGGCATTGTCCATTCATCTGGGGAGCAAAAGCTGTAAAGCGAATCCTTTGGTGTGTCTCAAGGCTGCCCCTCTTGCAAAATGAATCCCAAACATCCATTTTTCAAACAAATTACATGGCTAAATTGTCCTTGGCTGGGCAGTCACATCTGTTTTAGAATTGTAGTTAGCCAAATAAAAGGTGGAAGGAATTCATCTAAGGAGGGAAAGGAAGGGAGTTAAAAAATACCAAAAAAAGAGAAAAAAAGAAAAAAGCTATGTCGTTCAAATCAGCTTCAGCCCACTGACTGCCTTGCAGTACAGCTCAGGTCTGGAATCGATTGCAGAGTAAAGAATTGGGCTTTTTGCTCAGTTTTCACTTCAGGTTTCTGACCCTTGCTCAGAAGAGGAGGGAATGGGTAGATTGAGATATTAAATTCCCTTTGGTTATACCCGGAAAGGAAAAAAGAAGGCATGTCCATCCTTTCTTACTGTAGCCATCTTGTGTAGCTGGTGAGTCACTTCAACTCACAGAGGTAGAAAAGATTATTTCCCCTTCCCCACAAAATGGGAGGAGAGGTGCTTTATGTTTTCAGGAAACAATTGCTCTATTAAAAGGAAAGTTTAAGGGAGATGCAGTCCAGTGTTCTAAAGAATCAGTTAAGTATATATATGTAATGAACTATACTTTGTAAATGATAAAATATAGACAGGTGATATCAAGTCACAAACAATTTTCTTTTATGGCCCTGCATTGAACAAAACGGGCTTTGTTCACACAGATATACAGCATTTTTCAGTTATTTCATTAATCAAGTATTGAGGCCAGTTATTTTCTAATCTCTTCAGAAGACATTAAGATTTTTGAGTTTTACCAGCCAATGACCACTGTTTAACTGCTTGCTGCTGGCTGCTGCAGAGCCTGAACTGATTTCCAGTCCCAGTTAGCAATGGTTTAGATCAGATGGGGTGGCCAGCACAGCATTGCATCAGCCTGGAGTTACATTTCTTCACAACAGAAACAGTCCCTGTCACCTGTCACATTGGAGAACCTGTGCTGGTTTTTGCATTGGTGGTAGAGCCCCATGGGCTGGTGCGGCTTTCAGGGACTGAGCAGAATGGCTGGTGTCATAAGAGGGAGCTGAAGAGTGGGATAAGCTTGTTTGGTCCAATACCTCAGGCCATTAAACACTTAGCTGGCAAATGGCTACTGTGGAATAAGCAGTCCCTGACACCCAGTTGTTTGTCATCGCTCCGCTGGCAGCAGCGGTTTCCTCCTCCCCCACAGGACTGGCCACAGAGATCACTGATTCACACCTCGGTGCAGCAGCTGATGGTTTGGCTTCAGAGGCTGATGAATGTGAGCCAGGGCGAATTCTGCCCTTTTTGCTAAAGCATCTGGCTCCTGCTGGCAAGGGCTGTGGACTTCATCAGAGGGGCAGGAAGAAGGAGTTGGCAGCCTTAGTCTTCCATAGCCGTTGGCTACACAAACCTGTGTCAGTGCTCTAAGGGGCAAGAGAAAACCTACACAGATGTGGAGGAGGGAAAGAGCAAATGTGACTCATGCCATTATACAAAATGTCATTTTCGTTGTTCAAGGTGACTTAGAGAGGAACTAGCAATAATACAAAGAAACTTGGTGAGGAACGGTTCAGGCTACAGACCCCAAAAATCGTGCTGAAAATTCAGAAGCATCTCCCGTGAGAACTGGGGTAAATTCTTACAGGGGCATCCCAATAGAGCTGGAAAGTCAGATCCAGCTGTTCTGATTCTGTCTCTGGGGTCTGTATGACATTGTGTCTGCACATCCTTTCCATAGTTCACGGATATGAACTCCTTCTTGTGCATTTTTGTAATCCCTTTGTGTATTAACATTGAAGGTTCTCACTTATTGGAGAATTCCCAATGTTGTATTAGCAACAAATCACACCGTGTTGTTGCTTTTAACCCACGTTTTTCTTTTGGTAGAATCAGCCCTCCTCCCTTTCCATGCTGGACTTGCTCCACGTGGCCCGTGACATTGCTTGTGGGTGTCAATACCTGGAGGAGAACCACTTCATTCACAGGTAGGTGAACACAACATGGGCAGGACTTGCATACAGGCCCACACAGACTCGTTATTCCCTGCTCCATATGTTTATGTCCTGCTGCACTCTAGTGGCTGGAAACCTTTAAACAATGTGGACAAAAATCAGAGTAATAGAAGCAGTTAACAGGAAAGCTGCTATAAATCAGGTTGGCGAAGGTCTGTACACTTACCAGAGATCCCGAGCTCTGTCTCAGTGCCTGCACTTGTGCAGTCCATTTGGTTACTCTGCAAAGGGACACAATCTCGTGACAGAAGTCTTTAAAGCTCTCCCTATCACGAATTTTGTTTAGTGCCTCTGCTCATTCTGGAACCTTTTTCTTCTCCCTCTCAGAGAACAGCTGTACAAGTATAGCCAGAAGTTCAACACCTTGTGATTATTCTTGCCTGCTCCTGCAGAACAGGGTGTTTGGCGAGCATCTAAAATTCTGCCTGTTGGGTAGAGATGAGTAGAGATGTGATAATTCACAGTTCTGATAGAGTCATCCATAAGGTGTTCCACTGTGCTATTCAGATCTCAAGGTTTGCTTCAGCCCAGAAGAGGTGGAGCTTGGAGCTTTACCTGCATATACAGGCCCAGAACTTCAGTATTCAGAGCAACACATGCACATTGTTGTTCTGCCTGTCTCTGACAGTGCAACAACCACCATTTCACAACATTTGAACAAACACACCAGGAACAGATCAGTGGATCATTCCCCAGCTCTACTTCTTGCACTCCTTAGAAACTTAAAAATAGTTCTGAGGTGAAGGAGGGTTCTCAGGAGGCCCATGCTTTCAACTGGGAGGTGCTACGTGAAGTTTAAAGAGGAAATGTTAGAGAAAAGAACTGTTCCTGCAGTGGGGGGTAGATTGGAATTTGGGACATAGCAGTTATCCATAAACACTGGTATTTCTGGCTGTTGTGGGCTCTCTGAAGCTCAGGAAAGTACATACTATTCTTTGCTTTCTTTTTGACTTGCTAAATTGTCAAATGATTAAGTGGTTCTTCTCCTTCTGTTGCTTTTTTTCTCTTTCCCTGTAGGGATATTGCTGCCAGGAATTGCCTCCTTACCTGTCGAGGGCCTGGGAGAGTGGCTAAGATTGGAGACTTTGGAATGGCCCGTGATATATACAGGTAGCAGAGCTAAGACCAGGGTATCTGCAAGTGGAATCTCACTAAAACGAGGCAGGAGCAGTGCAGGAGATTAGGCTCTTGTGCTGCTCTGCATAACCCCAGCAAGGCAAGAAGTGGAGAGATCCCACCCTGGTGAATTCCAGCTAATGTATTTCTGGTGTTTGCCTTTATTTGTAGTTTAACTGTGCTCTGGAGATTTTCCCACTCCTGACAGCTTTCTCCTGGGCAGTGAAGTCCAATGGTCATGGAAGGTGTTTTCCCTCCCTCTTTCATTCTGTCTTCAGTTTCTTCTCTTTACTTTCTCCACACCAAAGGGCATTAATGCGCCCTTTTGTTTTGTGGTCCCAAATCATTCTGAGTTTAATCTCTCTCCTTGATGCTACCCCTGCACCTTTGGTTTGGTGTCATCAGTAAATCTTCTCAATTTACTGCAGCTAAAGGAGGAAGGTGCAGAGGAAGGTCAGGAAAATGTAATCACCCAAACTGGAATGCAGCCAAGACACAGGGTTAACTACTCTGCTCTTGCAAGAAGTGCCAGAAAATCTTTAATGACCATAAGCAGTCAGGGCTGCAGTTTGATATCTCATCTTCCATATAGCACCTCTAGAAGTGCAGCACCATATCCCGCTGTGCTGAGGAATTGATTTGCCCCTGACTCGGAAGAAGGAATGCCTTGTGCTCAGTCACCCGCACTGTTTATTTCAGTGCCTTGCCTTCTTTTTTCCCTGCTTGGGGATTCTTCTGGCTCTACTTAGCTTGAGATCTGACAGTATCACAGCCTGAGGTGATTGCAAACAGAGTGCTACTTTCAAAAACACAAGAGTATCAGCTCTGATCAGCTTGGGGTTTTTCTCTCCTCTCCCTTGACAAAGAGCCCCCACACTGCCCCACTGTCAGATGGGGGCTCTGCTGGGACAAAGTAGCATCTGTCTCCCTCACACAATCAATAGAACCAACTGCCAAGATGAACTCTTTGGAGCTGAGCTTTCAAAGGTGCCTTTGAAGTTTGCACATGTTTCTTTGTCCACGAATATCCTTTAGATGCTCAGGCTGTGTAGTTATGATCAGTGATACCAGCTTGCATGAGCATCCTTCCGCAGCTGCCAGCATAGGATTTGGGGCTTGTAGGTTTTATTTTAAATGACAGCAACAATAAAGGACTGTCTCAGGAGCACAGGAGGTGGTTTTTGTACTAGTGCCTCAGCTCTAATGGCCAAGCATCCTCTTCATCAAACTCCTTGTTCTTACAAAGGCTTTGGGATTTTACTTGCGGTGCTTTAGACTGGGTACATATTGGATAGGTTCTGTTTATTTTTGGTGGGGATTCTCAAGGTGACCATGTGGGAAATGAGGTGAAGATCTTGCTGTGGTTGAAAAGACCAGGAGGATGGCTTTGCCAGCAGCAGTAACTGTTTGAGTAATTCACTAGGAATATGGACACAGATGAGGATAACTGATTTACCAGATCAGGTCTGAAGTGAGGTAGATAAAACAGTCCTTCCATGGATTGCCCATTTCCACTACTTTTGTGAGAACAAGCAGGTTTTTTCAGCATTTTCTCCGCCATATTGTTCTGCCTAAATTAGTCTCTCCTCTGGGTCATAATTTTAATATTTGTAATTATAGAAATCCCAAATCAATGCTGTTTTCTGAGTTCTTGGCTGACTCTTTTGTTTGTTCTCTGCAGAGCCAGCTACTACCGGAAGGGTGGGTGTGCAATGTTACCTGTCAAATGGATGCCTCCTGAGGCTTTCATGGAAGGGATATTTACATCAAAAACAGACACATGGTGTGTTTCCTTTCCTTCTCTGTCCAGTCTGTCTGTCTTGCAACCCCTTTTGTAAAGTGTGAAAATTTTGTAAAAAATGCATGTTAAGGTTCATTTCTCATGTACTGAAAGCTGGGTTTTTCAGACTCACCAGTCTCAGAGGGCAAAGCAACCATATTTACCTACCTATATCCTAGACTTTACTCACTTAACAGTCATCTACTAGTATTTATTAAATGTTTCAAAATTCACTGTTACAACTGTGCCACTTACTTGTGTCTGAATCCTGCAGCAGGGACTTACACCAGCTGCCTGAGCAAAGGCTGCAAAGAGCAGTGCTGAACCTAAGGGCACTGAGTATTGGTGACGGTTATTCCTGCATCCTTCACTTTGTTTTTCTTTGCTTCTGTATTCAGGTCTTTTGGTGTATTGCTGTGGGAGATATTCTCTTTGGGATACATGCCTTACCCTAGCAAAAGTAACCAGGAGGTTCTGGAGTTTGTCACCAATGGAGGAAGGATGGATCCACCTAAAAACTGCCCTGGCCCTGTGTATGAGATGTTAACTTTAATATATTCATGCAAATAACTTTCTGATTAAAATGCTTTTCTCTAGTCAAAAGTTAATTACTTGTAAGGTTGATCTTATTGTGGCTGATCTGTTTTACTGAACTTGAGTGCCAGTGATTTCTTTAATATTTAATTTTTCTGTCTGTTTTGGAGAATAATTTAGGGCCCTTTTGAGAATTACTGGTCACTGCTTGTTTGGTCAAAGATGGTGCAGTATTTCTGTGTCTTAGGTTATCTGTGAAACTTCAATGCATAAGACTGTTCACAGATAGGGATAACTGGGCTCCTTTATCTGTAGCCCTGCCTACCTCTGGTGAATTGTCCAAGGGCTTTTGAGTGGCTGAGTTATTTCTCTGGTGGGCTGTGGATTTTACCCCAGTGGTGGTCACATTTCAGTGGCTACCAGTACATCAGTTGTCTGACTCTGGGGAAGGCAGACAACTCTTATTTGTTGGAAGTCAGAGTGCTGATGCATGCTTATGATTTCTAAGCTGTTATGTACCACAGGATCTGCTGTTCATGAGCATCTCCTGTTCTGCCCTTTCAGTTACCGCATCATGACCCAGTGTTGGCAGCACCAGCCTGAAGACCGGCCAAATTTTGCCATAATCCTGGAGAGGATTGAGTACTGCACCCAGGTATGGGTGTTAATTCATCTCGGATGAAGTGGGTGGAGAGGGTTCCTCTTGAGGAGAGGTCTAGACAAACCAGAACACAAGATGAGAAGGCAGCACTGAATGCAGTCAGAATGCAGTCAGAAGTCCAGGGAGTGACGCCAGCCTGGGAACAGTGGCTGGGATATTCACCTCATTGGGTACTGGATCCATCTTATCTTTCACTGCTGAAAGGCACAGGCTTAAACAAACTTACACAGCTATAGAAATAGCACACCAGTAGCTCTTCTTCTGCTTGTAAAGGCAGAGATTCCAACGAGCAAAAGAGCTAAGACAGGCCCACACCTGCGTGAGTTTCACATGCCTCATCCCAGCCACTCCATCATGGTGTTCACCCTTAAGACAGTCAGCACCGAACAGGAATTGTCCCAGCTCAGAGCACCCTTTGCAGGTGGTTTCAGCAGCTGTTAGCAATTTTCTGAATCTGACAGCGCTGGAGAAGGCAGGTGGAAACAGCCAGGCTCAAGAAGTGGGGATTCTAAGGCTCGGCAAGGGGGGGAAGGATGCAGCTGGATTTCCAGGCCAAAATCAGATTTACTTAGCTTTTAACACCAGTTTAGCTTACAAGAAGTAGAGTAGTTTAGAAAATATTTTGCTGCCTGTATCAGCAAAGGCTTCTTATATGGCCTCACTATTATTTGCCTCAGTCAGTTTGCTTTCCCTTGCTATTTGGGAAGCTTGATCTGTTTTTCATGTGTGTTTGGATCCTTGGATTGGGAGGCATTTTTTTTCTGCTCTCTGTAGCTTGCCATGGCATCTAGCAATAATTAAAGGCTGCCCAGATCACCACATTTTCTCTCAGTTTAATTCTCAAAACTGCTCAGAACCACAGTCTCTCTGGATTTGGGATGCAAGGGGTCTGCCAGTATTGCCTTCTCTCTGCATTTCCATTCCTCCCTTGTTGTATGGAGGCAATACTTACATGGCTGAAACTTTTTCAGTATTATCTGAGAATGTTATGAACTCTGAGATGATATAGATTCCAAAACAAAATTCCCACAGGAAATTTGTCTGGACATAAAAAATGTTTTTCATTGGTTTTGTGCCTCTACTGTTCTGTGGTGAGTTTTAGGGTTGGGTTTTTTTTAAGAGTTCGACTTTTAAGGTTAACCCATTACATCTCACAGTTAACTGCATTTCATCTGCATCCCCTACACATGGAATATGGGCACTGGGTAGTGGGAATGATGCACTGTGGTCATAGCATGACAGCTGCCAAATGTGTCAGGTTTTTATTCAACGCATGATGCCTACAGACTTTGAGAAATTGTCATCGTTCTCTCTGGCAGGATCCAGATGTCATCAACACCGCCTTGCCGGTAGAATATGGCCCATCAGCTGAGGAGGAGGAGAAGGTGCGCCCTGACGATCCAGAAGGAATTTCTCCTCTGTTGGTCTCCACACACCAAGACAGAAAGGATGACAAGCAAACCCTGCCATCTCCACCACCCCTGCCATCAGCCATCACTGCTGGAAAATCTCTAGGGAAAGCAAGAGCCTTGGAACAGCCAGTGCCAGGGAAGGTGCCGTCCCCCTCAGCAGGGGGACACATCAACATGGCCTATGCCCAGTCCAATCCCCCTTCTGAGCTGCACAAAAGCCGGGGCTCCAGAAACAAGCCCACCAACCTCTGGAATCCAACCTACGGTTCCTGGTTTGCGGAGAAGCAGGCCAGCAAAAACAGTTCTGTGCTGGAGAAGGAGAGGCACGAGAGGGAGAATTTGGGACAGGAAGGAAACTGTACTGTGGGGCCCAACATTATGACTGGCAGGCTGCCAGGCTCCTCCTTGCTATTAGAGCCATCTTCCCTAACTGCAAGTGTTAAAGAAGTGCCTCTCTTTAGGCTCCGCCACTTCCCCTGTGGGAATGTCAACTATGGATACCAACAGCAGGGCTTACCCTTGGAAGCCTCCACGCCACCTTGCGCTAGCACTTACGAGGACCCCGTCCTAAGAAAGAAGAGCCACATAACCCAGCAGGGGCCCTGAGAGCCCTCAGCCCTCTTGACTTTTCCCCCTGTGGCCCCTGAGCCTTGAAGAGATGTCCTGTTACCCAACACACCACGAGCAAGGGATCTGACAGCATCACCTTCTATTTTGTGCAAATTTACTCCAAAAGTGCCACCCTTGCCATTGTAATTTCAACCAACCCAAGAGGCTTCAATCCACCGGAGCCCCAGTAGAGTGAAAGAACCAAGGGGGAGGGAGGATGCAGATTTTGTCTGCAAGGCCCAGCTGCTGTTGCATCAACTCATTCGCATGGTTGTCGTCATGCCCTTCCCGTGAGCTTTTCTCAGTTGTGTGTTCTCTGCTTACGTGTCAAAGCTGCGGCTCACTGCCATGAGTGTTCCATGTCCAAGGTTTTCCATGCCACACTTGTCATTGCTGTGGAAGACCTGGAGATCTCCTGCAGCTGGCAGATGTTGTAGCGGGTTTGGGAAGAGCATCCTCTATCCAAACCGAAAAAAGGATACAGCGTGCACTGAATGGTGACACGGTGGCACATTCTCAAGTTGTGTTCCAGCTACAGTCCAGTCTTCGAAAGTCCTTGAGTGCACAGCGGTTATGGGAGTGCTGACAGGGCGATAGAAAGACACTGGTCACACTGCATCGCTTGAAAGAGAGGGGAGAGGAAGCAGAGGATGGGTGCAGATGCTGTGAGGCACTTGGGGGTGGGAGGGGCATTGTTTGCCTGGGGATTTTTGTTTTGTTTTTGTTTTCCTATGCTTAAGCACTAAAACTGAGTAAAGCCCTTTAAAATTCCTTCTGTCCTACAAAAGTAGGAATGCCCTCATTGGGAACTTGCACGTGTCAAGTGGAACCAAGGTGAAGCTTTAAAGGACCACGGTCATGACAGAGACTTTCACCATGCCCTGAAAATGGACAGCCACCTGCATACCTCAGAGGTTTACTATAGCCTTTGACATACCCTGTACGAATAACACCAGAAAGGCAGAAGACTACATCGTGCCACAGTCCAGATGCCAGATACTGTCTGTATTTGAAGGGTTTAGAGCCCTTGTCCCTTTAACAAAATACATGTATGATAGTGGTTTAAGGACAAACACTCCATTGACTCACTTTGTACACCTTGTGCATGAAAAATATTCCAGTTAAGTGTATTGTCAAAACATAGATGTAGGAAATAATTCATGTGTAAAGATGTGCATTAGTAACTTCAGCTTAGGGTTGCAAGGAGCTGTTTTAGCATGAATGCTATCCAAAAAAGGGGTGCTTATTTCCATGGAAATGGATGTACTGGAGCATCAGCAAAGGAGTGTGAAGGTGTTCTTCAGTCCAAGACTCTTTGTTTCAGTGAAGTGTATCTGAATCTGACCCTGGATCCAAATGCTGAGGTAAGCTTCCTGTCTCCATAAGGGAACAAACCAGAACCCACATATACATACTCCTAAACTTTGAGATGCTCAGATTGAACTTGGAGGACTTGGTTTGGGTCACCCCCTCTTGTCAAAAAATACATTGAGAGGAGGGAGAGAGAGATGGTCTGATCTCCTAGTCTGTGCTGTGCTCTTGTGTTGAGAAGCTTGAGTCAGGGACTGCTGTTCGTGTCCTGGGGATCCATCACACCCCTGCTGTGTGGGTCTGCTAGGGATAATGAGGGTTACTCTTACAGGTTTCTTTAGGTTGAACTCGGAGAGTATTTGTCATCTCCAAGGTTATTAGGCTCACAGCTTTTGTCATGAAATAGCCACTGGGGAGGGATTCTGTCTAGCTTAGGACTGTGTTAGTGTCACACCAGTGTCTCTCTCTAGCTCAGTAAACAAAAGGGGGTAGTTTTCAGAGTCTCAGGAAAGCTGATTAATTCAGGAGGCAAGCACTGCCAGAAAAATTTCTTACACTAGTATATTATTCACAAATAATAGCAATTTTCATTTAAATATTCCAGCTTTTTCATTTTCAGAAGAGCTGAAGCTCCTCATTGTTTTCTTTAGCATTTCTTTGCCTAGGAGTACACTGAGGTTTTGCTGCCTTACCAAATGTTACTGAGGGCAGAAGCTGACCTGTATCCTGATGAGTGTTTTTAAAGAATACACAAGAACAAAAAGTTGTTAAATTAATTATCTCTGACTAACTGAAAATATTAATTCTTGCATCTGAGGCAGCAGCTTTGATGCTGCACAAATACAGATAAGCTGCCAGGTTACAGTGTTAAAGGTGGCGTTTCTAAAGAAGCTTTAAAAGCACAAGCAGCAAGAAATGATTATAAGTTTGTAGGGGCGAAAGGCAGGCTTTCCCAGCCTCATGAGAGTGTGGTTACTGCTCTGAGCTTGTACTGTGCAGTTATTTTATAAGAGAATTTCAACTGAAATACTCTTACAGAATGGGAGTTGTAAAAAAAAATGATGGAGATAAACACATTCCTGCTTCTTTCCTATGGAATATGTCAGGAGATAATTCTGGTCAGGGGAAATGGTGAATTACTACTGAAATTCTCTACTCTGCTGAGTACAGTGCATTGAGATAAATACTGTTCAGCACTGGCAGTTGATTTTAAGTAGGCTTCCTTCCAGTGTCTCCTGTGTAAAACTCTTTGTTGTGCGGTTTTCTTAGGGTTTGTTGGGTTTTTTTGGTGGGTATTTTTTGGTGGGTTTGGGTTTTTTGGGTTTTTTTTGTGGGGGAGGGCGGTGTTTGGTTTGTTTTTCCTTGGGGTTTTTTTGGCTTTTTTTTTTTTTTTTTTTGGGGGGTGGGATGTTTGTGTCAGCTTTTGTTTGTGGTTTGTTTTTTTTTAATCCCCTTTTCTTAACTCTTGGAATTCAGAGGAATTCAGAAATCCAGTTTGGGCTTATTTTTAGTATTAAAGACACAACATATCAGAGCTATTCTACAGAAAGAATTCTCTTTGTTACCCCTGTTTGCTGTTCAAGCACAGTACCCCAGGCTGCAAAAATTTTTCTGTAAATATTGATGCTAATCAAATCTTGTCACTCAGAAACAAGGGCTGTAGCATTTGCCTGCCCTCTTTCTCAGATAACAAATTAGTTGCCTGGACCAAAAGGTGCTCTGCTGTTTGTGTGCAGGTTGCATCAAAGATTTCCTGGTCATTCTGCAATTCCATTGCTTAACTTTAAGCATCTGTCCTGTTGCCAAAGCATTGCCAGGATTTCAGTGACAGTGCAAGATTTTACTTGCATCACTGGGATGATCTGAAGAACGCTTTTCTTAATGATCCCCCTCTCCTCTGTCCCTCTGTGCACACTCAGGCACCATCAGTTACTGTATGATCTCCAATTAGTTGAAGGGCTGACAGGACATTTAACATGTAACATTTAGCCATGCAAGAGCTGCAGATGCAGTGCCAGTTCGCCCTGAGCATTTTGTCCAGTCATGAACCAGAAACTTTTAATTTCTGTGTCTAGAAAGATCCACCTGTTCAGTACTCAGTGCTGCAGGGAATGAAGGGGCTTAAGTCACCATGGGCTCACCAGACCAAAGCACTCTGGATGAGTAAATCCCAAATTCATTTATCAAACTGCTCCATGCTAGGCTTACAGTGCAGCAGAAAAACAAATTCAAGTTATTTTATCCTTCTTACTCATTTTTGTCTGTGACTTATTTTTTAAATTACAGTTTATTGACACACTGTATATTTCTTAAGGAAATTGTTTTTAAGACTCTTAATCTTTTTCATTGGCAATATTAATGTTCTGATTTGTATCTTCCTCGTTTTACAGTGGAAAAGCAGGAAGCAGGATGATCTACAAGATGTAAAATGTGACTGAGAAAAACCCTGTGCTACCACTCTTATACTTGGAAAATGGCTTATTTCCATGTGGATATTGCCTGTTTCCTATGGGTTTCTGATTCTGTAAGCTGCTGGAGGCAAACTAGGTTGGGATGCCTGTTTCTCTACCTTTCCAGTTGTCCTGTCATCTTCCCTTTTTGCTACTGAACCTTGTTTCTCCATCACGTGCCTGGGAATGAAGCGAGGGAAGAAGTTTGGGTGGGTTTGCTTCCTCGAGGTGCAGTGAAGGAGTGGTGGTGGGAGAGGGGCTTTGCTGTAGCGAGGGGAGGTGCAGGTACCACAGGCTGGAAGCGTGAGGGCTGCGTTAATTTGGGCGCAGTCGCTGCACGACACAAAGGGTCTGAAATGAGGTATGACTGGTGTAACTTTGCATATCTGCTCCTGTTACTGCGCCTGTCTTCTGGGTGACAAGAACCTTGACATAGGAATAGCATAAAACAGCCTTCCACAGCAGCAAAGACACGGCCATTTGTCTGTCCCAGAGTTAAACCCATCACAGGAAAATGTCCAAATTGTCTGCATCTGGCTTTTTTAGTAACAAGCTTCATTATAGGAGTGTCTGTCTCATGTACAGCCATTTATGCAACGTTGTTTATGAAGGAAGGGCCTGTGCACTTCAGGGATACTATGAAGAAAAATACTAATATATGGTCATTGAGTATTTTGTATTGAATAGTGTATTTGTATTGTAAACAAGTGTAGTGAACTACAAGGCATGAAGACAAATAAAATGACAGTAGCTGGCTTTCTCTGTGTTGGGCTGTGCAATGATTGGATCAGCATCAGAGGGAGGTGTCTGGACATCCCTTTTTCTTGGTAAAGCTGCAGAAGTATTAAGGTGAAGGACACCCAAAGGAGTGGTGTTGTGTTACACTGAGCCAACCACCTTTTGGGAGAGAAGCAGCTGTTTCAGACTTCTCTGCATTGCAAACATTGGATGTCAAGTTTCTTACAGAGGTGGCATTCCTTCTGTCACAAAGCACCAAAGCTGGCTACTACCCACAGGAAAACTGGTCAGTATAAAGAGAAAAACGGGTAGGGTTGAAGAGAGCATTTCGGTGTTTTCATTCCTAAATGTGTATATCCTACTAAGACAGCCTTTTTCTTTGAGTCTGGACATAGACTGTGACTAGATCTAACTCTAAGTTGTATTTTAAAATACAGTGGAGTTCCAGCATTGAATCCTGTGACAATTCTAGGAAGAGGAAGTTCCATCCCTGAAACACTTTTTTCCCCTCGCCCTATCACTCCTATGCCCCCCGTAGCTGCAATTCTCAAGAAATGGTCCTTGAAATTAGGACTGACTTATCGCCAAAGTTTCTCCTTCACATGCTCATTCTATTGCACGATAGTGCTGTGGTTTGCTAAACAAGACTTTTTTTCCTGAGCAGGTATCTAGCAGGCACCTCTCCTCTCCATTTCCCTTCCACTTTGGTTCCTCTCCATCTTAACTGAAAAGGGAGCTCTCCTGTGCCCTTCTAGGAATAGACCTAGTCAGCAGTCTGCCACATAGACTATTTTGGATCTGGCACTGGTTGGCAGTCTTTGCTCTGATTCCCATTTCTTCCAGAGTTGTCTGTCTCTGACAAGGCAATGAAAAGGATGCAGGTGGGTGCTCCGCTCTGTGGCTTTCATGGACTCAGTTTCCACCTGGTGTATGGAAAGGCTTCTGCAAAAAACTGAAAAGCCATGACATAAATGCTCGACTTGCCACCTAAGTAAAACTCTTGCAGGTAGCAGAGCTAACTTGTCAGAGGAACCAGGTTATGTCTTGCAAATCTGCAGTGTCTTGGATCCTTGTGCCTCAGAACTTGCTGGCTAGCAACCCTCTGAAAGCACAGGCTCCCTGCCCAGAAAGCCATTACTGTCAGCATCTGCAAAGCAATCACTGAATCCAACCCTGCTAAACTCACTAGAAATGAATTCCCCATCCTGGGACACCTCAAAAAAGTTCTCTTTGTCCTGTCACACACACCTGTGGCCTTTTCTCTCCACTGTCCAACAAAACTTGAACAATTTCATGGCACTGAAGGACATTTTCTCCAACTGGACCTCAGGGCCATGCTGTGGGACAAGGACTACCCTTAAAGTCCACACAGGCAGCACAGAATTGCTGTTTATTTATTTATAAATAACAGATAATGTTTTATTTATGTAGTTTATAGGGACTTTGAGGATCATTTGGCTCTTTTTCTACCAGTCTGGGGCTGTGATAGTCAGTCCTCTGCACAGCACCAAATTCCAAACTTCACTGCCAGTTATTTTCAGAATTTTTTTAATGACACGGTGTCGTCCTGCAAGAATTGGAGGAAAGGATTATGGCAACTTACCTTGGATTTAGGGAAGCACAAATCCCTTCACCTCACCAACTTGAAGAGAGTAATCCTTTCTGGAATGGACTGATTTATTTCTGTTGCAGGCTGCACAGACTTACAGTGCTTCTTGCTTCCCTGCAGAGGATTCTCAGTGCTACCAAAATGGCTCCACCCTGATAACAGTCCTGACTTGCTCCTCTAACCCACAGTGCTCAAGCTGATTATGTCCAGAGCTTTCAGGAGAAATGTGCAGCTGGCTGAAGCTGGAATGGAAGGGAAAGTGCATCACACCAACACTCAGTATCTGTGAGTATCTGTGCCCTCTTCTGTACCCCTCAGACAGGTCCACTGAGGTCCTGCAGCACTCACTAGGCCAGGCCACTGAGACCCCACTTCCAAGCCAAACTGGATGTAGCCACAGAGCTGGGGAAGGGACAGCCTGACACCTTTGGAAAAAAAATAAAAAGCTACCAGTGAATCAGAAGACTATTGTAAAGATATTACTCCTATATATTACTTCATCTGTGCAAGACAGACCACACAGAAATGGTGTGACTATAACAAACTGCCCGAGGTTGCTGCCTCACCCACATGCTGGTTCCCATACCTCCCTCCTGAAGAACTCCAGCTACCCCTCAGATAAAGCAGTTACACCCATTCCATCTGCTCAGGCAGGAAAAGCAGCATTCCTGGTAATGAGTGTCTCATCACAGGAACTCAGCTGCTCACACAGGAGCACCAGGCTGTGACAAAACGTGCTGTGCAAACACTTTGTTTCAAACTGGCAGTTCTGTGCCGAACAGCCAGAAGATACAAAAGCTTCTGGTTTATGTTTGACAGTTGCTGTTCCATGAGAATCCCGTGTGCTTAATTTGTACATAAGAACAGACATGAGAGATGCACATTCTGTAATGGTCAAATGAAAAAATCTTTTTGGTGTCCACTATTGAACAGGGTTTCATTTTATTAATACCAGCAATAAACAGATATTAGACAAAGTAAAGTTCAGTACATCACTGAATATCTGCATCTTCAAATATAAAGCATCGCCTTTTTTTTTTTTTTTTTACTTTCAAAATTTACAGCTTTTATATTCAATTAAAAATTTCCATGTTAGAATACAATGCGCATTATTTTAAATACAGCTCAGGAAAAATAGCTACAGCAATATTTAAAAGAAGGTTACAGCAGCAGGATTCTGTCCAAAAATAGGCTATTACGATTTAAAGTGTCACTTCTTCAAGTAGGCAAGAGCAAGCAAATAATTTAAGAGTAAAATGGAACACAAAACCATCCTAATCAGATAACGTTTACATATGCTGAGCAATTAAAATACATTATATGTTTAAAACATGGACAAAATATTAGCTGTTTTAAAAGGTTGATATGCCAATAATGTCACATCAAGGCGCGTTACAGTGCTGTACCTAAAACTATGCTTAATTTATCATAAGACTCTTATAAGAAATTTATACTGGAAACTGTTCCAAAGGAAACAAGAAGAAACATGTATCACAAACAATCAAATAATGGCAACAGCTTGCTTGAAAACCCTGTATATATGTTCCATACCACTGGCAGGAATTACCGTGCTGTATTTATACAGACTTAATATTTATGAAGAGGTTATTACGTGTAATCCCACCCTGGGTTTATTTGCATTTTAAAACTGTGATACTCATCGCCTGCAGCACCCCAAACAAAAAGAAAGTCTCTAAAAATGAAAGAAAGCTCTCCAGAAGAGTGCAAAGTGCGTTATTTTCAAGAGTGCTTCTTATATGTAGCTCCTTCTACAAATGCACAACAAAAAGTGCTCTTTACTATACAGATTGACATGCAGCATATTTGTGGTTTTTAAAGGCTTTTTATTTAATTGCTGCTGTTCACTAGGATAGCAGCAAATCCTTGTATTTATCAGCCCTTTTGCATTCTGGAGAAGAGGAGGGGGTAGGAGGAGGGATCCAAATGATAAAATGCAAAAATATTCTACAACTGCTTGAAAAAGGGATTTTTTTTTTTTTTTTTTTCTTCCTTATTGCTAGCAGCTGGTATTGGAATTGACAAAGTGCCCGGGAACCAGGCTAATGTCACTCATCAACCACCTCTGCTGTCAAAAACGGGCAATGCACAAAGCATTACCAGTTCATTACTACACGGAGGAAAACTGTTTAAATACTGCATGAATCACACAGGAACTTTAGAGAACGCTGGAGATCCTGGTGTTCTCTAACTGGAACATTAGTCAAATGATGCAGCATCTTAAACACAAGATGCTTCTGTAAAATCCTTCCAGGCAAGGGCCGTTTAACCAAAACAGAAGAGAGGTTTTACTTCTTAACATGACTGAATTCTTTTTTATCTCTCTATTTTATATATATATTTTTATATAAAATATATATATATATATATATTATATACACACACATACATATATATACTCATATGTAAAATGCAAATGCAGATTTAATAATTTCAAAATAAGTTTGCATTCTAGATGGGGTTGGGTTTGTGCTTTAAAATACTTATTTCCTGCTCTCTGAGCACATTTCGGCTCAGCAAATATCATCCACAAGCTTTGCCCCATTAATCCCACGGTAGGTTACCCTGCTTGGTCGAACTAAGACCCCGTGGTTCAGCTTACAGGTGAAGTAGCGCTTTTCTCCCACAGAGCCATCGTTCTTTCCCTTGGCACTTCGGAGTTCCAGCCCGATCCATATCCCTGGTGCAAAGTCTGTCGGACCAATGTACCTGATGGTCCCCATTTCATTGGAGCTGGTCAGGAGGACCTGAGAGCCCTCGTGCAGCTTCACAGGCCCCTCAGAGTGAGCTGTAGTGGTGCTGCTCCAGCTGCGCCGTAACACGGAGCTCTTGGATCTAGTTACAAAAGAAAGGAAAAAACCTTTTTCTTCCTTTTTTTCCTATAAAATATCCAGGGCAAATCTGTAATTCTGTGAAGCACATGGGAGAAAAACCTCAAATCCCTTTTCTTAAAAAAAATGGGTTTAATCTCAAGTCACTAACAAACCATGAAATAACAGTAACAGGCTGGTACACTTGGCGGTCTGAAATACTGGAAAAGCAATTTCCTTTCCCGTGATGCTAGGATCTACAATATTTACAGGAGGTGATAGTATTGGTAAATTAAGGCAAATGAAACATTTTATTTGGGGCTTGAAACAACTTTTAACATGCATGTGTCAGTCAGGATCACCAAGACAAAGTGAAGTCCTTTGACAAGACCCTCTGAACTTCACTCAGCTATGTAAAAATACAACAATTTGGAGAACATGCAGCAATGAATGACTGGAAAACAGTTTTAATGCCAACCTGAATTCAAAGACTGTACTCCTGGATACCCATGGAAAAATAGTCTAATACTAGTCTATTTTGGAAGAAAAAAATGAACATATAAAGGTCCAGATATCCTACATGCATAAAGATTTTCTTTTCAGCGAGAAACAGTAAAGCTAACAGCCAGCTCACCCAAGCACTTGAAACTCGTAACACTCACCTAACAAAGGAGTTTCTTCTGTTTATCTCCTTTTGTGAAGATGCAGAAGTGGTGCTCAGACTGCGCCTAAAACCTAAGTGGAAAGATTAATAAGCGGTGTAGGACTTCTTAAGAAAAAAAGCCCTTGTGAACTCATATTCTTTGTGTTTTCTTTTATACTGCTTCCCCTACATTTGCTACACACTGTCCCCTCTAATTTGGAAATTAAGTGATGAAACTTTCCATGAAAGTACATGTCCATAATATGTTCAGATTTTTAGAGGGGACAGAAATTAAACTAAACAAACCAAACAAGGATAATGTGAAGCAGTCTTTTCACAAAAAACTTGGGTAAGGAAAAAGAAAAATAACTATTTCAAGTATCTTACACAAGTTTTAGTAATTCCATATGGACCTCATCCCACACCGATCCCTTCATCCATCTCAATTTAGATTAAGGAGCAGGTTTAATTTCTGGTTATCTTTGATTAGAATGCAACACAGTAATAAGGGAAGACTGCCAACAGTCTTAGCTCTGACATAATTATTTCTGCCAGAGGAGTGTTAGTAACAACACGGTACTCCACAGGTCCTTCTACAGGCTACATTTTTGGGAAGGGGGCAGCCAGACTATGGTCTGGCATTTGGGTTCCTTGAAAATCTACAGCTCCTTCTTCTGGAGAAGTTGGCTTTGTGCAGTAGGTTCTGGCTTTAGAGCATGGCCTGTGGTAGGTTGCCTAAGCCAAATCACAGTGTCTTTACTCCTACCTGGAAAAGTGTGATTCATTTTGTTCCACGAAGTTTCTGTGAGAGAGTCCAGAGAACCCGTTAGTCTGAAAAGCAGTAACACAACAAAGAAGTCATTTCAACTCAACTCTGTGAACAAACTTTCTGACTTCTTGTCAAATATTGATGAAGTTTTGGGTTTTTAACTTGTCCATCTGCCCCCCCAAGAGATACCAACATTTCTGCTGCACTCAGGCTGGTATGTAAGAAGTGCCTGGAGCAAACTGGTTTATCTGAGTTACTTGCTTTTTACTCACCAAGACAGCATGGATAATTTTGAGGCAAGTTCTTAACAGTTTGCCTGAGCTGGGATACTCAGGGAAAGAAAAGTTAAGAACATGTCTCACAAAGTAACTACATTACAAATGTAGGAGGAAAGAGTACTGAACTCCTGGGATGCTCTTCCTGAGAATAATATTTCCAGGCACGTCTAAAGGCAACTTCCTTTTATAACTGAATTCAGTCAAGTGTATTAGAATTGGGTCATGAAAGTAAAGTGTCACAGACACAGACTGTCAGAGACCGTGGAATAACAATATTTCAAGTAGCTGCAAGAGAGATGGTGTAGCTGCATATCGAATTTATACTCTGATTTCTAAAAGCTGATCTAAAACCCATTGGGTTTTTCATGGAGGTTATAAACTTCCATTAGCAGAAGAAAACATTTGTATCTTCCATATCTGCTCAAAATTTTGTTTCCCACTGGAAATGTAAGAAAGCATCTGACAACCCAAACATTAAAACAGGTCCAGTGCTTACCTCTGTACACGAGATGGTGGTGCAAATATACCGTATCTGGGAAGACAACTGAAGTACTGCACACCTCCCACTGAACCATCATTCTTCCCATGAGGCTTGTCCAATTCAATTCCACACCAGAATCCTACATTTCAAGACAGTAAAATCATGGCATTTTGAACAAAACACTACAGGCTTTTCTTCATCTAGACAGCTGGCACAGTTGGCATTCACCCACATCAAGGAAAACAGTTTTTAGTTGAAAAATGTCTAGATAGTAATGACAAATATGTGTATTATAAAATAGCTATCTATGCAATTAGGCAAAAATTACACCCTAATCAATCTAAATATAATTATTTCAGCATTTTTATATGCTTTCACAAAAATCACTGACATTTTAATTACTATAGAAAAGGTAAAACCTTTGAGAGATAAATATATCCATATATATATATACACCAAAGATTTAGTGTATATATACAAATATAGATACACTAAAGCCAAATGGAATGTTATTAAATGTAGCAGTGGCTGTTTGACAACAAGAAGACAGGAAAGAAGAGCAGTACTGGCTCAAGCTTCCCTCTTTAGTCCTCTGACCACATGGTTTATGCCTCATCTGAAATCATCAACAGTAAAATTAAAGTTTTGATATTAATTCATTCCTTCTCTCCATCTAGCAAGTTATAATTAACACAAATTGCAAAGCTGGTTGTAAGATATTGAGAGAAGGGTGTAGGAATCGAAACTGGCCATCAATTAATCTCGTACAGAACACTGAATAGACATCAAGATGTTAATGAGCTTCATCGTTCATAACCTGTGATAAATGTGAGCTAATTACGTAAAGGTGCTAAATTTCATACTCCATTAGTAATCCTTATGCTATCCATCCCCAAAAGATTCAGAATTTAATTCAAGTCACTTGGTACTAAGGCACTGGATAAAACAGTAATTCTAATTATCAGCTCAAGAAACTCAGGAATGACAGCTTATGAATTAGAAGGGCTCAGTACATCAGAAGTTCTCCCCTTCCTGTTTTCAGAACCAAATGAAGATCTGCATTGCAGCAAAAGGAACAAAGTTTGGATAACTTCCAGAGCTTTGATACACATTAAAATTGTAATACTTAAACATGCATCTGTTACATTTTCTATAAATTACTAGGTTAGCAAATGGTGAAGATCTGTCATCTTTCCATCCTCACTTCTTACAATACCATGTTTTCCTCCAGACGTTTTGTTCCTGATTTGAAGCAGAGAGGGAGGAGACTTACACTGTCAAACAGCTTTCTAGTTTTACAGCTGTTACAGTGTATTTGGGAAACAACCCTTTCCTCATTGTGATGACATTGCCGTGTTGCTCAGTTAACTGCAGTTCCTTAAGCCAGGACTGCCTACTAAAACTGGGGAAAGGGTGAGGATAAAAAAAGTACCACAGTCTTGCATTCTAACTTTTTTTTAATACTGATGACACCAAGTGTCACGAGAGTATTTCCCATCACCTATCGATCAAACAGATCTCACCCAAACTGGGTTCTCACACCAATACTCACCAACTGGTTTTGCATTACTCTTGCAGTAAGATTATAGATAGGGTCATAAAGAACATAAATCTGGTTACAAAAAAATAGTACTCAGAAATTAATTTTCAGAATGTAAAACAACTGGTTGCCGTTGAAAGCACTTTGTTTCACTACAAGCTGTTTTTTTTTAGTCAGAAAAGGGAGAAACAGAAAGGGAGAAGCATGAGAAAACGGTGGTAGAAGCTGAGGTTTTTTGATATGTTTGTAACTTTATTGGTCCTCTGACCAAAAGGTTTTCTCATTCAGATCTAAATGCTCATAATGACCCTCTTAAAGATGCCAATAAGTTCAGAATGATACAGGTACGTGACAGAGGAGTGCCAGTACTGCAAGAGACAAGCTGTGTCAAAAGCTTTCCTACAAAAAGTAAGGAGTATATGCGTGTGATTTCAATAAACTATATAACCCCTTGGAGATTAAAATGAGGATTTTCAGAAAGCTTTGTTAAGAGTTGGACTCAATGATCCCTGTGGGTCCTTCCCAACTCAGAATATTCTGTGATTCTGTAATACCTACAACTTCAACATTAAACTATTTTTCCTTATTAAGCCATGATAGTGGACAAGTAAAAGTCACACTTTATTTTTTCCTGACAGGTGCATTAAAAGTAAAAACTATTCAGTGAAACACAGGAGAGAGAAAAAACTTGGAAACATATCAGTAAATTTAGAATTTTTTTGGAAGGAGTGAGGAAAAAGACGACATTCTCCTAATGTTCATGTGCTCACATATAAGCTATTCCACATTGATTTTACAACTGAGTATTGCAAATACCTGGTGCAAATTTTGTTGTCCCAAAAAATCTAACAGTGCCTGTTCTCTGTCCCACCACCAGTACTCTGTCTCCAACCTGAATTTCTCCATCAAGAGCATTTTTTCTCATAGTTGGAGTACTGTACAATCCTGGTCAACAGAAGAAAAAGATTGGAATTAGTGACATTATATCTTTAAAGCTTAAGAAAGTCTTCAACAGTAAGCCAACTGATTGGTAAACAGAATATTTATCTCTAACACCTCGTAACTTTAGCACATGCCAACACATCACAAATTTTGCTTAGACAGAGACTTGCTTTATGCCAGTATAAAAAGTGTGGACTACAGCCTTTTCTCTGCTCTGAAAAGGCTCTTGAAGATGTTAAACCAACTTTCTAAAAGTTGCCAAACTTAGGTTCACGGTTAAAGCACTTCACAAGTCTCTTTCTTGAACTATCTCAGAATCTGAAACAGCACAAGTAGTCCTACATAAGCACTCAATGCACTCAACTCCCACCTGTGAAAATAAAACAATAATAACTCAATAAAACCTCAAAAAAATAGACTGTACCAGCACTAATTTTAGATGAGGCAGAAGACACTCTAGTCAGTGCCTTTTTATTGCTGCTAGTTGAGTTCCGCTTCTTGGAGTAATTCCATTTGCCTTCCAAGGACGTAGTAGAAGAGGAAGAGCTGCTGTACCCAGGAAAACCTAAAGACAGAAATGAAAGTAGTCCTTCAGGGATCATGTTTGGAAAAGGACAAATGAAGCAGAAGGGAAAGCTTCTGTAGAATGGAAGTTATCTGTTCTCCATAATGGGAAGAATACATAGTAAAGAGCCAAAATCAGAAGTTGTTATACAGCATTTACACAAACATCTGTCAGGACTGACATGGGTGCATGTGTGACCCTGCCTTGAGAATAACATGATAGTGGAGTGCTGGAAGAGGTCTCTATAGAAGCCCCACCTTTATTACTCCATGAAAGTTCATCTAAACAATCTCAAGTATACTCATTAAAATATGTGAGCCTTGGCAATAAGACATCATACCACCACCCCTTCATGATCGAGCCTGTTAAAGATTTGATGAGAAGTGGAAGGAAGGTGATACTATGTGAGTGAATTATTACCTGGATTAAAGCCTACTATGTTCCATTACATACTGTATTAATATTAAAACCTGTACTATAAAACAAGAATGGGAAATAAATCACTTTTATCTCCATTTGCAAATCCTAATGTCTAAGCTGTCCAGTAAGACTTATGTTCAGCTTTCCTACTTCCTTTTCAAGGCTCTCCCACTTCTTCCCTCTCCTATCCCCTTCTACCCAAACTGAGGCAGGGTACAGCAAGGCACATCTATGCCTCATCTTATCAATGTGAAAAATTAGGATAATATTGCTTTCTAGAATTCTGAGAGGCTTAATTCATTAGTTTTCCCAAAGCACCTTCATATTAACACTGGTTAGTGTGGTCAATATAATTTAATCCTCCAATTCCACAAAACAGTAAAGAACTGAAGAAAGGCAAATGCAGTGGGTCAAAGCAAAAGCTGGGGTATCCGGGACAGAAATCTAAAGACTCTGAGATACTGACTGCAGCTATGCTACAATGAAGAAAATGCAAATAACTAAATGACTAAACAGGGAAACTTCCAGGTCCGAGGAATAAATACATGGTGCGTTTGTGAACACATCCTACAATTCTGTATTTAGAAGCCAGTCCAGGGATGGATTCACTGGAGGTCAGACTGCCTAGCATTTTTACAGGGATGCAACAAAAACTGCTCAAACTAAACCAGTCATCAAGATACTTCATTTTGTGGGAAATCACAGGGGGAGAGAGGAAGAGCAGGAAGGACTTCAGCAGGTCCTATAATAGATTTCTCCCCCACGAGGCAAGAAACTATTTTTTACAACACTCCTGAGAGGTGAGTGTTTGGCTTGTTCTTAAAAACCTCCCATCAGGGAGATCTTGAGACTTCTTCAGCAATATATTTCACCACATAATTATCTGTAATGTTACGGAGCTTTTTTCCCCCCTAACATAAAACCTAAATTACCACAGTTTTAGTTCAAGGTTTTTTGCTCCTGTTAACACATGCAGAGTGAGTTATACTGTTCCTTGTATTTGAAACCCTCCAGTTTTATCCCTTTCATCTTCTGTCTTTTTAATCACACAATGATAAAGTCCAAGTCTTTTCTCCCAAGTCATGTTTTATACCCGCAGTTATTGTTGTGTCTTTTCTGAATTCTCTCTGAATTCACATCTTTCTGAAATGCAGCAACTAAAACTAGATGTTTTAGCTGAGGCTCTACCTGTGGCAAGTAAAGCACCCAGGTCTCTTTCCATACCTCACGGCTGACTCTCCTTTTTGTACATTCCAGTTACATTTCCCCTTTTGCAACAGCATGACATAGATGATTCCTGTTTACCTGATCAGACTCAACATCCTCAGGACCTTTTCTGCAAACCATCACTGGGCATATCATTCCCAGGGAGTATTTATACAGTTGACTGTTTCAGAATTGCAACAGAACTCTGTAGCTGTCCTTACTCCTCTCCATGTTTTTCCCTCCAAGATAATTTTTCCAATCTGTCAAGGATTTTGGGCGTGTTTGGAATTAAAATAAACCAAAAAAAAAAACCTAGAACAAAACCACTCAAACAAAACAGACTCAGCAAAAACCCTGAGCTGAAATAGCCTTAAGTGACAAAGAACCACTGGCAGCTACTTTCTGAGTTGGATGTTGGATTTTCCTAAAGGTTCTGCACCTGCCTTACAGCACTATCATCTGAACAGCTAAATCCGAAAATGGGCCTTTACTCCACACTACTTACAGTCTACAAAACCTCTGGAGTCCTACTAATTGCAGACTTCATACTGTATCCATCAAACTGAGGCACTGTACTGCCAATTAGGTTTCACTGCAGACCAAGCCATTAAGTGCCCTCCATAAACAAAACTTTGGAAACCTCTGCCTACACGTGTTTGTCTCTGAAAAAGTACCACATATGACAGTGCTGAAATACTTTATATTAGGCTCTTCCTCTGTTCACTGACAGAGGATACAAATGCTTTTCTTGATGGACCTGCTGGAGCAAGTCCAGAGGTGGCCACACAGACGTTTAGAGGGACAGAGCACTTCTCCTGTGTGGAAAGGCTCCTGTGTGGATGGGGCTTTGAGCAACCTGATGTAATAGTGGTGTCCCTGCCCATGGCAAGGCGACTGGAACTAGGTGATCTTTAAGGTCCCTTCCAACCCAAACCATTCTGTGATTCTATGAGTCAAAGAAGGTATATTCAAACTTACACTTCAAATAATTTCAAAGAAATACTGGTTTTACCACCTACAGTACTATTTTATAAACAAAACCTCAGAGGAGACAGAACTTTTACAGTTTGTTCAAGACACAGCTGAAAGTGAGGTCCCTTCATGTTTAAAGTTCAGCAAACAAAGTACTGATGTAGTAGAAGTCACTATCCAACTCTGAAACGAGAGTATTGCAGAGAATGATTCACATGTCAAAGGAACTCTTTAAAAAGCCAGTTTCATTTTTCATATTTGAAGCCTGTTATTATGAGTCTGCCATGACACAATGCCAAGACTGTTAAGCTCTGTTAGACGGTAACACTTTATTATAGAAGATTGAACACACAGATGGAGAAGAGAATAAAAATGCCAACAGACTATTAAAATCTAGGCAGTAACGATACAGGGCAAAAAGGTCTCCCTCAGACACTCAAGTAGGTAATTCTGCAGATTCTCTGTAAGATCATTTACTAAGAGACAGTTTTCAGCTTTAAGGGCTTGTCGATGTTCTTGCCCATGTATTTGGATAGAAGTGGTTACCAAACCAACACAGAACACCACATGCACACAAATTACTCTTGCGCCTAGAAAATTAAATGCATGCAGCCTGCCTGGGACTTGAAAATAAACAAGCAAGGCAACTTTTTTCTATAGTGTAGATACAGGGCTTTTACAGCAGTAGGGCAGCAGTAATACTGCCTCTGACGAACAGAATTTTTCCTAAGATGTTAAAAACTTTTAAAAATTGGTTACCTTCTTTTGCAGGTACAGTTTTTCCCCTGTTAGCAGTCACAAAGTTGGTTTCAGAAGCACTGTCTTTTTTTGCCATATTTAGGCCTATAAAAAGAATTTATACAATTAGAGATATATACATCCTAACAAATAATTTTACAGGAAAGCCACATACAAAAACAATTAGACAGATTTGACGATTACTGGATGGAAGGAAAATATGGATAAAACTGTACAATTCCTTAGACTCTTGATAAATAGGTAAAACAAAACTGCAGAATTGCTTTGATAAGCAATGATAAGCACAGACATGAAACCCCCTTAATGCATTAAACCAGTCCAAACTATCTTGCCAAAAAATAAACAAAATGTCTGTAAAATATTAATTTTTATATGGAAGGAGTTTTACTAACATCTTTCAAACATTCACATCTGTAACATTCACTTTTATAGTACTAAAGGTCTACTATTCACCAGTATCAATTTTACATCTTTTGCATTAAAGATTACATATAAAACTTTTGAGAGAGATTTGAAACCAAATCTTCATTTAGACTGCAAATAATGATTTAAGCATGTCAATATGACTTTTAAGAGCCTAAATCTTAGAGCAGCAATGTTGTGGTAAGTGTAGGAACTTGTAGTCACTCGAGTTATAATTTGTGAACAGCTGTTTTGCATTTCTGACAGTTTCCTACCCTAATTCAGTGAAGACCAAGTTTATCTATGATTTATCCCCTCCCTGTCATGAATGAAAAACCACATCTTTTTTTATTTAACTACATCTCTCAGTTTAATTCGGCCACAGGGACTGAACTATTTTAAGAATGTACTGTATATTCCAAAATTTTATGCTTTAGCCACTAAGGTATCAGATCAAAAAACTAGTGTTTGTGACTGATAACACATTTCTTAATTTTATCTCATTAATCCTTTTCCTAAAAAATTGAAAAAGACCTTTTCTCATCAATCTGATGGATTATTCAGATCCAGTAGAACCAAATAAAATTTTAAAATCCTTACACAAAATTACATTTTACTTTGCAGCTTATAACCTTATCTAGAAAAAGCACATTAATTTTTCCTGGATCATTACAAACCAGTGTATTGCAGGAATGAAGTTTCAAGGAAAGAAATGTGACCTGGTGATGCAGATAAACACTGCAAACCAAGGTTCTGCCTCTGCAGTTTTGTCCTTCCCCCACTCCAGCCAGGGAATCAGCCAAGCACGATAATTCTAATGGACCTTTCTACAGAAGAACTCCCTGCAAACAGCAGCTTCCAGATTACTTTCATCCACTGGATGCAAGCTCTCCTGGGCAGATGATGCATTACTCACTCTGATTTCTACCTAAAGCAAGGTATCAAATGTTTAAATTTTACAAAGACACAAATGCACCTTTGTGACAGAAAAGGTGGTTTACAACTAAACTGTCCAGAACACACCGTCTGTAACAAAGGAAACAGTCCCTTCCATTACAGCTTAGTGGGTTACAGTTCACAACAAACTGAATCAAACATTGGAAAATATTTAACAGAAAAATTGAGCAGTACTCCCGACAAACCATTTGTTCCGAGAAGCTTTTTATGCAAGATGCCCATTTGTAAGTAGCTTAGATCTTGAGCTAACTGTAAGTACACACACTTAAAAGCTTACTCCCCCCTCAATCTATTTGAAGAAGAGTTACATAAGTCATCCAAAATACTGCCAAAATGCATCTCTTCCACCAGCCTGGTGCACTGTTTCTATACCCTGCGTATTACTGATAAAAGTATGTAGTGCTTTAGGATGAGAATGTGTATTATCTTCCACTCCTTAAGCTGTGCTGCCTTAGTACGAGTCACCTACAGAGGGCTCAAAAGGCAAAAGAAGTGCTAATGTAATATTTAATGACACTGTCAGGTAGCCAGCCAGACACAGGGACCAGATTATGCATGGTCAGCACTGCACACAGCAGGGAAGAGTCTGTACTCCAAACAACTTGGAACCTGAACAGTCAGGAAACATGCATCATCCACTCCACAGGGAGGGAACTTACACAGAAAGATTAAGTAATTTGAGCAAATTACTAAGAAACTAAACCAGAGCCAGGGACTGAGCCCATAACTCCAGTCTGTAAAACAAAGCCTTATTACAAGGACAACCTTTCTCTTCTAATTTGGCCTTGGTTTTACTCAGATAATTTAATTAGCAGATAAAACACAATCAGCTAAATAGTTCCTTAATCATGTTGCCAGAAAATAAATCTCTTCAATTTCTAGATATAAAGGTGTATAGATTATTTTCTAGATTTTTATTTGTTTCAAATTACCCATGAACATCTTAGTAAATGGAACCACATTAAGCTGAGACACTTAATTGGTATCGCAGCCAATTAGAAATCACTTTAATGGTTTAAGAATAAATGTTGTGGTGAGCTTTTTTTTAATAGAGCATGTAAAGAACTAGAACCTGCCATAGTACATCAGATCACTATAACGACTCAACAGCTACACACAACATCCTTCCAGTAACAGTTTACAGGACAGAGAACTTCTGAAAACAAGAACATGGAGTTAGTAAATACCTTATCACCTTCTCAAGTTATGTACTATATCTGACCAAGTATTTTAATACCAAGATTTACTAATTCTTGAAGATTACTCTCTCGCTATCCTGTCTCAACACACAAGAAAACACTCACCAGAATTCACTTTGGAAGTTATGTGTGTCACATCTATTTTCTTGGATTTAACCAAAGGTGAAGACCGCACAGAAGAACTTCGTACAGAGTCTTTTTTGTGATCAGAAGCCTTGCTTATTTTGGAAAGAGGTGCAAAGATACCTGGAGAGCAAATTGTATGTGCCAACAAAGAACCATGGGTAATGTTAATGTAACAAAACTTGCCAGCCACTATCTCTTACACCAATTATTTTAGGATTTTTTGTCAGCCACGATCATAACTTGCTGTGCTGCCAGAGCACTTGTAGGGTAGGAAGGACAAGTTCAAATGAACAGTGAAACTGAAATCCTTATCAAGCAACTTGAACAGAGTAATTCAGGAAGTCAGTAAGACTGTCACTGACAATCTCCTTTTTGTCCTAAGAGTAACACTGAGTCTCCATTGTTACAAAACGCAAGACTTTGTATGTCCTGAGTGTCCATGAAATACCAATTAAAATACCTCAAGCTGAAAGTTAGAAAACAACTACAAGCATGAATGTCTTACCAAGGAAGACAAAGCAAATAATGAACCATGGCCATTATCATTACAACATAATAACTTTCAACAATATAGATGGGAAACCAGGAAATACTATTATCTTGCAGTTTCAGTGCAGTAACCAGAAATTTTGAGTGGTTGGTTGTTTCAGTGGTTTTGCAAATAGCTGCAGTTAAAACAATAAAACAGTTGGAAGAATCCATTATACAAACAAACAAGGCACTACAAAAAAAAAAGCAACAGGATCTGCTATCTGTTTTTATTCTCCCAAAAGGTTCATATCTTTCAACACTTTTTTAAAATTTGTGTTTTCAAAGAATTTAAGAAAAAAATTAAGGTTGTACCGCGTTTTGGTGCACACTTGAAGTACTGGACTTTTCCAACACTTCCATTGTTCTTTCCTTCTGGTTCATCTAGCTCTACACCAGCCCACTGGCCACTGGCAAATTCTGTTGTGCCACAAAATCTTAAGGTACCAACCTAAGACAAAAAGAAGCAACACAAAATGGTTTTGTTAAACATGTATTGTTCATGAGAATATAGTATAGGTCATGAAGGAGACAGCAAGTCATCTCCAAGCTTTTGATCAGAACAGAAATACAAACATGACCTCTCTCAATTATTGACATTCCTACCTTTCAACACCAGCCAACGCATTTTCCAAGACATCTTAGTCCTTTTCCTGTATTTTGTATCAAACAACTGTGGTTACGGACAGATCTCACAACAGACAATACCACTGAAACAGAAAGTACCACTGTACAGTACAGCTCCAAGTCAGGAAGGTACAGGAGCACATGTCCAAGGAGTTCTACTCTCAGTGTCTTCCACAACAAAAATTCCAGAATTATGGCTAGATATCTTCCTAAACTGGAGGTTCCCCAGAAACACTAGATTAAAAAAATCTATAAATATATCTGTGTGCATAAATACATACATAACAGTTTATATATTTACACATCTATTGCAAAAATTCAAGGGTAAACTTCAGAGTATAATTATTTTTTTTCCTTGGGAAAGATTTGTAAGGTTTTTATTCCTTCCTTATGATTGAACAAAATCTGAAAAGCCAGCAAATGTTTTAAACATCTGTTGTTGCTTCAATATGTACTATAAACTCTGAGCAGATAAGTACATTAAGAATATCAAGACAGACCAGTCTTGCTGGTGGACCTCAGTCTCTGCAAATACACATTTTAAGTTCACACACTTCAACCAAACGGGGGAGGAATAACTAACAGAGACACATTTAACACTGATTTAAATTTGCTTTTATATTTGATTTTTAAATTAGTTTTAGTAATAAAAACCTTTGATCTTTCAGGTTCTCAATTTTCCTTATCTCATGTGACCTTAATGTTATTAGTTCATTTTTGACTGTGACTTCATTCCTTAAACCATACCTCAGAGAGTAAACAGACAGAAACATTTTTTTTTTATTTACCATAAAACCTTCCAGCTACTCTTTCTTACTCTTTGTAAAGAAATAAACACGACACAGAGGCTGTTCTCTTATGATGAAGCTCTCCTTTAAACTTGAGCATTATTAGGCAGGTACATCACACTAATCTAGACAGACCTTTAAGCTCCCAACACAGGGATCAAATTCAGCCAGAGGAAGCCTGGCAAGCAGCCTCACAGATTCCTCCAATTCCTCCACTTTCCAGGCACCAGCCAAAGGGCACTCACTGAGCAGAGAGAAGAGATCAGCCAGTATCTTAAACTGGAGGTGGAGAGGGCAAAACTGAGGCTCCAATTTTGTCCTAGGACTTGCACAAGCAAGGAGCAGAAGACATCTCTCACATGAGAAACAGAGCAAGAACAGGAGAACAGTTTTCTCCCAGTTGCTAGTCTCCCTGCACTCACATTTCACTGTGTCCATTCAGATCACGTGTAATCTAGCACAGCAGGAGCTGGTGGAGCTGGGGGACCCCAAATCACGTACACCAACACCTGCTTACACAGCTTCCTACCCTGAAAGACAACTTGAATGACAAGCACAGTAGGAATCAAGAGAGGAATCCATTTTCCCTCTGGCATCTACTGTGTTTGGCTTTCAAGCTTCATTAAAGCTGACATATTAGGAGACTGCAGAAGCAGGAAAGAGAACGGGAATCCATAAACACTGCTTGTTCCAAACAGCCTTGTCCCAGCTTCCACATTCTGGACATGAAAAATGATCCAGGAGAAGGTTAAGAACGGGGAACCATTTTCATCATCCTGTTTTCACTTTTGTTCCACCCTGCACAGATTTAGGAGTATCGAGGGGGAGGAGAAGGCAGGGCTGAGAACAACTTCTCCATTTAGACAAATGGAAAAAAGAGGTGGGAAGCAATGTGGGAGTACTGCACAACAGCTCCTTGCACAAAGGAAGGAAGGGAGGAAAGCTGACGTGGAAAAGGAAGACCAAAAGGCACAATCACATTCTTTCTTCCCACCTGCTGTAGGACAGCTTTGGCTCCCTTAAAGAAAAAAAATCTAGCTGGAAAGCCCTGCTGGCCTTTGGTGGCAGCGAAGCAGCTTCCCACACTTGTAATGCTGTGCTGTACACAACACTGTAACAGCCTAATCAATTAAAAAAAATAAAAGTAACAAAATCCAGGAAGCTCTATTCATACCCATGGGTTTGTACATTACAGTACAAACAGTTCTATGGGCCTCACTTGGAGAAAAGATACACAAGAGCACTAATTTCATCACTTTCTTGCTCTAAAGCCTTCATTACCTTGCAGTTACGCTATCTCCCCTGGCTTTCACCACGATTTCTGTTAAAGAAACTTCTTACTGCCTTGAAACAATAAGTGGCTTCCGTACGTACTTCAGTTACAACGCTTTCTTGCATAGCTAGTGACTCCTTCACCTTTCCTGACCTAATTTCAACACTACATCAAATGAAAATACAGAGTGGAAGCTGCTTCCCACCCTCGGTGGATATCACTTTAGAACACTAGTCATGACAGTTACAAATCAGAAGTTATACTAGAAAAATGATTAAAGCTAAAGCTACTCAAAAATACAATTCTGCTCACAAATGCCTTCAATATTTACCAGAAACAAAAAAAAAATCTGAAATCCGTGTAAGAGTTCTAGCACTCTTAAATCATTTCAGATCCCTTGCTATCAGAGCAAATAAAAGGTATGAATACTAACTGCAGTATCAATGTTACAATTTTCAAATTCATTTTTTAAAATGTGACTATCACAGTAGCTTCTAAAAAGCTATTCACATTTGAGATGGACCCCTATTAGCTACACTCATACTTCCACAGAACCATGTAACAACCCTGTTGGCACAGCACTGCTTCAAAGATTTTAGCTGCAATGCACCAGTGAAATTGGGTTACTATAGGCTATGCAGAACTGAAGTTTTCTTTTCACTGCCTTCTAGAAACTATTGGGGTACTTCATGAAAGCACACTCAAAACAAAGCTGGGCAACTCAGAAAGTAATCTGTGGCTTTTCCCATCATTTTGATGTGACACCAAAAATGCTAATAAAAGCTGAGTCTGTCAAAAATCATTTACAGATACAAAATGCAGCCTATGCCTGTCAAAACTGCTTTTCATAGTAATGACTTTATCACACAACTGTTCAGTTTACTACTTTCTGTAAGCAGTTCCTTGCTGCCATCCAGAGTTCATACCTTCCACGAAGCATTTGAAACCCTCAAATTTGAGGTTTATCTCCAAAGGAGTAAATAAATTGACTCCCAGAAATTATGAGGGTAGTAGCAGGTTGGTGACCATACCTTCTGTCCTGCAATAACAACACGATCTCCCAGTTTCAGGCCAAGTGATAAAAGCATGGCCTTTCCTGTGACATGATCATAGTTTGAAATCATGGCTTTTGAGATGTCACATGAGAGAGGCACTGCATCCAGCAATATCTGCTTGATTTCTTTTGCACTGGCCGCTGCATCTGCCATTTCCAGTGGCATATCTACCGGATCAGGAACCACATCTGCTGGAATTTGCCCTTTGTCATTCTGCAGAAACATAACATAGGATAGAATTTAACTGTGACAAGTTGCGACAAGATAAATCTGATTAAGTAAAACCCATAGCATTTTATGAAGTGTTTAATGCTCTTTATTAGACATTTTTCCTAGAACACAACTATAAAAACACCCACATTTTCAAATAAGGATGCCAAAACATCCTTAGATAGGTAAGCCAGCACGTACAGCACCTTATTTTCAAAATCGACAAGTAACCAACATTTTTAATCTTGAGAACATTATCAGGACTTAGAACACATGAAAACAAAACACCTGTATGTATCTGTGTACCTGAACACAGATCTAGGAAAGTAAGAAAGATGTCTGGTCTGTAATGCCAATACTGTAAAGCTACCTCCTCTCAAAGAATTTATTTTTACCCAGTGTAAGCTATACAGCTTTGGTGAGGCTTATTCCAAATGTAAGACAGAATTTAATTAATATACGTTGCATGCACAGAATACACAAATGTGATGGTTCACATAAATGAATAAATCTGTTCAAGTTTATTTCTATACAGACTACCCTATGAAAGATGAACTAAGGACAGAGTCCTTTCCAAACATTTCCCATTCCCAGAGAATAGTGATTGTGACTTCTCATGTGTCCCACATTACAGGACAGGTTGTTGGAGCAGCAGCTCCCCCAGAGTTAACCTTAACTCAAGGTCAGTTGCCCAGACAGCAAGTATTGTCAGGTTGTCAGCAAATTCTACCTACCCTCTCTTCAGCAAAGGCATTAGTGTGGATCTTCATCTATCTGCCAATTTTCACAAAGTTTGCAGAAACATCATTATCTCAGTCTTCCAAATTTGAGCAGCTGGACTTAGACATTACCAGAAGCTCAAAGAGGGAATCATGTAGGGCAAGATTTTACTTGGTTTGATTCCTTAAAACACAGATTAAAAGTTAAACTTTCCCTGAGCCCTCTATCAATCTACCTCAGTGCTAGAAAACTATAATCCTTGCTCAGCATTTACACTCCGCTGTTCTTGTATAATCAAACTCTACATTGCCTCTGGCCAAAACTTTATTGCTGGATTGAAGAATCAAATACCTACCACTCCTTAAAAATCTACAGTCATTCTGTAAGCAAAAGGTGAGCCCCGTTCAACTCATATTACCTTAAAAACAGGATATTGCTGAGTTACAGTTGAGGGGGCATTTTGTTTTGAGTTTTTAGTCATCACATCAACTATTGTTTTGGTCACATCAGTCGCACAACTCAGCCCACCAGATGCCCTTCAAACCTTTGTGCCAACACAAGGCAGGGGCAGAGCAGAGGCAAGAAGGCAACGTGGGCACAGTAGAAGCCCGAGGGCTGCTGTTCTCAAGGGCAGAGCCACCTTTGCTAGTTCAGGTTGCTTGTACAACTACAAAGCAGTGTTCCCTGCGACCAACAGACTCCTAAACATACAGATGCCAAGGAAATTGAAACGTAAACATGCACACTAAGTAGGGAGACAAAGAAAACCAGTATTTTTACAGAGATCTAGATTGAATATCATGAGAAATTGTATGAACAATAATGTTCCAGAAGATTTCATATCAACAGGGCTACATAAAACAATTACTTTTGAGTACCCTTAAAACAACTGTAATTTCTCATTAAAAAAAACACAACCTGCATTTGAAAACAGAGAACTGAGATACTGTCTCTGCTAAAAAAAAAAACAACAACAAAACCTCCAAGCCCTCCCTCCTCCCAAAAAAACGAACACAAAAAACAGTCAAACCCCAAGATTTGTAGCTAGACACATATAGCAACACTTTACACTATAAATTCGGCCTCTTATTAGGTTACTAAGCAGAGCAGTTGATGTTTATGTGTTATCAGTTACTCATGCTAAGACCAGGCTTACTGCTAAGCAGTACACTGCATTTCTGGAGGGCACAGATTGCATTCCTCTATTTCTGAAAAGATCCATCACTGCCATGACAACTGTTGCAAGACACAAAGGAGTATTAATAAATAAAAGCTCAAACAACAAAGAGAAGAACATCCTGAAAGCTATTTGAACTAATGAACTAGACTGTGACACAAAAATACAAACTTCAACACACAAGTATGACAAAGCATACAAAATCATCCACTATGAGCTATAAATATTTTTTTCTGAGGCACTCTCACTCCACATAACATAGTTTTAACTAATCAAAATCCTGGACAGACTGTTCAGTTTTCCCAGGTACTTTTTCACCTTTTGGTGAATCTACAACCTAACTCCTTACCCTAAAGGCAGGATTTGCTCCATGTTCCAGTAAACACTTGACAGCTCCTGTACATAGGTTAAATGCAGCAATATGCAAAGCTGTTCCAAAATCAAAATCACTACAGGTGGCATCCACATCTGCAATTAAACATCACATGTGAGGTGTGCAAATCTGTTACGTGAACATTTCACCTTACAGATGCCTTGAGAGGGCATTCAGCTTTTACAGTTTATGTTAACATTTATACAGAGACACCATGATTTATGTACCAAATGCATATGAGAAGCAATTCTACATAGCATATCAACCTTATCTGCATCTGTCTATTCGTATCATGAACCAACCTGGAAGATGAACATTTACTTTCATTCATTTTTTATACTGATGCAACTGCAAAATTGCCGCTGTTCAGGATGCTCAATCTACTCTGCCAATATTAACAAGTGAGTGACTTTAGGTTTGCACATAATTTATTGTTTTAACGTTTCGAAAACATTTATATTTTATTACTTCTAGGTGTCAAATGTTAAAATGAGATGCACCTTCAACCAGTTGTTTTCCTTTGTGAGCAGGTAGTAGGGCAAGGGAAAACTGATTATACCTCTGCTTTACTCTGATTTAATTACTAATGGCCAAGAACAAAGTAAGAGCTGGTGATTTTTATAATTTCATTGCTTTTAAAGAACTGCACTCAGAAGGGTCTCACACTGTTAAACTGGAAAATGGAGCACTGCATTTGATTAAAGAGATTTAGCATAGTATGTATTTCCATCAGTTGTTCCCAATATATCTTTCAATCTGCTATGAAGTTATTACTGTTCCACAAGATTGGAGATTTAATGTATGTTTAGTCTGAGGCTCCTCTCCTAAATTACACGAGAGAGATGTCATTTTGAGTCAATTATGTATATGGTTGTTAATTAAAAATTCCAGTTGATTTAGTACACAAACCAAAGGACAACAAATATTAGCAATAATGTTCCACTTTGAAATACTGGTAAGGAACATAAAATTTTCCACCCCAGGGCTGTGCAGTCTCCTAGTATTTTCCAGTATCAGTCTCTGTTCCAAGAAACACTAGTCCTTCTCAAATATCATAAGCAAAGTATATCCCGTCTGTATCAACCTCCTTATATAGTTATACTAATTGAACATTTTCAGGGCAAATAAAACATCAACATACAGAGAAGATATATAAATACATATGTCTATATAGATAGGTTAAGTTCACACATACCAATAAAGACTGACTCTGATCGAAGGTAACAAATTTGGGATCAAAATTTAACAGTTTTACAATTGCACTAATTAAGTACAAACTTAGCATGAAAAAGAACTGCATTCACATGCCTCGGGCATAATGACAGCTACGTATTCAGATGTATACTAAATGTCAGAAGACATTACCAGTTTAAAAGCAAGTAGAAGCTGTGCAGTTGTATACAACCATTGAAACTTCCATGTTGAATACAACTGTCAAGTATTTTCTGCACACATAGGAATTAATTTGCAGAAATACTGATCAGTAACATCAGCTACTGATGCAGCAACATTTGCATGTACTACTACTTTACAAAATAACTGATGCATAATTTTGAGGGTTTTAATTAGACTGTGTGACTTCCTCAGACTTGCAAGTTTCATGCTTAAGAGTTTTTGCGCAGTTCTCTTACAGCTGTGATCTAAGCGGACATAGTACAGGTGACAAAAAGAAACACATAAATATCAAATCTTACCTGGTAACTACCCCCAAACTATTTAGAGGAATTTAATATGCAGCAATGGTCTGTCATTAGTAACCCATGCAGTTTACAGTCACTGTCTAACGGTACCCCACAATATTTCTAACTCTTAGACCTTTAACAGTTTTTGTACTTAAAACCTCTAAAAATCCAAGATGAAACTCTCTGTTGTAACAACTGAGGAGTAAATCTGTATAAAGAATTTAACTGCAGAGCATCATTAAGAAAAGAGTTTAGCAGCAATTTAAAGGGAAACACCTTTTCAAAGGCTTCACAATGGGTGTCCGAGCTTCAGTACACTGTCTTGAAAAGTTAATATATACATTAACAGCCACTTTCTCTCCAGTTCAGTATGGTTCCATCCAAAGCATATTTGCCTTCTACCTACATTCTCTCCTCTCTGCAAACTGCCTGACGAAGTACAGAGCTAAAATTATTCTTTCTATTAATTCAGACCATCCGTTATTTTCACGCCACAGGGCAAATAATTTTATACAGTTTCCTGAGATAAAAAACATCAGCTACTTATCCAAGAGTTGTCAACTTCTGAGAGGTTTAACCAGAGTAGTTTCCTTGGAAATCTGAGCAAAGTCCCACCCACCCCTTCCACAGGCACAGCACAGGAGGAGATGGGAACACCAAATGCAAATAAGGTCTGAAAGAAGACCTAAACTGGTGATGCAAATTACGGAGACCGGGCTATTGAAATGTGATGTGGACTTAACTACTGTGTAGTCTCATTCTGTCTTCTGTTACCAACCTACGTTTGTCACTTCTTAAGCACGTCATACCAGTAGCAGCGCTGCTTAACAATTACCTCCACGGTGATTCAAGCCTTGTGTACTCCAAAAACCTACCCGCTTTTCAGAATTTTGAGACAGAGCCTCTAGGTACAACTAACTAAAAAAGGGCATTAATCACTTTGCAAAATGGCAAAATCAGAAGGATATTCAGTAGAACAAATTAACATTTGTACAATTTTAGTATTAAAGTTGCTTACTGGTTTTGATGTCCTGACCAAATTAGGAACAAACTGTTCTGATTCAGAACCATTTCAGTATTTCCATTTGCATTAGTATAAATAGGGCTCTAATTACTAACCCTTCACAGTATCTTTCCAAAAGGCATTATCTATTTATGTCAAACACTAAAGTCAACTACTGCTTATATATGACCTTCTACATAGCCGAGAAACAGGAAAAACCGGCATGCCAAAATTTCCTCACTCCCTGGTTTGCCACATGCCGTTGCCAAAGCCCCACTTCTCCCTTACCCTTCTCCCAGCATATCAAACATACTTCTCAATGTTTAAGCAACCTTAAAAATCGTAAGAATTTACCAGAATAGTCACATCTTCCGTTTTCTGCTAACAGCCTCTTAGTCCTCAACAACTTAGAATTATTTAAATTGATAAATCAGTTTGCTTTCCATTTTATTTGAAACTTCTCTACTACCTTATACAAAGTTCATATTTAAAAACCAGTAATAGAAACATTGCAGTAAACCACTAAAAAACAAGTAAAGAGAAAAATGAATCAATGAGGCTAAAAGAATAAGAAATTATTTATGTATAACGGATAACGAAACCCCACACTTAAAAGAGCACTATACATTAGGGTCTACAAAACATGGACAACTACATGAAATAAAGGTAACAATGCCTACCTTTTGGCTTTGCATTTTTCAAAATAACACTGATCAGTTCTGGAACATCAAAGTAGGCAGCATAGTGCAAGGCATTCATATTTGTCCAGCGGCTGCGTAAGCTGCTATCAGCACCCAAATCAATAAGCTGCGTGGCAAATTTTACAGCAGTTTCAACATCACCTGCAAGATGAATTGTGTAAAATATGCATTAGTGATTTAGTTGACCTCAAAAAACATACATACGCTTATGTGTAGCACAAAAGGTACATTAAACCCTTCAAGTATACAGCAGAACAGTAACTATGCCTTTCTTTTTAGGATTAGGAGGCAGAAATCTTTGGTTTTTATCATAAAGGGCTGAAATCTCTACTACAGTGTATAATAACATTACCTGTTTTTCTCTAATGAAAATAATGTGTCAGTCATCAAACCCAGAAATTTTAGTATCTGATAGAAGAAAAAAAATTACACATCACAATGCTGACGTCGATGTTAAAAGATCTGTCAGCACCAGAAAAGATAACCTATGCCAGACCTCACTCAAATTGACTTCAAACTCAGAGGAGAAGTGGGTTCGGGTCAACGAAAAAGTAACACAACATAGAAAAGCTATTAGGAGTACTCAAACAGAGTTAAATGTGCTCTTATTTCCAATATTTCTGATCATAATAATGCAAACGAAGTTTATTGTTCTCTTCTTATATGAACAGGGTGAAAGAAAGCCAGTCACCTAGATGTTCTAGTTTCACTGCTGTAAGCAAACTCTAGCTTAGCTTGCAGTTTGTCCCTCAGTCTGAAACTGCCTTTGCTACATGAAATATATGTTCAAGTTGGTACTACTGTTTGCAGTACCTATACCTATAATACCTATACTGAACTTCTATACTCAACTTAGTCCCAACAGCCACAGCCATAACTGCACTGCAGTTCTGTACCTTCCCTTCTGATGGCCACCAGAAGAGAACAAAACCAAGCACAAAAAATCTACTATAAGTCAGTGGGGTTAGTCTTTGTGAATTAATTAGTTTTTTACATCTATAATGACGTTTCTTTACTCACCAATACCATGAGCTCCTGATTTGCAAGTGTAATGCAAGAGAGTCATATCAGTCAGCCCATCTCTGTCGTTCACATTGCAACCCCTTTTAATGATCTGACAAGCAAATGGAAAACAAGCACATTTTAGCTCTGGCATATCTCTGACATCAGTAGTTATTCATATGTTATTTCAGATGTACTGACTCCTGGATTCATTCCAATGGCTAATAACAAAGAAGCCTGCCAGAATAGACTCTAGCTGCAGAACTGACCAACATACACAAACGTAATAAATAATATTATGTGCATATCATTAACCTTCATTATTCAAAGATTTTAAAGACTCTTTATATTATTCCTTCTGACATATACTTCACATGCTAAAAAGTTAACTGTTTAACTGAACAATAGGAAAATTACTTATAAAACTCTCTCCCCTTGTTCTTTGATCTCTCAACTATACCCACTCCATTCCTCCCCAAAAAAGCCCTCAGTTATATTACAGTAGGAAGAATCTTAACTCTACTTCCACACCTTTCCAAAAAAGCCCAAAATCCAGAAGAAGAAAAATAAGAAAGTAGGATGGAATTACTAGAAACAAGATGTCTTCTTATTGCATGGTGCAAAAAGATTTCAGTTCCTATCTCATTTTGTGCCTTGGAAACATTGCCCTTAAGGTCAGGCTTTACCCTAACTTCATATATTGGAATGTGGGATTACTGCTAACCAGGAAACTGAAACACCAAGGTGAAGGGTCTCTACACAACTGTTTTGAGAAGAAACATTGTTTGTATCACCTCCACAAACTTACTGAATTTTTATCCATCATCTTTCTCTTTCCAAATAAAAGCTGACAACAACGTGTAATACAAGGCATTATCAGTCAGTACTTGCTAAAAGGTAGAATCTGTATCTGCATTTATGATCAGTTCTGCTTCTCAATGAACTGGTTTTGTTTGTTGTAAACACAGTACTTAACACTAAAAGCATTCAAGGGTCTTCATTTATACCTCACCTCATTCCCAATAATATCAATATTCTGCTGGACCTGTGGAACCCACTGCCTTAAGATAGCAAACAATTCAGAAACTGATGTTTTGGGGTCAAAAAGTATTTCTTGGCATGCTGCATCATTGGGATCGAAGAAGGAGAACTCTGTTAAAAAAAAAGGGATCATTATGTGCAATCCTGAGTTTTAACATGCATCTAGTTTTTCAAACTCAGAGGCAAAGAATAGCAGAGAGAGTCACTTCACTACTCATCACACTGGAAAAGTCAGAATGCTGAATTAATTTAGAATTTTTGTTTTAACATCTGGCCTAATCCTCTAACATAAGGTCTTGATTATACTTCTGAAAAAGCTTTGAATCAGCAACCAATACAATGGCACCGCAAGAGGGATTTCAAGTTTAGGCAAGAAGTAACAGTGATGTACAGTGATTGTGCTAATAAGGGTTTAACTGCTGTCCAAGTCAGTCAAAGGCTGCAGATTCTAAGCCATCAGCAAATGACTGAACCAAATACTGAACTTCTACCCCTGTTGCAGCTATCAGGGAGTTGCCTTTTAGAAAGGTTTTGGATAGATGTACGATGCCAGCTCACATCAATTACAGATACACAGCTCTCAGACCAGACATACAGGTTCAGCAAAACAGGGCATCAGCCATCTGGGTGTATGACATGGTATAAACAACCGCTCGATGAATCATCCCAACCTTCCCTCAAAAACAGCATACCTGACTTCTAGATCGGATTAACAGATAAGAGCACCTACAGAGCTCACTTTCTGGCTATTTAGAGTTCCTCCAACTGCACGGTCTTGGTTCAACAAGAATGGAGAAGGAGGACAACTTCACTGATATTTAACATAAATATTTGCACCTAGCATATAAAAAAGCAAACCCCTCATCTCCCAGCACCACACCAAGTGTGCTTCTTCCCTACATCCCATACACTGACACACATCTACTGATTTATCTACTAATATTTACCTTCCACATAAACCACAGCTGATCTACTGCTGAAAGCCATGAAGCAAACAGACAACTAGGCAGCAAGTTTAATGATCTTGCATGATATTCACGACTCTTAACTCTACCTGAAGAATCTACCACGAAGATTTCTAGCTACAAACCTGAACCAAATTATGTATCAGAAATCAACTCTAGCAGACTGTTACAATCAGCATCCTAGGGTAAAAACCTGACACTACATCAAGTTCTAATAACAGCCATCCTAAAGGCTTAACAGGTGATCAGCTGGAGTCTTTGCAAACCAAAGAATCATTACAGAAAACCTGTTTAAACAAAGAGTTCCATGAAAGGATGACAGTGACATCTAGGTATTTTAAAACATTTCTTCCTTCTCCTCTACCTTTCCAATGCATTTATTACAGTGCTCAACTGTACAGGAGAAATAAATGCACTGAATGTAATCACCAAGAATCTCTCCCTGTTGCAGTTTAACCTCCTTTACCCATATTCAGTAATATTACTGTTACACAGATGACAGCAACCTCCTATAAAAGGAATTTTTTTATTCAGTGAGTAGGCACAGACTGAGTAGAACAGATAGTAGTGACACTGTGGTGTTATTGGAAGGTATTACAACACAACGTTTGAAAAAGGTGAATGTAAATTTTTTCTAAGGGATAAGAAAGCAGAATGGAATAAATCATGGCAGTACTTCCAGTAGACTAGGACGGGCAAGTTATGAGAACACAGCTAAACCATGTAAAGACACATGTTCATATACTAAAATATATCATATGGAACAGGTAAATTCCCAACCTATGATAACTTATAAAATGGGTCTCTAGAGTGCTGAGTCTGTCAAACACAGAACATTACATGTATTTATTTTTCCTGAATACAGCTGATTACTCTACTCAAGGCATGGGAAAAACGGAGCTGGAGGCAGTAATTTTTAAGGTATATGGATGCCATTAACACCTTCTGCAACATTCAAAGGCATTCAAATTACATTCTAATTGTAACTATGAATGAAGGTTCTTACCTATAGTGACATTTTTATATATTACATATCCTGTTTAAAATTTTATTATGATTTACACGTGAGGACAAACCAACATTATTTTGATCACTGATCACTAATCTTGCTGTAATTTTCTACCACTCATTTTAGTCCTTACCACCATAAACATGTATGCTTCCATAAGAAATATCCCCGTTTTCATACTGAAAGCACAACAAAAAGTGTAACTCCAGAGGTTTTAAATGTGATGCAGATTAACTTCACTTACTTATTGTAATTTTACATCTTAACAAAATATCTAGTTCTACAATGAGATCTTAAAAATTCTACAAATACCTGAACACACATATAGAAAAGGAAATTATTTAATATGTGTGCAATAAGAAAAAAGGAAAAAGCATGGATCTTCATCTTTCATCTCCTTTAACCAAGAATCCATTTAACAATCAACAAACTTTTTCTGAAATGAAGAAATAAATGGAGTTGACAGTTTTTCTCAAAACGTATTATTCTAATTTATTTTCTGCTCATCACAAATTCATTTTCTGTTAGAAGTACATACCACAGTCTGAAGGCATTGGTGCTGCAGCAACAGAAAAAGTTACAGATGTTTCTGAGCTTGGGAATAAGAACCGTTCCCTTTCAATGAGGGAATCTCCTTCTAAGGAAGGTTCTGGGAGATCCTCTATGGTCATCTTCCAGAAAGACACTTTAGAAGGGAAAAAAATTAATAAATAACCTCATTAGAAATATTTTAGTTTGGTTCTACAGTAGTAAGATATAATGCTCAATTGGTCTAAAATCTTTCCTTTTTCCACACACAAACTATTCCTACCATTACATTCTTACAAACTAATAAAGGTAATTAGTAAAAGCTAGTAGAGTATGGTGTCAAGGTCAGCCAACTTTTGGGTTTGACTTCCATCACTAACTTTGCACGTTATTAATGGAAAACATCACATTTCTCCCCATTTTTCCAACTGAGGAGTAAAGCAAATAATAATGCTATAATCAGCAAACACACAGTGATGATAAATGGATTAGTGTGTTTCACAGCTTTATGAAAACATGAACATTAAGTACCTGTCCTCATATTCAGCATGCATATTCCCTTCCTGCACCATGAGCAAGAACATGCTACCATCTACTGTTTTCTCCTCTTTTAAAATTCTCAGCTCTTTAATCTTCCCACACACAGCTGCAGACAATTCATCACCAAGTGATTCACTCCTGGACTCACGATTCCATATCAGCTCCTTTCCCAGCTTCTCCCCTTGATGTTTTAAAATAGCAACTTACCACAGTGTTGTAACCTCCACCCTGGTGTTGTTTCCAGTCAACTTTTCAGGCCTTACAGCAATCTAGGAGAGAGAATAAATACTAAAGGGCCATACAGAGTTATAGTGACACAATTTAACAACCAGCCCAAGTTACATCCTAGTTATAGTTCACAGGCTAAGATCAGAGGAGAGCTGGCCACCATTTTTAAGACATTTTATCAGGCAAATTCATTAAGTAGTAACAAAAAACGTTATTCTTAATAGAAACAGCCATTACTGCACTATTGGAGACTACATCTCACAGCTGAAAAACTGTAGTTCTGCAACTTAAATTATCATTATTAAACACTCACTATAAAAGCAATGCTTCTACTAACAACCTACATTTTTACTCTGGAGATTGCTATACAGCACTCTTTTTTCAGTTAATTTGTTTGACAGAAAGAACTTGTGGAGCTTCAAGGTATGTTTGCTTTTTTTTTACATTTAATCTATGCACAAGTAAATAGGAAAAATCAGAAAGAAAAGAAGCAGTCTGTCTTTGAGACTTATTTTGGGGTTTGCATCTAACACACAATAAGCTATATGAATAGATTTACTCTAGTATTTCCCTGGATAAATCTGTAACTCTATTTGGGAACCTCACATAATCTACATGCTAATATAAAAGGCATTTTAGCAGTGGTTTACAGATGCTGATCTTGAAGTAAATAAATTAAAACCTCCTTTTCTTGCACACTATACAGAGTTCACCCTTTCCTCAAGTTGGAAGAAGAGATCCACATTAAAATAGTTCATTTTTCTCCAACTAGTTTATTTCTTTACTCTTATGCAGCTGTACAAATCATGTCCTGGCACAGAGGGAAGATCAAGGAGGAGGCCACTGGGAAGGACAGGACTATTTTTTCCCACAGCATTATCAAATTGCATTGGCTTATGTGTTCTTTCATCTAACAAGGCCCAAAATATCACCAATTATTTCAATTAAAAATATCACTACTTATTTCAATTATTATTTTCCTACAGTAAGGAAAAGTTTAAAGTTTACATTTCAAAGGCTCTATAGCCATCATAACCATGACAGCAACAGCTTTCTTGTGTGAGGGACTAGAAAGTCTTTTAAGCTGCAAGTCACTAATTAAATTTCTTTTGAAGGGCAACAATGAAATTAATCTGCTACCATCAGATACTTGTTCAGAGGCTATGGAAAAACAAAACTAAGCTTTGTAAGACACATGAATCCACAAGAGTTTTTCACAGGCAGCACATCAGACGCTCTCACAAAATGCACAAAGGAACAAGTAAGATGCATGAGTATAGAAGAGGTATTAGTTGAACCTGTTAAGCTGGAAAAAGACAAAAGAAATTATAAGCCTTTTGCACAGCGTTACCAGCACAACACTGAGGAAACAAAAGAAACACAATGAAAAGTAGTCAGACCCAGTTGAGCAGATGGTGACAGGAAGAGGTGAGGTTCGTCAAGCACGATGACATAAGTTTCTGGAAGTAGAAATCAACAGAGACATTTGAAAATTAATACAGAAAAGACTGTTCACTGCACACAGGAAAGCAGACTGAACAGAACAGAACCTGTTCGAGTATCCAGGGAATCTTTTACTCTCGCCATAGGCGAGAACACAATCTGTCACACAAGTGCCAAAGTAAAGCAGGCAGGGAAACAACCTGTGTTGTCAGGTAGGTGACAGGAAGACCAAGTGCTACAATGCCTAAGCTGACCCAACTCCACAAAGAATGGCTTCACAAGTCCAGAGTAGTGCCAACACCCTCGACTCAAGTGTGCACATCCTCACATCCCATGGGATTTGAATTTGGCTCTGGAAATGTATGATCACGTCATAACACAGTACTGAACCAGCAATGTCAAGGCAATATGTTCTACACCCATGACCACTCCAGAGGCTGCTACCTCAGGTGTAAGAACATCACAACCAGTTAATACCACACATGCACACCTGGAAAGGCAAAGGGACAGCAAAAGGTTGAAAACTTATTCAAAGAAAGGGAAAAAGCAAACAGACACTGTCCTCATGATGACTTCTGTTGTAAGCAAAACCACAACTGTACAAGGTATTAACAACAGCCAAGACACACAGATTCAGGTGGGAAGTCCTGGTGAAGTGGAATGGAAGGTATTCCAAAAAGAGCAACGATTTTCCTATATCAGTAAGGAGAGTTTAGAGAGACAGAAACTATTAGAGAGGTCCAATAAAAGATAGAATTTTTGTGTTCACAGAATTGCCAAAGTACCACAAAGCATAGTTTAGCACAGAAGAGAAAGTATCATACTTACTATTTGCCAGCCATACGTTCTTCCAACTGAAATATATCTGAAAATGAAAAAACAGAAATATCATAAGAAAAAAAAAGTTGAAGGAGCCATCAGATGCACATGCACTTTTGTAAACAAAATTGAAGAACTACAAGTTTCCTGATATCCACACATTTGCATTGTAGCAAATATATAGGAAAAAAAAGTTGTATAATACAGGGTCCAAATTTTCATGTACTCCAGAGCTTGTAATTTGAGATTTGTGTTAAAGCACAAACTCTTCCTCCAAGTGTTATAAAGACTTGCAAACACTAGAGCACTTGAAGTGATAGCATAGGGTTGTGCTAACGCTTTGATAGCTGAACCTGTCACAAATGTGATGCTATTTTTGACAACCACATATAATGGACTCCTTATTGTGTACTCAAATGTGCTCAAGAAGAAAAATTAAGTTCAGAGAACAAGTCTCTTGCACATACACTACCTGCCCACTTCATAACATTCAGAGCATGAGTGGCAGACACGTTAGATGTGTGTAGGTACACTCAGGACTGGTTTTTCAAGTAGTGTATGGGGCACTCTTGCAACACAGTAGCGTTTTCACAGAATCAGAGGAATTGTTAGGGTTGGAAGGGGGCCCTGGAGATCATCTAATCCAAGCCCCTGCCAAGGCAGGGTCACCTAGAGCAGGTGACACAGGAATGCATACAGGTGGGTTCTAAATGTCTCCAGAGAGGGAGAGTCCACGACCTCCCTGGGTAGCCTGTCCAAGTGCTCTGCCACCCTCAGTGTCTTGTGTTTTAGTTTATGCCCATTGCTCCTCCACCTGTCACTGGGGACCACCAAAAAAAGTCTGGCACCATCCCTTCGGCATCCTTCGAGGTATTTATACGCATTAATGAGTTCCCCTCCTCGGTCTTCTCCAGACTAAACAGGCCCAGCTCCCGCAGCCTCTCCTCATGAGAGAGATGCTCCCGTCCCCTAACCACCCTTGTGGCCCTCCGCTGCACCAGCGTTCTGACAAGCTGGAAGATTCAGGGCACTCAAGGTTCTGGAGCTCTCCAGGCCGGCTCTGCTCGCTCGGAGCCCCCCGCGTCACCTCCCCCAGCGGGCGGGCACGCACCGCTCACTCGAGGGGCTCTCACAGCGAACCCGCGGAGGCCGGGGGGGCTCCCGGTGACACCTGCCGGGGCCGCAGCACCCCCGGACCGTGCTCCCCAGCGGAGAGGGGGGGGGGGGGGGGGCCAGGCCGGCCGCGGCCCGCCCGCTGCGGCGGCCCCTGAGCCGCCACCCCGCCCCCACTGCGCGCCGAGGGCGGGCGGGAAGCGGCGGGGAAGCACCGGGAAAGCACCGGTGGAGCCCCGAGAGGCGCCGGCCCTATCCCCCCCGCCGGCCCTACCTGCTCTCGGCCGAGCGCGGCGGGCGCTGCCGGGGCCTCCGCGCCCGCAGCCCAGGGAGCCGAGCGCGGCCGCGGGCCCGCCCAGCGCGCGGGGGACACGCCCCTTTCCCACCTCCTCGGCCAATCGGCGGCCAGAGCCGCCCGCATCGCCACGCCCCCCTCAGCCACGCCCCCGCACGGGCGGCGGGGCGGGAAGGGCAGCGCGGGGCAGGTGCGGGGCGGGCGGCGCTGGAGCGGGGTGGGCATCCCGGCTCTGCCCGGCCCCGCCCGGCTCGGCCCGGGGAAAACACGGGTATGTCACCGAGGAGACACGGTGTCAGCGCACCCCCTCCGCGCTAAGGCACGACGGTCACAGCGGCACATTTCAGCACACAGCTCAGGAATGCGGACTCCCCAGTTATTCCACTAACCAGCTGGAGAGGCGAAAGGAGCATCTCCCCGAGAAGGCTTTTCAAAGGGTGCTTATCCCGTGCTGTAAAACCTAATAAGGATCTAAATCCAAAGATCGGTAATCTCCGGGGAACCCGTGCAGTAGTAAACCCATCTTCACACGACTCGAGCCCAGGCTGCTTGAGGGGAGTTTGACCTGGATAAAAGCTCAGCCGAGTCCTGCTGTGTTTTTATGTTCAATGTGGGTCACTGTTAAGTAAATATAACTGTTGTTTACAATCAGGTTTTTGTTGCTGTTTTCCCAATGATAAAGGGAGGGGGAGAGGACAAATAATAGTAATGACAAGTGGAAATTACCTCAAGTGAACTACTCGAAAGGTCGAGTTGCAAGCGCTCTCAGATCCCTGACACTAGAAGAAGGTGAGCATGAAATTGCATTTGTGAGAGAAAACGTGACACCAGATGGCTAGAAAAAAAAAAGCTAAGGCAATTCTTCCACTTCCTTAGAATGCTCCATACTTCAGAAAAGGCAACTTTCCAGAAAAATGGAGGCCTGCTATTTTCATCTCAAAGGTACTTAGATTATACTTCAAACTCTTTTTCTAAAGACAGCGATGTAAGTGAGATCAAGTGAGTGCTTAGTACTGACAGCTGATGTTTGCATTTCTTGAGATGCCTGATGCTCTGGACAAAGGAAATGTTTTATTGCTGATACTGAATAAAGGGATGTAGCGAAGTGCCTGAAATGGAAATTATTAGCAATTCTGGAGAAGGCTAGAATTTAGGACAACTTCAGTGGAGGTAAAGCACAAGCACAGGGCAAACAGAGCTAGATAGAGCTGAATGCAAAATGCTGATCTGAGGAAGGTTGCTGATGACATCCTGGAATATTATTCTTGGAACTAATCTTTGTTTCATATTTTCTTATAATAATTTTGGCAGGAAAAAAACAGCAAATTGATGAGACAAAAAAAAAAAGAAAGAATTGCTGTACAGAGGGAATGAACTGATAAGACTGATATATGGGATCATTGTATGGAAGTGACTGAGGAAGTGAAAGATGCAATTGTAGTTGACAGCTATGCAATGAGCATCATTACTAATATGATACAGTGGCACAAACCCCAAACATTTATCTTAGGACATGCAACTGGAGAGCTGTGTCAGGGAAGTGTTCGTGCCAGCAGGCCCTGCCACCTCCTTGAGAAATCGCCTGTGGTTGTGACCACCCTTCTTCAGTGAGTGGCAGCCAATCTGCTGTGTCTAGAGATGATTTGTTAGCACAGTCAAGGAAAAGAACAACCTATTTTAGGAGGTTACCAGAGCATGGTTTGTTTAATGCAGCAGAATGAAAGCTGAGACAGAGGATATAGTTGCCATTTACCATAAACCACAGAAAATGGGGTGTGAATTCAAAGGTACTGTTGGATATGAGGACAAAACTCTGTGTGAATATTTTTATGCTAAAAACTGAACACAAGGACATAACAAAGCATCTCAGGCTCTTGACCACCCTTCTGATTTAACCAGTAAAGCAGAACTCCAAACATTTTAACTCAAAGTAAGTCCTGTGACTTAGTGCTGCAACTGGAAAAGAGACATCATTGCCTGACAAAACCCCTGCCTGTCCTGACTTCCACCCCTGGGCCCTACAATGGAAATTTTAAAAAAAAAATTAATCTCATTTTGTACCTTAGTACAATATCTTTTCAGTCACACTTACATGCCAGGATATGAGTAAAAATAAAAGCCTGTTCAGTCTATCCTGTCTGACTCATTTGGTCCTGCCATCAGCAGCAAAGTTGCTGAGCACCTGGAGAACTCAAAACAATGGGCTGTGCCAGCTCTGACCACCTCGGGAGGAAGGTGGGGAAACAATGCTTGTGAGAAACAAGCCTCGTTTAACTAAAATATTACATCATTTCTGGTTTCTCCTTTGGGCAGAAATAGAGCATTACTAGCTAGTTCCTTCATCTTCACAAATTTACGTGTCTGAGGAAAGCAATTATTTAAATAGCTTAGGAAGACATTGCAGCTTCAAGTAGAGCCACTCTAGAGCAAGGATTAGGGCAGCAGAGTGGTTCTGACAGTGAGCACACTTACATACCAGGTTCAGTGCAACTTCAAGACAGCAGGCATGTTCACCAACGGTGGATACTCCAAGGATACCCCCAGAGCTGGGTGTGAAACAAGGAAGCTGTGTATGCACTTGCTTCTCTCCTACGGAAAAGGTTATGGTCACTGTCAGCCTTTCCAGCCCTTCCAGCCTATCCCATTATTTTCTAGGGGACATGTCACCCTTCCTCCCTCCAGACATCAGCCAGCACCCCACACTGTAAATTGCCCTTTTCAGTTCCTGCTGGGTGGGCCAAGTCCCATCTCCTCAAGTCACATGCACTGCTTCTGGACCTGCAGCCCCAAGCCTAGCACTTCATCAAGAGCCACTCTCCTTAGTGGCCAGGCAGTGAAGGATCATCTTTTCTCCAGAGTAAATGCCTGCTCCATGCATGCATGCATCAGGATCACACCAGGATGGCCGTCCCACTGCCAGGCAACAGTTGCCATGCTCCAGGCTGCCTGTGGGTTTGAGGTGGTTTCACACAGCTATCAATACACACTCTGTGGTTTGAGACACTCCGTGAAAGGAAGACAGGAGGAATTCTGTGTCTATCTGAGTTTCCAGGGAAACCCTGAGGTGCTTTAGTTGAGGGAACCCACTGAGAACTGAAAAAGGCATAAGGCTCAATAGCTGCACTCTTCTCTGTCACATCATGGCATATTTTTCAGGTATGCAAATTACCTGGGCCTCACTTCGAGATCCCAAATCGACACTACCACTTTCCACTAGAAATTACAGAAGCCACTGCCTGCCTGTTGAATTGGCAGTCCCTCACCTGAAAGGAACTTGCTTTCCTTGAAATTGCTCCACAACCACAAACCTGCTTTGACTCTTGTGAACTGCTGTAACTGCTGCCTAGGCTAGTGGGACCCTCCCATTTCAATTTTCTAGATTTGCATAAACCTGGAAATCCATATTTAAAACTTTATGCTGTCCCACACAATTCTTTGTCCTAACTGTCATCTTTTGGGAGTCACTGTCTTAACCATTGAGAACAGCAGTGAATTGAATGTGTTAATTATGGCAGATAGCAAGCTTTTAAATACCCATGGGTTGTTTAACAAAGAGAAACTAAGATTAAGTGACCAGAACACACATTCCAAAAATAACAGGCAAATGTAAATACATCTCAAAAAACTACTGCTGACAGTGGTCACACAATTTTTCTCGACTCCTTTGGGTCACCTGTGTGTACCAACAGCCCTGTGCAGGCAAACCCCCGAAACGACCCTCTTTAATTTTCTTCTTATATTTTTTCCTCCTTTATAAAGTATTTTTTCGTCCTTTATGAAGTATTTTTGCTGGAGAAGGAAACCAGTTTCCTACTTGTTTTCAACATCTTTTTATTTCTATTGTCCTGCTGCTGTTAAAAAAAAATGTTTGTTAAAAATCCTGCTTTGCAAAACAGGTTATTGAAAGCATTGAGGTCGCAGTTATTGCCTCGTGCAATCAGTCTGAAGCAATTTACTTAGAAATTAGAAATTAAAAAAAAATTAAAAAGAAAGTGAAAACAACCTGAGAAGTTTATCGTTGAACCAGAACAAAGATGAATTTTGTTTTTTATTTGCACCATCACCACTAATAAAGGTTCTGTATAGACCCTCTGGTTTTATTTACTTCTTTTCAATTAGATTTCCTTTGAACCATGATATTTCTACTCCTTACCATTGTCAACAGGTTTCCACTAGGGGAAACAAGATGAAGCTTCATAAGTATCTCTGTTAGTGATTACAGAAAGGAGAGAATCTACTCCATCTCCCAAAACAGTGTCAGGTCTGCAGGAGAAGCTGAAATTAAAAAGCAACTATTTTTTATTTACTTATGATGTCTAGGCCAGAAATATAAACAGCTCCCTGGTTATATTCAGTTTGCTCACACAAAGGAAGAAAAAGCCTGTTTCTCTGAGAGTAAAATACGTCTTTAAAGTTCTTATTGTTTTGTTATTATCACCCAAGCACTCCATAATTCCTCAGTGAGCCCTCATCCACAAATACAAACCTTAAATTTTTAAGACCAGGTATAAGTGTTTATGTGCATTACCTATTTTGTCTTCTCTTTTGTTATAAGACCATATGATAAAGCATTTTTCTTAGCATTTTTCATGAGGTAAAGCATTGGGGTTTTTCTAAAATGCCTCAGAAGTGCAAAGAAATATATAACTGCTTGGTAATAAGAATATTGATGAGAAAATTGCAGCTACATAAGCAGTTAGAAACAGGCACATCAAAGATCCTGCTCTCTCACAGAAGCTAATAAATCTGACACAGCATTAGTCATATTGTATATACATGCAAACGGCAGTTAAAGTTAGGATAAAACAGATGCCTTGTTAAAATGCATTTTCTATGAGCCTGGATCTTGATTTAATAATAAATAGGCAATAAAATAATATTTATTTATTTACTACCAATATTTAAAACAATAAACGACTGCATAATAAATAATCATAAACCAGGTTTGGGAGGTTTTTAACCATGCATTTATTCCCTGTAAGATGTTAATGCATGATGTGAAAATAACGAGAAAAAAAAAACAAATAAAAATAACATGACTGATCAAAGCAAAGGGGAAGAAAAGAACTTCTCAGATAAAATCACCAACTCACAAGGAGTTAATTGTCAAAATTCCCAGTGTGAATAATGGAGCTGTTGAAGCTGCTTTTTGAAGAAAAGATGAAAATGTTTTCATAGTACAAGTATTAAGCAGCTACATAAAGAAGTCTCTGAAGTCCCACTGTAAACAGCAGAAGTGTATTAAGGATAGTTGCTTATTCTACTGTTTTCCATGACTTATTTTGGAGGGCGACAGCATCCTGACCACTAGGATCACTAAGATGAAGCAGATGCCTAAATTGGCTCCATTTCTCTACTTGAACACATGAGATGCATGCCTAAAAGGGAATGCAAAAAGAACTGGGATCATTTTGTAGAAAATGCATTTCAGGGAGACACAGAAGCAGCCAGAACCTGAGCTAAATGACTGGCAAGAAGCAGAGTCGAGAGGTAATTACCTGATGCTTTCCAGAAAAGCCTTGAGGAAAATGACTATGTTATCATGTGTATTAAGTTCAAGTGTTCCAGAAAAATTACTTTAGAGAGCAGCACGCAGAGTTTTAAAAATTTTCCTGTGAATCAATGTAATGCCTTCTTCCCTGTAAAACAAGGTAATTTTGCAGCCCCTGATGAAAAGAAAGAGAGATTTGAACAATCAGGCTACAGAAAATGACAACTTTCCAAGCAGATATTCGGCTTCTGCAGTCCAGCCCCAAGGAATGAATCATGTAAGCAGCTCTTTAAAGTCTGAGAATGTTTTATAGGCTTGGCAGCATGTAAGGATTTTTGGGAATTGGATAAGATAGCCAAGACCACGCAGCTAGAAATCCCATTGCTGGAGAGAAGCATCACAATTCCAGCCAGCATTAGAGTTGGACACTGTTGTCCATAACCCTGCAACAATGAGAAATGGACACCTTCTGTAGAAAGGCTGTTGTCTGGAAATAAAAAATAAATCTGTTTAGGCCAGTCTGAGTAGTGAAGAGGTAAGTTGGGGGTGGTTGCTATTATGGCCTCATCCACATACTACCCTTTATAAATAAATAACTGGAAAAGACAAGTGTCTTCTGCTTCATCCAATTCCTACTTTGGCATCTCTAATTTTTTTTTTCAGAGTGATATTATTCTGTCCTGACCTCACAAGTCATTCAAAGAACAGGTTCTTCCCTTCCCCTTCCCCGTCCCCTTCCCTTCCCCTTCCCTTCCCTTCCCTTTTTTTTTTTTTTTTCAGAAATAAGTCTATATTTTTTACTTATTAGCTTTTTTCCCCAAGAGTGTTAACCTGTAAAGTCTTGCATTTGAAACAACAAAGCCCTGGCAGGTGAAAAATAAATAAAGGTACCCAAGTCACTTTTGTGACTTCAAATTTTATTGCAAGACAGTCAGAGAAAGGGAAAAAAATTCACTTGATTTTTACTTTAATCTGAAAATATACAGTGTAGATCCACTAGACTCAGACAGAATCTTAACAACATATGCAAAACTTATCCTACAAATACTGTTGTTGGGTAGTTGGGATTTTCAGGTTGAGAAGCTATCTAGAAGAGAAAAAAATATTTTCAAAGAACAATCACCTGAGAGGAATTAAAAAAAAAAATCAAAATCTTGTTTAGAAGTCTTAGAAGGAAAAGTAAACAGCTTGTCATTTTTAAGTAGGGGAAAATTTTGAATACCCTCAAGGCAGAAGTCTTAACAGGCATCTATAACCTATTTGATTTTCTGTCTTTTACTCTCTGGTGGGTACATCCTTGATCAGTGTCACCTTTCTCTTAGTTAAGGAGCATCCAATGGCATTTACATGCCATGTTCAAATAGTTTCCCTTCAAAAAGACTTCAAAATACAAGTCTCACAAGTCTCTTCTTTTGGATCTCTGCATTCAATTTTATGTTATGCTTTTGCAACAAGAGAAAGAAGGAGGGAAAGATACCAAGTCCTTTTGCCCCCCACTACAGTGCAGAAAAGAACCTACCTTTATAAATACAACTCGGCTGCTGACTGGCTGGCACTTGCTTACCCTAATGAGCTTAAAATCTTATTTGCAGCGGACATCTGTCAAGATAGAAGTGAGGTACGCAAGTCCTCTTAATCCATTAGCTCTAAATCCAGCAGAGCTTTCACACTCCTTTTTTGAATCAAAGAAGAAAACCCATGTCGGAACATACAATGGAACAGAGCGCGACTTCAAGAGCAGATACTACACAATAAGTACATGAGGTTTCAAGGCAAACAACAATCAAAATTGAAAACAAACCTGGGATCATGGTGGAAAACTCCTGAGAAACAGGCCAGTCTGAAGTTCGGGATGAAACAGTGAGTTTGATTCTTTCTTGTGTTTTCCCCAGTTCATCTTGATTTTTAATCAAAAATAAAGACGAAGAAAGGATGGGCTGCACACCATCTCACAATGAGATTGCTAGTACTGCTTCAAGAAGTGGTCTTAATGCTTTGAATAAACCCAAAAGTGTTTTGCCGATTGATCCAAGAGATAAAGGAATCCCTCTGCTGGTTAAAGGTTCATCTTGCTATGATATTGATGAATTACACCAGAGGAATGAATACCTGGAAGAAGAGGAGGATAAGCTATCAGAGCAGGACAACAGCGATAATTTACAGTTATCTCCCAAGACTCATTCAGATTCCCAGATTCCCAGGGAAGACAAGAAAACTGAGAGGACAGCCACAGATGCTGAAGTCGTCATGTCTGAACTGATTGAGTCTCAAAAGCACATCACTGAGTCCATACAGATCAGAAAGCAAACCTCCTGTGACTCAGAAGCAGCAGCTTTCATTTGGGATGACAAGAACGAAAGCAACGCAAAGCAAATCCCCAAAAAAGGAAAGAAGGCAAAAAATAAGCTGGCAAAGCAAGGTCGACCTAGCAAAAGTAAAGTCAAGTCCATCCTGGCCCCGTGTGAGGAAGAGAAGAAGGTAGATTTCCCAGAACCACTCGTTAAGGCTCACCAGAGTGCATATGCCTACTTAAATCCTAACCTCTCCAAATATGAAACTATATTGCACATGGCCACCCAGGCTACCCAAACTCAGCTCTTCCTACAGCAGATGATAAGCTTTCTCGTGTTTCGCTTTGATGAAATCAACCAACTCTTGGAAGAAATTGCCAATGATGGGGAAAATCTCCTCAAAGATGTAAGTGGGAATTTGGCATGGCCAGCAGAAAAAGACGGTTTGAAGGAGCACCCTGATCTTCTGCAACAACTACTACAGTACACGGTCAATAAAATGCAGTTAGTGAGTGGGATGCTGGCCTCCCTCACCTCCAACGCCCTGCAGGAGACATGCAGCTACCTGCAGTCTGCTGCCAGCAACTTGGAAGGCAAACTGAAAGCCAAGCAAAGCTTTGATGAGCACTTGCTGCGGATAGTAAGGCTGCTTGAAGCCTCAACTGTGGGATGCTCTCAGTCCCATGGTGAGGACAGGACTCTCTGTTCTGAGGACAGTGGCATTGGCGTGGACAGTGAATCCCTCAAAGAGTTCAGTGCTCTCAGCCAGCCTGGAGGACAGCAAAGTGACTCTTATGGACATGGACCTCCATCCCAAAAGCATGCCAGAACAGTGGGGTGCATGAAAGATGGGACAGTGTCACCAGACACAGCTGTGTCCCATGACTGTGGACTTGAAAGACATTTTAAACATTTTAAAGGCATATTTCATTCTTCTGTGCAAAACAAGGAAGTGACTTCTTCCCAGGATGGAGTACCAGAAGGCACTTCTACCATGCCCCAGTATGCCAGCTTGAGCAAAAGCCATTCCTACAACTCCTTCCAGTCTGAATCTACTCAGGAAAGTGAACATTTCAAAATCTATGAATCAAGAGATTTTCTTTCTGATGAGGATGACGATGATGACGATGACGACGAAGGGAGCACCCTGGGAGAGGATGATGATGACACAAGTTCATCAGAAATGGGGAAGGATGGTCTGCCAAGGAGGCCCCAGTCTTCACCTGCAATCACTGATAGCACGCATAGGCAGTCCATCAAGAGGGCGGAGAATGCAGACACAGAAGAAATTATTCTGAAGATGAAAGATGCCATCAGTGAAAAAATCAAGTTCGTCCCAGCTAAATCCAGGCGTAAAGAATGGACAGAGGATGAGAGTGGAAGAGCAGTCCTAGCAAAAAGGCCCAGTACAGCTACAGGCAGCCAGAAAACATTTGGGAAACAACGACGGTCCAGGTCAGAAGAGTCCCTCAGAAGCCAGGCAGAGGACCCAACCCTTCTAGAGCTTCAGAGAACTCAAAAAGAGCTCAGCAAAAGGCTGAAAATGTTTTATGGAAAGGATACAGCTAGCAACCCAGAGCTTTGGAAAGCAAGAACAGCAGCTGTATTTGCAGAATGAGCAAATTATATCTACATCCTCACGCAAACTGAAGGCGGGACTCTCAAAAAATTTCAGCATCCTACCTAACCAGGATAAAGTCCCTTTGTTCACGTTTGATCAAAATCCTGACCATCAGCTGGATGGAAAAAGAGGTGAGAAGCCTTTAAATGCTACTGTACCCACCCAGGAGATGTCAGGAGGCAAAGAAAATGAGCCTCCTGGAGCACAAACGCCCAGTGGCAGCAGCTGTGTTCCCCGGCAGTCTGTCAAAAAGCTTATTGAAACATTCAGTCCTACAGACAACCTTGTAAAAGCTGTACCTCTAAGATCTTTAGGACCAATAAAGTGCATCAGAAAATTTGGACTTCCAGTCGTCCCAGCCAGCATTCCCTTTCAGAGAAGCCTGGCACCTTTAAATCTTAAGCATCGTATTTCACCAGTAGAAGACACAAACACTTCAAACACCAATGTTGCTTCTTCTAACTTTCCAAATGCCTTTCCTCCTGCACCACCTGAACAATTAGGCAAGACGGATATGAAGGAAGAGACTGATGAAGACACTGAGAACCTGCCACCACCACCACCTGAAATGTTAAGGGACACTTCTTTTGAAAACTTATCTGAGCCTGAAGAAACAGTAAGAACAGAAGAAAACTCTTCAGAAGATGCCAAAAAGCCCACCAAAACAGAATTTCATACTAATAAGAGATCACAAGTTTCCCCAAAAATGAAAGCCTCCCTTCAGTCCATTGACTTATTGCCAAGTAAAAATATCGGCGGCCCCAGTGCAATGACTAATAAAGGTCTAAAGATTACCAGGTCAGGGGATGAGAAACTGCCGAGGTACTCTCTGGAGCTGAACCCTACCAATGTGCACATCCCCAGCAAGGAGGAGATATTAGAAACCCAGAGAAAAGAGGCTGCGGATTTATACAAGCAAACTCATAAAATTATTCCTCTTCAAAACCCCAGTGGGATTTCAAAACCACACAGCGACAGCTCAGAGAGCAAAGAGCCCAATTCACCTGCAACTTCAGTGCCATCTCAGAAGCACAGCTCTCCTGATTCACTCAGGAGAAATGAAAAAGGCTCACCATTTGCCAGGAGGGTCTCCCCAACAAGAACTCCCCCTTCTTCACCAACTGAGAAAAGGATCTTCAGCCCCCCAGCACATCACAGACACTCTCTGCAGGCTTTCAGCAACGTGCAACCAAACTCACCCACCACGCAGAGGAAGCCCAGTCCCCCCTCTAGTCCCAGGATGCCCAGCCCACCACCCTCACAGAAGAAGATGCCCTCTCCGCCACCCCAGCGAAAACCCCTCAGCCCTCTTGTGGGGCACAAGCAAAGCTCGCCAGCACCACACCGTCTGGGGGGCTCCCCAGCCTCCCACCGAGATGCAAGCCCCGCTCCATTCCTCACCACTCCCTCCCCACCAGCCTCCCCATCTCGTTCCTACAAGGGGCCAAGAGCTGGGCTGGATGCTGGGGACGAGCACCGGCTCCCCTTCTCCAAGAGGGCCAGTAATGTCCGTTCGATATTTTGCCCAGCCACCTCCTCCTTATTTGAAGCCAGACCTCCACTGGCACCAACCAAAATCACTGCTGAGGTGACCAGCCAGCCTGAAGCTTCATCACATTCCCAAAAGAGCAGTCTGCTTTTCCGGCAGCCAGGAGACCGGACCAGAAAGCTGTCCCTGACCACCGACAACCCTCAGCCGTTTGTAAGGAGAAGTTTCTCTGATCGCCGACCAGGGGTCCAGTTTCACCCTCCAGCTTCTCTAACAGCTGGCAGCGAGCCCGCACTTCACCAAGCAAGGTAAGAAACTTTCCACTTCAGACCAGAAAAGCTGATGTATAGCACTGCATCAACTTTGTAAACTCCCAATGGGAATTCAATGTCATTAAGAGATTTCCCAGAAAAGTTCCCTGTTTGTGTGCAGAAGAGATGGCTGGGCAAAGACAGCACCACAGTTAGTAGATCACTGCCAGTCCCTTCCAATCGAAATACTGTTTTGTATTTCCTTGCCTCAGATTTCAGTAGACTATCAGTCTGAATAAAGGGAAGAGTTAACTTTCCATGGCTTGCTCAAGCCTTACAATTATACATAGGCTGTGACAGGCACCTCAGGGAAAATTCAGTGTTGGTTTCACAGCACAGAACTCTCCTTATTTGTGTGGGGGCTAAGGACATCCACATCCAATTCTTAAAAGCTGTGAAGCAACCCTCAGGTTATAGACATAAATATTCATGAGAAGATCGTGTTGGTCCAAGAGGAGGGGTATTGTTCTATCATCAGCCTCTAATCCGGTAAACTGTTCAGCTGAAACCCGTGTGAGAATGTTTCAAGATAGCTGGCAAGAATGACAGACAGGTAATATGTAGGCAAGGATCTGTGTGGACAGAATTATAGCCTGACATTTCAAGCTTCTTGTGCACACTTCCAGATTTAGGTGCCAATTTCAAGTCTGATAGGTCCACAGCCCAAACACAGTTTTCCAAGTGGAAAAATGTCCCATGGCTACAAGAATTTCATTACTCTGAAAAAGTCAGTTTAAAGAAATTGAAACGTCAACACACGTTGATTTCATGTTTGCAACAATTGGTGGTCTTTTCTTTAAAAATTTGGCTTGGCTTTAAATTTTGTCTACCATCTAAAAAAAAAAAATCATAAAGCCATCCAGGAAACAAATGTGTATTTGGGAATACTCAAAGATCAGTTTAACTCAGTATTAGCCTGGAAGTACAGTGTTGTTATTCTAGTTTCTTAGCATCTTAGGACATGTAAGTCAATTAAGCTTTAAGCTTCTCCGGTAACCTTTCCTCACATGAGCAGTATTTTTGTTCTTGCCACACAAGAGCTGAAATCACGTGAATCATCCCTGTGAGTAGGGATTGCAAGATCAAGCCTAACAGGATCAAATTGCACTTGGAGGTGCAGAAGCACTCATTGTGTTGCAAGCAGGGACAGTCACGGACACTGGACATCCAGGCATTCCCTCCCCAGGGACTGAATAAGGACCAAGTTTCCCACACTGATGGTAGAGGAATGTGCTGAACAAAGCATGTTAAAAACATAGAGAAATGCAAACCATTTTGTGGTTCCAGTTCTAATATTGTATCATAGTCTGACACATGAATATTTCCTAAAATTCCTGTGCAGTGTTCCTGAGTTTTCTGTTATTGCTATGTACTGTGTGAAGTCAGCTTTATCTGCTCCAGTGCCTGCCAGCAGAAATAAATGTTTTCAAAAGAGGCTTTATGTCAAACCTTGCAAGACAAAAGCCCTGGCAGCTTTATGGATCAATTTCAAAATTTGTCTATTATAAAGTGTTAGCTAATTTATGCTTCAATGGGGTGTATTATCTTTCTGTCATAGTCTGTCAGAGAATAGTGAGTAATATAAAAAAACCCACGGTAAATAAAATCATCCCTTTCATGAAAAGAAGTCATATATCCTAGTAGTCTGATATACTAGCATTTTGGAAGAACGAAATATATCCTAAGCCAAATTCATCTTATCATTTATACCAATGAACTTCAACAGTAGTACTACTGAGTTAGGCCAAATTTATATCAACATAAGCAAAAGGGAAATTTAGGCCATTAATTACCACATACACTGATTTAAGATGCAATTCACAACTCTGTGTTTTCTTACACCTAAAATAAGCTGCGTGGAGTAAACTTTTACAGAGCTTGCATTGAATGGGCTAATCTGAATATCACAGCAAATGTGCTGATGGGCAGAGAAGGACTATTTTAGGAATGAGCACATGGCAAAAGCTCTGAAAGCTCCTCACATCACTCACTGCTGGTTCTCTCATCCTGCTGAGGACTGGAATGGTTGCCACAGAGGTGAGCACCACATCCCCATGTGCAGATGCAAAACCCTACTCTAATAGACAAGCCACCACACTCTAATTCAGCTTTCTCCTCCGAGTTCATTAAGCAGCCTGGACTTTCATTGCTTTGTAATTCATCCAGCTATTGGAGGAAAATTTCAAAATGTCTAAACCTAAACTTCCTAATTCTAGCAATGTTTGCATCTAGTCTCAAATTCACAAGCCATTCACACCCAGTCAGTCTCCTTGCCTTCATTCCTTCCCTTGCTCTATTGCTCCTTTCAAAATATAATGGTGCCTTTTTTGGTCTTGGGGGGGGGCGCTTTCTGTGTTATTTTTCTGTATTACTAGCAGCTTCATTAGCAGAAGAGAGGGGAAACAATCTTTTGTAGGTAAAAAGTTTGGAAAATCAGTGAGTTAGCCAGTTTCTCCTCTTCTCACAAACTATATGACATATCCCTCCACCTTTCCCATACCAAATTAAAACATCAGTTTGCTGAGAAGTAAGTTGCCAAAGATAATCTGGCAGGATCTTGTACAAGCAACAAGAGGCAGCTCAGTCCCCCCTCCCACATACCTTATTTTAGCAGAAACACAAAAGAACCCCAAAACAAAACAAAAAGCAACCAAACAAAAAACCAACAACAACAACAACAAACTCCAAGCAAATAAACAAACAAACAAAGTTAACTTCCATCTCATTTTGCCAGCTGGCATTGCTGGGCATTAAATGTTAAATGTCGGCATTGTGCATAGATTTGCATGTTTCCTGCACACTCACAGCTCTCCTAGAAGGCAGAACCCACTCTTTTTCTGAGCATATCTTCTGCCCACCCCATGCTCCAAGGAATATCAGGGGACTTAAAACATCATCAGCCCTAACTAGGACTGGAGCTAGAGCTTTTGGGTTTAGTCTTAGGATACCTGACAAGAGTTTCAGTTTCAGGTTCCCAAGTCAGTACAGCTGGTTCCTATTTGGACAGCCTGTGGATGGATAGACTGAGCTAACTGTGCTGGTTTCCAAGCTTGGTCATTTGACGGCAATCAGCAGTTATTGACATCTTAGTAAGGCATAACATGTGCAGTTGCTCTGCTCATAGAAATTCTGGTTATCTATAATACAATTTCTGTGTATGCACTTAAACGAAATAGTATTTCATGCAGACTGTTCCTCTCCCAAGAGGTAGAGCAGAAAGAGAAGATTAAATACTATTACCTTTAAGATAATGTTCAAAGAGGACTTGAAAATGGATTGGGTTGCCTGAATCAGTTCCAAAGTAAGGAGCCCAAGTGAGACCTTCTGCAATGGGGGGATATTTGAATCTGGGTTAATTTCACGACTGGACATGTATCCCAAACCTCTTCATTCAGCAGTTCAAAAATAGCAGTCAGAATGGGGATGTAACAGCTTGTCTATAGTTGAAAGGTAGTTCAGTTTAGCAATTTATATACTTAAAATACAGTAATGATTCCCAGATAGCTCTGAAATATATCCCTATGTTGAGCTTAAACCACTTTAATTAGCTACAGCAACACAGGACACATTTCAGCACGAAAGCACATAGTGTGAGATACCCTTGACTAGCTCCACTGCTATAATCAGTCTTGATACATAAAGTCCCTGAACCCCTAGAGAGTGCCAGTGCAACTTCAGGAACATCATTTGCACATTCTATGTCTCGGTTCTCCTGTCTCCAGTGGCAGATTTATACTACCAGAATTCCCCTCCCACAGTTGTGCTGGCGTGCTCAGAAATCACTGAAACCACATTAAGCAGATGTATATCAAAGGTAAGACCTTTCCTTTCCTCCAGCAGTCTGGAAGAAGACACTTCATTCAAATCTGTCCCTGTCTGCAAGAGAACCCAGTCTCACACTGGTCCCCAGTTGAACATATAAAATGTTTGCTTCCCAAGAGAGATTTGGGAGAAAGAAAGCAGTACAGTGCATTTGGCATGACAAGAATAAAATCTGGGTGGTGCACATAAAGAGTGTGTATTCAGGAGGAGACAGGGAATGACATGTTACTATGTCACCATTTTCCTTTGTGGGTTAATGTGGTCTAATCAGCACTGTTTTAAAAAGTCACTATTCATTAGCCTCTTAACTTAAGCATCTTTCCTTCTGCAGCTTGGAGGAGAGCCCTAGAAAAGCAAGTGATTGTTGGAACAACTCTTGTGCTCCTGAAATCAAAGACTCCAACAGATCCGCTTCCCACCCTGACCTCTACATCGTGGGCCAGGGGCTGCAGAGGGACTGACAGCAGAAGCCCTTTCCGAAGGCAGAGGAATGAGCAAGGCCAGAGGCCCTAGAGAGAAGAAGCAGCCTTACCCAAGCCTGCAAAACGTGGCTTCATCTTCTCTCGCAAGGAAAATATATGATGGCGTTGCATCAAAAACTCAAGTGTCCCCAACAACCTAACAAAATACCAGCCAGCTGCTTCTCTTTTCATCCATGGTTTAACTCAAAGATCTCCATGGAGCAAAAGAAACACTGTAGCCAGGTGAGTCTGTGGCAAATTTGGTTCATAACGACCAGGCCTTAGCCAAGTCCTTTTTCTCATGGTTTAGATAGACAAGTTCAAAAACTATTAGAAGGGATCATTAGTCAACATCTTATTTATTCAGGAGGCATCACAGTTTGTGTAAAAAAGGGGCTGTTGTGACTTTTCTCAGGGTGAGGTAAAACCCTGAACCAACTGAATATTATTGCAAAAAACATCAATGGTGTCATCAAAGCAACATCTCTGCATTAGGTGTTTATCAATATGCAGGGAGAGAATAAGGGCAAATACAAGTTAAAACAAAATAACCCCTTTTAAAGGAATAAAATTAAGGATCTTACTCACTCAAAAAGGTTTTGGTCTTCTAAATCACCTTTGATGATCAGATAATCTTATCACCTCTAGTTTCCAGGGTACAAGGCTTAATCCTTATTAGTTTTGCAATAGCCCAATCAAACAACATTATAAATCCTGAGTCATCCAAGGACACGCTTGGATTTTGGTGGGGTTTTTTTTTGTTCGTTTGGGGTTTTTTGTGGGGTTTTTTGTGTGGTTGTTTTTTTTTTTTTTTTTTAATTAAAGAAAGCCACCCTAGAAAATCCTGTTCTCCCTGAAAATGTATTATATTTTTTTTCTGACTTATACAGCTTGAAGGTATTTATTGTAATTTCACCGAAGAGTCTAGGCAGATTCTTCTTAATAAAAGCACAAGTTATTTACAGTCAATTAATCCTAAGCTTTAACAACATCCTCGGGAATACAGTTTCAGAAGTTACTGGATGTTTCTCATCTAACTAATATATCATCATGATTAAGTTGCAACTTTTAACTAATGTAGTTTTAGTTTTATTTGACATGTTTTCATACACAACTTTTGTATGGACTAAGATTCAGGAAAAAAAAAAAGCCCTTTGTATCATATTTTGTTAGGAGTAGTTTAAATTTTTCTTACAGCTTTCATCATGGTGGTGTCTGGGCACTTCGCTTTCACACAGGATTTTTAACTGCCCACCTTCATGAATGGGGAACTGAGGCTCATCTGTTGCATAAGGGACCCCTCTGAATACTAACTCTTGAGTTTTAGTCCAGTGCCTTATTCACAACTGTCTTTCACTAATTTCAGTGCCATTTTATGCCACAGACACAAGGAAACCTTAATTATTATGTTCAAGGTGGGGTGTTGAATATAGAGAAGCAACTTGCAGTGTTTTGGATGTCAGGGGTTTTTGACCTTGAGGTTGGCAAAGCAGCCATACCCATAGTGAACAGCTGCGAGATGCCAACTGATCCACCCAGTAATCATACAGGCAGATGCACCATCCCCTATCAAGTTGGAAAATCACCAGGGAGATACTGAAAAGATCATCAGCAGGGCTAACTCTGCAGGTTAGTCTTCCCTCTCATCAGAAGTGTAGTTCTCTCCCTATTGCATAAGAATACAAATGCATTTTTCCATGCATTTTGGGTTGGCTTGTTCTGTTGGCCGCAACCGCCCTGAATAGAAACAGACCTGAAACATGACAGCAGAAAACTGGCACTTCGCATGACTGAATGCAGCTTTGTAGATGAACATGGAACAGAGTGGGAGGACAGCTTCTCCTCAGCTACTACAATCAGTTCATCTCTATATGGCTTCATGCTGAAATTTCCTGGCACCCATGATGGACAGCAAGAGAAAGAATTTATGTATGTCCCCCCAGCACCAAATTCTGTGGAATTTGCAGCAGCACATGGGCCAACACTTCACTTCAGCACAACATGTGCTAGCTGGACATGTAGTCAGCCAAAGCATCTTTTCCCCAAACCAGGCTTCCTTCAGGATGTGGTACCTGAACTGGCATCCTACCACTGCATTTCTCCAGCTGTTGACAGAGGCTGTGGTCATCAGGAGGCTCATTGCAAATGCAATCCTTCCACTGCAGCTGCTGCTGAAGGATTCCTATGCTGCCCTAAGGACGCTGCAGCAAACTGAAATTGTATGCAAGACAGAGTTTCTCCAGGAGTGATCTACAAGTTTGTAACATGAACTCATGATTATGTATAGCTAACAGATTCTCTGTAGTCCAGTTAATGTACAGGACTCTTGCAAATAATGTGTTTACCTTCAATCTCTATTGCAAGCATGAAATTAAGAGAAACTATAGTATGCAAGAAATGATAGTTTGGCTCACCTTTTTAAAAAAAATTTTTTAACCCTTTTTTTGATCAACAGCTCCATTTTTCACAAATACAACATTTCTGGAATACAATTGTTTTATAAAACAGTATTCAACTTTAACATTTATTTTTTACTGTCGTAAATAAATAAGTTTTTATATACAAGGTATGAATTTGATTTCTCTTTTATTCTGTATGCAACCAGCTTCAATCTTACCCCCATGTTATACTACTTATTCCTTCCTAAGTGCACTGAACTATAAAAGGTCCATCTACTTTCTCCTTCCCCACCCCAGCATAAGCTTGCCTTCTTTTGTGTTTTGCTGGTACATCACTTAATTTAGTTGCATTTTCATGAAGCAAATATGTCTATTTTTAGGCTATGGGATCCAGCCTAGGCACTGACATAGCTCAACTGCGCTTCCAACCCTTCCCTGCCCTGATTTAAGCTTGAGCTACTGGCAGTCTTGTACTCAGTTCAGTGGAGCTTCTATGTACAACCAGAGCTAACTCAAGCAAGGGGCAGTGGCTTTGTCCTAAGGGTTAAAATCAGAGTGCACTGGCTGCAGTGGAGTCGGACTGCAGAGGTGTTGAGCATAGACTGAAGCAGTACCAGTTTCCCAGCCAAGGCTCACAGCTGCGAAAAGAGCAGCCAACAGCTCTGTGCTGCACTTTATCCGCAGACCTTTAACAAGTTGGTAGCTGCCCTTGTTTCCAGTGACACTGCTCAAATCTCAGACCTTCAAGGGGCTTGTCATTTCATGCCCTCAGCATGTGAAGATGGTTAGAACACCAAAGCACTGCACAGACTACGGTTGCTTTATTTGGCTTCAAGAACTATCTCAGAAAGCCTGGAGGAGACTGAGGGGAGACCTCATTACAGTCTACAGCTTTCTTGTGAGGGGAATAGGAAGGACAGGTGCTGATACCTTCTCTTTGGGGACCAGTGACAGAAATCAAGGGAATGGCCTGAAATTGTATAGGGGGGATTTGGGTTGAATATTAGAGAAAGGTTCTTCACCCAGAGGGTGGTCAGACACTGGAACAGGCTCCCCAGGGAAGTGCTCCAGAAGCATTTGGACAATGCTCTCAGACACATGGTGGGATTTTTTGGGGCTGTCCTGTGCAGGGCCAGGAGTTGGACTTTGATGATCTTTGTGAGTCCCTTCCAATTCAGAATATTCTGCGGTTCTGTGATTAGCAGTATGGCTGAGAAAGCTATGCAGGTTATCAAAAAACACAGCGTATTACAGCATTTGCAGTGTCACATCTCTAAACATCCAAGGCATTTCATATTCATTTATGAAGTTTTATCATCAAGGGGATATTTTGAGAAGCTATGACCTTTGCTATTAGAAGAAAAGAGATCACAACACAGAGATAAAGTAACCTGTTCTTACTGTCATGTCTCATCAGTAAGGAACAGCCAGTATGTCCTGAAGAGAAAACCCTCTAGATTAGCAAACCATTAATTCTTCCACATCAAATATACTTGATGCTATCATGACTACAGCATGTGGAAATGTATGTAACACGTATGTTGTGACCTTTTCAGAGGCTGTTTACACACCAGTAAAAATAGAAAGGTACTCATCAAATAAACTTAATAACACTTAAAAATAAACTCTTAATATTTTAAGAATCCTTATGTAGGTTTAACTTGGACTCCTTGCAGGACAAAGGAGACTAGGACTTGTGGGAGTTTCTCTATTCTTTGGACAATGCTTACCAGAAGCCTGATACGCTCCAGAAATACAAAGACAACAGCACAGGGGTTGAGTACTTCCCACCCACTCATTTGGGGATGACAAGCCAATCCAGCAAAAAGTTCGGCAGAAAACTAGCACAGGCATCAACATAGCCAGTTATCTCAAGCTTCTTATCTCAGGTTTTCTTTTCCTCCTAAATTTGCATAAAATTGAGCCAAGACCCCACCTATATCGAAATTCAGTTTTGTAAGCCAAGCACTTACCAGGACTTTGAAGCATCATCAGGAGGACCATGCATCATTCATGTTTGTTTGAAGACGAAGAAATGTTTCTGGTATGCCAGAGCAATGACTTTAAGGAGAGCCAAAAATGTCCCTATTCAAACAGTGGGTGTGCAGGCACATGTAAAGTTTCACTGCCTTTACTGTGATATTTTAAAAAGATCTGAGAAAATATTGGGGCAGGGAGCTGGTCCCTAATTTTGTCTCCTAGGAAATCCCAAAAGAACGCATTCACTCTGCTGGTAAAGGCAACCCCGTAAGCTCACGGTCTCTTCTTCCCTGCAACATGCTACTCTGCCTGGGCTTTTCTAGGCCAGGACCAGATGCAGAACTAAGCAAAAACATGAAGCCACATGAAGTAGATTTTTTCCTTCAGAAAACCTAATTAACACATACATGTGCATTTTCTTCTGTAACACCAGAAACTGGCAACAATGCAGACTGTGCTGTCAGAATGTTACAGTTTGCACTGCTCTGTAAAGTGTTTTTCCCTAAGGCACAGCAAATGAAAATGAAACTTTAAAAGATTCAAATGATTATGAAATGAAGCTGCTAAGTAATTTCTTGAAAGGCAGCATTGTCAATGATCACGCAGTCCACTGGGAGTTGGAGCTGAACCCAGAAGAGCTTGTTCCAGCTATGCAGGAATTCATTACGCTGGAAAGTGCTGGTCCATGGTAATAAATTATCACATAGCTCTGGCCTGAGTGGCACCCAGGCTGGAGTATAAATAGGTTTGAGAAACCCTTCTCACCTGTTACTGGCCTCACAGTCAACTCATCCTTCTGCAAACAAGTTACAAACACCGCCACTTGACTGCTGTCCTGGGTAAATATATATGTGTATCCCAAAGCAGTGCATCTTTTCCCACTGAAAGATGTGTCCTCTTCTTACATATAAAATTGCGATTGAGGACAGCTATGAGCCAGAGATGTCTCAGATTGCAAATGAGCAAAGCTTTGGGATTTGGGCCAAGTTTTCTTTGTTTCTTTGCTCGGGTCTATTGTGAGCACAGAATACATCTCGTTAGAAAACTTTAGACTGTGCAGGATCTTTTGGGTACATTGTCCCCCAGACATGTAAATAAGTGGCACCACTGAAATGCCAAATAACAAATAGCAGAAGAAATGACAGAAAGAAGACATGGCAAAGGAGGAAGAGGACAGGCCCAGTGAGGAGAGGATACGGGGAGATACCAGCACGTAGAGTGAGATGCATTTCGATAACCTCACCACACATCCTCTATGCTACCAGGTCTGGCCGTCTCAATCTCTTTTTTTTTTTAATTATTTTATTATTTTGTAAATTAAAAAATATAATAAAATGAAATATATACAATCAAAAATATATAATCAAAATAAAAAATATACAACCAAAACACATTTATTGCCAGTTACATCAAAATACTATCTACATCCTCTTATTCACATAACTTTCCAGCCAAAAATGCTGGAGAGGTTTTTTACCACATTCTGAGGCTGGTTGGCAGCATGCTTCCTCAGCTTGGAGCCCATGGCTTCATGCAGGGCCTTTGCAAGCTTGGCCACCACAGTCCTGACGTTGGCGCTTCGGACGGGCTGGCTCTTTTTCCCCAGGAGGGACCAGAGCACAGGCAGGGCGTAGTGCTGGACAACTTCAGGGCTCCTGGGATAAACACGTGCCAGAAGCACTGCAGGACAAGAGAGACAAGCTTTTAACAACCAACCTTCGTGCAAATGAGTACCTACCTACATGTTTGATTCTTGGGAGCCTTTTCTGGCTAATATCAGCAAAGAGCCCAGTGATCCAGAAATGGGCAGAGCAGATGATCACCCACTGAACAGAACAACCAACCCCTCTGGACTAATTTCTCTAAATCAGAGGCCTTGTATCTGTGACAGACTTAGCAAAGTGAATCATATACATTTGTTAAATCAGTTGACTGTCTGTTCCTGCATGACAAATGACCCAAATGTCAAACTGCTGTTTACTTCCATTAAGAAGTTGTCTAAATCCACTGCTGAAGATTTTGAAATGCACCTTAGAGAGCTAATTGAAAGATTTCTAATACAAAGGATGATTACTTTTTCGTGCCCTTGATGTAAAATGCCAAAAGTCTAATCTGGAGGTCCCCTTTGCTCAGGGGCACACCGCAAAGGGCAGTATTAGACAGCACTTCAAAACTCCAGCCCATAAAAGGTGGGTGCTGCTTGACAGTTCTATTAGAAGCATCAGTGACTAACTGATGTCTTCAGCAGAATGGTCAAGTCTGAGCTCTTCTTTCTCTCATATTCTGTGGCTTCTAATGAACAGCTGTTTCAAACTTCAGGGTGTATTAGATAATTTCCCAGACCCCACTGCCATGGCATTTGAGCATCTCACAATTTCAAAGGCATTTCCCATCACAATGTTAAGAGCATTTACTCTCCAATGTGCACAGAAATAGTGGAATAGAGAAAGAAAAATGTTACATGGGGGGCTGAAATTCAACCAAAAAACAAGCATTCTCTCATGTTCTCTCTGAAGTCTGCTCTCTGTTCATTTTCTGAACTGAACTATATTAAATATGAACAAAAATTTACTACCATGGCCTCCTTGCATGGCAGATTTTGCTGAGAGACCAAAACCTGAAATGGTCTGAAATGTTATGCAGTAACCATTTATTTATTCTGCGGTGGAAGAACCTTCATTTTCTCTATGCTGTTAATCTAGCAGCAGTCATTCAATTCTGGTAAGCAGGAAAAGGGTTATGGTACCCATTTTAAAATGGGAGCTAATTTGAGTTTAAATGCAATTAAAGACATCGGTCACTATGAAACTTCAGAAGAGAGGGAGCTGTTTATTCCAACTAAATCCCAGAGAGAACATCTGCTCTTTCTAAAGTAGTCCTAATTTACGTTCAAATACTTTATTTGAAAAAGAGATTTAAATAGCTGCAAAACTAAATTCTAATAAATTCTAAAAAAATAAAAATTAAACATTTCTGGAGGTTTACTTTATTCAAATTATCTTTAACGGCCCTTTTACATTCGCTATGGCTGAACATGCCCTTTTGAGATTCCTAATGAAGAAGCAAAGTGTATTAAACCTTGCATTAAAAGATGCTGGCATAATTAGCGATGGATTTAGCCCTAATTAAAGCAAAGCTATAAATAGTCTTCTCTAGTATATATTAAGATTATCATTTTTTCCATTCCTAGGCTATTGCTGACATAGCAAGCTACTATTAGAAATCAATTATCAGCAGTGTTTGTAGCATGTCGGACAGTGCTGATATAGAAACAGGCTGCCTGCACATCCTGAAATGCTCAGAGTCCAATGCCATTTTTGTAATACAGGCAGGGAGCCTCAGCACTCTCCTACCCCCAAATCCAGCCTTGCACAAAATCCTTGCCTGAAAGATGTGTGTTGAGTTTTAACCTACCAAGCACTGCAGGGTTCAGCCTCAAAAGTTTCCAAGAGGAAAAAAAGAATTCTGTGAGGACAAAACAACCTGATCCCTAGAATACCATTTGCCACCATTTTTCCTAAAGGATGGTTGTTTGCTTTAGAAAAGGTTGCTCTCACAGACCTCCCTGACCTTTACTGTACTGTCCTTCCAAGGGAGGAGCCAGCTAGGGTATTTTTAGCCCCTCTCTTTCCTGAAGGAGAGTCCTAAGATGCCCCAGTGAGGGCTCAGCCCTGAGCCTGAGCACCGCCCTCATCTCACAGGCAGCCTCTGCAGCAGCCAGGCAAAAACCTGCCAAATACACCTTTTATGTGTATTTGGCAGGAGGGACAAGCCCAGATTTTGATGAGCTAATGTACTGTCTATTCACAGGCAGTCTCTCTAAATATTTCCCCTGGAGACTTCTTGGCTGAGAAGTGGCTTTTAGCTGAAGCAGGCGATACCTGCGAGACGTTCGGTGACATCCAGCAGAGCTTGGCCACTCAAGTTGACTCATCCGGTTGCTAAACTCTTTCAGTAGGGATAATTTATCTGAAAGAGAAGCATTGATTTCTGCTCAATCTTTTGAGGACATATGAGAAAGGAGGGTGGAGAGGTAAAGGGCAGAGACAACTGAATTTGTAAAAAAAAGTAAATTTCTGCCAGTTTCCGAGTCCTTCTCTTCTTTCCTTCTTACTTGGGAGGAATTGAAATTCAAAAAGAATAGCTCTCATTTCACATTTGGGAATCCAAAGTGGTCTGCTGTACCAGGAGCTGTGTGAAACATTTCATATCAGGGACCTCAACATTCAACTCATATGTAAGTGAAAAGGTTTTGCATACCAGGGCTTTGCAGAAGTGATCTCCTCCCTTCCCTAAGGAAAAGGGTGAGATGGCTCAAAACTTCACACATCCGTTCCCACTTTAAAGACAAGCTGTTTTTAAATCTTCAGGTTACCTGCTGGGATCTATGGACAAGACTCCAAGTTACTCTTACAAGAGAACTTACTGCTCACTGCCCCCCACTCTTGGGGGCTCCTGTACATCTGTGTTTTCCAATCTCTCTCCCGAGATCTGATTTCAAACTGATTTCCCAATACTTGACTTTTTCTTTTTCCTATTTTACTTTTTCCTATGCTGTCTACTGTTGATTTGCAGGTCTCGTTTGAATTTATAAACTGTTGCCTGGCTTGGTCTGCAAGCCTGCAGTCCTACCACTCTAAGAAGCCAAGCCAAGCTTTTCTTGCAGACAGAAGGCGCATGGGATGCACTGCGATACCTCACGCCACCGTGTCGATGCCGTGTCAGCAGGAGTGATAAAGCAGGTAAGCTACTTCTCTGTGAACCACAACAGAGGTGAGTCCCAAAGTGGTTTTAAGTAGCACTGTATTATTAAGAGCTCCTCTTTTGCATGAGATGCAAAAAGAAAGTCCCTAATGATCTTCTTGCAAGCATGCAGTAAAGAACTGATCCTGCTATCCTAATTAAGCTTCTGCTTTGGTAATTACACTTTTCTCCTTCACCTTTTTAAACACACACTTCACTTTTTGCCTCACGCTCTTGCAGTATTGGCAGGCATTGTTTCACCTTTGCTGTTCCTCCCCAGAGAGTTACCTTGCAGCTGCTGCTCGGGAAAAAGAACTACCCTGAGATCTGGAGATCTTGAAGGAGCACAAACTGTTAATTAGGCTTTAATACTGGTATCTACATGGATCTTCAGGGGAACCCTCAGGGCTTGGGTGTGTTTGCTTGGTTCTTAGGAATCCAAGTGTACAGCCACTCTTCACCTTCCATTTGAAGGTTTTTCAAAAGCCCTGTGCATTTTGAAACAATAAAGCTCAAGTCAATAAGACGATTTACCCAACTGTTACTTCACCTGCCTTGAGAGACCTGAAGACAGAGGAGGTATAATGGCTATTAGAGAAAACAAGGTGGCAAGCAGCTCAGTTCTTATGAACTCAGCTGTAACTCTATGCTCTGCATATCAGCTAAACCTGTCAAGCATCAGGACAGAGGTCCCAGCATTTGCAATACAGGTAGAAGAAGAATCTACTTGTCTGTGCCCTCATCTTCACTGCAGACACCTCTCTGCTACCTTAACACCCACAGGGAAAATTTCCCTTCCCCTTTTGCAGAGGGCTGGTTGCTCTGGGAGCTGTGTGGGCTGTTGGCCCGTCTCCATGCCTTGGCATCAGGCAGTGGCCATCTGATAGATGTCTTTCAAGACAAAGGACAGGGCAGGACAGATGAGGAAGTCTCATCCAGAACTCAGCATCTGAGGCTCAGAGCCTTAGAGCAATAGCTGGGCTTTTAGCTGTGAAGCTCAGTGGAGCAATGGGGCAGGACCGTGTGCTTTGCTCACTTACCCTTGGACAGCAGTGTTGCACGACCCTTTAGAGTTTGGGAGGTTTCTTGTCATTTGACACTTGATTTTAATTTGTAATGGCAGACAGTTTTAAAGTGCATGGGGAGATTTCGCTCATGCATTTTTTCAGTAGAGACTTCCTTCCCCCACTAAAGCCCTAGGCGATGAATTTTGAAATATTTGTGATTCAGTTGCTTCTTTGAATTTTTACAAACTTCCATAAAAAAGCGCAGAACTGAAAAAAATACATTCCACCTTGTTTGCTTGAACCTATCTTTGGATAAGGTCATCATTGATGAGAGACAGATGTGCCTTGCTCCTCTTCTGGTATCTGCCACCACAGAAAATTTACAGTGATCTCACAGTTGGTGAGAGGGGAATGACAGAAAGCTCCACGCAAAACCCTGAAGGGATCTGTTTGCCACATCCTCTGTTAGCAGGATTCTGCAGCTTTTTCTCAGCCTTCTCCTGTGCACCACAAAAAAATGGGTAAGGACCAAGAGCAGGACAGGTCTCACACCCTTCTGCCCACTTCATGAACAGGAATAACGCTGTACTTGGCACACAGAAAGACAGGGAGTCAGCAAATTCAATGAGTTTGCAAAGCAGGGGATGTGTAGAAAGTTGGTAACTCCTCTTTAAGACCTTCCTCTTCAACACTAAATTTTTCAGACATATTCACCCAGTGCTGCATTTTCACAGCTGACATAAATCTGTGTGGCAAAGGAATTTACAGCAGACCTTGGCTATGTAGTTATTTGCTATTGTGATCTTGCCCCATGCAGAACAATGTGTGGAACAAGCCATCATTTACAGCTGGATTTATACCTGTTTGTTCTAAAGAAATGAAGTCGGCAAATCATAAATTCCCTTTGAAAAAAGAAGACAAAGAAAAAAGGTGAAAAATAGACAGGACCAACTAATGCCTGTAACGCAGAGCCTTCCAGAAGGCCGCTCTGCAGAAGCTCTGATGGGCCAGTGTCCCTTCATGCCAACAGCAAAGCAATTCCCAAGCAACTTGGGAAGTCAAAGTGGGCTCAAGCAAGCTCCAAAAATCCCTTTGTCCCTGAATTCTAGCAAAGTTGTAGTCCAGGATTTATTGTTCAGCTCCTCCGCTACCAAAGCAGACAAGCAGCACAGAGCCAAAGGCTCCTGGAACTTTGGGGAAATGCTGATACACAGTCAAGCCTGTTTGGGGAGCCTGGTGCATAAGGACTGCACCACCACTGCTTCTGATGCATATCAGCTGGATTATTTCCACAGACAACAACAGCTACGTACAGAGTCAGTGTTCATTTGGGAACGAGAGGGAGAAGCCACAGGTGAAGACGGTCCAAGTCAGAGGTCAGCCTTACCTAGGTGAACAATGGATGCTTCCAGTGCTGTCACAGCTGCACCATAAATCCCCAAGTGCTTTGAGTTCAGATTGTTGGTGATTGCTTCCACCAGACGAATCAGCACTGGGTTTAAGGCATCTCTGAGCATGACTATCATCAAATGCAGCGCCTCCAATGCCTGCTGCTTCACTTTCTTGTTGTAATTGCAAAGCCTCGGGACAAAATAATCAAAAATTTGTGAAGAAAACAAAAGGCATGAAAGCTGTATTAAAATGTCTTTGTTTTAAGAAGGGATGTAGAAACGAGTACTCAGCAATGTAAAAGATGAAAGTAATCCTTTCTGTCAGGTCAGTGCTTGCTGTTTCCCTGTGGGCTGCTCTCTGGAATGGTTGAGCAACCTCAGGCTGGTTGAAAGATTTTCATACGTTTTTAAGAGGTTTGGGTGGGGACAGTAGAGTTCCTATGGTGTTTCTCTTCACCTATAAATCATTAAATTAATCCCATTTGATTAATGAAAACCAGTACTCTTGTTATAGAAAAGTATGAAACCATTTTCCCCTACAGTTGCCTCAAGTACAGAGGATGATTTTGGCAAAACTGTGGCCAGCTGAGATGCAAGTTCTGTTTTATCTGTTTCAGAACCTGTGTCTAGAGAAGTGCAGACTCTTCAGGATCCAGACCATTTTTCTAACTAACAAGGAGACTTCTGAAGTTTAATGTGCTGTGCAGCTCTCATTAGAGCAGGTTCAGTCCCATTATCAGCCACCATTTTCTGGAAAAGGGGGAAAAGCAGCTACTGGGAGCAGAAGGAAGAGAACTTCTGCCCTTAGCTATTTTCCTGCTCTTTAAAAAGAGACAAAAGGGCCCCCAGGAAGGATGAGAACAGTCTCTCCCAAGAAGAAAAGGCATGAGGACAGGAATAAGTAGCAAAGCTGTGCCTGTGAAAGATGAGACAGAGTTCACAGGAGCATCCTTTTTAAAAAATTTTTTAAACCAACCCAACCTGACACTTGTCTTTACCATCCCATCCCATCCCATTTTGATCTAGGGAGTAATTGCCACGTTTTCAGCGGCTGGATTTCCTTTACTTAACCCAAATGGGAGTAGGAGACAGCAGAAGCTACAGCAACAGTAAATTCTGTCACCGTCTCATGAACAGCACCAATAGGCACCTGTCAGAGAAATACATCTGGACTGAAAGGACTTGTCCTGAAGCCTGGAACTGAATTAAATTATTCTGGGTAAGAGGGACCGGTCTGTCCCAAACAACTCGGACGTAGCACCGAGACACAGTGAATTAACTTCAATGCTACAGGCTTGGGAAAGGAGCTAAAGCAAATTAGCAATGGAGATACCCCACATACCTGGACAATGTTATTGGAGATGAGCCTGTGGCTGCTTCTGCAGAGATCCAGGAGGAGGGCCACTCCCTCTATTCGTGTCTGAAAGTCCTGGGCTGTCAGGAGATCATAAAGCTTCTGGAGTGTCTCTGTTTCTTCCACAGTTGGAAGTGACATCAGATGGACTTTTGAACTGTGTGCAAAGGGTACATCAGAGGAAGACTCCAAACTGGAAAATAAAACCAAGACCAGCTGGTGATAACATCTTCAGTTAATTGTGAGGAGAACCTCTTGGGGAGGCTTCCTAATGATGTGATTTCAGCTAGATCCTGATTTGAAAAACAACTTGGATCTCACGACAAGAATTACAGGAGACAATCTGCAAGTAACATTCTCACTGGTGCTTACTCAGGAAAACCAAGGAGGAGATGCACCTCATTTATCTTCATAGGTCTACCCAAGCACACATAGAGCACTGCTTTGTGGGGAAAGACAGACACTACTTCCATGTTTAAATGCTTCATCATATGGAAGTCTCTCTACACTGGGATATGGCAATCTGGAAAAATAACTCAGATGCATCTAAATAGATGAATAGGGGCATGTCTGAAGGACCCAGAAAATCAGTAACAAAAACAGAAGCCAGACATCCCATCACTATGCTCACTTTTTTGCTTCCCTAAAGACTGGATCTACAGCTGAACAAACCCATTGGGACCAATTCTCTTGGATCAACCGCTCTCTTCCGTGAGAGGAATGACTAACTATGCTAGTGAGGCATGTGGTCATCTTTCTGCCACTGCTGAGCACAACATAAATAAATCCCCTCTGTTATGAGAGGAGAACTGGTACAAGTAGGTCTCCCACTGGCATGAGGAGACAGCCAAGGACCAAATTCCTGTCTTGAATGCTGATTGTAGCACGGGGGTGGGGAAAGAAAAACAACATTCTCTCCATCAACCAAACAGCAGGAACGACATGAATATCTAGAGAAAAATTCCACAGGGAGAAATCTGTCAACCAGAACTGCTCAGGAATTGAGTTGCTACTTACTGCTCAAACTCGGTACCGTTTGAGGGTCAGAAAATCATGATTCAGCATGGGAAGTGCTATTTTTGAAAATGGTATCTTGGTTCTAGACTGGGACTTCTCATCAAACCACCCATCTAAAAGACTCCACTCAGATAAAAAACCCCTCATGATTCCAATTACTTGTCCCAAGTCAGGCAGCAGAGGCATGACCCTTTCACAGCCTCCACAACACCGTCCTCATCACCACTGCACTGGATCTTCTGAGATGCAGCCAGAGGGTGTCTCTTTCTCTCAATTTTTGTGGAAAACCCTTCAAAAGAGTTGTCTTCAGCATAAGGCAGAAATACACATTTTTTACCATGGAAGATCTGTAGGGAAAGGAAACCATTTTGGGCACAGATCATCTCTACCAGAAAGATTTTCCTGAGGAAGAGACATGTAAAGCTTGTTATGTGCCTTGTCAGATCTATCAGAAGTGCTCAGTACCTTCCACAAGAAGGCATTCTAGCCTGGGGCATCAAGTCATTTTTCCCTCTCTTCCTGAGGTTCTCAACAGGTGGAGGTTCACCTTCATGGTCTTCTATCCCCTACAAAGACATAGAGAAAACCATGAATCTTTAGAAGATAAAATTGGAAATTACTTGTTTAAAACACAAGTTATAACCAGGATCACTGCTACCAGGAAGGGCTTAGGAAAATATTTCCTAACTTACAGAAAGAGACAAGCTAGAGAGTCAGTGATGCCAACTATTTGTTTTCAATAACCCAAGGCAAGTTATAGACACTACCATAATGAGCAGCAGTAGAAAATCCTGAGTTCATTAGTCTTGAGCATAAATGGGAATAATGCAAACTGGTAGGGAACAAGGGCTCTTAAAGGGAACAGCAGAAAACTTTGGACGCTCTGGAGGCCAGCCCATTGTCTTGGGAATTGATTTGGTTCACACTCCCTCTCCCTAGTCCTGCACAATGGGACATTACTTTCCAGAATGTGAATGCAAGTGAAAAGGAACTAAAAAAAACCCAAAACAAACAGATGATTTTCCAGTGGATGCTTCTGAATTCACCAAGCTTCTTCCAGCTCCACAGGGCATGACAGCAGGGCAGTATTCCCAGAAGACAGACAATAACTGTAGTAATTATGATTGCCTTGTGCATCTTTTGTATATTTGGAAATAGTCTTGGCACTACTACTTCCTTCATCTTTTGCAAAGACTCTATTATCTCCAGAAGCAGTGTTCTCACTTAATTGTTTTATGGGGGCAAGGGAGGGATAAGGGCGGGGGGGTTATGTTTAGATGTAAACACATTTTCTCCTATTTCCCTTTCCTGTTTGTGGCTGATATTCAAAATATTCAAAACTCCACTGTATTTCTAAAAATATTAGTTCCTTTGTTGTCTGTAGATAAACAAGCTGAGGAAAAACAGTTCATTCCCAGGAGCAAAATGATTCAGCAGAAGAGAAATGAGATAAAGAAAGGTTAGCATCTGATCTCATATTAGCAATCTCAATACTTGCATGAAGGAAACATTTCTCCTGACAAGCACTTACTTTCTTCTTAATTCTTGCCCGAATATCATTCAAGTCACGTGTGGAAACAAATTTTTACAAAAGCCTATTAAATTTTTGATGACTTATCAGCATACACAGCAACCTCCATAGCACCTACCACAGGAAAGAGAGAAATTCATGGAGACTATGACTGTCTTTTCTCTCTTGTGAATAACAAAGGAAAAGTGTTAACAGAATAAGTTGATACTTTCAACTCCTGGGGTGCAATACTTCCATGAGAAGGCATTCCCTTTCCTGCAAAGAGAGATATTTCCTTCCACCTGTCACTGCGCGTTGCTGTCAGATGAACACAAGAGGCAAGAGGAGAACATGGGGCAACAGAAAAATACAACTTCACTCTGACATTGTGGGTATGCTTTTGCAGGATTGAGGGATCCCAGGGGACAAGCAAAGCACATCTGCTGTGTTGTCAGAGCTTATTAGCAGTGTCTTGCTGCCACTGCACAATAATTTACCTTTCTTTAACTGGCAGAGAAGCCAGGACAAATCCCCACATGCTTCTACTGATTATCCTATACTGTATATATGCTCATGGGCAGCTAGCTGCTCGTGTGTTCTTGGCAGCTAGTGATGGGAATTTAATCATCAAAGTAAGGGGCCTTTGGTGGTTTGGTTTGATTTTGCTACTAGGAAACTATAGCTCTCTTCAAGAAGAAATCCGGAGGTTGTTCAGCCACAGACAAAAGCATTATACAGATCTGAAGACAAGGTTTAGAAAGACCAAATACACTGGCTAAAGACACCGGGAATTTTTCTAGGACAGTCCTAACTTTATGAAAAACAAATGCTTGGGATCCTTCAGTGAGGAACAGCGGCCAACATTTCAGCTTTGAATTACGCACAAGACCAAACATTGACTGATTAATCTCAACTGTTTTGATCTCAAGAAAGCATCGTTCAAGTCACAGGAATTGGGCAATGGTCCTTGCTAGACAACCTCATGTTACCCAGTACAGTCATTTCCCCAGACAACCCAGGGAAGTGGTCACAGCAACAGCCCTGTCTGACTTCAAGAAGCGTTTGGACAATGGTCTCAGGCACATGGTGTGATTCTTGGGGTGTCCTGTGCAGGGCCAGGAGTTGGACACAAGGATCCTGATGGGTGCCTTCCAACTCAGCATATTCTGTGATTCTATGAACCTTATTCACACAGTAAATTAACATTAACCTTCCCCTCTGTTGGGGAATATCCAGCAATGCAGCCAGTTTTCTGTGAGGCTTGGCAAGAGATAAGTTTGAAAGTTTTACCCTTTTCCAAAACTGAGGAAAGGGTGGCAGTCATTTTAGCCAAGTTGTCCTGTCCTGTCCTAGAGGGTGCCTGTTGGAAACTGTCAGGCACAGCACCAATACTTTAAGGCAGCATTTGGTTCAGCTATCCCATGGGAGTCAGCCTGTGAAGGTGCCTGTAAAGGGATTCACCATCTCCTAACATGAAGCATCCATTTGAAGAGAAAGCAGAGCTGTAAGGACAGGGCAGTCATACAAGGCTCCTCTTGGCAGGAGCTGCGCCTGCTGTGCAGGCTGTGCCACACCCAGCACGCCCTCCCCCACATGCTCCATGTCACAGCAATGACCCTCCTTATTGTTCAAGTTAATGGCATCATGATGATGCCTGGCTTTTCCCAGCACCTCTGTGGTTAGTGTGAAATATCAAAGGGTGCTTGCTGATGGAACTGAAATTGTCCCTCTTCCCACAACACCACAAGGCTCTACCCTTAGGCCCTGCAGGGACTTTCACTTCTCCACCATTCACCACATCTAGACAATGCTGACAGACTGTGAGAACAAACAGTTGTAAGGACAGAAGGAGGAGACAAGAGGAAGGAAGTGAGGTTGATTGGAGAATCTAGTCACCAAGTACAAAGAAGATGTGGAATAAAGGACCCTTCCTTCCCATCATTCCCCTTCTTTCTTTCATCCTTTCCCCCACCCACACAATATAAGGTGAAGAATATCATTTGGAAAAGATGAACATACTGGCCTCCATCCAGGAGAGCAGTCAATGCTCGCGAAGGAGTCACATTCTCCACCATGATGCCCAGGGTCTGACTGGCTGCTTTCTGAAGGAACTCAGAGGGGTTCCAAACCATCTGGAGCAAGACCCGAGCAGCCTCATCCACCTCAGAGTCCATGTCCTTCTTCAAGGTCACAAAGAGCTCTCCAAGAGTGACGATTGCAGAGTGAGACACCTTGGAGCGGAGATTGGTCACCTGGGGAAGTCATGAGGGGAAACAATTATCCCACTGTAAAGATAATCAGTTCCCCTAGACAAAAGTCCCAGAGAACTACAAGACTTCTCACTGTGTCCAGAGGAAGACAAAAGCACAGTAGGAGCAGAAGACCACATGCACAGAAAGGTACTTACTCTGGTGCCAACAACTTCTCTGGCCTCAGGCCCACTTACTGCAGGCCTATAAATATTATTACACCTAAAACAAAGTGTGCTATTTGACTCATGGTGTATAGTGCTTGGATTTACACTCTTTTATTATAAAAATAAACAAATGAAAGCAAGGACTGATTTCAAACCATAAAAGCACAATTCATAAAGACAGGATAAAAAAAAAGTAGGACTTTTCTGCTGTTCAAAAAAGCAACACCAGCAGCTTAAGCACTCAGCCAGAAAACAAAAAGCACAGGCTCAAGTCTGCAGCCTAACTTGCTGCAGGGACTTGAGTGCATCTGCATCTCTGTGGACTCAGGAGAAGCCTAGCTGTTGGCCTCAGGGCACTCCTGGATCCTGGAGATCACATGCAATTCCAGCTGCCATCAGTGGGGTTTCACAGCTTTCATTGCTGCTCCATTCAGACCTGGAGTACTCCCCGCTTCCAAAAGGCTCTCCCACCAGGTTAAGGAAGCAGCATCTGAGAGTCATGTGCTTCATTTGAAAGATACTTTGAAGGATAGACCAGTGGTTTTTTGTCCCACACTTAGCTGTACCTCCTGATAAAAATTAACAACAAAGTGCTACAAGTGCTTGTGAGAGCAAAATCTGGAACTGGAGTGAAATGAAAGCTGAAAGATGTCTCTGCATATGAGTGTGTAGAACAGAGAGGATCACATTTCTTCTGAAATATAAAAGTGATATACTAAACCAGATGAGATAAGCTAAAAGGGCTTCTACTCCTTGCCCTGATGATCTCAGAGTGGGAGAATCCCAGTCCTGACTTAGAGACGATGTAGTGAATACATGTACATAATAATAATAATGGCCAGTCTTCGCAAGCGAAGATCCGGGGAAGGTCTTTCCACCTTCCAGCCTGCGCATTGGATTTTTTAGGTGAGACACAGTGTGCGCGGAACTGAGCCCACCCTTTAATCCTAAGGTTCATCTGCCAGGGCCAAGCGAGCTTGGACGGTGGCAGCGAGGTCCTCAGGACGTAGATGGGTTGCCTTTAAGGGCTAACGAGCTCCACCTGCCCGGGAGTGGCCCTGACCGGGAATCGAATCCCCCAGCCAGGCCACTGTGCAAAATTCCACTTGTGCACAGAGGCAATAGAGGAAGGAAAAGGGTAAATTACAAAAAAGCACACAGAAAGGAAGCCATCATCAGGATACACTGGAAATTAAAGACCTGCAGTCAATCCCCCAGGATGCTGAGGAGGAAGAGAAAGTGGGAGGAAGATGGCAGGGGGAAACTGCAGTGTTTAATCGCAGCTTGGGCAGAGATTTGGGCTGTGGTAAATAACCTAATTAGTGCCTCAGTTTCTGCATTTGTATATTGCATTATAATGGCACCCAGCTCAAAGAGAGGGGTGTCAGATACCCTACATGCCAGCAATGTAGGGTACACATACATACCACTGAATATAGCTATATGTACAGACAGATCATATAGATTGGTGACAGCCATTAGAAAAAAAAGTCTAAAAATAGTAAGGAAGGGAGACACTGAGCACAAATGCAGATGAACAAGCACATATTCACTATACACACCATGTATGTGGGACAAAATTCAGCACAATGTTCTTACCTCTTTGGTGACTGCCAAGGAAACCTCACGAAGTCTGCAAAGAAGGACTTTTGAATGGGAGACAGCCAGGCATTTGATGTTGAGGAGTCCCTTCTCCTTCAGCTCCCTGAAAAGCAAGAACCAAAAAACCTGATTTTTCTCACCACCCAAGAACTAGGCTGCATCCTCTGAAGTGACCAGGCTTACAGCTCAAACAAAGGGAGGTGGTTTTCATACAGCTCTTAATTAAGTCATGGAACTCGTTGCCGCAGGATGCTGTGGCTGTCAAAAGCATTCACAAATCCAAAAGGCAAATAGATGGATTTCAGATTGGATGGGTTCATTTGTGACCATTTAACAAGACAGCCCTTCTGAAATCCCTGGCACATGAAGTCCCTATGTCACTGCTTCCACGAAGCTGTGAGACTATGCCATGTTGCTGTTCCTTGCACCCTCCCTGTACCTGTCCCAGAGACCCAATCCTGTCAGCCTGTTACTGGGGCATTTTTCTTCTCTGCCATCCCCAGCAAAGTTCAAGAGTGAGAGGCTGCACTGCCTCTCCATAGCTGAGTTTCCACTCTGCAATCTAGTCCTGTTTGTCACCCAAGCCACTCCACCCCATCCCACACACTCCCCATAAAGCAGCACTATGTCCCAAAAGGTTTCACACGCAGGCAAGAACAGCTGAAATGCTGGATTTTCCAGAAAATCCCGACTTAAAATAGCAGCCACAACACCAACACCTTATTTAAAAGGGGCAAAAGCTTGCCTCTATCAGCACTTGCTTTGTGCAGGACCTGAGCTACAGGAAGGGACGTGACCCAGCCATCAGGGCTGCAGCACAGACTGGGGACTCATCCCATGGGGGGCCCTGAGTGTAACCCGGAGCCCCCACACCTGCAGCAATTCTCTGCATCTCACAGCACATCAAAGAGTAATGGAAGAGGGGCAAAACAAAGCAACTGCATAAGGAGATGCATCAGGGATGATTTTTCATGGTTATCCCTGTGTGAATGGAATCCTAGTGAGCAGATGCAAATCCCGCAATCAAAAAGACAACCAATATCACCTGAAATTTTTAAGTCATCACTTCTAGGCCTCTACAGATCTACTCCTGTCTGTGTCTAATTTCAGGAAACACTGTGACTATTGACAAAACATTTCAGGCCCATATTAAGCAGTGAGAAGCAAAAGGTTTAATTCTAAAAGTGCAAGATTCCTAAAGGATGTTTTTTTCTTTTTCCTTGTCTTCTGCCATGAGCCCTTCAGGAGAAAGGACAGGCTGAGCAATCCTATCCCACAATTCAGTCCCTTCCTAAGAAATAGAAACTCCCTGTAGGTGTGCCTGGGACATGCAGGAGGTCACAGGGAGACCCTGTCTTCGGCCACTGCTGCCAGCAGTGGGACCAGAGATAAATCCTTACTCAGTCCCACCTGGGCCGGTGACCTGAGGCACCCAAATCTCTAAACTCAAGACTGCTTCCATCCTGCTTCTGGCTTCAGCCAGCAAATCACCTTGTTGTGCAGCTTTCCCTCTTCCCTGTAGATTACGCCTGCAGCTCCATGGAGCAGAGAGCAAAACTAGGAAACAGCACAGACCTGCTGCAGCTGGAGCACTGCTACAGACCAAGGCCAATAGAAGGCTGCTCTCACATCTTTATACTCTGACTGCTTTGGAGTGGTTTCACTAGTCCCCTTTGCACCTCTGGGCTGTCTGGGCTCAGAGGCACTACAAAAATACACTTCTAACCTGCCTTTACACTGAGGGAACAGGGGACTTTCTTACCAGTTGTCGCTGCTGAGCCACGTGAGTGCATTGAGCAACAGCTGCTCTGGGTCAGAAGGGGGTCTGCCTTCCTGGGCATTCCCACGTCCTGGCTCCTCTCTGCGCTCCAGACCAATGGCCATCTCTGAGTTCACTATGAGGAGAGGGTCAGACACGAGTGTTACATAGCCCGGCAACACACCCTGCCTCGGAGCAGGCAGCAGCCCAGTCTCCCAGCCAAGAGTACACATGGGTGCAAACTGGCACTGCTTTGGAGAATTCACTGCTGTCTGGCTCACTGCTTTCCCCAGCATCCAGTGCTCCCCAGCCACCCCCAGCTGGGCACCATCTCCTTGTGTAAACCTGAAAATTGCACCCACAGCACCGGCTCCCAGGTTCATGTAGGTACCACAGCAGGTTCATAGTGCCACAGGGCTCACACTCACTGGGAGACAGCGGTGCCCAGCAGGACGTGCTACCCCAGCAGTAAGCTCCTCAGGTGGGCATGTGTCTCTCTTGTCTCATCTCCGTAATGTCCCAGCTCTGTAAATTTCTGAGGAAAAAAATCTGACAGTGCCTCTGTTTCCATTTCCTTCAAATATTACTGACAGCAGGCAGCTGAGTGCACCTCCATTTTAGCATACTATTGGGAAAGTAGTAGTTTATGGATTTTGTTATTTTCCAAGCATTACAAATATTTACTATTTCCCAGGTACCCACTGGCTGTATTTCAAAGATGCTGAGGTGAAATTTATTTGTCATCAAATGTACTTGTTTGCAAACTGTACAATGCCTAAGCTTTCTCTTATGGAAAAATGCAATTTCTAGTCTAGATAGTTGTGATAAAAAAACCTTCCAAATGTGAACTGAGAATAAAAATATGTAAATACAGATGCAAATTGTTGGCAAACGCACTCTCTTGATGATAAATACATTTCTTATGGAACCCATTTGTCATCAAAAGCACTGGCGATCCAAAAATTTCATGTCTTGCACTCAAAAGCTCATTTTCTAAAGTGTAGATGGAAACATCTGAGCTGTCTAAAAGTATTGAGTATAAATATTGCACAGAATCTAGATGAACTGGTATAGACTCTGCAGGGGTTTTATGCTACCTTGCATGTTCTACAAAGTATGGAGGAACTGTAAAATCAAAAATATTCAGATGGGAGCTAATCTGGATGTCACTGATGTATCACTGTCACTGACATCAGTGATGTCACTGCACAAGTATGCAGATATACACATCTATATTCAATAGGAATGGAGGGCCACAGCAGGCTAGTTATGGTCACTTTGGAAAATTGAAGTAGCGTCACTAGACAAGAGCATTCAAAGTATCATTCCTACCTCCCTTTTTCTTATGCACCCTGCTCAGGATCCTAACACGAGGCAGGTTACCACAAAGGAGGGGCAAGAACTACTATGGACTATCTGCTGTATATTTATTGCAGGCAGTAAGCAGTCTGGGAGCATCAGGCAGCCTGTCCTGTATGTCATCTGCTACACACAGCTGCTGTATTTGGGTGAGGTGACAGAGGAAGAGCACTGCTTTGCTCCCGATTTCCTTTGCAGGCAGTGAGATGGAAGTGGCTGGAAGCCATTATGCACTTCTGGGTGCAACAGCACGATTGTATCAAGTCCCTCATTTCCAGGTAGAGACAACCCTTGCTGTGATAGCAGAAAAGCTGGCTGGAGAGCCAGCACAGGCAGAGGGCCAAGCTGGTGCGTGGACAATTGATCGCGGTGGTACTCATAGGTGCACAGTGAGGACACCCTGCCAGACTGCATTGGAGCCCAGCACTGCACTTACAGCTGCCTCCTGGCACCAGTGTTCTATTTTAGACTACGAGGATGGGAAAAACCAGAACTTCAGCCTTTACCACTACTTTATTCAGCTCAATTTTCCAATGGATCTCTAAGCACCAGTACCACCAAGTAAATCCAAAGCAGATTTGCTGCTAATTCTCACGACAGGCTATGGACCCAAGATCCCAGATGTGGCTGAGGAACGAGGCAGTTTGTGCTCCTTGTGCAAGGAAAAAGCTTGTGCATGGGGCAGCAGTGGAGCAGGCTTACCTGAGAAGTTGTGTGGGAAGCTGCCATCCACGTTGATGTTGGGCAGCCTTGGCATTAAGGGCACGTTGACCTGTTCCTTCAAGGCAGCAGCAGATGTTCTGTGCACATCGAGAAGTGTCCCGTTGACAGGGGGTAGGCTAAAGCCTGCAGATATCAAACAGGACCTTGTAAATGCAGAGTGCTGGACAGCAGGGCTATGGGCTTGGAAAGGGCTAGAAAACTTGCTGGAGCTGGGTAACATCTCTTTGTTGTCCCAAACAACTTCAAGCATAACAATGGCACGCTAACATGGGACAGTGATCACATAATCACAGAATCACAGAATAGTCTGGGTTGGAAGAGACCTTTAAAGGCCACGTAGTCCAACTGCCCTGAGCGAGGATGTCTTCAACTAGATCAGGTTTCTCAGAACACCTTCAATGCTGGAGCGACAACAGCTTCTCTGGGCAAACTGTTCCAGACTTTCATCATCCTCATTGTAAAAAATTCCTTCCTGGTATCTAGTCTGAATCTACCCTCTTCTAGTTTTAAACCAAATGCAGTGATGCTTTCCCAAGAAACAAGGACAACTCAGTATCGTTTTTCTTTTCTTTTTCTGTTTCAGAGGCTGGACTGGGAAGTTACAAAAAAAAAAAAAACAACCACAAAACAAAAACCAACAACCAAAAGTAAGAAGAAAAAAGAGCAGATAACTTGCACGGTGCCCTTGGGCTGAGTGCTGACTCTTCAAGTTCCTGCTGCCGCACTCAGGGCAGCGCACGCAGCAGTGCAATCAGACCCTGTCAGCTGTGATTAGGTCAGAAATGCTGCTTGCTCGTGGGGGTAGAACATAAGCACTGGCTCAGGGCTTCAGCACAGCTCTAGAGTGAGAGCTCCTCAGCAGGGAGTGTTGTGAGCAGGATCTCTTGTGTTTTAATGAGGAGCAGATTAATTTTGTTTCATCCAGGTTGCACCTTGGTTGAGAAGCATCTTTTGGACTCATCCCCTCACCTTCTCTGGAGGCTGCTCTCAATTAGAGAGTCTGAAGCCCCTGTGTAGTTTGCATGACAAGAGTTTTCTACTAGGAAAGACTTTATAGGGGAAGGGGGGAAGCTGATATTCTGTGAGGACTCAGTGAGGACCACAGGCAAGACACTTCATGCCTTTCTATTTTTCTTTGGAAAATGAAAATAAATCATATTCAAACTTCCACTCAGAAGCAAGTGTAACAGCCTTCCAGTCTGATTTCATTGACTTTTGCAACGCTGTGCAAAGAGAAAGCAAGTGATCAAAAAGGCTCACAACTACAGCAACCATTTACTTTCTTCAGCTGCATCCCTGGGCTCAACTTTCTGTTCAAGAGTTTGACACTGTCTAGGAAGTAGATACTTTCCAAAGCTAGTTTTCCAGCCCTTTCATTCTGTAATTCCCACTCAAGTCTGGGTTGTGTTTTGTCAGGTTTCTTTGTTGGCTTGTTTTTGTTTTTTTTTTTAAATATTTCTCTTAACTGTGAAGGAAGTGCTGGGAAACAAGCAGCTGTTACAATTAAAAGAAGCTTTGAATTCTGTGTTTGATGTCCCCAGTATTCAGTGGGCCTAAATGATTAATGTATCTGTAGGGTGCAAACTGGTCATCCAAATGTTCTCCTTGATTGTGACACAGATTTATTCCCTGTTCTCTTCACGGCAGAGACACCCAAACACAACATAAACATGATCTGTGTCCAAAAATTTCCGATCTTGTCTCTTCCTGAAAATTCAAAATTATATGCAGTGCATTTCCCTGTCCCTTGTCCTGGCCAATCTCTTCCCTATTCCCCAGCCTCCAAGACTGGGCTCTCACTTGCACTGCACCAAGATTAGCTGCTGCTGCACTTGCCAGCGTCTCCCGGGTCTCGCGATCAGCACTTTGAATGCAGCTTTTGTCCGTGCTCTGCCTCCCAGAGCCAAGCAGCATTCCTGGGCATTGGCACCATCGCTGCAGGCAAACATCCTCCGGCCAAAGGCTGCAGGAACGAGACTGCAAGAGGTCCCGGCTGAAGAAGTCTCCATTCTGCTGCAGCCCTTTACCTGCGCCGAAATCCCCTTGCACTGCCGTGGTGGGGGTAGAGGGGGTGACGGGCTCTTTGCAGATGAGAGTCTACTCGAGGTGCTGCTTGGTCGCTGGGCCTGACACAGCTGCTGCTGCGTTTCCCTGCAGCATCAGGAGCCTACATGGAAAAATAACACTGCCAGTGCAAGAGACAGCCAGCAATGCCTGCCATGGCCCTGCCTACACGGGGTCCTGCACACCAAACTGCTCAAGTCAGGTGGGGTTAGAGCAACATAAAGACACGTTCAAGCTACGCCTTTTCCACATTCTGTCACAATTTTGGCCATAAAGTCCAACTGCCAGAGAAAGACTGCTGTCAGCAGCATGGGGGAAGCATATCTCTACCCCAGCAGCTGCTTCCCCCACAGCTGTTTGGGCACGGCAGCAGAGGCAAGTCTCTCACCGTGCCCACTTGCTGTTGGACCCAGGACAGCCTCGGAGCTGTTCCCACTGAACTCATTATGTGAAACATGCTGATACCAACACCCTACAGAGCCCCTCAGCACTGGAGCTGCTGTGGAGGTTGAACCTAGCATCTCACCAGTCAAAGGTTTTTTGGGAAGGTAAAATTAAATTAGAGTGATGACAGTTGGTTGGGGCTTTTTTGACCAGCTTACAGGGCCATAATGCACTTGTAGCATGAAGGTTTTATACAGAGTAAAAAGCCATCTCCCTGTGGAACTGGGCATTTTCCCCAGGCCTGCAGGAGAGTCACAATGCAGATCCTTGTGCTACTAATTGCATCTCTCCTCACTTTCCTGAGTTCTTGGTCTCAAAGTCACTTAGGTTAGACACACAGCTTACGAGAAATGCTTCTGTATTTTTCTGCACAAAGAATACAACTGAGACTACACATCCAAAATATGTTTTCTCTTACTGCTGAACTTATTGTTTTGAGGAGTTTCTGAAGCAGCAAAACTCACCTTCTCAAATATTTACTGTGCATGGCAAGGACTACAGATTAAAGATGTAATGCTAAAAGCATCGCCCACACAATACTCTTTTTACCAGTTCTGCCTCAGCTTTTATATGGAAAATCTGAAAGGTTCAATGCCCCTATCAAAAGCTCCTGCAATGGCTGTTCCTCAGCAGAGCAGGGCTGCTCAGCTGTGAAACAAGAGTTACCGCATGCAGCAGCCTGCCCAGGGCAGCAAATGAAAAGTTAGGAATAAGCTGATCTGAATGCCAAATCCCATTAGCCCCTTCAAAAAGCACTTGAACAACTCCTCATTCCAGATCTGAGGAGGTGTAGTGCTGGACACCACACTTATTTGAGTTCTGCACACAAGTCTGCTCCCTCTGAGTGCTCTGATGGTTTCTGTTGGAGCTGTGAGCCACAGGCAATGAGAGAAGAAGCCAAGTACACTGACACACCTTTGCCTTGAGCATAACCCAGCCTTGACCAAAAGCACTGAAAGGTTTCCCTTTTGGCCCATGTCTTGAGTTATTAGGTCAGTTGTTTATCATCTCATGTTGGTTTCTTGTAAAAGAATTTTCCTTAGAAATGTCAGGCTCATCTTCCTCAGTACCTGCCTCTCAGCAGCCTTGGGGAGAGTGGTCTCCCACCCCATACTGCCGCCTGAGGCCACCCCAGAGGGCTACTAAAATGTGATCCCTGGCCAGTAGTTTTCTCCTGTCAGAGACCTGCATACTGTTCCACAACTCTTTCATAAAGGCCCAAACCAACTCCAGGCACTCTAACTACAGCAGGTTTTTACAAACAGCTGCAGAAATCCAAGATAATTCCAAGGGAGCATCCTAAGGGTTTTGTCCTATTCCTGACAGGAAAATTCTCAGTGATCTGAAGCAATTTCATTCAGATGCAACGTAGGACATGACTTTTGTATTGAAATTTTTCATGATGAGTAACAAGCATGGGGAGCATGAGGTACAGGGCTGACACGTGAAAGCAGGAGCATATCCTATAAAGCGATCAGTTTAATTGTTCATTTTATTCCTCTTTCGTCTATTCCACCCAAGTCCCTCTACTGTTCTTAGAGCTGCAGGAACCTTGAAATACAACAGTTCCCAGTACTCAGAATTTATTGCCCAGTCTTTACAGTATTTAAGCACCTCTGTCTTTTTCAGGGCCTAGGGCCACCATTCAGGCATCACTGAAATATTTAAAGCCTCCATTCACCTAACCTACAAGGTATCACATAACTCCACAGGCATTTAAATCCCAAGAGTGCCTAAGTGTTCCCAGGCCAATGCCTGCAGAGGCTGTCTTGTGTCTGACTGGATGCTGAGAGCCCCACACCATGGTACCCAGAGGACCCAGTGCAGAACAAACACCTCTTTTTCAATACCTGCCAGCTGGCAGCATCTGCCCTTGGTGAGCCAGAAGCCACCAAGAAGTAAAGGAGTAATAGGCTGTGTCTGCAGCAAACTGAAATGCTGACAGGAAGGAAGACAAAAAAGAGCCCCTAGATGTGAACATGCCACTCACTGGAGCGGGTTGACAAAACCTTGTGATGGTTTGGCTCACTGACCTGACAGAAAACACCACGTATTTCCCAAATGCCATCACTTCCAATTTTCTAAAGTGAACAAAGCCAAAGAAGGGAGCAAAAAGTGGAAGTCTGCAGAAGCAGGGCTAACTCTGCTGCCAATTCATTGCCTGACCTGTAAAGAAATTTAAATCTTAAGGTCGGAAAAATGTTTAGGACCTCTGCAGGCCACAGATTTTGAGTAAGTGAGCTTTAGTTTCTTACAGGGCCCTATCTCCAACTGAAAGTGCAAATGATGATTGGAAGCTTTGCAAAGATTTCTAAGGCCCTGGGGTGACAGATAATCCAGAAATATGAGCAGCTACCATTGTCACTACAGCAGCAGTCTCTGCAGCAGAGCCCCAGCTTGCTAAATTGTTAGGAGTGAGGGAATATGAATATTGCCAGGAAGAAAGAGGAAGAAAAATAAGCCCAGCAAAAGCACTCTCTCCAGAGAGACAGATAGAAACAGAGGGAGAAAGGAATCAGCAAACAACTCTAAAGGATTGAGATGCAGGGACTCTGCTCATTAACAGAAAGTTTGGTTTGTCCTCCCTCTGCTGTTGTGGCAGGCTGGGATCTCCACACCACAAAGAAAATACAAGATGGGTTAGAGTGCAGATCTTCTCTCCTTACCCTACTACATCCTTCCCAGATCAAATTTTCAGAGATTCATACTGTCAGTAATAAAGCATTTGAAAACAGAGGCTAGCCTACAGGCATGTTTCTTCATCAGAATGAGAGCACTTTGAGACTAGGCATTTATGGGTCAGAAAACCTGTAAGCTCACTGAAGTTCACTTCTTCTCTCCTTGCTTGGAGCAAAATAATTCCACTTGTCCCCTACATCCTTTTGGAGTGAGGTGCCAATGTTAAGCTCGGTGAAACACAGTAGTTTAAACCATTGGCAAGAGCAGACTTCACCACCCTGCAGGGATTAGCCAGGAGCCATATAACACAGATCTAAATCCCAGCAGGGGCCAATACAGAAACTTGATTTGGGTTAGGACTTCATTGATGCTACCTGGAAAATAACAGTGTGAGAACGGGAAGGACAACGGTGGAATTTTTGTTTTCTGGTTCCATTCAGAGTAAGGGACTTTGAGCAGGAGGTGAGCTGGGACTTCTCAGTTGCCCTCACACAGAGGCAAAGGGAGCCTTGGGAGCACCTGAGCTGAGGTAGGAGCTCTTGCTCTGCCTCCCATGGTGTGGTAGAAGCCAGGCTGTCGCTCTTCTTATGAAAAGAAGCTTTCCTGTCAATAAGCAAACCCATCTGCTCTGCAGCTCCTGCCTGTCCTCCTCTCCCCTCCTTCCATCCACCACCCCAAGCACCCATCTTCCACACCTCTGAGGGCTGTGTCTCTTTTAATGACACCTAAACTCCCAGGCACACAGCTGGAGTCATCCAGCAGAAGCTCCCCTCCTGCAGCTTTAAGAACTTTTTGAAAAGAGAAAGATAAAAGGAAGAATCACCAAATTTTCTCCCAGATTTTATTGCTTTCTGGGAGAGATACTTGCATCAAGAAACCTCCACCAGAGCACGAAAAGCAATCCCAACGCCTGGCTCTTGTCAGCCCCTGCCAGAGCACCACCTTGTTGAGAAAGAAACAGCGCTCAAGACAGGGTTGTTCACGAACCTCCTTCACGCGTGTCCATCACTTGGGAAATCTAGCTCCACGTTGTTAAACTTGTAATCCCTCCAGGAGCTATGAAGCAGGTTGCCTCCCACAAGGGAGCAAGGAATTCTTCTGCTCCAGACCCTGTTCTTCCCAAACTGGAAGCAGGGGTAGCCATTTGTCAAGCCAGTCCTCTTCTCCAGCTGGACAGCAGGCTCCCCCTTCCAGGTGTGTGAGCCCTGCAGGTGAACAGTGTCAAATACCAGGATGCAAATACAAGGCTGCATAGCAACAACTTCTCTGAAGAAATCTTGAAATGCAAGGAATATCTTGTGCTGCAGCCACAATCACCAGAGGGACCTCAACAGAACCCAGACCTTCAGTCAGGAGCACACACCAAACAGCAACACGCTCCCAGTCCCTCACTGACTGCTCATGATCCCTGTGCAAGATCATCCTAAAGCCTTCCACAGTGTGCAAGCAAACAGCAAAGTGTGCATCTGGAAACTGAGAAAAGGGAGGGGTAGGCTTCTGTCCTCTTCACTACAGTCTTTGATAACATCTCTGCAAGGTAAATGTTTCCAGTGTGAGCTGGGATCCCGTCTCTGTTAGATCAGTGTAAATTCATACCAGTCCTACATTCAGGCAAGATTAGGAAAAGAGGAGAACTAATTCCTCTAACGTGGCATGGCCACAGTCTCTGGAATCTCCACTAAACGCTGCCAAACTGTAACTTACCACCACCTCCATTACAAATATTTTATACCTCTCCCCTTTGCTGCTGACAATTGTGCAATATACAGTGCAGAGCAGCAATGTTGTGCATCGTTTTGTTGTTATGTTCAATCAAAAGCTACTTTCAAATGTAAAAATAATAATAATTTCATCGTCAAGGTCACTACAGGCTGTTTTTATAAACACTCACGTACACTAAAAGAGAAATTCTATGCAGAGGTGCAAGGAATTCAGACACTAAGTCTTGAGCAACTGTATCCAACCTGCATGTCAATAGGCAAGTACAAAGTGGCTCTTTAGCTGTAAAAATGCACAATAATTCAGTTCCTACAGGGGGCAAAAATCCCACAGAAAACCCATCTGCAGGAGTTAGCAATCCTTCTCTAACTAGCAAAGGCAGCACGCACACCCTTTTGTGGTTTGGGAAGGTGACTGTCACCTCACTTGGTAAAAAGCAGCCACCCCGTTGCTACCAGCACTGTAGGAGTAAAAGATTCAGCCTTCCAATGAGTCACCTTAAACTACACAATTCTCTCAGCTTCTCCAAGGCTGAGTAGTCAGATATGTGAGAAAATAACCCTATATATCGCAGAATGGCAGAAAATGAGCTGATTGCAGCAAATGGATCTCCAAATGTGACATCTCCTGCATCAAACGGGAGGATTCCCCTGAAAAGCTTCTCGCTTTTGCTACCAGCAAGAGGTAGAGGACTGCCCTCAGACTTCAGCACTGCTTTAGACCTTAGGAGACACAAAGAAAATTATGTTTCAGCTGCACTGCAGGCAAGACTCAACCTGCTCCAGCTTCTGTCAGCAAAGCAAGCAAAGCAGAAATGCTGCTTGTTCACCTCTCTCCGTATTTTCTTCTAAAGCAATAAACCCTTTTAAAGTAGGGAATTTTCCTGTATACGTATGTGCACCTAAGCAGCTGGCACAGACATCAGCTAGAGATGTTGCTATAGAACAGTGATGTCAGTAGCTATCCATAGGACTTTCCCCAATACAGTGTTTGATCCTTCTCTTTATTTAAGGGGTGTGCAACAAGCTGCCAGCTCACCTTTAGTGAAAAAGCTGAACTCCTGGGTGTCTCAAAATGAGCATTTTTAGAGAGAAATAGCATTACCAGGGCTGAAATTTCATTATATCACCAAAAGTGACAGAAGCAGAGCAAAATTGGTGAGCTGGTAAGACTACGACCACCCAGGAGCATCTCATGTCCAGCCTTTCTCCCTGAGCACCTGCTTGCTCTCCTTTCTTTTGGCTCAGTAATACTGAAGGTGATGGAACAGAGTCAATGAAAGGGAAAAGCCCATGTGCTTAGCCTTAAAAATGGTGAGCCAAAGTTTTATTTCATGCTTTCTGAAAGGCATAAAAAAATGGTAGCTATCCTCAGGGAACAGAGTACCTTCCCTCCTGAGTCTGACTTGGGTCACACCTACTTCACCTCCAGCAATGTCACCCACGGGGCTGCACTCTTATGCCACCTGCACATTCTGTTATATATAACACGTTATGTTACATGGGGAAGGAGCAGTGTCCACGTGCTCACATGCATCCTGGAAGTCAACCTGGTGATCATGTCCTTCCTTGAGACAGCCATAGGATAAACCTTGCTACAGGGTCCAACCCTCTCTCTCATCCACCCATAGCACCTCAAACACTTTCACCAGTCCCATTCTTCCCCAGCAAAGAACAGTCCAATCATCCCTCATAAGTTAACAAAACAAATTGCCTTGAAATCCCCTTTCTATTGGGGATTTCTAAAGCGCTTGTATAAATACATTAATAACAAAAGGAGGGGCAAGGAAAACCTCCATTCCTTGTTGGACTTGGGGAGAAACATAGTTAACAGGGATGAGGAGAAGGTTGAGATACTTAACACCTACTTTGCCTCAGTTTTCACCAGTAGGACAGGCGGCCCTCAGGACAACAGGGACAGGAAGCCTAATAGTCACCCTGTGTTCCAGGAGGAAACAGTCATTGACTCACTGAGCCACCTGGATCCACACAAGTCTGTGGGACCAGATGGGATCCATCCTAGGGTGATGAGGGAGCTGGCAGAAGAGCTCGCCAAGCCGCTCTCCATCATTTACCAACAGTCCTGGCTCTCTGGGGAGGTCCCAGATGACTGGAAGTTGGCGAATGTCACGCCGATCTACCAAAAGGGCTGCAAGGAGGACCCGGGAAACTCCAGGCCTGTCAGCCTGATCTCAGTGCCTGGCAAGGTTATGGAGCAGATCATCCTGAGTGCAATCACACAGGAGCTACAGGATGGACAATGGATCAGAGCCAGCCAGCACGGGTTTAGGAGGGGCAGGATTTGTCTGATCTCCTGATCTCCTTTTATGATCAGGTGACCCGCCTGGTGGATGAGGGGAAGGCTGTGGATGTGTCTATCTGGACTTCAGCAAAGCCTTTGACACTGTCTCCCATAAGATACTCCTGGAAAAGCTGGCAGCCCACGGTTTGGACAGGGTCACCCTCTGCTGGGTTAAGAACTGGCTGGAGGGCCGGGCCCAGAGAGTGCTGGTGAATGGGGCTGCATCCAGCTGGTGGCCGGTCACCAGTGGTGTCCCCAGGGATCAGTGCTGGGCCCAGTCCTGTTTAACATCTTTATCGATGATTTAGATGAGGGGATTGAGTCCACCATTAGCAAATTTGCAAATGACACCAAGTTGGGGGGAGTGTTGACCTGCTGGAAGGCAGGAGGGCTCTGCAGAGGGACCTGGATAGGCTGAGAGTTGGGCTGATTCCAACGGGATGAGATTTAACAAGGCCAAGTGCCGTGTCCTGCACTTTGGCCACAACAACCCCCTGCAGCGCTACAGGCTGGGGACAGAGTGGCTGGAGAGCAGCCAGGTGGAAAGGGATCTGGGGGTGCTGATGGACAGGAAGCTGAACATGAGCCAGCAGTGTGCCCAGGTGGCCAAGAAGGCCAATGGCATCCTGGCCTGCATCAAGAACAGTGTGACCAGCAGGACCAGGAAAGTGATCCTTCCCTTGTACTCAGCGCTGGTGAGGCCACACCTGGAGTGCTGTGTCCAGTTCTGGGCCCCTCAGTTCAGGAAGGATATTGAGGTGCTGCAGCAGGTGAAGGGACTTGAGCACAAGTCCTACGAGGAGAGGCTGAGGGAGCTGGGGTTGTTTAGTCTGGAGGAGGCTCAGGGGTGACCTCATCACTCTCTACAACTCCCTGAGAGGAGGTTGTAGCCAGGTGGGGGTTGGTCTCTTCTCCCAGGCAATCAGCAATAGGACAAGAGGGTACAGGCTTAAGCTCTGTCAGAGGAGGTTTAGTTTGGATATTAGAAGTTCTTTACAGAGAGAATGATAAGGCATTGGAATGGCCTGCCCAGAGAGGTGGTGGATTCACTGTCCCTGGAGGTTTTTAAGATGAGGCTGGATGTGGCACTGAGTGCCATGATCTAGTAATCACAGTGGGGTTGGATCAAGGGTTGGACTTGATGATCTCAGAGGTCTCTTCCAACCCAGTTAATTCTATGATTCTATGATTCTAAAGACATGAAGACTGGTCCCACTCTTTCAATAAACACATCCTGGGCTTATTTGGCTAAACCTCTTCATTCTGCTTTGAAGCCTCTGGGCATCACAGGCAGAAGCTAAGCAGGGCTTCTGCTCCTTTCCACAGCAGTGATTGTCACCTGATATGCCTGTATCCAGAAAACTGCTCAGCCAACCCTCTCATCCACCCATAGCACCTCAAACACTTTCACCAGTCCCGTTCTTCCCCAGCAAAGAACAGTCCAATCATCCCTCATAAGTTAACAAAACAAATTGCCTTGAAATCCCCTTTCTATTGGGGATTTCTAAAGCGCTTGTATAAATACATTAATAACAAAAGGAGGGGTAAGGAAAACCTCCATTCCTTGTTGGACTTGGGGAGAAACATAGTTAACAGGGATGAGGAGAAGGTTGAGATACTTAACACCTACTTTGCCTCAGTTTTCACCAGTAGGACAGGTGGCCCTCAGGACAACAGGGACAGGAAGCCTAATAGTCACCCTGTGTTCCAGGAGGAAACAGTCATTGACTCACTGAGCCACCTGGATCCACACAAGTCTGTGGGACCAGATGGGATCCATCCTAGGGTGATGAGGGAGCTGGCAGAAGAGCTCGCCAAGCTGCTCTCCATCATTTACCAACAGTCCCGGCCCTCTGGGGAGGTCCCAGATGATTGGAAGTTGGCGAATGTCACACCGATCTACCAAAAGGGCTGCAAGGAGGACCCGGGAAACTCCAGGCCTGTCAGCCTGACCTCAGTGCCTGGCAAGGTTATGGAGCAGATCATCCTGAGTGCAATCACACAGCACCTACAGGATGGACAAGGGATCAGAGCCAGCCAGCATGGGTTTAGGAGGGGCAGGATTTGTCTGATCTCCTGATCTCCTTTTATGATCAGGTGACCCGCCTGGTGGATGAGGGGAAGGCTGTGGATGTGTCTATCTGGACTTCAGCAAAGCCTTTGATACTGTCTCCCATAATATACTCCTGGAAAAGCTGCAGCCCAGGGCTTGGACAGGGTCACCCTCTGCTGGGTTAGGAACTGGTTGGAGGGCCGGGCCCAAAGAGTGCTGGTGAACGGGGCTGCATCCAGCTGGCGGCCGGTCACCAGTGGTGTCCCCAGGGATCAGTGCTGGGCCCAGTCCTGTTTAACATCTTTATCAATGATCTAGATGAGGGGATTGAGTCCACCATTAGCAAATTTGCAAATGACACCAAGTTGGAAGGGAGTGTCGACCTGCTGGAAGGCAGGAGGGCTCTGCAGAGGGACCTGGATAGGCTGGAGAGTTGGGCTGATTCCAACGGGATGAGATTTAACAAGGCCAAGTGCCGTGTCCTGCACTTTGGCCACAACAACCCCCTGCAGTGCTACAAGCTGGGCACAGAGTGGCTGGAGAGCAGCCAGGCAGAAAGGGACCTGGGGGTGCTGATTGACAGGAAGCTGAACATGAGCCAGCAGTGTGCCCGGGTGGCCAAGAAGGCCAATGGCATCCTGGCCTGTATCAGGAACAGTGTGGCCAGCAGGAGCAGGGCAGTGATCCTTCCCTTGTACTCAGCGCTGGTGAGGCCACACCTGGAGTGCTGTGTCCAGTTCTGGGCCCCTCAGTTCAGGAAGGATATTGAGGTGCTGGAGCAGGTCCAGAGAAGAGCAACCAGGCTGGTGAAGGGACCTGAGCACGAGTCCTATGAGGAGAGGCTGAGGGAGCTGGGGTTGTTTAGTCTGGAGAAGAAGAGGCTCAGGGGTGACCTCATCACTCTCTACAACTACCTGAGAGGAGGTTGTAGCCAGGTGGGGGTTGGACTCTTCTCCCAGGCAATCAGCAATAGGACAAGAGGGCACAGGCTTAAGCTCTGCCAGAGGAGGTTTAGTTTGGATATTAGAAGTTCTTTAGAGAGAGAGTGATCAGGCATTGGAATGGCCTGCCCAGAGAGGTGGTGGATTCACTGTCCCTGGAGGTTTTTAAGATGAGGCTGGATGTGGCACTGAGTGCCATGATCTAGTAATCACAGTGGGGTTGGATCAAGGGTTGGACTTGATGATCTCAGATGTCTCTTCCAACCCAGTTAATTCTATGATTCTATGATTCTAAACCCCCTGGTGGTCTAGCGGTAAAAGGCGCCGCGCTATCACCTCGGAGACCCGGGTTCGATTCCCGGTCAGGGCCACTCCCGGGCAGGTGGGGCTCGTTAGCCCTTAAAGGCAACCCATCTACGTCCTAAGGACCTCGCTGCCACCGTCCAAGCTCGCTTGGCCCCGGCAGATGAACCTTAGGATTAAAGGGTGGGCTCAGTTCCGCGCACACTGTGTCTCACCTAAAAAATCCAATGCGCAGGCTGGAAGGTGGAAAGACCTTCCCCGGATCTTCGCTCGCGAAGACTGGCCATTATTATGATTCTAAAGACATGAAGACTGCTCCCACTCTTTCAATAAACACATCCTGGGCTTATTTGGCTAAACCTCTGCTTTGAAGCCTCTGGGCATCACAGGCAGGAGCTAAGCAGGGCTTCTGCTCCTTTCCATAGCAGTGATTGTCACCTGATATGCCTGTATCCAGAAACCTGCTCAGCTATTCCTCTTTCTTTCACTAGCTGAGCAGCACAGCCCTTCGTGGCAGCCTCCTGGCACACAGACAGCTTGTTTTTTGTTCACAGAAGCCTCTGCTGGACTGGGAGCCCTTGGGCTTTCCCATGGCAACCTTGTTTGTGCATTGGGCAAGGGACGTCAATAATGCATGGCATCCAAGGCCATGAGGGAAACAGCTCAAGCACACAGTGTAAATGTTAATTAGAGCCCAGCAGACAGGTCTGAAGCCAGTGAGCTTAAACAGACTTTCTGGTTACATGACCAACATTAATTTAGTGCTGGAGATGCCCATGAAGCTTTGTAGACCAGTGGGAAAGACACAAGTATCAGTAACAAGAACAAGCTCTTCTCCAAAGTCACCTCCGCTGACAAAAATTAATGTGAGCTAAATGCCAACATACAAAAAAGGTGGGTATGAAGGTTTTTTTATACTTAAAATGTTCACTTTTATCAACCCTGAATTCCAAGGGACAGGAAAAGAGAGAAAAAGACTGGACAGAAAACAAAAAGAATACAGATACTGCTATATATGCCTCTGTTTTGCCCAGCCTTGGGGAGCATCTAGAACTCCTTGGCTTTTCCTTATTCTTTAGACACGGTCCCCTAATCAGCATGGTCCTGAGGACTTGCAGACAGGCAATACTCTCTACAAACACTCCTCCACCAAGTGCTGGAATGAAAAATAAATCAAATTATCCAAAGAGTGACAAGAGAATTGTGCAGGGTATGCACCCCAATGCCATGAAAGCCAAGCAGAGAGGAGTTAAGATAGAACACAGCAAGGTAGAAAAACCTGCAGCTTCAGCATCTTCATTCTCAGGGAGCCCTGTTGTGGAATACTGTAGCACCACTGTGTGTTGAAGCCAATACCTGAAACAAAAACCTCAGGAAAAGAGTGTTTCAGTTTGCTTAAAGGAGATGTGTTTTGTAAACAGAGCTCCTGAAAGAAAATGGGAAAGGAAACGACCACTTTACACTTTAGAGCATAAACACAAAGACTCAGAAACACTAAGGTCAGGGGAAATTATGGCATCAATACATTGGACTCAGAATTATATTGCATCTTCCCTCTAAAGAGCCCACAGCAGTTTTCATTCCCACAAGTGGCACTTATCTCTTCATGAGGTGATGATACACACGGTGTTAAAATACACCAGGAAACTCAGCACTCCAAAACTCTCTTAGGACCTCAATAAAGAAACTGCAAAGAGACCAGTAGTTCTCTTTTCTGGTGACAACTGTCTGTGGCAGGGTAAAAGCTGGGACTGGGTCAGCTGAAATGCTGAGGCCTTTCAAAAAGAACTCAAAACCCAGAGGTTCTGTATTAAGAGCTGCCAGATAAACATTATCACAGCTTTACCTGTGGGGATCAGGGTCTTGCAGATCAATGGATACAGTATCTTGCCTACAGCTTGCCAAATTTTTCTGATGAAGAACACAGGGATTCCACAAAATTGATGTGATCTGTGAAAATATGCTTGTTTCAACTATTTCTGTAAGTTTCAGGATGGCACATTTGATACTTTTTCTCAAATTCTTCCATGGTATTATAAAATCATCTCCATTTTGAGTAACCCTAATTCTAAGCAGTGAAAACCTATCTATGTACCACCTACCTCAGACACATTTCCAGATCAGACTTTGACGAGACAAAAGCCTATTTCCAGTGCTTCTTCAGTATAGAAGTGGACTAGAAATTGCTGTATGCCTGGGAAATCATAGAGAATATTTTAACTCCTCTAAGGGTTGGAAAAAACTCACTATACAATGGGATGTAGGCAAATATGCTCTCAGCTGTAAGTGTGCCCTAGAGGAGAAGGATGAGATCTGCCAGATACAAGCACCTCACAGCACCAGTCCCCAGTGAGGACCCACAAACTGGAACAGAGACCTCCATGAGGCAGCAGCAGATCAGCCCAGTTTAGGATTGTCCAGAGCCCCTCTAACACCCTCTGGTGATCCAAGGCACTGGACCACCACACTCACTCTGCTTTGCCTCCTAATTCATTGAGGATCATGTGGTTCTAAACTAAGGCACCTTTGGTTCCCCACATTGCTAATCTAGTTAAGTGCATATTGGCCAATTGCAGGTTTAGGCCTTCCTGGTAACCAGCCTGTAACCAAGGAAGCAGCCATGTACCCAGTATTCCATATCATTTTTACGTAAACCAGGGTATAAATAAGTTGGAGATTAGAGACCTCCCTCTCTTCTCTTCTGGTGAGGTTCAGGAGCAGTGGCTCACTTATCTAGTGGCTCAGGCTGCAGTGACCGCTGTTCTGCCACGCGGGAGGTTGGAGAGTGCTGGCCGTGTCTGGCGATCTTGTTTGTCTGAGGGACATGGTGAGATTTGTTTTGATAGTTCTTTTATTTTGCTAATTCTTGGGTTTGATTGTGCACATCTATCCTGGTTTTGTCCCTTTTTTCCCCTTTCCCTTGGGGGGTGTTTGGATCGCCTTAGCTGTGTACATAGTATTTTAATTGTATATAACTGTAATATATGTAAATATATATATTTTTATATAATTAAATTGATTTTGGGTTCTTCAAGTTTTATAGGTTTTTTTTCCTTTGCCCTAAGAAAAGAAGGGAGGGGGAAGGAGTTGTTACTGTGAGTTCAGGCATTTGGAAGGGAGCCAAGTCCGAATCATCACACTACCCCATTTCATTTGTTGCCATGGGTGAGATATTATTGTTGCCATTACCATAGTTATCTATACTTATAAACCAACATGGGAGGGAGCCAGAGTGGTGGCATTTTTAAAAAGAGCCCATTAGGGTGCATTTTAGCACACTGGAGAAGTATAGGGAGACCCCCTGGAGGGAGCGTAGATAAAAAAACTCTTATAAAGTATTTCAATCAATGATGGCCTGTTTATAAATTAGATGAAGGAGAAAAATGGCCCCAAAATGGAACACTCAACTCTAATACTCCTTTGCAACTCATGCTTTTTCTACGAGAGAATAAATGGAATGAAATGGTTTATGCAGATATGTTCTTCTCCCCTAGAAACTACCCAGAATACCAGCCATCCCCTGGTATTAAGCTTGGAAAACAAACATTAAAAAGAGAGTAGGGTTTGAGGCATTGCTGCTCTGCTTGCAGCATTGGACAGAAGTGTACTAGATTATGGAAAGAACAGTATTTAGAGCAAGAGAATTCACTGAGATGCGACAGGGCCTCTCTAGACAAAGGAAAAGAGCTCGTCTTAATTTTAAGAACTCCTCCTGAGAGCCTGGTGCCCTCCCGGACGAGAGGGCAGCTTGAAAAGAAAGGACAAGGGGTTCTCCAAGCTCCCCTATGGGAAGCTATGGGTACCGAAGGACCAGCATTAAAGTCCCTTTCAGCTCGTTTGATCTGGACAGTTGGGAAAAAGCAGCTTCGAGGTGCCGCGAAGACCCACTAGATGTCACCAAACGCTTTCAGTTCCCGGTGAAGCAGCACAATCCTGACTGGGAAGATATTCAGCTGCTGTTGGACAAAATCACAGAGACTGGAAAACAATTGATTCTTCCAACAGCCCAGCGAATAGCGACAGATCAAATAGGTAATGGAGAAGAGGTGAAAGGACACTTTCCCCTCCAGAACCCAGGACGGGACACTGGTCGGACAGTGTGCATGACTAAACTAAAAGCATAGAGGGACTGGGTGATCAAAGGGATGGAACGTGCTATACCTAAATCAATGAACTGGTCAAACCTTTTTGAAATACAGCAGGGTCCTCAAGAATCTCTGTCAGGATTTTTAGATAGATTAAGGAATGTAATGAGGCAGCACACTCCTCTGGACCCAGGATCAGAAATTGGGAACCAACAGTTAGTTAATCTGTTTATCAGGCAGTCATCTTCCGACATTAGGAAAAAGTTACAGAAGCTCAAAGCCCCTGAGAACAGGAACCTGGAGAAGTTCTTAAATGAAGCCTGGAAAGTGTTTATGTTAGCATACTAAACTTTCTTGGTTTAACTGGGTACTGAGTTTCTTCACAGAAAGCTCAAGTAGCCATGCAGCAGGTCTCCTACCTCAGTTATGAAATTACTGCAGGACAACGAACCCTAGGAACAGCGAGCAAAGAAGCTATCTGCCAAACTCCCCAGTCACAGACAATAAAAGAACTCGGAACCTTTCTCAGAATGGCCGGATGGTGCTGCTTATGGATCTACAACTATGGACTTCTGATAAAGCCAGTTCATATAGAACTCATTAAAGGTGAGTCCAAAATACTCACCTGGGGAAAGGAAGCTGACAAAGCTTTTCATGAACTAAACAAAAACTGATGAGGGCTCCAGCCCTTGGGTTACCAAGTGTTACCACACCCTTTTTTGCTATTTTCCCATGAAAAACAAGGAGTTGTCCTCAGAATTTTGGCTCAAGATGTGGGACCGTACTGAAGACCAGGTGCCTATTTTTCCAAGTAATTAGACGAAGTAAGTCAGGGATGGCCCAGCTGCCTCAGGGCAGTAATAGCTGTGATAACCAACATACAAATTCACACTGGGCCAGAAAATTACAGTCGTGGTCTCTCATATAGCATTATCAGTATTAGAAGTAAAAGGAGGTCATTGCCTGTCACCTCAGCACTTTCTGATATACCAGGCCATAATGACTGAATAGGATGATACGGAGATAGTGGTCACTAATATTGTCAGTCCAGCTTCTTTTCTCCAGGGGACCACTGGAGATACAGTCACACATGACTGCCTAGAGACAAGAGAGGTGGTGTACTCCAGCTGACCAGACTTGAAAGAGGAACCCCTGAAGGGTGCTGAGGACTCCTCATTCATAGATGGGAGCAGTTGTCTGGAAAGGAGTACGTAAAGCTGGATATGCAGTAACCACTGTAAATGAGGTAATAGAGGCAAGAGCCCTCCCTGTCAATACCTCAGCCCAGAAAGCAGAAATTATAGCGCCAACCCGAGCACTGCAGCTCACAAAATGAAAGAGGATAAATATCTGGACTCAAAATACGCATTCGGAGCTGTTCATGCTCATGGGGCAATTTGGAAACAAAGAGGACCATTATCTGGGCAAAGAAAGTCCATTAAATATGCAGATGAAATCCTAGAACTATTACAAGTAACCAAGTTGTCAGAAAAAGTTGCTATTATGCATTGCAAAACTCACCAAAAAGTCGTTACTGACCATGAAAGAGGAAACGCCATGGCTGATAGTGAGGCGAAAAGGGCAGCCAAAGCAGAAGAAAGCAAAATCCAATCTTTGACCCCTGACAGTAAGATTGAAATTCAGCAGTCTAATATAGAGCCTAGATACTCTAAAGAAGACCAAAAGTTAATCCAGGATTTAGGAGGAGAAATAAAAGAAAACAAATGGGTCAAGACACTGCAGGGTAAGTTAGTCATACCTTTTTCTATTTTATGGGCCCTTATCATGGCAGAACACAAGAACACACATTGGGGACCAGAAGCTCTATTCAAATATCTAAGCCAGAATATAATAGCACGAAATCTCTATACCACCGTGAGGCAGGTGACCCAACAGTGTGAAATTTGTCTGCAGAATAACCCGGGGACCCGTAACAAAATTCAGCTAGGGAAAATAGGGAAAGGTAATTATCCAGGACAACAGTGGTAAATTGATTTTTCAGAACTGCCCAGAAAAGGGGGGTATAAATATTTGTTTGTTCTGACACTTTTTCAGGTTGGCCAGAGGTATATCCTTGCCAAACTAATCAAGCCAGGGAAGTGGTAAAGGCACTGTTACAAGAAATAATCCCCAGATTTGGTGTCCCAGCAACCATGTCCTCAGATTGGGGATCACATTTTATGGTCGAGATCGTCCAAAGAGTAAGTAGACTTCTGGGAATAGATTGGAAACCACACACTCCCTATAGGCCACAAGCTAGTGGGCAAGTAGAAAACCCAGATCATAAAAATGGGACAAGAAGCAGGATTACCATGGCCTAAGTCTTGGCCCTTGGCACTGTTACGAATAAGAACAAAACCCAGTAGCAAAGAGGGTCTGAGTCCTTTTGAAATACTTTTGAAATACCTTTTAAAATTTGAAAGGGTTTTTTTGGTACAGGAGGGAGTGTCAGGTAAAGTGGGAATAGAAACATTAACAAATTATATTGTACATTTGCAGAAGCAGCTTAGAAATGTTGAAAAACTAGTCCTTGGGACACGAGCTCGTGGCCCTGATGGGCCAATTCATAATATTGTACCTGGAGAGGACATGTTGTATGTAAGATCTTTTACAGGCAAACCCCTGGAGCCAAGGTGGAGAGGTCCCTATCAAGTGCTACTGACTACTCGCACTGCAATCAAAGTTCAACAGCAACTTCCTTGGATACATTACACCGGAGTCAAGAAGGCCCTGAGACCTGTATGGACAATGCAGCCAGCAGGGAATTTGAAAATAAAACGAAGCGTAAAGCATCAAATGAGGACTAAAGATATTCTGAAACTTCTGACTCTATTGCTGTATACAGTAACAGAAACAAGGACCTGGACTGAAAATATGTAGGTATGAAATTTAGAAACTTTACTAAAGGTCGCAAATGCTACAGATTGCTGGATATGTAATGCCTGAGGAGAAATGAATCTACCATTATATGGAATGGCTGCCAAAACCTGGAAAAAGGACAACGGTACTTGGCCTGCATTCTGGGCAAACAAAGGAAACCCCGATAACGGATTTTGTGAAAAGGACACTGAAACCAACCACCCTTTGGGACCAAAGTTGGATCTGCAGATACTACAAGAAGGGAGTTTTGCGGTGTTAGTGAGCAGTAATAGCTGCCACTGGGAAACTGGCCATTACAACACAGGTCCTCTTTTCTATGAATTTTGTCAATAAGGATGGAACAAAGACCAGATCAATCAAACAACTGTACCTGTAGGAAAACGCCATTTTACTACTATTAATGTCACATATATCGATTTCTGACTTGCTAAACCTCATGGCCTACAGTAATTCCAGCTGTTTCTCACTTCCTTCATTCTGAAGGACTCAGCTGCTCTCCAGGAACACAGGTACACAAAGCCAGTCACGTGAAAACAAGCTGCAGAAACACTGGTCTTATTGAATAGAAAACACTGACAAGGAGAGGGCTGTGAGAGACAGCAGGAAAGGTAACCAGGGAACATCAAACCCTCAGAATTTATTTGGCTTCTAATGTTGCTTACACTCAACATTAGAATCTTCCTTCCCTTCTGTGCTTGCAAGGACCACCTTTGCACGTGTTCCCTGATGTGGAACTTGTCCTGCCATCCCAAACTTCTCTAAATTGGCCTTCACAGAGAAAATTGGCCTTCACACAGAGAGAAAATGCTTCTTGCATAACCTTAGCACCATCTCCTAACCAGTGACACCTGCACCAGTAAAAACACTCAAGCAATTGCTCTGGAGATGTCAAATGTGTTCCCAAGAGAATCCCCATCCCCCAGGAGAGGGAGACTAGCATTTTCAGTGACATTTTGTGCTAAGCACTCAACAGTCCCTGAAAAGGAAGCCTGCTCATCCCTGTCCTTAGCCCTTACCCTTCCACTGCTCTCCTTCCAAGTCGTCATCCCTTCTAAAGCGAGGACTCGTGAGATGATCCATCTCCTGGGTCTGTCTCAGTGGCAGGCCTGTCAACAGAAGCACAGGCCCATGTAAATGCCCAGCAGACTTCAAGCCGCCAAAAACGTGACACTGGGGAACAAGGCCACCCAGGTTCCAGATTGCAGAGCTCTCAGAAGACACAGAGCTTACGTATGAGAACAGCAAGGCACCTAGACCTAGAACCTCTCCAAACAGATGGGCTACTGCCATATTGCACTGGCAGCCGAAATGACACTGCTCTGTTGGCCCTCAGACTCAAACCTACTGCATGATAAAGGCCTCGGCCCTCGGCTCCTGCTGAGCAGCTGTGTTTGATAGAGGAGGGCAAAGAGATGCACTTTGCTCTTGCCACAGAGATTTTCTCTGTTCCTCTCCATGCTGATTTTAGTAAACATCCTCTTTTTCCCAGTTCCTACAAGAACTCCTGGTTTTAAATACCTGTGTGTTATTTGTTGGAATCTTTGAGAGGGCATTGAAAGAAAAGCTCTGGACCGCTAGCTAGAGCGTTTCCCAAACCTGAACTGTCTTGTTGAAGCTAGATAATTCATTTTCCCCAGGGATTTTCAGTCTCAATTGTATGAGATCAGGCCACTTTCTGGCCAGCCTGATTAAAGGCTGATTTTCTTCATGCAAAGAGCACAGTGCAGCTCCTTCCCAAATACTCTTCAACAGAGCTGTTAAAACTCAGACAACTAATCATTCCTTGCACACCTTCCCGCCTTACCTCTCCGTGAGGCTCCTGGATGCTCCGTCTTCCCCTTGTCCTGGACAGCAGTGGTGCTGGGGGCAGTGCTGCTCACCTCCCTCTCTCGGGGCTCCTGGCTCAAGGCCCCCTGAGCGAGGTGGGAGCTGCGACCTTCACTGCCAGTGGTGGTGTTCCCCACACCAGCCTTGGTGCCCAACGGGGGAACAAGGGCACGTGGGGACTGACGTTTCCAATGTCTTGCCAATGACCAAAAACCCCTTCCTTTCTTCCTCCGGATATGTAACATGGACTGAGAAGACGCTGTACATCAGGGAAAAAGAGGGAAGGGAGTTAGCTGACTTCACACCTTCACAATCAACCCACCCAATGGGTAAGGCATGTAAGGGGTTTTTTTAATCAGTCATTTCAGAACACCAGTGTTTATGGTTCATGTAACTAGCATCAGTTTCATTCCCCTTAACAGTACTGAACCAGCAAGCCAGGAGAGACATTCTACTCATTAGTTTATGTGTTGCCATTTGCCCATCCACCATTACAGGATCTCTTTCCTTCCAAAAAGTAGGCAAGTTGCTTGGCGAGTATCTTTAGATTGCACTTAAAAAGCCATATGGAAGCTTTGACATTGGACTGCTATTTCTGTGACTCCTTATTTGTTCTTCTAACTAGCATAAGGTTGACAGCTACATTTCCTCAGGCAGATCCCAACAAATATCTTTCCATCACTTACGCTCCTAGAACTCTTCTCTAACACCTTGCCCTCTTTGATCTTAAAACCTTATGCAAGTATTAAACATCTAGAGCATTAGACATCCATGAACCAAAAATTTATCTGGCCTCTCATTTCACAGCGGAGGCCCAGACACAGAGAAGGTACAACTGACATTTCCAGAAGCAGCATCTCAATTTGTAGGCAGCTCTACAATAGCCAGGATTTGCCCTAAAATATTCTCACAGAAACGCACACTCAAAAGATAACACACAAAACCAGGGGCTGCATTTACATCCATGCAATACACTTCCCAAACGACCCCACAAAGATTACAGAGGGAATCAAGAGCTGAGTCTAACAGAGGACCCGTTTTCAGGTCCTCTTAAGTCCTACCTCTTCTTCCCCACCATCCCCTCTGCTCTTCAGAGTGTGTACTCTTGGTTTTGACATTGTGCTGCATCGTCATAAACAGACAAAAGGGTCAAGACACAGAGGTTTGCACAAACACATTGGAGAGCTGACTGGGGAAAAGAACCTCACGAGATGAAAAGGGCAAGGTGAACAACCCATTGCAGCAGCAGACACCTTGGCTTACCTCATCTCCTGGGCCTCTTGGAATTCAGGTGCTCAGACTCAGGCACTGCAGCACCGCCCAACAGGTGGACTTAGTGACTTCGGTAGAGGGGAGATCAAAGGCCCAAGGACCTTTTCTTCCTTTCCACAGAACTGCAATGCAGCAGGGAAGCCTGGAAACAGTAGAACACAGTGCTCAGCTCAAGCACCCAGCCCTTCCCCTTCGATGCCACAAGAAGTTTAGCCGTGCTCTTAGCTAGGACTTGGCAGGATAAGGAAGTCAAAGCGATGGAGGAGCTTGGTCCCAGATGGGCAATGGAAAGGGACGAGGGAGAGACCAGGTCTCAAATTTGCCAGCTCTCTTCCCTCCCTCACTTCTCTGGCAGTGTGGCTGCTTTCCCACCCGGCATCCACATGCTTGGCATCAAGATGTTCTGAGATGCCACTGCCTCCCTTGGCATTTTGGATGGTATGGCAATGGATTTAGATCACTATCCTCTCGCTGTCCCTAAAGCTCCTACCAGCTCTTGCTGATCTCCTGCGAAGTCCCCAGAAAACCATTCTGCACAGTGCCAACAACCGCTTTTCTCAAGCCTCAAATGTTTTCTGCTTCTGCCCTTCCCTTACAGCCCCCCACCAACCTTTCATCCCAGATGCCATCCTGCTCTCTACTTGCTCAGTGCTCTCCTCATCCCACACAAGTCGTCTTCTCAGCCTCGCTGCCATTTCTTGCTGGGCTCCAAGGAAGGAGGTCCCTACTGGATGGGAGCCAAGGGTTTGGAGAGGAAGAGCATCTGAGAAGTTGACAGGCAAACCACTGACTCCTTGGGATCACTGCAGTCAGTCAGGCCTGCAAAGTGGAGACACAAAGCATAACAGAAGGCCGCTCTGCAAACTGAAAGCATCTGAAGCTACAGATTTCACTGGAAAGATTTCTTGGAGACTTCTAAATAACTGCACAGGGAAACATGCTGATATTGGCAGCCACCGGAAGCAGGCCAGGGAACAACTCTGACCGACTTCCACAGAGCTGCCAGAGGAAGAATCTGGCAGGACAGGTTATTGCAGGGGGGCACATGCAGGGGAGAACTCTTCACCGGGAATGTGCACAGGCTCTCGAGCATAGGAAAAGACCCTTCCTCCCAGCAGAGAGTGGGACAGTTCTTGCCTTACCTCTCTGTGAGCCTCCCAGATGCTCCGTCTTCCCCTTGTCCTGCACAGCAGTGGTGCTGGGGGCAGTGCTGCTCACCTCCCTCTCTCGGGGCTCCTGGCTCAAGGCACCCTGAGCGAGGTGGGAGCCGTGACCTTCACTGCCAGTGGTGGTGTTCCCCACACCAGCCTCGCTGCCCAACAGGGGAGCAAGGGCACGTGGGTACAGAGGTTTCCCAGTTTTTGCCACACACCGAAAACCCCTTCTTTTCTTCCTCCGGGAATTTAACACGGACCGAGAAGAAGCTGTAGATCAGGGAAAGGGGAGGAAGGGAGTTAGTTGACCTCGCACCTTTACAATCAACCCACCCAATGGGTGAGACACTCAAGGGTTTTTTTAATCACTCAGGAGATCAGCTTTGTTCTAGTTTTTCATGCAACTAGCATCAGTTTCATTCCTCTCAACAGGACTGAGCCAGCAAGCCAGGAGAGATGGAAGGCTCCACTGCTAAGAGGGGAAAAAAGATTCCCATTTGAGACTTGACTTTTCTGAAGGCTACCAGTAAAGACCTACATGGTGCTCCTGCTATTTCTGAAAACCACAAAGACTCTCAGCAAGTGGGCAGACATTGTTGGTGTTTTTACAACATCATACCATCTTCAGGGTCTGATATGATTATCAAGCAGAAGAAGAACGGCAAATATACCTGTAGTGAGACCAGAGAATGATAGCAAAGATAGAAATAGACCTTACATATCCAAATGTTCTCCTTGATTGTGACACAGATTTATTCCCTGTTTTCTTTACTGCAGAGACACCCAAACACAACATAAACATGATCTGTGTCCAAAAATTTCTGATCTTGTCTGTTCCTGAAAATTCAAAATTATATGCAGTGCATTTCCCTGTCCCTTGTCCTGGCCAATCTCTTCCCTATTCCCCAGCCTACAAGACTGGGCTCTCACTTGCACTGCACCAAGATTAGCTGCTGCTGCACTTGCCAGCATCTCCCGGGTCTCGTGATCAGCACTTTGAATGCAGCTTTTGTCCATGCTCTGCCTCCCAGAGCCAAGCAGCATTCCTGGGCATTGGCACCATCGCTGCAGGCAAACATCCTCCGGCCAAAGGCTGCAGGAACGAGACTGCAAGAGGTCCCGGCTGAAGAAGTCTCCATTCTGCTGCAGCCCTTTACCTGCAGCGAAATCCCCTTGCGCTGCCGTGGTGGGGGTAGAGGGGGTGACGGGCTCTTTGCAGATGAGAGTCTACTCGAGGTGCTGCTTGGTCGCTGGGCCTGACACAGCTGCTGCTGCGTTTCCCTGCAGCATCAGGAGCCTACATGGAAAAATAACACTGCCAGTGCAAGAGACAGCCAGCAATGCCTGCCATGGCCCTGCCTACACGGGGTCCTGCACACCAAACTGCTCAAGTCAGGTGGGGTTAGAGCAACATAAAGACACGTTCAAGCTACGCCTTTTCCACATTCTGTCACAATTTTGGCCATAAAGTCCAACTGCCAGAGGAAGACTGCTGTCAGCAGCATGGGGGAAGCATATCTCTACCCCAGCAGCTGCTTCCCCCACGGCTGTTTGGGCACGGCAGCAGAGGCAAGTCTCTCACTGTGCTGTTGGACCCGGGACAACCTCGGAGCTGTTCCCACTGAACTCAGGGCTGCCACTGCAGCAGGAGCACCACTCCACACATTTGATAACAATGAGCTGTAATGTCACACAGGCCTAGTCACCAAAAGCTACCAAAAAAAAAAAAGAGGGGGTTAGAATAGTTTGCTCCTTTTTAATGCACACATACCTGGATTTAAGCAGGAGCACTGGGCTAATGATACTGGTGTGGAACCCCTATCTCTAGCACTTCCACTAGTTTGCAAGATTTTTGACTGTACAAAGCGGTAGATAAGACTTTACAACACATCTACAAGTAATTCTGAGCCACAACTCCAACCACAAGACAAATACCTCCAAATCTGCCACCCACTGGGAAAGGAAGGAGAAAAGCAGCTAAAACAAGTGCTGTTGTAGATAAATTGCTTGCATTTATCATCTTGCTGGGGCACCTCTAGCACTTGCAGCACCTCAGAAAGCCTGAGACTACAGCACAAGCCATACTTAGGGATGCCAGCATCCAGAAACTTCCTGCCATGCTCACATCAGCAAGCTCACATCCCAAAGGACTTCTGGAGTTGTAGACAGAGCTATAGCATGCAGGGTGTACGAGGGTAAGGAGAGTTTGTGCTTAGCCCTTCAGGTTAGTGCTACAGCAAAATGTGACCATGTTCAGCTTCGGGTCGTGTCGTCCATCTCTTCACTGCTTTGGTTGCCTTCACTTCAAAACTCCTTTGGACAGAGATTTCAGTTGCCATACTGGGCTTCCTGAAACATATTAGCTCATTTCTTATGGCCTAAGTAAGAGATAAGAGGGGATTTTGCAGAGCATATCTTAGCAGAAGAGGTCAGGATGGCAAGGCAGCAGTAAAACTCCTGGAGATGTGAAGGATGCCAATTGGAACTGCTGTTGAAAATCCACTCCTAGGTGCCTCTAAGCTCTGCAAACAGAATGACAACCCCATGGCAGCTGAGTGCAGCCAGAAGAATCAATCCCAGACAGAGTTCAGTTAAATTATTACAACAGGAAAAACACCTCTGCACTCAATGGAAAAAGGGAAGGCAGATCTCTATTTCATGTATTCTCTAAGCTTAAAACAAAGAACAAAGAATGCCTGTACAAGGCCTTAGGTCCCCTACTAACAATCCTGACAATCAAACTCACAATCAGATAAAATGGTATCCTTAAACAAATTTCAATGGAAATTGTTCATATTACAGCAGGGCCTTGTAATGTTCTACCCCCCACCCAAGGGATTCAATTCAGTTCAAAAGCTGTCCAAGTGTTCATCTGGAGTAAGGGTAGTGTTTGCAGAAAGGCTGAAGTCAGCTGAGACAGTTAACCCGCTTCTGGCTTTCATCTCTTTTCTTATCTTAGATAAATCCTAGAATACCAAATTGGAATAGGACCTCAAGGATCCTCTGGTCCAAACTTTCTTGTCAACAAGCGTAGGTCTATTTGGGACTGCATACTTGAAAACAAGGACTCTTCCTACCCTCCACTACCCTCTCGCTCAACTCGGTGTCATCTGCAATCTGACTGAGGATGCCTTGATCCCCTCCTCCAGACCACTGATAAAGATATTAAACATGACTGGCCCCAGCTGGCCCTGGGGAACACCACTTGTGAGCAGCTGCCAAATGGATTTAACTCCATTCATCTCCACCACTCTCTGGGCCTGTCTACCCACACAGTATTTTACCCAGGGGAGAGTGTGCACATCCAAGCCATGAGCAGTCAGCTTCTCTGGGAGAGTGCTGTGGCAAATGGGGTCAAAGGCTTTAGTAAAGTTTAGGTAGACAACATCCTCAGCCTTTCTCTCATCCACTAAGAGGGTCACCTTTTGACAGACAAAAGCCTAGTTCCAGTGCTTCCTCAGTATAGAAGTGGACCAGAAATTGCTGTATGCCTGGGAAATCATAGAGAATCATAGAGAATATTTTAACTCCTCTAAGGATTGGAAAAAACTCACTATACAATGGGATGTAGGCAAATATGCTCTGAGCTGTAAGTGTGCCCTAGAGGAGAAGGATGAGATCTGCCAGATAAAAGCACCTCACAGCACCAGTCCCTACTGAGGACCCACAAATTGGAACAGAGACCTCCATGAGGCAGCAGCAGATCAGCCCAGTTTAGGATTGTCCAGAGCCCCCTAACACCCTCTGGTGATCCAAGGCACTGGACCACCACAAACACTCTGCTTTGCCTCCTAATTCATTGAGGATCATGTGGTTCTAAACTAAGGCACCTTTGGTTCCCCACATTGCTAATCTAGTTAAGTGCATATTGGCCAGTTGCAGGTTTTAGCTCACTGTCAAGCACATCATCTCACCGTCTTTTTGCTCTGGCTACCTGGAGAGTCAGCAGCCACATGAAGCCACACGTCATCTGGAGATGCAGAGAAACCAGCTGACACCTCCTGCTGTCCGCTACAAGTCTGCTTTCATTTGCTTTACAAAAAATAGAATGTTAGTCTATAACAGGGAGAAGGAGGTGAAGAACAGAACCAAAAACAAAATAAAACAAAAAAAACTTGTCATCTCAGGACACTCTTCACAAAGTCCCAGAGCAAGTGGACACAGGGCAAATAAGAAAAACCAAACCAAGCCAAACCAAACCAACACCTAAAAAACTTTGTTTCTTACAGAGACATGTCAAAAACAGGCCCACTGAGGTAATTTACTAACCGAGTGTGTGCAAATACACCTCCAGTTCCTGAGGGTTAGATAGGAACAAAAAGGCCAAAGCCTTCTCCACAAATTTACCACGATTTAGCACACATAATTTTGAAAACTGAGCCCAGCTGCTGTTTTTACTGAATGCCCTGTCTCACGACTGTCAGCCAGTTCCTGTTCAGCTGGAGGCAGACCTGGGCCGCTGCAGCTCTAAGTGGGCAGGCAAAGCCCATGAGCTCCACCAGCGCTGCACCAAGGACCGCTATCACAGGGCAACACCCAGCTCCAACCGCAGCCCTGCCATGCCCACTCTGCTGCCTCAAAGTGCAGGTTCAGTGAAAGGCTACAGGCCCGATGGTTTGCTTTGAAGTGCTTCAGCGAGCTACTGGACAGAGTGAGGCAGCTGCACAACATCAAAGCTGCACAGCAAATAAAACGCTTTCCCACGACACCACCTTAAAGCCAAGGCAGGAACCTAGAACTGAGTCCCAGTGATGCAGAGGTCATTCCTCAGACTTTGAAATCACTCTGCTCTTACAGAAAGATTAGTTGCATTTTTCCCAAGAGCCCCTTTTTTCTTCTCAGTACCTTTCATCTGCCCAGCAGCAAATCTGTCAGAACAGTTTGGGGCAGAGTGCTGAGGCTTCAGGACTTCAATTCTGATTTGAAGGACTCCAAGACTACAAGCAGAGAGAACACACAACCTCAAAACCTGTAAAAGAACAGGTACCTTCGTGGTAACGGAGATCACCACGGAGATGAAAGATGAAGGTGCAAGGTAGGCATGTTTAGAAGCTCATGTTTTCCCACGTTTTACCAGGTGCAAGTCACCAAACCGTGTTTGGAATGCTGGGCCTGCTAAGCCCCCTCAGTACCCCCTTAGCACAGCACAGGTCAGACGGCGGCTGGCCCTGAACGCACTGGGGTTCAAGTGACACAGAGAAGCAGAGCTCTTTCTTTAAGTCTCATGAACAGCTTGAAAAGTTTTCCTTCAACTCATTTCCCAAAGAGAAAAAGGTGTGATCGTTTGGATGGAAAATAAAAATGCTGGCAAATGAGAAGATTTGTTCAGGCTACTGAACATCCATTTAATGAAAGCGATGGAGACTTGAACTGGTGATAGAGGCAAGAGAAATTAGGCCTGCAGCTTGTTTTACCTGCCATCAACTTTGAAGAGGTCCTGAAAAACACCTTCAGCTCCCATCAATCCCCGATAAGGGCTTGGCAAAGCGCATACTGCAAGATGGAGGATATGCAGACCCATATGCAGGTAACAGCCTGTCTGACACAGGGTGATGGAACAGCTTCTTCCTCAGTCTCCTGTACTGGAGAATGTCATGACAAAATAAACACTGAGACAAGACTCAATGTGGAAGGGTCCCAGTTCCTTGTTAATGACTTTCTATTTAAATCCTCTACAACTGCGGAAATTAGCTGCCTGAGCACCATGGAAAGGAAAAATAGGCACAGGTTGGTGGATTTTTCTTTAAAAGAGCCCCCAAAAATCCTAGTATTTACAGACCCCAATAAATTTATGGAGATAACTGTAGTGGTATACAGATAAATTTCCCTTTCACCTTCACCATTTTAAACAAAACTCTGTGCCTATGGTGGAGAAAAAGTTTGGCTACCTGAATTTAAGGTGTAGTAAAGGGGTGGTAGGTTTGCTATTGTGGGAGTTTTCTTATTTGTTTGTATCATTTATATTGAAGCTCTTGAAATAAAATTTTATAGGATGTAATTCTGCCTTCTTTGCCCTTCACTAAACCTGCTGAGGATAGCAGGGGGAAATATTAGGAATTAGAGGACCAAATCTGACCCCACTGAAATCAAACAGGCAGCGTGCCCAGCCTTGTGGACATTTTGAGAAACGGCTCCTCTTCTGCATCACGTTATCCCCATCAGTCTTGGGTAAAAAATGGTTTCCAGTCACTAGTCCACAGCAGACGATAATAACAAATGAAAAATAGCCAAGCTATGATTTACACTAGATGCCAGAAATGAAGTATGGTGGAATTCTGTGGGCACAGTGGGGGAACTGAGGAGGAACAACTTCACACCTGCCTGCTCCGCAGCGGTGGCAGCACCGTGGGTACAGCTCTTTAGCTGTAGTTCACCAGCTGTAGTTCACCAAGCTGGTAGTTGTGTGTGGAACCTTTTGTACAATGAGTTTGCTCACAAAAAGAGGCAAACAACTAGTGCACTGAAATGCCATAAATCCTGTGTTAGCAGAGCATGAAGCAATTAAAGCCTCCACGCAGAATTAGGCCTCCTGACTGCACCTAGAGGCAGGCAGGTAATGGAAACATCAGTACTTTTAGAAGAGACCATGTCAGGGCCAAAATAAGGAGAATTTGCAGGCAGGAACTAAAACATCATGTGGAAATATGGGTGACTGTCAACCAGTTTGTGGAACCCACGCCACCCAAGCTCCTCAGGGTCTACAAAGTAGATCCCACATGGCCTCACCAAGAACAGGCCTGAGAGGCTCCATAGGGTGCTGTATCTTGCAGTTTGTACCCTCTCATATCCTCTCTGCACTCCATCTGCAACAGTACATTCTTCCCCACATCTTGCTGACTGTCTTGTCCAGCTACAGTGCAGGCTTGCTCAGGCTGGAGATCCTTTCTGCAGTGTTTTCCTCACAAACAAGGGAAGTTCAGCAGCACACACTGCCTCCACCACACATTTTTCTGCAAGAAACTCTCAGTATTCAGCCACAGATAAGAAAACATTTCAGTAAAATAGCCAAGTAGGGTCATCCCTTCTTTGCACAGGGGGAAACTGAGGCACAGAACTTAGAAACACAAGTTTTTCAGCCTTGACATTCACTGGTTTCCCATCACTCAGTCTTTAGGTACTTTGGATACCACTGTGATAGCTTCAGCTGCTAAGGAAACAAATCTATTTTCAGACACCTTACTCATGCTGTGCCATTCAGTTCTTCATCTGAGTGAAGGCAATTATGTTGGTGGTTTAATCATTATCTTAAAGCAAAGCCAGAACTTCACCATCTTTCCTGATCATAAAATTCCATCATCTTGATCACAACATTTACTGAGACTTTAGAGAGGCATTTTACAAAACATGTTGCCTTTCAAGAAATGAGAAGACTAAGAGATGAGTTTCCCACAGAGAATAGCTTTGTGCTGTGGTGTGAGGCATCAAGAGCTGCTACATATAAATGTGGGAATTTCTTCATGCTGAATTTGATGATTTTTGAGTAGTTAGTGAAAGACAGTGGAGGATTGCATTGCTTGTATATAGCAGTAGTAATATCAGCATCTAAACAAAGAGGTGTCCTTGAAATTTGGGTCTAATGGCAAGCTTAATACTGTGACAGGCTCCACTGGAATCTCAGGCAGGTTAATTTTTCCTCTCTACAGCTGCCAAAGATCTCTGGGTCTGTGGCGCAAACACTGACCATGAAATTACAATAAACCCTAGGAGTGAGTGATTCTGGATGCTCAAGTCTTTTGGGTTTGTTTTGTTGTTGTTGTTGTTTGGGGTTTATTTTTAACCCTAGGAAACCATGAGAAAGAGCTGGCAGTTTAGGTCTTAACTCATTCCTATCAGTGCTAACAGCAAACCTGTAATTAATTTTAAATGTCAAGGAAAAAAATTTCAGCACACAAACTAAAAGGTGGAATAAAGCTTGTTTATGTAGGCTGTTGTTTATGCATTTTTTAAAAGATGCAATAAAAACCTTCACTTGAAATATATTCTTCAATAAAAATACAATTTTTCTGAAAACACATAGATTGGTTGCGATCCTTTATTTTCCACAGAACAGGGAAAAAAGATCAGAACAATTTTCATCTAAACAGTAGTTGAGATGTTTGGAAATATTTGACAAAGCCATGCAGACACCTGAAACAGAAAATTCACAACCCACCATTTTTACTTGCCTGCCTTGTTAAGTTTCCACTAAAATATACATATTTTTGGGGTAGTGCGTTTGTTGTAAACCTTAAGTTTTAGAAGTTCCCTAGAAAAGCTACAGCTTCTAGGAGGAAGTTGCCAGCCACTTTTTTTTTCTTGAAGCAAAGGAATGAATCACTGTGATCTCAACTGAGTCCCAAGATGCTCTGAGAGGGACATGATGCACACAAGACTTGCACACGCTCCTGCAATCCAGATTGACACAGCATTCAGAGCCTTGCCTGGGGCAGACCAAAATGTGGTACCCTCCTCATGCTGGCCAAAAACCCAGCTGCTGTCATTTCAGCATCTGAGTGGCCTTCATGGTGTGAAGAGACGTGTAGCAGACTGTTTCTCTGAGGATCAGTGCCACTGGCTACAGGCTGCTTTTTCAGAAGTGTCAGAATTTTGTGTACCAGCCCTTAGACATAAAACATATCTGCTACAGAGCCATCAGTGCATCACCACAGGACACAGGGAAGGAGCTGGCATACACTGAATCTGTTTTTCATCTGCATTTTGCTAGGAATAATAAGGGCTATCATAATCCTGCATTTACATTTTTAATTTTTTTTTTAAACTATGACTGAAATGCTAATAGGTAAAATCTGCTCCCATGCATCTAGCCAAGGATCCAAGTTTGTTTTGGTGAAGTGCATTAACCACAAAGCAAATAACACATTTGGTGCATGAATTACAAGAGGGAGACCTACCTTCATGATTGGTTTTTATTTCTATGCCTCCATTAGTATCCAGGGAAGTTTAACCTGGGCTGGGGTACATGGCATGGTAAAGTCCTCAGGTTTCAGCACTTCTCTGGCCATCCGTCAGCCTGCAACTTCTTAGCAATTCAGTCCCAAGACATTAAGCTGTCACAGCTCACTATGAAATTAGACTTGATGACACCTAAGTAGATTCATTAATGCATTAGGCAAATGCTATCTGACTGGTTACTTTTTTCAGGGGTTTGGTGAGCAGTGTGCAAACAAACCTAGAGAATGATGCTCCCAGGGGAGGGCAGGCAGCTTGCCAATTTTCTTGCTTAAACAAAGGTAGGAAAGCATCAGCTCCACGAAGCTGCATTAGAAGAATTTACAACGTACTGCTTGCCTCAAGACAGCAAAACACAGAAGGTGGCATCAGTTGTTTCTGTCTTCTGGAGGGGCGATGCAGTTTCCATACACGTCATAGCATGCAGAGCATTTCAAAGGCAACGTGGCACTAATCATGACCAAAACAAGTCCCTGGCATGGGGACTGAAAGACAAACCACCTCTAGGTTAATCTTTGGGACCATCCAGGGCATATTCTCACCATCCATAACCACATGGCTGCTGGCTATGCAGCTGCACTGACTTACCCTGTTCACTGCTTCTCCAGTCCAATAACACAGCCCCCCAAAAAAGCCACCAAATCAACCACTGCAAATGGAGGCAGATGCTGATGTCAGGTACACACCTGCACTGTTAATTCTGTCACGTATCAGCTACCACAGGTGGTGAGACTCAAAGTTTATCTGTCCTTCCCAGAGACTCTCCTTTTAATTTCTGATAAATACAGCTATTGGCCCTGTAATTTTGTACAGTTACAGTTTTGCAGGACACTTGGATACATTTTGATTGGGACATACGTAACTTGTGCAGGCAGCTTGCCTATAGTACTTTCACCTCAGATCACGATCTCATTAGACTTCACAAATTAAGTAGAACCGGGCCAGAAAGATACTCAGAGGAAAATCCTGAAGTGCAATGGGACCCAGGACATGCAATTCCAAAAAAATCTATAGTTCTAGGAGAGACATGAAAGCTTGGTAAGACATCTTGTGTATGGCTGCAAACTGTGCCTTCTTTGGTCAGGGATAAACCAGTAAAATCCACACAAGTATGGTCTGTGCATTAAGTACACTAATAGTTAAGTTTAGGAATATTATCCATGCAGCTGTTTGTGTTCATTTTGTTTAAAAAAATCTTTTGCTTCTCTGCACACCTATTTAATTTTACTACTGAATATTTAAAGAGATAAGATACTTTCCAAAAATCCTAACTTAGCTTGTGGTTCAGGTAATAGCTGATACAGCTCTGGAGTTTTAAAGCAAAACAGTATCTATTGACATGATTTCCTTTGTTTAGAAAAACAAGTTTTGGTTGAAATGTTTGTGAATAAATTAGCTGACAAATATAGCTCATTTGTCTATCTACAAACCAATACTGACTTTTCTGTAGAAACTGATTGTTCACAGAAGCAACATTCAGCTGAGTAATTACTCTTGGAAAAATTTGCCACACTGCTGCCTCTGTGCTCGTGGTATGTAAGCAAGTGCGTGCTCAGGCCGTATGGCATTGTTTCTGCTTCCTAAGTAACTGAAGGCAGTAAAAAAAGCAGAAACAAAATGAACCCTAAATTACAGCTGGTTTTCAGTTTGAATTTTGAGCTAGCAATTAGACGTACCGAAATTCTTGAACTTTTGCAATTTCTGAACATTTCACTGAGCAAACGAGTAGCTAGGAAAATAACCTCATGCAATGGCAACCACAACACAGCTTTTCCCAGAAGATACCACATGATCCTGCATTTTATTCACAAAATACAGCTTTTCTTACATCCATTCAGTCTGCTCTATTAGTTTCTTATCATAGGACTCTTAGCAAGCCTACAGGTCTGGACAAAGCAGCCATTTACTGCAAAAAGGAAGTATACCTGCATCAAAATAAAGTTTTTCTGGGTGTGTCCTGCTACAGATGTTCAGAGGCTCTGCAGCGGCTTGGGTAACCCTGGAGAAGGCTTTTCTGTTTCCTTTGCTCCCAGTGTCTGGAAGGACACAAGACCACACAGCTGCACAGCTGCCAGTCTGCAAGTTTCCCCTGGTAGCCAGCCCATCTCCTGCTACCTCCACAGGGAAACCCTTCCACACACAAACCCTAAGTGCCTGCATACCTCAGCAGCACAGCTGAAGGATACATTGATGCCTGCCCGTTCATTAGCAGCCAAGTCCTTGTTGCACTCAGTTGAAGCATCGCACTTGCCTCTGCTGAAAAACAAATGAGGAAGAAGAGGAACCAGACTGCAGGGGTTTGCCTGCTTATCATCAAACCTTTCCAGCATATCTAACATGCCAGCAGTGTCTTGACCAACGTCTGCAAAACCTCCAGAACCTTGCACTTAAACAGTTAAATATATTTCAGTGCAAAACCCTCTGTTCCTCTTTCCAAGCACGAGTTGATGTCTTACCCTGTTTCAAATCTGGCCATCATTTTTTTCTTCAAGCTGTGTAATTAAGAGCTTATATAAAGTTGATTTAAAGAGAGTCTGCACTCGGGATGACTCCACTTGAGAGTGAGGTAACAGCAACTTGACAGGTCAGGGCTGGGTTCATTTGCTTTTCCTCTGGAATCAGACCCCTTGGGGATCTTCAGTGCTTGTCTAAGTCATCAATTTCCCAACAGCTCACATCAAGCACTCTGAAGCAGAGATCAGGGCTGGGTCTATGTGCTCCATAATGATCAAATACCATTATCTGCCCCAGCAAGGCTCTCATGCTTGGGCCCAGAACTGCCCAAGGACTGACGACAGGAGAGGTGGCCTGAGCCCCATCCCACCTGTCAGTTCCCACATTCCTGATTCAGCACATCTGAGCTCTCACATCTGTGACATGAGCCAGTGAAATTATCTGCAGCTTCATCCCTCTTGCAGACTCGTGCCTACCTTTCAGCTGAGTGCACAGCCCCCTGCAGGCACAATTATAGCCAATTATAAATACCTGCTCAGGCTCCATGCACAGTGCTGGCAGCACAGTTCCACAACCAGGTCCACGCTCCACGGGCAGAGCTGGGTGGCACAGGGTGCTCTGCGAGGAGAGGCTGGGGCTTCCTGTGACACTCAGGGCAGGTCAGGGCCAGTCCACAGCTTCCATGGTAACTGAGATGTGATCTCTCTGTCCTTATCTCAGCCCATGAGCTTTTTTCCATCTTACTCTCTCACCTGCTGTACCATTGAGGAGGAGGTGCAAGAGATCAGCTGGGTGGACAGCCTGTAAATGGCCAAGGTCAACCCACCATAGGCCACATTGCTCCACTGGCACTGCAGTGACAAGAGCAGATGAAAACCTCAGCATCTCCATGTAAGCTTTCCAGAAGAAACGTGGGGGGACCAGACTCCACACAGCCCACTCTGATTGCTGCAAAATAGCTCAAAGGCAAGAAAGAGATACCAGCATAAAATACTACGGTAACTCCTAGAGGCCCCCTGTGGCAAAGTCTGGAAACAAGGAAAGATAGCTGCAGCTGTTCTAAGACTTCTCATTGCTTGCAGCTGTATTCATATTTCTAAAGGGAAAATACAGGGCTGCACTTGAGTTCCTCCCTTGAGGCACACATCAGAGTTGAAACTTGCATGGTAGCTCATTTTTGTTTCCCCACTACCTCTCGTGAACAAGGATTTCTTACGCATACACACACCTTCCTTCTGCTCTGTCAGCCTCTCCACTCTTCACATACTGACCTGGAATTGTTCCCTATGAAAGCATACTTTAAAACCTTTTAGAGTATAGAAATGTAGAATGCCACAGTTCAGACAGCTGGAGCAGATGAGACCCTCCAAAATGTCCCCTCTCATCAAGATAATAGAGCACCAGCATACAAAACAGCATTAAAGGCTGGGTTTTTTTCAAATGGTGCTGTTTTTATTTGGCCCTGGCAAGTGAGGGGTGATAACCAAAGGAAGGTCTGACAAATAGAGGGATGCTGAGAGGAATAAGAGCTTAGCTCTCCTGGGAAGTGATTTTGAAGCCAAGGAAACTAAAAGTACACATTGAAACCCCCCATTTCTACAGGTATCTTCTCACAAGGACTTGATGGCCACCTTTATTGTCCCTGAGTGCACTTAAATTCTGTGTGTTTCCAGAAGTGCTGCCTCTGCCTTACGGAAAAAGTTATCATGAAGGCCTGTCATTTTTTTTCTACCACTCCAACATTTTAAGAAGGTTGCAACAGCCTTTCCCAGAGAGAAGACAGACTGATGCAGTGCGAGACAAAGGGCCAAAGGTCACGTTCAAAGGAGCACACTCTGAGGCTTGTCTGCCTGATGGACCACAAAGGCCTGGGGATGTCCAGGCAGCACTGACAGGGCAGGAGTACTACAATGGGTTTGTGTTCACTGCATTTCCTCCATCATTTTCCAAAGCAATCAACAGCTTGGAGCTGCGACCAGAAAGACAAGAAGAAAAACCTGCCTTGATGGTCATTTTGTTTATTCCAATCCCAAAAAACATATTCCCCCTTTGAAAGGGTATTTTTAGGTGTTTTATTGCCTGGCCAAACAACAGAAGCAATCCAACATTTGGTCACCTTTTCAAAATAGTTTGGGGATTACAGGACTGTTATCAATATATCCATTTTTAAATGCTGAACTATGACTAGTCCCAGGCACATCACTGCTTCCCAGAGCAGTTACGAACAACATGAAGAACTGAGAGCAACTCACATCTGATGAATGGCTCTGGAGCAGGATTTCACTTGCACTGCTGCCCACTGTACTGTCTCTCAGCAGCTCCCACTGCCAGGACCGGAGAGGGAAACAAAATTTTCAGGTTGAAGTTTGAATTGAAGATGGATGAATTAAATGGACTTGAATTTTAAAAAGAAAAAAACAGCAACAAAACCACCAAAAAAACCCCAAAAATTACATAATTAGCTCGTTGTTTTGTGAGCACCTAAAGGAGATAAAATGAAAATATTAAAGGCAGTGTAAAACCATACAATTCTAAAGAAAACGTCAGCAATTCTGGTAGAATACTAAAACAAAAGGCTTCAACCTCTTCCCAATAAAAACAGCCAAAAACATCAACATTTCTTCAGTTTTTCTGTCCCTTATCACTCACTTCACCCTCTCCCTTTTCTGTGCTTCGAATTATTAGTCTGCTCAAAATGCTGAGCAGATGGTTGCAGTTTCTAGCAGTGGTCATCACAGCACTAATACATGTTAAAAGAACATCTAGAATGAGCAAAGAGTATCAAACCAAGTTAGAATTCATGAAACTGGGAAAGGGGATGCACCAGCCCTTGGAAGCACCAAAATTGTTATCAGACCCCTTTATGAAGCAGCAGCAAGCACAGGTTTCAGTGCCTTGCAAAGGGAATCTTCTGTGGAATTACCTTAGAGAATAATTTATTTACAGATAGTAGAAAAACCTTTCCTATAAGCATATTTCACTGGAATCACGGGATTGTAGAAAATGAACTGTCACTTTGAAACTCCCTTTATTTAAAGGTAAAGTCATTTAGCTTGAAGCATTCACCAGAGTTCATGTTTTCCAGAACAGCCTTCCCTTCATCCTATTAGTTTCCTTCACTAAATGTACCCCTTTCCCAAATCTTTAATTGTATCTGTAATCTCTCTATATATGTCTATGTATACACACCATGCTTTGAGGAGCCTGAGCACACAATAAGCTTCAGGGAACCACAGGTTTGGAGAGGATCCAAGCTCCTTCCAACCTGCAAGTGCTGGAAGCCAGTGGGACGAAACAGCCACTACCAACTACCCATGTTCCTGCAAGCCCCATGTTCACACCCTGAGATTTTTTGCATTACAGAAGTCACAGCACAACTCCAGCAAAAGCAGATTTTACCAACCTTCATTGTCAGCCCCCATTCCCAGAAAGCCTGATTTGCTGAGGGCAGAAAATGTTTCTTTGATCTGATTACAGGAACTTCCAACCTGAGGCAGCTGAAAAGGTCACAGGTTCCTGTACCAGACAGTCTGTGTGAGATCATTTCAATCTGATTTATCTCTACACCACCTTTTTGGGAAGGGTCACAAACTGGGTCTCACCCAATTCTGAGCGGAAAGATTTTTAACACTTTCACTGATGTGGACACTGAAAGATTCTTCTTGATGGCAGTTTCCCACAGCAACCGTTGCCGTTGTTATAAATCATTTTTTGCTCCCACCCACCCTGTTGGCCAACAGATGAATATAAAGGATGAGTTTACTCTGTGTGAGAGATCATGACAAACACACAAACCCGCTTGGGTTGAAGTTCACCATCAGGCACCGAAACGCTGTTGGCTGTTTTCATTTCAGGGGCTTTGGGAAGTCTCTAAAATAACCAACAGACAAGTGCTCGCTACTGATGAAAGCAAACAGCCTTGCAACTCACAGATGCAGAGATCCAGGGAGTGCTAAGCTTGTGTGTGCAGTAATCATTACAGGAGGAACCTAGAGACAGTGCCCTCCCCTCCAGGCCCCCATGGAGCTTAAGGGGAACACGTTCTTCTCAAAGACAAAATGCATCAATTCCTTAAGTTATTCCTAAATAACTTAAAAGCACTCATTACTGAGCCAAGGTACTTGAAATAACCTAGTTAACCCCATCTCCATGATTAGAAGAGCTCTGGATAGGCTCCAGATCGGACCATGATTTCACTTCCCCTCCTAGATAATGTGAGATTCACTCACACAATTCTTAATTGTCTCTTGTACCTCCTCGCTGAGCAGGTTTGTATCTTGCAACCAGGACAGAAGCAGAGACAAGGCACCTGGACAAAATTTTCCTCATGCAGAGGCCCAGGCTTACTTCCAAGCAGGAGTTGCTTTATGATCTCCTTGATTTTTCAAGGGCTGGGTAGAAGGTGGATTTGGAGAAAAGCTCCAAAAAAATATACTGTATTTCAGGCAGCACTTGAGTCACATGCAATCATGCTGGCAACAACCACACATGCTTTGGCAAGTTACTTCCTCTGCTTGAGTTGGCTTCCCACACCTTACTTCTGCAATCCCAGCACCAAGTGGATTTCCTTCTCTCCAGCTCAAAACAAGCCCTCATAAATGTTTAAACAAACTGAAAAACACCACAGCTGTCACATCACAGCTGAGGCATCCTGACACCATAACTTAATACTACACACTACCTGCTGTACAAAAATCCCCTCCAAACCACAGCTCCAGCAGCCCCTCCTGGTGACTCCAGGTGCTCTGTACACCCAGTTAGAGAGTTTAGAGATCTATATGCTGGAAGGGAGATAGGAAGTCTGATCTCAAACTCAATCCCTAACTGGAGGGCTATGGACACCATGCAACCAGCTGAAGTGGCACTCACCAACTGGAGATGTAGGAGTAAATTTTCCTTCCATAGTCAATCATACTGCCCTTTAAAGCAAAAGTGAAGTTTTAAGCCACCCACCATAAATTAACTCACAAAATATCTGTCTTTCCTACAAAGCAAAGTGGAGAGTCTCCTGGATGGTCCCACAGCTGTGAGCTTGGACACACTTGCAAGGAAACATATAGAGGCTGTAAGCCTCTCCTGCAGTCCCCTCCTTCCAAGGAGTAGGGAAACAACATCCCAAAGGCCATGGACCAGTTTCTAGGAGACTTAATCTTGGTTTAGGCAGTGGTTAAAGGGGCAAAGGGCAAGACTGCACAGAGTCAGTTTTCCTTATCACCCACAGTTCTGTTCAAGCAAAGAAGGGCCAATACAGTACCAAGCCACTGTTTCATCACAAGACAACCTGAACTAGAACTTGGCTATCAAGCTATGTACCATCTCCATAATTTTTATGTGCATTTCTCAAATGTCTACAAGCTTATGTTGCCAGTAATCAGGAATTCTCTAAGAACCAGTTGTGCGTCCTTTATCTTCCCTTCTTTTCTCCGTTTCCACATTATCCTTCTCCTCTCCAACAGCATGTTTTGCTTTTGTTTGTTTCTACTTAATCAAGGTCATTGAGATATTTATTTTGGGACAGAGAAACCATTAGCAAAAGTAATTTTAAGGATGAACCCAAAAATGTGGTTTTTTTAAAAAAACCAAATTAAATAACTTCCCATAGCATGGTGGGAGGCCAGAAGCAAAACATCCATACTCCTCAAGTCCTTACACAGCACAGCCTTTAACAGACACAGGTGCATGTCCCACTCTTATTCCCCTACGAAACTTCCATGAATCACACGTGGCACTGAAATATTTAGCAAAAGAGGCAACGAACATTTCTTGTCTCAAGTCCTGATGTAGTACTAAGTCCCTTTGGAAGCAGGACCATAACCAGAGGCAAGAATGTGAGCCACATCACCTGACAGATGCCTTCAGTAACAATGCAATTGCGCCATCCTCAAGGGCACCAGTCACGGGTTGCTCTCGCCAGCCGGTAATGTAAGGAATTTTGTGGAGCTGGTCTGGCACCCGCTGGCCATCTGTGGTATTGCTCCTTGTCAGAGACAGTTTATATACTTCCATTATCTGGAAGAAGGCCACCACAGGAAAAACAGCAAACAAAAATCCCACAGGCCCTGCAGTGGTGCCTGGACAGACATTAAATACACATTTGTAAATGGGACTCGATACTGGTTGGGCAAATAAAGCCAAGAGTACACCTTAGAGTTTCTACCCCACTGATGTGTTGGCTGTTTAACTGGGGAGGTCTGCCCTGGGCACACCTTGGACTCTTTCAGGAATTCTCATCCAACCTCCACTGCTCCAAATGAGCAGCTGGTCTGTCTTCCTCACTCTTTTCATTGCTCCAAAACTACCAGGATTAGTGCTGGAAGGGAGAACCTACCCCATTTTCAGCCTTGTTCTCCAGACAATGCTGCATCACAGCTCAAACTGTTTGAGACCTTGGCTTTGCAGTTAAATAAAGATTAGAAAGTGCACAGAATTGTTAATCATCAGCTCCAAGGCAAGGGCAATTTTTGACCAAGAAGCCCAATTGCTCACAGCTGCCAAACCCACACAGTTTCACACACGGCAGCTGCTTGAAGGTGACGCAGGCAGGGGGCTGAGGACAGTGTGACCTGGCTGTCATAACAGCAAGCAGGAGACCAGAATTCGCACCCCTGTCACCAGCTCTGTCTGTAACTGAAACAGATTCGCAGGATCTCCATGTCCACGAGAACAAAGAACGAACAAAAGCTTCTTGAGATGCCCCTGCTCTTCCTGCCGACAGGTTCTCCCACAGCTTTACTGCTGGAACAGGTTTGTTGTGCACAGGAATGATGGACACAGGCAACGCCAACCTTGCAGATACAACGGGGAGTGGTGGCAAGTTTCCAATGCCACCACTCCCCGTATCCAAACAGTGCAAACGAGATACTCTGCCTGCTCTTTCAGCCCCAACCCAGGGCTTCTGCTTCGACTCACGGAAAGGCTGGGATGTAGACACATGTAGGACTTGCATGACCAAAATACAGCTGGCTCCTCGTGTTACTCCACACCTCAAAAGCTCAGCAGACCAGCACTCACCTGAGGCAGAGCACACCTTCATTCACACCACTCTTTTGCCCAATCCAAAACCTGCCCGCACACAGTAACAGCAGGACTAATTAAAAACTGACAAGTTCTGCCTAATCTGGTGGCTTTGAGTATAGACAGGGCTCAAGTGTTGGCACTTATTTTCACAGTATCTCAGAACTGAAAAAAAATAAAGCCCAGATTTATAAAGTATTACAACATTCATTTACTGTTAGTTAAAACCCTCCAAAGACAGAAAGCCTCCACCTGCTGCCCTTCTACCTCCACATCTCCAAAACCAAGAGCACCTCTTCCAGCCTTCTCCATGACATAACTTCATGCACTTCCAGAAAATGCTGCAACCCCAATGCAATCCAAGCAGTGGACAAATCAACAGACAGGATGAAAAGAAGACAAGAAATCAGTAACAACAGATGCTTTGCAGAACATTGTAACCTTCTAGACTTGTTTCCTCCTCCACTAGAAATCTGCTTTCATCTTTAACCACCACCCATAGCTACCTAAGCTCTCTCTCAACAAACACCACAGGACAGGTATTTGGTAAAAGAGATGTATATTTATTCACTTTACAAAGAGGGTGGTATTTAGTTGCAACAGCTCCATTTATAGACAAATATATTATTGTACATTATAGTGGTGAATGGCTCAAACTTTTACCTTGTTTTGCTCTTAAAAATATGTTCGCACCACTTCAGCTTCCATTAGCTGAGCAAATAGCTGTCCTTGTTCTGCCACTGAGATTAAAAATCCATAGTAAAGATATAGCCTTGTGCTATGTATTCACAAGAATTCCCCTTCTCATTTCCCTGTTTCACTCCTCTCCCCACCCACCTCAACACGGTCTGTCCTCTGGGTTAGCACTGAACTTATATACAGCCTCCATTAAAACAAAATTAGGAGCCAGTGATAGTTCTAAGGTCCTTTTAAAGCACAAGAAAAGTCATTGATTTGTACATATAAAAGTCTTGAGTTCAAATTTGTTAAAATAAAAAAAAATCCTTTTTTAAGTCAGGTTGGCATTTAGATATTGCCAAGGCATGGCTAAGCCAATGAAAGAGGGGAGGCAAGGGGGAAAAAAATTTCAGTATAGAATTTAAATATTACAAAAATATCTTTTTTCTTTTTTTTGTTTTGTTTCCTTTTTTAAAAAAAAAAAATCAGCAGGATGCCCACTTGCTATTGCTAACTGAAGCATGGAAGAAAGGTATAGACCAGTTGTCTTTGATCCTTCAATACTTGAAACAAATTCAATGTAAAGCTGAACCAAGTTTACCACACAAACAGTGGTGGCATATTTATTTCATTTGAGATACAAATGCATGTCCACATGACAGGCATAATCTGACCATGAGGTGGAAGAAATGTTTCTATAAGTAAGCGCAGGGAAATAGGGCGAGAGAAGGCTGGCACGGTTAAACATTCTGGATTCAGAAATGCACAGTGCCCCACATGTGCCTTTGCACACAGGCCGTGCATGACTCTGCACTCCTGATATGCAAATACAGCATCTTTCAGCAACATGATCCAGAATTAAAGAGGTTGGTGGCCCACTTGTTCAAACTGCTAAAATCATTCTTTTAGCTGTTATTCTTCTTCGCTTTCATTTTCTGGTTCCAAATCAGAATCACCATTGATTTCCTTTTCAACAGTCATGTCTTGTTCATCAGATTGCTCCTCTTTTTCTTCATCTTCATCCCAGTTTTCCTGGGGAAAAAAATAAAACAAATGTTTGAACCCTTGTCAGTCACACCATTTCTGTTACAAGCAAGTGGGAGAAGATGTGGTCCAGCTCCACTTACATCCGAGTCTTTATCTGCAATCATCTCATCATCTGAGCCTTCCTCCTCCGAGGATTCTGCAAAGAGAAAACAATTTCTCAGTCTGGAGAAAAGGCTTTAAAATTGTGCAAACAAGGCCCAACCCCACATACTGCCAAGGTCTTCAAACTGTTCTATTTCAATTCCAAAACTAATTCTACCTCAAGATGAGGTAATCAACAACAATTAGGAACAAGTCACTTCTGTTATGAGTATACAGTGTGAAGACACAGTAGGAAAAAAGCCAAACTGGAAGTGTACATGCACGCACAGAGACATCCACTACACTGATGTCTTACTGACTCAAATGCAGAAGTGCCTTGATTTGTATCTACCTTAGAAGAAGGGCAGGTAACAGCAGAAATGTGAGGCTGCCAGGTCAGTAAAAGCAGCATACTGAACTTGCAAGTCCCTGATTTGATCATTTGTGAAGCAGGGATGGAAGGGAATTAAAAGAGATAAAAGGAGGGGAAGGAACGAGCAACTAGCTGCAAGATGTCCCCATCATTAGCCAGATTCTACTGCCATGGACATCCCACAAACACTCTCTATTTGCAGCCTGTACTCTGGTAGATAAGCAGAGCAGCATGACTAACAGCCACCAGTGCTGGTGTCATGTGAATTCAGGAGCTGAATTCAGTTAGCATACAACACTTACCATCCTCATAGACCAGCTTTGCAGTCTGATTAACCTCAGGTACATCCTGAACTGCTTCTGATGCTGCAACCTGAATGGAATTTGAAGATTAGCCTTAGATGAAATCATATACTTCAACCTTAAAAGGCAACAAAACTCATAACAATTTAAATGAAGTCTACATCAAGAGTGACACACATTAATTAATTTACAATAGTAGTTTAACAGACAAACAAGTACAAATGACAAAGTAAAATTTGAGAGGCGTCTGCTCTGAAGTTTATACCACTTTATGGGTCAGTAGTCACATTTGGCAGGACAAAACGTGCAACACTTCCAGAGAGCACAGACTGACAAGACAGTCCACTAAGTGCAGTGGCTGAGCATCATCAATCTCGCTGTACAGTTCCCAGTGACAGGTCCCATCAGATGCAATCACAACAGGAGGAAGTCTGCAAACAAAACTGCGTATCTCATGTTATTTAGTTGAAGCTCACCTGGCTGGCAAGAATGAAGAGTCTTCCATGCAGACGGGAAAGCTTTTGCAAAGTCTTTACTCTACTCTCCATTAACTGGTATAACATTCCCAGCTGAGGAATAAGGTCTGGCAACTTGGGAGAAGACAGATGAAAAAAATATGAAGCTGTCAACCAACACATCCCAAACATCCTTTTATTTTAAACTACCTCTGTGTGTTTGGGGCAAGTAACCCTTGCTCACATTATTCTAAACAGAAGGGAGAGTTAGTGTTCACAGAAATCACCTGAAGCCTGATCAGTTAACACTTGGCCACGTTTAGAAACATCATCTACTTTCAGAAAGTGGCAATTCTTACACTACTTTTCCTTTGCACAGTCACTGCCCTACACATATGTCGAAGCACTACTCAGAAAGCTGTGTAAATGGGAACTGAACAAACACCAGTGAACAAAGGCAGCCTCAGCAACATGTACAAGTTCTGGAGCTCATCAATCCTATAATAAATGGGAGAAAGAACTGACAGTGCCAAAAATGCCTTTTTCTTAATCCAGTAAGAGTGTTGCATCAACCACTTGTAAGGCAAGGCTGGACTTCAGCCCAGAAGCTATGACATTTAGTGCCCTGCCCAAGACAGTCTTGGGATGAGTATTACAAGAGCAAAGAAAACTAAGTTACGTAAGATTTAGGGGCACAAACTAGATCACTCTTTGTGACAGTAATTTTGTTCCCTCTCACAGGTGTGAATATATTGTCTTGAACTGACTTTGGGATGGCTGTAATTATGTCATGAATGACTGAGACAGACAATTTATCAGCAATGTGTAGTAGTTTGGCAAAAGTGGCAGAAGTATAGTCCTCTGTACATTGATTTGGGCACTGCCACATGTGGAGAGCAGGAGACAGATTCCTGAAGAGTATACATTTATTTAATCATTTAAATCTGGTTTTATTTAAGTGCATTTCCGTTAATGTAAAATACTTACTGTGGAAAGGTAGGATGCATGTAGGGTAAAAACAGACTTCAGCCATCGAACCATTAGTGAGGCACTGGAAAAAATAAATTAATTGTATCAAAGAGATACTGGCTGAGAGACCCCATTTCACATTCTAGATGCTAAACAGTTCCATAGAAAGTGTTCCTTTCTCGTTAGATAAAAAGATAAATGCAGATGGAAATGTAACAGTTTGGCTATCCAGATGAGATATGTAAGTTGCTAGGAAAGAACAGACACTTCAGTGAGGGACTAAACGAGATGTGTTCAGGAGTCTGTGCTTCTGACATCTTTTATGGGAGGTCTCAGTGAATAAAAGATCAAAGCGTGCTACTTTTTTCTCCTCCTCCAATAAGGAAATTTATATTTAGGAAAATAAAACTCAAACCAACCTAACTCCCACAATTCAGTACAGCTAGTCTCAGCAGAGCTGTCCTTATGGCAACATAAGATGGGGGAGAAGCTGGTTTTGTTATTAAATACAATACCTAGAGAAGTCTAAATACATTTGATAATAAACTTAATAAGCTGATAATTAAATTGAAAATGTGATAGCTATTTTAGCTTACATATTGATCAGGTTCACACTGTCAACATGTGGGGATTTCAGTTACATTCTTGGGATTACACACTTATTTCAGGTATCCTTTTCCCTTTTTAATTTCACTTCAGCCATCCTGAGAAAGCCTTAATTAAAGTTCCTCTTTGCATCCACAATCAGGTGAGAGTTTCTACCTCCAGATGCTGCAGTTTAATTACAGTTACTGTGGAAATCAACCATACAGGTGGTGGGAGGGACCCTAACATACACACAAAGTTTCAGGTGAATTAAACTGTAGTTGTCTCACCTGTATGGGTTGCCCTGCAGTCTCTTCGTAAGCTAAAAGGACAAAAAATAGTCAGCAATAAGTAACAAACATAGTGAGTTTAAAACCCCAACATTACATCCATGTGACAGGCCCGATACTGCGGCAGAAAGTTCACCAGACATCTGAAGTTTGCTAAGATTAACCATAGCCAGGCTCCAGAAAATTACATTGCTGGCTCTACCATCCTGTAAACAGGCTGATAACACAAGCTGAGTTTCATGACTGCAAGAAAGCTGTAACTCTTAAGAGGAAATATATTTGGCAAAACTTAAAGCTGGCAGGAGTGAGTAGAGGGAAACACCTTTTTTATATGTTTTTGAGTATCTGCTTAGTAAAGCAGTTGTTACAAGGTGGACAATTTGGGGAAACAAGTGAAGGTAGTATCAGGTAAAGGCCACTTCCTAGAACAAATCTCAAGCTCCGGGGAAGGCAGTTACATGAAGGTCTGTCCATCCACTGAGATTATACAGTCAAACACTTGCACTTAAATTGCCCTGACAAAGGTCCCAGGGAAGAAATGCTGCATCTCATTAACATAAGCCTAAGGAGGTGCTGCAAGACTATACATATAGCACCAGGACATCTGCATAACTCAGTTAAGATCAGTACTATAAGTAAAAATTAAATCTTATTTGTGGCTAGCACATTAAAAACCACAAGAAATCTAACCATTAACTTCTGTTGTAGATGTCATTCAATAACAAAAGCAACTAATTGACATTCAGTTTAAAAAGTAATGTCTAGTTCAGGCTAATCATTAAAATATTTCTGTCCAAACACAGATTTTATTTAATATCACTTAATAAGCAGTTCAGAAGCCAAATCCCTTTTAAAACTGCTATTAAATAATGTTGCAAAGCTTAAGTACAGCAACGGGGCTTCTGATTATTTTCAAAACAGGAAAGAAATTACCCCTCATTTTCCAAGTGTCTTGTAAACTCACTGTTCTAAGTGGGCATTCTGTTTTTCTTCCTCTCATGTGAGTATCTGGCGTATTTATGCTCATATAGCTTGCTCTGGCTAGCACTGCTATTTTCATGCTTCAAATTATCATCCATGTTAGTAGGTGAAAATAAGATGTAATGGTAATTGTTTGCCAATTACTAAACATGCTTTTGCTTAATCTCTTCCATTTCTTTTCCCCACATAATCATTTAAGATACTATTACATGATCTAATGCTCTTCCTAGCTTTGACAGCAGCACTTGGTGCTTTGCTTAAGCTTCAGCCAGAGAAGACAAAGAGAGTATCAGAGATAAATTAAGACACATTGCTGACCCATTAGAAGTACCAAACCAATTTCTTTAGTAAAAACAAAGAGACATATCTTGGATTTTCCCCAGCTAGAATGCAAACCACATGTGGCTTGTATGACAGTACAAGAAGGCCAGTGTCTCCTACCTCATGCAGCAGTGGAATGACAGCATATATAGGCATTCTGGCTACTGTGTTCTTGACTATGTTTTCCTTTCTTGTATTAAGCACTTTCTGTTAAGATGAAAAAATATGATCAGAGAATCATTCAGATCCAACATGTGTATAAGCAATCAGCACAATCAAAAATTCCTGGCTTTTAATCTCTTTTTCTACTCCACTACCTTTGTATGCTAAAATGAGGATAATGAGCAAAAGATACGCTATGAAAAGGAGTTCCATTTTCCAAGTCAGCTACAATTAACTAAGTAAGACACTCGATTAATCCATCTAAAACAATCTGCCAGTGCCTCTAACCCACCTGTCTCATGTTCGAAATGATGCATCACAGGCACATTAAAATTTCTCTTGCTATTTTCTGTTTGACTTCTGTAAATGCATGCTTTTCATCAGCATCAGTGACAAGAAATTTCTATTTGGTGTCAAAATCTTAACATTTCTGTGCCCCAGTACTTTTATTTCCTCCCAGTAAGCTTTTCAAGTGAAACTGTTGTCTTCAAAGCATTTTTCAAACACTATCTACTTGAAAGCTCAGGAGACTAAACACAGATTACACTCCAGCTCAAGCTAAAGGGAAGATCTGAACTGTGACATAACAAATTTATCATAAAAGAAGTGCCTCCTAGTTCATGGATTTACTCAGGAGGCAAGGTAGATAACAACAAAAAAATAGTACTGCCACTATAATTCATAATACCACTCCCTTTAGCAACAAAAGCAGCTGGGAGAAACAACAGATCTTGACTGTTCAGCCTCCCCAGCTTTCAGACGGCTCCCCACAAGCCCCAGTAAATAAATTGAACAGCACACACTGAGCTCACAACACTTACATTTAAGATTTCTGCATCATCGCTTTCCAAGCCCTGAACCAGCAGCACGGCTAAGCTGTCTGTTTGTGGAAGGCCACCTGGAGTTTTTACTTTGCTCACATCAATATCCAATGCCCCAAGGCGCTCCTCAATGCTCTCCTGCACATGGAAAATAAGGGCAGTGCTGTTTCAGTGCAGCTTCTCAGAAATATCAGCTGAAAACAAAGTGACTTACAGCATTCCCTCTAATTCTTCTGGGAAATAATGTGAATTTTGCATATTCTTTTAAATGTACTGATAGCATGAGAAATGTTTTGACCGAAAGACACTGATATACTTTGGCACAGACAGACAGACACAAGCATGTCACAAAGTTCTGCAACAATGTGGCAAAACTACGGACAAGGCACACAGGGCTTGAGTGAAGGAAATTTCTCTTCCATACAAAAAGATGGTATCGTTAGCCTTTCTTCCACGCCAAACAAAGCAAATTCAAGTTCACCAAAAGAAGGCATAGTGATGATTTATGATTCTAGTTTCTCCATTACTGCTGTGTTTAAAAAGAGGAAGGCCTTTACCTCTGTCTCTCCTGGTTTCCTCTTGTTTTTCTTTTTCTCCTTTCCCGAGGCTGGAGTTTTGACAGCTGTACTATGTCCTGGAATGCCAGGCACTAGAACTTTGGTGTCCGAGTTCACAACAGGCGTCTTTACCTAGGACACAGAGATACCACATTTGCATGAATTGATAATACCTTGGGTTTTCTTCCAATTTAAAATACTAATTTTATTCCGAGACTCACACATACATGGTAAAACCAGCCTGACACAACCCATTTTCTTGACATATATATTAGGAAATGTGACATTTTTTAAGAACGATGAATAACCTCGAGTAACAGTCAGCTAATTTTCATAATTAACTAAAGCAGCTGTCTCTTTGGAATCACCTGTGAATTATTTTTCTTGCAAGCTTTTGTACAGAAGTACACCTTTGTATGCAACAACAAATAAGTGGATGTTTGCTAGCAATAGATACCACGTGTACTAACAGTCAGCCCCATAAAACCGCATGCAGATTAATTCAGCAGCCACTGGAAGGCAGTAACTCACCACAAAAAGCAGCACAATGTAATAGTAAAAGGTAGTTACTACTCATGTCAATCCCACCTACATTCCTCTTGGGATTGCTCAGACACAGAACTCAGTTGTCTGAATTAGACTATGATGATGGTGACAGACAGAGCAACCTTAGGTTATACCAAGCAAGCTAAAGTATCATCTTCAATGAACACAGAGGAGATGGAATTTTAAAGGCAATATATTCAATAATCAAATGCTCCCCTGACCCTCAGAGGATGTAAGGGAGTATATGCCATTTCCAGAATATCAAGAATGCTACCAGCTACTTCAAGAACACTTTTTAACCACAGCACTTCTGTCCAGACCTTTTTTTGAAGTACCTACCCAAACTTCTGCACTTGTGGAAGCCCTGCTGGGTGCCCACTGAAGTGATATAAACATAATCTACTACAGTGAGCAAAGCACCTTCCATACGCTGTGTGTAAAAGTAGAAAACACTCATTTTCTGGCTCAAGAATTTTAACACAGAACAGCAATGGTGTTAAAAATACTGCCCCCTTTGCTCACCACACTCATCGCTGACCTTCTCCCCACACGACATGCTCAGACAGCCAAGAGAAATGCGTCTTCACTGGAATTCAGCAAGAAGCGAAACCAAGATGGGTATCATCACTGCATGCCAGGGAGTTCCTACACCTCTCACTGCAATTCAGCTCTGCTACCCACCAGCTCCAGGGCTGAGGAAACAGCACAAAACCCCGCCTGGCTGATGGAGCACCAGATCCACTTTAGGGTCAGAAAAACAGCGCTGTCTGCTCACTTCACTGATACTCCAAGCATTTCACATCTTCAAGGCCTTGAATATGCACAATGATTAAGAACTCCACAGCCTGTCTCTAAACACCCAGGGGATCCTGCATGAGAGAAAACAGTGGCAAGTGGCCTCAGTGGACACTGCTGCCATCCATGTAAACGCCAAGCTCACACTTCCCAGGTCCCTGTCGGTAGGAACACATAAAGGCCACATCAAGAAAGAGCCAAAAGGATGTGCCATTTAAGGTTCCATTACATTTTATTTAGACTCCAAAACAAGCCATCCCACCTTCACCCCAAACCATCAGGGTCAAAGAGGCCGTACAAACCGACAGACTCTAAGGGAAGGACTGATCACAAGCAGAAAAACCCCACCAACGAGTCCTGTCTCTCAAGCAGACCTGCTGACAACAGGAGGGTCACTGTGTTCCTTCCCATGTGCCAGGATACACAGGAGCCACAGAGTTCTTACGCACTCCTGCCTGAGCACTACAGACATCAGTAGCTATCGCTGCAGCTCTGAACAGGTCCATCCAGAAATCCAATCTCGTTTTAAGTGAATCCTACCATTTCCAAAGTAAAAGAGAAGCAACAAAACCGCATTTTAGGCAAAGCTCACCTTTGTTAGAGCAGCATCTGTTTTAAGTGACAACACTTTCTGGATGTCCCTTACCAAACATATGTGCGGTTCACTGGTGTTCAAAGACTAGAAGGACAGGAACAAAACCAGTTAATATATTTGACATTCATACCTGTGATTTATTATGCCACTTAAAGATGAGAACAAATTCCAGAGGCATAAATTAGAATGAACCTTTTTTTTCATTCTACAACTGCGGCTCCTTTGCATATCTGCCTTTTGTTACCAGATCTCTATGCTCTACAAAGGAGTTCAAACAGGTAAACTGAAACATTGTCAAAACCAGTTTCCATGGCCTAACTCAGTAACAGCTGAAAAGGCAAGAAACAGCCAGCAATACGTCAAGCTATACTCTAGTTATAAGAATGGAAGAATACAAATGACCTTTTGAAACAGCTCTGGGGCAATGGTCATAGCTCTCAAAAAAAAAGGGCAAGGAATATGTTTTGTATTGTTATATAATTTCAAAAAAGTACAAAAAGTAAAAACAATAAACCCACAAATTTCTCCAACTGACAGCAGAATACAGTCGATATAAAGAGAATCCAAACCCCCTCTGGTAAGTTTTACATACCACTTTCTCTATGACAGGCTGTGAGGTGTTTCCATACACCAGCAGCAGAGACTGTTTGTCCGTACAAAACGCAGCTGCTAAAATAGGGACTGGTTTCGGTGTGGAGTCCCCGTCATTTCCAGGTGTTGCTATCTGGATAGTACAGTTTGATGTTAAGGGTTTTTTGCAATAACTGGGGGGGAAAAAAGAAAGAAATTAAAGAATTCCAAGAGGTTTAGCTTGAACACTTCAGTATCCTGCACATCTAAGCACCTTTCATGAGCAGGTACTCAGCAATCTCAGCCATTTACAGCTTTCACAGATGGCTAACATGAGGCACAGACACAAAATCTGGGCTAAAGCCACACTTAATACTGAAGTGCAGCACAGTCACAACAAACAAGTTCTCAAAAAATGTGTCCAGCAACCCAAGACAAAGAACCAGCTGATTTGCAGCAGATACAAGAACTTAAAGGCAGTAGAATAACAAAACTGAACTTTGCCTTACAGTAATCTTCCCAAAGACACCCCCAAGATGAGTACTAACTTACCCATTTAAGATATGTTCAAATAAATGCAACTGCCCATCCCTGCACACAACTGCTAACTTTACAGGCTGAAAGAAAGCACAGTAACAGAGTTTAATTAGATCAAAGGACAAACCTCTTGGAAATACAGGACATCAAGGGACAGTTGCAAAGCTACAATTTGACTTTTTTCAATGCCTAAGCACATTAAACTAAATCTGTAAGGAAGATCAAAGACATAACAACTCATGGCCATTTAGTAGAACAATTAGGAGATAAAAATACTACTCCTAAGTGTGCTTTACCGTATCTCTACTAATACATGCCAATTTGAACAGTTTGCACACTAGCAGACGTGTCTAGAGGCACAGGCCTACAAAGGCACTGACACTGTAAATATGCTTAGAGGAAAGAAACTGATTTGAGTCCTCTGAACAGTTAAATGACAGGGGTACATTACAGAATACCCTCCAATACATGCAGTAAGAGGGAACAACTGGAAACATTAGAAAAATACAGCATGAAATTCTAATGACAGCAGAAGAAAAAATGTTTTATATAATTAATGAAACAGTTTGTTAACATGTTTTACATGCACATATTTTTCATAAGGCAACTGCTTTGAAAGATTTGTCCTTGCTAAAACTGCAACTTGGGCAATGAGTTACTTTAATTCATGAAAGGCTAGTTAATTCCAAATACTGCTACATCGCCAAAACCACCTGAAATCAGAAACAAACAGGACCATACTCAAACCAGATTTTTAGAAATAATCTATTTTGTGGGTTTTTTTGCTGCCAATTTCTAACAACCATTTTGATTACTAACTTGTTCTAAATAGGAAACAACTGACATTTCCGATATCAAAAACAAAATTTCTGAGAAAAACCACTGAATTTGCACTTTTCTTGCTTTGATAAGGAGTATTTCAAACTATCAGCTTTATAAATGCACCTGTAATAAATATTCTTATACACATGAATTGGCATTCAGATCTCATCTCTGCCTCAGAGAACCTAAATACAAACCAAGTTTCTTTCTTTAGACCTTTAAATGGAAACTGATATGATAACTGAAAATTGTTGAACATATATGGTTACAGACTGTTGCTCCTACCTCTTCTTTGACTTCTGATACAGTCAGGTCAACAAAAATTGGTTCATCTGTTACTGCAAAAGACATCACAGCATTCTTTTCTTTTCTATCTGACCTGATCTGCCTGGAAGACATGAACAGTACACATTATTTAGCACAGCACAAACAGGACTCTCTGCACCTGACAAGCATTATAAATCACTAGCAACTGTGGTAGCATCTACCACATTCAAAAGTATCCTGCTGACTTTTCAGTTTTCAGCTTAGAAGATATTCTAGCTTCCAAGTGCAAATAACTCTCAGGGAAAATTGAGCAAGAAAACTTTACATAAACCTTACAGCAAGTGCAAAGAACAAGGAATTTTGTTACACAGTATGTTCTGGCACACAGTGGTGATACAAATGGCAACTGGAAGCATGCTCAGACACAGCCAAGGAAAATCACGTCTTCACCCAACAATCAGTGAGTCGAAACCACCATTTAAGAGATCATCACTGCATTTTTCCAGAGTGCCCCTTCTGCTTCACCTTCTGTTTAATCAGAGTTCAGAACACACGTGGTAAGTCTGTGCTCAATACTGATCACAAGTAAAGTCACAAATTATGAAAAGCTTACATACCATACACTCAATAATCGGTCGTGTATGGCTCCAGACAAGAAATAAAGTCCTGTAATCCCATCAAAAGGTATGCTTTCGTTCATAGGTTTCACTGTGGTAAATATTAATGATGACACTGATGTAGCATGGCCTGTGAAATGCTAAGAGAAAAAACAGAATCTTTCAGTGATTGTCATAAGCAGCCTTACTGCAAAAACCAAAACATTAGTTAACAAAGAACACTAGGAAAGATTCAAGTGTCAACAAGGACAACTCAGTGGTGTTTTTAACTAGCGATCAGCTTCCTTGCATTTCTCTGTCTGGCCAGATATTTATCAGCATTTTCAAAGTTAAATGAGGAATCAAAGGCAAATCCACTGGGACTAAATTCATGCAAAAGATATCACATCCACCTGTACTACTGTTTCTGTCACAAAGCATTCCCCCCTGCCCCTGCAATTTTACACTTTAACTTTCAAAATGAAACTAGATTCTTAGTTTCATTCTCAGCTTTAAGAACGGACACACAGATGTGCTGACACACTAAGTCTGTGCAACACATCACCCCAGGCCCCCAAAAAATGGTTCTTCAATCTACTTCTGCAAATAGTGGTTTTGGTCATCCTAGGATGCAGACATACACGGTAGTTGCCATGAGCCAGCAAGACCATGGTAACAGCACCTGTGCACACATGAGTGCTTTGTGACTTACCTGACAGCAAGTACGAGGAGATTCAGAGGCCAGCTGTGTCCTACCTGCTGGCAGGCAAGAGAACATGGCTGCACTCAGGGATCACCTAAAGCCTGGCTATTTGCTCATGTCTGAGCCCTGCCCAGGGAAAAAGGAGTTCGCTCCTATGCCTTCCAGCTGTTTCAACAGCAAAACTGGTAATGCCACCATTTACACAAAGCTTAGCAAGGAAACTTGAAGGCTTCATGGAGGGGAACTCGTGTTACAAGTCAGGGAGCTCACAGGCAAACCCAAGCCAGCAGTAACTGATAGGGTGGTGAACTAAGTTCTCCTGCCAGAGAGGTATCAGGCAGGGACCCAATGAAAAAGAACAGCATCCATCTTTCTCCCACAGGCTTGAGAAAGAGTGCTGGTAGCATGCCCAGGAATAGGAATTTAATGTCCTCATTCAACTTGCAGGAAGTTGAAACCACAGTTTAGGGTATCATGAGAGCAAAAGCTTTCAGCAATCCCGAAACTGCCAATTGTCTCCTCACACACAGTGAAATTTTCAGATGTCTGATCAGGGAACACTTGGTAAGTAATGTCACCAATCAAGAGGGGTATTTTTTTGCATCTAGTTTAACAGAGGTACAGAGGTACTTACTCTGTAGACTTCTTTGGTCTCCAAGTCCCACAGTTTTATAGTTCTACCAGCTGACAGCAGCATTTTTCCATCTGGACTGATGCATAGACAGGTGACACTGCTATTGTCGCCTTTCCACTTACTAGAATTTGGATGGAGGGGTTTTTGTACAAAGGGAGAAAGATGGAGAAACAAAAAAAAAAAACCAACAACATTCATTAGGATGATCTCAAAATGCACAACCACCATGATGGAAAATATAAGGCAAAATTTAAAAAAAATAGTAATTTAAGTAGTCAAAGATTAGATCAAAGCTATTCTGCTTCTGGATTTTGCTGAACTAGTTTACAAAAAACTGCAACAACTCAATAATATAAAGCTATTAAATAGTGAAATGTTCCTCTCTCAAAGTTCTCTACTACTGAAAATAGGGCAAAAAGAGCCATACCATCAATTTTCAAGACTTCTCTGTGCACCATAGTCCAAAAAACTTGCACCAATTCACTCAGAAAGGCCTTCTCAACACTAAAATTCAGAGTTTCAAAGCCCATTCAGTTCCTGCCTGGTTCTCCTCTCAAGTCTGTCAATGTCACTGACAAAACCAAACTTCACCTTAATGTTCTGTGGTTCAAAGCACTATTTAAAAATAATAATAATTAAAAAAAATAAAAAGGGGAAAAAATAAATACGGTGTCATGAAAAGCCTGAAATCTGTTTTGAAGGAATACAAATACTACATGTTGCTCACAGGACAAAACTGCAAGGAAAGCACGAACACAAACCCTTTACAGTTTGGACACAGCCTGCAACACACCACATTCTGACTGTAAACAGCTCTTCTGGGAATACCTCCAAGTAACTTTCACATGCCCAAGTAATGCCTCTCCTGTCTTCCAAACAGAGATCATTTGCTGTATCACTTTTGATAGAAGCTGAAACTTTTACAGCCCACAAACCTGACAAACAGCATTACACCTTACAGAGAGCATGACACAATTTTGTATTCTTTTCCAAAGAAGGGGTCAAGACTAAGAATTTCAAACCATTTAATAATCTAAACCAATAAGGTATTTTCAAATGTTCTAAAAAGACAAGTCTAAAGTAGACGGCAGAACATAAGACAGAGCAAAAATCTGTTGGTTTTCAGTTTGGATACTCTTCACATAATTTTTACAGGAAAGAGTTTTAAACATGATCTCATAAAACAAGAAGCTGCATAAGATGTCCAGAATGCCTCTGGCAGTAGTCAGAGTACTTAAGACATGAAAAAGCTAGAGAGAAACAAGAAGTCATCCAGAATGATGTTTCAGACTACCTCTCTGCAACACCTTGCCTTGCCTCTTCAGAAACACTGTCTTGTCCCTCTGCCAGAGATTTCATGTGGGCTGCACAGACCTCCTGAAGTGGCCCTATGGAGTACTCCTACAGTAGTTAGGAAAGTCAAGACTAAAGCCATATGGTTTCTATTGCCTGTCTAGCAGTCTACACCTCTACAGAAACATGTCTAGAAGCCTGTAAATGAAAAAAAAAAAAAAGAAAAAAAAGAAAAAAGTTGAATACCACTTCTCTACCCCAGGAGCAACCATCTTGATTTCTCTGTGGGTTATACAAATACTAATTTCCAGGTCCTGACAAGCGTTAAAGAATGCAAGCGCTCACATGTACATTGGGCATGAGCAACTATTATAGATATTTGTTCCTTCTAGTAGGCAAAATTTTAAGAGAATTGCTTTCTTGTACTCTTCCCAATTTCAGCCATCTTAGATACGACTCATAATATTACCAGAGAAAATCTTCAGCTAAAAATCATGATGTTATATGGCTCGTGTACTTTTAATCTATACACTCCGGGAATTATTTTCTGTTGCCATCTTTAAAATGAAAGAACACAATGCTTCTAATTACATTTCATAACCACAGCCTCCCCCTCCCTGGTCCCTGGCATGGGACAGGAGCAGAGTGAAACACCCAAGAACAAGCTTGACTGAAAAAATTCTCATGTTTCCTGAGAAAGCAGCATGTCTGGGACTCATCTCAAGTACTTGTACATGAACACACACACACACACTGTGGGATACAAAGAGAGTGAATTACATGTTCATGGGCAGCTTCAGAGCTTTGATCTCACTGGGCTCATGGAACAACAGCTGGATGCCTTGCAAGACAAGGACCTTTACAAAGGTACTTTAGAAACAACATGCCAGAAAAGCAAAGAGAAGGGGGGGGGTTTCCACATAAAAAGGTAGCATGAATGCACAGAGCTTTCCTCTGAAACAGGCAAAGGGCCACTGCAGAACTTGCAGGTATGAGAAGAGATCAACAAGGGAGCAGCGGTGCACATCTGTTACAGATTGTCCAGTAAACAAGAAATTGATAAATCTTCATAATCCCAGGCCCTGGCTCTTTTAAGGGGCTTTAACCACCCCAGCAACTGCTGGAAGGGCAGCACAGGACTGCACATCCAGTCCAAGTCTGCTTGGCAAGTGCTGAAGAGCTCTTCCTGATGCAAGTGCTTCGCAACCATACTATGAAAGGTGACTTTTACTGGATCAGCCACTCAAAGGAGAAAAAAAAAAGCACTACAACCTTCAGCTATAGCAACCACAAGACAATGGAATTCAGAACCCTGAAAAAACAAGAGCAGTATAAACAGCAGAATTACAATGCTGGACTTCAAAAGAGCAGACTGCAACTTATGCAGAGAACTGATTGGCAGGATCACACTGGTGACTGCCCTCAAGCAAACAGGGACCCAGGAAAGCTGGTTGTTCTTCCAGGATAACCTCCTCAAAGCAAAAGAAGGGTCCCCTCCAATGAGCAGGAAATCACCAGTTACTGCAGAAGGCTGGCTTGGCCAAGTTGGTAACTCCTGACTCACCTCAAAAGAACAAAAAGAGAAGTATGGAGAAGGTGAAAGTCGAGATAGACTACATAGAAGAATACAGAAATATTGTCCAGGCATGCAGCAACAGAAAATGCCAAAGTTTAGCTGGTATTCAAGCCTGCAGGGAATGTGAAGGCCAACAAAAGGACACCTACACACAGCACATCATCAGCAATAAGATGATGACTGAGGAATGTGCAGAGCTGATGCTGAATGGTGTAGGGACCCATTCAGTACACCGAAAAGGCCAAAGCACTGAAGGGCAATGTCTCACGGGCCTCCCATGTTCTTGAGCTTGTGCCAGTCAGAAGTAGCATCTGCCATAGTGAAGGGACATCAAATTAGGGATCACAGCAGCAAATTCTACACCTGTGACTCCTTAAGATTGAATGGGATGCATCCAGAACTCCCAAGACCAGTGTTATTACAAGACTCCGATACCATTTTGAGTAGTCACACAGGCTCAGGAGAAATTTCTGATGACTTGAAAAAAAAAGAGAAAAGACAAAATATATCCACAGAAGGAGAATCCAGGAAACAGGGAAGGTTATACAACAAATACACCTGGAAGCCATTTCCAGGCACTGAAAGGTCAGAAAAGTCAGTGGGCACATTCAGCATTAATTTATAAATGGCAAATTGTGTCTAGCCAACCTGATTGCCTTCTTAATGAGACAACTGTCTTGCTTGATGGGAAAAGAGCAATGTATGCCATTTAACTTGACTTCAGCAATGTTTTTGACAATGTCTCACATAGTCTCCTTGCAGCCAAGTTGGAGATACAAAGCCTGAATGAATGGACTCTAAGGAGGGTAAAATCAGGCTGCATCACTCAGTTCAAACAGTTGTGATCACAGGTATGAAGATCAGCTGGTGGCCAATTACTGGTGTCATTAAGGACATCCCAATATTGCTTAATATCCTCCATAATTGCCCAAGTCTTCATTAATGATCTCAAAACAGGACAGAATGCACACGTAACAAGCTCACATTCAATACCAAATCAGGGAGAGCAGTTGATATGCTGGAGGGCAGGGCTGCTACTCAGGGGCATCTCAGCAGGCCTGGGAACAAACAGGTTGTCAGAATCTAAAAGCTCAAAGGAAAATGTAAAGGCCTACAAGTGGGATGGAAAAACCCCAGTACCAGCTGGGGACAAATGGCTAGAAAGTAGCTTTGCAGGAAAGAGGCCTGTGGTCCTCATAGTCAAGTTGAACATGAGCAAGCAGGAAGTCCTTGTGGAAATGAGACCAACTACATACTGATTTGCATCAGCCACAGTGTCATCAGCAGGTCAAGGAAGGTGATTCCTCTGCTCTGTGCAACTCTTCTGAAACTGCATCTAAGCACCACATCCAGTCTGGGGCAGTACAAAACAGTCACTGACGCAGTGGACTAAATTCAATGGACAGCCACGAAGGCAGCTTAGGGACTAGAGTACGTAATGGAAGAGGGAAAGATGAGGGAACTGGGTGTGTTTAATCCTAAAAAGAAATGGTAGAAGGAGATTTTGCAGCTGTCTTCTGCTACTTTATGTCAGTGTCTCAATGCCATCTAAGGATGCATGTCTTTTTTAGGGAAATCACAGAGGCTACTGACGATGGACTGCCTGCAGTGCCCATGCCAACCTTAACAGAACCAAGAGAGCTGCAGTACTAAAACAACAGTGGAAATGTTATGAAAGAGAAAACACATCAAGAGAAGGATCAATGGGCCATCACATACTAGGCTTCTATTGAAGAAAGATAACCAGGACTATTAATAGAAATTTTGGGTTGTTCTTTAAGTTTAAAAACAGTTTGACTTTATTACAAAAGAAAATAAATGCCCACAACAGACATCTTGTTACTCTGTACTAAGCTCTATTTTGCTCAACAGTAGTTTCAACAGTAGCAGCCTGCTCAGACAGCCAAGTGGAACTGTCCCCACTGCACATCAGTAGTGAGCGAAACCAGGTGGGTTATCATCATAGCAAGGCCCTTTGAGCAAAGCCAGGTGCATGTAACAGGTTCAACTGGGATGAGGTCTTCCAGTATCTGCTGCACTCTGTTTTTGAGGATTTTATCTAGAACTAAGATTTTCCATAATTTAGAGCGACTTCTAGTCTTTTAGTCCCACTAAAAGTTAGTGTGGAGGGAACCAAATCCCTCTCAATTTCACCCAGGCTTTCCAATACACGGAGGATGACAATCACTCTTTCATCCCTTAATAAAACCACTTCTAATCTCAGAAAAGTAACAGCAACAGTCAATTCTGCACAGTGGGCATGAAGCCTGGATAGCAGAGTGCACCACTTCCAAAGGGGCCTCACTAAAACCTGCAAGGGAGGAAAAACACAAAAGCAAGAGCAAACAAATTTGACTGAAAACTGGCATCACTCACCACTTTACTTTGCAGGTCTGTGTGTTCCATTCCACAATGTGTTTGTCCTCTGAACAGCTATACAAGCAGCAGTTGTCTGGATGCCATCTTACACAGTTTACTCTACTGTCGTGACCACCATCCTACAAAAGGTTAAGAGGGTCAACTCACTGAAGTATCAACTACTGAGTCTTCCCCACTCCAGCAGTGTGAATAAAGTGCTCTTTCAAGAATTAAATTCAAATCATTAGCAACTTGGAGAGTGTGTGTGGTTTAAAAGACAAACATACATATAAAGTTATACAAATATAAGATATTTCTTATTTTGATACATGCACATAAGTAATTTGGCTTGGTTTATTCACCCTAGAGAGGAGGAAACTGAGGGTAGACCTCATTGTGGTCTACAGCTTCCTTACGATGGGAAGTGGAGGGGCAGGCACTGATCTCTTCTCTGTGGTGACCAGTGACAGGACCCAAGGGAATGGCAGGAAGGGGGTCTGGGGGCAGTTAGTTTGGATATTAGGAAAATAATATCCAGAGGGTGGTTGGGCCCTGGAACAGGCTCCCCAGGAAAAGTGGTCACAGCACCAACCCTGCCAGAGTCCAAGAAGCATTTGGACAATGCTTTCAGACACATGGTGTGATTTTTGGGGTGGCCCCGTGCAGGGTCATGTAGAAGCCTAGAAGATCAGGGGCTAACGTATGTGTCTCAAACACTGAGAGCCACCAGAGAGCCATGGAGCCCACCAAGGATTGTTGGCAAGAGCACGTTGTGAGAAAGAACAGGATGTGGATGGAGAAGGGGGCCATGTGAAGGTAGGGCAGCACTTTTCTGGGACAAATGTCCTTGTTCTGGCTCCTGGTGGTAAGCACAACAGCAAAGTCCAAGTGTGGGAACGAGGTCGAAAAATGGGCATTGACTGATGACCAAAGGCCCACCCAGTAGGGGGGATCAAGACCACCAAAGACCCCCAAAACCCTCCAACCCATTTCCAGACAAGTCTAGAAGAACAAACTGTACGTGGTAACTAAACTGCACAGAAAGTAAGAAACTTGGCTCTGAGGTGGAGCCAAGACTTGTCTATAAAAAAGTACCCCTACAAAGCCCAAGTGGCGAGCCCAGGACACTGGACACCCCATCAACTGGATCGACGCTGCAGCCAGGACTGGTGATCCATCTTTCGCTCTTTCTCCTGCTTTTTCATCTTTCTATTCTCTTTCACCCTATCCCTTACTCAAAATCCACTGCCATGTTTTTACACTAGAAGAGACTAAATTTTACTGATTTCCATGCCAAGTATGTAACTTACTACTAAGGTTTTGTGGACCCTTTGACTCTTGTCGTTCCTTTTCAACCACAAGCATCTGTGCACCTGCATAGTCCCTTCCCTTTCATGGTGAGACACCACAGGAGAGGAGGAGTTGAGCCTTGATGATCCTCGTGGGTCCCTTCCAACTCAGGATATTCTATGATTCTATGGTTTTTCTAGCACTTCAGAATTAACAAAAACTTGCCTTGCCTACTGTTTTTACACACACAGCCAAACAAGGCTAACAGCATGACATTTACTCAAAGGAAAGGCTAGCAAAGGTGTCTTGCTGATGGTCATCTAAGTGCCTGCTTCCTTAAGAGCACTCAGAGATCAGGAGCCTCCTCTTTTAGATCAGCATTCAAGAGCAAGCTATCATCAGATCAGAAGACCCTACAAGGGGTATCACTCACTCCTCTTAATAACCACAGTCTTTGCAGCTCCAAATGTACCCTTCAATCATTTATGACGATATTTCATGAAGTTTATAAAATTTCACTATTTGGACCAGTAACAACCTGCTCAGACTACTCCCAGAAGTATCCCTGCAAATCAGCTTTGAGCAAAACAAACAACACTGCAGAAAGATATTCTGTTCAATAAGGACAGCTAAAAGTAATGTCTCTATTCTAATAACAGGAGTAATCTTTTAATTCGACCTACCTTTAAAAAACACAGTACTCATGAAATAACATCTGCTGCCTTGCTCCTATAGAAGAGCAGCCAGTGTCTTCAATCCAACTGAAACTAAATTTTAACCTGAAAACATATTTATTTTGCTCATAGTTTTCAAGCATACTTCTTCCATAAAACAGAGCTGATACTAACTAGCTACTGTGCTTTCTCTAAATTCATGTACACTTATCACTGTACATATAACTAACAGTTTAGAAGCAAAAGTATGCCCAAGTATCTCAAAATACTGCACAATCATTCATCTGGATTTATTTTGCTTGTTATATAACCCAAGACTATAGCCAAGTTACTTGGAAGTAACAGGGACATTATCAATTGGAAAGGTAAAATGCAAGTCAGTGTGTATCATTCGTAAGAGATGTGCTGAGAGAGCTCCAAAGCTTCCACAAGGGAGGTAAGTTTATAGAAAAGTTCATCAATCTGACACCTTCCCAAGCACTGGATGAGTACTGCCCTTTTCTCCAACAATACCATAAAGGAACTGAGGGTATGACACTTCCACAGAGGATTTAACTCTCCAGGTTAGGCATTTCATCACTACTGTTATTTTTAATGCAAAGTAACAAATCCATGGCCAACGTTAAGATATTGCATTAACTTCAAAACCAGGATTTTTCAGTCTAAACTGGCCAAAACCATCAGTATTTGGTAGCATTTGATGAAGTCTGTATTACTTACTAGCTTGCTCTGTAATTCTCCTTTTACTGTGCTGTACAACAAAATGCTACCAACTGCTGTACCAATAGCCAGGATATCTAACTGCTTGTCCACTTCTCCAACTTCAGACTTCCGTTTTTTCCTCTGAGGGCCATCCTGGAAAAACAATAAAAAAAGAGAAACCATACAATTAATTAGTTTGACTGGCTAATCACAGTGATAAAGCAGAGGGGGGGGGAAAACTCCCTAAGTCTGAGACCCAGTCGGACACAAAATGAAGACACTGAAGTGCACAGAAGCCTAGAGATCCATATTGTACCATCATGTACAAGGTAAGAGAGTTGCTAGGAGTCACTTGGAAACATCTGGTGGAGGCCATTTTGCTACCCTACCAACCATATCCATGCCGGGAGGAAATAATTCAAGTTTTTCCACAAAGTTCCTGTCCCAGAGGCAGAAGTAAAGATTAACACAATCAGAACACTTCACCCACAAAATGGAAATGCTTGACTGAGAATGACCGGATGTTTTTGTTTCTCCAAAGCTATTCAGAAGAGTCTTGCAAATATTCAGTATTCATAATGCTTCTTATGAAGAAAGTACTACCAAACTCCACAGGGGGAAATGACAGTAGTTGAAAATAAGTGCTCTGCCCAAGTCCTGTTGTCGGTACCAGAGGTCCTCCTACGATCAGGAAATTCTTAAATCTTCACTCTCTTGCTCTGCAAGTGCTATCAGCCAATTCAAGGGGGGATTTTACTTCATCTCTTTACCAAAAACACGTCAGCTGTTTTTGCATGGAGCATATCACTGGGAGGGGGAGAAGAAACAAAACTGGCTCCTGTGAAACTAAAGAGGGCAGAAGAAGCCACTGCATTTATGCTCACTGGGTTAATCCCACATAACTAATCACACACACACAAATGAAAAAAAAGAAAATAAAAACACTGTTCAAAGACTTCAGATGAGAAAAACATCCCTAACGCTATTGATAAGTTTTTAAATTGGACCTTGTTAAGTCTCCTTACATTTGTTACATCGCAGCATTTTCTCCAATTTAAGAATTATATGCAAGCTTATGCTTCCTATACACAACAGTCTACTTGCACTGACAAGTAAGCAGAAGATATATACAATGACAATCAGGATTTGGGAGTCTTCACTACAACTAAGATGTCCAAGTTTAACAGTGCAGGATAAAAGCTTTGGTTCTTTGAAGTGTGACTTTCTTATCCCCTATATTTAATACAGACACCTTCTGCAAGGAAAAGTGTTATTGTTTAGGCCAAGAAATATCAAAATACAGATAACTTTTACATCAGAAACAGGCTCTTGAGAAAAATTACACTGTGGTTTTTGCAAGTATTAGTTTAGGCTTCATCTTTCCTTGGAAAGAGAAGTGTTTATAAAATATTACAAAAACAGATGCTGAGAAACCATCACAGTCACAAAGCACAACCAGGTATATCAAGCAGGTTTTAAGAAAATATATGAGAAGAGTTTTAACTACTGGATTTTGGGGCAGCAACGACAACTAAGCAATTTTGAAATTGCTGTCTGACATTCAAAGGCAAGGGCCAAAGAGAGTGGAGATGAAAATACAATTTATGTGTTTTCTGGTACTTTTCAAGCTCTTAATGTAGCTTTACTAATTACCCCACACACTTCCACTGCAAAGCAAAATCAGTTAAGAATAGCTTTATTCTCTTCCCTTGCATAAATCTTTTAACTGAAACTTGTTCACACTCCCTTTCACCCCTCAGTTTGTTATGGTAAATTTCCCTTGAACAACCCAAAAGTACACCAGAATTCCCACTTAAGTGCACAGTTATTTCCAGTGCCAAGAAGAAAGCAAGAGGCAGCAAAGGTTCCTCCTGAAGTCAAGGGTTTTCTTCACATGCATTTCTTTAGTGACCACCCTTTATCAGCAGTATCAGTGGAGTATTTCGTCAGAAATTTTTGCACAAAGAAATGCCAGTGGAAAATTCAGACACCTGTTAATGTCTGAAATGATTTGAGAAAACACTCTTAAGAACTATTAAAAAAAAAGAAAAATCAATCAAACTTCTCTACCCTGCATTACATTAGTACATAGACAGTCTGCCAACTGCAGTAAACATCCATGTGGGATTCACTTATGGATCGGGGTCTTAAATAGAAGAGTACCCTGTTCTCATGGACAGGATAGGGGAGCTGAACTATACTAAGTATCAGTATCCTTGTCATTTGATCTCTTTCCATTTCCATTTCTCTTTCTTTTCCATTATTTATGGAAACTCAAGCTTATTTAGAAATCCTTCAACTTTGCCTGAAAAAGCAGTGTTTTCATTAGCGAGAGGGTTAAAAGAAGTTATTTGAAAAGGAACTGTGCACACATTTTTCCATCATGTTCTTACTTGACTAGGTAAGCCACAGACTTTTCTTTCTAAACAGAAACCCAATCTCTGCTGCTGTCATGTGAAATAAAGCACTTAAATCACCGAAATGGGGAGAAATCTAAAGGTCTTGACAGTCGATGATGACAGATCAGTTGCAGCTTGTTAGGAAGAAAGAGGAAGAAGGTATTTTGAATGCTGGAGGTGCACTCTTGCACAAGGCACCACATGGAGCAGCAGGAGATGAACACTGCACGTGGGAAGCACTGACACTGTGGAAGCACATGGGCAGGGAGCATCCCAGTAAGCCACTCCTACATCAGCAATTCCAGGGCCCGCAGTTCAAAACTCGATTTCCCCTGTAACACACGGCCTTCATTAAAATGGCAGCAGTCCAAAACATACTTACTTTAGGTGTCATTAGACCAAACACCATTTATAGACATCTACTGGCACAATTTTACCCCTGAACACCAAATACGTAGTACTACTTAGATGTCAATTCTCCAGCAACAGGTAAGAGTAAGTAATGTCAGAAAACACACATTTAATAAAATGTATTTGGCAGAACCATCATAGCTTCAGTTCTTCACCTCAGTCTAAGGACAAACCAATGATTTACGAAGGTTTATGGCATCATTATTCCAAGAAACAGTATGTTTTCCAGCTCCCCTTGAAAACATACCAACTTTCAAGCAGGGGACAGCACTCAAAATACTGGAATAATTAGAAAGCACTGAGAGGTGGCCAAATGGTGTCTGATTAGGTCCATTTTCATATAACCCTAAACCAGGTTAAAACCAAGGACCTGTGGGTTTCAGGGGTAGATCTCCAGAAAAGGGGTTTTTTTTAAACAAAAATTTTAAAAGCCACTCAGAGACCTCCCTGTGCTTGACTTAAGGCACCACAGCAGTGCAGTGTCAGCTTGAGTTTGACTCCATACAGAACAGATTAACCCCATTTTTACAGGCCAGTTTAAATTCATTTAAGAGCAAAGAACCACCTACACAGCTCTGCAACTAATGCACCCATTCTTTTTTGCTTCAAAGTTGTGTGACAGATGAACAGGTTCGAGCCAATCTAAAACTAACCCTTTTTACCACATTCTTCGTGTGTCCTGGGAGCTCTCGAAGTTCAGGGACTAAGTTGCTCGGCTGAGGAGAGCCTTTTGGGTTGGTAATCTGCGTGTTACACGTTTTAAAATACCCTTAACAGTATTTCAAATACACCGAATTGCTGATGTACCAAAACACACTTCAAAAAGCCCTTCCTCCTTCTTAGTGGACTTCACATACTTTTTCCAAGTGATAGATCCTTTTTCCTTAAGAAATGGTACATTCTAGTTAAAGAAAATAGGATTACTTCAACATTAAGAGGATAAAAAGGTACCTCAGTATATCCTCCGCATATTTTCAGGTTCAGTGTTCACCTGAAGTTAACTAAACTCTGCTCAAGGCGGAGAACATCCAAGCCCTCTGATGTGTGCTGTGAACAAAACTCCTGAATACCTTCTTGCAGGATTCCTGGGCTCGAGAAGATGCATCCCAGATAGTGTAGCAGCTTGCACAGGAGTACTTCCAAGGGTAAGGAAGCGTGGGGAGACAGAGCCTTTTACTGGAATGTGAACTAAGTGAGTGCACAGAGCCGACCTGCTCTGCGGCACCACCTCTTTTCGACCGACGCAAGGCACGCCGTGAAGTCAAACATACCTTGCTCCTTTTTCAAGGAAGGCTTCTTCCATGCAGGTTTATACGAGACAGATGTTTTTTTACACAGTCAGTGCCTCCACCGAAATTTTTTTTTGTTTTGATTAAAAAAAAAAAAAAAAAAAAAGGGGCAAAAAACCCCAACTAAACCCCTAGAAGCCGCTTCCCCCACTAACACGTGAGATTCACCTTGTGGAGCGCCATCCGGGCCGGAGGATGGCGGGGTGGCGGGGTTGGGGGGGGAGGGAGCGGATTTACGTCCCCTCCCTCCCTTCCCCCCCCCCCAACTCGGGGGGCGCCCCACACGTGGCCACACCGCCGCCAAAGGCGATAGGGGACGACGGGCCGTGCCTGAGCCCCGAGCCCCGCGGAGCTCGGCGGGACCCCTCACGCCGGCCCGCCCGGCCACATGGCGCCGTGAGGGGCGGGGTGAAGTCGAGCGGGCCGCGGCCACGCGTCAGGAGCTGCGCTCTCAGGGACGGGGGGGTCCTCCATCATCCCCATTCCTCCCACACATTCCCCCCCCACACACACACCCCCCTCAGCCATCCCCATCCCCCTCACCTTGCCGGGGAGCTGCCTCCCCTCCGGCGGGGCCCAGGCCAGGCACGTGCAGGCGGCGCTGAGGTGCGCCGAGGGCACGTACTCGTGCCGCAGGCGGCCGCCCGCCGCCGCGTCCCACACGCGGAGGCGACCGTCGGGCCCGCAGGCGGCGAAGAGGCAGGGGCGGCGGCCGCCGCCGCCGCCGGGCGAGAAGGCGCACGGAGGGGCCGCCATGGCGGGCAGCGCGATCGTTCCGCCCCCTCCTCCCTCCCTCCCTCCCTTCACCCTCGGGCCCGCCCCCAACCCCTCACCCCGCGTGCTCGCCCTGCGCGCCTGCGCCGCGCGCGCCGACGACGCCTCGCGGCGTCGTCGGCGCGCGCGGCGCAGGCGCGCGGGGCGAGGGCACCCGGCGGCGCGAGACGCTGTTTCCCTCGTCCCGCCCTTTTCCCAGCTCCATGAGGTTCCTGCGCGCGCTGCGCCGGGCGGCCCTCGCCGCCTCCCGCCCCTCGTCCTCCTCTTCCTCCTCATCCTCCTCATCATCCTCCTCCTCTCCTCCCGCCGTAGGGAGGCCTCGTCGGAGGGCATGGGAAGCCTCGCTGTCGCCGCTGGAGCGGGTGAGGCGGCTGCTGCCGCCCGAGGAGGCGGCGGCGGTGGCGGCGGTGGCGGTGTCGCCTCAGGGTCCCTCCGAGAAGGAGGAGGAGGAGGAGGGGAAAGAGGTGATGGGGGAGATGGGAGCCACCACCGCGGGTGCGCTGCCCGCGCCGTTCCGCGCCGGGGAGCTGGCGCTGGCGGAGCTGCGGAGGAAGTACCACAGGACGCTGAAGGTGATGTGCCTGCTGGCGAGCGGGGCGGCGCTGACCAGCCCCGCCGGCGTCCTGCCCCACGGCGACATCATCGGGAAGACGCCCGGGCAGATGCTGCGGACGTCGGCCGGGGCGAGGGTGCTGCTGAGGAGGCCCTCGCTGGAGGAGTACGTGCTGCTCATGCCGCGGGGGCCCACCATCGCCTACCCCAAGGTGGGTTTGGGGGGGACAAGTTCCTGGCGGGAGGGTGGGAGGATCTCGCCTTTCGTTTTTTTTTTTTTTTTTTTCGAGGCTGGTGACCCGCGCCGTGGTTCTCTCGCCCCCGCAGGATGTGAGCGCGATGTTGATGATGATGGATGTCCACCCGGGAGACACCGTGCTGGAAACCGGCAGCGGGTCTGGCGCTATGAGCTTGTTCCTGTCACGAGCGGGTGAGGTCCTGGTTTTAGAAAACACAGAGTTTATTTATTTCCTTATCCACCTTGCCTTCCTTTTGACCAGATACTCGTGGTTCTCATAGTACTATTCTACCTGAAAGGAAGTTGTCGTGAGGTGGGTATCAGTCTCTTCTCCCAGGCGACCAGCAGTAGGACAAAAGGGCACAGTCTTAAGCTGTGCCAGGGGAGGTCTAGGTTAGACAGTAGGAAGAAGTTCTTTACAGAGAGAGTGATCGTGCATTAGAGTGGGTGGCCCAGAGAGGTGGTAGAATCACTGTCCCTGGAGGTGTTTAAGAAGAGACTGGATGTGGCACTGAGTGCCATGGTCTATTAGACAGTGGGGTGTTAGGTCAAAGATTGGGCTCAGTGATCTCAGAGGTCTTTTCCAACCTGATTGATTCTGTGATTTCGTTCTTAAAAGCTTTGCTGCACTTCACGTGTTCACACGTAGTTTGTTGAAGGAAAGTTACACCAGAGCCGGGGCAGGGACTACAAACCATTTTGACTACTTAGAGGGCTGTAGTGCAGACAGTTATAGAAGGCCCTGCAGAAAACTGAGTTTCAGCTGTAATGATTTTTGGCGTTGGCTTAATCATACTAATTTTTCCCATATCTTATTTTTCTAAGTTTCTTTTTCTTCATCTTAATGGACCACGTGAGTAATCCAGTTGCTGGTTACCAGTGGAAATTCTTCTGTGGGTGAACACTTGTTTTTTCACATTACAGCCAGCCTGGTTCTGTGTAGGTCTCAGTGCTCTGAAAGGCAGAGAGCCCTTGCACTCAGCCATGTGAGCGAGGGTGAAACCTCAGCCTTAAATTTCAGCTCATTGTAGGTACCCTGTCAGTGGACCACATTTCAGGATAATCTGGTTTATGGGCTCCTGATAAAACAAAATCTTTAAAGAAAGGAAACAAAACCCCCACTGTTGTTTGCAATATTAAAAGATGTGGGAGGGTAAAGACAAGAACTTCATTAGGGATCATCTTGAACTGACAGAGCAGAAAAGCACAAGCTGCATATTGTGAAGGCTTATGCTCAGTGTTGGAGGGCACTCAGAGTAACTGAATACCTGAGCTGTGAAACTAGCATGTCTTTTTTTACCATATCCCAGTGTTCATTAGGAGGCTGCATTATAGACTGCTGTCTCTCTGAAGTGTTTATGGGTTATTCTGCCTTTGTGGGCTTACTGTGTATCCTTCAGCACTTCAAAATACAGTGATACCCAACAAGAAAAACAGCTGCTACAAAGGTAAATGCTGAAATTTAAATCTAGTGGTCCATGGAAGTATTCAATTTCCAAAATGCTCATTGATCTAACAGATTTTAATAATGTCTTTGTGTTACTCATTTTCTTTTCCATTCTTTCTTTAATCATTCCTAGAAACTACTGACATGCAGTAGTAGACAAAGTTAAGGCTGTGGTATTTGCCATGACTTTAAAATAATGAAGAGTTTTGCCTACTTATTTTAACTAGTTCTTATTTTTCCTATTAAAAAGTCAGTTACAAAATGTAAGAATTATTTTGAACGAGCAGAAGACTGTCCCCCAATGTGAACAATTTTATTCTTCTGATGTTTCTAAACTGATAATCGGAAGTAATAAAGACTTCATGCTGCAATTCTGTAACTGCTTAAGGTGATCCAAGGCAACCTGCTGAAACCCTCTCTTCTTACATCTTGGCTCCAGCCTTTGCCTGGTGAGCTGGATCAAGGAGTGACTGTTGGGAAATACATCACTGCTTTTATTCTGTTATCTGAACGGATTCACAGTGGGATCACACAGGTGAGGGAAGGAGCCTGGCAACTTCAAAGTGGAATGGCTTAGAAAGGCACAGAACGTGACCCCCTGAGCTGCTGGTTGCTGAAAGCTGCCTGTGCCAATTCTGAAGTAGCAAGGGGAGAGAGAAGCCAACAGCGTGATAGCTTAGAGGAACTGGAGTAATACAAGGACAGAATAGCAGTGCACAGACTGCAGTCTGCCTGGACAGCCTGGTAATGCGTCCTTTATGAGGAGCACTGTGTATTGGACTTAACACGATAAATTTCAGGATAGTAAATTTAGACTTAAATAATAAAATAATTTATTGCTATTGCAAACAATAACAGGAAAATTACACAAGCCTATGTAAATCAAAGAGTACACTTGAAAACTTGTCTGTAGGGCGGAGATCAGTGAGCAGGTCTGGCGGTTTTCTTAGCCTTTCCCCAACCCTGAGGAAAAACAGATGAAGAACAAACTATGCACAGAACGAGGACTGTCAAAAAATTTTAAACTATCAGTTTCAAATCTGAATAACAACAGAAGCAGTCGCTGTCTGTCAGCTTTACAGCGTCTGTGAGCTGTGACCACTGTTGCAGCGTTCTCAGCTGGTGCCTCTGGTAGCTCTGGCAAGGGAATCACAGATGCTCAAGTTGTCTTTTGCTGCAGGAGTGACTTCAGGAGGAAATCTTGGGAACAGTCTGTACTACTATAACTGCTTTATTTCATCTGTGGATTGATGGATTTCTGTCTGTAAAAGAACTAACATGGCACTTTTTCTGCATATGTTTTAAATGTAAAGAAAAAAATAGATGGTAATTGATTGCCTCATATGTGATTATTTCCCAAAGTGAGGTTGAGATGTAAATGTGTACTTATGTTGTAGGCTGTGCTTTTTTTAAAGTGTAGCGTCTTTTGTTTGTTTTCAGTTGGGCCCAAAGGACGTGTTATAAGTTATGAAATCAGAGATGATCATCATAATTTAGCTAAGAAGAATTACAGACACTGGCGAACTGCATGGGAAATAGGACACACGGATGAGTGGCCAGATAATGTGGATTTCATCCTTAAAGACATTTCAACAGCTGCTGCAGATATGAAATCTGTAACACTTGATGCAGTGAGTCCAAAAAGTCCATTTGACATGTATCTTTTCTATATAAATTAAAACCTCACACTTAGAGCAGGATTCCCATATCTAGTTTAACATGAGAAAAAGCAATCACATCTTCATCAGTGAAAGAAACGCTGTGGGTTTTTGTCTGATTTACAAGTATTTTCAAGGTTTCAGTTACGGTTTCCCAAATGAAAGAGTGATAAAGCTGTACTATAGAAGTATTAAAATTAATTACTGCAGTCTTGTAAGCAAAGACCAACTTACTTTCTTATATTTGTCAGAAACTGATATTTTTATAACTGAGATGTATATTTCAAACATTAAATTTCAGAAGAATGCGTAACTTTATTAAAAATGTAAATATATAACCACTTTGCTATCAGCTCTATAGAATGCACAGTGTAACTCAAGCACAAGTTAAAGAATGCTGTTGCTTGCTCTCCTGTCCTGCTTCTTGTATCCAGATTTTCTAAATGGAGACATGCTGGGGAAAACAGCTGTATGTTAACTACTCTTCCCTGTAAAGCAGATGAAGTGCTTACAACTACTTACTTACTAGATGCTTTAAACAACTGACAATTTTTTAAAATGGTTTAACCAATACATATATAGCATAAAAATACCATTTTAAAAAACTTTACCAATCAACAGGAAATATCAGATACAGGATATACCATTGTCTTATGGTTCGAATAGCTTTCTAGTAGAAGATGGATAAATTGCCAAAGACAAGTTTTAAATCTTGAAACAACCAGCAAGTTAGATGTTGAGACCATAGCATGCTCTTTTCCTTATAAAGATGCATTTGAACTGTCTTTTCTTTTTTAACACTTGAGAAATAGATATTCATATGTATTAGTAAATGTAGTCCTCTGAAAGTTTTTTATTAATGTCAGCATTGTGGAATTTAATTAGCAGAAGGTTTAACTTCCTACAGGCCTGCTTTGTTGGTGAAATGCTACTTGTTTTGATAGAAATTCACTGAGAAGTAGCAAGGACTTGGTTTTGTAGCAGTGTGGACCTCAGCTTTTGAGAGGCATGGTTACATACTGCTGTTATATGCATCTGTTTTCCATAAACATTTTTTTTCCAAGTGTTAGTGTATTACATTGGTAGTAATACACGTTTTCCCAGTAAACATTAATGTATCTTTCTCTTACAGGTAGTTCTGGATATGCTTAACCCTCAGACTGCTCTGCCTGTTGTACACCCAAGCCTGAAACAGGGTGGTGTGTGTGCTGTGTATTTAGCAAAGTAAGTATTTAGTTCTGGCGCTTACACTTGGTATTGTTAGAAAACTAAACTTCTCTTAAAATACACATCCATCATTAATGAAATGTTAAACAAAGTTTGGTTTTTTCCTCACATGCAACTTCTTCAGGTAGTTGATCTCAGTATAAATTACACTTGCCCAAATCCTTTGGCCTCTACTTTGGGAATGTTCTCATTCTGATCAGTGGAAGTCTGCACTTTATGACATCCTCAGAGTAACTGCACTGTTCTCAAATTCAGTAGTCAGGTTGCTACTCCTTTACCCTAAAGTTGAAGGACTCATGTAACCTCAGAGGTAAAGAATGTGACAAAGTCATTAGAATTGAGATTGTGTGATTTGAGTTTTCAAAATACTACTCTATCTTTTGCATTTCTTCAAAAGCATCACGCAGGTTATTGACCTTTTAGACAGAATACGGACCTGCAAGCTTCCTTTTTTGTGTGAAAGGATTGTTGAGGTAACTCACAGAAATTGGTTAGTAGTCCCTGCTAAAATCAAGAATTGCAAATCAAGCCAAATGGTGGAAACTCAAGAAAATACTGAAGAACCACCTCAAAAGGAATATGAAGAAATCCACATTGAGGATCAAGCAATTCTTAAAGAAAGCGAATACAATGGTAAGAACATTACTGCTGATGAGAGACTCTCTTACTGCACTTTGATAATCCAGTGTAGGAAGAGGCAGTATTTTTTCTTAGATCAGCTGAGAATAGACAAGGTTTTGGACAATCTAGACCTTGTCAAGTTTGCAAAAGACTATGATACTAATTATTTAATTTTAAATATCTTATTAATAATCAAGACTAAATAGAAAATAAAATGCGATAAAGAATGACTGCACTTCTACTACGGTTTTCAAATATTTGTTTTTCAGTAAAATTCAGTTCTTTGTAGTTGTCCCAAGGCTGCTTTAGAGGACCCTGAAGGACTTAAGGATTCCATAGAAGAAATAGTGCCAGTGTGCTCTGCTGTAAAAATCACACTGTCCAAAAATGATGCCTCACCTACGCACATACATATATATATATACATACAACCTATAGATATATAAAGAGTGTAGATTTGCAAAATCCATACCAGAGCAAAGAGTCATAGGTTACAACAAAACACCATAACAGAAGCCAAAAGAAAAAAAAATTTATCAGGGAAAAATAATCCGTGCACATTGGTAACTCTAGTCTGCATGTATGTCTTAAACCTGTGGGAAAGAAGTAAAAAACTAAATGTACTTCTGACAGAGTCACTTTCTGATGATGCTGAAACATATCGCTCGGTGCCTTACATCGCTAGACCCTCTTACTGGCAGGAAGCTCATTCAGGTGAGACACTTGGAAAATGTTTTTTGTCTTAAATGTTTAGTGCTATTGTTTTCCAAAAAATACCACTTTTTTTTTTTTTGTACTAGCATGTTACTATACCATGAAATCATAAAACTTATAATAAAATAATTATTGCATACTGAAATACTGAAGTAGTAACTTGTTTTGTTTTTTGATTAGCATTCCTTACCAAGCTGAGAAAGTTTCGTCCACTGCTTTCTTGATGCTGCTGCTGTGTTAGCTTCTAATTCGAATATTGTATCAGAATAAAATAAAACATTACAAAGTAGCTGCTACATTTTGCAAGTTGTGTAACTCTGAAGTAATGACTGCTTTGATTTCTACTGCATGTGAACTTTGAAACCACACCTACTATTTAAAGGGAAAAGTTTTAATGGGATCATCAGGTCCGGTGATGCAGCACAGATTGTTTTGCAAATCACAGTATCTGCTTCTGTCTCATCGGGTGTATTTTATTCTTCATTGCTTATAAACCAATCCATGGATTTATCTTGGTTCAAGGTGCTACATGGTTGCCTTTTGCTGGACAGTCTCTGACAGTCTACCAAAAATAAGGAGGAAAAAAAATTTAGTAAGAAAATAAGGGATCAAAGTCTGTTCTTTTAAATGAATGCTTGGTTGGCTACCAATGGGTGACTGTCAGTTTCTTTAAGAACAAGGTTCTTAAAGAATAACTTGGAGAGCTACTGAAATTCACTGAATGTGCTCGCTTGATAAAGCTGTGCTCATTTCAAGAGAAAGACAGTTGTTGACATGTACAGCTTTGGTTCACTTCTACCACTCATGCTGAAAGTTGCCTGGTTAATTGTGAACTTTGTTTTATATAAAACATTCTCAAACAATCAAAGTAAACAATTTTTTCTGATATGAAAAGCAATATCTCTCAAGTAAACATAGACTTAATTTTAAGTCTTTTAGGGTCTCACATGAGCAGCTGGTGCTGTTTAATACATTAAATTATTAAGTGATGTGTTATAGACACCTAACTTGTTCTGTATCTCAGGAAGAATTCAAATGCCAAATTTTTCAAAGTTGGGGAATCCCTTGAGAATCACAAAGTTGCACTAAAGATGTCAAAAGCAGTACCACAATCTTACTATAATAGCGAAAAGTGGATATTAATGAAAACATATCCAAATAAAAAATACAGAGCTATAAATTTCAAATGTGTTCCACTTTTAATAATTATTTAATAATGAGTGTGCCCCATAGCTTCTGTATGTAATGGAGGCTTCTGCTGCAACGGCCAAGGATGCCATTTTGAGTAGATTAATGTGCAGGGAGTCAACCAGATAAACAATTTTCACAAACTTTTGTACTGTTTTTTACTTGTACCCCAGTCTGAAAATGAAGTATAAACTGTCAACAATTAAGATGCAAGGAAAATGTGAATTGTGATTTAACCTATGTCCAAACTGATGACCACAACTGAGCAGCCTGCCCTTTCTAAGAACAGTGGTCTCAGCAAGAGCACTTCACCTCACGTAACACCTGCTCTTTTAACTTCCATGGCACACCTCAGTATTTTTATTGTTTCTTTCACCCACTCCTAAGTGCTAAAAATAGAATTCTCAATTTCATTTATAATGCTAGAATAGTAATAAATGCCTAAATAGACTAGAGTGCAACCCAAAATCTACTGTAGTAGATGAAGGTAATTTGAAGAGACTGAATGTAAAGCAGATGGTACTTCCAGGAAGTCAAGATACAAGATGTGAAAAAGAAAATGGATCTGTGGCAGTAAAAGCAAAGTTGTGCCAAGGTAATAGGGAAGAACACAGAAGTCCCTGCACTACTCTGAAAGACAAATACAACCTCAGTTGCCTAAACTAAATAAAAATTATTTGCAATATTAAACCATACCTTGGGCATAAGCAAGAGAGTCAACAAGCATTTTTTCAGTTGGAACGGTGTCCTTTGAATTCTGGGATGAATGTAATTCCATCATCTCCAAAGTGTCAGTAGATGAGGAGGAAGATGATAACCCCAGTCGCACAAATCTTCCCTTCTTGCCACACAGCAGGCAGTCTGTAGGGGTAGCGCTGGGTCCTCGGGGCAGCTGTACCTCATCATTGTAACTCCTCAGGGCTCCACTGTGGTGCACAGAACGTTCCCGCTGCCATATGTAATGTGTTGGAGCAATAGCCATCACCTATCGGGACAGCCACTGGGTCAGAAAATGTAAAAGTAATGGGAAAACACGCTGAAAAAAAGGGATCCAATTAGTGTATGGCAGGGGATTAGTACAACATAGTTGAAGTGGGTATCATGTATTACCTATCTGCTTCTGTCCCACTAGAAAGTTTGCTGCCTTAGGCAGGAGTAAGTTATCCAAATTCCAATCAGATGTGGAAACTTAACAGTTCACAGCCTTGTATGTTCAAGTGAAGCATCACAAACACCAGCTCATGCTTTGCATGTTGGACAGAAGATGGTGTCCTTGACTAACTACTAAACATCAACTAGATGGATCTTCCTGTTCACAACATCGCTGAACTAATGATGTGGGAAGCTGGGAGAGGATGCCAGGAAAAGCATTCTGCACTGACCTTATTCCCTGTACTTTTCCCATAAGCATCTAATCCCATCCCCAGAGAGGGGACTCGAGCACATGAGATTTTCTTCTGTATACTTAGAACATGACAAGGGCTTTTCCAGATATGTATTCCACCTCAAAAGAGAGAAATATATTTTTTCCTTCCTATTATATTTGAAAATTGTAGGTTGTAACACTGCATTAATAGTAGAGAATGTTAAAAGTGTGTCCTTCCAAGTTTTTTATAAATGCACTGAAAAACTCTTACCTTGAAAAGTCAGTTGAAATGGCATCATTAGTTTTGAAGGCATTAAAATTTCACCTGAGCTGCCAGGATTTTTACTTGAAGGTTTTACTTGTGTACAAACTTACAAATTTAAAGCAAACACTCACGGAAAATTATTTCTAAAGTGGATGAAGTGAAACAAATGAAGGTAGATTTTAAATAAAAACATTTGTATAAAGCAGATTCTAGCCAATACAATACACAGTAGTGCAATATAAAATATTCTAGTTTACTTTAAAAATGTAGTTTCAAGCTATATTTTAAATGCAGAAGGAAAAAAAAAATCATGGAGGATAAATGGACTATTACATTTTAGCTGCATCTGTTCTTTCCCGTGGATTGTCTATGCACTTTAGGGAAGCAGTTGTGCAGAGCGAGATCATTGGCTAGTGTTAACTGGTGTAATTTCAGCATCTACAGTATTAAATCCCCTTCCCTACCTCTTCACAGCAGCGTCTGCTTACAATAGCCCTGTAGTCAATTCTACTCCATAGCTGATCTCTTAACCTTAAGAAATCAGGGAAGAGCTTTCTCCAGGCTTTTCCCAAAGCCCATGGGAAAATGTCATACTTTGTTTCTTCATGGTCTTCTTCAACTGTGTTTGCCAGATACCTTCAAACATATATATGTTTGTGTTTGTAAATATTACTCAATCTTAAAGCAGTATATCAGCATGATTTCTAATATTACAAGACATATTGAAGTGTTTCTTTTTTCTAGTATTGTGAGGAAAAAACACTAACAAAATACAGCCTTGTCTCTGGAATAAAATATTTTCTTAATCAGCTCCATGTGCATCTTTTGGGTAAACAAAAACAAGCTCTTATAAAAATTGCTTTACCCTAGATTAGTAGATATGCAAGAACTAACACATCCTGACATCTTTCTCTAAACTGACAAGAAACACTTGTACTAAAATGAACAGTTTCTGACTGAAATTTATTTCTCTAAATAAAGCTTAAAACTATTATATCTTAAACTTTACATTTTCTACTCTATGGATTTTAGCTATTCTTGGACAATTATTTTGCTCTTATGAAATTAGCAGCAAACAAATAAATACAGGTCTACCTTCAGATATATTTAAAAAAAAAAATCCTTAAATGACTTTTCTAATGTCTGTATTTCTCCCTTCCTTCACTATCTGCTACTTTTGGTTCTGGATTGTCTTCTCAGACAAGAAAATATTTACTTCCTCTGGATCCACCTGATACTAAACTCCTGTAAATCACACCTAAAAAAATTACAACTTTTAGTCTCCTCCCTGATTTTCTCACTTGCTCCTGACCCCAATATTCCCTCTAGTTCCAATCTCACCAGACCCTTTGTCCCTTTCTAAGCCTTTCACTGTTCTGGCCTGGCTTTTCTCCCTTCAGTGGAGTCAGAGGGCTCCCTCCTCCATGCTCTGTGGATGTTACCCAGAAGGAACAGCCATCTTTGTCCCCTCACTAGTGTGCAAATAGAGCATCTGAGAAGCGCTGTTATGGAAAAAGATGATCTGAACACCATAAATGCAGAATCCTGTGTATATATATATATGTGTGTGTGTGTATATATATAAATATATATATATATAAATATATATACCTACACACCTGTAGGTATAGCCAAATATGGAGGCGTTATGTAGCCTTGGGGAAGACAGAGTACAGATTGCTCCTCTGTTTCAAAGTATAGGCATTTTGCATTTTGTAACTGTTCAAAAGAATTCTCAGAAATTCTCTAGCAACATTTTTACAGTTGACTTATATCATGGCAACAGAAACTTTAATAAAAGGTTACTCCTGAGGTGCATATCACGGTGAAATGTTCTGGCACAAATGACTTAAGGCTGGCAAAGATATGGAATACATCTTATAACAGGAACTGTGAGCCATGTATATGTTGCCATGTATTGTCTTGCATCTATTTCTTGTAACGCTTTAAAAAGTTCACAGATTCACTTTTGGGGGTTTTAAATATTTTTAACTATGTATGACTACACCAATGCAAAATCCCCTCTCTGCTGCTCAAGCTTGTTCCATCAGAGGAAGAATGTTGAATTTGCACTATTTATGTATAGTATGTAGATTATCACAGAACCATAGAATGGTTTGGGTTGGAAGGGACCTTCAAGACCATCTAGTTCTCCCTGCCACACCTGCTTATGTTTCTATACTTCATATAGGACCCAAACAACCGCACATCAAAGAAGTCTCATCACATATCATAATGATTAGTGTCATAAAGAAATAAAATAATGCAAAGTTTATCCTAATAAAACCAGATAATTTAAAAGTACTTACAGAGCAACAAAGAAGTTGATTCTGGTATGCTCACTCGTTGTGAAGTTAGCCCTCTTGAAATAAACGAAAGTCATTGCCAAGAGATACTGTTTTAAAATGTAAAATGAAGTAGCAATGTGTTCAGTACCTTATTTCCTAAATTGATTAGCACATTTATCTTGCACCAAGATACTTCATCATTTTTATCAATGAGGAAAGCATAAATTGAGCTTTGTGAAACTTCCATATGAATCCATTAGGAAAAACTTATGTTCTGTATTTGCATTAAAGTATCAAGTGATTAAGGGCACATTTCTTTCTCAACGTATTTTCTATTAACTAAGAAGGAAATACACTTACCTTGTCTGCAATTTTACAGCAACAGTCCATCCAAAGGAAGTCTTGGATTAAATCGTCATCTGCAACAAGCAAAAGTTGTAGCATTTCAAACACCAAAATTGTTTATGTTAGAAAGTATTTGTAAATAAATAACAGGTGGTCGTTTCATTAAACCAAATGAAAGGAAAGAAACTAGACCCACCAGTGGAGAACAGAAAATGAGAGGACTAGGAGATCAGGTGTGATAAAACTTAAGGGACAAAAGAAGACAAACCACCATAAAGGCAAGGTGGAAAATCTAGTGGCTAAATTTCATCCATTCTCAGTAACAGCAAGCGAAATCACCAGTACTTTTTCTCTTTGGGTCACTTCTTCCTGCATTCAGTGGTTCCAGGTAGTATCACACTGTTATTTTGGATGAACTACAGACTGTTGAGATCTCTGCACCTTGATTACCTGGCAGCCTTTACAGGGCAATACTTGCTTATTTGTGGTCAGAGCACCCCTGTTGGTGAATATATACCATAATTATCGCAACCTCTCTGAGTCACTTCTGCATTTAAGGGTCGAATAAAAACCAGGTGTAATCCTCCACTATTACTGAATGTCTTCACTAAATACAAAACTTTATATGAAAGAGACACAAATAAAGAAGAAATGCTCAGACTCCTTGGGTTGTCTTCCCATTCCACTTCTCTCCCCAAACGTTTATTCCCCCAGTAAATAAGATATTTATGTAACTAGGAGACCAGCCTTTTTTTAAGCCTTTTGTAAAATAAAAAAGATACTTTTTATCAGTTTGGTAGCCCTTCTTGTATTTTTAACTTAAGCATTAAATATTTATACACAAAAATATAGCAACAAAATATGTTTAGATAAAGAATTGCCATTAGTTTTCATATAAAACACGCTCTCAAAATTACTGAGCTTAAAAAACATTCTGTTCAGTCAATACATTTGTATCTGTCATTATTAACCTACCAAACAATTTAAAGAAAGCTGTCATTTCCTGACGCTGAATAATTAGACATGGTCCCTTTGGACATTTATATTTCTGACTAGGAACCCCTTTTTCACAATTTTCTTTAAAAGCAGGTCGCTTTAGTCTATTAAGTTTTTTTTGCTGATGAGATCTGGATGCACTCGATTTTACACGGACAGTGACAGTGAGAGGTGTCTGACACACCAGATTGTGTTTCATTTCGGTAAGTAAAGGTTCCTGTTAAAAAAGAAGAAGAAATTAACTACAAAAACAGTCAGTTTGAGCATTAGTACTCTACATTTCTTTAGTTCACATGAAGCGTTTCAGTACAGCTTATATGTCAGGTGATGGAAAATCAATTTTATCAGTACTAATTATCTAAGCCTTGTGCCCTAAGCCAACTGTGTTGAGTCCTTCGATTTAGTTCTAATTTGATAAAGCCTTTTTTTTCCCCAATAGGAGCCTTAAGTCCTTTTCCAACCAAAATTTTGAAAAATAGGAAAAGAGCCTTTCCATTAAAAGTTGTTTGTCAGATCTTCATAGCTCCACACACTTACTTAGATGTACAAAAAAATCTGTGTTCCTCTGCTCCAATTTGTGACTGTGTGTTTTTAAAAGAATATTAATAGAATTAACATAGCAGAACCATGATGAAGCCATGTGACATTAAAATCAAGTCTTGTGCTCCTAATTTTGTTAACATTTGGTTACAGCCATTGAGAATTAAACTTTTCCCTCAAGTCGGACATACCCTAAAGGCACAACCAAGGAAACATACCTGAGGTGCCTGTAACTGCAAAATTCAAGAGGTTACCAAATGCAGACCGAGGAAAGGTATCTTTAGGCGGTATTAAATGTATTTATTCCTTCAGTTAGTCTCTCCGCATGGGGCTGTTTGAGGCCGGCTCACAGCGGCCTACCTGACTCCCCAGCGCTTAGCTGGCTGCCACATAAACACGAGAAGCCCTCAGCTGTGGGTGTAACTTTCTTTCCCCGCAGAAAAGCCCGAGGCAGCCCCTTCCTTTCCTTTCCCTCTCCTCTCCCGCTCCGTTCCCGCCTCCCTCGGCCGCCTCTCCCTCACGCCGCAGCCGCCGCCGCGCGCCCGGAGTGGCGTCTCTCACAGCCAATCGGCGCGCGCCAGGCGGCCGCCTCAGCCAATCGGACGGCGTGGCGCTCTCACCTCCCGCCCCTTTGCTTGCCGCCCGCGCCGCGCCAGCCAATGGGAGCGGGGGAGGCGGCGCCGCCTCAGGGGTGCTCGGACCGCGGGCCGGGCCCGAGCCTGGCTTTGGTCTCTCAGCTGTATGAACAGCTTTGTAAATTCTTCCTTCCTCCCTTCCTTCCAGTGCTTGGACGGAGCCTGCGAGAAAGACGGAGAGGGACTTTTTACAGGGGCGTGTAGTGACAGGACAAGAGGGAAGAGATTCAAACCGAATTAGGTGTAGATTAGATGTCGGGGGGAAATTCTTTGCTGCGAGGGTGGTGAGGCGCTGGAGGGGTTGTCCAGAGAAGCTGGTGATGCCCCATCCCTGGAAGTGTCCAAGGCCAGGTTGGATGGGGCTTTGAGCAAACTGGTCTAGTGGGAGGTGTCCCTGCCCATGGCAGGGGGTTGGAACTAGGGGGTCTTTAAGGTCCCTTCCAACCCAGTTAAAACATCTCCTCAGGATGATAAACATCTCCCCAGGAGACACAGGACATGAGGGAGAAGACATACCTAACTAAATATCATTAAACATACAGGTGCAGGACACCCTGCTTCCACCAAAGCAATTAATCCACGTAGTAGTGTACAATTAGTCTAAGGTAGTCTATTCAAATGTCATAATAAGAATGAAAAATTCCCTTTGCTACCAAGATTCAGTGTGAAATCCTAATGTTGCCTCTTGTTATAAGAGCTAAAGGTTTATCCAGGAAGAAATACATCCATTTTCATTGTTTCCTCCTGTACAGGCCAATTAAAGTGTATCTGGCCTCATCTGTTACGGTAATGAGAAGAGAGGCCTCTCTACTCCTTCCTCATCTATAATTAATAATTTGCTAGATTTTTTAGGTGCTCTGAGTTACCGAGCATATTCAGGGAAAGGACATACCAAGTTTCTGATCAGGTAGGGAGATGAAAGACATAACAACATCTCTGTATGAAACAGGCTGATATCAGGAAACTTGGCAGCAGGGTGGAGATAATATGAAATACATCAGTCGGGCAAAAGTCTGTTTCTTTGATGTAGTCTCTTCATATACACATGTTCACATTGACTTACCCCTCAATAAATTGTTCTTTATTTTTGCATAATGCTTTTCATCTAAGGAATTCAAAGCATTCATCAATTAATTACTGTTAATTTGATACCTGTGAAAAACAGAGGAAGGGCAGGTTACAGAAACTTCCATATAACCATCTAAACTGTTCAGACCAGAAAACAAACTTCTGCCTCTTTTTTTTTTTCCCCTACTGGAAAACACAACTGCAATGATAATTGTGATGTGCATGCTTCCTTATTCTTTATACCTTTATATCAGTAAAAAGTGATTTATGGTGTAGATCTTTATCCACACAGAGCTTTACAGGGTTTGTATGGTTTTTCCTGCAGGTCTCCCCTTTCTAAAATAATTTTTGATCTGGTGGTTCTGCAACAAAAGATTAAACGTTTGTTTTCTTTTCATTCAAAAATCTGTCACGATCAAGTTATTGAACAGGTGTTGTCACTCTCTTCCCCCAGTGTGCTTCCCCCTTCCTGCCAGGACCAAGGGCTCTGCTCTGATTCAGATGAGCTGCATCACCTTGGCTCAGACTCTGAGGAAACTGAAGTTGTGAGAAAGAGCCATGAGAACGTCTGGAACTCTACCTTCCTTTCCTTGCAGGACTCTGCAGCCTGAGGTAGGATTGTTGAGAGGGGGATGACTCAAGGATTCAACCTGGAAACACTATGGAAAAACATCAGTGTGGAAAGGTTGATGCCTGAACATCGTGACAACAAGGAAACAGAACTTTACTTAAGTCCTCTGCATGATATAACAGACTTAGCTGGTTCTTAACTTTGCTTATTGTTAACTACAGTTTTTAGAGGGTTGTTGAACAATTCATCCAACAATATAGGGAAGAATGTAGCTTTTAGACTTCCAAGTCGCTCGCTGGACATCAGGGGGCACTATTTCACCACGAGCAGTTTAAACTGAGACAATGCAGTGTTTGTCCAGCACAGTACACTGGCATTCGTGTTGTACCTCATTCCTAATCCTTCCTGTAGGTAGACATTAAATCAGCTGAGCCACTCTTTATCTTTATATGTAATCACAGTTTCAAATTATATTTTAATAATTTTAATTTTATATTAATAAATTTATATCGGGGTGTATACATATATATATAATAAAACCTTTGTTTAAAATACCAGGGAGTCTTACAAAATCTTATTTCTGAATAAAAAAATGTCCATATATACACTGGAACTTGATTCTATGAGATATATAGTTATATAGATATCCAGTAGCTGGTCCAAAAAGGCAGCTCAGGGCAGTTAGCTTACTTTAAATGAAAAAAGAACTTAAAATTTTTCAGTGATTGAGCTGTTTACAGGTAGATTAAAAAGCATCACTGAAGAAAAAGAGGGTTGGTATTTTAATAAATTATATTTAGGATATGCCTACTTTTTCTCCATATTTTATTGTTTTTGAGATGCCTTTGTGCTCTGATATCCTTTTCCAATTAACTTTTTTTGTTTGGTTTAAGAAAGATAAAGTACCATAGGAAAAACATGTGATATTTCTGTTCAAGCAAAGTCATGAAGAACCACCATTACTTCTTTTAAATGCAGATCATTGTTCACAATAAAATATGTATTTTTCAATTTTAGACTTTTCCCACTTTTTTTGGAGTATGAAATAGAAAAAAAAAAAAAGTCTCTCTTCCCTGTAGAGAGGACTGCTGACCTTCCTGTGGGAGCCTGGCCTCTCAAATATGTTCTAAGTGAAACACAGACAGGCTGAAAACTCCATTCCTAAAGACCATAATGAAACTGAAACATGCATCTAAAAAGCAAACCTTGGACATGTGGTTAAATCTTTCAGAATAAAGGGTGGAGCAAGTCACATGAGTTTCAGTAAATTAAAAAGGAACAGGTAAACCACCTGAACCCACATCTAACACCAGAAACTTATTTTTTTTCTTACGTGGGAAGAGAGAGTAAGGATTTAGATGAGTTGTGTGAAACAAGTTATTATGGCATCATGGTGCCTGGGCTAGGACTAAGAATAACAGACTGAATATGGCTTACCACTGGAGATAGTGAGCAAGGACACTGGAAAGGTGCCTTACAGCTAAATCCTTGCTTTTGACAAATGTTACAGTATGATTAGAACTAAAAATGATTCAGTGTCACTTAAGTGTGTGTCACTGATGGATGAATGGCAGGAAAATTGTTTCCAGCTTTGTTTACTTGAAAAGAACTTCTAAGCATTCAGCAGCAGCTTTTTCTAATGGACTTAAGTCCCAGGACAGCTGTAGGTATCCTCAGGTACAGAGAAATTCAGGAACTAGGAAAAAAAAAAAAAAAAACCACTTTCAAATAAATAGTGAGTAAGAACTGCACTGACAAGACTAATACAGCAAGTGGTAAAAGAAGGTGAAGGCTGCCAGCAAACACAGTGCATGTTTAAACATGCTGCTCCTGCATACTTCAAAACAGTCAAGTACTCTGCAGCAGCAAATCCACATAAAGTGCCAGGGACATAAGTTTGAACTTGCTGTTCATTCCTACTGTAAATAGACTGATATATCCTGTATGAACTTAACTAATTCAAAACAGACAGGGGAAGCCCTTAAGATTTAAGAACTGGCACTTGTGTGCTGGTTGTAAATGAAATGAAGCAGTCTTATCTGAAGAGTTCAAATTGCTTTGTCAAAATAAATAGATGGGATGGACTACATTACATCTTCACTATTATATCACAAAAGGGCAAGTGATGAATGATGGATCTCAACATGGGTAACTCAAAACTCTCAGTGCATATTTTACATCCAAGGGAAAGGAGATCTGCACAGTTCTTCTATAAGTGGTTTTTGAACCCTCTGATGTTATCCACCATATTGTAGCTTTTTTAAGCCACTGGAGATTGTATTTTGGATTTGTGAGTATTTAATAACCACGGTTCCTTGTTACCCGGCTGTACCCATGCTGTTTCTTCATGCTGAATTGTGCAAAGAGCGCTATAAACAGGACTCCTCTGTACCTCCATGACCCTGGAGCCATTTGTTCCAGCTGCCAAGAGCTCCAGGCTTCCCGAGGCACAGGTGCAGGAGCGAGGAGCAGGTGCGTGTCCACCACGCCCAGGGCCCTGACGGCGTGTTGCGCATGCACAGAGTTTTTATAAAATATTATTTTTATAAAATGGCATTAGCTGAAAGCGTTCCATTCCATCTGGTAAATAACAGAAATGCTTTGTCTCACTGATGTAACATATATGCATAAGTTAATACACTAAACTACAAAATATCGAAGGAACCTATTATCCAGGAAATATATCTTATGTTATTATCTAGGGACATCAAAAGTAGAAAAACATTGGTTCTTTCAAAAAAAGCATCCTAATTCTTTTCCTGAAGGCAAGTTCAGCATTTCTTAAGTAAAAGCTGTTTGAGTGGCTGAAGAATAGGTGGGAACCTTCAAACTCTTACCTAGCTGCCTTATGATTCTATAACTGGACAAAATGTGTTAATGTAACAAATCTTTCTCATTTCATTTTCCAGTTCCAAAGTTTACTGATCACATAATTCAGATCACAAAGTCTTTCAAACATGGTATCTCTTTATTTTCTGGTTTTATACTATTGAAAACAACTGAATCTTTCTCTGTGACCTCTCCTATAATATGGGAAACAAGAGTAGTAATTAAGAAACAATAATAGTAACAATAGTAGTAATTAAGACAGGACAATTTTTTTATTGTCAAGAGCTGTACTTTCATGGTATGGTGTTCAGAAGACTCACACCTTGAAAGGATTAACCAAGAATAGTGCAGCTATAATTTCTGAAGTAAGAGAAAATTGTTTCCCTGTTTATCTCCAATGCCCTCAAACTGCTAAGAAAGGAGCTGCATGAAGTTCAGTAGTGGGAAGGCAGGACTTCAAGGACAGCCCTTTGGAGACTAAAAACAGACAAATTAAAATGTGAGCTGGAAAGAGTCCAGGATTTTTTTTTTTTTAAACTCACATCCAATGGTCTGGGCTCCACACAGTTAAATTAGAGTTGCCACAGTTTGTTAAACATTGAATGCCCCTCCCAAGAAGCAATGGGGTCTATAATTACTCCACAACAGGTCAAAAAGCCTTCTTGTTCCTCTGAGTTCAGTAATCACAAGTTGTAAAAATTCTCTCCCTCAGAAGTTGAAGCAATAAAATGACTAGTACAAGGGTTGTAAATTAAAGTGCAAAGAGAAACAGATGAACTTTGGTAGCAGTTATTGCTAACTGGAAAAAAAAAAAAAAAGGAAACTCGTGAACTGTAAAAGTAGTCACAATACAAAAGCAATTTATTTCAGTGAGGGGAAAAACCCCAATACCAATGGTAAGCCCAGCTCTCTTAACCCCACTCTCTGCTGTCCGTTGTGTTATGCTAAATGGTGTTTGTGGGATGAGATTTTTTCTGCCCAGCTCATGGGTGTATTTATTCACCTTTGCTTGGGGTATGACTACGCACACAAATTAGAGTGAGGCAAGAGTGGGTGGGGATTTACAGCATGTTGGCTGCTCCCTGGAAACTGCCTCTCTGCATGCTGTGACCCTGTTTTCATTGAGGAATACATAGCTTCTGCTCACTGCCGGGCACAGCTGTGTCCAGAGGTTGTTAATGTGGGTTACCTGACAAACTGTAAATCCACACCCACACTGGCCTTGTAGATCTCTGTACATATAAGACAAGTCCAGCACAAGCAAATTCAATGGCTCACACCTTCAGGTTGTGAGAGAAGTACTCAGTGTGCCTTCTGATAACACCACACTGAGAGACGGGACAACTATCTGTCTGCATAACCATCTACTTTGGTTCTGCCTGCAGCACAGAGACGTTGTCATGTGATAAAACATGTTAAAAACCACTTAGGACTCTCTCAAACAATTTTTAACAAGTGTTTTGACGAAGTTCCATCTGTATCTTCTTTCACAGAAAATGGTTAAAAGGGGGAAAAACCCTTAGATGCCAGAATTGAAACAATTTTAGTGTAAATGGAGCTCCTTTTACTAGAACTTGTGATCTCTTGTTTCCCTGTGAGCCCCTTCCAAACCCTACTAAACCATTGAGTGTTCTGAGGGATCGGGCACAATATGAAATCAAAAGGCTTGCCTTGCTGCTATGCAATAGGCCGGGTGAAGAGTTACTAAGTTTTTTACATCTAATGCTGCTCATTTTAAGCAGCTTTGAATACAGACAATAGACGTTTTAAAAAATGCTGTCAGTAACAGAGCCACGGAGATGTATTTTCAGGTACCTAAAGACAAGGATGACAAACCTGTTACTGACCCCACCCTCTGGAGTTAAGACTAAGCCCTGCCAGAGAGGTGAGGATGCCACAACATATCAGACAGGTTGGTTTCTATAATCCTCAAAGACACAAATAGAACATATATTAATGGCATGAGCATTTCTCTCCTGTGACTACACCCCGTCTAGTTTTATGAACCTCTGAACCAACAGCCTTTTACCTCTTAGTAGCTACTCTTACTTTCAGCCAAAGGTCTCCAGCCTGACAGAAACCCAGGCTGTGGGCTTCTGAAGCCGAGGACAGCTTTATGAGGGTTGCCACTGCCTCTGAACTAATTTCCATCTCCAGTGTGCATTAAAATTTTGTCAAAATACACAAACATATTTATAAACTGTATTATTATAAAAAAAAGTCACAATATAGAAATGGCAACCCCCCCTCCAAATGTGTAAACTATTCAGTCTAGCTGAAAGAAATGACTGCTCATTTATTTTCTTACTGGCTCTATACCTGATCAGCTGATATGGCTAAAACATTGAACTTCTCCAAGACTCTCAATGTTCTCATTATTCAAATCAGTGTAACAAGACTTACCTGTTATATGGTGGTTTTCAAACCTGCAGGAAAAATAAAATGTGCAGAAGCACCACTTTTATTTCAGGTCCATAAGCAGTAGCATGTCAATTTGTGACGACACGGAATATTCAGAAACATGTCCTGGACAAGATACTGTATGTAATTTCTGAACACTGTTCTCTTCCTACAGTCCTTTCACATCTTCATTCTGTGTAGATGGTCCAGTCTGCCAAAAAATTTGAATGCAAACATCCTAAAGCTATCCTAATGAAAAGTTCCTGAGCAAGTCTATAATATAGATGAAGTATATAGTAACATCTACTGTCCAAAATAGCTGTTGGCACTTTTGAACATAAATGTTTCTGATTGTTTCTATCATTGTCAGCCCTAAGCAGTTAAAAGCCATAATAAATTTTGAAAATCCATTAATTTTGTTGGAAAAACACTAGTAAGATTATGTTTCGCTATTTGGTATAATACATGACCTATTTTCTAGGGACGAGACTTTGATTATCTTCAGAAGGGTACACCCAAAACCAATCAGGTTTGCAGCCTCTGAAGAATCTCAGAGCTCGATTGCCAAATACCCCAGTGGCACTGATCATGCTCTCTCCACTCATCTCTCTGATCTGCTGACCACAGTACATGTCACAGCCCCACCTTGCATCGTTTCCTGATACTTCAGGAGTGACTCATACATCCTTGCGACTTTCCCTGAAAGCAGATTTTGTCACTTTTCTGTGCCTGGGGAGTTTCACAAAGCCCACTTACCCAATTTGTAGTGAAGACCTGGAAATGACCCCATAAAAACCTAGCTCAGATCCCAGTATCGCACTAATTCTTATTGGCTTTAGAAAGAGCTGGATTTATCTCCTCAGATCTGATTCGCAGATCACAGAAGTCAACAGAAAATCTCCTCACACTGGTGTCAGCCGCTCTTGAGTACTTCAGTGAACAGAGCTTTATTCTCCAAACAGACCTGAAGCAGACGTAAATTACAGAGTAAAAGTTGAAAAATGCAGATCACATTAGTTTTCCTAATACAATTTCACATAGCTGGTATATGTAAGGGCTTGGTGATCAAAACCTTTCTTTTTGCTATATGGCAGAGTCAGTAATGTGCTCAAAGCATTTAAATTATAATTTGTCTGACCTGTAATCATGATTTAATAAGAGTAAACCACAACTAGCCTACACTGCACTGCCTAATCAGCATTCAGCTATTTGATAAGAGGAGGTAGGTATCTCCAACAGTTGACAAAATTATCCTGTTTATACCCAATATGGGAGGCCTTACCTTTAAAGCTATGGGCTGAGGCAAGTTAATATAGAATAGCCATTGAATAAGGTCATGTATTCCAGCACAAAGAGTTAAAATTGCCACAAAAGTTACAAAGAATACACTGCCTCCCAACCCTACCGACACCAAGATACCTGTGTAATAAAGCTACTGCAATACTCAGGCCCTTGTGTCTGTTTAGCCACATGCCTGCTCCACTGGCTTTGATTCTACAAAGAAACTTCCCTCAACTGGGACAGAAGCTAAGATCAACGCTATTGTGAATGATTCCTCATTTCCATTGTCTTGCTGGGAAACAACATCATGTAGAGCAACTCCCCTTCAAAAATACTGAGCAACATTTAAACACCAATTTTTTCAGATTTGGAAACCCAGTGAAATCATACATCTTGAGCTCATTATTAGATCCTTCAAACTGGAGCCAAATTAAGCACTGTACTACAAAAAGCACCATGATGCATCTATCTTTGCACCACAGTTATGATACAACTTTCTGTAAGTAATAACTCACAGTTCGTTATGTATCACTTAAGAGCCAAAACCCACTGTAATAGGTTTTAGGCCTCACAAAAACTTAAGACCATTCAACCCTTTAGATGCTAAAGGTTATGGCTACTTTTTTGTATACTGACAAGAAAAAAAATACCTGTCTGGTATCTGGAGGTGGCTGTAGAAGCTGGGCTGCTTTCAGCAGTAGCCACTCCACAGTTTCAAGACTGCAGAGTAAGGCTTGGATTTTTAAAACTAGGCACAGAGGTTTGTCTATACAGAACAAGGGCCAGGAGGAGAAGGAGGATTAGCAAGCACCCAGCCTGTTCTGTCCTTCTACCTCTAAGTATTTGGAAGGAAAAAAAATAAGAAAAAAGGGCAAAAGGCTATAATAAAATTTATTGTTCCTTATTATTATGCTTACATTGTTCAGCTTGGTAATTTGATAACAAGATACCTCTTCTCATCTTGAACAAACTGGTACATTTACATAGAAAATGAGCTTACAGTAAGGGAGACATTTCTGAGTCTATTGATCCTGCTCGTCTTTCTGAAAAACACCATCATCTGACAGCAGCAATACAAGATGTCCGTACCTGAGACTTCAGTCTTTCAAGTTTTCATATTGCTAGGATCAAGTTTTTGAGTCTCTGACAAATGTATCAGAAGAATATAAGAAGCCACAAAAAAACCACAAAGAGAACCGAGATAAATGCTGCAAAACACTAATTTGGGCTGTACCAGGAGCAAATCCAAAGAACAGTCTTTAACTTGGACCCATCTGAGACAGCACCTACCAGATTGCAGCAGGGCACTGGATACAAAACACAGAATCAGATACAACACAAACACAAGCTGCACACAGAGACAAAACCACAGATAGCTCACCTGCACTTTCATTTCAGAACTTGTAAAGTTTCATTAACTGAGGTCTGCCTGTACAAAAGCAGCAACATGTTTTTATTGTACAGTGAACTGGTAAGAGGAAGTTTTTGAAAATGCTTTGAAAATGCCTTTGAAAATGCTGTTTATTTCTCCTACATGCAGGAACAGACTTAGAGGGATGTCATTCTGGTTTTTTCTTCAACTAAAATAACTTGTTTTTCTCAGGTAATAATATATCTTTCAGAAAGATCTATGCATATTTTTTAACTGAGTTAATAAACTCAAGCTTCAAAAAATATTTCCAGTGTAGCATATCTTTTGTCTTCCATTTTGGCATTGCTTTTACTCTTTGGAAAGCCATTTTAAAGCCTACAGCAGGCTTTTGCGTGTTTCCTTCTCAGCAACCTCGCAGGGCTCTGGCACTACCTCCCATTTTGTAGGTTCCCACAAAGCTCTGCTGCTCAGAGACAAAGCACCCAGGACTACTTTTTCCTGAACAAGGAAATGCGGATATTGCAGCACCAAGAGCAACTCTTCGAACAGCCTATCCTAAGGTAGAGAGACCTACTAGGTATAAGAAAAAAAGGAAAAGGAAAATAAATAACCAGCACAAAGATCCTTACGAAATAGTTCATTTTATACAGATAAGAGTTCTGATTTGAAGATAACTGAGGAATTATCAGGAGCTACGTCCGACACAGAGCAGCTCACAGGGCACCCCCGGACGCGAACAAAACTCACTATGGAGTGTGAACATTCACTGCTGGCTCTCAGCTCGCAGAAAGGCGAGAGGAGACACCCCCCGCCGCCCTCCCGAGGGAAGATCCCGGCGGCCGCAGGGCCAGGGCAAAGACCTCGGGGTGGCCGCCCCACCGCGCTGAGGGTCAGCGACGGGCGCGGGAAGCCCCGCGCCGGGAGGGGCGCCGGCTCTGCTCCCCCTGCCCGTGTGTCACCGCGCAAACACGCCCGGGAGCTCCCTCGATGACTAACAGTTTCCCCTCGCCGGCGGGGGCAGGTGTCCCCCGGCTCCCCGCCGCGGCCCCGTCCCGCCGCCCCACACAGCGCGGGCGGGGTGGTTTCACAGCCCTTTTACCGGGCACGGCCGCGCCTCGGGACGCCCCTCGCTGCGCTGCTCCCCCTCCCCGTTCCGCCGAAGAGGCTCCCTTTGGGCCGGGCGCGGTTCCCGCCCTGCCCCATCCAGTTTCGCCCAGGTGCGGGGGGAGGAGGGGGCGGCCGCGGTTTAATGCGCGCCCGGCTGGCCCGGGAGGAGGAGCCGCCGCCGCCGCCCCCCGCGCGTCCCAGGTGTAACCGGAGCCGGGAGGGCGCGGCGCAGCCACCACCACCTGCGGAACCTGTCGGGCGGCTCACTCTGCTGCGCCGCCGCTGCCGCGCACGTACCGCTCCCTGTCCGCCCGTGTCCCTGAGGACTTTCCCTCGGCCTCCCTCCCCGCCCGCCTTAGCCATGAAGCCGCTCTGCGGGGCTGCGCTCCTGCTCCTGCTGTTCTGCGCCGCTGCCTGTGCCCAGCAGAACCGTGAGTACCCGCATCCCTCCGTCCGCTCTGCGCCCCGCTCACGACGGGTTTCCCCCACCCTGGGAACCCCCTCCCGCCCCGCGCTGTTCGCGGGGCCGCCCCGGCGGCGCAACAAAGTTGCGGGCCCTCCACCTCTACCGGAGGTGCGGGGAGGGAGCAGGAGCGACCCATCCGCCCCCCTTTGCCCCCGACCCGAGGGGAGCCCTGGCGTTCCGAGGGAAACCCTCGCCCTATTCTGCGGGAAGGAGGGCTGGTGGCCAGGTGGGAAGCGGTGGGGTGCGGGCACGCCACGCCCGGGCGGCGAGGGGCGGCTTTGTCCGTCCTTCCCGGCTCCCGGCGGCGGGGCGCGGGCGGCGGTGCCCGGCTCCCTGCCCGCCATGCCTGCTCACGGCTGCCCTTCTCTTCCAGCGTGTATCTGCGAGAAGAACAAGCGTGTCAGCAACTGCAGGATGGACAATGGGCGCTGCTTGTGCGACGCCGTCGGCTCCGGCATCACCGTGTACTGCGACACCCGTGAGTAAAAAGGGCACGGTGGGGAGGCAGAGCGCCAGGATATAGGTGAAAATGACCCTTGAGTCCTCAGCAAATAATGGTAGTAAGGAATGAATGCTTCTCCCTGGCCTTCCGGATCAAGTGGCGATGGAAGATAAACGTTTAGGGTTCCTCCCGTGTGAGTTCTGTAGAAGTGTAGATGCTTGTATTGATGCAGGCTTCCCCCCCTTCTCTATATTCACTCTCCAGTGACAAGGATTTCTCAAAGATGAATATTTAGCTTCCTTGCAAGCACATATCACCAGTTTTCCTTCAAATCTAGAGGGAAAAGAGCCTTGTCTCAAAACCTTACTCTAGGTTCAAGCTCAGCTAAGCATAAGTGAGCCTCTAGCTGTAAAAAATGGAAGCTGTAAGTCTTAAGGCTGGACTTCTTAGGCCTTCATCTTGAGAGGCTGGCATAGCCCAGTTGTATTGACTTTATGCACCATCTACACGTTAGACACCTGCTCTTCCATGTAATGGCTTCAGTCTGGTTGCTGCTGATGTAACCTTGTGTTTCTACAGCCCAAGAGCTCTGTTCTGGACATGCGTGGTCTGATGCTGCATAACGTGACTTTCTGGTTATTTTTAGTGACTCCAAAATGCCTGTTGATGAAAGCAGAAGTGACGGGCTCAAAATCAGGGCGTCGTGAGAAACCAAAAGATGCATTTGAAGATACTGATGGCCTTTATGATCCTGAGTGTGAAAACAGTGGTGCTTTCAAGGCAAAGCAGTGCAATGGAACAACCTGTTGGTGTGTGAATACAGCTGGTGTTAGAAGAACTGACAAACACGATGCAGACTTGAAATGCAATCAATTAGTCAGAACGACGTAAGTCTTTCAACAGGGTGTGCTGTGACATGAAAACATTCCTGTATGAGGCTCTGCCTTGTGTCAATGATGTGCTGGGGATGAATGAAGATGGAGTAATAAGCACTTGGTTACTGCCTTTTTTTTTTTTTTTTCTTCAGAAACAAGGAGACATTGAAGGAGTTTGGAAGGGATTTTGATTTCTTTGTTTTTATCTCACTGCTCTGTTTTTTAACCTGGGGTTAGATTTTTTTGGTATGCATTTTGTAGGCGTGTGCTTTAAGAATATTCATTGTACTTCAGGTGGATCATCATTGAAATGAAACATGGTGAGAGAAATACTCCCTGAATGCCGAATCTTTAAAGAAGTAAGTGATGATTGTAAGATGATGTGGCATGTCTGCATGCTCTACTAGATATCTAGTGTAATTCTAAACAATTGTTTAAAAGCATTGCAAAACTAATGAACTCCTTTGTAAGTCATCTGAGAAGTGAACTACGAATTCTTCATTGAAATGCTTTAATTTTTTATTGGAAACAAATTAACTGCTAATGAGATTCACTTCCATTTAAAATTGATTTCTATGTTCTTTTTTTCCTTAAGTCAATATACTGAAGGAAATGGAAGGTGATAGGTGAAACTGGCTATAAAGTAAACTGACAAAGATGGCAGAGGGACTCCATAGAAGTAGCAGGAGGAAAACAACATTTTAGCTATTTTGTCTGAAACAAAATCCTACTTGCCTCTGTAAGAGGTCATATAGCAAGAAAGATATGCTTGTAGCTATTAGATATTCGCCTTTCTGGAACAAAAGCTGCTGCCCTCCAGCTCCTCTTCTGTATAACACTGCAGTAGTGTATGTGTTTATTTTTCAATAAGTGCATCTTCACTGTTAAGAGGTAACTGTAGAGTGTACTGGGTTTGGCTGGGATGGGGTTAACTTTCTAGGTAGCAGTTTGTATGGTGCTGTGTTTTAGACCAGTGACCAAAATACTGCTGATAAATCGCCAGCGTTTTAGATGTTAGTGAACAGTGCTTACATAATGTCAAGACCTTCTCAGACTCTCGCTCTGCCGCCCCAGGGAGTAGGCTGGAAGTGGGCAAGAGGCTGGGGAGGGGACAGGGCTGACCTGAATTCACTGAAAAAATAACCCATATTGTACGTCATGCTCAGCAATAAATCTGGGGGAAAGTTTACAAAGTAGCCATTGCTCAGAGACTGGCTGGACATTGATCTGCTAGTGCTGAGTGATTGCTTTTGCATCACTTGGGTTTGTTTCTTTTCCCCACCCAACTCTTTCACTTACTGGACTGTATTTTGACCCTTGAGGAGTTTTTTTCCTTACTTTTGTCCTGCTGATTCTTTTCCCAATCATGCCGGGGGTAAGTGAGTGAGATACTAGGTAGATATTTAGCTGCTGGCTGGGGTTCACCCCCCCTCCCCCGCCCCAGAGAGACTGTAGGAAAAAAACAATTACACTGGTCTTCTCTGCTTCTGAAATTTATATGTGTAAAATGGTACTGGTTTTAACACCTATGGCTTTAACATCCTTACAGGTTCTTCATGGATACAATTACCAATCGTTATTTGCTGGATGGACGCTATATAACTAATGTTCTGGTAAGAGGCACATAATTTTTAGTAAAGTATCATAGTTTTATTTTGCTGTGAGTAATTTTGAAAACTCTTGTTTGACTAATGCAGTAGATCATGACTCTTATTAGAAGCTCTCAAAGTAGTGACACTTATTAAGCAGTTAGCAAATAGCTGTATCTGAACTTAATGCTGAGAAATTACGCTGTCCTCGTTTGTCTGTAGATGAATTCTTACTTTGCTTCCGTAAAAGTGGAATTTGAATCATACTGTAAACAGTTGGCTTGAGATCAAGTGTCATAAACTTGATTCAGGATGTAGTTTCATGAGCTGGATCATAATATTTTGCTAGGCTTTAAACTCCTTCTAAATACCACACTCTATTTTTTGCAGTATGAAAAGCCTTACATTACTATTGATCTGAAGCAAAATTCCTCAGACAAATATTCTGGAGGTGTGGATATAGCTGATGTGGCCTACTACTTTGAAAAAGATGTAAGTGTGCCATGGGTAAAGTCTGCCAGAGGCTGGCTGTGTGTATTGCACTGCATTCGGGAGTTGGTTGTGTACAGGCTGTCGTACACAATATTGCAGGGCCTGGATAAATGCCTACTGCGATGTGAACTAGCAAGTCTCTTCTTTCCTATCGGTTTTTAGGTAAAAGGTGACTCCATCTTTCACAATAACGGACTGAATGTCAGCATTGATAACGAAGCACTGAAGCTTGAGAAGACAGTGGTCTACTACGTTGATGAAATAGCACCTGAGTTTTCCATGAAGTCTCTGACTCCTGGAGTGATTGCTGTCATTGTTGTAGTTGTGATAGCAATAGTTGCTGCAATTGTTGTTCTGGTAAGTTCTAACAAAGCTGCCAACAGTGCAATTTGGGAAGTAATAATGTACTAGGGTAATTGGATGCTGATAGAAATAGTCTCCCTCCCTTCTTCAGACTTGGGAGGTGGGAAACTGATGATGGGCATACTGTCACTTTAAAGTTACAACTGAAGGGTGTCACCAGAAAAACAAGTATGGGGAACAATTCATTGAGATTAAGGAAGTACCTCCTGCTTTGAAGTACTTGAGACCTCTTTTGTACCTCACTTGGGAAGGATGGGGGAAGGACAGCTTGAAGTTTTGTGTTTTAAAGTCAAAACCAGAGTAAATCGAGATTAAAAAAAATTTGTGTTCTCTTACAGGTCCTCACAAGGAGAAGGAAAGGGAAGTACGTGAAAGCTGAGGTAATTAATTTCTGTTTATGGTGTTCATACGGGGAGGAGGGTGACCAGAATCCAGAAACTCCTGAGTTTCGTGTAGGTTGAAAGCTTGCTTTGGGTGCTACGGGATGTGTTCAAGGAGACTGAAAGTATTCACATTCTGTAGCTAGTTTTGACATCTGTGTAGTTTTGCTCTACTTCCAATGGGAACTGGTGATGTGCTGTTTCCTAGGTCTGGGGGGTGGGGTGCACTTCTGACAGCAAGTACTACTTTACATATCTATAGAAAGGGGCTGTACAATCCACAGGAAATACTGATAGTCTTGTTCTGTAATGAGGACCTTTACTGAGGTATTTGCATGCAGTTTGCAGTTTCTGTTGAAGAGCTGTTTTCCAATGGAATAGAAAATGGTGCTTCACACCAGGTGTGGAGCCTTTTGTAAAGTAATTCAAACAATGCTGTAGCTAAATAGAAAGGTCTGCTTCATGTACACACCCTAAATGGTGCTTTTTTTTCTTAACACAAAAAAAAAAAAAAAACCTGCCGGTTTTGGCATGGTTGATACTGTTCGTGTTGCATCAAATGCATTTGCTAATGAAAATCTGAGCTGCTAAATCCCACTGATTCTTGAGTCTTGACGTTGAGAAGTAGCACAGCTGTTGATTTCCCTCTACCTCCTCCCGTCCAGGTGAAGGAAATGAATGAAATGCATAGAGGACTGAATGCTTAAAGAAAACAACCGAAGACAAGTAAGATTCAAACAAGAAGACAACAAACGTCATTGGAGGCATGGATCTTAACTCTTAAAAGTTTCCTTCTGAAGGGGAGGCAGTTGTGCTCACTTAATGATTGGTAAAACAGACAAGATTGGTAACCATGCTTTTACTATTTGTTGACGGTTTAATCTTAAACTCCCCGTCTTACTCAAGTCAAACTTAACTATTGCTCCCTGATTTTATTTTTTTATGATGATAAAATGAATTGTCAACTGCTGTTACTAGGGTTTTGGAGCATACATGCTTAAATGGATATTTTGCCCTTGTGGGAGTTTTGTTGAAAATGATTGTGTAGCCATGTTGTAATGAAACTGTCTCCTGTATAACTAAACATAATGTTTTTATGGCAGTTTGTACATATTTGAAGTTGCTGTAACTTTTTTATGACTTGAATTAATAAAACTTTGAAACAGGCTTCTTCTTCCATGTTGAAATGATGATCTGCTAAGTTATCATGCTTACAAATTCATAGTTTAATATTTCCTTAAAGGAAGCAACCTCAGCATAGGTGAAATATCCTAGAACTCCAATTAGCAGTTTGTATTAGCCATCTAATATCTAAATAACATGATAGTTTTTCTTGAAACTGTGAAAAGCACGCAACAGGAGTGAAATGAAATACGGATTGTTGTATAAAAAGTCAAGATGCTGAGAATGTAGTAATTTCAGGAATGCATAGACTGCTCTTTCAAATGCTATGTAAGTATTTAAAATAAGCCTCTAATCTAGAACATCTCTGGTGTAGGGTTGGGGGTGGGCAGGTTTGGCATCCGATGGGGGAGCTGGGGAAGAGCGATTTACACTATTACTGTGATTTGCTAAGCTGTCCATTGCAAAGCTGTTGCACAGCAAGAAGCTGTTTCTGCTTTTGTTACTGTTCACTGTCCTGGAGGCAGACCAGCCTTACTCAGGTTGTCCCCCTCTTAGTGCCTTGGACAAAAGTTTGCTTTGGCTGTCAGTAATCTGTGTCACGTATGTTGGCTAGAAATCCATCCAGCATATCTGATTTATAAAGGAAATGCTGTAACTCCTGTTGCCAAAGAAATAATGAGATGCAAGATAAGGAACTGAATGACAAACCTTGTTACTAATGTGGTGTCTGTTTTGACCCCCACTGCCTAAAACGGGAAAAGTAGGATAAACTGAGAGGATATTTATGTACTGTTCACAAAATTAAATGTGAAGCATACCCTATCTGTGTGCCTGGCAGATACAGCAGGGAAGTTGCTGAACTGTGTTGATGTACCTCTGTCATTGTTCACCAGGATGCCTTCTACCTTTCAACAAGGTGGTACCCAACACACTTGTGTTGCTGTGTTGGATACTGTATAAAAGTCTGCAGTGGGGGGTTCACTGGAGTGTTTTGCAGCCTGTTCCAGCAGCTTTGTCAGTGGTAACTTCTGTAGGGCAGGCTCTCCCCCTGCTGATACGTGCCACTCCCTTTCTGCCCAGGTATTTATGGGCGGTCTGCTGAGGTCGGATGAGTTTTGTACAATTCTGTAAGCTGTTAAATAAATAAAGCCAAGTTTTCAGTAAGTTTGTCTTGTGGTGACTCCATGTGTTTTATTGTCTTCCCCAATGCTTCTGTGTCAATATTCTCTAACTCCCTTAAATGCCTGCAAAATGGTATCTTTGCCACTTTTTTCTTCTTCCTAAGATCCTAATGCTATTGTTTTCTCTTCCTCCTCTCCCTACCCTCACCATCCCCATTGCAACCATGGGTTTGGCCTGTGGGATGGAAAGAGATGTGTTCTGTGGCTGGGCTGGAGCTGCACATGTGCTGACTTGACTGGACTGGCTGGTATGTACCTGCTGTGTGGCCTGGACCTTGTCCCAGCCCGTTTGTTTGAACAGCATTTTATCCCTACTTTTCCCACACTAGAGGAAGACATTTAGGTAATTTTCAATTTTTTTTTACCTAATGGAGTTTTTATGTTAGATATGCAGCTTAATGTTTCAATATTGTCTTCTGGTCAAATTTGTCTGAAACTAGCCAAGGGGTTAGAAACCCACAAAGTTTACAGAAATGAAGTAAAAAATAAAAGTTTAGCTACACCACATCTGAAGGGAATGTTCGATATCTGTTTCTAAACTCAGTTACTATGGTACAAACACGATGATGCTCAGCTCTCAAAATGATGACTAGTAATAGGTTTTTTCCTTAGTTTACTGTTATAAGTAGTTTTATTGACCTTTATATTGGCTTTTATGTTGTTCTGTTTTGTTTACTAAACACTGCATTTGTCCAATAGTCTGGATGTATAAAAGTGTGTATTCATAGGGAAATCGAAAGTTACGAGGTGGGGGGAAATTAGTATTATTTACCAATTACATTATTGGTATCCTCCAGGTTATTGTGTTTTATAGTATTTTTTTATAGCTAGAGGAGACTAATGTGCTGGAATAAAAAAAAAAAAGCTACTCTCAGATAGTGTCAACTCTCTGCATATGCATGTAATATTTCTTCTCATATATAGAGAACTTTTTTTAACTGCTGGCAAAAAAATAATTGCTATTGAAAAATAATACAATATTAAATAGCAAAATACTAAGTGTTCTCTCTTTTGATACCTGGGAAACTTTCAGTAAAGTTAAGTGAGTTTCCTGTAAAAGAAAGCAATAGAACTTAAAGGACTACTAGTCACTGCATCAATTTTTAACTAGGTAAATATTTTGATGCTTCCATTTGTCTTATTCATTAACTACCTTACGTGAAGGAGCATATTTTTTAAATGTGAAGTTCTACACAAAACTGAGATATCGTGTTTCCCCTCTTTTAATGTAATGTCAATTGTGAAAAAGCATATGGAGGGCAGATTGAAGATTTATTAAGTAATTTGAGACTGGATAAATGAGATTTTTTGTTTCAGAGAAGGGAATGACACAAACTGTGCCAGAAACCCTAGTAATAATATTTATCTTAGTGCCTACGTACAGCATGGGAAAATAGTGTTTGTATAGGCAAGTGCAAACCTATTACTTCCTTGTGAATTATTACATTAGTAAATATATATTATTATTATTATTACTGCTGAGTAAAATTAAATATATGTTTATGCAAAGACAATGAAAGACTTTTTAGAAGAGGGTATGCAAATAATGTCTTTGAGAGAGAATGACCAATAAAGTCTACTTTCTTCCGAAACCTAAATAATCCTGAAGTGCAGTTTCCACAACTACAAAATGAAAGGTCAGTGTTGCATGTGCAGGGTCTGTTGGCAGTACTGTCCTCGTTACCTTCCTGAACAGTCAGAGTAAGTTTGGTAAGAGAAATAACACTGTTTGTGAACCATGTTATTTATATCCTCACCTGCTGGACTTTGATCACTATAATATACAGTGAGTTTGGATTACAGACTGTTTGAAATAGCCTGAAAAACATTCTAGGCAAGTAAAAATGCTACCAGCTCCGCTGCTCCCATTTTACACCTGGTAGTTAGCGAATTCTAGCAGCTCCCAGGAGAGGCTGCAGGCTGGTATTACTAAGGTCCATCGCTGGGCATACAGGCAGTCAGGTGCACTGCAGGGGTGCCTTGTATGTTGGGGACAGTTGGGCCCAAAACTGAAGAGTTTTATGAACTTTGCTAAAATCTTTGTCCTCCTTGGCTTAGCAGTGACATGCAATGGCAGGCACACGCAAGGGAAAGGGTAGTGAATAACAAGGAGGTGATGTGCAATGTTAGAGGAAACACTGACCAGCTTATAATAGTGTGTAAAAGCTTCACACATGTAAGAAGTGTTTATTGCTCTACTATCCCCTAAGCACACTGCAGAATTCTTAAGCATTCAGGTGCCTCCCAAGTAGAGCATGGCTGTGCCAAATCTGAGTGAAAACAGTACACAGAAGAAAGTTAAAAGGTTCTTTACAGGGCAACAGCCACGTTTTCTGTTTTCAAACTTACATTATCTAAATATTCTTATCTTGTTAATGTTATCTTAAGTCTCTGCTGCACTGTATATGTGCACATATAGATACACATCAGTTTAACAACCCAATTTTCTGGTGATATCTCCACCAACTTGAAAGCATTAGAGATGCCAATGACCACACTTGTATACTAGTTCATCCCTGGTGAAAAAGAATTGTTTTTTTTTTTCTTTTTTTATTTTTCCTGTTGAGTTATTAAAGCACATTAATTTTCCTAACTGAAAAGCCGTTGCAACCTTTTCTCTACATGCCACTTATGCATAAAAAGGCAAGAGTTAATTAAGGTCTTGATTAGCATCCATTTTCCATCTGCCATGGGTGTAACAATTAAAGCCATCTCATTCCTGTCGCTCCTGGTAGGCAAGAGGGAAAGCAGGAAGGGTTCTGTTACCTACGGCATGGTGAAGCAACCAAACTTGGCACCAGGGAATCAGTCCCCACTTAGACCTGTGGGGAATCAGTTGGTGCACTGCTGGAGTTGCCCAGGAAGAACAAGTGGGACAAAGAAAATGGCAGAAGCTCAAAGGAAAGGTGATCGGATCTATGATGTTTTGTGCAAGGGATGTCACAATATAAATGTTTTTCAAGGGTTGTGGTCACCAGCTAAGAGCGTTAGCGGCCAATTGGGGTGGAGGCTTTAGGCAGATGGGAGCCTGCCTTGAGCAAACTGCTGAATGAGGAGGTGTAACCAGCCCAGGGGAGAGAGAGGGAAACACTTCGACATGCAGCAATTACAGCTTAGCAGACAGTACCTCCTTTGAAGGTGGTAATGAGCTCCCTGGAGTCCACCTCCTCTCCAGCTGTTTGTACAGGACACTCTTCTTTTCCTGTCTTCTGCCTTATCTCTATATAGCCATCCATGTGTAAGTGTACAAAGACAAGCACTCTCTCAGCTATTAAAAATGTGTTTTTTAAGCTGAGCTGGTATTATTGCCTCTTGACAAGGTTGCCTATCACTGTGGGTGCCTCCAGAGAGTTATGTCTTTGCTAAATGACAATTATTTAGGCATTTTTTTCCTGTGTGAGTACTGCTGCAAGCAAGCTCTTTTGGTGAAGCATCAGACCAGATTAGCCACTTCTAAATGAGCTGTCATTTTTACAAGTGCTATGGAGAGAAGAGGAAGATTTTGGGCAACTACAGATCTGTCAAAGCTCTAGTAAACTGCTTTCCTCCTTCCTCCCTAAGTCGAATGAAGGCAGATGGACTTTCTCTTTGCCACAAGAACTGCCTGTGGTCATTCAGCAAATGCACTTGCAGAAGGCTGTTGAAGGCTTTTTCTGGAAAAGCCGTCTTACCTCAGGGATACAGGACTGGAGTTTGAGGGCGGAAGGCTGAAGTGGGGATAGGAAGCCAAGGCAAGCCCTGGGCAGGAATGTGACTGAGGTGGGAACACAGAAGTGTTCCCTGGAGTGGAAGAGGCCGCACATGGCAATACCTTCAGACTGAGTTATTAGGGTGGCCCAGTGGAAAAAGGGTAGTGTGAAAACCTGAAGTAGTTCTTATGTGGGTATCTAAGGACCTTTTGGAAAGTATCTATGGACACCAATATTAAAGAGGAGCACATTGATTCCCTGAGTAGAAGGAAGAGAGAAGTCAGGTGAGAAATCTAGAAAAAGAGGTCCCAAAAGCATTCCAAAGCTGGAAACAGGGGTGGGCTGGGAGGAAGAAAGGAAGGATGACAGATGTTTTCAAGAAGCTGATGAACATAGGGTGGAAATGAGAGAGAAAACTGTGGTATGCAAACAAAGGGACGCTCTGTAAGAGCAAGGTACACAAACCAGAAGAAAGGATAATATTTATGCAAGAAATGCTGAGGCATGTAAAATACAAGATATGTTTTGTCTATAGGTGATAAGGTGCAGGCAGCTGGATTGGGATACAAGAATAATGGTTTAGAACTGTCTGGAAAGGTGAAAACCACTGCAAGGCAAGAGGAGTTTCCAAAAAGACTCGATTTAGCTGATGAAACATGGAATTTCTCATTATTCTTTCACAAGAGCCACTAAATGAAAGTTTGTCACCTATACTGTTTCTATTCCTTTGTGTCTTTTCAGCACAAGGAAAAAGAGGCAAACAAAAAAGGAAATTGCTTAGGAAAAATCAAAACCCTGAAGCATTCTGGGCACAGGGACCACACTGCAGTCAGCTCTGGGGATCTCGCTGAGTGCCACCAGGCAGTCAGTGCCCTTTCTGTCCCTGGGTAACCCTGTGTGTAAATGGGGGTCAAGTCTTAGGGTTTTTTTGGCATTTATCATGTTCCTGGTGCTGCCTGGAAGGAGTGAGCCCTCCCTGCAGGATGGGCAAGAGCAGCTTTGTGTTTGCCAGAGGAGGCACGTGGGGTCTCTGGGCACCGTTCCTGCTGTAAGTGAAGCAGGGCCTGTCCCCCACGGTCCCTGCCTGCAGGCAGTGTGACTGAGCAGGGTGACAGCCCTGCTCTCAGGCTATGTTACAGCATTTGCCTTCTGGCAGCCTAGGAAGCAGCTCAGCTCACTGAGCCCTGGGGGCCTCCAGGCCCACGGGACACTCCTCAGTGACACCTCGGCAGGGCTGCCAGGGGCACACTGGTTGTCCAGCATTAGGTTGGACATCCGGAGGAATTTCTTCACAGAAAGGGTGATCACGCATTTGAGCGGGCTGCGCAGGGAAGTGGTGGAGCCACGGTCACTGGAGGCGTTTAAGGAGAGACCGGACGTGGGCACTCAGTGCCACGGCCTAGCTGACATGGTGGTGTTCAGTTGATTATCGCAGAGGTAATTTCCAACCTCACTAACTTTGTGACTCTGAGATGGAGGCAGCACCGCCCCCGGCGCTTCCCTCCCGCGGCCCTGCCCGAGCCCCGCGCGCTCGGCGTTGCCATGGCAGCGGGGGGAGGGGGCGGGCCCTTCGTGCTCCCGCAACGCGGGCGCGCACCCGCCATTTAGGGGCGGGCGTGACGCGCGTCGCGGACCCCGCTGCGATTGGGCGGGGCGGGCGTGACGCGCGACGCGGACCCCGCAGCGATTGGGCACCGCCGCCGGCGCGCGCGCGGCGCGGTTGGCGGGAGGCGCGGGAGCAGCGGCGGCAGCACAAGATGGCGGTGGAGCCGCCGCGGGAGGCCCTGTGGCCCGAGGGCGCGGGGGCCGAGGCGGGCTTCGTGCGCGCCGTGCTCTCGCTGCCCGAGAAGCCCGACACCACCGTGCGCTTTTTCGAGCGCGGCGACTACTACACGGTGCACGGCGCGGACGCGCGGCTGGCGGCCCGCGAGCTCTTCCGCACCCGCGCCGTCATCCGGCAGCTGGCGGGGGCACCGGGTGGGTGGGTGCGCGGGGCAACCTCGGGGCCACAGCACGCCTCCCCCGGGGCCGGCTGCGGCGGGGCGGGACCCGGGTGGCCGGAGGGGAGCGGGGGAAAGAGGGAGCGGCGGGCGTGGTGGTGGCGGCTGCCCCTGGAAGCCCCCGGTAGCCGGTGCAGCGGTGCCCCGTGCCCAAGGGCGAGGCCTGCGGGGTGTCGCAGGGATCGGGCTCAGCGTGGTATCTGGTGGTGCCTTGGGCTCACAGCTGGGGCCGGTCCGGGCGAGCGAGCAGGCGGTGCTGCGGGTGCTTCCCTGTGTGCGGGGGGATGTGGGGAGCGAGGGGTGAACAGGTCTCCGTGTGCGCGCTCTCATTCCGCGCGGCTCGGGATGGAGCGTAGCTGAATGCAAATCCTTGGTTTCGAATCTTCTTCGGGCTCTGGCAGCACTGAAATGATAGTCAGTAGCCGTGCCGAGTGGGACGTGCGTGACAGGTGTAGGTGTGCAGGCGTGGGAAGGTCTCTGCAGCAGAAATCACGTCTCATCACACAAGCTCGTGGTACAGGACTGTCAGATGCGGAGAGCTGGCTGAGCACGTGTTGCATGGGCTTACAACACTTAGTGACATTTTCCCAAAGTGTTGGCAGATTTCCGTTTGAGAAAATGATTGCACGATATTTTCTGTACTAACTGTGGATGGGCCTCATAGAGTTCTGTAGTGCAGGTGTTGGGCAAACAATGGTTCATTATTACCACTAAATAACAACGGCCTGCAGAAGTAAGTAGCATTATGAATTGCAGAAGACTTTCTCTGCCATCCACTCCCTGATGCTTTTCATTTATCTCCTGGTGTATGACAGAGCTTGCAGATGTCGGATGTAAGAGCATCAAGATAAATTATCTTGTCAGAAGAGACAAACCTTAGCATTAGCCCTAATCTCGAGGAACACAGTGTTGCTAAGTTATTGGCTCATACTCTGCAAAATAAACCTCTTTGTAATGAATGAAGTTTTCTTGTGTGTGAGCAATGGCATTAAAAACAGAACGATTCTCATGCTCTTCACTTTCTATTGTAATGAGCTCATATGTAAAAAAAATAAACCAAAGAAACTCCAACCCCTCCCCAAAACCACAAAGCTTGTTGTGTCTTTCAGACTAGAAACACATGAATCAGTGTTATTTTTACATTCCATTCTAAAGTGATAATTTTGTAGGTATAATCATGTGACTATGAGCTCCAGTTTTAAACCCTTTAAAGTCTTATCTACCATATCCAGTTAAAAGAATAAAACTACACTTTTTAACTTCTGAATGATTTCAAAGCACACATAAATATCAGCTGCCCCCTGCTAGTATATTATGCTGTCTCAACTGAAAAAATAAGAAAAATGGTGTTATTTTGGAGAGTTCTGCACTGTGAAAGAAAACCTAATTATCTAGAACTAGGTTTTTACCTGTTTCAAAAAAAAAGTCTTGCTAGATGTTTGAGGAAAGAAGAAGAAAGAAAATTAAAAAGTCCTCTTTAAAATAAACCCATAAGATCCTATGAGTATGGAAATTCACCATTTAACATCTTTCATGTAAAGGAAGGAAGAGCTCAAATGTGAGGAAAGCATGCTGCTAAAAAGAGATGTGATACTCAATATCTATTGCTCGTACCTACTTGGTATGTCATCTAGCTGTCATGTATCTGACATCAGTCTGAGTTAATTCCACTTCCCAGTCTGGCAGAAAACTTAATGTACTTACCTGAAATCCCAATTTGTTGCAAGAGTGGAACTTCCTAATTCTGTGAGTAGGCGCTGCTGGAGGGAGGGAGGTAGAAGTTGTGTTGCTCCTCTGGGCAGCTGTGTGGAGTTAAATTGTTCAGCTGCATCGTCTGCCTGAACACCTCAGAAGCAAGAAGTTTTTCAATTAAACACTTTCTAAGTTAGTTCTTAATGTAAACTATGAAAGCTTTGTGTTATTTTGAGAATATGTTGCTTTTACAGGATATATTGTGATAAAAGGGAAGTGTCTTGGCACATGTGTCTTGCTGTCTTCTGAGTGTGATTAGGGTGACAGTCTGTTCTGTCAACAGAAGCTGCTTATCCAGGAAAGAAAAGATGTTACCCAGAAGGAAAACCTGCAGCAGGCTTCTGTCACTCATTGGATCAAAATGTGTGAAATATTAATTAGTAAACGAAGTCAAGAATATCATAATGAGAGGGGAAGGGTGAGGGGAACAAATTTCTTTGTATATATTACCATACAGATTTAGTGAAATTTGGAAATGAACATTGCTTTTATTTGGAGTTGGAGTATGCTTTCTTCATTAGTATTAACCAGCTGATTGTTGTGGGGTTTTGTTGTTTCATGCATTCTACATGTTTGCTTGTTTGATGTTCGAATAGTGGCTTTCCTGAAGGCTATTCTTGGGGATTTTGATTACAGAAAATAACTTTTATGAACAAATTAATTTTCTTTCTCCTTTTTTTTTTGTTTGTTTTTTTAGGAACTCAGAAGCTTGAGAGTGTTGTGCTTAGTAAAATGAACTTTGAATCTTTTGTGAGAGATCTGCTTCTGGTCCGTCATTACAGAGTTGAAGTTTACAAGAACAAAGCAGGGAGCAAATCTGTCAAAGAAAATGACTGGTATTTAGCTTACAAGGTATACTTTTCAGCCTTTCTTTATAGCTATGAGATGAAGGAAAAAAACCCCTGTCAATCTTTACTAAGCTTCTCTGCTTGGAGTTTTGGGATTTTAAGGGACTGACATGGGTGGTATGATGGTAAATCATACGTGGTTTTTATATGTTGGTTATATATATCTGTTATATATCACTATATTTTCTTCTGATATAAGGCTGAAAGAGCTTGTTCTGTGTCATAGATTGGGAAATAAAGGAAACATGAAGTACTTTGCTCTGTGTAGATGATATGTAAAATTTGAATGGTTAAAAAAATAGAACAGCTGTATATATGATATTAATGGGCTGTTCAGTACTTAGTTTTATGAGTTGTTCTTTTTAAAGACAAAAAAAGAAAGCATGTGTATTTACACACTCTTAAAAAGTATTTTTCTTTTTCTAAATAGGGTTCTCCAGGAAATCTTGCCCAATTTGAGGAAGTTCTCTTTGCCAACAATGATATGTCCACGGCTGTTGGGGTTGTGGGGGTTAAGCTGTCTAATGCTGATGGACAAAGAGTAGTAGGAGTGGGCTATGTCGACACCACGCTGAGAAAATTGAGTGTTTGTGAGTTTGCAGATAATGATCAGTTCTCAAACCTTGAAGCTCTGCTGGTTCAACTGGGGCCAAAGGAGTGTGTCCTACCAGGAGGAGACACTGCAGGAGAGATGGGAAAACTGCGACAAGTAAGGGAACCATGGTGGCTTACAGTCATATGAACCTTTGTCTAAAAAGCTATGTTCTAGTTTATTAGCTAGGCTCTATGATTTGTGGAAAAATTAAGGACCAGTTTGAGGAAGTTTTGATTTACACAAACAAAATGTATCATTTGTCTGTTGACTCATTTGCATTTTGGTCAGGAAAAGTTGTTCTAAAATCTTGTCTGTCATTCCTCTCTATGCAGTGTAGAAGGAAATAAATAAGTCTTCAGGGTTTGCTTCCATCTGTCCCCTGAATATTGGAGGTAATTGATAACTCTGTGTGTTTGTGAACAACAGGTCATTCAGAGGGGAGGAATCCTGATTACAGACAGGAAGAAGGTGGATTTCACAACAAAGGATATTGTTCAGGATCTCAATCGTTTGTTAAAATCAAAAAAAGAAGAACAAATGAATAGTGCAGCACTGCCAGAGATGGAAAAGCAGGTGAGCACAGAACAATGTTTAACGTGCCTCTGTTTTTTAGAAGTGAAGTGGTGTGTGCACCTGATGTGACCTGATCTCCTCTACAGTCTTGCTGAAGTGTTTAGCAGCTCTGCTCAGCTTGAGTTTGTGTCAAAGCTGGATACCAGGGGGTCCTGGAGAAAAATTGAGAAAACCCTTCACTTATCTCTTTAAAATAGCAAGCTCTGGTACGCAAATAGACTGCACAAGAGGTGCCGCCTGTTCATAATCTATCTAGCCTAAGGACTGAAATACAATTTGCATGACAGGGAAATTGGTATTTGAAAACTAAGTGATGTTTATAATAATATTTTTGTGTTGTCTTGTGGCTTAAGTATATGATTTAGTGCCTGCATGTTTGTTCTTAGCTGCAAACAAGAGGCAATTTGTTGAGATAAACATGCTATAAAGTGCCCTTCACTGCAGGTGCTCACTTGCAGGTGTAAGGTTCAGAGTTATACTCCCTTAATGTGTCGTTTCATAACAAAATTTTTTGAAGTGTGTTGCAGCTGAACAAGTCAGTCATGCTGCTGCCTCTCTTTTGTGTTGGCACTAGAATTTGTAATGCCATGCAGCAAGTCAGATCAGATCCTTGTTCTGGCTGAAAAGTAACCTTGAGACCGTGTCCTGAGATGATCCATAATATCTCATTTATCGTTCCTGAACTGGAAACATCCTGATAACAGCTTTGGAAAGCTGGCAAGGTGTGCACTTCACATTTTGGTTATCAGATTATGCAAATGTGGTGCGTTGTTCTTGCACCTACCTAGAAAGATGCTGCAGTGCCATAGGATGTCCCTATGGAAATGAAGTCTTGTCAAACAGGATGAGTCTCTCATAACCCTGCCAGAATTCACACGGCTCAAAGTCTTCCTCAACTGTAATTTTCCAGGAGCATTGATCAAATACTCTCAAATTCAGAGGAGTGTTTCTAACTAGAATGTGGTGTGTTTTTTAAAAAAAACTCTAGGTTGCTGTTTCGTCCTTGTCAGCCGTTATCAAGTTTTTAGAGTTGCTGTCAGATGAGTCTAATTTTGGACAATTTGAACTGACTACTTTTGATCTCAGTCAATATATGGTTCTAGATAATGCAGCTGTTCAAGCCCTCAACCTTTTTCAGGTAAGAAATACATACTTGAGTTAGTAACTGTTTTACAGTATACTTACTTAGCTGCTTGCTAACTAACCTAAAAGCCCAGTCGCAACTTCCCAGATCCCGATTAACGACAACTTGTTCATCTTAACTTTGTTTTCATTTACTCCTGCACATTTACTCCTGCAAAGTGAAAACTTTGTTTTCATTTACTCCTGCACATTTAGCCACCCAGGTTACCACCTTTTTTTTGTTTTTGTTTCCTGTTAGTTTGTGTTAAATGTAGAAGGGAAGATCATCCAAGAGGTACAAAGTGGCCACAGGGTACAGTGCAGTGGGAAAAGCCATAGCAGTACCTCATGGTTATAGCTGCTGAGGAGTCTGGTTAAGCAGTGGGTGGAAATGCTGCTTCTTACCTGGGGTTTAGTCTGCAAAGTTCACATCTCCAGTGGCAGGAGCAGATTTGGGGTGTGGGAAGGGAAGAGAATTGTGTACTTTTGTGGTATGATAGGGAGTGCCAAAGCAGAGTTGCTTTATACAGGAGTGATGTTTTTGGGGAAGAGAACACAAGGCTGAATTAGGTGGTTATAGGGGAACACGTAGCAGGAGCACTGCTGGTGGTGATGGGATGGGAGAGCTGACTGCAGGGCAATGAACAGGACAGTACTTGAGAACACTCTGAAAGCACCATGTCATGCTAACTGGATGATGTCACTTTTACTTTTTTACACATTTTCTGCAAATCCAAACAGGTTACCAGGCTCCTTCATACCTCCCACTGTGTCTGTTTTTCTGCTTTGCCCCTTTTTATAGTTGTAGGAAAATGTGGTGTGTTGTATCAGCTTTTCTCTCTTTTTTCCACATTAGTAAGCCCTGGCTAGCGATCTTTGCTTGGAGATAATCCACTTGTGTTTCAGATTTAAAGGAAGAAATCAGAGATAATGGTCCCCTGTTTACCTTAAAGTAATTTCTAGAGGAAAACAGTGCATATATTCAGCATCTGAGCTGGTTAACCCTGGAGAGAGATGTTCTGAGTTTTATTTGGTTTTTTTTCTTTATTTCCTTATGCTGTGCCACTGTCTAGGGAATGAAGCGAAATTATATCTCTTCTCCATCTTTATGGAGGTGTTCCAGGAAGTTCTGTTTTAGCTGCATTCCTTTGCAAGTCCTTGCAGGTGCTGCACATTTTGTCATAGGAAATCCAGTGCTGTGTCTATCTTTAGGGGCTGTTGAGAGTGTTGGAGCCAATGGTTTGCCATGTAGCAGGAAGCTGCCTGTGGGGGAGGTTTTTGGACAGTTTGAGTTGCCCTGTGAGGTGTGTAGGTAAAGATCATATGGTGCAGCAGATGCAGTTGGTTATATGGAACTGTACCTTGCAAATGGAATGTACTGAAATAGGTAATTTGTGTATATTATGTACTCTATGACACTGTCTTACATTCAGAAATTTTTCAAGTACAATGCTGTTCATAACACTGAAAATGGGCACGTCCACTTTAGATATTAGATATTCCAGGGGCTAAAGGTGTCAGTATTCCTTCTCACTGTGTTCATTTCCTGTTGTTGTGCTTCTAGTTCTACATCCAAGTTGTTCACAGGCATCCAGACCTGCTCCTGAATGCTTGCCTGCTGTTTTAATTGCAGCTGTTCTTGTAGAGAGGGTTGAGATTTTAATTTCAAAGTCAAGAGTTGAAACACCCTTGTTTCATCTTTTTCAATAAGAAACAAAATTTTTCCTTCCTAGTTGTTTGTGCAAAAACCAAACAAAACCTAAAGAAAAATGCCCAAAAGGCTGTCCTAGGTCCAGCTAATATTAAACCTAAATTATAGATAGTAAACTATAACCTGAACAGAGAAAGTTTAGAGATGTTTTTAGTACTCCAGGGATTGATCTGGGGAAGCTTGATACTTGTATAGAAAAAAACCCACTGACCTGTTCCTAAGTAACAAAGTTCTGTGCCATTCATTAGGTGTCAATAAACTTTCACTAAGTGTATTTTTTCTTTTTTATATTCAGAGTTCTGTGGAAAATGCGAATACTGCACAATCTCTAGTTGGTTTACTCAATAAATGCAGAACCCCGCAAGGACAAAGACTAGTTAATCAGTGGATCAAACAACCACTTATGGACAAGAACAGAATCGAAGAAAGGTAACAATATTATGTGTTTTATAGACTTACACAAGTTAGTAACTATTTTATATAAGGCTCTTTCTTTTTAAGCACAAAATACTGCAACCAAGGAATAATAGCGGTGCTTTTGTGTGCTATCCAGTAATCCATCGTAGTCAGAGCAGAATATATTTTTCCTTGTGATGCAAAGTGACAGGTTACTGTTAGATTAAATGCTTTTTACAATTATATATTTTAAAGAGGAGGTACAATGTTTAGATAATCTAAATGATTCAAATGATTCTGTGCTACAGGCCAAGGCAATGTAGCACCCGCTTCCTAACTGTTGTTCATACTGCAAATGCTTGCTCTGTGTAATAATATTTTGATGTCACTTCAAGTTTACCACTTAAAAAACCAAAACAAAACAGCAAAACACCCAAACAATAAAGCAGTAGTAATGTCTTTCTATTTCCAGAAAAAAACTACTTTTGGTTTGGCAGTAGGTCACTCTTATCATATCTTGCCTAGATATTGTGAACTCAAATACGAGGGGTCTTTTTCTTTCTTGCTCTTTGATCCTGCTGTCACTGTGTGCTGCCCTACCAGTAGATAGCAGTATCAGTTGATAAGAAGCCTTAGAGAGTCTGGCAAATCTCACTCCTTCAGAAAGGAAAACTGCAAAGGCTCTGTTCCTACTGTGTGCGTTTGTCTTGATTATGTTCACCATGCACATACAAGTTTTTTGAACTCCTGCTAAATACAGCTGCATTCTTATGATCTAAAACCAAACTTCATGCAACTCTAGTGATCAGCAGGTTAATGCATTGCAAAATGTGTATTAAATGTATCTTGACAAAGCAGAAGATGCTGGAAGACTGGATTTAACTTTGATAGCTTCTCTAAGGCTCACATTTCAGATGAGGCATTGCAGGTATGTCTGTATATGCTGCTGGACTTTGGCACAGATGCCTACTACCAAAAAAATTTTGGCTTGGATATGCTGATGTTTAAATAGGCTCTGCAAGGAGTAGTTGTTGTGGTTTAAGTCCAGTTGGCAACTAAGCACAGCCATCGGAATGACAGTTTTCTCTCTGGATTTCTGGAGACTGAATTATTCTGCTTGTCTTCAACAAGTTTTTCTACTCTTCCTAATCGTTTGCAGAAGGAAGCGTAGTAACTTGATCAGAGCCCACTTAGAAATGTTGTTAATGTGACACTGAAATATTTGTTCCTGGGTTTATTGAATGTTACATCGTACTCTTGCATGTGTTACAAAAGCTTTCATTGTTCTTGACTAAGTACCCAGGATCTTCTGCATCTGTCAGTTTTGGATCCTAAGATCTGATTCGAGTTTAATTTAATTTTACGTTGGTTCTAAGGCTTTGAAAGTCATAGCTCCCATTTTGTAATTTTCTTATGTCAAAGTAAATACTGGAAATTTTTGGTGTCTGACACGTTTGCTCATTGCTGTGTATCAGAAGCCTTACAAGTTTGGAAGAGATATGGAGTTTTCTTTATAAAGCTGGGGTTGAGTTGTAGCAGAAAATGTAACTTGACCTGTTCTATAGAGTAAAGATCATCTCCACGTTTTGCACTGTCTTTCTGTTTGGCTAACGTTGACTGTGTTCAGGAAAGGCTACATTTAAAGGAGGAGGGAAGTAATTAAATGGAGTTAAGCTCTTACTGAAGCTTTGTAAAGTTCAGTGTATCCAAGTGTTACGAAATTGAAAGAAGTCCATTGATACCTCCTGTGTCTTTTCCAGCCGTAGAGTCATTGGAGCTGTGATTTGTTAAAGGTAGTTTGCTTTAGCCTTTTTACTTATGGGCACTGAGATACCATAGTCACACTTTTTCACTTCATTCTGCTGCGTAGCTAAGCCTGTCTGAATGCATCTTGCTTTCAGGTACTACTTTTGGAATTTAATTCTTTCAGATAAAAGCAATGTAATTTAGTCATAAGCTGTTTGTTTGCCATCTTCCCAAACTTCATGCTTTTCAAAGTGTGTAGGAACTGTTCCTTTTTAAATCCAAAGGAAACAAGCATAAGAGAAGCTGTTAGTGGGGCTGATGAGATGTATTGACAGATTGAAATATCTTTTGATAGGTTTGCAGTTGCCAAGTTGTTTTCTAAAGGCTTTCCTTTATTGTGGCTGTTTTAAGGATTGCAAACCATAATGGGTGCTTTGAGAAGGAAATACCTGGATTGCTGTTCCTTTATGTTTCCTTTGTAGTCAAGGGGAGCTACTGATGATTTCTTGGCTTGAAGCGTGCCATGTTGAAGGACCCCATTTAACTCCAATCAGTGCAAAACTTCTCAAAATAACCAGAACTGCCCAAGCTGGACTGATGTTTGGTGACAGTGTTTTGGAGGAAGCCTTGTGTTTTAGTTGTACAGGAGGTATTTTGACTTAGCAATTCTACACCACTGAGATAAAAGTTATCTGAAAGTTTAACTTCTTAAAAGTTAGATGTTGTATTTCTCCACTAAGACCTGCAGGTGGTGCAAGTCATCTTTTGGAGCTAAAGGAATCAACTTCTTTCTGTAGTTTGTAATATGCAGTGTATTGTTAACCTACATGGATAAGTGGAACACGTGTTGCATCAGTAATAGGTATTAACCATTGATACAGTAACAACACAAATTAAAGTACATAGTGCACATGCTTCAGATAAAATGATGTTTACTGGAACAGCTCCTAATGAGAACTGAGAAAATTGGGGCTCCTGATACTTACCTGTCTTGTAAGACTTGGGGTTCTGCCCTTGTCTACCTGGTTTTCCTTGATTAAGGAAATAGTTATCAGTCATAAGTATACAAGATACAGCCCTGTATCTCCCATGTGGTGTGTTCAGAAGACAAGTACATGAGGTTCTTACTCCTTGTCTTGTAGTCAGCATATTTCTGAAATTAAAATGTAGTCACAGAGACAGGGAGTGCAAATACATATTTTGATTACATAACACGATTGACTGTAATACAGCAAGCAGCTTCGGTATGCTGAGTTTATTCTTCAGATACTGGAAAGTCTGAGAAATGTGGCGCAGTGTAAAACAGTGCTTGTTCTGTTATGTCTTGAGGAGAGAGTTCATGCTGAATACATTTTATTTTTTTCCTATTTTTGGGATAAACTCTGACATTTATACACAGCATAAATAAAAGATTGCGGCTCACCTTTTTAGTCCTTTATATATACTGTGGTTGAACCTCTTATATGCCTGTGTCCCATGGTAGAAGAGATGCGGGGGTCTCAGAGGAGTTAAAGGCTGTACTCCAATATCACTTGTTCTGATTCAAGCCTATTTTGAGCTTTTCTCCGGTGTTCCTAAATATCATGCTGCATGGGGGTCACACTGTAGAAACGAGCCCTGTCTCTAGCAGAGTCAGAAAGTAACATATTCAAGAAGCTTGAGGTGAATAAATCGCCAGCAGGGTAAAAATTTAAGTGTGTAGGACATTCCCACTAATCAGTCTTGATTGATAATTAAAGTAACAGCTTGTTTAAAAATAAAAAAAAAAATTATCCCCTAACTTGTTCCCTTGAGACAAGAAGAAGAAACTTAACCAAAGGCCCTGGCTCTCTTGAGGACTCAAGCCAGCCCAGCACCTGCTTGGGTGGAATGTGATGCTTGGATCTTTGCACAGGCTGGCAGAGCTCTCAGAGGGGTCAGCAGTGCCCTGGCAGCAGCCAAGGCTGACCCTCCACTGGGCTCCGCTGGTAAGAGCAGCTCAAGGAACTTGATTGTTCACATCTACGTGGAAGTTGTGAGGCTGCATCTGGAGCAGTGTGTCCAGTGTAGGGCTTTGCAGGACAGGATAGACAGAAGGAACAGGTCCAGCAGAGAGCCACTGAACAGGGCCATGAGCTGCAGCTCATGTGGTGTGAGGGAGAGGCTGAGGCAGCTGGATTTGTAGCCTGGAGAAGACTAAGGGCAGCTCTAACTGCTTGTTTCAGCTGCTGAGAGGGTGGGAGTCAGAGAGAAGGCGAAGCCAGGTGCTTCTTGCAAAGGCATAGCAAAACCATTGAGACAAAACAGACACCAGCTTCACCAAAGGGCCCTCCAAGCTGAATATAAAGAAAAAAGTCTCCCCCATGAGAATGGTCAGACTCTGGAATGTGTACTCAGAGAGATGGAGGTGTCTGTGTTCTTGTTCAGTGTTCAATTGAAATTAGCCTTGTTTTGAGCAAGGACTGGACCTAGAGGCCTTGAGTTCCAGGGTAATTTGTTCTGCGATAGGTCTTCACTACTTTTGTGTTTCTTTCTAACCTGCAGTTGTACCTGCAAAGCATTGCAGATAGGCTTTGTTGCTTTTGTCATTGTGGTTAGCAGCTCTGGAAAGACCTTGAGTAGTTTTCTGAGTGGAGGTCAGTCCTTCTCCACAGCCACAGACTGATTTCAGGCACTTGAATTAGTATGTGGTGGCCTGTGTCCTCAATAAGGGAGGGGAAAATGTGACCAGCTTGGAGGTTTGTCTAAATAACCTATTCAAATACATTTTAAATGCTTGGAGCACTCCTAATGCCTTTAAAGAAGCTTCTGAAATACAGGTTGAATCTGAACCGATTGGAAGACAGTAGTATGATTTCTTATTGTCATGGAGATTGTGATGCAATAAATACTTCGCATAAAAGAAGTTGTCATTCCAGTGACATGAAAATGGTGTTAGCTTCCAATAAGCCTCTAGAAATGTTAGAAAAATGTCACCTTTGTCATTCCAAAAGTTATCATCACTAAGTTCCCTACAGAAATGTCTGGAGCTTGAAGATCTAAATGCTTCTCCTTTAACCCTCTCCTCTCCTCTCCTCTCCTCTCCTCTCCTTTCATCTGTGTTTACTATTTTCAAAACTACCAGTTTACCTATATTTTCATTTGGGTCTGCTTGTGAAACTGAGGTTGACATTGAGTGCTGTTAGAGACATTGAACAAAACCTGTACTAGTCAGACACGTGTCACACAGGCCATGCCTCTAGGAAGGAATTTCCGTCAAAATGCCAGGCACTTGAAACCTTTTAAAAAGCTTGGATTCTTGTGTTGCAAAAGACTTATTTTTAGTTTTCTCGTCTGACAAGCTGAAAAAAAGACTCCTTTCATGATACCTTCAGATGTGGGAAAGACAATGCTGGTGTTTGTATTCTGTTATGTTCTCCAAATCATTTGTCTTCTAGGTCAGGGACCAGCAATCAGTGTCGCAAATCGGTAAATTACAGGTGGCATTCAGTGGTGCAGCACTGGAGCAGGTAGTCATAGTATCTCCGAGGCTCGCCCACTTCTTCCTGACAAGTCCTCACTTGGTGCAAAATGAATAGAAGGATTAAGCTTTTAGTCAGTGTGTTCTGCATTTAAATTTTGAGGCTCAACAGAAATGAAAATTAAACTAAAATGTGATTGGAAATGTCAAACTGGTTTTCAGACTTGTAAGACATAATCAAATTGCTATTTATTTAGGGAAATGAGAATCTGTAGCTGCCATACTGTTCTTTGTCTCTCAGCCTGCCATAAGAGGTGGATGGGATTTACTGCAGTTTTTTAACTTTTACTTAGAATCTGTGTTTAAGTGTTCAGGGCTGTATGAAAACTTTTACTATGTACAGGTGCAAAGCTCTCAGGTTGGTAACAGTCCTTGCTAGTCACTATTTTGAACATTGTTTACAGGAATGTGGTATGCTCTCTGTGAAAGAACAGTGGACACATTATTGTTTCTGCTCTATTTAATTTATATGCAAAAACATTAGGAAGGTGGATCTTAGGACACTGCAGTGGAAGCTCTTGGCAAGATAATTTTGTCTTGACTTGCAATTTTATTTCTCATGTATGAATCTTGTATAAGTCTTTAATGTTCTGTTGACATACAGTTTTGAGTTTCTTCTGTACAGAATGAATGCAAATGAAGAAATATTTGGGTTTTCACAACTAAGAAATAGAACTTGTTCAGTATGCTCTTAGCCTGCACAAGATTAAAGAAATGCCCAGGTTAGCAATTCAAAGGAGTATTAGTGTTGATGGAGTAGTGTAATAAACTTAACCTCTTAATTTTAATAGTGTATGGCAACTTTTAAAGAATAAAGCACCAAAAAAAAATAATGGAAACTCTTTCCTCAGCTGTCTCTAGTCTTTGAAGAGCATGCAGTAATATAATTTTATCACTGGATCCCCAAATGCCATATTTAATTAAAAGGGAAGATTGGCAGAAAACCTCTGTGGTTTTAGGCATTAGGCTGAGAAGCAGCCCCTGCTGCTTTCCATCTCGGGTTTCTCTGGAAAGTTTTGAGTGGAGCAGTTTCTCTATATGGGGTTAACAAATGTGCCCATGACTGTGTAATACTTGATGAGTTGTTGCTCCATTGTCTTCATTGTTCTTTGTTATTATTATAAGAAATGGAGGTTTATTAGTAATTCTTAAAAAATGAGCATTTGTTTTCTAGAAGCCTAAATACTGTGTCGATTGAATGGCAATGGTCAAAAAAAGTAAAACTGGTCATTCATGTCTTTATTCAAATTATAATCTTTTTGCCCTCATGTCCTTGACACTTGCTCACACCAACTGTTCTGTAGGTAGGTTTCTTCCGTATTCAGTGGTCAAGATTTAGTGTGAAGGTCTTTTTATTTGTTTTTGACACTTATGCGCCATGCAGCAACCTGTGGCACTGAGGTGGTTCGTAGATGGCTAATTCTGTCTGTGAGCATTTTAAATCAAAAGGTGCAGTCACTTTAAATCAAAAAGTGCACTTCCCTGAGTGTGGATTGTCACCAACTCCCTTGTTATTGGCACTGGTGTTCATGTATTGGCACTGGCATTAGTGTTCCTGTAGCTGCATCATTCATCTTTTGATGAGGAGTTTATCATGCTTAAATAATCAAGGGTATCATGCTGTATAGCATCTAATCCAGTAAAACCAGGCAGTTGCCAAAAGGGGCAATCTGTACCTCCTACTTCCTTTTGTTTTGGTCTCATACCTCCAGATTAATTTGATTTGGCTTGTTCACCTGATGAAAACTAATCCTTGAAAAAGTAAGGGAAGTTGTCATCTAAAATTAATTCTTTTGCTCCTCTGCAGCTGGTCCATGACCTGCTATCATCATAAACATGAGAAGATTAACATCACCTTAAGTGCAGGTCAACTAGTACCAAAAGCCTGTTGTTCAGATTTAATAATCCGACTTGTATTTACTTTCTCTTGGTATTTTGACTTTTTCATAGACTATGCTAATTAATTTATGTTATGAGTTGGATTACCAAACTTGTTACGGAGGATAGAATGGATATCTGCCTATCCTTGGACTGGAAAAACGTCTGAATCTGTGAAATAGAGCTGTGCACTGGCATTGCATAATAAACCTACTGCTTTCCTGACAAGTTCACTCTGAAGATGCTATTAGACTATTTTTAGAAAGCAGACTATGAAAATTTTATGGAAAATAATATATGCATGGAAATAAACAAATGAAATCTTTGGTAACATAGGAAAGACAAAAAGCATGTCTCTGACAAAGTTTTTGGGTGATAGTTGGAGAATCTTGGTTTATGAGTTATCCTCTTATCACTTCTGTCTGTGCAGTTCCTTGAGGGCAAGAGACTGTTTAGTCCAGCAAGATTGTGATGGGGTTTTGAGGTTTGAGAGGATTTGCTGTGTAAAACATCTTGTATTCAAAATTCAACTTTGCTGATGGATCTTCTGTTTTTTTCTTGTCTAAACATGCATGTTTAAAGGTTGGGAACACTGTCATTCTGTGAAGTATTTCCCCCTCTGTAGTGCTGTGAAACAGCTCACAGCCTGCAGCTCTTGGCCGTGTGAAGGGACAGATGTGTGGTGGTGCCATCAGGAGCACTGCCAGCCTTGCCCCATAAATGAAGGGAAAATGATTCCTTTCTGCTTCTCTTACTTTTTGTTGTAGGGAATTCATGTGCATGCTGCAGAGTCCTGCAGTTCCTCTCTTTGATGTATGTCCTGGATATAGGGGGCAAAGTGGAGCTCTGCTTTTTGTGTGGTGCTGCTTTATTTGCATGTTCTTCAGCATGATGCCAGGCACTCCCTTTCCTCAAGGTCTAAAAATCCTGCTGTTGCAGCATTCTGCTTCAGTAGCAAGGTCTTAATTGCATCAAGTGGTACCTTGCTGGCAAGAATTAGACCGAAGATTTTAATTTTCTGCTGAAGAATTGTTTTCTTCTTTACCCTGCCTCATCTCCTGGGTTTGGAAAGTGCTCAAAGACTCCTGCAAGAATAATGAATTATTGTTAAATTCTTTCAGAATAATTAAGTATCTTGTGAGTTAAAAAACCCCAATATTATATTGGAGTTCACTGGTTTTCCTGATAATCCTGTTTTGTGTTTTTATTCTGAGTTTATTAGCTTGCCTCATCGTCAATTCATAAAACTTCCAAAGCTTTGCTTGATTTTTACAGAAAATAGTTACTTTGTGCCTGGTACCCCTGTAATTTTTAATTTACTATCTCTAAGCTTTGACATAATACTCAAATGGTACATTCAGGAATTCATGTAGGGTGGGAAAGAGTCTGTTGCTTCTCTAATTAATATTAATTTTATGTTATATGAGTATAACTGTTGTAGAGGAGTATGAACTCTCAATTATTTGGAAGAATGCGTTTATTTGAGTTAAAACTTTGTCTTTAAATGAACCATCCCGAGGTTAGAAATATCCAGTATTGTTGGTTTGGGGACTAATTAGGAAAACTAGAAAAGGCAGGAGACTGATATTTGGATGTGGCTTTCTCTTATATTGTTTAATCTTTCAGATTAAACAGCAGGGAGCCTGATCTGTCCAGCTGCTTAGAAGCATGCTCTGTGTACCCAGAGCTTTGGAAAGTGTGTGCAATTTGATTTTTGTGGCTCTCCTAGGGTCTAAAGCTGCTCTTCAAACCTTGGGCTCTGTATTGTGAGGGATTACTTCAACAGAGCTGCAAAAGCAGTCATCATATTCATGGTTGCTTCAATTTATATTTGAGATTAAAAGGTAATAGTAGGGGCTTCAATCTGAAGAGTTGCCCTGTTATAGTGTAGTGAAGGCTAATTTTTAGTGCTAAGTATGTCCTGAGGGCATCAGATGTGCCTTGAGATCCCTTGATTTATTTAATTTAAAACTTGAGGGAGAAAGTATGGCAGGCAGAAGAACAATGGGCAGCACTATTATCTCACACTTTTCATAGTGGCTGTAACACTTTCTGCCATTTTAGAAGTGTTGGTGGGACTGTGGCTTGAGGGCATAATTTCCTAGACATCTTAAGACAACATCAGGATACAACTGGGTTTGTCCACAGCTGGCAGGGCCACGCCTGGATGAGGTGGTTCAGGGGAGCCAGAGGTGGAAAGCAAATGCAGCCACAGCAAATTAAGATGTGGCAACTGGGAGCATCACCCTCAGTGTCAACCTGAGGTGTCCACAGCTCCCTTTTCCATACTACCATCTTTTCTTCCTCCGTGCTCCGTGGCTTGCCTGTGTAAAGAGCAGGACAGCTTTTAAACCCTACCACTAAGCCAGATCATGCTTGGTCTCTATGATTGCTTTGTTCCTGCAGGGAGGAAGTTTTGAAACTCTGTTTGGGTCTGGAACTGTGAATCATTGCAAAATCTTTTTAGAAGCTAGGAACAACATCAGAGTACAGAGATTGCTGTAATCTTACTGGGATGACAGCACTGTCTTTGTAAGAACACAGGCATTACAGGTAAACTGTGAGATGCATCACTGGGGTCTCTTTGTTCCTGGTTTGCTGTTGCTGTTAATCTGTTATACAGTTTCTTTTCATTGTTAGAAGCCTGTAATTTCACATCCCTCTCATAAAACAGTAATGCACTTTAAATTCTACATTGAGGAGGTATGTGCACTGTTGTACTTCACTGTCATCTTCAAAGTTTCCTTATGTAGACAAGGTGTATCTTTTAGTTCAGTTTGGTTTTGTTTTTGTTTTTAGGTTGTAACAATGGTTTTCAGGGAGGGAAGCTGTGAAGTGACTGGATAACAAAGAGGCATTTATAGCATTTTAACTGAGGAAACAAAACCAACTTTGTGCTAGCAAGCCAGGAAGAAACAATAACAGGTCACATGGTTTGGGCAACAGCAGGTGGGAAACAGAACAACTTGAGCCATTTAGTATGGAGGGGAATAATGTGAATGTGCAAGCTGCTCTTTTGGCAGACAGAGTAGGGAGAAGCCTTCCTTACCTGTGCACAAGCCTCTCACCCAGGTCTGTTGGAGTTGCCTGTGTTGTTTGCTTCTGAACTACAGGCACTTGTGCATACAAATTTGGGAAAGCTGAAAGAGGTCTTACTCAGGTGACCAACTTGGGACTCTCACTCAGACGTCAGATTTTGGACCCTAAGATATCATAGGGCCAAGTTGGTACAATTTGATCAGAACGACAGAAAGATTTTGACCCCTTGTTTGGGATGTTGTGTCTCATATGTAAGAAGTGCTGGAGAGGTGTATGTATACAACTCAAACCAGAGAGCAACATTCTCAAAAGCCTTGGTTCAAGTCTTGTGTCTTCAAAGTACTGGAAGAAGTGGTGCCTGTGGTGAGCCCCCTGCCAAGGCTGTTCCTGTGGCTTGGGTAAAAGTTGCTACCAGCTGGATGCTCACTGCCAGAAACCAGGGCAACTTCTCGCTGTGCCTGAGTGGGGATTGAGAAGATCAGTGATCCTAAGCCTATAGTGTATGAGTACAATAAAATGGCTTTTGGTGATATTAGTCTCTCTATAGCTGCTGGTTCCTCATTCCTCAGGTTTTGTGTTATTTTTATTTCAAATTGTTTACAAAGATTGCTCCAGTTTAATAAAAGAAGTCTTTTGTGCATAACTGAGCACTTCCAAAAGCGTGTGTGGCTTGCCTAAATATTTTGCATTGTTATTTCTTTGTGCTTTTCTGAGAAACTTTGAATGTTATTTTTATAAATGCATGCAACAGCTCTGAATGTACTGGGCAAAATGACCTGGGATGGTCAGTGTGATTTTTATGCTGCTAAGATGTGTGCTGGACTAAAGTAATTCTCCGTATCAGGCTTCAGAGATCCGATTTAGGTTCCCATGTGCCCATCTTCGCTGTCTGTCTTAATACTTCAAAGACTGTAAAGCACACTGAGGTTCTTTGGCATGGAAAGAGAGCTTTGCAAATTTAAGGTGGTATCTACTGCTTACCTGAGGCAGTGACCTGGACTTTGGTTGATTTTTGTGAGAGATGATTGTCTAGGGAACGACTGGGTCACCAGGAGAAGTTTGTAAAGGGAGCTTAGGATAGTGCCTTGCTTTTTTCTGGCTGGAAAACACAAATGCTGTTATTAATCAACTACAGCAACTTGCTCTGGTGTGGGCTTCCTCCAGGGTGTTAAAATCCCAAATGTTTTGTGTGGAAAAGAAAACCCAATTAGAACAGGTAAGATGGGTGTTTTATATGTCTAGGTTAAGTATGTCCAGGGAGGCTTTGCCTTAGCTACATTGGATTAAAAAGAAAGCCCAGGGAAAACAGAATAGTGGTACGTGAAGTATTTTTTCCACTTCCCTTTGTATAAAGAAAATATGAAATTAAACGGATACAACTCTGCATATTCTGAAACTTATGGTGAGATGAAAGGCTCAGTATATCTTAAAGCAGTCCTTAATATACTGCTTTTGTAAGTGGTGCTTCTCCATTAAAATTCACTATAATCAAGTTGAACAGGAAAGTTGATCTTAATCTACCGTCAGAGAAACCCTTGAGCAGGCAGAGAATACAAATGTACACTCTTCAGGAGATGCAGCTGTTACATAGTCAGGGGAGTTACAAACTTCAAAATCTTCTTAAAAGGCAGCTTCTACTATAAAAGCGTAAATTTTTAATGTAATTTCAATGTTAACAAATTTTTTTCCTTGTATCACCTGGAGTTTTTGGTTAGTGAATTTTTTTCCCATGAAAAGATCTATGAGTATTTGGGATTTTGAGTCACTACCCCTGTAGTAGTAATTAAATACGTATTACTCATTATTAAATATGTATTACTGATTTTATATGGATCCAAGTTTCATGAAATGATAAAAAAACCTCACAGTCCTTTTTCTGAGCAGAGGTGCTTGAGGGAACTGTTATTCCTGCTGCATGCACGGAGAGGCATGGAACTACCCAGGGTTTTGCAGGATGTTGGTGGAGGAAAAGTTTACATCTTAGGTGCTTTATAAATCAGTATATTGTACACCTTACTGATTTGTTAGATGTTCTTTTTTGTGCTGGCTGATCCTGCTCAGGCATTAAAACTATTCTGTTCATTCAAACTGGTCTTTTATTTTCATATCTTTTTTTTAGTTATTTAGTTATTATTTCTACAAACTGAATTCTTTTCATCCTTCTGTGAAATCTGTATACAAATCGGTCTTGATTAATGTTTTCCTATTAACTTAAACTTCTATATCTAGCTCTGTAAAACTCTAGAAACATAATTAAACCCTCCTGACAGGCTCTGTGTTGAGGCAGTATTGAGTGCAATAACCTTAAAATGGTGATGAAAAATGCTGCATAGCTGTAGCAAAAGAAGAAGCAGTGTCTTCTGAGGTCAAGTGTGATGTCAACCTCGGTAGAACAGAGGTGGTGTGTTTAGACTTGGGAAAGTGTGTGACATGTATTAGACTGAAAACAGATTTTTATTGTCTTTATTTTGGTGTAATGCGTTAGTCTTTTGTCAGTAGTAGATTCAAGAGATGCCTCTCAGTAAAACTGGGGAGAGATGAAATACTTTCAGTTGAATTTCAGAATATCCAGCAGACCCTTGGAGATAGGTGGCTTTTTTTTCTCTCTCTGTCTCTCAGAGCAAACTAAGCCTAATGTTACTTGTTATTGCACTGAGTTCAAAGCTGATAAACAGCTGTGGTTTTGCATAGCAGGAGTAAAAGGTAGTTACAGTTTCCAAGTTCCAGAAAAGCACTCGTGTTGATTTTCAGTTATATTAGTGGAACTTTTGTTTGCTGTTTTTGTGGTTTTGTTTGCAAACTTAAATAACTGTCTTGAAACAAAGATTTCATTTATGTTCTACTGTGGTTTCACTACTTAAAATTGTTTCTGTTATCTTGACTGTGTTCCCTTGATCTGTGGTGGAAAGTTTTGCCCTATTTTCCTTTCCCTTTTGGCTGTGGGGCAGAAACAAGTTATCCAGTGTTGTCAGCTGTTGTTTGATTACACTTTCTTGGATTCTTTTGTTTGTTTCTTTTTGTGTTTTCTTTTTTTTTTTCCCCACCTCAGTTGAGCTTTATATTAAAAACAAACTGTCATTTGATTTCATTATTACTTGTGAGCGTTATTCTGGCTTATGGTTGCATTGGCTTAATGTTACACTTTCTGTTCAGCAACATTGCATGTATTCTTACCAATAGGAAATTGTTATGCAAAGTGTGGCATGAACACAAACCTGTCAGACATATCTTAGTGGTTGGCAACTGTAAGGGGGAAGAATAGAACTGTACTAGTAAGGTCATGAAATGTTAGTCTAATTATCGTGGTTTTGGCAGAGGAAAATTGTTCATGCTGATCTGAGATCTCTTTGAACTTGTCATTGTTGTGGACAAAAGAGGAGGGAAAAAAAAAAATAGAACTTTCAAAATGCCTTTTGACAAGTTCTTTACCAAGAGGCTGTTGAACAAGCTGACGGAGTCATGTGATGAAAGTGAAGGGTTTGTTTGTGCAAAAGGCACAAGCAAGGAAAAAAAAATAAAGTCTAAATCCTGATAGAGATAAGCTCAAGAGTCCAGAAGATACTCTTTAATGATCATTATAGCAGCTGTACTGACACTTTTATAGGTGACACAAGTAAGGGCCAAACTTTTAATGAAGACCAAACCAGGCCAACTGATTGGAGGGAACAGGGATGGTTTGGATTTTAATGAGAAAAAGTATAAACCAATGTGTATAGAAAGAATGAACATATATTCTGGTTGTGCCTTACAGAGCTTTTACATGGATTCAGGAAGGGTGTTGGGCATCTCTGTGTCAGGTTGAAGGCAAGTCTCTGTGCAGTTGGGTTTTAAAGATAAGGTACCAGTGGCATTATAGAAACTGTTGCTGCTGGTCTGTTCCCAGTGCAACATTTAGCAAGTTTCAAGAAGTGATTCTGTGTGTATATCCATACTCCACTATTACTGGTTGTGTAAGGACCTCTTGGAAGAGAAGCTAGGCACTCTGGCTTCAAACGTAAGCTATCAGAGGGCAAGATAGGCTCTAATATGGTGGTGAACTTAAATTTTGCATGTTCTTGCATGTGTGAGATTGGCCTTCAAAATCAGAAAAAAACCACCTTTTTATACTGGAAATTTTAATGTTGAAATTATGGAGTAGTCTGTAGCCTAAGCAAGTTGGATAAGACACCGAACTCTGGTTTCCTACTACAGGCAAGAATAGTATTTTTCTAGATTAAAATTTACCTTTTTAGTGGAAAACCACTCCTAATGTGTCTTGCTTTCTTCCTAGTACTTTTTAAGTGATGAAAGGTTGTTTTAAACCAGAAATTCATGGAGTTTTGCAGGTAATAAAACTCGAAGGTGTTTGCAACTAGTTCCTCTTTATGGATTGATGTGTGATGGTATTGTGATAATCGAGAAGTGGTAAATATGCTTACAAGTCTTAAATATTACCTGGGAAGTGAGACATGTAACACCAGGATAGTACAACCTCTTGTGTATTTGCCGTGACCATCACTGCTGAAGACCAAGGAAGGTAACAATAACAACGCATGGGTCTGCTTTATGGAGAAGTTTTCAGTGAATCCCATTTTGTTTTTCCCAATGGAATTGTGTCCAGATTACATGACTAAAAACGACCAAGTTACTTAGTTTCTGTGAGAAGTTGGCAAGATGATTCCTTCTCTAATCCCTTGGGGACGTTAGGAAGACATCTGGTTAGTGGGCTTATATTTAGGCTCTTAAGCAGTTGTATCGGGTGTCTTGAGTTTGGTTGGGGATTTGGTTTTGTTTTGTTTTTTAATATTTATAAAAAATCTGGTCTTTAAAAAACATGTTTGATCACTGGTTGCTGCTGGTGCCTTAGAGAAGACGGTTTGTGATGCGAGTCGTAAGTCAGGTCAGCTTGGTAAACTGTAGGGTTTCGTCATAAACGTGGCAATGTATCTGCTGTAGGAGACAAGATCATGTAATTCTTACTATTCCTTCAAACCTCTAAACCTTCTTGACAGAAGCCTGAAAGGTAGAAATTGTGCTCAGAAACACCAACAGGGATCAGAATTGAAAATTACTTGGCTTTTATGATGTTTCTTATACAAATCTTCTGCATTCTTGCAGTAGCTATCCTAAGTATATTCCTGTCTACTCCCAAGCTCTGTGTACATGCTGAAACTTTAATCAGTCTTTTGGAAGGAAAGCACTATTATGTGTCACTAATGTCAGTCTCTGTATTTATTAAGGCAGTAGTTGAATGGGTAAATGTAGAGGTAGGATTCTTCTCTCATCTTTTTCATTGATTTTTTTTGGTATAATACAGAAGGTTCATGGAGTGCTGGGGTAGGATACTTTCTGAAGCAGAAGGACATCCTTTTTGAATTTTTTATTTACAGAAGTGTACCACTACCAGTCCAGGGGTCTCTGACTCATGTGTTGCCTTAGCTAAAACCTTAGTTTCTTGAGTGAACCTTTGCTAATTACCTGAGGCAGTGTACCATGTTAACTCCTGTGTACTGTTGCCAGCAAGTGGTACTCTCTGCAGAACACTGCATGGTGTAATGTAGAGAATAATGCTTTCAAAATGACAAAAAGAAAATAGTCATTTTCAATGCAGTTTGCAAGTGCAAATGTTACTGTAATTGAGATGAATGCATTTTTCTGCCAGTAAGCAAGCCAGGAGGAATAATGTGGTGAAAGCTGTCCTTTCTTTGCTTACATGTCTCTCTACATGAAATTAACTTCCCTACTGAAGCCAAAATATTGAGAGATGACATGTTAATATGATTAACCAGTAATGAGTACAGTATATAATGTGTGGAGGTCTCTGAAGGAGGCAGAGCTCTTCCTTCCTATTCTGAAAGTATGACCGAAGAACACTGGCCTCTCCAAAACAAACAATATCTGACTTCTTTGTTTAACTGCAAATGCAAAATGTGGAGAGATGATGCAAAAAAACCCCACCAAAACAAAACAAGAAATGTATGAAAGTTCAGTTACATTCTAGTGGAGGCAAGCTAAAATGTCGGGGAGCTGCAGTAAGGGAAGGCAAGCTGGGAGTCAGTGGTGACAACAAGGCTGGCAGATAGTACAGACATTGATAAGAATGCAGTCTCCCAATACCTGCCATTAGACAAACAGTAGTTTGGAAGTAGTTGGCATTACAAAGGATTTACAAAGGGAAAGTCATGCCTGGCTAACCCAATAGCCTTCTACAACAAATTGAGGTGGTTGGATAAGTGAAGAACAGTGAATGTGGCTTATGATTTCGGCTGTCACTGTCTCCCATTACATCTGATGAAGTATGGACTAGGTAAGTACAATGTGTGGTGGACTGAAAACCAGCTGAGCTGGCAGACTCAAAGGATGGTGATCAGGGGGTCAGTCGCTAGCTCTATGTTCCAGGGGTCAATACTGGTGCTATCCTTGGGGATACCCAGAATGTGACTGAGCACTGTCCTGGGCAGTTGACTTTCACTCTGGCCCTACTTTGAGCAAAGGTTGGAGTAGTCAGTGCCCAGAGGTGCCTTCCAACCTTGAGGACTCTGATTCTCTGGTCCAGGGTTGCACAGCTGCACAGTGTCAATGTTGGCCTTGGCCACAGCGAGCTAAACTCTGCCAAGAGTGGTTTTCTTTTTCCAGCAGTGGGGGTTTTTTCCTATTTAATACCTGTTTTTTTCATAGACTACTGGAAGACTTCTTTTATGGTGCAGGGAAAGGATTAATCTCAGAGTTGATTCTGAGGTTAACATACCTAATTGAATAGATGTTGGCATTGGTGCTTGAAACACTTTCACTCCAATGCTGTTCATTAGAAACCTCAACTGTTCAAAATTACAGAAGCCTGACATAGGCTAAATATCCTTGCTTTCTCAGCTCGTGTGCTGTCTTAGTTTCATTTGTTTTTTTTTCAATCAGGCAAGTTGGCCAATGGATACAGCCATAGGGAAGGTACAGATAGAAACTGCCGGATAAGTGTTTTCATTCTCATTGGTGTCATAAAAGAATTGTGTATCATGCCATGCTAATCATTGTTATGAACATCTTACTTAGGTTGAATTTGGTTGAAGCATTTGTGATGGATCCAGAACTACGTCAGTGCCTTCAAGAAGATCTCTTACGTCGCTTTCCAGACCTCAACCGGCTGGCAAAGAAATTTCAGAGACAAGCAGCAAACTTACAGGACTGTTACCGAATGTACCAGGCTATTAATCAAGTGCCTAATGTTATACAAGCACTAGAAAAACATGAAGGTAATACTACCCCCATCTATTTTCAATGTTTCATAGTATACTGGTGATGCAAAGAAAGAGTGTGTAGATTTCCAAAAATTACTTCTTTTCCTGTGTTCTTTTGTTGCAGGGATAAAGTTTAAACACATTTGAATTTGAAATGAGCTGAAATTCTGAAATGCCCGTCAGATACTTAATCATATTCATAGCCAAATCCTTACATGAATGAGTGTTCCAATTAGTGTGTACCTGAAAAACTTGAATACTTGGGTGATGGTGTGGTAATCTTTGATCTGGACATGTCTCTAAGAATTTCTGACCAACTGTGTGTGTTATTATGAACTTACAAAAAAGATACCATTCATACAATATTGTCTTCCTTTTGAAGACATTTTCCACTATGGGTTGTAATTAAACACAAAAAATCCCAGTTGAAGCATTGTTAGTATAATTGGAATGGCTTTTCTTTTTAAAATCATAGTGCTCCTGTATTTGATAGGAGTAACGTGGCAGAGTTTTGTCTGATCTTCATTAGTAGGAAGAGCAATAATATGACAGGCAATTCTAGAAAACTGCTATTTCTTTTTCTCTTCTGCATGTAGCCAAGAAAATGCAGGATAAGATCAGCATAATGAAGGGTGATTCAATTTAGCTATAGCAGTCCCAACCTGCCAGACAGGATATTTTTGTAGAAGCCCATTAATATATTTGAAAACCTCTGTGTATAAAGCAAGCACCAAAGCCTTAAAGAGAACTGTTATTTGAAATGGTATGGTTGCAAAACCTTTTCTCCTGTATTGAGTAGACCATAAAGCTACCCAGTGTCTTATACTTTCTGTACTATAGTTTTATGACTTCAGGTAATGAAACTTATCTTCTAAAATCTTAATCTTAAAATAAATTAATTTTTGATTGCTGGCTGTGTTATTTCCAAAAGCAGTTAAAATATGAAGCTGGGAAGGAACTGGCAGATACAACTTTTTTATTTGCTTTTGTTCTTAAAGAACTGTGCCACTCTTTAGCTGCCTCAGTCGTGCCCCTTTGGCTTTTCCTAAAAGACTCTACTTGTTTTAGCCTTGACATGGAGCTCTTGGAGTCCCATCTTAAACTGAGGTATTAGTTCAGAATGCTGGCTTCCTTTATTTATTTCTTTTTCTATTAGTTGTCATTTATATCAACAGAGTTTCTCTGTCATAATATTGGGGTAGGAAAACAATTCCATTTTTAGAAGTTTTGAGCAAGCTGTGTAAGGCAAACTGCTAAGCTCACCATATGGAAAAATTAATAGACTGCAAAAGGTTCTTGCTGTTCTACATGTGAATCAGTTGGCCTTAGCAGGACAATCACCAGCAGTATATCAAAGATAATTTAAAATAGGCAATGTGTTATTTTTATTTTTATTTGTGCTTGTACCACCTGTTTAAACTACATGAGTGGTCTGGCAATTTCGAATGTATGTGACTGACTCAGACTGGATGTGATAATTTTTCTGTTTGTGACTGTACAAAATGTTTTAACTCATCAGTGGATGGGAAGACAGAAAGATTTTTGACCATTCTGAGTATCTGCCAGTTTCAGAACTTCTTGCCTCATGAATGGCTATGGGGAGATGGAGCAACTATACCATGAAGTGATCAGCAGTGATTGCCTTTCCCTCAGTACGAAACACTGCTTAATTGAGATCCTTGTTTTTATGGATGGTGAAACCTGAGGAGGGAGCTAATGAGTGAAGATGACTTTTTCTGTTTTAAACCTAAGAAATCAGCATAAGATGGGAAAGGACTGTGAGTCATCAAATCACTTTGCTATGGCTGGCAAAAGGGAGCAACAGTTCATTACTCAAATTACTGGGGCATAAGATGTAGGTCCTTACAAGATTTTTGTCTTCAAGAAGCTACTGAAACATCTTCCTTCCCATCTCAAATGGACATGCTTTATCTTAAGGCTGTAAATATGCAGGACACAGGAATTGGATGCTGGGTTTCAGGTGTACTTTTAGCATTGTGTATACAGTGACTTGAATCTCTGCTGCTCTCCTCTGCTTTTGGAAATACCTTTTATTGCCTGTTTCACTACTGTTCTTTCCAAGACCGTTGCACTGGTGTATGTATCACATGTTGTGATCAAAGTGGGGCTGTTTCCCATCCTTTCTCATATCCAGCTGATTATTCCCTTAGTCATAGTGGAAACACATTTATACATCTATGTGTCATCTTACTCTGTGTTATATTCTACTTCATTTCTATTAGCCCAGTTTTTAAGGTCAGTTAGTGCTGATCTGTTTCTGATTCATCTTATTCCAATATAGTCTACTAGTATCTTCCATATTGTATATTTCAATGGCTTTTATAAGCAGTCTTCTTTTGTGCAATAATACAAATTCACACATTTTTTAAAGATAAATGCTTGTCTGAGCCTTGGAGGAACTGTATTGCTGATGTCCTTTCAGCTCATTCATCCTTTGCAAGTTCTTGATGTCCTCTTTATCTGCCTCCTGATCATTTGATAAATCATAGACCTTGCACCTTAGCATCTCCTGTGACACCCTGTTGAATGCTTTAGAGCAGCCCAGATTAGGTCTGCAGATTTCCCTTTGTTTTAGGCGTTCAGTATCTCAGAGAGATGTTGCACTGTATGGGTATGATCTACCTCTAGTAAACTGTACCGTATTTTATCCCAATTTCCATTTTTCTTTTCCTTTTATCCCAGTTTCATTTATACTACGAAAATGGCTGGTGCACTTAGTCATGAGATTTGTCTGTTTTCCCTGGATAGTGTCAGTTTGTTGCCAGACTAACTGTGTGTTTCAAGTCTGAAGATTAGTGCTTGATTTTAATTTCTATACCAACACTTTTAAACCATAATAATAGTCAAGTTTTTAATGTGTGTAATAAACACTTCTCTGTGCTTCAGTAAGTAAATTATGGTTGAAATTAAAAACTGTACCTGGAACAGATAGGCTCTGTGATCAATATGCATCTGTGCTTTTTGACTACGTAGGTTCATTAGTCTTTCTCTCAATGGTTAGCTTACATGCTGATAATGTTGAGTAGGTGCAAAAGTGGGGTTTTTTTACTATGCATCTTTTCTATGAGTTTATGAATGCAAGTGCAAGACACGTTGGAGTTTAATTTAGAATTTTTCAGTGGTGTTTCTTGCTCATATTCTCTTGATGCCAGGTGTTATACTTTCAAGAAAGGCATACCCATATAACTTTTATAAAGCCTCAATATTTACTAACTCCACTATTTTACTTCCTTCAAATGCTGGATACTGAGTTTGAAGTTGGACTGGAAGTGTGAATAAATTTTGCAATGTATCGGTTCTAAGCATATAATAAATATATGTAAATACATTGGTATTTTACTTAATAAATTAATATATTTTAATTTTTGAATGTGACATCTTTCTGTGGTGTCTGAAGATGTAATCTTCAAACTTAAATAATGAAATGGTATAATGAAACTTCCCTATTCGCTCCTTTCAAAAAAAGAAATTCTAATAGCTGCTTTAGGTTCAAGCACAATTATTTTTCATTAATTCGGGAATACTGAAGCACATTTCATGGTGTGTGCCATGTACTGTGTCAGCTGGAGCACTGAGACCTGCTAAGTCCACTCTGAAGAGTGGATGTGAAATTTTTTCTGCTCTTCAGTCTCTTCCTTCTTTGCTGACTCCTTTTATTTTCTAGGTTGGTTTAGATGTGTCTTCTTACTGGAGGGGAAGAAAATACTGAATGAGACCAAGCAAGAGATTTGTAATAAAAAACAAGCTGTACTTTATTTCATATCTCTCTTAATTTTTAAGATTTTTAGTCAGCAGAAAACTCCATTTTTACAAGTTAAATAATCTCTCAATAATATATAATTTTTTTCTCTAATAATAGAGACTAATCAGTTTAGAGCTTTAACTTTAAAAGCTTGAGGGAGTGGAGAAGCAAAAAGGCATGTGAGGAAAAGGAATCAAACCAAACTTTTTCCTTCTACTTGAATTACAGAGCTGAGAGAGAAGAGAGATTCCCTTGGGTAATCATGTCCTCACTGTGTGACTTGTATAAATTTGTATGGAAATTTTTGTTATGAAAGTTTAGGACTTTTTTCCTAGTCTGGTGAGAAATTGAGAGGAATAGCCAGAGTTCAATTCTGTATTTCTCTGTTAATGTGCAAAGCCTTGCTTGTAAACGTTAGAGACAAATAGCATAATTCTGTACATAATCCTGTGACTCTAAGCTCATAGTATTGGATTCAGTTTGAGACATTTTCTGTAAATCACATAGTCATATGTGATTTACACATTTCTGTAAATCACATAAATTAATAATGCTAATCTTTCTGTGATTAAATCATAACTTGAAATGGCTGCAAAGGTGTAAACATTTATTTCCTGACAGAACGTTTTCACAGCTGGCTGCTGGATGTAGGTACATATTTGTAGGCCTGAAGAAAATACTTCTTTCACCAAATTGGCAATATCTGTGCATGTTAACTGTGAAACGCTTTTGGTGACTTCCAGCCAGTATGTCACTTAGTGCCACAGAGTATCTGCGCTAACAAAATACCTGGGAAAAGACTAAATAATTTTGATGACTTCCTGTTTAGTGGAAACATCAGTGACTATAAAGATTTGGTTTTTTTGAGGAAAATGAAATCAAATAACATACACCTCAATTTCTATCTGTATTGTCATCTACCAAATACTCCCAAGTTTTGGTAATTTTGTCTTAAGAAAAGTTAAAAACTGAGTGTGGATGATAAGACCTACACTTTTTACTAAAGCCATTTCAACTTTTTATGTGCAAGAATTGGTAATATTGAAACTGCAGGTTTGCTTTCAAACTGTTGTTTGTCTGTAGTCTTACTCATAGTAGAAGGAAATGAATACAACCAGTTATGAACAAAGATGACAGAATAGGTACAAACTCGATCAGAATGTAGGTGGGATAATGCCAATTTAGGAAAAGGTACACGTTTCAGTGAAATAATCACAGCCCATCTTAGTAAAAATTAACCAGCTTTGTAGTTGTGTTGTTTATCTGAAATAAGTGAATTCTGGTAAATTTGTGGCGTTTTGTGAATGATAATTTTTCTTGTTTGTTCTTAACAGGAGCTCACCAGATGTTGTTGTTGGCAGTGTTTATAACACCTCTTACTGATATCTGCTCTGACTTCTCAAAATTTCTGGAGATGATAGAGACAACATTGGACATGGATAAGGTATAGGCTGGTGTGTGGGAGGGGTTTACTTGGCAATTAAAGTTTCTTATTGAACTTTGCAATCTGCTCTACACTCACTAAATTTAATTGATCTTCTATATTAAGCAGTAAGTGATAATTTATCTGTGGAATATATAAAGTCTGTTATTAGTATAGCAGTTGAATATCAACAGGATATTCACCTGCTATCTGAAATTATCTAGGCAATGAGAAAAGGCTCTGTATACATGGATGCTGAAACCATTTTTTCAAAACCTCATCAATATTAAAAGTGGAGAAGTAATTTTGTCATTTCTCTGCTTCTTTGTATTTTTAAAGTTACTGTGATATGTCATATATCTAGAATGTAGCCAGAAGATGTTTATTACAATTTTTTTTGTTGTTTCTAAGAAGTTCATTGGACTTGGTGCTATTAAATGGGATTAAGTCTTCATAACTAACAGTTTGCCTCTCTGAAAAATGATTGACTTAGGCTTAAAGACTGACTTTACTTTTCTCCCATTATATTTGTTAGAGAACTTATAAGATGGATTTTGAAATGGACATACTTGGTTAGAAACGTATTTTAATGTTCCCCTCTCAGCAGGGTCTTCCAGTAATTTCGGTAAACTTGGGAAGTCTTTTAGGATTGCCATAAGTGTCAGTCTCAGTTGACTCTGGAAGTCTGAGATCTACCTAACCATGTGGTACAAGGGCAAGGTGTTGAACTTGTGGACACTGCAGTGGCTTTAAAATTTTGAACACACAAACTTTTCTCCAAAGGCAGAAGCACTGCATTTTATCTCTTTGTGTTGTGTTATGCATCCATCAACTGCCTTCTACTGTTTATGGAAAGACTGTTTGATTGACATGTTGCTGTAATTTGTGATGTATGGTAATGAAGAAATTTATAGCTTTATACTAGTTACAGACCATCTGTTGATGCAGTTTGTGTGCCCTGGGACTCTGTTTTCTTTAAAACTAACAGCTGTTCTAAGCCTTCGCCCTTCAGAGTCCAACTCTTTAAACTTCTTTTCAGGTTCTACTTTAAAAATGTTTTGTTGTCCTGAACAGAATAACAAGTCAGTTATTTTTAATCAAGTCCAGAGAACCTGGTATCTTGGATTTGATTTTTCCTCCCCTTCAAGATACTGGAAAATAGCTATAGATAAGCCAACGCTGGTTTTACCAGGAAAATAACCCTTTTCTATATGAATGTTAAAACTTGGACTTGAAATGTCTATTAGATTTTTAGGGAGTTCAAACAAAATAACCAGCTCTATTCTGAGTGCAATTGAAGGATAGGTTGTCATAGCAACTAAATTATGTCAATAATCCATTCTAATATAAAAAGAAACATCTCAGTTCAAAAAGCGTGGGATGTGGTTATTCATTTACCTAGCTGTAATAGAAGTTGGGAAACTGTCACTTCCATTCCTGTCTCTCACAGAATCATAAGAGGCCTTTGAAAAACCCTCTATTCCAACCTCCTCCTCAACTTAGGGCAGCTTCAGTGTTTGTCAGTGCTTTCAGTGTACAGCCACCTGGCAGTGAAAGCATGGGGAAAAGAGAGAAAAGAGATGAAATACAACTTATTTTATCTGTGCCTCTGAAAATGTTAAGCTTAGAAGAAACTGTGTATGCTTTTCAACTCAAGAGCTGGGTTGAAATTGGGGAGGACTTTTGGTGATATTAAGTAGGTTCCTTCCATAACCTTTTGAATCTCTTTTGGGCAGGAATTACTTTCAGAAACTTTCATTTCCAAAGACTTCTTGTTTTGAAATGTCTCATCCTTTTACACTCTGGATTAGCTGCAAAAGTCCAGGCTAACATAGATATTATTTCATTTCCCCTGACTTCTCTTTTTTCTCTACCTACTGCTCAGTTACTTGTTTGTAAATAGGCAGGCAACTTCATTTCAGCAGAAAGGAGTCTGTTAAATTGGTATATTTTTGATTGTATAAAGTATATTATTTGAGAAAATGAGTGTTTGAGGTGTATTTGTTTTGCATTTGAATCAGACACCAACTATCATAAACAACATTGCATTACAAAATTATACATATTTTAAAAATTGAATACATGATTAAGTGAATTCATTTCACTGTGTGTGATCAGGGAGGTAATTGTTATTTTATTGCCTCTGTTCATGTGAATTTTTTCTTGTTATTTTTCCCTAGGTGGAGAATCATGAATTTCTCGTCAAGTCTTCTTTTGATCCTAATTTAACAGAATTAAGAGAGAAGATGAATGAACTGGAAGAGCAAATGCAGTCCTTGTTAAAGACTGCAGCCAAAGAACTAGGTAGGGTTTGGAACTGCCTTTGATTTTTACCTCCTTTGTAAAATGTTTTGCAATGAAGTGATGAAAACTGGTGCAGAGGAGTTAAGGTATATTTGTATTATTTTGTTGTTGGATTGGTGTGACTGGTTGTCGCAGTACAATCTGTTGAAAATAGAGTGATTTTTGGTTTAGAACTTGACCTTCATTTTTTTTCCAAAGCATTTCAGAAATTATCGAGTGTGTTGCAATATGCTGCAGAATTCATTTTGTAGAACTGTAACTTGTCAAACTCTTGGCTAAGTCTAGTTCTGTTTTACATCCTTTGAGCATGTGCATTGAAACGTTTTTTTCCCCCCTCTGTGCATTCTCCTGAGTGTCCATTCAGGGCATGCCAGTTTTCTTTTGATGTTTCTTTGCAAAATGTAATGTATAAGCAAATGAGACATTTAAAGAATTGATTATCCTATGCAAAAAAATTCCATGTGCAGCTGATGAATCAGGCATTCAAAGAGCAACTTAAAAAAACAAAAGCCACCAACTTTTAATGCAAATGTGGCAAGGAAAACCGGCAACACCATTTTAGGCTACACCTTTAAGGCCTTGCATATTTTTATTAGTCTTGATATTTTTTTTAGTGTAAACAAGGTACCTGGGTGAAAAGAAGGAAAGACAAGATTGTGTAGGGATGAGATGAGAATGAGAAATTTTACCAGCAGAAGTATGTGTTAGTAGACGGATCACAAGAGTACAGGTGCTGTGCTTACAGCAGCAATGCAGAATGTCCTTGCAATTTGCTATGAACATTCTTCACTTTTTTGGAGAATTCATAGCAATGCAGTAATTGTGAGCTTGATTTGAATATGCAGTTTGAGAGCATATCAGTGGAAGAGCAGAGAATGTATCAATGTACCTCTGTTAGGTCTGAGTATTTCTCATACCTGTATGGAACCAAAGCAAGTCTGCTGAATTAGCTTATCATGGAAACTGGGGAACAGTGAGCATAAATAGGACAGGCTGCTGGATTTGTGATAATACAGTTGCTTTCTTTTTCTTTCTTTTCATCAAAAAGGTTTGGAAGCTGGCAAAAGTATCAAACTGGAGACAAATTCACAGTTTGGACATCACTTTCGAATAACTTGCAAGGAGGAGAAAGTTCTCCGTAACAATTCAAAATATACAATAGTTGATACACAGAAGAATGGTGTGAAATTCACCAACAGGTATAAGGTCATCTTGGTGCTTTTTCAAGACGATTGTGAAAGTAATAGAATTGTTCCTTTATAATTACACTGATGAACTGGTTTCCCTACATCTAGAATGGCTGAATTTTCACGTTTTTAATTGGCTCACAGATTGAAATATTGAGCAAGACTGGCATGAGGGAAGAACAGTCATACAGTCTGTGTTAAAAGCTGCATTCCCCAATGCCAACTGTTAGCAATTTTTGGTCCTTTGACTTGGGCTAATTCCTCTGTTTTAGCTGCAGCGAGTAGCATAATTGCATTCACTGTGAGTGTTTACACAGACACTTTTACAAGCTGCAGTAAGGAAAGAGCTATTTGTGTTTATCACCAAATATGACATGCAGCCATTTTGTTGGTGATTACCTCTTTTTGTTCCAAATCATGCTCTAATTTCTGTTAGTCTTATGTATTGGACATCAATTTTGATGCCTCTTTTGATTAAGCTATTTAAAAATTTCAGTCTTCAGGCTAATTGATGATGTTTCAATGTCTCCTTGTCTGAACAGCAGTTCTGCCACAGGTCAGCCAAGCAAAAAGTCTGTATTTTTTTGTTGAATTTTAGCTCTTTTAGATCATTCTAGAAGGAGCAAGGACTACATTGGCCATCAGGTGTCTCTCTGTCCTTCAGTGTTTTTACTCAGAGCACATGAAAGATAGATAGTAGAAAGATATGCAGAATTGGGCAATAACTTAGGTTGAAGGCTTTCTTGTATCCCTCACTCAAAGCAGATCCACCTTGGAAATTAGATCCTATCTCCAAGTTAGATGAGGTAGCCCAAGGCCTTGCCCAGGGGCCCATCCTTCAGGCATCCTTCACAACCTAGTGGGGCACAAGTTCCAGTGCCGAATCACTCTTTATGAAAACTTTTCTGATCGGATCTAATGAGAATTTTCCTTTCAGAAGCTTGGGGTCTTAGTATCTCATCCTTTTGCTGTGCACCTCCAAGAAGAGTTTGGTGCCTCGTCCCTCAGGACTGACTTCAGATTCTCAGCCTGGGCAGGCATCTCTGTCAACCTGTCCTTGTGTGTGATCCAGCTCTGTATCTCTGTGTTGGCCATCTGCTCCAGGTTTGATCTCTCACAAGGAAGAAGAAAACAGAGATAGCTCTGCAGATATGGTCTCACAAGTGCTGAATAGAGGGGAAGAATTACTTCCTTCACCATGCTGGGTCCACTCTTGCTAGTGCAGCCAGCATGGCCTTGGCCTTCTCTGCCTCAGGGCACACTGCTGCCTTGTGTTCAGCTTCTTGTCCACTGGGTCCCCCAAGTATTTTATGATTTTTTTTTAATTGTTTGGACTACAGTCTCTACTGTTACATGAACTTATTTCATCCCAGGTGCAGGATTTTACATTTGCCTTTGCTGAAATTGTTATCCACCTATTTTTCAAGTCTGTTGATATCCCAGTGGATGGCAGCCCTGTCCTCCAGCATACTGACAGCTCTCCTTCCTGGGTATTGTTCACAGTCTTTGGGAGTTTATTTAGCCCCATCATTCAGGTTGTTAATCAAGGCATAAACAGTATCAGCCCCAGTATCAACCCTAAGAAATGCCTCTAATAATCAGCCACTAAGTGGACTTCAGCCTTCTGACAAGTCTGGCAATGGCAGCTCCCAAAGAAAACTAATTTTTAATCTTCCTGCATGTGCTCCAGCCTGCAATGCTGTCCATTACCTGGAAGGGTAAAAGCAGCAGAGTTTAATATATCATGCAGTCTGTTTCTACTGCTCTGTGTATAACTGGTCCTGCTGGAATTAGCAGCAGAGAAGGGAGTTTACTGAGAGAGAGATCTTGACTGATAAGTATGAGGAGCACTGCCTACAGGTTGGTTTCAAGACAGGGCTATTACCAATAGTGACTCTTTTCTGTTAATCACTCACTTTCATAGTAATAAATCCTTTGCTTTGAAAAGGAGGGCAAACATATTGGTTCACACCAACCAATATGTTGGTGTATTTCACACCAATTTACTTAAATGAACAAAGTGTAAACCTTAATTGCATTTTATTTTAACGTTTACTCAGAGGATATTTTTTAGAAACATCCCTGAAGTTTAAAACAGCCTTTTCTGGTTCTAAATACGTTATGAATCTAAATGTATGGTGAAGTTAGGCTTTTCTGTAACTGAGAAGATGGTACTTAGAACCTGTTCTGTGTCATCTGTTACTTTCCTTAGGGAAGCAGCCCGTGCATCACTAATAAAACAGACTTCTCTGTGCTTACTTGCAGTTACAGTTGCTTCTGTTGGTGGTGCTAGAAGCACAAGCCTGACTTCTGCTTATAGTGTGGATACACTACTGGAATGTGTTTCTTACTCAGTCTTGCAGACTCAATTCCTTGTTTGAGAGATGAGCTTGAGAAAACTAAAGACTTGTTTAAACTCTTCTCTTGATTTCAGCTTGTCTTATTTTGAAGACTAGAACCTGTTTTTAGTGACAGTAGTTCACTGAGGTTTTTACTAAATGAAATAAGTCAGTGCCTTCAGCTCTGATAAGCCTGCTGTAGGACTCTGGGCTAATTACACAGTTGCTTAGCAGCAGTTCTCCTCTGCCAGTTCTATAATGTGCCACATCCCATAGCAAAATGGCCAGAAGTTCAGTTTTAAGAGATGGTCCATATCACATGGAGTGTCTATAACAAACAACTGTTGTAAGATTTTGAAGAATCATGTGTTGACGCTAGAATTGCTGGTTTGGCTCTTGTGGAGTGTTCTTCAACTTGGAAATCATCCTGCGGATATCCTGGTGTGAATGAATTGTAGATTAGTTGCTTTGTGGTCCTTGTGCTGAACTTTGCTCTTAAGACAGGTGGGGACAACTGGTATTGGCTCATAGATGAGGAGGCCAGAAGTTTGGCATTGGAGGTGAAGACAGAACACTACAGCTTCTAAATGTTACTGGTTTTTTTTGCAGCAAACTGAGCTCTGTCAATGAAGAATATATAAGGAACAGAGAAGAGTATGAAGAGGCTCAGGATGCAATCGTTAAGGAAATCATTAGCATTGCTTCAGGTGAAAAAGCCAGTGTTGATGTGTATCACAGTCTGGAATGCTGGGAGGACTTGCAGTTACTTTGAGAGCCTTCTATAGAGAAGAACTGTAACATTCCCCACAGAATTAGTGTGAAAAGTGAGGTGTAGCTTTCAGACAGTTGTTGGAAGTTTGAAATACTGTTGTCTTTTGTGGCCAGACCCTTTCCTGGCATTGCTACAAATGGGCAGGGATGAGGTGTATGCACATGCTTATTTATAAAAATAAGCCCATGAAGGCCACATCCAGTCTCTATCTTAAACACCTCCAGGAACAGTGAATCCACCACCTTCCTGGGCAGCCCATTCCAATATCTGATTACCCTCTCTGTAAAGAATTTCTTCCTAACATCTAGCCTAAACCTCCCCTGGCACAGATTAAGCCCTCGATAGTTGCCTGGGAAAAGAGACCAACCCCCACCTGGCTACAACCTCCTGTCAGGGAGCTGTAGAGAGTGATGAGATCTCCCCTGAGCCTCCTCTTCTCCAGACTAAACAACCCCAGCTCCCTCAGCCTCTCCTCATAGGACTTGTGTTCAAGTCCCTTCACCAGCCTGGTTGCTCTTCTGTGGACCTGCTCCAGCACCTCAGTATCCTTCCTGAATGGCATGGGAACTTTAGGATTATATCCTAAATATATATATATCCTAAATATATATTTCCTATTAATATCCTTCCTTCAAGGCATGGGAACTTTAGGATTACATCTTAGACTCTCCCAGAAGGTGACTGCCACCATGCAGAAAAATTGTTAATGCAGATAAACTGATTTTATGGGCTCAATATAGGCTTTAAGACACCTCTTCAACAAGGGCAGAAAAATTGCTAACAGTATTGAATTTGTGTATCTCCCTAATCAAAACAGGTTATGCAGAGCCAATGCAGACCATGAACGATGTGATAGCTCAGTTAGATGCGATTGTCAGTTTTGCTCACGTGTCCAACGGAGCACCAGTGCCGTATGTCCGTCCCATCATGCTGGAGAAGGGGCAGGGGAGGATTGTGCTGAAAGGTGCAAGGCATCCTTGCATCGAAATGCAGGATGAGGTGGCCTTCATCCCCAACGACGTTACATTTGAGAAGGGCAAGCAGATGTTTCACATTATTACTGGTAAATATTTCTGTTCTCTTTTTCTGTTGTTATTTACTTTATAAATGTCTTGAGTATTTCCAATAATGATGTGTTGTTTTTTTTTTTTAAAACTAACGAACAATAAGCAAAACAAACCAGCAATCTAATAGAACTCTGTCAAAACAATTTCTCTAATCAACAAAGGGTGAACAGCTAGCAAATTACTCATCTTTCTCTATGGGGAATAAGATTTAGCTCTGGAAAAGAGGGGAGGGTGTTTGTAAGCTACTGTTGTTTATCATACTAAAGAAAAGAAAGTGTCCACAATATTCTTGTGAAATGTTACCTTTGATTACAAGTATTCTACATGTTTCTGCACATGCAGGCGTATTTCTCATCATCCAAACTAATATTAATGGCTTTGGTTATTGTGATTGTAGTTATGGTACACTCTTTGTAGAAGGTGATCATTAATTTAGAAAGATTCATTCATGAAGAGAGAGGCTGCTAGGACAGTAGAAAAGAAGAATTTAATCCTTCCTTAATGTTTTCTTTGCCTTAGTGAATGTTACTCCACAAACCAGGCAACCTCAGGAGCTGGAGAACCTGAACCTGCTTAAGTGATTTGGAAAATTCCACTGGGCATCAATTGTACTGTAGCCACATAGGCATCTTTTCTAGGCGAGATATTAAGCAGCCTCTTTGTTAGTGTTTTTTTTTTGTTAAGTATTAAGGTTGATTTTAAATGCAAAACATGTTTCAATGACTCTACCTTTTTTTACCCTTTTCTCTAGTGTAATTAAGATAATTTTACTACACAGGAAAACATTTTTAGTGTTTACAGATTTAATTGAATCTTAATTTCCATCCATATGTCCTTGACTTACATTCTGACTAGCAAAGATCTGAAATTAGAGAATGATTAATGAACACTTTTAAGATAATCAAAAAGAAAACCTGAAAATCTGAATAAATGCATGGTAAAACACTTGTTTTTCTGGTTAGCAAAAGCATAAAATTGGTTTTAATGATCAGTTTTCTGGAAAATAACTTTTATTTCATTTATACTTCATTACAATTAACTTATTAGTATCTGGGTTTGCTGATTTTAAATCACCCATTAGCTTGTACCCACTCTGTATCTAAGCTGTTTCATTTTTACAGAGAAATTTTAATTGTTGTTTGAGGTGAAAACAAATTAATATTATTCTTGAGCAGCAGTACTGATGACTTTTAGGTGATGACTGATGACGTGTTTTAGATGACTGCTTATACTTTTGAAAAGTCCTAAAACTTATGAAGGCCCCTCATGTTCTCTGATCACTCTTCTTTTTGAAAAAGCACATTCAGCAAGACTAATAAGACAGCCTTGTTAGTACTGGAGCCCCTTGTTGCACCTGTTAGACAAGTTTGCTACTTTTTGCTGGCAAGAGACTAATAAGTTTAACCATTCTTTGTTTTAATTTAGAGCTTGTTCTCCTCTAAAAGAACTGCTGAATTGTAAAAAGATTATGTTTTTCTAATTATTTCTTGCAAAATTTCTTCTTTAGGCCCTAACATGGGGGGAAAATCAACCTACATCCGGCAGACAGGGGTGATTGTTCTCATGGCCCAAATTGGGTGTTTCGTACCGTGTGACTCTGCAGAAATAACCATTGTGGATTGTATCCTGGCTCGGGTGGGAGCAGGAGACAGTCAGCTGAAAGGCGTGTCTACTTTCATGGCTGAAATGCTGGAAACTGCTTCAATCCTTAGGCAAGTCCTGTGCTTATTTGGTTGTGTTGGTTGGGGTTGATGGGGAAGGAGGTGCTCTAAGAGAGATGCATTTAAGATTTTCTTTTGGGTAGAAGAATCTCAGTGGAGGATCTCAAGGCCTTTTTAGCTGGTTCATAAGTTCTTGAAGTTGCCTTCTGTTTATTTCAGTGGTCAGTACAGAGCTGCTACCAGGAGGCCAAAGTCTGAACAGGCCAAAGAAACTAGTTTGGAATGATCTGTGTGACACTGTGTTTGTGCTTTATTTTTATGTTGTTATATAAATAGGAAAGGTGTTTTGCTTCTTCATAACTTGTGATACTCCAATATCCTGAGTTTGTGCTGTTCTCAAACATTACAAAATGCTCTTGTGTTTTTAGGACAGCATCTGAAAACTCCCTGATAATTATTGATGAGCTGGGAAGAGGAACTTCTACCTACGATGGCTTTGGCTTAGCTTGGGCTATCTCAGAATACATTGCTAGCAAAATCTGTGCTTTCACTATGTTTGCTACACATTTCCATGAACTGACAGCTCTTGCTGATGAAGTGCCAACAGTAAATAACCTACATGTTACTGCTCTGACCACTGATGATACACTGACGATGCTTTATCGCGTCAAGGAAGGTGAGATGGGGTATATGGTGAATCAGGGTGAACTTCATTTTGCCCTCAGGGAGGAAAAAGTCTTAAATTCATGTCATACTGCAGGCTTTGAGTTTATAATAGACACGTTCTTCTCTGTCCATAGAGTGTGTATGGCAGGAGCTCTGACCATGTGTGAACAGAGTTGGTGACTTCTAGGTTATTTTTGCCACTTAGGTTGGTGCTTTTGAGTCATTCCCTTTTCCTTTTTAAAGGACTAGAGGATATGGTTCCAAAGGGTTATTTTCTGTTTTCTTAAATCAACCATTTTAACATGCTGGTGGAAAATACTTATGTTCCTTAAACTGTTTTTTTTTAAAGAAATTAGTACAATTTTTATGTACTGACAATTTTTAATAATGTCTATTTCACTGTAATAAGATTTAGTCTTATGTTGACCAATTTATGCGGTAGTTTGATGTAGGAAAAATCATATGGTTTATTTTTAGCAAATGGCATCATAGTGAAACAGCAAGTAGCCTGTTTTGTTAGTGTAAAATCAGTTAGATGTATTTAATTAAAATACTTTAGTGGATCCAGTTATTCCTTCAGTGTTAAATTAAACAAATTTCTATTAGGCATAAATTTAATCTGTTCACCGCAATAAGCAGTTCCTCCTACTTCTCTATATCTCCGGTCGTTACTGCTTGTTCCCTTCAGCAGGAGCCTGTATTTATGCTACATAAAGGAGGGCTGGTGTAACTGTGGCTTGCAAGGTGTGCTCGTTTATGGCCCTCTAATTTAGCTGTCAACCCTACAGTGATTTTTTTATTGTTCTCATTGGAGCATTTCAGGCAGGTTGGCAACTTCTGGACTGAGATTTTGATTTAAAATCTGGGCAGAGTTATTCTATGTTCTCATATAAAAACACCTCTTAATTTTCCTTTTCTGAGTTTCACAGTGAAGGAATGAGTTAGCTGACGCTCAAATAGGTAGAACATGACTCCTGTAGAACACTCTGGCTAGACTGGATGTGATCAACAGCTTACCTTGTGGAGTGGTTTTGTCTCAAAAAAGGAATAATTATTTGAAGAGTTAGGCTGGTTATCTTTACTAAAACAATTACTCAGTATCATCCATCCTTGTTAAGGCTAAGGAGCTAGTCCATGTCTCATCTCAAATCCTGGAGACTGATGTTTACTTACCTTTTTCATTAAGGATTTAATCTTCCTGGTACAATTGCTGAACTGCATTCCTCATTTTAAAAGCTGTTTTGTTATGCTGACGTATCAAACACTTGCTTTTGCTTGCCTAGTTCATCCTAATAACTCTGCTTTTCGTGAACAGTGCATATTCCGTATGTATTACCTTGGAACTCTCTCCGCTATTTCCTCATTTCTTTAGCCAATTTAGGACTATTCAGTTCATTCCTTCTGGCATATATCGTCCTGAAATGTAATTAGTATGCTGCCCAGCTATCAAATTTTACTGAGATGCTTTTAAAGATATTTTTTATAATCTTCACAGGCTATCACCATACTATTAAGTGTCCTTAGATAATTGGTAAATGTGTTTTTATATCCTGATCTGAGCCTCCCTGGAGTGGTACCATGCAAATTTTACTCCTATGACATTACTAATTCACTATTTCTTACTCATTTCTTCTGGTTTTAAATCCATGAAATTACTTTATTTCTTGCCCTTTGATTACATGTATGACCATTTTTAATTTTGTATTCTCCTCTGGCTATAATCTTCCAATTAGATTTTGGATACTTTTCTGTAAAATTAGGAGACTGCTCTGAACAAGGGGAATCACAGCAGGACCAGAAGAAATGCTCTCTGGTTTTACTAAGAGTCTGTTTATAGCTGGGTAGATTAGCTCTGGCTGCCACAGCCTTGTTTCTTTTAACTCTGTGTCCTTGCCTTTTGGGATCTTTATTCCCTTGGAAATGGTCTTGGTTCATGCACTTTTTCAGGCTTCTGAGTCTTAGTGCAGAGTGCTGTGGTCCTGGTACCCAGCCTTGCCTGTGGAGAGGCAGTGTCTATGGTTCTTCCTGCGTTTGCTGTTTCCCATCTTCTCCAGCATATGTTGAGCTCCTTCCACCGAGTGACAGTTCAGAGCACTCTGAATGTGTTGCTCAAATCTGTGCTTAGAAGATGATTTAGTGTGGCATGGGAACTGAAGAAAAATATAGTAATAAGTTGCTGCAAGCATACACTGAAACCATGAGTGGTTTTGGTGCAGCAGGAGCTGGTGATGTACAGTATCTTCAAACAAGCCTTCTTTATTTAGATGCCTTATTTTGAGCACGTTGGTTGGGGAGGAAATTAATACACACTGTATCAAACCTTCTACATCCTTTGGAATAACAACTCTTAGGATAAAATTCCCTAATACTCCCCAGATAGTAGGGTGAATTTTCTTTGTTCAACCCACTCGTTTTGCTTTTTATACCTGTATTAACTCAACTATTCTGGTACTGATAAAAATTCTAGAAGCCCAGTTTCATATTTTTCTTGAATCAGCTTTGCCATTTTTAGTCATACACACCTTTTCTCTGTACGTGCAATGTCTTTTCATTCCATCCATTTTCTTGGGAGTGCTATTGAGCATAGAGGCACAATAGTTTGTGTCTGTCTATCTATCTATCTATCTATCTATCTATCTACAGAGGAGATACAACATTATGAAGTCTTCAGCTTAAAATACCTGGTCTAAAATTGGATCTCTCTCCCATAAGTTTTTGCATTTAGTGTTGTGCTCTTTCCCTTTTGGAAGTGTTAAGTTGTTCTGACAAGGATGTGAGTATAGGCAGCTTGGATACAGCTGTGTTTTGAAACAAATAACAGGTTTCATGTCATTTGAAATGCGTAACTAAATCTGAAATGCGTGACAAGGAACTTTTTATACAGTATGTTCAACCCTGTCTTCATGCTTCAAGAGTGTGAGAAGATTACTGGAAGAGGAGACACAGAAAGTACTGTTCCCCAGGCCTCTGCTCATGATTCTCTGAGTGAGAACTGAGTTAGCTTTGTGTCTGGGAAGGGGTGTGTTTTTAATCTAAAAGCAAGGAGACTAGTTTCTGCTTAAAAATCTTAGTTTCCTTTTAAGAAATTTAAGACATTACAAGGTTAATAAAACAGAAAAAATCTAAATTATAAGTTTTCCTTTACCTATTCTTTGGATACCTAGTATTTAATAGATGATTAGTTAAGTGTCATTTTGCATGTGTAATTCATTTATTCATAACTCTTGGCTGGAGACCAGAATTATAAGGATATAATATTTGTGGGAGGCCAAATGGAATTATGATAATGTAAACTAATGAAGTTGACAGATTTTATCAGAGGCTTTTGATACTGAAGTGAAAATTGTTTTATGTAACTGTGTATAATTTAGATATTTTGAGCAATTATGAGAACTTTTCTTTCTCAACCAAGTGTTATAAACCATGTATTAATTAAAAGTGTAAACTTAGAGTTGAAAGGTTTTGATATAATTAAAGGCAACTCCTGGAGACTGAGGAGTTATGTGGTGCAGATGCAAAGGAGGAAAGGGATGTTTGATAGTGCAGCATTTTTAATATTTATGCATACATGCATATATATTTATATAAATAACTAATTTATATGTGTGAGAGATATATATTAAAAAAGAGGCAAATTACTATACAGACTTGTGCTGAAGTGCTTTAATAAAAGTCATTATTCAATTTCATTCAAGTACTAGAGGGAAATTCTTTCTGCCTGAAGAATTTTCCATTTCTTCCTGAAGCACTTTGGAGCTCTGCAATTACTGCTTTAAGAGAGCTTAATTAAATAAGAGCGTATTCTTTAGTCTGTGTTATCAGGTTTAATCCAAAAGGTAAATCAGAAAGTGTTGGGGAGAACCAAATGATATTACACACTTAATTCTTCAAGAATAGAGAACTATTACAAGCTTGTTCATATAATTTCTGTGTAGCCATATTATCTTTTGAGCATTCTTAACTCTTGGGTTATTTCTCTGCATCCAGGTGTTTGTGACCAGAGTTTTGGAATACATGTAGCAGAGTTGGCAGCTTTCCCAAAACACGTGATAGAAAGTGCAAGAGAGAAAGCCTTGGAGCTGGAGGAGTTTCAAAACACTGGCAAGTCCAAGGACTCTGAAGGAGAACCACCAGCCAAGAAACTCTACAGAGAAAGAGAGGTTTGCTATCAGAAATGGTTTTTAATTTTTTTTTTCCTGGAATAGCTCAAGCAAAATAGTTTAAGGGTTCAGATTCCCCCAACGCTTGAGGATAATTACCTTTAATACGTTTTTCCATAACAAAATGTTTTAGCCATGAAGTTCATTAGGAATTGAAGAGATGTTCAGGGATAGTGAGGTTTTGATTTAGATTCATTTCAAGTTAATGTAGGCAAGAATTTTATCTGAAGACATAGTTGTGAGATTGAAACTAATTTTTTTGCTAAAGAATAGTGGTCACCAGTTAGTATGATTGGTGAACAACTGAGGTCATGCAAGGGACCATGTCTCTGCCTGACCTGTGGAGTTTTATTTATACTGTGAACCAAACCAGAATTTTCTGTTCATCACTTTTGTTGACTATTTAGTTTGTGTGCAAAGTTTATTGTCTTGTCTTAAGACAAGGCTTTTATTATAATTGTGTAGATTATTCTTAGCTCTGCAGTTGGATTGCACCTGGTTTTGCTCCCCCTTATTTGAGTGCTCATTAGTGCCAATTTCTTAAAGCTCAGTGTGTTCACATCGCAGAAAAGCTGAGTACACTGCTTCTCCTTTGCGCCTTTCTGTGTCCCATCAGTACTAAGACACCTCACAAGCTGATCATATCAAAGGACTTGGAATGTCTGATTTACAGATATCATGAAGTTCTTACCATTTCACACGAGAGAATTTTAGCTTGGCTTTCTCTACCCAACTGGGAAGTAAAATGTTCCTGGCTTTGCACAGGCTTTGACACAGACTGAGGAATCCCACATCTCATCATAGGTCTGATCATGTCTACATTGTATAATACATATTGTGTAATGTTGAGTGAACTGTTTTGTCTCTTCTCCCTTTGCCTTCTTTTTAAAGAAGCTCCATTAGCAGGCAGTCTAAAAGAAAACAAGGGCTTGCAGGAAGCTTTCTCAGGATACCCTGTGCCATCTTGTTGCTGGATTAAGAATCCTTCCAGTGACATCTGTGGCAGCCTTCTAGGAAATCCACGTGCTGCCTTATGGCTTGCATTGGTTTTCACCAGTAGTCAGGTCCTCCTTGCTGTGTGCATAGAAATCTGCTTATAGATCTTAGTTCTGTGTCCCAGCAGTCAATCTAAAACTTCACAGCCTTGTACCTCATTTATCTCTTCCTGGCAATCTTGGTAATACTCCAGTGTATGGAAGCCTTGAAGTGTTAGTCTGTATTCAAAGCAGTTTCTACATTTAAAAAGCCTTTGCTCTAGACAGAGGCTGTTACCTGTTACTTTATTTTCAGTTTCAGAGGTCAACGTGCATTTGTTCCTGGCTCAGTAAGTGGATCTGATGTTGTAGATGAACAATCTCTGTTTTGCTGTACTTTTACTGCCAGGAGATTTTCTCTCCAACTACCTCTGTTGCTCCACTCTTACCTTTCCTTTGTCAGTGTGCTAGATGTCATGGTGAAGAAATTTTCAGATTAGTTGGACCTGGCTGCACGGTCATACGTGGATGTAAATTAAATTGACATGGCAAACACTTGTGACAAATACAGCATCATGTTTTATTCTTGGATATTTCAGTAATACATAATATTTCATTAACTCTCTAGGCAATAGAATGGCAGAGCTTTAGATGTCTCACCCAGGCAATTTATCTGCCTTGGTTGACATCATGTTTAGAGGGGAAAGTGTGCTATTACATTTCGAAGTGCTTGTGCACAGAAAACATAATGCATTAGCCTTAAATGGTAGGGGAAAATTAAGAAAACCTCTTAGTAGAATTCTAAAATACAGAGGACTAGACAAAATTCTGTATTATGGGCAAATTGTTTCCAATACAGGGATTCTGAATACTGTTCATTGAAATGTTTGTTCTTGCTATTCAAGTCAGATTGTTTAGAAGTTCCACTTTGCCTGTTTGTGTAAAAGCATATGCATAAAGCTTAATTATCATCTGTTCTCCTTGGTGACGGCCACTCTCCAGTTGCTTGGTTACAGTTTGTTCTTTCCTTTTGCATATTGAAACATTGCTTTTGATTTACAGTCTCTCCTAAAAGTAACTAGTTTGGATAACATGACCATTCTTATACTGTTGTTCCTGGCAATCCTCACCTCATGTGGCTGCACACTGGGATTAAATGTGGAACATATATATGACATCTCAGTGTTAAGTATTGTACTTCTGCTGATCAACTGTTGCTTTTTGCTTAGGGATTGAAAGGGGAAAGAACTCCTGATACCAGTATAACTGGATTGTTCTGGTGTTGAGAACTTGATAGTGCAAAAGTGGAAAAATAACCGTGTTTTTTTGCCTGCACCAAGTTTCTTCTGATGAACAATACTTTGTATTTTCAGGGAATTTGCAAAAATCCTGCTTGCAATCTAAACATTCTTTCTGTTTTCTTTTACTTCTCTTCCCTCCATTTCAGGAAGGTGAAAAGATAATTCAGGATTTTCTTTGTCAAGTAAAAGCATTGCCCCTGACAGATATGTCAGAAGAAGACATCAAAATCAAACTGAAACAGCTGAGAAATGATGTGATGGCAAAGAACAACAGTTTTGTGAATGAAATAATTTCTCGAACGAAAGTTACATCATGATAGGTGTGAGAACAGCATACAGCTGTTGAAGCATATTTTGCATTGAAAGAACTATAATTTTCTTGTCTTGTAGCTTTTATATTATGATACTTGTACTGATTTATGTAGGCATTTTTTTTCTTGGATTGTAATTATTTTGTAAAGAATTCTGAGCACATTATGTGCCAGATTCCTTCTTTAGTTGTGACCACTGTGCTCTTCTAGAAGTTTTCAATAAAGTGCTTTTTCACATGGAGAGAATTATTGGCGGCACAAACAGAATGCATCATATTTTACCGGAAGTGTTCTAGCAAGTGTAACAGTTGAGGTGGCATACAGCTACCACAGCCTTAAAAAACAACAGTGCATACACAGAATGTTTGTCCTGTACCATGATTGTTTTTTGTAGGATGCAATTATATTAATTAATTCATTGAAGATTTAGTAAGGCTATGGTAGTGCTCCATTAGAAAAAAACCCATCTAATCTAAGTGTGCCCAGGTGGCCAAGAAGGCCAATGGCATCCAGACTTGTGTCAGAAATAGTTTGGCCAGCAGGACCAGGGCAGTGATTGTCCCCCTGTACTTGGCAGTGGTGAGGCCACACCTTCAATCCTGTGTCCAGTTCTGGGCCCCTCACTACAGGAACGACATTGAGGTGCTGGAACGTGTCCAGAGAAGGGCAGCAGAGCTGGGGAAGGGTCTGGAGCACAAGTCTTGTGAGGAACAACTGAGGGAGCTGGAGAAAAGGAGGCTCATGGGGTGACCTTATTGCTCTCTACAAGTACCTGAAAGAAGGGTGTAGTCAGGTGGATGCCGGTCTCTTCTCTCAGGTAACAAGCAACAGGACAAAAAGAAACAGCCTCAAGGTACTTAAAAGGTGCGTAGACTTAGGGCTATGGTTTAGTGCTGGGCTTGGCAGTGCTAAGTTAATGGTCGGACTTGATGACCTTACAGTTCTTTTCCAACCAAATGTTTCTATGGTTTTCCAGACATTTTTTGCATGTGTCCCTGCATGGAGCTGAGGAGGGGTGGGATGGATAGGATTTTTTTTGTTTTCTCTGTGGATGGTAATGCTTGAGTCACATATACTGTGGGCCTGCTCTTCATGCCTTGAGTGGTGATTAGTCTTGCATATTTTGGTGGGTTTGTAATGAAAGCAGAGGCTGGAGTGAAGTTACAGTTTAACTGGAAGTTCTGAGTTGGTCGTGATTTGCGAGGTCTGTCTACAAGGTAAGAATGCATTGATTTTTATCTAATGTACTTTTCTCATTGAGACAGTTTGAAAGCATGCTGGTACAAGTTTATTTTCTCCTTGAAATTTAGCATTTTAAATTGTAGCTCAAGAGCACTACTTATATTTAAAACTGTCAGTGTTGAAAGACTAATGGGAAAAGGTGTTTATCGCATGAGATGATAGGAATAAAATCATGCTGAGGATGCTGGGCACACTTGCTGTGTTCAGAGATTGCATCAGTGGGTGTGTGCTGAGGACAGCAGTGCTGCTAAAGCTGTGTTGGATTAATATGTTGCAGTGGTCTGCTTTTAAACATTCCAGTGGTCACAGAGGTGTGACAAGAGGTGTGGTGTTCAACTTACTGTTGGATAATACTTGTTTGAAGTTAGACTAGAACTGGGACATCCTAGGTCTACTTCTTAACAGAAGAACTAAAGGCTTGTTTGAGAGGTTTGAGTGCTGCATAACACCGTTTTGGTCTTTAAATTAAAGTGCATTCTACTTAAAAAGACAAAAATAGACTTGCACTTACAAACAGCACGGTTGATGCATGGTCTGGAAAAGTGTGTGAATGGAAAAATCTGTTACATAAAGTAATGAAAAGTATAACTGGGTTTGCAAATTTGATTGGTTCAGGCACAAGCTATCCAAAAATGCAGCATTATACATAAAATAGACAATGCGAATCAATTCTAGAGGATCAAATACTGCAGTGTTGGATCAAACTGCTGTAACTGTTGCTAGAAATGAACAGTTCTTGTGAGTGACTGGAATGGCTGGTACTTACAACCTCTTCCTGCATATGCTGAGATCCTGTGGTCTGATCGGAGATGCCCCTTGCTCTGTGCCATGTCCCTAATGGTGGGACAGGCATAAAACCATCAGTGGTTACCTCTTCTAGGAACTTCTCTGTTTTCCCCTTGACCCTGTGTGAGCCTTCAGTGTCTACAGCACTCTTAGCCAAGCAGTTGGAAAAGACCTCTAAGATAATCAAGTCCAACTGTTGGTCCTCACTGAGCTCCCACTTGCAATAGGGATCACTTCTGTGCTTTGAACCTGATTCCCAGTTTTATTCAGTCCCTCTTGTTCATGTTCTTTGTGTCCACTCTTTCTGCTCTGGACATGGTGCATCAGTTCAGCAGGTGCAGTATGGTGAGGGAAGGCTGCTTTTATTTTTGTACTGCAATTGGAGGCTGGTAGAGCTGTTCCCCAGTAACTGGATTTGCCCACCTGAGGGTGAAAGCAGTACCTGTGTGTTACCTGGGAGTGAAGGGGTACCCTGACTGGACCAGCTCCGTGCAGCACCTTTCCCTCTGTGCTTCAGGAAGGGAGTAGTGTATCTGCAGCAAAAAGGATTCACTTTTTCTCATGCCCTTCAACACTCACAAGGAAGAAGGGTAAAAGTTAATGGGATTCTAAAACTAATCTTTTGAACTATTTTCTCTTCTGCACTACACTTCCCCCTCCCTCTGAGTGTACTGCTGCTGCCGGATATAGGCGAGAGGAGATCAGGCAGGGTTAAGTCTCCATATGTCAGTGCTGCTTGCAAACTGGGTTACAGGTAGTGTGATTTCATGTGAGCAGGCGGATGGCTATTTTTGCTAGTTCCAATTTAGCTTTTTGTTCAGAAAAATACCTATGAGACAGGAGCAATTCCAGAACTTGTCTGCTTATTACAGAGCTGTGCCAAGGATACAGAGATTATCAAAGCTTCAAAACAAAGTAATGTGGCTATTGAGGAGCAGTGAGGCCATGTACTCTCCACCTTGAATAAAGATGCAAGTTTCTCTTTGCTCATTCACTTGAAAAGGCTTGGCCCTGAATGCTTGCTGCAGGCAAGTGGTCTTTTTATACTGTGCCATTCCTGTTCATCTAGAAGGGTCTTTATAAAAAAAACTGCATTAGATGGGATAGAACAAAAGAGGGGACATGAGCAAACACTGAAGGAATTATTTTCCTTTGATTGTTTTACTGCCCTTTTAGTGATCAGGAGTTCAAAGTTCAACCAGTTTTTGTGTGGGAACACCTGGCAGCCAGCCTGATGAGAAAGTGCTGGGTTTACCTCTTGGGTTGTGCAGGTGAGATGGCAGTCAGGAGGCTCCAGTTGGGATTGAGGGACTTGAGGATCAAGCTCACAAATCCAGGGAAGGCAGCCTGATGGCTCTGGACTCGGCTGTGCATGTTCTAACTTGCAGCTCTGTGTGTTCATCTCATGTAATAATGCAGCCACTAAGTGGCTCTTTGTCTCTTTCCTCCACCAGAGCTGAGGTGGTTTTGGAATCCGAAATGGCACAAACATGACTGATATGAGTCCTTGCCCGCTGGCAGCTGCACTGGCACTGCCTTAAGGAGACTTTAATCCTCAGAGAAAGCTTTGGATACCTGCTGGTGAGAAGTGGGCCCGTCAGTGGCCTGGCTTTGTTAAGCATAATGACTTTGCAGTAGCTCTTAGTAGATGTAGCTGGTCTGGATTGATAACCACCCTCTAAAGTGACTGGGAGTGCTTGTGGTCCAACTTTTCTGGATTTAGGGAAGCCTGTGCAAGAGCTCATTGCTGTGCTGGAGGAGATGCTGACTTTGCAGCTCAGCTAAGGTCTGAGATTGTGTGAGAAGTTTCATCTTGTTTGGTGCAAGATTAGGGTGACAGTTTAAACTGGTTTTCATGGCATTTAATGAGTTTTCAAACGCACAACCAGTACATAGGCTGAGCAATTTCTATGGCTTCAAAAGTGTGACAAGTGGCCTTACTATCCTTCAGTGTGGCAGATTTATTTGAAAAATCAAGGTAGAGCAGTTGCTGCTTTGCATCTGAAGTAGTGTGAGGTTGTGCATTGAATGTTTTGCATCTTGCTGACCTGGGAACAAGGATGACAAGTGGCCTGAGGAGCCTGGAGCCTTGAAAGACAGTGGGAGAGGGTGCTGTCATTTCTGTGAGATGTCTGCAGGTGAAAATTGCCTCTTTATGCTGCCTGTTTGCTGAAAAAGCCTTTTTTTGCAGTTGTGTCTTAGATATTCCTGTTCCTCTCCCAGCCTCGCAGCTACCTTTCCCAGCCTGTTGCTTTTCCTCTCCCTACTCCTGCCAGACTCCTGCACTGTTCCTATACACAGAGGAGCACCTTGCAGTACTACTTTTATGTGTGTGTGTGTCTCTCTCCAGCTGTCAGAAATGCTTTTTACCTTTGCATGGGGTGGGACAGGGGTAGATATAACCCTGCATGTCCTGCTTTGCCAGTCAAATTGAGAGGGATCAACCTCTGCTGTTGAAGAGAGAAGTGACAATTTCTAATCGTTCTCAGTGGCAGCTGGGCCTTACCCTCGTGACACGGTGTCCAGCAGCAGTGCCTGTAGCTAAGGGAAACAGTACTGTAAAGCAGATGGCAAGTTGTGTTTGCTCCAGCAGCTGCAGGGAGTAGCACTTTCCTAGAGGTGAGAAAATGTATTTGCCTTTTCACCACTGTGGAAAAAGGTGCCTTGGCACCTGGTTTGAGCTGCTGGGTGCTTGTGGCAGTTTCCATAAGGGTGTAATCGTTCTGTCTTTGTAGGGACGGTTGGAAAGCTGAAAACAGCTGTGCTAAATAACAGCAGCCCAGGGGAAAACAGAGTAACTAGCCTGTGCTTATGAGAACATTCCCCCTGCTGATCCACCTGGTCCTGCTGCACCAAAGTCATTGCTTGTCAGGGCGGTGCACTCGCAAGGGGGGTGGCTTCAATATGCTCTTTTTCCAAAAATTCGGCAACTGTTTCTACATGGGTTGCTGTGGGCTCTGGCAGCAGGCCTGACTGCCCTGGCAAACAGCAGACCTTTAGCCTGTTCAGGGAGGGCTGTGGCAGTTCGCATTGGCAGCCTGGTCCCATCTCCAACTCGCTGTTGAACCATGCCGTGGAGGGAAGCAGGAATGTGTTCAGCACTCCTAAAGTGTCTGTGCCCGCCTGGTGTTGCTGGTTTATACCCTGAGGAACATGAAAATTTTTCATGTTGAGATTTTGAAATATAATCTTGTTTTCTACTTTTCTACTTGTCTTGCTTTCTACTTGCATATTTGTGCGTAGAGATGGCACCAACCCTCAGGAAGGCATCCACTGCCATGAACTTTAGACCAGAGGTTGCTGGTCTTTTTAGCATGCTCGCTGGTTCTCCTTGTGTGGCCATTCCCACACCACTGTGATGCCTCTGACAGCAGGCAGTCCAGGCTTTTAAACCTCTCTGCATCTGCCTGACCCCTGCCTGGGGACCTGCTCTCCCTACACAGGTGCGTCCAGGCTGGTGATGTAGGGAACCAGACTGAGCCCGGCAAACCATGCCGCATGCTGTACCTACTCTCTTTGGCTTCAACAAAAAATGCTCTACAAAGGATCAAAAGTGTAGCTGTCAGAATATGGTCCCAAGCCTTTCAAGGAATGACATGGGTTACCATGGTGCAAGTCTTGTGGGTTTTAGATGACTGTGGGAAATGCTATCCAGAAGCAATTCTCTTCTGCCTGGATATTTTCAGTAATTTTTCCTAACGTTTCTGCTGTAGGTTGTTGCTGACCTTTATGTCCCTTCCTTATTTTTCAGGGTCTCAATGTAATGGCAAGTAGTTTTCCTTATGCTTTGATGTGCTAACGAAGAAGGTAAAAATAAACAATAAGCTTCATATCAGTGTTCAACACCAAAATTACTAGCAACATGATTCTGACACTCTTTTTAGTGCAGATGCTCTGGCTGTAGTCTTTTGTTCACCATGACCTGGAAAGGCAGCGTAGGAGTTTTGGTTTCTATACCTACCCATTCCTCCTCTTTTCACCTTGGGTGGTAATAGATTTTTCAAACTTATGCCCTCTTTCCGCTTGCAGCAGGTCATCTTTCATATCTTCGTTCTGCTGTGACATTTACCATTCAGTTCAGGGATGCTGGGATGCAGCGCAGCAATCCACGCGTACGTTAATAGCAATCAATGACATTAAAAGGTAAAAAAACCCCACATACTTACTTAGTGCCTGTGCTGTATAAAAGGATGTGTATTCAAGTGCCAAAGGCTAGTGATGTAGGTGTTGGAAAACGAGGTGCTTGTGAGTTGTGTGAGATGCTCCCTCTCCATGTGGATGTACATCTGCACTGAAACTCAAGTAGCCCCCAGGGTTTAAAACCAAAACTAAACCAGCTTCCTAACCTGCCAGCTGTGCCTGACCCTGTCAAAGGTACCATTTTCACACAAGTCCCAACCTTTACTTGGCAGCTTTGCCGCAAGGGATACCAGTTTCCCAGGATGCCAGATGTTGGCACACCATCAGCAAGGGTGAGAGAGCTTGGGAGGGGGCGCTCAGTAGGTGTCTTGTTACCCCAGCCAGGAGTCAAAGCACACCTACTTCCACCTCCCTCCATGCAGTGAGCACCAGAAATGCCAGTGCGGTTACTTCATTTTATGTTGTCTGCCGTGACAGTATCCTGAGCACTGCAAAACCAAACAATTGGAACAGATGGCATAGCATAGCCTGGCTGTGAGGCAGCTTTGCACTTCTCCATGCTGGCATGAAAGACTGAGATGGCAAGAGTGACTGCAACAGCTGGGAGCAGCTACGTGGGGTAGCTCCGATAGTGTGCAGTCCATAGCGTTGCCTCCTTTGGCCCAGTTTGGGGGCACCCTGGTTGCTGGACCTGGTAGGAGCCCTGGTGTGCAGCACAGGTTGTCCTTTCTCTGAAAGTGTTCTGGAAGATGCTATTTCAGCAGTCCTTTGGCCACTGCCATTTTGTTCTGGTTATTCCCTTCAATTTAAATGAAGTCATCTGAGACCAGAAATGCCTGTTTGAGGTTTCCCCACAAAATGAGTAGCACTTGCTAAGCAGGCAGTGGACCACCAGCACTGTGAAACACCTGCATGACTGGGTAGCTTGCTTAAAATAGTCAGTCTTCTGAGGGGGAAGTGTGCCCTCCCCAAACACTGCTGGTGCTGAAGGCACTGGGTGGCCTGTGCTCTGCAGCTCCCGTGGGACCCCAGCTGGGACCTGCCCACCCTGCTGCAGCACAGCTCAGTAACACAGGAGATGGAACAGAGCAAGACTGGCTCTAGCAAACCTGAGTCTTATTCCTAGTCATCTGACGTACAGTTTCACCTACAGAAATGTTTTAATGACCTTTTTTTTTTTTTTTGAATCTAGGAAGGAAATCAATTTCCAAAAGGGAAGTCTTGAAGAAGGCCCTCTTTCTGTGCTGCTGGGGCTGAATTTCAAGCATGATATGTTATGATACGATAGTGGTTATGAGAAAACCACAGTGCTGTTTATCTTTCTGCTGTAGAGAGACACAGGATTAATTCTCTGTAATCTCTCTTGTAAGAGATGTGCTCATTCAGTGTGAATTAGAGGAGCTGCATGAAGTAAATGCCTTTTTTTTTGCCCTGAGATTAGACTTGCTGTTGATTTGGCCCATGAATCCACAGTAATGCTGTTGTGCTCTTAGCAGTTCTCAATGGTTTAATCTCTCTCTCGAGTGTAGTTTGTAGATAAAAGTGTAATTTTCTTACTGGAAAACTTCAGAAGCTGATGAGTATCTTACCCATTAGTATTGCAAAGTTCAGTTTTACTAATTTTTTTTTTTAAGAATGAGAACTGTTCTCCATCAGTGACTACATGCTAATTCATCCTGTGCACATGAGAGGAAATAAAACCATCCAAAGACTCCGCTGCACCTCCCACGCATCTGAGGCATGCACTTCTTAGGATCTTTCTTTTCCTATTTCCCTTATCAAAGGACATCAGGTAAGGCATCAAGGCTGCTTTAAGATGTTTTGTGCGAACAAGAAGTTTTTTGGGGAGTATGGTAAGCAGTGCAGTAATCTGACATTTGCAGATAATGCCTGAAAACTTGGGTTTTGGCTCTTCCAAGAGGACAAGGTGACACATGAAGGGTGCCTGATACGAACTCCAAGAGCTGCTGTGCCTGCTCTGGGCCAGTCCCATTATGAGGTCTTTATCCAAATGGGGAAATTTAGTCTGGGAAATGGATTGCAACACATCTGGTCTATAGGGAACAGGCAACCATTAATGCATTTCACAGGGTGCTCAAAGAAACCTCCGTACCCATCAGTCAGGGTGGTTTTGGAAAGCCTTCTCATGGTCACAGGAGTCAAGTGCCTTTGTGATGGTGATGGATACCTTTGGTTGCTGAAGCAAGGGATGCTCTGCTCTGCCTCTCCTGCTCTTCAGTGTATCCCAAAACACAGTGTGCTGCTTTGCAGTGTGTCATACACACGTGCAAATAGACAATGTAAATTCCTCTGGTTTTAGTACTGTGGAATTGGATAGGGAAACAGGGAGGAAGGAGGAGCCCATCCCAGAGGAGCATGTATGTAAACTGCAGTGGTACAAATGGAGAACAATAGAGTTTTCACTTCAGATACCACAGTCTGCTTGGTTATGCTGTTATGTGAGTTAGTGACAAAACTTGCACCGATTTGAATAGAGCAGGATGAGGTCACTGTGAGTCTGGGTGATGTTTCAGTTCTCACTTCCTCGGGTAGTGGAAACAAAAGCCCTGAGCCCTTTGAAGCTGAGTGGGGTCCTAAACTTGAGGGCTGTGGTGTGGGGCTGCAGCACCCCTGCCCAGACTCTGGCTGTGGAGGACCAGTGTGTGGTCAGCACAGAGACCACCACTGAAAGCATCTCAATTAGACATCAGTCTTTAATTAGTCACCAGGAGACCAGCTCTATACCAGACCCATTTGTATTCACTGCGCTCTCATCTTTGTTTCTCCCAGACTTTGTGACTATCATCTGCCTTCTCCATCTCACTGTTACCTGTCTCTCTTTATCTTCCCTTCCCCTCTGTAATGACAGCACAGATTTCTGGTTGGGAACAGAGGCCGGTGATGAGGGAAGCACGTGCTAAGGAGGAAGTCAGTCCTCTGTGGGAGAGGGACAGACTGCAATTTCTGATGCCCTTCACATGCTGCTCTAAAAGAGCCACACAAACGAACAAACAGAAGCTGTTTGCACTCAGAAACAGTCCAATTTCTCCTTTTACAGAAATGTATACACTAGCAAAGTCTTCCAATTCCAACTATGGAGGAAAGTGGCTGCAAAGATCGATGCTCTTGAACATGTGTAGGCAGAACACCTTCAGGACTCGAATGGCAGAAAGTTTGATACAGTCAGGTTGTGTTGTGCCTACTGAAAATTCAGCTTTCTAGAAATGCAATCAAGGAAAATCTAAGCTTGAGATAATGTTTGAAATAGGCAACCTGAAGTCTGTGTTGATACACAAAGGTTAGCTCGTTCCTCAGATGCCTTTGCAATCCCCCAGTGGGGGGGTTAGAGAGAAAAGCTGGCAGGAAACCTTTGGTGTTTTAGGAAACTTGCATGGCCTGTTAAAATCACTTATAATCACCTGTTAAGATGTAACAGTAATACAAGCATGGCAGTATGTTTGTGTTTATGTAAGTTCATATAAATGCCTCCTCAGGTTTAGTTCATGTTGACACTCTTGACCAAAAGTTAGGAAACACTTGGAAAAGTTAATATATATTTAAAATATATAAAAATTAATATAGAGATAAGAATGTATAAAATTAATGTTTCTAGGGACAACTTTCTGAAATGGATTATTTTAACTCCCATTGCTGTGCACCCTTTGTTAGGCCAAGTTAAAAATATCCAAGAGAGCAGACAAGTTGTGATGAGGAGGTTGTGAGACCCTATGGCAGAGCATGAGCTCAGCTGTGCTAAAGCCCTGGCTGGGCTCTGCTTGTGGCAGTTTCAGAGAGACCAGCTAGAAACCAGCCTAACAGAAATAAAAGTTCTCATTTTCAATGTGCCCCACAAGTCAGCAGATCCTATTTTAAAATGGACTGAGCAGCCAAAACCGATTTCTGGAAAAACTGTTCTTAAAGATGTTGTGTTTTATCCAGTTCACAGTGGAAAAGTACATGAATGTGGACAGGCATCCTTGCTGATGTCCTGAAAGGAAACTGGCTCTTTGCGTCCCTCCCGAAGCAGAACCAGTCACTGCTGTGGGTGGCAGCACCTTAAATAAAATCATTTGGGTGTCACCCTCGCCTCCTCACTCGGCCCCTCTCTGGGGAGAGCAGCAGATATTCTAACCTGTATTTTTAGTGGTTTGCAACTCTGTGCACTGTCGAGATGGAAATTCCCATCAATAATATATTGGGATGTGAATAACTAAATTAACTCAGCAGTGGGGGAAGAAAATCCACATGGGGCCTTTCACTTCCCTCTCCCTGGGGTGGCTCCATGGACTGTGGTATTCAGCTCCAGCAGGGAAAACCTTTGTGGTTTGAACTGCACACCACACTACTCAAAAGGCAAATGCTTGTACTCAGAATCTTTCCTCGTGGTCTCAACATCCGCCTTGCAGGTGCTTTAATAGCACCCAGAACCAGTTTCCTGCCTGCATGACAAATGCAGTCCGATTATCAGTCAGATAGCTCCCAGACTCCCAGAGCTGCCTTGTGGTCGTATTAAACACTAAAGGGGTACTAGAGAGACACTGGAGGGTGTAGGGCTGATGTTAATAACACCCAGCTGCAGTTTCTAGACTTTTAAAAGATTTTAGAGCAAAGATGACTGACATGGCTGAATGATGCAGTGAACACGAACATATCCTCTCCTTGACTATATGGAGTGTTACTGGTGCTGACTTGAGCGTATCAAAATCGTCTCTGGAGCTGAGAAACCTTTTCCTTGACCCTGGACATCTGTGGATACTAGCAGTGTTTTAGAATGATTTGCTTTTTGGAGGTTGCTTCTCTCCTGGTGGGTTGTGCAAACCCTCTGTGTTATGGCACCAGATTTTCATCAGAAGTGGGAGATGTGGGGATCGTTCCCACTGCTGAGCCAAAGGGCTGATGGGCAAAGAGAAAATGTACAAGACTAATAGGATGAGAGGAAATGGCACCAAGTTACACCAGAGGCGATTTAGATTGGATATTAGGAAATATTTTTTTGTTCAAAGGGTTGTCAAGTATTGGAACAATACTGGAACCACTTCCCAACCAGGGAAGTGGTTGAGTCACCATCCCTGGAGGTATTTAAAAGTGATGTAGATGTGGCACTCAGTGACACGCTTGAGTGGTGGGCTTGGCAGTGCTGAGTTAAGGGGTGGACTTGGTGATCTCAAAGGTCTTTTCCAACCTTAATGATTCTGTGATTCTATAATTCTATGAAAGAGCTGCTGCAAGCAACAGTGTCACCCTGAACACCAAGGCTCCTGCCAACCCACCATCCCTCCTCTCCTCCTGTTGGGCAAAGATAATTTCTTTAAAACCCTTTAATACAATTACATTCCTTAAAAAGACCAGCTTTTGAGTCCGCTCTGCTGTATTTGTTTTGTATTTATTTGCTTGAAGGGCATCCAGGAGCGCTTCTTTGGGCACCACTGCCAAACCATCTTCTGCTTGCAAATAGGATGGATGCTGGCAGCACTCTGGATGCTGCACCAGGGCTGACAATGGAGCTGAGTGTTGCTGTGGCTAGTCTGTAAAACCCTTGGGCTTCTCAGTCCCAAGAGCTGTGCCTGGGGCCTGTGGCACTGCAGGTGATGCAGGGGCTCAGGAGCCACCTTGCCAGGGAGACCTGGGCACGGTGGTGACACCTATTTCCCTGCTCGGAGTCCTGAGGTGGCCTGCAGGTCTGACCAGAGTGAGAGAAAGGAAGATGAGGGATGGCTAAAACATCGCGGCTGATGCACTGACACCCCCCCTGGTGTTCCCATCCCTCTCTGTGGATCTGGGCAGAAACAGCCCTGGGAGAAGGGTCTGCTGGACAGCCCTCGAATGCAGCCCAAATTCCCTCAGGGGCACCTGGGTCTCCCCACACATGGCCTAAGGGAGTCTAAATATCAGGACCTGCCCCAGTGTGTGTGTGATGCCAGGGATCCCACGCATTGCAATGCACAGGGAGTTATCCCCCACCTGCATCAGCTGCTGCCTGTGCCTGTTAGGTCCTATTTTCTGCTGTGGAGATGCACAGAGTGTGTATGAGCCCTCTCTGATGGTTTATGCTGGCTGCAGCCATCATCAGCATCTCTGCAGAAAAGCAAGCAAAAGCACTCGTGATATGAGGCAGGATTTTGCACTGCCTATTTTTCCACTTGCGTTGGAAAATAAACTGATATGCTCTAGCAAGTGCTTATGATATTTCTGTGGACTTCCAGCAGAGTCTGTGGCTCCATATTTCTCCTCGTCTCTGCTCTTTTGTCAAAAAAAAAGAGTGAACAATCCCTCACAGTTGTTTTCACTTGCACTTTTGAGGTAATATTTTTACAGCAATGCAATGATAGATCAAAATGCATTTGAGTTGGGAAGTGATACCATAAAAAAACCTCTATAAAGTTAGCTCATTGACTTTTCAACACTTAGATACAAAGCAAAAATAAAGTAATTTTTAGGATAGCTTTTAAAATTGCTGAGAGATGCAGCTCTTTTCATTGGCAGTTTCAGAACCTAGAGCTATGCTTTTTTTAGACTACTTTCATAAATGGATATTTTGTTACAATACCACTGAGATGAGCTGCTTTCTGACTCCTGCTTCCTAATTCCAATACCTGTATGATGGGAGGATTTCTCCCCATCAGCTTTTTACATGGCAACATCTGCTTTCAGCTTATTCATTTGCCTTTAATAATAATACTCTCATTGCTGTGGCCTGATGCCTGGTTTTATCACCTTTGAGTGCACAAGGGAGCTGATTTGGTGAAAAATTCAGAAACTGCTGAATACTTTTCTTTTCTGTTAAAGCCGAGGTGGTCAAGATTTGTAGGGTTGGGACCCTGATCATCTTCAGGAGAAACCACATAGAAAAACGTGCTGCCTACAACACTGGTCTGGGGCTCAAGGGTCTGCTGTTAATTCCTGTACAGGTCTCCCATGTTGTGATGGACAAGTCCTTGACTCTCCAGTGTCTGAGGCTTTGTGTGTAGAATCACAGAATTGTTTAGGGTGAGAAAGACTTGAGACCATCAAATAATGCTTATGAGATGAGGATGCCAAAAACTTCTCATTCAGAGACTTGTGGGTAAGCTTACAGCTGGTCATGAGGTGCTTGGAAATCACCAGCAATAGAAGTACCAGTGACAGAAGGGAGCAAAGATGGAGTATCTGATTCATCCACAGGCTTCTCGTTATTGAGGATTTAGAAAAAAGGTAATTGCACTTCAGATGGAAACAGTGACTAAAAAATTATTCTTGATGGTTCATTTTTTTCGCTACAGGGCTGTGGATACAGCTTCTAACTGCCTATAACAGTTTTTAATATAAGGTAACTTCTGCTTAAATGAACTTGCAGATCTCAAGGACCTGCTAACATTTACCATCATCTATTAGATATACATAGGAATATATCACCTCTTCAGTAATAATACAGATTATGCTCACAAGAGGTTGCGCAATTGTACCTACATTTTGGAAAATGAGAGCTAAAAATAAATCTTGGTACAAATCAAGATCTTACTTATAGTCATGAAGAGCCAAGAGCAAAAATTCAACATGATTAAATGGATATGAACAATCTCATCCAGTATTGACTTGTTCCTTTTCAATTGCTGATGGTTTTTACCCAATTTGCAGAGATTTCAGGAATGAGTGTTTCTCTCTCTGTATGATTCAGATGAATTGGTTTGATTTTGCATTGCAAATGCAGTTGATGTAACGAGACAGGGAGTTGTTGCAGCTCCTGGCATGGACATGTCTCTGGCCAGGAGTGCAGGAGAAGAATTCAGATCCTGTCTGACCAGGCAGGAGTGAGCCCAAGGCATGTGGATAGAGCAAAGGGACCCTTCATGTTATCCCAGAGGAGCCCTCCTGGGTTTGGTCCCTCTACTGATTTCATCACTTATTTTGCTATGTCATGAAGCTGCAGTAGTGTCCTAGGCTAAACAGTTGTCCTTTCGTGGATGTCACAGGTTAGTAGGAATTCCTCCTTGGAAGACATCGTCAAATTCCCACATATTTCCTAATGAAAGAGCAGAAACTTGGAGTCACTTGTCCCATACAGTTCCTCCAGGAAGGGGTAGGGATGGCCACTGGTCTGTGGCTCAGCAAGGGTGGAGGGTTTATCTCTGTTAGGAGACAGAAGAGCTGAGGAACGGCACAGCACTGGTCTATCAGTATCCAGTTGCCTCTAGTGCACATGCCTGCCCTCAGTGTAATACATGGTAGGAGATGAACCATACTGAAAGCAAAGAGGTGCAACTAGGTGGCCACTCTAAGCACAGCAAACCCAAGCACGTCAGTTATGGATGCAGTAGATCCATTAATTTCTCTAATTTACCAGAAGCATAAGAAGGGAGAGTATTTTGCAGTATTTTGCCAACTGATTGACATTTAGGTAATGATGGATATATGGGCATAAAACTCTGCCCAATTCCCATCCACCTGCAGCTGTCGGGGTGAGGCAGGGGGGCTTTCACTCCTAGATCTGCAAATGTGCTTAAAGAGAAAATGTGCCCAGTCCTTCACCTCTGCTCCAGGGCTGAATCACTCAGGACATCTCTCTTGGTGTCGACATGATGTGTGTGTTAGAGGTAAAAAGAAGTTTTCATGCAGAAGACTGAACAGGAAAAAAGACTTCCCTGCAAGCCCATCTGCCCCAAGGCATGCAAATGTGTTGCTTCAGGTTCTGCTGGCTAAGGTTGCAATAAAACAAAATAACATTGTGAAGGAAAGCAGTTTGTAACTCTGAGGAGGTGAGTCTTGAGGCCAACTCTGCTCGATTTTGGTGACTCCCAACATCTTTTTTATGAGGGTCTGTCTCAGGTGCTCACTGTCCATTTGGGGATACAGCAGATGACCTCTCTCCCAGAGAGGGACCTTAAGTCTGTGCAAGATCTCTCGGGTTGCAGGAGGACCAGCAGGCTCCAAGCCAATGATGTGGCATTGCCGTGACACTCGAATGCCAATAAATTCTAAAATAAAGGGTTTGATCACAGCATTAAAAACTTCCCACATGAACCATTTTGAATGACTGGAGGGTGACAATCTAAATATAAATCCAATTTTTTTTTAAACACTGATTTGAGGCACATATATACAGCTTTGGTTGACTTTCAAGAGGAGTCTGTGGGAACATCTGACAGCAAAATTAAGTTATATGTTTCTTGTGGGAGTTTGTTTCCTACAAAAACTGCAAATGCTTTTTTTCCCTGGCACTTAGATTTTTAAACCTGTAATCCTAACAGGATATGAACTGTTTTCAATTGCCCCCAGTGATGGTATTTCATCCTCCAAAGGAATTGCTTGGGGAGTGGAGGGGAACAGGGACATTTAGAGCCAACACGAGGGTGTGATTTATTTTTATAGCCTGTGTGGTGATCAGCTCAGCCAGGGAAGTTTTGTCACTGATTTCAGCAGGTCACAAGTTCACACACAGCTTTAGTTTGGGAGAATAAAGCAGTGGGAAGGAAACGGAAGACCTGGAAGCAGACAGAGGAATAAATGGGGTAAGAGACCAATTAAACTGGATAAAAGCAAAGAGACAAACAGAGGGCATGGTGAGGGCTTTAATGACTTCTACAGCATATTTCAAGGGTATTTCAGGTAAAACCTTTTTTGGATCACTCATTTAAATAGCGTCATTTCCACCAAAATAACTGGTTACATGACCAGGGTGAGGTGGATTTTAACCTTTATGTAATCTTCCTATATAAATGTAATAGTTGCACAAAATGTACTTTTAGGATACGGTAGAGAGAATCACAGAATCACAGAATCACAGAATCAGTTAGGTTGGAAAAGACCTCTGAGATCATCGAGTCCAACTTTTGACCAATTACCACCCTGTCAACTAGACCATGCCAATAAATGCCACATACACTAATTTCTTGAGCACCTCCAGAGATAATGACTCTACCACCTCCCTGGGCAGTCCATTCCAATGTTTAACAATCCTTTCTGTGAAGAAATTCCTCCTGATGTCCAACCTGAACCTCCCCTGGCACAACCTGAGGTTGTGTCCTCTTGGCCTGTCACTGGTTGCCTGGGAGAAGAGGCCAACCCACACCTGGCTACTCCTTTCCCACTGCACAGAATCTCATGAATCATCTGTAACTGCCTCACCATGTACACACCAGCCCTCGTGTAGGGTGCTGTCCAGCACACTCACTTCTCTCCAAATTAAGACCACGCCTTTTGTTACCTCTCAGTGAGCTGGGAGCAGGATGGAGGTGTCAGAAATGCACACGTGCCCATTGTGGGGTATGCTGGAACAGGGGGAAGCCAGTGTGGTGCAGTGGTGACATATTGGCAGACAGCCAGGACAATCAGCTGGTACCAGTACGTGCATGTGATAAAATCCCAGGGACACATTTGGCAACCTGAGGCAGCCCCATTATCTCAGTAGACACCTAGTAATGTAGCATAATATAAATGCAAATGTAAATGTAAACATAAATATAAATATAAATACAGCCATTATGAGAGGCTTGAATTCTCCTTGCAATAAATTGGAGTAAGGGCTGTTTTTACACTCCTGCCTCTGGAGAGGTTTTGGGGTGCCTGTAGGCAGACACACGCTCTGGCTGGGTATTGGCAGCCCTGTATCTGCTCCTAGAGAGGTCTTTGAGGGTCTGAGCCAGCCCAGACCTGAGGGAGGCAGATGCAACCAGCAGCAGACACAATGGAAGTTGTCTCCAGGAGAGCTGGTTGCCTTCTCCCACCTCCTGATACACACCACGGCTGGATGCTTTCTCAGTGGCCTTTTGTTTACACCAGGATGAGGCCATTGAGAGATCTTGAGAGCAATTGTTGGAGCTGCTGGTGCTGCTCATCCAGGTGAGTTTCCTCTTCCCCTCAGTTGCTTTGCTGCCTTCTTGGAGAGCAGAGCTCAGTGCCTCTTGTTTTCCCTGAGCTGAGGTAGTGGTGATTCCTGGTGGTTCCCCAGGAAGGGATATGTTTGCAACCAGTAAGGTACCAGAACAGTAACATCAAAATGGAGTGGTGTAGAAAGTGTAATTGTTATTTAAAAAAAAAAAAGCATTTGCAGAAATTATGAGTATTTACCAGATTAGTAAGATTTTCCTCACATACACTATGATGGAGAACTTTATGGTTGGAAGTATGAAGAAACTGAAATATTCCAAAATTTTAATTTCTTTAAAAAATGGAAGGCCCTGAATAAATCTCAGGGGAATTGGAGTCCCTGCACACCATTTTTGAGGACACCTAAGGTCAGTGGAATCAGTGCTAGACAGCCAACATCTTCCCTTTCTCCTTTGCTGCTGGGCCCAGCATAACTTTTGGTGGCTGCCACTCCTCAGCCCTTATCCTTTCTGCCAGGAAAGTAAGTTGTGTGTGTTTTGGCAAGAGAGGCTGTCAAACCAGCCCTTGCAGGTTGTGTGACTGGTTGGGTGTCCCAGCAGCAGCAGGTGCAGCAGATGCCCTCCAGAGCATGTGCCCAGCACCAGCTCTCTCCAAGGCTTGTTTTTATTATCTGAGGAGTTGGGGACAGCAACAGGGGCTTCAGCTGGGTTATAAACCAGAAAGGTTTGCACTTTGGGTCCATGTTATCTAGCAGGATTAGCAAGCCTCAGTATTTAGTGCAATGACATTTCTCTGTTTGCTGTGTGATTGATCTTTTAAGGGCATTACTCGTCAATACCAAAATTTCCAGGATTTATCTTAATACCTTGGACAGATGGATCCTATTGATTTGAATGGAAGCTGTGGAGAGGGGATATATCATGAGTTCCTTATAACTGTTTACAGAGCAAACAGTTTCCATCTGCTCTCCCTTTTATTGGAAAGCAAAGGATCACTCAGCTGCAAAATTTAACAGGTGACCATCCTGTGCATTAGAAGCTTGTCACACCAGTTATTATCCCACCTGGTTCTGCTTGACCACACACAGTTTAGTCAGCATCTGGGGACTTCTGGGGTCTCCCCTTATAGCTCCGAGGTCTCCAGGCCATCCATTTACAAGGGAATCTCTCAGGAGGGGCTTCTGCCTCGCATTCCACTCTCCATGCTCAGAAGAAACCCAGTACTCACATACACATCCCAGGCAACATTTTTTTCTCCTGTTTATTTCAAAAGTCTTTGTAATAACTTAATTGCAACATTCCAAATGTCACCTGGAATTTGACATCCTCCCAGATGTACAGAATTCATACTCAATCATGTATCACAGCATTAAAAACACACAGTAATGTTCCCCAAACACCATCAGTGGGTTCTTCCACAATGTCATTAACTACCAGCTCCAAGAATCCTTCCCCAGCACCTCTGCATTGCTTTGCATTATGGTTGCACATCAGCTGCCTCTGTCTCCTAGGACCATAACCATGCTTCTGTGAATGAAGGGGTCCCAAGCCCAAAATACCGATTTTTGTTTGCAAACTGTATATAATGTACCAGTAGGAATGTGATCTGTATCTAATTGGCTTTGTATATGGCTTTTAGTCCTCTTCATTCAAAGATCTTTTAGTGGAAAAGTCCTGAGCTGAAATAAAAAATGGATCTGATTCATCAAGAGCACTCACAATTATGGTATATGTTGGAGGCAAAGTTCCTGTCAACCCAGAATTAAAGCATTTTAAAAATTGCCACTTGTTTAAACAGATTTCAATCTTGAAATTTATTCCAGTTTAATGTTCTACCAGGAAGCATCATCTGAAAGAGAGTAAAAATCTATGTTTTCTAATCAACAATTTACAGGAACTTATGCTTCTTCATTTTACCGCTTGACTTGATAAACACAACTGAAACTGTGCTGGAAAAATACATGCATCTCCTTTTGACTTTGAGCAGGCATTTAGAAGTCATTACATCTGTTTAATTGGGCTATTTATTACCTGCAATTCAAATAAGTTACTCCAGATTCAGGCAACAGCAGCACTTGCTTCTTAGAGCATACCACCTTTTTTGGCTTATTTAGGTAATCTCTGTATAGTTCAACTCTTTGGGAGAATGTTGAATGATGCTGGGCCCTGGGCCCTGCTGCAACTGTTTCTGGCTGGCAAAGTGTTATTATTTTCACTTTTTCATTTGCTCAGATTTAATTCCTTTTGGTTGTTAAAAATGTCCCTGGCTAACACCCATATACAACAGTGACAGTAAAAAGTTTGTGTAAGATTTACTGCCATCCTCTGATTTCAGTACCAGTGATAAGAAATGTCCCTAACACTGTAAAAACAGTAGCAGAAACTTGTTCAGCAAGTGCTGCCATGGTTTGCAGAGCGAAGTCCAGCACCCCACCCACCCTGATGATGCTCTCCTGAACCCAAGCTTCTCCCACTGCTGGAGAAGCATCTGGCTGCTGTGGACAGTGGCAGCTCTGCTCACAGCGTTTTGCACGTGAGATCCTTACTGCCTCATTTAGGATTATTTTGCTTTTCTGGTATGTTGGTAATGGGTGTTTGGGGTTTTTGTTGGTTTTTTTTTTTTTCCTTTTTTTTTTTTAAAAACCATGACAACCTGAAGGTCAGCTGTCAGATGGACTGAGTGATCAGTGCAGCAAAATTGAAAATCATGACATCTTGTGTGTAGGCTGTGAATAATGGGCAACACTCATTAAAACAGAAAATGATCTATTTTCCAATGTTTTAGTCCATTAAGAAGGCAGGGATATGAGCACATTGCTGATGATTTGCACTGGTCTCCTGGCAGTACAATCAGAGGGGCTGGCAGTGGGATGGATCCCACACCAGGGGAGGCTTGGCCAGAGGAGGCAGCTGTGGGTTGCCATGACATTCAATTCCTCTCCAAAAATGACAGACTCCCTGAGGCAGATCCATTTTCTGCTGGGGACTGGACCACTATTCATGGTCTCTGGACCATGGACATGCTTAAACTTGTGGACAGAAGCAACTCCATCCCTGAGTGCTATGCAGACCCAAGGCATGTCCTCAAATACATTTTGCTTTCATACAGATGAAGAAAATATAAGCCTTGCCTGCCCTGGTGCTGGTAGAAACCAAGGCTTTCCTCCAAGGTGCAGATGCATTGAGCATTGGAAAAGAATGCTATTGTAATTTTGCTGTGCATGCCTGAGCTTTGGGGCCCAATTGTATTTTTAGCACCTTACTTTCTGTTCAGAGCACCACTTCTTCTCTTGCTTCACTATACTTGTAGGATGGTAAGACAACTTTCCCTTTTTTATTACTGATAAAGATCTCTTAGCAGATATAACCAGCCTTGGTAATTGATTCATCTTGCAATATTTATTTATGCTGTCATCCTATGAAAGTCTAAACAAATCTATCCATTTTATGAGGAAAGTAGGATCACAGGAGGGTTACTGCTTTGCCGGTGCAGAGGGGGAGTGTAAAATGAGTTGATAACTGCACCTGCATCCCAAACACTCCAGTTCCAGGAACAACCCAGGGTTCAAAGGTGGCCAGAAACAGTCTAGCACAGGCTACACACAGCACTTTGCTGTGTTTCTCAAGAGAGGCTCAATATAACATCAGTATTCTTTTTTCCTTTTCCCTTTTTGCCTTTCCCTGTATTTTTGTATGTTGGTGATTCAAACAGCACAGCTGCTGTTCCTGATTCAAGGGAAGGGGAAGGGGCAGGGGCAGGGGCAGGGGCAGGGGCAGGGGCAGGTGAGTGCAATGCCTAAAGACAAGCACTGTCCTCAGCAGCAGCAGCAGCAGCAGCAGCAGCAGACTGGGGTGATAGCACAGGAAAGGGGACTGCTAGCACCACCCAGCCAAGTTGCTTCAACTACCCCAGTGCAAACTCCCAGTCATCAAACCAACCTCCAAAGGAACATCTTTGAGTATCCAGAGTCTGTACGTTACACTTGATGCTGCAGCTGTGTACTTGTGGTCTTTATGATAAAAGTGGTTAGCAGCAAGTAAAGCTCTATGATTTACATTTCTTTGCCTGAACTGGAATTACATTAGCATGCCCTTAGCTTGCAGTTGCCAAACAGGTACAAATCATTAAGGTTTAGAAAGTTTATACATGCAATTCTGTTTGCAGCAGTCAGGCAGGCTCGGTTTTAATCCCTTTAGAAGCTCTATTCATAGTACAGCAGAGGGTGTTTTTCAAATGGGATTTACATACTTCTAAAAATTTGAAAAAAATTGGATAAAATGGGCAAATGAAACAGGGAAGTCTTTTTACATAAAACTTAATCTTTAGCATATTTCACTGGATTTCTGTTGGTAGGAAAAATATTTTCTGCTCATTTCAACCATGACACATAATTTATACTCAGGATTTAGATTTTACAAAACAATTTTTAAAAGAAAAATATTCAAAAGAGTGACTAATTTTGGTGCGTCTGGGGACATTTGCTGGATCTTTTGCTGGTGTTAATATTTCATCTATTTGCAATCGATGCAAAAAGGAAAGATATACCAATCAGAAAACAGCACAGAACTAATCACTGTTTATAATTCAATGCAGAAGTGAGCAAACACCAAAACCAGTGAAATAAACTGCAGAAGTAAAACTACTGAGGCTTGTAATAGGAAACAGTAATGCTAACTCAGTTAAAGATATCTACCAAGCTGTGCTCTTTTAAAAAGAAATAAAATAAACAGGAATGTTTTTTGAGCACATATCTTGAGACTTGAATACTTGAAATTGGCTGGAACTTCGGAACTAGCATTTTTGCAGAGAGTATCCAACAAGGTGGCATTCCAGTGAGCTAAAAATGTGTTTGTATATGTAGAATAGCACTTTTTATTTTTGTAAATAAACAATGTTTACACACACAATCACTCCCCACCTCCAACAATCCGCAAACCACTTTCACATGTGCTTTCAGATACTGAGGTTTTACAATAAAATTGGAACTGAATTATTGCACTGCCTGTGCAGCACATTGATGTTACTACAAGCAAAAATTTTCTGGATATAATTTTACTTGCATGGAATAGGAAATTATACTCATTGAGAAAATCTGGCTGTTTGATTTGCAGTCAGAAAGAGCAGTAATTTTTTCACATTGTTTATTGTATGTTATAAAAGCATTACTCTTGCATTGACTCACTGGCTTTAAAAAGTACTGTTACAGCTTGCAAAGTACAAAAGGAATACGGGAACACCTTCGTATTTCTTAGACTGTTTGATAAAGCACCACCTGCTGGAGAGCCCAATCCTGAAAACACATGGGATGATGATGTTACACAATTTTAAAGCTACCTGCATCCCCATGCTGAGTCTGGGCTTGGGAGCTGTCTGGGACACACCTGGGCACAACAAGGCCCTGGGACTGGGGGGACTGGAGACATGGGAATCTGCACCTCCAATACACCCAAAATATTGATCATCACTGTAAAGGATCAGCATGGCTGCTTTCTCAGTAAGAGGGTGGGCAATCATCTTCCTAAAATCAGCCCTTGGCAGTGTCCACCTCCTGGATGTCATGCAGATGGTGAGTGTAAGTGTGTTGTCCCTCTTCCCTGTGTCTCACAAACAACTTCTCTCATGTTCCAGACGAGGTAGCTGAGCCCACGATGCAAGAAGAGCTACTTGGTGCTCTGACAGGTGCCACACCATTTTGTGATGGGGAAGAACACACGTATGTATGGAGAACAAAGTAGGTCTTTGGTTTTCTGCCAGATTTGCTGGAGAACATTTCTAAGCCTCTCCCTTTCCCCACACTTTTCATTCCTTGGTAACACCACACTGGCTTGTAGGTTTTTTTCTCATGCTAAATCGCCAGACTGTTGGGTACTCTGCTATAAAATGTATCTGTATTTACTGGGTTTTTTTTTTTTTTCAAGGAAGGACTGAAGATGATAGGAAGGCTGCAGAGCAAAATGACATCACTTTGGATCCTTAGAGTTAAAAGTTTGGATTTGACTTTAGACCTCTTTTTGGCTATGCAAAATTGAGGGCAATTGCATTTTCTTTTGATAGTTTAAAGACTTATTCTAATTAAAGGGTGGATGTTGCCTATTTAATAAACAAAACAAGAAAGAAAAAAAGCACTTGTCTTTATTGGTAGCTGCATTCAGACTGTGGCTGTGTAGACTGAAGTAGTCTTTCCTCAGTGCCATTGCTATACAACATATTTATCATGCATAATGTACCACTTACTGTGTATGTACTAATATGCATATCCTTTGTGGAATCTCAGTGGAATTGTCCATACTTTATTTTCTACAATGTAGTTTCTGTTTTCCTAGCATTCACGAAAGCAGATTTTGAGCTCAGATATGCACATATTCACACAAAAAAGAAATTGCACATTGGTTATACAATGAGCAACACACACTTCATTAGTTGTTTTGTGTGAGTCAAGTATTAATTTGCCCTAATTGAAGTTGTTATGTAATAGCATTTATTGTATTATTTAAATATAGAATTGCAAATGTGTGTTGGTTTGGAAAGGCACATTAGTAATCCAATTAGAGCAGAAGCCATACCTATAGATTTGCTAGCAATCAGCAAAGTATGGTTTTGTTTAGATTAGCTCTGAACATTCATTGAAATGATTTGTCACTGAATATTTTTCAAGTTAAAGGCTGGAAAAATACTAAAAAGTAAGAATGGTCTCATTGCTACAGTTAATTTTCATATAATTATAAATTCATCCCACATAGGCAATCAGGTTTATACAGTTGCCCACATACCTGGCTATATGACCTCCACTGCTGCTATAAGTCTTTCTTTCAGTAACAAGCTAAGACATGACTGAAATATGGGTAAATGATCATAATATACCCACATTTTTACCCACAGAAAGCTGGGGAAGAGAAAAGACTCAGGCTGAAGCAGTGCTGGAACACGATGGTCACAGAAAGCCTTGATGTGATTCTTACCTCTCCTGTCTTCCAGGAGTAATTCTGGTTGCAAACAGAGCTGGTAATTGGGTTGTTAATTAGCATGTACGTATCAAAGAGGCACAAATACCCATTTTGCATTTTCAGTTGTGCCTCCTGTTCCATGGCCCCAACCACTGCCTAAACAACATTTGCATGCCTTGCTAGCAGTAATGGGAGTTATTGTGCAATGCTTCTTCTGCAGGGAGACAGGCAAACTGCAGCCTTGTCCTTCAGAAACTTCCATCTGCGTCTGAGGTCACTGAGATTACTTCTCTGAACATCTGTATAGTCTGAAGGACGTCCTTCCTTATTGCAAGCAAATAAAAAATGATCTAAATTTTTTGCACAAAATGAGAACTGTGCTTTGCAGATGGGAAGAAACCAAAGAGAATCAGATGACATCTCAGTGTGACTCCAAACTTTGTCCAAGACACAAAGAGGGAAGACAAACCCCATGAAGTAAAAGTAGTGACGCCAAATGCTGCAGCTTTCACAAGAAACTATTCCTTGTAATTGTTCTGCCCTGAGCTCAAGGGGAAAGAGAAGATGCTGCTTGGTCATTGTCCCTCATTAATGTTCACCTATATTTTAATTTTCATCTGCAAGGTATTAGCACACATGCCAGGTGAACTTGGTATCTCCTTTGTCTGACCAACTCATGTGCTGTCATTGCTCTCACTAGGGGCTGGCTCACAGAGAAGTCCAAAGTCCTGTAGCTTTCTGCTGCTCCTGAATGCTCTTCCCTGGGCTCAGGAAGCAAAAGATTAATCTGGGGCATAGGGTCTGAGCTCAGGTCTGCACTGCCTGTACAACTTCTCAGCAGGCAACTGGGATGTCTTGGTCTGTGCCAACTAGGAGTCACTGCTGCTCCTCTGCAGGGCAGGGCAAGGGGGTTGTATCATGGAAGATGAACTTTTAAATCCTACGTTAATTGCACTCTTTCAAGGCTATCAAAAAATAAAACCCGGGGAAAAAAAATAAATTTCAAGAATGTAGTACAACTCCCAAATTACCTGAAAAGAAAGTGCAATATAGTGCAGTGTGCTTTCATTGTCCCACTCTGTTCCTTCAGTTTCCTTCTGATTTCTTGTGCTTCAGTCTGTGTCCAGGTATTGCTGGTATCTGCTTTGTCTGTGAAAATGAAATATCAGGAGGAATTGCACTTGGTGCAGTTGGTGCATGTTAAGGGGTTAATTCACAAAAGGAGCAGGCTGCCCCAGGGAATTTTGAGCCGGACCATGCACAATCAAAGAGGAGTTAGGTGCCCATGTCTGGCAAGTTTAAAGAAGAACTGTCATGAAGAAAAAACTAAAGGAAGAGCCCAAGGGACTACGAATGACTGATCTCAAATCTCCTATGTCCTCTTGTCTCAGGTACTCATGCACACAGGTGATGGGTGCCCAGGCAGTGTTAGCAGGCTGAAGAGTAGAGACTTGGAGTTTGGTTTTCATGCATCCTTGAAAAATACTTTGGCTACTGAATATGAGGGAACTGTAAGGACACCCTTTGTCAGACGTTCCCCAGTGAGACTCAGCTCAGTAACTGTGCTCTGACCCTCTCATAAACTGGCTTTGCTGAGCCAGATGGGATTTTTACAGGGCTTAGATACAAACTGGGGGGGGGGGGGTGTCCCTGTGGTTGAGTTGTAGCAGCTTCCAGGGTATGTGCGCTGCAAGAAATAGGGGCACTGGTAAACAACTGAGCATGCACTTTATATGCCTCTGAGGCTAAGGAGAAGCAGAATGGAGTGTATCAAGGATCTTGGGAATAAATAAACATTAGACCTAAGTGCACAGAGCAGCAATCAGATGCTCAAATCCCTTGAGAAGCCCAGCTCTAGGACCTGGTCCAACTTCCCCCGGGGTCAGCAGGAACTGCAAAGGGTCCTGCAAAGGCACCACTGTAAACGATGGTACCAGACAGACTTGGAAACATTTAAATCACATTACAACAGACTGCCTTTGCCTAGATGCAGAAAAAGTACAGAGGAGGTACGTACAGTTTCATATTACATCACTGTATTTCCCAGGCAGGAATAGGTACTTTGACAGCAATTTACAAACATTTAAACAGGACCCTAATCATAGTTATTTTTATCCTTTAAAAACAACTTACTGAAAACCCCTCCACCTTAATTTGCAAATTTTTTCCCACAGAGTTCTTGAGCTCGCAGAATGTTAATGCGTTTGCACATATTTTTATGAGCAAAATAACAAATTCTGCTGTGGCTTGGGGTCCTATCTATTCAAACTCCTAAGTCCTTTGGGACAGAGCCCATCTGCCTTGATTTATATAACACTTCACAGAGTAGGGCCCCTTCTAATGAGTAATAGCCCCCATGATGGCAAATGTACCAAGATATAACCCTGAGAGTCTAGCTGCAAAAACAGAGCAGGGTCCCATTCACACTTTTAATTAACAAATACATAAATCATCACAGTTAAGGTTATTTACCCATGGAGGTAGTCCCAAGGGAAAATAACAAATTTTCATTCTTTTGGTTTCCTGCCTCTGCTGTTTTCAAAGATGTCCCCTACATCTCTGAAAGGCACCTCCCTGAAATGGGTCTTTCAACTTTTGCAGCCAGTCTTTGAGTCTTCTCCAGACCATGACGTGCCCCTACACATCTTGCTTGAATTTATCCTTCAGTGGAGTTCAAATTAGGATCACCAAACACTTTGAACTCTTCCTGCTTCTTCAAAGAGCATGGGTGCACACATAGGAAGGCACATGGACCTTGGGGAGTCTCTCTACCATCAAGAAAGCTCCTGCCTCTTGACCCTATTATACCACATAATCTTAAGTGTGAGTCTGTGTCAGGTAGAAACAGAACACAATCATCACTGTGTGTTTCTGGCCAAATGCATCTTGACAAAAGCTGTGACTACATTTATAGTGTGATACAGATCCATGTGTGATGGTTTATCTGTTGCTTTGATTCCCTCTCATCAAGAAAAAGATACAATCATTGCCATACTTCAGCTGTCAGGCTCAAGTGTGCAAAACCTCAAATTAAAGTTCCAAAATGTTTTGCACTACTACAAATTTAAAGGAAGTCAAAAATGATGGCTACCCCAAACCCAGGCAAAGCAAAGTAAAAAAAAGCAGAGTAAAATGCCTATATGAAACTTCATGGAAATATTTTCAGTAATTTCTAATATTCCCAGTTTATTTTCATCAGCTTCTTCAATTTATTCAGTGACCAACCTAGTTACTCATGGTCTTGTCTATAACTTCCCAAGAAGTTTCCAAGAGCAGGTCATTGTGGCTCAGAATATAAGCTAAAGTTTTGTTTCTTGCCTGGAATCAGCAGAAGCCTTTTTATTAACTTCACAGCATAGTAGAGAGAATTTAGAGAAATGACACAGAGCTGTGCACATATTTTGAAAGAGATTTGCAGTAATTCCTCTGCACCCTCTATACGCAAAACTAGACACTCTAGACCAGCAGATTTGCTTCTGGTTCCTCAGTGGTTTGGGCTACCACAGGTTAAATATGGCTTAAGATGGTAGCAACAGCCAAAGGCCAATTTGTGACTTCATATCAACGTTCTGGGGGAAGCTAGCTTTTGGGGGGAACTCCAAAGCAGTGCTCTTCTGTATAATCTACACGATCAGATTTGTGGGAAACAAGTACAGGGCGGGAGCCCTCAAAAAACTGCAAGGAAATAATTTACATGAATCTCTGTAACACTACTGCAGAAGCAAAAGATGCAAATTTAGGACAACAGAGAGCCTGCATTCATTTTAGTGACTTATTTTAATGTGAAAGTAATGAAATAAGCATTTCAGTGGTGATGCAAACATTTGACACCAGAGGTGCATACTGGCTTCTCTTGCATTAAATGAAGTCAGGACTGGAGATGACAATTGCCTGTTTTCAGTTATTCAGTAGGCAGGAATAGTTTCGCACACTTTGATACAATCCTTGATAAGCCCCTGACTTTTAAGAGTTAGGTGGTAGGTAGTCTTTCAGACAAGAGTGGCTAAAAACCATTATTTGTATGAGGGGAATCCAGCCCATTCAATCCTCTACTATTGAAGTCAGTCAGGGTTATTGAAGGGAAGCACAAACACCCTAAAGGTGGTGTGGCCGCTGTCACCTACATGTGTGTTACATACAGGCCTGCTACGAGGAATTGCTGAAGAGCATTGAGCACAAAGCTCAGGGCCAGATCCAGACTTCAACAAATCATGACACACTGGTTTAGTCAAACCTTACCAACCTCAAGCTTGAATATGGAGCCAAACTTGCCCCCCTAATGCATTTTAACACAGAGTTTGGGTTTAGGCTCTGTTCTGAAGAAGAACACACTGGTTTTGACACCATCCTTACCACGCACACCATCCTTCTGTAACTGCATCAGATTCTGCATCAAAGACATCCAAGTCTCTTCCAAAAGCCCCTCAGGGGAAAACTGTAACATGATGATAAATTTCTCAATGCATATTAGAGAAAACTTATAAAACCCCCAGAGACTAAAATGCTGAATGCCCAATGAATACCAAGGCTGTGTCTGAATTTAAAACTTTCCAGTAGCTTAAAATGATAATTCCAGCCTAAACACCATCTTATTTTTATTAGAGAAACAAAAAGAATTTCAAAAACTCTACCTAGAATCACTTGTTTCTGCCAAGCGGTTGTTCATGATGGCTAGAGCACCCACCCCTGCAGAGAAACCGTTTTGTCTCGTATTGATACAAACATTCCTCGGGTAGCCGTTGGCCGTCTCGGACAACTGCTTTTGCAAAATGGCCAGGGAGACTTTATTTGATGCCGTGAGCTCCCTCATGGAGATCATCTCTCCAGAGAGCCTCCTCCCCTCAGTGTCACTGTCGTACTGTCCATCAGTGTCCACTGAGATGTTGTGTCGACGCAGGCGGGCTCCTGGGGTGATGGCGTTGCGACGGCTGAGGCGGGTACTTGATTTATGGCACTTTGGGCAACATCTGCATTCGAATTTTTTCAACACCCAGTTCAAAACTTGCTTGATTACAATTGAAATGACATTAAAAAGAGAGTATATGCAACATACCCCCATAAATATAAATACAAAGTTTCCGAATCTGTATAATCCCTGATTTTGGTAGGCAGCATTTTGGCTGCTTACCAAATCTCCAAAGCCGATGGTGCTGAAGGTGACAAAGCAATAGTACAAGGAATCAACGTAGTTCCATCCTTCCACCGCCGTGTACATTGCGGAGGCACAGCAGGAAAGGGCAATAGCAAATATTCCCAGAATCAGCAACACATGGTAAACGGATGGCTTCCAGCCCACGAGGCTGCCCACTCCAGACATAGCTGGCCCCCTTCGGAAGTTGGGAGGTAGGAGACCACTTCTTCGCAGCTGTCTCTCATGGCACGCCTTCATGATAAATGCCAGGAGGGAGATAATGCGCTCCAAGAAGAGGTTGAAGAACAGGATAGTCCCGGCACACCCAAAAAGGCCATAAACAATGAGGAATACCTTTCCAGCCACAGTTGCTGGTGTGGTCATTCCAAAACCTGTGGTGTGGAGATAAACAGGCAATGTTAACTACATAGGTTTCCACTCGTAAGCTCAGGATATATGTAATTTAACAAGGGTCTCATCTCACTGGACTAAAGCAGTGCTATCTCTAGATCAGCTTAGGCCAACATAAAACCGAGTTCTGTAAAGAGTAAGAAGGCACCAGAAAGCTCAGCAAGATGATTAAAACTTGAAAGCAAGAAAAAAATCCTTGCACATACGAGCAGCAGTGTATTAACAGAGCAACACCACTCTGTAAACACAGGTGGAAGGATCACTGAACCCAAACCTCTTCAAGGTGGGATGAGGTGAAGAGACCACTTCACCTCTCTCACACATGCCAGCCCAGCATGACCTGATGGAAAGTTTAAGTTCTCTGTTCACAAGTTGTAACCCAGTGTAACACTTCTGTTACAGAGGTCCAATTATATCGTTCCCGCTGAGAAGAGGGAAGTTTTCAGGCTGTATAACTCACCTCCCATATATCGAATATTGTTTTAATCATAACAGCATTTTAAAGTCTTATCCAAATCCCAACTGCAACTAGCCCACCTGGTATCATCACAGAGGGAACGAAAAGCCATCACACTGCAGAGCTGCTTGGCAGGCTGGGAGCATTAGGAACTCACAGACTGATAATTACAGCAGGTAAAAACACTGCTGCACAGTTAAACAGAAAAATCAGAGTATACACACTTGGGGAAGATGCAGCAATAATATTAATTCACCTCTTCTTTATAAGAATTACTTACTGTAATATTACTCATTATTATGAAATTACTCATACGCATAATTTTATAAATAAGCAGTAATACCTTGTAGCTACAGATGGTTAAATAACAGCAGAAATTATCTTAAATTTGCATGCAAATAAACACAATAGGTTTACTCCATGTTATTTGCTGATAGCAGTTGTATTATGGAAATGATTTACATATATTTCACGCAATAGCTCAGGAAGATGCTTCTGAAACTCAATTCTGCAGGTATTGCCCTTGTTCTACTACTGTTCCTTGTAAGAACACTTGGTGATTCAGGCAAAAAGCACACTGACAGGATCGAGGTGATTGCTCATGTCCCATGAATAAATAACCGCATGTAATCTAAACTAATGGTTTATGAAAAATCTACAGGCTGAAATTACTGTTCCACAAAAATACTGAACAAGTAAAATATTCAAGGAGGTAAACACCAATATCAGACCACATAAATAAAAGTTTGTAAAGAAAAAGGAGCTACTTCTAGCATAGAGTGCAATGAAGTAATTATAGAGCATAATGAAATCATTAAATCCATGATGCACCTTCAAACAGCAACAGGAAAATATTTCCTACATATAACGAATTGGGATGCTGCTTGAAATCTACTGTTTTATTTTTGCAATGGCTGCATCTTTCTGGGAAGTTTATCTGTGTTCCCTTCCTACTTCACTGGTAGAGAATTTTGCACTGGTTGATAAAAAAATGTAAATGCTCATGACAAGTAAACTTGGACATATCTTTTCAATAACATGAAGGTGGATGGTGAAAAAGGTGGTCCTGCTTTCACAAGAGATTTGGCATACTTGGAAACAGCTGTGTGCCAGCAATTCAGACTATACTACATAATTTGAGTTACTTGGTCTAGTGGAAGGTGTCTCTGCCCACAGCAGGGGTGTTGTGAATAGATGACCTTTCAAGTCCCTTCCAACCTAAACCATTCTATGACTCTATGATGAGTACCTTCACAGTATAAAGAGTATTTTCTGTAAAAGTCAGTGAAAAAGTTGCACAGTATTACCAGAATGCATTACCAAAGAGGTAATTATATTTTGTTTTCTGGACCCACTGTATCTTCATTTCACAGAGTCAAAAAAGATCACCTTTGAGCAGACCTCAAGAAGCCTGCCTTGGGGTCCCAGGCTTAACATGGGTCATTGGGAAGCTCTTCCTAGTTCCTCCTCCTCTGTGGGATAGACCTGTTCTCTGGATTGGGCTGGCTGCTAGCAGGGGCCTTCTCATTTAATGATGAATATCCACTAATGCTTGGTCCTCAGAAGAATCTGAGGAGCCTGTTGTGGTTGCCAGTTAGAGATACACAGCCAGCTTGTTATGGAAAAGGCATCTGTTCGCCTGAGCCTTGTCAGCAAAGCACTTAAACATGTGCTTCACAGCAAGCATGTGAACATCACCATCAAAACAAATGGGTTTATTGTCTCACATATGGCTAGACACACTTATTAATTAGGAAAAAAAAAAGAGGTAGTGACAGTTTGGATCAACTTGTAAATGTGCTGAAGCTTTTTGGTATTTTCGGTGATCATTCATGAGAGGCGTTGAAGTTTTACACTTTTTATGTTGTTTGTTTTGTCGAGATTTTCTGAAGCATAATGTCACCAAAATTCAGTATGTAACTGTGCAAGGTGAAAGGACCCATCACAGCAACGAGAGTGCTAAGAAACATATAAACCAGGAAAAAGGTGAGACCAGGAAAACACGGAATCATAGAATCATTTAGGTTGGAAAGACCTTTAAGATCATTGAGTCCAGCTGCTAGCCCAGCACTGCCAAGCCCACCACTAAAGCATGCCCCAGTAACTTCAGGTCAACAGCTGGCTGAGGGAAGTGCACTCACATACTCTCCACGCAGGGTCTTCCTTTGCCAGCCGTGTTTGTCCCTTTGGCCTCACCTGGACCGTGAGGGGTTAGTCTTGGTCTGTTCTGTACATCATCTCTCAGCTCAGCCCCACTCAAGGCTAAGGTATATCAATAATGCCTGGATGAAACAAATTAATCCAGAAATGTCTGTGCCTCTGAGACAGTACAAGGAAAAAATCGCAATGGTGCTTTACGTTTTTCATGACCCTGGTACACATTATACAGGTACCTTGGGGTTGACTTTGTGTGGCTCAGATGCAGTATTTCAACCTCCCTCATGCTAATTCTGCCTCACTCTGACCCTCCAGTTCAAATACAAGCTCTATGGCAGCATTAATTTCGTGTGTTTGATACTTCTCCTGCCCAAACAGAATTAGTAGAGATGAGTTGATAAAAACTCTCCTCAGCAGCCTCTCATGAGGAAGTGCTGGCAATAAATGAGACCCTCATCCTGACTTGTTTAACAGGTTTTGTGGTTACAATTTTGCTCTTCTGGAGTTTTAAATTACTTAGGCTGGTGATGGACTCAAGAGGTAGTACAGGTGGGCAAACTTGTGACATGCTTCCTGTTGTTCTTGCTCTCTTCTCTTTTACCCATTTTCTTAGGGTAAAAGAGATAGTAGATGCCAGAAGACAAAAAGGAATAGCAGTTTTAGTACCTATGAGCTCTCCTCTCAGGCTAATGGCTTTGTCTTTCTATAGTTTGAGATTAAAAGGGTTGACAGTTTTCCAGTAAAGATGCATTTATCCAGAGATGGAAAAAAGTTTTAGTCACCTCAAGAACTACACAAAAAAAGGTGTTCCAGCCTTTACCATGGCATAATGTGTCCCTGTCTCTCTCAGCCACTCCTGTTCTTCTTATGCAGGTGTCCTGCTATGGGACTTTGCTCACACAGCAAATCTGCACACCGAGACAGTAATTTTAAATACTAGAGTGAAACAGCACAGATCATCAGAGCAGCATCACATCTACACCTCCACATAAATATAATGTAGTTATATTTAAAGGAATAAAAGAAACTAAAATGGCTGAATAAAACTTTTTAAACAAATGATTCCTCAGAAATAAACAATAACAACTATAACCAGAATTCTTCTTCCAGAGTTCTTGCAACATAAAGACTAAGCTCTTACAGGACTGGTCCCCAAGAGATGGGGGTTACAGAACACAGAGAAACAAAGAGCAACCAATTTTGTTTCATGTCTGTTCCACACTTGCTTTACTTCATAGCTTTCCAGTCCTGGTTGGTCTTCATTGATTAACATGTATAAGGCATCAAGGAACAAAACATCCTATTCTGAATTCCATGTTTGGGTTCTGGTGCTTCCTTCAACCCTTTTCCACCTGTTGGCATTTCATTATTATTTCCTCTGAGAATCATACCTGTATATTTCACAACTGCCTCTCATTTATTCTATAGCTCCTCACCACCTAACATTCAGAAACAGTTGCCTTGGATACAGGGTCACAGCTGAGAGCCAACAAAACTGCTGTATCCAGTGCTTTTACCCAAGGAATGAGACTACTACAAGTCATCTCTTCCACCTGGCTTTGCAGTTTCAGACTAGAAATTAAAAACTTACTTTCCCTTTAACATTCTTTCTCAGCCCGCTTTACTAAAGTATTGTAAAGTTTTTTAGAGCTTTTCCACTGCAAATCCTTTAATATCAAAGTTGCTGTGAAATCCTATTTGATCTTATTTAGATTACTGTCTGGAAACAGTTCCTGAACAGTAGTGGTCTGCCTAGCACTGTGCGAATTAAGACCTTTGAAGTTGGATGCACCCTGTGTTTGAAGACATGAGGTACAACTGCAGTTTTTAGAGCTGGCCTAACCTGTATCATACACAAGCTCATAGTCCTTGGTGACCCATCTACTGAGCAGATATTCCACGGAGAAAATACTGAGTGCCTATGCAAATAAGGACTGACTCCCATAAACATTCTACCTACTGATCAACCCATTCATCCATCCACCCTTGGTCATACATATACACCACTTCAAGATGAATAAGCAGGCAGTTTCTGGCATTTTCTAACTTTTAAAAAATTATTTTAAAGACATTCCTTTAATATGGGGAACAGACTTGTTGTCACCGAAGCCTACAGTAAACAGGTAGTCAGAATTCCTGTAAATTTGCTGTGTGAACCAGAGTGACCTAAACCAAGTTTGGGGTTTTTTGTTTGTTTGTTTGTTTTCCTAACTGAATGTTCAGTATATAAAAAAGTGCATACATGCACCCAGACACTTTGGGAAAAGATGCCCAGTCTATTCAGTGACCTGAAACACCACCACGATAAACTTAAGGAATGTAGTTAAAAATCATCCAGGTCTCTGCTGTTGCTCCTTGTTTCATCTCCATCCATGAAATATTAGTCAGGTGTTTGAGATAACTGCTACTCAAAAGGAGTGATGCTGCAGAACAGAGATAGGAGATGATTAATTGAACATTAAGGAGTTTAAAGGAGCTATAGGCAATTATTAAAGGCTTTCCACAGTACCAGTTTTATTCTGTTTACACATAGCTGTGATCAGGTTATTGGTTATCTGCAGCACTGCAATGCATAACATCAGTGAACACCAGAATCAATCACCCTCAGTGTTTCTCTGCTGGACATGATTTAAACCACAGGCTAAAAGGTCGTGGCCACAATATTCATTCCTCTTTAAAGTACATTAGTTTTAAAAAGGGTTAATAGAACTGTACGCCTAAAATAACCCAAGCTTCCTCTGGGAAAAAAAACTGATTGAGTTTGCAATAATGGCATTCAATAACCAAAAGGTGAAGTTAATAAAACAGTTGTTAGTTACCAGGTGCTTGTGAAAGGTATGAAAGGAGACTAAGGAGTAACAATATTTTTCTGTAGAGATGAATGACAAAGATGAACCTAAAACTATTCCCAGCGGCGACGGGGGTGAAGACCAGAGACAGGGCTGGGCAGGAGCACGTGCCCAGGGCTGGGAGGCAGAAGGGCAACTTCATCAGGGCAGAGATGCTGGGACTCCCCAGCTTCTCTGGCAACTTGTGATTTCCACATGTGGGCAAGCACTCCCATGGACATCCATAGAGCACAGTAGGAAGTTACGAGAGGCTGCCTCAAGGGAATGATGCAAGAGGCTCCTGCAACAGAGAACGGTGTGATGAAAAGGACTGTATTGCTGCTGGTGGCTGCGGTCCCAGAACTGAACAGAGCACTCATGTGCTCTGGAAATTTTGGAGGAGAGGTGCTGATGAAGGACCTCTTCTGCTAGAAAGGTGACAGGGCCACCAACTGGAGGATACCAAGCTGCAAGGAAACCTATCTCATGAAATCCCCTGAAGATGGGAATGTGAAGCTTGACTCCAGATGCAGAGTATTTTCATGCAGAGGTGCTGCTATGTGGGGCTGATACCTGGTCATGTCAGTGGGCAAGTGAAGAGGGGACCCCACAACTAAGGAGAAGTTGTCTTGTGTGATAGAGCAACATTTTTAAGGGGGAAGGATATGCTGGCCCTGAGAGTAGTATCACCTTGATGTGGTCTAAGGCACTAGGGGTGCCCCCTAAAATACCTTAGGGAAGGAGAGAGGACTGACCTCCTCAAGACCTGGCTGAACGTTTTTCTCCTCCTTGCAGCAGGTTTCCCAAGTGTGTTTTTCTACGCTGACACCTTCTAGTTGAGCTTTCTGAGAAAGATTGTCAGTTTCTAGTGGGTACTCAGCAGGCACATTTGTCAGCTTAAGTGGCCTAACCTTTGTAAATTTGAGTGATAAATGACCCTTAAAAAGATAAGCACTGGGGCTTCAGCTTCACCAGCAGCCACAATATTCTTTTCATTCACCAAAGTAGGAAAGCCTTTTCCCTCAGCTGTACTGCATGTGCCCTTTCTGTATACAGTATGTGAAGAAGTGCATACCAAAGACTTACTAAACAAGTCCACCCTTGCTCCCTACTCAATGACACTATCCTAAAGACATAGCCCAATAAATACATAAGGAGGTCTGGCCAAACTTCTTTGGCACAGAACCAAGCTCAGGAAGAAACAGAAGTGTCTCTAAATCAGTTTTATGGTTCCCTGGCTGGGGCTGGCTGCTCCTTTATATACCTTGTACAAGCAAATGGGGACTGACTTGTGCCAAGTCACCAGTGTTGCCAGCTGAGCAGCAGCTCTGGCCCATGGTCTTGCTAAGCTGTAGCCCCTGAAGAGGGAACACGAGGAAAGAGTCACAGGCTTGAGGCTCAAAATCTTTGACAAGGTTATGTTCAGGTTTTTTAGCTAATCCTACAGCAACAGAACATGGTTTCTAATGAGGGAGAGGGGGCCTCTCCTAAAAGGAGATGACAGAGAATGAAGCTCAAGGAAGAATGAAAATCAGGAGTATGAATTCAAAATACAGAGAAAAAGAAAGGCAATTCTTGCTGAATCGATTGCATAGAGATGGAGGTGATCTGTGGTGTGACAATATTCCTTTTAACATTATTGCCCATAGACAAACTTTCTTTCAATACTTCAGGTTTTATTGTTCTTATAAGTAATATAATCTTCACTGCTAAATTCTTGGGGCTAGTCTCTGGTTTACAGTCTTAAAAATCAAGACTGAAATGATTTCCTTCACTATATGCTGACTTTCTTGGACAAATCTTAAGCAAGAGGATACTAAATCCCCTCTTGTTTTGTCAGTTACTCTGACCCTTGGCACAGCTGGGGTACTCTAATGGCTCGTTAAAACAGAGAGAATAGGGGTTAGTGTTGCCTAAATTAGTGCTAAACCACTTCCCAAAGGAAAACGGGATGAGAGCAGGGTGTTCTTTCTTTCAGTTGCAGCCTGTCTCTTTGCGAATTAATCTAAACTAGTCCAGAGCTGCTGCTTGTGGCTGCCTCCACACCTGATGATTGCAGTTTGTTTTCTTTCCTTATCCTAACAACTGGGGAAAACCATTTTGCTATAATCTTTTCTGAAATGGTGGTAGTGTTAATAATGGAAAAATACAGCCCACATGCCCCTTGGTTACTTAAGTGAGTTATATTACTGCAGAAAACATCCCCTAGAAGATAAGGGTCTTCAAACTCTGGCATTAACAGCTGTTGGGGCGGTGTCCAACCTCTGCTGCTCACATTCCAGGCTGTGGGCAGAAGCATCTGCCTCGGCTTTACTGCACTGACAAACCTCAGCTAAAACACAGAGGTTTCTGAGACACTATGAGACAGAAGAAACATACCTGAATTTAGAGTACCTATTTAAAAAAATCTGCAGAAAACAGAAGTATGATAACCAAGAAAAACACAAAGTGTGTCCCAGTAACCATGGATATACATGAAGGTATAGCTCATGGACCCCAAGAGTCGCCAATTCCTTCCCTCTCTTGAGACGTGCCCAATATCTGAAGCCATACATTCCCACCTCCTCTGATCTTTCTATAATCTCCAGGTGAACTAAAAAGTAGAATTCTCCTGCAATCATAATTTTTCATCCTTTAAAGCTGCTTCCATTCTTATTTTCCTGTGTTTTTTGAGAATGTTTTTCGTGTGGATAATCATGTATCTAAGCAACACCTTAACAGAAAAAAAGCCTGTGCCCTGTCATTTCAAACAGTGTTTCAAACATTAGCAGTCACACCTGCTTGTGGTGTTTATTGAAACTTGCAGTTGCATTTCAGATGTCTGTGCAGACCCAAGGTTGAGCAATTTTTTTTTTTTTTTTTCTGAGCTGCAAGGGAAAAAGAATAATGGCATCCAAATTTTGTTATGTTCTTGAGACATTATTGACTTCAAAAGAATACTTGCACATGTACTGTCACTTCACTGCCAGTACATCTCACAATACTTCTCCTTTCAGGCTAAGAAACAGCATTATCTGAATTTCAGAAGTGATCTTGGGCGTATGTCGTACTTCCCCACGTAAGAAGTCTGATAAAACAAGATGTCACTCGTGGGCTTTCTGAGCCTTGCAGATGGGAAAGGCTGTTTGATGGTTACATTGCTGGCTTGTCTTTTGAGTGGATTAAACAATAGACTTGCAGCATATTTTTCTTCTGCCAGTGGTGTTAGTGTAGGTGGGTGTTCAGAGAACATCTGTTTGATAGCTGTGTCATCTGTTATGCTTTATAAAGAGTTAGGCTATAAATATGGACTGGTGGGATAGAAAGACCCTAAACATGAAAACACCTTTTCCTCTGTTTGGCTGGGTTTTTTTTTTCCAAATCTCTCTACAAAAATCTACCTGGACTTGTTAATGGTTTAAACATACCTTCATGATCCCCTTATTTTAAAAAAGTTCCAGCTGAAAGCAAAGAAGCAAACTGTCAAGAATCTTTTTGCTTGGGCAGCTCTTCTAATTCACTCATGAAGCAACTATAATAGAAATACAGTGTTGCAGAAATGCAGAGTGACAGGACTGCTGACTAACCAGTTACTTCCCATTTTCTACTTCTGCACTTAACTCTTCCTTCCTTAGTATGCCTTTCCCTTGACTACTTTTAAAGTTAATGATACTGAACAACTTTGCCACATTACCAGGGCAATTTTGAGCTTTTGATTTTATATGCGATTTTCCTGGTCCTCATACCTCTGCCAATAGCCATTTTTGTAAATCAAATCATTTTATCAAACAGCTTCTTTCTACCTCTCCCCTGAAAAAATCACAATTTAGATTTAAGATCTTTACACTGTAGTCATTTCCCCCCACTTCCATCAGTCTTAAAGCAAACTTGACTCCATGCACACTGAGCATGAGTGACACTGTATTTTTCATTTGTCCTCAGAAAATAAATATATTGTTTGCACAATGCTCAGGCTGAGCAAAGAGATGACAGGATATCCAATAATGAATAACTGAAAGGATTTTATCCGGTTTTAACAGAAATTTACTGAATTCGTTTCTCACCCAGTTCTCACATGGGCAAATTTCCCCTCATTGCAGTTTCTGCCATGACTAAATTTGCCTGTGTTAGACCTGAGAACGAAAGAGAAACATCTGGCCAATCACTTCTGAAGGGGAAGAGGTTGTGGTGGTACAAGCTCAGAAAGGTTAAAATCCATTGAGAAATTACTGTGAGGCTACAACTGATATCAAGGTAGTACTGCTTTTTTCATCCACTTACTACGGATTTTTAAACACGAGCAATAGCAGTGTCTCACCCATAATAAGTAATCCCATACGTTAACATCAAACCATTCAATTTCTTATCTTATTCCACTCCACAGCTTTAATTACTTGAAAAGGCTGCTAATGCTTTGCCTCATCTAATGCAATTAGATTTAATTTTCATTCTACCTCTCATTTGATTCAAGAGGGATTGCACTGAAACCTTCCAATGTCTTGGTGTGCCAGCCAGTGCCATCAACAGACCCACCGAGCTCGGGAAGATGTATCGTACACAGTAATAACGAGTGCTGGCAACGGCACACCTACATTTGTTTTAGAAACCCAGTGTGCCAATAAAATGAGTAAGGTAGGATTTCCTAAAGCTCTGTAGACTGGTCTACTATTGACTTCAGCAGATGTAGGCTATTGAGGAGGTATTTGATTTGTCTGGATTGCTATGCAATTGCCGCTTGGATTATAATTCTGTTTGTTACTAAGCGTTTCTATTCACAGGAGGTTTTTACTGTCACTTCCAAGATTTACTATGCTCAGGAGGACTTTCACATTTCAAACGTTCACCAGCATGAACCCTAATCTTTGCCCTAAACCATCTTCTCCCAAAATGCCCTCAGATACGCACTTGGTGCTGACACACTACAAAAACCGTCTCTTTTGATAAAGGCAAGCAAGGCTCATGCAGATCATGGCCACAGGTTATGTTTCCAACAATATCAAGCTGTCTTCACTCTAAAAATTGCAGATGAAAGGTTCCAAGTTGGTTTTCTGTTGCTCTAACCCTGATGGTACTATGGCAAGAGGTAAAATTCTCAGTGACTTCAATAGCTGCAAAGACAAGGTAACACTGCATTCATTAAAATAAAGAAATGACATTGTATTTTCCAGCATAACACCAGGAGTGGGTATTGTTACATGACGTTAATTGCCAACAGAACTATCCTATAATTGCTTTCCCCTTCTCTCCACAATGAAGAGCAATTAAAGTTTGCATAAAAACAAGACAGTGTGCTGGTGAAGATGACCCACCGGTACAAGTGAGAAAAAATGATGAGTTGTGTATGATCTGTGTCAAACTGAAGACAGCCAGAGAAAGAAGAGATAGACTGAAAAAGAAATGGGGATCAATAGCAGGATTAACACAAGGGAAGAGGGACAGGAGTGATGAGGAACAGAAAGAAACTGTAAAGCTTTACTTTTGACCTCTTTGGTAGCTATTAACATGAAAGACTGCAAGGACATCAGACAAATATTCAGAAGTTAATCTAGAAAACAAATCATCAGTAGAAAATGGCATACTAATTGTGGGGGAGGCAGCAGAAGCTGTAGAAATTAGGAGTACCTGAGACAGGCAGGTGAGAGGGGAGTGTTAGATAAGATGCAAGAGAAGGAAAGAGGGAATATCGCCAGGAGTGCAAAGCTGGGGCAAGAGTCTAGGGACTGGCCAGGTTCCACCGGAACACAGCCCATAGGGTTTCAAGCAGTATTTGGATTTATGAGCCTGCAGCAAACAGGGCAGCTGACAAGCCTGGTAATTATCATCCCTCACTGCTATTACAGGTGCAGTAACTGGTTGGCAGGGAGGTTGCTTAGTAATAGAGATGGACTGGCTGGAGCCACATGTGTCACCTCCATGGATGGAGAGCTGTCAAAGTGGTGTTTTGGCACACCAGTGTTTGGTTTGCAGTCACCTGTCCAAGCCCTTGTTAATGCACAGGGAACTAAAACACAGGTATTTGCTACCCAGAAGACTGAAGACCAAATGGAATGTTCTGCTAAGCAGGAGGTATGTGCTCACTAAGCAGACATTGCTCCTTCAACTACACAAGTTAGAGGGACCCTGAAGGCTGCACAAATGGAGAATTCATGATTACAAACTCCCACTGGTCTTCATTTTGAACCTGAACCAGCACATAGTAAAGTCAGTATAAAATTTCCCCTGCCTTCTGAGATGCTGGACCATATCTCATGTGATGCTGGGCTGATGTTATAGACAGCCTTTGTGTTTCGGGTGGTTGCTCTGAGATGCTGTGGTGTTTGACATTCAGCTGGAGACCCCAGGTTTCAGGGTTCCAGCTGAGCACCTCAAACTCCACGGCCACAGCAAAAAGAAGCACGATTTGGTCAGTTGTCCTCAGCTTAACTTCTCCAGCAGTAAAACAACAACTAGATCTCCACTGTACTGATGTTAGTGTTTTGAAACATTTGATTTCATAGATACGGTTTAATATTTAAGAAACCTCCGAATCTCTTAGATGAAGTAATCTGAGATGAAGTGCTCTGTAGAAATGCCTCAGTTTAGATGACCAAAGCACAGTAATAGCTTCATTTTATGTTGCTGGTATAACCCTACAAGGGCAGGCAAATCCTAAGCAGTACTGAGACTGATATAATATTTTCAGAATTTTTTTCTTTTAAAAAGGGCTTTATTTAAAGTACTGGGGTTTCTCCCTCCTTCCTTCTAGAATAAAATCCCTTAAAATTTACGATGAAAATTATTTCATCAAGATCCTACAGTGGAGACACCTCAAGTTACCCGTGTAATTGCATGGAGGCACTCCAAGTAAAGGTTCCTGTTGTTGTTCTCAAGAACAAGAAGACAAGTTATTTTTTAGATTACTTTCCTGCTCGGAGCACACAGCCTATGCCCACACATTAATGAAATTCCTATCTGGTACCCAAAGAAGTTAATACTCCTATGCAGCTATGGCAAGTAGAAAATATTGCTACAGTGCCAGGTCTTCATCTGAGGAAAATCACTGTAGGACCACTTCTCTCCACAGAAGTATGCTGACCATTCACCCCTGCTGCCCTCTGAGCCTCTTGCTCTCTGTTCCTTATCGAGACTACCCGAGTGAGAAACTAACTTCCAGAAATCCACCAGCACATTGATTAAAACATGACACACACCAAAGGAATCAGATCTGCCTGAAACACACTCTCATGCTGGCTGCAGACCGTGTATAGGATGGCAAGGACAAATAACCTGACACTGCAGCTTAATAATAGTGCTTGCTCTTCCAGCTGCTTTCTCATTTGGTTTTGTTTGATTATTTCCTAACTTTAAGAAGGTCAACTCCGGAGGCAACTCTCCCCCTAATCTGAAGCTTCCCAGAAGCTGCCTGTACAAGCCTCAGGGAATTGCAGAGCCCTGAGGAGCATAACACTGATGCTGATCAGGTCTACGCTCTGTTTTGGCTGTTGCCTTTTGGTTGCATTGGCTGTATAGACAGTGAGACTGCATTCACGGAGAGCAGAGAGCCAGAACCTCCTGTGGCTACGGCTTAAATCCATATCCTGAAATACAGCATTGAAGAAGACAGGACAAATATCCTTTCCCCTTAAAACCTTCAGATCATCTCAATTATTTGTGAAATTTCTTGCCAAATTATGCTATGAAGTGCCTGCTCTCGCAGACTCACTCCCTGGCTCCTAGCAGTGCAGTCCAGCAGCTGACCATTTGCTTGCTGAGCTGTCCAACTGTATTTTGCACATCACTTGCATTAAATTATCACCTCCAGAACACCTGGACCACCAGATTTTCTCACAAGACTACTACACAGAGCCAGAGGATATTTTAGAATTGAGTGGTTATGGTGCTTAGGTTGTGGAGCACAAGCAGAAATGACAAGCTGAGTATGATGGGTCCCTACAGAGGACCTAGAGAGAAGAAGCTCCAACCCAGCTGACATCCTAAGCAAGGAGAGAACAGCTCCCAGAAGCCAGTGAGATGGCAGAAAACACCTAACATTGTGTCTCTCATTTAAGGTAAGAGCAGAACATACCCCTTCCCTTCGTGTGGAGCTGTCAGTCCACTGGAATATTGAGTCATTTAACAGGATACCTCAGGGACAAGGAAAGGATAAACAGTCTTGCTCACTCCTACACACTGTGCCCTGAACACCTGTAGCCTTCACACAGCTGTACAGGGAGAGGATCCTCGTATCTTTTCTTCCTGGGGCCCTTCTCAAGCACATGTAACCCAGACATGTTCCATCCCAAAACAGTCCGCCCACAGTAATGGTCCTTTAAAAAATATTATATTGAAAAATCACCTTTACATTTTGGAGTACTTCTCTTGACCTTATTTTTTAACGTCTGGCATGGATTTCTATAAATTAATTATACCACTGTATTTTTGAAACATATGTTCTTACACATAAGAAGCTAAAAATACAAATTTGATAGCTCTATGTCTCAATATGTTTTACTACACAGGCACCTAAGATTTATTCTAATACTTAAGAGAGGAAAAAAATCTGTGTACAGTGTCATGGATTGAAGTCAGAAATCCAGAGCTTCAGGCATTCCAGAGCTGCCTGATGTGCTAGCCAGAATGAATCTGTGCTCCTAGAACATGGGGAAAGCTATGACTGATTATGTTGTACTCTGCAATACTTTACCAGGAAGAAAACTGGTCTGACTTATGCTTTTGCTTTCAGTCTTTAACAAAGTGTTCGGAACTACTGATGGTTTGCATTTGGAGAAGGAAGGAAAAAACTCAGCTGAAAAATGAATTCTACTGTCACTTAGACCAAAGAATCAATAATAAATTTTACCTAGCTGCTCCTTAAAGAAATCAGAACAATAATAGCTGCCTACAAAAATCCTACCTTTTGGAGTGCAAAATAATGACTGAATAGATGGTGTAATCTGACAACAAACAACCAGAAATTAGACTGAAGAATTTTCTTACATAGCTCTGAAAAATCAAGATTTGTCTAATGAAAATAGACTCATCATTTCATTATTCAAGCACAAACAATGCAATAATAGAAAAATGAATGCCCAGAGTGCTATCAAGAGGGTGTTTTATGGGCTGTAAACCACTTGCTTTGTGGGCTATTCAGCAAAATGCTTTAATATTAGACTTATAATTTCATTTTAATTCTCCTTTCTTAAAGATCCCACTAACATGTTTTTCACCCAGAGGATTTGACTGCATCCCTGTGTAATTAGGGAAGTGCAGAACTGCAGCCAAGGAACCACCTACAGAAGGAGAGCTGCCCAGCTCTGCAAAGGCCCTGTTCAGGGAAGGTGGATGGAGCAGTTTTCTCCAAGCCTAGCTATGCCTAACCCTTGTTCACAGAATGATGAAGAACTGGAGTCTCTCTCCCTCTGTTCAGCTTACACAAACACGAGGAAAAATTGCAGCCCTGTCCCTGTGTGACTATATTGATGTCTACGTATGGAAGATTTAGTAGTTTTATTAAAACTGTCGAAAGCAGAGTGAGGGCTTTAAAAGACACAGCGAGATTCCTCTAAGCTGGAATCCTCTACAGGTAAGAATGTGAGTAACCTGCGGGTGCTTCACCCTTGACAGACATTGCATACACTTGCTGTTTGTTAAGTAGTGAGTAAGAAACCCTTCCAACACATTGCTAGGATAGTAGCATGTTTAGCTGGAGCAATAAAGTTGTTTTGACACATGTAACTGATGAAGTTGTTGAGGAAGGCAAGCTGTTTTGACTCTGGATGTCTGGTAGTTCTTGGTGAGGTTGAGTAAAAACACCATTCTTGTCAACGAAGCGTGACACAAAAGCAAGTCAAAATCAAGGATAATGTGGTGTGTGAGCTGACAGTGGAATTAAAGGTACTCCAGGTGGGTAGGTACATAAATGAGCTGGCTGGGAGGAGTAAAATGGACCACAAAAGAATGACTCTAGAACTGCTCCCTCAGGTGACATTCTCATGCCTACCATTTGGTTTCTCCCTGCTGGGACCATGAGCCAGACAGCTTTGAGCACATTTGACTAACAGTACAGTTTTGGGTTTTAGCTGGACAACTTGTTACTTCACTGGATTTTTTTGCTTTTGCTGGGCAGAGCTGCCAATATAACTGAATAAACCGTGTGGTGGAAGAAACCTTGCCCATGGAGAGGCAACTGAGCTCACCATGGGCTTTGTTCCTCCATGAGCTGCAGCAGCTTCAAAGAAGCATGCAAGCAGAAGTACTGAGGTGGGGGCAGCACTTCCTCTTCATCTGCAAGAACTGTACCTGTAGCTGGTAAAAGCTATTCCAGGATGGAGTGCAACAGCCTTGGCATGTGGTACTCCACAAGACACTACTCCTGCTGGGCTGTGCAGCTTGGCACCCCCAGCACAGCAGCTCTGCCATGGCCTTCACTGTGCCCAAAGGCACAACTTGGCCTTGCTTTGAGCTACCTTCTGCTGCATCTCCTCACCCAGAGCAAAGCCTTGTTCCACAGCAGGTGCTCTGAACTCACACAAAGCACTGTAAGTAATCCAGGAGTAAGCACTAGCAGGTAGAATGCCAAGAGAAGGTACTGCTTGGGGAGTCTTTGTCATAACCTGGCCTTTTCTGTTTCTCAGGAAAAACACTCTTCAGCCTCCATCCCGCATGTGAGAGACGGGTATTTATCTATAACGAGAGACCGGTGCCCTGGCGCCCTCGCCCTCGGTTGTTCTACAGGAATATGAGAAACACAATTCCTGGTTCAGCCATTTACACTGGCCAAGACTGGCAAAACTCTCTGCTGAGTTCCTCATTCCCTCTGCCCAGGTACAAATGACTGAAGGTGGGGCAATGGAGATGCAAACAAATGCAAATGAAGAGACACATTTTACATTTCAATAGTGGGGAAGTGATGTGTTTACACATCACCTGAAGACTTCTCTGTTTGCCACGGCAGGTGTAAGAAAAGAGTGGGTTTGTTAATACACTAACTTTTTTCGTCCATCCATTCAGGGCAGTCAAAATGATCTCTTTTAAATATATGTTCCTGCGATGAAGAGGGCTTAGTGCTTAATTAAAATGGTGTTCTAGTGACTGGACTATCGAACATACTTGCAAAACAAAAGTTAACTGAACTATTCAATGCAAAAAGTAATAATACCTGACAACACTGCTGGAGTCACCATCACGACTCTATTATACAGATTAGTCACTATTGACAAAACATTTCCCGAACCTAATGAATGTAAGTGCAATAATGAGCTGTGCGTTTCTTCCTTTCTAATAAAGGGGAAACACGACATTTATGCTCAGAAGCCCCAAGACAGTTGGCTTGTTACAATACTTAAAATCTGGCAGAATTAAGATCGGTAAGATCCTGTGTCCACAGGGACGGGATTTCTCAAGCAATAGCCTGAGACCAGCAGATAACTATGGCTTTACTTTGGCTAGATCTCTGATACAATAGTTCTTAACTGTGCTTTCAGAGTAAGAAATTTCAGAGTAAAATCTAATAATTTTACAGTAAAAAAATATCCTCCTACCAAAACTCACCATTTGCCTACAAAGTGCTGCTCTTCCCGAACACCTACGGGATATGAACAACTGCAGCCAGCTGTGACCAGCGACACACTGAGAACGTGTATTATGCTACAGCTGGACTTGCGTCTTTAATCACATACACATCTTAACTTTGCCACCAGTTAAAGCCGCTACCAAGTTCAGCGGCCAGGCACCGCGAACGCCCAGCTCTCACTCAGCATCTCCATCAGCCCGCTGCTTTCGGGGCCCTGCGCCGCCTCTCCCGGCACCGAGCCACTCTCCCGGCAGGCGCATCCCGGCGCGGAGGGAGCGCGGGCAGCGCTGCTCGGGGGACCGCCAGCCCCGCTCGCTCCTTCGGGCCGGCTGAACGAAAGCCGGCCGCCGGCAGCAGAAGTTTAATGGGTAGGGACGGGACTCCCGACGCTGCCGGCCCAGGGAACCGACGGCCGGCGGTCCTGCGAACGCGCGGGAGCCGGAGCGCTGCGGGGCGGGAGAAGCTCCGGTTCCCGGCTCCGCGCAGCGGGGCGGGCGGTGCGACCGCGACTCGCCGGGCTGGGAGGTGAGGGGGGGGACACAGGGAGTCGGACGCCCCTCTACTGCGCGGCCCCCGGTTGTCACAGCAACGCGGCAGCGCCTCTTCCCAAACTTTGGTCGCTATAACGACCGGGCCGCGGCATCCCCCGGGCGGGCGGGTCTCCTCCGCGGGGCCGTCGGGGCGGCGCTCACCTATGGTAGAGACGACGGTGCCCACGAAGTAGAAGGCGCCGGGGAAGTCCCAGCGGGGCCGCAGGGCATCGACGCGGATGCCCGCGGCCATGGCCGCCTCGTAGCTCCGCAGGAAGGCGCGCAGCTCCGGCAGGCTGATGTTGAAGATGCGGCTGAAGTTGTGCAGGGTCCGGTTCCAGCGGAGCTGCGCCTCCGCCTCCGACGGGCTCTCGAGGGCCGAGAAGACGGTGGCGCCGGCGCTCAGGTACGCCGCGATGAGGGCGGCCAGCAGCAGGAACCGCCCGTTGTCCTCGTTGAGGGGCGCCAGGCGCCGCCGGCGGCAGGAGCCCGCCGCCCCCCGCGGGGGCATCATCCGGTGCGCGGCGCGGCGGGCGCGGCGGGCGGCGGGCGGCCCCCGGCGGGGGGCGCGGGCATGGGGCGGCGCCGCGCGGAGCCCGGAGCGGCGGCGGCTTCGCTGCAGGGGCCGCGGCTCTGAGTCATCCCCGGCGGGGCTGCCCGCCCGGCTGGCGGCGGCGGCGGCGCCCGGGGCCGCTGGCCTCGCCCGCCCGCCCTCAGCCCGACGCCCCGCGGCCCCGGGGCCGGGGGCTGCTGCGGCGCGGGCTCGGCGGCGCGCCCCGGCCGGCTCGCTCTGGCCATGCGGGGCGGCGGCGGCGGCGGCCCCGCCGCGGGGGAGACGCCGCGGGGAGGCGGAGGCGGAGGCTCCGCGCGGCGCCCGGTCGACGGCGGGCGGAGGGCGGGAGCGTGCGGCGCGTCCCCCGGGGAGCCGCATCCCCGGCGGGAAGGCTCGCCCAGCTCCGCTGCCGCCGGTGCCGCCCGCCCGCCCGGGCCGGGCCGCCCGAGCCGCCGGTGCCGCGCCCCCGGGGCGCCGCCGCGCCCGGCCCGGGGGGAGGGATGGGGCGGGACGGGGCCGCCCTGCCCGGCCCGGCCCAGCCCTGCCCGCCACTCCCAGTTCTCCGGTGCCACCGCGGCCCCGGCCGGTGGCCGCCCCCCCGGGCGTACCCGGGAAGCGGGGACGCGGCAAACGCGGCCGCTCCCTCGCCGTGTGTGCGATGCCCCTATGCCGCTGCGGGGGTTGTTTGGCTCTGAAACCATTTCTCTCGTGCCCCGTGCCAAGAGGGATGGTTTTGAGGGAGTTGATGTCGCTCGGTGGAGCGCTAATTAATTAATTTTAGCCATTTCTAGGTGCGCGAATCCTTGTTTCTGATCTGACTCCAGATTTTGGGCTGCACAAAATTGGACCCAAGAAAATGATAAATTTTGGGTTCGGTGCCAAATGCCCATTCAATCTTAGCTAGTGTATGAAAGGTGGCTTCCCCTCCCTACACTAATCTGGTGGATTCTGTCTTCGCTGTTTGCCTTGGAATAAGCACTGTAGCCTTTCTTATCTGTTACGCTGCAGTAAGAACTGCAGTCCTTCCCTGGTAGACTTGAAGTAAATAATTACATTCGTATTTTTTAAATAAAATGAGAATTCACACTGATAAAATATTGCAAAGAGGATGGGAGTGATGCCAGTCCTGCAATCGTGTGTGTAGGGGATGATAACACGTGTAGGAAAGATCTGGGCTCGGAGGAGCAAATCCTCCCCACGATTTACAGTTGCCAGTGTCAGTCTCACCGCGATGGGAGCTTGTGTCCTGGTTTATGGTTTTTTTATAGCCTAGGTTCTATTTTTTTATACAGAAAAATGTTTGCCGTCTCTAGGTGGCTACCTGATGTCTTTTAGAAAAGGGCTATTTGCCATCACTAGGACTTCTCCATAGCTGTTCTTCACACATTTATTTCTTATTTTTGATCTGAGAGATTTTGCTTGGGCATGAGATTTCACATTAGTGGCAGTTATCTCTTGGCCACATCTGTAGTGGGAGAATTTCCTCCCTTTCTAGCGGATCGTTTAGACTTGTCAGGTGAAGAAAATAGCTTGTGTTTACAACTATGCTTCCTAGGAAAAGGCCACTGATAAAATGCAAATACTTAGTTTACAAAGTACTCAAATATCATATTTTGATAGCCACTAGCATGTTTAAACTTTGCTTTTTGCCACTATCGCTTTTGTCCTAAAGCCTTTTTTTCAGCAGAAGTGAAAGTGTTTAGAAGTATCAAAGATTTCCATCTTTTGTTGTGCTCAAGGCAACCAATACCAGATGCAACACTTAAGAAAAAAAGTGTCTCCTATTTCAAAGTGTCAAGTTGTGTCCCACTATAAATACTAAGTAAAAATAAAATAATTAAACCAATAAATCACAAACTCAATAGCTGTGAGAAGTAATAGTAGATCTCAAGGGCAAAAGAAGTAGAAAAAAAATTTGGCAAAGTACATAAGAACTAATCAAAAACCCATTGAAATGAGTGGAAAGTCTCTCATGGATCATCAAAGGCTTAATATAATAGGTCAGATATGGACCATTTAATGACAATGTCTGTAGTTAGAAATAATTTCCACTCTGGTAATCCAGGAATGATTACATACAATCCACTGTACCAGACTATGTAAAACTAAGCCAATTTACTGGAATATACAGGAATTTTGTTGCTGTAGAGGTATATTGGGCTTCAGATTCATGGTATTTTTGTGTTTGCAGGGGAAATGAGACTGGTTGGTTGGTTGGTTGGTTGGGTTGTTGTTGTTTTATATTTTTCCTGTTGGAAACATTGAAAAAGGAGAGTCCAGTTCTCTGGAGTCCTCAACAATTTCACCTACTGTGAAAGGCCAGCGATGTTTTAAGTGAGAAACCAATTAGCAAAGTTTGTATTACTCGTATTCTCATCATTGTCCCTTCTTGGGTCATAGATGGGGATGAAAAACTGCCTGTTTCCTTAGGTGACAGGGCTGAGTCTTTTCCAAACAGTAGAAACCGAGTCTGTGGTGGCCTCTCTGGAGATGTCGTGCCTGGGAAAGGATGATGCTGGTGGGATGCTGATGAGCTTGAGGAATCACGTAATAGGTATGAAAGCATACCAGTAACTTTCCATAAAGAAAAAAAAAAACTAAGCTGAAGCAGCAAGGAATGTGGTTTAGCTGCTTCAGCATGGACAAGACAATATTTCAAGCATCACCAAATCATGGTTTCTAAGAATTCGAGCTGTTGACAGATTTTCAAAATGTTTTGACAACTCATTTCACTAAGATTTTTTTACTTGGAGTCTTGAAAATTTGTCACCATTTTGCAAAATATACTTCAGATTTTTTTGGTTATAAAGCTAGAGGGAAAAAGTCTATTTTTTTCATTAAGGTCCCACTGAAAATGTATGGTCCTTTCCAAAGTCACTAACTCCTGGAAAAGCTCCACTAGCTGGATACAAATCCTCCACATATGCAGGACTGTGGCTTGAGTGAAAGTCATGGTTTTGGTTGCTCTGATTCTATACTAGAATTTGTTTGAGGAAACATCCTGAAGCTGCTACTGCATCCCTGCTTGGGCAGCACTCTTAAAGGCAGTTATATGGTTAAATGAATGATTTTTTAATGAATTTTCTTGATTATTGAATCAAATTTCGAGGGATTGGGTGAAAACCTCACTGTGTTTAAAACCATTTACCTAGGATTTTTTTAAAAGCTGATAGTCAACTGTAAATTGGGGTTTATGCTAAAATTAAGCCCCTGCACTGCAGGCATATTGTATAGATGGCACCAGCCATTTTGTTTGTCAGGAGGTCAGTGTTTGTGAAAGGGATTATTTTAATAATCAAAAAATAATGTTTATATTATTATCTTGGTTGATTAGAGTGAAACTCATGCAAAGAAATGAGATGCATTCATTAAATGTTTAATTAAACCATTGTCTGAAAATAGGTCGGAATACTAAACATCACACCTCATTATTAAAGAATAAAATTTAATATGGTATTTTAAACCTGAAACAACCCAGTTACTGCTATTCCTTTCAAGGGATTAGTTCTTTCTCTCTCTCTCTTTTTTTTTTTTTTGTGTGTGTGGGGGTTAGAATCCTTAAATACTCAACCATGGTTTGACTATGTGATTTTACAAGCAACTTAGCAAGACCACTTTTTTTGACTTCAGGGATACCAAGACCTCCATAGTTGTATTCTTGGTTCCAATACAAGCTTTTGCACATGCATGTCCCCACTGACTTTGCAGCAAATATCTGTTGAGAAACAAATATCAAGTACATAATTTAGGAGCTTTTTACTACTATATTGCCATGGAAATGTCTCAAGTATTTTTTTTTAAGGGTCTCATGCAGTTTGAATGTAAACATGCCATACAGTCCTTGTATGCCCAGCTTGTTTGGAGTAGCTGGGCATATTTTCTACCTTGGCGGTGACAAAACACAAATAGATTTGTAACTTACTGCTGGAATTAATGTGCAGATGTTCTTATGTTGCTCTTTATACAGTATTATCTTATTCAGTATCTACTGTGTAAAGTAGTTTTTGTCTGTAATATGTGCCAAAGAAATTACTTTTCAGTGAGTGGCCTTATGGTTAGCCTGGGTGCTCAACAAACCGCATGGGCAATGAGATGCTCCTTTTCTTCACTTGTACCTCCTACTGGATTTAGGGGACAGCCTCTTTGGTATTACTCTGTAATTAAAAGAAATGGATTAGGTAGTTGGTAGTCTATGCAATCAGGGCCTGGGTAGCATTGTGAGCAAGGGTTTTGGTCACAATCCATAACCAAAGTCAATATGCTTGTTTTTTAAGGTAGAAGCCTGGACACTTTGGGATAGAGGGTGAGACCTTCCTGGTACCCAACTTAGGTACAGATTGGGACAGTGAAAAACATACTAACTGCAAAGTATTAGTGGGAGAATGTGTGTTTCCATGGAGCCTTAGATGTTATTAATGTCTCCTTACCCTCTCAGGACACTTTGGTAGATTTTGAAGCAAAAGACCAGTGTTGGGACCCAAATGGCCTTTTGTATTCTTGTGTCTCCCCTCTGACCTTTTGGGGAGGGGAAAGAGAAAAATGCAGGCTTGTAACTGGTTTTGAAGCCATGAGTTACCTGTTGCAGACAGATGGGTTGAAAACCGAGACATCTTATGGGCTGACAGGCAGGTGGTCCATCTGGAGTCTTGGGATGAAACTGCTGTCAGGTAGCTGGGCTGTGTAAGCCCTTGTTGTTCTGTCAGTAGCAGTCCAGCTTTCGTGAGAGCAGAGCTGAAGAAGCTGATGAGATGAACTTGAGAATCCTTTGGGAACTGTATCTTGTACTCGCAAACTCAAAATCGAGTCAGAGTCAGAGGCAGGAGTTAGCCGTGTGCAGGTTTTGATTTGCTTGTTCTCGCTGCCAGGGGAGGCTAAACTCTGTTAAAACAGGAGTACTGGTAACCAAATAGGTGGGTTTTTTACTAGGAGAATATTTCTGCTGGTTTAAGAGAAACAGAAAACATTTGCTGTTTAAATCAGAGATTCCTGTATTCTTCCTGCTAATTTATGAATAGTTATGCAATGTCTTTTTTTTTTTTTTTTTTTCCTGAGGCCCAGTCATCTAACTACACTTTCTCACTTTCACTACTCTCACTCAGAGAATGATCTAATAAGCACTGGCAATTACATTCAATTTAAATGTGATGAATAGCCAATTTCCAAAGGCCTGATCCCGTATAATGCTCTGAGCATCCTGATCACATTAATGTGTTCTCACTTGCCTGTAATGTCAACGGAAGCTGGAGGCACCCTGCGTCTTGTGCAGGTAGTTCTGTATTCAGGTGACTTCTTTTCCTCTCAGTCTTTGGTGGTATGAAATTTTGTATTTTATGGGAAAACCTTCCACTCTGGTGGCTTATGTTCTTTCTGCGTTAGTTTTGCTTATTTGTTTTCTATTCTTGCTCTATGCGGGAAAAGCTCAGTCAGTGTTTTGGCATGCAAAGGATTTTTAATACATTTTGATAATGGAAAGCTACTATTCTACAGCTCAGGGTGATGCAGCTCTGTAATATTCCTGAGACCCCACAAAAGATAATTCCTGAATGCACACCTCACTGTTGACTTCATGTAGACTATTAGGCAACAAACCAGTTATCTTCTTGGGTTTTTTTTTTATCCTGAACAAGGATGTCACCTTGTTCAACATAACAGGAGCCTGGCCTTTCAGAAGACATCAGCATTCTTCAGCTCTCCAAGTGAACAGCTGAATTCTTGGAAGCACTGAATGACCAGTTAGGCAGTTCTGCAACATGTCATTTCTCTTGACAAGAATTTGGAGGAAAGAGAACAAGCTCTTTGTAAATCTCTCTGCTGAGGTGAGAGAGGTGGCCCCTGTATTCTGTAGCTGAGGTTTAGAGTGCAGAGGGGAGGGATGGATGGACAGATGCATGGATGGATGGATGCAGAAACCTACGGAATGGGATTAGTGCAGCTCCTGAGAAGTCTGCATCCTCCAAGTCCATGCGTGCCTGTGTACCGATGAGCTGCAGGGAGCTTGCCAGGAAGGGAAGTAATTTTAGAGTGTGATTTGGAAAATGATTCAGTTTAAAAATTGCTATTTTTGATGGGCTACTTTCAGCTGGGATCCAGTCCCCAACACGTTCCCAGAAGCACTTGCCTTGCTGCAGCAGAGCGTGGTGAAGAGTGGAGGAGGAATGTCTGTCTGGGAGCCCGGAGTCCTGAATCTCGTGATGCTACTGAGACAACAATGATGGGAATGAGTCCTCCTTACATGTCATGTCCCTTCCTGCATTTGACAAGTGAGTACTTTAACCTACTTGGCTTGATGGAGATGGCAAAGGTAACTCTCCCACCTACCCTAGGGGTTCACTGTGCTCAAGGGAAGGTACAGGCATGTGGATCTGGAAATGGGGCTGATGGGCAGACAAAGTTTCAAGACAGGCAAGTCTACTTTATCCACTTTATATAAAAGCCAAGGACAGTTTGAGGAATTGTCAAAAATAGTTGTGAAATGTCAAACACCTTTATCATGCCAACTGAAGATGTACTGCATGTATTTTACAGACCCTGTGGCTACAGCTCTTAGAAATCTCTCCAGCCAGTGGCATCAAAATGAAACCTGCTAAGCTGACAGTCACTCCATCAGGATGAGGCTTTATAGCAGTTCAGGACAGTCAGCCTTTGATCACAGCGCCGAAGAAAATATTGGCAACCCCTTTGGCCTGCCAGATTTGTTTTCTAGAGTGAGAAACTTCAGAGAGCGATCCTTGCTGATTACACCTGTCAGTTATCAACAGACAGGTCAAAATGTCCCTTATCCCCTGGCTTTGTCCCTCTTGTTTTTTTCAGGTAGGTGCTGGCTGATGGTCCTCTCAGACCATTTTCCCTGCTAAGCTTTTCATAAGCAGGTTCCACTTGTGACTAGGCAACTTCATACAATTTGGTTTGTTCTCGAAGATGTGTGGAGTCAAAGCATGTGGCTGAACACTGTGCTCTGTTTCCCATGCAGGTATCAGGACTGGTGATAGTTTTTGGGAGCATTAACATTCATCCCACATTTATTGGTGCCTGACCCAAGGCTCCTGGGTGTGACTGGCTGGTGTGTTTCCCAGGCAGTGGACCAGATGAGATGTGTGTGTAAGTGTGTGCATGTGTGTGCATGTAGATAAAAACCAAATAATTTCCCTTGCAATAATTAAAAAATCTGAGCCTTCAGTTGGCTGATCATCAGTGTATCCATCCAATGTATGGCAACATTGTGTTGAGGACCAACTTTACACAAGGTCTCATTTTCACTCCCTCCTCTCTCTTTTGTTGAGCATTGCTAAGAAGTGGAAGTGTGGATCATTTTCTGAGTTGCCTTCCCTACTCCTGTTCACCTTCTGACATGCAGCAGGTGAGTAACCTGGTGTCAGGCTATATGGGAAGGCTCTGAGATCCAGCAAGAAGGTTCCTGAGGCAGCAAAGGGTGCCAGCCCCTCTCTGGTTCACCTTGCACATAGCAGAGAGTGTTGACTGTTCCACTGTGTCAGAGGGGAAGAAATGATGGTAAAAGAGGGCATAACATTGCACTGCTTAATTATTGTTTCTTTTTGGGGGAATATTTGTTTGTGAAGAGACATTATGGTATCTAAGAATGAGGCACAAGGAAAGCAACATCATCTTCACAGCAAATTCTAAGCTTCTCCTAGGAAGCAGAAGGTGAAGGGAATGTGGTAGTGAGGAGGGCTCCCTTTTGCAGCTGTCCATTCTTGCTTCTACTGTGGTGAGCAAACAGGGGAATGTATTAAGCTTTAAAAAAAAAAAAAAAGACAAATTCTAGTTTGCTATGTAGAGGGTTTTAAAGGGCCTTTCTTTCCAGATTAAGGTTTTCTGTTATTTATAGCCACATAAAAGGTGTTTCATCTGTAATACCAATGCATTCTTTGTGCATGTTAAGAAAGAAAGACAACTGCTGTGCCACTGAGCATGCAAAAATGTGCCAGGGAAAACATTCAGGGCCAGAGTAATTTTCATCTCTGGTCTTCTTGGCCTGGAAATGAACTTCAGCCTCCTATTTTCCTATTTTTTTGAGATGGCCACTGGCCATATTCACCCAGGCACTAGAGGGAAACAGAATGAAGTTTGGCAGCATTTTGCAGTCATTTGCCAAATGAGCAGTCAAAGCGGTGGAAAAGCAAAGTGATTAAACTTCTTGCAGGGGATTTAATCCATCGTAGGTGTACTGTGACCAGTGCTGTCACTTTGGTTTGACACTGGGGTATGATTAAGCCCTTAACAAGCACTTAACCGGTGAAAATTCATCAGTTGAAGCATAAAAAATAAAAATGCACAATGAAGAACATACAGTATTGAAACCAAGCTACATGGTGTGCTTCAGACAAGTAAGAGCTTAGGTAAGGAATGAGGTGAACATAAAAGAATAGTGGGATGACAAATGCCTAAGAGTGGACACTTCAGAAGTGGAGTACATAATGGTAACTGAGAGCACTCTGTGCCTGAGGGATCACCTCTGTAGCTCTGCATCTGTGAGAAGTGCAGGAGGTAGTGATGGAGAATAGAAAGGAGCACAGACTTCTTTTGAAAGGTTTCTGAAAGCTCAGGCTTACAGTTTCCTGAATGTTTCCTGCCAGCTGCACAGTCTCCTCGCTGGCCCTTCATGTTTGTTGACTTCTGGTTAAGTGAGATGGTCAGCATGGTCTGGCACAGAGGTTGGAAGGTTTTCGAGCATTGCTTGCCAAATTATATTTTAATTTTCTAAATCAGAAGTTCAGTGTGCTAATGGATATTTTGGCGATGCGAGATCTTGTTCCTTGTGAAAGAAAGCTGCCACTGGGCAGCTGAGTGTCGTGTTCCCCCGGCCGGCGGAGACCGCTGGATTCCCTTGGACTCTCAGCTGTATCTCAAGTCAGAGCCATTCCCATTCTGCAGTGACTCTGTGTCAGGTTCAGGCCAGGTATCTTCTGCTGCCACCATGCTGTCAGCTCCTGACTCCTGATCTAACAACCAGGTCGTCTGATTCAGGCTTAGAAAGCATGAGGTTTCTCACCAGTTATAAGCTGATATATTACAACACATTGACCCACTAATTTCTCTTCCAGTTTCCTTGCTTACCCTTCTGACCTTGGTCCTGTTTCTCTCCTTAGGCTGAGAAATATTCTAGAATAGAATGTCTTTTATTTTAATGCATTATCACAACTGCGTTGGAGATGCAATGAAATCATGGCAAGCTTCCCATCATCCACCAAGGAAATAAAAGAGAATCCTGCTGGTGTGAGAGCCATTGTACTGGGGAGATCTTGTCATGCTGATAATGATAGAAGAGTAAAATGCTCTGCTGTGAAAAAGATACATTCCAGCAAGCAGTCTTCATTGCTGTCCAAATGCCAGCATGGCTTATTATTTTCTAATGAAATGAAACATATTCGTGCTCTCTGAAGTTGACTCTGTTGATTTAATTTGTTTTATGATCAAGATTCTAAATTTCGTATATTTTATGTTTTATAAGTGGTGAGCAGGGATTTAGCTGCATGAGGCATATTAATATCAATACAGCTAACTCCCCATGCACTTCTTTAAAGACTATTTTATACATAACAACATGGAATTTCACCTCTATATTTCTCCTAGTCTCTGCAGGAAAAAGCAGTGATAGCTAATCTGAAGGCAAGCACACATTTTATTATTGGTCTCAAAGCAGTAAGCATTTTTTAGTACTCTGAATTTTTCCTGCTGACAAACAGGCAGTGAGTGTATAACATAGAAAGCAAATAGCTGCGTTTTTTGTGGCCGGACTGGGGAAAGCAACAGAACGATCTCAGGCAAGAAATCACATATTATTATTTATTTTATGTGATTTCAATGTGCTGTCTTTAGAGTTTTTTCTTATAGAACTGGCATGCACTAAGTTGTGGAAATACTTCTCCAGTGTTAAATGTTATTAGAAAAGGAACATTCACTTTTCTAGAGGAAATATTCTGGATCTGCTTCCTTCCTCAGGAGTAAAATGATCCAAATATCCTTGAGAATGGGAACAGGGGGAAAAAAAAGGCATGCTTTCAAAGCAAAAGATGTTCATTTTATTCTTTCTTTGTCTTTACTAACCATGTTTCTACCTTCCATCCCAACCATTGAATTTGTCTCTCTGTACTAAAAGACAATTGTCACATCTTAAACACTTGTCCTTCCAGGAGAATGGAACAATCTGGGGATGATCCTAGATGATTTTAAGTAATTTCCAGCAGAAGGAAAAGTCTCTCAGCATTACCTGCAGACTGTTGGTGGATCTTGGTCATAACAACATGTTCTATTTGAGCTCAGCGTGGTGAAAACTCCTGCCAGACCAGGGTCTGTGCTGTGGGATAAACCAGCTGGCTGGACCCTCAGCACGGTGTGCACTTTGTGGGGTGTTATCTGTGGGATCACGCCTGTATCATGCTTACCCTCAAATAAGGAAACATTGCATTTGTCAGAGTTTAGTCTTCCTAAAATTTGACTTTCCTTATTTAACTTGTGATTCAGATAAACAAAATTCAGGTTATTCCGGTGGTACTTCACCAGGGTTGGACTCGTGGTGGCCCAGTCACAATTTTCATCTGGTTTTGGATTGCAAAACACTCCTTTTGCTCTGAACTGAGTGAGTACATTCCATTTGGCAAATATGGAGTGTCTCTGGAGCTGTGAATTTCTGGACAGGAAGAAGATGGTACACTACACCAGTCAATAGTACTGTCATGCATTAATCTCATGAAGCAAATTCTCTCATCTGTGATCCAGTGCTGAAGTTTAAAGGGGCTGTTGCAAAAAAATAGGATGTAAATCATCACCTTAACACAGTATGTAGAAGCTTGTGCCATGGGATTCAGCCTAACAACAAAGTAAATCTATGAATCATCTGGAAATGACTGAGGAGATGAGTGCCTGTATTTTATCAGTTGAGTGTTGAATAATTACATGCTGGCAGTGTGTATGCCCAGGTCTCTCTCTCTCTCGCACACACACACCAGAAATGCATAACTGATAGAGATGTAGCTCAGGAGTTTGTAGGACTTACAAGTTCTGAGGACTGCCTGACCTTAAGATACTTCTTCTAGGCTGCGTCATATTTACGGAATCACAGAATGGGTCAGGTTGGAAGGGACCACAGTGGGTCATCTGGTCCAACCTCCCTGCTCAAGCAGGGTCATCCCAGAACACATTGCACAGGATTGTGTCCAGACAGTTCTGGAATATCTCCAGTGAGGGAGGCTCCAGAACTTCTCCAGGCAACGTCTTCCAGGTCACTTGCACAGTAAAGAAGTTCTTCCTCATATTCAGGTGGAGCTATCATTAAGGCAGAAATTCCCATTGTGTAGTACCACAGCTGCTGCAGAATAACTCCCACAACCACCTTTTCAACCTTTCTTGGAAAGCAGTTCAAATTTTGTACTTCCAAATGCTTACAGCTCATTCTGTCAGAATAAGGCAAAAAAGGGTAAAAAGCCAGGCCTTGGGACTGATGTCAATAGATGAATGAGAGGGATGAAGATTAGGGAAAGAAAAGGTACGTTTAAGCTAAAGAATAACAATGGCCCAAAAGCAAATGAATGTGTATTGCCTATGAATACACTAAGAGTCAATATTTGAGAATGTTCCTAGCTATCAAAGTAACCAATTTTTTAAGTGGTGTTCCAGTAGGAAGAATGAGAGCAAAAAGCTGACCTTCCTGTGAGGTGGAGTCTGAAGTGTATTATATAAAGTGATGTCTGCAATAGGAGAAAACTGAATTTACTGGCAAAAGGGGTCCAAAACATCGTCAGATATTTTAAGCTGGATAACATACAGACCTCAGTCATATATATGGTATCTCTTCCCGATCACTGCTAAAATGGGTGTCATATTTCTACCCTCTTTTCATGGCAATATTGACTTTCAGGAGTCAAATACCTATTGTAAGCTGGTTGGGGAATGCATTTAGGAAGAAATGCTGGGGATGATTTTGCTAGAACATCTTATCAGTGGAAGCAAAAAGAAAAAAGTTATGTCTGTTTTATTTTAACAACATGAAAGCTCCTCAAGGTCTACACCATTCAGAACCCAGCAGGAATTTTCCAACTGAGGAGGAGAAAGAGAAATGTTTACTAAAAGACAGATTGCAAACATCAAACTGCCTGTTCTGTAATTGATCTTTTACACTGAGAATATCCAGAAGATCTATACTTATGGTTAGACTGTTATTTGGAAAGCCAGTAAAATACATTCTGCTGAGAACTACTTCATATTAAGCCTGCAACCTGGGGATCTTTCAAAACACAGCAATTGCCTTGGATGTTCATTTCAAGGCAGACACTGCTCTGTACATTTAAAGCAGTAATTTATCTTTCAGACCCAGAAGAAGTTTGGGGTTTTTTTCCTTGCTTGATTAAGAAGCATAAAAATATGACAAAGGAGAAAAAAGGGCTATTAGATAGGGTTTTACTAAATGCCACACTCTAACTCCTTCCTGAACAAAGAGAGGGGGAAAAAAAAAAAAAAGGGCACCTCTGTGCTTAGAAATCTGGAAGGTAGGTGAAAATGTTCTTGAGTAGGCAAGCTGCCAAATTCAGTCCATGGGGCTGCACCTAGCTCAGTGAAATATGATGGGAAAGCCCAGAAATGGGGGAATGATGGTCACATGCCTTAGTTGTTGGCTGAATAACCATATTATATTGTCATTTTTAGGAGATGCACTTCTACACTTTGTCATATTGACCTTTAGTTTCTTATCACTGCAGATTGATCTCCTCTTGGATGCTCTTTTCCCAGCCTCTTTAATCAGTATTTTCTTGATGAGAAGACGAGTACTAATTAGAAGATTCATTTCTACTAGGAAGAAACTCAAGTCCTTATCAATCATCCCTTCAGTTGCTGCTGCTAAGAGATTCAGACATGGAAAAGATATTTAATATTTACTGCCATGCTTCCTGCCTGGTAACATGAAATTACATCCACGTCTCCTAGGCTCCTATCTAGTACTTATGCATAAACTTGTTGTCTTCCATGCAGCAGCAAAGCTTTGCTAGAAGTGTAAAGAGGATGAACAACCCTGTGGTGTCTGAGCACTTGCTGCATTCCCCTGTTCCATTGCTTCTGTAAGTCTGGAATCCTCTTCAATAAAGCGCCTTTCACAATCTCTTCCCAACAGAGGCGTGATAGCTATAAGCTATCTCCTTGTCTCTTATATTAAATTCCCTGGTATTAATGGATTATGGCCTTCAGCATCATCAATATTATTAAGAACAATATTGTGACACTGGAAACTCAATCCAACCTCACCTTTTTACATTAATTGTTACAGGGTTTCTACCTTAGTAGTCTGAAAGGAAGTAATTATCCTGGATTCATGAAAACATCTCAAACATAAGAGACACCAAGTAATGATTGTTTTCCCTTCACCCTCTAAGAAAGTAGATAATTGGAAAAGAATATAAATAAAGACACTGTTGGAAGAAAAAGGGATATAGGTGGGGGCCACGGGTCCTTCATAAGAAATTCTGCCTGCTTGCATCTGATCAGTGCACTAGCAGTTCAGCAGTTTCTCAAAGGCAAATGGGTTGCCTTCACAGCAGTTTTTGATGCATCTTTTGGGGGACCCGAGGCTAAGAATTGCCCAGCTGTAATTTGTCATTCTGTTTGCTGCCTGTTTCCACACATGCAATAAAAACGCCTGTACCCTCTTATTTTTCAGCATAGCTGGCTAAAGACAAGGATCCTCAGGGAAATCTAAAGCAAAATCGTGTTCCTATTTTATGATGACAGTTAACTTTGAATTTAAAAACAAATAAAAATATTCTAACTTAGCCCAAAATGCTACTGGCTTTTTGGATTAAAATTTCAGAGTTGAATAATTGGAATTTTGATATCATCCTGTATGTGTTTATGGAGCAATATTGTCCCAAATGGCTAGTGATGCAGTGCTTTCTCAGTCCTGCTGAATAAATCTATTTTAAGTCAATTCCCAGTAAAAGAGTTTGAAAAGCTACTCTTGCTATTGGCTTTATTTGCAACAGTAAAAGTCTGCCAATTTCAGGCTTCATCCTGAAAACACTGGGAGCTCAGTCCCTTATCCTGCAAAGCCTTTCATCACAGGCTTAATTTTGAAACACATGAACAGTTCCTAGTGACATCTGCAGAGTAAGTCATCTTCAACAGCTTCAGTTAAGCACACCATCCCATCCCCCTGGACCAGAGTGATTTGTTTGTATGTTATTCAGAGCACAGCACTGTAAAAAAAATGTTCACGAATAGAAGTTATCAGAGGAGTTGTTGACTATGGTGCTCCATGGAGGGGAGTGGGGCAGGGGAGCGGGGACCAACTATAGTGAGCACTTGGGAGGGACAGGAGGCTTGTCTTCATGCCTTAAAACTTATATTTTTCTTCATCCCAAAGATTTGGTTAGCTGGAATTTTATCTCGTTCTGGGAGTGTGTTCAGGCCGAACACCATGTCAGGCTTCCACAGGCTTTCTACTTTTCCACAGGGTTTCTACTTGTTTCAGGGGTTTCAGTTCCCCTACAGACCGCTGGCCAGTGAGGGAAATGCTGCTGAGGTAAAGGATGGAATGGCACAGTGTTGTTCAGCCCTCAGAGATGTAAATGGGTGCTGGTGAACGAGGATCTGCTGCAGCCTAAAACCTGGCACGGATATCACTTCACTGCACTGAGTGCTTTTAGTCTGATGGAGCCTTCTTTATCCAAATGGTATCACTCTCAACTGACAACAGGAGTGAAAATCTTGAATAGAAATGTATCTATCTGTAATTGTAATCAGATTTTACAAACTTACCCTTTCTACTACTTTGGCCATACAATGATTCTTTTCATTGCTATACTTGTTTGGAAAGAAAGCCTGATAGATCATCGCCTGTAGGCATGAATTGTTCTGTGGGAAGGAAGAGTTTATGAGGGCAGGTGCACAGGAGACAAATGGACAGTATGGCCTTGTGTTGACAGAAACTGTTACTGGCATGGAAGAAGTTTAATTTCAACCTCACTATAAAACATGAAGCCAATAGCTTTGTAGATAGTGAAACTCATACCAATCGTACAAATCCAAGCCTAAGGAACATGAAGAGGGCTCTGACTCAGGTGGGTGGAAGGCAGGTCAAGGTGAAACCATCTTGTTCACAGCAGATGAAGCAATGCTGACAATGCATGAGTAGGTGGAGAGCTTATTTCAGGCCAGTGAATGTGGTGCCGTGCATGGGATGTTCTCTGTCTGTAGGAACACAGTAAGGGACTGTGGAGCAGAAATGGGCTTGTGCAGCATTAGCCTTAATGTTCCAGAGCTCAAAATGTGGAATGTTCACCAGGAATGTTCTGTAATAATCTAAAATGTGGTGGGGCTTTTTGTTCTGCTTTGTTGTGTTTTGTTTTCTGAGAGCTTACTGCTGCTTTTAGTGGCCTTCCAGAGATAAGCTCTCAGCTAATCTGGAGTTCATTTACAGTGCTGGCTGGCTGAAGTGCTTTCTGATGGAACCGCCTCTGCATTTTCAGTTTTTGCTTTTGCCTTGGTTTGAACAAATGAGAAGGAAATAGTTAATTATTAACTTAGCAGCTAATACTGTGTACAGCTACTAAACACATTAAAAATGGTTTTCTGTGCTTGGCACCTTTATGCCTTTGAGGATTCTGCTTGTGTACAGAAAAAAAGTCATTTTGCTCCCAGCTACAGGCAGTCACACAGGAGTCCTGTGTTTCTCCAAACTCTTGCTTTGAAATCTTACTTCTGTTCTTTCTCATATTGCTTGTTCCAACCCAGGGTCATTCAGAGTGGAAAGATATCCTTAACCTGAGTGCATGGAAAGCAAGGTCAAGATCTGTCAGTTAAATAAACTGGTATAACAAACTCGATAATGCCAGGGGAAAATTAGCCACAGAACCTTACCTGAAATTTTGTACTGCTTTTGCCATTTCAGAGAGTTCGCACTTCAGCCCCTGATACCTGAAATGCCACCTTTGGCTCAAGTATTTTTAATGCAGGGTTTTGTTTTTGCTCCTGCATTCTGTAAGGTATTTGTGAACAGTCAGAACAGGCAAAAAAGTGTAAAATGCTTCGTTGGATTAAGTCAAAGTGATCATTCTGAAAGAGACATTGCAAAAGGGATTGTTCTGCTAAGGCATCAGGTACCCTCTCATGAGGTGTTGCACCTTGTTATCATTAGAGGGACAGGAAGAGCTTGATGGAATGCAGGACCAGGCATGGGGCTGGTTGTGGAGTTTGCCATTTCTTCCCCCTTCAGACTTTTGACATAAACCAGAAAAGTGAGCCTTTGTTTTAAAAATAGCTCCGGTGATCATCTGAATCATCATCATGGACACTGAAGCAGAATATTTGCTGTTCTGAACCTTGCCTTGATAACTTCTTTTCAAATCTAAGGAAAATATTATTGCTGCTTTTTTTTTTCTTTTTTTTTTTTTTTTTTTTTTCTCCAGGGAAGGGATTGCTCCCAACAGAGAAGAATAGGAAAATAATTTCATTGAGTTTTATCATTCTTTGCCATGGGAATCTCAGCTCCTGAATCGTTAATTTGTTATGAAATGAAGCTAGAGTGTCATGGTCAAGGAATCTTGCCCCATAATACTTCTTTAAATTGACGCTTTAATGTGTATAAATTACAGCAGTTTTAATCAGTGCACTATATATTTTTATTATTCTAGAGATGTTATTTATGAGGAATCAAGTGAGATTTTATGGTGGGAACCTTAAGGGGACTTAATTAACTAAAAGCAGCTCCACCAAAATCAACAAAATGGTGTGAGAGTGGGAGGGATCAGAGCTTTCCCTCCATCATTACTGAGCTCCTCTAACTTCTTTTACTATTTGATAATTAACAGAAGACTAGTGATTGCTGTGTGTCTGCCTCTTACACCAAGTCCTAAAATAGGGTCAGGTTTTTATGCTTAATGAAAAAACCAAGGTATCTTGGCACCTGAGAACACAACATGGAGTTGTTGCACCACTATTGGTTTTTTTCAGAAATAGTTACAGAAATTCTTATCTGCCTGGGAGACATCTGGTCATCTAAGAATTCCCCTTAGTTTGGGAAATGTTTTAAGGATGAAAGACTTATGTCTTGTGGTCAATAGACTTCTCAAGAAGAAGAAGAAGAAGAAGAAGAAGAAGAAGAAGAAGAAGAAGAAGAAGAAGAAGAAGAAGAAGAAGAAGAAGAAGAAGAAGAAGAAGAAGAAGAAGAAGAAGAAGAAGAAGAAGAAGAAGAAACAAGAATAAACGTGTTCCTAATGAATAATACCTGCTTTAGAGGAAGGATTTCTTGGTAAACATTGAAAGCAAAACTAAACAACTAGATTGGCTTCAACTGAGTTGTAAACTGTCGTGCTTGTACATAACATGGGAAATAAAACTGGGAATTTTGTTTGACATAGTTGTCGAGGGCACCAAGAAAATAGCCCTTACTGAGTGAAAACTGCCTTTTGTGCACTGTAGAAAGTAGGAAGTCCCAGTGTAACAAGAGCATTAAAATGTCATGTCAATGATTCTGCAAAATTGCTTTGAGCAGCTGTAGAATTTTGCTTAGAGATTGCTTGCAGAATTAAGTGGAAACACTTTTCCTAGTGACCAATGTGCAGTATAAAAGTCACATGGTTTTCTCTCATCCCATAGCACTGGAAGTTCAGAATCTTAGTCAAAACTTTTTTTTTTTTTTTCTGATTTAGAACATTACTCTTAGCCCTAAGGAAGATGGATACTCAAACACAATTTGGACAGCTTTGTGAAAGAAGATATACTGCCTGCTATAGGAATCTAGATCCTAAAAAAGTCAACATGCAGCTGGCAGAAAAGGCAAGCAAACACCCCAATGGTTTAATATAGCAAGGAAATCTTAAAGTTGTCTCAATAAAAGCTCTGTTCTCTCTGACTCAGTTACTGGAGTCATTGTCACTTAGGACCAGAGGGAATAGTCTGACCATCAGGTGAAAGTAGAATTTAATCCAATTATTTTTCTGGGGAACCCAAGACATTTTGTCCAACTCAGGCATGTCTTTTGGAAAGACTGCAGTAAGTTGCAGTGATTAATCACACTTGAAGTTTAAAAATGTACATCCATTTTCTAATTCTGATTTACCTGGCTCTGGTTTCCAGACATTAGTTCTTGTTTCATACTTACTATTTGAGTTCTTGTATAGTACTTACTATTTGTTCTTTGTGAAAGTGTTTATAATGTAGTGTTTATATAAAGTGTTTATAATTTTTTGGTTTTCTTTTTGAATGTGTCTGCATATTTAGAGTAGTCCCCAGCCTGCTTGATCTAAATCTCATGCTGGGGTCCTCCATACTGTGACTGTTCTTTCTTAGAGTGGAACCCTTCTCAAATTCAGTCTAGACCTGTGGCTAAGAAATAAATAGAGTAAGCAAGGCAAAATAAAGAGGGGAAATGGAATGGACAGGAAGAGATGTCAGAAGCATGAAATCCTTGTTTCTGGATGATGCCCTGTCTGAAGGCTTGCCAGGCTGTACCCAGCAAAGCTGGGTCATAGACAGGACTTCACGCCTCAGATTAGAGCAGAGTTTTCAGAAAGAAGTAGAGGGGCCACCAGGGACTGTAAAGAAGGCATGGAAAATCTGTAGAAAAATCTCTGGGCAACCCTGTTTTCCAAGTGCAAAATTATTCCTGTGTTTTGCCCCCTTTCTCCTCTTCAAGAAAGGGAGTGAAAGATGAATTCTCTGAAGGAATGGCATAAAGCGATGTCAGGAGAGGTTAAGATCAGATATTAGGAAAAGCTGCTTCCCTCAGAGGGCTGTTGAGCTCTGGAACAGGTTTCCTAGGGAAGTGGTCACAGCACCAAACCTGACAGAGTTTAGGAAGCATTTGGACAATACTCTTAGGCACGTGGTGTGACTCTTGGGGCTGTCCTGTGCAGGACCAGGAGTTGGACTTTGATCCTAGTGGGTTCCTTCCAACTCAGAATATTCTATGATTCTATTATTCTGTGAATTTCAGTATTACAGCGTCTGTTTTGCCAGTGATTTGCATCCTGGTTAAAAAAAAGTGGCAGGTACAATAGTGCATTCTGGCTCTGTCAAATACTGGAAGTTAAAAAAAAAGAGAGATATACATCACATTGCAACCATGAAAAACCCATTTTATAAATAAGGAAACACTGGAGAAGAAGGGAAACTGTTAGATGCCTTGCTGTCCAATATATAAATTGCTACATGTAAGACATTTAAACTGCAAGAAGGAACAAAAGACATTGAAAAATGAAGGAGAAAGCCAAGAGACAGCCTAAGGACACAGACTGGCAAACTGATCTCAGCTTATATGGTCACTGGAGCCATTCAGAAATGAAAAGGAAAATTGTTGTTAAAGAAAGAGCATCGGTGGGAAGGTGCAGCAGCAAAGGTGGCTGTGGAGCTCTGCTTGCAGCAGTTTTCTGGAGGGAATCATGGGTGACCCTCTTCCTATTGCATGTGTGACCGTGGTTACAGACCTGCAGGAGCTTTGTGTACTTGGAAACTACCTCTCTGTCAAGTTCTGCTGAGAGAGGGAAGCTCTGCGTGGCTCTTTTTAAGCAGGCTGCCTGATTGAAGCTCTGGGGGGTTTCGTGAACCTTCAAGGGACCTTCAGATGGAATTCATGTTGGCTATCATATTTTGGATGCTAATGACCCATCTAAACCTGTCTGGTTTGCCCAAAGTTCACAGCAGGTGCCTTGTCTCACCTGTGCCATCCCTGTGCCCTGTGTCTGTATTTCTCTTGCAGAACATTTGGGTGGGGCAAAGGAGAACTCTTCACAGGAAAGCCTCTGGAATTTAAAAACGGAAACAAAGTGGTTTCCCCATTTTCTCACTCTTAGAAACATCTGAAGTGATGTGACATAGAGGGGTGTAAGGCTGCTCTGGCAGGTTTCTTTAGGCGCTCAGGGTGAGGGGCTCTGAGAGCCCCACTTTAGACCCAGCTCTCTGCCTACGGTGCAAAACCAAGGTGATGGTGGGCTCAGTGTGGCAGCACAGAGGCAGCTCTGGGGTGCCCATCTCCAAGCTGGTGCCTGGAACTCCACTCCACACAGCTGCTCCCCCGGGTACGTTATTTTCGGTCAAGGTGGCTACGTGTGCTCCGGGCCTCAACCTGCACTGCTTTGCAGAGCTGCTCTGTGCAGGGTGGATGAGGTAGGTTGGGCCATGGCTTGGGGGCACCTCTGCAGTGCAGTCCATGGTGCGGAGGCATGTTCCTTGTCCACAACTCTGAACAGCTATTAACAGGAGCTACTTCTGCCTCCTTTATGGACATAATGTGTTCATAGAGATTTTAATGCTTCACGGAAATGTCTCAAGCAGGAGAACAGAAGGGAAATTCACTGATAGCGCCTTCTCAGTCCTGTATCTTTTTTTTTTTTTCAAGGTTAAAAAATCATTTGGAAATTAAACTTGGAATCTATTTTGGTCTCTTCTCCTTTCTCTCTTCTTCCTTCCAACCCATCTTCCCTGAAAAAAAAAAAAATCACCATCCAACTCAAGGGGGACAGTCCTGCAGAATTAATTCCTTCTGGGAATTAATCAGGTTGCTGAAAAGAAGAATGGAAAAGTTCTTCAAAACTTTGTCTTTTATTTATAAAATACAAGACTTATGATTTGTTCTCCCTTTCTTATTAATCTTTGCCATCTTCAGACATTCAAGAAGTGTAAGCCACCCCCCCCACTAGATTCATGAAGAGAAATAAAAAGGTTTCCTGTTTCTGCCGTCTTTTGCTGAGCATTGTAGGACTGGATTTTATGGATGTTTTTCTGAAACATAAAAAAAAAAAAATTGAAATGCACTTAGAAAATGAAATAGAACCTTATGAGGAATATCAGTTCTTACTACATTTGTGATAAAACTTTATGGTTTAGCTTTTAGGTATAGTGTAAGAAAAAGGAAGCCCATGTATCTATTTAATGGATATGCCCTTCAGGAGTGAGGAGCCATTGGTAACACTTGCTTTGAATATGCTCCCAGAAGTTGCCTGCTGACACACACCTGCATCTAATGGACATGGCAGGACAAAGGGTCTCATAGCTTGGCAGTGGCACTTGTGTAACTCCAGGATTTGTTGAAGTACCCTTGACACTTCAAGTTACTGATTGCAAGCCTCTCCCAGCCTTGCTTGATGAATGATAGGCAGATGGACAGAGAGAGGGAAAGATGACACAGTAGGGAAAGCAGCTTGGCTGCCATTAATCAGTGGTGAACATCTACTCACGTGACGTCCTCCAGCACCAAAAAAAAAGATGAAAAATTTTGTTTCTGTTCAACAGAGCCCATGGCTAAGACATGCAGAGCTTTGATTAAAATGCATTGGGAGAGTCAGGTGTGTGTTTTGGATCCCAAGACATGGGAATTGGATGCTAGCAGTTGTACCGAGAGGGAAAAGGCTTCCCAGGCTCCCAGTGGCATGCCAGGATTGTAGATAGCTGGGTATGAATTTATTCTTCTCTTTGAGCATCCCGAAAAAACAATTTCTACAGCTTTATTAAATGGACCTGAATGTGCAAGTGGGTGCTATGTATGTGTATATTACAAATCATATTAATGTAGATCTGTTACAGTAAGTTTCTAATACATTTTCCTCTCATTCCCTTCTTTTCCCTCAGCTCCAGTCTAGCATATTTTTCAAGTGGTGCTGCTGAATCATGTTTAGAGGGAATGAAGGACTGTTTGGTGTGTTTCCCTTCAAGGCAGCACTGTTTCTTGCAGACGTGGTGGGTGTGATGGGCCACCGAGCTCTTGCCAAGGACCTGTGGAGAGATGAACCCGTGTTTGCCTTGTAATTCTCCCACACTTTAGAGAAGGCTCAGTGCTGTCAGGAGTCTCTGTGAAAGATATTGTTTGAATTTGTTGTAGTAAGAGACTACCTCTCCACCTGCAGAGGAAATAAACATTAAAAAAACTAATTTAAGACAGTAAAGTTGTGCCATTTAGTGCAACTAAAGCTATGTGTACACACACAGTAGGGGTCAGCTGTGACCCTCCAACTGTGGTCCCAAAGCTGTGACCCTCTGCAGCTCTGTTCCCAGTGGATACCTTACTCTCTCTGCAAATGCTGTTGGATGCTGTGGCTTGAAATTGCACTGTATCTGCTTATTTCAATATATATAAACCTGACCAGGGCCTCAGACCTGGGTATTTCAGTGTCAAGAAATCTTCTCAGTAGCCAAAGATTTCCTTCCTAAATTTGATCTACTTGTCTGTCTTTTACCCTCTTTTCTTTCTCACCCAAACCTACTCCAAATAATACCACATTTTAAAAATTTATATCCTGGACTATTTAGAATTCTTTGTGAGTAGTTACCATGTTCCCTCTTATCCCTCTGTTAACTTGCCCAGCTGATGTACATATTGTCTTGTGAGGACAATTTGTGAGAAGGATTGCTTCTCCCCTTTGCTTGAAGCTGGTTTTGGTACAGCTTTTTGTAATTTCCCTCTCTGTTTCAATGGAATTCAGGACACCCCCACTTCCCCAACATATTTCAGTCTTCACTAATTTTTGGAATTTTCTTGCTGATCTTTAAGTCATTAGTAGAGGTGATAGGAAGTGGGACATATAACCCTCTTAATGCCACTGTTACAAATCTGTGTGCTGTAGGTAACTAAGACTATCTATCAGCCTCAAGGTGAAGGTAATAAATCTTGCTCATCCTTGGGCCACTTTGCCAAGTGGCTGATTAAAAGCAATCTTCACAGAAATTGTTCTCTCTGCAACTGGCCCCTGAAACCCCAAACATATTCCCCTTTTCTTAGTTACTCCGGTACCTTTAGTAGAAGAAAGCTGTCAGTTCTCTGAGAAGACCTGAAAATCCCATTTCTAAACTTCTAGCACTACTCTTCACTCCTGGTCACTATACCCTGCAGGTATTCAGTTCTGCTGAACACCTGGGCTGCAGAAGACTGAAAATTAATATGATTTTTTTTCCTCAATGCCATTAGGCTGCATGTTTCTGTCTGCAGACAGAGTTTCTGGAGAAGTATGTCCTGTCTCAGGAGCAAAAACTGGAGCAAGCAGCAAGGCTGCCAGCAGACCTTGTATGGAGATAGATGGATGGCTGATTGGCAGGGCTGGGGAGGCAAAGGGGTATTTGAGTGGAGAAAGAAGGTAAGGAAACAGAGAAGAGGCGGTAACTGCACAAGTAGGATGGAAATGAGGGAGACAAAACACTGCTTAAGAAATTGTGTGATTTTGAAAATCCATTATTTTGCTGTCAAGTGAATTATAGAGGAGAAAGGGAGATTATTCATTAGATGCATCATACAGACAGGACATAAAGGATTAGAAATGCTGTTTGAGCCATAAAACTTTCACCAAGCAGGGAAAGAGTAATGATCTTGGTTTCATTGTGATGTTTTCAGGCTGACAAAGTTCTAATTTTGTTCCCAAAATAAAGTTATGAACCAAATAGAAAGGGCTCTTTAAATCGTGTGTGTTTGCCTCTGTGATGGTGTTGACTGTGCATGAGACAGTTTGATAACTATATACCAGATGTGTAGAGAAGCCTTGTGCTTCATAGGAGCCCAAACAATCCTCAGAAGAAAGGCAGATAAAGTTTCTTCCTATTGATTAGCTTTCTGTCTGTTTTTGTTTGCATCATCCTCTGTTAGTGTAGGATGAACACTCAGTGCCTTGCCAGACTTGGCAGTGTGACCATAGCTTGTCGTGGGAAGAGGGCTATGTTTGGTGTGTCTGTATTGGGTCTGGCTCCTTCAGCCCAGAGTCATGGAATGCTGCTCAGAAAAGAGCCTCGTCTGCCTCTCACCCATGTTCTTCTGAGTCACAGGGTCATAATCATCCAGGGTCAATCAGCTGGGCTCTGGGGGAAGTGCTGCCTCTCACACAATCGTCAAACCCAGTAAAAGCAGGTGAAGGACCCATGTCAAGCTGGAGAATTGATCTGGCAGAGGAATACCAGTGGCCTGACTTAGGATAACATTATCTTAATTTTAGTAGGTGGTATGGTGCTGTTTTGGATTTAGGATGAGAATAATTTTGAAAACACACTAATGTTTTAGTTGTTACTTATTTGCTACACAGGGACTGTGTACAAGTGAGCACTGGTCAGCAGGTGGTGAGCAATTGTGTTGTGAATTGCTTGGTTTACTTGGGTTTTATTCTTCTCTTTCTTTCTGTTATATACCTTTTCATCATCATTATTATTGTTGTTGTTATTATTATTATATTTTATTTCAATTATTAAGCTGTTTTAATCTCAACCCACAGGTTAACCTTTTTGCAATTCTCCTCCCTATCCCACCAGGCCAGGGTGGATGGAGTGAGCAAACAGCTGCGTGGTACTTATTTGTCATCTGGGGTTAAACCATGACAGCCAGACACTTCAATTCTATTGCTTCCTATTTATTATGACTTGGACAGTCCCTTGATTGGTCATGGGGGCAACTTTAAAATTAAATTGTAGAGCGTTTAGTTTATCAGAACAGCAAGTACTGCTTTTTTACAACACTCAGAACATGGTAGCTGGTGAGGAATGTAATAAATACACTCAAATCCCTTCTGCAAGCAAAATTCAAAACTTGAAGGAGCGCTTTAACTGTCCAAGCTCACAGCAACCAAAAGCATTTTACATTTAGAGCTCACAGGAAGACAATATTACAGTGCAGTGACCTGCACTTTTTTGAGTCATTCACTCTTTTGAATCACTCTTATGTGATTCACATGGGCTAGGTGAAAATGGAGACCTGATTTGCTAGCTACTCTCTTTTCTGTTTTTTTTTTCTTCTCTTCCACCTTCTAATTCTGTCCCTTCAGTTGCTTAACAGTGTATTCATCTCAATTTCCACAGTGAAGTTGACAGAGGGAAGGATATATTAACTACACAATCAACATATAAAGGTTGTGACACATGAATGAACCACCAAAAAGATAATGAGATCTTACAAAAAAGTTATTCTGATTTATAGGCACTGGAGAGTCACATTTTCATACACTCTAAGCAATTCAAAGTCTAAAACTGTGCTGGAAAGACACTTCACAAAGGTAGCTTGTGCTTGCTCAACAGTGCTTTCATAATGTTCATGTCTTTCTCATGAGTTCCAACTGATGATAACTTTAATTAAAGCAGAAAATTTTGTTAGCAGTTCCTAAGTGTATTATCTTCCTCTTTGGGTTGCACTGTACAATTAAATTAATTTCTTAGACTGTATTTCTCACAATTATCTGTTTCTTCCTGTAACATATTCTGGTTCTTGTCAACAAGTCTAGTCTCAGCAATTGAAATAAGTTCTTTTGCATCAGCTTATTTTTCTTTTACTTTTTTTTCCTTTTTAGAGCAAAAAAGCAAAATATGAAATATATATTTCTAAGACTGAGCCATAAGAAACTTCAGCAGATCCTTTCTTCATGCCAAAAGTTCCTCATTATCTGAGTGTGTTAACATTTACTCTTTAAGTGGGTCCCTCTCTTCATGCTGAGCCTCCTCTTCTCTACCTTAACTGTTATTTTTTAGTGAAGTTCTTCATCAAACACAAAGATGAGGTGCTGTGCATCATGTTTTGGAAAAAACCCCACACCAATCTCTTCTCTAGGAAAGAGATCACATTTGTCTTCAGTAATTTTATTCTACACTTCATCCCTCTTTCCTTTGTGTCTTTGTGCTTATTCTTGTATTCCAGTTTTGTTCTCAATCTTCCTTATTATTAAAGTCCAATTAATTAATTGTCTTTCTCAGTCCATTCTTTCCACTATCTTAAATATGGATAATCCAGGGAAAGGTCACTAGCTTCAACTGCTCTTTTAATAAAGAACGGAGCCAGCTGTAAAACAAAGCCCAGACAAAATCAAACCAAACCTGGAAGGGTTGAGCTGGAAAGCAAGAATTGTTTGGCTATGCCTAACAGAACTATAAAAATGCTTAATTTAGCTGTGAAAACAAACCTGAAAGGATTATTGGCAAGGACTTGATGATAGAAAATACTGTTGATAATATTGATCGTACCTTGGCACTTTCTTTCTCCAGAAAATGCTTTACAAACACTAACTAATTAACCAAAATGGAGTGTATTTCACACTCTCTGGATCTTTCCTAGTACAATTTTTAAGCTTTGCTGCTTCTCTGATAGCCAGCCAAAGGCTAACCAAAGTATGGCAAGGTTTGTTCTGGTGGAGAAATGGACCTGTTTTAATCTAGTGACTAATCTTGGTGTATGCTGATATACATCATCATCATGGCTAGGCTTCGTGAACGAAGATTTGAGAAGGGCTCTACCCACGCTTGCTAAAAGCGTGCTGATGGCTGATATACACTGCTTTATCAAATAGTAGTCAGCACTTATTAAGGCAGATGCATTTGTTCTTGTCTAATTGGGCATTAAATAGGGATAAAACATCATATTCACTCCTAGTCCTTGGGTGGTAGGGCTGTGGGGGAGAAGGAAAGGTGCTGGCAGCAAGCCGTGGAAGTTCACATGTTGCCAGCTTTGCTTGGGTCTTGGGGTTTTTTTAAGATAAGATCTCTTTGGGATGCTGTCTTTTATTGCACATTGATGGAGGAGACTAGAGGAGCCATCTAAGGTTGAACCACTGTTATAAACCACAACAGGAGGACTAGGAGGAGTGTTACTGTCTCTGCAGTGGAGATCATTGGCCTGCAGAAGAGTTATATGAAATTCCAGTTACTAATAGTAAATACTAATAATTAAATAACTATTACCTTTGCCTACAGGCAAACCTGTCCTGCATTGCTGATATCAAACCCCTCAAGATTTGAGTTCCTTTGCAATTTTTATTTCTTAATCAGTAGTTATACCTGGACAGTTATGATTAAGCAATTGCATTTTGAACTTTGTATACTTGGCAAATCTTTTGTTTTAAGGGAAAGGGAAGACAATCCCAAGATGAATGAGCTGTCTGGATGAGAGCCACCAGGAATGAAGTCAGCAGAACTGAGCAATTACTGGGGAAAGGTAATTCCAGCAGTGGGAGATCATGACCACCTACTCAAAATGGACTGAAATGGAGGGAAGAACTGCACGTGTGGATTGATTAGCATGAGAAGCGAGAGGTAGAACTAACAAACAGGGATTTGAGTTCTGATTAATAAAGAAGTTATGTGTCCTGTGACCAGTGAATGCTGATGCATTTGTTAAACTGTGTAACTATGTGAAATTTTGTTGATCAGGGAGCCAGCTGCCTACTTTGCACAAAGTAGAATAAAAACCAGAAATACCTCACCTTGGTGTGTGAATTGATGTTGCACACCAGGTAATGAGGCAACAATCGGGATAAGGTAGCTAAAAGCTGAGGAAGTCTCACTTTTAGTTTCTCATGCTCACTGTACAGTACAGCAGGTGTTTAACACAAAAAACAATGGCCAGTTCTTTATGATGCATAAATCACCAAGCTTTCTAGGATACAAAATCCTTGGTAGCACGTAGACTGTCCTTATTGTGCTCTCACTCATGAGGGACAACTGAATTTTTCCACTTTGACCACCGCTATCTATCTTCCATCTCCACCTTTTCTCTTATTGCCACTCCCAGAGATCTGAAATGAAAAGAGGGATGTATTTGTAAGTCACAACATCAATTTTCTTTGCACTGAACTCGACCTTTAATTTTAGGTAGAAGAAAATTGCTCTGCAGCCCCACCGCAGCCTGGTAGTGCCCTGCTGTTGTGCCAGGCACAGCTTCAGCAGTGACACTGCCCTGGTGCCACAGCAGGACCTCTTTGTTCTTCCAGCACCGAACATCTCAAAAGCCTCTAAAATCTTGTGTTTTTAATGAAGACTGAGAGAGGAGAGAAAGCAAGAGTTTTATCCGGTACAACTCTTTTCCACAGCTATTGCAGCTGATTCCTGTTCATTGCATCACATCCCCTGTCATTCCTGCAAAGCCAAAAAAAGCAGAAGTGAGGTGTGGGACCTCAAACCAACTTGGTTGCACCTCAGCCTGTGCCAGGTAGACCAGTGTCACTGAGGGAAGAGAGAAGAAACCAATCCCACTTTGGGTAGAAATCTACCCAAATGCTGGCTGCAGTCCAAGTTAGTACTTTTGTTTTCCAAGCTCTAACAAACACCATCTGTATGCACTCACTGCTGGACTCTCACCACCCTACCACAAATGGTGAACACATGATGAACACGTGTCTAACCATGATTTCGGCTTGGGGGGAGCCTACAGGAATTGTAGCTCATGGCTCCTGCCTCTGGCAGTTTGAAGGCAGTGAGAATCCAAGCACAAAACATCAGACACATCTGATACTGACGTTGTGCCTCAGTTGTCACAACCCATTCATTTTCAAGCATTTTTTATTTAGTGTATTTAATTAAAAGCAGAAGGTGATTAACTCCAGATGGTGTTACCCAGTTTTAAATGTCCTTTCAAAGGTAAGGCTGCTTCCCGATGCATGGTTGTCCAAGTTCCACTACAAGCTAAAGTAAAACAGAAAGGTGTGGAGAAGGGCAGCCTAATGAGTGGCATCACAGTCAGGAGAAATTAAACAGGCTACAGCTCCTCAGCATCAGTAAGGTCAGTAAGATGGGGGAGGTTTATTTGCTGATCCTCGTAGAGCAGAGCCATGAGGCACCCCACAAAACTGCTGGGTGGCAGGTTTAAAATTAAAATAATGAAGTATTGCTTCTTATGGTTCGTAATTCAACTGCGGAACTCATTGCTGCCGACCACTGGAGACCCATCCTTCAAATGGCTTCAAGCAGAAATTAGCTCATTCAGGGAAGAGAGGTCTGCCAGGGCCTGTTAGCGACAGAGGTGCTCACACACAGACATGCTCGGGAGCCCCAGAGCTGTGCTTTGGTGGAAGTATTGCTGTACGTGCTCCTGATTCTTATTCCGTCCCCTAAAGCACTTGCCATCAACCACTACCAGAGGGATCTTTGGTCTGATCCAGTGCAGCTGTTACTATGCAAGAATTCCTCAGCCAAAGTCAGGGAGGTAATATTAAGCCCTACGTGTCCCTGTGCAAATAATCAGCCTACATTACATGTGCAGAGTAGGGCTGGGTGTTGCAAGAATATGGGAACTGAGATAAAGCACCAAATGAGCCTGCCCCGAACTACACATTAGCCTAAGAGGGCACTAAGGGCTTCCCTGGTCTCAGTCTTATGATTCTAAGTGTGGCAAATGGCTTTTAAAATAACAATGGAGGATGTTGACTTTCATCAAAGGGAAAGACTAAAAAGACCAAAAGTCTGGTATTTTCAAGGTAAGCTGTAGATGCCTTAGGTAGACACCTCAGGGATCATGCTGTCCATCCCTCTGATATTCTGACCATATCCCTTAACAGCTTCTGTCACCAAACCTGGTGATGGAGGACCAGTTGTTTTCATGAGATGAGAAGACAGATGACTTCCCATAGTGTTAGAGATGATATGGAGCACTTTGTTTTGTAACGGACAACAGTTTCTTAGGATCCATCACAACCACCGCTGTTGAAAGTAAATGCAGAATAACAAGGTTGCCAGAAGGTTTCCAGAACCTTAGTGACACCCTTGTGTTTTGCAACCCAGTGTCCTCATTTCAGAAAGGCGAGATGGCTTGGTGGGAGTTTCACCAGCAAAGCCTTTAGCACCTTTCCTTGCTGCAAGAGGCATTTGTATCATTATCATACAAATAATAATAATATCATGATTCTGCTTTTACTGTTCTACCTGTTCTCCTTACTATTACCATAGTAAGAGCATGGGCAGGACTTCTATGAAAGGAAGGAACGTGAATTTTCTTTTGTTGAGAATATGTGTGGGCTGTGAGGTAGCAGATTAGATCCTGATTTTTCTACTGTTACACATTGCACGGTGTTGTCACTCACAGGGTTGGTGTAAAGTAACTGTATGATGCTAGAACAGGAAAATATATTTTATAATAATTACGAATCACAGACAAAAAAACCAGATGTCTTTTAATGCAGGATAATAGAAATACATTCAGTATTTATAATGATTCCTCTAATCTGAACAGGACCTGAATTTTATATTTTGGAAGAGAGGGAGTGATCAGACGTACTTCCAGTGCAGCTGCAGACAATGCTCTTTTGTGGCTGATTATCTAACCATAACTCAGGACAGTGAATTCTGCCTTTTCAGTTTTGCACAGTCCATTTGTTTCCAAACTGCTTTGGTTTTCAACAGTATTTAAAGTGGTAGAAATCATGCCAGAGGGTAATATCTCTGCAGTCTTTTACCCAGGTGTATGTTTGGTACCATCCATGTCAGCACCTGGGCACCAAAGTTGTGGTGAGAGCTCCTGCCCAAGAGCTGGGAAATCAGGATACAGCTGGCTCCTCAGCTTCCTGCCAAGAGGTGCAGTTCATTTCTGCTGTTAAAACCTCTCTTGCATGCAGGAAAAGCAATTCCCATTTATTATACCATAGGGAAAATACCATCTGGAGAGTCTGTGTAGTAGTTTTGGTTTTTATGGTTTTGAGGTTTTTGTTTGGATTGCCTTCGGAATACTGCAGTCTTTGGGTTTAAAAAGAAATCAATGGCCCCACTGCATTTTTCTAGGTGGCAGAGTCCTGGGCTATGTGATTTATATATGATTTGGAAATCCTGGGATTGGGTACACATGGACTGAGCTACTGTGTTTCTTCTCCATGTCCTGGGTGTAGCTGGCAACAAGATGAGTGGTAGACATAGTCAGGATGACCTGCAGCTGCTCTTACTTTACCTCTGCAGGAAAAGTTTTGTAATGATGCTCAAATCCTGCTTACTCAGCATCTGGTTTTTACACAATTTTTTTCAGGATAAATAACAGCATTCTCCAACCAGTTGGCCTCATCCTACCCCCTGACCTCGAAAATCTGTGAGTCTGAAACAAAGAAGATGAAGAAGTATTTCTGCTTGTGTCAGGAAAACCCTTTTATTTTTCAGTGTTAATATTTCTAATTTACATTTACTGCTTTCCAAGCTCGGGGGTTTAAAAATGATGTGGAACTGCAACTTTGAACCCTCCCTTCCCATATATTGGGACAAGCAGCTATTTATAGCTTTTGATTTGCACTTGGAGGAAGAACCATAAATATTCCTCACCTCAGCAGGAAAACAGTTCCAGCAATATGAAAAAGAGTGCATAGGAATGGCACAGGACTCAGGCTGTGTTGATTATACGGTTTCAGCTAAGATTTATCTATTACAAGATTTTGAGACTGGTACAGTCTTGTCTTCATTTAAAGATAGCACAACCCTTTGGAGACAGTTGTTAAGACATACATCATTAACAGAATGGCGTGCAATGGATGCTCTGTGAAAACAGCTCAGTTCCTTGGTTTTATGCTCCTACATATTTTAGGAAGAGACCAGCACCTAAAAATCACTAATGTGAAAATTTACATTGTATGACTATGTCTTTGGGGGACGTGATACCACCTTTTAGCAAGTCATCTGTGATGAGGAGAGGAAGAAGGGCTGTAATTGTTCTGTATGTTTGTTTAAGGATTTTTCCAATATGTACTTGATAAAATACAATCTCTCATGATCATGTGTAATTTTACAGTGTTAAAAATGATTATCAGAATATACCTTTCAATAGGTTTTACAGTTTTTTATTTTAACATACCTGGGTAGGAGTTGCATGTGTGGCTTGTTGATGTTGTTTTTTTGATGGCTCCAAGGAGGATGTGAAAGGGCTGTTCCCTGGTCATAATTTCTCGATACATTATTTATTCATACAGTGAACCTATTCTCGGTATTTCTACTGCATGCAGTTCCAATGGAAATAAATGTTCTTCATTCTAGTTCAACTGAAATACAAACAGTATTTAAAATTAAATATAGTTACTAATTTTAAAAGGTTACTCTTGTCTTTTTATCAGTGCTAATAATTTCCTCAATCATCTTTCATGTTGAGGTTTCACTAAAATGAAAAGCAGCATAACCCAAACAGGTGGAGCTGTGGCTAACAGTGGAAAGGAGAAGTCTGGTAGATGTGGCTCCTGTGTCCTAAGCATTGCCACTCATCCTGTACGTATTCCCTGGGCTGTGCATAGTGTTTGACCTGAGAATTATCTAGTCCTGCAGCACAGAGCCTGCTCTTGCAGAGGCATACCCAGTCCTCTGTGGATTTTTTTTTTTTTCCAAAAAGTCATAGCAATTATGATATAAAAATCAATGTTATGAGCTGTCAATTATGGCTTGCATTAGCTTTGCTCTGCCATAAATTGCTCCTCTTCACCACACAAATCTTCTGAAACTGCAAGGGAACAAACATTTCTTACCAAGCTTGAGAGCCTTCTGCTCTTAATCTGAATATATTTGGATATCTCACTGAATCCGCCAAAACCCATTAGACTCACCATTAACAGGCCATGATGGGATTTGAGCTAAGCAGTAAAATTTACAAAATCGTTTGGAGCACAAAAACTTTTGGGAGCAGCTGAGTGGTGAGACCATACTCAGGGGACAAGAGTTTTTCTAGCAAGTTGGCTGACTGTGGAGCAGGAAGGCAGATTGAAAGAGGAGCAGATCAATCTAGCTCACACCCTGATTAATGAAAAAGGAACATTTGGGCCTTCGAAAAACAAAGGAGCAGCCTGAGGTGTTTTGAACCTTCTCAACATGCAGGAGAGGCAGAGGAAGGCACAAGGGAAGACAGCCAGTTGTCAGTCTATCACTCAGGACTGTTTACTAAGGGAACAGAAGAATGAGGAAAACAGCTCTCTAGTGCAAAGTCAGAGCATGTCAGATTTGCCCCTGTTTCCACTTCCCTCTCCAAACGCTGCCCCTCACTGAGGGATGCTTTGAACACCCATATACCCACTGATGATTTAGAATCCATGTTTGCATGAAGTGGTTTTAATTAAGGTCCCCTGTGGCTTTGCACACAAACTTACTGCTCCCTTACATACAGTACTCATCAGCACTGTGTCTTTTGGTCACTGTGGGATTAGTGTACCCAGATCAGCTGTAGTGTATGATGTTAATTTGGTATTTCAGCAACAACCAGGAGCTCAGTTTCAGCTGTCCAAGTGCCTCACATTATTCTGTTCATACCCTTTAAGGTGGGAGAGCCAACCTCTGAGGCAGGAGCTACAGCAGAGGCTCTCATCCAACCAGCCCAACCAAGCACAGGGCTGTCAGAGGAGCTTCTGGAGCTAGTGCATCTGTGGGTAGATCTCCTGCCAAATCCCAAGTCCAGGTGTCAAGAACACACCAGTTACTCATCTCTCTCAAATTCACATTCATTTGGGTTTGAATCTCAAACCAGTATCTAATTGTGGCTAAGTCCGATTTCTGGTTTTTAAAATCCCATTTCAAGGTGTGTGCAGAACTGTGTTTTGGGTTAAGCCAGTGTTATCTTATTTTGGGAACAGACTGGAGTGCCTCTTGGTATTTGCTACAGAGGTGTCACAGTGCCACTAAGCAGTGGGCTTTCCCAGGAGCTGAGCTGGGCCATGTGTTTGTGCATCACTCTGGCTGAGGAAGCAAAAGAAAATTCACAATCTAAGTGTCAATCATCTGAAGCAGTTCCTTGTTTGAAGTTGCCCAGCCATGATATAAGATCAGAAAGCATGTCTGCCTGAAATGGAAGGACCACAAAGGGAAGAAGGAGAGAAGGTAACAAGGCAGAAGGTCATTGGTTTCATAACCCATTAAAAAGAGAGAGAGCAGGGTTTGTGTCAGTAGTGGAACTAGCTCATGATGGTTAAGAGGGCTCACAGAGGTGGTTCTGTGGCACAGGGCTGCTTTTGAGTAACATGGAGTTGTGCAGAAAGAGATAGAGAAGCCCTCTGCTTGTAATTCAGTGTCCCTGTGATGCTGCAGTCAGACCCTGAGCCAGGTAGGAGAACGTACCTGTCAGGGTGATAAACATCCTGTGCTGAGCCACCTGTGCTTCAGCAGACTGTTCTTCAAGTGAATTGCCAATCACTTATGTTACTTCAGTGCAGGAGATCCAGACCTGCAGGCTTTGTCTGCATTAATAATCCTCTCCAAGGAAGAGCCTGACTTGGAGGATGGCCCTGGCCCCAGCCAGAACCCTTTAGGGCTGAGGTGCTGCTCGAGCAAGGGTGGAAAAGCAGCTACACAAGTCTCGGGGACACAGTCCTACAAAGGGTTCCCCTTGCTTCTCAGCTTCAAATCATACAAGGACTAAAACACTGATTTCCTGAGCCTGAGCCTCAGCAGTATTTCTTTTTAAAAAGTAAGGGTGGAAGGGAGCTCTTTTCTCACATCTTTTGAGGCTGTTCCTTTGAGGTGTCAAATAAAAGAGGAAAGGTAAACAAGAGATGGTTCTTTTTTAAATAAAGTGGTTAAATGTAAGGCACAGAAGTATTCTTTATTAAAAGGAATTAATTAATTCCTAGATCACCTAATAATCAATATGATCCTGTCTACAAGCTCTCATTTTGTGTGTGTTTTAAGGTGAGAAGAATTTCTATTTTTGAAAATCTTTGTTTGCCCAGACTTAGAGCTGTACAGACAAATCCATTTCACTTCACATCACCAGGATTCATAGCTGCAGTCAGCCTTCTGAGGAACAGACATCTAAGCCTTCAGCAGCTGTGCAGCAACCAGGAAACAATACTGCATAAAATCCAGAGAGGAGGTGACATGATATTTCCCCTGGGATCCTTGTAAAAATGACATGGAAAAGACAGTCGTGTTTGCAGATTGCATTGTGAGCACTGCAGAAAACGTATCAGCCAAACCAGGAAATAATCTTGGAAATGACAAGCCTCATTGGAGGTTAATGCTTACTGAGCTGTAGGAACTTATCCCAACGGGATCAGCTAATACATTATTATCCAGCCTGTAACAAGCGTGTTTTCCATGAGCTTACGTGCCAAAGGCTCGCCATCAGCATGGCACTTCTGAATTGTGGGTATAGAGTGTCCTGAGCCGTGCTGGAGGAGTCAACAGCTCTAGACACCTGATGGAAGAGCTGCTCCCTAGCTGTTAGCTGTGGATCACACCTTCCACTCCACTGATCCACCTGAAGCACATGATTGGCTCAAGAAGCAAGAGAAGGAAAAACCATGCCATTTAAAAAAATTGTCCAGTGGTGAACTCCAGCTTTCAGCATTAAGTTCTCCAAAACAAAATAGATGCAACAAATAAAAGCTATTCATCTCTCAGGATGGAACATACATGTTGTCTGATTTCCTAATCTACCATTGGCAATTGCCAGAAGCATCTATTTTTTTAGCTATGTGTCTGAATTGCATGTTCCAAATGGATAGTTTAGTCCTTGGGTTGCACAAGCACATATTTTCTCTATTAAAATGTCTTGTTGACTTAGTTGGATGCCAAATAAAATGGTCTAGAAATGTATGGCACACCTGAGCCAGCTGATAGTCTGAATGGTTTCTGTGAGCTGGATACTGTAGGTGGCACTAGTGGTGTAGCTGATGTTAAATTATGCTGCATTTATCCCCTTTTGGCTGAAGGGGTAGCTTTTTGATTGAGGTAGAGGAGTTTGCAACTATTTGTAGGTCTGTCATGCGATAAGTTGTACTAGTTTTATTTAACTTCACAAATAACTCTAATGCCACTAGAATGATTTCAAAAAGCCCTTCCCAGAAAGCTGTGATTGACACATCTCTTACACCCAGGCAAAATGCAAAGGGATGTTTGATATATGGGAACCATCAGCTGCAGTCTGTGTTAAGTGAATAGAGACAAGCATATTTGCTTGATCTGCAGAAATGTCTCACTAAAATAATTAGTTTCAACATAACAGGAGTTGAAGATTATTTTGTAATCTGTTGCAAGAGCCAGTCAGTAGTGTTGCAATTAAAAGAGTTTGCTGAGATGAATAACATTTTGAATTTACTGTTGTGATGTACCTACCTGATTGCTTGGCTGCTGTAAATCAACACACCACCAGTGACACTACTGGAAGTATATGGATGAATGCCAACTGGAGATCCAGCCCATTATCAGACTATAAAATTCTCTTTACAAAAGTATTTTACTGGGCAAGGAGTCCAAATCTATATATAAGTTTCTTAATTAAAACAGATGGCAGGAGACCATAAATTTTAGCAATGTGTAACGTGGACAGGTAGCGAGGACACATTTATCAACCTTGCAGTGAACCACAGGGACATAAAAGGAAGCTCAGAGAAATGTGCTGTCCCATAAAAGCAACAGGATAGACTCACAGCTCTGTGGCTTTAATATTTGGTATGTGTTCTTCTTTTTATTAGATTATATTATTGTATATAATATAATAATATTATACATTATATTTCTATTATATATCTATTTATTATATATTACCTATATCTAAATTCCTATGTTTGGTGCCCTAGTAGCACCAGTGCTGTGGCGGGGTTATAGAGCAGGCAGTAATGTGTACAGTGTACCTTAAATGGGTGAATTTGATCAAGCTTTCCTGTTAAACAGCAGGAGAGAGGAAATCTGCCATGAAATCCAGAGGAACTGAGCTTGAGTTGCTACAAGTAGATTGAGTGTGTTTATGTCTCAGCTCCCTTTATTTCCCAGTTCCTCAGCTGGCTGAGGACTGTCGAAGTAGGTAAATGTTTAATCTGACTTTGCTCCTCTGTATTTCCCAGCACAGAAGGCACAAGTGATTGGTTCTCACAGACACTCTCTTTGCACATTGCAATCAGTTTGCTAGATAAAATATTGATTCTCCTGAATATACACAAGGCACACACGTAGGATTTCTTTTTGCTTCTGAATTTTAATATGTTTAATTTTCAGTACTCAAGTGCCGCAGCAGACTAATGGGCTGGGAAGGTCCAGTCTTATGCTGATGTCTGGAGTAGGTGTAGCATGGAGGGTAACAGCCTGAGCTTTGCCACACTGCCATGGCTCTTCCCTGGCACATGGGCATACATGGTGGCAGCAAATTCATTTCTCCTCATGCTCTGCTACTCCAGTCTGTGTCAGCCATGCAATGGATTTAGCAGCAGGAATAAACTCAGATCAGTCCATACATTTCACACAGGGTAGATGTAGCACCACTCTGGCTACAGCAAACATCCCTTGAGAAATTATACCTTCATTCTCTGTCCCAACCTACCATGGATCAGAACTGTTATGTAAAAAGACCATGTGGTATCTCTTTTTATTTTATCCTTTTTAAGTGGAAAGTTTGGTGTGTATTTGTGTGAACTACCAAGTTCTGGATAATGAAGGGGAGTGATAACGTAAGGAAGTCATTGACTTTGACATCGTATATACAGTTCTTTGACTTTTTGGTGAGTTGATCTTTTTGTTACTGTATATTAATATTTTTCTTTTGGTGATAAATGATTTCTCTTTCTTCTATTTTTTTTTTTTTAAATTTTGGTGTATAAGGCTGCTCTACTTATTAACACTACATACATATTTTCTTGTGCATCCATTGAGGGAACAGAAGAAGTAATGACTTTGGGTTGTTCTCTAGAATCATGTGCTGTCACAGTGTGATGCCCTCCAGCAAAACCCTGACTTTTTAATTATTATTATAATAATTCCTTTCAGTTGCAGCTGGCAGACATTGGGATGCCAGTTTCTGTACCTAACACAGACTCAGACCAAGTCTGGCTGCTCTCCAGCAGAGCTTGTTCAGTGCTACTGAGAGCAGAGTCCAAATCATTCCAGCCGAATTTGAGATAGCAGCAAAAAAAAAAAAAAGACAGAATTTTATTTCCTAGCTCAATATGATGCAATTAACTCTATGAATTCCTTGTCAAATGTTGACACCTATGAACGCATGCCATAGCACAGCTTTCCAAAGTACTTGATAGCTCATGAAGAAATTGTGTGTATTTCTGAGGAAGCATAATTACCTTCATTGTTTTTAGAATTCAGAGGATATGTCATTGTCATCATTTCCTACTTCCTATTTCTTTCTCTGCCTTACTTCTGTTGATGGTTTCCCACTTAGTCAGATAACTTTTTGGCAGCTAGCTTTGAAAAATTGGGTTTTAATTGGTGCTTGATTACCCTCTCTTCCATTTGTGTCAGAGGTGAAAACTGGAAATTCACACATTTCTCCTTGGAAAGCTGCTGGGAAACAAGTAAATATTGCTGCTGAAATTTTACAGTTTCTGAAATGACAGCAAGTCCATTTCCATATCAGTGCCAAATGCAGTTGTTCGTGAGATTATCCCAGGGGAAAGTATTTGCTCTCCTAGGGGTGCTGGGATGGGAGCTGGAAGGAGCAGAGACCACAGCTTGCTTGTGGTGGTGACCCAACTCATGTGAGAATTTCAAGCCCCTTTCCCTGTTGTCCCCATCACAGATGCCTTACACTGAGGTTAGAAACTCAGTGTAGGGTCACTTTGTTGTCACCTACATCCATCAGGAGGACCTGAGCAGTGGGATCTGCAGTCGTGGTGGGCTAGAAGCGAAACTGGCGATTGGTGATTCAGTTTGCCAGACTCTTTGGAGTTACTTAAACTTCAGGCCCGCTGGCTTAAATTCTGCTTTCAGTTAAACCAATGATACGTAATTAAAGAAAACAGCCCATGAGGTTTTTAGAGGGGGGAAAGAGATGGTCCCTAGTTGGAATGCTGCAGCCGCAGGAGGCAGGGACGTTCTAGGCATTGTCTTAATGAAAAGATCTTTTCGTATGTATAATTAAGTATAATATATGCATTGACAGCTATATACCTTATATAAGGATAAAAGAACATTTTGTATGTCATATGTCATGAGTGCAAAAAAGGCTGACAAGAACCTCAGCAGCAATCCACAGGAGAGCAATGTTTTTGTCCCAGTAAAAGCGGGAGTGGGCAGCGGGGAGGGACACAGCTGCTGTTTCTGGTTCCGATGCTGCAACAATGTTCAGTGACACCAAATATTGCCATCTCTCTGGCTGTCTTTAGCTGTGGTTGTGATGTGCGGCTGCTCTGCTGGATGACCTGACCGTGTTCAGCTTGGATACTGCCCAAGAGGCAGGGTCAGGATGGCTCACAGGCAGCACAAGCATTTTCACAGAATCAGAGAACATTCTCAGTTGTAAGGGACCCACAAGGATCATCGAGTCCAACTCCTGGCCCTGCACAGAACTATCCCCAGGAGTCACACTATGTGACTGAGACTAATGTTCAAACGTTTCTTGAACTCTGTCAACTTTGGTGCTGTGATTACTTCCCTGGGAGCCTGTTCCAGTGCCCAACCACCCTTTGGGCAAAGAACCTTTTTCTAATATCCAACCTAAACCTCCCTGACACAATTTCAGGCCATTCCCTTGGATCCTTTCACCAGTCACCACAGAGCAGAGATCAGTGCCTGCCCCTCCTCTTCCCCTCACAAGGAAGTTGTACCTGCAGTGAGGTCTGCCCCTCTGTCTCCTTTTCTCCAGGCTGAACAGACCAAGTGACCTCAACTGCTTCTCATACAGCTTCCCCTCAAGGCCTTTCACCGTCTTCGTTGCCCTCCTTTGGATGATCTCCAATGGCTTAATATCTCTCTTATATTGCAGTGCCCAAAACTGCACACAATATTTGAGGTGAGGCCACCCCAGTGCAGAGCAGAGCAGGACAATCCCCTCCCTCAACCAACTGGTGATGCTTTGCCTGATGCCCCCCAGGACACGGTTGGCCTTCCTGTCTGCCAGGGCACTGCTGACTCACATTCAACTTGCCATTGAACAGGACCCCCACATCCCTTTCTGTGTCATTGCTCTCCAGCATCTCATTCCCAGTCTGTATGTACATCTGGGGTTACCCCATCCCAGGTGCAGAATCTGGCACTTTCCTTTGTTGAACTTCATATGGTTGGTGATTGCCCAGTCCTCTAGTTTGTCCAGGTCTTTCTGAAGGGCCTCCCTGCCTTCCAAGGAGTCAACAGCTCCTCCCAGTTCTGTACCATCTGCAAACCCACTTAGTGTCCCTTCCAGCCCTGTGTCCAAGTCATTTGTGAAGATGTTGAAGAGAACAGGCCAACACCTGGGGAACCCCACTAGTGACAGGTCACCAATCTGATGTTGTCTTTCAGATGTTTTTCAATACTTCTCAGAATAAGCTTCTTTGTAACCTTACCAGGCACTGAAGTGAGACTGACAGGCCTGTAGTTTTCACTGCCACAAGATGAGAAAAACCTCATCTTCACTCAGACAATAAATTGCAAGTTAGTCTTTCAATCAGGTGTTAAAAACAGTGCCAGAAGCCAGAATTGGGATGGCTCAGGATTCCTTTGGGAGTAATCAAGTTCTATCAACCTGCTGTCCTCACAAAATTTAGCATTTAATAGTGTTTTTCATGTGCGGGTGTCAGCTGGTGTCTCTCCTTACCAGCTGACAATGGAAAAAAGAGACAAGCAAGTACTTTCTGAAAAAGTATGGCTTGGGGCTGAATCCATGTTGCACATCTAGTCCAGCCTCTAAAAAGTTGAGAAGAAACAAGGGCAAAGTGGCACATGGATGCTGATGAAACAGCAGGCAGGGGCATGCTGTCAGCTATTCCATTCATTCCCAGAGAGAGCCTGGGAGCTTTTCCTCTTGCAATCTGCTGCCTTTGGTTTAAGGTCATAGCAGGCTTCCCATGTCTTGTGTTAAAATGGGTTCCAAAAGGAATGGGGTTCCAAAAGGAATAGGCTCACCCTTTAAAAATATTTTCTTTTTTTTTTTCTTTAGTCTGTCCATTCTTGAGATTTTGAACAGCTTATATTTGGTTCATGTCCTTTGTCTATGAAGATTACAGTCATCTGAAAAATGACTGTGACTTTTGTGATCAAGCCAAATGAAGCAACACAGCTCAAATTTGGAACTTTGGATATTAAGTTTGCAGAGTAACTGCATTCAGAGTGCTGACATCTGAATGATGGCATGACACTAACAAAAATATTGAAAAAATCCCAACAAAATCTGATCTTTTTTGTTAATAATTTGCTTGCTTCTAATGATGTTAAATATTATTCTGATGTGAAAAATTTTGTGTACAACAGCTTAGCGATATTTTTCAATTACATTGCTTCTACTGGATTGTGCATACGTAGGAACCTGGAAATAAAAGGCGGGGCTCAACCACAGCAGAAGCTTTAATTGCTCAAGTAGAGGGTAAATTGGCACTGTTGGGAAGCAGGTCCAACTTCCATCAAGCTTTTCTCTTCTACAGAAACTGAGAAAGATTCTGGATGTGTAATGGAAAAGTATTGTTAAAAACTAGTCTGTGCTATTTATTATTCCCCATTACAGTGCAACTTTAGTGGATAATGGTAATCTGAGAGGGTATTGTATTCTGGGTGCAGTAGCTAACTGCAGAGGGATTAGCCAAGACCTGTTTGCAAAAGTGACACTTCTGTGATATTCAAATCTGCCTGTGATATTTATATGCTAAAGAACCTGAGCTTTTGTGAAGTGCTAATATGCTTCTATATTTATGGAGGGTTTCTCCATTGAAACTGTGAGTCTACATAGTCTTCTGCAGGTGGACAGAAGTGCCCCACACCCACAGGAAGTGCAGCTAAAACTCAGTGCCTTCCCAGAATCTTTACTGAGAGGTAGGGGTAGGCTTGGATCTGCATTAATACGACTGCATGGTTTCTGATCCATTTGGAGTGCAGGAAAATGCACTCAGCCTTGGGTGCACACAGCTGGGCAGGTGGACCCTCTCTGAATTCCTCTGCATAATGGGGTGGGCAGTCTCATCTGTGTTTTAGCACTTTTGCAAACCTATTTGCAAAGTCCTCCCTCGGACTGTTTTGGGCATCCTCTTCATCTGTTTGCAAAACTGATGACTGGCACTGGAGCAGGTTCAGAGAAGATCTGCTAAGATGATGAAGGGAAGTGAATGAAATGCACCACACAGGAAAAGATAAAAAGCGTGGTTTGCTTAGTCTAGCAGGACAGGGATGAAAAAAGACCTGACTGCTGTCTATAAACACACCAGGTAAACAAACATCTTCCTTCAGAAGAAAGTAATCCCAAGAGAAAGTTGCAGAAAGTAGAGATGGAGAAAGTTGAGAGGGCACAAACCCCTTTTGGGAAGTGTATTATGTTTTCCCATTCAGTGAAGAGCAGATGGGAGAAAAAGTTTTTCAGTGATTTGGAGAAGCCACAGAACTTTATCACTCTTGGCTGCAGATTTTATCTCTTGATGCATTTTGTAACCGGGGGTTTGATGCCACTAAGATAAGCAGGATTTCATAATCAGCAACTAACTCAATAAACACCATTTCCTCCTACGGGGACAAGTCCTGGAGCTCTTTCAGTCCTCAGGGCTGCAGCAGGATTTTTTGCATTCCTGTCATGTTCCTGCTGGGAAGCGTTTGTCATGTGGAGTCCCACCACTGCTGGTTCAAAGCCAAGTCCAAAAGCCTTCTGGGAATGAAGTGACCAGAAGGCACCACTCTCCCTGGCATCTTCCAGAAGCAGATAGCAGCTTAGAGATGCCCATGGGAGGGACCAGGAACTTCCAGTCCTTGTGTGCTTGTCCTAAATATGCGCAATTAGGTAAAGTTAGGTAGGTGTGGGGAGGGTTATCACCAGAAAAGCTGCTGTGTGGGTGGAATAGGGAATGGACCACGAGCTGGTGCTGTTGAAATGTCTCAGATGAAATTGCAAATGGTGATTTGATGTGCTACTTATCTTGATACATTTGTGTGAAGGGAAAATTACATTCCCCAGTAAAACCACTGGTTTTGTAACCTGATGGGGTGCAACACTCTGCATTGGCAGATGTATCCAAGGGCTTTTATCTGTCAGCTCTTAGGATGAACCTTTCAATGCCATGTGCTGCATGAAGGCTACTGAATAAATTCCTACCATAGAAACTCAAGGAGATTTCCAGGTGACAATAAATGTGATTTATGATGGAAGAAGAATGGAATACTTTCTCTTTCGCTACCATTTGAAAACCTGAAACATTCAGTGAAATCAAGCCTTTTCCTAAGAATTCTGCAGCGAAACCTTGCTCAGAAGGTTTTTAAGGGCTATGTTGCAGCATTTTAAAATTACTTCAATGGCAATAAAAGTGCCCATGAATGACATCTTAAAAGATTCCTTGAGAAACAGGAAAACTACAACAGTAAGAAGGCTCAGGATTCATCAGAAAAGTTGTAGTACCTTGCAACATCAAAGAAAAATATTCTGCTTTCAACACCTGCCCCATCTCCCCTCATCAAAATAAAATTAAGTTAATCTAAGACCATGATTTTTGTTACTGGTAGTAGCCAAGAAAGAAAGGGTGAAGGTTAAAAATGGGCTGTGGAATTAGACAGTGTTGTGTAAGTACATACAATGTATCTGGGATAGTCTTGAATTACGTACAGTAGTGCTATGACCATATTCTGGCTGATTCAATGTAGGAGTCTCCATAACCACCTTCCCTTCTGTCCTGGAGCCACCTTCCAGTCCCTCCCAAAGCAGATGAGGCGGTAACACAAATGGTAAATGACCTCTGACAGTAGTATTGCAATAATGATAATAATAAAGCAGTATTAATCCAGGTTCTTCTGTGTGAATTTAATAGGGATGCTTTGCCTAATGGTTAATCAGCTAAGGATGACTGGCAAAAGCTTATGACTCAGGAAAAATTAACCAGCTTACAGAGGAGAAATTAATGCCTCATTCCCAGCCCTGATAAAATGGTCCAGTGGCAATGCTGTTCAGCTGGAAGGCACTGTAGGTTTCAAATTTACTCTGGCACTTTTGTTGTTTGCCAAGAAGATGATAAAGTATTTCGGTCACATGCTTAATTTTGTGAAGCTGCCAAGGTGAGCAGCACTGCTGCCCTGCCATTTCAGAGCTAATCTGCTAGAAAATTGTAGTGCTACACCCAGAAGTAAGTGGTACTTCGAGTGGATCTGTGGTTGTACGAGACACGATGCTGGATCTCGTAGGGTCACACAGCGTGGAGGAAACCTCCCATGTGTGAGGGTGTGTGAGGAGAATACTGACCTGGTGTTGAGATGCTTCAAGATGATTTTGCTAAAATTTTGCTAAATTGCTGTAATATCAAGTTTGGCGACTTTTTAGGGTGTTGTTCTCAGGCTGTCTAATTGATAAAGTATGTAAATACAATATAAGGAAAGTGAAAACAATTTGATAAGGAACAGGAAGTTTGCTGGGGTGCTCTAGCTGTGTTTGAAACAAGATTCAAGTCTACAAGGTGGACGACTCCTAGCTCAGTTCCTTGGCAGACTTTAGCCCACTAACCTTTCACTCTTCACAGCGCATCTATTCACTTCACTTCGTTATTCAGAGTATACAGTAGTAAAGGCAGTTTGCAATGTTACCCAAATTAACTCTTAATTCAGCGTAAGGGCAGAAGAAATTCCAATTCTGTGAGATCTTACGCAAGTATACCAAGGAAATGACAGCAGGAGATACTTTCAGTGTGGCTGTTTCTCTAAGGCATTGTTATCACTGATGATTTTATTACACTAAGAAAGAAATCACCTCCTTTACAGTTAATAAAATTTGGGATGCAACTCTTTATCTCTGGTATGTCACTCCAAGTATGGAATGGGTCAGCAAATGGGGTGTAACATTATCTGTTACCCTTTAGTCTTTATATACGTATTGGATTGATCAATGTATCTTTCTAAAAAAATTAAAACATATGAGCATGTGAATGTAAATATTAAGCTTGGCCTAAGATGTGGGCAATTGGTGGGTGTTGACTGCTTAGAAGTTCTGAACAGATATTATGGGTATTCTGGAAATATGAGCTGTTTATAACCTTTAAAAATTATTTCTAATCTATTGAATGTGTGGTTCTTGAACATCACTGTTATCTAAAGAGGAGGAAGATCTTCAGCTTTTCTCCTTCCATCCTAGTTGTACAAGCCAAGCATGTTCTTCCTATTGTCACAGCCTGCAAACACATTATTTCTTCATCTTTTTGATGACTGAAGTTTTCACCTTACACCCTTTGTGGCTATAACTCCACATCTTTTTAGCATCACTTTTGCTGACACAGATACCCAATAAAAATGTTTCTTTTCATTCTGTAATTTTTCTGCCCTGAATGTTCTCTCTATCTGTGAAGGAAATTGGACTTTTATTTCTGTGTTTCCGTGGGAGCTGAGGTGAAGACTATCTTCAGCAAATCTTCCTAACAGCTTATTATTTCTATTCCTCCTACATGATCTCTTCTGCTTATATAACTTTACAAGGGATGCATTTCAAGCCAGTGCAGTCAGTGTGCCCAACACTGACACTTTTCCTTGCCTTGACGTGACCAAGGTTGAGACCACCAAGGGCAGCACTGGCACCGTGGGGCCCATGAAGTGACTGGGAAAGAGGGCAAGAGGCCAGGAAGGAAAGAGGGTGTCCCCAGAGGGAGAAGCATGGCAGCACTATCAGATTGCCAACAGGGTCATCTTAAATTAGCCATGAGACAAGAGGATTCAAGCCAAGATACCATTGTGAATATTGGTGTTCAATCAATCTACTCATTCTTTTTCATTGCCCCTTCTCTCAAAATGTTCCAAATTGCAGGACAACAGCACAAACCACTCATAATATTTCCCCTTTTTCTTTTGTAACATTTCCGAAAGATCTTTGAAGTTGTTCCCATGAAGATGTGAATACACTCAGAAGTACTTGATAACAGAGCCAGATACTGACCTTTCTGCCTCTGCCTTGGCACCAGCATGACTTTACTGCTCTGAGCTGGTCTCAATGAGAGCCAAGTGCAAGTACAGCCACAAGAATAACACAGGGGTGAGAAATGATAAGACAAACTGTAAGATAGATGAATATGCCTGGTGGTGGTATTGCCAATCACTTCAGCTTCTCACCCCTGGCATTTGCAAAGACTCCATCCAAAACACCAGGCATATTTGTAGCCTTGTAATTCATGGGTATCATTATTGCACGCAGGATTTTAGGTGTAAAAATGTAGACTGAGCAAAACCAGCATGTTTTTCTCTCTGCAGCATTCCCAGTTCCTGGCTGGCAGGGCTATTTGTCATGCATTGGCAATGTCTACCCGCATTCCCAGAATGATTCTACAGTCAGTAAGGTTTCCCTTCTCTGTCAAACTGATCTCTCATCTCAAAGTTACTTCAGTAGAGTCCTCTTGCCTCTACTGTATTCCACTGGAATGTATTCTTCTGGAAGAGTAATGCCCACATTTTGTCCCCTCCATCCGTACTAATTCTCATGTCAGTGTCATGCCAGCAGAGGCAGAACCGGAGCTCAAATCTGATATTTGCATTAGACACAGACCCAGATTTAGTATGCACAGAAGGATCCATTTCATTGAAGTATGTTCCTTTCAAGGAAGACACTAATCAATTTGTGTTTCAGTTAGAAAACTCTTTCAAGTTATAGGTTGATCATCTGTTAATTCCAAGTCAAATAAACCTTAAGAAAGTCATGGTTTATTTTAGGGATCAGAAATAGTGTATTGCCCAGAGGAAAAATGGATTAAAAAGTCATCTAGAAAAAAACAAACAAACAAACAAAAAACCAGGAACTTGCACTAAAGACTCAGTAGCAAGAATGGACTCTTTTACCCTTTTCAATTAATCATGTGACTTCTGTAGGGAAAAAAAAATCACATTTCCCTACCCCTGAGCTGTGCTTCTATAATGAAAGGTCTTTCAGAGAATGACTAAGCAAGAAAAAAGCTGAAAATTAAAATGGCTGGTTGATTAGGGTCAATTCATACGTCATGTTTCAGGATGTGGAGAGTATCCTAAAATGAAGCAATGAGAATTAGAATCACAGAATCACAGAATTCCAGAATCCCAGAATGGCTGGGGTCAAAAGGGACCTTAAAGATCATCTAGTTCCAACCCCCTGCCATGGGCAAGGACACCTTTCTCTGGAACAGGTTGCTCAGAGCTCCATCCCACCTGGCCTTGCACATACCCAGGGATGGGGCAGCCACAACTTCTTTGGGCAACCTGTTCCAGTGCCTCACCATCCTCATGGGGAAGAATTTCTTCCTAGTATCTGATCTAAACCTACCCTCTTTCAGTTTGAAGCCATTCCTCCTTGTCCTGTCACTACAGGCCCTTGTAAATAGTTTCTCTCCATCTTTCTTGTAGGTTCCCTTTGGGTACTGGAAGGCCTCAATTAGGTCACCCCAAACCCTTTTCTCTTCCAGGCTGAGCAAACCCAGTTCTCTCAGTCTTTTGTCATAGAAGAGGTGCTCCTATAGTTTCCCCATTCAAAAGCAATATTCAGAAAGGTGTTCACACTTTAAGAGTTCCCTCCCATGTTTAAAACAGTTTTGGTTAATGGAGGGTTTTGCAATTCATGGGTAAAGCCTTTTGAGTAACTTCATAAAAAATGAGTAAAGCTGCTTTCACAATGAGTTGAAAATGCCCAAACTATCAGTGCTTTCCAAGGGGAAAATAGAGTCAATGAAGCCTGGACTTCTTTCTGCTCCTGCCAGGAGGTGTTATTAAGTGCCATCAGTAGAGATAATGGCACCAGACACTGATACCATATCTACTGAAGCAGTGATGGTATCCTGTGGAGAATCACTGCTGTGATAAACACAATAGTCTATAGATATGAATGACACACTTTCCATCAGTGCCTTTCATTAGAACAACTAGGCCAAAGCAGAAAATGCTGTGAATGCTGCCTTGATGGAACATTTATAACAAATCACTGAAATTCACCTGGTATCCCAACACCAGTAGTGCTCACACAAAACATTCGGCAGCTACACAAACTCCGTAGTATTGCCCTGGAAGTTGTTAGTTTTTTTTTTTTTAGCACCTTGTCCTGCCTTTTTCCAATCCCCCACTTGCTTTCACACAAAAAGGAACCTAGTGTGCTTCCTGTTGCTGCTCCTGCCTGTCCAAATATTTCCTTCCCTGGTGCAGGAAGGAGTTCATATGGCAGCCCTTTTGAGAAGGTACGGAAGACGTGAGAAGGAAGTGCCTCTTTGTTCCCATCCAGAAGAGCAATATAATAATAATAATAAAAAAAAATCAGTAGAAAATGCACACGCTACACTCCTCTGAAAAAATACCCCTAGTGTTTCTTCAGAACTATAGAAGAAAGCTAAACAGAGGATGGAGAGGATGGAGAGGTATTGAAGAGTGGCAAAGAAACAGGGAGAGAGAAGCAATAGGAATACTGATAGCAACTTCTCTATCATTCATAATAAATAACAAAACTAGTATTTCCTTGTGCTTCTGGTTACAGCTCTGTTAACAGATGAAGACATTTGGAAGAATTTATATTCAGCCCTGGCAGTCAGTGTCTTTTCAATAATCTGGTCCGCTTCCATTCCTTTAAATAAACTTGCATTATTCATAGATATAACACCAATCCCATGACTTAAGTGCTATCATATACTGGAATTAAATCATAATAATTTAGTTCAGGGGGGTTGAGGTTCAGTTGAGACTTGAAAGGACTTGGTAATGCTTGCCTTTATCACCTCCCAACAGTACCAAAATACGCCTGGGCATGGAGCCACCAAAGTTAAAAAAAGTAGCAGCTAGCATAGGATTTTGCTGCATAAGCTACTATGAGTTCCTCATTAAACTGTCTACCACAGAATATTTTAGATATCTTCTATATCTTTGAGATCCTCACTGACCCAGCTCTAAATGCTTAAAACATCACCTGAAGAAGGATCATCATCAAGCTTGAACACTTCATTTCTCAGGCACAGCAGATCACTTCCCTGCAAGTACAGAACTCACTGGTACACTATCAAACATTTCCTTGGAGACTGCTCCATGGCTGCAGAACAGATTAGTGCAAAAGCTAAGCACCATCTGAAATTCAGTATGCTCTATTCAGAAAGCAAGGTGTTCTTCAAGGGGATTTTTTCCTAACAAAAACAAACGCCACAGCCAAAAATATACCCATGCAACGTATGGCTGATGGAAACACGGAGTGTGCATTTTTAAGGAAGGCAGTAACTACAAACACTGCATTGAAGGACGTAGGTGTTGGTAATTATTATCAGTGGCATAAAAAGCCAAAGTGAAACAAAATGGGTGACACACAAACTTTTCATATTTGTCCTTGTTTTACCCCTCAGAACTCCTCTCTTGGGTAGATGTGAAAAAAAGGGAATGTCTCTGTTGCTTCTCATGTTTATTCGGTGAATTAGATACACTGTATTTAGTACACACATGATTTCCCTTTATATATTTTTAAACTCCCTCAACCCTAAGCTATGGATGCTGTTGACACTTGGCATCCAGCCAGAGAATGGAACTCCAATTAAACAGGTTAGTACTTCAGGGGAGACTCCCGGATTGTTGGAGTGCCACACAAAACTTAGCTCATGCACAGCTTCATATTTGTACAGAAAATGTAGTTCATGGCAGTACTGGCATATGCATTTTTTGAGTGAAGAAAAAGAAAATGTTTCTTCTATCTTAGAGACCTTTCTAGTGATAATTTTGCAACTGCTTTCCCTATTTTATTGGAACAGTGAAAATTTTGAAGTAGTTTCAAAGCAATAGTCAGCACAATTCTATTACAGTGTTGTAATTATGATATACTATATAATATTTTTCAGCATTTCAAGATAAGGAGGTTTTGTTTTTTTTTTTTTTTCCTGAATTCATTATTGCTTTCATTGGAAAAGTGTCTCAGCATTATTTAATTTCTCAGCTTTTAAGTTTCTCCCAGAGCTGCACTGCACTTCTCTGCATTAAAAATAAAAAATGGCAAGGGAAGAGACACAGCTTTCAGGGCTCACTCCAACACTAGCAGTCAAAGCAGCAGGCAGATATCTGACATTTCTCTTCAGAAAGGGAGAGCTACTGTGTTTTTATGGGCATAACAAGTGAAATGCGAATGGGGAGCCACAACTTCTAATTGCTCTTCTTTGTAAGCCACACTTTGATGTATGCTCAGCCTGTGTCACGGCTGGAAGATTTCTTTGTGGTTATGGCAAGTTACAAATGCCAGAAAAAAAGCAGCAGAATTTTATTAGGAAAGGAGCTTGTATGTTTTACCGTGTTAGCTTTGGAGACACACTTTCATGTTACCTCCAAATTACACAAAACTTTGTCATGTGTTAATTGTAACTACTCTTTGTTACCTAATATCTCACTTAACTGACTGTTATATAGTTGCATTAATATTCTAATGCCTTCTTCTTATCAGCCCACTTTGTTTTAAACAGGAAACATTTCATATGGTGAGGGACTAAAATAACTCCTGAGTGTGAAGATCCTTAATGATTTGGCTGCGTGGTATGAAATGGAAAAAGAATAACATTTCCCTCAGAGTGATTTTCACAGAAAAAAAATGGTGATTTGATGAAACCCAAGTGTTTTGGGGCAAACACATTCAATGTAGCCAGAGCTTTCTGCAGAGTGTAAAAACATTTCTCTCCTTGGGTTGCCCAACTTCCCTGCTGCTACAGGGAAATGCTGGCAGCCACACTGATTTCCTGCAAAGCCTCTGCCTGGCTTTGAATAATTTAGTTACTGAAAACATCCCTCTTTCCTTAGAAATCATGCAGGGCATGTTATTTTTATTCCATGTATTGTACCACTGCAATAAATATGGACCTTTATTCCATCTTAGAATGACTTTTTAAAATTTTTTTCTACTGCTCTCACCAATATAAGTGATGCATGAGGCTGACCAATACATGCAGAAGGGAGCTAAGAAATGGTGTATAGAATCTCTGTCAGTCTGGGACATTAGTCTTTGCTCATGTCAGCATCAATTGCTCAGAGTGAGCAAGCTGGGAGCTGATGACAAGTCTCTTTGGATATACCTAGCCTCAGAATTAAGCTTCCTTTCTGAGGGATGCTAAAAAAAGCATCAACAAACACAGCTATTAAAGAAGACTGCCAAATGTATGGGAAACAATCAGGTTAGGAAAGTGTATATGTCCTGGTTTTAGCTTGGCTATATGTCTGTCAAAGTATTTCAGCAGGAAATCTACTTTGCAAGCAGCTTCAGAAATGGTTCAGGAATTCAGACAAGAAAAGCGTGTACTTTTTGTAAGAAAAATGGCTTCAAAATTACAGTGCACATAAGCGCAGAACTAACTTAAAACAAATCAATGCTCTCATGGAACTGAAGCCTGAAGTAAACCATGTCATTTGTCTGTATTCTTTGATTTGCTTTTGGATGGGACACCTCTCAAAGCAAGACACTAAAATCAGGCACTCCACTGCATTAAAAGGGATTTCGTTCTTGGGAATCCCACTAGATAAAATGGATATAACTGGGGAATGACTCCCAGCACATCAGCATATAAATAATGTTTTCATGAAAACCTTTGATGTTAGTATCAGTAGGGCAAAGATTTCACCTTTCTTTTGTTGAACTTTCCCACACTTCATTTAATTCCCTTTAATTCATTTTATTGATTTATTTATGAAGTCAGGTTTTCTAAAGGCTGAATTCCATGATGTTCATTCTGATGAGTTTGTGTATGAGTGAATGGAAACCTTTCGTGTTATTGCACTTGGCTGCTTGGGTCACCCAGGTCACTCAGTACTGAGCTGGGTCTCTTTGTGGATTTATTGGATTTATTCTCTGTGAAGGCTTGTGATTTATGCGTTAATAGGAAAAGCCAACACAGACAATTTATATGGTCCATCAGCTGACTCTATGTCAACTCTATAATGCTGGGGGGGCCCAAGGTTTCATTATCCATTTTGAATGCATAACAGTTCCTTTTTTTTTTTATATTGTTGCAAGGAGTGCTGAATGAGGGCTGAATTTTTTTGTGTTATAACACCACTTTCAAATCCCCATTTGGATCATTCTAATGCTGCTATTTTCACACTGGCTTTAATGAAAAATAAGGGAACAGTAAATTGGACAGAAGTTACAGATACTCTTGTCAGAAGAGTAGGAAAAACACACAAGATATTTAAGATCAGGTTTAGTGTATATTTCAGCTGTAGAGAGTCCAAAAAAGACAGACTTGACAACAGCTAGGTGTTGAAAATATCAACCATGTAGATAGTTTTAGAAGTTATCTCAGTGTCCTAAACAAGCCCCTCCATCTGTAGGTGTTTTATAACTGGCTCTTTCAGAAATATGGAGCATAAGTATAAATAAGTAATTTTAAAGTTTTTGGTGATTATTAGAATACTGAAATTGGAAAAGTATATTAAAGACATGGAACAGGTATTCCAAAAAGAGCCTTTGGGATTTCAAATACATCCTTTATGCTGGTTAGAGGGAACTTAGGGCAGAATAGGAAGGCTTATGTGACATTTTTAAGATGGATGCAGCCAGTTTGGCCTTTGGACAGAGTAGGAGCTCCATTATTTTACAGGAAATCTGGAGGAAAAAGAGAACTTCCATATGACTGCACACTAAGTCAGCAAATAATGATTATCTTGCTTTGAAAATCGGACAGCCAGCTGTATTCCAGTGGATTGTGCTCTGAAGTAACAGGTTGGGCAATGACATAAGAGCATTAGAAAACAGGGTATAAACCTCTGAAAGGGTGTTTAGAGTATCACTGTATGAATACCATGATGAGAGCTCTCAGTGAAGAGCATCCAGAGGTGGATTTTAGAGCCAAATTTCTCCTATTCTGAAAGAGAAGATAAAAGCTGTGACTTGGTTTTGATCTTGGATGTATATATGTACCAAAGCCTTTCATGAGTGCAAGGGTGTGGGGAGTAGGTGAGTTTTTTGAAAAAAAAAAAAAAAAAAAAAAAAAAAAAAAAAAAAAAAAAAAAAAAAAAAAGAAATTGCCAAGGTCATCTTTATTATTGTAGTTACAGTGAAAAATGGGAAGTGTAGTTTTCCTTTCTTGTCTTGAAGTCTTTAGAGAAAACAAGTAGTAACGGAATTATCTTCATGTCCTCACACTGACCACAGCAATGGTATAGTACAGGTCTTATTCTGCTTCCATCAAGGAAAATCTTCCATACTTTCTGTTGCTTCTAAGTTTCTTTATTACTCTTGCTCCACTTAGTGTGTCCCATGAATTTCAGCTGGATTCAGGACTGTGAGAAGCCAGACAGGATTTCTGCCCTGGCCTCTGTATCCCACAGTAAATTGCTTTTCCCTTCTCATGCCCATAGACTTTTTTTTTTAACGTACCTTGTTTGTTTCTGTGAGCAAAGAGCAAACACATTCTCCAACTTAATGGTCTTTATTTCAAATGAAAGAACACTGTTGTGAGGAAGAACAGAAGTCCATGCAAGAGAGCAGAGTGGTTAAATGTTACTGCTGAGGCACTGCAGGGAAAAGGGCATGTAGTGTTGCATCCTTCTCCAAATGATTTTTAGGAGGTCATAGGCAGGATTGTTAATCCAGTTGCCAGAGACCCGGTACACCAGAAGTTCCTGCACTGTTATGTCAAACATCGGTCATGCACACTCGGTGCTCCCTTGTAGGAGGCAGCAGAAAGCTCTCCTTGCTCTCCTCCTGCTCACCTGGGCAGGTCTGGCATGTTACTGGAGCATGGACTGTGCCAGGAACTGTGCTTGACACCAGCAGTGGAGAGCCACAACCTGGCTGATACTTCTCAGACCTCAGTCTGGGGTTGGTCCAGCAGCTGGAGGAGTCTCCTGTTCTCTTTGAATTTCTCCCTTGGCTTTCCATGTAAACGTCTCCCTCCTTCTCTCCTGAGTAGTTTCACACCTCTGTTGTCACAAGGGAACCCAGAGGAGGTTCCTTTATGCTGGGAAGGCAACTAACTCAAGCTAAAACTTTCCCATTTTGCTCTCATTTGCAAGTGGGTACAGCTTGTCCCTCATAGCTCAATAAACCTCAAAAATGTTAGTTGGCAGGTCTGGGGAATTAGAAAGCTTTTATTTGTGCTGTGACAGGTGGCCATTGCACAGAAATGTGAGAAGAAACCATCCAAAAGTAGTTACTGGTAGCTAACAGACTGACAAAGGCTTTCAGGGGAAACAGGAAAATGTGGTGGAAGAAGACATGAGCCAAGCCAGGATGCTCTGTCAGTAGGAGGGAAAGGAGAGCCACCAACCCATTCCTGGAGTTAGCAGAGCCGTGTATTTTAGTGATGTTGTTTTCCTTCCTTTCCCATCCTACTTGCAGTCACTATTTACTGTGACTGTGCTATAAATAACGCTGGGGAGTGAAAGCTGATTTCAGTCCAAGGTACATATCCAGGAAAGCTCATAAAATTCAGATGTGTTTCTTGAGCTGAATGATCTTCCCACCAAAGGGCAAACATGTAAAGGTGTTTCTCATCTTTGCAGCTCTCAGGTAAATGGGCAGAGTTATAAATATATTAACCTTGCTTCTGGTTTCACCAACAATGTATGGATATGGTATGACTGGGGTAACCTCTCTGTCCTGCAAAAGGCAGTGTCTGCTTCCCATTGAACAGAGAAAGCCTGGTGTTTCCTAGAGGGTGTTTTTAAATGCTTTTTAGAAGGGGAAAATACCCTCACCTGTAAATCTGAGGGGGCTTATGCAGACACAGAACACAGCTTCAGTTATTTGACATACCTCCATCTTAAAATATCCTTAAACAAACCCAGAAAACTCTCTCCTGATGGGTGGCACATGAGAACTGTGCACACCAAAGCACACAAGAAAGTCTGTTTATTGCAGCTTCTACATAAATATATACGAGACCGAGGTCTGAGTATTTTTGGACGCCTTTTTTACTGCTGTGTTCTGCACAGCTCCCTTTCAGCGTGTGTCTGGTGTGAGTGTCTGTGTGAGTCACAAACTGATTTTAGAAATCAGAAGCCCTAGGGAATCTGTACACATTTACTGGCGGCAGGTTGTGTAAACTTAGGGGAAAGAGTGTGGTCATTTTGACCTGGTGTCTTGAGGTTTATTTTTGAGGACATGTCATTCACCCAGGAAGAATGGAGGTTAGAGTTAACTTCTCTAAGTCTGAAACTTCGAGGTTGTTCTGCAAAAGCCACAGAGTTAGAGAGAGTCTTGCATTCACCTGCAGACCCAGCTCTTGTTTTTCTTTTCTCCATGGGATTGGGCATGTCTTGAAGCTAATTTCAGGGGGTACCAGGCAATACACAGACACACACACACACATAAAGAATCAGCATCTCCGTACATTTTGCACATCCCTAAGTGCTCAGAATGGCAAAACTGCTGGTGTCAGTTTGTGTCAGTGCCTGCTGACACTGCTCACCTATGCAGAATTCAGTTTAAGGTTGCTTATAAGGATTGGATATTTGTAACTTTAAACCTGTTTTGGGTTTTTTTTGTGTTTTTTTTTTTTTAATAATGCTTTGTTTTTAATGTGTTTCTGTTACTAAGGCATTTTTAATAAAGTCCATTCTGAACATCTAGTTTCAAAACTCAGTGGAAAATAATAGGAGAGAGAATAATTTTGTTGTTGGAATGTGTCTGCAGTCCCCACTGAACATCCAACCCCAGAAATGCACTGGTGTCTAGGCTGATGTTTTAGGCTGTATCAGAGAAATCTGGCCTATGATGTTTCATGGCTCAGAGTAGTGAGATGGATGTAATGGTATCACATTATAGCACATTCTCTCTATGGACCATTTCATGAGGTTTTCCAGACACAGTGCAGAACTGTGCTTGCCCCTTCTCCTAGTTTTTGACATAGATGCTTTTGCTGGGTACTGCTGACCCAGCGGGAAGGACACCAGGGATGTTTTGGTGGGGCATAGGCAGTCACTGTTAGGATCTGAGGTTAAGCCTCACTCCACGAGTGACACTGGCAGCAACCAGAAGTAGCAGAGGTTTCCAGGAGAGAGAGAGGAAGGAAAATAACTCTAATGCGGGAGTAGGGAAGTGTCTGTGATGAAACTAATGTCAAAGGAGAGAGGACAGTGTATGGCCAAGTGATAAGAAGAGGAAAGTACTCCTCCTGATTTGTTCTGATTTATTCTGTTCTTTTTTCTCTTTAGCTATCTGCCTGCAGAGAGGAACAGAATGTGCCACAGTGAGTGATGAAAGAAGAAAAGCATCTCGTTCAGGAGTAATTCAAAAGGAGCTCTTCTCTTTGCATTGCTAATCTTGATGAGATATACAGATCTTGAATACACAATCCATTTTAATAAAACTGTGGAGTATATGCAAATGCTTTTTTTTAATGTGGTCAGATTTCTCAGAGCATCTTTTTGATTTATTCAGTCAATTTTCAACAATCTATCTAAACGTATTTCTTAAATAGCCACTTAACAAGTTATTTTCCCTTTCTTACCAGCTCTTAGATAGGTGGTCTGAATTTGCTAAGAAAGTTGTTGGAGGACTATTACAAAATGAACTTTCAAGTCAATGAAAGTTTTCTGTGTTGGTTATGTGTGTTAGTGATCAGTGAGAGCCTGAACTGACATCTCTTGAGCATACATTAACCTCCTCACTCTTCCTGATGAGTTATTAGGAAGTTAAAATTAAGTATTTAAAAAAGCTGTCAAAGGTTTATGCCTTCTGAAGAGACACAAATAACGTTACAGTCAGTTAGTGATGAGCAACTGCTTTCCTTTGCATCACTTGTTTTTCTTGGGCTTTACTTTGCTCTCTGTTTCTTGGTTGTTGTTTTGTTTGTTTGTTTTTAACCTAAAATTTTCCTGTTTAATTATTAAACTGCCTCCATCTCAATCCAGGAGTTTTCTCCCTTTCCCCCTCCAGAGTCTCCTTGCCATTCCCCGATGGGGGAGTGGTCAACAGGCTGTCTTGTGCCCAGCTGCTGGCCAGGGTTAAACCATGGTTACATGCTGATGGTGAGAGTGCTCATTCTTCTGCCTTTGCCAGGGTGTGGGTGTCCCCTGTGACGTATCAGAACCTCAGCAGTCTGGCTGCTGTTGGAGCCACTCCAAAAACCTTCTGGGTGAGCCAATGTATTTGTACTGGCCAGCGTGGAAGTTTGGTTTACAGCAATACCATGAGGCGGGGGGTCCTGAAGAAACTTCCCAAGACTCAGAAAGCAAGGATGATGGCCACAGGCTGCACATCTGGAGAGTGCTCTTTATTCATTAATGTTATTTCCTGAAGTTTGAAGACTAATAAGAAGGGTTTGAAAAACAAAACACTCTCAGTAAGAAAATGGTACCATTTCTGTAGCCCACTTACATTACAGGCCCTTTTTGCACAGGATAAAGAGTTGACCCTAAAACATCTTATTCCTGAAGTCTTCTTTCTCCTAAACAAAGTATAAATACACATTTTCACTTATTAGTTTCACCTGCATGTCTTTAAAATACAATTGCCTTATGAACTCCTATTTTCTATAGATAAATACCACGGCCCTATAAGCTGTTCATCTTTCTGATGGAAGAGGTGTCCTGTTGTCAGAGAAATTGCTTTAGTTAATTATTTAAATGTTTGACCAGAACTGGTTCTAATACTACAATTTCCCGTTAGTGGCCTATTTGCACCTTGTAGTTAAACAGTAAATAAACTATGTTAAAGCACAAATCCCTCTAGAACAAGGCAGGTTTCTTGGCTCGTTCTCTGCAGTCCCGTGCGCTGCATGTCCCATCCCCATTACCTGACGAGCACCCTGCGGTGATGCCGCGGTGAACGTCTGCTTCCCAGAGCTCCAGTGCAGGCAGCCAACAGTGCCTCCCAGGTGTGAAGTACAGCCTGCATACAGGGTGCAATCTGAGACATCCTAAAGTAACCCCATGCATCCGTTTTCCAGATCAGAGCCTAACAGAAATATATAAAGCAAGATGCGTTGGAGTCTGGCAAGGTGCGTCAGCGTCTGCCTAAACCCATCTGAATGCTCAGTAACTCAGTGTATTCTATTTATGATGTGTTTTCACAGAAGAGAAAAAGAAGCCCCCCACCCTCCCTTAAAATTACTGAAGTCATAGTGATCTGTGCATAATTTCTGAATGATTTATGGTCATTAAAGGGGATGTTCAGGCTAGTCTTCAGACGTTTTATTCATGGAATAAACCTAGATGGTTTTGTAAAGACATAAGTACGATTGTGCCACCCTACTTTTAGAATGAATGAATGATAATGTATGAAATATACAAGAAAAATATATGAAATATATCAAAATGACTATATTTTATGGTTTATTTGTTATATTGTTACCACCAGCATTTGGGATTCTTCTACAGTGTATACATTTTTTGTTAAATACTTTTTATAAAATATGGAACCATTTAAAAGAATCCATTTAAAAGAAATTAGTTTTATTATTTTTGTATATTTTTAATATAATTCTCCACTATGTGCTGCAATGGCATAGAAAGTTGCAACTCTTTGTACCCATGTTCTTCACTTTCTTCTGGATTTTTGAAGGGAAAGGCTAGAATTCTTATTCCTAACCCACAAGAAATACAATTTTTCTGATGCAGTCATAGCTATTGCTTTGCTGCTGCTTTACTAAAACCACATCTATTAACCACAGGTGAATTACAATGTAAGTACTTATGATAGACAAAATGTAAAAGACAAAAGACACATGCAGAGAGAGAAATTACTTTCTTCAGGCCACAAGGCAGATGTAGGAGCGGAGCTGGACCTAGAAATCTGTAGGGCCATATCCTATAATCCAACATGTTTCTTAGAAGTAATAAAATGTACAGTTTTCAGGGCTTTTGATTTGTTTTCTACTGCCATTCTGTTACCTGCTATCATACATAAACAGTCTTTTGTTTTTCTCAGCATGCCTTATTATTCAATAAAAATCCAAGTGGAACATACAGCTTTCTATGAAGAAACATAGATTTTGTATATAAGCTTCAAGACAGCACTTTATTTTTCCCATATGGAAGATAATGGCTTAACAATAAGGTTGCTTTTCCAACGCAGTAAGGGCAATAAAGATAAATATTCATGTAGTGTGATTTCCTGTGTCTTGAGAGACATCATTAGTTTTTAAATCCACTGTTTGAATGGACAAATGGTGTTTCATACAAGTTGCCACAGTGATTCCACATCAAAACTCGAACAGGGGCTGGCTGCATACAAGTGAAGTACAGCAGAAAATTACAACACCTGTGAGGGTGATGGGTGTTTGAAGCACCCTTGAACAGGTGTAGTACTGCTACTGTAGATGTAGATGTCAGGAGAGATATCAATGTACTGGAGAGAGATGGTAATGTTGAAAACCAGTCCCTAACATCTTCTAAATATGAGATGCTGGGCTGGGTTCTTCGTTCCTTTGGACTGTGCTGCATCCTGCAGAGATGATGGTGGGAGGTAAGAGCCTGACGATGCTTCAGCATTTCCATGGTGCTCTATGATGGGCTGACTCAGTCTCTGGAGGACTTGGGGTCACAAAAAGGTACTGGCTGGGTAAGGGGCATTGGTTGTGCAGGTGAGGAGAGTGGAGGGCAGCCACTCTCCAAACACAACTGTGCAGCACTGTCTTGGAAAAGGCAATGCAAGGGAAACTCCAGGAGTGAATCCGAAGCTGAGGAATCAACCAAAAAAGTTCCTTGCCAACTGTTTTGTGTCCTGTATGCTCAAATAGTCTTCCTGCACTGCCCATGTGCTCAAAAATGCTGCAGCTTTATTCACACTTCTGCAAAAATGCCAAGAAAATCTCAATTAAATAAGCTATTTATAACAAATGACAGTTTTGTGGCAATTTCATTCAGTGCTGTTCAGCATATAATTGGCACATACTTCCATAGGCAAAAGGGAAAAAACAAGAATGCAAATTACAGTTCTCCCTCAGCTTGGGGATCGTATTTTCCCTATGTTGTAGTGAACCAAAATGAAGTCGTGACTGTGCTAGGAGCTGAGAGCACAAGTCCCTTACACAAACTCCTGGCCCTGCACAGAACAACCCCAAAAATCACACCCTGTGCTTGAAAGCATTGTCCAGTTTTAAATGATAACAGCCTGGGGTCAATCTATGTTCCTTTTGTCCCCAAATTCAGTTGTGGGTTGGTTTTTTTTTGTTTGTTTTGTTTTGTTTGTTTTTGGTGTTGTTTTTGGTTTTGTTTTTTTCCCCAGAGCACTTGTAGCAGAATAAATTTAATTGGTTTGTTAGCGCAGATCTGGATTTTTTTGGGCAAAAAGCAGCACAACAACAATATTTTATCATGTTACTTCCAAGTAAGAGCTGGAACGATTTCTGAAGAAACTGCTTCTTGGCATTAAAATGAGTAGTAACAGGGGAGAACTGGTGTGTACTGGTAGGAATGAGTCCCACCAGAATCAGCCTGTAAAAAGTTCCCAAATCTAGTGAGGTTTTAAAATATTAAATAAAAGTGAATTTGGCAGTAAAGGCAGGAGCTGGTTGACTCCAAAGTGCTGTCCAGGCTGAAGAGGTTTCCTGAAGAGACATACAGAATCTTAAAGGGGAAGCAGCTCCTTTAAATGTTACACCATTTGGCCAGTAAGTCACTGATCCACAACACTTCCTTTACCCATTTACTGTGGGCAACGTGGGTCTTTCAAGATGATCCCTCTTACTTGAGGTTTAATATTTCGTCCATTTCAAATGGGATAAGGTAAAGGCTTTGTTCATGAGATCTCAGCTTAAGCAGAATGTAATTCAAAATGCTGAAAATCAGTTAAGCCTGTATTTCTTACCTACAAATTTAAGGAAAGTTTCTCATTAGGTCTGAACCTCCTTTTTTTTTTTTTCTACTGTCATGAAGAAAATACAGCTTAATTTAAAAAAATTGAAAGCGTGTATAGAATAGCAAGTTTTCATTTTTCGAAATGACACTGATTTGAATCTTAGTCAGCCTGGGCATATAATGCAATGAAAGATGCTTTCCTAGTGTTCATTTGTGCATACATTTATGTCAATATTTAGATATACAAACAAACACATCAATAGTCAAATCCTGAATGTGCCTTGTGGAAAAATCGAAATGTGCAATTTCAAAAGGGGAAATTTGTAATCAGAATTATAATAGAAAAATGTAAAGCATTGGTTAACTTGACTACGGTCTTCAAAAAGAAGACACAGCATGTGGCACTTTGGGAAGCTGATAAAAATCCTTTAACTGGAGACAATATGCTAATTTTCAGCTTTCCTACACTACCAGCATCCTTGCCTGTCTCTCCTACAAGCCCACTGTGGATCAAAACAGGTATGACATGAGCTCAGGCAGGGAGGTCCCAAATGCTTCTCCTTCACCTGCCACTTGACAGGTTGATGTTTGCTCTGTCAAACCTCCCATACCAACAGGCTCTTGGTGGCTGTGCTGTGCCATACCCAGCTCTGCTCAGGGACTCCATCCCATGAGCTGCACAGCCATGCCTTTCCCTCCATGGGAAAAAACATGTAGCTTGTCCTTTGAGGGCAGGGATATAATGTGGGATGGCTCCAAAGGGCCCAGGCATTTTCTCCCTTGAACATGTCCTGACTCCCTGGCTGATATCCAACCCTAGTGGCGGGAGATGCCCGATGGCATTTTTGCTCTTTCTTGCCTACAGTGGAATGAGAAAACAGTCCCTTGTGCTGGCTGTTTGTTTTGGCATTGCTACATGTTTTCCACATACTTCTCATGCCCATGTTTCCCACGCACTCTGTGACTTGCACACCTGCCTTGACAAAGATCTGAGCAGCATGTAGGATTTTTATGGAGGTTTATTCTTTTGACTTAACAAAAAAACTGTGCTGTGCAGGAAGTCAATAAGTGTTACAACAAATACGTCAGAAAGTGAATGCAAATCACATTTCCAAATTGTGCTGATGGTAGAAAATACCCAAGTATCCAGCATTAAAATGAAACCATATATTAGCTGCTGCTGTACAAAATAGGAGACACCTTAGAAAGTACTAGTTTCAATGTTTTTGCTATCCAATTTGAAAAAAAACACAACCCACCCAACCTCTATTCAAAATATTCCCACTGTGGCACATTTTTTGTTCTTTGCTTCATACCCACAGGGGACACATACGATTTTTATGGAAGCATTATTGAAAATGAAAATCTAACTCTGCCTGTAAGAATAAGATATCTTAGCCTTCAAAGTTTACAGACATTACTGGAAATTGCTAACTCAGGGCTCTCTGAAACACTTACTTGCTAACTCAGCAAAAGGGGACTTAGTTGTACCTCTTAACAGAACAATGCCTACACACAGAGATTTACCTACTGAAAATCACAGGAGGACATGAGGAAAATGAGGAAGGATGTTGGGACTCATGGAAATGAACTGCCACACTGCAGTTTTATTTTCCAACCCAAGGGAGGATGGGGAAATGGACATAAAAAAATTGTGCAGTGCAAAGAGGAGCAATTTTTCGTGTATAATGGCAGCAACTGAATTTGTGCTCTTCCAACAAGTAGTGTTGTTGAGTGGGGAGAGTGACAGTCACTGATCCAAAGCAGGGAGCAGGAGATAAGACCTCCATGGCCACCTCGAGTCTGATGGACCCTTAGGACACCCAGGAGTTCTTCACCTCTTGCTGAGTTCATCCTGTGAGTGAAGGGTGCTCACCTCTTATGGGCTCAAGATCACAGTATTCATGACATGAAAAAATAATATAGTGATTTTTTAAAAACGCACTAATCAGGCAGTGATGGTGTGCGTGTTTCCTTTCTGATATCTCAGCATCCTTTCCCCCATCCCCAAATGGCATGTCAGGAGCTAACACGGACTTCATCTGGACAGCAGGGTGCTGTGGCAGTGATTTGGCTGAGGCTGTTTGTTCCCTTCTGCTGCTGTTGATCTGCTCATGTTTTTAATGCACTGTTTCCAGCCACACTTGCTGTTCCACAACAGCTTTTAGTGCTGTTTTGGGGATGATAGTGCTCTTGCTGGCTGGGACAATGGGTAACAATCTCAGCCTCTCGCCACAATTTTCGATATTCTTGAAGTTCAGTGGAGATTTGTTTCTATATATTTCTCTTTCTGTGTTTGAGTCCTTCTTCCTCCCACCCAGCTGGTTTCTTATCACTTAGCATCATCATGGCTTGTGTACCCAGTCACTTCCAAAGGCTTTGAGGGTCAGACACAGCACTGCAGTGGTTCTGTCCTGACAGGAACTCAGGCCTAACATGTATAATCATTTGAGCCTCCCGTGCTGGGCCCTCCCTGTTTTGTGGTGGTGTCAGCTCAGGATGAAAGCTGAAACTGAAGCTGTAGCTGCAGCTGCATTCACTTTGGAGTGAATGTGCAACCTTAATTAAAGTCTCCATCAAATTACAGTCCTGCCTGTGCTCAGACTATTACAATTTTACCCATTCCCTATGCTTCTGCTATAGTTCCTAATAGAATTTCAGTTTTCACATTAAATCCAGAACAAATAGTAATTTTTTTCCACATAAATTTTAGCAGGTTAGACGTCTGCTAGTTTCCTCGCAGGCAACTCCTTTAATATGTCTGTCTTACTCTGCAATTATAAAATCCAATTTATTCTAGTATTTTAGAGCTTGCTATTAATTTCATTTTAACGCAAAGAAACCAAATGGAGCTTAGAGGATGTATATATTTTCAGAAAGGACCATATGATGATTTACCTGGCTTGGTCAGTATTAAATGCAGGCTGAATTTTCTACTGCTCTGCCCCCTTTATGGCAATGTCAAAGTCAGTTATTTTAAATTCAAAGATGTGCTCAAGGTCACTAACATAGTGTGTTTTTCCACAGTTCTCTTTGGCAAAATAAATTATGGAAGAAGAAAATTACTTTCTGTGCACCAGTTTATATTCTCCAGGGAGCACTGCTTGCAACACTGTGCAGACCTTTGGTCCATGCTTGAATCAGGATGGGAGTGGGTGTTTTCTTTCTCTAGACAAGTAATTCAGAACAGACTACTGTCCTGAGCAGGCACGTTAAACTTGTATGCAGAATGGGTTGGATTAGGCTGCAGTGTCCATCCTTGTTTGTCTGGGCAGACTCAGAGGTGTGGGTCACTTACTTAGGGACACTGGAAACTGTGAAAGTTCAGATTGTAAAAGATCAATTATGAAGCTAAATCCCATGTATATATCTCTTTCCATTTGTTCCAAACAATAAAGTCAGGCTCAAGGTTTTGTTTGTTAGCAAGATCTACTAAATGTTCGTACTCCAGTTCCATTCATTATCTAGTGAAGTTAAATTAAACTTGTTAAATTTCACTTGTTAAATTAAACTGTGTTATTGAAGCGCTAAAAGTCATTGCCAAACAGCAAATCTATGCTCATGGTTGCTTGCCTGGTTGTGCAAGCTATAGTGCATTTAAAAAACCTGTCACAACCATGCAAAATGCAGGAATTCTGAATAAAATCTGAATGTTACTTGTTTCCCCTGCTCAGGTTCTGGGAAAAGTCCTGTATGTGCTGATTGTCTGGAAACAATGGGAATTTACAGTACTTTTTCAAATTAACAGCCACAGCAACACCCCAGTGCCTAATTATTCCTGTTGCCTTGAAGGCAGTATTTGTAGTCCCTAGAGCCTCTGGTAATAAAAGAATGCAAACCCATTTTTTTTTAAGTGAATTGAGGGAAAATCAGCAACATACAGAAAAAGAAAAAGAAGTTATTCCTGCTCTTTCACTAGTGTGGCAGTAGTCCTACACACTATGTGCCGAATTTCTGTCGATATTTTTCTGGCATACTTACAGAAGAAGGGGTTAACTCAGGGAGTGACTCAGCCCAGCCCAAGGTGGTTAAATCACCCTCTGGTTTGTGCCTGGAATTGCTCAGTTTTTGTTTCACAGTGTCTATTCCCACCCCCCTCTCCTCACTTTTCTGCAGTCTTTTAACCTTTGGTTATGTCATAATTCAGTGGATTGCAGGTAATTAATTATAAATTACCTACTTACTTAATTATAAATGAACCAGTACACAGATCAGATGGAGCCTAACTGTGGTTAAGCCATAACTTTAAGCTTCCCCCAGCTGCACCTGGATTGCTGCCAGCGTCCTGGTTAACTCCAGCTTGCATTAGCTCAGGGCTGCCCACACTTCACTGCAACCCCTGGTGTGGATACACCTGCCAGTAGAAATTACTTTTTTTTTGTTCAAGAGAGAAAGCAGACAAGAAAGAACAAAGTCTTTATAAGAGCTTATTAGAGGACATACGTTGTATGAGCCGAATTGCTCTGGTGCTGAATATGAAAGGTGGGGGATTAATTCGGGCTCAGGGCTAATTCAACACCGTTCCTACCAAATGGGCAACTTTTAGGTCAGTGCTGAGTGTGTTTGGAAACCCCACAAAAACGAATTGAGTTTCTAGAAATCTGAAGGGGCAGCACAGGGCAATGCAAAGCATAGACCCCATGACAAAAATAGTATTGCAGGTCTAACTGAGTTCAGAACACAACTGTGAAGGAGAAGGAGCTGCAGGAAAAATTTTAATCAGTGCTGAGCATTTCTCTGTGAAAGATCTTTGCTTGGAAGAAAAACCCCAGTGATAATTATCATATTACTTTTTTTTCCATATTCATATAAATGGTAAGTAGAATTCCCCTGGAGTACATTATTCAGATTAGCACTTCTCACTGCCAGGGGACACAATGTTAATTCAGTCTCTGTTCTGTCTTTATAATAAATTGCTAAGCCACCACCAGACAAAAACAGCTTTGTTTTGGAAAATGATAGTTTTAGAGCAGTTGTCTCATGTAACTTTAATACCTATTTTTAAAATTGCTCCTTATTTATATGCCACTTATTATGAAGGCAATTTTATAGCTTAATTTTTTTTTTTTTGTGAATCAGAAGTATTTGCTTTAATTTTATTCAGAAGTGCATGTGCTTAGGGCTGCATAATGAAGAAAAGTGTCATACCTATATGAAGTCATGTATCTTCTTCCACTGAGGAGCCTTCATGATTCTTGAAAAGACACCATAGTTCCCAAAGAGTCTTCTTTTCTGGGGATAAATAATGCAGAATTTCCATTAGAACTTAACCAAACACTATTAAAATTAATTTGGTTATGTTTCCTTAGTCTCATTCCCCTGATTAGAGCTTTTATAAGTGCTTTCATATGTGCAAATGGGGCTTTATTTATCCTGCTATTTAAGGTTGGCTGATAGGAATAACCATGTTTTCCCATAACAGAGGTGTTTGGCATCACTGCCATCATTTGCCTCTTCCAATTGCTGGTCAGTTGTTCCCAAATTTTGATCAGAGGTATCACGTGGTGGCTGCCCCTCGCAGTGAACAGACACCCATCAGTCCACGGTTCAGTGATTCTTCCAGGTGCAGAATCCCTCTCCCCACTCTGGGTGCAGAGAGACAGGAATTGGAATGCTAATATTGGGAATATCATGAGCTGGCTGGCCAGGCCAGATACGAGGTGAAAGGAACAGTTTTGATGCCAGTTTGTGGTGCTTGATCCAGGAGATGTAACCTATATTTGCCTCATATTTTGTTTGCCAGCAGCTCTAATATTCCAATGGTTCTATTTGCAATTAAGACTTGCCCAGCCTCTCGTACCCAGCTGCCTGAACTGAAAGGGTCAGATCACTCATAGTTTGCGGGCTACATGTTCTGTACTATCATCTTCCCAGCCAACGTATCCTTCTATCTGAATGCTTTATTTCAACACTTTTGATCAGGTGCAACAGCTCCGATCCTGGGAATCAGTGCTCCCCTGCTAAACAGGATGAAGGCAAGTGTGCTACTGTGAAAACTTCCTAAGAAATCCTGGGACAGCCAATAAAGCCTAATGCATTGATGTGGGGGAATTTGCTTCTGCATGTCTGACCACACGTCTCTGAGGGCAAGTCTCGCTACTTAGAACTGTTCATTAGAAAAGTTTTGCTGTGCTTTTGCAGAGTATTTCTTCATAAAGTATTCCCCAAACACTGAGAATGTCAAATAATTTAACAGACATTGAAGGACAACATGAACATGTTATGGTCATGATCAGCTTGTGGTATTTTAAGCACACTACAAGGTATTACAGATGAATGTAAGTCACAGGCTTTTCTTTTTTACATTATGCAGAGATTTTCTATCCTTTATTAAAATATCTATAAAATACCCTTACTCTTGTAAGCTGCTGTAAATAGGCTTACAATATTAAGTTGCTAAAATGCAAAGTTAAAGGGGTTTGAATACACTCATTCTTGTTGCATCTTATCTTTTGCTCACACTTCTGTCATGATCATTTGGAACAATTTATGATTAATTTGCAGCTTATCATTAGTAAGTGTATTTTCACATGTACATACTTGTATCTATGGCATACACATACAATTTTTTCTCTCCCTTATTTCAATATTTTCAGACTCTCCTAAATTCAGAATTTCCTGAACTGAAATGTTCTGTACCGTTCATGTTCCCTTTTCAGAGTACAGTTCATGAAATACAGAATGTTCAGCAGAGCATTAAAACAACTTTTTCTCTGCAAACATTTGCTGTTGGAATTTAAACAAAAATCCTATGGGTTCTACTGTACTAAGAGACTTAATATTCTGTCATACTTTTTCTTATATTTAAAAATTAATGCCTTTGTATTTGCAGTTAGTTTTGCATCAGAACATTCTCGCTTGCAATTAATTCCTTTTACCCTCTCTCAATGATGCTCCTTGCCCCTCTTTTTGATGATGATCCAATTCTAGACTCCACTGAGAATTCAAGTAATCGAGAATGAAGAGGTTCTTTCATTTTTCACAAGTTGATTTATTTACTCCTACTAAGAATTTGTTCTAGTTGCTATCTTCCATCCTCTGATATGTGTATTTCATATACATATATCTAAAGATCTATTTGTCTATGTGTACAGGCATATATAGATGTATATACGTATGGGCATATATATATATATATGTGGTTAATTAAACGTTGCAATGCAGGATGACCTTCACAACAAGCTGTTTGAATACTGGGATTCATTCCATTAGATTGAAATAAATCCAGACTGAGGAAAAAGGTACACACTTCACTTTGGATAGTGCTATTTTGGCAGCTTCTTTGGCAAGTCTTTTTCTTGTCCTTGCCAATGTTGGCTTCAAAGTAGCAGAAGGAAAGGACATATCAATAAGGCAAGAAAATAAAAGCAATTTGGTCACACTGCAAAGACAACTAGTGTTGGAGCAAAATAAATGATATATCCTTGCCTTGACTGAAGCCTAGTCATGCTGTGTAAATTATAATTTCCCAACTCCCTTAATTTATTTCCAATTTTAGCCCGCTGAGCTGGATTTCCCATTGCCTTTTCTGATGTGGCAGGCTTAAATCCTGTTGTTCAAACTCAGGAGTGTCCTGCTTTGCCTTTGCTGCAATAAGTACATGAGATGCAAAGCTACTGGCCCAAGCTGTTTTTTTAAACGTGCTTTTTATACAAGTGGGTAACTGCACTCAAGAAGATATGCCAGCATGTGCCTAATTTAAGTAATGCAAATCATTCATATAAATAGAATAAATGTTTAACTACTTTCCTTAGTAAAGAGACAGTTAGAGGTTTTGTAGCAGTGCATGAACCAGGGGTTTGAAAGGCTTCTTGCAAAAAATAGATAAGACTTGTACCACATAGCAAGTAATATTGAGAGAGAAACAGAGATTTCTTTATACAGCATGAGGAAAAGCTATGTTTTACTGCAGGATTTCAGATGATAATGGGCAAACAATAACTTCTAAAAGAAAACACTGAAGGAAAGGCCATAAAAACATTCCTTTGAAAAGCTGAAGAACAGCAGCATGAATACACAGAAGCAGTGTGTCTGCACCTTCTTTAGCCAGGGCTAAGCAAACTGTATTGAATGAAACAAATCCAGCTTCCCAAAATCAAGCTCCAGGCTGCCTACATTTCCTTGAAATATAAATCAGATTCCCAGATGCAAGCTGGTGTAATCCCAATGTAACCAGTGGTGCCATGAATGGGGTCTCCCATAAGTATGAACGTGTACGAGGTCAACCAGTTACAAACTCCTTGAGGAATATCCTTCCCATTGAAAGTAACAACCAAACAAGATGTTCTGCAGAAACAGGAGGATAACAGCAGAGTTTCAGGGCAAACAGCACCATGCCTGTGTTTTTACCTACTTGATCTGATTACTTCAGACACTTGTGAGGTGGATTGCCTCAGGAGACCGGAATTCCTAAGAACAACATCTCCTGAGCACTGTGAGGTCCCATTTGTAAGGTCACCAGCTCTAGAGCTGTCCTGGTGATGCAGATGCTCAGGACACAAGCTACCCACATTGCTCAGCTGCTAGTCCCATGATCTATTGAGGGTCTCAGGCTTGCCAAGGCTGCAGGCTTATCCCATCAGCTCCTCCACTCTGCACACAGGTTTGACCTCTCAGCATCACCCACAGGTTTTTTGTTTTACTCAGCAATTATGTGCACCTGGAGAAGCTCATTCATTGCCAACACTGGTATTTCCCAAATTAATTTATTCTATTTTGGTAGGAAGTTCTAGAAGCTCATTCTGATTTCCTTTGTGAAAATTTCAATTTTTTTTAGCTTTCTCCTTTGTAGGTTTCTTTACAGTGTGTTCAGTCTGAAAATGAGCTGGAGTTCCTTGTGCCACTGAACTGAATTTATTTGCAACCCAGGGTTTGCCTTCCCTTGCCTGAGGTCCTTCCAATTACATTGACACTGAACCAGGAGAGATGGACTGGGGCTGATAAGACATTCCATCTCTATGCCCTGTGTACTATGGGCCACTTCCTCAAGTCACTTTTGTGGCAGAATTTGGAAGACTGTGGATCTTTTAGAGGCTGTTGATACAGCAAGTGGTAAACCTTGCTGTTGTCTGCCCCTTGATGTTCAAAAACTCAAGGCAGATCTGCTGCAAAAGAGTATCTCTCTCTTCAAACACTACTTTTTGAAATGAGTTTTCTGAAGGATACAATTTTTGTAATGGTTTGCTGCCTAACCTGGCCCTGGAAAGGTAATTCTTTCTTGGGGAGCAGAAACAGACTCTGTTATCAATGGACTTGAAACTGTGGGGAGTAGAGACAGACATTGCTATCAATGGACTTCAAAGAGCATAAGTCATTGAATTTTACTCTTTTTTTTTTTTTTTTTTTCTTTCTAAAAGTATAACAAGATTGAAAATTCCAATGGAACATTTCTTTAAATACTGCCATTTTCAGGGAGCTTTTGGACTCTGCTTTTTATTTACCCAAGTGATATAACACCAGCACACGTACAAAACATAAATATAAAAGCTTGGCCAGTACTTTTTCTGAATAGTGATGGTCAGAGAATTCTTTTGCGAGGCACTTACAAATGCAAAAAAAGCCTGTACATGATAACTTTTTGATTCTCCAGAACAGTTCTTTTTCTGTTTAATAAACACCATCTCTTCCAGAGGAAAACAAATATATCTGTAACTGTCTTCTGGCATGGACTGTGAATAAACTCTCTTGTTCCTTGTTGGTGTCAGCTGCCATATATCCTCTCCTTCTTCATGCAGATTTTTTTTTTCCCAGGCATAAGAAACAACACTTTAGGGACACTCACTTTTAAAATCTTGGTTCTGATTTACGAGGGGTTGTACAAACCCAATGCTGGAATAGCTACAGAAGAGTTCACAGACAGACCTATTAGTATCTTGGCTGCAGGTAAGTAAATAATTAGTAACATCTGGCATGAAAGGCCAGAGTCCAGCAGTTCTGCTAATTGCTTTATCAGTAGCAGTCCTGCAAGCAGGAGGTGAAGCACCAAGAGAAGATGGTTAAGCCAAATACAAAACATCCAATTTCCCTTGGTCTTTGAAAAGTTTCCTAATGCCCGTGGTCTTAGTCCTAGCAGTGTGATGTGGGAGCACCCTGTGCTCACAGGACCCTCTGATGGAGTGCGCCCTTCGGAATGTGACCAGCCCTGTGAATGCTGTCCTTTGGAGAGGCTGCTCTGCTCCCCTCAGCTCTCTGGTGAACAGGGTTGTCTGTGCATAGCACAGAGCCCATTAAGTGAGGAAGCAGCCTGAAATAAAATCTTATTTCTGAGACTGAAAATCTGGTGAAATGGTAGCAATCAAAATTAGGAAACAAAGGCTTTTGACTTCACATTGCAGAGGTCCTGTGGCTACATCTGCAGCCTGGTACTAGGAAAACGGGAATGGAGTTGCAGGACAGAGGTGTAAGGAATTCAGATTAGTTGCTTGTCCTTGCAGCTAATGGAGAAATTTCATTCTGGTGTAAACTGGCGAGGGGGAAGATGCAGCCAGCGAGTCTGTGGGTGAGTACAAAAGAAGTTGCTGGAGAAGATCCTTGCAGGGCAAAATCATCTGGAGAATAGTGCTGGAGCAATTTCTAGTACAGCTCTGCCCAAATGTCCCTCTCTGGGCTGTGCTTTCTCCTCTCAGTCAGTGTACCAGTGAGTTCATGGTCCTGTGCACAGGCTGGTTTTGGCTAAGGAGAGTGAGAAGCTCAAACTGGTAGTATATTTTTAAGGGGAGCCTACAGCTGAGTTTGATCTTAGTGGGGTAAGACAGTTTAATGGGCTTTTCCTAACTTTAATACCTGCTGGAAAATACAGTTGACCTTGTGAGTGCCACTGAATAGGTTTACTACATCTTGAAGCTAACTTTCTGGAACATTTAAATTTGGAAAAGCTGAGAGTGAGACAATTTCATAGCAAGGCTGTCTATATTTAATCTTAAAGCCTCAGGAAAATGTCAAAAATGGCATTGCAGTAGGAAATCCTATTTTTCTCAAGAACTGTATGCGGCCTAAGCAGGCACATTGTTTTCTTCTGGAACACCAGATGCAGTGGAAAATGTCATTTTAGAAGACAGACCTTGCAGTCTGCTAATACAGCATTTATATAGATTCATAAGCCCGTAAAATGGATCATTACACTTTGCACAAAAATCCATACCATCTTCTTGGCTTAATATAGTAGTGAAAGAAATATTTCCATGATTTCACTGGAGGAACAGATTGGCGATCATGACAAAGAATGAGCATGTAGTGTAATTTATAGCTTGCCTGAATTAGACTTCTCATGTCTAATCTGCAGTTAAAACTGGATATAGTAGGCTCAAGTTGGCTTCGTCAGCTAATGAAGAACTTATATCAGGATGGTGGCTGTTCATTTAGCCTGGCTGTGTTCTGCGATCCGGTCTCTACAGCTGTTTCCTGATCTTGTTGATGTGTTTAAGGAACACACATTTGGTACTCCATGCTTCTGGAGGTGGTATATCTTCACACTTCCTGCAGAGACTTAGCACTATACTTTGCAGAGTAGTAGAAACAAAAGCCTAGAACATAAACAATCAAAATTCTTCTGGGAGAGGGATCCTATTTGAAAGCAAAGTCTCAAAGTTCAACCCCACAGAAGGGCTCATGGCTAGTTCTGCTGTAGCTCAAAACTAAGACCTGAAGAACGCACGCTGGACCTTCCTCTAACTTAAGCTGGTTTGTCAGGGTAAATATTTACACATTTTGAAATACGAAATAGGTAATGGTCATAGTAACAGACACAAAAATCCAACATGTAGCGTTTATCTGAGAGATTTACATATGGGTGTGGAAGTTTGTGTAGGAGACCAAGACACATTGGCACTCTATGATTAGCAGAAATAATAAGGTATTGGATATTTGACTAACACAATAAATATATAACCCATTTGTTAAATGAATGCACACTAAAAGAGAAGGACCACCTAATTGTCCATTAGAAATACTGTCTTGCTTCTTTCCCAGGTCTAATACCCTTTTACTTCCCAGGCTATTGAAAAAATTTAAAAATAACAATAAAGGGGGGGAGGGGGTGTAAACATTTTTCCAGGCAGCTGGTTTGTTCTTATTCAAAGTGGCTGCTGCCTCTCCTTGTTGTCTGTGGCACTGAAATCATGAGGCATCCTCACCCTTGTAGCTGCTCACAGTGTGAGGTGAGGTACCCTCTGGAGATGGGTTAGATGCCACGATTCCCAGATAGAGCTGAAGCCAATCAGCCCCAGGGAAAGGGGGAAAGTTGGTAGCCCTTAGGGGTATGGCTGAGTTGGGACTGAAATGCAGCGCTGTAGGGCACGAAGATGCATCTGAGCTGCTTTACTTGGAGTGCCGTGGTAGCCTCATGGTGGTTTCCACAGGCTGCAAGCCTTTGAGAACCCTCCAAGGGCATTTTGGTTTCTAGACACTCTGTGTCCTGTGCTGCTAGAGCTGGAGGTACCTGGAGCACCCCCAGAGGCTGCAACTGCACCTCTGGATCTGAGGGCAGTTGATGCTCAAGGTTAAGTGTGACAGGGAGACCCTGAAAACATGAATGTGTGGGCAGCAACAACAGGCATCAGGGAGGTGCTGAGTGAAGGGGACGGCCATGGAGCTGCAAGAAAATCAAACAAAAAAAAAAGGAGAAGGCAAAATTTAGTCTGGAAAGATGTATGAGGACATACAGAATGGCAGAAATATAGTATACAGCAGGAGGGTAGTGCAAGGGAAGCAAGTGTGGTATAGAGGCAGTTGGGAGACAGAAGTGTGTGCATAGAAAGCTTGGAGGGGAATGTGACTTGGGCAACAGCTTCTCCCATCTCAAGTGAAAATTACAGGGAAGGAGCAATCACTGGAGTGGCTCTTTGCCTAGGTTTTCTCTAAAAGATGCTGCTGACAGTAGACAAAAATACAATGATGAATTTGCAATACGGAAAAGGCAATTCAGGAGTCATGAGCTGAAATGATTTCAGCTTGTGGGGTTAATTAAGCTGTAGCACTATTGCAAGGGTCTTGTGTGTGGAAAGAAAAACTCAATTCTGGATGCAGACTCTGCCTTTGAAGTGAGGGCAGCAGCTCTGAACTGAGTACATTTCAACACCTGATAAAAAGAGCTGAAAGGATGAATAGCAGGGGAAGGTTTCATTTTCTAGAGGGTTAGGTTGCTTCTGCTTAGCACTAACCACACACCTTTGGATTCACAACATTAAATCAGTATTCAAAGTACAGTGGCAACTCTAGTTCCCGAAAACAGTTGTAAAGGTGGTACTTTTAAGGTCTCCAACTGTAAAAATAATTTTCAGTTGCATCAACATAGGGGGAGGATACGTGTAAAGAAGCTGAATTAAAGGGTTTGCTAAGATGAAATATTTCTTTTAAGAAATGTTTCCTTTAAAGAGGCTTTTTCAAAACTCTCTTACCTTGCTTACTCTTACCTCTCACATTGCTTACTTTGCTTTATTGTTGACTCATTACACTGAAAGGGGAAGGCTACTTTTCTTATTTTGGGTGTATGCTGCATCTGTTTTTTCTGCACTGTTAAATCCACAGTCTCCAGGGTCTCTAGAAACCCTTAGGTCTTCTGGATACCCATGCAACCAGGAATTAAATATTTTGCATTTCCCTCTGAAACTGGTTTAAAATGGTGTCATACATTTACATCACAGATTAATACTGTAATTATAATCTGGTAACAAGGCCACTTACTCTAACAAGGAAAATGTCCTTGGGCTATGGCAATGTAGCTTGTTTACAAGTGGCCTTCCTACCCTCTCTTTTGCTTTGTTTTGTATTGTCACACTGACACACTGGCACGGCTTCAGAAAATAAAGAGATGCATGAGTTTCTTTTTTATAGCAAACGTTGAGATACAGGAGCATTCGGTGTGTCGGATGCAAGACTTCATCTTTGTTCACGGCATGCACTTGCCCATAGAGAGAGCACTTGCTAACAATGGCGACTCTTTCAACAAGTTTTTGTGTTAACCTACCTGTGACTTCTGTCAACAGAGCAGTCAGAAAGTATTTCTACATTTGTGCCTTGAGGGCCAGGCAGAAAGTTAAGTTCAAAACGTAATGAGCACAGAGGGAGGGAACATTTGTTCCTGCTCTTGCCACACTGCACTTCTACTCTATAGGTGTCTCTCGGGTGCAGAGGCTGGAACAACATCAGCCCTAACAGGAATGAGAAATGGGAATTGCACAGCTAAATTTGTATGTTAGCCTCTTCACTCCCATTTTTCCTGTGTCTTGAACGCAATAAACCCTGGAGGAAGCAAGGGATCTACGCTCAGGTCAAAATTTCTCCATAAGCACACAGTGACTGAAGAGATTCAGTTCACATCGGTCACAGGACACCAAAGGTCAGCACAAAGCATGGAGAAACAAGAACTTAATAATGCCTTGAAGGTACTATTCAAGCATTGTCTGTCATAGAAATAACAGCTGATGGGCAACCAAAACCTTTCAGAGGCCCAGGTGCTTACAAGACATAAAGTCTCAAAAATCTGGCAAAATACTGGTGACTGATGTGCTGCTATGAAAATAAACCTACTATACAGGGAAGGTTTGTCCAGATGTGAAAATTATGTCAAAAAAGAAGCAAATTGAAGAGTCTGTCATAGATACAGGAATGTTTTATGTTCTGGTATATGATGGGAAGAAATACAGATATGGAAAACTTGTCCACCAGGATTCAGTTTGCGGGGGATCCAGTTAGCAAAAATTCTTCCCATACAAGAAAAGTCTGACGGACAAGGCAGACAGAAGATCAATTGCTATGACATCAGGGAAACAGCATCATCAGTGCCTGGGATTGCTGGAGGGCTCATCATTAAAGGTGTGTTACAGCAAGGATGTCAGAAGAAACAAAGAGAAATTCTGTGCAATTTTGGTCCAAGATAGACAGCCATGGATCCTGTTCTCCCACAACTTTAAGATTACCAACACTGCAAACTTAATTTTCTGACCAACAGATCCTATTCTTGACCAACAGATCCTATTCTTTACCATCCTCACAGAAAGAAAGACTTTCTTCCCCTGCTTCTGAGAAGAATGCAGGAAATGTTTTGGTGACCCTTTCCCCCCTGCCACTGCTGGTGCTTGGGGTGTCCGTGATATGGGCCAACACAGAGACATCTGCTAGGGAAACAAGACTTTCCACGTAACATTTTATTTTAAAATCTGAAGGAGAAAAAGGCTTTTGGAGTAAGGAGTAAGGCTTTTGGAAAGCTATGTCTAGTTGACAGTGTGGTAGCTGTTGCTTAACAGTGTGGGTCTCCAAGTCAGTACCGTCAAAAAGCCACAGAAATTCCCTTTGAATTGAGTTGAGATCAGCTGTATTCATGTTGTCGGACTTAGTCTTTTAAATTCCTGGAAGGCTACATACTTTTGTGGCCATGGCTCCCTGGGAAAATTAACTTCTACTAAAATAATGAAATTATCTGCCCAGGGGAGGGAGAAAAAGTGCAGGGGACAGAACTGCCCTGGAAAATAAATTTGGATTATGGCACTTATTTTAAATTGTATCAAAGTGATCCTTTGAATTAGTATTCCCTTAAAAATGCATCCTCATATACAGCCTTATACACTGACATAACATTTTAGAAAGTGCTTAAGCAGTTTCTTTCCTACAGGTTGGGGGAAGTGGGATTGGAGGGTCTCAATGACTTGACTATCTTTAGGTACTTAAAGCAACCTAATCCTACTACTCTGAGGTGACAAAGACGCTCTTAATGCATGCATAATTTCACGTGGTCTTATTATACAAAGATAAATTGCTTTACTCCCATCCTAAATTGCCTGTTCTGTGAAGCCTTGCCTGTAGATTAACAACAAATGTAAAAGAATCGGTAGAATTGTATTTCTGCAAGAGAAATTGATCTGTTAACATTTAAATTCTTTGCCATAGGCTTTAGTAAATCTTTCAGTTGAAGGTAAGATTAACTTCTTCTCTATGGTTCCAGCATCTTGGCTTGCAGTGTTTTTAAAGATGCATGAAGGATAGATATCCTTGCCTTTCAGCTTTTTGATCAGATCACTTTCATTTGGCCAGATGCTATCATGGCCATAAATTTCAAAGCTAAAAATAGACTTGACTTTTTTTCCCCCTTATCCCTTAATTCTCTCAAATAGATAATGATTTAGTGCTACCTTGTGACCTTTCAAGTTTAGCTCACTGCATGTTAAGTGAACATGCTGATTTGGAGAGCAGGATTCCTAAACTTTCAGGTTTTTGAAAAAGGAGTTGGATTTCCTAATGTTTTATTTAAAGCAGTAGGTAAGAGCAAGGTGACTTTGTTCTTTCACTGCAGGACATACATGTACCAATTCTGGAACCTTAAAGCCTGATTCTGGTTTTTCACTTCAAATAATTCTATCACCAAATCTTTACTTTTCACAAGGTTGCTTGATAATATATGATATGAATACCCAAAGCATTAGATCTTGCTTTCACTTGTATTACCTTGTATCTTGATTCACTGGTCAGGAAAAACTGACAGTGCAATCATAGAGAAGAGCAAAGATCAATTGTCAGCTCTTGTCTATATGACTGCATTATTAGTTGCTACAAAGGGACTTTGTTAGCATCTTGGTTTAAAGCGAATGTGATGAGAGGAACTCATTATGACAGGTTTTCCTGAAAGAGTAATCTGTAGCATAATATTTGTTTAAATGTTTAAGATGAAATCCAGTAACACAGCATTGAAACTTGAAAGATCAAGCAAGACACATTAAATCATGAGGAATTCAATCCTTGTGGAGGATGTCACTCAACATCAGATTTTCTGACAATTTATTTAGCATGTCCTTGTGGAGCAATTCCCAAAATATCTTGGTAGCCAGAGACAGCTAGTATTCTATACCACTGGACATGATGCAGAGGAGTCTTTTAGTAAGCTGGGGAATTCAAGATTGTAAACCCATTCCCCTGTTTTATTTTCCATTTATGTGCAAGAAAAAATGGTTCTGGTCAAAGGCTTAGCATCAATGCCATGTAAGATGAAATGGTAGCACATGGGACTTTTGCACTGATCGAAAGAACTACACTCTGAATTTCTTTCTTGGCAGTGTGAAGAGCATCACTATAGCAGTGTAAGCATGATGCAATTTGTGATTGCCTTGACTGTGTTCTAAATCATTTTGGTCAGAGATGTCAGCAAGGAAAGGACTGTGCTGGGTGTACTTTGATGATTGTTTTGTGTGTGTGCACTCTTTCAGGTTATACCAGTTTTGCAAATGTAACGAGCTGGAGCCTTCTCTTTAATTAACTCTAACCCTGATACCAGTGCCCCACAACCTATCTACAGTGTCTAGGCTGGACATACAAAATGTCAAGACTCTTGTTTGCAGTATGAGTTACCCATTACTCTCCTGCCTTCCCTGAAGGGCAACTCTTTTCCTATGACTTCAGAGCAGTTTTATGATGTTTTAGTGACTCCTTATAAAGCATTGGATGCAGTTATAATAAGTACTATGAGAAGATCAGGAGGAAATTGTTAATCTGGAAATAAGACATCGAGTATGAAAAAAATACTAACATTCAACTGAGCACTGGATAAAGCTGGGGTTTGGGGGATGGGAAAGGTTGTAGAGGGACTCAGTTTGTGAGAGAAGGTGGCTCTGGCAGTGATGATACTCAGGAACTGCACTGAACTCACTGCATTGAACTCTGATCTTACCTTATTCCCTTGGTAGGGTTTTGGTGTTTAAAATGTCTCTTCCCTCACTCACGCCCGCAAACCAAAGAAGAATAAAACAAAAGAAAGCCAAGTCCTAAAATCTAATTTCTGTCACAGGGGACCTTCGATGTTTATGGGATACTCCACCAAAAGGTACTGGATTGTCAAAAACAGCTGAAACAGATTATTTGTATGCCTTTTGTTTCTTCTGTTTTCCATGTCATCCACCTCCTTTGTCTTTAAACTCTTTATGGCAAGGAACATCTCAGTATCTGTAGTTTGCTACCATGTAGGCATGCTTCTTACTTCGTTTTTGATGGTTAATGAATAGACTTTGCTTCTTAAATGGTGAAAGCTATAACTAAGGCATGACATCAAAACAATTAAGAGTGCTGAGAAATTCTAGTTCACACAATTCAGAGAAACCAGTGAAGTTTTCCCACCATTGGTTTTGTTCAGCTGAATATCAGTTGATGTGGTAAACACAGTCTGGCTAAAATTGTTGTGTTTTTCATCTCTCAGCAAAAACTCTTCCTGAATGCATGCTAATCTCAGTGAATTCATGATGCTTTATGTAAGGTAGAAACCACCTCAAAATAACATCTTAGCAACTCAAAAATTACCAGTCTTGGCAATACCTGTAGGGGAGATCAGTAACCTTTCCCTTTTAAGTATGAAACAATCTGTCTTCTTTACCATAATCACCCAGAAATTCTGTTGCAAAAAGCAGATCATGAACCTGCATAGCAAAACTGTTTCTCAGAAGAGAAATTCAGAAAATGCCAAATTCATAATCAAACCTAAAAAAGTAAAGAAAGGAGTGAGTTTCTGTTACCACTCTGATGGGATCTGGGGCTGCATATGTCCATTTGATTGTGTCTATAAAGTTATCCTACCAGTGCATTGTTCACTGATTCGTGTGGGAAAACACAGTCGCTACAATGCTCTTGCTGGATGCAAATGACTTGTTTGCACAACAGCTGCACTTGTCCCACTTGCCTTCCACGTGTGTCTCCACCTTTTAGCTGTCTGAGAGAATAATGTAACTGCAAAAGTATGGAAAAACACAGTTATTAGAACCACTTCTAACAGGTTGGATATAGCTGTGTCCCATTTACTGGGGAATGCAGTCAAGCAAAGAAACACAGAAACCAAACCAGAAATGACTGAAATATCACATGCCTCTTTCAGAGCTCCATGTTCCGTATGTCAGTGACATTTTCCTTGAAGTGACATCTCCAATTCTCAACATGGCCCCAAGGAATCTAGAAGAACCCCCGTTGAAGTGAAAAAGGAACTTCTTCAGAGGCAGGAACAAATAGTTCATTCTTCCATTTGTCTCCTTCCTATCTCACCAGTATCACAGGGTGCTGCCAAAGATCCCTCTTTCTTTGAGAAGTGGTCCCTAGACAATATGTAGAGAAAACTATCATGGAAGGGTTTCTGTTTGGAACAATCCAACAACGAGCTAAATGAAAAAAGATGCCAACTCCTTCAACCTGCATCCATGTTCTGTATTACTCCTTTTCCCTTCATTCTCTAAGCAGCCATCCATCCTCACTATTATTTAATCTGTTTTTCCAAGGCAAAGAGATCCATGTTGGGATATAACCATCAAACTCTGAATCGTGGCTCAAGTTATTATTGATAGCATCTCGCATATCTCATTTTAAGATTCATTCCAAAACCATAAACTTAAATAATTTGTTTAGAAGAAGAATTTAGAAGAATATTCAGATTCCAAAACCTTCAAGACAGTCAGTGTTGGAATCAGTGCTGCTCAGGAAAGCAGTAATTTTTTTAATGCAGGCATAAACTACTGGAAACTTTTCCACCCCCAGGACAATTTCTCTAATTAGAGATCTCTGTCCCAGTAGCTTCTCCTGCAGCAAAATGGAATTAAAAATTCATGCAGAGAAGAATTCCAGTTCAAGTCCTGTGTATTTTAATTTGTTGGTTTACATCTCCATTTTTAGGCCTCAGTTCCTTTTCCTTGAGCCCTGCACTTGTGCCATGTGTTGTTTATAGTTGGGTAAAGTGAGAGTTAGTTGTTCTCTATCCAGAGCACAGCTAACTGGGCCTTGTGGGAGGAGGCTCATGAGAAGTGTAAGAGATTTCCCCAAGCCACAATGCCTGCTGGATGTCAGGGCAGAACTTTTATCAAGAGATAATTAGAGTGGATGAAATTGCCTCTTAGAATGAGGATGAGCTCACTGTAAAAGCTGGAAAATAAAGGTTAAGATACACAAAGCATTTCTGACTCCTACAAGCAATTAGATGAGTGGGTACTGCAGGAGCACTCCTCTTTCTCATGCTAAAATTTCCCATACAAGAGAAGTGTTGGTGAAGAGATACATCTAACACTGCTGCTACAAGAGAAAATAAATATTTTCATCCATTTCTATCACAGAAAGTAAGAGCCAGGGCAGGATGCCTTCCTGCCAGCCTTCGCCTGAGGTTACAGAAAAAAAGTGTCCCAATCTCAGAGTTTCTGAATCAAAGCCATTGTGCATCATGCCCTGTGGGTCTAGGCTACCAGTTCTGATCTCCAAACTGTTACAGGAGATGAGCATAGCATGCTTGTATCAGACTAGGGTGCTTCCATGTTACAACAGACCTTTTAAGTCTTATTATTGACAAATTATACTTCTTCATTGCCTGCACTCTTCAAGCCAATGAAGTCACTGGTTAGATGACCCTTCTGTAAGATGAAAAGAAAAATGGGAGCAAATTTGCACAAGAGAGTTCAAGGTCCAGTTTCTGAAAGGAGATAAATGCCTCTTAATTGTATTGACTGTCAGGAACATAGAAAATTTTCAGCATTCCTTGTGACCTGGCCCTATAGTGAAGTATTTGAATAGAATTAAGTTACATTTACAAAATTGCTATTCCTGTCATCTGAAAGAAGCACTAATGGCAGTCCAGAGACCTTTTAGAAAGAGAACAACTCACCTTTTATTTGACATGAAGAGAAATTTCTTAACTAACTCAGTTATCTGTACTTGGTGCTTTTGTTAGTCATTGCTGAAAATACATTCTTTACTGTTGTGGGAAATAGTTCTAAAAATGACCCTTTTTTTCTACAAACTTCCCTAACAAAGTATTTATGGATCACCATTCATTATAACATCTACACAGCTGCAGTGAAATTAAATAAAACTCTTCCCTGCTCCAAGCAAAAAAAATTCTAATCAAATCCCCAAAGCCATTATCTTCTAAACATTACCAGCACAGGAGTTCAGTTTAAAAACATGGAAATGAAGACTGGTTACAAAAACTGTCATTGATCTGTGGCCTAACTGCACTCAGCTGTGCAATCACCTAGCATGTCATAACCTCCTGCCCCACCTCTCTGTCTTTGAAAGGCTTTGGATTATCCAGTTTGTCATGACCTGGTTTAAAAAAACACCAAGTAGGCAGGTGGGAAGTGGGCTCTGTGCAAACTCTGTGTGGTGCTACCAAAATAAATGTGCCTGATTGCTGCAAGGTTGCTGCCAAAAACCCCAAGGATAGGACCTGACTGTAGGCAAAGGGAAGGAGATAGAGAACAAATGACAGTTTGGCACCCGGGATGGGAAGGGACAGTGCACAGTGTCACCAGGGTAGGACCCTTCAAAGCAAATGATCATTACAGTAGGACCTTTCCACTCAACTCAGCCAAGAGCTGAGAGGCATCTTCTATGGTCTCCTCAAGGACAGAGACACAAGGTGTCTGTGGTGTCTGAGGCGACACTTACAACTTCCTCTGGTTCCAGGAAGTGTCTCAGAAAGATCTGCATCCACCCATAAACATCTCTATCTCCAATCTTCAGCCACGGGGTGTCCAAACAGTACTCAAGGACAACTATCTGGCATTCAGCAATCTGCTCATGGATGTGAGTCTGGACCTGGTTTTTGCACATGGAAATTTGTCATAGATGCCAATTTATGCGCATTCCTTCTCTTTCCGCTCCAGTTTTTGTGAGTTTGAGCTGATGATCCTCATGAGTCCCTTCCAACTTGAAGTATTCTATGATTCCATGATCTATTTTGCTATAATTTAGGAAACTCAAACTTCAGTCTTTGCCAACTGAGGTTTTCTGGAGCTCTGCTGATTCCCTTTGGCTTGCCTGTTTCTCCAGGTGTGACGACAAACTGTGAAACTGGCACCTTCAGCCACCAGCTGTCCACCTTACGGTGTGGATCTGCTATTAGCTACCTTGGACAAAGGAGAGCCTGTAAGCAGTGAGTTACATGGTTTACAAATAACATTTCTATTCCTCCTAAGCCCATGATCAGCTCCAGTAGCGATGGCACATGAGGCAGAGACCATAATTTCTCAACAATCTGTGCTCTGCAGTGAAGCAGTGGTTTAGTACTGGGAAGAGTTGTGTTGCCTCTCAATACAGCTGAGCTCAATAAAGGAAATGTAAGATCTGAACAGAGAGTTGGCATATTTGATTCCATGCTGAGATATTTCCAGCTAATGGATATGCTACTTCAAGCTGGGACAAACATTCCTTCTGGAGGGATTCTGGGTAGAGCACAAGTGTTGCATACCACTACATTTTGAATAGGACAGTTCCATCAGAAGGCAAGGGACACCTGGAATACCCTCTTCTGGACTGACCTCAAGTAACTTGTCTATGGATTTGCAGGACTTGTCATCCGGGAAAACATGACATCGTAAAATAGAAGCAAATCCAAATCTTGCAGATTGTCAAAGCAGTCTTCATAGCACAAGTGATAACAGCCTAAAGGAAGAATGTAATACAAGAGTGGGTTGATACAAGCAAGCACAGAGCAGTGACAAAGTAGTAAGTACTTTCCTGATAAGCTCAGGAAACAACTGTACTGCAGGCAAAAACAACAGAGATGGCAGCAGTACATGATGGATGCTACAGAAAATGTAGTTAACACATATCTGTGAACAGTGCAAGAGCCAGTGTCATAGCACTAAAGCTATGACATGGGAATTTTGGCAAGGCAAACACAAGCCACAAATATAAACATTTCAGATTGTTTGAGTGTTTTTTCTTCAGGCCACCTTTGCTGCGGCCTGATGCTGGTACTGTCTTTAATATGCAAATCTAAAATGAGGAAGATCCACTCAGGGAGATTTAATCCCAGGAAGGTTCAGGGCAACTACTGACTGAGCAGTGGGAAGTCACAGCTGCTGAGGATTTTGTTAGATCCACCAAGTCCCAGGAAACTAAAAGGTATAGTTTAATCATTTAGATATTAACTAAGGACTGCAAAGGATGCACACATTTCAATCAACTCTGAAACACTCTTAAGATATCTTTAGCATGGCTTTGATGAGAAATCACGAGTAGCACACAGCAGACCTGACTGGGAAAAGGTCAGTAAGGCAGTTCTGCCTTGTCTTACAACTCAAGATATGAAGCATCCTAATGGAGAGTCTCTTGGGCACAGGAAAGCAGCACTAATGCACTGGAAGCCTAGCAGAACAAACCATTTTGTTGCTCTGATATTTTCTGTTCACATAACTTCCAGCTGGCCTAAATAAAATAAAGTTGATCTGAGTCACCTATAATGGTCACTTCTATATGCTAAACTATGGACTAGCAAAACTAGACTATATAGAAACCATATACTTACATTCTAATAAGAATAATTTACAACCTCCCACATTTCTTGAACACAGTACAACACTCCAACATAGTGAAAAAGCTGGGATGAAAACACAGGACTACCCCAGGGAGAGCCCCTTTGCCTCAGGCTGTCTGACCCAGTCAGTTGTGTCCTTCAGCCCAGCCTAGGAATGAGCTTGAGTGAAAGGAAGGAAAAAACCAAAACTATATTTGGGGTGTGCAGCCTGGATGCATCATATTCACCCTACTTTTCCTGTAGTGGGAACACTAGAGGATGCATGATATTTAGGGACAGGACCAGGGGATGGGGAGGAAGATGGGGCACTTCCACATCTCTCACTTTCTTATCTTCCTTCCTTAATCTTTTCTACCTTTTCCTTCCTACCTTTTTGAAAAGGCAGCCTTCCTACCTTTTCAATGCCATTCCTACCTGCTTGGCCTGTTGCATATCAGCAGGAATTACAGACATTCTGGCACACTTGCAGTCCCTTGATCACCCTCACATGGGTGCAGAGTGCACGCCTCTTTTGCTCAGCCCTGGGGAAAGCAGTAGGACTTCACTGCACAGGAGATGAAGGCCCAGGAGGAATCTGGCCCAGGGAGCAAGAAACACATTGGGTTCTCCTTGCTGGCAGGAGCAGTGTAAGCTGTCCCACTGGTGATCTCTGCCTGGATCAGGTTCAAGAAGTGCTTGAAAACCTGTCAACCTGCCATTGAGGCAGCGCGATGCATTTCCCTGTAGTCAGGCTCCAGCAGACAAACAGAATCATCCTGAAAGCAGAAGCTGTGGCCCCAGAGCAATAGCCAGCACTTATTAGAATTTCACTAAGGATGGAGTTGGCAGGCTCAGGGAGACATATTGCTAAAAATACACTTGGCAGTCAGCAGGAGAGAAGCAAGACAAAAACGTGCTTTACTCAGCGCTCTTTGGCCACATACCCTTAAAAAGAACAGGAGGCCCCACAGCAGGCATTCCCTGAAAACATCCTTAATGGGACCAAGTAGTAAATCTGTGTCAGTGGATGTGATACTGAATCCTGTTCAGTCCTGGAGAAAAACAGGGAAGGAGAAAGTATAACCATTCTTTCCTTCAAGGAAATCATCAAGTGTTAAAGCAAATACAACAGATTAGGAGTGATGCAAAGTAGCTGCATCACACTGAACTCAGTTTATATCCTAGAAATTCATCAGAAGGTGATGGCTGATGAAACAAAACTCCACTTTTTCTTTTGACTCCACTTTTTCTTTTTAAGTATTTTCTCAGTGTTTGTGATACAAAAGGTGGGGTTTGTTTGTTTGTTTGTTTGTTTTGTTTTGTTTTTTTTTTGTTTGTTTGTTTGTGATTTTTTTTTTTTTTTTTTTTAAAGATATGCTTCTTTGGAAAGATGGTTTACCAGCTAAGTGCAGCTGGGAATATAATAACTCTCTGCAGCACTGCAGGCTGGGGACAGAGCGGCTGGAAAGTTGCCCAGAGGTAAAGGACTTGGGGGTGCTAGTCAGCAGTGTCTGAACATGAATCAGCAGTGTTCCCAGGTGGCCAAGAAGGCCAATGGCATCCTGGCTTGGATCAGCAACTGTGTGGTCAGCAGGACTCAGGAAGTGATTGTCCTCCTGGATTCGGCACTGATGAGGCCACACCTTGAATCCTGTGTCCAGTTCTGGGCCTCTCACTGCAAGAAACACGTTGAGGTGCTGAAGAGAGTTCAGAGAAAGGAAATGGAGCTGGTGAAGGGTCTGGAGCACAGGTCTTGTAAGGAGTGGCCAAGGGAGCTTCTAAGTCCTCCACCTTGCAGGCCTCAACCTTGATCTGGTAACCAGAGCAGGAAGATAAGCAAAAATTGCTTCTGGCAGCAGAATGGGAGGAAAAGATGTGCTGTCTCATGCCTTGCAAAGTACAACAGTGTTTCTGTAAGTGTGTGAGTGTTCACAAGTGACTGCTGACAGTCATCTTCAAGCCACATGCTCTGCTGGAGGTAAAGGCATTCTTCAGTTTATGAAAAATTGCAAACTACCTGGCAATCCTGAACGAGTGCCACAGAGCCTTTTTGTGGGTAGGCTATGTAGTTTTTACTCTTAACAAATACAAGCGGCAAGGCAGAAGGGACCTAAGCCTCTTCACTTGACTCAGAACTTTAAATCTGTCCTCTTGCTTAATCCAAGTGCTCTGATTGCAGCACAACACTTTTCTGGCAGTCCATTGTTCTGCTAAAAGCAAGCTGCTTCCTATGGGCAGAGAAAATCTCCTTGGAGAGCTTCTCAAAAGGTTACTGAAAGAGATTGCCCACTAACTTCTGTTTCTCAATAAAAGCCTGTGTTACCTGCAATCCAAATAGTTCCTGTGAGTCAGTGCTTCGCTTCAGCAAAATTTAGGAGTAAACTGTAGCAAACTGAAACTCTTACATAAAATTGCATTCTTCTCTTTCACTAATTCTTGGTCAAAACATTTATCTATAATCAAAGTCTGGATTTTCTGGCATTGATCCATAATCAATCTGTACCTTAGTGTGTCAAAGAGTTAATACAAGATTGGGATTGGTGTATGGTATATGGACAAGCAGCATAATTTATCCCATTCAGCTATTTACTTTTATAATTATACCTCCTATTTTATAACATGTTTTCATTATAGCCATTGTGGCACCACAGATGGTAAAACTCCTGCAAATTGGCTGTAATATTGGAATCAGACTGGGAAAACCTCAGGACTTCAACCAGTGTTTTTCAACTCTTCTGTAAGGTACTGCAGACACCTGTTGCCCCATATACTCATTGCAAATTTTCATTACAGGTGGTTAATTTTGTGCTGTAAAAATTTGTAAAATCCCTGTAGTATATTAATTTCATTTTTCTCAGTGTTCAAAAACTGAAGAGTCTGCTTCAAAATGTCTTCCCATTGTGCCTGTAGCAGTTTCAAGTCCTAGCTACAGGATGCTGATCTCCCCAGTCTGAAATGAGAGACAGTAACCCTGCAAACAGAAGTGCTGCAGTTCCCTGCCTCTCATTAGTACATGTCAACACTTCATTAAGCTGTCCAGAGCCTGCAAGCATAAGACAGATGGATCTGATTCTGCAAAAGAAGCAGAAGCAGAAATAATAGTTTTCCATCCTCTTATTTTGTGGATTAATTGGACAAACATTCAATTGGTAGGAGTAAGAATCTGAACAGACAAGAAAAGCAGCAGTTTAAAATATCATATTCCTACAACTGGAAGTCAGGTGTCTTTGAGCCATTAGGCCTTGTAAAGGCTAAAAGTCTGATGGTTCCTGACATGGGCCATGAAATAACCACCTCCAGACACCCTGGGAAAACCAAAAGTTATCATGAAATCCATTAGCGGCAAATTTCAATCAGGGCTGAGGCGCAATGGATATGGGAGTGCATGAGGCATTGAAATTGGTGTTGCATCTCTATGTACCTCTGAGTGTTAATGGTTTTTAAACGTAAAGGTTTGAAGGCACTGAAGTGCAGGGGTCCATTATGTGCAGTCGGAGAGACCAAGCGATTCTGAGGAAACACACTGACCTCAGAGATGAGGAGAGAATAAAGGCAAGAGAAATAAAGCAGAAAACCAAGCACATTTAAATTAAAACATAATTTTAAAAATGTAAAACTAAAATAGTGTTTTGTAAAAAATAATTTATTTCTGTCATTGAAAATACTTTTATCAGATTAAGAAGCAAAGCTAAGTCATCTATAAGGACTGAGCTTGTTTTTAGTCTATAGAAGTAAGAGAATGAAGCGAAGAGGATGGAATCATACTGCAAGAATGCCAGGTAATAATAGTGTGAGTGAACATAGAGAAGTAAAAAGGATATTCATCTTGCAGTGGAAAATGAACATTTGGGTTGACAGAGGTTACCGTGTAGGATGGCTTAAAGCCTCTTTATGCTCTTCAAATTTACAAGAGACTAAAACCACAGCTGGTTTGAAGTCAACCTGTGTTCTCAAGGGAAACCTAAAGTATTATTTCATTAAAACGCAGGGCCAGTTTTAATTGCCTGAGAGATCACCTGTTTATCCATGTCTATCTGATAAAACTTATTTTTATTCCTTATCACCCTTGGTATCCTCTTAAACCAACAGTACTACTACTGCTGTTTTAAAATACTTGGTGATGAAAAAGTGTGAAATAATCAGAGTAAGAAATGCAAAAACATTGAAGATCTGGGGGGAAAATGTAGCTTAACTCCATTTACAGGGAAACAAATTCATTAGGTAAACTAGATTTCTCTGAAAATCACACAATTTAATGTAGGAAGATAAAAACTCTTCAGAAGAATGGTAACAAGTGCATGATCTGCAACTGTGAGATCCCAGTGAGCTGCAGAGCTCTTGGGTCCAGCCATGTCCCAACTCCACGCTAAGGCACAACTTGTGTATCCACCGTCCTCCTGAGAGCAGAAAGCTGGCTGAATGTGCAGGATTTGCAGATCCAAGTAGTTTTGCTATCTCCTGAGAGCATAAAATCCTTTCATTTTATGTGCTGTGTTCAAAGGGCTTTGCACCATCTCAAACTGTATTTCAAAATTGGTTTTCTCCTGCTCTGCTTGCACAATGTTCCAGCTTTAACGCTGGAAATGTTATAAACAAAGGCTGAGGGAGGAGACTCATGATTACAACTCCCTGCTCAGTTTTCAGGACATAGATCTTGATACTTCAGAAAAATGAGAGGGTTTTCTCCCAGTGCCTCTGGGAATTTTTTTGCTCCTGAATCTCAGTCAACTTACAGACTGGAAAAAAACGCAGCTGGGCAAGACAAGCAAATGTAGCCCCAATAGTCACAAAATTACAACGGATATTCATGAACATCACAAAGGTTTCAGGGAGTGGAAAGATGCCCACTGCTAGAAATTGTCTACTAGAATATTTCTGTAAGTTTTGAAGCTTTTGACAAGAGCAAGACTAACCCTAATAAATTACTTATGAAACCAGACTTATCAGAACTTATGCAGCAGCTGTCTGAGAATCTGAGAAGGTACAGCGAGCTCCTGAAAAACTGATTTAATGCAATGCAATTAAGGACTAAGAAGTATCAGATGTATGCAATCACATTCTCTGAATCTAGAAATTCATATTCATAATTCTCAGGCAGCATTTTCAAATTTGTTATTTGCTAGTATTTTTTTTTGGTGTGAAAAATTTATTCCCATTATACATCTCATTAGATCTAACTAGCAAATTCTACTTTGTTATGATGTTATTTATTTAAGTTCTCTTCAGGGAACATAAACCAGGCCTGGTAAATTCAAAGAGCACGGGATTCTTTCTGTCCAGTGGAAGCTACCTGAAAACTTAAAAAAAAAAAAAAAAAAAATCCTTGCTCCAAAAATGTCCTGTGAGTATAAAATGGAATCCTTAAAGAGCATGTTTGGACTCACTGGGTAATTTTATTTTGTTAACTAAATTTAATTGCTTTGTCTGACACATAGATTGGCTACCAGCTCTGTTTCTAAACTATTTTTGCAGAAGTAGTGCTGCGCCTTTACAAAAAGTGTACCTTGAACCATATTATGAATGAAAATTTTGAAGGAGCTAGCAAATAATTCCTCCTTAGCAAATAGCAAAGTAGAAACAAGTATCAGACATTTAATAGAGAGGAAAATTTTTATTTCAAGGATTATTCAAAAAAAAAGTAAACTATTAGGAGAATTAGACCTGTTCTGTAAAATATTAAACCAAATTACTTTCCCCAACCATACAATTGATATTTCTATTTTAAGGTGATGAACAATCTACATTGTGGTTGACATAGTACCCCTTGCAAGTTCTTTAACCCGCATCCCAGAAATAATTAAACTGAAATTACTCTGTGCAATGCAATGTAAAATAAAGATAATAGTTTAAGATTAATCTGAACATCAGTTTTGGTGAAGTCAAACTGTCAGCACTCATTAAGAGTAGGTTTGAATCTGAAAGAACTTGAGAGTCTTTCTACTTTAAAAAAATTAAAAAATAGACTTTGGTGGATGCTTCCTTGATGTGGGGCTGCATTTGTCAGCATCACATAAAGACAAAGGAGAGTGAATATTGTGCTCCCAGAAACCTTGCATCTCTTGCTTCACTGAACATGCCAGACAGCTTGAACTCCTGACACTGGTGGGCGTGCACAGAATACCATCCAGGCACCCCAGTCTCCATAGGAATGCTGAGAAGGAAGGCCTGGGCTCTCTGTAATGGCACGACTCCTCTTCTCAATGTTGTCACAGAGTGGGGAAGGACAATGTGAAGACGGGACCATCCCATGGCTGCCAGTCTGGGGTGGCAGCCATGGGATGAACCAAAATGCTTCAGAATCATCTGAGCTGACACTGTGATGCACACGGGAGTCATTATCCATTTTTGCAGTCCCTGTACTGTTTAAATGACTGTTAGCTCTTGTGCTAGTAGTGCTGTTCCTCTGTAGGAACATTTACGGAATACTGTAAATTCTTCAGTAATTTTATGGTCAAGGCAGTATAATACAGTTATTTTGAGCTCCAGCTCACAGTGCCATATGATTACATCAGATTCTGCATTTTCATAAAGAAGAAATGGCAAGTTTGTTGCCCTTACAGAAAGCTTTAAGCTTTAAAATATGAAATTGATGCAATGTCATCTGCCTGAGGGCCTGAAACAAGATCTCTAAAGAGACTGACGCAGTGTGATACACTTGAGAGCCTGAAATGTGCTCTAAGGAGTGTGAACTCTGGTATGTAACTTCATTTCAAATTTATTCCTGAATCCACGGTCCCAGAGAGGTTAGTGACAACCACCCTTGCAAAGAGCAGTGAAAAGGCAGGAACAGATAATTGTGCTAAGCCCTGCCTACTCACTAAGTCACTGTACAAATTAATAAGGTATTACAGGTTATCCTGCTGCTCTTCCTTCCTCTCTTAAAAAAAAGAGACTTCTATTTTCCACTTGCACTGGTTAAGTAGGACTGTGGTAGAGAAGGCTTCTGAGTATGGAGACATGAAAGGCTTGTTGGCAATACATATGGGCTCTAAATTATCTTATTCCAGCCACCATGTATTGGGAATGTCATTTAATAAGAGGATGTAATGAAAAGTAACGTTGAAAGTTCATGAATGTTACATAGCTTGGTAAACTATTATTTTTCCGTGTTAAGAGCCCTTGAAGTAGACATGGGGATAAGGGAAAACTGAATCTGTCAGGAAACTGTGTTGAACAATTATGCAGTTAGGGCTAGAGGCAGAAAAAAGCCAGGACTCTGCAGAAAACTAAAATTAATGAAACCCATTCTTCCCTTTGAGCCATAACGTTATCAGCTTGCTTTACTCCTCATTTACAGAATTGGCTCATCTCCATTTTTTAAACTCAATTATGTGTTATAACTGAAGGCATCATCTGGCCTTTCAGTACTTGTTGCTACTTTCATCTGTTAAATCGTGTAAGTATTTTTGTAATTAATAAAGTCTTTTAAGCATTTTGTTTTGGGTTTTTTTTAGGCTGGTTTTTTTTTCCCTCTTTGGGCAAAGATGTTGTAATTGCTCAGCTGCTAATCAGCTAACAGTAGTTGATTTGAATATTTGTGATCTGACAGTGTATTCTCAAGGAACTAAAAATACGCATATTTCAGGTTTTACTAGAAGAAACCATGACATTTAACTGACTGAGGTCTCTATCCCACAGTGAACTCAATATAACCTTTGGTATACTATTTGCTTGTGGAATAAAGAAAACCTTAACAGGGAGTTAAAATAAAATAGAACTGAATGAAGAAGTCATAGTAAAGCATCTGGAATACAGATAGGAACAGAAATATATCTATATGTGTGCACATTTCTTCTCTTTCTCCAGAGGAAAAGAAGCTGAAAGAAAGAGATGTTCAGATTTTATTTTTTTTTAAGTACTGAGGGAAATAAATTGACAAACAATAAAAGCAGAAAGAATGGAAACAGCAGTGTAGGCTACAGCCAGATTGGCTGCTGTGACTCCAGTTGGGTAAGAGGTTACTGTTGAAGCTCTGCTCACCACCTCCCCCTCAATGTTACTGCCTCTCCAAGATCTGCAGGCGTCACTGAATATGCAGATTTGAGTTGTGTTCTCTGACTTTAGGGAGTCATTGAATGTGCAACCCTGCCAACTGCTCCAAAGTCAGTACTGTTGCAGGGGCAGTGGCATCCACCCAAGGATCTACCTGGTGGTAGTAACCCCAATAACCCAGCTCAGCTGCCAGGACAGCACCTCTGACCAGCTAAATCAGTGTCAATCCAACAACACCAGATTTTTACTGCTGTAACTAAGAGCAGAATGTGATACATAAAAGCTGTAAACAGAATGGGAGTGAAAGTGCATCAGTTTGGAGGAATAGGAAATCAAGAAGAAAAAGTTAAGAGAAAAAAATGAAATGAGGCAGAATCTGGCTCAGATGTATAAACTATCTGTAGTGTGCATCAGTGGAGCAACAAAGACCTACAGCAATACAAGCTTTGAGGCCACATAGAAGATGGAGAGACTGCATATGCAGTGGTTTGCTTATAACAAAGGACCTGTTCCAAAGGTTCCAAAGGTTCCAGGCTTCCAGAGGAGTCTCCAGCAGTGACCTGGGCTGCATGGGTAGCTAGTGAGTCTCTAGGTGCAACTCAGGTCTAAAGGGTTTTTTGACTTTTAAAACCATAAGAAACACCTTACTCCTTTTGCCAGATCAACACCTCCACTCTAAGATGCAGTGCGATTCTGAAAGCAATCCAGGCTCTCTTTCTGCCTGAGCCCGGATCTCACAGCTTTGTTGATAAACCATGAAATCCCTCGTGTCACTCAGCACAGAGGAGTGTGAATGGAGTTACTGGGGTGAGACACTGAGAGATCACTTGAATAGGAAGTCTTACAGCTGTGATGTTCTCAGAGATACCTGTTATGGTGGGGAAAACAGCCGGTGACTGTTCTCTCAACAGCCACTTGAAATGTGGGAAGGTGCTTAGCATAGAGCCAGTCCTCAGCACAGTAATCCTATAAATCCAAAGAAGTTAATGGAATAAAGAGCATTTTTTTTTTATGACTTGGGAGCCCCCTGTGGCTGCAGATTTGGCAGTAGCATCTGGCTTCATGTTCCAGAAATCTCACAAAACAGCTTTATGGTGGAAAAGCAAGGCACGTTAGATCCCTAAGCCTTTGACATGTATTTCTCATCATAAACCTTAGGAGTTTTTGTCCTTTTGTACAGGCTTGTGGATTAGCTTTGAATGACTTACATAAAGGCTCTGTGTCTGAGTCTTCCATATTATTGTGCCCTCAATGCATACTTGCTTTTATCTCCTACAGGCGGCATTGGCATCCCATAGCCAGTCAGAACATCTGACTTTGTGGGATGGTTTTTACACCAAGAAAGTCTCTTGTGCCAGCCCAGTTCCTTTCCACTGGAGCTTCTCATGGTTATTTACTAAGGAATCAATACTTTTCAAATTGGCTTCCACAGTTATGAGCCTTTCCAGCACAATGTAGCTGTGAGCTGTCATTTGTACAGGGCTTGTGACACAGACAGGAGTGTGTCTTTGCTAATTTGCAGTTTATTCTGTATGTAAAAAAGCTCCACAGAAGGAACTGTCACCGTGCCTGAGAAGGGACTTCTGAGAAAGAACTAGTCACTGTCATTCCGTGACTTTCACAAACAATCTCAGTAAAAAGCTTGTTCTCACCTCTATAAAATAAAGGTAACATGAGAAAACTACAGACTGTGACCAGGGAACTCTGTGAAGGTAAGCAGTTACTATTTTCCTTCCCACTTGTAAAATCCCTTAGTCTGATACTGAACCCACCCTGTGCTTTATAGAGGGTTCTACTGAGCTACTTTTAGTGCTGTAGGAATTGACCAGCCCACACTTTACTGAAAATGTGGCACAAAAGAACCTTGCTGGGTTCAACCGCTGGGACCATCCAGACCAATTGCTGTGTTTTCAGCACAGGAGAGCCCATGAAAGGAGTGTACCTGAGCCTGGCCACCTTCTGCAGCACATTCCCTCAGTAGTCACAACTGTTGGTTTAGGGATTGTCCTGGATTTGATTGGGATAGAGTTAGTTTGTTCTCAGTGACTGGTACAGTGCTATAGTCTGGATTCAGTATGAGAATAAAGTCAATAACACGCTGAAGTTTTGGGTTGTGCTAAGTTGTGTTTACCCTATGTCAAGGACTTTTTTTTTGTCTCATGCTCTGACAGTGAGAAGGTCTGGAAATGAAAAAAAACTGGGAAGGAACACAGCTGGGACAGGTGACCCAAACTAGCCAAAGGAATATTCCACACCATAGAACACCATGCCCAGTATATAAACTGAGGGAGTTACCTGGCAGGGGGACTGATCTGAGTTCAGGAATGGGGTCTAGCATTGGTCAGTGAGAGATGAGCAATTGTACTGTGCATCACTTGTTTGGGGTTTCTTTCTTCTCTTTTTATTATTATTATTTGCTATTACTATTACATTTTACCCTGTTTTCAATTATTAAACTGTTCCTATCTCAACCTGCAATTTTTACTTTTGATTCTCCTCCCCATTCCACCTCTAGGTGAAGAGGGGGTGTTGAGTGAGCGGCTGTGTGGTGCTTAGTTGCCAGCTGGGCTTAAACCATGACAGGTTGAAAAGAGTTTGCCTGTGTCTCTTTAAAGCTTGTTGAAAGCAACACAACCACAACATCCTAGGGGAGCAAGTTCAAGAAGTTCAGACCTTGCAAGAGCAGGACATCTTTCATCTCTTTTAAACCCATCTCCTAATAGTTTCATTTTGTATCCCTCAGCCCTCACACGGCAAGACTTGGAGAACAACAGTTTCTCATCCAGCTTACAGCAACTCCATAAACCTCACTTACATCCCACTCCACCTTCTCCTCTCCACGTCAAATAATCCTGGTCTTTTTGGCCTTTCCCTGCAAGGCAATGGCTCCATCCTCTTAAAACTTCATCGCTATGTCTAATGTCTCTACCCACGTCAAGGTGCACGGGAGCACAACTGGCAGCACGCAGAGTGCAAGCTGTGGGTGTGTCATGGTCCTCTGTGGTGGTGCCAAGGTGACATCTGTTTTTGTCAGGACCCTTTATGATGGTGACCTGATGGTGTTTTGGTGCTTTTCCAGCTGCTGCTGTGCACTGAGCCAATGATTTCAGTGACCTGCAGTGATGGCTGCAGGAGCCCTTTCCTGAGTGCTCCAACTGCTGGTTTTGAGTTCAATGTTGTGTGAGCCTGAATTAGATACACTAAATATACTTTTATCTGCACTGAAGCATATCTACCACCTTTGTGACTCCCATCATCAGTGCCTTGTTTGGCTGCTGATCTGCATAAACTGGGAATTTTGCTGTCTGCCACCTTCTCCAGGTTACGGATGAAGATGTTGAATAAAGCCTGACTCACATCAGGTTCTTGAGAGACACCACTCTCCACCCCGAAAAGTGACAGTTTTGCCTTTCCTTCTGCTTTTTATCCTGTAATCATATTTCAAACCATAAAAGCACCTTTCCTCCAACCCCATGGAAATCTAATTTCTTTAATATGTTTTTCATAAAAGTCTTGTCAAAGGCTTTTTGAAAATCCAAGCGTATTATGCCCACAAGCAATCTTTCCTATAATTCACAAAATCCTCCTTGTCATCAACACACTTGTAAGTCATCAACACACAGGGTTACCACATGAGAACTAAGCACACTTATAATTTGGTTTCAGACTTAGAACCATCTTTAAGTTGTATGCTTTTGTTTCTCAGTTGTGTTGTGCAAGGAATAGTCCGGATTCCCCTCCCATGCGATGCACCTGCAAGCAGAAGGTAAGTGATAGAGCCTAGTTTGTATATTGGTAGTTCATAGCGTTTCCTAAACTGAAATCTGAAGAAACAAATATATTCTTTATTTAAATAAAGAAGCTGAACAAACATGTGGGTTTTAAAATCTAATTATTTAAAGTCTACTCAAAAGAAAAGTCTGGAGTTTCATCCTGATCCAAATATAAAGTAACAATGACTGCTAGGTCAAATTAAATAGTTTTGAAATCCAATATTATTATTCCATTAGATTTTAATATACTTTCATGCCATCTTAAATAATTAACTAAATTTTGAAGTGAAACATTATTTTTAAATTTCTAAGTGGTATATGTCATTATGATATATTATGTTCAAAAAAACTTCTTTAAATTTTAGGAGATTTTCTGTATTTGTTGGCTGAAACTCCTGATGGCCAAATTCTGGTGTGAATTTACAAATATTTCCTGCCTTATCAGCAAGTCAATTTTTTGAATGAAAAATTTCAGAGAACTTTATATAGAAATCTCCCCATTTGTAGTCACAAACAAAATTCTATGCACTACAGTATCATGTTTTCTATGACTTGACTGAAAATCAAAGTACAATGTTATAATTAATGCACAGAGCAGTCTCGTTTGAAAGTAATTCATGCTTCTTCCTCTCTAAACTGCATAAAGTCAGACTTTCAAACTGTTCCTCTCACATACTTATTGATGTTGCTTTCATACTGTGAAACTGCACCAAGCTGGTCATTTGATGCTGAGGGGGCTGGGACATGTCTTCTGTGAAGATAGGCTGGGAATTTTGGTTGTTCAGCCTGGAGAAGAGGAGGCTCTGGGGAGACCTTAGAGCCCTTTCCAGTACCTAAAGGAAGCCCAAAAGAGAGCTGGAGAGTGACTTTTTACACAGGCAGCTGGTGTTAAGACAAATAGGAATGACTTCAAACTGAAAGGAAGTAGGTTTATATTAAATATTGGAAAGATACTCTCCACTGTGAGGATGGTAAGACACTGGCACAGATTGCCCAGGGAAGCTGTGGCTGCCCCATCCCTGGGAGCAATAAAGGCCAGGTTGGATGGGGCTTTGAGCAATCTGGTCCACTGGAAGGTGTCACTGCCCATGGCAGGGAGGTTGGAGTTAAATGATCTCTAAGGTCCCTTCCAACCCAAACCATTCTATTGTTGTATGAATTTGTAATTATTTTTTTTTTTAGACGTCAATCCTCTTAAAAGCAGAGTTGTTTTGTGCCATATCTTTCTTTCTGTCCTTAAATTTGAAAAGGCCTGGAGTGTCACCTCCGAATATGCTTCATATTACATGTATCTTTTGATCATTTTTACTTAGGTGTCCAAGTTACAGAAGATTATTGTCAATATTCAAATGAAATGCAATTCAGAAAGAGGGATTCACACAGGGTGTAAGTCTGATATGAAATCACAATCAACTATGTGTGAATCACTTTTTCAGAAGACAATTGCAGGTACTTAGTGATATAACCACACACCTCAGGGAAATTTATATGCCAGTGATGTACTCTCCAGAATTTAATAATGCATATGCATCATTATTGTGCTACTTAGCAAACCTAGGGAATATCATTTATCAGTCAGGCAGAATTTTTCTTAGTTTAATCTTTTTCCTGTTGCATTGCACTACAATTCAAAATGAATAATCCTCTAACTTCTGCTTAACAAAAATACATTAAAAACCCTCTTGTTTATCAGACAGAATTTTGGGGATGTGTTAAACGGTACAAATAATAACTGGGCTAACTTTCACCAAGAGCAAGCTGAGGAAAGTGAGGACAAGAAGTTAAGGGTGTCAAAACACGTAAGCAAGGAAAAAAGACAATTTCAGCATGAAAAGGTGAAAAACGTTTAGAAGAACCTGCTACTGACTGTGCTCACTGGCAGGAATTGAAAATACTACCAACTACAACAGGAATTCCCCCAGCACAAACTTCTTTACAATACTATGTAAACTTGGAATTTTCCTAAAACATGATTTTGTATTACAGCTTTGTTCACTTCTACAAATGACCCCAAAGGTTAAAAAATATGTAATATTATTGGATTTTTTTTAAGGTATTATTTTTTTAACAAAAGCTCTGGAAGAGGGGAAATATTGAGCAATCAGGCTAATCAGATTCCATAGTCTCAATGTCTTATATAGGGGTATAAGAAAGTACGATTTATAAAATCATGTAATGGACCTCAACATTTTTACTATTCTTTGATCTTTACAAGTCTTTAAAAGTCCAGTTCTTGGACAAAAAAAACCACAAAAAACCAAAACACACCAAAAAACCAAAAAAAACAAACAAACAACCCCCCCTGAAAATCTAATCAGGTCAAGATTCAGTAGGTAACCATGTAACTATGTTAAAATTTATTTGGTTTGTGTGTTGTAACAATGAATACTGTTTTAACCTGTCACAGTTGCATTCAAAGACAGCCCAGTGGTGATGCTGAACCTTTAGCACCTGGCACTAGGAACTGTTTTTCTAGCTAGGTTATTTCAGCTTGTCTTACTGCATGAAGAGCATGGAGGTATCCATTGTCCTAACTCGCAGAACGTCATGTAACTGGAAGACAGGATGTTAAAAGAAAAATTACTGTCATGAAACTGATACAAAGCATGTTACGTACTCTTGCAGTTATTCCTTTCTTTCTCCAGAGCTTTGGTCATTGCAGTAGACATGCATAATTAGGTAAACACAACATTGTTGGAGAGTAATTGAAAAATATACGTAATCTGTTAGCTGAGGCAAAGTGACCCCAACCATCTAACAGAATAAACCCTTTTGGGTGGGGTTCTGTGTACCTGCTTTTCTTTTTGATTACATTTCTTACAGAGGCAGCTCTGATTTTGTCTTAATTAACTTGGTCCTTTTGTAGTGATGGAGGAGGCCTAAGCATTCAGTACACATTTCTTTCTATAGATCATTTTCTACCCAAGCAAGTGAGAGTTCATGTGGCTGACAGATGTTCACGGAGGAGTGAGGTAAGTGCAGTGTACTTAAATATCTATTTGGGATGTGATGATGTGGCTCCCTCTACTGCATTATCCTAGATGGTGTTGCTGGTCCCCATCAGGGTTCCCCGGCTTGGCTATGACAAAAAAGAAGCAGTACTTTTAAATAAAAACAAACCAACCCACCCCAAATATTACAATTACAAATTTGACTCACTAAGAAATATCTTTATGATTCTCTGGAGTAGGTCATTAAGATATACCTCATTTCGACACTCCATGTAGGCTATATTCAAGTGCAGCTGGGGCTTTGTAGCTCTTTTTAAGGCAGGGAGGTGCCCTAAGGAGAAGGGATGTTCCTCCAGAAGGGCTCCAGATACATTCTTATGTCTCTTAAGGTTGCCACAAAAACATTGTCACAAAATCCTTAAAGTGGAAAAAAATGCACTGGCAGCCCAAAAAGAAACTGGTTCAGTATCCTGATGCTGCAGCTATTACAGTGCATCAACATCATCCACACAACCACAAGAGGAGGGATGTTGGGGACCATGGGGCAAGATCTGTGTTTCTACATGTGCCCCTACTCAATATGGTGTGACATCAGCGTGACCTGTCATCCCTGTCCTGCACAAAACTGGGCTGCTCTCAATTAATCAAGTAGAAACAAGTGACTGAGGACTGGGGCCTGCAGTTAGGACTGATGTGGAAAATGGTTGAATGGCAGTTTGCACTTATTCTAAGCAGACCTGTTTGAAATCAAGATGTAAATTTACATCTGCTTTGCAGGCACCTGGAATGACTGTGGTGCTTGTGCAGGAGGTCACTACTTGGTCTCTCTGCAGAAGAGTAACAGTGTTTAAGTGTTATTCCTTTGAACTTTGCAATATCAGTGAACATCTACGATTTCAGCTCATGTCTGCCCTTGCAGTGGAATTAACTGGCAGTGGAGTTTCCACAGGATCACCTCCACCTGAAGCAGATGTGGAAGGTAATGACCATCCAGCTGGTAGATGACTGTGAGTACTGAGCTCCTGTGCCATTTCCAACCACTCCAGGTAGGCCCATGAAGAGGCATACAGCCAAATCCCTACACTGCCCCTGCCTACTAACAGGCACTTTCCATGTCTCAGTGGACAGTCAGTTAAAACAGACTCCCCTTCACACACTACGGGAAAGATGATCCCTTTGGGAAAGAGAACTGTCTGAATTTACCACCGTGTGTCTAAGTGCATGTGCATACCCGTACCTGTGGGCACACACACCAGATGCACTCCAGTGAGGCTGCAGCCTTGTGCACTGTCAGCTGCACACTTGCGAGTCTCAGCTTTTTGGGTTTTTTTCCATGAAATGTACAACACGTGATACCTTTTGTGAAATCCCAGTTTCCAAATCTCCAGGATGACATGAGAATTTATTCCAAAGGAAGGCAGGTACTTAGCTTTCATTCTTCTAGAGAAATATTTGAAAATTGGACTACTTGGAGCCTTGGATTAAAAAAATCACAAGGCAAATTTAAAAGTTCGTTACATTTTAAAAACGAGGGGTTTTTTTAATGCCCGAAGTTGGCAATATAGCATAAGTCTGTGTAAGCTCACAGATTTTACTTAAATTAGATACTAATGGAGTTCAGCAGTCCTCACCAAAAAAATATGGGGCCATCTGTTACCAAAGAGTTTCTTCTAAAATTATGAATCCCCATTGTGGCTGCTGCCCAGTTGTAATTGGCTGAGAGGTAAGTAAGCCACCACCTGAGGGGAGAGGAAAAGACAGTGAACAAAAACTTTACCCAGAAAATTAACAAATTATACTACAGCTATTTAGTAACTTTTCCAATACAAAAGCACTTCAAACTAATTAAGTGCATTTTCCATTCACAGAAAAGCATGTGTTAAAAAATGCACCAATTCAATGAGCTCATTTAACTATGAAGTAGAATTTTCTTTAAGAACCCTGCGTTAAGATTTAAAGAAGAATGTAGGAGGAGGTAGCAGATGCTTCAAGACAAGTGAAAATTATTTAAGTGTACTCCTATTAATACAAAAACTGCACTGTATTATTACTATGAAGGCAGGATATTCAAGACATGCAGTAATACACAAGTCAAGAAGTGATGTGGGAGTCTTTCGGCTGAAGTTGCCTCCCTGAAACTATGAAGAAAAGAGGATGTGTCAAACAGAAGACCACTAAATGTGAAACAAAAAAACAGTAATGAAAAGGTAGCGTGTCAAAGGAGGCCTTGTTTCCTGGTAACCCTGTGTAAAACTCAAATTTAGTGATAGAGATTATACCTTAAATTATGCATGAATGAACGTCACAACTAGAAGCTTTAACTTCTGAATTTCAGGCAGCACTGACAGCTGACTTGCTGTGCAACTAGCCTAACCTCTCAACCACTCAGTGTCAAACTTGTGAAAATACCAGTGCCTACAGAATGAGCAATATAGATATTTTCTGTCTGGCGCAGACACATGAACTCCCATTTCTGATGAAAATCACAGTTCACAGGTTATAGAGTCACATAGGCAAGATACTTATCATTCACGGCTACAGCAGTTCTGTTCAGACAGATAATTATCCGTCTGCAATTTGGCAAAACCCTCTAAAACTCTGCACTTTTTTCAGAGCTACTTACTCTGTATGTTTTTGACGCCTGTGTTATATTCATTTTACATAAAACGAATATAAATGGTGTCCATACATTTTTAACACCCACAAATGCTCTAACACAAGGGTTAGTTGCCTCTGGTTCCACAGAGCAATGTAGGAAGCCCATCAACTAAGTAGGAAGCCCTTGGATAAGGAAGAGCACCCCTAGGGTTATTCAGTATTTGAGGAGGAGGACCATTTATAGTCAGCCTGTGTGTGTGCTCTGTGGTCACACAACAGAGCCGACAGAGTGTCATTTCTCAAGGTGAGCATGCAAGGACTGGCTGCACATCCTTTCCAAAACTTCTCATAGCAGGCTACTTGCTCTGTCCTGGCAAAAAGCCCTACACATGCCTCTTCCAAATTCTCCACAGGAAAATAGAGAAGAAAATACTGCAGTGATCCTAAAAATGAAGCTTCAAATAACCTTGATCAGTACAGACCTCCAGGACTGCCATTCTCAATGCAGGACTGCAGAGTTCCATGGTAATACAATTGTCAGGGGATCATGACTGAGTTGCTGGCTTTAGCAGACAGTTCAAGGAAGATGTGGAAAAGGACATCTTTATATAGTAGCCTATTTTAGATATCAATGAATCTTAAGGTTTTTTAAATTAGAACAGAAACTTGCTTGAGAAAGGAAATAATTTTTAGAGCTGACCTGTGGAAAGGATTAGTGTATTTGGCACTCTCTCTAATTTGTGAAGATTTACCTTCGTCCTTACTTGAAACGCATTCAGTTTTAAATCCCCTGCCTCTCCAAGGTGTGGGTGCCAGCTGCACAAATAGATCTACCAATTCTGTACTGTAGGCAAATTGCCCCTGCATCACTCCTTGCCTCACTGCTTCCCCAGCCTGCTTAATTGCCATATTGTATCATGAAACAACCTGCCATCCAGATGCACCTCATGCATTTTTATTTTCTTTTAACAAGTACAGCAGGAGATTACTAAACTGATTGTAGGTTATATTGCATAATATAACTTGTCAACAAATAAGCTGGGGAGCAAAACAATTATACTAGCAACTGTTTTCTATAATAACTATTAGGTGCCCACTAGAAGACCAGTACCAGTTGTATTATTTTATGACAATATTCTGCCCAAATATTAAAGCAGTATTGAAAAATTATGAACTAGACTTTATATTCAAATGTGATGGTATTTGTCTGCAGGGTTTACTGCTCTTTCTGTTCAGTTATGGTGGTCAAAACTCTGTAAAAGCTAGGAGGGGAATGAGGACAGATGGACAACCACCTACAGACCAACACCTTACAGTGTAACATTGCCCTTAGTGTATGTGAACAGCAGCTTGGTGGAGAATATAATATTAGCACCCTGTATGGCTTTCTTCTCACAGAGAAAGAAAAGAAAAACAGCACCTAGTGGAGCTCTTGACAGGGATTGGAGATGCCCGTAGAGCAACGGAAGACTTACAGGGAAAATAAAAGAATGGGAAACCTTTTGTTGCCAGCATGTGAAACCGCTACAGAGAGGGCCCTGAGCTCGTGAGGGATGACAAAAATCATATGAAGAGGTGACACACAGAGCCACTGCCATGTACAGGAAGGAGAACAGAATGTTTCAGAGTCTTTACCATCACAGGGATGAGCAGGATGAAAGCCCTGATAATTCCATTGAGAGCTCTCAATCTCCATGTTTCCCCTGGTCTCTATTCTACCATACATACTAGGGAGTGATCCCTGCTTCATCTTGAGCCAAACACGACCTGTTTCAAGAAGAGATCATTACTGTCATCGCAGAGATCTTGAGTCCAGACCCCCTGGAGGCTTCATATTATGTGGCTCCCAAGTCTGGCTGCTGAAATACGAAGTGATAGTGAAAACCCAGATGCATTAAAATAGCAATGTTCTAAAACTGAACCCTCTTACAGTGTGAACTACTGGGTTAGAACCAGCTCCCTAGTGCAGCTACAAGCACACAGGCAGTGAATGTCATGAAAATAAACTCTTATTAAGCATTTGAATTCATGTTGTGAGTCCCTCTGACCTTCTGTCCTTTGTGCTGCTTTACAAGCACTAACCTGGCCATTATGGGAAAATTAATTTCTAGACTCACTTCAATCAGTAAACTTGACTGTCTCAAACTCAGTGTATGCATGGTTAAAAATAAATTTACATAAATACAAAGCTGCTAACAAAACAAAACTTCAGGAAAGAGACCTTTCAGAGGAGCTACATGGAAAAGTCTACAAAAAAGAGCTCGGAGTAGTAGTTCTAATAAACTATTAATTTCCAGTAAGATGACTGGTTATCATCTCCTTGTAAAAGCAAGGTCATTCAGCAAATGTTCATAGTTAAATTCTATCTCTTGCTAGGAAAACCAGTTATGAGCTGAGGTCTGAGTCAGGGGATGGATCCAGCGTGGACAGGGCTCAGTGGGCACAATACTCCTCCGGTGTGAAACTCACAGCTCCGTGTGAGCAGACCACCTAGCCCCATGTCACTTGTCCCAGTCTGCACCCTCGTCAGAGAAACAACTTTTGGAAGTCATTTCCCAGATTTAGTGCCAATGTCACGTGGCAAAAGATTAGCTCTGCATAAGGAACAAAGTTATAGATTTAAGACGGAAATCAAGAAGCCTCTTTTCTTTTTTTGCTGCATTTTAATTAGTAGGAACCAATTTTCCTTTGGCTCTCCGAGCAGTATCTGGCAGGGATGCAGAATTGAAACATTTAATGGTACTATACTTGTTCTTCATCATCAGGCTTCTTTCCTGTTGCCTCTCTCACCCATCATCACTGCTGACAGGGGATATCTCTGAAGCAAGAGGACATCAGTAATGCAAAATACAAATAATTTCCTTTTTGCAACACCAATTTGCAATGTTAATGCAGTGCTGGGAAAAAACCTGGAATTTGCTTAACCCTATCCATCCTGCAGGGAACTATGTTCCCTGCCCTGGTGGCTGCAATTGTCTCATCGTACTTAATTAACAGATCATTGTCATGACCTGTCTTTGCAAACCTTTAAATGAAAGCTTTTTTTCCCCCAAGAGATTATCTGATTTAAACAGGGATTGATTCAGGGAAATTCAATGCCATGTGTTATATAGGTCAGACTGTTTGATTACAGTTGTTTTTTTCTGGATGTGTGAGTTATTTTTTTCTTTGCAAATTGAAATTATTAAACTGTATAATTGAAAAACCTGCAAGTGTTCATATTATTAATAGAAGCACAATAAAACAGACGGCAGGAAACAGGATAACTGTGGGTGGCTACTACATTTTCATATAGAAGTAGCATCTTGAACCCAACAAAATCAGCAGATGAATGTTCCTGCTCTGTGCAAGCAGGATGGAAATGTGGAGAAGAGTTTGATCATCTTCAGCCCTGGCCCATTTTAATTTTGTTTCCTGGGGTTTTTTTTGAGTTTGTTTGGGTTTTTTTCTGGGGTTTTTTAGGACATTCTGTTATTATGCACGGATCTATACCATACCACATGAAAAACATCTGAATTGGAGATGCAGTCTGTCTGCAGTTTTGGCTGTAAATTAATTTCACAGGTTATGTTTAGACTCTTCTTCATTTTTGAACTCTTGTTTCTGGTAGTTCTGCCACATGCCATTCCAGTAGCTCTCAGCTCACTTCAGGTCTGCATCTAAAAGAGGGTGAAATGTAAACAAAACATCCTAAAATGTTATTTATTCAGAAATCGTACATTTTCATCTCTTCTTTTTGCTGCTTTATCATGTTAGAAAGAGAGTAAAAAGGTTTTAGTCATAAACTGTATTGTTAAAGGTACTCTAAATAAACATTCATTTCTTACTTCATTTCTTGCTGCTCTACTAAAGCTAGTACAAGCAAGCTGCATGTCTGTAGACATGCAAAAAAGCAAGCAAAGAGGAAATTATTATCTTCTGTTGCTAAAATAAAGGTGGTTTCTCAACCAAATTACAGAACAATGAGTTACTGCATAAGCAATCTCTGATTTATTTCATACTCATGCTTAGCCCTATGAGTATGCTAGATGTTGAGAAGGAAACTGAGAAGTGGTAAACTTAGCACTGGGGGAAAATTGCCCTTTAAACACACTTTTAAAGCATCCTGTCATGTTTTCTGGGCCTGCACAAAATGAGTGTATTAGGACACCTGACTCTTACCAGCCCATCAGATCAATTATATTTAGGTCAGAATGATCTCAGCACTCATAAACATTTTGTCATGGCAGTATTTTTCTTAAAACTTAACCTTTTCACTGGTTACGTTATTTACCATATTCATCTCATACTTCACTTCTCCTTTGGGACAATTTCTGAGAAAGGTCAATGTTGTCTTCAGTCCTGCCTGTATCATACAGCATGATGAAACTATTTCTGTAAAATGTTCCACCCCACAACCTAAGATTGGCCCAGCAGCCTCTGTCACCAAGGTGAGGCCCATAAAGAATTTAGCACCACTTTAAGGTTGCCTCTGAACATCTCATGTGCATGGATGCATAGAAGCAGTGGCTGCTTTCTATTAGTCAGTCTCAGAGAAAGGACACACATTAATCAAATGAAGCAGTGAACTGCTCTTTCCGCTCCCCTTAAGCTATTTGCATGCCAGAGTTATTTAACTTGGTTTCGATAGCTACTGGTTATTTGCAACAACCCTGCAAAAACAGTTAAATCTCACAATCTTCCTTCACAGTCAAAGTCTTGTGCCAAAAATTAAAAACCGAACAATACTAAAAAATGTTTAGAAATTGTGTTTATAATAAAGGAAATTAGTGAAAATTGTTACATTTGTTAGAGTCGGACAACTGCAGAATACTGGAATGATAAAATCTTATCAGTTTTGTTCAAAACAAAAAAATCCTACCTATAATAATAGCTAGGTCTGTGTGTTTTTTCTCTCAATTTAAGACCTTTGTGTTAGCTGTGGAAGACAAATTTGTCACTTTGCTCAGCAGACACATAAAGAGGGGCAGTGCATATATCTTCTACTTCAAACCCACACTGAAACGAAGTTTCCTAGACTGCTCTTGACATTAACTATCATAGATAGAGGTCTTTTGCTAATCGTTTACCAAATTTCATCTGAAGAGCTTTCAGAAGTTTGATATCAACAATTTTTTTGCCCTGGGCACCCAGCCCCTGCCTGAGCGATGCTCCCTGTAGCTGTGCCTGCCTGCAGCCCTGCCTCCTGGATGGACCCTGGATCCGATCCAGGCCCTCTCCTGGTCTGGAGCTGTTGTGGTTATCAGCACCCTGCTCCACCTTTAACAACTGTCCATCATCCCTTTCGGTCTCAGCTGTAGAGAGGCACTGCATTACCTAGAAAAAGCAAGGTTTTGGTTTCACAAATTTTGAGATATCTTGAAAAAAGCCAAATCTGTGCCATTTCCAAAGCTCCTAGAATTGAAAATGTTCAGAACCACTCAGGGAGCTGAAAAGCACAGTTGAAGGCTGTGTGGGAGTATTTGCGCATGCACGGGCGGGGGAGAGGGAGGAAAAGAATTATGATAAATACAGCACTCTTCAGTGTTCAACTGAGTTTGGTGTAAAGTCTACGCTTCAGGAACTTAACAACTCCCTATGGTTTTATCTTCAAAATAGGATCTTCAAAAAAAGAGGGGAGGACAGAGTTGTTTATAAAATTGTCATTAATAACACCTTTTATATCCTCTTTCAAAGACTTCCATATCTTAATTATTCTATAACCTACCCTGTTGAGACTGGTTGAAAAACAAGTAGAATTTCTTTACTAGAGAAAAAATGAAGACCATGTCCTAAAAGGTCCCTCAGCATGAGTTTGGGTGGATGGTTCTACAGGCACGTGTGTGGATGGAGAAATAGGCTCCAAGAACAAGGAGGCTGAAGAGTGCCCCTGGGATAAAGGCAGCTGAGTGTAGGGCTCCTAGGCAAGACTTTTCCAGGGGAAAAGGCACCAGGGAGTGTTTGAGAGGGAGAAAAACTCCACCTACTACAGAGAGCCAGATGCACAAGAAATAGTTTCTTGTTGAAAGGAGTGCTTTAGGAATGGTAGTCTCCAATTTAGTGTTCCCACTGAAACTCCAAACCATGCGCTGCTCACTCGCTCGCTCCCCTCCTTTTCCCCTGTCCCTCCCCGCTGCAGCAGATCGGAGAGGAGAATTGGAGGCACAAAAGGCAAAGATCATGGGCTGAGAAAGGAACAATTCACTGGAAGGAGCAATGAGATAAGAACAGGACTAGGAGCAGCAAGAACACTAATGCCAGACGGCAGAAGAAAAGCAACGATCCACAGGGAAAAAAACCCTGATCACAGACAATATCGGAGCCCTCCCTCTGCCACAATTTCTTGACTGGAAGAAACTCCTTCCAGCTGGAAGAGAGCCCCTTTCCCCTGCTTCCAGTGAGGATGTGAGGTGGTTGACCTCCATGTCCTAGCCCCCTCACAGCTCCTGCAAACAATTCATCCTGACCTGGCCAGAACCAGGATGTCTAATTTTTCTTGGTTCCATTGGTTTAACTAAGGAGTTAAACCTTAGTGGAGGGAGTGGAGGGAGAGACATGTGTCATGACCCATGGGTAGGGCCGTGAGGTTCATTTCAAATTCTCATCAGGCTGAGCAAAGACACCAGACCTTGGAGAAGAGAGACAGAGAAAACAGAGAGTGTTGCCAGTGCGTAGATCCCCCTTTGGTCCTTCCATATGGGTGGTCCAGAGCTGGGGCAAACCATGACAGGGAAAGAGCAAGAGAGTAAAAAAAGAGAGCAAGGGGGGGCCCCATCTGTTGTCTCTTCGAGTTAACCTGGTGCAGCCTCTCCTGTCAACTAGATTTCTCACACCCTTTAGTTCTCCCATGCACAGCCAGCCCTTGGAGCCCTCCTGCAGGAGGAGGTGCTGGGGAAGAGGCAGCTGTAAAGCAGCTGTGCAGACACCTGGGGTCCCAGGGGATGCCAGGCTGGCCAATTTGGAGACCACAAAGTGCCCCTGAGGCAAAGGCAGTGGGGTGCAGGCAAGGCTGCCGTAGGCCAAGCCTTGGCAGCAGGTGGAGGGAGATAATCCTTGCCCTCGTGGGTGCCCAGCTCCAGGCTCTCCAGTGCAAAGCAGACACTGGCCACCCTGTACACAGGTCCTGCTCCCATTCCATGACCCAGGGCCCACTCGGACTGTTGGTCAGTTTGAGCCAGTGTCCAAGTTGGAGCCAATGTCCAGCAGAAGCAGCAGCAGGAAGTTGCCCTGGCACACATCAACACCAGGACCAGGCAGGTTCTGGCCAAGAGGCACCGAGCCAGTCCCAACAGCCCCCATCCCTTCCATGCCCTTGGTTGGGCTTCATCCTGCCCCTGAGTCCTTCCCCATGGAGCCGGGCTGTATGGGTGAGCATGTCTGCCCACAAGCTGGGGGGCAGCAGGGCCTGATGCTGGTTCTCCTCCCTTTCTTCTGCTCCCTGGCACTGAAGGAACTGTGGGCAGGCACAATAGAGGGGTAAGCTGGGGGGATGCTCCAGGAGCAGCCAGACAAGGAAACAGCTCCTCAGCTGGGGAGAGGTGCCCTGTGGCTGCGGGCAGCTCTCGGGCAGAGTTGTCTGACAAGGCAGCTGAGAGGCGACTTGGGGCTCAGGCAGCTCTCTTGCTGTCCCTTCCCACTGCCCAGGACACAAGGAGCCCAAGTGACCAGTGTGCCCAGCACCAGACCCCTGGAGAAGGAGCTGAGCTGCTGCTGAGCAGTGAGTGTCTCTCTGCTCTGAGCTCTGTCCCTGAGCACTGCTCCCTGAGCGGAGCAGCAGAGGCATCAGTGATCACCTTCTGCCACTCCTCTTTTGCCCACTGGAGGACATTGAGTGCCAGGAGTCTGGAGAGGCTGTTAAAGGACTTGGTAAAGGTAAGAATGGCTGCCTTTCCCCATCTTTAGCTGTGCTGGGGTACCAGGGATGTGCAGCTAACGGAGGGAACTTGTGCGGGACGGGGGGAGGGAGGGAGGGAGGTGGGTGGTGGCACTTGGCAAGCAGAAGGATTGGGGAGCTCCCAGGACGTTGCCACACCCTTGCTGGTGGCACTGGAAAGAAGGATGTTGTGCAGGGCAGAGACCTTGGCAGGGCAGAGGGTCCCAGCTGTGCCGCACTCAGGCTGCTGGGGCTGGGGGACAGCTGCTGGTGGCCCTCTGTGCTGCAGGGCTGCTCTGCAGGCACAGCCTGCTTCTTGTAGGCTGATCCCAAGCAAGAGCCTGCCACGGCCCCGTCTGGCAATGGAGGAAGACCTGGTCGCTCACCAGGTGAGTTTTGGAAGGAAAGGAAACCCTGTACTTGGGCCGAGCTGTGCTCACTTCTCCCCTGAGTGTCACCATGCAGGTGTGGCACCTGGAGGGAAGACGTCACCTGGACAAGCAAGGACACCCTCTGGGTGGCAACCACTGGACACAGCTCTTCAGGGACAGAGAGCCTGTGCTGCTGCCCACAGCTTGGAGAAGGGCAGGGCAAGGTTCAGGACCAGCTGTCCTGGTGACACACCATCTCTCAGGAGCCTGTGAGCTGGAGCCACATTTGCAGCTGCTGGCTCCTTGCCTGCCCTGCTGCATCCATCAGCACAGTGCTGAAAGCAGGGTAGGGCAGGCTGTGGAGGCACTGGCCTGGTGCTCTTCACTGATAGGCTTTTGCTCTCTTTGCAGCAGGAGGGAGCAGCAGCAGGAGGAGGAGGTGGCTGCCCTGACCCCTTGTTCTGTGGCGGAGCCCCTCTGACACTGCCCACGCACCAGGGCAGGCGGGCTCTCAACTGCTGTTGGAAGGCAGCTCCTCAGACAAGTCCCTGCCCTCCTGCCTCTCCTGCAGGAGCTGCTGATTGTCTCCTGCAGCAGTAAGGACTGACCACAGAGGGCGTATTCAGGAGATGTTCCAGCACAAGAGCCCTTCAGGAGCTGTGGGAGGCCCTGGACCACAGTGAAGTGGGCTCCACGGGAAGCCAGCCTGAGCTGCCACTTGCCATCCTCCTGAAGGTGAGTGCTTCTGACCTGCAGCTGTAAGAGCTCCTGGCTAGGCTGGAATCTCCAAAGGCTCACCAGGAGCCCTTGGCATTGCAGGACTTCCTCCAAAGCATCTCCTCCAAGTTCCTCATCACAGAGCTCTATGAGGACTAGATGGCAGTGATGCAGATGGCCAGTAGGGAGAAAAAAAGATCTGTCAGCTGAAAGGGTAAGCAGAGAGGCAGCAGCCTGCCTCCTGAGCAGGGACTGGGAGAAGGCTGGGACTTGCCTGAAAGGGGACAGTCTCCTTAAAATGCTATTTTTTTCTGGCAACTCGCTGTTGCTGCGTTGGGGTCAGACTGGGGGAGAATGGACAGAGAGTCTTCCTTGGCATGGCCTTGGGTGAAATCAGAAGCTGGGAGGCAACCATGTGCTTCCTTCCTCAAGTGCAGAGCCTCGAGTGCTGGCTGAGAGCACCTGCAAAGCTGCACAACAGAGCCACAGGCAGCCCCTGCCCCATGCCAGCCCTGGGGGCGGCTGTGGGCAGCACGTGCGTGAGGAGTTGCCTTGCTGTTCCTCAGGGTGGCCAGGAAGTTGCTGGCAGCAAATCTCCTCCTCAAACAGCTGCTGTCCCTGCTCCAGCATATCAGCAGCACATCTCTACCAGCAGAATGACCTCCAGCAGCCTGGCCATCTGCCTGGGGCCAAACTTGCTGAGCCCACCCCAGGAGGAGCTGCTCCCACTGGGGCCGCGCTGGTGCTGAGTGTGCCGGTAATGCTGTCTGGAGCCTCCCCAGCCCGTGCCAGCTGGGCTGCCCAGAGGAGTCTCCAAAAAATTTGTCTCCAACAAATGCTGGCGGGGTAGATGCCTGGAAGAGCTTCCCACAGCCTTCTGTGCAGAGGCTCAGGAGGATGGGAAAGGCTGCTGGACACACGTTCTGGCCCCTGGGCTGAGAGCATGGCTGGGATGTGTGCAGGGGAAGGTGCTGGTGGAGTTCATGATGGGCAGCTTTGATGCCATCTTTGGGGAGGGCTTGGGTGGGTTTTCCTTTATGTCTTTTGCTTTCTAGACCTGTGTTTGGAGGGGCAAAGTGGCCCTGATGGTGGAGCAGAAAAAGGGTCATCAGGCAAAGACCTTCCTGGGTGCATCCTCCACCCTGCCAGACCTGTTCAAAGAAGATGGGGCAGACCCAGTGGCAGAGGCTGAAGGGACAGGGGTGGGTCAGCTGAACAAACACTGTCACCATAAGTGGAGGAATGTCCAGACCCAGACCCAGGGACACCACAGACCTGAAGAACTGGTATCATCAGATGGGACAAATTAAAAAGCTGCAAAAAAAGTATTAATCTTCTCACAGGTGCATACTCTGCATCCCTTGCCTGAGCTACTGGACCATGCATTTCCTAAATTCCCAGGATCACAGTCTCTTCTCAAGACCTCTGTACTGTTGTCAAATCAGTAACACTCTCCTCTTCTAGCAGAGTCACTGGGACTGATCACCTGCTGCTCCAAGTCTGAAGAAACCCCAGGCTACCAAACCCAACCCCAATAACAAAATGATTTCTGTGACACTCATACAATGTTGGCTCAGGAGGCCATCAAATTCAGATGACCCTTCATGCTTTCCTGTCATCTTCAATCCTCATATGAACTGACAACGGTCATCTCCAGGAATCTGTTCAAAACAGGTTTCATCTTTAAAGACTGGGCCTGTTCTCAGCATTCTCCCAAGTTTTTCCCCTCTCTGCCTCAGCCCATCTCCCTGCTTCTACCTGCCAGATGGATGATCAGAGTGTAATTTTCCCGACAGTTATAATGGTGCCTATTTCCTGCAAACAATTGACGAAAATGTGCCACCCAAATATTTTTGCAAGCACGGGTCCTGATGAGTGTTTTTGATGGGAACAGTCATAACCTGCTGAGGGGGTTATCCTGCAGCGTGTTCCACTTCCAAGCACTTCACAGTCCATGTGCTTTGGAATCTCCTTGATTATTCTCAGGAAACCAAATGCCATTGCTTTGCTTCTTGAGTTTGAGGCCTGTGTGGCTGAGGACACATCAGATTGTTTCTGAAAGCAAGAGATGACAAGTCAAACAGAAATTTCGCTTTTATATTAAACGAAAAGAATTCTTTTAGGTGTAACATGCTTTTAAAATCCTCCAGTATCATCTGGGTTTGCGTGACCTCTTGTGGTTGAAGCCCTGCTTTGCAGTTCCACATTTTTACTGGCGGTGAGAGCCCACCTGTGGCTTTCTCTGCTACAGTTGAGCAGAAGGGTAGCAGAGGCTTCAGTCTGCAATGTTAAACCACAATCTTAGGGAGAGAAAAAGCTGTGCTAACAGGCATCTGGTGGCAGTAAATATTTTTTCTCTGGATTTATGCTGATAAAAATAAGTTGTCATTTTTGCTCTGTACTACTGTAACTTGAGCACACCGATTAGGAACCATGAATGGTGTTCTTTTTCCCCTTCAGACACAGGTGCCACTTTGTTAGTTAAATTTGCCAATTCACCATAAAATCATAGAAAATTCTGAGTTGGAAGGTACCCACAAGGATTATCAAGTCCAACTCTTTAGCCCTGCACAGGACAATCCCCAGGAGTCACACCATGTGACTGAAAGTATCATCCAAATGCTCCTTGGGCTCTGTCAGCCTTGGTGCTGTGACCACTTCCCTGGGAGCCTGTTCCAGTGTCCAGTCATCCTCTGGGGGAAGAACCTTTTTCTAACACCCAACCTAAACTTCCCCTGACATAACTTCAGGCCATTCTCTTGGGTCCTGTCACTGGTCACCACAGAGGAGAGATCAATGCCTACCCCTCCTCTTCTCCTCACAAGCAAGTTGTAACTGCAATGAGATTTCCTCTCAGTCTCCTTTTATCCAGGCTGAACAGACCAAATGACCTCAGCTGCTCCTCACATGGTTTCCCCTCCAGGCCTTTCACCTTCAATGCCCTGCTTTGGATGCTCTCTAAGACTTTAATATCTTTTTTGTATTGTGGCGCCCTGCACACAATGCACGCAATGTTCAAGGTGCAGAGCAGAACAGGACAATCCCCTCCCTCGACTAGCAGGTGATGCTTTGTCTGATGCCCCCCCAGACACGGTTGGCCCTCTTGGCTCCCAGGGCACTGCTGACTCAGATTCAACTTGCCATTGAACAGGTTTCCCCTGTCCCTTTCCCAGCACTTCTCTCCAGCATCTCATTTCCCAGTCTGTATGTACATCTGGGGTTGCCCCATCCCAGGTGCAGAATCTGGCACTTTCCTTTGTTGAACTTCATATGGTTGGTGATTGCCCAGTCCTCTAATTTGTCCAAGCCTCTCTGCAGGGCCTCCCTGCTTTTGAAGGAGCCAACAGCTCCTCCCAGTTCTGTACAGTCTGAAAACTTGCTTAGTGTCCCCTCCAGCCCTGCATCCAAGTCATTTATGAAGATGTTGAAGAGAATAGGCCAACACCTGTGGAACCCCACTAGTGACAGGTCACCAGTCTGATGTCCCCATTCACTGTTACCCTCTGTGCTTGACCCGTGAGCCAATTGCTCACCCACCAGATGATGTGTTTATCCAACTGTGTGCTGGACATTTTGTCCAGAAGGACCCTGTGAGAGATAATATCAAAAACTTTACTGAAATCCAAGATTACATCAGCTGGCTTCCCTTGATCAACGAGGTGGATTACCTTGTCCTGAAAGGAAATCAGGTCAATATTCACCAGCTTCCAATCAGCTGGGACCTCTCTGGTTTCTCAAGACCACTCAAAACTCATTAAGAGAGGTTTTGTGATAGCATCAACCAGCTCTTTGTGGGTTCTGGGATGAATCCCATCAGGTCCCATAGGTTTACAGGGATCCAGCTGAAGCAGCAGATCCCACACAGTTTCATGGTTGACTGGGAGTTGATCATTCTTACAGTCATGGTCCTGTAGGTCAGGGCACAGACACCCCCTCAGTCTGTCATCCACGTTGAAGACAGAGGCAAAGAAAGTGTCAGACACCTCTGCCTTGTCTCTGTCCCTGTTTGTGAGGTGACCATCCTCACCCTGTAATGGGCCGATGATATTTGTATACTGCCTATTGCCATTAATATATTTGAAAAAAAGTCTTATTGTCCCCCACGTCTCTGGCCAGTTTCAACTCCACTTGAGCTTTGGCTGCGTGAATTTTCTCCCTACAGCAAATTTTGTCCTTCTAACACCTGGGTATCACTCAGAGCTTGTTCGTTAGCAGCTATTTCACCGATTAAATCCCTTGCTGATTAGGTCTGAAAGCGTAAAAAGATCAAACACCGAAGAACGTCCATTTTTTAAAGAAAGTTTTTACATATTCCACACTTGGCAACCAACAGCCGACAGGGGCAGATCTGCTGGGCTCGGGGAACACCCCGCGGGTCGCCCCTCACGGTTCCCGCCACCGCGGTGGGCGGGGCGGGGCCCGGCCCGGGTGCGGGGGCGGGGCGGGCTGGGCGCGCGTTTGGCGCGCTGTGGGCGCGCGCTTCCCGCCGCGGCCATGTCTCGGCAGAGCACCCTGCTCCGCTTCTTCTCCAAGGCCAGCCCGGCCCCGCCGGGGGACACCGCGCCGACAGCCGCCCCTCCGCCGGCCGGCGCGGGGCCCCGGCGGGGCCGGGGCTCGGCGGAGCACAACGGCCGCCAGGCTGCCCTCAGCACCCCCGGCGGGGCGGGCGGAGCGGTGGCGCGGACCGGGGAGAACGGCGAGAAGGGCGAGGGGGGCGGCGCGGCCGTGAAGGCCTCCAGGTAGCGGCAGGGGAAGCGGGGAGGCCGCGGGAGCGTGGCCGGAGTGGGGGAGGGGAAGGCGGGAAGGGAAGGGAAGGCGGGACGGGGCTGAGGCCAGCGGCGGTGGGAGCGGGACCCTCGGGCCTCCCGTGTCGTCCCTCGCGTCGCTGCCTCGCCCCCAGTCCCTGGATGTGGCGGTGTCCCACCCCCGTTCCCTGGTCGCGGTGCCCGGCTGTGCCGGCGTGCAGCGGCCCGCGCTGCCGGCGGGCCTGGCCCGGCGGGACAGGGGGACACCTGCGGGGAGCGGGGCAGCGGGGGTGGGTTTTGCTCTTTGGAAATACTTTGTCGCTCGTCCCTGTATTTCCTTTCCGTGGCGTATCACAGAATGGATCAGGCTGGAAGGGACCACACTGTGTCATCCGGTCCAGCCTGCCGGCTCAGGCAGGGTCGTCCCAGAGGACATGGCACAGGATTGTGCCCAGACGGTTCTTGAATACGTCCAGTGAGGGGGATGCCACACCCTCTCTGGGCAACCTGTTTCAGCCTCTGGTCGCACACAGAGTAAATAAGTTCTCCGTGTTCAGGTGGAACTTCCTGAGCATCAGTTTCTGCCTGTTGCCGCTTGTCCTATTGCTTGGCACCACCAAGAAGAGCCTGGATCCAGCTTCTTGGCACCCTCCACTTTACATGTTTGTACACATTGATGAGGTCCTTGCTCGGTCCTCTCTTCTTGAGGCTGAATGGGCCCTTCTCCCTCACCTTTCCTCCTAAGAGAGATGCTCCAGTCCCTTAATCCTCTTTGTTGCCCTCTGCTGGAGCCACTCCAGGATCTCCGTGTCTCTCTGGTGCTGTAGACCATGATGGCAAGTGCTCAATATGCCAGCGAACTGAGTGTCGCTGGTTCTTGGGCCACAGACCTCAGGAATATCCCAGCCTAATCTGTGGGAGTGTGGCAGTGGCTGAAATATCAGGGGAGGAGGAGAGAGAAAATAAAAGCTGCGTCAGGTGCTTTGCAGTGGGGACAGAGTTTTTTATTTATTCATTTCTCTGTAGCTTGAGGGTTTTTTTTAAATCTTACTCTTTTTGTTTGGATGCCTGGTTGATAATTAGTCTCTACAGGAAAACTTGTCTTAGTTATGTAGATTGATATCTCATAATACCTAGTCTGCAATCTTTTAGGTAAGGTCTGGTTGAACCCAGCTACTCTCTCCCTCCCTTAAATCCACAAAGAACCTGGTTACATGTGGCAGTAGGTGGCCCAGCTTGAGGAGAGGGGTTGGACAAGGTCACATCCAGAGATCTCTTCCAACCTCAGCCAGTTTTCTGTGACTGTGAGTCCAGAGGAGGCCTCAGAGATGCCTGGGGAACTGGAGCACCTCTCCTGTGTAGATGGGCTGAGAGAGTTGGGGTTGTTCAGCCTGAAGAAGAGAAGGCTCCAGGGAGACCTTATAGCATCTTACGGTACCTAAAGAGACCTACAAGAAACCTGGGGAGGGACTTTTTACAGGTAGTGATACGACAAGGGGGAATGACTTTAAACTGAAGGAGAGTAGGTTTAGATTAGATATTAGGAAGAAGTTCTTTACTGCTAGGGTGGAGAGGCACTGGCACAGGTTGCCCAGAGAAGTTGTGGGTGCTCCATCCCTGGAAGTGTTCAAGGCCAGGTTGGATGGGGCTTTGAGCAACCTGGTCTAGTGGAAGGTGTCCCTGCCCACAGCAGGGGGTAGGAACTGGATGATCTTTAGGGTCCCTTCAAACCCAAACTATTCTATGATAAAGTTTGATCTCTGTGGGGATCCAGTAGAACTTGGGGGAGCAAATAAAAAAATGTTGAGAGGTATTGGTGGTGGTACAGAAGGACTGTGTAATCCAGGTTGTACCACCTGGGAGCCCTCCAAGACCCAAAGGGTGTAAGCTGCTCAGAAGCAGTGTGCAGTTACAGTTACGAAGAGAGCTCTTTTAAGTGTTCCTTAAATTACACATTTGTTGTCCCTGCAGTGTCTCCTGTGAGTATTCTCCTGGGGACTTGGTCTGGGCCAAGATGGAAGGTTATCCTTGGTGGCCGTGTCTCATATATAACCACCCAACTGAAAGAACAATCGTCAGAGGAAAAGGAAAATCCACTCGTGTCCATGTACAGTTTTTTGATGACAGCCCTACAAGAGGCTGGATCAGTATTAAATACCTGAGGCCGTATAAAGGTAAGAGATACAAACTAAACTTTCTGAAGTGGAAATATGCCACTTGTTTTGGAAAAATGTGCTTGAAGTATAAGGGTATGGTATTCTCCATACAGAAAGAGCAGCAAACCCGAGATTAGAATTGAGCATGTTTTGTGCTTTGTAAATTAGACAAAGCAAGTTTTTGAGGATTACAGGTACATTTATGGTTATACAGTTCTTTGAACATAAACCACTAAGCCCTCTTGTTTATTAGATTAGAACAACTAATTAAGCAAACTTGCTTAAGTTTTGAAGTTTTTTCCTTTTTTTCTCCCATCGACATAATGAGTGTCTAAAGGATAAGTCCAGTAATTCCACTTTTAGCCCTGAAATCCTTCATTTATTAGGAGTGTTGAACCCAGTTTTTAAGCAGCTATTTAGGAACTCTAGTTTGTCCAGAATCAAAAGACTAGGCTCAGGGTATTAGGTAACTAAAATTAATTCTACTGCGGTGTTTCTTTTAGGTAATGCAACAGTTTTGTTAATAAAATATGTATCTTGAGAATTGAGTGTGTTTGTGAGGGTATTGCTTGTAGTTACCAATCAAAGTTGGTGTTTGTCATACCAAAGAAATGACTTGGCCAAGTAGTGAAAAATCAAATGTAATCAAGAATTATCATTTTGCATAATCAATCTTACAAATAATCATGATCTGTTTTCCCCCTGTTTAATAATTTTACTGTTGCTGAAAACTAAATCATTGGCTGTTAACTCTCATGTGAAAATCATATTGCTGTGACCTGTGTTGTTGGTCAGTCAAATACTTTGGGTGTAATACAGTATTTCTGATGAGCTTTAGGATTTGCTTAAGCCAATGAAACAACTGAATTTAAGCAGTGTCTTCCTTTTTACAAATCAGAGTTCCATCTCCTATCATCATGTAGCCACATTTTTTTGGCTCCTTTATACTTCAAGGTACTGCACTTTGGCCATAGTTACTTTTAAATTAAAATGTCATTGCCATGAGTGTTAACATAATGTAATGCAAGTGAGTTGGTCCATGGTTTATATATGCCTTCCCTGAAGGTATTTTAAAAGGATCAAATGGATTTTAAGAGCCTGCAGTTGCACTTCAAAGCAAATACAGGTAATGGGAATTAATCTGTTTGCCAATAGAAAATTGTGGAAAAATAAGAAGCCAGAAATACACACTTTTTTCCATGAAAAATATGTTGAACGCAGAACAGAGTAAAAATATTTAAAAGATGTGATTTGCTTTAAAATTCAAGCAAAAAGCATCTTGGTATACAAAGTAAGAGTGTTGGAGTCTTTGGGTAAGAAAATGGTGAAGTTTTTTGTGTTGTGTTACTGTTTTTTTACCTGAGTAAATACAGATAGGACAGGGCCAGAGGTGTAACAGCTGGGCATGCAAGAAGGGCAGGTGAATACCAGCTGGTAGAGTGAATATGCACACTTGAGTGTGCAGTTAAATTATAGAAGGAGATTTTTCTCCTGCCCTTGTTAAATTGCATTTAATATTAATGCAAACTATTTTTAGATCGCCTCCCTGCATTTGCAAAACTGGAACGGAGAGATTTGGATTGTTAATGTGTTGCAATTGTGCTGTAGAAGGAGCTACTTGTAACTCCCTGCTTTGCTACTGCAAACTCAAATGAGTGTGAGCAAGAATGCCATTTAGCTTCTTTCTGAGGTGCTTGGCCTCTTACAAGTCAGCTGCCTTTTGTCTGTCTCGAACCTTCAGTCAGTAGCAGCGTGTGGTGGGATTCACAGGAGTGGGTGTAAGGACCTATCCAAACAGATCCCACTGTCATATGCAGGTAGATAGACTTGTTAGAGCAGAAGCAGGAGTTGCCCTTCTCTATCTGTCACGTGCTCATGTCCTCTTTTTCCTTTCCTTGAGTTGAATATATGCTACCTTATATATAGCACTGTTTTCTTGAGCGTGGCATTAAGATGAATCTCAGTGTCTTTGTGGAAATCAGTCTGTAGATTGGTTGGCTTTGCTTTTGAGTTGTGTACAAGTGGTGGAAGGAGGAACTCTGGTGCTATGGGGGCTGTGAAAGAGGATGAGGGAATGGTGCAGTTATTAATAGCAGGCTTTGCTCAGTACCCTGCAGCATCAGGGTGAATCACCAGTGTGACTGAGGATCAGCTAATCTGGCTAATAGGTCTGGGCACCTTGCTGCACTTCCAGGAGCAGTTTGGAGGCCAGCAGATCTTTATTCAAGAGGTCTGTGTCATAGGTGACTTATGCCTATAACGTGAAGATAACTCTGTGGCTGAACTTGCCTGTGATTGCTAAAATACCCACGTGGTCTCAGTCAGGCCTGTTTGCTGCACTGTGAGTGTGGAGCGTTATTTTCAATAGTAACTACAGTGAGTGTGAGGGTGTTTAGAGCTCAGCTTAGAAGTGTTCACATGTGGTAATGGGTTACAGAAATAGAAGCAATTCTTCAAGTGTTCGTGTACTAGGTAGGCATTTCAGTTGTGAATGTTTATACTTTCTCTAGGGGTAGTTTATCAGGCTGAGTGATGGGTTGCTATATTTAAGTGTGGTGGGAATGACTGGCAATAACACAGAATGTTAGGGAATTATACTAGTTGTCTGAATACATTTAAAAGTGCAGTATGAACACTAACTGTTCAAATGCTAGACTAACTTCAGTTTCTGACAAATTTGTGGTTTTTGCAGGTTCATCACATAGGGAGACGCTGAAGGGAGGAATGTTTTACAGTACAAAGCCTGAAATTAAAAGAGCAATGGTGTTGGCAGACGATGCAATGAGCAAAGATAAAACTAAGCGGCTTGAGCTGGCAGTATGCAATGAACCTTCAGACACAGAGGAGGAGGAAGAGGAGGAAATAGAGGTAAAATGTTTCTTACTTGCTGTTGTTTCAGAACCTAGGAGCTGTGTCTTGGAACTAAGCATGGAATGTCCTGCAATTCTCTGGTACAACAATCACAACTCATCTCGTCTTTAATTGTGTGTGTATATGTATCCATATGTCTTTTTTTTTTTACTGCTTCTGTGTTGTCAGGTCACATGCTGGTCTCTCACCTTTTCTAGTTTGAAAGACAAGTCTCTTTGGTGTTTTGCATGGTAAGGACTGACCTCCTGAAGCTACTCAACTCCCCTGACTCTTCACTCATCACTCCCTGGGTGACCCACTTTCTCACTCATAAGTGCTTTTTTTCTGGTGCATCTTTTTAATCATCTCTATCTGCTATCTCATATTCCAAGTTGCCTTAAGTTTGATCTGAAGTTTTAGTGTGTCATAATGTAGAAATCTGTAACATTTTTTTCATGGCAGTGGTGCAGTGGGCACTGGCACTTTGTACTCACTCCAGTCCCTCCGCTGATGTTTTTTTCCAGCGCTGTCACTGGAATTATTAAAGTGTAAGGCTGAAAAGGCAAATAATGGAGTTTCTTTTTCATTCACAATATTCTTGAAGGTTACTATAAGGTACTATGTTTCTATGTGGAAATAAGTAGTTAACTCAAAAGCAAAAATCAAGGGCAAATCACACATGGGTTTGTGTTGAAAGGTGGCAAGACCTCATCGTGTTTCTGACAAAAGTTAACATTTAGTTAGTCTGTGAGGTGTTCCTCCTTTGTGCTGAATTTCATGTGCTATATCCTTTTTGTGCAGTTTAAATGTTTTGTTCATCAGCATCAGTTATGCACAGTACTGAATGAGGCTGTAAAGGACACAAATAGGAGTAATTATGACACTGGCCAGTAGCAGTTAGTTATACAGAAAAAAACCTAAATTCTGTTAAGGTAAATGGAATTTTCTGTGGCTCTGCTGTCTCTTGCTTGAAGTATCATAGCTACTGCATTATTGCACACTTTTGCACTTCTTTTTTCAGCAGTGACTTTGTAACCAGAATTATCTATGGGTAAAATAATTTACTTTTCCAGGAGATGAGTGAAAATGCATCAGGCAACAGTGATGACTGCAGTAGTGATGAGGACATGAAGAGCAATAAGCGAGTAAAGAGCAGGGAAAGAGCTGTAAAAAACAAGAGAAGAAGAGTGTTGGATTCTGATAGTGACCACGAAGGCTCTGACACAGAGTTCAAGCCTGATGTGAAAGAAGCAGCAAGCAGTGAGGAAGCGAGTAGTGGGGTGGATGAAAATGAATCTTCTGACACAGAGACAGATGCAGAGAGCATTGCAGAAAGTCCCATAAAAGTCCCTTCTAAACGAAAGAGAACGGAGGTGAAAAAGCCTGCTAAAAGGAGTAGCTTAGGAAATGAATCTTCTGAAACACCCAAAAGAGCAGCAACGGTCTCTCCAGAAGCCAAGTCCAAGCTGACATCATTTGCAGCGCCTGAAAGTTTTGAATCTCAAGCAAATGCTTGCAATGGAGGCATTGGTGGCTTCGCAGTGTGGGAACACGAAAAACTTGACTGGCTGCAGGAAGGGAAAAGGAAAGATGCGCACAGGAAGCGTCAGGATGACCCTGATTATAACCCTTGCACTCTCTATGTGCCCGAAGATTATCTCAACAAGTGTACACCAGGAATGCGGAGGTGGTGGCAGCTGAAAAGTCAGAACTTTGATGCTGTGATTTTCTACAAAGTTGGAAAGTTCTACGAGTTGTATCACATGGATGCAGTCGTTGGTGTAAATGAGCTGGGCCTGATTTTTATGAAAGGTACTTGGGCCCATTCAGGTTTTCCAGAAATTGCATTTGGGAGATTCTCTGATGTTCTAGTGCAGAAAGGCTACAAGGTAGCCCGTGTCGAGCAAACAGAAACTCCTGAGATGATGGAAGTGCGCTGCAAGTCAGCGGCCCACACCACAAAGTTTGACAGGGTGGTACGCCGAGAAATCTGCAGGATCATCACCAAAGGAACTCAGACTTACAGCATTATGGACTGTGATCCCTCTGAGAACCACAGCAGATACCTTCTGTGTGTTAAGGAGAAAGAAGACTCCTCTGGACAACGCGTGTACGGGGTCTGCTTTGTTGACACGTCGGTGGGGAAGTTTTTTGTAGGCCAGTTCTCAGACGATCGTCACTGCTCGAGGTTTAGGACTTTAGTAGCACATTACACTCCTGTGCAGGTACTGTACGAGAAGGGGAACCTGTCTGTGGACACACAGAAGATACTGAAGGGCTCACTTTTTTCTTGCATTCAGGAAGGGCTGATCTCGGGTTCCCAGTTCTGGAATGCATCTAAAACACTAAAAGTCCTTCTTGAAGAAGAGTATTTCAAGGAGAAGCAGAACTCTGAAAATGGGTGTTCTCTGCCCTCTGTAATCAAATCTCTGACTTCAGAGAGTGATTCACTGGGATTAACTCCTGGTGATAACAGTGAATTAGCTTTGTCAGCTCTTGGGGCGTGTGTCTTCTATCTCAAAAGATGTCTGATTGATCAGGAGCTGCTATCACGGGCAAACTTTGAGGAATATGTCCCTGTGGATATTGCTACTGCAAGAACTACAAGTTCTAGTAGTTTGTTTGCCAAAACTGACCAGCGGATGGTTCTGGATGGAGTCACCCTGATGAACTTGGAAGTCCTGCAGAATGGAACCAATGGAAGCACAGAAGGTACTTTGTTGGAAAGGATTGATTCTTGTTGTACACCATTTGGGAAGCGACTCCTGAAACAGTGGCTTTGTGCTCCGCTTTGTAATCCTAAATCCATCAATGCTCGTTTGGATGCTGTTGAGGACCTTGTGGCAGTGCCAGATAAAATGTCCACAGTTAGTGAGCACCTGAAGAAACTGCCTGACCTTGAAAGGCTGCTCAACAAAATTCACAGTATTGGATCACCACTCAAAAGCCAGAACCATCCTGACAGCAGGGCCATCTTTTATGAAGAAATCAAATACAGCAAAAAGAAAATTGCTGACTTTTTGTCTGCTCTGGAGGGTTTTAAAGTCATGAATGAAATTGTTGACGTCATGGAAGAGGTCGCGAGTGACTTCAAATCGAAAGTCCTGAGGCAGCTAGTCACCCGCAAGGCCACAAACTCAGACGGCCGCTTCCCAGACTTGAGTGCAGAGCTTACAAGGTGGGATACTGCTTTTGATCACAACCAGGCTCGGAAGACAGGGGTGATTACTCCAAAGGCAGGTTTTGACCCCGATTACGATGGAGCACTGCAGGATATTAAAGCTGTCGAGGAAGATCTTCACAAGTACCTGGATAAGCAGCGCAAACTGCTCGGATTCAAATCCATCCAGTACTGGGGGACAGGCAAAAACCGATACCAAATGGAAATACCGGAAAGTGTCATATCACGTAAGCTGCCCGAGGAATACGAGCTGAGGTCGAGCAGGAAGGGGTACAAGCGTTACTGGACCAAGGAGATCGAGAAGATGCTGGCGGCGATGGCCAACGCGGAAGAGCGGCGCGACGCGGCGCTGAAGGACTGCATGAGGCGCCTGTTCTACAACTTCGACAAAAACAGCAAGGACTGGCAGGCAGCTGTGGAGTGCATTGCTGTGCTGGGTAAGAGCTCTGCTTCGTTCTGACGTGGGGCAGAAATTACTCTCGTGTAGGAAATGATGGCATCTCATCCGGAGAAGCAAAAAAGGCTTGTTGCCAGCTCTTAAGCTGTAGTTTAAAAACTCTGATTGTGATAACAGCTTTGGTGGTTAACAGTAATTCCCTGTTTTCCCTCCTGTCAGTAAATGGCAGGACAGTTGCTGGGTCTGGATGTTTGCAAGCTCTTTCTTCATTCTTGTTGTGTGGTTGTAGCTGTGCAGCTGAGTATTTCTCACTGTTCAGTGTAGCCTGGTGGGTCTCTCACTGCTTCCCAGTTCTTGTGTATGGATTAGTAGCTTCTTAAATGGAGGTATAAAGACCTAACCTGCATAGTCATCTCCTTTCCATCTGAGCGGGCTGCTCTCTCAGCAGCCTTTAAAAATAAAGAAGTGGTGATTGTCAAGCTTTGAAGAAGGTAGTCTAGTAGGAAAACTTCCCCAAATCTTCCTAAATTTCTGGGATAGAACAGTCTCCTGTATTCCCTTCTCAGGACTGGCATAGTTTTGTACTGTGGATTATCTGCTAGGGTGAGGGACTCTGGGATGTCTTTGTTCCAGCGAAAAGTGAAAGCATTCTCTGAGTGCCACTGGGGCAGAAAAGGGAGGACAGGCAGGCAGGGAGTGTTGGCTAGGAACGGATTTGCTGGGAGATCTGGGAAGCAGTGACATCAGCTACACCACAGCATGAGAGAATTCTGATCAATTCAGAATACTGAATTTGTTTCCAGGAGAGGCTGAGCTGTAATTTTCTATGTGTAAAGCCTCTCAAATCCTAGAATGGTCTCGTTTTGTAGGTAATCAACTTTTAGAACCTTAGATCTCAGCTGACCAGGGGGACTTGTGCTGCTGGTTTTTGCTGGACCAACAGACTTTTAATATTTATATAGATTTCCTCTGGCAAATTTTAAGCAGCATTACGATCCTTCACAAAGTAATTCACTGTCACAGAAGCTGATTTCCTCTTTACTTACTCTAAATGAAAAAAGATGCAAAAAAGTAATATTTTATACAGGTACTTTTGAAGTGAAATTATGTGGATTTTAAAGGCTTTTAAACTGAAAAAGCTAGAGGAGAAGACTTTAATCTGACAACAGTAGAAATCTGGAAGGAATGAGGAAAGGCAATGTAAATATTCCCACATTTTACTTGTTCTGGAGTGCTTTTTGGGTGTTTTCCTTTAGAGGAAAATGGCAATGTAAATATTCCCACATTTTACTTGTTCTGGAGTGCTTTTTGGGTGTTTTCCTTTAGAGGAAAATGGCAATGTAAATATTCCCACATTTTACTTGTTCTGGAGTGCTTTTTGGGTGTTTTCCTTTAGAGGAAAATGGAATGAATTGGAAAATTGTGCTTACAAAATTGCTATTCAGTGCGTAAATGAATTCCAGTGAATGACGAAAGATAAAAACTTGACTTACTAGAATTTCTCCTAATTTTATAGATGTCTTGATGTCCCTCGCTCGCTACAGTCAAGATGGTGATGGACCTCTGTGCCGACCTGTAATTGTGCTGCCTGTGGACGGTGCTCCTCCCTTCCTGGAACTTAGAAACTCGCGCCATCCATGCATTACAAAAACCTTCTTTGGGGATGACTTTATTCCCAACGACATCGTGATTGGCGCCAGGGATGAAGGCAGCAGCAGTGAAGCTTCCTGTGTGTTGGTAACCGGCCCCAACATGGGCGGCAAATCTACGCTCATGAGACAGGTGATGGGCTGTCCGTGTGAGGTCAGATGTTGCATAGTGCCTCTCTGTTTGGCATAAGGGAATTACAAGGCCTGGCTGTTGCCAGAGGAGGTCCCAGAAGTGGCCTTTGGGGTGTGCAGCACAGCACAACAATTGCACTGTAAAGATAGAGTCTGGTAGAAAATACCCGTGTTTAGACAGATTTTCTACTTTCACTTTAGGGAGGAATAAGTTTTATTTCTCCTGTGAGAGATGGTTGGGGAAAAGAGATAAGTACCTTTTATGTTTTTCAAGTGACTTATCTAGGACTTGGCATCATCTTGCAAAAGGTGATTCTGCAGGTTGAACAAGATGAAACTAGAGATCAATGGCACCTGTGAAAGCAACAGGGAGTTTGCTTTATAAACACTGCTTGCTGTGATAACTTATGTTTTGAAACCTTCCAGAGTAGTTTAGTCCTGCCTGAGATTATGATGCTGCAGCCTGGAGCTGTTAAAACAGCAGGAAGCTTTATGTACTCTAGTCTTTGCTTTAGGGGGAAAACACTGTTTCATCCCCTTGTTTTCTCTGTGTGGAACTGAAGCTCTGAGCACATTGTAGAAACGTGAATTTGTCCATGTGTGTTCTGCAGGCTGGTCTCCTGGCTATCATGGCTCAGCTGGGGTGCTACGTACCTGCGGAGGCCTGCAGGCTCACCCCCATTGACAGGGTGTTCACACGGCTCGGCGCCTCAGACAGAATCATGTCGGGTGAGTTTATTCCAAAGGGCTTTTGCCACCCAGGGACTTTCTTCTCTTGCTTTGAGTTGCAGGTTGGAAAGGGACAAGCACGTTGATTGTGCAGGGAGAGCTGGGCATTAATCTGCTGCCTCTCATTGTTCAGAGTGAAAACAGGATCGTGGTTGTGCTTTATTTCCTTTACGTGCGTGTCCGTTGTTATTTTTGACAGACACGGAGGATCACTTTTAATGAATTTTAATATTAAAAGCTGGATGCCAGTCCATGGAATATCTTTTGGATATGGTACAGTTTGATTATATTCTACTCACATTGGTATCTTTTTCTAAGTGTTCTGAAATGGGACAGTGATAATTTGGTAGCTGTTGTAGAGCAGTTTTTTGTACCTTATCACCAGGACTAATGTTTCAGTCCCTTGTTTCAGTCAGAAAGACTTATGCCTGAAATCTGATTTCCTCAGACAAGGAAAAGAGCCAGGCTTCCCTCTTAAAAGTAATAGTTGACAATTCTTGGGGGTATTTTGTCTCTTTAATGGAGAGGATGACACAACAACTGGAATGGGAAGTCTGCCTGTGGCAGTGGGCAAAGTGTCACAGGACTAGAAAAACAAAATTACGGTTGTGGTAACAAGAGTAGTATCACTGCTGGTTTAAGGAGGGCACTGATTTTCTGTGATCTCTCTGCTGAAAAATATGGGTCAGTGAATATGAAAGGATTTAAGCCTACTGGACTTGTTGCACATAAGGAATTTGGAAATGAGTCATTCTGAGTTCTTAATTAAAAAAAATATTTACACTTCCCCAAATCAAAGTTTTTCTTTGCTCCTAGAGAATGTTATTAAGTTTTTTTTGCCTAGCTAGTTTCCAGTTTGTTTAATTTCAGTACAAAACCAAATCTTAAGTGTAGAAGAATACCTAAGTGCTTATGGTAGAAGTAAAACCTGCCCTTCCTGCATGAGAGGTGGTCTAGCAAAATGTGACATTTTCAATTTTCTTTCTATCAACTGAGAGCTATTCTTTTACGAACAGGTGCACAAATGTTATAACATTTCACATCGTGAGGCTGAACAGTGCACAGGAGAACTAGGTTTGATATCTGTTCTTGATGCATTAGTTTGCACACTGTGTAGATAAGAAAGCACAGCAAAAGTTGTTCCATGGCAGTTGCTCTGTAATGGATGTCAACAGGGCTTTTATGAAGTTAGCTTTTTAAGCAATATAATTTTAAAATCGCCTGTGCAATTTCAGGGCTTTATTTTCTGAAGTGAATAAATGATTATTCTTAAACATTGGTAAAAACATATTCAATCTTGGAAATTTCTTTAAGTGCATCCAGAAAATGAGGATTTGTGGACACTGCTTAATAGTTCATGTTGGAAAACGTATGTTAGAGAAAAGCAGTGCTCGTGCAACACAAGTACAGGAAGTAAATGCTTGCCTTTAATGGAATAAATTACATTAATTGCTACTGCTTGTGATTATTTGTAATGAACACTATAAAGAACTAGTAAATCTAGATTTTATAAGTGTGCATTTATCATGTGGAAGGGTGGGAATAATTGTGTGCTTCTGCTTGTAATCTGCTAAAACCAATTTCAGGTTTAAATTTCAGGCCTTGTATTATCTGGGTTGCTGCAACTCCCATGAGATGTTCAAGCCTCTGCAGCAGAATACCTCTTTTGTCACACTTCGCTCAATTCAAGTGCATACAAATAAAACCTTTATTATCCAAATAATTTGTTACCTTATGACATCACAACCAAACCAATAATTCCAGTCTCTCAGTGTTTGCTTGCTTTTTCACTGAAAAGCCACACAATACCTTAGGCCTGTCTCATGCATTTAGAGCAAGAAGGGGCCAAAGATTCCCCCCATCTTGTACCCTTTGTGCACCTCTTGTTGTCCAGCTGGTACATTTGACAAGTGCTATTAAAGGTGGACAGATATGGTGGCCTTAAAACTTAATTAATTAACTGTACTCATGCCTATGCCTGTACTCTTAAGGAACCAAACCCTGCTTTTTCTGGCAAATGGAAGCCCACCATTTTCATACTGTAAATAAAGCCCTATGTTTTTGTTCAATTTCAGTTTGCTATTCAGTTTCAATTTACCTTAACCAAGATTTTAGTGCAGATTAAATGGGGGTTGAGTTGTGGTCTTCAGATCTTTTGACTACTTTCTTTTTTTTGGCATTTCCTTTAAGGTGAAAGCACCTTCTTTGTTGAATTGAGTGAGACTTCCAGCATTCTCCAGCATGCAACAGAGCATTCCCTCGTTCTTGTGGATGAACTGGGTAATTACTCTCTAGTTTTAACATAATGCTCCTGATGTTTAACTGGTCAGTGTCTAATGCTATCTAAAAGATGTGCTTCTTGTATGCTCCAGGACCTGATATACCACCTCTCACCCCCCCTCGTTATTATCCTATTTCCAGCTGTGTTTTCCTGTTTTTCCTTTACATAATTACTTGCAGCAAACCTTGGGAGAGCAGAAACATCTTTTTCTGCAGTGCAGAGGAGTGGACTGTTACAGAGCAAATACTTGGGTATTTATGTATTTATACTGGATATGCCAGGATCCCACCGATCCTGGTGGCTCTTACCACTCACTGCTGTTGTCCACCTTCCACACAGCGCTGAGGGAGAAAAACCAACACTACAAAGGCATTGCTGCACCTCTACCTCTGGTTCTTCATTTTGACAATTAAAGGGATGTGCGTCTCTCCCCAGTGTCAAATAAACTATGGACTGAATTAACAGCCAAAGCTGTCCTGTTCTCCCTCCAGGCAGAGGCACAGCCACCTTTGATGGAACAGCTATAGCGAGTGCTGTTGTGAAGGAGCTGGCAGAGAAGATCCGGTGTCGGACGCTGTTCTCCACTCACTACCACTCGCTGGTGGAGGACCATTCCCACAGCGCGGCCGTGCGCCTGGGGCACATGGTAGGTGTGAGCGCTGCACAAGCCAGTGAGGCCTGAAGGACAGGAGTTTTCCCTGTGGCTGGGGGGGATCCCATGCTGTGCACCCTCTCCTGTGCGTTTTAAGAAGAGGACATGATGTCCCATGCGTTTATTAGGCTGCAGGTAGGCCTGTGTTGCAAACACTGACTTGTGACTTGCACTTCCTAGGCATGCATGGTTGAAAATGAGAGTGAGGATCCAAGCCAGGAAACAATTACGTTCCTGTACAAGTTCGCTGAAGGAGCATGCCCCAAGAGCTACGGCTTCAATGCAGCAAGACTCGCAGATATTCCAGATGACATTATTCAGAAGGGACACAGAAAAGCCAAGGAGTTTGAAAAAACAACCCTCTCACTCAGAGTATTTAGGTAAGGCCTTGGGTTTCTGTATTTAACTTGTGCAATACTTAGTGGTGGCACCCATTTTAAAATTTGGGGAGTGGCTTTTGCTCAGTCTCACAGCTGTAGGGGCAGCTACCACTTCTGGGAACAGCAAACGTACTTCACAGAGAGGGGGAGGAGGTACTGCAGGAGGGCAGATATGAGTGGCAGTGCAGTATTTTATGCCAGTCTTAATTTGCACAGCAGTGCTGGGCTGGCTGTGTGCTGAGCCAGACTGGGGGAAAGGCTGTGCAGTTCTGGGGGGCACCGGGGGGACCTTACAGCAGTACGGGAGCCTCTGCTGCTGGCAGCCTTTACACCAGGCCCAGCGCCTTCTGTGTCTCCCAAAGCTTAAGCTCTGCCCCTCGCTGTCTATTCAGGGTCAGCAAAGGTGTTTTTTTCCCCTCAGGTATCTGTGCCAGGTGGTGGATGGTGCTACAAGTGATGCAAATGCTGTGCAGAAACTCACCGCAATGATCAGCCACCTTTAAGAACATGCAAGTTTTGTAGGGGCAGTTTCTCAAAAACATGGTAACAGACAACATTATGATCTAATAAACTTTATTTTTTAAAAATGACCATTTTTCCATTGTCTTTCCTAGGAAATTAAACCCTTTAATTCATACCTACCCTCTACATAATGGTTATTGAGTACTCCACAATATATTAAGTCTAGATGTTATGGTACATGCATACACTTTCAGGCTGTTGATTACCCACTGTCACCAATACACATAAATGGAAAAAAGCTATGAAACTGTATAGGGCTGTATATATACTTGTCTCAGCTTCATTAGAGCAGGAAATTGCTGTGATTTTTTTTCCAGCAGGTTATGTAAGTAATGTCCAGACTGTTCAAAAAAAACTATGAACAGAGTAAAGTACAAGACTGTTTTGAGGAGACTTTCTACTGTGTACTTTAAAACATAGTAAAATTTCTTTCACAAAACTTAGTTACATGGGTACTTTGTTTTATAGTGCATTATAGTCTAGGAAGTCTCATTAAAACACTCAATTTTTTCTTTTTGTTAGGGTGGTTTGAGTACAGACTATTGCTGGGGCAGGGGAGGAGATTATTCTAACTTCAGAGGACACCAGAAAAATTGCTGGATATAATTTAAGATTAGTGTTTTCTCTTTCATAGAAAGAACGTACATACTGGGACATGAGTACAGTTACAGCAAGTCTAGGTGTGCTAACAAAACAGGACACATTCAAGTACAATAAGATTTTTTTGCTTGAAATTAGAAACAAACTACATGAGATTAAAGCATTAAAATCATATTTCTCAATCTGAATAAATGTTAAAAAATCAAAAGAAATGCAGAAGTGCTAGCTCACATTTTTACCATGTTACAAAAGCAATTGGTACCCATGTCCATAAAGGCAGCAACAAAGAATGCTGCTTGTCTACAGAATAGTACTACTGCAAATTGGACTGCGTTTCAATGCTACTTGTAAAAACACCAGCTCTCAGAAGTTGGTATCTGTACAAAATTGCAGCTTATTTTTCTTCACTTCTGTCCCTTCAAAGTCTTTGTTTACACAGTAATGCTAAAACGCCCAGTTCTGTTATCCTGAGTCAACATATTGCCACTTTCTTTTTTGGTAGGTTGAGCTCCATAGTGTCAACACCTCACACATCCACTTTAATACAGTCTCTTTCTGCAGAAATGGGCAAGTGTAACTTCCTCCAAAAAAAAAGTTTTAATAGGTATGATATTAGAATGGCAGGACTTTCTTTCTGAAAGGAATTCAGTTGTGCTGCAATGTATTAGATTCTATAGGTGGAGCAGAGTCATATAGTGTATCTGTATCGTGTGTAGGCTCTCCGGCAAGCGTACAGGGATTGGACAGTGTTCCAGCACCACAGTCACAGAAAAACCTACAATGAGAGAGAGCTCTTTAGTGTCTGCTTCCCTCATGCTCTCCACACAGCCCCACACCCTGGTCTGGCACATACCTATCATGTCTAATGAATTCTACGTCATGTCCTTGATGGCACTTCTTAATGCAGTTCACACAGATGGCGTTGCGGTCTGTGGTGTTGCAGGTGTGACACCTGAAGGGAAAAGCAGCACATCAGGCATGAGCCAAAACCCGATGAGCTCTCCAGCAAAAGGCAGAACAGCACTAAGGAAAAGGGGTGTACAGGGCTGTAAAGCTTGGGATTTTTACGCAAACTTGGATTTCACAGCACACTTTTTGTTGCTTGTGTTGAAAATGCAGTTGTGCTGTGTAATCCCTCAGGCTGAGGTTCACAGTACCAATCTGTTTTCCTCAAGCCCACAGTAAATACCAGACAACGGGATCTTGTTCAATCCTCCTATTGCTGCTGAGGGAGAACACGCATTTGTGTGTTCATAGACATATGGCAACTGTTCTAGGGACCTTGTGCGAGGAAAAATGGTGTTTATATGAAAACCTCACTGTAGGTGACGGGAAAGAACCTGTTACCTGTAGAAGTCATGCATCGGGTAGCTGGTGTAGCTTGAGATCTTATACAAACACTGGCCTCTACTGACAGCTTTCTCTATGGCATCTTGATTGTTCATTATTTTGTTATCTGTTGGAGGGAAAAGACAAATCCAGAACTAGTCACACCTGGATCAAAGACTTATTTTTTTTCCTTGAGGTGTTGAAGCAGATGGCCCATTAGGAAGTTAGTTCTGTGCCTACATTTTAGTTTTGGCATTTCCACATATCAAATCCTCAAATGCCAGCTCACAAGGCACATGCCCCGAGTGCTGTGCACTCCTCAGGCGAGAAACACTGTTCTGCACCGCACACACAGCACAAAACACCTGACAGCCTCCATTTGAATATTCTGTGCAGAGGCCTGTGAATAAATGGTTGCAGACACAAGCCTTTCTACTTTTCTGCTGGGGAGTCTGAAAACTGAATGTTTAAAAGTCTCTCACCTACCAGAAGGACTTTTACACATCCTTTAGGAAGAGAAAAAGGATTGCTCTTTCTCCATCAGAGTTTAGGAATAAGATGCTTTCCAACACAATGGAAGTGGAAATTAGGTCTGACCAGCTCCAGCAATTAAAAGATGTGCCCAAGGCACAGGAAATTTGATAATCCTCTCTGTTATTCAGCTACTAGATCTTGTGTCAAGTCCCGAAGTGCACCTCAAACAAGATTTACCCACCCCCAGTAGTGTCAGAGCACCAACTGATGCAGGGAGGAAGCCCAGGAGCTGTGGAATGGGGAGCCAGAGCTTGAGTTTGAAGTGGTTTAAAGGATCCACGGGAAGAGACTTAACAACTACAACTAAGCATGTAAAAATTCTGCAAACTGAACCTTTTTCTTCTAGAAAAACCTCCTGGAGCTGTCTGGAATTCAAACCATCATTCCCATCTTCTTCAACTAGATCTTGTCTCATGCACACTTCCCCACTATATGTGAGAATTTTATGTATGTAAACTGTATTTTCTGAAGAAAGCGATTTGGGAATGTAAATATTCATGCTTTTAGATCCTAAAAGTGAAGTGAGGCATGTTTCTTTACTGGACACTTCTTTTTAGATATGTGAGAAAAGACTTTCCATTATACTAACTTAAAATTAGAGTTTGAGATGAGGGCTGAAGACCAGTAACCAGTTCAGAAGCCATTCTGAGACAGGAGAGCTAATAACAGAGTTTTAATATTATAGCAAAACCTTAAGCTACCTTTGAAAGTGTCTGTCTAAAAATCTTAACACAGCCTAACTTGGCTCATTACCTTCCGCTGAAACTCTCAGTCACAACTCAGCTTAAGGTGGTACCAAATGTGAGCCTCAAAGGCTGCAATAAACCCAAGACCCAGCACCAAAGGAAAAAATGGCAAGTGAACAAACACAACCAAGGAGGGCTCAGGCTCACCTTTCATCGTGACATTGACACCAGATGCTAGAAATAAACCTCCAAAGCGGTTGTTGAAAATCTGATTGCCTTCTAATGTTGCAGTCGCATGATTTGTTATTTCAATACCTTTATTGGGTCGGGGGAAGAAAGAAGAGAAAAGAAAGCGGCAAAGTTAAATCCTTGGTGATTGTGCATTGGTACCTCTCTCATGTTCTTTATTTTTTAAAACCGTCATAAAAAAACTCAGGGGGAAACTGCACTGTAATTTGTTAAAAAACTGAGGTTCAAATGCTGCTGTTGAATCCTTTCAAAGAGCTGCAGCTGGCATGCAGTTTCTGGGAGGAACAGCACACTACTGGCCTATCTTGTAACAAAATGGTACTATGATCATGTATATTTTCAAGGGGGATCTGATCTCTGGGTGGTTAAGGCTGTCATCTTCATGTACATTTGCAAGTTCTTGTGCACATACCTTACCCTTTTTAAAATATCTTTTTAAAAAGTTCTCAAGATGGGAACCTAAAATCATTTCTTTAACTCTTAGCTTTTATCAGTAACCCGTGTCTTCCAAGTCATTTGTCCGGGACTGCTCTTGACAGCAACCTATCCTTCCCCCCCACCACACTGAAACAACACCTTTAGAGGCTCTTCTCAGAAAACTTGCTTCTTCTGAAAGAAAGATGGGAGAAAACTCAGGAATGCAATTTTAGTTGAAATGGAATGGAATGCAAGAAGTATGGAACGGAGATGATTAAACAGTAAATTGCCAAAAAATCACTCTTAAACATTCTTCATCTCTTTTGGAGCAAGAAAAACTCATATTTGTAATTTTTCTAGTTTATGGAGTGAGAAAGTTGAACTTGAGATGCAATTCAAATCTCTTCAAAACGTGTATTTGCTCAGTTTCTCAAGTTTTAAAGCAGTGATAAAATATTCAAACCAGCATCCAGCAGATCAACTATGAATATGTCCTAGACAATTTTATCAATTACTTCTAAAATAAAACAATGAAAAATTATTTCTTTAAAAATATAAGAAGAAAGAATGTGTCACTTCTCAACACGCTAATAATTCCAGAGACTGCGATAAACATATTCTGGCTACAATTCTGAATTCTCAGATGACTCCTAGAATACACTATTAAAATGTCTAAATACCACAGGGTAAAGAAACTCAGAGTTAGCTTTGTGAAGAGCTTACTGCAAGCTCTAACACTTCCAAATTTGATTTAAACAACACAAACCTGCAGCAAATCCATCAAATATTCGGTTTTTCCTTAGCACAGGGTGGCTATTGGTGCTGATAAGAACACCAGCTTGAGCATTCCTGAAGATATCATTCTCTTCCAGAAGACCTACGACAGACCAACACACAAAACATTTGGGTCTGGTAACATTTCCTGACCTGTAACCATTCTGTGACATACTTTCAAAAGGTCTCATCTGTTATCATCCTGCTAATTCCTTTCATTTGGAGAATGCCCACCAAGAGCACTGAAGTTAGTGATAAAACTTTAAAGTAATTGGCAGTGTATAATCTTGGAAGTGTATTTTTTCAGTATACAGAATAGAATTTGGGATTGTAAGCACCATTACAGAGAATTAAGTCTTTTAGCTTTCCAAATTTTCTTCTGTTTTTTCCAACACCTTTCTGTTCTTGTCTTCTAAAACAAGCAGCCCGCTAAAGCCAAGTTTCACTTGCATTTTTCTGGTATTGCAAGACAGGATTACTCTGAAATGCTTAATTTAAAATTAAAGCTCATTTACAGCAAACGATTATCTACAAACTATGAGAAGCTTGATATCAGGACATACAAGTTAGGAGACTTCAGACAGGGACCACTTCTAAGTTTACAAGTATACAACAGATTCCTCAGAGATCTGTCTTTCCCATCCCCCACACCCTCCCTAAATCTTGGACACTGGCAGAACCTGAACTGTTCAGGTGCATGATTCTGACTACGTGACTTGAATTCAATATTGTATTTCAGTCAAATGGCAAAGCTTACAAAAGCAGATGGGATAAGTACTGTCCTAAGCAGCAATCTAACAGTCGTCTTGGATGAGATTAATTACCTCTCTGCCTCCCACAGATTTCAGTATTACTGATGTAATTAAGGCTAAAAAGCATATGGGTATGTTCACTATAACTATTTTATTACTTCAGAAGACAAGAGCTATATTTCTAAAGAGCACTTGAAAAAGGACACTGTTTAATCTGAAATTAAACTCTTATCCAGAATATTCAGTGTATGCCAGTAAGAGAAAAAAATACCTCTTCCCCCATTAAATATACAGATGCCTCCATCTCTTCCATCATGGATTTTATTTCTTCTTAGTGTAGGATTACTGTCTGTTTTAATCCATACACCAGCCATTGCATTATCAAAAATTTCATTGTCTTCTATAAATCCAAGGCCTAAAATTGAGGAAAGGGTGGAAAAAAAAATAAAATCAAGAAGTATAATAAATAATAAGAGATAACATTGCAGAGCATAAACCATTCTGGATAAACATGAAAAACAAACCTACCAGAATTATAGACAAGAATACCACCATTCTGACCACCCCAGATCTTGTTGCGTCTAATTTTGGGGTTGCTTCCAGTTCTAGAGTAAAATGTAAGGAAAGAAGTAATTTAAAATAGTTTACTACATGCCAAGGCCAAACATTTAAAACACATCTAAAGAAGTGCACCACAGATCTCACTGCTTAAAAATCTTAGTAAAATACGGTTCTTTCCAAACATGGAAACATATTTTAGCTTTACAGACTCCAAGGGCCACCGCATATTCTAGTCAATATTCGGGCTCTATTAGTAATTACTTTCTTGTAGGTTAAAGCAGAGGGTATTCAAAAATACTGGATTTCAAAAAAAGTTATTTTTATAAACAAAATTACAAGAACAGTTAAAAAGACATAAAAGAGCACAAGCCAAGCTACATATGTTTTGAGATAAAAGCAGAATAAATGTTACCTTATCTGAACCCCTGAGTACATGTGATTATAGATGTCATTGTCTTCTAACACGCCATGTCCATTGTCATAAAAATAAACTCCAACCTAACACATCAAGAATTAAATTATTAGTTCCAAAGTAACGAGGCATAAAACCACAGACTTTCTTTTCTGTGGCCCTCTTGTAACCACAGAGCAAAACTCACTTGTTTTCCACTGTGTATTCTGTTTCTCCTCAAGACTGGAGTGCTCCCTGTTGTCACCCAGACTCCAGCCAAAGTATTGCTGTAAACTTCGTTTTCCTCAATCACACCTTGTCCTTTTTCATGCTAAATCAAGATGATTTAAGAGTTGAGAATACCTAATAATGTTTTTCTGCTGTACACATCCCTCCCCAACATGGCTTCTTTACTGTTAGTAAAGTAATTCCTTTCCATTTGAGTACATTTTTTCACTTTTTTCTTTTTCCTAAACAGCATATCATGATTTTCTATGCCTGCCATGAAACACCCTGCATGTAAATCCTTGTATTTCAAGGCTCTGCAGTGGTATTTGCAAATCTATGCTGGCTGGCAGCATGGCTGCTCCCCAGCACTGTGCACTCACATGAAAGCTCTGGCATGTGGTTCTTAAACCTACACCCAGCCCTGTCCACCAGAAGGACAAACAACTGGCAGTACTATCCCCACCATGTGTTTGGGCTCCCAGGTAAAGCACCAGTGTTCTTGGTCAGGGAAAGCTGTTCTGGTTAGATTTACACAACGAACAGATGAAGCTGCACACCTGCAGCATTAGCTGAACCTTAGGTAACTTCTGGCAGAAAGTTATACAAATATTTCTCCAAATCTGATATTGCTAAAGGCAACCTAACAGCTCTTTCAGTTCAATCAGCAGAGCCTTGCACACACTGGAAATTGTGCTTTATTCTCCACTTCTACAGTACACAACTGTACAGAAATTGCAATGTAAATGACCCTGAAGGCATTAAAAAAAAAATCTTATTTGAGGTTAGTGGTAAACACATTACACTCCAAAAGAGCTGAGCAGACGTCTAGTTTTTTAAAAATGACATACTACTATGAAAACTAAGCCTTTTCAAAAAGCTTTTAACCAAGAAATGATGAAATTCTGCAATCTATCCCATTTTAAATATTTTACTCTGTAATAGGGAAAATTTAGTGGCATTCATAAAAGCCTTCATCTTTTAAATAGCATCGGCTTCAGTCTCTTACAAGGAACCCAGTTTAGAACACAAGAAACTCAATCACTGTAAACACAAACATTTTACAGAGTACTCTTCTCTATGGTTTATAAAACAGAAGACAAGTTTGTAGCCTGTCTGTAGGCTGTACTTACCACGTAAATTCCGCCATGTTGACCATCATGAATCTTGTTGTGTCGAACTATGGGACAGCTGTTTGTTCGAATCTGTATTCCTGCTAATGCGTTACCTGTTAACAGAAGTGTTATTTAATACTACTTAGATACTCGCTTTTCTCAGAATTCAAGGTGCAACACGCAAATCAGCTTACCATAAATATCATTTCCTTCAATAAGGCCTCTTCCATCACCAAAGATATAAACACCACCTTGATTCCCATTAAAAATTGCATTGCCCCTAGGAAACAAAAAAAATCCACATTATGAAGAATGGTTCTAATATAGTGTACAATAATACATGTGTATGTAGTGTTTAGGACTGTACACTACTCAGATTTAAAATAAAGACCTTATGTTCTGTTGCTTTGAGAAAGATCTACCTCCACGTGTGTACACAAATTAAAAATGCAGTTCAACTGAACACAGACAGAAATTTCATTTCTACATATACAGTAGTATTTATGGTTCATTACAATTAAATGAAATTAAAGTGCACTTCCCCCATCCCCACCAAATCTCTTCTAAATAGTGAAATATCAATGAGGAAAACAATACCTTATTGTTGGGTCACTGTTTGAGGTAATCCAAACACCTGCAAAATTGTTTGCATAGATTTTGTTCTCTATGAATTGTCCTCTTCCTTTTTCATGAACATAGATTCCTCCAGTCTGGCCATGATGGATTTCACACCGCACTACTGTTGGATTGGCATATGCTTTCACTTCAAAGCCTGCTATCCTGTTTCTGTGTATGTTGCAGCTTTCAAAGTAACCCTTAGGACACAAGACATGCAGCTTCCTGGTTAAAAGTCCTTTCTAAAATGAAGGTTATTTTCCCTCCCCCTTCTAAATACAATCCTCATTTAAAAGGAAACAGTACCAAAACTGACAACACGTAAGTACGTACATAGGTAATTAAAACAACTGCTGCCACTATATAATTTCATCCCCCCCCCCAAAAAACCCACTGTGTATGCATTGCTATTTATTACTACCCATGCAACACCAAGCAAAAAGGGCAACTCTGGATATAGTACCTTGAACAGAAGTCTGTATTATGTTCCCTTAGCAGCTCCTGAGGCCACAGAGCCCACAGGTCCAACAAAAAGAAGACACTGCTACGGAGAAGACTACCTACTTGTTTTCAGACCAAGAACTACATATATTTGGTAGAAATATGGTTTATGTATGAAGAAGTGTGCTAAATTTCTTTGAAACAACTAGTCAAAATAAATACATATGAATATAGGAGTTCAGTAATTTTTCCAGGGCTGGACTGGTCTGAGCTTTTGGTACTTTTTCCTTTTTTCCCTTTTTTTAAATGGTATGCACTTCCACTTAAGACCCTGCAGTAGCAGCAGTAGACCTACAATAGAACAATATTAAACAAGTGCGTTATAAACAGCATAGCTACAGAAAGAAAAAAAAAAGGCCATTGCACAAATCCATCCCAGGTACGCTCCTTATGTGCCAACAAGCACTTGCGTAGCAGCACAATGAATTGGTCCATCTGAAAATTAATCTAGCAAAATAGCAGTTTTCTGCCCAATGATTTCTCTGATTCTAATTCATTCCAGCACCTTGCAAAGGAATTGTGTCAGTCCTTTGAGAGCATATTTTTGAAATGGTCTCAAAGCATTTTGATACTCAAATTCAGCCTATTCTTGAGGTGAACTTTAATGTTATTTCATGCCCATTTTGCCCAACTAAAACAGCAGACACTAAACAACTGAAAGACAGGAAGCATCTCTTACTGGAGAAGGTAGACAATCACCCAGTGATATGTTTTAATCTGTGGATGGCCTAGATGCAAGCTCTTGAAAGCTCTAACTACCTCCAGCAAGCAGCTGCAGAGAGCAGGACTACAACAGAGCATGTGACATTCAGAGCAGGATTCTGCTGCTGACAACCAACCAAAACTGTCCCTTCCATCCAAGAACACACGGTTGAAAGATCAAGTGAACCAGTCTCAGTTCTTTCTTTCCTCCTAGATGTCTATCTCTCTGTGCCTTGCAAAGCCCTCTATAGTGTAAACAATCTATATGATTCCACCTATAACTGTAGCAGTACCAGTCTTGATAATGCAAAAGATTACCTGTTTAATGAACTGATTAACATTTAGTTAAAGGTATACAGGTAAAACATCTGACCCAAAAGGAAAGGTCACGACTGTCACTGATCTTTGTCATCCCCAGAGGCACCTCATCCATCCCTTTCCTGTAGCCACCTAAGTTATTTAGACTCGCTCATCATGAGACTTGTTATACTTGTGAACTAAAAAAAAGCACAATTCCTGCCACTGCTCAGAGTAACTGGATTCCAGTGTTTGTACTCACATGATCTACCAACCAGAACACCTGAAGCCTGGAGCTTCTACTACTTATCACGTGGAAATCAGTCAATTTACTGCCAGCCTAGGTAGTCAGCACCCTGTTTCATTGTGCTGTGAATTGCTAAAGGACTCCATCAAACTTATTTTGATTACAAAACAGCAGAAATACATCCAGTTCAATGAGGAAGTCAAGACAACTTGCACTTCTCTCTACTCTGAGGATTGTAGCCAGGAAAGACATTGCATGGATTAAACATTCTCCAAAAAAAGTACCTTCCCATGTGCACAGCTTGGCTCCCCAGACTCCTCTGGGTGATAAATAAAAAAGTCAAATGGAAGATGCCTACTTTCTGTCAATATTCAGAATATGTTTTTTTCAAGGACTTTGAAGAAATCCAATCCTAAGTGAGTCAAGATGTTTTCAGAGTTCTCAAGGAAGTTACACGCTAACAGACAGGGGAATCTAAAAATCTCTGAAATACACCTTCATGCCAACAGGCAGTGTTCCGGACTTCTTATCCCAAAAGGAAACACTTTTTTCCCCTCATTTTCACCTAAAATGAAGCCCTCAGAGAAACTTAAGTTAAGATGACAATTTGGCAGAAAGGCAAGCTTGATTCTCATAATGGAATACCTAATTTCAATTGAAATGTTACTAAACATGGTCTGGTATCTTTTTAAATACTTCACACATTGCCCTCCCTTTGCGGGCCAAATATGACTACAGCACCCTAATGAAAGAAAAGAAGTATTTCACAGCCATTTAGGATGCCATGCAGACAATAAAAACAAACAGAGCCTTTATCATGTGATCTGCAATATCTCCATAAGCACTGTTAATTAACAGTATGGAAATTTTGGTTAAAATACTTTTAATTCTTGAAAACAGTACCATATACTGTATAGCTTTTTAACTTGCTTGGAAATGAAGTGAAAGAGAAGGCTCCTTCCCTTCTGCTTGTGTCCCAGTGTATCTACATAATATGCAAGTTCAGGGAGGAACAGAAGAGGTACCTGTAGGTACACTGTGCTCTGCCCACTACATCCTAAGAATACCATAACATCACTTGACAGCAGAGTACAAGTGTCATTTCTTCAGAAAGCAGAAAATGGAACCTTCACAAGGATTGCTCTTCTACGTCCTCTAAAAAAGGTTGGTCTGCTGATTCAGAAAAACCTGAGAATCTGCTGTTAAGCCTCTGTAAGGGAAATGCTCCTCTAAAGAGGGAGAATAAAATGAACTAAAACTTTATGTCAGATAATTTTATAAGGCTGACTGCTGGGTCAGAAAGTCAAAGCTTTCTGCAAGGTAAGATCCTGTAACATTCAATATTCATAACACGAAACTGCATTAAAGAACCCACTCCAGCTCAGTCGGAGTCAGCTTAAGCTGAACTGCAGGCTTTGAGCTGTCGTGGTTAAACCCTGTGAATTTCCACAACTGTTGAGACCATGTCTGACCATTACCTGTGTGCATCATCATTAAACCGAATTCAGTCAAAACAATAGAACTGCTGTTTGTCAGAAACACACGCCCTCATTCCCAGACTTCCTATTTCCTACGCCATTCTCTGTTGATACCAACAACTTCTTTGGCCTAAATTCACCGCAGAGGGAGGGCTAAAACACATTTCAGTCTCTAAGATGCACCCTGGCAATCCCTGGAATCTTTTCAGCCACCAGAGCTAATTCCTTTCAAAAGCCATTGTTGTGCCTTTGAACTGTAGCCTCTCAAAAATCAGTCTAGTGATGAACTTCTGGATCCCAAGAAATCATGTACGGGTTCAGACAACATCTTCTCTCTGGAAAGTTAACAAATATTTTTTTAACAATGAAATTGTTTCCAAGTATGGAGATAAATGATCTATTATCCACAAACCTTACTGCCAGCTCCAGCTATAACCAGTACCACCATTAGACAGGCACAGCCTGCTCCTTTCTTACCACTTCTGTCTCACAGCACACACAGTCTGCCTGACACACAGCTCTTAAGCTCTGTCCAGCTGTCAGGCAGCTCAAGCCCAGATCCTTTATGGAGACTCTGCCAGGAAGCTATTAAGGTCAGGAAGGTCAATATCCCTCCTCTGCATAGAGGGATTGCAAGCCTGATACTGCCTTCACCTCCTTCTAAGACTCATTTTCAAGTGTGCTGGGTATTTTGCTTGTGCTTTGGGGTGGTTTCTGGTTATCATCATCTAGCAGAAGAAGAACCTGGATGACATCACCTGGCAGGGCCAGGATTGCTAAGAAAAAGAGGCCCTTATGATTAATAAGGAAAAGGAATACAGAAGACATGGAAAAAGTACTACAGTCTTACACAAAAATACCAAGTATAAGGCAACTCAAAATACCTTAGCAGCAGGTTTCTGCTTGAAAAATACTAACTATTAAAAAGTAGCTCTGTTCATCAGATTTATTTAAAATGCCAGGCAAAGCACTCGCTGTGTGCACAAGATGACAGCTACAGTGACAGAAAGTGTGAGCAAGAATGCACCGTTGCAGCCTGTTAAGATCTGAGCAGGTAAAGCAATCACAAACAAACACCACAGGAATGATAATGTTGATGTTCTCACACAGTACACAGTGAACAGAAAAAGAGATGATGACAAAGATGGGCTCTGAACAGCTGGACAAACTCAGAAGACTTTTTACATCAAGACAAACACAGTAATTGAACTTTGATTTTTTTTTCTTTCTGTATGTTGTCAAGTTTAACAAACACTGCTTTGAGGGTTAAAATTTTAAAAATTATGGGATTTTGTTTGCTGCTTTTCTTCTCAGAGGAATTTTCCTGCCGTTTATTTCTAAAAGAACTATTTCTTCTTTCTCTGTCTCAAAGATCACAACATTACAGAAATACAGAGGTAATTTATGTTACTATTTGAACAACACAGATATTTGAAGAAAAAAAGAAGATAACTGTGCAAGCTTCCTAAATATTTACTGACGCTGGTATTCTAAACAGGGTAAGAAAAACAAACAAACAAACAACAGGAGACCAAGATAGAAAAAACCAAACTGACTCTGTGCCAATTTAATCAAATACCAATTAGAAATGTGACTGACAACAGAAAAAATACGTTTATAAAAACTTGTCTCCCAAAGCCTGGAATAGTCTTTATTTGAAAGTTGGTGTATTTTTATAAAAATTCAAATGCAACATAAAGAAAATCACATCCAAGATGCAAAACCAAACCCTTTGTTCTTAGTGCGCAGCAAAAGGTCAATTGAGTTTTAATGTCGACTGTATGGAAACTGGCATATGCCTAATTTTTTTTTTTACTTATATACACACTTCTTTAAATGATCTGTAGTACTTAAAAGACTGAGCTGTAAATTAGTCACAATTACCCAACTTAGACACATGTTGCTATATTTTTACTTCATCAGAAAAAAACCCCAACCAAGTAATAGTGAGTGTTGTGATTGTCATTTGGGAGCAGTAAAAATGAAGACCATGATGCCTAGATCTCAGCTTTAAACTGTAAAATTATGCTTATTCTTACAGTAAGTTGGAACTTCTCTGTTGTTTGCATACAACTACTAAATACAATTTATGACAGATGTCTGGTAACTCGTCTCAGGCAACTGCATGAGAGGTCAGGGATAAGGCACTGAGGGTTGCCAATGCTATGGTGCATTTTTAATGCCTGCTTGTTAAACCTTCCACACAGCACTAAGGCAAACATCAGAATACTGCCAGTTTAGAAATAAGAGGTTAAGTTCCTACAAGTATCAAAACACAAAGAACAGTCTGAGAACACGGAACTCAAAAACTGAAAAACAAAGCACTCTTGAACCTTTCGGAGCCAGCACTCCAGCACAGAAACCCACGGGAAAAGAATGTGTAGGATAGGAATTCAGCACTGGAATGTACTTATCCCACTTCACAGTCACAAGGAATATGAAAAAAAACCAAAACAAACATCCCCCAAAGTAACAGAAAGGAAGCAAGAGAAATGAATGTAGAAAAGCCACTAATTTGTTTAGGTATACAGAATTTGTATCTCAAAGATCCCATGTCACTTTGCCACTTAATGAGTATGTAAATATTACCAATGATGTAATTTCATTAACTCTATCACTAGACATGATGCATAAGAGAGGCTGATGCCAAAGCAGACTTTGAGATGGGAGTACAGAATCTTTCAAAAGAGTTTATGACTATAAAATATTTCAATACTATTTGCAGTTGAGATAAATATTATTCACAGGTATAATAAATATTATAGCACAGGTTAATGTGCTAGTGTTTCCTCTAAACAAAAGAGAAACATTTATTTCTATTCAGTTTTGCTTGTGATATCACACTGATCACAGAATTGAAACAGGTTTTTCAGTGGTAAGAAAACAGATCAAATACACTTTTATTTAAAATTAATCAATTGAATTCAGTCTGTTTTTTTTTTTAATAGTTCAATACTCATATATTTAATATTTATACTTCAGTACTTAAACACGAAGCAGCTCCCAGCCAGACTTTCCACTTAACCCTCAAGCCTACACATAGACACCTCTCCTCTAGGAGTTACTGAAGCACTCTCCTTTACCAGTTTTTCTATAGTTGAAACCACTTCATTAAACATTTCCAAGCCTACTTAAGTCTTGGAGGGACATATGGATATATGTATCCACTGAAGCAGATTAGCAGTGCTTGTACAATATGTTAGTACAGCATAATACAATCCAAACAATGAGATAATATAAAACAAAGACATAACATCTTAAGTTTGCCACCAGTCTTTGCAAAACAGTCAAACAACTACATCTCTAGAGAACAGAAAATGATGTAAAGTAATCCATTAGAAGGTTGCCAGCTGGGCATTCTTCTGGGCTGGTGCAATCTTGCCCAACACAGAATAAATATGCTCCTTAAGAAGTAACTATGAGAGCAGAAAAGAGGCACCTAACAGCAGAATCCCATCACAATTCTCACCTTCCACTGGAAAGAAGATTTTATGCCTGCAGCAAAAATAGCAGCACTCTGTGACCTGTTTACCTTCCACTGAAACCAGAAAACTGCAAATCCAACAGCTACAACTAAGCACTGCCTCGATCCTTCACTCCCACCTCCCCAGCAAACTGGGTGCAAAGGAGAAAGGCCTCACTAGTTCCTGTCCACAGTGGATTTTCTGTTAATACTATTTCCAGTCTGCCAACTGTCATCAAAAGCCTCAGGAGATCTGGGTTGGAACCTGCTGAGGGTGCACTTGATCCCACTGTCTAAGTCACTGATGAATGGTACTGGTACCAGTACAGACACTGAGGGACACAACTTGTCACCAATTTCCACCTGGACATCAAGCCATTGGCCTCTACCCTCTGGATGCAACTATCCAAACAATTCCTCATCCATCAAACAGTCTATCCATCAAATCCACACCTCTCCAATTTAGGGAGAAGGATGTTGTGGGGGACTGTGCCAAAGGTCTTACAAAAGTTAAATGGCATCTGTAGCCCTTCCCTTGCCCACTGATGTCACCCCATCACAGAAGGTCACTGGGTTGGTGAGGCAGGTCCTACCCTTGGTGCAGCAATGCTGGTTGTCCCAAATCACCTCTTCCATGAGCCTTAGCAGAGCTTCTAGGAGGATCTGTTGCATGATCTTCCCAGGCATAGGGGTAAAGCTGACAGGTGGCAGTTCCCAGGGTCCTCCTTTCTGCCCTTCTCAAAACTGGGTGCAAACTTTCACATGACTGCCATGACTTCTCAAAGATCATGAAGAGTGGCTTGGCAACTACATTAACCAATTCCCTTGGGACTCTGGGATGCAACTCATCAGGTTCCATAGACTTGGATATGTTCAGGTTCCTCAGGTGGTCATGAAGCTGATCTCTTACAGTGGAAGGCACTTTGTTTGCCTGGTCCCTGCCTCACAGACCATCCACTTGAGAGGTGTGGGAAGAAAGACTGCCAGTGAAAACTGAGACTAAATGTTGTTGAGTACCTCAGCCTTCTCCTCACCTTGTTACCAGTGTTGCTCATCGGTGGGGTTGCTTTTTTTGACGTTCCTTTTGTGGATGACATACCTGTAGAAACCTTTCCTAATATTCTTTGCATCCCTTGCCAAGTTCAGCTCCATTCCACACTCCGGCCTTCCTGAACCCATCCCTACACAATTGGACAGTGTCTCTATACTCTTCCCAGGTCACCTGTCCCTGCTTCCACTGCCTGCGCATTTCTTTCTTGGCCTTGAGTCTGACCAGCAGGTCTCAGCTCAGTCATGCTGGTCTCTTGCCTTCCTTTCCTGATTTCTTACACCTGGGAATCAAGAGTTTTTGCACCCTATGGAAAGCATCCTTAAAGATCTGCCATTTTAAGAGTGACTAGATGAAAACTGCTTGTTTTGTCAGCTGGGTGGGGGGAATTGGGAGTTTGTCATTCAAGCAGGAAAAACAATGATTTGGCACTGTTTGGTAGTCATGCAGAATATTTTCCTAAAACAAATTAGCAAATAATCATCTTTCATTTCAGTGGCAAAAATCCATTCTGTTTACTTCAAGAGCTATCAATTTTTTTACTTCCTACTTTACATGTATTGGGAAGTTATCGACCTCACCCCTTATGAAAGAGGGTCTGAATTCTGATATGAAATTCTGTTTTAAAATTCCACATCTAATCCCATGCTATAAAAGTCCTTCTTCCCAGAGAAGTTGTTTCAGAGTTTTAACACTAAAATAAGGTTAAGTCTCCGCAGAGCATGTTTTTTCATTTCTAAATCTTCTAGCACCTTGTTTTTTGTTCCATTTCAAAGGGAAAAGAATGAAGCATAAATGTAAGCCTACCATTTACATCCTATTTCAAGAGGTATTTTGTCACTGTAACATAATACAATGTAACAGGCTGCCAATCAATTGCAAAAAGCTTGCTTAAACCTCTTTCAGATAAAATTGTCTTTAAAGTGAAGTCTCCCACTGAAGGGCAAGAGAACATCAGTAGGCATATTTTAAAGCACCTGTTCATAAGTAAAAGCATGTTTTTTTAAACATTTCTTCAATGACAGGCAAAATGTGAAGGCTTCAGTTACACAACATCTGTATTTCTTTCTTCAAAAGGAAACATATATATTACCATGCCATGGTCAAAAGTGAAAACGCCAACGTCACGTCCATGGTGAATGTGATTCCGTCTGATAATGGGATTTCCATGGTTTTTAACCCAAATTCCTGCTAATGCATTATTGGATATCTCATTGTCCTCATATATTCCCTGAGAAACAAAAATGTAAATTAAAGCAGGAATCAAGAACAGTAAACAATTTTATCAAAGTAAGGAAATTCATACAGAAAATTACCTGTGCATGGTCTGTAATGTAAAGTCCAACATTTTCACAGTCGCTGATGTTACAGTGTTTAATAGTAGGACAAGCTCCCTGGCCACTAACACATACTGCAGAGCCAACTGGAAGAAAACAGTACAGTTACCATAGCTTCAAAGTATAGTGTATTAATAAATAGTCTGGCAGTGCTTTTGCAAGAAAAGTTAGTGTGAACTGATATTTAAAAAAGATTCAGCGTGGCCAGTGCCAAAACATTGCAAGACACTGGCAGAAAAACACTAATGTCATTATTTTGCAGATGCAAAAACCACGGTAGGAGTTGCTTTAAAATCACCCTGCCAAGGTTATACAGCTGCCAGGACAATGGTTTATACAATAATTAATGCTTATGAAAGTTCTCATTTATTTCCCTGCGTTAGACCCACTGTATACTGACTGTTCACAATAAAGGACAACAGAAATAGAAAAAAATTCTATGCTAATTACTGCCTTGTTTTACTTCCCTTTAAACCTTCACAACTCAGTACTTCAAAGAGGCCAAACAAATAATAATTTTGTAACATACAAAGACACACTGTCTAACCAGAGATGAGCAGGACACAAATGCACAATCCCAAATACAGACAAAACATCAGGAACCAACAGGTCTCTTCTTGGCTGAGTTACAAAGCTCCTTGAGTGATTTCAGCTACCATACCATAACCTAGAAAATAAATCTTTTTCAGGAAACTAGGACTCAAACTGCTCAGGACTTCAGCAGATCAGCTCAATTCCCTGAATCCCATGAAGCATGAAAACATTAAATTCTGCAGGCACTAAAAGTCAACAGCAGATTCACAGTGATTTCTGAAAGGTAAGACCTCGTCTCAGAGTACTTGGTTTATGTAACACACACCATCACTAAATAAACAAGCCAGTACCTGCTCTGTTAGTAAGTTTTCATATATCCTTCTAGCAAATTACCACAGAGACTGTACTTTAATAATTCACAGCCTCATTTACAGAAAGCTTATTTTTTTTAAATTCCTAAAGATATTATTCTGATTGTCTAGTCTGACCTTATGAATAATAGAGGCTATACTAATTCCCTGAATTAAGTCCTGCTTCAATTCTAGTACCAGGAACTTCAACAAATTATCTCTTCGAAACACATTTAATTTTGACTCTATGATTTCCAGCAACTGAGAAACCAGTATAAAGCTTGTTAGGTGGTTACAGAGCCGTTACCCTTTTAATTTACACTTTAATTACTCATCTGAATTCCTCCAGTTTTAGCACACAGTTACTGGTTCTCTTTACACCAATGTATGCCATACCCAACACACACATGTTTAGTGCAAGCAATTTTCTCCCTCAGCCTTCTCCTTGATAAAGTAACAAACTGCATTCAGTGTGTTTTTCACTACAACTGAATTTTTCTGCTTTACCTTATATGACTTTTCATTGAACTGTTTCTAAATTTTCCAACATGTTGCTATGGACACCAGAAAAGAGCACTTTATTTTGAAGTAGGACTAAGCAGAGGCGTTAACACAGTCTCTCTACTTCTACTCAGTATTCCCAGAGGTGTAGCTAAGGATCACATCAGTTCTTTTGGCCACTCGACTACACGAGGGCTCATATTTAGCAGTTCACCCACAGTGACTCTTTAAGCTTTTCCCAGCTTTCCAGGAAGGATGTTTATCACTTAGAAGGAAGAACAAAAGCGAGTTGTGTGTATAACTTTGCACTTGTCCAGACCATCATGAATAGTGTTTTACAGCCCAACTACCAAAAAAGGTCATAGCAACCCATCCTCCTGGTTATTTGTAAGATTACGGTTATAGTACATTCATGTTATATCTATAATACTCTATAATATAAAGTCCTCACTGTCCACACGTCTCGTCAATTTGCATCTTAATTCCTCTCTTTGAGTCATTAAGTGGCTTAAAGTCAAGAAGCGATCTTTGAAATAACCACAAAAAATGCAATTTATAGTTACCCTGAAAGTTATTTTTCATCTGTGTGGTGTGTGCTCTGGTAATTCTGTAGAATTCTAATATTTTAAGGTCCTATATGCTGAAGTCAAGTATTTTTCAAGGATCAGTGTAATTATACTGGGACTGATTCCTTCTTTTAGTCAAAGAAAGTAATAAAAAATGCTAACAGTGTGATGCAACCATTATAACTTCCTGTAAATACACATTAATTTGATTCAATCATAAATTTTAAATTCTTGATTAACCAAACCCCTGCATTTACTACCTTATTATTTTACCCAGGATCAATAGAGAGTAGTCTTGCCATACTTCATCCTGTGCAGTCTCCCTCCATGCTGCCTCCCCCAGGGACATACACCATCTCACCCAGGTTTCAAGTTACTGCTGATAGATAATAGGAGCCCAGAGAATTTCTTGGTCAGTTCTTTTTAAACTCCTGCATGATTTTAGAATGTCTATTTTTACAGCTGTTTAACCTCATCCACGGTTACTGTCAAGAGTGGAACATATTTCATTATCCCTCTAGGGTATGAGCACATTTATCATTCCTGCCTATCCTCATTAAATATGGAACAAAAATTACACAACACTTTGCCATTCAAATTTTTCCATGCTATGATGGATCAGCATCACTGCCAAAACTTCCTTTGTTCCCCAAATTAAGACACAAGCACAGTCGCCTCTAAAGACAGATGTATCTTGTCTTGTTTATCAAGTTCTTTGTGGGGGTAAGAAGGTATTTTAATGGGGTGTTTGTATTTTGGGGGGAAGTCCTCATAGTTTACTTCAATTCCTAATTCCTTACTTCATTAGCTCCTAATAACGTCTCCTTTCTTGTATTTCATAATTACTTTCACTCCCCTCTACATCTTTTGGTGTTACTGAGGAGCTATGGATTTTTAGGAAGCAAGCCTGATGTTCTAAAAGCACACTTCTATCACACTTTGCTTTTTTAAATGAAAGCAATCTTTATTCTCACTCTGGACTGAAGTTTTTAGCATGTGAAACTGGTCCTGTTGCAGTACCAAACACATGTAGTACTGGTTTAGGCTTTATTGTGTTTACTCAAAATATAATGATTGCACGCACTTATGCAATATTTAAATAAAAAGGCACATTGCCATCCACTACTACTTTTATCCATCAAGGTGAGGACTAACACAGATTTCTTCCACAATGGATGCAATAGAACCTCTAAACTCAGGATCCTGCCATTTAAACTTTAAATAAAGACGCGTTGGCTTGGCAGTAGGAGACCTCCAGCTACAATGCCTTGCACTTACATAGCTCCTATCTCTACATATTACATATATTAAGAACTTTACACATGACATAATGTAGAAATATGCCTTAATGCAATTAGGAGATCTGCAGAAAGAATATCAAACGTGCTAGGAAAGAGATTTTGAATGCTTATGGATCAGTATTTCAGAGATGTCAATGATTTGGAAAGAGTAAATGCCTTTTCTGGCAGACTGCCATTCTTTCTCCCTTTTTACACACACTCAATACTTCCTGAATAGGTTATAGCAGGACTTCGTAGGATTTAAAAGTCAATAAAACTTAATAATCAATAAGTGATGACAGCCTATACAGAGGCTCCAAAATTGACCAGAAATTTTAACTTTGGAGAAAAGAAGCAACAATTCAATACAGCAAACATTCAGAAACCCGGAGTCTTGAAGGGGGCAAAAGTCCAAAATCCTCAGAAAGTCTTCCATAATGAAAAGTGGTCATAAAAAAAGATGAAATATTAATTTTAATAAACAACTTTCACCAAAATATCAAGACCTGCTAGCACATCTGTAAGCACATTTCAATATGAAGTCATGCAGCTCTTCAAACTACTTTTATAACCATATGGTCCAAGAAACTAACCTAATTCATTTGTTGTCAAGGTGCCCAATTTTGGTATATAAGAAGTTGCAGAACAAATTTTCTTCGTATACTTCAATTTCTCAGTATTTAGCATTAATACTGAAATACTGAGCAGTTCCTGTCCTTTGTTCCTCTTTTGCCATTTTTAACACTTCCATATATTTGCTGATATGCCTCCAATAAAACAGATGATGATGACCAAGGGTAGTGTTTCACAGCCTGAAACCTCCAAGGAAGAGCCCATCTTCCTCCAGAAGGCACAGACAAGCAATCCTTCTACCACTATCATTATGGTTCCCTGCAGTATTCTCTCCTTCACAGGTTGTACCAGAGAAGTGTAGCTTTTCTATCTAGTTCGAAGATCTTCGTTCCTGGCCTTTATGCTGAGCTGAGCAATCTCTGTGCACAGCCTGCTGCATAGATCCATTCCCTTTCACTAGCTGATATAAGTTCCTATTGCCATTTCCATGCAAAGACTCAGTTATCTTAATTCTCCTGAACCACTTCTTTCTGACACTCCAACTCCATTTATCAGGTTGCGTTCAAACACATTAAACTTGCCGTGTCTTGTGTCTAGTGATTACAAACTGTTGTGTCTCCCTGCCAATGACTAAATTGCCATCCAGCTTCTCACTTCCACAGACTCCGACCAGTTCTTCCCAGAATCTCAATGACCAATGTTTCCCAAATCAGGTGGTATAAATTCCTTATTGTCTCTGATGGTGAAATGAGTCTGTCTTTCAACACTTCTGCCTGTATAGCCAAGTACTCATACTCTTTGTCAAATCATTCCACTCAAGAGGAAAGTGAACTGAGCTTAGCATTTACATCTCGTGACTGTTTAATGCCATCAATCTCAGCAGTGAATATCACAACAAACTTCATGCACACATCTCACGTGTACCCCCTTCAAATGCCCCCTCTTGCCAGCTACAGTTAAAAATACCCAAACCAGTAAGTTTATATCAACTGTCACTTTTCAGGTTTTAAACCAACTGTCCAGAGAGTCTAAACAGATTCAAACAGAAGACCAAGTATACATTATCACAAAGGTTTCTGGCACACAGAAGTCACGCAATAGTGCCATTTCAAGGCAAGTAAGGCTTGCAGACATGTATTAAACACCTGCGTAAGAAAGTGAGATATGCCAACAGTGATCATACTCATTTTGTGTGTTTCTCCAAACAAAAAAAAGCCCACTAACCCGTACAAGTACTTCGAATAATACAGTGATCTATAATTGGACTGCAGTTCACGGTAATCTCTAAGCAGTGGTGAGCATTGTGGTGCTGAGCAGATTTGTCATCAGGGTTGAACTGAAAAAGAAAGAAAACACAGAAATGTTACATTTAATTGCTCAGGTCTTAAAACTTTTAAAAGAGCTGCTGAAGTTTGAGATTCTTACCCTGATTGTCATATATCCAACATAGGCATCTTCAGAACCCTCCATAAAAACGAAGGTGGAATCTCTAGTGTTTTCTATTATAACTTTATCAGCTACTTTTCCAGGTGCTGTAAAGAAAACAATTAGTATGTCTTAGTTTATGTCACTGAAAAAAAAATCCTCAGAAGACTTACAGAATTCTGTTCAAAGCAAAGAAGGAAAATTAATGCTACTGCTGGCATATAAACATGTCTTCATGTAAGAAGAATCTTAAAAAAGAAAGTTTCAAAGACACTGAAGAAACTAGTCTTTAACTAAAATAATCTGGCACTAATTTACTACACAGTACCATGAGAAAAACCTTCTCTTGCACAGAGCTAGTTTCTGACTACTACTTATGATGAACTGAATCAACAGTTTAAGCATGGATACCAGGTTAGAGGCACTTCAGTTCTGTTCCAGGCACAATTTATTTTGGTATTCTAAACCCTTTTATTAAAGCTAAAAACATATATTCCATCATTAATTGGAACCACTATTTAGTAATCTGCTCACGACCTACAAGCGACCTCTCCCCATACTTCTCAGATGTAGGATTCAGAGTTTTGAACTGATATCCTCATTATTCTTTAGGAAAAAAAAAAATCTTATTAAACCAGATTGAACTATACTACTGCAAGTATGTACAGAAGGTTTCAAACTGGTTCATTTGCAAGATGCCATAATATGCCATTTGATCTCCTGTGCCACCAGAGAGGCTCTGCTTGAGTCTTTATCCTTAATCCAAAGGCAGGCGATATTTACATTGGGATGGCAAGAGCCGGCAGAGGGAGCACGAGTTAACAACAACCTTGCACTGGAATCGATTCAATGACGCTCATTCACAAGCAAGATTGTTTGTCTGATTCAAACCTGCACATTAACTATGCAAGCTAGAAGCAGCCTTCCTCAATACCCAAAATATAAAGTTTCACATGCTGTGACAGGTAACTTAATCTGAGAGCAATTTCAAACCATTCCCCACTCCAGACACACATACATGACCACGTATTTGCTCTAAATTCTGTATTTTATTGAAGAGGTTACACACAGGATTTCTCATGAGCAGATCTTTTTCGGCTGTCTGTTGACACTAGTACAGACAAGTGGTATGTCCTGTTCTTTATCACTCTGGCAGAAAGGTGCCAGTTAGAATGGAGCAACATTTATATCATTATCCAGCTTGTTCTCACTATCTAAAAGCCTGATCTCCGCTTTCACTACTGCAGAGCTGCAAATATTTTAAGGTAGTCTAAGCTCTTCTTCATACCACTATTCACTTAGTACTAGATAACAACTAAAAGAGGTTTTGATGAGGAGTTCTGTCATCATACAAAACATCTTTCTGTGGCTTGATAATATTTCTATATATTCACCATGGTGCAAATGCACTGGCATAAACACATGAGTGTATTTCAGTATATGAAAAAGAACAGCACCACAATACTGCAGGTGAACCAAAACCAGAAAATAGAGGCCCTAACAGGATATAAGAGCCATAAATCAGTATCAGAATTGTGTTCTCTTTTAAGGTGGCACAGAAAAACTGCACTTTACATTGGATGCTCTGAAACACAATTAAACGGAGATTTGTGGAATTGTGCTTGTAGATGTTTGGAATGCACTTGGATCATGCTCTCCACAGGTATTTCCTTCCTCTCAGCATACAAGTTACTTCACAGGTCTCTGAGTTTGGGAGGTCCATCATGGAACATACTAATTAGTTAAGACCACTGCACTGAGATGCCCCCTAGGAAAAGACTGAAGGATTCCTTAAGTATTGGTTTCATTCTAAATGCACCAATGAAATTCTCTGCAATATCCTACTGAATCTTTGCAAAATCATCGTTCAGAGAAGTATCTCTATTTCAGTTTTTGGCTTAGACCACTTTAGAAAAAATGAACCAGTATAAGAATCGGAAAAGGAAGAAAAGGGTCACTAATTTTGTAAGCAAAACACAGCTCCCAAGAAGTCTATTTGCTGAAATCTATGGGAGTTGTGTTCCATGGGATCAGAATTCATCCTCAGCTTAAGGACCAAGATGGATCATTTAGAAATAATGTAACAGACAACAACAGTCCCTACAATAAGGGGCTGCCTAAAGAATTATAAATTAACTGGATGTTGCCTCAAAATTCTTTAATTCCTCAAAAGGAATAAAACTATTTCACTTTTCAATGCATTAAAGACAATCCATTGCATTCTGCAGGAAATAATTGTGACCTTGTTCAACTTTACCAGGCAAAAAATACAGATACCCTTTTAGATCTTGCAGTCTGCAAAATCTGCAGCAAAGAACACAGCTCTAAACTAGTCCAAAATACAACTTTCAATTCAAAGATGCAGAATGGGTATTTAAAGAAGAGCTCAGACATGTGAAAGTACTCTTGCATTCTAAAGTGAAAAAATATTCAATTATGATAGTCTTACCACTTTAGATTTCTCCACCCTTAAAATCACAATAATAATTTTCATTGTTTTTACTAATTCTTTTCTTGATTGAAAAATCCCTTGATAATTCCTTTTTACTTGCACATTATTTAAGTCAAATAAAAATAAAGGGGACACAAAAAAAAGAAACCTGTAGCTCCTAACATATAGAAAACCACACACATATAGGGAAGATTCTCATATCGGGACACATGTCTGTACAACTGCTGAAATTCAGTCCATTGAGTGACGTTGTGTCTTGAGTGCAATGAGCACTCCACGGATATTCCTGCAGTGAATACACATCCCCTCTCCAACTCTGGAAAACAAATTCTTTTAAGAAATTCATAGGTATTTCTGTCCAATGAACCAGATGCAACAATTTCCTTACAGAATCTCTACTCTTGTTCCTTACTTGACAGTTCAGATAAGTCTCAGTACTAACAATACCTCCAGAGGCTTCCTTCTGAACTAACTCCTTCCCCTGGGTTTAAGGGGAGAAATAAATAACCCCAAAATTAAACAGAACAACAAACCTAGAACACCAGGCATTATTCTGTAAGAACATTTTGCTTATGCGTGAAAGTAGAAGCTCCTTGAGAGTTCAAAGTACGTTAAGCTGCCTTTCTAATAATGTTGTGCTTCTTCAGAAGTCAGCAGAAGAAATTATTAAAGAAATTTGAGTAGAACTGCAGAGAGATTTGGTGTTGCCTTAATCCTACCATTCTGAAAAGCTTGCCAGACTGAACAGAGAAGAGGTGGTTCTCCAAGGCTTAGTGGTTCACTTTAATTTGTTTTCTTTTCCAGACAAAAGAAAATTGACTCTCTCTACAATGTCACTCACCATACAGTGGAGAAAGTCTGAGGAAGTGAAGTTAGCAGTGCCAAAAACTGAAATATAAATACATCCAGCATTTCTGGATTCCTCTTGGAGGTTTTGTTCCCCAAGATAGCTATTCTGTTACAAAAATACACAATGCAGATCCTTGGCTTTTAAAAGACTGTAGTTAAGATAACTCTTTTTCTGAATAACTTAGGTTAATTCCAGGGGAAGGGAAAGCAGAGGACTTTTCAAAACCTCAAAGGAGCCAGACAACATGCAATCGTTTCAAGTGCCATGAAGTAACTGAGAAGTTTTCTATCTTAGGACAGTGCTGATCCAGTTTCTTCTGGATTTTAAACACTTCATGACTACAACTTGCCCTATTTGTACTGGCAGTTATTACTGTCATCCACCATCTGAAACAGAAGCCAGGGGCATTCTGTTATTTGTCTACAGCCACGCGTCCTTTAACAAGCACTGCAGCCTAACAAGAGTGGTACTACGAAGTGAAATAGTGCTGAGGATCAGACATCCACACCACCCACCTTGCAGGACAGGGAGGGTAGAAAAGACTGACTTTGCACTAGTCCTGTCCCAGTCTCTCTGACTGAATGTACACTGGCTACTACAGTGCAGGAAGAGCATTCCAGGAACACATCTCTTAAATTAGTCTCATCCAAAAGGAATCCAGTTAGTGCTCCAAAACCTCTCCACAACACAAACCAAAGCACTGTAAGTAGGGATGTTCAGAATGCTGGTTTCAGATATGTAGTCATGAACTGACAAACTAACATACTAACACAGCCACATCTAGTGGATCTGGGGGGACAAGTTTTAGGAGTAACACTGGAACAATCTGACTGCATTGCTCAAAACCTTTCTCACTGCCAAGTCTGCAAAACCCAGGCAAGAAGTGCCAGAACAGGTTCACTCAGGAACAAAACAGTTGGTATGGAGAACAGAAAAGAGGGACTTTTCAAAACAAAAACCCAAACCCAAAACACGCACACACAAAACACACCCACCAAAACAACCACACAACCAAAAACCCCTAACCTAACAAGCAAACAAAAAACCCCACAGCCCAGAAAATCCAACCAACCAAGCCAACACAGATAGGCAGCATCTCAGAAAAAGCAAACAGCAGGCAATGCACTCCTGGGTGACCAGAGGAGCAAGAGGTCTGAGACCCCTTAACCAAGATCTCTACCAACCATGAATACTGTCTCAATTTCTACCAGTTATCATGCTACTAGGAATTAGTATGCTCACAGTAGTGACAGGAAAAGTAAACAGCTCCACAAGTACCACAACTTGCAGCCAGGTGCATTACCTTGTATTACAGATTACATTATCTTATATTAACCTTGTCTTTTTCTTTCCTAATCTGAAGGTCTTATTTCCTTCTCCATAAAGGTTTTGCTTTAGAGGAACAGTTGGGAGAGGAATAGAGAAAAAAACCTGTCTTAGAATCCTTCTGTTGGATGCTCTCATTTCCTTCCTCAAGATGGAATTACGATGAAGAAAATGGGACAGATACTAATTTGGGCTTGCTCCCATTGCTGGTTTCTACTCTGGAGATGAGATATATATATGTACAAATTTCATATGAACCACCTGAAAATTTCAGCTGCAGTCATATAACTGAATATACTTTCTGAAAAATTCAATTTTTTTCCTCCCAATAAAATAAAAAGGTAAGTTGTTCCAAGAAGTAACCAGCAGACAATGGTACTTCAGTCTGAAGCATCAGCTACTTTTTAGTTAGTGATACTAGTACAAAAAATACGTATTTACTAGGCTGATGAAGAAAGACGGGCATTTAGAGTAGGTATTTAATACATCAGAGTATCTTTGCAATTAATGTAGTAATTAACACAACTTTGAGACAACGATGCCCTCAATTCACATACCTGCACCGATCATGGTGATTGGAGATTCTATATATATCCATTCATCAGTATATATACCAGAGTGAACGAAGATAAGTCCATCAAAATGAGCTTCTTGAACTCCACCAAGAGCATCCTCAATAGTATCATAATACTAGAAGAAAAGGGACAAGTTTAGAGAAACGTCCATTTCCATTTAAATACAGATATATAAATACTCTTAAGAACTGCTTTAGATACATACCAGCATATTTTCTCTTCCTTTGTATCTTGCAGGATTACTGTAGAAGTGTTCAGCAAAACCTGGCTTTACATGTGCTCCTTTGTACTGAAACAAGGAAAAAAGTCTGTGATAAGTTTGCAGACAGGTGGGTCTGAATGCATAGACAAGAGATCTACTAATTCCCTAAGCCATTTGCCAATATCAGTTTGATCCAAGAAGGAAGGACCATATACCGAGTTCCCATACCAGGCACACGATTCAAAATGGTAACACCAAAAACGGTCTGAGCCTAAGGGAGTGATCAACTAAACCTACTTAGAGATGGCCAACTGACTTACACAGCCAGGAGCCTCGAAACCGCTGAGAGCTTCAAACACCTTATGCACTCCACAGCCACTGTTTTTACTTCCATATCTTGATTCTCCAGCAGTTTGCCACAAAACAAACTGCATTTATATGGTGAGGAAAAGAGAACCCTATACCTTCACTTGTGATGGAATAAACGAAGAAGGCAAGTCAAGCATTTGTCCTCAACAAGTTTCTGAATTTCATTACCAATGACATGCAGCACTGTATGATTCACTCACCCTGATATTTCTCTTATGGTTTTCAAGTATCATGCCCAGCCATTCTTACAGTACCTCTGGAACTTTGGATTAGAGGTTCAATCACATGCCCTGAAGATAACTTATTGAGCTGCAGTCACTGTGAATCACTATTTAAGCCCAAGTGGTATTACCAACACACTGTTTGGTTTACTAGAGGAAGATGCACACATATCTGACAACCAGCACACACGCTGGTTTAGTAACATACAACAATAAGGTATTTTGCAGTTTATTTCTGAGCCACAGGCCATGACAATCTTTTCCACAGACTTTCAGTGATGCAAAACATGAAGAAAACCCAAGACAGAAGATCTGGATGCTCAGGCACTTTACAGTGTTGTGTCTCCCCAACGCGTGCCTCAAAACAGGAAATAACTCCAGATTTCCGCCTACTGTGCAACACCACAAGGATCTCTCCCCCCCTCCTCAGTCACATCACCTGATTTAAAGTCTAAACTCAAGTTAATCACTATTGTCAGCCCCATTTCACAAGTTGCACTTTTTACTTTTATAAACATCTGTAAATTTGAATATAAACAAATACCAGTCTTACCAGTTGCTGGAAGCTTTCTTTCCAGGGATTTGGATGTTCATATTCTTCTGGATTAATCTGATAAAATTTACCAGGTTCAGGATGCATCATGGGACGAGTGTACTCAAATACTTCCATATACAACCTTTTCCTGAACAGAAGTGTCAAGCAGAAAAGTAAATTAATGCATTTCTGATTACTCTTTCATTTTAACATAACACCAAAAGTTAAACCCCATTTTTTTTTCCCAGGATTTGCGAGTCTGACAGTGAATTTAACCAAGATCAGTACCTACCACTTAGACACTGCCAAACCCATTTTTCTATTGCACTGACTTTTGTGTTTTTCTGAGAAAAATTTTGATGTGTTTCATGATTGAAGTGAAAACGTTCTCAACGTGCAATTTTCATGAAGAAATTCAAGCAGTTACAGTGTTTCTGGAATCAGAGTCTAATTGAATATTAACTACAGCACTGCTTTAACACTTACAATAGCTAATAGCACAAGAACAACAAACTTAAGACCAAGTGTGCCACCACCTCTTCCTCACCTTGCCAAAAAAAGACTGAAAAATGCATTCACAGAGAACAAATGATGCACTGTATTCCAAAAAGAGTTCATCAGCGAACAAATTACAGTGGTTTAAAAAGAGGAAAATGGCACACAGCAGTTGGATTCTTTTGATTAGTGCCAGAATGCAAATAATTGCAGTGTCTGAGCCTGCTGATATTAAGCCCAGACTTACAGGATGCCATGGAATCTCAGAAGCTGTAATTCATCTGACAAGACATCCCCAAAGCTGTCTTTAGGACAGAAAAAAAAGGGGTATTTTTCTGGTTTTTTTAATTCTTTTTATTTTAGACTTTATTTTTGAAAAAGTAGCCTAAGAAACATGTTATTTTTCCCTTACGAACAATTACAAATTTAGATCCTTTTTATTCAAACTCTCAATAACCCAGGGGAAGGGTGGATTCAAACCGGTGAAAACAGCCCAAGCACCCAACCATTAAACAAAACAAATAAAAATCAAACCAAACAAAAAAACCTGTTTAAGTAACACTAGACAAAAAAGCTTGCATCTAACATTAAGAAATGTTTTGTTTCTTTTGCATCAAGCAACACAATCCCCACAGTAGCCTGCAAAGGGTTAAAGAGGGAAGAAGAAATTGCTACTGAAGGAATTGATTTTTTTTAAAACATTGTTTAAGTAGTATCTACACTAGCAGAGAATCAAGTTTTACTGTTTAATACATACAATCAGACATTCAAAAGTAACAAATAACGCTTAACTAAACCAGGCATATTAAAATACAATTGGTTTTAATTCAACTAATTGTAACCAACATTTCAATTTTTCTATTGTTCTGGCATCTTGAGCAGCACATCTAGTATTTCTGAAGATAATGAGGAATAGCTTTTCACTTACCACAAAATTGGATCATTAGCCAGCTCACTGAAGCGTTTACACACACAAGCTGCTCTACAGAGATCCTGCTCCAGCAGGTAGGAGAAGATCTTTAGAACCACTTCATCTGGCAACTTCTCCTGAAGATACTGTTCTGCAGGTGCTGCTATTAAACAGTAATCGATATAAGATTATTGACATATTTAACCACCTCAAATTCTGACTGAAGTAGATTACCAACTTGTCACTTGAAAGATTTCCATTTAAAATGCCAATTATCTCAAAGCAGCCTTCCTTTTTTTTTTTTTTAAGCATGTTTCTTCTAAATTTGAAGGCAAAAAATCCAGAAGTTACAGACTTCAAGTCCTCCTTCCAAACACTTTAGTTCACCTTTTTTATTGGAGGAATCATTCTGCCTATGACTGTAGATGTTAAATAGGCTACTGTGCATGTTCCAGATATACTGGCCTTCTCACTGCTATCAGTTGCATTGTGGTTTCATTAAACCACATTATCCATATGATAATAATAACAACGCAAAAGCCAAAATCTCTGAAAATGCTTTCAAACAGAAAAGAATTTACTCAGAAATAGTCACTGTCTGGAAAAACTACTAGTAAAACTTCATTGGTCTCCCACAATGAACACATTAGGAAAAGAGAACACCTGGGATGTGGGAAACCAGTACCCAGCAGTAATGCCAAAGTCTCCTCTTCCACTTACTCCTATTTATGCTTTTTTTTTCAAATCAAAAATCTACACTAGAAGAAGTGTTAGCCTTGCCAGATGTATTGCTACAGAGAGGTTGGAGAAAGTGGCATTCCCATGCCATTGTGTGGAGACACAAGTGCACTTTGTTAAACCCCTGCTCTTGGGCACACGGGCACTCCACATGATCCTAAAGGCAGAGCCATACAGAACAGCTGCCAAAGTTTGGAGGATTTGTATGGAAGGCATTAGAAGCTCCCACCTGCTAAATTCATAGCACAGTTACATCCATGTAATGCTCCTTGCATCATTTATTTTCTCCTAGAACATCTGAATCCAAGGAGCAATAGGACTGTGATTTTGGCTACTACAAGAGGACTACTAAAGTGAGCTTAAGAAAGATGACTTACTAAATGTGAGGGAGCAACATTCTGAAAAACAGTATCCCTTTGAGATTTCATCAAAAAAAAAAAAAAAAAAGACAGCATCCCAGGACTTCCCTGGGAAAAGCTGCACAAATAAATACATTATTTCCAGCTATAGGAGAGGAAAAAAAAAAAGAACTGCAAGGATCAAAACTGTGGCTTTATGAAGATGCTGAACTGTGGTCTGTAGACCATGTCACCAGAACCTGTGTACTATGAGAGAAACAGTTAGAGCTGTTCCTACAGGGTGTCATGTTACAGTCTCCAGTCAGACCAGGTAATAGAAATTCTGAAATATTGCTGAGTTCGCAGTGCCTTTCCCTGAACCTGTTCCTTGTTGCTCCACTGTATGAATGTTCCCTTAGTGATTCCCAAATACTGATCTCCTCCAAGATGCCAGAAGGGCATTTATGCAGTTGACAGCTGCTCACAGCAGTATCACAGCTAACATGTAAGTATAATCTACAGGTACATGGCACTTCAACAAAAATCTCTGCTGTACCAAAGTGGGAAGTGTCATCATTCCACATGCCCACAGTTTTTGCCCCCATAGTATCCCCATCCTCCTACAAACTATTTTTTTATCATCAGACCCTTGTTGTAGTTCATTGCAAGCTACAGAAGTGCTACTATGGAACAAAAGGAAGACGACAGGGATGACCAACTAGAAGTTGGTCAAAATAGTTCTCTTCAGCAATGGCATTAATTATGTCAGACAACAAAATTCTTTTTATTCAAAAAACAAAGCCAAAAAAGCCTAATGAGCCAGGCTGAAGCCAGTAAGTCAGTAAAACTTATGAAATGCAGGTAGTCTGGAAAGGTCTGATGCTCAAGAGACACTTGGGGAGCCCAAAGTCTGGACAGCAGAACAGCAGCCCACAACGGGAGCATGGGTGAGCATCAACACAGAATGTCACATGCACAATCAATGCTGGTTTTTAAAAAGGTCCCTTTCCATTAGAGATATAAAGGTGCTTTCCTGTGTCAAGCAGGCAGGAGCAGTTCATTCTACAGTCCTAATTACCCTGGAAATGCATCACAGGATAATTGGACATTGCTTCTAAATTCATCTTTTTGTGGTAGCTTTTCAGGTAGATGTACAGATAGTCTTCTACTATCTTATTGAAAGCTGAAATGTGATATTGCAAATGCAAGGTAGTAAATCCTCCCAAGTCTTCCATGACCTGTCTTCTCCTTTTAACACACAAATCCCTGAGGTATATAATTTGATCTTCTTCCCAAGACAATCAGTTACTTCAATAAGCAACCTGCAGATTTTTTTTCTTCCTGTAAGGTTATATATGTTAGGACCTTGAATAATTCTTAATTGAAGAGGGAGGCTCACTAATGTAGTGCCTCCCACTGCTCCAAAGTTCATACTCCTGTTTTCCTCCCTAGGCCCTATCTCAAAATGAAAATCGAAATCCAGATATGTTTCCTTACTGCAAGGGACAAGGACCAACTCCAAAAGCAACAAAACATTTTCCTGAAATAAAATAATTTTAAAGGCCTCAATAAACCCCCTCAAGCCCTGCAGTTTTTCAAGCAGTATTTATGTGGAAACTTAGGCACTGCTTTCCAAATGAAGATGATGATTTTACAGGTGTTTGCTATCCCCTCACCTTTATCCAAAATCCTGTAGAAGTGAGCAATTTAACTTAAATTGCCCTTCTGCTCAATTAAGTAGGGGTTGATTTAAGACTTGTCCACTTAAATCACTGATACAGTGATTATTAGGTGAAATTCTCCAGTATAACTTGAAAAGGTTGATTTGCTTCTTAATGCTAAGACTCAAATTTCCTCTGCATCCAAGAGAGAACTAAACTACATGCTTTTGTTCTATAAATCCACTTTTTACATCTCGTGTATCTTTTAATAACGTGTCAAAGTAAGGATGTAATCAATGTGTTCTTCCTCTCAGTTTACAAAAATAAGCCAAAACCATTTAAAAGGCTTGTCTGGCCCCCAAATCAGAAAAATTAATGTGCTCCTATTTATGACAATTTTATGCCTACTGACAAAATGAAAGTTAACTACAAAATGCATATTCATATTTAAAAAAACCCACAGTTTTCCACTTAAGTGTCAAAACCAGACAAGAATAAAAATAAAAACAAAGTGCAAGAGGTCATCACCAATCTTTATCTTTGCTCTAACGTAAGTTGACAGTTGAACTATTTATGTTTCAGTAAGCGCTAATGCACTGCACAACTGAAAATTGGAAACACATCTGGTTATGTCATTCTGTTTCCACAGGATATGCGTGAAGCTCATTCAGTTTCAGTTTTGATCATTTAGTAGATAGGAATTAGCAAAGTAATACCAAGATGAAGGGCAGGGGAAGCTGCCTGAAAGTCAATTCCCTTCTTTGTAGAAGGACCGAGAATGCCATCCCAAGAATCCCAACTTATAAATTCTATCTTGTATGGACATCTTTTTTGTCCACTTCTGTGGAGAAGGTGGAGACGAACAGCTTTTACTCTATAAGGAGGTATTTAGTAAAAAATCTTTTCTTGTTATGAAGCAGAAATTTGTCAGAAACATGGCATGTTTTTGGGAACATATAAATCAATGGGAAAAGACAAAAATAAATTTAAAAAGTCAGTAAGTTCTGTAAACTATGAGTTATGTTCGTTCATTATGTACAGAACAATGAATGAGGGATCCAGTAATCTGCAGTCTTGGTATGTACTGCAAATCTATAGTTCAGGGAAAAGGGAAATCTAAAATAGCAACCCTCCCAGCAGAACTAAATCTGAAATCAGTATTAAAATAAGGAATAGTCTTCTGTTTTCCAACTACTGGCTCCACTCCAGTTGGAAACTCCAATTGACTGGCATTTCTCTTTCGACTCCACCAAATTTTCCTCAACTCCACACAGCAAGGAACGGTTTTCCACCATGACATTTTCCTGTATTTCCACTCCCATGCCTTCATTTCATCTACAGTTCTAAAATAAATCAACTGTACACAAGAATACACAATCTCCACTGATGAGGAAGTCTCATGCTTACAACTCAATTTCAACAGCTATCACAACCTATGCCAACACAAAACAGAGTGGGAGGGGTTTGTGTGTTAAAATAAATCTCACCACAATCAATACTCGTAGAAATTTAGAGGAATCTCCCAGAAACTCAAGAAGGAAAATAACAAAACCCCATCACCTGTACTGGGAAAGATATTAATAGAAAATAGTTGAGGAAGACACTCCCTTGTTAGGTTGTTTAAATACAATCTTAAAAGTACAATTGTAACAACGGTACAATTGTAACAACTCCTTTGTTAATTCCGTGCTGGAGAAGCCTTCTTCACAATCCCAGTACTCTCCTCACACGAGCTCAAGAACGTAATAGAAGGAACGGACAGCAAAAGTGTGGAGAATTCCTCTGGAAATCAGTGTCATTCATGCTGTAATTGTACCACAGGACTGAAGTAAAGATACACACCTTCACTAAAGCAAGGAGGTGAGTAAAAGCACAATGAAAAATACAGCAAGAAAGTGAATGACATGGAAAAAAACTTAAGAACTGGCAAGAGAAACTGAGTCTGTGACAAGATGACTTTGCACAGGGTTTCAGATAGCAAATCAGGAAATGAATCAAAGCAAAATGACACAGGTTGATCTCCAGTTGGTTCTGGCTATTTCAAGGATATAAATCTGAGGTTAAATGATTCTTAAACAGCTGCTGATATTAGGAGTTAATTAAAGAGAGGGAGAATAAAATACAAGGGGAAAGAGACAGAGCTTGAAAGATAAAACCTTCACTATGGAGGTGAAGAGCCAAAAAAAAAAAAAGCAGACCTCAACAGAATCAATGAAAACAGACCAAAGCCTTGAGCCAGCTGCTCAGTTTTAGTTCACAATATTAAGGGAGACATGGATTAAAAACAAACAAACAAACAAACAAACAAAAACCAAAACACAACAAACCATGAAAAGCAACAGAAACCACATCAATGAGAGTTGGAAAGCGTTGGTGTTGATTTTCCAGGGAAAAGTGACAGTAGAACTCCTGGAACTAAAGAGTGTGTCAGGAAACAGATATAGAAGCAGAGAGACTGAAAAACTACACAGAAAAAAGTACAAGTAGGGTATGTGTGCCTGTGTATATCTGTGATGTGTGTACATACAAAATACACACACCATGTAATTATATACACATGTATTGCACATGTGCCTTAAATTATACAAGGTATATACTGCAGCTGTGTGCAAAAGTATGTGCACATCTATATATATAGGTATACGTGTATTTTTCTTTAAAAACACACAAAGTCTCTCCACAATTAGGTGCTATAATAACATAACAGAACTACTACTAAACAATACCATCAATATGAGAAATGGTAAGTAAGGCACCACTGCAGCCTTACTGCTCCTAACAGTAGCTTAGATACAACTACACAGCATGGTGAGGAGACTGAAAAACAACCAAAACCTGCCTGCAGTAAAGCAGATACACTAAAGAACCAGATTCTAAAAATTCTGATTAAAATCATGATTCCAAGTTTGAAGTTCAGAACAAGCCTGTAGTTTTGGGGGTTTTACACTACTGTTTCTTAGCTGGAGAACACACAGGAAAGGTAAGTTTGGGGATAATGTGTGGGGTTACACATGAAATCAAAATGTCCTTCTCCCTCACCCGCTTTTTTTGTAGTAAGTTATTACCTGATAAATCCTGGGATTTTCCAGATACTCTAGCACGTTTTGCTCGGTGACCAAAGTTTTCAGTAGCTGAAGTGGAGGCACCCTTTAGTGCAATAAATAAGAATTAGTTCAGTCACTAGGTAACTTGTGAAAAACACTAAATTAGTATCATATTCTTGAATCAGTAAGATTTCCTTTACAATTAAAAACAAAGAAGTTACCTCCATACTGCTCTTTGTAGGGCAAGCTGTTCTTTTAGGTAGAAGAGTTTTTCTGCGAAGTTGGTATGGGCTATTTTGTGCACCAGGACCTGATTCTTCTGCAACCATATCTGCAGGTACATCATCATCTGTAAATAACAAAAGAAATTTGGTAATTGGAATTGTAGTTTTGCTTTATACCAGGGAAACGCTTCAGAAATTTTCAGGTAAGTCAGGAGGGTGGGGAGGAAGCACAAGAGAACAGAAAACCTCTAATAAAAAAAAAATCAGAATATACACAGCTACATATAAACAAAGCTACACGAGAAACCTAGGTTTTTGGTTTCTCTGCAAGCATTTAACTCACTACACTAATTCCATCACCTCATTACCTCAAATTTTTCACCTAATACAATCAGCAGAACAAGGAACACAGGATTTCAATTATTAACTAGATGTTACCAAGAAATCCTTTAGTAAACTTAATATTTAGTACCAAACTCAAGGCAGAATTTTCCTCTAATATTTCAGGAATAGCCCAGGACAGCATATAGAACCTTCTGTAAAATGGAGGTGGCTTTAAATACATTCTCTTCACCTAAATTATGCGTTAGAAAACTAAGAGCATATTTTCTCCCTATCCCTTAAAAAAGAAGTGCAGAAAGTGTGATGAGAATAATTTTAAAGTTTTTTATTCACTACTTTCAATTTTCCCTGTTCATATATTTATGGAACATACTTGAAACAAGCAAGGAATAATTACTTATCACTGCATGCCCTGTAACTAGCATTACGTTATAAAGTTACAAGAATTTTAAAAAGGCTGGGGAAAAAAAACCAAACAAACAAGAAAGTAAATTTAAGCCAACGCCACTGAAGTAAAAGGTATACTTTTTGCAGATGCTTAATGTGAGAAAAAAAATTTGGATTTCCTTTTCGTTTTAATTGCTCTTTTGTTCTTAAACTGGGCAAAATATGATATGGAAGCGATAGCCAGAAAAGCAATGCTGTAGCGGCAGCAGTTTTCCTAAATATATTAGGTTGAGAAGAGACTAATATGATAAAAAAAAAAAAAAAAAAAAAAAGAAGTCACGAAACCCCCTCAATAAAACTCCCCTACCCTTCCAATATTAAAGTAATTTGTTTGAAACACAAAGAAACAACTCTAAAGAGACTCCCTTATATTTCAAAATCTTCATATCATGATTTTCCTACAGGGTTTTTAGTTTAACATGAATTACAAAACTGGATTATGCATACCATCAAAACAATAAAATTCTGAGGAAAAAACCAAACACACTAATTCAGTGTCCTCCTGCTCTCTTACGGTCCCAATTTTTTCTGTTCCTTAGCAGGTATTTATAAATTGCAACCTTGCCATGTACCATAACAGATCACAACGCTGCCAGGACATCTAATTCAGGACAGAATCTGGTACAAAGATGAAGTTCGCTGGTGGTACATGTGCAACTTGACACAGGCAGCTCAAAGCAATTTAGGAGAGCTTCATCAGCTCATCAGTCCACCTGGAAACTAACCTGCAAGTGCCACCTCTGGGATTAGCCTTCAGCTGGTCTGGCTCAGCACAGCCACGAGGGGGACAAGACCACGTGACTGGCAAGACCCACCACCCCCTTTTGCAGCAACAGCACAGGTTTTAGGGACAGAAGTGAACGGTGGAACTTCTACCAAGATCCATCACCTTTTAAAACAGAGACACCTCTATAACTTCAGCTACAAGATGGCTCACTCTTCCTGTCTGCTGCTTACAGAGCACACTTCACCAGCAGCTGAACACTTCTCTACCTCAGAAACCTAAGTATTTATGAATTATGTAAAAAAATCTAAAGAACACTGATACATGACCAGTAGTGTTTTCCTGAGGAGTGTCTGGCCCAGTGTTTGGCATCGTGTGCCTGTGAGAGATTGCTGACCCCAGAGCAGACTCACTGCATGCTCATGATTCAGTAGCCTGGTTTTACCTGTTTCTTTTCATCTCTGATCAAAAACAACCTATCAATTTCACAAGATATCAACAGGCAGAAGACAGAAGCCTTACCTGGCACACCAGAGCTGAAAAAGAAGCAGTGGGTGTGAAGCAAGCCCTGCCAGGAAAAATGCAGGCAACGCCACCAATTCCAAGGCTCTCTCATAGCAAAACATCCAAATGTACTCAAACATCGCCACACAGATCTACTCTGCATCCCTTGTTTCTATTTTAAATTTGATACAGTAATTATGATTTCTGTTACTAATATCCCCCAGAAGCTACCCAGGGACTTTGGAGTGCTGTGTCTTAAAGCCCCCACTGCTCCCCTATTTTGCATTGAAGACACAAGATGACTGTCAGAACAGCTGGGTTTTTCCCCCTGTTCTGGATGGTCGGTACAATAGTTCAAAATTGCCACATGAGACACAGCAAAAGCATCACAAGCAAAGAAAACAGGAAAAAGAGAAAAATAAAAATCAAAGCTCAGAATTTTTATCCCTCAATAGGTGACGAAAAGGGCACAGATAAACCCCAATCAGGTCTTCAGAAGTAAACCCAGGGAGGTCACAAAGGACAAAACATATTAGTGGCAGAAAAAGAAGGCAGAAGCCTGTGGGGGAAAATGGCAGTAAAGGTCGTTTGGCTGAAACACTGAAGGACTGGCTAAGCAGAAGAGAAATGTATTCATTTTCTTGCAGTGGTTTTAGGAAGATGGCAGAAGTCCCACTCAAAGATCACTTTTCTAGCACAGATGACATTAAGGGATATGCACTCATTCACTCACGTTCACAGCAGGTATCAGAAAAATTAAAACATTCCTTCTTCCATTGGAACAGCAACAAAGACGAGGGAAGGGTACCAAGGGAAAGCAAAAATCCACACAGCATGGGAAGCAGAAGGGTGCCCAGCACACACAAGCCAAGGTGCCCTTCAGTGCTGAGCAGTGCCAGCCTGGGGGCACCGGTCATTGGGGCTGTGCACCTGGAACATGTCGTGACAGAGGCTCATGTATTGTGAGAGCAGCTCACAGGGAGAAGGTGCTTCAGGAGCCAAGATCCTCTGGCCTGGCCCTACCCCCAGCCTACTAACAGGCTGACACGTCACCTGCACAGGTGACGTGCTTATGGAAGGATAACCACAGTCAGGTGAGCTGGATGACACCTTTCTCACTAGCAGTTTTTGCCACACATCTGAGGGGCTTCTGCACAGATGATTTTTGACACTTCAGGAACAACAACTGATCATGTTTTTCCAAGTGCAGCCTTTGTACTGCCAAGTGGAACGCTACCAGGAAACCTGAAGGTCTTGAGTGATCCTTTACAGCAGTAGCCTCAGTGCTTGTTTTTAGCCTTCCAAACACTCACGCAAGTTCTGAACAGACTAAACCAGCTACAGGAGAGCCTTCAGAGAAATGTTGCTCACATAGTAGTATTTCCCCAACACTGCACATTATCCTTCCCTGAGCAAGCCATGTAACAACTCTTAAAACAGACACAGAACTCCAAGAGCTCTGTTTCGAAAATCCTTCCCTAAAAACCACTTAAACATATGCTGTTTTAAAGCAGAAAAATCTATTTTAAAATAGGGAACTTCAGTGCCTGCAAAATATTTTGAAAAACCTTATTTTGAAGTGTAACAGTACCAGCTAAACATACATAAAAACCATTATAATCACATTTGTCGATGACAGAAGCATAAAAGTCAATAAACAAATTTGGAAGAATGTGTGTGTAATATTAATATCCTCATACAAACACCTGCTGAAATGACTGCCAGATGCTGTCACAGTCTTAACCACGCCATATACATCTGCAGTTTTTAAGAGATTAAATTAAGCTGAATCTGCTCTCAAATAAATATTTACCTTTTACACCAATTATATTGTACGTAAGATAAAAAAATTTCAAACAAAATCATGTTTTTTGAACTTTGTGACACTGACAGGTCAAAACCTAAATTTAAATTAAGAATTATCTAAGTTCATAGTTCAAAACGACTCGTGAAACATGAACCATATACAAGCTTCAAGACTCACAAAAGACCAGTAAGAGTAAATACTTCCATGAGGGAAAGAAAAAGAAATCTGCCATTCGGGCAACTGCTATAATCAGTCAAGACTGCTTTGTATTTCCACAAATGCTATGGAAGTGAGCACATTAAAATAAAGGAAAAAAAAATTACAGAATCAGCTTCTTCTGTTTCATGAAGACAATATAAGTTACAGAAAAGTGACAAAGCACAGTCAAAATAGTGTATTTATTGAAAAAAAAAATCATAAAACAAAAAACCAAACCACCCACAGATCACTTCTAGTGAAAGTCTATCACATCAGCAACACCTTTTCCAAAACATGTGCATATGATGTAGTTTCATTTCTAACTCACCTTGTTTCATTAATATTTCAAAAAATCATCTTACATATAAATGACAAGTAGAGTGAAGACAGGAAGGTTGACAAAACTTTTTTTTTTTTTAAATGTATTTAAATCCCCCAAATTGATTCATTGACTCCTCAGTTAAAAAGGAAACAAGGGGGACTCAAGGGAGGCAGCTCATACACTAATCTGTAGGGTCTAAATCACTTCAGTTTTAACACTGCAACTTCATATTTTTGTGCTAGTTTTCCACATTTTCCCCAAATGGGGCAGGAGGAACAAAACAAACCAAACAAGAAGACTTGTAGTCAAGAGAAGCAAAAGACTGGGGGTGGGAGATACTTCCAGACAGACACAGCATTGAAATTGTTCCTACAGACTGGGAGAAGAAAGTAGAGGGAAACATAACCAACCAGTTTTAAAATAGAAAAATCCAAATCAAACTGGGACTAGATCCTAGAAAAATAAAGATCTGAAAAATAAAGTTAATCCATACTGAACCTATTTGAATGAATGAACCTATTTGCCTATCAAACAAATTTCAACAGTAACAAGAGTTCATTACACAGTGTCTTTAAGCAGAACTGATACAACTTCAGAATGAAATAATAAACTATTAAGATAAAAAACCTCCAGTACTGTCCATCTTCCTAATTAGAAGAAAATCTGAGTAGAGCAACTAGAATGTGAACTGATACAGCTCACTTGCTTTGGGTAGTGCAAATCTTGCCACAGATTTGGCAAAATATGGATAAGGCATAGTGCCAACCTGTGAGATGGCAGCTCCAACTACCTCGCTGCTGGATTAGTTCAAAATTGCAACAGAGAAGAATGACAAGTTTAAGGGAGTAGAGAAGGAAGGTTCATCCAACAGAACCAGCAATAATGGCCAAAAAGCTTACAGAACAGAAATGCAAGGCAGGAGTTCTGTATTTGCACATACAGTAACTGCAAAAACATTAACATATCTCCAACCAACTGCTGACGCAGAAAATAAGCAGAACACACCCACCCACCATTTTTCTTTAAGGAGCAAAGTCTCTGGGAGTGAGAGCTGTTAAATAAATGTATGTATCAGTGGTGTGACTGACACTCATCCTGTGTCCTTGCAAACACTCCCAACAAGTGGCTGACACTTAAAAGCAGACACAATATCAAAACAGGAAAGATACTGAGTATAGAAGCTGTATGTTCTGCATCTCAGAGCAAAGGTTTCTTACACTAGTAGAGGCTTTCCCATTGATTCCAGGCTGCATTTAAGGGTTAGTTTACATTATGGATGGCTTAACGATGCTTTTGAAAAAACACTAGCTAGGAATACCATTGCCATGAAGGGGGAAAAAAAAAAAAAAAAAAAAAAAAAGGCACTCCCAAAAAGCCCTCACGCAAACCAAACAAAAAAATACAAGAGTGAGAAAAATTACATGCAAAGGTCATTGAGCCCAGATTCAACGTGCCCTCAGGGCAGGAGCATTTTGGTGGTCCTTCACTGTCCAGGTTCCTCTTCTCCAACGTGAAATTCTAAACAAACCAAAACCAAATAAAAAGCCCCAAAAGAAAGAGGAGGCATGTATACAGCTACTCCCTTCATATTATGTTTAATGTTAAAAACACAATATTAAAATAAGAAATAGCTGCAAATTCATTTACTACTAACACAAAAGAGTTTAATAAGTACTGTGATATATTATAATTATCATTAAGGAAAGAAACCCTGCAGTATTTTCCCAAGCAATATCCAAAGCAGCTCAAGTCACAGAAAGATAAAATCTAAGAGGTGGTATTTTTGTAAGGTTCTAATGGCACTGATCAACGAGAAGGATTAACCTCTGACAGGAGTCAAAGCTGTTTGGAACTGGAAGAGACCCTGCAAGAAAAAGATTCAGAGACAGATCTCCACTCAGAGCAGCTCTCAGCTGGGAAAGGGGACAGACCTAACATTAAAAATGTATGCTTTCTTAAAGACTACAGAAAGATCAGACTTGCTGAACACCATATGGAATGAAGAGGTTTTGCCTTCTGGGAAGCAACAACTAGACACAATAACCATTACTGACTACTAGAACATTTTAAATATACATACAATTTCTTACTGACAATAAACCAGAGATACATAACACTACGCAAGCCTACTGTAACTTGTACCAGTTTATTTAACAAACAAAAAGTATTTGGAATACGTTGAATTTTTCCCCTATGGAAATTCTTTTTTAAATTGAAAGAGGAAAAAAGTTATGCTTAAGCTAAAAGTCTCAGTACTTGTACAGAGCAAAATAAAAAAACACGTAACACACCACCCTCACTCCAAGAACCCAACAGCACCCTTCTGGAATTTACATTTTAAGCTTTTAAACACTGATACCCAAATGAGACATTGGAAACAGGTTGTGCAGCCATCATGGCCTAAAAAGAGTAAGAACAGATCAGATGCTCAAACTCTACCTGCGTTTGTTCAAAAGCTCGCATCAGTTTTACAGCACATGTAAATTATTTTCTACAAGGAGAAAAGCAACTTCTAGCTACACTCAAGAGTTTCTCAAGGCTTAGATTATTTCCTGTGTTAGATAAAAGTTAATTTCCCCAAGATGTGAAGAATCTGATCTTTTCTCCTCCTCAGTACACTTTGACGCCCACTGCAGCAACCCTCACAGAGGTCACTCAAACCACACGGGAGAGAAAACACTCCCTCAAAGGTCTGTCAGGTCAAGTGGCACCCTCGAAATGCTGCACATGCTAAAACATGGCTTACATAGCAAGGCACAAACTTCAATTCTTAGAGCTGGCACAAAACAGACAAAGTGAAAGGAGACAACTGGGAGAGAAACTGGCTGCAAGCCCAAAACTTGACCCCACCTATGTTTCTTAAAAAATTATCAACAGTCACAAACAGCTATTCACATCTTTAAACCTCATTCAGTAGAGTTCATGGTCCAAAACCATGTATCACAAAAAACATGTGTGAACACTAGTTAAAAACCCCTCCAGGTACTATGAAGAATATTTTCCTTTTCAGAAGCCAGGAGCAAAAAGTGGTAACTAGGATTTGATGAAAAATTCTGGTTTCTTTCCACAACCACACCCCCAAAAGAGATATTTAACATCAGGTTAAAGATTGAATTTCTAAAAAAGTACATTAACATGCACATTTTTATTAGACATACAGAATAACTGTGCAAGTACCTGCATACTTGAGCTACTTGTTAGATAACTCGTTTTAGAGAGGGAAGAAAAAGATCTTTTTCTTAGAATAAGCAGTTCTAATAATCAGCACTAGCATGTAGAACTGACAAACTAGAATAAGGAGATAGATTTCTTTTTAAATTATATTGTTTTCCCAAACTGCTGATAACTGTATTAAAGTATCATATGTAACATTTAGCAAAGTAATAAACAAATCTCCAGGTCGCTGCCTTGCAAGTATTTTATTAAAAGACCTGCCCTTCCTGCTTAATAGGCAGCTTGACTTCTGTTCTGACAAGCTTTCATTGAGAAGGGACAAGGATTCCTTTTTGGGTGCACTCCTCATTTATAAAGCAATACTTTCAAAGCTGTGGCCTTGCTGCACAGTTCCTTGATGGTACAGTAAAAAGGCTGACCAAGTAGATTTTAAGGTTCAGAAATATACACTGTTTAAGAGCCTTTCCTATGTAGTGCTTAAGAGCCTTTCCTCATTATATTTCTGAGTGATACTAAATAAAATAGGCTATTACTACAAGATGGGGTTTTTTTCTGACTACTGACTCAAGATTCCAACCAGGACCAATTAAAATTTCTACCTGGTCATACTGTTTCATTTGTTAGAGCAGTCAAATTAGCAGTCTCAAAGGTCACCTCCCTTCGTGGCTGAAATACAGCAACTTTGGTCTCATTAGAAAAGCACAGCCAGTGAGAACAACAAAAAAACACTGAAAAAGGTTCAAGTATCCCCACTTTGTCCTGACCAGAAAGATGTTTCTGATCAATTCAGGCAGTAGTTCAAGCTGCCTGAACACAGAGGTGAGAATGCAACCCTGTGACCACGCCCTTGGTGCCTACAAAAATGCCACCTTACCAGGACACTGTCTCTCAGACAGAAGGAAATTACAGATTCTCCAGTAGCAACACAAAGTGACCAGAACACACACAAAAACAGGAATTGTGGAACCAGTCACTGGTACTTTAAAAAAATGCAAAACCAACCATCAGCAAAACAAACTAACAAAAAACTAGCCACTACCAAAAAAAAATTTTTTTTTAAAGAAACAGAGAACTCAGTTTCATGAACAATGATGTCAGTAAAATGGCTAGACATTGACAGGATAAAAACCAGCCTCCAAAACTCACGAGAAGAATATTCTGATGTAAATATTTCTGATGTAAATGTACATTCATATGTAAAATAAATATATTTTGTGAGGATAGATTATTTCTAATAAGTAGACAGCTGAACTATGAAGTAGAAAGCTTGCCTCCTTTAATGAGACCGCAGTCTGAATATTCTTGACAACAATAACTCAAGAAAAATAATTAGAAGTTTGTAATTTCCTGTTTTTATTAACTTCCGGTGGCAATTATTCCCAGCCTCATCTCATCCTGCATTATGAGTAACTGCCTTTAGCACTGCTGGAATTGAAGAATGAGCATGACACTCAACTCCAGTTGAGTTTCTGATATCTTTGAAAAAAATGGGTGCAAACCCACAGTGTAGGAATGAGCAAATTCAGTGAGAACACCGAGATTTCATTAACAAATCTAAAATTTACACTTCAAATTTTCTATGGTCCATAACTGATCCATTTGCTGAGATTTTCTGTGATGCACAGGAAGTCAAGAGAAACATGGCTCCCCTGATAGGACAGGAAAGTTTATGTGTAATAAAACAATCCACAAGTCTCAATATGAATTAACACTACTGCAACTTTTCAAGCATAACCTCCGTAAAACACCATCTCAGGGCACAGTCATTTCACCAAATTTTCAGGAAATGAAAGCCTCCAACAGATTTCTCTGCCATAAGCCACATCTGCAGAACACTGTTGTAACAAAGGCAGAAAAAAAAATATGTATCTCCTGCTACTAGGAGCAGTGCAGATTTGGAGATATTTGCCATGCAAAGCCATCTGCCTTATGTGGACTCTCCATCAGAAGTGACTGACATCTATCACTACATTGGCCCAGTTGAAACCTTGTTATGTCAAGGAGCAGTTTTGATGAACCTTTGAAAATTCCTAGCTTAGGATTTCAGAATTTTAAAAGTGTTTATGAAATGCCTATCATGACAAGGAAAGGCAATCACAGATCTGTCTCACAGTGGCAAAAAAGCTGAGGGGAAAAAAAAAAGGCAACCAAGAGGAAAGGCAAGACAGTTCTTTTTGCGTGCTGGGGATGAAGGGGGTACAGTCAGTATTAACTCATCCCACAAAGAAGCAAGAGGATGAAAAAGTACATTAATAGTACTTTATAGCTTACTGAGTTTGGTTGTCATTCTTCCCTTTCTGTATCCCACTATTATGTTATATCAGAGGAAGGCGAAAAAATTAAAAAATAAAATAAAATCAAGACCCAGGAGCCATCAACTTCAGCACTTTGTATGTTCAAACGTAACTAAAAAACAAAGGCTCACCAAGAAAATCCTACTTTGATTTTTGACTTTGTATAGATCCCAAATAATATTTTATCACAGCCATCAGAAACAATATAGGCCAACAGACCACAAAGTGCAGTTTTCTGGAAAAATCCATACTGGTATGGATTGGCATATACAGACTGTACCAAGCAAAGCTTCCAAGTCAACCATTAGTCTATAAAGAAGCAGAGAAATGCCAAACAATCATGAAGAAAAAATATGGACCTTGTAACTTGTGAAAGACAGCTGGGAACAAAACACACCTTGTGCTAATACTCCTCACAATTTGGGATATCCAAGAGCATGTGCAAATTGCAAAAGGTAAAATATTAATTCTGCTACCTCTTTTGGCTAGTTCCCCTTACTACTACAATGATATTAAACCTGCATTCTGCTTTCTCCCCCTGCCCTAGTACTACAATCAACACTTATGCAGTATTTTAAGTGTTACAGCTAAACAAACAAAACCCAAAGAAAATCCAAACATACACCCTCCAAAGAAACTATGAAATACCATTGTAACAACACAACTAGCAACAGTATATTGAAAACTTAAATACATTAGACTGAGAGGAAAAAAAAAAAAAATCCTCATTACTTCCCCTCAAATTACTGTTCTTTTACTCACTAAATAGACAGACCTCTCTTACAATATATAGCTACTTTTCACCTGACTTTCAGCAAGGCTACCTAATGTTAATTATGCCAGAAACTTGCAAGCATTTATTTTCCTTGAGTCAGTCACAAGCATGTTGTACCTAATATACTTTGTAGTCAGCCTGAGTTTTGCAAGCTTAACTGTGGCAAGGTTTGCACACACCGAGTCAGACTTATCTGAATCCCTACTTACTTTGAAAACTTTTCTCAAGGACTGTTCCTATTATTTTATCCCTTGAATTTCCAACTCCAAAGTGCCTGTGAGGAGCAGGAAAGCATGGTTCTGCTTAGCTTCAGGGAAATAACTGAGAAAATGACACGTGGAACCACAGTAAATGCAAGTACCGTCAGGGCTCAGGAGGAAAATGCTTCGTTACTCGTTACTTATTTGCCAGCATATACGTTATTAAATGAGTTAAAAAATCTGTCATCAAACTATAAAACACCACTGCAGCAGGCAACTTCTGATTCAAAACCTAATTTGTTAAGAGCTACAGTAAAAATAAAAAACTGCTGTCAACACCAATACTGTAGGACTAAGGGCCAACAGGCTACCTAAACCCAGGCTGCTCTGAGAAAGGAAGGAAAGTAAATCCTACGCAGAGAACAGCTATGCATATTCAAACCTTCTACTCTGGGAGATAAAGATTAAAGAGCTTTTCTACTAAGCTTTATAATATTAATACATGATACAAATACAAATTGCAAGAACAGGATCATCTGTTTTCCACTGCCAACATGTGTTGCACAACAAACATCAGGAAAGCTGGAAAGAAGGTTCTGTATTACATGTTCAAGGAAATTGCAGCACAGGGAGGAAGGACACTGTTCTTCCTTACCCTGTAGACTAAGGATCTCCTAAGCACCCCAATCCAGAAGTTACTGCTCTTGGACATCTGGAGCGGAGAAAAAAAATAAAATTACACTCTGATTTTCTATTAGAAAACCAAATGGCATAATTCTGATATATTAATCAAGTTTTTACCTTGGTTGTTTGTTTTCTCTGTTTCTAAATAGAACTTTCTTTAAACCATGTAATTTTTATAGACACATGCTTCTTTTTTTACATTTGAGCACTGCGTAAATTCTGTACATGTTGCCCAGCCCATTCCACAGTACTTCCTAACCAACCACCCTACCCCACTCACCTAGTTTTAACTTTCCCATTTTCAACTGCAACGAAAACATGCTGTCAGATGCTGACTGATGATGTATTTTCACCATTAAAAGCAGTATCATGCATGAAATGCTGCATCAATGAACTTCTAAAAGCCTTTTTTAAGAAGCTATTAAACTTCCATTAGTACTTTCTATTAACACTGTCCTTGCACACTGTGAGGAGCTTTCAGATATGTACATAAACACATGTGTAAGTGCATTTGAACTTCAGAAATACACTTCTAATGTGCAATACAACTGATTTTGTCACAGGAACTCTGTTTTCAGTAAAACTTCAGAGGTTAAAACACAGCAGCTGCAACTGTCATGGTGTGGAGGTGGAGGGCAAAAATCGGTGTATTTGGTTGTTAATTATGTTTTTTGGTAACTAATTACACTAATTGCAGATACATTTTTAGCAAGAAATTTTGAAGTAAAATGTAATGGCAGCTTATTTAGGAGCTTCCAAACTGAGACATTTTTGCAGTGAATTCTCTTGAGTTTAGAACTCTGCAGATGATGACCTGCATCTTGATGATCTATTTTCAACTACTGACAACTTCATTTAAAAAATAGGAAAAAAAAACAAACAAAGAAAAAAAAACCCAACTAGTTTCTTTTCTCAGTATCTCTCAGCTGTTTTTCTCATTGTCCCAAATCGGCTAAAGTTCTGTTACACTAAACAATATGGAAACGCCCATCTTAAAAAAAAAAAAAAGGGCTTCTTAGATTCCCCCCTGGCAAATGGAGTAGATGTTTTTATTTCCATTTCAAATTTATTCTTAACAACACTGAGTAACAATAAAGTTCAAGCAGGCAGAGCAAGCCTAATTCACAAAATGGAACGAAACTACTACTTTTTCATATTGTTTAAACTATCCAGAAGTACCAAAGTTTTCAACAGGGTTGTTTTTCTTCATCCACTACCTTTTATGTCTTATCTTTCTATATACGTGCAGCAGAACTTGTCCGTTTCTTAAGCACGTCCTTCTACCCATGCACCTGAACTCCCATTTTTAGTTTCTCAAGTTCTGAATATTCACCTATTTTAAGACTAGACAGTATGGGGTTTTGTCATTTATTCCATATCCATTTTGAAGGTCTGAGCCACCACACTTCCTACAAACTCCCTATAATTTGTCATGCCTCGGTATGGTAACTGTGTATTCAAAAAAGTATTTTTCAGTTACGTGTAATAACTGTAAAAGCTGTTTGAACGCAATAACACAGCCCCTTCCAGACCCTTAAAGCCCTTCACTACACACAGGAATCCTGTTTTGAGAGCCATTAAAAGACAGATTGAAAAAGCCATCAAAAATAAACCCTATGCTAGAAGGCCACAAGGACCTAAAGACGTTTCAAGAAGCAGAAATGTTCTTTATCACTATGCCAAAAAAAAAATCTAAGATTATCCAGAAGTTACGTATTAAGATGGTCAGTTTTCTCCTTTCATGTCTGGACACTTCCATCAGAATCCATCTGCCTCATGTATTTTCTCTCAGATATAGACACAAAGCAGGGTATTTATAGACCAAGATACTCTGGAGAGTCAGTGGACAAAACATATGCAGAAAAATAGGGAATCATTAAACTCCTTTTCTGATTATTTTACCTACATTTCCTGATTTTTTTTCCCCAGACAAAGATTCTAAAAAAATTGAAAAAGACTGATAAGAGACTATTCAAACATGTCAAGATGTGCCATAGCAGCTGCCCCACAGTGAGGTCCCCCCTCCATCCCATGGCTAGTGCTGAATATCCCTCAACCCCCTTATTCCCAACAAACCTATGCAGTTTGATCCTACCCCTCTCAGTACTTTTTAGCATTAACAAGGGTTGAATATGTACAGAATAAAAATGTAATTTTGTGCATATGCACAGCTGTCGAGCATTCTTCTGGAGACAAATCTGATATATATACACAAACACATTGTAAGAGCAGAGTCACAGGTGTAGAGACCCAAAACAGTTCTGAACACACTGATACACCAGAAAAGATGAACCCCTCTAATTCAGCCAAACTAATCTACTGGGCCACAATACCTCGGCTGAGAGAGCTGCCACTTCATAATATTAATTTATTCTGGGTTTTAGGTCATCTGACTATATCCTTTAAAGGCTGCAGAATAAAGAGTATTAACATTGAGAAGGAACATCATATTACAAACAAGACAAAGCTTCAGATAAGTTCTGGATGTCAAATAATCTTACAGATAATTATCTCTTCTGGAGGACAAACTGCTCCAAATATTTAAACTAAAAAACAAAGACTTCCTTGGTCCAAAACAATGCACAAGTTCACTGAGCTTACAGCTGTACACAAATAAGGGGAGAAAGTGTTTAAGCACTGGAAGGACATTAGAAAAAAAAGTTTCCATAAGGAGACTTTTCTTTTTAATCATGAGGGTGACTGAGAGTCAAGACAAGTTGCCTGGAAAGTTTGTGGAGTCTCTAAACTAAGTGAACCCTTTCCAAGACAGCCATGGCTTTGCTAATATGGCAAAGGCAGAAGGCACCATCAGAGAACAATTCAATCACTGATCCACCATTCTCGTCAGACAGGTAAAAGCTCTCCCACTTCTGCTCAACATGCCGAGACTTTTAATATTTACCTTCCAGATCTCCTATTATGTGGCCTTACCACTACACTGGAAGTCCAATCCAACTGCTTTGTTACAAGCCGTAAGTTTGCAGTGCATCAGCATCTCAAAGACCTCGGCCCATTCTCACTCTGCTAAGTACTCCATGCTTCTAAAAATCCCAGACATCATGACATTAGGCTACAAACAGACCATAGCACTGTAACATGTTGCCCAGAGAAGTTGTGATGTCCCATCCCTGGAAGTGTTCAAGGCCAGGCTGGACAGAGCTCTGAGAAACCTGGTCTAGTGAAAGGTGTCCCCACCCATGGCAGAGGGGTGGAACTAGGCAGATGCTCTTCAAGGTCCCTTTGAACCCAAACCATTCTATGATTTTCAACCACACAAATGTAAAACTACAGAGCTTTACAGGGCTTACACTGCTACATAAATGTGGGTATTTTCTACACTGCTGTTGCTATGTTGCCAAAGAATCCATATCAAAACGTATTTTTCCAGTAAGAAACCTTTTATGAAGAAACAATATTTCAGTTAAGTCAAAACATCCTCAGCACAGTAATTTAAAGCTTTGATTAGAAGTACTAAAACATAACTTGGTAAAGTGTTCAGCAGTAATTGAAACTCCCTCCTTCTCTTAGATTTCCATAACGTATAGCTTATCTCAATCCTTCCCAAGTGTCAGACTGAGTTTCATATCATCATCTTCCTGGCCCAGAGGTCTGAGAGGGGCAAAAAACCCACCACTACCATGCATTCTGACTGAGTTAGGTTGTAAAGCATCCTAGGGTACTTCTACACACCTGACCAGGCAAGTGAAACACCACTAAGTCTTTACAAAAACACTACATTTATTTAAAAACAAACAGATAAAGGGGCTAGCAACTCGTGAGGTATTTATAACAACAACAACAAAAAAGCTATTTTAGAGTTGTAACAACCTTTTAACAAAATTGAATGCTGATGAATAACTGATAGAAACATCCTTTCCAATTTAATTATATCTACAGAAAAAAAATCCAAAGAGGTTAATCTCAAAGGCAATTTGCACAAGAGGACTCAAGCTGCTTCCCTCTTCACCTTTCCAAATTAAAGACTTTCCCAAAAGGTAATGAGGTATTTGTGTTTACCTGGAAGGAGAAAATGAAGAAGTAAAGAAACTACTGCCTGTGTAATCTCATTTACACTGCTCAAACTTGTTTATAACAGAAATAAAAGCTTTGGTTACAGAGGTACAGAAGATTTATCCCTAACTGCTAGAGCTGAGAAAGAAAGCAAGAAACTCCAAGACATCCAACAGACCTTTATTAAGAGAATTAAGATTTCAAAATTAAGTTCTAAGGTGTTAACAAGTACATGTTGAGCTCTCCTGTGGCTCAGAAAGAATGAAGAGAAAAGTGTACCAAGCTACGCTCCCTATGATTTTTCATATTATTAAACATTTAAAAAATAAAAAAAAATAACTAAATCAAGAAATGCTGCTGTACCAATTCATGGTTTCAAGGATCTCTGCAACTGTAAACTGAAGTATGCTAAAACACATGCTGGCTGAACAGACTGTAAATCTCACCTGCTAGACAAGACTTCTCCAGAGAAAGTCAGAGTAATAATATATTCAACCTCCTACACCTTCTCTCTAAATTACAGTCAATTTGCTAAAAGCGAAGCCACACGCAATCACTTTCCCTTACAAACTATGTTCTCAAACTAATGAATCTACAGGCTGCACTAAGATGGTTATATAACATGAGTAAATTGAATTTATTTTCCTGACCCTATTTTCTGTCAGTCTTTGTAATCATCACCTCAGTTTCAGTTTCCTTCATCAAGTCATCCTGTCACAGTTTCACCTGTTCTGAACTCACCAATCTGACACACCTAGGAACTACTCAATTGTTCCACTATTATTAATTTGCTGTAACACCTGGAGAAGCAGCCAAGTTAGTCAGTCACTTCACACACTTACAGCGGGGGGGGGGAAACCCAAAACTTACCCTGAAGAGCTCGTGAACATGGTTGCAAGCAAGGCCAGACCAGAAGAAAGCAAGACAAGTAGGCATGTAGAGTTTGTTTTTACAGTAGCAGTGTATTGACCATGCAGTGTTTTGGGGTTATGTGAACATTGTTCACAGCTCTGTCCCTGCTGGTTTGTTTATGGCCATCTCTTCTCCTAACTGATAATGTGGGATGAGATGATTTAAGAACTCTGCCCTCAAAAACTTGCTTGAAGCTGATGGAGTCAAACCAGAACTGGGTGCTGCCATCTTGACATACTCCACCCGATTCATGAGTTAAACGATTCATGTCTTCCAAAAGTAGGCAGGGAGGTTTAAAACACATTCCTGCTTATATTCTTTCACCTACTGCTTCTTTCAGACATCACTGCTATAAAGCAGGGTTAGAATAAGTATTTTCTATGAACTCATTTGAATTTAAATACTATCAAAAACTGCTGGTGAAAATAAAGGAGTATCTAGTGAACTACAGTTTCCAATGTTTGATCTGAATTACTTTACCTTGTATTAACACTTAGGAGATCAATTCAGTACCAGAAGTCCTTAATTTCATTAATCACATTTATCCCACTTGCAAATTATGCAGTCACACTCATTACCCTGCAATTGACACTTTCATAGGACAGTCACCTTCTCCTCCCAGCCCAAAGCAACAAAAGTATCTTGATGCCAAAGAACCGTACAAGTGCTTCAGAAACGTAAAACCCCCAAAAGGTCTTTGGGCAGCAAAGAAAACACACAAGGCCACAGCTTCTATGCTGCCAATTAAGGGCTGGACAAGTGGGTATTATTCAAATCCTGTGAAACCAAAGGCTTGCAGCCAGCACAGCTTGAAGGCAGGCTACACAGAAACACCCAATACACCTGGAAGAGCCCTGTCACTGTACAGTAGCTGGCTGACAGTATTTTCTTCCCTTAGATGTCAGAGCATATGCCACCACTGATGACTAACAAGTAAGGAACACAAAGAAATTTTGGTGCATCAGTCAAACCATAGCTGAAAAACTATGATGCCTGACATCAAATCAGGTTGCTATCTTTGAAGTGTAGTACTTAACAGTCAGTGAATTATTTCATGTTGGTATTGTGTGCATTTCTGACACTGGCACAAAACGAGAAACAGGCCAGAGACTGAACTATGATGGAATGAATCTTTACTTCCAGTTGACAGACAATAGACACTAGTAGCAGATGGATGCATTGTACTATCCACAGCGATATTCTAGGAAAAATATTATAGTAGGTGGAATGTCTAATTATGAGCAGAAATCAACAAGTAAACAAAACTGAGACATAACCATAGAGATAATCTCCCTCAACAGACACCTCTCTTGTTTTCAAGTATAGAAAAATATTTCCAGAAAAAAATATTCTACTTTATATCTTAGACTCTCAAAGGACTTACAGGAAGTTCTGTCTTTGGTGGAGGAAAGTTCAAGACCTCTGTCAAACAGCAAGAGCTATGCATCTGTACATACAGACACTAGACAATTTAAAAAAAAAAATTAAACAAAAAGAACCAACCTTAAATACTTAGAGCAGGAAGAGTCGAGACACTTCATTCTGCTCCTGTCTTTTCACATTTCCTGCGTAATTTAATCCTGGAGAATTGCAGTGCTTCAGGGAACACTGGTCAATGCCAACAGTTCAGCACCAATCCAGCATTAACCATCACTTCTACAGACAAGAGGTTTTTATTGACTATCTAGCATCCTTAGCTGGAAGAGAGCCTCTTTGAAGTATCTAAGTGTTCCTAGAGGAAAACCCTGCATGCAAAACATCTACAGACTGATGATACCATCCTTTCACAGTCACTCCACATCCACCTTTTCTATCGATAGGGTAGCGAGACAATAGATGCAAAGTTAGAACAACAGATCACAGCAAGTTTCAAGTCCTACACACATAGAATGTGTAAGACACAAAAAAGCCCCCCATTACACAACTACATTTATCTAGTCTGTCATATTTGAAGTGCAAGCACAGACAAAAGCAGACTCAGTATCACTAAAGACTCAAAAGAAGGCAATCCTTCATGAGTTGCTCTTAAATCACAAGCATTCAAAACATTTTTAGCAAGTGAAATGTATTTTGTGCACTCAACACCAGGCATGCTACATGGGGCTTGAACATGGCTAAGTCCAGCCTACTATTTTCCCCCCAAACCAAAATATACAATACTCCTCAACTACTAACTATACTCCATCCAGTTCAGCATCCTTAGATATCTATTCTCTGTTTTTCTACCAGGAAAACCAGGATATACTCTCTGTTCTAACATGCAGCAAAGATACTGTACAAGTGCATCGAGCTTTGCCGTGTTCCCTGCTGTACTCTGGTTGAACATAGGGAAAATTAGTCATCTTTGTTACATTCAAGATCAGCACACCCACAAAAATTGACTTAAGATGTATTCTAAGCAACTGTCAGATTGAATTCTTGACATGTTTATTCTCAAACTATAGCTAATTTAAAAAACCAAACGATTCATATTCCATAGAATGAACAAATAAACTTCTTGTATTAGAAATGCCAGTATACTTATTGAAGTACTTTATTGATATGTAACTTTAATGACAATTTTGCACAGAATACATATTTTAAGAATAATTCCTTAAAATATTGCATCATGTCTCACCATTCTGAAGTTAACCCAGAAGTTACCTACAGCAACCTTTACTCATTTTCCTCCACATATACCAATATCCATCCTATACAGAGATGCTATAAATATACATTTGGGTTCGCTTTCTGGGGGTTAGTTGATTACTGAGTTTTTTATTCACAGCCTCAAAAACTAGTACACTGGCAGGAACAAGTGTTGCTTTTAAGAGCTTTCATCTTAGTTGATATGTGGGTGATCTAGCAGTCCATAATCCTCAAAAACAAACAGCACACACACAAACACCCTCTGTGAGGAACAGACCGCAAGCAATTCCAGGCTTCGCATACAGGTAAGAGGCCAACAGCTCCTTTAAGCAAAATACACCTATTACTTTTAATTAAACATATAGAGATGCAAATCATACAAGACCAGCTTGAGCCCTGATATCAATAAAATGAACAGAAACAACAAATTAGATACTTTCTGATCAAGTGCACTAGTCAAATGCAGGTATCAGAGTGAAAAAAAATTACACACTTATAACAACCTAGACTGCGAGAGTAAAAGTTGTATTTAGAGCTCAGACTAGACTTACTACCAGGCAGTAAACTGCTGAAAACATACAATGAAGCATACAAAACCAGTATTGTGCTAACAAGACCTAAAGAGCAGCAGTTAGGTAAAAGACTAAAACTATCTTTCATTGCAGGAAAGCCTTCCATATTCCAAGGGCAAAGAACTCTTTATGGCTCTAAATGGTGCCATCTATGAGTAAGAAAATGCTGGCATTCCTGCAAACAAAGCGAAGAGCTGTGAAATAACGTAGCAGGTTTTGAAAATTCTGTTAATCATATTTCACACTTGAGAGCCAGTCCCCTCAAAAGAAGAACAAAAGAAGTCATGTGCATTTCAAAACCAAAATCCAGTTTGGCTACTTAAGCTTAGATTTTTAGACAAAAGAAAAACCTTACTAAAATATTTTTTGTGTTCTTTAGGAAAGAAATGCGAAATGAGAGCAGTTTTCCCTTAATGAAAAGTAACTGATTGTAGCTGAAGATCTGAAAACCTTCAGCTATGACAGCATTGGGAAGAAAATCCTCCAAAAGAAAAACTTCTAGAACAAACACAGCAATAAAACTGTCAATAACACAAATGCAAAAAAGATCTGGTTTGATGTCTTTAGTGGACAAATACAGAGCTGCAGTCATCTTGAGTAAAGAGCATTTAAAAGTTAATTTTCATCTTCTTTAAAGCCAAACCTTACTGTGAACTAGTTGCTTGATGTATACACTGAAGGGTTCTGGTTTCCCAGCAAAAAAGACACTTGAGATAAAAAGGAGGGGAGGAAGAAGTCGTACCACCATCACATTCCGCCCCACTCATAACCACAAATGACAACGGAAACTGGAGGCCCATGTGTATTAAAACACAAGTTAAAAACCATTAAAAAAAATAATACCCGGACTACCCCCTCTAATGGAACAGCCTCGGACAGGAGTTACCAACACAGTGTAGTCTCTGTGTATCTACTGGGAAGCATGGTGCTTGAGTACAGGTCAAAAGCGAGGCACTAAGTCATGGACTTGAACATCTCAAAACACAGATTATATCAGGCAAGTCCTTTATCAAAAATAATTACATTGGAAGTAATTTTGAAAGTGCCACTAGAATTCATTTTGCCAGTATAAATGAGTACAATAGTTTGTCAGTGCCCTTTCTGGTACTTACAGTTGTAACATTTCATTCCAAGTCATTACAACTTTATTTTTTTTAAAACCAACTGTATTTTTCAGATTGAAAAGTACAGAGAACCAAATATAATTTCCTGGAAATCTGAAGCAGTCATTAAAGTCAAATGCTTCTACCACATCTAAAAGCAAAAAAAAAAAAAAAAAGCTAAAAAATATATATAAAATAATAATAATAATAAAAATTGCTTTTCCCTAGCAAATAACATAATTTAGTAGGACAGCTCTACAGAAAAATTTAATTCTGGACTGTTCTCTGAGCTATATGTAGCAAAGAGGAGATGCTTGAGACATGTTCCACTGCACATTCGTAAGACTCCAACCTTAACAGCCTGGGAGCCTTATCAATTATTTCTAGACATGACTGTGAAAGGCACAATCAACACTGACAGATTCTGAGGCCAAACCAGTGTCTCTTACCAGCACAAAGTCAATAAACGCACGTTTTACATACACCCTCTAATGGTCTCCGGTTAGTGGATGGAAAAGTGTAGAGAAGTGGACAGAGCACATGTATACCAGGTACCATCATCTTCATAAGGGTGATTTAGAAGAGCCAGCAGCAGGTTCAAATTAGAGCAGAATATCATCTGCACCAGTCCAGATGATGGTTGAGTACTAAGAATCCATTGTTCAAGTTATCCTCTCCTCCCAGCATATCACCTGGATGTATGGGATGAACAATAGCAGTTAAGACTTATGCAAGAACCAATGTAAATCCTGGGCTCCCTGAGACTTCCCAACACCACTAAACTATCAACTTATTCCTTGTCTTGAGAAAACAAAAAAGCCAACCAATCAACCAAAAAGAGAAGGAGCAGTACCCCCTCTTTCAATAAAAATATTCAAAGTATTTCAAACTAAAAACCATATATTGTTTCGCTGCCAACTGCAGTGTTTTCTCCAGCTGCTTATTCTCCTAACTATTACCTTTTATAAACTCACATAGTCTTCCTCAGATAAAATGTTAAGTGTTTTTTTCTCTCTCTCTGTTCACAGCAATGTGCCCATATGATCGATACCATTCAGAGTTCCCACATCCTTAGTCAGGAGCCTGTACAATAAAGTTTCTAAAGAACTAGTGCAAAATCCAACTGTTTGAATCTTCCACATGATCTGTAGGTTCTCTCTCAATGTATTTCCTTCAGCATTTGTGCTTTCACAGAGTAACACTGTATTTCAGTAACAATGTGTAATTTTCTTGTCCCATATGTGTACAGTTCAGTGCACCCACAGGCACACCTATGGCTTCATAACTGTCATGTTGTTTCATCTGAAAACACAAAAAACAGTCTATAACAACACAGAATGCAAGTCACACAAATGTAATTTATTTTCACAGAAATGCCCACGGTTCCTATTAGGATTTTTTAAGCTAATTGCACAAACAATTAAAGCAATCCCTACTCTCTTCCTTACCCACTGCTCTGACTGACACACAGTGGCATATTAAAAAACAAGTCTGCCAGCCAAAGCAAGCCTCAACCCTGCCAGCTGCCCCTTCGAATACAAGTTGTTGCCCCAATGACAGATGGCCACACAGCTCACTGGCAATGCAAGAGCGGCTGCAGTTTTCAGCCCAGCATAATTAAGCCAACTGCAATTCCCATTTACCTTAATATGCTGCCCTAAAAGATTAAAGCACTACCACAACCATGATCTGAGCCATTCAGTGATCCTTGTCTTGAACAACGATCAGCTGGGAGCACAGGATAAATGACAACCAAGAGCAACAACTCCCAGTACAACCATCCAGTTTTTAGCCTAGGACAAGCTGAGCACTAACGTAAGTCTGGAAAGAAAACAGGTATTGTACCAAGAGAGACTGTACAGTCCAAAACCAGACTACCAACCACAGGAACCCATGGGCATCATGCTCAATCCCATGCTTTGTCACAGATATGTTTCCATTATAAAGATAAACCAATTATAGAGTACAATAGTGCCAGAAAGGAGAGTATAGACCTTTGTCCACCAGCTCCTCACACAACAGGCAGTGATTGTACTGGTACACCATCATTAAAACTGGGAAGGAAGAAGCAAATTCCTACTGATAAAACCCCTTTTGGTAGCCCTTTGCAATGACACTGCTTAAACCAACAATGAAACTACGCCTACAGACTTCACTGCTCACTTTGGGCAAGATACTTAATTTCTTCACACTTCCATTTCCCACTGCTGAAGTCAGAACAACGGCACTTCAGTACATCCCAGGTGTGCAATGAAGACAGCTACAGACATGACTGGAAGCCCATAAGACACAGGACTTCTGCAATACAAATATCAAAATCAGTAAAACAAAGGGGATCCTTTACCAGTAGCTGAAATTACTCCAGGTCATCGCTACCATTAGTGTAAGAAGTGCTGGGTTAACAGCCATTTACTCACATTTACTGCAACCCTAATGCAAGACCTTCAGGCAGAAGGGGAGGATTAAAGTTGAGTGCACTGATTAGTATTCTTTTTACATCACAGAATGCTTGAACAGCTCTTTCCCAAATAAGAGCATATACAAGAATAAGGACCTCTGTGAAAAGATCAGTAAGTCAGGAACCTTCTGGACTAGAAACTGCTCATTAGCCTCACTCCAACCCACAGCAAGGCTGTTACCAGAAATACTGAAAGAGGAAACAAAGAACCACTGAATTATTCTTCTCATTTTAAAAGTTAAATATATAAATATATGTCTAATCTTAAATGGAAAAAAAAAAGAAATGTCTTATTTAATTTAAACACCTCAGATCATTAAGTCTTCTACAGAGAGTCTCACTAACACAAATTTTATCTAGGTGGGGGGATTTTTGCCAGCCAGGTTTGCAGTAAGGGCTACTTAAGAATTGTCTCCATATATGTGAAAGGTACCTGATGGAAGGGAGATGCATGCCTTGGGAGGAAATGTGTCCCTTAGCTGTTTTAATAAAAAAAGAGCAGGTTGATTCCTTTTTAACTGAGCTACAAAACCAACACAAGCAGGATTTGTGGATACCAAGTTCTCAAACATCGCTATTCTGATCTATCCCCCTTTGCCCCTTTCTCAAACCATATACTGATTTCAAAAGCTAGAGGAATTAAAATTAATTTTCTGTAATATATTTGGCTGCTTCTGTAGTAGTAATAAATCTGGGGGAAAGACAAAATATGTTCCAGAAATCTTACCAAAGAAATCAGGCTCAAGCAGTGCCCCCAGCCATCACAGTGCACACACAGGATTTAGATTTATATTACTGAAAAATATAACCTTCCTGCCAATAGGACCCTGCACACAAATAACAAGAAAGAAATTATTGTGAATATTTAACGCTCAGCATATACACATGATTTTAGTGACTACATCTGCATCAAAACATCATGAAGATACTAAAACAGACCACTTCTTTTTCTTACTATTTAAAACTTGCTCATTGTGAAAGTGGTAATTATTTCCACCATGTAAGTGACAGAAAGAGTTGAACATTTCTGTCATTCACAGCCATTACAGCACTACTTCAACAGACTACCTGTTTGCTAATAGTCCTAGCCCAGAGGAATGCTGGAAGGTTGGCTGGAAGGCCAACCTTGCTGCTAGGAAAGAAACACTGGGATGGCAACCAAATATATTTAGTCTGAAAAATCAGCTAATGTTCTTGATTCCAAACAACTGTACAACATTTCTAAATCACACATAAGCACAGAAAAAAAAAATACACAGGCAGCTCATAGCACTCTTTGTGATACTGGTCATTGAGACAAGTGAAGTACAGTCAGCAGAAAGTCAGTCTGCTGGGATTTACCCAAGACATGGCAATGAATCCACTCTTATAGCATCAATGGATGGTAGGTATTGCTTGACAGGCCTCTGAAATAGAGGAGTTAAAAATCATGCTTTTTCCATACACTACTCACGTTTAACTTTCATTGTATTAATATGCATAAGAGCAACCCAGAGCAGAGGACACACTCAAATCTTCAATTTCTCAAAAACTTATCCAAAATATAGGCTGAAAAATTAATGAAGTGAAAACAAAAACTGATCTTAAACTGGACCGCCACTTTGATACCAATATTGAAATTTTCAAATAAAAATTTGTTTTAAATTAATTTTTCATTCTTCTATTTCTTTTTCCCACATTTTCACAAATTTACAGATTTCAACATTAGCATGACCAATATATTTTCCTTTAAAATTACATATAAAGTTATGATGTCTATAACTGAAAAATCAGAATAATTTCATGTCCTCCTCTTCTAGCATTTAAAAAACAGGTTTAGAGGAGATGGAGCTGTCAGTAAACATTATTTGTTGTTAAGACTTTTAAAGTTAACAAGATCAGAAGTTCAAGCATTACTTAGACAAAATGGGAAATACAGCATCACATCGACACATTTTGACGACTTGATTTTCAGAACGGAGCTTCATTAGACACCCACTGAACTTACTCAGGTATGCCTTTTTCAGTTCTTAAACCTTTTAAATTAAGGTAAAATTTGACAATGGCAAACATCCATACTGATACTGTCAAGTGTATCAGGAGATTATTGATCACAAGCTGCTGAATGAGCAGCTGCTGCTAAGAAATTTGGCAAGGTATGAAAAGGGTCTAAACTTGTTATCAAAGGCCACTTGAAGTCACTCAGATATCACTCGTTATCACAATCACACCCATTCTTCTTCTAATCATCCAGACAGCAACAGTAGCCCAAAGCATTAATCCTCTCTCCTCCCACTGATGCTCAGCTGGCCAAACAACTCTTGTGTTGAAGGAGGTTCTCTCAACAGCAATCTGAGGCACATACCTTAGAGGCTCAATTACTACAGAGCTTTGCAGTCTTAGAAATGCAGCCAGAGAGGAAGCTCCAAATTAATAAAATGGGGGTTGGAACTAGATGATTTTTAAGGCCCCTTCTAACCCAAACCATACTATGATTCTATGAAAACAATTCTTCCGTGATAGAAAATCAACTACTCGTTTTCATATACTCAAACCCTCTGGATCTTTGGTCTTCCAAGATGGAGCTCAGCTATCTCCTGTCCTTATCCATGGTCTTGACGAGTGCAGTTGCAGTCAATACAGGTCAAAACAGGCAAATGAAATTTCAGAGCACACCCTTGTTTCTTTTGAATAACTGATCTCCAATGACCATGGAAGAATATAAGAATCTTTCTGCTAAAGAAAACGGTCACAGATCTTACCACCTTCAGAGAAGGGTGAAGTGTCACATCTTGCCCACGACTAATGTAACAACCATCTAAAAGTTGCAGTCCTTCCGCCTTCAAGACAGCAACAACCAAAGGAAATAAACATTAATTTGAACGGCTACTACATACAATTTAAACTGATGACCCAACAACATTTAGGTCATCTTTCTGGCCTCTTGCTTTCCCAATAGTCAGGAAAAGCTGGTTGAGCAAAAAAAAAAAAAAAGCATTCCATTTTGTTCTCAGCTCTTAAAAACAATGATTAAAATCTGAAGTTTTCCTATGCTTCAGCAGCACAACATTTTCTCCAAAGGTATGGTGACAAAACTCCCAACTCTTTATTTTTCAGATGACTATAGTAAGTCTGCACCAAGACCTATGTCTCAAGATAACTGAATTCCAATTGTAAAAAGAAGTCACACATTTCCTCTCACTTTTTCAAGTACAACAAGCTTGGGAATTGTAAATTTTACATATTAACTCCTAGAAAAAACTCTTACTGACCAAATAAGAATGAAAAATGGGGAGGAAACTTTGTTGTATGCACATAGGATCAGTAGTACAGTAATTAAGGAAAGAGATTCACCTGTGGAAGAAAAGGAAATGTAGATGCAAGAGGCAGTTCTGAGTTTCTGTTTGGGAGCTATAGGAATTCAGTAAGGCATCAAGACAGGGTGACGACATCCGACTACTGAAAAATGTTTTCCCATAAGCATTTAAGCAGTATTTTAGATTTTTAACAATTATTGATGAACCAGACCGGACTGGATTTTCTATTGCAAAATCAAATTTCAGATAAGAACTAAGCACCAAAAACAAAATCAATTGTTTTACCTTTCCTGTCATTTCAGATCAAATTCAAGTGCCATTTGTAGTCAATGGGAATCTTTCAGTCAGCCAGGATTTCAGCAGAGTTTGAGTGAGAACATCAAAAATCATTCCTGCAGTGTTAGAATTATTTCAATTACCAAGCATCTTCTGAAAGAACTCAAGTAAAATCTAATTCTTTCAAAACAAGAAAGAAGTATACCAACATACTGTGAAATAAACAACTTATTTGTGGTGTTTTAAAATCCACTAATAAAGCTTTTGTAAGGTCTGCCAAAGAAAAACGCACCTGGCAAGTGTAACATCTGACTGCTTTTCAGGGTAGCATCTTTGTAGGATTCATTCCTTCAGAAATGCATGGTCTCAAAACAGCAACAACACAAGAAACTGGCGAAGTCCTCATCTTACTGTTGTACAGATACAACCCAAACTAGCTGGGGGACAGAAAACGCATTATTGTTTTAGCCATGGCTCTCCAGCAGGTCTAACAATCCACATGGAGAAGGGAGTGCCTTGCAAGAGCATAATGAAAAAGGGTCAAGCTAACTCAAATTACCTTCCATTTGCCACAGGCTAAGAGCATACACATGAACAATTACTGTGAATCAGATACCACAGATCAGCTGACATATGGTAACCTGTCATCCTACAATAACCTGTCCAAATACAAAGATAGCTTGAAATTCAGACCGGCTATGGAGCTACTCTCCCCTATTCAGAAAGCAAGACACTAAACCCTTGAACCTTTGCTTCTGGAGGTATAAGTTGAAAACAAGAAACAGAAAAGAACCCACAAATGAGAGTCCTTTAAGGTAAACAGGCTGTTTCCAAATACTACAAACTGGGATTACCAAAAGGAAATAGTTACTGTAACATGACCTATTCATGCTAACCAGCCCTTTGGTATAAAAGCAAGAACACAGCACGATGACCATGAGACTGCAAATTCAGCTCTTCTGCTGGTATGGACAGTGGTTATTTAAAACAAGTCTAGGAATTCCTACTATGGCTGTTGATTTGGTCTTTTTGCCATGTAACAGCAATTCACAGTAGGACAAGAATCAAACTTTTCCTTCCAAAACAGTGCTTCCCTCTCTTTTTTTTCCCTTCCCTCCCCAGGAGTGCTTATTTCTCTATGCTTTGTACCTACCGAGCTCAATGCAGTCAAGCAGCACACAAGAACTAAGGATAAGCTTTATACGCTCTACCAACACCAGACTGGCACTCACATGGTAGAGCTGCACAGCTGAATCAGTTCTTTGGAACACAGAAGAAGTTGCACAAGAACATAAACACCCCTATTATTTTGATATTGGAATACCAATATGGATCTGGTATGTATTGGAATGATATCTCTAGACACCTGTGGAATAACCTACATAGAATCCAGAAGGTACAGCTGAGAACAGAAACAAACCGAGGAGCCTCAGTGACAAGGTTTCTAGGCAGAGCACAACTATGCAGCAGCTTGAGCTCCTAGAACAAAGCAATGCCTGAACTCTCACATCAGAGGGACTTGACAAACCTGGCAACGGAATGGAAACTGCAGGTTTCTGTTACAACAAACAGTAGGTTTCATTGTATGTACCATAGCAGGTACCTTAGCACAGAGCCCCAGCAGCATTTCAACAGCTCCTCTCAAATGGAAAGGACGATCACCAGGTGTCGTGGAAGGCTCCAGTCCCACATGACAGCCAAGGGGATCTAACAGTGAGCTGTGAGGACAAGGGGCAGTCCCACTTCCTTCCCCCCATTCCCAACTGCGTACACACCCACGGAACTCTGCAGTTAAGACAGCTCACACGGCAAAAACAGCAGATAACTACTCAGGGTGTTTTGGAGGTCTAGTTTCCGTGGTGACATGGTTCAGGGAATTAAAAGTGCAAAGGCAAGGCAGAGGATAACAGCATGGAGCTAGAAGCAGGAATAGAGGGACAACCCCTTCCTCTAAAAAACAGGTTCTAAAATTAGTTATCTTGTAAAAATGCAACTAAAGGATTACCTTAGAGGAGAGCATAAAAAATAGTCCCCAAAAGCCTCCTGCAAAAACTCTACATTTTTTAAGGTGTTTGTTCCTTGTCTATGTCCTCCCAGCTTCTACACATGGATGAACCATAGTTTAAGAACCGACAGCAGTAAAACCAGCAAAACTCTGCTACTGAGAAGAACCACAATAACCACTATGCAAGTTACCTTTTAAGAATGATTCCAGATTTAGAGATTTTAATCACCTCAAGAAGAGTTCACTAAACTTTCTAACAGGAAGTACAATTTAAATGATAGATTCCTCTAGGGTGTCTTCTTTACCCAGGAACCTAGGAATGCAGATCTTGCTCTTCTCTTTTACAAAAATTTAAAAGTAGCAATATATTATAAAAGCAGAATTTTGATGTTCTGTAATTGCACTGTATGTTTTAATTAGCTTTCTTCCCCTTCCACCCCAGTTTCATTAAGAACTGAAGGACTCAGACTAAAGCTCTAGGTTATATTCATATACTACAGCTTAGTACCATGAGCAATAATAAAATTCACCGAGTTTGCTTCCCCTCCTATCCAAGTGCTGAACAGAGAAACAGCACATAAGTAAGAAACAAACAGAAATACTTAACAACCTGAAAACATGAAAGGATTAGGTAATAACGAAGTCAACTGAACAAACCTCTCATTTTCTCAATTTCTGTTTGTTCAGTCAGCTTGCCTGCACTTTTACAGTCCACATTTTGCACAGATCTGTTTTCTTCTCCTATTCCACCTGTTGTAACGTATAAGGCTAAACATATTTAATCACTATCACCAAAATTTACATGCTACCTCCTCTTCCTAGTAGACCAAACAGTTCACAGCCCATAAGAGGACATTTAAATGCTGCCACAGCTGATGCACCTTACAACACCCCTGGTGCATCCTCCTTCCCCTTACATCAGGGACCCAAACAAGAGTGTGGGCTAAACAAGTTGCCCCCACTGCAGTGGCAACTCCCTCTGGTTCCCACCTGGCCTCTGGAAGATACACCTCCGTGTATGTGCAGAGTTAAGAGTGCTTAATGTGCCGAACAAACACATGGGCACAGTGGTGGCTCTGCACAGGCACTGCACATTCAGCACTTGCATGGCATACCAGACTTACCATGCTGGAGAGGGAACTGCCCATGGAAAGCAAGCTGCAAGCATGACATTCCCAAGCAGCTGATGGGCTGACAAAGCATTCACAGTGCTCCAATGCTATGCATATACATTAAATCCTTCATATTCAGTGCATATAATGTTTTTTATGCTTAGTGCCCTGCACACCTGCAGTAAAAGCCTGATATACATCGGACAGCTCTGGTCTACTCTTTTAACTGTGAGTGAACACTACCGTGTATACCAAGAATATACTGTGTATACCACTTGATTTTGATCTCTCTAAATCAGATAAAAAACTTAAGAATAGACACTTGCCTTACATGAAGGACAACAGAGGTACACAGATACTCCTTTGTATGATGCAAAATCAGGCTTTGGAAAACAGAAGTTGTACTTGAAGAAGTTTACCGATTTACCAAGTTTACCGATTACCAGGTTTACTGATTCTAAACTTTTATCTGTAAGGCAGACTTTGGAAACTTCTCACTGAAGAAACAAGAATTGCATTTCCATATGTAAATGTATCTTTTTGCAGCCTAAGATTCTCTTTCAAGAAATACAGAAAAGACTGGACTAGATTTCCTTTCACCTGGAGCAACCGATGCCCAACCTGCCTTCTTGCCATAAGGGATGAACTCACAAAAACTGAAATGCATTTAAGTACTTTGATGCAAGTCTGCACACTTGCTTCAGAATAAGAGTAATTTAATTCAGTTACTGTTACTGCCCTGCACATACCAAATAAGCCCTTTGGTGCACACGTTAAAAAAAATTTTTTTAAAAAATCATATATAATCATGCACATGCTTACACACACGCATTTGAAATGCAGCCAAATAAAGAATCTTACCTTTCCTGAGATATTTATCTCAACATTACAAAATTCAATCGTTGTGAGCAAGAACTCTACTGGAGCTTAGTTTTTACATGTTTGTGTCTTACAGCCTAACCTACTCTTTCTCCCAGTACGTCAAGCCCTCATGTCCCCTATGCAGACAAATGACTAATTCAATTACCTTGTGTGCTGACAGGCCAGCTGGTTGCTGCTTCTTGGCATGGGTAGAGAGGGTGAGTTATAAATGTCTTTCCCTCATTGTCTTCGTCCTCTGCCCAGCCAATAATTTCCACAAAACTTAACCTCACACCCCTTTGTCAACTTTGGTTGAAATGAGCTAACAAGTTCAGAAGTTGCAGAGTGACAGACTGTATGGGTGTACGTATCTTGTTTTCCCTGCAAAATGGGTGGGGGGAGGAGGGGAAGCAAACTTGCAAGGTAGGTTTACAGGCTGCACGTATTAAATTTGCCTCAGCTCCAAAAGTACTGACCCAGCTTAACCCAGTCTAAACCTGAGCTGCCACAGTCCCACCACACCCACAAGCATTCAACGTTATCCCTTCCCTTGTACCAACACTTGTGCCAAAAATCAACCTGGGAAAAAAAGTCAGTCAGCGTTTGGCGCAGGCAGGTCTGGAGCCAGCTCAGCGCCTGTCACATGGACTTCGCTACCACGTAAAAGAAACGCGCAGGGCTGTGGCAGAGGCAGCTGCCACGGTGCTGCATGTTTGGGACTCAACAGCACACAGGATCCAATCCTAAAAGCACTTAATTCCAGACATGAAGCTCAGAACCTCATTAGTACCATATACAGCGCCGTGCTTCTGCTATAGAGAGGCACATATGCACTAATGGAGTTATTATTTTGAGAAGAACAGGAACAAGAAAAAAATATTCATATGATAGCTCTGAGGTTGACAATTTTAGCTGCATTCTGGACAAGATCTTTTTTTTTTAAATAAGTGCCTAACCTCTTCTTCCTAAAACTGTAGCCAAACCTATACACTCAAGGAAGAAAAAAAAGGCGTTATAAGCAAATATAGGAATATTTAAACACAGACATCACCCAATTCAAATCTCCTTTCGGGTAGACCTTTGTCCTAAAGAAAATGGAAGGGCACATCTATTCTGTATCCTTCATGCAGAATTGCAAAACCACTGAATAAACCACTGGCAACACCACTGGTGACTGGGGAGAGATCAGGACAGAGAAGGTAAAACAGAAGTAGCAGAGTGTAGCCAGAGTGGCTAATTTAGATGGAGGGAGGTGTGAAGAGCAGAACATAAGGCAAAACATCTTGGGAAGTATATCCTGATGACATCTTATCTTGGCTGTACAACACAGCGAGTCTGGGGGAGAAAATGTTTTTATCTACAATCATTTATGATCTCCCTTCCTCACCATTCAGAATATGGGTACAGTCATTGTTTATCAATGTATAATATAGAGGAATGATTATGAATCCATAGATTTATTCTTATTACATATATAAAATGAGAATCACTTCAGTATAAAATGCAGCTTTGCACAATTTTTAAATCCTCACAAGGAACCTTTGATGGAGGATTTTTATAAAAGCATTTTTTCCCAGTGATCTATTTATTAACAACAGGAGTCACAACTTGATTTTTACCCAGTGGTGAACATGTAACAGCTGTTACACAGTTGTAAAACACTGTCTACTTACACAGCATTAAATAATAAATAAAGCTCAAGACCTAGTACATGTTTTACTAAGCAATCTAATGATATGAAACAAGAAGTTCCAAAGATTAACTATGTGCTGTATTATCAACTCTGTTTCATGATATTTGTGCATATAAGTACTATGCTGTAATATGAAGGAGGAAAGAAATTAAAAATAACAAAGAACAATTTTCATTTAATCACAGCTGCACTCACATTATCTAGTAACTGTTTTTTTTAACAAATTGACATCTGAGTTCAATAGAAACCCTTTCCTAATAACTTACACTGATTCCTTTGTACAGCCTTTTTGAGGATGACCTACATTGACTGGGAATAAAGGTGAAAAAAGTCACCACTGACTTGCGTGGTATAATCTAACCCCAGTATATTGGCTTTTAATTTAGTAGCATTATTCATTATCCTTTACTGTAACAGCCTTCATGAAGCAAGCAAAGTCACAGGTAAAATTGGAATTACCTTCTAGATACAGAGATCAGACCTTGCAGGTTCTGAGATAGAAACAGAAACTGCACTAGAGACACCCCAAATGTAGGTGGAACACTAATGACAAAAAAACCAAATGCTGTTAATACATTTTTGGGAAAGTGAGACCTAATGCAACTGACCTTCAAAAATGAAAGGAAAAAGCCAGCAGTGATCTATGTGGAAAGGTAATTTCCATAAACTGTGCAACTTGATTTTGTTCTAATTTCATCACCACTGAATGGTAAATAGCACTAAACAATGTAAAAAAAAAAAATTAGGTGAATCTAGAGTGCCAGAAAATGTCAGAGTAATACAAATACATTGTACATTGCAGCCTCACATTTTAATAGGGAAAGTTTCTGCCTGTATCTTTAGCAAATTAATAACACATGAACAGTGGCAGTCCAATATAAAACTGAATAATCGCAGTATTTAATCCATAAGCACATCTTTCCAGATGCCTTTTAGAAGTTGTATTTTCATCTGTTTAAAAGAAAAAGTAAACCATGAGATTGAAAAAAAATCTATATTCTGTATATGGAACACTGATGACGAAAATCCTCAGTTCATGGCATTGAGAGGAAGAAGTTTTGGGGTTTTTTTGGTTTTGTTTTGCTTTTTTATTTGTGTTGTTTTCTTTTCAGTGTCAGTATACCAGAGAAGTCATTTTAATTATATAATTACTGAAGATTTTGGAAGGTTTACACAAGACCCATAATTGGGCATAAGACATCACATCCTCTGGTTATATACACAGCAATCTGGTCTGGGTAACATTCTTTGCTCTGACCAATGCGTGCGGAGGGGGGGAGGAGGAAGGGGGGGTTAGGAATGGAGAATTAAAAATACTTCCTCAGATTAAATTTTCTTTAGTTCATTTGCTTAAAATGTTATGATTGCACAAAAGACACTAAAATATTTATCGCGACACATCTCCGTAGTTAAAATACCTTGTTCTCGATGTGATATCCTAGATACTCAAACAAAAGACATTCAGCTGACAATGAAGCCCTTTTTTTTTTTTTAATTTTAAAAAGGCATTTGTACACCTAAAGTCGCACCACGGATCAGTCTCCTTTATCACGCCGGAGTTGTGGCAGGTAATGCATAAAAAATTAAAATCCAATCCACCAGATAAGACATGCAAAATGTCTCCTCCAATCCCACCCCCATCTCGCCTTCAGAAAAAAAAAAAAAAAGCCCAGCCACCACCAGCCCTGCACATTCGGAGCACACGCACAGCGGCACCCCCAGAGCCACCGCTGGGGCGACAGCGCCAGGGCCGCGGGGCCACCACCTCCGAGCCCCCCCGCGCCCCGCTCCGGTCTCCATTAGGGGCGAATCCCCCCTCGCCGCTTCCTCATGCCCTCACACAATGGTGCTTTCCCCCATTAGCTCCGAATTGTCAACATTTTCGCGCTAGGCCCCGGCCGGCTGGAGCCGCGGGCGGCCTGAGCCCCGCTCCGCTGCGGGGCCGCGGGGGCGGCGTGGCCGGGGGGGATCAATGGCCGATGGGCCGCGGCCCCCGGCCGCCGGGGCCGGAGCCCGAACTGCGCAGCAGGCGCGGCGCGGCGGGCCCGGCCCCGCGGAGCCGCGGCCAGAGCCGGGGCCGCCGCCCCCGGACACCATTTCGGGGAAGGTGCCGCTGAGAGTCACCCCGGCACCGCCGACCCCCGCCCCGCAGCCCCCCGGGCGCTCTGCCCCGAGCTCCTCGGGGACCCGGCCCGCCGCTCCCCGCGGGGAGGCACCGGCGCTACCGGGGGGCGAGGGCGGCTCGCCCGCCCGCGGTCCCCGGGGACGGGGCGGGAGCTCGGGGGTGTCCTGTCCCGAGGGGCCGCGGGCGACCGGCTCCCCCCTCGCCGGCCGGGGAAGGGGCCGAGCCCCCGCCTCCCCCCGAGCCGGGGCAGAGCCCGAGCCAAACAAAGCGCGGCCTGAGCGGGAGCCAAGGGTGAAGCAGCCTGGGCTTTTCCTGCCGGTCCCCGCGCAGGGCGGGCCCCGAGCCCGGCTTACCCCGATCCCCGGCGGCGGCGGCGGCGTTGTTCCTCTCCTGCTGCTGCTGCTGCACCGGGCGCGGCCTGGACACTCGCCTGGGTCTCCTGTTGGCGGCTCGGACCGAGTTCATTTGCCGGCTCGTGTGGGCGGCGGGAGGGGAGGGGGGGAATCCTCCGGCAACCGGTGCCTCGGCGGGGACGGGGGCGCTCGGAGGGAGCCCCGAGGCGGCCGCCTCGCAGGCGCGGAGAGCAGGGAAGGGCGGAGGGGGGGATCTCCGGGCGCGGGTCCCGCCGCCGCTGCCGGCTCGCTCGAAGGCAAAGGAGCCGCCGGCTCTCCCAGCGCTGCTGTGGGGGACGATGGCGCCGCGCCCCCCCCGTCCCGGCCCCCCGGCGATCCCGCGGTCCTGCCCGGCTCAGGCCCGTCGCTGCTCCGTGGCAGGAGGAGCCATTGACACCGCCAGGGACGCGCTCGCGAGCGGGCGGCCGTTGGGCGGCCGCGCTCAACCAATCGCCGCGCCCCACACAAACGGCCTGCGGCGGCGCGGCCAATCGGCGCCACCGTACTATGCGGCGCGGGGTTGGGGCGGGCGGGCGGGCGGTGCGCCGCGGGGTGGGGCGGCGGGGCGGGCTATAAAGGGCCGGGGCGGCGCGTGAGGGGTGGCAATGGCGGCGCTCGGGCCCGGCGGGGCCGTGAGGAGCGGACTGGGAGCCGGACCGGGCACCGCCGGCACAGGAGGGACGGGGCCCTGGCGCCCGCGGGAAGGCTCTGCTGGGGCCGTGTGCGATGAGGAAGGGAGAGGGACGGCGGGCGGCTGGCTGGCTGCCTGGCTGGCGAAGGTGCCTTGTTGTGGTGCCGTGCGCCTTGGTAACCCTGCCTGGGATGGATTAGCCGCGCCGCGAGCGTCGGCTCGCTTCGGCTCCTGGCTAGTTGTTAACCACTTTTCCCTCTGAATTGTGTATTCCTTGGCCGAGTGTGCATGCTCGTGTTTGCGTTACCTTTTGGTAGTACAACAATAAGTTACTTATCTTGGGCTGGCACTTTCAGGCAGTGTGCGAAGCTTCTCCTGCTTTATTATATTTGTCGTGTTTGGTGCTCATGGGGGCCTGAGCACTTAAAAAAATGGTTGAAGTTAGCTGTACTCTTTCCCACCCCCACCAACCCCCAGAAATCAATTAATAAAATAGGTGGCAAACTCAAGCACTAAGGGAAGAGTCTACTCTTTGTAGGGTTCCTCACGAGTCAGCTTCTAATGCTGCAAAGGTGGATTTGTGTGTAGTCCTACTTAAGCTAAGCACTGGGAGCTTCTGAAACCAAGGGCCATTGTCTGTGCCTGGAAGGGGGTGGAGGCTGGGGGAGGAGACTTGCTCTCTCGCACTGCCGGGGTGAGAGGCTGCTGCGGGCTGCAGACACTGCCGGGCTCCTTTGTTTCTTTTCCTGTCGGAGGGAGTTTCTGGCGGCTGCTCTTGGCTCACCTCTGGCTGACTACAAGCTCTGCTTACAACGGACCCTAATCAGCTGAAGTTTGTGAGTTTTCTTCCATTGGGAGAACTTTCTGTTTTATTGCTGTTGTTCCCCCTCCCCCTCCCCGGTGGCAGCCAAGGATCCAACAGCGCCACCTGGTGACGGGCACTGGACATTACAAGTTCAACTCCTTCAGTGATCCAACAGCGCCACCTGGTGACTATAATAGGACACTACAAGTTTTTTACACCTTCAGTGACCCAACAGCGCCACCTGGTGAATGGTACAGGACATTACAAATTTTGCATCTCCAGTGACCCGACGGCGCCCCCTGCTGACTGTGGTTGGAACAGCACCAAAGGGTGCAAGAAATTGAACTATTTCTTTTTTTTTGCCGGTTTATCAGTTTTGTTCTTGAAGGGGATTATTGGTGGGTATAGGAGTATTACTTAGTTATTTTACTTGAGTTTTTTTTTTTCGTGTTCCTGTTAATACACACATACCCTTTAATAAAGGGCTGTTATTTTCCCTTTTCCATAATTTGTTTTCCTTCAATTGGAGCCTCTTAATTTTGGATTTATAATTGTTTGGAAAGAGAAGTTTGGGTCTTTTCCTCCTAATTCATCCTCAGCAAAAGACCCTTGTCTCATTTAAACTGGGACACCAATCCACCAGATAAGACATGCAAAATGTCTCCTCCAATCCCACCCCCATCTCGCCTTCAGAAAAAAAAAAAAAAAGCCCAGCCACCACCAGCCCTGCACATTCGGAGCACACGCACAGCGGCACCCCCAGAGCCACCGCTGGGGCGACAGCGCCAGGGCCGCGGGGCCACCACCTCCGAGCCCCCCCGCGCCCCGCTCCGGTCTCCATTAGGGGCGAATCCCCCCTCGCCGCTTCCTCATGCCCTCACACAATGGTGCTTTCCCCCATTAGCTCCGAATTGTCAACATTTTCGCGCTAGGCCCCGGCCGGGCTGAGCCGCGGGCGGCCCGAGCCCCCGCTCCGCTGCGGGGCCGCGGGGGCGGCGTGGCCGGGGGGGATCAATGGCCGATGGGCCGCGGCCCCCCCCGGCCGCCGGGGCCGGAGCCCGAACTGCGCAGCAGGCGCGGCGCGGCGGGCCCGGCCTCGCGGAGCCGCGGCCAGAGCCGGGGCCGCCGCCCCGGACACCATTTCGGGAAGGTGCCGCTGAGAGTCACCCCGGCACCGCCGACCCCCGCCCCGCAGCCCCCGGGCGCTCTGCCCCGAGCTCCTCGGGGACCCGGCCGCCGCTCCCCGCGGGAGGCACCGGCGCTACCGGGGGCGAGGGCGGCTCGCCCGCCCGCGGTCCCCGGGGACGGGGCGGGGGCTCGGGGGTGTCCTGTCCCGAGGGGCCGCGGGCGACCGGCTCCCCCCTCGCCGGCCGGGGAAGGGGCCGAGCCCCCGCCTCCCCCCGAGCCGGGGCAGAGCCCGAGCCAAACAAAGCGCGGCCTGAGCGGGAGCCAAGGGTGAAGCAGCCTGGGCTTTTCCTGCCGGTCCCCGCGCAGGGCGGGCCCCGAGCCCGGCTTACCCCGATCCCGGCGGCGGCGGCGGCGTTGTTCCTCTCCTGCTGCTGCTGCTGCACCGGGCGCGGCCTGGACACTCGCCTGGGTCTCCTGTTGGCGGCTCGGACCGAGTTCATTTGCCGGCTCGTGTGGGCGGCGGGAGGAGGGGGAATCCTCCGGCAACCGGTGCCTCGGCGGGGACGGGGGCGCTCGGAGGGAGCCCCGAGGCGGCCGCCTCGCAGGCGCGGACAGCAGGGAAGGGCGGAGGGGGATCTCCGGGCGCGGGTCCCGCCGCCGCTGCCGGCTCGCTCGAAGGCAAAGGAGCCGCCGGCTCTCCCAGCGCTGCTGTGGGGGACGATGGCGCCGCGCCCCCCCCGTCCCGGCCCCCCGGCGATCCCGCGGTCCTGCCCGGCTCAGGCCCGTCGCTGCTCCGTGGCAGGAGGAGCCATTGACACCGCCAGGGACGCGCTTCGCGAGCGGGCGGCCGTTGGGCGGCCGCGCTCAACCAATCGCCGCGCCCCACACAAACGGCCTGCGGCGGCGCGGCCAATCGGCGCCACCGTACTATGCGGCGCGGGGTTGGGGCGGGGCGGGCGGGCGGTGCGCCGCGGGGTGGGGCGGCGGGGCGGGCTATAAAGGGCCGGGGCGGCGCGTGAGGGGTGGCAATGGCGGCGCTCGGGCCCGGCGGGGCCGTGAGGAGCGGACTGGGAGCCGGACCGGGCACCGCCGGCACAGGAGGGACGGGGGGCCCTGGCGCCCGCGGAAGGCTCTGCTGGGGCCGTGTGCGATGAGGAAGGGAGAGAGGGACGGCGGGCGGCTGGCTGGCTGCCTGGCTGGCGAAGGTGCCTTGTTGTGGTGCCGTGCGCCTTGGTAACCCTGCCTGGGATGGGATTAGCCGCGCCGCGAGCGTCGGCTCGCTTCGGCTCCCTGGCTAGTTGTTAACCACTTTTTCCCCTCTGGAATTGTGTGTATTCCTTGGCCAGTGTGCATGCTCGTGTTTGCGTTACCTTTTGGTAGTACAACAATAAGTTACTTATCTTGGGCTGGCACTTTCAGGCAGTGTGCGAAGCTTCTCCTGCTTTATTATATTTGTCGTGTTTGGTGCTCAGCTGGGGGCCTGAGAGCACTTAAAAAAAAATGGTTGAAGTTAACTGTGCTCTTCCCACCCCCACCAACCCCCCCCGAAATCAATTAATAAAATAGGTGGCAAAACTCAAGCACTAAGGAAGAGTCTACTCTTTGTAGGGTTCCTCACGAGTCAGCTTCTAATGCTGCAAAGGTGGATTTGTGTGTAGTCCTACTTAAGCTAAGCACTGGGAGCTTCTGAAACCAAGGGCCATTGTCTGTGCCTGGAAAGCTGAAGTGTTATCTGGTACAGAATGTAAATAAATGATGGTAATTAAAAACACATTAAGCAGGAGCTTGTTTAAAGCTGACAAATGAAGGTATAATATAGCTATAGGAAATGACAGCTTTTTTAAAAAGATCTTTTAAAAACATTTGTACTTCTGCTTCTGAAGCAAATGACATTGACATTGTAATTTCAGGTTCACATCAGACCAGAAACAAATGTATGCTCCTCTTGTTAAGGAGCATTTTTTAGACTTACCATTTTGTTGCCTTGAGGAATGACTAGAGAAACAGTGAAAGATGTTTTTCCCTGTCTGAGAAAAGTAATTCTTGCCAAATTCTCTAATAGTAGGGAAAGAAATAATGAACTTAAAACTCTTGTCAGAAGAACTTCTTAGGGAAAGACAACATAAACATCACTCTGTTTGGTGCCAGTTTCTGTCATAACAATTGCCAGGTTAGTGTACTAAACATTCTGTAGAGCTACATAATTACATGTACATATCATAAAAATATTTTTGATAGCATTGTGAAAGTGCTTTAACTCTCAAATAGAAAGAATGACCCCACCCAAGAATTGTGCTGAACTTGTTGTGTCATGGTTAAGGATATCTCACATCATTAAAAACTTAAAACCTTTAAAATACACTATTTTGGTAGTTTAAATGCATTTCTTTTCAGCTGTTCTAGTTGTGCTTTCTTCACCAAGCAAATGAATTCTTGGTGTCATAAGATTACACAAATTACTTAATATGAATATATTCCAAATTTTTAGGAATTTTCACCTAGAGCATTCAAGAATCTAAAGTTTCTGATATTAAAATGTCACTGAAAACTTGAATCAAAGCTGACTTAAAATCTTCTTTAAAACTCTTGAACTAGTTTGAAACTCAATGATCTCTTGACCTAAAAAAAAAAAAAGGCATTTTCTGTAATTAGCTTTTTAAGGTCCAAAGTGTGGTCTCACTGACAGCCAAAATGCATTGAGGGCCATCTATAGAAGGTTATGGGGAAGTTTGTAACAAATGCTTTGAGTTGATGCAATAAGAAGCTCATATGCTGAATAAGTCAGACTCGGTCAAGTTACTAAATTAATTAGCGGTGCACAAAAAGTGAGCATTCAATGGTTACTTACAGGGCATGGAGTAAAGAAACAGTCACAATGCTTGTCTGACACTCCTAGCTGTGCTTTAGAAGGCCAGACAGTAGAAAGCCTGAGAACTCATCAGAACATTATTGACCAGAACTCTGTATCTCCTCGCACAACCATTAAATCTATCTTGTCTGATTTGTGATGACTGGGACTTGATCATCATAATTCCAGGTTTGTATGTCAGTCTTTAATGTGTTATACTTGGCCATCCTGTGCCTCCATTGCTGCTGTAAAGCCTCTGAGAAGAAAAACAGAGTTCTCTGATGGAAATGGCACCAAAAGCCCAAACTAATAAATAATTCAGGCTTCATTGTACTGACCACAGTGTAGAAGCTTTAAGCTATCCTGTATGATGTGCTAATAAACATTCCTGAATGTGGGTACAATTTACACTGGCAAGGTAATTTTGCCTTTGTCAAGGCAGCTTTTTCTTTATTTAAATAGGGAGGAGAGGGAATGGGAAGTGGAACTAAACTATATGGTGATCTTTTTGCATAATTGTTTACAATATAAATGCTTGCTGGGCTGGTTATGTTGGCCGCAAATCACCTTTTGGTGACCCATGAACAGAAAGGCGTAAGACCTGGGTGAAGAGCTTGCTTGGAGCATTTACAGCATAAGCAGTTTGGGCAGAGTTGTCAAGTGCTAGCTCATCATATTAGCATTATCTTCTAAGCTGCACTGAACTTCAAATGTGTGTGTATTTAAATGTTAATGATATCTGGTTCTCTATATCTACTTGAAGAGTTGGCTGTTTCTTTGAAGAGATCACCTTCCTTCCTGCATAGAGGAAGGGACGCACAGAGTTCTTAGTGATAACAACAGTAACTTTTTAATTATGTGTTAGCATAGAACAGTTAGAGATGAAGCAGCTTCACAGAGAGAAATAGTGCAAGCTGTCATGAAGGAAATTCCTATTTCTGAGGGTAATGTGTGGAGACAGAAGAGCAGCTCTGAGTCAGCTGACTTACTCTAAAGTGGAGACAGTTAAAACAACTTGAAGATCTGATCAAGCTAATGGAACATTTAAATATTTCTTTTCTAGAATCTCAGAGTATAGCTGAGAGGCTAGAGGTGGTGGGGCAGGATTGGGAGATGAGTGTGGGGCAGTGTAAACTGTTAAGTCAGCAAGGCTGATTCAGGCCAGGGTGATCTGCAGGAATCACCACTGTTTTATTCCCTTTAATGTACGTGTCTGCTAGCAACCTCAAAAACCTTGCTTCATAGCCTGTTAGAAATGCTCTGAATGTGGGACAGATTCCTGTAAATTGTCATGATCCAAACTTACCCTGAGGATGTGGGTATTGCTTTAATGGTTGATCAAAACAGCCTAGGATAACAGCTTTCAATGAATCTGTGAGCTGTGGATTACTTCTGAGGGGTTCACAGAAGATAAGCAAGGACAGACTTCAACTTGTATATAATGGCCTAAAGCTCCATTTAAATTTTTTTCAGAAACTGCAAAATGAAAAGGAAAAAAAACAAACCACAACCCAACCACTGATTTGCTGGCTTTTAATTAAGTGGAAAATGCATAGTATTCTCCCTAGCTTTTGCTTCCTAATATTTGTGAGAGAACAAGAAATATTTTGAGGGCACTGTTGCAGTTTGTCACACAAAGCCTACGGCAGAACCTTTAGCTATAGCTCGTGGATTTGAACAAGAAATACAAGGAGTAATTTTTTTATCGTGCTTTCTAATCGGTTCAAGTGGCTTTGCAAAGGAACCATGTCTCTCCTCCGTACACATGAAAGTGAAGCAAAAAGGGCTGAAATTACTTGCCCAAGAGGGTTTACAGGCTATTAACAGGGCTATGAATAGAACTTGGGGTACAGCAGTCCTTACCTGAGGCTTTCTCCACAGTGTCATGTTACCGCTTTCAGAAGAATAAGACTTTTGCCTATTATTTCTAACCATCTCATATGCTGTTAATGTCCCTGGACTAAAAATACTGCATTGGAGATTTGGCACTGACCCAGTGTGGATTTTTTACTTTAAGTTCTTTAAACCTGGAGGTTTCTTACTCTGATGATTGGAAGAGAAGTGACTCTTCCAGAAATATTTAGTGATACCTACAACTGGTTGAACCTGCTTGCTCTGCAGCTTAGAAGTTTTAAAGTCATTTTGTTGCAATGCCTCTGACCTGTAGTTCCTCTTAATTGTGTTTTACATCCCATCTCATGCAGCTGAATCTTCCCACTCTTGCAGAAAAAGGCACTTAAATCTCTCCTCCTTTTACCTGGAATCCATGTCTCCTGAAATCTAGCTTAATGTTAGCTGACCTTAGTGGGTTGCCTTCTGGGTGAATGTCTGTGGCTGGGATGTTTTCTGTTGCTATACCAACCTGGTTTCTGCACTAAGAATAAAGACCTCGGGGTGGGGAATGTGTGTTGTTTCCTATAAGCTCACATGACTGTTGCAACATGTTTATCTAACATGTTAATTCTGATTCTACCCTAACAAAAGCTCTCTGGAAGCATGAATGGTACTTCAGTTCTCATTATTTTATTTTTAATAAAAGTAACTGCTGAAAAAAGTCCTGGAGGGATGGTGCCTGAATTCTAAACCATTATTAGCTGTCCTGGTAGAAATTTCATAAGCAGATAAATATCTACACATCACCTGCCTTCTGGATTTTTCAGCAGTATTACTCAAGGGAGAGAGGGAAGGAGTGTGGGGCTGTCTCAGGCATCCAACCTATATTTTCAGCCTTGTTTTCCTGGTGGTACCCACTGCTCTCCACTGAAATCTCCAAGCTTGGTCCTCTGGATGGTGCTGAATATAGATGTTTTCAGATAGTCTGAACTGACACAAAGCTTCATTGTTAAAATTAATTAAAATAGACTGGGTCTAAATCACATAATTTTATGAGTATCTGGTCAAAATAGCATGATTCTCTTGAATGATCTGTTTAGACATAATATAATACTGAGAGAGATAATATGTCTTGGTTCTTATTCACTCAAGATTTGCTTTTCACTACTCCCTTTCACATGTGCATGTACAGAGATAAAACATGAGCTTCAACTTGTAGTTCCTCTTGGGTCTGTGGCTCAAATTTAAGACAGTTCTCCAAATCTTGCTGTTAGTTTCTAAGTTTCAGATTTGCCTTGAACTCAATTTTTATTCCTTGGAGTATACTTTTGTTTTACTCATTGCATCAGCAATACATCCCTATGATGAGTTCTGTCTTTAGAGCTGGGATTTCCCACCCCCCAAATATGGCTGGTATGGCTGTTGTTTATATTGCTTTAGAAAGGATGCAGCCTGAAGAGATCTTGCAACTTAACAAATTGAGTTCAGGTCCCAAATAAGAAATGTTTCCAAGAAGTACATCCAACAATCCCAACTTAAAAAAATCAATCATTTAATACCAAGAGGCTGAATTGTATGGGGGTCTGGCTCCAGATTTACACCTACGAAGGAACAAAAATTACTTCTTTAGGAAATTTTTTGCTGGTTTGGGGGATAAGTTCTTCCCCAAAAATATCTCAGTGGGATTCTGAGCTCCCCAGTTTTACAAAGTACTTATGCTCCTGATGTTTATCCACCACAGGCCTAGAGTAGCAGGAGCAGTTAAGGACACTTTGCTTCACCCTCATTATGAGCAGCTAAATCTGTGGAATCCCAGTCTTCATTTTCAACATACCAAACTGTTGGCAGCATTGTAGAGTATGCAAGGGCTGGAGGTGCTTAAATGGGATTTGGTACCTCCATACAAAGAAAGGTCAGCAGTGAGAAGTGATACTTCTTTCAGTTCTGGAGACAGGAAACTGCAAGTTGTCTCACCATCAGCACGTGGTACAACTGCCTTAATTTTAAATCTTGAGAGCAGGAGAGTGTGGGTGCTATTGGTATTATCTGACAATTTTGCTCTTAACTGATTTTATTGATGGGAACAAGTTCTTTATGCTAAGAAGAGAGAATATGAGAGATATTACAGTTTTTTACTTTGCTGCCTCATGGACCAATGCCATTTTAAATGTTCTGCTCCAAAGCAGAACATTCTTCATAAATGTTCTTTAAATATCGAAAGATTGAAACAACCTAGGAAAAAAAATAGGTGTAGCACATCATATGTGTTCCCTGTTCTGTCAACTAGCGTTTCTGCAGCAGCAGGGTTAGGCAGATCAAGGAGGTAATCCAACTGAAAACTAATCCAGCTGAAAGCATGGCACATGTGTAAGTGGTAGCGCAGAGAAACGGTGGGAAAAGATGGCCCTTACCTGCTGAAGGAAGCTTGTATAGAGATTGGCTTATTATGATCCTGGAAGCACACCTTTAGCATTTCCTTGGGCCTTTGTGTAAAAGTCATCTCTAATTAGATACATTTTACTGGAATGCTCTCAGACATAGCTGCTGTGCTGTAGGATCTGTTTGGGCTGCTGCTGAAGCACTACATTATGTTTTGTGGTTGAGCTGTCTGTTCAAGCAGGTGGCAGCCTGTACGTCAAAGGTGACCAAGTTGGGATCACAGAGCTAGTGTGTTTAAGCTGCGTAATGACTTTAAGCAGTAAATTTCTCTTCGTTGCCACATGGTGGTGATGTTGGTTGTTGCCCTCAAGGAGCTTTGGACTTCCGCTGCTGAGGGCAGGTGGCAGATAAGTTGGCAAAGAATGTCTTACAGGATTACTTTCTGCAGTGCTGCATGTTTTTTTCAGTTCGCCACATGGTGGCTTTTGCTTCTGTTTTACATGTAAACGTTTCCAGACCTCAGCTCGGTCAGCAACACAATGCGTTGTGCTAGGGATAACTGACAAAATATAATAGATTTTGATAGTAAGATATCTCCTTTTGAGTCTGTTTGGCTGTCATTCTAGGATATTCTAGATTTAGAAGTTTTTCGTAGCCCATCCTTATCACGTCCGTCAAAAGCTTGGTTGTGATCTTTTTCATTCCCTAATGAGCCTTTTTTTGGCGAGATCTGAACTCTGTCTTCTTGTCCTCAGTGGGTCAGCTCTCATCTTCCCTGGTTGTACTGTTCTCTGTGCCTTTCACTATGGCATTGCTGGTTGAAGCGTAACCTTTTCATGTCTGTCCATCTTGAGACTCCAGGACTTGGAGTAAAGGCTGTTTTCTGTGGAATATTTATTTCTTTCACTTTCAGGGTGACAATCTTTGTAATGAGTCTTGAATGTTTACTGGCCACTTAGGAGCTAACCTAAATTTGGGTGGTTTGGCTTGCCAAGGTGGGTGGTGGAGTAGTAGTTGGCATCCTTGGAAGACTTAAGGGGTTTGCAAGTTTAAGGGAATCAAATGCTTGCGTTGATTTCTTAGCAGAGTATGTGGTATATGCCCTATAGGTGTGTATTCTCTAGTGTTGATTATATGTCACCCAGCATGTGAATATAAATACCAAAGATATATTACCTTTTCACTATGCAAAGGGCATAAAAACATGAATTCATCCAAATTAGCTGATAAAGAATAACTGTATATAGAAAATACTCTCTCAGTTGCCTATAACTGATGTCTCAGGATCTTATTGGTTTTATGCTGAAAAGCAGAGATGAAGGAGAGATCATCCATTCAGGAGAATGTATGTGTATAAATGAGATCAATAGCACTGTAAAATCCTCTCCACTGACTAATGGAGATCAGCATGAGTGTGATCTAGGCCTCAATAAAATTTATATAGTATAGGTAAATGCATGTTCACTGTAAGGACAGCTTACAAAACAACTGATTTAAATATGTTAAATTAAGTCTGTTTTTCTTCCACTTATCTGTGTCCAATACTGCAAACTAAGATTTACTGAGTTACTGAGTTCCTGAGTCTTATATCTTCTCATTGCTTGAGTTTTTATGGTTTTCTTCACAGCAAATCAGAAGAGGAAAATGGGAAATCAAGATTATCATGTACTTTCAAGTCTCAGTTAGCTAAGATGAGAAGGAAAACTTGAGTATGACAAGGCTAGTGTAATATTTTAGTGAATTTTCCTATTGGGAATTGGATAAAGGGAAGTGATGTCTCTATGGTGTTTTATGAAACAGGTTATTGACAGTCACTGTGAGTGCATGTTCAACATAGGTAGAACAGCTGTTGCTTTAGAAGCTTATAAATGTTCAACCTTTATTGTTTGTTTTGTAATCTTCATATCTTAACAGCTGATCTTTGTCTTCCTTTTTTATCACACTGGTGATCTTATTGTGTATGATTAAATGGATGATTTTGTCTTGTAAGTTGTTTGGCAAAACCAGGATCATTTTGGCATTGCTTCTGTGAAAGCCCTTTGGGTATGGACTAGCATAATAGTTGTTCACAACAAAAAATGCACTTGGGCATTTCACCTCGTTTTTTCCAGTGATATGTGAGGCAGAAAACAACTGAGAAGAAGGAAAAGCATCAAATCAAATTTTCTCTGTATAAACTCTGTTCCAACACAACATTAGCTGCAGTAGTCAGTCAGTGTTGGGCAGTGCTGGGCTGTGGCCACCCAGTGCTGGGATTTTGCATAAGTCTGAACATGTTTGGGTAGAAAGGGGAGGTCCAGCTGTCACAATCATAGATTTTCCACAGCCTGCGTGAGCATCTTGACAGCTAACTAGTTCTGTTGCACCACACTGTTGGACTATGTGTATGTAATATTTCCATACTCAGACTGTGAGGTGTGGGAGAAAGAAGGTAGCAGTCTGATGTATGAGTCAAAATTTTTGAAGGTGTGGAAGAGTAGTCAGTGAAGGAACATAAAACTATGAAGATTGGGGAATGGAATGGTTGGTGTTGGTTTTAATTAGAAACATCCTGTTCATCATTCATGTTGTGAGATAAAAGGGAAAAAATACCCATTACTATAGCACATGGAAAGAGGAAATATCTGTATTGTAGTGAGTGAGCAATTCTAATTGACCTGCCAAATATAATTGAATAGAAATACCAACCCTATTATTGCAATATTTCCCTCATTGTGGTGTATGAGAGAGATTCAAATGGCATTACATTTATTCCCAATCTGTCTGCAACCTGATGATTTTTGCCTAAAATTCATACTACTATTAAACTTAGCAATTATGCCTGTCAGCTGAAAGATTAATGAAGCCCAACCAACAAACCTTGCTTTCACGAACACAAGGCTTCCTGTGCCTCACCCCTTAGAAAGGGACAAACACAGCTCTAATATTGTGACCTGGAAGAGAGACTGTGTAAACTAGAGAGGGGAGTTGATACTTGGAGAGCTCAGAGATGAAGGTTCTTCTGGTTTTGAGGGCCTTAGTTCTTGCTGAGGAAGAACCAACCATTGAAATTCTCTGCTCATCTTCTCCTAGGTGTGGTGCTGTGACATGACGAGAGAGGTATGTGCTACCCGTGACTGCAGCTAATCAGGTAGAGTGACCTATGCTCTCCCCTCCCTCCCCGCACTGCAGACCAGCTGGAGTGACTGATACTGTTACTTCCCGTGTTACTGGAAATTCGATTAGAATCTACTTCTCCTGGATTTGTTTAATTAACTGGCAGTATCTTTAAAATACTTGTTAGAGCATTTCGAGCTGTGATGTGAAACATACACCATTTTTAAGGCTTAAACCTTACTAAATGAAGTGAAACAATCTGAGATCCACGTGTCAAGGGGAATAGTTTAAGAGGTTTAAATTCAGATTGTTCTACATTTTAAAAGTTAATAAATATCAGTATAAATGGGTACAAGTAACCCTTTCACTCCCAATTGTTACAAAAGATTTTTTTTTTCATGAATGTTTACATGAATGTTTCTATGTAGACTGAAGTTTCCTCTGAACCAATTTCTTTTGGCTTCTAACTAAAAAACATGAAGTCCTGTTCCAGGGTAGAGTACTTTGAATTACTATGAAGCTGCCACGTATCTTATCTAAAAATAGTGGTAAAGAAAACTCTTAATTGATTGCTTTCCTTTTTTAACATACACAGGAAGGCAGTTTTGACGTTATTCCATTCAGAGCATCAAATTCATACAAGCTATTGTACTACAATGTTAGATGTAAATTTTAGAAGAATAAAAAGTGCAGGAAGTTTGAATGATGCATGATCATAAATTTACTCATCTTTTATATAATGCCCACTTGAGGTGCTGGCATTTTCAGTACATTAATTGTTCATAATGGATACTCTTGCATAAAACATTTCACAGGTAATTTTCTGAGGCCAAAGAATGACTAAAAGGTTATTCACTAAAGAGCAGTCAGTAATCTGTATCCAAGAGAACACTGGTAGGATGAGAAATAAACTGATGTAATAAGTGAGAAGTTTGCATATATAAAAGTATCTGCCCTTTTTACAGGTTCAATGCCCTAAATCAGATGCCACAGATGTGGTGTTGACTGGTGTAGAGGCAAAATCATTATGTTCTAATTATGTGCCATTGAAGGAAAGGAAAAAACAACAGTTCTGGGCAAAATAACCACATCTCATGTAGCAGAGATCCAAAAGATAGTCACCTCTGCTGCAGGTAATATACAGTCACTTTTGTGCTGTGTACTTCAAGATGGATAATACTAATCATGAAGATAACATATGCTTAAAGAATATACTAAAAAAACAGGAAAATAAATTAGTTGCTGTATCAGGCTGCTTTCAGGCACTGGATTTTAAACAAATTGACAAATTTTAAACAAATTGTCATAAGAGCTTTTCATGGTTCATAAAGAAAATTAATGTGAAATCAATAATGGTATTTAAAAATTCACCAAACATTTCCCATCCAGTGAAAGCTTCACTTTCAGAGTGCCACTAATGCAACACTCAGAGTGGGAAAACCACACAGACTTGACCTTAGTGGTAAACAAAAGCGAGTACAGATGGAAAGTGCAGGGAAGAAAGATGCTTTCAGAAGCAACCAGGAGGAAGACCTTCCTGCTTCCCCACAAGAACAAACCTCTAAACAGAGTCACTGTGGGCATCAGCTTGCAAAAGCCTTGCTTGAAGATGTAGTCTAGATGCTATGTGACTTCCTGCTGGATGATACAAACTGACCAGAACAGCAACAGCACCAGCAACAAAATCACATAAGGGTAAAAATCACAACAGAAACACAGTAAAATAAGTTTAGGATCCTAGAGTATAATACAACCATCTGAACTGCCAGACTTCAGACAATGAAGAGGAAACCTTTGCTACTTCAGATTGCTTCATTCTACTCTTGCAGAAAACCTGGGATCGTTGTGGAAATGGGAAGAAACAAGCCATATCATTAGATTTGTTTGATAGTTTATGTTTTTAATAGAAGCACAAAGAGGAGTAATACAGTACATGGTGATCTTGCAGCTCTATCTGCATTTAGGTGACTTCTCTGCTGAAGAAGATGCACTGTAGTTAACTACTGTGAGTTAACACAACTGTAATTACCCACAGTTGCCACATTTGATCTGTGAAATTAAATAGGACTTGTCAGTATCCCCTCTTCTCCTCCTTCTTCCCCAAAGCAACCCAGAACTGTTTTCCAGTGTCTTGCACTGTTAAGAGAGAGCAGAAGGCAGAACAATCCTGCAGAAGTTGGGTGCAGTGGTCTCTCCTGAAAGGCTGATTTCCTGAGCTGCTGCATTCAAGAGCGAGATTCAGAATTTTCTCAGTATTGTCATCTCCAGACACCCATGCCCACGCTCTCTTGGTGGCATTCACAAAGTCTTTAAAATATGCTTCCTTATTACTCATGGTGATTTCTAGTTTTGGGGGTTCACGTGTCTCACACTTCCCAAGCTTTTTCTCTGAACCTCAGAGTTAGAAATTTGTTTTTCTTCTTAAGTTAGAATTCAGATTCACATGGAAGCATTTGACTCCCGAAGCTGCGGCTTCAACCATCAGATAGGAGATTCATGATAAAATTGGCACAATTGTACTGCTGTAACCACTTTCGGAGGCATATGCTGCTTTTCCTGCTCCTGGAAGTAGTCCCACAGATGTCTCACGATTATTCACTTGAGTCACGGTGGCAGAGTTGAGTTTTTGGTGGCTTGGATTCCCAGGTCCCTACACTGCATATTTACCGCGTTCAAAGAGCAAATCCTAACAGAAGACCTGCCTGGCTGAAAACAGTGAGGACGTGTTTTCCCAAAACCCGATGTTTTGAACCTAAATCAAATTGCCTCCTGACTTACAGCACTACTTGGTCAGAACGAGACCTCTCCGAGGACAATGAGACCCAAAAAGACATCAAACTGAAGTGGCCGCGGCTGGGGTTGGGTGTTTTGTTTCCCCTTCCCGCGGCGGTTCCACAGGGACGTTTCCATGGCGTTGGGCACAAGGTGGCGCTCTCCCACACGCGCTCCCGCATTCCCGCCTCTAGCGCCAGAGGCCGAGCCTCCCAAGCCTTCAGCCGGCGTTTATTTTGGAAGGAAAGCATAGGAGTGACAGAGCTAAGACGGCAACATCTCTCGCCAGTTTGGACCGGGGTGAATTTTTTAGAGTGAAATCGCTCTAGGGAGTCTGGGTGTTATTTTCTTGGCTGAGATTCCTGAAATGAGGAATTGCCTGTGTGCCCTTTACAACCGCCTGCTCTCCCGGGTTCATATGCTCTGCAAAAAACGCGGTACTAAGCCTGTACTTACACGCAGTTTAACTCCGAGCTGCAAGGCTTTAATATCTAATGTATCAACAGAATAATAGTTGTTGGTTGTTTACCCCCCCCCCCGTGTGCTTTTACTGTTAACTGAATTACTCTATTAATTTGCACATGAACAAATGTTAGGCAACCCGAGAAAACTGTAATTTGCTTTGTCTTTTTAAAAATCCATCAGTTGGTTGGTTGGGGGTTTGTTTGGTTTTGATAGGAAACGAAAACAAATTCTATCCACAACAGCCCCACAACAGAGTTCCGAATGTTACTTATGTCCTGCTAAGTGAGATTTCAAGATTCATTGAATACTAGAGATGGTCTGAAAATAATAAATATTTCTTGGTGCTTTCTCTAAATTTTCCTTAAAGCTCCTGGAACATTTTAATCAACTGACTCTAAGTCAGTTCAGTTTTCAGGCAAGGAAAGTTGTTTTCCTTTTCCTCCCTTGTAGTATTCTTATGAGAACTGGGGACAAGATCAGGCAGATGGAAAGGAAAAAAGGTGTGAAGGAACTGTAACATCAAAATCTTTAAAACTGCATTATTGGTTTGAAAAGTGAAGACATTAGTTGTGTAACTTCCGTGTCTAAATTTCAGAAAGTTTTAAAAATGCCATTTTAGTTTTTTAAAATACTGCATTTGTTCAAAGAGGTCTGAGAATGAAAAGTATTGATAAGCTCTACTAAGCGTTTTCATATGGAATCTATTTTCAGGCACATACCAGAAAATGTCTTTGTTATTTTTTTGAATGAGACCCTAATCTCGGAATGACTTTTCATTTATCAGAGCCTTTTAAGTCTGCTATTGTGTTTCCAGTCAGATCCTTTCCACTCACTTCTTTTTTCCTGTGTCAGCCTCTTACAAACGCGCCATAGGGCAAAGTTCGCAGTTATTTTCCACAGGCACAAGGATTTCCCCTCTCAGGGGTGCACTTGGGCTTTATGCTGTGGAAGCCAAGCACAAATTAATGCCAGTTCTAATCGTTTGTGATAAAGTTTCTTGTGGTATACTATACTTAATAGCAAACCTTACAATTTGTGATTTAACTTGTTAGCAATTCGAAGGCTTTTGTCTCTTAGACTGTTTAGTCAGATGAAATGGCTTAGTGGTTTTTTGCATCACCAGCACTGGCATTTGTGTCTGTATTGGTGTTTTTATTTAACATTGTGTTGGTTACCACTTCAACAATCATTTATTAACCTTAAAATACTGCTTTCTAGGAAAAAAGTAAGTTCTGGCATCTGCAGTTGAGAAGTTGGAAAATGTGAGTGCAGTGTGCCAAAAAAAACCTCAACCAAACAAGAAACAAATAAAAAAACCCACAAACAAACAAACAAACAAAACCCACCCCAAAGATACATAATTGACATCTCTTAAAATTCATGATTCTTCTGGATTTTTGTGGGCCTGATTAACAATATTGCAGCATTTAAATTTCCTGAAATATATTTATTTTAACTTTTTTCCAGGGTGTTCCAGTTTATTTCTTGTATTTTATAGACAAAAAACAGCTGAAATTCTCTCAAGGGGTTAAGAAAAGCACAAAACCTGTTTGTTCTCTCCTGATTGACTATTACAGATATTATGGCTCTTGGTATCAACAAGGATTTGTGTTCACATCCTTGATCGGAATTTCCACCTCCCCATCCCTCTGCAGTGAGGGTGTACCAGCTGTCAGCCTGGCTGCCATCTCCCACCCTCCTGTAGCTGAGTGGAGCTTTTAATCCATCTTGGAAAGTGCTTTGCAATCCCTTCCGACCAGAGGCTGATGTTCAGACTGTAGTTCCTCTTATCAAACATGCTTTTGTATTTCTCACTGGGCATTCGTTGCCTTCAGCTGGGGCTGAGGAGACAAACAGTTGTTTGCCTGTGTCAATAGCCAGCTATCACAGGAGAGCACAGAGGATGCATGGATCAAAAAAAAGAGAAAAGGCTGTGCTAGTTAACTGCACCATGGGCTCAAATTTCTCAGTAATGTTTCACCAGGTATCAGCGTGAAAAAATAATCAATCAGGCTGTTTAGGAAACCTGTGCTACCTGACAGAGGCAAACAAAGGTCTGCATTCACAAAATGTAAGTGTAGGCAAGAAGAAATCTGGGGATTTTGTGCAAGTTTTGTTTTGAAAGAGCCAGCTTGGTGAGAGTCAGGTCTCTGGGAAAGTATCACCAAGGAACCAGCACAAATCAGCCAGGGCTCAAGAGGCCTGAGCCAGCACGGGCTGGCACTGGCAACCAGCCAGCCCAGCGCCTGGTTTTGCTTTTCCTCCTGACATTGAGATGTGACCTTTGGCTGATTCCCTTCCCGTCTCACCACAGTCTGGTCTCCTCCAACAATTTGATTGCTTTGTGTTTCTAGAATTGAGCTCCTGGGCAGGGTGAGGCTACAAGTTCCATCTTATTAGGTGTTTGTGAGGTACACAGCATCAGAGCGCTGATCTCGGGTAAGATCTCCAGGCACTACTGCACTACCAGTAATTGTTACTATTAATAGCAAAAACAACTAGTTGTAATAGAGTGTGGAAAGGGGAATAGCTTGGCATTATTGATGTCAAGTTTAAAGGGGTAAAAACTGCGTTTGTGTTATTACCTGTCATCCTCTGGAGAACTGTAAGCATCTCCCTGGATAGGGATCCAGTTCTGCCCTTACCCTGTATAACCTCATCAGTTTCAAAACAAGATTTAATGTCATTAGAGCAAATTGGCATTAAGGCAAGGGATTTTGCCCAAGGAATTCAGGTTGTCTTTGCTTATTTTTCTAAGCACATAGCATCAGAAGGATCATTGACAAATTTGCCTGTCCCAACCTTTCTTCCCAGCTTTCTCAGGTCTGGCTTGTATCACCAACCTTTTTGCCTATCCTACTTTCCATTCTACGAAGTAGTAGATATCCTATGAAACATCTTAGCATCTTTCAGGATTTTTTTGTATTCCTTTTTCTGTAACTCATCCAAGCACATGGGTTAATTGTGTGGTCTGGTTGTTATCTGGGAACTTGGTCAGCTCTTCTCATATTCTCAAGATTGGTTATAAGTTAATGATTGTCTCTGGTATTGTTGTGGGTAAATTATCATAACTCATCAATGGATTAGTGTATATGACTACCATTTAGCTTTATGCATTTCTCTTCCCCTTCTGCAACATTTTTATTTCCTGCAATTTAGTATGGGAGTACCTTCTTCCATGATAGATTGTATCTGAAATAGAAGGATTGAGACTACCCTACCACCGTCATCTTTTTTTGTGCTTTAGAAATCTCTTTGCTTGTTTAAATTTCTGCATTTCAAGAAAAAGAAGAAAATTCCCTCCAATATGGAAGTGGTTAGATTTCTTTGGTAGTCTTCCAGTGTTTCAGTCAGTGCTTTGTTTCCTGGTTGGTACAAGTCCTCTATAAATGTCTCTCTAAAATCCTTCAGGCTGCCTCCTAAAAGAAGGAGTCAATATGACTTGCAAATTAAGTGATTTGTTTATCAGATAGCCTGGGCTTAATTCATTCTCCTTGGCAAGATGCAGTCAGTTACTTTGCATCATTCCTCACAAGCTACAGTTAGAATCTTCTTTTGTTTTTCCAGAGAAGGATCTGAACCCTGACCCCAGCACTGCTTTGAAGTCTTCCCTGATAGACAAAGATGAAGCTTGAGGTATCGAAATGTCCTGGGAGGGACGTGACCCTGAATTGAATGAGGACCTGATGGGGTGGGCTTGTTGCACAGGGCTAGAGGTGGGGAGGAGTGTGAGTCTGCATGGAAGTGGGGCTGCTCTGGAGCCCCTGTAATTGCAAATTGTAGCTGAAAGCAGGAGAGAAGCCATGAGGCTGTGTGGGGCAGTGTATGATATCCCAGTGTCATTTCAGAAAATTAAGAAATAGCTTTAATGGAGAAAGGGAGTTTATCTTTGGATAAATACGCATGGATGCCCATGTATATTTTGAATCTAAAAGAAAATGCATTGAAGATTTCCACTGTAGTACTTTGATTCCAAGAGAGACAGTGGCCTTGGTAAGCAGTAAAGAAACAAGGCTTACTGTGATTCTCAAGGAAACTTTCAGCAGCAGTAGAGAAGTATGGAAAGGGAAATTAGAGGTTGTGGCATAAGAGAGGATTAATTCAGATCACAGAGATAAGGGTGTTCCCAAAGTTCAAGATACTCTTTTAAGAATATCCCCACATAAGAAGGAATTGTTGGATGCCTTAACCAAACTAAATCAATCTTCATCACATGACACGTCTGTGGGTATTTAACCTCCTTGCTGAAGCACCTCTGGAACTGCACTCTCCTGTTGCATAGATGTGTTCCAGGCATAAAAGCTGAAGAGATAAACATTTCATCTTTATTGAAGCGTAGGCTGTATGAAAGATGTTAAAAAAACCCCTGGGACTTTTTTTTAGAGGGCCAGGATGTGTGAGATAATGTCAGGTGTAAAGAAAAATTCTTGTGTTTGCAGTGAGAATATTTTAAGTGAAATGTTTCCTTCTGAACCCAGGAGAAAGAGAGAGGAATGATAACAGCTGATTTCTTGTCAGAGATCTACTGTCAGAATGAGCAGATAATACTTAATGGCATCCAAAATAGAAATCCTCCAGATCAATCTGCAAAGCCTCTGTAAAAATAACAAAACCAACCAAACCAACCAACCAAACAGAACAACAAAAAAGAGTTATGGACTGTTTGAGAGGTATACAGTGAAAAAATACAAGATGAAATAAAGCTCTGAGAAATAAACTAATACAGAACAGGTATTTTGTCTTTTCTCTGATTATTTTCCTTCTACTCTTCTATTTCTTCTCTTCAGTATTTTTTTCTAAAGCATATGCCAAGAACATTTCCAGTGAGCCAATTCAGACAGGTTGAGCAGATATCTAAGGGAGCAGCCTTTGGTAAATCAAGTGGGGTCATACAAGTAGCACTAGAAATCAGTGGTCCAGCTTGTTCAGTCCCACAGATGCAGCATGGCAACAGGCATGTGACATATTGCTTATTTAGGGGGGTGTGCCAGAAATTGTGAAGTGCAGATCAAGCCTTGTGAAAGAAAATCAGACCAATTAGAATCTTGTCTCATGTTTTGAATTAACTTAAAACTCAGTCTCTTATTTCTAGAAAGGAGTGTTTGAGGTATGGAGGCATTTGCATACAAAACCATCTCCCAAACCATTTGGAATTCACTCTGATAAAAGTGATTTCTGACTAAGCTTTTCTTCCAGCTAAATTTTAAAGCAAGATGCCGGGCAATAAAAACTGGTATGAACTGAAAAGAAAGAGGAAGATCCTACTGGTTTCTGACAGCTGTGTATTGAACCAGTCAGTCTAGTTACTACAATATCTGAACATCTCAGTCTTTATTGTGTGTAGCTTCAAAACTTCTACATAACTAAAATTGGTTCTAAAGGTCAAAATCAACTTCTTAAAAGCCTCTCAGAATGTGAGAATCCACTTCTAGGAAGAGTTGCCTGTATATAAAAAGATATATTGCAATAGGGGTTTTTTTCCCTGATTTTTTTTAGTTTATAAAATATATGTTTCCTGGGCATAAAACCAGCACAAAACCAAATATAAATTTCACATAATAAGCTGATAAAAAGCAGAACACCTTCCATGACCCTTCAATCTGCCATTTCTTACATGTTTCACCCAGTTATGCTGTTCTTAATACATCCTTTTTGTCTAGGGAAAACCAGAAGATTTATTATGTACCAGGAGAGCAAAAAACCTCAATCCTTGCCTCACTAAGGGGAAAGTTTCAAGTAAAAGGATCATCTCCCAACATATCCTTGTCCATATTTTAGTCTAATCTACTCAGATTTTATGTATTTTTAGACTATCTTCATCATCATAGTATTTGAGCATTACCTCCTACAGACCACATATGGAAAGAAATACTCTGGTACATGGCTGGTAGATATTCAGGAACAAATGTGATTCCAAGAGGAATAAGCCTGAATGGCCAGTGACATCTTTACCTCTTGCAAGCATTTGCTTCAGGTCCATCAAGTTCTGATCTTGCATCAGCAAGATCCACACCTGAAGCCTGAGTGCAGCTCAGTGATAAATGAGGAGCAAAATGCACCCATGTTTTCAGTTCCCCTAAAGCCATGGTGGAAACTTGTAGCTGATCTTATGTGCTGTCGTGGGATAACTGGGGGGAGAGTCAGGGAGGAAGGTGGGCAGATTAGGTGATACAAACCCCATTCACTCATGTATTTAATTAAGCTGCAGAAATGCCTGTGAAGCAGCTCTGAGGATGCTCAGCAGCAGGGGTGGGGCTCTGCTCAGTCCCACTCACAGAACGGGCTACATGAAACAGTTGTGTTCAGTTAGGATAGGGGGAGGGGTCTACAATACAAATCCATAGGAACATTATAGATTAATTTTTAGGCTTTGCATGTTGTTGGCATGCAAATACTGGAGCAAATGTATCCCACCTTTTCAATAGGCTTCTGTGGAAGAAGTGACCTTATCCAGCCATTTCCTTAATGAAACCTGAAAAAAAGATGAAGTTGGACTCTGTAATGCCATGCTGACGAGTGATATAATATTCTTATTCATCTTTTCATCCTCTTCTTTCAGGTGTCTAATGTGGTGCTTCCCCTATTAACTTTCTCATTTCTTTCTGTTAGGTACATCAGAGGTCACTGTACCTCTTGTAATATTTCCAGCTTATAAGAGGGCAGAGGGAGCAGAAAGTAACTACAAGATAGTTCTGAATCTTTCATCTTCATTTCTAAATCCTGTCATTTCTTTAAAGTACACACTCTCCTTCTTCTTGCCATCAGAAACAAGAACTTATTTGAATGTCAAACAGAGCTTTAATGAATCCCACAAGATAATCAGCAGCTGTCCAAGTTAGTTTCTTTAAATAATTCTTTATGATCTTCACTTATGTTTTTAAGTGCTATAACTCAAGAGTGTACCTTTTTCTTCCTCTAACACACCCATTTGAAAACAGGGATGTTAATTTACTAGTTAATGCCTTTTAAGTGCTTCTTCACCTTGGGCTTAGACTGTGATACTGAACACAGCTCCTCAAATGTGCCAACTGAAAAGGAGCACCTAACCTTGAGGAGTGAGGCACTCAAGGAGCCAGTATTGCAGTCATGACATTGTTGATATAAATATTTAGAAATTTCTTTAAATAATATTAGTTACCGTTCAGAAAAGTTTGGCACCTTTGGAATGGTGGTTACTAAATAATCTTATGCTTTACGAACTCGGCTGAACAAGGTCTTAGGGGTTTATTACACTCCTCTGAGGGAGCCCTGAGCACATACAGTGCTTTTCCTGTACTCTACCCTTTAAAAGTCTCTCATACAAAAAAGGGCAAGTGACAGTAAGTTGAAGTTTTGTTGACTTGCCTTCTAACATCTGGGTGCCTTGTGCATCACTAGCAGATGCTTCTGCCTTCCTTTGGGCAGAAAAGAAGTCGGTGGGTATTCTAAATTTGAATCACTTTATTCACACATACATCCCAATCCCAAAATGAGGATGTACAGCCAACATGTAAGGCAGTTCCTTCATGTAGGAGTCCTAGCCCAACATCTCTGTCTGGTTCCCAAGTGACAACTCTTAATGCCAGAATTGCTTTAACGAGAAGCAAGGCAGACAGCCAGTTTCCAGGCTGTTCACATTGCCTCCTCTTCTTCTGAGCCTGCCAAGGTACAAAGTCCTTGCATAACCCAAACACTGAACAGCAAGATAGCAGGTCTCTCTAAGAGATGAAAACCTGCTTGCACACTGTGAAGGTAACAGTAGAAGATTTTGTAGTGATACTTCATGGTGATGCTTCCCTTGACGATATGCCTGCTTATCTGTTAACAGAATAGGTAACTGCAAAGCTTTAGCCCTTCACTTTTGACCAGCATTTCTGCAGTTGGGTTCCTATCCTAATTATTTATTTCTGCAGAGCAAGGATAGGAACCAGCTTTTTCATAGTGCACCAATTTCCATTTATCTTTAAAAAATTTTCAGTGTGTTTAGTGAGAGGCTTGTTCCCAACAAATTTCATTCCCAGGCTGTTCAGTTACACAAATGGGGACATTTTTACTCCATGGGGACATTTTGTACTTCATTTTTCTTCCATCACTGACTGTAGCTTCATGCTGATGTCTTATAGGGCATCCCTCAAGAGTACTGTGTTTCATACATGATTTTCTCAGAAGAAAAGAAGGATTTAGGTTTTTTTAAGTAGCTCAGAGCCAACTGTCTCTAGTTCTACTTCACCTTTTCTCTTCAATTGTTGCAGATTTGCAAGTAAGATGCCACTAGTAGCATAGGAAGGCTGCAGACACTTCCAGCCTGTTCTCAGCACTGCCTACAGACTGATGCAAATTGGCACATTCAAAGCCCAGGCAGACAGCAGCTGTGTAATCCAGTGGCATTTCCTTCTAAAATTTTCTGCACAGAAGAGGAGCTTGAAAGGAAGTAACAGTTTGGGGAGAAATCCAATTCCAGCCCCAGAGGCAATACTACACTAAGCAGTAAATCTTCTTGTCTGTATCTACAGAAAGAATAAGGCACTCCTGACTTGCCGTCTCTGTCTCTACAGCCAGGCAGGAACTTGCAGACCTGCTGCCCTCCTCTTCTGTATCAGGGACCCATTTGACTGGCTGCAAATCCCTGTCAGTGCATGCTCATGGGAGAGATGCTGTGTACCTGACATGGCTTTAGGACATGAGCAGAAAAGAACATCAGAGCCAGATATCAGACATAGTTCTTTTTTTTTTTTATTTCTTTTTAACTTGCTAGGTATCCAATACTTTGGGGCAAGTCAGACAGCGTGTGATGTGAAAAACAAGCTCAAAAAATTTGGAAGCATCTAGTTCATGCAGAAAAGTACCTACTAAACTGGGAGAAAATAGAAACTTAAAACTAGTCACTACTGTAAAGTCACAGATAAGTTACATAGCTTCAAGGTAGCAATGCCTCCCATCCAATTCCAGCACAATCTGTCACTGGGATTTGAAAAAGGCAGTGTGAGCAACAGTCATTCAGTAGCAGAAAACATTGGTGTTTATTGTGCTGGCACATCAGTGTTGGAAGGATGATTCTGTGTGATTTAATTCCTGAGAATCCAGTGGGGGTTTTTATTGTTCCGTTTTGGTAAGAATAGATCTGCTTCTAAATTTCCCATTAAAACAATGGTTTTGATCAAAAATGCAGTTTCTGCCACATGAACAACGCTAATACACTGACAACTCTTTCATCAGGAGATGTAAAAAAATGGCTTGCTTTTAGGGTTGCCCAACCTGAGCTTACTGTCCTTTAGCCTACTGAGCTAACCCAAAAGGTTGAAGGCTGAATTGCTTCCCCACAAGTCAGTGGAGAGCTGCCCCTGCCATCCTTCAGTTTCCCCATCCCAATTACTGCTCCAACAGCAAAACATGCTTTTCTGACTCGCCTGAGGCAAGGAGATTGCTGTAGGTGGTGCGTGGCAGTGACATTTTAGGAGAAGGAGTCCAACGTAGGAGGCCAGACCGGAGAGGAGACACAGAAACCCAATCTGCAGCTCTCAGGGGGACATGGTTTCCCTGCACAGTGAGACACAATTTAACTTTGAGCTCACTCAAAATAAAAGGCTGAAGGATTTTTCTCTCCCACCTCCCTTTTACATCACATGGGTATTTTTCTCTTTACCAGTGTCTTTAGGCTTTCAGTTCCTCTACCCAGCTACAGTCTGTTCTGCTTCTGGGAAAATCTGGAGAAAAGAACTGCAAATAGAAAATACATCCCCTTGTTTCTATCCACCTCTTCCCTCACGTGCTTTGGTAAAGAAAAAACAGTGTACATCTGATATCTCTTTTTCTTTAAGCCCAGATTGCTTCCCTTAATGCTGTCTTTAATGTTTGCAGTTACACTTTTTTCTTCAAGAAGAAATAAACCACTTCACATTTAAAAGTCACAAATTGTTGCTTCCATTTTGTCAAAAAGGCTGGGCTCCTTCCAGGTTTAGAAATACACTAAAATCTGCCAAGTTTTGTCAAACATTACCTTCCTTTAACAAGCAATATTCATAGTTTTTGGATTAAAGAGAAAGAGGAGAAGCAGCCATTCAAATGCCTTTTATAAGAGGGAACATTCTGTATTTTCTTGGGTGCAGACATGGGGGAGGAGGAATATGGAGAGACAAAATAGAAAAGAAAAGAGCAGATAGAAATACCCAGCTGAGGGCCAATCTGAGTTTAGAATTGTTATCAGATTCTGCCAGTCTTACTCATGTAGTGCAATCCCTATTGATTTCTGGAGGTTCCTCACAGGGTAAGCTAATGTTTAACATAAATAGGGGTTACCGAATCTTGTCCTTGAGAAGCAAGGGGTCAGGAAGCTGTTATCAATTCAACTGCTGTATTCCTGACTGGCAAGCCTGCTCAATTCAGGGTTAATTAACTGATTCCTTAAAGTGGAATGTTGTGAAGGAGCATGATCATAACCATTTATATCTGTTCTAATACTGTGTATTCCAACTCCCCCTCCATCATGTCTTGCAGAGAACGATCTGGTGAAGGAGAATGACAAGTCTTTGCAAAACGATCTTGAATTCTGCCAAACACTCATAGTTTAAGTTGTGTGGCAGTGCAAGATCAGATACAGTGTGAAAGGCAATAATGCATACATTTTTCATCCCAGACTATTTTCAAAGCTTGTGTGATACAAACTCCCATCGTTGCTGGGCAGCTTGCTTACTTTTCATGTCAGCCTTTGCTACCTATTCCACTCCAATGTGCGTGAAAGAAACTTTGATTTGAATTTTGCCAAGATGCCATGCATCTTAATAACACTCTGGAGTGGTTGGAGTCTGGATTCTGGGGCTGGATGCAGTATTCCTTCCAGGAGGCAATGTTGCAAAGAGGGGCTACAGCTGTGGTTTCTGAACAGACCTTGGCTACGCTATCAATGTATCCTTTCTGTCTTGCAGTGTTTGAAAATACTAATTTGTTTACATTTTCCTCTCTTCATTAATGTATTCTGTCCTTAAAAATTCCACTTTTTAAAATAGTAATGTGTATGGTCTAGTTGAAAGATTAATCACCAGGAGGTGCTTGAGGTGGAATGGCGTTTCCAGTTAGGTCCTTTAGCTTTTGGAAGTGACATTCAGTCTGACATGTGCCAGCCACACAATCTACCAAGCCCTGCAAAGTGAAAAATATTAACATAAATGCATATTAAGTTACTGTGTGTTAGCTCTTTAACTGAAATAAAGAGTGGGTGTTCCAGCAGAGGCAAACAAATAGCATTGATTTACACTGGCCTGAGGATTTGGCCGATTACCACTTTTTTATACCCTTTTTAGAGCAAACTGGATAAAGGCTTTTCCTGGAACATGGCAAGTAATTGTATGTTTAGGCTGACTAATGGTAAAGTTGGGGAATCTTTCTCAAAAATTGTTCTGCTGGATAGCTGAGTATTCAGGTGAGAACTACTTATTCGGTTAAATCCTCCATCCTAGGCTTGCCCCCCAGGTACATCTTCCTTCTCAGCTATGTTTTCTGAGGGGATTTCAAAGAGCAGCTCTGATAATCCAGAATATCTGTGTGTCTGACCAGTCTGTCTTTTGAAGGAGGTCCTGGACCAGCTGCATCCAGGCTGTGCTGAGCAAAGCAAAGCCCCTGGCAGCAGCCCCACACCTCACACCCAGCCTGCCTGTACGGAAAATGTTCAAAAGCCACTCCAATACTTTCTGAAAAGCTCTAGTGTTGCTGCACAAGTGCAGAGCAATGGCAGTGTATGTGAAACAACATCAATGCTTCCAGCAAATGTCAGGCTTCCTGCTCCAGGGTGACTGCTCTGCACCCAGAGGACGTTGGGATAATGGCCATGTGCTGAACACCCTGCATGCTGTGGCCTCCCCGGCAGCTCCAGAATGTGTCCTGCAGCACTGCTGATGGTATTCTGGTGGTTATATCTGTTTAAAAAAGCTGATTTTGTTTATAGCATAATTTGATTGCAGTTTTCTTGGGCGTTTTTGCTGCTCTAATAAGTATGCTGTGAGTACATCTGCAAGCATTCATATGTTGAGATAAAATTACTGGTGGTGCTCATCTCCCCCAGGCTACTGCTGCTACCTCCAGTAAATGCTTGTGTGCCTGCATGCCCATGTACAGACAGATGCATGTGCACAGCACCTGATCCTGCTTCTTAATTATTTTTAGCCCAATTCCCAGAGTTGTTCTGCTTCCTGCTGATGAATGGGAAATTCTAGTAGTGCTGTTTCGTTTCACCAGCCTCTCAAGTGTAGAAATTATGGTAAATTTGAGAACAAGTGAGATTAGATTGATAGTTACACCTCCTGCTTTAATTAGCCAATCACAGGATCTATGGAGACAAGGGAGGGGAATAAGAATTTACCATGGCAAGAATGCTGGAGGTTCTTTCTTTTCTGTTCTTTTTTGTCCGTCTGTTCTCACTGACAGAAACCCCTTTCGTGATGTGGGGTTTATTTACAACTGCCCTGACTATGCTACATCAATGGTTTCCCTGACCTTGGCTCAATGATTATGCAACAGAGTGTTGTAAATTATCTTGTCACCAGAATCTCCATTTAGGCAAGTATAATCACTTCCTTGTAAGATCCCAGGCCTGGTGTACAAGAACAAAAAATCTACTGCATAATAATGAGTGCAGTGCAGTGTCAGGGATGAAAAAGCCCCTCTGCCATATGGAAACGACCACATACGAGTGCTGGGAACCTGAATGCCAGGAATTTGTGCAAAGTGCTTAGCAATCTTCAGAAAAAAAAAAAAAAAAAGAGGAAAAAGTGATAAAGTGTAAATTATTGTTTCTAGCTGCCTTATGATGTGCAGCACGCCCCGTCCCTTCTTTGGTGCAGCGCCGAGTCTCCGTGTGCCTCGCTGCAGTGACACTTGGCAGTGCTGCCTTCCCTCCTTGGCACCGCTTCCACAGGCTCCATATTGCGGGAGCACTCCTCGCCTTACTGGCTCTCTGATCAATGTGACTCACAGTCTAGGTTCTCTACACCCGTGGCAATAAAACATGTAGTGCTGGTCCTTCCCAATGCATCAGAGGGGTGGAGCGGAGCAGGTGCTTTCTGGCTCGCTGGGAGCAAATCACATTATGGGGATGAGGTACCAAATGGCCGCGTGTCTGCAGGTGTGTGTGCACACGTGGGCATACTGATTCCTTCAAGGATGTGTATCCTCGCTTGGCTTTGCTGGCTGGGCTGCAGGAAATGTGAAAGGGGTGGGCTCGATAGCGATGGTTGTGTCCAATGAGCTAGACTCAATTTAAGATGCAGCATACCTGCTCAGCACTTCAGCTGAGAATTACACTTTCCCTTCTTGTATCTGAGAAGGATGGAAAATGTCCCTCCCATGAAACACCCCTTCAGTGTATCTCTAGACCAACTCATCAGCAACTTCTTATTTCTCTCTCCAAAACCTCGAATGTAAAACCTTGGGCTGCTAAATTATTATTACTGTATCTGAAGGAATCACACTATCTTGTTCTTACTCCAAAGATTAGTCCTCAAGCATAATACCTTCTCCTCTCCCTCTCCATAGTAACAGGGGAACTGTTATTTTTGTGAATTTGTTGGGAATGTTGTTAGCATTCACTGAATAAACTCAGAAAGCAATATTTCACATAGAATAATTATGAATATGTATTTACTTGAATAAGCTGTTGATTTTGCATGAATTCTGCACACTGTTTTTTAGGCAAATATGCTAATGATTGATGTGTGAAAATTTACTTTATTTTGGGCTTGTCAGACTAACTAACACAGTGATCCAAATTCAGAAAATTATTTCCTTACGCCTAAAGTACCATAGCAATTACAGGAATATTCCAGGGAAGTTGATTACTAATACATCAAACCCTTCTCTAGGGATATGATGACTTTGCAGCAATATTTCCAAACAAAATTTATTTTGCTGCTGTCTCTTGGCACTGGTGTTCAATCCAATCCCCATAGCTATATTAACTGTACCAGGAAACCAACTGCTTTATAATCCTTTCTCATTGTCTCTCTGACCTATCCCTATGGACAACACGACGGATAATGATGCCAATGGGTGGTGAAAGGGGCAGTGCCAGTGGGCAATGGCCATCTTGGCAGGCACTGGGGAACACTGGATGTCATTTACCTGAGCTTTGACAAGGCTTCTGACAGTCTCCTCTGGTGTTCTGGGTGCTGAGCTGCAGACATGAGGACTGAGCAGGAGTGGAAAAGTGACTGGACCACAATGGCTCAAGGTGTACGTACCATGCAGGAGGTCACAGGTGAAGTAGTGAGTGCTTACTAGTGGTGTTCCTCAAGAGGTCACTACAGGGTCTGATACTATTTAATGTCTTCATTAAAGCTGGATGATTGAGTGGGATGGGCCTCTTCAAGTTCACTGATGACCTAAAACTGGGGGAAGAGTCAACACGCTGAAGGGGCAGGGCATTAAGAGCGATGACAACTGGCTGGAGAAATGGGTTGACAGGAGCTTCACGAAGTTCAACAAAGGCAAATGCAAAGTCACAGAATGATAGAATATCTTGCATCACTAAGGAATAATGTGCTGCAGCAGTTTGCTAGAAAACAGCTTTGAAGGGAAGATGCAGGGGTTCTGGTGGACAACAATTTGAACAGGAGTCAGCAGTGTGGCCTCATGGCCAAGAAGGCCAACACCATACTGGCTTTATTAGCAGAAGTGCAGCCAGCAGCTCAGGGGAATTGATTCTTCCCTCAACTCAGCACAGACATGCTAAGACCGTGTCTGCAGGGTATTGGTCTCCCCACTACAAGGAAAACATGGCCTTTTTTACTGTGATGGTGAAGCACTGGAACAGGTTGTCCAGAGAACTTGTGAATGCCCCATCTCTAGAAGTGTTCAAGGCCAGGTTGGATGAGGCTTTGAGCAACCTGGTCTAATGGAAGATGTCCTTGCCCATGGCAGGGGGACTGGAATGACGTCATCTTTAAGGTCCTTTCCAGTTCAAACCATTCTACAGTTTTATACTGGAGCAAGTTCAGCGACAGCCACCAGGATGCTCAGGGTGCTGGAACCCATGGTGTACAAGGACAAGTTGAGGAAGCTGGTTTAATCCTAGAGAAGAGATGGCTCAGGGGGCATCTTACTGCTCTCTGGAGCTACTAAGTGGTTATAGAGAAGATGGAGCCACACTCTTCTTGGGGGTGCACAGCAAAAGGCAAGGGGCAGTGAATACCAACTGCAGCAAGATGAATCCCAATTGGATGTAAGGAGAAGAGCTTTCACAGTGAAGATGATCAAGCACTAGAACAATTTCTCAGAGGGGTTGTAAACTCTCCATTTTTGGATATATTCAAAACCTACCTGGATAAGGCCCTGAGTGACTCCATCTCACCTCAAAGCTGAACCTGTTTTGAGCAGGGGTATGGACCAGAGATATGAAAGCTCCCTTCCAGCTTATAAACCAGGTGAGTTTATGGTGAACACTTCTAGTGAATTTTGCACTTGGAAAAGTACTCCTTTTATCTATATTTTGGATATCTTTCATGTCACAGTAAATTTCACCAGAAAGGCATCCAAAAAATGGGAGTCTTGCCAAAGAAAATGAGTGCTGAGACTAATTTGTATCATACAGTCTGGCTATGAATTTATAATTCTGTCGCTCTAAAACCTGACTGGTTCCATACCTCTGTAGCCGAACATTAATCACCATCTTCTAGGGATGAAAATCTTCTGATGCTTTAATCCTCCAAGTTGTGGAGGATGCAAGGTCTGCCCTTCAGTGGGCAGCCACACTCACTGGCTCTGTGTTTCCAGCCTGCCTGACTGCACTGAGCAACCTGTGCCGCCCCACATAGGTACAAAGACCTGTGACTGCTCTTCAAAGATCCGAATGTACGACCTGAGTGTCTCTCACATCACTTGCATGTGGAGAAGGATGCAGAGAACTTCCAAGCTGACCTGACTGTGGGTCAGTGGGAATTGTGCTGTTAATATCAATGGCATCAAGATTTCACAGTTCCCCTCCCATAAACACGTGCATACAAGTCCTAGAAGCAACATTTAATGTTAAAATAAGCTAAATAAGCAGATTTACACAAACCCACTATATTTTTGTGTGGTTTTCTTTTTGAAATGTGAATGGGACATTGCTTGCAAACTGCCTTTAATAGTTCATTCCTGATGATGAACCAGAAATAACCATTTTGATGTGAGTTTGTATATGGAAGAGTATGCTTTGCACTTTGCTCCGACATTACCGTGGCAGGGCACCTATTCTTCTAATTGTCTGGCTGATGGATGAAGCACACACAGGAAAGTCTTTCAAATTGTTTAAGAAGCTTCCTTGAGCCCCAAAAGAGAATTTTTATTTCTGCTTTGTATGGCAAATAAATATATAAGAGAAATCAAACCTGGAGGTAGCTACACATTACAAGATTTTTTAGCATTGCTCTACTAATGTGACTGATTGAGTATAAGATGTGTTGCTTGCCATTTCCTGGAATAAAAAAATGAGCTGTTGAGTCTTAATGTGCTATTCCAATTATGGTTATAAAATACTGAATCAAGTCTTTCTTTTTCAAAAAAACCCACTTGGAATTAAACAGTTCAACAGAATTAATAATGATTCCAGATGGGCCTGTATTTGGCACTAAGAAGTGTGTGAAAGGAAACATTTTCAACCAGAAGCTTGAATGATTTATAAGAGTTCTTGAGAGATTTTTCACTAGTAAAGATGCCCTTTCAACCTCTGCACATTTGGAGCTAACAAAGGAAGTGACACTCAATGAGTGAAAATCTTGGCATTGGTGAAAAACACACATATGTTCACAAGCAAAAGTGCCTGAAATAGCACAATTAGCAAAGCCGGGTTCTTGACACACTCTTGGTGTCTTGTTTCCCTACGATTAAAAAAGGAAGAGTAGCAGATCCTCACCTTGAAAAGGTACTGAAAATAGGAAATCTTTTGTGACTGTGGGAAGGTAACAGATACCATGGTTCTGATACGTGTAGCAACACATTGAGAATAAAAGCAACTTCTGCTTGCAAGCTGAACCTTCTCCTAGGTCTGGGAGAGACAAGAGACTGGGCCAAAAAGAGAGAGGTCTATGTTTGACAACAATTATTTTAGTATCTAATGCTGGGCAGACTTGGGACTACTGGAAATAGCAGAAGGCAGAGTTACAAGCTCTTATCCAAAAATGAACACTGTCTCAGTCTGCTGACTAATTGTCTCCCTTTTCCATAGCATCCCTGCTATAACCACAAAGTATTTAGTAGACATTTAGCTTTCTTAAATGTGGGTCATTAGCTGGAGTTAGGAAAAAAGTTAGCAGCGTGTGGTCAATCAACCTCTTCACTGGTCACCATGATTCATGGATTATATTAAACAGAGGAACAAGGAAACAGATTACACACGCTTCATGTGTTATGTTAAATCAATTATTAATAGACAACTGGGTATCTTACTGCCTCATACTCTGTTACGAACTTGTGAGAATGATGAACAGCAAAGCAGAAGGTAATAGACTGCCCCAAACCACCTTTTTACCAATTATGGTTTTAGCCTGGTGTCAGTTAATGGAAATTACTGAATTTTGCATCCTGCCTCTTCTGTGATTTACAACCCATTCCTTGATCAAGACTTTAGGGAGGATATCTTTTGCAGGGGGAGTGAAAATGACAACATATGGCTTCTGTCTCATGTTACATCCATTTGTAACCTGCAGACTTAGCTTCTTTTTTTTCCTGCAAAGCCTGAGAGACTTTCCCCAGTGCAGCTAGATCCTAATGCTACAGAATCTTTCTCCTTGTCAAATTTCCCCCTTTTATTCCAATGTCCCTTTCCTTTATTCCACCACTTTAACACTTTCTGTCTGCTAATGTCACAGTCTTTCTTTGCACATAAGACTGCCCAATTATTCATAATTTCTGGGCCCAGGTTCAACAAGTCTGTTTGGAGATGATAGTTGCTCTGCACACACAACTTCCTTTCATATCAGTGGTCCTGAGGCTTATGTAAGGCTCCTGAGAGTTCATCCTTTTTAATGGCATTCTTATTTACTTGGTTTAAAATATTAACACATGATTCCACATGCAAATTATTGGATTCCATTTCTTCCAAGAGCTATCGTGTGCTGAAGTCACATGGCTTTATCCTGTGTCATGATCTTTATTATAATTTAAAGGCAGATGTAGTGTGATCATGGATTTCATTCACTAATTCTAATTATTGAAAATAACCAAGAATTAGCCTTTAATGTTTAATTTTTAATTGCATCTTAGTGAATAAGCAGTATATCTCTATCTTCTGTTAGTTCTAAACTTGAGAAACATCAAAACTGGTCCTTTCAATTCCTGAATTTTCCAGGTCCTCCGTTCTTTCCCATTTACAGCCGCATGACCTTGGGAAAAAAACCCAAACCAACAAAACTTGCAATCTGCATGTTGGATCTAGGAGAATTTCCTTTTAGTCCATGTGCACTGAGGCAGGTTCTGACACCCTGCACATCCCACAGTGCTGCGCTCATCAGGCTGTGTTCCCTGCTGTCTTCTGCTTAGGGAGCTGTGGGCACAGACACTGCTTCTCCTTCGCCCTCAATATGAATTTATCCCTTTTAAAGGGGCTTGCAACATTGCTCAGTTCCTTCTTGTTCTTGCTTGTTTTTTGCTCCTTTTCTAGAAAGATTGGTGGAGATTCTGATCACGTGCTTGTTCTTCTCTCTACCTTACTCAGTAGCCTCTGTGGAGTGAAGAATATCATGTTGTCCACAGCTCCGTAAGGGAGCTTTTCCATTCATTCAGCATGTTCAGATGAATCTGACGTTCTAGTTTTAAACCAAAACTCATCCAAGCAGATGGAAAATTTTCTAATTCCCTCAGTTTCTGGGCCCCATAAACTTGGCTTGTTTCTACAAGTCTTTGCGCCTTTTATATAATTATTTATAACTCCACAAAGTCATTGGGAAGCTTTTAGAAATGTTGCCCAAATGGAATGTCAGGGTTTCACACATCCTCTGCGGAGCTGTAAATGATCTAGAAAACTCAGAAAATTTGTTGTGCTGAATAAAATAATACTAATTATTTGGAGTTCAAGTTGGGCTTAGGCAGGCAGAGCAAAGCACCAACAACTCTGCCTAGGAAACATAGGGAGAAAAGCCAAACCTCATAAACATTTCCTTTCAAGGAAAATAGGTTTTGAAACAAAGTAAATAAAGACATTACGAAAAACATGTTTTTCTTCTAGGACAGAAGCATCCAGAATGAATGTTTTTTTCCATTTAGGAAATAAAGGTCTGTGAAAAACTATCAAAATCTATCAGAAGCAAACAATCTGTACAGAACAGAAACAATCAAATTAAAATTAACCTTATTTTTTTAGGATTGTAGGAGCCATCCAGTTGTTTTCTGGCGGGTTTTTTGGGGGTTTTGTTGAGGTTTTTTGTGGTTTTGTTGTTGTTGTTGTTTTGATTTGGGGTTTCTTGTGTGTTTTTTGATTTGGTTTGGGTTTGGGTTTTTGTTTTCTTTTGTTTTTTTTTTTTTTCTGTTTTTGTTTTTTGGGTTTTTTTCTTTTATGATCTCATTTTCTGACAAAAGATCGGCTTCAACAGAATTTTCAACCTATGTTTTTTTTCATATTTCTGTAAAATAGCAGGTGCTAATGCTGACATTTATTCACAAAAACAGCTCCAGATTTGAATGAACCACTAGGAAAAATACAACCATGCTGCTGTTCCTTGGTAAGAGACAACCTTTCTGCCTTCTTCCTAGCCCAGCCCATGATAAAGGTACGAGTTGGGACTTGAATCCTGCAAGACCCTATGGCAGGCTGGGTTGTTGTTCACTCCCTGACAGCTGTGTTGCAGTAGCATAACACAAGGTTCAGGTCTGCGTATGCACAGCATTACTTCATTCTTGGGATATATCCTTCTATCCTTCACAATCCCTCTCAGTTACGCATGAGAGGCTTAGAGCTGTTCTCTACTGACTGGAAAAGGTGAGGGCAGATCCCAGCCCATTCCTTGGTCTCTTCACAAATCATTGCTGCCGCAGCCATGTGATCCCAGAGAGGAGAAATTAAAATGAGAAGCTCTGCTTCTAATGCAGATTCCGGGCCATTAAATAGCTACCTAGGCTTGCAGGCACACAACACCTGTGTGAAAGGAAAAACTACAAGCCCAAAGTGATTGTTTATGAGTGTGATTTTTCTTCTTAAAAATGCAAATTTGCAGCAGGCCCACATGAATTTCTGATGTACCGGAAAAAGGCGTTTGAATGAACTGGCAGATTATGAAACCCACTAGAAAGTGAAGCTCACTTCTGCTTTCCCAGTTGCCTAGGTGATTAACATGAGATAAATACAGTTCTTCCTATGTTTAGTCTTAAATCTTTAAGACAAAGAGTTTTTTGACTTTGTGTTGCAAGATATGAAGGTGTTTCAACAGCCAGATTTCACAAGAACTGTGCCCTCCTCCTCTCCTTTTTTTTCCTTTTTTTTTTTTTTTTTTTTTTGTATCGCATTTCTGCTGTGAAGGTCACCTCATAGTCACCGGCTGAGCACCCTCCAAGCTGTTTTAGGGTTGGGAGGAGGGGACTGTCTCTGGGGGCAACCAAGTTCGGTGGGTGTGTGTCTGTATGTAAAGCTCCCACTAGTTAAAAATAGCAAGTCATATATAATTATCTTTAGTGCTGCTAACACCCCATAAGCACTAGAACAGCAAAAGGTGGTTGTCCCTGAGAAAGAGCAGATTGCTGGGCTGGGAATCAGAATTCCAGGCTCATGCCTCTGGCATCCTCACCAAACTGTGCAACCCTGATCTAGTCAACTCATTTCTAATCCTCCCCCTATTCTTCTTCTGTCGTCTCTGTTTGGAGAGTAAGTCCTTTGTGACAGGAATCGTGTCTCCCTGGGTGTTTGTACAGTGCACAACACAATAGGCCGTGATCTCCGTTGAGGGCTCCCAAACACAGAGGCTTCAGAGGAAGCTTCTGGTACAGAGATCATCTTGTGTGATGGCTTCAGAAAACCCAGTTCTCTTGCTTGTTTTTCCTTCTCCTTTCTCAGACCAGGAAAGAGAACTACAAAAATGTGGAATGGGTTTCTCTGGCTTATATAGCAAACAGGCTTTTTTACCCCCCTCTCTCCCTCCAATTTGGTATTAGTAAGAGACAAAACCTTTTTCAAACCAAAAAATACCCTGCATGTCTTCATGGTTTTACCTCCTGCTTCCTCTCTCTCTTCCTGGGTTGGCAGAAGACGCCACATCTGCAAATACGTGCTTCCTTTAATGTCTTCAGTTTCTTCCATGGTTCTCTGCTGACCTCTGGAATTTCTCCAGGGATTACTGGAGCAAATTTTAGCTGGGCAAAAAGGTCTCTTCTTTACAGAGGCAGCCACAAACGTGCGTGTTATGCCTATGTTGAGGTTATAAACACCTGCATCCACCTAGCCCTATTTATCCACACATTTTGAATTTTTTTTTTTGAAACTTGAACAGCCACACATTGATAGCAATCTGATTAAAAAAAATAATTTATTTTTAATTTTTTTAACTGGGAAGCAAGAGCAACGTCATCACCCTTCTTTTAACCTCTCAGCTCCACGGTGGAGGAGACAAACTAGAATAGCATCTATTTTAAAGAGTGGGAAAATAGAGGTAAGGGATCGCAGTGCACTTTGTCTGGCTCCTACAGAATTCAGAGGTGAGGTCGGAGGGATGAAACTGGTGGTACTTGAGCCAAAGCAGTCCATCGTCTGTATGTTTTCCAGGAGGGGAACCATTCTCCTTTGGGCCAAAGCCTTTCCACTACCCTGCAGGGCAAAACGGATAGCTGCCTTTTCCATTCTGTGCATCGTGCATTGATTTGGAGCTGCTTCAAAAAGGAAGTTTTTAAAAAAAAAAGAAAAGAAAAAAGGAAAAGCTGGAGAAGTTATTTCAGATATGTTTCCTGGGTTGTTGTTTTTGTTTGATGTTTTCAACTGAAGCCAAATGGAATAAAGCAGATGCAGCCCTGGTTACGGCGTGCTGTTTCCCTGGCTGGCAGGGACACCTAGTGGGTAGGACAACGTGTGCTGGTGAAGGCAGGGAAAAACACACTGTCTTGACTTCCCACCAAGGGCAATATTTCATTTCTGAGTCATGCTGATGCCTAATTGACGCTCATGTTATCCTTCAGAATTAGCACGGGGTTGGGAGGAGTTTACAGCCAAACCTCCTTCAAGGAACGGTGTTTGTAATGTGAGAAGGTGATCTGAGCAGCATTACCCAGACTACTGGTAACGGGAAACACTGCCAGCCTAACTTTTGTGCAATTTATTCTTTTGAAGCCTATTACAGTCATAATAACACCTACACTGGCTCTATGTGAGAGCTGCCTTGGTGGTGGCATGATTCATCTCTGTCTGCAGTTACGCATTTCATGGGGTGTTACATTGGGGCCACTTTTATTGTATTGCAGACACCTACAAAATGACATTTACTGCTGCTCTCAGTAGGACAGCTTCAACAGAAGAAGTAGCAGGAAGCTTAAAAGGAGGAGGAAGACAGTGTGACCATCTGCCTCCCCAAAACCAGCAGGGCTGTTCGGAATCAGGGCTGGACCCAAATCTGTTCTGCCTCCTCATTGCTCACAGCACAGACCAGACTTTGCTGGCCCCGTCCCTCAAGTTGTGTACTAGATTGGCTCCTTGACTGCATTCCCTTAATGCAGGTTTTTATGGGAAGAGGTTGTTGACTAATGTCTTTGTTTCCATCGTGGCACTGTGGACAACTTTTTTCCTGGCCTCTTCCCAAGCACCTGTCTGAGAGGGCTGGCATGTGGATGCGAACGTTCCAGATCAGTGGCATCCCTAAAATCCTCCAGCCCATGCCAGAAGCAGAGACATTACATGTGAGAGATTTCATGCAGGGAAAAAACAAATCCTTTTATTAGTATGGGAATTTTTTTGGTTTAGGATGCTTTCCCTCTGCAAACTACAAAATACTGAGGCTGGGAAGAAGCAGCCTTCTGCTACAACCCTGGGGATGTAGGCCCCAAAAAGGTTCTTACACTTAAAAATATAAGATGAACTGCAGCTTCTGAATCAGAAACAGATCATATAAATAGCAGGAAGCAGTTATGCTCTGGACATTTTGAAATCATCTTCTTCTGATCTAATTATATGCTAGCAGTAAAACTGACACAGTTATAGTTATTAAGCCCTTTTCCTTTTTTTCACCTTTTACTAGGAATTGTATCTTAGGATTAATAGGCACTTGCATCATTTCTGTCCTATGTGCTATATTAAGGAGCATCTACCTCATCAGCAAATATTTTTATTGTGCTGATACTGCACACAAAGTCAAATGCAAAGGTACAGAGCTTTTTTCTGGGACTCTCAACATAATTTGAATAGTTTGTACCTCATAAATTCCTTCATTAAAGAAGCAGACTTAATTTCATATTATGAAATTAATATATTTGAAAGAGCGAGTAAAAATTGCTCCTTTCTTACATAGCTGTACTGTTTTGTAGCAGGACCTAAATATCGGTATTCTAAGTACTGATGATGGGAATAAACAGTAGAAAATATATTTAATAAGACTTTTGGCACTAATAACCTGAATTCATGAATATAAGCTAGCAAAATGCAGTTTATGCAAAATTATGATGATGAGTGTGTATACAAATAGATGAAAAAACTCTCAAAGTATTATTGCCAATGACTCAATGTCAAACTGGAAGTAAATTTCATGAAAGCGTTCCAAGCAGATGTGCAGAGATCTTCGGGACTGATTTTAGTCAATATTTTTATTAGTGATTTGAAGGATAAATATAGAGTACACTTATAAAATTTGCTCAGTCTGGCAGACAGGATCAGAATGCAAAATGCTAAATTGAAGAGATGGTCTCAGATCAACAAGATGAAGTTCACTTATGACAAATATGAAGTGCTACACTGCAGAGGGAGATATCAAATGCATAACTATGAATTGGGAAATAATCAGCTCAGCATCAATATGAGAGAATGATACTGTGTGTATAGTGGTTCATAAATTAAATATGACTCAACAATGTGATTATGCTGCAGAAACTGCTAATCCCACCTGGAGTTCCATTAATAGAAGTGTTGTATGTGGAAGAGGAGGGATTATGTAGGCATCAGGCTGGATGCCAGTGGCTCCTTAATTGCCATCTGGGCACTCAAATAGAGCACGCTGCCCATCATCTTCCAGACCTTCCCTTTGCTCCCTCTCCAGGCCTTTTCCTCAGCCACAGATGTTCTTTGCTGGCTTCCTCCATGAAGGATTCTTGACCTCTTCTTCCCTTCAGAAAACACTGCCCATACTCCTGCTGCATCATGCTGGAGAGTTGCCAGGCAGAAAGGGATCTCAGGGTGCTGATTGACAGGAAGCTGAACATGAGCCAGCAGTGTGCCCAGGTGGCCAAGAAGGCCAATGGCATCCTGGCCTACATCAAGAACAGTGTGGCCAGCAGGAGCAGGGCAGTGATCCTTCCCCTGTGCTCAGCGCTGGTGAGGCCACACCTTGAGTATTGTGTTCAGTTCTGGGCCCCTCAGTTCAGGAAGAGACATTGAGGTGCTGCAGCAGGTCCAGAGAAGAGCAACCAGGCTGGTGAAGGGTCTTGAGCACAAGTCCTATGAGGATAGGCTGAGGGAGCTGGGGTTGTTTAGTCTGGAGAAGAGGAGGCTCAGGGGAGACCTCATCACTCTCTACAACTGCCTGAGAGGAGGTTGTAGCCAGGTGAGGGTCGGTCTCTTCTCCCAGGCAATCAGCAGTAGGACAAGAGGGCATGGGCTTAAGCTCTGCCAGAGGAGGTTTAGGTTGTATATTAGAAAGAAGTTCTTTACAGAGAGAGTGATCAGGCATTGGAATGGCCTGCCCAGAGAGGTGGTGGATTCTCTGTCCCTGGAGGTTTTTAAGATGAGGCTGGATGTGGCACTGAGTGCCATGATCTAGTAACTGTGATGGTGTTGGATCAAGGGTTGGACTTGATGATCTCGAAGGTCTCTTCCAACCCAGTTAATTCTATGATTCTATGATTCTATGATTCTATGATTCTATGATTCTATGTTGTTCCTTCTTATGGAAATATGCAACTGGTGGTCTCCATATGGATCCTATGCCAGGAGTGGTCTCCATATGTGTCCTATAGGTACATATGATCCCATATAGGCAACATGCACTGCTCAAGAGGAAACTCACAGTGACACTGGCAATGGCATGGAGGGCACCTGATGCTCCTGCAGAGGTGCTGGCTCCTGGCAGCTTTGTTCTGACACACAGGAGTATCACACAGACCAGGGCAAGTGTGTCACTTGCAGGTACAGCTCCATTCAAAGGGCAAATAAAATACTTAAGAGAAAGAAAGGAAGCAATCCCCTGAGAACTACCACTGTCCCAGGCAAGAGAAGAACATGGAGGGAAATGCTTGCATTTCATTGCCTCGTTTTTTTATCACAGTAAAATTTTTGAAGTTGTTTGGGTATGGAGTTTTTTAAACCACCCAGGATTTAATACTCCCCAGAACCATTCCTGTTGCTCTGTGTGATAACCGCGGGAGCAGCCCCAGAGCTGTGACACTGACCCATCTGCAGCCAGCAGCGCACCGAGATCCAGGACTCCTTCCATGACTTCTGCAGGAGGAACGGGACGGCGAGAAGGCTCCGACAGCGCTAGCAAAGACATAATATATGTTTCAGAAATCCTAAACTGGCACCCAAAACCTGGGAGGGGGGTGGGTAGCTGCTCCCAAAAACCCGAGGCTGCCGCTAGATGGCAAACTTTAATTTTTAAATCCTGGAGCTGCCGGGGCTCGTGCCTGGGGCTGTGGCCGTCCAGGGCCAGGGATTAGGACCAGGACCCCATCCCCGCCGCACACTGCCCAGGGGGCTTCCATCTTTCCTACTGCTCCGCTCCTTCTCGGGCACCGGCTCAAAGATTCCCTGGGAGCTTGTGCACATGGAAGAGCCACGAAATGCTTTGCCAGGTGCCACTTCCCCCACAGCAGGGAACCAGGGCTCTCCTGTGGTTTTCATCTATGTGGAGAGTCCTGGCGATGCCCTGAGCGAGGGGGACAGAGGTCCAGGCAGTCTCTCAGTCAGGCTCGGCAAGGACACGGGCGGGGCTCTGTGGGACAGTGTCACTGGACTGAGAGAGACAGAGAGAGTCTCACTCTCTCTCTGCTGGACCCTCTCCAAAGACTACTGCCCTTTCTACTGAGGTTCTGGTTTTTCTTCCTCTCTTGGCCCTGGGCTCAGGCTGGGTCTTCTAGAGAACAGAGGTCTTTTTCAAGGCTCAGGACATTGTATCGGGTGGGAAAAAGCCTTTTTTGCTCTTCTCTCCCCGATGGTTATCTCGGAAAGCATTAGCAGGTAAGCTGAGAAAGCAACTCTGCTGAACCTGGTCTTCTCCAGATCTTTATCAATCCCCGAGGAAATGGGCACAAACCACAAAATCAGAGTGGTGCCAGCATTGCAGCAACCTCTTGCCATATTGTGATAACCACATAAAACACATAATGTTTTACGTATGTTTGAGGAAACTCTAAATATTGTTTAAATCTTAATTTTCTTATGAACTTAACGAAAATATTAATCTTCCCTGTCAGCCATGCATGTTGCCTTATTTTGATCAGTTAATTTATCTTGGTGTGAAGAAATAAATGTGAATGGATACTGGGAAACTCAAACCCAAGTCTGAGATATGTGCTCCCCTGTATAGAAATAAACTGTTAGATCATGTTCCTCATACCACAGGCTTTAGACCAATAGCTGACCTTATGAACAACATCACCTCTAATATAGCAACTGCAAGATCCTTCAATGGGATAAATCACGTTTCCTCCACAAATAGGGTTAATTATTCTGTGTGACATTACCAGGAAGAGCATTTCTTCACCACACAGATAATGTTTATGTGACAAAGCATGGTGGTAAACACAGCAACTTCTGTGAACCCTAGGGCTCCATAGTGTTATAGTCAAATGACCAGATATAAATTTTTTCTTTTAAATATATTGTAGAAATTTATTGAAGGCAAATAAGCAAAACAGCGCGCTGGAAGACCCGGGGAAACTCCTGTTCCGCCAACGGTCTTCCCGCCAAAAACGTGCCATGATCTTTTATATGTGCCGCTATTCCCTCCCCTTTAGGCGGCGCCTGGATGCCGGGTGGCAGGTCCCAGATGGAGGTGGTCCTCAGATGGCAGCGGCTGTTCTCGGAACGGGGCGAGTGGCTCCTCCCTCGGGCCGGCTCCTCCCTCGGGCAGCTTGCTGCCACGGCTGCTCCGCCGCTCTTGGCTCGGCTGTGACAGGCTGTGCTGGGGGTTGTACCGCTCGACTATGCCCCTTTATCCATATCTTTATAGGCTCATTTAAAGCTTACAGTCAGAACTTGTTTAACATAGTAAGATATAGCTTTCCATAGTAACATAACATTGTGGTTTGACATTCGTAATTCAAACTAACCACTAATACTAACATTGCAAAGATAATTTGATTAGCAAATTATTTATCTTTATCTTTATTAACTATTTCAATAGGGATCCATATGGTTTTCTTTGCACCTGCTTGTCATGGCAGTCCTTTTACATCTTTCAAAATCTTACTGAGTTATTCAATACCCAGTAGTTTTCCTCTACAAGGTAAAACTCTTGCAGATTTTTGCAATGTGTTATGTAAAACAGTGATCACTTTTACTAATTTGTTGTATTGTAAATTACATGGCATGAATGCCATGTGAGATGTAGTCTTCATCTTCTGTATTTTAATTTTTCTTCAGTTGTGTGGTCCTACATCCTAGCATCATTAGCTGCAAGCAGTGTCAGAGACATTCCATCCAACTGACAAAGAGCTGGCTCCTCACCATGGTATTCAGTCTCCACTTTGAAGCCCAAACTTCTCTAAGTGGGCAAGGATCTCCCCTGACTCCATACAGCAGGATTAATCACCTCATTTCAAAAATAATGCCCTGAATCAGGTTTTTTTTACTAACAAAAGCAATATTTCACGCCTAGAATTTTGGTGTTGCAGGAATGTGAGGAGTTCAAAATACCCTTGGGCTGAATAAAGGATTTCTGCCTCTGGACCTCTTGGTGAAGCCTTTCCCCTGAGTCAAGGACTGGCACAGCACATTCAAAAGGAGGCCTCTGCCTCCTTTTTGCTTTCTATGGGAGTTGGATATGTGGTTCTTCTAGCTTTTCCTGCAAATGGTTGCCCAAACTCATGTTTCCCAGGTCACCAATAACAGGGTCAAACTGAGCCCAGATACCTCCTCCTTCTCTTCTCCTTCTCCTTCTCCTTCTCCTTCTCCTTCTCCTTCTCCTTCTCCTTCTCCTTCTCCTTCTCCTTCTCCTTCTCCTTCTCCTTCTCCTTCTCCTTCTCCTTCTCCTTCTCCTCCTCCTCCTTCTCCTCCTGAGTTTTTCTCCCTTCTCCTGACATTTTGTCAGTACCAGAGATACTTCTCATTAAGGTGGAAATTCCCTTTCAATTAAGACAGACCTAAGGCAAATAATGAAGCATTTCTGTTTCCCTGGTGGATTCTTGGATTGCTACTTTTCAGTAACAAGAATCACAGGCAGGTGAAAAGATCAATTTAGGGTCAAACAACAAATAAGTAATACATTGTTAGTTATCACTTCCTACAGGCATAAGTTGAAAACTGTAAAGAAAGATTTGGTATCAAAATGTATATTCATTTTTAACAGAGAAGGGCTAGCTTTGAGAAGGGTGAGGCTGCATATCCTTTGCTTTCAGTGCGAAGAAAGCATCAGGTAGTTACAAAAAGGCAGGGTTTTGGTTTGTTTTAATTTAATAGAGTCTCAGTCAATGCACGTGCCTGTAGTCAGGATGAACACGAAGAAGTCACACCAGGTACTTGCAGTAGCCTGTAGCAAAACTGAGACCTCATTTAACACTGGGGGAAACAATTTTTGGGATGGTATTAACACTTCTCTAACATCAAAAAAGAATTCACTGTGTGAGTGTTCCGTGTAAGGGATGAGCATTCCCACCAGTCAGTGAGGATCTTGCCAACATGAGGGATATGCCCTGTGGCTCTGAACAGTTGAAAATGTCAAGGAGGGAGAAACATTTCAGACTGTCTTCTTACATATAAGGAAGGAAAAAAGATCACAAGCCAGTTTTCAAAATAACCTTTCCTTTAAAGTTTACTATAATCACCTTCTCTGCAAGGAGAAGACAGCCGAAATGTAATCTGTCCATTAGAAACTGCGACCTTAAAGAGCATAGCTCGAACAATGAAAAAGTATCCAGGGAAGGACTGGACCATGCTGTATAAGCAGCTGGATATCTGACAGCTCATACATTATTGCTGAAAGGTGCTCCTTGTGAGGGACAGAGTGGCTCATGGGGATGTCTATGTTGCCTGGACCAGTGGTCAGGAAAAGTCACTGATATTTCTCTGAAATTTCGTAGGTTTTGTGAAGGTACTGGTCGCCAACTACTTCCCACTGGATAAACATCTGGGAGGCAAAATCTGCCACCAATGGCACCAAGTGATATGTTAGCCAAGGGCAGGCATGGCCTAATGATTATTCTGTTTTTCTCCAGTAATGCTTGTTCCACCACATTACATCTGAGGCTCGCTGGAGAACACCTTCAGCCTGTGGAGGGAGCGCCCAGCTTGCTTCATGTGGATCCCTGGAGGTACTTGATGCCCCAGGCAGAGAGAGGCTGGATGTGCCACCACAGTGACAATCCTGTACTTTCCTCTGGTTAACCGTGGGGTTTGGGCTGTGACTTTGTCTTCCATCTTTTATTTCCAACGACACCCCTTGCTCCAGGGAGCTGATACGTAGTTCCTGAGGTGCCCGAGTGCCTGAGCAAGTGATCAGTCACTCGGCCCCTGCAGTCCCAGCTCGCCGTACGTGGCTCAGGCCTCTGCTCGCGCTGCCCACCCAATGTTTTGGCAAACCTGCTTGTAATGTGCCATATTAGATCCAGACCACCAGCCAAACTCTGCGGCTCAGACCCCACTCTCACTGAATTTGACATGGGGTAAAGAACTGTAGGAAACAAGACTGGCACTCCCCTGACTTGGCCTCCGTAAGCATTTTTAATTAACAGCTATCAACTCTTGTGTATTTGGGGCCATTAGCAGCACTGACTGACCGACTCCATTGAACCTTTAGGTAAAGCTGTCCAGATTTTTATTTTCTTAATTAACTTCTATGTTTGACCTTGGTAGGTATCGTTCAGTAGTGCTCATTTGAGCATTTGTAACTTGACAGAATTTTTGAGTTCAATATTGTAGTTATTATTTTTTCTCAAGTTGCTAAGCAAGAACTATTTTCTTTCATATTATGGTACAGCCTGGTTGCCTGTTGCCCTACATATTATGCAAACAAATACCTAGGGTAATATAAACTCAGACTTATTAAAAAATATTAATGAGTACTGGATGGAGAAAAGGGGAATAATTCTTCGAATTTTTCAAAATTTTGTTGTCCTTACTCAGAACAAAGCAAGGTTTTAAGCCTGCAAAATTTTTCATGAAAGAGATTTAATTTTTCCGTGTGTTTTTCCTGACACATCTTAGAGATGTTTCGATTTTCATAAACTATTTGATATCAGATACCTGAGGTGGCGGGGGAAAAAAAGAAAACAAAGGAGTAATATGGGTAATTGTTTTTCAAAGGGCTGTGTTAGCACCCCAACTGTTCAATTTATGCAGCAGGGTAGTAAATAAAATGAGTGAATGAAGAACTGGCCTTATGAAAACCATTAATTGCTGATGCAAAATGTGCATCGGATTTAGGCTTAGCTGGGAAGGCAATAAAAATCCTTTACTATTAATTTTTAATTTTTAACTTTATATTTCCTCATCATGAGTCTGTAAAAATACAACATCCTTAATTTTTTTCATATCCTTTGTTAAGTGCAAAGTATTGCATTTAAGTGAATCAAAAAGCTTTCTCTTTTTTCAATAATACTGTTTAATTCTCCCTCTCCCCCCAGGTAATAATTATATGTAAAGTATGGAACAAGAAAGGTCTGGGTTTGATCTCACACTGGTATAAACTGGGAGTTAATCCATGGACTTGGTTGTGTGACAATGTGAGAAAATGGTTGGGAGATCAGACTTAAGGCTTCTGTTTCTAGGAAGACTCATTGAAGAGCCTATAGCTATTTTCCTGGAGAGATGCTTCAGAGCCTTTCACATGCTTATTTTAATCATTTATTAAAAATACACTGAGGAGAAAAAAAGTTGGAAAAAAAGATGTTTCTAATTCTAGTAGTTCCAAGAGGTATCTCAAGGCTGAGTACAAAACAAACCATACATAAATAGTAGAAAACAGTCCGCATCTTGTTGCCATGACAATGCCCTACTTATAGCACATTAAGCTGATTCATGTCTTTTCTCACCTCACTGTTAATAAATTATGGTGGCTGATGAGAATTAAGCCAGCTGGAAGAGCTAGTGAATTAATTTGCCACTTAAAAGTGGTGTCCTTTAGGGGAATTACCCTCTACACAGCAAATAATATCTTACTGTATATGTAAAATTGTAGGAATGGGTTGAAATAGCCAATCTTTGTTTTCTTTGTAATACTGATGTATCACAGCTTATTGCTGTAGCAGCAAGAGCTGGCACAGCCCTACTCCTGCTGTAGGCAGCAGCACCAAATTTGGTTGGTGACAGACAAGTGTTGCAGAGGCTCCTCCACTCCATTACAGGAATAAATCTTTAAAACACCGATTCCTCAAATTTGGGTCGTGTTTTGTCACTGGAATTGTAAGACATTCAGCCAGCAGCTGCTGAAGCTTGTCACCTGCCAGCCAGCACCTTTAGGTTAAAGTGAAGCTCATGCCTACACACGCAGGGTTACAGTAGGGACCGTCATTGCTCAGCTGATGTGCCAGTAGGGTTTGTGCAGGTTACAGTGCAAGAATTCAGCTGAGAGCAAGCATTCTTCAACGATAAGCAGAATTTAGGCTTCTTGATTAACATATATTCAAGGTGGAAAAGATTCTCTCCTTTTTCTGTAGGGAGAGATTCAACAATGGTAATGGTAGAACTGAATAAACACTGTATAGCTCATAATAGCAGCCCTTAACAGAAACCAGCCAGGCTTCATTCAAATCTTTGTCTTTGTGCTCACTTGAAGTAATAAACTCTAACAGCTGGAGCTGGAGATCTGTACTGGAGGACTTTCCAAGTCACAAGTATAAACCCCTTGAAAAACAGAAAATGAGACCTGAAATCTGTGAAACACTAACTGAATTCTACTTACAGTCTTCTGTGATCTTCAAGTATTTGCTGAAGCGCAGGCACTTGATTACTTTCCCTATATTTTTTTCTTCCCTGACTTTCTTCTTGAATGGTTTCACTTTTCCCTTCAGCTATAAATCAAATGCAAATTTTCTTTGGCATTGTGCTTCAGTTTGAGTTAACTAAAGAAACTTTACCTGATCAGAATCACCTGAGGAAGCCAAATTAAACAGTTGCTCTGTAGTTAGCTTGGCTGAACTAAGCCCTCTTCGAGTCCTAGTTTCATCCTCTTCTTTCAATGACATGAAAAATCACTGAAGACTGGCACCTGCTCAGTTATCAAAAGTGCTGTTGAAATATACTTTCATTTTGTAAAAAAAAAAAAGTTTCCAACGGGCAATGGCTTATTGTTCTGAATTTAAGGATATTTGCAGACTTTCCAACAATTCTCATTGCTTTGGAAATGTCTTCAGTAACAGATGAATAATGTGATGATAAGGAGCAAGGTCAGCACATCCAGACTTAACAGCAACTCAACAGGTCCATTGTTTCCCTTGGTTATGAGCACTGCAGCACCCATTTGTCTTCTCATTATAGAAGGTATACTGCCTATAAACAGTCTAGAAGTTACAGCTGCATGTTGTTTTTATCAAAACTTCATAAAAATATTGTAAATATTACTTTGGGGAACGTTCTTGCTGTATCTAAAAGGTTTGTGATCTTCAACTTGCAACTGTATTTAACTCCTTAAATGGCTTTCTCTGACAGGAATCTCCAGGGTTATCATGGAGTTGCCTCAGTGTTTGCCTTTTGATGGTCCTGCAAATGTAGACTCTTCTCCAAGTGACCCTGTTTTACTCTTCCACAAGAGAATAACTTGCAATGATGCCCTTTGTCCTCAGTTGAGGTGTCAGATTTGGTTCTTTTATTGCTGACCATTTCTCTTCTGCAGAGGAAGGTGAGGGCACACAGAGGGAGGAGGAATTTGCCTTGCTGGAGCTCTGGTCTGGAATCCCTCATCCTCCATATCCAGTGTCCATGTGAGGAAGCCACTACTGTGTATTCCACTTTTTCTGCTCCTTGCCAGTCACTTTTGGTTCTGTAGTCTTCTTTAGCAGGGCTCAGCCAAGAGGATGCCAAACACACCTACTGCTGTGCCTCCCCCACTACATTAATTTGGATTAGGAGACAGGAAAGAGAAGTTCCCCAGCCCTAATCTTCTCAGTGAAATTATGCTTAGGGTCCATGATGTTTCTTTCCTCCCCAAAGCTCAGAAGCAGAATCTCCCCTGCCTTGTCTGTACCTACAGCTGCAAACTGGGACGCAATTAATCATTACCTTTTTTTTTTTTTTTTTTCCATCCATGCATTTCTGAATTATCCTCTCCAAGAAGCTTTTTGCAGAAGATCCCTTGCATTATGCTGGGGAGGTGATTCCCCTCTGAAGTTTAGTTTTCCTCATCATATAAAACTGCTTTGTTTTGGGTAAGAGCACTGTCAGTGTGCTGCTGCACAGCTGGAGAGCCGGAGCATGCAGCTGCAGCACTCTCTATAGAGCCGATGGCTCCATGGGAATAGATCCCGCCGGCATCAACAGGCCTGGCCTCCGAGTGTCTAGACACTCCTACCCATCCTTTCACAGCAGGAAAATGGCCTAAATGACTGTATGGATTTAGCAATTCAAAAGCATGTCTGTGCACCTCACCCAAAAGGCTTTTGAGCTGTGAGGAAGACGCGTGCACACGTTGGGAAATCCTGTTTTATTCTGCATGCAATCCTAAACTCTATCTTCTTCCAATTCCGTAATGCCCCTGTGCCCATCAGCTCCATAGCAATATTAAGGTTTCTTTCTTTTTGTTCCACACAAGCAGATTTGGATCCTGGTGAAGATGGACTGTTCTAAAATGCCTTTTTTTTTTTTTTTCTTTTTTTTTCTTTGTACGACAAGATCTGGGGACAGCTGAGAGATTTTGGCTAATGGACCCAGAATTATCAGCAGCTTTAAGTCCACGAAGTTAAATTCTTAGACTTCTTGTAATTTCAAGACACAACATAAAATTTTATTTTACCTAAGGTAAATTTATTACCAATTAATTTGCTTCCTTACTCTGAATGGAAAAATTAGCACATGTGGGTGCTGCAGGAGTACAGCATATGCTTAAGACTTTCTGAAAATTACAAGAACTGATGTGAAGCTGATTTCCAGCTCTCAAACAGTGGGCTTTTGGGAAACTATGGTTAACCTGTGCCCTACTTTTACGCTTCTCTCTCCTTTTTTGCCTTATGACACAAGTATTAATGATCCAAAGTGGCATCACACATGAAACCAAACCCCGATTCTCACAGTAAACAAATCAATGCCACCTCCTCTCCCCTAATGCCATCATCCACCCTGTCCTGCCAGAGCATCAGCTGCTGCACTTTGGCTTAAAATCTCTTCCCTTTAATGCAGCTGAGCAGATTTATATCAGCTGACTTACCCTCCTTTGTAACTTGGTTTGTGAATTTCAGGGGCTGGAGCTGAAGAAGTATGGCAAGCCATTTCCATATCTCCTTTTGCCTCTTTTCCCCACTCAAAAATCTAAGAAGAGATTTAGTTACTGGCAAAGCAGCTACTGAGAAAGAGAATGTGCTTAGCAAAAGTCCACACAGCTTCTGCTGGAGCCTTCTTATGGTGGGGTGGAAAAGGCAGTAGCAGAGAGGGCTTTGTAATGGGAACAGTTTTGTTTCAGAGCAGGTATTTCCTTCTGCATGTACTGAAAATAACAAAAACTCAAATCAATCCCTGTGTGCAGAGGATCAGAGCCTCTCAAAATCTGCCATTACCTTCCTGCCCTCACCAAGAATGTTGTTGGTTTGAACTATGATATGTCCTACATAATGCACCTTGGATGTCTGGGAAGTTTTTCCAATTCTCCTGCAAGCTCTTGTCTGCATGTATCTCTGAAAGAGAGAGGCAAGGGGTGGAGAGTTTTTATAGATCAGCTTGCAATCTTCTTCATCTGTTTCAGTAAACAGTAGATAGAAATCATGAAAGGCAAAGCAAAAAATCAATGCATTCAGCTGGATGACACTTAACAGAAGGATTTCTGACTTATCATAGAGCCTCACTCTAAACTCCATGTTATAGATGAAGGCTTGGTTTTTTCCTTCCCCCTGAGTTACTCTAGTTCATCTTCCTCATAATGATTTTCTCCTTCAGTTTCCACTGTGTGGCACACGATGTGCCTCTTTGAGGCTGCCTTTTGCAGGGCCAGGAATTGGTCTTCAATGATCCTTGTGGGTGCCTTCTACCTCAGAATATTCTATGATTTTGTGTATTGTTATTTTAAATTAAAATGAAACAATGTGGTACTCTAAGATCGCAGGATAAGATTAACAGCTGCTGTATTTTGCCTTTTCCTCATTTCCTCGTATACAGCTGTGTACAGTGATGTCAGCTTAGGGTCTGACTTCTTGTGTAGTTTTATTAAAGGATCTTTTATTAAAAAATCTAAAAAACTGTAAGTCTAAACACAGCAGCAAATTGTTCATTAAGGGCTTTGTAGGCAGGTAGCCTTCAACAACCTATGCTATTAATACAACTTAAAATTACATCTGAATAGGTGTCAGTAAAATGCAGAAGGAAAACCAGTTTCCAGCCAAGTTTTCATATGCAGAAAGAACTGAGCTAAAATTATCAAACAGAGTGATTTTATAAATATAAATACTGATAATTTTATCTGAAAATGCCAATATTACACCTTAATGTCAGGATATAAATGATAATCATACTTGCTAATTTTAAAAGTATTAATGCTCCTGAGGACTTTTTGTTTCCTGAGATACAGTACTGAGGGGGTTCAGTAGCTATTTTTCAGACATTAGCAGTCTGGTGGAAGTTGATGACAACAAATGGTCTTAACATTGACCTAATTTTGTGGGCATCTTGTGTTAGAGGAAGATGATGCTGATGAGCGACTGATAACGCAGCCACCACATCAACAAGTGTCCGATCTTTCTTCCCTAAAAAATAAGCGGACATCTTTTCTTCAGTGGTTGGAAGTAACCCCAAATCTGCTTTCCCACACTTCCATGTCTTGTTCTTTATGTGTAGGGGAGAACCTCTTACCAGTAGGACTCATGGTCTCGTTAGAATCTCTAAGCTTTCGGTTTTCTTTATTTACAGTCACATCTTGTATATGTGCCAGTTACAGCCATGACTCATTTTGCAGAAAGTATGCTAGGGAAGTGTGTAATTTCTGACACTGTAAATACAGGGAGAACCATTACCAGATGATGATCAGCTCCTTGAGGATTAGCAGCCGCCACAGAGTTTAACAATTTCAGAGCCATGGTACTCTACAATTCTTTTGCCTGGGGACTGTATGAAAGTCTTTTCTCATCTTTAAAGATTTTTATGCTAAAGTTAGTTGCATTAAGATAGCAAATGTCAAAAGCTCTGCAGAGTCAACTATGGCTTCACTTTTTCTCTTCCTTTTTTTGTGGGGTGGTGGTGCCTTTCACCCTGCAGAGCAGGGGAAACTTTACACGAGGCAGAGCCCAGGGAGAAAGGCATAGCTAGAATAACTGTAACTAATATCAAGCCTAGCATTTGGCCTCTGCTGAATAACCCCATTCCTCGAGCCTCCTAAGCCAGACCCTGCCTGCTGGAGAACCAGCAGCAGGACTTGGGCCCAAAAGGGGGGCTGTGAGGATGAGCAGTACAGTGGGTAACAGCACAGAGTACCAGCAGCTTCTCATCTCTGCTCATTTCTGCTTGTCTCAACAGAGTTCCCAAATGGGTCAACCCCAGTGCTGGGGTTGCTTTCAATAGCACTGTTACCTAGAAACTGAGTCGGCAGTCTCTTCCTTCCACTTCTCACTGACTAAAGGCTCAAGGGTGAAAGTTTTGCATGTGTTACCAAAAAAAAAAAAAAGAGAGAGAGAGAGAACTGGAAGGGATCCAGCTTGGTTAGCATTTCCAGACCACTGATAGTGCTGTCAACTGACTGCAAGCTCCAAGGGGCCCCAAAATCTCCACTCAAGCAAATGTGGGCACTGCAAGATATTGATAGCTAGTATTTTTGAAGTCAGCACTCCCTAGTGTGTCCTGCTTGCCCTCTCTTCCAATAAAACACCTACTGAAATGTGAGACCCTAAGGTCTCCTTCCCTGATCTGAATCAGTGGCAGAGTACTGCTCCTGTGACAAAATCTGCACAGTGGCCAACAGCCACGAAACCAAATGCTATTTGCCTTTTTGTTGTTGTCAGCAGTGTTAACTCTTAATGAGCACAAAGCAGCTCATTCAGTACTCTTTCAGTGCACACATACCTGTGTCTTACTGCTGTGGAGTGAGACAGTGTCCCCATATATGGTACCTATTGCTATGAGCCATCCTGGCTGTGCTTCAGCTGTTTCCACTAAGAAAGTTGGGATATTATCTGTTGTCTGGCAGGCAGGTTTGACTAACAGTTGCCTGCTTGCTTTGCACTGAGCATGAAGCTTAAATAGAATTCTGAGTAATTAAAAGGCTGCACTGGCTGCAGGTCAACAGCAAAACCTTACTAGGATGTTTTCTTTCAGACCTAAGGTGTTTGATGCATTTCTTTCACCATAAAGGTAGACTGGTAACAGTAGTGCTTGTGGTTGATTTAGACATTTATAAGTCAGGTCTAGGGAAGGAGGGATAGCTTTGCTCACAGTCTGTCTTTTGACAGCAACCTGATTTTGTAAGGTGGGATGGGGTCACAGAAATATTTCAAAATTTTTATTTGCTACATCCTGTGGTACAAGGTGTGTGTGTGTGGAAGAGCATTATTTCTAATAATTGCACTAGTTTATATGTGCATTTTGAACAGCTTGGTATGCTGGGCACAGTTTAACATGGCTTCAGTCAGTCTATAACTGGCCTGTTGTTCAGTTTTTCCTGATACTAGACAATCCAAGAAATTCTTTTCCTCTCTATGACAATGCATCTTTTACATGTCCTAAATTATCCAAAAATCATCTGAGATACTCAAATTCAGAGAAACACATTTTGATATCTATATACTTCTGCAGAGACTCAGCATTTACAAGAACTATTATGGTCAATACATATTCTTCTAATTATACAATCAGGAGCCTGTGCTGTATAAAAGTTCCCTGTCTGGTTCAGTCAGAGATGCTTTTTCTATTTTTTTTTCTCCACCTTGCTGCTATTCAATTTTCTGTTTATTTTCTCTCAACTAGACTACTGTTTCCCTCTGTTTTTTCTTTTCATGTCGACTTGCTTCCCAGTAGAGCCACCTCTTATTCCTTCCCAGCTACAAGAGGCTTTGTCCTGCAAGCCTTGTGCTGAGGCTGTGCTTCAGTTCTGCCATGTGCTCAGCCCTCGCCAATGTCCTTGCTTTGGGAGGTTTTCCTCTCCTGAGCTGTTCTCGTGCTCATGCCCTCAGGTGGCCTGGAGCACTGATCTGCCTTAAAAATTGTATATTGTTTTTTTTGTTTTAATTGACTCAGTTGTGATGAAGTCATGAACAAAGTAAAAGGATGCAGCTCCAGAAGATATTAGTTGACTTCTTAATTTTTATGGGTTTTATGATTTTTTTCCCTCTGCTTTGGGTCTTGTGCTGGACAACAGAACGGAAAAAAGTGAAGGGTTATAAATTTTGCTAAGCCCCCACAGCATTTTGAGAGTAGTTCAGGAATCATGAGACTGTTTCTAAGAGATTAGAGCTCTTGTTATTTTGTCTGGGTTCTTAAGGAGTCCTTTGGCTATATTTGGGTCACATTTTCAAGCTTTGTTCTGCAACCACAAAGGCTAAAACCTTGTATTTTGTAATAGAATTGGAAATTTGGGCTCATCATTTCAACTGACCAAATACTGCAAGACATATAATGTAATTGTGAGAGATGTCAGTTCTTCCAGTGTTCTCCCAAAAGCATTTTTACAGTGTTCTTCTTACTGCACTGAAGGTTTCTGGGGTTTTGTTTGTTCAAGCTGATCTTTTTTTTATTTGTTTTCATCTGTCACTTTTGAACACAACACATGGGCAACCTGGGAGGACTGTAAATTTCATGATGAATTGGGAATAAATATTCCCATACTTAGCAAGAACTGTTTGTTGTATTGACACTTCACCTCCCTTCCCTGGGGCTCTACGATCTCTCCCAAATCCTCACTGCATGTAGCCGATCCAAACACCGTGTAATCCTTTTGATGCAGGTCGGTTCACTTTGAATCAGCAAAGCATTCTGTGTGCTTTTAACCTCCATACTGCATGCCACACCTGTAGGAGGGCTGCTAATCTAATTTTGATTCACAGTGGTGGCAACAAACAGGTCACTTACGGAGTTAATGTCAGCTGCTCCACTAATTACTGTAGGAAAGTGATCCCATCATCCGGGATGAAAATGTCTAACTCCAGTCTACAAAGCACTTTCAGTGCACTAATTCTGTTAATGCTCCATTACTGTCTCATTTGAGCTCTATAGTCCATCTCCCAAAGTGAGATAGTAAATCCCCAACCAGTTCCAGAGCTGGGAAAATGTACAGACTAAAACATTATTGACTACATTAGTGAGCGTTGTTTTCTGCTGGGCTTGTTTTGTTTCTTGAAGTTTATTTAGACAGATCTTCCTTGGTAACTCTCAGCTTACAGCAGCCTTAATCTTCCCCTCTACTTTGAAGGGAGTTAGGTGCCAAAAAATGCCCTGTGGACATGGATCTGATCTCTCTGCTCCTCAGAAACTGAAATATGAAATGAGAAAATAAAGCAATACCTGAAATATTATCAGAGTCAGAAAACATGAAGTGGTAGGCGATAGCAACACCCTCAAACACAGAAGTAGAGGAATCATAGAATCATAGAATCATAGAATCAGCCAGGTTGGCAAGGACCTCTGAGATCATCAAGTCCAACCCTTGATCCAACACCACCACAGTTACTAGACCATGGCACTCAGTGCCACATCCAGCCTCATCTTAAAAACCTCCAGGGACAGAGAATTCACCACTTCCCTGGGCAGCCCATTCCAATGCCTGATTACCCTCTGTAAAGAATTTCTTCCTAATATCCGACCTAAACCTCCCCTGGCACAACTTGAGACCATGCTCTCTGGTCTTACTGATAGTTGTCTGGGAGAAGAGACCGACCCCCACCTGGCTACAACCTCCTTTCAGGGAGTTGTAGAGAGTGATGAGATCTCCCCTGAGCCTCCTCTTCTCCAGGCTAAATAACCCCAGCTCCCTCAGCCTCTCCTCATAGGACTTAGAGGACTTGTGTTCAAGATGTCGAGAATGTCTTGAAATATCTGTGTAGGAATCCTTGGGCTTGAGATCTTGCAGTCTTCTCTTTGCATGAAAACAGCCTCAGTTCATGAGAAATAACCTGGGCACTGTGCAACAGTAAATGAGAATAACAGGTGTATTTCTAAATAAATTAGATTAATAAATAAAATATTTCTAAGTAAATGAGAATAACAGGTGTAATTCTATGCTGTCTTCCTCCTGAGGTCTCCACTGAAGACAAAGGTATGTATGAAGTGTCTTTTCTTCCTAAGTTTGTAGGGCTTTAATTTTCTTCTTTTTGAAGTAAGTGAGGATCCTCACACTGGTGTCTTTAGAGATTCCTTAGGCTTCTTCCAGTCACCCCCAGTGTCATTTCTCCTGAAGCACACTTGTTTGTCTTCTTTAAGATACAAATTATTTGGGAATTTATTATCAAGAAAAGTGCTTTTGAAGAGCAAGAGAAAATGTGTAGTGCTAGGAGTTGCTGGCTGGCTGGGTTTGGAAAGGAGCTCTAAATGAGGTGTGTTCACAGTGACAGATTAATAAATGTGCCGAGATGCCTGAGCTTCCTCTACAACATTCCCTGTTCACTTCTCAGCTGAACTGCAAGGACTCCTGAAAATTTTCACAGAAGTTATAAGAGAGAGGCAATGTGAAAGCTGTTGAGCTCTTTGTAGCTAGTAGGACAGCAAGGGCTGGATGATGGTGCCTCTTGCAGAAGCATCCAGTGACTGTTCTCCTGGGGACTTCTTGTGTGATACTCCTTCCATGCCTCATCCCTTGGATCTCTGTTAGTCAAAATTCCCTTGTACTAAGTCTTACGGAGTTCATGCCTAAATAGTAACTCCAGGCTGCTTTTATATTTCTGATCCTTTTGTTTGAAATGTATGAACTGTATAAAAGTATTGTGATTTCATGACTTAACCATACTGCATATCCTGCAGTGAGTAGAACCTGTTGCTTAGAGCACAGTTATTCCACACACACATATATACCTATATGTAGCAATGTTTCTTCAGCCTTTTTCAAGTTTTAAAACTTCTGCTGCAAACTTTGAAAACCCACTTATGCTTCTATAAAGAAGCTAAATATAAAAAATTTCTGTTCTGACTGGAACTGTTTGGTCAATGCTTAGGAAGAAATGAATGGTTAAAGATGAGGTTGGAATGTAGCCTTAATAATGGGACATGCTGCCAGTGTACTCTATCGCACTATAAAATGAGTATATATGTATAGATAGATAGATAGATAGACAGATTCTGTACCACCCAAGGTGTTTACTGTCTCCCATAATGTAGACTGTGGTTAATGCATACTTGGAAACCTGCATCTCTCCTTCCCATAAGAAAAGACCACCATGACTGATCTGTCTGTACCAGCCCAGCAGATGACATACCTTCAAAGAGACAAGGCTAACGTGGAGAACGTGGCATGAAGCTGTGCCCCCTCCTGCCAGACAAGGGCTCGTGCCTTTGTTTCCCACTGTTTGACAAGGCTGCCTTGGCTCTGCTCTGCTTGCCTCACTGCCAGCTCTGCCGGGCTGCCTTCTGGCAGATGGCTGATTACCATAAAGAGGAGCCAGCCTGTTGTGGCCACTGTGTGCATATCCTGGCGTAACCAAGCACAGCACAGCTGTAGCTAAGCACGTGAAAGCGGCATTCGTCGTCCTACTGATGCCGAGTTTGACCTTTCATAAGGAAAACTGGTGGTGTCACTCGGAGCAGATGGGGAACAGGAGCTTGGTAAAACATCTGTGATGTCATTTTTAAAAAGTCACATCTGTCTGTCCAAGGATTGGAGCTCTGGTACCAGGATCTCACCATTTTTCCTTGTTCCAACAGTGAGCTGCCACTAAGGGCAGTGTACATCTAATATGGGATGGAAAATGTGGCCATGCTTCCACTTAAGAAACTGCCAGCATTCACTCGTGATGTCCTGAGCTAGAGGAAATATAGACTATCATCTTCCATAACACAGTGTGCACTTGGATATTGGATGTGGCCAAATCATCCAGCAAAAAATGAAATGTTCAAAGCACAGTGGTCAGGGGGGTCCGCTGGACACTCAGGCAAGGTGCTGCATAGGTGGATTACTCGTTGACTATGGGACAACTGCAAATGAGAGTCTGAAAAAATTAAACATGTCAGCAGTTCAGGCATTGCCATGAGCCTTTAAAATCCAAAGCAATTGCATTTGACTCAGTATTTGACAATTTCAATCTGATTGAAAAATTAAATATGTTCGTTCTTCTACTTAATTTCACAGAGGTAGGAGATGAAGATGTTTAACCAGGAAATAGGTGTCACTCTAGGATGAGCTGGGGAATCTGGCTATATGACTCCTGCCAGGGTATGAACCATTCATTGCTGTGGAAGTTGCTGTGTCAATCACTGTGTCACCCATACCTATCCATGGGCATTTCTGTGCACAGCTGAGGTGGAGTCCTGGCTGCATCATGGCTCACAAGAATAAATGGTGGCAGAGGATGGGACTTTCTCTGCTCTGAAGATAAGGGGCTGGGAGAGACAATGAAAACATGTTGCTCAAGAAGTTGTGGATGCCTCATACCTGGAAGTGTTCAAGGCTAGGTTGGATGGGGCTTTGAGCAACCTGGTCTAGTGAAACATGTCCAAGGTAGGGGGGGTTGAAATGAAATGATCTCTAAGGTTCCTTTCAACCCAAACCATTCTATGATTATACGATTCTATGAAACTTAGAGCAAAAGGAGTGACCAAGAGGAGTGTTTAGATGGGTTATGGGGGAAGGCTGAAACCAATGGGAATTTTTCATCAGTGTCTCATGTTGCTGGAGGGACTAAGGCAGGTGAGACAAAACAAACTGTGTGCTGATGGCTACCCTGCTCAACATTCCTAGACCCTGGGACAGCATGGCCTTACATTTAGGATGTTCGTGCCTCTGTTAGAGCTCTCTCAGCTTGCACTGATTTTCAAGTTGTGTGGTATGGTTTGTGTGTTCATTTGCACCTGACATACAGCTCCTAATCTGTCAAGCCTCTTTCAACCAGCTCAGATCCTTTGAACTATCACTTCTACCAATAATCCTATATCGTCCATTTTTTCCTGGTAATCTGACAGATTCCTAGAAATCTTGACCCCTAAAACAAGAGTACCTCTTTATTTTGTGTGTGGTGAGCCTGGCATGCCTGGGGTACACACGAGATAGGCAATACCTTATAGATGAACAAGGCTTTCTGTGTGTATACAGTGCGTGCTGCTTTTCTGTGTGCAGATTTCAACAGAGGGGCCATGGATGGCCTCTCTCTGGAAAAGACCTCATTTCAGCTTCAGAGAGTACTTTGGAACTGAACTCTCTCTAGTTGAGGAAAGTGATGACAGACAGGCTTGTCACCAACAAGTGTCCTGACGGGGACAGTGTTGGCAAGAGCAGTTACTCCTCCCAGCAAGCCATGTGAGAGGCTGAGGAGGAGCCAGCAAAAAGCACGAGGTAGCTGTTGTCACCTCTAGTTGTTAGCTGGTCATTTCATTTCTCAATGTAACAAGCCCATATTTATCTGTGATATCTACACCATCTCTGTGCGTTTCATTGTGGCAACCTAAAGTGACGTAGGGATGTGCCCCTTTCTCCCTTCCCCTGGCCATAAAGGGACATCAAATTTGGCAAAGGGGTCCCAGTTGCCCAAGAGGTGTTCCTCCCCTTCAGCAGCTCCCTGGCGCTGGCCCAGACCAAATATACACATGGCTGTAAAAATATGAATGAAAAGAAACATAACAGCACACGGTGATTGTAGCTAACTCAAAGGCTGAATTATTTCTGTGAAGAGTATGATAAAGAATGACTGACTGTTTTGGGTACAGTACTGGTCATCTGCAGCAGTGGGAATGGGATTGCTATGAGGTGAATTCACCAAGTGAATCACACATCTCCAGAGACAGAGGTGGATCCACCCTGATGGATGGCATGAGCATCCATGACAATTTATTCTCTTCAGAGTCTCTGGCCATCGCTCTCATAGTAAAAGCACTTTCCTCACACATTGGCAGTGCTTCTTCAGATGCTGGCTTCTTCAGTGGGGGACAGTTCAAGTACCCCAAGAAACAGCAAGCTGTACCAGAGACTTTACCTCCTCCCTACTTTGCACATCCCCAAGCCTGCACCCAAACTGCTGTGTTCCCTCTGCAGTGCCCCTCTGCCCCATATTTGCTGTTCTCTGCTTTGTCTGTGCTACTTGGCTCCTCCACAGTCACGGGATGTCTGACCCTTAAAACTCTGAGAGTTAATAACCTGCTGTAATAGTTACAATACAGCACTAGAACACCGTGCTCACCAGACTACCTGCTCTTGCCTATTTCATTCTTCATCACCAGTTCTGTCGTGTACCTTCAGGAAAGATCTGTTTGTGTCTTCAGCATTAATTGTGGCTGTTAAAAACACCATCCTTGTGTTACTCAGTAATATCCTCATGTTACTCAATTCTTGTCCTTAAAATGAGTTGTCCATCGCAGGGTCTGCTGGAGGGGTCTTGCCCACCAGCAACAGGCCCTGCTGGGAGCGGATGCTGCTTGAAGAGATGCAGGCAGTCAACTCTACCACGGAACACGTGGAAGCAATTGTTTTTGCAGGTCAAATATAAGGCATTCAGGCTGATTGTCAGGTTTCATCTGATCACAAGGCAGGCTGTTATTAATCCCTTATCAGGGTAGTGCTTTTGATTGAAATCTGTCTCTCTCTTTTTCTCTCCTCCCCCCTTTTCCTTGCTGGACATAAAAGACAATGGAAGAGATAGGGCCAAACTGCTCTTCTGTGGACAAGAAGCTAATTGTCTAAAAACAACACGTCATTCAAGACCACAGGAGACTGAGGACAGTGGCAGGAACATGAATATACAAAAGTGCCTACTGTTAAGGCCACAGCTTTAAGTGTTTAAATTCAAATCACATTCCCATTTGAGGTTCAAATTTATAGCAAGAACATACACACAAGGATTTCAGTGTTCTAAATAAATTTCATCTGACTTCTCAGAGTATTCCTGATGGCAGCATATCAGAGCTGAGTGCAAGGGAGAATTGCTTTCTTTGCTCTATGAAGCAAAAATATTGAAGTAGTTATTTTGATTTGGTTTAGTTTGGTTTTGTGTACTCTGTGTTAGTAAATAGAGCAGCCTGTCATATTTAGGCTCTGGCTTTCTGATTGTGAGGTTAGTCCTTGGCTTGAAATCCTATTGTTCTTGGACATTTGCCTTGAGCTGAAGGGCTCATATGTGGAGAGGAAGAGGAGGAACCAAGCTAAAAATAAAGTGAAACAAAATGCTGTTTATTGTTATGGAGTGGATAATGTTTTCCTAGATGTCTCGGCAACCCTGTCCTTGTGGGCAGTGTGGACTGGCACAGTTTGCTTCCATCACATGCAAGGGGTGATTATCTGTATCCCCTACCACCTTCCCAGTATTTTGCTCTGTACTCTAGTGGTGTTTGCTCATGCCAGTCACAGCAACAGCAAGAGAAACAGGCTCCACTTTTCACTATGTGTCAAACAAAGAGCATTTGCATTGCAGATATAAGAGGCAGGTCAAGTTCCTTTCCTCCTTCATGTCCCTCAGAGTGGCCCCGAGGTGTCTGGTCCTGCCATGGCCCTGTGCTGGTGGGAGGTGCTGAGAGCCACAGGGACTGCAGCACTGAATACCTGTGTGTCCACATGCATGCATTGTCCAGAACAATACCTGGACCAAAAGCACTCTCTGTCTCCATTATCCCATGAAGCACTGGAGGCTGCAGATGTAAGGCAGTGAAGGAGGGACTTCTGCAGGGCTGCAGCACCTGCTGTGGTAAGACTTGAAACACACAGGAGCTGAGCAGATGTTAGATTGCTTATGGGAACAATGAGAATAATCCCAGTTACATCAGATGAGCTGCAAACTAGATGTGAGGCAACTGCCATTAGTCAGGGTTTAGAAGAAAGCTTCTTTCAGACTGGACATTCACTCCTTGCCCATTTTCAGGCTTTTGAGTATGTGGCCCTTAAACCTCAGCTATGAAACCCTGTCAGTTCTGGGTACTTGGCTAAAAGTATAGGCTTGCCTCAGTGCACAGATTACCCCATTCAGTGCAGATGCCACAGAGGCAGGTAAAATATTCGACGTTCAAATATTTTCTGTGAAAATCACTCAGCTGAGGTTATCTTTGACCAGTATGTCAACATCCACCATCACACAGATAAACAGGGACCAAGCAAAGACCACAGAGGCTACATCCTCTGCCTGTCCAGCCAGGCTCCTCCTGCACTGATAAAACATTCCTGCAGCTTTACACGTTCAAAGAAATGGATAAAGAGTTTCTATCAGCAATGTGGTTTTAGTCAGATGGCTGTGAATAGTTTATGCACAGTATCAAGAGGATGAGGTGCTCAGTTTCTGAAATATTTGTACAAGCAGAGTATCAGAACCGTTTAAAGTTTGGGTTTAGTGTCTCAGTAATGAGGCATGGTGCCTTTTTAGACATTTTAGAGACTATCAATAATAATATTTCTTTGTGTGAGTAAAACACAGAGCACTGATGATGCCTCTGATGTCCTTTCCCAACACGTGCTGCCTGCACTCATAAAGTGGGCCAGTGGCTATCTCCTGAGGATCAAACCAGGCTATCTGCACAGCAAATTCCCAGGTCTGGTACTCAAGTTTGGTTATATCATTAGCACATCTTGTTTCTTATTTTAGGGCAGCTAATTGAGAAGCTGCAGCAAAGCTGTCTTTTCTTGAATCCCTAAAACCATGAAGGTCCCTTTTCCTTTGCAGCAGTAATTGAGAACACGTAGTAAGATTACCTCTGAGAGCAGTGAGTTATTAAAAAGTAGGCACTTGAGGACTGGTTTCGTGAGCTCCAGTGATGGCAAAGGGCAGACAGGCAAGCCCCTTGAGCAAAAACCTTGGACTGGGCATGACCTGTTGCCAAATGCAGTTGTTTGGTACTCACAGATGTGCTTCTTATTCTGAAGTTCTCTTCATGACTAGGAAAGGGACTTGTGCACCCAAAGTGATGGATAATTTTCTTCCTGTGTGGGCAGTTGCTTTAATAAAAGATGTAATCTCTTCTTACAAGCTTTATCTCATTTAGAGGAGAAAATACAACACTAATTTTACTGTCTGGGTAGTAGAGTGCAGGAATTGTCCGTCTGCATCCCAGTCTCGTGTCTGTGCCTTACCTCTCTAGGAAACAGGTGGTGAAAAAAAGACTCCAGAGGCAATCTCCTCTACCACCACTTTTTTCAACAATTAAGACATTCTCTTTCTCTCTTCCTGGTGCTTTTGGTGCCTCACTGATCACTAAACCTTAAATTGCTTTCCACCTCTTGGCTAGTATGTGTTTCACCTGTGCTGGTAGCAGTAAAGAGCTGGTGGAGAGGTGGAGTTCCCATGTCAGCTCTATCCCTGCAGCCATTGGAAGTGCAGGTTGTGGGCACAGTGTCATCACAGAATCATAGAATATCCTGAGTAGAAAGGACCCACAAGGATCATCAAGTCCAGCTCCTTGCCCTGTTTCAGGACAGCCCCAAAATCACACCGTGTGCCTGAGACAGTTGTCCATACGCTTCTTGAACTCCGTCAGGCTTGGTGCTGTGACCCCTTCCCCGAGGAGCCTGTTCCAGTGCCCTTCACCCTCTGTGTGAAGAATGTTTTCCTAGCCTGGAGAAAAGGAGGCTCAGGGGAGACTTTATTGCTCTCTACAACTACCTAAAAGGAGGTTGTAGCCAGGTGGGGTTTCGGACAGGATGAGAGGAAATGGTCTCAGGCTGTGCCAGAGGAGGTTCAGGTTGGACACGAGGAAGAATTTCTTAAACTGAGAGGGTGTCAAGCATTGGAATGAGCTGCCCAGAAACGTGGTGGAATCATGCTCCCTGGTAGTAGTGTTCAAGGAATGAGTGGACAAGGTAATTAGTGCTATGGTTTAGTTGGCACAGGGGTCTATGGTCAAAGGTTGGACACAATGATCTTGGAAGTCTTTTTCATCCTTAATGATTCCATGACTAATATCTAACCTAACCCTTCCCTGGCACAGCTTCATGCCATTCCCTTGGATCCTGTCACTGGGCACTAGGGAGATGAGTGTTTGCCCTTCCATTTCCCCTTATGAGGACGCTGTTTGCACATGGCCTGGGAAAATGCTCCAAAGACTCATCTGGATGCAGGATGAGGATCAGTTTGTGCACCAGCCTTCCTCCCCAATGCCATCAAGTTAAAGTGGCTCACTCTTCCATCCCACCACTACAAATGATGTGGGTTTTGGTTAGTCCCCACCTGGTCATTTGAGGGTTTTGGGGATAAAAAAGAAGAAAACAGCAGCAATCCAGCCTGTCAGTGCCATCTATGCTCAAGGCTTGCTGCCCCTCACTAGCTGGGATCTGCACTGCAGTCTGCAGCCACCGTCTGCTGGCGAAACTTGTGAGCTCCAGCTTCAGTGTTACGGGGAGCAAATTACTACTGGAAGGAAAATTCCTGTATCGAAGCAACCTCAAAAGCAAATCAGGAAGGAGGGTGTCACCTGGAAGCACATGCTGAGCCTGAGTGGGCTGGGCACCAGACATCCAAGCTGATTCAAGTTGCAGCGCTGCCTTATTTGTGCCAGCTGAAGGTCTTGCCTTATCTCCTGAAAATGCAAGTACAGTTCCCTCTAGCTCAAAGTCTGAAAGATGTGACTCTTGTAAAATAAAGGCAGCAGGCTTGTTTCCTTCCATGAAGTAGCTTGGTGTCTTCCTTGCACCTCCAGAGGAACAGCATGGGTGAAGTTGACCTCTTCTTTTAAAATCTCCACCTTACCATTAAGACTGTTATAAATCCCAGTGTCAATTAAGTGTTGTGATACTCTTATTCTGATTCTGTCTCCTCTGAGTGGCTGTTTATTTAAAAAAGTCAATTTTATTGTAATTCTCCTTACTCACCTTTCTCACATGGAATCAAATCCAGCGCTTTCCTCGGATTATATTACTGAGCACCACTTCAGGAGGTAGTTAAGGTTTTTTTTTAACTGGCAGCTACAGAATTATCACTCTGATTGCACAAAATGTGTCATGAATATCGAGAACACTTTCAGTTGCTGTTTGCCTTGTTTCGTTTGTGTGAAACAACTAATGTAAGGCCATCTTTAAAAATTACATTAATTATTACTTTCCCTTGAGTTATGAAAACGGAGTGAAGAGCTATTTTAGAATCTAACAACTACTCTTTCTCATGTCCCATACTTGCACTAACCAAATATCACATCAGTAAAAACATGAAAAACAGTTTCACTGTTACAGTCATTATCGAGAATACATGGTTGTAGTTGTTGAAAATGTGCTATCTACATTAACATAGAGAATGCCAAAAGCATGTACTTAAAAGGATCTTGTATTTTTCAAGCAACCACAGTGTTACAAATAACCACAGTGGTGATAAGCAAGGGCACTTGCTTCTGTGGTCATGGCTTAAATTGTGCTTTCAACATGAATATCTGAATATCATCGGACTGATACAGATTTTAAATCTGTATTGTCATAAATGTGAGTAAGGTTTGGCTTAGCTGCTGGGAAAACACATTTAAAGCTGGGAATAAATTAATATGAATAAGAGGATGTGTTTGATACTACTGGGAGCAGAAAGATCAGGTTTCTTCAGTTAATACAAACAGTACATTTACATCCACATCTTAAGACAGGGACCCAGGAGTAACTAAAGGCTACTGTACAAACATTTTTGTTAGTTGGATTTTGTCAGCAATGATTGCAGTAGAGAGAATACCTATAATGATAAAATTAATCTTGCTAGAAAGCTAAAAATCCCCCAATTATGGTAATTAATACAATAAAAACTTCTACTGCTGCTGTCTGTTCTGCATGCATTGGGGGCTATTTTGTCAGTGTTGTTTCACCAGTGGGAGAGTACTTTTTTGTCCTTGTGGCTCATTGCAGGAGCCTGGCATTAAATTTGCTCAGTCACCCTGAGACCAGGGTGGATGTGAGTGGGCAGGAGCAGTGGGGCAGAAGCAAACAGTGAAGTGCTGGTGACAAGAGCAGCAAGAGACACAGAGTTAGAGTCGCACGTTACACTGTGGGGTATCTGTTTGCCTTTAGTATGATCCCTGGGGCAAGTTTTAGCCTTTTGGCCAGAAGTTCTGCCTACTAATGAGAAACAGAAGCCCTCAGTCTGCAGTTTCCACAATACTTTAATATGGCATTGTCTGCCACCAAGAAAGGCAGTCCCACTGCCCTCCCACCTCTGTGCTCTTCTAGTCTCTGTGTTTTCACAGCAGATGTGTGTTTGAGTCTACATAGGACCCCATCTACACCAAAGAGGATGATTTGCTGTCAGCCTTTAGTTAGGCTGAGTTTCCCATCAAGCTCTTTCTTGTGTTGGATTAATCCTAAGAAAGCTCAAAACAAGGGGAAGCCCCACCAAGCAGGCTTCCACTGAGTCCTGATGTCCAGAGCACATGCTCTACCACGGACTGGTTTAAAAGTATAGCTTTGACCATGGGTGGAAGTCTTCACCTGAGCAGCCTGGAGGTGGCTGGGTGGAGCTGATATGTGGTCACAACTAGGAGGAAAATTTAGCTGCCCTAAGTCTGCAACATTTCTTAAGGTGCAATAAAGCATTAAGCTTTGTTTTAGTTATAAAACTTAATGAAACACTGCTACAGAGGTGTTTTAGGAGTCCTGCTGGCTTCCCTTGTTCTTCATAAAGTTCCTAAATGATCCTGTGCTTTGGTTCAACTCTCATGGGAAAAGCTGACCCTTTCAGTTTCGTGTAACTCATTAAATGCTGACAGCTGCCACAACATCGTACAAGACACGGGAAAAGAGAACAGGAAAATTCAGAAGAAACATGATGGAGGATGTACCCACCATGGTAATTAGAAAGCAGCTTTAAGTGGCAAAATCATGGGACTTGCATCAGCCTGATGTTTCCCGGATAAATAAAATTAAGCGAATTTACACCATTGACTAAATTGCATTTCTGCTGAGTCCAACTGCAAAGTTTCCATTTGCCATCAAATTCAGCATCTTGGATCTGTACATCTGATATCCCCTGAAGACAGGAGACTCAGATAACTCACAGCAAGGTCAGCCTTACTTTGATTTGTGAGCCAGCCTGTCGTTTCACAGTGGCACTTAGAGTGGTGCTGGTCCCAGTGTGGCTGTGGTGGCACTGTGGTGGTGTCATCCTCCGCTGTGCTGGTGGCGGAAAGCAGGCCCGATGCACGTCGATAGTGTTGACATTATGCCTGACTTGTCACATGTAAGTAACTCTGCCCTGCTCGCCCTTGCATCAAAACAGTCTCCCAGACTGACACTTCTGGACTCCCTTTTTCAGACTCCCTCATCCGTGGAAGAAGTAAGCAAAGGAAGCTGGGAGACAGATGTGCAGCTGATACAAACACAAATCCTTCTAATGAGCTCAGTGGAGCTGAACTAGTTACAGCAGCAGAGAAAATTTCCCTTTCTTCCCATGTCAGAAGTGGTAACTGGCAGCCTGGCTCACCTGTACCCGGCCTGAGTGTTATCATTTGCTCCCAGCAACATGTTTTCTGTATCTTCAGAAAGGGATGATGAAGGTGCTTGGCCCAAGGGAAGAGCTGGGCATGGCTGCCCAGGGGATAGAGCACCAAAGAGAGGAATGTTGTTGGTTAGCCACCCTGGGGGCTGCTGGCTTTCTTCCTGGGTGGCTCAACGTGGCAGAGTGTGAGGCACTGACTTGGTCTCCTGTATGGCAAGAATTCATGTTGTCAGCCTGCAAAAGCCTGGATAATCTTTTCTGGCTCATGCACCCTCTTCTTAGCAGATACTTTGCTTTTTTATTATAGGGCGTAATAAATAAATTTATATTTATATATAACAAAGCTTTAGGGACTTCCTGAGAATCTGAAAACCTGATTGCAAAAACAAGTAAAAGGACATCTCTGGGGGTTAAAACTCAGGGCTGTTCTTTGAACTTTTGCCACATTTTGGAAACAAAGTAATCAGCTGTGATTGCATCCGGTTTGAGATCATTGCCATAATGAATTTTAATTAAGGTATATTTAATTTAAACCTTGTAAAGTTGTTTTTCTTATGTCCTTGCATAGCACTGATATTCGTGTGTGATAGAACGTCACTCACGTGCAATTTCGCAGTTCAATATTGACTCATACAGCACCTACTAGCTTAGCCACGCTTTCAAAATTCAAAATACGCTCCTGCAAGTAGGTTGCAGCAAATGCCAATACAATGGTTACATAAGCAGAGGAATCTACTATCATGTGTAACCGCAATTTTGTGAAATACCACATCACACGTGTCCGTGCACATGCCATAGGTTTTTATGGCATACAGTGGATTGATTCTTCTGTGCCCTTATCAATCTATTCCATGATGATCTCAATTCGAGGTGGTGATGCAGGGATGTGGACAGGGCTTTGATCCATGCTTCCAAAATCTCTATAACTCTGACCAAATGACTTGCAAATTTATCTCCTGCTCCCCCCCAGACTGGAGCCACCTTTAAGCAGTCCCTGGCTCCCAGCAGCTGCCAGCCCCAGCTGCTGTGTCGGTCACTTTTGGGAAGCTGTGAAAAACAATGAATAAAGCTACAACTGACTTGAGAATCAGAAACATTTGGTATGTTAGTAAAAGTATTCCTGACAGAACAGTAGAGTCTATCTTAAGAGCTAATTGGCTTTATTCTCACTGAGTGGTTTCTATGTATTTCTTTGGTAACTGGCTGCAGAGTCGAAGCAAGTGATATTATTCCCGTCAGGCCTCATATAAGGAAATTCTGGTACAGAAATCAGAAAACAAGCAAGTATGTAAAGGTGGGATGCTATGGATTAGCTTATGAAAATATCATTTCGATTTAGTAGAAAGTTAAACAAAGTATTTCTTCTATGTACTTGAAACAAACAAATGTACAGACAAAGTAAATTATTTACTATACAAATCTCCATACAAGCAGGTCCCCTAGTCTAGGTAAGGCTGAAACCTATATTAATTGAAAAATGCATGCTTCCTGAAATTTACTGCCACCTTGAATTAGTATTCCTCCCGGTAAGTGCCTGTCAAGCACAAGGCCAGTAAATAACGCGGGTGGTGTAAACACAGCTATGTGATCAGGAAGTTAAAAAAGGTTTGCTAATGCCTTTTGGGGGGTCTTCCTGTTTCTCAGACGAAGAGCTTTCCTGCCCAGAAAACTCCAAGTTATCTGTGCAAACCCATGTTGGCTCAGCCAACAGTTCACCTCTGTTCTGCAGATTTCAGCCACATGAATCATTTCCAGTTCCGCTTTCCGATTGCCACCAATTTTCAAAAGGGAGCGGGTGTGATCAAGAGTATCCAGTGTTACTATTGTTATTGCTAAACCGAATGAGAATAAAGTTGAAAAAGCTCTTGAATGGCCTCCTGGAAGCCACTGTTTAACTCCTGTTGTTGGGATGAGAAATACAGGTTTTTCTACACCCTGGGAAGCATCCAATACTAGTCTGCATCAGAATTGCTGAACAGACTGGACTTTGAGATTGAGCCAGAAGATTAATTCCTACTTTCCTGTCCCAGCCTCCTTCCTCTTGGAGCTGGAAAATGAGCCAAAAACCCCTAAGCAGTGTGTCTGGCCTTTGCTGTTGGCTGCCAGGGCTCTGAGTGCACCCGTTGCCATGCTCCTGGGATCCCTGTGCACCCCATTCTCATCCCTGGCTGCTCCTCATGTGCTGGCTGGATGTCCCCATCTGATCACCGACCCACAATACAGGATCATCTCACCCATCACCAAGCTGCTTCCTGGCATGGCCACCTGCTCTCATCTCTTGGGAAACCCATCCTAACTTCTCTTTGTTAAAAAGAAAAGGTTTGTTTTGGATCATTCAGATACTTTATTGTCAGTATAACTGGGGAACTGGGTAGCCTTTGTCCTATAGATGTGGTCTTTACAAAGAAAGATGTTGGAATTTTGTAGAGTGAACAGGGTGACCCCTACTCAACTATATGTAGGTAAACAAGTAAACCAGGTTCAGGACAAAAGGAGGTGGTGCTCCATGAAACAAGTGATGGACTTTAGGACCTTATTAAGTCTTTGCCAAAAGGTGGTCTTTGGATGGTGTTTTATGTGTTCAGAGGGAAGACAGCAAAGTGCTTGGAGGAGAGACCTTTTGATAACCGAAAGACAAAGTGCACCAGGCTCTGGAAGGCGGAGGTTAGGAGAATATTGGGGGCAGAAGGATCACACACACTTACGCTGCTCCTGCCCTCCCCTCGCTGTCCACCTATGGTCACAGCAGGGTACAGAATGACTGGCCAGAGGGGTCCTTGGGTGGAGTGACTGTGCCCCCTTGTCACCTCATCAGTAGCTTTGGGAACAAAATGTAGCCTCTGAATGGTGGCTCACAGGCAGAAGTTACCCCATGCTGAAAGCCTGCCTCTGCAAGGGGCAACCTACTGCATTTCCATACTTAATGATTTAGTCTTCAGAATAGTAGGGTTTGGGGCGACACCGCTGCCTTCTCATGAAGTTGGTAATTGATTTGGATGGATTGCCTTACTGGTGGTACAAACCTTTGGGTATAGGAACAGTGAGTAATAGCAAGAGCAAGTTTTAACTTTATTTGACTGATCTTTTGCTTAAACATTAAGTAAATTAATTATCTTAATTAATTAGAAGTGATCTTTCAAAGTTAATAGAGCAGAAGTGCTTGTTGGTGGTGGGTGTACTTAAAGATCTATGAATAAAGTTCTAGGCAAAAGCCTAGAACTACTTTCATTATAATTGTACTCATGTGCAGTGTTTCTTTAGGTTAGAAGTTATACAAAATAAAACTTGTTTTTTCTACCTTATCTTTCATAAGTTCCTAGAATAATCAAATGAACCCTTAAGAAAGGAGTGCCAGTTTCTGTGCTTCATACTGATCCACTGAAGCTCCAAAATAGGAGTTGCAGTAAAGAGGAAAAGCAACAACAGAGATGCCAGTGGAATAACCTTATTTTGGTCCTCTTGATGATCCTTTTCCCTGTTTCCATGTCAAAACTGATTTGAGCAGGATACCAATTCAGAGAGAATTAAATGCAGGTTTTTTCACTGTGATAATTATTTAAAGGTTGTTTTTCTCTCAGTCACCTGAGTTTGTTTGAAGTTTTTCTCTCCAGTAAAGAGGTCAGATCCAGAACTGAAGTCAAACTATAACAATGTGACATGAAATGTTAACAGTTTTGCGTTTTATTTTGTTTTTCACGATTTCTCCTCAAGTTCCCATCTCCCTAACTGACTCTCTCAGGATGAGTGTGTGCTCTCCGCGTGGGTTGGACGTTTTCCTCCACCCCCAGGTTTCAGCCAAGGCACCTGCAGTGTTTGGAGGCCTTGGGCTCTCTGGAGGAAGGCAAACAATGCAATTTTATCAATGCAACATCCTTTATGTGTGTATTAAACAGAAATAGATGGATCCTCATCTATGGAAGAGGCTATCCCCATGCGGATGCCAGAAAATATGAGTCCTCTGGATGGCTGTAATCGGGTACAGGCAATAATCCCTGCCAGCTGTTGCACAGATGTGCCTGTTGGAAGCATTTATAATTTGGGAAACTCAACAAGCATCATCTGAGAAAATCCTCTTCTCTTTATCCAGGGCACAGCCCCTCCAGTGGGCTGTAGTATCAAAAATAACTCTCCGAATCATATTAATCTAAAAGATTTCTGGTGATAAAGTGTAATGGTCTAGTGAAGTGAATAGCTGGTTCACACCTCAGAGTCTGATTTTGATCCAAGTTATGCTGTCTGAGCTACACTGCTGTAAATCTGGAGTGACTCTCAGAAGCCTAAGAGAGATCTGGCAGAGAAAGGATATGACCCACTGAACAGGCAGAGCTTGCATGTTTGCCAGCAGGATTGCTGGGGAAGTGCAGGTGCTCTGCAGAGTGGGGTCACAGTGGTGGTCACTTCTCTGTAGATGAGTTACGATGGTTTTACAGCTACAGAGCCTGTCCCAGGGGAGGAAGACCTTTAAAAGGTTCTCCAGTAACCATCCTGGGACCCCAGGCTTAGACTGACTGGGAGAAAACGTTCTGGAGCCTGAACTCTGGTCCCTTCTTCCTCCTTGGAATGGGCAGAGAAAGCCCCTGATATTATGCTGGCAGAGGCAGTCCCCATCACACACAAGAAATAGGTGTGCAGAAGGTGCTTTTGACTTTGTGCATCCAACTGGAGACGTTCTCACTGAGTCCAGAAAGGAAATAAATTGATCTGAGGCAGATTCTGTCATTCTAAACCAAGCAAGACGTCCAGAAAAAAATCTGGAAAATTTACTCAAGTGAGGATTACTGTGCTTGAGCCCAGCCACTTCTCACTACTCTTCTTCAACTTGTTGTATGCCCAGATACCCTAAACCTGAACATAGCCCATTCTTTTGCTGAACTCCATGTATATCTATAACAGATACTGAATATTTAGTGTGATTTTGCAGTTAAATTATATATACACAAAATATACATATATTCATGTATAAAATATATCTGTGTACACATTGTATATAAATATATATGTACACACATATATACAATAATCTTCAAAAGACACAAAAAATTTAGAGGTGGAATACAATCAGTAACTCATAGTGTTTCTGAAAGTCTTATATAAGGATAATCCTGAATATGTTAGACAGAACAGCTCAGGAACATCAGCTTTGATGTTTTCAGTGGCATATGGAGAAAATTTCTTGCAATGATTAAAGAGCTGTAAACTGCTGCTGAGCAGTAACCAATGCTACATGCAAATGTGGAAATTGCTTGTTAAGTGTAATGTTCGGTGATAAGTGTTTTGATTACAGTCATTTTAGGGAAGTCTGATATATGGCAGCAAGGAGATTGAGGGAATACTAATTCCACCTTGGATCATCTCAAGCCTTGGGTATGGTGGAAGATAGAGAAAACCTTTTTTCTTCTGGACAGCTTTAAGCTTTAGTCAATTTTGAATTATTTTGGTTATTACAGGTGAAAGATCAGAACATCAAGTCACAGTGCAGAGCCACCCCAGTGGCAGCTGCAGGCATGGAGGACACACCACCAGCTTTCCAAAACTCAGCTTCACTGTCTGAAATCTAACCTTGCACTAGAAAAAGAAACAGAAACTCTGGTCATAAAATGTCAACTTTTTCCCAAGCATGTAGATGCAACATTTGTCGCAAAACTATTTTTTCTGAAGACATTAGAGATAAGATGTGAAGAAAGTACTTCTGATGAGAGGCTCCATAGCTCATGGGCCAAGTTTACCAGGGCACAGTGTTGGGTCTTCCTCCTTGGCACCAACTCTGTGCAAACCAGCCTATTGATTTGGGCTTGGGGGCCTCTTGCCAGGCGAATCCCAGTTCTCAGATACATTTGCGTCTGATCTCTACCAGGCAAATCCCAGTTATCAGATGCATTTGCATGTGATCTCTATTTTTTTATTTGCATTTGACCTCTAATTCAATCTTTTTTTTTTTTTGGTTGTTTGTTTTTACCACCACAGATCCATAAACAGATCCTTCCAGCATTCAGCCCATCCTTTATTTTATTTGCTTTTTAGCAGTTTGTAAATTCCCATTCACATCTGGAAACATCCCTCAGGAGCTCCCATCTGCCACCTGCAGTTGGATGCCATGGTGATGTGTGTCTGAGAGGTTCTGTGCTGCACAGGGACCTACCAGCACTGCTCGAGCTGCCACAGGTGCAATACTACTCAGCTGAAGAGCTGGAGATGCCACTCGACATCTCAAGGGCCATTCCCCAGCAGGATGTATTGGCCTGTGTAGAGTCTACACCACCAGTCCTAAAGGACATCATTATTAGCACGAATACCTCAGGTATCCAGCAGATCCATGATCCACAGTCTTAATGCTGGCAAGCCAGCTGTTGGTGCTTTGATAGTGAAGTGGATTAAAACCCTCATAATCCATGATTGATGAGTATTGAGAGTGTGCCTAAAAGGACTGGCTTCCAGAGAAAAGGCTTCCTATACTCTACCAGGACCATTAGTGGCATACAGTTTGCTGGCCACAACGAGTACATGAATATATCAACCGAACAAAATACTGTGTGATCATTATGCTGTCCTTAATCAACTGGAAGGCACCTTCCTGAGTGCCACAGAGAAATGCACCAGCTGGTGTTGAATAGGCTTTCTTCTCTCCAAATAAGTCCATAATCAACAGGACATCTGAGTCCAGATTATTTTCCAAGACCTCATCCATCTCCTGCTCTGACTCATGAGATTATAGGCAGCATTAGTGCACTGAAGAGAACAAATTTTATTCCATAGCCAGGAGTTTCAAGCACATCTTGCCCAGGCAATGAAAGAATGAAATAGTATTTTTTGTCAACAGAATAAAGAAGCTATTTCAATAGCCCTCCCCTCCCATGCATTTTATACTCTGAGTGATGGTAACATGGCAGGTTGATATCTTTATCTACTTGGTATGCCTTCATTTCATTACTCCACATCAGCCCCTCAGAAATAGCTCATAGGAGCAGTGCCAGCCCGCACCACATGGTGATTAGGATTTCAGTGGACTACTACCTGTTCAGCATGGAGAAGAGTAGACTGAGGGGAGACATCATCACAATCTACAACTTCCTCATGAGGGGAATAGGAGGGACAGGTACTGATCTCTTCTCTGTGGTGACCAGTGACAGGGCTGGAGGGAATGGCCTGAAGTTGTATCAGGGGAGTTTTAGGTTGGATATTAGAAAAAGGTTCTTCCCCCAGAGGGTGGTTGGGCACTGAAACAGGCTCCCCAGGGAAGTGATCACAGCACCAAGCCCGTTGGAGTTCAAGAAGCATGTGGATGATACTCTAAGGCACAGGATATGACTCTTGGGGATGGTCCTTTGCAGAGCCAGGAGTTGGATTTGATGATCCTTTGGGTCCCTTCCGACTTAGCATATTCTGTGATTCTGTGAACTTTCTAATATTTCCAGCCAGAGAGCCTGTCTGAGATCCTTGACTGGAAGAGGCTGCGACTTTTCAGGTTTGATGATGGAATATCATCCACGCAAGAGTGACCTTTCTTAGCTTGCTTGAAAAATTAATTGAGAATTGGTTTGCAGGTACCAAACCAGCCATTGCTATTTGCCTCATACAAGCACCACATCTTGAGTTTCTCTTGTGTGGAAAGGTTATCAAGCAACTGCAGGAATGGAGGGAGGTTCAGACAAAGAGTAAATTCCCTGCAGAACCAAGCTGCAAACACACAATTATTGATGCACCTGGAGTCTCAAACCATGTGCACCCTAGACAGCGAGAATCAGAACTCCACATTATTCTCCTTATGAACTCTTATCACATCATGAGGTCACTGGAGCTGATAACTTGTACTGCCTGGGTCAGTGCTTCAGTACCAATGATGGCATAACTCTGTAGCAATCTCTTGACATAAAAGCATTGCACAAAGCTCCTCATATCTAACATATATACACAAGAAATATCTATAAGGAATATACCCTCCTGCTTGCTCCATCCATAATCCCACTTCTTGTCTTGATTTCTTTTCTTCACCCTTTATATATTTTTGCAAACACTTTGAACTTCATAAAAATAACATGACAGTTTCATGTACAATCTTTCTACCCTGCCTGGAATCCCTTAAATTACAGGCTATGGGCAACAGAGAAGGAGAGTTAGGAGAGCCAAGGAGCTATTCATGCATGTCAGAGCTGTATCCTTCCTGTCATCAGAGCCCCCATTACTGCCATTCCTATTGCCTCTGTCTCTTTTCTGAAGATCAAGTCATCCAACACCAGCAGCTGAAAATGGAGACTGGTGGTCCTTCCTTCCCTCAGGCCTAGGCAGTGTCTATTTCCTTGCCTTTGCAGTACCCAGGAAGACTGAAAGAGTTGTTGGGTGGATCGTTGTCCTTTGTCTTGTACTAGGCACTCCTTGGTTTGTAAGTGTCTTGTGCAGAAGGGGACATTCAGAGAGCATCTCCTAAGGCTGTCCTCCCATCAACATCCTTGGAAAGCTTGTGCATTCCTCCTGCTATTGGTCTGAAGGTGAGGATGGCATCACCTGTAACATGAGTCCAAAAATATCCGACAGCAGAGCCACAGCTCTTCTATGCTGTTCCTAACTCAGCCAAAACACTTGATGGCAGGATGAAAGAAAATCTCTTTGGGGATTAGTTAAGAGCTGCTGAACCCCAGCCTACCACTGTACAATGATGAGATGCTGTTCCCCTCTCAGTCACTCCCCATACTAACCCATCTATCTGTTAGAGGAGATTATAATAACCAGCTGCCTCAGTTGGTGTTTTGAAGCTAAGCTCTTGTAAATGCTTGAAGATATTTGTATTAAAGATAGGCTAAGCAAAAGCTGATATGAGAAATAAAGCTTATAACATGAAGGAAGATTTGGGCTAGCTTTCAGGTTTTTCATTGGGCTTTAAATCATACCTTTTCTCTTGAATAATAATGTAAACCCATAAAACTTTGTTACTGAGAGGCACCTTAATGAGTATTTTGCACTGAAATCAAAACAATTTCTTTTAAAAGTACTCAAGCTCTCTTCAGACTGCCAAGCCCTTACTCAGATATTTAACCTCAGATCAGAACTTGAACTATTGCCATTTGCCTTAAAATTTTAAGCACCAGGATAAAAACGAACCACAAGTAAATTCATCTCAAGTACTGCTGAATAAAAGTTAAAAGCCAATTGTTAAACAAGCAAGTACTCTCCTAATCACAACAAAAAGAGAGTGCCATAACACAAGGTGAAAATAAGCAGAAAGCAAACAGAACACACCACTGATTGAGTCCTTCATTATCTAGGATAGCTTTTAATGGAGGAACCTGCCTGTGTGTCATTGCTGTTATCTCTCCAAAGGCAGTAGGCACACACTGTAAAAATCAGTCTCTTCATTTTCTGCTTGAAAAGATCATTGTGAAAAAAAAGTGTCAGGGAGTGGAGGTCATGCTGATTTATTGGCAATTAAACCTGCAGGATTTCTGTACTCCTTTCAAAACAAAGTATCTCTGGGTAATTCAGCCTGGCACATTACATAGTGGGCTAGATACTAAAAGGCATGAATCTTTTTGTTTGTGCACAACAAAAACAATTGACTTGGGCTTATTTAGGAAATTGCTACTATTTTCTGTAAGGTATTTGTATTACTCATAAAGAGAGGTAGGTAAGTTACCTCTTAACAGTGCAAGATTCTTTCCGGTAGTAAAGATGCAGATTTTATTCCTCGTATATTGTTGAGCATAGCAAGTCTACAGATAAACTTCCTTCTGCTTAAGAGTAAACAGAAGACAGTGCTAAATATATAACATAAAAGTATATTATAACATATATATAATATATATATAAAAGTAAATATATAATATGTTGCTAAGGTAGACCACATTTGCTTTGGTTGATTTGTCCATTCTTGAGGAAGTTCTTCTGCACAAGTTTCAAACCAGGCTGCATCAGTCTGCTCTCCTTGTGAGTATTTTTCAGCTGTATCATTTAGAAGTCTGAAAAGAACCCAAACCCTCACCTTCAAGTGACACAGCTAAACTGGCAAAATGTTCACTATTCAGTTTTGGCAGAACCATCTCGCACAGGTTTGGGCTTACCTCATTTAGTGAGATAGCATTAGCGATACCACACAACCAGGTGCAATTAGGATTGATATTCCCACACAAAGTGTTTCCCAGAATAGCAGTATTCTCAAACTCTTTCTAATAAAGATAACTTCTTAGCTTTGCAAACATTTTTTGATAGACAATATTGAAAAGTCCTAAGGTTTTATTTCAATACAATTAATTCAGTTCTTGGACATGCAGCATGTGGTGTAGGAGGAATACTGCAACCAGCATTGAACATTTTTCCAATCAGTGGTTGAAGGGTTGAGAAATAATCTAATTATTAATTTTGTCAGGTAACATTACTCCTATGACTTCCTTTATAGTTACCTGCTTGTCTGGAATCTGGATCTATACTGCAGAGATATCCATAGAAGAGTGGGTTTCAGGAGATGTTAACAGACCCGCAATTGTAGGAGGAGCTGTTAAGGGGAAAAGAAAAAAGCAGAGAGCACTTCTGCCCCTAAAATGAGGGACTTTGGACCTGTCTGTATAGGTACAACAACAAGAACAAGAACTTCAGCACCGACTTCCATTCAGGATGTACAAGAGCTGAGAGAGCGTAAATGTGTCAGGCAGCAGGATGGCAGGAGAAGAAATGCTGCGAACCATGCATGCACAGTGTCCATCATGGCTTTGCCTGGGGTGAGGGAAGAGATCAAATGCTAGACTAGACTGGTGGTAGGAGACAGCAAAGCAGGAGACATTCCCAGGCAGAAACCGCAAGCAGAAAGTTACAGTGTGAGAGCTGAGTAGGCAGACACACCAACCTGCAGAAATAGGAAGTCCCTTTGAAGTTATTACTTCAAACAGGCTGTCGATGCAAATTGGAGATGCTGCTTGCAACAAAAAGACCTAGAAGAAGCAGTTGTCCAACCAGTGCTGGGCCAGCATTTCTGCCGCAGCATCCCTGGGCGGAAACAAAGGTTACCCTGAGCCACGAACAGCAGCCTGATTTGCTTCTGTGGAGGAGACAATGCTATTCCTGGATGGATTAACCTGACAAACTTTCCTTCTGCCAGCTTTCCACAGGGTGATACACCAGTTGTAGTTCACCAGGATCAAAGGACCTGTGGCTTCATGATGGGAAGTACTGAGACACTATGAAGCCTGGTTGACTGTTCACACCTGTGGCAACAATCCCAGCAGAGCAGCTGGGGCTCACTGGCTTTTATATCACACATCCATATCACTGAACCTCCTGCACTCACCCCTCTGCTTTTCAGCAGTTCTCTTCTTGCTGCTCCCTGCTCTCCATGCTCATCCAACTTTAGATGACAGGTTGGGTGAGGAGGTGCTTTCATGGTGCTGGGTGGCATGGGTCATGTCTGGCTGATGCAGCCCTCACAGGGTCCCCACTGTGCCCACTCCTCTCAGAAGAGGTGAATTCCGACTGCCAGGAGGCAGATTGCATCTTCCCAGTGGGCTTGTCATTCACATAACAGGTTTGGCTCATCAATGGGCTTGTCCTGCACGTAACAGGTTTGGGTGACCGTCCTCTGTGCCCAGGGAAAGTCTTCTCCCAGAATGCTCATACAAATGCAATTTACTGTCAACACCTTGGACTGAAACAAGAGAGAAGGTCTGAGGATATTCACCCTGACATGGGAGGGCTGGATGGGCCTATTTTCTGCAGAGAAGAAGAAGAAAAAAAAGCAACAAAATCACCTCTTGTTTTTCTCTTTGTTTTCTTGCATTTCATCACCTGTGGTGATAGCAAGTCACCCAGACTCATGACTATGCTCTGAAGGGGAGAGGACAGCCAGGCTCTGGCAGATACCACACAAGGAGCTGGGAAGGAGAGCTGCAGTGATGTACAGCCACCTTGGCAAAGCCGGCACAGCATGTCCTTCAGTGGGCAGTACATTCAAGGACAGCCTGGAGCCAGGCCAGGAGGCACCAGCAGCCTCTGCTAAGTCTATCTTGGCTCAAAGCAGGAGTTGACAAAGGTAGGGTGAAAGGCGCCTCCTGCCACCTCCTCAGCACCTGCCTTCACCTCTGCAGCCCATTTTCCCCACATCTTCTGCCCGTGGGGGCCTGCAGGAGATGCTGCATGGACATCCTGGTGTTCTGTGCGGAGTAGGGAGTACTATGACTAATGTCTGTCCCACCTCTTTTAAAGGTCTGTGTTAGAAAAATGCACAATGTCCTTGTTGTATTTATTGGATGAGTTCTGCTTTGCTTGGTTGCTGTTTTGCTGTAGATTTCCCTCATCTCTGGAGTTTGTGCTATCTGCAGCAGAAAACTGAGACGGAGCAAGAGGGAGACCAAGGCGGTGTGTGGGCTCGGACTGCTGGGCACCCACAAGCCTCCATGGTGGGATAGGGTACGTTGGGAAAAAATTGTTTAATGCCTTCGGTCTGAAATTTGGGAGCAAGCAGCTTTCAGGGATTCTGCACAAAACAGCTTGGCAGGGCATCCTCCATGCCATGGCTCTCCAGCTCCTTGGGGGTGAACAAACGCACAGCAGGATGACACCAGTGGCCTTGGCTCTGTCTGATGCCATTGCTTCCAAGTCCTCCACCAGCTGGTCCCTCTTGCCCTCACAAATCACATGCAAGATTTAGCAAGCAAACTGGATCACAGTTAGGAAGCAGGGGTCAGACTTGGTGTGGACACTGAACAGAGACAAACACAGTTCCCTCAATTATCTGGCAGCTGCCTGGGACTAAGAGAAGCATCCCAATGCTGATGGAGGTTGGTAGTCAGGAGTTGGTACAGGCAGAGACAGGTAGAGCAGGCAAACATCAGGAGAGGTGTGAGTGTGTACCCCTATGACCCAAAGGGCCTGTGGCAGAAAACTGTCTCTGTTCATGAGGGATGCGTACCTTTCTCTCTGGCTGTGTCTTTGGTTGGGGGCCAGGAGAGCCTGGAGCCCTGCTGTGTCCTGGCTCCTGTGTGAGCTGCAGGGATGGATCTGGGCTGCTGCTCGAAACAGGGTGGAAATGAAGCATCGCCCTGGGTTGCAAATGGTCTTTGAGCAGGAATGTGCTGGGCTACTACTCCTGGAGGCTGTGGTTGGTGGGAAAGCGAAAACTCTTGAGGAGTGATTCCCATCTTGCCACGCTAGGGGTTTTGAATCCTGTATCTATGGCATGTACCTGTCCTGTACCCAGTACCCGACCTGGCAATGGCCACACAAAATGCTCTGCACCCAAACCGGGCCAGGGTGGCTACAGGTCCTCTAGAACTGCACGGACAAGCAGGATTGCAGGACTGCAACTGTCTATGCACTGCTGAAAGAGTAACTCTGACTACTGCATGTTATGGAGATGAGTACGACATAAGGCAAAAAGTTTAAGCCTCTCTAGGGATTGTGCTGGACTTTCTTCTGTTCCCTGTCCCCAGATGCACTGCTGCAGCCACTGGTGACTTCACAGGCTGAGTGAAGGTGACTGTGGTTAGACTCAGAGGTAAGGGGGAGATTCAGAAGGTGTTCCAAGAAACCTCACTGTCTTTATTGATGCAAAATTGCTGGAATTTGAACAAGGAAGTACAGCTTAAAGGCACAAGGACCTTATGCCGGTATGTTGAGAGTAGGGAGGGCTGAGAAAGATAAAGGTGGCAATGTTTTCTGGGAGATGTGGAAACATTTTATTTTATTTGAAGTGCTCTGCTACAATTTTGTTTAAATAAAATGCCCGTCCAAAGACCAAGTCTGTGAGGGGGTGGCGACTTCAGGGCACGTACAGCTTTTATCTTTTTAATTCTTGTTTGGTTTTATGGTGGGTTTTTTTGTACCACTAAATTATAAAGGGTGAGAAAACGTGTGTTCTTACAGAACCCAGATTGCATTTTTAAGGGGTAAATGGAAAAAACCTGTGAGCAGACCCACTCTAAAGGCCAGGGTGTAAATGCAGTCAAAGGCTGAGAATAGATACCACCTTCGGTAGCCCACGTTGAACCTTTCACATAAGAAACTGAAGCCGAAGGGATCCTGGATTCAAATGTCTCTCCTTGAGGTTGCCGCCCAGCTGGTCAAAAGTCAAAGCAACACACCCTGATCCCAACAGGCAAACAACACTCTGCTCAGCCCTGCTCCTCCCTATGCCAAAGCAGCTGAGGTGTGAAAGGTAGACAAGGTACGCCGATGTGCACTTTCTGTGGGATAGGAATTTAGGCAAAAGAGTCTCTTACAGGCAAAGCATTGCTGGTACCAGCAGTGCTAGTTCTATTTTTAATGATTTAGGAATGGAGGGTGCTTTCAGCATTAGATGGCTTTAGTAATACATAATTAATACGAGTGCATTTCTGTTGTCTGCAGAGATGGTAGGAAGGCCCTGGCTAACTTCTGAGGCTGTAAAAGGAAAAAGAAGAGGTTGAATGAATCATAATGCATCAATCAGTGGAAATTAGGTAGGAGCTAAATGAAAGTTGCTGAGAATAATTTATTCTGGTCAAAACTGTGTGGTTGGGTTCTGTTTCTGAAGCTGGTTATGCTTCATGGTGCAGCCACTGGATTCAATCCTCTGCCCTTGGGAGAATATTCTGCCTGCTATAACCCTGAGCCTGATACATCCTCACACTTAAAAACCCCAAAAGGTTGTTCTCTGAAATTGTTTCAAATTATAAAAAAAAAACCAACCAACAACTGGTTCCTCCTAAGGAGGAGTGGGGGAATTTCCTTGAAACACATTGCCATCGTTCCTTATAAATAAAATTACCACAAGTCATCATGAAGCAGGCATAAGCTGTGTCCTTCAGAAGGTGAGGAAACCCGGGAAAAGTGAATAAACTTTTTTTGTAGTGGAAGAACAGGTCCAAACCAAAGTTCCTCCCTATGAGCGACTTCCCGAGGTCCTCTTTACGATGTTGTAAAACTGCAAGTGTACACGCAGGATTGCTCAGCCCCGCCGAGCAAACAGCCGAGTTCTTGCCCTGGAAAGCTTAAAGCCGAAGGCACGAGCAGAGGAACAATGTGCTACAACGCAGAGCAAACACGGCGGCCGGCTTCATTTTTGTTCAGAGGACAGAAAGAATAACTATAAAGAAGGTGAGGAGAGCGAAGAGAAACTAGAAAGAGGGTTTATGTTTGAAATTTTGTATTTTTTTTTTTCTGGGGGGGAGGAGAGAAAGGGGAGGAAGGGGAACTTTTACGACCCGGCGAGGAGGATGCTCGTGGCGGGCGGGATGCGGAGCCTGGAAGCCGCTCGCAGCCCGCACCGCCCCGGCGGGCGCGGGGAGGGCGGCGGCGGCGGTGCCAGAGGCGGCCCCGGCGCTGAGAGAGCGGGGGGGGCCGTGCTTGTTCCCGGTTGCCATGGGGAGCGCGGCGGGGAGGGCGGCGCCGCCGCCGCTGCGCAGGGAGCAGCTGCTCCCTGACACATCCCCCCGCTGCCATATTGTGTCCGCCGCCGGCCGCGCGGCTCCATGACCGCGGTGAGTGCCGCCCGCGCTGCCCCCCCGCTCCCCGCGTCCTCACGCCCGCCTTTTGTCGCTCACCCCCCACCCCCCCCGCTTGTTTTGGGGTTTAGTTTTCGGGCTTTCCGTGGGTTTGGGGGATGGGGTTTTTTTTGGTGGTTTTTTTTTTTCCGACGCTCCGGGAGGGTTCCGCGGGGGGGGAAAGGGAGAAGCGCGGGGAGCGGGGCGGCGGGTCTCGCTGGCTCGGGGCGGGGGTGGGGATGGCGTGGGGAGGGACTGGTGTCCCCCAGTGCCCCGCGTGGGGACAGCGCGCGGGGGCGGTGCTCCCTCCGATGGCGATGCGCGGGGTGCGTGGGGACACCCCCTCTCCCCACGGCGGCCGCGGACCCGCTCCCCACACCCCGCTCCGCTGCTGCTCCTCCCGTCGCGGCTCCGCCGAGCTTCCGCGCGCGGGATTTACGCGGGTGACCCCCCACCCCATTTCCCTTCCTCCCCGCTCCCCCGGCAGGGCAGTCCCGCGCTCCGTGCGCGCTTCCAGCGGCGGGGATGGAGAGCGGGGCCAGCCCGGCGCCGGGACCCGGGAGCGCGGCCCCGACGTGCCCCTCTCCTCCGGGTCGCCCCCATGAAAACCCTCGGGCGCTTCATTTAACTAAATAGGGACGCTTTTGGCGTTGTTCCGCTGCGCCCCGCCGTCCCCGGAGCGGCGGGAAGCCCCCATGGATGTGCAGAAAGTCTGTGGTTTGCAGAGGTGAGGGGGGAGTAGGGGAGGCGTTCCGGGGTTCCCGCTTTTTGGGTTGAAATCCGGGAAACGCCTGATAAGGTGCTCGAGGTGAGGCTGGGATCTATCTGCACGTGGCCCTTAGGAGTTTTCCATCTCTTTTGTGTTTTTCTTTTGGTGAAGTTGGGCAACGAGTTGGTGGCAGCAGAGAGGAGCAGCATCCCACTGCTCTCCCGCCTTAGTCCGGCTTGGACGCACCAACGTGCTTGGTTGCCCAGATTCTATGGGAGCGGAAACTGGCTTTTGTTGGTAAAGGTTTGGATTCTGACAAGGCCCAAACAAAGAGTAAAACCAGAAAAAAGGGGTAACCTTGAGGAGGGCCCAATAACTCATGTTCCCGCCGTGGTGCTTGCCTAGGGATGGATGCTGTATGCAAAAATGTGAAGTTAAAAATGCTGAATTATGGTGGACTTTATTGCTGAGAAGGTAACTTGCTCTGTGGTTAACGTATGAAATCAAGCTAACTTTATGTGTAATATACCATATATATGCATATATACTGCCCAAATCTCATTATTGGTGAACTTGCATTTAGACGGATTTAGTAATGATTGGGTGTTTTTTTTCCCTTGTAGAAGTGTGGTGTTATGCTACATCTATGCAAGAAAAATTAAGCTGACATTATATTATGTCAGAAAACTTAAACTAGTTAGCAGGTTGTTGTTTGTTGTTTTTTTCTTGGCAGGTGCCAACTCATGTTTCCCAAGCTCTGCAGAAGGTAGTTGGACACAACTGTGAACTGAAAGCTCTGTAGTAGCAAATAATGCAGCACACAGCTTGATGAACTTAGCTGAGTGCCAGGATATGTTATCTTTGAGCTCAGCTGTGTGCTGCCACTGCACTTCACCTTCTGCTGGGGGCTCACTTGTGTCCAGCTGTGTGACTTGACTTTTGTAGAAATAGAGAGGGCATGGTAATTCCCACTTTGTATGTTTGAGTTGCCTGAAAAGTTCTGTGCTTTTAGGTTTGTTTTTGGTTTTTTTTTATTATTATCAAATGCTCCCCTACAGTGAGTGGTGCTGCTGTACAGTGTTTACACCTGCAGACTGTGGTGGAGATGCTGCATTGCCTGCCCTTTGGGTCCTGAGGAAAGCTGGAGGCACTGACCCCGTATCAATCCAGGCATGTGGCCCTGAGCACTCTCAGGGACCTTGCTGGAATAAAACTTGGTTAATGTCTTTGTTGGCAGCATCTAGACCAGAGGATGAAGTTGTGACCTGCTTTGGGTACTGCCACTGAGGCTGTGCTGAAGGAGCTCCGCAGGGATTTTTCAGCCCAAAAGTAAGATATTTTTTGTCTAAAAGGGACACTAACCAAGGAGTGTGCTGCTTCAACAGCTGCAACAACCACAGATTTTCTTGCTTGAGAAGCCTTCCCATGTCCTCTGAGGAGCTTGGGATTGAAGGCACCAGCCTTGACAGCAACTATCTGAGTGTCAGGACATGCCAGTCCAGTAAGTAATGGGGCAGGTACAGGGTTGTGTAATGGTCCCCTTGAATGAGAAGTGCTGCCTGGCAAAGGAGCGTAGTGCTTAAGAAAGAAGACAGAGGCTTTGGGACACGTCAGGCTGATTTTTACTATCTTTATTAACCACAGACTCTGTCCACTCAGTGCAATAGACTTGAAAACCTGACATGTTGAGCAAAAGGAAACTCTTTTGGTGAATGAGATGGTTTGGCATCTGAAGATGCTATATATGGATATAGTTTAAACTGGTAAAAAGCCATGCAGTTCTTGTGCAGAAATGTTAGTTCCCATAAGAGCAGCAGAAGGTTTTATGTTGGTTTCGCTGAGGTTGTAATTCCACCTTCTTCTCCTGCTGTTACTCCTTGACTTCTCACTGTTGGGGTTAAAAGGAGCTGGTATTTGAGAGGAAATACCCCAAGCTCTCAGAAGACTTTTCCCATGTGCAGGTTCGTGATACCTTATCAGGGGGAGCTGCACAGTGGGATTAGAGCCAGGGAGGTGGCAGGAAGCATGGGTGTTGGGAGGAGTGACTGCGTGCCCACAGCCATCGCTGCCGTGCATCCCTTAACACTGTTCCCTGCAATGGGGTACTTTAACTGCACTACTGTGGTGCAAAACAAGCTGTGTGAAGCACAACTTTCCTTTCCTCTCTGCAGATCAGTGAAAAGCAGCCTTTAGTCCCTGTAAGTAAAGTCTGTCAGCAGTTTGGATGCATGCTCACTACCTCTTAGCACAGGTTTAACTTTGGCTTATTCCTTTCGGCTCCTTGAGTTTTCTTGCCATGGCAGTTGCTGTTCCTCCCCTCCTGGTAAATGAATGTATTGTGTATAAGCTTGTGTCTATAGGATGTCACTGCACTGATAATAACTTTTTCTGAGGGAAGTAGATGAAGGCAGCGAGTGCCTCATCCCATTGTGTGTGTTGCCACCCGACAACCGAAACAGTGTTGGGCAACTTCCTGCGCTGAGGCGCCGCTGTCAGCGGCACTGGTGACTCACGTCAGCATGCGGCCGTGCCTCGACAAGTGCACACTTGCAGGCTGCAAACCCTGTCCATGTCCTGCTGCAGCACTGAGAGGCTCAGGGTGGGTGCATGTGGGGTGTCTTTTCCCAGATCCAGAGGCTGCCTTTGGCTCCCGGATTAGACACCCACAAGTAAAACAAGAAAACCCTGAGATGCTTCTTCACTTTTTATCTGGCTGGACCTTTATGTGTGATACATGTTTATTTGTTCCCTGTCACATTACACATCTTCTGACTTAGTGTGTGCTGTATGATGATGAGCTCTCAGTCCCATCCACGCCAGGACGGGTAAAAGCATGCAGTGATGGTCAGGGGTACTCCCAAAGTACAATTTCAGTCAGCAAGTGGGAGGCAGTTCACCTGTGCTTTGGTAGTAAATTACATGGAAGGGAAGAAATGCTGCCTGATGTCAGCCAGAGTCTTTATGACCCCTGGGTGCTCTGCCTCCTCCCTATAAAACATTATGGCTGTGGAAGTGTGAGGGTTGGGTCACTCTCCCGTCTGGAGAGCACTGCTGAGTGCTCAGGCCGAGTGCCTGCAGGGCTGCAACCGGGAAACCCGGATGTTGTGTCTGGGGCAGGAACACCCATGTTAACAAATGATTGCTCAGGGGTACCAGGACCATTTTAAGAGTAGCCTGGAATTTGCGCAGATAGGAATATTTATACTAAAAGTCAACAGTGTGGATTTTGACTTTTTTTGTTTTTCCTAGTGCATTCAAGTTTTTTTGCATTATGTTCAGACTAGACTTACAGCTCCCTACTTTTTCCTCAAAAGTTAGGGAACGTTAGGGACTCCACTAAATTGACTACTGCTGCCACAGGAATCACCCTCCAGCGTTGCTCTTCTGCACACTCTGTAAGGATTAGATTATAATTTGGAAATGTTTTTACCCAGTTCCTGCTGGCAGAACATCCTAACACGATTTACTCGGGTCACTGGTGTATGTTGAGTGCCTGGCAGGATGGTAGTTGTGGTCTGAGGTGGCTGTCACTGCTCCACTGAACTTGCTAATGGTATTGGTTTGAAGTGCAGCAGTGAGCTGGGATCAGGTCTGCAGCCTCCAGCTGCGGTGCTTTTGGCTGTCTGCTGGCCTTCCCCTCCGACCAGCAACAGACCTGCTCTCTGCACTGCAGTCACAGACCCCCACTCCTCAGTGTGCCTTTGAACAGCATGGTTGGGTACCTCTGACTTTATCGGTGTGACCACGTTTTCCATCTGCTGAGTGCTGGAAGGGTGGTGTGTGGGGGGTGCTGCTCCATCCTTGTGGTACTTTGCTTATGCATCCGAGTGTCTCACCAGTGCGTGTTGTACCAACTACCATCATGTTTTTATTGTGGGCTTCCTGATGTGTGACAGGATGTGTTGCCAAAGCCCATCTCCTGGAGCAGTGCATCTCCACTCCAGGCTCAGGCCTCGTTTCTTCTCTCAGGTTGTTTTTAGTGCATTCCTATCTTGCAGTTTGTAGCTACTTCTGGTTTCCCAGTTCTAGTGTGGTCCCCTGTTTGCTTTCTTTTTTAACACTCTCACTGGATTCCATTGTGCTAAGGCTTGGGGCAAGTACGTGGTTGCCTAAAAGTTAATTACTGTATATGGAGAGAGCTCAGTGCCTGGAGAAGTTGCACAAAGTAGAGCTGAGCGAGTGGGAGTTGGGAAGCTTGCTGCCAAGCAGCAGTCTCTCATCTGCTTTGTGAGGACCATCACCAGACCGCTTATCAGCCAGTTTAATTTTACTTTAGGGATGTTGAGCAGTCAAAAGTAGGACTTTTTTTTTTTTTTTTTTTTTTAAACAGCCAAGTTTGACGCTTGTGGAATAAAAGTAAAAGCAAGCTGGCCAGGGGGGTCAGCAGGGCGAAGAGCATCGCTTTGCCTTCCCTGGAGCTCTGGAGGAAAACTTGTGCTTTGAGAGCAGGAGCTGGGAAGCAGCAAGTGGGGGACAGCTTCACAATCACAGAGTTGTACTGGCAGTGTGGCAGTGGCCTTGTGATACAGCTCTGATGTTGCTCCCAAATTAAATCTTGCAGAAGAGGCACTTGGGGCGAAGCTTCAAATTGTTTTCAGCTGAAAGTCAGGAGTTTTGGTACTTTAAAGCTGAAGAAGGCAGAAAAAGCTGCATGTAGAAGACAGTTTGTTTTCTAGCATTGGTAGATTGGCACTGACACCAGCTGAAATGTAGCTATGTTCACTTCTGTTTCAAGGGGATGGTAGAGAAACATGTGGAAGGGTTACCCTGGAAAGGGAATTAGCATCAGAATTCTTTTGCAAGGCATTTGCTCCAACGGCTCACTTGTGAAGGTATCAATGGCTTACATTTGTTTGCATGTTAGTCCATTTAGCAAGCATAGTGCTGAATTTAAGGAACATGACCCGTAGGCATCTTCTGAAGAGCTACTATTGTCAGTGAAGCATTTTTCTTAAAGCACTTATTCCACTCCCACCCTCCTTTATCTGACACCAGGGGTTTTTCTTAATAGTTTAGATTTTGCTGCTGGTTTGGTTTTTATTTTTTTCATTTCCCAGTTCCTCTGTTAGACTACTTTCATGTGCATGTTTTAAATCTGAGGCACATGGAACTAGGTCCAGCAGTGACTGCAGCCTTTGGAAAGGGTTCACGATTGCAAAGTCTCTGAAGGCAGTGCTGGAATAAATGTCCCAGAGGCTCTGGGCTGTGCACAGGGTCTGGGCATGTCAGAGTTCATGTTATCATTTTCCTTTCAGATATTTGTTTCAAACACAAACCCACTTGTGTGTGTGTGTATGTGTACTTAATAAAAAAATAGAATTTTATTTCATATAAGTTAGATGAGATGAAATCTTCCTCTTGCTCCCTGCCTTTCCCTGGGCTATGATAAGGTTTTAATCCCTCCCCTTTTTAAGTTTTGCAGCATTTCTTAACTTTTCCTAATACTGGACCTTTTAATTGGTTTTAGTTACCTTCTACCACCCCTCTCCCCTTAACTATATCACAGGGTGCGGGAGAACATTGCCATTTAAAAGAGCATTAAAATGAGAGAGGCTTGAAGTATTACAGCAAATCCCTGGAAAACCTCTCTTCCCCTTTGAGCCTAAAAATGCCAGGGTTAAAAGGAAACCCCTGAGCTTGTGTGGTCCTTCAGTTGGTTGGTTTTATTTTCAGATTGGTTTTGAGAAGCCAGTAACTGCCTTTTTAATGCTTTTTTAAACAATTATTTTTAATTTTCCCCCACTTTGCAAGCCAGGAGGAGCAGGAAGGGCCCTGCCTGTTACAGGTGCTACCCCAAGGAGCATCTCTGAGTGCCCTCTGTCACCCAGGGGTGCAGCTGCCTGCTCATCTCCTCTGCAGGCAGTGGATCCCAGCTTGCTGAAATCTATGGCTGAGAAGTGGTTTTGTCCTCAGGAGACTGTAATGCCTTTAGTTGTCTTGGATACGTGACATCATATAGTGGTGTAATCAAATATAGGCCTTTCTCAGGGCTGGGGGGGAGGATTTCAGCTGACCTCCAGCCTGCCGAGCACGGGTGTGAGGTGTGCAGGGTATGGAGCAGGGCAGCCTGAGACAAAGAGATGATTGGGGGGGGTAAAGGTTGAATTAATAAGGGAGGAAAATGGAAGGAAGTGGTCTGGTGTCCTGCTTTTAATGTTCACGGTCAAACAGATGTGGTGCTTTTTAGTGATGGGTTTTCATAAGTTGTGCAAGGATCTTTTATTTGGTTGCTCTTCCCTCTGACATGCAAAGACTTGTAACTAGTCCTGTGCTGTGTGCATGCTGGCTTGGAAGTTTATCTCCAACTTGTGTAGGTGAGCAATGACAGTCATTTTTTTTGGTCATTCTTGGGCTGTTTCAATAACACGGTATATACATTGATGCATTTAAGTCAGGACAAGCCCTGGTATAAATACCTTTTCATAAATGCAAGGGAATTGAAAATCAGGAGAAGAGTTTGCTGTTGGTATAGTTGCTTGCATGCAAAAGCACCTATTGATTGTTTTAAATACTCTCACAGAGCCTGTTTTTGTTAGTACAGAAGTTGTATAAAGCACACAAATGCCTGGCTCTGTAACTAAGGCTGTGCTCCCTGAGCTTGTTGGAGAGAGGGTGGGTGCACAGCTGCTGTTATTAATTGAAGTCTGATATGGTTAAAAATCTTTCTTCCTGGATTAAAATTATATTCTACTCCTCAGACTTGGACAATGCACAGTGAGATTTATTTTTGCATTTTTTGAAACCTGGAGGGAAATCACTGCACTGTTGGCAGGTTCCAGATCTTCCCACTATTAGCTGAGGTGATCTAGTTGCTCAACTGGTCATACAGAAATAAATAGGTGCATTTAGTTGTGGAGAAGGTTGCCCTAACCTGGAACACTGATGCTGTGCAAGTGCCAAATGGCACCTTTCATCTGATGCCATTGTAGAGTAAAGAAGGATCAAGCAGCAGTATCAGGTCTGTTCTCACGCTAACTTGGCACGGAAAAGGCTGTGGCATCTTTTAACAGAAAGGCTGACTTCTTCCTTGCCAGGTCAGTGAGTCCAGGCATGGTGGCTGCAGTACTGAAATGACATCTGTGCACTTACACCTGCAGTGCTGCTGGATTTGGAGAAGGTCACCTTTGTTCATGGTGGTGTCTGCTGCAGCTTTGTCCCCTGGACTCAGCAGGAGTGAAGGCTTCTTTGAGAGGGGCTGCTGCAAAACAAACGTGCTTCCCTGCTTGCCTGAAGATATGCCCAAGTGAACTTTCAGTTTTGTTTAACAGTTGGCCCTCATTAAAGCAGCTTTTTCATCATAAAATGCTCTCACAAAGTATTCTCTCCTGTATGGAAATGTATCAGTGCTCAAGGTCTTCTTTCAGAATGGAGTTGTAGCTGGAGGTGTATGTGGGGGCACACAAACCTGGTTTAACTCCAGATGTGCTCTGCTAGGCTGAGGACCTTGCAGTCCCCATAACCTTTCCCAAAGTTAGCTCTTCAGTGAGTTTGAGAGAAGACTGCAAAAAATATTATCTTGTCTTGCAACACTGAGTCGTGTCCAATCTGTTCCTGCTTCTCTGAACCAGACTGCTGACTGAATACATCTGCAGGCTTAATCAGCCCCTTTGGACTTGGGCTTTGCTGTTCAGGTTGTGAGTGGCCTGGAAGAGCAGGTCTTCATTGGGCTTTGGGTGCTGGACTGGCACATATTAGCAGGGAATTCTGCTCCTGGCTTTTCTCTATTCTCTTGAGTGATGCCAAAAATCACAAAGACTGCAGGAAAGAAGGTTGTCTCTCTCACCTCTTTTCTTATGCATCCTAACTTTTATTTGAGCAACCTCAGTTGACTTGGCAGCCTTTTAATCTTCTTACCCCTGAATCATGTCTTACCTCTGTCTAGAATTGCCGTGCAAAATATTGGGCACCTCCACTGAGATACTCGGAGTAGATGTTTTGGTTGGTGTTTCTTTTCTTACAGGAGGTAGATGCTTGATTTCCGTACAGTTTGGATCTGCGGTGATCTGCCTTTAGTTGCAAGTGTTAATACCAATGAACAGCAGCATGCTGTGTCACTTTGTACTTATTGATGGGGTAAAGCATACGAGTCAGAGCACAAACTCTTCCATATTTTTTCATAGGTGTGCTTAAAGCACTTTTATTGCATTTGCGTGGCCAAAGGATGCTTTCTGGCTCTTCTGTGGCTATCCCTGTGGGAATTGCAGCAAGTCTCTGGCCATTCAACGCAGCAGACAGAGAAGTTGGGTAGATAGTTGCCATCTGCCATCCCCCTTCAGTAAGAAGTGGCTTGGGGAGAGGCCTAGTAGAGGGATGGGGAGCATGTCTCAGCAGCTGAGCAGTTGCCTGTCATGTGGAGATGGTTTTCTTGCTGTTCCTGGACTAGCTGAAGAGGCAGGGAAGGTGGCAGTAAGGGAATAAAGGAGTGAAAGATGAATTTCACTGAGTGGCCTGGCAACGCACATGCACAGTCTTAACCTCCCTGTTTTTGTGTTGGTGCTGCTAATTCAGCTTGTCCATGAGCACTGTGGGGAGCAAGTCCCAGTGGCCACCTCCAACCTTGTTCTGTTCGACTCTTTGAGCTGGTTAACAGTGAGAAACATTAGGAAAACAACCTGATGGTCCAAGCATGTACAATTTTATCAAAACATCTGCACTGGAGAGCTTCTTCCATGCTCTTCTCACAGTCTACTCTCCTTACTCACTCTTACTGTGGTTTTCCCGCTGGGTCATGCTTGTCCACAAAACCTTGCCAGCTTACAGCAAAGATGGCTTTGGTGAATCCCATGATCCTTATGTAAAATATTAAACCCTGAATATTGGAAGTGGTAATTTTGAAAATGATAGCTTAGAAGCTCTGTGCTCACAATCCCATCTGTTTTTTATGGCCAGGCAGAGCACACATGGAGAAAAAAATTGTGAATATCCATATCATTAAAGGTCTCTGTGAATGAAGAGGGGCTCTGGAGAGCACACAAGCTGATCACTTCTGGGCCTTCAGATGTGTCTCTCCCCACCAGGCTGCTGCAGGCAGAAAGCGGTGCTGTCTCAGGTGGTCCTGTGGCCCTTGGTACTTGAGAAGGGAGAAGGTCCTGTGGTCCGCATGGTCCTTGGGTGCTTGAGAGATGAGACAGACATGACCGTGTCTGCTAATGACCCCATCTGTGGGGCACCCCTTGGAATTGTGGTTGTTGATGTTTGTCTGGGGAAAGAGCCAGCTTTTGATGACCTTGCAGTCCTTTGCAGTCGGAAGGCTGCCAGTGTTGGTTTCTTCTTCAGTCTGATGCAGCAGCAGGCCAGAGTAAACAAGACAAAATTAGAGGTTCTGAGGCTGCGTTCTATATTCTGAGGCTGAGGTGATGTCTCCAGAAAAGCAGTGTCAAAATGATCCTCAATGTCACCATTCTTATTACTGCCATCACAATACAGTTAAATTCTTCATTAAAATAGCTTCCTGTTGCATACTCTGCTATCTATATTTCAATTATCCTTGAAGCAGACCACTGGAGAACACCCTTTTAAAACTGCAGCAGTTATGGAACTAATGTTATTTTTGTCTTATTTATTAGATGATGATAATCTAATAATGGCCTTCATACCTTTCTAGGAAAAATATTTTGACTTTTGATGCGTTCAAGTAGAAGGTGTGCAAGGGGGTGAACTAGGCACTGAGAAGATAACGAGATGTGGATTTTTGTAACACATTTACTAAGAGAAACGTGGCACTAATCTAATTTAGTTAGTGTAAGTATATTACCTGCAAATAATATTTTTTAAAAGTAGGGTGTTAATTGTTCTGATGATTCTCTGCTAAAAGAAAATGTCAATGCACTATTGGTTTGCATGCTACCACAAAGCCTACCTGATATGCTATGCCAATTTGATAAGTTAATATTTTTCTCTCTATAATTTTGAGTGTGCCCAGGCCTTATTTGTGCTGACAACAGACTTTATTGACCCTTTCACCTAAGAAATAAATACAGTGACCTCAGACTTGCATGGGGGTGTGTGCTTGATCTACTGTGCTGACGGAAGATTTGCAAAGGGATATTTCATGTAACGTGAACCGAGAGCTAAAATTACCAACACACGGCTGCGAGGTGTAAGCTTAGTATGTAGCTGGCTAAAGAGGTGCTGAACAAGGAGGTAAAGTTAATCTTCATAAGGAGAGTGGTGCAACTCAGGTTGCAGCAGAGTTGGGGTTTGTTTCACTGTATGAATTTTTTCACTAGCTCTTTGTTTGTTTTGGTTTTTTTAATTTAAGAAAGGATTGAAGAAGTGACATAAGCGTACGTATATATGGCTGTGTTAAAAGCCAGCCATCGCTGGCTGCCAATATAAATCTGCTCTGATGGCTTGGGGGAGAAGTAAATTGTAGGGAGAGCAAAGCTATTTTTGACCAGCTATTTGAGCAGCTCACTTAGCTTTATTTATTTATTTATTTATTTATTTATTATGACTGAGTGGTAGTAATGTCCATTTCTGCATTTAATAGAAATAAGAAATAGAAAACTTGGGGATGGTTTGTAAGCATAGGTGTAGCTGCTACTGTCAAAACAGCATTGCAATTGCTGGTGCAAGAGCATGTGAACAGATGAAGAGAGGAGCAAAAACTGCTGGTGGGAAACCCGGTGTGTTCTCTGGGAGAGGCCCAAATTCTGCACCCCAGGACTGCCTGGCACCAGGAAGGGGCTGGCAGGACTCTGGCCTCTGTTGGGGACCATAAAATGGATGTATCCTCTTGCCTTTCTAGGTCACCATGTCACTCCTCCATCACGTATGTCACTCCCCTTCTCCAGAGTCAGGAGGCTGGACAAATACTTCTGCAGGCAGGCCGGACAGGGTACTCCCATGCAGAGGCTGTCAGGTTGGAACTGGTTGGCTCTGGTTTTGTAGGAGGGACAGCCAAGAGCTGTACACAGTTCTGGACAGCTCCTTGCCTCTGCTTTGTAGGAGAAGATGCAAGTGCTTGGAGCCACATGTTTACTGAAAACTGTTGTAAGAAAGCGTCCAGTAACTGCACAGAGCTGTCTGGTGAGGCGTGATATGGAAACTCCTTGTCTTGCAATGGAGCTCTTGCAGTGGGGGCTGGAGCGTGAGACCAGAATGATAGCATGTACTGGGACAAGGAACTGGGTTGGGGTTTGGGTTTTTTGTGTGTTTGATTTTTGGTGGTTTTTTTACAGTTAATGTGAACCTCAGATTTGCTGGTGAACAGCATCCATAGATGGCATGTCTTATGTCTGTAGTGTGTGTGTGTACGTGTACACAGCCCACATCTGTAGAGTGGTTTTGTTGGTCTGTGCTTCTGGTGTAGCTGTGTTGGCCAAAGCTGTGGGTGCAGTGAAGCTCTAACATGGTCACATCTGCAGGGAAAAAGCAGCTCTTCCCTAACATAGTTTGCTAGAGGATCCCACTTAAAATCCTACAAGCAAGGTGGTTTTTGTTAGTGTAATGCCTCTAAAGCCCATGCTTTCTGGGTGGCACTTTTTTATTGATAATAATTTTATGATTAGGTTTTTAGTGTTTTGTTTTGTTTTTCTTTAATCAAAGTGGTCAGCCATTGTTCCTGCACCATTGTTCCAGCTCAGGTCTGAGCTGCCACCCCAGCAGATGATCCCTTCCTATTAAGAGCTGGTCCCACCACCCTCTGCTCTGCAGGAGAGCTCAGGTTAGGGCAGTAAGCTCTTGGAGGAGGGGAAAAAGACCTTTTGGACTCAGGCAGCTCTGTGGGACCCAGCTGATGAACTGATAGGCTGGCCAGATCTTTCCCTGGTAGAAAGGTGTGACAGCAGTTGGGAATGACTGTGACTCGTAGGAAGCTGTAAAGACTTCATTTGCACTGAAATCACAAATGCACTTTATGCTGATGTAAGTTTTGCAAATTTTTTTCGCTCTTTGGGCATTGCACCAAAGGCAAACACTTCTAAGCAGGGTCAATTCACAATATAATAACTGAAGACTTAATGTGAGACCTGAATGGATTAGATCCTACCTGTTAAGGTCTTTTCCAGATTCAGATGTTGACATAAAAATAGCTATTATTTTTGTGTCTTAATTGGTGTTTCTAGATAGATACAGCAGTTTCCAAGTGCTTACCATATGCTCTGATTACAAACTGAGGGGAGTTAGCTCATGAGATTACTGGGAGGCTCCTGCTGGATCCTGGCTCTCATCAGTGACTACGGCGTTCCTGCACAGCATAGGGATGGTGCAGCCCTGTATTTGGATTTGGTGGGCTGAACTTGATTTTGGCGGTTTGGAATGGTTTCTGACCATCTTCTTTGTTGCAGACCAATAAAGCTAAATGGGTCCAGTGACTGGAATGACTCCGGATAAGAAAGCTGAAACGCCAGGAGCAGAAAAAGCTGCAGGACTACGGCAGTGTCATGGGATGGGCAGCTTGCCTGACGCAGGCGATGCCGGCAAGCCAAAGGCCACCGTGGTGGACAGAGACGCAGCAGACGATGAGCTCACAAATTTGAACTGGCTGCACGAAAGTACAAACCTTCTAACAAACTTCAGCCTCGGAAGTGAGGGCCTTCCGATCGTTAGCCCCTTGTATGACATCGAGGGGGACAGCATGCCATCCTTCTCACCGTCCTGTTACCAGAACCCTGAAAAAAAATCCTCCACTTCCAAACCCCCTTACTCTTTCAGCCTTCTCATTTACATGGCAATCGAGCAGTCCCCCAACAAGAGCCTGCCAGTCAAAGAAATCTACAGCTGGATCCTGGACCGCTTCCCCTACTTTGCCACGGCCCCCACCGGCTGGAAGAATTCGGTCCGACACAACCTCTCCTTGAACAAGTGTTTCCGAAAGGTGGAGAAAAGCCATGGCAAGGTGAGATGTGGCAGGAGGGAGGTGGAGCAAGTTTGAAATACAGGGGGAAATGGAGAAGATTCTGTTTTTCTCAAGGATGTTTTGTTTGGGGTTTTTTCCCCCTCCATGTCCTCTAACACTTTATTTGCAGCTGGAGATGGTTTGGAAATGCTGCTTCTGACACATCACAGGATGACAAAAGTCACTTGGTTTTGTTATTTATTGCTGACCTGGGTAGGTCTTGCTGTCATGCATCATTTTTAAATCTGTCAAGCACACAATTGTAAAGGACTTTGTTTCCATATACAATTTTGTTAGCCTGCAATAGCCAGACTGAAATTTTAGATGTCTCTCTTAGGCTGTCTTCCTGATGAAGCTTCTTGAACAAGTGCTCTCTCTATTCTCCAGTGCTGAAACTTTGGGGTATGTTCCTCCTTCCCCTCTTTTCCACCACAGCCATGACTATGACTGCACTGGCAAGCAGAAGAGATTGTGGGATGCCAACCAGCTTCCCCGCTTAGCTAGAACGGGTGTTGCCCCTCTGGGTGCAGATGTGCTCCTCTGCAAGGTCCTCTTGCTTGGGGGCACACTGTATGTACACTGTATGTGGCTGAGTGTTTCCCAGTCCAAACAGCTTTCTTGAGTATTAAACTGACTCCTTCACTTGTGATCTCCTGTTACACTTAGCACAGCTCTAGCTTTCCAACAACCACCTTAATTCCTGCATTTAATGTACTGCAATGCTTTAACCTCTGTCATAGCATAACAGTGTGTGTTTCTGCATTATGCAGACACAGGTCTTGAAGTCAAGGATACTCTTTCCTGTACAAGTTCTTTCTTTTGACTTCTGTGGTTTTACTAGTGACTTTCTTCCTCCCTCTCTCATTTCTCATCCTGTTCCTCAAAGAGCTGACTCTGACTTTAAATAAACTAACAAACCACATACTGGAAGTCAGCAAACAAATCCTGGAGCCCTGTGTTTGGAGGTCAGCCTCAATGGTTACAGTCTTGTTACCAAGAAATGTCTGATGCCTGGCGTGCTTGACGACCTCTTGCTGTAAATAGTGGTCCTGGAGCTGAGTGGGCATCAGGAAGGACTACCTTGTACTGATAGGACTGAACACCACTGCTTCTCGATATTCCTGCATTTACATTTAATTGATAGCTATTGTTTGCCTGAGCAACAGCTTTGCCCTGAAAAAGTGACTTTTTATTGCAATGTGACGAGTCCAGTAACTCCCCCATTATCAAGTCCTGCTGAGAGTTAGGATGGGCTCTTAATGTGACTCCAGGTGTGCCTGTGAGGAGGACTGGATCTGAGCAGGAACTACATGCTGCTACAGGTGACAGAGGTGCCCTTAAAGGACTGTGTGGACTCTGTCCAGGAATGGTGACATGAGTTTCAGAAAAATGAGGGCAGGAAAGGGAAATCTAAATTGATATATGAGTTCCTGCTGTCTGTGGATCTGCCCTTTAATGCTCAGCTGTTTCTAGACTGGAAACCCCCATGGGTTAGGAGTTACCAGTCAAACCTCTTGTCTTGGCATTTGGGTAGCAGGAGCTTGAGACTGGCATGGTCCCCTGCTTGCCCTGGCGTCTTCACTGGTATTGCTGGGCTCAGAGGATGGCTTGCTGCTCAATGTGGCATCTCTAGTAGGAAGAGCAAAATGCAGAACAGCTACCACTGCTACCAGCAAGGTGATGCTGATGTGCTCTGTCACTGTTCTCCCAGGGCTCCAGAGACCGCACAGCTCTCTAATTCTAAAGAACAGAAACTGCATTTACAAAAAAACCCCGAAAAAGCCCCTTCTGAAACTTTGCTGAAGCTTCCCCATTTCCAGCAAACAGCAGTTAAATCTTAACCCTCTGCCCTGCTTAGAAAAGGACCGGATGAGGGTACTGCTCCAAATTCTTCCTGCAAAATAAGTCTGTGGCACATAGCATCATGCACAGAATACATGGGAGTTGATCTGATAGGTGATGGAAATGCTGCAGACCCCTTTGTATGAGCTCCTCTGGTGTCACTTCTTGGAGCAAGCAGCAGTGGCTTACAAGCTTATTTTACTGGTTGTTGGTAGCCTTGTGCTAGCCATGCTTCTGGGTGCTTCCCTGAGAGGGAAAGATAATTTTGTATTTTTCCCCACTTTGTTCCTTTGTTAATGGCATTCTGTATCTCAAAGGGAGAACACAATCAGCTTTCTTCTATCCCCAGTGCCTGTGGAAACAGAGAAATCCATGGCATGTTGTATTGGAGCAGCATGGGGTTTTTTGTGATGTCAGGGTAAGAAGGGTTTTAAAGCCTTTCAAATGACTCTGGGCTCTTGTGTTGGAAGAGTGTAAATGTCTGACAGGAGGGGACGGTCTGTGATCCCACATCCCTGGGCAAGCTGCTGTCTGATACCTACCTGGCTGTTGCTGCTGTCTGTCAGCTATGAAATCATGTCTTGGAGGTCTGGCAGCAAAAGTAGGAAGAGCCTGTCCTGATCTTTGCCATAGTGCTGATATTTTGGTTTGGATTGGGAGTGCACATTGAAATGAATCTGCTGATTTTTCCCCACTTAACTCACTGAGCTGGCACTGAAGGGCAGTTTCAGGACACTTAAACTGGATTCATTTGTGCTGTGACCAGGAAGAGTTGCTGCAGTAGCATACTTACTGTGCCCTGATGGCTCTGGACGTTGTCCACAAGACCCTGCTGGAGCTTCCCTGCTGTGAAGGCTCTTGTTGCTTGGACCGCTGGAAAAATTTGTATGTTACGGTTTTCTTTTGATGATTTGAAGGGTGCTGAAGGGGAATTAACTGGCTTGAGATGCCCTATGAGCCAGCACTGCAGACAAGAGGAGGAACTTCCCATGCCATGGAAGCAGGGTTGTACGTATGTCACATCTCTGCTCAAACACACATTACCTGTTCTGAGCGCACATTGCACGACGCTGCTGTATCTGAGGGGTTTGTCAGGATTTACCCCAGGTAACAGACCTACAAGCTGAAATGCCCTGTTGTGTTAGAGCTGTGGTTGAGCACATGTCTGCAGTCATCCAGGCACATGAGATTTCTGTCTCTGGTAATGGTGGTTGGGAGGTGGGGCTGATGAATAGCAAGGGGTAATGCTGGAGCCAGTCTTAGGGACTCCTGCTTGCCTTCCAATGTACTTGCTGTGGCCCTGGTGTCCCTGAAGATGTGGAGGTGCAACTGTGGGCTAGTGATCTTCAGAAGATACAGCTAATGCTCTTTGCATCTTAAGCATTGTTGTGCTGCCCTGGGGTTGGGAGGAGAGGTGCCTACAGTGTGAAATTGCTTTTTTTGAGGGAGCAGCGTTTGCTATACAGCACAGGAGAAACTGAAATGAAAGGCATTTTAGAGCTGGAAGTCCTGAAGTGCCTCCCTGCTCTTTTCTAGACTTGGTTTTACAGCTGTGGCATTGGGGATTATTCATTAATCAGTACCACTGGGCTGAAAAGGTGTGAGGAGGCAGGAGTGGCATTCGCATCAATTTGGCAGGCCACTGTTTGCATGGATGTGGGTGGCCCTGCCACTGGCTCCTCTGCAGGACAGGGTGCAGGGCTTAAATATCTTCAACAAATCTCTGTTTTCTAGGTAAATATGTGGTTTAGGGTTTTTTTCTTTTAGGGTTTGTCTTTTTTTTTTTTTCTTCTTTGACAAGTAACGGTGGTATGCAGTCTGTGTAGCTCTTCAAATATTTGGGCAAGGAGCAGGGCAGGTCCCATCCATAAGGCTGTAGAGACAGGATAGAGTTGTATATTACCTGATAAAACTCTTGGTGAATATATGATACACCCCTGTGCACACAGACAGTATTTTCCAGTGGTTCACCTTGCCCAAGTGGAAGCAGCCGGTGAGCACTGTCCATACCCAGTGGAGCTGGGGATGCTGCCCATGGCTGAAGCTTGTGGAGGGCTCTTTGGAGGACAGAGGACATGTGTCTGCCTCTGCTGGAGCCTGAGCCACCAGCACCATCAGGGTTGCTCTGCTTTGGTTGTTCCTTGGGCTTTACTCACTGGCCTGGTGGTGGGGTGGTGGTAAAGGATGACGTTGGATCATTGGAGGCATCTTGTTTCTTTAAAGTTTCTTTAATCCAGTCCCAATGTGCTGAGGGCTGGCAGCTTACTGTCTTTACAAAATAGCTCCAGTGCTTCAAAACATAGGGATTACTTTCCTTCCCTTGTTTTTACCTAGATGAAGTCCTGCAAGTCAAATTAGAAACATTAGAAAGATGCAAAAAAGATGACAGGCCAAAAAATAATCTCAGAACTATGACTGCTCCACATGTTCTGAGATGCAGAGTAAGAAGAGCCTGGGGACCTCTCTGCACTGGCTCTGGAGGGGTGTTTCTCTAGATCTTAAATGAAAGTTACACCTACATTTCAGCTAGCACATCAACACTTGCCTCACTGTTGATGTGAAATAGCAACCTCCAAAGGCAGTTTGGCATTTTAGAGCATCCTAGGATTAGTCTTTGCTGGGAGAAATGGCACAGTCTGTTTAGTCTTGTTTTAAAGCTGGATGTATTGGTTCTCTGGAATTTCCAGATCCAGTTGTGACTGGCCTAATTTCAGACATGAAATTAATCCCACTTAATTTCAGACCAGGGCTGGACTTCTACCATGCCTTTGCTGGGCAGAGGGTCCAAGCAAAGCAGTGCACAGTAGCAGCTCCATGGGCTTCACCTCTTTTGCTCAGTGTCTGCTTTTAGTATCTGTAATGGTGGGTGGAAGTGTGGTTTCACATTACACATATCCCACAGAAGAAGTCACCCTGTTTTACTGCCTCTTGCATTGCGTCTGTCAGTATCTGCATGGCTTCAGGGTGTGCCTGGTTCAGCTTACAGTACCCACCCAAAATCCTTGTTTTAAGTTGTCATAGCAGCAAGCTGGCAGGAATACCTGGCTGTGAAGATGAAAGAGGGAAGCTAATCCCCAGCAGCTGAACTGAATTAGACATGAAGAGAAAGTGCTCACCTAAAGTAGCAGATAAAACCCTGCAGAGCAGTGGTTTGCCGGTCAGGGGAGTTCTTGCTGTTCCCTGAGGGCAACAGCCTCAAAGCTACCAAAGGGAGGGAAAAACCAAAAAAATCAATTGGGTAGGGTTGGGATGGTGGGGAAGGGGGTCTGGTAAAGGTGCAGGAAAAGGATCGGAGTTCAAATGTCATCGAGATGATGGATTGAGCCAGTTCGGAGGATATCCCCTGTTAGTACTTAGGGTGGCTACATCATCCTCCCAGCCACCATGGATGTTTAATAATTAAAGGTTAACTTCTTGATAAGTATCTTACAGGCTGTGGTCAGTTTTAGTATGAAAAGATAAGTGTAAGAAAGATTCAGGTTAAAAAAATAACTTGGAGAGATGTGGCAGCTCAGAGATCTTTGTGAAAGGCCGTGACTTCAGCTAAAATTGTGGAGCTGCATCTATTTCTCAGCTGGGGCTCTCTTCTCTGTTGATAGCAAGGTATTTCCTGTTCTCCAGAAAAAAACCCACCAGCATTACTTAAATAGAACTACAGACTTACATGCTTTCCAGTCTTGAGTAAGTTATGGAGCATCTGACCATAAAAGGGTATTATTGCCCCCTGTGGTACTGGCAGGAGGAGGCCAGCTGTCCTCTGTGGGCTCACAGGAGGTGCTCTATGAAGCTTGGGTTTCTGCTCTGAGAATCAGCCCCCTTAAATCCTCTAAAAATTTCTTCCTGTTCAGGTGTAGAGCTGCCCCACCCTTCCAGCCAGGTACATGACCATTTCTGTAATACCTGTTTTCCAAAAAAATCCGGTGCTGCTACCTGCAGAGTTTTTAGCTGATCTATCAGGTTTTAACTTTCCTATTTCATTTTCTTCATGTTGCAAGAACTAGCAGGCTCAAAAAAACAGGTTTTTTTCTTTATTTAGTAGATTTTTGAGGAAAGCTTTGAGAGGGGAAAGAGGTGCTTAATTTTGCTTAAGTTTCAACGTACCAAATTTAATATGAAGAATGACTAGCACAGTGGTGCTTACGTTGTTAGGTGCATCAAAAATACGTTTTCAGGTTTTGAAAATGTGGGAAAATGCTGAGCATCCAGCAAGATGTAAAGTTGAATGAGTATGTGGCCATGTTTAAGCAAAAGGAAGGGTGCTTAGGTTTTTTACTTAGAAACCTATTAATGAAAAGACTGCTGATTAGTTTGCCAGTGCTTGGACAGATCTTTAAACTCGCAGCTGTGTTTACCAAGTGTTAAAATAAGGTTTACAGCTTTTGGGGGACAAATGTGAATGAAAATGGGGCTTTGGAGAAGGGGCTTTGGAGGTGCTATCCCAAGCTGCAAGATGGGCGCTTCCACAGTGCGTAATAACCACTTTCTTAATTTAGGAGCATGCACTTTCCATGCAGGTGATGGAGCTGCGTGTGGATGTTGTACATTGGCTGTACTGGGGTGAATGCCTATGTACAGTCATGGCACTGTGCTGCAATTTGGGAGTATTAAATTAGAAAGGACTGCAACAGTCTGGCCCCAGGTTTTCTGATTTGCCATGCTTCTTTCTTGCAGGTGAATGGAAAAGGGTCGTTGTGGTGCGTTGACCCCAAATATAAACCTAATCTTGTCCAAGCACTGAAAAAACAGCCTTTTTCCTCAGCACTTGCATTTTATACTCCGCCGGCGTCACCACCAAGGTAGGTGAATCCTCTCATCCGAGAAGGGCGCACGGTCACGTTTCTCCACCTGGCAGAGGAAATGCCCACATGGATGTTGATCTGTTGTTACCATTTGCCACCCGAGAGAAGAACTTGAGTGGGGCTTAGGTGAGAGCAGCTGGATGGGGTGGGGAGATTTAATGAGCTTGGGCTTCCAGATAGCACATCTGAGGTGTGTGTCCAAGTTGTCTCCTTAACTGTGGGAGGGTTTTAAAGAAGAAGGTCAGGGGTGTGCTGGGTGCTTATGGGTTATCCCAGTTTCTTCACGGGGCAAGCAGTCCTGGGAAGTGAAGCAAAATCCTCCTTCAAGCACATTTCACCAGGACTGAATCAAGTGTGCCTGGTGCTGTTGGCTTTGGAGGAGGTGGGTGTCTTCTACTATAAGTCACTTGTCCGGTTATAAAATGTATATACTCCATGCTGTTGTCAAAAACAATCAACTTTTCTACAGTCTGAAGTGCTTAGAGAGGCTGGTCTGCAAGGGCTGTTTTTCTCCAAGGCTGTTAAAAGGATTTTGCAGCAGGGATGGAAAAAATAGTCTTTGCCATAAATATACTCTGAGGTGGAGCGTGCAAGACTTCTGAAACCAGGGTTTCCTTTTAAGATCAGGCACTAGATTTGGGGGAATTTGAAGTCAATCTCATGCATCCTCAGTAGAGGAAGAGGGGCTGGGTCAGCCTATAGAGGTGGGACGGAGAGGAGGAGCACAAAGCAGAGGAACAAAGCATTGAGTAAACTCAGTTCTTAGGTAGGCATGTGGCCGGTTTGTCTAGTTCAGCAAAGAATTTGGGTGAGATAAGAGATAATTAAGATCTCTGTACATTGACCTATGCCTTAACCTTACTGCAAGGAGCTTCCTTAACAAACAGGAGGAACTGGGATTACTGGACTGGTAACATTGAGCAGGCGTTTCACAGGGTCCAACAGGACACCGACTCTGGGAGCTGGCAGTCCCCTGCAAGCCTTAGCTGTCTGGATGAAGATTTTTGTGTGGCAGCAGCTTTTTCAGTTGGGCTTGTAACCTATATCACTGATATATATAACCAGTGATCTCTGGTCTCTCTCCATGCCAGGGCCATCTTGGGTTGGAACAAGCCAAGCAGAAGTATCCTGTTTTCCAGCTTTCTGCTGGAATGGGAGAAATACTAAAATAATCCCATAGCATTTAAGTATTAAGAAATAGTCATCTTGGAAAGTATAGGATGACTGGTGGTATTGCTTGGTTTTATGGGAATAAAGATTATTGAAATGGCTGTAATCGGGCTCTAGAGGATAATGCTTTTACAGGCTTTAATGTTTCTATGTAAGGGCAGAGACTTCTGTTTTTTGGTACAACTCAAGTGAAGGTTTAGTCCTTGAAAGCTTTAATACCGTGTCTGTGTAAACACAGTCAGACATTAAAACGTAGAGAATAATGGAGATGGAGAGGGACCTCTGGATGCTGTCTGTCCAGCCAGAGGCACAGAGGATCCAGACAGGCTCAGCCTAGGGCAGGGAGTTCAGTAAAACTTTTAGTATCTCCAAGGTCTTCAAGATTAGTCCAGCTGAAGTTATGCTGAAGTGTGGTTTACTTAGCTTGTCTAAATGCAACATACAAGTGTAGGGAAGGAAAGATTTTATCTGAATGCTAAAGTACTTAGAAGATCATGACTTCAATTTGAAGCTGTTGTTTTTGGTAACTTTTTTTTCCCTGTCACTGAAGGACTGGTCATGCTTGCCAACAATCATGATTACAAGGAAATCCTGGTTCCAATGAAGCCACATGGCAGAATTCCCACTGTCTTCAATATGGGAAGGGTTTTGCTGTGCTTTTATTTATGAGTACAAGAAAATAAGAAAAAAAAGAAATTGTAAGACACCAGACTTCTTCCTAATGAAAGCTGGTTTATTTTCCTTTAATAGTAAAAAGACCCATATATATGACTTTCCATCACACACAGAAAACCAGATTTTTTTTTTCCCCTTCCATGTTTAAAGATTCTTGGATTTGATTTAAATTCTGGCCTGATTTTGGGGAAGGGCCCCCAAGGGTCTGCCTTGTTGAAGAGAGAGAGAAAGCCCAGAGGTACAGCTGGAGAGAGTCTGGAAGTACTGTCCAAATTTATCTACAGGGTGATCCTAAAATTTGACTGTGAGAGTCTCTGAATTTTTCTGTGGGAAGGCTAGTGTTCATAATTATTTCACAGTGTGTTTGTGGGGAGTATGCCTATCATTCAGTAGGATTTTAAAATAAAATTTAAGCTGTTACTTTGAGCAGAAGCTTTCCAAAACTGTAATCTGTGTCTAGTGACACTGAAATTTGTATTATCATAGATGATTGGCATCCCTGATGCATTTTATTTCTGCACAGCTTGTTCAACAAGTTGGTGCAAAGCCCCTGGCTGCATTCTGTTTCTAGTACTACATGTATTACAGCCCTGGGCTCTGGGGATGGCCACAGTCCTCATCTTGCAGATACCTTGTGCATAGCTTGTCTAAATCAATGCTGGGCATTAATTTTCTCTGGGGAAGCTCTATGTGGATGTGATTTTTGAAGGATCTGAGCTTAGAACAAAAGGATGAAGATGTTTAGCATTTCTTTGTACAGTGGATCTGCAGAGCCAGCCTGTTGGGGTTGGACCATTGCTGTTTTTATTATTTTTAATTTTTTTTTCTTGTTTTCATCCCATTTTTGGAGTCCCCTTTCTGCTCCATTGCTGCTACAAGAAAACATACCAGACAGTGAACTCTAGCTTTCCACTTGTTCCCATTCAGCTGAGCTGGAACTTTTTCCCTTTGGTTACAACACTGGGAGGTGCTCAAATATTACTCTCCTTTTTAGTAGCTTTGGTTACCAGTGCCAGGCAGGCTGTGGTGCAGCGAGAGCTCCTTGTGTAGCTCAGGTGATGCATTTCAAGCCACCTTGCTCTGATTTTTTTTTTTCCTCCTACACTGTAGCAGCCTTTGGAGCTGTTACCAATGGCCAGCTGAGTTTGGATAATATGGTGGCATGTTGGAACAGTGAGGGTATTAAATGGGCACATTTGTTAACATCTGTGCAAGGCAGCTCATCTCAGGGTGGCTGAGATGTGTACAGCCTCAGCACCAGCCAGTCACCAGTGAAAAGTATTTTCTTCAAACTTCAATTTAAGGACTGAGGATTTTAGTTTAAAAAAGTTATTTTTAAAACTGAAGTAATTATTTGAGTTTTAATGAATGATCTAGACAAATGATTACAATGTTAAACATTTAGCAGCTTTGTGATTTTGGGGGGCGTTGTGGCTGTGCTTTATTTTGGAAAACAGAGCTGCCTAAATATGATAAATATAAAAGGTAAACACACCTTAAGGATGAAAATCACCCCATTAATCCTGTGAGGTTTCTGTTACAGGTTGGGCTTGATAACTCTGCTCATGTTAAAATTGCATGAAACATAGCAATGTGCATTTTTTTCTAACTGCTTGCTAGTATGTTTATAATGAGCTGAATAATTAGGACTGGGTGTGTATTAAAAAAACACCAACACATGCAACAGCTTTCACTTGCCTTTTATTCTGTAAGGGATTTAGTGGTGCTTTGCCAGGTGCAAAGCTGGTCTGATTATGAAAAAACCCTGGATAGCATCACCAAAACAGCCGAGCTTCAGATAAATTTAAAATCATCAGGTATCTTGGTTGGGTTTTTTTTTTGTTCTTCCCCAGCTTTTTGCACATTACCTTTCATTTTTGTTAGTTGCCTACTGCCGTTTGGAAGAGCAGGCAGACACAACTCCTCCTTACCTGTTGTGTTGCTCCTGGGCTCTAAGCATCGTAAGTTCACACATAGGTTTTACATACTAAAAAATACATGGTTTTGTTTAAAATCCAGCCTTTAGGCAACTACATAAAATCTGTAGAAGTCAGTATCTCTTGCCAACAAGATTTTTGCTTAGTGTTGTGTGTGGTTGGAGGTGTTTTCCAAATGCTGATGATGGCTTAAATAGTGCTACACGAACTGTCAACCAAAGTGTCAAGCCATATACTCAGGGCAGCAGGAATTAATTGCCCACCTCTGGCAATAGGGTTGGCTTTGTTTTTACCCTTCTGTGATCATAATATGGTGTCTACTTCACTTTGTACAAATCATTTGCCTAAATTAGGGCTTGGCTTTGAGTTGTTGAATTTCTTTTCAGTAGGTCGTCGTCCCCTCACTACCTGACTTCAGTCCTTCAGCAGAATCATGGCCGATCTCTTAAAGGTAAACATTTCATTTTCCTTCACTCTACTCCCCTGGTTTTAGTCACAGGCATGTACTGCAGCCCAGCTGATGTTGTCTATGGACCTGCTCTGAAGGGTCTCCTAGATGACAGAAAAAACAGATGTAATTACAATGTATGCGTATTATATCAGCCACTGGTGCATTAATTTTAAATCCATAAGGTGAATTTCAAGGTGTAATTGTTCTTGTTCTGACAGCAAAGTATTCAGCACACGCATCACTCCCAAATATGACCTACTTAAAGAATGAATAGTTCAGTAGAAAACAAATCTGAAAAGCTACACATCTCTGTACTAGTTTTATTGAAGACCAAGGACTGAGAACCAAAGGCAGCAAATTTTAATGTATAAAACTTGTGGGATGTGGCCACAAAAGTTGAATCTAACAGAAAGTGAGCGTGTGTTGTACAGGAGTGTTGTTAAAGCTCTTTCAAAAGGACAGTGAAAGGCCACTGACAGAGTGGGTCCTGAGCAGTACAGCAGACACCCAGCTCCCTGGTTTTGATAGCATGGTGGGCTTAGAGGGGGAAAGTTGCTTTTAGTTTTGGACACAAGCCAGCAGCTTTGGTTAGGCAGCAAAGCCAAGGCTTTTTAGAGAACAGGCAGGTGCCTGGCCCACAGATGATAATCACTGTGCATCCAGAAGGAGGCTTTATGGTTGTACGTGAGTGGCAAGGAAGCTTCCTTGGCTGGCTGGCTGCTGCAAGGCTGCAAGATCTGGGATTCTCGGGGATCGTTAGAGAATACAAGAAATCCCCCTCCTCCTAATGATTTTGCTGGTGTGTCCTGTGACAGGTATGGAGATTGCCAGCCTGATGCTAACTGTTCCAATTAGCTACACTGGAGGTGCCGAAATAATGATTTGTGTCTGTTATCATTTAATTTCTGTGTCTCAGGGAACCTGCTCAGCATTTCTCTAGCATTAGAGGGAAGCCATTAATGTTCCTGGGGTCACATAGGTCAACTCTATGCAGATGAAAGAATTCCTTGTAATAATGTGCTTCCTTAGCTGTTCTGCTGGGGAAGCATAAATTTGGGAAATACTGCTCTGTTGAGGAGAGCAATCACAACTGAAGCCAAAGCACCTTAACAGTGACACAGAGTACTGCTAAGAAGTCACTGCAGAAGTGTCTCTCCTCTTTCTTTGGGAGTATTAAGGTGCAGAATACTCCTTGCAGGTAGTAATCCCGTGTTGCATTAATGCCTCCAATTACTTGCCATCTTAACAAATGGTGCTTATGTACCAACGTCAGATGATAAAGTAAAATGTCTGTGATAGCAAGTAAAGAATGGAAATATTTCACTTTCTGGTTACACTAGTGGAGCAAAGTAACTCTTCATGGGTTTTTTTCACTTCTTTTCTTCAGTTGGATACATGTGACCTATAAATTCAGGGGCTCTATTTCTGCCAAAGAAAGACAAAACAATAACAAAAATAATCTCATGAGTACAATACCTTAAAGTATGGTGGGTTTAAAATGAAAGGCATTGAAAACAACAGGGGAATGTGTATGTTTTATAACCTGTGCTGGAAACAGCAGGCCAGTCCCCTTCCTGTGTTGATGCAATATGTCCCATGGTGTCATGTTCTTCAGATTTCTCCCTGACCAAGGATGAAGGTAGGGATAGTTGTCAGGATGAGGAAGCCACACTGATAACTCTGCAGTCCCCTTCCCAATACTAACCCTCCCCTCAAATTCAGTAATGTAGTTAATGCCTGTAACATAGGGGGGAAAACAAATGCCATCAGAAATGACATTGCTGATGTTTCACTTTAACAGTTCCCACCCCAATTCCAGTTCAGCAGAACTGAGAGTCTCTTCTGCTTGCTGCTGGTCCCTTCCATCATGTTGTCTTCCAGCCTTTCTTTTCCACTCACTGCTTATACATGTGTTCATAGCTACATACACCTCAGATGTGATCTTTCGTTCTCAGACACCAAGGCTCTTGTGAGAGCTCACTGTCTCTTTGCTCTTCTTTTGCCTGGTTAGTCCACCATGTAGATTTCTGTCCTGTATAAGGAGCAGTCATCTGTTGCTGAAGTGAGCCAAGGAAGACCTTGGATTTCCTCTTCTTTAAAGTACATGAGCATATCCTGAAATGAGTGGGAAAGGCATGCTTGTTTCTTTTCCTTTTCACCTGATTCTGGTTAGAAGTGTGACTCTTTGCCCTAATATCCTCAAGGTGCCTTTCAGAGATGTAAGCAATCCACTCTGGGCAGCAAAGGACGGCATTTTACAGCAGTCCTTGTCACCCCAGCTGACAGTGCTGCGGTTCACCTAAGCCTTTTTACGTGCCTATTTATTATTTAGATCCCCATGCTTTCTAGATCAAGCAGTTCAGTGCCCTTTTCCCCCCTCATATTCTCAATTTCTTCCGTTTGACTTATTAGTGTGAAAAATACTGCTGGGGGAGGGAGGTGTCCTGAATTAGTTCTGTGTCAACAGGCACGGTTGTTCTCAGCCTTGCACATTCACATAGCCAGGGTATGAAGCTGCTGAGATGCTTTGCTGTGCCATGTGTCTAATCTTTCTCTCTCAACCGGTACAAACAAAAGGCACTTGTTAAGTATAGCAACAGTATTGTCACATGAATGTCTAATTATGTCACTGATTCTTGGCTTCGGTAAGTGCAGGGTGAGAATTCAGCTTTTGAATAGCCTAGTTAAGGTATGAGACTGATCTGTAACAGTGTTGTGATGTTCAAATCATGCTTGGTCTGAGTTTGTACATTCCCACTGCCTCCACTTTTTATTGTAGGCCAGTAGAGGCAGATATATATATGTTCTTTGTATGTTTTAGGGACCTCATCTTGTCAGGCTTACCTGAGATCTAACATTTTGCTGCTTCTGCTTCACAGAATCTGATATTGATGCTGCTACTGCAATGATGCTGTTAAATACTTCCATTCAGCAAGGGATGTTGGACTGTAAGCATAAACCATTTTACTCTGTTTTTCTTCTCTACTCAGTAGCTAAAGGCTTTCTCTATAAAATTTCAGGAAACAAGCATGGTCTAGTTTCCAAATAATAAGAGCAGTCAAGAAGTAATTCTGGTTTGATTGTTCTTTCAGCTAGCATTGCAAGGGTTTTATTAGAACCACCTCCATTTTCTTTTCCCAGTTAATTCTGGGGTTTCTCTGCAAAGTTTTGTCCCCTGCCCTCTCTGTGTTAAATGGTAAGAAGAGCTTCTTGGCTACTTCTCTGTAGCTCTTAGTTGCAATTAGCTGAGGACTGTTGTCCTCTGTGGATGACAGCAAATGTGCATAAGAGACCACGACTCATAACTGCCGACGTTCAGCTCACCTTGCAGTCAGCCAGCCCCTTGTGCACGTGATATAATTGGAGTAGTGTTTGCTTACTGACTCATCTTGTTTTTAATAGGTGAGAAACCTCAGCCTCTGAAGACACCCAAGAAGAGGAGCTATGGCAGTGCATTCAATCCTCCGAGTTCCATAAATTTGCAGGAAAACGATTCCGCGGCCACCAATATTGATCCGAACGAGGATCACAACTACAGTGCCAGCAGCATGGGTTCCCAGCGCTGTGCATCCAGGTCCAGCGTGTCTTCCTTGTCCTCCCTTGACGAGGTGTATGAATTTATTTCCAAGACCAGCCATGACGGGAGCGATGGCAGTGAAGGATTTCACAGTGAAGTGGATACAGACGTTGACTATGAAGATGATCCTCTTGGAGACAGTGGCTATGCATCACAACCTTGTGTAGATACCTCTAAGGAAAGTCAGTCTAGTAAGAAAGCATTCGAGGAATTATGTCAAGAAATCGATGAGGAGTTGAAAGAAGCCGCGGGGTCTCTGCTCCACCTTGCTGGCATCCAGACGTGCTTGAGTTCCTTAATAAGTACTGCAAAGACCCACTGTCACAAGCAAAGGAAAAAATAATATGTTTGTCAGTGTTGAATATATACATATATTTTTTTTAATTGTGGCAATACTCTTCTACTTTTACCCTTCACAAGGGAGATCAAAGCCATAAGAGGACTCACTGCTTTTTTTATTTTTGGCGCAAACTATAATTTAGCCATTTATTTTTAAATCACCACCTAAAAAGAAAAATAGAGTATTTGATCTTGTCAAATTAGAGATGCATGACTTGTGAAAACCTGAAAGCATACTTCTTAGTGATCACTGTTTATTTTTTTTCTTTTTAATAGTTGACTTTATTTTTATTTTAGAGATATGTTTGTTCAGATGCACACTGTGGATCATATTTACATCTCTGCTGGCCCCATCTGCAGAGGTGAATTTTGTTCTAAGGGCTCTGACTTCCATGTAAAGGATTAAAAAGGAGGAGAAAAAAGAAAAAGAGGGAAAGAAAAGGTCCTGGCCTTGGTTGACTCCTCCCACCTGTCCTCTCTTTGCTTTTTAGACAGGTCCTAGTGAAAACACTGGTGAAGCAACTCTTGAGTTGCTGCATTTTTTGGCCTATCTGACACAGTGGCTGAAAACCCTCAGGAGTTACTTTCAGCAAGAAACTAAACACCCCCTGGAGGAGTGGGATAAGGGGTAGCTGAGGTGGGTACCACCCACAGTTTCTTTTTTTCCCTCCTTCCCCCAAATGTGCTGTGTGCAGCTCAGATTCCTGAAGGAACATGGTTTGTTGTTTTATCTTAAGACACGTTGTGGGGTTTTTTAGGACAGGGGGTTGTCCTTTTCATGCGGATACGTGCATGCCTACACATGCCTTGGATGTGGCCAACAGTGACAGCTGCTGCCTTCCAAGTCAGATGTTGTCTTTGTGTTACCACCACTATTGAATATGTAGTACCTACACAGTCCTGCTATGTCTACCCTTCTGCTCCCCTGTACCGGTTTGGGAGGGAAAAAAGAGCCCAGCAGTTGTTGGTGGTGACAGTGCAGATGAGGTAGAGGCTTTAGCTGGCAAACAGCTGCTGAAGAGGGAATGTTGCTGCCTAATCTGAGACACAATGGAATCACTTCCTTTTGGATCTCTGAACCCCGAATCATAGGTTGTGCTAGGTTAGAAGGGATGCATCAGGATCGCCGAGTCCGACTCCTGGCCCTGCACAGGACCCCTAGGGCCCTTTCCACAGCACTGCTCTCCAGCCTCTCATTCCCCAGTCCATACACACACCCAAGGATGCCTATCCCAGGTGCAGAATCCAGCACTTGCCCTTTTAAACTTCATGCAGTTGGTGCTTGCCTATCTCTGATTTGCTGAGGTCTCTCTTCAGGGCCCCCCTGCCCTCAAGGGAGGCGACAGCTCATCCCAATTTAGTGTTGTTGGGGGTTTTTGCCTCTTCACCCAGTGTTTGCTGGTTTTGTCACATGTCCATCCATACCTTTTGTTTCCGAGATCACTGTGCCTTGTGCTGTGTGAACCCCATCAGCTTCCTGCCACATATGGGGCATCCAATGGGCAAGGCTTTTGCCTTTGGATGTGCATTGAGGCTCAGGAGGACCTCTGTTTTGGGAAGAAATTCCTTCACAATTCATTTTGCAATAAGAAAATCTCTTTATAGTTCCTAGATGTCCTTCAGCCAAAAATGTTTTGTGGTATGTTGAACTTTATCCTTGTTTTTTTTTTCCTTTTGAAATCAGTGGTGATTGCTTACATCTTCCTTTAGATAATGGCCTTTTTTTTTCTTTTAATTTTCTGTTAAAAAATGGGTAAGCAGTTCAGTTGGAGTGGCTTTTAACATTACTGTACATACAAAGATGCCTTAAGTATGTTGCAGAATTGTATACAGCTATCCAACGTCATCTTTCCTGTTGCTAAAAGGTAGCATGATGTGCCATAAACGTTCTCACCAAGGTGAAGCTGTTGCTTCCAGCAGGTGTTGGGCAAGCTGGTTGAAAATTAGGAGCAGAGCCACCTAGGAAGCCAATGTCCACTGTGGAGAACAGTGCTGGATTCAGCCAAAAGTTAACCTTTCCCTGAGGGGGTATTTTCCTGGCTATTTGGATGCCTTTCTTAGACTAGTGGGGAGGGGTTTTCCCCTTTTTCTTTATATTTGTCAGTCTCTTCATGAATACTGTCATAAACTATTTTAAATGCAAACACAGCCATGCTGCTGAAGGTCTGTTGCTCTGAGGGCCCATTCCAGTGCCTCTTGAAGACAACGGTGGTGCTCCTGCTGACTCAATGGCTGTAGGGTCAAGCCTGAAATATTTGAGGTTCTTTGTGTTTTGGAATTTAAAGCACAAACACTAGGAGAAAAAAAATGTGTCCTTTTTTTTTTCTTTTTCCAATTACTTCAGTTTTAAGAATTATTTGGTTTATTTCTGGAAAGGGAAGGAAAATACTCTGCTTCATTGCTGCTTTGTGTGAACACCTGTTAGGCTATGCCTGTAACAGAGCAACGTGTGCAGATGTGTATGTCTTCTGGCTATCACAAGTGCTGCATTAGCCAATTAGATCTGATTTTTGGATGTGTTAGTGATGGGTAGTAGGGGTAAAACTCGCCACTTAAAGGAAAGTGAATTACCAACACAGTGGTTCTTTGGATTTCAGGATGTGAAGATGTGAATGCTTGGTGGAACCGCTTTTTGCTCATGGGTTGCTTTTGAACTTTGATGGAGAACTGCAAAGAGCAGAGTTTGTGTCAGTGTGAAAACCAGGATTCAGATGCACATAAATACTGTGTAGCAGCCTGGGATTTTGCTCAGTGCCATGATTTCAGTTTCACGCTGTTGGAAAGGGGTGCAGCCTGGCTCCTGCTGAAGGTGGTTGCAGCTTTTCTGTAGCCTCCAGTGAAAGCTGGATCAAAGTCCAAGTATTGTGGAAATTCTGCGGCCGTAGTTGGATCTGTGTTTTGATTTGGTTCTGCATTTATTTTATACCTCAGATAAAATTGGAGAAGGTTAATACTCAGAGTGTGGCGGTGCTGCTGTTAACCCTGAAGCTGGTGATAATGACTTCAGCATATCTGAGGGGATGGAGCTGGGATGCTAACAATGACCAGTAAAAACCAATTACTAATCAAAGTCAGCAGTGAAAGCTGCATCCATCCTTACAGCTTTCAGCCTGGGAGAACTGGAGTTCTGGCAGTGGGGAAGCAATTGTAGCCTTTCCCTGGGACACAGAGCAAAGCTCTTCATGCTTTGCTGTTTTCCCTCTCTCCTTCCAAAGGAGAAGGCAGACAGTCTGTGCCCCTGACCTGTTCCACTGTGTTGTCCCACACCTCTGCCTGTACATTTGGGAGGGAAAGGCTGAAAGCTTAGATACAGAGCACCCCTCTTGGGAGTGGGAGAAGAGCTGCCCTTCCTTTCTCTTACATATCTATTGGATTTGGGTTTGTTTGCCACCTCAGCTAGAGACCCTGGTGTATATAGTATAAATGGAGTATTAATTAAAAGTTATTTTGATTGTTGGGCTTTGGGTTTTTTTAGTGACATATGTAAAATGTTGATGCCAATGGTTGACTTGGATACATTTTGGCAAGTAAAGTATTAATGAACCACATTCAATTCTTTAAATGCAGTGAAGAAGTGTATGAGGCTTTTGTACCTGGGAAGTTGCTCTGTTCAGGGTAAATCTGATGTGAATACTGTACAAACTTATATTGGCCTTCCAGATTCCAGTCTTAAATTTCCATCAAATGTCACATCAAATGTTTTAAAATCCAACTGTAAAATGGAAGTTGTGTGGTTCGCAACTTTTCATCAGCGTGAAAAGTACAAGCTTTAATTAAAGCAAAGTACACTCCTACATGGTAATAATGGTGTGGTCAGAATATTTATTGAAAAGAAAAGGTAGATATTTTAAATGTTGCACCTGCTATTTTATCTTAAAGCACATTCTTCACACCTAACTGCCAGTGCCATTATCAAGTCTGTTTTATAAGTGTACATTTCTTCAAATTAAAAAGTGCATAATTAAAAGTATTATGTTACTGCCATATAGTGATATAAAACGTTTTATAATTGCCAATTCATTGTAACTATTATTTATTTAAAAGTGAATTGTAAGAATGCTTTCTGATCAAATGAACCAGAGTTGTTTTTAAACCATTCCTGTTAGCTTGTTTCTAATGTAGCATAAACAATGTCCTTGGGTTTGTTTAGAATAATTTTGCCAGTAGGTGACCAATTCTAACCGTTTTTCCTCCGGTTTAGTCCTTTACCCGTTTTAAAGACGATTTACAGAAGTTTAGTTTTTTGTATGCTAATCTCTGTTAATTAAAATGTTTATAAATTTTATTTTTACCAAAGAGATGCAATTCATTATGACAAAATATTGCAGAATAAACTTTGTTTTATAACATTTGTGACTTTTCTGCCCACATTTTTCATTCAGATGATCAAAGGGGCTTTTCTAAAATAAACAGCATTGCAAACATAAAGCGCTGTGTTCTCTCTTTATCTCCAGACCCTGGTTCTGATCTCAGACGGTGCTGAGCATTCCACCTTCCCATTTAGACTTCTTCTATGAGACTGGACCAGTGTAAAAAGCCAAATGTGTGTTTCACTGTAGGTTAGTTAAGACTGTTGCATTCATGTGGAAGGCATCTGTAAAATACCTACCAGTCCGTAGCAGGATTTGCTTACAGTCAGATTCATCCATAGCTGGCCCATAATATTTGAAGAACATATTTTTAAGGCCAGGATTTTACCCTTTAGCCTGGAACTTAAAGAATGTTTTGACATCTTGGAAATTGCTGAAACACTACTGCGTGATATTTTGCCCTCCTGTGCAAAGCATTCATTTAAATAGAAATAACTTGAATCTTTTGCTGATGAAACTGTGATTATTTACTGTTTTGTGTCCATATTGCTACAGCCAAGTTGCTTGGATGATATGCAAAAGATCAACAACCTAATACAGGACAGGTAATTTAAAAAAATGTGTCCCTGGATAAAGCTTCATACGTCTTGTTTGGGGTTTTTTCAGTGTTTACTTTCCCTAGATACGATTTTTGATGTCTGTCAGGTGTTTATCCAGAAGGCCTTATGGAAAGCACAGCACACAGGTGGTAACACCCCCTCTTCACTAGCAGGGGTAAAACATTGCACATCCCACTTTATTCATGCCTCAGCTTACTGCTCCTGGGCCAGCTTTCCCCTGCAATGCACACACGTGTGCCCTTCCATGCTTGAGAGGCAGAAAGACCAGAGAGGGGAAACAAGATGTGACATGATGCTTATCTGTTAAAAGCAGACATTGGTCCACCTTCTCTATTTTTGTTTGTTTAACCTGCTAGTATCACTGAGTTAAGCTTGCTCTGTAGGATCTGATGACAGTACAACTTTCTCAGTAGTTGAAGTGATAGAGTAGATATTAACAAACACTTGCTTTCATTGCCATATCAAATAGAATTTCAGTCACACATTACAGAATACATATGTGCTATTAATATTTTTTATTTAGTGCTAATATACTGATAAGAGAACAACTGCTCTAATTAGTTTGGACAAAATCACACCTATGTATCATATGTTAATGATATCTTTCTAATTGTTATTCTCTGTATTATGCTGAGAACCTTGAGCTCATTGTTAAATTTCCCAAGAGTTTTCCTCTGTTATGGCTTTGCTGGAAATTACCCTCTGTATGAAGCCACAACTCTCAAAATAAAGCATTAACTGAAGCAATTATGCACTTCCACCATCTGTATTTTAAGGACAGTTGTTGAGGACATACTTCTTAGATTAGATTTATTTTGAAAAAATGGCTGTCTAAATTTGACACAGAATATGGTTACTCTTTCACAGATTTTGAGCTTACAGGTACCTGTAAGTGTTCTTAGTTTGAGCAGTCTGAGTAAATACATGTACTTGTGAACATCTGGTGTGCTTAGAGGCAATAACATCGCAGTCCAACAATGTTACTGTGAACTTTCCCAGCATATTTAGACATAAAAACTCTTCCCAGTTTTTACCCTTGAGGTTTATTCTTGCCTCTGAGATGGCAAAGCAATATCACCTCTGCTTGAATTTTCAGTCTTCGGGTCAGTTGGATTTCTTCTTCTCTCTTTTCTTCCAGAAGGCTCTCCTGAAAGCTGCCTGCTCTTACCATTATAAACTACTTAGAGCTAATGTGAAATTATTAACTGCTGTCCGCCAGTGTTAGTTTAAAGAGGTCTTTGTTAAACACCAGTGCGTTTGTTTTCCTATTGCATCAGTACAAAAGCAATCATTTCCCTCCTTAGACTCTTGACTTATTAAACAAACCAAGACTATTTGTTTTCCTTTTGGAAGAGATGATCTTCATTCCTCTAAACCACTTTTCTGTACATCGATTCCAGTTAATTCAGCCTACCAGCATGTGCACGAGAAGAGTGAAAACCACTCTTCTTGAGTGCTTTTCTTTGAAATCTGGCTTTAATAATTCCCTGCCTTTGCAGCACTCTTGGCTGTATGTCCTAGGCTTGGCATGGCCTTTACCCTGTCACATGCAGTTGACTAATCCTGTTATCAACTAATATGTCCTTATCTTTGTTCTGCTCCATCACTGCCAACTGGTGAGGCCCCAGTCAGCAGAAAAAGTTCTTAGTTCATGACCTGGAAGTTGATTTAATGAGATCTGTCATGATCCTGACTCTCTGTGATCCCTCCTGGTAACCTTCCTGCTCACCAGGGGCTCCTTTTTGATGCAGCCTGTCCCAAAAAAGGAAGAAGGTCTGTGCTCCTTCAATGATCAGAGAAGGACATTCTGTATCTTAAAACTAGGTATGTCTACCTAGTGCTGCTTTTATGCTGGTTGCTATAATCTCCATTTCCATGGTATCTTGACTTTCCAAGCCTTAATGGTCAGCATACTAGCTTGGACTGAAGACCCAGTTTCTTTATCCAAAGACACTGGTAGCAGTGAAGCATTTGAATATTTTCATGCCTAGAAATGCAGGTTGGTCCCTATCAGACCAGAAGCGCTCACACTTATGTGCTCTGAAGTTGGCAGGCAGGCACTCAGAAAAATTCTGTAGATGCCTGTATGGACGTTTAACACAGCATCACTTCGAAAAAAAGATTTTTTGCCTCAAAGGCTTTTTTTTAAATTTCATTAACTTGGTATCTTGGTTTCTTACTAAGATCCAGTAGGTTCCCAGTTGTTTTAAACGCTAAAATTAGCTCAGCAAACTAAATTTCCAGTTATTTTCAGTAAGGGTACATTTTATTCTCTATCATAAGCTTTGTACGTATTTTCTGAACTGCTGGTGGAGGTTTCCATGCTCTGAATACAGTCAGAGCTCCCCAAATAGCAGCCTGCATTTTGCTTTGCTTTTGGTGCTGAGGAATTTGAAAAGATGACAAATCCACCTGTTGAGTTTGGCTGTGTTGTGCTGGCTGACACAGACCTGCCCTTTCACACAGACTCTGCAAGCCCTTTCGTGGGCCAGGTAAGGTATAGGCAGAGGCGGAGCCCTTACAAAACAAAAGACGTTTCCTTAAATCTCTTGAGTGGCTGCACAATTCTGGGTGTGATTGTGGTGGATGCTACCTTAAAAAATGATGCTGTCGTGCTGCATGATGTCACCTTGACCCAATCATAACCCAGTTTCTGTGAGCATGATGTTAACTCCCCAGAGAAGCATCCGCTGAGTGACAGCAGCATCCCATGCAGCCGTTGCTAAGCAACAAGATTCGGCTTTCAGCAGGATCTAATTTTAAAGTATTTAACCCTAGATCTGTCAAGGTTCATTATTTCCGATGTGGTTGTTAATCCCTACTTGGTGGTGGTGTCCAACTTCACAGATACCCTGATCCTCGCAGTGCTGCTGTTTTGTTTATTATACATAATGTCTCATAAAAAGAGGGGAAGCCCAAATGCCCCAGGTAGAGCTGAGTACCAAATTTCCTTTTAGCACTGACCCATACACAGAAATATGGGATGCAACTAGAGGTGAAAATTGTTCACTGTTCTGTGAATCTTCCTTTCTTTGTTGGCTTTGTGCAAGTGGCTCATCCCTGCTTTCCTTCTAAGGAATGCTGGATTTCAAGTGAATGAATGCTAGTGGATGGGAAGCTGGCAGTAACAATTAAGCTTCAATTTTTAGTAATATTATGTATCCTCTTGTTTCTTGCTGAATTTCATCTAGGTCAAGAAGCTTGCCATATTGTTTATGGCCATTCAACAAAAATGGATGTAATTTGGAAATTTAAGGGATTTTTAATACCACAAAACTCTAACTCTTAAATTATTAAATAGAATATTTACAGATAATTATGAAGTCCTAGAAAGAGGATTTTTGTTCACAGGTTTGTTTTTTTTGGGGGGGGGGCTTGTTTGTTATTTGGTTTATTGTTTGTTTTTTGTTGTTTTGTTTGTTGTTGTCAGGTTTTTTATAGTTATCTACATTTCATTTCTTTCTAAAATGTAGAGACCCGGAAGCCTATTCACATATTTTACCAAAAAAATAGAAAATACTTCTGACCAACTGTGTCACTCCGTGATTAATTACTACACACATCCCTGTAAGTGCATTCAATGCTACCTTCTTAAAGGTATGTGATATCTCACTCAGCTGAAATAACTCTGCTTGTACTGGTCAGTATCATAACCACAAAAAAACACAAAACAAAACAAAACCCCAAACAAAACACTGAGAACTGCACAATTCCCCTTACCCCAAAATGCAGCATAATAAAAAAAAATAAATTAGAGTATTCATAGTCTTAAAAAAATTAATATAGTTTATTTCAGCCTCATAATACCCCCTAAGATTCTTCCTCCTCCCATTGTTAGGATTCAAAATGAACACTGTGTTGCTCCTCATGCTGTTTCTCCTTCCCGGTTCATACTAATCCACTAAGACAAACCTGTCCCCAACAAGGCACTTTTTCCAGTAGTCCATTTGATTGGAATACTCCCCTTCTGCCTTTCAATCCTCCTCAAGCATTTCCCGTCCACTGCTTCCCGTTCCCTTTCCCACCGGGCTGGTGCTGTACAAATAACTATTTATCACTGTCTCCTTTGTGGTGGTGTGGCTTCTCCCTGTGCTCTGTCAGTGAGGAACCCTGCCCACATCTCCTCCATCCCTCTTCTTTTTCCATGACAGTCTTTACACATCAAAGACCTGCCTTTAGCCCAAATTATTTCCAGAGGCTCCACGATATTTTTAAAAATTAAAAAAAAAAAAAATCATGAATGGTAATAGGTAAAAATGTTTCCTAAACTACTGGCAAATCTTTCAGATCTCTCTCCTTTCTCTGCTCATGTGCCTGTCTCTGGAGATGAGAAAATCAAGACAAAACCACGTCACCTTTGCTTCAGGTAACAGCCCCTGTTTTTTGTGGATGTTACTTGCATGGGTGACTTGGGACTTCTTTCCAAGGCTTACAGGTCTGTGTCCACAACTGGTGTATGTGAAAGAGCATCCACTTCTCACTGTACAATCTTCACAATGCTCCTCAATTCAGTCTTCTGTCTTTCTCTATGAAATCAGGCAATTTGTCTCTCAGAATTTAATGTATATGGCTTTTATTTTTCTTTCTCCAGCAAACGTGCAAGACCGTGGAATCTGAGTGCAGGCAGTTTGAGCTGGGCCAAGGTTTCTCAGCCATGGCTCCTGCAAGTGTGAAGAAAATCAAGGAATGAGGCTGTAGATGATGTGTAGACCTTCAACAAAAGATGGCAGAGCTGGGGAAGATGTTTAATTTCCCCGGAAGAGGGGCAATTCTGCATTCAGAAACAAAAGTAGGAATCAAACCTTTTTAGCTGTTACTTTAGCTGTTTAGCTGTTCTGCTGTTTTATGGAGTGAGTATCAGTGAGGATTTGCTGTGCAGGTACAGACGCTGTTGCACGCAGGGCTGGTACGGGTTGTGCCCAAGTGGAACGTGAGCTGCAAAATTCAGCTCTGACTTATCACAGGCAGCTGCCAGCTCAGTTTTTCCATCTTCTCGTTCTCAGCAATTTCTTACTGTACAAAGGCACCGCTCCCTCGGCCTTGCACACACCCTATAGATGACTCAAGCTATTTATCCTATGGGCTGGGAAGGGACGTGAGAAAGACTTGTTCTCATTTCTATTTTTAACTGCTGTGGAAATACTGAAATTATGACAATGACCATAATAATTATTAAAATAAACTCTTCTGTGAAGTGCATATCTCTACATGCATATAATTTTTTTTTTTTTAGTACTTGGCTTTTTTTTTTTTTATTTTATCAGCACAATCAGACTTTGAAGAGGTGAAAGGTTATATATAACAAGCAGTTTGTTACAGAGTCACCATGAGAAATAACGAGCCTGTATTGTGAGCACATATCCTGCTGTTCGTACTTGCCGTTGCTACGATAACAGAAACAAAACACCAGTTTAGGGTGTTTGCAGCTTCCGAGGATGTGGTTTATGTGCTGCCTGTGATAGTCTGATGACTGAAGATGGCTCCCTTCCAATCATTTTTGAATTTTTGTCTCTTAGAAACCCTTTTGTTGTGAATACTTGTAAGCATGTAAGTGATGACAATGGAGTTTATTTTTGCAAAGCATAGGAAACATAGGAAACATTCTGGATAATTTGAAATATTATTCTTTGTTTATTTCTTTACCTGCACCTATTCACAGTGTCTGTGACACAAGTTCTGACTAATCGGACAGAGGGGGAGGCACTGTTTGAGCAGGGAAGAGAGGATAAACGAGCTTGAAAATAGGGCATTTTGAAACAAGCACTGTAATTCTTAAATAAATTAGCTGTCTTGAAACATCATCTAAAATTCAACACCCATTATAGTAGCTGCTGAGCACATACAGAAGGAAAGCACAGCCTCTGTTACACTGCCTACCCTTTGCTCTCCGTTCTCCCTCATGAAAACCAACAGGACAAACAAAACTGCCATGACCCTTGTGAAAGGGATTTCTTTGCTTGACACATCATGTTTCAGCTTGCATTAAGTTCTGCTGCCATCACCTGTGCTTATATTCACGTGGGTGGGTTTGCAGAAGGTGGTGCTTTGGGGGTCCTGTGGCAAACACCCGACACTGCCTGGCATTCCACTCCCATGACCTCTCTCTCTCCGAACTTTTGCCACCAGGGTCAGTCCTTTGCAATCAGTGAGTCATTCCCTATGACACCGGCAGCTGCCACATGTGCCTTGTGGTTCTGAGAGCCAGAGCCTGGATAACCTTGACCTCCAGGGAGAGAGGAGAATTAAGAACGTGCTTGCGAGGAAACAGAAAAAGAAAGACATTTTTTCACAGCTGAAGTTTGGGGAAGTACCACTGCAGCTGCAACGGCAAATCAAAAGGACGAATCTGAGAATTTCCTGTGATAAAGTTAAAAAAACCCCAGCAGCAAACAAGCCACATAACTTCTGTCACCTGTATGTTTGGGGAGCTTTGTCTGAAGCTGTTCACCAAGTAGCACCATAGAGCAGTGATAAATTACAACACTGCATGTTCCTAGCATTATAGGGACTCCAGGATCCATGAGAAACTGGGCAAGAGGCAGTACCACTTTAAAATACCAGAGGCTGGCCTGATGCTTAAATGCACTGAGGTAGAGCTGTTCTGATAAGCCTAAAAATCCCACAGTCAGCTCTCAGCCCTAAAGCAATAAAAGCACACAGTTTTTGATTCACTCCATTCACTTGTGTTTTAAGAAACTGGCACTACCTCCTATGATAAACGCTGTATATAATGTACACTTAGATCTTGCCACTCTGGAGGGATGCAGGCAAGTAAATTCTGTGCTCCTCCACTCTGAATGCTCGCTGCCCAGTCAGAAACACTGTTGTTGTCAGTGGGAAAGCAATTCATTCTGCTACAACTAGGCGCTGTAATTCTCTGAGCTCTCTCTCTCCCAGCTTTCAGCTGTGAAACCTCTCTGCCAGCATCCACTGCACCACACAGAAGGATAAAATTGTATCACAGAAGCATCTTTGAATGCAGCACAAACAGGAGTATGGTGTCTTGCAAAGTATGTTCCAAGTATTTCAACGTAACATTCCATGAAAGACACACCCTAGAAAATGCAAACCTAAAAATACAGGTTGGAATCAATTGTAAAGGCTTTTAATAATTGTCCAGTATAAAATTTACTGCATGTAATTTACTACATGTAAGGACATACCATGGAAGGCATGCTGCTGTTAATCCCGATGTAATGAACAACAATTCCAAACTCCATTTACTTTGCTAAGAACTTCTGTAGGGAATGCAAAATGGAGTGGAAGAAGTAGTATATTGTGGCTGTAATTGTTAAAAACTAGAGCTTTCTGATTTCTTATTCCAGTATTGCTATTTAAGCTCTTCTGGTCAAGTAGATGAGTAATGACAATATTTGTTTTGCTTATTTCCCCTTTCAGACTTCCTAAAAATGCGCAGTGCTGTTGTTGGCAATATGGATCAGCAACATGTCCTCCAACAGTAAGACTTCCCGTGGAGATACAAACATATTTACTAATCTGGTCACCATATCATATTTAGGGCTTGCCAACTCCACTACTGCGATAAGCAGAAGAATAGCACACACACCATCAAAGCCTCAAGCCTAAGGAAAAAGATTAGCTTCCATTACAGGCACCTACTATCTACTCCTACTTAAAGGGGAAGAAAGACAAAAGGAGGTAAGAAAATGATGATTTAGGCGCCTCTAGCACTACCCACTACTGAGGAAGGGCTGTGAAGACGCTGTGCTGAAATCAAGTGGAAAAAATGATACCATGGAAACTGAACAAAAATAATAATTTGCTGTTACATCTCTATCCTAGACCAGGAAGCCCTTAACCTGCAAATCACCAGATGCTCAGCTGGTGAAATCTCATCACATTTTTGCCTTATTATTTTCCTTACACATCTGTTTCCAGTCATTTTCAGAAACAAAATCCTGCATTGGCTGAGTATCTGGAAGGACCAAATACACCTGTTATGATATTTTCAGTTTCTGCTCGAGGAGTGCTGACGGCATATGCACATTTAAATGTTTGGCAAATCTGAGGATAAAGAAGAAGCAAAGAGAAGATAATTAACAGAGCCTCAGCAGTCTCTGAAGGAGGATGGCTGAATGCTGGAGCCATCAAAGGTGGCTCTGAAAGTCCTGCATGTGGAGGCATCAGAGAAGGACACCCCCTCCCCATAAAACACAGGGTGCTCCAAATCACGGAATCTTTAGGGTTGGAAGGTGCCTCTGGAGATCATCCAGTCCAACACCTGCCAAGGCAGGGTCACCTGGAGAAGGTGACACGGAGATGCATCCAGGTGGGTTCTGAATGTCTCTAGAGAGGGAGATCCGTGACCTCCCTGGGTAGCCTGTCCCAGTGCTCTGCCACCCTCAACTGAAAAAGTTCTTCCTCGTGCTGAGGTGGAACTCCTTGTGTTTTAGTCTATGGCCATTGCTCCTCCACCCCTCACTGGGGACCACCAAAAAAAAGTCTGGCACCGTCCTCTTAACAGCCGCCTTTGAGGAATTTAAATGTGTTGACAGATCCACTCTCAGCGATCCCTGAGACTGTGGAATTGAGCCCCTGCACCTCGGGAGCAAACCAAGGGCACTGCAGTGACACAGGACTGCCCGAGTTCCCTTCACTGGGACAAAATGCATATATGCAGTATCTCCTCCAACAAGGATGTGAGGGCTGAACGGTGTAGGAAGAGCAAAGCTCTGGACCGACATGTACTGCGAGCCACGAGCGGTGCCTCGACTGCCTTTTGTCTCATTTCACAGAATCATAGAATTAACTGGGTTGGAAGAGACCTTCAAGATCATCAAGTCCAACCCTTGATCCAACCCCACTGTGATTACTGGATCATGGCACTCAGTGCCACATCCAGCCTCATCTTAAAAACCTCCAGGGACGGAGAATCCACCACCTCTCTGGGCAGGCCATTCCAATGCCTGATCACGCTCTCTGTAAAGAACTTCTTTCTAATATCCAAACTAAACCTCCCCTGGCAGAGCTTAAGCCCGTGCCCTCTTGTCCTACTGCTGATTGCCTGGGAGAAGAGACCAACCCGCACCTGGCTACAACCTCCTCTCAGGTAGTTGTAGAGAGTGATGAGGTCACCCCTGAGCCTCCTCTTCTACAGACTGAACAACCCCAGCTCCCTCAGCCTCTCCTCACAGGACTTGTTCTCAAGTCCCTTCACCAGCCTGGTTACTCTTCTCTGGACCTGTTCCAGCACCTCAGTGTCTCTCCTGAACTGAGGGGCCCAGAACTGAACACAATATTCAAGGTGTGGCCTCCCCGTGCGTTTCCCGTGCCCGCGGGTGTCTGTGCTTCGAGCCCGCGGTGCTCAGCCCGGGGCTCCCCCTGGCGACAGCGCTACCCAGGCCGGGGACCCGCGAGACCAGCCCCGGCACGGCGCTCGTGCAGGGACGGCGGGGCAGCACCGGAGCGCTGCCCGCCGTTCCCCGCGTCGCGACAGTCGCGACATAAACCCCCACTCCCGCCCCAGGGCCGAGCGTTTCGGGCGGGGAGGTTCGTTGCCATGGCAACGGGGGGCGCCTCGCGGCGTCACGTGACCCGGCCGCGCGCGGCCCCGCCTCCCTCCGCGCCGCCATCTCTTGGAAGTTGCGTCAAGATGGCGGCGGCGCCGGTGGGGTGAAAAGCTCCGCCCCCTCTCTCTCGGCGTGATGACGTCATCGCGCTCTCTCACCGCCTGAACCCGGAAGTGCGTCTGCCCATTGGCGGGCGTGCGGCGGGGCCGGCCCAGCCGAGCCGAGACCGGCCCAGCCCAGCCCAGCCCGGCCCAACCAAACCCGGCCCAGCCCAGCCCGGCCTTTCTGAACCGAGCCGGGCCGAGCCCAGCCCAGCGGACCCACGGCGGCGGGGATGGCGGCAGGCGCGGCGGAGCTGCAGGGCAAGTACCAGAAGCTGGCCCAGGAGTACTCCAAGGTACGAGGCAGCGGAGCCCGCCACGGGGCTGCCCCGGTGGTGCCGCCCTGCCCGAGGGCCCGGAGCCCTCGGCGCTGGTTCCCGTGGCAGCGCGGGGGGTTTGGGGCCCAGAGGCGCCTCCCGGGGGTGAGGCGGGGGCGGACCCGCATGGGGCAGGGTTTGGGTTTGCCGGTGCCCGGGGAACGCGGCGAGGAGCGGAGCGGCCTCGTCTGCAGGACGTCCTGGAATACAAAGAGCGGGCTCGGCTATGCTAGGGAAGCGAAACTGGCCGTGTTTTCCCTTGCTCTGCACTTCCCAGTCGGGTGCCAGGTTCGGTCTTGGTCTTGTATCTCACCCGTGCGAGTTGGCTGTGATGGGAGTTCGGCGGTGTCGGTGGTGTTTGCAGTGTCTTGGAAGTGAGGGTACCGGATTCCACACCTGTACCTGTTCCTCTGCCCCAGGTGACTCTTTCTGGTGCCGCTTAGCACAGTGTTTGCACAGACTTGCAGCCCGTGGTGGAGAATGCCTTTCCTTTCCAAGGTGCCTGAGATACTTTTTAAAATAGTGGAGCTCTTCATTCACTAAAAGGAAGAGGAGATGGTTTTGAATGGCACGGTCCTTCAACAGCCTCGGGGAGGAAAGCATCATTGTGTAGTCCAGCATCAGAGGGATTGGCACAAGGCGCTTGGCTATATATGCCACAGAACCGTGTGTCTTTAAATACTATTCTTCTTGAAAATGCTGTTAAAACCCCCTGTATCCAGTCTAAATTGCTCACAGATACCTTTTTTCCTAATGTTTCCACAAAATCATTTTAAGAAAACTGAATTCACTGTGGGCCTTTGTTGGTCCCAGAGTTCCTATTTCTCGTTGCTTTATACAGTGGGGTCTGCTATGCCTTGGAAATTAAAGGTGGCTGAGGATAAGGTAATTGAGGGATTTTGCTGCTTGATTCCTGAATGAAACTTCAAAATGTGGACTTCTGACTATATAAATGTTCCAGCTGCTGGATCCTCTTTCTTTTAGTATCATGGCACATCCAAAAAACTTTTTGACCTTCATCATGCTCTTCTCAGCCTGGGATGTTTTGCTGGTTCTTTGCGCAAACTACTTTTTCCATCTCATCCCACTTCTTGTGCAATGCGGGTCGTCGTGGGAGTCCCCTCTGCAGACACCTCTTCTCTGTGTGTACACGGTCAGTTGTTCAGTTGGCTGCTTGTTGTGTGCAGGTGGAAACTGAGAGTAGCCTTGGGAAGCTGTTTGCCTTGTAAAGTTGGAAGGAGCTTGACAGATTCAAGGAGTGCCAAGGAAAGTACCTGCCACTGGATTGCTTTCCCTCCCAGTTCACAGAGCAGTCCAGGAGAAGGATGAGGTGAAGAAGAGACTCTGAAAACACACAAGTTGGAGCTCCAGGCTCTCTCCTGCAGTTCTCATGAAGGAGCAGTGAAAAGGCTCTTTCAGTTTGTGGCAGCCTGTGGGGGGTCACCCTTCAGCTGGGATATCTGTGAAGGATTCATCCACTGCACCTGACGTGGTCCTATGTTAGTAGCTGTGGCAGAAAAACGGGTGTGGAAAACTACTGCACTGCTTTTTCTTGCTAGGGGAAACCCTGTGCTTGGAATTCTTTCTGTGGTGCTCTTGGCAGTTTCTTCTCTTGCCTTTGTGATGCCTGAGCAGCACAGTGGGAATAGTACAGGGGAAAGGCCTGTGCCTGGCAGTGCCAGCTGAGCTCTGACCTTTCAAATACACTCAGTCATCAGACTGAAACCATCAGCCATTGCTGTTTTGCATTGACTCTTGCCTGTTATGCATCTGACAGGGATATTCCCAAACACTATACAAACGCTTTTAATTTATATCTGCAACAGCTGGACTCAGACATGTCAAATGAATACAAACTGCCATTGAAGATACCAAGAATCAAGCAATTATCAAGGAATGGGAAGATGGAACTGTGGGTATCCTCATTGCTGCAGGGTAGAGGTACTCTGTGAAGTGACTGGGAAATAGATTTCTCGAGTATCACTTTTCACTGTAGTGATTTTAGCTCAGATTTGTGGAATATATAAATAAGTCTTAGAGGGCTTTTCTTTCTATGCTTTTTATGCATTTTCATGTCAGGCTCATCATCTGTCGGGCAGATCATCTCTGGATGATCTGCTGCCAAAGGTAGTAAGTATTTTTGCGTTAGAGTATTGTGAATTGTGAAGCTCCTCTTGAATTGATACAGACATTGACTTTCTGAGCCCTGCTTATGTTCCAGAACTGGTTATGAACAGTTTTGGGAGGGGAGAGACAGGAATAGCGCTGAATGTTACCAAGAACTTGAGTAGTCAGGGAAGACGTTGCAACGTTTTCATATTTATTCACTGTTCTTCAAGTTTTCACTATATTTAAGTTACTAGTCTTCAAAGGTATTTATTAAATAAGAATTATGGTCTATTTGACCAAAATATTCAAGTGGTAAAGTAACTTCCTGTTTCTCAGCAATTAAGGATATGAATTGGATAGTTTTTTTCCAACCTGGTACCACTGCTATCTACCTGAAAAGAATACTTGAAAAAGCATTCATATCTGGTGGTCTTCTGGGAGAACACGGTGCTCTTATTTATTCCATTGTCTTGCATAGTTACTGGCATCTCTTATTTTTCAGCTTCGAGCTCAGAACCAAGTACTGAAAAAAGGAGTTGTAGATGAGCAAGCAAACTCGGCTTCACTGAAGGTAATCTCTAAAACCTGCTCATGTCAGATGTATGAGGCTGTGACAAAATAGGTAAACAGGAGTACTTTTTACTCAAAATTACTGTAATTAAGAGAATAAAGAAGGACCTTGATTTAGTAGAAGAATTTCTGTTTAGCAGCTAGTCTTCATAGTTCTCTGTAAGTGCTGACTTTGTAAAACTGGAAGGTTGCTTCTTGATGATTAGCCTATAGAATGAAGTACCTACTTGAATGTGATCTGTGGGCAGCTCAGGGAAGTGAAATCTGTTTTTCAGTTTAAAAATTATACTTTTTTGCCTCTTTTTATAATTTGTTCTCTTTTTTAATGTGATGCTACTTATTAAAAGTGAGTGTGGAAGTTTTAAAATTAAATTTCTTGTTCGTTCAGGAGCAACTGAAGATGAAGGATCAATCACTGAGAAAGCTGCAACAAGAAATGGACAGCTTGACCTTTAGAAATCAGCAGCTTGCCAAACGGGTGGAGTTACTTCAGGATGAACTTGCATTAAGTGAAGCCAGGGGCAAAAAGAGCAAGGTATGTGCTAAAGGCAAAAAAACTTGCTTAGCAGGTGTTTGTTCCTCACCTGTCAATGCCTTATCCTTTAGTTAAAATACCTATAAACCAGGCATTAATGCATATAGTATGTGCTAAGTAGTTCTCTGTTCTTCTAGTCTGTCATCTGATACCGAATTACTATATCCCTTTTTGGATATTTATTAAGTGTTCAAACAGCTGGGAAATATATTGGAGCTCTGTGATCAGTCAACTGCTATGAAGAAAGCTGACCACTCCTCATTTCATATACCCACCTCCTTGCTTTGTAATTTTGATGTTGATGATTAACTCTTCAGTCTGTGGTTGTAGCTTGTGAATCTTGTCAGGTGCTCTGAAATCTCAATTTTTAGCTAGTGTTCCTTATGTATTTCAGAATAACAGAAAAATTTCAGTACTGTGATCTTTCTCTGCCAAAGTGCTTGCTGATTAAACCTGGTAATACCATATTCTAAGATCAGCTGTGCCTTCTGTAGGTAACAGCACAATTCCAGGGGTGGTGTGCTTGGACTTAAGTAGTTGTCAAGCACCTCTTGCTACCTTCCTTATGAGGAAACCCCTCTTAATTACTGTCATCTTTTCTTTTTGGTTAGCTCTCAATATGCTGAAGCTATCAAACCTGACATTAAAGAAATCTTTCAGCTTATTAGTAATATATTATAACTTCCTTACTTTTTCCCTAAACTCTTGTCCATTTTTCTGCTCTCCAATTCCTTGACAGGCACAGTGTACTTCTGACTGCATTATTCATGCACCATAATAGGTCATTCTTCTAAATGTAGTTTGACCCTTCAGTTCTTTTGTTTCATATTATGTAAATCATTGTTTCACTAGATGTGTTTCCAAATGTTGAAGAACGTCACCCTGTCTTGAGTAGCTTTACAAACCTTTGCCACTGAGTTTCTTTCAACTGTCAGAATGCACAGCTTCATTTATTTATTTATTTATTTATTTAAAAAGAAGTGTACTATCTTTTAAATATGTTCCCTTTAGTTTTACCTACAGGGTCCCACCACGTACTTACATACTAAACTCCATATCACCCTTACTTTGGTGACTTGTCATCAGGAGACCATGTAAATTGCATCTAAAATTAATTAGATTAAGATTCAGATAGATATATCTGTGTCAAAGTGCTCTGCTGGTAGAAGGAGGAGAACATGTGCCCATATCTCAGGTGTAGTTCACAGGCTGGCATCAAATGCAGATGTGGCTTAGCTGACCTGTCTGTCCTGAGCACTTGAAGTTTGATGTTAAGTTTAAATGTGAAGAGTCTTTCTTTTTTTGGTGATGATGCTACCGTCCTTCATCAGTGTGGTAAACATGGGATTCACTGGTGGTCTCTGAGTCTTTTGGATTAAATGGGTGAAAAATGAGGAGACAGTTGTCAGAGAGATGTCTGTATTCTCAGGGTAGTTGGTGGGCTGGGAAGACCCTGTGCTTTCCAGTGCCACCTTCTGCTGTAGCCTGCTGAGACCAGCCTGGCTGGCTGGGGGCAGATGTGCCTTACCCACAGCTGCCCAACCAAATGAGCCTCTGTGCATAGGGTTTTGTGTTACTGGCTGCATGGAACTGTGCAGGATTCCAGTGAATTCAGGTGAGCAGCTGCCTGTAGGACTGGTTTCGTTGTGTGAATGTGACATCTGAGTAGGGGCTGTCACAGGTCAGTGTTGTACCACTGTACAGTAACAACAGTGTGAAGGAAGAGTGCTGCTTTCAGGCTTGTGCTGTGGCCAACATGCCTACCTTTTGGTATAGTAGTCAATGGAGGCAGGATATGTGCTCATGTGCCTCTTTTGGGAATTAGCGGTGGGAATGTTCTCACGTACCTGGGGATGGGCTTTGGGATGTCCCCAGAGACAATGAGGGTATTTTCTTTCTTCTAGAAAAGTGTAGAATCCTCATCTCAGTTGAGTCAAGAACAGAAAAGTGTCTTCAATGAAGATCTTCAGAAGAAAATAGAAGAGAATGAACGACTACATATACTGGTGAGCGAAACTTTTTTTAGCCTTCTTTTTTCGATCAGAAAACTGGTGACACAAAGACAGGGAAAGTAAAATGCTGTCTGAAAACTAGTGTGTTTAGAGGCTTAGTTGTATGCAAAACAGTAGATTAGATCAGATAACTTTTTTATAAAGGTGTTCACTGGGCAAATAAAAAAGTATTTTGACTACATATTCTTAAGACAGTATGTGGAGTCATTCACATAATACGTATTTTCTCACTTAGATTTTTAACTTTTTGGTCACAGCTACTGTACTGAAAATAGGCTGGTACTGGGTGGAAATTCATTATTAATTCACTAACTGTTTCAGAATTGCTTTAAAGTTGAAGATGTTTTCTGCATGTTGCTGTAATTAAGTCAGAAATTACTTTACCAAAATGGAATGCATTTCAGTTTAGAAAACTTGAAAAAAACCTTGTGGCTCAAGTTCAATTTTTCAGGTGTCTGCTATTAGTCAGCAATATATTTAAGGAGTCCTTGGTAGTACTACAAAACTTGTTTTTAATAAAGTACTTTGTTCCTGAATCTTTTCTAAGTAAATAAACTAAAATTTCTGTTTGTCTGAGAACTAGCAATTGTTAACCTGAACTGGCTAATGAGGTTGGTGTAACTCACAGGATTCAATAATAACATGAAGATTTCTTAAGAGCTTTCCTTTTCTTCCTTTAGTTCTTTGAAGCGGATGAGCAGCACAAACGTTTAGAAGCGGAGCTGAGAAGTAGACTTGAGGTTTTGGAAACTGATGCTGCCCAGCACCAAGCTGTGGTGGACAGTTTAACAAAGAAATACACAGATGCCATAGAAAAGCTGCAGAATGATAAAGCCAAATTAGAAGTAAGGAGCTTTTCCTCTTACTTGCAAGTTTGAAAAGTTTTGAAATGCAATGTCTTGCTATGTCAGTACTTACATTGTGAGATTATCTTCTTGCATAAAGATCAAGTCTCAGACACTAGAAAGAGAAGCTAAGGACTGTAGGCTTCGAACTGAAGAATGGTAAGTGTTTTTATTTAATATGAAAATTTGATTGAAAAAAATACTTGCTGTAAAACATTAACTAGGTTATTATTAGTAGTAATTATTTTTAATCATTTTAATAATACCTTTAAAGAAAGGGGAAGAAAAAAATACTTTGATAAAACTCAAATGATAGTATGAAGACAAGCCTGACCTGTGCAGGTCAAACCCCTTTTTCTTTATCTGTGTATGGAACGAGACCATTCTACAAATTTTACTTTCAGTAGTACCAGTTTTGTCTCTGTGCTGCTTTAAGTAGCAGGGATGTTGATGAAAGCTTGACAAATTTATTTGTATTGGAAAGCTATAGAAAGTAAAGAACTTGAATGAAACACAGATCTGTGAGTTTGTAAAAACTGCTCCTAAAAACAAAGCTTGATTAAGGTACACTGATATAACTGACTGAAAAGATTTAAAAAATCCCCCTCCAATGCAAAAGCTTTTTGAAGAATTGCTTCTGTTTTGGGCATAACATTCTCAGCTAGAATATTAGAAAGGTTTTTTTGAAGAATGGTATTGTTAGTTTTGGAATACTTTCATTGTATTGAACACAAGTTGTAGAAAATGGGAAGTTGAGGACTGTGGACCAAATCAAATTAGGGTGCATTTCTCTGAAGTTCATGTTTAAGGTGCATTTTATATGTGCAGTATAGTTCTTTAATGAGTAAGATGCATAGTGAATTTTCAGATGCAGAGTTCCTTCTTCCACCTGGTAACCTTGAAGTATATATTTTAATTATTTTGATAAATCCGAATATACTTGAATTCAATAACTCTCCTGTAATACAGGTCAGGGTTTCACTAAAAATCACTTGTGAAAGAGGATGAAAGCTGTGTTTTGCTACTGTTTGCTTTTTTTGTGGTGTTTGAAAAACTGTAGTCTTAATCTGCAACTATTCAGCTCAGACCTTGTCTATCACATTCTATGATGACTGGGTAATTAATGTCATTGTAAGAAATTGTCCTACTATTTAAGAAGAGAAGCTTTTAAAAATAATAAAACCTGACACTTCTTAATTTTAAATACTGAAATCAGTATCTATTGAGCACATGACAGAGTATGTCTCTGAGAATACTGCTCTTCTGTTTTCCCCACTCTTTCAGAGGAAGAGATCCATTTGCCTCTGACACCCCCTATTTCTTCAGAAAAGCCAGGGCATATGAGACTTGACAACCTGCATACCTTGAAGATTTAAGGGCAGAATGTAAAACAAAACATATCAAACTACTTGTTTATCATTCCTTTATAGTACAAAAAGGAAACATCTGTACATTTGCAGTTTGTCTTTATTTTCTATCATACCCAACGCTACTGCAGTACCTGCTGTACCGTTTCTATGCAATTTTGGAGCTGCTTTCCAAGAAAAATGTTTGTTAATGTCCATGAGCTACTTATTGGCTAGTTTCTTCCTATCTTGCTTGTCTATTTTGGATTATTTTTCCTTGTTAGTCCTGATAAATTTCTGTGTATCAAATGTTGTAGAAAAGGAAAAAAACTGTCACTTTGACACCTTCCCCCTCCACCCTCCACTATATGTGCAGGAGTTCTAGATGTCAAATGGGAAGCAAAACAGTGAAGAGTTTGGGGACCTAAGTTGGGTAAGGTGTGGAATTTGGTCTGAATCAATATGCAGTGATCTTTGTTGAAATATGTGTATAATGCTGGGATATGTTACTCTTCATCTCAGGAATCTAATTATCTTAGTAGTCGTAATTACTTAGATTCACATCTACATACACAGTCAAATGCAAGTGAAGCAGATCTAGAGAAAAATCACTTTAGAATGCATCAGAAGCATAATTGCCAAGTCTTGTCAGAAGAGGCTGTATCATAGCAATGTTTAAATACGGGATTTTAAAGAGCTTGTTATGTATTTCAAATAGTGATGTGACATAGTTAACTGAATTATTGACAACTCATTACCTGCATATCAGAATACCATGTGTGATATATAGTAACTTAATTTGAAGGCCCTTTTACATTCCCCCTCAAATTCTAATAGAAAAGAATGCTTTCCTATAGTTTATATAATATTTGCAGAACAGGAAAACAAGGTGAATTTTAACTCTGAAGTAAGTTGAGCTTCTCAAGAATGGAACTTCTGATTTACAAGTTTATTGCATTTTTCACTGCATTTGTTAGGGATTAGAATACAATGTCATTTATTAAATATGACAGAAAGGAGGACAAATAATTCCTACTGTATTATTTCTGAGTAATGGCTAGAAGGAGACAGATACACTCAAGGGATGCTTATGGTGAGATATGGTGTTGGTGAACAGATGAAATTTTAAAGGTTTACCGTGTGTGTGTGTGTGTGGTTTTTCGTTTGTCTCTTTGTTATTTAGCCAGCAACAGCTAAAGAATCTTCAAGCAGCTTTGGGCAGTAGACTGGAAGAATCACTATGCATAATTAATGAAAAAGTACCTTTTAATGACACAAGTACGTATTGCCTTGGTCTGGGTTTCTTGTTTGATTTTTGGGTATCCATCTGGAGGAAGTACACCTTATGAATTAAAATGTATTAGCTGTAAGAAATGTTGGACATCTGAACAGACCCTTGGAGGTAACTGTAGTAAGTATTCACAATACTTGTCATCGTCTTGCTTACTAATCTGAAAATATTAAGCTTTTATATTTATATAATGGAAATTAAAACTTTTGAAGTCTTTGAGTAATTTACCACTTGTCTTGCTTATTATTGACAGAATATTATAAAAGATGAAGGAACACTCTCAATTTAATGGTTTCTCTGTAAAAAATAGTTACTCATATCAAAGAGTATTTTTTGGCAGGGTATATTTTCAAGTTGGAGTAAGGTGGGGATAAACTGGTGGCTGCAGAGATGTTGACTTAGAGGCATTGGATCAACAGTGATCTGCACTTAGTGGGAAGTTTGTCAGTGTGTCTCAGTTCTGATCAGGGAACACCCAGACTAGTTCTTGTCTGTAGTTTGTTTCAGACTTGTTTGTCTTTTCAAGTAAAAAAAGCCCTTTGAATATGGGGATTTTTAGCTGAAGCAGTGTTCCTTTCCAACTGCTGCTAGAAAAACTGAAGTGCAGAGGATACCGTGAATTTAGGAATGCTCAGCCTTTGCATTGCTGTGGTGCAAGGATGGGTTACTATGTGCCAGATCAGTGCTGTGCACTGTGTGCTTTCTAAATAGCTGAATGCAAGGTTGGGCAGGCACTGCTTGCACTCTTCTGACAGAGACACCAGGAGGACCTGGAATAGTGAAAAAGCTGAAAGTAGTGAAGAAGGAGCAGAGAAGTGAAAACAGGCCTTTGAGTTTCCTGTGTATTTTACTGGTAGCTTTTGCATTTTTCTTTGAGTATAAAACTTGATGATGTTTTAAGTAGTCTTGGGTTCTCTAAAAGCTGATCTGGCAGGTGCTGCAGGGGTGAGCCTTCCAAGTTCTCCAGTGGTTTGGCAATCCAGTAAGTCTTGGCTTAGGAACACCGGATCATCTCTTTAGGAAGTGTTGACTCCCATAGAGCACATCATGCTGAGGTGTTGGTGCCTTGAATTGATATCCTTTTCACTTCTTTCCTCTCACAAAGGTCACCTTGCCCAGCATCTACTGCCTGTTTCTATTTCTCTGGCTTCTTTAGCTCCATTTTTTTAAATAGGTGGTTATCATTGTAGCAAATAATAACTTTGATGCACATAATTTATCTGGTCACTGAGCTGCTGTAGCATGTTTTTGCTTGTGTGGAAAACACTGCAAATAGCTTTAGTGATAAGAGAATGAGAGGAAGTCGGGAGATGTTTGTTTGTTGTGGATTCCAGCTGTCTTCTTATAGGCTCTGTAGTTGGCTTTAAGTGTAACTACCAGCTGACTAGTTTCAGTAACAATTAAATGACTTCTCAACTGCTACGCATGATTTCCAGAGTAGAAGGGTTTGGTAATTTCAGACAGAGTTTTTTGCCCTCTGAATACAACTACCTCTTCCCATGTGTTAATAACCAAATGTGAATGACAGAAAAGGAATAAAAAACTGTAAGTTTCCTTTGAGTGCAAATTTTAAACTGAAGTAGTTGTTCAATTTCAATTGAGGATGGATGTGATTCCTTTTAAATCTGTAAGACTGTAAGCTTTTCTGTAGGTACAAATATGCCTCTGTCTTTCTAAAAATTGTGCCTGCTTGTAGTTGAATAATCAGTCTGGTTACTTCATGACTGGAGCAGAATGCTGAAATACATGGAGGGTACATCTTAGTCTAAATTATTAACACATCAAGAATATACAGGAGCTTTTTAAAAAAATGTGCAAACTATTAAACAATAGATTAGTCTTACTTTGCACTACCTGTAATGTAATTTAAATGTGAAGATAATCTTGAATTCTTTAAGTGTAATTTCTTTTAAAAGATTTTTTTCACTCTTGTTTGTCATGACTACTGTTGTTTGGGCATGGGGATTCTGCTCGTAGCTATCGAATTCAGGACATTCAGATGATTAAATTTGACTTAACAATGTTAAGTGGGAATATTTAGGCTTACCTTATTGAAGTCAATTGTTTATATCTCTTTAGTTAATATTGCTTACGTGAACTGTAAGATTACTGCAATGAAATTTTTTTTTTTTTTTAATCACTGTAAACCAATAAGTCTCTTAAAACCCCCCACAATTTAATAAGTGCAAACTCAATTTTTGTCCTGTAGGATCTAATCGATACAATGCTCTGAATGTACCATTACACAATAGAAGATATCAGGTAAGTGCTTTTTGTGGTTTCGTATTCAACTTTCTACACAGATACTGAAATAAAACCAGTCATGTCAGTGACTGAAACAGAAGAAGATAGTCTACCTTACTGCTATAACGATATTCTAAGGGCATTTCTGTCCACAGAGCCTCTGCACTTTTCCAAAGATAGTGTATATTGTTCTTATGTCAAGGAGCCAGGTTGTCTGCTTACCTCACTAGAGCTGATCCATTGACTTCTGGCTCATGATCACTGTAGGTATTAACTCAGATACCCCTTTCTAAAGAAAGAATGGCAAAAAGGTTTAATACCTATGTCTTACTAAAGTTATATGAAATATCTCTTACTGTGTCAACAGAATCACAGAGTCAACCAGGTTGGAAAAGACCTCGGAGATCATGGAGTCCAAACTATGACCCAACACCACTCTGTCAACTAGACCATGGCACTAAGTGCCACATCCAGTCTTTTTTGAACACCTCCAGGGACGGTGATTCCACCACCTCCCTGGGCAGCCCATTCCAAGGTCTGATCACTCTCTCTGCAAAGAATTTCTCTCTAATGTCTAACCTAAACCTCCCCTGGCACAGCTTAAGACCGTGCCATCTTGTCCTACTGCTGGTCACCCGGGAGAAGAGACCGACCTTTCAGGTAGTTGGAGAGTGATGAGGTTACCCCTGAGCCTCCTCTTCTCCAGGCTAAACACCCCCAGCTTCCTCAGCTGCTCCTCATGGAACCTGTGCTCCAGTCCCTTCAGCCTTGTTGCCCTTCTTTGGACACTCTCCAGCACCTCAATGTCCTTCCTGAACTGAGGGGCCCAGAACTGGACACAATACTCAAGGTGTTGCCTAACTAGTGCAAGTACAGGGCAGAATCACTGCCTTGGTCCTGCTGGCCACATTGTTCCTGATATAGGCCAGGATGCCATTGGCCTTCTTGGCCACCTGGGCAAACTGCTGGCTCATGTTCAGCTTCCTGTCGATCCAAACTCCCAGGTCCCTTTCTGCGTGGCTGCTCTCCAGCCACTCTGTGCCCAGCCTGTAGCGCTGCAGGGGGTTGTTGTGGCCAAAGTGCAGGACCTGGCACTTGGCCTTGTTAAATATCATACTGTTGGATTCAGCCCATTTATCCAGCCTGTCCAGGTCCCTCTGCAGAGCCCTCCTACCCTCTAGCAGATTGACACTTCCCCCCAGCTTGGTGTCATCTGCAAATTTACTAATGATACACTCAGTCCCCTCATCCAGATCATCATTAAACAGGACTGGGCCCAGCACTGATCCCTGGGGGACACCACTGGTGACCGGCCGCCAGCTGGATGCAGCCCCGTTCACCAGCACTCTCTGGGCCCGGCACTCCAACCAGTTCCTGACCCAGCACAGTGTCCCTGTCCAAGCCCTGGGCTGCCAGCTTTTCCAGGAGTACATTATGGGAGATGGTGTCAAAGGCTTTGCTGAAATTCAGATAGACACATCCACAGCCTTTCCCTCATCCACCAGGCGGGTCACCTGGTCATAAAAGGAGATCAGGTTGGTCAGACAGGACCTGCCCTTCCTAAATTCACGCTGGCTGGCTTTGATCCCTTGTCCATCCTGTAGGTGCTGTGTGATTGCACTCAGGATGATCTGCTCCATAACTTTGCCAGGCACTGAGGTCAGGCTGACAGGCCTGGAGTTTCCCAGGTTTCCTTCTGGGCCTTTTTGTGGATCATGGGTAACATTCTCCAACTTTCAGTAATCTGGGACCTCCCCAGTGAGCCAGGACTGTTGGTAAATGATGGAGAGCAGCTTGGCAAGCTCTTCTGACAGCTCCCTCATCACCCTCCCTCATCCTATCTGGTCCCATAGACTTGTGAGGATCCCAGTCTAGCAGGTCGCTAACTTCTTCCTCCTGGATAATGGAGTCTATTCAGCTCCCAGTCTCTGTCTACCAGTTCCAGAAACCAGTTGTCCTGAGGGCAACCTGTCTTCTTTTTGAAAACTGAGGGAAAGAAGGTCTTAAGTACCTCAGCCTTATCCTCATCTTTGGTAACTATGTTCCTCTCCATGTCCAACAAAAAATGGAGGTTTTCCTTGCCCCTCCTTTTGCTATTGATGTGTTTATAAAAACACTTCTTGTTGTCCTTAACAGAAGTGACCAGATTAAGTTCAAATTGTGCTTTTGTGTCTCTAATTTTCTTTCGACATGACCTAACTACATTCCTAAACACTTCATGGGTTGCCTGCCCTTTCTCCCTAGTTTCCTGTAAAATCTCCCTGTTCAGCCAGGCTGGTTGTCTTCCCCACTGGCTTGCCTTTTGGTACATAGGAACAACCTGCTCCTGTGCTTTCAAGATTTCTTTCTTGAAGTATGTCCGTCCTTCCTGAACCCCTTTGTTTTCAAGGACTGTTTCCCAAGGTACTCTCCAAACCAGCCTCCACCAAAGTCTGCCCTCCAGAAGTCAAGGGCAGAGGTTTTGTTGACGCCCTTCCTTACTTCACCAAGTATTGAAAACTCTATCATTTTGTGGTAACTGTGCCTCAGGTGGCCTCCAGCCACCACCCACCAGTACTTCTCTGCTTATAAACAGCAGGTCTAATGGGGCCCCAGGCCTGGTAGGTTCATTTATCAGTTGCAACAGGAAATTATCCTCTATACACTCTAGGAATCTCCTAGACTACCTCTTCTCCACTGTGTGGAGTTCCCAGCAGACATCCAGCAGGTTAAATTCGTCCACAAGAACAAGGGCTGGTGATCTTGAAACCTCCACCACTTGCTTGTAGAATAATTCATCACCCTCTTCATCCTGACTGGGTGGTCTGTAACAGACTCCCACCAGGATGTCAGCCTTGTTGGCCTTCCCCTTGATTCTGATCCACAGGCACTCAACCTTATTGTTACTGACTTCAAGTTCTACAGAGTCAAGAGACTCTCTAACATACAGAGCCACCCCTCCACCTCTCCCACCTTGCCTGTCCCTCCTGAAGAGCTTGCAGCCATCCCTGACAGCACTCCAGTCATGCCACTCATCCCACCACGTTTCTGTGATGGCGACTACATCACAGCTTTCCTGCTGCACGATGGCTTCCAGCTCCTCCTGTTTGTCACCCATACTGCATGCATTGGTGTACATGCACTTCAGCTGGGCTGCTGATTTCACTCCTAACTCAGGCTTTCCACCCTTAGGCTCTTCTCTGGAGAGCCTGGTTTCAATCCCTTCCACTTTCAAACCTAGTTTAAAGCCCTCCTGATCAGCCCTGACGACTTATATGCTAGGGTTCTTTTGCTCTTGCGAGATAGGTGAAGCCCATCTGACTCTAGCAGGCTTGGTACCATAAAAATTGCCCAATGATTAAAAAACCCAAAATTCTGTTGGTGGCACTAATCTTTTAGCCACCTATTCATAAGATGGATTTTCCTGCTTCTCATTTGTCCTTGCTGCTGCAGGAATTGAGGCGAACACCACCTGTGCTCCTGTCCTATCAGCTAGTGGACCTGAAACCTTTAAGTCCTTTTTAATTGCCCTGGTACCTCTTTTATCATTCTCATCACTGCCAACCTGTACTACCAACAGTCAACCTGCAGTAAGCTAGAACTTGAACATTTAATTTTTGAAGTTGGTTAAAACTGTGTTAGTTTAGAGACCTTTTGTTGAGGTGAAAAAAAAAAAAGGTAAGTTTGGTATTCTAAATTCCTTTTCCCTTAAACTGAACTTTTTTGGTCAATATTCAAAAATGAGCATTAATTTTCTGTGAATAGCTAAATATATTAAGGGTTTTTACAGTAGCAAATCAGATACCTGGATGCAGTCAAAATTTTCCTGTGTTGCTTCCACTGAGGATGGTCTCCACAGCAATGTGGTTTTTCTCTTTGCTTGTATGAGATGTCTTGAAGTCACTCTAATGAATGCATTCAGATGCCACTGCAGAAAGATTTCAAATGTTGCTTTCTCCATTCTTCAGAAGTGCCTATAAAGAGACCTTGTTCCTAATACATCTGCTGTGAGAACAGGTGTCCTGCTGTTCAATTTTGTGATGAAAGTAGCCCTAAATTTCAGGTTGCTGCTGCTGAGTTCCAAGAAAAATCTGAATAACTACATGGAGAGTTTCTCCCTTTACTGTTTTCTGCTAGAACTATATCAGTCTCATACTTTAAGATCTGCAGTCTTGAAAATTCCAGGACAGATTTTGATGACTGGCTTTGCCAGTGAAGGCAAAATGCTGGTATATTAGCACAGAATGCAGTGTAAAGGACAGCAAAACAGTAATAGCATCTGTTTTCCTTCTTTACATAGCTAATTAACATACTGAAACTGAGTTTAATGAATACATTAATTACTCACCACCATCCCAGATCCATAATCAAGATTGACTTGATTTAATAGTTCATTGAAGCATTAGGAATGCCTCTGAAGGATAAGTCATTCTTGGCTGAAATGTCATTCTAACCTTATTATCTCCTTCATAAGTCACGACAGACTGTGTTTTTTTCTCTCTTGACTATGTTCCATTTTGGATTAATTTCTGGGATGCCTTCCTACTGTACTAAAGCCACAGAACAGCCTTATTCATGAGCAACAGCTCAGTTATGTCCAGAGTGGGAGAATAAGAATTGAGTGTTACTGGTTAGAAAGCAGTCACCTTTAATTATGGGAGAAAACCTCATTGGTTTTTACTAAGTAAATTTAGGTTTCCTTGTGACTAGGTTGCTGTTGTCAGCAATTAGTCTGTTGGTCTTTGGAAATTTCAGAGATGATTTCTGTAACTATATTGACCTCTGAATGTTCTTGTGGCCTGTATTTGGAAAAATGAGGTAGAGGCAAAGCATCACTAGTTGCGTGAAATTCAGACATACAGTGTGCTCCTCTGTGTGGCATTGTAGTTTATGAATAAATTTTGAAAATTAAGTTAAAATAATTTCTGCTGGTTTTAAGATGGAATAGTAACAAGAACGGAATCACTGATAATTTTTTGTATCAAAATGTATATATATTTTTTTAATATTTAAATAGATACACATCAAATAAGATAACTTTTTAACTGTCTTTGCAGCTGAAGTTGCGAGATCTTGCTGGCAAGGCACTGGCTTTTGTTCAAGAACTTGTAACAGCTCTCCTGAACTTCCACACATACACTGAGCAGAAGGTACAGATCTTTCCCATTGATTCTGCAACAGACACTATATCACCGCTAAATCAGAAGGTAAAGCTTACAAATTTCAGCTACAAGTATGTTCAATTGTGCAGACTTTCATGAGTGAATAATCTTAGTCATGCAAACTTCTACCACTTTACTGGAATGCTGTGAGTGTGTTCCTGAGAGCCAGCCCCTCCTGCATGAGAAGTCTTTTCTGTTGGGTGAATTCTGTGAATGTGGGCAAAGGTGTAGCTGCAGAGAATCTTTTTCCCCTGTGCCTCTGCTACAAGAACAATATGATAATCAAATCAAAGCTTTACTTTTTAAATGCTAAATTGAAGTGCAGTTGTTAAAAGTTCAGCTGACTTGTTTTAAAGTAATAATACTCAAATACTGCACTGCTAAATGGAGCTTGTTTTAGCCAATGCACTGAGGCATGGGAGATGTTGAGACAGAATCTGGTTTTCTATATAAAGTGTTTAACTGTAACATTAAATAAACTGGATGGAAGGTAGACTTCTGAAGGAGAAGACCTGGACTCTGTTCCCTTATCAAAACACCAACTTTTTAATCTGATTTTGGGCTAGTTGCAAAAAGATCTTTCCTATAAGTATGCTGAAGCTGCAAGTCTGTAAAGCATGTTGAAATCAATATGAGAAATCTGACCCATCTCTTTTGGCTCAGCTCCATGGGAAGGCTTTCTGAGAGTCATTCAGAGCTGTTCAGCTGCATATTTTGACTTTTTATGCCATGAGGCATGGAAAAGAACTTTGTGCACAAGGATTTGTGTGGAGATGCATATATGTATGCTTTTGAATAAAATTGCATTAACATCAGAGTTGACTTCATAGTGTAAGTGGACCTATGTGGATTTAAGTTGTTGGTGACAGTATTTTGTGATTCAGACTTTAATTTCAATTTAGTAGTTGGTAGGGCTCAGACTTAAACTACTGAGGTGGATGTGGTTTGCATTGACCAAATGGCTGCAATGCATGTAGTGTCAACATTAACTATCACAAAACTTTCTTGCTCGTGGTAAAACCTCCTTTTTATTTCTTTGCAGGTAACAAATATGCTTGTGAAGGTGTTTATCCACTAGAGAAGCCTCATTCTATTTGCTTCTCAGTCAGTCAGGAATACACTTTTACAGAGATTCAGCATAGATATGAGCTTGAGAACATTTTCTTGCTTCTGCCACCAAATGCACTCAAAATAGCGTCTCCTTCCTGGGAGAACTATGTGGCTTTGTCATCTTCCAGATGTTTTGGGCCAGGAACTGTGTCTCTGTTTCTATGGCCCAGTGTGGTGACTGGATTCTATAGACGCTACTGCAGTTTACACCAAGGGAATAAAGTTGAGTTGCTTAGACATCACTTCTCACTGATTATTTTTTTTTCTCCCCTAACATCCTTTGTTAACATTTCCTTGTTGCTTTTCAGCACGGCTGAAATATGCAACTTATTCAGAACTGTAATTTGATTCTTCTTTTCTGATAATTGACTCTGATTCAACAGTTCGGGCTTTGTTTTCATAATTATGTCTCTTTTAGTCTGCCCCATTGTGTATTCATGACCTAATTCCCTCAGTGCATGCTACTTCTCAGGTCTTTTGCTGTGACTGTCCAGCGGTCTTTTATAACTGACTGAAGCTGTAGATGCTCCTATATTTTTGATTAATTTACCTGTTTGCTTGGCAAGTGTTCTCAGTGTGATTTTTAGCTACTCCACTGAATGAGTCAAAACCTCCCCTTTAATATGGTACAGAAAATGAGACAAGTGTCAGGTAGTGGCTTAGCAGATTTGCACTGATGTATTTTTCCCCAACTCCAGGTCTTGTCTGGTGCTTTCGAGCTATTTTCCCCACCAAACACTCAAAATAGATGTCGACAATTCCCTTCCAGGTTCAAGTATTCCTTTTGTCTTTAAGTATTGAATTGCTGGGTTCTGCTGGGTCTTCAGCGTCATGCCAGATAACTCAAGTCCTCTCTCTTGCAGCACAAGCCAGGAGCATTCTGCATGTGTTATTTCTTCCTCCTTATATTTAGGAATTTTCCCTAATTCTGTCCAGATTTGTGCATGCATGAATGAGGGCTTGGCATCTCACTCTTGTTAACACTGTGTTACTGCACTATAATAATACAAGAAATAATTAAAATCTCTTGTACTCTATTTGCGTGGGATCTTTAGCTGCCATTGTGCTTCAGATAATCAAAGGTGAAGGTGTCTTTCTGTGGGTCAAAATAAAAACCAAGATTGCTTTTCACTACCTATATCAATCTCTGAAAGAAGGTTTTTATGATACTGAGGTATCAACACGGAAAGCTGATGGTGTTGGTATGTTTTGGTTGTGTGTAACTGTACACACCTTCATTCTCAGGTATGCTTTTTTAAGGGCAAAATTAGCCAAAGAATTTACTTAAGCAATTTTCAGCGAAGTCAGGTAGTTCCATGAGGTTGAAGTTTTGTTGTTACTCAGGCCTGTTGTAGTTTTTGGAAGCGAGAATTCTCCTTTGATTAGTTATTGCTCCATCCTTAGCTTTGGCATAAGCATGCTTCGAGTCATTTTGAAAACTGGACTGGACACAAATAAAGATAAAACCACATCTCTTGCTCTCAGTTTTAACTCAGTTCTTCAGTACTTTGCACAGGGAGGAGAGGCAAACAACAGCTGGGAGGAAGGTGGGATACTTTATTCTGGTGGCTTAATGGTGCATGGATCTAGCCTTAATTTGGTGGAGTTGAGAAAGGAATGCAAGAATGTTTAAACTTAAAAGTAAGGGCTTGGTGTGCTGTGCATGGCAATTAAAATGGGATAGGGTGCAGTGGCAAAACCCTGGATGTGGTTTTGCCTGGATTTCCACTACTTCTCACTTTAACTCAAGGTGTGTTTGTGTGTCTTGTATAAGTGGTTGCTGTACATCACGATTGTTGTATCTTATTAATGACATCTTGGGCATCGTTTAAGATGACAGGTGCTTTGCTAAAATTGACTGTTCAGTTGTTAACTTAAAAGATCTTACAAGAGCCTTCAACAAGCACCACTTTCAAATCTCTCTATTCTCAGTTCTCACAATATCTCCATGAAAACGCTTCATACGTTCGCCCTCTGGAGGAAGGAATGCTGCACTTGTTTGAGAGCATCACAGAGGATACTGTGACAGTCCTGGTAAGACTTCTTACTTTTAGAATCGAAAAACATTTTTACAGAGCAAAACCACTTATATGTTGTTTTTCCTTTCAGGAAACAACAGTGAAATTGAAGGCCTTCTCAGAACATTTAGCTTCCTACTTAGGCTTTTTAAGAAAGATTCTTCCTTATCAGTTAAAAAGGTACTTTTGATTTGATAGATCCCATTTAAAGGTGCAGTAAGTGTCAGGTATGCAGCATTGTCAACACCTACAACTTAAATATTAAATCAACCCTTAAAACACAGTCTGGCTTAAAAGGCAGAACTTTTTTTTTTCCTAAATGCTGGTTTCTGAGCCTTGAGTTAGGCATGTTTCTTTTAAAGCACTAGAGCTAAATCCATGTATTTTAAAGCTCTTTTTCCCCCCTTACAGATGAGAGTTTAAAAAATCTGTGCAGCTTTCAGTAGTATTTCTTAATGTTATTCAGTAGCATTGATATTATTCAGGTATGGTACACTGAAATTATTAATGCCTTGAGCTTGTCTGAGAATAATTTATCTTTCAGTACATGTAGTAGAACTTGGCCAGATGCACATCCCTTCTGCTTTGAAAATCTTTGTTCCTGAGTTGGTCAAAGGGAGGTGAATTATAGATGTAAAGAACTGCTTAAAAAGTGGGTTTGGACTAAGGAAGAAGAAAAAGCTTTATTTATGTCTTCTTTACACCTGTTCTCATGCTTCTTAGGAAGCAAGATAAAATAATTTATGTAGTGGAGGAAAAAGTCTTTAAACGGATGCAATTAATTCCTTGCCGTGAGCGTAAACCATTCCTGACTTGTGACTAAAATGCATAAGAGTGGGGGTGCACACAGTAATTTTCATGTATTGCTAAGTCACTCTGCTATGTTAACCATTCTAAAGTAAATTCCTAGTCTCTTGTTCTTTTAGACTGGGGATGTAGAGAACACTTATCTATTCCAAAACTCGTGAACTTGTTTTGTAAGATAACTGCTCATTTTTAAAAAAAAATAATTCATATATTCCTAGTTTGGAAGAAGAGTGTGAGTCTTCTCTTTGCACAGCTGCTTTAAGAGCTAGAAATATGGAGCTACACAGAGACATGAAAAGGTTGACTGCAGTCTTTGAGAAGCTACATACGTATGTCAGTCTTCTGGCCTTACCGAGTAAGTGTCAGTTTTGGCTTGGTTGGTTACACTGTGACTGGAAGGTACTGGTTTTACTTTTGGATCAGTGTTGGGTGGTTGGGTGTTTGTTTTTTGATTGTTTGTTTTTTTGTTTGTTTGTGTTTGTTTTTATTTGGTTTGGGGTTTTTTAAGCTGAACACATACACTCCAAATGCCAGTTCTATGATAGAAGAAAACAAGATGAACACTGCTTCTTTGGTGCAGTCTGAACTCTGGGTGAAGGAGTTCTGCAGTGTGCTCTGTCATGATCCTCTTTTATCCAGGCTGGGAAACTGAGTGTGCTGTAGAGTGTTTATTGCTCCACACTCCTCCTCCTGGACAGACATGGACATGGTTGCAGGCCTGGAAATTACCAAACAGTCATGTGTACCAGATTTTAGATAGTCACAGTTAGCTGTAGAGGAGAAGAAATGACTGAGGGTTTTTATAGTGTGATTGACAAGTATGTCTTTTGTCATCCTTTAATTAGGAAATTGTTGATAAACTACATTTTATTACTAATCATCACTTCCAAGCCCTCCTGTTCATAAGATTATTACAACTGTCATGGTAATGACTAAATAAAATCAGATAAAACTTTTATATGTATGGGGAAACTGTCTCCAAATGCACCCGTAAGTAACAAGAGGAAATGATTATGGTATAGCTTCAGGTTGTTTCAGTTTTCACTCTTTAGAAGAGCCCAGATGCTCCTTCCTACAGCAGTGAACATATAAGTATTTACGCATGTGTAAGTGGTTTTTGAGAACAAAATAATTGTTACTTGTAAAAAATAATTAAACTTTAGGGAACTGGAAAGTCTTTTACCTGTCTACTCTTGCAAAATTTGAAATATATATATATTTATATACACTTGATATTGAAGGGGAAATTTAAGTAAATGAATCTGTTATGGTTCTAGTAGGTGGAAATGGAATTATTTTCAAAGATGGATTTTTTCATTCATGGTCAAATCTTGGTCTTGTGGTTTTCTCTTCCCTTTTATGTGGTATTCTTAGGTACAAAACCAGAAGGACTACTTAGGACAAATTACAACTTTGTGTTTACAAACATTGCTGCAACTCTTCATGGATTTCATGATGTTTTAAAAGGTGAGAGTACAGGAATGTCGTTATGTTTCAAGTCTGCTTCTTTCTGTTTAACGTAGCACACGGGTACTCTCTCTGTAACAATGTTGAATATATAATATGTGGTGAATGTGTTTTGTTTTGCCTTTAAAAGTGAAGATGAGAAACTAAACCTACTAAGCATTTGTTTCAAACATTCACACGTGGTTTTCATTCCTCCTTTCTGTTGGCTTTGTTAGTTGAAGTTGCTGGATTATTTAATTGTGGCTCACCACATCTTTCTGAGCAGTATCACTTTACTTTCTGAACTTCACTGCTCTATTGAAACTAGCACACACTGAAAGGCTGTTAAATATACCTATTTTCCCCTGCATACATACCGTTGACCTAGTACCTGTCTTCAAAGTGGAATTTTTCCTTACTATTTTTAGGTTGGTTACTATTTTTAACATTACCAAAGCTTACAAAGAAGTCTGGGTTCTTTTTGAAACTTAATTTCCTCCTGGAAAATAGCTTGCCTTCCTTTTATCAGAAGAACATAGATATGTTATGTTTTCAGTGAAGTGATGTTTAGTTAAAAATCAAGAGTTTTAAAAAACTGATGTTTCTGTATGTCCTAGAATTTCTTTACCATGAAACTGTTCCCAGGGAGAAAATAATCCATACAGACGAGTTGTTTTAGTGCTAGTCAACTCTTTAAACATTAAGCTTTTATAATTTTAAGCAATTTTTTTTTTAATAACAACAATATCATGACCCCATTCTGCAGAGTCCTTGTTTAAAAAAAAATTATATTTAAGATTGTACCTCAAACAAAATGAGAACTTAAACCTGGAGTTTTAGAGAATAGATAAGTTTATTGATAAATACTCTCTACTTCTTAATATGTTTACTGCAATGTAAAATCAACCCAACTTACATTTTAAAAGAAATAAGGAAAATGGAAGTACTGAAGAGAACTGTCAGCAGAATTCATTAGCTGTCCACAGAAATGTTGTGCTTAACATTTCACACTCCCATACTCCAGAATGCTTGATTTGTCACTTCTCTCTTCTTTTTTGATCCAAACTAATTTCAAACTGCTTAAGCTTGCCTAAGATTATAACTTGGGGTTTTGATGAGCTGGGACTTCTTCATTCTGTATCAATAGTACTTTATTGTAAAATAACTGCAAAACGTTCGCCTATCAAACAGTTACTTTTTTTTTTTTTTTTTTTAATTAGGCCAAGCTGAGAATGTTTGCTTTTGCATCATATAGACTTGATTCTTTTTAAATTTTGGTGCTGTTGAAATCAATCAATATATCTAGGTTAAGATGTTATTGTGAATGACTTCCTAAAAGTTCTGTGTGTTCCTCCCTGTGCTCCCCCACCTGGCTGAATGAATGTTAGAAAGTAACAGTCTAAACTTCTGGTAGTCTTTTAGATTTGCTCTGACAGAACTAAAATACTCTTCCTTTAGAAGTCATGTGAGCTTAAACAAAAAATTCTATTTTTGAGTGTCCTGATGTAAACACGTGGAAGTGAAAAGTGTATTTGTGAGATGAAACACTAGGTCAGTGTGAGCTTGGATCCCCTATATAGCTCTGAGTTTTGGCACACAGAGTACACTTAAATATACACCTTTATTCTGCCTTGTGTAATAGCAATAATGCCTGTTCCTTATGATCACAGACAGTTGTCTAAGGCACCATACTGAAGAACTAAGAGCAACCAGACTAAACTTTTATACAACTTAGAGAGGGGAGAAGCGTTTGAAGCCTGAGGTCAAAAGCTGAATTTGGAAATGGTTGCTGAAATAAACCAGAATCATAATTTGACATAAATGTGGTTTTTTTTTTCCTTTTCCAGATATTTCCAAACACTACAGTCAGAAAGCTACTTTAGAACAAGATGTTCCAACTGCCACACAGAAACTCATAACTACAAATGACTGTATTTTATCCTCTGTTGCGGCTTTAACAAATGGAGCAGGCAAGGTACTGGATATTTTGATTTCACTGTAATGCCCTAACTTGTGCAGGTTTTCAAGAAATAAAAGAAATATTTAGTTGAATGATTTGGAAAATCTGTGTGTGCCTCTGATATTAATAATCTATAGTATCAGGTTTGTTCTTAAGTTATTTTCAGGCCGCGAGTTAAAAAAACCCTAATAAATGAGTGTTAAAAGTAGATACTGTGAAGAGGATGTTTTGTGTTAGTAAGGTCTAGGTTATGTGGAAGAGCCTGTAGCTTGTTTCAAATTCTTGTTGCGAAATCCAGTTTCACTGAATACTTGTCTTTTGAAAGAGTAATTGCTCTGATGAATCTTTCTGGTCAACTTAATTCAAAAAGTGACTTCTCTCGATGTGTGTAGATTGCCTCGTTCTTCAGCAACAACTTGGATCACTTCACTGCTTCACTGAGCTATGGCCCTAAAGGAGGAACAGAGTTCATCAGCCCTCTCTCAGCTGAGTGTATGCTGCAGTACAAGAAAAAGGCAGCTGCTTACATGAAGTCTTTGAAGAAGGTTTGTTCAGCTACTGTGCTTGCACAGAGAAAGGGCAGTTCTGTTGATAGTAGGTTATGCCAAAGAGAATACAAACTAGGGGTTTTCAGTATTTGGAATGGATTAGATTCTCTGAATGAGAATTTTTGGCTGAGGAAATGGAACCCTTAGAGCACTAATGCTATTGAAAACTAGAGAGCATAGTTGTCCTCACAACACAGGGTATGTGCCAATTCTGCCATTACCCATTTCCACTAATTATTTCTGTGCCAGGACTCCAAGGAGAAGAGGGTAGCTGCTTATTTAATTTTCCTCCCGTATTCACCAGGAATATGGAGCAAATGATATCATATTCTTACACTTCCATTCACTGGAACACAGTGGAGAGCAATGGGGAAAAAAAGGGCAGCTGAAAAGGAGAAGCACTGGAAAAAATGTACTGAACCAAAGGATTGAATGCTGCCAGATCTCTCTGTTGTCTCCATTAAAATTAACAATTAAGTGATGGTGTGATTAACAGTTGTTACTAAATCACTGTACTGCAATGTCTATAAAGATGTATTTGATGATTAATTAACATTTGGAGTTTTCTGAGCACTTTAAACAACTGCACCTTTTGGGGCAGTATTTCTTGTGAGCTCAAACCATTTTTTCCTACTCTCTGGTAAGCACTTGGAACATGATTTTTCTTCCCTTTACTATGAAGTAAGGAGGACAATAAGAAAATAAATGTGGAATACATATTCAGATCTACTGTGTAACGTGTTTTGAGGTTTCTTTTATTCTTCTGCAGCCTTGTGCAGATTCAGTGCCTTATGAAGAGGCTTTAGCCAATCGCAGGGTTCTCCTGAGTTCTACAGAAAGTAGAGAAGGCCTTGCACAACAGGTATTCTGGTATAAATTTTACTAACGTATCATAGTGTATTTTGTAGGAGTAAAGTAATATCAAACAGTCTCCACATATTTTATGTCTGTAGTCATTTGTAGGTATATATGCATGTATTGGACCTTAAAATTAGCCTGTAGATGTATTGTAGAGTTTTGAAAGTAAAGCTTATCCTTGTCAGGCTGGATTATCTCCTGTACCTGCAGTATGTACATGCAGTTATAAGAGACAGGATTATGCCATTGATATCTTTATTTGTAAGTACAAGAAGTCAAGCAATTTTTAATTATTCAAATAAATGCAAAATAAAGACAAAAAATAAGGCGTACTGAAGGATTAATTTCTGAGTCCATTTTTTTGGGCTATGAAGGATTTATTAACAGTGGTTAAGAACATGATTTTTCTATTCAGTTAGAGAAATAGAATCCAGTTTCTGTCTTCCACTGTGCATATATATATTTTTTTTCTTTTTTTCCTGGAAGCTGAAGCAGGGGGAGGTTACATGGTATTTAAAAGGCCTACATAGTTTGCACATCTCCTCGTATGAATGAGACTGAGTGATTAATACTGAAACTTCTTTATTAGCTTGAATGCTCAGACTGTGCTTGACTCATTGTCATTAAACTTAAAAAAAAATACTTTGTGTGTGGGTTTTTTTGTTGTTTTGGTTTTTCTTTCCTATGTTTTGTTGGGGCCGTTTTTGTTTGTTTGTTGGTTTGGTGTGGGTTTTTTTGTGGGTTTGTTTTTGTAGTCGTAGTATTCAAATTGTGTTAGTAGGGATGAAATGAATTTCAGCACAAATGTATGGAGTGATTGGATGTGTTCAGTTTCATAGTTTTTTTCTTAACTAGACAAAGTAGGTGGTTCTGTCTGGGTGAGGTGTTGCAGCTGAAGGGGAGAGTTTGTCTTTGTAGCATAGAAAACTATAATGCTGGTGCCAGGTACACATCTTTCAGGTTTTTATAAAATTCTTCCCTGCTTTGATTTTTCACCTCATACAGTGCTGCCAGTTTTATGAGCTATAACTTTGTGATCCAAGTTTCAAACTAATTAAAAAACATGGTCATTTTTGACAGCGGACTGCAGTTACTCGTACAGCTCGAGACAGTAGTTGTTTACCTGCTCTTTGTTAGCTCACTTATGTAACGGTTTAAAATAATACTGTCCTCAAACATTTCCTGTGTGTAGCTTTTTTCCTCTTGGGTTCAATAACCTGGACTGTAAACTTTCCCTCCTAAAGGTTCAGCAGAGTTTGGAGAAAATTGCAAAACTTGAACAAGAAAAAGAGCACTGGATGTTGGAGGCCCAGCTAGCTAAAATAAAGCTAGAGAAAGAAAACCAAAAACTGAAGAACTCTCTTAGTGGACACTTAACTGAAACTATACAGGACCATTCCATTTTGCCAAATGTAACAGAACAAAAGAAGGAAACCACAGAAAAGAAGGAACCTATTAAGAGTACTAGTCTGGTAAGTGACCTTTTTAGTTCAATAGAGAAAAATGCATTTTCTTTAGGAGTAGTGCTGTTTGATCAGTGGAACACTAATAATGAAAGCCTTTTGACTGTGCTGAAGAGCTTTCACGCTTGGGGTCCTTCGTATTTGCAAAGCTGCCAGTGAATACTTTCTGCAGAGTTTGGAACTTCTTGCATTTTGAGACTTTGTTCCCTGTTGTAACTATCATGGAGATATTTTTGTAGTTCTGTACTTGTGTGACTGAGGGGGAAATATTAGGTGCTTAACCTCTAGATTTTTCCGACTCAGTAGTTGGGAAGCCTTGCAATTGGTGCATATCTCAGCTTGGCTCTGAGTTTCCAATACTTTTATTCATCTCTAGGTATGTTAAAGCAAATGGAAGTAGGTAACTAGTGTTTGTAAATGGGTTATAAGATTTACTGCACATTGGGTGGGGTTCAGCAATTGCTTTTGGATATAGCGTGGATTCGGTCCTTGCTCTTTTGTGTTGGGAAATGGCTTTTTCCTGTTTACTACAAGTATTTAAAATGGGTTGGCTGTTCCCCTGAATTATGACTTCTGAAGTGGTATTAGCAGGAATGTCATCTGTAAGAAATAATCAATCTACTCAGCTCAGCATTCAATGGCATTTTTTTTTTTCCCTCCCACTGTCCCACTCCAGGATAAAAATAACCAGTGGATTGTTTCAAAGTCCTCAGTTTGGAAGTAAACTGGCACCTTAAGTTTTTCTCTATTTGAGTTGTTAGGAGTTTGAGGAGAATTTTTCCAGGCACAATGCTTAATGTAAATTATGGGTCAACATATTGTATAAATATGTCCCATAAACCTGAATCTCTAGTTCTGTTGAGATGGAGGGAAAAAAACCCCTTTGATTCTCTGTGAAGCTATTCTTCCATGAAACTAGTTATTGGCATACACCCTCCTGTAGAGTTTTGTCTTAAGTGGAAAGGAAGGAATTCAGCAGGTACTCAATAAATCCAAGTTGGCTTTCCTTGCTCTTAAACAAGACATGTAACGTTTCAATTCACTAACGTGCCTCTGAATTAGTTTCATATGATCAAGCAGTTGCATAATCATACAAGCCCAGCTGCATCTTGGTGCTTTTATTGCCTTTTCCTCTGTGCATAGTAAGGCAGGGGATATATCTGGAGAGCTGGTGTCAGCTTTAATTCTGTTCAAGGCATCCGTATAATCACTCTTGTTTATGTTACAGGTGGAAATACTTAAATTTGGTTTCAGTTTGAACTGCTGTAAGATTTTTTAAATTTAAAGTTCTTCTTTGACTGAAACCATAATGACTTGCAGTTATGGTATCTATTTTTGCAGTTCTCATTAAGTGTATTTTCTTCCTTGTTCTAGATTGGAATGTTGACAATAACTGCTGATAATGAAAAGGTAATCTGTTTTGAGCATTATCAAAGTACGTCTGCTAAATACTTCAATTCTGATGCTGCTAAACCTACTCCAGAGGTCTAATTACCAAGAATAGTGTCATAGAATGGCACGAGTCACCCATGTAGTCTCTGTATACTATATGATCAAATTTCTGAAATCCACGTATTTCTTAATTTTCTTCTTCTGTAAGTGAACTGTTATTTGACCCGTTTAAGCATTTTGGAGCAGTGCGAGCTGTGATCCAGGTCTGTTCTCTGTAATTCAAGGAAAGCATTGGTCTGTTTGTGCTTCAGTAGCCCACACTGCATTCCAAGCCTCAATTCTTAACTCTTGAGGAAGGGCTCAAGCTGCTAACGAGTCCCTGACTGCAGTGCTTGGTGTACAGCCTATCCCAAACCAGAGGTCATACTGAGAGAAACTGGGAACCTGCTGTCACTTTATTTAGCACTGCTATAATGTAACCCTTGCCCCAACAGGAACTTGGCAGAGTAAGATTCAGTGCTTTCCCTTTTCTGAATGTGAAGGAAGTGATGTGTGTTTCAGTTTACACTTCCTTTTCTTCTGTTGTGATTAAAAGGGGTTAGGGGAGCAGGGAATAACTCATACAAGCTCTTAAAAGCTTCAGCATAGTGCTGGACTTGAAGATAATGACAGATCGTGTGAAAGCTGCCTCCAGTGGGCAACTCACAGTTAACTAGCAAGTTGTTTGGCTTCTTTATTTTTTATTTTCCTTTTTAAATTCAAATGTCTAAAGAAACTTCTGGAACATGCAGCGTTAGAAATAGTTTTGACTTTTGTGATCTTCTGAAATTTAGTTATGTCAAGGAATTTTTCCTTGTTGGGAAAAGATAGTACGTTTTTATGTAGGTGAAAGCAGTCCACTTCTGCAGTGGATTTTCGTCTTCATCAGACACTTGATATGTTAAATCAAGCTAAATTCTTACCTCTCCAGTCAGCTCTTTGTCCTTCAAGGAAGTCTGATGTTAAGAGTCACCATCAGAGTGGCAAGTTGCAGTGTGACCTGCTGTTATGTGTCTCTTGTGTTTGGGCAATTTAATACTTTTGGGTAGAGCAGCCAGGCCTCAGGAGGGGAGAAGTCTGTAAGAAGCAATGTTGTGATGCAAGTGTTCAGTCTACTAAACTTAAATACTGTCTGCTTAAATTTTTGCTTTGCCAGGCTCCAGATGTTGAGTCTCGTGAAGATCTGATAAAAACCCACTATATGGCAAGGATAGCAGAACTTACCTCTCATCTGCAGCTTGCTGACAGCAAATCAGTGCACTTCCATGCTGAGGTGAGCATGCAGGCAGTGGCTCTGCTGAAAACAGTAACTCTCTTTTTCAGCTTTCCCCAGGCAAGTGCTATGATAGTAAGTTTAAATATATGGAGCATAGTGTTTTTAAAAATCTGTTCCTGGAGTATTTTATTTTATGACTGTGGTATAGTATGCATAAAAATGGATACTGTAGAGGGACTTGTTTAAAATAAATTCTTTGGTAACCTTGTTTTGGGTATATTAAGTAGTATAATGTATAGGTTTGTTCATGTAAGCTGAAGTAGCTGGCTTTATTTACCTAAATAGTTTGGACTTAATTCTAAAGTGATGCTGATGTCATTCAAAACTATATGAGTGTATCATGAAATGATAAAAACAACTCTCTTCAGAGAAAGTTGATTCTTAGGCATAAGTTATACTTCAAGAATTAACAAAGTTATTCATTGTATCCATAGTTTCCTGTTCTCACTTTGAGTTTTGAGGTAACTTTTCTTGAAAGCAGTGGCTGTTGTGATTTGTGTAATTAACTGATGTGGAATATAACAAAACTCCAGGTTAACAGAGCGAATCACCTTAAATATTTTTTAATGGTAGATCACATGGTATGGAGGAAACATCTTTCCTGTGATGTTTGAGCAATGTATGAAGTGAGTTGTTTGTGTTACTTTTTACTTACAAAAATTTCCCAGCAATTGTGAGAAAAATATGATATATAGAGGATTGGCAATATGGTAATTCTGTAAAGTGAAACATTTCATCTTAACTGTTTACACTGCCTTTGCGTTTAAAAATGTGCATGTGGTCTAAGTTTCTTGAAATCTAAATGTTACAGAAAGATGGAAAAGTCAAAGTAGTCACCTAAAGATGCCAACAAGGCAATACTCTGGAACTCAGTTTCCTCTCCTCTACCCTCTCTATCCTGTTCCTCTTGACAGTGTCGAGCACTTGCCAAAAGATTGTCCTTAGCTGAGAAATCCAAGGAATCGCTCACGGAAGAGCTGAAGGTAGCCAGTCAAAACATCAGCAGATTACAGGCAAGTAAATTGTTATATAATGTAAAGAATGTAATAGATGCTTTTTGTAATGACATGTGAGGTGAAGCTGGAGGAGAAAAATTACAGCCATCTAGCATGGCCATGCCATTACTAGGTCCTTAGTTATGGGATGTAAAATCCCTGATGGCATATAGAGAAGAGCCTTAAATGATACATTTTAAATCCCAGGTAAAAAGTTGAAGTGGAACATTCTTGCAGGGAAAAGGCTATAGTAGCCAAACCTGTGTTTTAGCACATTCCATGTCAAGGATTTTCATGAAAATGAGGGAGTTTTAATGTCAAAAGGTGTGGTTGTGTGACTGCTTTCAGATTATATGAGGAATTCTTAATCCTTTCTTGTCGCTGGGCTTAAAAGTTTTAAAAGATACCAGGTTGATTTTTTTTTTTTTTTTTTTTTTTTGAGATAGATACCTTAAGCAGTGACAACTTTGGGCTAATTTTTAAGAAGCTATTGTTAACAATAGTCAACTTTTATGCCAGATCTTGTGGGTGTCCTGTCCCTTTGTCCTTCCCTTCCACACAGCTGAGAAAGGAGCCAATATTAAATAAAGTATATCTATAAATACTCAGTTCCTAAATTCCCTCATGTTTTCTTTACATTTAGTTCATAACTTTATTGCTCATCTGTCTGTGATGATGAATACTGAAATTGCTCCTTACAGGCAGTGAGCATAATGTTATAAACTTTGAACAGTTGTATCCATGAGCAGTTCTTTCAAACACTCTCATGATCTGTTCCTCTACGAAATTCCCCAATCCAAATCCAACTTGGCATGAGATGTCAATCTCCAAGTACATATTAAACTTCCTAAGAAAAGATAGCAGTCACAGTGTTTGTATGTTTACTAGTCTGCTTAATATTGAATCACAGACCTGTTTAGGTTGGAAGGGTCCTCTGAAGGTCACTTGGTCCCCTCCTTTGGTCAGAGCAGAGAGTTCAGGTTAAACCTGTTGAATGGGATATTTCCAGTGCAACCATGCTTTCCTTGTGCCACTTCTTAAACATTGGACTGTTGCTTTCTTTGTCCCTTGATCATTCAGCTTTCCTGGGCCCTGTAATTTCCAGGGCAGTTTTACCTGGGAGCTTACCAAGCAGACATTGAAAAAAACCAAAATCTACTCTTCTTAAATCTAGGGTTGCTGTAATTCTACTATTCATCTTGCTTGCTTCCCTCAGGATCTTAAATTCCACTAACTCATGGTTGCTGCAGCCAAGGCCACCACTGGCTTTCACATCCCTGACCAGCTTTTCCTTATTTGTGAGTAACAGGTCCAGCAGAGAGCATCTCTTAGTCCTATTGATCACTGGTATCAAGAAGTTCTTTGCCACACTCAAGACAACTCCTGAGTTGCTTGTGTTCCACCTTGCTGCCCTTCCAGGAGATGTCAGAGTAGTTAAAATCCCTAATGAGGATCAGGGTCTGTGGATGAGAGGGTTTTATCTGCTTGTAGCAGATGCCTGCCACATCACCCTGTTGTTCTCCTGTAATCCCTACTTATGAGATCTGAATTGTCTTCAAGAGACTCCTTCACATAAAGCATGATTTCTTCCCTTCTATATCCTGTCTTCCCTAAAGTGTGTGTACCCCATCATTGCTGTGTTCTAGTCATGCACACTATCCCCCATATCTCTAATCCAAGGGAGGCCATAGCTCTGTAACTGCATGTGGATTCCTTCAGCTTTGTTTGCCATTTGTGTTCATGTACAGGCCATGCTTTAACCCTATAAGTGTTACTTGTTTCCTGGCTGGAGGCAGTGTTGGAAAACTTGGCTGTTACTCTTTTATGTAAGCCATAAAAAGAGGGGGAAAAAAAATCTAACAGAAACAGCAATAAGGGGAACAAACCATGCATGAGACTTCAGGTAAAAGAAAAATAGCTATTGACTTTCTTTCATAAAGCAATTTTTTTTTTTTGTAGTTAAATTGCACACATTCAGCATCACAAGTGGAAGTAGAAGTTGGCTGCTTTGCCAGTTGTCACTAATATTGAGCAAAGGCTTCTGGTTGTTTTTTCTCTTAGGATGAATTGATGACAACAAAGAGAAGTTACGAGGATCAGTTAAGTATGATGAGTGACCATCTCTGCAGCATGAATGAAACCTTAACTAAACAAAGGGAAGAAATTGATACTCTAAAGATGGCTAGTAAGGTAAGTTGGATGGTGCTGGCCTTAAGCACTGGTTGCATTTGGTGTTCCTGCAGTGCTGCCCTTTAACCATCCAGTTCCCAAGGTGTAGTTCTTACTCTCAGCCAAGTGGAAAGGAAACTTCAAACCTGCCCCTGCACTTTGCAGTGAAGAAAAAATTCTTGCAAAACATACAAGTGGGAAAGAACAAACCCTTCATGTCACTGCTTCACATTAGGCTTGCAAAGTGTACCCTCTGATGGCAGATCAGCACTTTTTTTTGTTTAAATGTGGTGAAAATAGAACTATTTGTAAATCCAGCTGGTGATGCCAGGTGGTTATGATTAACTTCTGGGTAGGAGTGTCCCTTCTGCACTCCTGTTGGTCACAGCACACTGTTTTTGGCTGCTAGTCTCTTTCTCTGTTTTATTTCCATATTCCAGCCTGTCTGTCTCTCATGGAGGAATGAGAAAGTTACTACTTACATTCTTCTGTGAGCTTGAAGTGCACACTTAAATCCTTTTCCAAGCAAGGAGTCTACCCACTTATCAGAAATAAATTTCTGAAAAATACAGAAGTCTGCCGTTCTGAGCAGTCAGTGATTAAACCATGGTATATCTTACTCTGATGCTTCTAGGGGTGAACAGATGTTGTGAAGGCCTTTGCTCTTCACTTGCCTGGCTGTGAAATGAATAAATTAGCATCATTCTCCTTAATCATGGAATACACGGAAGGAGGTTTTACTGAAGGGTCAAAAAAATAAATAAAAAAATCCATATTTTGGTTGAAGATCCCATGATGGCGATTTTTGGTTTTTTTTAGAGTAAGCTCTTCCTTCCCCTTTTATAGAAATGTTTTTCTTCAGATATCTAAGCGTTTTAACTTGGCATTGTATTCTTTAAAATTACTTCTTGGTGTAATAAGCTCTTGTGTTTTTGGAAGGAGGCTCTTGGCTGCATACTGGCCACAGCACTTCATGTTTTTGTAAAACGTTTTCTGGAATTTTTCACTTGCCATACTTCTAGGACTTGAAGTGGTACTCTGTCTGTAAGGAAGTACCTCAGAATCTCACAACAGGAGCCACACGGGTTTTGAAATGTTACCCAACATAGAAGGCGATTCAGTTGAAATCAAAATGATGCAGTTAAAACCTTTATCACTTGGGAGAGAGTTGTTGGTGAGATTAAAAACAAATGTTATCTTAAGGAAATAGGAAGGCGGAGAATTGCCAGCAAGTAACTATTGCAGTAAAGTTTTATTTTAAGCTACATGTTTCCTTTGAGGAATTATTGCAAGTCAAATGTGAGTTGTTTAGCTGTGGAACAATTTCTTTTTTAAATCAGGAATAATTTGCACAGACCAAATTAAAATAACATTTGTTATGGAGAAAAATTATAGGATGGGGGATTGATTTTTCCATTTGAGGCAATTATCCTTATAGGATATATTTGAAGTAACACTTAAAGGTGAATTGTGATTTGAATTGCCTTCACTGCCCTTACAATATTGGTGTTAATACAGTTGAGTGTCTTGGGACGTACCTCAAGTGTGTCTTTCACAGGTTTCAGTTGAAGTACCTTACTTCATTTGAAATATCTGGTATTTGCCTCTGTTATGCTTATAGAAATAGTGGGATTTTCGGAGCAAGTGGCTACGAGCTGCCAATATTAAAAGTCTGTAGTCTGTTTTCAGTTTGACTGTACTTTGTTTGCTGTAGGCACAAATTATCAGACATCAGGTTTTGTATGTTACCTGTCTGAATTTTCTTATCTGAGTTACATGTTCTGTTCACTTGTTTCTTGTTGCAGGGAAATTCTAAAAAGAACAAAAGTCGATAGTTTACGGCTGAGTCTTTGGAAGCTGCTGCTGCACAGGATGCAGATAGTGACCATTCATTATCCAGTTCCTGTTTGTTCCAGGAAGCAGAGGGTGGTATTGGGTCTAGTAAAAACTGAATTGGTGCTGTAAATGGCTTTAAAATATTTAGAACTTGTAACAGATAAACCAGAACTTAATGCTGGCTCTAAACCAGGAAATACACACTCTGTGGATAATTTATATAGTAATTACCTTCAGTTTTTACTGTGCACTTTTTAAAACCAGGTTTTGATTTCATGTAATAACTTCAGATTTTGTATATTTTCAAATATGTGTATGTATTAACAAATTTGGATCCGTGCAGTAGTTGTCTATTTTTGAGTTATACATTTCATTGTCAACATGTGTACATTCCATGACTTGTTAATAACAGTTTAAAAATGAGTTTTTTTGGCCATACAAGCTGTGCAGTTACAGTAAGTGTATTATTCCTATTCTCACCCCTTTTGAATTAATTGGAATTGTGACTTGAAAGGATTTTTATGAATTCACACAAGTAAATGGGATCATTATTTTAGACTGCAACAGTGGAAACTTTTTCTGCTTGCATTTGGCACTTTGGATATTGAAGTAAAGAGCACAAACAGCTGAATTGGGATACTTCTATGAAACTGCTTTAAGCCCTTACAATAAGATTTTGTTTACACATATATGTATATATATATTGGTTGAAACAGCTGTTTAAAGCTAGAGGAAACTGTGATTGCCATTTACCCCAAAAGAGTGAAACAGTGTGTGTAGAATAGATCAGCTCACTGTACTCTCTTACAGTAAAGAAGAATACAAAATATGTAAAAGATTTAAACACTGAATTTGCAAAAGGTCTTCATGGGATTAAGTCCTGATGGATTCACTGAGGGGATGCACATGGTTTTTCCTGTGTTCTCAGAAGTTTGTGAACTTTAGGCCTCTCCTAGGACTTTTTTTTTTTTAAGTGAAGTTTAATACCACAAGTTTTCACAGCATTGGTTTGTTGGTTGGGGTTTTCTGTTTTGTTTTTTTGAAATCAGATGCTGTGCTGCTCCACACTTTACACTGATCTGGTATTCCGTAATTTGCATTTGACACTTATTTTCCCCTAAGGGTTTACTCTGATATCAAAAGTGTTGATATGTATTATCAGTATGTATTAATAAAATCAACTACATGAAACCAACCTGACTTTTTTCTTAACTCTGGCTGTGCCCAGGTTGCACGGTGTGGTATTGAGGTGGGGTATAAACAGCCATTGCTGGTGAGGTGAGCTGAGGTAATTACATCAGTCCAGCTACTCTTAATAGTGCTTCTCTTTAGGCCAGGCTGCATTTCTGTACCTAATGCTGCTGTGTGCGCAGAGTACATCGAGCCCACATTAGCATATCATAGAATAATAGAATCATAGAATCAACTGGGTTGGAAGAGACCTCTGAAATCATCAAGTCCAACCCTTGATCCAACCCCACTGTGATTACTAGATCATGGCACTCAGTGCCACATCCAGCCTCATCTTAAAAACCTCCAGGGATGGTGAATCCACCACCTCTCTGGGCAGGCCATTCCAATGCCTGATCACTCTCTCTGTAAAGAACTTCTTTCTAATATCCAAACTAAACCTCCCCTGGCACAGCTTAAGGCCATGCCCCCTTGTCCTACTGCTGATTGCCTGGGAGAAGAGTCCGACCCCCACCTGGCTACAACCTCCTCTCGGGTAGCTGTAGAGAGTACAACTCACCTGGTCTGCCTGATCACCACTGTGGAACTGTTCTGTTGTTTTTTCCTTTTAGAAATGAAAAATAGATGTGGTTAGGAAAAGGGAGAGGAGATGAGGAGAGCCTGCAGGGTTTATTGTGAGCTCAGTGTTGAATTTAAAACTCCATACTGGTGCTAACGAGGGTTGGGAAGTGTTTGCTTTCTCTCAAACAATTTTATGGAAGCAGATACAGCTTCTCCTGTTTCATTTAGAGTTGGAAGGTGCTTCCTTCCAATTCTTTTGAAGCTGCCTTGTCTGAGGACTTTTGCAGTGAAGGTGCTAATTCAGTTATTTTAATTCTCTGAATCAAATTACTGGATGTGTTACTGATGCTACTTTTTCATATGTGGCTGCATTGAGAAAAAGGTTTTGCTCAGGCATTTTTGGCATGTCTAATTAAAACAAATGCTTTGAAGATAGTGTGTTTAGAGTTTGCATAAAATGTTACATCAAACTGGTTTTACAACGGAGTATATCTCAATATCCAAACTGGAATTCATACAGAATATATAGGCATTAAGGTACAATTCAAATGCTCATTAGTTTTATCAGCATTTTTTCTTTGCAATATTATTTGGGAATGTATTTGCGTGTCCCATTCACCAAACAGCAATAAACATGCTTAGGGAGAGACAATTTTGATCACTCAAGCTCCTTTCAGTTTTTCAAGAAAATGTTTAGAGTTAAGCTCTAGACAACTGTAAACTACCAATACTCAGAATCTGGAAAAAAAATTAAAAACTATTTTGGATACTGCTAAAGTAATGTTGTAAAGGGGCATAGTACATTACATTTAACTCAGTGGCCTTAGAAACTGAATGAGGTGGAAATGCCCAACTAGCTTGTGCTTATTATCTGCTAACCAGGTGATTCTGAATCTGTTTCTAAATAGCTCAAATGCTGTTAAGTGTTTAAATTGCTACTGCACAAGGCTATGCAACTGAAGTCTGACTCAATATGGCAGTGAAGAATTCATCTTTGAGGCAAAGTTGTCCAGAAATAGGAATTTGAACTACTTTGTGTATATGAAATAGCATGTTCAGATTATTGTGGAGTGTACAAAATTTGGGCAAAGAAATATTATTAATACTGAAATTAATCCTCAAAAGTGTACAGTGTGAATGCTTGTCTTACTAATTGATTAACTGGGAAATTAATGACAAAATGTTGCAAACTGGAAAAAAATTTAGAACATTACAGTGTAAAGCCAAGGTTAAAGAAAAACCCTAATGGCATTTAACTTTTTTAATGGACAGTTCACTGTAATACACAAGTTTTTAAAGCATTTTTAGAGTGTTTAATTAATGTCTGCATAATGTTGGGCACCTCATGAGTAATCTCTCACACTCATGCGTAAGTGAATAATTCAGAAAACGTCATCACTTTAATGGTTTTAATAACTGGATTTTCAGAAGTTCTCTCTGAACTTTGTTTTTGAAGCTATACTAACATATTTAAAGATTTTAACATGTTCAGCTATCCTAGATGTCTGAAAACACATCCCCAGTAACTATTCTGTGTGCTCAAAGTAAATATTTGCTATAATCACGAATGAGTTCAACTTCAGAATTGCCCTTTTAAGAGCTTCTGCTTCGTGAGTCATGAAAATACCCAAGAAGCACCAAATACATTGGCTATTTTTAAAGACCTTAAGCTCTTACAGGTCAGAGGTTTCCCTGCCTGAAAGATTAAATTCTAAAACTGGAGTCTTAGTCTGACATTGTAAGCTGTGTAAGGGTCTCATCTCATTGCCATTTGAACAATCATGTGCTTGTTTTGTTACATAGTTATTCATCTGTGATTTGAACAGCAATCATCTAAAGTGTGGGTTTAAAAATGGTTGGTGTTTGTCATGTCTTTTGTTACTTCCTTCAGATTCGTTCTGAAACAGCTCAGCATTTCAGTAATAGTGGAGGCAGGATCTTCACGATGGGTTTGATCTAGCAGCACTCCAAGCAGCATCAGTATTGAGACTGAAGCATTTGGTTTTCCCATCTTTATTGAAATACTTTGTCTGTTTATATGGATTATTTTCTCTTTTTCCCAAGCCAGCTCCATTTCTTGTACTTGTGATGATGCTGCTCCACATACTCTGCCTTCCCTCACTGACAGATGAGTTGAAGTTTCGGTGTGAAGGTCTTTGGCCCAGTGTGTTTCCTGGATGCTGACTTTGGACACAGTGATCACACTGTTTAACAGTGTTCACTAGGACTCCAAAGAACAGATTTGCTTGGACACACAAAGCATCAGTTGCAAACAGGAAAGGAAATAAATTTTGTTTCCACATATTGCCTAGACTGGAGAAGTTATTTACTGGTTTGGGTGAGCAATGTGAAGGCTGTAGGGTTTTGTAGTAATATAAATCCACTGATATATTAAACTTTGGAAAACCATCTGGCCCGGTAACCTGGGCAAACCTGTTATTTAATACAGTCTGTATGTAAAGTAATTTGAGAGCACTGTCGTAGCAACAGCAGGGTCATAATAAAAATAAAGCTTAGTGCAGTAAAAAATGGTAATTGTTGCCAGAGGTCTGATTATTTCCTCCCACAAAGGCTGGATGCCGCTCGATTAAGAATGCTTGTTCTGTCTTATTCTGCATTTTCTGCCTCTGTTACTACTTGCAGAATTGCTCAGCTGTGAATTAAAACCATGTTTGTTTAGAAGGGGCCATGTTTGCCTGAATTCCTGAGTATTTCTTTTAATCAGAGAGTCAGAAACTTGCTTCAGCTGTAATTGTGTGTGCAGAACTGCTGGCTTGGTTACAGAGGGGGACAGAGAAGAGCTTTTGGGGACCTTTGTAAACCAGGTTTACTGGTTGACTGGGACTGTGTACTAAACCACATGGAAACTTGCCCGGGGCAGTTTTCATTATCTGCCTCTGCTCTGTGTGTAGGCAGCTTTAGACATGTCAATGCTAATTCACTCAGCTTCTTACAGAAGCAAACACTTGTATTGCTGCAATGCTGAGGTTACACAGCTGAGCTGCTACAGGAGAAATGTGATTCTCGTTGGGCCTAATTTGCACGCTAAGAGCCCTAAAAGAATTCCAGTTAAAAACTTCTTATATGTGAAACAGCAAAGGTACAGGAAAGATCATGATTTATCTGTACTGGGTTTAAGTCTATTTCACCCTGGGAGCTTGAAGCTTTATAAGCTGATGAGGTCTTAACTAATGAAGAAACCTTTGAAATCCAGGCCTGCTGTCAAAATTGTCTTTGTGGTCTCCCATAAGCAACACAGCTTGGTCCTGAGAAAAGTTAAACCCACAAAATTTAAGAGTCTAGGTAATTTCCAGTTATTTTAAGCACTATGGATTCTTTGATGAATTGACTTGGAACCCAATCTGTGGTGGAATGTAGCTTCTTGCAGACTTTCTCTGTATAACGTTCTTTGCTTCTTAAATGAATATGAGAACACCTCAAATCTCCACACGCTCCCCTTTCTACTACAAAGAGAGTCTTCATCCTTGTCTGCCCTCCCACTAAAACTTCAAGTTTCTTTTTTCTCCAACTTAAAAGACTTCAGTTTGTGCCGAAATTGTAAATGCAGAACATTTTATCCAAGAGAGATTATTTTAATGAAGTTATGAGATTTCTTCAATCTGAACTGAGAACTTCAGTGCAGTTTCATTAACTGCAGCCTTTGGCATAAGGAACACCTATAATGTACTTCTATTTAGCAACTTTCAAATTGAATATAGCATAAGCTCGTCTGCACAGAAAATATACACCCTGGGAGGGGCAAATTAAAGGTTTCTTTTGAAGTCTGGAAAGTCTGGTTTATTTTTAGTCCAAAGAAGTAGGCAGGAAAAGTTTCTCCTGGATTATCAATTTAGCCCAGGAGATCAAGAGCACCTGAATCCAACAAGCATTCAATTTCTCACAAAAAGGACATTAGTATGGTAAATTTCTATAACCGATTTATATGTAGTAAATATACATTATTTAAATACTGAATATACAAAGCTTGTAAATTCTAAATAGCAGTTGAGCTAAGTGAAAAATTAATTTATTAAATACGAGGAGGAAAGGAATTTGCTTTTTCAAACCAAAACACAAAAGTAATTCTCAGTTAAGATGAACTTCTGCAGAAAGTTCTTGCTAAAATAAAAGGCAAACTAATAGAACAAAGAGCTAATGTAAGTCTAGAAACAAGTATTCTTCTGTCTCCAGTTATATTTGGTTTTAGCCAGGCATGAACTGACAGGTTTCAGTTTTGACAAAATAGTCATAGACAGTAAACATTTTATACAAAGGGTAATATATTGCAAATCATGTTAAGATCAACTTAAATATAGTCAGCAATGTAAACTGAATTTGTTAGCATTGTAAAATGTTGAATGAGTTTAATAACTGCCTGTAGCAATATATAATACTGTATGTGAAGTGCTCTTCAAATTGTATTTACAGTACAAATAATTTTAATTGTTCTAATCCATTATGTATATGCTATTCTTTAAAGTCAAATTATATTAAGGACTTTTAAATTTCAGTTTCAGTGTTTCTTTCACTGAAGCTTGAGTTCTATTGCATGGAATTATTTTGGAGGAAGAGAAAGTGATAGAATTTTCTGGAGAAGAACAGTGTTGTCTTGAAAGTGTATACACTTGTCTCAACAAAGAAAAAATCTGATCTCTTTTTAGACATGCTGACTTTGATAAGGAGATATGAGAAATGAATACACTTCCCACTTGAAAACCATTAGAAAGGGCTAATGTGGAAGCTACACAGGGAAAAGCTTTTATTGAGTGTTGTGCAGAAGTACGTGAGAGTCCAAAGGACTCATTTGGGAGTATGTAGAAAATATAGAAATTGGAAAGTATTTATAATTTCCTGGCATTTTTTTTTTTTTGAAAAACAGGAGGTATTGATCCTCTGGTCCCTCTGCTAAGAGGTTGGATGTGTCCTGAGGGGAGGCAGAAGACTGTTGTTTGTAGGAGACCATAAATACACTTTTGACATCAGGCCTGAATTTCCAAGGCAGAGGACTTCAGCAGGATGGAATTCCCCAGAGGAAAGATGTTGGGATCAGGTTCTGACACTCCCAGGGCTGTATGCTGGGATGAAGGATGGCAGGTGGAGCTGCCTAACCCTTGCTAACCAGGGCTGCAGCACTGCAGTCTGGCCTGGAGGCCTCAGGTTGGCAATAGTCAAGAAAGACCTTTAGGGAGAGAAAAATATAAATGTTACAATTCACTTGACTTGCAAGTTACAGGTTACATTATGGTCAAAAAATTCCAGGGTATCGGGTCCGGGCTTTGAGCAACCTGGTCAAGAGGAAAGTGTCCCTGCCCAGGGTTGGAACTGGCTGATCTTTAAGGTCACTTCCAACCCAAACCAGGATTCTAAGAAATTCTGTGTAGAAAATCCTTAAGCCCTTTCCCTTACACAATATTGAGATGGAAATATGAACAACAGCATAATTCTACCACAAAGAGGTAGGTAGAAAGCCCCCAGGTGAAATTCTCTATTACTAAAGTAAAATTCATTTGGAGCATAATTTGAACAACCAGTATCTTTCTTGGTTTGACATTATAAATACTCATAAACTGTCTAACTATATTTGGCATTGAATTTTTTAAAATTAAGATAATAAAACCAGATTTTTTTTAAACCACAGGTGGGCAATATTTATCCTAGTGCAATTTTTATAATGGCATTAAGCTTATAGAAAAAGTTATTTGTGGGGAAAACCATACTGAACACTTCTATTGCAAATGGAGATGGACAGAGTCTGAATAGGAAAATACTATTCATGTTTCCCATGCATTGAGCAAAGTAGTAGTATTGCTTAATTTTCAGAGAAGACATAAGAAAACTCTTTAGAGAAGATAAATAGGATGAAAGAAAACAATTTACAGAAGGACACCCCTCCTTATTAAAATAGAAGGGAAATTTCAACAACACTAAAAAGCAGTGGAGCTAAAATGGATGGATGACACTTTGCAAACAATTTTGGATGAATTACACAAGAAATGAGCTCACTGCTGTAAGTGAGCCATCAGTGCTACTGGTAGCTTGTCATATGGGCTATTTGGGTGTCTGCTGTCCCTGGCAACTCTGCTCCATGTCCCTTGGAACACTCTAGAGGGTTTTTTAGGTGTTTCCCCCCTCTTCATCCTACCCGTTCTGTTCTTCCTCTGTGTTCTTTCCTTTCAATAGCAGTCTCTCTGCGTGGTACCTTGTCGCCTCTGGGAGGTGCACTCTAGAGATGCACAGGGCACCATCTAAGAAGGACTTTCCGTTACTTAAGATAACACAACTATATTATTCTGTTGCTTATCAAGACATTTTCCAAGCCCTGCGCTGTATGTCTCTGGAGGAACTCCTGTCCCCGGGGGAACTTTTTTGACGGTGCTGGTCCACCTCGGGTGCTCCTGTCTTTCAGCAGCTCCTGCTCCTTGCCGGGGGATGCTCCCCGGGGATGGGGCCGGGCGGGGCTTGTCCTGCCACCGCCCCCAGCCCGGGGCCGCTTCTGCCGCTGCTGCCTCTGCTGGCGGCGGGCGGGCCCTGGCGGAGCCGCGGCCGGGGCCGGGATCGGGACCGGGAGCGGGACGGGCAGGGAGAGGGTAAGGAGCGGGTACGGAACGCGCAAGGAGCGCGCACAGAACGGGCCGGGGCGGCTCCGCCTCGGGGGCCGCCGCTCCCGGGGAGCAGGGCGGGGGAGCCGCGTCCGGGGGGGCTCCGTCCGAGGGGGAATTTTCCCGGTAGTTGCGGCGCAGCACTGAAGTTCTGGCTTGAAACGGGACGGTGGATGGGGCTGCTTTGTTTTGGTTAAAGAACATGATACATATAGAAAAATGTTTGGTTCCTTTTCCTCTTTTCTTTCTTTTCTTTTCTTTTCTTTTCTTTTCTTTTCTTTTCTTTTCTTTTCTTTTCTTTTCTTTTCTTTTCTTTTCTTTTCTTTTCTTTTCTTTTCTTTTCTTTTCTTTTCTTTTTTTTTCTTTCTTTTCTTTTCTTTTCTTCCCTCCTTTTCTTCTTTTTTCTTTTCCTTTCTTTTTTCCTTTTTTCTCTTTTCTCCTCTTCTCTTCTTTTTTCTTCTTTCTTCTTCTCTTTCCCCCTTTCCCTTTTCTCCTCCTTTCCCCCTTTCCCTTCTCCTTTTTTCCCTCTCCCCTTTCCCCTTCCTCCTTTTTCCTCTCCGTTTTCCCCTTTCCCCTTTCATTTTTTCGTCCTCTCCTTTTCCTTTTCTTTCTAAAGTAGAAGTGGTGAAAGGGGGATGGCTTTGCCCGGAGCTTTGAATCGCAGCGGAAATCGGTAGAGTTTGGGTGCCGGGCATCCTGCTGGATCACATTCCCATGACTTTTGCCTTGTTAGGGAGGAGTCTGGGGCAAATGAGGAGTGTTTTTTATTTAATACTCGAAGTTAAGTGAATTCCTGGAGCCTTTCTCATATTTCCTAGTGGTTCAGCTGATGATGTTAAACTATGCACGTAGGCTCATGGTGTTTGAAAACATTGCTGCAGAAATCTCTCCCGTAAATCCAGCCGGGGCAGAGGGCTTTGGGAAAACAACCCGAGCGGATGCAGAATGATGTGCAACACGGGGCTAAAATGATTAAACTGTGCTTACCATATATACCCCTAGCGCAAATCCCAGAGATGCTGTTTCAAATGTACTGTAGATGGGAAAAAATATAGAAAGTGTTCTCTTTCTGGCTTTAGGTAAGTACTCACTGAAGAGAGGCTTTGCAGTGTTTTTTTTTTAAGATGTGGATGTCCTGACACTTGTGGCAAATAAGTGTGCTGAGAAAACTGCTGAGTAAGGTATTTTAGGGAGCAAGCGAAAGCTGAGTTACACAGTTCTGTGCTCCCCCAGTGTTTTTTCTGTGAGGTGGAGTGGAATAGAAACCCTGACAGATTTCTCTGCAAACAGGGCTTAGTTGTTTTTGGGAGAGTGGTAATGACGGTCTGGGGAGGAGAGGACAAAAGTTTTGGAGCCTGAGGCTCTTAAATATGAACTGTTCGTTTTGCTGTTAACTCACTTTTACCTGTCTGGGGACTGAGACTTCTCTATCTGTAGAAGAGGGAAAAGCAGTAGCTGAAGACAACACTTGTTGCCTGGTCTCATGCAGTGGAAGCACCTCCAGGGAGAAAATGCTGTGAGGGAAGATTAACTGCTTTCTTGACTATATGTATGAGTCGAGGAGAACTTAACACTGCACTCTGTAACTAGTTGTGGTCAAGCATAGAGGTAGTTTGTACAACAGGAAGCGTGACCAGAGATTATTCTTAACTGATGTTGGAGTTGTAAATCACACCTTTGGGAAAACATGCCCACAGGCAGGTATGAGGTGCTTGCTTCATGGTGTGATTTATTTCCTTCTTCCTAATGAATATATAATAAATGTTATTTTCTATCACTTTAAAAATTATTGGGATTCATAAGCTTAATGGCCCAGCCTGTGGGCCTCTGAATAGCAAATTAATGTAAGCTTCTAAGTTAGTCCATGTGTGAACATTAATTCCAGCACAGAATGCACCCACCTACACAAATAGAGATGCACTCTTATGGACAGGGTTTTACTTTGTGTTTTGGTAAACAAGATCCCTCTAGTCCACCACTCCTTTTCTTATGTTTTTGATTGTTATAAATATAAGTTGACGTCTTTTGCTTCAGGAAACCAGGCTACCCACATGTCTGTATTAAAAGGCTTTTGGGGAGGAACTCAAAAGAGGAGCTTTTTTTGGTGTCTGCATTATGAATTATACTTTCTGACATGACTGTCATCAGTTGCTATTAAAAAATACCTCTATCCAAATAAACAAGAATTCAGCTGGGATGCTCCTTCTTGTTAGTGTTAGTATTCCTATAACACTTTAAGGCAGAGAGAAGAGGAGTATCCCACAACTGAGGAGAGAATTGATCTGTCAGAAAATGTTACTATTAGCTGTCTGGCAGTGCTTTTCATGTTTAGAGACTTCTGCAAATCTTAGGACATCTCCAGGAAGGTGTTAACACTTCTGTGCTGGGTACTAAAGCATGAGGTAGTTTTAAATGCAGATATAAAAATTGACTCTGAATAAAAAATTAAAATTTAAAAAAGAAGACTATTATATTGTTCAGTGAATATGCTAGATATAGTATTTCAGTTAGCTTCCTTACCTTTTAATATTCACTCTGAGATTAGTGGCAAAGATTTTCAAGTGTGCTTCTACGTCATGTATTCTTCGTGGCATTTCATCCATCCCTTTCCTTGGACACTGCAAACACTAGTAGAGGACCAGGTTTAAATTTGTTTCTAACTACAGACAGCTTAGTATTTTGATATGTGATCTGTGTGCCAAAGCACTCAGGCTTTTTTTTTTTTTTCCTAAATCCAGAGGCCTGCTTAATCCTGAAAAAAAAAAAAAAAAGGCTGTTGATATTACAGAAGTGGGACAGCCACTCACAACTGCATTTCTGCTGTTTGTTAGCCCATTATAAATCTCTGGTTCTGCTCGGGGGGGGAAGGGGAGGGAGAGGTTTGGGCTGTTTAACTACTTGCCAGAGCCCTCTGCAGAGCTGCCATGACCAGAGCACTTTTGTGGGATGTGCGTGTGTCCCTAATAATAACATGTTTCCTAAACACAGTTAAAAATTGCTTCAGTAGATGCAGTAACATTCCATTAACTTAGTGACCTGCAGAAGTGCTGTAAATAAAAATAGTCTTATTTTCCTGTCTCTTCCAGGCCAGAGCACTGTGTTGAAGGTTTGTTGGCTATTTTTTTTTTAATTATAACAACCCAACAGACCTTCCCTACAGTAAAATGTCAGCTAATGTCAATAAACAGTTTACATGAGACTCTACTGCAATTGTCCCTCGGCTCTCTGAAATCTGCCTACAGAGTGTAAGTTATGCAGTCACTATGGTGATGCTGAAGAGGAGTGCGATTCAGAGAGGATAAAGCAGGACTGGCCCAGGAAACTGAATGGGAGTGGGAACAGAAGCACCTTTCAGGGGTGAGCCTGCGCTGCTCCCCAGAGTTTGACCAGCAACCTCTGCCTTCTCCCCATCCATCTTCTAACGGGGGTTTACTTGCAGAAAGAAGAAAGGCCCCATGGAGGGCTGTGTTGTGTAAAAGAGAGAAACACACACACACTATGAATTTTTAAAATATCTTGTCTAACTCGATTATAGGGAGAAATTAAGTGCAGCAGCACAGAGTAGTCAATCAAAAGCCAATTTCCAGCTAAAAATCATTTAAGGATCACAGTCTTGCAATGGCACTTTATAACTCAAAGAAAAAAAAGAAAAAGTTTTGCCAATACACAGTTGCATGTAACTACTTTGTTTTCAGAAGATGCGATTGCATCTTGTGTAATACCTTGCAATCACATCTTCACACAAATGATGTGTCTTAGATATCCAGAAAGGAAGAGACTAAAAACATTGAGTAGTTAATATTGATTTGATTAGCCTTTTGTTATTTCTTCTTGGAAAAGTGAGTTTTCTTCTGTTAAAGGTATTCACTAAAACACAGAGAACCCTTTTGTGTTTTTTGGATTTAATCATGTTCTCATTCAAGCTAGTAAAAATGTTCCTCCTGTCTTTGATAGCAGACTGTGTCCTCTTGAGGGTTTCTCTGACCATCCCGTTTGCCAGCAAACATGGGTACACCCTGTCTTGCCTTCTCTGTTACCAGCCTGGAGTCCAAAGATGCACAGAACCACATGCTAGTAGACATGTGTTACTTGGAACTGGAACAGTCTGTCACCTTCTGAGATAGGAAATCTGCCCTGTAAACAGGAAAATGCTGGACATCCGAGATGGAACTCTTGAGTGTCATCTGGAGGAACTGACTGAGAAATTAGAACCGAGGTACCCAAGAAAGATGCTTAGACTTGTGTCTAGTAATGGTGTTTGCAGTAAGACATGATGATATGCCAGGGATGTGTGGGTTTTGTCACTTTGATTGCATGGAAAATAAACCAAAACAGGTTATAAGTGTACCTGTATACGGCTCTTTCTTATGTGCCAGAATTATCTGAAGTTGGTGCTGTGATGTAAGATGTGGTTGCATCTTCCTGGAACAAAACAGTTACATGTAGCTGTGGATAGGGAAAACTTTTTTTCTTTTATGGTAGAAAGTGCTTGTTGCAAGCCTGGGATCTTTGAATGTTTTGTAGCTGGAGATTGGCTTTTAATTGACACCTCCGTGCTGTCACATTCACTGACTCGTGTTTTGTAATGTGTTTGCTTATGGGCTAAGTCACAGCAAGCAGTATAGGAACTGCTGCAAATAACCTTATAGTTCCCCTCAGGAGAGAAAGGTGGCCTGTAGGGTAAGAGAACTGCTATTGTTTTTTGCAGCTCAGTGCTTAGCTGTGTACACTGATGGAGAAGTTCTTGAGCGACTTCCAAGAGTGGTTTCAGGTCTCCATTCTGGGATCTTTCCCAATGACAAATAAATTAGACTTCTATTTTAGTTTGTTTCATTTATGGTTTTTTATTTATTTATTTTTAGTTTATTCTATTTAGTTTATCTCATCCCATTCTCAAAGTTATGTTCCCACTAACAAGCTGTACAAAAATCCTTGAGAGGAATGGCAGTGCAGATCCCAGGTGACTGTGTTGCCATGGTTTTAAAAAATTTCTCAGCTCCTGTAGAAAATACCTTTGGTTTGTCTCCATAAAATCATATGGAAACTTCCAGTAAAATGCTGCCTCTATGCTTTGCTGCCTTGATTTTTATTCTTCACTAAGAAAATACTGAAGGACAAAGCCGATCTGACTCACCCGTGGTGCTGTGGCTGCTGGAGTGGGGTGAGGGAGGGTGTGGGAATTGGAGCTTACTCTGAATGGGAAGATTGGTTGAAGCCGATGTTGTTACACACAAGATCAGTCATGCATGATGTTTTGTTGTCTTTTTGAGGCAGCTTTGGAATGACTTCACATCTGAGTGTTAAGGTAGGTCTCCTAGAATGGATCTGGATGTGAAAAGGAGTTTATTTACAGTGCATAGCAGCCGAGGTTTGAGTGATTATTCATGGCAAAGATGAGAACTGTTCTGAATAGTAATGCTAAATTTTCATATAAACTGGAAGGTCCTCACCATCTAACCTCCTCCTGCTGCAAGCAAGAAGAGCTACTTCTTTGGGGAAGACTCACTTCAGCTGCAGCTGAGCAGGCTTGGATAGTGAGCAGAGATGTGAATCTGCTGCTTTTCTTTCATTTTTCTTTTGAGAGCTTTCCATAGGTTTTCCCTCCCATGTGAATCTCATACCTGCCTACAACCTTTAAAGCATGGGATGTGACTCTGAGGCAGAGGATTTGGCAGTTCCTCAGGCCTCCCTTGTCCAGTGCCTGTGTGTAGCATCCCTACTGAGCTGGATGCCGGATGCTGTCCTGGCGTGCAGAGACTGTCAGTGCTGTAGCTGTCAGTACTTCTCCTTGTGGTGGGGAGTCCCCCACATCCCAAACTGTGCCATCATCCTGACTAGAGACTGTTTCAGTCTCTGCCGTACCCTCTTCCTATCAAGGGAAGTTGTCTCCACTTGTGAACATACTGTGATATTTGTCAGTTTTCTGAAGCCTGCATGCGCATCTGCCAAACACCTTGTTTGTAACCTCCCCTTTGACTCAGGGCAGGAACAAGTAACAGCGAGAGGTGTTTGCAAGAGCTATGCCTGCCTTTGCTCTGGGGACGTGCGTGCTGTCAAAAGCTGAAAGCTTTAATTCCTCCCACTCTCAGGGCCAAGAGTAAGGAATTCCAAATTAAACAGATTAGCTCTGAGCTCCAGAATTCTCCCAGCTGTGCCTATGCCCCAGAGAGCAAGAAATGTAAATATAAGGTCACACTGCACTTTGAAGTTGGTGTATATTTTTGACTGTTACACCAGTTCCTTTTTCTAAAATGAGTAATGCAGTGGGAGGCTTAATCCATGTATATATTCCAAATACCAGTGAGAGCCAAGAAATTCCTGTTTCCTGTCAGTTGTGCCTTTTGCTTATGTTTATTTCAGAGTTATATGTTGGAGAAATTTTTTTGAGTGTGTCTAGGAGAGGCAGAGCAGAGTTAAATGAAAGTGCAGCCGTGTGTAGTATCAAAATAAAATTTGAGGCAAATAATCATAAATCAAGCAGTATTTTATGTAGAAGGTGTGCTTCAAGTTTTTTTTTTTTCAGAGTTAAGTAATAACCGAAATGGTGATCCAAAGAATATGGCTGTAAAATACAGAGATAAATCTGCCATATTATCCTTGGATATCACAAGAGCTTAGAAACGTTTAGGGTATTTTATATACCATATGTGCTTTATTGCTTAAACCGCAGAGAATTTGTACTTCCCTGCAAGACTACTACACTTTATGGCAAAATGCGTGAAGAATTGTCTACGTGTCTGTTCAAGAAACAGTAACAACTCATATGGTACCGTTATGGGAAAGCTTCAGCATAGCCTGCACAGTATGCAGAGTTTTGCATTAGATTTCTATACAGCCTGTATGCAACAGGTGACCTTGTTCCTGGCAATATAATTGACATGTAGTAGTGTATGGGGACCATAGTTTTTCTGGAAGGGTGGAAACAAAATGTCCAGGCGTTGTCCACAGAATAGCTCATGAGAAGAGCTCAGCTTGTTTTAAAGGGTTTATGTAATTGTTTTGTCACACTGAGTGTAGGTAAATCTGGGGGGTTTTTTGAGCTTGAAGCAATTAATTAGGCTGACATTTGCCCAAAAAACCTTCACTGTGCAAGTGGCACTCATAAGATATGTGCTCAGGTGTTATAAAGAGAGTTTGTTTAGAGGATGTATGGCTTAACAGTTTTGATGGCCTCTGGAGCTGGAGAGGCAAGAAGGAAAGTATGCACAAAATTATGCTTTCCTGTGTGCTTGGGAATGTGAGTACTGTCTATTAAACATTGCGTTTACTCAACTTTATGCTTTGCAGAAGGGAAGTGTTTCCCTGCTGTTCCCCCATGCTCCTCCAATATTTTTAAAGAGGATCTTTGTGTTTAAATCAGAAGGGACATGCTTGAGGGTTTTAACTGCTGCCAAATTTTAGGGAGGATCCAGGGAGTGAGGTGCACAGGGGGTTCAGTCATACACTATGCTGGTTCAGGTGCTGCTCCTTCCCTGCTGTGAAGGAGGTGATGCAAGGCTGCACCATCAGGGCAGTGGGGACATTGCTGATGACAACTGAGCATCCTCGGCTTGCTGAGGACTGAGGTGTATCTGGATTAAAAGCAGCAAAGTCAATACCTCGAATTGCATTGTGGAGTGAGTAGGAAGTTATTATTAGATTTCAGTGTAGGGAGAGGTAACAGTATTCCCCAGAAGGGCACAAAAGTTGAGTATTTTTGCTGCAGATTTGATCTGGGATTTCTGAAGCAACAAAAGACCCAGTAATAACTACAGCCTATGAAATCTTTCAATAATAGGGTAGAATTTCTTTTCCTTCCATCCTTGAGGTATTAAAATGAAGAAATTAAGCTACAACTACTTTTCATTAAATGCTGAGGGACTGCATTAATCTGATAAATGGGAATATCATTTTCAGCAGAAGAGGACGAATTGAGATGAGTCATAACTTTTGGGTTCACTGGCATTAATGCACTTAGGAGCAACTCTTTATTTCAGCCGGCTTTTTTTACTGGCAGTTTCAATATTATAAAAATGGTATTTCCTGTCACATATCTGAAGGAGATACGACACGTGCTTGTAATTTAAATGTTATGGGCCACATAACTTATATGGTAATGGACATTAATGGCATCTTGTATCATTTTCCTCTTACCCAAAGCATTTGGGTTACATTTATGTGGGTCCCATGGGAGACCTTTGCTATTTGGAGGCAAAACACATCCATCCTGAAGCCCAAATGTACTGCAATTTCAAGGAAGAACATCCCAATTCTAAAGGAGGAATTTGGAGCACCGTTTAGGACAAAATAGCATTCCCTTATTGTGTTGTGCTGATGTAAAAGCACCAGAGAACAAGTGATGTAGCATAAGACTGATTTTATATTTTTTTTAAATACTAGATGAAGGGTGCATTTCCTTTTATTAGCATGACACTATACAAACAGCTTGTACGAATCCATTTGGATTTTTTTCCTCCATTCCTAGTTGTCAGTTTTGAGGGATCAGTAGGGCAACAATAGGGGAACTTCTATCAGTTGCAACACTTACTTCTTGCCTCTGTGATTTTGCTATCATCAGTACCTTTTCCTTTTAAAAAAACTCACAGGTGTCTGGAACAGCAACAAAAGGTCAAAGCTTCAGCCTCAGACAGGTACACTTAAGAGTATTCTGACTGCAGAGGAGAGCTCCATCTGTGAAAGTGGAGCTTTCATTGACACTTATTGACTGAAGTTAAATATTTGGCAGGTGGATTTCAAACATCTTTTTGTTTTGTAACAGAAAAAAACCCACCAAACAATCTGTAACATCACATTTTAAAAAGTGAATAGTAACATTACGGAAAAAAATCCCAAACATCTGGAAATAATAAAAGACACTGAAAAGCTTCATTTCTAACAAGAAAGAGAAACAGGCTGCAAAATTTGTTCTTTATTGTAAACCACATGCCTGCTTCCTTACATTCCCATTTTATGATTTCTCTTTTACTGGTGCATCTCAGTGTTGTGTGATTTGCCCCCTAAGTGTGGCTGTGGTCACACCAAAGGGTTGTGCCTCGTCAGGCTGCTGAGCTCACCCTCATTTCCACTGAGCTTCTCACGGTACCCCAGGATCGTCCCTGGAGCCCCTCTGGAGGGAAAGGCTCCCTCTACCATCCACATCGTGTTTTTTTCTCTTGCTGGCAGTCACTTATCTCTTGTAAATTCCAGAGCAGTTTTTAATGGAAGCCTTTGAGGCTGTTTCCTTATTCTTTCTGTCTACCAGGCTGCCCCACGGTCCTGGCTGTTACAAAAAAACCCACTACCTGAGACAGCATTACATAAGCTGCTGTTAACAAATGAGACTTGTTAAGATGAAACAAGGGCTGAAAACTTTGAAATTTCCCAATCTAGAAATAATCAATATATACTACTGAAGGAGCCATGGTGGCAACCAGAGGGAGAGGAGGAGAAGGGTGTGGGAGACAAAAATGATGACCAAGTCCAAGAACAAATAGCTATAATTTTTCTTTCCATTGCTACACTTTATTTTGATGAAGTGATTGTGTGGGTGAGTGATACACTGGTACTTGTGTGTGTCTGAGCTATGATAGTAATTTGTAACTTGTTTGTTCCTTTTCTCTCTCTAAGTGGAGAGGAGAGTGCTTATAAAATAACTAGCATAGTGCAAATATTTTTCTGAACAAAAAGGTCAAGAGTTCAAAAACTAATGAAGGACCAGAGTCCTCCTCCATTGCAAGCCCTCAGCTGCTCAGATGCAGAGTGAATGGGCTGTGCCATGGTTTATGGTACTTTCTTAACGGCCATAAACTGACCAAGAAATAATGGAGAAACGGTGAAAATAATGACTCGTAGTGTAAGATTTCACTTGGCTGAACTGTGGCATGTCTGGAAATGAACTGTTCTCTAAATGTTACAGATAAAGAATGGCTTTTATGGTTATGTGATTGTGTGCTGTAGCGCTGTGCAATTAATAAGTGGCCTAACTGTGGCTGTCTGTGCATGAAGGGGAATAGCTTTAAGTCATCGTTAGCTGACCTTAATTAACGGAGTAATGTATGTGCAGGTGGTTTTTGTCTATATGAACTTTGCCTTCTTTGTGCTTTCAGGCAAATGTGAATGTGTTCTGACATAACAAGAATAACTTTTTATCAAATGAGCGACGTTTATATGTGCCCCGTGGTGCTTCATTGTACTCAATTCCTCCTCAGGCATTAGCAATTTATTGCTCACTCCCTCATCAGTCAGGAGCAGTGGGGAGGAAAAACTTTGGGGACAACATATTCTGCATAAGGATGCAGTGAACACATTTAAATTTCAGCGCAATTTAAAACCACAAAGGCAAGATTAATTATTTACTGGTTATAGTCCTGCACTGAGGACATCCAGCTGAGCCCTTTACCAAAGACACTTTGTTTGATGAAGTGTAGTTTATTAATTGGTTTAAAGACCTGTCCTTTTTCCAGGCCACCAGCCAATTCAGTGCTTAGCAGATATGTATGTTGTTACTTGGCCTTGACTTTTGTTTCACCAGTATTTTATCTGCAATGGGCGCTTGTAGTCTGCCCTTTAACGGGAAAGTATCCCTCATTCTTAGGGCTAATTTCTTGTTTATAAATTTAATGCCTTTCCACCCTTCTTTCTAACATGTCCAGTCTTTGAGAACATAAGTCAGGGTTGAAGGAACTGATGTAAAGAGAAGCCTGCCCAGGTCTGGAAGTCATATGGGACCAGTCTACCCATGCTGTTCCTGACAGGAGGCACCTCAGGTGTCAGCACGGAGTGGGTGATGAGTCCCAGGTCTGTTCTGGTGGCCACAGCATGCTCCGGCTGCCTCCCACCTGTGGATGCTCATGGAACTGCTCTGTTTGCCCATGTCCATCACAGAAGGAGAACACCTGCCTTGATTGCTCAGTGCATGTATTGTCTTGGTGGGCTGGTTGCCCTTGATAGCAATACTATGTGTACCCTTGCCATCAGCACTGAGTTGCTACAGCTTTTCATAAAAGAAAAAAAAAATCCCCTCTTACCTTCCTGATTTTCCTTTTGGAAACAGTTGCTCCATTCTTAGTAAAGTGCTGTTTTGTTTGATGAGGGGAAGGAGGGGAAGCCTCACCTGGAGCAGATGCCTAGTATGGAAAATCTCTCTCCATATTGCAAATTACATGTAAGCTGTATAGCATTATGCTGTATAGTATTAAGCTGAAAGTATTATGCAAGCAGTCCTATACCATTGTGGGGCTTTCTGCTCTCTGACTGAAAGGCTACGTACATCAGATGCTCTGAACAGCTCACAGAGCTTTGAACTCCCTTTGATCCCCAATGTGGGAGAGCAGTGGGGATTCCTGGGCAGCTTATCTGTTTCTAACACAGCTATGCCAGATTATACGTGTAAAACACAAAGTACGCTGGATTTGTGAACTGCTTGCAAATTTGAGCTTGGTGTGATTTGAATTTTATAAGGGCTAGGTTTGTTTTGTCTTTCAAGAGAATTTATCTCTGCTCATGTTTGTTGTTTCTTCATAGATGGTTTGCGGGTGATGTGTGTGCAAGTGCCTCAAGTTTCTCCTGCAAGATGTGTTCCACAAATCCAGCAAATTGGGTCACCTTCGATGATGAGCCGCTCTTTCAGTCACCTCAGAAATCAGTTGATAATCAGAGTAGTTGTAAAGCAAATGGCCTTAAACTCAATCTGTCTAGTGTGCATGAGTCTTCAAGTAGGTCACCTTCTACAGGCAGCACTCCACTCTCATCTCCTGTAGTTGATTTCTACCTAAGTCCTGGACCTCCCAGCAACTCTCCACTTACTACACCTACCAGAGACTACCCAGGAAACCCATGTATCCCAAAGTCTGGAATTCACATGCTTTATCCCATCCCTGAATGGCCTTCAAACGTTAACCTTCTTCCATCACCAGGGATTTGCTCATCCCTAGCCTCGCAGAAACCGAGCAGCCTTCCTTTGAACACCTCACCTAATGACCATCCAGTTAAGAATTCAGTCTCCAAATCAGCAGAAAAGAAAGCCCTAACTCACCAGGAAGCTGTGAGGAGTTAGCTCTGGGGCGCTTCCCATACATCCAGAGTGACTGTGCTTTTTCCAGTCCTTTTTGGAAGGAAGGGTGCTCGCTCAGTGTGTCACCAGGTAATGTTGGCATGCACAGGAAGGACAGAGTGCTCGACAGGAGCATCTGTCATCCTAAAGACAAAGAAACTTGTCATGATCAGAAAAGCCTTAACCAGGGCTCCTTCAGTTACATCTGTGAGAGGCTTGAACACCTGCAAGCTGATAGCTGTGACACCGTGGAAAACCCACCCATCTCCAGCACTCACGCGTGGCACAAGCTCTCCCCCACTATCCCACGCAGCCTCTTCAGGAGCCGGAAAGCAGATGGGTGGCCATTCATGCTGAGGATTCCTGAAAAGAAGAACATGATGTCGTCTCGGCAATGGGGCCCTATTTACCTGAGCGTCCTACCCGGAGGTGTATTGCAGATGTATTATGAAAAGGGCCTGGAGAAACCTTTCAAGGAATTCCAGCTGCAGCCACAGTGTAAACTATCTGAACCCAAACTAGAGAGCTACAATGTCTCGGGAAAAATCCATACCGTGAAGATCGAGTGTGTGTCATACACAGAGAAAAGGAGGTATCATCCCAAAGTAGAAGTGATCCATGAGCCAGAGGTTGAGCAGATGTTAAAACTGGGCACCACAGATTATAATGACTTCACCGATTTCCTCGTAACAGTCGAGGAAGAGCTTATGAAACTTCCTACTGTTTCTAGACAAAAGAGGAATTATGAAGAGCAAGAAATGACTCTGGAAATAGTGGATAACTTTTGGGGGAAAGTCACTAAGGCAGAAGGAAAACTTGTAGAAAGTGCCATCATCACGCACATTTACTGCCTCTCTTTTGTGAATGGAGGTGCTGATTGTTTTCTAACCCTGAATGACCTGGAGCTCCAAAAGAGGGATGAGCGTTACTTCGACAAGGAGGAGGAGAAGAAGAAGTGGATCGATATTCTCGATTACCATTTCCATAACTGTGTCAAAGCGCAGGAATTCGAGCAGTCGCGGATTATTAAGTTTACACCCCCCGATGCCTGTAGGTTGGAACTGATGCGTTTCAGGACACGGTATAATGGGCAAGACCTTCCCTTTTCCGTGAAGGCTGTGGTAGTGGTTCAGGGGGCATACATTGAACTTCAGGCTTTTATAAACATGTCTTCAACTGCACCGATCCCGACGTGTTTATCCTCTGTGAAATACTGTGAAAACGTTATGATACGCTTTCCTGTTCCCACACAGTGGATCAAAGCACTTTGGACCATGAACCTCCAAAAGCAGAAGTCCCTAAAAGCAAAAATGAATAGGAGAGCGTGCCTTGGCGCTTTACATGAGGTTGAATCTGATCCTGTAATACAAGTCTCAGTTGGAACAGCAAAGTACGAGAGTGCCTACAGGGCTGTGGTGTGGAAGATTGACAGGCTTCCAGATAAAAATTCAAGTAAATAATTTGCACTATAAAGTTATGGGATTGGGTGTGTGTCTTCACTGTTTTTGTGCTTGTGCACCCCCATTAGCTACCTGTTTTGGTTTTTTACCTGTGCACTGCTATTGGTAGAAGCTGGAGTAATCTTTTAGGAAAAAGAGAATATAGCCTTATTTTTTTTAAAGGATATTTTCCTAATTTATTTCATGGGGGCAGATGTATTATTGTCAGTCATTTTAAGTGAGCAGCATCATGGAAGTGGATCTCATTCTGAGTAAACATCAAATCTGCAGTAAGACAGAGGGAAGGGTTTGTTCTTCCTGTATACCAGCTGGGCAGTGGGTGGGATGGGAAGAAAAAGTCTTTTGGTAAAATGATTCATCCACCTGATATCACACAGTTAATAGAAAAGGTAGTATCATCACTGCTGGGTCTTGGCTTTCCAGCATCATTTAAGAAATGGTAAGTATGATGCATAACTAGAAGGTTCTGTGGTCAAATTTCCCATAGGGAGGTGACTGTGTTTTTGCAAAGGCTGATATCTAGTGCCTCTTTCATCAGTTTGTGCATTGAGATTGTACATTCATGGTAATAGCTGCACTGATGAAAAATGCCCCCCACTTTATTCCCATTTCTTTCTGGTAGTGGTACCTCACTGAAAACTTGCAGCAATAAAACCAGCTATGTTTATGGTTGCACACATGGAAGTAGTTAATTTACCAGAAAAATTTGACTTTTTGGAGAAGAAAAGTATAAATCCTTGGTTTTAATACTTGGTTTTAAAATTCCAGTTTTCAATCATGTTACCAGTACTTTTTTAAAGGCATAGTACTTTTCTAAAGGCATAAAAATTCTTGAGGAATACGATATCCTCCTTCAAGTTCTGTAGAGTGAAGACATTTGATCCTTTGCTTGAATATGCATTATATGTACTTTGGGCTTTGGGAATTTGTCTAAGACAAGGGTACCTGTTAAAGCATTTTGCCTAAAATATCTGTATAATCTGTACTTTTAAAAAGGGGGTGTGTGTTACTAACAAATGGATTGTCCTAGTCTTGTATTATCCTAACTACCTCTTTAAAATGTCAAGAAAAGATTTCATCTTCTTAAGTCTTGGTTTCAGGTGTGCTAGCAATAACCTGACATATTAACTCTCAGATTCTGACAGCTAGATGCATGTGCAGGTGAGAGTTAACATTCAAAAGTATTTAAAAAAAAAAGACTAAAGGCAAAAAAATTACCAAGGATTTCCCCCTCATTTTTAACTAATTTTAAGTTATGGCTAATCTTACCTGTTGTTTAGGTAACTATGACTTTATTTTATTTTTTTACAATTTGATATTTAAGACTGATGGAAAAAAGGGGGGAAGGAGCAAATGAAAGGGAATATTATCCTGAGCCTATATATGAACTAAATTGCTTGTGGGTTAGAACAGCATTTGTAATCATCCTACATCAAGAGATGGTGTTTACTAACAATGCTGCATGGAAATGCTGGTTCTCTTTGCGTGTGAACTGGGACTTGCTCAGGTGATGAGGTCTCTCAAGGCCTGAGGGACTGTGCCTTTCACTTCCCTGTGAGGCACTCTGTGGGAGGAACAGCTCAAACCCCGCTGCGGTCACAATCAGAAATGATGCTGTGTTAATGCCATCTCTGTTCTTCCCTTTCTTTTGCTTTGGAGGAGGCTGTGGTTGTCTTGGACCTGTGGCTAATGCCGTATATAGTTCTCCCTGAACTGGCTGAGCCCTCCCTTTCACATGCTGGGTTTCTGCTGCTCTGCTCGGAGAGGATGGTGGTGGCTGCCAAGGCAGTGGAAGAGAGGAGGAGACGCAGCATCAGCAGATGTGCTACTGACAGGGAGGGCAGAAGATTTAATGAAGAGATGTTGGAGAATTAGTAGGCAGAAAAAGATTCTTCAGGTCTTCCAAATCTGTAGATATGGGTGTCCTGTGCTCTAGGTTTTAAGGGTTTGCAACTTGAAACGCTGCTGTGATCCAAGTGTTTTCCCAAGGTTTATGGGACTAACTGTTTGGGAAGCTTTTAGTATTCTTTGCTATTTAATCTCAGTTTGGTTCTGCAAAACAAAGTCAAAATTTAGGCAATTTTAAAGAAGATTATAAGTCTTCCAAAGTTTTTATTCCCTGAAGTTCTTGCACCCTAAGATTTGGTGTGCACAATTAACTTTAGATATTTGAAAGTAAAAATTGGTTTTTTTGTGGCAGTCTACACTGTATGTTATTTTCTACCAGTAGCTTAAACTTTTGACATTTGAATAAGTCCTCTGGCTGAGACCTGCAAAATCATTTGTATCCTTGAAATGTTCATGTGTTTGAAAAAACATTTTGGTAGTAATACTGCCTGGTCAAATTTTAAACCTCTTTATCAAGTGCTCTGTACACAGTTAAGGGTTTAAAAATAGAGTTGTCCCAAGGCGTGCCAAAAATCTGGAAACAGTCAGACTAATGGAAATATGTAAACTTTCATAATATGTTTATTCCAGCAGGGAAAATATGCTGAGGCTTTTGCTGTCAAAAAGCCTTTGCCCAAGGCTTTAAAAAAAAAAAAAAAAAAGGAAGAAATAGTTTTAGCCTATAGTTTTATTGTGACTTTGATAATAGACATTGAAACATGTTATTATCCACTGGATTCTACTAAAGCACTTCCTTGGAAAAGTGGTCAAGTGAAGTCAATATGAGCTGTGAGATACTCCAGACTTTTAAAAGCTGCCTATGCTTATTCAGACATATATATGTAGAGTTCATAGAGTTTGGAGCCAGAAGGTTAGCATTATTTAAAAATAAATAAAAAAAAAAAGTAAAAAAGCCACAGACTTTGAAGGGCTGATCCAATGAAATTTCTGAAAATTGATTCTATATTTCTGAAGTCAGGGCATTTATGAGGAAATACAGAACATGTTATGATTTTAGCACAGTACTGGGGCCAGTCTTTGCAGTGGAGAAGGTGTGTGTACCTGTCTCACCCAGGGAGCTGGGGAGAGACACTGAAATGCTCTGTTTTAATCACTCACCGTGTAAATTTGAGTCCTGTGGTGTTTCTTGCTAGGACACCTCCTTGGGCTGTTGTGTAAAGCTCTTCAGATGATTATTTCTTCTTTTATTCTGCATCCTGGAGCCACAGTGAGGAAGCAGTGATTAAACAACACAGCAAATTGGAGCCAGGGGAAGTTGTGGCTGCTGGCAGCCCTTTACTGCCTTTACCATCTGAGCACGGACTCTGGAGCGTGGGAGGTGATGTGGTTCCCAGCAACTTTCAGCTGCTGCTTTTCTTATTTTCTAAATTGCCTAGGTGGAAACTCCAAGCCATGACTTTGTCAGGTGGGCTCAATCCCTGTCCATCCTCCTTCTGGCACCAGCAGCATTGCAAACTGCTTCTTGGTGGTGGTACCATTCCCACTCCCCTATTTCCTATGCATTTCTCCCAGCAGGTTGGGTAAATGCACCCATTTAGACATAGCTGCAGGAGTTACTAACTTCTAACAATCCTATTATAAATCTGTGTCTTAGTAATTATTGAGGTTTTCATGTTCAAAATAAGACTTTTAGAACTGGACCAATTTTGGCAAAAATAGAATTTCCCCCTTAACTAAAACAACTAGTACATTTTTTGTCTTAAGTTGCTTGGCTTCAGGAACCTTTCTCAGATCAAGGTTACTTGAATGCTGCTTATTCAGGTGAATAAAGTCTAAGCAGTGTGAATAGATTCAAAGTTAGATTCTTAATTGCATTTGAAATGCCATATGAATGTTAAATGAAATTTTGAATCTAGTTTCATAGTTTTATTGATCTTTGTTTGTTTGTTTGTTTTGGCTCTCTTGTTGGTATTCTTCAGAGAAAGAGGGCAAGAACTTGGAATGTTTTTTAGGATACGAGAGCCAGATTTGAAGAATCGGGACAGACTAAAGTCTCTCAATTCACAGAAGTCTTACCAAGTTGCATAGACACCTAAACTGCAGGATTCCTGTCTCCTAAATCAGCTCAGTTATCTCCCCAAATTGTCTGGTTGCCTTTCAGGAGTGATTCAATTTCATCGTGCCATGTGCTCATTTCTCCACAATGCCTGTTGGGCCACATTTTGGATAGCTGGGCTTTCATCTGGGTGTGTCCTCCCATGGTGTACAGATTACACTGTGCCTACTCCAGTCCACTTGTGTTTCCACAGAACTACCTTCTCTCTCCTTCTGGCCTTTACAGCATTGCAGTTTGTTTTGCAAAAGGATCCTGCACATGCAGCCTTTCTTTTGTTCCTCTAACTCCAGTGTAATACAAGGCCTGGGAAGCAGTAGTTTCACGGAGCAGAAATGACAAGGACTGGCCAGTTATAGGTGGAAACTAAGGAGATGTTTGGTCAGCCAATGCTGGTTGGTTGCTTTGTCATCTGACAGCTGATGGGAAGAAGCACAGCTCAGCAGTGCTAGGAGTTCAGCAGAACTTCTCCACAAGTGAAGTGGTGAGTATCTCCTTCTGACATTGACATTGGTACAAGGAACAGATGGGCTGGGGGGAACCCTGTATTTTAGGAGCATGCAAAAATGTCCCATGGAGGCTACTCCAGAGGACCCAAGGCAGTAGCCTTACCGAGATCCCAAAACTATTGTCTCTACCTTTGCAGGTTACCACCTAAGGAAAAGGAAGCATCCCAGAACTCACTGCGTCCCAACACCAAGACCACCTCATGGGTGTGGGTCAGCTGGAATATAATTTCTTTAATGGCTATATGGTACTGAATCACAACTAACATCAGCAGACCAAGAGGAATGCTCTAGGCTGTGGACTGTGGACCATTTATACCTGGACTCAAGTGGGCATCTATCATCCAACATTTGCCATCAGATCTGCCTAGGAAAGTTCCAAGCAGTGGTTATTTCTGGATTCCATTTCTCAGAAGACAAAACAGTTTTCCAGACAACTCCCATTGCTGTTTGTTTCTTCAAAGGCCTCCCCTCCCCACAGCTGGAAGATGCTGAATTTGATCTCCAAAAGCCCTTAGATCTGTGCCGATTTCCTTCTAACACAAATGGACTCCAAACCCTTTCTCCTCAGATCCTTGACTAACCATAGCTCCAGAGGCAGAAAGTGCAACTTCCCTAGCCAAGACAGGACATACCATCTTGGTGCTGCAACCCCTGCTATCAGGATGCTTCAGCTGCGTCTGACGCTGTGCAGTCTGCACAGCCCAACCCAGCAAACAGCACAAAGACCAGGTCAGCAAAGTATGTAGGCAAGCTGCATCCTGGCATCACCACAGGAGAATGGAGCAGGTCCAGGGAGCCAAAAGGAGTACAGCCCAGGGGTGCTGTGGCATCACATGTGGGATGACATCTTGCAGTTTGGCTCTGAAGCGGGGGGTGCTCCTTATGGCCTCCTTCACTGCTGATGCTGCTGTCACGACAGCTGTTGCTGGGATGATGGAGGATTCAAGGATGGAGAGGCACACCTCAACAGGGGCTCATTCCACCATGTCCAGGATGTCTGGAAGATGGACTGTGGACCAAGAGAGTGTTAGTGCAGGAGAAATGGGCTTGGACACAGCAACAGATGAGCAGCAGCAGATCACAGACAAGGCTCACATCACGGAGGTACAGAGATCTGCCTGTCCCTGGGTACATGAGCGATCAAACACCACCTCCTCACGCTTGTTCAGTGCTGCAGCTTCATTCTCAGGGGATTGGTGGGTGTCTGTAACCCTTATTTCTGACTTTGTTCCCTCCTCTATTTCCGTAATAAAATCCATAATGTTATAGTTTTACTGGTCTCTGTGTTTTGTGTTATTGTCCTGAGACTTTAGCCATATGCTGCATGCCCCTGGCATGGTACTCCTTGCAAACAGGGTGCCTTTGTGCTTCAGTGCCCTGAGGGACCCTGTGCTGTGGTGTGCTCAGAGGTGTGAGCAATGTCTCACACATGCTGAGAGCCCTAATTTAGCTCAAATTGCAGTCTGTCCCTTTTACTCCACTCCCACACCAGCCTCAGTGTCTAGTTGTGTGTGACTGAGCCCAGTTCATGCACAAGAGCACTAAACAGCAGCTTCTTATGTGAAAGTGAAGTGATAGTGCTGTTCCTTTTGATCACGGGCCATGGTTTGCGTGATGGTTGTAATTTTTAAGTGTGGGTGGGTTGTAAAGCACTGTGCCTTGGTGGGTGACATGAGTGGGTTGTAAGGTCTGCAAGGAGGGGTGAAGTTCTTCCATCTGATCTCTCCAGCCTGTCCTGCTTGGTTTGGTTTCCCTCCCTCTGTGCTGGCATTGGCCATTGCTGGGTTCCTGCTTGCTCACCTTAAAGGTGCTATTGTATTGGACATATTCAGGGGAGCTTTGTTCCCAAAACTTGGGATCTACACATTTTTTGTTGCAGTGATCCCTACCAGTCCCTTTTGTGGATCTGCCCTTGCGTTATGTGTGTGAGTTGTGTGACATCTTCCCACAATTTCTGTAACCACTTCCTTTATGAGCATGTGTTAGAGCTGTGCTTTGGTAGAAAGAAGCCTCTGGTCCTACGTGGGGAGTGGTTGCTGGCTCTCCATTGTGATACACGTTTCTCCAAAGGCACCTGGGAGACTTCATAGCCAGAGTTTGACACTACCATGATGCAGGATCCGAGCTGGTACATACAGCACTATTTTCTGAAATCCATGTGAAGAATCAGCATTTAGGATAAGGATGGAATGCGATGTACTGCTGGAAGCAAGTCTGCGGGGAATACTTGTAAATCAGCCTCATACAGAGTCCAGCTGGTGAAGGACTGTGCTTGTCCAGTGACATGTCTCTTCTCTGAAGTGGTGGCTGGAAATGCTGCTGTGTTCCTCTGTGTGTGTCTTTGGGACATTGAACACTTGCAGTCAGCAAACAGCTTTGTAAGCTACTGTTGATTTTTGCTGTTATTAAACATGCTAAAAAGAAGGGTGGAGAAAAAGAGTCAGAGGCCTCCCCCTCTGAAATTTAGGGGCTGATAAATCCAAAGGACATTGCCTATTTCTTCTTCCCTTTCCCTCACCTTTTCTTCCAGGCAGTCAAATTTTAATTCTACTGTTGTGTGTAAGAGCAAAGGAGAGGGAGGGGAATTGTTAATTATGCTAATTATGTACTTAGTAAAAAAAAGTGAATTGTTTTAGTATGATTAAGAATAAAAAGCATGAATATCATGCTCTTCAAACCTTGATTTTTGGGAGCCTTTTGATTTATGCCAGACCTGGAATGAAATCTGGAGGATGGTTTACTGAATTAGGCTTTGCTCCAGTGCAGTCAGAGGTATGTGTGACAGAACTCTGCCTATCAAACTGCTCAAATGTAAATTATTCCTCAATTCTTGGGCAGGCTGTGAGGCAGGTTCCAGGAACACCTGCAGCACAGACCAGAGGATGGCCCAAGGCTTCTAGGAACAATGGAGATGTAGCTTTTTTATTTATTTTTTGCCTTACAAAATGCTGTGAGCCTGTGGATGTGGGATGTTACCATCCCATGGGATGGATAGAGATCAGTGCGGTTAACTCCATCTTCAAGTATTTCCTTCATTCTGATACAAAGTTGATTCCTATCACCAGAGCAAGCCAGTGCATAAAGAATGGAACATTTTTGCCTGAACTTTGAGATGCCACTCAGTGTTATGGATGAAATATACACTACCAGGCTTGCCTTTGACAAAATACAGCCAATACTTCCTCTGCTTTTTTTTTTTTCTTTTTTTTTTTTCCTGCCTGCAGCCAAAGTGTAGTTAGTTGTCTATGCTGATGGTTAAAATCCTGGAGAGAAGGAGAAGCACAGAATTACGACGTTTTGCCCTAAAGAATTTGGAGAGGCCTCTTTTTATGTTACATTGTAGTGCTTTCATGCACACAGCGAGCCTGCTGACCCCAGTTGCTTTGGAAAGCAGGCTTTCACCTCAGTGTTCCTGTGTGCCAAAAGTGCTTTCCCAAATCATTACCGCATGCAAGAAATGCTAAAGCAAGTGATCCCTAGGTTCTAAGATTGAATTACACTGCTCCAGAATATGCTGCATATGGCCTTCATGACTCTGCTTTATAACATGGCAGTTATTTTAGCAATACTTTTTTTTCTCTGAAGACAAGATGTTATGTTCTCTTCCTGTAACAAACCAAGCTAGAAAGGGAGTCCAGGTAGCCCTTAACCTGGCAGCTGGGATATATCTTGTTTGAGCAGCACTCTGAGCTCTGCCTTTATCTTCCTGCTGTGGACATACTGTAATAAATGATGTTACACAAGATAGCTGTAGTACTTGAAATAAACACTCCAGTAAAATTCCTACAGCGGAGATCTCATGAAAGGGGGCTTGTTGCACACAGGGCAGCATCTCTGCCTTAGCTGCACTGGTTTCTTCCAGTTTTTATTTTTCTATTAACATTTGAAGTGCATTTTTAAGGGAAAAGTTTGACTCTTTCAAACAGTGTGAGTTTAGCAATCAAGCCCCAAGTTTGTAACATTCTTCTCTCAGTCAGAAGCTAGAAGGATCTGATAAATCTTGCATAAATTAATTTGTAAAACTGCGATGCTTGTGAAAAGTGTGCTGAAGCAGAAAAAAATTGAGTAAAGGGGCACCTTATGTCCAAGTAGCAAAATATTATAGATAGAATAATTTTGTATTGCAACTGCTCTGTATTTATTAAAAAATAGAGCTGGGCTCTCTTGCTAGGAGATGAACCTTATATTGTAAACAAAGAAAAAATAATTCACTGATGATGTGATGTTTTTCTTTTTGTTTTCCAAGGTTCAGATCATCCACACAGCCTGTCTTATAAATTGGAACTTGGATCAGACCAGGAAATACCATCTGACTGGTATCCATTTGCTACTGTCCAGTTTGTTGTTCATGATACCTGTGCCTCAGGAACAGAAGTCAAGTCCCTGGGCATAGAGAGTGATCTGCAGCCCCAGAAACACGTGGTTCAGAAAGCTTTTTACAATTGCCAGGTATTTTCAGGGCTATGCTTTCCGTATTTTCCTCCTCTTCTTCCCTACTCCCCCATGCAGTATTTGAAAAGCAAATGTGCTTTGTATTCTAAACATATCTTGCATGTACTTTTGATGATTTTAAACAAAAGAATAATTAAATAATAATTCCTTGTCTGATCAAAGATGATGCTGAAAAACAGAACATTGAATGCAGCCTTGTTTTTCCTCAGTTGAGCTATTTTTGGGAGTAGTGGTTTTGAAATCTGTTGGGTCGGGAAATGTTTTGGTTCTGTGTCAAATCTTTTTTTCATGTCATTGCTACAGTTCACACTTTCAGTGTCCAATTGTTTGCTAATTCCACCTGGTTCTTCTTGTTTTCTAACTACAGGTTGAAATTGAAAAAAAGTGGATTAGGCTTGATGGAGAAGACCCAGACAAGGCTGGCAACTGCCTAATGCAGTGAAAGAGAGGAGGCATCGTCAGATGATATTAGTAGGAATCAATTCACATAGGAAATTCTATTGTTAGAAGAAGCGCAATGACCTAGTTTAGGATGAACATGGTCATTGAATTTTTTTTAGTGCTGATGGGTTTGATTCTGCAAATCAGTACTCAGTTGACTGGCCTGCATTCATGTAAGCTTCCTATCATGGGAATACCGGTATGAGTAAGCTCTCCTTATAAAGAGCTGCAGGATGTGAGCACTTAATTGACTGATTGTAATATATTCTTTTCCTGTTGTGTATCTATGACTTGGGAATGATCTCATACTCCATATTGAAACCTAATGGCACTACTCAAAGAGTTCATGTCACTTGGACATGTAATATTTGGTAATAAAAACTTCCAGACTGTTAATGTGCAGACCAGCATCTGTGTAAGGTCCAAGAGGACCAATTATATTTTTTAGTGCTGTTTGAAAACTCAAGTCCCTCATGTTTCTGCTCCCCTTGATGTATGTGAACAGAAGAAGTCAAGACACTATTCTTGACAAGAGCCTTAATTAACGAGTTGGAAACTAGGTGATTTCATTGGTAAAATGGGAAAAATTCCTCTGTAATAATGCTCTTCATTTTTCTGTGGCTGTGGCTATTTCCTCCCCAGCACTTTATAGGTTCACTCAAAGTAACCTCATGGGCAAAAAAACCCATATGGCACATGCGATGGAAATTTCTGTGCCAGCATTAGACAATTCTTTTTCACTACTGTAGCAAGTGAGGTAAGGGGTGGATCCTCAGCAAGTGTAAATCAGTCCAGGCCCATTTAATTTGATGAAGCTTTGAGAATATACAACAGAGGAGGTTTTCCTCCTCAACCTGAGGAAAAGGCTGATGGCTGCTGTTTGCTCTGGCTCTCCTTGAGTATGCAAACTGCAGATGTTGGTTTGGAAATTGAAGAAGCTGTGGCTTTGAGTAACTTTTGAGTAACTTTTAAGACAGTCTTTTCATACACGGGAAGGGAGTTGTTTTCTGGCTCTAAGATGCTACTGGCTCTACAGGCATTTTCCATGGGGAAATAATGCAGGAATGGACTGTCACAAGAGACGTGAAGCTCTGATGCTTCATCAGGCAGCCTGAGCTACTAATCAAATGTCAGTGTGTTAAATGTGTTTTCAACAAACAATTGTCATTTAGGGAAAGGCTCTAATACTTCCCCTCAGCCATTATCCCCTTGGTCATTTTCTGCTGGCTGTAATTCCAGGTCTGAAAAAAATCTTATAACTTGAAAAAATGCTCCTGATACTTTTTTTTTTTGGCTGGAGATTTCCTAAAACTATCCTTACTTCAAACTGAAATTAGTGGGGAACAAAAGTATAGTAATGCACTGCCTCACTTTATATTTTGTACAGCTTGTAACTGTTTATATGAACACTGTGTAAAAATACAGATAAATGTTATTCCCCAAAAGTAGAAATATGTGGGATATGCACTGAGAAAATTACCAGTCTGAGGAAACAGAAGACCATAATATGAACCTAGTTCATCACAATAAACTTTTTCCCCATTCGGAAGCTGAGAATGAAATGGGTAATAGATTCTACAGTAAGTCCTGAGGGCAGGTTTTTTATGGGTATTGCATTGCCAAAGCTCCAAATAGACTATTATGGTATTTGAGCTTCTCTATATATCCCTTTTTATTAGCAGATTATATTGTTATAAATCTAAGCAAGCATTGGAGTATAGTAGTGATCCAAATATGTCTCAGCTCTTGCATCCTCCATCCGTGTTTTGAATTGAGAAACCATTAGCACCTTCAAGTCATGTTTATTGTGTTTTATTAATATTTAATTTTGGTTTATATACTGCTCAGCTGAACTAAGGGGCAAGGTGTTTGTGCTTGGCACCATGGCAAGTTCTGCAGTTTGCTGAAGTCTGTGGTTATACTAGAGCTACAATATCTATTAACCTCTTTGCTCCGTGAGGCAGAGGAAGCAAAATATGTGTTGCGAATACCTGCACAAACCTTTGTCTGAGGCTGACTTGTTTTGACTTGCATTAATACATCTAATTCAGAAAACCTATTAGCAGTGGTTACTCTCCAAAGCCTGTCTTGCACACCTGGCCCCTATTTTTCTTTTTCTTAAGGAGGAGGAACTCTTTCACCCTAGTACCTCCATTAACAGCACTCATCTCCTGGGCATTCAGTACCCAGTGGTGTTACAGAAGCAGTGGCTGCTTTTCTTCTCTCAGGTGTCTGCTGTGTCTCAGGATTCTTTAAGAAGCTTCTCTAGTGTTGACCCTTCAAGACATGAGCTGTTGTTTTGAGTGAGTGGTCTAAATGATGAACGACCATCTTAAAAGTCATCATTCCTCCTAGTGAATCTGTATTATATCTGATATGGTGCAAATGGTCATTCAGACTTACTGAACTCATTAACAAAAAAAGGTCAAGCTACAGCTTTATGTATGTTGCAAACTCTTGGATTTCCATCTGAGGCTTGCAAGACTTGATATTAATGTTAATTGGAATTGGATCAGAAACACAGGGAATTAATTCCACAGAAATATTGCCACACTGAGAGAAAGTTACACTAATACATGGCTTTCTGTTTAAACCTGATAATTAGTGCAGCCTAAGGTTGAGTAATTGCCCTGTTCAGTCTCAAACTGATCCTTATATGCCTTTGTGTCAGAATATTTAAAAATAGGCTGCAATTTAATGAAAGAAAATTTGGGTTGTCTGACTTCCCCCCCCCCAAATTCTAACTTCCTATTCTACTGCAACATGCCTAAGCAGAAACACCCTGACTTCACCTTTTTTCTGCATTGTCTGGTGACCTTGAGTATAACCTACTAAGCAAATATTCTCCATGTTTAAGACTCATTTGCTAACATTTTCTATGAACACGATGGCAGCCGACAGAGAGTAAACATACCGGCTCTGATTCTTTAGAAATCTGGGCTATAAGTAGTCGAATTGTAATTTGGGGGGGCTGTAGGGGGGAAATGGAGAGGAAGAACAGTTATAATAAGCTGTTGTGATGCTCAGTGTCCAGCTAGCAGAAGGACTGGATCTTTAAATAACGCATGAGGTACATTGGCACCATGTGAGGAACCAGGTTTCACACGTATCTGATCTCTGCTTCCTGCGGCGAGCGCCTGCAGTCACTGAAACTCTTCCAACTGTTTGGGTCACTTAAGATGCTGACATTTTGCTAACATTTACTACAAGGCAGTGTTTAGATACTATCTGTGTTTCCTTCACAGAGGACCAGCAGGGTTTGGGATATTTTGTATTTAAAACATAAATCAATGAGAACAGCTCTTTTTATAGTGTGTTTGCCTTACTTACGGTGTTGTATTAGCTGAAACCCACAAACCTTATCTTCGCATTCATCTTTCTCAAACTAATTGTATTACTGAAGGTAAATGGTACTTGATGTAATTTTGGATTCAAACACCCATTGAAGTCAATGGAAGTCTTTTAACTGACAAAATGGGATCTGCATCAAAGTCTCTAAGGAAAGGCAAAAAAAAAAAGTAGAAAGAAATAGTGGTAATGGGCTGCAGAAGATTTTTGATGTTAGTAAGCAATCTGCAATGCGTGCTTTTTCCAACCAGAAAAGAGCACAAAAGAAAAGAGGTGTTACCCCGTGTCAGAGCTGAAGCTTTGCAGTGATTGGAAACAATGGTCCAGTTGCCCCCGTATACAGCTCCTGAGAAATGAAGATGATGATGCACTCCATTGAACTTGGTGCCAAGCCACTGTCATCCTTATGCTCCTTGTTTGTTTGTTTGTTTGTTTTTCCAGATTCTGTATTAGTTGTCCAAAAGTACTTTACATCTGAAAACATATTTTCATGTGTTACTTTTGGTTGTGTTTATTTTACCTGACAGGCTTCTTGGCTGCAGTATTGGTGTCCATACTTCTGTTTTGCATTTATTTGTCTTTTTGTTAACTAAACACACTAACTAATTGCTGCAGTTAGTAGTTCTTAGCAATACTTAAAATAACTCCGAAGCAGTGCCGTTACTCTTAATGGAAACTATAATTTTATTTAGGTCTTTTTGTCAGTATAAGTACAAACAGATCATGCTGATAATCTTGTAATAACATTTTGTAGATTGCATATTGATTAAAAAAATAAAGTTGTATTTCAAACTAACAGTTTCTTGTCCCCTCACTAGAAATTTATCAAGCCAGTTTTAGATTTACTATAATTAACTGGTCGATCTCAGTCATCAAGTATTGCAGTTTATTAGAAAGAACTGTTCTCTGTGGGTGGGGAACATCACTCCTCATACTAGATAAAGCTAGTTGCAGGAAGCTCAATGATGCACTATATTCCATTGACCATGGAATGGGTTGGGTTGGAAGGGACCTTGAAGATCAGTCAGTTCCAGGCCCCCTGCCATGGGCAGGGACACCTTCCACTAGATCAGGTTGCTCAAAGCCTCATCCAGCCTGACCTTGGACACTTACAGGGATGAGGCATCCACAGCTTCTTTGGGCCACCTGTTCCAATGCCTCATCACTCTTGTGGTAAAGAATTTCCTACTAATATCTAATCCAAACCTACCCTCTTTCACTGTAAAGCCATTCCCCACTGTCCTATCACTACATGCCCTTGTAACAAGTCCCTCTCCGTCTTTCTTGGTACTGGAAGGTGCTATAAGGTCTCACTGGAGCCTTCTCTTTTCCAGGCTGAACAAACCCAGCTCTCTCTCTTCATGGCAGAGGTGCTCCAGCACTATAATCCTCTCTTGTGGCCCTCCTCTGAACTTGTTCCAGCAGGTCCATGTTCTTCTTGTGTTGGGGGCCCCAGAGCTCCAGGTGGAGTCTCATGATGATTGTTTATGGCAGACCCTATTCCTGCCTTATTTGCGTAACAGTAACCCAGAGAATACCCTGGTTTTCCTGATACCCTCTGGTCTCTCTGGGATATTTGAATATAATGTAGCGACAGCTGTTTAAGACTTTCACAAATTTCAAAGCCTGTTCTTGAAATGAGCTGTTACTAGGGAAACACTGAAACCTCTGTGGGGAAATACGGGAATAAGGTGAGAGGTTTGTGAGGCAGCATTCAAAGAATGGGTTTAAAGAATAAAATAACCATGCCACTTGTCCTATGCTGCTGTGTCTGTAGCGAAGCTGTCAGCTATTCTGGGAAGCACTGGGAAATAGAGTTAACATCCATTCCCACTTCAGTGGTGTTGTATCCTTCAGTGAGCACCTGCAAATGGAAAGCAGGTGTCTAGTAAAAAGTACAGTCCCCTTACAGAGCTTAAACATTTTGCAATGTTTAAAAGTATCAGTGCACAAAATGATTCAGGTACACGAAAAGTGAGATGACAAATTACTAGAGTACAAGTAAAAACATAAAAACATTTATTTTGGAACAGCTTCCTAGATTCTGTTATGCCTAGTAGCTGCTATTTTATAGCGCTGTTTTTCCTTAGCAAAAACAACCTGTAATTTTTTTACAGTAACAATCATAACATGTAAGTGGTGCTCACACTCCCTGCTGAAGCCTTACTGATAAAAATAAAAAAGCATTCACTCAAATTCTGTTTTGCCATCCCAAAACCCAGTGTGATTAGGGGGTTCTGATTGTGGGTGAATACAGTCTAATGTTACGTTGCACTATGATGGCCTTTTTGGTTTAATATGGAAGAACTTTCACTCCATTTCCTTTTTCAACAAGCAAAGTCCAAGGGGAAAAAAGTAGAAGTGGGAGTGTGTTGGGAGTAGAAGAGGCCTGTGAAGAGTGACCAGTAGTGGAGGTAGGAGACAGAAAGCAGGGAGTGAGCAGAGAGCTGGCAAAAAGGAAAGGGAGCAGGCAGAGCTTGTTTGCAAGGGATAAGGAGAACTGATGCCTCTTTAAGTCAAGTTAAAAAGCTTAACTGTAAGAAGGACTGAAACAGAAAAGTGGTGAAGAAACCATGTAGAGAAGTGCTTTCAAGGGAAGGCATCGAGAACAAAGTTGTGAGTAGCTGCGGGGGGTGGAGGAAAATGAACGGGATACTTTCCTGGGGTGGGGAGGAGGAGCTGAAGCAGCTGAAGAGAGGAGAGGAGAGATGGGCAGAGCCACTGAAGACACAGCAGGTGGTTGTGAGACTGATGGGGCACAGTGAGAGGTGACCTCCCTGAACAAACCAGGCTGGTGCCTGCTTGTGCACCATGCCATGCAGCTGGCCCTGCTCTCATCCAGTACGTGCTGCCATCGTGCACCAAGCAGAACTTCCTCCCCTTGAGCATCCCTGTGTCACATCTGCCAGCTGTTGGTAATGGGGACCCGTCTTTCTGTGCCAATCTTGCTCATGCAAGAGGAATGACACACTCATGCTGAAAGGGGTGCAATGAAAATATCAAATAGAACCCATCAGTGAAACAGGGAGAATTTAAAGCGAGAATTTAAAGCAAAAATTTAGGCCTTAGCCTGGTGATACCCAGAAGTAAGCTACCACTCTAACTTTCTTGGCCTGCTATCTAGGAAGGGACCTTCATCTGTCAAGTCATCTGTAAAGTGGAATAGATTTTACTGTCTAAATGATATCAGCATTTAGATGACAGTTCATTCAAAATGGAGGGAGCCATCCAACTGCCTGAAGACAAAAAGGGAAAGGCTGTTTTAGCCCACTTCATGGAAAGCCATTACTGAATATCTTTGCTATTAACTATGTGATTATAATGTCAAAAGGGGGGTGCAGAAGATCTGCTTTGGGCAGATTTACACAAAAGTAGAGCTGGGGGAAAGAGATAAAAAACCAAAGAAGAATAAAGTTAAGTATTAGGACAGCAGGAGCCCATCCACGTTTGCTCAGAAAAGGAAGCTCAGGAATATGATCTTGAGCAATGTAAATGCTTCCCACACCCACTATGGCAATGCAGGCTAGACTCCATACAACAGAGTTATTCTTTAATGGACTTAAATTGATATCAATTAGGCAGTAAAAAGGAGAGCCTGACTGCTAAGCTGTGCTTCAGCCTGTTTCTCAAAGTCACTTGCTGGATGGTTTTAGAGGTTTGGTTGGTGTTGTAAACCCCAATGCCGGTGAAAGGGGCTGATGTGATCACTCAGCTTTATTCCTCTTGAAATTACCAAACACAAAGTTAGACAGAGCAAACTGGCCTTGCCCAAAACATGCTGCTCTTCTCTTATTTAAATTCTCACTAAAACTGCTGGACTTCTGCAATAGTCTACTTCACTCTGAACTTTCATCAGCTAATTTAAATAAGGAGAAACTATGTTTCTGGCATTTACTCTGCCACTGCACCCTGCCTCTGAGTGGTTCTGCACATCTCTGGTAGCTAGTCCCTCCCCATGGGAGTCAGGGAGCCCAGGAGCAGGTAAGTGGCAATTACAGACAGGTGAGGAAGGAGTGGGATTTCAACTACTGACGAAGGGGGCAAAACTAGACGTCAGGCAAGGGACTTAGAGGGAGAGAAGGCAAATAGAGCAGACCAAAGAGAGGGCTGGATGGTGGCTTTTCTTGGGAACGCAGGGCAGGAGGTCGGGGTCTCTCTGGGAGAAAAGGGTGGTATAAACATCTGTATGTCACAGGGAAACAAGGCAGACAGCAAAGGAGGTGTAGGAACAGGGGATGAGCACTGGGCTGGACAGCAGCAGGAGTGGGATAGAAAGCAAGGACAAGAACAAGGACAGTGAAATGACTGGTGGCTGCTCTTCCTTTTGAGAATTTCTCTCCACAGAAGGCATATGTATCAGAGTGAGTATTTAGGAGAGGCAAGGCTTATTTCATCCTTAATTAGGCTTACTCACACTACACAAGTCTCTGGGCTTACCAAGGAGCTGAGATATACAGTACTATTCAGTATATTCAATCTATCAGACTGCCATTTTTATATAGCAGTTTATACAGGTCAGAGCCTTTCATAAGCCACCCAATGTCCTGAAAATTTGTCATTAAATTGAATTAAGAGACAGGTCTTTCTATAGTTCTTCTGATAAAGTGGTTTAAATCAGGTAAAAAAAAAAAAAGAGAGAGGCTCTTGAAGAAACAGGAGTCACACATGATAAATGAAAAAGGAACAAATCACAGGTCCCAGTATTATCTGTCTCAGAACTCTGAGGGAAATGATGGAGCTTGTAACAAAATCATGCTGTTAATAAAATTGGTTATGAGACTGGAGTGCTGTATATCTATGAGTCAATAGCTAAAAACAAAGGGAGCATGTTAGAGAATATCTTTAAAATGAAATTACACCTTTGCTCATGTCACGGTATCTCCATGAGGACTGTCTGGATTCTGCAACTGGTTCCTCCTAAGAATGATTGCTTTTACTTGGAAAAAAAAAGGCAAGATGGTATTTGTAAAGTATGCCTTGAGACAGAATTCTGCAGTCCTGCGGCTGAGTGGCTGTTTTCCTCTACAGCAGCAACGCTGGATTTAAACAGGAGAGGGCAGTCATGACCAAGCATCCGAGTGTGCTGAGGCATTTCTGTTTCTGGAAGGGAGACATTTGAAAAAGGTATTTTTTTTTTTTTTAATGATTAATAAAGGTTCATCATCCAAAAATAAATCTTTTCTAGACATCATGTATCAAGTGTAGTATAAATAATTACAAATTAAAACCTGTCCAGAAAATGAATGTTTGAGGTGTCCTTAAGCAGCACTATCCCAAATGCTGACAAAACCCCTGAAAAATCAGGAGGGTTTGAACAGCATGCTAATCTTTTTGATAGCCTCATTTCTAAAACTCTTGTGAGATGTTAAAGAGACTGCTGGGATGGAAGCAGAACCAAGACTGATAAAGCCTGGATACTGTTCCCCACTGCCATTTGTGAGCTTGGACAAGATATTTACTGCATCTGTGCCTCAGTTTCTTCTCTTGAAAGTAGGGTTAAATGTTAAAAAAGTCCATAAGCATGAAAATGACTACAGGGCTGCACTTTATACTGCAGGACTCTGATAGTAGGTTAAGATCACCATATCAAAGCTAGGCAGTCAGTATGGGTAATGCTCTTCACATATTTTAATATTTTTTCCTTGTCCAGAGATGATTGAATTTTTTCAGCGCATACCAGGCTTTCTCATGCTGTTCAGCTGACACTGTTTGCAGTGCTTGGGTGAAAAGACACCTTCTCTAGGCATTTGTAAAAGAAATTATATAAGGTGTGTTGCTAGACCTCAGATGGAAGCCTAAGCACCTTGGTTAGCAGGAAGTGCCCTCTACAAACTCCCTGTGCAGCTTGTAAAGTTGTATTCCCTTTCCCACTTTCGACTTTATCCTCAGCAATAGCTGTGTACTGTAAGTAGGCCTTATCTGCAGTCCCCTGCATGAAGGAAGCTCACATGTTGACCTTGGTGACAGGATCTTTGTTGTTCACGATGCAAAGGGTATAACTTAGAACAGGTGGGGTATGCCCACACTGCCTTGTGGGAGTACAAATCTAGAGACATGCTCTCCACCCAAAGTGCAGGTGAAGATAATTTTCTTTGGTCTGCAACTTTTCACGTGGACATAGGCAAAGCAATCTGACCACTATCTGAGACAGCTGGGAAGTCCTTTGGTATCAAGCTCCCCAGCATTCCTTCTTTTTGAAGTTAAGCATAAAACTGTTACAATTTCAAGGCACTTAGTAATCCCTAGATAAACAGAGGTAGAAAGGTGGGAGCTCATTTATAGATCTTCTTGCTGCACTTCCACCTTTCTAGAAGCACCATACGGTATGCTGCTAGGGAGAAGGCTCTGCATTAGGTCTGTCTGCCTGATGAGGGAAGCAGGATCCAGCTGCAGGATCACCATCTGCGACCTTCAGGGCCCAGCACGATCCTCAAGGCTGCAGCTCCTTCCTGCTATCTCTGCTAACGTGACGGGAAAAAACAGGAGAAGAATAAGGACACTCTTGGTATGCGCTATCCCAGACAGTTTCAAATGAGCACTGTGCTTTAAAAAACCATGTTTTATTATTTAAATAAAAGCAACATGGCTCTTCCTTGCCTCATGAAGATGCAGGGCATACAGAACAGCTGCATATGCAACTGCTGTTTAATTCAATACCCAGACAGTGTCATTAAACATATTTTCTGGTAGAGCAAAATTACTTCAATAGGAAATTGTATTTGTCTCACTCGTGAAAATGCAACTTAGAATATTATTATGGATGTTGCTTCTTTTTTTTGTAGGTGTTAGCGTGGCTATATAATTAAGGATCTGTCATTATTTTCATTAAAGTATTTTCATTTTTCAGGATGTGTAAGTTAGCCTTAAAAAAGAAAGCTTAATGGTTGAGTCTCCTTCTCACAAGCCAAACAGCAGTGTAGCTACATAGCTACCTAAAAAATGAAAAAGAAAGGAAAAAAAGATTATGTTTCTAGGTTCTCGAAATCACCAGGGCAACACTGACTGAAGGTGCAGAACGACCTAAGTATATATTCTACTACATATATGGGATTAACGAACATTTTTCCAGATGAGTAACTGCTAAATTGGTAAATCTCTGTATTAACATATGAACAGATTGCTGCAAATGTAAGCAATAATTTGAGTAGTTGTGCCAGATTGCTGCTGCTTAACTGGTAGCTTTAGCTATCCCCCTGTTTAGGAGGTAATCATGACTTCGGGGTTTATTAGAGCAAAATGACACGGTTTTGTATCCAGCTTTGCTCGGTGCCTTCTCGCAGCACAGGGCAGCTGTGGTTCTCCAGACAAATCCTCCTTTCCCCTGCGCTCATAAGGGGAAGCTCCAAGCTGGAGCTTGGATCCCACACGGGGCAGCGCCCCGTCCCTCTTTTCGGCCTTGCTTTCAGTGTCTGGGTGCAATATCCACGCCTCCCCACGATTTTCAGGGATGTGGGAGGACAAGGGAGCCCTCCAGGCCGGCCGGGCGGGGCCGAGCTGTCCCCACGGCAACGGCGCCTTAAAGGCGGGCGGGGCGGGCGGCGGCGCTGCCGCGGCCATGGATCCCGGCAGCGCCGTGGTGAGGGGCTGCGCTCGGCGGGGCTGGCCGCCTCTCTCCCTTTTTGCCCTTGTTGTTGTTGAAAATGACACGCCGTGGGCAGTGTGGGCGGAAGGGTCGTGTCCGGGGTTGGCGTGGGGCGCTGGGGAGCTCCAGCGAGGCGCTGTGCGAGCTCAGCAGTGCCAGGCAGGGAAGCGGCGGCTTTTACCCCGCCCCGGGTTTTTCGACTGCTCCTGCCTCTCCGTTCTTGGGGCTTCAGGTGGTCCCTCAGGGGACGGTAATCCCAGCGGAGCCTTGGAGGCTTCGCGTTTAGACTCACTTCGGGCTTTGCCGGAATGGAGGGGTCGATAAGCCCTTCCTGCCGCCCCAAAGTATACAAAGAAAACTGGAGTTTGACAGTTCCCGATATGGATGGCCTGGTTCTGGCGAAAGAGTGCCTGTGTGTGAAGGGATAAAGCTGGAGTACAACAATGTCTGCACTGTAACCATTTTTCTCTAATTTGGAAGCGTGTGGTGGTTGAATTTTACAGTCGCTCTGTTCAGTTTTTATGTAGCATAATAAATATTTGTACTCACTCTAGCTTGGCAATCCTGGGGAGAGGAATAGGCCCGCTGAAGGATTTACGTTCAGTTTCTCTTCTGGATTAACACTGAAGGCAGAGCATTTGACATATGGGCTGATCAACAGCTTTTAGAGCAGTGGTACTAGAGCAAACTTTTTTTTCTTCCTCATCTTCCTACTATCCTGAAATGTGGTGGAGAATTTTTGGAGATCACTAACCCCAGATAAAAAATGATACACGAGTGTGGTTATTTTAAAGTAGTGCTATATTGTGTTGATTGCTTTTTGCAAAAAGTGTAATGTACTACTTAATAACTTCTATTAAAAAAATTTCTATCATTTGCACTTTAGAATAACTTTAGAGCAGTAAAATATTAATTTCATGGTAAAAAAAATAGAAAATTAATAACCCAGAATCTTCTGTTTCCTAAAATATCTTAGCTTCATCTTTCACCTTGTGTAGGCTATTCTGGCGGTGATGATAATCAAGATTAATAAGGTTTAAATTGCTACAAGCTAATTATCTTATATTGGAGCGTATGAATGTTGAAGCTCATGTGTGTCCGCTGTCCAGGTCTAACTGGAACATTAGGATTTAATCACTTCCATAGGCAGAAGAAGGAATAAAATGTTCTGTTAAAGTCCTATTGTAATATAAGATGAATGATATGTATTGATAATGATAATTTTAAAATTTCCTTAGCTAATCCACTATACAGCATCAGACTGTTTCCACAAAGAAAGCATAAATAAATCTCCATTATTTTTTGCAGGTTCCTTACATTCTGTTTCTGATGGAATAGGTACATCTCATTTTTAGTAGCTTGTCTCGTTGGTTGGCCTTTAAGTTAGGGGCAATGATTATAGAATAATACAAAGTGGCTGACATGCTTGTTTGAAAATAAGCACAGCAATTGTTTTTGTAATGTTTCTAGGATTTTCTTAAACATTTCTGTAGCCTAACCAATAATTTGAGGCTCAAATCCAGTATTTTTCGAAGGATGTCAGATTTAGTGAGTGGAATTGCAGATCTTCGTGTCTGACATTCAGTTTATTAAACTGATCTGTTCTTACTGTTCAGTTCGTAACAATAGTTTATGTAGTGAGATTAGATTTTGTGCTATCTTTTCAAATGACTTAATGCTCATCTTAACTTGAAAATATATATTTTTTTTTTTTTATCTAGTCTATGCTATACAAGTCCATTATCGAAGATGTGATTGAAGGTGTGAGGGAACTTTTTGCAGAAGAGGGTGTAGAGGAACAGGTTCTGAAAGACTTGAAACAGGTTTGTTTGGTTCCCTTGTGTTAATAGCAGCTGTTGGGTTTTTTTGGTCGTTGTTTGAGAAGATGCACCTGTTCATTTCTTTGCCTTCCAAAAAATTTACCTTAAATTAGAGTTACAAGTATCCTGTGAGTGATATGTTGGTGGCAGGCAGTCGAAATCCATTAGTGATTGTTACCATGTTTATTGGATAGAATCAGTCAATTTACTCTTGGAAAAACTGGGAATACTTTATTAGCTTTTTAGATGTGGTTTGTTTTTAAAGCTGATATTTGTTGACCTTAATAATAATCTTTCTGCAGCTTTGGGAAACCAAGGTGACAGAGTCTAAAGCAACAGAAGGCTTCTTCAGGCATGGCCACTGTTCTCCACAGTTCACCCTGCAGCTGCCACACAGTTTTCACACTGTTCTGCAGGCTTCAGCAGGTCAGGTGTTGGACACAACAGAAGCAATTTAAGAATAGCTCTGTGATTCAGGGATATTTTTGGAAGACTTGCAATAATCTTGGTTCATGATTCTTCTGTATATAGCACAAGGGGGAACAGTAACTATTTGAAAGCAGAATTTGACCAATAAAGGATGAATTAAACTTTGATAAACTAATGGAATTCTCTCTATATGCTCTTGATTGGCTGCCTATTTCCAGTAGCAAAAACATGCAGAGAATTTTAGTGTTCTTGTCTGCAGTCCAAAAGTGTAGCCCTTCAGTTTCAACTTTACCTGTAGGGTTAAGCTTTTGCTTCCCTGTTTTATTATGCGTATTCCTGATGTGTGCAGAGGTTATATGGCACGTTTGTACCACCCAGCTCTGCTGTCATGTTGGAGTTTAATCTGATTTTCAAGTTGCTGAGATGTAATCTCTTGCTCAAACAAAAGAGAGGGAGCTTTTTTTTTTTCTTCAGTTAGTTTTTCTAAAAGCAGTGCTCCTGTTGCAGAGAAGTGCTTGACTTTCACACAGCCTCTGACATCAGGACCTATTCTTCTCAATTAAGTCCAACTGACTGCTGAGGTATTGTTGTGGTGGAGTGTAATGCTCAGCTGAGACTTACCACAAAGTGTGAGGCCATTAGGACCTTTGCCCGTAACAGACAAAACCCATATGGGATGATTTAATGAAAATCTGTGTTGTAGTGCACTTCGAGGTTGGGCAGGCACTCTTCCTCTGGGTTTTTTTTTACAGTCTTCATAGTTGAATGAATTGTTTTTGGAGGCAGATGTTTTATTTATTCTATGTGATGAAAGGGAATAAATTTTTGGGTTTGCATGCTACTGGAGGTCTTATATTTCATGAGCATTACCTTGTCACTCCTAAGATTTTAGTGACAATACTAAGGCAAAACAATCTGTTGAAGCTAGTGAATCTATTTATTTTTGTAAATGGGATTTGAATTGCCTTATGGCCAGAGATCCAGAGATTTTCAAAGTATTCAGGGCTACCTAAATTGTTTGCTTCCTGAAGCCTGGGAAAGTTTTCCCTTTGGCTTTTTTTTTTTTTCTTCCACTGAAGTCAGTGTTAAGTGCTTTTGAAAATCTTATCCTACTGTTCCTACCATAAGCACAATTTGATTTGCTGTGGTGCAGAAAAGTGCTTGCATGTTTTCGTCATGTTGACAAGGCAATGCTCGTGCTCACTTGGTCGTTGATCTAATGAGTATGAACTGAAGTTAGATTGCTTTAGATTCAGGTGTGCTTAGTGAAAATTATTGAAAGATAAATGTGTCCAAGAAATGAATGTTTTTGTAAAGTAGTGTTTTGGTTTTGTTTGTTTGTTTGTTTTTATAGCTTCTTTTGTCATCCCAGCTGGCAGAGATTTTCAGCATTTCACAGCTGCAGAACTGGTATGTAGCTGTAGTTACATTACATGGATGCAATTAAATTACATATAATGTAGTTAAATTCTTAAATTTCTTAGTTTCTGAAATAAAACAGGATTTTAATTTATTTATTGTTTTAAATCTAGTATGTAATTAAATTATTGAACTTACTGTTACAGCTGTAGTGATATTTTACTTCAGTTTTGAATATCCTGAACTCCTAAAGAGTTGTTTGTCAGTTATTAATAGGCTTAAAGGGGGGGAACTGTAACACTGCTGTGTAACTATTTGAGCAGTGAAAAAGGATAGGGATCTACCAGCTGGTTTTGCAGCCAGTGCAGCCAGAGGTGTATTGGAAGACATGGCTGCATGTGTTTAGCCCACAGGATGGAAGTGTAGTGGAAATGCACAGCTATGGATACTTTAAAAAAATTAAATTACTGGGTGTTAAAATAATGCATGGTTGGGAAATATTAGCACTAGTGAAGCTGGGAGCAGCATTATCTGGGAGGTGTAGGAGTCATCCAGAAGCAAATGGATGCTTTTAGAGTTGACAAGTTCTGAACTCTGGGCATGGCAAAATTTCTTGGAGGAGGGGCTACTGATTGTCAGAGCTTGATGAATGAACTCACTGAGCACCTCCTGACAGTCAAGCTAATTAGCGTGCAAAGTTGATTATAATATTGGGAAGATGTTTCTGCTGTGTGTGAGTTTCTTGATTTAAAACTTGGATTTCCCTGAAGCAGCTAGTTTGAAAGGGAGCCACATATCCAACTCTTGGAGGAGTTCAAGGGGGAAAAGAGAATGTGAAATGACTTCATAGGCCTGGGAAAGGAGTCTGTGCATGAACTTAGGGAAAGGTGACCCTGAGTGGATAAATACCTTTTGGGATGGTGGGTACATTGAAGTGGTATGGGAAAGTGTTCAGTTAACAAAAAGGGAACGTGATAGCTGGGAAGGAGAAAATGCTTAGGGTAAGTCATTACCCTGTTAATGCAGAATACTCTTCATCTGTCTGAATCTCAAAAGCATGAAGCAACTTTGCAGTAAAGAGGACCCCAGAAAGGTCCTCACTAGTGTTCTATATGGATGTGTTAGGTGGGGCAGTCAGGGCCCCGGGGGGATGAAGTGTGCACTCTTTCTTACTAAAGCCAGCTCTTGCGTATCCAGGGGCCCTCACAAGCAGGGACAACTCTTACTCTCCCTTCGGCTGTTGCTTATCCCATACACCTGCCAGCTGGAGTGACACTGCAGGCAGCACCAGGTAAGGTTAGAGAGGACATGTAATATGTTACGGTGCTCTGTGGATATTGAAAGGTAGTCTCAAGTGCAGTAGATAAAACAGATGTGAAGTTAAAATAAAGGGGGGTGGAGTCAGTTACCCTTCTTTTCCTTTGTGTCCATGATTGCTGCATGGAGGAAGTAATTGCATTGATTAGTTAGTGTGTCAGTTTTGTACACTTGCAAGATCAAGAAGGTATCTCCTTCTCTTATATAAGGGACAATCTTCCATGTTTTAAAAAGGTAAAGACACTCCAGTGGTTCAGAAACAAATTGGTTTCTTATTCAAATAAAATAAAATCAAGCATTAACCTTTTTGCTCACATTCATTTGCTGATGAAATTGCCTATGCTGCTTGTACAAAAATGTGCTTCTGCTGCTTAGGTGTGATCAGTGGAAGGCTTATTTCAGTCATTAAATCTTTCCTCAAACAGCTGTTCTTCGTGAACTAATGTCACTAGTTATCTATTTCAGGTATAATTCCTGAGGTTTTGAGACCTATAGATTGGTACCAGTGGCTGTGTGTGTGTGTGTGTGTGAACTTGTGTGTGTGTGTGGAGAAGAAAAATCAAATGGAATTTAGAACTCAGCTCTGGCATTGTAGTTCTAACTCTGATAATAATAACTTTAAGGATTCAGTATTTGGTTTTCAAACAATGAGAAGATATAGAATATAGGAGTGGTTTTTTTTTTAAATTTGTTTGGTTTTGTTTTGTTTTTTGTTTTAAACTAAACTGGACAATTTTTTTAGAGGGGGTACCTAAAGGTCCTGAACTTTCCCTGTAGATATAAAATAGTTTATTGTTTCATCTTGAATTTCTTAATTTCTGAAATAACGTAGAAAAACATTCAAAACAGTATTTGTATTTATTTATTGTTTCAAATTTAGTATGTAGTTAAGTTATTGAACTTACTGTTACAGGGTATTGTGTAGGCCAAGACTAAAAAATGGGTATAAAACATGATGGACTGGATGGAAGCCATGATCCAGAAAGCTTCTGAATGCTTAATTTTCAAGGGCTGAAATTGTGCTTGAGGAAAGTTTTACTTTGTAAACATCCCTTTTCTCATAGTTTACCTGAGTGTTTGCTATTGGTTTTTAGTGATCAGTGGCCTGGATGAACCTGTAGGTTAACTTGCTGAAGCAGGTTTTAACTCTTCTCTCTGTAGGGCAACTTTATAAAGTAAATGTGCCTGTGATGGTTACACAAGCCTCAGGAGACAGCAGCATTCTACACCCTCCTGTGCAGCAGATAATTCATCCCCTTGGGCAACCTTCAGTTCTACAAGCCAGCATTGCTAGTGTTGCACAGGTGAATGCACCTTCTTTCCAGGCAGCTGGTGAAACATCGCAACCCCAGGAGGCTGCTGTCCAACAGACTATAGTGTTTAAACCAAACATTGTGGAAAAAAAAGCCCTGGGGAACTCTGCTACATTGGTCCAGCAGCCTCCTGCGAGTCAGCAGGAACTTGCAACTAATGCGGTGTTGAATCAGTGTGCAGACTCCACAGAAAACTCCCAGCACGACAATCTTCACACAGCTGTGTTTACTCCAGAATCCTCTGTAGGACTTTTTCTCGATGAATCCTTGGCAAACAACTCGAGCAGTGTACTGCTGGATGTGGAGGGGCAGTTGGACATGGAGCCTCCGGAGCTGGTGCAGCAGCAGGTGTCTGATGATATCATTGACCTGATTATAGCGAGTGAAAGTTTGGATGACACCGCATTCCTGAACGGTCAGGGCAGCATTGCTTCCTCTGACAAGGTAATGCCTCTTGTTTCTCAGCTGGTGAAAATACAGCTGTTGGAGATGGTGGTTTGAACACATCCATAAATGACAAATAGCACCTCTAAATTGTAAGAGTAAAAATTATTTTCACTGTAAAATTCTTTCTTGAGCTTGTTTAGAAGAACAGTAGCTAACTGCTTATTTTTACACTAAGAGGTTGTCAAAAATACTGCTAAAATACTGTGGTGGATTAGAATGTCAATCTAAAAATCTGAAGTGTAATGGATAATGGATAGATATAATGTATTAGACTTCTTGATTACTTTTGGGGATCTTTTTTTCTTTTTTTTTTTTTTTTTTTTTTGACTAAACAGACATGAATGACCCCTTGAGAAGTTCCATATCGTTTTGACACTGATCAGCATATGGATACTGGTCAGCTGTGGGCAAAGTGCTTTTGCAGTATCAATTAGGATTAGTTTGAGCTCATAACGTATGAAGAGCATTTAAGTTGCATTGAGGATGAAAAATCAGATTTGATAAGTGAAAATCTGCTGGAAGAAAATGTATTTCCTTGGGAAAAAGTCCTGAAGAACTAGAACTCAGCTACAGCTGTGTGGAAAACTTGAATGACTTTTATTAACAAGCCACTTTCCTGACCTCATCCAATTTTTGTTCCAGAAATTATTTGCAGATGTTTGAAGTTCTGGCTAGCTGACTTTGAGTTGTAGTCCTTATGTGTGATTGGGGCAAATTTATTAAATGCAAATTTAATGACAGTAATGCCAAATGTCTGAAAATAGAAAGCATGTTATGTTGCTCATCTGAACTTTGATGGCAGGATGATGAAGACTGTCCACAGTAAGAATGGAAGGTCAAAGCAAAGTGTTATTTTGTTGAACTACAAAGTGTTTGTGGATGGGAATTAAGTGCTACACTAAAGATTTAATGAGAAACTGAAGATGGCCAAAACCTTAAAACCTTTTTATGTGAATGCTCTGTTTAGGAATTCTAGCACTTTTATGAACAGTGGCTTGAAGTAGTGAAATGTTTACTGTTTCTCCCAGCTTTTTATATCTTATTTAAACAAAGCATTTTGATTGAGTTGAAGGAGAGGAATCTGTTCATCTTGACTTTTACTTAACAAATGGAAAATGCTATTTTTGGGGGCAGAGGAGTAGCTTTTTATTATTATTATTATTTGGAGGTTTTTTTGCAATAGAATTACTAAAGGCCCACTTAATTGCCTTTTTCTTAGAGTTTGAGTACAAGAGTGTTTAAAGAAAAGTCAAAGAATTCTTTTTCTCTGTATTGGTGAGAAATATTTGACATGGGTTTAATGTAAGGTTAGATGTAATCCCAGTACTCAGGGTTTACAAGTAGTAGGACTTGAAATTCTCATTTTAGTGCCCCAAACATGCTAGTTTATGAACTCAAATCTCAGGCTTTGTACTGAAGATAGCTTTCATTGTGGTGTTAATTCACAAACTGTCTCTTTTATTCCTGTCACATGGAACCTTCTGAGCAGATGGGATGTAACTTCCGGTCGGAGAAGGATAACTGCAACAACATTGAAGGCATAATCCAGCTGGATGGTACTGGTGATGTTTCTTCCAAGGAAGAAATAGCACATACAAAAGATAAGGAAGAGAATGAATTAATTGGAATTATTGAATCAGAAGATCTAAAAGTTCTGGATGATGAGGAAGACTATGATGAAGAATGTGACAGCACTTCAAATATGGAGTCTAGCTGCAGTGGTGGTGATAATGAAGACCTCCAAATAGATATAGTTGAGGAGGTAATTTACTTTTTAGCCTTGTGAAGCACATAACAATAGTCGGTGTATCTTGACTTGAATTGTTGGACCTAGAACAATTCCTGGTTAGTTTAATGCAGAGGATGCACAGTGAAGTTACATGCCTCTGGAGACAGGAGGTACTGCTGAGAAATTACTGAAAGCTCATTATGAAGAGTGTGGACAAATGAAAGAAATGCTGAAAAGTCATTTGTTTATTGGATTAATTAAAATACTAAATTAACAGAATTAAAGATCTATTGTAAAACCCTGGCCTCAGTGGAGTGGAGTTCTGCTTTTTATGTAAATAAGGTATAATTAAAAAATTTAGATTTTAAATAAGATATATTTAAATAAGACCAGGATACAAATCTAGATTTCCATTCCTTCTAAAGGACCACAGGGGATTAGACAGGTAACAATATGATATGAGTACATATGTTTCCTAGGTTGTCCTTTTTCTTAAAGGTGTGCAATTTTGTATCCTGGAGATTTCTTCACAAGAGAATCAACTTGTAGCATTTGGACTTCAAATAAATACAAGTTGATCAGTGTTCCAGTTACTGGGATCAATCTATCAGTCTTGCTTTCTGACCTGTGTTTTTGTTTAGGGTGTTCTTGTTTTTGAGAATGCAAGGCATTTATAAATGAAGTTTGTGCACCATGGTCTTCACAGCCTCTAGGTCTTGATTTTTTTTTCCCAATGAAAAAAGAACCCTTACTGTTCTAGGTGTGTTTGATGCCAAGTCTATTCAATGCTATTCTGAAAGAGTGTATAAAATAGAATTTTAATTTCTAGGACCCCTTAAACTCTGGTGATGATGTCAGTGAACAGGACATTCCAGACTTATTTGACACCGACAATGTGATAGTTTGTCAGTATGACAAGGTACAGTATATATTTTTTCTTTGTTCCTTAATTGTTCCAAATAATATCTTCAGCAAATCCATGTCTGTTCTACTGTCAATGCCTTTTAAAGAAAATCTAACGCTGTAATAATCGAGTGTTTAAATTGTGTCTGGCTGACAATAGTCTGAAAACTTTCCTGCTGTTTTCTGAAATGAGGATAATCAGAATGGCCTATTAAAGGAAAAGAGAACAAGTCTTGCAAAATTAAAATGTGTAAAGCTGCAAAAACTTATGCATTTCCTTAACTTTTAAGTAATAGCAACATCTCCATGGATGTACACAGGCATATTCAGCCATGAATTAAGATTTTGAAATGGATAACAGAAAGAGAAGTATGTGAACTTTAACATTTTTGTCTTTGAAGTGCTTACTGGGAGACTTTCCTACCAGAATTCTGTTGTGGCTGAGAAACAAAGTGGTTGTCAAGGGCCATTTTGTCCTTCATTTTAGTGTTTAAAATTCAACCTTGTTTTGAACTTCCAAAGATTAGATTAAGTACTAACTCTGGTATGGTTTTGGATGTTTATGTGTCAGTAATTTAAAAGATAACAAAACAAAGTGCATATTTTATTTTAAAACAAACATGGAACAATATAGCTATAGTTTGCTTGAGAATGTGCCTTGAGTTTTATTCTTTCAAAAGTGAAGAGTGACCAGGCATAGCGAAAAGCAGATAAAACCAGTTTTCTATTAAGTTACCTTGCTACCTATAAAAGAATGCTGTTGGCAAAATTGCTGTCCTGTTTCTTTTTCTTTTTAGAGGTGAAACTAGGCTGCTGAAAATCCAAGGAATTTTCCAGAGTTGTTTAAAATTCCTTCTTTTACTATCAAACAAAGCTTTCTGCAGTATGGATTATTTTACAACCTTTAAAAAGAAACAGAATATAAGTTTTGTTTTTGTAATTTTTTTGTGTTTTTTTTTCTTTATTTTTTTCTTACGGCAGCATTTGCTCTTAAGCAAAGTTTTCATACTTTTAGCCTTATTCTTACGCTGCTGTGCATGCAACATTGCCATGTGTGTGGAAAAAGGAAAACACTGCATTTCAGTTAAGCTGTACTTGTTTGAAAGGTGCAGTTTGTTTTGGGGCAGACTGATCTCTCATGAAATTTCTCCATTACAGTTGTCTTGTCCTGCTGGTGTTAAACTGTCACATAGCTAACATTTTTTTGGGAGGGTGGGGAAGCAGTGTGGGAGAAGGTGTGCTAAGATTCATGAGGCTGCTCTCTTGAGAGGGCAGGGAATTCACTATAGACAAATGAAATATACTGCTTCCATTGAATATTTTGGGCTATCAGGATTTTAAAATAAAAATAGGGTGTGTAAACCAGGTTGTGCTAATTTTTTTTTTTTAAATGGATGATCTAATATATATTTGTGGGGCATTGATTTTGATTTTTTATCAGATACATCGAACTAAGAACAAATGGAAGTTCTTCTTAAAAGACGGAGTGATGTCCTTTGAGGGTAAAGACCATGTTTTTGCAAAAGCCATTGGAGATGCTGAGTGGTGAAACCTCACTGAAGCATGTACTTTCAGACTGTGGCATTATTCCCTTAGGAACCTTCTGTTGTGAAACAACTGGAGTTTCTACAGAGTTTGCCATAAAGCAACAAAGCTATGATTAAAAAATATGCAAAATCTTTGTTGTTAATACATGCTCACTAAAACACTGTATTGTTAGCTACTCAGCTGTCTTTGTTGTTCTTTTCTGACTATTTCATCACTTTTCCAACCAAGAAACATCAATAGAATGATTAGCTTTAAAGTTTGAAATGTTGTATATGTTAGTGTTTCTTTACTTTCTTGAATTACAAAGTAAATTTTAGTTCTGTTGGGTTTTTTTCAACTTCTTAAGAGCTAAAGTATGACTTGAAATATAAAACTATGCAGTTGTTGTTGATACTGTGTATTTCTTTTCAAAGACTGCTGAGTAAAAAAAAAAAAGGAAAGGCACATCTGTGCAAGTCTGAAACCTCTTGTCTTTCCTTCCTCTCTTGCTTCTTTTGTTGCTTTTTTTTGTGTTTTTTTGATGTCAGTTTAAAGGCAGGCACTTTAGATCTAAGAAAGGGAAATGTGGGTGGAAGATCGTGGAGCTCTCAATATATGAGAATTACTATTGCTTATACTATACCATCTATGTCTACTGAGATGCGATGAATAGTGTGATGTAACACGAAAATGTGATTTATTTTCATTGTCAATGGAAAATCATTTAAGTTTGCTACTGTACACATCCACTTCATTCCAGGACTACAGACCAGTAAGCTGTGAATGATACAAATTGGGCATAATAATAAAATGTCATGTCGTATACATTTCTAGCAGAGAGTTGTTTTTGTGTTCCCTAAATATAAACTTTGGTTAGCGAAACGTCTACAAGCCATGCTTTTGGCAGTAGCTCACTCTGCCATGAGAACTGCATTCACACCAGTCCTCAGCATTGATTTTTGTTAGTTTGTCTAGAAACAGAGGTTGAGAAGAGGTTCTGGGTCCTAGCCCTTCAGAGCTGCAGCTTTTCCCTGACTAGTTCCTGTTCCTTGTAGGGCAATATTGGGAACTAAGTGGTAAAGCCTCAGCCAGCCTGACTCAGAACAGGATAATCCTGCTGGAAGGGCAGTACCATATGGCACCCCTCCCTCCTGGCTGCTCCTCCCATGTCTGCTGAGAGAAGACCTTGTGAGACATTTCAGCTATCTCTACTCCCTGAGAGGATGCAGAGGCTTTGAGAAGGGAAGGAAAAGAAATGGGAGAGTTGGAGAGAGTGAATATATAGGAAACATGAGGGAGAAAAAACCCAGCCCTTATTCATAATGGTGCTGACCCTTGTGCTGATGGCATAAAGAGAAGATAACGCTTTCCTTAGGAGGTAGGTTTTAAACAACTATTTATTCCATGCTTTTGCTGACATACCTGCTGCTCTCCAGTATCAAAGACAGGACACTGAACTAGAGCACCTGATCTGAGTGTGGCATTTCTTTTGTCTTTTATAGATAGTGCTGCTGGGATGTGAGGAATGTGTATTCAGAGACAGTTAAAATATTACAGTGTGTGATTTCTTCTTCCTCATTCAGATGACTTGTAGCTGCACTGGTGCTATGCTTCAGATCAATAAATGCACAGGAAATGCAGCTCTTACCACATGATAGATGCTTTTAGATTTCAGCACTCCCTCACAGGTGTTCATGCTCTATAAATGTGCCCATTATGAACTGTGGGACCATTTTCAACTTCATAAAAGAATGGAAGCAGAGGTAGTGTGGCACAGGAATCCATGGGACAGGGCCAGATATGCACCATTCACTAAACACCACTCAGTCTCTGAATGTTGCTTCTGAATTTGACCTGTTTTTATTAGTCACTATAAAATAAAGTGGCTAAAGAGTACTTAATTTGTAGCTGGTTTTTAAGATGAGCAGCTTTTTTTTTTTTTTGGTTGCATCTTGTGGTGTTAAAAGACTGCCTCTATATGAAGGTGAGGAGTCCATGCTCTAAGCTTTGTTGTAACTGCCTATCCCTGTCCCTTTTCAAAACCTGTTCCTCTGTGAATGGATGCTGAGATGTGTGGGATAAAGGTATTACAGTAGAAATTCTTACCCCATCTCCTCTTAGCCTCACCAATTCATATATCCCATGCCTTCTGCCTGTTAGCTGCATCTGCCTTTTTTGTTCCCTTCTTGAAATGCTTCTTATGCTTTGAAGTTTTGCAACATGTTTTTTATGATAGCTTGCTGCAACCTCTGTGCAGTCCAGGCATGATATTGGCTATATAGGCTGCACATCAGGGATTGGAACTATTTTTTAAACACCACAATTGTACTTCCCAAGCCTCTCGTAAGTTTTATGGGTTGGGCATTGGTGATATTTTGCATCCTCTTTTGCCTTTTCATAAATCATGTGTAATGTCGGCAATTAAAATCTCAAAGAAGGACTGTTTGTCACCTTTCCTCATGCAGCTTTGCTGGCAGTATGCACAGCTGGTCAAGGCTGACCTACCTCAAAACGGATGCTGAAGATGACTTAGCTACGTCATCAAGCATTTCCCAGGTTTTTTTTTAATCACAGTTTCTAACCCAGTACCTTCTCAATATGAAGGAACTTTAACGTGGGCTCCATCCAGTGCCTTCCTGAGCATATATAGAAGCTTTAAAGGTTAGAATAGGGTTTTGCTCTCACTGTCACAACCCTTATATTTGAGAAAATGGCTACTGAATTCATAACACTGCAAATATTCCTCGGGAGTGCTTGCAATGGGTTTCTCAGTCCAGAGCTATAAAATGTCTATCTGGACTCCTGCAGTACGACTGACTTTCATTTTCTTATGTCTAAGCATACAAGAATTCCCCTGCATTTTGCCTCCAGTGTTCTTGAATGAACATTGGTGAAGAACTACAGCTTGGAATAAGACCTTTACAACTATACATAACTGAAGTCAGGAATTTTTATACTGAAAAAAAATTTCTTATTAAAATGTAAGCTCATGTAGCTTCTTTCTGTAGCCTGTGACTTGAGTAGTAATCAGTGCTTTTGATCTGAATAGCTTATGAATTAACGTTTTTGATTGCTCCTACTTACAGTTTAGCAAACATATTGCTGCAGATGTGACAGGATGAGATACTTCAGTAAATGGCTGTCTAAAACTTTACACCAGAAAGAAGGTAAGTTTACAAAAAATAAGGAGACAGAATAAAAAGTGTAACTTGTATGAGAAACTCTAACATGAATCTAAATCTCTTATTAAAGTGTTGCTTTTACTTATTTGTTTACTTTTGTGTGTAGGAAGATTTTAAGTATATAAATTACTTTTGTTGTTTGTCTGTGGGTTTTATTTTTATTTTTTTTCCTTAAATCATAATTTTGTAAGAGGTGGATTTCACTCAACTTACAGCAGGCACAGAAAGAAAAATGCCCACTGCTTTGCTGTTACCCACCCTACAGTGCTGTGTCACAATCAGTTGTCACTAATTCCAACTCATTTCTCTTCTATGTAGTTTTCTGACAATGTTATGTGGTAGGGAGGGTGTGCTTGCAAGCTCATGTCCTGTTGAAACATAATGCAAGTAAATCATTTATTGCCCACTCAAGACATTGTTTTCTCAGGTCCTAAACAGTTTGCAGGACTCTTCCATGGGATATTGGAAGAAAAAAGTCTCAAACATCAATTTTGAGACAGGTGACAGAGACTCTATAGGCCAGGCAGCTTTTTTTTTTTTTTCATCTTTGTCTTTAGTTTGTATTATAGCTAAATATCCTTTTGTAGTCCTGTTTGCTTAGGAGCTGGTGTGCATAAAGCAGTGCATCATATGGAATTTTTACTGGTTGCTAAACCTGAGAGTTTTAACAGTCTCCTCTGTTCTCAAACCTGCTTTTTTGTTCCCCACCTGTGCAAAGTACTTGGGAGTACAGCTGTGCTTACATACAGGGCTTTTGAGGTGATTAAAATAATGGCACTAAGCTGAAGGTAAGAGTGGGTCAGAAATGTTATTGCTGATTATTACAATTATGAACTAATGATAGACCAGTCACTAGTACAAAGAATTGCTTTCATTAATGTGAAGCAAATTTATCTTGCAGTGCAGTGTTGGGGCAACAACAGATGTGCTTTGGAATTCTATTGCTGCCACAGACTTGAAAGCAATGGACTCAGTTGAAAAGGATAACGTAAAAAGTTTGAAGTGATTTCATATGTATCAGAGTCTGCACTTTTGGTGACCATCAGTGTGCCTGTTCTGGAGGCAGCACAAACTTTAGGCAGCTGCACTGTTCTGCTCTCTTCAGGGTAGGTGAGTACTGTACCAGCTGAAGAACTGTCATCAGATACTGCGAGTATCATTTACAGAATGTGATCTAAGATGCTAAAACTGTAACTACAAGTCCATGTAAAATATATTTGCTTTACCTTCTGTGAATCATAAACTGTCACGTGGGTCTCATGCTACTGTACTGTTTAATGAAATGTAAGCACTCGTGTGTTCATCCCATCAGAGGCAATGGAAACAACCTGTCAAGAATAAACAACATAAGAAGAGGCTTGATCTGGAGACTGCAGTTTTTGGATCTTTTTGCTCACAGGACATGGTGAATTTTCTAGTAACTAAGCACCTCATTTTCAGTGTAGAACGTTAACCTTTTTAGGATGTGCCTGGGGCAGACGCCCCCCCCCCCCAGGAATTCTGCCTGGCAATCTGCAGCTTCTTGCCCAGTACAGATTGTTTGGCCCATACAATGCAGGTAAGAGCTCATACATATGAATCTTCAGCTTCAGTGCAGTGTGGTGTTGGCCCATGGTAAGTGAACTGCCTAAGGGTGACAGCTTATTCACTGATAACAGAGTAAATATGCTGCACTAACGAAGGAATGCTCAGTTCTTACTTAAACTAGGAATGTAACCACAAATCTGGATCAGGCATTTAGCATGATCACCTAGCATCAGGCAATGCTTGGTGAAAGAAAAGAGAGAGTTTAATGGGAAAAGACAGTCTCTAAAAAGTAACTACTCTGCTTCATCAGGTGGGAATGGAGTTGGACTGTAGGTGCTGAAGAGCCCTAGTGCATTCCTGAATGCCACTGGCACAGGTGATGTCAGAGAGTGGACGGATGAAAACGGTTCATGAGACTGCCCTGGAAAGAAAACAAAGCAGCACTTACTTGCCTATGCACGGGGCAGTTATCCTGCTGCTCAGAGAGAGCCTTTACAGCTTACCTGATCTGTGTGTGTGCACATACGATACCCAGAATAGAGTCCTGCATGCAGCAGGTGAGGTTTTATAGCTTTTGGATCTCCTGTGATTTCCAGATCATACATAGCTGTGTATGGGTTAATATTTTAAGTAAATTACCTACCAGCTCAGACTGAGATCTAATATAAACTGCAAAATTGCTAGTAACAAAGGTTCAATAGATCAACTTTTCTCCTTGGTGACATCTTTACAACCCACCGCTTGAACACTTTCCTTTAGCTGGGTGTAGGTGGCTGTGTAATTGGAAGCTTCTGTTGATGAAACGAAGGGAGGCATCTAGTTTAGTGCCCCTTTCTTTAACCCAACAATGCCAGCACAGCTGACAGGAATGGAAAAAGAAGGCATGAAAGGTAGCAGACAGGCTTTAAATACTCCAGTGAAGCAGATCTGGAGAAAAAGAAGCCAGACTGCAATCACTGCAGTAGCTGTTAACATGAAGAGTAACCTGATGACTCCTGGGCTCCTCTGGTCACCCCTAAAGAAGAGTTTTGCCTAATAGTCACCCTCTACACTTATCATGACAAAGGAAAAAAAGGGAAAATACCACTTTGAACATCAGAACAGTTACATTGCTTAAGACTTATTGACCGGCATTTTTATTTATTGTGAAATGCTCAAGATATTATAAAATAATACCTAGTTACTAGAATAATTACAACTGGCCTTGCAAAGTGCTGCATCTATTGGCACTCTGGTTTAATTTTCCTTGTAAGATGTCTTGTCTCGCACTGCAGGATATGGCTTCTCCAACGCCGACAGGAGCAGCAGCGCTTGCGAGGCTTTGCTGGGGGCTGTGGCTGAGCCACCGTTCTTGCAGTTGGAGGCATAAGCAGAGAAATAGTTCATCCTGTAAAGCTCCGCTCGGCTCTTGCAGCAACCGAGCTTGCTCATCAGCAGAAAGAAATCCCTTCGAAATGCTTTGGTGAAAATTGCGTAGAGAAACGGGTTTGCACAGGAGTTGACGGGGTAAAACAAAACCAGCAGGATCTTGGAGTTGGTCACTGTGATGAGAGGAACTTTAAAGGCGGCGGATATGGCGAAAAAGGAGATGGGGGCCATGCAGGTAAAATCCGTGAATATCAGTATTGCCATTCTCTTGGCCACCTTGGTATCTTTATTGGCAGCTACCAGCTCTGGGTTCTGGACGGCGATGTAAATCTTGATGTAGCAAGCGCAAATGACAATGAAGGCAACAACGTTCAGCACCAAGATCAGCAGTATGTAGGCTTGGGAAAGACCCGTCTCGATATCCATGGGCAGACAAATGCTGACCTTCATGTAACTGCTGACCCCTAGGAGAGGCAGCACCGCTATCAAAATGGAGAACACCCAACCAGCGAGCATGATGGGCACGGCGTGCCGCAGCCGCAGCTTCCGATCCAGCTGCATGGCGTAGGTGATGGTGTGCCAGCGCTCCACGGTGATTACCGTGAGCGTGTACACCGACAGCTCACTGGCAAACACCGTGAAGAAGCCGGCGGTGCTGCAGCCGCTGCCCGTCTGCCAGTCTATGGCGTGGTTGTAGTACTGGCCGCTCGTCTGGGTGTCCACAGAGGCGATGAGCAGCAGGTACAGACCCATGCAGAAATCGGCGAAGGAGAGGTTGCACATGAGGAAGCGAGGTACGGTGAGCTTATAGTGGCTGGTGATGAGAACGAGGAGGACAGTGAAATTGCCGGCGATGGCAAGGATGTTTATAAACCAGATCAGGACTCTGAGAAAGCTGTACCCCAGGATGTCCTCGCAGGGATTAAATGCATCCGGTTCCGGGGTGCACGTGAATACTTTTGGCTGACAAAAGTCATACTCAAAGTCAAAGCCGGTCATATCGCTGTCATCGAAAATGGTCGAGTAGCTGTAAGGAGAGTTTTCTTCATCTGTGAAGGAAAGCATGTTCTTTTCTGCTGCCCACAGCAATGTGTTGTTAGAATCATATCTGTAAACATCAAAAAAACACATCCCCCCCAAATAGAAGTGAATTATTTATTTCTAGCTGCTTACACTCCTTTGTAAAATACAGCAGATAACAATTGTTTTAAAACAGTGACTTCCCACACGTGTTTCTACAGGGTGTTTACAAATAATGAAGCCTTGTAAGGATGCTTTGTGTTTGGGTAGCAGCCTTGGAGAGCAGTAGAGGTCACAGTCATACCCATGGGAATGCTTTCTTATACAACTCACTTATTTGTAAGTACTTTATTGTGATTGCTTTGTGAGCGAGCCATCGTTCTCATGCTGCCAGTTGACTGCAGTCCAAACTACAGTTACACTTGAATTGATGGATTACAGGTTTGAAGCATATAGGTTTATCAGACAGTTATAGAAGCCACAATAAAATAACCTAAGAGAACTGTGCACAGTTACCTCCCCTAGGAAAGGCACTTAGCAAACAAATTCCTGAGACTATGTACGACTAGGGAAGTGCCGAGGAATTTGATATTTGCAGTATTATAAAGCAAGGAGTAGAAGTGCATGGTTAACTAAATAATTGTGATGGCTAGAAGTTTATTAAGTCTAGAACTGGACCCAGTGCCTAATTATAAATGTTTTAGGTGTTTAAAATAGACCTCCAATCTCTGGGTCATCAAGAGTGTGGTGATAAGGCTACCAAAGAAGCAATATTTTAAATGAAACAGTCTTTTATGGCATTTCCCTGCCATAAAAGTTGCCTGTTTCACAACTTCCCAATCATCCTGACTGTGAGTGTTTGGTGGGCAAACACTCAGTCAGCAGCATGAGACATGGAAAGCATCTCTGAGGGACAACTCTAGAGAAAATGGGTAGCTTTGGGATAACTTAAACACATGCTTAACCTTCCACATCTACTGAAGCATGTACATTAAATGACAGTTCTGGGGCAGGGTCTTAACTGGCAAAGGAAGTGGAGCTGCTTTTCAGCTATTCCTGTTGAGCAAATAACTTCCCAATCTTGTCACTTTAACTCTTCATATATGAAAAACTGGTCAATGTCTTGCATTTACTTGCCTTGTTTAAACTGGAAGAGCAGGGAATACATTTGACTCTGTTTATGAATAAAAAATGATTGTGATTTTCTGAGAGGCAGTGTAAACATGCTGCCATGAGCAAGATTTTTTTGTTTTTGTTTTTTTTAATAATAAGAACTCAGGACTTTCAGATGATTTCTGCTGTGGTTCTGCAGCCATTCAGACCGCAAACAATGAGCTTACACCCATCTGCTTAACATGATGTCTGCTCAGAGAATTGCTGGGATTGGGATTTACCAAAGCAAAAAGGCTTGAGGACCCAATAAGCTGGGCAGACTATTTAATGCACAGCAAAAGTGCAACAGATGCCATTCCAAGCAAACAGACAGATAAAACCAAATGGCAAGTGTAGGAGGCCTCACCAACCAGCAAACAAGATAATGTCCAACGAAGTCATTACTCCAATGAATCATTCACATTTCAGCTGTATTTAGCCATTGGAATTTTGTGACTATAACCTTGTTTTTTCTAGACTTTACAATGCTTTGATGCCACATCAGGGCTGCTGAGAAGTCCCAAGGTCTCCCATTTAGCTGTAGAGGGGTGAATAATAGCAAATCCTTAAACTTCTCCCTTGAATACTGGATTAGAGCCTGTGTAATCCAGCATGGTCAACACAGCAGTTTTGATATTAGCCCTTCTCATTGTCACACTGAACACTGTCAGACAAAACTCTTATGATATGAAAAGACATGTTTAGACCGAGTAAACCACTGCCATGGGGTCATCACACTTCTAACTCAGGAACTCTATTTCTACCACGTAAAACTATTGATATACAGACTTCTAATTATACTTTCTATATGCAAAAATAAAAACATTAACAGTAGCAGCTCTTCTTTGAATCACACTAACAACTGAATTATTTCAGGGCATGGAAAGTCTCCTTGTAGGCTATTAATTCTTGTAAATATTTAATAACTGTTTTGAAAGCCTTTCAAGAATTCAGTAGAGAAAGTGGAGTGAGTAAAGCTCATGAAATCACAAAGGTTTTTTTTCGCTTTTCTTTTGAGCATCAAAATCACAATTCTTGGTTTAATGATAGTAAAATTAGCACTGTGCAACTTGTAAGAGTGACTGAATAGGCAGCCAAAGACACGCTGTTTGAGAAAAAACATATGAACAGCAGGAGGGGGAGGTCTGTATTTGCTACTTCCAGCATCTGTATGCAGAGAGGTACTCACAGTATTTCGTTAGTTGGTTTCCTCATGGTGCTTTCACACTCTTTGGAGAAGTTGTCAAAAATGGAAAGCAACGAATTTTGTCTGCAAGAAGGATGAAAAGAAAGTTAAGTTTCAGGCTGAATTTTGGCCAAAATCTTGTCTTCTCTGCAAGTGATCTTCACAGATTTGTAAGGCAAGCTAGAGTTTGGCCTCATGGCAGCACGAACATTCACACAGACATCTGGAAGCAGAAAGGAGAAGGCTTCAAATACTGTGACAAGAGGCAGGACCTCATGGAGGGGTGTAAGGATGGTCTTTGAGCTTGTTTATTGTTTATGATGTATTCTTTTATAGTGAAATAACTCAAGTTGAAATTAAAAGATTTGAAATATTGTATTGAAGTGGGCCAGATTCTCCACCAGGAAGAAGGGTAGCAGTTACATTGGCTTTTGTCAACAGCTACGGGGAAACTGGCCTGATACAGAATCACACAGACTTATGGAATGGGCCAAGTTGGAAGGAACCACATTGAATCTCCTGGTCCAACCTCCCTGCTCAAGCAGGGTCCTCCTAGAGCACAGGATTGCATCTAGTTCTTGAACCATTTCCAGTGAGGGAGACTCCACACCTTCTCTGGTCAATCTGTTTCAGTGCATGGTGCCCTGCACAGGAAAGAAGTTCTTCCTCATATTCAGGTGGAACTTCCTGTGCATCACTTTCTGCCCATTGCCTCTTGGTCTGTTACTCACCACCATCGAGAAGAGCCTGGCTCCATCTTCTTGACACCCTCCCTTCAGATACTGATAGACATTGATAGGGTCTGAGCTGTCTCTTCTTTAGGCTAAACAGGCCCAGCTCCCTCAGCCTTTCCTAGTAACAGAGATGTCCTTAGTCATCTTTTTCACCCTCTGCTAGACCCACTCCAGGAGCTCCATGTCCCTCTTGTACTGAAGAGCCCAGAACTGGACACAGCACTCCAGATGCACCTCACCAGGGCTGAGTAGAGGGGCAGGATCACCTACCTCAGCCTGCTGGCAATGCTCTTCCTAACACACCCCAGGATCCCATTGGCCTCCTTGGCCACAAGGACACACTGCTGGCTCATAGACAGCCTATTGTCCATCAGAATCCCCAGGTCCTTCTCTGCAGGGCTGCTTTCCAGTAGGTCAGCCCCAAGCCCATAGTGGTGCACGGGGTTATTCTTCCCCAGGTGAGTATTTTAAAAACTGTCTGGGATCTGGATGTAGACTTTACATGCTTGAAGTAAAGCAGTTTGAAAAGAACAAGTTGAAAGATGACATATTTGGCAAAATCTCTGATTTTGAGGCTTTGAAAGTGCTCTACCAGGTGCTCTACCAGTATGAATGGAAATGGCTTTGTCTCACCTCACTGCTGCAACAGCAGTAGGAAGAACCAACAAAAACACTAAGCTCATTTTTGTACTCTTATGAGAATCAGACACCTGGAAACTTATAAGAAGTTTTATGTATAATGAGAGAAATAAGATACCAATCTTAGCCCCCTTGTGATGGTTATAACAACAGGATGGCAATGGAAGTTATTTTTTTCTTGTAATTTCTTGAAGATGTGGTACACCTGCTTCCTCCCCTACCCTACCCCATTCAGGCAAGTGTAAGAAAGTCTAGGGAAGTGAATGATACCTTCCACCTCCCTTACATGGCTCAGGGAATAAGTACATCACAATTGAGCCCCACAAATCTCAAAAATATTTAGTCTCAGGACTTTATTCTCCTCTCATGACCATACTTCACCGATTAGAGAGTGCAGTCTGTGAGTGTTATATATATATATTTATGGGACACGGGGAGTTAAAATTGGGTGGGTTGACTGTATGCAGAGTACATGGCAACAGAAGGAGGTAAAAGGAGACACAAACAGGCTGCAGCTCTGTGACCACTATTATACAAAACCACACAGATTCTTCCCTGTGTAACCTGAGAAGGTCTTGGGAGGTCTCAGTCTCCATGGTCTTCTGTTGTCATCAATAATGACAAGGAAAACAGACAGAGATTGGCCTCTCATTCCTTTGAAGTAGCTGGTCATATAGTGGATAAGAGCCTCTTGCTTGTACAGGTTTTTCCAGCAGGCAGGGCTGTGCAGACAGGTAGTGCATTAGCACTGCTCTGAACCCTGCTGATGCTGCAAGTAGGAGATCAGCTCTTTCCTGATATGCATGGGGTTTCCCCCCCACTTTCTAAGAAAACAGTTAATACAAGAAAGTGACTTTCTACAGCACACCTGTTCTTACAGAACATGGTCATGTTGCAAAATCAGGTACCTGAAAATTCTTCAGAAATGTAGTTTTCTTTATCAGAATGCCTTTTTTTTTTTCTCCTGTCCCAGAGTTACTTTTGCATTTGTTACCCTCAGAGTCTTAATCTGGGACTGAATCAGAGTTCAGTAGCAATGGAAACCCTTGACAGTAGAACCTTTGCTCTATTCTTGCAGAATCAAGAACCCCTAGTAAAATGAGGTAGGCAGAAAAGCATAGCATCACCCCTAATTTTACCCTAAAGAACTGTATTCTACTCTGCCCTTGCAAGGCAGTCCTGAAGTGAAGGCATGCAAAGTGACACAGATCAGGCTGCTCACAGTTGACTGCACAGTACATTTTTTCTGTAGCCTTCATTTGAGGCAGATGAGAAGTAAGGCATCCTCACAGCTCAAACTAAATTCATTTGGGGTTGCTTTGGCTGCCTAAAGCCAACAGAGGGTTGGTTTCTTTGAAACATAAGTGCTGAAAAATTAGCTCCAGTTGTCTCAGATTGGCTGTTTCAAATTAGTGGATGCAAAGCCCTCTCTGTGCCATGGTTTCTGATTGTGGGGAGAACAATACTGTCTAGTATCTGAAATGACTGGAACTAAACCAAGTAATATCTTTCTGTAGACTTGTGTCAGGCCCTAATTTCGGTAGGTAATTGAAAGCCTGCTTTTTCTACTATGTCACCATATCACCTGTATTAATTAAGCTACACAGCCGAAGGCTACAGGGTTTCTTTTTCTTTTTTTAAAACAACATGCTGTTGATGAAGATCTACCTTCTGTGTGTCAGTAGGCTTTTCAGTTGAGATACCAAGAAAAATATTTAAGCTTTAAGCACCCTTAGAATAATGTTCCTGCTGGCAGATTCAGGGCACAGGATGGGATCGATTTCTGCTCTAAAATAAACGGACATCATTTTCCTGGCTTTAGCAGAGATCTGTTGTTTCATGTAAGGCTTTGTTACATACCACAGCTTTGCTGCTACTGGAATAAAGGTAATCAAACCTTGTGAGCTGAATAAGGAAAAATTGGCATTTTGGAGCTTCTGAAGTACCCCAGTACAATAATGTGCTATTCAGACTTACTTTTCTGTCCTTAGATTTCGAAAAGCACAGCAGTGGCTGGGATATGTTAGAACAGCTTCCAGTAGACTGCTGAATTTATCCAGTGGTGGCAGTCTCTTTAACGAGTAAGATGATGTTGCATTTAAGACTTGAATGGCCTTAAGCCCATAGCTAGGCAGGGACTCCAGCGCTGTTGAAGAAATATCCCTGTGGAACAAAGAGAGTGTTCTCTTTTCTTTTCATACCTATAAAAATGGCACCAAAGCACCACACGACAGTAGGTAACAGCAACTAAGTTTTTCACAAAGGTCTAAATCTACAAAGCTGCTTCAGCACCTGATACCCAGCTCAGAAACACGGTCTGTGAAACTACAGAGCAGTGGGGTAAGAGTATGCCTGTAGCTCAGGAGCCCCAGTTGAGGCAAGGAACTCACTTTGTCCTGGAAAAATTGAAGCCCACTGCTCCAGGTGCGGTGTCCTGACCTCTCTTGAAATCCACTGTGCATGGAGTGAGGGATGGCTCTTTAAGCCAGAGACAGGGAGAGAAGAAAGTGGGAGAATGTGACTCTCCAGCCAACTAACAGGTAGGACACCCTCCTGGCTCTGGCTCTGAAAGGCTATTCTAGGTGTTTTAATTAAATGGCTACCAATTAAAGCTCCAATAGAATCCATCATTCTTGCCAACACAAACTTAAGCAGCTTGGCTTAGAGTAACTTCAGAGGGGTTCTGTGTGTGAGGAAAGGCCATCAACATCACTAAGGATTTTCAGAGTCAGGCCATTAAACAGGGGAAAAAAGGCTACAGTTGTGAAAGTGATAGTAGTAATGCTGTGTACTGTAAAGTACCAATAGAAGGAACAAAAAAGGCACGTGCAGCACAGAGTGCTATTTACAGAACAACATGCTGTGTTTTATTGCATGGAGTTACAGCCAATGCAGCCCTCCAGTAAGCACTTGATTAATAAATCATGAGGATGATAATAATGTGTTTTGTTCAGCACAACCTTACAGCATGCAATCAGCTAGTTCACTTTTATAACTAAATTCTAAAATAATGTATTGTAAAAACATATCCATGCTACCAAAGAACAAGTTAGCTTGCAGTGTCAGAATATAGGACATGGGAAAAGGATCACAAGGATCTGACACAAATAAAGCAAAGGCCAAAATATCTAAGAGGTGGAGGTCAGTGCTAACAGTAGAACTGGCTGATTGGTGTCTGCCACAGTGCAAATTGAGCCTTTTGCCCTGTAATTTCATGGCATCTCATTAACATATTGCCACTTCATAAATTGAGGGTAAGAGATCAAATCTCCTTCCAGACTCAAAGCTTGTGTTTGCTGTGATGACACAGTCCGTGTGGCACAGCACAGTTCCCATGGGACACTCAGGTAACAGAGTTGTGGATACTTACAGGACATCTGGCCCTGTGGCCCCTCTCAGAGCATCATTGTGTATCCGCCTGAGGTTCTTATTGTCCTTCAGAATTCTGTGGATTCAAACATGAGCTCTCTTTACATCTGTATTTTAAAATATCTCTTTTTTATTTGGTTTTCTCCTCACATGTATTTCAATTCCTCCTCCCATCACACAGGTGGTTTTTGCAATAGCTGGCTGGGGAGTATGTGTAATTCCCATGTGACCTCTCCCTCTGCTGATGCCATCTGATTGTTATCATCTGCAATGAAATCTGATAAACTCCAAATTTTTCTCGCTTAAAGCAGGGACGACCAGGCTGGTTCTTTCATTGTGGTGGCAGTGTACAAAAATGCAACAAAAGTTTTGCCCAAACCAAGAGGCTAGTCCCAGACCATGTGAAAGGGATTTAAAAACTATTCATGTTTCCAGACATAAACTGTACGTTCCTCAGTTTTGGCTATGGTTTTAAGTTATCCACTGTTACTGCTAAGTTTCAGAATTTATAAAATTTTAATAAAAATTACGAGCTTTTCTCATCAAAACTGCTATACTCTAAGGGATGGTGTTTCAGAAAAAGCAGTAAGAGCTGCAGGATTAACACCAAAAGATGTATTTTTCTCATGAGTATCGGGAAATGCAAGACACAGCCAGTTAAGCTGAAGGAGGAGTCTTCGGTTGTGTTTGAATTATTATTTACTGAACTGAACTATTTATTACTGAGGAGGGAAAACATACTCACAGTTGATTCAGCTTTGTCCCATTGAAGGCATGGCTGTGGATATCTTCAAACCCATTTTTATACAATTTGCTGGGGATTAAAAAAATGTATAAGGAAAAAGGATTTGGTAAAGGTGAGATTATGGTATGCACAGCGAGTTTCAAACCTTAATTCCTGCATTCATTTTAACATTTAGAGGGTTTGCTTATAAAGAACAAGGGTAACTATAGCACAGCTTACGCTGACGCTAAGAAAGTTGCAGTTTAAATTCCCTAAGCACCTTCCTGTTTAGCTGCTGAAGAGAACTTCTGCTGACTTTCAGATCCTCCCCCCTCTGAGGGGTTTACCTGTGCCTTCCTGGGGCTGAGATCCAGAAATAAGACATTACTCCAGGTAAGCTGTTCCTGGCACACAAACAACAACCTGGAGGCAGAAGACCTGGATTTTGTGGTATCAGCAAGTGCAAATCAAGGGCTAGAGAAGTGTCAGGTCGAAAGCAACTGCAAAGCCTGGAGGGTGCTGCTGGATTTTAGATCCTCTGTGGACACACAAATCCTCCAGCAGCGCAAGAGGCAGCTTTGCAGAGAGGCAGGGCAAGTTGTGCATCATCCAGCAGTCAGTGAGTTACCAGCTTCTCCGAAGTGCTGCTGCCAGGATTGATTTGTGCACTGGAAACCTTGCTGTCCCCTGCACTGCACTGAGACCCTTGATGCCATTCTGGATTCTTGATTCCCCACCCTGGGGCCAGATACCTAAAAGCTGGGCTCCGCTACACCTGAAGTCCAGCTCTTTTCCTTCATAAGGAGATCTAACCTATGGGTCTATCAATATGCATTTGTGATATTAAGTTCATATTTCCAATACAAATGCAATATAGTCACTTGTATATAAGAATTTTTTATTTATTATTAAGTCATAACAGAAAACTTGGAACGGTTTATAAATTAAACAATATTTCTGTTATTACTTTTCCACCTGCTTTTAGGAGACCATGAAGTGGGCCTATGGAGCCTGCTCCCAAGAATAACTGAAGTGTGTGGAGCACCTGGCTACATTCGATAGGAGAGGTGTCTAAACACATTGCTGAAATTAGTGATTCCCTTAAAAGCCACAACAGTATGTAGGATTGATTTCCCCATCCACATGAAACATTAACTGTTGAAAAGGCTAATTTAGCTATTTGCAGTGCAAAGTATTATTGCAGGCTGACTTTACACCTTCATAGATTACTTGTGTTTCACCAGCTCCTGCTGTAACAAGAGGAATTACTTCAGCTAATTACAGTTAACTGCATGGGGTGGAGTTAACTTGTAGCTCTACAATTAGGAAGCCGCTGCTAAGATAATTCTTTTTCTTCTTCTAGTGAGCTCCCTATCACAAAAGGATGGGAGAAAAAGATTGTTGGCTCTTCCCTGACTTAGACTCACTCCCACTTAATACACTTTAGGGTTACAGTAAAAACTTTAAGCACCTTTCTCCATCTCTTTTATGTTCACTTCCTTGCACCATTAGCAGAATCATAATTTTGCTGAAGTTATTTTGAGAACTTGTTGGGAGGAAAGACGGTCATAAGATGAAATGATGCACTAATCTAAGCAATTGCTCCTCTTTAGCATCGTGTAGGAGTAGCACTCAGTCACATTTATGCCCAGTTCCTCTCTTGGTTTCAGAAGGTATTGGTCAATACATAAAATCTGTGTTGAAATTACTATCATGCCGACACTTCAGCTTGATGAAGAGCCTGGTCCAACAACTGCAGTTCTTGCTGTGTTCACAGCTCATTTGCAGGTACAAATATTCATGGAGATTTGTGCAGGGCTTTTGATGCATGTTTGTCTCAAGGCAAAGCTCCCATTTTGGATGTGTACTGCAGTCAGGTCCACAAAGGATGGCTTTACTGGGCTCCACACTGGTGTTTGTGGCTACAACACGAAGTAGGTCACCTGTTGCTGCCCTCTATTGCTCAGCAGGTCCTTCCTTGGGAGACCCAAATTTTGGCCACATACTGAAAAGAGGCTCAGTCTGTGATTTTTTCTATTTCAATACTAATTTATGGAAGTCTTTGTGAGGATAAGAGCACTGTGAAATTCTTACACAGCTCATGCTGTGCTGACAGAGGACATCTCACCTTGGCTTTCTGCTGCTTTCTGCATTCCTCAGGTGGGGCGTCTCACAGCATCAACCCCACCCATCTCACAAGCAGCTGTAGCAATGAATCCACGGTTGGCTGAAAGGAAAGTCTTGGGTGTGGAGAGTTATAGGAATCAATGTAAGCCAAGTCAGAAAAATCAGGGTAAGAAAAAGCATTGGTACTTTGAGCCAATTTCTTCTCTCCCTCTGTGCCTCCTCTTCAGAGGGACCCCGTGAAGCTGAAGCTCAGCAGCATTAGGTCAGCTCTCTGTCTGCTTGGTCCCTGAAAGCACTATTTCATGAAACTGCATCCCTGAGGGAAGAAGAGAGATTTTGGCCTCCAGTGCAGCTTTTGGAGTTTATATCCTATTGATGGTATTTCTAAGAGCAACATGGCACCAAAGATGAAGACTCAGATCCCTTGTTCTATTTTCTTTCCTACATGAAGTTATCTTCCAGATAAAACTCCATTCTTCAGCTTGAAGAAGACCTCTATGTTTCTTGAACATTTCAAATTTAACTCACAATAGAGATATATATTTTATGGGGCTTAATGTCAAGATTTTTATGAAGTTTTCTCAAGAGAAGTGTTATCCTTGCAGAAGGAACTGGAGCTAGGATTATTTTACTCACAGTGTCAGTGATTCATTGTTCATCCCCTGGAAAGCATTTTGTGGTATAATTGTCATACGCAAGTTATCACAGAGCTCCCTTTGGAAGAAAAGAAAAAGAGGTATCTTTGTCAGCAATCCAGGAAGAAGAAGGAAAAGACTCACACCTGGGCTAGGTTGTGTCTCTACTTACAAAATAAAATGAGCTTCCAATGAGAAGATCTGTGTCAGGTCTGGAAATTGTCTTATTCCAGTGTTACAAATGCTCCTAGAGAAAAGCATAATTCCTGTTTATAGGAGAAAATATTACCAGAGTGCATGCAACAAGAAGCTGACCTGGTAGGTTTAACAGGGCGTTAAACTGTGAGTGACAAACATCATAATTTTTAATTAGGCTTCAAATGTGTTAGTAAGACCTACAAAAACTAAGTTTTGTAGAATTCTCAAGCACTGTCCTGGAGAAGTACTTTCTCTCTACATTAAGCATGAGAAACAGATTTTAGTTACCCCTTTTTATAGTATCCTGTCAGTCTGGAAGCTCTATTCTAGAAATAAGCACTTACCAGAACTACTTTGCAGACTTCTGTTTTGTCCATCACTGCCCTGCCCTGGCTTTATTTTCTTGCCTATTGAAAGACATCACTATGGGTTAACTATACATTAAAGCTATAGTAAATGATGTATGTACTTCTAGTATACTATAATGCTTCTTTTTTCCTTACACTTCCTTAAGTTTGTCTGCTTCAGAGAAAAGAATAAATAAAGCAAAGAGCAAAGGAATAGAACTCTTTCTTACAAGTATTTTAGCCTTGAAAGATTTCTGAATGCTCCATCCTCAATGTGCAGCAGATTTTTTGTGTTCAGGATTAATCTGTAATGAGGGGAAAATATTTCAGTGTTATTATAGATTTGGGAGGGTCCTGAATTTTGCTTGTGATTTGCTTTCTTGGAAAACAGTCTGCAAATATGCTACTGGGTGCATTTTGAAGCACTGCTGGTAAAAAAAATGGCCTGTAATTGTCAGGCAGTCAAAGGAAGACACTGCCTGAGTTCTTGCAGTTCACTGAGTTGAGATGATCTGGTTTGGATATCCTGGTCACTGGTGGAAGTGGACCATGGACTTCCTTAGAGCAGTCATTGGTAGTACCAGGTGCCTGCATGGATCTGCAGAAACTGGGAATTGGAGAGAAGTGTCTGAGAAATCCTGTTTGCCAGTGGTCACTCAAAAAGCAGGCAGATCTCTTTAACAAGGAGCACTTTCTGCACCTACACAACCTGGTAAATCTATGTTTGCCCTAAAGTCCAGTAACTGCAGTTCAGCTCCCTCCCTATGCGTGACTTACAAAATCCAAAGGTTTTAGCACAAGAAATTGCAAGAAAAGTTGAAGTTCAAGAATTATATTGAACCCACCTACCCAGAGCGCTCATTGAATTTTGAGTGCAGCTTGGGACATCAAGCCCTTTCAGTGTGAGGCTTGTAGACCATTCAAGATTCAAACAGGTTTTCTCTTTAGCCTCCTTAAGCTCTTCAATGGTCTTCCTTAGCTTTTTGGTTTTGGAAGACAGGCATATGGCAAGCTAACTGTAAACTTTTATTCCTTCCCTAAACCCACCATTGATTCTTGTGGAAGTTGGACCCAATCAGAGGTGTACAAATATGCATCTCTTGCTTATGTGAGTAACTGGCTTCAGTGACGTTCACATACAAGATTAAAAAAAATGTAAAAGGAGATGGATTTGTTCTCAGTTGCACAATTTTAAGCCACTCACTGGTCATGCTGTGCAAAAAAGGCAGTAATGTGATATTGAATCAGATTTATAGTTTCCAATTTCACTAAATATTTCAGAGCATTTCTCCTAGTCATTGCTTTTAACTCTCTCTCTCTCATATGCCTGTGCTTTGCAGGTCAAGTTTAAAATCAGTACATGTTCTATTTGAGTAATATTTTAGTGCTCAAAAGAACAGCTATGCATACTAAGCAGCTGAATTTAAATACTGTAGGGCTTTGAAAACTGCATCTTCAAAAAGAAAGATTTTTCTCATCTGTTACCATCTCGAATTGTTTCCCCGCTTAGAAAGCTTGACAATGCCAGCAGAAGTAGACAGAGAGCTGCGCTCCTGTCACTGAAAGCACCCACTGAAAGCAGTGGGATTTTCTGGGCATGGATGTCTTTGCATGTGTTAGATCTCCAAGGCCAGGCCTTACAGAGTGCTCCCTATTTTATACAGTACTTTGGAGAGAAATGTTTCTCATCATAGATCCCAACTAAAGCCAACCAAAGTAATAAAGACAGATTTGGTCCAAGAATACTTCTCTGCAGACTGTTTACTCGTTGATGATCCTAAATCATGCCTTTTGTTAAGTGATGCTTACATTTCAGACAAGGTGGGAAGGCTGTCAAATGCGCTCGATTCTATTCTCTCCAGGGAGTCGCTCTGAGAGATTTCACTACAATGAAAATGGGAGATACAAAACAACACATTAACAGAAAACCACCAACAATGGGCTTTCCACTCTTTATTTCCTTCTTTTTTGAACACAGTTGTTCAACCCCTCCTACCAGTCTTGTTTGGCAGCAGTGCCTCCACTCAGACATCTTGGGAGCCCATGCCAGTGGAGTTTGAGAGAGACCAACCTTTTGTTGCCTTGGCAAAAGGGAATGCCAACCCTTTGGAATAAGTGTCTCTGTAACAGCCAATCTCCATTTTCTCAGTAAATTGTAGGTAAGGTAGACACTAAGGGCCAGAACTTAAAGTGCTTAGGCTTGAGTCCAAGCCTGTGAGCCTTTTGGTCCTGCTTAGTGAATTTATTTGCATGGGTAGGGATATAGATAATGTTCACGGTGCCCAGGTGCTATTATCAAGTCAGAATTATGGTCATCTAATCCACAGATGTAGAAATGCACAAATATGGATTCAGCACATTTTATGAATAATTTTTGGATTTGAATGCCATTTTCATTATGTGCATGCAAACTGAAAGGAAGTGGCTCTTTTTCATCATTACAGCGACCAACATGACTGCTTTTGTTGGCACTATTGGATTTTGATGTAGACATTCTCCTATTTCCCATGTGTATTCAAGAATAACCAATACTGAACATAGAGAAAAAGAATCCACTTATTATTAATTGCTTGTTAAATGTTGGTTAGATTAAGACTTATGGGGCCATGCAAAATTGAGCCTGAAAGTAAGTAGCATATATTGATGCATATATATGGTAAAGATCTTCAAAACAGTGTTTTTTTCTTACAGAATTGACTAGAAAGGCACATAAAGTAAACCTAAGATTATACACTGTCAAGGAAAAACATTTTCTGAACAACTGGGACACATCTACAAAATCAGTCAGTATTGTCACGATCCTGAGAGTTAGCTTATTTCAATTACAACTATGAGAAAACAACTTCTTTTGCTGTTGATATAAAACCCCTTAGATAAGAATGAGTTCTATATTTCATTTGTAGTGGCAAAGGAGGACGGACACTAGAACTCATATAGTAAATATGTAAGTATTTCTTACAGAAATATTAATGATTTTTTTCATCATCAGAATTCAGTGAGAGTGTTATTTTTGGTATTGCACTAGCTACTTATAAGTGAAAGAGAGATGTAGAATAAGTGGCCTGCTTGGCACCTGATCCTCAGAGACTCCCAGGCTGGAAAGGAGCAATGCCTGCTCACAGAACTTGAAGACTCAGGTTTGGGGTCTGAAATATGTTTCTTCCATGGGATCTCCCCCTGGCTGCCACTGGTTTTCCATTTACATATGTTGAAATGACTTATGGCAGTGAGAATAATTTATCATCTCATTTGCAAAGGGTGATGTGCTGCCAAATAGATGATTTAGAGATTTGTGATTTAAAAATATGCATTCTAAAAAGTAATACTAAATTTCAATAAAATTATGAAGTGTTCTATTGATTTACTTCATAAAAAATACATTGATTTCTATGCTGTTAATTTGGACATATTCATTAAAAGGACACAAATAAATCAAATTAAATTCTCTTTGTGGAAGGGAAAGTGTCAATGAACAAGCCATTCTCTGTGGAGAATAGGACGTGCATACATTTTGGGAAAGTTTAGCCTCGAGTCATATAGGTAGAGGAAATTTTGTAGGTTTAATTTGGTCTTCTGTATGAAAATTGTTAAGTTTTCATTAATCATTCAGAGGTAAGTGAATGCAAGAATACAGTGCTGCTGGATTCTACTATAACACTGTATTGCAGTGGAATACATGCAGCAGAGAAGCACAAAAAGTGCACCTCAAAAAGAAAGCAGCAGCAGTTGTGCTGCTGCTTAGGTTCTGGGGGAGGTCATTCCCCTGTTCTTCACTGTAATGGTGTGTCATCAACTTTGTCCTTTAGAGGCCATTCAATGAAGACAAAATCAAAAAAATAATAAATAATGGAGTCTCAAACATGCCATCTTTCAGCTGGGGTAAAACAGAAATATGGGCAAGAGGGGTAAGACGAGCCTCACGTCTGAGTCTTTGTTATGAAATAGGTACAAAGCCAAGGGTCGGGAAGCAACAGAGACCCAGTGTGCAAAATTACAGCACTTGCAAACTGGAAGATCAAAGAAGAAGTGCAGTCCTACTGATCACCTGCCAAGCTTATCTCTCACTGCAAAATGCCAAAGAAGTATCTTATTTGGGTATTTTATAATGCCAAAGCTATCATAGCAGTGCTAATGTTTGATGATAGAAATCTATCCCTTTCTGCTAATCAAAATTTCCTCTCATCAGCTATTAAGCTGTATCCAGTTCTCTCTGACAAGATTAATATTTCATTATGTGATCTGTTAAACAACTGTCAAAAATCACACCTTTTTAAAGGACCTTTTACATAATGTTTATAAGAAAATAAATGCTATGTTTATCCTTCCCCAGTGCCTTTTTCTTTTTTTTTTTCATCAATAGTATGTTTTTGGCACACAAATTTCATATTATTATAAAAGAACGTTGTTTGGGATGGGGGTTTACGATAGAATTTTTAGCAAGAAATTAAGGAAAAACTTACAGAAAATATTGACAACTTACATGATGAAGGCATCTCTAAGTCCTTCAAATGCATGTGATGGGATTACTTTTACAGGGAGATGAGTAAATGATCTGAAAAAAAAGAAGAGATGGAGGAAAGGATTGTAAGGTATGGGGTTTTCTTGTTTATAGATTGTACCATTAGGGTAGGGAGAAAACCAATAAAGCATAATGCCATTTCATTTTTCCTGCAGTTCTCTTTACCTCTGGGGCCTGATCCATTTGTCTTTGATCTCAGTTAAATGGAATTCAAAGGATACTAGGTCAGTTCCTCAACAGCATAAATTTGAGACTAATCACCATCAAATCAATAATAATCATAACCTATTAAGGAAATTTATAGCCTGATGAAAATGGACTGCTACATTCACAGTCAAAGGAAGCTATAGGCTATTTAAGGTTAGATCCTCAGCAGTGGATTTCATGTAAAGATTTCTCTGTAAAACAGTATCTTTGCATTTGCTGGACCATGTTCTCTGCCCAGCAGTATCTCTGTAATGTTGCAGCACGGCATCCTGAATTCACTGGCAAAGCTCTGGCTGTGTACAAGGTGTAGAAGAACTCCAAATCAGACCTGATACAGTGCATTTTTAATTTTTTTTTTTAATAAATTGCATCAGTGTGGTTAGTTGATTCAAAGCAAGTGAATACTTTTAATTTTTAGTTACTCTGACTGAGAAGTTAATGATGTGGGAGACAGATTTGCATTTTACCACCCTAATCCACATCTGAACCACAGTACTTTTACCAGCCAATTTATCTAGCCATGACCACACTTTCCCTGATAATGGCCATAGGAAAATATTTAAAATATTTCAAGACATTATCTCTGTGCAAACAGATAATTGCTCCATTTTGCATTATAATTACAACTATGTAGCCAGAGACATTTGTTTCCCATCCGTAAAAAATCCCCTCAAGGCTTGTTGACTGAAATGTTTCCGTGCTATATAATTTGCTTTTTTTGTTGTCCTTGTCATAATCCTTTATATGAAGGCATACATTTATGTTGATCAATGTTTATGTTAAATGTTTATTGAGTTTTATATATATATACATGTATGTATGTATTTTTTATATATATACATATATGTCATACCACACATTATAATAGCAGGCTGTCACACTCACATATGTCCACAGGTTACAACTCTAGATGTACTAATGAGCCTGGCAGTCACTTCCTACCTATGTTCCAAACAGTCTGTATGATTTCAGGCAAGTAATTTAGTTCCCTTGCACCTTGTCTTCTTGTCAGTAAACTGGGAATAACAATGCTTCCCCACCCAAAAGGAGTGTTGTAAGGATATACATGTTTTTCACACCATTGTGATTGGGTCTAGATTGATGCTGGCATGTTTTGTGTGTGAGGTTTGGTTAAATCAGAAATGAAACTGTCATGCAGCTTGAAGAAGGTATTTTTGCCTGAGGGGAGAGACAGGTAGAGAGAACCTGCAGTAGGGCTTGACACTCTGAGCTGAAAGGAAAAGAACTTCAGGAAGAAATAAAAAGTAGAAGCTGAAAAATTCCTGCTCTATAATCCTGGCAGTGGGAACCTCTCATAACTGCTCCATCAGCTCAGGCTCCTTGGAAAACAAAGCATACCTTTTGTGAAACTGCTTGCAAATGTATTATCATTTAAAAAAGAAATAGAAATGTGACTGAAAGTGCGCAAAAAACCCTCAAGTCTTGGCTTTTAATTACGTCAGCCCATGAGCTTCCTACCTCCCTGTGATGCACTGGTGAGCAGTGTGCATAGCTCGGGAGTGACCTGCTTACGCTGCCTGTCCCTCCTCCCTGCCTGCAGAAAACCTCTGGCAACAGTGATCTGACCTTACCACCTCAGCTATGTGGTTAAATTTAAGTGTGATGACCCAGCCCTTTTAATATGTAAGGCAGTTGAACTCCATGTTGGCACTTAATCCATTCTGTATTTCAACTTCACTGGTTTTCATTTTTTAATTTTTGTGATTTCACCTTGATAGCTGAAACTATCTTCATTGACATTACCTCATCCCATTAAGCATCTCACAAAACAGCAAGAACAAAGGAAAAAGGCAACTCATCAGCGTTCTGCCCTAGTCCTCAAAATACTGGTGTCACACAGATAGACACCTCCACATTGACAAAGGCATCTTACAGTCAAAAGGTGAATGTTCTCATACCTATTCTTGTCCACTTCAGCTCTGTGCTTTGTATCTCAAAATCTGCCTGTGTTAAAGATGTTTATTTAGGTGTCTCTTTCTATGCTTACATCATTTATCTTGCTAAGCACAATACAGCCTGTGTATATGTGAAAGCATTTAGGTTAACAGAATTTTGAACTGCTTGTTGCATGCTTAATTATTTTCAAAGTGTCAAGTAAAGCAAGGCCTTATCTCATGTGTTAAAGTCCCTACTATTGAACAACTCTGATGTCTTGGATAGCCCACAATGAAACTCAAGCAGGTACTGGCAGGAAGTAAATATTCATAGAATCATAGAATGGTTTGGGTTGGAAGGGACCTTAAAGATCATCTGCCATGGGTGATGACATCGTCCACTAGACCAGGTTGCTCTAAGCCCCATTCAGCCTGGCCTTGAACACTTCCAGGGATGGGGCATCCACAACTTTTCTGGGCAATCTGTGCTGGAGTTTTACCACATCATTGTAAAAAACTTCTTCCTTTAACCTAATCTAAATCTGCCCTCTGTTAAGCCATTCCCTCTTGTCCTATCACTAAATGCCCCTCTCCAGCTTTCCTGTAGGATCCATTTAGCTACTGGAAGATACCTGGAGCCTTGCCTTCTCCAGGCTGAACAAACCCAGCCCTCTCTGCCTGTCCTCTTAGGAGAGGTGCTCCAGTGCCCTGAGTATCTTCATGGCTTCCTCTGGAATTGTTTCTACAGGCCCATGTTCTTCTTATGTTGGAGGCCCCAGAAGTGGGTGCATCATGTGAGAAGGGATTCCACAAGAATGGAGTAGACCGGCAGAATCCCATCCCTGAACCTGCTGGCCATGCTTCTTTTGATGCAGCCCAGGATACTATTGGTTTCCTGGGCTGCAAGGGCACATTGCTGGGTCATGTTGAGCTTCTCAACCACCAACACCCCAAGTTTTTCTCTTCGGAGCTGCTCTCAATCCATTCTCTTCCCAGCCTGTATTTATGCTTGGGATTACCCTGGCCCACATTCAGGACCTTGCACTTGGCCTTGTTGAACTATGTGAGGTCTGCATGGTCTCAAGGCCTCAAGCCTCTCCCACCTCTCAAGCTTGTCAAAGTCCCTCCCTCCATCGTGTCGACTGCACCACACAGCTTGGTGTCATCACCAAACCTGCTAAGGGTGTCCTTGATCCCACTGTCCACACTGCTGACCAAGATGTAAATCAGAGCTGATCCCAGTACTGACCCCTGAGGAATGTCACTGGTCTCCACTCAGACATCGAGTCACTGACTGCATCTCTGAGTGCAACCACCCACCGAACTCCTTATCCACCAGTGGTCCACCCATCAAACCCAATCCAATGCCTAAATCTCTCTAATTTAAAGACAAGGATGTCATGCAGGACAGTGTCAAATGCTTTGCACAAGTCAAAGTGGACGATGTCAGTACCTTTTCCCTCATTCACCACTACCATAACCCCCATCCTAGAAGGCCAGTTAGTCAAGCAGATGATTTGCCCTTACTGAAGCCATGCTGGCTGTCACCAATCACCTCCTCTGTTTCCATGTGCCTCAGCATGGTTTCCAGAAGGATCTGCTCTATGATCTTGCCAGGCATGAAGGTGACACTGAGTGGCACGTAGTTCTCTAGGTCTTCCTTATTTCCCTTGGTAAAAATGGGAGTTACGTTTCCCCTTTCCTTAATTCCATCAGGGCAAGCTAAATACATGTAAGGCTATCCAAGAGCATCAGGACAGACGGGAACAGCATGTAGATTGACCAAATCCTGTCCTTGCCTAGTAGCTAAAATACTGGCCTCTCTTCAGCTAGCATGATTCCTGTGGTTTTGTTTTGAAATCATGAATTTAGAGTAGATTTTTTACAGGGATAGTTATCTGTCACTAGGAATACCAGGGCCAGTAGGGACCACATTAGCAAACCACCTTCTGCCTTCCTTGTTGTGAATGTATAGAAGGAGCAGTAAGAGCTCTTTAGAAAATATTCATGAGGCAATGTATCCCAGGGAAGCAGTGGCATAAAACCACTCCTGTAAATTTTTTGCTTCTGGGATGTAGCAGAGGCAACTTGCTTCAACCTGAAAACAATTTTCATCTGCTAAAAGATAAGCCTCTGCTCCTGTGCTACCACATAGAGTCAAGCTCCAAGGGAAGTTTTTGAGAGCCCTAGATGTCCCAAAAGCTCAGGACTATTTGCAGTCCTGTTGAGGATGAATCAAAGCCAAGCCCACTCACACCACTGGAGGAACTCTCTGTATTACAGAACTGGCCTTTTGCAAAAAGTGTTTAGTTGAACTGATAACAAAAAATAATAAAAATAATTTGAAAAAACCACAGGCCAAATAAAAATAGGTATGAATGAGTTATTGTAGCTGCGTTGGCTGCTATATTTTAGTGTCTCTATTTTATAGGGTTATATTTTTAATGCTCAAGAGGTGAATGCATAGGGTAGACTCTTGTTGTCAAGCATTTTATTCTGTGCTGACCTCAGATGTAACTTGGGAGAATTGTGAATACTGATTGAAACCACAACTGGAAAAGTACTGTTTTCCTAAGATTTTCATCAGCTTCTGGGGGGCAATGTAAATGGTTGGTATTGATTTTTAAAGCCCTGCATATTGGGCACTACCTACCTGAAATGTGAACTAAGATGCTGGATATATCACACAACCACCCAAAGAGTACCTTCTACGAGGTGATGATGGGTGATAGAATATCTCCTATGAAAGACACTCTGGCCCTGAAACTGAATTCTTCTGACAATCCCAAAGAGCCAAATATGCACCCAGAGCAGATGTGGTAGAACTGCTGAGTTCTTTAAGCTTTTGCTACAAAGTTTTGAACTTGATGTCTCATAATTTGGTGCCTAATCATGTGCCACTTACCCTACTGCAGAAGCTCTGCACAGAGGGGCACACACAGGCACAGGAAAGTGAACCTCACTATGGAATGAAGTTTTTGAAGGGGTAAAAAGGTCTTTGATATCCAATGCCCATTGCTGTAGAGCTGGAGTTGGGTGCCTTTCCATCTAGGCTTTGCTTAAAAACCCAAAAGTACATATGAGATTTCAAAAGAAAGAAAATCATACTTTATTTCAAAATGTAATGGTGTATTAAAGATTATTTTTCTGCTGAGACTATGAAGACGCATAGCTGCTATAGCCAAAATGGCACATAAAAGTGTTTGAATAATGGAGGTTCTATAGTGTTTGTGTAATGTCCAAACTACAAACAGGAGCTTGAGAAAAATATGGTCAATTCAGGACTGTATAAAACAAATAATTCTGCAACCTGACAGAAGTCTAATAACTTTGAAAGCCCTTTTCAGCAAATAATATGACATGGCAAGAATAACTTGGGTAAAGAAAAATAGCTGAAATTTCCCTACAGGATAGATAGTTGGGATATAACAAATTATCAAAAGTACATTTGGAAGCACAGTTCATTACAGCACCAGAGCTTGAATTGCTCAGATATAACCAGAGTTACATATTAGAGTTTATTTTCTTTACTGACCATACATTTAAGAAGGAATTTTCTAAGGCCTGGTTTCTGTGTTATTGTTGCACCAGTAAAAGAACATGGGCACCCCAAGAACTGTGCTGGAACAACCTGCAGTATAATTTTTTCCCAAAATTATTAGTGCACTTGCAAGCACCACACTGCAATTCCCCTGGTGCACACAGGGACACGTGACTATGAGGGGACAAAATTAATGTTCTCTTGTCTCATACACAAAGCTGTGCAGGGGAGAAGAGAGCTAGAAAGATTGGTAAAGTATAGAAAGAGAGGGAGTCAGTACTAACAAAGCTCACAAAGGGATATGAATAAGAGAGAGGTGAAGAAGTGAGAGAGAGGGGAAGACGACAGCTAAATGGACAAGAAGACACTAGTATGAAAATCAAAGGAAGAGATGAAAGGAAAGAGATCGAATAAGAACTAAAAAAAAGAACAAGAATACCTGTACACCTGTAGGGTTAGTGAATACATTCACCTTTACAGCTTCGTAACTGCACAATGAACATAAGCTTTCTATTAAAAAGAACCCCAAGATACAAAGAAATGGATATTTAATAGTATAGTTTCAGGTTCAATATAAATCAGGTTAGATGTCATCTGGAAGTAGAAGGAGCTGGGTATGTCTGTGAATGCAGAATGAAAGACAGGGATCTTTTACCAAGTGTAAATATTTTCTCTGTAGGAGTATTGAGCAGAATTTTGGTTGAACTCTTTTCTGACTATAAAGTTGGTTTCTACAGCCAGCCTAATAGCTGGAATTTGTGCACAATCATTAAGATTAAGTGTGATATTAAAGGTTGAAAGGAAAAATTCTTCTCTTCCTTTTTATCCAGTCCCTAGCCCTGTGGCTCTGGGTGAAACATAACTGGCAGCAGCCATAAATCCATTATCTGTCTTAACCAGATCACTGAGGTTGAGATCTGGTTTCTTCTTGGGGTGGCAGATGGAAAAAGGAGAAATAAAAGAGTAAACCAAAAAAAAGAAAATAAAATCATATAAGTTTAGAGATTTTGATAACCTCTCTGAGCTGTGACCTACATTGTCCTAATAAACATGTGAAATCCCTGCAAAAACTATCCTCCCCGTTTGTTTCTGCTGCAGCAGGCATCCTGGATGGATTTGACTGATCCACTACTTGCTCTCCACATGGTATGAATACTGGTGAAGAAAAGTGCTTGTTGCAATAACTATGGAGAGTGTATCCAGCTTCTGCTAGGGGCTCTGCTTTCTCTGACATTAAGGTAACACAGGGTAAAATGGAGAAAACAAGTTCAGGACAGAGATTTTTCTAAAATCTCTGACTTTGGAGGAATGGCTCTGGATTAATACAAATTAGCTTTTCTTCCTCCTATCAATTCTCAAGCTAGGGAGAAAGGAAAAAGGAGATCAGGCTTAATATCATCCCTGAGGAATTTCAAGAGCATGTTAAATTTACAAACAAATCAGATGAAAATGGAAAACACAGGCTTTGTTACCAAAAGGGGCACAATAAGAAAACCACAGCTCAATTAATGCACAGATAACCAAGGGATCCTAGAAATGGCAACTATCCTATCTGCTGCTCCTCTAATCCCATATTTTGACGCCATGATTGTTTAGATCAGTGCTGTAACTGAGCCTATAAACAACAAAACAACACTTGAATACCTACATATATCAGTGATTTGGTCTGGTCTATTCTATCATGAGCTTGGAGTGTGGTGTGGGAGTGGGGAAAGGGAATGCCTGTGAATCCTTGTTCTTACAATGTAATACTAATTCCCAGAGAAGAATTAGGCAGAAAGATATGATGGACCACCCTACAGAAGTCCAAACAGCTGCCAAAACTCACAGCAGCTTTTTTACTAACAGAGAGGCAAAAGAAATTAGTCAATAACTTGTCAATGAGCTGGACCTCAAAAAGAGGCAATGAACACAGTGAGGAGGATTTTCATGCTTCAGTATAGGCGGGACAATTAACTGCACAAACTTTGGGAGAAGAGGCTGCAAGAAGTCCAACAGATTTGTGAAAGAAAAAACAAACCCCAGAACTGGTTTAAGACCATATCTCAGCCTTTTAATCAGGTTTCTTCAAAGGTAACCGTGCCCCTACAAGGTGTTGATTTTGGAGTAGGAAAGGCAGCTTATGCCTCCTGCCACAGCGTGAGAACACAGAAAGCCTGATATCCGCAACCCTTCCCCCGTCATTGAGGCCAGTGGAGAGCGAGACATTCTGAGAAATGGTCCCGGGAGGATGCGCGCCTCCCTCCTAAGCGCAAAAACCAAACTCCACGTCCGGATTTTGCTTGAAGTTTGAAAGTTTGAAAACTTCAGCCCCAAGCTGCCCACCCAACCTCCCCACCTGCGCGGGGTGAGGGATGCTCCAAGGCACCGCTGTCCCTCCCGGTTCCCCCCCGCCACCCTCCCCGGTGCCGCGGTACTTACGCGCGGGCGGGCGCGGGCAGCGCCCCGTGCGGCGGAGCCGGGCAGCGCAGCGCGCCCTGGCTGCAGGCGCAGCGGGACGGGCAGCGCCCGCCCGCACCCGCGGGGAGCGGCAGCAGCACCAGCGGGAGCACCGGGAGCAGCACCACCAGCGGCGGCACCATGGCCGGTCGCCGCTCCCCTCCGCTCCCCTCAGCCGCCTCTCGCCTCTGCCCGCCCGCAGCCCGCGGGACGCGCCTGCCGCCCCCGCCTCCGCCCGCCCCCCGCCTGCCCCGGGGCGGGCTCGATGCCCTCCACCCTCCCTCCACCCTGGCCCCCAGGGCTGTCCCGGGGAGCATCCTGCAGTGGCGTGTTCTTACGGGTGAAGTTGGCAGCAAAGCAGGTGGCTGGCTGGCTGGCTGGCTGGCAGCAGGTTTCCTTGGATTTTCAGAAGTTCTGGTTCCCGTTCCTACAGGAAAGCTCCCCAACGCTCCCCATTCCTAGTGTGAAAGCTGGTGGTACGGAGCTGTGGGCCCTGGAAGCACTCATTCGTTTGGGTATTAACTGCTTTGAGAGTTTGTGTCTGGGGGAATATGTGTTCCATCTCCCTTAAGGGGATAAATGCTTATTGCGCAGATATAGCAGCCTCGTTAGAGGATGGAAATGGTTGGGATACAAATATCTGTGTCAAACGCTCTCTTAAGGTTCCATGCACCTTCACTGTATTGCTGATGAAGGATTATAATTTGCTTACTGAGTGATCAGGCAGGCATTTCAGAGTGTGTAACTTGTTACTTTATGATCAATTATACCCTTTGTGTGAAAGCACTAATCATGTTCTAAAGACTATTTGTCTTCACAAAGGTCCATTCATTTTGTAGGGGACTGTTTCCATGTAAATATAATTATTGCTGTTGTTGTTGTTATTATTGTTTATTACTACAGCTATGGCTTCTAGAAGCTATAGTTAGAAGTACAGACCTTTTTTATGGTGAGTGATGGAGCAAGCCACCAAAAAGATAATTGCTCCCCAGAGAAGGCTTTGTTAAACAAATATAAGGGTATGGGTATATCATCAAAAGCTATCCCTTTCTTCAAGTGCACCCAGGAAAAAAATCAAAGTCGAGGGAATGGCACAACATAACGTGGGATTTGCATGACACAATACTTCCAGTTGTTGCTTTAAAATCATGGAATCAAATAATGTAGCCTTATACACATTTTGTTGGTTAGGAATAAAATGTCAGACAGGAATGAGGCATGAGATGCGTGTGACCCAGGGGCATCCCGGTATTCTCAGCAGGCACTGAGTGCTGCAGATAGTTAGCAAGTGTTAAGCACCTCCTCTGGACTGGCCTTCCTTCAGCATCATCTGCTCCACTTTAACTGATAGTGATGTGAGCTTTTATTCTGACCTTGCAGTGGTTATGAGGTGCGCTCCGTCACTTTATTCTGCTAGGCTTGGCATACCCTTTTATCCTCCAGTACATCACTGTTAATCTGATGGATGGCCTATCTAATTCCAGGTAGCATGTGACTTTATATTGATCTGTTCTCCTCCTCTCCACCTCCCCATCACCTTTCAAATCAAGGAAAGTGATGGGGTTATGAAACTGAGGGACCAGCTGAACCATGTCAGCTGACAAACGTGGGATAACATTGCACTGTTGTGAGGATCTCCCATTTCCTAGAAATCTGTCCATATGGTACTGCTTTTTGTAGGACCCTTTTCTGACACTCAGCTGCCAGTGTTAAGCAGTAACAGGTTTCTGGGATCCTGCAGCTTGGTTTCCTACAGGAGGAGCAATCAGTGAGGGAAAGTCTGGTTATATTTTTACCTTATTTCCGTGTGCTCCTTTACATTGATTTGGGAAGGAAACAGTCAGAGGGCAAGCAGGAAAGTCTCTTCTCCAAACTCCTTCTGCCAAGTCACTAGCTCCCAAGGAGCCACAAGCTCTCCAAGGAGCAACTTGGTTTCTGAATTGTCTGCATGTGCACTTGATGTCAAGAAGCAAATTCCTTGCTGCCAGATAGCTTGTCTGTCCACAAAGCTGCCTGTATTCCCAAAATCAGGCAAAACAGTGCATCGTCAAAAAAAAAAAAAAAAGAAAATTTATTTGACAAGCCATCTAGCCATCTTAGAAGAGCATGGGGAGCGGCACTGCTGAGTGACACCTGCTGTCACTCTTTTCCTGGCAGGTGTCGTGGCTTGCTCACACTATCTGCAACATTTGTGGGTTTACAGGATTTCACTGATGCTCAGATGCCTTTGAGAATATTTTTAACGAGGGTGTTAGAGCAGTGCGTGGTGTTTGAGGACGTGACTACTTTTCTCATCACAGACCCTGCCAGGAGCACAGGAGTGATGGCACTGCTCTGCCTGTGTCACATTTGGGAGACATGGCACTGTGAACAGCCCCTGTGGCCTTTGGGGCCATCACAACAGTCAGGCTGTGATGGTGAATTGTAGGGACAGACTGAACTAGCTTAGATCTAGCCATTTTGGTTAAAGGGAGTTTTCTAGGCAGTGGTGGTTGCAGGGCATCATTCAGCCTGCCCTGTGCTGCAGTCGTATGAGAGCCAGCTAGCTCAAGCTTGTTTGGGTACGAGCTGCAGTTTACACAGCACAGGCATTTATCTTTCCTTCCCTGCTTGACTTTTGCCTTGAGCATTTTGACCTCTAAGTAAAGTGCCAGTGGCTGTGAGGTGTTTTGTGACTTAAGGCTCCCTGAGGGCTGGATTTGTGTGAATATAAAGACATATCATATCTCTGAGCCTCCCCTTCCCTCTTTCAGCAAGTTTGGCAGAGCATTGTGATTGGCCGTGTAATTATAAATCACTTTGTTATTCATGTGTCTTTATGCTCATGTGTGTACAGAGTATATATATCTCGTGATCAACTGCAAAAGCCGTTTAATGGTCTGTAACAAGCATATACCCTTAATTGCATTCAACCCATTGAGTTGCATTCAGCCCACTAATTCATCTAAGGTCACAGGGAATCTTGTACACATAGGGAGAAGGAAATTTAACAACCCTCCTCTCCCCCCTGAAACTGTGCCTATCTCTAAACACCATGCCCCCTGAAATTGAGAAATGTTAGCCATATATAAAAAAATGTTTTAATGCCCTATTATTTTTAAGATACCTAAATTAGACTTGTAAGCAAAAAACTATATTTCTGATAGAAAGCCACAATTATTAGTCATGCTGTCTTGCACATCTGGTCCTGAGTTAATATCTATCCAAAATGAAGCAGTAGTTATCTGTAAGTAGAGGCATATAAACACATGGTGTTTAACCTAAATTAACACATTCAAGAGTAACTGCAGTTTATACATGGAGGAACCTTACATGGCTTTGTAACTGCACATACAAAGAGATTTACACCTACATTCTTACCTGGCTATATAATCACAATGAATGGCAACTCATATATTTAACACTTCAGGGAACCATCTCTGTTCTGTCAGTACTTAAGCAGGAGCTTAACTCTGATGGGTTGAAGCTTCACTGAAGTCACAGGGAATCAAAGATATGCCTGATGTTACTCTTACGCTCAAGCGCTGGCAGAGGCAGGGATTACTTTACACATGTTGGAGTACTTTCCTGAATCCTTGCCTCAAGGCCACTGTGCAGATGTGTACGTGAGCCCTTCTGCACACAGAAATGGCAGGAGTGATAACAGCTGCTGGGGCTGCAGCTGTGGATTGTAGGTTTGCTCTGCACAGGCGAAAAATGCAAACAGGAAAACCCTGCAGTCCTTACTCTGTTGGATCTTCCACTGATCTGAAATGTGGGGTTGACGGAGCAAGGACTGAGAGATCTGGCCTGGAGGAGCTGGTACAAGGTTTCTCACTCAGGGCTGTAGCTTGTTGACCTGCTTTCCTTGGGGGCAACTCAGAACCTGTAGTCATTGTAGACCCAGTTTAGGCCAGTTGCTCTAATTTACTATCTTTCCTTCTCTTTCCCCATTTATTAACCTTAGCATGCCTTTTTACATTTCCACAGAGAAGTAGTGCCAGTGGAATACTCATGTGTAGAAAAAAATTGCTTTTGAGATACAGAACACGGCTAATTACGGTGCTACAATTAGCTGAATGCCCTTAACAGAGTCCAAGGGGGGAAATCATGCTGCAGCATCTGCTGTAACATATGCTTTTCTAGTTTCCAGAAGATAACAGTGAGTGTGTACACTGCCATGGATTGTGCTTTCTGCCTGAAGAGCAGAGCAGCCCGCAGATGCTCCAGTACTTCTTCCACCCGAACTCTGTAAGAAATGTCTGATGCTGCACACATCTGTCATGAGGAATTAAGCTTTTTTTTTGGCTTCAGACTCCTTCATGCAGACGGACTTAAAATGATGCACTGGAAATTCAGATCCCATCGTTCCTGAGTGCACACTTCATCCTAAGGGTAGGTGCCATACCAAGAGCAGAGCAGAAGTAACAGGCAGTGTGGCATCGCAGGAGTTTGTGCTCAGCTCTGAGGTGTTTCTCCTTGTTCATTGAATTACCACATAAACCAGATGAACTGCTGCTTTCTGAGTGAGGGTTTTTTTTCACTGTGTTATTGGAAAGATGAAGTGCTTTTCTATGTACCGTTTAGTGAGCTAAATCTAAAGTGGCTCATTATTTTCTATCCTATAAATTAACTTGGCCTTGTCCAAAACATCCCAGAATAGTTGATATAGCCCTGCTAGTATACTGCTCAACATGCTGAGCTGTGTTAATTACAGTTGAATTAGAGATTGAGCCAGCTTAGTCAAATACTGCTTCAAATTTACAACAAACCTTCAGCTCCTTTCCATTACTTTATTTTTTTTTATCATCACATTTTTAACATTTCACTATCTTTTGCCTTAACCAGCACCAGAATTCCAAAAAGAAATTCATTTGTAAAGACACTATTAAAAATATGTTACTATAGTTGCAAAGGAGAAAGTAGTAAGTAACTTTGGACCACATCCATCCTCCAGTGTACTGATTAATAGGAGAGTTTGTTTAAGGAAAGTGTGTCTCTGTTATTTAGACAATTACTTAATGATCTATTCTTCCTTCCCGGTTCATCTGGCACTCTTGCACTGTGATCTGTGGCAGGTCCTGACAAAAAAAAAAAAAAAAAAAATTAAATTTTTGGTAAGGGTTTTGGCCAGGTCATATAAACCTGTGGTTTACCTCCTGCAAGACCTGAGGAAAGGCTGCTGAGAGGGAAAGAAGCCCATGGCTCCTCCATAAGTGGTTGGAAAAGACTGGCTCTGGTCAGGTCTCTGTACAATTGTAACTGTACCCCAGCACTTTACTGTGTGTACTTTCAGTGAAGTGCTAGAGCTGTTGGTTCTTCATGAATATGATGTCATATTGTTAGTGCTCGTGCCTTTATGAATTAGAGGACTGTGACTGTCTTTTAAGCATTACACATCCTTATGTGGGGGCTGTGAGTGCAATGGGGAGTTAACCCTGGGGTCTCAGCCATGGGACCAGTGCTACAGTAGAGGGTAAATTAGGTGAGTCACGGGAGTGAGATTTTTCTCCCTTGGACCACAGTACTAGTTTGCTGACTGATCCGTCAGTTAAGTCCAGCTTATTTATAGCTCTGTGTGAGTGCACACTTGCAGGTGTGAAGTGAGGCTAGTGGGGCACCTTGTTTGTAAGAATGTCTGAGTGCCTGAAAGGGGCTCAGAACTGAAAAGGCAGGCTGTGAATTTATACATGTGAAGTTACACAGTAAAGCCTAGAGGCTGGATATGCTTTGAAGTGGGATGAGTTGTAAGCTTTATTCACTAGATGACAAAACCCCTGGTCTTTGATCCAGTAATCCATATGTCAGTTGGATGATAAATCCAATAATTAAGTACAGTGTAGTTTTTCTCTCCCCCTTCCGAAGACTTTCTTTCACATTCTTATTTATTTATTGTCTGTTATCTCAAAATGTCAAAAGAGGGTGGTACAGCCATTTGCAATGAGGTCTGAGCCATTCGCAATGAGGTCTGAGCCTGATTCCTCTGTCACTTTTAGTATGCATTACGCACTGATTTAAAGACTATTTTAAAATAAATTAAAGCCATCATGAGAAATGAAGGAAGCCCTGCACTTCTGAATTGTGTTTGATGCTTACCTCACTGAATTCAGGAAGAAGGGATTATTAAAGACATAAAAGCTGTCTCTGTATCAGGAGCTTAAAAACACTCCAAGGGAAACAAAATCTGTTGTGCTTAGCTGCTGTAATTTAAGAGCCAAATTCTGCTCACGTTTAAAATGGCATAAATTTGAATTTGATTGAACTCTGGATTAACATTGCTGCAAATGAGACCAAAATGTGACTTCCGAAGTTCATAAGGTAAGGAGCAGTTTTGCACCCAATCTTGTTAATTTTTTCTATGTGTATGCTCTTACCAGCTCTGTGATGTGGCATGTCATCCTGGACAAAAATACCCGTGGCACATTTGATCTCTTTTTAGTGGTCCTAGTCAGAATGGGTATGCTTTATTCTAACAGTAGATGTGGCCAGATTAGTAAAATTCCACTGAGTTTCTACCCTTTGCCATTCCCATGATATTTGGATACTGCATGAGAAAATAATGGCATGCTGCCTAGATCCTGAGATTTTGGTTCAAGTATTTCATGGACTTTTGGGTTCAAAAGGGCTGCAATTACACTGAACTTCACTTGCTACATAGTGCAGGCAAGCTTGTGTTATTCTGACAATGGATAGGGGAGAGCCTAAAAAGACTGACTGCAGTAATTTCAATAATTAAATATTGTCTTAATAGTTAATACAAGTTCATGATATAAAAATAATAGCTCACAGTCTGTTGATAAAAAAATCATAACTACCCATACTATATTGATTAAGAAGATACTAATTTTTTGATAAATATTATGAAGTGGTTTGGAAAGTAGTTAATATTTGTTTTTTCTGAGGGTTCATTAAAGTAGTCATTCTTGAATTAGACAAATATATGTAGTCTTAAAAGGGGAAATAATTTCAAGTCTTACTGTTCATTTCAAAAAGAAATAGTGCTAGCCATCTTCAACATGTTCACTTTCTTACCTCTTCCACTGACACCCAATAGGGCTACATTATTTCAAGGCCAATAATTCCAAGGGTGATCCTCTCCAAGGGTGCAGGACGTTGTGTAATTGGCCATCAGTCATAAAATGCATTAATAATGATTAAACATGGAGGAATGATTTCTGCTTACCCTCATACGACTTACAAAGTATTCAGCTTATTTTTTTTTTCCCAACTCAATGTCAAAATAATGGAGTTTGTCAGCTGTTTAGGTAATGAGCTAGAGCATAAATTGTGTTTTTGGAGGAGATGTGTGTGTTGTATTATGAGGCCAAAATCCAGAAAGACAAATGTTTTCAACCATCTTGACAAGAGGATTATCTCCCTGAATATACAGTGCCTAGTAGCCTAAAAGGAAGACCATTTTGTAAAACCTTTTAATGATTGCTGGCAGAAGTACAAGAAAAAATGAAAGACATTTTGATTTACACCAACATGAAGTGAGATCAGAATCAAGTTCTAAATGACAAGCACTTTTGGTTTATCTGTGATTAACCTCCTACGTCTTTTTTTTTTTTCCTTTTTTTCTCTTTCAGTAGTGCTTTTCAGCTGTGTGTAAGGAGTTAGTGTAATGCTTGGGAACAGAAGGTGACTGACCCCAATTCTTCATGTCTTACCTGGGCTCAGCTGTGATGTGTGTTTGTGAAAGTCAATAGTATCACCTGAGATTGAAGAACCGGGCCTGACACCAAAATCTGCTGCCTAGCTTTACCTATCCAACCACTGCAGCAGCAGCACCTGTCCCCAAAATTTGGTCTGTAAGCTACTTGTAAAGCTCATGGAAGGAATTAGACACCTCCAAAAAAGTGATCCCAAATCATGCAAATTGTTTAAAGTGCCACCCAGAGTAAGCCAAGGCGCTCTGGGCACAGGTATGACTATGAAGCCCAGCTCATATTAGAGCTGGGTTCCTGGAGGCAAACAGCTGCATCTGTTTGGAATCCAGAGTTGCAAATCCCTATGCCTATCATTTGGGAAGGGGAAACTCTTGAAAACTCATTCTTATCTTTTTTGAAGAGCTTCCACAAGGGGAAAAAATGCTGCCTTCTGTAAGGGAAAGGGAGCCTGAGTTTTGTGCCTTTCTTATTCTAAGGGGATTTTGGATTTGTGCCTTCCACCTTTCCAGATGAGCAGTGCAGCTCTTGGTTGAGGCCTGAGCACCTCTAAACTGCCGCCTTGCAAAAAAGGAGAGTAAGAGGTAATTTTTCTTATGTTCTTTAGTTTGCTATAAGTTTTGCCTGCCCCTAGTTTTTCTGTATAATTTCTGATTCAGATTAGCTGAGAGGTCTTTGCTGGTGTGCCATTATTTCCTTTCTCTGTATGTATTACTGTGGCTAACGTCCTCCTGAGATGTGCATTCCACTGGAACACTTTTCTACAATTTTTTGTGTGTGTGTCTATGAAATTCCAGGTATTTGTTGATTTAAGGATGAAAAAGACTTCCACTTCTAGCCCTGTACTCTGTTCTCCAGCTGACTTCACTGTTTCCTTTAGTTTCCCAGCTTGCCTGCTTGGAATTCAGGGCTTTTGGTATGGACTTTCTTTCATTCCTCTGGGTTAGCATCAAGTGAGACCTTGATCACTTGCTCCAGATCTATGTTCTGTAAATGACCCTCACATCATTTCCTCCCCTGATTAGCAGGGAGGTAGTGTGCTGGGTAGTTGCTCTGTGTGTGTCCAAAGTGGTTTCAGTTCTCAACCCTGTGGAAGGCAATGGCAAAACTTTCCTGGTACAGGCTTTCTGTAACCGTAGAGTAATGGTAATAGTTACTTAATTAGCTCTTCACTGGCATGGGTGTTATTCCCTAAATGTTTGTGTTTACTGGATAATTGTCAGAAAGCTTGGGCAAACTCCTTGCTGCTGATACTTGAAGGGGGTGATGGGAATGTGGGGCTTCACGTGCCCTTGAGGGTGTTTGAGCTGTGTGAGACAACACCCCTAACACCCCACTTCCAGGCACAGCAGGTGCCACACAAGGTCACTTGGCACTTGACTAGTTGTTTTCTTACCAGGCTACACTGTTACTAGTTATTCCACAGAGTTTAGCATACTGTGAGTGAAAGAAAGCTTTTTTCTGGCTCATCAGGGCCAGAGTCTTCTTTAAATACCAGCCAAAAGAGGATAAAAGCAAGTTCTTGGGTAATAGCTCACATCACCAAAGGCCAGTGAAGTGGGGAATGGTCACAGTTTACATCTTGGTGCAGCACTTCTGATTATTTATTTGGTTGGTTGGTTTTGGAATCATTGAGCACTTTTGTATGCTAATTTGGGAAGTCCTACTGCCCCTCTTGAGCTCCCCTCTCCCATGGAAAACCTCTCAGCTGTGCATTCCCTGATGTGCTCCAGATCCTCTCCCTTGGCCTCCTCCGAGTTTCAAGAAGCTACTGTTCCCTCCAAAGACTATCCTTGTATTTGTGCCAGCAAAGCCTGCCTTGGTACATCTCAGCTCGCTCCAGTCCCATTGCTCCTACCCTGGCCCTGCCAGCCCGAGGTGCCCAGAGCAGCAGCTCTCTGAGGCTGCTGGGGCTCTCCCAGCCCATTCACTGCCTGACCAGCTGCCAGCAGGCACTGCTACCCTGCACTCTGGCACACAGGGGATGTGGGTTTTCCTCCCGACTTCCAGCCCCCACACAGCATCCTTTCTTACTCCTTTCTGTGCTAGTAGCTTCCCCCACTCACCTACCTTACTGTACCTTCACATGACAGCCCAAAAGCCAAAGGCATCACCAGCTGTAGGTCTGATGCTGTCCTGCCGTGCCTCCACCTATGGACAGATGTAGCATGTGTGGGTGTGAAGGGGAACTGGAAAGAGCTCTGGCTTAGGCAGTCAGCTGTTGCTGCAGGCCCAGATCACACAGCAAACACCCTTTGGCTCCGTTCTCCTGCCTCCACCTTGTTCCTTTTGGCTCAGAATAAATGTGGGACAGTACACATGGACACATGGCTACCAGAGGAGAGTGTTTTCCAGATAAAATGAAGCAGAAGAATATTGGTGGGATTAATATCAGACAGACTTTTCATGGAGCTTCCCTTAATTTTCCTTTTTCTCATTTTTCTCAGGTGTGCCATGTCCCTTTCGCAAGGGCAGGCTGGCTGCAGGATCCTAATCTTTTATTGGTATCCTGAGGGCACTCCCTGGTGTAGCTGCTGAGTATGGGACTGGGTGATATCAGTGTGGGATGTCAGTTGCTTTAAGCCTCTACTTTGGCTTCTTTTTGTTAAAATAAATAGGAACAAGGTGCACTGCTCATGAGTTAGTATGTAATTGCTGTAGCTCCACAGATGAAATTTGTTCAGCACATCTCTTGTTTGTTAAAAATATAGAGGTCAAGATAGTCCCTTTTCACACCTTTCCTCATTATTTTTTGAGTTACATGTTGTTTAGATGAGTAACTGAGAAAGTGAATAATAAAAAAAATAGAAGAGACTCTAAAAAAAGTTTTGTTGCTTTTCTATGTATTAAATAAATAAATAAATAATTGATCAATTGACCAAATACTAAAAGAAGGAGAAAGCACTCAATATTCCTTATGTATCCATGACAACTTCACAGATTTGTATTCTGCTGAAGTAAGTAAGGGGCTCAGAGTGAAAATAAAAGCAAATATTTTAATTAGTGATGACTAAAAACTAAAGGAGAAGAGTGAATTTAATTCTATACTGTTTAGATCTATGTATATTTGTGAAGAGTGAAGTCCTATAACAATAAGAAGTGATTGCCTTTTTTCATTTGTCCCTGATTTCTGGGATGTCTTTCAGTTATTGAAATTGTGTGGATATGAGCAATCTCATGAGAAACAGGTTGAATACTCATAGGACTGAAGTATGAATCCCACTGAGTCTAAGGAGAAGAATGTTGTAGGTACAACTACTTGTGGGTCTGTGGATCCATGAAGTAATAGCTCCTGACTTGCGAAGATCTGCTAAAGAAGTAATTACTTGCTGAAGTTGCCATGTGAGATGGGTGTATCTCTCATCATTCATCTTTCATCCTTCCAGATGGAACAGTCAAATCCAATTTTTATAACTGGGTCCATTTGTCAAAGTTCAGTTTACTCCAAGTTCACAAAGCTGTGACAGGGTGGTATTTGCCCCATAGTGTAGACATATATCATCTTTAGATGTGATTTTACTTCTATATAATAACCGATTCAATTTAGATATGCAAAAGAAACCTGTTTGAACTATGGGTGGTCCGAGAAACTTCCTTTTGAGCAGTCACATTTTTGAGAAAGCACTGGTTTAATCAACAGGCTTGGTGCCAACCCAAATCTAACCAGATTGTCCTCATGCCAAAGTTGAGGCAGATGGCTTGTGAGAAATGGCTTTCAAGAATGGAAAAGAACAGCAGGAAGTTTTCTCTGGTTCAGAAGGGCTAAGTTTTGATTCAGAAATGGGGTTCCAGAAGAAAAGCACAAGGTGCTATGGGAGAGGAAGATAGGTCTGAGGCTCTCCTGTCCACTCTGCCTAATGCCTTGGGATGTCATGGGAGACCTGCACCTCAACACAGGGAATTCAAATGTGGTGTTATTTCACTTGTTCCACATACCAAAGGTGCGAAGGGAAGACTCCTCTGCCACCTCTCAAATTCAGGTAGGGTGGATATAACCTGATCCCTTTCCCAAAGGACCATTTCCTGGAAGGGCATTGTTAGTATGGATGACAGGTCATTGTACGTGGCAATATGGGCAAAATTCTGGGCTGACTGTGGGTTGTAAATTCTCATATACCCACTCATGGTCTGACTGTGGTGATGACTGTTGAGAAGCATGGTTCATTCTCACTGCAATCAAAAGCACTGGGTAGGCCAAGACATATTTGAAGTGGAAAAATCTTTTGAAGTCCTGTAATAGTTTTATCCATCAAATGAAAACTAGGTCTAAGTTCAATGCTTAATTTACCCTGCTCTTTGCTCATTGACACTAAAGCTGCACACAAATGTACATACTCTGTGCTTGGAGCCAGTCTTTAGATATGTTTAACTTTTCAAAGAGTGAGAAATGCACATGGCAGAAATGTGAAGATGTGATGTAAAATGCAAATAACTAACTTTTAATAACCTGCACCATTTACTGTCTCTGCATTGTATGTGTGATCCTGTTGCCTTTCAAATTGGTACTCATAGGACTGACAGTAAGGATTCCATTTCCATGGCTCTAACATCAAGGTGTTCCTGAAAACAGAACTTCCAAGTGTGGATCTACAGTTTCCACAATGCTACTGGGATAAATCCAGCATCATCAATACCTAAATAGATGGGAAAACAATAGCAAACTTTCACATAGTGCTTTTACATTCAGTAGTTTCCATACTTTTCAGTACTTTAAACATCCGTCTTCATAGGACAGTGTTGCTGAAAATTAAGAACTGAGGCATCTAGAGGCCAAGCCACTCATCAATGGCACCTGGGGAGTTCAAGTTATATTTTAATTGCTGATCTTTCCTTCTTTTACAGGGGTAAATAGTGATTTCTGTGTGAGCTGGTACTGTGGGTGCTCAGCTCTCAACCTGCAAGCCCAGATCTGATGCAGCAAGGAGCACATCCACTGCTGAATTTGTTGCAGTTCATTCAAGTCTCCAGAGTAGCCCATTGATTCATCTGGTTCTCAACTACTCAACTTTGCAGTTTGCTTTTTGGATTAAGAACCTGGTGTTTAGATAATCTCTAAAAATTTCCTGCCCAGTAGGCCAGGTGCTTAATTCCCTACTCAATGACATTGATATTTGTGTTTCTGCACAAGCAAAACATCCACTAATGCAAAGGAAACATGCCCAAATAAGTTTAAAGAATCAGCCAACTGATTATTTATCCACAGGACTAATTTCTTAGAAACTATCCTCTGTCAGTACATCTGCACATTCTGTAAGAACTAATTTTGCACCTCAGCATCCTGAGCTCTATTAAGTGAGTTTGCTTCACACTTTCATACTTCAGAGTTAAAACACAAGTGTGATCACTCTCCTATGCTCTGGTGTCATGTTACTACTCTTACAGTAAGAAAAACCCAATACAGTGATCTTGTGAGACAACATATATGATGTATATAAATTTAAATGCATCTAAATCTGTTCTATTTTCTGCTAAATGGGAAGTTTTGTCTCCTGGATTACTTTTTTTTTTTTTTTTTTTTCCTTCAAATCCTGTCATAATACAAAAATTGGAAGGTATAAGTTTAACAGGTTTGTCTTTTTAGATTTATTTTCTTTTTGCATAGAGACCCCACAGTGTAACGTGCCTTAATTAATGGAAAGCAAGAACGGATTGCATAAACTCCCAATGAATATTGTCTTAGCAAATTAAATCTGATTTAATGCTTTAAGCCAAAAGCATATTTGCATAGCTAATGAAACTGATTAACTTGGAATTAATTTGCAATGTTTAGTCATAAAGCTTAAAACTAAAGTGATGTTAGTAATGTGTTGATTATTATTAGTACTCAAGATAATCAGGCTTGGTGGATGATTAAATGTAAACACATAGTAAAAAAATTGGTTGAGGTTAATAAACAATTTCAAATGGGAAAATGCCCCATGATGATAAAGTGGAACTGAGGAGTGTTAATTGTACAAGCAGAAGTTAAGAAAACATGAGTTCCCCCTTGTCTGCTGGAAGCGGGTGAAAAGCTACTTCTTTTTAGCTTCCCTTTGATTTGATAATGATTTCTTTGTGATCTGTGTTACACTTGTGGCTAGGAACAGTCAGTATGGGCCATGGACCCGACGTACCCAAGTGCTGTACAAACAGATCTGGGTGAGCTCGTGGAAGCATGGACAGGAAGTAATGGGTGGAGGAGGTGGTTCGTGGGTCAGTGCCTGTGGGCATGGACAGCAGGAACCTTGGTTCACCACCAGCTTCATCATAACTGTGACATTTTTTTGCTTAGTTCTGCAGGCATTTTAGTGAAGTTTTGGGATGGACTTGCAATGAGGACCATCTAGGGGTTTTCAGCGATCTATAGGAAACTACGCTTTAAGATCAGGTGTCTATTGGAGAAAGAATGGAAGCGTGTGATTCAAAATGCAGTGGTTGTGTTGCTAAGAGGTAATACCACTGATTTCTAAGGATGCAGAGCTTGCTGGTCACTAACCTAAGGAGGTGGCAGGTAAATAACCTCAGTGTAGGAAGGAACAGACATGAAAAGCAAAGAGGAGCAGTTGGAACTTGGTAGGATATAGAATCACAGGATCATAGAATCATCGAGGTTTGAAGAGACCTTTAAGATCATCCAGTCCCATCCTCCACCCAGCATTACCACTGCAAACCCCTATACCACTAAACCATATCACACAGTGCCAGATCCAGACACCTCTTGAATACTTCCAGGGATGGTGACTCCAACCATCCTGGGCAACCTATTCCAATGGCTGCCCACCCGAACAGTGAAAAAGGTTTTTTCTAATGTCTAATCTGAATATCCAGTCTCATCTTAAAGCCATTTCCTCTGTTCCTTTCACTGCAGGCACAGTAGAAGGGACCGGCCCCCACCTCACCACACCCTCCTTTCAGCTGGTTGTAGAGAGCGATGAGGTTCCCCCTCAGCCTCCTCTTCTCCAGACTAAACAAACATCACTCCCTCAGCTGTTCCTCAAAAGATACTTTTCTACACCTTTCAGGAGCAGTGTTGCCCTTCTCTGGACATGTTCCAGCACCTCAATGTCATTTTTAAAGTGAGAGGCCCACATAGAGGCATCTGATGAAGTACCTGTTCTTATGCTGTTGTCTGGAGGCTCAGTCAGTCTCTACAGAAACTAAGGACAGCTAAAGGATCATCTAATTTATATCATTTTTGGGAGGGGGTTGTGGGGTTTCTCTGAAGTGTGGAGTCACTGCAGCCCTTTGGCAGTGTTCTGGGCATCCTGCTGGATGGTGCTGGGGATGATGGGGCAAGGCTCCATGTCCTAGTGCCATTCAGGGACTCTCAGAGCCACATGTACTCTTCTGCTCTGTTGCAGTAGGCTGGATTGTGTCTGTGGGCATGAGGTAGCAAGGCATAGGTGGAAAAAAGAATTTGTCTCTTAGGTTTCTGGGAGTCTGAGTTTAACCTCAACCTGCAAATTGAATTTTTATCTTCAAATGAATAGGTTTCATGGCATGTAAAAATGTTGCAATTTTGTCTGTAAATCTGACCTTTAGGTTCTTACTTTACAGTGCTGTTTACTGCATAAAAACGCCTATTTAAACAGGAAGTTTTTTGTGCTTTGAATTTTCATGATGTGAGAGTCAGATCAGAGTTGACAATTTCTTCACTTGGTTACACTAATGTAAATACCAATTAAATGAATGTAAAAATTTGTTTTCATACAACTGTGAGCAGAAATTGACCCGAAGAATCTTCCTTAGACCCCACATTGGCACACTTTTATGTTTTGTCTGTAAATTAGGAAAAGAAGTGTAAATCAAACCAATGTTTTATCCATCGAGAAGAAAGAGTTGCTTTTCTCTGTGAGTTTTCTCAGGCTCTTTCTGAGGACAGAGGGTCCACAGGGCTTGTAAAGAAGAAAGACAATGTTGGGGGATGGCAGATGTCCTCTTCTGGGTCTGATAAACATGCCAGCTTTGGCCAGCTGACTGTTGTAGCTGATGTGCTGGACTCTACAACTCATGCTGGTCAGACAATTTAAAAGATCACATGAACGTTCCTCATCCACTTGGCTGTCAAGTCTGTAGTAATCTTTACCTACGTGGCCTAAGGAAAAACAATGGTTAAATAATACTTCTTGCTTCAGAAGGTACTCTGGAAACATGCAGCAGAGGGGTAACAACAAGCATGTGGTGATCCAGACATGGTAGTTCTTTGGAGCAGAGAAGCAGATCGAAGGTGCAAAACTACCTGCTTCACGTACAATTGCATCTCCTCATTATGACTCCTTTATACTTCAGTGCTGGGTCTCTTATCCTTCCATAACTCTTGCCTTCCACTCTCTGAAGTTGTATGTGGTATGGTTTTTTTTTTCCTTCTTTTTATTTTAATCTCCTCCCTTCATATCACTAGATTTTGGTTCAGATCATTTTGACCTAATTCTCTCCTTTGACTCCTTAACACGAAGTTTTGCAATGCCTGTGGGTTATAATCCTATCTCTGTTATGGCTGGTGAAGTCTCTTGATAGCCACAAGAAAAAGGCTAAATTTAACTAAACTGAGCACCCATTCCTGCACAGTATCACAGTGCACTGCCACTCCTTCCACTTCCTCGGGATGCCTAGCCTAGAGGATAGCATTTTCCCATAATTTCCCTATTTCCCTATAATTCACTAGTATTCCAAGTTGCCAGTAGGTAAATAGCATAAACATGGGTTTTCTAGGCTGAACAGTAATATCGTGCAGCTCTGTCATCTCTGTAACTTAGCAGGCTCTCTGGTCCCATCCATAACATACAGATATGTATCTGGGAGCACTTCTTGTTCCCTGTATCATCCTTTAGAGATGACAGTGCTATCTTCCCAGATAATGTGAATGCATTCATGGATGTTTCAGGAACTGATGTTTGTTTGCTGCAGTTTTTTATGTAAGTGAAGAGTGACTTGCAGCTGAATAAGGAGAAGGAGGTACATTCTGGTGCGAAGGCAGATGACCCAGATTGTGTGGGCATGTCGCGTGGCTCTGCCAGATGCTGTGGTGTGGTCATCTTCAAATCTGTCATCTGAACTCTTCCTCTTTGTCAAATGGTGGTAATACTTCTTCCTTTGTGCCATCAACCTCAGGATTTTTATGCTGTGATTTTAAAGGAGCTACTACACTGATGCTCTGGCCTCTGCTTGTCCTGCTGTAATAAAATAATTTGGCTTTCATACATGTTCATAAATTCCACTAGCTTCTATATGTCTAGGGACTTCACCTGTGGGCAGTGGGGAAGACTGGGGGTGTAGGGGTGCCAACAGACACCTGTGAGCCATGGAGGGGTGCCATGTAGGGTAACCTTGTTCTGTACAAAAATAATGTGTTTGTAATAGTGTTAAAATCCTGTCATGATATCTAACTTGAATATGCACACATGTATGTAGCTCCCAAGAGGTATTCAGGTTTACTTTACTGGTAAAAATTGAAAGGAATTATAATGAAAACAGTCTCTTCAGGGCAGAATCAGATCCACTGTGAGGTTCAAGATATTGTCATATTCAAGATAATTCTGTACACTGACAATACTATCAGAAAAAACCTCCTCAATTGCCTCCATTAGTGCATAAAATATCTAACCTTCCACTGTGTATAATGCATGAGAACAATGTTTATAGCACAAGAGTTTTTTGCTTATAATGTAATAGTGTTCTCAGTCAGCATCTCTTGATGTTTTACAACCAAATTGTAAGTCCATTTAAATGATTTATTACACCCCAGCCTGGTTAGTAAGCACAGGTAAACAAGTTCTCTGTGAAGATTTAAACTGGAAGGACAGTCACTATAAAATCTATCTGAAATTCATTGCACTTCACAGATGGAACAGATGAAAAAAAAGTCCTTAACTACAGGCAACAGGGAAAGAAAATCCTAAATTATCAACATGCAATGAAACCCTGTTGCAGGATGCCTGTCTCAGAAAACAATTTTTATTGATTCTTTAAAAGAGTAGATGAAAACTGCTCTTGGTGGCCAGCTTTTTTAAATATTCCCAGATGGCCCATCCCCAGCAGGCCAGCTTCTGGAGCCAGGGTGGTTAATTTTGGGTGGACAGTGAATGGGGACTGACTGCAGTGACTTTTTGTGCTGCCAAAATCTGCCACAGGTCTGCAGACTGAGGACTGTGTGTTCTGATAGTTCCAGGCAGTTAATAATCACATGTAGCTTTCCTGTGAATGACTCCACCATGAAAAAAGAGTAAATGTCAGGAATTTTTTTTTTCCCCGTTATTTGGCTTTTAGGGGTTGTTTTCTCCCTGCTATTCCAACTCCTCTCTGTGACCATGAGCACTAGAGGCTTATTTTGTAAATGGTGAGTTGAAAACCACGTTGCCTATTGAAAGATTTGCCGTTTAGTCAATCAAGATGACAACACGGAATTGAAAAGGAACAACAACAACCACAGTCGCTGGCTGTGAGCATGGACTAGAAAATTTAAAGCAAGTGATAGTTTTCAGAGCCATGATATGCCAACAGAGAACAGAAAAGCAGGGCAGAGCAGGCAGAGAGGCTCAGAGCTGGAGGGAAGAAGCATCTGTGAAATGGCTGTCAAAGCCACAAGTTTTCGAAAGAAATTTTTGTAGCTCTCCAGACTTCCAGTCAGTAAAGCTGTGTCAGTTAATGCTCTTTCAAGATCTTAGTTTTCCTCCTTAATTAGTAGTCCCTTTGTTTAATGAGGAGCATCTCTTACTGCAGCAGTAACTTGGTCTTGGTGCAAATTTATTGTGGTAGCCTGGAGTGACTCACCTGAGTCAATGAAGTTGGTGTCTAAAATCAGTGCCATATCTGACTCAGACCTGTTGGCTTCATCCTCCAGTTTTGTTGCAAGCCAGATTTTGAGGGACAGGGACATGGAACAACATGCTTAACATAATCAGGTTAAAAAAATGAAAATCTCTTTGTCCTTTAATCCTGAATAATTTGTGTTTTTACTGTTTTGCACTGAAGGATTTTACTACTGAGCAGTGAAATCACCCCAGTACCATTGTTCTTGTGGGCAATTGCAGTAGTCTGCCTAGTTGTATTATGTTTAAAGGAGAAACTTTTCTTCACAGGCTGAATTTAAGTTATTTTCCAGCTTTGAATTTTCTCTGGGAATATAGGAACTGAAGTGCCACCTTCTATCATTTTTTGCTTATCCATTGTACAAACACACATTGAGTCCTTCTTTTGTAAAGGCTTTTCTCTGACTTAGTAACTGCTTATGCAGGGAGGAAATGAGAGGCTGAAATCTTTCCTTGCTTCATGACCCCATCACTTGCCTAAAAAGAAAGAGAAATGTTTTGCTATCTCTCTTTCATCCTTCTTCTTGCCTTGCCAAGACAATAGATGGGCATGTTTCATTGGGTTCTGAGCAGATTTTACCCACTGTGAAAATGTATATAATGCTCAAAGAGATCATGTAAACAACTATACTGACAACAGTGTTAAATGGTGTCTGTTAGCTGGTTGTGTATTGATTTTGTGCAAATAAAGAGAAGGCTCTTTCCAAAGTCTGCCTGTCAGTCACCTACAGTGCACTGCTCCCTCTGCTGCAGTGGTCCTTATGTGAACATGCATGACATATAGGAGTGTTTAGACTGAATTCCTATCGCATTTGTTTTCCTTATCTATATGAAGGTACATATAATAATGTATGTGTTAGAAGTGATTTTCTTTACTTGGATGCTCTGAGCAGAGCTTGCCCTCATCAATTTATGCACCAGAGCAGGTCAGGGGTGGCCTTTACATTAGCTGGTAGAATGCCTGTGCTCAGAAAACAAGCAAAAAATAGCATAAAAAGATGAAATAGCATAAAAAGATGAAATATCATAAAAAGATAAAGACTTGGAAGTAGAAGTGTCAGTAGCTAGAATTTTTCTCCCTGTTTTGCTTTTGGCTGTCTGGCACAGCTGCAGCTTTCTTGCAAGGCAAGTGTATTATTTGTAAAAACAGGGACAGGCAGAGAGAGGTCTACCTTAAATTTGACTCCTTATACCTGAGTCATAAAAGACATCCTGTAGTTGCAGTTTGCAGTAAAGTTGTTTTATGTTGCCAAATGTAAAGGGATCTTTGATGTAACTGACAGTTTAGGTCTGTGTTTGTATGATATGTGCAAGAAAAGGCCTTGAGATCAGAAAAGGTAACAATAACTAATAATTAAAAATCACGATCTATAGAAATTTGCAATTTTCAGTTAAAACAAATAGGATTTTCATTTCCAACTTTTCTTATTCATAATGAAATAGATAGGTTTATGCCCTCACTATACCAGTCATGACCATCCCCACACCTTACTAATACCCTCTTACCTGAAACCCACGGCGCACCAAAACACTGCAGCATTTTGAAGTCTGCAGCAGGCAAATGCATTTGCTTGGCTGTGCTTGCTTCCAAGGGAATGTGCTGCAGGGACAATGAGAAAGTTCTGGTTTTACTGCTGCAGGCAGACACAATTTGTGAAGGGCACAAAAATGAACTGGCAAAGAAGCTGAGACACTATTTCTTTCCTTACTAAAAGAAGGCATACAAAATTTCATGCTTGTGTTTGTATGCTTCACAGACGTGGAGGTTCTGTTTGCTAAAATATAAAAATAATAAGACAGTAGTTGACAGCTGATGGGGTTGGATCTTTTTTTACAGAGTTGTTGATTTTCTGAATGCGATAGAAGTTACGTTATCATCCCGTGATCGTTTGTTTTTGGTAATCCAGATCTTTGGCATTGTGGAGGTTGGATGTGTTTCAGCAAGAGAAGGTGGCTAATGACTGATGCAGTGACTGGTCAGATAGGACTGTAAATTGGTGATAAAAATATTCCTCACCTGATGAGCGAGCAAGGTGCTTTCCTGTGCTGGCTTCACAGTGGCCCAGGTTCTGCCCAAGGACCGCAGCCTGCAACCCTCCTCTCCCTTCACTTGACAGGATGGAGGACGGCAGGGCTGTTTGCTTCCTGGATGATGGTTCTGGTAAACACACAGGGAGCATCTGTTTCCAAACTATTTTCTGCATTATTTTCACTATTTCCTTCCTATTCAGTACCCTTTTCTTCCAGGGTAGCATCCAAGGAGTTGTACTTTGCCAAAAGGGTCTCATCTGTACAGACTTGCATATTTCGTCCTTTTTGGTCAGCTGAAGCATGCAGGGGCAAGGTTGACTTACCACTTGTACAGAAAATATGTAGAGTTCAGTGCTGCAGGAATTGCCTAAAGCCAGATTTAAGAAAAAGAATAAATCCTGAATACTCACTGCCTCGAATAGGATGGTCATTTCCACATGCTTGAATTGGATTGGGAGAGTAACAGTTCATATTTCAGTCTGTAAAATGATGTGCTTTGGCATCAAATCTAGGTGAGTGGAATACACGGTTGAAATATTACATCAGGTTTGTGCTTATTTCATGCCAGTGTTCCTTTGAGGATATCCAGAGCACAGTTCTTGCTCAATAACAAAAATGTAGCAAGAGAACCTGGTCCCTTACAAGTGGTACTCACTTTTCTTTTGAGCATTTTACCATTTCTACTGCTAAGAACAGGATAGTGGATGAAAGAATTCAGCAAACCTTATTTCTCACTGATGTCTTTTATAAGTAATCACAGCATTTCAGTTTGATTTACTGTAATTTTTTTTCTCCCGTGAAAAGATTATAAACTAGAGAGCATATTGACTGGAAGAAAATAGCTGCTAATCTTCTGAAACTAATGTTTAATCAGTGATGGAAAGAAAAAAAGTAACTAAAAAGCTTCATCCAGCTAATTAAATAAAGCTGGTTATTCTGCTGGAAACAGTTAATGAACCCCAAGTAATATAATTATTTTCAGAATATTAAAGCAGGAAAAAAGTGATTACTTATTTAAGACTAAATAATTACAATGTATTCTTCACTATAAGAGGTTATAGATGCCAAAGACTAAATAACTACTATGCTTCTGATTCTCCATAAAAGGTTATTTTGCAGGAGTTATTACATTCGATATCTAGCTTGTACTGAATTTTCTTCTCTAAGATAATCTCCTATGATCTCTAAGGGAATTTGCCTCCCTTGGTGACTCTTATTATTCTCATTTTTGGGGCCTTGCTGTATTTGATTGCCCTTAACATCAGCCGTGATTGTATTAACTGTGCAGAAGGGATGAAGCGCAATGATTCTGATCACGGCAGCAAGAGCTCTGAGCTGAGCCCTGCACTCTGCTCTGCTGCTGAAACACCTCTGGGGCAGCACAGTTCGGCCTCACGGGCTGCAATCCTTCCTCTCGGCTGGTGTTCAGCTTGTCTCTGAAATGTTGCATGTCTCTTCTCTTTTGAGATTACAGACAAGGGGGAATTTCTCTTAGAAAAGCAGGCTGTAGCCTAATTATCCCTGCAAGTGCTGGGAGCTTCCGTTTTGGGAGCAGAGTCTGCTTAATGCTGAGCGCTTCGGAAAAAATCCTACCTGGCTCTGTCCTAATAATCACTGTAATTTTTTTCCTCTTAGCGTCTGAAAGCTAGCACGTGAGGTGGTTAAGGAAACAAAATACCAAAACCCCTGAACTGGGAGGGAACCTCATGCAGAGCTGCTATCCCAGCCAGCTCCAGACAAATGGCTTTTATTTATGAGGCACATCCCCGAGGAAGGGGCAGTTCAGAACAGCCTGTCCTGGGAGGCATCCCTGAAGGAAAGCATTCCTGTGTCTGCTCTGCTCCCCTGCTGGTGCTGGCATTGTTGCACTCGTTGCTGTCCTCGTTGATTTAAGGGTCACCTCTGCTCCCAGTCTGGAGGCAGGTAAAGCCCAGTCCCTGCAGCACCCTAGTGACTGGGTTTGTCTGAATTCTGAGGGCTCAGAGTCTGAATTGTGAAGGCTCTTTGGTGAGGTGGGAAGGCACTCTGGTCCTTCAGGTCCCCCCTGTTCATCTCTACAGGGGTCAGGCTCAGTCTGGGGGGGAAAAAGCCCAGGAAGCTGTGCACTTGTGGAGGGAATAAGACTGGATTTCCACCTGCCTCCCTAGGCCTGACTCAGCTCCCTTTCTCATCCAAGGACATCAGACAAAAACTGCAAAGAGCAAAACATATCCTCTTGTTTTCACTCCTTTGACTTATCTGAGTTATATTCAGTGCCCCGTACCACACATGCTGTTACCAAACACTCCTTTCACTTTGTCAGCAGCACCCACCCTAAATGTGGATCCAGCTCATATGATTGTGGAAATAAACATCTCAGCCATTTAAAATAATATCTTACACTTGAGAGAGACATGCTGAGGACATAGAGAAACAATAGATTTAATTAGGCTTTTAAAATGTGACACATCTATTATATGTTCCGTTACAGCTTTTAAAAAGTCTCAGTTTCTGTGTAGTAAATCTTGCTATAGTACTACTGTTTAATTAAATGGGAGTCAGCACAGGGAACAATTAAAACGAGTTTATGCACTTCCAGGGAAACCCTATAGCACGATGTGCAAAATAGCACACAATAAAATGAAAAATTAAACCCTTAGTGGGTTTGAGCTGCTGCATATAAGAAATTTGATAAAAAGTATTTTAAGAAAGTAGGCAATTTAACAGTGTACCAAGTAGTCTGTCCTGCCTCAAAGGTACCAGCACATGTCCCCTGGATTTTTGCCATTGGCGAAAGACTCCAGACGGATGGATGTATCAATACTAATAAGTGAAATTCATCCCCAAAAAAGCACTTTCTTTAAAGCCCTGAATAGGAGTGGATGTCACCTAGCAGAAAGCATGCATAAATAGGTGAAAAAGATATCTTTATTCTGAATAGTCTCTGAACAGTTTCAATCAAGAGTTTCTCTGCTTGTGGGATTTAGTGAAGGCCAATTTGATTTTAGGATATATTTGTATGGTAACATATATAAGCAAACAGTGATGCTTTCTTAACTAGAACATGATATATACATTTTATTGCATATTTACACCCATTCTAACACTGCATTCAGCGCAGAGTTTTTGCTGTGTTTCCCTCTTTCTGCCTCAGTATAAATAAGCAGCCTTGAAATGAACATCAAAACTAAATGACATTGAATATAATGAAACAACATTGAGTCTAATGAAGCAGAATTGCTATGTAAACAGGGATGCTTTTATCTCATTGGAATTTTTGTGTCCTTGTATGTCTCTCAGCTACATTTTTGTAACCTGATTCTTATGAAATGTCTGATAGCTCTATGATTGTTAATAGAGACCAAGATAGCACTGTTAATGTGTTCTTAACTGAGTGGTGTGGAAGCAACATCAAGTTTACTGCTTTAGAAGCAAAATGTTCATTGTTCTCACCTTATTACAGGTGATTGGCTGTAAAACTTGGTAAACTCTAAATGTGAATAGGTCTCCTAAGAAGAATGGTTGCAGTCAAGGGTTGGGTGAAAGTGTTGCTTGGAAGCTCCTTGCCTGTGAACATTCCAGCCCTTTCCTTGTCTTTTAATACATTTGTCCAGATACTGGCATTAATAACCCAAGCAATAAAAGCAAAACTCATAAAACTTTGGGCTGAGAACCATGCATTTCACTTTCTTGCTGTATCATTAGCCTTACCAGGACACCAGCTGACCTTCTGCTGCCAGGGAAGGGTGAAACACCCAAGCACTGCCTGTGCACCCATTCTTCATCACCTCGGGAGGTTGCAGGAGCTCTGAGAAAGTTTATGGTTCTTCCACTGTAAATTAAAATACTAGGAAAGACCTTACTCACATATACTTTTTATTATCACCTTATTTTGATTCTGTGCTTGTAAGTCATGCACTTTAATATGTTTGTCTTATGGCTGAACATCTTCCTCTGATATGAGCTTTTGCCCTTTTGGAAAGCAGCTCAAAATTCAGCCTTTCAAGTTAATGTGCTTCAGCTCCCCATACAGGATTTGGGCTGAGCAGAATCATGTGAATAAATGCTGCTACTCAGCAGTATTGAACATGGAAGTATTTCTCATAGTACACAAGGCCCTTTCTAGTTCTCCATAGACTACTTGAACTTAAAAAAATATAATGGCAAAGTAAATTAATGTGGGTTTTTTTTCCTGAAATATAGTCATTGGAAGAAGGAGAAGAAACCACTCTGTTATCTATCACCATAAAGTGTCCTGCTCTAATAGCTGCTTCATCTAAAATACATCAACACTACGAAATCTTGCAGCCGTGGTGCTGTTCTTAAACCTCCTGCTCCTGAAAATTTGTTTGTGGTTTTGGGTTTTTTCCCTGAGAATTTCTTTTTCTCTAAAATTTTTTTCTAGATCTTCAACCCACTGCATTTCTCTGTGTGATCCCTTTTAATGGGTGCAGTGCACAGAAGAACTATAGTTTAAGATTTTCTCTATCTGCACATTTATAAAGCCTGAGGACTTTAGTCTTAAAATGCATTCCTCTTCTGTGGATTGTTAAATCTGTAATTAGAAATTTAGGGGAATGGCTAGCTGGCCCAACTTCCAAATATTGAAACACCTCAGAGTACTGTAGCATGTAGCTGAGATCACATAAAGTTTGGGTATAAGGAATAAAGTTCCTGACACCTCATTTTCATTACAAAGATGGTAACAAGAATGGAAAATGTCACAAGAATAACTCACATATGTTTGGTCTTTAGTAGCATAATTATCTAGTCCGTCTCTCTTTGGCCTCCCCTTTTCCTACATAACTTTTGGAAAAAGGTGGGTTTGCCTTTTAGTGGCATAATAAATACAAGTAATAACTTGTGATTTGTTTAATATTTTGAACTGAAAGATCAAGGGCAGGAAGATTAAAAAGTCATTGGGGGAAATGCTCTCAGTAAAAGCCATCTCTTGCTGGATGTAACACAGGTTCTTAAGTAAGCATAAAATCAGGTTAAGAAGGCTCTGAGCCCAAATTAAAGCAGAAAGAAGAATAATATTAGTGTATAGATACCACCAGCCATAGAAGGGTAAGTGAAATGAAAAAGCAGGCAGGGAAATCATCCTCAGTATTCCCCATAGGGTCTCTGTGGCACTGATTATGATTTTTTTTTTGGTGGATTTTTGAGCATATGTAGAAAATCTGTCTGAAAGTCAGTGAGTCCGAAGTAATGGTTGAAGTGCTCTTGAGCCTAATCTTTCAAGTCTGGGTTTTGCTAATTAAGTCAGAGCTTTTCATGACCTCTCCAGGTAAATGATCGCCTATGCAGTAAGTAACTAGTACCCTTTTTTTTTTCTTGTGTATGGACCCTGGGACAGAGAATTTGGCTCAGATAACCCCATTCTGAGCAAATACTCCATTACAGTGATGTATGTCAAGCTTACTGCAAAGCTCTTTCTCAGTGAGGACAATGTCATAGTGTGTTTAAAGACATGTATGGTTTCATGTAATAATTTTTGTGTGTGCTGTTTTGTCAGCAAGCACTGCCATCTTCTTGTCTGCTTGCCCAAAATCTGATTTCTACTGCTTGTGTTACAGCATACCAAAGCGGGCGGGAGTTTGTGTGGCCAGCCAAAGAGATGTGCTGCTGGAATCATCCATCCGAACTAAAAATACCTTTCCTCTCATGTGTGGGGATTCCTGTACATGAGCTTTATTTTCTATCTGTGCTTTGACCCTTTAAGTTTCCTCTCCCACTCCTCAATGCCTGCACCACAGGCAAAGAAGTCACAGTATCACCAGCATATTGCTGGCTGGAGCTCTGTTTGCAAAGCCCCAGCTGAGACTGAATCAAGGAGTATTTCATGAAAAGCTGTCTGCTGCCAAACAAGTGGCTTAAATTCCAGCATCCTCACACATCCCATCTTCTCTCATCTCCCAGGTCTGAGTACCCACCTTCCCTTCTCTTTTGCATGGGAGGGAGATGGAAGAGAAATTCAAGGGCTCTTTGTCCCTTCTTTTTCCCCTGCTCTGAAGGTGCTCAGTTACAGAGGGTTCTGCCTTGCCCCACTTCTCTCTGCAGCAGTGCTCTAGTGTGAGTGATGGAGAAAAGCAGCTCCGATGATTCAAGGCTGCTTGCAGAAGTGGCTGAAATTGAGTTGTCTGTGCACTTTGAGAACTGGAGACCTGAGACAGATGGGTCCTTTTCTTCCCTCAGGGACACTGGGGGGTTTTAACATTTTCCTGGAGCCCCAGGCAGGTGCCTTCCTTGCTCTCTTCCAAAATAGGCTCTTTCCATCGCAGAAAATGGAATCATGTCTGCAGAGATCTCGAAATATGCTGTTAATTTTGCTTATTTCTTCGGAATGACAATAATGGGAGTTTTTTCTCTAGAATGTCTTCTTTTTATTAAAGCAAACAGGCTGAGCAGACATGTGATGGGACTGTCTAGCTGTATGTTTGGTAGGAAGGAGGCAAATATAATTTTGGTGAAAAGATATGAGGAATATGGTCTGGAACAAAAGTAGGAGTTTATTGTGCATTTGAGAATATCTGCATTTTTATAATATAAGCCTGTTGTAGCTCTGGTGAATGCGGAAGCACACCCCAGCTGTACCAGGCTGAGAGCTCAGGAAAAGAGTTGTCTTCACCACTGCCACAAGTTACACTGGGTCCCATCAGCTGGTCCCGTGAGGAGCTGAAAGACACTGGCGGCTACACACAACTGTTTGGTACTGAAGGTGTGATTAATACCAAGTTTGGTATTTTCTCTCAGCATTAAAGGTGGAAATGTACCTGTAATTATCATCATCTAAGTTAAAAATATTACCACAACAGTGCAAGGTCATTCTGACCTTCTGAAGTGGAAAGAGAAAACACTATTATATAGGGTTTTTTATATTTTCTTAACAGCACCTATTTTTCCTGGGGATGTTCTGAGCAGTTAAAACCAGCTCTCCCACAGAGTAGGATCATGCTCTTCTTATTTAGTTGCAGAGAACATTTACCATATACTATGGCAAATCACATAATCAATCTTCATGCTAATCATTCTCTGCTGGAAGCTATTTACTACAAAAACTTCTGAAATTTTCTTACTAGCTGGGGAGCGGAGAGTCACAGCCAAAAGAGTGATTAATTTATGTTTTTTAAAATATAAAACCAAAATTGAATACTTTGAAATAGGTTTGAGTATTTCAGATTAGATGAGTAAAGGCTGAACAAAGAGGCACTCAGAAACTGTCTTGTTCAGGAGGGCTTCTCCTTTAATCCCCCCAAATCTAATTCTAGCTAGCCTTTATTTGCTTCCATGCTGCCATATAAATTATGGCCTTCTGATGATTTGCATTCATTTTGCTGCAGTGATTTCATTAGTGTTATCTCTGACTTACACCAGCACCCGTGGTTGTGCCACCCACATCCTATGGCATGGCAGCAAAGGGACTGAAGGAGTGAGATACATTAGTGCCTAGCTTGTGGACAACCTGCTGTATGTGCAAAAAATCTCAGGGGTCAAGTGATGTTTTGTGCTCCTTTTGACCCACTGAGGAAGAACAACTCAGGGTGTATGAGAGCCTTAGACCTGTGCTCTGTGGCCGTTCTGACTGTGATAACATGGCAGTTGAAGAAAGTGTATTGAGATTCGTGCCAGTTTGGCTTTGAGGGAGTGGGAAGAAAGTAGCAGTGATTCAGAAAAGCAAAAAAAAGAGAAAAAAGAAAGGAATAGCAGGCATGTGACGCTATTAGATGCCTGCAACTTGTGGTAGGTCCCTTCACAAAGGAAATGGAGAGATACAACACAGCTGAACAGGGATGCAAGTTGTTCTGTAAAGGAAACATAGAAATTTGTTTTTAAATATGTATTTGGTATAGAGGCACAGCATACCTCAGCCTCTACTGCTTTCCAAAATCAAACAGCTTAAGGTTTGAGTCACCCTCCATTAAGCTGAACAAAATGAAAATGCCAACATTTTTGGAACATGTTGGCGTGGGCCTTAAATTGGAAAACAAACATAGCATCAAGCTGCCCTTCTCCATTTGAATGGAGAGAAAGAAACTATTTAGTGAAGTGTGGAATTTGGAGGACTTGCATCGCTCTCTGTGTTGGGGAAAAGCACTGGACAACAGAGAACTTCAGTCTTTGTTGAATGAGATCTGCTTCTCGACTAATTTCTGATGTTACTATTCTTATTTGTTGTTTATCTTGTTCAGTACTCAACAGCTGATTCACAGGAGGAGCTCTGATAACTGAAAGTGGAATAATCTGGGACATCAGTGAGAACAGTGCAGCCCACAGATGAGCGGGCAAGGGTTTCAGCCTCTCTTACTGTCTGAGTGCATCTTGTCTGGTGGGAGATGGAAGAAAGGTGGGAGAGGGCTTGTCCTAAAGTGTTACAGAGTGCAGCCTGGAGCAGAGAACTGTTATGTCAGGAGCTACACCTGCAGTCTCACCACTACCCATTATTGGATTCCCTCCTCTTCACCTCCTCTGCAGATCGCTGCAGGAGAGAATGCAGGCAGTAGGAGGTCTGGCCATCAAAAGGCACCTGGGAGGCTAAGGCTACAGGAAAATTATATTAGGTTGTGTGCCTGAAGGCATCTGGTCAGAAAAGCTACATATGAGCCCAGAGCTGTGTGGGGAAAGAGTGAGTGGGATGTCAGCAGAGATGCAGTGCTGGGTTTTGCTAATGGGATGAGGTACCTCACATAATCCCTAGTGCAAAAAACAGTCAGTGTTGTTTCAGCAGGGTTGTGATTTCCAGCTTAATGAATTTAAGACTCACAGTGATTGACTCTGAAAGCAGCTATCAGTTCTTTCCTGTGCAAAAAACAGTGCAGGTAGTGCCTGGGCTGCAGTGTGGTCGCACTTGATGCACGTCTCTGAGTGCCCCACTGTGACCAGAGCACCTAACAGGTGTGACATGACCATGTTTGCTTTAAATGGTTGTGCAAGGCAGGAGCTCCTGTGGGTCTTGGAGGGATGCTAACAGGACAAATCAGCCCTCCTTATGTTCAGACAGAACCCTTCTCAGGTGAGGTGGGCAAGAGCTTGTACTTCAGCTTTTTCTCGTGGCCACCAGAAGTGAAGGAGCTATGGCTAAGGCTGTCAGGAGAAGCAAAACTCAAGAATAGATTGGTTTTATTTGCCCAGTACTGCAATCACCAGGGTGGTTACTGTCTTCTGATAAGAATCACATAGACCTCCTTGATTGCGCAGCTGTAAGAGCAAGGTCCCATTATATTTTCAGGCAGGTGGAGGGTGGCCTGCAGGCAGGTGCTGTGGTGATTGTTGCTGCATGGGGGTTCCGAAAACTTACAGCACACTGGCTGTAGAGGTTCCTTTGAATGTCTTCCCTCACTTCCCTTGTGATACTCATCACCAAGAAGGATGATGGCTACCTGATCACTACTGTGACATGTTACCCCAACACAGTGACAAAGGCATAGAGGTTAAGAGGCAGAGAATCCTTTTTTAAAATAAATACTGGGTTCTACCTTTATTTCTGCAACATAAAGAGGAACAGTGACGGAGTCACTGCAGTCTGATGGAGTCATGGACACAAGAGTAGATTTCTACTCTGATTAATGATTTCTATCACTTAAAAAAGGGCATTTTAATGTTTTAAATACCCATTTCATAATGATCAGAGTTTTCAGGTTGTACCGTAGGGCTGATTAATGTGGACCTCAGGTGTGCCAGAGGCTCACGTTTATTACACACACCATGCACCCATTAATCGGTGGTGCAGTGCAGTCTGTCATGCCATATTGCTTAATTACATTGTCTCCCCCCGCCCAGGGCTTATGTGTACTGTGCAAAGCCATAAATACTCCAGGAGCCCCATTTCCACTGAAATCAATAAGGAGTTTTGCCATTGAACTGGGATGAGAGCAAGACTTTGCTGTTAAACCAAAATAATGCAGCTAGCAGGGACTTTCAAGTGGGAAGAGGGGCAGCAAAGGACATGTGAATTATGACAAATCAGACTCAAAGGTGATCTGAAAAAAATTACAGGACAAACTAGAAGATTTTAAAGGAAGCATAAGGGTAGGAAAGACAAAAGGCAAAATGAAAATTTGACAAGAGGTAAAAATAAATAAGAGAGACTTCAAGTGGATAAAGAATAAGAAGTGAATGAGGCAACAGGGATTCTGCAAAATGGAAAGGGTAATTTTGCAACAGAAGCAGTAGACGTTGTTGAATAAATAAATGAATTATGTGTTTGTTTTCATAGAGGAGCATGGGAAAAATTCAGTGTATCAGAAACGAGAATGTTCCTGGGACAGGGAAGGGACATCCATGTGGAGCAAGGAGGGGAAGAACAAGAGTAAGCCCACCACTAAGACACAAGTGCTGGACACCATGGCTCCTTTTCTGGTTCTCCTGGGAATTTTCTCTGTGATATGTAATTGGCCTGCTTATTTCTCTGTTTCAGCCAGGTTACTCGTGGTCTCCTGGGACAAGGTCTGTTCTTTTTGTCCGGGAGTTTGGTCAGAGGCAGGACCTGTCTGAGTATCTGCAGGACTGCAGTTGCTGATCACCACCAAGAGACTGCCAGATAACTATAATTTCTGCACTACTAGAATAACTAAAAAGGCAGGAAATTTGTACAAAAGAAAATAGTTTAATTTTTGGCAGCTATACTTTTTGCTTTCATCCTGTAGAATAATTTCCCATCATAGATATTTGACAGTGTTTAAGTCAGTCCTAGATGTTTATCTACTGTCTATCATGGGAATCTGTTTGACTCTATAATAGCAAAAGGTCTACTGAGAATTGTTTTGATGGCTTAAATTAGCACTTGACTAGCTTATGAACATTGTGGCTGGTAGGATTCAGAAATATGTTGGTCATTTGGCTTTTTGTTGTTATGAATACACCTTAAGTGCAGCAGAATAAAAAAGGATGAATCAGATCTGAATGGGTATAACAATTTAACTCAAGGAGACTGCAGTCTTAAACTTCAAGGTGTGCTATTTTGTACCAGTCAAGGACTGCTAAATGTTGTCATACTCCTTTTTGCCACGTAGTTGGAACTAGAAGGAAATATGAAAACATAAGGCATCTTTAAAGAATTTAGCTAAGAACAGTATGATGTAATACCTGCAGAATTTGAATATTCATATCTAGATTAAAGAAATAAAAATATCCCTAAAGCTTATAGGTTAATATAGCAAGTTTCAAAAATTATTTTGACAAGCATACAAACTGAGTATCTATGATTCTGTATAAATCAAAGGTAGATAACTAAGCAGGCAATCCTGGAAGTGTTTCAAGAGAATAAATGAACATTTGTTGGGAGGGAATAAAAAGAAAAAGATTCCTCAAACAACTCCTCCCAAAAACAGAACAAAAAAACTCAAACAAACAAACAAACAAAACCAAACCCAAAACCCCCAAACCAGAAAACAAAAATTCCAAGCCCTACAGGCTCCTACCTGTAGTTGGAGTGAAAACACAGTGCAAGAGTGTTAACAGAAGATGAGCCCAGGAATCATTCAGCTTTAAAGACTCGTTACCAGAATATTTTAAGATCACGTTACTCTCTCTTATTTTCACCAGTGTTAAAATAATGTAAGAAATTTCATGTGCAAGCCAACCCTCTCTTACCATGGCTGAACAGGAAGCACTTCTGGCCCATGCCAGGGAAAGAAGCCATGGTGAGTGTAACGTGCCCAGGATGCTCCAGCTCCTGCCAGACGGGGTGGGATTGGGTACCCTGGGGGAGCTTGGCTGATTGCAGGATGGGGGCACTGCTGGATAGAGACATCAGCTCCAGAGATGGAAAAGCACTTGATGTGAGATAAAAGGATGAAGGGAGCCGGTACCACCACATCCCTGCAGGCTGGAGAGACAAATTCAGGCATTACGAATACTTGGATGTATATCCCTAGTATGCTGATAAGGCTATTATAATTTTTCTCTGTTGAGTTTTTTTTCCACTATGGATAAAGAAGTATTAAACCAAACCATGCCATTTATCTGTTTAAAAAAGCTATTTTGACAAAGACCTGCTTACAGCACCGGGATTACATTTTCGTTTTTTTTTTTTTTTTTCTTTCCAATAATAAATCTTTCATAAAATTAAGGCATTGACATTACATCTCTGTTAGGGTAATTTACTCCCCACAGTAATTTTGACTTAGTTTGTTCTACATGGAGTGATATTTTAATCATCCTTTCAGTGCTTATTGATGAGGGTTTGCTGCAAAAGATGAGAAGATTAGTTTAAAATTATCCCTTGTGAATTTAAAACAATAACAAGGAAGTGAACACAGTGTAAAACAAATTAGGAAACGTAATAGACTTAATAAAAGGCTGATATTTTTTTCGATGTACAAAATGACTGCAAAACTTGCTGTGGTGGGGCTACACATACTCTTATTAAACTATGTTTTATTTTATTTTTTTAATTGAAGATGCACAAATCTTCACCTTTCTAAAGGTAAATGATGAATGAGATAAATGGTTTGTATTTTGTCGAACCTTGACTCAGGCATCATATAAAAATTGTGCCTTGTTCCTAAAGCTGTCACCTGGGAATAATTTGCGCTTCTTCACCCAGCAGCAACACACTGGTTTCAAAGCTTTCTCCTCATCAACTCTTGGCTCTTCCTCAGTGTGTAAGAGGGTAGATTTCTTCAAAGATTAATTAACTGCCAGGTCAGAGGGAGTGGAATTTCTTCCTCAGACACTAGGATCCCTGCAATGCTGCAAGGATGCCAAAGGGCATCCTTAAAGGCTGAAATTACAGCTTCAAACAGCAACCTCTCTTTTTTTTTTTTTTTTAAACTAAGAATGACACAGTCTCCATGGTCTCCAGCATTGATGTTAAGTGGTAATCAGCCAGATGAAAAAAATCAAGGTTCCAAAGTCCTTTGATGGCTGAACTGTCTCAGAGTTTTGAGACCTTAGGCAGTCTCCACCTAGGGAGAGACCTAGTAGCCATGTGCTGAAGAAAAAATAAATCACAGGGCATTTTTGCTAGTCTTTCCCAGGCACTGAAGAAATTGTGATTTCTTTAGGAAAATATTTCAGCTAAAAAGCTTTTCCAGGGTGGTAACTGAATAGTTATATGGATCTGGTTCTTCAAGAACACTGGTGACAGAAGAACCTGAGAGTTTGAGTGTGTCTGCTTTGAGGAGCCAGGCATCACGGCCAGATTCCTTCTTATGTCATGTCCCTAAATCCCTGGGTGGGGAGGAGGGTTTTTCATGGGTTCTAGAATGAAAAGAGTAAAATGTCTTTCCATCTTAAATTGTGGCTGCATGTTGCAGTGTCTTGCTAAATGGCAGCTGAATGAAATCCATGTATCTGCATGCACTTATACATATATAGATGCATACAAACTTGGCATAAACTGTTCTGAGTGTGCTGGGTCACTGTTGCTTTGCCATGTTACAAATGCTGGCACTTTGGCCTGTTGCACAGTTGGTGAGTTTTGCTGAATTTTTCTGAACTGCTTGGAATTTAAGGCCCTATTTAAGTGTAAAATGTGATTAGCTGCAGTGAAGGGACTTTTTATCTGGCTGATACACCTTTCTTTCAATTTAATTGATGAGCGTGCAGAGTTAGCCTGGTCAGAGGCATTCCCGTTGTGATCTGAGGAAAGCAGATGGTAGGACTTTGGATCCTGATATAAAATTACTCACTTTTGCTGTTTTCTATAAATGTCTATATATGCCGTTATATGCTGAACATGGATGTGGAGAGGCATGGTCTTCAGACAGTGAATGGTGAGAGGTGTCACTCCTCACATTCACAACAGCCCCTGGATCTTGTGGCTGAGGAAGGATGCTCGTCAGTGGAGGAGAGGGAGCTGGGAGAAGTGGCGATACCTTTAGTACTCACTGTTCAATCTGTAGGAAAAGACATTTTGCTCTCCCCTTTGCAACTGGTATCAAGAATGAATCTTTGCATTGGTTTAATTATATCTATTTACCTTGTGTGGGCACTACAAGGCTTAATTAAATGTTTATGCTTGAGAGGCTTGTATGGAAAGTAGTGCAGAAGAGTTGTATGTTAATCCTATTGATTCACATTATCATGCCCTAGTATGATTAGTTTAATCATTTGAGGGCTCAAGGTCCATTCCATTGGATTGAATGACAATACCGGTGCTTGTTAAATGGTTAAACAGCACGCAAGTGTAATGTTCAGCAATATTGGTCTCTGTGGGCTGCAAAATGCAACAATCCAAAGCTGCTTTCCGAACAGCAGCTTTTCCATAGTAATGAATAGCAAGAAAATATTTGCCAGATATATTGTGCGCTACTTCAATTTAATTATATCTTCTCTGGTTTGAACAGAAGGCATCTAAAGTGTGCTTGTACACTTCTGTGGAAGTCTTAAATGGAAGGAATTGGTTTTACCTGATTTGCATAGCCTGTCGAGGATGGACCTCAGTGTACATATGTTGACAGCAATAAGATGATCATTATCCAGCCCATACCTCCTGTGTAGGTAGAGAGGTATGCCTGGATCAGCTGTGCTACTGCTGGGGTGCCCTGAGGGTTTAATTCCCAAACTTTCATTTCCTTCCTCTATTTTCAGCTGCTATTAAGTTTAAAGGGTTTTTTTTTTTTTTTTTTGCATGAGGAAAGATTATGCACAGCATTGACAACTTATTACTCGTCTGGGTTTACCGATTGGCTGAAACTCAAAAGTCTTCACTAGTTGGGCTAAAACATTAAAAATGTCTTTTGATAAATGATCTGAAGGGAAAATCAAGCAGATGGCTTTTAGGCCCATCTCACGATGCAACTTTGCAGAGAAATAATAGTTTCAGTAATGGGTTGTAGAGTTTTATTTAAATCACTATACTATTTAGTGGAAAGGGGTAAATCATGTAGAGTTTATTTTGGGGGGTGTTTTTTTTTCCCTTCTGTTTTTTCAGATTTCTCTCCTTGAAATGAACTGAAGCACAATTTGAAGTGCTGGGAAGTTGTTCTTTCTTCACTTTTTGTAGTTAGTCCATCGGTTTTCTGCTGTTGTCTCTGATTTTGTATGGGTGATGCCCTCTGACTTTCCACAGCCTGTTTCCTGATGGACTCATTTACCATGTGTGTTGTGGGGGCAGGATTTATGTGCCTCAAACTGCTGTTTACAGCTGGACATCTCCTCTGTTATAGTGGGTTTATAGGGTGAATTACAGTTTCTGGGAGGCTTTCTGGAAATCTACAGGGAAGTTAGAATGAGTGCTTCTAACCAGCTCATTTGGCCTCCAGGATGGATTAGGTAGATACAGGCTGGGATAGGCAGCTCCTCTACGTGTGTGCAGGGAGGGCAGGGCTCCCTTCTGCACAGCACCAAGGTGGCCAATGTTTGTGTGTAGGCATAAATATCAGTCCCATGGTTCAGGTTTAAAGGCAGAGGTACAATTGTGGTGTAACTGTGAATTTGTGTTTATTGTATGACACAGAGCCCGAGCTTTTGGAAGGCCAGGAACTGTTTTTTGGAGTGCAGATGAAGAAATGTGTTAGAAGAGCAGTATTTTTGACATATATTTTATCACCCACTCTCTAGGGAGCAAAGCCCTTTAAGCTGTTTCCAACTGAACACTCCAGAAATCAAATGGGAAAGGTTCTTAGTTATTTCTGAACACCTAAGACAAAAATATGCTGGACTTCTGTGCATGTTCATTTTCCTAGTGTTGACACCTTCCTCCTTGAAACATGCACTCAGTCCTGTACTCTCTCTTAGATATTAGCAAAAACTTTGGAATAAATATTGGATGTAATTGCCCAGATGCTCCAATTTTGGCTTTTAGCAGAAAATTGGTACACATTTAATATTTGTAATTTTTTTGTTTTGTTCAAGTCAAAAAATGAGAAGGAAAGGTGTCTTTGGCATGGTACTGATTCAGCATGGGCTGGAAGACAGATATTGGGTATGCCCCATGCTCCAGCACAGTAAATGCCTGGGATGGTGTCTTTGTTACTGTCTTTTCGTAAATCAATGCAGCAACCTGTCAAAAATTGGATGTGAAAACACTGAAGTGGCTTACCCTGTGTAAGAGAGCTAGGACTGTAGTGTTCCAAAGAGTCTGAAATCAAAAAGACTAAAAACAGGGGCTCTGAGCTGCCAGCACTTTGTTGTCTAAGGGGCATTAAACTCTTCTGCAGACTCCAGGGGCAGGGGCACAGTTTCTTGTGGGAGCCAGTCCTGAGTCTGCTGGACCACAGTGCCTCTGCCTGGCTGCCTCAGTGGAGCCAGATGGATCTGTGCTAAACTAAATATGAAGGAGAAAAAAAGAAAATGAAACCTGAAGGAACATTGTGTGACAAGTAGGGGGTCAGTCAAAGCTGTCTTTGTTGTCCAAATTGTACTGGCAGAAAGAGTAAAGATAACGGGGTTTTGGCTAAGTCTTGTAATATTACAATGTGAAATAAAATGTTAGGTGCCTCTCATCTCTGTGCTGCCAAGAACAGAGGGAAAAATACTCCAGTAAAAGACGTGCAGGTTGTGAAACAGTGAACATGCCCTCCTATGCTAGCGTGATATGCTAAAACGTGGTCTAAACAGCCCTGTTAGTCATTATGGTCCTCTGTAAAAGCAGTTTTCTCCTGAGAGGTGTCAGCTCAAAATACAAGGTCTTGATCTTTAATTCTAATCCCTCTGGGCAGACCTTTCTGTCAGCCTGAACCCCTTTGATTTCAATAACCCTTTATGGTTCTGGACTAACCAGTCCAGCTGGGAGTTTAGATTCCTACTACTCACTGATATAGTAGCTTTTTGAAAAACAAAAGCTGAAACCCTTAGCCTCAAATGGTATGGGTTCTTTGTTTTGGTGTTTTTGTTTGGTTGGGTTTTTTTGTTGTATGTTTTTCTTTCTCTTTTTCTTTTTCATTTTCTGCTCTCCTTTGTGTAGTTCTTGGTTCCAGTCTTTCTGATTCTTTCTCTGTTGATTGCAGATACTGACATTTTATTTTTGGATCATGTAATGAAATAAATACAGCAGGGTGGTAAATTAAACTTCACAGGTAATTTCAGACTGGAGACTCCAGCCAGTGTATCTTCTTTTGAGGATACAACTCCACTTGACCCATGAGGGCATCTCATTTTGTGTCTGTAGAGGATGGTAGCTTGGCCAGATAGAAAGCATCCCATGGCACTTTGCACCTGTAAATACCCCTTGCAATAATGTAGGTGGGTTCTGTAGCACCATCACCCGTTTTACCTTCAAAGACTGATAAAAAGTCCTTGGGAACAATAACTCCAGTGAGGAGCAAACTTTGGAGATAAATGGTACATTGACTTTGCCATTTGCATTTACTGTGCAGCTTGAGATGACTTTTAATTATTCAAAAGAGGCAGAATGTTAGTCACATCTATCTTTGTTCTTCCCCCTAAAGCAAATCCACTCTGTAAATCTTCCTGTGACCACTATACCAATATTTCCCTGGTATAGCTCCTCTGATATTTACCTCATTTTTTTTCTTTCTTGTGAATTTTTTGCTAGATTTTTGACATGCAACAGAATTCAGCTACACTGAGGTGTTTTCTTATCAGCTGTCTCAGAGCAGATTGATCAGGTCTATTCATGTAGCGAATAAGGAGAGGAATGTAAACACTTTCCAGTGCTACAGACACATATCTAGAAAAATGATGTAGCAGTTAAACAGCCTTATCAACATGAACATGGAGAAAACTCCATCATATTTGTTCATGTTAGGAAAAACTGGATGTTCAGTGTCTCAGCCCACACACACATACCTGGCAAGGGGGTTGGGAGGGAAGGTAATTCCTCAGTGTGTTTAGAAACATGATCTCTATATTTCTTCCCTTTGGCATCCACTGCTGCCATCAGCATGGGCACCTTCTTTCTCCTTTTCTTTAAAAGACAAGAGTTTTTGTTCATTACAATATTAGCCAGCTTTTTGGAAAATGCTCTGTGAGAAATATGCAAAGCAGTAGGGAACTGAGTGTTCTTGCTGTCGGATGACAAATGTTTTTGGCCAGTAGGTTTAAGCATAGAATGGCATTTGCATTTAGGGGCTTTGAAGGAAATAATGGAAACCCTACAACCCTAACCTACAAACTGTGTATCAGTTTTTCCTTCTGTAAAGTGGTGACTACAACCCCTTCATATTTTGATTGCTAAGGAATGAGGTGTTTCATCTTGCACATGCTCCAAGTAGGAAAGTTTCAAATTTTTATTTAATATCTGTGAAGAATCCTGGGGAAAAAAAGGGAAAAACGAGAGGAAAGGAAAAAAAATCCCACCATTTCTTAACAGGAGTTTTAAACACAGCAAACCATTTGGTGGTGCTAAAGTTACAAAAGATGAATCCTGACAGACCTACTCTGACAAAATGTGCAGAATGCGGCCAGATGAGATATGACAACAAGTACAAATTATAGCAGTGGCAAACCAGTAAACATGGAAATCTGAGTAAATCAGTCATTTCAAATCTATTTGCCAAACTGTGTTTATCCTCTGCAAAACCTCATGATCTCCATAGGAAGCACTTCAGAGCAATCTCTGCAGGGCATTTGCTGGGTGGAGTAAGGATCAAGATATTCCACAGCAGCCTTTTTGCAGACAATACATCTCATCTTTCAGCCTAATTGAAATGAACAGTGATGATACCTGCATTTTTTAGTTTTCAACTTGAGTACCCACTTCCCACTTTGAAATTGCTACACAGGAAGACATTGAATACTGGGGATAGATAGATTAAACACTTATGGTTTAACAGTTAAAAACTGATTACATTATTTTGTTTGTGTGTTTATTTCTCATCCCTAAACTACACGGATATCTTGGTATTTTGCTGCTAAAAGAGCATTTTGTACAGATGTCAGGTTGATTTTTTTCCCTGTGGCATCACCAGTACACTCCCATCAATTTCAATGCAGTCCCTCTTGCATGTGACAGTGCAGAGTTTGTCCTGCAATCTGTAATCTTTCTTGCTTTTTCTTGCTGGTCCACATTCCTCAAATTGAGAAAGTACTTCATTTAGTGGTGAGCCCTATGAAAGAACAAGACTAGATTTTTTAAGTTTTCTTTTTTTTTCTTTTTCCTTTTTTTTTTTCTTTCTTTTTCCCCCCAGATCTCTTTTAATCACATAAGTGTAGCCCTGGATTTGTGAGCTGGTTACAGAGGTCCTCAGTGATGAAAGCTGACATGGGCCAGTTAGCCTTTTAAAATATATTCTGTAACTAGGGCAGAATAATTGCATTCAAAATCCATGTTTAACATTCATTTACAGGCTTACAATGAGGCACACTGTATGTGCCATTCCCTAATTTGTACCACTCCGGGAACATTCTCCTTGTCTCAGCACTTCACGTTGGGTTTTGTAGATAGAAGTTGAAGATCTGAGCGCAGACCTGTTTCTGCCTCAGACTTCCTGCATAACCTTGGGCCAATTACTAAACTTCTGTGTATCAGTTTTCCCTTCTGTAAAGTGGTGACTACAATACTTGTCACAGAGGTACCTCGGGCTGAGCAGATTGAGATGTGGATGGAATATATCTTGGTGTTAACATGGTATTCACTTTTCAGTAGACTCACCAGAAATCTTCTTTTTTCTGTTCTTCTTCCCTCTGTCTCCTTTCTTTTTAGGACAAGCAAGTAATGCCTCATTTGCCCCTTCAAGATGGAGCACGAAGGAATATTGGGTCAGACTGATGTCCATTTGGCCCTCATTCACCCTCTGCCATCCCCTGTGCCGTAGATGATTTCATGGGAGCCCCTGGTGGTCTAGTGGTAAGGGCGCGGCGCTGTCACCACTGAGACCTGGGTTCGATTCCCGGTCAGGGACACTCCCCGGGCCAGATGGAGCTCGTTAGCCCTTAAAGGCAACCCATCTACATCCTGAGGACCTCTCTGCCACCGTCCAAGCTCGCTTGGCCCCAGCAGATGAACCTTAGGATTAAAGGGTGGGCTCAGTTCCGCGCACACTGTGTCTCACCTAAAAAATCCAATGCGCAGGCTGAAAGGTGTAAAGACCTTCCCCGGATCTTCGCTCGCGAAGACTGGCCATTATTATTATTATTATTATATGATTTCATGGTCTCCTGCCACATTCCTTCTCAACCTCCTCCTTTCCAGACAAATGGCACTACTCCAATGCCACTGATCTATGCTGGGCAGCTGTTCTGTGGCTGTGATCAGCCTTGCTGAACTTCTCTGAGGGTTTGCTATGGACTTTTCCTGACAGATGCCTAGAAATGTATGTAGTGTCCAAGATGTAGGGGAATCAAACCTTCTTTATTCTGTTCTTTCTGTTTAGCTACTTATAATGAACATTGAACTATATTTTCATCAGTTATCTATGAGTGTATCCTCAGCACATATGCTGATGACAACAAGCTGAGTGGTGTGTTTGATACGTCTGATAGATGGGATACCATCCAGAGGGACCTGGACAAGCTTGAGAAATGGGCCCGTGGGAACCTCATGAGGTTCAATAAGGCCAAGTGCAAGGTCCGGCACCTGGGCTGGGGCAAATCCTGTTACCAATACAATCTGGAAATGTGGGATTAAAAGAAGCCCTGCCAAGAAGGACTTAGGGGTACTGGTGGATGAAAAACTGGACAGGAGCTGGCAATATGCACTGGACTCACAGCCCAGAAAGCCAACTGTATCCTGGGCTGCATCAAGGGAAGCGGGGCCTGCTGGTCAAAGAAGGTTATTCTGCCCCTCTACTCCATCCTTGTGAGACCTCATATGGAGTGCTGCGTCCAGCACTGGGGGCTGCAACAGAAGAGGGACACGGACCTGTTAGGGTGAGTCCAGAGGAGGGTCACGAAAAGATCAGGATGGAGCACCTCTCCTCTAATAAAAGGCTGAGAGACTTGTGATGGTTTAGCCTGGAGGAGAGAAAGATCCAGGGAGACCTTATTGCAGACTTCTAATACTTAAAAGGGGCTTACAAGAAAGATGGGGGCAAACATTTTAGTAGAGCTTGCTGTGATAGGACAAGGACATGATTTTAAACTAAAAGAGGGTATATTTAGACTAGATATAAGGAAGAAAGTTTTGACAATGAGTGTGCTGAACCACTGGAATAGGGGGGGCAGTTGCCCCATGCCTGGGAACATTCAAGGTTGGATGAGGCTCTGAACAACCTGGTCTAGTTGAAGATGTCCCTGCTTATTTTGTAGGTGCTGGATTAGATGGCCTTTGAAGGTCTCTTCCAAACCAAACCATTCTCTAATCTACCAAGAACCCAAGATCTTAATAGTAATGGGGGGTAAGCTCAGCTCAGAGACCATCACTTTATAAGCAAGGCTAGGATTGTGGGATTTTTTTTAGCCATATATTTCACTCCACATTTACCTACACTGCATTTCACCTGTCATTTTATTGCTTGGTCACTCAGTCTGGTAAGGTCTTTTGAAAAGGGTCTTCATAGACAATTCACCCTTAGTACACTGAATACTTTTCTTTCATAACTTATCACCAAGTTTCTTCAGAAAACTTTACCAATCCATTACCTTTCCACCCCATTTCTCTTTCCTTCACCTCTTTCCCCCAGCACTTATGAATATGTTGGACAGCACAGACCCAACACAGCCCAACTCCCTGGAGAGCTCTTCTAGTGTCTTCTCACCCATGCATGAGCTGACCTTTTACTGGTACCTGGGTTTCCTGTGCCTTAATCAATTAATAATTCAAACAAGGGGTTTTATTCTTATGCAATTGCAGCTTAGTTTCTGTAAAAGCCTGTGGAATCAGACTTTGTTAAAATTCATTAGGAAGGTAGATTATAACAGTGGATCACCCCTATCCATGTATTTGTCCCCTTTGAAAAGCTCCAATGGGAGTTTGAGACTTGGTAGTATTGAAGTTTGAGTAAATGATGTTACACAAATATCAAGTATTAATGCTGTTGTAGCAGCCTTAACAGAGGCTCTTTGTTTTCCTTCTTTGTGTTAGTGTCTTTTTTCTACCTTTGAGGACCAGAGTAGAAGAGTAAATATCTCTTCACCTACCTTGTGGACGCTTGGCTGCCTCTGTCTCATATTTGCTTCTGCCATCTCAGCCTCCACACTTTGCAAGTTGCCCCACATCCTGCACATTTCCTAACCTAGTGACAGGCTCCAAACCTCACTGCAAGAGGAAACGGGCCACACTGGGGAAAAAAAAGTTGTATTGTTTTGGGGGGTTTGCTTGTTTTAAACAGAAAGGGAAAACTCATCTGAAATTACCGACTACCCTTATCACCCACTTAGTGAAGGATGGTGATGTCATCACCAGGTTGTACTCCAAAATAGTGTTTTGGACACTGATCAGTTCTGAAGCATCAACAGCGTTTCAGAATATGGTGCACAAAATCTGTCTATGTGCATAAACGCTGCAGGTTAGTGATGTCTTCCTAATACATGACCCCAGGGTATTGCAACTATTTTACCTCAAGGCAGGATCTATCTGAAGGAGGAAGTGGAAAAGGGAACAAGACTTTTTGAAACTGAAAAATGCCCTGCTGAAGCTTGATCCCAAGATATAGAGAAATCTTCAACAATCCTGTAGATCATGAGGTCTGATGGAAAATCTTAGAATATTTGAAATTTTATATCAAGTACATGGAGATGTTTATTATTGAAAAAATGTACTTATGTACACTTTGTGTATACACATGAGATTTTTATCTCATGTACATGCATGAGATTTTTATCTATTCTCTCATATAAAAAATTATGAGGAAGGGAGGGCCTCTAGTGTACCAAAGCACTGCTTTCTTAGAGGGCTGCTTTGTTCAATTTCCCAGCTGACCTGCTGTACTATGACCAACACCAAGAAACCTATTTGTGGAGAACTCATGAAAAGCTGAACTGAAAAGCCTAAACATGTTTCTGTTTGATCCCTTAATTAAAAACCATATCCTAGATGCCCAGTTTCCCTGCCTTTCATGTGACACACAGTAACAATTTCTGATATTTTCCTGAGGAGAAAATGAAATCATCACTGGAATCAGATCAGACCTTTTCATAGTTCCTTATCCCATTTTCAAGTTTCCTCTAAATTTATTTCCATAAAGATAATATTTAGAGATTTAGATCGTTTCTGCTGGCAAATGATGCCATGCCCCAGTCTAGTGGGAAACTTTCAGAGTGGTATGATTCACTGACGTTGTACTCCAGATTTATATCCCCTGGTTTCTGTATGGTACCTTCAACCAGCGTTTTCCAACAGCAGAGACCAAACCTCCCTAGACCTTGATGTGAGCAACAAGCAGCAAGAAACACACAATCACACAGCAGGACATTGCCTCACACAAAACCTTCATATCCATAACGAGAGGTTTATTGCAAAAAACATTTGTTCATGTTTTTTTTTATTTTTTTTTTAAAATGAGGATTTAATTCCTCATTTAGTTTTTTTTCCTTGGGAAGCAACTGTTTCACAGACACACCATTATTTCCCTCACCCTTGCTGTGGGAATGGTTTGCTACAAATATGGATCTCAGTCTCCCTGCCTTGCTCAGATAGCCTCTTTAAAACCATGAGCTGCATGAGTAAGTAAAACAAATTGAAGTCATAAAATGGAGTCCATGTCTGGTGAGTGCCAGTCGCTGTATCAGCACCTGCTGACTGCTCCAATGCAAATTTTTATTGCATTCCCATCCATTTCTAGCGTTTGGCTTCTGCGGCATAATCCTCCCGGTCCTGAGCCACGATGAACCTCCTGTGCTCCCTTGCTCCCAGCAGACCAAAAAGCAGTTCTGCTTCTATTGTCTGGCTGACAGCACTCCATGATTTCTGCACTGCACTGGATTTTCAAACAGACACTGACTTGCAAGCCCATAGATATTTTTTTTTCCCAGACACGAATACGTATTAATAAAGCGGAGTTTGTTATTGCTGAATATATCAATGACATTTGTCTCAAAATTGTCGCTTTGATTGGAAAAAGCCCTGGCAAAGGCCTCTCTGAAATGCATCTCAGGCTGTGCCGAGCAAGATGTGTGCTCGGTTTTGTGCTGGGGCACTGTGACAGAAGAAAGAAACAATTATCTCAACACTGCCAATGTAATAGCTTTTGCTTATTCTTCAGCAAAAGCATAAGGGCCAAGTCCCCAAACATTGAAGTCAAGGGAAGGATTCATGTTGCTTCACTCAGCTTTGGATCAAAGCCACTGTGCAGAGGCATGATTTTGCAGTAGGTTGAAAAGAATATACCTTTTAAAAAAAAAAATCTAAAGAATAAGAACATGGATATGCTATTTCTAGCCCATCTCTGCTGAAATAATGAGAGTGGGGAAGTCTGGAGAAAATTCAGATAAAGACATTTGGAAAAATTTGAAAAACTCATCCAAACCCAGAGTTTTAGGGTGACTGACACTATTCACGAGTTTGTGGTGAATTTGAGAAATAGGCTGGGCAAAGGAAATAGCAGGGGGGCATTTGTCTACAACACATTGTTAGAAAAATAACTTTTGATTTAGAAATGTCTCATAATGCAATTAAAAAATAATATAGCAACATTGGCTTGACCCAAATGCACTGTAGTAAATGCTCCCCTTCCCCCAAATCATCCTTTTACCTCCTTCTCCAATTTCCTAACTTAGCCATCAAAGGAAGGCAGGAGGCTAATTGCCCAGCTGTGATTGTAAGGAAATGATTCAAACACCACAGTCGCTGTTGCCTCCTTTGTGGCTGAGCCAGAGAAGTGAGCCGTGTGCACTCCCATTAACTGGTAGACTAATCATTTTTTGCTGCTTGTTATGGAAAGCAGTGCACATGGATGTGTCTGTTTAGTGGGATGAAGTTCTGAGAGTGCTTTTTGGTTCCTGTGGCTTTCATCCTTGGTGCCAGGGTTTTCAGCCCTCAGTGGGAAGAATTAAGGTGCTTCCTTTTCTGGCTTTCTCGAAAGGCAGATTGTTTATTACACCTGGATGCAAGTTAAGCTGTCTGCCTTTGTGGAGACAAAGAAAATGAGAGTGAGCTTCACTGTAGGAACAAAAGCTCCCTGAGGTTGGAAAGACTGGCTCTGGATAAATGTACAGTGGGCTGGGGGTGTGAGTGTGTGAAAGCAGGCTGCCTTCTCATGCAGCCAAAGGGCTCTCAGACCCATCTTTAACCATGCCACTGCTCATCACTCCTATGGAATGCTCTTGGCAGGAGTGGAGAAGTAACATCTCCATCAACATGACCCTCACCGTGCTGGGTGCACCCTGTCTCTATCACTTCATTTCACTCCCCATCTTCTCTTTTGGACATAGTCTGACCAGTTCAGTTCAGCACCCTTCCTCTGCCAGTGACTATAGCAGATACTTAAGAAAAGGTTTTGAGGAAAAAATATAAATCTATTACCTACCCAAATTTCAGCCATAAGCAAGGCAGAGATACAGGCTGCCTCTCAATGCTCCAATTTAATAGTCTCGGATAAGCTTTCTACCATGAATTTGCATGGTCAGAACCATTTATACCTTCAGTTATTTTAACATCCTGTGGTGATAAGGTCTGTGCTTTAATTCTGTATCATGTAATAACAATACTTCCTTCTCTGTGTTTTAAACCCACTGCCTAATAATTTTATTAGGTGCTCTCTAGTTCCTGGATTGTAAGCAATAATTTTCAATCTTTCCAGATTGGCTTTACTGTAGTTGAATATAATTGCCAAGCTTACCCTCCCACATATGTCCCCTCTGCCATCCTTTGTCCAGGCAGAAGCCTGACCTATTTCCCAGCTCCTTTGTATGGCCGTTCCCTATTTAGGCAACACTATGAACTTTTATGCTCCTGATGCTTCCTCTTTCAGGGAGAAAAGAGGGTAGCTAAACTGCACAATATCCAAGATATGATGTGGTGTAAAGCAATATGGTTTGGAATAATGCTGGGATTTAATTCCTCTAATTTTCTTTTCAAATATTATACCTGCCTTTTTGATTCTTGCTGATAACTGAGTTGATGTTTTCAGAGAACAATGCAGAACAGCCTCAGGTAAAATTAACCAATATCCTGTTGTTTTACATTCATCACTGGAGTTGTTTTCTCAATGTCCATAACTTCATATATCTCGTGACAATATTACCAGCCCAGTACAGCATTGTACACAGAAATGATGCTGAGGTTTTTCTGAATACTTAGTTTTCTCTCAGTGGTTTTGTCAGGAAGACTAAAGCACACAGACTGGCCAGAGAATGAAGTGAGTGAGCAAAGACATCCGAGACCATCACTCCTACACCTGCAGGTAATAGGCAGAGAAAAACCTGTCTGAAAGTTCACCACAATTAGCAGTGTGGTTAAAGATGTTTCTGTATGGATTTTTTTGGTGGTTTTTTTTGAGAAATAGGTTTACATTTTGTTATTTTTTTTAAAGCAGCCTGAGAAAACATTGGAAGTGTATCCATTACTCAATATAAAAGAGCTATTTGTTCAGGAAAAATCCTATAATTTTGTGTTAAAGTGTTTATGCTAGCTTAAAATCAGAATGAGAGGTTTCATTGGACTGAGTATATAAATATGTTTCCTTCAGGAACAGACATTAAAATGAAAATCGATTCATATTTACGCAACTTCAAATGTGATGCTGTGGGGGCAGAATACTGCAGAAGCCATTTCACCAGTAGTATAGTCATCAGCTTCACTCCTGATCTCACAAAGGAGTTTGATCTATGGGGCAGAACTAAGGAGGCCTTTAAGTTACCATTGTACAAAGTGTGAGGTGAAAGAAAGGCAGAGATCACATTTTCACTTCTGTGCAAAGCCTCTGCTAGCAATATTTGAAAGTCTACTGTGGTTCATTGTATGTGGAACAGGCAAAGTGCATACAAGGGGGATGTTTTGGGGAAATCACCTTTAGAAATGCTTCCTTCTTTTTCTCTGGTAACTTGTGGATAATTCAAGCTTGGACTGGTTTGAGAGACCTAAAATAAATAACCCTGGTTGAACTTAACAAGGCAACACTTAGAGGGGAGCAAACAGGCACGTGAATTTGATTGAGACTTTGGATAGTTTCACCTCCATGACTTGCTACCCATCTTTGCAAAGTGAAATAATGTCCTTTCACCCCATTCAAACAGTAAGAAAATTCAGCTGGGTAGAAATGTGAGATCTAGAGCCAGGGGAGGTTTCAGTGCCTGGCACTGCTGGTCCTGTTGGAGATGTCAGTGCAGGACAGGCTGAAACGTGGTGTTGCTTTGTTTCTGCCTTGATATATGTTGGATTAAACTACATGCGGTGGAAGAACTTCAGTGAAACAAACTTGGTAAACCCAGAAGCAGCAATGTGTTCCCTTGTGTTATCTGTTTTGAATGTTTGTGTGAGGGGACAGAGAGGGTCAAATATTTTTGGAAAGAGAGGAGAGCTGCATTAGATCTTGAATATCTTGAGTGAGACCTCTGTATCCTGAACTGCATAAATGGGGAAATATTCTCCTATTCTGCTTCTCTTTTTGTGAGAGGATTTGCCCCATAAATGTGCTTTAGATATCTTCAGAGAAAGCAGGCAGGGTAACAGTGAATTTGCTCCCAGATCCCAGTGGGATCCCAATGGGAATGAAGATGCAAAGATACTCAATATGTTATCAGGACACATATCCTTCAGAGGCTGCCTCGAGTCCTTGAAGATATTTACTGACAGATGTGGAATAATTAAGTTCTGGGAACCTGAGACATCTCCCAGGCAAGGTGGGATCAATGAGGGGATTTTGAAGATATCATGATTTTGCACTCTGTGAAATTGAGTCCTTTTGCAGACCTAGACCTCAGATGCAAGCAGTGATGCCCTGCTGAAAACCTCCAAGGAGATTAATCCAGTGAAGAATCAAATGCATAACTGGGTGCTTAAAGACTTACACACAACAAGAACTGAGATTACATGGATAAATTTAACTTCAGGTCACCTATCTTTGAATAGAAACATGATAAATTTTAGCTCTATTGAAAATATTTTTTGTGATTGATGCTGATTTAGAGGCAGTAGATAAAGAAATGTTGTTAGTTTTGAACATAAGCAATATTTATTGTAGTGGTTTTGTGTGAGTCGAGTATTTTCAGGATAGGATCTTCTGGTTGAACAGGCAACATCATGTCAGTCCCTCCTGTTTTCATTAAATGTGAGAGTACGATTATATCTCTAAGAATAACAGTGTACAACTCGCCAAGTTAAGAGGCCTTAGAAAGGCCTTTAAAGATAGTAGTCCACAGGGGACATGGGAACATGAGGTTTTCTTTGCTTTGGACAGAGGGGCTGTTTTCCAACACCTCCTAGTCCCCTGCTTGCCAGCAGGGACACTCCCAGGGTCACAACACACCTACTGCAAAACAGTGTCTTGGTTTAGAAGAAGGGGACATTTTGAAAAGGGCACTTTTGACAGAGGGTGCATGTTCACCTCTCACTGCTTGCAGAGAAAAAGCTCTTTTCTTTTTTCAAATCTATTAGGCAAATAAGAAAAGCTGTCAGAGAGATTATTTTCCTGGGAAACAGAGTACTGCAGAAGGGATGTAACATCTTAAAGCACATCTACTACACCTGAGTTGAGTTGTGTCACTTCTAAATACCTTGGAATAGCACGGTCTCACCCGCCCCATCATTAAATCATGAGTATTAATGGGACTTTCAAGAGTGCATCCACGGGGAAATGCACTGCATCTCTCTGTTAGCTTCCTTCACGATGACACTGTGTGTGCACATTGTGGGCTTTATTGGCAACAGCTCCTTTTCATTTGAGATATGTAAAGATGTATTTACAGTACAACAGTTTTAATTACCGATACAGCAGTGATTAAGGAAAGGAAGGAAAGGGAGGATCCATAATTGGCTGTCTTTCTCTCTCGTCAGGAAGGAAATGTATATAAATATGTAAGATGAGATTTAACTACTGAAAGTGCATCAGAAGCATTATATGTTTCCATGATTGAAACCTTTCCTGGAGTCACGATAAGCACCCAACAGAAAAATAGGCCACTAATTAGTAAAGAAAGTGAATTATAATAGTACATGGCAATATCCATATCCATGCTAATGGAGTTAGAATGTGCCAGTATTCATTTTGCAAGAAGGAGCACTTTAGGACTAGGGTTGCTAGATGAACCTCAAATGAACAAGGCTGTGCTCCAGAACTAAGTCATCTCCTTAGACCATTGCCCTCAGCACAACAGAGGTAAATCCTGCCCTGGTACTCTAGTGGAAGATTTAGGGCTAGGTTTTAAGAAATGTGAAGCAGTTGCTGCTCCCAGTGAAGCTGGCATTAGCTGTTTCTGCTTTTCTGGTGGAAACTGGCAATTCACTGAAGCCAAGTCCTTCCCTAGATCCTTACATCTGGGGAAGATGAGAAATCTCCTGTATTTTTAAAGAGAAAGAGAAACCCCCCCAATAATTAAACCTTCCCCAAACTTGTGAGGTACAGAGGTGTGTTTGCCCTAATACAGAGCAGAAGCAGTTTTTTGAGAGCTTAAAAGCACCTTCAGGTCAGAGAAATTGTTTCCCACACAGCTCTACTTATGAATTCCTTTCCAGATATAAGGCAGTGTTGTGCCTCTGGGTACTCTGGGAGTGTGGGCTCACTCTCAAAATGTTCTTTTCTGTAGGGTTTGTTTGTGTGACTTTTTCTTGTATTTTATAGTTGATTAGCTTAGACTGATGCAATTAGTGTAATTAAGTGTAATTATGAATTTTGGTGCAAATTCATGTAATCATATATTTACAATGTGTAATTAGGTAATTACAATATGTAATTTGCAATATAAAATATAATGTCATTACAAAATGCTGATTAAATTTCATATAAAAAAAAGATGTCCTGGCACATTAAATGGATAATCTCAAAAGTTCATTCTTTTGGAATATCTTTAGGAACTCCCTTCCAAATGATCCAACCCTTCTACTTCCCATATGGAAGCAGAACCCTGCAAACATATGATTTTATAAACCAAACATATTTCCTGATCTCACTGTTGCAAGCTGAAAAAATACCCTCACGTTCCACCTGCATTTTCCAACCTCTTTTCTACGTACATACTTTAAAAGAAAAACAGACAAAAAGAGCTCCAATAAAACACGCCAACAATTTGCAGCAGCAGCAAAAGAGCAGTAACAAAGAGATTTATGTTTTGAAATTGTAATGATTTGTGCTCCATTTTATTGAATCCATTTTTCTGTGCAATATTTAATCTCTGAGCAGAGCATTTAAAATGCAGCAATTAAATGCCTTTATATGTTGATGCATCTCTGAGGACCAAAGATGAAGTAAATGGATTTTGCTTGTGGATGCTTTGAGGAAGTCTTCTGGGAAATGAAATTTCAGCATCAGCAGTAAATATTAGCTGAACACTCTCATGATTGCCATGGCAGCTTAAGGCTGCAGCAGTGACACCAGTGTATGCCCACAGAGTCCTCAGTTCCACAGAGTCCTCAGTGGTGTGTTCATAGAGACTGTTCATCCCTGTGGATGAGGACTAAATAAATGCCTGTTGTGTTTGACACAGATCTTCTTAAGATATTGAGGTTATTGGTCAGTGGATGTGATGATAGAGCTAAAGGTCACTCCCACACTAACTTAGCAAACCATCTTCATGCCTCAACCTATTAGCATATGAAAAACCTCAATCCTAGTATTTTACAGTGTCCCAGTAAGCATTTCCCTCCTCTTGTAGGACTAAAAGGTTCATTAAAAATACCTCAGTCTCACATTAAGGTGTCTTTAACCCATGATACTTCAAAGTTGTAGCAGATCTCTCAAGCATCCAGAGGAAATTATTATTACCTGGGCAGTCTCACAGCCACATTTCTACTGAGCCATAAAACTACAAAGCATACCACGGTGAAGCTGCTTGTTCTCTTGGAGAAAATATGACTTAATGTTTATTTTAGTCAAGTTACCCCCCAATTCATGGGAAATAATTGAGAAGGCAATCAGGCACTACAGAATTTAATTTTTAGTCTGATGTCACTGGTTAGAATAGATACAAGGGAGATGGCTTCATCCATTCAATGCAACATCTCTGACACTGCAAATATTCTGTAGCTAAGGAGCAAAGTGTTTCATGGGCCCAAAAGGGGCTATGAGGTGCTTTTCAGAGTCCTGAGGGATTTTGGAAACTGGCTAGCTCCTGGTGCCAAGCGCCCAACGTAAATCAAGGTATGTCAGGGAAGCTTCACCCTTGTTAAAAAATGATGTGATCTCCAAACAGGCACGAAGCCAACAGCTGAGCTTGAAGAAGTGCCATGTCATATACTGCTCCATGTTGGCAGATTTCCACTGCAATCGACACCTTTGCACAGCTAACACCTTCCTGAGCTCCAGATGCGAGAGCACTACATCTAACCTGATTACAAATCCTGCTCAGCTTGCCAAGGAAAATAGATCTGAAGTTTCCAACAATTGCATTATGAACCACTCTGAAGAAATAGCTTTCCCCATTGGTTTCCAAAAAATGTGGTCTTCTCTACCCTTGAAGCAGGGTTTTGAGCAGAATCTAGGCTTGCTTTCTGTTAGGACTGAAAGTGAAATATGAGCAGGACCGTAAACAGAGAACAAGAACTGCTGAAAGCAGAGGGAAACTCATTAGCTGGGGAACTTTGCTTCATGAAGCTCCATGGAAAAACAAGATATTTCACTAACCACCTCATTCACAAAACTCTCAGTGATGCACAAGGAATCTGTGCTATTGGTTTCCATTAATGCCTGTGAAGATTAACCATGAAAATATCTGCTGCACAGATGGGAGAATAAATTGTGTAGCTCTGCTATGAAATAAACGTGGATGTTACCAAATAAAGGACAGGTTTGTGCATAGGCTGTAAAAAACAGCCTGTGAAGTCTGGCTGTGAAGCTAGGCAAAGGATTAGGTGCTGGGAGGATTTGGAATACAAATAAATACACATAATTGAAATAAAGAGGAAAGGCACATCTTTTGATAGCAGAAGTACATGTTAAGATAGGAACAACCATAACCAGGAATTGCTTTTTCAAGATAAAATAGAGTCCTTCAAAATGTCTGTAAAGAAAATAAGATTATCAGGATGTCTTTATCATTAGAAGAAAAGGAATATTAAAAGACCTCAGTTAGGTCTGAATAAAAAAGATAAATTTCAAGTAAACTGGCATGGAGTTTATCCATGGCTGGGTTTGCAGTAGTAAAGTCAGTGAGGGTATAAGCTGTGTGATTTACAGGCAGTAAGCTTCTGTAAAATTTACAAACTGCTGTTATAAAATGTCACCTTTTATGATGCATTCCACTCAGCCTGCATATATAAAGGACACTGCAATAGAAAGAGTAGCAAAGGCAAAGCAATCTTCTCTCCTACCCGACCAGCTACCTTTTTTGCTTTTACAGCAGTAACTGTATCATGTGATGTCCCTGGTGCTAGTTTTTTCCTCATTAGTTTTTCTGTTTGTGTAGATACATTGTTGTCCTTGACATTATTAATAGAAAATTTAGGGTAGTTTAAATGAGAGTTTTTTGTGAGATGCTTATGGATGAACAGACCAAGGCTCCTCCCATCCCCCTCAGTGTTTAATTAAAAGTAGGGTTTGTGACAGAGTTCGGCAATTTTCTGTTTTTTTCTGAATTAATTTAATTGCTCAGTCTACATCTATACAAGACTTAGGCATGATAGGCCTTAGTAATCCAGAGACAAAATTAATTCATGAAACTCTGAGTTTCTCTGGAAGTTCAGCATCTGTTTCCAACCTGACTCATTAAATCTAGAAAACCTCCAAGAATCCCCCTCAAGGTGTCGAGTCTGTTACAAGGCTTTGCTGAAAGGGTGACTGGGTCACTGCACCTTTTGGACAAGTTCAGGTGTCCTGGATAGGAATCATTCTGGCTGATGTTATCAGGTTTCTGGTCCACAGGTGTCCAGGCTGAGCTCCTCAGCTGGGTGATCTATGGTGACCGATCTCCTTTGAAGTCATAGCCCAGTCCTTTCTTCCTGCCAAAAGCACCCATGCAAACTAAGCCCTGCTCAGCCTGCACACATTTCTCTCATTTTTGGTGTTGACTGAGGAGATAATTCCTACCCAGAGCTTCACCTCCAGGTAAAAGCTCAAACATTATACCCTCTGCGGAGTCCGGTGTGAGTGACACAGCTGCCTCTGATGTAAGGGTAGAGTCCTGATACTCTTCTTCTTTGAGTGCTAACAAAAAAGAAATACTCTTTAAATTAAGATTTTAACAGGGCTGTATTCTGGAAGTTCAGGAAAATAAATCAATAATGGTGGTGATAAAACTGCAGTTTAGTGGTAGCTGTTATAGTAAAACAATAGTCAGTGCACAGCCATTTTACTACCCAATGGCAATGGTTTCTACAGTTTGCTCTGACAGATTTATTGTTGCCTTCATTTAATAATCTACTTCTCTTTAGCACAACCACCACCATTATAAGTTTGAAATAAGCTCTTTTTAATTTTACTGCACAAAATCCAATAGATTATATATCTATTGCCTCACTAGGAAAATATTTGAATTCAAACTGTTCATAAACAGAACAACAAAGAAATACAGTTTAGGAACCACCTCTTTTGATGGAAATTGGTTGAGCCTCATCAGCTTCAGCAGAGAAGTGTGTCTGAGAGCATATGGGATGGAGAGTGCTATGGCTGTGAACCTGCCAGTAAACTCCAGGAGTTGTGTGCCATGCAACGAGTAACAACCAGCAGACTCGTTTAAATTCATGGTAAAGCTGTAGTGAAGTAATTCAGATCTGGAAGTTAGGAGAGTACAGGCATATGGGGGAATTTGGAGTCTTGGAAGGAGAAGTTTCATGTTATGTCTTTAAAGAAAATACAGACCAAGTGTCATGCTAGTACAACTCCACAGCTTCTTATGCCAAGGAGGACAAAGAATGGAATCATTTTTCAGCACTGAATTTTCTGAAAATACTATGACTTGAGGTAGATTGGGTAACCTATGAGTTAGAGGGTTACATGGCCAGGACCTTGCATGCAAGAGGAACAATGAATAAATCCAGTAAAATCCAGTAGTATTAAAAAAAAAAAAAATCAAAATGGGAAGATGCTTTTGATGTTGAATGAGAACTTCATTCATGAGTATTATGTCTTCCTCTTGTTCCACAGAGAGTGCTTCTTCTCACACCGTGCTTCAGAGGCTGTGCTGGTGCCTTGCTCTACAAAGGTAAGAGATCAGACCTGGTGAGTGCTGTGTCTGACCAGGGCCAACAGGAACTGTGTGGGAAAGGACGTGTTGTGTGAGGAAGGTGGCAAAGTTTAGGGGCAGAGAGGTCTCAAAGAAAGAAAGCTGGGTGCATCTCTTGACAGGCATTTGCAGGTGGCATTTCTCCCTGCACTGTGCTTATATCCTTGTGCTAGCTGGAATTTGAGCTTTTACAATGTTTTGTTCCTGGCCTGTGGATTTGAGTTTGATCACTGAAAGCCAGAAACATGTTAAGTCTTGTAAAAGCGCTTACAGCAATTTGTGGAGGAGCAAGGTGAGTTTATAAAGCACAAGATTAACATTATTACTCCACAGATTAGATGACTTAAAGCAGGATTGCAATGAGACTATGTCAGGACTAAAAATAGAGAACTGACCTCTGGGTCCCTTTAGCATAAAGCCATCCTTCCACTATGAATGTGCTTGCCTGGCCCTTTTGAAAAAAAATCCCAGCAGTTCCACTGATTTTAATGAAACAGAATAGGCCATAAGCACCTATTCTTTCAGCACTGCCTTCTGCACTGGTATCTAGTTCAGATTTACTTCTGCAACATATGTTAAATGCTTGATAATAAAATATTTTAGCAAATCCACCATTTTTCAATGTAGTTACATAAATTAAGGATGCATAAGTCAACAGAACTGTATTATTTCATCAGCAAATACAAAAAGTTGGCACTTCAAAGCACAAAATATTTTGTACAAATGTACTCAGATAGAAATGTAGAGAAAAAATCTTGATGTATGTAGAAGCATTTCTTCTCTGTATAGAATTACTCTACCAAAAGTCTTTAAACACTCACTAGCCTCCTTCAACAGCAAAGGACCTGGAACATGTCTTTTTAGAATCAAATCTGTTTTCTTCCTCATTTCTTCTGGTTTGAGGATTTTGTACCAGAAAACTGAACCCAAAGCAAACCTAGTTCTATACTGCTGGGCTGGGTGGGCAAAAACAGTTTTAGGCATGATGGAAACACATGCCTGATATAATTTCTTTCATTTTGCCCACTTATCCTACTAAATGAAGTCCCCTTCCTGCAAAAGGAGAAGTTAGAAATTAGGCTGCCTGTCCAAATCCAATGAATTTGTGTGCAATATTTACATGCCTGAGCACTGCTTTTCTACCAGGTTCTCCATATCTGTGCATTCTCCAGTGCACAGAAGAGGGGTACACAAAGAATGAGCAGATGTTCGCTAGGCGTGTTTTCCTCATTGTTCCATGAGCAGCCCCATGAATTATTTGCACACACCATTCAAGCCTTACTCAGCAAACAAGTTGTTATTTTCCTCCTGGGCTCTCCTTTGATGTTCGCTGCTACAGTACCTAAATGCTTCACAAATATTAATGCACTTATTTTTATACCATTCACCTGGACATGCATTAACTCCCCTTTACTGATCATAAACTACAACACAGGGATAGAGGTTAAAAATATCCCCGTCTGCATGCTGAGATGGAGGCATGGGGGTTTGGTTTACAGCACACACAGGACTATCCAGCACTTTGCTCTCAGCTGGAGCTGCACAAGCTCCAGCCTTCTGACAGCATGCCTCCTGTGTCTTTCTAGGTACCTCATGATGCCCTCATAGCCAGCCCCACTGAAGTTCTTCTTGCCAGAGGTGTGGAGGGGTACAGCTTTTCAGGGGTAGGGAGACTCTAGCAGCCTTGCAGCACTTCAGACTGTCTTGATTAATCTATACAACTGGTTGTGATTTTCCTGAAGAATCACAGATGTGCAGAAGCAACAAGGTTTCATCCTCTGGGTATAAAAAGAGCTGTTAATTAATAATTGGACATCTCAGCTATTTGGATGGTAGGATGTGATTTGTGGTTTTGCATACATTTCTCCAAGTAGGACATGAGTTCAAAATTGTTTTGAACACTTCTGAGGGACTGGGCTGTGACAAGGATCTGTGCCAGCAATCCTGTCGTGTCTGTACAACTGTGCTATGAACACGGGGAGATTTCTCTGTCTGCAGCTTTCGGTGTTGGTGAAGCTGAGGGATGCAGGTGTAAATACCAGGGATCTGAACGTAGCCACAGCTGAAACATGTAGGTGGAGATCATCTCACAGCTTCATGAACCACTGCTTTCTACAGAGGAAGGAGGGATTACGATTCTGTTGAGCCCCTCATTTCTCTGATGTCTTGATGTTGCAGTATTGTGTAGCTGCTTAGTTTTCGTCTCAGTTTTGGAGCCCAGCTCTAGAGGAGACTGTAATAGTGTAAGAATATTTGAGAGGAATTAAAATTAACAGACGAAGCTGATGGAGTGCCTGCATTTGGCTTGGATCAAGGTACCTGGATGTGACCTTGGAGACAGAACAAAGAGTTTCTATAGGCACATCTTACAGACAGATTGGCTCTTGTGAAACAGCACGTTGGAGGGACAGCCATGCTTCTTGCTAAATGTTTTCTTGTTATACTGTGTTCAGCACTCAGTGAGTGTATCCAGATGGCTGCCTCCCTCAAAACCACTGCAAAATACTTTTCTAGATAAACAGCCGGGACACTGCTGAAATAGTAAAGAGAGCTGCAGGCTATCATGATTATTACAGGACTGTGGGCTGCAGAAAAGCCAGAGACAGGATTATTCAGAGTTGATACCCCTCTGGAAGAAATCTCCCTGTCAGAGTTGCTGGTCAAAACTTAGTATAGTAAAACTTGTAAAACATAAGATCCATTTTTGCAAGTTTCATACAAAATCAGACAAGAGCTTAGAGACGGCTTTGAATATTGTACTATGGAACAAAAATGAGGAAAATGAGGTTCATATTAGAGATGTAATTTTTTCCCAGGTTCTGCTGCTTACAGGAGTTTCCTCGACAGCTGTTGTGCATATGCACCGACACATATTCCCACCAGTTACCAACTCAACGTGGATTTTGGACTGCAAAAACAGGCAGAATCCCAGCACCAGGTGGAATGGCCTGAGGCCAGTTTCTGCATCCCAGCGAGCCTCATGCAGGCTCTGAAGTAATTTCTGTGAGCCTTTGAGTGCCTTACAGAGAGGATATATTAAATATACCTTAGAGGAAGAAAGGCAAAAGAATGAATTATTCTAAGACCTGCAGAAATAATATTCAAATGTCTAAGGATTGCTCTGGTGTCCCGAGTTGAACCAGAGGAGTGGATCAATTTTATCATGGCTGATGAGTCTCAGCTAACAGTACCTCTTGCTCCTACACAGGGAAGTAATTTTGTCAGTTTAGAAGCTGTGTGTGTGGGGAACTACCTCGACAGCATTATCTTGCACAGGACAGCAAGACCACTGGCTAAGGGGATTAAAAAAACTCCAGAAAATTCTGTGACCATCCCTACCCCAAAGAAATAAGATGGATAAGGGATTAAGGTGCCTTAGGAAACTCAGTGTTTCTGAAGATATTATGAGAACCTCTGTCTCTGATATCATCTATTCAAGATGTAAGCACTTTTTTTCCCCCTAAGAATGGGCTTTTGCTGAGCTTTCATACTAACCAGTGGAAGGAACAGCTGTTTCTATTAGTGACAGAGAAATTAGTCAAATGGTTGGTTAGTTGCCTCCTGGGAAAGCCCCTGTAAAGCATCAATGGTTGCCCAAAAGCCATTTAATTCTTATAGTTATCAATGAGAATTAGCACAAACTTGTGAAGAGACAAGAACAGACACAGCTTCTAAAAGAGCACATCATTATCTGTTAAGTTAAAAGGGTGAGGGAGATAGGCACTGGTATGACAGTGAACCAGTATTTCTAACAAAGGACAATTCTTCCTAAAACAGAAATATTAAATGTCAAAACTCAATTTTGAGTTCCTGAGACTGTCAACCTTTTTCCTGACTATAAAAGGGTTCTACATCTAATACCTTGATTTCATTTTTCAGGGTTAGAGATAGTCACTGCCACAAAGGTAGTAACTAGGTACAGTTACACAGTTACACAGTAATAATATGCATCCACTGTGGAGGATTTTCATCTTTGATGATTTATTTGGTGAGTTACAATTCACAAGGGAGCCCCTGGTGGTCTAGTGGTTAAGGGTGCGGCGCTGTCACCACCGAGGCCCGGGTTTGATTCCCAGTCAGGGCCACTCCCCGGGCAGATGGAGCTCGTTAGCCCTTAAAGGCAACCCATCTACGTCCTGAGGACCTCGCTGCCACCGTCCAAGCTTGCTTGGCCCTGGCAGATGAACCTTAGGATTAAAGGGTGGGCTCAGTTCCGCGCACACTGTGTCTCACCTAAAAAATCCAATGCGCAGGCTGGAAGGTGTAAAGACCTTCCCCGGATCTTCGCTCGCGAAGACTGGCCATTATTATTACAATCCACAAATATTTATTAGACTGAGGAAAGGGGAGGAATACCTCCTGCAGATCAGCTCTGCCAGGTGGTTCAATCTGATATGAATTTGAGGGCTAGCCCATCACCAAGAAAAATCCCTTGAGTTTCAGTCTTGGGGCATCAAGATCCATCTTCTACAGGATGCAGTAAAGTGGGTTCATCCTGCAGTACAGATGTTAGTACAGACTCTGAAAATAACCCACCGCCCACAGCGTGATGAGTGCAGGTGGTGTCTGGAAATGTACCCATCTGGCAACTCATGGAGGTGGGAGCAGAGATGTGGTTCTCCTTGTGTTGTTTCAGCCCACTTGTATAGTGGGTAAAGAAGTGGCTTCCCTCCAAATGGGCTTGTCAATTGGCTCCATGCACATTTCAAACCACAGTCAGTGTCAGGGAATATGACACAAGACATGGTACCTTTGGTAGAGGTAGGTGGAGAAATGTCTGGGTGACAACCCTGTTCTGTCATCAAGACTTACAGAAAAGTGTGTTGTGCCTGTACTGTTGTAATGAAATGTATGGCATTAGCAATCCCTGCAATCTTGCAGCCATGAAATTGCTGAAATGAGAGGGTTTCTCTGGTAATGTATTCTTAAATGTTTCCCAGTCTGAGCTAAGTGTCTGTAGATTTTGTGTCGATTTCAGACTATTCAGTCTCACTGTCTCCTGTTACCATTGTGTAACAGAACAGCTACCTTAAATGGAGATGTTTCTGGCTTCTGGCTGGGTAATTTAAAATTCTCAAATGGGAAGACTGGGAGATAGCATTTGCTAAATAATTAATCACATATGATCTTGTTTGCAGTCTGAACTTTTTTCTTGTGGGGATAAACGGATGCTTGCACGAAGAACAATCCTTTTGCACTAATCTGCACAGACAAAACTTTGTTGCAGCCAATATTAAACATCATGGGAAATCAACATGGCTGCAATGGATAGCTGTTAAGAATATAAATGAGTGTGCTTAAAATTTTTGGGGTTGTGTGAAATTCAAGCTGAATGCAGGAGCAACCCTCAAAGAATGATTTTTTTTATATATAAATAATTCACTGTGTGCACAAAGCCTGCATTTTATTTCTATTTAGCTTTGAATTGCTTGAATTTTTTTTTCTGTTATATGGGAGATGTGGAAGCATATTATTGGCTGTATCTTTACAAGCAGAGATGTAATTCTGGGAGTGGTGGGAGAGCTTGACTCATGCCGTGATTTCTACCACAGACCTTGAACCGTGACAGCCTCTGCTATCCTATTCTTTCCACTCACCCCTGAAAAAGGCAGAAAGCAGGAAGGATATTGTGTGAACACAGCATGGAAGCCAAGGGCTTTTTTATACCCTGTGATCCCAGCAATGAGACTGGTAGCCTGCTGAAGGGAGACAGCGATGGCTCTGAATAGCTCTGGGGAAGGACTCAGGCCGCACTCCTCCAGTCCACTGAAATGTGCAGCACACCTTAGCAGTGAAGCAAACAAGCAAACCTCAAAAAGGGAAGCAATATGCTGCCCTTGCTCAAAGATCCAGTCGCTTCACAGAAGGGACTTCATCTGCCTTTGGGAGTTTTTACTACTACTCCAACTTGCAATTCTCTTCACATATCGCTTCAGTCCCCAAATAGCATCTTACAGCTCTAAAAATCAGAACCCCCTAGACCTCCTGCTAGCATAATAAGATTTGTTTCCTGCTTATTCGAGTGTGTCTGTGCGTGTTTAGAGAATTGAGGCTTGGAGCAGGGGGTTGAAGGAGACGATGCCAAGTTGAAGTACCCGTTTTCCATCTAAACTGCTGGGAACACATAATTATAATCGGCACCTTAAAATATCAAAACATCTTTCAGAAAGACTTCCACTCCATAGCAGTAATTATTGCTGTATGATCATGAGGAAACATCATATTCAAGAACACTTGCTGTAGTTTGCTTTACAAGAATGTGTATATTCAAAGATTAAAAGAAAAATAAATGGAATTATTCCTCTGAAGGCATTGAAATTCATTTGAACTGATGGCCTCAAATGCATGTTTGTCAAATACAGGTAATGTTCAGCTACACTGTAAATCACAGACTACCAGGGCTTGTGCATACTGATGAAAATGATGAGCTCATGCTACTTCTGCCTGATTTTGTCAGCTGTATTTAGCTTTATATTTAATATTTATCTAATAGTGGACTGAACCTGTATAACTTCATATATCTTTCCTTATTAAATGTAGATTTGGTGTGATTTGTGGCAGAGGTGTGAGAACAGGTCGTGTGGTAGAGGTCTCAGAACTCAAAGGTTTAAGTTACTTTAACTAATTTTTGTGTTTTACCAAAATTAAGATGTCTCTATGCTTTCTGCCCGTTTTTACAGTCCTCAAAAGGTGGTGAGCTGAGCTCATATTACAAGGCCTTAGCCATCTCCTGCAATAACTGTTTTTTTGCTAACACATAAAACATTTAATTAAAAGGTTGAGGGTTTATACAGGCCTCAAGTCGGGAGACTGTTCCTAGTTTTTAATCACATTTTTGAAGTAAGAATGGGAGAGTTCATGTGAGTTTAATTTAACTGTAATAAATATTTCTCCTGGGTGGTTGTTCTAGGGGCTTAAAAATTGAGTGGGCTGCTATAGGGTCTCAACACAGAGTTTGTGTGAGCTTTTAAGATCAATGGGCTTAATAACTGGATTTGATCTTTGTCCCTCTACCAGTAACTGTCAGCATTGGCTGGAGCCTCCTCAGCTTCCAAAGGGACTATTGCTCTGTGAAGAGACAGTGTCTGACTACCTGAATCACTGACATCCTCTCTGTGCAACTCCTCTTTGGCCTGTATGTAACTACCATGTCCCTTGAAAGGTCTTCTAGAACAAAGCAGTTGGTACTGGGACTGAAGAAGCATTTCCTCCCCGGAAGGTGAGTGAGCCCAGGCCAGAGATGAAACACATGGAAAGGAGATCTGGTAGGCACTGCCAGGTGTTCACAACAGTTACCATTTTCCAGGAGACAACTAAGGGTATCCATCCTTTTGAAAACAACCTGGGAAGATGGTGAAAGGAACCTGCTAGAAAAGAATTAAATAATCTAGAAATGCAGCTTTGGCTACAAAGTCAAACATTCAATTTTTTTTTTTTTTTAACTTTGTTACTATGTATAATTTTGTCTGAAGTTTTCTCACATTGTTCGTGCTCTTGGAAGAGGGTATGTAGCAAAATTAGGTTCTATCCAAGGATATGAATTTGTCTGAAGGCCATTTATGAGAGTGCATGTTGCTAAGAAAGTACTGAGTTCCCTCTATATACCTTTTTACTACCAAGGAGGAAAAGCGTGAGATATGTTTAGCATTTGGGGTTTTCATATGTCAGAACTACGAAAAAACAGGGGGATCCAGAGAGGAACCAGACCACACTAACTTTCCTTCCTTCAGTGCTGTCTTACCCTGCAGTATTTTGCCTCCCCAGATACTGCTCAGTTTCTTTGGTTCATCAGTGGAATTGTGTGACAAAACTTTGTAGGAGGTGACCCTAAAGGAGTTTGGTTTAGGCAGTTACCTGCAATAAGTTGAGTAATGTCAGTGAGATAGTCTCCAAACTGTTATATATAAACGATTTGGAATAAAAAGGTAACTTTTTTCCCCTTTTTTAATATGTAATTGAGTTCTTATTTCAATATTTTTAAAGCATTTTAAACATTCACTCTAATGTTAATTGACTCACAATTGGGTAGCATGATGAGCAGATGCCACTTACCTGTTCCTTGGCATCCCGAGCAGATACCACCTGCTTTCTACAAGGTATCATAAACAGATTCAACCTGTTCATTGGCAATGTGAGAGAAAAACACCTTCTGTATTCCCTGAAAAAATGGTGAGGTGGCACTTGCCCTCTGCTTATTATCATAAGCAAAGAGCTGGCACATACCTTCTGCCTTGTGTCAGCAGTAGGGATCAGAGATTGCCATTTATTTGAGATGCACTCTCAACTTTAGATGCATGTGATGTCTCATTTTTAAAGAACAAGTAGTTGTAGAAGTAGTCATCACAGCAATAACAGCAATGCTGTATTTGTGCCTGGAAGCCCAGCCTCAGATCTGTTCATGAGGCTGATGAATTTTTCCATAACAAAAACTTCAGGAAAGTTGCCAGTTGAGGTTAAGTAGTTTGTCATTATTTAACTTGGCTTGTGAATTGAATTTATGGTGGTGTTCATACAAAGCTTGAAGGATCTCTGAGTGTTTTGATCAGGGGTTCTTGATAATTTTGGGATTTGCTTTCTCCCTTAAATAGCTGATCAACTGGTGGCCAAAGAAGGAATTCAGGCTGGAGTGAACACCCTAATGCTACAAATGTTGGCTGGAACGAGCCACTGAGACCTACTCTGCAGCAAAGGAAACCTACAGAATTTGCACATGCTAGAATTAAAAGCTTGAACTTGAATTTAAAGCTCTAATATCTGGAGAACAAACCAGAGTGTCCTGGAGCTGTTCTAGCTGTCTTGTGAAATGATGTGAGAAGGGTAGAATTCATCAGGGATTTTTCTGAGTGAAAGATTCTTGGTTTCATTCACATCCATGCTAAGTATGCAAAATGGGCAAGCACTACCCTTTATTTATGACTTGCAGGTTTCAGTCCCTAATGCTGTTGCAGGGAGAATTTTCTTAACCAATCCCTTTGGCTATGTATTTCATTTTGTCCTTCTCCACAGCTCTCCCTTTGCTGTCAAGCAGCAAATATACTTGTTATTTGTCCTGACTTCAGTGAATGACATATCTTGCCCTTCAGTATTATCTTTCATTAAGTTGTTGCTTCTGTTTCTTTCCTGCCCAAGGCAGCAGCCTCCAATACCTTTGCCTTATTGACACTGCAAATGTTTCTCTATCTTCTTCCATGTTGCCTTTCATTCTTGAATAAAATTCCTTAAAAATTCATAAACTTCCTCATTATTTTCATTTAAATCCCTTTTAAAAACTCTCCTAGGCTATGATACCAACGAGAAACTCCTGGATAACAGACCACTGGGTGTATAGATCACAGTTTCTTGCAATGACTGAGAAGATTTCAGTGTTTTCTCCCAGCAGATGACATAGTTTTGTACTGCCTTCATTTCTTCTCCTGTGAAGCTGGCATGTGTGAATGGTGGAATTCTGATATGACTGGGGAGGGGCAGAACTCCTGCAGACCTTGAGGAGATGCTGCAGAAGTGTTTGCCTCATGGAGAGGCCAGAGAAAGCTCTCTTGGGGCAGCAACAGAGCCTAAAACACAGTGGCTGCCAGAGGGATGACACATGTACACCTTGTTTCATCCAGGACAAAAACGTGTAATTTTTTTTTTTTTTCTCTGCAACTTTGTTGCCAATTTAAAACTCAGTTCCAGTGGTTTCCAGCTTTCCATTTCTACACAGCTGTTACAATTAGGAACTGTACTTTCTCAACTACTGAGGAAGCTTTCATTTTAAACATTCATGGCGCTGGTGGAGCGATGTTATGCTGTGCGATGAGTGTCCAGCAAGCCGTGTGGGCAACACGAAACAGCAAACAGAATTTCTGAGGATGCAGGCATCTATTTGAACAAGCTCTTGGGCACATCAAACTGTCACATAAGATTTCCATGATGAACTGGCATGAAATTCAAATTATGGGCAACTATTGCTTTCCACTCTGCTGGCATTTTATTGGGAATGGCTCTGAGTCTCTGCTTCAGGCCACTCCTTTGGCTTAACATGACCTGACAGACAGTACCCAGCACTGCACATCACAACACAGAACATCACACAGTGCATCTGAAGAGAGAAAGGGTCAATCCTGGGGATAGAAATACTTTTAAAAGATTTTATAGGGAAGGAGTAGTCGTTTTTCACAAAAACTCAGGATGGAGGCCTTTAATTCCCCTCAGGAATTAAAGCCTCAGGAAATCGGTAATGTGCTTCTAATGCAAAATCTACCACCACTACCATCCTGCATCATGGATGATGCTTGGGACAGTGGGAAATTCAATGACCAAATCCCTTCCTTTCCTTGTGGCAGCAAATTGACACCCTCTGCCCAGGTGACAACTTCTGGTGCATTACACACTGAGTATGCTGCAAAAGCAGCAATTCTCAACCTAGGTTTGTATGGCTTTCAAACTGAAACATGCCTCCAGCCCCTTCTTCTGCAATACAAATGTAGATTGCATTTAAACTCTTCTTCCTAATTTAATTTGGAAATAATATAAATCTCAGCCTTCTCTCCAGGTGATCAGAACTGCATGTGCTGTGTCAGGAAAAGACCGTGCCCAGAAGGGTAGTTTGGCACAATTGTCTTCTTTGTGTATGAAATATCTAACTGCATTTCAGACCTCATTATAATTTATCTCACTCTTCCCTTCTCTACTTCTTTCCCCCCATATATTAGGTCCTACACAGCCTGCAAACTCACAGAGCTTAATGTGTGAATAAAACTTTTCACTACGGTCTTTTACAGCAGGTTTCAAATTAGATCAAATAAGAAATTTAGCTGACTCTACCCGATGTCTCAGCGAGTTTGGGTCCTCCCAGAAGGTCCATACCTATAAATAACACGTTTCTGCAAGCTCAGTAGCAAAGCATAGACATGTGAGTGTGAGCTGGCCTCTCTGAACCTGGCAGTGGCAAGTACACCATCTGCATTTGCAGAATCAGAGGCAGCTGCATTGCATAGCGAGTAGCTACTTTGGAGCAGCCCCATTTGAAATGGTCTGGGAAAGCCGCAACCCTCTGCCTGACCACTATGCCAAAAAAGATGTTGGTGTGTCTCTGGAAGGAGCCAGCATGCCTTTTCTGATTTCGCCACAGCACCATATGGACTGCAGAAAGACAAGGGCACAGCACTTTTTTTTGGCCAAGGAACTGCCAGCAGTTCAGTGGGAGGTGATCACGGGCTGCTGGTGTGATTACAGTGAGGAAAGTGCAGCATCAGTGGCCTTGCATGCAAATGACTGTGGGGATATAAGAGGGATGGAGTGCTCAGTGCACAGTTTAACAGCTGTGCTGCTCTTTCTGTGCAGAAAGTTAAGTGGTAGCCTATAGGTCTGGAGAGGTTGGCTCATGTTCGGTTCAGTTCAAAAGCAGTCACAGTAAAGTGATAAGGGAATCCAGAGGCATCATTGAGACAGAGTGGAATTAAGGTCTTATGTGGATTTATATTCATTTACCAATTTCTGATTTTCAAGACATGTCTTTTCCTGAATTGGAAAGTTCCATCAACAAACCTTAGCTCTTCACTTCGCAAATCAATCCCTCCTTCTCTCTGATGGAAATAAAATTATTATTTGTTAAGAGCTAGGACTATACAGGGAGCTGTAATTACCATCCATATTTTCAGTTCATGTTATGGCATAGATGAGAGGTCTATGTAATTTTGGCAGAATCACAGAATTACAGAATATTCTAAGTTGGAAGGGACCTACAAAGACCAGTTTATCCAAAGTCCTGCTTATTTTAGTATAAGGAGGTGATGTTAATTCTTTGAGTACTTGACGCAGATCCCTCCCTGCCCACCTCTTGCAACCTTTTTCTGCATCCCCCACCAGATCTCAAGAGCCATATCATCTCTGGCTAGAGTTGTTCAGCTGGTGCTGAGAGCAGCACTCCCTTTTCCTTCCTGACAGAGTTGTGCCATAGCTAGGGTGAATTCCAGGTGATTAAGTCTCTAACTAGAAACCTGGTTCAGTTGATCATGCACATAGGAAGAAAGTACGAAACACTTCTCTCTGGAGAAGTGTGAGTAGGGGCTGTACTCTGAGCATTTCTGACTTCCACAGTTCTGAAGTTGTTTAAACTCTGCCCCTTGTGCAGCATCTGGCCTTAAACTAGAAAGGGTGTTTGGGAGGTACATGTAGTGCCACATTTGACTCTGTGTGATGTAGTGAGCTCAACAAGAAGAGCCCATGTCACCTGCCCCAAGCAGTAGGACTCCCCCATTCACCTCAGAGGTTTTCTGGGTTCCTCTCACAGCCTCCTCCTTCCCCTCTAACCACTGTCTGGGGCTGTGACAGCTGTGATGTTTGAGTGTCTCTAGTATTTGCCTCATTTCGTGCTGCTGGGATTGGTGGAGGCTTCAGTGTGCAACTCAGCTCTGACACACATGAGAAAGGATTTTCCAGATCTAAGTCCATGGGCCTGCAAGGATGGGGCTCAGGTATCTTCTAAGGGTGGGGACACACCACATCTAGCACATACAGGATATGAGTATAAGGTCATATGGTCCTGTCACAAGTTTCAGCGTATAAAATGGAACAGACACCTCCTGGGATTCAAGGACAATGAGATTCCAGATCATACAAGAAAATCCCATCCTTTAGTTCATCTATTAGAGGAAAGTAGAGCATGAAAGTTGCTTTGCCATTATTCTTCCTAACTTGCTTGACTCCCTACCCTCACATCATTTTTAACCTCTTATTATTCTTATGTGCGCCTCTGTCCTTTTTGTGAGTCCTCTGATTTTTTTCTACCTGTCACATGTCCCATTTCCTCCCTGTCTCCATCCTATATTCCCTTCCCTTTCCCTAATCCCTCCCTGCAAGATTTTGTTTGTCACTTTCTCTTTCAAAATACTTCTAAGCATCTTCTGTTTTTCTCATATCACATCTTCCCAAGATAAAATTCTGTAATACCCCATTTGACAGAGTCAGGCAGCAATAACATTTGTTTTTCTTTTCCAGGCTCCTGCCAGCTTTCTGATATGAGCTGACACTGATGGGTGTAGGTCAGATTTGGTGGCTACTGCATGTCCCCCCAAGCTAGCCAGTGGATGTGAAATCTGGCAGGCTAGACAGCCTTTCAGCTACTTGGCCTACACATGCACTAAGCAATTTGTTTGGTCTATGAGCATCAGGCTCTGTCTCTCTGTGGAGCTTAACTCTTCACTGGATGCTGTTGAAAATGGTGCTGTCATCAGGTGTGTTGTAGATGCCATTAACTGAAGTAATTGTTATTTGACCCCATTGTGTGGGAAGTGTGAGAGTTCAAGGAAGCCTCCCAAGATGATTGAGCTGTCATGGTGACAGATGGAAGGGATGAGATCTGACTGCCTAATCATGCAGCACACAGGGTAAGGAATGAGTGGTGTCCTACTGCACAGTACAACACTTTCCTGTGCTGCAGTGATGAGGAGCATCTGCAGCAAGGGATGATGGGGACACTAAATGAGAAGAAAAATAAATGTAAAGGGGTGAGGGTTAGATGCTTCAGATCCATAGGAAGATTATCCTGAAGAGCACTAATAAGGGGTGGGGTGGAAATCTCAACAAACATAACAATTGCACCTTGAGAGGTGTTTGGGCACCTTCACATAGAAACCTCTGGATATATAGTGGCCTAGAGTTATGTGAATGTTATTCCCTGTCCCTTCCTTAAGTTTCCTTGTTACTACTATAAAGGTATATTAAAGTAATCAGATATGATCTCACTATTTAAAAGAATTCTAAATAAGGCTAAAGTTATTTCTGTTGGCTACCATCCAAGACAGTCAGTCTTTTCCTCCTTTGATGGACTAAAACCTCCAACTTGTCTCTGCTTGGATTTTCTAGCGTTTCCTGGGTATCCAAATTCCAATTAGCCTGTCTAATGCTACACTAACACAGTCTGACTGCTACGTTACTGTGTGCTAAACTGATATTTATCCTTATCCTATTCTACCTATGAAAGCTATATGATATCTAGACCATCTGCATCCATACCTGTATCTATCTATTCTGGCATGCATAAATATTAATCTTAGACCTACTTAAGAGAGCTCTGATTGAAGGATGGCTCTATGCCACTGACCAAGTTGACCACCTTGAACATTATCACAGCCTATTTGAGACTCCGGTTGGTATTAGCAGAACAGTGTAGTGGTCTGTCAACCTGTCAGTCCTTTCAGCTGTGCTCTAATGTCTTCATGTGGAGCTCAAACCCTTCCTTGTACAGCCCTCAGGTAAACTAAATTAACACCTGAGTACTCTGAATCCTGACTTTTAGACAGAAGAGCTTGTTCCCCTTAACTTGGTTAATGCATCTCTCCTACCTCTTGTAACTCGTGTTCTGCTGTGGTGGTAGCAGTTGGGCTTAGTTGGTGAGCTGTGTTAGGATTTGTGAGTTTCTGGAGGTCTTTTTGCTATTGTGGCTGTGGTTCAAATTCAGGTGCTGACTTTGGGATAGATTTACCATCCACATGGAAGGGCAACATCTGGTGATAAAGTTAAAATCAGTGGAGTGAAATAGGCAGGTAACACTGACCCATCAGAGGGTACCTGGATGGTGATACAGCTCTTTCTCCAAATGGAGTGCCTGGGTGGGCCCATCTGGTAAACTGGTAGCTTTACTGGTGTGGAAATAACATTTAGAGACTAACCCAACCCTTTACCAATGTGGTAAGTTAGTTCAAATTAAGCTAATTAACTCAAGTGATAAAATCTGAGGTAGATGCACTCAGATATATTCCTTACTGTGAAAATGGAATGAAATAAAAAGCTTAATTATTTTAGCTCTTAGAGGTTAAGCGAAATAAATCCTACTTTATAGCTTTTTCAAACTAGATGATAGCAGAAAAATAAGAATGATGGGAGAGTGGACTTAATAATGAATGTCATCAGTAACACCCATAATAGCAGACCAAAACCTCCTTCTCTGAATGTCAAAAGTAGCAAGTCTCTTTATCAAACCTGTTAGTGTGCAAGGGCCATGCATAACTGAGGGTTAAGATAGGGGAGCAAAGAATCATATTCTTGAGTAAACTTAAAATGCTCCAAAATTAATTCCCTATTTATATGTATCAGTTTATAACCTCAGCTTCTTGTTCTTGATCTCAGTAATTATCAGTAAAAGAGTGGACGATTGAACACAACACAGAGACCAAAATCTGTGAACAGGGTATTGCTGACAGAGAGATACTCTTCCTTCTACAGCTGGCTGGAGCATTAGGCTCTGGATTAAGCAATGTCACCATGTTGTCATCCTGGCTTGTTTTATTCTGAGGAGGGGAAGCACCTTTGGCTCTGTTCAAACTCACTGGGAGAAAATCTTTGCCTGCAGGTGGTGTTTCAAGGCAGAGCCCAACTTCCAGGACTGGATGTGCATGAACATGGAAAAAGGCTGGATGTCTGCTGCTCTCCATTATTTTGTGTGTTTGCTACACATATGAAAAGCCACCAAAATTAAAGCCAGCGCTCTATTAGAGTGCACTGAATGGAGTGGTTTGTGAGTATCACATTATCAGATGGTTTAAGGATAGCAACTTTGTAATTTGATATAAAGCTATTCCCAGTTCTTCCCCTTTCACTGCCTTATCTCTCCACTTGTGGCTAAGGTTTTTATTACTCTATCTTGTTCTTTTGCATCCATAGCATTTTTTCTTCTCTTTATGCACTTCCTCCTTCAGACAAATGTCTTTTCCTTCATTATTTTATTTCACTCTTCTTTTAAATTTTTTTTCTTATTTTACAGTTCTTCTCTGGTTATCACACATACTGTTTCACTACCTTTTCCCCTGTAGCTTAGTTTTAGATCACCTAATCCTTTCAGCCACACATCTGTTCCCTCATTTTTCACCTTCTCCTCCACAGAACAGTAATGGACATTAGCAACCAGCTTCCTCTCCTTCTGTACATGAGGGTCTTGTGGAAATATGCTAGAAAAACAGGGGTATACAAAAGAGCAGAGACCCTCCTTTGCTTGCTGTTCAGTGAACGAGCAGTTCTGGTGGGATGAAGATGGCAGGCAGAGTGACCGGGAGGAAGGCAACTCAGAAATTTCTCCTTAAGGCATCCCAGGAGACTGGGAAGCAGTGCTGTCTGCTTCTCTCTATGTTCTCCTGTAAGCATTTGCTCTTGGTCACTGTCAGAGGCAATGAGCTGAACAGCCCCTCTGGTCGGCCCTAGCAAGGTCAGCCTCAAGGCTGCCTGCCAGCGAGCAACACAACTGTGCTGTCAACAGTGCTCAGGCAAGGGCACTCTCTCCGCTGGAGGGGACCCAAACTCTTGGTGAGCCACGATATTTATTCCTCAGAGGCAGAAACGGGCTCTCAAGTCAAGTTCTGGCCTCCTGGGGATTTGCACAAGTATTTTCAGCCACATACAGGCGAAGTTTCACGTGGGTGGCTGAGTCCCACAGCTCTTTTCAAATTAGAGGGACATTTCTGCCTGCCCACAAAGAAATGATAGAAAAGGAAAAAGCAAAATGACTAGCACAATCCTGCAATAGGATTACAAGCATCTAAACTCAGTCTCCCTCTGCTTGTGCTTCCTGATCACTTGCAAGACAGTCTTTCCCCATCAACAGCCCATTGTATATTAGAAGGAATATATTAAATTTATCAAATTTAGTTCTAATCTACTGAACTCCACTCTGACTGCATTTTAAATGTTGCCCAAAAAAATCTTCAGTGAGTGCTGAACTATCTGAAAAAGAGGCAGTTGCACAGCCAGTAGTGTGTGATCTTCAAGAAGGATGTCACTATAGACTCATCCTTTATTGGCAAAAAATCAGGCACCAGGAGTAACGTGGTGAGCAGGCTGTGACAACAACCATTCCTCTGACCACTGGTGCTCACTGGCAGATCTGGTTTGGTGGGATACTGCCTGCTGCAGCCTCCACATTCCCCTCCAGTCTTTATGGTTGCTGAGAAACATAGACAAAAGCAACTTGTGACACCTCCAATTAGCTCATTGGGAGTCTTCTTCTGGTCAGTCAGTGCACGTCTTCCTTTCAAGGGATGGGACCGTGGGTCCAGGAGCCATCCAGTTTCTCCCACAGCTGCCCAGGCTGCATTTTGAGGTTCCACCCCTGGCAGGGAGGTTTTCTTGCCTGGCTTCTGGCTGTGCAGAGCTGTGATGATCCTCACATGGGTTTAGTAGCTATTTTACCAATTTGTTAATATGTTACTGTGCTGCCAAATGTGTTATTGTCTGCTATATGGAAGATGTAGAAATTTGACTTCATTGCAAAGGGAATTATAATTTTTTTTCTAATGATTTGCTGTAATCAGTAGATTCTGGTCAAATATTTAGTCTACAGACTAAAACTGATTTTCTTCCAGAAGTAAGGCAAACACTGAGTACTCAAAAATAAGCTTATAGGCACTGCAGTGATAATCTGATTTTAGAACTAGCAGTCATCATTTTCTTTATGCTGAGAATGATGGACAGGAAAGAAAATAGCTTGACTGTACTCTCTATTCCAGCTGGCAGAAAGAATTCACTTACCTTCTACAGGAATTTCCAATAAATCTATATTTAGTATCGTTCATAGTTTATCACTTGATGAAATGACTTTCCTTCGTGAATGTGCAATAAAGTCTGACAGTGAAATATGTAAGAACATTAAATTCTCAATGGCCATGTTATGAGCAAAGGTGATCTAACAAAAAATAATATACTTTAAGGAGCAGACAGCAGGGCCCTGTCTCTAATCTCATTGACAAGGCTTAACAGTGGTAGACCTCTCTTTACATTAGTAAAATCATTCATTTATATGGATGCATGGGAGAGAAGCTCTTTCTTCCACAGATCTGCTTCTCTTCTCCCACACAACAGTTCAAATGGGTGATTTTGCTAATGTAAAGTGTATTACTTTTTGTTAGATCACCTTTGTTCATGAGGTCTCGTTCAGTGGAAAGTCAGAGATAGAAATTCATTGATGAAAGAAGAGAACCAATTAATTGTGTGACAAAGCCTGAAAAAACTGTAACTATCCCACCCAGAAAAAATATTCCCCTCAGCAGACTATGATTTCCTCTATGCCACTTCCCATTTATGCTTGGACAGCTGAAACTGTGCTGTTTCTCATACAGAGAGAATCTTAATATTAGTAGTCACATTTCTGTGTGTTCCTGTTGCTTATTATCTACTCCTCTGACAGGGTTAAAGATCTGGTTCTATTTTTAGAAATAAGAAAAAGACTAGCATTTGCTTGAGATTATGGTTTAAAGTAATTGATGTGCTCATATGTTTTCTTATAACTGGGTACTTTGCATATTCTCTTATTATCTCCATTTTACCTGAGAAAACTGACTGTCCTTGCATAGCCCTTTGTTTTTCTCTCTCTCTTTTAATTGTGTGTGTTTATTAAATTTTAATTTCTGGAAAGGTTTTTCATAACCTAGTTAAAAGGTGCTGCCCTTTTATCAGTCAAATAAGGCTGAAATCCAGTTTGAGCCCTCCTGTGTGGTGCCTTATGTGTGGTGCCCTTATTTATGGTATCATTACAGTTTGTTTCAGAAGAGCAAACTCTCTGCAAAACTTCGAGGATACTTATCTAGCGAACACCGTCACTTCGCTGTGGCTGGACTCCAATCTGATGCCTTAAATTCTAGCCTCGCATAAAGATAATGCTTTTAATCAGAAAGGTGAGACAAGTTGTAAGAGCTTGTTCACGGTATCTGTCAGCAGGGAACTGGAGTGAAATCAGGACAAAACCTAAGTCTTTGTTTCCAAAGATGTTTGTTACTTGAGCTCTGAAGGCTTATTAGCAGCAGGACCAGATAAATGCAAGGAGAGGAAGGGTGAACCTACACTGCTCAAGCTTGTACCTAGTAACTGCCATAGCTGCGCTCCCACCCTACAGAAAATACAAGGCTGGGTGTCCTCAGCTATAGAGAGACAAGAGGAAAAAGCATGGACAGGGGTGAATACTGCAGAAGTGCTGATGTGGTACAGATCCACTCTCTAGCAGTGCTTGGACATCTGCATTGCGGGTTTGCTATGGACGAGGTGGAAGCTGATGGGCCAAGAAAGCTACTACAAAGTGTTTGAGGTTCATCAGCTGTTGTGGGAATTATGGACCTAATTGGTTTTCCTCTGCTTGGAGGCCACCACTAAATTTTTGCAGAAAAGGTGTCACTTGAGGGAATTTGGAAACAGTTGATTAACCTGGCCTGCTGATTGCATCTGACATTTATAATGTGACATTCCAGGTTCAGTTTCAACATTTCCTTTTCTAAAAGGGATCAGATAAGAACAGAAAGAAATACCCATTGCATTAGTGCAGGAGCTGATTTACATATATATGTGTAAATTCCTTACTGGGACAGATCAGCTACTTTTGCATTGTGGCAATTTCCACAAACTCAGAGTGGTATACTGGTGATATATGAAAATAAAATTCTTAAAAATAAACAACCCAATACCCAACCAAAATTTCTGAAGTAAACATAAAAGCATAGTAACTTTCATAAGAGTGATGAAATTCTACTGGATTTAAACATTTCCTTGCCATCTCTCTATAAATAAATGTATAGGAAAGCACCATCTTTATAGATTAAAAGAAACAACTTTCCAGGACAAGATAAGGATAATTTTACAAGTTATAGTTTTAAATATAAAGAATTAATTCATCTTAAAGCCTAGTTTTAGCTTTCCGTAAAAAATATAGATATTTATTGGTTTTGGATAAAAGACCTCTTCTTGAGAGTTTGCATGAGGCTGAGCCTGCAAAGTAGTTATGTAGCTCTAGGTTCTCATCTATGTGAGAGGTAGAAATTGAACTGGAGATGTGAAGACTTGGGAAAATTCATAGATGCCTGGATGCTCTCACTCAGAAGTTTTAAGTGGCTGTAGATCTCTGTAGTTTATGCCTTGGAGAATTAAATTATAGTGAATTAAAGACTCTGCTGCACAAACTCCAGTGATTCATGGTGGGAAGATTTAACCGATTAGCAGTCTGTTCCCTCCTCTAGCTGGAGACTTCTTCCAGCGGGGTCATAACTTGGCCTGCCTTCAGCCTCTCCGCAGTGAGTGCTGCAGTTATCACTCTGTCTTATTAATTGCTCACACAATCAATTGCAGTTTGGATTAACTCTCGAGGCAATGAACTGTGGCGCCAGGAATTAGAACTTCCCCATTGCCCGTGCTCCTGCTTTGGTGATAGGAATAAGTGGAGAGGACAGGCAGGTGCAAAAGACAGTATCCTCTGTCACGCCAGCTAAATCTTGCAGATCTTTCATGTTAGGACCCTGAAGCCACCTTAGCTGAAGACTGAATGTGCTTTGAATTATGTGCATCGGCTCCTGCCTGCAGTAGGTTTGCTTTGACCTTCCCGAGCATGTATGTGTAAACAGGACCCTAAAAAGGAGGGAGTTCTGCCTAGGGAGGAGAGGGAGGATGGGTGAGTGTTCCTGCCAGCTAGGGTCACCCCAGGAATAGTCATGTGGGAATTAAAGGGCACTTTTTTCTATTTGCCTCTTGGTTGTCTGGTTTTCTTACTGAAGCCGTAAGCCTGAGTGTGTTGCTATAGGCAGGGGTGCTGAGTGACAAAAGGTCTGTATTACCCACTTCAAGAAAAAGTATGCCAGTGTGCAGTAGGTATATATCTATATATATATCTATGAATCCCATACAAATGTAAATTCAGAAGTGTCTGAGCACCGTGTATTGAAGGAAATGAAATAAAAGGGAATCAGGGCACGAATAGACTTGTACATGATCAGGAGTGGGCCTCCTGCCTGCAGTGGCAGGAGAAGGGCATGTTGTGGCTGTGGTCCCTTCCTGTGCCTGCTGTGATTTCCCATGAGGGATCTGTGCTGGCCGTGGCAGGGAGGCTGAGTGCCAGGAGGCAGGACAGCTCTTCACCTCTTCTGTGTGTCAGGAACAGAAACCGACATCCTGGAAAGCTCATAACAACCATCAAGGCCACAGGAATGCCCTGAGTTAATTCTTATTTGAATAATTAGTGAAACCAAACCAACTCTTCCCCTTTTTATGCAGCATTTTCCTGTGATGGAGAATCCAATTTACCCTTGGGAATTGATCCAGTGATTAAATTAAATTTCTAGCTTCAGGTTCTAGCCATTTGAACTTTGATGTATTTGACTGGGAGGTAACAAACTGAGATCTGATCAAATTCTTTTTCCCTAGATAGGAATTTTTAGGACCCACTGAAGTAACCCCTTAGACATGATGGAATAAATACCCTGAACCCCTAGAGTTGGTTCTTCATAAATATACTTTCAAATTCCTCAGTCATTCTCAGGAAATTTCTTGGAATCTTTTCTAAGTTTTCAGAGTTTCTTTGAGTGACAGATGCAGCATTTCCATCACAGATGGGTAAGTCTCATATGCAGAGAAAATATAAGTTCCCTGCTTCTATCAATGCTCTTTAATTATGTACCTAATGATTGCATTTGTCCAGGACCACAGTGCTGTACTAAGAATTCACTCTGAACTGATTGTCTGCAAATCTGTCCTGCTGAATGTAATCTTTGTTTACTGTAGAGAGCCAGAGGAAGATTTATCCTGCTGCTGCCTTAAAATTCAAATACTTTTTCTAGGTGGCTTTGCTAAGATATGCAAGATGCCTCAGCCAGTCTCTCTTAGCCCAGCTAATATTCTGCAGTGACTTGCTCATGTTTTACTAGTGAAAACAGGAGACTGGTTTTTGCAACAATGCTGTGTCCCACTCTTGGTCCCTGGACACAAGAAAGAATTTAAATAGACTCATAAGCACTAAGGGAACAGAGGGAGACACAACACAGCAACTGGCACCACTCTCACTTGATTTCCCATAATGGCTTTGTTATCAAGACTAGATGCACTTGTCAAATTTCCTCTCCCTTGCAGAAAAAAAAAGAGAAAAGCTGACAACAATACATCCCTGAGGGCTGCACACCCGGAGCTAATCTCTGTAGCTCATCCCAAGGCTGTGAAGTACTGCCTGAGGAACACCAGTTTGTGAAAGCAAAATAGCCAGCATGCAGTTTATTTATAACAGCATCAAGACCCGGAGGAACAGTGCTTGGGAGAGGGTAGATCTCTCCATGTTGGTTTGTATAATACAGACTGAATATTTAGTCTTTCAACCCTCTATTGATGCTACACATTTGTATTGTGATAAGGTGGCTTGCCCATAACCTGCAGATATTAGAGGAGCAGCAGGTCGTATCCTGGTGGTCATAACATGTCTAACATTCTAGGGAAATGATGTGATTAATGGGGCTGGAGACACTTCTTATGTGCTACAGCAGTGAACTGCACAAATAGTAGTCAGCAAAACCAGCACAGTTAATAATTTCAGTGAAATAGGTATCTGCCACCATGCTACAGGGGCATCCAGAAAAGCTCTCTGCAGTGAGTGTACTCGGGAGGAGGAGGGGACCTCCGGGCTTAAGCAACATAGAATGTAGATTGGAGACGTGGAGATAGAGAAGGAAGTAGATTTAAGAAGGGGTTTGGGTATGATTCTCTACACCATTACTTTTAACTGCCTTTTAAGTGAGAAAGGAGACATTTATACCTGTGTGTGTTGGCACTGCAGAGCTGCAAGTGACAGCCCACTGGAGGAGTGACAGGGGAGTGACACAGGAGAGGGCTGGAAGATGTGTGAGTTGCCTTGGGTCCCAGACAGCTGCCCATCTTCTGGGGAGTTGCCTGACCAAAGTGACCCAGAAGATTTTAAAGCAGCATACAAATGAGAGTGAATTAAGAGACACACACTGCACGTTTCTCTAGTCATATTACTTAAACTCAAGGTTACAGCAATGTAAAGAACCAAAGCACTGAGGTATTTAAAGCAAAGCACTTTTGTAACAGCCCTTCTATAAACATGAGAAGCTTGTGAAATAAATAAGAGGAACTACACATTGCCATTTGTGAAAAGAAACTGGATATTATCAGGAGTAGTGAGAGCTGTTTGGAAGACCCAAGACTGTTTGGAGTGCCCAAATACTGGCCATAACCTCTGTAGAAACATTAAATTGGGCAGCAGAGGTGTGTTTATTTTGGGTGCTGGGAGGAGCTCTCTGTATTAAAGATGCCATTAGAACCTCAGAGCACTCTATTTCTAAAAGAATAAGAGTTCTTACATGCTGAAGGTCACAGGGATAGATACAGAAGGGCTGGGAGGTAGTGGCTGAATGATGGAGAAAGAGTGAAGGTCAGAGGTCTTTGTAGGTCACCACAAGGAGGAGGTAGGTAGCATCCCCTAATAATCTCGGTGATTTAAGCAGAGGGAATAAGCAGAGGAGATCAAATTTTGGAGCACATATGCATTCTTCAATTCACACCATAACCTTAGAGTTTCTAAACATGGTAGACAAGGACAAAAGGACAAAAACCTCCATCGTGTTTGACATATCTTTAAGAAAACCATGTATTAGATATTATTCTGTTGAATAAGCCAGCTTGGTTACTTCGGAAGAAAGTAAAAAGCGTTGTTGAAATGTGAGTGATCAAACCAAATTACATTTGCTGATCCTAACTGGAAGACAGGTATATCTAGAAACCTCTCTACCTTGCTTCCTCTCTGCTCTAAAAAGGGATAATTCTCAAAAGACAAAATCATAATGAAAAAAATTGAAACACCGGAGTACAAACAATAACAGATAACTCTTCAGGAAAGGTTTATTAAATTTCAAGCCCTTGTAATTCAGCAGTGGGGGAAAAACAGGCCACAGTCTCCTGCTGATTAGAAGCAGGAGCAGTGATTGTATGTGAAACCAAATATGTGTATACACATTCACACACATTCCCAGATAGGAAATTGGAATGTGAGGCTCTTTTATTTAACAGAAAATTCAGAAAGTTGATAAAAGAGGCTAAAACCAGTTCTGAACAGCTTAGGCCTCTGTTTAAAAGGGGTTCTTTAAATGTATGAGGAGAAGATGAAACCTTAGTATTGGTACATGGAGAGTCACAGAGAAGGAGGATAAAATTGTCTTGGTACTCATAAACTGGAATGTTTGTCATAATGTTGTTTTTGGAACCTTGATTAAAGATAAAGCATATTTTGCAGGAAGTGATAAAATCTTTTATTAGATCTCCTATATCAGTATGATCAAAACTAAAGATACACAAAGATAGTACCTCTCCCCGAAAGCTTTGCCTCAGGACTGTTCAATAATTGTTTGTTCTGTGCTCAGAAAGAAGGAGAATGATGATTTTACATCTCAGTGTGGTAACACTTTCTCTTCTGTTCTTAATTAGGGAGGGTGTTAAACAGCAACTATCGAAGTTAAACATTTTAAAATCTCAGGACTACAATTCTTGTATCCAGAAGTATTGAAACAGTTGCCTGAGGAGATTTGTGAACTGCTTGTACTCATTTCTAGCAAATCTTGGAGCATGAGGGCTGAGGGATGCCAGAGATAATATTATGTCACAATTTAAGAGGGTAAATTGAATGACCCAGCAAATTATAGATTAATTAATCTAGCAACTCTCTGAAGGAGACATCATGTAAAATAGAAGAGGATCCATAAGTAATGAATTAAAAATAATGGAAGAAGTGTTGCTTTAGGTTTATGAAACATCAGTTTACTCAGCTTAATGATGTCAATGCAGTATATTTTGATTTCTGAAAAACAATTGACACTTACCATCTTGTTGAAAATATTAGTGGTCTGGAAATATCATAGTGGGCTCTTTCTAGTTGATCATATGGTGATTAATCCTCTTAGTTGCAAAATGTAATTGTGAATGGAAAACTGTTATCCAAAGGAGGATATGTCTGCTGGCTCTCCACAAGAATTTATTCCAGTACCTGACACTTGATCAACTACTATTTAGCAATTTTATGACTGATTTGGAATAATGATCACTGTAGAGCTTGCAGTAGTGGTGAAACTGGTGGACTGATCAAGAATGCTGGAGGAAAGACCAGTAGGCGTGCAAAGTGACATGTTTAGGGAGGAAGTGTGATGGGCATCTCATTAACAGCACTGTGACTTCCAAAGCAATAGTGCTGAGACCTGCTCAGGGCTTGCAGTGGACAGAGTGTTGGACATGTGTGCCAGCTGGGCTGTGGAGGCTGAGCAGGTAGATGCATTGCTTGGGTGTACAAGGGAGAGGCTGGCAAGAGTGGATGGGGTTGTGGCAGTAGCTCTCTGTGAAGCAGCAGTGACGTGGTTAATGTTGCACTGCACGCTGTCCTGATATCCTGACTGTGAAGCACCAAAGCACTGAGAAATTGGAGAGGGTTCAGAAAAGAGCGCCTAGATTATGTGCAAGTCTGAAAACATGCCCTGAAGACAGTAAACCTGCAGTGCAAGTGAGTTTCTAATCAGAAAGGCTCGATCACTCGCTGTGCAGACAGCTTTAACAGCCATTAAACTTCTTTTAAAAAGAGAGCTTAAAGTTGTTTTTATTACTAGGGTGTGTCTAGTTTATCCAAGGCAAAGAGGCAAGCTGTTCATTTTATATGTCTACCTAAAGGAGAAGGTGCTGGTAAAAGCCAGCTCTGTAATGCAGCATGAAAAAAGAATAAGAATAGAAATGGAAGAGATATTATTCAGGATGGACATAAATATATAAAGGCATGCTCTTCTTTCTTTTCTCTTTAAAGAGTGATAGAATTACTCATGTAAGCATCTTATGTTGGGTTCAGTATGCTACTTAGACTTCTAACCATTGTTACTTTACCTTTCCAGAGGACTCAGCACAAGTGCAACAAAGCTGTAAGTTCACTGAACATGATACTGGGTGAGGTTGTCCGTGCCATGCGGATACCTCTGTTAGTGTTGCCTTGCTGGCCTTAAAATCTTAGAGATGAGGAGTGTCTCACTGGTTTATGTGAGTAGGGACGTCAGTCTCAAGAGGTGAGCAAGCTCAGGTGACAAAGTAGTGGGAATGTGCTTGTGTTTAAGGGCAGTTAAATACAGTGAAGGGTTGGGGTCTTCTGACAAAGAAGTTCATTGGTACTGCTCTTTACACTGACAAAATCACATTGGTTTTTTTCTCCAGAATTTTAATGATCCTGTAGAGATGTAACTTTGCCATTACGGGAGAATGATTATTTCTTATGAACACAAGTGCTGAACTTGGAGATCTCAAACCACCTTTACAGTTGTCATCTCTTAGTAAAAGTCTCTGGATGGTAAAAACTGCAGAATACCCATCTAGCTCTTATGAAATCAAACCCTTAGGTAAAACTCATTAAAAAAAAAGGCAGTTGGAAAAGGATGATTTTGTTTTGAAGAACTTTGTATTTTGCTGTATATTAAAATATATTTTGCTCTTATCTATTCCTATATTTGCAAGCAGAATCTAAAAAGAGATAATACCATGCAAAGAGTGCAGTGACCTGATGCATTTACCATTACCATATACTTGTAGAAGCCAAATGAAACGAGTGTTTTCAATTCCATGTAAATAAATATGTATTTTAATAACAGTTAATGTCGGTTCATAAAGAGAAGCACACTAGGAGAGTTCTTTAAGAGAAGATTACACTCTCGATGCAAAATCCTTTCCTAGAAAGTGATTGAAAAGAAATATGAACTTACAAAATATCATCTCCAACACAGGAAAGTCTCAGCTCCATTTTGTTCTGTCTCCCTTAGGAAAGTGGAAAGGCATTATTAAGGCATATCAATCAATTTTGGTAGCACCTTTATTGCCTAATGTTATCATTTTGTACATACCGATAATTTCTCCGTATATTGTTTACATAGTACATTTTACCCATCCCTGCTTCCCCCTCGTAAAAGTTATTACAAAAAAGTGCATGTGTTGAATAATGCATGTGCACAAAGCTCTCAGTGGTACTTTGACGTTATCCACTACTGGCAAAATCCACAAGAAATGTAAAGAAGAGTTGGTCCCTTTTGCTTTAGTAGCATAACCCCACAACATCAGACAGTCTGTACTCTTCACTGGCTTCGCCTTCAAGTTCTACAAGTATCTTTCAGGGAAACATGTCACAGTGATGCACAAGGAATAAACTATAGATATAACTAGAAATTAAAAAACCTGCACTGTAACACAAATCTGCTGTCAGACTCTGGTTTTGGCTAGAGTTCAATACTATTTGGGTCTTGGGTTTCATCACCAGTCACTGTAGATACAGAGTCAAGGTTGAAACTATAGTAGTTGTTCCAGCATCTCCTTTGGGTCTTACTTTTATTTATTACTTACTTAGCCTGAAACAGCATGTAGTGAGTCATTGCTGCCATACAGGAAAGTGGAACTGCAAGAAAAGAGCTGTCTTAGCAACCAGTCCCTCCCCATCAAAGGCAACATGTTTTAGGCATTCCATTACAAGGAACCACTGAACACCCCTTGCACATACTATTCTTTTCCTCACCAGCTACAAAATAAACTGAAGAAATGTGGCAAAATACCAAAACATGCAAATACAGTGTGAGGCTTTAGCTAGTAAGAGAAATCCCAGACCACCGTGAAAGTGGCCATACCAACTGACAGAAAAAGATGGAAAACAAAGAGACTAAAAGCAGTCAGAAGGGAAAAAAAATGGTTGTTGCAAACTGATCTGGAGAAAACAGGCTTGAGTCCAAACCAGATGATTAGTTTAACCCTGAACAAATGAGGGAAATACACCAGATGGGCAGATGGAAGGGTTTAATATCATTGAGCACACACTGTACTGTCTCCTTTGGACAAGTTCTCGTGCTTCAGAAGAAGGTGGGAAAAGACCAGCCCTTCACAACCCAGGTTATGTATGCATAATGAGGAAGAAAAAAGCAAAAGAAGCTCCCATGTCCCCTGTTCTAGTAGTCTCGGGGATCTGAGGCATGCATAAGTGCAAAATAAATAAAATGTGAACAAGCACTATTAACAAGTGAGCTCTGATCAATTCTCTACTTTGAAGATATTGAGAATTTGGAAGTTTCAGGGTTGATACAGCAATCCTATGTTTTAATCCCTTTATGCAATCTCATAAGTATATCATCCTCATTTTTAAACAGTAGGAGATCCAAGCTCTTACTATTTTCTATGTAGACTGCTTCACACTTTCATTTTTTTGGTTAATCAGAGCCAGTTTGCCAATTTCCAGTCTGAATTTGTTCTTGATTCTCTAATATCTATTTGATTTTGTATCAGTGTTACTTTTAAACAACTTTTATTTCCTTAGTATGTGCTTTCTAATCCATTTAAACATAGTTATGATAATGGTGATGTCACCAAGAAAACTGCATGTTTGAAAAATGGAACTGGGACAGCCCACATCTCCTGGCATTGAGCAGTAACTGTTGACTGCCTGTGACTGCAACTACTTCTGGAACTTACATTTTTTGGCTAGTACTGCTGAAACACTCAAACCATTTCACAATAGACCTCTTGCAAGTTAGAAGTGAGAAAATGATATGAGTCCATAATTAGCATTTCAGAGACCTGGGCTTGCTTAGTACATGCAATGCAGTATCTGCATTAGCATCTTCAGGCAGAACCAGAGCAGGTTTTAAAAGTGACTTCCTGACCATCTCTCCTCACTCTAGTTTTGGTTCCCACTGTGGAGTAGTCTTGGACCACATGACCTTTTCAGAGCAAACTAGAGACACACACCTAGTGCCTGTCAATGTGAGTTTAACTTTATGGGCCCTGACTAGAAATAAATACATAGCAAGGATTATCCATGTGGGTGCTGTGAACCAAACACAAGTATCATGGACTTCTTTAAATATTTCCCCTTACAGCTCCACTCTTCTTGGGCTGTGCTACTTGATCAATTTTAGATATCCTGCATGACCACAACAAGTGATTTCAGGATCTGTGGCTCAAGTTTACTGTCTGTAAGACAGAAGTAGTGTTTTTTCTTGAGATCAGTAGAATTATTGGTGACTTTTGCTGTGTGCTTACAGCAGTGATCACAGCAACTTTTATAACCTGTTCCTCTTTGCTGCACCAGAAATTTGACATTGCTGTTAATTAGTAACCAACTGAGAAAAGAAAGAAAAAAAAAGATAGCTGATTAATTAATTTACTGAGAAAACTACATGGTTTTGAAGAATTGGTTTAAATTTATTATTTATTTTCTAAATGAAAGGTTTTGTTTCAAAGTTTTACATTACTTTTTAAAATTTCCAAAAAAAATCTTATTTTTATTTAAACTTGATATAAATTTTGTTTTAAAATAGAGGACCTGATTACATAATAGACAACTATATTCAGAGTATTTGATTTTTAAGAAAAATATGATTTTTTTTGTCTCATCCAGTATATATATAGTTTTTAGGGTTTTCCTGTGTCATTTTTCAGGTAAAACTCTGGATAATCTGATATGACCGGAAACAAATTTCTTGTAATTTTTCAGATCAATCACGAAATTTAGAAAAAAATTATTATTTCCTAGGCTATCCAACAAAACACTGAAACCAAGAAAAACAAACTGAGATTACTTCTGAAAGAAGAATCCCTGCGTAACCTCAATACTCAGCACAAGCCTCCTGTGGTTACACTACATCACTGGAGTGCAGCTTTGAATCCTGGAACAACAGTCTTTGGTGCACTAATACATCATTAATGTGTCTGCCTTTGCCTCTGAGCTGGCAGAGCATCTCTGCAGAACATCTCTGCTTGAGACAAGGAGATGTGAACCCTCTGGGAAGACGAGTTTGCAGCTTCATGCAGCCCTAACTCCAGAGGGTATCTGTCCTCAGGGGGCAGCCGCCCAAACAACAGGGTCTCATATGCAGTTGTGCTGAATATATTCACACATTTAAAGCATTCCTCTTTACACTGACTCAGACTCCATTAACAACATTAACGAACCCCTGTAGCACAGTTTGACAATAGTTTCAAATTAAGAAGTTTTCTTCCCTTTTTCTTCCTTTTTTTCCCTCTCTCCCTGTGTTGTGAAGCAGACAAATAGATCTGAATCTTTTTCCTTTTATGACTGCAGCTTGAAATAATTAAGCTCAGTAACTTGCTTCTACCCAGCAGTGAGAAAGATTTTCCATCATACACAAAGTCATGTGATACTCACCTGGTTTCTGGTTCTAGCTCCAGCATGATTTTCTTTGAGACCTATTGGAGACTGCAAAACTTCAGCAGAAATTGCAAATGGAATAATTTAGCTGCCTCCAGAGCAGCACAATTTTCTTGTGTCAGAATCTCCATTGATTTGTTTCATGATTGTTAATAAAATCCATGTGGCAAGTATTCTGGGCCTTCTGAGCTCACATGCAGGAGCTGATAGAGTAGTCTCAATGTCAGTCCCTGTTAGATATTTGTTATGTTCCACATTATTTATTTCCTTTTGTTTTTCATACCCCCAGTGAGCCAACTGTGGAAGGCTGCCCAGGTCTGTAAACCACAATTCCCCAACCTGCCTATAGGAATGGACACACTGATTAATTGGAGGGAGACCATTAATTAATACAAGATTTGATGCCATAGAGCATCTGTTCCAATAAAGACAGGCCAGTTGCTTCTGATTCTAGAAGAAAAGCAATAATGTAATGTGTAGCAATATTTTAAAAAGTGCCTGATTTTGTCCATGACCCTCCAGTCAAGCAGATGCTAAAGAAGAAGGAGGGTTTTTTTCAAAATCAGTCAGGTTTGGTTTAGCCAGTGCTGGGTGGATCTGGAGGGCTTTCACTGTGATTCTGCTTTGTGTCTGCATTAGTTATTTTTGTCCTCATCCTTGAGGCAGCAAAACAGCCGAGGAGCCTTGAGCTAGCCCTGAGAAGAATATAGTCTTCTAGCAATCTGAAAAACACCGTGTGCATTCCTGGAGAACTGGATTGTTCAGCCCAGAATTACACCATGATTTAGGCAGTGAATTACCTAGCTTTGTCCCTTTATGGGTTTAAGATTAACTCCGTGCTCTGATTGTGTTGTTAGTGTGTATGTTCATTTGCTGAAACATATATATCATGCAATCTTCAGTGACGGAGGATGTGAGGTAGGATGTCCTTTATCTTCAAAATTTCAGTATTCTTACAAAACCACCGATAGGAAGGAAATATTAAGGAATAAAACAAAATATTTAAAGAGCGTATGAACAAAGCACACTTTATGTTGCAGATATTCCTTTACTTATTATTTAATGAAATGCAGGCACTCTCATTGGAATGGGTCTGCAGGAATTCTATTTCATGTCCTCATTTTCTTGTTACACCAAACCATAAGTTCATTTCTCAGTGGACACGAATGCTCAATAACAGTGCTTCTAAAAGGAAATAAGTATTTCCCAGGGCAGTGCCTCTGCCTACAGTCCTGGAGATGATAGCTACAGCTCTGATGGGAGCAACCCTCCTATGAAAAGGCACTTCTTCCTCAGGTCATGTTTTGTTGTTGTTGGCAACCTGGCTGTATGTTTTTCTTGGAGCCTTGTGGTTCATTGTCATGGATCCGGTGTGTTTGGTGGAAGAACAATATTCCCCTGGCACCTTTCCCTTCTGGGTTCCAAATGTGCCGAAGGGTTGCATAATTTGCTTTGGACTGTTTCTCCCTTTTGAAACATATTATTACATTTAATCTATCAATGTTGTGGGTGTTTGGGGTTCATGCTGAGCAGAATGCTTGCATACATTCCCTCCCCAGGATTTCACACAAATATGACAACCTTTCCAAGAATAGCTTCAGGAACATGGTTGGTGGTGTTTAAAGTTTCATTTTGTGAGGGGTTTGCTGCTGCTGTTTTAATTTTCAGACTTTTCTCAAATTTTTCAAAGAAAGTATCTCTTATATCATAATTCACATATAAACTGTGAAAACGCCAGGCCAATAAATGACACTTAAATTCTTGGTATTTTACTAGATTATTGTGGTACAGCTAACAATTCAGAAAAATAAAAAAAAATTTTCTTATTAAAGAAGATTTAAACCAGTTTCTCAGTGTAATCACCAAACAGTATCTGATATTATTAAAAGGATTAAGGGTAAATCTGCAGTGAGCACTACCACTGCAGCCCATTTAAACTGACTGTATTTAAAATTTGTAACCTGGGCATCAACTTTTGTCCAAGGGCATATGGAAAACAATTATTTTCATGGTCTTCACAAGGAAACTCCAAGGATCTTCTTCCTACTGAGCCTGTGGAGTGTTTTGCAGGAATTACTGGGGACCTCAGAGAGATGGCCCCTCTACAGGAGTTGTAACCTCAGTAATAATAATGGCCAGTCTTCGCGAGCGAAGATCCGGGAAGGTCTTTACACCTTCCAGCCTGCGCATTGGATTTTTTAGGTGAGACACGGTGTGCGCGGAACTGAACCCACCCTTTAATCCTAAGGTTCATCTGAAGGGGCCAAGTGAGCTTGGACGGTGGCACCGAGGTCCTTAGGACGTAGATGGGTTGCCTTTAAGGGCTAACGAGCCCCACCTGCCCGGGAGTGTCCCTGACCGGGAATCAAACCCGGGCCTCGGTGGTGACAGCGCTGCGCCCTTACCACTAGACCACCAGGGGCCTCAGTATAGCAGACCTAACTCCCAGAACACATTGTCTTTTTACTGATATAATTAGCCTTTGGTCCCATAAATGGAAAAACCTGGAAATACATTAAAAAAAAAAACCCTGAAAGCATAGTGTAAGTCTTTATCAGTGCAGAGAGAGAAATCCTGAAGTGAATGTGCATCTCTTACAGGGCTGGAAATAAACCAATCCATTTTTCTGAATTTCGTTCTAGGTACAATGCTTATTTGAGGAGGAGAGAGAGCAACAAGATGACATATTTGCAGCAGTATGTGACAAAAGATATATCAAGATGAATGCCTGCCTTTTTGCTGTGAGTGAATCTCTTTTGTCAGACTCCTATAAGGGTTCACTCACGTGTGCAGCATTGTCTCCAGCTTCTCACCTGGTATCAAATGCATCCTAACTCCTGTCAGCTTCAACAACATGGGCAGCAGCATTGAAATTTGGGGATCTTCTACACAGCACAGGAGAAACTACAACCCCAGCCAGCCAATTATCTGACTTAGCCCTGTTATAGCTCTTTTCCTGGGCCCATTTCAGATGCTGTTAATGTGCAGAAGACAGCAAAGTGCTGAGCATTTGCAGAGTGGTGGCAGACAGGATAAATTCTTATCACCTGGTTGTGCTGAGGTCCCTCTGGAGATGAGTTAACAGGGCTGGCCATGGGTCAGGGCCAAAAATATGAGCATCCCCTGAAGACCCTTCTCACCCTTCCATATCAAACTTGAGTGTGCACTGCAGAGACCCTCACAGTTCTTTTCTCTCCTCAGATCCCCAGGAGATTCTGGGCACCTTGCTGCTTTTATACAGATGGGACTACAAAACTTGTCTTGTACACCCCATCATATCTTCAAATAGTTGTTTCCCACAGGTGGGAAGCAGAGGAACAACACTGGCAAGGTCACAAGCATCAGGGTGGAAGGAGATGGCCTCTCCCTTTCCTAACTGCCAGCACCCTTTCATTTTAATCATGCATTTTGAGATAAACTTTCTGCTGTTGTCCTTAAGGAAGGAGTGTTTCTCAGTATAGGCATGATGTAATGCTCCTTTTTCACTTCAGAAAGAAAACAGGCGTTACAGTCTGTGCCTCAATAATATCTGTGCTGTTAAATAACTCACTCTGCAGCTGTGTGTGGGAGCACACTGCAATGTTGTCTCGGAGTAACTCATTTTCCAAGCACAGCAGTGCTGAGAAGGAAACTCTCTGGCACAGGGTTGACCTTGGATAGGGGGCAGCAGCCAAGAGAGAGTGCCATGCTGGAGATTGCTTTGCCTGCTGTTTGCCATCTGGGGAGTGATGGCGGATCCAGGCAAAACCTCCCCACAAGGCATACTGTGAATGAGGCAGAGCTGAGTACCGTGGAATTGGCTCCCTGTGGTGGACCTGTCTCACACAGCTCATTCCTCTCACCTCTGGTTCCGTGGCTTTCTCCTGAGCCAGAAGATGCAGCAGGAGGGAGCTGCCTTACCCTGCAGTTTGTTCCATTTGTGGGACATTTGAGACATTTCCCAGGAATGAAGGGGGACCCTTCCCACCACCTTGCAAGTCTAAGGTGCGTGAGGTGTGCACTGAAAATATCAGTGTCTCTTTGGGCAATGGGAAAAATTTCCCTTGATGTTCAGCAGGTTGATACACTCTCACTGTTATCAGTGGCACATTTTCCATAGACCAGGGCATGGGTGAGCTGTCCAAGCACCCTGATGATCCTGAGCAGGTTGGACATGCCCTTCATGCTCACTCACCTCTTTGGGACTGTGAGACTCTGCCTTTTATGCAGAGATTGCCCCAAGAACCTGAGGTTGCCACGGTGCATGGCCATCACTTGTATGCCAGCCTTCCTGGCTACAAGCTCTGCTGTATTCCCATAGGCAAAACGTCTGATTCTGAGACTGTTATAAAGTTTTCAGTTACTCAGAAACTTCTGTCAGCTCCTGCTGCTCAGCCTCGGTTTTCATGTCCTTCTCTGAGCCTTCAACATAAAAGCCTATTGTGTAGCCACAAAGCAAGACCAGAATTTATTAGTATTTTCACTACTTTGCTAACACAAAGTGACTGATGTGAAAGCCCATCGCGATAAATTCCTGTGGGATACAATGACCTGAACCTGATCAAAGATGTTAGGGAAGCAGAGTGGTGAATGAGTGTCTCCAGCTGCTGCACGTGTGCCAGGAATGTCAGCACTCCTGAGGACTGATGCAAAAGAGAATAATAAGGGGTGTCCAGCAGCGTCCTGATGGCAACCAGGACTTGGACAGTACTATGAAAAAGGGACTGTGGGTTGTTTTTTTAAACATCTCACTTAAAGCTTGCAAGGTCAGGAGTTCTGTGGCAAATTAAGCACATTTTCCCGAGGTGTGAAAGCATGGGATTTGCTAATACACAGTGTTTTTACTAATCAAATTGGTTAGTAAACAAAAATCTCCCTGCAAGTCCATGGAACTTTACTTTCCAAGAAGGAAAATAAATTACAGGTCAAAATGGATTTCTGGTCTGACCAGCTGTACAAGCCACTACATTTTACTTCTCAACAATCTCTAATGTGTCAGGACCTTAAGCCTCTGCAGAAAAATTTATACCGTTTGTCCAAAATGGCTCAGAGGTCAATATACTCTCGTGTTGCAATGTGAAGACTATTGCTCTCTAAACTGAAAGAATCAAGTCAGTCATGGTTTTATTTTTAGTACCATACACACATTTTCATTAAGCTACACTAAAATGTCACATCCTTCTTCTAGATAAACCAGAAAAAGCTACAGGAGGAATAATTTTGGTCTAAGAGAAGAAGTTTGGAGAAAGAGTGTAACAGCTTCTTCTCCCTCTGTCATGGCAAGAGAAAGGGTTAAACGAACTGTCCAGAAAAACTTGATGAGGCTGCAGGTGTGAGAAAGGAGGAAGGAATATTCACTTCTCCTAGAAGAAAACAGAAGTCCATTCCTGGCAGATGTGTGGGTAAAGTCTAGAAAGCAGAGCAATCAGGTTATAAATAATGTGGAAGGATTTGGCAGAAACAGGTATTGAGCAGCAGCATAGCTAATGCCAGCCCATTCATATGGTAAACACTGGATACTGTAGAAATCCAGGGCAGCCGCTTTCTACTTGAAGAGGAAAGGGAAGATTCTGAATTTTTAATATGGATGGGTTGAGACTGGATATTCTATGCAACTGTGAGTTAATCCCATTGAAGGGAATGTCTAGGAAACCGTGAGGAGACATCAAAAGTACAAAAATAGCAGGCGATCACAAAACCCTGGTGCTGGGAGAGCTCGGGTGTATTGCACAAGCTTGCCCTGTCCTCTGGCCCCACCAAAACCAGCTGGTGGAGACAGCGCATGGCCAGGTCCCCATCTGCAGAGGCTGTGCCCTTTCTTTCTGCCTGCAGGGCTTACCAGGCAGAAGGAAAATGCACTAAGAGCCAGGAATTTGAAGAGGGAAAAAAAAGCGTGTTCACAGCAACTGGCATTTATGCTTCCTCCAGTGGATTCTCAATTCTAGAAGCTTGGCTGGGAGTGGAGTATGGGGTGCACACATCCAGTTCAGCCTGATTTTGTGGCCAGAGGCTGCTTAGCAGTGCTTTTTTTATCTGGCAGGGCTTTTAAATCACAGCAGCTTTCTTTACTCTGCTATTGTTCTTATTAGATGGAAAATGCCATCCAATGTCATGTAAATAATGCAACAACCAGTTTTCATAATTGCTAGCATCTCTACCTCTCCATCATAAAGTATCTAAACCTAGCCCTTCTGAAGGATTCAGTCTTTGGTTTCAAATGTCTATTCTAAATCAAGACAAATCGTTTGGGCTAGGCCAAGGCTTATCTTCCTAATTCTTCTTCTGAATCTCTCTCAAAAAATAGTCCCACCCATCAGCCTCTTGACCAAGATCAGGCTTCCTGCCTTGAGCCCCTCAGATCTCTCCCCCAACCTGTTTGTGTGCTTGAAGAGTACAGAATATTCCCATCAGAAGTGAAATATCTGGGCTGGTTCAAAGAAATGCAACAGAGAGGGAAAGGGCAGAAACAAAAAAGCACTTGAGCAAAAAGAGAGAGAAAGGGAACACGTGTGCCTTTCCAGGTGGTGTAGGAAAACACAGGAGGCGATTACTCTGATTTCTCTCTCAGGAGAGAAATGTAGTGTGACTCGGTGACTAATGAAGGACAAGAAGGAGCTGTAAATATAGCAGAGCTGTAGGCTCTGCAAGTGCTGCCTGATCCTCATAACCAGACCAAATGTATGCTCTCTCCTGCTCTGAACAAGTGGATGCCTTAGCTTTTAAAATGTTACATGTAGAGAATATGTAGACCTGGAGGAGAGGCTCTCCCACTACCCAAAAAACCAGGACCTCTGAGTAGCTGTTGATCTCAACTTGCTCTCAGGAAGCCTGAACATCCTGTCATTGAGTAGTTAAAGGTGTTCAAGCATCACTTTATTTTTGTGTTCTGGCTCTTAGCAAGGAGCGAGAACAGCGCACTGGGAAAAAACAATGTGTTCATTTCCCCAGCTCTGTTCTTGCTCCCTACACACATTGCATAAAAAAATTTTGCATTAGAACAAAGGATCTCTGTGAAACAGAGGGGAGGGCAGGGACACCTCAGCCTGCTGTCTGCTCTCTCCATGCAGCCTCCACTATCTGTTTTGCTTTAATACCCACACAGTAGGTGGGTTAATATATACTCAATTATTTCATGTGCTTTTCTCTGTAAGTTACCCTGATGCAGCACATGAGCAAAAGCAATTCTGCAAAAGCATTGAGGTCTTGCTCTTGTTTTGCAGCACCTAACTTGCAGTCTGGTGAGAGCACGCCTTGCATACAGATTTATAAGTTTGTCAGGCTGTGCAGCTTGGATGGCCTCTGAGGTGTGAAGAAGAGTGCAGGTGCTGCTGTGATTGTTGACTTTTGGTGTTATTGCCCAGGAAGCAACGAGGGATGGGGTCCTGGCATACCTGTCACAGGTGGGAAGAGAGCTTACTTTGACACTAGCAGAGATATCAGTACCCTCTGCAGGCGGGAGAGGACAGCAAGACTTGCTCCTTGCAGACAGGCCTTCCGGTGGTAGGAAGAACTTGGTTAGAAAAAGACTTTTTTTCATGGAAGTTGTAAGAAAAGATGGAGATAAAATCTGGAGGTGATGAGGCAGTGAGAGAGTTGCATTTGCTAATGATAAAAGTGGTGCTTGGTGGTGAAATGCATTTTTTGTGTGTGTGTGTATTATGTAAATTTGGCTGTAATTCAACGGAGGAGTTAATTTGGCTTTGTTTCTAGGTAAGAAGACATATGAATCCCTGTCAGAAGGAATGATGAGCCCAGTTGCTTGGCAGCTGAGAAGATAAAATACTTTGTGGGCTTTACCCTTCCCTCTTGTCATCTTCCAGCCCTTCAACCACCCTTTGCAGAGAGGAGGGTGTTTGCTTGGAGAGGCTGAGAGCTGAGACACCCAAATTCAGTACACCTTCTACTTGACTAGGCTTTCTTCCCTCTGTTTTTTTTAACCCATACAGCTAGAACAGACATGACTTCATGTGCTCCTGTAGCCTGTTTGTCTCTTTTCGGTGATTTTCAGCTCAAAACACACTGTCTCAATCCCAGGTAATAGGCAGGAGTTGCCTATCTTTTGGGGAATAATTTTACCACACATTTTATTTTAAAATAGTATGTTGCTCTGGTGCTACTGTGTGATGCACAGCCTTGGAGCCAAAAGTGCACGTAAACAAATGTGTGTTAGGAGTGGCTGGGGGTGACACGGAAGGAATGGGCAATTTTTCATAGGCAAAAGACAGGCATTCCCTTCTCAACATGCAATTTGCTGCAGTGAAGAGGGCCAGTACAAAACTTACATATCATGTCAGCCCCACTTTAAAGGTCATTTATTGTGGAAATAGTCCTTGTGCTGGTTCTCTGAACAGGGATGAATATTAGTCTCTGTGCAGAGCATTGGTCACTCCAGGAGGCCCAGCTTAGAAAAATTAAACATTGGGGTTTTTTTTATGAGCCACCTCAGTGCAAGTCTTTTCACTCCCTTCATAAAAATTATTTGTACAGTTTTATTTCAAGTAAGAGAAATTTCATTCTGTTGTCCTCTTCTTCCCCAACACTTTTTCCTCAGAGCTTGCCAACATTAAAAAAAAGTATAAAGCCTTTGAAAGCTTCACTATGACTCTCTCCTCAGACAGCCATCTTCTCTTTGCTGGCTGAAGAGTACAAGACATAGAAGATTTTACTCCAATACCATGTGGTTTCTGGATGCAGCCGTAAGAAAATTGTTCTACTTCTGGAATATGGCAAAAGCTCCTACTAAGTGCATCTTGTTTTCCTGGACACTGTTCATCCATCCATCCATCCGTCCATCCATCCATCCATGCATTCATTCATGCATCCATCCCTCCCGCCATCTCCCTCCCATCATTAGCAAATTTGCAGATGACACCAAGCGATGGGGGGGGCGGCACGTTTATGTGCTGGAAGGCAGGAGGGCTCTTCTGAGGGACCTGGACAAGCTGTAGAGTTGGGCTGATTCCAACGGGATGAGGTTCAACAGGGCCAAGTGCCGGGTCCTGCACTTTGGCCACAACAACCCCTGCAGTGCTACAGGCTGGGGACAGAGTGGCTGGAGAGCAGTCAGGAGGAAAGGGATCTGCAGATGCTGATTGACAGGAAGCTGAACATGAGCCAGCAGTGTGCCCAGGTGGCCAAGAAGGCCAATGGCATCCTGGCCTGCATCAGGAACAGTGTGGCCAGCAGGAGCAGGAAGTGATCCTTCCCCTGTACTCAGCACTGGTGAGGTCACACCTTGAGTATTGTGTTCAGTTCTGGGCCCCTCAGTTCAGGAAGGATATTGAGGTGCTGGAGCAGGTCCAGAGAAGAGCAACAAGACTGGTGAAGGGACTTGAGCGTAAGTCCTGTGAGGAGGGGCTGAGGGAGCTGGGGTTGTTTAGTCTGGAGAAGAGGAGGCTTAGAGGTGACCTCATCACTCTCTACAACTCCCTGAAAGGAGGTTGTAGCCAGGTGAGGGTTGATCTCTTCTCCCAGGCAGCTCTCAGTAAGACAAGAGGGCATGATCTCAAGCTGTGCCAGGGGAGGTTTAGGTTGGATATTAGGAAGAAATTCTTTACAGAGAGGGTAATCAGGCATTGGAATGGGCTGCCCAGGGAAGTGGTGGATTCTCCATCCCTGGAGGTTTTCAAGCTGAGATTGGATGTGGCACTTAGTGCCATGGTCTAGTAACCACGGTGGTAGTGGATCAAGGGCTGGATTCGGAGGTTTTTTCCAACCTGGTCGATTCTGTAACCTCCCTTGCTCCCTTCCTTCCTCCCTCGCTCCTTCCCTCAATTGTAATTCTCCTCACTCTGCTAGCAGTGAGTGCTTCTTCAGGCTTACCCTTCAAAAGTCTTTTTAGTTTTTTGGGAGGAGAGAAAACCATGAGGCTAAGAAGAGCACTGCTGGGGACCAGCCTTTGTGTAAACAAGTATTAATTAAAATAGGGCAGATGATCATCTTGTCTCATGCAAAACCAAAACCTCTTCCCTCAGTTCCCTTTAGTTTTCTGAGACTAAAGGGATCCTAAAACCTCAAGCCTTCTAAGGAGTCCTCCCCATGAATGTCCATGAATCCTGGATGCCTAATTCCTAACACCTATAGTTCTCTGCTTACACTGTTCACTCTTGTCTACATGCAACTGTTAACCTGAGCTTTGCAGGAGTGGGGAAAGCGTGGAGATTGCATTATGCAAACAACTTCAGTTCGCTCGCAGCCTTAGGCACCACCATCTGTGTCTGATAGGCAAGAGAAGTGTTTCTTTTGTGGCAGTGTTTCTCAAGTGGCAGTGTTTCTCACCTTCTGAAAAAAGGGACACAGGGTCTTTAATTAGGAAAGAAGTAACCAGAAGCCACTTGGGCTACAACTCACATGGGACCTTTGCAGAAAGAAAACAAATGTATTTGCTGATGAATTATTCCGAGAGAGGAAACAAACAAAACGATTACCTGGATAGTTATTTTCCAGAAATTAGGTCAGACCTAATTAGTTGCATGATAATTGCCCGATTACCCAAATAGTTAACTCTTGGTAATCTTTTTTGACTCATGGTGTCAAATGCATGCACGCATTTTTTACAGGAGAGGTCTCACGGTTCTTTACAAACTGCGACTCCACTTAGCAGTGTCCCAGAATAGCCCCCCAATGCTGTGTTTACCTAAAGGTTTATCATGCCAGTTTACCTAAAGCAACGTGGAGAGATGCCAAATTGCAATTATATATGTTATGATTTGGCTGCCCTTCAAGTGCTCTTTGAGGTCTTTGGGCAGTGACAAGGCTGTTGTGAAAGCAGGTCACCTGTTTCCTCCCCAGTTTCTCATGACTTCACAGGTGGCCCTCCTCATGGACGAAAGCAGATCTCTTCTGCTGGCGCTGATGAACATCAAAACAGGACTAGCACCTATAGTCAGGGCAGTCCAACTGGGAGGTCTCTTTTGACGGTCTGAGAATGGTGGCACTTGTCTACACAGGTGCACAAGGGACAGAGAAACCGAGACCAAAGGCACCATCCAGCTGGTGCCTTCATTAATAGTGTACTGTAGGAGAGACGCTGAAGCTCAGAAATAGTAATGATGGTGTTAAATGTGTGGAAAAACATTCTGAGCTTTACCATGAAGTAAACAACACCTCCATGTGAAAAAATAGAATACTGATGCCTTGAAAGCTTTTTCAGTGACTAATGAGTGTTTCAGTTGTGACTTTGGTGTAATCACACAAAAAGATGCCACCATCCCTGGAAGGAAGGGAAACTGATACTAAAAGCAGTGATTGTGGGCTGCAGAGGTGTTTGAAAGAAGAAAGGAAGGAAGAACAAATAAACTAGGAGAACAGTAATGATGGGCAGCTGGAGAAGCTGAAGTTGCTGGAAAAAAACTCCAAACCTTGATTAATTTAACGTGGTTGAGAACACTTTGCCATGCCTATGCCACTTCTAGAAAAAAAGGGTAGTTCAACTCAATTTTTGGCCTAGTCCAAGCAACTTGGCTCTGCTGAGAAACAGAGTATTTCAGCACCAGGTACATTGAGGAAAACCTCTGGTTCTGGTGCCCTTGTTAAACTCAGTATTTGGCACAGTCTACGGCCATATAGACACATGCAGAGACCCCACGGTAGAGTGAATCCTGTTTTACTGCAGACTTTAGTGCACAAATTTAAAAAAAAAGAATGGCTTTGGGCTTTTACTCAACATGGGTTCTGACAGTCTTTGGAGCATGTGGGGATCCTTTAAAAACTGCTCTAATTTGGCTGTGCATTTCTAGCTTTTGATGGGCCCACTTTATTGAGACTGATTCCTCCCTCCTCCTTCCCCAGTTTCTCCTGCTGCACTTAGGGATGCCTTATGCCACCATGACATTTGTGGGACAAGGCTAAAATGCAGCTGGCAATGTGGGAAAGAAAAAAATGTATATCCTCCATTTAAAATTAAGATTTTTTTTCCCCCCAACAAAGTCCAGGGAAGGTATAGAGTCAGGGAGAGGAATCGATTTTCATCATCCTGATTTATGGAAGTCAGCTGGCTCAAACAGTGACTATTTCAAAGCAGAATGTCTTAAGCTTGGGAAAGAGCCAGTTATCCTCACCACAGTCACTCAAACAAATAACCAAAAATGGGAGAGGGAAACAGGAAGGCAACATAAGAATACATGTGCACGCTGGTACAGAGAGCTATGAGCAGGCTTCTGATCTTCCAACTGCTGATTTCTGAAGAAATATTTCTAAGGGTTGTGGATTCTGTTCCTACATGATTGCAGGTAAAGCAGAACACACTTCTAGGCACAGATAGCACAAGCTATCATTTTGGAAAGGACCAAGGTGTGATAAAGTTGAGGCAATGAAGAGTCAAGGGTACAGATGTCCAAGGGGTACATGCCTGTCCTGACAGCATAGTCAAGAAAAGAAGAAACGGGGAGTATTTAAAGCTAATCAGGCATTTGTAGCTCACAAGCAATACAAAGGATTGCAATGCCAAGGTGACTGGTGATGGTCCAGTGTGGTGCCTGGGTGTTCCCTAAAGGAGCTGCTATCCTTTTTTCCAGAGACCTTGTGTACGTGTTGTTTTCATCAATCTCTTGCTTTTTTCTTAGCACAATTCTTCAACAATGAAATAAAATATCCTGACTTGAACTTTCTTTAAAGTTTATCTCTCCATAGGATTCTTCCATGCAAATTTCTATTACTTCCTGGGAACAATACTCCAGCTAAAATATCCCCTTTAATGCAAAATTTTAACACTGGATATTCAGATAACTCAACAGAAATTTCCATATTACTCAGTCTTGCCCTGCAATTTTCAACCTACTCATAAATACAATGTGCCCCCATCTGGGCTCTACTCTCATTGTGAATTTGTTAATTTTCCCTGTTCTTTTATTGGTGGGGGTACAAACTTGATGCAAATGTCCAGATTGGGATAACAAAGACCCAGGAACACATGGCGAAGTCTTCATGAGACAGAAAAAACAAAATATAATATTTTAGTTACAACAAGTTAAAGTGAAGCATACATCTGATAAGTTGGGCCTGGAAAAATATTTTTGTCTTACACAGCATCATTCCTCTTGGAAAACCAATGTTTTATGAAATGTTTTCAATGGACTTGTAAAGTGGGGGGCAAAGGGCTCCTCTGCAGCTTCTTAATGCTTGAAATCCATTCCTGAGTACTTTCATCCCTAATTAAAGGTCACCCACTGGTTCGAGAACAACTGTTAATGAAGAGTTTAATTATCCAGATGACAGCTATAAAATCCTACTCCTGTGCTAGAATATTTTAAAGCAACAAGGTCCACATTTTCAAATATGTGCTTGTAACCAAGTACTTAGACAAAAACTCTCACTGAAGAAGAGTGTGTATGAGCCATTCACATTTGCATACACAATGGGAGATTGCATATGCCCACATTAAAGATGCAAATCTGTGAGGAGGTTTGTATGTGCTTACTTGACCGTTTGAACCAGACCCACCTTTCTTTTCTGTTCTTTCATTCAGGGACGGGGAGGGATGTTTAAATTATTCCTTGAGGATAAATCATTTCACATTATTAACTCTTCTTAACAACAAAACTGCATAAATTAAATGTAAGATTATCTGCTTTGTCCTCAGTGGAATGATTAGGAGGGAATCTACAGGAAAGAAATGTGGTCAAATGATTTTGAAGACTTGCTAAATGGGATGCAAATCTCATCTTGCATTCTTAACAAGCTCAAATGTAGACCTGCCTTCTAATGAGCAAACTCTGCTTGGCATATCTGTGCAACCCCCAGAGCAAAGCTATAAAGAAAATGGATCATGGTTCATTTTCTCTACTGAGTCAGGTTTTTGCTTTTATTGACGCCTTTGACCAGCTGCTTCTATTACCTTTACCCATGGTGACAATTTCTGTGATGCTGCCCTTAGTCTGCCAAGCTGAAATAGTCCCATTTCTCATTTCCCATCACAAGATGAGTGTTTCTTAGGGAGGTCAGGTTTGGGTTCCCCATAAGGTACCTGCCTGAAAGAACGATGCTTTATCAAACAAATGAAGAAGTTGCTTATCATGTCCTCACTGCCAGCACAGTCCCTTTGTGTCACTGGTGTTGGCACCATAAGGGCAAAGAGAGTCATAATTCTTTAACTGGGCATTTTTGGGGCTTGGTGAAGTCTAAAATGCAATGGATGGCCACATAAGGGCAGCAAGGAAAACCAGAAGGTATTACAACATTGTCTATTGTCAGGTGGTTTTTGGAGCAAGCTAGCAATGGGCTCCAAAACAGAACAACTCCAAGGTTTTTTCTGTGAGTTGGAGTTAGGCTTTGACTCAGTTTTCTTGTTACCTGTGGCCTCTCTCCTACACATGTGCACACACAGACACATACTTATTTGTCTGAGGAGAATATTCCACAAAATAGAATTTCATGCCCTGGGTGTAAAATGGAGGGGAAAAAAATTAGAATGTATCATTTAACAACCACCATTTACATATATTGAAAAGGAGGAAAATGCCTGTCTGAGCTCTATCAACGGATAATATCTTATTTAATAAGAAATATGAATTAATAGAAGAGAGATTTGTTAAAAACCCAAACAGGTCAGTCTTAGTATGTTATTTGTTGGAGGTTTCAAACATACCTCTCTGTGCTTTGTTAACTATCCAGGAGTCTACAGGAGGGTTTTCTATGCAGAGTATCTCACCAGCTGAGCTTCATCTGTAGGTCACAGTGACCTGACTGTGGAGGCTGTGCTGCATAAATGGAGCTCTCCAGATAAGCAGAAACATTTATTGCATACTTTGTCAGCATATCTCTGGCCATACACTTGTTCTCAAGGCACTTTGTTGTGATACTGGTTTTATTAAAATAGATTTCAAAAAGGGAAGTGTAAAACAGTTTAAAGATTACAACATAAACATGTTGTTCAGTGCTGAGAAAATCCACACCAGCCACCGGTAGGTTTTTTGTACATTACAAGCATGAAAAAAACGTATCTTGCATTTTTTTTCTTATACTACTTTCTTCAAACAAAAAATACTGCTTAAAAAATTGCTACAAACAGACCTATGTCCCATGCAGAGAAAGACACAGGTCACACAAATGTGTCTTAGAATCTGGAAAATTATTAAAATTAAAATCCAAAGAATAGTTAAAGCCAAGGAATTCTAAGGACTAGAAGGAGGTTTTTGTCTTGAAAACTGCATGGTCAACCTCCCAGCTTTGGAGGTCCTGCCACAGCCTGAGTTGCCACCAGAGCTCCTGAGCAGCATGTGTGGGCAGGATGACATGTCCTCTTGCTTGGGACAAGGCAAGTTCTACTTGCTCTTCAAGTATCAGCTCTAGCATCCTCTGGAGGAAGAGCCATGGGCTAAGGTGGCTTCATCCCTTGGGCACTGGTCTGACTCTGTATACAAGATACGATCCTGCAAGGTCTCTTTTCAGAGATGCTAATTTGTAAAGCATATTTAAAATTCTGCAAATGTCTAGGCAATGGGTTTGCATGAAGCAGATCAGCTGTACCAAGCCCATGTGCCTGACAAGACAATTTACAAAACTGGCTTCTAGACTATGATGCCTGTGCTTTCCTGAACTGCCAGGTCTCATCCTTGACAAATGGACAGCACCAAGGCAAAAAAGCATAACATGATGCACTACAAGACTTTTCCCTATTTATCAACAAAAATGGGATAGTATTTGCCAAATAACACCTCTCATTTTTGACCCAAGAATAGAATCAGGAGCCTTTTTAAAATGTAACTAGAGTGTCTGTCATTTTGGAACATCATCATTCAGTCACTTCCATCCGGATGGGTTTTAATGGCTGCACACCATAACGCTATATATGATATAAAGTATTTGTAAAAAAAATCATTCCTCTGAATAGTCAGAAGATCTTCCCAGAGATGAACTGTCTTTCATGCTCTTGTTTTTCATTCTTACTTCTCCTGGATCTTGGAGGGAGTGTTACTTGTGTTGAGTAATGAAATATCATCCCCCAAGCCACACTCTTTTGATGTCCCCTGTTTTATGCACTAGGGAGCTGATAGTTCCTTTCCTGGTTAGGACTGAATGAATAATCACCTCCTGTAGTTATTCACATCAGGTTCAGATACTGAAAAGTGAAGCTGATGATGGGAGATTATAGATAGAAGCATCAAGATTTGGTACTGAAATTTTATGAGCTGTATGTAGGAAATATTTAAAGCACATCACATTTAACCATGAAGATTCCAAAGATTTATAATCTCATTGGGCAGAACTGTGAATTGTTTGTGAGGTGGAAATAAAGCCCAGACTCCTCTCTTGGTCTTTTCTTTATGCCCACATATCCACACATATCCACGAAACCAGCATGAGAAAACCCTACCCATCCCTAAATCTTTGTTGCAATTTGGAATGATTAACCCTCAAAAAGTTTGTTATGCAAATCATGTAAAAAGTCTGTACATTCATTCAGATGTTAATAAAAAATTCCTGTAAAATCAGGAAATCTGGATGAAAAGGTTTCTTTTGTTTGTTTGTTTGTTTTTTGGTGTTTGGTGGTGTTTTTTTTGTTTTGTTATTTCAACATATGCAGCTTATGGTTTATTTCAGGTCTTCCAATGTGGACCATCATCTGATAATAAAATCCTAAAAATATTTTGCAAAAAATTAGGATTTCCCATAAACTTTTACTCAGGGTTTCAAAAGCCATGCCTAGTTCCATTGCCCTTTTCACAGTCCAGGCAGTGTAATGCACTAATACCATTTTATGGTAAACCTGCCTTGTGTATCATTTTAGAGCAGCCCATTGGCCCATCTTGGCATATCCAAGGGGTCCAGACATACAATTCAACCCAACTCTGTGAGAACAACTTGAGAAAACATCCTCCTTATTATCAGAGGTTTCTCTCGCCTTTGTTCTTGCGCTTTCTTAACTTGAAAACAAACCCCAAACCAAACCAACTTCTAGAGACAAACTTAGATGAAATATGTTTCTCTGAGCCTGCCAATCTATATCGACACAAAACCCACCCCAAGTGACACTTCTGTGCAGAATAAGGCAGGACCATGCAGTGGACAGAAAACATCATGGATGTTTGATGGAATCATGGAACAGAAAACATCAGCACAGCTGGAGATGGGTGTGGTCAACAGAAATGGAAACAACACACAATATTCTCATTCCTAATAAGTCTGTGCTCAAGGAGGCTTACGTTGGCCTTCTGTCTCCTGTAACCCCAGGAAGTACGATTAATGAGAAAACCTAATTATTTGTCATTGTTATAACACACTTCACATGAAAAGAAATTATTTCTACATATTAATTCTCAGTAAGCAGCTAACATCTTCCTAGAATGAGGGAGTCTCTGCCTGCATGGTGGGAGATACTGGTTTATGATCTCATTTCTTTCTTAAGGCAATTCTACGAGAAGACTTTGGCACTTTGGTCTTCAAGAACTGCTGAAGATGATTTGCCACTTATTGATGGTTGTTCATTGAACAAAAATAGCGAAGTGGAAATAATTTTTTCTTTCCTCATAAAACATAAGTTTACATGCTATGCTAAAGTCATTATTCAAATGCACTGTTGGAAGTGATTATCACACTACCTCAGACACAAATTCATGCGAGTGTTTCAGTTCAAGTGATTCAGAGGAACCAGTGAATAAATAGGGCCCTCACTGTTTTTTGATGCAGGAGAACAATGACCATTTCTTGTGTGGAAATTAGGAGCAGATGAGGAGGTCTCTGTTCTGTAAATCTGGGCTTGCATTTCACAGCAACCAAACTTGCTCAACAGAATGAAGAAATCCCTGCGGAAAGTCTTGGTGAAAATGGCATAGAGGAAAGGGTTAGCACAGGAGTTGATGGGGTAAAACAAAACCAGAAGGATCTTGGATTTGGACACGGTGATGAGAGGAACCTTGAGTGAGGCCGATATTGCGAAAAAAGATATGGGTGCCATGCAGAGGAAGTCTGTGAAGATCAGTATGGCCATGCGCTTGGCAATCTTGGTGTCACTGTTGGAAGAGATCACGTTGGGGTTCCTCACGGTAGAGTAGATGCAGATGTAGCACACGCATATAATCACAAATGCGAGCACATTCAGTACTAAAAGACATACAACGTAGGCCTGAGAAAATGGTGTTTCTATATCCATGGGCAAACAGATGCTGACCTTCATGTAGCTGCTGACTCCAAATATGGGAAGAAGTGCTACTGAGAAAGCAAACAGCCAGCCAAAAACCATTATAATCACAGCATGACGCAGTCGGACCTTGCGGTGCAGCTGCATGGCGTAGGTGATGGTGTGCCACCTCTCCAGGGTGATCACAGTCAGTGTGTAGACCGAGAGTTCGCTTGCAAACACTGTGAAAAATCCTGCAGTATTGCATCCTGCCCCAGTTTGCCAGTCTATGGCGTAGTTGTAATACTGGCTTTTGGTCTGGATATCTACAGATGCAATAAACAACAGATAGATGCCTATGCAGAGATCTGCAAATGCAAGATTGCACATCAGAAAGCGAGGCACAGTGAGCTTGTATTGACTGCTTATTAATATAATGAGGACAACAATGTTCCCAGTGATAGCTAAAATGCTGATAAACCATATCAGGACTCTCAGAATGTTGTACCCCATGATATCTTCACATGGATTGAAAGCATCAGGTTTTGGTGAGCAAGCTACGTTAACTACTTCATTGCATAAACCATAGTCAAAGTCATTCTTTGTTGGGTCAAATCCTATGCCATAGCTTGAAATATAATCTTCAGCTGCGGATTGTATCTGTAGCTTTTCGCCAGGCTGCTCCTTAAGGTCTTGCTTGGCCTGAGACATGGTACATATCGGATGCAATTCGGTGCTGAAATTGTAAAAAGAGTGGAGTTGGAAGCTAAGAGACACAGTGGGAGGCATACAACACAGTATCATCCAGTTTCCATTAACAGCTCAGTTTTTCTGGTTAGCTGAATATACAGATTACCCTGGAGCTTGAAATTAATAGTCTGGCTGGTCCTTATTTATAAAATATTACAAGAAATGTAAATGATTTGGAAACATCATAAAATGTAAGGGAAACAAAAGACTAATGTTTACCTAACACCCATGATAGAGTTATCCACCTGGATAACAGTCTCTCTAAGAAGCCTCCCTTATTTGAACTGAATTTCTCACATAGCCTGTCGTTGATAAGCTGATTTGTGCGTGGGGAAATACATGATGATTAATAGCAATGTAAGACTGAGCTTTGAAGAATTAGTCAATTCATCTGTGTTCATAAGGACTCTGTATAACCACAGTAATGCTACTATCCCTTCATATTATTTTTAAATTCCCTTTTTCCTAGAGGTTTTGACCATCACCATGGTAATAGTTACGTAACTCCATCAGGGCACAGAACAACTCCAGTTTGTGCTACTTCTAAGTATCTCATACCATTACTGTCCAGTAAAACACACACAAAAAAATTAGCACAAATAAGTTCAGGTAGGCTTCCAGATATTATCTAGTAGCCAGATGCAAACATAAACACAAGACATGGTAGACCATTTTGTTTAAAAACTGCTTTTCAAAGAAAATGGCTTAGAAAGCAAGTGAATCAAAACCAAGACAAGCCATGCCAACCCAACCCAACCCAACCCAACCCAACGCAACATTTTAATGGAAACAGTAGTTGCTTTTGTTTCTGCCAGAAAGTATTTTTTAAACATTTTAAGAATTTTTAGCAGCACAAGTAAATAAAGGAGAAGAGTTTCAAGGGGAAAAAATAGTATTTTTGATAGTTTTGTGTTTGATTTCATCTCACAGAGTATTAGCTCTATGCCCTTCTCCATCCCTAAAAAAATTGAAGAAACAACTATTTTAGTTGAGATGATAGAAAGATGATTAGGTCTATCAAGTTAAGAAATATTAAGGTGTATTCCTGTATAAACAGAAAATGAAGGGACAGACTTTACAACAGCTTCTCCTGCCTTTGAAATTTGCTGTGCCATAAACTGGTGTCCATAGTTTTGGATGCAGACCTAATCTGAGTTAGAAAATAAAGTAGGTGAAAATGTGTTGCAAAACCAACAGAGTTCAGCTCTACCTACATTCAGCTACAACCCAGATTGCAATTTAGGTGTAAAATTTCCAGGACAGGACCCCAGCTTAACTTCCACTCTGACTTTCAGTACAGTCAAGAGAAGAACTCTCTAGGCAAGTTAGGTTGAAAATTTTGAACAACTGGTAGTGGTTTAAAAGGGAGAATTCTTCTTTGTAACCTAATTTTACCCTTTGACTTTGTGCACTCACTATATCTTCCAAAAATTGAGTTTAAAAGGTCTGTGAGAAACAAAAACTAATGAAGGCCCAGCACCAGAAGGTGAGAGACATTTCCTATGAGGTTCTGAACATCCTCTACTATTATCAATATTTTTTATCTTGCCTGTCAACTGAGGCAGAAAACTGATTTTCTGTGAGGTCAAATATGCACTATGAAGGTCACAATAGCAATAACAAGGCATTACATTTTGCTCCCGTGTTCTACTCGCATAAGGATGAGTGAGGGGTCCACTGTATTGATCAATATATCAACAGTTCTCTAGCTGAAAGGGAATATAGGCTTCCAAGGAGCAATAACGAGACAGAAAGTCCCTCATTTTTAGTGCAACAGTCACCCAGGGGTACTGAAAGCTACTGCAATTGGTGGTTCTTTGTAAATGAACTGAGTGAAATGTTTGTATCCAATCATTTCTCAGCATTAGTTAAAAGTAAACCTTTTCCCAAATTTTGGAGGCACTGCCTGGACTTAAATCTATTCCCTAACAAGACTGCTATGTAAGGCTAATTAAATGTTTCTGATTATTGCAATTTATTAATTCTTGAATTATTTTACAGCCAGTGGTCCCAAGTAGAAGCAGGGTCCCACAGATTTAGCTGCTGTGTTTGCTCCGAGGAGCCTGACGAGGCTGGTTACCTGCATTGAGAGCAAGTAAGATGGGCAGCTGCAAAATCCCAAGGGAAGGAAGAGCCATCCTCTGATACTGACTCCTTACTGTATCTTTGCCCTGTGATATTTGCTCCTTGGGCTGCACAGTGCATTCAGAGCAACAAATTAAACATTGTTTGTCAAGGGGTGGGTGTGTCCTTGCCTGCTTTTGAGGCCCCTGGTATTGTAATACAGTCCATTTATTCACTCTGAAAAATTATGTTACTGTTTAGCATTATTTTGCTCAAGTAAACTAGAAAAATAAACTAGAGAAAGGGCAACTTGGAGAATAAAATTGAAACTGACAAAACGCTCTGACAAAAATAAACAAAAATTACTACCTTTGTACTACCTTTTATGCGCTTTGTCTGGAACTGGTGACAGCAGGATTTTGTGTGCCGAGAAACATGCTCAGCAGAACAAATAGTCTTAACCTAGGTTCTGTATTAAGCCCTATCTCAAACCAATCATTCTCACCAAAAAGTGACAAAGGTGAGTTGTGAGCAACTGATAGTGTGTTCTCATGAGACGAGGTCCAAACGTGACTCCTGATGCTGTCACATTTTTTGAAAAAGTGGGATTTCAAGTGACAGCTCCTCTGAAGAATAACGATCAAGTGTAAGGACAGAGTCATACCAATGTCATTCTTTTAGGCAGAAGGTGATCTTTATGTCAAAGAAAGCCAAAAGCTTACTGAAGTTCATAATGGTATATGTCAAGTTGAGGGTTTTAACATCCAACCTCTGCCCTATCCACACTTCAAGGATATTATTTTCCAGTCACAGAAAAATGTGAGGGAGTTCAACATACTCTACTGGACTTGTCTTAAGAATGCAGCTTACCTTCTGTTAGGCCAGCATCACAATATTCAAGTATGATCAATCCACAGATCAATATTTAGCATATAGTCCTTATGGGAATGGGAAAAACATCAAAATTGTCTTAAAATTTGCCTCAGACTGGCAGAGCTTGATTCTACCTTCTCCAAAATTTAGAAAGCACTGTTGCTATAACAGGTTTAAACTTCCCATTATCACAACAGCACCTGTTTGCTGGTGCAGATGGATTTAGGAGAGGTGACCGAGTAGGATCAGCTATGGTAATTTATTTTTTCTAAGAGTTTGAGTGCTGCAAAAGTGTCAAAGAGGGGAAATCTAACATGAACTGGCAGCCAGAAAGGCACCACACATCCCTATCTTAATTCCTTCCCAGAGTTCCCATGTGAACAGAAGCTGCTGCTGTGATCCTTAGACATGCACTTCTGGGGGTCATGAGGCATCCTTTTTATACTCTCTGGACTACCTGAAAGTGTTCTGAGAGTCAAATAGTCACAGAATAATGACTGTCTCTTGTGAAGGTGCATGACAAGTCAGGACACCCCACAGTTCCCACCACCACAAGTGATGCTGCTGGACTGAAACAAGCACGGCTCTTGCCAAAGAAATATTACATGTTGTGTGATCAAGCACTATACAAACTATTAATAACTTTTAAACAGCCTGAGCAGCCTTCAATGCACTCACAACTTGTGCCAGCTGTCATGAAAACTGCTTTGAAATGAAAGCTGTTGTAGCTACTCTATGTGTGACTCATCTCTTTTGAAGTGTATTGTAATATCTTCAGTATTCAAACTGAACACATGTATCCATTTTCTTTCTTTAAGCTGGAGAAAGGATGTCAGTTTCCCACCAATTTCAGTACAAGACACAACTGTATGAAAGAAATGACCATTTTTAATTATGTTAAAAAGCAGCTAACAGGAAGGGTTGATCTAAGTAATTGGTTCTAGTATATTTGCATTTATGCTTAATATTTAGTAAAAAATTCATCTGGTAACTATTAAAGACACATAAATACATTCAATTTTGTTCTGTTGACCAGGGTGGTACAGTTCATATGTGCATTCATTCAAGTACTCCTATATCATATATCATATATTATAAACAAGAGCATCTCCATCTTACATACTATTTCTCACCATTACATCACACCTGATACAGGAGACTGAAATTGGGACCAAACTTCTCCAGAAGCAACCCCACCACTACATGGTACTCCAGCTCAGCTTGCTGGCCATCCTTCACTGGGTTATGTGAGCTCTGTACAGGTTTGTTGGCATTTCTTTGCAAAATTGCACTTACCCAGGCTGTGGAAAGTGATGTTTCATGTTCTTGGCTTCTTGCCTGCCAGGGCAAAGGCCTCCAAAAGAGGGGCTATACAAGAGGGGAAGTGAGTGCTGTGGGCTTCAATTCCCTGGGGCTAGTATGAGACATGGAAGTTATTTTAAAGCCCAAGAGAGGGGACTAGATACTTAGAGCTTACCACAAGGTCAGGACTGTTTCCTTCTGTAGCCTTCCTTCAATAGCAACTTCTACTTTGTTTTTGAAAAATCCAGTTGCCTAATTTAAGGGGTGGATTCTGTGATTTGGGTCCTGTTTAAGCCCAAGCAGCCCAGAAGCAAAGTACCTTCAAAAATATGAATCATAGTGACATCAACGTCCCTTTGCACATTCAGGATTAAAGATGCTTTCACTGGACTCATTGGAATATGCTGCTGTGTCATCAGTGCTGGAAGGACTGGACACATTCCTACATATAAGTTACCAAGCACTGTGTCTAGATTAGACTGCACAAGTATGTGAAAACATCTCCTGCTGATAAATTGTTCTAGTGAAAAGTTTAGCATTTTGGAACAAAAATGGACAATGGGAGATGGATTCTGTCAGATACTTCCCTTGTCACTGCAGTCTCCAGCATTACACTTGCATTCTTTACACAGACAGTTTGGTAAACACATGTAGGTGATATTTATTAACTATCAGTACAAGCAAACTCAGTTAGCTTCCATTGTTTGGTGACAGTACAATGCTAAAAGTAAAATAAATGTCTATTTTAAGTGTTAAAATAGAAGTTACTAACAGTTTATGCCTTTTTACATGGTTTCACTGCTCTTTGAAGTTTTATGCAACTTCTGAAGATGATGTCTTGATTTACAACAATGGTTCATGATTTTTTTTTTCTGCCATGGCAAAGTCCAAGTCTTTCAGGACATCCAGTAAAGGAAGAACTTCAAACAATAACAGGGGTTTCAGTAGGTACCAGCTCGTCATGTTTTCCAGTGGCACAAATTCAGGAGGTTCATTAACTACTTAAAGTGTACATTTCAAGACTGCCTGAGCAGGTGAAAATACTCAACAAGAATCATTGATACCTGAAGTCTCACTGCAACTCACTAATGGAAAATTAAAATAAGAATGGAAAATTACTAAATGTCTAAAAAGACACCATACCCTCCCACACACCCTCTGTTGATTTGGATAACATGGATCTGCTCTAGGTTAACCATTTCAGAAATCACGTCCAGAAATGTTGTCGATGTCAACTCAAGAGATAAGGTATCTCTGACGCTTGGCTTGACAGTGTTCCAATATCAGTGAAGCTTTCTGAGAGAAGAGTGTTTTGCATCACTCAGTGGTCCTGTTACCCTCCTGAATTGATGGACAAGTATTGACCAGCTTCTCTGCAAACACAGCTTTCTCCCCAGCTACCTCCTGAAAAGCTATCAAACTTTTTCCGTTTAATGTTTTCATCGTGTCTCCAGGCTGATCCAGGACAGCAGGTCCCAGTGAAACATGGACCTACAAACAGGTGGGGACAGAGCTGCAAAGGGGGAAAGTACTGATGGTGAAATAACACAGCTGTTAAAAGTTAACAATTCCCTGTAATGTGGAGGCAGTGCAGTGTGTAGCATGCAAAAACTCGTATGTATTGTATATTTATTTATTTCTATCCATTTACTTAGCTGCACTAAAGAGACTTTTCTATCCAGACTTTGAGGAATTTTATTTAATTTGTTATCAAATGCTGAAAAGCTCCAAGAAGAAAAACAAATTAAATCACTTACTTTTGTCTTTTCCAGTTTGCAAATGCACAGCAATGGCTAGGATATGTGAAGTTTGCTTCAATCAAAGATCTAAATTTGCTTAGATCAGGAAGCTTTTTTAAATTGTATGTAGACCTTGCTCTTAGCTTCTTAATGAGTTCTAATCCATGACTTGGCAGGAAACTGATTTTCGTGCTTGAAATATCCCTTTAAGAAAACAGATGAAAATCTTGGTAAAAAGCAAATTTACTTCTGCTCAACAACGGATATGTGTTTTAGACTGTCCTACTCATTCTCAGAGTAGTAATTAGAAACAGATCAGCTGGAAATCTACACTGAAAAGAGGATCCAGTGAAAAATTAGGTGTTCCTCCAGCAATCTGAACTAACATGCATTGCAAACAACAATCAAGTGATGTTAGTCTGTGAGAAATAAAGAAAAAAGTCCCATAATGTTCTGGGTAAGAATTAGCAGGGACATAAACCATTAGCACCATATGATACTGGGTTTAGCAATATCCAGTAAATGCAACAATCACCCCAGAATAATCTTACAGAATAAAAAAGGCTTATGAAATCACAGTAGAAGTTTTTGCTTTATGAACATCACATCATGGGAAGGCTGCTGTGGAAAAAGCAATAAACACAAAGAAAGAAGCTCACATGGAGGTACAGATGTGAGGACAGGTTGGATATATCAGGTTTTGTACTCATTAGGAAGAAAAGGAGATTAAAGACAGACAGGGGTGACATTGTTCAGACTGTTAGAAACAAAAAACCAAAACCAACAAAACATTCCCAGAGGTTTAAAAAACAAATATAGCACAGGCTGAAGCAAAGAATGGGACAAGATTACAGGAGGTTAGGAGAGAAGCATTTATGTGGAAGGCAATTACTGTGTGGGACAGGCTGTGAGAGGCAGCAATGGAACCAGCACCCATAAAGAGAGCATTAGAGGGGCTGTTAAAAGGAAACATTCTGCAAACACTAAATCTTGTGCCATGCAGGTGGGGAAAGGAAGAAGGACCAAGGGTGCTCCATCTCCAGGCTGAGATATTTGGGAATCCTTCCTCATAGGTTCAGGGTGTAACAGCTGGGGCAAAACATCTCCATATTTCCTTCACTGGGGCACAAACTGTGTCCCTTGGATCATGACAGCATGAGAACACACTTCTTTCTCTTAAAAGAAAAGGTAAAAATGAACTGCACAAAATCACCCTGTCCTCTTCCCTTAGACCCTTGTGCTCTTATGGCCTGAGACTGATCCAGGATACAGTGGTTGCTGAGGCTGCTCTGCTCTTAATTCTCCAAGAAAAGACAATATTTTTCCTTAATCAAGGAATTGGACAGACAACATTTGTAGTTTTCTCCATGTCCCCTTGAAGATGCAGTTTCCAATTCAGCTGTAACAGTATGATGTCTGGACAACATGTTATTTGATCTCTATTACCCAATGTGCACAAATTGTTTTTATTATCCTTTTAATACAGTAGAGTGGTGCCTTGTGAGGGGGAGACCAGGTTTTAGCAGCATGAAATGAAGTCTAGACAGTTGCTTTGTATCATACACACATTTGCATCTCTGTCCTCTGGTTTAAGAAAGAAAATTAATGCCAGGGAAGGGCTCTGTTTGAACTCCAGCCAAGCCTAACAAATTCACAGGCAGCTGATAAAGCGGTTTTTTAAAATTGGTGTTGGGTGAAGATGATGTGTCCACACTGTGCCTACAGCCAGGGCTTTACATCCAGGCTCTAAAGGAATGTACCACCTACAACAACTGGACTGTGAACTCTGGCAGCAGAGGAGCAAACACAGACTCCACTCCACTGCCCCGAACTAGGGCCATAATTTCTACTGGAAGGGAAAATAGACCAGTGTACTCAAAAATAATATGAACTTCTGCAGGGCAGGCAGAGAGAAGCCACTCTTCTCACAGAAAGAGTCCTGAGGTCCTGCGCCTGTTTCTTACAGGAGCTGAAAACAGCAAGGGAAGAGAAATTTTAGGCTATCGATTTCTTGACTTGGACACTTGAAGAGGTAATTAGGTTGCAAAGAGCAACCTCGATTTTCACATGGGCTGACTATTGCCATTAGTGCACTGCCTAATGAAAACTGTCACCCAGAGTATATGCTCATGAGCCAACAACTGAACAGCAGTTTTCTGCCTAAATCCACAGATAGCATCACTCATTGCATCATTAAGAGGATGTGAAACTTCATAATTCTAAAAAAGAACATGGAAAATGTTTTCTTTGGCTTGTTAGCTAAAAATCATTACCAAGTCCAAACTGTTATTACACTGTGTGGAAATAACAAGCAAATATGCATAGGAATACCACCTGGCCTTAAAAATAGCAAAAAGGTTACTAGGTCTCTCATAATGTCTAAAGAATTTCATAAATATGAAATATTTTTCCACAAAAATATTTTATTCTTATTTTAAAAATTTTACTTTTTATGTTCATTGTTGCACATAAACAGAAGTGAGTTAGGGAATGTGTTTTGTAAACTCCTTCAGGGGTTTGCTGACATGCCTGTGAGGGATAGTTATCAATAGACCACTGACATGCCCCCAAACAGCAAAGATAGACACTGTGTGTGTGGTTTAGTAACTTACTCCACTGAGTTACCACACACAGGCCTCAGTGCAGAGGTCCTTTGGGATGTTGCTCTCTAGCTAAAGGCTTGATAATTTAAATAATCATGATGAACATGATCATAAAGTGGCAATAGGAAATAAAATCAGAAGGCATCTACCATTGGAATATGTGTTCCTATGTTATTTCTGCTTGGCTGTTAGTCATCAGCCTTGACAGCAGCTGGTGCAGGAACAGCAAAATGAATCTGACTTCTCTTCCAATCACTTCCCTTTCCCACTGGGAGTCTCTGTTGGATTAGCAAAAATACTGACCAACTGATGAGGTTTGAAAGGCACATACAGAAATGGTGGGAAATAGTTGCCAGAGCAGAAAACAGAGGGTGGTAGAGTGGTTGGTGAGAATTTTCTCCATATATCTAAACTGATCTCTGGCTGCGCTTCAGGGTCTTGGTTGTTGACCTGGGGATTTACTGGAGCTCTCCTGTAGCCCCCTATGTGGGTTTCTCACTGAAGACAAATTGCAAGGGTAGGATGGACCACTGCCAAACCACACCTTGCATTGAGTCAGGACACAGAGAACTAAGGACAGCAGCAAAAGCTGATGTAAGCCACTACAGCTCTGAGAGCAGCAGAAAACAATTATATGAAATAATGTGGCTGAAAATTGAAGCTATGAAACTCCAAGTTGGAAACACAGTGTATTTCTGTATGCAAGGAATAGGTATAGGTGTGGGATTTATTAGTACTGGATTTACTTGCCTGCTGTCAGCACTGAAATCTTTTAATTCAAAACTTGATGTCTATCCAAAAGAGATATTCTAATTCAGATAAGAGCAGTAAGTCTGAGAGAGGAATTGATTTGTGAAACTCTGTAGTCTGTACAAGGGCTGAGATTGGTGCTTTCTGATTATTTGTGTTTCTTTTATATTCTTTTAATACGCTGAATTATAGAATAGAAGTTGGCACTAATTGACTGTAGAACACTGGTTCAGGAAGGTCAAGAGTTAACCCCCCCGACATTCATTGTAATAAAACATTGCAGTCTGCAACATGGATTTGATTGCAGCAAAACTATTTGTCCCAGCAAAGATACGATTATGGGTCAATCATTTCCACAAGTGAAAGCGCATCCCTGGTGTACACTACACTGATGGATGAGTAAGAAGGCTGTTCTTTCATGATCTCATCCAGGATAAAAAGGTAATTTTCCATCCATGGAATAGTGGATGTACTGCTAATGGAACAGAAAACTTTTTACACAAATAACTCAGTGTTAGAAATTGAACTATCAAAGGAATCTCAACTACAGGCAAATCAATTTGATAAACATCCAGAATATGACTGTATCAGTTATAGCTTGCAAAGAAAATGCATTTACTTTTTGTTACAGGAAACAATGATTTTCCTAAGAAACACCTATGACATTACTGATGAAAAGACGCTCCACTGGCAGTCTTTTCCAAAGAAGGAAGAGGCTTTTAGGAAGTGAGGGAAGTGAAACAGAATACAGTAACCCATACCATAGCTCTTTATATCATAGGTGCACTGGCCATCACAATGTGGAAACAAAATGCCTTCAGAAGAGCTCTGGACTGAACTCAAGGTTAATCAGACATTTTTCTCTTTCTGTTTTAGATTCTAGCTACTCTAACATCAGTGTAAAATCTTCCAAGAACACCAATGACCCCTTTCACTTTTTCTGGGTGACTTTTAGCCCTCTCTGGACAAGCAGGATAGATGGGAAAAGAGAAATGTTCTGACAAATGGGTGAGACAAAAAAAGACTCCTACATCTCTGTTGCAGCTCTTACATGTTGTGGCTTGTGCTCAGAAAAACAAACAGTTCTGCACAATCACAGGCATTTTCAGACCCCATGGAAACTATGGCTTGAGGTAAAATGTTTACTGAGATCCATGAGCATCCTACTGCTGAATTCTCTACTGCTGAGAGCTCTATTTCCATTTCATCACCCACCAAAGACATTCTGTTGTAACTGTGGGGGATGTATGTCATACCTATCTCTACAGGAGATGAGACAGTCCAGTCCCTAACCCTGTACGATAGGAATCTTTCTTTAAATTAAGCTTCACAGATACAGGGGAAGATCTTCGGTGGAAAGTAATCCAGATTTAAGCACTGAGAACCACTCACCTATTCTTCATTTTGCTCAAACAAAAAAACAGAAGCCTTTTTCTCTGAAAAAGTAACCAAAAGCAAAACTGCTTCTGTCTTACACAGTTTAATCAACCATGGAGAGCAACCTTAATCTAAATCTCTCACTCTAAATACTTCAAAAACTTGAGGACAAAATGAAGATAAGGATCTAGACTGATTTTTTTTTTTTAAGTATATTCAGAATTACGTCTGGTTTTGAAATTCAAGGTTTGTGAGACGTTGAAACCCAGACTGGCGTTCGTATGTTCTTCTGTGATATTTTCTAGGTAGTCAATAATGAGAAAAGTATTATCCAAATATTACTTACAAAACAACAGGCCCATTGGCTCCCTGGAAGACCTCATTTGGTAATTTTTCTAGGTTGTGATTATCACTTAGATTTCTGAAAAAACACAATATTTATGTTGCAACAAGCTGAAATAAAAAAAAATAAATCTTGCAGCAGTTACTATCTTCTAATTATCACTTTTCAGAATAGTAAACAACAGAAATAGTTACAGCTCATCCAGATATGTTCCATTAAATGCATAATTCTCAATTTCCCGAATTCCATTTTTATTCAGCCATCTGCAATAGAGAAAAGAAAAAGAGAGCTGTGTTCTTATTCATGCTTCATGACTAAAATGTATGTAATTCAAAGCAGTGAAAGGGATCTCAAACAAATAAAACTGTTAAATGGATATTGAAATGGTGAAATTTCTATGAATACTAGCTGGTAAGATCCCAATATTTGGACAAAGACTTTGTAGAACACAGACATGAATAGGGCAGATGAGTGCTACCATCAGAGATGACCACTAGAGTAAGTTTCTGAAGTAAGGGCAGAGCTGGTGAAGATGCTGGCACTGCTATGGCTCCACTGGGAATGCTGCAGAGGAGCTGGTGTGGCTGTTCCAGGTTAATCCCAAGAGGGGTGAGATGAGGATCTTTCCTCTTGGTGCTGTTAGTGCCACTTAGTTTTACTGTTTAGCAAGACTTTTGAAACTCTGGACCATTGCTCAATCTTTGCCAGCTATTAGAGCAAAAAGACTGCTGTTTGCCATGTTCTCACATGCTCAGCCAGGCAGGTGCAGAAGGGAGACTGATTGTCACTGAGCCAGGTAGGAGGGCAGAAGGGGGTTGGCAGTGGTGCCAAACTGCTGGGGAAAGTGGGTGATTCCTGCTGTGTCTGCTTCCATGACAAATTACCTTCCTGCTTGCTCTATTGCCCCAGTCCCACCTCCCCAGACTTCTTCCCCCAAGAGGAGACACAGGCAATAAAACTGGGAATTGAAGCTCCTGGGGCTTTCTGCCAAGTTTTTACTCTAGTGCATTACCTAATTAACGTTTAACGTCCTTCCCTCTGTCCCTTCACGGTCCTAAAAATTTACATTTGGGTCAGTTATATTTATCATCTTTATGGTGCAATCTTTCATCTTGCTTTAAACGTCACTTTGCAGCTCACGCCCTCTCCAACAGGCAATGACAGGTCTGACTGATGGCAGAAATGGCCTGATTTAATTAAACTGTCAGTAAACTTGGACTTTTTTTTTCCTAATTCACTTCGAAAGCTGAGCATGCAAGTGACCCGCTTATCTAAGGTCTGAGGTGGTGAACTAAGGTCAGCACGAAAATCAGTTAAGGGTCTGGCCGAAAGGATTACTCTTTTGACCATGACAGGCAGATGTACACAGCTCTGTGTCTATAATGTCTGTCAGGTCGGATCAGGAGAACTGTCACCATCCCCTTCACTTGCAAGCACTATTAGACATGAGTGAGCAGGCACAGAGGAGAGACGTGTCCCTGCTTACAGCATTTAAAACAGTTATTATATTAAATTGATCCTATCCATTTGTAGCTGCCAGGCTGATATATATGTTTTTAATCATAGTACTAGCACTTAGCTGCATTTTCTTACTGAACATGATGCTAATGCAATGAGATACTAAGGTCGTAAAAAAGTCACTGTTGCCATACAGGGTGGACTATACACTCCTGTCACCTGTCTAATAGCACTGGAATAGTAAAAAAGGAAAAAAAAAATTACCTAAATCCCAAGACTTCATTATAGTGCTTATAGACAAGTTTTTGTTGAGACAAATTCTCTCCTCACTTCAACCAGCATTCTTACTGACTCCACTAACTCTTACATTAGCAACAGGTGACAATGGAGGCAAAGATCCAGAGCTTGAATATAGAGGCCTTTACTTACCCTTTCATGGCCATAGCAGATTTTTAAAACATGCTTTAAAATTCTGCCAGTTCAGGAGGTCGCTGCCCCTGAGGTACCATTTACACCCTATTTCAGGGCAGGAAAGATCTATCTTAGACCTAAGTGGTATGCAGACCTGGAAGCAAGGTGAATGTCTTCCATAAATTTCTAGCACTTTATTATCATATGTATCCTCAGTTCGTATCTGTGCTGATCCCATGCATAGCATAAGATCAGATGCAATCTGAATTACTGGCTTAAATATGTTTGGAGCCTGCCACAGCTAAACCTATTAAAATTGTTTCTCCATAGAATCTGCGGGTTCAGTGGGTTCTGGGTAATGTTAATCATCTTGACATGTCTGGTTTCATGAAATGGTGTTTAACTAAACTTCCTATTGCACTGCTGTGACTTCAGTTTTGTATAGAAAATCAGCAAATTTGGGTCTAAAATGAGCTAAGTTCAGCACAGCACAAGGGAAACCTAATCAGGGACTCTCAAAGGGCACACACGGGGCCTCTGTCCCAGGGCAGAACTACAGCAAAGTCAGGACATCGCCTGACCTGGGTGGTGGTGGACAGGTCTGCTTGCACAGCTCTTGCAGCTCTTGCACACACTGGTGGGTGCTGGGAGCCCATGGCAATGGGGCTGTTGAGGAGGCAGGGCAAAGCAGCTGGAACTGGACATGATACAATCCCAGGCCAATTTTGCTAGCAAACCAAATTTGCTAGCAAGTCCTCAGTAAGCTCTATCCTTCAATACCCAGTCAGTAATTCTATGGTAGTATAATAGAATTGTTTGGATCAGAAGGGACCTTAAAAATCACCCAGTTCAAAACTCACTACTGTGGACAGTGATACCTTCCACTAGACCAGGTTGCTCAAAGTCCCATCCAACCTGGCCTTTAACACTTCCAGGCATGGGGCAACCTGTTCCAGTGCCTCATGACTCTCACAGTAAAGAATTTCTTCCTGATATAAGCAATGAGACTTTCTAGGGAGAGGGGAAGCCAATTTCATCTGCTCAAGTGACAAGGAGAGATCAAAGCACAGCAAAAATCTGGGATGTGTATCTCATCCCTTAGTGGTATTATGGAAACATACAGTACTTGTTGGGCAGTGCTTTGAAAATACAAAGTCCCAAGTGATCAGCTAATATTATCATCACAGAAGAAAAGATGAACCAGTGTACTTGCAATGTCATTACCTGAATATATTTGGGAAACCTCTGTGTGTATGGGTCTGTGTGTCTGTGTTTAAAACTTCAGAACTTGAAGTAGACAGAGGTTGTGCATAACTGATGGGGGAAAAGAAGAGACAGAGCTAAGTGACCTGCTCCTGGCTTTTCTTCAATTATTGATGGTCTGACCTTGATCCCACCAAAATCAATGTGAGCCCAATCAGTCAATTCAAATCTTGCTTGTCTCCTTCAGTATGTGAGGTAAACCACACACACAGAGTGGGAAATTTTTCCAGTCTGGCCACTGCGTAGGTGAAATGAAGGCAGCTTGTTAGCAAGGAAACAGTATGCTTTGATATACAGAAAGGATCAAAGAAGAGAGCTAGTTGATTAAAATACATGACTGCTCAAGTCAAATGTAGTCACCTAACCATGCAGCTTGAAACTGCATTATGAACCCGCCTGTATCAATGCATTAACATTGTGTACAAATATACCACATTTCCACAACATCTACACATGTTTTGCCCAAGTAATAAACTTCTTTGAATGGTATGTCTGAATGTAAATATTTATGAGTCATGCCATCCTCTGGAACACAATTTGTATCACATGGACTGTTGCTGTAGGTGTTTAAACTTGGCATTAGTAATTACTAAATTTGCTCTCTCCTGTGCTTTTAAAATAAAGAGCAGGAGTAGAATACAACAAAAAACCTCAAAACATTCATTTTTTCATGTCAGGAAAACAGAATATGGAGACCTCAGAGGCAGGGGAGAAATCTAAAACATCAAATTGAATTTGGAAGTATATGAAATAGTGCTCAACTGCTGTTTTTCTTGAGCCTGCTCTGGAAAAGAAATGAGCTAACAAGGAGAATAATGAATTTTCTATGTCTACTCACAGAATCACACTTTCAGAACTCAGGCCCACGAATGAATTTCTTTCAATTACACGTATATTGATATTGTCTTGAATATCTCTGAAAAATAAAATACAATAGAAACTACGCCTTTTTGTACTTCTGTGAGCCTTTCAATACAATATGCTGTTTCAAACACAGTATTTTCCCTTATATTCAATCTGAGGACCTACTATAGGCTGAGGGTAATGATGTAAGTTTTCAAGACATTTTTTTTGCAGAGCACAAATCTTCCTGATAAAAAAGGCTGGAACAAAACCTTTCCAACGCCCCCGTACTTTCTTCCCAAATAGGCTGAAGTCATTAAAATGCATAAAAGCTCAGGTCTATAACCCTGAGGTGGATGAAATAGTTCCTCCAGCAAACATACTACCCAGAAAATGCAATCTGAGGGGCTGTGAGGCCACCCCTTCTCACAGCCTCCCAGTCAGAAGAAGGAAAGCCATTAGCCTCTTTGGCCTAATTCAGCAGGGTACCTACCAGCCCATGAATCATTCCCCTGCTGATGTCAACAGGGTTGCTTATAAGCTTCATATGTGCTTAAGAACTTAAGACACAGAGCCCTGTCAATGCAGTTGGTTGAACTGACAAGTAGGAATTTCTGTCTTTCGTCAGTTGTGGCTGATACGAAAAAAGGAATGTTCTCTTGCTGGCTCAAAATACACCTCAAAGAAGTTAAATAGTATTACTCATAATTTAGACTGGCTGTTTCCATGCTGTTTCTGTTGGAAAGCACAGAACAAAATTAATTATCTGCAAATCTTGAAATTAAGTATGGTTCCAAAATTATTTCATGCTGACACTTCAGTGCAGTCACAACTCTTTATTAAGTGACACTTACAGAGAGTCTTCATTCTGCAAACTGAGGTCAGCAGAGGCAGGAATAGGGAGGGAGCAAGGTACCCATAAAAGAGAACTGTATCCCTCTACTAAGGATCTGCACGAGGCCTTTATAAACATCGATGCCCCATCAAAACCCATTTTTGGGACTTAAATATTGGCACAACTGAATTGGAAATTCTAGTGGGAATTCTATTACTGAGTCCAGTGGGATCAGGGTTTGAACCAAGGCCTAGTTTGGGATTCAAATGGTATCAAGGTCTTCTTATTCTTACAGGAAAGTGAGAAGTTTCACCTGAAAAAAAAACACCAAATAACTCCTGCTCTGCAGGACACAGTAATTCCAGTCTAGTTAAGACTAGGGATACCAAGGGATACAGGCAGAAGGCTCTGTTGCATTTCCTTTATGGTTTTGAGGAGTGAAGTTCTCGGAATTACCTATGTCAAGTGTATTACAGAAATGGATTTCTTGTCTTATATGTATGTATACTATATTCAGACATCTCTCTCTATGTTTTATATGCATTTTTATTTATATTAATGGTTATTACTAAGACAACTGCAGGATTAATGTTTCTGCAGCTAGAAATCTTCCAGTCAAAGATCTGAAGATGTAGAACTTCGCATGTGAATTAATAACTCTTGTCCAAAAGAATGCTTTGAATTATACTAAGAACTGATTGAAAAAATGTATGTCAACATTTTTGTCAGTGAAAAAAAAAAATCAATCTAATACACAGTTTTTTAACAGAATAAAAGGTGCTTTAACAGAAAAAAAACGGTTGTTTTCACACAGAATTTTACACAAATATTTTTGTTCCCTGTTGGCACTTGAATTTTCCATAGAAAAGATTTTCCATTCTCTGGACAGTTTTACTGCAAGGGGAAAAAAAAAAAGCATGGTAAAAGGTAATTGCCTGAGTTTAGATTTTTTTTTTATTTTATTTTTTCTTCTTTCTTCTGTGATGTGGCCATCTTTCATGGAACACAGCTCTGAGATCACTGACTCTTCCCATGCAGGCCAGAAAACTGTCACCAAGTGGCAACAAATTTCCTCTGCCACCATCCTGATTTGGATTTGAACTTGAGAAAGAGGAGTAAAAGGCTGTTACTGTCCCCCGGGCCATCCAGACACATGCTCCTTGTGTAGTTTAAGGAAGAGTGGTCTGTAAAGTGCAAGTTACAGTGCTTTGTAGAAGAGACACCTAGAGAGAACTGAGACCCTTGGAGCCACATTATCATCAATGCCTGCAAAATTACAGCCCAAAATGCTACTGCGAAGCTAATAAATGAACACAAGGGGAATCATGTCTTGAAAGGCTTTTTTGGAGCAGAAGAACTTTCAAAGGGAGCTTTTAAAAACTGAAAAGCAAATGTTCAAACTTACAGCAAAACTTTCTGGAAAGACTGAACTTTATGGACAGCAGGTAAAAACCGAAGGCCAGTATTTGATATTAACCTAAGGGGGAGAGAACAGACAAAGATTATTCACTCTGCCACATGAAAAAACTGATAACTAATAAAGAAGAAAGAACACTCACCTTTTAAAATGGTAGCCACAAAAGGCAGAGGTTAGCCACAAACATGGGATTTGCCAATATGAAACTTCACATTGTAATTTAAAGAGGTTTTTCTCCAAACTACAAGCTGAAGTCTGTCCCACTGAAATAAAAGGAGAAACTCTACCTTGGATAATTACACAGTTCCTCCTGATGATGAACTGTCCGTATTAATTTCCCAACTGTATTCTAAGAAATCAACTGCACTGACACAGGATAATTTTTTTCATAGTAGCTGTTTTAAGACAAAAGTATCAACTCAATTACCACAATTTTAACCTTCTACTCTAATAGGGGATACATTAATTCCATAGGAAATACAATTAATTCATGAAATTAGGAAATAATTATGTCGCTTTATTCCCCAGCACCTCTGATAGTGAGGAACGAAACACATGGGAGCATTTCAGAAGTCTGTGTAAGTGGAAATGGACCTGAGACTCTATAGTTAACTACCTCCACCCTCCCACTGCACTGAGCATCATGACCTCTGCATTGCAGTTCCTGTCCATGAAACACCATCCCAGAAATGCTGACTCTGAAGGACCATCCTGTGCCCGTAGCCAGTGAGGACACACGGTCACAGGTATTCACAGAGCTGTACCATGTCTAATTTTGTCATCCAGAGCAGTAGCAAGGGCAGGACCAACATGATATTGCCATGCAGCAGGAGATGACTGGTGGCTGCTGATGGCTGAAAGGAGGGATGAGTGCAGGAGGGAGGAGCTGGACCAGCCTGGACTCTGACCATTTGGGAGCTTTTCACAAACACCAAAAAGTCTCATGTTTACTCCACCAAACAAACAAACAAAAAAGGATTCTTGAAAGTTTGCTTATATCTTTGTGGTTTTAATACATGAGATGGTAGAGAAGGTAACCTTCCACTGAGAATATTGGTTCTTTAAGGAACATATTAATAGTATATAAAAGGTATTTTTTGTTCTTCATTAATAGATGTGACTGTTTTTTTGGTTTGGTTTTTTTTCCAGAATCATTCCTGAAATAGTTGAATTGTAGCAGAAAGGACTGGCTGAGACTGGAAAAATGTAACATCATTCATCTGATATTTTTTATGAACCTAGATTATTTCAGGAGAGGTGTAGTCTTTCAGGTTTCATAATCTGAACTGAAACTGAATGCCTGCATGTGACAACCAAATCCTACATTTGGGAACTCAGGATGACACATAGGTCCATAAAATAGTCATTCACTTGCATAAGTACTGCTCTGAGCTCCCTGAGATGGTGTCTGGGTATCTTCAGATGCTGAAAAGCCAACTTTGATCTGTCTCATCTTATAACAAAAAGCAATACTTTATATGCAGGGAAAAATTAAAGTAGTATAGTGAATATTCAAGAAGCTAATTTGGGAAAGTTGCTGAAATGTCATGACTGTTTCGTCTCAGGAGTCAGGATGGTCTGACATTGCATTAGCTTAAAAATAACAGCTGTCATATGTGACCAAGAAAGCTCTACAGAAATGCCTTTGAAAAACTATTACATACAGTTAAATAGAAAGCATGATTAATGAAGCAGGTGGATTACACAAGGCCCTTATTACTTAAAGTACTTCTGCACTTACACTTTATAAAAGGAGTTCACTGACAAAAATTAGAAGCAATAGGAGAAGAATCTAACTCCTCCTTACAGTACTTTAAAATACACTCTTTAAATTACTGGAGATATACAAGATTTTAGTTGAAAGTTGCCTTTAATTTTAAATGAGTCATACATTAAAAATTGATGCAATCCTTTTAAAAGGCCCTTTTAACTACAAATTATGGCATGCATTTCCTTTAGTAGGTAAATGAAGAAGGAAATTGCTGTCAAGTAGTGTGTGGCTATTGCAGGACAGAGGAAAAGACACCAGAAGCTTTCCCAAGAAAATCTCAGTCTTCCTGGTGCAGCAATGAAAGGCGACAGTACTCTAACAAATATTATTCAAACACTGCTCCCAATGGCAACTTCCACCCAGTATATCAAAATTCTAAATTGGTTAGCAGGGCTTTCACCATACATGTGTGAAAAAACATCCTCAATGCCTTGGGTTAGTTCAGATCTTTCCAGTATTTCCAAAGTGTACAGGGCTCAATTTTCACTGGTGTCAACTGATCAGCATGAGATGAAGAAGAAAGCATCTTTGACAAATCATTACATATTGAAGTAAATCTACAGGTGGCACAATGCACTGATTGCACAGAAGCACAGAGTGGTGATTAGGAGCGGGAGAGGATGTTCTTTTAATTAAATGCAGAAAAAGAACTAAAAAAATATTTAGCTAGACTGCAGCCTAGATCTTCCCTGTCTTTTTATTCAACCAGCAAATCTCCAGAGGCCTTTAAGTGGATAATCTTTTTAGAATGCAGATAATACAATTTACTGAATATCTTTCCTGCAGGACAGCTTTGTCAATATATTTACCATATAATGTATACCTCCTTAGTAGCCTCACTTTAAACAATTGTCCTCTTTAATCTGTGTTACAACTGAGTCCCCCTCTTGCCATGCATAAACAGCTTTGTAAGAACCTGTTTTTTTTTTTTTTTCAGGCAGCTGATGGCTGCTTTCCAAAGCATTAATTGTCTTTCTGAAAAGGCTTACCAGAGTCAGCACTTAAGAAAACATAGCACCACGATCAGTAGAGAAAAAAAAAAAAATCTTTCCGAAACTAATTCCTGGAAGATTCTGGCTGCTTATCTCCAGATATAACAAGATGTCTGCTCTTTTTTATGCCAAATTGTAGGAGCTATTCTGACAAATCTGGGAACACAGTTTACCTCATCAATTTACTGTGGGTATTTGCTAAATTGCAAACTCAAGGTAGGCAGAGATAAATACAACATCACTAAGGAAGCATTATTTTTGTGTCCCTTAATCACACTGGTTACTTCATGCTGCATGTGAGCCTGATTCCAGCAAGACATTCCTCTGACTCACTTACCCCAGGCTCCTTACATCTGCAACACCCACTTCTGGGGGAAGGGCTTTAACCGTGAGGCTGCCATGCAGAAGGAAGTAGTGGAGCATCCCTTCTGTTTGTTGAAGAGTCAACTCCATGCAAAGGATCAGTAATTTTGTGGGCTTTGCTGCATCTGCAGCAAGTATAGGCTTGGGTTTAGGAAACATGCCAGATACCCGTGTGTCAGGTCCTCCACGAAATAAGACCAGGCAGGTACAAGCAGCTGCAAGACTTTGGAGGGTTCTGCAAAAGGGCTCTGCTCCTTTTGCAGACAAAACACATACCATGGAGACCTACATTGCCCCTCCCCTCCAACAACTCAGCTGTATGCTCTCAAAATTGACCTGAAAGGAGTGTTGCATTTAAATCTTTCTATTGTAAACTAAGATTGCTTAATACAGAGCATCAACACCCCACTAAAAAAGAACTGAAGGACACAGATTACATATGAGAACTAATTTTGGAAAGAAAATGGGTTTGAAAAGCCATCACTACATTATTAAACAGACAATGCCACAGGTCTCCTTAATGAGAGCCAGATAAATAATCTTGTACCCATGAAAAGGTCAGTAAGTTACCTTTCTGAAACAGTCTGTCCCTCTGGCATATACCCTAGAAGACCAATTAGTAGTTCTCTTCACTCCTTCTAAAAGACTGGTGAGAAAGTTAAACTTGTGTGTTTCTAGAAGGTCTAGGTTATTCATCTTTGCATTTTTCAGTATTTTTCTCTCCTTAGTGTTTTTACCATACTAGTAATGCTGAGGTTGGGAGCCCCTGGTGGTCTAGTGGTTAAGGGTGCGGCGCTGTCACTGCCGAGGCCCAGGTTCGATTCCCGGTCAGGGACACTCCTGGGCAGGTGGGGCTCGTTAGCCCTGTAAAGGCAATCCATCTACATCCTAAGGACTTCACTGCCACCGTCCAAGCTCACTTGGCCCCGGCAGATGAACCTTAGGATTAAAGGGTGGGCTCAGTTCCACGCACACTGTGTCTCACCTAAAAAATCCAATGCGCAGGCTGGAAGGTGTAAAGACCTTCCCCAGATCTTTGCTTGCAAAGACTGGCCATTATTATTATTAATGTTGAGGTGCAGCAGACAAAGGGAGTGGGGTGAGCAGGAAATGTAATTGTACCCAAGGTGACAGAGATAAAAGCATATTCATGTTCAACAGCTGGTGGCTGTAAAAAGCCCAAGAACCTGATGAGAGGATGACAAAGCTAGCCTGAGCTTCTTGTCTGCCCATAAATAAGGCCTAGTGGCTATACAACTATTTTTGAAGAAGCACAGAGAAAGCATTGCAAGCAATGTGTTAAACTGACGGGCTGTGGTACCTGGACTCAGTCTCGGCATTAAGACTGATTAATTTTAGTCTCTGTGTTTTTATATGAAAGCTGTCAGTAAATATATATTTTTCTGGAAGATTTTTCCCAATTATGTTTTAACAGTTTTGTCACAGTCACAGTACTGTGTAAGGAATTAGACCATATGTCTTGTACGCTGCCAGACTACCATCATAGCTTCAGAAGAACCACGATGATCCAACAGTAGGCAGGTACCCAAGTCTCCATGCTTTGTCATGCTTGTTGCAGCTGGGTCTGGCTATACCTCCTGGCATGGTCAGACAGAATCTCCTAATCTGTTTTGTGTCAAGATATTGATGAAACAATGTCCTACTCCTATCTTCCAGCAATTAATGTGAAAATTAGGCTGTAATGTACAAAAGTTTACAAGTTTTCTTTCACGGCCTTAAAATTTTTATCATTTCTGCAATAGCTGTTCGTAGCTTTTCTATCCACATAGGTGCTTAACCTGTTTCGGAATTATTTTAAATTATAGTTCCACATGTTTACAACCATTTACTTCTGTATTGTATAAAAAACCCCAACCAACCACCACAAAAAAACCCAAACCAAAACAAAAACTAACTGAACTGAAAAACCATCAATCCATTTACTCCCTCAGCATCTTGCCTTGTATTTTCACTAACTGACCCTTCCTTGCACACCATAGGAAGGTGAATATGAGGACTGGGTTACCTTTACCAGATGCTGTTTTACAGCCTTCCATCAAGGTTTCTGCTCTCTCATTAAATTAACTATCCTATTCTTTCAAACAGTAATGTTTTCTTGCCTTTTCAGTTTCTACAAGGGCAAGCACTAGTGGGAGAAACCAGGGGATGGAGAAAATGGCAGTCTTTCCTACAGAAATGTACCAAGAGAGAACATGAAGGTGCGGCTGTATGCAGAGAGAGTGATCTGAGCATGATGTAACTCAGCATCACACCTGGGCCTACTGCTACCTAAAAGGCTCCAGCAGGGACTTTGTGTCCTGCTCCTGGTCCCTGTGGTGAGAAATGGTGTAGCTCCACTGAAGCCAGCAGTGTTGCACTGATCTGTATGCCTAGCACAGCTTCCACAAATCCTGTCATTAGCACAACACCTACATTCATCTGCTCAGAAGCTTTGGGCTGTGAAGCCCACACCTTTTGTACTATTTATAGTCCTACAAGACTGGGGGTTTGCCTCCCAAAATGTAGGCACAGCAGGAATGCAGCTTAAATCCATTAGTGGAGTAAACACCAAAGATGAATTTTCTCAGCATAAATTAGAGAAAAGCTTTGGCACGAGAATGAATGTGAATTAAGTGGTCATGTATAAAATTAGAGGAAATGTTTTAGTCATCAAATCATTGAGTTTCTGGAAAAGCCTCTCCCAGAAAAAAGAGGAAAGCAGGGAACAGTGAAGAGCATCAAGAATGTCAATAAAGCACTTAATTATTGGGATATATGAAGTGGATTCAGGACAAAATGGAATACAGTAGTGTGGAGAGTCTCTTCTAGCCCTGTATGCCCACAAGAGAAAAAAGCTTAAAAAACACTCAAAATACATTTCCCTCTGATAACCGCTAGCAAGTAAAGCTAGATAAAGAGGAGGGGGAATGGTGAGGTAGACAAGCAATCCTCTGTATTTTTAATCTGTTGCTTCTATAGGCCATAGTGTTGCTGCTGCAGCTGAATTTTTATTCATGTAGAATCTCTAAATATTTGAGTCCACATGTATGGGAGTGTGGAATGACAAACTTCCAAAAGAGGCAATATCCACTTAGAGTCAAGAGAAAAACTTTCACTACTTCAGGTATTTAAAGAGGGAATTTTCCTTTTCCTCACGAGCTATGGTTTCTGCGTCCCATGTTTAAACAACCACTGAAATTAGTGTGCTCATTAGTGTGTTTACACTTTTTCTTCTTCAATTTTGTATGAGATAAATGTACCCTCATTCTTTCTACTCTTCTGTACATCCGACAACTGTACTACCCATAGCAGCTTGCTCTGGGGATTTTACATGGCATAAACAAATGCTGTGGTTTCGTTCATAGGTAGGCAGAGCTACTCAAAGACAGTAGTCACCGCTGAATGACTTAGGCTCAAAATAAGAGGAAAAAGGCATATGATTTCTCCTCATGAAAATGCAAACTTAAAGCTTCATTTCCCTGCTGTCAAGAGAAAATCTGTGTTTCAGTTATGCACATAGAAAAGTTAATCAAGGTGCCTGATGAATTTGGCAAAGCAGAAATCAGTCAAAATCCTGGGGAGAGCAACAATTCTACTACAACTCTGACCACAGTTCAATGAGGGTTTAAACTATAATGGTTTATGTAGTGCTAAATATATCTTATCTCCTAAAGTCCAAATCTTAAATCTCAAATCTTCTAGTACAAATTCAAAGCAATGCCTCTTGGCATTTTTGAGCCCAGAACCTGTCATATACTAGTGATTTTCAAAGACTTTATATACTCATTAACTTACTGGGAGCTATGCTTATTAGACCACTGACCTGATTTCATACTTTCTGACTCCATACATATCTTTAAGAAATATCTAAACAGACAATGAAACACTTATTTTTATGTACTGAAATGTAGAAATCATGGTCAGGCTTCTTAGATGAGTAAGGAAAACAAGGCTTCTTGTATGAGTAAGGTTTCTTGCGTGAGTCAGGAGAATACGAAGGGGTATATGTGGTCAGGTGGACAGCCACACAAAAGTTAAGTTGGTATCCTGCTGGGTGCCTATGGGTCACCAAAGAGCACCACTTAAGCTGTTTAAGCTATGACGATTAAAAACCATTACTGTTAAACGGAGTTCATTGGACTTCACTGTGGTTTCGATGTAGAGGAGAGATTATTAGTCATGTTAAAAACATGCACCAAAAGCTGTGAAAATATATTTGAGTAACAGTTTATTTTAAGGATGCATTTAATTAGCACTGAATTTTGATGGCAACCCCATGGAAGCAGATGTGGCAACCACAGTTGTGCAAATGACATTCTCAGTGAGGCTAGTTGATGAAATAAAGCTATGCCATACATCAATATGTTTGTATTTTAGGGATTTAATCATCTCACACCAAGCATTAATGAAAACCACAGCTACAGCACAGCCTTTGTTAAAGAAATAGGAATTTGAATGGTTAAGGCCATGTGTATGACACATAACAGAAGGCAGAAACATGGTAAAGACAGATGAGAGAGATTTTTTGTCCCAAAGCTCTCAGGAGGAATTTCAACTTTAATCTGTTTCTATAGACATAAAATGGTCCAGCTCCTCTTCTCATCATTCAGTTTCAACGTGTTGCTTAGAAAGGCTCGAGGAATTTGTGTGTGGGACTACTCCTTGGAAGCTATTCAGCTTTTCTGAGGACTGAAGGCATGAAAATGTGGACTGACAATGTGCAGCTCGTAGCAAGGAGAGGGCATCATCCTGGGAATCACCAGAAGTGCTCAGCACAGAAACACGTGTGTCATTCAAAGTGACTATAGTACTTGCAAAGAGAAAAAGATCTTACAAATATCTGAGGCTTGGAAGGTGTTGGAAGGCATCTGCATCAATGTACACAAGGTTGTTGGCTTTCTCAATTCTTCTGCAAAGAGGAAATGAAACATCAGAGAAAATACATCAATATATTGATCTTAAAATTGTGTTTGTCCTGTGGTGTAGTGGAATAATATGCCGAGATTTTCTTTTGACAGCAGAAGATCTGCATGATTTCAAAGACCAGCCTACCACAGACTGGCAGACCCCAGCACCTTTTGATACTGGCAGTGATCTGAGGATAAGTTTTAGGCTGACCAGGTACAGAAAAGGACAGTTCGATAAGAAGATGGAAGAGACAAAGAGTGATTTCAAATGTTCCTATACCACTATGAATACCTCAGTGCTTACCTGAACCAAACTGCAGAACCTTTGATATGCCTATAATGAATCTTTATAATTGTCTCCTTTGCATTTAGATTGCTCATTACTTACATTTCATGTAGTTTGGGAAGGTTGGAAAACACATTTGCTTCTATGACCTCCAAGGCATCATTCTGTGAGATCTCTCTGAAAAATAATTTAGAAGTCAAGATATTTCAAGCCATGGTGAAGTAGAGAATGGACAAGTGAAAAATTCACTAGGAATTTATTTGCTAAACCCAAGCTAGGTGTCAGATAAGAAAACAGACCCCAGAAATACTGCCGAGTACTGCCATGCCAAACAAAACAGTCAGGAATAGACACCTTCTGAGGCTGGAGTTTGTATCTGTAGTGGCAGCCCTGCACCTCCTGCTGTCACCATGCCCTGTGCATTTGAAATCAGGGTCCATTCACCATGGGCTATTGGATTTCAGAAATTACAAATTACTAATAGAAACTTAAGGAAACCTTTTAACTCAGTGAAGAAAATAGGGGATGAAGGTGACTGAAATAAAGATAGCTAAAAAGTTCTCAAGAAATATGACACAACTTCAGCAATAGGACACTGCTGTCTAGACCCAATGTGAAGTACAGAGATTAAATCTAAGCCACCAGCAGATGTACCCTTATTAACAGGAGCTGGAGACCACAGAAATGAAGAATACTTTCCCACCTTGGAGAAAAAAAAAACTATTTAATCTCATCTGAACCGAGTTAATGCCCACTTACAGTCACAGAACTGCAGAAAATGAATGGTCAGTTTACTGTTATCAACACACTAGAATGCATCTCCTGCTAGTCCAGAGCACACATTTCTTTGCTTCCTTAATCTGCGAGATGGCAAAGAGAGGTCTCAGGCTCTGGTGTAATTGATAGCTCAGGAGCTTTCCTGGTGAACCAAGTGGGCATTACTGCAGTGCAACCTGTCCCAGTTACATCCCTTATGCTGGCACTGACCAGGAAGGTCAAGGTAAAGACAGCTATGCCAAAAGATTCCCCATTGCCGATTTTTTGGAAATGGTGCAAAAATGTCATTTTCCCAGGCTGAGGTCAGCTGCAGGAAGTAAAATTTGTATTACAGAAGTAATTCAGTGATAGTGTGATGGCCTCCTGGATTTTAATGGCAAGATAACTGTGCACATCTTTGAAATGAAACCTCGGATAAGTAGTAAGATTGCAAACTGGATGACACTTGTTCTTTTGAAATTATGATGGTTGCAAATAGATTCAAATAGGCCTGAGGTAAAACAATAGATTATAATGTCAAGTGCACAGTCAAAAAATAATCACAAAAATTATTATGAGGAATATAAAAAGTATTCTACTCCCTTCTAAGTAACAATTAAACCATACCTGACAAATTACTGACCCATTTAAGACAAACAAAAGCCTTGTAAAAGAAGGTAAGTTTTTCATCTGACCTTTTCAATTTTAAAAAAATCTTAGTGGTTGATTATTTTTTTAGTTTAATAAGAAATTTTCCCTCCTGTTTCCTCAAGGTTTTCTTATGGAAGAAATCCAGCTCTCTTCCACTCCAGGAGCTCTAAACTGACTGGAGAGTAAAACAATAAAATTACATGAGGACTGATAATAGGTGCTTGGTAGGGTGTAATGAGAGCTGGATTTGTTTAGCAGTGCTGCACCACAAGCTCTCACGTGAATATGTTCCACGTTACTATTTAATTTTCAGCAGCAATGAAACGCTTCAACTGAGGCAGGAATTCCTTCACACCATGCGAGGTACACAGCCATTGCAAGGGATATCTCAAAGACTGTTTATTATCTTCCTGTTTTCTTTAAAAATAACACATTATAAAATATCTGTAGACATATCTAGAACAATAGAACAGAAGCATTCATCCCCTACGATGTATTTGTATGACAGTACTCAATTCACTTTCCTATCTACAGTTTAGAAGATTTAACAACATGGCAGGTGTCTCACGCTTTTAAAATTTGGTTTGGTTTTGCTTGTGCTCTTTTTGGGTGGTCAGCAGTACATTTGCCATTCCCCACAATCTAAAAAATCAGTTGTCTTGAAAAAAATAGAAAACCACCAGAAAAAGCAGAACATTTACTACTAACAAATCCATTTAGCCAGAAGAGATTTCACGCCACTAAGCAGTTCAGGGAAAAATGTTGCAGATTTGTTGGCCTCATACAGGGAAAAAAAGGTTATTAAGAAACCATAATACAGTAGTGACCTCATCCAGCAGATAGTGCTGTTGAGGGTAATAATTTTTTATGATCCAATCTGCTATCTAACTTTGGAACAACTTGGATGACATACCTCTTTTAATGGACTGCTTAAAAATGAATGTTTCTGCATCAGGAGAGTGTGTTGGCTTCCTAAGAGTGGGATAGGTTATTGGCTTTGTTTCGATTCAAGGAATGGAAGATACAGATCTGATTAAGGCAAGGCACAAGCAGGCCATGACACTTTGGAAGGCTTGAAGAATTCACCATTAAGGAAAAGAATTAAGAGAGTTAGGAAGATAAGAACCTCTAAACTGTTTTTGCAAGATAAGGGTTTTTAAATATTAAGTTTTTTAAAGATTAGTTTTCAACAGAATTAAATAACCCTTGCATGTGGGGGATGTTTCAGAGATTTGGTGAATGACTTGGCTTTCATTCTAACATTCCCATTCACAGGTACAGAGGTGACAGTTTAGGGTTTTTTTAACAGGCAATGAAAATACGTCCATTTACAATGACTTTTTTTTTTTTTTTTGTCTTTCACCTCAAGCAAATCACTGCTGCAGCTGTTGAGGTTATGAGCATCTCTAGATCAGTAAAAGGAACAAAAGGGAAACTTGTCAGTGGCAGAAGGCAGTAACCCTTCTGGTGTTGGGCTTCATCCTTTGTGATCAGGGGATTGCAGAGATGAGGGAAAAGGACAAGACTCTGTCTCCTGCAATGAACTGTGCATCCTCTTCTACACTCTCTCTAGGAAATCCTGTTGGTGATGACCTTACTCATCATCATTCTTTGCAGATGAATTCCAGTAATAAAGTGCTGTTTTCTGACAGAAAGCCATTGCTATTCTTGTCCTTTGGGCTGAACATATACCTGCTAAGGCTGTCATTCAGGTAAGATGGATAAATAAAATAAAACCATTCAGTTTAGGTGATCAGTCACATACTGTGCACAATAGGCAACACTAATCTGGGTTTTGGTTGCATAATTTGCATGAGCAATTTATTCATACCTGGCAAAAAATGCACACCTGCTCATGGAAAACCCAAAGAACACCATCTTGGATACAGGTATCTATGGCACTAAGAGTACAAACCACTGCTGCTCAAATCAAACAGCTAACTCAGCAGACTCAGATCCTCTGCAGAGGAGAGCAAATAATACCTGTGGCAGCAGCTACAAAGAGAAAAAAAAGGGATTGCTGGCTAGTGTTTGTGCAAGTGATTTGTCTTACAGTATAAATACACACAAACAGATGATTGCTCATAATGCATATCTTATTATATGTCATCAAGAGAGAAGATAGGGTTGTTACTACGTTGTTTGTTTGTAATGAATGATACTGTTAGCTCTACTGCTAGCTATTGCAGGAAATCCAGCTGGCAATCGGAGCATCATTTCTGTTACAGGCAAGCCTTTGAATGGATGGTATGCAAGACAATCAGGGGCAATTTCTTAAAAAACCCCAAATCTCCAAACTACCCAGTGGTTGCAAAGTGCTTAGGTGTCTGGCTGAGTTCAGTTTTCACAGCATCCACAGTCATATTGAAATCAACAGTGATCCTTGAAAGCACAAATTGTTTACTCAAACACAGCCTAAAAGAGGAAAAAAGTATTCAGTAAAAACATTTTACAAAGGTACAAAGGACAATTGTTTTTATTTTTCTGCAAAGAGAATGTAAGACTAAGATGTGACATCACACGACTAAGGGATCTCCCCTAACTCACCACTAAAGTAGCAAACTGGAGTCATTATTACCTATTCACTGGCAACTGACTGCAGTATAGCACTCCTGTGTGTGACAGCCAGAGCCTCTGACAGTAGGGAGAGAGATGGAAAATTGTTTAACCTGCCTACAAATCTGCCCTAAGGCTGGGCTGGGCATGTGTTTTCGTGACGTCTGTGACAGAGTCCTGTGTGACACATAGGAAGTATTCCTCTTCAAACCAGCTGCACTCAGAGCATGACCCATAAAAATCAAGTTACATTGAAATGGCCTTTTAAACAATCCTGTTAGTGAGGAACTTACAGTTCATGGCAGTTTCTTTGTAGTCCACTAAAGACAAAGTCTCTTAGTCTAATCAAAGTCTTACAGCAAAAGCAGGACTGTATTAAACTCACAAACTAATGACCTTGGAGCCAAGTGTTCTTTTATTTCAAAATAACGAAAGAATAAAAGACTGAAAACTTATGTCTTTTATGATAAGAATTCCTTTCAGGATGAGAGCAGACCACACAGATAGGGATAGAGTAATTTTTTTCCCTTCTAGGAAATGTGTCTATTTTAAAAAAATGTGTGTATCTATGTGTGTGTATATACACATACAGAAGGTTAATGTAGAAGAGTAAGTGGTAACTTGTGTCAAAAGTGACATGGCACATGTTGTGAAGGGGGGATATCCCCTCTCCAGTCACAAGGCCCTACTCTGTAGTGCAGGAAGCTAGCCACTCTCTATATACTTGTGTAGCCTTCCTCACACTCCCTTCCAGAGTAGGTAAATACATTGGCTAAATAGTTGATCTGTTCACCCTTTATTTCCTGTGATACATTATAATTGTGTCTTTTGGCCTTTTAACCTCAGCTTTTGAGGCAGTTTCTTGTGGCATAACTATCCCATGGATTCCTGTGAACACTTTTTTTCACTCTGTAGGTACCTGCAATCAGCAGTGATACTGGAGGTATCAGGTACTGGCTCCCAGAGCAGGCAGCCTCCCTGCTCTCTGCACTTTTACAAACCAATAGCATTGTGTTCATTTAAGGGAAAAAGGAAGGAACAAAAAAAGCCAACAATGTTTATTTTTTTCCCCTTTCCTCAAATATAAATACTCTTTAGAGCTATTTAACCGGTCAGTTTTGCTCAGTGGTTTGACTGATGCCACAATTTATGTCAAGCTTAAGAAGTAAATAGCAGTAGTGTGGTGTCACCCAGGCAATCCTGCCCAGCATTCGCTGGGTGAGCCCCCATGGGACCAGACTGCAATGTGTCTGAACTGCAAAATTAAACACCTGGTTAGCTTTGTCTCCATGTCATGGATAGAGTAGCTCTTATTTCTTTCAGTCTGATCAGAACCAAGCTGGTCCGAAATCTCCTTTTGAAAACTTTCCTCTAAAGTGACAGCAAAATGCTACTACATTGATTTAAAAAGGTTACAAAGAAAAGCTATTTTTCTTAAAAGTATTAGAGACTTTTGACCTTTCAAAAATAGATGGTTGACACTCTCTCCTCTCACTTTCCTTGTGAACATGAAAAACTTGTCTCCCTACCATGATTTATTGAACAGCAGGGAATTGCAGGGTAATATCTCTTAGTAGATATTGACTCTTCAAAAATGAATTCAAGCACTGACTCTTCTCATGATCTCTTTGCTGAAGATACACACATACCTCACTAAATAAGTGGAATATCCATTTAACCAACTAAGCTTTATTAGCAACCTCCAATTTGAGCAAAATAGTGTATACATCGATCTTTGAAGGAGATTATCAGGAGGCGCCAATGCTGTGTCTTCCTGTCTTCTCCAAAGGGAATGAAACCATATTCTCCAATAAATCAGTGCAGGCATGGGAAAAAATAAAATGCAAATTTCCACACAGCAGATAGAAGTAAAGGGGATTTTATTTCTATTGGTGCTTTAGCACCATGCCAGCAATCCAGATGAAAGTCTGTTGAGAGTTTGGTTGCATCAAATTAATTGTCCATGTAACAGTTTTAAACTGGTCTCTCTAATCTGAAAAAGCACGCGATTAGTCTGCAGAATTGGGACTGATAACGACCGGATCCAACAGACGAAGCCGCATCGTTGCAGGAATTGATTTTATAATCAGTACAGTTTGAGGGGATAGATATCTCCTCATACTCCAGCACTACGGGGGTGTATTATACTAGTTTTAGTTTATTGCCAGCAAGGCTGAAAATGCATGAAGCTTTGTGGGGTCAAATGAGTAAGGGTCTTTGGAGGAAACGTCAGCTTTCCACAGAAAAGCTGGCAGCCCAGAGAGATGGGGCTTAGAACTACGTGCCCTCCTGCCACTGGGGCAGACATACCTGCTGCCCCCTGCTTCAGATATCACTAAATTTTATCTTTGACTATGAAAGCTTTAATGTAAGACAAAGAAATGTGTCTAAAATAAAAACACCCACACTGGCAACAGCACTTTTTTTCTCAGTCATGATGGGCTCCAGAGAATCTTGAGACCATGCTGGTAGACGAGGATGGTTGTCCAGCTGATGAAGAAACATCCTCGTTCAGAGATGCTGACACAACCTTCATACCCAAATTGTAACTCCTTCTATGGAAATGGGCTAGCAGCATTTATTGCACTTATCTTTTATTACTTCTCTCTTGGCTTTGATAGCTAGCTAATGATGAATAGTTTATTAAGATGACCTGGGCAGATGAGGAGACTACATTTAAGATAATCATTCATGAGAACAGCTGAACGAGGAAGTGGGGAAAATAATTTCTGGGGAAAACCAATAAGCAGACTGTCTTGGACTGGGAGAACATGTGGCTTCCAGGACCCAAAGTCTAGTGACAGCCTTTCCAAACAGATCATCTTGAAGAAGCTGATTTCAGATACTTCAACAGTTTTGAAATGCTTTAATGAAGCACACATTCATAAGAAGCCTCTGGAGGTGAGTTCATTACTAACTCCAATGTACTACAGAAACAGGAAGATACAGAATAGCAAGTACCTCAGATAGGCACAATTAAACATTTGAACTAAAAGGGAAAATTCTAAAAAATCCCTCTTACTCCTCAATTCTGGCATTAAAAATCTTCCCAGGCTTATGAGGGAATACTGAGTATTATTACCAGAGCAAATAATGTAGATACACCCACTTCAGTGAAAATAAGTATCCATGACTTGACCCATCATGAGAAATATATTAGCCTTGCCTAATGTTAAACCCAATTATGAATATAGACATCATCCTACAGCTGCTAACACAGTGCACTACATCTTCCAAATGTCCTCCTGAAAGGATTTAGGTTTCTCCTATTCAATATCTCCCAGTGAAATACTTTTTCCAGCACGCATATTTCCTTCTCTCCTCTTTTCTATTTGCACTTATTCTTCCATTCCATAAAAACTACTTGCTATTTTTGTGGTTTGTGTCTAACTGAGGCCTGAACCCTACAAACTGTTCCTTGAGCTTTGGCACCAGGCTCAGCCAAGATGCTACCACATAAATATTTGCGTGATTGTGGCCCTCAGACACAACCTACCCAGGAAAAGGATATTCTTTTATGTTTCCAAAGTTAAATCCAAACTTTGGCCTTCTAACAGGCTGCCAGAGAAAACAAAAACTCAAATCAAAACTGCTAAATCAAAAAGATTTACAAAACAAGTGTTCAATGAGGATTATTCATCTGATTATGATACTATCATAAGCAGCAAAAATTAGCATTAACCCCAAATCTTCAGGTTCTATATTGGAGGAGGCAGAGATGACATAGTATTCAAACATGGGAATTATATACAATCCCTAACTCTTTTTCCAAGTGGCTGATGGCAGCTGAGAGCAGCCTGATTCAATACATCTAGAGTCTTATTTTACAAATAGCTGAACAGCTGTCCACTATGCAACCTTGGAAAATCATATGCTTCCACCTGAGATTCTCTGACAGAAATAACCACCCTTTATGAGCAAACACTGCAAGACTGTACACAATAAGACTGTACAAGATAAGAAAGTCTTAAAGGGGGAAGATGTCATAAAACTTGGGCAAGAATTCAATATAATAATATATTTCTATGTTTGAGTGTGTGTACACACAATATTCCAATAAAAGCAATAAAAATAATAAAGCCATGGCCCCACGATGGTGCTTACTCACTAAAATCAGCCAAGAGCAGCATTTCTGCACATCTAACCCCATTTACAAGGAGGCTCTCATGTGTGCTGTGAAGGGTCACTGCCACAGCTACGCTGTGTAACCCAAGCTAGTGGAAGTGCCAGACAAGAAAAGGCTTTCTGCTATCATCTGCTGCTGTGAGGCTTTCACAAGAAAGTCCTCAGACTGGATTCAGACCTTTGATGGGGAGCTCTAAGCATTGATTCCTCCTCAGGAGTCTCCATAGGAATGAGGAAAACCCTTGAGAACCCAAAGGTAATTCTTGGCCATTTGGGAACAATTTCTTTCTCCTATGTATGAGTACTTTTGTCTACCTTGGAGCCCTTTTCCTTCTCCCTGTCTTGGGTCATATCTAAGTGGGGGCACAGAAAGAAGTTTGAGCTAGAGAGGATGCAAAGAGCCTTATTGAAATTAGGTGTCTCTTCTTCATCAAGAGAAAAGTAAGAGGGATCTTCCTCCCCAGTCACAGCACTAAAAAAGGAGGCTGAACAGGAAACGTGGTTTGAATAAAAAGTTATGTTTCCTTTAAAAGTCACTGTGTCTATTCCTTTGCTGAACTGTATTGCATATACTTATGATATTTTTTTCTGTCTGGTTTCCTATATTGATGTAAACAAAATGGAACTTACGGTGTTTCCATAGCACGCAAGCCTGGCAAAACCTTTTTGTGTTTACAGTAAAACTCTCTGAGAAAATACTACTGATGAGGGGAAAAAAATCCTGAAGAGATCCCAGACCACAAAAGTTACTGTTTGGAAAATTCATTTTGATGAAATATGCTTTAAAAATAAAGAAAGAAAATTAAAGCCATCATTTCTGATTACTATCATTGTTTTAGTTGAGACTGAAGAAGATTTCAGACTGCAGCAGAAGGAATGGACCCATTGGTTTTAACAGAGTGGATCTGTATTTGCATTGACATTCTGTGTTTTAGAGGAGTGCATATTTTCCTGTAATTTTAAATAAGTGTTGTCTCCAGAAAACACATAGCTCAATACACAGAAAGACACAGAAGCACACAAACTCAAAGGCAATCCCATGAGAGCAAATTAGCTCTCAGATTTAAAGGATTTTTTTTTTTGCATGTTAAATACTGAATTCAAAGACAAAAGCAATATTATTTTTCCATCAGACTGAAAACAGAACATGTATTTTTGAATTATTTTAACAGGAGAATGAAGAAACAAATACAATAAGGCATACTATGGAACATGATCAGAGTTCTGTCTGAAAGATGTTCTGTCTTGAAGTTACCCAAATTTGGGCCAGATCCCTGGGCAGAAGTGCATTTTTCTTGCATGCAGAAAGATACAACGAGTGGAAAGTAACCAACAGACATCACATTCTTCTACACAGAGGTAGCAGGGTTTCATCATATTCTGTCTGTCAGTTCCAAAATGGCCCTGTAGTATCGCTGTGGTTAAGAGATTCCCCACCTGAATCCCTTGTGCCCCATACCCATGCCTTTGGTGAGGACAGATTATGCAGCAGGTAATTACATGGCATTTTAATTTTTGTCTTTTACCTAAATTACTGGAATCATGTAGTGGGTACTTCAAAATGGCAGGATTTGTTTCTATAGTTGCACCTATTTAACTTCAGGACCACACAAAGCCCCAAATCAGATGTTTTGGATTTAGTTGATCCTAATGAATTCAAACATACTTCCATCTTTTGTTGTGTGGTTTTTGGTTTTTTTTTTGGTTGTGGGTTGAGGTGTTTTGTGTTTGTTTGTTTGTTTGGTTGGTTTTGGTTTTTGATTTTTTGTTTTGTTGTTGTTGTTGTTTTTATAACTTATTTTCAGTTAAATGAACAAATCTCTGTGAGCTTACAGGTCCCAAGAAGCCATACAGAGAATATTTATCTGTGAGACCTGTTAAAAGATATTAATACTACACAGTGACTCCATTTCTGCTCACTTTTTTCTGTGTGCTGCTAAAGTCAATTTAAGGACATTGATCCACTGAAGATGGAGAGGGGGAGAGAAACTCCTGTGGAGTTCAGGATATGACCTGAGCTCAGTACACTCCTACCTCCTATCTAGACCTGTGACTCTCCTAGATACATTTTGCCTCATCAGTCAAACTGTCCAGAAGGGTAGCAACAGGATGCATGCTCTCATATCCTTCTCCTCCTTAAAGATGTGCAGATGGAGACCTGTTAGGAGAGCTCAGATTTGTCTGTGACATGACTAGTTAGTAAGGAGGAGGAGGAAGGCCCCCATTAAACAAGGAAGAACTCACTTGATTTTCTTTTTGCTCACATAAAATAAAAGATAAGGTAAAAACACTATGAGATGTGAATGGCAAAATCTTCCATTTATCCACAGATGAAGCACAGCCCAGACAAAGCAATCAAACCTTCCCACAGTGCCCCACAAAGGACCATGGACACCCACTGAGACCCCAGCTCTGCTGCAGAGCCATTTCAAAGTCTGGCCAAAAGAGGTTGATGCTGCTGAAAACCAGCTGCAGCAGCCCTAGCTTGCAATGAATCACCATCTCCTGAGGGCATAGGCTGAGATCACCCTCTCATGGTATGCAAGCCATCAGCCTACCCATGTGAAAATAAAGCGTTCATCACACACATGCGGACTGGATATGAACAAATGACCCAGAAATCTGGGGTGTTCCAAGTCCTATTACCCTCTGCTTGAGTCATTCGCCTGTCACACAAAACTTGTTGCGACATATTTTGTGTGGGCTTGTGGGGTAGGAGGTTGAGAACAACCCGAAGCCTACTTTGTCATTTAGTCCTAAAATTATGCATTACTCCTTCAACGGACAAATAAAAGAACAAAATGCCTACGAAAGAGGAAAATGTGGTAGCAAGGGAAAAATCTTCCTTGTTGCATATTGTATCTTCATTTGAATTCAAGTATATCTCTGAATGAATTATATTTTTTAATTTGTTTAACTATGCTAATAGTCACCATGCACTAGTGGTTTTAGCAGTATTTTTTCTTTATATGTATGACTCAAGAATTACCATAGCAACTTGCTTCCTAATTAGCCTTCAGTTACTAACAATCAATATGATTAGACAAGGTCAGCACTGGAGTAAGCTCTATAGATTTTTAAAAAGGCTACTGAGAGTGAGTAAGGGCAGGTAGAGGAGAAGCAGGCTCCTGGACAATCTTCCCCGAAGAATGGTCACTGTTCTGCTATTACTCACTCTCCTATGAACAAAAGGAGTCATGGCAAATGAGAGCTTTGCCAGTTGCTCGACTGCAGAAAGCTTTTAGCCTGCCAACAGATTTACAAAATACGGAGAACAGAAACATCCTTAGAACTGCAGATAAAAAGACACCTTACTGTCACATTGCTGGGAAAGATACTGATTGCACACCACCAAAATCAAGAACAAATATGTCATAGATTTTTATCAACATAGCGACATCTGAAAACAACCTCCCTGTGTGGGAAAGATCCCTGAAACTGGGAATAAGCTGACACTGTCCAGTTCACATGAAGATTCTCCCTGGGAGCTAAGCTCATGCAGTGCTTAGCTGAGATCCTATTAGGAAGCCTTCCCTCTAGAGACCTGAGTGATTGCCCATTGCTGACACAATTCCCCCTTCATTTTTACAGTCTATTTCAGTCGTTAACATGTTATCTGTTATCCTGAAACACAGTGCCTGGCAGCACAGTAGGATGGAAACATAATGTGCTATTCAGAGGTACTCTGGGTCCTGGGAATACAAAACAGGATCCTTGATACTGACAGATGAAGGCTCATGAAAAGCCACTTGTTAGTGTGTTTAAGTCTGCTACCAAAAAACACAGGCAAAACCATGCTTACTTTTAAATAAACAGTGAATGTTGTCAATTATGCCCCGGCACACGGCTGTCGCAGATGGACTGTGATCCATTTGCTTTCCTCTCTAGAAATTCATTGCCACTTGTCTCTCTGCTCTGTTCCTCTCCAGAGGTTACTCCTCTGCTGCAAATGTGCCTTCAGCCTCAGCTCACGCCAGCTCATAGCACTGGGTCCCAAAATAGAAGGTCGAGCTCAGGGAACGGAGGAGCCAAGACATGGCACACAGTGAAAATGTAGTGACAAGACAGTCTGGATAGTGCCGTACAATGGCACTTCAAGCCATGAGTTTTTAGGCATTATGTCTTGACCTTTCTCTGCACAGAATGCCCAAAAGAAAAATGAAAGGGTTTTAAGCTCAAAAAAGGCAGCTTCTATTAGAATATCAACTAGGATAATTAACTTTAAAGCAGAAAAACCTTATAGGATGTTGGAAGAGAACTTAGAAGAATTTATACCCTCCTCTAACCTGACATCCAGTGCCTTTCGAGGTTTGAAGTTCATAGAATCACAGATTAATTTGGGTTGTAAGGAATCTTTAAAGGTCATCTAGTCCAGCTTCCCTGAGGGACATCTTCAACTAGACCAGGTTGCTCAGAGCACCATCCAACCTGACCTTGAATGTTCCCAGGGATGGGGCATCCACCAGTTCTCTGGGTAACACATTCCAATGGTTCAGCACCCTAACAGTAAAAAGCTTCTTCCTTATATGTAGTCTCAATCAACCCTCTTTTAGTCTAAAACCATTACGCTTTGTTCTATTGTGACAGGCTCTGCTAAAATGCTTTTCTCCATGTTTTTTATAGTCCCTCTTTAAGTACTGAATGGCCAAGTTCCTCAATGGCTCATTTCTAGTGGCAGTAAGCTCTGCCTAAACATCTTTCAAACCCTGTTCATTATCCCTGGTGCTGCTCCCTGCTGCCCAGTGCAGTCCTTGGGTGGCACATATCCATCTCTGGCCTGTAAACCTCCTACCACTTGCAGTGCCTCAAAGCTGTTCCCCTCCAGAAAATTCCACTAGCCCACAAAGGAAACACCCATCAGCCCTTCCTCCAGGGAACTCTAATGCTGCCAACTGTCCTAAAGAGCCTTATCTAGCTGGAAACAGAAGTAATAAATAAGGACATCCTTTTCACTGTATTGTGATCAGCCTTTCTCACAGCACAGATGGAAAAAGCCAAAATCTTAAAAATCTAGCACAAGAAGACTTAAAAATGTGGAAAATAAAGATGAAAAACATATCAACATAAAATCTCGTTCAAAATAAAAGATAAGTTTGACAAAAGGATTAGACGTGTCTAATGATCAACTTCATAATTACACTAGAAAGGAAAACATTTCCAGATAAAGATGTAAATCCTTATGCTCTTGACCAGACAAGCAAGACAGAAGTAAACACTCCTTCCAAGTAACAAAAACTAATTTAATTATATCCTCATGTGAAATTCCTCATTACTCCTGCTTTCAGTGAAGAAGCCTCACAGCACAAGACAACATAGAGAAACCACTCCCAGAGTTTGTGCTGAGCAGCCCCCTATTTATTATGTGCACTTCTTTTCCTCAGAGGAGAAAGCATCCTATGAGGTGGACAAAACATATTCTCCATGTAGATGAATTATTCCATAATTGTTCCAGAAATGTTCTCTTGAACGTCTTCCTTCAGTAAGTGGCATCAGCAGCTCTTAGAGATGAGGTTCTGAACTGGGAAAGTCAAAAGCCTGTCCCTGTCCCCAAATCCTAGTTTTCTGCCATCTACCCTGGAAAATGCACAGACACCAATAGTTTTTCAGCTTTCTCCATTTCTCTCACAATCATTTGTGATTTCCATCTGTGATGTTGGCTCCCCAAGCATTCAAAATATTTTCTGGCTTAGTATCTGTCTACCATTCTAAGTCCTAGCAATTTAAATCTTTTCCAGACTGCTTTATGTATATGTACACACATATGCATGTATTCAAGCATGTAAGTATATATATTCTACCATATGGGAAGCAGTTTAGTCACAAAACGTACACTACTCTTATTTTTAAAGAATCAAACACATATATGGAAGCCTTCATCAAAACCAGGCTCCTGCTCTAGAAATCAAAACAAATATCCACAGTGTTTTGAGAGCAAATTGTTCTTGGCTTGGTCGCAAAACAAACAATGGGCACAATGAATCTCTGGTTTTACACCTGGGATGAATTACGGTCAGCAGTGCCTTTGATAGAAAAATCAAAATGCAGCTCACTAATAACGATAAAATGCTCAGTTGCCTCTCCACTTAGCAAAGCAGCCATCAAACTAATGATTAAATCCACATCAATCATTTGGCATAATAGAAATAAAGGCCATGCAATATAATGTTGTCAAAGAATAAACATCTCCAGCTTGGAAAATAAATGTCTTGACTTCATCTCAACATTTTTTTCCATAAATGCTGAGGGTTATATCAGCATTTGTATAATGGGAAACACTCCTTCATTGCAAGATGCCAATTCCACTAACATTATTTCTAAAATAAACAGAAAAGCTGGATAAAATTAATATGGGAATGTGTTTCTGAAGTCCTCCTGAAACTGAATTACTGTTTCCTATCTGCTGCTGGACTTCTTCTTTCTAACAAACAATATTAGTTGTGCAAAAATAAACATTGAAGAAAATCCCATTTAGAGAAGATTGGGCACAATTTCAGGAAGTCACACCTTTTGCACTCACTCACTTATACAGTTATAATACACTCAATAAGATTAATTTTAAAAAATCATTTAAAAACCTTTTTTCTCATTAAAACTCCCTGTCTTTTCTAATTTTTTTTTTTTTTTTTTTTTTTAAGAGTCCCATTTTTAAAGGAAACCTAGAAGCTGGAAGGAGAGGGCACTACGATGTCTCTGGGGATATGCTGTCACCTGAATTCCCACAGACTCCTACCATGGAGCACAGCACAGTGATGTACCAGGAGCCACAGACCCCTCATCAGCCTGTCTGTCAGATGAAGATGCAGGTGCCATAACAACCAGGTGGGGTGCAACCTCTTTCAAATGCATGTGTTTTCTCTCAGAATTGCTTTTTTATTTGATTTCACACAAGAATGTAGGTTTGGTTGGGGTTTTTTGTTTTGTTTTGTTTGAGTGGGTTTTTTTTGGTAGAAAGAAACCTTTTTATAGTTACCTTTTACAACTCTTTAAAAATGTTTGTTGACTTTAATGCTGCTTTTATTTAATTTTGTTTTTAAATAATTTTGTATTTACACTTGTTTCGGTTTTCAAGTCAGTACATTTTAATTCTGAATTCTATCCAGAAAGTGGGGTATTATTATGTAACTAACATGCAAAAGGGACTCCTTTTTTAAAACAAATTATTTAGAGGTATTAGAATGAATATACTGATTTTATAAAGAAAAATATAATTATTTAAATCAGGAAAATATTCTGACACATCATTATGAGAGGAACCATCTTTTGCCATGTATGAGCAATGAATTATATCTGAAAATGTAAAATGTAAATAGAACCAGCAATTCTGAGTTCTCATTTCATTTTGTGATAGACATATGTAAGTTTAATAAATGTATCACTCATCCAGTGTAAGAATTATTTATGTTACTTAGCAAATACGTATTTTTATATATTTACAAAGTCATTTAGATGGTCGTTTATTCTACCTTGAAAGTACAAGAATCTCTTAACAAAATACAACTTGAAACTTCCTTTGCTTAAAACAGAGTGAAGCTCATGGAAGGAAGAGATGGAAACTGAAGAAGTGACACATTTTGGGGAAAAATTTTGGACTCTACCATCATCCATCTTTCCCTCTTGAAACAAAAAACCCACTCAAAAGCACCTGACATGAATCTCAAAAAGCTGGCCAGTAAGCAGACATACCAGCCTCGTCAGTATGCATTAAGCTTTGCCACAGGAGAAGGGAAGAAAGATTATAGTCTTAATTCTGCACCACGGGACAACCATCAATTCTGAGGCTCCTTGAGTAGGTTTGCCAGTTTCAGTAATCAGCTTTATGCCTCTAATGCAAGGACCTAGATTGAAGCTGCCTTGCAAAATGTAATGATTCGGAGGAAGCAAATTTCTCCCTGTGATGCCAAACCTGCAACCTGTCTGGCCGAGCATCTTGCTCTAGTAGCAGCAGAGGACACCCAGAACACAGTGTAAATGCAAGGCAAGCCTATTGAGAAATAATCCTACTAATTGGGGAAAAAAATCTTAATAATTCACAGCATTTTTATTTGCAGAGGTTTTCTTTGTGTGGTGTTTTTTTTTTTTTGGACACTGGATTGAGACTTTTTTTTAAGAACTGTGTATTTCACCCTCAAATCTCATTTTGAACAAATATGGCTACTGCAGAGCCTACATTTAGATATTCTAATCTTAATTTAGTATGCACTTAGTTTTATCTGGCTTGTTTTCACGGAGGAAGGAATGGAACATTGGATCAAAGTTTCTTCCTAAAGAAGAGTGGGAACTCACACAACCATTTGCCCATATTTCATCTTTTATGAATTCAGGTAATCTGAACAGTATGTCGCTGGGGAAAGGCATTAAAGCATTTAGTATACATTCAGACAAGTGGATTCCTCTTTTTTTTTTCTCTGTCTAGACATCTGTAAAACAGGGACCAGAAATGATGTGCAAGATGATTCTCCCATTAAATACTTCAGTCTTTAACACAGGCTTCACACCAATGCAGCTTACAAATAAAGATTCTGCTAACAGTTCATTACCACAAAGCTCATTCTTGTTCAAAAAAAGGGAGTAATAACAAAACGTATTTATTTTTTTTCTATTCTAAATTTATTATATCAAAGACAGCAAGCATCAAGATAATAAACCACATAGACAGAATTATGGAATACTTCCTTTCTTGTACTCTAATGTGTTTCAATTAAAATATGCAAATATTAGCATGATTTTCTGGGACTTTTTGAATAGAAAATTTAGAAAATGTTGATATGGACACTACTAATTGATTTTACATTTCCTAGCTTCTTCTTCTAGGGGTTTTTACCTTATTATTAATTTTGTTCCACCAAGCATTAGCAAAAGATTGAGATTAGATCATACTTTCCCCAATATATAGCAAAGCTCTTTGACATCAGCAGTGAGCTGCTGACATGGATAATAAATTCCTACTTCATTTTTATGTAATTGTGCAAGGGATGACAATAATTGCAAGTGCAAGGCCTATTCCATAGATAAGCTTTGGCAGGGAAAAGTGGAATGCCAGATGATGATGCAGAAAAATGTTTATAGATTGTAATAAAACCACCTGTTTCTTGTTCATTACTTGTTATGTTTAGAACCCAAGGCATAGCTTCTACTTTCGTGAAATAATTTGAATTGAGAACATCCAGGCTTCCTATGTATTCATACCAAACACAAAAGTTTGCTGTCCATGGGATGATATTTGCAAAGGCTGCAGGAGGGTCATCTGAAGCCATGGCACTCCCTGGAGAAGAAAATGTACCCCAGCCGCTCACAGCCACACGGAGAGACAGTGGCAAAAGGCACAGCTCTGCCCAGCTCCTCCACCAACGATGTGTTACAGGACCCTTGGGAGGAGCTTGCATAGCTATTCACCTTTCAAATCCCATTTGAGGGAACCCGTTTCAAAGGGTACAGTGTTGTTTGTGATGGGTGAATGAAGACTGACACCCTGGATGCTGTTGGGCTATGAAACATGTATGGCATGCCTAGCAGAGGATAAGCTTTCTTACATTTTGCTGCTAGATCAGAGGCCTGAAGTGCAAGCAATCCCTCCACTATAGAAAAGTCCTGCTTGAAAACCTCTGATCATCATTAAACAGCTGAAATGGGGGCATCTGGGACTTGTAAGTCCACTCGCAGGAGCCAGGAAGCCTCCTGTGATTGCTCCCTGCCTGACCAGCAGCCTACCTGCTGAGTCGTGCAGGACTAGACCAGGTGTACAGCTGGGAAAGCCCCACATCACAACAGTGGCCCCATTAAAGCATTTATTCCTTGGGATGACAGCCCGAATTTTGAATTCCTTTGCCTATGTTGGTTACTCACCTTAATGTTTTTGAACAGTAGTCCTCTACTCCCTGAGAGAAAAATGTATATTTAGACTAATTTAAATGCATTAACTGGCATACTCATTTTCATGACCTGTCCTTAAGGTGCAGAATGTTTCACATAACTTTTTTTAATGTAAATCGGAATTTGATATCCATAGGGTTGCACCTTGGGAATATATCCTGGACTATTTATTACCAAAGTATGATTGTTACTTGATTCAGTATGTACTCTGGTACACAGAATGCACTGTGTCCCCCTTTCACCTAAGGGATGTAAATAAATATTTTTGTAAACATGTACTACTTGTGTATCACAGCAGATCCTAAAAATCCTTACTTTGCTGCTTGTAAAATAATAAATAGCACATTTATCCAAAAGATGCAACAAAAGATAGAAAGGAACTCCTGCCTAGAACCAATTTCCAAATGTCTTGGTTACACTGAATCCTAACAATTTTCTCAAAATAGCTTTAATGATCTTATTTAAACACAGCCTTTTGCATACCAAATGAAGCAGCACACAATACACTGTGCAAGAAAAACTGGAGAAGCTGCAAAATGCTGAACAGCTTTCTTGGTAGCAGAAGACACAGACTACTCATCCTCGGGTGATCATGTGATTCCTGCCTCCCCTTCCCTCCCCACTCTCGGGCTGACAAGTGTTACAGGCTCACATGCCAGAGCTTACTGAAGCTCTTTTCAGGAGCACATGGGGTGGGTGAGCCATTTGCTAGCCCAGGCAACTTTGGTGGCTACTGCTGAAGAACGTCTGGATAGTGAACCTATCAATCCACCAGGTTTTAAAACTTGCTAAATAAAGTGAAGACTTCCAGTATGCCAGATTATCCTGATGAGACTTTCACAGTCAAGCCAAGAACTCTGCTCCTTCATCAGCTGCAGGAAGAGAGATATCCCTTGATTCAAAATACTCTCTTCTGGTGTCTGCTGTCCTCAAGTACCTCACCTGAGTTTGGCTAAAACATAAAAGATAACACAGTATGATCTAATTAAGTCAAAGGAAAGTGTGACTTGCCTTTTATCCTACAGGGCCAAACAGGAGAGATTTTAGCATCATACATACATTGTGTTGGTTGTTGTAGATGAAGTAAGCTGGTGCTCATGTATCTACGTCACAGACCAGCAGCATTTGTTCTTATTAGCGATCACTGGATCAACAGTCTCAGCAGAAAATCAAATCAAAACAAAACACGAAAGCTTGAATGCACTAAGTGATGAAGTAAATACAAGATTAAGAGCTACTTTTTCATACAAATTCATAAGGAAGTGGTAGATAGTAGGTGCATATGTTCCATGACACCTACAAAAAGAACAAATAACTAATGATGAATTTTCAAGGGGATTGTGCCCCAGAGTACAGACGTGAGGCCTCTTTGGCTTGCACAGGGTAACATAATCAGACCAAACTTCCTATAAATATGATGCCCCAACCAGGCCTTCTTAGATCAATGTTCCCAATCTACTTTGCTACATTGTAGTAACAGGAAGAAACTTAGTAACAGAAAAAGAGAGACAATATTGCTTCAGAGGGTCTCCAAATGAAGCACTTTCAGTGCAGGTTGAAGATGACATAGCTGCTGCAGAGCATGTCAAATTGACTTTGCCAGGTATGTGCCTGCACGGCACTGCTTTTTAATTTAGTAACCGGAATGTTAATTAGTTCTGGGAGTGTAAACAGGTTGGTTAAGCAGGAGTCGAGACGAACTGCCACGCGCCAGTTGTATAAGACTTAGGAGTAGACTAAACATGTACCAAGAATAACTAATCTGCTTTTCTGAACACCTATTTGCTAAATTAACACGAATGCAGAGTTGTGCAGAAGTCAGAGAGCTGGTAGCAACAAGATGACAAGGCTGTTCCACAGACCTGTGGGTTCCTGAAATAGTTTTTTCTACGAAAGTTTAAGTTGCTGATGCCTGGGGGACACCACTAGTGACAAGCCACCCACTGGTGCCATTCACCACTGCTCTCTGGGCCCAGTCATCCAGTCAGTTCTTAATCCACCAAAGAGTGCAGCTGTCCAAGCCACAGGTTGCCAGCCTTTCCAGGAGCATGCTGTGGGAGACAGTATTAAACATTTTACTGAAGTCTAGGAAAACTATATCCACAGCCAAATTCTGCCCTCCCAAAGTCCAAGGCAGCCGTTTTGCTCACCTCCTTCCCTACTTCACCGAGAGTTGAAAACACTATAATTTCTGACCACCACATTCTAACTTGTAATCAGGCAGCTCATTCCCAAAAAATGATTCCAAAGACCACCATTTCCCTCCAAATTCTGGTCTTTAAAACCCACCCGGTTCTCAGAAACACACTTAGGAATGATTTATTAGTGAAAAAAATTATGTGGACACAAAAAATTGTGTTGACTGCACAAGATACTGGTTTTTCTTCAGTAATGCATTCAGGAAATATTGTCACTTCATTTTTAGTCTATTTAATTCTAGGTGAGCACATATATATACTACATTGAAGTATCTAATTTGTGTACATCAGGTTATCCACATTTTACCATATGGAGGTATCACAATATTAATATCTATTTTCCTTAAATAGGCTACAGTTTGCTTAATCTTTCTTTCTGTGCATGATCTTGCAAGAGTAAAAAGGCTTTCATACAAAGGCTGTGTTTTTATATGCAAATCTATTATTTGATTACCCACTTTTTTGTCCCTACATTATTATGAATATTTCTGATGAATGTTTTATGGGTTAGGTTTAGGATTTGCAAGCTATTTCAAATTTTATCTGTTTGCCATATCATCTGCAAATACTGCATCTTTGTTGATGTTGATTGGTCTCATTTACATATTTATCACACTTTTATTTTCAAGGATGTTTTGCTATAAACTGTCTGTCCCCATTTCTCCTCCGTGTACTACTAGTAGACAGATGTATTTTTAAATTGAGCCCATTTCCATATATAATTTTTTTGGTTAAGAATAAATCATCACTTAGAGACAACCTATTCAATGCCTTCATACCTATCTGACATATGGTTTCTGGGTAATTAAAGATAACAGAAGCAGTTCACAATGCACTTTGCAACTCACTTCATAGACCAGAGAGCTCAGTGGTTTTCCATAAGGACTAGGCTAAAAGGAACTCCACAGGACTGGGGAGAAATCAGTGCCAAAAAATTGGCAACACAGAGCTGATCTCAGTCCTAACTAGGACTTTTATCAAGAAAAATGACCTTTTATGGTGGTGCTTGCTGGGTTTATGAGAGGTTGGATCCATAAGTGGGAAGTTTTTTAGTTTGTACATGCTAAGAGAAGACTCCTGAACCTACAGTAAATCCCTGAAATGGATCTCCTATTGCAGAAAAGGCCAGATACCATGTGAGCTTTACCACTTGCTACTGACTAGCAGCTCTTCAGTCCTTCTCATTGTTTGTTCTCCATCCATCCATCCATCCATCCATCCATAATCCATCCTTCTCCAGTCTCAAAATCCTTTCCCTTTCTTGGTCATACTTTCTGGTGTGTTTACTTTCTTGCTAAATTCCTTTCTTGTGCAAGAGTACAAGGGAGAAGGGTAGAAATGGTGCAGAGAACTGTCCTTTTGAGCTTTGCCATTACACACACAGCACTGAAAAGGACACTGAATTTTAAGTGCCCCACTCCCACCCAGACTCCTCTTGGGTGAAGAGCCTTTTTGTGATCCTCTCCTCTCACAGTGCAAGCACTGGCTGTGTTTCTTAGTCAAATATTGTGATTTGCCCATATATGAAATAAATCGGAAAAATCATACATGCCCAACAATAGTTTAGGTCGGACAGTGATGGTTCTAATTCCTGGTGCTAGCACCAAATAACCCATAGATTTTCTGTTGTTAAAGAACAGTTGTGAAGAAACATATTACTAAGGGTAATAATAATAATAAAAAAGGTAATAATCCTTCTAGTGGTGGAACTGCAACACATCCACAAGAGCATACTAATGAGTGTAAGCTACATTTGGTTCATCAGAGGTGTTCATAATTGCATCTCCATCTTATCACTAAAAGTCACAGAAATTAGGTTCTTACACTCTTTGTGTGCTAAGATTTTTGGATCTGTCACCTGTAAGAAACTTCACGCCCACATCTTGCCAGCGGACTCTGAACATGCACGAAACAATCCTATTTATTCATTATAGGGAAAGGGAATTGGCTGACCTGTTCTTAACAGGAGTGCTTTCCTCCCTAATCTTTCCACTGTTTCATTCCAAAACTCTCAAAAAAATCAGTTTCCAGTGATCTTCTGATACAACACTGTATTTATTAACTGCAATGACACTCCATGTTCAACCAATCCTTTGACTGAAGACTGCCCATTTGTTGATATGAAAATGTATTTGTGACAACATTTTTCTGGAACATGTGGTGTTAATAGAAAAAGTTTCTTTTTTTTTTTTTTTTTAATACCAAAAGATGAAATATATGAAGCTTAAAGATAGAGAGATGCAACCAGAGACTGCTGCTTGCAGTAAAATAGTTGTTGACATAATACATACATTTTCTCCAGGTCAAGAAGTCCTGTGAAAGCTCCTTTTGGAACAACTCTCATCTTGGTGAGGACAAATCTCCTGAAAATAGAGAAAATGGGGTGATTATTCTCTGTTCACAACACAGGACTGCACAGTAGTCTTGGTAGCACAGGAGAGGCTACAAGGCTACACTGGTACAGGGACAGTCTCTGGGCTGAAAGCTTTGGCATCGAAATACAGCTGTAATATTCAAAGCATTTGTGGGACTCCAACTGCCCTGACCAAAATTGCAGCACAGCGCTGGAGGACCACTGGGGCTCCTCAGGGGAAAAAGCATCCATCAGTGGTTGCCACTTCCCTGTTTATTTCAGTGGTAAATCCAGACCTGCAGCTGCTCTGTGTGCTGGGAGTGAACAGCGCCTTTCTCATCTCGACCGCTCTTTTGAGTGATGCTCAAGCACAAGGATTAAGCAGCCCTCTGGACCCAGATGGGGGTGAGATGTTTACGAGGCTGTAAGGTGGTACATCTATGCTCATGCAGGATAAACCTTAACCTGCTGCAAAGACAATTTAAGGAGTCAGCTACTATCTCCCATTGGTGCAACTTTATTAACTTTATTGCTTCTCACAATCTCTCTTCTAATTAGATGATAATGTGCACCAAAACTGGGACTTTGGAATACACAACTCGATCATAAATGCTCCAAGACAACATTTTTATCATTTTTAAAGGTCACAGAATATGCTTGATGAAGAAAAACCTTTTAAAATATCATATAAACCTTTTTGTTAAATTGGAGTAATCTCCTTTAGTCACAATAAACAAAGAGGACTAGAAAACTTCTGATGGTGCTTAACAAATGAAAGGGTTTCTACTACTCTTTGGAGAAATAAGGTGTTACCTGGGTAATTGTTTTCTTTCACACATTTAATCATTCATAGTTAGTGAGAACTGGAGCCCCTGGTGGTCTAGTGGTAAGGGCACGGTGCTGTCACCGCTGAGGCCCGGTTCGATTCAGGTCAGGGCCACTCCCAGGCAGATGGAGCTCGTTAGCCCTGTAGGCAATCCATCTACGTCCTAAGGACCTCGCTGCCACCGTCCAAGCTTGCTTGGCCCCTGCAGATGAACCTTAGGATTAAAGGGTGGGCTCAGTTCCGCGCACACTGTGTCTCACCTAAAAAATCCAATGCGTAGGCTGGAAGGTGTAAAGACCTTCCCTGGATCTTCGCTCGCAAAGACTGGCCATTATTATATTTATATTTTATAGTTAGTGAGAACCAACAATTGTATATATTATCATGACCTGCTCGTTGCAAGACATCATATAATACTGGTTGCATTGAGTGACAGTTGTTAAAAAAAATTTTTTTTTTCTTTAAAAAAACCAACAAACCCACCTGTGTTACATACATGAACATGTTACATACATACATACATCGCACTCTGTGATCACCTTCTTAGTCTATTTTCCCATGGAAATGGAAATTACTTTTTTTCCTGAATTACTATGGAAGTCTTTTTTCCAGTGAGCACATCTTCCAGATCACTCCAAATTATTATTGTCTCAGAACTGTTTTTGTATGGCTGTTTGGGATTGTCTTTCATCTTGTGTCTATGCTGCCTCATTGTAAGGTCTGCAGCAGGACAGAAAGGGGAACTCAGCCTGCTATTGCCTGCTGTGCAGTCCTGCAAATTTTAACACAGTGCTCAAAACAAGAGACTTTCTTACTGTTCACATAAAGTATTAATGCAATCCTCATCTATGTTTTATTTCAAATTATTAAGTTAGAATTTTCATGGGAGATTATCAAGTTTTAATCAAAGTTCTAGGGGGAAAAGTATTACTCTGACAGAGTACCAGTGCGAAAGGTTCCCATTTTTTAATTGTAGGTCTTTAGAAGAATCTACCCTCTCATGAGTTAATATTGACTTAAGCAGGGCAAAGTCAATGCACACCTCACCTAGCTCTAGAGATGTCACTGTGATTACACCAGGAGTGAACTTGGCCCCACACTTTCAAACATTGAAATTTATGGTATTCTCAGTCCTGAAAGACGATGAAGTCAATTTGGTATTTCATTATTCTTGTACTATCATTAATGTAAATCAGTAAGAGCTTCAACATACTGTCACACAAGAATTACAGTATTGAGATCATTATGCAAATGTTAGAAGGATAAAAGAGCTTCCCAGAAAAGGCCTATCCTGGATTAGGCAATTTGTAAAACCCTACTGAAAACAGGGCTGGTGTAATGCATGCAAAGCTACGGCTGTGCTTTCAGAGCAGTTAGGTACAATGGATCCTTGCAGAACACCCAGCAGGCTTAATGCTACAAAGCTGAACCATCAGGAAACTCTTTAACTTTGATCTGTTTTGAAATCTTTCTCAAACTCTGCTTTGTAGAAATGCAAGCCTAATTTCTGAGCCCTAGAAAGCAGGCTTTGTCTGAAAAGCCACCTATAATTTTTTTATGGCAATGTGCTAAAATGAATCCTCTCTCTGCAGGCTCAGGTCATCGGACATTTGCAATCTTTTAATTAAATACTGGCCTACACCATGCTTCACCACAACAAAAAATTACATTCTGATACAGAAACTAATGGAAGGAAGGGAACCTCATTCATAAATGGGGTTACTTATATGAGAAAAGCCACATCTGCATAGAATTAAAAATCAGACCTTGAGTTTCTTTATTGAAGACCCTGATATCCTGCATTAATAAGGAGCCACGTGTCTAATGCCCCGGAGCAGTTAAAGTAGAATTGAAGTTTAATAGCTGAAATCTCACATTTCACTTTAAAAAAATTAGGGTTAATTGTTTTTAAACATCTCTGAGTAGGCTAATAAAGTCAGTGTTAATGGTATAATGAACACTGAAAATTAGAATCAGCTACTTGTTGAATTATCAACTGTATAATGAATAGGAGTCTATTATAACTAGCCAAATGCTGTATTGTCAATAAATCTCATCAATTAGTCTCCAAGAATCAATCTGTACTTAACTTGAGATACTGGCTGTTCAGTACCAATTCTTTCTGAGGTACATGGAGAAATTAATTGAAAAGCATTTCCTTGGTTTTGTTGCTGGCAATATTGAAGTGTTAAAGAAATTAATTCAGTCTTTTTCAAGCATGTTTGCTTGAGACAAACAGTTAAAGAAACAAACAGTTAACAAACAGTTAACAAACACAACAAACAGTTAAAGAAAAGCTTCCTTTAAAAAACATGTATCTTAGAGAGACAAGCAGTATTTGGTCCTAAAAACTGATGTTAGCACTTAAACACCAGCAAGGAGAGCACTGAAAAGCTCTCAGTGAAAAACTCTCTTCAGTGAATGGTGTGGAATTGAAAACCTAGAGCCAGGTGCCCAACAGGCATGAGGAAGGTTAGATTGAAGGTTAGGTGATCCAAAAATCTGTATGCAAAGTTAGCCTCCAGGAAACTTCAGATCTCATCTCCCAGGGCTTTCAGCACCAGCCTCATCACACACAAGGACCCCACTTACAGCAGGCTTTGTCATGAGGGAGGAAGAATTGTCATCCCTCAATGCAGCCCTGGCAGCCAAAGCAGAGACATGGAATGGGAGTCCTCTCTTCAAGTCTTCCCTTACCCTGAGTGCTACAGACCCTTGAATTTCATGCCTCAGGAGGATGCTAAGTGGCCAAGGGACCTCTCCCTGTCCAGGCTCAAGCATCATGCAGCCAGGGCTAGACTTCTTGTGCCACCAAAGAAGACAAGGGGGAACTTACCACCCTCTCTAGAGGCCTTAGAGCTGATTTCCCTCAGACAAATTATAAAATTGATAATTACACTTTTTTAAGTCCAGAGTTTAGTGATGCTAATATTATTTGTGCTACAACAGGTCCCAGAAATCCTAGAAAGGACTGCAGTGTAGGAGCCGCCAAAAACTTAACAAATGAGAGCGCAGAAAGCAGAGGAAAGGAAACAAGCCCCGGATGGTCACACATGAGATGGTTATCCTACACTGTGTGAAGGTAATATACATAGCTGGAAATAGAAGAATGACAATAGTAACTATTGTTATTCACTATGTACAGAACTGTAAGACAGATGTAAATGTGGCCCATTATTTCTATACATGCCCTGATATCTGGGAGAGGTCTCTAAATTCTGACTTAAATACATCTGTTGAAAGTGATTCTTAGAGAGTTTATTGATAGAACTGTCTGCTCTAGTTCTACAATCACACTTCTACTTTATGGACTGAACATGCAAAATTTCGACAACTTTTTCTACTTTTAATTTTTAAGTTTTTTATATGCCTCTTTATTATATAATTTTTATTTGTCTCATGAATGTGTGTGAGTAAATTTCTCTCTTATGAAGCCACTAAAAATATGTTGCTACTTAAAGCTACAGCTGTCAGGAGTAGGGCAGAACTGTCTCCTACTGATTTCTTTATTTATACAGAGACATGTAAACCTGGTTATTTAGAACACTTAATATGAAGTCAGTAACACAGATGACTTACACTTTATATCATTGTGAAGAGCAAACAATACAAATACATCTTGTTTCTATATGGTTGTGTCTAGTATGAGAGAAATATCATAGTGCCACTTAATTTCAAAGCCTATAGAGGAAATGATGCAAAGAACAGAAATTAGCAGGTACTGCTAAAATGTTCCTTAATAACCCCCTAACATTTCCAGTTATGAAAAGATTTATTGACCTTTTCCTAAAATAGAGTCTTCTTCAGCTGAAGTAGTTGAGACAGGCAGAATATATGACATGAAGGAAAAAAACCCCTCCAGAAAAATTAATGTTCTCCCGTCCAGACCCACAGGAATCCAGTAACAGAAAAGAGATTGACCTCATCATAAAAGGATGGAGGACTGGATGTCATTATTCAAGTTCTGGTGCCCAAGGTATGGGTGATGAAAAAGACTTGGTAAATTAGAAGTTAAAAAAGTGGACCCATACAGGTCATTTCTGCTAAATGTCTCTGAAAAAAAGGGCATAGGAAACCTCTGAAGTGTGCACATTAAGCAAATCAGTGTAAAGACACATTTGTGAGGTTAGCCATTTATGTTCAAAATTATGTATTTTACATATTCAGCAAATGAATTTTCAGACCCTGGTTCCAAACGTTTTTCTTGAACAATTACTGAGATGCTGTTTGGCATAAATTTTCCATCAGAACTTGCTCCCACTCTGCTTTTGTGTCCCCCATTTCCAGCACCCTTCCTTGCCAGACGCCTCCCCCCGCTCCCCGCTCCCGGCAATAATCTGGCACAACAAAGGTATGCACTGATTATCAGAAATTAGACTGCTTAAAAAAAATAAAATAATTTCTGCTTCATAAAGCCTGGTTGAATTTAAGTCTTTCAAAACACTCTTTAAAACTCATTTCTCAGATCTACTTAAGTCACACACAGTTAATCAGAAAAGTGTGTGCATTGTAGAATTATCTTCCCTAGCTCATGTAAATTGCAAATTCATGATGTTAAAATGAACTATATTAAGCAGATACTATAAACTTTATAACTTAAGGACCAAAGGAAAATAAAATAAAAAGCCAAAAAGATTATGTGGCCATAATACTAAATCACCAAATTTGATTCCAAAGAAATAAATGTGATAGGATTTTAAAGAACATTTTACTTTAATCTTTGAGATAATACACTGATGCTATCACCTTCTAATCCTCTGCAGCAATGTGCATTTTGTCACAAAAGGATTTACAATGAAATTTATTTTACTATCTGTAATTCTTGTGGTTGTTTCTCTGTTTTTGCTTCTTGCTTTGGAGATTGGCTGGAGGTTCCAGCACAAGCAACAGATGAGTCTTTGCTTTACATCAGAAAAAGACAAAATGACGCTATGACCCATTTAATGTGCTCTTGATTAAATGCACAAATCAACACAAACCTGCACCCTGGATGGTTTTTTTTTTCTGTTTTTGCTTGATTAGTTAATGCAACAGTGAAGGACTGTTTTGCTTTTCATGCCATAATAGGAGGCAAATAGATACTGCAGACCACATCCCAGATGGCGTAAATCAATTGAGCTGTGTCACCTTGGCCCTAAACTTTTGTCCCAATTCTCATTGGAATGAATCATGAGATTCCTTTGAGCTAAATGCAATTTAATTTAAATTTATGAAGAACATTTGTAAGCCTGCGGCTCACTGAAATGTGTTCACACTGCCACATGACTTCACTATGACTAGGGTCTGATTCTAGTGAACATCTCACTGGGAAAGGGCATATGTAGATATATGTGAACATGAAAGTATTTTTCCTAATCAGTTGCCTAGGTGGAAAATCTCTGTAATCTATTAAGTAGCTTGTAGCTGCTTTCAGTCATAGCTATGTTTTCCCTTTCCTAGCAGCAGGAAGAGAGGAGTACAAAAGTCATAAATCGGATACTAAAACATCAGGTTTCAAAAACCATCAAGCTAAATGCAAAAAGCTTGGTTTAATTTGCTTTTTGGTTTTAAAGACTTTAGAGTGCATTCATATCATGCTGCAAAGCTATTTTCAACTCTCACAGGGCTTTAATTTAAGAACAGAGAAAGATTTACATTAGTCACCTCAATTTCATGAGATGCTAAAGTGGGGACTTTGTAAGTCTGATGGGATCACAAGGACTGGCACCAGCAGTAACAAAAACGTCTCCCACCATCCTGCTGGCTTGTCTTTCCAGACAACAACAGCATTATCCTAAGAGAAAACCAAAGCCAAGTAGAATATTTTTCTAATAATGACTATTCATGTAACTATAGATTAATTTCAAAAAGTGTACCCTGATAGCACAGGCACACTTAAATAATGGAGGAAGGGCTTTGCAATTCATTTGTTCAGCTGAGACACGATCCAGCCTTAGAGGCCCTACGTCACACAGATCAAAATGGATTTATGAGGGAAAGACCATAATCCCATGCTAACATGCACAATCTGGATTGAAGCATATGATCACTGCGGCCACCTAATGTGCTTAAGTCAGCTGCTCATCCCTTTCAAGTGCTTGCAAAAGGACAAGTTATCTCGACTGTGCAGCTGGTTTCTCCCTTTTGAGGGATGATAAAAGCTGGTAAAGGTGAGTATTCCAAGGAAAACCTAGGCAATATACATTTTATGGAGAAGAAAGAAACAGAGATCCCCTTCTGTCTTTCAGGTTGTACTGGGAGTGACTAGGAGAGAGTGAATTTCCTTTACAGCACCTTACATGGTGCTGTGGTTTAGACCTTTGACCAAAACTGATACCCACTAATCTTCCAGCTTTTGCTGAACTGTGCATAGCACTGAGGCTGCCTTTGTTTCTTACTTTTCCCCTGCAATGAAGACTTTGGGGGGTAGGCTAAAAGCTGGGGGCACACATTGGGCAGGTGACCCAAACTAAGCAGGGGAATATTCCATACCATATAATGTTGCACCACACCATATATCATCATGCTCAGCAACACAGGGGAAAAAACATTCTTCTATCTGACTGAAAAACATAGGATTAATCTGAGAGGCCACATGTCCTCCTTTCAGTTATGCTACCTGGGGGTCCCTTCAGGTCTGAGAGTGATGTAAAGAAAATATTCTGGTTTGTGAGCTATTAAACAAAGTAATGTACAGACAAAGTAAATATAATTAGAAATGTGTTTATAAAGATGCCCATCTGCTTTACAGGTCTGAATCTAAAAGGCAATATGTGCAGCAGCTCATAAAGAGTCACCCCTTAATCTTTTCCAGTGGTCTCCCTTAGAAAATAACTTCCTTTTCTTTTTGGAATTAGATGAAAAGGATAATGAATAGTACTGATGGCATTCCTATTCTAAATTTAGTGAACACTTGCCCAGTGTAATAATGCCTCCCAGCCACAAAAAGCTGAAGGGAAGCATTTCAAGATCACTTAATGTCCTGTTGGCATTTCACTTGCAGAGTGCCCGCAATACCATAACATGGATAACAAAATTCCTGTTTCCCCAGCAGAGCTGTGATGGTGCTCACACAGGCACACAACAAATTAGCTGTGGGATTTGTTTTTCCCAGAGGACCTTGCTTAGGTCAGCTAATAAGTTGCACACAGTGCCCCTCAGCAGCTAACAGCTGATAAGGAGAGATAAGGAAGGACAGAAAATTGTTGTGAGGGAAAAAAAAAAAAGCAAGCATCTAAAAGACTGTAAATTTGGTCAAGCAATGTACTTGTAAGACTTACTCTCCCTCCTCCTTTCCTTAGTTTTCCAAAACCATGGCATGTTTAGTCTCAGCACTGATACCCTTTTCATTTCTGGACAAAGCATAGGCTGTCCTCAGTAACACTGCCATATCAGCCCCCTGTGACGCTGTAGATAGTTTCTTTCTGAGGCCACACGTGCAGGCAGTTAAAAATAAATCTCCAAGATGCTTTTGAATAGCTCTGCTTTAATAGGGTGGGATGAATCTAGAGACAGGGCACTGAGGAAAAAAAAAAAAAGAACAAAACAAGATGGAGGACAAGGAAAAAAGAGAAGATGGCAAAATTCCCAGTCAGAGAAAGAAATGCCAACACTAGGACTTTTAGTCATTTCGAGATATTTATTTAATGCTCTACACTTAATGTAGTTATTTCAGTGAATTTAGGTTTGGTTGCTTTACATTAAGGTGAAGCTAGAGAGGAAAAGAGTTGTGACTATTCAGACGAGATGCCTGTGTGTGTTGTTAACTCATAAAGTCTCTGACAAACAATTTTGTTAAAGATTTAGGTGCAAGTAGCAGCAACGCGCAAGATACGTCACAAACACAAATGACACCTCCTCTGGGCAGAGCACCCTCTCATACAAGCATCCTCTTCAGTGGATCCAGGTGGCTGCAAGTCCAAGTGTGCATCCTGCACCCTTGCAGCAGGTAAAGCAATGCTGTCTTGGCAGGAAGGATCACCTCCCCTAAAGCTTACCCAGCCCTTGAGCAAAGCAAAGCTGGAGCTCTGGATTCCTCTACATTAAGTACACACAGAGAAAAAAGGTTTGCTGCCAAGCACAAATTGCAACAAACAAGTCTTCTTTAGGCCTATGAGCAGAATCACAGTTATCATGTTCGCATCCAGGAAGAGTTTAACTGCTTGGAATGAGTTACCCACAAATAAAGGCCAGCAGTAGGCTTGAAAGCACAGTTAAAATTGCTTCTATTAATGTCAAAGGCATGCTGTGAAAAGTGTTCTGCGTAAGATAAATAACAGAAGTGAATGAAGTTATCCCATCTTGGTTACAGAGAGCCAGGAAATAGTGATTGCTTTATTTTTACAAATAGCTATACTTTTATTAGTATTGATTATCTTGTAAGACACTACACAACTTTTCAGAGAGCACATCCTCGTTCCTCACAGCTTACTCACGTGGGCCTTTGAAAAATGTACAGCATGTGATAAATGTGCAACTTCCTTAAAATCTGACCTTGATATGTGCAACCATCTTTATGGTGAGGAGCCATTAAAATTTTATTCACTCTGAGCACACTTGTGGTGTTGCATCTATTTATATCACCATCTCTGCATATTTTCCTAAGAAAAGGAGTATTGTACAAGTACTGGGTGTTTCGTTCTTGCAAAAAAAAAGTGTTTTACTTTGTGTTCTTTTCCATGAGCAACTTGTCAAGACAAATAGGGTTCTGGAAAATGTCCATAGTCCAACCACATGGGAGGCTTTTTAGGTATTGTCTTCAGAACTTTCTTCCCCTCTTTTGATTCAGTACAAGAATAGCCATCCTGCTCACACACAGCCAGTCACTTAGACTCTTTTCCTGTCTCAAGAATGTGTCAAAAAAGATCTTATTTCACAGCAGGGAGAGAACAGTTCATTGTCTGAGATCGTAGGAGAAAGGTGACAAGTGTTCTCTGTGTGTAGTGTTTCTACCTCTAAGACCTTGGGACTTTCTATGTTGGCAGGCCCACCATACATGATGCTATTTTTATGAAGTGAGACAAATTCTCCAGGGACAAAATCCCTTAAGTTCCGAGTTGGGTGCCTTAGTAAAGGTAAAAGAGAAAAAGAAAGCTTTGCTGTAAAACTTCTTGCTGAACCATTGCAGTGCAGCAAAACACCAAATAACTTTTCTCACTTTATCTTGCTTGGTAAATTAATTAGAAACAGCTAGTGTTCTTTTTATCTCCTTTCTCATCCATATCTTCATAGGCACTATACCTATGCTGCTTAACAGGAAACAGCTGAAATATACCAGAATATTAATAAAATAAAAAGAAAGACACTCACTGTTACATTCCCTAATTAGCACACACAGCCTAATAAGTAACAGGGTCCCCACCAAATATTTGGATTAATTTGGATACATCCAAAGGCTTGTTTGAAGTTGTAATGAGATATCAGATACTCCTGATCCCAGAACAGTCAGAAACCGTTTAAGAAACAGCACTTGGAGATTTGATTGCACTTTTTTTCCTCTGTATCTGAATATGAGCTTTGTAAAAGTAAATATTCTCTCTGCTATCTAATACGTGCTGTATTTTCCAAAAGCAGTGTGAGTGCCAAACACAGCTAACTCAGCTGGCAGTCTCGGGAAAACAGCATTTCCCAAAGGAGGGGTCCCAGATGCAAACAGCACGTACTCTGCTGTTCTCAGGGCACCAGCTAGACTTGTGCTAACATAACTAACCTGAAATACAGAAATGTGCTTGGCCTACACCATATGCTCCCACTTCTCCCCAACAGTAGTGAGTGAAGTGTTTACTTCTTTTTACATACTGAAGCCAACATTTAAATTTTAAATACTTAGGTTTTGAAATAACTCTAAAAGTTACAGAAGTTAACCCCTGGAACTTTAGTTTTCACCATGTGAAAAAGCAAATTCCCTCTGGTCATGTCTTCCTCTAATCTGAATGTTTCTGCTGACTCTTTCAGGAGGATGGAAGCTGACTTCTGGAATTGCTGCTGGCTGTGCAAGAGGATGAACCACAAAGCAAATTGAGAATGAAAGTACCCATGAGATTAAAGTGAGCAACAAGTATGTGTAAAAGAACTTATAATTGTATGTGTAAAAGAGATTAAAAGTCCTCACACTGTAGAGCACTTTGCACATTTTATTCAAGTCCTGTCCTGCAAACATTCCTGCTTACTGCCACACATTCCCACATCATTGGTCCTCTTCCTAGTCACAGAGTTTCCATGCCAAGAACTTTTCTCAGCTCATCTATTAGAGATTGCTGAGGGAAACAACCACAAAGATATCAATTGCAGGTGCCTGGACTCTTTCAATTTCATCCTGCACTCTCCTGAGAGCATCTCTTCTCCCTCGCAGCCTTTCTCTATTATTGAGATCTCTCCCCTATAGACATCACCAATTTGATAGGGAATGAAAAAGCAAGGAATTCTCATTACTTCTCCTTGTGAAAAAAAATATAAATAATTATGTTTTCCTTTTATTTGAGCAAGAATTACTTTGCCACTGCAACCACTGAATTTATTCATCTACCTTCCACTAGCCAAGAATTTATTTTAACATAATAAAATGATGTTCCTGACTAAATATAGCATAGCAGCGAGTGTACCAGTATCCTTAAAATCACTAACTGTACTTTATGTCCTTTAAGACTGACAGGTCTCTTCTCAGTAACACACAGGGTAAAGCTTGCCATGGTGTCAAGCATGGATCTTTGTTGCATTTGGAAGTGAGTATTATTGTTTCGGAAAGAGGCCAGCCTGACCCCAGTGGCAACTGAAATACTACCTTATATCCAGAATAAAGATGTGCTTCATGCTTCCACCTTCAGAGTGCTTCTCAAACGTGAACCCTCTCTGGAGTACTTAATAAACATATACAGTCCTCTTGAAAAGGGTGACACAACAGTGAAATAGAAATGGGAGAAAATTGACCTGACCATGGCACAGCTGCAGATTATGGAAGAATTCTAAGAAAAAGCTTAGCATATGCCTGTGAAAATGTGTTCTTTGCAACATTTAACCACAGTGGATGAAACCTAGGCTTCTGCCCTCTTCCTACACACCCTTCCACCATCTTCCTTGAAAAGATGACTGTGTCATAAACTCTAAAGGACTGTGATGGGCATCTCCTTGCATTAAATTGGATTAAAAAAAGGCAGGTGGATGTGGCACTTGGGCATATGATTTAGTGGTGGACACAGTGGTACTAGATTACTGTTTGGACTCAGTGATCTTGGAAGTCTTTTCCAACCTTTTCCAACCAGTCTTCACACAGCATGTAGTTCAACACTGTAACCTCCTTGCTACAGGACATTGTGGGTGGCAGACATTCAAGAGAAATGGATGAACACATGAAAGTAAAATACCTGAAGAGGGTTGACTGCCAAAATATCCCTTTACTCAGGATGTCCCTGAACCAGGCAGAGCTGGAGAGGTACACATCTCTCTGTTGAGATACATATCAGGGAGGCAAAGAACCTGGACTGCAGTCAGTCTGAGACTCAGCCAAAATGGGGAGGCATACCCAGATCAGCATGATCAAATGCCATCTATTCTGGCACTCTTTGAAACAGGTGATATCTAGACTGAAGTGTTGAAGTGTTCTTCAATATTTACAGTTCATGCAAGTTTTCTTATGCTGCAAAAGAAAGAATTGCTCCTTAGGCAGAAGATTAAAGAGTAAAGCTCAATCAGGGGCAATGTTTTCAGCACCTTGTTCAGACTCTTATTTCATTGCACAGAATGGCCTCTACAAGATTCTTCCAAAAATAAATGTGGCAAGAACACTTTAGCATTCTTTAATAATAAAAATATTCAAAGAATGTGTCAGCTCGCCACAAATTCTTTTGGTTGGTCATTTTGATAATCTTTGTAAAATCAGGCAAATTGCATTGCCACTGCAAGTCTCAAGTTGTCCCTTCCTCTTCTCCCAGCTCCCTCTTTGGGAGGTGGACTATAAAGCAGACTGAGGCTCCTAATACACCAGCCTGTTACAGGACGAGGCTAATCACCTCACAAACAGGGACAGAGACAAGGCAGAGGTGTTTGACACTTTCTTTGCCTCTGTCTTCAACATGGATGACAAACCAAGGGGGTGTCAGTGCGCTGAGTGGAGGACCATGACTGCAAGAACAATCAGCTCCCAGTCAATCCCAAAATTGTGCAAGATCTGCTGCTCCAGCTGGATCCTTACATATCTATGGGGCCTGATGGGATTCACCCGGAATCCACAAAGACCTGGCTGATGTCATCACAAAATCTCTCTCAATGATTTTTGAGTGGGCTTGGGAATCCGGAGATGTTCCAGCTGACTGGAAGATGGTGAACATTGTCCTGATTTTCAAGTAGGGCATGAAGGAGGACCCTGGAAACTACAGGCTGTCAGTCTCACTTCAGTGCCTGATAACATTATGGAGAAGATTATTCTGGGAAGTATTGAGAAACACCTGAAAGACAACATAGTCACTGGTCAAGCCAGCACAGCTTTGTGAGAGGAGAGTCTTGTTTATCAAACCTGATTTCCTTTTATGACAAGGTAGCCCAACTAGGTGCTCAAGAGAAGCCAATTGATGTAACCTTTTTGCATTTCAGCAAAGCTTTCAATACTGTCTCTCCCAGAATCCTTCTGGACAAAATGTCCAGCACAAAACTGGATAAACACGTCATGTGGTGGGTGAGCAATTGGCTCACGGGTTGAGCACAGAGGGTAACAGTGAATGGAGTGACATCAGACTGGTAAACCGTTACTAGTGGGGTTCCACAGGGATCCATCTTGGGCCTTGTACTCTTCAACATCTTCATAAATTACTTGGATGCAGTTTAACAACGGAAAGTCCTGGATTGTGCAGCTGGGATGGGGCAGTCCTGGGTGTATGTACAGACCGGGGAATGAGATGCTTGAAAGCAGTGCTAGGGAAAGGGACTTGGGTGTCCTGGTTTACAGCAAGTTGAATCTGAGTCAGCAGTGCCCTGGCAGACAGGAAGGCCAACCATGTCCTGGGGGGTATCAGGCAAAACATCACCAGCTGTTTGAGGGAGGTGATTGTCCTGCTCTGCTCTGCACTGGGGCTGCCTCACCTTGAATATGGTGTGCAGTTTTGGGCACCACAATATAGGAAAGATATTAAGCTACTGGAGAGAATCCAAAGGAGGGCAATGAAGATGGTGAAGTGCCTAGAGGGGAAGTGATATGAGGAGCGGCTGAGGGCACTTGGTCTGCTCAGCCTGGAGAAGGGGAGACTAAGGGCAGATCTCATTGCACTTACAACTTCCTTGTGAGGGGAAGAGGAGGGGCAGGCATTGATCTCTTCTCTGTAGTGACCAGTGACAGGACCCAAAGGAATGACCTGAAGTCAGGGGAGGTTTAGATATTAGAAAGAGGTACTTCACCAGAAGGTGGATGGATGCTGGAACAGGCTCCCCAGGGAAGTGGTCACAGCACCAAGCCTGACAAAGTTTAAGAAGTGTTTGGATGATACTCTTGAGCACATGATGTGACTCTTGGGGATGATCCTGTGCACGGCTAAGGGGATGTGGACTGACATATAGAATGTACAAGTGATTTGAGGAGAGATAAATTAGGATTACTAAACAAACAACAAGAATTTCAAGCAACCCCCTGGACAGGAATTATTTGGAGGCTGGAGAAGTATTGTGTGGCCCTATTCTTAAGCTACCCTTTGCAGCACCCAAGAATCCCTGTTGTGCATAGGATTCTTGATTCACCTTAGCATAGCCATAGCTTATATTGCAGAGAGAGAGCAGACAAAGGAGAGAATCCCTTCTTACAGAAGAAAAACTTATCATCATCTGCCTTTGCTGGGCTATAACCCTGCCTGGACACCTGGGGGCAAGGAAGCAGACTGTGGAAACTAGACCTAGTATGCCCTTAGTTGGTGCTGATGGGTCAAATTTGAGCTGCTGACCGCTCACAGCAGATAATTTCTGGGATATACAACATCTCTGTGAAGGTTTGGGGCAAGACCACGTTGTAAACAAGCTGCATGGGTTTGCTTTCTTACTGTACCTGGACAGCTGTGGTTTTGCCTAACTGTTGCTTGTAGCAAGTATCCATCCTATCAGTATTCTACCTGTGGCTTTCCAGTCAAAACAAAGATATCTTCCTAATGCACAACATAAAGGATTTCTAACCTACAGAGAAATATTCAGTAACACCAACCCCATCTTCCTGTGCCCATATTGATTTTGAAATAAAGTACAACGTTTTTAAAAGTAGACCAAGGCTTTGGAGGATGTTACTCTATGCTACCCTATGCCCATTTCCTTCATGACAATATCAAAGCTTATGTTTTGCTTGATTGAGTTCAGCTGATAGTTCTGACATATTGCAGAGGAAATCATAGGCTTTAGACCGTGAGGGTGACCAAGCAGACCTCACAATAAATTAGGAAGTGGCTATGAGTTTTTTTTTATTGTGGGAGAACACAGTACAGCAACAAACACTGATAGATGCAGTAGCTATGATACATGGTCCCTGTACAAGCATGACACACAGAGAGCTTTTAACCAGCTGAGGAATTTCGAGGTTGAAGATTTAAATAATTTTGTTAAACCTGGGGGAAACAAGGCTACAGTAGTATCACTGGGAAAATCCACTGACAGTAAAAAAATACTATTAAGTCAATAAATGCTGATCCTTGCCCAGAAACTCAAATCGAGCTTGGCGCTAAAAGGTGTCTACTTCCCTAAGGCTCTATTTTTAATCCATTTTTAATATAAGGGTTTAATTTGATTTATCTAAGTCTGAATAAAAGATAGTTCAGAGAACTATCAACCAGCCCCTAGACAAACCTGTGCTTCCCAGGAAGTAGTAGAGAAAGGACTTCCTCTGCTGGTCCTTAATTCAGGAACACAGTAAGTCCCATTAACTCCAGGATGGCAAGATGAGCACATGTAAGTAAATACTTTCTTTTGTAACATAAAGGTAGTGCTTTGATTTAAGACAATAGAGAACAATACACTGTGGGCCACCATCTGAACAAACCCTGCATGAAAACAGGTCAGGTAAACTTTCCTGAGTTCACTTCATATATCAGAGAAAGGAATCTAAACCCCACTGCTTGCACTGGAGGTGTGAAATAAAATGTCTTTTTTTTTTTTTTTTTTTTTTTTTCCGAGGGAAACAGGGAACAAAGAAAATGAAACACAGAACAGAACTCTGCTTGAAAACAGAGTGAAAATAAATGGATTAGCTTCAGATCAGACTGCCTGGAGCAGCCTGATCTGGAACAGCAGAGCACTCAGGGCTTGTGTTTTTTAAATTAGTTTTAATAAATGGAATCAATAGCTCAAATTATGAAAAAGAACAAAAGCACAGATCAAATCGATCAAGGTTGTAGCTTATCCTTATAAGCCAAGGGGTGTCTTCTCTTGTATCTCTTGTGATAAGGTGACACAAGAATCTACTTGCAGCTTTTCAGTATCTCTCCCAGAACAGCTGTACACAGAGGTGGACAGAGAGCCTGAAAATACTCCTGGTTATCCAAACACAAACACAGACTTCCTCTCCTTTTCCATTCCCCAGAAGGAAAAAAAAATCCTAAAAAAATAATAAGTAAATCAGAAAACTAATCCTTTGTCCTGAAGATAAATGCAGGAATTTACAGAGAGGACAGATCTAGACTGACAAAGAAGCACAAAGTATCCTGCATTATATATAGGATTTCATGCTCAGGTGAAGAGATTCTTGATCAAATGACTGGAAAAGTTTCTTTCCACATATTAGGTTAGGGAAGAGTGCTGGAGATCATTCAGAATTTCCCTCTACCCCAAATAGTCAGCCAAGGATTATCCACTGGAGGGGAGCAAGGGAATGTCATTAACTTCAGTTGGGCTTTTGGCAATGGGAGGGGGTAGTTGCACGCAGGCACCTTGTTTTCTTCTTTATGCTTTGTATTGGTGTTGGGTTCTTCATCCTCAAAGGGATTTGCTCTGGGGAAGCTGCAGTGTCATACTAACAGGGGGCTGGTCACTAAGGAGCAGAGCAGGAATGTGCCAGCAGTTGGGTCCCCACTCTGCACAGGACACCTTTGAAAGGCGGATGGATGTTATGACAAGAGCCGGGCTCCAGGTCGGTCACAGCCATGTAAGGGAACAGCACACAAACTGTCTGCAACACCACATGCCACCAGCAAGGGTAGGATAAAGTAGAAAATCCTACATGCCTCCTTACTCAGAGTAATATATAGGGATGACCCTACTTCAGATAAGATAATTTTGATTAATAGTGGGCTTGTCTCCCAATAATGAAACAAAGGAAAAGCGTATTGAAGCTCCAAACAGCTTTTCAAGTCTTGGTTGAACTCCAGATCACCAGCCCTGGTTCTGTATGTATTGTTCATCACCAGGACACCACTATGAGCTCCTCTTTCATCTCTAGGGTTTTATCCTACACACCCCAACCATCAGCTCTGAAGAACAAATCCTACACAGGAAACTAAAGCAATTAAACATCCCTCACCTCTTTTTTTCTACCCCTCCAACAGAGCCTTTTGTTAAATGTAAGCCAAGTACAAGCTACCAGTCCTGAATTTATATATTCAAATACAGCAAAACTGAAGAGGCTTTTGGAACACCATGTGACAGCTCTAGAGGTGTGAGAACAATGCTTGGTGCTGATAACCTCTGCTAACTCCCATTCATCCTCAGGCTGAAAAGCTGGCATCACTTACGTGGGCTTTGTGCTCACATATAGCACAGAAGAGTCTTTTTTCATTGCTGTGGTTGAATTATAGATAAACAGCAGAAGATGAATAGTAATCTTGTAATAATAGAATATATGACAGATGTACTATTGAAAGTCATTCACATGCTCCAGTGAAGAGCATGGTTCAAAGCCTATCTGGAATAGACTTCCATCTTGCTAATAAATATTCAGAGACTTTATAGTCTTCAAGGTCGTAATACTGAACATCTGACAGAAATTTCAGTATAGATCCACAAGCATTTTTTATTACATTTTGATAAGAAGTAGATTCCTTAATGTTTTATAGCAATCAGTGCCTTTGCCAGAAGACACAGAACTTTCTTGGGCAAAGTACTCAGTGGTTAACTTCAAGTCCAACAAAATAAAGAAAATACCAATTATGATTCAAGTGTAGTGTAATTTATTTTCTATTCAGTGAGGAAGAATTGATTTTCCTAGCAGTGTCACTTACACTGTAATGATTATTGCACATAAGACAACTTAAGAAAATGATGGAAAAACAAATTAGATGGGCTGCAGATCACTGGCTTATCTTGACTGCTCACCTTGAAGACAGAGTTAGGGAAACATAAGATGTAGTACTGGATATCTGGGTGCTTGAAACCTCTGCTCTCCTTCCACCTCCTTGATATTTCATATTAAAATTTCAAAACAGAAATAAACATTTCCAGCAGGGATGAAACAGCACATCTTGACAGTCTGAGGATGTCTGCTTAATTAAAAACAATGATAACTTGCTGTGACAGAAGATAATTAAAGGGGTATAAATTGTATAAAAACTTGGCTTTGCCTAATGCTCTCATTTTATATAAACATCTATTCCTGAGTCATATGAGAAAAAAGTTACCATGACTCTTTGGCTTCTGTTAGCTGACACTTAGTACTGATGACCAAGTGCTAAAGCTATGGAATAAAAGACTGGGCCAATATTATGGTACAGTCTAATGGAAATCAATAGGAATTCTTCCTCTGATTTTTCAATATGTATCGGATAGACCTTTTATTGCATGCAAGAGCCTGACAAATGGGAACAGAGGTTAACCAATCAGCAGCACAGTGATAATCTCTACATGCTGAGATGGAATTGTCCTGATCAGAGTTCGTAACAAAAAAATGAGTTGGCCTCACACTCTTCTCTGGCGACATCCACAATCAGCCAATGTACCGTACATTAAGTACTGCACATCTTATCTGGCTGATAGAATTTGCTGCAAAAGGCTTGGTTAACCATATTTGGTTTAGCTTAAGGGCAAGCAAAAATGACAGTCAGCATCAACCACCAAACCTGAAATGTCATTGGGAAGTTTCACACATACCCTTCCAGAATCATTACGTTTTCCCTCAGAGTTATTTCAAAGGTCTGCATCATTACTTTATTCTAATTGCAGCTTCCTTGCAGGATCTCCTATCTTTCTGCTCTGTTTTATATAGTAAAAAGTCTTATAGGTTTTAAAGGTGAGATGGCCTTGCAAAAAAATGAGAGAATGTATGAATTTTGTAGCTGATTACTTTATCAAGAGAATGTGCCACTAATTTATACCCTTTGAGCTGTTTGGTTAGATGCAGTGCTTGATATGTCAGTCACTTTGATTATTTCATCACACTAGCCAACCACTTTTTTTTTTTTTTTTTAAATGTAATGTCCATATCTATTCTTGCAAATAGATTGTTCAATGAGGAGGTAGAATAGCAGTCATTCTTTCTCACTTTCTCAGATTAAGGAATTATTTTGACAATGAGAAAATGAACATTTGCTCTGAGTTGACAGTTATAAAGAATGTTTATATTTCAGGGCTTTGTTTGTAAGACTGTAGTGTTGCTTTTGGCAAAACTTGCAGTTTGTATAAGTGCTACTGTTATTCCTGTTACTGAACACAGTACTAGGGGACCATACACTGAGTTACTGAAGAGCAGATCACAGAATTACAGAACTGATTAGGCTGGAAAAGATCTCTGAGATCTTGAAAGGGACCCTCCAAGATGATTGAGTCCAACCTTTGACAGAACCACCCTGTCAACTAGAATGTGGCACTAAGTGCCCTGTCCCATCTTTTCTTAAACACCTCCAGGGATGGTGACTCCACCTGGGCAGTCCATTCCAATGTTTAGTCACCCTTTCTGTGAAGAAATTTCTCATCATGTCCAACCTGAACCTCTCTTGGCACATCTTGAGTCTATGGTCCTCTCGTCCTGTCACTGGTTGTCTGAGAGAAGAGGTTAAACCACACCTGGCTACAGCCTTCTTTCAGGTAGTTGTAGAGAGTGATGAGCTCTCCCCGAGTCTCCTCTTCTGCAGCCTAAACAACCACAACTCCTTCAGCCCCTCTTCATAGGACCTACACTCTAGACCCTCACACAGCTCTGTTGGCCATACCTGGACCTGCTCCAGCACCTCAGTGTATTTCTTGCAGTAAGGGGCCCAGAACTGGACACAGCACTAGGGGTGTGGCCTCACCAGTGCCGAGTACAAGGGGACAATTGCTTCCCTAGTCCTGATGGCCACACTATTGCTTATACACGCCAGGATGACACTGGTCTTCTTGCCCACCTGGGCACTCTGCTGGCTCATGTTCAGCCACTGTGGACCAGCACCCCCAGGTTCTTTTCTGCTAGGCCACTTTCCAGACCCTCTTCCCTGAGCCTGTAGCGCTGCCTGGGGTTGTTGTGGTCAAAGGGTAGGACCTGGAATTTGGTCCTTGTACTGTTGGCCTCAGCCCATCCATCCAGCCTGCACAGATCCTTCTGCAGAGCCTTCCTATCCTCCAGCAGATCAACACTCCCACCCAACTTGGTTCTGTCCCCAAATTTACTGAGGGTACACTTGATCTCCTCATGTAGATCTTCAGTAAAGATATTGAACAGGACTGGGCCCAATGCTGATGCCTGGGGGACACCACTAGGGACCAGCCACCCACTGGTGCCATTCACCACTGTTCTCTGGGTCCAGTCTTTCAGTCAGTTCTTAATCCAGCAAGGAGTGCGGCTGTCCAAGGCATGGGCTGCCAGCTTTTCCAGGACCATGCTGTCAGAGATGGAGTCAGAGGTTTTACTGAAGTCCAGGTGGATGGAATCTACTGAACTCCAAAGCCTTTCCCCCTTTCCCTCATCCACTAGATGGGTTACCTGGTCATAAAAGGAGATCAGGTTGATGAGATGGGACATACCATTCCTAAATCCATCCTGGCTGGGTCTGATTCATTGGTTGTCCTGTATGTATTCACACAGTGAACACTAGTGATTGTACTCAAGATTATCAGTTCCATAACCTTCCTGGACAGTTAGGTCAGGCTGAGAGGCCTGGCAGTTCCCCAGATCCTCCTTCCAGCCCTTCTTGTGGATGGGTGTCCTGTTGGCCAATCTCTGTGCATCTGGGACCTCCCTGGTTAAGCAGGACTGATGATAAATGACACAGAGCAGCTTAGCAAGCTCTGCCTTCAGCTCCCTCAGCACCCTGGGATGGATCCCATCTGGTGCCATGGACTTGTGAACCTCCAAGTGGCACAGTAGGTCACCACCTACCCCTTCCTGGACTATAGGAGGCCTATTCTGCTCTCCATCCCTGTCTACCAGCTCAGGGGCTTGTGACCCAGAGGGTAACTGCTCTTACGGTTGAAGACTGAGGTAAAGAAGGCAGCAAGCTCCTCAGCTTTTTCCTCATTCTATATAACATGCAATGAAAGTATAGAAAGCCACAACCAACATACTTTCCACCTCTGTGTATGCGTTTTGATTTTCCTACCTCTTTCATTCAAGGGTAGTCCTTCAAAACACACAGATGCTTTAGCTGATCATCATTTATCTGGCAAAAGTAACCTATGATTTAGTGAGTATTTCAGCATCGAGATAGCAGGGGATGATTAGTGATTGGTTTGACACTGTTTTTTATCTGCAAAGTATTTTCCATCATCACTTCTTCAATAAGATCAGCAGGAGGAAAAAAACATTCAGATGACCATGCAAGTCAAGCATAGCTTGGAAGCATGCTCGTAGGCAGGCTAGCAGAGGAAGCCTGGGCATTAGCTTCTATTACAGCAGCTGCTGAAATACAGATGCTGAGGCTGAAAAGACTTTCCAGCAGAGGGAACTCAAAGCCATGGAAACTCCTACACTGATGGTATACTTGGTGATGAAGGTGAAATTTAGACCTCCATATAGTTTGGGATGCACCTTTTTCCTTCTTTGGACCATTTTAAGAAAAGCAGTTGACATCATATTGAAGCTTAAGGCTTCTGGGACTTGTAGGCTTCTAGGATTGAGAAAAAACTTGAATTACTTCAGTTCAGACTAACAAAGCCCTGAGTGCTGCTACAGAACACAGGCTGAAGCTCAAAGCTGTTGTTCGTAAAAGTAGGATACTAGCATGTGGTGCTTTACAGAAGTGTATAAACTCCTTTACACAATGAACACTGTAAAGACGTAGTCTAGCTGGCAAGTCAGGCATTGCTAATCAAAATAACAGTCTGCCATCCAACCAACTCAGAAGTTAACAAGCTTTCTGTGGAATGCAGAAAATCTTCAAGAAGACACAAGCAGGAACTTCTGAAGCACCCCCTGCCCCATTCCCTACTTTAGCTGATAACCACTACTACGTGCATTCAGCTTGGAGGGCACTAAATAGATTAATCTATACCTAGAACCCAGGCTGCCTCTTGGCAGCCTGACACAGAGGGGGAAATAAAAATAAAGTCTTTCAAAGCTTTGAACAAAGGGACAGCCTCCCTGTTTCCAGTACCGCTGGAGCGTCTCTTCCACACAGTGTTCATGTTTCTGACAGACAAACAAAACGTCAAAGCCCTTGCTGTCCCCACCAGACCAGGGCATCAGTACCTGCAAGGGCAAGTACTCTTCAATGGGAACTCTGTGGAGACTCGTGCCTCCACATCCAGCCTGTACAGTGCTCCTATAAAGCCCTGGATGAACGTGCTCCAAATTCTAGGGTAAAGTGTTCAGAAACCAACCTGATATCTGGGGTGTGGGCCATTGCAGCGTGCTCAGCCACACTGATATAACACAGCAATAACAGGAAGAGAAATGAAGAAATTCAAAATAATATGGTTTGCTATATGAATACTGTATATATATAAAAAAATCCTGTAGATGCAACATTCACGTATTTGCAAAAGGCTTGAGCTAAGGAGAAATATACAGATAATTAAACTCATAAAGGGTGAAAACCTCCCAATTAGTGCTCCATAGGCAGCCCTACTGACCATAACAGAGCCAACAGTTAGCCATAATTGAAATGCCCACAAAAATCTCCACCTCAGCTGTCTTTAAATTACTGACTGTAACACTACTGTGAAATGCTGCTCTTCTAATAGTCACAGAAGCTGGTACAAAAAAAAAAGTACAGAAATGGAAAAAGTGGAAAAGGTGATGATGCAGAGGTACCAGATAAATAAAAATGCATTTGAGGGGAAAACCCCTGAAACTATATGCATCATTTGAACATTAAAAAATAGTAGAGTTATGACTTTCTCTGCTGAGAAATAGTTATTAGAAAGAAATATGAATCTGTAAGAGGTAATTTTGTTTGTTTGTTTGTTTGTTATTTGGAAAAAGGAAACACACTACCATAGGAGTGCAGTCTGGTGAAAAAGGTGCTGAACAGGCTAAGCCACTGATTTGTTACCTTGTATTCTTGGAAAATTACTTGTCTTTTCCAACCCATAGCTTTGCTGTTTCTGTAATGGATAAAATTATGTTTACATACTTAACAGGAATGCTGTGAAGTCTGTTAGTATTTATAGGAAACTTCATAAGCCCTAGGAAAGTCTTATCATTTCCACGTGGTCCATTACAACAATTAAAGTCTTTCCAGATAATTTTAAATAAATTTAAACAGTTGTTTACCTACTTCATTTGTGCTTTCAACATCCCTTTTATTTTTACCCACAGTGGTTTTCTGTCTAACACAATAGCACAAAGTCCTGAATGTGCAAATACTCACAGATGGGTAGTTTCACACCTGCGATTCGTCCCACTGGGAGGCAGCGGAGCTGCGTGGGCAGGCAATTAGGATGTGTACGAATGCCAGCGGAATCAAACCCTGGATTTTCTTGTAGGGTATTCCCTCACAGGGGCCACTAATGCTGATTTCAAAGGACTGAAGAATGAGGTCTGGGCTTCATCTGCCATGGCAACAATATACTGCAGATAGGAAATTACAGCACATGGGATTCGGATACAGTGAGTATTTCCCCAAACCAGTAATTCCACCTAGAGAGAGTTGTTCTGCCAGGGCATTTCTGGGTTTGCTGTCATTTTCTGACACAGTCTGTACTTCTTTTATGATTCTCCACTTGCCAAAATAAGAAAAGCAAAACATTTCCATAGCAGCTCTGTTGGCCAAGAAAAACCTTGGGGACAAGACAAGATTTTTAGCACCAACCCACTGTCTTTGCAGAGCATGTGAGGTTTATAGCTTCTCTTCTTATACCTTGCTTGTTCAGAAATTTATGTGTGTGTATAAACATTCTTACTGGGAGACTGGACTCCAAGGAAAGACTCTTCAGAATTGATTGCTTACCAGTAGTTATCAAGAAGTTAAAAATGGACTTGGTCGATCTGTGCTCCTTTTTTCAAAGGTTGTGGGAGAGACTGGACATGCCAGAGAAAGCAGCACATGTCGTGCTTCCAAAGCTGGAGATAGATGTGTTTTCCTACCTTGGTGAGTGTCTGTGGCTCTCACAGGTGTGAGTGTTTCTCACTGTTCATTTACGAAGGGTCTGTCCTCAAAAATGCCCGTTGGGCTACCAAGAGCAATAGACTAATATATTTACATCATGTGATGCTACAAATGAAGGAAGAAATTCTGAAGGTAAGCACTGAATTCCAAATCTCTCAAAGCCAAGGGTAGGCAGGGGTGTTACACCAGGAATCATTTCTAAACACAAGGCATAGAAGAGAATATAAATAATTGAAAGGCTTTCAGAAGGTGTGTAAAGGATACCATTTTATTTCTTTGTCTGCCTATGGGACAAATCTTTTCAGTGAAGAAAACCAACCTCAAATAACTATATATCACTTCTTTCCAACCCATGCTCCTGGCTTTAGTAAAAAGGGACGGGCAGACAGTCCTTCCTTCCACTGTTACTCTCTTCCACCTGAGCCTGGGCCACCTTAACAGTTACAACTATATATGTGCTACTGTTTTCCAATCTCATATTCTTTGCCCGGAGCCAAACTGGTGGAGGAAGAAGTTAAACACAGACACCCTGTGCATGTGCACAGGTGTGTGCACACATGCTGTTCTCTTCACTTCTTGGGGTAAGATCTTGTTTTGGGGTAAAGATGAGGGAAGATAACTTTCTGAATATCCCACTGCATCCCAAAATTTTATGGTTAGAACATAAATACAGTACACCAGAAACTCTCCTGAGGAAACAAGTGCCATTTTCTTTTCCAGTCTTCACACAGTCAATCATTTGCACAGTTCTTCATTGCATGCTATTATTTCAAATTAAAATTATCTGCTGACCGTCATTTGAAGGTATATTCCCTACTCTCTCCACTCTCAAACAAAAGATGAATCAAACACTGAAAACTTGGACGTTTTCCCCACTGCGTGCTTATGCACATAGTGTTTTTAGAAAACCACTGAAGATTCACAGATTTCTGACAAATAAATATTTGCTAATTAATTCCAATTAACTGACTGTATTTGGACAAGGATTCATATCAGAAAGTACATCCTCATGTATGTAGATATGGGGAAACTTTATGTCAATAGGACCCTTACCAGAATAATGTTACATGGAAGTTCACAAAACAGGATTTCCAGGCAAATATGCTAAAATGCTGACTTGTAAATGCATTCTTGAGCAGACAGAGGTGAAAGCTTCATCCTGCAGCCCACCTCGCAGCTATATATTTAAAATTGAGGCTGTCCTGTCTATACCACGCTCTAAATATGTTACATTTAAGGATATACAGAATTATTCAGCAGTCCAGGCAAAGACAGAGACTCAGTAAGCTCAATGTACTTATGAAAAACAAAGGCTCATTCAGCTGAGGTGGGTTAGAGGCTGTTTTCATCCCACTCAGACAAGTATTTCTCTCTGCGTATTATAACAGTCTGTAAATTCTCCTCTAGCTAACAAGGAGCAAATGTACCTGAGCAGCTTGATAAGGTAGTGGGAGATAAGAACCATCCATACCTTCCAGGCTGAGCTGAAACACCTAAAGATAGTTGGAGGAAAACACTGAGCAAAAGTAAACAAATCACAAGCTTTCCTGACTCTAGACCCGCAAAAGCAAGGAAACTGCACCTGAGAAAAAGGCAGAAAATTGGTTCTGTGTTATAGTGCATGCAAGACAATTAGAAGAAATAATTTTCTGTGCTCTTATGTGAAATCCATGTTTGACTCTGACCTATAATTTGAAATAAGTTTCATTTTAATGACTTAAATTTCACTGCTAATAAGAGCAGCCCAATCAAACTACAGGCAAAGTGTGTGAAATCATTTACAGGTTTTGTCTGAAAAGGTCAAGGTCTTAAACAAAGAAAAGTGACTTTTCCTACCAAAGTGCTTGCCCTCACTGTGTAAAACTGATAGACTTCTACAAAAAATAATACCTGTCTTTTGTGCCCAATGTATCTTGTTTACTGACACACACACACACACACACACACACACACACACACACACTCTCCTTACAAATCAGCTGCTGCCAAAATGAACAACACACGGCTGACAGAGGTCCCCATCGTCAGACAGTGAAAATGAACTGAGTCCTTTCCACTGAAGTTAATGAAGCTATGACGATTTAAATTAACTGTGAACCTACCCCAATTATCTTTTAACTTGCCTGCACAAGGACTTGGGAAAGTTAAGCAGAACTAACTAAAATGCCACCAAGACAGAAGAGAGTGAGGCATGTTGAACACTGCATGGATTTCTTTTGCTCCTGTTGGGTGTCTAACTGGTTTGTTTGTTTTCCTTTGGTAGATAATTCTGTTTGGCTTTGCAGGCACCCCTCCTGCATACAAACTGATGTCCCCTTCAGGATGTATATCCACTTAGCATCTCTCCTCCATGCAACTCTCCTCCCTGTTTTTGCGGTATTTCTCATCCACTCTCTTCTTTCACTCTTGTTAAACTCTCACATAAGCAGTATTTTCAATGACATGTCAGCCCAATGAGACCACCTTGGCATCTGCAAAGGAAACCCTGGAGCTGCACAGCAGACTTTCTCCTGCTGGCTTATCAGGTTTAACATTTTGTGTGTGATACTCTTCCAGAGGAATGCAATTTGGAGCTTTTCAAAATACCTCCCACTGGAGATCTCCAGAAATCACCTCAGAAATGTTTCCGGGATTACCAAGTATTTGAGAAGTGTTTTTAAATTCTTTTTTTTTTTTTTTTTTTTTTTTTTTTTCAAGTGGCATGGCCTGGAATATTGAGGGAGATAATAAGCTTTATCCTTCAGGACTGCAATTCTGATATGAATCTGCTAAGGGCCTGATCCAGAAACTGATTAACTCAAATTCCCAAGCTGCCATTTATAAACCTGAGTGAGAAGCTGAAAGCATATTGCATGGACAAATGCAGATACAGGGATAACAGATGAGTTGTCCAGGCTTGATGGCTCTTACAGTACAGAAGCTTGTACCCTGCTGGGCCAGAGCATGAGGGATACACACACTGCATCCCTCTGCATCCTTTCTGCATCCCTCTGTGCATAAATACCCTGAGCTCCCTATGCAAGGGCTGAGAAGGAAACTCAGTGAAGCTGAGTCAGACACACATAAGCACTTTAATGTCATTCAAACTCATAAAAGCACCCTTCAAAACTTTTCCCTAGAGCTCTATCTATGCTCTGCTCTCCCAGCTAGCCATAATCATCTTTGAGTATCAATAGGATTTCCTGTGCCAGTGTCCCTACATGGGATGACAGATGAATTTAATACATTTTAATATTAGACAAGAGAAGGCAACAAAGTCTGAAATACAGCATTTGAGTTCTGTGGAGTGAAAACTGATGAGTTGTGAGAAACTGTTGTAAGGGGAGTAAATGAAGCTAGGAAATCATCCATAGTGTTGAAGTGTTTAGGCTGACATACCATTCAGAGCAAAGGAAATTAACTGCTGCATGACACCAGGGAATTCATGAGTCCTCAAATCTGCTTTGTGATTCATGTTGTTGTCGGAGAAGTAAAAGATAGACCTCCATCCTACTTTGTAATGTGCCCCAGGCTTACTAACTTCTTAATTTTGACCACATTTTAGTTTAAAACTACTTATTTCAGATCTTATTGGGGCTTTTCTTTCCTGCTGTGCCTCTACACTAAACCTTCGTATTTACCAGCTCGCATCTCATGAATAACATTACTGTCAAGCTCTCGTAGGTTTTAACTATATTCATTACTTAAATGGGGAGACACCCAAGATGAAGACACCATATTTGAGACAAGAAAATGTAACACCTACAAATTACTAGTTTAATCTTCCAAACACTTTAGAAAAACATTGATTATTATCTCATTCAGTAGGCACATTTTTATTCTTTGGAGGAACTGAAGCAGATCAAAGCTAACATATCTAACAGAGAGGTTTTATTTCAGGGCATGGAGAGAAGTAGCCCAGGAACCCATTCTGCCTGGTATCAGATGCGTGGGGATTTGGCACAGGCTGGTTTGCACATGTGTGTGTGTGAGACAGAGAGCACTGGAAAAGCCAGAGATTATACACTGGGAGAATCTCTCTGTGGCTGGACCCAGCGAAGGGCATCAACTTGGTACCCTTTTAATGCTGCATGCAAACAAAATCAAGTCTTGGTTTTCACTATCTCCCTGCAAAGAGCTCAGTGATTTAACAAGTCTTACTTGCCATTACAGTTTAAGTGAATGCACTTTCATTTCAAAGATTCATTATATATATATATGCAGACATCTATACATCTTAAGACTTGAATGAACATACATCTCTCACACATGCATCAAGCTGCAGGCCATATTAGTAAGGTGACAGTCATGTGTATGTATTTATTTATAGCTTCATGAGTAAGCCAGCAGAGTACTGCACCGCAAAGCAGCTCCTATTGTGTGCAGCATACCTCCTTGTGTTCAAAGGCTCCTGAAGCTTTAGGAACGGAATGTTTCTATAGAGATATATATTTTGTCATTTGTATTAGCTGAGGATCTGTCCTGCAGAGTTTATTATCCTTTTGTATAAATTTCTCCCTTTTCTTCTTTTTCCCTTTTATGATCTGCCTATTTCTTTTTATGCTCCCAATTAAAATACCAAATACAGAGTCCAGCATAAGTGTTGGACCACTGCACTGATATACAGACAGTAATTGTTCAGCAACTCTATTGCTTTCTGCTTTAAAGTATGAATTGATCATAAATTCGGGATGAGAAGAATGTAACCCTAACAGAGGCAAAGCTGGTTTGAATTAAACAGTAACAATATTTTAAAAGGCTTTAGCCAGCATGTAGCATGTTCTCCCTATGTTCTGCTGTGAATTTATTCTCATCCCATTCTGAAAATATGTGTATTTATTGATTAAATCTATGATTAACCTCCATAAAACAGGGAATTCAAGGTTTCATGGGTCTTCATTTCCTTAGTTTACTTTATCTTCTTCACACCTTGTCTTTCCTAGGTTAAGTTCAATCCACCCGTATAAACACCTGAGCAAGAACCTTAGTTGTTTGCAGGTTTCAGTGTAATTTCAACTCTAAGTGTGAAAGAATAAAAAAATTCCTAATTGCAGCTGTCAATAACAGTGCTGCAGGTATTGTTCACATCATTTGCAGCTTCTGTCCCTGGGAAGCACATTTGACTCACTCCATACAAAACCCAGAACTTGCTATTTCAAGACAACCAGTGTTTTAGTGCTTAGACATCTACTCAGCCTTGACTTGATAGTCTAAAATAAATATCCTTGAGCAGTTGTACAAAAACACCTATGCAGCAAGCAAGTAAAAAACCCTGCTGTTTATAGTTTGCAGATGCTTGGGAGAAAACACTCTATATAATATACCTCTAAACTGCTCTGACAATGGCTAAACTGCCTCACAGAATCATAGAATCATGGAATCATTAAGGTTGGAAGAGAGCTCTAAGATGCCTGAGTCCAAAGACTAATCCAGCACCATCATGTTCACCACTAAATTATGTCCCCAAGTGCCACATCCACGTGTCTTTTGAACACTTACAGGGATGGTGATTCCACCACTTCCCTGGGCAGCCTATTCCAGTGCCTGACCACCCTTTCAGTGAAGAAGTTTTTCCTAATATTCAGTCCAAACTGCCCCTAGCCCAACTTGAGGTCATTTCCTGTTATCACGTTACTTGATGATACTCAAATATTTCTGCTGAAAGTATTTTGTTAAATCTTAAGAAGGAACCCTTCTGAGAATAAGTTTTTTGCTTCCATTACTATGTCAAAGCAAGACCTCTAATAACTAAATGAAATCTTAGTGAATACTGATGATGGATTACAAAGCTTGACACTACATTTTAAAACTGGTATAAATCTTCAAGGAGCAAACTGCCTTTTGTTACTACTGAGTCACTCCCTCCCCTCTTCCCCAGAGGCAATTAACAGTTTGTACTTTGACACAGACATTTCCCATCTGAACTTTCGGCCTCTGGTTTCTAATGGATTGACTCCAATTCTCTTAGGCATTTTGGTGTCTATTAAAAAAACCCCAAAAATTCTTCTATCCAGGCAAAAATAGAACAAAAGCAAACCAGCTAATAACCACAGACTCCTCTGCAAACATTCAGAACATGCCAGCTGCAGAATGCTTGCAAATCTGCAAAAAGCAATGTACAAACCAAGCTGTAACTATCCTCTCATGAGATTCTGGCCTGTAAGTGAAAAAGTAGATGCAGCAGCAAGAAGAGTAATGAAACCCTGTGGATTCTGATTCCTGCTCTGTTTCCACATGGTAAGTACAAAACGAAATCACTCACTGTAAGAGGCTTCCAGCCTTCCCCTTTGCAATAACTTTGCTAAGGCAGATGCTAATCCAACCAGGATGAAAACCCTGTCTCATGTACCACACTGCAGAGCTCTTGTTTACTGTGGAGTGTAAGCTCTCACTGGTGGGAAACCAATCATAAAGAAACCCATCACAGCAGCACGTGCCAGTGATCAACCCTCAAACACTAAAAAATAATAATAACAACAATTAAAAAATCACCAATGTCAAACAGATAATGGTTAATGAGGATCATATTTTTACCTTTATCCTGAGTTTTCCTACTAAGTGAGAGAGTTGGCTGCCACATGCCAGTGTCCCTACTTCAGAAACAGCTGTAGTGAAATAGAAACACAACAAGTGCTTGAGGCTTATCAGGCTTCTGTTCTCGGTCCAAAGTATTCACCAGTATGTTATTCAACATTTTAAAGGCACTAGGGAAGGACTCTAACGTAACTTAGGAGAGCTATCAAGGCCATGTAAGGGAAGGTGAGGAGCTCTAAGTGTACTGAAGAAACCGCTCTTCTTTACATCAAACAGAACCAGACTGATTCAACACTTCCAAAGTGATCTCTTAAGTGAAAAAAGTACCTTGCAGGAGCTGTACGTAGCAAGAAGTCTCTGCTTTTGCCCTGTAGAAGGTTCTTAGACACTGTGGCCTTCTATGCTCAATTTGCTATATTGATTTTTAAACCCTTTTCAGTCATTGAGGCCTTTTCAGGAAATATAAAGCAAGCTTTTTCTGTCACCAAGAGTGCACCTGCAATGTCATCTGGAGCAGTAAAACTTATTTTAGTAACCTGAATTACCCCACTGGGCACTCAACGGAGAGATGCAGAGGAAAACACTTTTCTAGAGTTCCACTTTGATCCTAAAGGAAAAATCCAATATTTATCTGTCACTTAGCTGTTCAGGTAATGTATCTGGCTTTACTAATTCTAAGTTTTGGTATATTCAAAGCAACTCTAGGCAGTTTTCAAATTTTTAAGCCATGCTGAAATCAGTCCTAGGGCTACACTGATTGAATGGAATCAGAATTGCTTCCTGAGGAACCAAAAGCTGGTTTATTTTGTGAGAGAGAAAGTTAGAAGACAGCCAAGTCCAGAGATTCTAACTCCAATATTGGCACAGTGCTGCCAGAAGAAAGGATTTGTTCCCTGTCTTCAGTCACACTAATGTCTGCCTGTTTCAGAGAATACATACTTGTGCTGAGGAACCCACAAATTAGTATCCTCAACAAACCCTTGAGAATTAACAAGGAGAGAACAAACCCCATTTTACTAACAGGTGCTTTTCAGTGATATTCTACTTTTTTGCAGAATTAATAAAAACAACGCTTTTGCTTAATCCCTAGAAGGCAGACCTTAACTGTGTAATCTAAAGACACAATCAAAGAAAAATTAAACAAAATTAGCAGTACATGCCTGGAGCACAGTTCACTCAGGATTTAGATGACCTACATCACAGATGGATTATTTTTCCCTCTAGTTGTGAGAATGATTTAAACTTTTACTGACCTTTTGTGGTTAATTCAGACATTTCTCTCAAGTTTTCTCCGCAGTCTGCTTACTCAGTGAACATAACAACTCCTCCTTCTGTAGAAAACAAAACTTCTGCCCTAGGAAAACTGTGGCATAGTAACCAAGGACATATCACAGTGTGTAAAATTGAGACGGGGTATATTTTTCCAACTAGTGACATATCATTCTTCATTGTATCCTTGTTCCAAACTTGCCACTCAACATAAATTAAAGGTTTTACTCAGGACTATCCTTTTGTTTTTGTTTTAGGTCATAACAATGTAAGACAGCTGTGGGTGTAGGGAAGAGGTGATATAATTTGTTTAAAAAAAAAATTAAAATGAAAACAGTTGCTTGCACCATTACATATTTGCCTTTGTGTAAACATGTTTGCTCGCCTGCGCTACTTACACAGCTGCCATACACTATTGCTCACACTACTTTATGAAAAACAAAGAGCAACTTTAAGATAGATAAACCCCATTCTTGAGTAACTCGGTACAGTATCTTCACATTGTTCTCCCTACATTGTACTCCCTACAGCTGATGGAGGAGGATTGCTCTCTGCAACGCCTTTCTGATTTCAAAAAGAAAACATTACGTTTCTTCTTGGCAAATGAGCACAAACCTTTGGAAAGCTCCTGCAGTACAAACACAAATGCTCATCATCAAGTTGTTTAGGGCAGACAAGTTATACTACACGTTCCGACAACGCTAAAGCGAGCTGTAAAGAGAGCTTAGACTTAATGCTTCAAATCAGTGTCACAGCACCAAGGAAGCTTGTTCAGTATTTAGTCTGCACTTCACATTATAATGTGCTATATTGTTCCTTAACAGAGATCTTAAAATGAGCATGATCAGAGAAATGGAGAGGAGCTTTAGGATGTACTTAAGTGAATGTTGAAGGAAGGGCTTTGCTTTGCAAGCATCCAGCATTAAATCTCCCAAGATACTCCCTATAAACCTGAACTTTGGCTTGCCAAGCAGCAGTTTGTTTTGTGAGCTGGCAACAAGGCTGCTGCTCAGAACCATCCCCTTTCCCTACTTACAGTTCGGTGGTGTTGGCAGGGATGTCCCGGGGAACATGGACCACCTTGCTTTCCTGACAAATGAAGACCCTTCCCATGCAGCGACAGGCGTGGTGTTGGCATCCCAGGCAGCCCACCAGGAAAAACAGCAAGCAGGCAAGGACTGAAGACATCTCTGCCTTCACATCTGTGTCCGTCTCCTTCATATCAAAGGGAGGAACACAGAGACCTCCCAGACCAACTCCCTGGATAGAAGATCCGCCTCAAAAGCTGGGACAAACCATGTGGCTCTTGGGGGATGACTCCTCAGCAAGTTTCACTTCACGACCCCAGATTCCTTATGGCCTTAAGAGTAGGAATAGAGATGAGCAATGCTGATCTTCCATGACACAAGTATTTTATATTTAGAGTGGTGTTGAAATCATGGGGCCCAGCTGTACTAACCTGGGTTCTTTTAATGCAGTGGATATCTGCCTCGGGAAAAGGTCCGTCCTCCTCAGCTGCATGTATTTTTTCGTAACACCAAAAGGGACAACAAGACATTTTTATTTTATACAGTCCAGACCCTTTTGTGCCTGAAGGAGAAACACCCTAGTTATGCTCCCCTTCACAGACCCAAGAGCCCCTGCTTTTGTATTTCTCTTAGGCAAAAGAAATGTGTTATTTTTTTATATGGCATATAATCTATTTGATAGGTTAAAAGCTCTACAATCCTCAAACCAGAGCTAAATAGCATGCCTTTTTTTCAGCTGTGATTATTCTTCATGCACTTGCTGATTCATCTTCTTTTTCCTTTGGCATCTTTATAGGAACACAAACAGAAGAAAATGTCACATTCCCAACAGTCCCTGTGGACTGGCAAACTAATTTCATCATCTGGAAAAGAAATCCCAGAAATATGCCAAATGACTATTTGTAACACAACAGGAGCAAAACAGCTTCGAGGCCTGGATGTTGAATTCTAAAGACTCCTTGAGTTCTTATTTTCTTTGTTTTCTATTTGACTGAGCTAAAAGATATTGTTACAAATATTAATCCTTGAGGAAGGGACCTTGTGAACTCTTTGCTGTCACTGAGTCACGCTGCACCAGACTATTGTCTGGAACCAGGGTTTCTCTACAAGATGCCTGAAGTGAGCATTTTGAGATAATGGTGGGGGGTTTTTTGTTTGGTTTGATGGTTTTGTTTGTTTGTTTTTCTTTTAAACTGTAAATAGCTGTTTCAGATACACAGCCCCGTATAAACCATGTGCATTTTAAGTAAGTGAGGGAGCCACAGGTGATTCTGCTGAACTTGACTTACATTTAATTCTTCATGTTGCCTGGAAGGATTTCTTAATCTTGTTAAAATCTGTTGTTAGCTTGGTGGTGTTGTGTTTTTTTTTTTTTTTGTAATGTCTGGTTTTGTTTTCTTCTTCCATAATCAAAAAGCATAAACATATGTAATGAGACAGAAGATATCATCTTTTCTCTGAAGTGTGCTGACCAAAAGATTCCATCCTTCTCACCTTTAAAATAAGCCTCATAATGTAGATGTTTCTGAAGGGAGCTAATTAAGATTTAAAAAATAATTAAAGTAATTCTTTAGGTTACCTTAAAAGCTATCTCAATTTTACCAAATATCAACCAAATATTTGTTATTTCCCCCCCCCTCCAGTCATTTAAGCTTACTTAAGATGAGAAGAGCAATGTTCAAACAAAAAAAAAGGGTAAGAAAAAATCATGACAATCTCTTTCTAACAATGGTAAGCTTATAATGAATTGTAATAGTATTCCTTTAATTGCCTGTGTAAAACACAGCCCATTTTGCTCATGACAGTGACTGCCAGAAAAAGAAAAATTTCTAAAACATTAGTGACTTTTTTCCTCATATCTCTCTATGCCCTTTCCTTTGAAAGATTTTATACCTACATGATCTTCTGAAATATGTAAATCTTCAGTTGCCTTCATACTCAAATGGATATAAAATACAGAATTGCACCCTATGATCAAACAAATTCCCATTTAGTAAAATTTTGCTGTAGCCCATTGCAAGGATTTAAGTCCATTACTTCAGGATTTAAACAAATGCCAGGAAAACAACTCATTTGAGGCTTTTGGGGTTTTGTCTTTTCATTAGAAGTCTCTAGCTTCTACAGTTGTTGTCTAAAAGCAGGCTGGAAAATCCCCCCCAAAATAAAAAAGGTAAAGCTTGAAGAACATACATAGCACAAGAATATTTAGTTACAGAGGAATTAAAGTCATATCTCTTCATCCTGAAGTATATCAATATAAACGGTCATGTTATACTGATGAAATGGAGAGTAATATTTATCACATAATTTAAAAAGTGGTAACATTCTCAGAAAAATAATTTTCACTGATATGAAGACATTGCAATTTGATTAACTTTGTGGTTTGTATATCAAACCACAAAATTTTTTTCAGATGATAAAAATTTTTTTTTCATTTTTTCCACATGCAAAAGCGAGGAGATCAAAAATATCACTGTGGCTACAAGATCTTTGCAATTATTAGTGACTTCCAAAGCTATAATAAGTATACTGTAATTTAATACAACTAGTAAACATAGATTTTCTAAAACATCAGGTCAGGCTCAGTAGCAAATCATGAGCCTAATGAATAAAAATTGGATGGAGGTAGGCTCCTTCCCATATTTGTTTGGAGAGGCCATTTTATCAGTACAGTACATATCGCTTCACTTTCATTTACAACAGTTAAGAATGAGATGACAATTATTAAGTAATAAAAATCTCCCACTCAGACCAGAAGTTTCTCTTTTAGTACTGTGGAGATAAGAATTCGAAGGAAATATGTAGTTATCATTACATTCAATAAAACCAGACTAGTATGCTAAACTGAACTGACATTTCATTCATAGCAGAGCGAGCACTAATTCAAGACCACACTAAAACTATCTGAGGATAAATGAAGATTCAGAAGGATCTCTGAGTTGTTTAATATGTATGATCCAAGGTCTTATAGAATAGCCTCTGGTGTTTATTAGTGTTTTCACCTGGAAGCGTCTCTCCTAATTTCTCTACACTACTGTCAAATGGCACACAGCCACATCATTACAGTCTCCTGGATGGATTAATAGGATGATGATCCTCTCAGTACCAGTTCAGGAGCACAGTCATCTCCTCTCAGGAAGAACATCCATGTAAAAGAGGGGGAAAAAACCACCTCCTGGTCTCCTTCTGGGGAGGTTGCATTCACAAGTTCTTGAGCACCATGGTTGCAGCTACAACCATGCCTGAAAACCCAAACAACCTGTTGCAGATGATCCATGACGGTAACTTAAAGCTACTCCTAAGTATGTCCCACATCTTTGTGCCATCACAGGGTTTCATACTTCTTCCTCATTAGCTTCTCGAAAGCAATGAAGGTGGCAAACTCCCACCTACCCCACCTACACACACTGACAATTTCAGAGCATGGTGTGCCAGGAGCAAGGACCTATCTCATGGAGATGGCTGTGATGCACTGTCTTTGAGATTCTTACTGTTGAATGTGTAAATGCAGAGATGATGGTGTTTTCAGATATTTACAAGAGCCTTATCTTTGCATCCATTTGCAGAAGAACTATGCTCCAGCTGGCAAATTGGTCTTGAGAGTGCAAACTGTTTTCCTGAGTAAGAAAACAGAAATTTCCCCAAATTGAAGTACTGTAGCAACAGACATGCAATTAAGTGAATTATGACAGATATTCAATGATGACATTACAGACTATGTAATTAGATGGCATCTGGGACAGACAGTTAATTCAAGGTCATATAGTCACCAAGGGTTCTTTTTTTGTATGACAATAGTAATAGAGCCTGGTTGATAGGACTGGCCTCTAACATCAACAGTGGACTCTAAAATTAGCTTTGGTCTCATTCTGTGAGCACTAAGCCAGAGGAACAAAAGGGTTATATGGACCCCATCCTCTGCCCAAGCAGTAGTGCCTGTCCCAGGCCACGCTGTCACCCAGATTAGTGAGGTTACAGTGAAAATTAAAATGAGCCATCCCAGCTCTCTATCTCTTGCCCTCAATAAACTTGCTCCAAATACAACTCTAAGTCCTTCCACTACAGTGCAGATGTGGTCAGCTCAGCATCTAAATCCAGGTGTTGGAGGTGTGGGAAGAGCTCTTTTTCTTAAGGCAGGAAGCTCACCAGATGATGGAGTGCATCAACCTACAGGAAAGTAAGTTCACAGGAGCATCTACTTTTGTTTCTGTCTTTTGAAGCACAACATGACAGCTAATTAAGTAAATACTGTTTCTACTGATGTTTCCTAGCCTAGAATAGTGTTTAATTACCGAATACCACTTGAATGCTGGCTTTGTTTAACAATAAGCATTCTCTAAAAATGAGTAGGCAAATAAATCATTTGTATGAACAGATGACATAAGAAAACACATTAAAAAAAGTTTATCTGTCAGAGTGGAGATTTCTTGTTCTCTTGATGATTTCCATCACATAGTTTCTCCCTATAGCTTTACAGGCAGCAGTGGCATCTATTATCCTGACTACCATGGTATGAGCAGCAAAAGGTGTTTTCTATTCAGAAAAGCTTGCAGTGTGAGATGGAACAGATAGACACCTATGAGGAAATTAGAGGAAATTACTAAGACGGACTTCAACACATCATTGATTTACCTTTTATGAATGACCAACATGGGTTTTAAAACAGCAGATCACTGAGGCCAACAGACCATTTACCTGATAAAAATATAATGGTTTAGGCTCTTTCCAGAAATAGCCTTTCTGAACAGAATATTTTTAGCTTCCTCTTTTTCCACATGTGAGGATTATTTTTAAACACATTTGAATGGATAGGCTTTATCTGTGCCCTCAGTGTCGAGAATATAAAACAACAAAGTAGCCTAATAAAAGCAGTAGCTTCTTGTTCTCTTTTTTTTTAGCCATCTGCTCATATGCAACCTTAACTCCAAAAAAAGATTGAAACTGAGAAAGTAAATTTGCCACCAGAGGGAGTGCATTGACTTGGGAAGACAACGCACACTAGTGTAAGGAGAGGATTAGAAGTTTTATGGAATTATGCTCACACAGATTTCCTGTGACTGCCTGACTCTTGACTTCAAAACTTGGCTGTGATTTGTTGTCCTCTTATTAAATCACACCTCTGCAGAGTATGGAGCAGCAATAACCAAGTGTACTGTGTGTCTTGCTTCCCTCCCTTAGCCACCTCCCCCTCCTTAAAAACTAATTAGGAACTGATGTAAATGGTCCTGCCTGTCTATTTAGCACAGGAAGGACACTGCCCAGCACAGAAGGGTCTTGGACACTTCTAATGTGTCTGCTGACATTTCTCAGCAGTGAGCGTGTGCTTGTGCAGGGGAATTTCGACTTTATTTCACTCTGCCCCAATACTTTTATGGCTTTGATGGCTGACAAGCTCCCACTCGGCCCTTTATCTATCTGATTTTTCTGAGGCAATCTGAGGATATATCCCCTCATGTATTTTCAGACCACAGGAGACATATGCAAGAGAGAACGGTGAAGTCAGAGAATAATCTTTGCCATTCCATCTAGTACTGCTCCTCGGGTTCAGGTCTGTTCATCCCCAGTTGATAATAAAAGATGCGGCCCATCTGCTAGGTTTCTGTCACATGTCTGTAGAAGCACAGTTATAGAAGTACTCTTTCTTTGCACTGTCCATGAGTGGGTTTGACTAGACCAAAATAATGCAGGAGAGACACCAAAGCCTGCCTAGAATTGCAGTTTGCATCATTTATTCTTTCCTGATGCCTTTCCCAGCCAGAAAAGGGTATCTGAAGGTCAGAGATGTGAGGCAGGAGAAACTTTGCCTAACTGTAGAGTCAAGGAGACCTGCCTACAGACATCAATAACCATACACTGTTCACACTGGCAGCAGTAGAACCTCATAAAATCCAACAGGGACAAATCCAAAGACCCAAATCTGTGGAGGACAAGCTCCTTCCAGCGAGGCAGGGTGTGCACTGCCTGCTCAGGGAGCAGATATGCCAGAAAATTGAGAGAAGTGATTATTCCCCTTTATTCAGGACTTCTTAGACTACATTGTCAGCACAGCATCCATTCTGGGATGCCCAGCAGAAGAAAGACATCATTTAACTGAGGGAGTTCAGGGTAAGCCACCAAGATGGTCAGGGCAGGAGTATTTTGTAAGCTGAAGCTGAAAGACCAGGGTTTGTTCAACCTAGGGAAGGGATGGCCTGTGGGGACCTAACAGTAGCCCCAGTACCTATGAAGTGATGGTCTGTGGACTCAGAAAAACAGTTCCCAGCACAGATAGGATGATGATCAAGAAGTCGACCAGGCTGATTGCAAAGTGCAGGGTGGGAGAAGAAAACATAACAGAAATAAGTTGAAACAAGTGACATTCAGGATGGCTACAAGAAGATAATTTTTCATCTTAAGGACAGTCAAGCAGTGGCACAGACTGCTAGACAGGTCATGCTGTCTCATTCCATGGAGGTTTACAGGACCAGTGTGAGGTCAAACTAGATTGTTCAGGGACTTGGTCTGGTTGCTTTTGAGCATGGTTACAGTATACTACTCAGCTATTAGTCTTCAATCCATAAATAAAGGAGAAATGTTCATCAGCACGAAAAAAATAGGTTGGCAATACTCCCTGTCCACAATTTCAAAGTTCATGAGCCTGCCATTCAGGAAGCTACGCAGTTTAGCAACAAACCTGAACTTCTTACTCATTGAAATTCAAGAGGCTATTAATTCGTTCAAGTACAATTTATTATGACATAAAGTGAATTAAAGAAACTTTAATGATGCCTCCACAACATGCCATAATTATCATCTTATATTAAAGAAAGAGAGCTGCCTGGTAGAGCATACACGAGGAATTTCAAAGACTGAAATTCAGAGATAGCTGCAAAGACAAAACTTGTTTAATTCTTCTAGTACTTACAATTGGCCCATAGACAGCGCTAGCTACCTGTTGTTTGGCCAGAGCCATTAGATTGGATGAGCATTTCCAGCATTAAAATACATTAAAGAGGTCTGAACTGGAAATATCTTTACAGCATACCATAGGTCCCTAAACACTATCAAGATACTCTGCAATGCGTAAAACTGTATCTTCTCTTTTCTTGACCTCATACAGCTTAGGAGGAACCATCTCTGCATGAGAAAAGGAAGAACTCAGCTGTGATTGATACATGAAAGACACTAAATATCCTTCTGGGAAATTAATTTCATTCTGACACTTAAAAAAAAAAGAAAGAAAAAAAAGAAAAAAAAAAGAAAAGGTAAGAATGACAAATTAACACTTGTTAAGATCTCTAAAGAAGATGCAAGTAACTAACTAATCCCTGTAGCAGATTGAAGAAAAAGGAGAAAAGAAAAAAAAAGAAGCATTGTGCAATTAGTGTGGGTTATTAATATTGAGAGAGGAAGGCTAAAAAAAGTGACTCATTTACTTTGCAAGAGTTACAGTGTGTTGTATATTTCTTACCTTCATGACAGGTAGGCTAAATAAGCTGCCTGAGGTGACAATTAGGAGCCAAAGAGTCACCGAGTTTTTTTTTAGCACTATACAGTGAGAATGAATATTGCACATTCATTTTAAAGTGTCTGTGAAGGAGCATTTGAGGTTTTGCCTACTTTCGCTGAAGCTTTTACATCAAAGTAAAAAAAATATTTTATTCCATTCAATGACTGATATGGAGCTACATTAAAACATAAATATTGTTCCGATCTCCGGCAGCCATTTTCCTCTTCCACTCTTCCCTGCGCTTCCTGCTGGGACTCCTCGGCTGCTGCTGAACAGTACTGTTTTCCAGAAACAGATCCACTGGAGTTAATAGGATTATTTATGGAACAAGGTTCTGCCAAACATGACTAAAAAATTCAGGATCTGCCCCTTAGCATATACAATAATGAAAAATGACACATGCACTTAAAAGTAAGCAAATGAGCATTGAAAGGAAAGCTGGGCATGTCTAAGTCTTTATGCAGCTGGAGCTCTGGAAAATAAAATGGAGCAGCTCCAAGTTGCTTCAGCAAGCTTGAATTAGTGCTGTAAGACTGTCCAGTGATATATTACTCCTTGGAATAATTTTCCTTTGACACTTTTTCTGCCAGGAAGCAGGTTATTGCATGGAAGGTGACAAAGAGGAGCCTCCAATACTTGATCTGCCTGCCAGTGTTCTCAGCACAGAGGGAGCAGGTCAGTCACAGTTCGCTGCAAAAGGAGGAGAAGAATAAGGTCCTGACATTGCTCTTAAGGCAAAGAAAGGAATGGCAGGCAGACTAATGAGATTCTGCAGATGATGAAAAAGAAGCTTGCCCATCTCTCTCAGGTGCTTTATAGTAGTCCTCATTACCATATTCTCAACTGCCTCGCAGTTCTAATGCCCATTTTTGTCCCCACTTCTATAGCACAGAAAGACCTCTAACATCATTTTACCGATGATGTCAGGGAAACTAATGGCACATCTGCAGCCTGGTGGTGGGTAGATTCACCGAGGTGCAGAGCGGAAATCCCAGGGAGGTGGAGGTTTGTGCACAAGTATATCCCCGTAGTGATGTGCCCAAGACAGGAAGCTGTGCTTATGGGCCCTGCATTGCAAACACACGCATAGGACTGCTGACCTACCCCTGGCCCAGCTGCCGCCACGTTTGGCATTTGCACTGTTCTCTGCACATCCAGCTATGATCTGGCAATGGAGAAGTATCACTGCTGCCTGCAGAAACTCACTGGCATCCATAAGGGCGAGAAAGGGGAAGGACAGAAACGCACTGTGGTTCTCCCTCACATCCCATCAAGGTCTCAAATTCCTTCATCATACCTGACATTTACATAGGACTTACTTGCTTTTTGAAGGACTCAAACAAACTTTACAAGCCACAGTTGAAGTCCCAACAGATGTAAAGCTACCCAAATTGAAATCTGGCCAGTGTACCAGAAGACTCTGACCTGCGTAGGAAAAGAAAGTGCTAACAGATTTGTCTTAGCCTGCCCACCCTGACAGATTGCGTGTCTTTCACTCAGAAAGGCTCTTCTGGCTGCTGCCACCCTTGTGATGATGCTGGGATATGGTTCACTGATGGGTTAAAGAAGAAAAATTTTAGATATTGAAAAAAGATTGAAATCTACTGAATACTGTAAACTCAAAGAAGAAAGAAAAGTCATGCTCCACCAACGTATTTCATTTGTCTTACCTCTACTACAATTTTCCTTACCCTTTTGACTCACATGACATGGTTTAGCATGATATAATTTATCAACAAATGACATATCCTGTAATTTTGCACCTGCCTGAGATGAAAAAACCAAATACCTTTTGGACTAAATTGACCACAGTTTAGGCATAACAACCCCAAAAAAACACCTGCCTGTGGAAGGGTGCAAGACTATTTTACCTTTCATGGTCACCTTTCTTTGCTTTTATGGCTTTTAACATGGACCGCAAAGGCAAAGCACAGCCTGTTAAATGGTGCCAAACCAAGTAATGAAGGCCAAAGAGCTCTCAAGGGAGGTTTTTGTACTGTCTCTGAAAAAGTATCTACGTGATATTTTACAAGCATATTTTGTGTGTGCTCCAAGTTGAGCAGAAGTCTCATTAGGGCTTATTAGTTCATGCTCAGTGCTAAACAGTCTTATACATTATAACTCCTGATTGGTCTGGCATGTGGGCAAAATGACCTTGCCTCTGCTTGCAGAGTAGTGTGTAGTGTGCCCTTGGAGAGAGAGCACTGCGTAGCCAGGCTCAGGGAGATCACTGTTGCTTGTCTAAATACAAAGCTAGAGAATAGTGTTTTACTCCCTTCCAAACCACAGCAGCTCTGGGAAGTGAAGAGAAGGCTCCTTGACCACATATGGATGCCATCTTCAAAATGCAGGAAGGCTGAAAATTTCCTTATAGATTCTGCATCCCAGAATAATTGGTTAAATCCACACTTGCAGTGCTGTCCTCATGAGCCAGCTGTACTTGTTTGCTGCTCTGCACAAGCAAATCAGTTTATATCTACTCAGGATATGGTGCTACTGTTGGGACTATTTTAATCTGTCCAACCCTTCCATGCATTGTAGTGCAACCATAAAGGTCAGTAAAGATTTATTCACAAACTGTATTGACATTCACCAAACTTTCAAGGATTTCTATGTTTGTGCTCCCGCAGTCTCCATAAACATTTCATCATCTATGCAAAAACAATGAAGCAAGCCTGATTCCAACAATGGATCCATTGAGTAAATGTCAACATCCCATTTATACCAGCTGAAAATGCGTGTGACAATAAAAGAAACGGAAAAGTACCAACAGGATACAGCTAACATTATGGAATATGAAGGGATATAAGTGAGAAGCACATAGTCCATACTGACCTTGGCTTCAGTGCAGCAATACCAGAGTACCACTGCTGAAGATTTGGACTGCAGCAGTCTGCATAAACAGCTTGCCTCTGGATTTGAGAAGCAACAGTGAGACATCAAAAAGGCAATAAATCTCAGAGAATGGTGGTAGGGATGTGCTGCTGGGCTCCAATATAATCAGCTTTTATGGAGAGCTTTCCATTGCTCACTCTTAAGGCCTAATTGCAAGACATTATCTGGCCAAACAGTGTATGAAGTAGCAGGTAATAATGGTTGCCTGCAGGAACCTCAGGTAGTGCAGCACACAAGATAAGGAGCTATTCTTGCTTCGCTTATTACCCAGGAGCTGATTCAAGGAGTAGTTACAGTTGAGCCATTAAGCCACTGGTCACCCTAATAGATCTCAATTCCAATTCATTATAGAAGTGATTTTACCAAATGCTAGCAGTGACACAGAACTGTGGGAAAAGGATTGAATTTTGAATGAGGAATAAAATGACCTAAAAAGAATCTATTGGGAAAAAAAAAAAAAGGAATTAACATCTTTAGTCTCTGCATGTTGTTATGCAACCTTGCTGTACTGGCATAACAATATGCACAACCTATGCCTAAAGAAAAAAGAATGAGTAATAGTCAAGGTACACAATCTACTGTAAAGGTCTATAACATTTTGGGGGAAACAGAAACCCAGATCAAATATACCATTCTGATAGAATAGTTGGCCAAATCTAAAGCTAGTGTCAGCTGGAAGAGCACCAGAAAGTCATTCAGCTTCTGGGCAGAAAGCATGCCTGCTGCAGCAGGAAAACATTCCCAAGGCTGATTGTGGCCAATATTCACACTTTCACATCCTACCACAAACTCTGGCTTTCGTCACTGACAGACCACAGCTGTTGTAGGGAGCATTCTCCAATGTGTGTAGGAGAAGGTGACATTTCTGCCATGTATGAAGGTGACAGCACCAAAGTTAAGCATCTGTAAATAGCTTCTGTTTCATCCCTTTTCTTCTTTGTCTTCAGTTGATCTGTCAGAGCATTATGTGGCACATTTCTGACAGCAGGACGAGGTAGAGAAGTAAATACTATTTGATCCTGCTTAGTCTTCAGATCCCATGGTGAGATTAGAGTTGCAGATTCATTAAAGAAAAATCAAGCATTTCCCAGATGCAAAACTCTGAATCCACCCCATTTTGCAAAAAGGTTGAAACAATAGATCCCACACTCCTGACTGTACTTGACTTCTTAGCTCAACCTAATTCTGAAGCAGATGACACCTTCAAAAGGAACTGACTATGGCACAGCACAGGGTAGAAGGCTGGCTGCGGAGAAAGGTGCAGCATTCAAGATTTCTTCCATCTATTTTTCAGTGCATCTTCCCAGAAAGAAGATGGGGAGGCTTGCAGAGGATGATTAATTCCAGAAGCATCATTAGAAGAGGAAGAGGGGCACATCATCACACTGAGATACATCCATCTAGTGGTAAGGATATCCCTTAGGAAGCTGGTGACAGGGACTACTCTGTTCTGGCAGAGTCAGAGAGCCAGTGAGGGCAGATAATACTATTACACTAGTTAACTTCAGCTCCAGGTGACCAGTAACCTATTGCAAAAACCAAGTGGCAGTCACCTAGGAGGTCTTACACACCTCAAATCAAGTAGTTGAGTGACTAATGGTGATATGTAAGCATATTAACTACTTAAAATGTCCTCCAATTCAAAGAATGGGTGTAATATCAATACTTTAAAAAAGGTTCCAGGGAGATCTGGGGAATCACAAGCCTGTAATCATGACAACGCTGGGCAAATTAGCAGAAACTGTAATAAAGGAGGTAGCTACCAAGCATGCTAAAATGCCAGATTTTTGAGAAACTGCTGAAGGAAATCCTGACTTACAGATCCTTGCAGAAAAATGGGATCTAATTGATATAGTCTGTTTGTATTTCCAAAACGTTTTTAGCAAAATTCTTCATCAAAGTCAAGCAAGTCAGGGGGAAAAGGGACAGTTCTGACCTGGGGAAAACAAAAAATCGCTAGGACACAGGGGTCACAATGAAGATGCTGAAAAAAATTGCTGATTTAGCAGAATTTGGATAGAAATTATGGTTTGGAACCAATTTTTTTCAGTATCTCTTTCATTCCACGAACTACCTGTCATCATATGAAGCAAGGAGAGCTGTTTAACACAACAGATAGCAGATCTGTGTAATTCCTTCTTAAGGTGTATTGTGGGTGCAACAGTGGACACTGATTCAAGGAAAAATTCAGTGATTAACTCAAAGAGAGAGGATTTTGAGTTGCTAAATGAACAAGCCACAAGAGACTTAGGAAATCCCCAGATATGTATGAAGCTGGAGGCTGAGAGAATATTAGGGGAAGGTATTACATAAGTTTGACTGCCTTATGTATCCATTTATGAGCACTTCTGGAGACAGAATAGTAAAACCTTGGTGTGAACATTGTCACCAGATTTAGGAATGGGAGACCCTACATTGGCCAGTCCTGACTTTAAGAGAATTAGCGTTCCACAGCAGCTGAAGATCTTCTACTATGTTATTGAAATACTTTATTTATGTTAATCTCTGATGTTTTCTCTTCAACCTACTCACTGTCTTGTATAGAAGTATAGCACTGCAATATGCTGATACTGATAATTCTAGAAATGGGAGACACTTTCTAGCAGTGAGCTCTTGAGTCATATATCCTTACTGCCTCCAGATTCATGTAAGGACAGTGGCTCATTACAGAGAGTTGAAATCATTGCTTGCCAAGTACATCTAATTTTATGAATTTGAATTGTTTCATGCATACCAAAATCACAGCTCATGCTTAAACTTGGATACTAGCTTGAGTATATTCCTTGGTTAGGGAATTCCACTGCCTTAGGACAGTTTGCCCTATTCTGAAGAAATGCATCAAAGAAAATTATTTTTGCTTCTCCTTTATTAAGCTAATCAACTTCTGAGCACCAAGAAACGTCTGATCTCTTGGTGCAAAGAGTAAATGGGAAAAAAACATTTCTCTTATCATTTCTTCAAGTCTGCTTGCAAAAGGAAGCAAGACCATCTGAACTAAGATGTAGAACAACTACAGCTCTGCCTTAAGCGGTCTTACTAGCAAATTATCACAAGTAGAAAATCATCAGAGCAAAATTCAGCTCTGAAACACATAATTCTATGTGTTCCCTCCCCTAGGCTTTCTCACAGAAACACAGTACCATAGGACATGGCACGGTCTTTTGGTGGTTTCTTTTTTTTCAGAGTGGTAGTGAAATTAATTTTCACATTTTCTTTGCTTTGGAGGCTTTAACAAAATTTCAGTGTTCAGTGAAATAGTGAGATAAAATGCAAAAAAAAAAAAGATGCTTTTTTTTTTTGTCCTAAAAGCTATATATGGTCATGAAAAGTAGAGAGATGTTTTTAGGAATTACAGAATTCCTTGACAGCAAAGAGCTTAGCAAGTAAAATGTTCAGAAGCAAATACCTTGATTTGGTACTTCTGTTGTATTTTAACATTATGTTTTTTATCCTTTATTAATGATTCACTGAATTTTAGTGGCTTCCCAAAATAATGCACAGACAGCAGTCTCTATTGAAACAGCATATGAACTACTACATTTCCCTGCAGAGCTCTGCAATTGCCCACTATATACCCAGTGATCATGCTTTTTGCTGAACTTAAATAGGGACCAAGTATCATGCTAGACTGTGGACTTCCTGTTCATTAATATTTGCCTTAGGGTTTTGTTTTGTTTTAGCCTAATTTTTACTTAGTTCATAGAGTCTATGGGTCATTTTGTCAATAAATGATGATGGCATTTTGCATATGTGGCACTCTTTGCCCTGGTATGCCTAACAACTGTATTAGCAGAACACTATTTGTCCATAGACTCTGGGAAACTCTGTAGAAACAAGTTTTCATACACAATACTTCCCTTTTCAAGGTTGCTTCAACTTCTAGAAGACTCCCTTGACTTAGATACATCAAGTTCTTACTAATGAGGTGGTTTTGTTCCCTGAAACCAAGGTGCTCAATACTTTTCTGTCTATCCTATTGATATCTTTTTTTCCCACAGCCATTTAGGCAACACTATTAATGCTCATTAAAAATATTAAAATAAAATAAATAAATTATTAAATTAAAATATTAAATTAAAATTAAAAATTTTAAAAATAAATTAAAAAAAATCATAGTTCAATTTCTAATAAAATCTGCCTTTTACACCTTCAATTTTTTTTTGTTTCCATTTCCTTTGAGATCTTCTCACTACCATGGATGCTCAAAGCCCTGGCCAGCTGTGGTTCCCATCTCCCAGGGGCTACAGGACCTGTCTCAGGACATACCACACTGATGCATGCACAACCTCCATCATATGAAGGTTTGTCACATCTCTATCATCTGTGTATGGAAAGTGTGGAGCTCAGCAGCACACAAAGGAGCAGAGCTCCATGTTGCCAGCTCCATTTTCAGGCGTTTTACTCCTTAGCTTTGCATACTCAATATTTTATTCCTCTGTGGTGCCCCTCCAGAGCTGCCTTAGCAATCTGTCAGCTTATGTAATCGATCTGAACATGAACTGAAACACAGTGTCTGCATATTGGAGGCAGGGATGGATGAAGGATCGCATAACAAGGGAACATGATAAAAAAAGTCTGCATTTGATAGAGAGGCAAAAGGAAAAGGAAGGTTGGTGACAAAGAGTTAAAATTCAGACTCCTCAGAAAATTACATCATCGGGTTGGCAGTTTCTAATGAATTTGGTGATTCTATTTAGCAGTGAAAATGCTGTTTGCTGCTTGGCATTTCAGTGCTTACATAATTTATAGTCTATTATTTGATAATGTATTGAAGCAGGTTGTTGTCTTTGGCACCATCAAAGGTGTCTGCTAATTCACTGCTTGACCTTCTCTGCATGCATGTAAAATCGAAAAGAAGTGGTGCAGGGCACCCTGCAACAATTCCAAAAAAGGCTCATTGTTCAGTTTGATTTGGATGAGCCTTACCACCAAATCATAGTTCTATTTATCTATGTCTGGAAAAAGTAACAAAGAGGTGGTAAACCAGTATTTTAAAAGACTGGCACATTTCTGTTCTGTTTGGCTTCTCGAGACAAGTATCATTTTGTAACCTAGGTAGTGAAAATATCCTGGCATTAGGGTGTAACTGGTACACACTGTGCTTCTACCTAACCCATATCTGTGTAGCCAAAGGTGTCCTGTCCTGAGTGTTCAAAGGTGTTCACCCCTGAAAACAAGAAGAGATATGCTAACAGCAAGCACACGTGGTAATAAGAAGGACTCTGCTTGTATACGGAAACATTTTCAGAAATATTTCAGCTTTTGAATGCTGAACACAAAAAGTTGGCATCCCGTTTTCCAAGAAGTTTAAAATGTTAGATAAAATGGATCTACAGATCATCCAGAAGGCACCAAAGTACCGAGAAAAACAGACAGAAATATCAATCCCAGAGAATGCTTTTCTTCATGCATTCCCTGTAATGGGAAGGACAGAATGTATTGCTAGAACGTGACGAAATGAAGAAATCTCCAAGGCTGTCCATTGACAGGGTCTCCCCAGTAGTGACTCAGTTGCTCAGCATACCCTGCAGGAAGCATGTGACAGACAATTTGTACCTGCCACAAAGTCGAAATTTTCTTCAAACAAGAAGCAATCATTTTTAAGAACCAGCAGATTCCCATTACTTCACTTTGGACTGCAAAACTAGGGACTCTATATGCAGATATAGAAAAAAATATTAATTGATACCTGCATTACTGTGCTGGTGCAGGTTCACAGAAGGGAACATATGAAAGTTTACATGAAGTGACAGAGCTGTCACCTGTCCCTCACAGGCTTCACCCTACAGCCCACACTACACCTGCTGCTGTTCAGCCGCCCCAATTTGAAAGCACATTCCAATATTTCTTTTCCTTTTTCATTTCAATTTTGTGTCCAACCTTGTAGAAAAATAAGTAGAACAATATACTGGAAGAGGCAAGATAAATTTAAATAACTTGTTAGTGCCAAAGTCATTGAAAGGGTTATTTAATCAGAGATGCCTGGTAGGGGCATAAGATGGAGAAGGCTACATTGTGGCAGGGTTTCCTTGATGCTCTTTTCCCCAAGCATGACTTTTTTTTCTCCCTGTGAGTCACTTTTATGTTTTAGAGAAGTAGTTGTGAGCCGCAAATACATGTTAGCTGGAATTGATCAAGGACAAAATGAATAATTTACTTTCTGAATAAGAGATCATCTATATCGCTGCAGACTTTTTAGCAAAGATTTTTTTCCCTGATGTTACAGCCATCCTGTTTCAGTGGTATTTACATGTGGCAAGAGTGCTAATTTGTTTCTAAACTGCCACATCTCAGCAGAAGTGCCCACCTTTTTTTTTTGTTTCAGTGCTTCTGATGTTAAAGAGCATGAATTATTCACAAAGAATTCCATACATCTTCAAAACATTTCTGTTAAATAAAACTGCATATTTAATTCCCCCCCCTCCTCCTTGATTATCCACAATGAGGAATAATGATTTGGATTGTTGAAAATGATGAATTCCAAGCAGCTCTCTACATATGGCTACACCCACTCCCCCTCTTTTTGTCAGACCTATTCCCAGGTCTGACATTTTGTGCTACTTTGGTACAATTTGTAATCTTATATATTGTTATATTACATCTATTTCTGTGATAGCAGTATCAAAAGGTTTTTAATAGTCAAAACAAAAAAGAAAAACAATCCAAAGTAAAAGGTTGAATAAGATATGAGAATTCTCCAGGCAGTCAAAGATGCAAATAACTAAACACAGATAACTTGTCTGAATACAAAATATATATAAATATAGTCAAAAAGTCAACAACTCTGCCATTTTGGTCAATCCTCTTTTAAATTTCTCATTTTAAGGTATACATAAACTCTACAATTAAAAAAAAATATGCATGCAGTGTAACTAAATTCTCCATTTAGACTAAAAAAAAAAAAAAGGAAATTTTTAAGTATTTGGTTTCTATTAACAGTTCTCAAGACATCATATTGTGTTTTTGTTTCTCCCTTTCCTTCCTTTTGGCTAAGGTTTCTGATTCAGGTGCAGAATAATAAATCTATCACAGACTTTCTGCATAACCTCTACATGCATGTGTACCTCAACTTCCATGCCCTAAAATGGAGAGAAAAGTACTGCTAATTCACAGGATTAAAGCAATCACATACATAAAGTAAATATCAAGGTTGTGTATTAACTGCCCTCTTGAAATTTGTGGCTTAGAAGTTCAATACATTAAATTATTCAAACATTTTTGGTCTTGTGGATCTCTCAAGTTCTGCTGTATTCTCTGGTATCAAAAGTGCATTTTAAAAATACAGTTTTATACTTCCAGCATTCCCCTTCGAAGCTGAGGAGAGCTGTACTGCTGTGTAAAAATAAAAAGGTCAAATAAGCAGTCATCATTTTTTCACAACCTGTGGCTACAGAAAATTTCTCTGTGGGGCAAGCTCAGTTCCCTGAGTTTTATTAAACTCCAACCCCACCTAAAAAATCTGTTCCCTCCTCAGCCTGGGTTGACTTTTTGTCAATCTGGGCACATTTTACGCAAAGCTGGAAGAATCAATATTGAGACTTTGCTACTCTAGTACTCAAAGAAAACTAACACCTAATCCAAACCACTTATGATAGGTGATGGATAATGAGGTGTAGAAATCACCTTACAGAGAAGATCTGGTAAGTGGTGAGTGTACTTGTCTTGGACTAGGTCACTGAAGTTCTGCAGTAGCTCTGGGTACTGAACCCAGGCATCCTACATCCCAGTCCAGCATCCTGATTCCTTCTTACCAAACAGAATCCCATTCCTGTTAAAAAGATGGAGTTTTTTTCAGTAGGTGGAAAAAAGAGAAATGTGTTCCCAGAACAGAAAAATGATGCAAAGACAAATCTAAAAGACAGCCTGTCTGGCATAGCTTCAGAATGTTGTCTGGGTGCATAGCAAACTGCCTTTCCTAGAAAGAGTAAGAATGCTGTTTGAGAAAGTACTAAACACTCATGGAAAATAGAGCTTAAACTACTGTCTCTGCCCTAGAGATATTCCCCCTGTTCAGACCAGAAGTGCATAAAATGCAAAACAGAGGAAGGATCTGTGGGAAGAACCATGACATCCACCTATGCATTGTAGGAGGGGTCCATGCTGCATTTGCAGCACCTCTGAAGTAAGCTGCTAAATACAGAGTAACTTAGATTTACCAGCATGAAACTCTCCAGTTTTAGGAGCCAATGTGTGGTATGTGAAGTGTGGTGAAGGCAGTCTAGTGAGATACACAGCAAGGCAGAGAAGGTGATTAGCATAGAGTGACTCAGATCACTGGCCTTGCTGAATTTCTAACAAAGAATCTGGCACAAACATAAATTCGAGGAAAACAAAGTCTGTATCCAGAACTAGTGACAGCTGCTAAAAGATGAAGAACTGGAAGTCGAAGAAGAAGGGGGTATTAACCATCATACTGGGGGGAAAAAAAAAAAAGGAAAAGTAGAATAACACCATTGCCAAGAGCAATAACTGAAACACCAGAGGTCCAACAGAAATGTTGCATAAGCACTATGACCCTAAACAAATTTAGCCAAAAGAGACCTACCATGTGTTTACTCAAAAATGAGTATCAAGAATTTTAAATTTAGAAGTGAAAACTCTCTCATTTACCTGTAGTTTTGGAGATTACTCACTACCAGCCTAGGATCCCAGCTACAGGAGATTTTGCTGAGAGAGCATTTCTTTGTCTCCAGACAGGTATCTCCAAATACTACCAACTCACTTGGACCACTCAAGTGAATTGAAAACACAGCAAAATCACAGTTTTGGAACAAAAAAACCCCAAAAAATCCAACCCAAAACCAAACCAACCAACCAACAAAGAAAAATAAATCCCAAAATTAAAATAAGAAAAGAAACCAAAAAACCAGCAAAACAAAAAAACCCCAAACCCAACAAAAAAATAACCAACCAACCAACCAACCAACCAAAATCAAACCCACAACCTACACACACGCACTCTCAAAGAAATAGTTTTAAACTAAAGACAGCGGTGAAGAGTGAGAAAGGAAGAGGTGCAAGGAGAATGTGAAATAGAGCCATCTGTAATCCCCAGTGCTGCAGCTATTTCAGGAAGAAAGGAGTGAGCAGTGCATACACAGCCAAAGGATGCAGAGGGCTTTAGTTCAGAGGCTGCTGTCTGCGGTGCAATTCCACTAAAAGCAAGGACTCTTACAGTGTATGCACAGTCAAAGCCAGTCACCTGTCACTCAGTTGCCATATTTCCAGCTGTACTATTGAATGAATGTTTTAATTCCAGCTGGGTTGTGGTGCCAGATGCAATATTGTTAAAACAACAGTGATAAGCAGCAATCTTAGACTGGGCGAGTGTGACCAACTGCAGGTGATGGAAAATAAGTCTTCTGAGGCCAGCTGGCAGCAGCAGGCTGTGGCTAAAAGCTGCACAAAATGAAATCTGATCATGTTTAGAGTTTACAGTAGTTTACAGAAGTATGGTATAAAGCAAGAATCTTACTACAGAGGTGTGAATGACTGGGGACACTGCAAAGAGCTCAGATCTGATCCAAATAGCTGCTAGAAACAAAGGCAAAAGGTAAACTACCATGGGACTGGTCTGTATAAGGCAGGTATGGACTTTGGACTGAGTGGAGGTTTTAGAACTGCAGTCTCCCTAAATATTTAAATAAATGTCACCAGTGGCAAGAAAATATGGAAAAGCTTAAATTTGGATATAGGAATTACTACAAAAGGATATGAACAATCCAGAGGACCAAAAAGACACTGCCAAAGGACGAGGTAGTGTTCCTACCCACTTGTACAGAAGTACCTGCTGCCATCACAGGATTAAAAGATATTGGGATGTGAAGGTGTGCCAAAAAGGCTGTGTCCATAGTGCAGCCTAGGAACTAGGAATGCTTACATCAGCAATTAGAAAAAGGCAGGAAAAAGCTGACCCCAAATTTACAAATATTCCTATGGGGGGAAAAAAAGATGTAACAGTAAAGAGTGTGTTAGAACCTTTTGCTGCAGGAGTTTCCTGGAGGTACCAGAAGAGGCATCAGAGCCACTCCTAGGCTGACTTACTACAGCTGTGGCAGCTTTACAAACAGATTTCTTCACAAACAAGCCATTTAGTTTTACAAGCCTACAAACCATGTGATACCTAAATAGTGTGGGAGTGCTCACTGTTGATACTGCACATCCATCTTGCATGAAGGCAGCATCATTTTGCAGTGTATACAGTGTATCCACTGATAATAAATCCCTTTTATTATGGAAGGGGATGCAATCTTAGTAGGATTCCAGAGATTTAAAAGTTTTATTGTTATATTTACTGACAATACATAATAAAGTTTCTTCTAGCATTCACTGTCTTTTTGACTGCCTTGGTTATACCTTATAATTGCAGAAATTTTTTCCACTTTTTCATTTTATTTATGTATTTATTTTCAGATTCATCTCTTAATTGATTGAGAACCACAGGACCTTTATGCATAAGAAACAACTAAACTACAGGTTTTTCACAGAATGATTAATTAAGAGGACCATTTATTAGATTTCAAATCCAAGCAGGACCTAGTGTGGAGGCACAGAAGGAGCATGGTGAAAGTACTTCACTGATTTACTTAGATTAAAGAGACTGCAAAACTTAAAGGTAATGATAAAGACAGTATGTGTAACCACAATCTAGTAAGTACAACCATAAATAATGCTACCAGTTTGCTCCAGCATCTTTGCAATTTCTGAAGTAGGATTCAGCTCATTCTGGTGTCACTATTGGGATAGTTCATAAACTGTCAGGTGTCTTTCAAGATAGCCAGATAAGTGCCTTCAATCAGAATATTCATGAGTTTGCTTTGAGGGTATGTGTTTGAATTAAAATCCATTTTACTTTGGATTTACATCACATTTTATGTTTGCACACTACAGATTGGTTTAAACTAGTTTACCAGATCACAGACTCCTGTTTTAAATCATTACATCAACACAATGAAGCAGTGCCGCATGGGTAACACACCATCTCTTTTGTGTGGCAGGAGAGATTTCAGAGAACAATGTGAAACCAAGAGTCTTGCAGGAATCTGCTTTGCTCCGAACTGACTTTGAACTCCTCCTCACCGTGTAACCTGCCATTCTCATTACCATGCAGTAACTCATTCCTAGCAGTTGCAACAGAAACATCTTTAAAATTCAGTTCCCAAGAGCTCTCCTTCCGAGCTGAACACAGCAACCCTCAATAACTGAGCATTAGCCCAATGCGGAATTCAAAAGTATATGACACAACAATATGAAACAAATATATATGAAGAAAAATGAAATTCTATTGCCTGGGGAGGTGTTCTCCATGGAGACCTATGGACTTCTCCTGGCTCATGAGAACTAAGGACGCCATTGACAAATCAGTTTACTCCTATGATGTTCCTTGGAGCTCAGTACGTCTCATTAGCCACCAGAGCAAAGCACATCACGAATAATCCATGCTATCCATTAAAAGAAAACAAAAAAAAAATCAAACTCTTTGACTCTCCTCAACCACTATGCTACTTTTCTGCCATTAATACATTTAATTACTTATCTGAAAAATTTTCTTCTTACAGAAACAGGTCAGATGAAGTGAAGGGATTGCAATCAACTTCTCTTTGTGCTAATGCAGTTCATAACCACTAAACAAAAAAAAAAAAGAAACAAAACTGTACAGGTTTTGATCATCAAACACAGCTGCCAGATATCTAGCCACATCTGTATTGCATTTGCCAGCCCTCAAACACAGCATGTCAGAGTCTGAACACAACTACTTTTCCTAATCAAGCCTGACTGTCCTTGAGTGTGTTTGCACATATTTGTCAGGTACCTTGGAAAAAAGATATATTAGAAGACCTGTGTTTGATCTGTGAGCCATTTGCTTCGACTCCTGCTTCCTGTTGTTGGAGTGGTATGACACAATGGCCACCAGGAAATAGAAAACATAACCTGTGCTAATTTAGACAATTTAGGCTCTCTGTATAAAATAAACATTTGGCTTGAGAGCCCCTGTGTTTTATAACATTTCTAAATCTTTCAACTGGACAAGGCAATGCAAGGAGTGACGTAATAACACAAATACTGTAACTCATGCTTATTATTCAGGCAAAAACTACTGGAAAATCAGATGTTAGGAAAAAAACCCACAAAAAACCAACAAAAATTTTCTTTTTGGTTAACCTAATAAAGAAATTACTGATACACTTCTTTGATAGAACCTTCTACTGATCACAATCTTTTTCGAACAAGAGAGACTAGATTCCTTCCTGGGACAACAAAATAGTTGTCAGTCTTTTTCTTTCATCAATTTGTTTAAAGTCAGCAAAATGTTTTCTGTAACCACAGGTTGTAAGCAGAGCCTTGTGGTGCAACCACACTGGTAACAGCTGTTCATTAGGCTCTGCCACAGAAATCATATTCCTGAGGACTGAGCCAGAGCTATGGCAGACTCCAGGCTCTGCTAAATGAACCTCACTGGCTGAAGATTCCAAACAAGTGTCTCTCCTACCAAAATGTCCAACCAGAAACAAGGTGGCTCAGTGAGACGTGTTTGTGCCACAACAGTTCTGGTTTATTAACTTACTGATGAGTCTAAATTCACAACAACATCAACAACAAAGGTCAAGAGGTGCAAGAAATGCAAGTTTGAAATGTCTAAGTCACATTGTCTAAGCACACAGCTACTAAGGATCAGTCCATGTCAGGAGCATTTGACATAGATACAACTGGATTTGCTGGAGGATGTTTTTCAGAGAGCTCACTCCTCTTTTTCTCCCCTTCTGCCTTCAAAGTAAGTGGTGTCTGGCTGCCAGAACCAGTGCAAATAATGAGAATGTAATTTACTTCACAGAGGCTACTGGCTACAGCTGTGAGAAAGGTAAATGTGCTCTTAAACTCCATTAATAGAGATATTCCAATAGAGATCTAATCTAAAAACTATTCTGGATGACATTCTGCAAGACAAGGTGTATATACACACATTTGCTTAACCCAGTATTTTCACTTGATTAATTTGCTCTGAATCTTGACAATATTTTGGTAAATTTTTTTTAGTTTTCCAATTCAAAATTTAAATACAACTATAGTCTCATTATATATCAAATCCCAAGTCCTGAATACATTCTTCTTATGGGAGAAATGAAGGCACAAATTGAGATTATTGGCAGCTGAGAGAGCCTTACAAGGCAATAAAGTGAACAACTTTTACATTTTAATCGAAACAGCAAAGTTAATGATGAAATATAAGTTTTACTTCTTTTTCCCAGCAAGTCATGGGAAGCATGCTTTTAATAGCTGTTTATATACCGCTATCACAGCCCCTACCAAAACAAACAAACAAATCAGGTTTTGAACATCATTACGCTGGGCTGACAAAATGGAGAAGAGAAAAGCAGGGGCTTTTTTATTGTTGGGTTTAGGGTTTTTCAGTTGTTTTGCTTTTTGCATTGTTTTTTGGTTTGCTTTTTTTATTATACAACTATAGTATGGCGCTCTGGTGGTTTCAGTGGCAAGGTATTATAAAAAGTGGACAATTTAAAAAACCTCTCTTTCTTTTCTCAGAAGATCATCTTTGCTGTGTGGTTTCTTATTGTAATTTACTAGTGTGAAGTAAAATTGCCTTATTAACCTTGTCATTGTGTAATCACGGCTTTGGTCCTTGTGACAAGGTGCTATTTGGCAGTGTGCTGTGTGTGCTCCAGGGCAGGTGTCAAAGACAAAGGGGAAGCACTGTGAGAGTTATAAAAATTGGATGTGCTTGTACTCCTCCTCTCCCACCCTCCTCTCCCCTCTCTGCCCTTACACTGATCTTTATCCTAGGCCATGGAGATGCACGTTCTCTGAGGAGCAGAGGATGCTTCAGTAGCCAATGTCCCTGCTGGTCTGAACCCCGAGGCACTGCTGACTGCCAGCTGTGGCACAAGTCACCCCACACACGGTTGTTCTGATGGAGACAGTGGCCCATGGGGAGATAAAATGTGACCAAAAAGGTAATACTAGCTAAATTTCAGATGCCTGCCTTTTACTTTTTTTTTCCTTCTAATTATCTGCCCACCTGCTGATGGTGTTTGCATTATTTCCTTTTTCTCCCCCTGTTTTAGAGCATTCCTTCAAATTGTTCTTGCCATAACGAACTGAATCTGCCCAGTTTTCTCTGCGCCACATGCAGCAATACTGAATGATGCATTGCAGGTGTCACCAGGGTTTGTTAGAGCTTTCAAGGATTTTGCAGGATCTGTGTGTTCTCAGTCTTTAATTTTTCATTTCCTGCCACCATAAGCAAGCACAGAAGGACTTTGAGAAAGAAACTTTGGGGTCAGCTTCCAATATTTATGCTATTATCAAATTAGGACACCTTCAGAAATTTGACATCAGCTTTGAAAGGAAACAGACACAATTGTTAAGGTTGATATATAAATGTTTATAGAGATGGAAAAGATATGCTGCAGAGTCAGTTTTCTCCAAGAAATAAATATTGATTGGGTTGGAGCTTATGTGCTTAACTATTTCATTGCATAGATTTTATAGATGACATTTGAAAAAGGTTAATGCATTCATCTTATTCTGAGCCAAGGAAGACCACAGACTATCATGTAATAGGATCTCCTCATATATACTAAATGAAAGCAATTTTATAGAAACCTTTAAAACTATATAAAATATTAATACATAAGTAAAAATACACATTTTAAATCAATATTTTGTGTCATATTCTTATTAATCTTGAGGCAATGATAACAGGAATATTGAAGTGTGTTCACTAGAAATTTTTTAATGAAAGTAGGAGAGCAAGTTTCATAACAACTTGTCTCTTTGCCTCATTCAAGCCATCATTTCAGATATGTGTTCTCAGATACTACCAGTACACAGTGCTGAATGCTTTCCAAAGGTACAGTAAGTACTACTATAGTACAAGACTCATAATTTAGCTATTGAAAATACAAAAAATAATTGCTTCATTTAAAAAAAAAAAATTACACAACTCCTCAGAGTCAGGGCTCTATAAAGAACTATGAGTTGAATGTTACTTTTAAGGTTAATCTACTGTGCATCACCCATTTTCTTATTGTCCTTTGCAGTTTTAGCAAAGTACAGAACAGCATATGTTGAAAATTCTTTATAGATGCTCTCATTCTCCCCAGGCAGACTGCCTAATAAACAGTCTGTGTCTCTAGCAGCTGAAATTCCACATAGCCTAATCAAACTTAGAGATGGCCAGACTGATTGAGATTATAATAGAATTCCCTCTTTGCTCCAAAACTGCGGAAACTGGCACTGTCAGCCTCTGGTGAGGACTCTAAAGCATGGTGCTCATCTCAACACTTGTAGAATCCTTTGATTGCAGCCCTGACTTGAATACGAACTACCTTGCCAGAGGCCATTGGCATTGTGTCTCAGGTAAGGCTGGAATGAAGAACACCTGAGCCTCTCACATGGGGTTTGGTCCAAGCTTTAGTCAATAGAAGAGAGGGCTGGTGGAGAGCCCATTCCCCTCCTCTCCTTTCAACAGCAGGAGTGACAGCGTCGCGACACAGGGAGGATGTGATCCACTATGCCCAAGTGGTCCACTGCCAGCAGGGAAGGAAGTTCAGTCTCTCAGGAAAGAAGCCATGCTCCCAGCCCCATTCTGACCATTTTGAAGTTGACTCAATAAACTAAGTATGAAACAGTCAAATAGGGCCTAAAGATAGAAATTTCTAGGCAAAAGCACACCTGATGATTAAAGGCACAGGCTCTGCTTTGCAAGGCAAGGCACCAGTGTGCCAAGAAGTTCCTGTAAATGGCCGTGAGGTTGAATATACAGAGTTTGGAGGGCGAGATATAATCAGCTAAATGAATCACTGTTACAAGAAAGAATCCAGTTCTCACTGATGATAAGACAAATAATCCCTTACTTTTAATACAAACTGAAAATATTCAACTTTTTTCATAAAAGCTTTGTGCATTCCCCTTTTATAAACTATAACTGCTTGCACAGATCTCACAGGCAGAGGATTCAATACAAGACAGTAGTCTGCTTTACTGCCTGTCTTCTGAGCAATTGCTGAGGTTTTGCAGAACTAAATTGAAGATTGTTATCTCAAATGACCTCTTAATAACCCTTACACAGCAAATACCTCACAATGTTCTGAAAGTTGTCATTTCAGAAGTATTTGCTGCAGATATTACTTGTGGAATAAGGATCAACAACTTATGTCTCCTGCAAAGTCATTGCAAGTCTCCATCATAGTTTATTTTCATCAAAAATGGAGCATTTCTTGACACATTCCGGTGTCTGCTACATAACTCATATTGACTACGTGCATTTTCTATATTGTAATCTAAATATGACATAAAAAATAATTTATAGTCAAACATTTCATTTTTACCATCCCTTAGTGACATTCAGCTTTCCTAGTTCTTACTGCCCATATGTCCAGTGAGACCCATCATTCTCTACTGACAGATCCATTTTTAGAAAGAAATGGAAAAATCTTTCATATGCCATGCAATGCAGCCACATGGAAAAAGTTTCATCTCAATGACAGTCTTTCTGTCCCCAGCAGGCAAGTGCTCAAGGAAACAGATCCCAGGTAAAGTCACTACCAGGAGCAAGCCAGAACTGAATGTTATTTTCAGAGGAGGCTTGGTGTCCTGCACAGAAGCTGGCAATGGTAACCCATCCAACCCCACGTGCCTGGCTGGTGACCTCTCAGGCTAGTGGTGCAGAAAAACACTCTGGACATGATTTTCAAACTTGGATCAGTAAAAAAAGATTACAATGTAACAGTTGATGCATATATTTGGAACTTCTTACTTTAGTTAACATAGCCATTAAAGGCAAGGCCCCGTATGCTGAAGTCACTTAAGGTGTAGGAGTCAGCATCAGTCAATGAAGGTGAGATGTGTTACTCCCTTCCTCGGCCGCAGCTCCTCCTTTCAACCTCTGGGACTATACTGGGGAAAAAACACCACAGATCCTTCTTCTTCTCTTTTCACATATGTGGAAAATACCTGTTCCTGCTGACAGTAAACTTACAACGCAAGTGTGACACAAATAAATCAAGTCCATCCAAATAGGTACTTGGGGCATGTGAATGGTAAGAAGGTGCAGTACAGAGAATCCACAGTGCACAGGTTTCCATCTCTTTCTTCTTATCCGTAATAGGTAACCTGAATTACGTCAAAAAACTATGCCCTGTGAATTCATCAGAGTATTTTAAGAGTCTGGGGGAGTCTGTGCACAAGGGTGGGGCAGAGGAAGGGATCCAGAGAAAAATGCTTTAGTATTCTGAACTTTTTCTTTAGCCAAAAAAAAACAAACCAAAAAACCAAAAACAACAAAAATCCAAAACTAAAACCAAAAAACACAAACCAACCAACCAACCAAACAAACAAAAACAACCAAAAAACCCCCAAAAAAACAAACAAAAAAAGACTTTGAGGTTGCCAATCTTTACATAAAAAGCTTAAAACCCTAGATAAAAAATACTTTATCATTACAAGTATTTGGGAGGTGTCTTGTCTTTCATAATATCCAAGGAGTGTATGATTGCTTTCTAGGGATTGGTAATTCTATGCATGCCCAAAATTTGATAACTACACACAACAGATGGACATACCTATGACAAGAGAGAGAAACACGTAGATACAGATGTATATTTCTAAAACAAAATCCAGTGTTCCCAAACCTGTTGTTTTTCTGCCAGGGCTGTTATTCAGCACAGCCCCAATAACACCAGAACAGAGACAAGATGATCCCTATTGGCTGAGTTGGGTTTTAGCAGTGTCATTGACTGCTCATTCCTGAGTACCACAGGAGCTCAGCTCAGTTCTGGCTGATCAAATGCTTAAGTTCACTTTTTGTTTACCGTGAAAGCCAAATTATAGACTTTATTAGCCTAGAGGTGATACTAGAAAAGTGAAAAAACAGGAATGTGACCATTATCCTTTCAAAAAATACCATACCTATAGAAACCTATTTAGAAGAAGAATCATAGAATCATAGAATAGATTGGGTTGGAAAAGACCTCCAAGATCATCAAGTCCAACCCCTGATCCAACTCTAATTACTATATCATGGCACTAAGGGCCATGTCCAATCTCTTTTTAAAAACTTCCAGGGATGGTGAATCCACCACCTCTCTGGGCAGGATGTTCCAATACCTGATCACCCTCTCTGTAAAGAATTTCTTCCTAACATCTAACCTAAACTTCCCCTGACAGAGCTTGAGCCCATGTCCCCTTGTCCTGTTGTTGGTTGCCTGGGAGAAGAGACCAATCCCCACCTGGCTATAACTTCCCCTCAGGTAGTTGAAGAGAGTGATGAGGTCACCTCTAAGCCTTCTCTTCTCTAGACTAAATAATCCCAGCTCCCTCAGCCTCTCCTCATAGGACTTGTGCTCAAGTCCCTTCACCAGCCTGGTTGCTCTTCTCTGGACCCGCTCCAGCACCTCAATATCCTTCCTGAACTGAGGGGCCCAAAGCTGAACACAATACTCAAGGTGCGGCCTCACCAACGCAGAGTACAGGGGAAGGATCACTTCCCTGCTCCTGCTGGCCACACTGTTCTTGATGCAGGCCAGGATGCCATTGGCCTTCTTGGCCACCTGGGCACACTGCTGGCTCATGTTCAGCTTCCTGTCAATCAGCACCCCCAGGTCCCTTTCCACCTGGCCACTCTGAAACTTCTTCAGATGAGGTAAAAAAATATATATATAAAAATTCTGCCTTAATACCTGAAAATGAATCTGGTTTTGTACAAGTCATGTATCACAACAGCAGATGCAGCAAAAAACAAAACTAAGGGTAAAATGTGATTGGACAAAACAAGATCTCAGCAACTGTATGTATTAGTTGCTGGTGGATGCTGAATCCTGTCATATCACTGAATGTTTAAGAACAAGTCTGTATACACACTCTGTAATTGAATGTCAAAAAAAATGAAAATATATTGTTTTATTGCTACTGTTCATTGATTTATTGAAGTGATTTATTGTCATTGGACATGAGGACCAACAAATCATTTTGCTGACACCATCAGCTGCCTTAACTAGGTTGTCAGTTCACGACATTAAAGGTAATGGATGGTGATTATTTTACTGTAATGGGTTTAATCAGTGCTTTGAATGACTTAGCAGTCATGTCATAGTATAGCCAACTCATCATTCATCAAGGCAGCATTTTGTTTACCAACATCATCTATAATTCATCTGATTGTTGACAATCATCAACAAATACCTCTCAGGCTAAGTTTTATCAGAAATGAAAATCTGCACAGATTCAGCATACTAACTAACCCCACAGTTTACAATCAGAGGAGAAACATGGGAAGTTGCTTTTTCCTCTCTGAGAAGAGGAACTGTCAGCATTAAGAAACACTGTCAGCCAAGGCCACATTCCTCTGGGATGCTTTTCAGTCCAGCACTAGGATTTACAGCTTTCTGAAATACACAATGCTTGTTCTATTGTATGTGACTGCTCTCAGCAAACCTTGAATTCAGTATTACAGAGAAATTTGGGCTTATTTTAGAAAAAAGAAGGGCAACCAACCTGCTCTGTATTCCCAACAGAGAAAAAAAAGTGCAAGCATAGCATGTCTGCTTTTCTCTTCCTGAATGGGGTTGAATCATAACGCTTATTTCTGTTGTGATTAAATTAACTTTGGAGAACTTCAGATTCAGGAAAGTTCCTGCTAACTTTGTGGAAAAGGGTACAATACTAGAAACATTACCATCTTAAGGTAGGCCTTTAAATCATTGCTTGTTTTACGTCTTTTATGGATAAGGGACAAGATGCAAATTGTTCAAGAATTTTTATATAAAACTGACAGGGTAACAGCTTAATTACCCACAAAGGTAGGTTATTAATACATATTACTGGAAACTTTCTAGAGTTTCTGTAGCTTTTTACTAGCTTTTAGTGCAAATTTTTCTCTGACATTTGCATCACAGATCTCAACATTTATATTCTTCTACTGATCTACTGGTACATGGACAGAGAGCTACTTTAGATGTAGCAAAAGAAGAGTATCAAAGTTCTGCCTTTCAGATGTGAGACAGACCCTAGCTGAGTAAAACACAAGTGATAGCTGTTCCAGATACCTTAATGTAAAAGGAAATCATTTCAAAGTTATGTGAAAGTATTTTACATTTCAAAAACATATTTGATTATTGTGTATAAATATGTAAGAGACCTGCAGAAATGGAGTTTAAGAAAAGATACTTGAAAAGAAAATTTAAAGTAAGAATAATGCCCTTTTTCTTACTTCATACTTAATGTTTGGCCTATAAATCTTGAAACTATGAGAAATTATTGCATTTTGAGAAGAGGTGGACCAACTTTTGAAGGTGCAAATAGGATAAGGAATAAAAGTTATCTCCAAGGCCAACAGTAAACACAAGCCAGTGTTCCAGTCCAAAGACTAGGTTAGAAGTGTGTGATGTGCCAAAAAAAAAAAAACCAAAAAAGGTGCTTAAAACACTATGAAAAATATTAAATTACACCCTGTTTATTCAGGAGAAAATATATGACCAGATGTATGAGCACCCATACTCACTATGTCGTCAAAAGTGTGAAGAGATACAGTGAAATAATGACAGCAACACACAGCATTAGGAATAATGTATCATACATATTAGTAATATCCTGGTAATATCCTAGACTGAAATATCCATGGATTAGAGATGGTCTACAGTAGGGAAATTACTTTTATTAGAGTTAAAAGGAGATTAAAGAAGCTATTAAGGATTTCTTCCAACCCTAATAGTATTTCACCTGTAAAAGTGAGACTGAAGGTAATAGGAAGAACTGATAAGGACTGATACATAGCCTAACAAATGTCATTACTATAAAATGGAAAGGTAGCAATGCTGATGCAAAACCAAGATTAAAGAATTCATTAGCAAGGATTGTTTAACCATTTTAAAAACAACTGGCCTTAGTGTCAGACAGAAACTACAGGACAAATTCCTAAAAAGCTTTGGAAAACTCCAAATTCTCAGTCATTAAATAATGAGTATTTTCACAGAACGAGATCTTGAACACTGGAATACTGCACTTACGAGCATCGTGGCAGTTATGCATGATTTTGTTAGCACAAAGTCCAAATTTGGTCAGACATTTTATGTTTTTAAAAGTTTTACAGTATCGTTGCCTAAATGCCTTGTTCAGCATTGCAATATTCTTAAACCAAATGTCTTTATGGAAAGGCTTTTTTTCCAAAAGTTTCATTTGCCTGAATAATATGATATATGTTTCTTCATGAACTTAGCAGCTCCTGTGTTTTTTAAATCTGAGGAAAATTAAGCTATAGTCCCTGTACTTAGAATACGAAACCAGATTTTAAACACCCTAAGGTCCAGGCTTGCTGACTTGGCAGGCAGCAGGGTACCTCATCAGAAAGATGTTAAAACATTCAGCAGAATAATCTTTCCAAAAAGCACTTGATAGCTCTTAGAATAGACGAAGAAAACCTTAAATACCTGCAGAGAGAGTACCCCAATCAGAGAAGCTCAGAAGTATTTTTTCTATCCTTACATATATTCTTGATGAAGCTTGGTTTGGGGAAAAATTTTTTGAGGTTTTGGTTGTTGTTTTTTTTTTCATAAACCAGCTGTAGGTGCAAACTCAAATCTGCTTCCTGCCAACAAAGCCTCCTTTAGAAACATTCCCTTAGCTCCCTTCCCCCACATGTTGTTGCCCTTGCTCTCACCAAGACATTCATAAATGTTCCCCGTCTCAAAACTGAAGAACAAGAAATCCGTACACTTAGAGAGTGTGCATCTACAGCTTTCCCCCTCAGTATTTCCAAGACGAACCAGCATGCAGAATCTCCTTGTAAAGAAGCATTCCCTTTGCAATACATTTTACTGATGACAGTAGCAACACTGGGCATATTAACAGCAAAACAAGGCACATTAGTAACAAGTGCCTTCGGGGAGTTGCTTTCATAGCATAGTGACTTCAGAACATACCGTGGGTATTTGGTAGAAACCATGTACACAAAGTGAACTATGAATGCTGCATTTGGGTTTGAAATTGGTGTCTGTTTAAGGTGACAGGTCTCAGACACCTGAGGTGACAAAAGGTGCTGTTGCAGGCAATGCTTGAGTGATGACTGCACTGCAAAGCTACTGAGTTTTAATCTACCCCTCTCCAGCAGCACTGTTAGCACTGAAGGTACAGCAGTACTGACTTCAGCCAGCAATGCATTAGCAACATACTGAAGCCCATGCTGCTGTGTCTTCATTTATCCTCATGTTTCATCAAGTCTCTGGAGCAGTGGGGGATATGAAATCCCTCAGCACAGGATTGATTTGAGTGCCTTGCAGAGATAATTCACACTTCAATACTGTTAACCATTTCATTTTTTCTTATGAAGGAAGGGAAGGAGGATAACAAATCACATTGGAATCTACTTTCTTGCTTCCAGCAAACTCAGCAAATCAAGAACTGGAAGCTGTACTTAGCTGAAGAAAATGGTAAAGGGTATGTTAGGAAGTCAAACCTAAAAATCACATTATTGACAGGCAAAAGAGATTTTAAGGATCGATTTACAAAAAGCAAAGACTTTTTTTCCAAAATAATATATCAATAATAGCGTGTCTGCCAAAGAGTGTCTAGGAGCAACAATTAGTCAAAAGGATTGTGCTTTATTAGAGAAGTGAAATCAATGCATTCAGTGTTTGTTAGGAAATAATTGAGAGGTGAAATATAGTTTCTCTACGGAAAAAAGCCAGAGCAACCGCCTCAAACTGAAGTGTAAACAAGCAAGGTTTAAGATCAGAAAAGAGTAAGTAGTAGTATTCCAGTAAGAGTCCTAAAAGAAATTACACATGGAACACATATCACTTAAACAGGCTTCAGCAGAGACATATGGAATTCTGTGTTTTTCTTTAATGGATCAGTGAAAAACTAGGGAAAGTTCAGACCATCAAATCTAACTTTTTATACCAATGATAAAAATTGTAATAAAGAAAGAAGTAGCACACAGACAAATAGATGCAGCATAGGAAAGCCAAGACACAAAGCCATGTCTCATGAGGGTATTCAGGAAGGAGATGATAAATGGGGATAAGGCCATTTCAATTGATCTTCTATACTTGGATTTCCAATGAGGTTTTTCAATGAGGTTTCTTCCCAAAGGGTCTTAAAAAATTAAATTGTATGGAAGTACAAGGAAGGTCCTCTACAGGATAAATGGTTTATTAAAAGGTATAATGTAAAGCATAAGGATAGTCATGTTTCATAACACAGGGAATTTAAACTGTGGGCCCATATGAATCCTCCTCAATGTATTTAAAGCTCAGGAAATGAATAAATAGGTGACAGAGTTTCTTTATGATTCAAATATTATTCAGGGTACTAAAAATGAAAACTGATTATGAGAAGTAGCAGAATGATCTCGCAATACTGAATGAAGAGACAATCAATCAATGTCGGGTAAAATTTAAAGCATAGCATTTGAGGGAAAAATAGTCTAAATATATATATTAATGTACTCTAAATTACCTCTCAACATTCAGGAAAGATCTTGGAGTCATGATGGATAGTTCTTTGAAAACATCAGTTCATGCCACAGGAGCAGTAAGCAAGGAAAACAGAATGGCAAGAATCATTAACGAAGGATGAAAAACAACAGCAAAAACATCATTATGCCACTTTATAAACCCATGGTGTTCCCACAGTTGGAATACTACATGCCTTTCTAGGCACCCCACCTTTAAAAGAATAGAACAGCAGCAGCAAACAGATAAAGACAACCAAATGATCCAAGTTAAAAACACAGTATCCATATAAAGAAAGATCATACTGACTAAGGTTTTCTAAACTTGTAAAAAAATGATAAGGGAAGATAGGATGGAGTAATGAAAAAATAAGGAAAGTCATTGCAAAGGAGTTTAGGGAACAAGTTATTCATTATTCCCCAGTTTGATTTGGTGCTTCTTAATTTCTGTATTATCACACAGCAGATTAAAACTAGGAAAAGAAAGCAGATTTATCTTTTTTAACCACAATCTATTACTCAAATATCAAAATTAATTGCCAAGGACACTATGGGAGTTAGTGTCTAAACAGGTCTAGAAAAAACCCTAAAACAACCCACCACCACAAAAACAGTACATAAATTAATGGAAGGAATGGAGCCTGAAAAATGTGACTAAAGCAGCAGGCTTGACCTGTAGCCACTGAGTGACAGAAGTTGGGGAAGTGCTGGGAGAAGTGCAACCTTGTATTCCCTCTGCTCTTACGTTGCTTTCACAAATACCTGCTCCTGATCAATATTAGAAACAAGACACAGAGCTGCATGGACCACTGGTCACCCCCAGTAAGAGACATTCTTGTGTTCCTTGTCTGCAAAGTGGTTGGCCCTGAGGAACACCAAGAGAACAGGCATAGACTTAACAAAAGAACAATCAGGTCCTGGTCTGGAGGATCTTAATTTTATTTTTACTAACTTTCCTTGATTTTGTCTCCTGTCTATTAAGGCATTTATGTCTCATTCATTTTGTACTTTGGGTCTGTCACATATAACACTGTACTTCTTTGTCACTTTCACTCATATTGTGATGGCTCTCCTATTCTATTTAGACATCACACTTCTGAAGAAGTTACGCCTTCTTATGTTAAGTCTGAATTTACTGAGCATGCTCTGGATAGCTGGATCTGGTCTTGAGGAAACCATCCCCTAGTAAGTAAGAGGTTTTAATGGGTCATCTCTCAGAATTAGATAAATCTAATCAGAATTGCTCAGAGTTTGGAGGTGACTCAGGCTCTGAAATTTCTGACGTTACAATCCTGCCATGGAATCATAAATCCAACTGCTTCTTCTTAATAAGCCTCGATCACTTTGCTCTCACTGAGATCTTCCTTTTCCCAGTTGAAAAAGGTGAAATTATAGGTTGAGTAGTCTATTTAAAATATGATTTCACAATGCAAGAATCAGAGGGATTGAAATACTGTCTGGAACCTCCAAAGGTAACTAAAATAATGATTCAGGTTTGATGAAAAGAAGATGTCAAAGTGTTGCTCACCTACAAGATCCTCTACATGTTGCTATATTTCCCTGAATCTACATTATACAGAGTGATATATATATTTATATATATATATAATATATAGAAACTGAATAAATATGCTACATGCAACAAAAATCTTAACCCTGTTGAGGAAATATGCCTGAAAATTGAATTATAAGTTTGATTCTGCTCCTCTGTATCAACACATATCATCTTGCACTCTTTACTTGATCACTTTAGTGTGAAGAAATGTCATAGGTCCAGCAGGACCTCAAAAATGTCCATTAGAGTGTAAAATAACCTGATGCACATGGAGGGTCAGAGACTCTTTAGTTATCCCAGTACCTCTGTAAACTGCACTGTACTACAGAATATTTGTTTAGTGCCCAGTTTGAGAGAGGAGAATGATGGTATTTTTCTTCACAAGTGAATTTCATCTATTCAAGTTCAGTTAAATTTCAAACAGAATGATGGCAAACTGAGCTGAAAAAAAGGAAAAGATACCTGTGAAACAGCTGAAGGAAGCTCCAGTCCCATCCTTCATGGAAATTGCTCTTTTTCTTCATTTTCCTGAATTTGGTGACAGTGACTGCACCAAGTTTGTAAGCAGCTCTACCTGGCTTAATAATAATATACCACCGAAAAGAAACACATTCTTCCTCTGGTTTTTATTGCCTACAAAATGTCATGAGAGTTTCAAATTCAAGCAATCAATGTGAAGGAGAATAGACCATAAAAGCAAGGATTATTGCCTGAGAAATAGCTCTACTTTCCCTACCTCTCAATATTGAGGCAAGAACTTTATGGAAGATTCAATGGTGTCTGGTGGATGGTATAAAGGAGAAAGAAACACATACATGATTTGATAACAGAAAAAAAATTATTAGACTTTACACAACGTGCAAAAGAGAGCTGGAAAGAGTGCCCTGCCTTCTTTTCAAATAATGCTTTTAAGTCTATGTAGGGTCTGTCTTTCAAAATCTGATCTTAACTTTTATTCTGTACTGAGAAAATTAAAGGCAACTGCCAGAGAAAAGTGCAAAACGTCAAATGCATTCTTGCAAAAATGCAGAGTGCAAATTGCATGCAAATGAATTGTCATTTCCGAAGAGCACATCTCCCATTAGAAAAGGAAAACTTGACTCAAAAGCATGCTGTTCACATGCTGTTTGTAAACTATTAGGGTAAACTGAAAGAGATGCTCTGCAAACGTTATTTTCATCTGTTTCTTGCTGATGAAATACACTGGAAATACTACTTTTAAAACATACACAAAGTTAATTTATTCTTCAGTATGAAGCAGAGAAAAATTCTGGGGTGTCTTTGATCATGACAACATACCTTGTTATGAGTTATATGCCAGATGCTTCGATTCAGAGGGACTGTATTTTTTTGTCAAACTCTGTCACTAGAATATATCTTCTTTACCTTGAACATTTTTAAATGCCTGTTAACAAATTCCTTCAGAAATTATTTCAAATGTATTGGTGCTGGTTCAGATATTTTCTGGGTACTTTTACATTATTATGCAGATGCCAAAATTGTATCAAACTCAGCTAGACTACTAACATGAAATTTTTATCTTCTACTTTAGAAATGCTTAAATAGTAAGTATTTAAAATCTCAAACATACAGCACAAGTAGAGACAGCTTAACATAAAAACCCCCAACCTCCAATTCCCCAAACCAAAATCACAGCGAATCTTCCCTAATAGCTGCAGCTACAGTGTACCTAATGATATTAAAACAAAACTTGAAAGAAAATTGTTACTTTCACCCTGTTGAGGTAATGCATGGTGTCCACACTCAGAGTGATATGCCATGGAATAGTGCAGGAAATGTCCACATTTCAGAACCTCTGGTTTGTTGTTCTTTTTTTTGGTGGGGCTTGGGCTGGGCAATAAGCTTCATGTGAAGCTTTAATGATTTGCTTTTTTAATTTATTTTTAAACAGAATGAAAATACTTACTGACATATCAACATTCATCAGGAAGAGAAACACGCTGAAAATGGCTCTGCCTAGCTGTGCGGGCTCCTTCAGAGGCTCCTCATCGTCTAAACCAATTTTTGAAGAGATTCAGTGTTTGAACTCATTTAGATCCTGCAACAGTTATGGGTGTGAGGATTTAATGGCTTGAAAAATCTGGGACATAAAGCGTATGGGCCACCATTCACCATCTGCGTTACCGGAGTGACAGGAGGGGAATATTCTGAAAAGCAATACATCTGTGTGAGTAAACTTGGGCAGTATGTTAAAAAGTCACCTGCCAGCTAACCTCACCAGAGATTAATTAGAGTTCAAATAAGAAACACATATGATAAATGTGAAACTCAAATGGCTAAAATTTTCCTCTCTTTTCCAAGATGTTTTTCATGCTATATTTTGGGACACAAATATAATATCAGTCTCAAAATATCCTCATTCCCTTTTTAATATAACATTTATTCTGTTATGTTGATTTTTGTTCATCTCTGAGCTGGAATTTAACAGTAGATTAGATCACTTTAGAGCTTTTGTTACTATGGTAACACTGTGCTGCTGTTATATTTCTTCACCTCCAATCTTGATTTTGAGGTGAGTGGTTATATTTATTCCTGTCCTTTACAGGATCTCAGTGTGATGGAAAAGCATTTGGTAGAAGAAAAATGTTAGCATAAGCTCCTACTGTAAGGTGGGGACTCCATAGTGGCTAATTTGTTCTGAAGGTTAAGTGTTCTGGGGGTTAAATGCATTCACTTAACTTTTCAGGTCTTTAAGTTCTGAATTAAATTAAATTACAGTGAGTAAAGTTTGTGCTGGTCACCCCTGGACTGCCTCTCTCAATAGCTTAGGAACAGTATGGCACTAGGGAGGTGTTCTGAGAAGGGACCAACTCCAGCTCCTCTGAGAGATGAGAGATTTATTATCCAGCACAAAGATGGAAAAAGCCAATCCAGCAGCATCAAACAGGTCTTGCTTTGTGCTCTACAAAGCCTTTTTCCCCACTGAAGCTGCAGTCTACACTGCAGAAATGTCCTGCACATTAGGACCACAAGACACCGAGACTCTTCCCAGCCCCAGGAAGTCCAACTTTTCTTATATGTTCCTTATAATTTTGTTAAACTGAGGTGAAGCTTCAAGATAAGAAGGTGTTTATCTATGATGGTTTCAGAGTATCATACAATGGTTTGGGTTGGAAGGGACCTTAAGGATCATCTAGTTCCAGCCCCCTGCCATGGGCAGAGACACCTCTACTAGACCAGGTTTCTCAAAGCCCCACCCAGCAGGCTGGGAACACTTCCAGGGTGGGGCCTTATAATCTTCTCAGTCTTCTTCTGCAAAAGGAAGAAGACTTCTCAGGTATGAGTAGCCCATATACAAATAGTCTCCTGTATAAAATTGCCCTTGGGAGGCAGGGATTTCGCTCAAAAAACTGCTAAGGAAGTGCAAGGCTATTTTCTTATTAAACTGTGACTAATATTGTGAATAGTCCCTTCTAGGCATTTATAGCATGCTGATTTTTTCATGAGAAATTTAAAGAAAAATGTTTGGACAATTTTGGATATAGAATTACAGAAAAACACAATTTTCCCATGTGGCTTTGGTTTTGGATGTGTCTTTCATCATCCTGTGAAAATCAAGCCGAATTCTGTCAACTCAGGAACTGTAAAATATATAGCTCACACACAGAAGCAAGACTTCCATGTTCAGAATAAATCCTCTCTTCCCAGTCATGCTAGAGTCTCAACTCTCAACCTCCATTCCCAAGGGAGCAGCCAGCATTGTTCCATCCTTTCCAAGCTCCCAGCTGCATCCAAAAAGCACATACAAAAACCTTGGCTTCAGACAGCAGGAAGAATTAATTGCCTTTTAATTAGGGAATGGGTTACATTTGCCTAATTCTAGCAACAACCACAGGGTGGCGATCATGTTCTGTGCTATCAAATTAATGGCTTTTGGATCACAAGGTCACTTTGCAAAAATAAACATCATGTGCATCCTCTCGAAGGAGATTCTTCTGATTCCTACTCTTAATGCTGAAAAATTGCAGAATTCATCATATCCCACCTGCGCCAGATTTTTTTTTAACCATAAATCTAAATCCTCACTCTTAGCTTATTTCATCAGTTGGTCTCATTTCATTTTTCTCCTCATCTGGCAATGAGACCATTGAAAGTTATTGCATGATGTCATGCTAGAATTCATTTTGACCGAGCAATATTTTTAGGTTTCAGGCTACCTCTCATAAAGATATCTGATTGAATAGTAACTGGTAAACACTAAACTGCATATCAAGTAGCATAACTCACTCCAGTGGCTCACTAAAGCTTCATTGGGTTTGTCCTTGAGGCAATGAAAGTAACTACTTAATATTTCACCATCTCTTTGATCATTTTCATAACATTTAGTTACCAAAGAACATTAGCTGAAATGCAGCATCTGCTCATCACAAAAAAAAAAATGGATTGAAGGATTGATTGAGACGTAAAAAAGACAGGTATTTGCATAGAAACCAAGAGAAATTCCACAGGATCAAATGAATCTGCATTAGTAATAGTAGCAAAATAACGAAAATACAGAAATTGTTCAGGGCACAATAAGCTCATATTTGCATTTAACAATTACAAGAGGGAGGAGTGATCATACCTAGGAAGGAAGGCAACACTCTTTGGGGATTGAAGCACATTGGCAATTTCTTGCTAAAAAGGCAGCTTGTTTTGCCTGTAACCTGTGTGACTGTAAATACTCTCAGACCACACTGACAAAATTCAAGCCTACTTTGTAGAGGACAAGAAAAGAAGAGGAGAATCCGATTCTGCAATATTTGCTCTGCCTGTATGTTCACAGATTTTGCAATTTGGTTTTAAAATAAAAATGTATTAGCATCTAGCTAGACAAAGTTAAGTTTACATATAAAGTAGGCCAGGTTGATCTTGATGGAGTGAGAGAACCTGTCTGGAATAAAGATGATTATGCTCTACAGGAAAAATAAGAATGGGCTTATTTAGGACGCAAATATTTTGACATTTATTCAGTGCTTTACTTGGCATTAGCAGCAGAAATAGTGCGTGTCCTTCCTGTACTACTCAACAGAGGCCTCAGGAGAAAAACCCAAAGCTACAGAAAAAATAATATCTTGGGGTAGCATTACCAGGTAGAAATCTGTAGCCTTAGAATTAGGGTGCCTTGATTTTCCCAGCCCTGCACCAACATTTGGGTTGGTTAAAGACATGCACCTCTCTCCAGGGAAGAGTATGATGCATGTTGGTAGAGCAAAATTCAGTTCACTTGGTGGACATAATATACAATTTTGTCACAAAACCAGGCAAAAAAGGTCCATCTTTCCCGATCTTTGCTTTGAAGCATCAGGTTTGTGCTGACTGTCTCTTGGGGAAGACCTTTTATGGACAACATATCACTGGCCTATATCCATGTGTGAATTAAACATTGCAACACTGTTAGAAATTGTCTCCCAAATTTCCTGGTGCAGGAAAGCCATAGTACATATCAGCACACTCAAGGTACCAAACGAATTCTTCCATATTGGGCATCACCAGTACTGATGTTCAGCAAGTAAAGAGACAGAAGGTTCTTGGCCAAGAGAAGAAAAAAACTATCACTTTGCTGCATCTCCAGAAGAACTCTGGTTCACAGGAGGGTCCAGTAACTGGAAGCAGCTACCAGTAGGAAGTTTGCTAGATGTGGTGGCTAAATCAGGCTATACCAGCCAGATAGGGCTGGAAGGAGCTGAAGAAACATCAGCAAAGGTTGGGCTGAGGAACTGAAAAACAATTGTGGGCATTTGAGAAGGTAGGCACGCATACATACACAGAGCACAAGCAGTGTGCTCACCCTGTGAGAAAATTCAGTGAAGAAGCTGAGAAACAGAAGAAACATGAACCAGCTCACATCTGTGAGCAACTCTTTACTGTGAAATTCAGCCTGTTTTCAGAGACGGAAAGATGCTCTTGAAGAGAAAGAGCATCTTGAGACAGGTCTTTAACCATTTAAAGGACACTGTTTTGCTCCTATGGGTAGGCAAACCTACTTGGCAGTTTATTAAGTTGCAACCAATCTATCAGACATATCTTTCCTGGGTGCCCGTCTTGTTGAGTTTCAGCTTGATATCAGTAGGCAGAGATAGACACAGAAATACTTCCAAGTGAGGAACCTGTGAATTCGGGGAGTAATGCTGGGTAGCTAACACTGGGAGAGGGAGCCCAGACTCACCATGTACAGGAAGGTCACAGTCTCACAGCTCTTCTTCCTCAGGGTTTGGCAAGTCCCTTCATGCCAAAGAGACTTGCAGTGCTCACTGGGTTGGGGTCACTACCCCAGAATAAAGAATATACAAAACTGAGACTTTGACTTTGTCTCCCTGTTTAGCAGGGAGACTGTTACTGTGCAGCAGTATGAGTGTTGTACTTCTCCCCCTCCTTCCCTTTGGGAGTGTAGCAATAGGTTTGCACTGCTCTCTCATGGCAGCCACATTTTAAGCAGACAGCCCAAATTTTCATGGGAGAGCAGGAGCAGCCATCTTCTTTTGGATGTGAGAGACCAGATCTGAAGGGTAAAACTAAGTTGTGTGCAATCCTCCCTCAGCAGAGAGACACAGTGATACCTTGGGCTTCACTGCAAAAGGGGCAGCTTGCTTTCACTAACACAAGGGCATCTTGGCTACCTCCACAAAATCCTAATGGCAACAGAGTACCTAATGGAACTTACCTGAATATCAACAGATAAAGTGAAGTGTTCTTGTGGTTCTTCTCATCCCACTGTCTCCTCATCAAAAATAATAGTGACTTGTTCTCTCTAGGACTTGGAAGTGAGCTATGTGAGACATATTGGCTATATCACATAACCCCATGCCCCAAGACAAATATGGTCTGAGTAGAGAGCTGTTAACTTGGATGCCTACTGAAATGTTTTGCTTTCACTAAGGAAAATGTAAAATTTTACCATATAGTAGAATTGAAGATGACTGTACCCTCCTTATAAGGATTTAAATCAACCAGTTCAACACAAAAAAAGGCCTTATCTTGATTTGACCTTTAGAAAGCGCTGATTAGACCAGACAAGTTGGCAAGAGTCTTGTACTGAAATCTCAAATTAGACAATTTTTATAAGAGATAGGCAGCTAGAGCCCATAACCAGAGAATCACATTCCAGTTCTATTCAAATGGAAACTTTGAGGCCCACTAAGAGGATAAATAAATGACATTCTATTTGAAGATAAATAAAAAAATTATGGCATTAATGGAAGTCCTGCAATTTTTATATTTCTACACTTCTAAGTATTTTAGTTACTTAAATGCAGCACTTTACCAGGTACAAGGAAAAAATCTGCAATTTTCCTAGTTACTTTTGATTTTCAGAACAGAACATTCTTTTTTTACTGTAACATTTTTCTAAGTTCATGTATACAACAACAAAAAAAGCATCAGTCATGTTTCTGGTCACAGATGAGACTGTGTCCTTCTGTTGACACATTCTGTCTAGATAAATTTGGCTGCTTTCACACATTTTCTTGATTAGTTTTTTTTTTTTTTTTTTGCATTTTACTTTAAAAAGAGACTAATTCCTTTGAGGAATTAATAGAGAATTCTACATGTCAGAACCTCATCTCCTGGAAAGGATGACTCTAAATTGGCCAAGTGAAAACCAAGATACTTTGCAGGAGAAATGGTATAGAAGCAATCTAACATACCTTTCATTAAAACACATGCTTTTCAGTAGATAAGTAAAATTTTTCTTGACACGTATTTGCATTTACTCAAAAAACATTCTATATTTATATATTTATGTATATTTTTGCATGATTAAGGTGTGGAAATGAATTTGCCTTCGAATATTTTTTCTGTTCTTAATTCTGTTTCAGTTTGGTGCTACGCGTTCCCTAGTTGAGGACATTACATTTCTATTCATGTTTTGTTCTTCTGTTTCTTGTGTCCTTGCAGCTGATTCAAAACAAGGATGCTGAAGAAAGAGTAAGAGGATTTTTATAATAGTCCTTAGCCAATAATGTGTAAAGTTGCAGCTGATCAGATGATTTAAAAAAAAAAATTCTCAGCATTAAAGATAATTGGAATGTGAGACATTTGAATTTTAACTGTGTTGTCTGATGATTTGATGATGTTTGTTCTGATATAGACACAGCTTTCAATGAAGAATCACACTCAATGAATCAGACACCCAAATGTGAAACATTTAGCTTAGAGGCCTATTTATATAAGAATTAGTTTTACCAAAGTAGTGAGAGCTGGTTTAGTCCATTCATACCCTGAGTTTCAGAAGCAAAGAGGTTAAGGTAATTTCATGTTGCTTTGTTTCTGACAGCACAAGTCCAGGGGCTGTGAAGTCCATCTGCAACAAAGCACTTTGCCACAGGCAATGTGGTCTTCTCGCTTTTTTACATTGCTTAGATGCTCCACGAGGGTGATAATAGGATGAGCTGCAAGAAGCTAAATGAGTGACCCTACACTTGTGTTGCTATGTTTTATACACCAGAGAAGTGTTAATTATACTTAGAGAACTAGTAGACTCTAAAGGCTGAAGTATCAGATGAGGATGTTCCCCTTTTTGAGACCAACTTTTCCTCTTTGACAAACACTGGCTGTTGTGCCATTGAAAAGGAGGACATATATCCTTCAAGAGGAACATTTTGGATCCTATCAACTTTTGTATGGAGTTGCCCTGACTTAATGAACCACCCTCTCCTACTGAATTGTGTGATTCAATGTCTAAATTTTATGCTCCCTTCACATAAATTACTATGCTTTGAGTCAAACTAATTATTATTATCATAGGCTTCCTTTCATAATCTTTGAATTCAGGAAAAAACTGTAGCTCACTATGGTTTCAAAAGAAAACCTAAGAACTATAATTTAGGGTTAAAATCTTTTCCTGCCTCCCATTAGTGCCCCCACATATAAACCCACCCTTCTCTGGCCAGGATCACCTCTTTTTCCCCAGGACTATGATTTTGCCTTCCAAGTCCACAGTGATTCACTGTGATTAGCCCACAGAGCCAGCCCTAGCACAAGTACTTGCCTTTGTATTCTCTCAGGGGCAACAGTAGGGGAGGAAACTGGACACCCATTAGTTTTCAGAAAGCTCCGTTTTATTCTGAGTTACAGGCAAAGAGTTAAAAAAAAAAAGTACATCACAAAACCTCAACAAATGACATATATGCTATGCTATGCTATCAGCTCTCAGCATCTATCATATGTTAGGTAGCCTGATAGATCCAAATTCAGCTCACTCCCTGAGTTTTGGCCTGCCCCTCCTTATTAGTCTTCACTCATCACACACCAAGACAGACTCTTTATACTCTTTTCCTGATTGTTTGTCTGGTCTGTTGAAAAGAACAAATCCACACATGCAGTTTTCTCCTAGAGGAATATATTTCACCAGATGACTTGACCCACAGAGTGATTTAACTACTCATTTGTCTTGAGAGCAAAGTGCAAACAAATAACAAAGAAATGCACATTACAGAGAGCACTAGTAAAAGCTTTTTTACAATTTTTTTTTTCCCATTTATCATTACATTTGCCTCTTTAAGCCATGTAACTTTAACTGAACACCTTTAAAAAACACTGTCTAAGGTGTTAAATCCTGTCCTTGTGTACCAGGTTTGTTAGGATGTTTTCACCACTCTTCTGCATTTATACTGAGAGGTTCAAAGTATATTTGAAAGAAACCTGGCATTATTTCTAAAAGATGAAGGTTTTTTGGTTGTCATAATCTGTTCAGGTTTGTTTGACATGGATGAGTTTTTATCTGTCTGAAGTGTGCATAACTGAGAAAAAAACTCAAATCAAAACCGCACCTACAGTTTATGTTTCAGTGAAACTGCTCATGTAGAGTTGGTGAATTTTCAGAATGGTTGACAAGCTTTGCCTGAAATTGATGCTGCTAAGGAAACTTAGAGATCTGCATATAAACTTCAGCAGCATTTTCCTGTTTCCATCCTCTCTCCTAGGGAGTTTCTTTATTACTAATAATGCAAGAACATCATTCAAGAGAGACTGGCATTGCTGCTTTTATATCAAGCAATGCAGCTGTCTCCTGAATTATCCACTTCAGAGAATATTTTAGCAATAGAGGGTAAGTACTGGTTTACCAAAAGTCTGATGTTCCTTTGGCACAGATGCTGTGGTGAAATGAAAGAGACTTCAGTGACTCCAGAAATTCTAGGTTCAGTCAAATAATGAGTCTTGGTACAGAAAACAGAGGAGCTAAGTGGTCCAGGAATCTACTTTCTCTCATATCTGCTAAGATATTAACCAATGCAGACCTTTCTATGCAGACCTAGCCCCATTAGTCCTTGTTTAGATGCAAATAATGTAAATATGCAGTGCTCTTTGTCCACCAGGTACAACTTCATTACATCCAAACCAGCTTGTAATATCGATCTGCTAACCTAATTCATTTCCAGTGAGCATGCTTATTTGAGTGACTTCTCACAATCAAGTCTTCTGCTGTGTAAACACCTCCTCTTTCAGAAAGCAGGTAGGTATGACTAACAGTAGGATATGTATGACCCCAGGAGCCAGCTGCTAATCTTGGGATGGCTCAGTTTTGCCATGAAGATGTGATCCATGAAGTTGCCTCCCATGTGACCAATCCCTTTTCCCTGCTCTCCTTTCCCCTTAGTTTTTCTTTCAGCTTTCTTATTAAAGCATTCTCTTTTTATTCTGGTCTAGAAGAAGGAGGAGAGATGAGCCCAGCTGTGACCCTGGAGGTGGTGTATTGTTTACAAAAAGTTATAGCATTGGTACAGACACCAGACGTGCCTTTATTCCTCCTTCAGATACACTGTGCACTAGTGGGAACTAATGGGCATTCTTTGGTTCTTACTGAAGCACAACTCTCACTGGACCAGGGGATTCTTATCCAAATAATGAAAATATCACTGCAAGTTCACGGTATTATATTTCACAAGCAGGCCCTTCAGAGGTCAGAAGATTTCAGTTACTGTAACATATGCATTGCTGGATTGAAGAGCTCACACTATGGGGAATATGAGATTGACATCCAAAAAAAAAGCATGTCTAGGATAAAGAAAGGTTACTTCATAGGCAGCAGACCTTTAAAAATGCTACATTAATACTAAAAATATACACTGGGGGCTACCTTGGCAGCCTAGGTGCACAAATGGTTTGTACAAAGACAGGCATTTATTTCACTGTGGATACCTTATCCCGGGGAACGTGCTATGCTCAGCCCTCCAAAGGTTCACTTTCATCTTCAGCGCCTCTCTTACAAGTGAGACAGTGTTATGCTCACAAACGGATGCAAGTTACCCACCTCAGGGAGTTACACAGCACAGAGAGCCTTCATACAATATTTAGTCATAAATACTGTCATTATAGAGATGCACAAGAGCCTGTGCCTCTGTGATTAATGCAGCTACTGTAAGCCAGTACAGTCATTCAAAGGTCGCTCCACAGCAACCCAGTGTTGACCCAGGTGGTATCTGTTCGATAGAGTGTAACTTCTCTATCCAGACAGTAACTGGTCTCTGTCCTCACCTTGCAGGTACACAAGGGAGAAGAGCAAGGATTCTGGTGGAACAGCTATAACATATATTCTGTATTTAAATACAGCAGTAAGTGCTTGCAACCGATAATGAATGAGGCACAGCCTACATTTATGGCACTGTACACAGAACAGGATATTTACCACTATTTCCTTTTGTAAACTTCAGGAACACTAACATATTCCCCTTTGTTTTGGCCTTAAAGGAAAAGGTAGTGAGTTCTGATATAGTCCAGCAAAGCGCAGCACAAAGCCAAATCACACTGTCTGCCAAAGCTACGTAGAGGCAAGTTAGTAACAATCCACTCATTACCATAACGGTGCAGCAGCTGGACATGGCTCACCATTGTGAACCTGCATAATGGCTCTTTCTTCTATCAATATTCCTAGATCTAGCAAATGTCTGAAGAAAAGAAAGATCTCAATAAACTGCCCTTTGCAGTGGGCAAAAAGAGAAAAAAAGGAAAAAAGGAAGGGATAAAGGGGAAAAAAGTATTTTGAGCATGACGACTTCACTGCAAACCAAACACTGTCAATACCTCTGCTGAACTGACCTTTTAGGAGCTATACATCAACACACCATTAGTAGTAGCAGCTGCTTTTGAAAAATCATTACTTCAAGTGCATTGTTACAAATAGTGACTTTCATCTGTTCCCTCCGTGGGCTAATCCCTCTTGTCATTTTTAATCCTCACTCCTGCACCTTGTAAACTTGATCATGTGTTCTATGTAGTTGCATATTATGTCAAATAAAGATATTCAAAAGGTTCCTGAAATCTAATGAAAGGCCTTAACTTTACTCAGAGTTTCTTAAGTAGCATTTAATTTCTCAAGGGAGTAACTGCAACACGTCTCAGAAAACACTGCATTTGGGCAACTGCCTGCTGGGCTGTGGACAGGAGTGAAGTATTGCCATTCCAGGTAACTAGGGGGCACTGTAAAGGAAAACGCCATCAAATTTTAGTAAAAAAAAAATCTATCCAGATTTGATTGATGAATCATATGCCTTGCTTGTGTTTTACAGTGCTTTTTGAATTTCTATTCTAACCTTATTTTGTGATGCCCACAATTTTCTAATTGTGGGCATCATAAAATAAAGTTGGAACAGAAATGTCAAGAGGCTTGATAGAAGTGTCAAGTCTCTTCTGCCCCTCCTGTCTGCTCCCCCTACTCCACCCCCTTTCCCCAAGGGATTTAAGATTTTTATGCATTTTGGGATTAGCAGAGGAAAGATGGAAAGATCTTATTCACTCATACAGAAATTTAACACTTTATCCCATCCAAAGCAAGAAGTTTGGTCAGCAGGGGAATTTACAAACCTTGACTTACTCATGATTCTTATCCTTTTGGATTACAGGATGTTTCTTACTTTCTTGATCAGAACATATACCCAACTGCATTAGTTACTAGCTATGTCACAGCTTTTAAAATAGTAAGGTTTAAAATCATATTTCTGTCATAAAGATGTTAAAGTGACAAAAACGACAGGATAGTTCTTTTTTGCTACTAGCCCAAGACTAGGCAAAAAATGCATTGCAGTATCCAGCACTAAGGCACAATAAATTGACTTACAGAGCATGTTTTCTTTATATTTGTCATTAGAGATACTTAACAATGTCGAATAGATGTGTGGGGATAACTTTATGCTCTAAAGATACTGCTGAATTTGCAATGAATTGCAAATATGTCAATGAATTTGCAGTGCTTGCTTCCAATAATTTGCTGATCTGTTGTCTCACTGTCACAGCAAATTCCTCTCTGAAAGTAGAGATTTACTATACACCAGTTTGTCTCCTCAACACATTGTGATAAGAATCACTTTTGCCCCATTTTTTACACCCCTTGGAAAGCTAAACCTATTCAACTCCTAAGCTGCTATTACTCACCTGAAAATACACCATTGATAACTCCACTTTGATCCATCCACAGTTTGCATTCACTATTTATATGTCTCCACTGTCAGACTCAGTAATTAGTGTATAGATTAATGAACATTAACCAAAGCAAGGACCGAGATTCTAAAGTTACTACACTAAATACAAGGACAAACTCCTGTTCTATTAACAAGATGTTTCCACAGGCATGTTGAAGTTTTGTTTTTCATTTTTCTCCCTCCCAGAGTCCCTTGAAAGGTAAAAAGGAAATTAACACTTCAATTATTTTACAACAGGAGAATTTACCTAGTGGTGCCTAATATTTTGTTGTAGAGAAAGGACAGTTATTTACTTAAGCACTTGTTGCTTTGTTTTTTTTCATAGAAAAGTCATCATTTCTATGTTCATAAAGAAAAGCCTTTTGTAAAGTTATAGCACAGAAGTACCTTAACCTTGAGGAATGAATATCCATGTGCATTGCCAGATGAACAGCCATGGGGTACCCCATCTACTGAGCACAAAGCAGCAGCACTGCAAGCCTCTACACTGTCCTGTCACTCAGACATCCACTCCTATATGATGATGATACTGTAGTTAATACCCCTGATTACAGATGTGTTAACAAAAATGGAATTTGGGCCACACAAACCTCAACTTGGGCAGAATTGATGCATATAGTTGCTGAGTTTCATTTCCTACTGTTACATATTATGCTAAAGATAAAACTGTAACTTCAACCACCTTATCAACCCAAATCTCACCTTTAAGCACTAATCAGTGCCTTAGCTAGAAAATACTGAAGTGCTTTTATATGCAAGATATAATTTATCTTCTCATCTGCTTGTTGCCCAGCAAACTATCCCTGTTTAGTTACATTCATAGTTAGGATGTGTTTTATACTCATCTTTAGCTGCTGAAAGGCTGTCATGCCAACCCTGAAGCAGCAGTTTTCAAAACCATTTGTGAAGACAACAAATACTTCTTGGATTAAGTTCTTTCACCAATGTTATATTTAATTACTAAAATTATGAGACAATTTAATTATAACTAACCATGCAAGCTTATAATGCATTTAAAAGATAGTCCCAGGTTCAAATTTGTTTTCTTCCTTTGTTCCCAACACAAAGTACAGTAGTGCAATCTTGAAGTGCACACCATGGTATTGCTGTGAAACCTTTTTCTTTGCGTGAAACCTGGAGAGCAGAACCAATGCAGCTACAAAGGGCTGTCCCCAGAAACAGAGGTCCATAGGAGATAGGCAGAAAAAGAGTTGCTGATTTAAGTACATTTTTCAGGACTTAACCACCTACGGTCTGAATTTATCAGCCCATGAGAATACAACTTATGGATATCTTTTTGGTCAAAATGAACAATTTGCGCTATAGTAGCTATTCTGACTGTGGTTATTTCTTTTTTTTAACATGAGCCCACATTTAAATTATAAAGTTATTTCACAATTCAAAGCTTAGTGCCTAGAGCTACTTTCTGTGCTATAGAAAGCTACACTGTGATTTTCATGAAGAATAATACCTGTATTGTTTACAGAGAAGGGTTAGAGACGGCTCTGCTCACTACCACCTGCAGGCATTGAAAATTAGAACAAGTACACGCTTAATCATTTACCAGGAAAATGGAACAGTTACAATAAGAAAAACAACAAAAATAAAAAAAATAGAGGTTTTACAAGATTAAAACAATACTATGAATAATGCAATATGCTACAAGAGTGTCAAACATCAGCACTTTTTGACTTAACTCTCAACATACAGTTTCTCAAACAAAACCCTTCATTCGGTAGTAGAGACCTTTTTGTTTGCTGGCTACTCAGAGGCAGCTGAGATAATTTAGTAAGAGTCAAACCATGTCCAATTGCAAGTGGATGCTCAGCTTCTAGAAAATAAGTACAAATGCTCAATTATAGCATTATTTGTAATATGGTAGTCTAGGTAGGAAAGTGACTGGTAATTCTTTGGCTTTGATTTCGCACAGCGGGTTAGCAGGTTGGTGTGGTCAGGCAGTACCTGAGACACCACCAGGTGTATGCCATTAGTCCCCACTGCCTCATGGAAGCCCACAGCTCTCCAGCTGGGCTCCTCTCACTGCCTCATTGGAAGCCCTAACAACGAAGAAACATTGTAGCCTACTCACAACATAAGCTTCTTCACCATGGACTTAAGCAGTAACGCTCAAGAACAGAGCCTGGCTAAGGTTTTCTTCTGGTGGGGTTTTGGTGAAGGAAGGGTGAGTCTCAGGGCAGGACCAAAAAGAACCCAAGAAGGTCTGAGCAAACATGGTAGAATAAATACATAAATATTTCTAAGTGTTTAGCTTGTTTCCAACCTTAGAAGTTGTAAAGCCCTGGGTCTAAGCCACACGCTTGCTCAGGTGTTTTACTTCTATTTAAGACTCCAAGAATTCGCCCACACAAACTCTTGCAAAGCCTTTTAATTCTTTAATACCTTGAATTCGTGTAAAGAGATAAAATTAATGGACCTTTTCCCAAGAGACTTTTTTTTTTTAATTTAGTGAGAAAATAGGCATTTTGGCAAAAGGTTTTATAGGAGTAACAAACAACCAAGGAGAAGCACTACACTAAAGCACCCAGCAAACACCAACCCCATACAACTTAATGAAATACAACCCATCGGCTTGAATTTACCCACAAGAGGAGGAAAAGGGTAGAGGAAACAAGAGATTAAGAGAAGAAAGGAGTAAACAAATAGAGAAAGAGAGACGAGAGAGAAAATAGTTACTGCCAAGAGTCACACGGTGGCGGGTCCCGGGAGAGAAAAGCAGAACAAAATGGCTCCTGTGCCATGAGCCTTCTGAGCTGCCATCTCGGTACAGACCCTGTGCCTTCCAGGCCTGGATCCCTCCCCACACACACAGAGTTTGCTCTGACACAATAATTAAATAACTGAGTGAAATACGATTCCAGTCTCTCACAGTAGTTGAGTTGTTAAGTAAAAGCAATATAAGTATAATGTGAATTAAATTTAATAGCACAAATGTACTCAGTTTATATGCACCATATTCTGAAGTAAGATGCATCTGATGTACCTGCTTCATCTTAAAATATAAATAAATGGCCAAAATTATCTGATTCACTACATTACAAGAATTTATGGATTCATTTCTTTCACTTTTACCCGTATATTAAAGGCAAGACTTTTCTCAGCAGATTAGCATCCTTCAGGATTCTTGTACAATAACTGTATCCTAGGACACAAGAGGCACCTGTATTGCCCAACATCCAAGACCCTGACGCCACAAATGTAAGGCACTACAGAGAGACACCAGTTTAGCTTTGGAAACTGTTCTTCGTGTATCCTTGAGTATCAACACACCGTGCCTGCCAAGTAGCCATCAACCACCTACTGCATTTGCCAATATGCACCTCCCATAAGCATTTCAGAATCAGACAACCTTCAACTTCATGCTTTCAAAGTGTGTTGAATGCATTTTGCCCAGTACAATCAAGGGCTTCTGGTAGTGAAGACTTCCCAAAAATATCTCTACAAAGGCAACATGTATCTCTACAAATTCCCAAATCAACTTGGGAATGATACTGGAAACAGGGAGACAAGAAGTGAGAGAGCTGGCACTGGGACCCCCACTGGGTGGGAGATTCTGACCCGTGCAGAGAACTTGACTGGATTACCAGTCACTCCTTGCCCATTACAGATAATGAAAATAATTCACCTTTCTCAAATTATTTCAGTTGCATATTATAAAGCTGTGACAACAAGGCTTTCTAAAGCCTTGTTTTTATTATGTCTACCTTGGATTCCTGAGTTTTTCTGCCTGAATCTGTCCCAGGATGACTACTGGGATCACTTCCCTCTCAGACAGGACAATTCTGGGGACTCATCAGCTGTGTGTTTTGAGACAGGCTGATTTGAGTTTTAAGAACAGGTGAAAATGCTTATAAACTCCAGTGATCAATGATATATCGATCAACAGACTTCTTGAAACATAACATTAGAGACAAACATCTAACCATGAATTTCTGTCATCCATTTTTACAAATTACTCCAGGTAAACTGCCTCTCAATTTCCAAGAGAGGGATAAACTGCAGTTCAGAGTCTCTAACCAAAGACCAGATGCTCACTGCAAATCTGTGGATAATGCTGTTTATATCTTGGCCTCCTGAGCAGCACAGTTTATGATAAAAGGTCCCTCAAGTAGTTAACTTAGTTCAGGGAGCAAATGCTGCAATTGTAAAAGAGAGGGGGAAAAATCCTCAGAAAAGATCTACTTCTCGTTTTTTTTGGTCATATGGTTTACTGGGAAAAAAAAGTTTTTGTTCACCTGGTTTCACCCTTTAAAAATAGAAAAATATCTGCATTACTGATACCTGTATCAGACCAAAGAAAAGGCTTTTGAGACCTACATGAGTTTTTGGTAATAAATAGGTCAGTCTGGATTCAGAGTCAGGATCTGTGCCCAGCCACTACAGGTTTACATGTCTGGGGAACAAAAAAATATATCTATAGTGCAGCCAAATAAAGGCCATTAAAAGCCCTCCTTATTTCCTATGAGAAAGTAAGAGCCTACAGGGGTAGAAACAAATTAGGTAAAAATTAATAGCTTTTTTAATTCTAACTACTAAGCATATCACATAGAGCTAGGCAAATCACTCAAAGAAAGAAAGAAAACCCCAAACTGAAACCCTACGATATTTTTTTTTAGTAGCTGGGAATACTAATGCAAGAGCTCAAGGCAAATACATTAATGCCCCCCCACCCCCAGCTATGCAGAAATAAATTGTTATGTTCAGTGCTGCTTTCTTCAAGGCCATTTTTAAAAGAGGTTTTTTCCACCAGATTCCTTTCAACAATAAAATGTAATTTCATTTAAGTAACAAAATAATACCCCACACAAACCTCAAGAAAGGTGAAAATTAATTAGTCCTGGCTTTGAGACAGATTGCATCTTTTCTACAGTTTATTCTAAAGACTTTATTTTTTTCCCTGTGTTCAGAGTCGCCAGTGAGGTGCTTGGAGTTCAGTGATGCTGAAACAGGAGGGCCCATGCACGGCCACAGTGCAGGCTCTTTCCCATGGCAGTGCTGGAAAATCAGCCAGCACATGCACAGGCACAGAAAGCAGCAGTCTGTCAGCAGCGCAAACCAAAGTTTGACAACAAAGCCAAAATGCGCTGTAATGCCATGACTGTGTGCAGAAGAGTCCATTTAATTGGCACTCTGATAAACTTGATTTAACTGAGAAATACTAGAAGGTTGTCCTTGAGAAAAGAGGCAGGAGGGTTAAGGAGTAAAGGTGTTTGAGTCCCTGTTTAGAACCACCTGCAATGTTGACACTGCCCTTCCCATTGTTGTTGATATGGATAATATATTAATTTTAGATGCAAAGGCAAGTCCTATTAACACAATTTTTCCCAAGCATTTTTCAATCACTAGAGTCAAGCAGAACCTAAGTAGCAGGTCTAATCAGCTCTTGCTTTTCTGTTATCTGAGTTTGATTTGCATGAAATTTCTCATGTAGATGAGAAGATAAAACATATTACAACAATCCATCTCGACAGTTTTGAAAATGCAAGACAAAGCTAAAAAAACCAAACCAAGCAAGAAATAACCCTCTAAAAATCCTTCCCATATTTTCTTTCAGCAAAATAAGGTTGCAGAAATGAAGCAGTTCTCCCTTTATTTCTGTGTCATTCGACTTGCGAGATTTCCACTAGACATAAATCAGATTCATTTTTTCAGGGGCTTAGAATAAAGATCAATGTTCCTGATCTTTTTAAAGCTTGTGCCATCTGCAAACCTAACTGGACATGCAAACTGGGACAAAAACCTTCCCCATATTGTACTTCATTTATTTCCTGTTCCACTAGGATTACAAAGCAAGTCTAATTTACCTTTAAAAAATTACTAGAAACATAAAGTGCACCAGTGAACCTCACATTAGTGTGGCTTTTAAGAACACATTCATGCTTTCAAAAGTGCAGAGGGAACCAGAGACAGATGAGACCTCTTGAGGGGAATCTGAAGACGGGCGCTCTTCAAAACCTCAATTTAATACAACATTTCCTGCAGATCAGAAAGTGCAAGTGAAACATCTGACATCAAACAAGCAGGAGATGGTGAAACTTACAGTGGCTGAACATGGTTTCAAACTTAAAGAACTAGCACATTTGATAGGAGTGTTTTTCTTTCCTGCTTTCTAAAGAAATCCTGTGAGCACCAGTGAGTCTCTACTGATATCGAGCATCCCCTGGGCTAGGAGCAGGTGTGCAGCAGTGAGGAAACCACCCTGGTGAGATTGCTTGAAAGTCTTCTGAGGGCCTTATTTGCTCCAGGTCCCTCCTGATCGTAGAAAAATAGCTCTATGAGGTGGCAGAGAGGCACCAGCTCTGCAGGCACCTGCTGACCCAACGGCACAACTACAGCAGAATCTCCAATTTCAAAAAACACCGTTAAAAAAAGTTTTCCCCATCATCATTGCAAGTGAACTTGAAAATGTGAACTGGCAAGGGCTGAAGCCATTACATGTTCCTGGGCCTGCAGAGACTTGATAGAAAGAATCCCAAAACTTACATCAAATACTTGACCAAAACAACAACACAGGAGCCATGTCTGTTATGGGAGACGGGGTAGAAAAGATGTAGGATAACCATATATGGTGCTAAGGGATGTGCTGGGTTCTCTCTGGGGTCTATCTCTGTCCTGGTCTCCTCAGCTCTGGTGTTGACTCTGTACCCAGCATCCCCTCAGCACCAGGAACTGATGAGTGATGTTAAAAGAGTAGACCAAATATAAACAAAAAACACCTTTTCTGAAAAAAAAAGAGGGTGTTTTTGTTCGCTTGTTTGGGGTTTTTTCCCCAGAAGATGTGACTCTCAGAAATGCTACTGAAGATTCCTATCCCCTCTATGTCTCCTAGCTACATCTGGCTTGCCAGGTAGTAAGACCAACCCTGTCTCTGCCATCCTCACTTTCAGTAGGACCAAGCAGTGTTTCTACAGCTCCTTCTCAACAGAGCTCCACTTTTTAATCTGGATGAGTACAGACTATCTCAGATCTGCTCTCCCTATGTCTTCACAGCCATGATTCTCTGTGCTGCTTTTCCTCCATATCCCCAAGCACAGCTCATCCCTGAGAAATCCCTCAGTGGGAACTGTGAGTGTTCTTGGCTATTACTCACTCCTTTGCTGATTCTCTGCTCTTGATGCTTCCTCAATATTACTTTTCTCAAAGGTTATGCAGATTGTTATGACCGAGCAGCACACACCAGTAATGTTGAAGCAATATGTATTTCTTGCACAATCATGGCTGGTATTTGCTATATCTTGAAATGACTAACAAGGATTTCGCATATCAGGAGGAAGAGATTCATTTAGCTGGTGAGCCCAGTGTGGCTATCACAACAGCGTGGATCAAATGTAGCCCTGAGGTGAAAATATGCAAGTACATTAACTCTGCATTATGTTTTCCTCTCTGTGAGAAGTCTTGTTATTTATACAATACAATTAAGGCATATGTCCAAAAATGCTTGTAACATAAATATTTTTAAAGATGAAGGGAGAAAGACAAAAACAAAACACATCGTCACTGAGTAAGCTGTCTCAGAAATGAAAATAAACCAGTGTGATTTTCCCAGATGAAAAGCAAAGCATGAAGAGAACCTGATGTTAAAAAGCAAAAAGGCAGGAAAAAACTTATTTTCACCCAGAATTTTCTTACCAAACCATAAGATCTAGTAAATGCTTAGACAATTCCAAAACTTGAAAATGATGAGACATATAGGGGACAAATATTTTTGATTTAGCGCATTCCATTTCAAGTCCTCCTGATGCCAGGAGGACATGACTTGAGAGAGGAGTGTTTAAGTGTGAAGAGACCTTAGGTGTTGCAGCTCTGGGCAATCACAGCTGTTAGACTGCAAAGTGCTGTGATAAGGTGCTAGAGCTGCAGAAACCAGTGCTTAATTGGTTTAGGCTGTGCCCTAAGCCTAGCAGGTATGTTTGGTACATGACGATTTAAGGTGAATTCCTCTTATTTTGCATCACAGATCATGCTTAAGTCAGTTCCCTACCTGTGGGTTATAACTCAGAACACAAACAAGAATTTGATGATTGATGGAAAAACTGATAGGCAGGTGGTAAAACCCAGCATTCCTTGTTTTTACTTTTTATTCATAATGAATTAGTACCCAAAAACTTAACCAGGGATAAGGATCTTATTGGTACTGTCCTTTTGTGCATTATTCAGTGCTATTACACTCTTGTTGAGATTTTCAATATATTTATGTACGGGAAAATACTTGTTCAAGGGAAGAGCTGTAGTGAGGAACCCTTTCTTGCTTGAAAAAAAAATTAATAGAAAAAGTAATAGCAGCGAAAAATACACTTAGATCGTAAATGGAACAAACTCTTTTCATAACAGCCAGTTATTTGCTTAGAGAGGTTTTGCTTTTATCATTCTTTTGGTTTATTGTTTTCAGAGAACATTCTAAGTAGCAAATGCCAGGATCCCTTAAACTAGGAAGACCTGTGAAAATGGACAGATAATGATGACTTGAACTCTTCCCTCATCAAAATTTATATTTCTAGTTTTGCTCCCAAAAGAAAGGTTCACACCATAGTCTCAATGTTGATATCATCTGGGATGATACAGTGCTGTAGTAATTTAATTGCTACAGTAAAAGAACCATAAAAGCTTAGACCTTTTGGGTTTTGCTTTGTTTGCTCTGTCTTTCAGTTGAACTATTGGTGAAGAATGTACAGCAGGTTGGGAGAGAGGAGAAAAAAGTAAAGTTTAAAAAAAACCCTAAGCTTTTTCCCAAGAAAGTTCAGTCATTATGTCCTTGGTCATAATATTTCCAGGGCAAAAGCCTCTCAAATTCTCTCTGACCCGCAGCATTCAGCATAGCAAAAGCCACAATGGATCCAAAACCCATAGGATCTGTAGCTGGGTGCATCATTTCATATGTACCTTTACTGCTTCTCACGTTCTTGGATTGAATGTCTCCCTGACAGTCACCAGCAAGAGCAGTTCAGGAAGAGCTGCTGAGCAACAAGCAAAACCCAGGGCTCAGGTTTAGAGCTGGGATCACTAATCACTAGCAGTATTACATAAATTCTCTTTGCTAGAACACAGGCACTAGGTCTGGATAAAGGCCAAGTGGATAATTACATTGCACCTTATTAAAATTTTAGAGTGATGTCAATTGGAGAGAGTCTTATTATTGAGCCTTCCATGATTAAAATGTGCTACCATTTTCCTGTCCCTACTCTTGGTGTTAAAGGATAGTGTTCTGGTTTCAGCTGGAAGAGAGTTAATTTGCTTCTTAATATGAATAGTACTGTGGCTTGGATTTTGGTTGTCAGTAATGCTGATAACAAGTTTTAGTTGTTACTGATCAGTTCTTAAACTAAGTCAAGGTCTTTTAAGCTTACCAGCGAGCAGTCTGGGGATGCACAAAATGATGGGAGGGGACACAGCTGGAACAACTGACTCCAACTGGCCAAAGGATATTCCATACCATATGACACCATGCTCAGCCCACAAAGTGGGAGTGAAAGCTGCTGTTTGGGAACAGGTTGGGCATTGGCCAGCTGGTGGTGAGCAATTATTTTTCATTTGCATCACTTGTTTTTCTTTAATTTTGTTTCTGTCTCTTTTTGTTATTTTATTTTATTTCAATTATTCAACTGTTCTTATCTCAACTGACAAATTTGCTTACCTTTACCCTTATGATTCTCTCCCCCATTCCACCAGAGGGAAGTGAGGGAGAAGGTGTTTGTGGCTGAGTTACCTGATGGAGTTTAACCACAACAGATGTGTACAATAATCCATGCATAATCAGGGCCAGATTACAGATGCTATGAGACCGAAAGGAGTAGCTGTGGAGGAAGGATATGTTTTTGCACATCTCTACAGGAGGCAGTCTGAGCACTGGCCCTTGCACCACTTGTGCATGAGTTGAAGCTGTTAAACAGTGACCAAGACTTTGCACAGCAAGGGGAATGGAAGAGGGAGAAGGTCAAAGCCATCACTACATCAACTCCCTACTTTGCCTGGAAAGAAAACTGGGAGCAGGTATCAACACGTACTCCTGAACTCCTTCTTGTACTTGGGCTCTGGGGGTTCTACCACAGTATTGGCTTTCTGAACTGGGTAAAAAAATCCCAGTCTCTGCCTGTGAGCCAGTGTAATGCATAAGCCCTGTAGGGAATATTTGACTGCATATTTGTTCATTCTCTTACTGCACTTAGCCTTCAAAATTTTGCAGTCTCCTGAGTTTTCTTCCTACTTCTGCTTTTGAACCAGAAGACTGTCTTTGCAAAGAGCACATTCCCACTCTGCTTCCAGGCATAGCATCATGTGAAAGCTGCTTTTGCCGGCTTTCTCTCCTCTAGTAACCAAACATCCTGGTTAATAGCTTGCTGTCACAAGGCTGGCTGGGTATGGAAGAGCTGTAGTTACAGCCAGCATGACATTAACTTCTTGTGCTTCACTGCTGCAAGGGGCAGCATGAGAAAGGAACTAGTTCACACAGGGACACACTGGGCTCAGAGTGGCAACCCTCTTTCCCAAGGTGGCCCCCTCATTGCTATAGCTCTAGCTAGGCAGATAGCAGGACTATGCAAAAGGCTTATTTGAACACCACTTTATGCTGTGGCACAGACACAGAAAAGGTGTCCCTTAAACAAAAGTTTTTCCCTCTACATAATATGCCTACATACTGGATTCATTATGTAACAAGTAAAAAGCACTCCATCTCAATTACTCCCACTTATTTCACAGATTATTCTGAGTTGTAAGGGATGCGCAAGGATCATCAAGTCCAACTCCTAAGTGAATGGCCCATACAGAGATTGAACCCACAACTTTGGTTTTATTAGCACTGTACTTTAACCAACTGAGCTAATCTCACAGTGACAAAGGATGAAGAAAAGGCTGAGGCATTTAATGCCTTCTTTGCCTCAGTCTTTAATAGACCAGTTGGTCTTCAGGTACCCAGGCCCCTGAGCTGGAAGATGGGGATGGGGAGCAAAATGAAGCCCCCATAATCCAAGAGGCAATGGTCAGAAACCTTCTATGCCACTTAGACACATCCAAGTCTAAAGGGTTGGGTGGGATCCACCCAGGAGTACTGAGGGAGCTGGCAGAAGAGCTCATCAAGCCATTCTCAATCACTTATCAGCAGTCCTGGCTAACTGGGGGGAACCAGGTGATTAAAAGTTAGCAAATGTGACTCCCATCTACAAGAAGGGCTGGAAGGGGAATCCAGGGAACTACAGGTCTGTCAGCCTGAATTCAGTGCTGGGGAAAGTCAAGGAGCAGATCACCTTGAGTGCCATCACACAACACGTACAGGACAATGACAAGATCTGGCCCAGCCAGAATGGGGTTATGAAAGAACCAATAACTAAGTATAAACTCATTTAGTAACTTGAGTCTGGAATGACACTTTAAAATTCCCACTGGTAACCATTTAATAAGCCATTGAACTGCTGTAAGGAAAAATCTCTTTTGGTCCTCAGGTGTAAAAAGAAATGGTCTACGTAGCTCAAACTGATGTGGCTTTAGAGACTGTTGCTAAAGCTAAGAAAGATAAGTCATATATCCCTGGAGGGTGAGAGCTTTGAGAGTGTCCTCAAAGGCAAAACCTACCATCAACCTGAATTCACTGCTGGCAGATGAATTCTGCACTTGCCCATCCAGACAAATTCTAACTCCATATTGGATCTTCTGACTCTAAAGCTACTGAAAATGCCTCACTCTGAAGCCATAGAAATATTGTTAGAATTCACTGCAACATGAGCTGAACTGCCTTGTTACCTGAACAGGGAAGGGACATGAGGGGTAGAAACATAGGCTGCCTACTGATGGCTGCATCAGTGATTTCTCATCTGATCTCAGAGCATGGTTTTATTTGTCATATCTGATAATTTTTTTTTTAGCAGATACGTTTAGTTTTACAAAGACATTAGTTACAGAAGAGGCCAGGGACATATGGATCTGAATGAGCAACATGGTGCCTTATGTCACTCATACACGGGTGCAGAACACCACAAAGATACCCATAAAAGCAAACTTTTTAATTATTTGAAATAAGACAGGAGTACTTCTCTTTTGAATGCGAAACACACACTTAGAATGACATGCCAGTTCTTGAGGATTTTATATTTATCAATAGCACAATAACATCAAAAAGAATAGATGGCAACTAATTTGTTTGATTTACAACTGGATTATTTTTTCATGCACTTAGCAGGGAAGACACCTTTTAGGGATCAGTTGCTTGATGAGATTTCATTTGAGCTATTAAGTAATGTTTGCTGTTTGAGATAGTGCCATCAGAGCCACCACGCCTATATGAAGGTTTTGAAGGAAAGAATCAATACTGGATGCAAAAAGAAGCATAAGAGGTTTTTGACATTCATAAGTTTAGATGTGCATGAGCACTAACCTTGCTTTTGCACGCACTTTCCTTTCTTAGGCATGAAAATTGGAGTCTGCAGATTTCAAGTGGATGAATGTAAACACCCAGTGATAAGCAAGTGAAAATAGCAGAGATGCAAATTTTAAATGTGAGCCCATTCCATGATCAAACACCATGGGACTCAAATTGTAAGCACTTACAATGAGAACAGGTCAGCAAGATAATTCAGAGAGAGCATCCATTCCCATGAACTCCAAAGAAGGTGGGGTTTTTTTGCATATTTACTTGTTTGTTTTTTTGAGAACCTTATTACAGGGAAACAAAAATTTCAACTTCCCTACCGATTATTAGAGGAGAGCAATGAAGGGCATATCTGTTCTTTGTTCAATGATCCATGCAACGAGAGCCATATCCACAGCAGGCAAACTCAGACTGTAAGAAGCTGAAATGGCCAGCGCAGCAAACATTTTTAAATGAACATAGTTAGGACTGAATCAAGGTGATCTATGAAACCTGCTCCAAAATACTTTCTCTTTCAAATAAATGAATAAATGTTTTCATATATATTATAATTTTTACATGGTAAGATAGAAAGTCTTGGGCTATACTGAGTTTATATAGACTATAAAACATGAAAACAGTACTCAGTGCTCTTCATGATGTTGCTGAAACTAGAAAGAATGTTCCATTTTGTGTTTTCTTTTGTTTCTACATGTAACACATCAAAAAGATCACTTTTCACAATTTTTACCAAAAACGGTGGGATATTTCTAGAAATAAGAAGTAATTGATCATGGCAGCAAACGTCTCCAGCACAAGGAACAAGTAACTGTTCTCATTGCTGAAGATTTTTTGCAGTAAATTTTCAACCTGGCTGGAGGCTGCTCACCTGTTTTACATATCCAGAGGAAATTATACCCTGCAGCAGTCATCCTCCACCATCTCAGCACTTGCAAGGTATAATATGAAGATTTGAGATTCATTAGGCCATGGATGCAAATAGGGGCTCATGTAGAAAGATATCCAGGAGTGGTGGTAGCATGTAAAACTTGAGAGGAGGATCACAGGCACTGCCAGTCCTCAAGCACAGAGGAACTGTCTTTGCAAAGGGTAAATCTCATTTGTGCAGGAGGCAGATTTCCTTTAGGGGCTTTACAAGGCTATGAAGTACAACCCTGCAGCATCAACACTTTCGACTCTATCACAGGCTTCAACATTTTCTGCAGACTTCCAAGAGAAAACCATTATTTCGACCTGCCTTAATGAATTGGACATATGTATACCATACAGAAATCTAATAAAACCCAGGCAAGCAGAGAAAAGAGGATGAAACATGTAACAGGCATCAGTGACATCTCTCAACACACTGCTGCAAGGCTCAGGCACTATAGCAGTGGGCACTGTGTCATTCAGAATCTGAAACAAGAGAGGACTGCAGAATTTCTCTACTTTGGAGGAGGTGAAAAATGTAGCAATATCCATCGATATATTTTCAGCTAGGTTCAGGGGAAATGGAGATATCAGCATGGAAATCACTCTGCAACAATTTCCTTCTATTGTTTTGAACATTTGGGACTTCCATGCAGGTATGCAAGATAAAGACAACACTGTCTTATTAAAACCAGACTGTAAATTAAATACTGAACACTGTAATTTCACATTTTTTTTCCAGTTTTGGAACTCCATATGATTTTGTTCAACTGAAGATCTGATTTCTTTATGATTCATATTTACTTCTATTAGCAGATAGGGCCCCTAAACACTTATGGACAAGTGTCCCTAAATTACATTCATCAGGGATTAATTGGTGTAAATCAGGATTTTTCCACTGGGTCGTGGACAACTATTTATAGAACAATGTGAAGTACATTGTTCTAGTTAAGAGGCCTCTGGATCCCAGAAGAAAACAATAATTCAAACACAGTGTTTGAGATGGACCCACTGCAACTTACTAGTATCATAGTTTAGGGCACTCTTGATGTAGGAGCATGAAATTCATAAACATAGCTTTTTTTTAAAAAAATGTCTTTCATACCATTGTGTGATTCTAACCAGAAAAAAAAGAACCTACAGAATAACTGTTTAGCTTTTGAAACAACCTACCTGTTGAGTTGTTTCTATTTCACTCTCTGCTTATGCCACGACTACTGTAAGCTGCATATGTACATGTGAAAAACCTTGTTCTTGTCAATGCTGTTTTGTTTGCTTGCAAAGTATTTGTAGGAATAATAGAAATAATATAAAAGGGTCATGGGGATCAATGCATAGATCTGTTTCACTCTGCTCCTACTTGTTTGATGTTCATTTGGTTTTATTCCTTGCTACTGCTGCTTATCTGATTATTCCTCCTTACTGCTTTTAGCTCACTGTAGACATTGTTTACACTGCCAATATTAGTTTCTTCTCAGAGGTGGGTCGCTACAATCTTAAGAATAGGAGGTCCACAAGATTTGGGGTCCATCCTACCCCCCTGGCTTTATAACCATTTTTTCCCCTCTTGTACTAACAATGCCAGCACCAAGCCTCATACTGCAGGACACCAGAAGAGGAAGCACACTACAAGTGTACAGTGGTCCTCCATGAAGATTTTCCCAAGCTATCCTCAAAATTTCAAGGAGGGATATGTAGCTGCACATGAAAAGAGAGAATGACAAGTTCCTAAGTTCCTTCACAAAGTAATAGCCATTTTTATTTCCTTTTTTTCCCGCCAACATTTAATAAGCAAAGATGCTTCTCTTTATTATTATCTAGCAATGAATAACTGTGCTACTGTTTTGTACAATACTGTTTACTTTAAATCTCTACTTATTACCTCCATGTGTGCATACACACACACAAACATATCACTAAGTTTTTATTGAGATATGTGCTAGCTAAAAACATCAGAACTGCCACTGCTTTGAGAGCTTCAATCTCTTCTTTCCTCATCTTCTCGTTTGTCTCCAGGCACTCTGCAAAAAATGTCTTTATAACTTCATCTATTCCTCAGATATTCACAAATTTGTCCTTTCCTCTGCTTTGCTGCATAAAACCTCACCATTTTTTTTCAGTAAATGCCCAAAAGCTCACCTTATGCTTCTGTTGGCAACTGCTTTCTTGCAAAGATCTGCCTTTCCAACAAGTAAAAAAATCCTTTCTAGAAACAACAATTTAGCAGTAGCATTGAAAAATTAAGAGACAACAAGCAAGAACAGTGGACTTGAAATCAGAAAGAAGTCCCAAACACAGAACTCCGTTCAGTGGTAAAACTCAATCTAACCCCAAAAAACGGAGGAGCACAAAAAATTATTTGCGAAATAGAAGAAATATACAAACACTGGAAAATAACCATAATCCCCCTAATTTTCCAATGCTTTTGATTATTACAATCTGTATCTCCACAGCATTATTTCACTAATGCATTAGCAAGTACACCACTTTTTCTTGTTTATTTTAGAACACAGCTGTTGTGTTAATTGAGCCTAACAGATACTCAGGAAGAGTTTAGGAATATAGAAGGGTTTGGGAATATAGCTAGATCTTGTAGAAAGAAAATCAGAGAGACAAAGGCAAAATTTTAACTTTACCTCAGTTTTCAACAGTAAGACAGGTTGTCCTGAGGACAGCTGGCTTCTGGAACTTCTAGACAGAGATAAGAAGGTGAGTAATCCCCCTGTAATTAAGGAGGAAACAGTTAGCAACCTGCTGAGCCACCTGGATCCTCACAAGTGTATGGGACCATATGGGATCCACCGAAGGCTGATGAGTGAGCTGGTGGAAGAGCTCTCCAAGCTGCTCTCCATCATTTACCAACAGTCCTGGCTCTCTGGGGAGGTCCCAGATGACTGAAAGTTGGTGAATGTCACACCAATCTAAAAAAAGAGCTGGAAGGAAAAGCCAGGAAACTCCAGGCCTGTCAGCCTGGCCTCAGTGCCTGGCAAGGTTATGGAGCAGATCATCCTGAGTGCAATCACACAGCACCTACAGGATGGACAAGGGATCCTGCACTTTGGCCACAACAACCCCCTGCAGTGCTACAGGCTGGGCACAGAGTGGCTGGAGAGCAGCCAGGTGGAAAGGGACCTGGAAGTTTGGATCGACAGGAGGCTGAACATGAGCCAGCAGCATACCCAGGTGGCCAAGACGGCCAATGGCATCCTGGCCTGCATCAGGAACAGTGTGATCAGCAGGAGCAGGGAAATGATCCTTCCCCTGTACTCAGTGCTGGTGAGGCCGCACCTGGAGTGCTGTGTCCAGTTCTGGACCCCTCAGTTCAGGAAGGACATTGAGGTGCTGGAGTGGGTCCAGAGAAGAGCAACCAGGCTGGTGAAGGGACTTGAGCACAAGCCATATGAGGAGGGACTGAGGGAGCTGGGGTTGTTTAGTCTGGAGAAGAGGAGGCTCAGGGATGACCTCATCACTCCCTACAACTACCTGACAGAAGGTTGTAGCCAGGTGGGGATCGGTCTCTTCTCCCAGGCAGCTATCAGTAAGACAAGAGGGCACGGTCTCAGGCTCTGCCAGGGGAAGTTTAGGTTGGATATTAGGAAGAAATTGTTTACAGAGAGGGTAACCAGGAATTGGAATGGGCTGCCCAGGGAAGTGGTGGATTCTCCGTCCCTGGAGGTTTTTAAGGTGAGACTGGATGTGGCACTTAGTGCCACGGTCTAGTAACTGTGGTGGTAGTGGATCAAGGGTTGGACTTGATGATCTCAGGTCCTTTCCAGCCCCGCTGATTTTATGATTCTATGATAATATGATCACTGGTTCTTCTTAGGCCTTAGCTATAGAACACCTTAGGAAAATGAAAGCAGGTATAGTATAATTTATTTTTTACCCCTGTAAAATGATTGCCATAAGGTACCAAAAAAAAATTAGGTCTGCCCTCTACAGCAGGAAAATCCTATATGAGATAAGAATAGAGTTTTTACCTTTTATAAGGAAGGGTGAAACTCACGATGAAGGGAACATGACTTTTCACACAAAAATCTGGAGTTCCTTCTGCACAGCTTTGTAGTTCTTAATATTTTGTTACAGCATAACAAGGTTTTCACTTTTAGTCAATAAAATCTAATTCTTACAAAGAAAGTTCACTCAAAAATCCAGAATGCATCTGGGTTGGGCCATTCAGGACCTTTGGACTATAGAAGAGACAAGTACTTTGCTATGCTTTCCCCCCTATCCTCCTTCCCAATACTTCATACCTGATAAATATGACTGGAAATACACTGCCAGAGACCTTTGCTCCTTCACCTTTAGTCATGGAGCAGTCACCTTGATTCCTGTTCCTGCAGCAACAATCAAATCTGCTGATAGCAGCTGCCTTCAGACTATGGTACATTTCTGCTTCCCATAAAGCAAATCTGTGCTACTGATACTTGGAGGCAAGAACTTTTAGGATACACTGATACCAGAGATTATATATATATAAAATATATATTATATATTATATATATATATTATATATTATAACCAAGAGATTATACACTCTTCAGCAGCACACCTGGGATCTTCCCACTGCAGAATCTTCTTCCAATATTACTTAGCAATGCAATCAGAAGATAGGTCAGATGGTGATAATAGGCAGTTGCTTGCAGACTTTCCAACGCACAGGACAGTGCAGGGTGAGTGACGGAAAGAAACAATCAAGACGGTTGACCTCAGACATTCTGGGGAAGACATCTGAAATAGGACCAATCCTCTTCTGGAGATGACAGGTTGGGGTGGCAGTCTGGATTGTAGCTTCTTAGCCAAAGACAGAGAACAAGATGTGAAAGGAAATAAGGCCAAGAAAATGAAGCCCTGTTAAGAGGAGGACACAAGGAGACGAGGATCAGTACTCAAGAGAGCTGCCAAGGAAAATGGATGGTGAAAGGCATAGGAAATCACAAAATTCTAATCTAGATGGTCCTTGTCCTTCTGTGTAGCGTTTTGCCATCTTCTGCCTCCTGCAGCAAGTCTGTCAAGTCTGTAGTTAAAGTATTCTTCAGTCAAACTACAAACCAGTCCATAGGTATTTCCTACAGGCTTTAATGGCAGCATACTATCCCTAGTGAGCAGGGCTGAATGTTTAGAATCAATCTTATTTTTATGCCTTTCTTTAAACAATGACTGGTGAGACTTTACTATTTGTGCTCTATCAGTGTTTTCTTGGGCTGAGGGCAGGGCCCTGTAATATCACTACTGAATTAACATTTGTACTTACAAATAATATTAACAATAATAATCATCATCATCTTCAGGTCATTTGTCTATATAACTACCCTCAATCTTAAACTTCTTTCAGTTATTATTGGCTGAACCCAAAGCACAGAGTGGGCAGGAATGACTCCATCAAGTGTTTTATGCATTGGCTCCAGTGCAAACTGTGGGGAATGCTATTAATAAACACCCTAACCCGTAGACAGTTCTCATGCAGAAAAATTGATTATGCAGCTGAAACTGCACAGATGACCACATATATGAAGAAAGAACAGGCTATAACTATTGCATATACTTGGAAAAAAAATACCTTCAAAAAAATGAATACCTCAATCTATAGCCTGGTTTCAGAGTTTTGCAAGATCATTCACTGTTGGTTTTACAAAGAGGAAATAATTGCTGTGGGGTAGCAATCACGATCTGTCACTGTTTGCTTTGCATATACAACATGGAATTTTTTGCAATGGGACAAACTGATCAGGAAAAAAAGAAAGACTGCTAAAGATTATATTTGTGGCCAGAAAACTTCAAATTCTGGTCGGAGGTTTGAATTTTGATATTTTTGTTTGGCTTGCAGAGGAGTCAATTAAAATTAAGGTGCTAAACAGGATAATGAGAAAGAGTGGTAGCAAGGGAGAAGAGAGCATATGTTAATTTATTTATTATAATATTGTGAAGTGTTCAACATGTTTAAATCAGTGAGGCACATATTCACCATATAATTTAATTAGCACTTACAGTAGATATCATAAATGTTTCTAATGCACATTTTCTATTCCATACAATTATAAATAGTGTGCTTATTTATAGCAGCAAACTGACCAGAAGATGGCCCCATAGTGAATACAATGCAACTTAAATTCACTCAAGGGAGTAGGCTGATGTCAAAATGTGCAAGCTCTATTTATCAAACTTGAAAAGTATATTAGGTAGGTCTCTCTACAAGGGTAAAGTATTTGTCATTGTAGCACTTCAAATTATTTTTAAATTCATTATGAAGTAGATTGAGCAGATACATAGATAACCCCCAGACTACTTTATTCTATTAAATTTCAAAACCAGAATAATTAATGCAAGTGAAAAGCTGACATTCCCATGTTGTGTTGTTCAAAAATTGGTTTTCCCCAGTAAGAGAACACACAGTTTTAGGGGTTGACTCAATGACCACTGATGAAACCCATAAAAAGACTGGTAAATTCACTGGATTTTTCTTCATGCTCTCCCTGTGGGGTGTCCTCAGCACAGCCAACTCACAGACCTGTACCTTCATTTCCACTGCAGTTCATTGGAAAGAATCAGAAACCACTTCACAGCATTTACAAATGTGCTTTTTCCTTTACAGTTAGTATCCTAGGAAGTTGACTGCACATCTGCTATCACCAGTGAAAATAAACAGACTCTCTTTCCTAGCTGGAATGGCACATGCCACTGTTCTTCAGGCTCTGTGCATCTGTAGGAACTTTTTTTTTCTATCAGTCATTAGCATTGCCCTAAAAACAATAGTGCTATGTTAATGTGATGCTATCAGTAAAATAGAAGATGGAATAATTTATGAAATTCAGTAGCTTTATACTTCAGGTATGTGAAATTGTTAACTGAGACAGCAGGTGGGTTTTTTTCCCCAAAAGCAAAGGATTTAAATAAAAGAAAAGAAAAATGTGAGCAAAAAAGTTTAATATGACTGGAATCAATTTTGGCACTCTTTACACCACAACTCTGTAAAGCCCTTTCCTAAAATTACATTAACATGCAAGGATATAATGTGACTTATTCTGAATACTAATAATATACATCACTGGACCATATGATACATCCAGACAGAGTAGGGAGGAAGAGAAGGTTTATCTGGAGAAGTTGGAAAACCACAAGAAGATGGGTCCTTGCAACTGATGAAAGCCAATGGAAAGATGAACTTACTTCCATCATAAAATTTCTGTTTTACAGATGTGTATTGCCCAAACTGAATGGGTACAAGTGTTCTTGGGAAGCCATAAGCCACGATGAGTTAAGACAGACAAGCTTGCACCAGGATGACAGGCATGTTGGCAATAGAGAGAACGTGTGCTGATGGATAGAAATACAATTTGGGACAGGTCAAGTCAGAGTTGAGGGAGATAGACACCTGTTTTGATAGAGGGACAATTTCTTATTGGATGCTGAAATCAATGTAAGGTTCACTTTAAATTAACATGTTACTCTTAACAGTATTCGAGGATGGTTTTTCCAAAAGTTACTCTAAGACAATAATTATGCTTTGTTTTTTTCACACACGCATGTTCACCAAGCTACATAAGATCTGAAGAACCCATTTCATCAACACTGGGAAAAGACAAGGCAAAATTTTAGCTAACTCTAGGGGAGAAAAAAGAAAAATCATTAAACCCCCTACAAGATACTTACTCCCCAGTTCAATACATTCCACAGGGTAACTCTGTACCTCCATTGAAGCCACTGGCCATTTGACAATTAGAAGTAAATGTTTTCTTGAGGGTTTTTATTTTAACTCCATCCCCGGATTTAAGTAGTGAAGTAAAGGTAATTAAGATTAATAGAATGTAGAGTTTCTACAGTTAAGATATATTCTAGATGGGGAATAACATAATGTTTATTCAAAGAACAGTGTATCAATAATTATAACTTGAACCATTCATTTTAATTCAAAATTGGGTAATATTAAACTTGCAGTACTCACTGCTGGGCATGAGGAATAATACCCTGCTGTCTAGACATAAATTCTTCCCCAAGGAAGACTGTGATTTGCCCCAGAGCTTTTGATCAACACATCCCAAGTGTAAGCAAATATTTCCTGAAATAGAAAATTCTTATCACTTGTCACAACATAATTGCAGCTGTTCTAATTTCAGATGACAACAGTACCTGCCTTGAAATTTCCAAAGTCCATGTCCCACTCTGCTGTATTCCACAGTTGGTATGGTATACTCTAGCAGCAGGTATTGCAATTACCAAAAATAGTCCATTGACACCAAATAGCTCAGACCTGATTATCACAAATGCCTTTACCCTGTCACAGCAAAGAAAAATGTTGGTTTTTGTTCCATGAATCAGCACAGAAAGATAACCCTAAAGCAGCAGCTGAGGTGGGGCAATACCCACAGAAGACCTTTGGAGTGTAAAGGGTGGTAGGTTAGATCTGAGTCATTCTGAAAGGAAAAACCAAATTAGTGCTGAATTACCTGCTCCACTCCATACTTATATGGCTTTTCTGTGTGAAAGTTTGAAGAGTAGAGTGTGAGGAAACAATCATAATCTAATGCAGAAGGTTACAAGCATTTTAAAGGAATATAATATGAAATCCAACACATGTATTTTGAAGAATGGAAATTTTATGCATAATTACTGCAGGCTTCAGTACTCAGATGTCTCCCAGAGCTGGTTGCTGCTTTTTGGGATACCAGACCTTTTGAAGAAAAGGGCTGTTGCTAGAAGCTCCACAGTTTATTTGGAGTGAAAACTCAGATTACAAATCCCATTTGAAATGAATTTTAGAAGAAGCAGCCTTAAATAGTAAGCAGGTAGAAACAGTCAATTTTCACAAAATGAAGAATAGTTCAGAAGTCCCCATTACACCACACCTTATTTGTACGATAAGGAATATGCTAGCACAAGAGGACTAAAAGAATCACATGGGTAAAATTACTGAATTTCAGATAACCAAACTGTCAGATTAAAATCATCTTGCTGTAGTTGACTTTGAATGTTTTTCCTCCCTTCCACACCCCCAACTCAAGAGAGGAAGCCTGACTTCCATATAATAACTGAGAATTCTCTAAACCATTTTGCCTGATACTAAGGAAAAGTCAAATACCTTCAGAAGCTTGAAAGGAGTTTTGAAGAAGAAAGATGAAGATACAGAATGAAAAGACATTTGAAAGATGAAATTACCATTTAAAGATGTCAAAAAGTGAATGTATGTAAAGTGAGTTTCTCAATTTCTTTATGAAGCAGTCAATAAGATCAGCTTCACGTTTTCTTCCTTTGATTCTTTGAAATACACATTTTTCCCCCTGTGATACAAGTGTTAATTTTAGGGTTCATTTAAAATTCATAAACTGAAAATGGTAATATTTTTGGGTTTTATACTCATACAAAGAATATTTTTAAGCAGTTCAGACAGCCTCAGACTTTATTCATGAGATGCATCTAGAATTTTTATTCATTCATTCACACATCAGTACTTAATCTGCCACTGCCACACCTATAGTCATCACTCAACTTTTTGCAGTTGTTTGCCTCCAAATACTAGGTGGCAATGATGGTTTCATGCTTTTAATTAGCATTTCTTGTAATATTTTTGCTGTCATGTATTTGTTCTTCAAATTACAAAATTTGAATGGAATTTGAACAGAGATTAAGCTCATACATAACTAGCAAGACTCAGTCATTATTAAGGTGTGGATAAATATTCAGGGTTTGAACTCACCTGACTGTTACCCTATATATAATTACTGCAATCTTGTACCTTCTCCAAATCATCTGAGGTTAACCACAGCTGATGATCCAGTCTGCAGACTTCGTTACAATGCAGTCAGTTTGGTCAAGGAGCCTGAAATTCAAGTAATATTACTCAGTACCTTGGGCACCTCTCAGCACCTCAGCTGTGGGAAAGGGAGCCCTGTGAGACAATCCTTCACAGTCCTGCTATGCTAATGAGAAACTTAGCAGCACCCTGTTTCCAGCCTGTCACAAGAACTTGGTGAACACCATATTCCTGCAGGCCTTGTTTCTTCCAGACAAACTAATTTGGGGACAGAAAAACTGCATGCAACATACCCCACTCTTGCCCAAATTTACCTAACCTCAGAGCGGGCAAAGCCAGAGGGCACAGATACTCTTGGGTGTACATTTGAAGTGATGAGCTAGTTCACAGAACAGCTGGAACACCAGGAAGGTGTTTCAAAATCTCTAGTTTAGAAGAAAAGATTTTGGTCAAATTTTCTTAAGGAATCTCACATATATATTTTAAAACAAACAAACAAACCACACACCAAAAAAATACCACCATCAAATGAACAAAAAACTTGGAATCAGCTTCCTCTTGTGATTTGTGGCCATCTAGCCACACTCTTACAGTGCAGTGTTTGGTCTAGCATGCTGACATTCTAACATTCAGCAGACAGGCACTGATCTCAACCTGTCCGTGGGCATCCAGGACATCTTTAGATATCTGCTTCATTTTCAAGTACTAGGAGAATCTCAAGTTTTACCAAGATGCATCTACATAGAAATGCAATCTCTCACCAAGACACTCTCCAGTCATACAGTGGGGTAGGTGTATGGACAGGTCAGGAGCTAAATCAAGTTGGTGTGACATTCAGGGGGGCTGCTGCAACTCTGACCTTGCTGGCTCTACAAGCAACCTTGAAGATGTCTGGACTATTTAATGTCCATTTCTCCATGTTATATGTACTCCTGTCTCTGGTGTGTGCTTGGTAGTCGTGAAAATATGTAAGAGCAACAGACAAATCCAGCTGAAGAAGACAAACAGACCTTCAGCTGCACCACCAGAGACAAAAACCTACCTCATTCCTGCCTCATTTACAGAGATGAAGGACTTGTCTTTCTTTGCCCTCCAAATTTCCCTAGGAAATTACATCTTGCTAGTATTTTCTTCCACAAGAGCAATGGAGAATTTCCATGCGAGACGTCAGCATAGCTTTCTTTAAGACTTTCACTTTTCAAAGCAATGCTTGTGCAAAAACATTCACTAAAACTACAGAAATCAAAACGAGCTACTCATAGTTTCAAAAGAGGTCACTCAACCACACCTAAGTATCTTTTTAAATTAAGTATTGAACTTGGCTACATTACAAGGATATAGAGGATATCATTAGAGATGCAAAAAGAAACTTTGAAAATAGGAGTTGAAAGCCATACTAAATATAACACTTTTAGCAGTACTACAAATTAAGAGATCAAGGAAGGGCAAAATGAAAACATTATGGGCCAGAATGATAAACTGAATCACTTAGTGTGGCAAAATGCCTGAACTATTACATTATTGCATTCTCAATATATTTGCAAAACGGAATGATAAAAAGTGGTTTCTGACCCAGCAGCAGATTTATAGTTGCATAAGGCTACAAAAAACAGGATGGAAGTTCACTGCAAAAAACTCACAATGAAACGTGTGCCAGAAACCTAACATGTGCTACCTGCCTCTGATCAGGGGTAGCAATAAAATCTTTGTATTTTGTACATTATTACTGTTTATTAAGCTGTGCTTCTGTTAGTCTCTGATGTAAGGAGACACATACATTGTGCTATGTCAGGTCATGTCAAGTCCCATCAAGTCACATGATGTAACACAGCCTGATGTGGCCTGGCATGGTGCATATTAGTGCCAATGGAAAAAGTCTAAATGCCAAGCCATTTTCAATAAATACACTCCATGTGCTGGTGCACAGCAGGACCCAGATGGGGATTTATCCTGAAGCTCTGCAAAAATACCAGTTGTGAAAATTTGTGGAATTTCAGACAGAGACGGGGAAAAAATTTCATAGAGCACATTCTGCAGAAGGAGACATCTATTGGCATTCATGTCCAGAGCTATTAAGCATGATGTAGAGACTTTATGAATTAGGAAAACTTAATTATCCTGGATGAATTTATTTCCAAGACTGTTAAAATAGTCCCACACCACTCTGCAATAAAAGTGGTAATGGAAACAGCTGTATTTAAGCTCAAAATTAACTTTCTCTTCTCCTCCACACCTTTTTCTGTTACTCATTGTTGTTGCTCCACTAACACAAAGGATTTTTTTGGGTACAATCAAACAAATCCTAGTGACAATCTGCAGTGATATAGACTGTGTTTGGGTATGGCCTTTCAACTTCATCTACCTTTGTGCAGCCTACCCAAAATCTAGCCTGAGGAACTGAACTGATTCAGTCTCTTTCTGCATTTATGTTTGTGAGAGTTGCCTTCTTATTTCTACATGACAGCATCAGGTTCAGATGGAAAGAAGAGCACCAAGAAGTGAAAAGTATACCAGGGAATAGCTGGGTAGCTGAGCAACACATCATCCCGAAAAGCATCTGGGTTCACTGGCCCTGTCAGTGCACATACAGGTAATTAATGCAACAATGATGTTCTTTACATCATGTAAAAAACTCCAACACATGCAACTAAATTGTCAAGTCCTGGAAAAGACTTCCCTCATTCCTCATTTGAACAGTTTGATAAAGGACTTGGCTATGTCCCATCGCTTTCAATCATGTCCTTAGTGTCTTATGGAGTCATACAGCTGTGCAGGAATAGGGGAGAAGCACTCCATCACACCTATCCTTGGCTAAACCACTGCCTCCTTTGGGAAACATGGTGGCAATTAAGAGCTCTACAAGACCGCACATTTGTAACAGCAGAAGATAATTTCCTGAAGGTAGTACAGTCATTCAAAAAGACTCACCACACCTTAGTTTTTGCCCACCCACATAAGGCCAACCCCATATGTCATTTGCCCACGCAATATTTTTTACAGGAGAACTTTGCCATTTTGGTGTTTATGTTGACTTAGAGGTGCAGTAAAGAAACAAAGCTCATCAAACTGATCACTTGCATAACACTGTGGGATTGGAATATGCATCAGCTGGAGAATCACAGACAGGTGGAAAGCCCTGGCAAGCGCAAGACTTTAGTCCTTCCAAAGACTATTAGCATTTTTTCAAAGAGAAAATGATAGCTAAAACACACTGCACAGAGCCTTCCTTTTCATCAGTTTTAAAAGTTGCCCCACAGGTCCTCACCAAATTGTTATTTTTTTATAGTGCATTCAAAGGGGAGAATAATACTGTTGGTCCTCAACTTTGCCACGACAGAATTCAACTACTTCAATAGTGTTTTACATACTTGCTCAAAGAAATTTCACTGAGGGTAAGAATCTGCTCCTTACAGCAAGTTGCTCACTGTTTAAGGAAAAACCTTTTCCAGCCAATTTTCAAGAACCAGTTGGAAAGGGCCAAAGGTGAATTTTGGCATCAATGATGATTTATTCGCTCAAAGCAGTTTAAATGCAAGCAATATATTCCTGTCACCCAGACAGCTGACAAAATGTCAGTTGCCTTTATCAATTGTTTCAGTACCTCCTGTCAGTTGCCATCAATCTTTGAAATAAACACCATAAATAAAACTGCATAGGCAAATGGCTGCCAAATAAACCATGGGTTAAGCACATTTCACCTATTATGCAATATGGTACCAGTGGTTATTTTAATCAGAAATCCCAATGCAAAGTGAATACAGAGCTTCAGCCAGAGAGGAGGCAAGGCACAAACATCCTTTTAGCATGCCCAGAAGTAAAGCATCCTTTGGCCACCTTGGTCTTACCACCCAGTGGACTGGCCACAGTAACGTGCTCCTGAAACCTACCCTGTGCTCACACACCAGAGGGAAATCTCACTCTTGCCTTCAGCAGAACGGAGAGGGAGAAGTGAACATCAATTAGGAACAGAGAGGGCGGCACAGCTGAAGGGTCTGGGGCATCTTGGCTGGGTCTGCAGACTGTAAAAGAAAGATGTGATGGGGTAAGCCAGCAGGCTCCTAGCACTGCTCAGCTGATGCTCTCACCTCACTTGCAGACTTGCTCTTCACCTGCTTGGACCTCCACTTCAGCCCTTCTGCAACCCCAGGAGTTCCCACTACACCAAGAAGACCTGTTCCAAGCTCTCCTTTATATAATCAACCACAAAAGCAGGGGCAAGGGTGGGTACTACCCCTGAAAGATTGGCAGGGGCCAATTCCACTTGACCAACCAGCCCCACTTGTGCACTGAAGGAACGAAGGAGACATGCACTTCACATGTGGCAGGTCAAGATGGGAATTAATGGCAGGGAAAAATTATAAAGGTGTCTTTTTGAAGTTTCTTATTTTTTAAACCTCTAGGAAAGGTGATGTGAGAAAAAGGTAAGGACATTGCTCTGAAGAATATAAGCAAGGAGATGAAGATGAATTTAGAGTGTACTAGAATACATCCAACAGAAGCATTTTCCAACTATACACTGATATATACCATCAGCCATCATCAGCTCCATTCCTAATTCTTTATAGACAAATCTTGTCACTGAAAAAAAAGTCCACGTATTCTTCCTGCCTCACCTGCCATCTTTTCATTATCATGTAGTTAAAAAAAAAAAAAAGGGATAGCACCCCTTTTCCTAAACAAGGTAATGACTAAAGTACAGAGGAAGATTGCCAGCCTGTCTGCAATAAGCAAATATCAAGAGTAGATTGCCACCCTTTTCCTCATTTCAAGTCCTATGTGTATTTTTTCCACCTTGCAAGATAATATGCAGTTATTGGCCAAACTGCCAATTGTCTTTTAAATCCTTAGAAAAGTCATTACCCAGCTCCCAACCTAAATTATAAAAATATCACAAGGAGTATGTCAAGGATCTATTGTTATTGAGAGGATTGATGTACAGTGCAGAAACCCTATGATAAAAGAGTCTTAATATCCAACTTAATATTATAAGGATTAGCAAACCACACTGTTTCAAGAGGCTTCCCTTCACCCTTCATCTTTTCAGGCTGTGTCTGTAACACTTTGGGACCGTTTAAATGTCAGTGGCCCCCAAATTTCAAACTGACACTGCACAATTGTCCAGCTGAAGCTGGAGGCTGCAAGAAGCAAAAGGAACAATATTTCCATGGGAGGATTAGGTTTCAGATGTTAGGAAGGATGAATAACACTTAGCACTCATGTCAACCCCAGCAGGGTTAAGTATATTATGATCCCTGAGTGTCTCAGATGAGAAGTCCACTTAACACTCCTGAAGGTGAAGGTGACTACACCTATTGGCAGGAGAGGGAGAATTGAAGGTTACTCATTGAATAAGGCTTTTATTTCCTGTGAATACAGGTGAAATCAAGGCCAAGAGTGAGTGTGATAGAAATCAGGAAACTGTGTCCGCTTAAAGTGGTTTGGAAATATTTTCCAATGTCCAGATCTGGCTATAGTGCATACCTTTTCCACATACCATGTGGGAAAGTGAGCACTAAGCACTGGACATGACTGTGATTTGGAAAGTCCTGAAACAACAGGGATAGTAGGACTACACTGTGTGCTGAGGAGCAGACCTGCCATTTGGTTTGCTTATAGCCAAGGAACAATGACCCTTGTGAGTCCTGTGGCTCTGCTCAAGGATGAGATAAAGCACGTTGCTCAAACGTAATAAACACTGACAATGAAAGAGCAAAAGTTATGACACTAAAAATGTTTAGCATGGCTCCACCATACAAGGATAATTGCATTGCAAGCTAGGAGGAGGATCAGCACAGCACTGGGTTTGGTTCAGAGCTGGAGAGATGTGGAAGATAACCCCTTGTGGAACAAACAAGCCTTCCAAAATCATGAATTATCCAGCAGATGTCTAAGCTCAAACATGTCCTGGGAAGAATGTAGTCCCTAGGGGAGTTACAACTGCTCTAAGCCATTTTTGTAATTTTAGGGGTGGAAAAACCTAAAATGGTAAGAAGGCTATCATAATTGGACACTTTTTTACTTCAGAGTGAGAGAGTACTTTCACATGTCTGAGCTTTTCTTTAAATACCCATTCTGCATCTTGAACTGAAAGCTGCATTTTGGACTAGTTTAGAGCTGTGTTTTTTGCCATAGGGTATTTTCACTTTTTACCTGATAAAACTGAACAGGGTCACAATTATTTCCTGCAGAATTTAGTGGCTCTTCTTTTAATGCACTGAAAACTGAAATTGTTCTATTCCTTTTCATGAATGAAATAATTATGAGGCAACAACCAGTTAATTTATAATTCTTAAGGCAGTCCCTTATTGTAGGCTTTCTGTTACATTATTTTTAAATTATCCATCTTGATCCTTAAGCTGAAGTTGAGTTCTGATCCTGTGGAACACAACTCCCTTAGACTTCAGCAAATAAGCTTCTTGGGAAGCTTTTTTGCTTGAGAATTAAATTAGTGGTCCTTTTTTTCCTTTTCCAATTCTTACACTGTTTTCATTTTACCGAAGTGATCCAAGCCAAAACCTGAACTGCCTGGGTTCTCTGGACATAACTAATCTGATCCTTTTGACAATTTTGTTGGCGGAGGGGCTCCAAGACATAAGTACACGACCTATGAGATCTACAATATGTCCGATTTATTAGGATAGCTCAGACTTTTTATAGCATCTGTATACAAGGTCTCATGACAAGAAGCACATAATTGGATACAAGTTACTGTCCAGATGAAAACATACATTACGAATACATTTATAGTTGGTTATTAACAGGTAACAAGGCAATTATTTACTTTATCAAACTCCACCTTCTTCTTGGCACAGATTTCCTTTGTTCTAGCAAAGAGACCCGCAGCCATCTTGGCACTTATAGTACCTATAAAACTATACAAATGCTTATAAAAGTTTACAAAACTACAGCACACAATATAAATTGCTCACACGTTATCATGTTCCTCCCACACAATTTCTAACTTCCATGAAATCCAGCATCTACTCCAAAGACTGAAATATTCAAAAATGCTTTTTATGGTAAGTCTACTTCCATCCTGCACTTGGCACAGCTGATGAGACTCACCCAGGAGGGCTTGGAAAGCACTCAGTGCCACAGAAACACTTACCTGTGAGTCCTCAACTCACACAGGCACACTTCTGGTGCATCTTTCTGACAGTCATATGCAGAGACACCCATTAGGCAGAAGTGACACCATGTTACCCTTGCTGGAGCTATGTTTGGCTTGCTTTCACAACATCATTTTGGCAGGATTCCTTTGGCCCATCTAAATGTAGATTTAGAGAGGAGACACAATGTTTGTCTTCTGGTCTAGGAAAAAGCCAAATTTCCTTTACCATAATCAGTTCTCTGATTATATTATTATTATTACTATTATTATTATTATTATTATTATTATTTTCATCTCTTGCCTTTAAAAGTCAGAGTAAAACCCTGGTCCTATTGAAACTGATGGCAGAATTCCTACTGATGTCACCATGGCCAAGGTTTTTTCCTCTCTGATTTTCCAGCTATTTTATGCTCCAAACTTGCCAATTCATTCCCTCAGATTTTGCAGCATTACCCGCATAATAGAGTGGGACTTGCCATATTGCATTTGACAGAGATTTCCCCCAGTGTCCTGATCATGAATCATCATTCAGTATCCTAGTATCTGTTTGCTAATAGTAAATGAAGTTGCTTGACATGGATTGCATATTATGCCATGTTACTTATGTCAGGTCAAAAATTGCTGCAGGAATTGCTAATTGGAAGCACAGCTACTGTCTGTTTTTATCTCTAGGCAGACTGGCAGGCAACATAAAATTGAAAAGGGACAAGTCTTACGTATCCATGGTTCCCTTCTTTTAAAAAAGCTCTTCCTGCTTGCTGGCCCTTGTGTTCCCTGCTACAACATGTGGCCATCACACAGACCCAACGCAACTTGTTCCCGTGTTTTGGGAGCACAGAGTGATGAAAGCATTTGGAAGCGAGGGTGCCACAGTCTCTCAGGAGTCCCACGAGAAAGGCAATGGGTCAAGTCCAAAGCACCAAGATAGAGAAGAAGGCAGGTGCTACACACATCTGGCACGTGCAGCTGCCTGAACAGGAGGAGGGAGAACAAGGGATTTCAGATGTGCACCTCAATGCCAATCGCAATGGTTTTCCTAAATGTGTAAGAACAGACTTCTCCCTTTAGAAAAGGATTGTGGTTCAGATACCATCAAACTGGGTGTACAATGTCTCTTGTTCAAAAGCTGACTGGTGCACCACATTAACATTTCCTTCTTATAAGTGTATTGAATCTGCAGTGAGATTTGGGAATATCAAAAGGGGAAAAGACTCATTTTCCAAAGAAAAATGCAGCTTCTGATACCAAATATTATTTAAAATTCATGCTCAGCCTCCATCAGGAGCATGAAAATTAATAATTTCCATTTACCTACAATGGGTTTACATGCTGAATACAATGCCAGACAGAATTCAAATAATTTACCTAATCATGCTACCTGAAAGGTATGCAATTCCTTCATATGCTTTTAATGGAAGAGGATAACTAAAATTTTTGAGCTGACAAATATTTTTATGATTGGAGTTTTCATTATTAAAAGGAAAACGGTTAAGAAATAGTATTTGTAATTTACATTTATTGCCATAATATGGTCTCTCTCCTCATACTGATAATTGAATTCCACAAAATTAAGGACTTAATCCAATAACTAAACAAATCTTTGTATATTTATCAGACAAGCTATATTTTTCACTTATTAAATGGACAATTAAAATACATAAATTTTTAATTTTTATTACATTTAATTGGTAAGGTCAATGCCAAATATATTACAGGAACACTTTGAAACAATTTGAAGTTTTATTTCCTACATTAGTTTTCATTAAGGTGTTAAATGAAATCATTATTAAAGAATAAAGGAAATTGTCAGCAAACCAAGCAGGTAGCATCTGTTAGCATTGTTAAATGCACTTCAGAGAAATTGTTCCCATGGACTCAGCTGCTGTAGCAATTATCAGGAGATGGGGGAAAAGGTGTCTGGAAAACTACACACAACACTTCATATATATCTGTTGGACTTAATATCTGATTTAACATGAAAGACAAAGAAAAAAAAAACAACAAAAAAATCCCCAAAACCAAAACATTAACAACGAGACAAAATCCATTCTCACCTTCCAGTCAGCATAATTGGTGATCTTAACAGAAAGGGAAAATGTGTACCTGATATGGAGAAGGTTATAGAATATGACAGCTTTAATCTGTTATTTTACTTCTCCCAGAAATGTTTCATTTACACTTGTAAATAAAAATATTAATGCTTCTGCTCAAACACTAGGGCCAGCAGAAAGTTAACATGCAGCAGTAGAGAGTCTTGAACCATGCCTGAGACAGAAACAAGGCAATAACAACTTGAAACTGTTCCAGCCAGACATGATACTGCATTCCAAGATCAGGGAAATGTGTGCACATTATTAAATATGCATATTAGTTAGTTAAATGAAGGTTGGGAATAAGACCTAGAGCTAGACAGGACCTGTGGAGCCAGGGCTCAAGCAGATGTCACTGCATTGATTATACTTTGGAAATATGTCAAGCTCCATTAAAAATTAAATTAAATTAAAAAAAGCACAACACGTTGCCCAAGTATAATCACTGTGGTGATGCCTGTCCAAATGTGCATGTGCCTGAAGCCACAGGGCCCAAAGTGCTCCTGGTACGTCACTGGGGACATTAATTCTAAGATGAATTAGGCTGGCGGGCAGGTAGGGTACATGTGACAGACTGTGCAGCAGACAGAAAAGAGCATATCTGATCTGAATTTCCAGCCCTCACAGTTAACCACTTCTCTGCTCAGATAAATGCTGGGAGCATCACTCCAGCCATCACCATCTCTTGAGTGGGGTAGGGGCACAAGCTACTCAAAAGACCTAGCCTGTCTCTTCCTTTCTTCCATCACAAAATCATCCAAATGACTGAATTCAAAGCCAGGCCCAAGGCAAACTTGGTAAATATTAAGAAGAGTGGGTGGGCTGAAATAATGTTGAAATTTAAGTTTACTCTAGCTAGTTTTACATCTTAAATTACAAAGGTACCTAAAGCTGACAATATCTACCACGCCCCACCTTCTCCTAGAAACACCCAGAAATGACTGCAATACTGATGCTGCTGCACTGACCGGTAATTTAATTCCTAATACAAAATGTATATATTTTATATACACAGAAATCCCAGGAACATTGCCCCACAGTGGCAAGGAATTTCTTAAAAAGTTGCTGCTCTTTTCATTCCCTGTTTAGAGAGATGTCTCTTACGACAACCTGAAGACTTATCTGAAATATATTGTGTTAACTGTGCATATGTTTCTGTGCAGAACAAAGCTTGCCAGCATAACTACCCTTATTAAAAAAGAATTTAATACAAAATCAAAGAGCCATTACAGCTGCCTCTGTTAGGGAATGCTGCTACAAGATAAGTTAAAAAGAAAAAACCCAAATCACCCATGTCACTTCTAGACAGTAGCACACAGGAATGCTCAGCTTGGCAGACAGTAAAGCAGTACATTATGTCTAATGGAGAAGAAAAAGATAGTGAAGCTGTACAACATTTCCAGGGGAAATTGGAATGATAGGGAAGAGAAGGAGTCATGTCGTAGAGAAAGAAAAGCAGAGAAACATTCAGGCTGGAGAGGAAGAAAAAAGTGAAAGGTGACAGGAACATGAAATCAGGGTAGACAGAGATTAAGCAAAGTGAAATAATAATACTAATTATTGAAAAAAATCTGAGTATAATGTTAAATATACCTAGACCTGGTGCTTTCCAAAAAGATCTTCAGGCAAAGTGTCAGAGAGCATTGGGAAGCTAGACATAAGGGTCATCAAGAGAACACTAAAGCTCCCATTCAGAATGCCACCACAGATGTCACCTCATGGTATCCTTTATTGTCTACAAATTCTTGGTATGGACTCAATGAAGTAGGTTTTGATGACATGCTACAGTGAAACATTGCACTGTGCAAGGTTTTCAACAGGGTCTGTGTAGCTGCCTCTGGAGCTCCGGGTCCGTTTTGGATTCAGAGATACTTTCTGAACACAAAGCACTGGAGTTAAGACTACTGGAAGAAGAAGAGTCATCTTATGACAACTTTCAGAGTGGGCAGAGAAAGCAATTTACAGATGGGATATACCCCAGGTCTTATGTGATTTTTCCTTACTGGAAGTTCTTAAACATCTGATATTACTTGGAAGAACTATGACAGAGGGAGTAGAACAGTACTCCATCATGGTAAATAATAGAAAACTTTAAGTCAAATATGGCATTAATTTAGAATGGACCTTGCTACCACAGAGGACTGGATTACTGCATTAGCTTATACCTTGTGCTTGCAACTTTTTCTAATATTTAGGATTTGGGATGACCTTCTCCTTAAAGTCAATTCCATTTCAACAAAGCCCTATTGGCTGTAGTTCTGTCAATGAGAGAGGACACACCACATCAGCCTGACAGCCAGGTCACATCCTACAAACACCTCCTGATGCTCTCCCTCTTTGTGCAGAGCAGCAGGCATTGATGTGGTAGGACAGCAATATTTGCACTAGTGCTGCATAAGCTGTATTTGGCCAGACAAAAACTTTTGGTTCTTTGAGACTACCAATTTGACAACTTCATGGGTATTAAATTCCATGAGAAACAGAAACGAAAGTACTTCTCTGTCCTCCCTTCTCCCCAGCCTGTATCAATGGAAAGACATCTTTGTTTTGGTATCATGTATTTCAAAGTTTAAGGTAGGACTTTCTTTTCTGGCTTTTGATTTCTGAAGCATTGAACAGCCAAGCTCTATGAACTCATTGTGGGATTTTGCCCAAAGAGTTTAAGACCTACCAATTACTACTTTCCAATTATTCAAGTGTTTATTACGATATCTTCTTCTTCATCCATGCCTGGACTTTTGTGCAGAGAAATAAGAGCAAGTATTTCCCTGTATAAGTTTCAGGTTTTCAATTTTATTTTATTTTTTTTAAAGAGGTTACGTTTAGGACATGACAATCTTGCCACAGTGGCAGCATTTGAATATTGTTCAATCCTACTACCCACAGTACAAGCAGAAAAATAAGGCCTGCTACTCATATTTCACCCACCCTACAAAAAGGTTATGACTTACTCAATATTAAATACAATGTGCAATGAATTGTACATCACAAGCAAGCATGGCTGTTTCTATAGGAGTTGTAGCTAACCTTGTATTTTAAGAATAGTCTCTGAGTAAATTAGTTTGTATAAATGGAACTTACCTCTTTGCAAAGCCAATATGCAGTTTGTGCAAGTTTTACAGCCATAATCCCACAGGATGAGCAATGTATCTGTTGTGAAATTATATTTTTTTCTACATATGTAGTATCTCCTGCGTGTCCTCTTGAAAATGGGCTATCATGGGTGCACTGCTACAGTACTGCTTTTAGAACTGTTACACAAATATGTGAACAATGTAAACGGTCCAGTTTTTTGACCAAAGCCCTTACATTTCTCCACTAAAATTCTCAGTTTTCCCCCTTTGTATGTGATTGTGTTCATCTTATAACAGAAATGTGTAGGAAGAGCAATTATAAATTGATAAGTAAAGAGGCACAAAGCCAAGAGGTCTCCAAATTTAATGAGGTCAAATCTTTATTATGCTCTGTGTGAGGTTACGTTTAACCTAACAAGTCATGTTGACATAATTCTTCCTACCAGTAAGCAAATCTATAGGGGATGAGCTGTGCACTACACACTTCAGAGAAAGTTTTGCCTTTGAAAACACTCACTATAACTTTTAGGGCTTTCAGTTGAATTTTCCCCTTTGTTGAGTTACTTATTGCCCAGGGCCTAGTGGTCACTTGACTGAAAAGTTGAAAAGTAAGTGAACAGAAAGTAGCTCATGTTTATGGGACTGGTAAATTCTTAGCAGGTAGGTAGGTAGCAAGTGCAAGTGTTCCCTTTTTTCTTTCTTGCTTTACAAGAAGCTCAGATTTGCCTCCTCTACTCTATGTGTGAGCTCTCTCCTGTTTCTTTGTTAGCAAGGGGTGCACTAGTCCATCACTAACTAATCCTACACTCAGTGTAAGACTTAAAATTTACTAAAAAGAATGTCTCTGTATACCTGAAAAAGGGACAGGAAAGATAAAGTGCTTTATTACACTGAATTCTTTATTCTGCTCTGCATCTTCAATAATGCAAAGTTCTTCAGAACAATCCAGCTCTCAGTTCACTTACTGTGCTGGTATTAAAAGTTAAAATATAGAGGGTGCAGATGACAATGCATAAGAAAACAAAATCCATAGCTGGATGCCAATCTCAAATCTTTGTCTAGGAAAATGAATTTAGGTGGCAGAGGACTTAAAAGGTACCATATAAAATATGCCAGTAGGTATTTTACTGCTGGAATCTTAATGGGGTTTCTTTTTTGCATTTATGTAAGTTCTTCAAAGATTTATTCTCTCAATTACCAATCAAAAGAACTCATAAAGGTAAAGTCAGTGGACCATGAAGGATTAGGTCTGTCTGCTAAGAAAGATGCCTACTTGGCAGGCCCCGTGCATTAAACAACTCTGTTTGACACCAATCCTGGGCTCAAAAGATGGCTGACAATATAAGTTGTTTATCATGAACTATTTTGATTTAATAATAAAAAAAAAAGATAAGGAAATAACCACTTTTCCACATATCCCTCACCCCACTGCCAACAAAACCCTACATAGTACAGATTTTATTAAGACTTAGCCTGTAAAGACTGGTTCTTAAATCTTGTTTATATGGAACCCAGGAGTTCAAGCTGGTAAAAAAGCTGAAAGCTAAAGGCTGACTAGATTTTTCTTCCCCAATTTTCCTTTAAGTAAAAACCCAAAAGGTTATTAATGTTAAAGTAGCTTCTGCATAAATTTAGTCTGAGACTTATTTATATATGTTCAAGCAATGCTTAACATACATATTTAATTTGGGGGAAATTTATATGTTTTTTTAAAAAGGAGTCCTTATTTTCTTTCTTTGGTTTCAGCAAAGCAATTAAGTATGTAAGATTCAAGCATAAGAGTACCCATTTACTTAAAGGCTAAGTGGCAAGCCTGCTTTATGGGCTACACAGCTCACATTCCTAAATTTATTTCATTGGATTGTGGCTTGCCCAGAGAAGCAGTCTATATATTGAGCTATTTTTCCTTTCTTATTCCATGTCTCGCATTTTCCACGGAGGATGAAATCTTGAATATACTCAGAGTCATAGAATGTTTGAGAAATTTCTACCTCTGAAAATCATCTATTCCGCTCCCTCTGCTCAGAGCAAGGCCAGCTAAAGCTGGTTTTGAACATCTCCCAGAGACAGTGACTCCACAGCCACCCTAGGCACCATGCTCCAGACCTTCTTTAAAGACCATTTTCTCTTTAAGGGAACTAATACATAATCCAATGTGAATACATCAAAAGCTTGTTGACTGTTGCTTCTTTAGCTATTATTTTTAATGGTTGTCTAGGAGCTTCATGGATACTGATCAGTGGATTATAGTTTGTTATGAATTCCTACATAAGAATTGCAAGCATATGTAAAAGATTGTACAGTATTAAATGCTATATCAATACTTATTCCTTTCTTGAATTGCTGCTAATTATGTGTAAGAAGTGTATCCAGCAGAAAATTCACTATCCAGCTCTAAGAATTGTATCCAGCAGAAAATTCAAGGTGAACCAACTGGGCAGGATATTTTCATACCAGGAAGGAAACTAATTAGCTAGGATTCAAACTGTCTCACTTTTGAAAATACCCCATATTGTATAAATCCTCAGCATATCACTTTTGTGTCTGATATAATACACAACACCTCCATAAACAAAAAAATGCTCTGACATCACAAGGGGTTTCGAATTCAACAGAAAATATTACCTTGTGGGTTACCAAATTATTTTTTCCAAAATATCCATGGTGCCAGAGGCAGCACAGTGCGGACTCTTGTGCAGGTAATATCTTTGCTAGACATCAGTGCTGCTTTCCTTCTCTTTGATCAGATCAGCACCTCAGCATGACATTGCACCCTGACATCAGGCAGACTCAGCAGAGGAAAGCTCCAGCCTGAGTGATTACCATGATGCTTCATTGAGCAGTGGAGACTTGCTCATTGACACTGGCATTCCCTTACAGGCCACTAATCCCAGAAACCCTTTTACCTCCTTTCCTAAAAAGTCTGCCTTTGAACTAATTTGATGGTTTTCTGAACACACTGCTCTTAGTTTGTTACAAGAAAGTGATAATTAGTGGAATTTCCAGGTCCTTCTTTTCAGTACTGCCTATATGATCCTTTGCTGTGCCAGCCATGGAGTTGTGATGAATGTGATTCCAACCTCATTTCATATATCCTTTTGACAGGCAGCAGTATAAACTTTCCTTGGTGACTTTAGTCGTAAATCAAGAGGCAGTGTGGTCTGGCAAATGTAGCACTGGACAGTGACACAGGAGACTTGATTGTTACTTCATTTTCCTATACCTAGCTCCCTTTCCTTATTTATTCAGTACATAAAGTCATCAGGTCACTCCTAACTATGCATATCAGCTTTACATATGAAAAATAGCCAGAGAGAATATTATGAAAATAATATTTATCAATATGATAGTAAAATATGCTGAACTATAGAACATTAGGAGAAAACAAACATCTGAAATAAACCCATGATACATCATAAAGTACATTCAAAATAATTATTCTCTTGGTGTCTGGTGTCACAATATCCTCCCAGTCTAATGACGGGCTTTGCTGTGTTGAAAGGATCCACTTCATATTTATGTCCTTCTTTCCCCAAGAAGATCTTAAAGAGCTATTTTGACAAATTGTACTAGAGAAGAGCAGTGCTTTAACTATTTCATCACATTAAGTAGGATTCTAAAGTAATATAATTCTTTTAAGATAATAGAGGCCTCTTTCTTTTCATGGAAAAGAATAGAAAGAAATTAGCATAATTTTTTCCCCACCATTTTTTTGGCTGGCATTTTCCCCCCTCTTTTATTATTACTGATGATATGGTAGGCAACATATTGCTGTATCAACAAGGTCACACAGTAACAAAATCCCATTAGTGATGAAAATGACAAAACTGAGTTGTGTAGGGACAAATAAGGCAGGTTCTCACAGAATATAGGTCTATGGGTCTCAGGTTCAAATTTACACAATATAGAAGAAAACTCATGTACACTCTGCACAGCTCATATAGAGACATCTCCAGCTTCCTCACTTTGGGAAGGAAAAGTCAATGAAACCAGGAGCTTCTTTTGAGCTACACCTATAAAAACCCCATATGTAACCATAAATGCTACAGAATACTGAGCAAAACAACCCTCTTTCTGTGTTTGTGTGTGATACCAGTACAGTCACAGATTTTATAACAGGGAGTGCAGCAAGCAAGAGAGCCATAATTCAATTAAAGCAGGTATTATACAAAAGATTTACTATCTAATGGAAAGACAAGGTAGCTACTGCTTAGGCACAGCTCTGAGCAGAGGTCTAATCTGTGCTGCCAACAAACCTCTCCAAATTACAACTCCTTCCATGCTTCCTCCTGGCTCTTGTGCATAGCAAGATGGCTCTGGCACTTACCAGCAGCACAGGGCAGCATCCTCCTGCACTGGCTCACCTGGGGGGCTCAGGAAGGAGGGACAGGAGCCCCATCAAGCCCTGCTGCTGAGCAGTGCCCCAAGGGAGCTACATTGCCCAGCACCCCCAGCCTGGGGAAGGTGGAGGGGTAGCATGAAGTGAGTGGCTTCACCTGGACTCAGGCTTGTAATCAAACTGCATGAAACAAATAGCAGGCACTGCAAAGAATAGTTGCACTATTAAACTGGTAATAATTCAACAGGAACTGAAAAAAAAAATAGATTAAACCTCCTGTAGCTCTGCTCTCTTCTTCAAAATCTACAAGTTTGGCAGATTGAGGAACTCATGAAAAACATCTGAGCAGAATCTTGATTAGAGTAGATGAAAAAGACAAGCTGTCTTTCTTCAATTCCTTGTCATAACTCTATTCTCTACAAATTTTCAAGGAATTTCTCAGCAACAGACATGCAAATGGATTTTCAGAAAGTTTTTCCTGCTTTTAAATAATTAGCCTTTTTTAATCAAAAAACCTAAAAATTCTTGTTAGAAAAATATGTTACATTAACCCTTCAGTTTGTTTAAAAGAGTGGTTTTGAGGAAAAAAATATTTAGCTGTCACTCAGCTAACCACTAATATTTATTGAGATAAAAAAATTAATAATAATTTTTTAAAAATCAAGATTATTGTAAAGTATGATCCCCAGCGGGGGAAACACCTTGTAACCTTCAACTCCTACAGACTCTATCTGAAGTCTTTTTCAGGCAAATGGTCCAGAAAATCCAGAGTGAACCTCACAACTGAAGAAACTTACCTATCTCTAGAATTCCAATCTCTCCTATGTACAGGAAGAGATGAGACTATCCAGCCAAGACTTATGGAGACTTCAAATTCCTACAGAACTTTCCACCCCAGAATCTTACTAAACTTAAATTTTCAATAAATTAAGCTTACTATGGTCCTATGAACTCTCCATTTAGCATAGAAAGAAACCATGTGCAACAAGCATTAAGAGATGTGCTCTGGAACCTTTCTGTTCCCTTTTGATTCAGTTGGAACTTTGTTCAGCACTTGTTTGGTTTTTGGTTTTGGTTTTGTTGGTTTGTTTTCTTTTTTTCCATAAATTGTGTTGATTACATACTTTATTCAGAAGCAGCCCCCACTCTCTACTTGCCAGAATCACCAGGCATGAGCTGCTGCAGGCATGTTCATGGACAGAAGGGTGTGTAGGACAGTGATAGGGATGTAAGTCACATACTGAGCCTCACATCAGGGCATGAGCCCTCTGAACACCATCTCACCAAGAGCCACCCAGATGAACACTTTATTCTTACCCAGCTACATCAAAAGCTGCAGAGACTCACGTGTCTGCTTATAGGGGAAGTCAGAAGAAATCTGAGGTGAGAGGAAGAAATCTGATATTTGAGGGTGGGAATAGAATATAAAAACTTCTGGCTCCCCCGACTCTCGTTGTTCCATCCATTTGTGCCTGACGTGGCAGAAGATTCACTACGAAGGCCAGTGTTTACAGAGGCTGGATGTGGTTGCAGATACTGGAAAAACCTCGAAAGCCACAGGAAATTCTTTCCCTCTATTAACTCTTTCTGTCGAAGCCTTTAAGCCCCATTATCCATCCTGCATACAGACTGTAGGTACAGCTGGCCTTTCATTGAAAAAGGAAATATTCACATCTCAAAGACATTTGCTGTTTACAAAGTGTCCCAAGGACTTAAAAAAACCTTTAAGGCACACTCTCATTTCTAAGGCATTTACATAGAAACTTTAACACTCTTGTAAATGAATCAGACATTGTGCATCATCTGTAATTCAGAGAGTCTTACTGAGCACCTATGGAATCCAAGGAGAGCATTAAGGTACCAACTTAATGCTTAGAAAAATCAGATCATGAACACGACTTGGCTCTCCAGGCACTGCCCTTTATGTTCTTAAATTATTTACATTGACAAATATTTAAAATTTAAAGTAGATTTAATGCAGGAGAGATTGAGGGTTTAAAGAACAGGAGTGAAGCCCTAATTCTGGTTACATCAGTGTGAGTTTTGCTCTTTGCTCTACTCCATTACAGAGGAAAATTAAAAACAACGCCCTCGAAATAGTTTGGTAAGTTTTTAAAAGCTCTTCAGATATATGAGAGCTATTTGGATCCATAATTCCTATGGACTGCAATAGGGCACAGCTAGGCAACACATTTCTGATTATTGGAGTAGGAGAGTTACTAAACTGACGGTGCAAATCCCAAACAGATGGTCAGACTGCAAATGGAAGTTTTCAAACTGCACACTCTCCAACACAGAGGCCAAGTTTGTTGTATGCTCATTATAGTCTCCCTTAATTTATATGTACTTGTCTTGTATTGCACGCAGGGAGTGGTTTTCTCCACATTCTGGGAGACACCAAGATCACCCAACAAAGGCAGTGCCAGCTCCAAGTGGAGACTCAGGACCAGCAGGTGCTTGGCCAAGTGTCTGTTCCCAGGACACACAGTGAGGAAGTTTGCTGAGGGCAGCAATCTCCTGTCTAACACCCTAGAGAAAGGCAGCTCAGGACTCCAATGGGGGCCAAAGTAACTCATCACCTTGTGAAAATCCCCTGATTTGATCTGACTGCTCAGAGCACAGGTCATGGTTTCCTGCTGCTTCCCTTTTGGCTCGGGACACATCAGTGATGGACATAATAGAATAAATGTACTGGTAACGGGACTTTAGTGAGTCACTCACAGGGGCGGATTTCCACCTTCCTAAGCAAAATTCGCAAAAGGGGCAGGTATATTTTGTTAAAAAACATTCCAGCTAATTGACACAGAGTATAATAATTCTCCTTTGTGTTGCACTTTCAGGCTGTCAAAAATCTGTGCTGAACTTTCTACTACAAAAAGTTGAAGAAAAAGCAGCTTTTGAAAGAAATGTCCAATTAGCTTCCTTTTCTGATTTTTATTTGTCCTGAAATTAGATTTTATTGGAATTGTATTTACAAAACTTGTGCTGTGGAATATCTTTCCTAAACAGTCTGTCATTGCTAATGAGCAAAGGACATGTAGAAAGTTCTTATGGTTCTTTTTTCCCCTAACAGTTCTCAAGGTGAACTATGATTTCTTTCAAGAGCTTTGCTTGCAGAAAAGTAAGGATTTTGTGAAAGACAGAGGCAAAAATATTAATTGCTTTTCCCCACCTTACTGACAGTTCCTATAGCAGCAAATGTTATTGCAAAGGAGGAAAAAAGCCTCCCACCGTCAACTGCAAGATCACATCAGTCCTGAAGTCAGCTCAACCTTTGCTGTTCCTCCCACTTTCATTCCCCAGTAATGTCTTGAAAGGGTGCTGAGGCATCCTCTCCGATAGAACAATTATGGAAAAAGTCACAGAACATTACAATCACTAGGCAAATTAAGTGAAATAGTAAAAGCAATTCCTATAGGGGTGGAATCTTTCAGATCTATGAAGGGAAGGGTGTGGGGTAATAATAGGAAACTAGAAATTATATTTTCCCCCTTTTCAAGAGTTGAACTTTCTTTGAAAATTTATGATTTCAATACAAAGGTTGAACTGTCAGATGCTGATTTCATGCCTTACAAATAACAGATAAGGCAAAACCACATATTTGCCACAAAGAACAGAATATTTTTTTCCCTACCAGCCTGCCAAAGTCCAAGTTAAAGCAGACTCTGTGGCAACTTGAGGTCACCATAATTCTCTTTAGTTCCTCTCCTTGTCTAAAGCTATGATATCAAAGCTGCCCTTTTGTTCCTCTTAATTCTATCAAATGCACTCCCCATCTTCAAGCTTCCCTGCTTTCTCAAGCTAAGAGGAGAAATAACTCAGACTAACTCAGAGACTTGGACTCAGACATACCTATAATCACAATCTGAACTGAAAGAGCCAACAACCTCTTTGCATAACTCCAGTTGTGCACAACTCCAGCTACAGACAGCCTGTGTTTATGTGGGAGATGGAGGGGTGTAGCATGAATGAGAGTCAGACTCTGCAGCACAATTGATAACAACAACTAAAAATAACGTGTTAGATTCCAACGAACTTTTTCACATGGTATGACAATTTTGAGGATTTCCTGAGCCAGCTCCTGCATAAACCTGTAAATATCAGAGGCCATTGGTGGCTATATTATTTTGCATTTGGTGTCTTCAGGTACATACTCAGAAAACCCTCAGACTGGGAATGAGCTGAGTAGCTCACACCTTCACTCTGTTTTGAAGGCCTCCACAAAATAAGAGGTGTCCTGGCCCTGTCCCCTGAGGCTCAGGAACTGCCAAGGCTTGCTGTGTGCCTGTTCTCTTGGGCTTTACAAAAAATAGACCTAACAATTCTTTTAGAATATACAGCCAGCTGCAGGGAAAACACTGCCTCCATCACAGCCTGTGCAGAACGGCTGAAGTGCATCCCATGGGTACTTCAGCTCTGTTTCATCGTTGGTCTGAGAGGGATTTAAAACTTCCTCTCTCCCTCAGGGGTGCATTTTTCTTGTTGTTTGGGGTGAAACCAGCCTTTTTTTCCCCATGGTCATCACTCACCTATGTATTAGAGATGTTCTCCTGGGAGAGAAACAGAGCTAAATCAGTCATTGTTAGAAAAGTACAAAGTAGTTATACAGCTGGTGAGTTGGTGTTCTTTTATTAGTTTATTTCTCCTTTGTTTTGCCTTTTTACATCTTATAACCTCTAACTATATAATTTCTACCTAGATTTATGAAACATTATTTCCTAATGAGTCATTTCTTTCATTACAGACAGTATGAGATAACCATGATGCCAACAGCTACTTCACCCATGATTTAGTCAGGGAGCACCTGTCCATCATGCTCTACTCATCAGGAATTCCTGATATAATGGAAATGAGCATAAAGAGCCAGTGTCTTAAATTTCACTATAGGCTTTACTAACAGTTTAGAATAAGCTTACGAGGAAAATATTTTTGTTCAGAAAAGCCAAAAGAGAAGAAAAGCCACTCTGGTTATTGGGTACTTGTTTCTAGAAGGTATATACAGTACAGAGGCCAGTGGTGAGTCACATTCCCATAAGAATTTCCTGTATAATCATATTATAAAACATCCTTTCATTGTTTGCTTTTACTGTTTTTTGTCCACCAGTCATGACCATGTTTTACCCTTCAAATCAGAGCTCCGTAAATAGAGACACTGGTCACACCATGGAAGTGACCACTGCATCTTGTAATCTGGAGAACATAAACACTGACTTGTAGTTCTCACTGGGAAACTGGTAGCAGAGATTGACCTTGAGTTCTTTCTCTGTGGTCTTGGATAAAACAATGAAAGTTTTCAAATCTCTGAAGAAGGAAAAGGAGAACGAAGGCAGCATCTAGAAACAAGTTTCCTATAAGGAACATCAGTACTGTCAGAATGAAGACTGCTATCATTACTAAAGCTTTAATATTCAGACTATTGAGAGGAGTCTGCAAGACAAAACTTCCTAAAGCGAAGGAAGATAAAACCAAACACTGCTTGGAGTTTAGTTAGTACAGAAAGATCTGAGCATAAACCAGAATCCAGATTTTGACAGCATGCAGTAGTCATGCTTGGATCTGGTACTGGTTTTGGACTTAGAAACAATAATTTTGATATTTTTAAATAACCTTTAAAGAAATAGTACTTTCATAAGTTACTTTTTCTGACTCTTCCCAGCAAGCTGAATAGAAATTGGCTTTCTTCCTTACTCTCCTCTTGTTAACAACAGCAAACTGAGATATCCTGTAAAGTGACTGCAGGAACGAGAGCTTTCGGAATAAAATATGAAGCATTGCGAGCCTTGTCAACAAGGTACTCTGTGTCTTCAGCAAATAACAAACCAGTGGTAGAGCAGGGAATAAAACCCACAAGCCCCAACTCCCACTAGTCTTTTGAACATCAGATGAACTGATTCTCAAACATTAAAACTGCTGGCTTGGGGATGTCATCATCAAAACCCTCTTGAATGAGAAGTTCCCAGCATTTCACAAACCTTTGACACTAAGTGGTCCCACAGAAGAAGATACAGATGGAGTCAAACTATCAGGCAATCCAGGGGTCAGAATAAAAATTAAGGTTTTTATCACTAAAATGTTAAAAGGCAAACGCATTTTTCAGCAGAAGGAATACCACTGGAGTTGGATGGTTTCACAGAAGTGACCAGCCGGGAAATAATTGAGGGTTCTGGCTGCTGTGTCTTTAACCTGACAGAAAGAACAAAGCTAATCACTCCTTCATTCTTGAGGACTCAGGAATGCTGTAAAACCTTGGATCAGGAGTTTTTAAAGAGTAAATTTTTAACCCTGAACAGCAAACAGATGAAAATATATTCAAGAAGATGTTTTCCTAGCAACCAGTAAAGTGTGAATAAGTGTTTCTGGATGATCATTTGTAGTAGCTATCAACCTTTTCAGCCTTTTTTAAAAGACTGAAATGACTTGTGTGTCTTCAGCTATATTGCAATTCAGAAACAATTCAGAAAAATGGCAAGACTCTTCTTCATTAGAGATCTTAAAATATATAAACACAAATATTTCTTACTCTAAATATATAAAGTGGTTAATTTATTGCAAGCTATACCGTTCAAAGTTCTTTGTTTTCAAAATAAGAGCTTCTGCCCCAGGGAGTTATATGAAGAAGGTATGTTTTTATTGTCTTAATATATCTTAACTACATAATTGATGAAATGTGTCATTCTCAATATTTAATGCTCCTTTACCCAGAAGACCATATTTAATCAGAACAAGTGCAAAGTATGCACCAAGAAAAGGTAGGAGCAGAAAAACATAGTAGTGGCCTAAGAAAAAAAAAAAAAAGACAGAAGTTAGCAGCCTTCACCTCGAATTGAAAGCACAGATACAAATATTTAGACAGCCATTAATATAAAAACTGTGTTTCCCAGAGTGAAATCCTACAGCACAACCCCCAAAGACAGTCACACCTCTCCTCTGACTGCAGTAGGGCCAGCATTTCATTTCCCATGGCTTTCAGTGAGGACAGGCTCAGAGCACAGCATAGATAGGCAGATTGTTAAAATCAGCTGTTTCTGATGCCCACCTTCTTAGATCTCCACAAACATTTCTAATCAACTGTGTTGCAAATAATTGCAGAAATATCCCATTAAATACAGACAAATCTTTCCAGATGTACCCATTTAAGATGAGAATTTAGAAGCTGGCATAAATCCACCTTTCTCAACATGCCTTCCCTTTTTTGATTTATTTTTAATCTTGCACTTCTCCATTTTCCAATATCCTTCATCCCTGGTTCCATACCCCTCCCTCTCAGGGAAAATGCAGGGTGACGGTACAGACTGCATGGCAGCAGGAGGAATGAAAGGTTTATTTCAAAGTTGCTCTGTTCTTTTTTCTGTGTGTGGCTTTGTTAAGTACATACCGTATTTTTGAAATCCAACTAGGGAAACCTAGAAAAGTCTTCCAATTATAATCCTTGATATTTCCCCTGAAGCTAAACCAAAGCCCCTTTGAACTAGAAAAGTGTCTTTCAAAAATGAGAAGGGCAAGACCTGAACTTTTCTACCTGTAGTCTTCTAGTCCAAGATTAGAGTTGTGGGTTCATTTTTTTTTTCGCTTCTCCTCGAGGAAGAAAATACACTGATTTTTAATACAACTATTTTTAGCTAATCCAGCTTTCCTTTTTATCCTCTGTAGCCAATGCCTGTGCCAGCCATTTAAGCATTATTTAACTTATATGTCTACATCAAAAGTAACAGTTTCCCTGATGTATATTTGCTGGCTGTGTAGAGGGGGTAAATAAGATTTTGCAGTGCTTCTTGTCAAAAATCCCATTGTCACACGCATATTTATTGATTGATTTTCCCAAGTATGTAAGTTATGGATTAGCCTCTGCTCATGTTAAAAACCAGTTTCCATTAGGAAGTCAGTGCCTCATAAGGTGAAGATGCCTTTAGTGTGTGTGTATGTGGTGCTCTCTCAAATGGCTCCATGGTTGGGGTGCAGGGTGATTTTGGAGGGAGGGCATTTATCATTCTTGCTTAGGTAGTGGCTAATAGGCTTCTCCCTGACACCGTGGGTGTTGCTCATAAGATCACATAAATTGAGGCTGTGTGTATGTTGTTTAGCATAACTACTTTAATGCAGGTGGTTTAGAAAACCTATAGGTCATATAAATGTGAGTTTTCTAGCATGCAGTATCATAACAAGGTGCAGCAAGAGTTTAATGCACAGACAGAAAATAACTTCAGTTTTTCTAATGGGTTTTCACAGCCATATGAAGAAAAGCAGTTCAGCTTCCTATGTCTTTTAAAAACACCACGCTTTAAATAAAAACTATTGCCTTTCTGCTTGATCTATGTTTTCATACATAATATTATTCCTGGAATCTGAACTAAAAAGGTAATAAAGATACTGTCTTCTGGGACCAGGACAGCAATGAAACTTCCATTTTCATAACTCACCAACCCTGAGTACAGCTTATCAAATTTATTCTCATGGAGTGTTTAACAAATAAATCGAGGGAAACACGTTCAAGTGAAATAACGTTCAGTATTTTAACTTGAATCTGTGTGAGGACAAGTAATCATTCCTTATGCTTAATTCCTTACATTTATTCCTTGTTTTCAGTACTACTCCAGCAAATTAGACAAGAATCTTCAATGTTTTGTGTCAGTGTTTATGTTACCTGCTTTACTTCCAGCAAAGGTCCAAAAGCTACATAGAAGACAGACTGAACCAGACTGAGGGGAAACTCTTATGAAAGGAAATCTCATGGTACATTACCAAAGTTAAGAATGGATATTCCTATCACAGAACCACTCAAAGGCCTTAAGCAGAGAAAGTTCCTTGCAATATCCAAGAGAGGCTGGATGGTCTCTTGGTTAAAGCATAAGTATAAAGCTTTATATTTCAGTGCCTCAGGCATTGCAGAACTACAAGGTTACCAGAAAAGCCTTCATCCAACTGCTAAAGTGTTTTGGTATTCTTATAAGCCATAATTTTAGCATAAGGACCTCTTGCTGATCGAATGCCTTTCCAGTACACAAGGAGTATTGCTGCATGGAAGACTGAACACCAATTCTTTAGGCATCGAAAACCTGAGTGTCGTAGTTTGGACTCTTCTGGTGGAGCTAACATTTGCCTCCCAGACACATTGCAAAGATGCATACATCCAACACTAAAGAGCAATCAGCTACTGTGGTTTCCAAGGACCACTTACTGGAAAAGCAAGAAGCTGAAATGGGAGAATTCAAGAGAAGAATGAGAGTATTCATTGGCTGACAGCACACTGCCTGGCTCAAATAATCCTCATATTTCTTCCTTTAAGTCCCAGAAGACAGGTCTGGGAGCCAGGTAGAGGCTTTTCAATGAGCACAAGGATGTTGGTTGGTGCTGGGCTTTCTCCCTTGCTCTTTTTGAGAGGTAGGAACCTTTGAACCACAGTCTAGCACTGCTTTTGCAATAGCCACCCCAGAAGATCTGAGGATGACTCATGTTGGCCTAAACAGCATAGAAAAAGCCACCAAATATGTTCTCTTTTGGATAAATGACAAAGAGCTACCCTGCAGTACTCAAAGCCTCTTTTCTAGACAGGGTGAATCTGATGTGGAACAGCTCAAACATTTTAAGGTCACTACCCAAGGGAGACAAGAGTCTCACTCTGGACTTAAATTACTTACATTGCCTTATTAGCTCGGCATTGACAAGCTGGACAATTTCCTCTGCTTAGCATGCAGCATCTCAGAGAGAGGCAAGCCTGGTGGTAGCTTTCAAGCTGCCCATTGTAAGGTATGCACTTCAAAAGAATACATATTTTATCAAATACAAATTAAAAATACGGGTAAAAATGTCAAACACAAAACAGCACTGCTGTGGCAGTAAAAAAAGATGGTTAGCATTCAGAAGCCTAGCTCCTTAAACTGGTATTGAATGACTGATTCATTAGATGTACAGAAGTGTTATTGAGAGGGCGAGGGCTCCTATCCAGAAGGACAGGAACACTCGGTACAACTTCACAGCACTTCTCAAAAGCAACCATACAAATTAAAGACATCCCATCACAAGTAAACCCAATCACATCAGCTCTAAACCTTTTCATTTGTCACTCCCATACTGTCCCACTAATTTCAGGGGCTGTTTTGGGGGAAAAGAGTGAATCCATCATGCGCCTTGACTTCACAATGTGCCCTGACTCAGACGCTGTTTCAGCCAGACTGAGAAGATAGGAGGCATTTTCAGACCAGCTGTCAAGAGCTTTTGAAATATGTTAATGCTTGGCCCATCTTTTCTCACTCGTTCTAATCAAGGAGGCACCAATCCAGATAACCCCTGCTGATCATAGCTCAGACTAACATTGTAAGAAAACCAGGAGAATGTTAGAACTGAGATGTGTATAGGCATACTACTCATATGTGCTAATGTATGCACATCTCCTGCAACAGCCTGAAATTGCTTTGAGTTCATGATTTTTTTGCCAGCCCAGGCAAAGCTTCCACTGAATTTTACCAGGAACATTATTTGACTTGAAAGAGCAAGCGTGAATTTTGTACATCCACCCCAGCAATGTGAAATCAATTCCGATAATGCCACCGAATGTAACTTATCTGAAAATTACTTTCTTGTGCTGTGGTTTTCCTCATGAAATCCTGCAATGCTTGAACTGATAATGCTGGTTTCAAAGTCTCATGACTATTATGCAGTATTTCTCTCCAGCTGGGAGACTTGGCAAGGCAACACATTGACATCTTCATGAACTTAGCACTTCACATCAAGGAGAGGATGTGAGCTTGTCAACTTGACACTTGTAGTGCAATCTCTTTCAAATTGGCCCTTAGAAATCTTTACAATATGACTGGAAGCTCTTCACAGCCATATAAATAGGATACATTAGATTCATCTGCTATAAAAAAAAGTCAAAGGGTACTAATCATGTCCTTTCACCAAAATTAATATTGTCACATTTACTTACTAGTACTTAGAAGATGTTGGTGAAATGTCTCTTCCATCTGTTTTGGTTCATACATACATCATTAGGAGGATTATTTCATTTTATCTTTACTGAAGCTGTCATTCAATTAACACAGAATTTCTTTCTAGCTTGCCAGATACTTTTAAAGTTGCAAATATACATCACACTAGTGTCTAATCCTCAAGAAATGCCTTCACCTCATTAAATTAAGGGGAGACTCATCCTAGGTTCATTACAATGGCAGGATTAAGAGAAATGATCAGAAGTATCTAAAAATATTTGACAGGTGTTTTAAAGATGAACAGAAATTCTGAGTACTTCCTCCTATTTGCCTAGTCTGCTTGGCTGTAAAAGTGATTAAACCAAGAACAACAAGAATTTGACACCTAAAAAACAAAAGCCCATTTACAGTCTCATAATCCTATATATTTCACTCATACACTTTACCTGTAGATAAACTGCAATTTAGCTTAGGTAGAGGAAAGGAAATTTTATGTTACTCTCACGATACATATCACAGAAAATTTCAGAGAAAATATGAAAGTCTAGGCATCAAGAGGATGTGCCCTACAGATAACAAAAACTATCTGCCAGATATTCCCTGCACCATCATCTTCTGTTAACACCATGATCTTAATTCTAGTACTTCACAAAAGTATTGCACAAGGAGGTAAATATCTTTTGGTATTTTAGCACTGCTCAGATCCTCTATGATTTTATACTTTCATACCCCTGCCAGCAACATAAGTCAAACTTCTGTTTGCATAACAGGTAAGTTTTCTTACACATGAGATATGAATGCACAACAGCATATGGACTAACTGCAACTACAAAACTGCACAAGGACCACTTCTGTGTAAAATGCAGTAGCAAAAACCTACAGGATCAAAAATGGAGTGTGATCCTCATGCAAAATAAAAACTCTGACAGCATCTCTGGCCACCTGAGACAGTTCCCAGGGGTCTCAGGTGTAAAACAGAAAGTTGACATCAAACACGCAGCCATCCTTTCATCAAATTAAATAGGAAGCTCTCATTTTATTAGCTCTCTGTTAGCTGAGTTGCATAAGCCATTCTACCGCATGAGAAGGATCTGTAGCCATGGAAATATTTTTTCTCTGAAAGCATACTTGCTCACTTTGTGAAAAATGTATAATCCTCCCTGGCAAAGCAGTGAGGATATTGGATGTTTGAAGTAAGCAGATTGAGCCCTGGGTATAGCTTTTACATTGTAGCCCACAGTGCGGGAGGAATGAAAAAAACTCTCTGGTCCTGGGGGAGTCCTGCTACAGCTCCTGTCTGGAGGCAGCCCTGCCAGGCAGGTTTGCCTGCAGCGAAGCAGGAGCATTCAGCTCCTTTTTCTGTGCATGGCAAGCATCGGGAGCCAACATAAAGGATGTGGGATGGCCCCAACACTGCTTTTCTACCTTTTCCGTTTTGGAGAATCTGACACTTGGAGGCAGATGAAGAGGAATCCCTCATTTCAGTCATCCAAAATCCAAGGAGTGGTGTCTCCAGGGGAGTACATGGAAATAGCACCTTCTGTCTTCCTGTGAGGAAGAACCTGGTCCAGGGTCTGTGTCACTTAGTTCTGTGAATTTGAGTACAAGTTTTAGATATTAGTCAATTTTTTTCGCCTCCATTTTGCTCACAGAAGAAGGAGCTAATAATTTTAACCCTTTTTTCAACTATTTTCAAGAAGCAGCAAAACACACACTACATTTGATAATCTTACCGTTTTTGCTGGTAGATTGACTGGCAGAAGATCCCACAACATGAGTAACATGGCAAAAAAAATTGCAAGGTCCCACGAGACCTAGTTCTGCTCTTGAAATTAGATGGTAAAAGCCTCTTTGCAGCACCCTGGGGAAAAAACCCACAGTGACATTTCATCAGAACTTAGCCAAACCAAGTGTATGCATCCCAGAGATGACAATTTTTTTTTCTTTGCTTATACAAATCACATTCAACTCCACTTGGCTGCTGATACTGGGAATGGGACACTTACTACAGGGAAGTAACGACTCTGCAGATTCCAGTGGATCACACAGATTCTAGACAATCAAAAAAACTTCTGTTTTGTTTCCATCAATTCAGGTCTCACACAAATTTAGTGAGGAATTTAGAGAACGAGGCATCTGTAACTTTTCAAAGTTTACTTTTACATGGCAGGCAACACAGACAAAATTCTTTCTTTGCTATCATGATTGGATTGCAGTAAAGTGCGACATCAGGTTGAGCTCAGCTAAATTCAAGTGTCCATAGAAAAGATAGAGTATTTCACATTCAAGAGCAATTCCTAAATTCTTTTTGTAATCTCTAAAGAAGCAAGTACTGCAGTAGATCAGGAGTCAAACTGGTATCTTGGTTATTAATTATCCTCCAGGGTGACCAGCAGGAAAAACTGTCAGTGTCCAACCATCTTCATCACACAAATCAGTGAGAGAAGAAGGAATGAGTATCTACCTGCTTCTTACTTCTGCTCAGATACCTATTTGAGGATAGAAGTGAGGACTTACAAGTATTGATAGCCAGTCTCCATCAGCCAAGGGCTGTCAACAGCCACTACTAAACAGTGGAGAGATCTTCTGGATCTGTAGAATGCACTACAACTCCCTGCACTTGTGCATAGGCTTTCTCCCCTTTGGAAGTCACTGTGGGGAAGGGATATTGCATACCCAGGTCTTGCCCCAGCAGGAAGTCAAGCAACATACCAGGGTGGGCAGCTGGATCCCAGTTCACATATACCTGATGTAGGGTGCAAGTGAGATCCTCTGACTTCCCCTAGGTCCGTGACTTCCCCTGGATCAGAGTCATGCAGTGATGGAGAACTTATCATATACTAATTTAGGCTGAGTGGGAGGCGAAAGGTCTGTGTCCTCTTGAATGCTAAGATAACACAGGTAAGGGCACATAGGGAACTAAAGGAATTTGGGGTTCAGCCCAGAAATAACCTGTGATTTTGCCAAAAGGCCTCAGGCTAGTGCTAGGGAGGGACTAGTCCTTCCTTCTTACAGACAGGAACCGTGCTGGGGAACAGAAAAGGTAGGATATTGGCTGAGATGTGGGGAGCATATTTTTGGGAACCCTTTTAACTTGTAAATTCCTACCCAAGCAAGCTCACAGGGCTTCTGAGAAAGTTGCTGCTGGTGAGCTGTGATTTATTCTCCGCTAGATAAACAATTATTCAGTTAAACATAACTGCAGTCAAAATTGGCTGAACACAGGTAAGATCATGTTAAACATATTACCAATATGACGGTGGGTCTTTTTCTAATCTTTCAAAAGAGCTACAAAAACATTTCAGAGGCAATATGCATTTTCCTTCAGCATAATTTTCTCCCAGTATCCCTCAGCCTTTGTCCTGCTGTTGTGAATGCCATCACATAGTGCAACAGAGCTCCTTCTTTCCCCTACCGATAACTCCTGAAAGGATGCAGTTCCTCCTGCAAAGTAACAGTAAATTTAGACACGACTTGCTAAATCCTTGGCTGAAACAACAAATTCTTCTAACAAATACTCCTTTGCCGCATGCAGAGTTTGTGAAAAGTGGCAAGGGCTGATGACCATTCAAACCCAGCCCTGAATGGCTTGTTTCACATTCTGTAACCTAGCAAACATGCAGAGGATGCTATGTTTGGGAAGAGCAAAACCTCTTAGTAGTCTTTATCTTTTTAACTACTGAGTTGGCAATTTACTGACCACTGAGCTGGCAATTGACTGCAAAAATCTCACAGGAGCAACAGTGGAGAAGGGAAAAGAGGTGCAAAACAGAACTGAATGTGATGCCAGGGGTGGTACTTTTCTAAACCACTCCTGACCCTGCAAGACACTTAGCCTTAAGTGTACATAGCTTCTTCCTCAGCAGCATTTTTTCTGTATTCTTTTGTCCTGCTGCATAATATCTAAGTATCTGACTCTCTTGTGATAAGCACTACACACTTAGTACTAATCATGGTGGATTTTATTCCCGTGTTCTTTCTTCAACTTCTTAATTTCTCTACTTGTTTCTGATTGGACCAGCTATAATTGTTTTATTGATTTTATATTTTTTCTATCTGCAATTTATCAGTAGTATCTTTCCTATTTGCTACTGGCTTTGACTGCAGGAACAGTCTGAATGAATCAGAATTAGGTCTAGTCACAGCTGAGCTGTGGAAACCTGCTGAGCCATTATAGCTAGAGCTCTGGATCCCAGAAACTGTCATAAATAAAAGCCATTATGAATAGTACCTCATGCCATTTCTGACTGTGAGCATATGGCAGCATACTTGGTATGGCCAGGAAAACAATAACTACTTTATGCACCTATTTGAATGTTAATACAAGGAGCTTTTCTCTGATCTTACACAAAAACATCAGAGTTCCTAGTTACTGAATAGTATGAATTCTGAATTCTGCTTCAAACCGTCAGTGCTTCTCTCGCCTCCTGTCTGTGAGCTGAAAAGCCAGTGTGAAGTAGAATTTCTTTCCTATTAAAAAAGCAGGCGAACCAGTGAGTACAGCTCTTGCACGTGACTCTACAGGGCTGAGCAAAGTGCATGAATTTTTGTTCCCTTTCTAAGGCAAGTCCATCTCAGGAAAACACCCAGTCAAACCATGTCCACTGCAGAATAAGCAATGCAAATAAAATAAATAAAATATATTTGGGCAGTTCTGAAAATGGGAGCAAGCAGAGAGGAACAGGGAGCAGTGGAGGGAATGGCGATTTTCACAGAGAAGCTTGAAGCACAGGAGTAAGAGGGACATCTGCAATCATCTGCCTGCAGCCCCATGCTGTACTAGGTAACAGGGTTTCACAAACTCTCCACTAAAACACATCAATTCCTATCCTAAAAACGAGTTGCAGGAATCATGCTATCTGTACAGGAAATCTCTCAGAACTGTTTTTCCCCTTTTTCTGTATGAAAATGTTGTCGTGTCGTTGCTGCCATTTCTCCTCAAAGAGCTCTTTTCCCTCTTCCTCCCTTCTTTCAAGTCTCATCCTTTGCTAAATCTGTAGATGACCATCATATCCCTCTCAGCCTTTGTTTTTTCTCACCTGAAGAAACCGCACTTCTGAATTTCTTTCATAAGATGGGCTGCTAAAAGCATAATACCCTTCTCACTCATTCTATCTTGAAGTAATTTTTGTGAGATTATACACAGAGATGCAGTATTTCAGATACAGTCATACCAGAGCCTTTTAGACAGCATGGAAGTCACTACATCCAAAGAAGAATTTAATAACTTATGACCCCAGTGCACTTTTTCATAGCTATGTTATAGCTGACTAAAACATATGACCTGGTTTCTTCTCTGCTCAAGCACTAGTTAATGCCTGAAATTCTTGTTCATGGTCCCAAAATGCATATTTTTTTCATTTTGTACTATAATGGTCCATCACATTTATATGGTTCCTGATCTCAAAGTCATCTAATTATTTCTATATAACATGGTAATTCACATTTTTATTATTAATATGTCCCACATTTACATCACCAGGAAAAAAGTCATTAATTCACTCCTACTTTTTGGTATTGAGATGGTTGATGAAAATATTAAATCAGGTTATGACCCAACCTGATAATTCCACTTTGTTAGACATTTTCTAACAGTTTCCTTTTCAGTATGATCTTTCGCCAGATTCCTCTGGACAACCATTCACAATCACTTTATAATTTTCACTTATCAAACTCTATCTTAATTTAATTAAGTTACTATAAGTTTAACTAACATTTTCCCATCTGGCACAACAGTAGACATTTTACAGAAGGCTAGAATACTGCTTACACATGAACTTTTTTTCCTTCCTCAGCTATTCTATGCCTTAGAAACAGGGACAACTGAGCAAGGTCCTCAGTAGCCTGTAATCCTACTGAGAGATGTGTTGGAGTTACACTACCAGGAAGATGCAGCAGCTCAGGCACAGGAGGATAAGAAGACCAAAACATCATTGCTTTCCTGGCAACCAGAGCTGCCTCTCAGCAGACTCAGGGCATCAACCAGGTTTGGAATTCAGCCTTCTCAGCATCCTACATCATGAGGTTGTGAGGAAAATCTTGTCCTTTCTTCTTATCCCTGATGGGATGACAACTGATATCACTACAAGAAGATGCCTTTGAATATTTCTTCCCTAAAGTCAATTTGTCCAGTAAGGGCAAGAGATTGAGGAGTTCGGTTGGAACAGGATTTGTTCCCACACATACACATATATATGTTTTTAAAGCATCTTTCTTATTGGGAACCATAATAATTCCAGAAACATTACTCTTGAAAATTATTGGTTCAGCAAAAACGCACTAAAGAAAGTCCCAAGTGCTACATTTCTGTCAATTCCCTCAATGTCTGCAACTTTCTTGCAGCCTCCTAAGAAGTCCAAACTCCTGTCGGAGCTATTCAAGATGATAAAGTCATATTAAAGGCCTTTGCCTTTAAGCCTTTGTCTTAAAAAAAAAAAAAGAAAGAAAAAAGAAATGTCAGAGCTAATACTTGCTGTTTTCCTCTGGTATTACAGAAATCCTGTGAGATTTTCCCATTTGACTTGATGACCAGACACCCTTGGCAATAAAAGACATATCCATGCAAGACTCAGAAATACAACTATTGCATTTTTTGGCTCTTCTGTCAGTGGTAGAATTCATACTCATTCAGGTTTTTTTATCAAAATCTGTACTGAGAGACTGCAGTGGATGTTAAAGGCAAAACAATGTGTTTGGTGTATGCAAGTGCATCAGAATAATCCCTTGTTTTATATTGCACAGTACACTACAAATGTTTTTGACTGCTGTTTCTGATTTGCCAAAACATTTAAAATTTATGGAGTCTTGTTTTATACTCCTATCATACTCCCATCTATGACTCAGGCTTACTGATATTCTTTATTGCAGCTAATATTCTCTTATGTCAGAGCATGAAAAACCTTTAAAAAGATAGCATTAAAAAAATTACTTTTTTATTCAAGGTGGACTATCAGGTCCTTTAGAGCCATTTGCAGTTGAGACTTGGGAGTCTGGTGCCAATCTCATGTTACCTGTTCCACTGGGGACTCAACTGACACTTTGCCAGAAAACATCCCCATATTCCCCTTTTACCCTTCCTGTCTCAAATGACTCAAAATAATATGAAGTCCTTGAACACATTCCAGCTATACTTGTTATTCCCCCAGTAAAATTCGATCCAAAGTGATAGGATGGGTTTCTAAGTGCCAGGGATTCAGAGAGTCTGGAAAGTTACTGAGGTCCTTTATTCCTCTTTGTTTTATGGATGATGCAGTTCTTAGCATAAGATAGGCTTAGAGAAAGCTGAGACGATGAACTTAATCTCAACATCAATGCCTTTTCATTTCATTCTTTATTAAAAAGGTCAGCTGTAATTAAGGTGCTTACTTATTTAAACACCTATAGATAAGGACGAATGATCTCTCAGAGCAGTGCCATGAATTCTTAGATAAAGATAAACTAGATGTTTTCCAAGTGGCTCAGTCTGATTAAATTTCTCATAAAACAATTTTGTAGAACTGGCTGAAGAAGTCTCAGATTTCCTAGTGGTTATCTTTGAGAATTTCTGAAAATTAATTGGAGATCCAAAAGACCACAAAGTGATAAAGGCAATGCTACTTTACCATAAAGTAGAAAAAAGAATATTATAGACCACACAATTTCAGCTCTTGGAGAACGAGTGTATACATATTTTATGCCATATATCTTGACTTTGGTAAGATTTCTGACTTTATCTCCTATGACCTAAGAAACACTATAAATGAAAATAGAGGGTGGACACCAAAGTGTCCTGAAAAATATCCAGAGAGTCTATACATCCAGAGAGTGCACACTGCCAGAGTGCAATCCCATGCAATACCACTCTGTGGAGGGATGTGTCCTCTCCATGATTCATTTACAACCAGATGATAAAATACAGAATATGTGTTAAACCATAGAATCAGTGGGGCTGTTAAGGATCTCTGAGATCATCAAATCCAACCCTTGATCCAACACAACCACAGTTACTAAGTGCCACATGAAGTCTCATCTTAAAAACCTCCAGGGACGGAGAATCCACCGCTTCCCTGGGCAGCCCATTCTAATACCTAGTTACCCACTCTGTAAACAATTTCTTCCTAATATCTAACCTAAATCTCCCCTGGCACAGCTTAAGACCATGCCCCCTTGTCTTACTGGTAGTTGCCTGGGAGAAGAGAATGACTCCCACCTGGCTACAACCTCCTTTCAGGGAGTTGTAGACAGTGATGAGGTTTCCCCTGAGCCTCCTCTTCTCCAGGCTAAACAACCCCAGCTCCCTCAGCCTCTCCTCATAGGACTTGTGCTTGAGTCCCTTCACCAGCCTGGTTGCTCTTCTCTGGACCTGCTCCAGCACCTCAATATCCTTCCTGAACTGAGGGGTCCAGAACTGGACACAGTACTCCAGGTGTGGCCTCACCAGCACTGAGTACAGGGGAACAATCACTTCCCTCGTCCTGCTGCCCACACTGTTCCTGATCCAGGCCAGGATGCCATTGGCCTTCTTGGCCACCTGGACACACTGCTGGTTCATGTTCAGCCTCCTGTCGATCCAAACTTCCAGATCCCTTTCTGCCTGGCTGCTCTCCAGCCACTCCGTGACCAGCCTGTAGCGCTGCAGGGGGTTGTTGTGGCCAAAGTGCAGGACCCAGCACTTGGCCTTGTTGAACCTCATCCTGTTGGAATCAGCCCAACTCTCCAGCCTATCCAGGTCCCTCTGCAGAGCCCTCCTGCCTTCCAGCTGATTGGTACTCCCCATCAGCTTGGTGTCATCTGCAAATTTGCTAATGGTGGACTCAATCCCCTCATCTAAATCACTGATAAAGATGTTAAACAGGACTGGGCCCAGCACTGATCCCTGGGGACACCACTGGTGACCGGCCGCCAGCTGGATGCAGCCCCGTTCACCAGCACTCTCTGGGCCCGGCCCTCCAGCCAGTTCCTAACCCAGCACAGAGTGCCCCTGTCCAAGCCATGGGCTGCAGCTTTTCCAGGAGTGTGCTGTGGGAGAAGGTGTCAAAGGCTTTGCTGAAGTCCAGGTAGACACATCCACAGCCTTTCCCTCATCCACCAGGCGGGTCACCTGGTCATAAAAGGAGATCGGGTTGGTCAGACAGGACCTGCCCTTCCTAAATTCATGCTGGCTGGGTCTAATCCCTTGTCCATCCTGTAGGTGCTGTGTGATTGTACTCAGGATGATCTGCTCCTTAACCTTGCCAGGCACTGAGGTCAGGTTGACAGGCCTGGAGTTTCCCAGGTTCTCCTTCTGGGCCTTTTTGTGGATTTGGGTAACATTCACCAACTTCCAATCATCTGGGACCTCCCCAGTGAGCCAGGACTGTTAGTAAATGATGGAGAGTGGCTTGGCAAGCTCTTCCACCAGCTCCTTCATCACCCTAGGATGGATCCCATCTGGTCCCATAGACTTGTGAAGATCCAGTAGGTCACTAACTGTTTCCTCCTTGATTGTAGGGAGATTACTCAGCTTCTTATCTCTGTCTACAAGTTCCAGAAGCCAGCTGTCCTCAGGAGAACCTGTCTTACTGTTGAAAACTGAGGTAAAGAAGGTGTTAAATACCTCAGCCTTTTCCTCATCTTTGATAGCCATGTTCCCACCCATGTCCAATAAAGAATGGAGGTTTTCCTTGTCCCTCCTTTTGCTATTGATGTATCTGTAGAAAGACTTTTTGTTATCCTTAACAGAAGTGGCAAGACTGAGTTCAAATTTTGCCTTCATCTAATTTTCTTTCTACAAGACTTAACTATGTTCCTAAACCATAATTGGTAGGCTCTCTTTTTTGACAAAATTTCCTTTAAAATCTCCCTGTTCAGCCAGACCAGTCATCTTCCCTATTGGCTTGCCTTTTGGCAGACTCGGACAACATACTCCTGTGCAGTCAGGACTTCATTCTTGAAGCACATCCATCCCTCCTGGACCCCTTTGTTTTCAAGGGTTGTTTCCCAGGGTACACTCTGAACTAGTCTTTTGAATAATCTGAAATCCGCCCTATGGAAGTCCAGCATAGAGGTTTTACTGATGGCCCTCCTTGCATCCCTGAGTATTGAAAACTCTATTATTTCATGGTCCCTGTGCCCCAGACGGCCTCTGACCACCACATCTCTCACCAGCCCCTCTCTGTGAACAGAAGGTCTAGTGGGGCCCTACCTCTGGCAGGCTCATTTGCCAGCTGAAGCGGGAAATTATCCTCTTTAAGTTCTAGGAATCTCCTAGACTGCCTCTTCTCCACTGTGTGGAGTTCCCAGCAGACATCTGGCAGGTTAAAGTCACCCACAGGAACAAGGGCTGGCAATTTTGAGATATCCGCCAGCTGCCTGTAGAATAATTCATCACCCTCATTATCCTGACTGGGTGGTCTGTAACAGACTCCCACCAGGATGTCAGCCTTCTTGGCCTTCCCCTTGATTCTGATCCACAGGCACTCAACCTTATTGCTACTGACTTCAAGTTCTACAGAGTCAAGAGACTCTCTAACATACAGAGCCACCCCTCCACCTCTCCAACCTTGCCTGTCCCTTCTGAAGAGCTTGCAGCCATCCCTGACAGCACTCCAGTCATGCCACTCATCCCACCACGTTTCTGTGATGGCGACTACATCACAGCTTTCCTGCTGCACGATGGCTTCCGGCTCCTCCTGTTTGTCACCCATACTGCATGCATTGGTGTACATGCACTTCAGCTGGGCTGCTGATTTCACTCCTAACTCAGGCTTTCCACTCTCAGGCTCATCTCTGGAGAGCCTAGTTTCAATCCCTTCCCCCTTCAAACCTAGTTTAAAGCCCTCCTGATCAGCCCCAACAATTTACGGGCTATAGTCCTTTTGCCCTTGCTAGATGAAGCCCATCTGATTTGAGGAGACTAGGTACCATGGAATTTGCCCCATGGTCATAAAAACCAAAATTCTGCTGGCAGCACCAGTCCTTTGGCCACTTTTGATGAGACGGGTTTTCCTACTCCTCTCCTCATTCATCCTTGCTACTGCAGGAACTGAGGCGAACACTGCCTGTGCTCTTGTCCCATTAATTAATTGACCCAGCGCCTTGAAATCCTTTTTAATTGTCCTGGTACTTCTTCCATTAATGTCATCGCTGCCAGTCTGGACTACCTACAGTGGTTAATAAAAAAAAACCTGAGGGCCGAGTTATCTCAGGGAGTCTCCTACTAATATCCCTCAGCCGGGCCCTGGGAAGGCAGCAGACCTCCCTGTGGGATGGGTCCAGTCAATATATAGGGCCCTCAGTTCCCCCAGAAGGGAGTCACCAACTACAACTACCCTTTTTTTTTCTTTATAGCTGTGGTTGTAATCTGTCTGGTAGACAGGGTGCAACCAGGAGACCTTCCAGATAGATCATCCTCCTGACTGTCCTCTACCTGACTCTCTGGGTCCAAGGCCTCATATCTGTTCTTTAAGAGCAGTCGGGGAGGTGACAGGGGTTAGAAGGAGTTCTTTTACCTCTTTGATCAGGGACCTGTTTCCATTCTCCCCATCTACTTGGTTTGCTCCTTCTGCCTTTTGGCAGGAGGGGAGGGCTTCACCGTTCCCTGCTGGACTTCTTTTGGGGTTGAAAGGGTATGACTCCACCAGTCAATTTCCCTTTAACTTGCCCTAATGCCTCTTAACCTCTCTACCTCGTCCCTGAGTTCTGCCACCAGGCAAAGCAAATCATTCACCTGCTCACATCGTACACAGACACCACTCACACTGTCCTCTGGTACTGACACCAGGCTCAAACGCTTTGCACAGCCAGAGACCTGAACAGCTGCGTCCTTCTTGGTGTCCTTCTTGGGGGGTTCTGTCTGTGTTAACACACCCCTTGTGATAACAGCAGCAACGGCTTTCACTTTTTTGGAAACCATTGCTAGCTATAGTGGAGTTGCGGGGGAAAACAAAATAAAACACAAATCCACAAAAAAATCCACAAATTAAAAAAAAAAACACCTCACCTGAGAGAGCTGGGAGGTGGCTGTGCCCTCCTGCTTGCCCTGCCTGCACAAACTGCCTCGCCATGACCCTGTTTGCCCACTCCTGTTTGCCTCACTCCCAGTAGCTGTTTAAATCCCAGGTGGATGAGTGCGCTCTGCCCCCTAGTCAGCTGATTGCCTCCCAGAAGGAGGAACTCCAGAAGACCAATTGACAGGTCTGCAAACATATTAAGTAAGAGACAAATGCAAAGTTTTACATTAGTAAAGTAATTACATAAAGCAATCCTTCCCTTCTCCTTGGGGCTCACGAGGCCTCTCTGGGAACAGTGCATTCAGTTTTGGCCATAATGCTTCTCAGCAGATATGGAACACTTGGGGAAAAGTAGTGAGTGACAAAAAGATCTATTTTCTGAAAAAATTTGGGCTACTTTGGTTTAAGGAAAATGCTAAGAGGCAGCATATAACAGTGTTCATCTATGCAAAAGAACACTGTAAAAAGCTCTTACCCGTGTCAAAGGAAGATTGTAAAAAGCTAATGAACTTCAACTACAGCAAGAGTAGATATTGGGAAAAGCTTTCAGCAGTAAAGATACTTAATTATCTATGGAATTTTTAGAAATTCCATCTCAAGATCTTTAGTAACAGATTCACATAAGTAGTCCATTAAAAACTCCAATTTACCCATAGAAGTTAAAAAACCACTTTTCCTCTACTTGCTTACTTCAGACTCCTTTCCTCAGTGCTCATTAGGTTCCCCTCTACAGTTCCTCTTCCCTGATGGAAGTTCTGCCATGCTTTAACATACAGCAATTCCTAACAGCATCCCTTTATTGACCTATCTGTTGTAACTCCTTCATCAGATTTTTAGTACCCCACATTTTTCCTTTTGCTACGTTAACCCCCTTTCCTTACCATGACTCTACATCTTCTTTCAAATCTGTACAAGCTTGTCATCTAGTTGGCAAGGGATGATACAGTCCTTGGGACATGTGTGACCTCGTAGAACATGCATTCTTCCTATCAGTTGCAGCCGTGGCACATATAGATAGATGCATTTTCTCCATATCTCTCTGATGGGAGGGAAGCACATACATATTCCTCTGCACAAGCCAAGCAATATGTGGCACCTCTGAATTGTCAGCAGTCTGCCAAAATTCCCTCACAGACTGGGTTGAAAACCTACGCTGAGCCACGGGGGTGTGATTGGACCTGGCTGGTAGGGAGATGGATTACTTGACTTCCTGAGCTTCCACTCACTTCTCCATAGAATGATAGAATCATTTAGGTTGGAAAAAACAGTTCAAGATCATGAAGTTCCACCTATAAAGCTAACACTGATAAGTCCACCACTAAACCCTGTCCATCAGTGTCACAGCTACACAAAGATGTGGCCTTCTCATGCAGATGAAGTTCTATTCCAATTCCACTTTAGAATCACAGAATCAACCGGGTTGGAAAAGACCTCTGAGATCATCAAGTCCAACCCTTGATCTAATACTGCCGCGGTTACTAGACCATGGCACTAAGTGCCACATCCAGTCTCATCTTTAAAGCCTCCAGGGATGGTGAATCCACCACCTTCCCAGACAGTCAATTCCAATGTCTGATTACTTTCTCTTTAAAAAATTTCTTCCTAATATCTAACCTGGCAGAGCTTAAGATCGTGCCCTCTTGTCCTTTCTTTACCTTTTCACTATGTTTGCAAGAGGAAGAGGTGACGGCGAGGCAGCAGACAAATGAGATCTTAGGTCCCAGAAGGCTTCCTTAACTAAGTTGTGGAAAAACATGCTTCAAAAAGCAAAGTCCATATAAGTCCCCATAAAAAGGGCAGCAAAAGCCTTTAACTGTGCAGCGGTGGCTGAAGCTGGTGTGGATCAGCTCAATAAATACAAGCCTCCAATAAGCAAACAGTCGGACTTTCTCATGATACGCAAATGCAGGTTATCATGTCCTCATTGCTGCAAATAACAGGACAGACTCCACACACTTCCTTTATCAGCAGCTTTACTCAGGTAATGTATTGCAGGCCTTCTGTCCAGGTTTTACTGTAGCTAAAACACTATTAGTTGAATAGAGACTACTGTATTGGATTTCAGGATCAACATTTCCATACGGAGTTTTCACTCATTGGTTTCAGATGCCCGCACTGAGATTTCCAGGCCTGAATGTTTAGAAGCACTGAATTTTATTAATTAGCAGTTATTTTCAATGAAATCTAACCCAAACATGCCTGAAGCATGACTGCCAAGTTGATCACTTCTGGTTAACACAAAATATTTTAAATGTGCATGCTTTTCTGCCTGTATTGCCTCACTTCCAATACGTGTCTCCAATTGCTCTAAGTTTTACAGATACAAGGCACATGCTGGAAAATCCTGTGAACATTTCACTAAAGCTGAAGTTTTGATTAAATGAAATGTGATTGCTGGTCTTTTTTTCTTTTTTTTTTTTTTTTTCTTTTTTTTTTTAATGAAACAAATAAAACTTATTTGAACCTCAAAATTACAGGCACAGGTCTTGAACTTATCATCATTTACTTTAGAAGTTTGTACTTTTTGACTATGGCATATTTCATTTTGACATGTCCATCATTTTTCAAAAGGATGTATGCTGCTATCCAAAATCCATTACTTGTGCCATGAATTGAATAACGCTCTATTATTTACTTCTGGCATGGTATAATCAGACACATGCATCTTTGTTGGCTTTGTTGCTGGCTTTCACTTTCCAATAAAGGAACCTGAATATATTAACGTAACATTTTAACGAATTGGTAACAGCAATGGGTGCTTAGAGTATAGATTGCTTTTGTAAAGTGCTACTGTATTGAGAAGTGCACTGAAGTGTTGTCCAATTTTTACCAAGCAGTTAAGAAAGCGTGATTTATTTTGGACTAGTTTTATTAGGCAGTTATTGATAGCTATATAATGAACGATCAGTATGCAAGGAAAAGCATTCGATTGCTTCTTTCAAACCATTCTTGTCATGTAGCTTAACCAAAATAAACAATCTCCTTTCAGTGACTGCTTAAATCAGAGAAGAAATCCCTACCAGCACTCAATGAAGGACCCTTTTTTCCCTCTTAAGGCAATTATTATTCAAGTGTATTACAAAATACTGGGTATTTTTCACTAAATGTCTGTGACTCAAAATTATTCTGCACACGTTATGAAGGTGGTAGCATCTCTTCCTCTTTATTCTTTTCATGTGAGCACAGCAAATAAAAACCACCCATACTCTCCTGATGAAAAGAGTGCAGTGGTTCAAGCTGAGATGAAGCTACACTTTTGTTTCTACCAGTGATAATCCTCCATCATGTTTCCACACTGTTCAAAGTCATAGTAAAACCAAAAAAGGGAAAAATAAGCCTCTGATATCTGACTACCTGCTCTCACACCAATAGTTGCTGTCACCAGCTACAGAATTATTAATCACAGATTTATTCAAATTCATATTTTGAACAACATCTAAGCATGTTTGTGAAATGCATCACCAAGAAGCCATCTGTGCATTTTCAATTATACCATTTATATTTTATAAAACCAAGCAGCTGTTTTGCTGTGATTTTTCTGAGCCTTTAAAATTGGCTTTCAAGACCCAAAGCCATTGAGGTTATAGAACATAAACCACAAAGCACCTATTTGTAAGTGTGCCTGGAAGGGTGATGATGAGAAAAACTTACAAGATGCATAGGGAAATTCTTAGTGCCAAGTTACATCCTTACAGTCTCGATTAGAATGAAAAGTAATTGTCAGGATTATTTCGACCCTCCAACCTAATTGCCCAAAGTCTCATCTTCTATTAGAAATGGCTTGATACTAAAGGTGGAAACGCAAACCTGAACTCCTGATAAGGAAAGCAATCAGACAATATGTTAAAAGTCATTATTACATCTAATTCCATCAGAGTGAAAAGCTTAAGTTAATACTGAGCCTGTATAATATGGAAAAATAATTGGAAGAAATGACATTTTATCTGCCAAGTACTGCATTTTTAAGCACAGATCAGTTACATTTACTGAGGAGCAGCTAATATTTATGTTGGAGGCAGAAACTAACAGTGAGTCACTGTTCTTTGTCTGAGAACTTGTTCACTGTTTATGCCTGAACCAATATAGTCGTGTTGATTAAAATGGTAATGCATACCTCAGTACAGGCAAGCACTTGCTTCACAAGACACCATAGGGATGCAGCTTTAAGAGATTAGATATAGGTAGAAAGATTAGGATGAATAAAGAGGAATTGTATCTTCCAGTAAAATCACAAAGTCACTGAATAACTCCAGTTGGAAGAGAGTTGGGAACATCTCCAGCCTAACCTCCTGCTCAAAGCAGGATCAACACTGAATTCAGAACAAGTTTCTCAGTGCTTTGTCCAGTCGGGGTTTGAAAGCCTCCAAGGATGGAGCAACTGTGACCTCTCTGTGTAGCCTCTTGCAGTGTTTTTCTACCTTTACAGGGCAAGTGATCCTGCTCCAAAGATCTCAGTCACCTCCCCTAAGCTTTCTCCAGTTCACTGATACCTTTCTTGAACCAGGGGTCTTCCATTTGGATGCAGTACTCTAGATGGGGTCTAATGAGTGGTACTTCCAACTTCTTTTCCCTCCACACGTCCAAAAACGTGTTCTGAGAGTATTCATTCGTACAAACACAGATGCTCAATTGACCTGTACTTTTCCTGAGTATCATTCTTGCTGTTTTTAAACAGCAAGACTGGTAAGACACAGCTGTCTCCCACAGTATCTTACCAACCAGTTTCCTAAATACATCAAACCCTTCTCCCCCTAGCTCCGGGATCTACACTGCTACTTGTCTTCTTCACTGTTGTCAGCCTCTTGATCTCCACTATTTCATGACCACCACACTCAAGGCTACCACTGCTTGTCTCATTCTCAACCAGATCTTCCTTGTTTGTGAGTAGAAGAACATCACAACTATGTTAACTTATGCAGTATTTGCCTTAAGAAATTACCCTACACACTTCAAACACTCCCTGCCATTTTTGGCTCCCAGTGTGCTGCACTTCCAGGCAAGGAAATTAAAGTAGTCTCTTCAGGACCAGAGTCCATGATCTGCAGATTTCCTGACTGACCAAAGAGGACTTCATCCTGCCATCCCAACCTTTATCCTCATTAAAGTGCAACCTGTTATCACAGCCCTCATGATTTTAGTTAAAGCCCTCCTCACTAGGTTGCCAAGCCTGATGTCAAAGATGTCTTTACTCACCTTCTCAGCTAACTACATAGTCATTTGTCACCTTGCAGGATGTGTCCACACTTATTCAAACTTTTCCCTCATCTACTGGATCAAGAAGGACTAACAATATCCTTCACCTTTGCCTCTAAAGCTCTGCATTCCTTCTTGATGCACTCTATGCCAACTGCAGAAGCAGCATTGCTGCCCGTGGTCAAATGTGCAATACTAATAGTCCAGGGACCAGAAAATAAAATGAAGGAGTACTTGCAGTATTTAATTTCCAAGTAAAGCAAGAGAAGAACACACAGAGTGAAACATGGGTCTACTGACTCTATAGCAAAAGTTGCACTGCTTAGAGCAAAAGCAAGGGAAAACTTCACTCTGACTTTTTGTAATTTTGGATCTAATCCTAGTGGGATTAGATTGTGTCAGGTGTAGCTGGAGGTTATGCTGTTCCCAAAAAAGGCTGAGGCAGAGCCGGCACTGCTGGAAGTACACAAGTAAGCTGGAGATCCCCAGGGCAGGGCTAAGGGCACTTTTGTCACCAGTCTTCAGAGCTCCCACCACAATCACATTTTGGCAAGGTATATGATTAACCCTGAAGTGAGATAATGCTCAGCTAAAATTTATTAGAAGTACCTTGTAATTTCCTTAGTCTCATACAATGCCTAGAATAGGAGCAATACCCAGGGGTTGTACAATAACGTTAAACAATCAGGTTTATTATCTGCTTGTTTTAATTAAATGCTGCTATTTTTTCCCCAGAGGAAGAAAGTTTTTTTACATTAAACACTTTAATTTGAAGTAAATGGGCCTCTAAAAGATATATCATTTACTCTGATGTGATTTACTCTGCACAGAAGATTCCCTTTCATAACCATTAATATGACTTAGCCCAATCAGATATGTTTCATTTGTGTCCTACTTCAAATCTTTACTTTACTCCATATGTCAAAAATGTTGGGGCTGCTGAATGATAAAGCCTTGTTGCTATGGCAATTAGTTCCATTACCTAGGTGACAGTGCTGGCATGATGTCACCACTAAAGTGATCTAACTCCTGCAATATTTTTAGTGTCTGTTGCAATGAGCCACAGTAAGAACACTATTTATCAATGATCCAAAACACCCACAGGTGATGAAAAGGAACGTGCAGCTTGACCACCATCTACACTACCTGGAGAAGTGCAGGTAGAGAGTAGACTCAACAAGTGGACCACCTCCATTCAGCAGTGCTATGAGAGAATATCAAAGAATAACAAAAAAACCCCATAAAGAATAATAATAAACAATATACAGAAAACCTGCAGCTTCCTTGTTTGGTCAACAGCTGAATGAACTGAGCCTCTCTGTTCCCACTACACTGCCCTCTCCTATTTCACTGGGGTAATATGAAGGCATGAGCTATAGCTGCATGCATTTGCATATTTTAAGCCTTGATATTAATTACCATAAAATATTTAGTCATAGTTTGAAACCTCAATCAGGAATCAAAGTCCCATTGTATCAGGAACTGTATAGATAAAAGTGATGCTCTATAGCCTCTGCCCTCCCAGAGCTTACAGGCTTGCAGAAGGTTTCAGGTGATGATGAGGCATGAAGCAGTTACTGCCATTTTCCTGGTTACCTAAAATTTATGAAAGCTTTTATCTTCTAGTCACACCAATTCACATAGCCCACAGTACAACTGAAGCCCACAGGTAGGAAATCTGGCAGTGATTAAAAGGACAATGATGATAGCATCTGTTATGTTTTGGGTTTTTTCTCCTCCCTCAGCTTTGCTCCAGATTTCTGGGGCATGCTGAAGTGCACTGGTACAGGCTGCATAGTCAGCATCCAATTGCACCTGCTTTGACCAGGAAATCTGCATAAAACATGGCAGGATTTTTCTACCACTTCTTTCTCAGATTAAAGTCCATGTTTTGGAAAACAGCCAAAACCAGTAGTTACGGGAACACCCATAGCCACAGAGGACTTTGTTAATCTTTAAGCATTCAGACAGAACAACAAAAATATTATTTTCACTATAGCATACACTAGGTTCTCCTCTCCTTTGCCAGGCCAGCGTATAAGCCACTAAATACACCCGAGTGAAGAGTATGCAACAAATAACCAACAAGAAGAATTCTCTTTCCTTTTTCTGATGAAGAACTGCTCCCAAAACGAATAAATTATTACTTTATTTATTATTTAGAATTATGAGACTATGCTTAGAGCAAGTAGTCCTTGATCCATAAATCATTGGCACACCATTAATTATACACACTCACCGCTTGCTGACTTGGGTAGTCATATTAATCATACAGTACCCTGAAAAGGTGAATGATAGTTTCTAAACATTGCAGTTTCTTGCTTTTATGTCATTTTCCCCACCTGCTCCTCTGTTGGACTTTGTCAGGAGCACTGCATCCTGCTTGCACATCAGCAGCCTCTCTTTGTCTATCCTTTCTCTCCAGATATTCCTTGATACAAATCACATTTGCAGCAAACATCTGAACTTGCCTAGTTCGAGATACAGTTCATGGTCCTCTTCGTGCTTTCTGCCTGACCAGCTGCTATTGTGAAGCTGAAAAAACCCACAGCCATAATGCCATTGTGGGAGACAAAAAGAGGAAAGACCCTCTCTGACGAAGATGCAGAGTGACTTCACAGCTGTAGGGATTGTACTGCCTGTACTCCAAATTGTCAACAAACCACCAGAGGAATCCTACATGCAGACACACTTCAGACATGGTCAAAGGTCACATCAGTAATTTGTCTCTCACAGGGATTAATATTTCATATTGGTCTTCTTCTAGGACATTCCAGTAAATTAATACTGGTGATGTGCCCTTTTGCTTGTTGGCCTGTGGACTTCATTAGAGCTGGAGAAGAACATTGTTTTCTATCAGAAGCCACAGCAAACATCTCTTTTACAAATCTGCCCCTGCATTATTTCTTGCATTTGATCCCACAGTGTCACTCAACTCTCTGAACATTCATTTCCCTCTTACTTTCTATTCCTGTGTTCCCTGACAATGAACACAGATGACAGCATCAGAAGCCCACATGGCTGTGGATCCAGGTCTGCAGCACAGTTCAAGAGGTGAGAGAGGCCACACACAATGCTTACCCTCTCCGTATGCTGAGAGCTTACATAGTTTTGGTTTTCTATGAACTACTGAGAAATAGAACAAGGAATGTAATTTGCAGTTGAGAAAGAGGGAATATTAAAACTCATTTATGAACAGTCACGATATCCAGTTGGAGCTATAGCAAACATAAGAGATGTTCACCTAATCTACCTGCTCAGTTGACAATTTTCTTGCAAACAACCCTCCAAGGCATCCTCCTTTCTTGTACTTTGGGAACATCAGTGTTCACACAGGGAGTGACAGAGTTCTTACTCTTGTGCCCCAATATGCATGGTCTTCCAATTCATTCTGTGTAAAATTCCTCTTTTGGACTCGTGACAGCCTTCACCAGGCAGACAGACAAATGCTCAAGTTAGAGTTTTATACAGCATGTAGAGAAGGACTTTTGCTTTCTTATCATTATCTTTCTTCTGTTCCAAGGAGGCATCTTTGGCCTGGGTGCTTTATTATGATACCCAGCTCCAACAGTGCAACCTTGAGACAGATATTGAGTGACTGCATATATGGAAAATAAAGTGAATGCCTCAGGAGGTGGTTAATAAATGAAACTCTTTTGCACTACACAGGAAAGTACACAGAAACATCAAGTAGGAACTGCTAAGTGTAGAAAAAGGGATAAGGTCCTTCCAAGACACACCAAATTACAACCTCTGCTCCTGTCCCAGTGCTTGGTCCCAAGGGAGCTGAGCAGCTATCTCTGCTAACACCTCCAGTCAAGAAAGTGCATGTGTGCTCTGTGAATCAGAAGCTTTCCAAAGAAAATGCTCAGACTCCACCTAAGGACCATTTAACAAAGGAATAACATTCAGCTACCCAAGGTGAAGCCAACAGGAGCATGTTATGTTGTGCAGCAGTTTAGTTTATGAACTGAAAATTACAACTGGTAATACTGTCTAGCTCCTGTCATGAGAAAGACATCGAAATGGCTGACCTTCCACAGAAGATAATTCATTCAAAATAGTAACATGGCATAAAGTGACCACATGCAGAAGTGGTACCTACGTTACAGAAATAAGTAAACCAAGTTTTGTATGCTGTAATTTATACATAATAGCCATAATATATCTTCTATACAAATATTCAGTCTGAGAGTGACAAAACAGGAATGAAGATATTACCCTGTACTGGGGTAAAGACAGTTCTCAATACAAAGCTTTAAAAACAATACTGACTTACTTTCAGCAATATTAAGATTAGGCAATCTTTTAGCTTGCCCTTAGAGATATCTTAATTCAAGATCTGCAGTTATCACATTAACACAGGTACAAGCATATCAGAAGCTATCAGCTATAATACAAGTTTGCTTTATTTATTTTAAACTTGTGTTAGCACTGGAATGAGACCCTGGGAAACGTGGTGGTATAAATTTCTTATGAGCTGTTTCTGATGTTCAAAGATGCCCAATTAACTAATTCATTCTTCCTTTAAAGAGACAGTCTCAAAAGCTGAGTGCAAACATTATGTCATCTACTATCAACCTAGAGAAAATGTAAAATGTTTGCAATACCAAGAGAAATATCTTTAAACCCACACTTCATGTTACCCTTGGTAACCAGTAACACTGTCATGCTGTAACATACCACTGTTGTAGGCTCTTCAGAAATCTACAGCTCTGGCTATTCATCAGGACATACACACATGCACACAAACCCATTATCCTAAAAAGTACATTCTTGTCAATAGCACTTACCTTTTCAGCTATGGCTTCTTTATTTCTTACTTACCTGAGGAAAAAGATTTTCCTTTAGTTAATAGTACTACAGGTCAGTTTATGACAAGCACCTAGAAAAACACAGATATCTTATTTCAGGGACAAACTAAATCTCACCAAAAAATCCCATTTACCATTAGAGAGAAAAGATTAATATTTCTTTTGATAATTATCACATTCACACGAATTGGTCAGCTCCACAATGATCATGTTTTTGGTGTATGCACATTGCTTTCTTAAGGACTAAGCATTACTCTCAATAGTGGCAGGCATGCCACCATTTGGGGTTTAACTTAGAGCTGTTTGCTCCAGAGGGGACTCAGAGACCTAGCTCTTTCTTGGAGACTGCATCTTTTAGGGGTTTTGTTTACAAAAATAGATTGTTTCAGCAGGCCAGAACAAGAAAAACAGAAAGGAATATGACAGAGGAAAAATCCTCTTTTTCCTTCTCCTCCCTATGCTGCTGCCCAGAAAGCAATGTACTGATAGAAGTAGGACTACTTTTAAAAGGAAGGAGAAGGCTTTTTTTTTTTTCCCCTTAACCAAGGAGAAAAATAACAGCTAGCTCTTCCTCCCTCTGTTTTCTCTTCTCTTTTTTCAATTATAACCCTCCTGCATAGTACAAATTTTGTATATTTGCTTGTGCTTTACCACTGCCCCACAGTCACATCAATTATACACACGTGAAAAAAAGAGACCACCTTTTCTAGCATTAATCTTTCACAAATCTCAACTATTCCTGCTACTAAGATGTGCCTTAGCTTCCTTGAACTTCACTGAATACCATCTGTACACATCCAAGGGCAAAACTGTCCCTTTTGTTACTCAGAAGTGGCCTTGTATAGCTCTCGTGTTGCTGAGAGTGTTTGGCTGCACAAGAGATTAATTTTCTTGCTGACGAATGTCCTATTGTGACAGCCGTATTATTCCTGTCTTTTTACGAAGTAGACAAGCAAGAGGTAATGAAGAGATTACTAACTATGCTTAAAAATAATGAAGTGTTGTTTAATGTATTAATACATATAAGTGAGGACTGTTGCACAGTACTCACAAGTATTTTCACTGATTCTCTCACCTATACCACTTGCAACAGACTTTAATGATCTTAAGACTGTAACCTCAGCAACACATATTATTTTTTTAAACTATTTCTGACAACAATTTGTCTCACTCATATCAGCATCTTTCCACAGTACAAGCAGCCTAAGTGATTTTAGTATAACCACTGAATTTTGCTTTGGCCATACTATGTTTCCATGAAACACTGCCCAAGAAACCAAGAGGGTCTCAAGGCCATGGCTGTTATGGAGAGGTTCTTCAAGTGCTGGGTGTAGCTCTGAGTTTTCCACACATGTACAGAAAAGCTTGACCTTCTTCTGGGAAAAAGATGGTATTACAAAAAGGAAAGGGGACCAATATTTGGGTTTGATCTTGAAGGAGGAGTCAGACTTGGGTTTAGTTCACTAATATTCACAAAGGCTGATTTTCAGAGCAGCTGGAAAACTTCATCTAACAGAAAGGTTTAAAATTTATGAAAGGAAACTTAGATCAAGAAGAAGATAGTGATGTCTGGAATATAAACAGCATGAAGGAAACAAAAAGAAGTCATCTGAAAAGACAACTCTATTGTTTTACTGTCGTGTTCATGTTTACTTTGAGGAGTGGAAAATTAATGGCCAGAGCTTGTCAAAGTGTACCAGTAAAATCAGAGTGTTGGTGGCACTCCAAAACAAGTCCAAACATTTCAGCTCCCTGTTTTTCACCTGACATTTTTGAGCACCCATTTCCCTCTCTTCTGCCTATCTGGGATACTTAAAGCCAAAGTATAAAAGAATAAAAAAAATTAAATATGAGTGAGACTGAGCCTTGCTTATCAACTGGTGCTCAAACATCAGAGCACTCGATAGTTTATCAACACATTCAAAATACCTTGACTGGAGTTCTTTTGCTGCAGTATAGGTCCATAACATTTTTTCCTTCTCCAGAAATACCCTGTTTAAGTTGTCCCATTGATTTTCAAACACTTACAAAGGAAAATGGTCCACTAATGCAATTTCACTGTCATTGTTTTCAAAGCTATTGAACTGTAAACCCTGCGTTTTAGGCAATTGATGTGTGAACACCTCATCTGGCAACCTCTCTTTAAGTAAAATATTTCATTAGGTAAATTTAGTTAAACTGTATATAATTAGAACATGAAAAAGCAACTTATTTTGTGGAGTGTATGAGATGGCTGAGAGAATACTGGTATATGATAAACTCAATTTTCTGTACTGGGTCTTCACATGCATACAAACATACACAGAAGTGTTGTATGTACTTCATGTAAAAATTGAATTTCTCCTTAAATTATACTGTGAATTATTCAGCTCCCACTGCGTGAGATAACCTGATATGCAAAAAAACCCAAAGACCAAGCCCCAAATCTGAAGGTTTTTTGCATAATTGTGAAGTCCACAAGAATTGCTATTATTTTTACATAACTTGGATCTGCTATGATTTTTGAATATCATTGGAATCATTCCTTTCTCACTTATAACAGGTCAGTACTTTGCTGTTCTGCACAAAGTTATGAAGTTACACAAATTTCTGAAATACAGTCAGTATGCACTTTCAGCAACATAAAGTGGTTTTCCTTGTCATTTATTTATATTTCAGTTAGTCTACAAAATTCAGTATACTTGATATTAAAGAGGAAGACAGATAAAATAGTCGATTCACCACAGCACTTGTATGGTGAAAATTATGGAAAAAATCTTTACATCAGCACTCTTTAATATATTAGCTGATCATCAATATTCAATTATTTTAAAAAGGGTTTGTGATTCTAGTAGTATACGCTAGTAGTAGTGACACAGATGACAAAATAATAATAAAAAAATGCTTTAAAGAGCATAAAATTAAAGGAAAAAATGAGAGTATAGCTAATAGATAGAAAATTCCTTCACACAGAGCACCTGGATTAGTCAGTGACATAAGCTGTTTCAGATCACTTGTTTATCTAAATGTTTGACAACATTCAGTCTTCAGTAAATATTCTGGAATTTACAAATACATTCAGTAAGAAAAAAAGCATCCCAAGAAAGTCATCATTCAAGACATTGCCCATATTAACAAAGACAGCCCTCAGCAGGTAGTCAGCACACTGAGTCTTTACCAGTTAGTGTGAAACCAGAGATTTGTCTTCTTCAACCTAAACTGTGTCTGCAGTGATGTACGGATAACCTTCAGCTATACCGTACCTCAGCCACACTGTACTCTCCAAATGAGTTCTGAGTTTCCCTAAGTGACCAAATAGCACACAAGGAACACAGTAAAACCAGTCTGAAATGTCCCTGATTACCAGGCCCATTCAATTTATCTTCTTTGCCAGATTTTCTTCTTCCTGTACACCCCCCACCGCAAAAATGTTGGTGAATTTCCAACAAACTCTAAACCTTTAATAAATTAAAAAAACTTGTCATGAGAGATCTTATCATCACTATTCACTTGCACAGAAAGGAGGAGGTTGTAGAAACTCTAGGGAAGACATATGAACTAGTTGTGTTCATGACAGGAAGATGAGCAAGGAAAGGACTACAAGAACTTCAGTAAATCAACACTGAAAGAAAACATATTTTACAGTAAAATGCAAGTTTAATTTCTCATAACATCCTGCAAGTTGTTTTGCGGAAATGTGACTGTACAAGGAAGACTTCAGAACTGCTATATCTCACTCACTTCAAAGCACAATGCTCAGTTTACAGTGGAAAACATGGGCTCTTATGATTTATACTGGAAACTAAGTAGATTCGATACCAAATACTGGAATTAAAACTAAAAACAGGGTGTTGTGGCTTCTTTTTATTTGTTTGACAAGTGCCTATTCTACCACCAATAGTAAAATCCTTCCTGACTAATTTTTCTTTCTTTGTAAGAAAAACAGACCAGTTTCCTACTAACCAGCTGCTCCTGGCAGAATGTGTTCTAGCTGGAAAAAAAGTACTGGATTATACCACCACACCAGTGACCACTACACTCCCTTGTGGGCAGTGAGAAGATGGAATTGGAAAGAATCTCTCAGATTACTGAGAGTAAACTTATATCATTGCAGGCACCACATCATATAAATACTTGAATGAATTAATAATTCTTCTGACAGATAGTTCAGCTTTTTTTTTTCCTTTACTACTCCTGCTGCAGGCTGTCCAGTCCAACATGGTTTGAGGCCAGAATTTTCCTTAAATTGATTTTTCTTCCACTCATGCTGCTCCCCGGGTCTTGCTTTACTGTGTGAAACAAGGAAAGAACTTTCACCTATTATAGGTTTTCCATTCCTTGAAGCCCTTCTTATCTTTTCCATACTGAATGCATTTCTAAAGAACACTCTTAACAAGCTTCACATGATACTCCAGATACTTCAGGCTGGAAGTCATTGTCCTGGCACATGTTCTAGTCATGTTTGTCTTTTTTGCACTTGTTCAGTGTTATTATTTCATGATCACAAATGATCCTGTGACCACCCAATGGACTCATAACTGATGCACCTCAGTTGTGTTCCAGTGATGTCTAAGTACCACAGGTATGTATTTAGTTAGATCACTGAACAAACTGCATAAGAGGAGGCTCTTTCTCATCTAGCAAGGTATCACTGTCTGATGACTGACACAAGAACAATACTCTGCAGAAACACTTCCAAGTGAAGTTACTGATTAATGCAGACGTTGTGAAGGCAAAAAGCCATCAGAACTTGGCAGGAATAACTTTGTCATTAGGTAATTCAATCTCTAAGGGACAAAATGATTTGTAGATGATGGCATTGTGTTCTCTGCCTTTCCTTCTCACGCTCCGATACAGCAGTGTAATTTGGGATATTTTTCCCCTCAGCTATACTTCTTTCACGTCTCCTTTCATCCTCTAGCAAAGATGGGATTAGGAGGTTTGGATGCAACCTCTTTTCAAATATTGTGGAATGCAATAAAAGTGGAGCTGTTAACAATGGAGATAAAGCACAGCACAGACCAAGGAGAAATGAAAACTTACAGCTAACTGAAGGTTTGAAGATATTGAAAATATCTTAAGGAGACAAGTCATCAAGCAAGAGTGGAGCAGAACTTTATCCTAACCTCATGCTCTTAATAGAGTCTGGTGGCATTGGCATAAAGTATTTTCAAGTTCTAATCTTTCTGCTTGGCCTGACTGGGGATGAAGGTCAATGTGTGAGTTCACAGACACTGCATCAAAGGTAGACTCTGTAGAAGTCAACAGAGCAGCAATAGATCAATGTCACAAAACTTTCTAAATGAGAACCTCTCCTGAACTAGGTGAAGATATTTTAGGGAAAATGTGGAGGCAAGAACAGGAAAATATTCTCCAAATGGTATCTTCTAGTTATTAAAAAAATACAGAATAATCTCTCAGCACTGGAATCCAAGGATCTCTTATGCAGGCAGAGACAATCACCATCCCATTTGATGTGAGCATCATGCTTGTCTTTAGACTCCATTGCTGAAACTTCTGAGCTGACTATGAACACAGCTATGCTTGCACCGTGCATGTACTGATACAAGACAGAGCATCTAATGTTTAGGGAAAGAAATGTTATATTCTGAAAAACATGTTATTCAGGACATCGATTAGTCAGAGGACAAAGGGTCTTGAAGCACCAGTTCCATGACTGAAAGGGACAAGTTAACTGTCGGTGATATCAATATTCCAAAGATACCATTTGAAAAAACAAAAACAAAAACAAAACAAAAAAAAAAACCACAAAAACAAAAACCAAAAAACCAAACAAAACTCCATTTTTTCCCATTGCGAAATTAAATGGACACACTAGGCAATACTCTGGTCATACAATTATGCAGAATGTGAGGGATGTTTACATCCACAGCACTCCACCAAGGGACAGTTTCTGCCAACACACACAACTTCATTGCTGTCACACACTCATTAACCCCGAGTGGCCATTTCTGCTCTCTCTGTGGCTATGATTAATTACTCTGCTTTAGAAAGCGAGCTGCTCTGTGCCAACAAAACCCTGAAGGTGTGCATTCAACACACAGAGACGCAGATAGACCTTCAGTTTTCAGTTGGATCAGGACTTCTCAAGAGCTCTGGCAGCATATTTTGCCATACCCGTCTGACAGCATGAGTTTGTGTGCCCCTACAGACCTGCTTGTTGCTCTTGCCATTACACACACCCTGCTTCCTTCTCTACAGGAAAGGGGCTTCCACCATTATCCTATGGCTCACCCAACTACACACACTCTGGAAATAAACAGGCATCAACATCAGCAGCCCCATTTTTAGATGTGTTAGAAAACTTACATCTCTCAGAGTTACTACATAGAAAAGGCGTAACTCTCTCTTGGTGCCTAGCATCTAAGTATCTAAATATGGATATTTTTTCTTTAGTTACCTGCCAAAACCACACCGATTTGCAGTATTATTCTTCCAGATATATTCTAAGAGATCTCTTTCTTATCTTTTAAATGCAGATCTGGGCTCATCTGCATATGTTGGTCCCTGAAGAGCCATTTCTGTATCAGATGATTCATTTTCTGCACAGAAGTTATCATATAAAGGCAGTCACTAATAAACCACTCCCCCTCACAATTTGCCTTATGTAATTGCTACATTTACGAGTTTTGCAAGTGAAAAGCTGTTGGTGTTTTTTCACACAGATGCAGCCTTGGCTCCTCTGCAGGCACTGGTAAGCATTATTATTGCTCAGTTTAGGTTTGCTTGGATTCAAATACTGCTGAGCAACCCGTGTTCCTGTACTAATTGATGGTGTGGGACTTGAGACTGAGGAAGAACAAAACCTTCTGTGGTCCGTATATAGAAAGCACCAAAAGAAATAATTGACAAAAAACTTAACCAGCAGCTAAAGGTAAACTACAAATCAGTGGAAATTCCAGCATTGCCCATAATAGTTATTTTTGTCATTATAGGGATTTTTACTGTGACTGTAATCTCTTACAAAAAAAAGCCATTTACCAGCAACACATCAAAAAGGCATTGTCGCAAAAAAATCAGCCAGATAGACTACTTCAGCTATAGCACTGCATGCAACGATACCTCTCTTAAAGGCTCAGATTTATGAGGAAGAAACATTGCTTCAGGCAGTTTTCAAGAATAGGTACAGGAGGCGGAGATTACAAAGACGAGGGTGTTGTGTGGTGGTTAAAGGTTATAAAGCTGCATTTACACTACGCTCTTCAATAGCTATAAAATTAACTTAGATATTTCAAGAAAGGACAAGTACAAAATCTTCAGTGCTGCAGAGACAAGAGGAAAAAACTTTTTTTTTCAGTAAAATTCCTGTCAAAATGGAAAACGGGATTTATGTAGAGGTATCAGAAACAAAGTTTTATCTCCAAAGAGTTCAATTTAGAAGCAGACTGTGAGAGAGAGGGAGAGGACAAGGCGTAGGAAATTTAACATGCTTCCCAGGCACATGCTGTGACAGTACGATTCTCACCTCCTAAAGCCCGTGAATCAAAGGTATTGAAGATTCAAGCATTTTTCTCCTGACAGTGGGTGGCCTAGTCCCAAAATCCAGCTGCCTTTCTGTATGAGACAGCTGAAATCATCTTTACATATACGCTAAATTTATGTTATTATGCACATCATATCAAACATATATGCTCTGTTTTCCCACAGTATAATTACCTCCTTCTCTAAGCTGAGCACATGTCCCATCACAAAAGACCAAAAATGTCTTTAGGTAGACCACAAAAATCAACCAAATTATTAGATGGTTATAAATAGCCATTTTCTCTTGCTTTTCACTCCTCCTCCTCTCCAACTTTCATCTATTTCAGACTTTTTCAGTGCTGACCTGGAGCTCAGCTCTTTTCAGAAGCAGAAGTGGAAGGCTAAGCTGAAGAGATGTCAGACTGAGTACCTACTTGATTATTTGACACTCAAGGCCACGCAGTGACCACACAAGCTGTCGACGTGGCTGGGAGCAGCAGCCCGTGCAGTCAGCCAGCTTGTCCTCAGCAGTGGCCAAAACGGGCTCCTTCAGGCAAATGTCCTCGCAGGCAGTTACACAAGAACATGGGGTCTCTTAGAAATCTCTCCATTTAAGCCAAGAGGTCCCATGCTAAAAGATTTATATGCCTCTCCTCGATGCTTGCAGAACCACAGAACTGCTGTGTACTATCCTAATGTCCCATCATTTTCAACTCTGCGATAAAGAGTCCCAATTATACATACGTGAGGCTTTCTAAAACACTAAATATTCTAGTTTCTTCCTTGGAAGACTCTCAATTTCTGCTGCAACCCTTCATCACTGGCCCCTTTTAGTAGCCTGGATTTGAGCACCAGCTGTGCCTTTAGCCCAGAAGATGATCTTGTCATTTCCACAAAAAGGAGAGTATTTACACCAAAAACCTAGTACACCAGGATTTAGTTTTTCAAATAATCTCTTCACCATTCACCTTGTAGCACAAGACAATCAGGGCACGGTCTCCCAGTGCTTCTCCTCACATCCACCTCTCAGTGCAGCAGTTCTGCAGCAATTTAGTGGAAATATAGCTTATTAGTGATAGCTGGTATTACCCATGTTGGGTTTTATGTAATGTTAGTCTAAAATGGGTATGTATGAGTGTGGTATCTCCATCTTCATCTATATACATGTGATTTAAAGAAGGGTGTCTAAATAAGAATTTAGGGGACTAATTTCAGATACTTACTTTCTAAAACAGCAGCATTAAAAAGCTGCCATTTCATTTCCCAGTTAGCACCAGCCTTTTTAGCAATTCTCTGAGTGCAGCTTACCATTATTCTTTCAATTTTCTTCAACTTTAAATGAGCCCAGCACCTAAAGATCCCAATTTAGACACTAAGGTATGTGTGTGTGTATTCTCATTTGGGCATCTAGTCCTTGGGACGAGCAGCTGGAAGCAAAGTATTTCAAAAGCTTCATTTAGATGCTGAAGTAGGATCTGAGCTCTTCTGAAGAACTGATATTTAGTGGCAAAATCTACAAGTAAATATTCAGGTCAGTAAGAATTATCGTCTCTCTTGGGAAGGACACATTTGTTTTACTAGATAAAGCAGCAATCATTTAGCTGTTTTTCTCACAGCAAGAAATCTCATGTTCCATGAATTTATGAGAATGTGGCCAAATCCTGTATGCTTTATCTTCCCTCCGTATTTGCTGGGTGAAGGAAACAGGTAAGGTTTGCAATACTGGAGAACTAGCTGAAAAGCTAATGTCAAGCTTGCAGATTTCAAATCAAAGAGATATTCAGGAAGACTATTAATTCAGCAAGAGTAACTGAAGACTAAAATTATCAGCCTAAAGATAACCCTATATAAAGTCTGTGCTATTCTGCTAAATTGTTTCTACTACACTGATGCTATTAGGGTTGTACTTTAAGCACTGATACTAAGATCTGAAGTGTTGAGCAGTTTCCTTAGTTAGGGAAGCTTATTTGACATCTGTGAATGTGCCATTTATATATTACATACATAGTAAAAAAATACTAATTTATTGGTACAGTTGTCTCTTGAGCAGATCAACCACGTGTATTTTGAACTCTGATTTATCTACTGATTTATCCTGTAGGAGGTGTAAGGGGGCATAGCTTGTGCAACTGAAGAAAAGTAGTATTTGCTCCTTACTGGTTTTGAAAGAATCTTCCATTTTTTACAACCTCTGCAAACAACCACCAGAATTCACTGCTGAAAATTTCTCATCACACACTAGCAACAAACTTTAATCATAGCAAACACAATATTGACCATACTCTGCCCATGCGTAATACCTGCCAGTCTCATGCTTGCCAAGATACTGTCTATCCTATTAGGTAACACATTTTTCTTCTTTCGGCTGGTACATAATCCTCGAGGAACAAAACTGCCAACGCTTACCATTTTATGGAGTTTCATATGCTATTTACCGTTTCCTCTTAAGGCCATAAGCCTGAGAATATTACACACCCACCCACACATACAAACACATCTTTCCTTCTAATTGCATTTCTAGCCCTAGAGACTACGGATCAGCCTGGAACCATAAACTGTGTGCATCTCAAAATATCTAAACCAACTCAAGATGTGTATTATCTTTGGATCTTCTCTGCTTGTGATTTCTGAGGAGGTGAGAAGACTTCTCATTTGGGAATGTTTCTGGTAGGCAAGGTTTACCACCTTGCAGCTTAAGCAACAGCTCCATCTCACTGCTGCCCATCTGCTGGGATGGCTCCTGCTCCTGGCACAGCAGTGCCCAGCCAGCAGCTGTCTGGTGTTTCACAGCCGGGCTGCAGGTGCATCCTGCCTCTTATCACCTGGGGACTGCACAGCCGGGAGAGGAAAGCGCATTGCAGGGGCTCCAAAATTAATCTGGAAGTGGTGTGCACACATGGAAGGTATGGAGGACCCAGAAGCTACCTAGGAATGGCCAACTCCTTGCAAAGATGTATCACAGCGAGCCTTTCTGGAGGGTATAAACTGAAACATTACCACTGTTTCCTTAACTTATTCATAAGCAGCATCAGCTCAGATGAATGGAGAGCTGCAAAGCTGGAAACACAGCCTGCTAAAACCATTTGTGGTGACAGGCCAGCTGCAGTGTAGCTGTCATTACAGCCAGTGTCTTGGCTTGCTTAAACAGCCATTTATTTGCTAGTATAGTAAAATTGGCCTTTATTTTGCATTTATTGAAAAGTGATTTGAAAGATTTATTTTCACACCATTTTTTCTGGCAGTAGAACATATTTTGAAGCCTTAGTTTGTTTTCTGGGCTCTTTTTATTTTTTTTTCTCTTTTTTTCATTTTTAATTCTTTTTTATTTTAAACCAGAGCCTTTAACAAGTTAGTAATTTTAATGAGGAGTGTCAACTTGTTAAATAAATACAAAAACAAATACAAACTATGAAAGATGAGAAATTATTAAAATTTCTCTCCTCTTGGAAGCTAGAGATAATTTCATATCTGTGGGAGGTTATGACTGCCCAACTGTTTGCTTAAACATGTTATTTAAAGCATTCTTGAAAATACTGTTCCCTCACAACATTAAGCATCCTGGTTACCCTAGCCATCAAAATTATTCTCATAATGAATGCAGGGCACCACATGCATTTTCCCTTGATTCATGACAAGGAGGAAAAGAGAAAGCAGACAGAAAATCATGAATGGTTATGCAGTGTTTCCATGATGCAGAGCATGAACATTAAGAAAGGCCAAACTAATCATTTCACAGAATCACAGAATATGCTGAGTTGGATGGGACCCACAAAGATCATTGAGTTCAACTCCTGTCCCTGCACAGAACCATCCCCAAGAGTCACATCATGTGCCTGAGGGCATTGTTTAAACACCTCTTGAACTCCATCAGGTTTGGTGCTGTGACCACTTCCCTGGGGAGCCTGTTCCAGTGCCCAAAAACCTCTGGGTGAAGAACCTCTTTTTAATTTCCAATCTTAACCTTCTCTAACACAACTTCAGGCCATTCCCTCAGGTCCTGTCACTGGTCACCACAAAAATGAGATCAGTGCTTGCCTCTCCACTACCCCTCACAAGGAAGTTGTAACTACAGTGAGATCTCCCCTCAGTCTCCTCCAGGTTGACCAAGTGACCTCAGCTGCTCCCCTCAAGGCCCTTCACCATCTTTATTGCCCTCCATTGGACACTCTCTACCAGCTTAATATCTCTCTTTTATTACAGTGCCCAAAACTGCACACAGTATTCAAGGTGAGGTCACCCCAGTGGAGAGCAGAGCGGGACAATTCCCTCCCTTGACCAGCTGGTGATGCTTTGCCTGATGCCCCCCAGGACACAGTTGGCCCTCCTGGCTGACAGCGCACTGCTGACTCACATTCAACTTGCCATCAACCAAGATTCCATAGCTCTGCTTTCCAGCATTTCTTTCCCCAGTCTGTACGTACAGCCAGGGTTGCCCCATCCCAAGTGCAAAGTCTAGCATTTTCCTTTATTGAACTTCATATGGTTGGTGATTGCCCAGTCCCCTAATTTGTCCAGGTCTCTCTAGAGGGCCTCCCTGGTTTGAGGGAGTCAACAGCTCCCCCTAGATTGGTACAACCAAGTTAGTTACTGCATTAATCAAAGGTACACTCGGCTCTTCATTTCTTGATCACCCCTGAAAAGTAACCAAGTCCCAGCAGCTTCACCATCCTATTATCAGTCCTCAAGTTCCAAGTTGGTGGGAAAAAAACCCACCTCAAAATATAATACAGAATGCAGGAATACAGCTACCTTTGTAAACAAATCACACTGATGAATAAATGGCATCTATGCTAATACTGCCAGAGGCAAAACTGCGACCTGAGAAAAAACATCAATCTCTTTACATTGCTCTAGCCTCATTGGGATTGCTGTATTTATTAATATCCAGATTTTCCCCATACATCAATTGCTACTACTACTTCATACTTTCTCCCCTGCAAAGTCAAAATGTAGCCCATGGAGGCTTACTATTAAAAATAAAAAAGAAAAGAAAGATTTCTTTCCAGTCAGTTCAAAGTCACTATGAAAGACAGACCGATCTGCACATGTAGCAGCCTAGAAAGGAGCTTCAGACTGTAAGAGAAGGGATGCTGACAGAACCACAATGAAAGGTCAGTAAGTTTTGAAATTAAATTTAAAAAAAATCAGAACCTGCTCTGCACTTTCTTGGATGTTCCTGTCCACGTGAGGAGCACAGCTGTAGCTCAGCAGTGACACCCACACACCTCAGCAGGCTCCTGGTGTGCATGATCCTGTGCGACATGGCTCACCCCAGCCTGGGATACTAATGCTGGAGGTGTGAAGGGTACCTCAGTACTGCATGTTCTCAGGACTCCATCCATCCATCCATCCATCCATCCATCCATCCATCTCCTCCCTCTATCACCCTGTTAATTCAGCCTCACCCAAGTTTATCCGGCAAGCAATTCAGCACTGCTACCTACGAAAGACTGGAGATGACCATGGTCCTCTATGGACCACATCATGAGAGTTTTCCCAGAGATACCCACTCCCTATGGGACAGTCCAGAGCAAGGCTCAGGCTAAGCAAAACCTGGGATGACCATAGCTTATTCTCTCCCTAAAGAAAGCAGGGCAGTCCCAGACCTCATCCCCTGTCTGGGGCTGTGCCTGGGAAACGGGGATGCCTCCAACTCCACAAAAAGGAAGCACCCTACCCCTCCTCACCACTGTGAGCTGCATGGCTACAGGAACCAAGGTGGTACAGCCACCATCTTTGGGTACCAAGCTGTGGTAGCAGCATTGTACAACATTCACAGAGGGTGTCAGCCACCCCTAAAACAGCTTTGGCCTCACTCACAGTCCAGCTGCCCTTCAACAGACACAGCCATTCCTTCTGAACAAGGCAAAAAACAGTCCCAGGCAAGGGGCATAACAAATGACTGCCACAAGATGAGACAGCAGCAGCTAATTCATCCTGCTGGTTTCAGAAAGTGCTAAGAGAAGATAATCTCTCTGCTGTTTACCTTTGTTCACAGTTTGTTTTCAGGTACAAAGTAGTGAAATTAAGTCACAGCCATGGCAGGAAGTGAATAAGGGTTTGTCATTACTGAAGCCATGCAAGTGTCACCATTCTGGTTCACAGGTCTTGTGATAAGCAAGGTTTTATTTTTCATATGCACAAGACTAACTTCTTTTGAGTGTAAATTTGCCTGAGATGCAAAGCAGACTCAAAATCCTTCAGGTTTAACAATGTCAGTCAAAGTCATCAACTAACATTGCCTCAAAACCTTATAGAAAAGACTGAAATTTAGGATTTTAACAAGGTCTATTCAGGATGAGTTGTGATTGCTTTCAGATGTGACAGTAAAATTTGAATATTCATAATTGTTTGTAAATTTAGGCAAGAGCTATAAATCTTTCTCTCATTTGTCAGTTCAGTTAAGTTCCAATTCTGCTGCTCTACTCAAATATTTGGCAGGATTATGCTTCTGTGTTTTATTTCCTAATCTGACCATTATGGTAACTAATTTATTTCTATGTAATTTAATTATCTTTAGCTGTTCTGCTTCCATGGTGCTCTCTGAATACTCCATCTCCAGTTATTTAATTGTCTTTCTTCTCCTGCATTTGAATGATCGTTCTTTACACAGAATACTGGCATGGTAACGTTGCTCAACCTGTAGCATCTGTAGGCAGAGCTATTATTTTATTTCAACACATCATCTGGCCAAGGGTATGGACCCCAGTACTTTGATCTTTAGTCCTTAGGGCTTGCATTCCAAAGCCACTATTTTCCTACTGATGTTAACAAAGCTGCTCTGCTCTTTCCTTCTATCAGCTCCTGCTCCTGTTTGGCCACCAGGTACTATTTGCAAAGCAGAGAGTTTCCTTGCTCTTTGCAATTGTGCCTTTAATTCCTCTATTTCTATCTTAAAAGTCTGCCAGGCTACTGCTGGGATATTCAAGTTGAGGAAGAATCTACTTCCTGTCCTTTTTGGTGTCACTGATCTTAGAAAAGGTTTCACAGCCGAACCCTGTGGAGTGCAGATTTTACCTCTCCCTACAATATAAATGTATGCCATCTCCAAAGTCCTCACAGAAACCCAGCAGAAGCTTTGAATTCTCTCAGGGCAGCCTTTCCTCTGAGCTCCCGCCACCTCCCAGGTGATCCCCTGCCACATACATTCCTCTTCCTGATACGTAGCAATTGCAGAGTACAGGCATCATTTCTCTTGTTTAGCATTCTCCCTGTATCACCTTTCTTACAGCTGCTCTGCCACTGCAATATTTGTAAAAATGTAATAACCTAAAATGTGGCATTTGGATAACAGAGGCATTTCACATGAACTTGTCTTCAATTTAGCCATGTGTATTTATGTCTCAGAGGAAAGGAGCATTCCACACACCTTCCTTTTCAACATTTTTCTAAATTAGTAAGTCTCAAAATAGAAGAGCAGCAGATAAATTTACTTATTAGGTAACAGATGTCAAAATTTGCTGCTAACAGATGTAGGAAGGATATATTTCTCCACAGTAAAGAAGACAGTCAGTTTCCAAAAGATTTCATTTGGCACTAAGACAAAAGTTCTTTATTCTAAACACACATTTACAAGCTTTCTATGTAAGTTTTATCTTTGTGGTATATTAAAAAAAAGAATTCTCCTTTAATGGGCTGTTGTAAGGCCAAACTGCAGTTGCCAGATGATATCTTAAATAATACAAAATACACTCCAATTATCTACTGACTTTTGAGAAGGCCTTCACACCTCTTCCCACTTTTAAATGCTTTTACTCACTTTTTTTCTTCTTGGTTGGTTTCATCCTAGTAGGCTAAGTACCTCTTACCTGTTTTGCTTCAAAACTAGACACTGCCCAATCTCTGAAGTGGGAACTTAAATGCCACTTCCCAAATTCAAGGTATTTCCAGGGTGAGAGAAAGTTGAGTATATAGTGAGATGATGGGATACAGGATTCAAGTTGGGTCTGGTGAGACCCTCTAGGACTATGAAGGAATAGTGTCTGCTATTCTGGCTTGCTCTGAATTTCTTTTTTTTTAAAACTTCAGCAGAAATCAGTGATTCCTTGGTGTGAGTTTACAGAAAGAACAAGCTTCTTATGCAAACAAAACCAAAGTGAATATAAATCATCTACTGAGAAACTGCTAGACTTTGAGTGAAAGCTAGAAGCCTGATGGAGTTCAGCCGTGGCAGGGATCTGCCAGCTGTACTGACCCTGCTCCCCTTGCACATCACTGCTCTGTGCCAACCCTGTTGTGCATGAATAGCCTTCCCTGAGACAAGACTCCAGGTAGGAGCACAATTTATACTGCAAACCCTGCTCCTACCTGCTGGAGGTGGCAGTGAACTTCATTCAGAGCAGGGAGAATATTCTGCACATTTTCCTCAGCAGTACCTATACAGATTTGAGGAAGCTAGAAACAGGAGCTAAGTGTCTGCAGGAATATTAGCTGGTAAGAGGAGCTAATTGCAGACAGAAAAAAGAAGAATAAGAAGGAAGGTGAGAGCATAAAAGTCTACAACTGCAGTGCAACAGGAGCCTGAGATCACAACAGGGACTATTATTATCTGGTAACAGAAAAATAGCAAATCAATGCTTCATTTGGATCTGCTGGCTGGCTGACATCTACGGCATCCTGCCATGGGTGCCTTCTACTTTTGTGGCTCCCACGACAGCTTTGTGCAGTAAATCTCCCACTTAGGAACACTACAGGAAGCAGAACAGTTTTCACAAGATGCATTGTGTTTATGATTTCAGGAACTTCTAAAACCTCATAATAATAAAAAACAAACAACAAAAAACCCAAACAAAAAAACCAAACAAAAACCCTGCAAAAAAACCCCAAACAAAAAACCCAAACAAAACCCACCAAACCAAAAAAGAAACAAAAACACCAAACAACAAAAATCAAAGAAAAACAAACAAAACCCAAACAACCAGAAACAAGCAACAACCGCCACCACCACCCGCCACACCACCAGCCACCACCAAACAACCACCACCAAATAACAACAAACCACCACCACCAACCACCACCAACAACAAACCACCACCAACAACCACCACCACCAACCACCACCAACCAACAACAAAACCAACCAACAAAAACCAAAACCCAAGCAAAAACAATCCCAAAATCCAAAACACGAAAACAAACAAAATAAACACCAAAACCGAACAAAACAAACAAAACAACACAAACCAACAACAACAAAATAATCAAAACTGAACAGAAACAAACAAAACAAAGCCGAACAAAACCAACCAAACAAAAAAAACGAAAGCAAACAAAACTCAAACAAAACAACAAACAAAAACAAAGCAAACAAAACAAACAAAACCAATCAAACAACCAAAACCAAACAAAACTCAACTGCAGGAGAAAATATTAGACACTTTTTACAAAATACCTAGAATTATGAAGTTAATCTGTTTTAGGGGATTGGGTGTTTGGTTTTGTTTTATTAAACACTTAATGGCATGTAACCTTTCTACCACATCTACATACTTCAAATTGTGCCGCTACGTCCCAGAAGATGCTTATTTGGGAACCTTGAATTTCAACTATATAAACAAACCCATTAGTTTACAGGCTGAAAATACATCCCAGAAGACACACTCCAATTTGCTTGGCACTACTTCTCAATCCAGGCTCTGGATTGAGATGGACCCCCCAGACAGCTAACTCAAATATCAACCAAGGAGTAATTCTGCTGTGCTCCAAGTACTTATTCTCCTTTCTTTGCTGACATCAACAGAAGCAGGGACAGAAACTGCCCTAAGACACAGGCTATGGGGCCTAAATCTTTTAGTCTGACCCTTAAGCAGGAAAGTAGGGATGCGTCAGCAGACCTCTGCTTTTGACAAGGTAAATTGTGAGCAAGCTGACATGAAATCACCGAGTATAGGTTACCTGCTGTTTACGACAAATTTTGTTTTGTTTTTATATTGCAGGCAATATAAAACCAGGGCATTGCACAGCTTCCTCACTCACATCCAGTGCAGAGAGAGATTTCTTACAGAGACATGTGCCTTTAGTATTGTTGCTTCAGTACTGCCTACCTTGGCTCCTTTCACTTCTCTACTCAGAGCCCAGATGTGAAACACTGGCTCTTTTATAATTAAAAAGTGGATTTTATTTTTCTTTTTCAGCTCAGTTACTGATAGAGCTTTATGTACATTTACAATCGAAACCTGAGGAAGAGAATGTCCCACAAACTTTGCCTCAAAGACACGCTTCTAAGCAGAGTTCTAGATGTTATAACCCCAGGTTTCATCAGCAGTTTTCAATTTCACTGTAAGTCCATTTATGTTTTAACATACCAAATGAACATCCCTATGTATTACACAAAGATTGGATTTTGTGGTGGATAGACTATCCAAGAGAAGTCATGTGGCATCATCATTTGTTTGCCAGGAGTTAGTGGCTGTAAGACACTTCAAGTTTAGTAATTTTCTTAAACCTACAAAAGCAAACTGGCACTAGTCTGTACTCAGGAATCCATTTAAACAGGTAATACTTGCAAGTGTTAATTTTGCATAAACCCTGGTAATGTTTATTAATGGAAGAGATAATACAGCATCAATTAGAACATGTTCAACTAGCTAATAATAGACAAAATAATCGCCTTTGGATTTTCATCTGTCTTTGCAAATATTTAACAATTTAAATATCCAAGTTAGAGCAGCCTAAACATGCTTTTCCCCCTTACATACCTTTCTTAAATGTTTAGATCATACAGCTCGACAATTGGGACTACAAAGATAAAACTTAACTACACCTTTCCTTTCACTTCTGCACCGTCATAGCATGTTGTCAGGGACTACATAACAGCAAAAGCATCTCCAGTTCAGGAGGAGACCAAGAGATGCAACCCTCCCTCTGCTAGAGATGACAGCACTTGATCAGGATCTATATCTTGACTCAGGGCTGCTGCACCACAAGATTGTCACCTGTTCTGATGGCATCTCTCCTTATTTTCTTGTTCTCTCCTTTACCCACCCACCCCCCTTCTGCCCAGTCCAGGCCTGGTTAGCACTGTCACTGTCCTAGTTTAGGCCAGAACCCAGAGGTTATTCTATACCACCTCATGTCATTGGTGGGGGCAGAGGGCCTTTCTGGCTTCCGAAAAGGATGTGGCCTAAGGTTGTAAAAAACATGGTGGCATTGTCTGCCATTGGTCCAAAGGGAGCATCTTTGCATATGAATCATCCTCTCTTTTGTAAACTTTTGTTATATATTATTGCTGCTACTGTTTGTTTTCTTATCTCACTATTGTTTCCAGTAAATTTTCTTATCTCAGCCTGAGATCTCTGCCTTTTGTGCCTCCCATCAGAGGGGGGGGATAGGGGTCTTTCTAGTGGGATTTCTAAATTGGGGAATACCATTCCTAAACCACAACAATCTCTTACACAAACTATGACGAACTGCAACTCAAGATGATGCAATGAATCCAATGATGCACACAAGGTCAACCTGAGGCATGTGCAGGATCATCAATTTGGCAAGCAGCATTTTCCCTGGGCTACCATCATTACTGCCTTCCTAGAAGCTTTTGGAGCAACAGTCTCCATATCATCTCTCAAGTACTGACACTGGGAAATGCTGAAGTCACTGCTGAGTGTTGCAAGAGACTTGATAGCATTGCTTTAGCTGCCCAGAGGGAGGCTTCAGGTGGTCACAGAACCTTTAAGCAAAACCCTGCACCTCCAGGAGATGCCCTGTATGTCCTTGTTGCCTCTCACTCACATTTCAGTTCATTGTCCAGCTCTTCCACAGCAAGACACTAGGGAACCACCCTTCTTTCAAGGTATAGTTAGTTGAAATTTGCTGGCATTTACTCACACCATGGGAAGAACAGTATTTCACTATGTCTGTTTTCAAAAATTAAGTAAGCTACAAGAAATACTAATGAATTAATCTAAGAATAATATATATAGTATGTATTATTTATAGTGTAATATAACATAAATATAATGAATACTCTTTGGTGACCAGTGACAGGACCTGAGGGAACAGCATGAAACTGTGCCAGGGGAGGTTTAGGTTGGATATTAGAAAAAGGTTTTTCACCCAGAGGGTGATTGGGCACTGGAACAGGTTACCCTGGGAAGTGGTCACAGCACAGAACCTGACAGAGTTCAGCATGCATTTAGACAACGCTCTCAGGAACACAGTGTCATTCTTGGGGCTGTCCTGTGCAGGGTCAGGAGTTGGAGGTAGGTGATTCTCATGGGTCCCTTGCAGCTCAGTAGATTCTATGATTCTCTGAACTACTGAGATCTGTTCTCCCTTTGCCCAAATCCATAAACTGAGAACTCCTTTTCTTTAGGGTCCTTTCCACAGGCTCACGTCGTGGAGATTAGCAGACAATGCAGAACTGTCTGCGAGCATGTTGGCAGGAAACAGTGTCAAATTAGCCAAGTTAACATGATAGATTGTGATAAATTGAATGCTTGGGGTACTATGTGCTTGAACTATGCAGTGCTGTGTATCACAGCAAATGTATTTCCTAAAAATCCCTAATTGGGCAATTTCATCCATATAAAAATGCTACTAAATATGCTTTTGCTTGTTGTCAGACAGTTTCTTTGCCTTTTCAGCAACTATAAAACATATGGTTTACACTGCTAAGAGCCTTTGTAAATCATGCTGTAATACCTGTGGGTTATACTTAGCCACAGACATGTCTTCAGCTGATGTAAATTGTTGTAAGTGCCTTGACGTCAGAGCCAAGATTATTTACAGCAGCTGAGCATCTGTGTTCAGCACTCACCAAGGTAGGCAAACGAGAAGAAATTTTGTTTTAGGTTCATGAGGACTTTCAAGTAGAGCCTGGTCTTGAGAAACTAAAGCCAGGAAGTCACTCAAATCTGGCCCTTATCTTTCTGATGTTCCAAAGGGTAGATCCCTAGATAAAAAACAGGTTTGACTCTCCTACTCCCTTTACTTTACATGGCATAAACCTAAAGAAGCATCTCTGACATGAATACCTAAATATATAAATAAATTTTTAGAGGTGTTTACCATTCGTCTCATCCTCTTTTTCCCTCACCAGAGGAAGACAGCTACCTTTCATAGGAGCAGGTCGGACAATGCCGAATCATCTCAATTCCCTATGCAGGCAGGAAAGAGAGCACCTGAAGAGTCACCTCCACACTATAATTCACTCCATTTGAGAAACTTCAGCTCGCACCTCCCAAGGACAGACAGGAATATCTCCAGGGCTGTAACTACAGCAGGACTCCAAGCCTCCTCTCCAGAAAGTTTTAATAGAACCCTCCCTTCCCTTTCCTACTAGTCCCTCCCTTTAGTAGGAGGGACACTGCAGCTGAGTGCTACGCCTAGGGGTAAACACAGCTGGGCAAGGGGCACAGGTGCAAAAGAAGGGTGTTAACCATCCTGTTAACCCTTGCTATTCCTGGAAGCCAAGACTCCTCCTCAGCTGCAGACATGCTATAGATGCCTTTAAGTACTGCTGCTTAAAAAAGTTTAAACTGGATCTATCCCCTGCGTCCTCCTGAAATCTTTCCTTTTCATTCCTAAATACCAATTACTAAGTAATTGCCAAAAGCTATAATACAGATTCAACGTTTTTTTCCACAGGTTTAAGCCCATTAATTAATAACAGAAGAGTAGTTCTGACTCTCAAAAATACTGCTTTTATGGTTTTAGTTTTTCTTGGAAGGTTGATAATTTCAGCTGAGTTGGTTTCCCGAGCTTTTTAAGCAAAGTTCCAGGTAAGCCTCACAATATTATAAGCTTTACATTGCTGCACTGCAATAGAGGTTTTTGCAACTTCCACACTATAGTTTTATAATAATGCAATGCAATAAAAAGTCAGGAAAAAAAAAATAGAGCACACCATAACTGTCTGTTATGAAGATAATTTCAGCCTTCCCTACCTGCAGGAAGAAGTAGGCATCACAGGGTTAAAAATTATTTTTCAGTCAATCTCGTTATGCATCCCACACACTGAAACTTATCTGACATGAAAGGGAATAGATGGATATAAATATAGTACATGAAGTACAGCATTAACTTTAGCACAGACAAATTACGTTAAAGACTGTCAGCATTTAGTCTGGCACAACTGCTATACAGCTACAGCTTTTGGGGGGAGGGTAAAAAAGAAACAGAGGAGAGGGAGTCAGATGATCTCATTTGTCTTCTGCAAATGGGTCATTCAAAATTAAATCCTATGTTAACCCACCCTAGGCTTTGAGGAACCTCAGTCGAAAGATGTTATTTCTAAGCTTGCTTATGCAACATTTTAGGGTGACTTTGTGGGTTCTGCATAGGGAAGAGGCATAGCTTTGTGAAGCTCCTTGTGGGAGTGTAAGGGCTCGTCTGGGAGATGCCTATACTGTGACATTTGCCAAGGACAGCATCTCCTCCTCACGTAATGGTGCTTTCAGGAGGTATTCACAGTGTAGAGGCTTCTTAGAATTGTTAAAACAGAAAGAAAACTAAGAGCTTAACAATTTCTTTCATTTAAAGGATGACAATAAAAAAAAAAAAAAGCCAGAAAACCCAACTTTCTATTTATTTTTAGTACCACTTAATGTGTATCCTGCTAAGCCAACAATCATCCCAGTGTGAGCTGACTAGAAGCAGCAGCAGGTAACTGGCTGGCTAGCTAGCAGGAATCAGAGTGGATGAAAGAAATAAGACTAGATTTATCATGTAGAATAAACCCAAACAGGCGATTTTGCTTTTTCCCCCACCCACATTATAAAGAACTTCATTTTTGTATAGCAGGGCCCCTTAGCTCAAGATATTAAATCCAGTAGACCCCTGGGAAGGGAACAAACCAAGCCTCCCTCCTGGGCTCTGCCATGAAGATTGCACAAGACTAAATAACTGCTGGAAAACCACCTCTGGTGCCAGGGCCTGTCATCTCTGCTTGTTGCAGGCCATTTCAGTATCACCTGAGGGGAGGAGCAGGAACAGCTTATCCCAGAGAGGAACAAAAGTGAGATTTTGTACCCCACAGAGATGCTTCCAGATTTGACTCACATCTGCCTGCCAACTTGCCAACAGCTGCTCACTAATGTGCAGGGCAAAGGCTTGGATTTTGTACCCAGTGGTCAAACACTGCCATAAAACTTTTTCTTTTACAGATATTTGCCCAATGGAAAAAAAGTGTACTCAGCTGCACATACGTACATCAGCTTTGAAACTCCAAGGTCAGATCTCTATTTAAAGATAGGCATAAACACTCATGGAAAAGCAACAGGGGAAAAAAATTACTCAAAGGCAACATTTATTTTTGCAACAGCATTTTCAAGTTTACTTAGGAAAAGAAATATTACACTATTATAAGATTTGTCTACTGTGGGAAGGCTTGCTAGGAAAACTATACTGACTGGCCTTTGTGGAATAACTAGCAATCAAACCAGGTACCTGGCAGCCAAAATGATGCAGATGCAAATGCCTTACTACCCAAATCAAATTAGGGAGCTATGTTTTGGATCTAGGGCTTTGGAGTAATAGAGATTTCAGATTCAAATTTCACCCTATTTTGCCTCCAGTCTTTCAGCAAGAAATCCTACAACAGTCATTTCCAAGGAAATTCTCTCATCAATATTTTTTAAGGCCAAATTTACTGTTCCGTTTTACTTCACTCACCTACTAAAAATATTTTGTGAATTTTGTGATAAATGGCAAACAAGAAACAGAAGGTCAGGAAAAAAATCTTGTCGCTGAGGGTATAATTTCTTTCATAAAACACGTACTTAGAGCTATGTAAGCACACCTCTATCTGCAAATTAGTGGATCTTTTAAGAATAGGTTTTGAACAAAGGAAGGTAAAATCATAGTATAGACAGGCCAGCTGAAACTGGCATTAACCTTTATTTGAAATTCCTACTCTATAAGGTATATACCTTAATATTAAATTATGCAGATCCTAAATAATACCAGTTTCTTCCCTTCATTAGGAAAAGAGTTATTTGCTAGAAAAATAAAATTAAATGCCAGTGACCCACTATCCAAATTCTTTGTATTCAGTTGGACTCCTGAAGTTCTCCTGGGGGGCTATGTCAGACCATTATGTTATTGCAGTCAACTTTTCCACGCTGTAAACGACACAGTATTTATAATAATAATGGCCAGTCTTCGTGAGCGAAGATCCGGGGAAGGTCTTTCCACCTTCCAGCCTGCGCATTGGATTTTTTAGGTGAGACACAGTGTGCGCGGAACTGAGCCCACCCTTTAATCCTAAGGTTCATCTGCCGGGGCCAAGCGAGCTTGGACGGTGGCAGCGAGGTCCTTAGGACGTAGGTGGGTTGCCTTTAAGGGCTAACGAGCCCCACCTGCCCGGGAGTGGCCCTGACCGGGAATCGAACCCGGGTCTCCGCGGTGATAGCGCGGCGCCTTTACCCCTAGACCACCAGGGGCTCCACAGTATTTAACTGTAAGACATATATTACATGTGCAATATCTGGGCTGTTTTCTGGTTAAAAAAAAAAAAAAAAAAAAAAAAAAAAAAAAAAAAAAAAAACAAAACAAAAAAAAAAACCCAAACCCTCAACCAACCACTAAACCCAATACAGAGAGTCACTACTCAATATATTACTTCTGCCTTGATAAGTAACCCATGGTGTAGCCCTAGCAGCCAAGACAATTAAAGACATCACTTCTCTTCTTCCCCTCCCTCCCCTCTGGCTTTTACTATTCCTTCAGCTGTGTCACTGCAGCAGGTCAGAGAGCCCTGCTGTCAGGCCAGCAAAGCACTGTGGACTCAAGGAAACAAGAAAAGCCCACAAAATAAAAACTTAATCACTTCTTAATCCAGAACAGTGACACTATTCCCAGGACAAGCCTACTCCCTACTAACTTGGCTTAGGACACAGGAGCACAGATGCAGGGACAAGGGAGAAATGGAGGATCCCCACCTTCTGCCAGGAAAAACCATCACACAACAGTATTCCTTTTCCATGCCTGGCCTGCCACTCTCTCTGCCATACATTCATCACAGATTGTTAACAAGTTTTTTAAACATGGTGCAATAGTACCTTCACAAGAAAAGTGCATATTTGGCCTCATTTTTATCATTATGGGAGAAGACAAATACTTCAGCTGGGGCTTCGAGGCACACAGCTAAGGTTCTATACAGGTAGTCTTTAAAGGGACCATAGTTTCCCCACAGATTTTATGGTCTTTACTATGCAATCACTCATCACAGGCACAAAACAAGTGTAATAGGGAAGCATGAAAAAATGCTGGGACAAGGGCAGCATAATCTCACAAATCTGAGCTCCTTAAGGTTGGACCAGCAGAAAGTTACAGCCGTGCATTTTTGTTAGAGCAAGTGCACAGTCTCCTCCCAAGGAACAAACCCAGCAAAAGAAAACATACTTTGAAAACAAACTTACAAATCAGGGTATACTTTCTACAGTGACACACAGCAGGCTTGTGATCTGCAAACCAACTTGGCAGAGAGCAGGTCCCAAGACACCAAAAAAGCACTCTGCATTTTGCTAATAGAAGAGTTAGTCATGACTTTACACCTACCTCAGAGGAGGAAGGCAACAGAAAGTAGTGGGTGAGGTGGAGGTAAAAGAACAGAAGAAATGTATTGGGGGTTTTTTTTGTCCTGGAGACCAGCCCCTCTTCCAAAGAACTTAAAGAGCCCAAAGGTGCTTCCTGGGAAAGCCATCAGGCAGGTCCAAGCAATCAACATCATCTCCTGTTCTGCTAATATTTTGCTTAATGGGATTAGGTTCATTACAACCATTTTGCTCTGGATGGTTTGATATCCCTCTCCCTGTGGAAAAGCTACAGCCTACTCTGCCAGGAGTTATGCATGGGACTGCAGTTATCCAGGCAGGATTCCAGCCCTTGGTGACAGTATCACTCACCTCTCAGTGCACTGGAAGAAGACAGTGAAAGGCAGATGCAAGAAGTCATTTCAGATCATTTGCTTTTTATCTTGTCAACAGAATAACACCCAGAACTTATACTGAGAGCAAAATACAGGGGAAGGATAATCCGACAAACCCTTCTGCCTTTATATCTTGATTTAGTGTTAAGATTAGGTGACACAGAGTTAAATCCCCTCTCTCTCTCTTTCTCTACTTGGGAGGAAGAGTTTGCCCTCAGAAACCTCAGATTAACCCTTTAGTTCACCAGGGAGTTGAATAATAGCACTCATGGCTTCTACCCATGCATTCTGCAAATCTGGTGTCAGGATTACCAAGAGCAAGGGGACAATCCTCAGAACCAAGGCCCATGCTAGGAAACAGCACACAATCCAGCAAACTGACAGCAAGATTCACTGCGGCTGTCAGGCAACAGTAGCAGGACCTATTTTGCACAGCTCCACTCACAGCATGACACCTAATGTCAAAAAGCATCTGAAACTCTTTGTCAGTCACTGGAGTCAGCCTGACTTAGAGGTATGTGCCAAGATACAGGCAAGAAAAAGAACGGATGGAAAGCTGAGCCTGCTGGGATGCTCAAGAAGATGAGATGAGAAAGGCAGAGTGCATCCCAGGATATCAGGTTCACCACTGGCTTGGTAGAAGCTGTAGATACTTTATGTCTTAATTGGCTTACTTGTGAAGTGAAATAAATACATCACAATCATGGACATGTTGTTGGTCTAAATCCAGTCACATACCACGTACCTCTCTGAAACAATGAGAATGAGCACATTCAGTTCAAGATCTGTACAGCAGCACCGGATGAAAGTTACTTGCACACACCGCTTATAAAATAGCCCATCCAAGGTGGCAAGTTCTGGCTGCCAGCAGCAAAAACCCAGAGCCCTGTCGTTTGCTGAGCAAAGTGCTCAGAGATGTGAACAAAAGCCTTGCACAGAGCCAGCATTACACAGAGCATTTGTGAACGAGGAAAATAATCTGTGGCCCCCGAAGATCAAACATTTCCTTCCTGGAGATCACAATGATGGACAAGGGAAGCACCAGGCCCTTCACTGGCCTGGTCAGGTGGGTAGGTGTATGATAGTACCTGTAGCTTTCTGCTGAGCCCATGCAGAGATGTACTGTATTGCTCCCAGAAGATGGCTTACCCCCTGCGAGGGCAACAACAGTGGGGAATAGTTGTTCTCTCTTTTCTGGGTTTCTGCAGTGGGTCAAACACCCTTTTGATAGACATGTACTACTGTCTGCAGGTCAGTACAAATTGGACTCCAAAACGCTCCACGTGGCTTGGATCGAGGCAGGTTGCAAGGGCAACCCATTAGAGAGAAAAAGTACAACACAACTAAAATGTTCTGTTAGTTTAATTAAGCTCATCACACTGGCAAACCTGCTGAATCTAGGGAAACATTTATCGCTGGGATTCGTGTCTTTTTCGTTTTGCTTTTAAGCTTAAAAACACCCACATTGAAAACCAGCAAGTGGCTAAGTGATCCTGGTGAGCTTCCCCTCAAGTTCCCACAGTTTGCAATAAGCTCAGCAAGAGACCATCTCAGCACTGAATATTGGATATTGTTTCCAGTTGGTCATGCAGGGCAACAAGACAAAAATTACCAGGACAAGAGCCCTATCTGTCAGCAGTCTCTAGTGACTGCCTTTCACAGAAGGGATGTGCAAATTGCAAACAAGGTACACAAAGACTGTGAGACAACAACTCTAGACAGGATTTGTTTTGTACTGACTAACTACGAGTTTAGCCTTTTTAAAGCTGGTTTCTGTCTCCTTACATAGCATTGCTGCTATTGGAATTACAAAGATAAGGAACATTTTTTTCTGGCACACATTCACAACACAAAACAAAGAGGAAGCACCAGGTATAGAAACTTTACAGAAAATGTAGGTCACGTTCAAAAATACTACCAGGAATACACAGAGTAGATCGTACCTCTACAACAAGCTTTGCTTTCGTGAAAATTAATTAGACTCTGTTTTCCAGTATTGCTTTTCATTTATATTGTCTCAGCTCTTTGGTGTAATATCTGAGAAGAGCTTGGCCCTGGTATTCACAAGCACTGATTCCCTCCAGCATGATCATGATCAGGAACTGCCCACTGAAACAAAGCTTTTGGTAGCCAAACTATGGTAGCCAAATTGAGCTGCTGCTGCTGAAAATTTAACTCCTCTAGAAATTTAGTTTTTCTGTCAAAAAAATGCAGCTCATCTGTTTTACAATTAGCAAAGTAATTTAGGCAGTTAAATGTGGCCTTAAGCCAGCTTCCTCCTCTGCCACCTTCCTCAAGATAGATAAAATTAGTCGGTAGCACAACCCAGAGCAGCCTCTGGGTTACACTGGGTAATGTGCACTGAAATGACTTGCTGGGACATGACAGGCCCACACAGGACTAGTGACAGGCCCAGGCTGGGCTAGTGAGAGGCACATGCCAGCAGTGCTGCACCCAGAGACTTGTCTTCACGCAGTCAGTTCCTGTGCTCCATCCCTGGCAGTTTTGGTTGGGGTCAGCTAGCTGGCACCTGGTCTGTGAGAGAGACTGCCCCCTGGCAAGTATGGAAAGGCCTCCTTAAGAGGGGAGAGTGTACAAGGGCAAGGCCATATTTTGCCTCTTGTCTGCAGGATGAGAAAAGAGGTGACTACTGCAGATACCTGTAATCTCCAATGAAAAGGCCAACAGAGACACAACAATAATTTTCCATTGGTAGTAGCAGTGAAGGGTGATCACAGAAAGAGTCTAGAAAAAGCACTGCAAACAGATCTAATTTTTTTTTTTTTTTAATTTACATGCTAAGTGGGATTTGACATAAGGAAAAAATTTCACGCATTAGTTTCAGAGTAAAAGTTTCATTTCATCCCCCGAAGTAGAATACTGATTGCTCAAACCACATATTTTCCAATACACGGCCCAGCTGCAGATCAGGGAAACGTTCACAGGCATCACACCAACGTCTCTCAATTTTCTTTCTCACATCTTTCACTGTCTCCTATTTTTGCCTTCCGGAATCTCAATAACTGTAATTTTGCTTCTAGATTTATCATTTATATTCAAAGATGTGTTCGTACAATGAAAGAGTATGTTTAGAACAAGGAATTCTCAGGAGTTTATTATGGGAAACAGGGTCATAACAGATATGAGAGTCAATTCACAATATATTTTATGTTCATCTCAATCCCATGAATGAAAAGTTGCAATGGGAAGAGGAACCTCTTTTGATTCCACATTTTATGTATTCTTTAGGCCAAGAGCTAGGGACGATTACAGTGAATGGGCATTGAAGTATCACTGGAAGTAGTTTTCAGGGAGACCAGAATGGAAGTAGGACATTTTGGTTTAAAAAATGAGGGGTCAGTCATCTGTCACAGACAAACAGTAGGGGATGGGGATACAAAGTTCCTACAGTTCTGTATCAGTACCTTTAAAAGTCTCATATTGAAGCTACCTTACTACTTCAGCCACCTAGAATTTCATCCAAATCCTGTCTTCTATCTGATGAATATGGGTAATTTGACACCTCCCACGTCTATATTTATGCTGTGCAAACTCGTGACTATGCAGATAAGTAATTCAGGGCCCTGAGGAAATCAAATAATAGATTTGCTAGTCATCAGTTTTTGCAGCTCTCAAACAGGGATTGAAACAAGCCTCTGAGCATGGTGTCCAGGGAATCTCAGTTTATGTTCTACACATGTAGAAAGAGAGTTCATCATAAAATAGTATTTTTCTTACTCCAATATTTTCTCTAGAAACATTGGGTATAAAATCATAAATGAAGTCTTGCTATACCTCACTATGCCAAGTGAGACAAAAGCCCCAGAGCTCTCATAAAAATTAAACCAAGACAAACTGTGCTTCAAATCCCCAGAAAATAAGAAAAACATTGCAACAGAGAAACAAAATCCAGTTGGCTCCTTTGTTGCTGCAGCACCAGGTATTCATGTTCTGATGAAAACTGATGGTTTGTAATATCAGCATGTGATAGATAACAACTCAGCAGCATGCATGGTAGCCCAGAGCAACTGTATCATTGTGTGTTACTGCATGATATTTACTGAATTTCTGCATGTTGATGCACCTGAAAGTTTAGCACGTAATGAGTGCAGGAGATGCACTTTAATATATCCTTTCAAAACTTGGAACTATACCTTTCACTTGGTTTTACTTCACAAGACTTAAAAATGCAAATGTGGTTTTAAGGAGGTACCTTCTAAATGATCAGCTGAAATAGTTTGTTCTGAGCAGACACTCAGCTGTACTGAGATGCAAACACAGCCTCATATTATGTAAGCATCATTTGAAAGCACTCTTCACATACCTGCTGTATCAGGCTGATCTATGCTATAAGAAGAAATATTTCCTGTTATTTCTTCTTGCTTTTCCTACAGAGGGATACACTAGAGAGAGATACAGTTACTGTTTCTGGAACAGAACAAGAAAAACTGCAGCATATAAGTTACCTTAAACAATTGATAACAGGCCATTGGTCATACTGCCCTACCATATATAAATGGAAGTGCACGTTCTGTAAGCTTGTGGATATTTTATATCTGACTCCTTCTCCCCTTCAGAGCTGTTTCAGCAAACTATAATTAAAGGCATTTCACAGTAAAAAGATTACACAGGCAAAGACACAGATAATGATACATCTGCTCAGCTGTTAGTGCTATAGCAGTAGTCATAGCTCAGCTTTAGTTGACATATTAAAATAATTCACTGTTAATTACTTAGGCATTAAGATCAGTTTAACAACTCTACATTATCTAGCATGAAACCCATTGGCGGCTGGGCACTTCCTGTTGCTGTTTTGCAGTTATAGAATAGTATTTATTGAGAAGCTTCTTAATGATTGTTGCAATTTATATTGCTCCTTTGAACTTTTCTTCCTTTTTAGCCAACTAATGGCTAATTTCACCTTAGTTGTATTTTTCATATAAAGGTCCTTGGACCTCATTTGTTTCCCTCCCACAGCACTCCTGATGAAAGATTGCAAGCAGAAAGTTTCCAAGAATGGTACTTCTTGGTATGAACAAAGCCAGGGAACTTGCACGTGGGATAACATCCCTGACTGTTAACAAATCCTTGCACTTGACAGGGAAGCAGAGGGGAAAGACCTTGAGATAATGGTGTGTTTAGAGAGGTTCCCTGCTCTGAATGTAGCAGTGAACAAACCCAGTTAGATGGCATGATACTGACCACAGGTGAGTGATGAGTGTGTCCTTACCAGGGATCTTTAACATCACAGATATTAACACATCTGGAGGTGGGCAGCCATTACTATTCATATTATGAGTGGTGACCTAAGCAGAGAGAGATTTCACTGTTCTTCTGAAGTCAGCCTGGGAGGCTCTTGGCAAAGCAGGGAACGGCATCCAGATGGATATCAGTGGCACCTTGCACTCAGGCTTTATCCACAGCTGCCTTGGACACCATACTGAAATGCCTCGTTGCACATTTACATCACTGACTTGTATAGCCACTGTGGCAGGTAGCCACATGAACAGTCACCAAGGCAGCTATTAGCTACAGGTATTATGTCCTGAATAATGAAATTATTATTACTTCTTTAGATTTTGAATGATCACATTTGTTGTTGTGAAAAAATTCTGTCATTAGCCTCATAAACACTGTTACACTGGTTTTGATTGCATATATGACAAAACACCCTACTGGACAAGAAATGTACAAGATTAAAACAAAAAAGCTTTCGTTTGCTATTGCAAATATTTTTTTTTATTCCTTAAGGAAATCCCCCATGGAAATTCATGATGATAAGGTTTCTGGCAATCCTAAGAATATATGTAAATAAACTTATAAATGAAAAAATTCAAATTGAAAAGTCTATACTTCCCAGCTGCTCAAAGAAATGCAACTCTCATGATCCTTACACAGTAGATTATAGTAGACATCCCTTCCTAGCAAATAGTGTTTTTATTTAATATGGCTACCATCTAAAGTGCTGGGGGTGGGGGGTTATTTTCCCCACAGATTTCAGTTACAGTTTACAAAAAAAAAAAAAAAAAGGCAGCAAAACCACTTTGCAGAGTGCAGCACAAAAACTGTGAAATCAAATAAACTGAATGAGGGCTGAAGTCTCAGTTTTGGTCCTTCACACTCTCCCTTCCCTCTTGGCAAGGGGATCTTGGGCAAGCTGCAGTCCCTCTCTGTAAAGCAGAAGTAGTTATATTTACTTTGCATGAGGAACTGGATGACATTCAAGATGCGCTGGGCTATGCAAGAAAAAATGCTTGTGAAAGCCAACCAGAGTGAGAGGTGGGAGCAGACCTCTGCTCTGGGGCCCTGTCACTCGCTCTTCCCTTCAACCATGTGCTGGTGAGCAGAAAGCACCACACCTTTGTCTGCTGGCTTTGCAGCTTCAGTGGGGCTTGTCTGATACACCCTTATGAATAACAAAAAGTAACAGGAGTTCAAGTCTTTTACCAGCTGGAAAAGATCGAGCAAGCTGCAGCTTAGTTAAAAACCCTCAGGCTTTAACACCCAGCATCTTGATTGGCAAATACCAGACTAGCCTGCTGGGAAAGAAGACATCCTACATCAGGGAACCCAGCAGCATGGATGCTTATTTTTTTGGGTAAAGCGTCCCCTTAGGAGCTGCTAGCAAGGAAACAGAAATAATTCTTGCAATTTCAAATAAATTTGTAGGATCTCACAAAAGCCCAGATATTTTAAGCCATTGAGTCAAGCACCTCATTCTCTTGTGTATATGTGGGGGGGAAAAAATCTGGTAAAAGATGTTGTCTTAGCATGACAAGCAGTTTATTTCAAAATTGCACCACTTTTAGTTCTATTTGTAAATCTTTGTAAGATTTACGAAACAAGACAGTTTAAATGACTCAGCTCACCCATTTTTATGTTACTACAAGGATAAACAACAACACTGCTGTTGTATGCTTCCAAGTTGCTCCTCATGCAATGAATCAGTAGGTCCTAGTCCATTTCCAAAAGCACAAGGATGCCCAACATAGAGGTGGCAGTGCCAGCACTGAGGGCTCCATTTGAAAGCCTGCAGAGTGCCTCTTGAATACCCTCTACAGTGCTGTCATGCACACCAACTACTTTTGTCCCCAAATCCCTCCAAACTGCTTGGGGATTCACAGCAGATCCCTGGTGAGACAGAACTGTGTGCAGTGAGAGCACAGTGGAAGGTAGGCAGCAAAGGCTGCCCCTCTGGGCTTTCCTCCTTGCCTTTCAGTCTTGCAGCAGTTGACCTTTAGTGCTGCCCTCCCTCATCACACCCTTATGCCTTGCCCTCCAGCAACACAAAGTCTCAGTCACTGGACTGTGAAATAGCTTTTTTTTTCATTTTTGTCTCCTTGATGAGCTGTGATGTGGGTGAAGAGAAGGAGACAAGAGGCTGTGCCAGTGTTGGTGAGAACTGTGCTTGCTCTCCTGTACATTTTGGTGGAAATGTTTCCCAGCAGCAATGCAGAGGAGTAGAAGCAGCAGGCCCTGTCGAGTGCCACTCAAACCTCAGAGTAACACGTGGACCCAGAAAGGAGAAAACCAAGAGCTGGTACGCAGGTGCCACTGGGTTCAGACACCTTTTTGTGGTGTTCTGAATGCTGATATCTGGAGACAGGAGTACCATGGACCCGATGAGGACAGTGCTCCACATGTGGAGTCATCTCTCCTGTTTCCTCTCTTCCCATTTACTTTGCCCACTCAGGCAGCTAAGGGCATGGGAACAGTATCACCCAGCACTGCTCGCCTCATGTTCTCCCCTTCCCTTGGGAGAGGAGATTGCTGGCCATCTGCCCCAGCATGCTGGACACAACTATTTCTAGGCAGTGCCTTACCCATCAGAATGACGCTACCTTCAGAACCAGGGAGGTGGAAGAAGAGCGCTGTCCTTAGCTGATCTCCATTTCCTTCCCATGGAGTTGCCCTCTCTCTGTCTCCCAGTATGGATTACATGGCCAGGGAGTGCAGGTAGCCCTGGGTCCATAAAAACAGCTATTCCCAAGAGGAAGATGCTGGTGTCCTGAGTGGGAGAGCGCAACTGCCAGCAGTCAGAAGGCAGAATTAGTGACCTTTTTTTACCTCATTAGTTGAACTGTTAAGCATCTGGTTTTGACAGAAGAGAAAAAACTGGAAGCTGCTGTTCAGTATCTGTTGCTGAACAGAGGCCTTATGTCTACAGGGATTTTAGTCTAGCACTTTTGATAAGCCCTACATTCACCCCCAATAAATATATATTTGTGCTCCTGTAGAAACCATTCTAAAAGGAACTTTGAGTAAACCTTTGATAACTCTTCCCTTACTTAAAAACATCCCCTTTGTTTGACAGGGTGATATCAAGACTTCAAATTGGAGCTGCTGAAATGTTCAGATCAGAAAGGATGAATTTATCTTAACAGTAATCTATAGCTGCTATGTCAGACACTGTGCTGCAGTATGTCCTGCTGTGTGCAGTGTGCCACTTATAAAGCAACAATAAACCTTTCAAGATAGTGCCTCACACAAAGTATTTGTATTTACCAGAATATAGATTGTTGTGAGATATAGTAAAAACTTGCTGAGAAATAAGAGATCGTGGACACTGACCATTTGTGAGGAGGACAGTTATTTTTTTCTTTTTTTTTGGCCAGGCCTTGGTTTTCCCTTTTTTTTTTTTTTTTTTTTTTTCATCAGCAGCATCTAAGTGCAATAAAATATCGGAGTGAGAAAGGATTGCTATAGCAACAAAGTATGTTCTCCTAATGGAGGCTGTCTGTAACAGCCAACTGCCACTACAACTTCAAGGGGAAGGAATAAAATCCATCACAAAAGCAGAAAAAGGAAAAGCATTAAAAATTAAGATTTTATTGTTCCATGATTTATGTTTATTTACATCACATTTCCAGACAATATAGAGTACTTTCAGTAGTTCCCAGCTTTTTACTGCTTTACACAAAAATTTTCAAGAACTCAGAAAAACAATGGTGTGAATGATCTATTAGTAGTAATATAGTGATACAGTTTTGCATTCAACAGTAGTATGATCACTATAAATATGAGAAATTATGGGATTATATCAGGACTGGGAGACCACAGGTGAAACAGAATTAAGACTGACATGATGCCAATACACAATAAAAGGCCATCCTTCCTGTCAAGATTCACAATGGTAAAAATACAGACAGTGAGGGGGAAACTGCCCCAGAGAAATAAAGAAACAAGTTCAAGGTTACTCAGCAAACCAGTGGCAATGTCAGGACCATGTGCTCTCACTGTCCATCAGCTATTAAAGCTGTCTAGAAAGCTAATTGTAATATTCTTTTGCAGTATGATTGCCACAAACCTTAGGGTGGACTGTATGTACAGAGAAGCTGGTTTGTGTCAGAGTTCACTGTGATTATTAAACTGTCCTAGGTAAGTACCCATGACCCATTGCTGAGCCCTAACCAGCCCTCACCCCTAGTGGGGCACTAAGACCATCTTTCCCTTCCCTCCTTTCTTGTCTGTGGGTCAGACTGTCACAGTCACCAAACCAGTCACAGCAGAGAAAGGAGGACTACAGAACAGAGGCAGGCTTTTGACTGCCACAGTCATTACACAGGATATCTGGTGTAAGATATCAGTTAAGGAATCTAACTTCAACTCACAACTAGTTTTCTCCTCTGCTTCTGGAATGATGAAGCTTCAAACATGTTATGCTGATGGAGACAGCCTTTGTCCTGTGTAATAATGCTGTCTCATGATGTCTCTGAACAGATCCTCAAAGTATAATCCAGACTGAGAGAAATTCCTTCTTCTGCATGTGAACAAACTGAAATGCTGAATTAAAGTCAGTTGCAAAGCAGGGAAAAGAAGCCGCAAGTCCAGAAGTGTTGAGTCCTGCCATGCTGGTTGAGTCTTGCCATACTCAGGTCTGTTGCAGAGCTAGGTACCAAAACAGGAAAATAAAAAGGCTCTTTTAAAAGATTCTCTCCCCACAGAGGAAATATTGTCTGGCATATCTTTGCAATGAACCTCGTTACATTTTGTCCTATTTATAACTCACAAGTCTCCCTAACAAGGAAGCTCCTCAGAGATAGAAAAGCGAGTGTGATTTGAATAGAGCTGTGTATCACAGTTTAGTGTTCCCACTCTGGCTACGATTTGTAACAAAAGTGTAGTAGCATGGATCACTCGGTGAGGGACATTCTGCAGCAAGGAAAACCAAATAATTTAAAGTTTCCATATTTGGATGAAAGGCAATTTTTTTTTTAAACTGAAAGAGAAAAGTGTGTTAGGTTCCCATCCTACTAAACTGAGCAGCAAGTTGTCTTCATTTTAAAATACAGTTTCTGCTAATTAGTTCCTTCTCTAACATTCTTAAAGAAGGCATTGTATCAGGTAATTGTGAGAAAAAGAAAATATGACTGACTAACAACCAAGGATACAAGTTATTTCAAAAGTTGTATAATGAAACACTTTTGATGTTTACCATCTGTGACAAATGAACAAACAAAAGCAACATTGGAGTTACTCTCAGAAAGCAGAGGTCATCTTAGGTTAAAGTCATGCCAATGAGAATCAGCCCAGGCAGATCTGACAGTAAGACCCTTTCCTTGAGTGGGAAAGGGCAGAGAGGAGGCAGTTATGCACTCTTTCCATGACTAGTCTCCTAACACAAACTGCTGCATAATTTTTTTATGAACTGAGAGGAAACCAGCAACCTTCTAATTTGGAAATCTCAGACAACTGAAACCCAATAGATGATGATGTCTTCATGTACACTGTATTAGTCAGTTTTAGAGCCTAGAGGAAAACAGTGACATATCCAAATTATAATGGAGCATAACTTCTTCTCCAACATAAATGGACAAACAGGGGAGAGAACAAGGTTCGGAAAATCAAGGGTCATCTCCTATTTGTAAATAGCAGTGCCTAGTGTTAAGAGTCATGCTCTGTTTTCAACTTTCTCTGGTCCCATGTAACTTTTATTGCTTTTTCAGCCGTTGCCCAGCTATTATCACCTCCTGCTCTTCTGGGTTGTTCCAAAGAGTTTTTGTAAATGCTGATTCTCTGGGAGGGTATTCAAGGGCCCAGATTGGGCACAGGGCTTCCCCAGAGTCCTGCTGCAGGCACTGATGGGATTTATGATGCTCTCACAGTTTCCTGCTGGTCCCCAGCAGCCTCACTGTTTTGGACATCATGATGAAACACCTATTCTCCTTTAAGGTATATGGTCAAATGTGGCTAGTGAGCTCTAGTTTGGGGGCCAGACAAATAAACAGTAGGCAGTCCAGCAACATCTTTTTGGGTTCAAGCTACCACACAACAAAGAGAGTTTTGAAAGAGTCTCTTGCTTGTGTCTGTTTACCCCAAAATGATGAAACTAGGTTTGTTAAGAAACTGAGAACCTGCTGCATTTCCACTTGAAGGCTTAGCAAGTTTCTACCCAACTGGGAATTGTTTCCCAGTTCCAGAAGACCTAGCTTGCATACATGTTTACAAATGAGGTTACTTACATGCTGGGTAGGGAAAAAGGGGAAACATTAAGGGACTTACAGAAGTGAGGAAGTGGCTCTACATGACTTACACCAGCTTTTTCCAGTTCCCATTGCCTACCAAGCTGCTGTCTAGCTGCCACCAGGACCTGGGGAACACAGCAAGGGCTCTAATAGTCCAATAGCTTGTTACAGATTTGCCCCATTCCCAAAAGAAGCTAACTGATCCTTGCCCCATCTTTCAGTGGAATATAACTTATGACCTTCACATTCTGGCATAGTCCTTTTCTGGGTATGTATGGTTTTGACAAATTGCTTCTCCATCCACCAGTCAATACACAGTGGGCTAAGCATGGGTTAGTACATCGGTTCTCTCCCACCTAAAAGCTTCCCTCACTGGGGAACATACTGTTGATAAGGTCCAACTCTTTAAAAGGGATGTTATTCAAGGGGTGTAAAGGTGTTCAGATTTTCTGGGAAGAACTTCTGTTGTGCTACTGCAACAAAAAATTAAACAAACTGCAGGGAGTTCTCATTCTTTCAATGACAGAATTCCTTCACAGACATTAACTGGACTTATACTATCCTTTAGTATTTTTCCTACCAAAAAAAAAAAACAACACCCTATTTTAATTGAAGAGTCACAATATACTGTATTTGGTTTAACATGAAAGTATATCAGAAAAAATGAAACTGAAGAATAACTCTTCAAACAGAACAGTTATAAAACAAAACCATAGATAGTGCCTCTTCCATTTACTTTGTTTGCAGATGATCTCATTTGTATTGTGGGCACAGATTTACCCTGTTGAAATCAAATTTCTATGAATAGAAAAGACTGTAAGTGTGATAAACACCCACAATTATAGCACTTGATTTTCTCTTCCATAATTTAGCACTGCTTTAGCTGGTAAACTATCTCTTCTTGGTGACAGAAATTGTAAACCCTGAATTTCTGCACAATAGTTTGCAGAGTATATGGCATCCTCCTCTGACTCATGTATGTTGTCTGATGGTGCGCAAAGCAGACACTACCAGGCACAGAATCACAGAATAGTTTGGATTTGGATATTTTAAGAGCCATTTAGTGCACTGGACTGCACTATGTCATTGATGCAGGCACTGAACAGCACGGGTCCCAGTATGGAGCCCTGAGAAACACCACTTTTCACTGATAGTCAACTGAATGATTGACTGCTATCCTCTGGATACAACAATCCAATCAATTACTCATCCACCAAGGAGTCCACGCATCAAAGCCACAACTCTCCAGTTTAGAGATGGTGATGCTTTAGGAGACTTTGTAAAAGGCTTTAGGAAAGTCCAGAGATTACATCTATCACCCTTCTTTTCTTCACTGATGTAGTTGCTCCATCATAGCAGGCCACTGGGTTGGTCAGGCAGTCTAAAATCACCTCCCTATCTTCCAGGAGTAAAGTTTCTAGGAGGATCTGTTCCATGATCATCCTAGACACAGAGGTGAGGCTGACAGGTGGGAGTTCCCAGGGTCCTCCTTTCTACCCTTTATTAAAAATGGGTGCAAGGTTTCCATTTTTCCAGTCACCAGGAACTTCACCTGACTGCCATGACTTTTCAAATGTCATGGAGAGTGTCTTGGCAACTCCATCAGCCAATTCCCTCAGGACTCTGGGATGCACCTTGTCAGTTACATAGGCTTAGGTATGTTTGTGTTCCTCAGGTGGCATATTCTATCTTGACTACTACCATGCATGTTTTAGGAGTTATGAAGATAAATCATCCATACCCCTTCCTCCACCACCTTCCTTAATTAAACAAATTAAACAAAGAAAAATTGAACAAGAAACTATTTGCTGTGCAGCTGGTTCCCTGTGCTATTAGAAGTTTTCCTCCCTCTCATAAACTCATTGGTACCTCCTCTGTAGCAAAGGTCTTTCCTAGGAGAAACCATCCTTTTCTAGGACAAGGGTTGTTAAGAGAAAATGATGCACATGGAACAGGCTATTCCAGGAAAGCCACAGCTGTTCAAAGCTTTCTGTGTCCTGGATGGGTGATTTCCAGGACAAACTCCTGAGCCCACTGGCACTGAGGTTCCTGACCACTGTATTTCTAGGAGGTAATCCCCAACCACCCCTACAGGCCCGGCAGCACAGACAGTCCTGCTGGGCTGCGTTTGAGCAGCTGCTCCCCTGGGCTGGGGGCAAAGGCTGTGCCTGCACCCCAACCCTTCTGCCTTTAGGGGCCTGCTCATGATCACAAACTGTTTGCCCTGGATGTAACCACAGGGACTGCAAACAGAGAGTCCTCTTGGTGCGCACCAGCCAAGCTGTGGGAATGTCTCTGGCACGCCTGCCGTGCTGGCTCTCAATCCCCAAGGTGCTGGAATTAAGGCAGGTCAAAGAGGATGAAGAGCTTTTGATGTTGTCTGTCTGTTTTAATTGATGATCCTGAGCAATGTCATGATTAAAGGAGAAGTGATAAAGAGGTAAACACCTGCCCTTTTCAGAAAAAAGGCAGGAAACCAGAGACCTTCACAAAAGTCTCCTTTGGCTCTTTTACACTCCAGTGAGAAACAGGGGGGGTCTGGTGGCTGATGCTCCCAAGGAAATTCAGCACCTTGGGAAAAAGGCTGTGAAGCCCATCTTGTGGGCACTGCCTCACCCAGTGGGCCAGGCTGGGATTAGAAAGCCTGGGAGGCTCTCTGGGGTGGCAACTGTTGTGGCTGTGGCCTGGAGTATCCTGCCGTGCTGACAGCACCCACCTGCTGGGGCTGTCCTTGGCAAGGGCTCCAGAGCTGAGCAAGGTCCTGGCAGAGAGGAGGGGAGAAGCTCTTCTCCAGCCATGGACCAGGAGCTCTCCACAGCATCTTTCGCAGCCCTAAGACAAGGGATAAGGCCCTGCAGGGATCCCACCAGGCTCCTTTTACCTGCCTGTCCTCCAGCCACCACTCCAGGGGCTGGGGATCTCCTGTCAGTCCCCCGACATAGCTCTCAGGCTCAGGAAAGTTGTGTGCTTGCAGGGCATGTTTCTTTCCAGCTGGCCAGGGCTGAATTTCAGTCAAAGGCTCTGCTTCTTCCTTGGTCTTCTCCAGCCTGATGATCTCCACCATCAAATTCTACCTGTCCTGTGGTCTCCAGTGCCTCTCTCACAGCTCTTCCTACAGTGGCACTAAAGAAACCACCCAAATTCAGATCCCTGCTAAAGAGGAAGGATGGAAGAAAAGGAAGGTCCTATTTGGAAAGAAATCTCTTTTTGAACTCCCAGAGAGTTCAAATGAATGGCTCCCAGGGAGCCATTTTGCTTTTACGACAGAAGAAAGAGAAAGCACAGGAGCAAAATTAAGAGAAACAAGCAGGAAGATGCAGAAGAGAGCTGGAAAGGATGAAAACTGAAAATGAGTGAGCAATGGTCAAAACAGCAGAAAGCAAAAGCCATTTGCAATGAGCAAGCCCCGTGAATATCAGCAGTCCAAAAAAGAGCTTTAACAGCCCCATCAGTGGGGTATGAGTGTATTAGGAGTGTAATTTTCTAGCATTTCTCTAAAAGCAGTGAGAACACCTAGGGAAATCAAGGTGTCATCTATATGATACAGTACATAAAACTTCATAAGGATGAGATGTAGATTTGTGAGAGCTATAATATAATGGAATAAATGCACACTAAAATGTGGAACACCTTCACAACAATTCTCATTTTCATGATAAGCCATACGCTAGGATTCTGGCCCTTGTCATTTGGTCTTGGAGGAAAGTCTGCACATTTTAACTAAAATTCTGAAGCCAGATTTAGAATCCTGGCTGGGGCTACACTCCTATGAAAGTTGTCCGTGGTCACTCAGTACACAGTAGGATTTTTGTTTTCTATTTGTAATCTGAATAAGTGAATTGAAATAATTTGCATTTTTCCTAACAATCAGGGAGTTTAAATAATGAAAGGTGATCATAAATATTTTAATTGAAGAATAAAATTATGTTAAAATAGTCTTCAGATTTCTCTCATGCATTGTTAAAAAATACCAATACTATAATTGTATTGTAATTTTTAGAAATGCGTTATAGATTCAAATACTAGTCATAAAGCTCATTGATGCTTTTTTTCAAAGGTGCTTTATAATGGATTTATAAACCACTTTTATCTTTAAAAACTTTATATTTTGTGATTAAATATATCCACAACATAACTATAAAGATATGCATCTGCATCATAAAATCAGAATATAGCACAAGATCAGTGTGAAGTTTTTTCTTCAATTGACAGTGTTTGTTGTTGCTAATGTTTTGTGCAGTATCCTTCAGATGACCACACCACCTAGTAAGTTTCTTACAGATTCAGACTAAGAATCCTTAAGAGTGGCACACTTCAGAGCAGCCACAGGTGATGCTGCAGTCTACCTTGCACCAAAATTTTGTAGTTTAAGGGTGCCAGTGCTCTTTTCATCAAAAACTTTGCAAGCTTGCAAAAAGACCATACAATTCAGAATCAAATGCATTTGCCTTAGTGGAAGATCAACTCAAAATTATACCTTATTTTTTGTTTCTGTTACCTGTTTTAATATTCAAGATGCCTAAGTATTAGAATTAAATATGACTGCGGCTTATTGGTGGTGGCAAAAAGTCTAAAATAATGATCAATAGACTTTAAATTTTCATGTATTTATAAATATACACTCCTTCAAAGGAGTGCCATTATGCTTCTATGGACTAATATCCTGTAATGACTACAGGAAGCTCCAAGACTTCCTGCATTGTTTTCAAGCTGTTTGTTTTTATCATTGCTTAACACTATATAATCAGCTTTAATTCTTCAAAAACAAAACTAATACTCAAAAAATGGAATTACAGAGCGGTTGGCTTTGTTCTTAAAATCTGTATTTTTTTACAAAGCTATACTACTAAAAAAAATCTTCTTATTTTAATCATTAATTATTGTAGTCTAATTAGATCTCTATGTTTCTGTTCCCTAGTTATCTGAGAATGTCCAAAGATGCACTCCCTTTTGTCCATGAGATACAGAGACCAGAGCAGGAAGTCCAGTCAGCAAAGCAGTTTCCATAACACATTGATGACAAATATACGTCATTTAGGAATCTCGTGCATGAATGTATATTCTCTATATATTTCTCTGACTGCCAGAGGTAAAGACCGAATGAGTGTAGGTCCCTTTAAATCCTAAATAATTATATTTGCAGAGAACTGGGGCACTGATATATTATAATTTTAAAAAATGCAATGGGATATCCACAAATAATACTTCTCTCAAAACCTATCACGGCAGAAGAAATACTGGTCTCAGAAGGAGTTTTGTCTGCCATAACTGGGAGGTAAATCCTGGTTTACCTTTAAATGCAACAACCAGGGACTGCTGCAGCCCTTCCTTTCATGTCAGGGCTGCAGCATCTTGAGGGAAGCTTGGGGGGAATGGCAGCACAGCCTGACCCTTGCTGCTGTACAGAGCAGCCCTGGGCTCACACTGCTCCTTGTGCCTGCACCTGTTCACCCATGGTACCTGATGCTGGGGAACAACTGCAAGACAACAGCTGGTACTGCACTCCTTGAAGGTACATAGGACATAAATGCATGAAGGACACCGAGGCACCGGCACTGCTTCATCTGAAAAATGACTTAATATCTCATGCTAAGTGGCCGTCAATTAATTTAATCTTTGGGTTGCTCACACAGTACTGATCGAAGGGTCTGGTATACGGTGTCCCTAAAAGCAGGCTACTTGCAAGCAGGCAGTATAATTATAAGTCAATGGGGCACATGGGCTTTTTTGGGAAATGAAGAAGAGCTTTTTATCTGAAAGGATAAATAGGTAACACAGGAGGGATTTTTGAGAATAAGCTTTCACCTTCCCACAATTACCAAAAAAGCTTCTCCCAACAGAATAATCATATCTAAACTCCTAGTTATCCAAAAAGGTATTGCTCCTTATCATCTTTAGTGGAGTCCCAGTTTGCCCTGTTCTTCACCTCAATAAAGAAAACCGCTCAGCTTTTAATCAGTTTGCAAACACAAGGATTCACTTGAGAAGCAGGTGCTTGTGCTCATCTCACTTTATTTGTACCTGGTGCCTGCTGCCCCATTCCCTTGCCTCAATTCCCCTGCCCTTGCTCAGCATCCTCCACGATGCAACCTTATCTTCACAAACCAGACAAACAGCTCCCTCCAGATGCCATGCCAATGCCACTGCTGCAGCAATAAACTGGCAAATGGGGAAGGAATAAAGGTACAGTTACTAAATGAAGAAATAAATGCTTCTTTCAGAGACTGAACACATCACCTCCACCACCCTAAGGTCAGTAAATAGCAAGTCATTTCTGAACTTCCCTCCATCTGGAAGTGCAATTATGCTAGTTAATCTTAAAATGCCTTTGGCAGCTGTCATCTCTCTTTTTTTTATATTATCCTTAAAACTTTTCTAATGGTAAGTACACATGCAGTGAGGAATAATAGTCCTTTGTGTAACAAGCGATACACACACTTTGTCCAATTCATTTTTACAGTGTTTTTCTCCATTTCTGAGGTTATTATCACAGAAGAGATTGAAAGTTGAGCCATCATAACACAGCTTATTTGTAGCAGTGAAATGTTCCCTCTTTTTCTCTTCCTCCTCCCAGCCTTTTTTATTTTTCAAACCAAAAATGTGCAGGATGTTGATGGAGACCAAAGTATTATTATTTCTCAAGAAACCTATTCTAATCCCACCCTAACTGGTTGCTCTGCTCTCAGGTCACAGCCTGCGTGGCCTTTTCAGGCTTCAAACAGCCCCCAAAACAGCACTCATCCCCTGCCATGGACTTCTGTTGATGCCACAGGTTAATTAACACAGGGAGGGAGTCAGACCCTGAATAAACAAGAAATAAGACAGGGTCTGCCATTCAGTTTTGATGGCAGGTTAAGTGCTGAGGGTCTAAGACAAGCAAAAAGCCTGCAGACTGAGACAGCTGGAAGCATTAGAAAGAGAAGTTCATTTTGAGACAACACGGTTGATGTGCTGAGTGTTCATCCTCAACAATTTCTACGTGGTTTAATTAGGGGCAGGCAGGGACAGACTGTATATTGCAGGGAAGGGGGATCCTTGAGATGTTAGTTTAGCACTGCTCTCTGGCTTACTATGAGATTCTAGCTAACACCAGAACTCTCACTGTGATGCATTTTCCTGGAAGTGCCCAACCTGGGGTGTTATAGTAAAAGTAATTACAAAAAAAAAAGTAAAAAAAAAAAAAATCCACTGAGAAGCTGTTTTTAGTACCAACATTCTAAGAAGTGAACCCCCAGTGTTCAGGATGGGAAATGCTTGAGGCTAACTGAACACAGACTCAATCCTCATACAAAGACTGTGAAGAACAACATTGAATCCAAAATGTGTCACAGATATCAGCTCTAAATTCAGGGCTTACCTGATCCATGCATAGTGCTCTTCTCCATTTGTCATTACTTTTTTCTCCTTTTTTCCATTAAACTTCTTTTACAATGCCTTATTGATGAAAAATACTAACAAAATCATGAGCAAACAACTGCCCAGGTATGATCCTGGCTTAACTCTCAGATCTGTCACCTTTTCTTCAACCTACCCTGGCAGCAAAGGTTGGCACCTACCTTCTGGCTGAACGTCCTTCCTCTCTGGGAAAATGCAATCTGCTTGCTGGAAGAAATGTTATTTCAAATTCAGCAAGTAGTGTTTAAAGCAAAGGTCACCATTAGTTCTGGATGTGCTAATGCACTGTACTTATAATAGTTCTATATCAAATTATATTTCAGAAGATGAGGCCACTATACTTATTCCACCTAGAATTCTTAGGAGGCATTTAAAGCATGTTTTTATTAGCCTGTACCAGCCTCTATGTATTTTAACAAAATGCTCAAAATATTTCATCTTAGATTTTTCAAAACAGGAGGGTTTACGATTTTACCTTCAGCCTATATATACTATTTAAAATTTAAAATTTTGAGTCCCATCAGTACATTTGTTTCAGTGACTGAAAGAAATGAAAAATGTAAGTCACAGCATATGCTGTTGTGAGAAATGTCAAAAGTCATTTGATACTGGGCAGCCAGAGCTACCAAATGGGTGGTAGGTGACGTAGCACCAGTCTGTGGCATGTGACTGTATGCTGGAACTTGAGCAACAGAAATCTCTCTGCAATGCACAAAGGAAAGTAACCATTCATCATAAATTAAGGTTAGGGTAATGTAGGATATGTGTATATACTCACTTGCAGTTGACTGACAGTCACATTACACATTTTATCAGCTGGGAATTTCTGTGGTAATTTTAAAACAGTGAAGTAGTTTATAAGGTATTCCTTTTAGTCCATATGTTCTAATCAGAAAAGTAGATAACAGAATAACTTGCAACAGAAATCTAGTCTAGTATTTCAAAGCCCTGGAGACCCTGATTAGACCATTGGTCTGTCTGTAGATAATCTCTTACTAAACTAAATGTATGGTGCTTTGCCCACATAAAAATGGCACTAAGAATTTGTATCTGGAAAAAGCAAGACTCTGAGCTCCTTGATGTATGTAAAAGAAAAAAAAATAATAATAAAAAATATTTAAGGAACGAATGACATAGAGACAAAAAATGTGAATGTTAAAGCAGACTAAAAATTTATTGGCATAAAATTTTTACTGTAGTTGTAGAAATCCTGAGTAGATTGCACTCTCTGGGCAGATGACTAATTATATGCTTCTCACTCTGGAGTCTTTGGGCCAAATGCAACTCTCAGTTACCCAAATATAAATCTCAAGTAAATCTACTGATGTTACTGTAGAATTATGCCAGCTTCACTGAGAGCAGAATATGATTCCTTGTTTACAAAATTAAACTCTGAAAGGTACATCTGTGTGTGCATTTTGATTTGCCAATAAAATAATTTTATGGAGCTAAATTTATGCAAATACTTAGAATTTAAATCCAAAGGAGACCTTTAGTCTTGTATTCATTAAAGCTTATGCACCATTTTACAAGAAGGTACTCAAAAATACAATATGGAATACAATTAAGAGGAATAAATTCACAGAGGTTTCATATTTTACCAAGTCTTTTTGCCCTGCATGCATATAACTGACTACTCCCCTAGGAGAAAAGAATATACATGTGCCCCAGTCATTGTATTTGTCTGCCTTACAAATACCAATAAATTTCTTCTCACAACAGCTGAGGGAAGAAGAGAGGCAGCATTTCTGCTTTAACTCTAATCAAGCACAGAGTCAGGAGAAATCATGAGACTGGCCAAAGACCAGACTGGGAATGTGACAGGGAGAGAAAAGCAGCTCTCCAGCACTAGCCCTTTGGTAGCACCCGATCCTTCATAGGGGGATTGGGAAGGGATGTCTGTGCTAACTCCCAGGTCAACACACACAAAAATTAAGTCAGAGGAACTGCTGTCTTACGCAGGTAGGCATTTGTTTACATTTTTAGGTACACCATACTCGAGTGTATGTGGCTTCTTGTAGTTTGTTTCAAATCACTGAAGGCAGAACAATTTATAAAGGACTGCTGCTCGTTTTTCCCTGTGTGGAAAAACTAGGCACTGCAGGTGAGGTATTTGGGGAGTGCATTCCAGAATATAAAAATCACATCAGTCTTTCAATATGAGGATCACCTGCAGGCTCTCACACAATTTTTTGTGCTTACAACAACTCTGTTTAAAAGAAAACTTAAGAGATGCCTGGCAATGAAGGAATTCATTTTTAAACTAGATGTTTGGAAAAAGTGGTGAAAGAAGAAACACCATTTATTTTTCTCAAAGAAAAAAGACATCAATTCCACAATGAATATATCTATAAATTATCATGTATTACCTTTAAGGAAAAGTTTTTCTAACTTGCTTTGACAACCCTGTAGTAATTCTCCTGCTGACTGCATAATCATGTTCTTACTAATGGAAGGAGCTAGCCAGTTATCAAGAAACCTGCTTTGCTAACATGTTTGGATAATGAAAGTATAACACAAACTACATGTATTTGCTGGTGGTGTCAATACTCACGCTACTGAGCTCTGAAGAATCTCTGGTTGGTGTAAATTAAAGAGTCTGCTGGAGTTTAGCATAGTGGATGAGTCTACTGATTCTACTGATTCACGACCAGCTCTTACAGCTTCAATGATAGTGGCCAGCGCAAGGAGACAATTGCCAAGATCATTTCAAACCAGCCAGCAGAGAGTCCCTGTTACATGAACTAGAGCAAGCCTCAAAAGAAGCACTACTTGCCAAACTGATCTTAATAGGGCAGAGAATACAGTAACAGTTTAGGCTGACTGCAGGCAGTGAGCAAGCCTTAAATTCACCAGCAACACCATGCAGAGATCAGTAAGTGAAACAGCAGTACCCAGAGCATGGCTTGTTGGGACAGACAACTTTTCACTGCACCATCAAAGGCACAGCCATGCTCCCCTATCAGATGAAAGCTGGACCCATCATTTGAAAAGATATCCATTTTTCTGGGACATTTGTCAACCTTCCTTCAAAAACACTGAGAGACCCTAAGAAACCCCACAGATTTGAATGCTGCTGCCCATGGTGTAGTCTGTCACTATTTCCTCACACTCAGCTTCCAGCTAGCTTTAGAGATTGACATTTGTGCACCTGAGGGATGTGTGAGCTGACACTGTGTACTTTTTCAGGTGATCCCATCTCCTCCTGGGTTTAAGAACAAAAACGTTTTCCAGCTGCACTGTCCAAAAAGCCCATCAATGTAGATCATATAATTAATTCTTTAATTTTATGTACCAAACATCCATATGACTGTCTGCTACACTGTACAATATTTTTTTTATCATTTAAAAGATATACTTTCATAGGGAAATGCATAATGTGATCAGAATTTTTCTAATACAATGAACAGCAGACAGACTGGAAGCTGCTCTTCATATACAGAATAACAAACACATCCTTCCATATCTCCTTGCAATGTTTCCCCAATTCCCACTCAACATCTTTCCTCACAACACCATTCTGCACTGAATTCTGCTAAGTGGAACACATGTAACGAAAGCCAGTATTTTGTCTTTTCCTGAGAAAAGATGAACCCATGAGCTATGGATATAAAGGAAAGAATGAGTAGATGCATATTTAAACTGAAAGACATATGGAAAACAGTCATACTCAGAGCAGTGGATCCCTGAGCTCTCCATTTCAACAATGCAAATCATCCCCACTATGTATTTGTGCAATGATACAACAAGCAGTGCTTCTATAACGGTAGGCTGTCATCATTCCAGGAAAATTCTTCACCAAGACTTTTACATTAGGATTGGAAAGGGAAAATCTGTAAGAATGACAAGACAAGCCTCCCCCACCCCACCCCCCCAAAAAAACCCCAAACTTGTCCCAGGGAACTACTGTTTTCCTTCAGAAGGGAGTAAAAACCCTTCCTAATTCTGAATGTGATAGAATTTTTCATTTTCAAATTATTATGCAAGAAGTAATTAAGTCATCTTTACAGAGTGCTTTTGAAGAAAAATGATATAAATAGTTTCTCAATCCTGTTTCTCAGATGAAGAATCACACTGTGTATTCAGGCAAAGGAAGGTTTTCAGGCTTCAGTTCAGTGCTTCTCCCTCAGCACAGTGCTGTCTTTACAGAGAACTGATCAGCTGAAAACAAATGCAATGCAATACCCTTGATATTTATAAAATACAAAAGGTGAAAACCTCTGATCCTCAGACTGTGAAACTTGCTTTGTGCAGACACCTCAAGAGTAGAAGATACTTTTGCCACGTCACTGCACCATGAAACAACCTGACGTGTTTGTGGCAAACAGTTTATATGGATATCAGGCTCCCAGGTGCTTCATAGTATTTTTATCACTTACATCATCACCAAGCTGTAGCATGGCAAACTTGCTTCATTGGATTTCAGTGGCTGCCCCTGCTCAGCCTCCCGTGCTGTTGTATTAGGAGTCAGCTAGATGGTGCTCATGGGGTGGCAGCCGATGTGCAAAGTTAGCTCTGGGATTTCACTCCGGGCCTCTTCCCCCGCCTCCGGCATCCCACACAATCTAAGTACGTTGTCACAAATGAAAAACCAGGACCCAGAGGAAAGGGATGAAGGAGGGAGGTGAAAGTAAACTGCATCTCAGATACTGTATGAGCACAGATACTTACACAACTGCGCTGGCTTTCGAGGGCTGGGATGCGAGTACAAAACGGGCTGGTTTTGCACATATGAGCCAGCTCATTTGCTCCTACCTGGCAGCCTGAAAAGAGCACAGTTCTGACAATTTAGGAAGAAACTGTGTTGTTGAAGAGACGTGACAATTTGGAAGTTGTTTTTCCTCTGACAAATAGCAATCCTAGCTGTAGGATTCATCGTGGTCAGATGTAGCGTGTCTTTATGGATGTTTGAAGTTAGAATTAATTGGTAGCTTTTAGCAGTCTGTGAAGTTGCCTAGTTTTGTTGGATTAATTGCATTGCAGATAGTACTGTGTAAAGACACACTGTGATAACTCCCAGTAAATATGAAAAACTCAAAGTGCACAGGGATGGCTTGGTATGGACGTACTACTCAGAGAACCATTGAGTGGCAGAATACTTATAAATTGTTAAATCTGAAGATCCCACTTGGTCCCTTGGGCTGAAAGTTTGTATGAAAATTTCATTTCAAAATGACAAGCCTATATAAGCACAGGAATAGTTTTCTAAATAAAACCCTAGATCATTTCTTATTCATCTTATGTCTAAAATGCCCAGAGGTATAGCTCCATAAAAATTTTAAACTTTAAACAAAAGCTCCTTTTGAGTTGCAGGATGTCAAAACATTCTGAAAGCAACAGTTTATATTATTTATTGTGATGTTTACTTAGCAAGAGAAGCTGATGAGTTAATTCTCAGTGGAAGTGCTGAATTACTTTAGGAACAGAAGCCTAATTAATTAAGGATCATTTCCTATTGATTTCACTGTACTACAGTCCAGACTCAGCATACCTGCTATACTCCTATACAAGGTACACATCATAAATAATAATATACTTAGACCAGTTACTGCTGTTCTGATGACCTGTAATTCTCACTGGGGAAACACTTCTAAGACTTTGATGTGAACACAATAAAAGCCAGAAAGTCTCTTGAAAGAAAGAGAACAGGAAAAACACAGAAGAGGCACTGTACTCACTCCAGATCAAAGACAATAGCCAAATGGAGAGAGAGGTTTAAAAAGTAGACAAAAGTGCAAATAAATACATTTGTATTGGAAATATCAATAGGAAATGGCCAAATTTAATGCCTAAAGCCGGGAACATTTTAGTTTATAAAGCACAAAACCTTTGGAACACACACTATGACTAGACTTGAAATTCACCTCACAACTCCGTTATGAGCACAAAAATCAAGCCCTGGAAATTTCCTCCCTATGATCAGCTTGGCTGCCTGGCCATGAAGAACCAGGGCATAGTTTTTCTCTCTAGGTGTGTGTCCTGGTTCCAGCCAGGACAGGGTTAACTTTTGAAGCAGCCAGTAGGGGAAGGGACAGGACCCTGGGGTTATTCCCACCTCATGCCATGTGCAGGGAGGATGGAGAGTGGTGGCATTTGTCCGGTTTTCCAGGGTGCGAGGTCTGGTAGCGCTGTGTTCCGTGTGGGGAGCAATCGCTTGTGAATCATTCAGCTGTCACACACTCTATTAGTATTGTTGTTTTCAAACTTTGTTTTCTTATTTCATTGCTGTCGAGTAAATTATTCCTATCTCAACCCATGATCATCATGTTTTTTATGCTTCTAATTCTCCTCTCCATCCCACCACAGGGGAAGGAGGGGGAAAGGGAGTATGTGAGGGAGCAGCACATGGTCTGGGGTGTTTCACTGGAAATCTGGGAATATCATTCCTAAACCACAACAGTGTGCTTATCCATCCTGGAGACCAGCATTTCCACACAAGCCTGTTCTGCAGGCTCTTATAAGAACATAACAAAACTTGGGGTCAAGCTTTGGTTCAGTTCACAGGCAAGTTGTACTACAAGATTATTGCAGAAAGACAGATGTGTTGGACTTAGTCTGGAAAATTTAGCAACTATTATATGCATTGCCAGAACACTCTATGAAGAAATTCAGAAAGTTCAGCATTCCTTTGGTACAACTGTGTATATTTGTAGACAGTGTACACAAAATGGTGTTGTATGAGAGACAACTACAGAAGCAAGTTGTCTGACTACAATTTTCAGATCTAGCTTTACTGAGTCCAACACCTGGAGTGTGTTGTATGCTCCTTCTGCTTCCTCTCACAGCTAAGCTTTGTCTCAGTCTGCTGCTCTCTCCAATTCCTGACTGCTTTCTATCCCAAAGCCCACACAGCAGTCTGCCCCAAAGCCTGTGACCTTACTTTTTTGTTTGTACCAAGTCACTAAAAAGACCGCTGGGCCATAAGATTCAATTTTTGCTAAACTAAAGCCAGGCTAAGTACTAGTTACTGTCTTGTGCAGCAGCTTCTCTTTCAGCTCCCACTGATTGCACTGCCTTACATCTTATTTTCACTTAGCTTAAAGAAATGACAGAAAGCACACCCCTGAAGTTCAGCCATATTTACACCTCATGGTGTCCAACAATATTGCACATAACAGCAACAACATAGAAAATAAAATACTCATCTTTACTCAGACTGTAAGACAGAAAGTGACTTGAGCTGAGGCCTGATAGTTATGAAAAATAATGCTTAAAGATACAAACTTCTAAAAGATCTCTAAGTACCTTTATTATCTAAAGGAGAAGGTGAAATCCAATCTCATAGTTATGGCAAGGAGAAAAAGAAGCTGGGAGCAGTGCTTGATATGTCTGTAGCCAGCATGCACCCAGGGCAGGAGGAGTGCAGAATGGCTAAAACCAGTCCACTGACTCACCAGGAGAGCATCCTCCAAGGCCTGAGGTCAGGGTCGTCAAGAAGAAGCAGATGAATTAGCAAAGCTCCTAGATCTTCACAGCCAGGCATCAGTACTCCCAGGTAGGGCTGCAGGGAGGAGGCCTGGCAGAAACAACCTTTGAAAGCCTGTAAAAAGGTGAAAAAGAAGGGGAGAAAAAGGAAGCTCTTGGAACCTTTGACTTCTGCCCATTAAACTCAGTCTCTTTAAGCTTAGACTCAGCAGGAGGATGAGTTAACCACAGAAAATGGCCTTTACATTTCTTCTCCTGGTTACAATTCCAGGTTTGCTTAGACAGGGAGACCATGAGGATAGACTTGACTGAGTGAGGCCATTCTTTGGTCTCAGGAACAAAAGGACTCAAGGAAGTGATCAAATCCAATTAAAAACAAACAAACAAACAAACAAAAACCCAAAAAAACAAACCCCAACATTTTAAATGCTCACCAATTATTTAAAATTAGACATTATGTAAAAATAATTATTCCAGCTCTGAGAGCATGTGTACTAAATGTGAACGTGAGATTGAAGGAGCTGGGTTTTCCAGTCTGGAGAACCAAAGGCTGAGGGGACCCAATTCTTGTCTTCAGCTACCTTTAGGGGGTTGTAGATAAGAGATCCAGGTTTCTCAATATCTCACACTGAAAGAATGAGAAATTAATGACTGCATTGGAGCAAGGCCTGCTATAAATGGATGCAAAAAACCACATTCTTCACTGTGAAGCTGGTCCACCACTGAAGCAAATGCCCTGAGAGGTTGGAGGAAGGCTGTAGACGTGTCCTGTTTCTGCTGCCACTGACTTATTTGTCCCCTATCCTTCCCTGCTGTTTTTTACCCTACTTGAGAGTGCCATGGGTGCATCAATACAGCTGCAAACGCAGTTACTTCTCAATCCAGTTACCTGAATTAAATGTTTTGCACGTTTTAGCCTATGTTTGGGTTTCAGTGTATGCTGAAAGGGTAACACAAAGCTGGGCAAAGTACATTTCTAGTGCCCTGGTTAAGAGAGTACCTCACCTCTGGGGCATAAACACAGTGTCCCAGGTTGGACTTGGCTCCCAGCCAAGTGCCCGGACCTCAGGGACAAAGCCTTCCCCCTCCCTCTCACTCTCGTGCAATTGATCGAAAAGATCACGAAAAAGAAAATCAAAAGAACCCAAACCGAACTGAATTTTAAGTGGAAGATTTATATATATAAAGAAAATTATATACAGGGAACGCCCCAAAGGGGAAAAGGGAAAAAGGGATAAAAAGGGATATAACGCAAATACTTCCCTCCAGTAGTGAACCACACCACACAACCGCCGGCACTCTCTGCCTCTCAAGGCCAACCAGATGCGCTAGGCCTCACTCCCTCGCCCGGGCAGAGTGACAGCAAAGCTACCTTCGCCTTCAGTCCACTGGAAGAAAGAGAGAGAGCGAGAGCTTCCTCTCTCTTCTTATTTATACTCTTGCTTATGTAAAAATCGTATGGAATACTGGGAACATGGCCTTGGTTCCTTGGTTACAACCTGGTCACCAAGGAAGGCCTAGACTTAAAACTACTACACACAGTTCTAGAACCAACTAGATTCAAGGAGACAAATGCTGCAGTTTTGGGGTTTTTTTGCAGTTGTTCTTTCCTACTAGCAATAAGTAAAAATCCCAAAAGGTATCATTTTGGATAGACACAGCAGGAGCTCACTTCACTGAAAGTAAGACTGGAACCTTCCCCACTGACATGCAATTATTTAATTGTCCCCCACATCCCCCATGTCCCCCATGCACCAGCTGCACAGAGGCACCACAGTATCAACATGAAAATGCCCTGATATGCAGGTGCCCATGTTTGGAACAAGGAGTAGGATCCAGGTATGAGTGTCAGTGCAAAAGCAGGACAGGAGGCTCATGTAACATGCACTGAGCACACCAAAGTGTGTTCAGTGAGCACTGACTGCCTGCTGGGGTGGTCCACCTCCAAAAAGATCCTAGAGTAGGGCAGCACCATCCCTTCAGTCTAGCTCATTTCTGAGTCTTGGCAAACAAAAACATCACGGGGATAAAGTCCAGGTCAGAGATGCAAGTAAAAGTGGGAGAAGGAAAAAAAAAGATAAAGTATGCTTCTGCACAGTGTAAACTCATAGTGATAATTATTTTTATTATCTTATTAACTGTGTTTATAAACAATGTAAACAGAATAATGACAACACTCATTCACACAAATTCAAAGCATAAATAGCAGTTACTCAAGGTTGCTTAATCATTCATTTTACTCAGTTTCAGTGTTACTTCCAAAAGAAATAAATAACAAAAGACCATGAAAAAAACCAAAACAAAACCCAGAACACCACTGTGTGTGCTGTGAACTCCTGTTCCTGTGGAGCCTTTAATGTTTTGGAACATGATATACAGCAGACACAGTAATTTAAGAGGTTTTCCATACTTTTGTTTTGTTTTACATGTGTTCCTGTCCAACTGAATTTTTGTCAAAACAAGTCTCAAGTTTCTGTGATGAAAAACGCTCTTGGTAGCAAACAAGGACAATGTGACTGCAGAGAAGTTGGCATGTGCAGGATATACTGCAGCCAGGACACATCCAGGCTGCTGGGCATTCGTGTCTTCTGAGATGGGGCACTGAAATGGGGACTTCAAGTCCTGGGCATAGGAAAACCCTCTGCAAACTCCAGCTGCACTTAATTAATCTATGGACAAACCCAGCACATTCACTCCAGAGCTTGCTCACCTCAGACCTCATTTGTGATGCCACTGACTGCACAGATGCCCTCAGCCTCAATATTTCTTTTTCTTTTCAAAATTGTACAATTGTCCATGTCCTGGAAAATAAGGTAAGGACACAAATGAGGAAAGTCTGATGTGTTTTTTTCTTAAATATTCACCACAACCACCCCTTTAACCTCACAGCAAATTACATTACAGTCAGAGTCTGCCATTTTTGATGAAAAAGGATGCAAATTTTCAATGACTTGAAATTGTTTCAACTTTTCCAACAGTACCTTCTAAGTGAAAAGTAGTTGTACAGCATCACATAATTTATGTGATAGTGTATGATATCCAGCAGCGCTCATTTGGAACAAGCATAAATCACTACCCAAAGACAAGGTGAAATAAATAAGAAAGGAAAGGAAAATAATAATAGTGTGAGGTGTTGGTTCTCTTACTCCTTAGAGTTCAATTTAGGCACAGTGGTTATTGATTTAATTTCACAGCACAGGCCCAAATTGATAAAAGATAGTATAGGATAATATACACATAACAAGAGAAATAATGGAAAAATAAGAAAGTAGTTTTCTTAAACTAATTTTATTTTGTTACTATATTGTTGTTTACATTGATCCTTTACAATAATTAACAAATAGTAGAGCCAATTTTTGTCAGATGGAGGAAAAGACAAATTTGGAAATTTTAACAGTTAGGGTGGCTGAAAAGTTTCTTTTGAAACTTCACAAGGTACTATTGAACTAACCCTTTCTCTCACAAGTTTTTGCTTTCTGTGGAAGAGAGTGGATTTCATTCCAAACTGAAAAATATAATTGTGGGAAGATGAAAAAAGATTAGGCAAAAAAAAATCAAAAAAGACTTTTGAAACATATGTTATTGCAACACCTCATAAAAGTTGTATTTCAGATAGTTCCTATTTCTTTTCAATCTATGCCCATCACACACAGAAGTCTGTGGTAGCTACCTGGGCTTCAAGAACTCCAGTCAGAGTCCTGTGGTTCAAGGGAAAATAACAAACCACACTTCAGAACTATAACACTTTAAGGTACTGTGAAAAACTTTGAAGGGTCAAATTTTGCTTAATTCTACTTTATTTTTTTCTTAAATAAAAGAGACCAATGGCAAAAAGAAGCCTTTTTCTAACCATAGCAGGTCTACTGAGCCTGAGTCAGTCCCGGTCATTTTTTTTCTACTTCCTGTGTAGTGTGGAGCCCCGCACTGACAAGTGGGGAGATAAGACCTGTACCTGGAAAAGACATAAAAATTCACAAACTGAAAACCTGCCACAGACCAGTCCCCCATTCAGTCTGTTATGGATCAGCAGTTTCCTAGTGTTTACCTGTCTACACAGCAGCAACTTCCACAGTTCAATTCCAGGAGGAAGATGAACCACTGAGGTAGGTGAAGCATTTTGGCGGCAGGATTGCCTTCCTGGTACCTACACAGACACTTGGTTTTGGATCCTAAGGTTTTACATCAACATCAATTCCCAGGTTTTGAAAGATGTGCTCTTTCAAGCTCAGGTGCAAAAAAAAGACACTTTAAAAATTCACTGCCATTCCTCAATGTAGAATATTTTACAAGCTAACAAGTTTAATTAATAGTATGTTCCATGTTTTACAGCTTTTATTTAAATTGTCCATAAACCCTCTCCCTAGAAAAGGGAGGACCAATGGCCCCACGGCATTTTTTACAAACCATTTAAAGCGTGATTTGGAAACTGTCAAAACTCTGGTACTCAGTGTAAACGCTGCCATATATTTGGATTTGTTTCCATCCAAATTCAGTACTACAGCATCAACTTGCCTCAGATAACAACAATACAGAGCAGCTCCCCCAGGGTGTAGATAATACACGTAATCACCAAAGTCTCTGCCTATTCAAGTTAACACTTCTTAACAACAGATGTAATCTTCAGTGAGACCAAGCTTTACAAATTGCTGCTAATATGAATCACGCTTAACTTGTCCAAGTATCTCTTCTAAAGAGCTTATGTTTTCCCTAGAGGTATTTAAATTAGGGATCCTTAACAGCTAATTGAATATGAACTTGGATAACTGAGCAGGTCATCTTTGTGTCTGAAATAGAGGATGAAGGACTACACTGTCCAGGCTAAGCGAGTCAAACATTTCTGATTTATGTCGCATAAAAACCTCATGATACAACAGAGGTTTGAGGGGCAGTGTTTCAACGGGTCTGAGGAGTATCAGGTGATGCTTTCAGACCTCCTCTAACAGCTCAAGATCACTGCTACAAAACCAGTTCCATCACTGCATATCTTTTCATTGCTCCAGCACGAGATAAATTAGGAAAGACTTCAGTTCAAGAGTGTTTTTTAAATGCACTGAGTATGTGCTACATTCAAACATCATTAAGACAGTAAAACAATCTGACAAAAGACAGGGATTTATTTATTGCCTGTTGCACAAGCTTTCAGAACAGAGAAAAGTAGGCTTATTGTTTTTAGTCCACCAGATCATTGTCACATGTCAGTGCAGGTATTGGATTTGGTCTAATATTTTAGAAGTCTTGCAAAGCAACAGACCTTTACATTTTCTAAGAATTTTGCAAACCATTCAAAATTGTACTTCGGTATTTGCACACCATTGGTTCAAAAAGTCATTTTGCACTGTTAATTGCATTCTATTTTGGTGTAGTAAATTTAGAAATATGAATATTTAACCAGAAAAAATGCTGTCAAAAAGCTACTTAATCAGGTTTGAACATACATTGAAACAAAAGCTGTGAGTACATTTATCCAGTTGGTTATGAATATTGCCATAATGGCTCAAATACAGGGTGGGGGAAATGGGGCAGCAAGGAAGGGAAATCATGCAAACCATCACTAATCCACAAATGCAGAAAAAGGAAAGATAACAAGTACAATATTAACATATAACTCATAATGTTCTATTTTTGTATTTGTGTTAAATGATAGCTTTGCTACAAAAAGCAAGTTTCTCTCCTTTGAATGCAGAGATAACTGTGAATGTACACTGGGGAATACTGAGGGTATACTTCCAGCTAGAGACAGACTTTCAGCACAGTATTCATTCAGTTTCCATCCAACTCAAGCTAAAACTCAGCCTGTTCCCCCCCATCACCACCAGTTTTCCTTAATAGAGACTTGATTTTTTTTCAGATATATCAATGGGTTTCAGTTTTATCTTTCTATAACATAGTCTGTGATGAAGCACACTTACATGGTAATTGTAAAGTTTCTGGATATCTTTTAAGGTTTCCACCTTGTCTTGTAGCAAGACACAACAATCAAGACTAGCAAATATGGTATTTGCTCATGTGTTTAAGACAAGAGGAAGACTGCACACCAGCTATACATGTGATCACTTCACAAACCCTTACCCAAAGGTGACCTTCTGGCACCTGTGATGGAAAAGGGTAGGTTTGGTAGAGGGATTCAAAGATACAGAAGGGAGAGAAATAGGCAAGCAGTGCTTAGTATTTCAACTCCAGCACCACAACAGCAGCCAGAGCAGAGACTCTTGCAAAGATAAGCTCTTGAAGGTGGAAATGGGGCACCTTTTGCTAAGGGCTTGAATGCCCTGTGACAGTGGTTTTCCAGGTTGCACTCTGTTCAACCAACTTTATTACAAGACAGGCAAAAAAGATTCACTTTACAAGAGATAAAGTAAAAAGCAAAACATAAAAGGAGATCTGTTCCCAACAGGACTATCTTTGCTTTTAAAGCTACTGTTTTCTCCTTTGAGATTTTGTAAAGCAAAACCTGAAAAATGCAAATACTTCCAGTATTGTTTGCTCCAAGGGATGGTGTTTTGGCAACAGAAGATTTGTCCCAATGCCCTGGCTTTTCAGGACGGCCCCTGGCTCAGGATCCCACTCTGCTGGTCCCTTAAGCCTCTTGGCTGAGTCAGCAATAGGAACTGGGCAGCACAGGGAGAAAATGGTTTTGGGAAACTGAAAAGCCTAAAGGAGGGGGCAAGGGAAGCTGTTAGCTTGCAGGGTTGCATGTCTTGGATCTGGCGAGGGACTCTCCCGAGGCCTAGACCCAACCAGGCCATGAGGGACTGGACAGACAGCTACAGGGAACAAGTTAGGGTTTCTGTCTCGCAGACAAGAGGCAAAATCAAAATACATTTTATAAACTCATAGAATACCAGGTTGGAAGAGACATCAAGGAATATCTGGTCCAACCTTTCTTGGCACAGTCTAGACAAGATGGCCCAGCACTCTGTCCAGCCACTTACGTGTTCAACATTGGGGAACTTTTGTGGGGAGATTATTCCAATGGCTGATCGTTCTCATTGTGAAAAATTTTCCTCACTGTTCCAATCAGAATCTCCTCAGGAGTAACTTGTACCCATTACCCCTTTATCTTTTCCACGTGACTCCCTGTAAAAACGTAGCTTCCCCTTTCTCTGTAGCCACAATGTAAATACTGGAACATGGTGATACTGGAACATTTGGCTTCTATGAACTTCTCTATCAAAAAAATCAGCCACTTGTTAAAAAGTCTGACCTCTTCTCTGTGTTGCAGAATTCAGTGTGAAATACACAAAGTCAAGAATAGATGTATGTATAACATATGAAACCATCCCCACAGGAAGACAGTCATGAAGGGCATCACACAGCGTGGCAAAAGTGGAAGAACAGGAGGGGAAAAAACTTATTTCCACAATTTCCTCACAGGAGTTACTTGCTTCTATCTCCCCAGTGGCTAGTTAAAAAAGGTAGACTATATTTTTTTCCCTGACACAGACAGTACAGATTCTTATGATGCAGATTCTCCTCTCCTTCACAGAAGAGTTTTTTCTTCATAGACTTATCATTTAACCAGGAGATGATGAGACATCATGGCAACATTTTTTAAATTCAAATGTACCTGTAACAAAAAAATATTTTGTGTTACTGATTTCCTCCTCATTAACAGTTAAAAATCTTGAAATTTCCAGAAACTGGAAAAATCTGCAACCTTCATGTCACCTGGAACAACAGAGCATAATCCTTCCACGTTTGATAACTTTGCTGACATGGAGAACTGTACAAGGTAGCAGTTTCCACTGAGCAAAAAAATTTCTGACTCTGCATAACCCACAGTCATACATATTCTTGAATGCTTTTTCCAGCCACTCTATTAATAAATTATTTACTGCAGCATGACTGTTAATTCTGCATAATACTAAGATTGCCCAACATTTTCCATTCTGGATGTGTTCTCAGCTGCCAATGGCTTTGCCAAACCTGTGCTCTGTGCCACTGTCTGCCACAAGTTAATTAGCTCTGTAGAACACGTAATAAAAACACCATAACACACCATCAACCTACAGAGCTTTGCCCCAATTAGAAGAAATTGGAAATGATGAACTGAAAAAATTTCAGTTATCTATGTCACGCTTTGATGAAGGGATCTGAAATACGGCAGGAGGTAGTTTTTGTGTTAAAAATGCACTCATTTCTATTGTTGCAAAAATCTGTACCACATCAACCACCTTAAAAGATTTTGTATATTTTTGCTTACCCTTTCTATCAACATGCTTATTCTTAGGAAAAGCTACTGACAGTTTATCACCTCAAGTCCCAGAGATGGGATACTGCATCTTAGCCCGTGGACATGGAATTGGCAGGGGAGATTTCATGTTGTACCCTTCTGCTTAGATTTTTTCTGGACTGGGGCAGTGGAGAGGAGGACAACAGGGACAACCCAATCTCAGCAGTAAAAAAACAGATGGGCAGGGGCTGACATCAGTGTCAGGACACAGGAAACAATTTGGGAAGTAGAGCCTTACTGCTGTCAACTGGGAAGAGAGAGGAACTAGGAGACTGGAGGAGAGGTGTGACAAGTTGTTCAGTGGCCATCAAGAGGCAGATTGGGAAAGAAACGGAAAACAGGAATGAGCAACGCCAGAAGCAAACAGCTGGTAGATAAATTGAAATGAGGAAGGGGATAGAGCCCAGGAGAGAGGGCTCTGTTTGGTAGGACTGAGAACAAAGACATGGGCACGTTTGAAGTATGTTTTGCATGGGCCTTCACAGCTCAGAGATCATCTAGTGAGCAGTGTGCAAGTTGTGAACTTAGAGACAGAAGCAGAAAAACCCCCAGGATTTAACTGTGCATTGCAATTATACCACAGCTGTTAGTGACTCTGATAAGGTGGCACAGCCAGGAGGATGGAGTCTATGTGAAATGTACACAGCTTCTTGATGGTAGCTGCTTCCAGGCCCTGGTATTTGATCTAGGGGACAGAAGCTTGCTTCTGCCAACCAGCTCTCCTACATCTTTCCTCTCTGCCCAGACGCTTATCTTAGATGGATTCCTGTGGAAATCACTTGCATTTTGGAAGCTTTTATGTTGCTCAGATGCTGGAGGTAGATTATAAAGAGGACTGGTTAAAGTGTTTTGAGGTGTGGGAAGAAGGAAGTTGCTAAGAGAAAAGACTAATTTTGGCTCCTAAATGTCTCATTACTTGCTCATGCATATTCCTAGTCCAAGGTTGGGAAAGAAATCACTGCATATCCAGCCTTGACAGCAACTTAAAACTTGGATTCTATATTATTTCTTTCTTTCTCAGTGAGGGGGCAGGAGACCTCAGGCTGTGACTTCATCTATGCATGCACGTGTTGGGAAAGATGCTTCTACATGTGCTCACATTTCTCGTTATGGATGCACAGGAATAAACAGGTTCTTCCTATGTTCTTTATCCTCTCAGGACAAATGAGTACAGCTAAAAACTGTCAGATCATTGAGTGCAATCATTTAGTACTTAGACAGCATATCTTAAAGAATATGGTAAATAGGGAAAGAGAAAAGACATAGCTTGCTCCAAAGAAATAACATTCTTCCTTTCCCTCCCACCTCCCCCTCAGTCATCCACTTCATGGAGCAAGTGAGTAAAAAATCATGATCCAGAGGGCCACGGCTGGCTAAGAGAGGCTCCCAGGTCCACTGCAGGCACGCTATGGTTTGAACCATAGCTCTTGCTCAGCGCTGACAGCTGAAACCTCATCTTGGTAATCTATGTCCTGGCTGTGGAGTTCTCTGCTCTAATTATTCTGTATGTGTCTTTCCTCACAGCCTGGAACAGTTTTCCTAAGGGCTGAGACTGCTGGAATGGGGAAGATTTATGGAGTCAGTCAATGCTGGTTGCATTCTGCAGAATTTCGAATAAGAAACAAAAGACTATTTGAATCTTAGGAGAGAGGTTTCCCTCTGCATCAAGTATTACTCTCTTCCCAGTGCACTGAGGTTGAAGGATTAAGTAACTTTTCCCAAATATAGAATGTATCACACCCAATCACACACACACACTGCTGCCTTCTTTAAATGAAGCATCTGAGGAGGAAAATGAGATTACAAATTTAGGAGTATAATGAGATCAAGTTAAATTCATACCACTTACCCGCCTAGGCACAATCTATGTCATTAGAAAAGATTAATTTTTTGTTGCAATTTCTAATCTCATTATACCTTTTGTCACAAGAATGATTTATCAGAATTTCAATACTTAATGCTATACATTTTGTATTTTCACTTGACTTCTCTAGTATTTTATATTTTCATTAGCTGGTATCTACTCACTCATGCCATACCACTCAGCACAGCTATAAATAGAGAGACCAACTAACCAAATCACACAATGTTGAAAAGGTCAAAGTAGTATATTACACTACTATAACTTAGAGAACACTATTCACAAAGTATTGAAACTTTGACTCCTTATTTATGTGACAACGAAAGTAAAAAAAAAATGGAAGGCACTGTAAAATGATCACATTATTACCAGACTTCCCTAGGAAACTGAGCAATTGCAAACCCCTCAACATTATTATCTTTACGGCCTAACATAAATTCATGTTATTCTTTAGGTACTGCATCTTTTATGCTAAGTTTCTGCATCTCTCTGGTCTGTTCACTACTTCTTTTGATGTTTTTAAATACAATAATTAAGAAGCTCTTAAGGAATACTTAGAAGCAATTTTTTTAATCACAGCCCTCTTTTAGCTAAGTTGTAAAGAAATTTAGACAGGAAATAAAAATTTGGAAAAATCAAGCTAAGGATTATTATTACTGACTCCTCCTCTCCATCAAGAGAATAAGAGAATTATGGCCTTACTCTCAAAATCTATGGAAAGAACCTATTTGAGCTCAGTGTCTGTGCCACCATATCTGGTCATGTAAAAGTACTTTTAGAGTGACTGTGAGCACAGGATGTTCTGCAATACATCCACCATCCTGTTGCCCCTAAAGACATCCATGTCCACACTGCAAAATGTATGAGCCCTGCCAACTGTATCCCCACTCTTTCCCCACAGCCCAGGATTCCTAAGAGATCATGTACATAGTGCAGAAACACCTGAAAACCAGTAGTTACCTCTCCCCAGGCCCAGGTTCAGTCAGGTGCCTGCTGTGCTCCTTGCATCACTGCCCCTGTACCCAATCCTGTTTGACGGTGAAAAATTCTCTGACTTAGATGAAAGTTAGACTCTGTGCTGAGCCATCTCCAGGCATGCGATTTTACCCAAAGAACACAAGTACAGCCAGGAGCTTCAAGACTAGAAGAGCTGTCCTAGAGACAGCAGTCATGGCCTACACCAAACAATACTCATAGCTCTGAAGATTCACAGAGTAAAAGTATGTTTTTAAAATTGGGGAGGAAAAAAACCAAAGGAATGAACTATGATAAAGGGACAAAGAGAGACGGTATCAGGTGGGCTTTTTGAGATAGCTGCAGGAGAACTGAGCTTAGTACTTAGCCCATAGCACACTCTCAATATGTCCGAGGCCACCCTGAATCTCTGGGCAAGTTTGGGTGTCCACAATCCAACATGATGTGGAAGATGTACTGGAAACTTCCCTGCTTTCTCCCAGTATAGATAGGAGGCAATAAAGGGCAATCTGTATCTAGCCAACATACATTGGATTAGATCCTGGCATTACAGAGTACTGTAGGTTTGAGGAGTCAATAATAATTCTATTACAGGGAACTTTATTTGTGGAATTGTAATTAACTTAACAGATAACTGAGAAGTAACTCAGCTAATATCAAAACAACAGCAATCAGTGACCTAATTTCTGAGTCTCACTGTATTTCATGAGAGAATGCACAATTCCCAGTGAGTAAGGGGGGATACCAGGATAACTCTTTGAGGACTATTCATGATTTCTAGTTTGAAACACCACGGTTGCAATAAGGCATTGCAAGATTTCCTAATGCCAAGCTGGAGCTGAATTGGCATCTCTCTCTTTCTCCCAGTGAGTCCCTGTTAAGAGATCAGAGAGGCTGGACTACAGCAAAGCTGCAGTGTCTGCAGGCAGTACAGCTGAATAGCCACACTTACGTGCTGATGCTAGTTAGGTGCTTATGTGGCAAAATGAGCCTGCAGCTTCTATTTTTCATACACAAGACTTGAAAGATGGGTTTATCTTGTGTTTTTCTTCTGGAGAGGGGGTGCTTTAGGGGCCTTTTGGTGGAGTTGTTTTTGGTGGGTTGTTTTTTCGTTTGATGCAATTTGTGTTTATTGTTGTTGTTGTTGTTGTTGTTTTGTTTGTTTGTTTTAAGAAAAGCACTGGTAAGACTTTGCTTAAAGCCTTGTCTACATAAAAATAGTGTCCAAGCAGAAGTGATGAAGCCACCTCCCCTGACAGTCACACATCCAATACAGATGCTATTATTCCAATAACAAGGTTATGCACACCAGTAAACAGTTTATTGAGAAAGTAATTACACTCTACCTGCGTGACAAAATTTTCAGATTAGCTTTAAAACTAAGGTTATACTTTTATAACTGACTACATGTATATAGGTAAGATGAGCAAGTAATTTGCCAGGAATGAGACTTAAAATAACCCCCCCCAAAAAAAAAACCACTCCACTAAAAATAAAAAAAAATAAGACCAGGCTTTATCTTTCTCAGCAAAGGTTACTCAGGAGAGAGCAAGGGAGTGAAACATGAAGTAGCCATCTCCTGGCTGATCTGTGCCTCCTGCAGACTCCTACCCTGAGCTGGTGTTTTGGCACTGTTCTGGCAAGGCTCTGGGCTCTCTGGCAGAGCAGGTGGCTGTGGGTGGTGTGCTCCACCGTCCTCCTACTCCCAACAGATTTGCTGGGGCTGGGGGCGTAGAAAGCGAGCTCCACCTGAACAAACTGAGCCCCTCCACTTTTGGGATGGAGGGATGGAGAGAACGCCTTATGGAATTTTTGATTTGAATTCTGTAACATATGGAAATCGGTCTACAAGAAAAATGAGAAATATTTAGAAACAGTTGGAAAGGCTGTCATTGAAATTTATCCTGGCTATGTCTAAACATGGAAAAGGACAACAGAAACCAACATTAACTTAAGAAAAATGTAAAGAGAACTGACTATGCAACAAGCAGAAGGCTTATTTCTTTTTAAGTATAAACAATCTGGTGAGGAGGAAGAAAGGCATAACTATAAAAATAAGACAAGTCAAGTAAAAAATAATGAGGGTAAAAAATAATAATACTCTGCATCACTTTGCAGAGATTTTTTTCTTGTACAGCAGTCTCCAAATATAACTTTAAGGGAGAAACCAGACAAAATACTTCTGTTCCTAACTGTCACAATGGAAAATGGTTTAAAAGGAAGTATACTGGGGGAAGGGGATAACTTTCAGCTATGGACAAGCTTTTTAGACACCTTTAGACACACCTTCCTTGGGAGACTAATCTTTCTAGACTCCTTACACAGTCAATGGAAAGGAACACTAGCCTCCACAGGACAATGCAATACCCCTAAATTCAGGTGGTATGGACTCTTTATTTACAGTAAGGATAAAGACTATAACAAATCACAAAGCACAGATCCTTTTCTAAAGGCTTTGACTGTTTGGAGGCCTGACCTGAATTACAGATGGAACAAACATTGCTGCCTTCAGGAGAAGCTAATGAAATGTGTGTGAAGACACAGGACCCTTGTCTGACCCTTCTTCCATTTTTCTGTCCATTAAGTGCAGCTTTGGGCATTAAACCCCTGCCTTCCCACTTGTTCTCTTCGTTTTGTTTTGGTGGTTTTTTTTCTTCCCTTCAGTTCTGTAATCTTTCTTTTCAGTGCCACGGCCAGTCGCAGGCAAAGGAAGTCTGCAGAAGTGCAGAGCATCCCCTGCTTGATCCAGATTTCCTTTCCCACAGAGGATTTTTTACTGGTGGAAAGGTCCTAGCCATAGGAAGCAATCTTTTATCCAGAAAAATAACACTTGCAACACAGTGTCCCTTGTGCAGCACCTCTAGTTCGAAGGGAGAAATTTTGTTCTCATGGAACTTGTGAAAAAAAAAGTATTACAGTGGAAAAACTGGTGTGGAGGCAGTCTAACAAAACATTTGAAATACCTAGATTTGCAATGACTGCAATCAAGAGTAAGGACAAAAGTAGAGAATGTAATTATTTCTAATATGAACACCATAGCACTTACCACTTTTCATAGATGCCAAATAGGCAAGACTATCTATATTTTCAAATGAGTTGGACAACTGGCTGAGTGGGTTGACAGAAAAAGTAATATAAGATGTTGAATTTATAGATTACTTAGTATAGAGACACCATGACAGCTAATGCTGTAATTACTGTATGCTGAATCTAACAGTATAAAGTCAGTGCAAAGCCTGAGTTTCTTTTCCACAACTTTGAAGAGTCAGAGCACTTAAACTGCACAGTATTTATTTTAGAAAGGAGTTCATTTTAAAAGAATGTACATATATAATATCTTCTGTTTTCCTTTCTTCCTACACTGTATCTGAGAAAACCAACTTTTTCCTTCATTTGTTTAACTTTTCCTTGTAGGACTGACAGAGCCGCAGCTTGGCTTAGGAGACCAACTCATTGCATTTACTTATTCTAAGCCTATTACCTAATAACTTTTCATTGTGCAACTATTTAGAAAGAACTAAAAAGAAAAATCAGTATTTTTATGATCATATTTGCAGAAGTGTGTAAGCAATCCTTTACTTAACATACATCTATGATTTTCAGCTGATAATATCTTTTCAGATCCTAACTTTCAAATTCACTGATTACTCACAATCCTTTCTGACAGAAGACAGGAACCACATCACATGCTGTGTTTTACCACCTGCTGCAATACACAATTTCTGGATGTGACTACAAGCAGTGGGCAAAGCACAGTTTATTTTTGGTAAAAATTTCTCAATAAAACTTCAGTTGCTTATACATTTCTGCAAAAATAAATTGAAATAATGACATATTGACTTGCTGATAATATTTGGCAAGGCTTAGGAATTTCTGGGGAAAAACAAAAAAGAAAAGCAGAAATATTCATTGAATAATACATGCTTTTTAGTATATTACATCAATTTCTCAAATCTCCCTGATTCATAATAGAATGCTGATAAAATGTGGTATTGCCTGGCCTTCACTGCACACATGCTGAAGTGCCATCCTGATTTAAGCTATTCCATGGCATACATGAAAAAATACACTTATTTTTTTGCACATAGCAGGAAGACAGCAAATTTGGACTGATAATGGAGCACATCTGTATAGCAGGACATGAGCAAAACTATGTCATGCTAGAGCTGACAGAAGAGAAAACTGAAAAGATATGGAACCTAGTTAAAATACAAATGGAATGCTTCATGGCTGAGGGAAAAGCAACCAATGGTAACTAGTATAATTTTTCAACTTGTTCATAAAGGGAACATTTAAATAATTTCATGGTGTTTCCCTCCCATCTTTCTCATCACTTCCTTCCTCCAGTTGATAGTTTTCTCATATCATATCTTTTGTTCTTTAAGGTCAGTTGTGAGACATCTTCCTACATGCATGAATAAGACCACATTGAATACTGTGCACTAAAAGATGAATAATGTCTTTCCTCCAAATATCTCAACCAGCTAGCACCAGAAAAGCAAGGGAGAGCTCTTCTACTTTGCAAGTAAGGGTTTCTGGCAAGGTGACATATTTTTCTGTTTCTTCAGGTAAAATATATTTGTTATTTATATTAAATCCATCTGATACAACATTCTACATGCCCAATAGGACCATACAGTTAAAACACATCAAAAACACATTAACATGTCTTTCCATACTGTGACATGCTTATAGAGCAGAACAGCTATTAGGACTGGGCTGTCAGGCACATACAACAGATGAATTGCTGGGTCAGCATGAACATGCAGTGCACCATAATCCATAGAAAATATCATTAACAAAGAGCAATACAAGTAGACGTGAAAAAAGGATATCAACATTTAACTGTAGTTTTCAGCCCTTCCCATATTTTTTGGCCTTTCAACAAATATGTTCTTTGGAGCTAGCAACAGCAAGCTAGGCAGAAAAAAAAATCTACCTATGAATTAGTGGCCCTTTTTTTTCAAGTGCCTGAAATACAGAACCGTCTATGGGAGAAGGCATATACAGTGCAGAAGCAAAACCTGGTTTTGCCTGAAAAACTAGGTAGTTGCCAAAGTTAGCTGCTCATCTACTTCAGCACATATGTAGAAGGTTATAGTGCATGACTGGTATAGATATTGAGGGAAATGTAAAATTGTTTCAATGTCTTTAATATTCAGAAGCAAGAATAAGAATGTTTTAAAAATTCTGTACCTACCTGCTTCACTCAAACAAATTTTCCATTTATTTTGTGTTACTTGGCCTTTATTCCAGCAAGGATAATGTTCAGGGAAGGAGAATGACACCGTTCATGTAGAAGGAAGAAAATAAAAAGCACTGTTAGGAGCTTGGTAGCTATATGTACAGATATATTTCCTTTTAATGGCATATACATATCAGATCTACTAGTCATATACACTTATCTCAATAGTTATGGTTGTATTTTCCCCCTTGGCTTTGCTATCAAACTGTTTCTTTCCCACATTTATATGTCCCTCAAATATATACACAGAGAAGTGAAAGGTCTTTTTGATCGGATGAGAATCTCCTTTGCAAATTATTTTGCCCATTTGTCTAAAAGCCATATAAGAACTGGCTTTGTATGTTCTTGAATCTCTTTCATACTTGTTTCGCTGAATTCCTGTTACTTCGTGTTTAACTGCACATCTAGCTGTTGTCACACACCTTTCACACTGCAGGGTGCTGCAGGACATATTGTGCTTGCTGACATACTTTTTGTGAAGGAAATCCTTACAATCAGCTGCCCAACATATGAAGCTACATTTGACCACAGGGCATAGAATGAGAGAACTGCTCTTGTGACAAAGGAAATCAAAACAGTTCCTTCATACAGTTCTGTGAAGAGAGAAGGGGAGAGGGAAAGAAGCACTGAACCCTACATCTCTAAGAGCATAATGAAAAATAAATCCTTTTCAAAGGCCTGAGGTTAAAAAACACCGAGTTCCAAAATCCAGAGGCCAATGGAAGCTGAAAACATTTGGCATCCTTTTGGACTGGTCCTATCGCTTCAATACACTATTCAAATTAGCATTGCTCTCTTACTATTGCCAGCATGTATCTTCTAGAACCCAGAAGAATTAGTGCTAATTGCAACAGTAGTATTTTGGGGATAGCCGTAGTAACCACTACTAACTGCTAAATACAAATTAGAGACAAACTTCAGAGTCTGTTTAGCACACCATTTCCACATGCAGCTTGATTAAGAGAGAAAATTACTCAGTCTGTTGCAACACACTTCACAGAAGTGAATTGAAGACAGTAAGAAGCAAATAGATGATTCATCAAAAAGAAGAATTTAGACATACGATACTGAGGCAAGAGTTCATATTTCTGAGCTCACACTCTGGCTCTGATGATCAACTAGGCTTTGCCTTCTGCTGTGAAAGGGGAACATCACTGAAGCCAATAGTCATATCATCTGCAAAGAAAAAGTCAGTGTTACAATTCCAAATCAAGGCCCAGTCCAAAATGTTTTGAGTGTTTCAAAGTAGGCTGGGGCTCATTTACAGTGAATTTTAATAAGGACAGGACACTTGTTCCCTTGACAGCAAATACTTACAATACATACTACAAAAATAGTAGTGGTTCACAAATAACTTAGTAATACTTAATTAAAGTATCTTTAAAAAAGAAAATAACATCTCTGTGTTATGTAAAGTATGAAATCACTTAAAGAAATCCCTCTTTCAGAAGACATGGGTGATCTATTAGCACAGGCTTATTTTATGCTTTTGTGCAGCAGTCACAATGCAGGTCATATCCAACCACCTAATTCCAAAACACTCTATTAGGAACCTTCCCTCTAAGCTTTGTGGAAACGTGCCCAGGACTCTCCATTCACAATTTAAGAGGCTATTTTTAGGCACTGTCATAGTCTTCAATGTGTAGCATTTACATATCCAGTCATTAAAATATCGTATTGTCTTTTGTGTCCACTCTGAAAACCACTTATGGAAGTTCCACATTTGTCAAATCATCAGCAAGCTTATGAGGTTCCCAAAGAAACCAGTAATCAATGTAGGAACAAGAATGTGTATGTAACATTTCTCATTGTATGACGTTTTATGTTTTAGCAGTTCATTCTCAAAAAACTAACAAAAAAAAAAAAAGGCTGAAGACTAAAGTCAGGGAGATGCTAGTCCATTTGGGCAACAGAAATACTAGTTTAGTATCTTTAGGTACTTTAGATACTAGTATATTTAGATGGGATGTTTAGATGCATGTTACACATGGTGTCACTAGTATGCAATCAAAGGGAATTCACAGAGGGAGAAAAGGAAGTGGCAATTAATTTTTTAAATGTCCTTTCCATCTAGGTTGGAGGAAAATGCAGATTTAAAGCAGCTACTGCACCCACAAGAATAGGGAGGGAATACCTCTATAAACTCCCCAACCTGTGCTGTTGTGGGCAAGCTGTGGCTATGGCAAGAGTCTTTGGAAGCATGAAGGGGGATTAATTATTGTTACACACAGCTGTAATAACGCAAAGGTATTAAAGCTCTGTGTGAACCTTTCCTGTCCATTGTTTGGAACATGTTTGTATGCACAGAACCTCTCTAATCTCTAAGTGTTTTAATAAAGATGCCTCTTCATCAAAATAACAAGATGTTCACTTTTCTGAGTGGAGGACAGTTAATAAAATCAAGGAGCTGGACCTCTGTGTTGGTGCCTAGTTAACAAATTAATAAAAGATGTTGTGCTGCTCTAGGGCAACTGAGAAGAATCTCTGTTAATCTTCAGAGAAATTGCAAGTGGTAGGAAAGCAGCTCACGCTGCAAAAAGCACCACCCATTGACTGAGCCATTTCAGGTTTGGGCAGACAACTGAACAGTGGTGAGAAGGCATGAAAAAATTCAAGACGCTCCTATTTCTAGTGTTACTACGACTATTAATGTTATGTTTTAAAGCTTTCTCTATTTGTACACTTTCTGTGCTTTTGACAGGCTCCATCAGCTGAGCTACAACACTGCTGAAAAGTCCTCCTGACATTCCAGCCCCAGCATGTGCCTGCCATGGTACCTCTAACTCAGTTCTCCTTTACTGCTGACTACAGAATTATTCTCCCAGTACTGCCACTCCTCACAGATGTCTTTGTTTAACTTGAATATTCCTTAGCATCTGTCAGCATTTTCCTCTAAATTCCTGCTAAATGCACTTTACTTCTCTAAGCCTCATCAGCTATTGCTCTAAATGCATCCCTTCAAGAGAAAAAAAATCTCCACCTGTCTTTAATATGTGTATCAATAAAAGTAGGATTAGAAATCTGCACTCCTAGACTCTGTTAAACAAACTCCTTTCTGCCTCCACTTACTCAGGCATAAAATGGCTATAATATTTACTACAATATCTCAAAGAATAGTTAAAAAGCTTGTTGCTATTAATTCAATGCTAGTGATTCTGGCTTGCTACAGGGAATATATAAACCTCTGCATGCCAGGTCGATATATATTTCTGAGATTTATAGTTTATGGTTTTTAGTCATTAGTATAACATTATTTGCAAGGTTAATATCCCAGTCCTACGGAGTAGAAAGTAGTATCTCCATTATAGTCAAGATTATATTCTTATTTTCTAGCTATTCCTTTTAAGTAAGTCTGTAACATTTATTTTCTCCTATAGGGCAGTATTATTTTTAATAAATATGTACTGCCAGTAAGGTTTAATTTATTCAGAAGCCATTGTTTTAGAGAACTTCCCTGGAATAAAATTAATAATTGTTTTTAATATAATACATAGTACAGAATCTTTCTTTTACAACTGCTTTAGCAATGCTTTTTCCTTAGGTCTGTATATTATAGAAATATTTTCAAAGAAAAGAAAAAAAACCAAAAATAAAACAAAGCAGACTCAGTAACCTGCAGAAGTACACAGAATGCTATTGCAACATAAAGCCAAGAAATACTATTTCTAAAATTACAGACTTGTAGTTGTCCCTTAAAAAAAATTATAACTAACTTCCAAGTTTGATTGTGCAGTCTATATTTACTGTCACATTACCAAATGAGGCTCTCTGCTGTCTCTCTAAAGGAAAGAGGGTTGCATTTAGCTGTGCTAATCTTCTGCAGGAATTACTCGGCTCTGTACATGGCATGACTGTCAGCCATTTCCAGCACTAATTGGACTCAAGTATGGTACGACCTAATTTTTCAGCATATACTGCAGAGTTTTGAGACTCCTAAATGCTTCAGCCTTTTGAGAGTTTTGTTGTTTTCTATTAGTTACAACTTTGCTGTATCCAACTGCCAGCAGAGGGAGAAAATGCAGTATGAAGCACAGAACATAATACAACACACCATCCCTCATCCGCACTACTGAAATAAATATGATGCGGTTTCAACCATTTCTTTTCTAGGACAGGGTACACTCATTCTAAGCTCCCCAGTATAAAAGTAATCTGATTAATTTGGGGTTTTTTTTCTCTCCCTCCTGTTTGTTTTTTTTTTTTTCTTTCCGTCTCCCCTTTTGCTTTTCTTTCCATGCAGGCGGAATCTTTATGAGATGTATAAATAGTCGAAGAATTATGCACAGGGCTTTATTATGAAACCAGAAATCATTTCATTGACATTAATGGGAAAGTCTGTCTTTTGGAGAGCTACACATTTCTAGAAGCCATTTCCTGTTCTCAAGGTCCCTTAATGCAGTGAACCAGGGCAAGATGGGAATTGCTTTACCTCGCTTATGCTTCAAAGACATGTGTACACGAGATGGGCTGCTGAAGGGCTACAATTTTTTTAAATACCAGCAGTTAGTCTTCTATATAGACTGGCTTTTGTTTTAGTTAAGAATTACCTAAGCTTATTGGCACACAAGCAGTTATTTTCGTCAGAGGTGAAAATAACTTCCCCCTAAGGCTGCCCTCCCCACATCTGGGCAAGCACATACAGACACAAGGCTATATAATACACTATTTAAATAAAGTGCTTTCTTATTCCTTCCTTAGGCATAAAACCTGTTAGCTGTAACAGAGACAAAGGGCAGACAGCTCTTGCTGCTGCCTCATTGCCTCCTAGCTTCTGGCACTGAGAGGCTTGACTGGCTAGGTCAGGTGCTCAGTCCTCATTACATGGATCCTCATGCTGCAGGTGAGGACACAGTTGTGACTGACAATTCAAATGCTCTCTGCTCAGGGTCCCCATTCCCACCTACTGCCTGGAGCATGCACCACCTGGTTTAAATAAGGTGAGGGGGATACATTGGTACAGCCAAAGGGTAGAGGTCCCAGGCATAAATTACTTTCTTGTTGCTCTCATATTCCTAAAGTCTGCCCTTTAGGTCACTCTGCTCTTACACACACAGATGATCATGGACCTAATAGCAACTGATGGCAGTGCTAAATCATTTGACACTTCTAGCTATCTACAGGTGTCCCTGAATCATCTGGTGTTTGGAGAATTTCTGTTCCAAAGCTAAATTAAAACAAGCTATGCAGGGTGATTGACGATCAAAAAACATTAGATGCTTACTGTATCAACAGCCTCATCAACAACAAACTCATTAGAAAAGGGATAAACCCCAAGTGAGATCCTTGCTCTTCTACCAGTCAGAGGTGTTTGGCTCTGAGACTCCTATAAACAGACCTCAGTTTCTGTTCCTGATAGATTGGATTCTTTGAAACAGAAACAGGGACAAACCCCTCTCTTCCTACTTATGCCTCGCTAGGTTAGAAGGGACATCAGAAACTTAAAAGGACAGCAGTTTAAGAGGGCAAAGGTGGTCTTGAATGGGCTCTCAAAGCGGAAACAAGAGGCAGTGGTTCAAATAATAATAATATGGCACAGGAGAGAAAAGCTCTACAATACATAGAGAAATAGAGGAGTCCAAGACTTAAAATTGGTTTCATGTGAGGGATAATATAACAAATACAGCTTGCTGCCATCAAAGGCCATTGGAATGATGCAGACACCACCTTCACGGGGTACTGACAGAGGAAAAGGTTATCCATAACATCAGAGGAGGGCTGTTCCTGAGGCATAGTGACTGCAGCAAGAAACTGAACACTCAGTCAAGGGAAAATGGGCTATAATAGATTTAGGATGGAACAAGAGGCTTGCTGACAAGGCCGCAGAGGAGAGATGCCAGCTGACTCATGTCCTGTTAAATGAGAAGTGGGTATGAAAAATGTCCTGAAGTGTCTGTCCTGTCTAGCCTGGCAGAGCTGAACACCACAAGGCTTGGGGCTATTCTGCACCTCCTCCACAAAGTGCTAGAGCTGAACAGACAACTAAAGCACAGTCTTCTTCTGAGAAAGGTCTATTTTGGGATGTGGTTTGTGTGTTGTAGGACAATTGCAGTCAGTTGCCTTCCCTGCACATAGCTAAGGATATAGGCTGTATGTGTTACCAGGACTTAACAGTCAAAATGTCTTCATCCATGGGGTACATGGTAATTCATTTGGGATGAACCTCAGCAATATATTTAGGCCAACAGTTAGACAAGTGCAAGTTTGATCTTATGCAAACCTATACAGTATGACAAGGTGATATGTGAACAATACAGAGGATCAATAATAGTACAATCAGCATATATGTGTGTTGCCTCTTCCAAAAAAGCTGTGAAAAGAAAAAATTACCACCTGTCTTTGGAGCAGGGATGCAGGAGCTCCACTGTTTTAAAACTACATTATTCTGACAATTGGAACTCGACACACAGCAGTAGGCAATAAACTTCAAGGACCAGGCTGGTGCTGCTAGGAGAATGGTGCTGCTAGGAGAATGGTGCAGCTGGCTAAGCAATTTTTATCTGCATGTAAATTCTGCTGATTTAACCACAGCTTTCTCCAGGGATTTCTATAGGATCTAGATTTTTCTTCTGTCAGAAGGACTTTACCTACATTTGATATATAGATTACTTAAAAAATTCTTTGCTTCCTCATTGTTTCTTCAGTGTGTGCACAGTTTCTGCACTTCAAACACTTGCTATGCAAGCAAGCCTGGTGAATATTCATTAACTCCTAAAAAGATTATTCTTTCCAGAAGCTCAACCCCACCACCTAAGCTAGTACCTAACTGGTAGGTTTGTACTGTACCATTGTGTATGGTCACTCATAACAACTTTGGAATCCATAATAGCTGTGGTACCCACACAGGCAAGCAGCCTATAAAGGAGTGACTTGGATTTATCAGTGTGTACTCCATAGTTACACTTGTAGAACTCACTGGTCATGGCACCAGTAAAGCTCACACCACTGTATACAATCCCGTGACAGAACATAAGGAAGTTCTATACTGCCAAAATGATAGAGTTTTCAGGCATGACTGTTCACTGACAGCTACTGGGCATGCTGTGGTCTCCAAACTGCTCCCAAATCAAAGCTGGCAGGCAGCTCACAGGCTCAGAGAGCAGGCAGTGCTAGCAGGTAGACTTGGAGATTTGTGTTCTACAAAAAATCAGGCCCATGGACTTCAACAAAGTCATTGCAGCACAGCAAAGGAAAAATCAAGCCCATATTGTGCTACAAATGGCTTGTGCAGGACTGCAGGTGTATTTAATTCAGCATGGGAAGGACTATTTACCCAGATTATTTATTGTTCCTTTTTTTTGCAAGGCAGTGGGTTGCTTTCTCTCGAAAAGTCCTGTTTCTTACTCTCATTTGTAATGTGCCAGAGGCAAGTAAAGCACAGCAAATACACAGAAAGCAAAAGCCTAGCAGAATAGTTCATTTTCGACTTAGACTGCTAGTGGCATTTGCTGCTTGTGTCAACTTCTACAAATGGGGCAGGCATAGGGAAATGGGATCCCAGTGGTAAGTCATATGGTATATTTAGAAAGTACTGATACACTTAGAGAAGTATGCAGCCAGTGAATAAAAGCGTTATATATTGAAACCAGTACATTTCATAGCATTCACATGCTGTAGAGAAGACAGTAGCCAGTGCTGTCAGGTTTACTGTTGTCCGTTCCCATCACTGGGAAGAAAGCACAGTGTAATTAAAAGATTGATCGCCTGGAAACAATGCTTAATAATTAGAAAAAAACTTGAAAGTAATTCCACATTTTCAGACATCATTCTCTACTTAATTTTGCATGATTTGTTTGTAGCCAGCTACAAATATCTAAAAATCAAGCTCAGCTCCATGGACTTGATTCTGTTTCCATTCAGTCCAGTATGAGTCCAGAGTAAATTAACTGAAGTTAATTTAGAAACAAAGCAATAAAACTATGAATTAGACCTGGTCTACAGAAGGGTTAAAGAAAAAAATTCCAGCTTTAATTTGCTGGTTCAATCAAGTCACGGCAAGAACAGTATTGGCAGAAACAGTATATAGAAGTCATTAAACTTAATAAATTTATTTTTTTTAAGAAGTCCTGACAGAGTACTTGAATTTGTTGTTTTAGAGGGAACACAGTTGTGATCCAATAACACTCACTGTTTGGGGATTTTAGTTTTTTCAATACTGTGTTAGATCGCATATGCTGCAGACCAAATTCTCAACTAATTTAAGTAGATGTGACACATTTAACTCCAATGCAACTCCATTAGTTCATAGTACTGCTCAGCACTGACATTTTCATGAAATGTATTAGTACAAGCCAATACAATTTAACAACACAAGCAAAGCAGTGCTTGGTGTGGACTGAACTAGATCTATTTGTTAATGCTAAGACCTGAAAAGACCATTACGTTATAGTCTGATCTGCTGAAAAGCAGAGCCCATTCAACGACCCAAAAACTCTCATTAAAATAGATTAGAATTTGGTCCTGGCCATGCACCAGAAATACCACCATTATTAGGAAGGTAAGAATTATGAAACAAGAATGAACTGAGCAGCACTCCATCCATAACCATCCACGTTTGGAGTTCTGGTCTCTTTCCAGCTCTGATTACCTCTCTCTAGTAGTGTATTTAAGAAGGGGGAAAACAATTAAAAAATTAAAAAATTTAAAACCACACTCTTTAAGGCTTGTAGACAATTGACGGAAGTACAAGATACAGTAACTAGCAGAACACAAAACTGAAATATACAGAGACTGAAGCAGAAAATTTTGCCTTCCTCTCTAATCTACACAGTCAGCACAGACTAAAATTCTCTGTGGGATGAATTTCAAAGACTCTTTGTGTCCACTCATCAGGTAAACTATCTCAGCATTTAATTATTCCATTCCTGTGAAGTGCCTTCTTTGTTCCTTCTCCTTCCTTGTGCCTGGAAAGCTTCCTCTTATGTTGCAATTGAATTAGTTCAACTTCACCTTCCAGCTACTGAACTGTGATATACCTTGCAACAGTTGCTGTCATAGCACTTTCCATGTTTTAGGACTGATTTTCAGCCATGAAGTCTCCTTCTAATGTTGTCACTGAAAAGTCTGTGATAAACTGCCAGAGGTTCAGTTTCATTTTCACTGTATCATATTACACAACCCTCTTAAAAGGCTAACAAATAGTTAAGTCTCTGTACATGCTAAATGAGCACATACTGAACATTTCCCTTTACCATGGTTGAATCTGTCCATTGATTTCACTCCAGAAGTTTCACATCCTCTTTCAAGCTCTCTTGGACATTATTCGCTCTATTACCAGTTCTCTTTTCTGAGAAAGTCTGCAAATCACAAGATTATATCACTGTCTAGCATGTCAATAGAAACAATAAAGAGCATCAGGTTCCAGTTTTCAGAGGAAGTACCAGTGATCATGTCTCTTGCACTACTATGCCTTTCGCTGTGTTATCTGTAGACAAGGTAGATATTAATTTAACTAACATGTTTGACACCTCTCACACAAGGCAAACTTGCTTAATTTTAAATCAGAATACAGTTTTATTGTTAAATCAGAATAAATTCAAGGATCATATGCCAAACAAGCTTCTAAGATCTCTAAAACCTGCCAACCCCCTGTCCCTCCAAACCCTCCTCTCCCACAAAAAGAAGAGCCTCCCATCACCATTAATGTTTCCATTAAATAATGGAAACCTATATAAAATATAATTCCTGAACATCTGTAAATCCTAGCTTATGGTGCTGGCTGAAGTTTATGAAGGAACGATGAAGGAAAGAAGGGAGCGAACAGTCATTTGTCTGCATGGATATCTGTGACCATCCTCCCCACTACTGCAGGGATCAGCTCCCCTTTCCCCATTGGACTGAACCATCTCTCCCTCGGTCATATGGGGTAGGTTCATCCCCTGGGTGTGCTCTGGTAGCAAGCCACACCTGGCTACTGCTGCCCCAGCTAGATCTCTTTTTATGTTTTTAGCACTCACATCTATCAGTTACCCAATTGCCCCTCAATATTTCCCTGATTTCACTGGCCTCTCATGAGGGACCAGCGCACAGTTCACATGCTTGTGGGCACAGGGAGTCACTTTCAGAGACTTCACACCAAATGCAAACAGACATTTTCACATCATCCAAGCAAAGTTCTTCAAAATGGTAAATAATACCCGTTTGCTCTACTCTTCACCATAAGCGTATGATTTATAGCTAGAAAAATAGAATGATATGGTCTAAAAGTTTCTCTCTTCTGCTTGAAGATTGACAGTTCTCTCTGATGGTAGCTTTGGATGTAGAAAGCTCTCAGGAAAGCAGAAGCATTAAAAATAAATGCAAGATGCTTCATGCACGTTATAACATACTGAACCTTCAAAATAAATTATTTATACCAAAGGTTGGATGTGCCATAATAGCATCCACCCAGCAGCTAAAAAATGTATAGGAAATAGGAGAGCAAGCCACAGAGACTAACAGAAAGAAGACTGCCAGCAATGGCTGCAAGCCTTGTAGGAAAAATAACATAATGCTTAACTAAAAGTATTCAAAAAGAGAAAAGGGATGATCAATTCACCTGGATTTTGTTTTTTTTCTCCCCTGATAGTTTACAACAAGAACACAAGGACCAGAGGACTTTTCAGTATTAGAAATCTGGTATATTTCTTTATGCTATATATCTGTATTTCTATGCAAATAAAAAGAGCCATAGTTGTCAAGCCTTCACTTTTTAAAAAGGGGTACAATTTGAGATTTACCCTGCAATAATAATATACAGACTCTTTCAGTCAAGTATCTCAGTTCTTACGTTTCTTTTAGCATTATATTAATTAGCACCTTCCAGTAGTAATCCAAGATTAGCCTTGGCCAGGATGCTTTCTGAAGGTAGTTGCAACCTTGCTGCAATCAAATCACCTCTTCCAGGATGGGGTTACATGACAGAGAAAAATCCATTGTATAAGGGAGCAGGTAGACCACAAAGTACACACTCCTCAGCTCAGCACAGCACTGTATTTTATCTCCATCATCTCCTTGCCGTTAACATACAAGACAGAAGTGTTGGAACAAAAATCGATATTCTGATCTGGAGATGCAGATCTTCTCACACTATGGCACAGAAGCAGAAGATGGGAAGTAGTGAGGTAAAATACTAAGAGGAACTTATCCAAATCCATTTAGTAAATTCTTACATCCCACATTCTTTAATCTCTCTTTTACACCACTGGGAATCAGCTCCCTCCACACCAAGCATTTTGAATTAAGAGTTCAAAAAGATGGTGAGACGTAATCACTGTATCATACGGTTTTTAAAGTTACCTTTATGTTCTGAGAGCTCCCTCCACTACCAGAGAGCTGTTAGGTCAGAACACAACCACACACACCCTGACAAGGAAAACCTTCCAGTGGGAAGCTGCTCCTGTAAGAAGGCAGTCAGAATATTACACTGGCCGTTTATGGTATTTCTTTGAAACATTTTCACCTGATGCCATGCTGACAGTGTCAGAGGTTGGGGCTTCATGTTAATATAGTTCTCTCTTCCTTCATGGGGGCTTCCTAAGCAGGGCAAGCCTACTAACCATGCACAGTAGTATGTAACAAATTTGAGAGTGCAATATTCAAGACTGTAAAGCTCTTCCATAAAGTAAGGCAACATACTACAAACAGCCAAAGTTTTACTCCCAAAGAGGCTCACCAGATCCTAAAATTCCATAACCTCTTTGCTTCAGAGATCATCACAATGAGGCTGCAGAGGACACACACTGCACCATCCTGACAGCATCTTATGAACGTCATATTTCCTATGACAACCAACAGCACTGCTCCACACCTGTATGTGACACAGGTATGATGAGCACAGCCAGGCACACCCTTACAGTTGTGTTTCAGTCATAAACTACTATACAGAAGGGAATTGCCCATGCACCATCTCCAGGGCCATCTGCAAGCTATACATCACACTTGGTGAAAGCCCCTGAACTGAGTAACACACAGTTTATTGTCCCAGACTGTCACCTAAATATAACAGAACAAAAACTAATCATTTTTACTGCTGTCACGAGGCTGAGTGTGGGAGAGTAGGATGAAGCTGAGGGGCATGCTAACTTTCAATAAAGAACCTAAAACAATATTTCAGAGTGTTTTTCAGAATGGGCAACAAAGAGGTTGCTCTTGAACTGTGGATTGCTTTGTAGGCATCAAAGGCACAAGTGTCTACTTAGGATTTTTTTATGGACTACTTTGGAAATGCACATATTCCCCAGACCATGGGGCAGTACTCCTCATTTCAGTACTTTGTGAAAATACAAAATTAAACAAACACTGTCCTTTCCCTATATATCTAGCAGCTGATATGTCCTTTTTATCTAGCAACTGCTAGTAGTTTCAGCTGAATCTGAAGCACATTTAACAAAGCATGAAGCATAGAAACAGAGCTATAAAGACAATTCTACAGCAAACAAACTATTCAAACTTACTCTACATTTCTCAACAAATATATTTGTATACAAATTTGGGAGGGGAATTTTAAATTTGTCATTGGAAAGAAAATCCCTTCATGCTATCCTTAGATGCAATTCTCTTATTATACCCTCTGGGAGTTCTGAATAATTCCACTGACATCAAAACTACAATGGTGTAAAAATCATGAAACATGTCAGGACAATTGTATCCAACATCAAAAACAGAATAACAAGATGAATAATGAACAAACTGAGGCAGATCTTTAGCTGGTGTAAAGCAAGTTACAGATTTCAGTGGGGCAAGGTTAATTTACACCCACTGTGGATGTTGGCCCACTGTCAGCAAATCCTGTATTCTCACACTTACATTAACAAACCTGTTAGGAAATTGGGAACAAATGCAAAAGTAGGTGTAATGATTAATTTGATGAAACTCTGAATTCATTTACTCATTTAAAGCAATATAGTATACCCTGTAAATGGACATTTAAGTTTTTTAAAAAGCCATTAAAATCACAGTAACTATTGAGCAAATTAAAGGCTCTGGCAATTATTCATCATTTCATTACAATTAAAAACTAATTGAAAGCCTAAGTAAATAACGTCAAGAATTTTATTCATGATAGCTGGGAAAAAAGGTTTGAACAGCTGATGTTAGAGAGACTCTTGTCCTTTTACTAGTGGGGAGGATTACACTACACAATAACTTTTACCATCACCAGCATTTATGCTGTAGCACTAAACACAAAGATCAAAATGATCAGTTGCAGCAAAGAAATCAGAGCAACAGCATTAATAAAACCACCGAGGCCAGCCATCTTGCGCACCGTAGGGAAATCCAGTTCTGCACAGTTGGTGTTTTGAGGCACATATGTGACACAATTAGTATAACAAAACAAGTTTCTCCTTGCTGAAGCATTTACTGCAAATTGAGCCATTAATCTCATTTATAAAACAGGCACGATGGCTAGCACACCGTGATTGGCCGAGGCGATTTCTTCTCATTAGTGTGCGAATAGTTCAGTCTAGTTCACTTAAAATGTGGGTCATTTTAACTAAATATGAATACGTCAGCCCCAAGACCCTGCAAGAACTGTTACTATATTCATATGAGCAAGCTGAAGTTCCACCAGGCTGGTGATGCTGTATGTCAGCACCTGCTTGCACTACGCTACAGCCAGGGCAGCGGACATGCTGTGGTCATCACTTTGAAGGTACAGAGTCAAAGCTCAGAGGGATTCAGGACTAAGTCCATTGCAAGGTTTCATCTTCCAAAAGAGGACACAAGTACACTGAGGCTTCTAAATTCAAAGAGTGATTAAAAAAATCCCTGTTGAACTGCTGCCAAAATCCAAACTACCTATGCTCCCAAGATGTCCACCTACACAACAGTTTGCAGTGTTTGTACCTACCTGAAACTGCTTGTTCTGAGTTATTTAGCTTATGCCTCCTGCCTCTCCTGGCCATATTCCAGAGAAGAGGTCTTTTTCTGCAGAAGTTCTCTGTGGCATTGGATCCAGCCTCTTGCCACATATGCAATCTTGTACAAGTTTTGCAGGGTCAGGGCCAGTCCATGACAAATAAAGGACTTCTATCAGTCCTGAAGAAATAGCCTGGGCTTTCTGACAGCAAATACAACTCAGTCCCTACATATGTGAGCAGGTTTTAGTCTTCTGCTTGGATAGGTAATCTAACCCAGCTCTAAAGACACTGCCCTGTTTCATTAGGAACTTCCTTATTATGGTAGACCACATATTGCAGGAATGGAGAATTACTAAACCTGTAATTTCAAGTCATGAAGGAGATGGCAAATCTCTTGGTTGACCTCTAGCAAAACTTGCTTTTCCCTGGTAAGGGCTTCTCAGCATAAAGAAAAGCAATGTAAGAAATCACCTGTATTCCTTGTAGGTCTTTCCTTCACAGATTTAATTTTAAAACCTTCCTCCTCTGCATATATAACCACTTGGATGACTCATGCCACATTTACTTCAATTATATCACCTAATGTAATAAAGTGCCACTCATTCTACCAGATGTAGAGAACAGCCCATCAGATCACCACTAAGAAAATCTACAGCTCATACAGGGAGGAGGAGAAAGAGTACACCCCCAGCACAGGCTGTTTTGATTGTTTTTAACTTAAAACACACCCTCACGCCACTTCTTAGGAGTTTCAGTCCCCATCCAAGAGCTGTCACATTCAACAGAGTCACTACAGGCTAAGACATGGATTTGGTAAAATATAGGATCCCTTTCATTTTAAGAATGAAACAAATTCCACCATGCCATGGCTTCTTTGAGATTCAACAGCCCTTTACTTCCAAAGGGAATCTGCATCATTTAAACAGAGTAATCAAGTGCTAAGCAGTAGAGAGATCAAAGTCAGGCCTTCATGTTATCAAAGATAACTCTTTTTTTTCTCTGTTTGGTGTTTTGGTGGGTTTTTTTGTTTGTTTTTTTGTTTTGTTTTGTTTTTGTTTTTGTTTTTGTTTTTTTTTGTTTCAGAAAAACTTTTCAAGCCAACCACAAAATCAGTTGGCTGATAGGGTCATCAGGCTCCAAAATTTTACATTTCAACCACAGCACCAGGTTTGCAGAGAGGCTTAAAAACCTCCTGCAAAGAAAAGCACAAGGAGGTCCTTCCTGAACGAGCTGTTCTTACATGTAACAACTCGGCAAAATTAAGTTACCTATTTACCCAGCTAAAAACGCAGAGGTAAGGCCAGACTGCGTAAGCCTCTTGCTTGCTTCCTGTGAATATGCATACAGATGTATAAAAATTGATATATAGAACTGCTGGTGCCTTTTTCTAGATTGATTTGTTACTATTTATAAATTAAAATAAAAATTCAGGGCATTTTTTCACATGAAAGACTTGTGCTCTGCTCAAAAAGAGTGCTTCTCTGAAACAAGGGCTCACAATAGTGGCTGAAAGTGAGAGAACCTGCTTCTCATACGAAACTGTTTTGGTTAAGTTACAAGAGTTTGGGGCACAGATAGTCAGACGCAAAGTGCTTTTTATACTCCAGCTTAATGGGGTCCTTTGCCTGTGTGAAGCCACTAGACATTTCTTTGTTTAGTTAATCATAGTAAACAATTAATTAAATAGTTCGTTCTGAGAGTTAAAAAACTTTAATATTTTGAATACTATTATTACAAATTCTCATCTGTCATTGAACTTCCTTGATCACACTAAAATTGAAAACGTTGCTACCTTTCTTGCTACTTCCACCCTAAGATAAGGTCAAAAAGGTGGTGAATTTCAGAGAAAAGGATCATATCTCACATTTGCATACCAGTAAGACCCTGAATTTGGGACTTTTGAAAATAGTCCTACAACATTATGAGCAATTGTGGTATCTGAGAGTGGGATTATATTTCCTTTACAATGGTTTTATTTTTTGTGACTGAAAGCAGCGGTTTCTCATCTTTCACATGGCACTACTTCACACTCTTTTGGCAATCCTCCTGCAATCTTTGGGAAGGAGGGGACTAACAACCTTAATCCACTTCTGAATATACGGGCAAGAGTTAAGGTGCAGCACCCATTGAAGACCATGAATATTTAGAATTGTAATCCACTGTGGCAAGTGTTTTCAGCTTGATCTTTTATTGCATTTCTGGAGCCCCAGGTGGTCTAGTGGTTAAGGGCGCAGCGCTGTCACCGAGGAGGCCCGGGTTCGATTCCAGGTCAGGGCCACTCCCGGGCAGATGGAGCTCGTTAGCCCTTAAAGGCAACCCACCTACGTCCTGAGGACCTCGCTGCCACCGTCCAAGCTCGCTTGGCCCCGGCAGATGAACCTTAGGATTAAAGGGTGGGCTCAGTTCCGCGCACACTGTGTCTCACCTAAAAAATCCAATGCGCAGGCTGGAAGGTGGAAAGACCTTCCCCGGATCTTCGCTCGCGAAGACTGGCCATTATTGCATTTCTAGGCAACATGCATTTTTTTGTTGCTCAGAGTAAATACAGGGACTCTGAACTATTAACAATCAGAACACTTGCTGCTGTTTGTGAAATATTAGCTGACCTACTTCACTGCAGTTTTAATTAGGTATTACTCCCATGCTGTTCTTGTCCCTGTGGGGATTCTACATTTGGCACTGATATAAGTGTTCCTACAGTATGGCAATTCACCAGGAAAGAGGCTGTTCAGAAATACGTCATTCAAGGTGGAGGAGCACAACAGCGTGCTGTAGCCTTGCCTCATCCATGCCAGCCTCCCTGTTCCCATATCAAGAATTAACAGCACAGGGCTGCAGGTGTCCAAATAGGAGAACATCTGGAATCAATCCTGAATTTCCCCTGACTGCAGTCTAACCCCAAGAAAAACCCTACTGTACCAAAAGTACGAAAAGCCTGGGACTGTGACCAGGGATTCATTACCTGCGAGCTTAGGTGTACTGTATTGACAACCTACAAGTCATTTTAACTGTTTAATTTCCCAAAATAGATCTCTCTGCTTCATACCTCAATAACTGAGATCATTCCAAATTTTAATTTAAAAGAAGTTTTTTGAGGAACAACAAGGTAGAGTTCTTAGATTATTTTCTTCTTTTACCCATCAGTAGAACCATGATAGCAAAGTTATTTTGTTATTTCACTATGGTAGTTCAGTTGTATGCTGTTAACTGCAAAAATGTATTCCCTAGGTACTTTTACAGATTTCTTTTTATTTTTTCCTTTTGGCAAGATAACTCTGTATGCAAAATTTCACTGCTCTGTGTCCAAAAATAAGCAGCAATATATTGAGCAAGAATATGATTCCATGACACATGAAACAGATAGTTTTACACACATCAAAGTAATTTCAAAAGCAATTAAGGATGAAACATGAATCAGGGGAGCCTGTACTCCCATTGAAGTGTCCCAGGGGAGAACCAACCCCTTAACTGCCACTCTCCTCTAATTACACGTAATACAACTGTATAGGATGCAAAGATATTGATAGCTATGGCTGCCTGTTGGTATTTGGAAACAAAAGAGTGAGTTAAAAGCTTCCACAGCAGTGAGGTTTTGAACTTCAGAAACATAAAGCATATTTTTGTTAGCTTGTTTCCTTTTACTGGTCAAAGGGCCAGCTTTTGGGGCAGTCTTAAGCTGTGCCTTACTAATAAGGATCATGTACCTTACTAATTTTCACTGACCTATAGCCAAAACTCCTTTCCCATATGTTTATGAATTTTAAGAATTAATAAAATCAGACTAAATCTGCCTTTCCTATTACTAATGAAGGTTAAAGTGGCCACAGCCAAATCCACTTACAAACTGATGGCACAGCCTGACCTTTCATCCCCTCCATGGACAGGGACACCTTTCACTGGAACAGGTTGCTCAGAGCTCCATCCAGCTTGGCCTTGAACACTTCCAGGGATGGGGCATCCACAACTTCTCTGGACAACTTGTGCCAGTGCCTCACCACCCTCACAATAAAGGATTTCTTCCTAACATGTAATCTAAACCTGCCCTCTTTCAGTTTGAATCCACTCTCCCTTGTCCTGTCACTCCAAGCCCTTGTCGAAAGTCCCTCTCCATGTTCCTTGTAGGCTCCCTTCATGTACTGGAAGGCCACAATTAGGTCTTTTTCATTAAAGAAATCCAGAAACCTTGAGTTTCTCAATTACAGGTGAGTGGTTGAACCTCCAGTGCTTCCAAATTCAGGCTTGGATTAGAGGAAGCATCATTTGCAGTTGAGAGGGTTTGCACCTCCTCTTCTCTTTGTTCCTCCTCTCTTTGTTCCTCTTCTCTTGTTGCAAAAGGGAGATACATCAAGGTTTGCTAGAATTTCCTTTCTACTTTTTACACAAGACGCTAAGCAACAGAAAATGATGGTCTGGGGAAAGAATGAATCATCTGTGAAATAGCTGTTAAAAATGAGCAGACAATTTTTTTTTTACTTAGTAGCCGGATGATTACACACAGTTGTGGGTAATAGGAAGGAGTTTATCCAACAATCCCTTTGTTTGGCTTTACAAGCACCTCAGATCTATAAGGGCAGAAGTTTTCCTCACCTCATCATCCACACTCTGCATGTGTGGTACCTCAAACATGTACACCCCTTACCCCTTACACCTCAGGCCCATCCAACCTCTCTTGCCAATGAGTCTTTCCCCCCTCAGTCCATTACTGGATGTGTACCTCAGGCAAGGCTAGACTACCTCTGATTACTTGGACAAAACTGAATCTGAACTCCCATCTAGAGAACTGTAGCATTTCTTGCACAAAGGTATGGTCTGTTGGAAGATCACTTCTTTTTAATAATCTGTCTTCAGACCAGCTGGACTTTAGAAGAATGGAAGAAGTGAAAAAAAAGTGAGGTTGCCATGTCACAGCAAGCACATGTGCATCCAAGCCAGGACAGCTTGCATGATGTTCACTCACTGCAGTCCATTCAGCTGTGGGGCAGCTCAACGTGATCTCCACAGCAGTTTGGGGAGGGAAAGCCAGTGGAAAGTAATTCCAGCTTGCTTTCAGTGCCACCTGAGCAGAACAGGTACAGACAGTCTAGAGTAATGCAGCCCACTCTGGCAGCAGATTAGATATGGATGTTACTGTTCAAGTGCAGTGTTGTCTCTAAGGAAATGAAAATAAAATGTCATTTTAACCTGGGAAACAGGGACAGAGCACTCCTAACTGTAAGCTGGACAGCTATAATAATGAGTTACCCTGGTTTAGGACATACCTGTAATACTTTCGTTCACTCATTAAGCTTTGATTTGTCACAGCAGGGTTGTGACAGCTCTGCTTGTGCTGTAACACTTCACAAAGGTTGGGTGACTTAATGAAGCAGTCTTTCTCCCATTATCTGTAAACACCCAGTTAAACCACAACAGACTTCATGAAGGTGACATAAAATCAGTAAGTTTTGAAGCCTTTGCAGGAGGATTTAGTCACATAACTTTGCAGTGACATTTATAGGACTCATGTGGCAGGAATCTTACTGATTTATGTGAAACATAGCACAGTAACACCAAGCTTCCCCAGCAGCAGTCCCATGCTTCCCTATTACCCTCCAGAAGACCTGCCCTAAAACCCTCCAGAAGAGGGTTTTGGGCAGCATCATTTTGTCATGATCCAGGGGAGCTACAGGTCTTTCATCTGCCTGAAAGATGGGCTCCTTTGAAATCAGTAGAAACTCAATATTCTTCTCCCAGATTCCACTGAAGGTTTCTGGGCTGAGCCCAAATACACAGATGTGGGATAGCAGTGCTTCTAAAAGTTTTGGTAGGGCAGGGTGCTCCATCTGGATTATGGATCCATTTTAGAGGCCTCAGAGATGTCACCAGCTCTGTTATTACTTTCCCCCATTCCTTTTAGCATCTTCACAATGTGGGACTGACCACTGGAACTTCACAGATGAGACTGGAGGGAAAAAAAAAATTGGGATCAAGGAACAATTTTTGGTAAGCAAATAAGGTGATAATGTTGTATTTGTACCATCTGCAGCTTGCACAAGGAGATCCAAACTCTGTTCTATATATCTATATACAAAAAGCTTTACAGTGAAACTCAGTTCATTCTGAAAGATAAAGATTTTTCTGTCATAAATGTACAAACTTTAGTGGAAAATATTCATTCATTAAAATTCTCTTTTTCTCTGTGTTCTTCAACTTTCTTTTTTTTTTAATACCATTTGGAGACACCAAGATGTGAAGTACTGACTTGTGCAAAGTGATTTCAATGAACATATTGCCTTCTCAAATCATGAGAGCTGGATTAAGCCCAATTAATACAGGGTTTGAATGGGTGAGACAGATCTCTCAGAATTAAAGCTGCCACAGCTTGATTCCGTTGCAAAAGGTTGGTACTCACCTACTGCATATGCAAATAATCTAAGCATTAAATTGTGTAGCTGTCAAGCCACTTTTGAAAGGGTTAAATTTAATCTCTGTGACTCGTGATAATCCTGACTTCTTAAACATAATGACAACAGTGCTTCTCTTATCTACCTATAACAGACCACGCCATAGCAGCCAGTCTTACACTGATGGAAGTGATTGAGTATAACAAATCTGAGTCAGGAAACAGTGGTAAGAAAAAAAATCGAAATACTATGTTTTCTGTACTTTTTTCATATCTAAGATTAAAAAATCACCATATACAAATTTAATCATTGTCTGCTATTCCTTAGATATAAAATATGAGCCATGTCTTAGAGGAAATGGAGGAGAAAGAAAGCAAAGATTCTTAAAGAAATACCACCTACTAAAGACACCAGAAAATTTACTGTAAATTTTCTACTAGGTCCTAATCTGCATGCAGGGCAATACCAGGATGCTCTGTGGTTACTCCTGTTTCCATGGTTCATGAAAGTCACATTATATTCTCTGTGTGTGCTGAGTTATCATTTTTGAATGAATATGAAACACACCCTAATGCTAGGGCTGACTCCTTCTACTAGAAGCACATGATATCCTTACATTTCAATTTTATTAGTGTCTCTGATGTCACTGTTGCACATGCTGGAATTCTGACCCAGCTAAACATGTAACAAAAGACAGTCATGCAACATTTTGGACAGGTTTGAAAACAAAATCCATGAAAATATGCCTTCAGGAAGTCAACAGGAAGCTACTGAGAGCATAATATGCTTTTAAAGGTGGGCTAAGCACTGAGCAAGGCCTAAGTAGGGACACTCTTATATGATCAGAAAAAATATGATTGTAATGAGTGAAAGATGAATATGTTTTGCTTTTTTGGAAATACGTTTACTGAATCACACAAGTGGGCAGTTAATTTCATAACTATGGCTGTTGTGCCTTAAGTTATAAATTTCTAGGCAACATTCAGAGAAGGCAGTCATTTATAAATTGACTCATTTCTGCTCGTATTCTGTATTAATACTTACATTACTTTTCAAGCTACAAACAAATAACCAAAGATGAGAGTCAAGAAACAGAATCTGGGTTGCAGCTGCATGGGGTGAGTAGAGTATGCAGCTGCATGTCTTCATACAGTGGAACTGTCCATGTGAGGAGAGTTACTCATGTGCATTAACATTTCAGAAGAAAGCTCTTGGGGCATATTATACATTTTGCTTTATGGGTATACACGAGATTATTTTATCTTTCATTCTGTCCAAAACCCACTGAAATCAATGTATGCCTTGCTTTGACTTCACTGAGGTTGGAATCAAACTCACAACTGTAATTATGAAGGGCAAGGAGTGCTCATAATGATTTGTGATCATATTGGTGTCTTATAAACTAAACTGTTCATCTACTGTGCTCGTAGCCTATTTCCTTTTGCTTTGTGTAGACTGGAATTGATTCACACACACATCAGTAGAAAATGAATTTAATTCTCCTTTTTTTCCCCAGTAAATTTGTCCAGAACAAACAGCTATTTTCTTACCAGAGACCACCAGCATCTGCCATCAGCATTTGTGCCAGGTCAGGACACTAAACTGATCATGATGCCTTTTTTACAACTGTCACTAGCAGTTGTCTAGAACTTGAGGGCACATCTTCATGGGGAATCCCATGATGTTACAGCATATGCTACCTGGCACCACACAGAGAACTGGGTGAGAAGAGGGATGGTCACATTCACAATCTTGCCAGCTGGTCAATCTTACACATAGCGGTAACTTGAAGTGATGCTAACCACCATAGGTTTGACTGTGCTGAGTGCTCTGCCAAGTTTATTGTGGTTATGGTTAATACTTTTTATTACATTTTCAAATTCAGGAAGTCCCTAAAGTTCCCTTTCATCTGGTTCCTTGCCACCATCTTGTTGATGCTGCTCCTAACAAGTGCCCCTAACTAATAGGAACAATTACAAATATGCCAAGAGTTAATTAGCCTAACACAAGGACAGGTTTTTTGGCAAGTTTCCCAGGTCCTTGACTGACATCTTGGCATAAGCTCATCACAAGTGCTTCTCTGGTTTGTGACTATGCATGCTTATTGCAACCTGGGCAAGGGAAGGAGAAGAGGGAGATGCTCCCCCAAGTGCTATGAGGAATAGTGACAGACAACCAAAAACTAGGTTTCATATCTCTACCATTCTATATATGAGATTTAATTATGAATTAGTGCATGAACACAAGACACAAAGCTACCAGTGTGGCTGTGGAGAACATGGTGAACACTCCAGAGATGCATATTTCCTTGCAATATTTCTTAAATTGTGAGAGTCATGTGTACAGAAATACAATTTTATTCAGAACCACTGAGGTGTGGAAGTACATGAACGTTATCTTGAAAAGAAGAAGCATTCTAAACATTTTTGTGTGTTGACATGGATCCATCTCTAGTCTGTTCATGCTCATATTTTAATATTACCTGCCCACAACAATTTAAATCCAGGGAATAGCCTTAAAGAATGTAGCCTGTTTCTGCATTTTCTGATATTGTTTTAATATGTTTGCATATATGTCCTTTCACTTCATATATCCAAGAAAGAAGATCAGACCTCTTCTTTATTTATTTGTAAATGACAGAGATTAGAGAGTTTATGTTCAGAAAATTCTTTGATTGTATATGGTATTCCAGTGGATTAAATGGCAGATTCTGATCTCATTATAGGCAAAAGAATGACTTCTACCAGTTTTAATGTTTTTGCAAAGCTCTTCAGACTTGCTTCATACTATTATAACAAACGTATTAGCAACTAAGTGAAAAACATAATCTTTGAGAACAGAAAGGGATGGCCCCAGTTTCCCTAAGTACCTCCTCAAATAGAACAAGCTGACAAAATAAGGAAAACAGTCACGATGGCTGGTGTCAGAGAACTCAGTGACAACATCACTGTTTAGAAAGCAAACAAACTAGTAGAGAAAAAATACTGGCATTCCCAGAGAATCCAGGATCAGTTATTTTGTTCCAGAATTTTTATGGCCTTTCTCTATAACTACTGTAAAAAACAATTTGGGAAATGTAGTGGCTTCGGACAGTTGTTCCTTTATTGAGAAAGATAAAGGACTGCAAGTGCCCCTTCCAGCCTTACATGCTTAGGAGGAATAGGTTTCTTTTCCCATATGCAAATAACAAGACTCAAGACTGAGCTATGAGTCCTACTATAGGTTCTATCTTTACCCATACTGGGCCCTGCATTATGAGTAACTATTGGAGTAAACCTGAATCCTTGTTTTCCACAGTTATGATGCTCAGTTATTTTGCTCAGTTATGATTATATAATTCTCCAATTACAAAAGAAAAACTAAACTTGATTTCAGGGAGGTACCTTTTTTTATAGCATATATATATCTGTGCAGTCCAGCATGAAGATCAGAAGGAGATGAGTAAGGACTTTGAAGCTGTTTCTCCATCATTTTCCCCACATTTTCAAACACCTTCTGATTCTGCATTTGCATTTCCCCCAGTGTCATTTTCCAAGGCCACCATGTCGTTCTGTTAGCTGAGCCAGAAGCATTTCCAGGTTCATTTTACTCAAAATTCTGCTGTGACTTTATCTCCCAAAAATGTGTGTTTCTAGTTTTTGAAAGACTGAGTGCCTACGGGAAAATAAAAAAACAGTGCATAATGATGTGATGGCAGAGGATGAGGAATCACTGAACTCCACGGATGTGACTTGTTCCAGAGTGCTTTACTCTGTAATCTGTTTCATGATGGTGAGTGAGACTGGTACCAATAGTCAACACTACTACCAATCCTTTCCTAAACTCAGTGTCCCACATCTCAATTTTCTAAACAAATTATGCCTACCAGAAAAGAGTTCCTGTGCTGTTCTGTGAATCACAGTTGGAGAACCCCATACACAGAAAAGCCAAGCACACTGTAGGAACCGGGGACAAAATAATTACTTTCCCATCTCAGTTTAAAACCTCCCTTAATTATACTTTATAATGTAACATAATCTACAAACTTTTTTATTACATTTGGAAAGTAAGCCATAGTCCTACACTGTCCAAGGATTTATGTCGGATTCAGGGAAACAAATAAGCGTGATTCAAGCTCTTTGCACTCTTTGCACTTGTTTTGAATATATTCACTGTTACCACCTAAATATATTAGTGGGCATCAGCTCACTCCAGTTGAGGAGATGGTAAGAAGTGTTGTGTTGATGCAGGTCATTTTACTGTGATGAACTAACCCTCTTATCTATCATTTGTGCACCTTAAAGATTAGTTCTAAGCTTATTTGAATTTGCAATAAGCATTCCCACTTCCTTTCCTCCATGGCAGTATGCATCATGACAGTATCCTAATTTCTGTTGTATTAAAATAGTTATTTGTAAAGGTTGACAACCCCATTACCAGACAAAATATCAAGCAAAGCTGAATTTCTTTCAAGTTCTTTTCAGAGCTCAAAATTTAGGAATTGCTGATCCACGGGTTTAATCCCATAGGTACTGAATGCTCCAGTTCTAGTCAAGAAAATCACAGAGGGCTATGAGGTTAGGACAAGAGATTTTTTTTTTCTAGTCTCCAGTAAAAATTACCTGCATACTTGAAGCTGAACATCTGCCTGAGTGCTCTGTTGGATTGAAACCAAAATGCTTAGCACTTCACCAAGCTGGGCTCTGACAGTCTCAAGGCCAATGATTTTTATAGCAGACAGCCAAGCTATCAAAGGATTAAACAATACAGAAAGAATGCTGAAAATACAAACTTAGTGCCTTGCTTCCTCAAGGAGATGACAATGTGTACCCTTATCACAAATTAAAAATAAAAAAAAAAGGTTGTAACCATAGCAGCTGTAAATGTCAGGCACTCTGGGTACAGGATTTATTATGCCTCTACTTCATCACAGGCTGCATTCATTTACAAAGAAGTCCTTAACATCAAGAACAAAAGAAACAAAATTTCTGTGAATGCTCTGAGTGTGCTGACTGCCTAATGCTTTGAGTGTCACTTCACAAGCTGAGCTGACACGAAATAATAATATAATTAGGCAACAATGACCTTCAGCTTGGGCACTTCCTGGCAGTTAACCCAGTCTTTAACCTGGTGGCTCCACTGCTCTTGGAAAGTGCCCGATCCTGAGACTTTCATGGCTATGACAACCACAGGAGTTCTTAAAACAAATAAATTACCATTTTTATGCACTGAAAAGTTAAAAACTGAACTGCACATTGCCATGGAGACAGTGCACTATTTAGAACACAGAGATTTTCCAAGTAGTGAGAGTCCAGTTTAATATCCAACAGGAAAGAATGCTTCAGTCTTTATGATATTTTTTAGGTTTATAATTATCATACTTTGCATGTAGGATGCACAGAGATGTTAATTGATTCTCTGAAGCCACTTGTGCATTCTAGAGACAAATCGTGACTATCATATTGGAACTGTGTATTCTGCTCTGGTCTGCTCCAGTTTTTACACCACACACTTTCTGTGATATCTTAATGTGTTACCAGAGCCATCAGAAAGGACAATTTAAGGCATTGTTTAAGCACCAGCGAACATAAATACTGTAATAAACTGCTTTGACTTTGCAGGCTCCATATAACGCACTGAGTGCCCTGAATTGCAGGTGTCCCAACTTGGCTTTAATTCTCTCTTTTTTTAATATATTTTTTGGGAATAGAAATGTTCCTAAAGTTTGCTGGTAAACCCAACTGGAGTTACACTATCTGGATGTCAGACAAATGTTTGATATTTGTGAAAATAGCATGTCCCAAAGCATTAATGCATTTTACCAAGAAATTTATTGGTTGAAAAAGTCCCTGACACTTTGAAATTCCTTAATGCTTTATTTTAAATGTTTTTGTCATCTTGACAAGGATTAGAAAACAACATATGAATGAGCTTTTGTTGTAAATATTGATTTGTCCAGCGAAGAACAACCAGGCTGGTGAAGGGACTTGAACACAAGTCCTGTGAGGAGAGGCTGAGGGAGCTGGGGTTCTTTATCCTGGAGAAGAGGAGGATCAGAGGAGACCTCATCACTCTCTACAACTACCTGAAAGGAGGTTGTAGCCAGATGGGGGTTGGTCTCTTCTCCCAGGTAAGCAGCACTAGGACAAGAGGGCATGATCTTAAGCTCTGGCAGAGAAGGTTTAGGTTAGATGTTAGGAAGAAATTTTTTACACAGAGGGTAATTAGGCATTGGAATGGGCTGCCCAGGGAAGTGGTGGATTCTCCATCCCTGGAGGTTTTTAAAAAGAGACTGGATGTGGCACTTAGGGCCATGATTTAGTAACCACGGCAGTGTTGGATCAAGGATTGGACTTGATGATCTCAGAGGTCTATTGCAACCCGACTGATTCTATGATTCTAAAGAAACCTATCAGATAAAGACTCTGCAGGTAATAAATGTATGAGAACTAAAATAATGTGTGGGTTTAGCTTGCAATTATCACATGCAAACAATTTGGTCAGTGCTTCAGTTTTGTATTACTGGCTATACACTCTGCTTGGCAGAACTTGGTTTTGTTTGTTTTGTTTTGGGTTTTTGTGTGGTTTTGTTTTTTTGATTGGTTGGTTTTTGTTTAGTTGATTTTTTGTTTGTTTTGGGGTTTTTGTTTGTTTTTAAAATACTTTTTAAAATACACAGTGACTTATGAGGTGGTTTACAAATGATTTACAAATGATTCAGTGAGACAGAGCATGACTCAGCCATTGTCAGGACACTTCATACGGACATGTGCTTTCTTGGAGGATACTTGCAGAAAAGTCAAAATACAGTTACCAAGCATTCCTGCTGAATATCTAAACAAGGATCTGAAAGGGGGAAGGGATGTTGGGTATGAACATTCCAATTTATATACAAGTTGTAGAGGAAAGCATACATAAGGCCACATGCAGAAAAGTATTGCAAACAGTGCAATATAGACTACACCAATAGAAAATGGATCAATACGCATTTTATCAAAAATATGCTAGACTAGACATGGGATGCTTGGATTTCATTTCCTGCTCTGTCAAAATTCTTACAAGGCCTTCTAGATCCTTTTCTGTAATGCCTAGTCTTTTTCAACCCCACAAGTGTTTGATTTATTTAGATCCAGACTCACGAACTAGGTATGGGCCTCTCCTTTTTTTGCCTTTAAGTGTGGAACAATAAGGTGCTACACAATAACATATGACAACATTCACATGTCAGATGAATTTTATTATATTAGTCCATGAGAAGGTACTACCTATTAGCTACTTATTGATATTCTCTCTAAAATTTCTATATAAAATAAGCTATAAAATTAGCACTGCATTGCTCTGGATATGAACAAAGAATATTTTTTCAGCTGTGCTGTAAACCATTAGAAATATCTACCAAAACTAATATGATAAATCATTATCAGTAATAAGTCAATTTGAGAAAATCAGAAATTGCTCTTGAAGCGTATCGAGCAACTTCTCTATTTGAGTGTTGGGCTCAGCTCAAGAGCACCTTGGGCTAAGGCTGTCCTCTATCTGAGGAGAAAGATCTCTTTTCAGAGGAACTGGTAGCACACACATATCTCAGGTTGGAAATGAGAGAAGACAACTGGGGAGATGATCCAAAGTCACTCCCTCCCCACATGGGTTACTCTGTCACACTGAAGGATCTGACTCTGAGCACTCAAGGTTATGCCCGTGCAGCAGCTGCCTTTATTTGCTTTGTACTTCACACCAAGCTAAGACCTTTTAGCCACAGTTCATACAGCACGAGCCTGAGCTAATAAACTCTTTTCCTACAGTAGCAGATTAATATGTTGGCTTGGAGCACAGGCAGAATGAGCTCATGTCTGCCCACAAAAGCCCTTTTAAGTATATTTAATACTGGTATAAAAACACAAGCACAATCACAATTAGCAATCCCAATTCTTTATTAGCAGAGGTTGCCAGTGCAGACTATGAAAAATCATCACATAACTGCCAGATAAGTATGAAGCTCGGGCTGAACACAGCCCTAGAACAAGACACCTTGCTTGGGACTCTGCCAGGCTTTCTTTTATCAGCATTCAGAGCTGTTGTCTTTGTCAAAAGGAAACAAACACCACTGAAACAGAAAAGCAATAAAATGAGAACAGTGATAAGGAGTTCCTTAATTACTCATATTCTAAACTTTAACTCGAGTGGTGCATTTCAGATTCATCTTAGGGCAAGTAACTGACAAGACTAGCAAGTATCTCAAAGAAGGAGAGATTCTGAATATCTTTCACAAAGATGCTGTAATTTACTTGCCTTTTACATTATCGCCATTTGCTTCTATCACATCAGTAAGCAATTGCTCTCTTTCTCACACACAAGTGATCTCTGTCCTTGCAGAACAGAAGAGCATGCAAGACCATGATGTTTCATCAACATGATAGGAACAAAATCCCTCCCTAGACGTTATAGTGGAAATAGCAGTAACAACATATTCACTAAGGAACGAGCAGAGTTGGCACCAGCAGAGAATGTGAATGCTTTTTGCCAGCTGTAAAACATTCTCTGGTCCCACCTGCCCTCATGTCTGACTCACAAAGTGCTGCTGCCACTGCTTTGGCTTAAAGCTTTTTCTCCATCTGCCTGAGCAGAAGATGAGAGCTCTGAACCAGTGTCTTAAGAGAGCTCTGAAACAGTGTCTTCTAGTTATAATGGCATGTTTTTGCATCTTGAATATTTACAGGCTCATATATACCTTCCTAGACAGGTCGTAGATTCCATTAGGAGAAAAGACACTGCAGTTTACCTGAAGCTTGCTCTTTAAATTTACTCAAAGATAAAAAGTTTTATTTTTTCACTATCAAACATTCACAGTACAGCGAATATCAGTGACTGCAACCTGGGCCTTGTATCTGGTTCAGAATTTTACAGTAACCATTAAGATTTTGGCTGTACAGTTCACTGCAGAATGAAAGACAAATGTTACTGATCTATTTTTTTCCTGATGGAAGCTTTGAAAAATCAGCAACTGTAAAGCCAAATGTTGTTTTCATTCATTTCACTTAAGATATGGTTCAGCAAATTTTGAGCCTAATTTTATGTGTCTAAGTAGATTGATGGATCTTAATAGGGCTACTCAGGTATATAAACTAGACACATAAATATTTGCAGAATCAGGGTATAAATATCTCTTAAACTGACAAAAGTATAAATACTATCAATTTTAGTGGCAGACTGTTGTGGTTTAAGAATGATATTCCCCAATTTAGTGTTTACCCTGAAACACGTCTCTCACTCACATTCCCCTCCCTCTCCCCCTGTAGAGGGATGGAGTGGAGAATTGGAGGCACAAAGGGTAAAGATCCCTAGTTGAGATAAGACCAATTTACTGGAAACAGCAATGAGATAAGAAATAGTAACAGCAACAATATCAAGAACAGAGGGAACCAACACTACCTGATCATTCCTACTGCTAGAAGGGGCCCCTGTCCCGTTCTCAGAAAATGATTGTGAGGTAGTATAAAAAACCCTCCAGGTCCTGACTGTGTCCCCTCCTGGCTGCTACAAAAATTAAGCCTGTCCTGGCAGAACCAGGACACATGCACTCAGGTTATACTAGAGTGGAAGGATAACTCATCCCACCAGAAAAAACATCTGGCTCCTGGGTAAATGTCCAAGGTAAAATATAGGAGACAAACTCTTTGTAATACACAGTAAAATCTTCACTAGGAGGCTGAGAAAGTTAATTTTTTCCCCCCATATTTTAGCTTACCTTTGGAAGCATTTTCCTTTTCTTCTTCTCCAAAGGCAGGGATCATCTGTGACTACAGATTTGTGCAAATTTGACCTCTCACTCCATCATTCCACCATTTTCTTCTTTACATTATAAAAATCCTAGTGATACCCATTACTGCAAGACCTTTGCCACTGCTAATAGACAGCAGGATGCCACCCTGCATGTAGTTGCCTAAGGACACTTCAAATGACACCAGCTGTATCTCCCAGGGTACTGGGGACACAAAATAATCCAGAAGTATAATGAAATTTACCCCCCACACACACATATTAGTGTTTTTTTAGACTCATCAAATCGCCATGTCTCAGCAACAACAAAACCAGATCATATTCCTGGCGTACAGAAGGTTGGTCAATGGAGACAAGTGAATTTCAATGTATTCACACAGAAGAAAGTCTGGTTTAAAAACTGCTTTTCAAGCTTCAGCTCTTAAGGAATGAAAAAAAGAAGAAAAGAGGGAAAAGGACAGGAAGACAAAGAGAGCATCTTAGGAAGATGTACCTGGGCTTGCATTCATTTATGCTTGATCCCATCTGTCATGTCATATGGTGACATGAAGCACAAACTGATTTCTAAGAAAGAGGATCTGTCTGCTGGTAGTATTTGATCCATTTGGAACTTTTCACAGAAAAAAAACCCTTTAAATGCCAGAATTCAGAGGATCAAGGGTTCTTTTTTTATTATTTTAATAAAACTCACTAAATTACATGAAAATACTGTGTTTGCATTCTGATATTTTCAGCATTTTAAAGGTGGGTGTGATCAATAAAAAAACTCATTACTCAAAGAGTGATAATTTCCCAGTTTTTGGTCAAATCAGTTACCACTCTTTTAGAATTTGTGGTACAGATCGACTCTTTCCCATGTCAGATTTGTAACTCAGATCAACTCTTTCACATGGTCAGCTGAGGCAAAAAGCACAGGACAGAGAAACATCAGGTTACCTCACTGAGTCCTTAAAACTCTTTAGTTCTATTATCTCCTTTCTAATGGTTTATCCACTCTCTCTGATAGCTTGGGAGACCACAGAAGGAAAATTCTAACTTCAGAGAATACGTGAAACAAATGTTGAAGCTAATGGAGTGATTCTTGCCCATTTAAAGAAAGAAAGAAAAAAAAAAAAAGCGCATCATCTTAGTATATGTCCTTAGGCCATGTAAATGATATTTAGTGCTAGTTCTTAATCTTCAGCAGTGAAAATCTATTTTACGTACCCCAGGGCTAAAATAAATCAATCAGACATGTAAAATATTGTTGACGGTGACAAACTCAACCTACAAAGAATCAAGAAAGAGAGTCTCTTCCTTTTAAGATTTTCACATTATGTCCTACAAAGTGCAAATGATTTCCAAGTCTGGAGAGTATTCTGGGTCTGTAAACCCACCCCAAATAATCCTAACTCCCACTCACTGAGTTGTCTGGTTTAAAAAGGAACCCATTTCCTAAGGCTCATCGTACATGCTTGGAGAGCTCCACTGACTGCACACTGCAGCTTTCCTCTAATTGCACATCCTGCTCCCAGGCCTAATTCACTTGCCTTTTTTCCTCAAGAAGAAAAAGCTTGGCAGCCCCAAAGGTTAACACAGCATTTTAGAAAATTTTTTATTATTAACAGATGACTCCTACTAGTTTGTGGGAAATATGAGATAATATGACCACTTATGTTCAGGCTTTAGATGTCAATACTTCCAGAAGCCTGATAGAAAAATCTCACCACCTCGCTTGACCTCTTCAGTTTTTCATCCTGTAACATCCTGGTGTGATATCACAGCCAGTAAATTTTTCTCTTTGTGCTTGGCAAACCTCCAGATGGTTTTTAAGTCACTTGTTCAGGCAAAAGAAGAATAGTGCATTTGGGATGGAATTATCCTGGAGGGCATTGTTGCAATTAGAGAGATGAATGGCCGTGGGCTTTAATTAGAACACTAGGTACACTTTTCATATGCTTATTCAGAGGAATCCAGCTCAGTCAGCAGGGCAATGTAGTGCTACTAAGTCAATACCTGTGGAACTTCAAACGCGACTTCTGGAGAAGGGGTCGTTTCAACTCAGTGTTTACTTAAAAACAAAACACAGCTTAGTAGGAAGACAACATCCCAATTGTCATGAATATTCCTGCCTCATTCCTTCCAGTATGTTAGAGCTGCTTTTAAATTCACAATAGAATAGTATGCTATAGAATGCTGCATGGGCATGGAAAGTGAGATTAGGACATTTATAGTACAGTTCTAAGTATACCCATGACAGATAACATGCAATTACATATCTCAAATCTCATTCTAATAGTGAAATTGTTTTTGTGCTACTTGAACAGAACAGAAATCTCTTCTTTCAACCCTGTTACTTTCCTGTGCTTTTCAAGCTTCATGAGATAACATTTTGTGCTATGTATCTACAGCTTCACAAACACAAAAATAATAAAAGAACTGTATTAAGGTCATAAAGACAAACTCTCTTAGAGGAGGAAAGAGAAGAATTAAGGTTGCTAGAGCTGCCCCAGTTCAGATTCCCTTTTCTGTGTGAATTATGATATACCCTTTGATGCTACAAGCGTATCTTTCCACAGTATTTTTCCTGCCTCCTTTTGTGCATTGAATGGACTGTGCTCACTAGACAAGCAGCAATTCAATATTTCGGTTTCTGCTTGTTGTTCAGTGTATTGCCCTAGGCCTTATTTACTGCACATTTACAAATGTGCTTCTGAAGACAGAATTATTAATTTCCTCCTGGGTGTTTCTGTGGTGCTCATCATTAGTGTATGTGAGTGCTTCACAATCATTATGATATTTATCTTCCCAAGATTTTTCAGAGGTGAGGAAACAGAACCATACCTGGTCTACAACTTTCAGTTCACAGCTTTCAGACTTTATTCTCCTCTTTTTCCTCCACCACCTCTACACTTCTGTCCTTTTCCTTCTTTTCACGTTATCACTGCATATGCCTCCTTCTTCAGCAAATTCCAACTCCCGTTCCTGTGATGGGGTCATACTTCTGGTATTGGTGCCCAGCAGGGACTTTTCTTAGAAAGGGGAAATGCAATTCTTCCTTTTTGTTGCTAGCATTGATATTACATGTAATTACCAGACAGGTTGTTTCAATCCTGTATTAAACCATGCCCTATTGAAGTAGAAGCTTTGGAAAACTTAGTGGTCAAAATTATGAACTTTGTTGAACTCCAGCAAACCAGATATTTTCAGAGGCTAATAGACTTGTAGATGTTTGTTTGGTTGGGTTTTGTTTGTTTGTTTGTTTGTTTTAATGGACATTATAAGAGCATTCCTAACAGAAATTTTGTGTTCCATTAAAATTTCAAAATCTCACTCTGAAAGTGTAAGTATAGAATCTTTTGATGACAGACCCTTTTTTTTTTTTTAATGAAAGGAAACCTGTTTTGTCATATTTCAGTTGTAAAACAACCAAACAGTCTTGTTAAAATTTATACATATAAATAAAATTTGGATGGTCCTGCTATAGAAGACCCTGGCCCCAAATTAATACTTTGAAGAGCTATAACACCCTATTTTCAGTTTCTTGTAATAGGAAGTGCTTGAAAACTTTGATTATAGGAACTGTTATCAGCCCTAGCTGTAATATATGAATGTACACATATAAACTTGTGTCTATGTGTCCATTCCCATAACAAGGGGAAAAAAGAAAAGAATAAATAGACTTGTGCACTCACACAAACATGAACATGTACAAACGCCTTTAAGCTTTCATTTGGTTAAATAAAAACACCCAGGGGGATTCTGTAAGGGAAAATATATAAAGCAGAACACTTCCTAATTTTCCAGGCAATTTATTGCACTCTTTCTCAAATGCACATTCCAAACATTGAGTCCTCTCACAGCTCTTGAAAAAACCATGAGCTAACTGTTGTTAGTGGTGGACAAACTCAGCACTACAGTAGAGCTGAATTTCAGAATAGATGCATTGCTAAGAGTGTAAGCTGCTGGTATTCTCATGGTAATTACAATATGCATCTTAAAATCTGTCTGTACCCTCTGTGGCCACTGTAATTGTGTCCCCAAATCCTGCACCCTATCTATTAACAGTAATAGGGTCACAATATTCAACATTTAACTTTGTATCAGTATTGTGAAAGATTCAGGTGGTGGTGATCCTATGTAGGAAGCAGGACACTAAGACTGGGCAACACAGCACAGACCCTGTAGCCAAGTGGTTTCTTTGTTTGTTTATTTGTTTGGAAGGTTGGGTTTGGGTTTTTTGTTCTTTTGGTCTTGTTTTACACAGATGAGATCAAACCCAATATCTATCAGTGTCAGACTCCCGCAGGACCCTCAGGCTTCTGACATTATTATCTTTCTATACAGCAGGATTACAGCCATTGGACATTTCTTCTATCCAGCCCCTGCATCCCGAGTGGTCCTATGGCCTGGAGCTGTCTTTGCTTAGTCACCTTGGAGAAATTTAAGAGAATTACTGTAGGAACAAATAAAGCAAAGCAAAGTAAAACAAACAAAAAAACCCAACCAACCAACCAAAAAAAACCCCAACCAACCACAAAACCTTCCCAAACCCAACCAAACAATAAAAAAACTCCAAAACAAAACCACCTACAAAACAAACCAACCAAAACCAAACAACAAAACCCAAAACAAAACAACCTAGTATCCTAATGAGTGTAAAGATCTCCATCTAACAGAAATGGGATACTTTGATGTTAATAAGCTTGAAACCCCTCAGAACTAAAATCAGATTAAAATTACTTCAAATGCTAGTATTAATTTACAAAAGTACAAAACATTCAAAGTTGTGGGTACTTTGGAAAGAAAAATAAATCTCTTATGCTTTCAACTTTTCAGGTTACTAGACATTCTCAGACTTCTAGCAGAGGCTCCAGCTTGCTATTAATGCTTTACCTCTGAGTTACATCCATAGAAGAGACTCTTGGTCTAGGGAAATAGACTGGGTTTTGCTCTTCTAGAAGGGAGCTTCCTTGAGAATTCACTGAGTTTCAGTTTCATTTCCCTATCCTTCTTCATAGAATTATTTCTTTTCAGACTATTAACTACTCTTACCCCTTTGGAAATATCCATATGTCTGACAGGTGGGAAACAACCAGCTCTCTTTTGTGCTTGAGTAAGCCAATTGTTAACTTCCTGAGCAGTAAAATATCCTTTCTGACCAAGGAGACACTATGTATCTCTTAACATGAAGTACTTCAATGCATTAAAAATGAATAAAACACATCAACAGATTATTATCCAAAATGTGTTAAAAGATAGATGGATACAATACACATGGCACAGTACTGGCCACGTGACTGAAATAACATTATGGAAAAAAAAAAAAAAAAAGAGCCATCCTCAGTGGAGTGGATGGGTTTCTAATGAGTTTGGAGATATGAATGCCCACAGCTGCCTGATGCCATGCAGAAGGCTGAGAGGAGGTGGAAATACTGTATGCAGGAGCTGCAAGCCAGGATCTGAATAAGTCACTAAGGGTGAGCATTTCTGTCCCTGGGCACTGGTCCAAACTGGGCCAAAGTGGTTGGGCCCCTGACTGGCAAGAGTGTGTCATGTACAAAGGCCTTTGAACAGAAATCTTACTATAAAAATTGTTATCCACTTTCCAGGCCCAACCCACTTGGTAAATATATTTCAGACTATGTCACTAAATGAGGCAATTATCTCTCTGTGTAGGCTTTATCCCAAATTCCACCACAACAATATGCCAAGCCCTATCACCCTTTCATACCCAAACAGAGCATGGCTCCTTTTTACATAACATTTCTAAAAAACCCTGTTTTTCAAAAGTCAAGGATATATTGCCTGACCACTGACTGACTTAGGCTAAACTACATCCCTGCAACCTCAGACCTGAACAATACCAATACTAATAGACTTCTAAGTGCACTGCTCTGAAGGCTGAAAATTACACAGCATAGCAACACACTTGGCTTACAAGGGATTTCTGTAGGAGTTAGATGCCAAAGATTTATTGCTTTCAACCCCTCAAACTGTTTAGCATGGGATCTCAGCACTCCTAAGTATAGTTTTGAAAAAGGGAGGGAGTGTTGCTGTACTGGTAGTGCAGGTACTCTGGCACCTGGAGGACATCACCCAAATGTGTTCCCAAGGGCACTGTAGCCATACTCCTTCACTTTGCCTTGACCTTTTCCTGTGGACAAAAGATAAGCCACAGGAGTTTCTTCCATGGCATAGTTATGGATCTGACTCCTCTCTACATGTAAAAAAATTGGAAGTGGTTCTTTCCATTGTCCCCGTCAGAACTACTGTCAATCAATGAGAAGCAGGGTACTACACTTACTTTATATCTTTCTCACCTGTATGTGCAGTAGAGGGAATTTCACTATGTGATGTACTCATCTCTAGCAGGAATCAGGCCCTTGATCAAGCCCAGAAATGCCTTTGAGGCTAACACAGCACACTGGTTGCTGTATCCACAAATTGGCCAGAAGCAAATAACTGAAAATATTTTTTTCTTCAGACTTCTTCAATGCAAGCAACTCACTGTAGTATTTTATTGATTTTATTGTTGGTTTCTGTGGAAACAGATGTGAAGTTAATTAAGATCAAGGGTTAGAGCTGATAAAAATTGGTATTTTCAATGCAGTTCATCTATCATACACATTCAAATTAGTTTCCCCAACAAAACATCTATTGTAGAGAAATGGTAACAGCTGAATCATTTAAGAGAAGTAAATTAAACTTGTTAGGAGGAACTTAGAGTTGCTACAATTGTTTTTTGTTTATCCTGCTCAAAATGTTTTCCTTTGATAAATAAATAAAAACAAATTTAAAAATTTGCAGATTTTGGATTTAATCACCAAAAGATCTTTGCGATCAAAACCAATTCTCATTACAATCTGCTTTCCAATGTTCATTTCCATTAATTCATTTTTCCAAGGACTGTGTTTTGCACACCTGCTAAAAAATTTGTTTAGGTAAAAGGAACCACTTCTTTGCCTCAGACATTATTAGTGTCAACTCATTCTATTGCAGGTAGCATTGAGCTGACTGCCCTCAGGACGTTCCTTGTGAGGTGGTGTGCCCATGCCAAACCTTCAGGTAACTTCATCTCTTAGCAGAAGACAAATGTGTCCTCACTTTTTACAATTAGTGACATAAAGAGACAGTTCCCAAGTTCAGATTACGGTAACAGGCTGTAGCGAGTCATTAACTAAGTGATCCCAGTGGAGGTAAGAAACTGGAATGGTTTATCGGACTTACAAGTTCATATTTAAAGGTTTTAGGGTCTACATGTTCAGTAGGGGGTTTTAACTTTTACAATTTATTACAAACAGGGGGTTTCAGGGGATAATGTAAGGGGAAAACCCAGGTTAACAAATCTGGGGTCTTAGCAATTATCTCATGGGGAAAACCCCACTTTGGTTTAGGGGATTTACAGGGGGGAATAGTTATTTGGTTCTACAGGATGCAAGGATTCAGGGAACACAAAGGGATAGATAAAGTACAAATAGTCTTCTGCTTAGGTTTGATGAAATCAAGATGTGGACTCTCTGGGCTCTGGCAGTGCAATCAACACCAATGATATCTTGTTTGTTTCTCAGACTGAGATTTTCTCCCCAACTCTCATAGCCCACGGCTTTCTGCAAAGTCCACTCAAATCCCTCTCTGCAGATATCGTATTTTGGGATCCAACAACAGGCTACCTGTGTTTTGACAAAGTTGTCTGGAAACCTCAATTAAAGTGCTCATGGTTCTGAGTTTCCCTGGTGGCTCCACATCCAAATAGCAGTGCATTTAACCACTTGTATCTCGTATGTGACTGAACAGATTCTTAGTGCCTTGTGTTTGAAAAGATGAGCCTTCTTTACAACTCCATCAAAAAGCAGAGGGGGAAATTGACTCCCTGACCTGCCCACTGTATGCCAGCTACAGCTTAATCATCTTGTCAACTCGCAGTGTGCCATATTTTCTGAAATGGAATGGGAAAACAAAATGGAAAATCATGGATAACACAGTACATTACCCTTGAATCATGTTTTCACATTTCAGCTTCACAGGGAAGATCCTTTCCAAATAAGCTTGCAATCAATAAAATGAATTAAATTACTGTGATATTCCTGACCCTTCAAAATGGCATCAAAGCCACAGGCAGAGACTGGTTTGTGTCAGATACAGTAGGAGATGTAAGTTAGATCTGAATTCAGTGTTTCATTGCATTTCCCCAGAATGGCTTTAGAAATGTGCCAGCCTCAGCTGAATCTCCCAAAGGGCTGCAGCAGCATATGTGACACTGGGAAGAGATGTTTCATCTCAAAACTGGTTTACTCAGTCCCTTTCCTCTCCCCAGTGTCACCTCTCAGTTCCACCTGTGCTTCTGTTCATCCGAGTACCCTGTGAACCAGGAAGATGAAATGACATTCGAAATACAAGCAGCCACTTCAGGCTGGCTTTGACATAAAAGTTCAGCTCCAGAAGCAAGCACAGGAAAGTCTTACACAGGAAGACTGGGGAGGAGAAAAAATGCTAATCCATCTTGTTTGTCAGTCTGTTTGTGTATTTCTAACCACTGCCTGCTTATATTATGGGCATCACTATAACATGTCAGCTACAGTGTTTGTTGAATCTATAAATCCTACTAACAAGTTAAATGTGACAGAACAGTTGCTCCTTACTACCCTGAAATTGGTTCACCTCTGGTATTTTTACTAGATAGGATTTACCAGATGCTGACATGCCACACAACTGTTCATAACAAGCGCGACACACACATGCATGGTGTAGGCTGTAACTTACCCAACAGAAACTCCAGAGGGAATGCAAGTAGCCAGAATGTAATTACTTAAGCTGGAATTTAGCCAGGAAAATGGGGTTAAATTTCCTATTTGTTTGGATTTATTTAATTGCTAAATATATTGTTCCACTAGTTGCTGTAGAAATAACCTTTTTGTATTAGCCAGTAGGTTAAATAGCACTTTTATTGCAGGCTTCTGTTCCTGCCAGTCACTTCTGCTTTTTATTTGACTTCCAGCTCTTTTGCATTATCTCTGTCAGCCTTGGAGCTGCATCTCCTAAGGACAGATACAAAAGCCATTATAGTAGGAAAAAAATTGGGCAAGAAAACCAGTGATAAGTCATCAGGTACATACTACTTCAGTCAAAGAAAGTTGGCAATGAATGTGAAAATATCTTTGTATTGGCTATATCCTTTTCTTTAAAAACATCATGGGAAATGATCACAAATCCTTCAGCGATTGAAAAAAATTAGCTTTTATTACAGTCTAAAAAACTAAATATCACAGAGCACAAACACAATGTACACAGAGGCACATACTGGCTTTCCTCTCTGTTGCGTTTTAACATTGCTACTACTTCAGAGAGGCCTAATCCTGCCATACTCCAAGTATTAATGGATCACTCCACCTCATCCTACCCATGCATGGTATGGTACATAATGCCACAACAGCATATAGGCTCTACTCAAAGCAGAGCCTCAGATATTCACAGAATCATAGAATATGCTGAGTAGGAAGGGACCCACAAGGATCACTAAGTCCAACTCCTATTCCCAACAAGGTTTTCCCTCCTGTGTGCACCTTATATTCTCCCTGAAACTACTTTGGAAAATAGAGTAGTACAGAAAGAAGGGTCTACATACTTAAAAAAAAATATATATATATATGAGCAACAGTTCTTTCCTCTGCCTTTTGATTCATAGGCCTGTACCACATTTGGATGAGCTAAGCACAAGACTAGGGTCTGTTTTAAGAGTAGGTCCAGACTTGAAGAAACACCTCTGAGCAGTACCTGCAGTACTGGATAGCAACAACAAAGGCAGAAAAGGCTCCCCTTGCTCTTATATTACATATGAATACAGCTGTGTAACTAAAACCTTATTCAAAGCCACTTCCTTCTTGCTTTCTTAGATTCCCCTCACTGATGTGCTATCTGGAAAGGCTTGGCTCACTTCCCTGGGATATAATGACCGTATCAACCCTCATTAATGCATGTGACTACAAATGAAGCCAAGACAATCCTGTGGTAAGGTTTTGATGGAGAAAAACCTGTCATGTCTAGAGGTGCATTTTGTAGTGTACCTACAGAAAACACCAAAAATATTTTTACTTCAGCATCTCTACCATCACATATTTTGTGGAGGAGACATACTGACATTAAAAAAAAAATCAGCACAATTTGTTGGTGGAATTTTAAGAAAATGTAAAAACTATATTGAAGGTCTTTCATATTTCTTACTGCCTGCAAAAGCAGGTGTGTAATTGCCAGCTATGGAGAGCTCAGACTGAATGAAAGAAAACCATTAAAATTGACAAAAAATAGCTCTTTTATACATAAAGATGTCAGAAATGTGAAGCTTTAAGTCCTTCCAGCTCTTGAAGGAAATTCTGTCTCACAGAAAAGCTAGATCATGCTTTTGGTTGTGAGGAATCCCATCGCTCCCCAGCTGAGAGTTTATCTTGAGCTGCAGAAGCAGTAAAAGCCTCTGGGACAGGACTAATTCCTGTGCAACTCTGGCATAGGTGGGTGATATGCACGGTGAGCAGCTCCCCTTATGCTCGACAAAAGCAACAATAGGACAGAAAAACTGTCAGAAGAGGAGAGTACTGGAATAATGGGTTTAATGCAATGAAAGAAGGCTCAAAAATCAGAAGTGCCCAGTAAAGATAAGTACCCTCCAAAGAAGTGTTTCTCTAGAGTCTCTAACACAAAGACGCTGAGATTTACAGAAACAAAGGACAATTTTTGAGAATCAGCCCCTTGGCACATCATCATGCTGTATAATCCTTTTCATAAATTTCCCTATATTGCCCCTTAAAACTAGCTAAGTTTGGGGAAATAACAGACTGGTAGAAAATCTCACTTCTCTAAATATTACAAACTTCTTACATCTATTCAAAACTTATCTGTGGTTGTAATATCCAGATATGTTTCTTTACACATTTTGCATGCAGTAGAATGAAAAGGAAAGAGAAACACAGATTTTGGAGACTTTCAACTGCCTATGGCTCTTCTGAAGTAGAGATCATCTGCTAATTAACTTATTATAAATACAGCTTTATAAGATGTCATGAAAACAGATAGTCAGAGAGCAGCAGGAGCAGGCTGCTTCACAAAGGGGGACAAGTGAGGAACCAAAGAGACCTCAGCACAGAACAGTGCCCACATCAGCCTGGGTACCATCCCATAACATCCAGCCTGGCAACTGGTCCCCACATTGTCCCAGAAAGATGTTGTGGAACAATAGCTGGGCTCCCCTGGGGACTAGGCTCAGGTCGAGTTCCTGGTCCATGGTCAGTGGGTGTGTGGATGGGGGTACCTGATGGGCAAAACAAACGAGACCTATGAATATCCTCATGGTGCTGGAGCAAAGCCATCTGACCCTCTCCTGATATCCAATAGAAACCAGGCCCAGCCCTGGAACATGCACTGCTAGAGGTGCCACCTTTGAACATAACACAGTGAGTGAAGTGTCCTCATCAAAGCTGTGGACCCCAGCAGCTCCAAGAAAATGTGTGATTTCTGGAGGTCAGGCCTCATGTATTCTTGTCACTTCAGAGATGGGGACTTTCACAAAAGAACAAGTAGTTCACAGAATCACAGAATGACTAAGGTGTGAAGGGACCACTGGAAGTCATCTAGTCCAACCTCCTCAAGCAGTGTCTCCTAGAGCACATAACTCAGGGTAACGTCCAGATGGATTTTGAACATCTCCAGAGAAGGAGACTCCATGGCCTCTCTGGGCAACCTGTTCCAGTGCTCAGTTGCTCTCACAGTAAAGAAGTTCTTCCTCAAGTTCAGGTTCTTCCCAAGTATCTTGAATGGCCAGTCCATACACACAGTGTCTATGACACTGCCTTTCTCTAAAAAGTGGTAAAATTCCTGACTGTTTTGCTTAAGCAACACTTCTTTTTCTGTCCTTTCCACTTCATACTGCTGATAAAACTTGATAAAGTAGATTAGACAGTCACCTTCTCACACCTCCAGCACTGGACTAAAAGTCCCACAGCAGCAGTATGAAAAAAAATTCTTTTCAATTTTTTTTCCCCCTCCTAGGTTGACCCACATACAATCGTGGTGTCACAGTTTAGACGTTGGCCACAGTGACCTGCTATGTGAGATGCTTCCCCTTTATGATAATACTAGAATTAAAGAAGATGAGAATGGCTTAGGCAACAGGTGTCCATATTCTTTTGATGAGAGCATCTTTTGTTCCTTGTTCCAACTCTGTTCCTTTTTCAGTCTTTTTTCAATGACAGGTCTAAGGGCATTTTCAAATAGAATTTCAACCAAAAAAGTGTTTAACCATTCTTTACTAACCTTTCAGTTGTCAGAGTCATAGTATGTGGGGCATCATCACTTCAAATTTTAGAAGTTTGTTTGCTATAGAAAAGCTCAGGTTGACTGCAGAATGATTATTTTATACCAAGTACTTTTGCTACTTTATAGACATTTTATTTTAGAACTAAAAACTCTTTACTAAATGAAGTCAATTTAAAATGTTCAATGACATTAAATTTCAGGTCAATACATTTTTGAAAAATATGATCTGAAGAGAATACTTTCTGATTGAGGATTGTGTGACATTTTAGAAAAGCATGGCTATTCCAAAGCTTGAACTAACAACAAACAAAAAACACACCTAACCACATGAAAAAAAGCTCTAAGACATAATGTCACATTTTACAGGATAAAGCTTTCTTTCAACCAAACCTGTCTAAAAAAACATGGTTGAGCAGACAGTAGTGTTGATATCATAGTCTTACTACATCAGGGATAAACTCCTAAAGCCATGAAAAGCTCCTCCTAGAGTACCATTTCCAAAGAAATGGAAATGACTCCTCATATGGGAGACTTTCCTCATGCCACTGACCTCTCAAGGCTCTGGCTTTGATAGATGTTAGCATTATCATTGTACTTTGTCTCTACCAGTTTCCTCTAATGACAGTTTGACATTTGAAAAAATTCCAAAAAAAGAATTTTTTTTAAATGTCTTTCATGACCTATGCTGCCATCACAAATATTTCTCATCTCAAAGAATACGAAACAGGTGGTGTACCACATGGAGTACAGGTCTAAAGCTGTACTCTGCCAACTGGGCTGGCTCACGTGACTCTCGGAGGTGACTCAGAGGCACATCCTTGGTTTACCTCCATAACTTGCTGGACCTGGGGCAGCCTCTTTAGCCGTAACAGCTCCAGGACCCAATGCCACCGACGCATGCAATGGTGATCCAGAAACATGTTCTGTTCACCTCACCATTAATACACTCCCCGAGTCTGTGCTTGGTGCATGAATATATTGAGCTCAACGAGGAGAAGCCTAACGAGAGGAAGGAAGCACAAACCCAAAGTTTTATCATCCTGAGTCTTCTGTGTATTTGCAGGCCAGCTCTGTAGCTAAGCTGCACGTGGTCGGTATTTAATTTCCTCAGGGATTCAAGCAGTAATTAAAATAAATTATAATTAATGACTGACCAAGCCCAGAACTCTTTGTGCATCCTAACAAAAACAGAAAATAGTTGATAATGTTGAAATAAACAAAGCAATTTGCTTATTCATCAAGACCAGGAGCCAGCAACATAAAAGAATCAAATAAAATTAAACCCACCCACCCACCCACTCCCCATTCTTAGAAGCTATTGATACGACATATCTCGAGTTCTGCAAGGAAAAAAAAATTCATTCAAGGTTTCTAATAAGCTAATATCCCTGAGTTGGAGCTCCTCCATGTCCTCTAGCTGCCCATAGTTCCTACTGAAGAGATGTGATATACGTCCTTTAGCAGCAAAGCAGCATTTGTTGGATCTCTGCAGGTGAGTACTTACAGTGCATAGCATTTTAGAGCTCAGTGTGGGGAGAGGTTATCCCTCTGGATTTAACAAGGAATTTAACAAAGCTGGAAAAGCTGCACATGTACGACTGGCAAAGCCACCTAAACTAAGCCTAGTGCAGCCAATTTTGTTAGCTTCCCATCGTCCAGGGGAGGCCTGTTTTCTCCACAGTTCTCAAGACCACCAGGCTTTCTAACTAGAGCTACCTCTCCCCAGCAAGCTTCCCACCTTCAAATTTGGCAGGTATGCTGACAGCTCAGAGTCACATGTATGCAGGCCACTTGCCCTCCTTGTGACAGAAAATTGCAGGCTAGGAGGTCTGGGGGTTTGGTCCCTTAAATACTGCCCGTTTCTAGAAACCAGAGCTGTATTTCCTCCCAGACTTTTCTCAATTTATTCATAGTAAGGCCCTTAAGCTTTAGATTAAACATTTAAGCCTATAATAAAAGAGACACAAAGAAAACAGTAAACTGTTAATTTAGATAACAGAAAGAAAACCCCACAGTTTGCATGCCATTTTAATTCCTCCCCCACATGTCCAAAGCTAAGTCTCTGTAGGTTTCTACATTCAAGAGTCCTCAGTGCAATGCAAACACTACATAACATGGGCCCACTACTATAGCATATAAATCCCAGAAAGTGATGGAAAACAGAACATGAGGACAAGTTTATTTTTTCTTCTTCACTATGTAAAAACCTAACAGGATAACCTGGAGCTCTCAACACTACTGACTTTTGCCTTATATTTGCAGACCACAATGCAGCAACATAAAACAAAGCCTGGAGTAAGTCCATTTGCCACCAGATCTCAAAAAAAATTCAACTCACCCATCCAGAACCAGGGAGGCAACATGGCAAGCTGTAGGATCAAAGGATTTTCAGCAACAGGAACAAGGCTGTCCTCATGGAATTTGAAACTTGCCACTTTCCTGGCAGAAGACATGCATCAAGGAAATTCCAGTGGGGCCAGGCTGTCACAGCCCTATGAGCCTGATACCGAAGTGGCATTTGTGGTTTCTTCATGTAGTTCTAGCATTTTCCAAAGAACTATCAAAACATTGTATCCACTGTGTCAGTGCTGATTATATCCACCTATACCAAAGTCCTTGCCTCTGGAAACAGCCAGTGCTTCAAATCCTGCCTACCCTTTAGGTCACTGCTGTGGTGGCTGATGCAAACATGCTCTGGGACACAGCTGGAGCCTTCTGAGGGAGGAGCTGAGGCGCAGGTGTCTTGCTCAAGTTACTGGGAAATGACCTCCTCACATGGTTGCAAACTGTGGGATATACACTGCCAGGGCTGTGGGACCAAACAACTGGTTACGGGCTGAGGATGGACCTATTTCACTTTGGGAGCAGCATCCCTGGTCACCTGACACGTGCCTGCAGGACAGGAAGCGAGATGGTGGGGTGCATCGTGTGTTGGCAGGGATGCTTTCCCATGCTTCAGAGCAGTGACAGCTGGTGAAGATATGGACATGCATGACTAGTTTGTGTAGGTGGGCAGCCCCTGGGGACTCACCTGCAGGTATACTGCAAGAAACCATCCATCCATGTTTACTACAGGCCATCTTCCAGGAAAACGAAGCCCTCCCACAGCTCACCCAGCAGCACCCGTGCTGCTGCGCTTACTCCATTCCCAGTGGCCTTGCAAGCATGTGGCAAGATCACTTTTAATAAACCAGGCCCTCAGCATGGTGTAGAAGAGGGCAGGACAGAGAGTCCCTGCTGCCTCACAGCGACACAAGTTTCCCTGATTCACATTCTTTGTGAAGGTATGGCCTTGCATTTTTACATATATTACATTGTAATTTGACAGTTGCATTAAATCCTTTTGCTCTTACTTAGAAAGAAGCGAAATGCACACGATTTGCCTTCCCTGTAGCACTGATTATTTAGTATAGGTATGGCATGGCCTTTTGTCTCTACATTAAGCAGTATTAATCTTCTCTCTGTCATCTTATGGAAGTCTTTTCCATACTTCTAATTGTTTTTAGCTCTCCAGACACCTCTGTTTCTGCTGTATGCTTCAGATAAGAAAAAAAAAACAAACATGGTGATAATCTGCATTTATGTACTATACAGAGGAGCTATATGCAGCAGAGGGAAAAAAGCTCATAGGGAAGGACTACTGAAACATCACCTACTTAAGGCAATGCCATACACAGCCAGTGAAAGCTCATAAAATAATAAGACTTGTAGCAATGACTCCAAGTGGATATTATACACTAAATAGAGAGGTGTTACAGCAGCATGTCCAAGAAAAAGATTTAGTAGTTATTTCAGAAACACTCCTGAAGCATTCAACCTGATATGCTGCCACATTAACAAAGGAGGCAAATAGGATGCTAGCACGTCTTGCTAGAGGCATACAATGTACATCAAAAGGCTGATGGTTAAATTACTAAACAAGGCATTCCATGTGGGCCAAAAATAGACATTTTTCCATACTTGCTCTAAGTTGTAGATAGCAAGTAATTACCTGCAGGTTACTACCTCTTTTTCCTTCCTATAATGCTATTCTTTTTCTTCCCCATGACAATATCTGTCCAGTGAACACATTGTTCATAGCAATGCCTGTCTGCAGTCATAGTAACTTCAAGCCAACAATGTTGGACAACATTGGGTTTATTTCTAAGCTGTTCATTGGATGAAACTACAGAATGAATGGAACAGGGGCCTGGTTTTTTCTCCCTTTTCAATTTCTCAATTAGGTAGGTCACTGATGTACCTTAAGTTAATAACAACAAACCTTTCCAGATAAGGGTGTAGCTGAGAGTCTCTTCTGTATTGCTGCAAATATTCTCTCAAAAAATGCCTTGGAAACCAGCCCAGTTTGTTCCTCTGCTGAGAAAGAAATATGTATTGCTTTGTTCAAGAGAGCAGTAAATAAAATAAAGGGGTGGATGAAAATAAACACCTCAAATTGAACTGAATATAAAGCAAAGTGAGATGGTGAAGATCACCTTTAAGTGCTGCCAGGGTTTGAGAAAATGAAGTCCATTTGAAGGGAGAATTTTCCTCTCAGTTTTATTGCTATAGATCAAAAGCCAGTGTAACAGATTGCTGTGTATAGGACAGATGTAATTGGAAACAACAGGCAGCCTAAATATTTCTAACCCTGAATGTTAACAGGACAAAAAACTGGTCTAAAAATAAAAATTTAAAAAAAAAAATCAGGTAGATCTAGAAGAAATCATCCTGTTTAAAAGAAAAATGAAAACAAAACCATTTGAATTCTTACTTACCTTCTCATGTCTGAGACTTTATGAAGTAAATAATATTTTCATAGCTTTCCCCACCAGTATGGAAAAGCAAGGAAACACACACAAGAGCAAGCAAACACTGCGAGAGCTAAAAATAGAAGGAAAACACGAGTGTTGCTGGACTTTCCATCCCAGCAGTTTATTTGTTCTGAGTAGGCTTTGTTGAATATTCTTGTCTTAGATAAGAAGACAAGTTTTGCAATACTTCTTCAATGATCATATGACTGGTTTTTAGTATATTACAAAACAAAAATGGACAGTGGTGCCTTAAGCAGATCTGGCTTTAGGTTATTACACTTACTTTCCACCGTGGTATCAATCCTTGTATTATACCATGAGAACAGAAGCAAATGCTGGCATGCAGAAAAGATGGGAAAAATATACAAAAATGTGAGTAAAATTCCTATGTAGAATGTGGCACATTAGACTCATTTGACATTACAAGACTTTTGCCTTCCTGTTTTTCATGGGAAGACTTTACTGAACTACCTGAAATACTAAAAACTGTATGATAAACTGATTCCTACTAGGCAAGTAAAAGAAAGAACCTAGAACAAACAGCTGCCCTATGAGGGTTTAAAAATCTCTTTTTACACCTCCTCCTGACGTTCCCCCAGGAAGCATTTTGCCCACTCTGTTCCTTGCACGCTTCTAAACTTGACTAAGTAATTCACCTTTCTGTTTTGTATCTCTGATGTGATAAGCTGATGAGTCATCAGATGGAAGAACAACAGCCATTTGGTAGATTTATGAAGCATGCTCAAAAATTATATGGCAACTAAGGAAAAAATAGAACAAAATTATATAGATGTGTACACAGTAGTTTAACAGGCTCATGAAATATTCTTCAGAGTCAGTCCAGATAGTGGCCTAGAACTAAGGTAGAAAAAGACATTAGTGAAAGCAAGGAGAATGCTCAAACTTTTGTGAAAGCAAAAATATTAGGATGAATTTTAATTCCAGAAGTAGAATGTCTGTACCATTATGGAGACAAGACTAGATTATTTATAAATGCAGCCATATACTTCCTAAGAGCAAATTGAATAGATATATTTAGCTTTCTGTAGAGATTCATGAAATTAGGTTCAAATAGAAGAAAACTGGCATGTGAGTGCTGCTATTTCTTATGATAAATGAACAGTGAAACAAGCACATTTTTATAAGAGAAAGTACACCTCATATAGCATACCGATGAACAAGGCACTCAGCTATCCTGGGGGGAAAAAAAAATAAAAACTTTTCCTCTTTGTTTTATGATTTATCTTCATGGCTAAAAGAGCTAACAACTGCATCTGTTCCCCAAGGTGAGGAGTCAAGAAGAGCACTTCTGTTCCCTCTGGACCCTGCAAGTCTCCATTTTGTTTGCTTTTGGAAAGGCTATGGAACCTGCTAACACTGCCTCTGTCACTGGAAAAAAACACATGCATTAAGGTGTGGTATCTGGAATGGATTTTGAAAGCTGCTTTCACCCTGAGTCAACAGCTCTGTTTTGTCTCCAATGGAAGTAGTTCATCTGCACTGGAGGCATGTTTCTGTCTGAACTGCAGAGCAAGCTCAAAAACAGATCTGTGTGTAGGAGAAATGTCATCACAGTAGCTGAGAGCTGAATTTGCCCCACTGTGGGACAGTCGTGTTTTGGCAATCACTAAAAACCTGAAAAATGGAGTGGTCCCTCCCTTTTCCCATCTCTGGGCTAAACTGTACTGTCAACACACTGGCCAACAAGGCCTAAAGAAGATTCCCAGGCAAAACCAATTACATTAAACTAGAGTTAATCATCTAAACAGCTGTTTATTGCTGAAGGGAAAAACCTTAAGACAATACTGGAGTTTTCTCAAAAAACATTAAAAAATCCTGGGAATTGAAAATTCAGATTACAGCAAAAAAGAAGAAAACCTATAACATGACAACACAGCCATTTGCATAGAAATGTGTATTTAAACTCACTCAAGAACCTTTATTTTGTCCTCTCATGTGTGCTATTCACCTCTTTGCAGCATCTGTGTCTTGCGCAGATGAGACACATTTTGATGGAAGTTTTCACTAAAACCTAAAGCAGTTCACAGGCTATAACCAGAGGAAACTTAAGTCCCATCCCTTGGATTAGTTCACCCAAGAAGATAGGAAGCTCTTGTACATATAACATTGCAAGTGCATAGAAACAGATTAATAGAGATTAAGGCTAAAAGACTATAGTAAGCATGAAGTTTGCCCTCCTGCATAACATAGCATGGAGAATTTCCCCTGTATCTTTGCTTCAATCTCTTCTTCAGCTAGAACATACTCTTTAAAAAGATGGTTGCCTTTGGTACAAATATTTCAAAAGATAAAATATCTACCATATTTCCAGCTCTGCAATTGTTTTGTGACATGTCCTTACAAATGGGAATCTAATTTGTAGAGAAACACATCATTTCCTTCATTGCTGTGCTCCCTTCTTTGCAGACTGCAGTACTTTATACCTTGTTCTGTCCTTAATAAGTATTTTACTCAAATTCATCAGATGAATACGTTTCCTATCTTCATCTAAGTGCTTAAAATGGATGTTTTTCTTCACAGATTTTGTTTTCAGACCATCTCCAAGTCATTTCAACTTCTCTGTTTCCCTTAGGTTTCCTAGATGAGATTCTAGTTGGAAAAAAACACCACAAAACCAACCCTACCCTGCTCAAATTGAACAAGTGACCTTTGTAGCCTTTAAGCACTCTGCAAAATTCTACTTCTCCCTTAAGTCCGAGGTTGTAACCTCGTGCTTTTAGTGTGAGTCTCTAGCTGCTTGATGCCTTTAATTAAAGTCCCATCTCCTAGAATCGAAGAACAGCAAAAAACCTCAGCCTCTAGAAGAGCTGTAGCCCTCTTGGTAAGCAATAAAACTCAAACATATGACCCAAACACCACAAAACTACAGCCGTAGATGTAAAATTGTTTCATGATTTTAGACAGCTGAATCATATACTTGAATGCATAGCACCAGAAGTACACCATTACTGAAGGGAAGAGCAGGAATCTCCTCCAGCTGGAGACTTACCATCATCTCCTGGAGTACAGTGGGAAGAGCTTCTAAGCAAAGCCTACAAACTCAGCCTTCGGCAGCCAAGTTCTGAAGCAGAAATTCTTCTTGACCTCACAATCTAAAGACATAAAAAATTGATAAAGGAGAAGCTAAACACCCTCTCTGTTTTTATATGAAATGCATTTCAAGAGACCAGTCCTCTCAAGTTCCAAGACCCTCACTTTCAAAAAGCAAGACTCAGCAAAGAAAACTCAATAGACAACATGAACATAAAATGAAACGTCTGGTTTTGTCTTCCTGAGACCCCTCCCCTATCTGTAGATAATGGAAGCTATTCCCAAAAAACAAAGCAACTAGCAAGTTCCTCTGAAAGGGACTCTTAGCCCACACAGGGACATGTTGAAATATAAGCACAGTTGAAATTAATCGGGAGTTTCTGAGCATTTTTCCTTGCTTAGGACTGTGTAGGTTACTAACATCTATCAGCTGCAGCTCAGAGTTGAGCCTGTTGAAGCAGTCAAGGCACTGGGCTCAGTAAGAAAAAGATTTTGGCTGAAAATGTTATCATGTAAACAGATAGCTCTTACACTAGGTCCACGGCAGAGCTTGGAACATGCTTCAGCTTTCTGAGTTGCCAACTAATGCCCTGTTATCCCCAGCAAAGGGAATACAAGCCAATTCACTGGGGATTTTCGGTTCAACACTGCCTGAAACCATTTACACAGCAACAAATAATTGAAAGCAGCCAAACAAACCTTTCCTCTGTCCTTCTACTTCGCTTACACAAAGAAAATTCTTATTCCTGGTAGAAGCGCAAAGCTTTGCAGGGCATGGAGGACTGAGAGACAACTGCTGAACAGCTGGGCAAGTAAGAGATTTCACTACTTACCAATTTCATGTAAGCTCAACATAACAGCACCATTAGGTTTATGTTATGTATCAGTAAAAATACTAATTACAGAGGCCTGGACTTGAAACTGTTTCTCAGAACAACGTGCCTACAGCTAGCACGCGGAACAAGTGTGCTTTGCAGGGATACACATTCCCTACTAAACAGAAAAAAGCGTGCACAATTGTTATCATTTAGAAAAGGCAAAAGCTGCCAAAGCCAAGGAAGTGCCATCAGTGCTCTGAAAAGCGGCCTTTATTGTTTGCTGCTAATTGCAAGGAAAAAGAATTCACAGACATTTTAAAGCAGCTGCTGTCTTGTCCTTAAAAACTCCTTCCACCTAGAAAGGAAGATTTTATTTTAACAGCCTTCAGAAGCTTTTATGGCTCGCCACCATTCAAGGCCATTCCAATGTGTTATTTCTGTATTGATTTCATTGTGAAGTTCAGGAAAAAGGTCTGATAAGCTAAGAAAAAAGCCTGGTGAGCCCATAACTAAAGAAATTACTATTTAAGTCTCATCAATTTCTGTTAAATTAAGGATTACTTCTCCCCCCCCAGCACACATCAGCCTTGTTAATTTTACTGGTAAAAATCTATGCAGACTCAATTGCTCAAGAGACTGCAACTTGATTCTTTGAAGCTACAGGTTCCAGATGCTGTAAATCATCTGTGGAGTGAAGCTGATTTACATTAGCTGAGAATCTGGCCTTCTGTGGCTAAATACTCCCCATCTGGTTTAATCAGTTTCCCTTCTGGAAAGCCCTAAGGATCATAATTTCAAGCTGTATTTGTCTCTAAGACCTTTGTAATGTTGGTATTATGCATACAGCCAGGAATATTTTATTCACTGGTAGGCTGGGCACTGTCTGGGTGAACTTACAAAATGAGGCTCTGAGGGTGCCCACCTGTTTTGCAATGTCCTGCAGAATTTTTTGTTTCAGAGGTTTCCCCATCTAAATGTCTTTCTTTTGAGGTGTTGATCCTGCTTTTAGCAGCCGATAAAACTGGCAGCTGTTGTTCTGTGTGTCTGACTGTTAGGATCTGGCACTGTTTGTGTTTGTATATGTATTTGTGGCATTAGATGAGAAAAACAACAAAAGCATCTTACTTTGTATGTGGAAAGATTTCATCTAATGTAGTTTTTATTTTCTCTTATGGGAAATAGTGTCTGTTTTTCTGTCTCTAGATCTCCAATTATTATTTGCCCTTGAGTTTAAACATCAAGAGAAGCTCTGCTTGGGCAAGAAGTGAATGAAGCTAAGACTTCGTCTAAGTCAGATGAAGGAAAAGACGTATCCAAAGATACATAAAGACTTTGGAGTCTGCATTCAGCATTTTGCTGTGCCACAGACTCTGTCTGGGTACCTAAATAAGCCACTCAAGGTCAGATCGAAAACAGGAGGTAGGCAGCTACATAGAGAAGGAGGCAGAACTATAATCTGGAAGGAGCTTACACACAGGCATGTCAAGTTCCTTTTTATCAGAGTTGGACGAGCACAAAAATAACAGTCATTAAAAGACCCAACTTCCCAGGTCCGATTGCTGCACTTGCTTAAAGTGATTCAGACATGCCTGCTATCTCCAAGGAGCATCTGAACTATCTCTGTCTAGAGGGATTGAAGAGGGGGATCTCCACAGCTATGTAGCAGCTGCATCATTGTGCAAAAATTATTTCAGAAACTGTGTGTAAGGAGAGACTGTATCCATACTACTGTAGTTGGGGAATTCATCAGCATGCACCAAAGTGGGTCCCAGTTCATACCCAGAATGCATTGTATTCCCCAAACACTATCCCTGGGTGGCACATTGCAGAGCTAAACTCCCTCCTACTGCTTGTCTTGCTCTCAAATTATTTCTGATAGAGGGAACAGCTTCAGTGTGGGAAGGAAAGGAAAGGGAGATTAAACTTGCATCTTCGTGAATACATAGCAGGCTACTAATGCACTGTGAAAAAGGAGAAATCTCCTTTTTCTCCACTATTTTAAAAGAGCTGAGTGAATTCTACCAAGCACTGGGAACTCATTGGTATGTCCATCTATAGGAGAGCATGGCCAGTGATCCAAATGCAAAACTCCTCTTTGAAAACCTGGATGAGGCAATCAAGATGTACAGTCTAACACCTACCCTTGCTCACAGTGTTTCTTAACTCGACACCTTGAAGGAGAGGTACCCAAGAGTACTGATTTAAGGCAGCTTCTTTCTCAGTAAGTTGGCTATTTTGGTTCCCATTTAGAGACGATGAGCCTGTCCTATATACACAGGCTCCTCTAAACGGGGACTAGGTGTCTAACAGTGTTCAGCATCCCATATGGGTAGCAGATGACTGCAAGGTAGGTGCTGCAGTACTGTAATTCTTTATTAGATTTGGCCTTTAGTGTTTCAGCTCTCCATCTGTGAAATCAGGATAAAAGCACTTCTCTGTTTTGTAGCTCATTTTCATACCCAATTGTAATTACTACAGAGAGATATTCAACACTGCACCACTTTCCCAGAGCAGTTACCAACATAGTTAAGCAGGAACAAAGCACAATATGGATGCTTTTAATCTGATTTTATAAACTTGACACGTAACTTTTGCCATAATTCTGTAAGGAATTGGTTACAGCTTAAATGACATTTCCGTTTTACTTCTAGGGAGATAACTACATTCAGGGCTAGGTAAATGTTCAGGCAGCCTTGTACTGCCAGCCACACAGCTCAGAGCTTCACTGTTACTAGTGCCCAAGAGAGCCATCTTATTGGAATTTAGGTGTGATTAACCCCACTGGATACCAATTAGCTCTTCCAACCACATGATCTATCAGAGGCTATCAGTGACTTTGATTTTCTTGAAACACCACCCTGAGAACTGCAGTGGCTCAGGAGCTGTTCCTCAGGTGCTCAGATGTCTCACTGTCCCAGGGGATGCAACTACATATAGTGATCTTAACATCTGTCCCTGAAGATGTAACTGCTGTTCATCCAGCTGAGCCCACGTGTCATGTGACAGATGTGGATTAGACACCTGAAATGCTTCCTGCTCTCAGCCCTCTCTCCTAGAAGACTACTCCTGACTACATAGGATACATAGGATGTTGTTCCTCTTAAGCCACTGATGTTAAACTTGGACCACACAGCCACAGTCTGTGCAGAAGCTGCAGATGCAGTAACTGGCTTTCAGCCAAGTTTTTTCAGTCAGCTTTTACCAGTTTTTAAACCCCACAACAGCAAGGGTGGGTTCAGAGGCCTGGACATGCTCACATACCTTAGTCTGGGCAGCGAGCTGAAACTGTCTTGTACTGGGCAGGCATTGTTAACATGCAGTTGTCTGCAATGGATTACGTGCATGAGCCCTGAGGTACCTGAGCCATCCAAGCTGTTTCTGACAATGGAAGTGGAGTTCCTAATCTTCAAGGAAATTATTAAAACATTACCCTTGGAGTTTATTGAGAATTTATGGGACCTATGAGCCTTTCTGTCATTTCAAGGTCTCTCTTGATGCATTCAAGAGCATGCTGTTGAAAGTATTAATACTTTCAAAAACCCCAGTAATTCCGTTTCTGTTTTTTATTCTTCTGACTCAGCAGCAATTTTCATTTATGTCTCAGGGAAGAGGAGACCCTTCCTTTCCCCTTTGTCTCGGAGCACTGTGACAGAGTCAGGGTGTGACCCCTCCTGTGCATGTCACCTTCACTGACAGTTTAATATAAAACATCAGACTTGAAGCTGCTGCAACTGAGGTTCAGGCCCCCTCTTTTATTCAGCTACTGCAGCTATGAGGACAAGAAGCCTTGTGGACAGAGGAAGAATGTGGCAGAAGGCTGTAATGGCTTAAACCACCTCTGTGAGATTCACCAGAGCTCCTTCTGTCAGGGAGCCCTGTGTGCTGCAAATGAAATTTTCATGAAATGGTGAGCAAGCTTCATTAACATCTCCCTGAGAAAATGATGATGTTGGGTAGCAAGTAGAGCCTCCATTTAGTCAGCTTCTCCCACCATCCCAAATGTTGTTCATCCCACTGTATGCTTTTGCCACAGAATGGTTTGTTCCCTGTGAACACAGGGTAAATCCCACCTGGCAAACTGATAAATCATGAGCCATTTCTAGTTGTTAGAGAAACATTGGTTCTGACTGAAAATACAGAGGTATTTTGAGTGTCTGAAAAAAGTTATTCGGACACTAAGACTGCATGTGCAAGTAGCAAGGTTTTTTTTATCCTATGGGCACTTGTAATGAATTAGGCTCATACCTATGACTGAGATAAAATATGCACTGCTAATTAAAAAAAAGGGGGTAGGACATCATACCTGTAAAATTCTTTCCTTTTGTCTTTTTTACTGTCTTTGTTCTCACTTCAGAAATGAGAGACAGCTTTTGCAGCTCGAAGACAGAGTTTTGCACATTAATAGTCACAGTGAAGGTCAGTAAGTCTGACTCGCTCAAGGAACAGCTGAGTACATTGGATCTCATTTCGTTTTATTGCAACGGCAGAAGCAGTGCTGATCAACAGCATCATGTTTCCTTTTCTTCAGCACAAAAGATTAAATGATTGTTCCATGAGGCAGCAGTGAGGAAAGGAAAATAGGAGAGGAGCAATGTACCCAGTAGTGCACTCACTACACCCATACCTGTGTATTTTGTCCTTCCTCAGTTCTACCTCTTTTAGGGCTAACAGTGGGGGTTACAGATAGCTCCTTTGGGGTTTTGCAGTGTTACTCCAAGGTATTTCAGTATCCCTTATATACTCAGAAAATGCAAAAAACATGCATCATGAGTGCCTTCTGCTTGGGAATGCTGGGGAAAGTAGTACTTAATATTTCTGAACGAGTACACATACATAAGGACTCTACTGTTCAGTGTTGGATATGCCACTGCCTGAATCTCCAGGAATAAAGCCGGAGGAATTCTCCCTCGCAGAAGCCACAGAGGCTTTCTGAATCTTCCAGGTTAAAATAAGGTGGGGGAAGCCCTTTGTGAGTGAGTCCAAAGGCACTGGGATGTAGACTAGAGGAGTAAACTCCACTAATATGTTTGAGTGGCTTTCAGCTCCTTAAAACCTGAGTATCTTGCAGTAGTTCTGTGTTGCAGAGAACTGGTATCCACATTTAATAGTATGGAAGCAGCAACAAAATGACTGGACGAGGAGTCTTAGAGAAAGCCTGCAATGTAGCAAGGGTTGACAAGAAATTCTGAAATTTTAGATTAATTCATTTCCCACTAGAACCTTTTTCTTCATTGATTCTCCAATAATTTTCTTAAATACCTTCAATTCTTCACTTCTATACTGTAATGCTGCTCCTAAGATAAAACCTGTGAAGTCCCACTTGCTGGGGCACAGACATTTTGACCACAGATAAGTGAGCAAGAGGCAAAGAGCTCAGCAATGTCAGTTATTGTCTCAGTCTTGCTGAGGACAAACGAAAAACTATGATCCTTGGAGAAGAGCAATTATTGTCAACAAAATCTGGATGGGCCTCCAAGCACAGTGTATTAACTTTCCTCTGTACACTCCTTAACATTTCCTAGCACCAATTTCCTCCACGTTAACAAGACTATTAGAAACATAATGGGGATGCTGCTAATAACCCCACACTGGTGTTTGTTCAAAAGTAATCAGAAAGAAGTAAACCTGCTCCCAAATGCCAATGAAAGCTCACAAGCTGCTTCTGAGAGCAGCAGGCACTACTGCCCACAAGCAGCTGACTTTCCTCCTGCTGCTGCAAGAGGGTGCATATCAAGTGAAACAAGTAGATGTAGACAAGCTGTATTTCTTCCTCTTAAGAAACAGTAGATTTTATATACGGCCTGATCTGGCTCATCCTCCCTGGCACATGCTCACCGTAGTACCCAAGAAGAGTAAGAAAATCAAAGGCCTGGATTTCCTACTGGTATAAATCTGCCTCTTGCTACAGCCATGATAATGGTTTTGACCAAATATTCAACTTGTCTGTGAGTCCTAAGAGGTGGTACGTGCTTTCCAGTGTCATTTCTTGGAGCTTTTTGCGCTAAGTTCCAATGTAGAGTTTTTCACCTCCTGCTTTATCAAAGGCTTTAGAACAGTTCCTCAGGGGGTGTCTACATGGTGTAATGAAGTGTTATGTGAGGATAACAAAGTTATCCCTGGACTAATGGAGTTATTAGGAACAAAACAGCTACATCAAAAGCTGCTCTGCTGAGTGGCTATGCTAACTGCAGATCAGGGTTTAAGAACCCAGTTGGCATGTCATGGCAATGCAGTCCAGCACCAGCTTGTGCAGAGCTGGTTTCTGTTTCGCTATATTGCCCTGCCATGTCCATCAAAGTTCCTTAGGCAGTCAAATCCCTTTAGGCTGTCAAGGTCTTTCACCTAACTGCCCTTAGCTTACCTTCCTAGAAGAGTGTGCATCTGTCACTGGACAGATATATAACACAAGGAAATCTATGCCTAGAAGCAGAGAAGCATCTGGAAGTCAGAGTGCCGAGAGCATTTTAAATGGTATGAGACGCTTGTGTTGAGGCACCTGCTGCCCAGCAATGGAGAGTTTTCACATGTGAGTGCCCTCAAGGTGATTTCAGCAATGGAAGTTCAAACTTTAAATTCTGCCTTGGTCAACTTGCTTGACAGTCTTCCAGCAAAAGTTCATAATTTGAAAGGAAAAGGAGATTAGAGGGGAAGGGAGAGAGGACAATTTTATTTAGCACATTTGTAAGTGAACCTTGTTGAAGCTGCAGATATCCAGCAAAGAGGGCAGTGCAGGGAGGAGTGCACATGTTCCTGTGAGTGAGTGGGAACTCCTGCTTGGAGAGAGCATCCTCTAAGAAGGGAGAGCTTTTGCCTCTCACTGACCACTGCAACAACTGCTGCCTCTGCTGAAGGGATCAGCTGGTGGCCTGGATTCATGAGTTTGTTCAGCAGAGACAGCAGCAGGACTCAGTGGCTTTTGTGTCACCTAGCACTTTTTAGTTACTAGCCACCTGGGAAGGAGTTAAACTTTGGTCTGAAAATGAATATTTTTATGCAAAATACCAAGTCTTGAAGGTTTCCACTCACCTTCCCTGCTTCTGCAATGAGTAGTGCTGGAAGCATGCAGGCCAGAGCAGTCATAACCTTGGAAAAGAGAGGTTTTACATCACCAGTGGGAATTATTCTGTTGTATCATCTCCTTCACAATCTGATTCTGCCTTTTTTTTTAGGAGTGGGAAACATTGATTACACATTTATGCCGAGTTTTGCCAATGCTAAAAAGCAAACTGCAATTTTGTCACAAAATGCAATATTTCTGAATGATTGCACTTTGAGGCCCCAAAAGAGCCCCAGAAGAGCATTTCTGAGCATTCTTTTCATTTTAGATTGTTTGTGTTTTCCCCCAAGACTAGCCAGATAGATCTAATACATTCCTGATAGAGCAATTTGTTGCTGTTGATTTTTTTGTCAAATGACCTACGCCCACACTCACAAACACCTTTAAATTTCTTAACTTTTATTAAGCTATTCCTAAATGAAAGAATTAATTTTTTTTTCCAAAACATTAGATGAGCACACCAGACTCCAGCTGTCTTTGTTATATCATGCAAGACAGGGAACAGAGAAGTTACTCTGTGCAGGTGTTCAGCAGCAGCAGGAACCGCTGCTAAGAGCAGCCTCAGGGGCCGTGGTTCCAGACAGAGCAGGGAGGCAGAGAGAAGTGGTTACTCCCTGCCCATTTTCCCCAAGTTTCCTTCCTACCCCAGTGAGAACAGTGACAGAGCCAGGAAAGAAATTCTGGAAGGGGCGATGTCCTGCCTCCGGGAAGTCACTGATACTCCCTGTTTACTGGCAAATGATCACTGCTTGGTATGTACCAGGGATTTCCCCACAGCTGTGAGGCACTGCTGGACTTCTGTTCACACTGATCGTGATCCAAAGCTCTTACTGAAGCCAATAACATTTTTTCCAGTGACTGCACAGGGTTTTGGATGTGGCTCATTACAGCCAATAGTACTGTTTGCAGCCAAAATCTTGGCCTGTGTTTTGCGGGCAATGGGAATAGATGATCACAGTTATTCTTTCTGACCATAAAATCAATGCAATATCTTCTTCTGATATTCCTTGCCTCTCCCTAACAGGGAGCACTTGTTCTGCTCTATTCCTGACCAAGTTTCCTGGGAAATATTAGATTTCATATTGTTTTTTTCTCACTAAAATGTTCTCTCTGGGATGCTTAGACATCAACACATTTATAACCAAGGGATCCTGAAGAGGTTAGCCAGAGGTGATTATGTCTCAAATGATGTTGTACTGTAATTGCTCAGGATATCAACTTAAATGAAATAATCTGCACAGGAGAAAAGAAACAGTAAAGCTAAGGAAGGAAATTGCTGCTATAATTACTAGAGTATTTCTCTTTGAGGTATTAGAAAGAAATGTTTATAACATAAGATGCCTGAAGAGGATGACATGTAGCAACTACAGATTGGATGGCAGAGCCTCTCTTATATTACATCAGCTGTAACAAGCTTCCTGAACAATATTTACACATAAATGGAGGATAAGAGTAGAGTAGAAGGTGGGAGAGTAGGTAGAAAATAGCCCAGAGAGATCATCTACCTCAAACATTTTATAATTAGTAAAAAAGACAAAAAGATGTGAGGCAGGCACTCTCCTTTAGGGTCTTTTGCCACTCAAGTCCTTCAAGCATTGTTATCTATTTCAATAGTGGCACAAGCAGACCCACAGCCAACAAGGATAAGAAGGATGGCAATCACTCCTTACAAACAACTGCCTCACTTTTTTCCTTTGATCTTTTTTGTCTCTCTCCCTGCCAGATTGTTCTGAGCAAAAAACAATCTGAAATTCTCACAGCTACAGCAGCCTCCCAGTGCTAAACACAACAGTGCTGGGGAAAGTTCTCATGTTTCCTCTCCAGCTCTTTAACTGTTTCCAGGAACAGGCTTTATTGGAACTCTTTGGAGCACTTTAACATGCAGGTACATAATTGTGTGAACCTCACTAGATCAATATACATGATTTAAAAACAAAAAAAAAAAGTAAAATATAATCCTCCAAGGGAACATTTCCTGCTCTAGAGTCCTCCTGAACTCACTGGACCCTACAAGTAGCCACACATTGGGTCATTTTGGTCATCAAGTCCTGAGGCACTCACTGTTTCACAGACCCTCTTGATACAAGGGATTACAGGATTGCATTTTATTCCTGGGGTGCATCACTGTAACAGGATCCTGAGCACAGATTGGATACAGGAATTTTTCTAACCAAAGTCTTGGTGCCAGTGATGCTTTTAAGACACTAAAACCTCATCGAACTGACAGAGAATTGCACAAAGCTGCAAGGTAGATCTATTTTAACCTTTTTCTTCAGATTTTGTGCAATTTCCAACAGGATGACCAGTTATGGCAAATAGACTGAAAATACCTTAGTTACAGGGTTATTCCCCAGTTTTGCTCAAGACACTGTAGGTTTGAAACAGCAAATTCTTGAGGAAAAGCATGGTTTACAACACAGAAGAACTACAGAAAAGACACTAGAAATGCATGAGCAGCCCAGGTAAGCATCATCCACTTCTTTTAAGAGCAGTTACTAATGGTTGCTACCCAGCAGGGAGGTCACTCTGGCCTAATAGATGGTGTCAGGACTAGGTGGGGATGTAGGTGTGTCTAACATAGCAATCAGAGCTAATGAACAAGGGACACTTCCATAGATACAGCCCTTAATTGTGCCCTGTGCTGTCCTCTGTGGATTTAGAGTAACAGCACAGACTTGTTATTGCAGAATGCAGAGAAACAGCATAGCCTTATTTTGCCTGTTTGTGAATAACCCCCATGTATGGCTGCAGACCCTGAAGGACTTCTGAGATCACAGCAGCATCTGTGTAAGTTAAAAGCATGGGCCACTTTGGGCTGGAGAAGCTGGGCACACGTAGCAGGTGATGAATATTTGCAGGCCCCAATGTCCTGCTCTGGTAGGTGCTGGTGTATGATTCATGAATTAAAATTCTATTTCATTAAAATAATTTGATTTGGCTGGGGCAGGGGGCAGTGTTTGGTTTGTTTCAGACACTTTCATTTTATCTCAGCAGAAATAGCAGGCAGTGGATGGCAGGAAGGACAGAGAAATCCTCACAGCCATTCCAGTGCAAAGCTGTATATTTAAGTTCAGTGCAGGAAGCACTGCAGACACTGAGGGCAGTACTCTGCTGAAAAACAGAGCCACACAAGCCTGCAGTCCTTTACAAATACGACACATAATCAACTGTAACTTCTTTCCCCAGTAGGAATCCTCTGCATGCATTCCTCTCTGTCTCTTATCACTTCCAAGTCCTTCTCTGTTGCCATACATCAGGCCTCTCTCTAGAATTTCTCCTCACTCTCTTGCAGCACTTCCAAAGTACACACAGCCTAGAGCAGACATAAAAGATGGATTCATTCCTCTGTGCCAGCTGTATTTAATGCACAGATCCCATCCTGCTCTCAATAGAGAATGTTGGTTTTCTGCCCAAAAACACTGGAAGCAGAAGCTTTCTCTATAAATATACATTCTTTAACATATTTGTTTAAAATTATTTTTCTGAACTGGAGCACCAAATGTACAAATATGAAAGTATTTTCCTTACTAGTACTTGATTTGTACAAAATTTCCCAAATACGTTTGAAGCCATGGATGTTGGGCACTGTATAATCACACCGAAAGAGAATCTGCACCTGAGTGAAAACAGAAAATACATAGGGGGAAGAAAAGAAGGAACTGTTACCCCACTTTACAGAGACTTAGGAAGATTAGCATGACTAGCCCAAGGTCATATAGAAACTCCAGAGAACTGAACCAAAAGCACTGCAGTCCCAACACAAAATCTTAATTACCAAATCCAATTTTCCACTTCTCCTTTCATATGTTTTTTCATACATTAAAACACTTCACATAAGCTTTTTTTTCCTCCCCCCAGGAAGAATACAGAAAGCAAAGACTGAAAGTTGCCCTTGTTAAACAAGGTTGCACAGCCAAACAAATTTAAAATGATATCTCAGCAAGATTTTGCAACCTGTCTGCAACAAATAAAAGGACTTTCACCCTGAAAACATGTGAGTGCTCAGAAGGACTAGCTGAGAGAATTTAGCAAGGCTCCTAATGAAAGAGATGAGCTGCAATACATATTTGCATGAGTTCATGTATTATTTAAACCATTCTGATCAGAATAAGCATCGTGAGCACAGTACTGAAAGTGTCACTAGCGTTCATGCATTGAATAACTTGCCCTCATAAAGGTATAATAATGTGCTCATCAGTTTTGTTTGTACTCCCAAAGCAGTAATAGCATAAACAGAAAATAACCCTCTATATTGCATAAAGCACATAAATATAAATCTAATTATATTTTTCCTTGACATTATGACCGAGAAATTATGATGACCACTGAAGTATAACATATGAGATCAAGTGTACTCCAAAGGGCCTTTGTAAAATTCTGCTTCTCTGTTCAAGTCTAGCCTGGCATTTTAGGGGTTAAAACAGCTCTTCTCAGTAACTTAGTGGTAGGTCCTTTATCTGCTAGGTGGGAGGTTCAGATTACATTCTGAAAATCACCCAGTGCTTGCTGCCCTACACAGCACACACCGCTTATCTCTCCACAGATACCCACAGACTGACAATTAAATCAGAGTGCTGATGGCTCCCTGCGAAGATGTCCTACCCTCAGTGGTCCCAAGGTTGACTGTGCCACATGGGATGGTGGGGAAGATGAAAAAGGAAAGAAGAAAGAAATGGAGGAACGTGGTAGTTCTCAAGGTACACCAAAGGCACCTTAGGTCCACACACACCTCATCGAGCAAAAAGAAGTCACACGAACTGAAATCAGGGCATAAAACAAACATAAAAACTATCCACAGATTTTTTTGTTGTACTCAGACAGTTGCCTTAGTGGAAGATTTCTGTACTAAACTGACTTATGAGCTGTGATCTCAGTCTCTTGGATTTATTTTTTTTTTACCCTTTTACATGTTAGTGAATTGTACTTTTATGTGGGAAACTTGTGCAGCAGCCTTTTCTTGCTGGTAAAAGTGGCAAGACTCCCACTGGCTTCATTCAAAGGTTCAGGCTGTTAATGATGACTCAATCAATCAATCAGTCAAGACATGAGAAACTGCAGAGAGAACTGGAGCCAAAATTGGCCTCAAAATTCAGTGATCTCATTTGTTCTTGTGCAGTTTCATCAGCTGAATCAGATACTCTCTGGAGTAGTGAGGAAAGATGCATATATCTCTAGGACTCTTTGGGTAGGTATTTTTGCTGAACACCCTCACTCAGTTATTTCACTGCAGTTCCTGTATGTCAAAAGTTTCAGGAGAGCATGGTGCTGGCTGGGCACTAAGCACAAGAGCAGATGCAGGGGGGCACACCAGGACAGGGGAAGTCAAGGTGGCTAGGGCACCAGAGGACACAACTCTGTTTTTTGAGGATCCAGAAATGGCAAATGAGCTTGAAATGGCTAGTCAGGCACGGGGTGTTGAAAGAGACAAGGACCTTAGAAAGATGACCTGGCCATTTACAGCAGTGTGAAATCAAAACTAGAGCTGCGTGTTCTATATTTAGGAGGGGAGACCTAAGAACTTTCTCCTTCAGGAAGTACTGTGACAATTCACTTATCGCATTAGGCTTTTTATGGATGGAAGTTTAAAGTATGTTACTAATCATATTATGCTACCGGTAAATGCTGGATACACTTACCTCCATAGTCTATTTTACTGTTGGAAGGCATTGTAGAAAATTTATGATTCTGATCTTTCTCTGAAAAGAGCTATTGGCAACTGTTAAGTTTTTATTTTTTTAAACCAAGACCTTGATAATTATGTTGTGTACTAATTACATTGAAACAGCCCATAAACTTTGAGGAAGAAATGCACAATAAATGTTTATTTACCCTGCAACTGTACATTTCACTAGATCTGATCCATTTTCCGTCTTTAAGAGCTAAGCAGTATAGATAATGAGAAGATGTGAGCGAGGTATTTACAGCACAAGAAACCACAAGGTTCCTCTATAACACAGGCATGCTTAAAACCAAGTGAAAAGAACCCTAAATAATGAAAATGTTTATTGCAACTACATTTAAGATGGGTATGCTTAAAACAGTAGTTACTAAATGGAGGAAGGTATAACTGACATAAGCATATCTACATTGTTTTCTGTCTGCAGGTTTCCTGTTATGCAGAACAGCTTGTAGTCTTTAATATTTTAAGCTCAGAAGGGAAGAAGCTTTAACAAAGGGAGGAATAGAGGAGAATTCAAAAAGCTATCCAGCACTCTGTATACTACTGGGTCTTGTCTCTGCTTTTTCCCCCAACATCCTAACATCCTAAATCTTCAAGACAAGAATTTTTAATCCAGATACTGCCATAAACAGATAAACAGCAGTTCAGTGCATCCCAATGATGCTGCTCGATGAATGAAATGATGTTTGTTTTGATCACGGCCTTATGAACTTTCCAGTTTAAATAAATCTTGGGATTACAGGTTGTATGTGTGTTCATAGTTCCCGTGCACGAGAAATAGACTTGCTTTTTTGTTGCCTCTCTACTGTTCAGAAGAGAAGACTGGCCATTGTTCTGTACATAGCAGTATTTATTGGGGAAGATTTAATTAAGATTAAGGCTCAGGAAACTTGCATGTGATGACCAGCTCTGCACTAAGCTTCCTCCAGCCAGAACACAATGACACAGTGTGGACAGCTTTTTCTGGGCTTAAGCACTCTTTTTCCATAGCTATCAGATGGTTTCTTTCTGCACTGGCAGCAGCATCTCCAAACCTCAGTCACTACCAAGAGCTCTCTGATGAAGGACTGTGAATGAGGAAGGACGGTTGGAAAGTAAAAGGATCAGCAAGGGCCCAAGAACTAGAACATAGGAATGAGAGGGAGCCACCAGAGCTGGTGCTGAAAGGGACTTTAGGATCCCCATCAAATCAGGCAGTATCCTCACATTCTGGTCGTACAGGGTGATAAGGGAGTTGAGGACATTCACAGGCATTTTCGTTTGGGGAATGCCCCTTTCAGTAGTGTATCTCCAAGAAAGGTGGGAATAGCCTCAAATAAAATAGGAGACAAATTATTTTTCTGCTTCAGCTTGGGTTATGTATTAATCATGGAAGACTTTCCAGAAGGAAGATGATGAATATATGCAAAGTCTCACCACAATTTAAGCAGGGCTTTTTAATTCAAAGAAAGCAAAAAACCCTGTAGTGTGAGCTGTCTAGATTCTCAAGAGGCAGTGGAGAGCAGAATTTAGGTTTTCTCAACACAAACTTCTAAAATGATTTATATATTACCCTCTGAAAGGGCTTATTTCTATCAGATGACTACAGAATAATCTAGATTAGGCTTTCATCATGGAGATATTTAAACATACAGTGAATTTTCTGTAAAATTAATCCTATTCTACTTTCCAAGTATCTCTCTGTTTATTTCCATTTTTTTAAATGACTTTAAACTATGGAAAGGTTTAACTTTGTCAGTACTCTGACACATGAATGAAAGCTTCAGGTATTCAATACCTGAATGTTTGTTTTAATAACATTTTGATAGAATAAGAAAAGCATGGCCGAACTGTCTGACTGGGCTAATGGAGAGATCAGCCTCTCTCTGTTTTTCTGTTGTTCTTAAGAACATAAAGAATTGACTAGTTTGTTTCAGTTTGGCAAGACTCAGTGATTCAATAACATGCCATATAATGATGAATATGCCAGAGTCAGAAATCAATGACAGAGAGTGTAAAACTTTAAAAAGTTGATGAATTATTTAGGTGTCTCTCTTAATTGAGCTTTTTTTTCCAGGCATGTTTTGAGTAGCTAAGAGTGTTTGGAGAGCTAGCTATTTTTCCTCTGTCTCTGCATTTATTTCTTTATCTGCCTAAAAGTCTAGTTAGCTGCAGCTGAGGGTACAGGCAGGAGATTTAACACAGATGAGTCAGAATGGCTTAACAAGTTACCACCAATCTCCTCAGCTGACATCATTCTCCATCACAGCTTTCTTTTTCCCTCCATGAAGTCAAGGCAAAATGCATGAGCCTCAACCTCATTCATTATTGCTTAAGCTAAGACACAGCTCCTCAGGCAATCTCAGAGCATGCACACATGTAGATACAGTGGCTCAGTTAATACATAATAGCTTTAAAGAGCTTCTGTAACTCAGTCCCATCCTATGGCCTTACTCCGACACAAGACTGGCATTGTACCTCAGTAATTTGGTTCTTCGTAGCCATTCTGCAAGCTTTCATCCTGCTTTTGATTAAGCAAAGCCAACGTGAAACTGTCACTGAAAGCAATATTGTTCTAGGGATACGCTCACTTCTCACCCTGTACAGAAGAAAACAGAAAGGAAGAAAAAGCCCCAATATCAGCAATTGGAGCTAAATTAGATACAGTTCCACTAACATAATGCTTTGTGCTTGTTATTTTATCCCTCATTTCTTTCTAACCTCTCTTGCCACAAGCACATTTTGCCCAGTATAGGCAGCTTCTCTGCTAGGAAGCGCCTTAGCACAGTTTATGAAAGTGTTTCTGCATCACAAACACTAGCATAGAGTGGGTCCTAGTAAATACAACTTACAGTCAGCCTTTCTAAAGAGCTTAGCACATAATAGCTCACATCACTGCGTGCTTTTGAAAGCTGGACTGCATGGAGGTGTCTCTACTGGCTCAGGGTTTGAAACAAATCTAGTGTTTATCTTGAGGGTGCTTTAGAAGGAATAGAGATTTTGTCTTTCACAGAAGGAGGAGGAAGAATGAAGGGCAAGGAGCAAAAAGAAAGGTGAGATTGCCCACTTTCCCCTCTGTACCTTGTGTCTTTTACATATATCCCCAAAGGAGGTGGAGTAAAAAGCAGAGCAAGTCTGATTTGGCAAAAAGCAGCTGATTCAAGATGAGGTAGTTTACCTCATCTTTTTTATATCAACCCTTAGAATTTTCTGTCCTTCCCTTAGGCACAGCCCTTTCTACTACTGTGAAAATAGTTACCACCTACCCATTGCTTAGAGATCTGCCTCAGTCCCTAAACAAGACATGGGGCACACCTTTGTGGAACAGGACAAAACAAGACTAGAAGGACTGATTTAATTGCTGAAGATTTAGAACATACTCCCACCTGTTTTGACTTGAGTGGCTGTAAAGCAGTGCAGCACCATCTTTGTAAAATAAGGTACTTTCCTAGACTGTATTTGTCCTGTTAACCTATTAATCTCACCAACTATACCTACAGCAGACTTATTGTAACCATTTTAGTTCTGCTCTGGTCTTGCAAAAGGACCCAGGTCATCTGTAACTTGGTACTGTCAGTGCTGTCTGTTGCTGTAGTAACAAAGTTGTGCTATATACCTTCAGGAATCAGTGCTGCAGAACTACTGATTTTTCTAATAATGGAAAAAAAAAAAAAAGGAAGATAAAAGACCCTTTGATTACATCTATCATTCTTTGTGTTGCAGTCCTGTAACAATGGAGCTATAATGTTCCCTCTGCAATGAAAAAAATGAGAAAGCAGGACTTTATCCATTGCATGAGGTTGAAGGAAGGTCTCAACTTTAAATCCCAGTGACACGGATGTATACTGCTGGGCTGTTTCATGTTGGTACAATCATAAAAAATTGCAATGGACTTGCCTCTGAGCAAGGCTGGAATCAACCAACTAACTTTTGTAAAGTTGTACTGGCCGTTATATACCTGTGGGTTGAAAAAGGTACATTTTGTGGCCCACCCTGACACAATACTGTCTGCCTTTGCCATGGCTCCAATGTTTGGTAACAGGAGGATAAAAACATTTGCTTGTAGCATGAGTCTTTTTAATCAATAACACCTTCCTTTAATTCGTACTGAATACAATAGAAAATTGGAAAATCAAGAAGACACTTATTCTTGAAATTTGCAAATTCAAACATAAGTAGCTACTTACTATAGTGTGGTTGTCTCCCTCCTTTCTCCCACTGACCATACCAGCATGGCTACAATTATACTTGCAGTCACAGGGGATTGTGTATGTGCTTAGACAGACACATGCTGGTACAGGCAACAAGATCAGTCCAAGCAGTAGATGCCTTAGAAATTATAAGTCCTTTCCACATTTATCCTTACATGAGTATAGGTATATTAGAAAACTAAATGCTCTCTAAATGACAGAATCATACTCAATAATGACAATATGCTGGTGAAATATAATCTGGAAAATTATTAAATTTAAACTAGAGCAAAAGGCTTGGAAGAAGTGACTCTCCCCTACTCACAGTAGCATTTCATATGTTATAAATACTGTTATTTTAATGAAAGCCTTAGGTTTTGCAGTCTGGTTCATGTGCTTTGAGTACTTTGATTGGACACCAGTGTAGCAACAGAAAGAATGACTGTAAAGTATTGGGGTTTCTTGTTGGCTTTGTTTTTTAACAAGCCTTTTGTGTAAATTTTCACAAATTATTTTAAAACTCCAATTAGAATGATTTACCATTCTAATGCTCAGTTATTTGAAACCTAAGTGTTTTCACCATATAAGAGTCTAGAAGATGATTATGACTTAACTCAAAATTGATTATCATTTGATTGTTCTTTCCCAGCCTTAGAAAAAATTCATAGGGAAAAAAAAACATAAGGGAAAAGCATATGCAGTGACATAAGCACTTCTCTGATTTCAGGAATTCCTGGTGAATGATAGTGGGAGTACTAAAGAAGTGTGGCTGTTTAGTGAGGAAGCTCCAGCTGACAGTGTTCAATAAACATCTGAAGGAAGATGAGACTTCATGAATCAGATTCAAATGGAGCCCTGGGATCACACTGCAGTGGAGATTGAACATGTCCTCAAGGAATGAAATTGCTAGTGCTTTGCCACTGCTTCCAGGAGAGCTCTGTCTTTCCTCCTGTGGCACACCCTTGTGCCCCTCTCCACATCCCACAGGCCAGGCTAGGCAGGCCTGGTGCATCTTCTGTCTGGCAGTGAGGCACAAGTGCCTGGACTGCAGCTTGCACAGTGCTGATGTGACACTTGCCAGCTTAGGATGGCTGTGTTACTGCAGCACCAGAGCTGTGAGGGAAGCCGGGCAGCTGCTGAATCACCCAACCTGCACTGAGCTCAGGCCCACCACAAATCCCAGGCTGTCTTAGCTCCCTGCCTAGCAGTTATAACAGAGCACTGCAAACATCTCCAACATGCTTATAGAAAACTTACAGAGGGCCTGATTACAGTACAGGAAAAGAAAAATCTCACTGTTGATCAGGGGTGTTCAGAGCTGTTTGGTGCCTTTCCTTCTTTTTCTTTCCTCTTTATTTTCCCAGACAATTACAACTACCATGACTAGAGTTCATCATTTTGCTGTTCCATCCTATAATCACAAAGTTCCACTGTTGAATTTTTGTTCCACTTTTATTACATAGCATCTGCACAATTTCTGAAACCAGCTTTGAAAATTGAAATGCCCTGTTTGTGGAGCCTCATTTTGTTAGGCTGCATTATTTATTGCTGTGACTTCAGGACTTTCACATCTCACCAGCCTGCCAAACTAAAAGGCCACTAAGGAGTTTGCAAAAGTGAGTCATGTATCCACACTAGCCTGTTGTCCACCTTAGGAAATCCGATTGGTTTTAGGGTCTTTGGATTGGCTTTTCTATATTCTGTGTTCAGTCTGTTTGTTCAGGGATGTATCCTTTCCCTCGATCTGCTCTCTGTAGCATTTTCTAATACACTGATTAATTTGAAGTGCTATGTACTCAGGAATAAATACCTCCTCCCACTGAAGTTAATGGGAATTTTGCCTCAGAGTATATATTAATGCCAAGTTCTGCTTTTGAGCCAGGGACTTTGCTGGTGTGCAGCAGTGTCTGTGCAACGGTTCCCACAGATGGGTAATGAAAGTTTTCATGTCGGGAGCAGAGCAGTGTAACAGGCAAAGACTGTGCCCACATGCAGGTCTGACAAAGCTGCCTTCTAGAAAGGCAGCATGTGAGATCAGGCACCAGACTTGCCACAACTTTGCCCATACACACTGAAACCTTCACCCAGGATGTGTGGTAACTCCCATCAAGAATCAGATGAACAGCAATTCCCAGTTTATTTTTGAATTTCAAGTCTCTAAAATTCTAAAATAGCTTAGATAACAGCAAAAGCTCACATAACATGTCTAAAAACTATAAATTCATATTCCTGTTGCTGAATTGAACTGTTCTCAGATTAAACCAAGCTGTTTCTGAACAAGCTTATATTAACAGAGAATGTTTCTTTCTATAATTAGCAATCAACTTTTGCTAAAATGTATTAATAAAAATAGACTTCTCAAGATGATTTTTGGAACTTAGGCAAAACTTATAAACAGCCACTTAAACACAAATATGGTCATTTACAAGAATTCAGATTTAAAAATCATTAGCATCAGTCTATATCATCAGTCTTTGACGCCTAACACTTAGAAATCTAAAAGAATTAATGATGGCTATTCAGAATACTTGTATGAAGTGTTCATAATAATATGCAGTATGCTAGAGGGAAGTGTAATCACTCTGTAGTTAAAAGCAGCAATGAAATTTCAATCTTAATGAAAGTGGCAGCTTTCCTGTCTGCAGAAGATACAAGCAAAGATCTCAAAATGTAGTCCAATCTCTTGTGGTTTCTCATGATATTTTTAATACTGACTAAATCGGGAAATTTCTTGCCATTAATTCCCCATACAGGGAAGAATTTATTTTGGTGAGAACTAGGTTAGAGAAGACTGTCAAAACTTTAGTTTAAAGCAGATCTGTCTTGCAAAATCTGGGCATGGAGTTTCCCAAAGACTGGGGTTGTTCAGTATAGTTCTGCCCCTGAGCAGTGGCCAGCTCTGCTCAGCCATTTCTTCCAGTTCACATCCTCCAGTAGCTCCAGTTTTGCTTACAGAATGTTTCTACAAGCTGCAATTGCACAAAAAGCTGGTGATCTCAGTGTTGATAACATAGCTTCCTCACACAGCATCTATCCAAAAATACTTCCAAATTTACCTCAATGTATTAAAAAAACACAAGTCTTTTAACCAATTTTTTCTTTAGGTGTAACGAAAAGGGTTGAGGGGATGCTAAGTACCAGGGTTGCTGGTTAAAGAGGAAGATGAGTGCTAGAATTGCAAAGACACCAAGTCCTGTAAAAATATCAGGAAGGCCTTTATGTCTAACAGCAATTTTCATTTGGGGCTGAGTACTTAATACTAAAAATACCCTACTTTTCTTATAGTGAATTGTTATGAGAACACTGGAATATAGCAATGCACAAAAGGTGTTTCAACACCAAAAATACTCCAGCTGTTCCCACTTACTACAATTAACTTTACAGAGAACTCTGCATGAAAGACTGGACACTTTGCAGATTAAATAAGATCAGCTCCATGAACACATCTAATGCCACCTAACCACTAATTGGCACTCAGTCTGGGGGACCAGACTACAAGCAGTTCAAAGAAAATCCTGAGATACAACATCAAATGCCATACCCTATAAATTTATTCTTACTGGGCTATACTTGCTAGTGTAGCTGTACTCTGACCTATGAGTCAAATCCTGCATTCCTTCGACAAAACTCTTAAAATAGATGAGAAACTGGTTTAGGTAATGATTGTTAAATTTGTGCTATCAACATTTTGAAAAACTCCCCTAAAAAAAGCCTGAAGACAGGTATAAATGAGCTCCCAGCCAAATTTAGCCTTCAGTAAAGCTGAAAACAGACTTGCCTTTCTCAAACATCACCCGTCAACAAAATCAAGATTTAAATTACTTACCTGGAACTCTTCTGCTTGTTACATGGAGATTTGTTGGTCAGCATGAGACAAACTCTGCTTTTTTTTTTTTTTTTCTTCATTTCTCTCACTGGAGTTCCTGCTCCTTGGACTTCCCCAGAGATCAAATATGAGACAGTAAATACCTATCATTATATTGGTTGCCAGCAATGCCTGAATCTAAAGGAAAATCTCTGTACAATTAGTTCACATGTAGAGTAAAGAGTCCAGTAACTAGAGCAAGCTCTGTGCTTGCTAACAGGACAAACCCTCTACCAGGTGGACTGATGTAACAAGCCCACTACTTCTCCAGGTGTAATCAGCAAGGAATAAAACCCACCTGCGAGACTGAAAAGTTGAGTAGAAGACAGTGGTTGGTGGGGTAGGATTTCTTAGGGGGGTCTGTTTGTGTTATTACTTTTTCTTTAAGATTTTTACATCTCCTTTTGCTGAAACTTATCCCTTTTCCTATGGTTTGTGTTGTTGGATCTCATCCTGAGTAAATTTTCTGATCCAAGCCTTTGAATTCTGGTGTCCCAGAAAGTAAAGGGCATGTACTGCTGTGGGGTGAGTTTAGTACCTGTGGAAGGCTTCCACTGCTTGGTCTCCTTCCCCAACCACAGGAGACCTGAGCTTCTCCTCTCTGGTGTGAAGCACAGGCAGGTAAAGTGCTAAAGGAATGCTGTAATAAAGTCTAATTAAATTCTTGAACTCTCTGTGCCACCACCTTTTTGAGAAAATTTTTTTTTCCTTTGAGGCATAAGGGAAACCTGTGCCTGCTCTAGCTTCGCCAAGCCATGGACCCTGGGGCAACTTCCTCACCCAGTCCTGGCTCTGAGATGCTCACAGCTGAATTTTCCCCTGTTCCTCTAGTCACAGCAGAGCAGGGCTTCCTCACACCTGCCCATCCTGAGGGATTCCTGAGGCCAGAGCTCTCCTGAACAGGACAGAGGTTTCTCAAACAGACCTCCAGCCACAGTTTCTCTTTCATATGGTGTTGGCTGTGTTGCAACATGTTTTGGGAGCCACTTAATGTGTCTCAAAAAGTAATCTTCTGTACCTTTCCTGGAAAATGTATTTTAATGTTAAAGTGAAAAGGAGGGTTTATCTGGAAACAGCCAATTGGCTGTTGTGCAGCAGCTGTTTGTATGAAGCTTGCCCATTCTCCAAGAATGGAGGGTGCCTGAACAGCCGTCTGTCCCCTGGTCATGGAAAAGCTGATGTGGCCCTGCAGCCCAATCCTGTGTTCAGTCAGCTGCATCCCAAACTATGACTAATAGAAGTATTTTGCTGTTTATCATCCGACAAATGCTTACTGGCTTGTAATTGGACTCACTCATAGAGTCTGGCCAATGCACCAGCTGCTATTTTTAGCTGCCCAAATTTCATTTTCCTGTGTTATTTGCTGCAACCAGACCGACACATTCACATTTTGATAGCTTTGCTGTTGGTCCCTGTGCTCGCTGACAAACGAGCTCATGTCTTTATTGTTTACCAAAAGGATGTTGTTGAGGATTACTGACCTGGATTTCCAACCCTCTCAAGTGTATGCCAGCATGAAATTACTGTCTTTAAAGGTATTTTACCCACTGAGAATCCCACAACCTTTGAAATAACTCTACCCTTTATGTTGTCTTTTCTTTTCTGTAAGAAAAAAGCAAAGTCTACCACAACTCAGCCGCACTGGAGGAGCAATGTCATATGGAAATGTGCTTGTTCTGAACACAGTGGTCTATACCTTCCTCACAAGGAGAAGCAGAGGGGCAGGCACCAATCTCTTCTCTCTGGTGACCAGAGATAGAATCCAAGGGAATGGCATGAAGTTGTGTCAGGGGAGGTTTAGGTTGGATATTAGGAAAATGTTCTTCACCAGAGGGTGAAGGGCACTGGAACAGGCTTCCCAGGGCAGCGGTCACAGCACCAAGCCTGAGCGAATTCAAGAAGCGTTCGGATAATGCTCTCAGGCACGTGGTGTGACTCTTGGGGTCTCTTGTGCAAGGTCAGGAGTTGGGACTTGATGATCCCTATGGGTCCTTTCCTCCTCAGGATATTTAATGATTCTATTACTGTAAGAGATGAAGATGTTTGTATAGTAGTGAGTGACTGAGATAGGCGGAGGGCCATATTTTTTTCCCAGATGTTAGAGTTGATGGCTGAAGTCTGTCGAAGGCCTTCAGTAGGAAGAAGCCTTCAAAGCAAGCTGGTAAAGCACTGGCTGAGTTCTGACCCTGCACCTCACAAAACTGAGCTGACCTGTATCAATTACTTTTTTTCTTCTCTAGAATTTTGAGCTCAAAGCTTAACCCATGGGGGATGCTCCTGGTTTCACGATGAGCAGTGATCAACTAAAGCAGGAACAGACCATCCATGGAAGTCAGAGGCTGGCAGGCAAGCAGTTTTATCATCACCAAGCATTCATCATTTTATAAATTGAATTAAATGCAGTGTGCATTTCTCTTTCTCCCCACTCCCAGGAGATCCAGGAACATTTTTACACTGAAATACAGACTTTAACAAAGTGGGGGTTTAAAATAAAGCAAAAAGCCTGCATTCCAAATAAATTTGTACTGACAAAGGTGGCTGATCCACCATGATACTTCTAAGCACACCTAAATGGGACTGTACTGAACTTAGAAGCAAATTTCTATGAAAATCAGACCCAGAAACCCAATTTAAAACTTTTGTTGAACTACAAAGATGTCATGCTGGAGGAATTAACAAACACAATTTTCATTTACAGACTATGTGTCTGCTCTCTTTCCCTTATTCTAAGTTGCATTTAGGGGCGTTGTTTAGTTTTTTCTTTTTCTTCATCATCTTGTGATGGTTTTTTAGCTACTTGGCCACAGTGATGATTGAGGATGGAGGACACCACATAGTGACTACATGATGATGGATGATGCAGGTACTGAGAGGCCATTAGGATTTTGGTAAAAGGGAAAGCACAGTACAGATGTAAGAAAAAAAAAAAAGAATAAATACAGTGTAGAATTTAAAAGTTTATAATTAAATGTGGGGTTTTTTTTGGTGGTGGTTTGGTTTTTGTGTTTTGTAGGGTTTTTTGTTTGTTTGCTTTTTTGTTTGGTTTAGTTTTTATTTTGTTTTGTTTTGTTTTGTGGTAGTGGTAGACCAAAAATCACTATTGTTATAGTTCCTTTAAAAGTATATAAAGCATTTTCCTAAGTGGAATGTTCGGTATTTAATGAAGCATACACACACACACAAGACCTAATCCCAGTATAAAGAAGTTTCAAACTTTCAAATTGTTTTATACCAAGTAAAGATAAAGGCTATTTTCTCCGGATATTCCGTAACTTAAATTACCTAAAATACTTCAGTCTATGTATAATTAAGCAAATGAATAAATCTTATTGAAGTCAAAAAGCTACTGATGTGATTTAAGAAGATACATAGTTAAATTCTATTTGGAGTTTAGATCCAAAAGCTTAACTCCATCCCCATTCAGCAGTACATTTAGTCAAATTTAGACACTTCCTTAAATCAATAGGATTAGATGTTTGCTTGAAGTTACCCATGAATTTAAATGCCATGCTAAGTAGGAAAGTACTTATGTAATGGATTAGCTACAGTTGAAATTCTGTAATTATCTAAGAATGTTTTTAAGGTCCTGAAATACATTTCTTTTCCCATTCCACTTTTAAACCATCTTCTAGACAAGAGAAAATATTTTCAGTTTTAACTTTTCATCCCATTACCTTACTCTCTTCCATCTTATTTCCACCGCAGAAATCAAAAAGTGGCAGAAAAAGAAGGGAATTATTTTTTCATATATAGGGGTAGGGAAATATCAAGTTTTAATTTTATGATTTAAAAAACAGCTAAAAAATTGCAAATTAAGCAAGCCTGCGGAAAAGCAAATGATGCATTGATGTCATTCATTATTTTCTAACTGGGCCAGTTGAATGCCAGACTTGTAGAAGGTTTTCATTAAAGTGTACAAAGAGTTCTAAGGTTACTCTTTCCTGACACGAATGTCTGCAGCTTCGTACCCATTCACCAGGTTTTTTCACAGCTTCAAGATGAACAGGTATTCCTGATCTAAGAGTAAGAGAAGAAACAAGCCAGCATTTGTATTAAGAAACATTTTTATTAACAAAACAGTAAATTCCACTTGCTTAGCATTTCCAATAATGAATAAATTGGCCTTGCAACAAATAAAAAAATTGTAAATATCTATCACAGAAAGCACTATAAGGTTAGGGGCATTGGGCCTCTCTGATGTCTTAGGGTTGAAAGTTTCACACGTTATTTAGTGTTTTGTTAAAAAAGGCAACACAATACAGTCATAGAAATGAAGCCATCTCAGTCAAACAAATTAGGTTATTATAGAGAAAGGATCCAATTTATGTTAGGTAGTTGGTTTATGTCTGTTTGTTGTTGCTGCTGTTTTTAAACAAAAAGGAATTTTAAATCCACTTGCTGGCACTTCTGATACATCCATAATTGTTTTTTTGTTAAATTATGAAATTAAAGAGGAAAAAGGAGAACCTTCAGAAACAGTGTTAAAATTGTGTTTGCTTATTATAATAGTAGCAGATCTTTTTTTCCTTGATGTATGGATTTAGTTAAAGATTGACCTACCAAACTGCCTGGAAGTTGGCCTGACAATGCTATTTCATTAATGCAATCAATACCAAGCAGAAAAGACCATTTCATCTTGTCCAAACCATATTCTGTCAACAGATTATTCTTGCTTTTCTATGTATCTTCAACCACTGAAATCTGAACACCACCTGGCTTTCAACTCCTTCTTTCCCCTCTCCAGCTGAAGTCTCTTGCTTCCAGCAATGACCTCCAGTATACCTGCCCCTGCCATTCCCTGAGTACAGCTCTCTTGTAAAGGTGGGAGAAATTACGAATGCCACACAATCTAAGAAATGAACATCAGATGGATCTTTTTGAACCTGTACTCATTTTTGTGTAAATGCTAATGAAAATAAAAATATTTTTTACAAATGCAACATGACACACCTTGATGTGGTGGGCACACTTCAAGAGAGGTGTTTTCATGTCAGCTACATGTATTTTTAAAGTGCTTTGACTCCCAGATAGATAGCTGTACCAGTTTCCAATTCTTTTTTCATCACCTACAGTGAATAACACACAACAAAATGGTTTGTGTCTCCTGTTTAAAGCTAATTTTAAATTCCTCCTTCCTGTCTGCAAAGTGTGAATATCTATATCCCTTCCAGGAGGCCTTCCAATGATTTGGTTGATTTCTATTGAACTACCCTCTTTCTGTCTAATGTTTTCCCTTTGAACTTCCATGTAAATAAAATGTTATGCTATGATTTATTGCTGTGAAACTAATGAAATATTACTAGAAAAAAACCCCAAACTTAACATGTAAATTACAGCATTATATTTAATATGTTTAACTAAAATGCATTAATGTTTTATATATGCAAGATAAGCTGTGTCACTTCAAAACATGATGAACTTGTCTAGTTATGATGTCTTGCAATACTACACAATCAACTTAGCTAAAAATACTTTTTCATATGTCAAAATGCCCACCATTGAAAAATACTATCGTGCACCTCAAGATTATTTCCTTTTTGGAGAAAGGGAGAAATTCTGCAGTAGAATCAGCCTGGATATTTAAAATGGGTATTTTAGATCTTCTACCACCCCGTGCTGTAGTAGCTGTCGTTCATATAACTGAATGCCAGATAAACACTATATGATACTTCCTAAGATTCTCAAGAAACTCATCATTCTCATAATTTCTAAGAACAAGGTTTCTGTAAGGCAAACCATGCTCTCCAATAGTGAAGCTTTGACTGGAAGCCAAAGGCCAATTTAAGTAATTAAATATTTAGCTAATTAATGAATGTTATTTCTAGGAAAATTGGCCGTTCTGATCAACTTCATTGATGCATATCAGGAGCAAGAGATGGGGATAGGAGGGAGAAGACAAATTACAGTAGAGATATATTTTTGCTTTCTAGTCCACGTCTTTCATACAAACTACTAAAACTTAATTGCAACATAATAGAGGCTGTACAGGTAAGAAAAAAATTAGCTGACTCTTATATACATTCATACACATCCCCCTTAGTCTAATCACTACACTGTAAATTAAAAAGAAAAAAAAAAGGGGAAAAAGTCTGGGACAATTTATAATGGCTGCAAAAAAACTGAAGTATGTCTGTTGCTCCAGATGTCATAAAACTCTCTATACCTAGCAACACTTATAACATTGAGTTTACCAAAAATGGCTGAAGAGCAGATATAGTTTGCATTTTCTATACAACAGGCTATAAAACATCACTTATCACAGTCCAGAAAGCACATATAGATGTGTTTTTATATAAACATATGTAATAACATATTAAGCGTGCATGAAAATTTCCCAATGATTGCATCTATGCCCTCTTGTTTTCCTTTTTTTTTTTTTTTTTTTTTTGTGGAAATGTGCCTTATATTCCAGATTTTTATTTTTGTTTTTGAAAATAAGGCCTCCATACTATTTTCCTCACAACCAGAAAGGGGCTTTTTGAAAGTATTTCTACATAAGTCTTCAGAAAAGCCAGCACTTTGTTTCAAATGCAAGTTTCCAATCACTGCTTCACTGCATCAGACGGCAAACTATGTTTGCTTGTTGAGTCACCATATATAATGACAGTCTTCTCTGACAATAAGACTAACTTACTTCTCAAGAAAGCGCTAGCACTTTGGCTAAATCCAGAATCATAGGTAGCTTCTTTTTTCTTTTTTTTTTCCTGTTTTGTTTTTTTTTAATTTGTTTTGTTTCATATTGTGCCTTGATGTTGTAGTAATACTCCTTGCTTTATGAATGCGTGGTGTCATCATTGTCTTTCAGAAACGTTCCAGCAACATAAAGACAGGCAGAGTAAATGAAAACACTGTGGATGTTAGGGAATTTATCAGCTCCTGTTTCTGAAAAACAAGAGCATGAAATGCTTGTTTTTAAAAACAGTCTTTCCTTTCTGATTGCATTCCCTGTCTTTTTTGTTTGTTTGTTTTTGAATGTGCTTCATAAAAAGTAAAGTAAATAAGTTTGTATTATGTCTCAGATAAAATGAAGACTATTTCTATACAAGCGTTCTTTTAGATGTTGAGATCAGACATAGTACTCCTTATCCTTATTTTTCTTGTTTTTGTTGGAACTTTTAGCGCTGTTGGGCTGTTTTTCCTTGATCACAGCCCCATTGGATTGTGCTGAGTTACTGATGTAGTTTCGGCTCTCATCTACGTGATACGATCCTTCATCTCGATTCCTGTACTTGTACATGGCATACAGGAGAATGAGGATACACAGCGCTGCCGCCGCCACGATCCCAACCACCATGCCCGTTGTGCTGCTGGATTCACGAATCACCTCGGATGAGCCAGGGTACTCCCTTCCTCCTCCTGCCCTGGTAGGATTTGCTGTAGGTAGATAATGAAATAAGGGAGAGGTTAATATTGAGTTTACACATTGAGGAGTTAGCCATGTCTACCTGCTACAGTCATGCATCTTTCTAATTGCATTCACTGGGTCAGGACTGACACTCTGAATGTATCCAAACTCTACCAGTCCGAAAACCGTTAGGTTTGTAGCCCATTCCATTTTCACGTCTGTCAGCACAAGCAAACAGGCTTTTAAATAAGGAAAAGGTCAGAAGGAAACATCTCATTTTAGCCTTCAAAGGTATAGTTTGTCAAAATGTGTTATTAAGCAAAGAACACCTAAATAATCTGAAAAAACAGATGTGCCACAATTTATATGCAGGAACATGAACATCTCGGAGGAAGGATTTCCCTCTCCCCTCTCTCTTTCCCTCCTTCTGTAAGGAACAAAAAGTGACAGTATAGTACTTATTAAGAAGACAGTGATGATAAAACAGCTCACCAAAGAGAATGCAGGAAAAAATGAAAATGTCTGATGACAGCCAGTAAGTTGGCTACAAATAAGGTATCCTCAGCTCTCCTTTACACTTTCCTCAGCAAGCTTCTCAGTTTCTCTTTCCCTCTTAATATATTTTTTAATTAATTATATTTACTTTTATTACTTTTAGAAAGCTGTCCATCCCTACCTTCTCTTTTCTAATTCTGAGTCCTCCTTGAACATGGTTACACTTCAGAGTGCTTTTTGATTCAACTTCCCGCATTCCCTCTTTTTGTCATTGATGCCATTGTCAGACATTCCTTCAAGCAATGTTATATGCCCCAAAGAAATCTCTTGAATTGCACAGAGCAAGGACTCAGCCTCCTAAGAACTCACCTCTCAGGCCAGACTTTGGTCTTTTCAGTTGTGAGATGAATTGAGCTGACCTGTGTCTTTACACTGTAAAGTCTTCTTGATAGGAACTATTGTGTTGTCTGGCACACTTTGTCTCCTTGCATAGCCACGTGAAATGAAAACCTAATTCCAGGAGGAATTTCTAGTTTAAATGCTCACAGCACACACAGTGCTTATGTGTTTCCCATGATCTCCTTCCTTTATTGCATTTTGCAGCAGGAGAAGAAGAATTCTATCTTTGTATAGAATCACTTTAAGAGGCAATAGCTGAAATGGATCTTCTCTAGCTTAGCAAGTGTCATGGACAGAAATGACGTGACCTGGGTCTATGCAATACTCCTCTGATTATTTCAGCCTTTCCAAACTTGTGAGGGGCTGTGCACCTTCAGCACTGCCAGCCTTGGCAGAGCTCAGGAGAGCAAAAGCAATGAGTGAACCAGGGTTTCCCACTGAGCAGTGCAGAACACTCTCATTAAGCAGGCAAGCTGCCTTATAGAAACTGAATTTTAAATCATTATGCATGGCTAAATATTCAATCACTAAAATATAAATGTTAACTAAGAGTACTATTAAACACTGGTTATACCATATATTTATAATGTTAGCTTTATCAGACCTTGCCTCCATTCATTTCATTGAAGTATATTAGAGAAGTGTCTTGCTCAAAGTCCACAAAAGCACACTATACCCCATAGCCACTTTTTTTTTCTTTGCACTGTAAAGACATATTAGGAAGATTATGATTTTAAGGATGCTACATTAAAGGTAATGTCAGCCAAACTATCTACACTGGTCAAAGAATTGCAGCAAGTTTGGACAACTAGAATTGAAAGCAGCCACAAACTACAAATGGCCTATGAATACTAAACATAACAAAAAACCCACAAAGCCCCAAAAGAAATAAGTTCCTTCCCCACCCTGGTATTACTTATCATTTATTTATTGATGATTTGTGTTCTTACTGCTGAAACACCACTTCCTGGCAGTTATCCCACATAGATTTAAAGAAACTGACATTTTATTTGGCTGAAAGAGCAGAGGCATCACTATAAGACTCAAAAAAATGCCTGTAATTCTTATAAAATAGTATGTTAACTTTTTTTTCTCCCTCTGAAAGTTCTTAGTTGTTATGAGTTAGTACAATTGGTATTTTGCATGACTACACAAGAGATCTTGAAGTTTCACTTCAGAATGTTTTACGATTTTTTTTTATCATTTCAGGGTAGAAATGATAACCCTAAGAAAGGTGGTCTGTTCCAAAGTAGTCCATAGCTGGTTTAGATCCTGTTTCTTTATTGTAGCTATTGTAGAAAATGGAAATTCTTCTACACATAGGGTGTCATTTATTGTTTTACAAAAGACAATGCATTGTTGCAGAACAAAGACTGAGTACTTCCATAGTGAATGAAAATGAGACAAAGTCTTATCTTACTGTATGTGATTTCAGGAAATTAATTTCTGTCTGAGAAATAATAGAAGCAACTGAATAAACTCTGTCAATACCTCATGGACTAACAGCTGCTCCTTCTCTTTAAAATACAGTGATTTGGGCCAAATACCATCAATTAACTTTACAATTAATGTCTACTAAATGACACTTAACAGCTTGCTCAGAGGAAGATGTTCTAACATTGCAACCTAAAGAAACATTTAAGATATATTTTTCAACGTTACCTAAACTCCTGCCTTTCACCTGATGGCTTCCTTTTATTTTAAGAATGTTTTCACAATTATCTCATTTATCCCATCTGTCTGAGGAATATTCAACCACTACATTAATGTTATTTAAACTTATAACATTTCAAAGCATCTGTTGTTACATTTGTTTGGATTTCTGTAAAAGGAGCAGTTCAGCAAGGAAAAGGACTTGCTGTTTTTCTTCCATTTACATTAAAATACGCTTTTAAACTAGCAGGACCTCTCAAATGAAGGAGGAGGAATCAGGAAGGTTTTACAAAGCACATGGGTTTGTCTGTGAGCATTTTTGGTAGGGACAGCTAATGGAGTACACACTAAAGCAAGTGTCCTATTCTGAAACAGGGAGGAAAGGGCCACTGGAAAAAGGCCAGCCTAAACTTCTTCTGAAATATATATAAATAAATAAATCTCCATCTATAACGTTGCTGAAACAGCTGCCTTCTATTTAAGCAAGTCCTTTGTTTGACTGAGGCTGGAGTACCCAAGGGAAATTTACCTGGATTTTTTTTCCCCCTGTAAGACAGGAACTATTGTGAGGGATAGCAGATGATCTCAATAGAGAGCAAGTGAAGATTATAAGGTTTTGCTCTTTGCTTCCCAGCTCTTTGAGAAACACATGATGCAGTTTACTTCCTAGCATCTTGGTAGCTGAACCAAGCAGAGTCATTGTTTCCTGGTACAACAGCAGATGTATGTCTATGGATAACCCCGTCTGCTACTCAGTTGCAGTCGCTGTTAGTGTATGCAGCATGAAAAAGATACTAACCTCATCCTAGACATAGTTTCCTACTGTAAATGAGAAGTGAAATACCTTACACGTTAATGTTAAGATTAAATGCTGTTAAAAAATGACTCAGTGTTTTAAGAATAAAAAATAACCTAAAAAACCTCCCAAAACCTGAACCCATCTATTTCATGAAACAATTAATTGAGCATGGTTTGATTAGACAAAATCATAAAGACACTAAATATGCTCAGACCTTGCCATAACAGCGAGAGGAAACAAAAGTCATCTTGTGATCCAATGACTCCTTCTTAAAACAACTTCTCTGATGTAGAGCTCTTCCTCTCAACAGCATACAACCAGCCTTTTTGGACTGCCTCAAAGACCAGCTTAGAAGAGACTGATTTTTAAAAGCCTATTCTACCATTTATGAAAAGCTTTGCATGAAGTAATAGCAATTGAGCACAGTTTTACGTTGTGTAATAATGGATTAGAAAGTTATTATTCTTGACTGTATTTCTAAGTGGTTTAAAATTTAGAGGGAAAAATCTAACTATTTTCAGTGCCTAGTTTTCATTAATACTGTGAAAAGAAAATTGGAATTGCAGGCTCCCACGGTGTTTGTGAATTGAAATTAGCAGACTTAAAAACAAAACAAAAAACCAACAAAAGGACCCCAAACCTGTTTTCTTTACATTTATGCCTTCCCACAAACTGTGAATAGGAAATTACTCACAAGACAGAAATGTTTAACTGCTGCATTTGCAATGAGGCATGAAGGCAATTATTTACAGGACACATATTAATTTTCACTCTGTGTGCTATCATTGTAGACCTGTTTGTGTTCGATTTTCTGTAGCATTGTTGGATTCTGGTGAACTGGTTTCTGAGCTTACTGCAATTTCAACACCTCATTACAACGAATACATCTGAAAAAGAAACCTCAGCGCTTTCTCTGAAGAACTAGTGGGATAGTGGCAGTCCAGTTTCAAAACCAGGATGAAGATCTCCTTTAAATTTGTGGAAGAGACTCAGCTCAAAACCTGCACTGGTCTAATACAGGGGTATCTCAGCCTGGTCCCTTCTTACCCAGCTTCAACTGGCTCTCAAGGGGAGGCAAGAACTGGCTCCCCAGGGGATGTCCATCAATGACTAAGCTGCCATGGGACAGAAGCAATATGAGGTGGTTCCATATGTGGCTGCTGTAGCTCAGTGACGACTTTCATCTCACTTGGAACAGTCTATATCCAAAGCTAGGATCTTACCCACCTCAGAGAGGTACCACAAAACTAACTCCATTTCCAAACACTCACTGTATGCTCCATGATCATAATTGCATCTTGATTCAACAAGAACGGGAGCTGAGACCTGAACACAACACACTGTGATGTGGTGGAAAGGTGTGGTGCCAATGAACAGGGCAGCTACAGTTGACATCTCAAACTCACACCATTGCATTTATTCTAAGAAATCTGTCAGCCACTGACTGAGTTTGAGGGAACAAGATAAGATTTTCAGAGAAAGTGTTTAAGGGAAAAATTTTTAAGGTATCTGTTCTACTCTTTGGTGTGCAAACCCAGGTTCTTTACTTCCTAGAAACTGAAAATTTCAAAGGTTCTCGGAAGGAAAGATGTCATGCATTAAAATACCTCTAAAGTGACATTAGCTAACTTAGGTAGTTATAAAAATAGTCAAGTAGTAGAGCACCATCCACAGCTAAAAAGGCTGTTTTGCTAAGAAGCTAAACATTCTCTCTTCACAGAATAGAGTGCTTATTTCCAAGTGCAATGATTTGTAATATATCGATTTCAAATAATTTACAAATCCTACCAACTCCTTCAGGACTTCAGGTTTTGCAAGTAACTTCTTTTTCCCCTGTGGTTGAGAGGTGAAAGGTTGTTTTCTCAACCTTTTAAAATGTCAACCATAAGTCCAAAGGGAGATAGGTTAGTTGGTAATACAGTGTCAATTGATAGAGTATGCCAAATCAATGAGGTTTATAAGTTACTATGCTCTGCAGAACTGAGGGGAATATTTCAAACAATTTTATAAGAAGCTTTAGAGAAAATACTTTTCATAAAACTGAATTTAATTTTACCCAAAATGGAAAATGTAAACCAATATATCCTTTAATGTTTTTACCTGTCTTTTTCCCTGTAGTCTTGCCCTGTTTATTAGTGTATTTTAACATTTTCAGTTGCATTGCTCTTCTTCTAGTATTCCTTCCCTCCAAACAAGGATTCTTTCACCTTTTTTCAGTTCAGGTATCCTACCTCTCCCCACTTCTACATTTGTCATTCACCTTTGCACCTCCACTTCTTTATTTTCTATGCAAAGTATTTTTCCTGGTTTTGTGCATGTTCTGAGAAATCTTTGGTAATTTGGTACTTTGTTTCAGAAATTTTGACTAATCAGCAGAGTCAGTAGGTACTACTATTTTAAATTGAAGTATTCTTAAATGGGAAAAAAAATGCTTTTGCAAGTAAGATAACATAAGGAAGGCAAACCAAAAATATTACACTGCTGATAGTGTGTGTTCAAGCTAAAGCTAAGCTGCTGTAATTGTGGGCAACCAGTTCAGACAGCTAAGCCAGTATCATTTTCTCAGTTAGTTGCCTGCAGCTCTAGCTCCCTGAAGACTCAGAGGAGCACCAGTGTTAAAGCAAGAAAAGAGCAGGGACACTGGAAACATAAATTTTTAGCGGCAGCTAACTGCAAGATTGGCTTCATTGTACCAAAAATGTACAGTGTTAGCGACAGTGACATTTGGGCACCACTAACCTTAGGAAAAGTTTTGCTATGAGCTTTGCAAGATCAAAGTTTCACTGCTTGCTATTCTTATCATTCTCATCTCGTTAAAGAAAAAAGAAAAAAATTGCAAACCACCTTCTCTAGAAAACAGTTTTCAGCAGGAGAATGCCAAAATGTAGTTGTAAAGAGTGACGAATCTGATGGCTTGGCCTGCAGAGCATGGAATGATTCTTGCTCATGAAATGAGCTGGAGGTGCATAAACCCACATTCATCTTCACAACTGTGGGTGATTCCCTGACTCTCTTCCTTCACTAAGCAGCTACTACATAAAGAGATAAATGTCTGCACCACAGACATTATATATATGGCTTGAATGTTGGAGCTGAAAGCACACTGCATTCAATTTGTTCCAAATACTGTCATCAAGTCAGATCCATTAGTGACAAAGTTGATAATGTGCCTCAGAAAAGAAGGGGCCAGGCTTTCAAGACATACAAAATATATATGCACACATACTTCAAATGCAACTGCTATAAATACTGAACTATACCCAGTAACCAAAGGCTCAGATACAACTTGCAGATACAGCTACCCCTGTTAAGCCTGAATCCTATTACTTCCAAAACCTTATATGCTTCTCTGGGAATGGAAAGAGAAAGGCAAATGGAATTCAGGATTGATAGGAATTGCATTTGATGTAATTAGTGTTCTTTTTCTCCTGATAAAATGATTTAAATTAATAAGACTGCCTTGTATTTCTTTGTTTCTCTTATCATACTCCATAAAACAATTCTGGTGTCTCTGATGTTAGCACAAGGAGAAAAGTTTTAGATATCTATAAAGCTTTGTTTTATTTCAGAATATAATTCTTGTGTACTCACTGCTTTCATCTTTCATTTATTCCTTTTCTGTAACTTTTTAAAGGGTACATTCACAACATATGCTGTATCTGGATCTGAATTTACTGTTTAAGCCAACTCCCATTTAAACCACCAAAGTCCCAGATCTAGACCATAGCTCTTAAACTCAACAGAAATGCTGATTTTGAAACCTATAGGCCAGAATAGCATGTCAACACAGCAGAACAAAGTTTCATTCAGGTCTTTATATAGTTAGAAGGAAATAGCCTAAGGTTCGACTGTTTCAGGTACACATATCCTCATTATAGGTTACTTTTGCCTTGATTTTTTCCTACTTCCATGTATGAGCAATATCCTTAGAGAATACCTAGTTCTCAAAATTGTCAGCATCAACCTGCCATTTTACAGGCTGTCAAATGACTAGTCACACACTACAATACCCCAGTGTTTCTGCAGAGGTTTAAATTAGGTGTTAGCAAGTGGTTTAAAATTAGCAGCAACAGTCCTAGTACTAGGTATGCAACAGATAATGAGAATTCACACTGCACTGATTGCTAGAAAACAGCAGCAAGAAGTTTACAATTTGCTCTCATCTCCTTTGTCTGGCAGTGGGTTCAGCAACCCTGTTCACTGTCTGTTAGCATGGTTACTGGTTTGATAAGCTGCCTCTGGCACACAACAACTGTTTTATAACACCATACTAATTGAACTTATCAGGTATTGGAAATGGTTAGCTGGAAGCACAATGGTTTGCTTGCACACCTCTAATTCCTCTGTTTGAATGGAGAAAACCTGAGCTGCAAGAAAGTGCTGGCATAGACAGTGCCCTGTGTCATTCAACCCAGAGAGGCAAAGCCCTGCCCTGTGTCCTGTGTGCATGCAGTTCAGCCAGCTTTCCCCTTCCTTAACAAAATTCTGTATTCCATGTTTGCTAGGTGTGACCGCCCAGATTCCCATTTTTCTAGCTGTTCCAAATAGCAGTAGGGGTAAAGCAAATTCCCCACAGAATTTTAAGGACCTGGTTTAATATCACATTGCTGGAAATTGGTCTGAGAAAGCTTTGGCATAGAAATTGAGTAATACAATGTTAATTCATGCCAGTATTTTGGCTATAAACCTTTTCAAAATACCTTTGCAAAATATTGTCTTTCTTTTTCTACCGTGTTCATCAAAACAAGGATGGTAACCAGTCCTGAGAAAAAGTGTTTTGTTTTTTTTTCCACAAAAAGAAGAAATTCAATGCATATGCATTACAAAGCTACAAGAAACAGTTTCAGTAATGCTAGTGTCCACAATACAGTATGCAAGAAAATATATACACTAGATGTAGCAAATGAAACCAGAATGAAGTGTAGCTCAAGGAAAACAATGAGGCTGCATCAATCAAGGCACCAGTAGCACATAGTCTAATTTCAAACAAACTAGAACAACAATCCCTGTGGAAATTTGATTCTAAGTTTAAGATAGATTTTAAGACCAATTTTTAGGATTATACTCTTTAATTTAGGATTTTTAAGCAGATTGACATGAAAATGAATGGAACCTGTTCCAGATTCAATAATTTTTTATTTCACCCTTATGCAAATAAATCCTCTGCCTTTCCAAAATTCCTTATTCAGTCAGGAAAAATGTCTCAGTCACATCAGCTGATTACTTAACTGTTTCTGAAAATCTCAGTTTTGCAATTACTAAGTCTGCCTATGGAAAATGGTTTGAGAGTCCACACACTCTTTGGCCTTATTTCATTGGTTTCAGTAAACTTAATGTGTTTTATAGCCTGTTCTTCAGTTAAGTAGGTCTTTGGTTCTAGGTTAAAAAGCTGTTGAAAATGGTGGAAACGCCTGTGAAGGCTGTCAAAGAACACGTCTTTATTTTCATGGCTAACAACTAAGAATCACAAAATATTTAGAACTGCCTAGAACCTATTTTCATGTATTAATGATACATGCACATAAACTGGGCCTTAATAAGCTATTTTACTGAAAAATACTGGTCTTGAAAAGTGTGATTGCTTTGTTGCAGAAAGCATGGACATAGATCTAATTTCATTTTTTTTGGTGTCTGACAACTGCATTCACAGACAATTAATTCTTTAAGGTCTGTGTAATACCTATCTGTAGGCAGGTTCTTTGTCTGGGAATATCAAAAAGAATAGGTCAAGCAACTGCTCATGTGCAATCAACAGTTTTTCCTGCAAATTTTTCTAGGGAAAATCAGGAAGGTAAGTCATCAAGAACATATGCATGTACTTGTGTGAAGGGAGAGAGAAAACTAGGGGCTATCAGTATTAACTGGAGGATTGTGAGAAAATGGTTTTCCCCCAAATAGCCTCAACAATGAAACAAGACCATATTCATCCACCTCTATCCTGGTCTGCATTTGCTTCTTTTCACTCCCATTATCTCGTGTGGGGACTGTACCCTTGCCTCTGATTGACTAACATATCACTTCTACATCTGAATTAAAGGACATGATATTTGTGGACATGTCACTGTTCATAATCCAGACAAGTACTGAAAAATCTAGGGAGTCCCTCTGAAGTCAGTGGGTATGACACATACCCAATGCATTTGTGAGCAAGTGGTGTGGAGGGCCTGGTTTGCTTCTCTGCATTCACATCCCAGTCCTGGTATCACAGTCGGACCTTGTGCTTTAGCTTTGCCTCCTCTAAATACCTTCAGAACTGAATCAGTTATGGTCTTTTACATCTTTAAAAGAAAGAAAAATAAGAGACCCGTCTTTCTTGGGGCACTGCTTCAGGAGCATTGTATAAGGTGCCCATTTTTCTTGAATTATTATTTATAAAATGAGTACATTTCTTCAAACAACTCAAAACATTACCATCTGGTTTTGTCTATGCTGGGGAGATGTCTATCTGCAAACCACTGAACATGTAACAACAATACTAATAACTGTCACTTTACTACGTTTTTTTCTGCACAAGAACTGTCTTTTCATGTTGTCTGTGTATGTCTGAAGCAAGGAAGTAAAGCTTTAGGTATTACCATACAAATAAGAACCCCAGTATTTACACTGTGAACGTCTGCCAGCCGGGATTAAACCAATGTACCCATTCTTATATAATTCTTATACACATTATAGAAGTGAGAAACTCCAGCTTTAGCAAGAATACGTGTGGAATATGAATGCACCCTCAAAGTTCACACACAAGGAAAGCCGTTCATCATTCACACACCAGTGGAGAAGGTCTTGTGCAAGTTTACAGAGAGCTTTGTATGATTTATAGCAATCTGATGTCAATATTTCTTACCAGTTGGAGAGCATAGTGAGCTGCTGATATTACATTGATAGAAAACCATTGTGTTCTGGAAAAAAAGCCAGCTCCCTGGTATCCATCTATATTATTCTTTCTGACATTGTGAATGTGTGAAAATCCTAAGGACTGGCTAGAAACCTACAGTTTACTCAACATTCCCAAGTTTCAATGCTGGCAAAGAGTAGAGGTCAGCACTGGTACAATGGATCAACCATAATTTTTCACCTCATTTTTTAGGATAATTTAGGAAAAAAAAAATCTTTTTGATCAAATTCAAATTAGAAATGCCGTATTTGTAATTCACCATGACAAATGCTAAGACCTCAGCCTGTTGACAAGAATTAGTCCAGCTCACAATAAAATAATTTGGAAAAATGCAATATTTGCTATCTTTCTGTTCCTTTGGGGAGGGCTTTATGATTATATTTTTAAAAAAATAGCTTAACAAGTATTTTAATTTTAATTATAGGAAAAATCAATCTATTTCTTAATCCCTGCAGTTCCTTTATGTATAGCCACAGTAAGCGGAAAGTTTGTAAATAAAGAATAATTTTCACCCTGTGGTAGCTTATGCAGAGATGTCTCTGTGTATTTCAGCTAAACATTTTAAAAGTCTGATTCAAGACAGCCCAGTGATATTTCTAGCACTAGAAATGCATATAGAACTACAGGATAATTGGACTGAGGCACAAATATTCCCTTTATGTCTCAAGCCATAATGAACACAGTAGCCCTATGAACTAACTGTAATTTTATTTTTCTTTGTTTCAGCTTCTTGCACAATGTATTCCATGAAGAGCATTAAATAGGGCACTTGCAGTGATGTATAAATTATAGGAGTCACTTCACCTCCTACTGCAAGGTTATCTTGCTGCCAGATGCACCAGGAATATATTGCAGTAATTCGTGACAGGAAAAGAGGAGCAAAACTTTTAGTAATGATCATAAATCACTCACAGTCTACACTTCACAGCTCTGCCTGTTAGAAAAACAGGTACCAGTTCTGCGACCAAACCATCACAAGGTGTCTGAGAACATACAGTTCTGAGCCATTTTCATCTATCCAACACATGTTATCACAGAGCAGGACTGTACATGCACAGGAAACAGTTTGCATGCACAGCCCCACACTGTTCTGCTCACAGGACAAAGCCTTCCCCAGAGCAGTGACTGAACTGTAAGAGTCATCTTAAGCAGTGGTTTGTTCACTCTCTTGGCTGCACTGATGCTTTGGAGATTTCTGACTGTCACCAGCTGTTTCCTGCAATTCAGTGAGCATGGCCAAGATGCAGGAAAATTAAAAACATGCTCAAAGATCAGTCCATAATCATCTATCCTATTAATCTTCTTTACTTAATAATATAGAAAATAACTGATCCAATTTCTTGCTCTGAATCAAGAATCAGGGCTAAGAACGGTAACAAATGCTACCATTTGGTATAATCATTGAACTCTGTCCTGACTACTCTTACTCTTTTTTACTTACAGAACTAGTATAGGACAAGATCTGATATCAATTAAACACTGTCCTGGGAAGTAGAAACCAAAAGCTCCCAGACAAATCAAGGGACGATAAAGTATTTTCTTTGGTTGCAACATGTGAAGTTCCATTGGTAGAAAGACATTTTTTTGAACGTGAAAAAAGCTTATTTCTATAAAACCCCTCTTTCACTTTGAAGGTTGTCTTCTGTTAAAACTCCTAAAACCAGCAAATGCCATATATTTTGGCTTTAAGACTGCCAAAACCTCTTATCATCCAATTTCTGATGGGGCTGCCAGGAAAAGTTTTCAGCCTAGTTTTGAACTTAAACCTTTGTCAAGTCCCAGATTGGAGAAAGACTTAACTGTCACTTGCAGAAAAAGAAGTGTTTGTTTGTATGCCTAAAACTGTAAAACTTTTTCCCTGGTTGAGACTTCCCTGCCATTAAATTCAGTGATTTCACTTCATTTGACCCAGTTTGGACCTCTCTGCCTTTTGGAACATTTCAATAGCTACAGAAGTGGTTAGATAATAGCTAACAAATAAAATACCAGCCCAGAGTAACTGGAACAAATAAGCTGTGTGCAACAAATGCTCACTGAAATTCAGCAGAAAGCAGAGATCTCTATAGAGCTCAACAATGGCTGGAACAGCAGTCTGGATGTGCAGAATGGCAAATTGTCCCCCTGCAGTTTTATACGTCTTCATGTAAAATCAGTAAACAGTTCCAGGTCCTTTTTTTTTTTTTTTTTTGATAGGTTCCCACTAATATTTTTCATAACTTGTCTCCAAAATTAAAAGGCTTTATTATTTCTTCTATGACATGAACTTGAGGACATATAAACTATATTTTTGTTTTATTATTATCATCGTCAACCTTTGTGCTGTTATTAGCATTTAGAGTAGGAGAGGGGAAGGTGGAGACACCACGAAAGCAATACATGTTGTCCCACCATACAAAACATAATGCAAACAAAATATGTTGACTAAGTTTTGCATGCTAATAAATTTGTTACGACTTCATCCAATTACGGCACATTTAGCAGTTTGTATACCACAATGAAATCTGCAATTATAATTTTTGTGACTTTATGTTCCAGACAAGATGATGGGTTTGCTGCTCAGCAGCTCCTAATCTGGTTTACATTTTTATGTCCCATATGAAATTTGTTGCAAATTGCATCTTTCCATTTATTATTTAGAAGACAGGTGCACGGAAAGCAAAGCTGGTGGTGGCAGATCGGGACTTGTTAGCCACTACAAACTGCAACATAACTGTAGTAGAAGAGAAGCCCTATTTATGCATAAATCTCACTAATTAGTAAAATCCACATAAGCAGCATTTTCTGTGATATATAGGCATTCCATATTCAAACTGCTTTTTGAATAGGCTCTCATTTTTTGCTGAGAACTTTGGTTAGAAATAGGCATATTATGGCAATCATCATGGAAATGTTCAGTTATGGCTCTGTCAGTGAAATTGCATGGGCTTTGGCCATTCCTTGATTGTATTCTTGCTAGAAAAATGTTGACCTCAGAGCTCTGAGAGCATCATCTCTTGCCATGGGGTGGATTCCTTTGCTGACTGGCCATCAGGATCCCAGACTACAGCCTCTGAAGTGAAAACATAAAAGTAAAATTGCCCTAAGCATCATATATTCGGCTTCCTAGAATTATCTGTTAGGAAACACAATCTTCACCACCATTAGTGGGGACATCGAGGAGTAGCTGTGCAGAAGCAACTCTCATTTGCAAAAAGGGGAAAAAGCTGAGCTGAACCACAAGAAGAATTCAAATGGAGGGACATATCCTTTTGTATCTCCTATCCCAAATTAAAAGAAAAAAAAATAAATCACTAATCTGTCACTGCCAGCAAGATCATCCCTCTCTCTTTTCAGTTCCAACATACTGTTGGGAGTAGCTCAAACCCACATGGAGACTGCAGTATTACCGAGATGGAGCAGTGCCTACCTGACTATTCATAATAAAAGGTTATTCATAACACTAAGTGACTAAGACTTAAACAGCTTACAGAGAAACAGATATACTAGAAGTTATGACTTCAGTAACCTCTTTGGTTCAGGCTGTTTCATATATGATAAAAGGACAAGGCTGATGAAGGCAAATTAACAGCTTTTAAAAGTTTGAGAGTGGGAGGATGAGTGACATTTTGATGAGAAGAATGACAGATAAAAAGATCCAGACAATTGGGATTATGCAGAACACAATTCCTGTGCCAATCCACACATTTTTAAAAAAGCAGTAGTAGTTGGTATCCAAAAAATGAAACAGTAAAACCATTCTCAAATAAACAAAAATGAGAAGTGAAGCTGGGTGATGAATGATAAGCTAAAACAGGAAAGCTAAACATTAGGATGTAAAGCTAATGGCAATGTTTTGCTGGAAGACTAACATTCACATTCTTCATCTGAACCATAGTTTGGACAGAAACAATAACCTGTCAGAAAGCTTTATTTCACTCCTCCCATCAGCTAAATGACTGTGCATGGCTCAGGACTACCAAGCACTGCAGCCCCAAATCTGAAACAACCTCAAAGAACAATTATTCTAAAATTTCATTGGTTTCAGTGAGCTGTAAGGCTGAGAAATTACAAATACATCTTTAATACAAAAGATGCATTCTCAGAGGATTTGGGAAACTATTTAGTGCCAGGTAACCAATATATTGCTTTCAATTACCTTATAAAATAAAATAAAATCAAACAAACTAAATGCCAATTTATCTATTGAACAGCACTGACTGAATTAACTAAGGCAAGGAAGCAACTGGCATGAATGAGCTCAGAGCCATATGAGCTACTGCAGTGACTCATACTGGACAGGACAGTCTTGTAAAATTGAAGAATTTGTAAATGAGAATCAAAGTGCAGAAAAATATATCCTGGAAATTAATTCCCAGACTTAAAAAAAAAAAAAAAAAAAAAAAAAAGGTGAGTGTACCCACTGCTGCTCAGTTTTAAGAATGATCATTCCATGTTGTGGCATTTTGAAAATTCCTCTAAAATCCTTTTATTGGAAACCAAAAGAAACCAATCCCAAAGTATTATCATCAAATCTGTAAATATCTTCATTCCTGGAAGAGCTCAAATGTCACCCCACAGGTCCATCAGACACCGAGAAAGTCATAAATGTCTTTGCCTTTACTTCAGTTTAAGTAAATAATTCTTGCATGTGAGTATCAGGCTATACGACTTGAAAAAGGAACCACTCATTTGCATTTGAAGCAAAATTTCATCTGTCTTGAGGCTATGTAGACTGCCCCAGATTTTGGTGTTGTACTAAGATGGCTCTTAGTCACAATTTTGCATTAATATACTATTCGCGTATTAAATTGATTTCTACTTGAATTAAGTATGTTACTGAACAACAAATAGATCTTAATTTTTCTACTATTGTGTTATAGCAATTACCAAAGATTACCAAATTCCTAACTAGCAGTAGGTGTGCTACTAAATAGCACAGAATTGAAGGAAAAAAGAAAAACTGAGATATATCTATTTAGTACCACAAGCTGTTCACTCAGAAAATGTAAAAGCTAAACCAAGCCAACAAAGAAAGCAGGAGTAATCCATTGGACTACCTGGGATTTTTTAAAGGTTACAGAGCAACACGACTCTTCAGACTGATATTAGGAAGTTCTGCAGCCCTTTCATTTCTGTGATAAATGTTTGGATTTTTAGGGAGGTATGTAGTATTTAATTGACCATAATTGAATACAATTGAATCTTCTGGATCTGACTGCCCACAAAAGTCATGAATGTCCCATCCTTGGAAGTGTTCAAGGCCAGGTTGGATGGAGCTTTGAGCAACCTGATCTAGTGGAAGGTGTCCCTGCCCACGGCAGGGGAGTTGGAACTAGATGATAATTAAAGGACCCTTCCAACTCAGCTCATTCCATTATATCACAGAGAAGGATCTCCACTATTCAGTGGGAGTAAGAAAGACATGGCCAAAACACTACAAAGTTTTTCTTCCATGGAAAATACTAGAATGTCAATATATTTTGTTTCTAATCAGAACTAAAACATACACTCTGAATAGTTTGGACTTGGGAAAAAGCCATAAAACAATTTGAAATTTGAGACTGTTGAATTCTACCTCTTCAGGTTTTATCTACCTATATAGAATTTCATACCACAAAATTCAACATGAACTCAACTCTATCCTCTAGTACTTAAAGTGAGCCTATAAGAAAGAGAGACTTTTCATAAGAGGATGCAGTGATAGGACAAGAGGGAATGGATTCCAACTGAAAGTAAGTAGATTTAGATTAGATATTAGGAAAAAACTCTTTACTCTGAGGGTGGTGAGGTCCTAGAACAGGTTGTCCAGAGAGTTATGGATTCCCCATCTCTGGAAGTGTTTCAGGTTTGATGGAGATCTGAGGAATCTATTCTAGTAAAAAGGTGTCCCTGTCCATAGCAGGGCAGTAGGAACTAGATAATCTTTAAGGTCCCTTCCAACCCAGGCCATTCTGTGATTCTACAACATAACACTACATTTTAAATATGGTACTTTTATCTTATTTGGGGGAAATGCTTAAAGGACAAACAAGTGCACCATCTTCCTCCTAAATGAAGTTGTACCTTCTTTATCACTCTAACATAGTTGCAGGGGTCCCAGAATGCCCTTCCCAGCCCATCCTCAGGTCCTTAATCAAGCCATAACCTTGCTCAGATCATGACTTATTAGTGTGCTCTCATCTGCTGTCTTTGAGAAATGGATAGCAAATTCTCCCTGTGTAGAAAGGGTAAACTCTCTGCCTTGTCACAGTTCAACCTCTCCTTGCTGTGTAAGAAGGGACTGTCCTGCTAGATGGGACTCTGGGGAACTGGAGCATGCAAATATGAAATAAAAGAAAGTAATAAAAAAAGTTGACTAACCTAACCCACCTGAGCTCGGCTCACAGGGATCGATGTCCTCATCATCGCTAGGACATTCAGCCGAGGCCACCAGGATGTCATCTGTAGTCTGCAAAGAAAATAAAAGTCAAATAGATATACTTGAATTGACTGAACATGTTGTAAGACTCTTGCTGAGATTATGCAAGGCCCAGAGCATTCCAGAATTAATGTGTAATGGCACAGTGACACTCTCCAACTCTGTATTAATGGGACTTTGCTTTTCAATTTGCACTTGTCAGTTTTTAGAATTGTGTTAGATATCCAGTGTAGGCACTTAAACGTTTTCATATTTTTTTGTAATAAGAACAGAAAGTAGAAGGACAAATACATATATTGGGGCTGCTGGTCTTCCCTCTTTATCTCAAAAATCTCTACTATGGTATTACTGAAAACATGGAGGGCATTAAAAAACAAGTCAAAATAATGAACTGCTTGCAGCTGTTAAAACTATTACAAATGTAGTGATGCCTTTCTCCATTAACTGCACTTTCTTTCTCAGATGTAGAGCTAAAAAAAAAGGAAAATAAGAAAACATGTCTTTTACTGAGTTGAAAGCTATTTAATGAAAAGAAAGTCAAGGAAAGAAAACAATAATAAATGTATACAGCGCAGAAATTATCATGCTATTTTCTTAAATAAGCAAGAACATCTTTTCTTAAATAAGTGAAGTATTGCCTTAGTGCTATGTTTAGGTCCAAGGGGTTCTAGGAACATCTGCCCAAAATGCATTTGGATAGTTCTTTGTATAAAGAAATCAAATAAATCTGGACAAAGTAGACAAAACAAGGGATGTATGATACAACACATCATAAATAAACTGTAGAATTCCTATCTTCCTATCTACTGCTTCTTACAGTGCAAGAACAAGGAGATATTAAATGAAACACTGAGACAAGCAATCTGAACCTGAAAAACTGAAATACCTTTTCAAGCCACCTCTGAGAACAGTCACTTAGAAATGTAATAAGAATATCCACAGTTATTCAGGGAAATAATAACAGGGAAATATAAACCACCATGCACCTGGTTGTTTCTCAAGACATGACTAATGAGGTTAGGAAGAAGCTTTTCCTATGGGCAAGACATTTCATAACTGTCCATTTCAGGTTCCTGTTCACCATATCACAAAGGAAATACATAAAGAGAATAAAATACTACATCACATGGAAACAAGAAGCTAAGGACACAGCAGGCAAAAAAAGCCATTCTTGGATTCCTCCCTATATATATATACATACAAACAAGGAGATACAACCCATTTCACTGAATGTGAAACTTTTTTTCTTTATCTCTCCCTGAGTATAGAGGAGGGACATAAAACACATGAAAGTTTTCCCTCATCAGTTTAAATCTGAACATGTAAAAAATTTATTTCTGTGCAGTAGGGCCAAAGGCTAACCAATGTTGTTTATCATTATTATTCTAACTGGAGTTTTAAAGCAAAGCATATTACAGTAATAGGCTTTACTTTGTCACGCTTCAGGAATATTAATGAATATACGCTCTCAGCACTTCTGTGAAATAGGAAAGTGATACAGGAATACATTCATTAATATGTGAGACATAACAAAGAAAAGCCTATTATGATAGTAATATATTTTAGAGGCAGAAGACTGGGGCATAAGAGAATGAAGTAACTTGCTGAAGGTAACCAAAAAAGGCCATAGACAACAGCTACATTTAGATGTCATAATCACAAAAATTATCTTTCCTTATAGCTGTGAAAACTTGTAGCTGGGGGAAACAACTCTGTAAATCTGTAATGCTGCCAAAATTAGCTGGCAGATTTGCAGAATTTAAAAAGACATGAAAAAAGCATTCTAGTTGTCCATTCTTTCTACCATTTAAAAAAACAAAGTTATAACAAAAAACAGCTGCAAACACCTTCTTGAATTTCTAATGTCCATTTCTTTTCCCCAGATTACAACCATTTAAGCTTGAAAACCAATATCTTAGTCTCCTAGAGGAAAAGTACTTATGTTTTTCTTTAGAATCACAGATAAGTATAAAGAAAAAAATAACCGAGTAACCAGTGAAGCCTGCACATAAAAGAATATGTAAACCCCACAAATATTAAGTATAGAAAAGTACTAATCAGTACATAAAGTATCGTGCATCTCCTAAACAGTTTAAATTTGGTCAGTGAAGCCAGAGTGTCGTATTTTTCCTTCTACCCACAGCACTGGAGAAGACTATACTTTTACGAGCTGCAGCCAGAATTCTGAACATTTACCAACTGATCACTGAGGAACTCTACACAAATACCATCAAACAGAGAGGATCAAATCCATACACAATAGTATCTGCAAGAAATGATGGTCTGTGAGATCTACTGGTCTCACTGGAATTTTGTTTAAGGTTGCTTTGGTACATGCATGGTTGAATGACCCTTGTAACTTGAGTGACCTGAGAAGAAATGATCAGACAGATTTACAGGATTATTGCAGTGTGTCTGGTTATTCTTGATATAGGATAGCATGGTAAGACTTTAAGTAACTCTACTTTTTTGTACAGTTGGCAGTACATTCAATATTCTGGAAATTCAAAATTACTGAAAAAATAATACACTTTAAGTATCTTAATGTCTGAGAGATACTTTGCTCAGTTACTCATAAGAGAATGTCAAAACTGTCTTTATAAAGTGACACTAATTCCAATCTACGAAAAGAGTATTCATACTTCTACAAGAAGAAAGGGATGTTCTTGAATGATAAAAATGTATGTATATTGTGGGTACAGAAATGAATAGCACCTTAAATAAATGTGAATATAGCACATCAAGAAAGACTTCATTAATGTCTCAGAATATTAAAGGAAGTAATGTATGTTTCAAAGTCAATACTTGGTATAAAACTAATTTTCTTGCAAGCAATAAATCAAATATCAGTAGATGAATAAGAAGTGAAGTGATAAGATGACCTGAAAAGTGTTTTTCTTCAGAAAAATATGTCAGGAAGAATTCCAGTTTAAGTATCAGTTAACAGATGTGTCAAAACCTCCCTCTATCCTCCCCTTTCCCCAAACCCAAATACTTTTGTGCTGCTACTCATAGATATTTTTATCAGAAAAAAAAAAAGGCAAAGGAGCTGTGAAAGGCAAGTGAGATGGCACTGACCGAACTACAAATGAAAGCCATCGGTCTGGTTAACAGAATTTAAAATGGGATTTGAAATTAGCTAAAACACTAGAGAATATAAAGAATATATAAATTAGATACTATGGCCCAGCTCCATAAGAGCTCTGACTGACAGGAATTTACCTGAAGAGAGAAAAGGATTTAGACCTAAGGGTGTCAGACATCCACAGGGTGCAGATCAATAATGCAAGATAGAGTAATATGTTTTACTTACCAAACATTATCTTTTCCTCATGCTTTTTAATTTGGATGGGAAGATTTAAAACAAATCAGTTCTCCTAAGTGAATTGCCATTGTTGCTAGCACTATGGCTAATTTACAGGACACTGCTTCAAGCATTCTCATTAATCAAGGATTTAAAAGTCAGTGGAAAATCCCTTATTTACAGTGAGTGCCTAATAGGATAACATCCAACTGGTATCATCATAATACACGATTGGATTAGAACGTCTCTTGGGCGAGTTGTTCAAATTCATTTAAGAAGTGATACTCCAGTTGTAAGAGATTAAAAAAAATATTAAAATATCAGGTGTACAACCTGAAAGGCAAGGCACAATTTCCTTTGATTGCACCTTCTTTTCTTTGTGTATTTTCAGAGATTTGTCAGATTCAATTTGCAGATATAGCTGTGCAATTTAAAATGCAGTCTACTGTAAAATGTGGATTCTTAAAAAGTTGGACACCAGTATACATTTTATGAAAAGGATGACAGAAAAAGCTTAAAAGTAACATGCCAATATAAAAAAAATGGACACAACAATCCCTTATTTAGTAAAAGTAGAAGTCACTGCATAATGTTGGTTCTGACAATTGTTCAGGGGTGTGGATCCTGCAGGAATAGGTCTTGCTTACATCAACCAGGTCTGCTTGCAAAAATAAAGAATCTGGGACTTGTCTTTCAGCCAAGAGACAGTTTAAAATATCACCAATCTGCCACCTTGCCTGAGGAAGGAAATGGTGACTATTTCAAGAAAGGTCCTGGCCAGATGAAAAAATGATTCTGTAGTCATGGCTTAAATACAGTGACAGTCTGTAGCTTTGGATATATATCAAGCTGTCTCAGAGGTTACTACCGTGGGTTCAAAACCAGTATGAGGAAGTATGGTTGTGCCCTTCTAATAATGCTCTTTGAATGCTATGTCATTAAAAGAAATAACTGCAAATGAATAAACAATACTGGGAAGGAATATTTTATTATTGTTCATTTTTTGCATGACTGGGCACAAATACGTACCATCTTATTCAGTTTTTATGTATGAAGTCTGCTATACCTGAGGGTATGAGCGAAATATGATCTAAAAATTAAATCACCAATCTGAGTTGTGCATTCATTAACAGTATAATGGATCCTGCATATTTCCTCTTGTAGTATTCCACCAGCTCTCTTTTAAATCATAACACCCCACAGCTACTCTGAATATAGATTATTCCTTTCTTGTTCAATAATATACCTTATCTCATGAGAACTGCAAGTAAATCCAAATTACACAATAGTTAAAAACTAGCAGTTGTAAATTATTATATGAATTACAACCGGTACAACTGCTTGTGACTACTGTTTAAATTATATTAGATGAGAACTTCAACTGTGTAATTCAGAACCACTCTTATTTATTTGTACAGCTTTGGCGCTGAACGATACCAGAGGCAGGCACTGTTGTGCTTGGTGCTAAAGGCAGCTGGAAGGCAAGGGCTCTGCTCTGAGGAGCTTATGATTTGGTTTTGAACCAGATGCAACAAATGAGAGTGAGAGAGAGCAGAGGATGAGAAGGGTCAGGTGAGGATGCTACTGACAGGCGTTAGTGGTTACACAGGCTCTGATCTAGCACATTTTCCAAAATTATGCTTCCATACAGTAGGAAGAAAGGTAAGGAAGAAAGCAGGCAGAGGAAAGGAGGCAGGAGCCTGTGACTGGCCAAAGAGAACAGATGGTGCCTGGAGAGCACTGCTGAGGCTGGAAGCTTCTCTGAGGAAACTCGGTGTGTTTAGAACCGTCTGGTGAGTGCAGAGATGAAGACAGCCAGGCTGACGTGGGAAGAGGTAGACAGCACCAACACCTGATGGTTAAGGCATGGGAGGATGGAGCAACACTGTGTTGACAGAAGTAACAGAGAAAGGGAGAAACTAATGGTAAGGTCATGGGAGCAAAGGGGACAAGGCAGTAAAAGGGCATCCGAGGGAGTTGATATCAAGAGATTTGATTATGTGAAGATTAATGGGAAAGAATTCAACGACTGTTAGTAAACGGTTGTCTGAAAATGTACTTTAGGATGTAGGACTAGGAAATTAAATCTCTAATTCTCCTTTTTCCCTTTTCTGTAACACTTAATTATCATATCTGCTTAAATTATGTCATTTTTCCTCCTGAAAACAAAGCTCGTTCAAATACTTCCAATTAAGTTCAGACAGAACCAGCTACAACTGATATTTAAACATAGAGATCTGCTTCAGCTTAGCAGAAGGGTACACAGCTAGAGCTATGGCATAAACAAAGGTTTTGGACCCCCCAAAATATATACTACTGTCTTCTTAGCTGTGGCAAACTTTCCTTGAAGAATGAAATTCATGCAAAGTTTACAGAAAGGAGCTGTGAGGAGTCATTTTGTACTTTTGCACTGGACACATTATCTTCTGAGGCAGTGAGGGATTTTCCCAAAAGCTAATCCCTTGAATATATTCCTTTTCCCCCCTCTTTTTTCTTTAAAGGGAGGAATAAAGTAACCTAAACCAGTGGGAATGCTGGGAGAAACCAACAGGGCATGAAAAATCACAAAAGACTTCATGTGGAAAAAATCAAATTTCATTATTTGGGATAGTATTAACGGCACAATTTTCAAGTGATTTGATTTTAATTTTCAGTGTATGAAGCAGATCTCAGTGACTGGTTATTGAGACTGTTATAGAAAGAAGCTTGAATATGTCACATTAATCAGGTGTACTCCTCAGCTAGCTTTGCCCTGGTGTTAATTATCTCCCATTGCATGAGGCAGTTTGCTGAGAAAGATGCAATAGTGATCTAACAGTAATATCAGCTCTAGATGACATGCTGTTTAAACAACTGCCTCTAACGTTTTATTTAACCTGCTATAGGTCAAACAAGTACATGTGCAGCAATTACTGCTTGTCCACCCACAAACAAAAAAGTACTTTTTTCTGCATCGTGCTACTGAAAAATGTTATTTCTGGACATGGGTATTAAAATGCTAACATTTCAAGCACATACACAATATTTATTATATCTTTTGCTAACTGCTGACATATTATTACCACATAATGTGAAAATATGTAACTGAAAATCGAAAAACTTTCTCATAACTGGCTCTCATCTAATTAATACTACCATGTTATTTCTTGAATTGGTCAGTGTTTGACACTGTGAGAAAGCAAAAGCATTGATTAATAAGTTACTCTCACAGAAAAAAAAAAAAAGAAAAAAGTAAACCTCAAGGATATCTCAAGTCAAGTAGTGAAATGAGTATTGCAGAAATTAAGCGCTGAGATGTAGGTAAAAAGCTCAAGACAATGCCTTGGATGCCCTGCAGGTCACCTTCAGTCTCTGTTCCCAAATCACAGCAGTGATGGGAACACACCTGCCCCACTCATCATAGTAGAATAACCTCATTTCTGGCCTCCACCTCTCTACATACAGATGGTCTATCCATATAACAACTTTAAAATCCATGGTATTAATTCCATGCAAAGCAGCATTTGCATTACTTATCCAGCTCCCCTCCTCCACCCAAATATCTAAATTCTCATGGGCAAAATTACCACAAATAGTGGAATTATATTTGAGAAAAGGATTTATAGTAAAATAATATCAACAAAACTTCATGCCTTTCCTTTAAGCTCAGAATTTGAAGTTAATTGCTTTGGTCAAAGTCTTAGAGTCACTCATCTCATCTGGAAAGAACAGAAGCAGAGCTGAGAAAATCCACATGCTGGCAAAGGTACAACAGCTAGACAGGCAGCAGTCTGCACTAATTTTAAAAAATAAAAGTAATACTAAATAAAAATAAGAAAATAATCCAAATATTTTCCTATCAGGTCATATCTGTTACTTCAACAGACGGAAAATGTTAGCTTCACAGATAAAGACCAAACCCAATTTCTATATTCATTTTATATATGAATGTTACTTTTCTTGTCCCCTTGTGAAACTTTTTTGGAACTGCTGTTTGGAAAATTGTCCCACTGTTTTTCCCCCATTTCTCTCCCCGCTGGGTAACAAATGACAATGCACATATTTCTACTAATACATTTTTCACTAGCTACTCTTCCATAATTAAAGGCTTTGCAAGCAGATATTTAACAGAACACTCACTGCATAATAGCAGGGGCTATTTTGGACTTCTTGAAACAAGCTGATCCTGCACTAGTTGTAGTTGTTGGAAGCAGAGCAAGCAGCAACCACACAATAGCGGAGTACCAAGAAAGGGAGTTACTGTTTGTCAGTGTTCTACAGGAAGAAGTTTTATTTTTTTGGGTAATTACTTAATTATTTGATCCAAGTCTTAAGTTATAGCACAGGGTTTGGTGTTTAGAGAAGGAACAACTGATGTCTACTATGAATGCTGGAGTAATGCTTTAACAGTGCTGGCTGCAATGAAGGGTGAATTGTTCATCTTTCACACTCCTCATCAAGGCCAATTCATATCATAAAAACCTGATGGATTTGGCACATGGATTCAGGTCAGCATCGTGCACATTTTTGCATAGATTAAGACCTAAATTTGTTTTGCAGTGCCAGAAGAATGGATCAGCATTTGACTTCTTTTCCTGACAATGGCAGGACGTTGTCTTGCTTCTAAATGATGCAGAACTACAGGTACAGTAAAAAGAGCTGTAAAAACTGCTTTTATCCCTCCTACCAGAAATACTGGGGATGGCTGCCTAGCTGGGAATAAGAAATGTATGAGTTCTGTACCATGTGTATGTTGTTCCCTTTGCTCCTTCCTGCTTTTTCTCTACCTTCTGCAGTGGGGCTGATGAAAATGGGAGCTCATGTCCCTGCTTTCAGGACTCCTCTCTCAGTGCCCTTGGGAACTGCCGGCTGAGCCCTCAGCTCAGTCTGCCCCAGAATCTCCAGCAATCCTCATGAGGCTGCAGCCAGAACTAGCCCAGTGGTTTCTCTTGCTGAAGAAAAAAAGCCCACAGATGAATAGACATGGCACAAACCTGAACTTCATCCCTTGAGAGTAGATATTGATATGCAACACACCAGCAAACAAATCACTGGCCCCTAATAGCATATTATTTATACTGTGCCATTTGTTAAAGCAGCCATGGCTGCTTGGATGAAAAACGAATGAATCACCATATTACTTCTTTCTCATCTAACTTTTAGATTCACAGTGATGTAACATTTCTGTTTCCAGAAATAATTTTGTTGGCTAATTTTCATTCTGTGATTACAAATAGTTCTGTCACAGGTTATACTGATCAGAAGAAGCTGTACTTCTTTTCAACTTACCTTATTTCCCCCAGCTAACCAAAACAGGTTGAAAACAACGAAAGGGTAATCTGTGAACTCTTTAAAAGTCACTTGTGATTTATTTCCAAGATTCTTTTCAGAACATCCATATTTCTCTCCCATAAACACCATACTTCATTACAGAACAACAGAAATGCAGTTTGATTTTTGTTTTGTTTTTACATTTGCACTGAGCCTAAAATATATGGAATGGAATGTGATCGATGAAATGCAATCCTATTATTTTCTCCTAGGCAAGAAAATTATTTTGCCTCTAAGTATGAGAGAAATGTTTCTGGGCATTATGCTTGTATTTTCTGGTATTATTTTATTTTTAGCCATCTCTTTTGCTGAAGTAAACATTTTGGTCTCCATTAATTCTGAACTCACAAAACACGATGGAGACTTTTGCAGATTCTTTTTCTTTTTAGCTCAAGAGAGAGACTGTGCTTATTAAATGGCAACATTACAACAGGGATAGCAAATATTTTAATTTCTATTCCTGCATTACCAATCACAAGTACAGAGATTGTTGAATTTTTGGAATATAAATCTTCCTGCATTTGTATTAATCTCAGAAAACTCAGGTAGAGTGTTATTAAAGACCTAAAAATTGACTATTTGAGTTCTTATTGGGGAAGTGGAGTTGCTTTTAATTGACTGTTGAGCTGCTAGCATAGGTGCTTTTTTTTTCTTTTTTTCCGCAACTTAGTCACTTAATAACATGATTTAAGACCAGTCTTAGCAAAACTTGATAAAGTTAGAGAAAAAAAATGGAACCAGCATTGGACACTTTTAAGATTTGGCTGGACTGGTTGATCCTTGAGAAAGATTTGGCTGGACTGGTTGATTGCTTTCAACCTGGTATTCTGTGATTCTACGATTCATCTAGTTATGAAAATCCCCCTTATACAGCAAACTTAGAAAGGTACTAACTTTGAACTACACTTCCATCTTTTTTATACAATTACAATACTGCCAGTTTTACTTCTTGTGAGTATCCCTGACTATTAAACTATGCCCCACAAAATATCTTGCTCTGCTGATATCCATAAGAAATCTTTTACTGGTCTCAAAATAATGGAGGGTAAAAAAAGCCCTTCAAAAAGAATACTTCCTGAAACTAACATGCAGTCTCTATTCTCACTTTGCATGTCTTCAGGGTGGAAAAGCTTTCCTATCTTGTTTCAAAACATAGAGCATAAAATACTAATTTTAGAAGAAAGGTAGAAAACTGCATAAACTATTAGACTGCTTTTTAGCTATTTAGGTAAACCAGCCATCTCACCTTGCTCCCAAGAGGCACAGGTGAGAGACAGAGACAGTAAAAAGAAAACATGGGATCTTCTATTTAACACTGACCTACCCATACCATGGTCTTCAAGTTCATTTAAGCATGTCTTTGGCTCAAGGCACATCAGCTTATGTCTGTCAGAGCAGGTGAGCATGTGCTAGTATCCCTCTCCCACCCACAGTTTTCCTCTCATGAAGGAAAATGAGCACCAGTCCCACTGCTAACACTTTCCTTCCTCGAGTTTTATAGTAAAGACTAAAATTTAAATTTTTGAGGGCTATTAGATATTAGATCCTTTGTCTCATTTTATCCCCCAGTTAACACACGTTTACCCAAAACAGGGAAAGCAAAACTGAAGCTGTTTTCCCACAAATCTCTCTTTGAAACACGGCCTTTTCAAATATTAAGCACTTAGTTCTACTACTAAAAAAAAGCCCACATTTCCTTATCTCAGTGTTTTAATTAAAAATTCAAACAACAATGGCAGAACTAGGGAAAATATTGAAGAAATAACCTACTAGTTTCACAGGGTGAGAAATGTCATACAGAAGAGCTTCATTCTGCAAATAACAACTTGGTAATACTAACAAGAGTTAGTTAGCTATACATGTACTGGAAAGAGAAAATGCCTAAATGACTTTCACTTAAAATAGGAGTTTCATTAAAGCCACTGTTTCAGAGATACTGCTAATTACATAGTTTCTGAAAGCGTTCATTTGTCACAGAGGTATTTGGGTTTGTTAATGATGCCTTTATTTCATAACTGTCTAACAAAGGGCACTCAAAATTCAGGTGATAAACATGCTACAGGAAAGCAGGGACGCTTTGCACGCCTGGAAGATGCTCCAGGTGATTGCTGTGGGAGCAGCACGTGCTGCAGATGGCATCGTTTAGCTTCAAGAACCTATGCACCATTAATTGTTTCCAGGTTTCACTTTTCTTAAGTAATCACCTTCAACAAGAAACAGAGAAAGTTTAAACCAATGCTATTTGGATAAGAAAAGTTTTATCTCTGTCAGTGCTGCCAATTTAATATATATCATAGAATAGTAGGGTATTATCCTTAGGATTGAGTGTTTTCCATTTTGAAGATCTGGTTTGCAATTGCTCTCAGTTTTATCAAATCAGCTAGTTAAAGATACATTCCAACCCAGCTGGCACTGTTTCAAGCCTGGGTGCATCAAATCCTAACGTGCATGCACCTACAGTTGTAATGAAACAGTTCCACAACTTCTCAGATCAGGTGAATTGAAAACAAAAAAGAGGAATACAGGCAGAAATATTATTTACATGTTGTTTACAACCATGTAGTTGACCAGGAACTTACCTTTTTATCATATGTATGAAAATCTACCTAAGGGTGTCAAGGCTAAGAAAAACTGCAGCTCACACAGGATATCATTTGAGTCGGGGACCTAGAAATATGGTCTTGCTTTAGAAGATAGGTAGTGGTTTCCCTGTACCAAAGAGAGGAACTGAGACCAGGGAGCCAGTTTCTCCAGTTCTGTCCATACTGCTGCTGATGGCACTTGGGCAGTGCAGAGGAACAGGCCAGACTTGAGTAGGAAGGAGAGAGAAAGGAGCTTGGAATGATGGCAAGATGGGATACCAAGATGAAGGGCCAGAAAAGTGTGAAAGGTAACTTAGATAAGCTGCTGGAGGATTTGGGAAGAGTAATGAAACACTGTGCTTACTGTAAGGCTGGGGGGACATGGGCCATTGCAAAGGCAAGAGAGGATGGTGGGAAAAAGTTAATCAGCAAAGTGGCACATGGAAAACCATGGAGAACAATGGGCATGGGGAGGTTTGGGATAAAGACAAAAGATGCTGGACCAGCCATTAGCAGGAAAAATTACAGATTTGTAGACATAACAGTCACCAAGATTTCAGCTTTCCATTCACTGTCAGTCATAATCTGCTAAACACTCTAGCAAAGACTTCAACTTTTATGCAGATGTCTCGCCTATTGGAATCTATCATCTTAAAGGACGTAAGTCTGAGATCTGCAAGGTGAATCCACAGGCTCCAGCTGTGCCAGCTGTCCATTTCAGTGTGTCAGTTTGATAGTACATAATGGAATAGGTTTCTGCTGTTTGTTTTTAAAGAACTCAGAAAACCAAATGTAAAACATTTAATTTGGAAAATTTTAAGTGTGAAAGGGAATGGAAGACCAACAATTAGGGGATGCCAGAACTCAAATCTGACAAGAAGCCTTAATTCACATGCCTTGTGTCTGCACAATCTGATGCCAACTTTAATAGCATGCTGGTACAGATTAATAACAACATATTTGAATGTCAGCTGCTATAAAGCTATACAGTTCCAGAGAAACAAAATGTTCACCCTTCAGTTGTGCATTTGGCCCATCATCTCTTGTAATATCATTTAAAAATGAAAGCCCAAACCTATAGGGAATTATCTTAAACTTGAATATGCCTAAGGCTACATACTAATCACTATTCTAACTGCAACACAGCACGCTTCTCAGACATACCTCAAAGACACTTTTGCTGTGAGGTAATCCTAAAAACTAAGTTAAAATTATTAAGTTGCATACAGTCTGGATTTTTGACCTTCATTATTACATTATGAGCAATAACTAGGAATATGGCAGCGAATTTAAAATAGAATGCAAAGTGAGACATTAACCAACCATGTTATTCAGTGTGGCACTGTATTTTGACAAGATCTTTCTATTCCCTGGCAGGGACCTATAAGTTATCTGATAAAATTTCTTTTCATAAGACCTTATATTTGTTGAAATACAGCACAAAAGGAAGGACATTTCACTTTGATTGGAGCACAAACAGCAAGATAGTGTAAGATTCCTTCTTAAAAGTAAAAAGGATTTCATAAGACCCTAGCGCAAACTCAGATGGGCGTCTGGAAGTTCTTGCTGGTGCAACTAAAACATTCAGTTGGCTCCCTAAATAGGCATGCTGTGTCAGGAAAGGCTATAATTAAACTACCCAAGTCTGTCAGTCTTGTCTATATGGGAATGTTACTGTGATACAAATGAAGTTAATTAAAACTGTTATAACTCCCAGGTGCATAAATTTAAGCTGGGGAAGAAGAACAGACGTTTTCTGCGTAGCTTTGGAGGGCCGTGTAAGCTACCTCCAGCCAGCCCATAGTTCTGCTCTGTGTACCCATAGGAGGAAGTGGAACAGTCAAACCCCTTGGGTTCATCTATACTCATGTAATGGCAGTGCCTTGATGTGTCAGACCCTTCACAGGAACAAGCTGTTACACTCACACTGTCACACTCATACATGTTCCATGTGTCTGCCTGTACAGCAAACTCCACCACACCTCAGCTCCTCAGATTCAGCTCTCTTCCCTCTAACAGTTATGTACTGTGCAAAACAATGCAAACTAAAGTAAGAAAAATCTGAATTAAAGAAGAATATTCAGTCTTTCTTCCACTGCTTTTACATCAGGCATCCATGCAGTTTATCATCGTCAGCAGGCCATGAGTTCTTCCTGCTGGAGAGCAATTGAAGGGTCACATTCAAGTCTCTTTAGCTTTTATGAGTCTGAGGAAGCTTCAATACTGTCTCCTTCCAGCAGTGTAGCACAGCACCTTAATACACAGAGGTGTTTTTTTCTTTCTTCCCCCTTTTTTTTTCTTAACATGTTTCCAAAAATATGCAATCACTAGATTCTCCACATATCTTAGATTCCCCAGATTCCTTAGATCTGAACAAAGCTATAAAACTACCTTCACGCATCGCCCATCATCGATTTCTCACATCTTTAATATTCTGTGGTCTCACATAATAGACCCAACCTCCTCCTCCCCTGCTGTTCTCCTGAGGTCTGTCCTTTGGAGCGTGGGACGTCTCTCTTCTCCCTAATATCACTGCAAAATCTATTTTTTATAACCTCTGCTCACCTTTGTCTCTCTGCTGAAAGATTTCTAATTAGCCTGCTTGGATGATCGAAGTCCTCTGTTGCCCTCAGTGCTCTGCCTTTTGCAGTCATTGTTCAGACTTCACTGCATTAGTCGAGGACCACGGGTGAAATTATTTCATCTGTTGCTCTCTGTTCATCATGATGATAATGGAGTAACACTCTTCATTTAATGTTACCAGTGTATCACAGACTTTAATATCTGTAATAAACTTCAGCGCAGAGGAACAGGTTTTGAGCTGCTTGGAAGGGACAGGAGTGTAGGAGCTGCCTGCAAAGCACTGCTCAACCCCTCTCCTCCTGGATCAGCTATCAAGAAGCAAAAATAGTCCTCAGGTGTGTATGAACATTTTACAATATGACACCAAATGGCCGAGTACTCCTTGGCTACTCTGTGATGCCCCCTTTGCCATCTGGGGCATCCCTTGCTTGTTTTATCGACCAGCACAAAGCAGAAATTGGGATCCAGAATTTGGCCACAATCATTACATAAATGCATTAAATAAATATAAATAAAGTTGTATTATTAGGGTCCCTCAAGGAAGTCGGTTTGTACGCAACGCTGTATTTAAGTGCTTTAAATCAAAGAGTTCATAACACACTGAGACACAACCTACATCACAATGTGCAGCAATTTGAAATGAAAGAACTAGCCAACTCTGAAACCTTATTTTGATTGATTTTTACAGAACATAAATGTAACATCTAAGCACTCAGGTGAAGAAAAAACTCCACAAGTTAGGTGAGACTGCCCACAGAGAATTTCTTCACCTGATCACACCAATTTGCAGAAATTAATTGTATGGAAGGAAGCACATAATGTCAAATTTCATGATAAATGGACATTATGACAGCAAACGATTTCCCCTAATGTTCCATTATGCTTCTCAACATTTTAAATTTAATTACTTGAAGAAAAAATAAAAAAGGCAAAAGCCATCAATACCCTCACCATTACATAGTATTTTCAACTTAAGAAGGCATTTTGTTTCACCATAAAGAAAACTTCATGTGTGAACCCGAGGGAGGCAGATCTCAGACATTATGACAATGTTGCTATAGCAATTATTTGCGGGAATGTGCATCAGTAGCAGCTTAGCTCTCAAGCCTACTGCTCAGCTCATGCATGCTGTTTGTAACCAGAATATAAACTGCCTGGTGCTTATTGTGTCCTAATAAGATTTGTAAATTGCTTACAATGATGTACTTCCAATAACTAGGAATGGAAGAATAGTTTTGTTACAAATATTTAATCATGTTCAGAAAAACCCTTCATAATTATGCATTCAGTTAGATATTTCAGCTCCTCTTTTCTGTGAAGTCAAAGTCATATAAATATCTTCTAACAGCAACCAATTACATTTCCCGAATTATTGTACATAATATGTTATTGAAATGGGGTCTGCTTTGAATAGCGGTTATTTAAGATCAGATTAATATTTGGAAGCAAAGAAAGTAAAACTTAGATCAAGACAAAATTTTATAACTATTCAGCATAAATTATGGGTGTGAAAATGCAACGTTCAAGTATTCTCAAACAACTGAATCACCCTTGCATGTATTTTGTCCATTTAATAATACTTCATTGCTCTGCTAAAATAAATTTTCCTGGCTACATTAATCAAAACTAAATGCAATTGTGCAACACTTGTGATATTGTGCGTGATGCTTGTGATATTAACATGCAGCTTCAGGCCTCAAATCAAAACCTAAGAGCCAAGGTATCCCATACTTTGGGAGGGTTTAGGTTTGAAGCTAGTTCAGTTTAGCAAAGCAATCTGTGGACAGAAAACTCACAGGCAATGGACAAACTACCTTTGCAGACCAGACCCTCTGGGGTGCTCAAGTCATATACGCAGCCAACTATAAGCGCTTTCTTCAATCTACAGTTCTTTAATCTCCAATTAATTTTATTAACTGATCTTATGCTTTAAAACTACTTCAGCAGCCAGAACAGGATGGATCCTAGGAGGGCATGATGTTTAATTTCACAATGAATTCTTTGGTAATAAAAGATCCATCATGGTACAAACTGAGTGCCCTACATAAAACAAGGCCACAGAGGACCTGGCCGTGTTCTGCATTTGTTTACCAAAATGAGAGCCTCTCACTAAACTATATCAGATACACTGTGAGGCAGTTCCTTAAGATTCCCTTCTGAGTATCTGCAGCCTATCGACTTAACATACACGTATTTCAGCATGTCTTAATATTTTGCTTCAGCATACTGAAAATGTTGCAGCCTCCCTCCTTTGTTCTTTCCAGCCTTGTTCTGCAGCAACGTCTGAATTAAAGTAGATCTGAAATATCTCCTTATGCAAATTACACTCAGATATTTGAGAGGATGAAAATCCTAGAAAAAAACCCTATGTATAACTGAGTGCTTTTTGAGCAAAGCAATCATTTATCTTTAATTTTTTTTCTTTAAATAAAATTCATGAGCCCTTTTGAACATGTGAAAGTCACACTTCTTAACCTCATCCATCACTGTGTGGAGTATGCTCGTCACTCCCTGTAGTATTTTTACAGGTAATAAGAGCAAAGGCATTTTCTAAAACACACTTGACACATGCTAATGCTCAGTCTGGAAGTACCTGCTTTGTTTTCAGAGCATACAAGCTACCCTGTCAACCCTTGCCTTTTTATTTTCTTTTTCAAAATTCCAAAAAATAAAACAAGTGGTAACTGATTTCAATAATTAGATGTGTATAGAGCTGCTCTTTAGCTTCCCTACCCAATTCTCCACATTAAAAATAGATGAGGAGAGAATGAGGTTGACATTTAGAAGTACGTTCTCTTGATAGGTGACAGAAATGTGGACATCTATAGTCCCAGGGGCTTTATTGACTGGGGAAAAGATGTCTAGGAAACTCATCTGTAACTCCCACCCTGTAAGGACAGGACATCCTGACACAGAGTGATTCTTTCTTCTGCAGTCTTGAAACCTGGCTCCCATTTTCTTTATTAGTACAATGCCAGGCAGCTGTAGTGCTGTAGACCCAAGCAAAAGCCTGCTGTCATGCCCCCTCTTATCCTACCATTCCCTTGTAAATGCACAAAATCTCCAAATGCCCCCAATCCTAGCATTTTAAAACAACACAGAACTCAGAAAATCCCTGTTTTCTAGGATGGCAAAGGGAAGCACACATTTTCCATTAGATGGTTGATATTTTCCTAATTCATATGGGATTTAGGACTGGAAAATCAAAGGAAATGAAAGCCTTCCCTGCAGTATTAAATCTTTCTGTGGTTATGGATTTCCTTCGGGAGAAATTACCACCTTGGCATGCATAGCTCTGCACTTGCAGCTTTAGGCAACAGCTTACAAATAAAACAGCAGGACAAAGAGCGAACGGCCAGTTTCTTCCTCCTAAAAACTTCCTCACTCGTGGCTCAGTTTTGATTGAAAATGTCAAGGTGGCTTTACATGGAAAGTACCTAAAGGAAAAGGTGGGCACTAACCCACCACGAAGAAGGGATGGCTGATAGTCTCCAAGTGGATAAGTAGAGAAGAATAAGTATTTTGTTTCCCATAGGCAGGACAGGGCTCCCAGCCAGTGGCTGCCATCTGCTTGTGAGCAGGAAGCACGACACCACCGCACCACCACACCTACTGCCATTTCTTGTCCATGACCGGCTGTTTCTTCAGCTTAACGGGGCTGTGAAACGCTGGCAGAAGGGGTGTTTACAGTTATTCTGCTCTGAAAGTTAAATCTGCCATTATAAGATTATGCTAATAGCTAAATCTCAGCTGTACGCGTCAATTTGTACTTCAGGAAGGCTGTTATCCCCTGCATCAATTTAACAGGAGCAGACTGAGCATTAAGTGGTTCTCATGTACATAGAAAATGTACATACAGCAAGTGCCACCACCGCACAATGCTGCAAATCAGGAGTTCTGGAAATGCCAGAGCAAAGCCTCCAAGAAGTGATTATAATCCCCAAATGCTGACTTGGAGATGGCAGACTTTCCTCAACAGCATATGCAGTCATAGCGTAAAATTTATTCTCCATTAAACATGTAGTGTAAGTATCAATAAAAACCATTTGTCTTCCCTTCCTTTACTACCAATCTGACCTTGTTGTTAATAAAAGTAAGGAATAGCTTTTTTCATCAATATAGGAACACATGTAGATTGATATTTATCACTAGATGGTTTGCTTAGAGCCCTTCTAGTTTTCTTTGAAGGATCACAAATTATTCACAACACTGCGGGATTTCTTCAGTGATAACATCTGATGCATTTTATACAACACCCTTGTTTTTGTATCTGATATCAAACCCTATAAACCACATCATTTTATGGGGAACTTGAAATTGGATTCCTCTACAACAGAACATTTCCCTCCCTTGACTGTCTGCAGCACTTTATAAAATATTTATTGATAGGAAGCCTAAAAATACACATAGCCCAGCACAGCTTTAAGATGGAGAACTATTTAGCAGCCATAGACTAGATTTCACACCACAGGGTTCTTATTAGGCATAGTTGCCTAGAAATCACACTTATTTTCTGACATACGATTATAAAATATTTTCATTTCAAATGAATAATTCAGATCACTGAACAGACATAGTTACATAATTTTTTCAAGATTCCACAGCAAAAGCTGCACTCCAAAAACATTCGGAGGACCCAGGTGAACAAGTCTGTGTCTTTCTGTCTATCTATCTTTCATTTGAAAACAAATTCAATTACTCTTTGTGTGTCACATCGCATACTTCTGGTCAAGCTTCGGCATGAAATGCAGAGATGCTGTTTTGGGCCAGGCATCCCCCAGTGTGACTTCGTGGGATGCTGAAAAATCCCTAGGCTTGGCTGCCTGCATATAAATGAGCCAGGCCTCTTCTCCATAATGCAAATGGCAAGGCAGCCCTCTTTCCTGGCAAATTAAGGCAGTGACAAACACTTTCTCACTGCACTCAGAGATGCATGAATTCTCCAGGGAAACGTGGTGCCAGGTTTCACACCAGCAACAGAAACAGGCAGAGACACACACAGCACTGTCCTAACCCGACCGTCCCTGTCAGACCAGCCCCTGCCACGACTACGTTCACTGGGTGTGTTTCCAGTGAAGCACCAAGAATCAGCCACTGCTTCTACATATTTTTGTCCAACTGGATTTCCCAACTGCAAATGGTGAACAAGAACCATCACTTTGACACCATAACGGTGAGGGGAGGGAGCATTGCTCCCTCACTGCCACAAGTGTCTGCTCTTTGGGAACCCTTGCTTGCAAGACCAGGATCACTACGATTCCCAGTTCTTTTATTATGGATGCTGAGGTGTTCATCTTCCTCTGTAATTTGGTAAAATTACAAAACCTTACCTTACTATTATTGTACCTTTTTTGTTTTTAAGATAATGAATTCCTCCATGATATGCAGATCCTCTCCTGGGACTTGGGTGTTTCACTCTCAGTGGGGGTTCGTATGAAACACACCAAGGCACCAGCTATTACTGCATCCAGACTGCAGTGGGCTGAGTCTGGCTCTACACTTTTTCTCAGGCTCTACAATGCTTTCCAGAAAACATGCTCCATATGTTGAGGACACGCCTTAACATTACACAACATACTTAGTCTGAGCACACCAGCAATCAGCTCACTAGAATATTTTATTCACAAGCACATCTCTTGCAGCATATTTCACTGTATTCAAGAGACTAGACAAAAGCCCACTGTCCACTGTCTGTAGGCGTATACTGCATCCATCTCGTGTAATGGCACTGAATACAACTGAGAATTTCTGCTTGATAAATATAGGAATCTTAATTGAGATTAATGTTTACTTTACGTGGTAAAGCACAGAGCAAACACCAGAAAAATTACTGTGAAACAGAAAAAAAAAAAAAAGAAAAAAAGAGTAAAGTTAAAAAGCTAATTAACAGTGGTTGAAACTTGCTTGGTTCTAACAATAACCTGTCCAAGCGACAGCATTTGCCAGCACAGCAAATGCTTACCCTTGCAGATAAAGCTTTGAACTCACTATGTTTTTCTAGCACCTGAACCACTAATTAAAAAAGAATAATTTAAAAGAAAGCATAATCTTACCTACGGAAGAGGAAACTGACTAAATATTTAATTCTTCTCTCGTACACAGTGAACTAGAAAATAGGTAGACTGAGCATGTGTGTGTTTCAGGGAGATTCTGTTTAATCCATGCAGTTCATAATGTTTAGAGAGATACAATCACCATTTTGCAGCTGCTTTCACTTAGGTCACTGCTGCATGACTCAAAACTGCATTAAAGTGTCAATTCTAAGAATGGTGAATAGTTGTATTCAGCTTCAGATTGGGTCTTTCCTTCAAAGTCTGCACTGCCTGTCCCACAACAAGAGGGACATAGTTCTGGAGATGCCATGCACTGCATGCAATGGTTTTGACATTCCAGATTTTATTTGCCAGGAACTATATAAACATTTAGAAGTACTAGAGATTCAGGAAGCTCATTATTTCTGTCCAAAGTCCAAGCATTTAGACCAACCCTTCTCCCACTTATGCATCCTTATATTTTGCAAAATAAAACTAATTTACATCTTCTTGCTTCCTTTTCCATGGGCAATCACCCATGACCTCCAAGACCCTTTATTTTTATCCCCTTCTGCTCTGCCTAATCTGGTAAGAGAGATACTTTAGTTTAGAGAAGCAAGAGCTGCAATGCTTCAGTGCACAGCTGAGAGCTGTGGCCAGCACTGGCTATACCCAAGAGAAAAAGTACTTTTGTGACAGCAGCAGCTGCTCAGCATTAAAACAGAACCATGCAAGCAACAAATAGCCCTAATTACACTAGATAAGAAAATTATCTGCAAAGTGGAATGACAGAATCTCTGAAATACATGCACGCAATCTTATCAGACATGGTACCTCATTTTCTTGAGCAATCAGGATCTCCTTTGAGAACACATTCTATTTCTCATGGTAGTTGCTCTACTTTTCTCATTCCCAGAATTTTTAGCTACTGGGGATAATATGAATGGATTAACGAACTGATTTTAATGTCATGTAACACTGGTAACATACATATAATGCAGTAATTATATAAACTACTGTCTCTATAATCACTCTTCAAGGAATCACTATCTGCAAATCTGCCACTTTGCCTTTAAAACTACAGCCCTAACCTGTCAAAATCAAATTGGATTTCCATTAGAATACTGCAGAAGTTAAGCAAATAAGCTACGGAACCATGTCTTGCAACAAATCAATATTTCATGCCATAATTTATCCTGTGGAGAACCAAAGTATAAAGACATTTAGATAAAACAGGAACTTGCGTTTTGTTGTCATTTTTTGACTTCTCCTCTCCCACAGAAATCCAGTGCAATTTCAGAAGTGCCAACACCTAAAGCCGTACTGGTTGGGGGCTAAACTATTATAGGAATTGAAGATATTATGGATTTTAACCAAATATGAATTCGAATATTTGCCCCACACCACTTTTGCTGTTCATCAGAGATACTAAAGCACAAAGGTATTTAAAAAAGAAAGGAGATGAATGAATAAAATGTACAGATATTCACAAACGCAAGAGCCACTTTAGTCAACTCCCTGAAAGACAAACATGGCTTCAGCACTGTGCACCAACTCCTGCACCCAAGCCTGCTCTTTGTAATGAGTGCTCTTTCCCCTTTAATGGCAGCATCTAATTTTTTTTTTGCATTAAAGGTTCAACATACTTAAATGAAAGATAATTAAAATAATTTCAAAATCAAACAGAAAAGACCTAATTGCTTTACAAGCAAATTCTTCCCCTAATTGCTCTTTAAATTCATCTCCCACTTCTGCTCCCCTCCCATAATGTCAACTAGATCTAGTAGAAGGTTTTATAAGCAAGGATGAAGTCCACTGATGTAATTGCACTAAATAAATCTTTAGGTCTTACCAGGCATTACCCCCACTGCTAGCAGACGGAATTTTGCTTGGATAAAGACCAATGTATCTACAAGCCTCTGGTTTTGCTAAAGGCTCTGCAGAAATTCAGATCATTAGGAGAGGAGCCCCTGGATTAGGATTATATCGTTAGTTGTTCCACTATTACTGAGATGTCTTCTTAAATAAATGCACTGTTGCTAACAGGCCACTTTGGTTCATTTACAGAAATATTTCTCAGCTAATGGATGTCCTCCTTAGCATTACTATGAAAGGCCAGCCCAGAGGTCATCAGACATTGTCAGGGTCAAATGTTCTTGGTAAACATTTTGAAACACAGATATGTAGAATCAGAATGCATTGTGCAGGCTTTCTAACCCCTCCCCCCCAAATGCTATGCTCTCATTATTATAACAAACACAAAATGGTGATGACTTTTAACACCAATGCTTTGGTGACCTGAAAACTGCTGGTGTCAGGAAAGAACATCTGAAAAATGTCCAACAACAATAATCTACTTTAGGCTCTGTCAGGAACCAGTAACACAAATTCTCATTACAGTATATAACTATGTTTATGCTTATGTTGTGGACTTGTAATTTGTTCAGGTCTCTCTATATTAAAACAATGCCTAGTGAAAATGACAGAAAAATAAAACAGAAAAATAAATTCACTGTTCAGCATTCCTAAACAACTAATTTAAAGGTCCAAATTTGCACTGCTAGGTATTTTTTCTGCCTAAAGCTTTTTAATACATTTCTACTGCATAAAGGTCCATCTAAAACTGTAATGCTAGAGGAGAGCTTTGGAAACAGACTGGACTTTATGATGCAGAAATTCTTTTTCAGTCTCATGTTCTCAACTTAGGGAACTATGAATAAGTTTAGAAATAGTAAGGCTAAATTTGTTTGATGTACAGTACTTGTATCCAATAAGACCTTCTATCTCCCCGAAAGCAAATAGGCAATAAAAAATGATCTAGGCAAGCAAATGCTCACCTGTAACTTCCCCAAGGAGAGGGTGGGAAGAGTTTTTTTCTTCTCAGCATAGGATTTTGGTATTTAATGCCACACTGATGCTGGAGAGCTCTCTGGCCTGCACCAGTAACTGCCTCCCAATTCAACTTGAATCTTGCTGTTGGTTTAGCATAGAGGTGGATGCCAGAACACGTGCAAAGACCCACTCCTCTTTCTTGGCAGTTGCTTTTTTTGTCATTGTGCCCAACCATCTTAGCAACACACATTTCAAAATGTGACCTCGCCCAGGTATTCTCACATAATTTTCACATTTAATATAAACAGTTCCTAACAGCTACACTAGGTGAGCAAAGTGGAATTGATTTTTATTTTTAAATTTATTTCATTAAAGCTGGTTAAAACCTGACTTCTTTTAAATATTCCCAAACTTTCTCTCCCCCAATGCCTTATGGTAATTGATGCATCTCAAAAGCCACACACAGAAAAGGGTTTCTAATGCATCTAAACATCTTCTAAAGGTTGGCTGAAATACATGTATGTATAAAAGAAACTACTTTTATTGAGCACCATCTTTTCAATTCTCTGACTGAATGGATATCTTAATATTGAAAACTTTGGATCTCAGTTGCTTTATTTTAAGCTTGATATTCCTCAGGCTTTTCCATGCTCATCTCTGATAGCAAACTGTCCTCTTCTGCTGCCCATTTGTTCACAGGCAGCAAACTTCAATTTTTTGAAATCTATCCCATTAAGCATCTTTGCTACCTTACCAGCTTAACCGCACCTGACACATAAACGCCAGATGAAACAATCCCACCTCGTCCTGCCTTTGTGTTCTCTGGCGAACTCTGGCATCAACCAACTGCACATTCAGCTGCTTACCAGTTCACCAGGCTGCTTTCACTCCTCCCCAAACCAGCCCAATTCACACCTGCATACATTCTTTCTTGTTACGGCTTTGGGAAAACACTAACAGTATTTAACAATCTTCTCCAGCTTCACTACAGTCCTTCCTAGGGATAAATACACTACTTTGGGACTTTGCAGATTGCCACAAAGTGCTTCTCTGTTTAATCCTGCATTTTGGCAAATTTCACTGTGATACAGAGATGGACAGTAAATGTCAAGGAATGTGTGGTGTAATCCATGGGATCAAAGCCTGCCTGCACCTACTCTCTATTCACCTCTTGCTGGAACTGAATTTTTCATAAATGTAGAACAAGAAGAAAATAAAACTTCCCTGTTGCCCACTGCAGCCCGAATCCTCTCACTGTACATCCATCTCACTCTTTGGCAGTGGTATTTTGGTATCCTTCTCCTGTCTCAGAATTCTACAAGAATCAACTGTACAGTGTCTGAAGAGATTTGTTTTCTCTTTCTGGAAGGTTGAGATGCCCTAGTCTTCTTAGGTTGTTTTTTTTTAAAGGGGCTACAGGAGTTTCCAAGACTGGTTTCTCAATCATCAACTCATATAACAAATATTATTATGTTCTACAATTTAATTAATCCTTCCTTCCACTACCTTCAGTTCACTAATCAGTGTTTACTATGTTCAAGTGCTCTTGAGAATGGCATCAACTGAGAAGTTTGGGGTAGCATGTCTGTCCAAAGAAGATTCTCTGCCTGAAATCTGATTACTCCAATGCATTCTTTTCCCTTTGTATCAGAGCTGAAAGCTCTCTGTGATCATTCTGAAATACATAAGCTGTCCTGCACAGCTGAATCACTGCAGGAAAAATGGGAAAAAAAAAGTATCAAATATTTTTACAACTCCACCTGAGTATGAAAATACACACACACATAACTCACTGCACAAAAGGGTCTTGTTCCGAAGGAGAAGCTGCCAATTAGCTGTCCCCACAAGGCTAATTTATAACTCTGTGACTTCCACAGCTGTAGCCCACAGCTGCATGCAAGATTCAAAGTACTTGCTGAGGGATGAATCCTTTCAGAGACTTTTCACTTTGTTGTTCTGAATAACCCTTCATCAGTTTTCTGAGCATAAAAGCACACTGGTGTGCGACCTTGGGAAGGGTGTCTTCTTCATGGGCACGACGTGCAAAGGCAGGAATCAAAGCTGGTAGGCTTGCGAGATCCTGGTGGCAGGCAGATGTATATATAGAGAGAGCAGTGGCTGCTCTGTTTTAAAAATATACTGAAAGAAAGCTCTTGCACCAAGTTCCTGTTCCCTTTATACTGATATGGCTCTAAGTGGGACTACTGCATGTGAGCTCCTGGCACAATATGCAGCGCCAGAGGACCAGGTACGGAGCAAGGGCAGATGCAAGGACCCTTAGCTGAATTTTAAGCCAGAAAGAAACAACAGATATAAGAAACAAGTATTGATCCCAGAAATTTCAGGGGGATGCTGGTTCTGAAATGAGAGTATAACACTCATTCTTCCACTGTAAATGAAGTTAAAAAAATAAAATGAAGAAGAGACTGCACTAACAAGGGCAGCAGAGCCAGTTACAGGACTCTTAATGTTGAGATTTTAATTGGCATGAAATTGATGGTAAGGAGAGCACCACTGTATCCCCTGATCTGACCTCTGCAGTGCGAGACAAACAAAACTTCCCCGATAAGGACTACAATCTCAACTCTTAAAATGTATCTGGTACTCAGTAGCCACCTGTTTCATATAGACAATCTAATAAAATTAGAGATCCTTGGAATGAAGCCAGTGTTTTGCTCCATTCAGCATCCAGACCTGGCTGGTTTCCTCAGATGGAGAGATCATGGACTGGGCACACACACCACGCTGGCAGCCCGAAATCAGGCCACCAGCACAAGGCAGAGCATCAGTGGTTTGATTGCAGGTGACACCCCTGTGCATGTGCTATCGTAGTGTTCCCTGATGAAATTCCTCTTTGTTTTTTAAAAACTGAAAGTGCCTACTGAACAGAGCACCTTTTCCAGTATTCCAGAGCCACAACACCTTACATGGAAATCAGATTCAGCAATTTATGCAGCTACTAACATTTCCAATAGGTCAACATGAATTTACAAACAAGAAGATAAAAACCTCAGGCTTCTTTTGACTGCTGAGCTCACTAATTGCCACAGTTCTGAGGACCATATTTGGCACCTGTGTGCAACTTACAGGACCACCCTCTGAGGGCAGAGACAAACCCAGGACATATGGAACATGTGGTAGTTTCCTTAATCCCCACTCCCAGTTATTTTGCAAGGGTCACAGGATATTCCTCCCTTTCTTTGTTTCCAAGAATATCCCTCCACCCCCCCCACCCAGTTATCAGCACTAATACAAATTTTGTTAGTTTAGCAGTGATTCAAACTTTCTCCAAATTGGCAGAATAATGGGATTTATATCTTTTATGTTAAATTTTTGCTTGGATCCTCAAATTCAGTTAAAACCTAGAAAATATCTGCCGTGTTCATAAATGAATGAGGAATGTAATTTCCCAGATATACACAAAGCAATGGGATTTACTACATTCAAACTATAAATACAGATAATCCTGCACTTGCAGACTTATTGGGCAAGGAAGTGAGGCCAGAAAGAACAGGACTCACAGGGCCAAGCCTTTAGCTAAGAAAGGCTACATAACATCAGTTTCCACATTGTGAGAACATTGTTTAACTAATATTTTTCACAGCTTCATCTGCTCTTACTCTGGTTATCAACATGGCTAAGGCAACATCTTTCCGTTTTGCTCTCTATCACTCAGCAGTAATACAGGCATATGCCATGCACTGATAGTCTGATAAACAACTGAAACTGCTTATAGTTCATTCAAGGGGAATAATGTTATTTTCTGGAGTCATCCTATTATTTAGAACTCTCAAGATGGTTCTGTCTAATTAATAACAAATAAATGAGAAACTTCTCTTGGTATTGAAATTAATTACAGTTGAGGTAGGTTTCCAATGGGAAGTAGTCACTTTCCCACTATATTTTTAGATTATTTACTCAGGTTATTTTCTGCTTTCCTATTTCAAAGTACAACAATACCTGAAGTTGAAAAGCTGACTTTAATCCTTGAAGCCGTCTGGATACCGGACTATAAAAAGATTAATACAAAGTCTACTAGAGCAGTCAAGTCAGTCCTGGCACAATGCAAGGGTCATGGATCAGCTGCCAGAGCTCCTCATCTTGCAGTGGCTGCACACTGGAGGAATGCTCCCACTGTCATAAAAGATGCTGCCCATTCCTGCTTCAGATATATCACCTATATAGCAATGGGGAACAGGTATTACAGACAGTTTGTACACAAGAAAATTGTCTCAGACTTTTTCAGGACTAGGTTACCATCTCAGTCGGCTATTTTAGGCTGCCAGAAAGCAAAGATTAGACAAAGTGACAGATACATTCCTATGGGCTTAAAAGTTGCTATTATTTCCTTTGTAACCGTCTGGTGCACAAAAACAGTGAGATTCGAATGTCAGTCTATATCCTTTCTGCTTCATATATCCTCCCCAGTAACCCTGAAGGAGTATTTTGCAAAGGTTGCCTTTTCAGATGTCTCTGCTATCGCTTTGCTTGTGTTATTCCCTATATATCCCCCATAGACAGGGGAAATATGTAGCAATAGAAATTTGCTGCACAGGTAAAGCTGCAGAGTCAGGGCTGGTAAAGATGACAATTGTCAGCGTGGCTTATGGAAAAGTGTGGTGTCTTTGTTCATGCCTCTAGGTAAAAATGGTGCAACTGGCAATCTAGAAATTAAGAGACAGGCAGAAAGAAAGAAATTATACTGATTCTCTCTTAGCTATTTCATGCACCCTGACCCCTGCAAGAGTTAGCAGAAACATCTTACTCTCTGTTTAGCTAGCTGGAATAAATTCAATAAATAGGAAGAGGAGTAACATAACGGCTCTCCTGTAAAGTTTCTTCCTAACCAAAACTGAATGAGGCAACTATAATCCAACATGTGCTGAACACACTAGGGGACTCCTGCAGAGATATTCCATTGGTCCAGACTGAGTTTAAACTCATTTAAGGGATGCAAACTGTGTTTCTCAGGGCTAAGATTAAAGATGAATAAGGGTGTAGTACCCTAGCGTTGTGCCCTTTATGCCTAGGACAAGAGGAGAGTTATTTCTGGCACTGATGCACCATGTGCTGAAATCGGTCACTGATGCTCACGTGGGATGCGGCAGTTCCGCAGACGCAGTTGTTGGCGAGGGCCCGGGGCTGCTCAGGCTGTTCGGTGCAGATGGACATCCTCTATGAAATCACAGGCTACATTTTTTAGCTTGGCTTTGCAAAGCACCGTGAAGTTGGCATGGGCCAGGGGAAGTGAGCTTGCCCAGGCTACGGTGGTTGACATTGACATCAACCGCGCTGAACATATTTGCATTTGGCAGTGGAGCTCACCGGAAGGGATATTTTTATGGGCCCGCTGTGATTTTGGCTAAGCCGTCTCCCACCCCTTCCTTGCTCCTATAAAACATGGCAGAGGTTTGTACTTTGTCCATGTACTCATTCCTCAGCTTCCCTGACATTGGTGCATTAATGATACTTAGTACCAGTACTGAATACACCTGTGTCACACGTAAAGTAAAATTTTAACTTTTCATTCACTATCATATCCCTGTTATTAAGTAATTCTAAAATCAATGGGGAACTCAAAAATATGCTTTACTTCCAAGGGCCATATGAACTTCATTTTTGCTCCTACTGTGCAACATACTCTACACAATTAACGTATATTTGCTCGTTTCCTGTGTACTCTCTGGGAACCACCTTTTTTAAAGGTTCTTTGGTCATGCATGATAAAACAGGTGAAAACAAAACCATTCTGCACCTCTTTGGTGCAGTCGTGCCCCAGGTGTACATTCTGCTTTGAGGGAGATGTAAGAATTGGTAGCAGTCATAGTGCAGAGACACAGCCCCAGACTCTAATCACCTTTTTTCTGACACTGAACTTGCTCATCAACTTTGTTCACTTAATGTGTTTGGTTAATAGTTCAAATAACCCCACAGAAAAATTTTGAAAGTCCAACAAAACCCCTGAACGACTAAGGTGGAGCACCATTAAACACCACCACAGAAAAGCAAAGTACTTCCCTCAGCCTCCAGTACAGAAAAATATAACAACAGCATACATGGTGGTATAGCTTCAAAATGAGAGTGAACTATCAAGGGAGTTTTGAAATAGATAAGAAAGGGAATAAAAGAAATCAGAAGAACCACAAAAAAGAAAAAAAATACAAAATTGTGGAAACTTAGGGAAAAAAATTTAAGTCTTTACTTCATGTAATTTCATTTTTATTGGTTTGCAGCCATACCACAGCCAAATTAAAGAAACCAGTGAACAAGATTCTAACATTATTGTGGCCAAGAGGTGCAATTTACTCTGTGCTAAATCCACAACTCACTATATTCATTTCTGGATTTGGGCCGAAAAACATATGGCTAGACTTCAAACCAGAGTGTTCCAAGGTCCTAGACATTACAGACTCTCAGTATAAGAAATGCCATACCACCTGAAAACTTCCCAGCTCTTTACTGGCAAGGAATCACTTAGTTCATGAGATGGAATTTGAAATTAATCATTTTGGTGAAAATACCATCTTGCTCATTTCCCACTTAGATTCTGATATACTTCTAGCAACAATCATCCAAGAGATAGACAGGTTTAGAAATCAATTCATAGTCCTTAGACTTTATGCTGTGTACTACTCAGACCTCTGCCAAGGATGTCAGTGACACTGAAGTCAATGACAGAACTTCCACCGTCTTTAAGGATGGTAAAATTTCACCCTAAATCCACCTTTTTTGGAAACCCAGCCACACTGCTGCACAGGACTAATCAATGTGTCCCCAGTGCTCAGATTTCCTGCACATACAGAACACATCTTCTAATCCCTGGCCTTTCTGCCTTTTGTTGTTGTTGTTGTTGTACACACTTTTTCCCTTCTTTAGTAGAGAAATGTATTCTCTAGAATTACCGTTCCCTAGTAATGCAGTCAAATGCAGTATCAGAGGGGGAAAAAAGCTAGTAGAAATCTGGATGTATGGGTACAGAACAACAATTTGACCTCCTTTGCAGATCCCATCAAAAACTAACCAGCTATTGCATGTGGGCTGCAAAGAAACAGTCCCGACAAGTACTTCTGCAGAGGGATTGCGAGGGTTTTGTCGACTGCATGTTGATGTACACCCCATATCCTTTCAAAAAGCTGTTGACTGTAAATGTTGCCCTTGGCCTTTACTCTGTCTCATCTCCATATGGTACTTAGACTGGAGACATTACCTAAAGTTTCATCCAAAAGGGATTGAAAGATATAATCTGAAAAAAAGGATTAGCTCTATTTAAATGCATGTGATTATATAGCTAAATCTAATTACGCATCCCTCTGGCAAAAATAAAGTACAGTTGAGATGCAGACAAGGAAAAAGAGAAAGCCAGTGCAGAAAAACATAGCAAAGACTGCAATCATTCAAGCTACCCCTCAAGAGCAACTTCTCATGCTTTTATCAGACTTTTCCTGGATCTGCTGGTCTGAGCCCACTTGCAAGAGGAGGACAAAACACCCTATGGACTGAAAAACCATGTCAGGAATCTAAGCAACAAAGAGAGAGCAATAAATCCAGACATCCAAAATTACTACTGGCTGAATGTGCAAAACAAGTGCAAAATTAATTTTTGTGTCAGAAAAGCTCATCACTTAGCTGCTGAAAAAAACCAGCTAATTAGTAAGAATTAGTAACATGAAACAAATAGAATGACTAAACTTTACAGCAATATACACAACTAAAATAATTATTAAATATTTCAAGCTATTGAAGATGTCAACCAAGACATTATGCAAATCATTCACTGTTCACCAACAAGTTCTGACTGTAAAGCTCCTCCTTGGCTGAGATTGAATATGGTGTTTTCTTCAACTATTTATTTTGAAAGTCTCAGAAAAGCTTTCTTTTGTTTATAGTATGTATATACACACAACCCAACAAAGCTGTGACACCATCTCTAAAAGTGTGAAGACATAAAGAGCTCTAAGGAGAGGAAATAACTCCTCTAAGCAGTGGCAATGGGGGACCCAAGGCAGAAGGGTGTCAGTAGAGTGGGAAATCCTTTTATGATATGGAGCTGCTATAGTTTACATGGCTGTTGAAAAAAACCCAAACATCGTGATTTTCAATAGCTGCAAATAGAGAGGACAGATGAACAGGCAGTGGTCCCAGATGTCCTAGAGCATATACTCTATTTGGATTGCAGCAGGTTAGATTGTTTTCTCATTTGTGTCACCAAACTACCCTCATCATGGTACTTTTGTTAAATCACCAACCTGGCACAGGAGCACCTTCAGAAGAATGTGATTTTCATTTTGAAACATCTGTATTTTAATCTTTTCTTTGCACCCCTATTCTCTGGTACTCCACGTGGGTACCTTCCATAATGGCAACACAGGATGGCTGAGCCTCCTCTGCATTTCCTCCTCATGCTAGTAAAGCCATACTGACAAATCTTAACTTTCTATGTCATCTCAAATGCACAAGGTCAAAAAATAAATCCTCTTGCACTGTGACTGGGTTTTCTTGCTAAATCAGCATTACTCCAAGACATAAAGCGCAGTTGAGTTTTTAAACACTGTCCTTAGGCTGTTTGTCTCCTCTGAATTCCTGTTGAATATTGATTTTGGATTTAAAGGTCCAACTGCCCAC